>NC_140772.1:113665580-122727360 GCF_044657685.1 Stegodyphus dumicola
AGCACCCTGTTTAAACTTACAAAAACATCTACGAATTGCACAATCTAGGCAACGAACGAACTACGCACACCTCGCTTTGACAAATAGCATAACAACAATAAAATTTAATAGAATACCATGTACACAGCACCCTGTTTAAACTTACAAAAACATCTACGAATTGCACAATCTAGGCAACGAACGAACTACGCACACCTCGCTTTGACAAATTAGCATAACAACAATAAATTTAAAAGAATACCATGTACACAGCACCCTGTTTAAACTTACAAAAACATCTACGAATTGCACAATCTAGGCAACGAACGAACTACGCACACCTCGCTTTGACAAATTAGCATAACAACAATAAATTTAAAAGAATACCATGTACACAGCACCCTGTTTAAACTTACAAAAACATCTACGAATTGCACAATCTAGGCAACGAACGAACTACGCACACCTCGCTTTGACAAATTAGCATAACAACAATAAATTTAAAAGAATACCATGTACACAGCACAGCACCCTGTTTAAACTTACAAAAACATCTACGAATTGCACAATCTAGGCAACGAACGAACTACGCACACCTCGCTTTGACAAATTAGCATAACAACAATAAATTTAAAAGAATACCATGTACACAGCACCCTGTTTAAACTTACAAAAACATCTACGAATTGCACAATCTAGGCAACGAACGAACTACGCACACCTCGCTTTGACAAATTAGCATAACAACAATAAATTTAAAAGAATACCATGTACACAGCACCCTGTTTAAACTTACAAAAACATCTACGAATTGCACAATCTAGGCAACGAACGAACTACGCACACCTCGCTTTGACAAATTAGCATAACAACAATAAATTTAAAAGAATACCATGTACACAGCACCCTGTTTAAACTTACAAAAACATCTACGAATTGCACAATCTAGGCAACGAACGAACTACGCACACCTCGCTTTGACAAATTAGCATAACAACAATAAATTTAAAAGAATACCATGTACACAGCACCCTGTTTAAACTTACAAAAACATCTACGAATTGCACAATCTAGGCAACGAACGAACTACGCACACCTCGCTTTGACAAATTAGCATAACAACAATAAATTTAAAAGAATACCATGTACACAGCACCCTGTTTAAACTTACAAAAACATCTACGAATTGCACAATCTAGGCAACGAACGAACTACGCACACCTCGCTTTGACAAATTAGCATAACAACAATAAATTTAAAAGAATACCATGTACACAGCACCCTGTTTAAACTTACAAAAACATCTACGAATTGCACAATCTAGGCAACGAACGAACTACGCACACCTCGCTTTGACAAATTAGCATAACAACAATAAATTTAAAAGAATACCATGTACACAGCACCCTGTTTAAACTTACAAAAACATCTACGAATTGCACAATCTAGGCAACGAACGAACTACGCACACCTCGCTTTGACAAATTAGCATAACAACAATAAATTTAAAAGAATACCATGTACACAGCACCCTGTTTAAACTTACAAAAACATCTACGAATTGCACAATCTAGGCAACGAACGAACTACGCACACCTCGCTTTGACAAATTAGCATAACAACAATAAATTTAAAAGAATACCATGTACACAGCACCCTGTTTAAACTTACAAAAACATCTACGAATTGCACAATCTAGGCAACGAACGAACTACGCACACCTCGCTTTGACAAATTAGCATAACAACAATAAATTTAAAAGAATACCATGTACACAGCACCCTGTTTAAACTTACAAAAACATCTACGAATTGCACAATCTAGGCAACGAACGAACTACGCACACCTCGCTTTGACAAATTAGCATAACAACAATAAATTTAAAAGAATACCATGTACACAGCACCCTGTTTTAAACTTACAAAAACATCTACGAATTGCACAATCTAGGCAACGAACGAACTACGCACACCTCGCTTTGACAAATTAGCATAACAACAATAAATTTAAAAGAATACCATGTACACAGCACCCTGTTTAAAACTTACAAAAACATCTACGAATTGCACAATCTAGGCAACGAACGAACTACGCACACCTCGCTTTGACAAATTAGCATAACAACAATAAATTTAAAAGAATACCATGTACACAGCACCCTGTTTAAACTTACAAAAACATCTACGAATTGCACAATCTAGGCAACGAACGAACTACGCACACCTCGCTTTGACAAATTAGCATAACAACAATAAATTTAAAAGAATACCATGTACACAGCACCCTGTTTAAACTTACAAAAACATCTACGAATTGCACAATCTAGGCAACGAACGAACTACGCACACCTCGCTTTGACAAATTAGCATAACAACAATAAATTTAAAAGAATACCATGTACACAGCACAGCCCTGTTTAAACTTACAAAAACATCTACGAATTGCACAATCTAGGCAACGAACGAACTACGCACACCTCGCTTTGACAAATTAGCATAACAACAATAAATTTAAAAGAATACCATGTACACAGCACCCTGTTTAAACTTACAAAAACATCTACGAATTGCACAATCTAGGCAACGAACGAACTACGCACACCTCGCTTTGACAAATTAGCATAACAACAATAAATTTAAAAGAATACCATGTACACAGCACCCTGTTTAAACTTACAAAAACATCTACGAATTGCACAATCTAGGCAACGAACGAACTACGCACACCTCGCTTTGACAAATTAGCATAACAACAATAAATTTAAAAGAATACCATGTACACAGCACCCTGTTTAAACTTACAAAAACATCTACGAATTGCACAATCTAGGCAACGAACGAACTACGCACACCTCGCTTTGACAAATTAGCATAACAACAATAAATTTAAAAGAATACCATGTACACAGCACCCTGTTTAAACTTACAAAAACATCTACGAATTGCACAATCTAGGCAACGAACGAACTACGCACACCTCGCTTTGACAAATTAGCATAACAACAATAAATTTAAAAGAATACCATGTACACAGCACCCTGTTTAAACTTACAAAAACATCTACGAATTGCACAATCTAGGCAACGAACGAACTACGCACACCTCGCTTTGACAAATTAGCATAACAACAATAAATTTAAAAGAATACCATGTACACAGCACCCTGTTTAAACTTACAAAAACATCTACGAATTGCACAATCTAGGCAACGAACGAACTACGCACACCTCGCTTTGACAAATTAGCATAACAACAATAAATTTAAAAGAATACCATGTACACAGCACCCTGTTTTAAACTTACAAAAACATCTACGAATTGCACAATCTAGGCAACGAACGAACTACGCACACCTCGCTTTGACAAATTAGCATAACAACAATAAATTTAAAAGAATACCATGTACACAGCACCCTGTTTAAACTTACAAAAACATCTACGAATTGCACAATCTAGGCAACGAACGAACTACGCACACCTCGCTTTGACAAATTAGCATAACAACAATAAATTTAAAAGAATACCATGTACACAGCACCCTGTTTAAACTTACAAAAACATCTACGAATTGCACAATCTAGGCAACGAACGAACTACGCACACCTCGCTTTGACAAATTAGCATAACAACAATAAATTTAAAAGAATACCATGTACACAGCACCCTGTTTAAACTTACAAAAACATCTACGAATTGCACAATCTAGGCAACGAACGAACTACGCACACCTCGCTTTGACAAATTAGCATAACAACAATAAATTTAAAAGAATACCATGTACACAGCACCCTGTTTAAACTTACAAAAACATCTACGAATTGCACAATCTAGGCAACGAACGAACTACGCACACCTCGCTTTGACAAATTAGCATAACAACAATAAATTTAAAAGAATACCATGTACACAGCACCCCTGTTTAAACTTACAAAAACATCTACGAATTGCACAATCTAGGCAACGAACGAACTACGCACACCTCGCTTTGACAAATTAGCATAACAACAATAAATTTAAAAGAATACCATGTACACAGCACCCTGTTTAAACTTACAAAAACATCTACGAATTGCACAATCTAGGCAACGAACGAACTACGCACACCTCGCTTTGACAAATTAGCATAACAACAATAAATTTAAAAAGAATACCATGTACACAGCAGCACCTGTTTAAACTTACAAAAACATCTACGAATTGCACAATCTAGGCAACGAACGAACTACGCACACCTCGCTTTGACAAATTAGCATAACAACAATAAATTTAAAAGAATACCATGTACACAGCACCCTGTTTAAACTTACAAAAACATCTACGAATTGCACAATCTAGGCAACGAACGAACTACGCACACCTCGCTTTGACAAATTAGCATAACAACAATAAATTTAAAAGAATACCATGTACAGCAGCACCCTGTTTAAACTTACAAAAACATCTACGAATTGCACAATCTAGGCAACGAACGAACTACGCACACCTCGCTTTGACAAATTAGCATAACAACAATAAATTTAAAAGAATACCATGTACACAGCACCCTGTTTAAACTTACAAAAACATCTACGAATTGCACAATCTAGGCAACGAACGAACTACGCACACCTCGCTTTGACAAATTAGCATAACAACAATAAATTTAAAAGAATACCATGTACACAGCACCCTGTTTAAACTTACAAAAACATCTACGAATTGCACAATCTAGGCAACGAACGAACTACGCACACCTCGCTTTGACAAATTAGCATAACAACAATAAATTTAAAAGAATACCATGTACACAGCACCCTGTTTAAACTTACAAAAACATCTACGAATTGCACAATCTAGGCAACGAACGAACTACGCACACCTCGCTTTGACAAATTAGCATAACAACAATAAATTTAAAAGAATACCATGTACACAGCACCCTGTTTAAACTTACAAAAACATCTACGAATTGCACAATCTAGGCAACGAACGAACTACGCACACCTCGCTTTGACAAATTAGCATAACAACAATAAATTTAAAAGAATACCATGTACACAGCACCCTGTTTAAACTTACAAAAACATCTACGAATTGCACAATCTAGGCAACGAACGAACTACGCACACCTCGCTTTGACAAATTAGCATAACAACAATAAATTTAAAAGAATACCATGTACACAGCACCCTGTTTTAAACTTACAAAAACATCTACGAATTGCACAATCTAGGCAACGAACGAACTACGCACACCTCGCTTTGACAAATTAGCATAACAACAATAAATTTAAAAGAATACCATGTACACAGCACCCTGTTTAAACTTACAAAAACATCTACGAATTGCACAATCTAGGCAACGAACGAACTACGCACACCTCGCTTTGACAAATTAGCATAACAACAATAAATTTAAAAGAATACCATGTACACAGCACCCCTGTTTAAACTTACAAAAACATCTACGAATTGCACAATCTAGGCAACGAACGAACTACGCACACCTCGCTTTGACAAATTAGCATAACAACAATAAATTTAAAAGAATACCATGTACACAGCACCCTGTTTAAACTTACAAAAACATCTACGAATTGCACAATCTAGGCAACGAACGAACTACGCACACCTCGCTTTGACAAATTAGCATAACAACAATAAATTTAAAAGAATACCATGTACACAGCACCCTGTTTAAACTTACAAAAACATCTACGAATTGCACAATCTAGGCAACGAACGAACTACGCACACCTCGCTTTGACAAATTAGCATAACAACAATAAATTTAAAAGAATACCATGTACACAGCACCCTGTTTAAACTTACAAAAACATCTACGAATTGCACAATCTAGGCAACGAACGAACTACGCACACCTCGCTTTGACAAATTAGCATAACAACAATAAATTTAAAAGAATACCATGTACACAGCACCCTGTTTAAACTTACAAAAACATCTACGAATTGCACAATCTAGGCAACGAACGAACTACGCACACCTCGCTTTGACAAATTAGCATAACAACAATAAATTTAAAAGAATACCATGTACACAGCACCCTGTTTAAACTTACAAAAACATCTACGAATTGCACAATCTAGGCAACGAACGAACTACGCACACCTCGCTTTGACAATTAGCATAACAACAATAAATTTAAAAGAATACCATGTACACAGCACCCTGTTTAAACTTACAAAAACATCTACGAATTGCACAATCTAGGCAACGAACGAACTACGCACACCTCGCTTTGACAAATTAGCATAACAACAATAAATTTAAAAGAATACCATGTACACAGCACCCTGTTTAAACTTACAAAAACATCTACGAATTGCACAATCTAGGCAACGAACGAACTACGCACACCTCGCTTTGACAAATTAGCATAACAACAATAAATTTAAAAGAATACCATGTACACAGCACCCTGTTTAAACTTACAAAAACATCTACGAATTGCACAATCAGGCAACGAACGAACTACGCACACCTCGCTTTGACAAATTAGCATAACAACAATAAATTTAAAAGAATACCATGTACACAGCACCCTGTTTTAAACTTACAAAAACATCTACGAATTGCACAATCTAGGCAACGAACGAACTACGCACACCTCGCTTTGACAAATTAGCATAACAACAATAAATTTAAAAGAATACCATGTACACAGCACCCTGTTTAAACTTACAAAAACATCTACGAATTGCACAATCTAGGCAACGAACGAACTACGCACACCTCGCTTTGACAAATTAGCATAACAACAATAAATTTAAAAGAATACCATGTACACAGCACCCTGTTTAAACTTACAAAAACATCTACGAATTGCACAATCTAGGCAACGAACGAACTACGCACACCTCGCTTTGACAAATTAGCATAACAACAATAAATTTAAAAGAATACCATGTACACAGCACCCTGTTTAAACTTACAAAAACATCTACGAATTGCACAATCTAGGCAACGAACGAACTACGCACACCTCGCTTTGACAAATTAGCATAACAACAATAAATTTAAAAGAATACCATGTACACAGCAGCACCCTGTTTAAACTTACAAAAACATCTACGAATTGCACAATCTAGGCAACGAACGAACTACGCACACCTCGCTTTGACAAATTAGCATAACAACAATAAATTTAAAAGAATACCATGTACACAGCACCCTGTTTAAACTTACAAAAACATCTACGAATTGCACAATCTAGGCAACGAACGAACTACGCACACCTCGCTTTGACAAATTAGCATAACAACAATAAATTTAAAAGAATACCATGTACACAGCACCCTGTTTAAACTTACAAAAACATCTACGAATTGCACAATCTAGGCAACGAACGAACTACGCACACCTCGCTTTGACAAATTAGCATAACAACAATAAATTTAAAAGAATACCATGTACACAGCACCCTGTTTTAAACTTACAAAAACATCTACGAATTGCACAATCTAGGCAACGAACGAACTACGCACACCTCGCTTTGACAAATTAGCATAACAACAATAAATTTAAAAGAATACCATGTACACAGCACCCTGTTTAAACTTACAAAAACATCTACGAATTGCACAATCTAGGCAACGAACGAACTACGCACAACTCGCTTTGACAAATTAGCATAACAACAATAAATTTAAAAGAATACCATGTACACAGCACCCTGTTTAAACTTACAAAAACATCTACGAATTGCACAATCTAGGCAACGAACGAACTACGCACACCTCGCTTTGACAAATTAGCATAACAACAATAAATTTAAAAGAATACCATGTACACAGCACCCTGTTTAAACTTACAAAAACATCTACGAATTGCACAATCTAGGCAACGAACGAACTACGCACACCTCGCTTTGACAAATTAGCATAACAACAATAAATTTAAAAGAATACCATGTACACAGCACCCCTGTTTAAACTTACAAAAACATCTACGAATTGCACAATCTAGGCAACGAACGAACTACGCACACCTCGCTTTGACAAATTAGCATAACAACAATAAATTTAAAAGAATACCATGTACACAGCACCCTGTTTAAACTTACAAAAACATCTACGAATTGCACAATCTAGGCAACGAACGAACTACGCACACCTCGCTTTGACAAATTAGCATAACAACAATAAATTTAAAAGAATACCATGTACACAGCACCCTGTTTAAACTTACAAAAACATCTACGAATTGCACAATCTAGGCAACGAACGAACTACGCACACCTCGCTTTGACAAATTAGCATAACAACAATAAATTTAAAAGAATACCATGTACACAGCACCCTGTTTTAAACTTACAAAAACATCTACGAATTGCACAATCTAGGCAACGAACGAACTACGCACACCTCGCTTTGACAAATTAGCATAACAACAATACATTTAAAAGAATACCATGTACACAGCACCCTGTTTAAACTTACAAAAACATCTACGAATTGCACAATCTAGGCAACGAACGAACTACGCACACCTCGCTTTGACAAATTAGCATAACAACAATAAATTTAAAAGAATACCATGTACACAGCACCCTGTTTAAACTTACAAAAACATCTACGAATTGCACAATCTAGGCAACGAACGAACTACGCACACCTCGCTTTGACAAATTAGCATAACAACAATAAATTTAAAAGAATACCATGTACACAGCACCCTGTTTAAACTTACAAAAATATCTACGAATTGCACAATCTAGGCAACGAACGAACTATGCACACCTCGCTTTGACAAATTAGCATAACAACAATAAATTTAAAAGAATACCATGTACACAGCACAGCACCCTGTTTAAACTTACAAAAACATCTACGAATTGCACAATCTAGGCAACGAACGAACTACGCACACCTCGCTTTGACAAATTAGCATAACAACAATAAATTTAAAAGAATACCATGTACACAGCACCCTGTTTAAACTTACAAAAACATCTACGAATTGCACAATCTAGGCAACGAACGAACTACGCACACCTCGCTTTGACAAATTAGCATAACAACAATAAATTTAAAAGAATACCATGTACACAGCACCCTGTTTAAACTTACAAAAACATCTACGAATTGCACAATCTAGGCAACGAACGAACTACGCACACCTCGCTTTGACAAATTAGCATAACAACAATAAATTTAAAAGAATACCATGTACACAGCACCCTGTTTAAACTTACAAAAACATCTACGAATTGCACAATCTAGGCAACGAACGAACTACGCACACCTCGCTTTGACAAATTAGCATAACAACAATAAATTTAAAAGAATACCATGTACACAGCACCCTGTTTAAACTTACAAAAACATCTACGAATTGCACAATCTAGGCAACGAACGAACTACGCACACCTCGCTTTGACAAATTAGCATAACAACAATAAATTTAAAAGAATACCATGTACACAGCACCCTGTTTAAACTTACAAAAACATCTACGAATTGCACAATCTAGGCAACGAACGAACTACGCACACCTCGCTTTGACAAATTAGCATAACAACAATAAATTTAAAAGAATACCATGTACACAGCACCCTGTTTAAACTTACAAAAACATCTACGAATTGCACAATCTAGGCAACGAACGAACTACGCACACCTCGCTTTGACAAATTAGCATAACAACAATAAATTTAAAAGAATACCATGTACACAGCACCCTGTTTAAACTTACAAAAACATCTACGAATTGCACAATCTAGGCAACGAACGAACTACGCACACCTCGCTTTGACAAATTAGCATAACAACAATAAATTTAAAAGAATACCATGTACACAGCACCCTGTTTAAACTTACAAAAACATCTACGAATTGCACAATCTAGGCAACGAACGAACTACGCACACCTCGCTTTGACAAATTAGCATAACAACAATAAATTTTAAAAGAATACCATGTACACAGCACCCTGTTTAAACTTACAAAAACATCTACGAATTGCACAATCTAGGCAACGAACGAACTACGCACACCTCGCTTTGACAAATTAGCATAACAACAATAAATTTAAAAGAATACCATGTACACAGCACCCTGTTTAAACTTACAAAAACATCTACGAATTGCACAATCTAGGCAACGAACGAACTACGCACACCTCGCTTTGACAAATTAGCATAACAACAATAAATTTAAAAGAATACCATGTACACAGCACCCTGTTTAAACTTACAAAAACATCTACGAATTGCACAATCTAGGCAACGAACGAACTACGCACACCTCGCTTTGACAAATTAGCATAACAACAATAAATTTAAAAGAATACCATGTACACAGCACCCTGTTTAAACTTACAAAAACATCTACGAATTGCACAATCCAGGCAACGAACGAACTACGCACACCTCGCTTTGACAAATTAGCATAACAACAATAAATTTAAAAGAATACCATGTACACAGCACCCTGTTTTAAACTTACAAAAACATCTACGAATTGCACAATCTAGGCAACGAACGAACTACGCACACCTCGCTTTGACAAATTAGCATAACAACAATAAATTTAAAAGAATACCATGTACACAGCACCCTGTTTAAACTTACAAAAACATCTACGAATTGCACAATCTAGGCAACGAACGAACTACGCACACCTCGCTTTGACAAATTAGCATAACAACAATAAATTTAAAAGAATACCATGTACACAGCACCCTGTTTTAAACTTACAAAAACATCTACGAATTGCACAATCTAGGCAGCGAACGAACTACGCACACCTCGCTTTGACAAATTAGCATAACAACAATAAATTTAAAAGAATACCATGTACACAGCACCCTGTTTAAACTTACAAAAACATCTACGAATTGCACAATCTAGGCAACGAACGAACTACGCACACCTCGCTTTGACAAATTAGCATAACAACAATAAATTTAAAAGAATACCATGTACACAGCACAGCACCCTGTTTAAACTTACAAAAACATCTACGAATTGCACAATCTAGGCAACGAACGAACTACGCACACCTCGCTTTGACAAATTAGCATAACAACAATAAATTTAAAAGAATACCATGTACACGAGCACCCTGTTTAAACTTACAAAAAACATCTACGAATTGCACAATCTAGGCAACGAACGAACTACGCACACCTCGCTTTGACAAATTAGCATAACAACAATAAATTTAAAAGAATACCATGTACACAGCACCCTGTTTAAACTTACAAAAACATCTACGAATTGCACAATCTAGGCAACGAACGAACTACGCACACCTCGCTTTGACAAATTAGCATAACAACAATAAATTTAAAAGAATACCATGTACACAGCACCCTGTTTTAAACTTACAAAAAACATCTACGAATTGCACAATCTAGGCAACGAACGAACTACGCACACCTCGCTTTGACAAATTAGTATAACAACAATAAATTTAAAAGAATACCATGTACACAGCACCCTGTTTAAACTTACAAAAACATCTACGAATTGCACAATCTAGGCAACGAACGAACTACGCACAACTCGCTTTGACAAATTAGCATAACAACAATAAATTTAAAAGAATACCATGTACACAGCACCCTGTTTAAACTTACAAAAACATCTACGAATTGCACAATCTAGGCAACGAACGAACTACGCACACCTCGCTTTGACAAATTAGCATAACAACAATAAATTTAAAAGAATACCATGTACACAGCACCCTGTTTAAACTTACAAAAACATCTACGAATTGCACAATCTAGGCAACGAACGAACTACGCACACCTCGCTTTGACAAATTAGCATAACAACAATAAATTTAAAAGAATACCATGTACACAGCACCCTGTTTAAACTTACAAAAACATCTACGAATTGCACAATCTAGGCAACGAACGAACTACGCACACCTCGCTTTGACAAATTAGCATAACAACAATAAATTTAAAAGAATACCATGTACACAGCACCCTGTTTTAAACTTACAAAAACATCTACGAATTGCACAATCTAGGCAACGAACGAACTACGCACACCTCGCCTTTGACAAATTAGCATAACAACAATAAATTTAAAAGAATACCATGTACACAGCACCCTGTTTAAACTTACAAAAACATCTACGAATTGCACAATCTAGGCAACGAACGAACTACGCACACCTCGCTTTGACAAATTAGCATAACAACAATAAATTTAAAAGAATACCATGTACACAGCACCCTGTTTAAACTTACAAAAACATCTACGAATTGCACAATCTAGGCAACGAACGAACTACGCACACCTCGCTTTGACAAATTAGCATAACAACAATAAATTTAAAAGAATACCATGTACACAGCACCCTGTTTAAACTTACAAAAACATCTACGAATTGCACAATCTAGGCATCGGGCACAAATCAACAAAATAAAATAACTAAAATTACAAACAATTCAAAAAACAACAATAACAACAGAAATTCATAGTAAAAAAAAACAATGAACATAACATTCTACAAAATAAAAACAGTAAAATAAAATGCACTTACCATAATACATTCGCTAATAAAATTTCGCCAGTCACACAACGTCTGTGAACAAAAGTGCCCCGATTTTGCTATATCACATGTCTTTCTGCAATTCAAAATTTCGAAAGTAACGATAAAAACTTCCTCCAAAGTTAACTTACTACACGAAAACCACGATCCAAATCTTAAACTCCGCTGACAGCCACATACTTTACCAGTAAGCATTTAACTGAAATCCACACAAGAACTATCAGAAACGCTCTTCTTCATCCGCTTTCTCATAGCTGCTCCCCATTTCGGACTCCATTTTAAAAGTCCCACAGATATTCCAAAAATACACTTCGATCCTCATAAACACACCGTGAACAAAAGTCTCGTTAACAACTCCAACATCGTACCTTTTAATACTAAATTTATTTCCACACAATCTAAAATATGCGACTTAAATCTTGCCCTCACGCCTATCATTGCAACATAGGCCATTTGAAAACACGCACGACACGAACCAATCAACAATTAAACCACTCCAGCAAAAGAGTTTTCAACGTCAAAAGGGTTGCCATACAATACGCAATCGCGCCAAAAACCAGCGCAGAACACATATTGCCACAGGGCGCATATAATAGTAGAGCCCTAAAAACATTAATTATAAATTAAATTTGAAAGCCCTTTAAATATTCCACTGCATTTTAAATAGTATATTAAATTTTTATTTCTCTGTTTATAAATATACCTTTTTTGGCTAAAATATATTTGTAAGCACATGGTATATATTTTTGTAAGAAATGTCCTAGATGCTGAAGAACAAACTCTGGTGAATTTGTTAGACGATAGCACACTAAAATAGGACCAAAAAATTTAGTTCTAAGAATTCATTTACTTGCTGATGTATATAAGCCAAAATTGCATACCATGGCTAGAGTAGACTTTAAGGTACCCCTTGTATTATGGCAAAGTTGTTGTTTGATTTATCGCCAAGTTGTTGTTTCATTTATGGTAGCCTGAGTAGTTGAATGTTATGGAAACCTTATTGTGACGTAATCGGGTGCGTGATTCTGGGAAATTTTGAATCATGGGATGTTTTGTAAGCGTTTTGTGGTGTGTGTTAAAACCGTTTAGATGGGTTTGAATGGGTTTGTAGGAAGAAAAGTTCAGATGGTCACTATGTGAAGCGTTCGGTCAGAAAGAGTACCTGGTTTGAAAAAAGTCATTTGAGTATGATTGATATTTTGATTTTTACTTGGCTCTGGCTGTGCGAAGCGAATTCGAAAATCATGGTAAGTGAATATTTGCTTTTGGTTGTGCTTAAATGTATAACATGTTTTTCCTTTTTTATGTTATTTTATTGTTTGGTTTAAAATGTATTTTATTGAGATTATGTATTTTTTGTTTGCCTATATTGTAGACTTTGGTGCTCCCTTGACTTTTTAAGTGAAAATATATCGATGTGTACATGGACAAAGTAAAGGGAGTGCGCAATGCAAGTTTGTGCAATTCTGGGATTTTTTTTTAAGTGAAAATAGGTCGACGTGTACATGGATAAAGTTAAAAGAGTGCGCAATGCCATTTTTGTGCAATTCGGTTTTTTTTAAGTGAAAATAAGTCGATGTGTACATGGATACCGAGTTTGTGCAATTGTTTGTCTTGTTAGTTTGGCTTTGAGTAGCGGAAATCGCCAAGTTTCGCCAAGGGGTACCCTAAACTATACTTTTACCCATACCATAACCGTATGATGATAGCTTAGTGGTAAAATTGACGGTAACATGGTTTAACTTTTGGGGTCGTGAGTTCGAATCCCATATGCTTTTTCCACCCTGTCTGCAACTTTCTTAGCTTCTTGTTCCAATTTGATCTATGTTTGTGTTTCCTAATTTATTTCTATTATTATTTGCATTAAATATGTTTCATTTATGCTCTTAGTTATTTAATTTTTCCCCGCAATAAATTATTTTGAAAATTATATAATACGAATTTAAAGCATGCTCCATGTACATATATTAATGTAATATATAATATTCATGTATAATATTCATTTCATATGTATAATATTCATTTCACTTTTATGTGAATCAGGCACAAAAGATATAATTCCAAGTGCTGAGACTTTGGTATGTTTCCAGCTCTAAACTTTTACTATCAATTAACAGGTAACAATATAATGCCCTAAACATTTTTTTTTTTAAATCTTACTATAATAATTGCTTTTAAATTCAGTCCTCTCTAGCAGAAGCGCAGGAATTAATCAATTAAATATTGCCATTTTCTCTACCTAAAGTGTGTGTATATATAGTATAAAGAGAAAAAGCTTATTTTTATAACTTCTTCTATAAAAAAAGATTTTAATTAAAAATATTTTAATTAAAGATAATATTTTATGGATTATGCACAAAATATAACTGCGCATAGTACATTTACAAACGAGATTTCTAATAAATTATCCAGCTATGACCCTGAAGAAATTAAAAATGAAGAAATCGATGCTAAAATTTTATATATTACCTGCTTTCTTCCCAAATTTGGGCATATTTTAAAAATATACAATCTCACATGGCAGTCAGCGGTATTACAAGCATAGCAGATTTTGTGTAAATATTGTGAACCTTTCTCTATAGTTGCTACGTATTTTTAAAGTACCAACTATTTTTTAATTCGTTTAACTTTGCTATTTTATTTATTTATTTTCTCAGTAACAGTACATTTTAGTTTTAATAATATACATATATACTATTTCATTAATATTTAAGGCTTCTGGAAACGCAAAGAAATTTTTTTAATTTACTTCAGCTTCTATGCATTTAGTGATGTTCATAATATGCATTATAACCTTACTTATCTAAAAATTGCTAGCGTACTTTAATTTCACAGTTAATAAGCAGAAGTAAAAATTTTCAATAACATGGAATTTAAATATCTTAAGTGTCCAAATCCCGTAAGTTAAATACAGAGTCATCTGGTGGCAATAAATGCAATCGACCACCGAATATCCGTACGCGTAAATCCAACGCAATAGTGTAAACAATCTTCCGTCTGGGTATGCTTTTCTCCCGTTCGCAACGCAATAATGGAAACAGGCCTTTAAGGTCAGGCTGCCATTACTTGCAGCAAATATGCTCATTTTCCAAGTAATCATCGACCAGCAGAGCCCTATAAGAACGAGAGTAGTCGTCATTAACAGGAACCCAGGACTAACGGAACCCCTGAAAAGTAGAATATACAACCCTAAGATCTCCTCTTTATGGTTACAGCCGAAAACATCGCGGCGAAAACATCGCAGACGAAAACGTCGCGGAGAAAACAACGCAAGGCGAAAACGTCGTGCTACAAAACATCGTGGGAGAAAACATCGCAAAGAGAAAACATCGCAGCTCTAAAACATCGTCGTCGAAAATAAAGCGGTTCAAAAATTTCGTAGTTTAAAAACATCGTCGTCAAAAATATCGCGGTAAAAAATAAAGTATCTACAAATCATCGCATGACGATAACATCGTAGACATGCTTTTTTCAGGCTTTGATAACTGTAAATGGATATTCCCGTAATGATTTGTGTGGGCAAGATGGAAAGAAGGATAATATTTACTTTTATATTTTTTATTAATCAATAAATTTTTTGCTGAGGAAATAAAAAGGAAACTTAAACATAGAAAATTAGTGCAACTTATAGTACTTAATAAAATTTTAAACAGACATCGTTAACTAACAAAGGCCATTAATAAATAATTTTTTATAAAGTTTTTACTGGCAATTTTTCATGAGAAGTATAATCTATAAGTTACATTTAATTTTCTATGCTTAATTATTTTTCTATGCTTCTTAAGTTTCCTTCTTACGTTTTCAGCAAAAATTTATTAGTTAATAAAAAAATGTGAAAGTAAAAATTATCCTTCTTTACATCTTGCGCTCACAAATCATTATGAGAATATCCATTTACAATTATTAAAACCTGAAAAAACATGTCTGCGATGTTATCGGTATGCGATGATTTGTAGATACTTTATTTTTTACCACGATATTTTCGACGACGATGTTTTTAAACTGCGAAGTTTTTGAACCGCTTTATTTTCGACGACGATATTTTGTACCGCGATGTTTTAGAACTGCGATGTTTTCTCCCACGATGTTTTGTAGCACGATGTTTTCGCCTTACGTTGTTTTCTCCGCGACGTTTTCGTCCGCGATGTTTTTGCCGCGATGTTATCGGCGGACACCCCTCTTTATACCTTTAGCAGTCAGGGAGCCTGTATCAAACACATGAAGGGATTTGCGGCCTTCCACCATAAACCCTGTTCGAACCACTACAGTTTCATCACCGTAATCATGCTTTTCCAAGGTGAAGAAAGAAAGGTGTCATGTTCCAAACTCTCTCAAGATATAGGTACGCCCAAATAAGGGTCCAGGTTGAATTTCGACTCATCTGTATAAACCACGGTACTCCACTGAAGTCTGGATCACAGCAAATGTTGACTGCATCATGCTGAAAGCGCTCCCTTGAGTGTTGCAGTGAACGGCACGCAAATAATGGGTCTTCTGGAATACAGTCTTATCTCGTGAAGGCTTTGGGTAACCGTAGACCGTGAACTTCTGGATCCTGTGGTAGTATACTGCTCACCTGAAAGCTGTGAAGCTGTAACAGTTCTGCGTCGCAGCACTGAAGGTGCCAAATAACAATCTTCATTCATTGTTGTGGGTTTTATTCGAACTGGTCTAGGTCTTCTTGACATTGATCCAATTACCTGAAAGTGATTTCACAAATTGCAGACGACACTGGAAGCCATATTCTACAGCCACCTGCTCTTGTGACTGGCCCTGCCTCCAATCTACGATAATTCTTCATCTCATTCCGTCATCCATACGTTCGAGGTTACTCATTTTATACCTTATAAAATTACCGATACCTTATAAAATTTACCCAGCTCTTGCGAAAACTATGATGAATGTCGCGAAGAAGTACGAGCACACCAATCGCCGGAGAACCCAGGTGTGCTTATATCGCCTCCACAATCACTGCTTTGCAGACACGCACGTGCGCGCTTAAGTATTCGACTCTTGGATAAATGCATAATTCTTCGGCGGCATAAAGTGTCATGAACAAATTGAGAATTTTAAACTTAGCTATATGTAGTATATAAGTATATAATAATCACTTAGAAACTGAGCGTGAGGTGGAAGGGCAAACCGATTATTTTAAATTTATTATTATTTTTATTATTTTAAATTTTATAATTTTTTTAAATTTTAGCGTATAGATATCACATCTTTGCTACAAGGCAGAAGGTCTAGATTTTATTGCATTATTTAATTATGAAGCAACATGTCATGGATATTTGCTTTTATAAGACCTTAAAAAAAATGCGTTCATGATACAGTAAGGTAACATTTTGTATTAACTTTGGAAGCCTCAGCAGCATCAATCTATTTAGTTTTATTATAATCATGAAACATTATTAGAAAAAAGCATTAACATTTACTCAAATCGAAGACCTTAGAATAATTTTATAAGACCTTAGAAAAAATGCGTTCATGATACAGTAAGGTAACATTTTGTATTAACTTTGGAAGCCTCAGCAGCATCAATCTATTTAGTTTTATTATAATCATGAAACATTATTAGAAAAAAGCATTAACATTTACTCAAATCGTGCCTCACTAGCGTAGTATAACTATCATATGAAAACCATTAATTAAATAATGACGTATTTCAGAAAAATTAGTTATAAACATATTATTTTTTAATGCAGGAAAGAAAATATACAAAATTAAAGCGATTATTGTAGGATTTATTAAAAACTAAAGTTAATACTCAATCTTACGTGTATTATATTTAATTTGCTTCATAGTTATATCATGTGCGTTTCATCAAATTCATGTCTTTAGAATTCATAACATAAAAATTTATAATGTAGTGGATTTTTTACATCTCTCTGAGGAAGAAAAATAATTTAATAAGAATTCTAAAACTAAAATTATTCTGGAAATTCTGAAAATCGACAATGCTTAATTAGTTCTTTATGTGCTTTTAATACCCTAATTTATCTTTTTTATTATTAATGACATCAGATTGCCATTTTCACAATAAATAGATTTCTGTCATTTTTAAAGCTTCATAACACAATCAATATGACTTCAGAAATAACAATTAGTAAACATGTATTTCAAATTGTTAAAAGTATATTTCTTCCCAGTTTGGTCCTTGTTGAAATTCATTAGGTATTTTACAGCAAAGAGAGATTTTTTAATTATAATTACTTAAATGCGAAATTCATTTGTCAGTTGATGAATTTTCCATCTTAGAGAGATTTTTAATTATAATTACTTAAATGCGAAATTCATTTGTCAGTTGATGAATTTTCCAATTTTAATGGCGCCCACCAGCGGCCAAGCGGTAAAGTCGCTGAACACTGGTAGTTCGGTCCGAGGCTCGAATCCCGCGAACGGGCTAGCTGCATGGGCGCTTTCGTGGTTTTCCCCATGTGTAATCTGTACACGAGCCAGTTTTCTTTAGAAAGTCCTCCACGAAGGCATCCCTCCCCTTAGGCAGATAACCCTAGTGTGTTTTGCCGTAATCTCAATATACCATACCATACCATACTATCTTTAAGTAAGAGCTTTAATATGAAAATTCATGCCTTTCGACTTTTGTGTTTATTTTGTTCTAAAGGCAAAAATAATCAAATGAATCAATCTACTTCAGATCTTAACTATTTTATTTTTCATAATGAACTTTTTTTAAAAGATGAGTGCTAGTCTTTCAAATATTTTTTTAATACCGAATAAGCATTCTTTTTTATTATTTTTTGTCAGAAAGGGACAAGTGCAAATTTTTTTCTCTTCATAACAGAAACGCTTAAAAAGTGTGATGGCTTAAATGCAAAAGAAACCAGTTTCGAAGTGAAGTGAATTGATTTTTTAAAAAAGAAGAACTAGCGGCGAAGCTATCATCCTATAAAACTTCATTATTTACATAACTTCTCATCTTCTATTTCTGAGAGAGTTTGCACGATCCGAAGTTAAGGGAAAAGATTCCAATTAAAAGAATAAAAATTAACAATTAAAAGGAATTGTTCGGTGCGACATTTTATTCGAGGAAGCAGCGGCGAAAAAGAAAAGGCTTGGACAGAAAAAATAAAAGAACTTTTTGAAAAGGAAAGAAAAAAATATTTCCTATTAAATGTTTGAATAGATTGGAGCTGTGCAAACGATTTTGTAACAGGGAAAGGAAAACGGAACTTTTACTGCAGACGATAATCTTCATTTCCAGCTCAGTCGCTTTTCAAAGAATTAATTCTTAGAAAGAAGGTAAAAAAATATATTAAGCAAATAAGTTCAACATTCGGAAAGTATTTGAGCTTCTAGAATAAAATATAAGTTTATACCACTATAGTTTTATAAAAGTTTGAAAAGTATATTTACGATGACAACCGTTATTCTGAAATATTTCACGTGGAAGAATAGTTTCTAAACTTTATGTTTCTAAACTGTACCTTTTTTTAAATATCAGCGCATGCTATTATTTTTTCAAATCGAGTTTGTAATACATTCCATTTACCTTTTGTTGCCGAGGAAAGTACGAATTTTATCTTTAAATCTCAAGAGATTTTAAACTTAGCAACCATTTGAAATTAATACGTTTTTGAACTTTACTTTAGTTTCGATGCTGTAAATATTTTACTAATCAGATACATTTAATTCTTATTTCAATTTGACAACGACATAACACTCTTTTCAACCTAGTATGCAGCAGTTTATTTTCAATCAGCATCAATCTCCTACGTGTCTAAAAATGAAGTTTAAAATTTCCTAGCAAGATTTAAAATTTTTATCTTTTACTTTTTGCATAATGTAATAGTTAAATATCAAAAACTAAAAAAGTTAATATAGGGATAAGCATTATCTTTATCAGGATTCTTTGAGCGTATGACGTCACTGTGTCATATAACCTGCTTTAAAACAAGTACTACCTAAGAGAACTAAATTTAATTGTGTCTTCGTATCTTCCACTTCCTGTTCTTCTAAGCAAAATGACGTCATACATCATAACGTTCGGAAGAGCCTAACTTTGCCTGTTCTACCAGTTTTGGTCAGTATTGTCAAAAACCCAAGCTCAGAGTCTATTTACTAGTCCTGTTGTACATCGACTCGTTTACGGATATTATTCAGCTGCTATCAAATTCATATTAGCTGGCATATATTCTGTTCGGCGTAATGGCTTATATTGGAGGTATGCATATTGACAAAAGAGAAAAAAAGATCAGAGGAAAAGAAAGGTAGTATTTTAACTCACCAATTTAACTTGTAAGCTGTTCATTTGTTTCACAGAAGAAATTCGGTTATCACTTTACTAATATTTACAATTAGAAGACTATGATTTTATTGTTACTAGGTATACATTCCGAAACAATCATATAATTGTGTTTTTACTATAAGTGTGAATTCTAAAGTACTAGTAGAAAAGGTGAGCAATTTATGCACATTAAGAGAATAAATTAAAATGTGTACCAGCTCCGAGAAGGCGCACAATATTCCCCTTTTAGCCAATACATCCTGAAAATAGGCGAGTACATACGTATACTCTATATGCTCAGTGTCCATGTCTTCCCACGGCCTTTATTTTCGCAAGCGTTGGTGGTAGAGTATGAACTTCCGGTTAAAAAATTTCTAAATGATACACATTTTCATATTATGGAATTTTTTTTATGTAAAAAGTGAGCTTTTTGTAAAAATTATGAAATATAACGTTTTTTACACTCCCACGATCTCTACAACTATATTTAATAAAAGCGTTTAGTTTGTTGTGTTGCGCGGCCCCAACCTACACGCAACAATAATAGTGACTGCTATGAACTGTAAAGTACGCAAAACTCTTAAGAAGGGTTTAACTCCCTTTTTACTCTACTTTAGAAGTTACAGATGCGTGCACTTGACGCTCACAAACTACGCCGACCCGGCGGTAAAATAAAAATAAGAAACTAAAAATGAATAATAACAAGTTACTATCTACGAGGCTCTCTAAACGTAACTAACCTAACCGCGTTCTAAGATACAGCTGATATTTCAGCAAACTTCTGATAATTAAGTTGAAAGATTCAACTATCTGCCGAGGCAAGCACACAGTCCGAAACGCGCGGTTCTTCAAATTCTACCTAGCCACCTTCACGCTCGTGAAGCAAGAAAGCACACATTCGAACTCGTTTCCCTTCTATTTAACTCAAATTTACTTCCGCTGAAAATCTGAATACTTTGCGCGTTCTACTAAAATTTACATACTCTGGCATTGGCAATTCCAGGGGAAAGTAAGGCTTGACAGGAAAGATAGTTTAAACTTAAAATAAATGTTAGTTAAAATAAATATAAACCCTACAAGTTATTCTGTTAAATAAAGCCTAAAAATGTTTGAATAAGCTAGTGTTTTTTATTGACAGGGATAATTAATTAACGATGCATATATGTAAATTGTAAAATAATAAAGTGATAAAAATATGAAATAATAAAGTGATAAAATTATGAAATAATAAAGTGATTTTATAGTAGCATCCTTAAGTTCCGCTATTTGCAACATTTCTACAGTAAGAACCAGAAAAGTTAATCGCCGGCTGAAAGGCAAGCTAAATGTCTGTGTCAGTTGGTAAGTCTCTCAGTTCATTAAATTAAACAAAGTGTAAAGAAATATATAAAAATGAAATAAATTAATTTTATGACAAACAGTTAAATAATAAATTAAATAGAATGTAAAGAAATGTAAACAAAATGAAATAAATTAGGTTAAATTTATGAAAAATAGTATAAAGATAAATCAAAATACCTGAGATCGTTTTATTTAGGGATTCGGCCGGAATTACAGTTTTACTTTTAAGTTAGAGAATTACCGAAGTCGGTCTCCGCTTGGCTTCGGTTGAATTTAAGCCCTGTTCTTACTCTGTTTCTCATATCAAGTAAATTTTTTCCAAGGCCTCTTTATTAAAGATTTCTATCTTTGTATCAAAGGCGGGATTTATAAATTATGAATATAGCGCTATAATTGTAATGTCGCTTCGGTCACATCGATTTATTGTGTCATCATCAAGTTTTTGATTGAGAGGAGTGGTAACATTTAGCCACCGTGAAAAACCAAGGATCAATGGCCGATTTTCTGTATGTGAGATTCGGCATGATTAAATGTTAATAAATATTAATCTTACCGGAATCAGGGAAGTGTCATTAGCATATCCTTACATATTAGACACTTCACTGGTTTACCAGTTCTACCTATGAAGTGTAAGATGGAAGAAGGACGGACGATATTTCTGTAAAATAATGAGATAATATTGATATACGTTTGTTGTAAATAGTACATCTGTTATTAAATATGTGTTTTGAATAGTGAAGTAGTTACTTGCCAATGGTAGAATCCCATAATTTTGAGAGCTCGACGGTGGATTGAGTAATAGTTTCGGGATGTAGGCAGTTTCGAATTCGCAGTGCTTCCCTGTTTGCATGGATTGCAATAAGAATTGTTGGTTCGATTGTTTTTATTCATCTGAAAAGTATTTTTTATGTAATGGCGGACATTTGCCTATTAAGCATTGGCCACTCCTAAGGCCAGAAGTAGTAGCCATTTTATTGTGAAAGCACCTAATAGGAGGGCACTGTTGTCTTCAAAGGGAGGACAGTTACAACTATGCCTTCTCCTGGATTCAAACCCGGACCCTTTGGCAACACAGTAGACTCTCCCAATCACTATACCGTATGGGCGGCCATCTGAAAAGTAACGAAGGACTGAAATATTCGTGAAATAGGAAATTTAATCTTAAAACTTTAAATTTTGTTCTGTATTGCAGCATAAAGTAATTACTGTGTCTTTGTTGGTTAATGGGTTGATAAATTCAATGAAAACTTTGAGGATGTGTCAAATTTGTTAACACTAAACGAATTGAAAAACTAGTGTTGCGTGCTTTCAGGTTCGTAATGGACTGAATGCACACGGTACCAATGATAGTTTGATAAAATTTAGGGTTTACCAAACACTTTGCAGTTCTGGAACACTCCACAAAAATACTCGAACAGCTCTTCTCTGTATCACACAGCACAATCAGTAGTTACACTTCAAACTATTAAGAGCGTTAAACACAATGCTATGCAAAGCGTATTTAGAGCGAATACTACATAGAGTTATTTCAGTACTTCGGAGTCTGATAAGAAAACGGATGCCCTTCCCTGTCTTATGTATAATTTTCCCCCACTTCAAGCCGCGAAATCTCTAGTACCTTCCACTTTTCGAAATTACTGACAGGCATTTGAGGGCCGGGTACGGCTACAGTTACATATAGGGATGGATTTATTATTCATATACAGTTACCAATTACAGACGTGCCCTGTAATCTTAATTTTTCGGCAAAGCTTCGTCTCTTTCAAGCATTTCATGTTACATTCTACCAAAAATACTACAATTTTGGATGTATATTTGCTAAATTATTTACATACATGCAATATTAGTAACACTAGTTTAACTGGAAAAACTAAGTTATTCACTGAAAGCAAAACTAAAGTAAATGCGTTGAATGTACGTCGATATTTACTATTAAATGGATATGGTATTCAATCAATTCTGTTGAGTAAGACGAATTATTATCTAAACATAAAAATGCAAGAAAAAGAAACTGCGTGAATGTTTTCTAGTAATTAAAAATCTGCGTTCTATATGTAATATTAAAAATACTGCTTTACTAGAATATGCTATTAGTAAATGTAAATGATATTGCATAAAATAAGTCACTTCTTTATGGTTGTAAATCTTTAGAAGAATTTCAAGAAAAGCTTAAGTAACACAAAAAAAAAAAAAGCTGGATAACGATAACTGTAAATCCGTTAAGCCCAATTCTAAAGCCAACGTTAAGCCCTAATTCTAAAATGACGATAGTGAATGTAAAGAAACTGAAGCTAATGCAATAACCGTGGCTATAGCCAATAAGTGTCAAAGTTCCTTCCCTTTGGAAAAACCAGGTCCGAATACATTGTTCCTTCAAGCACAATTTAGAAATGCAAAAGTAACTGTAGACCAAATAAAGTGTGATTATGTGATAAGTTCCGTGGAACATGATATTTTATTACAAGTATCAGATATTTTGCTTAGTTCGTCACAAGACAGCAACTATCAGGAAATTAAGGACAGGTTAATTTCGTTGTATGCAGATTGGGAGACTTAAAAACCCAAAACTTACTGACTGAACTAAACCTAGCTGATAAAAGCCATCTCAGCTGTTGTGCGAAAGGCGTAATTTGACAGGAGACAAAGTAGCAGACACCATCCTAAAGAAATTATGGCTCCAGCATCTGCCTATTAATATGTCGAGAGTTATATCTGTTAGTGGCGAAGATTTGTCGATGGTACTCCCAAATAGCCTTTGCTTCGACCATAACCGTAAAGAGGGAGCTCACTGAAAGCTTACAAAAACAGGTTATTGACCTTAGCTTACAAGTTTCTACTTTTTCCAGACAACGGTACAATCTATCACCGTTACCGATCCAAATCAAGAGACAGGAGTTACTGCGGTAACAGGTTCAGAAATATCTATTACTATCATAAAATTTCGGCGACAAGTCGTTTAAATGTATATAACCGTGTAACGTCTCATCAGGATCACTGACAAACAAATCGAAGAACCAGGCTCGAGGCTCTCATCAACAACAAAGAGACAAAGGGTGTCGCTGATATCTTTTGATCAGCAACAGAGAATCGACCAACCAATTTTTTAATAGATACAGGAGCAGAACTATCCGTTATTCCACCATTACCTGCAGATAAGAGGAAATCGTCCCAAAATTAGAACTCTTTGCTGCAAATGGCACGAAAATCAAACATATGGCTCAAAACTACTCAAGCTTGATCTTGGACTCAGACGATCGTTCAAATGGCCCTTCGTAATTGCGGATCGATAAAAGGTATGGATTTTCTTGCAAAATTTAAACTTTTGGTAGATTCCAAAAATAGCATGTTGATTGATGGCACTACACTGTTAACAATTAATGGACTCCCTCTTTTCAAGATAAAAATAATATTCCAATTTTAAATGCCGTACATGATCCCTGTAAAATTATTATTAACGATTTTGCGGATTTGCTGAAAGAGCAAATCTATAAACGGAGTAGTTTAGTATACAGTTAGAAATCATAACATCGAGCCCTACATCGAAATCAGAGGCCCAGCTGTTTTTGCTAAGGCTAGAAAGCTATCGGCTGAAAAAATCAAAGCAGCTAAAAAAGAGTTTGAATTTATGTTCCAAATGGGTTTACGAAGACCATCCAAGAGTAACTGGTTGAGCTCGCTACATTTTGCTGTGAAGAAATCAAGTGACTGGAGACCTTGCGAGGTTTATAGAGCATTAAACAACGTCACGATTCCTGATAGATGTTCTTTTCCATTTTTAATACTGCAATTACATTTTAGCTGGAACGAAATTAGCGAGTATAGCATTTTAGAGAGAAACACTCTTTCTTCTCCATAGACCACATTACAGCGTACCAACAAATTCCAAAACTCTTTCTTCTCCATAGACTGCATTACAGCGTACCAACAAATTCCAGCTCAGGAGGAAGAAAAACCGAAAACAACTCTTACACCCTTCGGCTTGTTTGAGTTCTCATTCATCACTTTCGTCCTGTGGAATGCTCCTAAACGCTCCAGCGTTTCATGAACAAGGTGTTGAATAAACTAGAATTCGTATTTTGCTTTTAGCTTTTAATTAGATGACATTTTAATAGCCTCCCCTGATGAAAAAACTCATTGGCGACATGGATCAGCAGTTCCTTGAGAGGCTAAACGAATATGATCTGCGTATTAATGTGGCAAAATATAAATTCGATCGAACTAAACTTGCATTGCTGGGATATAAAGTGTCAGCTGGGACTTACACTTCTTTCAACGAGAGTTGATGCAATCAGTAATTTTCCGGAGACAAAGTCATTAACTATTTTAACACGATTTTTAGGTATGATGAACTTTTATCACAGATTCATACCAAATTGTAAAACCAAATTGTAAGAAACTACAACAACCTTTAACAGCATTGCTCAGTGGTATGAAAAAAATTGCAGAAAGCATATAAATTGGACGGAGAAAGAAGAAACGGCTTCCGAGCTTTAAAAGATGCACTTAGTCATGCCACTGTTAACTGATGTCTCCGACGCTGCCACTGGAGCTGTTTTACATCAGATTGCGAGCAATGAAAAAGACACCCTTGAGTTTCTTTTCCCGAACTTTGACACCGACACAATAAAACTATAGTGCTATGACAGAGAACTATTAGCCATTTATAGAGCAGTGAAACATTTCAAATACATCTTAGAAGGCTGATTTTTTACAATATAAATGGATTATAAAGCAATAACATTTGCCTTAGAAAAAGATTTTGAAAAAGCCTCGCCACGGCAAGCTAGACAAGTGTCATGCATTGGCCAGTTCTCATTGAAATCCAATTCATCCAAGGGCATGAAAATCAATGAATTATAAACGTTCAACGTTTGAACGTTTTTCAGCGTCGAACGATATTTGGATTTAATGAATGAAAAGTCGTTTCAGGTATGTACGCGGTGCTAAATAACACTTAATGCCATTTCATAAATTGTGAGAAAATTCAGTTCTAACTTCGGTTCAAAATTCAATCATGGGTTTTTGTGAAAACTCAAGTTTTAAGTTGATTCACTCGATAGCTCAACAAATTCCTTTTGGGCTTAATAATGACAGATGATTAATCTCATTAATATCAATTAATATAATTCCTTTAAAAGTATCATTAATGTAATTTCTTTAAATTCATGTATCTGAATTAAATACTCGCGATCATTACATTTAACTCTGCGAAGCCATTTGGGGTCCCAAAGTTTAAGAAACGCTGATGAATACGGATCGAAATATAAAATATCTTTAATAATTCTGTGTTATTATCGTTCAAAAAGTGTATATATTATTTTGGGACAATTTGTATCTGTGTGTTGGTGTGTACCTTCTTTGTTAAAAATTTAATAATATATTTATTAATATCTGATATTAAATTATTTCTTTCAAATAATAGTTTTTGCTAGCTGAAAAATCGTTAAAATATTTCAATCATTACCAATAAATATATGCAAGCTGAGATCTTATAGTTATGTTTTTAAGAAATAAAATATTTTAAAAACATACAATATTATTCTTGCAAATACTGGTATTTTTATAGAAGGAAAAAAATACAGCACAGGCAAATGCATTTTCTTGAATCAAAAGAAAACATTTCATTTCAATTCTTAACACAAAATAAATTGACATTTTCTAAAGTCCCTGTGACCTTAAAACCAGTTTCTCCATCTATTATTACAAACAACCGAGCCAGGAAGGAAAGCGCTTGCATAATTGCTTTCCAATTTTTTTTTTTTTTTTTTTTTTTTTTTTTTTTTTTGCTTTATCTTTTTTGGCCTTTAGAAGCAAGAAATGAATAATTATAAATTTATTTTTTTGTGTGTGTTTTTCTCATTAGACAAAATCTATTGAATTATTGAACTCCCCCCCCCAGTTCCAAACACTAGAGTTGTCTTTTTTATTTTATTCCTAGAGCAACAATGAAAATTCAGCTTTGGGTTATAATTGAATTTGTCTTTGTGTTATGTGTTTACATAACGTAATTCCCAGATGAAATATATTTTTTAAAGAATTAACGGGATAAATGTAAAAAGCAAGAAAAAATCATTGTTAAAATATAAAGGCATATAAAATACATGTTAAGGTTTTATGTGTTATAAATATTTACTACATACATATATGTATGCACAGTTTTCTTTGTTTTATCAATACAAGATCAAATACTTTTTTGAGTAAATTGCTTTCAGGTTTCCAGAAAATTCATATATATAATTATATATATATATATATATTCATATATATATAATTTCTTTATAAAGTGTTACAATTTTGAAATTTTAAATAAGTTATACTTCAAAACTAGGAAAAGAAAATGTTTTGCTATACAGTATAGTTGTACTTTTATGTAAATAGTTATATTCATTTCATTTCTGAAGCGCTATGTGTTGTTTTTGTTTGTTTGTTGCTATCATGTTGTAGATATTGTTATTCTGATTGAACTTTAAATTTGGATGATATATATAGAAACTCTTCTGATGGACTTGGTGACAGTTTATGTTACCATATTGGCGTTATTTAACTATTTTTCTCCAACCTTGTGACATTCTGGAAGTCTCTGAAGAACGAATTTTCCAAATCTGATTTTTTTTTATGTATATAAAAATGTTGAATAGCCTTACAAATAAAACCGCGTTTGAGCTGTGGGAGCTAGTTCAAGGAGTTAAGATCAGAATTGTGCAACTGCAACAGCTTGTTTCCAGTAAGTTTCCTTGCCTGCGATATTCTCCGCATTTTAAGGAGAATTTTCCTAGTTCTGTTTTTCTCTCCTTAGCTATTTAAAGTTGCTTATGTAGTGCGAGATATTATTTATTTCAATAATGTGTCTGATGTTCATCTGGATTTATCATTAAAATTATCTGTAAGGACATGTAGCTGGTACACAGTATTATTCTGTGCCAAAGGATTTTTAGTAAGTAACTTTGCCCCGTGAGAATTGTAAGAACTGCAAGTTCCCTTCAGCCCACCCGGACAGTGTCCCTATAATTCAATAAAAGGGGGCCCCGCCTTCCCACAAATCAGGGCAGTCAGCAACCTAGCCGCCCCCAAACAATAAAGAAAAAAATTAAAAATAAGTAAGCACATCTAACACAAAATTACAAACAAAAACCACAAACACAAAATCACAACACTGAATACCACATATATCGAAAACCCCAAAAAATACAGAATTCAGTTTTAACAGAAGATTCCAAAAAGCGCCCTATTTTCATTAATAAACTTAATTAGAGCAGTGGTATATGATTTAAAAACTTTAAAATTAATGATACTTACATTAAAAAAACAGTAATGTTAAAAATCTGTATAGTAGGAGCTGTTAAACCACAAAATGCCTAGCATCACTCTCAACCTGACAACTATTGCATAGTTTAAATCGATTGAAACAGAACGGAAAGCTACCATGTCCAGTTAAAATCTGATTAACGTCAATATTTTTCACGCATTTAATCTTGTTCGTGATTATAATTAGTTCTATAAATCCTTTGTTTTTAGGTTAAAAAAAACCACTGTGGTTTCCATTTGTTAACGTAAAACTCTTTCATTCTTCTAATAACAATTTTCTTCAAACCTGTTACTTCAATATCAATTGCATTGACATTTGAGACCGCCTGCTTGGCCAGGTTGTCGGCCCTCTCATTATCAATAAAGCCTACATGGGTATTAACCCAATGTAGCTTAATACTTAAATATGAACTCAAAGTTTCTAAATTGCTCTTAATTTCGACAATTAATGGATTTATTTGGGCGGGAAAGCGCATGGAGAAGTGACAGGCAGTCAGTGTAAATATTTAAAGACGTGGGTATAAATAAGGTATTTTAATCAATAATAAGGCTTGTTTGAACGCTTTACTTTCTGCTTGGAAAACTGAATTATATGTATCCAACTTAAACATTCTACAGTCCACAATTCCATAGTAAAAAACAACAACAAAGGCAGCAGCTATGCTCCCCTTCGACCTCAGAACCATTTGTATATATATATCAAATACATCAACAGTTGGATTACTTTTATCAAACTCAAGATCAAATCTGTTGCAAGGATGTATTAAATGAATATTGAATTTTCAAAAACATTCTTTTTAACTAAAAAATTTTCATATATTTAGAACTCCATTCGTCCAGTCCTGAATAAAATTTTTCATACTAAAGTTCGTATAAGACTGAGAGAGGCGGAAGCCCAGCCAACACAAAGACGGTTTCGGTAGGCACCGTTCTAAAACATCGGGTTAAAGCTAAACCCCAAGCTCTCTGAATAGTGTTTAACTTCATCCGTAATCTAACCTGTTCCCCTGCTCTGGAACCCCAAGCTCCAATTCCCTACATGATGACTGGGAGCAACTGTGCACCGTAAAGCATGTGAGCATAGCTAAAAAGAAATTTAATTGGTTGCAGATTAAAAAATACTCGTTTTAAGCCCATTCGGGAGGTCGCATCTATGTTCAAAGGATTTTTATATACAGGAGGGATAATTAATGTCTTGGGAGCCACGAACAGTGCACTAACCAATATTCAGGAATACCTTTTACTTTTCATCGATTTGGTTCAAAACTTTCCCGGAATTTTTTTTTTTTTCATGCATGAAACTTGTAATAGTTGAATATGGATATTAAAAGGCGTCAACTTTCTTTTTGAAGAAGATATGCACGTCATGATATCCCCCAGAGCAACCTAATTTATTCTGTAGAGCAAACGAAATAAAGTACCTTTTGGCCATTTTGCGCAGTGTCACATTTTGAGCAAACATGCTGAGCAAGGAAGCGTGGATTTCTTGGTTAGAAACAGATACCTGTCGTATCCCAAAAACTCTATTTGTCAATTGTCTCCCCTTTCGATTTCTCCTTCTAGTTTACCGTCCTGATCCATCTTGAGATGGATCTAAATGTGAACAGTTCCTCACAATTTAAGACATTCGAAATCAGGTGACCACCAGCCTGCAACAGATGATAAAGGCGGCATTCTATCAGTACTTCCAAGAATGGAAAGTACAGAAGCAAGTGTTCCATGTTCTTTTGTGTGTCATCCACTTTCTACTCCAATATGAGCTCTACAATAGGCTTTACTTCAAAACTGACTAATGTTTTGCATTTCAAGTAAACTTTCTTAAGTATTTCCCGCAAACAATTTGAACATAGCAGTACTACATATGCCATTATTCATAATATTATTAGAAGTCTTAGGTTAAGTTTTCTACGATTGAAGTGCTTGGAGCTTTTATTAATTTTTCGAAGCAGAACCTGAATACAAGCCATATCACTGTACAAATTGTAATTGAAGGCATTCATTACTGGGTTGACAGACCTTGAACATTCTGATATAGTTTATATCTGTGTTATTTAAACTATGGGTTGTGAAAATTTATAGTGGGGTCTCAAGGTAAACAAAAGTCCTAAAAATTCTGAATCGATGGTATATAACTAAATGTCGACGCTCTGATAGGGGACACGAAATTAATTTTGGGGTTCTTTGCATTTTTTGCACATTGCAAACTCAGTGTGCTGTCATTTGAAAACGCGTAAGATTTTTGTTTTTCAAATTTAATCAGAATCTCAGCCATTTAAAAGAAATGTGTTGCTACTGCCCCAAAATAATGTTTTATCTTCGTTACGTCAGTATGCTGTTCTTAGGCAAAGTATAAGATGTTTTTTGTATAGTTTCTTAGTCTTTTTCTTTTCTTTCAAAGTATAAGATAATTTTTCTTTCAAATATAAACTGCCCTTGATTAATAAATTAAAGGGTCGAAAAGCTCGTTCTTTATATCTGTTGTTAGTGATTAGCACCTTCACCCAAGAAATTACACTAGCTAGGCTGATTAAAACAATTGTACATTGTTCCTTTTCTATAATAACAGTTTTATTCGGTTTAAAAAATCAGTAGCAGTTTTTGTAGAATATAGTTGATTTTAATAATTTTTAATAGTAAAATATACTTTCTTATTGCGTTAACTATAATTTGGGTAAGATATTTACAGAGATATTACATATTACAGATATACGATTCCATTTTTTATCTATGAAAATGATTATAAATATCCTTTAAAAACATTATTTCACAAATTGTGAAGTTACTATTTGTAAACTTACTTATGAGAAATACGTAATTAATATTATTTTGTCATTCGTTGAACTAACTAAATTCTTTTAAATATACTAAGAGTTTTGATAGTAGGAAGCAGAATTTTAATATAAAATCATTACACTTTTTTTAAGTATCTACATGGATGCGCAACTGCTATCTGCACACATTATATTTTAAAGTAATCGCTTACTGTCATTTAGAGTCTAAAAGTCGGAAAAACACACAGTTGTCTAACTGTCAGTGAGCGCCAATGTCTCGACGTTAAAAAGGTCTTATCTAGGCGAAGCAAAATACAGGGGAAAAGAAAAAGGACAAAAAAGGTCCCTCGAATTCGAGATTTCTTCTTTGCTGCTCCTAAATAAGTTACTACCGAGAAATCTCTTTCGATCTCGATCTCTGTGTTACGCTGCTTTGATTCGAGACTCGTATTTTTATCTCGTATTTTCCATTACCTCGGCAAGACCAATAACCATTTTTAATGGGGGTGGTAACAAATTGCAAGCTGTAAAAAAGAATAATTATAATTTGTACACAAGGTTTTAAGATTCCTTGAAATATAAATGCGTTCAATGTACCTTAAATGTAAGTTATTTCTTACACAAATATCTTTTAACATCTGTCTTATGGTATACGTCTTTAAAACGTTTAATTAAAAATAGGCATGTACAGCAGCACAAAAACAAAATAATTATATTTGGAAAAGATATTATTATTATATCATGCAAAATCATACGATATAAAATGATATTAATTATATTTTCTATTTCTAAATTCCACTTAGAATGAAAAATTCCGGTGTAGCAGCAATCATTTGTCTGCTGGGTCAGAAAATTCAGTATTTTGTCTTGAATTCCGTTCTCGCTAATTTTTTAGTATGCTAGGTGAAATTTTCGTAATATTTCCATAACTATCGCAAATATGACCAAGTATGCTTAGACAACCCTATACGAAATCATCCCTTCTTTCTCAGTGCAGAAATGTTTTAATTGATTTGATAAATCGCAGTATAGTTATTGCCATTTATAACCCTGCATGCTCAGCTGGTGCCAAAACTGTGAAAGAAAGAAATTCAAACTCAAAACCTTGAACATAATGAAGAGCAAACAGTAATTGTCCTTCAACTTTAACCACTTGGTCACTAATCTTAAGAAACGTAATATATTTGCTACCAAGGAGTTAACTATAACATGTAGCAATGAAATATTGTGATCATTCAACACAATTATACTGTTGTGTTTAAAAAATTTATATTTCTTAGAATATATAAAAATAAAGTCATTAAGTGGAAGTAAGTTATTATTGCCATCATTGTCACACCCGGTGGATCTAATTAAAATTATATTAATTCTGGTGTTGTATTTAATTATGACAAAGCACACTAGGGCTATCTGCCTAAGAGGAGAGATACCTTCGTGGAGGACTTTCTAAGGGAAACTGGCTCGTATACACGTTACACATGGGGAAAACCACGAAAACGCCCATGCAGCCAGCCCGTTCGCGGGATTCGAACCTCGAACCGAACTACCAGTGTTCAGCGACTTTATCGCTCGGCCGCTGGTGGGCCATATTAATTCTGGAAAAGCATATTAAGGCCATATTTTCAAGGGAGGTAATGCCTTCATGGAGACCTTCATGGAGATGTAACGGACGACAGTGGCTCATATCTACATTACACATGGAAAAATCTGCTAAATATCTGGGCTGTCAGCCCTTTAAACTGCAGGTAGAGTACTCGTGGCAAACTGCAATGTTTCATGGCTTTAATCGTTAGACCACTTATAGGAAATAAAGGATCTGAAATCTAAACTCAGTAAAGTACTTTAACATATAACACAGAAATAATTCTATAAATATTTTCTCATATTTTTATTAGTTAACAGTGCATTATCATTTTGATCAGTTCTAGGGTAGGAAGACCTCGAAACTGAATTCAAAATGATTCATAATATTAGAATTATTCGTCGAAAAAGCTACATCATTGACATTAATGTTTTTCATTTATTCGAAGTATTTTAATTCCGGCCGATAAAATAATTGTTAACTAATTTTCTGCCATCCGATGATGACGTAGAAATGAGGAAACGTAGTGATTCTAACCAATTTTATAAAGTGAATACTTATAAATGAATTTTGCTTCAAAGAATGATAGTTTTTACCAAAGCCTGAAAAGAAAAACATACTGATCTGATCTGATACTGATCTGCGTGTGTATCTGAATTGAAAACTCGATATTGTGCTTCATTTCGGTTTCTTAATGCTACTATAACAATTACGTTTATAAAAATTTCCAATCAAATACATTCCTTTAGCTAAGGATTACCTAAAGATTTATGTGATCTAAATTTTACTCGAATGTTCCTTTAAAACACATGGGAAAAAAAGAAAGAAAAAAAAAGAAAAAAATAAAGAAAGAAAAAAAGGGACTGGATAAAATTCTGAATTATGGCAAAGTACATAACGGGAAACCATTTTCCTCTACAAATTGCGCCATACTTTTAGTGGAAAACTTTCTGAGGGAAACTGACTGCTGTTAGTATCACATAAGAAGAAAACCTTGAAATTTTCATGCAGCCATTCTATTAAACCAACAGGAATAAAGCCCAGAAATCTATTAATGTTTCACGATTTCAGCCACTCGGTTATTGGTGAGTCAAGAAAAAGATAGAAAAATTATCATTATTTATCAAAAAGAGTAATTCTAACTTAATGAAATTAGTAGTTTACGAACAGATGACTTAAAGTGCAATTGTCACAAAGGGAAAAATGCGTTAATACTTTACATTAAGATATAATTAATAAAATTCTAATTTTTTATAATATAAAATATGCTAATAAATAAAAATTAATATCGTTCCTTATAAAACTTTTTGAAAATAATTTTCTCAGTATACGCATTTAACCACGTTTCTGGAATTAAGAGTAATGGCTTGTATCCGAAATATTCACCGAATATTACCATAAAAATTGTTCGCTGCAGAGAAAAGCAATAAAAATATCGCCATTTACTTCAATTTAAAGAGTATGAATAAATACTTGGTCTCATTACGAGCATTAATGTTATCCGAATAACGGCACGAAAATCAAATAATTCGAGTTTTATCATTAATTTATCTGATATCGAATGCAATGCTCAATAAAAGGCAACTGCAGTCTTTAGTGTGTTGAGCAAGAAATTTTGGATTCATCCCGCAATCTTTACAATCATGGAGTATTGAGATAACGTCCTTGCGAACCTACGTCCTTACTCTTTTTATAGTCACAGTTCCATATTGAAGAAAAATATAATTAGAACCCGCAGTGTTAGACTTTGTTGTTAAAATATTAACAGCACGCATCAGCCAAATTTTATCCTGTAAGCAAAATTACCTGATGTCATAGAGCTAGAAGTTGCAGGGTTCTTGCTTCAGAAATGAACAATGGCAGGTCGACTACTAGTCGGTTGCCCAAATATTTAAAAAATTAATCAAAGCATAAATTAAAGAATCAAAGGCAAATCAGTTGTTCCTCCTCTTTTTAACTAAAGCTGAAAAGACACCGGTACAGTCGGCTCAGACGGTATAGTGGTTAGGGTAGCTTACTACGGTTCCGAAGGGTCCGGGTTCGAATCCCGGGGAAGACTTGAATGTTTGTACATGTATAGTGTCGGTGCGGCATGGCGGCACTTTAAATATGCGGCGAGCCGAATGTCCTCTCCCTCAAAATTGGGGGTGGAAAATAGAATTCCAACCTGTCTTGAGTAGGTTCTGGCAAACATTGTTCCATGTAACATGGAAATGGCAACAACAACAGAGCAACGGTAATAAAATCAAATGCAAATATGCATTTAAAACCAAGAGAGAAAAGAAACACGTCAAAATAATACATAAAATTAGGCAAAACAACAATCTTGTGTTTGACGTAGATCTATGACAAACACAAAGTTGTTGTTTTGCCTAATTGTATGCATTTAAAATATTAAGAATATGGGGGAAGGATTAGTAGGCAGGGGGAGAGAATGAATGGAATGACTTCTAAATCTAAAGCAGACAGAGAAAATATATTAACTGGGGAAGTACAAAGGCGTGTTTCTAGTAAACTCATTCGATACAGTGATTAGTGCTTTTGGCTGCTGTGTGATCGAAGGGCCTTCAGTTCGAATCCCGGATAAGGCATGGAAGTTTGCAAGTGTGTTATGTCTCTGCTGCTTAGGAGCCGAAAGTTCTCTCATGTAGTGTAATTTAGTTGAGAGAGCCTCGGACCATTCTCTGTATATTCTCCATCAAAACTGGGGAGGAGCTTAGTAGCTAGCACAGCGAGACCAATGGCGCATGACCAATGATGAATTTCTAGTGTCTCGTCTCATTTACACCTATATCTATATACCTATACCTGGTGAACGGTTTTCTAGCAATGCAACAAATTGTTACAGCTCTAAATAAAAATAATTATTCCTTAGATAAATTATCTGAGTAGTAAAGGCATCTTTAAAAATTTTGACACTTTTATTATGTCATGTAATCTGAATTTTCCTGTTCTCACAAGCTGTATCTCACTGTATCAACATTTATGAGACACAACCTCATTTTTCAAATTGGTTAGTGTCAAAAAGCTTAAAATATTATTCAGCTAAATAAGCGCAGACTGTAATTCATTACATTTACATAATAACAAGTGATAGCAGTGTCATAAAGTGTCAAAACACATGGCGGAGAGAAGAAACACAAGTATAACAAATGAACGCATTTTCATTTTAAAACGCTTATTTTAAGAAGCTTTATATTGCCCTAACTTACATATATATGTACTTGTGAAATGCCAGTTTTCGCATTTAGCAATTACTACTATATAAGAAACTACTACTTACTAGAACTGCTATAAGAAAGCAATCAAATGTATATGGAAATAAAAACAGGGGTCGACATCAGATTATTACAGAAATCAGGATAAGCAGGTTGCCTTAGCGGAATGTATTTCAACACGCCTTTAAATAAAACTCTAGTTAATTAGTTTTATCGCAAAGCCATAAATGTCGCCTGCCTGTTATTAATTTCCTTTAATTAAAATTAATTATAACTAATGGAAGCCGCAACAAATTTGGCTGTACTATGTTCATGAACCATTTTATGACAGATTATTTAATTCCAAAAACATTAAAACCTTGTTTAATGGTTAGTAATGGACATGGCAAAAGGATGCAGAAGCAATCTGAAACTCAGCTTAAACATAAGGGTCATAATGAGGCAGTAAAGGGTAATAATTTTAATTTTTCCAGAAGAAATCATTCTATCTGGTAACAAATTTCACATCTTGTAAAATTGCTTGTAAAATTCTCTCTTTATAGAGTACTGAACAAAATAAAAACTGAATTAAATTTACTTTGTAAGGAAATTGCACTCTCCTAACCGCCGCTTTCATGGTATGATTGGAAGCACGTCCAGATAGCGACTGGAATGTCAAGATATCAAATCCCGGTTGTTGATTTCATGTTTATCGGCTTCAAAAATTCTAAATGATTATTACAATTGGCGTCTGAATTAAATTATGACAGATAATAATTCGTTACCATCTCGATTTGGCGACTGGATCTCATCTAACCCAGTCTTCTTTTAATTCAGCGAGAATGTAAAGATTTTTCTCTCCTTTCTATGTACCTTCGTGGTGTAATTGGAACCACGTCCGGCTGGCAGTCAGGACCTCAGGATTTCGAATCCTCGCAAGAGTATTGATGCTTTTTATTTATTTGCTTCTTGACCTAACAAACACTAAATTGTAAATTGTCTGCTTCCGTTTTTTCGATTTAGTACTTTTATCATTTACTAATTTAAAAATCGATTAAAATGATGCAAGTTATTTTAAACTGAAATATAAGGTACGAATTTTTGATTTTTATACTAATTCCTTAGTACTGCTTATTTTAAAGCTCTAAAACTGATTTTATTCTATACATGTACTTTATTTCCTTGCAACAGATGTGCTTTAAAATTTATAATTCCAACTCTACGTTAAGTGTATTCATGAGACACCGATCATCAGATCGATATATTACTAGCTATAGTGCAGATTCTTCTCTTCTGCACTGAAATACGGGTATCTTTGTAATTTATTATTCTTTTACACGACTACATGGTTTAATAAATTTATATACTGGATTCTTCTTTATTTTAAAGCGATCATTAGGACTTTTATTACAAAAAATCCCTTAAAATTAAAAATATCAATTTAAATATAAATACTAATCTATTTACGACTTTATAAAAATAATATTTCATAGTCTAGTTAAAGAAATTGAAAAGATAAGACTCTCGAAAATAGCTTGGAAAAATGCTTAACTTATAAACAAATAAGAATCTAATTTGATTTAATAAGAGTTTCCACAATGTAACATTTCAATCGCATATAAATAGTGCTATATGTTAACTTTATCGTCTAATGTAAATTTGGATGAAAATATTTAAGGTACAGAGGATAAGAAATTATAATGGCAACGCAGATAAAACACAATATATGACAACATGCATCGAAATTCTATCTAAAGTTTCGATGCAACAATAATAATAACAATATTAATAATTAAATAGTCCACGTGATAATGTTAAAAATGATAATTTTTGTTAAACTCTAATATTATATATGGTATTGAATAATTATAGAAATTATAAAAGTCCGCCCCACTTAATTTGTTCCAAGTGGCAAAATGCATTATTATATTAAGAGGAATCGCAAATGTATTTATTTGTAATGCTAAAAAAAGAGTAACATTTACTCTTTCATACAAGAGAAGTTCGCCTTTAATCGATAAATGAATTTAAAAAAGAGTGATAAAATATTTTGGGGATTCATTTATATATATAATAATTTATTTACTAAGGGATTATTTAGTATAGTATCTCCTTTGATAAAGGTAGATAGAATTCGATTGAAATGAAGTAACATATAAGCATATTAAAGAAATGAATCTTGAAAAATTTTTAAATGAAAACATCAAAAAATGAATCAAGAATAAACACAAAATGGAAACTTTTAAAATGGCATAATTAAAATTATTAGAAGAAATCTATATTAGCCTCCTTGATCTGCCCAAATTCTTTCCTGCTATGCTTATAGTTATAGACTTTATAGAAGAAAAACTCGCCTTAAATGCAGTATATATAATAACTGCATTAAATTTCACAATCAACTTTTTAATCAAGTCAAAAGAATCCCAAAGGGAGCGCACACAAGTACATCCGTTTGTAATATCTGTTTTTATTCATTAAAGAATTTACCTTCCAAAACGATTTAATTTATTATGGCCTACTTAATTTATTATGGCCTTATTATGGCCTACGATTTAATTTATTATGGCAACACGATTTAATTTATTATGGCCTACTTACAGATATATAGATGATCTTATTACATTTAATAATATTAACAAGATTGAAAATACTGTTAATAAACTTACTGTTAATAAAACTGCCTTACTGTTAATAAAACTAACACTTCACAAAATGTAGTCGACTATCAAATCTTCAATTAATTATCTACAAAACGTTTCTATTGTATGACAGACCAAGAAACTTTTAATACTAACAAATTAATAAATTGATCTTCCAACATTTACAAGAAAGTTTAATACTATAGTAAATAAAATGCAACACATTACAAGTGCTAGTACAGATATAATAAATCTACAACACGAAATTCTACTAATTAAAATTCTTAAAAATAATCAAGTATACCTAATAACTTCATTAATCATTGTCTTAAAAGAGCAGGCGCTAAGTACCAATTTAAATCCTTTGGCTGATAGGGATATAATAATTTATTCCTAAACCTTAAAAGGCGGTGCATGTTGGATAACTATCAGTTAAAAGATTTGTAAACTGTATAATTACCGAAGTTATTGTATATAATGTAAAAATCATTATTTCTGGCATTTTCTTTATTACTGTTACTAAAAAGATGGGCCTTTTTCCAAACTTTCTAAGTCTGCTTAAAAGCTCTTGAGCTGTGAAGATTACTAGCACTTTTTTGCTCTTTCCGCTATGACAATTAGCCAGAAATTAGATTTTTTTTTTTTTTTTTTTTGTTTGTTTGGTCAGTTTGAAGTCAAAATTTCAAAAGAAGCCTCTTATGCTCGAGTGATCCACGACCTCATCTTTCCCGCATTCTAAAACTAGATTTCAAAAGTCCCCGCCTACAGAGTAACTCATTCTTTCTGTCCCTCCATTCACTATTCTGGTTCGTATTCCAAATTTCACTCTGCGTAGAAGAAAGTAACGGATTTGTCTCGTTTTAAACACAAACAAACGCATAAGTTAATTAATTCATCTTCTGGCCATTTATGTATATTATGTACATTTCCTTTTTATACATTATAACTAACATTAATTATAACTTTTTGTCTTATGTGAATATAATTTTTCATCTTCTCTTACTTGTTTAATTGCTTTTGCAAAGATTGCATTATGTTCATTATTTTTACAGTTTACATTAAGTTAACATGATTAAAGGCGAAGTTGTCGGGGGGCATTTTTCTCAAGTAAGGGAAATACTGCTACTCACGCTTACAATAATATCTTACAATTTTGAAATTTATTTTTAAACTTGATGGAACAGACATTTTTTTCGAATTCTATCCAGTGCTTTTACTTAAGTTCATCTTACTTAAGCTCTACTTACTTAGCTTAGACTCATTTTACTAAAATACCTTTTTGGCTTAATATTTCTTACTTGAGAAAACGACGAAAAACCTTCTCATTTATCAATTATTGTTAATTGAATAGAAGTTGTTTGTTCATCTTGAAAGGTAAACTAATTTCCGGTCAATGACGATAATTACTTGGTTTTTTATTGATTACATTTTCAATTTTAATTATGCCTTTTTAAGAGTTTCCATTTTCAATTTATTCTTCATTGATTTTTGATATTTCCATATTAAAATATTTCAAGATTCATTTTTTAACTATGCTTATAAGTAACTGCATTTCAATAGAATTCTAACTACCTTTCTCAAAGGAGATAAAATATACTAAATAACCCATTAGTAAATAAATTATTATTATACTACTTTGCAGCTCTTGCGCAAGTTTAGACAATTTATTACGATTAATTAAAATGTTTACTTAAATCTTTATATATATAAACGTGTAAGGCTCTTAAGTTTTACTAACGTTTATTTTGTTTTAAAATTATACTGTCTTCTTTTATTTTCCGCTTCCGGCCAGAATTAAATGCGTTAACATGTTTATGCAAATTTGTACTTGCTAATGCTTAAGTATTTAAGTTGTGGCTTTTCGCCAAGAACAGAGTTGGAGATAAAGTGAGCCGCCTTGCCACTGTATTTCACGCGATTTTCAATCAGTTGCTGTCCGCCTTAAAGGCCAGAGGTTTAGTCCTCTCAATATTTAAAACGTATTGTAGTTTTCAGCAGTTTGCGTACTGCGTGCGTAATAATTTAAAAGGCCAGTCGGGAGCACTTGTAATATTGTGGAAAATAAAGGCTAACCCTTTCTGCTTGTATCGTCCATTCCACACATATTTGAACATAGCTTGAGTAAGCTCCCTGTTCTCATTCAGAACACGCCATGTTCCCAAAGCAGATCAAGAGACATACGAGTTCTGATAAACTGTACACATAAAATATTACTCGAGATTCTAAATTATATTATTTAAGAAATCTATGTGTCATAAAATTTAAAAATAAGAGGAAATTTACTTATATTCTGAATTATACCTATGCCTATATCTATATCCATATATCGTGTAAGGTTTCTCCTAAATTTATAACAGTTATTTTTAAGTTTATGCACCTTTCCTATTTCTTCTAACTTCAGTTTACAATTCCTTACCAGAATGAATTTTTTGAATCGCGTTAAATGCAAATGAGAAGGTGTGGTATTTAAGTTCAAGTTCCGCCGACTTCAGGAGAGGGAATAAGAATTTCCGAACAGCGCGCGTCTGCCTTTTGGCTACGTCTCTCTAAGCTGTTATTAGGCTCGGCCGCATTGCGTGCCCTAGATAGCTTCGCTAGATAATTCGATATTTAGGGACCAACTAGTTTAGATTTGTGCTAGCTTCGACTAAATCTCTTTAGTTAGTCATTAGTTAGTTTTTCTTCCTTATACTTGTGAGTTTAACTGAAGGTTTTGCTGTACTCCCTGAGAAAGGGGCCTATTGTATATTTTTATTTTGAGCAATTAAGACAGTTTACCTCTGTCTACCTGTACCTGAGTTTACCTCTCTATTCCTGAACCTCTCTATTCGCTTAGCTGTTAACTAAGTTCCTCAACATTCAGTTCATACGTAAAAGGAAGGGACTCTACAATCTGTTAATACATATATGTATGCAAACACAAACATGCAATACGTACTTGAATAAAGATTTACATTGATTGGGAAATATCTAAAAATGTGTCAAATGTGATGCTAAGTATCAAAGTATTAATTATCCAAATATTTTCCAATTCGAAATATTCCAGATGATGTCAGAAGCAGATATCGATCGAAAATATTAGGATAATTAATACTACCATATAGGAAGTACCATTTTCAATACAGCTAACTGGTCGTTTCACAGCCAGGATCTTCCTTATACCGTACAGCCCACCAGCGGCCGAGCGGTAAAGTCGCTGAACCACTGGTAGTTCGGTCCGAGGTTCGAATCCCGTGAACGGGCTGGCTGCATGGGCGTTTTCGTGGTTTTCCTCATGCGAAACGTGTATACGAGCCAGTTTCCCTTAGAAAGTCCTCCACGAAGGCATCCCTCCCCTTAGGCAGATAGCCCTCGAGGCTTTGCCATAATCACACACACACACACCTTATACCGTACAGATTCGTAAAGTGGTTATTTCTGGGTAATGTTAATAATATTGTAAATCACATAATATTCATGATGGAAGGTACTTTAACAGCAGTTTGCATAAGTCATAATTAAATATATTCTGATATATGTGCTATCGAACTCGGTGATGACGAGAATAAATATAATGAAAACATGGCTGTAACAAACAAAAGGGCATAAAATAATATAATGCTATCGTTTTCTCGTATGCATTTAACTAGTCACAGTTACTTTTATATAAACATTGCTTTTATTACATTTACATTATTTTGAACTCTTTATATTACTGTTTCACATTTAGTTAAAAATTATACTTATTAACTTGAAACAGCATCTAAAAATAGTAAAGTAAAAATGGATAACAGGGATGATAAAATAAAGGAAATAAATCTAATACCGGGATAATCTAAAATAAGCTGTTTTACTGAATTTTGATTTAAAACGTTTGACCTCCTGGATATAGCTAATTTATGAAACAGATTTTCTGATATCCTTGAAGTTTAAAATCAACGATATAACTCAGGAAACTTCTTTGAAATGGCTGTTTTATAAACGAAATCGTATTTTACTGGATTACAGTTTCTAAACAATTAATATATACGATATTTGTAGAGTTAGAATAGTATACATCCATCTCAATTCTGATCGGCAGTTATGTTATATTATATTATTTTAATCAGATTGGTTTTCATTCCACCAGGGAAAAAGTGTCGTTAGTATATGAGATAAACGATTTTAATATAACTTCAATATAGCATGGCGAATACGCATTTCGCAGAGTACTGTTGTTCGTTACGGCAAGAAGTATTTAAAATATCATTCAATTATTGCAACAAATTAAGCGATTATTAAAAGATAAATATGTATTTAATAATTTATAGCTTTATTTAATTTTAATAAGACCCGCGATGTAATTTATAATACTTAATATCAATATGGGTTATAAATTTATATCACAGTTATCAATTCAAAATATTATAAATTAACTGTCTAAGTTATTTTTAATATATCCATCTGATAAAATTTATGAATATTTATTATTATTCTTGTAATCAATAAAATATATTTCGTGCTTTATACACCTCGGCGCAGAATAACCCTTTTCTTTCTTCATATGCTAAAAACTTTAATTATTTAATTTATACAGAAACAAATTTTCTTGGGGATATAAGAGAATATATCTTGCACAAAACTGTATGTATAAATCAACTTTTCAACACCTAGGAAAAAATTTTAGACTGAAACTGAAAACGAAAGTAATGGTTATAAGACAAATAAAATTTGAGGAAAATCTGATCCTCATATGGTAAATTATTGGAGCTGTTAACAAGGCGTTACTTGGACGTTTATTACATAAATTAAAAATTGAGTTTATAAAGTATACAAATCTGAAAAAATATATTTTTTTAAATTTTTCTTGAAAAAGCGATAAAATCCTGAATTACCATACTTTGAATCATATCAAAAACACAGACCCTCATTATGCTATATATAAAATTTTCTACTTAATTTTCTTAAAGCATGCACCACATAGAGGGTACGACAAGAATGTGTGTGAATAGGCAGTCCACAACAGTATGATAAAAGTTTTTAAACGTAGAGCAATCGCATCTGATTATAAAAATCCTCAGACATATTTAAATTAAAACCCTGTTTGAGGCAGCGGGGGGGGGGAAGATTTTATACACACTATATACATACATAAAACGTTAATGCATGCAACGTTAGCAATAATGTTGTTACAAATCAAAATTCATAAAATATATCAATAACCAGATCCATAATGTCGATAAATTCCATTATAAATGGCTTTATAAATATTCAAGTATTAGACACAATATTAATTGAAGTTATGCATGAAATAATACATCGTGGTTGACTTCAAAAAATTCCTTTGCAAATAATACTTATAGTATTAACAAAAACATTTCGTTTTCATTTACAAATATTTTATGCTTTAGCCACATTTACACAAGTTTTCGCAGTTATCATTGTCATTTCGGGCATAATTAGAATCACTGTTTAGCAAAGTTTCTCTTTGTGGCCCTGACGGTTTTAGGAAGTTTGAATTAAAATTGCTCATTTTTCTTTGCAAAACATGAGCAGAAATTTATCCTTAACAAAAGATTACTTGGGTGCTCTCATAAAATAGTGAGTTTTTTTAAACTTGTTTTTAATGATTATTTCAGAAGCAACTTTTATTTGTAGCTTTCCTTATGTGATTCGGCTCTTATCATTACTTTCACTTAATACGAAACTTAATACACACTGGTTTTCTTGAATAATTGAATCGGCAGAGGTAATTTTTGTAAAGGTAAACCATTCAACAGCGGAGTAGCGGTCAAAACGCTGAACATCGGTAATTCAGTGGGGTTCCTATCCAGTGAAAGGATTGCCTGTAAGAGAGTTTTGTTGCTTAACCATGTTTAACGTAAATACGAACTAGATTTCTTAAAGACTTCTTTATAAACACGTCCTTTCCTTTAGACAGGACGCGTTTTTGTCGACATTGGCTGAAGTTACTCCTGTTTTGGCTTTAAGGTGCACTTCACGTCAATTATTGACATTTGTGGTCCATTGATTGTTGACAGTGTTTGAGGTTATTTGAACAAAAGAGTAAAATAGTAAAATGAGAAAAAAGAAATGTGACATAGTTGTGATACTGTGAGGGATGACTGGAATATTGCAACTATTTAATGTACTCATCAAAGTTTCTTATAATGCTTATTGGAAGTCGAGTGCTACGAAGACGCCACATAGTTGAAGGCTACGAAAAACGTTTCTTCCTCATATGGGTGAATCTATTATGGCTTTACAGTACCAGAAAATTTTAAGTCCAAAAGGTTTAAAATCCCATTCATTTTTAATTCGATGGACAAGAAGACATCACAGTGTATGTCATATTATCTGGGCGTGATGACAATCAATTATCTAGTGATGTTAATAGCGGTAGTGAAACTTCAAGTGAAGTATAAAAGCAACAACTTTTAGTTTCAATTGAAAAGACACTTATTACCGTTTCACCATTTGAAACTAACACTTTTAACACCGTAAAGGTAATTAACGATAATAAATTACTTTAAAATTATTCATTGTCTCAAATATAGGCTTCATATTAATTTGGCTTAAAATTTCAAACCAAACAAATGGTGCCAAGACACATATATATACGGTAATTTTAGTTTTATAAAATAAGTAATTATATCGTTTCAATTATTTTAATCTGACCTAGATTTTTTCCTGTTCCAGTTGAACTATCATGTAGTTAATAAAAAAGTAACTTGTCGTATTTTGTGTATGACAGATTTATAGCTTTAGGCAATATTTCGCTACTGTGATTACGAAACATAGTATAAAATGCTGAGGAATACTTCGAAAGATTAAATAAAAATTATTTGGTTAATGAGTTAAGAAAATATAGTTTATAAATATTTGTTTATCTATAGCTCAGAAGTTTCTTCTTAAAAATTACTTAACCGTTGCTGGAGTTTTGCCCTTCAAAAGTAATTTAGCTTTCAAATGCGATAAAGAAGCTTTTGTTAAAAAATAGGAAATTTACCTTATTTGTTAGGAAATCTTCTGGTGCGTGTATGTTTGTTGTAGTAACACCTGAAAAGAGTCAAATCATTTTCTAAATAATTAAACCAAAAAAAAAATCAATTTTCACTAACATTAGTATTTTAAACAAGTACTCGTATATGACAATTAAAATTATTTCCCTGCTCTGAAGATTCATGAAAATATACTTACACTGCCACAGAGTATCAACGATTTGATCCGGTCACAAATATCACAATTCTGGACTTAAAGTCCCGTAGTATCTACTTAATTACGTGAAATTTTAATTAATTTCAGAGCTGTGATAGCTCTTTCAATTTTATAAACATTTTCTAAGCTTCAACGAGGTTTCTAAATTCCAGTAACAAAGATATCCAAAATAAGTCAAATCTAATCTGCTAATCTGTGGATCACAAGCGCATGTGACGCAGAGTCATCAAAACATCAAACGTATATTACAGTTTCCTACTCAAAATGTGAGAAATACTCGGACCATTTATGAAATATCAAAATCTATCATGATAATATGTTTCAAAGCACAATGCAGTAGCAGATATTTAGAAGTACATGATGAAATACAGAAATACTTTCCATCAGGAAACAATGCAAAAGATGCAACAGATATCAACTAAAACATTAAAATCATACTAGTTTGTGTAACAAATATCTTAATAGAGTTAGCTAGGCGTGAGAACTAATTCCATGATTATTTGCGATTAATTCTTATGTATCGAAACTGGTTCTTAAAAAGACCAATTATAAATTATGTAAATTACATTGTTAATGTAGCATAAATAATACAGGATTATTTAGTTAAATCATTAACACGAAATATTTTAAATGAAACTCGAAGTCCATTTCCTTTCAGATATTAAGGAAAAGAAACAAAATAAAAGATATGAGTGAGGTGGCTAATATTACTAATTCAACTTTAATGTTATTTCTGAAGTTAAGGTAACTTAACTTTGCTTTAGGTCAAAGCTTATCTTGCTTTAGTTATCTTTGCTCAGTTAGTGCAACGTTACTTCGAAATTTTCAATACAAGTTATTATTCTGCTTTTGCGTCGTTAGTTTGTTATTTGAATAGACATTGAGCGGAAAGGATCAAATAACTGTCAATCTAATCAACAGGATGGCAGAAGAGACAACATTAATTGTAATGCTAAGACAGTTTACAAGAAGTGATTACAAGAGGTTTTAAGTATTAGTAAATTATGCATGTAATTACATTACTAATTAGCTATTGGTAGTCGAAACACTTTAAAACTATTTTTAAGTATATTTAATTTTTAAAGTAGATCTAATTTAAAACCTTTTATAGATTCAGATATTTTTTTCATTTTATCAAGAATTGAGTTTTATCACAGCAAACGTTTCCAAGAAATAGAAAATATATCTATGTTCTTGAGACATATTAGGTTTTTGGAGGCCAGGAAATTTAAAAGATCAACTGTGCTCTCGCTGGGATTCAAGTGCATATCTTCCGCTTATCATCTGATTATGCTAAGTTGCCATTACGAAAGCATAAACCAAGGAATTGCTCCCTCCTTAAAAGGCAGATGCACGAGGTTCAGTCGACCACATCCAGATTTTGACAATTTATCGTTCATCATATTATAAATTATGCATTAGTATAGAGAATATTAAGTTGTTCGAAGCCAGAAAGCATGAAAATCAGCTGCGTTCTCTCCGAGATTAGAACTACGAATCTTCATTTGCAGTTTAAATTTGTTAATCACTCAGACTACGCAGTAGACAGATAAAAAGCAGACAGCTTTATCTGTCATTTTTTAGTACAAAGTTTTAATTACTATTTGAGGTTTGTTCGAATTTTGAATGATTCTGTGGATTTGTCAAGATTGTTTAATTTTTGAAACTATTATTGCCACTTAAAAGAGTGTATTATGCGCTTTAATATTTCGCAAAAATCATTATCATTCTTTATCATTCTATATGCTCTATTATTATTATGTTAATAGGATTATTATTGTTTTGTTAATAGTATTAATTTTTTTAAATGTGCAAGCGATAGCGTAAAACGTTAGATAAAAGCAATCTCCAAGCATTTTTCTTTAAATTTGCATTGTTTTTATTTACAAAAAAGACCGTTATCTAAACACACCAATATCTTAAGAGTTTTAAAAATTATTTATTGGTTTCTCGTGAAGTCAGAATTCTTAGCCTTAAAAGACGCCTTTTATTGTAAACCGAAATCAGAAATTAAAGATTCTTCATACTCAAAAGCATTTTCAAACTTATAAATTGAACCCTCGTCCCCCCAATGGCTCTTTAGAATTTCTAAATACTGAAAAATCAATGTTCTGTTTTACATTTTATACTTTTCCATTTATGTACTTATTTACTATCGGTCAGACTATCTTTAAAAGTGTTCTGTGTTACTAGCCGCATCTTAAAGTGAAGTCTCCGGAAATGAAGCTATTTCGTATTTTGGTTTTCCTATGAGTCTTCCCTCTCAAACTGTATTGATTTCCGAATAAGATTATGGAGGAGGCGCCTATAAAATTGTAATTCCACCGTAAAAGATTAATAAAATTGGTGATAGCACATTCAAAATTTTAATGCAACGGATCCAGATAAAACCCAGATGTCATAAAATATTGATATTACCGAGTTCGAGGGACTATCAAAAAATTAAATGTGAGCTACCGTTAGAAAATGAATAAACGTACATTCTGCGGCATTAGCGAATTTATACTGTTTAAGGATTTAGATCATATTCAACGGAACTTTATATACTGATGAAAAAGATTCGGGAAATTATTTGCAGATAGTTTACTTTAGCAGAATAAAATAAAACCTTTTCTCGTTATCATTTGATTTTTCTCTATTTGCATTCTTCTTTATGGCAGACAGTGGGTTATGAAATTTGCCAGCAGACGTAAAATAAAATGAGATCAAAGAATAGTGTCTGAAGTTTTATCGTTCCAGATATCTCTTATGAATGAAATTTTGATATAGAAATAAACTAATCCAATCAATACTTTGTGGAAGCTTTTATACAGCAAAGTATTATATGTTATAGGTCCCTATTATGTATGGATTTGTAATGTATGATTAGCAAAATTGCATGCGCCTAGATCTCTTATCTACAAACTAAGGTTTACTTAAAAGTGCAATGGGCATTCGTTGCATAAAAATATCAGTAGCTTATAGTGGGCTGTTACCTGTCATAATGCGGGAATAACATTTCTTCCAAATGAACAGGAAAGTTGGTAATAGCTGTATAAATGGGAACTTATAATGAACTACTATCTGTAAAACAAATTTAGCAACAAAGTTTTGTATACATTTGATCCTCACTGTAGAATTCTGTATTAAATACCGACTATGTACACGGAACACAGGCTGTTACAGAAATTCATCCTATGTAGTAAAGCACTCATATTATATTAACATATACGTGAAGATCTCCTATTAGCCCCTGCTTACTAGATTAGGAAGTGTCCACCATTGGCATGAATGCTTTACTGGAGTATTTCTGTGCAGAAATTTGGAAACGGTGATGTAATGGTGGTTTGAAAGGGGAAATTTTCGTTTTATCAATTACATGCAATTTCATGCTAAGTAGCTATTTATTCTCTACTTATATTACAGACCCTATTTGTGAATGTATTTTGAAACTTTTATGTGACATACTATAATGCTGTAATAAAACAGTAGTTCCTCTTAAATATCAATATGTTTCACAGCAAATCGTAAATACATGATGTGATGCAAACACTATTAAGATATTCCAATGGCTTAAGGAAGAGGTCAAAATGTTTTCTTAATTTGTCAATCGTACCAAAAATAGGGGAATACGATGCAAAACCCTGAAAGATTTAAATAAAGCGTAATATATAGTACCAGTAATCTTAAATCCCAATTTCTAACTATAAAAATAAACAAATTTTAAAGATGCAGAGACACCCTTAATGATATAACTACTTCTATATAACTGCTTCCAATAAGTATTTTAAATAGACTACTTTTCAGACCTATTAGAGAAGCTTTGAACCATTATTATATATTTTACTTTAGATTTTTCACCGTTGCAAACTTCAGTGCAGCAGTAAAATTTTAAATCAATTCATTCATTTATCTGTTTTTCGAATGGTTAGATTTGCGATATCATTTTCATTCCCTTTTATTGTCACCATTTCGCGTATTTTACTCTCTGTACTTTGGATGATATTTTAGCTAAATGCTAAGAAACATATTTTTCAAATTATTTACATATGCTGTATTAAAGCTAAAGGAATATATTTACTTTAATAAGATCTTAAATTCTAAACCTTCTTCTTCAATTAAGTTACAGTTCTTTAAAGCATAACTGCTGGTAACGCCTAATTTGTAACGTATGGTTGTGATATATTAATCATTTCTCATTCTGTTAATAGTTAGGGATAACGCTATCCTAAATTCAAAAGCTGCAAAGAAACATAAACACAAATTTCCATCAATTTACTTGTCTCAGCAATTTAAGGCGGAAAGAACCATAGAAAGTGAAGTATGTTGAGGATACTACAATAATATCTACTGTAATACAATATTATACGATACCTCAATAATCTTAATAAACAGTCTTTCAAGCAAGTTATCAGTTATTTTAAGTACATTTAAATTAAAATTATATTTCTTGAAAAGGTATTAGAGAATAATATTACGGATATTTCCTGCTTTTACCGAAAATTCCCTTTCAGTCACTTCGTTTTTAAGGAGTAAGTGTTATTATGGCAAAGCCTCGAGGGCTATCTGCCTAAGAGGGGGGATGCCTTCGTGGAGGACTTTCTAAGGGAAACTGGCTCGTATACACGTCACACATGGGGAAAACCACGAAAACGCCCATGCAGCCAGCCCGTTCGCGGGATTCGAACCTCGGACAGAACTACCAGTGTTCAGCGACTTTACCGCTCGGCCACTGGTGGGCCTCGTTTTTAAGGAAGGCATCTAGTTACTAACATGTTTTTTTTTTTTTTTTTTTTTTTTTTATCGAACAGCTCTTAAATTCCGCATCTTAAAATGGAAACTGCATCCAGCCCCCATTACGGGTGTCAACCCGGTGGAATTTGGTTCGCGGAACTTCCAACCGGATGGTCCAGGCGTTGGGTTTGGGCGCCCTGTGCAAGCCTCCCATGTAGCCTCTCTGGCTTTACTCTGTATAAGGGCGGACGTGGCCCTATATGCTAATTAACTTAATAGTAAAGGGGTGATGGCCACGTCCTCCGTCACTATCACTATCACTATCCAGCCCCCATTCACCTTTTGTTTGGTACAGTGATTAAAGAAAATAAAAATTTTAAGATGTGCATAGTAGATTTCCAGTATATATTGAAAGTGCACAAAGAACCATCTTTTGGAAAAATGGTTCATCTAAGTCTGTTTATCACACCAACTAAGAAAAATGACAAATTTCGCTATTGAACCTGACCCGCATTGAGAATATTATAGAGATTAGCGACGTCCATATCATAAAATAGCATAAAATATTAATGAATAATGATTTATCTATTTTTGTCTCCAAGATAGTGTATGCCTTGTACAAACTCCACCGACAGCACACCATCATCATTACTTCGACATTTGAACATAACATTCTGTTCATTATAATTTGGTTCAAAAAGGCGACACGAACAATACAGTTACTTTATACAAGCAGTAAATTTACCGCTCCTCCAGTTTTACAGTAAGCTGAAGTTAACTTTAAGATCAAGAAATGAAACGACCACACCGAATGAATTAAACCACATTTTCACTTTTTATCTTTCAGTTAACTAATTCCTATAAAAGGATTTAGAATCGTATTTAGAATGGAAAGCATATTACCAAATATTCCTAGTTAAAACATTCCCAGTATTCATTTGGTATACATACGTTCATACATTATTTAAATATTAATACTATATGATAAAAAATTATTTTTCAAAAATTATTGTTAAGAATTAAGAGATGAATGTTAAAATTAAAACATTTATTTCTCCAAACAAAGGAATAACCATTTTATAAAAATACATTGAAAAACAGCTTTTTGACGACAAAGGCGTATTTTGAAAACTTTGACGATCTCTTTTCCTTCCTTTATGATCATGATATTACTCTGCTAAATACATCCAACAATAATTCGACTTCTTAAAAACTGCACTTTCTCACAACCATAAAATACCAGCCAGAAGTACTAAAGCTAAAGAATGTAGACGCGTAAAACAAAGAAAAACCGGCGGTGAAAACATTAAACAACAGCTCTTAAAATAAAGCAAGGAATTAAAAAAAAGGAGTGAAAATGTACGAGCATAAATCTCTAAAACATAATCTATGTTGGGGGTTAAAGAGTGTTAGTTCTTTAAACATCGTCCGAAACGTTAAGCCCTGCGAAAAATATTTTTTTAATATTATTTATCCTTTTCAGAGCTTTTCAATATGAGTCGCCGAAAACTAGAAAACTGCGGATATATTTTATTTTATTTGATTTTCTCTCACTCGCGTGCGCTAAAGAGTTTAAATGCTGTCTTCACAGGCGCCGCGGGAGTTTTTAAGAACTTGAGGCGGAGAAAGGAGGGAAGGAGCAATTTTTGTCTTCGTTTTATCAACGGCCTGTGATTTAGTCCCGTGATCGAGTTTAATTTTCCCTGGAAAATTCTCTTTTTTATTTATATGCGCGTATGTTGTAAGAAAGGAAAGGAAGAGAGAATTCAAAGGCTTAATGCGTCTGTTATTGTTGCCATTCTGTGAATCATAATGAATACATTTATATCTATATATGCAGAAAGAGAGAGAGAGAAAGCTGCCTTAGCGAGTAAATTGTTCTAATGGGGGGGGGGAATGTATCAAAAGTAACGGAGACCACGTTTTCAAATCTTAAAGTTCGCGTAAGGTAAAAAGGAAAAGGAAGTGTTAATGCAGTTTAAGAAATGAGTTTAAACCAGCACTTCAACGGAAGACGTAGATTACACAGATCCTTTTTATTTATGCAATGGTTCTCTCTGACTGGAAATAAACCCTGAAGTAAAATTTAAAGAGTATCATATTATGTATTTCTAATACTAGCAGAATAAATAACGAAATAAATAAGAAGTTGCTGCAGTTTTAGGTTGCTGCACAATTAACATCTGAGAAAAACTCGAAACTGTTTCCTCTTCATCATCAGAGTGTGTAAATGAAGGAATTTAAATATGTAACAAGAATCAAATTTTATAAGAAACAGTTGACGGTCTCATCCTGCAATGTTGAAACATCTCCATCGATAGTGAAAGAGCTATATAAAAGTTTACCTTAAACGATACTGTTAGGGACCGATGAATTTGTCTTTGACTGAAATTATATTAGAAATAGTAAAATAGCGGAACCGTGTTGTTAGGCTTTAAATTTAAACTTTGATTTGCAATTGAATCGATAATGTATGTCTAGCCGCAAGAAGCAGATATTAATTTTATATTCATTTTGTTTATATCTTCGTTACTGATAGGCCTGGGTTCGAATATTGAAGAAGGCAAGAACATCTGTGAGTCATGTGGACACTCAAAATACACGATGAGTTGAAAGTTCTCTCTAGTGTTTTGTAGTAGGGGAAGAGTGGTGGGAGACTCTCGGATCTCCTCCCCTCGGGGCATTCTCTATCAAAATTGAGCCGGGGCTAACAGTTAGCGACATCGGCGATACCAAATATACCTTTGGGAATACACAGGAACTGTCCTTGTCTGTAATATTTTAGTTTCTGTAACTTCAAGCTGAATTTCAAATAATATTTTTATTTATTTTGCATTTTTCTAATTATTTAGTATTCTGATACCGAAAGGCAAAGCTAAGAGGATAATTCGTCCCGTAGTCTGAGAAAATTACACTGGCGTTTAAATTAATCCAAATTGAGTGTTACCTTATACTCTAAGATTGTCTAAGTAACGCGACTACATATAACAGTAACAGAAGTGATTTTATCGTATTCTCCTAATCAAAAATGATTTAATTTCTTTCTAAATCCTAATTCTTCATTACTTTCTTCAGTTGCAACGAGTAAACAACAAACCAATACTTTTACCAGCTATAAAGCAGTCAAAAGAGTACCAAAGCGTGTTTCAAAAGTAAATAAGTTAGAAAGTTCTAGTTATCTCTTTCATTTCTCTTTAAACTCCCTCAGTTTATATTTTTACTATATGCATATGTAATTTTCATCTTCTGGGCAAAGTTGAAGTGAAATAAGAAACAAAGGAAAACCAAATTGAAGTGGATTGTTAATCAGAGATGCCATTGCAATTAGTTACCTAAATGTCCTACAATAAGCTTCTAAATAGGTTAAGTTTTTTTCCCTCTTCGTGTTCCATAAAGTATACTACGAGGTTTGCACAGGTAAATTATAACACTAACAAAATAAACAAATATGCAATATCACTGCAAATGGAGAAAATGATAAAAAGTTATAAAGAAATAAAAGAATATTTAATAGTAATAAAAATAAAATCTGAAGACTTTCAGATTTTACATTACGCCTAAAGGGGCGTTTTATTAACGTTCTGAGAGTTACCTTTATTAATTATCATTTTCTTCGCACTTAAACCATAAAATTCAATTCAACACCAATATCGTAAAATAATTTTTAAATGAGCATTTCTTTAAAATTTTTGATACCCAGTCCCGCGCACAGGAGATAAAAATGTTTTTTTTTTCGTACAGTGTTACCATTCCTCGCTTTGAAATCGTTGAGTTTGTTAATCAAAAATTCTTTAATGTCTGACAAAATATGAAATAGAGGATAAAACAAATTCCAAATTTCAAATTAAGGCTTTCAGATGTCCATATTCTATGGAAGGTTACGTTATTCAAAATTGGATGTCTCTAGGTACCGTTGTTTTACCACAATGCTAGAAATATACATACATTTATACAGATTCAACATTATTTTATTTCTTTACATATAATACAGGACTGTAATATTTGGTGGCAACGGTTTGAAAAGTGAATGGACGCAAAATGCCAAAACGAAATTAATAGCCCTTCTGCGCCAACTCCTTTGGGCTAATAATAATAAATAAAAAATAAGTAAAGAAAAAATAGTAATAATCTAAACTTGGAATGAAATTTTGAAAAGCAGAAGTTGCCTCTTCTCCTTTTCGAAAAATTCAGAAAAATTTGATGACCAAGATACAGACAGGTGCTTTCAAGTTTCCTGAAGAAGCTTCCTCTTTTGGGCATGATGAATGTGCTTAACAACTTGATCGCCACTATCGCAGCTTCCCAAAGCACTTGAAGCAAGTCCAAATCGCTTTAAATAAATTACTATGTCCATTCAAAAATTGAGTTACTTTAAAATGTGTTAAAAACTGAAAAAATTTTATTCTGCGAAAAATTGTAGGAAAAAAACTATTGGTATTTTAGGTGAGGGCAGATATTATTCACTGTTCTAAATACCGATAATACCATTTCTATAAAATCACTTCCAGTGAGAAACACGAACATGGAGATATATTCAATGTGACGTTTCGTGGCTAGCTTTCTAAGAACCATCAGCTCTCTTATTTCAAGAATTTACACAATGCCCAGGAACGTAAGCAAAATGAATGTCGATATCAAGGTCTTTCAAGGTCTTAATAATAACCTGAATTTCAACAGCAAGTTTCTCTGAAACACTAATTTTCTGTAATAATTGTAGCGATGAAAGAGACAAGTTAGGTTTTTTGAAGATGGCAACGCACACGAGGACGGCCTGCTTAAAAAAGGTGATGACTTCGTGGACTACTTTCTGAGGATAAATGGTTTGTATTCATGTTACATATGGGAAAACACGAAAACAACCATGCAGCCGGCCGTTCGCCAACGTTCAAAACCGGGTAGAACACCTACCATTCAGTTATATTTAAGCATTCGACAACTAGTGAGACTTCTGTAGAGAACGAAGACTTGGGGAAATTTACTTTAACGCTTAACAAATTTTATCCAGAATAATTATGAGAAAGTCAGACACATACACTTAAAGATGTAAACTAGAAAAGTTTTATGAAGGGCTTTATAGAGTCCACTTGATTAACTCCTGTGTGAGAACTGTAAGAGAAGTAACTTTACAGAAGATGGGTTGAAAATACCCTTTATTAACTCTTTAAAACATACAATGCATCACCTCGACGCTAACAAACTACGCCTCTGCTTGAGCGGTAACTGGAATCAAAGAACTATCTAAATATCTGAAGATATGTACAAGTCATAGAACTAAACTACAGAGCCCAACTAATTCCCGTTTCTTAAACCCGCGTCGGAACTAGTGGGAGCAAGTAAATGTAGATATACCACGAAAACCCGCAATAATTCTGAGAGCAGACGGCTTACACAACAGAGGTGACGGTAATAGAATAACTCTCTTTCCTACTGAAACCTCGGTTTTTAAACTCTTTCTTCAAGATAGAATTTGCATTCCTTCACGCGCGCTACCAAATTTAAATATTCTGGCATTGACATTAGGGGAATGAAGGCTTATAGGAAAGAATAACAAATTAAATAAAATTGGTTATTTAAAATAAATATATATCCCTACAGAGTTAATACAACTTTAGAAAAGTGCAAAATAGATTCCATTTCAATAGCAATATTTAGCACTAAAAACAAATCAGTATTAACTAAATTTCAAGATATTAAACCAAAGTAAATTAGCTGATTTGTTAAAATATAGAAAGCGCTTTTATTTTTAATCATCAGCATTATTACTAGTTATCTTTCCATTGTGCTAGAGATGGAGTGTTGTTTTACTTTAAAGAGTTCTTAATGCATCTACATTTTTATAATACATGCTTACATGCTACCAAGTATTACTTAAAAGTGATATTTTATTTCCATTAAAAGTATGTCATACAAAAGGTTTTTATGAAATTTTCCAATACTTGGTTTCTATTGCTGAGGTCAAGATCTTCCACCATTAAGAATTACACTTACTGTAATCGGTGTGTTTACCAGACTTTTTAATGTGTTCCCATCTGTTTCTAGAAGAAACAGATAAGATTGGTAAAACTAATGGCATTCTAAAAGAAGCATTGGCATTTGCCAACAAAACATATGAAGGAAATTCGATATAACATTTCCCTACATATTGCTGAAGTCGCCTAAAACTTCTCTTCTTCTGGTAAAAAAATATTTCTTCAATGTGACATTTTTTATCTTGCTAATTAAATTTATATAGCCATATATAGTAATTATATATGCAGTTATGAGCATTTGATGTAATATTTATCAAAATTGCCTCGGTATGAATAACTAACACATTACTATTACAAATGACGTTTCATGTTTTTAGTTAATAAAATACAGATATCTTGAATAATAGTGTATTTGCGGTACTATCATTCTCACATGAGATTTTCTACTATGAAATCGCTGCTAATGGATGTGAGTCAGTATAACCACTGATGTTAGAGCGTACAGTTTCCAATCAGCATAAGTCATACAGCACACTCATTACGCCTATCAACGATTTCATTTCTTTAAAACATGTTTTCTGTCAAATTTTTCACTTTTAAGATTAAATGGCACAAAAAATAAAAAACGTCATGAATTCTGAATTGAACTAGTCCTTCAAACATTTTTAATAATGAAATACAAGTATTTCTGGTATACTCCAAATAATGATTAAGTAAACTAACGAGCTCTAGAAGACTGTATGTGGAACTACCCCCAGGCCTTAGTACAACAGAATTGCCAGAAGAAGAGTTTAAAAAACCCTTTATTCAATCAAATATAGTTGAAAAGATGTCCCCACGTGGACTTACATAAAGGCAACACTGCTCGCTTAACTCAAACAAGTAACATTGAAAAAATAAAATGTAATTAAATTAGCCTAACGGCTCACAGGATAATTTAACGCGCAGGAAGGCTCTGAATTTTAGAAGCTGGCGGAAACAAGCACTCAACGCCATAGAATCAAATCGTTAGGCATAACACGTTCTAAAATCACCTTCCAAAACCTTCGCTTCAATAGAACTTATTTTTACCTTAATTTTAAAAAACGCGCGCTAGCTAATTAGCATTTTTGCTAGGTTCTATTGAAGCTAATCTGGTTTTCTGCTTCTGGAAGCTAGTATTGAGTCTGGTTGTTACCTAGACTGAAAGGAAAGTTGCTTTAACTCAAAATTAATTGTTAGCCAAACTAAATAAATCTCCACAATCAATTTTAATTCATAAAGAGCAGAAAAATTGCATAATCACACCATCAAATTAAATTATTGTTAAAGAAAACTATGATATTGAAATAATTTATAGTAATAATAGATACTTCTGCCAACCAAAGAATATTCAAATTTATACGCGATTTCATGGAACGGATCATATATCGAAGCGTGTAATAACAGCGTGTTTTCGCTATTATTGAAAGGTGAATACAACTCTAAAATTATCTTTTTTTCGTATCATCTTTTGAGGATCATTTTAGGGTCAAAATAACATACTGACATTTTTGTATCTAGAATATAAAACTAGATATACGATAGAACTATCTAACTGGAGAAACAAACAAAAAAAAAATATTCAAAGAAGAGAAAAGCATGTAATACCTATGATTCCTAGAAGCTTAACTATTCTCTTACGCTACTTGAGTTCACAGTTATTTAGTGTTTTATAGTTGAAGCTCAAAGATTTTACAGGGCGAGTGTAGTTTAGAATCAATTGCAGCTTGACGTACAGAGGTACAAGTCAACAGCCGAGTCTGATTATGATTACTAAATGGATCATCGATATACGAATAACAGTGTCAGCAAAAATATCTAAAAAGAATTTTAAGAACATCGAAATTTTTGATAGATGGTTTTAATATTGATATTGTATGGCAAAATGCTGAAAATGACAACATCCATGATTCTAAAATATCAAGCAGCTAGAATGATTAAAAACATAAAAATTTGAATTCTTTTAATATTTTGAGTTAGTATTCCAGATAACAGAGTTAAACTGAAATGTTAATGAATTTATAATTTTATTTGTTCCAATTTCAGTTTTATTCTTGCTCGTATGTGCGATAAATTAAGATTATTTTCAATTTTTATTGATAAAGTTTAAATTTGTTTGGAATACGTATGTTTAAGTTTAAAACATTGAGCCTGAGTTAAAAAAACGTGGAACTATAAGGGTATTTACTTAATTAAAATAAATACTCTTATAGTTCCACGTTTCAAACATAATTGTGTATCTTTAGCACCTAGATTTTCTGTTATAACAAAATGGTCAAAAGGGGTAAAAAACAAGCAAAGAAATAAGATAAATTTGCGCTTATAAAACATTAAATCACCTGAAATAGATACCTATGCAGTATACTCATTTATTTAAACCTTCATCGAATTCTCTGAAGTATTTCATACCAGTGTTTGTTTACTGGCACGTTACACTTCTTATTAAACAAGATTTCATTACGTCATTCACTTTACCATTAAACAATTACGAATAGATCGTATTTAAACATTTGCTTTGCTTTTAAAAATAGATTAATCATAATAGAACACTCTAAATATGACCAATATTTACATCAGATTATTAGTAACTTATTAAATTTGAAAAGTGACATTTATTATTCCTATTTAGGAGAATTTAGAGCATTTATCAGAAGGACTGATTATTGATGCAAAATGCAGATGAGTCTTACGTATGTCGTGTATTTCTAGTAGAAATGAAGCAGAAAGACTCTCAGCAAGACTTCATAGTCAATAAATTACTCTAGAAATGCATACTTATTTTAACAGCCTAAATTAAAGTGCATAACGATTTCGAGCTATGCTGGAAATGTAAACATCTCTGTTTACTTTAATTTCTTGGAGAAAATTATTTTCCCGCAGTTAAATGAGGAGGTAATGTCACGTATCGGCATAGTTAATATCGATTTATCATTATCTGTTCCAGGAAAGGCTTATATATCCCTATGTACTGATGTTTCTAGAAATTTAATATTCAGTAATAAAACTGCTGTTGAAAATATGCCGTGTTACTCTCCTATTTCCCTATCTTTTCCTACTAATTCTACCGCTTGAAAACTAGGAAAGGAACTTACGTGTTGTATACCTAATAATAGTAAAATAGTAATAATAACTATTTTAAACTAGAAAATTTCGGATCTCTTTGAAACACTTCAAATTTAGAAAGTGCTTTTAAAATGCATATTTTTGATATATTAATACTTAAGTATGTAGCATGCCACAACGAAAACAAAACTTCAAAACGTTTCAGCCACAAACTCTTTTATTCGAAACTGGTCATGAAAATTTCAGGTTCAGTGTATAATCTACAAATCATTATAATCAGTTTTTGTTACTAATTTAATTAATTTTCCTGCGAGTTATTGTTTGCGACAAGAGTGTAGAAAATGTAACAGTTATGGATCCCATGAAAGTGATTTGACATATTTAGCTTTAGAATTGTCATAAATTTTAAATGCATTTAACTGAATAATTGTTTTAAGGCTTGAATTTACTTTTATTCCCTCTTACAATAATATTTGTTTTCAAATAACATATTATTGACCTCAAAATTAATGTTTTATAGTATTTTTTTGGAATTTCATTAGCATATAAAACATTATTTTATCTTTCAGATGAGGATTAACTTTTTAATTTTTTTATTTACTTTCTCTGGTTTAATTTTTATCGACTTGTTTTGAATTACTAATTTTATTTGTTATTTAAAAGAATTATTTGGTTTGCTTTTAAAATTTTATATCCGATTTCGTTGCATACATGGTAAAATGGAATTCGATCTAGACGTTGAAGGGTTTTTTTCATGTATTTCAAGACAGTTCAAAAGCAGCCGAAGGTAACAAAATTGAGAATTATTTTTCAGTTCTTTTCTTCACTTTCATTGGCGGAAGACCCACCAGTGGATAAGTAAATAATAACCTGAACACAAGAAATGTAGAAATTCATCATGGGTTCACATTTCGAAATACGAGCTGTTTTTGAGGCACCGTTTTCACTGGTTTTTTTTTTTTTTTTTTTTTTTTTTTTTTTTTTTTTTTCTGCAGCCGAATACGAGCCAATTTCCATGGAAATATCTCAATAAAACATTCCATTTCTTAGCATTCCATTCCACTTTGCCATTCACTTTTATACAATGTATCCATTTCAATATTTTGCTAACGAAGAATTTCTCCCTTACTCAGCAATTATACTGGGCATATTTTATTATTATTTAAATAGACTTTGAGTTAACACACATCCTATATAGCGGTACGAAAGCCGTCACAGTATCATAACTTTGGACACGGTTTTAAATCTCGTAGAAGTCATAAATATTTGTATTTTTATGGCACGAAGACACTTAAAATATTGTGGAAAGTCCTCTCGAGAGGTTAGTGATAGGATAGGAAGGATCTAGAAGACCTTCAGATCCCTCCGGGATATTCTAAAACTGAAACAGAGTATCACATTCTCTCGGTTGTAATTCAATCGTCCTCTATGTATTCTCGTTAGTGAGATGGTAGAATGACCAATGGGTCTTGTTCAGTTCTGATGAATGCATCAAGTGTTTGGACGTTATAAATATGAACAACATCAAACCCTCTACATGACTGATACTATTCTGCACGTTTGAGAACATTATGCATTCAATTATTTTAATATTTGACATTATTGCATCTGATACCAAGTAACAGCATTTTAAAGTCTTTGCATTTTGAATTTTTTTGTTCATTGAATGGCGATTTCTTTGAATGGTTCATTTAATGATACCCGAAACTGTTAAATGTTTCAATTTCTTCAATAATAACTGATCACCACACTTTTAATTGATTTTTCTTCTTTCAAATGCAAATCAAAAACAAATTTATGAAACTGAGCTTTTGATTTCTTGAAGCAGACGCGATAACAAACCGTTGAAATAAAACAGGTTCTTTGAAAATGTTATATTTAAGGACACAATTTTTAATAAATCTGTTTCTTCTATGCTTTATCATAAATTTATACACTGTGTTTATTGCAAAAGACTTTCTGTTTACTTTTAGTAGTATCCGAAATTTTTCTAGCAGAATTTGCCTTTTCTAAGCGGATGGTACTTATATTAAAACTGAATATTACATTTTGAAAGAATATTTTCTTGCTATTTTGAACTATTTAAACTAAATTTACAGTTTGGGTTCAGCTAAGTTTTACGTTCTCAGTTAAAATTATAATACATACATAGTCGGCTCCACTCAAAAGTTCATGAAGCTGCACTATTTGTTGTTTTCACTAGTTATTTTATTGTTCAATGTTTTAGACCATGTTTAAAAAACATATTATAGTAGATTAATGTATGGAAATCATTATAAGAAGTCTTCACCTGATGAGCGTTTAAAACTCGTTTTTCTCGAAGCAGTAGTTTTACAGATTCGTAATTTTGATTATATCCTAAACCGTCCTTATAATGAAACCCAATTTCTTCAAAACGCCAACTAAAATTTAATCACAAAGGTTACGTTTTTGCTGTTTGTTGTTTGACTCATATTTTAGGAGTTAATAAACACTGACACAGTCTAAGGATTTTTGCTCATACGTTTTATCATGAGGCTCTTTTCCTAACATTTATCTGATGCATTTCAAATGATAATAAATATGGTCTGTTCTAAGATAGCTTAAGCATTCCAGGCAGACACGGCTTCAAAAATATTGCAATATTCTTGTAAAAGGGAAGTGCATAATGTTTTTACATACTCAAAATATGCGCATATTTCCAGAATTATATTGTTTGTATAAAGGTTTGTTAATTTAAAAACTATATATAATAATTCAATATAATGAAAGTAACTTTGGTGGCGTAAATTTAAGTTATTGAAAAGCATTTAAAGTTCTTCGTAATTGTATTTTTAGGTATAATTAAATGTTGTTTGAATGAATTATAGCCTTAAACAGTGGCTTTGACTCGAAGATTTTGACAGAAATTACCTCGTTGTAAAATCCACAGCGAAATTAATAAATAAATAGCGTATAAAAATTTAGTTTTGTATCTGTTTACTTCTACCGACTTCAAAGTTACTGAGAAAATTTTTAGAAAGAGGAAATAATAAATATGTTAACAGATATCTACAAACTTCGTGTATCTGCAAAATTGTTAAACAAAAAAGAAGTAACAAGATCACAAATGGCTTCCAAATAGTGATGTTAAAAATAAGGTCAGGATTAATACTTCCTGGTGGAATTCATTACGTTCAGTTTCACGCTGTGACATTTTGTTCACAACTTTATGCTTGCTTTCATTAATTGCTATTTTTAACAAAATTACTCACTATGAACCACACAAAACTTCTGAACTATTTTACCGGTCGATAAATAGCTTCCGGTAAAAGTGAAAAAAAAAAGGGGGGTTTTATGTGAAGAGATAAAATTTGCACAACTTGTTCTGCAGAAGGCGCGATAAACAGGAGATCAGACGTATCTCCAGGGTAGACAGAATCCAAACCCGAAGGGAGAGAACGTGTTCGCACAATGCCATGTAAAAACCCACCGCTCTGGCATGAAAACTGGCGACTCATCAAGTTTCTGAGAGAAGAAGAGGGTGATACATAATAGATATCCGACAACCATCCACTCTTATCCTAAAGAGTTTTATCCGCGAGAGAGAGAGGAAGAGGCGGATACGGTCGCGGATAAAGGGAGTGATGGGTGCTGGAAGGGGTGGAAGAGAGAGCGAGACTGGGTGGATGCTACTAGGAGAACAAGACGGATATGCTAAAAGGAATTCTGCTGAGTTGTATGAAAAGTCACTTTGGATGGGGGAGGGAAGGCGCTGAGGAACGTTCGGGAAAACAGGAGTGTGCGTGTGGCATGCATGTGTGTGCGCAGGGAGTTCGCGGAATGAAGAAGAAATGCTGATGAGAGCGAAAAAAAGCCAAAATTGCAAGAAAAGATATTTCAGATTGAGTTTGCATTTAAGTGCTTTTAGATTGAGACTGAAGGAGTACGGAGGGGAGGGACACTAATTGTGACAGTTTATTTGACTGGATTGCTGTTGGGGGGTAGAGAAGTATTTATTCATATATGTATGTACTTTCGAGTACCAGCGTTGTGGGGTGGGTAGTCTTATTGTTATGCAGAATTTATGTATATCGAGCTCTTAAGGGAGAGATCTCTATGTTTGTGCAAGTTTCTTAGAGTGAACCAAAGTGGCTTATGTACACCTTATAAAAAATATTTTTAATCGATATGAAATAAGAAACTAGAAAAATAAATGCATGCTTTCACGGGAACAATGTGATGGAAGAAAGAGAAATAAAAAATGTCTCAAATTCTTTGAGCTATATTGAACAGACGTATCTCCACATACAGGGAGTAAAACGTTAAAACTGTATATTTTTATAAATGCATTATATTTTTACAAACTTGAGTAAGTACATAAATTTCCTTTTGCAAATTAGAAATAGACTAATCTAATAATAAATAAAATTTTATCAAATTGAAAGATTTCATTTATAATAATTAAAGAGAATTTACTGAACTATCATGCTCATTTGTTTAAGTTGAAGAACGTAAACTGCGTTTTACCATGAGAGGAAAAACATTAGTGACGAAATAGTTCGAATACTTTTTTTCTATTGCTTACGTAATTTTTATTTTAGTTTTGCTTTTCATGCATGCTTTCTTGCTTTTCGTAATTTATTTTTAATTCACATTTATTTATTGTACCATCCTTTTCCTAAATAAAGTAAGAATAGCTAAAATACTTCCGGTCTTAGTAGTGCTAATGCTTATAAACGGCTAGAGCCCGCCTAACACGCACACACACACACACACACACACACACACACACAAAAAAAAAAAAAAAAAAAAAAAAAAAAAAAAAAAAGAGCTTACAAATTTACAATATTCTAAAGAATGAAGAGTCCTTTGAATTGCTTAACGACTATCGGCAACTTTATTGCGCCACACTATTTGATCAGATGCAAAAGACATCTACTGGATGACAGGTAACTGCATGCAATTCTCTTTTTTTAAGATCAGTTGATTTCAGTATAAAATATGTAGTTACCTTCTAGAGACATTAGGTTATTTCGAGGCCGGATATATGAAAAATGAGCAACGCCTTTGCCAGGAATCGAACCACAAACCTCTGGAATACGCGCCTAGCGTACAGGCCACTACACCACAAAGGCATGCGAAGAAGGCGGGCGAAATACCTTATATATCCCCCTTTTAAAAGACGATTGGGGTTTTAGGTTTAGTTCAGACGCCACAGTAGAGACATTAGATTGTTTCGAGGCCAGAGAGATGAAAAATGAGCAACGCCTTCGCCGGGAATCGAACCACAAAACTTTGGAATACGTACCCAGCGCGCAAACCATCACACCATGAAGGCATGCGAAGAAGGTGTGAGAAATACCTTATAACCTCTAAATATAAGACATCAGAAAAACATTCGATTTAAAAACTTGGTTACTGTTTATTTTCAGGATGCAGTGATCCGATGTCGGTTTATCCATAGTACACCTTTTAAGTGTTTTATTTCTGTATTTTTATCTCTGAAATGCTTTTGTATCGAAATAAAAAGAGAGAGAGAGAAATAAAACTTTTTGCATTTACTTCTACTATATTTAACTTACATTTAGTTAATTTTGTAATTTAATTAACATTGAGCCATAAAGCTTATAAACAAATCGATTTCATTTACAACCTATCAACCTGTAGTGATAGTTTACTTCAAGCTCATTGCTATTGTGCTGATTCTGGGCTGGCTACAGGTAATTATTTCTTTTGAAATACACTAAAATAGACTTTCTTTTTTTGGGTATACTTGGCTAAGGTACATATTTAAGAAATGACTTACTAATCCATGTCTATATATTTATTTACAATTTACATACAAAGTAATTCAGACCTACGGTTACAAATTTGAGGTAAGTGTAATGTGTAACTGCGTACTGTGAAGGTAAAGGGTGAATGGCTTAAAAAGATTGAATTTGCTTTTAATAACAAGTTCCAAATAACATTCATCTGTCCCAGCTTGCATCAGTAGATAAGATGAAGCTAAATATGAAGCAGCATGTTATTGTTACATCGTAGACAATTTCATACCAGAATGATCATAATGGCCTAAGGCTGGAAAGACACGATTTACCAGAAGAGAGGATATACCTAAGAAACCCTCCGAAAGGATTAACAATAGACCGATGTGTGGACATCAGTAAGGGTTACAGGAGTGTTTCAAACACCCTTTGTGTGGTCCAACGGTATCAATCTGGTTGACTTTGTTTTGTATTGATCCGCCGTTTGAAGACTTAAGTTACAGTCACATTATCTAACTTCCCTTACGGCCATATTACTATCCTCTCACGACGGGAACAAACGTAAAGCCATGTTTCTGTGTAAACTAATTTATTTCAAACTCTGAATTCTTTCAATTAATTCGCTTGGGAAAGAACACAGTTTTGATTATTATTAAATATTACTACTTTCATTTGAAATTCACAGAAACTTTTTTCAATGAATATTAAAACACTGATTTTTTATTTATGTACAAAAGCATTAAATAAAGAAATTTTCAGTTATTTTATTTATTATTATTTTTGATTTTCTATGGAAAAACATTATGTTGTTCAAGAAATTAGGTTTGGTTTAGTTCATTATGACAAAGCACATTAGGGATATTTACCTAAGCAGAGAAATAGCCTTCGTGGAGGACCTTTTAAAGGTAAATTGGCTCGTATACACATTACGCACGGGGAAATTCACGAAAACGCCCGTGCAGCCAGCACGTTTGCCTGGAATGGAACCCAAGTCAGCGCTATTAGTGTTCAGCGACTTTACCGCTCTGCCGCTGGTGGTCGTTGTTCAAGTAAAACTTATCTCGTATATTAGTTACATGAAATATACGAATATATGAACAGTATTGTATCAAATTAATTAGGCCCTTTCGCTTGCCGTTTAATAGCTGTTTCAGTCTACAGAAATTTCACCTTATAACTTCACCTTATAAAAGCATTTATTACTTTGATTAACATTTATATTACCATTTGTTTCTTTGATTAACTTACTTTCTTATTATTTCTTTGATTATAAATATTACCATTAACATAAAAATACAACCTCATTTTCCTGCAATACAATAACATAAAAGTATTTCATTTATTTTCCCTGCTGTTTTAGTTTTTATTAGTTCATACACTTTTTACTTATTTAAAGAACCTATAACAAACTTCTTAAGAAATTCCTTGATTTATCTCCTTTAGTTAGCTTTATCAAAAATAAAATTAGACGAATTATCTTACAGAAAGGGATAATTTACTTATAATTAATTCGATGAATCATAATACATATTACGAAGAAATCAAGTGAAAGTAAGTAAAATAAATTGTAGTTACCCTGTATCCTTTTTCCCTGAAATAAATAACGGAAAAAGTGATTTAAAGCAACGTAATTTTTAAAGTTCTAATACCACGCCTTTTCCCGCGCATCTCTTTTCTTACAAACGATATACCTAAAACGATTACCATCGCCCCCACCTCCTCTTCCTACTTTTCTTTTCGGAAACCCCATTCTGAACAGCTTTTCCCAAACTCTATTAAAAATTCTAATGCGCAAGAAAAATATCTCAATATAGTATTATCGAATTTGTATGTAAATCGGGAAGTTTCCTCAAAGTTGCTTTTTACCCATTTGCATACCGGAGTGACGTATTGTTTTAATAAATGAGATTATATCCCCTTGCATTAATGGAGGAATTATTCATGGCATAACAGTCCTAGGCAGAAGAAGAGAGAAAAAATTAGGAATAGATTAATTTTATAAGAAAAGAGACTTTGAAGCAGTCTTCAACGGAAAAACGTAATTTTATAAAAGGTAGTGAGTGGTAGGTAAAAAAAAGCATATAACATATCGTCGTTAATCACTTCTGAATGACCTCTTGAAAAAGAAAACTTTATTTAAATAAAAATACAGTGTAACACACTATGAAGTAAAGAAAGGAGAATTTGGGTGTTAGTGGCAGTGACACTACTAGAATTTCAAACGAGATAAAAATGCTATTTGGGCAGATGCTAGAAGACAACCATAGTAGCACTCATTGTTAAAAAAATGGTTAGGATTTTTATTTCCACTGTGATTAATGATATAATTATTTCCGAAGTTCTCAAGCAGCTATTTAGAAGTAAAAATCTTCAGACAGAAGCAAGCTTTCCAAAGCTTAAAAGAAATTTTTAAAACCATTTCAATGCCAATAAATTTTTGAAAATGAACTTAAACGCTACTTAACCAACATTAAGGATTAGTGATTTCAGTAAAAAATATTAGAAATAAAAATTTATTTTCCACCTTTTTAAATGTATCCAAATAAATGTGCAAATCTTTGTAAAAATGTAAAAGACATGGGACTGCAAAAATATAGTAAAATATATATTACGACTTGTTGCTTTGTCGTGTGAAATTTCATTCTTTGAAAGCCACTGGGATAAAGAAATGAAATTTATTCTAAAAATAGCGTGTAGAGACATTAGGTAATTTCGAAGCGGGAGAGATGAAAAATGAGTAATGCCCTCGCCGGGGCTCGAACCACGGACCTCTCCAGAACGTGCCGAGCGTGCTGACCACTACACCACGAAAGTATGCTAAGAAGGCGAGAGAAATACGTTATAAGTGGACGTAAAACATTTCTCTTGACAGTATGTTAAGTTTATTTTATTTTTTTCCATTCTTCTTTCTCTTATTTCCCATGCGAAGAGAATCCTGCAACAATTATAAACTCCTTTACGAAAACCTTGACAGTATCTGTCAATTGATATTACTAATGGGAGGGGAGAAACAGTTGGTAAAAATTTAAAGAAGTAGAAATAATAACTTCGGCAATGAAAACTGTCAAACACGGTTATTTTAGCTATAGAACACAATTTAAGTAATTAAGCAGATTTTGGGGGGAAAATATTGATGATTTTGTAGACATGCCTATGCTGCATTATTATAATTTTTATATTATTATTTTACTATAATTTTTATATGACTAAATTACAAATAACAATATTTGCCGTTTTCTCTATCTTTAATATAAATCATTATATGCATTACTTTCTTGGATATGAAGAACTACTATTGAAAATACTTTAAACAGGTATAGAAGTATCTCCCAAAATTTATTAAACAAAAACGTACACGATGTGTTTAATTTCATTATTTACAAGGAATCATAGTTTTCTTTTTGCCTCCGGTTAAGAAACATCTAAGCGTAACATCAACCGGCGGACTTCCTGAATAGATTACGTATGTTCTATTAACAAATAATAATATGCATCTTGTGTAAGGTGCAGCAGTTTTTCTAGAGCTAGCAGAATTTTAAAAGATTACTTAAGCTAAATTCAGATTTATGAAAAAGAATAAATATTCCACGTGCTTGTCTTTCTTTATCTTTTTTGAGAGAGTTGGTTTACATTGATCAGTTAAAATACTTTTATTAAAAAACCTTACTCATTTCAAGGAACCCTTATCATTGCCTCTATATACTAACATTCGTCTAAAGCTGAACTTCGTTTATAAAAGTGAAATTGGTGCGATTTTTCGCTTATTAGTTTTCGATCATGTAAAATAATTTCGCCTCAGGTTTAAGTTTATAATTTTTAATACATGTAATAACAATTGCTCCATGGATATATTGTTGGTCAAATGATTAGATTAATATTAATCTAAATTAAACACAAGAATTAATTGGTGCAATAACAACACTCATTTTTAATGAAAGAAAATATATTAGATTACACTTCGAAATTTAATATCATGTATTTCATAACGTTTTGAATTCTGAAATAAGAATATTTCTCTCCGGAAAACACAAAAATATATCTTTCAGTCTCCAGCATATTTTTAATTAATTTTTCCTAACCAGACTGAATAAATATTTACTAAACGAGATGTTTCAATATTTTTAAAGGACATGACTTATCTCAAAGAAATAAAATATGTGATTATATAATATTCTGTCCCTCTACGTATGTATATATATTTATTCAAGATTTTCGAAAAGATAGCTACATTCTATATTTCCTTATTGTGATCTCAGTAAGAAACAGGATCTTATGAAAACAATTTCAACATTTAGTCTAAGGTCTTGTGTAAATGGAAACTACTCGTATAACTTCTTTATGTCGACTCTTAGAACAAAATTACGAAATTAAATTCAAAATCTTTTGTTCTTTTGCGTACACAATTTATAAAGATAGGAGTAGTTAAATTTCAAAGCAATTACAGATTTAATAACCAGCCATACTTTATTCAAAATATGAATAAGTGCCAAGTTTATGTAGTTCTTTCTTTAACTTGGTCAAAAATATGAAATTTCGAATGATAAAAGGAAGTGAATAGTACATTCGTTGTCAAATATTTCTAAAATTTTTAAGGTAATTTGGTACTATTTTATTTTTCTTCCGAAAACATTAGACAAAATTCATCCTCATAATGACTTCATAAAACTTATTATAAGGATGTCTTCATACTGTTTCATACAAGAAGTCTGAAACAGTTCGCTGCTGTTTTGATTTCCTTAACTATTGATGCTAGATTTGTGTATTCGTTTTCAAAATTTCTCAAAATAAGATAGAGAATTTGTATGTGTGTCTCTCTTCATGAGTCATAAATTCAAAGATCGTTTCGTTTCAGGAGTCAAGGTTGGGAGAGCATTAGAATTTCAAAGCAAAACTTCAAGATTTCTTAGAACATAGAAATAACATTTATTAACGATAAACTTATATTACTTATATTACTTCCGCCTATAGCGGCCATGAAACATAATCAAGCATCAAATAAATATGACATGCGTCATTGTTCATGTTCAAGCATCAAGTGATATATTTTTCATCGGCGCGCATCAAGAGCGCCACCTATCTACCAAAAAGACGGAACATACTCCGCCCCGATGAACATTGGTTCATTACAACATTATTATAAAAATCTTCAATTTTAGATTCAAACAATTTTTCCTAAGTTCAACAGTATATCATATAAAATAAAAATGCATAATGACAAATTTAAATTGAATAACAACATTAAATTTAGCACAAAATTTTACAAATAAAACATACTTACAATCTCTAGAAGGAAAACAAAATAATGAAACTGCTAAATTACCATAATCCACAATTGTGGTCCATTCTCTGAATCTGAAACATAATTGAATTAATAATAATAATAAAGACACAAATTATGAATATACAATTAATGGTTTTTTTTTTAGAGTCTTATTCACTCAATGGTAAGCGGGAAAGTTTATGTATAGGACGCTTCATTTCGCCCAATAAAGTTTTTAGTTTCACAACACGAACTTTTCCATCAGCACCAGGATATAGTTCAATTACTCGTCCAAGTCGCCACTTTAATGGAAGCACATTTTCGTCCTTTATCAAGACTAAGTCATTGAGGGCTAAATTTGGTTTATCCCTCAACCATTTGGTACGCCCTTGTAATTGTGAAAGATAATCTCTAGACCAACGTTTCCAAAAGCTCTGGAAAATTTGCTGTGTCAATTTCCATCTTTCAGCAGGGGTTAGCTTATTATTTGTAAGATCAGGTTCAGGAATTGCTGTTAATGTAGTCCCAATTAGGAAATGTCCAGGTGTTAAAGGATTAAAATCTTCAGGGTCAGATGAGATGGAAACTATTGGCCTGGAATTCAAACACGCCTCGATCTGTGTAATTAAGGTGTGAAATTCTTCGTATGTCAGAACCTGGGTACCAATAGTCCGCTTTAAGTGAATCTTCATTTGTTTCACTCCAGCCTCCCAAAGGCCTCCAAAGTGAGGGGCAGCAGGAGGATTGAAGAATATTTTCACCGCTCAGGTAGTTTTGAAATGCTTCGTCAGAGGAAAGTGTAGCTATGTATCTTCTTAATTCTCGATCAGCCCCAACAAAGTTGGTTCCTCTATCTGAAAAGATTTTCTTGGGTTTTCCTCTGCGTGACACAAATCTTTTAAGAGATGCTAGGAATGCTTCAGTTGTTAGATCACTGACTACTTCTAGGTGAATGGCCTTTGTGGTGAAGCATATGTAAAGGCAAACGTAACATTTATATCTCGTTCCTCCTCTTCCTTTCCTAGCTTTAATTAAAAAGGGGCCTGCAAAATTCGAGAATGTTCTATCCGGCAATACGCGAGAAGCAGGTAGGTCGCCCATTCTCTGATTGGATGTGCTTGTTCGATTTTTAAAACATTTTATACATTTCCAAATTATTTTTCTTACAATTTCTCGGCCATTAACGATCCAATATTTCTGTCGCAGAGCAGATAATGTTAATGTGGCTCCTCCGTGAAGGTTCACTTCGTGAAAGTGTTTGACTATCAATTCAGTAACTTGGTGACTTTTGGGAAGAATGATTGGATACTTTGTGTTTTCTGAAAGATTCGAGTTACAGAGTCTACCACCGACTCTAAGGATTTCTTCTCTATCAAGAAAAGGATTTAATTTCAGGATTTTACTGCTGAGATTCAATTTCTTCCCTGCTTTCAAAAGTCTAATTTCTTCTCTAAATTCGGAATTTTGCATGATTTTAAAAATCAAATTGCTTGCCTTATCCAATTCTTGAACTGTTAAAAAACCCTTGAGTTTTAAAGATGTAGGTTTAATATTGCGGCAGAATCTTAAACACCATGCAGTTACGCGTTTCAATTTTTTCCAGGATGAAAATCTGGATGTCAATTCAAATTCAGCCTCTTGGCTAATAACAGAACATACAGTAGTTTGACGCTGTTCTACCTGTACCTCTTCCACCATAGGCTCAATCAAAGGATCAAAAGATGATGAAGGTACATTTTTCTCTTTTAACCACACTGGTCCATTGAACCAAAGTTTATTTTCCACTAGATCAGAAGCTCTTAATCCACGTGAAACTATGTCAGCCGGATTGTCATTTCCCTTACAGTATTTCCATTGCGAAGGTGATACAACATCTTGTATTTCCCGTACACGATTAGCAACAAAGGGTTTCCATTTATCAGCGGAACCCCTGATCCAGTGAAGAACAATTTTAGAGTCACTAAAACAAAATACATTATCTTCTTGGATATTAAATAATTTCCTTAAATATTTAACTATTCTTGCGGCAATAATAGCTCCCATAAGTTCTAAACGAGGCAAGGTTAATTTTTTAAGTGGGGATACACGGCTCTTTGAAAGAACAAAAGACGTACAGCAAGAATCAGGATCACGAAAATATGCAACAGCTCCATATCCCTTGAGGCTGGCGTCACAAAAGACAAAAAGCTCTATTTTATCGAAATTTACACATTCATCATTTAATATGTATTTTCTAGGAATACACAAGTTGAGAATAACTTCAATTTCAAAGTACCAAGTTTTAAATTTTTCACTCAAATAGCTGGGCAAAATTGTGTCCCAATCAATACCCAATTCCCATAACTCTTGTAATAAGAATTTTATTCTGATAACAAAGGGTGCAATGAATCCAACTGGGTCATAAATTTTTGCCACAATTTGTAATACCTTTCGCTTCGTAACGTGTTTCCAGTCAACTGGTTGTAAAAGTTCTTGTACATCTAATTTCAATGTGTCCTCATCCAAATCCCAAATTATTCCCAGCACCTTCTTTAACGTTTTCTTATCCAAATTATCTTCCTTATTAATTAAACCAATATCTTGCCAATGATTTTTTAAAGATACGGAATTTGATTCAAATTTTCTTAAGTTCATACCAGCGTCTTGAAGAATTTTAACTGCATCAGTTGATAATGAGAAAACTTCTTCAACGGAGTCTGCTCCATGGATAAGGTCATCAACATATAAGGACTTATTTAACATGTCAACAGCTTTGCTATATTTCTTTTCATAACCCTTAATATGATGTTTGATAGTGGCGGACAAAATAAACGGACTTGTTGTCATTCCAAACGGCACTCGGCACATTCGGAAAACCTTAAAGCCTAAACTATTGTCACTATTGTCGTAAGAATGATCAAACCATAAGAACCTTAAAAAATTTCTATCTTCACTATCAATTTGAATTTGGTGAAAAGCCTTCTCTATGTCTGCACAAAATGCAACTTTATGTACGCGAAATTTTAAAATTATATCCAACAAGTTAGGATTTAAATTAGGACCTGTTATCAAACATTCATTTAACGATTTAGCTCCTTCAGACTTAGAAGAGGCATCATAAACTATTCTTATTCTTGTTGTTACTTTTCCTTCACGTATAACGGGCCTATGAGGCATATAATAACAGTTAGGTTCATTTTCAACAAACTTACATTGTTCAACAATCCCCCTTTCAACTTGTTCTCTAATTATATTATCATATTCATTATATAGGAAATCATTTCCCTTTAATTTATGCTTTAGTCCTAGAAATCGTTGTTTAGCAACGAAAAAATTATCAGCGAGTTGTGATTTATTGTCCTTCCAAAAGAGTTTTGTTTCGTATCTGCCGTTATTAAATTTTAAAGTGTCGTTAAAATGCTTAATAGTATCCAAATCAGTTTCCGAAAATGTTTTGTTTTCATTTTCAATTCCTATCGAATCCAATTTCCAAAATGACTGCAAATCAAATGTGTTTCCTTCAACGGCAGATAAAAACAACGCATTAATTCGAGTATTATTATTTTTTACTTTACCCATCACTGTGTATCCAAATATGGTCGGTACTATAAACAAACCATCATTTATCATTGAATTACTTCCTGTTTGTATATACCAGAAATGCTCCGCGCCAAGCAGAATATTTATGTTCTCATTAACGGGACTTGTATCCGAAAGTTCCAAACCCTTTTTAGTCATAAATTCTTTAATGTTTTGACATGTTGATGGCGCCTGGAATTCTATTGATGATATTAATTCTATCCCTATATACAACAAGGCAGCGATCATCGTTTTTATTTTTTATTTTTAGACTATATACATCAAATTCTTGCGAGTTACCGCGCTGATTTCCAAACGAATAAATTGTTAGAAATTCTTTTCTAATGACTTGCAATTCTAAATCGCGCGCTAACTTGTGGGTGATGAAGTTTCGTTCACTACCTGAATCAATTAATAATCTTACGATTCTCGATTTATTTTTGCTTTGAGCAATAACAGAACATGTCTGTAAAAGCACACTATTTTCAGGTTTTAGAGTGTTACAGTGGGAAGTAGATACTAAAGTTTTATTTTGCGTATCTGCGGAGTTAACATCTTCCATTTCTTTCGATTTCAAACGGCAGAAAAGTTTATTATGATTTTTGTCGTTACAATTTTCGCATGGTTGTATTTTTGAATGACAAAACGCCGACAAATGTTTTAGAAAGCATCTATAACAGCGACCTTCATGTTTTAATTTCTTTCGTTTTTGTTCGTCGGAAAATTTCAAACATCCGGCAGATGTATGTTCGTTTGATTTGCAGAATATGCAAAACATTTTTACCGATGTGTTAAAAGCAGAAGCTTGTGATTTGACTTTATAATTTTTTAACCCTTGTTTAGGATTAACCCCTGTGTATTTATTACCTTTTGTGCTATTAATCAAATTACTTGCTTCTCGGCATTCAGTTTCTATTTTAATGAACTCTATTAATTCACTTACTTCTATATTTTTGTTAGATGTTCTTTTTCTATGGAATTCAAGAGCTAAATCTTCAGGTAACAATTTAAGAATTATTGGGTTCAATAACTGTCCGTATGAACCGCTAGTAACATCTAAACTACTTAAATTTCTAACGCAGATTTGTAACTGATCATAGAGCTTTCTTAACCCAAAAACATTTGAAGAACTTTTAACTGGTTCTAACTGTAACAACATCTGCATGAATTTTGATATAATAACATCTTTACGACCAAACCTCTCTTCTAAACTTTTAATACATAGATCATAATTTTCTTCAGATAAAGCATAACCAGAAACACAATTATATGCTGAACGAGATAATAAACTTTTCAAATATGTAAACTTATCTATTTTAGATAAACTTGGATTAGAATGAATAGCATTATCATACGAATTAAAGAATTCGAGCCATTTACTGGGATCACCAGCAAATTTTTCAATACTTAATTTAGGTAACTTTACTGAAGCACTACTTGTAACAACATTATTACCATTCAGAGTACTACTAATACCATTACTAGTTGCAATTATACTTCTTTCAACAACTTCATTACTGTTAATTTTCTTTACTTTACTAACAGTCTTAGCTTTAAACGTTATAATTTTTTCATCATACTCTTCACATACAAGTAGTTCGTTATCATATTCTTTTTCATCAATTATGAGAGCATCGATCTTTGAGTCAAGAGTTTTAAGTTTCTCATGGTATTCAATTAACAATTCATATGATGAATTTAAATCTTCTAGATGTTCTTTACTTAATTCTTCCGATAATAATTTCTCAAGTTTATTTAGAAGTGTAGTAACTTTACTACGTACAATAGCACGTTTCTTTTTCTCTTTTGCTAAATCATCCATCATGCTTCGTTTTCAAAGATCGATACTAAGAACAAATGAATCAAATTTCTTACCTTTCAAAAGGTAATTCCCCTTGTCGCGGGTTTCAGACACCAGAAAATGTATGTGTGTCTCTCTTCATGAGTCATAAATTCAAAGATCGTTTCGTTTCAGGAGTCAAGGTTGGGAGAGCATTAGAATTTCAAAGCAAAACTTCAAGATTTCTTAGAACATAGAAATAACATTTATTAACGATAAACTTATATTACTTCCGCCTATAGCGGCCATGAAACATAATCAAGCATCAAATAAATATGACATGCGTCATTGTTCATGTTCAAGCATCAAGTGATATATTTTTCATCGGCGCGCATCAAGAGCGCCACCTATCTACCAAAAAGACGGAACAGAATTTGATGTAAACAGCTCTACAACATGGAATGTTTTTCTAACTCAAATTATACTGAGATTGCGTAGTTATAGTCTTATGAAGACAGTTTCAAATTTAATATCGATTGCTATCTTACTGCATGTGAAAGACTAACCAAAAAATTGCGACTTTTATTTTTTAGTCATTCTTTAAGTGTGGTTGAGAAATCTCATATTTTTATCGGTAATTAACTTTAAAAATTCAGTAAATTATCAAATTTTTAAAATTTATTAAAGACCAATGAATAGTTATAGTGTTTAGTCTTCTTTGCTTGCATAAACCAAGTCCAAATTCCCAACAGACTGGGCGCGAATTCTCGCTTGGTCTGAAAAGAGCTACCAAGTTTTAAGAAGGCTTTAAAAGAGACCATTTTATAAAATCAGAACTGGAATAAATGAACGTCTCCTGCTGACAAATCATCCAAACACTTCTGACGATGTAACTTAGAACAGTAGTCGAATTTCAAATTTAAGTTTACTAGCCAAAGGCTACACAAATGAACTTACACGAAGTAGGCTGAAACTTCTCACCGGCGTAACAACTTCAATGTCGGCAACTATAATACAAGGCCGAAGAATACATTCCTATCTGAGTTAGCAGAAACCTAGTAACTTGACTTTAAACAGCAGAAACACGTTGTGTCTTACAATTCGAAAAATCTCCCCTAATATGCCCTCAAACTAATTTGCATTTTGGTAAGAAAACAGAAGAAAGAACTGTTAGAAAATATCTAAATTATAATAGCTAGTTAGATTAGCATAATAGAATGCTATAATTTGAATAACGAAAATGGTTTTTCTAAAAGGACCATATGAAATCCTGCCTTTTATGTTTGACTTCCTCTCACTTACAGTTAGTTTTGAAACTGATTTCATAAAATTCTCCAACTCATTTTAAGAAACATTGCATTTACGAAAATTGGCATCAGTAGAAGGAAAAAAGACTTGCTACCATCTACTCCAAAAAATTAATGTATGGGTAAATCCTGGGTGTGGAGAGTTCTGGCGCCACTGTAAATACATTAGTTTAATTGGAAAAGCCAGAGAGATGAAAAATTAGCAACGCCTTCACCGGGAATCGAACCACGGACCTCTGAAATACCGGCTCAGTGTGAAGACCACCACACCATGAACGCACGCTAGGAAGGTGGGCGAAATACCTTACAAATGTTCTCTCTACATATAATGAGTTTAAAGGTCTTCTCGAGCATTTTGGCTGCAGGCGAAGAAAGGTGGGTGATCCTCGGAACCATCTCCGTAGGCGCTACCCCTTAAAATTGGAGCGGAACTGGGCGATATCCTACTGTCACTTGATGCTGCTCAAGGCTCATGCCGTCGGCAGTCCTAGTTTCGTACTCCTTGTCATGATGAAATTTGTGGGTTTGTTATAATTACGTCAAAGTGAGATTAGAAACAAAAAAAATTAACAAATTTATGAAGATATTAGAATAATTTTAATTAGTAAGTATAATTATTTTCTTACCTATACGAATACTTGTAATTAATGCGAAGAAGAAAAGAAAAACAAAGTGAGGTAAATATAATCCCTAGCGAATGCCTTTCCATAACAAGCATATACAAACTGGCTACAAACTGGCTTACATACTGGCTGCTAACCTACAAAGTTTGACTTGTTTTAGTATTATAAACTAGTATCAAACTCCTAACAGACACTAATTGTTTGATATAGTTTTATGTTTGATAAATGAACGAAGAACAATGTTATGAATGCCTTATTTAAAAAGACAAATAAACAAAAAGAAGAACTGATAATTCAACGATTTTTCTACTCTAACGTTCATTCCATTCTTCGATATAAATGAGGTATTCAACAGGAATTAAAAGAATATCTGCAGTTATTGTAAAAACTTAGAAGATAATTCTATAACACAAACAAATTTTATTTTTCTCAATTTAAAAAATTATTTCCATTAGTTTTCTTCTATTTTTCCCTTTAAAACAAAGTAACATTATTTATGATTTTGTGAAGCGCTACTGTTTTCTTTTGTTTTATTATTTCCCCTGTTCTCAAAGACATTTTTCAACGTCTTAGCCTTCGTTAAAATTTTGTGATCTTAAGAATTTTGCAATAGATTTCTGCAGATGCATTTCATTCATTTAACTTCCCAATTCTAATAAATCAGTAGGAAGAATTCAAACTGAATTGAGTACTGCAGTTAATAATCCTTAGAAATGTGAATAATAGCTAATTTCCCGTTTACGTTGCTTCTTTTCCTTTAATTACTGTTTAATTTAGAAGTAATTGCATTGCATCTGTCAAATAAGTTATAAAAATTGAGAAATAAATTTCGTGATTGTTTCACATCACTATCCGCTATCTCACAAATGTGGAGAAAGTCCGATTCAATTTAAAGCTTTTCTACATCATAACAATTTATTTGAGCTAAACCATTAGCGCAATATTTATTCCCGTAATTACTTGTCTCCTAGAAATTTATTTGATTTCGGTAATTACTAATTAATTTAAAAATCAATAACAATTTGTAGAAAATAGTAGGAAAGCTTATTTGATTAAGTAATTTAATTGTGGGGAAAATAAACCCAATGAATAAAATACGAATATTAAAATGTCTAATTTGGACATCACATGACTTCTTCGTACGGCCTATTAAATAAAGCATATTTTTTGCTGCACTTCATTTGAACTTATTTCATCGAATTTCGTTAGAGATATATTTCTCATTCAATCCTTTCAGCACTCAGTTCGCAGCAAGGAAAAATACATAAAAACTCAATCCTCATTAAAATTTGTATAGAAACACCTAAAGTACGAAATACAGTTAAAAAAACCTTTCACAGTTAAATTTATAATTTCTACCCAAAAACAAGCAGTTCGGCGAGCGGAGAGGAATGCAAAATTTTCAGTGCACAAAATTGAAAATTAATAATTATTGGTCACACTGGGCAAAATGACACTGGAGATTGTGCGTCAAACTGACTTAATTTACTGTTCTACAGTTTCAAATGTAAACAAATGGCATCATCTTTTAGGCTTAGCGGCAATTCAATTTTTAAATTATTGATAATTCTATAATTATTGCATGCAGATTAACTAAAGGCATAAAATCCTTAACCAGAATATAGGAACAATATAATTGAATCACTATTAAAGCAAAAAACGCACAATTTAAAAACATATAAGAAAAAAATACTGGACTAATCGAGCCGGATAACAAAGTGAAAATATATATATATATATGTGTGTGTTTGGTGCGGCCGATTGCAACGAAACGCAAAGGTGCATAACTACATATTATAGCAGTGCCGTATGCAAAATATCAATAGTCTACGGCTGCTATTTTTGAGTTATGCCGGATACATACATACGTAAGTACAGACGTCACAAAACAAATCTCTTCTGCATCCCAACGAAATCCATTTTACAATCCGTTTTGGGTAAAAGAATCCTTTATTCTGTCTATATCTACATATGTCACGCAAAAGTATTCTTCAAACGGATTCGAGAGCAGTCAGAATGGATATTTTCCTTGAAATATAATACCCAAATTTTTTCGCGATTACAATACTTCGTACAAGGAAGTAAGAAATAATAATATTGAATGGTAATATATTCAAATTAAAATAAGTAGGGTAATAAATATATAGATAACTGAAATCATTTTCGGTGTATCCGTATACCATATTCGCTTTTGTTTTGCTTACTGAATATTTTCCTCCACAGCGTTTTGAGCCTCTGATTTAGGAGTTTTTATTGAGTCAATGATTTTTCTTTCTTCCGTGAACTTAAGAAACCAATTCTTCCTTTTTCTATCCTTAGATTATTTTAAAATTTATTACTGTAGGTGTTAATCTTTCTTAGCAATTTTAATTTCTGAAACTAAGTTACAACATGAGTCGGAAATATAGTCACGCAGTCATGATGAACATTTACATTAGGGCAAGTGAGACAGTGCTATTGTAATTAAACAGCAATGCACAAGAATAAAATTCAGAGTTGTATTATTGAATCGTATTATTCGCCTTTGCGAATTCATATACAATCTTCACCGAGAGTACTGCATCGGTGCAAAAGTGAAAACAACAACGTTTCAGAAGGTTTCCTTCCATAGATGTTTTCCGTTATAAGCCATCATATTCTTCACTTTCATGCAACAGACCGCAATAATGCTGCATTAGAATCTCACCTCTGCAAATTTACGGTCTCATTATTATTTTTTTTTGGTATGCAATCGCCCACGCTGTATTTCTTGCAACATCTTGGTTAATGATATAAGCATATGACTTATTTAAAATGAAGATAATAACTAAATTTTGTTTTGCGTTTGGCACAATATTTACTATATCCTTTCGTACTACACTACTACATTGTTTCGTAATACGCAGTAACATACTACATTTACTTCAGACCTATAACTATAATTCTAATATACCCTGTGGACAGCCTAATAGGGAATTTTTTTATGCACTTTTCTATGGAAGAAGTAGCAATGAACCCTGTAGAGGTTAAAAATTTAATGTTGATGACGACACCCATAATTTATACCTTTGAAATGTTAACAGAATAATGCAATCAATATGTGCATGCTAAAAAAGACTTTTGGATCACTTAATCTCTTGTTCTGTAAGGTTTAACGTCCCAAGTAGTACACGACATTGCAAACTGGTCCGAAAGGTTGCAAAGTGGTCGTGGTAACTTTTACGACGTCTTTACAACGTTGCGAAGACGCAAAATATTTGACGTTGCATCTTGGCAATTTGTCGACGTCGCTGAAACGTCATGATATGACCGCTTTTAAACTTGGTCGTTTTAGCAATTTTTGAGTTCATCAGCATTATTTTTAGAATGAAAAGAGACTAAATCTGCTCTTTCAAGAATCTGAAGTCCGGATAAGATTTACTTTGCAATGTTTCATTACTTTATTTCATCTAAATATAGTAATCTAAGGTAGATTCATCTAATGAAATATATATATAAATCTAATTCATATCCTAAGTCTCGCTTTCGAAATATGAAAAACGCAATACGAATTTCGTCAATCCGCTTAGTAGAAAGGGAGATATAAAACTGCCTTCCCTTTTTTTTCGAAGTGTACATAAAAACTACTAAAAACGTGTAAAAGCAAATTTTTAAATATGTATCCCTGTTCTTCTGAAGTAGAAACTGTAAAGCAATTAGCCTTTACTTTTCTAACTCTTCACTTTCTCTGTCTTTATTTATGTATATACAATAACAACAAATTTAGAACTACTGATGTAGAAATACTGAGATGTAGAAATGCAGAAATACTGATGGCACAGAGAGTAGATGGTATGCAAAGTAGATCCATATTGAAGAGGAAGAATTCTGATTGCGTAGATTGTTAAAATGTTGAATCAATGACTAGGAAACGTAACAGCCGAGTAAGATTCACTTTTATTTCAATTGGCATTTGTAGTCACTTGGCACTCTAATCGTGCCTATTTGTAGATTTTTTACATTGCTGCGATCGAACAGAACAGAACAAAATAGCATCCAAGAGGTAGAAGCAAAAGTACACACTTATCCAGTATGGAATTTCAGCAACAGCAGTTTTAAGTTTAGGTTAGGAAGTTTTCAGTTCTAAAAAATTTGAGTTCATTTTCCGAATCAGCTACGTCGTCAGCGTTAAGCAAGCCATGTGACATAGATTAATTTAGAAATTGCGCAGTCCAGAAAATTCTCATTACTTTTAGATTACAAAAAGGAAATACCAAAATTAAAAATAACGAATTAAGAGACTATTGCTAAATTAAATTATTGGGTCTATTTACATATTTTTATCTTACATATTCCCATTACATTTGGCATTTGTGGCCACAATTCACTTGGCACTCAAATCGTGACTATTGCGGAATATTTAAATTTTTGCTAGTCTTGTGATAGAAAGACAATAGAAAGAAATAGCGTCCAAGTGGCACAGAAGTAGAAGTAAAAGTGCGTAATTTTTTAGTATGGAGGTTCACCAAAAGAAGGTTTTGGTTTAGGTTAGAAAGGTTTCAGTTCTGAAACTTTTGAGTTCAAGTTCCGTATAAGCTACGCCATTACGCAAACTATGGGACTTAGATTAATATAGAAATGGTTCTGTAAAGAAAAGTTATTTCTACTTTTAGAATGCAAAGAAGAAAAACACAAATAATTAAAACTAAGGAATTAAGATACTATTGCTAAATAAAATTTTATCTCACATACACACACATATATATATGTTCCATTATTGTGATAAAACTGAGTTATTATTGAAATAAGATGACTTGGTGAGAGTTGCAACGGATTGGTATTGGAGAAGACCGCATCATAACTTGAAGACTTCGCTGCGTAGTTAGAACGATAGCTGCATAAAACAACAACGGGAAGGAAAAAAAAAACTTGCAGACATGGCCTAAATTCCACAAATAATTTTATTTTTGGATAATGCACATTATCACTGTGGGTGTGCTATGCGCCCCCAATTTTATACAGCTTGCATCTTCTTAAAGGACGAAAATTAAGAAAGTAAACTCTACGGCAAAGCGACTCAAGCGTCTGGAAGCAGAAGGGAATACAGAAAAGGAAGAGTTTCACACAGAATCACAGATCATCACTCGTGTAAAAGGCATGCGGCCAAGTTGAGTCCTTTATTAGTCTATGTTAAGTTCCTAATTACATAAAGATGAGAATAAAATATCCGAACAAGCGGAAAGTTTTAAAGCACTGGGTACGGATCTGATAAGAGAAAGAAATACGACGTCTTTATGGCGCAATATGATGTCATGGGATAAAACATAAGCAATGGCATATCTATGGCTTAACTTTGAAGAAGTAGATTTTTCTTGAGATAGTTTCTTGAGACAAATTCTATTTGGCATAGATACAGTGAAGAACATAAAAATAAGTTGCAAAAAAAAAGAAACAGTTTTGTACAAGTATATCTGCGTAAACAATTCTGTCGGGACTCGAACCCGTCATGGAAAGTTTCCAATCCCTTGTCTTATCTACTACGTCACAGAGATGTCGTGTGCAGGATATAATATAATATATACAAATATAGTCCACAAAAACCTGCTGTAGGGAGAGTTGCAAAGCAGTTGAACTTTTTATACGAATTCCATTTCAAATCAAATGGCAGTTTAATGTACAGGTGTTGGGTTCAGACTTCATCGATAAGTGCGCAATACAGTACAGATTAGATGACGGATCTTTTTCGTTTAGTTAGAATATTCATTGCTCTGTTATTTTTAGAAAGAAGACAGGATTTAAAGGGCTATTAATTTATTATTTTAAACCTAGATTTTTATATTTTACACACACACACATATATATGTATATATATATATACAGACAGAGAGAGCTCCCGTAAGTTACTTGGTTACTTTATATTTAGTCTTTTACGTATTTAAAAAGTTACTCTGGTTTTCTTCATTCTGTCATTTTTCATGCACAGTTAATACAGATTTGATATTGTGCTTTTTATGTTTTTGGTGATTCATGGTGATTTGGTATTCTGGAAAAACTCAGAAATTAATTAATTTGAATAATTGTGACCACATATATACATAGAAAAAAGAGAGAGAAATTCAATTTAAGATTTTAAGGCAATAAATCAGTAATAAATTTATTTTTAGTTTATTCTTTTGAAAACAGAAAAATATTATAAAAGGTTATTAATTAGTTAACAAAAATGAAGATAAATTTCACTTTTGTTTGTTTTACTTTCTTTTATTCGTCATCTAATGCATTTCGTAATATTTCGGGAACAATGCTACATATAACAATGGCATTCTATAGCGGGGTAATCCGATTTCCCGATTCAAAGTATTTTATGGAGATTCATTATAGATTATTGAAGAAAAAAAAATGTTTTTTTGAACTAACTATATCCTAAGTTTTTATATTTAACTATGTAAAATCGTTTATCATGAAAATTGTTTTTTCTGTGTGCCTTGAATGAGAAAGTTATTTTTTATGCAATTATTAATTTACGATTTTAAAATTGATTCTCAATTAGTGTTCGAGATTTTTGCTCGTTTTATTATTTTCCTCTCTTAAATACTTTGTTGTATTTAAATAATTTAAACTAATCTGGCAATTAATTTTTACTCATTTTAATTTACTGTCAATATATTCAGATTGAATTTCACATAGAAGTACATGATTACAAAAATGATTATAATTTGTACGTAAATTTATTCACTCATTGCGAAGAAGTATTTTAATATCCTGTATGTTTCTCTGCTAAAATACTGATAATTTATATCCACACTTTAGTAATTATGTAAAATTTAGCGTTTAATTCCACTTCTAAAATGCGAAGAAAGATAAATAGTTAATGTGACGCATTTAACCAAAGCACGCGAAAGTAGTCAACATTTGGAAAGATCCGTTCATGAAACAATTTCAAGCACATCACGTAGTCTCATATTTGTTATACGCAGAAGCAAAAAAAGCACGAAACCAGCCATGCAAAGACCCTGTTTAGCGACAAATCGCATCCAGGCTGAAAATTAAACATTGAATGACTTAACATACGCAAGCTTCGATATGAACAAAGAATCATATATATTAAATTAGAAGTAATAAAAGAACTGTTCGCCAAATAACTTAACATCATATGTCATTCTAATAAGAATTTATCCTAAATTAAGACCTAAAAAATTTCAATCGTGATAAAGCGATGCAAATAGAAGCATTTATTAGCACTTACCGCAAATAATTCTTAATTTGAGCACCAAACCACTCGATCTTTCGGCGTCGAGAATAATTAGTCTTAATTACTTATCCCACAAGTAAACTCAGTGTCGTCAAGGTTAAAAACTTAACATTCATCATATCAGCAAAATATAATGATACTTTAATAAATGCCAAATAAACAGCGGGATATTAGAGTTCGACGTGGCAACAGCGTTGTAATCCGATGCCAACAAGTAACCGAACGCTATCAAATATTCATAAAAGATTAGAAGAGGAGCTCTGTTGTCAAAAACATTCTCTTTTCGTGTAAATTGAATGCAACGAGGAGGAACTATTGGACGTGATGTTGGCGCGTTGCATACAGGGCATGCATACATACATGCATTTATTTTAATGGATCGTAGCGCGTTATTGTTTTGCATCCGACACATGATGAGAAATTCGATAAAAAGCCAATGTATTTGGAGTTTCTTCTGTGTAAAAGTGGCTTAATCCTTTTTAAAGAATAATGCGTATTATCTGCATATTTGCATTTTCTGGCGCCGGACCTCGATCGAAGAATTTCTGCTGCCTCAAAACTCCGGACTGTTTAAGAATTAAGGAATTCCTCCAACTGAATACTAAGTAGAAGACTGTGATTAATTAATTAATTATAAATAATTATGTCTCTTGCAGCTCTGGCCTTAATTAATAAAGTTACGTATCTTTAATAAAAAGCTTTTATTATTTATCTGAATATGTTATTAAATACTCAGAATAAAATTGGATTACGGAGACCTTCGTTTGGTTTCAAATTTTTTAAACCGTATAAGTTAACTAATTTCACTTTGTGAATGAATTTACTATAAAAATATTAACAGTCATATTTGTTTACTCATACTGAGCAAATATATAAATTAATACATACTACGGTGGAATAACAACACATCTGTAGAGTTTGATTCACTCGTTCGACACAATGTTCCTAAATATTAGCACCAGATATAAGCACGCTGACCATATGAATAAAATGTTCAGTCATTTTTGGCATTATAGTAAAACTTTGGTTCACTAATTTAATTCATTCCTGAAAGCGGTACGTCAGCCGAAATTTTCGCTAACCGAAATAACTTTCCCCGTGAGAATTTACGTAAATGTTGATCTAAACTTGTTCATTTTCGAACCACGGATGATTGATTGCTTATTGAAAGTTTAGAAAGTAACTTTCAACATAAGATTATAAAGCAAAACAATGCAAATCAGTAAATAAAATCAAAAACGGTTAGCACAATATTGAACAGATACAATAAACGAAAATTTAACGTAATTTTGCTGTAGCTGTACGAAGCAGGAAAAACGATATAAACAGAAAATTATGTGAAAGATATGACTGGATGCGAAATTCCCTTCCATAAAAGCATTAGGGAACCGGTTTAGGCGAATCTCTTTCTTACCTTTTCTTTGTCTCTTAGCACCACTCGTGTCTTAATTACTCACTAAAAAATTGCCCAATGTGATTTGTACTTGTCTACGGTTACGATGCTTTTACCTGACATTGTCACTTAAAATGCTTACGCTATTGCTGCTTGCAGGTTTGTTAGGATGACATCGTTGAAAACTTTGCATATTACCCCATTTTGCATACACTTAGCGGATCAGAGAACTAAGCTATTTTCCCCTTCTTTTATGAAGATACTTTTTTAGTAATCATCTTTTGTTATTGCTTCTGAAACTGTTTTAAATCATTCTTGTTAGAGTAATTTCTTATAACCTATTCATATCTTCATTTTTAACTTCCTAACCCAAGGGTTTGCCTAGAAACACAATGTTACGGGCAATGAAAAATGCCCTAAAAGCTCTAAAAGCTTAAAATCTTTGCCCTTAACATAGTTTGGCCATATTTTCCACAGGCTGAGTTTATAATCCCCTAAGTTACTTTCTGTCAAGTGTTTTTTAAGGTACAGAAAATACTAAAATGATATTTCAATAACCCTTTGAATGTTATTTTTTTGGGATAAGCTATGATAAAACATCTTTGAAAATCATATGTGTCAGATTTGAATGTTCGTAACGCGAGACACCGTTAATCATCCGAGATTTTTTTTATTCACATAATTTATTCATGACCCATATAATTGTTTGTGAAGTGAAAATTTCGTGATCCGAAGTTCCAATGTATTTATGTAAGACAATTGTTAATAAATGCTTGGATATTATGATGGATTACAACTGTGGTTAAAACATTGCTTACACGCGTCAAGGATTGTGTAGAATTCATAAATTATATTCACTTTCAAAAGTCATTCGAGTATTATTGTGGGAACCAAAAGGAGTTGGGGGACAATCTGTTTAAAAAACTGATGCGGACACCACATGACTTCTTTGTACCGCCTATTAAAGTATACATACATTTTTTGGCTGCATTTGATCTAAACTTGTTGCTTCGAATTTCATTAAAGATATATCCTTCATTCAATTAATTCAGTTCTCACTTTGCGGCAAAGCAAAAATACATAAAAACTCAAAACATCTTAATTAAAAATTGAAAAATATAGAAAAGCATTTAAACACTAAAAATAGTTAAAACATTAAAAAACCTACAGTTACAAAATTAGAGTTTCCACCCAAAAACAAGCAATTCTGCCAGCGGGCCAGAAAGCAGAGTTTTCGGTACACAAAACCGAAAGTTTACTTTTGGTCCCACTCGGCAAAAAGACAGTGCAAGCGCAGAAACTGATTTAATTCACTATTCAGCTAAGTTTCAAATGCAAACAAAGGGCTGCTTCTTTAGTCTTAGTCACACTTAAACAAATTTTAAATTGTTGATAATTCTAAAACTATTGCACGCAGATTAGCTAAAGGAATAAAAACCTTAACTGGAACATAAGAACATAATTCAATCACTTTTAAATAAAAAGTGAACAGTTTACGAACATATAAGAATAAAAACCTCAGCTCACCGACCTGAGTAATAGAGTGGGTATGTATATATATATATATATGTACTCGCTCTCCATGAGTCATATTACCGCAGAATTTAAATAACGAAGTAAAAGCAAATAACGGTTCTAGTATAGCCAGCTGGCTAATACAGAACTTGGCTACTAAAATGCGAAATGTCGATGGATACCGAAAAGCTCTTTAAAGAAGTTGCCGCATTCCTCCTTTTAATAATATGATGCATCCATAAATATATGTATTGCGTAAAGAATGGTAGATACTGTATAGAACCGCGTCTGTTTTTTTTTCTTCCTGATGAAATTATATTAACTTCAAGAATTATAGCAAAAGGTTTTTCAAATGTGACGCTCTGGTAAGTTATTTTTCTAACACTCTCGAGGAAAAAATGGAGGTCACGACAATTGTCACAAAAATGACAGTTGGTGCCACTGCTTTCTTCGGAACTACCTGGACATCTTCACTGAAAGTTATCCGAAGTTTATTGACAAAAGATGTTATGTCAATAAATGATAATAATAATATAATAATAATATGTTATGTATGTTATATGTTATAATAATAATATGTCAATAAAGATGTTATGAAGTTGACTTAACAAAGATTCCAAAACTCTCTTAACTTGATGATGTAAATGAATGGCTTAAACGTGTGTAAGGGAAACAAAACATTTTGCTGTTATAAGGAAATTGTTCATGAACATTTTCACAAACAATATTCTCTGATTTATGAATGATCGATAAAAACTGTTGGTCTGTACCTTTTCACATATTCAAGATTCAGACAAATATAAAGGTCACTTTTACGTTTTCCTTCTATGAGACCGAATATAGAGGGTCTATCAGAAAAATGCGTATACACTTTAATGAAAGAAATACTGAATGTCGTTATAACGAAAAAATATTGCATGTTATTTACAGGTTACTAAATATAATCTTTCTGTACCTTTATTGTACTGGCTGAATATAATCTTTCTGCACCTTTATCTGTACTATTTAAATATAATTTTTCTGTACCTTTATCTATACTGGTTAAACATAAACTTTCTGTACCTTCATCTGTACAATTACTTAGAGTACTCATAGTAATAGAATAGTGGCCATTAGTGACCAGACACAGCGGAATGAGGAGCGATTGCTTAAAACACATTAGTCAGATTGCCTGTGGAGACTACTGCAATTTCTTGACGAAAGGCCTCCAACGTAACGATTTTCTGCACTATCTTTCAGTGTTCCACAAGGCTATTTTCACTCACTGTCATATGTCATACGCCGCAAATTACATTCATAAAAGTGCCAACATGTGTAACATACTTTATACCTAACTTTACATACCCAAACATAATGATATTCCATGAAATATGCAATTGATGCAATCCATTTTTTGCTGGAAATATGTGAAAGACAAACCTAATTAGCAACATTAAATTCCATGAAATATGCAAGTGATGCAACCCATTTTTTGCTGGAAATATGTGAAAGGAAAACCTAATTAGCATCATTTAATTTTTCTGGCATCATCCAATCAAAAATGATCAAACAATTTTTATATGCAAATCAATATGTCGTAATTTTTTATATGTCGTATCGCAGTGGATCAAGCTCTTTGCCCAAAGTGCATATCTGAGTGAATTTCTGCAATACACGTTGAATTTAGCGTGTAAAGACTCAAAACGATTTGCTATATCTCCGAAGAATCATTTAGAAGAATAGATGAAATGGCCAATCAATCGCCGGCCAATTAGAAGCAGAGAAACCAATCATGGAAGCAGTGAGATATGCGAATATTTCAAGATAGACAGTCTCTATGCTACTTACGGAAACCATTTCAAAACTCTGAAACTGCTATAAGGAGACCTAAATGAATGACAACTGCTTCTCACGCTCGATATCTGGTAAGTTCTTATCGTAACAGGAATTCTATTGTTCAACAGTTAAATTCAGAACTTTAAGTCGTGATTGAAACCCATTGTATCACACTGTATATACAAGGTTTAATGAAAAAGACTTTTATTCCAGAAATTCAAGTATATATGTTTCATTTTCTTCACAACTAAAAAGGGATTGCTTCAATTGGTGGAAAAAAACATGAGAATCGAAGTGAACAACCATTGGTCCCATGTTTATTGTTAAGATCCAGAGAGAATGATGAACATGAAATCTTCCTTCAAATATTATGGAACGTGAAGATTTCGGTAATACAAGTGTGATGGTGAAGGGAAGAATAATGATCAATGGATGTAAAATGCTACACGTTTTCAACAGTGGATCTGCAACTGGCCAGAGACACAAGAGTGAAGTATTAGAACCTTATGTAAAACTTTTCAGAGGTGCATACGGGCCAGACCTTTTGTTTATGGAAAGCTAATGCTTGTCACATCGCGTTAACCGCATTGACAAATTCCTTGAAAGTAAAGGCATTGAACGAATACCGTGGAAAGCAAAAATGCTAGCTTAGTGTCATTAAACTATATGCTATGAACTTAGCGTGGAATGCAAAATCTCTGATCCTAACCCGATTGAGAACTTACAGGACTACCTTGAATAAAGCAGCTGCACAGAGAAATAATCTTCCTAAGACATGGAAATGCTTTAAGATCGCGCTTCTAAATGAGTTTTGTACCATGTGCAATGCTCTTAATTTTTTTCATCGTATTTATATGTTATGATGTTATCGATCATTACACACAAATTGGTCAATTTATAGCTCACAGTTCCTGAGAAATTCTTGATTTCATTCACGCCAAGATAATTTTAGGTATGAGTGTACTTATTTCTAAATTAATACCAAGTGAAGACGTGAACGCTTATTTAATATAGGAGACTTAATTACTAAGGGCAGAGCAGTACATTTATTTCACTTAGGCAGAGCCGCGTATGAAGTTTGCAACAAATATTTCCCTTAGATGGCAACATGTTTTGCAAGGAAGCGAAATCCGTGAACTGAGTACAACGAAGCCCCTCAAAGAAAGTTGCTTCGAAAATTTTTAATTAACTCATGAATTTTATGAGTTTGTTTTCTTAATTGTAGCATTGAAAGGAATGAAAAAAGGATTAACTAAATATATTCTATGAATTTATTTTCTACAATTCAACTTAAATTAGTTTTGCAATTATGAATTCATCCGGTATGACCATTTAGGTTTTTCCACATTGATAATGGCAACGGTCCAAAATATTTTACAAACGTGTTTCTTGACTAAGAGAGTGAATTTATGGCCGTTCCAGAGCCGCCATACATGAATAAAAAACACAACCGAATCTACAGCAATACATACACAAGTATTTATTTTTAAGATTTAAAAACGGAGTTGTATATGTCAAAAAGTTATATATCACCTGTCCCTTTAAAAGGAGTGGATCCGGAAAAATAAATCTGAGATTTTATTCTTGGCACGGCTGCCGTGCTTCTTTACCATGCAAATATGACAACTAAAAATCAGTCTCTTTCCCCCAAAAAAACACGACTTATACCGATCTTCTCCGAATCGAACCTTCGAATCGAAAGACAGAGGCCATCAGCAGAAAAGAAAAATGCTGCCATACAAAGAAATGACAGTTGCTCGATTCCTTGCTGCTGTTGCTATGGTTACACGGACAGTAGCTGTGTATATAATGTCAGGTCAATTCTCGATCCATATATTGGGCATAAATAGAGGTAGTTTTCAGACTAAGAGCTTCCGCTGTGCAAGTGGATAAACATTATATTGATAGCCATAGATGGCGAAATACCTAAGTATTTATACAGGAAAAGGAAGGAAGAAAAAAAAAATTGTCCATTGTGAAGCGAATGCAAGACTTATGAACTAGAAAAGGAAGATTATGGATTAAGATGTTGTTGTAGCGGCAGTTACGTTCGAAGAATAGAAATTGTCGATATAGCAATTTGGAAGATGGTGTACTTTATTTGTGTGATTTCCTTTTATGGTAGCTCAAATTTAGAATATTTTATTGGGAATTTTTCTTCTTTCGACATTGCTATTTTATTTTAACTTTTACAAACCTCAGTGTTTAATATTTCGTGTTTGCATAATAACAGACATATAACTATAACTAATCCTACTAAAACTAATTCAGATAAATAACACACCAAATAAATTTTTAACTTGTAAATAAGATTAACTGTGCCACCAAACCGGGATAGTGATTAGTGACTCTAACTACAGTACCGAAGGGCCCAGGCTCTAAACCAGGAGAAGGCATACGTTTTTGTAAATATATAGTGTTTGTGCGACATGGAGGCACTCAAAATGTAAATCCAGCCGAAAGTTCTCGCGACAGGTTAGTGGTAAGTTAAGTTTCCTAGACTTTCGAACCCGTCTCTCGGGTTTCAAGAAGAATGCGTAAAAGGAAAGGTAAAAGTTTTTTAACTGTTGAGGGAAAATTATAACGTACGTCTATATTCTACCTAAATTAATGTAATTTGCTTGCAGAATCACATACATGTATCATGGCATGGCCACATATAAGCAAAATGCAAACTCATATGTCGTACATATTCATGCTAAACTTACTTTTTTACATGATAATCGATATTTTGTTCTATGATTTGTAAATTCAAATTTTGTTTTTGGATTGCCGCTCGCTGAACTTCATGGAAATCAATTTAAAGGATTAGAATTGCTTATAGAAAAAGGATAATGAGAAAAAATTCTTCCCTATTACATAAAACAGTCCTTTGAGATATCTTATGCCTTTGCCAATTCGAAACTAAGACTCTATATAGCTATTCTAAGTGATCATAAACTCTGCCGAAACTGAAGCTATCTTTTGTCTTGTAACGGCTTTTCTGAGACTTGTCTATAGAATTCAGTAGCTTCTTTTCACGACACATAGTTGAAATAGAATGGACGGAAAAAGCTGAGGAAAAAAATATATAGGAAATAAAGCTAAAAGTAAAAATAATCCAGTCCTCTTTCCGAACACTTTTGTGCAAAAAAACTCCCAAAGCACCTTGGCGCCGTATCCAATCGGAAAATTTAATTTCTGCCCGAAGTCTCCGAGGAGTTATTTCTAACAGAGAGAAAAAATAGATATAAAAGGTGCATGGGAAACGGAGGTGGCTCGAATTTAAGGGACAACTGAGTGTTCGCAACCGTAAAAGTATCGCCTCGTAGTATAAGATTCACCAAGGGATTTCGACACTGAAGATATAAGTTGGTATCGCAACCAAAGGCTCAGATTGGGGATGGGGTTACCAGAACGGCGCACTGATCGTCGCGATTCAGGTTTTCCCTGTTTCGAAATCTCATTTGATGCAAGTCCCAAGTGGAAAACCGATAAATAAAACATGCATCTATTAAAACGCATGCTTTCTATTAAAACGCTAGAAATATTTTACGGAGTACACCTTCTGGTGATTTTTTCTGGTAAAAGAGTCTGCTGAACCGTTTTGCAGAACACTAAATCACTGTAGTATTTCTTAGCTATGCTCTATTTTCTAGCCTAGAAATGTTATTTGAATACTTATTCTTAGTATTAACAGGAAATAACATAAAAATATCATGACATGGTAACAACTGAAACACTGCAAGTTTATATGTTCTACATATTAATACTAAATTAACTTTATACATACGATAGTTGATAATTTATTCTTGAACTGCATAAATCTTGCCTTTTGAATCAAGACTTCCAGGCAATATGAAAATCAATTTAAAGGATTAAAATTGTTCATAGGAAAAATACAGTAACCTCTCCATAAAATAATCCTTTACCTGCCTTCATCCTTTGCATTTAGAAATTCGCATCTAAAAATGTATATAGATATTCCAAGTGATCATAAACTATGCCAAAACGGAACCTATAAACCTGCACCAACTTTCCTGAGACAACAGATTTAATGAATGAGGAAAGAACTTATTTCAGTTGCATACGCATAAGTAAAATTCTTAAAATATTATTCAATATTTACTTGAAATTTGGAACATACCTATTTTGATAACTGGAACATCTCGAATTCCAACCATTTTTTTTTTTTTTTTTTTTCGCTACATTACCTTACTGGGCGTTTGCGATTCCCATTGTTTGCAAAAATTGTCATTCTGCAATGTTGCAAAATGTTATCATGCATGCAATTCGAACAACCATGAAATCTATACAATATTGCCGTTCGCTATACTATAATATCATAAACGTGTCAAATTTTAATTTTATCTGCTTCACAAACTGGATTAATTAATATCTTTGTTCTTGACGTCGAAAAAATAAAGTTATCTCATCTTATTACATCTGCTTTTTAATCGAAAGATTTATATCTTGCATATGTTATTTAATTATATTTCTTAAAATCCTATACAATTAAAATAAAAGCTCCAAATATGTTAATATTTAAGGTTAGTAATAATGATTATGTTTACATAATTTAAATTATTTCCGTACCATAATGAAATAAAACTTTAAAATTTAAATATGAGTGGCTATTACATCTATTTATTACATTCTATTGCCATATTTATGTAAAAGATTTTAAGACATTCAAAAAGGTTTCAAAACCAAGGTAATAAGGTAGTAAGATAATAAGATAAAATTGAAAACTAAGGTAAAAAAAGTAATAAAACATTCAGTGAGGTTTCGCAAAATTCTGACATACTTTTTGCCCGTTTAAAGTTTGAAGTAGAACGTTCTGTTTCAGCGTATCAAGTATACTGATATGGTGGGCCACCAGTAGGTGTTTCCGTAATAAATTGGCTTCCGGCCCTTGTAGTGGTGCAAAGCTAATGACTATTAAATAAAGCGCCCGGCCATTGGGGGAGGGGAATAACATCCTTTAAGATTAGGTACAAAGAGCAGATTACCGGAAGTAATCCAATCCCCTAGGAGTTTTATATATTTTATGATGCAACGCGATAAGAACAATATAAATTAAAGAAAAAGAAATCTAACTAAATGTTTCTATATTAGTTTTATAAAACGAGCCATATAATTTACAGTTGTTAGCTTACCAAGAGAAAAAAAAACTCTTTTGATAACTCAAAAGCATATCGACTAAACTACGACACAGGCACTATCTAGTGACTTGGAATTTTTCAAATAAATGGAATAGAAGTGAGGTCTCTAGATCCATTGATCAGTCCGAAGTGCAAATCCTGGCTTATACATAAATGAGAAGGAAGTCCACTATTCTTGGGGATAACTGATAAGAACACTGCCCAATTTAATTCTCTGTCCTACACTGAAGGTTGTCACTGCAGACAAATGGTCTCTTAGGATAAATGTCCCCCTTCTCAAACCTCCATCAGACGATAGCAACCATTACTAACATTTTCAGTATGCTGTTTAAAATCAAACATCAAATATAGCAACACAGTGAGCCATCTATTAGGGATAAAAATCAAAATCATCACTTGCCGAGCGTTTGAATACTGTTGAAATTACTTTCTAATCTTCCCTAGCTTTCAAGAAAGATTTGGTAATACATAAAAGGAGAATCGAGTAAATATACTTTCTGTAGAATTTCTTCAAAGTAATACTCATACAGAAAATTCTTAGTAATTTCCTGACACATCAGTTACTTAAAACATTGTAGTAGTTTTAACGTATTCTCATGACCATAATGGTAGTCATTAAGTGTGTGAAAAACTTTCAGATGTTAAATTTTAAATCATTACATAAGAACTAGTTATACTGCATCTAATCCTATCATAGTAGTTTCACTATTGACATCCTATTTTCAATATAAGAAGACAAAATAAAACAATGAACTGATTATCAATTTAAACCATAAATAAGAAGATCATTTAGTATTATGATTTCAGTATTCTATTCTTTTCTTTTCTGTCTTTTGTCTTATTTGAAGCATGTTCAATTAGTGCTACTTGCTCTACAGATAATATATTGCTTAAGATCGTTTTTAATAAAGATAGTACGTAAATAATTCTTTCTAATTTATTATAGATCAGGCGTCGGCAACCTATGGCACGCGTTACAAATCTCAGTGGCACTCTATAACTCTCTACAAAGTTATCATATAAAGATAAGTCGCCCTGTCTTTTCTATTTGCGCGTCAGGAAAGTTCATTTGTCAAAATTTCGTTACTGCGCTTAGTTTTGGTAATGAACACTTGTTAAAATGTTAATTTCATAGTGTCTCGTACTTCATTGGTTCAGAGGCAATATAAATCTCTTCTAGAAGAAAGGGAAAAGCGAATATGTGAATTTCCCCTTATACAGCCATGTTCATTGGCTTAGTTGAGAAAATACCTTGAATAATTTTGTGTCACGCATGGAACACGTTAAAGTGTTTCTTAATAACAAGATCAACATTTTCGCGAACTGAACGATGCAGACTGGTTATGCAAACTAATATTTCTGATTGATATAACTTAACATTTAAATGAACTAAGGACTGCAAGGAAAGGGCCAAACGGTGCTTGAGCGTTTTGAATATTGGAAAGGCTTTACTACAAATATTAAATATATTTTTCAGTGATATTAATACTTGTACCTATAAATACTTCCCAAATGTAAAGCGCTTGCAAATACATCGACTTTATACAAAGATGGAAAACCTACTTTGAAACACTGGAGGAGGAATTTTCCAAAAGCTGCAAAGACTTTGAAGCTTCTATGCCTATATTTTCCTTCTTAACCAAACCAGATTTAATAGATACATGAATAATCTCATCCGATTTGTCAATTTTTGAGTGGATGGAAGTTGGTAATTTTGAAATGGAATTTACTGAACTAACATCTTCAGAATTATGGAAAGCAAAATTTATGGAATAACGAAACAATTTGGAAGGTACCTCTAACGATAAATTCGCAGCTATTTTAATTACTGGATGCCATTACCGGAGAGATTTAATTATTTTACGAAACCAGCACTATTTAACAATTGAATATTCAGAATGATGTGTCAAAGTCACAAACTATACTCCTGATGTTGCGATATGACAGAGCGGTACAAGGAGAAGATTTGCTTTTAAATTTTTTATTTATACTGAACTGAAAGAATGCTTATATTTTATGTCGTTTAATTTTTATTTTAATAAACATGTCTAAAAGATACATAATTCATAATATATGTGAAATTTTAATTTTTTTATTTATGTTGAAGGAATAATTATATTTTATGTTCTTAATTTTTATGTTAATAAATATCTTTAAACGATGCCTAATTAATATATAATAAAACTCCAAATCTATATTCTTGTTCTCTGTTCCCTAACTCTGCATGCATTGCCGCAGGAATCAAATTGTTTAAAATATTTCCTACTGTGCGGCATCCTGAATCATGTTGGTACATTGGTTTGGCACATCATAGCTACAAGGTTGTCGACCCTTGTTATAGACTATTAATTAGTTATATAATGCAGAATCACTTCTCAATCATGATAAATAAAAATGTTACTTATTTAATTGAATGGAAACCATTAAGTGATCTTATTACTTAAGGGTAGCTTTGCTGAAAACAGAAACGGAATACAATCATATAAATTTTAAAATGTATGATTATATTTCTTATACTGTTTAAAATAAAGAAATATTCATTATTTATTCATGACATTGCCAATAAATATATCCCGACCCGTCTAATACTTAAACATAATGCAATAACTTTTTTTTTTTTTTTTTTTTTTGCAGATGCAATTTCTTGTTTAAATTTTTAATACTTCTCAAGCTTTTTAATGCTTTAATTCTTCTTAAATAAAATATCTAGCGACTGATTTTTCTAGGTATAATAAAAACTAGAAAGCCCGGCGGTCATACGAAATGACCGCTGTTCTAGATATTATAAATTGTAATTAAAATGATTTGTGCAAAGGTGTCTGCTAATTCAAAATGAATTAATCTGAATTAGTTTATTTACTGCACAAAATGAATCTTTGTTTAAAATGCAAAGTGTAAATACTTGATCCCACTCTGGCAAGAATACTAAATAACAGAACAGATTCCGAATAAAGGTATATTTACAATTGTAAACCATTTCAAAAACAGATGATTGCCAATGCAAACAAATGTTCAAACAATGTTCAATTCAAACAATGTCCTGACACGCTCAATTTGCGTTCAGCTGAAAATTCAGTTTAAAATACAAAAACAGATTTAATAATTTTAAAGGAAAATTCATTTATTGGCAACATTGTATTTCATATCTAGTTTTGACAACAGTAAAAGAAAATTCTGAACTTGGATTTGAAAACCAAATGTATGAGAAATCATTGGCTAATACAGTTACGCAAGCAACCAATAAACTATCGGGGACAGACACTTAAGCCGCATATATATATATAAGATTTGTACTCTTGCTTTTATACTACGGGTCCATACTGTTTTATACTGCATGGAATCTGTATCCCAGCATCCAGGGCCGGATTTGAGATATGGCGCCCTTAATAAGTCCAAATATTCTATGTCAGTGCCACATATGATTTTCGGATACAGACAGGGGTTTTTTGAGTGCCCGCAAGAAAGCGGGGGCCCTAAGCTATAGCTTGTGTAGCTTATACGTTAAATTCTACACCTCCAGCATTGTTAATGAAAAAATCTGATCTGTACACCACATGACTTTCTTGTACAGAATATTAAATTATACGCATTTTTTCTTGCATTTTGTTTAAACTTATTGGATTTAATTATATCTACTTCGCCGACAGCGCATACACCACAATAGAATAAGTGCATTCTTTAAAATTCACTCTATTTGCTTATCATAGCGACACTCTGGCGCTAGGTTCACTTAACAGTATTATATATCGTTCATATTATAACTCAGAATGCACAAAATTTGTATCATTTAAAGAATTATCTAATCGTTGCCACATGTTCTATTCAATTACTATAATAAAGCTAGAACGATGTATAAAAGAAATTAAGCAAACAAAACAAAAAAGAAACAGTTTTTCACAGACCATTGAATATTTCTCGTTCAATTAATTCAGTTCTCACTTCGCGACAAGGCAAAAATACATAAAAACTCAAAATATCTCTACTAAAAATTACAAATTATTAAAAATTAAATTATTAAAAATTAAGTAAATCTTAACACTTATTTCCTCGAAAAAATTCCAGAAAGGATTAAGCATGATATAAATCACAATAATAAATGAAGGCGTTAATCTTTGTTGTTGCGAAGCTACATTTCTCTAGATTGGCAACAAATTCACTACTCAGCTGTTTCAAATGTAAACAAGCAATGGCCGCCATCAAAATAGGGTTAGCGGCACTTAAACAACTTTTAAATTGTTGATAATTTTGAAAATATTGCATACAGATTTACTAAAGGCATAAAACCCTTAACCGGAAGATAACAACACCATAATTCAATCATTTTTAAAGAAAACAATTTATAATTTACAAACATATAAGAGTAAAGAAACTGAGATCACTGAGCCAGGTAACAGAGTGGATATATTTATAAATATATTTATATACGTTTGGCGCAGCCGATTGAAACCAAAATATGAGGTGCCCATCTACATGTTATAGTAGTCCTATATACAAAATTTCAACGTTCTGAGGCTACTCGTTTTTGAGTTATGCGAGATACGTACGTTCGTACAGTCGCCAAGATAAATTCTCTTCAGAATTCATTTTAAAGCAGTTTTTTAGTTTTTTTGGAGGAAACGAGTCTTTTATTCTGTCCTTACGTACAGTTGTCACGCAAAAACATCGTTAAATAGCATTCGAAAGCGGTCAAAGTGGATATTTTCGTTGAAATATGCTGCCTGAAGCTTTTCGCGATTACAATACTTCCTTTTTACTTCGTACAAGGAAGTAAAAACGTTATTCGTTATTCGCGAGGGCAAAGGGGAAAAGTGATCCCTCTCCTCCCGCAACGTGTTTAGCACTGAATTTAGCGATATTTTATATTACGTTTTTAGAGATTACCATTATGCAAAACCGAGTGTTTTGCTTGGAAATTTGCACTCAAGTTTAAAGTTGGCTTATTTTACAGATGTTTATTCTTATTTCTTGGCTTCTTTCAAAATTCCATAGGATAATGCATTAAGTAATGTATATTAAATGAACCATCGTTTTTTAGAAATTTGAAGCATAGCTGAAAATAAAACAGAGCAGCTTTTAGAGGATTTGATTCAATCGATATTTCGATTTTGATCATGCTCTGATAAATAAAAATTATTTAAAAATGATAAAACTAAATAAAAATATAAACGTAAAAATACGAGACATATTTACACTATACAGTGCAAGAAAATTAATTAATAGTTAATCTAGTAAAGAAAGGTTTCCTTTTGCCATGATCATTTGTTTTTTTTATGAATTTAACAAGTTCAGTGTGAAATTTGTACCGATTTTAAGAAATGAAAAAATTCGATCAGATCAAGATTTGAATTCAGCCAATGTCTGGATCCAGAGTTTCTAAGTTTTTTGACTGAAACCAATAATTCTAGCCAGAGTGCTCTGGAGCTTCAAATAAGACAAACTCTATTGTACACGTGAATTATAATATTAACGGGAATACTGTTAGCGGAAAATATTAATTCCATATTTTATTTAAAAATTAGTAAAACTGATATTTGTACTAGAAACAGAATAAACGACTGAGTTTCGATGGGAAGACCATATGTGTCGGAAAACTTCCACTGCAGCTTCCACGCATAGAGTCAGTCTTGTCAAAATACGAACCCAAAAAAGAAATTTTTATGGGATGTAGTCATTTGTTCAGAATATGTTTACATGGATTAGAAGCCAAAATAAAAATATACATATATCTTAGTACGAAGAACAATATTTTTCTTCCCACTGAGATAAAAGTGCATTTATATTTTTCTCTGAACTGATATTTGTTTTCATTTTATCGTTCCCCTGAACTGTACAGCGGTTAGGAGGCTGAATGCTAGTTTGAATGACAAGGAAAGGGTTTGAATCTCATGTAAGTATTAGTTGTTTAGACGTTCCTATACCTTCTCGCAAACGTAATGGAGACCATCCTTAGTGGCGTACCCTGTATAACGTTCTCGATGATGAGACGATTATATAGCTGATTGTTTCGGCTTTTCTCAACAAATGCGTGAGAAGTATGTGTCCAGAGATTTGAAAAATAAATAGAGAAAGAAAAAACTTCTAGCTTTTATCCTCTATATCGTGTCTTATTACTATAAACTCACTTACCTTTCGTTGCTTTAGTTATTTCACTTAATACTGTTGAATTTATGTTAATTTATTATTAAGTTACTCCTTTTAATTTAATTTTTATGATTTTTTAATTCGTTATTTACTTCATTTTTATTAACTTTATTTATTAATACTTATATCTCTTTATATTTTATTTAATCCTTCATTATTACTTACTTTACCTATAATTTTATTTACTTATTTTTTTCTCGATTTTTTCGGCATTTTATAGAATTCCAGCACTTTTAATTTTAGAAATTAAGTCCTGGCTGTAATATTAGAACATAGAGCTTTTCATATGGAAGAGAAAAAGAATAGATCTATAGTAAATTAAGCAAATGAAAATATCTATAAGGATACGATAATGAAAGCAAAAGAATCAAAGATTAAATCGATTGATATATTCATATAGGTAAAACGTCATAGAACAAGAGCTATTTTAATCAGCCTGCTGATTACACAGATTAAAATTAAATAAAATTGATAAATAAAAGCAGAAAATGTAGGCCCAATTTAGCATAAATACCTCATATTGCTTGATTAGAAGAATTTCTTAAATTTCATTTAAAAATCATATGACTATCATGTAAGGGAATACCGATTTCTTGGTTTACTTCAATCAAACAACGCTATCACAGGTCACAAAAAAGCAATATATAAACGAAATAATCCCCCCCTCTAAAAGAATGTGTATTGAAAAATGTGAAGTCAATACCTGTATTATGAAATTATAATACGTCCAAGAAAAAAGGTTGATTCTAATCTACGAGCCGAAGCAAAATCTGCGAACTTGCTTCAACGCAAAAGAATTTCTTTCTTCAAATTCCAGTTTATCCGAAATTTTATTAAATATATCAACACTAGTCTTATAAATTATTTGAACAGATTGTTCTCAATTTTTTCGTAAGATTGAAAATAAACTTGCAGTTAAATTTATATCATGCGTAAATACCGTCAGTATTCGTAGCATAATAAGTGAAATTTAAAAGACTGAATAACTGATTTTGTCAATATCACCATTAACTGCTGTACACAATTTTTATCTGGCCCTAGGCTGAATTAATAATGAATTAATATAATTTATTTACTGATCATACTTGTAAATAAATTGTTCTGTGATAAGCATCAATAAAGTGAAATTAAATTATATTCGCAAACTTTAACTGAAAAAATATTCTATATCAGCATTTCAGACCTTAAATCTGATGAATTTTTATTTTTTATTTTGTGAATTTCATTACTTTACTCGTTACTATTATTTAACTATATGTTAATACATAAATATTTATAGGCAACTTATATTTATAACCGAATACATGTAGTAATTTTGACATATAGTCAAAAATTCAAATTTTTAGAATTTGGTGTTCAGCAGCATACCCTTTAGGAAAATACAGGATACGTTATTGCACCAACTATATATCATTTTACTTTAGTTTTAATTTATGATAAAGTGAATATGAACAAATCCTTTCCTACAAATAAGAAATAAAACTTAGCAACATTAGGATAATTTTAAAACGCTTTTTAGTAATTAGCACTATATCAATATCTATACTGTTCCCCACCTTAATGCATAATAAACTTTGAAAGTTTAACTGTTTTTTACTATAGCAAATAATCTATGCTAAACATATTTATGAACTGACTGATTATTCTAAACGTCTGAGGACCGTTAATTTTAACACAGGTAGAATTTCAATTCGGTGTTAAAACAGTAATAAAATTTATTCTGAAATCCAGTTTTCATTCTTTTTTTATATTTTTACAGGCAATTATTTTATCAAATATATCTGTAAATTTCAGAAAGAGAAATATTCAAAGTTCAATTTAATTTACTTCTTTTAGAGTCAGAAAAAGTGCTTCGACATGTCTGTAGCCTACAATAAATAAATTAATAAAATATAATTAAAAAAAAACTGAAAGCTTTCAGGTTTTACATTACGCCCAACGGGACTTTTTTTAACCTTTTATGTGTTACATTTATTTATTAAATATTCATAAAATACAGTTCAACAACAGAATTTATTAAATGTTCATAAAATACAGTTCAACAGCAAAATTTCATAATAATTTTAAAATGAGCATATCTTTAGAATTTTCGATGCACATTCTCTCGCCCTGGAGATAACAGTTTTTTTTACCCGTAAAGTTTTGCTATTGCTCGTTTTGAAATCGTTGAGTTGGTTAATCAAAAATTCGTTGAAGTGTTACAAAATCTGAAACCGATAATAAAACAAATTTCAAATTAGGGCTTCCAGATAAGCATTGTTCGGTGGAAAATTACGTTATTTAAAATTGGATGGCTCTAGGTACTGTTGTTTTATCACAATGCGAGAAGCATATATACATTTATGCAGATTCTTTATTATTTAATTTCTTTAAATATAACACACAGCGATAAAATTTGGTGGCAACAATTTGAAAAATGAACCAGCATTTAAAGTTTTCAACGCAAAATGCAGAAACGAAATTAATAGCCCTTCTGAGTTAACGTCTATTAGGCTAACAATTCAATTAAATCTGGATGTTCAGACCTTTTACAAAGTTGGAGTTGTTAAGGAATGTTTCAAACTTCAGGTGCGTCATGCATAATCTATTTATTCAAGTCAAGGGCTCGGATACATTTCTGATGGCATTTTTTCAAGATAATCCATCGAAACCGAAAATAAGGTTACTAGTAATGGCTCCCTGCCTGTAGTTTCAATTCCGGAAAAGTTATGGAATGAGCTTTCGCAATAAAGCAACAAATAAGTATTGCATTACATTTACGCAGTTGTATTTCTTAAAATTTTATATGATTAAGATATTTATTTTTTAAGTTTCCTTTCCACAGTTTCAAATAATTATGTCATCACAATGCTTAATATATAATTCACGACGGATCATTATAAATAATTTAATTACCTAATTCACACTGTGACCACTCAATGATGGCTTAAAACTATGATGTGAATTATTGTCTGTAGCTTAAATTACTATACAAGAATAAACACACAAGCAAGTAAAACCTTAACTGTAATTTAATCTCTCATATATATTTAATTAAAATATTAGAAAAGAAAGTAATTCTCCTTGACTTTTCAGAAAATTAGCTGGGCGTGTTATTCAGCTGGATGAATTACAGGTATTACTCACTCAAAGGTGAGACAACCAGAAATCTAAAATCCAAATTTACTTACCATCCGGATTTATATCTCAATCGAGCAACCGCTTCCGGATGCAAGGCAATCGTTATGCAGACAAAAACCTATTTGCTATAAGTCATGCGTTTTTTATTTTATTCGTCCTTTTATTATATGCCGCTTGCCAATTTAATCTGTACAAATCTTTGGACTGAGTTAGCACGTGATGAAATGAGGCATATAGGATGAATGCAAATTAAAGTTTTAAATCTTAGTTAAACTCAAATGAAATGCCAAAAGGGGGGAATATACCTGAAAATCCTCCCCAATTGAGGTTACATTGTTCATTGTTTTCAAATCGCTATATATTCGAGTCATGTACTTTCATTTTAAAATGTGTAATTATTATCATTAAAAATAAAACATTAAAGAATTTCAAATTAAAAAAAAATTAGAGACTGTATTTTTTTCGGATTTATTGAATATTATAATTCTTATTTATTTCGATTCATTTATTTGAGTTTCAGGGATAATTTACCATTCCAATAACCTTCTGTACAAAAATTTAAATTAAGACGAATACGAATTATATTTTGCTCTCTTATGAGGTATGCGATAAAAGAAATCTCTTAAACATTATTACTACTTTTACTTCCTTGTACGAAGTAAAAGGAAGTATTGTAATCGCGAAAAATTTCGGGTATCATATTTCAACGAAAATATCGATTTTGACCGCTATGCAATGAAATTCAATGATGTTTTTAAGTGACATCCGCAAGTAAGGACAGAATAAAGGACTCTTTTCCCCAAAAAAAGTTATAAAACTGATTTAAAATGAATTCTAAAGAGAATTTTTCTTGGCGTCTGTGCATACGTAGTCAAAGTACCTACTAAGTCAATTAAACTTTTACATCAAATTGTGTTTGGAACTTTGGGTGATCGAAAAAATAGAGCTAGATTGCGTAACTTTTGTGGTTTTCCATCTGATTTTAATATTGAAGAAACAAAACAAAAATTACTTAAAACTTTTACTGCAAATGATTTTATTTCTGTGTGTAATTTGTTACATCTTAATTATGACTCAAATCCTGATAAAAACTGTGATTTAATATTGAATAGTCTTTGTGATTGTAAGCTTTTAAAATCCGAAAGTGATGACGATGAGGAGTTATCTGAACACGAAAGTGTTTATGATTCTGATAGAAATGATGATATTAAGTCTGTTCTGTCAGAATCACCTCCCATAAAAAACTCAGTGAATGAAAACATTATAATGCCTAGCAATATTTCCTTACATTTTCGTGATATCTTAGAAACTGTTTCTGAATTTAATGGCACTGATACATATCCAGTTGAATCCTTCATTGGTGATTTAGAAGAATCTTTTAAATTATTTAAGTTATCGGAATTACAGAAAATTGTGTTTGCTAAAAAATTGCTTACTGGTTCTGCTAAAGTATTTATTAGGTCTTTGAAAGGTATAATATCATGGAAAAAATTAAAAGAAAATCTTTTATCTGAATTTGGTTCTAAAATAAACAGTGCACAACTTCATAATTTGTTACAGAAACGACACGACGGAACAAAAGAAACTAAAGAAGGTGAGAACAAAGAAGCGGAAATGCAGATTCAGAAGATATAGGAAGAAACCCAAAAGGTTTTGACAATGAAATACCGATTTTGATGATTTCTGATTATAGACGTTTTTTCCGACTAGACAAATTTCTCCCGATTTAACTAATGGACTATTGTTTTAAAGACGTGAACTAATTTAAGAAGACTGAAGATGATGTCTAAGGATGAAATGTATGAAGGAAGACGGCTTAAAGAAGATGATTTTGAGAAGACGCATTCGAATGACGGATCTTGAAGATATCTAAGACGCATTCAGAAGACGTATCCAGACGGTATCTAAAAAGACGCATTCAGAAGACGTATTCAGATGATGTTTAAGAAAACGTAAATACGAAGATGAATTGTTCCAGACAACATCAAAGGAAGACGTGTTTGTAAAATACATGTATTCAGATAGACTGTTAAAGATGAACGAACACTGAAAGAGCATTTAAAAAGAGCTAACGCCGTTATTTCTGAGGATGTTAAGATGATGAGAAAAGATGGCTGAAATAAACCATTTAAGACGACTTTTCCATCAATAGTAACTAAAAATCTCTTTTTTTTTTTTTTTTTTAATTTTATTTTTCAGATCCCTAGATGTAGACAGTGGTGCTACGAGAATGCGAGGCCGCATTCCATCAGGATGGACGAGCAGTTGTGGGTTGGCATCGTTCATTTATAATCGGATGACGCGACAAGCTGTGAAAGGAAATCTTTCACTTTTTCGATGACGAAGGCAGACGATTCCGCCATTAGGACGATGACGCTATTCAAAGATGTTTGCTTGTAAAATGCGATTCCTTCTCTTCGTTTGTAAATAATCTCATCTATTTCCTTCTGTATGTAATTACATACAGAAGTAATGTTCGTATGTAATTACTTTGTAGTTTGTAGCAACTATTCATGTTTAATTAAATATTCAAGTTATTTGTAAATCGGACTAGTTTATTAGCCCCTAGACAGCCACATCGGAAGTAAGTTTACGAACATCATATTCCTAGACAGTAAGTACCGATTCTACATATAAGTGCAACTTTCAAATTTTGCGATGGCGGACATGTTTGTTTACATTTTAAACTTGGCAAAACAGCGGATTTGTGGCCAATCCAGAGAAACTAACTTCGCAACAACAAAGATAACGCCTTCTTTTATTATTTCGAATTAAATCATGCTTAATCCATTCTAGAATTTATTCGAGGAAATAAGTGTTTCTGATTTACTTCGTAATTTTTAATATAGATATTGAGTGTTTATGTATTTTTGCCTTGCCGGGAAGTAAGAACTGAATTAATTGAATTAGAAATACTGAATCGTCTATGAAAAACTGTTTCTTTTTTGTTTTGTTTGCTTAATTTCTTTTATACATAGTTCTAGCTTTATTATAGTATTTGAATAGAACATGTGGCAACGATTAGATAATTCTTTAAATGATATACATTTTGTGCATTCTGAGTTATAATATGAATGAAATATAATACTGTTAAGTAAACCTAGCGCCAGAGTGTCGCTATGTTAAACAAAGTGAATTTTAAAGAATGCATTTATTCTATTATGATTTATGCGCCTGTCGGCGAAGTAGGTTTAATTCAATCTAATAAGTTTAAATGAAATGCAAGAAAAATTGCGTATAATTTAATATTCCGTGCAAGGAAGTCATGTAGTGTACACATCAGATTTTTAATATAAATATCTACCGTAATACTATATGTATTAGTAATAGTTACCATATCATTATTAAAACTACCTTTCATTTTAGTCGCTTCACACTGAAGGAAAATGCACTCAGTACGCCAGTATTGTTAGCCATAATGCATCTTCCGGAGCTAAACGAATTCCCTAAGCCATCGTATATCATTGAAACTTAACGATGTCTTGAGTTATCATCCAATTAACTCTGATGGGACAAAAGCTGCCACTCACGCGTTATTAATCAAACACTAATTATCAGCTTTAACTCATTATGCTTTTCATTTCTTGTCATTTAAACTCCAGCCAAAGAACGTAAAAGCTGTTCTGATGACGCATTAAAGCTTTTTGACAGAAAATTGAAGAAAAGTGTATAATTTAGTTTAAGGAAACGTACTTTGATGGAAAAATCATCGAAAATTAAATGTGAACAACTAATGCTTATTTTAAATAAAATTCATTAATTTAGACGCTCCTGCAAAAAATGTTAAGTCATGTCATACGTTTATGGTCGGGGAGAAAAAAAAAACTATGAATTTTATTCGTCTGCTGAGGAAAAAAAGAATTAGTGAGCAAGATTGTAACGACTTATCAATGCGATTATTCCATTAAGCGTTTTTAAGGAAATGAAGCAAAGACCATTTTAGGAGGGAAAAAAATATTCTTCGATTAAATAGCAAGCGAAAAAAATCATAAAAGTAATAAAACCTTAATCAACATATAAGAGGAAAAAATATTGTAATCAGTGTCTGATGAAAATGGCAAAGCACCCTTTTTTATTCACGAATCTTATTAATAAAAGTAAAAACAAATATATAATCTAGTATTATAATTCTTCATATATTACAAAAGTTCCTACCCATTCATTACTACTTTTCAAAATTTTATGTGAATACCACATGACTTCTTTGTAAGGCCTATTAAATTAAACACATTTTTTATTGCAGTTCATTTAATCTTATTTCATTATAGATATATCTCTCACACAATCAGATCAGTTCTCATTCCGTGGCAAAGCAGAATTACATCAAATTCAAAACGTCGTCGTTAAAAACTGTAAATTTCAGAAAAACCTAAAACACCAAATACAGATAACAAAATTATTTTAACGAAAATTAGAATTTTTTGCAAAAACAAGTAATCTCGTTACGGGCAGAAAGACAAAATTATCGGTGCTTAAAAGTTTAAAGTTAACTCTCGATTACATTGGACAAAAAGACACTGAAGTTGGAGCCCTAACTGCTACTACTATGAGTTTTGCTATACTACTATGAGTTTCAAATGTAAACAAGTAGCCGCCATGTTAGACGCCACTTTTAAATTGTTGATAATTCTATAATTATTGCATGCAGAGCAACTAAAGCTATAAAAACTTTAAGCGGAATATAAGAACAACATAATTCAATCACTTTTAAAGCAAAAAAATGCACAATTTACCAGAACATAAGAAAAACAAAAAGAGCTCACTGATCGGGGTAATATGGTATATATATATATATATATATATATAAAATTTATTTCCTAAACAATATTGATTAATTGATTATATTATCTCCTAAGTTTAATTAAAGTAGAATTATTTTAAAAGAGTGAATCCCTACTGGTAAGTTATATTTTGAAAGATGTTTTGAAGTAATTTGAAAGCAAAAATGTTAATAATGTTTTAACGGGGACTGGAATTAAATCATCATGAAGAACGAAATTTCAATTGCAAAAGGAAAAATTAAAAACGTGTAATCATTGTCATTGATCGGAAATTAGTTGACTTTCAAGGGGAACAAACCAACTCCCGTTCAATGAACAATAATTAATAAAAATACGTAAATACAAAGGTGTTTCGTCTTTACTCGAGTTATAAGGTAAAGCCAAACCGGCAATTCTAGTCAAGCCAAATATTTCCGCGAATAGAAGGGATTACGAATCAATGCTGATACTCAAAGAACTTATTCTCATGAAGCATTTTAGCCAATTCAATTTGGAGTGAAAAGCAATTTCTGTAGAGAAATCCGAAAAAACTCGAGTAACCGTCCCCGACACTCTCATGTTTATGCATTTGAGTTCTATATTATTTGTAAAAATTAAACATTGGAAATTGTCATTATGAAATAGAATTTAAAGTAAAGTTGAAATAAACATAGAAGATTACAAAAGATAAATAATGCAAACTTTGTAAAAACAAATCAAAAATAATATAAAAATAATATAAAAAATATAATAAGAACAGTTAATGTACATGAAGATATAAAGGCCAGAAAAGGTATTAAGTAACTTACATTCTTTCTAGTGGGGAGTTGGCAAAGTGTTCTCTTCGTGTCTGACTCATAAGTGTAGGGTGTCCGAAAATTCTTAGCGGCAGTGGGGGCTCTGAATAATATCAGTCGGTAAGACTTGGGTGAAGTAATTTATGGTAGTGGTTGGGACTCGGAATTCTTGAGGGATGAATTATGTGGAGTGTTTAGGAAATAAATTATTATTAACTAACTTTGCAGCAATTGCGCAAGTAGTAGTAACTTGTTTTCGCACTAAATGAATTTAAGATCATACAACATTATATATATATATATATATATATATTATACATATATATATATATAATTAAATAAAGGAGAACAAACTAAAAAATACTTTTGTGGTCTGGATCGTTTGCGCATTGAGCTGCAAAATTTAGAAAACAAGTTAAAAGAATATTCTTAGTGCTTCCGCTAAAAAGTAGCTTAGTTGTGTTGTGGTTCCGGTGAAAAATGTTTTTAACATAATATATATATATATATATATATATTTAAATTTTTAAAATAATATAAAACTCAAATGCATAAACATGAGGGTGTCGTGGACGGTTACTCGAGTTTTTTCGGATTTCTCTACTGAAATTGCTTTTTACTCCAAATTGAATTGGCTAAAATGCTTCACAAGAATAAGTTCTTTGAGTATCAGCATTGATTCGTAATCCCTTCTATTCGTGGAAATATTTGGCTTGACTAGAATTGCCGGTTTGGCTTTACCTTATAACTCGAGTAAAGACGAAACACCTTCGTATTTACGTATTTTTATTAATTATTGTTCATTGAACGGGAGTTGGTTTGTTCCCCTTGAAAAGTCAACTAATTTCCGATCAATGACAATGATTACACGTTTTTAAATTTTCCTTTTGCAATTGAAATTTCGTTCTTCATGATGATTTAATTCCAGTCCCCGCTAAAACATTATTAACATTTTTGCTTTCACGTTACTTCAAAACATCTTTCAAAATATAACTTACCAGTATGGATTCACTCTTTTAAAATAATTCTACTTTTATTATTTAAACTTAGGAGATAATATAATCAATTAATCAATATTGTTTCAGAAATAAATTATTAACTAACTTTGCAGCAATTGCGCAAGTAGTAGTAACTTGTTTTCGCACTAAATGAATTTAAGATCATACAACATATATATATATATATATATATGTATATATATATATATATACATACACACACACACACATATATATATATATATATATATATATGGTGTATATATATATATATATGTGTATATTTGGTGTATATATATATATATGTGTGTATATTTGGTGCTGCCGATTTCAACAAAAGATGGAGGTGCACAAATAAATGTTATAGCAGTCCCATGTACAAAATTCCAACGCTCTATGGTAATCTGTTTTTGAGTTATACGGGATACATACATACGTACGTACACTGCGCAAAAAATTCTGTATCTTCCGGTCTACTGGGTCGATTGACGAAATTCAAGTTGCGTTTTTCATGTATGGAAAGCGCAACTTAGGATAAGTATTAAATTTATATATAACCATTGTTGTAATATAGGTATTTTGATACAAAATCGGACTTTTTCTGAAATGACATGCCAATGTTTTTCCATATTTTGATTCTACGACTCAAATTATGCACCAAAATTTTGTAATTGTTGGTGAGAAATGTATGGAGAAATTTAACAATTTATCTTGCCATATTTTTTTTTTTTTTTTTTTTTGTTTTTTGTCCAAAGGGATTTGAATCCCGAAGGACTATTAGTTTCGTTTTGGCATTTTGCGTCGGACTCATAAATGTCGGTTCACTTTTCAAACTGCTGCCACAAAATGTTAGAGTCCTGCATTATATTTGAAGAAATTAAATAATGAAAAATCTGCATAAATGTATGTATATTTCTCGTATTGTGATAAAACAACGGTACATAGAGTCATCGAATTTTGAATAACGTAATCCTCCAACGAATATGAGCATGTGGAAGACCAAATTTGAAATTTGTTTTATGATCGATTTCCTATTTTTTAAAACTTTGACGAATTTTTGATTAACAAACTCAAGGATTTGAAAGCGAGCAATGGCAACGTTGTGCAGAAAAAAACATTTTTATCTCCAGCGCGTGAGTCTCTGTATCGGAAATTCTATAAATACGCTCGTTTTAAAACTATTTTGCGATATTGCTGTTGCACTGGATCTTATGGTTTAAGTGCGAGGAACATGATATTTAATAAAGAAAGGTAACACACAAAATGTTAAAAAACGCCCCTTTGGACGTAATTTAAAATCTGAAACATTTCAGATTTTTTTTTTTTTTTTTTTTTTTTTTTTAAGTTTGCGCCAAGAATAAATCACTTGGTGGAATTCTTAATTTATAGTAACTTAGTTACTTTAATTTGTTTTTTTCATTTATGCACGAAAGGAAGAAAGGTTCGTTGTTCATTCTTTCAAATAATCTTAACAAAGTGAGTAAACCACATTTTTGTTATTATCACTTATAGTATTAAATACGCCAAATTTTAAAACGTGTCAAAATGTAAATTCACATATATCTTTGGAAATTTTGAATAAAAAAACTCTGATTTTTTTCCCAAATATGCTTAAAAATACATGTACTTTAAAACAATGTTAAAAATTTTATAAGTTATTATACAAAAACAATTTTTCGAAAAATTTATAATAATTATTTTAAAAAAAGTCATAAAAAATGTGAGAATTATATTCTGATTAAGCATAAATTTCGAATTCCTGAAGAAGGAATCAAGTAAGTTTAATAAAAAAGCGATATTAGTAAATATATATCAAACTCAATTAACACTAAGGAGTTAAAATTTTGAGAGCTAATTTTTAAAAAAAATTACTCGTGCGAGTTTTACAAAACATGGCAGTTTTGGCATAACTTGAGTAGTAGAATCGAAATATGGAAAACCATTGGCATGTCATTTCAGAAAAAGTCCGATTTTGTGTCGAAATGCCTATATTGAAACAATGCTATATATAAATTTAATACATATCCTAATTTCTAGACATGAAAAACACAAGTTGAATTTCGTCAATATATAACCCTTCATGTAGAACGGGACATATAGAACTGTCTCTTACCCCCCCCCCCCGCAGTGTGCGTACATATATACAGACGTCTTTTTCTGCTCGTAACGAATTCCAAAGCGGTCAAAATCGATACTTTCGTTGAAATATAATACCCGAAATTTTTCGTGTACCAGCACGGATGACCACTGACTTGCCATTTAAGTAAATGTCTTCCAGTTTATCGTCATTTTGGCAGATCGAAAAGCTGAGCGTGAAAATGGGCGGAGTTAATTATTGTGAATAATCAAGATTTAAGGAATACAAGGCCTACGTAAATATAGAAGCTTCATAACATATATATATATACAAGGTTCACTACATGAACATAGAAGATTCTGTGGAGTACACTCATTGTATAAACTTGTTTTCATGCGTTATTTATTTGTTATTTACTTGAGCTTTAATGCTTTCGATGTGCGTTCATATACCCAATATTCCTGATTAACAGAATTTTCTTTTAGAATGGGGTGTATTGTAAGTGCACTGTGTGCTACAATTCCGACTCTCTCGGGTGACCCAACATGAAAGGGATCTTTTCTCTGCTTGTGAAACAGGGTTATTTCGGCTAATTTCATGCCTTTCGAAAAGTGACCCATTCGCAAGTAGACTCTGTATAATTTTGGAAATAACTCTGTGGATCACTTTAATCATGATATTATATAACCCTTTAGGACCTTGCACGTTTTTATTTGCTAGGGCATTGATGATGTTACGCACTTCATGATCCGTAGAAGCATGGAAATCTCAGTTATGTTCTAACTTTTCCCATTAAATTTATGCCTTTTTTTTTCAAGTATTATAATCTTAGTCTATTCGCACCTCATGTTTAGCAAAGGTTACATCTAGAATTGTATTTAGCACTTCTGCTGTGTTTTTTACCTCCTGTTTTACTTTCGCGGTTATTAAATGATACTGGTAAATACGACTAAACCATGAATAACATCTTATCTTCGAGTTTGACTTCTTATCTGACACACCGAGGACATTATGCTTTTGTAGTTTTTTTGTTAGTGCCGTCGTAGTTTTCCAGAAGACTATGACATAAAGGTTATGTTGAATCTTACATTGATGACGTGACTTAATGACATGATTATATTTTCCAGCGACTAAAATATGACTGAAAGTCAATAACTTTTGAAACGTTATGAACATTTTCGTTATTTCATTTGAATAGTTTTAAGAGCTAAAATGCCAGACTTTGAAATTTTTCGAAATTTATGGGATGTAATTAATATTCAGCCATGGTTTGATAACGTATTAATGTTGATTTGCATTATTAAGTGTTTAAGATAATTTTAAAGATTTAGGTTAGCTGAATGTTAGAACTTTTTAATGATTAAGATTAATAAATTTATGTTGAAATAATTTTAACTAAAATTAGTAAGCTCGAAAATGTTATGATTATTAGAATTTTTTTCCTTTGTTTCAGAAATGTTTGACAGGCCACTGAAAGACGCAATCAAATCATTTTAAGGGGAAGGCTTCAGGATTCTTTTAGGAAGGAGGTCGTCTCTTTGCTATGCTATAAGGTCAGAACAGACACCACAATAAGAGGATGCCATGAAGAAGGCTTATGTATGTTACTCTGTAAATGAGAAGGAACATTATATTATTAGCATTAAGGGAATTACATCTGTTTTATTTCTTCTTATTGCCAGTGAAATATTATTCTGTACTCCGTACGCATGATTCATGAATTGCTTACATCATGTACTGTTAATACCCTGAGAACCCACGATAAAATCTCACACAGGGTTTTCTTTTTTCCTTACTTTTTTAGCTCAGCTCAGCAGTTTTTTTTATAAATTATTATCAGCCAATTTTCCTATGCCTTTTCAGAAAAATGGAAATTATTTCTGACAGACACGAACAGAAAGAGAAAACAGAATTAAAAGGATTAATTTCCTGACAGTAGCATTAATACACATCGAGCTGCAACAAACATTAAACTCTTCTTAAATATAAAATTAATTAAAATAGCCCTATATTAACTAAATAAAGCTATTTATATACTAAAACAAATGGTTAAAAGAAGGGAAAAAATCACATGTGCTACCGGGCAGTTTTAAATAAAATTTTCTACGTGTATTCAAATTTCAAGTTATGCTTTTTGAAAAACGCAGATTAAGCAACAAATGACTACTATTAATATTAATTATTAATGTTTTAGAAAAATATTATAATTAAATTATATATTAGAATTGGTTTGAACATGTTTTACAAAACAAAAACAGGTAAATGGAAATTTACATATTATGATTTTTCTTGCAACATTTTCGTTCAGATAAGGCTTCAGATTAAAACTTGTAATTTTTTCTTATGGTCACCTATAAAGCAGAAATAGGTTTGATTTTATATATATATATATATATATATATATATAAGAAAAATAAAGACTATGTAAAAGATAAAATTAATAACGTAAATTTCCCTTCTCAAGTCTAAAACTAGTAACATCTCTCTGCACTGCGTCATTTCTATATTAATCCATGTCATATGACTCAAATAATTCTGATGATGTAAATGGAACTAAAACTCAGACAACCAATAATAATTTTACAGCAATATTAACTATATAATCAAAATGCATTGAGAACTAAAACTAACTCAGTCTAAATTGAAGATTTTACCCTGAACATTACGCACTTGCTCTCTACGCTTTTGTTTAGTTGCACTGCAGCCTGTCTGCTCCTTCTTTATTACTGAAAATTTATCCAAAATGCAAATTTCTTGGAATAGGCACAATTAATGTGCCAACTTAATTGTGGCCACAACATGTTTGCTGAAATAAAAAATGAAGATTTAATCTGCCTTCCCCTCCAATCTCTTAATTATTATGCATCAACACTTCTGCGCCATCAAAATTATACTCGCCATTACTTCTAAGTTTGTTTTTATCACACACAAATATACATATATAAATTTGATTTATATATATATATATATGACACTGAATTTGAAAAATATAAATAATTGTAATTGTTTTTAATGAGCATTTTAAGACTACATCACGAAGGTATGCTAAGAAGGCGTAAAAAATATATTAAAAAAAAACACTGAAAATTGTAGAAGATATTTTAATTTTTAGATTTTGCTTCAAATAACTTTGAGTACTTTTCCGTTTCGCCTGCGCAAATCTCGCCAAGCAGACTTTATTGGTGACAACACACAGTAAAACATAAAAGCAATGTTAGCAAATGTTAGTTCTCAGAAATTTTTATTTTGAAGGCATAAACATTTTAATACCGTTTAAAATTTTGTAAAAAGACAATAAATAATAAGACAATAAATTTGTAAAAAGACATTAATATGAGAATTTACTATGCTTTCATGGCACAACATACTGATTCGCCGTTTCATATCACGTGACCCCAAGTGATCTCATTTCACGTAAACTACGCTACAAAAATCTAATTGTCTCAGTAATTATCTACAATAATTTGAAGTTAAATTTTAATTTGCAATACAAGTTTAAATGCAAGAATTATTTCAAATTTTACGAATAGATTATCAGAAGTTATGTAAAACTGCAGTGCTTTACTTCCCTAGTGAATTCTCATTAGAATTGATGAATTTAACCCTTGACTTTGCTTTTCCTATATTTTAGCCTTCGGATGAGCGGTGTGATTGCATTCTAATTGACTTAATTACCGCGAATGGCCTTTAGGCATAAAATTGAACTATCTGGCAAAAATTCTATGTAATTGCATGCCAGCATTGAGAGAAACAATCAATCTGATAAGAAATGGCTGCGACTTGTTTTCAAAATGAGACGTAAAATGTTACCAGAGAGGATATTCCGTTTGACATCGGTTGTACCATTTTTGGCGACTTTATCGTTTTCGCCGGCAAAATGAAAAAGTACCTAATTTTGATTTACTTATGGTAACACTTGACATTTCATAGAGAATTCTAAGAATCGGCTGTTTTCAAATATTTTGTGATGTTGCTATTGAATTCTATGTGGTTTACTTATAGAGGAAATGATGTTTAATAAATAAAGTTAATAAAAAAAGGACAGAAAAATGTTGTGTAAGATAGCTTACTAAGAAAACTAAATATTGTTATGAGATCTGAGAAAAGACTGTTGTTGGGCTACAGGGGCCCTGAATGAGAGAAGACTGAAAAAATATAGGAAAACCCGTGGCAACAATCAACATTCTATCGGAAATTCTAAAAATATGTTGTTTTATGCTTTTACTATTGAATTTTATGCGCGTCTCGCTTTGAATTGAGATTCAATAACTATTACTACAATTTACAGTCAATGGGTCCAGATGGATCATATAGAGCTATGTTAAAAATCGCAATGTACCCCACTCTCTAATGCTCGAAACGAGGGAGATCTTGTCCACATTGCATTTAGTGATTATCCTGCCAAATCACTAACTCTGACTACAAAAAACGTAGTGTGTTGCACAACACTAATTATCCGCAAATTCGGTGCGTCGACATCTAAAAAAAACCACATATTGTCAGCAAGGCGACCAACTTCTTTTAATCTTAAACAGAAATCAATGCCTATAATGGGACATTCAGCAACGTACGCGGACTAATTAATAACGTAAACGTCGTGGTTACTGATGAGTCACGCTTTTTCTTACAGTAACGTGATGGTCATATCTTTGAATAGTGGCACTAAGAAGTCTGAACACTGGAAGCTTGGACATAAGTTTAACAGCTTGGACATCAGCGGATACACACTCCGTTGACCTGTAATCCCGTATCCTGTGCTCTTAAGAGACACCGTTACATTACCTCTGTCTACGCCTGTGCCTTATCCTCAAGTTTTCTGTCGTCTCACATTTCAAAGAATAATATGCCTACATTGTCTTGTCACACAGTCCATATCTCTTAGCAACTGAAAACGTCTGATTAATAGTTGAAGAGAGATTGGCACTACAATATCCCTCAACCAGTGTAAGGAATGAACGCTGGCGCACAATTAACAGAATCTGCAATACTTGTAAATGTGACCCAAAACTTGTTCGCTCCGTACCCAGCAGTAAGCGCTATCTCTCCCAGCGACGAATGCTTGGAGTACTGACTTCTGAACTTTCCGTAACTTGGAATTATATGAAGTTTCACCTTTACAGTATAATATATCTGCAGTCTAAATTTCATTCTATTGTAACTTTTCTTTCATGAAAACAATTTTAATGGCATGCTGTGTACTTCGCCGTGCCTACGATTCTTTATGATGGAGCATACTGATAACATAGGTTTTTCGTAGCTTTCGTCAAGTATAACAGCAGTCAACAACACCAATTGTATTCCATGCACGAGATAGCTTTCTTTTGCTTAGTGTAATAAATTATGTACTCTTACTAACTAAAGAAGCAAATAATTATGACTAGTGACCTAATATGATGTTGACCTCCACATAATGCCAAAATTTTTAAAGTATGAACGTTATGAACGTTATGCGGTTTCAGATGGTTTCTCTGAGATGATATAAACTCATGACCAGTAAATCGTTCATATTTCTAAGCTGTATAACTGACCGTTCTCAAATCTGATTTCTTATTCAATTTATCATTCAGGAATTCAATTTGCTTTATGTTTACGTAATCTGTATTCCAAAAATATTGGATAAAGACCCTTCTGTAAAAAAACACTATTTAAAGGAACGGATTATCTCCAATGAAATTTATGCAAATAATCAGCAATGTTTTCTGAAGACCAGTCTACGTAAGATTTTTAACGTTCATTTGCGTTTATGGAATTGTTGGCATACTGTGGTGCTGATATTTCTTAAATCAATAACATTTCACCCCCTGCTGAGTTTGTATGCGTGGTAAATTAGTTCCAGTTTTTAACTCCTTAAATGGTAGCTTAACGAAATGAACTTTGCTCTACATTGGAAAAGCACAGTAAACAATGCTCTGAAAATTTTTGTCGTCCGCTTCAAATTTATTTAGGTTCCCTGTCTGACACCGCATTTCTCCTCACTTCGAAATAGGGAGCCTATTGTGTTAAAGCTCAAGCCTGTGGTCTCGACATCCAAATAATTTCTAAAGCACCGCAAGCATCCGAAATAGAGAGAGGCAATTTTGTTCTTCAATAGAACTTCCTGAAGTTGAAAATTTCTGTGGATACTTATTTTGTAGGACTGATTGATCGCGGTCATTTTGATAGGCGGAAGGAAAATCTGATTTACAAAGGTAAAAGAAGGTATTACCTTTCTAGCTCTGAGATTAATCATAAGCTAAACGTGTAAGTTCACCGAAAATACTCTAGGGAATCACCGTGTGTTGGTTTTCTTAACCGTCAGTAAATTGGGGGAATCAGTGAAAGGGTTAAGGAGAAAATATGTAATGGTGTAACGTATTTTTAAAGACAGCTATAACACATAACAGACGCTTATTCTCTACTGTTTATGTTAGGTAAGTGAAGAGCCCTCCAGATCTTCGCAAGGACGTGAGAGTTAAAATCACAGTCGGTGCAAGGTGTACAATTCTATGGTGAAGAACGGGCATTGCTAGAAAGTTGAGAAAAGTAGAAATGCAACAATGAACCACAAAAATCATTAAACGCTGCAACTATAAATTGACAAAAATTTCTGTTATGAATTTACCACGTTCCGGTTGACCACCGCCTTCACTCTTTGAAAAAAAAATATTGTCCAAATACTAGCTATAATTCAAAGAAACCTTTCTAAGACCATAATACCTCAGGCATCCAAAGAAAACAGGCTATCACGCCATAACTTTACTCTGGGTTAAAGAAAAAAACTGAAATTTCATTCCTTGGAAGCCAAATGACGTCCAGCAACTCATCCCCGAGGACTGTAATAGCCGTATTAAATTTCAAAAATCATACTAGCAATGTAACCGTGATCTGTTTGAAAATATTTTGTGTGGTGATGAAGCAAGCAGTTACTTGAATAAATCGAATTCAAGTTCTATTATTGAAAAACAATGCAGTTCAGCCCTGCCGTTACAGTATAGTATGGATGACCGCCACCCAAATAATATAATCTTATTTGAACACAATGAACTTGAATATGCTTAGGAAGGTGCACTCTCCTTCACGCTGCTGTTGTTGTTCGCAAGTAACTGGGCAATTATTACCCTGACAGATGAATTGGTCATAGTGGACCAAAAACGTTGCCTCTTAGAAGTACACACTTCACACGTTGAGACTTTTCCCTGTAAGTCTGGATCATAGAAAAAGCATACACAGGACTAGTACCAAAAATTCTGATTGAGTTTCAGAAAAGATTTCATGCCGTTCCCTTGATTTCTTAAGGAAAACTGTGGATTATGTACCCGCACGTTTACAGAAGTATTGATAGTACTGGTGGTTCTGTTAAATTGCAAGGACATCTTTTAGTGGTAACAAATGCAGAGAAGCGTCCATATTAAAATTTCATGTTATTTTTACGTTCCCATCGTCTACGATGCTCTAATAGGCAGCGACTTTTCAGACACTTTGTATCTATAAAGTTCTGGATATTATTTATTACTTAGGTTGTTATGTTTGAAGCATGTAACCAAAATACCTGATCTGTAGAGCTAAAATGTATAGTTTCTATTCGCAATTTTTACAAGCAAATGTAAGAGGAAAAGTATTTTCCAAACTTTTACAAGATTATATTCTTTTCATTAGAATACAAATTGGTTTTTACGAATCATTTCTAAAAGTTTTCCTGATGCAGATTTTGAAATTTTCTAGCTATAATACTATTTAGAAAAAAGGTTCTATTCGATCAAAGATGTTTTTAAAGTATCTCAAATTGAGTCTTGTCACAATATAAATATCTTATTATTTATTCATTGCAATTATTGAATGCATTATTTTAGGTAGTTCCCGATTAAGTTGCCTCTGTAATACATGACCTTCTTATGTGGATAAGTGAATGATTGATCCTATCGATAAAGCATATAAATTTGCAATATGGATTGCAAATTAGATTAAAAAGAATATATATTTCTTGCACATAATGAAATGTAAATGATATATTTACATTTCATTATGTGCAAGAATTATAAATATTTGCAATATGGATTGCAAATTAGATTAAAAAGAATATATATTTCTTGCACATAATGAAATGTAAATGATATTCATTTATTTCTCAATCATGTACCGCATTTTCTCTGGCATTCAACTCATTTATATATCTGATTTACAAGTACTTTATTATCAATACGTCGTCTAAGTGTAGCGATGATTAAAATAGAAACAAAACGTTTCTCAACAATGCAAAAAATCGCTTTTATCTTCAGCTTCTCCCCCTTCTCCCGATATCATTTATACGTTCATCCTGCGTGCTAAACACACTTCTGTCAAATTTGATACAGCAGCCTTGCTTCGACACGTCTTTGGACATAATACGCTCGCCAGTTCCTCTCGCAGTGTGTTGAAACGTGAACGTTAAGAACCGTTTCCTGACTATAAATAACCTCACTTTGCTTCGACGAATTTTTGTTAAGGAAAAAAAGGGAGAAATAAGAGCCACACACTAAAACTGCTTTATCTCTTTTTTTCTTCCCCTCCCCCTTGTTTTGTTTCTTTCCTGATCTTCGAACCAACTAGAATATATATAAAAAAGGAAATTTAAGAAAGTTAAAGCTATATCTCATTCCAGCAATCTCTTGATTCAACAAGAAAGCCAAGGACGAAAATTTTTAGGGACAGAATGGAAAAACTAGAAACTGGATAAACACGGAAAACTAAAAGAGAAACTTACACAAGCGTAAAAATGAAAGTAAGGGTGGGATGAGCAGGGTTCACTCGCGATAGGGTGAACGGATAATTTTATTTCACTTTTTTTTATTCATTTAGGGAAGTAATATTTTAAAGTAGGAGAAAGAAGACTGTGCAGCCGGATTAAGGAAGGCTTTTAAAAAGTTTTAAATTTATTTTGTTCTTCAGATTTTCTTTTACTTTAACCCAGCCTAACTCCTCTTCAAATTCATTTTAAGCAAATGTGCATGAACCTGCATTGTGTCACAGATATATTAGTTTACGCTCCGTTCGTTTCTTACGTAGATGACTTAACTCTACTCTTTTAATTGAAAAAAGAGAGCGATTGTGAGTGGAACAGTGCAATAAGGAAATAATAATGATCTCTTGACAACCCTCAATGGATTCGTAATGCGTGATATTTTAGATGGAAAATGTTCTTTTTCTTCCCTCTTCCCTCATTCACCCTGCTATCAAAAAAGAGAAAACAAAAAGAAAAAAATTAGAAATTTCCTGCATACTTCAGAGTTTAATATTTTGCAATTCTACGTCAATAATTCTCCATCAAACAGCGTGATTTTTAGTTTGTTCCCTTTATTAGAAACCCTTGAAAACAATATTGGAAAATCCAAAAATGGGCCAATGGTAAGTTGAGTAATTTACAAAGCCTAGATGGTGCTAAATACATTACCCGACACTGAAAATGCAACACCAAAAATGAGTAGCCCGAGAACTTAGCAAATTTCAGGGTAGACGCATGTTACCGAGTTATGCGAATAATATGAAATGCGCAGCTCTCCAGAGCGCGTTGAAGAAGTTATAAGGAAAAGAACCTGCAGAATGTCCAATTTTAGTGCCGTTATTTCTGATAAGTAACTCATCGTACAAAAGTTTTTCTAGTCTCAGAGGATGTGTGAAACAGCAGAGAATGCCGTTATCAAAGGAGACAGTTTTAGCAGACAGACAATTTTACGAGGGGCATGGTGATCAGACTGAGAAGGGCTGTTTGGTCCCTACGGCAAATCTCAGCGGACATACACATAAACAGTAATAAAAAATTTACTAAATTATGTGATTCAAATCTTATTTATTGCAACAGACGCGTGCATAGTGCCCCGCTGTGGCGACAATGGATGGAACAAGAAAATGTGTGCAAGTTCAAGGGATGCCGGTGCAGCCACAGTGACGTCAGCGCCAGCAGATCGACGCATCCGCTGACAAGCGGTGGCGCACACGCAAGCCACTTCTACCTCCATTCTGCTGCATGTTCAAGACACTCTGGATGTTCCCGCATCGACCAGAACCACTTGCGATCGATTGGTGGCTAGTGGCCTGCACTCATGGCGTCCGTTAAAGAGACTGCCATTGACTCTACATCAGAGACGCCAACATCTGAAATGGTGCCGGTCTCGAGCGATGTGGACGACGAAATGACACAAGGTCGTGTTCTCAGGTGAGTTACGCTTCTGTCGATAGTCTTCGGGTACAAGTGTGTCGTTTATGTGGAGAGAGGTCCAATCCGGCAGCAATTGTGGAACACCTCACCTCTCGGCATCACGGTTTGGGGCGCAACTGCGTACGATTCTAGTTTGTATCAGGGCAGGATAACGTCCAACTACACACTGCTCGCCTCAGCCAATGTGTTCTGTGAGGTGTACAGATGATTCCCTGGCCACCGTGTGCTCTTGATCTCTCACTAATCGAACACATTTGGGATGTGATTGGATGTTATTTGCAGACCTGCCATTGCGGCTTTCAGAAGACGAACTGTGGCAAATGGTTGACAGGGAATGGAGAGCTATTCCTCAGGACATCATCCGTAGTCTCAAAGACTCTGCACGTAGACGTATTGCTTCGTGTATCGCCCTCCATTGTGGTCTTATAACCTACTGAGCCGACGCTTTTGTCGTTATGTATTACGCATATCATTTTGAAATAAAGTCGCTCATTGTTCGCTACTGTCTCTCTCTGTTTGCCGAGTTTAGAATCATAAACTTCTGGTTCTAGTCCACGTTCTGGTTCTGGTTCTAGTACCAGTACTAGTACGGATAAAAGTATGGAAAGTGATATTTATCTAAGGATATACCGGGTGATCAAAAAGTCAGTATAAATTTGAAAACTTAATAAATCATGGAATAACGTAGATAGAGAGGTAAAAATTCACACACATACTTAGAATGACATGGGGTTTTATTAGAACAAAAAAAAAAAAAAATACTGTTATCGGGCCTTTTTTCTTCGAGGAAACGCGTGATTCTGGTTTTGTAACTGCTACCGTGACGGGTGAGAGGTACGCCGATATGTTACAGAATCGCATCGTCCTCAGCCTGGCTGATAAACACCTGCTGGAACGTACGATTTTTATGTAGGATGGCGCTCCACCCCATATTGCTAGACGCGTGAAAGATCTCTTGCGAGCGTCGTTTGGTGATGATAGTGTGCTCAGCCACTTTCGTCATGCTTGGCCTCCTAGGTCCCCAGACGTCAGTCCGTGCGATTATTGGCTTTGGGGTTACCTGAAGTCGCAAGTGTATCGTGATCGACCGACATCTCTAGGGATGCTGAAAGACAACATCCGACGCCAATGCCTCACCATAACTCCGGACATGCTTTACAGTGCTGTTCACAACATTATTTCTCGACTACAGCTATTGTTGAGGAATGATGGTGAACATATTGAGCATTTCCTGTAAAGAACATCATCTTTGCTTTATCTTAATTTGTTATGCTAATTATTGCTTTTCTGATCAGATTATTGCTTTTCTAATTATTGCTTTTCTAATAAAACCCCATGTCATTCTAAGTATGTGTGTCAATTTTTACCTCTCTATCTACATTATTCCGTGATTTATTAAGTTTTCAAATTTATACTGACTTTTTGATCACCCTGTATTATGCATTGATAGTTATGTTTGTTAGTAACATAATCTTATCGTGGAAAATTGTCCTTCGCAAGCAAGTTCAGACAGTGTTTTCCAAACGCTTTGTTTTTTAATACAGTATTAAATATACTAGCTTTGCATATGATACGCATCATTGTATTTAACGAGTTAATTGAATTATTCATAACAATATTCAGTGCGCGGCTTTATAAAATAAAATAAGGTCATACCAGGCAAAAGAATATATTACCAGCTCTTGTTAAACAATAAATTTAAGACACATGATGATTCAGAACGGTACTAAAAACTAACCTAGAAAGAAAATGTACAGTATAGGGAAGATTTAATGTTACCGACAATCTGAGATAAAATTTATGTTAAATGTGACAAACTATATACTTAAAATATCGACGAAAAGAGCAGATATGAATCGGAGATAAACTTCTGGAACATCTTCTGGATATTACAATGCCACTTTGAATTTGTTTTCGAGTTTATTCCAGTTAATTGAAATTTTGGCTAGGTTGAACCAAAGGCCTTTGGGATACACAGTATGATAAATATCACTAACTGTCGGTGTTTACGTTAAAAAATATAAGGAAAATGTCCATGCAAATTATTAGCTGAAATATAGTGTATTGTCTATTACATAATTACATTTAGGTAACGTAATTAAAGTAATGATGCCTAGTAGAGTTTCATAATGTGAAATATTAAATAAGAGTTTCATAATTCTGCAATACAATATTAATATTCACCAGTAAGTTCGCGCTGCCTAAAATGCTCCTGCAAAAGTAGATAAGAGACGAAGAATGTTGTAGTATGAATTATTACTAAATATGTCCGTACACGGCAAATGGTTCATTTCTGCCTTGAAAGAAAACAGCTAGAATTATTAATTTAAAATGCTTAGAAGTAGGATATTAAGCATGCCTTACAATAGACGAAATATTTTAATAGAAAAAATTTGTATTATTTATTCTCGAGTAAAGAGAACACTATCGCGGGGCGGGGAATGGCTCACGCAGAAATATTTCTTTTCAAACGTCATTCATTTACTATTGCACATAATGATTTTGAGATAGTGCATGCATAGTGAACAATAAATTATTTATTTCATAACACTTTTAACTCTCTGAGACATTTATTTAATAAGATAAAAACATGTTTAGAGTTTATATATAAATATTAACTTAGTAGTTAGCCGGCTAACTGATAATCCAAACTCCAAGGTGCAGATTCAGTTTCAGCGTAAATCTTGGTTGTTTGTATGTACTGTTTCCCCCTTCTAGCGGATACAATATCGATTATCAGATATAGTGCACCGTGGGAAAAGGTTTTGAAGAAGAGACGGCTAAATGACCGATAGATTTGGTTACTTCAGACCAATGCTTTAGAAGTAACTATCTGATAATTAGACATTAATAATAATAATAATAATAATAATAAAGAAAAAATAAGATGAAAAAATAGGCTTAATATGGAATATAACTGGTGGGATGTTACTTGCTTATCTTTCTGTAGCTTTAGTAAATTATAGATTAACTTAGTAAATCAATCTCAATTCTTGTTCCAGTACAAAGTTCATTATTTAGGGCATTTTTTACCAACTGTACTTCCTCGAAGTTTAAATAAACTGAAGTGATGAAGAAGAACATTTTAGTTAAACACTTCAAACGTTAATGAGAGTTATGCTACTCAAGATAAAATACTTCAAAATTATATACCTAATTTATTCAACTAGGTTGGAGAAAGCTAAGTGCTTTTATATAAAGACAAGTTCCTTACTTTGTTTTGAAGACAGAAAATATAAAAAAGTAATAAAAAAGGGAGTACCGAGAGAGTAAAACTGGACTTTGCTGAGACTGGTTATTTTCCTATGCTTTTATAAATCCTGAATATTTTATAAATTAAGTAGAATTACATACTTTGATTAAAAATAAGGCTTTAATTTAATATTTAATTTTTTTCACCAAAATTACAAAAGTGCTAATAAAATTTTGTTTTCAAAAACACCTATTTTCCCTCATTTTTTGCGTTTCACTCTGAAAGATTTGCTTGGAATTTCTACTAAAAGCTGTTAACGAATAAGACAGAAAATGAAAATAAAAATACGACGTACACATTTTGTTAGTAAGTATAAAAAAGTAAATAAAAAGAAATTAAAAATATCTAATTGACTTGTGAAAGAAATAATTGTAAAAAATAAGCAACTAGGTACCGTCTGTAAAATCCTTTGATTTAGTGAAAGAGTCTCCAGACAATTAAACAAAAAAATCCTATGCAATGCTGCTCAAAAAACTTCAATTAACTTGCAATAATAAATGTGTCATAGATTAAGGAAAATCTGCTGTACAATATAGTATAACATTGGTAGATACTCACCCTTCCGAATAACACAAACTGATAATTGTTTATGCATTGCGGGGTGATAATTGGGTAAGAGCCTTCAGATATTAAACATAGTAGTACGTAAAAGAGGATAGAATGCAAAATAAATGGACTTCCATCTATTAAACTTTCAAGTTGCTCTCTTCAGTTAGTTGTTGGACAAATGTTTCGTTAAGGTATCTGACTACGTTCTAATTGTCAATTTTGATGAAATTTTGAAAACATTTTATTACTTTTATTAAAGCTTATACATTAAACTTGCTAAAACTACTTTTAAGTTTCTTTCTCCGGTATTTATAACAAGAATTATGGCTGTTATTTTCCTACGCCGTAAATCGTAAGTTTCTGTTTAAACACCTAGAAACTAAAAGTACACCCACTACTCTAAAACACTTTAAAATGAGAATTCTTTACTCGAATACATTTATTTAGTGATATTCAAAAGATAATTTTGAACCTTCCTATTCATTATTAAGTGCTCGGGAACAAGATTAGTTTTCTAATTTAATTTTCGTACTTGGCAACATTTTCTTTTCCTTTTGTTTGTGTTTGCATTACATTATGCTTACTTTTTGAAAGACTTGATTTATTCAAATTTTCTGTAAAGAAAAACATTTAACTTAAAATAATACTACAGTACTTTTATGAAACTTTCCGCAAATATTCTATGATATACTGTGAATTAAATGGACTAAAAGTTTAGGTTTACGTTATTATCTAAATCTTTTTCAGACAATTTTGAAAACGAAAAGAGAGAAATTTCTCGAAAAATAGCTAGTGGGTATACTAGCTATTTTTCGAGAACATGTATATTTAAATTTAACAGAAGTTTTACTTTATCACTTAGATTTTTAGTCCATTTAATTTCTTAATGAATGTAAATGACGAAATAAAAGTAAAATATTGATAAATATGTTTAGGAGAACATAACTAGTAATCCTGAAATTTAACAATTTTTTCAACCTAAAATGTCAGAAAAAAATATACTCTGATAATGTGCACCTATTTCTATCATTTTAAATAGTACTTTTCTAAATAACACCATTTAATAGATTTAATCGCACTATTTTCCAAATTATGGATGTCGAACGTAGTCGGTTACCTTAAGAAAGCAATTGCTATTACTTCAAGCAGTGATCAATAACTAAGATCACATAGTTCGAATGTTCTGGAGTAATGTTTATATACGCGAACAAAATTCATTCAAATCGTCTTACCTCTAAAATAATTTGATATTTTATCTTGAATGCCCATCTTCATTTCGAATTCTTTCAGATATCAACATGCCTGAAAGATAGGAAATGATATATCTTAAAATTTACATAAACGATTTAAATATTTAAAAAGGAAATATTTTATCACTACATAAAAGTAGTTTTTTCATCTTTTCTACATCATAATAAGATACGATTCATTTTCCCATACTTGAATAAATTGACAAAATATTGAAATAAAGTAAAACCTAGGTTTTTCTTAATAAAATCCATTTCTGATAACATTATTAAATTTTATTTAGATTTTTGAAGGCATAAACAGGAAACTACTCCATCTGAAAGAAAATTCCTCGTACAATTTTTTAATCCAAACCTTACAACATTTAATGTTGCCATTCTGGAAATGCACGGGCAGACGATAAAAGATATCGCCTGCGAAATTAATTTTAATTTTAAATTCACAGAACTGTATCATAACTTTTATCTGCATCAAAGGATATTTTTATTGAAAACTTTAATGTTTTCAAAAACAATAAAATTTAAATGAAAATTTTCTATTTAAATTATAATTTACCATCTATTTTCAGATAAATGACATGCTGTGATTTTCTGTGAAAATTTATCTTAAGTAATACTGTGAAATTATCTTAGGAGTAACACAGCGTTTTGTAAATCAAGACTTTAATCTCTTCTTAGTGCCTTTTAGAGGCTTTGATTAATCTTTTAGGTTTAATTTGGGGAATTTTTATTTTGGATATTTAATAAAGTAATTAGGCGAAAATTATTTACGCATCTAACAGACTCATAGTTAGCAAGTGGCGCCATCTGTTGGTGAAATCAGAACTAAAACATAATTTCTTTAAAGGCCGAAGGCAAATTTGGATTGGAATTAGCATCGTTTACTAGAACAGAAAGATTTTTATGAATGTGAAATGTCTCTAGAAATGTTGGTCCGAAAATCACACTTTCAATTTTTCTGCTGCCAAAATTATTCAAAAACATCTTCCATTGGAGAAATGGATTTTCTAGAGGCATTTCACATTCATCAAAATCTTTCTGTTCTAGTTAACGATCCTAATTCCAATCCAAATTTGCCTTCGGCCTTTAAAGAAATTATGTTTTAGTTCTGGCTTCACCAACAGATGGCGCCACTTGCTTATTCTTGTCCAGGCTTTCTTATCTTATCTAATCATTATTTCCTATCTTGTTCATTTGCGGTTTTGCAGCTGAGGATGGTGGTTCGGTAAAACCATTGAAACTAGTCCTGTGAAAATTTTGTAAATATAACGCTGATTTTTGTTGTTTGAATTCTGAATAAGTAATATTAGATAATTTAAAATAATTAATTTCAGGGTAAAAGTTCGATTATTTAAATAGTACAACTAAAATATTTAAATGACATATAGATCTTCTACGATTTACACGTTTCTCAATAATATTCTGTCGACTGGTTATTTTGATGATGTACAAAAAGTGAAACTTAATCTTAAACATGCGTGTGTGATTTTTACTTGAAAATCGTTATTTTAAAGTTTGAATAGTGAATTAACCAGCCCCATAATCTATAGAGAGAGTTGTCAAGATATTAGGAAGAAAATTTAAGAAGATATTTTCTTTGATAAAAAATAAAATGGTTCCTTTTGATTTGCGAGAAAAAATTATACGAAATTAAGTGAGTTACTCATGAATATGCACACTATTGAACAGCGTTTCTCAACCTGTGGTATGCGTATTCCTAGAGGTACATGAAATGGTCTCAAGTAGTACGTGGAAGAAAAAATGTAATGGTAGATATTGATAAATAGATTGAATATAAGAAAAAAGATATAAATCTGTTTTAACAACCGGCATTTCCAATCCAAAATATATTGTATTATGGAAAAAATAATAAAATTGTGTCTGAAATGATTTTACTTCAGAAAGATGCAAATGTTTTAAATTCAGTTTAGGCATATATTTTATCTGCAGGACTAGTGTCTATCGAAGGGGGGTAAGACTACCGGCCTACGCCTGACAATAATAGTGCAGGCAATTTGGCATTGTCTTTTTGTAATGTCTTAAGTTTTATTTCTGTGGAGAATTTGATAGAATCCCAGTGTCAACCAAGGCAGCCTAGTTGGTTGTAATTTGTCCATTTTTTGTCACAGTGTTGCCAAAAGTACTCTCTAGATATTAGTTTCTGTATGATAATTAAAACTTTATGTACTATAAAATTTCGAAGTGGATGTAGTACGTACATTGTATTATAACTTTATATTATCAAAATGCAAACTCAGAATATTTGCAAATTAGAATAACATATAGCTTTCTATAAAATGTCACCGTAATGTTACAACTTAAGGAACTAACCGCACCGCCATTTAGCAATTAATAGTCAAAGTGGTGTACAATACATCTCAATAAGTTTGGCAACACTGCTTTGTCTATATCTCCGTTTTAATTACCATAATATTGTTTCTAATCAGTTCCTAGGTTGCTTTCAAAATTATCAAAGCTCTAGTTTTATAATTATTTTGACTTGTATTTTTTCATCATGGAGCAATGATTAAAATTTTGTACTAAGAAAAGAAATATTAATAAATTAGTAAGTGATCCCATTCCATCATCGCGTACTGATTCTTGCAAAGAGCAACCTAAGAAATTGCCTTATATTTATGAAATGAAGCTTATAATTTCAGCTTTCCAACTGGGAAAATACAAAAAATATTGCGAAGAATAATTGTCATAAAAATTTTCATTCATAAATATTGAGAACGTCCCTAGACCTGAATATGTGTTATTTGAGAAGTGTTGTCTAATACGAAGCTGTCTTAACGAAACCTACTGTACTTACTCGCCATTTACAAACTAACCACTCAGATTTCAAAGACAAACATCTGACTTTTATAAAAGTTTGCTCGAAAATAAAAATAAATGCAATATAGTTATGCATTTGTCTTCCGTTTTTATTAATGAAGATACTGTTGAAGCCTCCTATTGTATCGCCATAAATAGTGAAAAATCACAGGTTTGGTAAAAATTTGATTTAACCGAGAATTAAGGATGCAGTTTGTGTATGTTCGGTAATGAGTATGTTCACAAAGTTAATGCTATCCCTCTTTGCAATAACATAGCCTCTCGAAGAATTAAATTAGTTTCTGATAATATGGAGGTGATGACGAAAAAACAAATCAGTAACAGTAAATATTTTGCGAGTTGTTGAGAATACCGATGCAATTTGTTGTAAGTTATTTCAAAGCAAATGGACGTGCAGAAAGACTTTTATTTAGCTATTTTCCTTTTGAATCTACTACAGGTGAAGATATTTGTCATGCCATTTACTCCTTTACTCAAAAGGAAATAAAGTGGTCAATGTGTTGTGGTTTAAGTACTGACAATGGCAAATTTATGTCAAGTTGTTACACTGGTCTCTTCGAATGTGTCAAAGCAGTAGCCCTTTCGGTAAAGTGCACATATTGTTGCATCCGTCGACAAGCTCTAGCAACGAAGCCCTTCCTACTGGTATGAAAAATATTTCACATGGTTCTGTAAAAGTAGTCAATATCATTAAATCCTACCACAGGAATTCGAGGTTGTTCTTAACATTGTGTCAAAAAATGGGCAATATTCACAAAACCCTACTTGTTAATATTGAGGTTCGACGGCTGTCTCAAAGGAAAGTTCTCACATGTTTATTTGAGCTTAGACATATTGTCTAAGCTCAAAGTGTTCTTCAGAAACACCCTTTTCGACTATCATTTAAATCTTATGATCAGGAATGTCTTTAAGACTTACATACATACCCGATATCTTTTTGAAATTAAACCAGCTAAATTTATCCACTCCTCTCAGTAAATATACACCAAGTTACCGACAAAATAGAGCCTTTCATTAAAAAAATAATTTAAAGTTCTTTACTAGAACAAGAAACTGAAGTGTTAAAAATGCGCTATTTTCTGTCTGAAACCTATCTTTACGTATCTCAAGAAATTAAGGAAAACATTATGCAGTATCTGAATGGACTAAAAGCAGATTTCGAAAAATATTATTACCGATTTTTTATATTTTATACGGATAATTTTAGTGATATTATATGTAATGTTGTATTTTTCTGTTTAATGTAACATGAAAATCTTTATAGAGGATACTCTGCAGGAAAAATAAGAATACAAAGGCACGTCTATTTAACATCGAGTAAATGGCTTATACAATTTTTAGTAAAACGTAATTAACCTTAAAAATATTACGTTATTATTATAGATATTGCTGAAAATGTGGTTCTTAGAATCTTCTTAACAACTTTTTAAATATCTTAAAACCAAAACAAGGTCAAATTAGGAAATATTTCATTTAAAGAGCAAATTCGAAACTTTTTCACAAGAAGTATGAAATTTATACAAGTAAAAATTATTCACAGTTATTAAACGTACAATAAATCATTTCTAAAAACGTCTTCTTTATAGGCTATTTATATCTTCTTATTCATAAGCAATGAAGTCCCTTACTCTTTCTGCACAATAAACTAATAAGTTATTTCTAGTTAATGACTCACCCACCGCTAAGCCAAAAAAGCGTAAACAAAGCTATTGCACATAAAAAGGAAGTTCCTTCATACGTAGAGATTCATATTTTATAAATTTTCTTATTTTATAAATGCGTATTTTTACGACGTATGTCCCTATCTATCTATATATATACATATATATATCTAATAGTATTAACCCTTATTCTATTATAGAACGAAGGAGTCAAAGTCCGGCCAAGTGTCAAACTAGAAAAGAGCCAAACCATCATCGCTGATGTTCTATTATTGGACTAGGACAGACATGCAGGTAACTCATTACTCACGCGAGTGAAATAGATGAGGACACAATTCTCTGAAGGACCACACCCAGGATCGGGCATTAAGGATAAAGTGACATTGAAGGACGCAGAGGACTAACGGTGGAAGGATTGTTATAAATGTGCAAGAGCTTCCTGGGGAGAGGGCGGATCCAGTACTGGAACTGCAAGAGAAAAATATTCCTTTTGTATTCTGCAACAACGCAAAACTATATAAAAACATATCGGTGTAGGTACTTGGAAGCTTCAGTTCCTCAGAATATATTGCATTTTTTTACACTTATATAAGAAAACATTCTCGTTGTTTGATCTAAGAAAATATTTCGAATCATAAGAATATGAATTATTATCTGGCACAATAATACGTTTTATTAACAATAGTATATTTTGTTAAAATTTACAATCGTAATTCTAAAACAATTGCTGTTTATCTCTAAAACAGGGGCATCTTTCGTATATGTACGTATGTCCTTTATTTTCTCTTCATATGTATTTAATACAATTAATAATTTAATTTTAGAATTTAAATGAAAATTATATGTTACAAATTATTTCTTGTTAAAGAATATTGGATTTAGACGTTGTACTATTCCATATTTAAGAAGCGGGCAGCGTTTCTTTTTTCTATTTGAATTGCTTTTCTAGTGTTGGATTTACATTAAAAGAAAGTAAGAATAAATAAGGAGAATTTAATCAATCGGGGAAAAATCATGTACGAGCTAAGAAAGAAAAATAAGTATTATTATTTTCGTCATTTAAATTTTTAGCTGCTAATAACAGGCAATTAAAATCTCCGAATCTTTTTTAATCTCTTTAGGTCTTCATATAAGCCTAAGACGAATTACTTATCTTTTGATGAAAATTATTGATAAAATGTACTTGATAAAAATTTTTTATTCGATAAAAATTTTAAAGCAATGTAAATAATTCAAAATCAATTAAAAATAGTTTTTTTTAAAAAGCTTCAATTGTTACTTGGTTATTTAAATATGGCAAAGCCCCAAAGACTATCTGCCTAAGAGGAGGAATGTTTTCGTGGTGAAGCCTTTGAGGAACATTTTCATGTTACACATGGAGGAAATCACGAAAACCAATTATGCAGCCCGATCGTTCCCCTGGGATCTAACCCAAATTCCGTCGATCACCCAGTATTCAGCGGTCCCAATGGACTACTAGTCGGCACCTATAATTTTTAAGAAACAAAGGAAATTTAGACAGTGAAGCACAAAACTAAAACTCTAGAAACCTTAAGTTTCATTTTCGCAGCATAGTTAAAAATATATGTATATATAGTTGTTTTAGAGTGACAGTTAAAATGTTTTATATTTTTCCAACTTTTTAAAGAAAAAAAAGTTTAAAAAAGAAGAGCATTATTTCAAGAGTTAACGTAAGTAAACTTAAATATGTCCAGATAACTTAAGAGTCATCAAATTTTTTTTAACTTGAACAATTAATGAAAATACTGAACAGATTCTAATGATCCAAGTATCAATGACATTGCAGTTTTAATGCATAAGGTATTTTCTCCCCCCTTTCCGCATGCCTTCACGATAAAATTGGAAGCATACTCGACGCGTAATCGAGAGGTCCAGAGTTCGAGTCCCGTCGTATAATAATTTAAATAACTTCTGTTTCAAGAAAAACCTAATGACTCTACAGATGAGTTCTTTAATTGTAGAATAATACAATTATCTTTTCAGAATTTTGAATTAAAATTGTGAACAGTTTTTAGATTAGAATTCTAAAAATCACAATGATAGAGAAAAGAGCGAAAATTTGAGTTTTCGAAACTCGAGTCTTTTCTTAAATTCACCGGGCTGTGTATTTCGAATGTTTTAGTCTAACTGTAATAATATAAGAGAAAACAAGGTAATAAGACCAAATGTATATTGATTGGCCAGCTGACTGCCTAATTATATTAAAACACACGAGGGTTATCTGCTTAAGAACAGAATGTCTTCATGCAAAATACTCTAATTAAAACTAGCTCGTGTTCACTTTAAACGTGACTAAAACTATGAAACACAATGCAGCAAGGAATTAACTAAAAATGGAACCTGTTAGGAAAATCGAATTAATTCTGCGATTTGTGACAAATTTTTGTTAATATTAATATCTATAACGTACCTGTGTAATCAGTCGTGGGGTTTTTCCAACATATAAGAGGTTTTGCGAATCTAACAAATTAATTGGAAAGTATACAAATTATACCTACACCTTGCACAATAAAATGGAACATTTCTATACCTCCTGTTCTACTGGGCCGATTGACGAAATTTAATTTACGTTTTTCATGTCTCGAAAGCGTGGTTTAAAATACATATTAGATTCATACTCTGCATTGTTCTAACCTAGGTATTTTGACTCAAAATTGGATTGTTTTTCTGGAATGATTTTTGCATTTATTAGTAATATTTGTGAAATTTTCAAAATCATTTTTGAATTACAATCTATAAAATATTTACCATCATTTTTAAATAGATGTATTTCTAGGCATACTGCTCAACATTTGAGTTCTTTATTCAAAACTTCAAAAGATATACGAGTGATATATTTGTTATGACTAAATAATAATGCCAAACGCGCTTTACGTACTTTGTTAAATTTATTGGAAAAAATGAAAGATGCAAATTTTTTCTGCTCATGCACAGTGCAAAAAAGGGAAGGGAAAATGGGTTGATATAAATTAAGAACTTTGCCAAGTCTCGACGCAAATTGAAAGAGGTGCTCCAAGATTAGATGTAGAGACATTAGGTATTTTTGAAAGCAGGAGAGGTGAAAAATGAGCAGTGCCCTTGCCGGGACTCGAACCACGAACCTCTCGAATTCGCGTCGAGCGTGCTGACCACTACATCACGAAGGCATGCTAACAAGACGGGAGAAATATCTTATATACTCCCCCAAAGGGCGACTGGGGTTTAGGGAACCCAATCGCCAAATCCTCGTGTGAAGAATCATCATTCACCAACTTTTTAGTTCGGGCGCCACTGTAGAGACATTAAGTATTTTTTGAAAGAAGGAGAGACGAAAATGAGCATTGCCCTCGCCGGGGCTCGAACCACGGACCTCTTGAATTCGCGTCGAGCGTACTAACCACTGCACCACGAAGGCATGTTAAGAAGGCGGGAGAAATATACGTTTTAAAGTTCTTAAATTTCTCGGTAAATGTCCCAAGAAAGTTTACAAAATTTAATGAGTTAAATTTTGTTAACCGGCCCAGTAGAACGGAAAGTATAGAATGGTCCCCCCTTTTTTGTGAGGGTGTGCGTTTTGCGTTTGTATGCATTAGGAAAGATATTTCAAATAACCCGGTAAGCATGTGCATCCACATTTATGCAGATTTTCTGTTTAGAGCAATATTCCATTTTATGTTTGCTTTGGATTTTAACGAAATGTGATAACTGTCTTTGTCACTGTTTTCAGGCAGTTGCTGATTAGGTATTCCTACAAGCTGACCGAATCCATGAGTAATTTCAATATCTCAACAAAAAGAACACATGTAATGATGTACCGAAACGGTAGGCCATTTTCGAAGAGAAATTAAGAAGTTCTTTATTTCTGTGCTATTCAAAATACGAATCTGAGTCCACCGGTAGTTTCTCCTTCCCCATCTAACTGCAATAATGATCTCAAATAATACATATTGACTTTTCAAAAGCAAATATTTCGCTGGACATGAATTCAAAAGAATGGATGATTTTAATTAAGAAGTTTGATGGAGAAAAAGATATATATTCTGTAATTAATACGGATGAGCAACAACAACCATCCTGTCTGCCAAAAAACAATTTTATTCACTGATACGTGAAGATCCTTCTTAAAAAAGTTTTAAACTACATTCGATAGCTATTTCAATTTACAACTAGGTGACATGTTCGGAAATCCGAAGTGCTCGTCGTTAGTTAAGATAGTTAGAAACCTTCAGTAACGTAAACGACGTTACAATTCTACTTAAACAGATTTTCGCTAGACTAATTTCGGGAGAGAATTTCGATGTATATATGCTAATTAATGCCAGGAGAAATTAGTTGAACTTGTCTGCACCTCAGGTATTTCTACAAGACTCGTAATATCTATGGTAGACGTAGATTCGCTGTCTCTTATATAAATCTTGCATATTGTGAATGCTTCCCTGAACGTAGCTGCTTATAGTGATAAAGTGGATGTTAAGGCCTGCTTATTTATGCTTCTATAAACTACATTGCATTCAAAGCTGCTTTATAGTAACACGTTAATTCTTCAGACGAATTAAGTTTGAAGTCGAATGTTGAACTAAAAAGTTTCAGAAATGTTTTTAAAAATCTTCATTAATGTCATATTGTCGCTGACAGAAATCTTAGAACTAATAATTGAGTTTAATGTACTCTTTAAAACAGTAAATGTAATTTATGTATTATTTGTGTATTTACTAACTTTTTAATAATTATAAAAAGTAAGTTAAAGTAGTACTAAAGAAATTAAAAGTAAATTAAAAAGCGTATAACTTGCGCTAAAGCTTCAAAGTAATAAATTAATAATTCACAATAATTTATAATATGAAAATTTTCCATATACCATCTCCAAGGAACACAAAATCAAATTAAAAGCAAGAATGAAAAAAAAAAAACTTTTAATTTCTTTATTTTGAATTTATATTCTAACTAATAATAGCTTTTAACGTTTTTTTTTTTTTTGGTAACAGCCTACTCTCTATGTATTATCTCCAAGAAGAATTCGAATTTTCTCGCCAATTTAGGCTAAACTTTCTTGAATAGAAACTACACTTTACGACAACACTTTTCCTTCCATTACTTAATACTTGCATTTCGAGACATTTGGTCTTAAAATTTTGAAGGTAAGTTTGTTAATTTTACTTACTAGTTTGATCTTTAAAATTTGTAATGAACTAAATGTTTAAAATTGTTTTTAACTTTAATTTCGAGGTCTTATGGTTTGGAATTAACTTTTAATGTTCTAATATGTTTACTTCTGTTTTTGAAACTGAAATGAGAGTGTAGGGGATATGTCTTCTAAAGTAAGCATCTCGTTCAGATTAATTGTTTTCCTTAATAGACACATTAATTTTAAGATTATTTGCTATTTTGTTTTGTTTAACAAGATTCTCGGCTTAAATGGACTAATGCCTTTATTAGGATTGAGTATTAATTTTGACTTATGGTTTGAATCTAGCAAATAATTTCATGCTTACTTGGAAGCAGATGAAACACTCTCTTAATTAAGTTATTGTTAATTGATGGTAGGTTAGTTTATCCCCTTGATAAGTCGATTAATCTTCGGTCAATGACAATAACTACTTTTCAATATTTAGAATTTACTTTTGGTTTTGGGATTTTTTGCGATTTAAGATTTTTCTTTGATTTTGAAACAAGAAGTTGAAATTACTATTTAAAAAGTCATTAAATTCTACTATATTTTTTTTCATTCTTGCTTTTAAATTGATTTTGTGTTCCTTAATATATGGAAAATTTAATTATAAATTATTATGAATTAAAGTAGTATTATATAGCCCAGAAATGTTTAATTAAAATAAGAAGCATTTACTTTCAAAATTATTTATTGCATGTTCAAAATGAACAACATATTTAACAATTACATTATTTGAAATAATTAAATAATAAAATAATATTTTTAATAATACTAAACAAACCTTTAGACGCCAATGCCTTTAATTCTGGGCGGGTACAAATTTTTCAGGGTCTTGAAATTAAGAGATAATGCATTATGAAGCTTCGCAGTAAAGCAAAAATGAGTTACATTAGTATATATATTTTCTGATTTATCATCGCAATTGTTTTTACGCATATAAATAATAGTTTACTTCTATTGATATCAAAGTTTTACTCTTGAAAGTGTGTTTAATTGTAACGAAACTTTGATAAGACTGTAACAAATGTTACGGCAAACTAGAAGTTTAGTTTATTGATTACGGCAAAGCACTCAAGGGCTATCTTCCTTAAGGGAGGGATGCCTTCGTGGAGGACTTTTTAAGGAAAACTGGCTCGTATACACGTTACACATGGGGAAAACCACAAAAACACCCATGCAGCCAGCCCGTTCGCGGGATTCGAACCTCGCAAACTAGAAGTTTTTATGTTTATTATCTATATCTGCCTTGAACTACAACAATTTGTAATTTTTACACATTATAATTTTCGTATTTCGTACCCTCAAGGGAATTATATATTGCAACTACTGCATTTTCATTCCCGCAAGTGTAATATTGAATCATTCCCGTAATAAATTCCACCCCGCAAATTCCGCGATTGATCAGACTCTTGTGTATTTTTAATTGCATCCAAATATTTAATACACGACTATGCGGTGATGATATTTAATTAAAAGAAAAATTCAGTTTTTATACAGTATCGTTTTCACGTATAACGGCCAAGTATCATTTAAGGGACAAACGAAAGGTATTCTTCAGGGAAAAAAATCAGTTTCAGATACTTTGCATTTTGCATTTCACTCTTTGCGTTCTTTCTCGGTGACATGATGGGCTGAATATGGTTCTCGGAACTTATCCTAGATGTAAAGTGAATGGGCGCCAGCGTGTTTTGCATAGAAAGGTTTTCCATGAAGACAACACTCCATGCATAAGTCCCGCAAGTTCCTCGCGTGATCAGATTCATTTTTACAGTGGCTGGAAGTGAGCCATCAGTATTAGTTTGATTTAAAAAGTGCTGATAGCTTAAGAACTCAAATTCAGACTTAATAATAGATGCAGCTACTACTAACAATTGTAAACACAGAAATATCCTATATTTTAGGAGCGAGTATCGTCTGCTTATACTTGTACATAAATAGTTGAGCCAACACCTATTCAATTTTACCAGTTATTTATATATCAATCGGATTTTTAAGTAAATACACCTTGCAAGTGCTAAATACATTTGAAAAATCTATTACGAACGCAACAGAATTTCCTAGCAGCATATAAACTGAGGCGAGAATATCAGAATATCCAGTGGTATTTGAGCAGAAATTTCAAGCTTATATAAATGAAGAACCGTTATTTCTTTTATATGCGAATTTTAAGTTTTGATGCATTAAAATGAAGTCTTTAATAACAATTTACCTTTACTTCTTAATATAAAAGCCCTTGAATGGTTTAATAGACATATTATTGAGCAGGAATATTTACTAGAATAAATTCTAAAGTACTTAAATTTACAAGTAAAATTACTGATTGTATTTTCATCAAAAATTGTAAAAAATAATATTGTCTTGAGAAGTTGACACGATTTCATATGCAGTTTGTTTCAAAGTTTTCGACCTCCTACTTTTTTTTTAAAGTGTACATTAAATACGTAAATATCCTAATAATTAACACTCTTTATTATTTAAAGCTTGTCTTCTTAGAAATTATATATCTCTGAGAAGATATGCGTTAGACTGTTATGAATATGATGTTTGCCATCATTTAAGAATTTCTGTAAGAAAAATTGAAATATGTAGTTGCATCAAATACTGTTAAAATTGCCGCCCAACCGGAATAGTGATTAGTGACGCTGATTACCATACCAAAAAGCACGGACTTGAAACCCGGAGAAGGCATGGATATTTGTAAATGTATAGTGCCTGTGCGGCATGGAGACACTCTAAATATGCTTCGAGCAGAAAGTCCTTCAGTATTAGGGGAGGGACTGAGCAAAGTCGTAACTGTTACCTGTATAAGATCTTATCAACGACAGACGCAATCTTGAGTCCATAGCAAGCTGAATTGCGTGGGTTCTCTGTGAGATAGACAAGCGAGATTGGTAACAACAACAGAACTGTTAAAACTAAGAATTAAGCTAATATGTTAGTAAAGGACAGCTTCCGTTCATCTTTTATGCTTCTTTCCTGAAATTACGTTTCCTACTTTTATGCGTGAAGCTACTGTGCAATTTAATAACAAACACATATTATTACATTGTATCATAGTTTCCTGTTAAAAATTAACAATAAACAATTCGAAATTCTAACAATTCTAATCAGAAACTAGTAAATTATATTACAAAGAATGAAAACGTTTCTTTCAGCATCCTTGTGGTGCAAACGGTGCTAACAGTGGTTATTAAGAGACACGGTGTTCGGATTTGGGAGAGGGCGGCATATAGAGTGCTTTAACTACTCATGGCCTAATATTATTCACAACTGCAACTTCAATTAAAGTGCTGGACGATAATTTGCTACAGATTTCGATTAATTGAAGAAGTTCCTTGTGATTTCCGTTAATCGATTTAAAGAGGGCGGCAAGGAATTAGATGGAAATATTTATTTGCCGAAAATAATAAAGCCAATAATTTGTAGAGAGTTTCAGTGACCTTTTGTTTACACTATTCGTATGCTTAATGTACTTCAGTTGTCATCTTTTTTAGATGAATTATTTGCTTCCGCTGCAAAATAATAAAATAATAACTTATTTTCTAGTAGATTCTTTAATATATTATCTTCTTTGAAACCAATAGTTAGAATTCTATTCAACTTCGAAGGCCTATAAAATGAAGAAAAAGTCGTATCATCAGTTAAAGAAGTGCTATAAGCCTGTAGTCTATCAGCCTTTGATTATTATTCTAAGTCTATTTTGGTTTACTTCCTTTTAAGTTTTAGTCATATTTATCTTTTACCTACACTTATTCTGAGGCTAGCGAGCTTTCGCTTTCAAAACAGAATTCAAAGTTGAAAGTTACTAGTATACAGACGAAAAGAAAAATCAGCTCAAATTACGTCTTATGCATTGTCTACGCCCCAACTGCAAGTTTTTGTTCTCCTTTATGTTAGTATACATATATATACATATATGAATGACTCATTAGTATATATATATGTTAGCGTTTTACGTATAAAAGTTGTAATTCTGAATAATAAACTACGCCAAGACAAAATATATAGCAAGCATATCTTGGAATACACACGCGTGGACACACATACCCGTGTATGTATTGTAGAGACATTAGGTATTTTGGAAACAGGAAAGATGAAAAATATGCAACACCTTCGCCGTGAATCGAACAGCGGACCTCTGGAATAAGCGTACAACGTGCAGACCACCACACCACGAAGGCATAACAATAAGGGGGAAGAAATACCTTATATACTCCCCCTTTTAAAGCGCGACTGGGTTTTAGGGGACCCAATCACCAAATCCTGGGTGAGGAGAAATACCAAACTCAACCCTTTTAGTTCGGGCGCCGCTGTAGAGACATTAGGTATTTGCTTATAGCACGCTTTCAACTGATGATATGATTCGTCATTTTATAGGATTTGAACTTGACGCTTTATCATTTATAGCTCTTATATGATATTGCGAACGATGTTATAAGCATCAGACATGCCATAAATGCAAACTAATGTATGCATTACATAACCTTCTGTAACATAATTAGCACATATCATAAAATATAAAAAGATTATTAGAAGATACCTATCTTTTTCTTGTAATTTGATCCAAACCTTTTTACAAATTATGTATAAAAGAGCCAATAACTGCTTGGAATTTTAATCGTAATTTACATAATTTTCTAATTAAAAAATTTATGTAAGCTGTATAAGTGTTCAGGCGCTCAAATATTTCATAATTTTTATTCTATCGTTCTCTCTAAATAATCTATAATGTCATGTATCATTTTTTGATTTAAATTTACTTACTGAGCACAACCTATTGCTTTTTCCTGGCGAAGAAATAGATTTAACTAAGTGCCTTTCATATAAATGAATATAGAATTACTTATTTATTTTATCATACTTTTTAATAATTTAATTTAGAATTTCTGATGCGTTTGTCAAAAGTCTCCCTTTTTTAATATTGAAAGCTTACATACAAATATGCATTGCGATCAAAAATGTGTTTTCGAAAGATTCCCTTTATAGTTCCAGAAACTTTAGAAAATTCACTTAATAGGGTCGTCACAGCAATTGGCAGGCAAATGCCCATTCTACGTTCTCCTTTTTCATAGAGTCAAAGCAATGCTGAAAGAGTAGAAAAAGACATAGAGAAAAATTCAATATTAAGTCAAAACCGGACAGTAAGTTTTTTTTATACATAATATCAACTTTTGCTTCATCCATCAATGTCGTACACAGAAACTCTCAAAGAGTTTTTCCACAACTTTCCTAACTTTTAGCTGAGTTAGCTCTTAGACAACGTTAAGTAAAACCGAAAGTATCACTGCAATCATTTAATACAACATTGACGACAAAAATCGCTAGAAAACTAACTCAACTGTAAACTCTATTTAAAATATATAACACTGCTTATGATATCCTTTAAAATAATTAAATCCTTATTTATAATTACGATTGCAATGATAATTGAATTACATTTTCAACACTGATAAGGAACTTACCAATTTCTACTGAGTTTAACATCTTCGATGCACAAACACATTTAACGCCAAAATGTGTTTATAAATCGTGCATTCATTATAATGCGATTGTCTGTAAAAATAAGAATTTAGACTGTCTTCCGAAAATAAAGTAAAAATCTAATAGCATATTTCACTTATAATTAGTGTGATGGAGTAAATTATTATCAGTATTGTATCCTTTCAGATTCAGCCAGAATTAAATGAAGGTTACCATTTCATGATCATTTCACTCAAATGCTGTCAGGTTGTATGAGAGGAACTTGACTACCGCTTTGATATTTATTGTGCGATTGTCAAGTAAAATGTCACACATAGGACATTTATAACATAGCCACATAAATTTCAGGACATATTCTTCTATCTGTGTATGTATATTTAACACGCGTTATTAAAACTTTTTGTTTCTATAAGCTTTGAATGTACACATTGTTTTAGGCTTACCTTATATTTTAAAGATTTTTACTGCTACAAAATATTGAGTTAACAATCAATACTGAATTCAAATATAACTCACGAATAATATACTTTCATTATTCAAAATACTTACGTAAAAGAAATACACTCATGTCCATAAATTAAGGATAATTCGGAGTCACGAGGAAATCGAACTCTAAAATAAATATATCACCTGTAAAATCACTACACACATCTTCAAGAAGCATATGCAAATTTCAGGAAGTAACCAGATGACACCGATGGTACGTCACAATGACGAGAGTGTAAGAGAGTGATATAGAAGGAATACAGTCAAAGAAGTAGAATTGTTCGCAGGCGCTTTATAAGCATTTCAGTGCAATAACCGAATAGTTATGACACAAAGGACGCATTTGGATGATTTTTTATGTGGTAGAATTATCGGGCGTCTGGAATTTGGGCGTACCCAACTGGAAGTATCAGACGAACTTGGAATTGCCCAGAGTGTCATCTCCAGGCTTTGGCAACGATTCCAAGATGATGGTAATGTGAGTAGACGTTACAGCACAGGCCGCCCCAGAGTTACAACGCCGAATGAGGACCGGTATTTGGCAGTTACTGCCAAAAGAAACAGGCGGAGCACAGCCTCAAACCTGTCTCGTCAGCTCTCTTCAGCCACTGGTACGACAATTTCAAGGCAGACCGTGTACAGACGCTTAGGGGAGATTGGTCTATATGCTCGTAGACCTGTCAGATGCGTTCCACTTACTGCAACTCACTGTCGCCTGCGGTTAGCCTGGAGTAGAGACCATGCATTGTGTACACCGCAGCAGTGAGCTTGTGTGATGTTTTCCGACAAGTCCAGGTTTAACTTGCAGTCTGATTCTCGCCGGACTTTCACATGGAGAGCTTCAGGTACTCGTTACCACCAAGAAAACATCATTGAACGACACCGTTACGGTGGTGCAGGAGTGCTCGTTTGGGGTGGAATTATTCTGGGTTCCAGAACTGACCTGCATGTTTAAATTGGAACCATGACAAGCCAAATCTATCGGGACGTCATTCTGGAACAACATGTACGTTTGTTTCGGGGCGCCATGGGCGCACAATTTGTGTTTATGGATGACAACGCCCGTCCTCACCGTGTAAACATCGTAAGCGAATGCCTTCAATCGGAGGATAACGCCCGTATGGACTGGCCAGCATTCTCACCGGACTTGAATCCAGTAGAGCACGTGTGGGACATGCTTGGCCGACAAGTGGCAGCCCCTCAACCTCCTCCTACATGTCTACCGGAACTTCAGAGAGCATTGCTTTTTGAGTGGTGTAATATCCCCCAAGATCAAATCGATAATTTGATACTCGGCATGCCTAGGCGTTGTGCGGACTGTATTGCATCGTCTGGGAGACATACAATGTATTAACAATCATACCAACCATGTAATATTGTTTTTTTGTAAATAGGGTTTTTTTTTTGTAATTTGCTCCAGGAAGAAAAAATCGCTAATTTTTTAATAATATCAAACATATAGCATCTTTTTTTGCTCTTTACCTTTTGTTTAATAAATAAGCTTTACAAATAAGTCAAATTTGTTTTGCTTCTAACTCTTCCTTTACCTGATTTTGCATTACCCTTAATTTATGGACATGAGTGTAATTACGCAAATTGATTTACAAAAATTACGAAGATTAGATTCTAAAATTCTTCTCATACGCACTTGCAGTTTAAAAGCAGATTGCACGATTTCAGGGGCTGAGATTTGCATTATTTATTTTACAGCTGTACATATCGTACTTATTTTGTATTCTTTGTACTAAAATGAGCAGAGTACTGAATACAGGATGCTTTCATTTTCGGTCTTTAGTTCGGCGCAATCAATGAAATATGCGTGTGAACCCACTTTGAAAAGTGTTTATTTAATTGTTATGCTAACCAGATCATTATCATTTCATTTTCCTATGTGATGTTTGTTTTGACGTAAATGTAATGCAAATTAGCAAAACATACGAATTTTATGCCATTATGAGAAGAATATATAATAGTTAATGTTACTTGAACCATGACTATGCTTGATTCAGTGACAAGCTCCTAAACTACTCTTTAGAAGATTAACTACATTATTCATTTTAACTGCTTCATGTAATGTAGTTGCATTTTCTATAGCTTGTGCATATGTAATGCAAATATTTATCTATTTCTTTTCCATTAATTAAATTTGGATTTTCAACAGTGTTTTAGAGATAAAACTTTACATGCGCATTTCATATCAGAAAGATAAGCGTTATTTAATCATTATTTTAGTTTAATCATTTATTACCGAGATGAGCACATTACGAGTTTCAAATAAGCTTTCCCAGGATAGAATGAACATTTTATTTGACTACAAAAGCCTCTTTATCTTATTGCCAATCCGTAGAGAGAAATATTATTTTTATAATTAAAAAAAAAAGAAAACCCTAAAATTAATGAAATAATAAACTCAATAAAACTTTAGTTTGCTTTTCAGATACTTTGGATATTTTTCTCAATGAGGTCTCTCTGAAAACCCAAAGCTTTTCAATGGCCAAGTAATTAAAATCACTGCATATTGGTAATTCCATTTAATGCTTGTTTCTTTGGAAAGCGATATTTTTTCGTTCCACTTTGCGTAAGCACCATAGCGTAAGCATCATGCAACTTCGTGTATATAACGTTCTTTCTGGAAGTAATATCCCTAAAGCTGCAAACTATGTGAGGTAACATTGCTAACAAGCAAAATTGTATGTCTAAAGTTTCTTTTCTTACTTCTTTTTAAAAGTAAAACTTTAAACTGAAAATTTTCATACAATGATTTAAGTAAAAAGGCTAAAACTGATTGGTTAATTTATTATGGAAAACCTCTTGAGAGTCAGTTGCCCAGGGACTGAATTGCGTTATTTAATTTTCTAAGCTTCATCCCTGTTTTTTCCCCAAAATCTGCTGTACGTGATGAATGCTTTCATATAAATCGATTTTAAGCGAAAATGCCTGTAGTATATTCTATCGAAGTAAGAATGGCAGAAAAAAAAATTAGCGTTATTAGCTTCACAAATAAAATTTTTAGCTTCATTAAAATTCAAAATTATTATGAATAATCAGTTAGATATTAATGCATTGTATACTAAATTCATTCATGCTTTACTAAAATTAGTTTAATGGCTTTATTTAATTTTTAATTTGTTTGATTTCATTCTAACGATTTAAAATTTACAGAGCTTATATTCAAAATATATTTCATGACTTCTACCTACAGTATTACCTGTACCTATGAAGTTATGTGAAATAAAAATTGTACAGTTCAGACGAGAACTTTTCACCTCTGGTGTTCCGGTTTAGATCTTTAGTAATTAGATCTCTGTTAGTATATTATATCTCTGTTAAAGACATACAAAATATTAATTGATCTCATTCTAAATAAGCTGTATGTAAGGAGTTAATTCTGCGCATGGTTATCATTCAATTAAGTGCTTCTCTCCATGCGTACTATAAATATAATACTAGAGTCATTAGTGTCATTTCGCTTTAGAATATTCTTCAGATAGACGGAGTGTCTTTGCGCAATTAGTTAAGTAATCCTATCAATTAGTCATTAAATGAAATGTATCTATCAACATTCTTTCAATAGTGAATTATATTATTTACCGCTTTAACTTTAGGAAATGCTGTGCTACACACATTTGTCTATCATACACTGTCAAGACGTCAGCTAGAATGATGTTATTTTCCATTATAGTTCATTTTTAAATATGCTGCAACTATAGTTACTGTGAAATAATATTTTTTGCATTAGCTGAAACAATTTTTACAAAACTAACTTCCTTAACTTTTACACATAATTAATTTTAGGATTATTCAGAACTGCCTTCTAGATATTTATGAATAAGATATTTGAACAATGAAAGCGAACAGTATATTTAAGTGCTTAAAAAGGTATTCATCTAGAATGCGGCATTGACAAAAATGGGGTAAAATAGTTAAAATGGCAAATGAATGCTTCAGAAATTCAGTAACTGTTCATTTCCAAAGTAAATCTTTAACGTTATGCAAATAACTTTTATTGAGAATTTTCTAATCCTCTTAGACATTACAGTATAGCTGATGGTAGCTTTCTTAAACCTATGTCTTCCAGAAGCTTATATCTACGTACAATGTGGCTTAATATGAATAATAACGCAGCTTATGTTTCTAAGGATAGAATTAGTAATCCGCTTTAAAAGTTTCTTGCGAATTAATACAGTTTTTAGCCTTCTCAATTGAAAGGGGGCCCACCAGCGGCCGAGCGGTAAAGTCGCTGAACACTGGTAGTTCGGTCCGAGGTTCGAATCCCGCGAACGGGCTGGCTGCATGGGCGCTTTCGTGGTTTTCCCCATGTGTAACGTGTATACGAGCCAGTTTCCCTTAGAAAGTCCTCCACGAAAGGCATCCCTCCCCTTAGGCAGATAGCCCTCGTGTGCTTTGCCATAATTAAATACACCAACACCAATTGAAAGGAATTCTTAGACAGCGATAATAAAAGGGCAAGATATTATTTCTGCACGCAAAAATGTCTAATTAATTTACGTTCCGAAATATAAAAATTCATTTTGCGATATTTAATCGATAGTACTTTAGATGAAACCTAGAAAAATGAAATTAATTTATAAATATTTTCTTTTAATGGGCTACATCAAATATTTAAATACTATCTAAGCCAGCTTTTTTAACTTTTCGGTACTTGAGAGCAAATCAATTTTCAATCACAATTTTCATCACGTCTTCCTCAGACAATAACAATGCAATTCCTCAGACAATAACGTGTTTTTATTACTTTGACATTGAAGTTATATTACAACCTTAATTACAAATTTTACAAATTACCAAGAATAAGTAAATTTATTGCTGCATGATAACACCGATCTGCTGCATTCACAAAACCAGAATTGATATCTTTCTATTGCTCTCTGTCTTACGTACACCATATCGGACATTTTCCTCATATCGGCCTCGCAAGAAGTGTCGATTTATCGAATGTTCTCGAACGTCTGCGCGACAGCGATGCTGCTGCCTATAAATGCTACATCACGTTTAGGTCCAACCGTCTCAAGAGTGTCGATCCTACTACCGCTATTGTATTTATCATGAATCTGTATATTGTAAATTACATGTTAATTGCAATTCAAGGTATTAAATATTACAGAAAATAGATTTACCCAGGATCACGGATAGATTTTAAAGTGTGCATTAGGCGATATTGAAGTATCAACAAATGCACAGACGAGCGTAGTTCCCAAAATAAAAACAAGAAAATATTCTCAAGAATACTTAAATGCTTGGTTTCCCATCGTTGAAGCAAATGAAGAAGAAAGGCGCCCTGTCTCTCATTTGCTCAAACATTTTGGCAGCAGATTACATGAAATCCAATAAACTTAAACGGTATTTTTAAGGGGCATAGAAATGGAGAAAGATATGAAACTTTTTTAGTTTAGTATTGATAAGTTAATTAATGAAAACATTTTGCAGCACTCATACAATGCTATTTATACGTATATTATATCAGCGTAAAGTGTGTATTTTATTTTCTATTATGTCAGAATTTCTTTTGTTCTGCTTTCCTTTCAGTAAATTAATAATAATTTTTTTAATAATATTTTCTCTTCGATATGCTCGCCCCCCCCATTAGTGTTATCACGCTCTCCTAGAAAGGTCGCGCCCACAGGTAGAAAATCTCTGACCTAGCAGAAATATGCCTTTATGAAAGACTTTTCAAGGGAAAACAGGCCGTATTCATGTTATACATAGCGAAACGACAAAAACACTCATGCAACCAGATTTGATCTCACATCAAACTACCAATTGTCAACTATCATAGAACTTTCCACTTTGCCGCCCAGTCGGTATGGTGGTGAAGGAAGCTGACTGCGATGCCGAAGGGCCTGGGATCGAATCCCAGAGAAAGCATGGTTGTAAACTGTCCGTCCCTTCATAGGAAAGGCGATGGTGGCCCACCTATTGGGTGCCTCCATAATAAAGAGACCACCACAACTGGCTTTGTATAGATTAATGGACTGGGTTATATTTGTAATTGTTCACAATCTGCCATTGGAAAAAAATAGAACTTTCCAAACATTTCACCGTCGATCCCTATGCATACAGTTACATAATTTATGTATTATATAATTTAAAACTATCCGCATATTCGAAAAAGTAAAAAAGGCACCCTTTAGGATAGATAAGAAAAAAGATAACGTTAGGGAAAAGATAACCTTAGGGCTGAAAATAAGCCATTAATAAAATAATATGTGTATATAAACATTTCAATTTACATTATGAATAAATATACAGTTATATAACCCCCCCCAAAAAAACAACTTCATAATTTTCGTCGACTCAACAAAACTTCGATTTTGAGATAATTAAGTGTAACTAAATAAGAGGGATAGTTTGTTAATTTGTTTAAAAGCTTTTTAGTTAAATTTTATTACGAATGGTGCAACATTAAGTTCAAAATTCAATTTGTAAGATAACGATGCTTCATTAATTATGAGTCAATTTATGTACCGCTATAAATGAAAAATATTGAATTTCTTGAGAGTTCAATTGTTTCCTTCTTGTTCTGTCCCCTTTCAGATGTACCTCTACGGGAGAAAATTACTCTACAGAATCACAACCGTCAGGTCCAACTTGGGATACATCAAGGAACTGGCAAGAGCAGGCTAATACATCGCCTGTTGAAAACCAGTATAACCGCAAAGCTCCAAAGTTCCTTCTTATTCTGATTTGTTGCTGTACTGTAACTTCTCTACTCTAGAACTGTGGTCTAAAATTGCAGTTGTGTACTCATGAAGCCATGTTATCTGTCTCATGAAGCCATGTTATCTTCTGCTTAACATCGAGCATGCTACTGCGTTTAATCTTTCTTGCAGCAAAATACGCATTAGCCTTTTCATAAATCATATTCATAAATTAGCGTCAAACATTATTGTCAGTTTCACAAATCAGTGTCAAACATTAAATGTGATAAAGTAGAAATTCAGTATACAATAATGTTGAAGCTCGACAAAGGAGGCTGCTTTTAACTTACATGAGAAATCTACGATGGATGCATTAACAGGATTCAAACCTGGTTTCGGAGGTGGAAGCTAAAGAACAGGATATTCGAAATTTCTTCACGGGAAAGCTTGCCTTCATATCCATACGGTAATATCTTATAAACAGGATTTTTGACCGTTGAACAAAAAGGCTTAAAGCTATAATCTATTTTCTGTCACTTCGGTGACAAGAATGTGGGCTGTTATTGCGTCGCATCACATTCTATGACAAAAAGAATTCCTGTCTAACATAATGTCACATTCATATCAGCAGAAATCACAACATGAGCCGCTATGGAAAATATCGAACAAGCATTGCATACATGAAAGGATTCTTGACATTTTGACATTGAAGTGTATGTTTTGTACTGCTGGACCGAGGCCAAAATATTCCTACAGTTATTGGGCTCAGAGTTCCACTCTAATCAGCATATCCACTTGACATCTTTGCAAAGGGTTCTTATAGTGCCCAGAAATTGCAAATGGAGTACGACAACAGCGTGTCTATAACCCAATGATCTTGGCAGGAGGCCTCGCTTTATTTTAAGGTTATGGCGACTTAGATGAAAAAGCATCTATAACCTCTTTTCAAGTTAACAAAAAGGTTGACCGATTTAATATTTCCAATTTTAATAAGAACACAACACATGCAATTTTTTTCACCAACAGAAAAATATAACAGAACTTTCCAGATACTTGATAACCATTTAGAATTACAAATAAAGCACTCAGGTGTAAAAGGAAGGAAATATTCTATGTAAATTTTACAGAAGATTTTAGTTAAATAATCAAAATCTGGGAGATATTCATATTTAAATAGTTATTGCTATAATTATTTCCGTATGGAAAGTGGAGAAATTTCTGTACAAAAATTGTAAAACCTTCTTTTATTTTCCAAATTTATTCTGAAATAATGACGATTAAATGATAAACAAGCTGCTTAATATAGCAGCAACTGTTCGTTGTTGATTTTATTGTTACTGAACATTAAATTAATTCATTTATCCAACATTTATTTTTTCTACAATACGGGACAGTTATTTTGTATAGTCCTTCAAGACTGTCTTCCTGGAAAAGGTACTTTAACGGAAACTTCTCGAAGAAAAATTAAGTCATATTTGCTTAAACAAAACTTGCTAACTAAACAGCACTTTCATCTGAGAATCGCCCCCCAGACTGAACTACAAATGTGGATTTTAATAGCTCAGTTACTGGTGGGCTTGTTTTTATCACATTTCTTACATCAAATACATTATACGTTGAGAAAAACAAAACGTTTTGCCTCGACTGATGATTTGAAACACAGAAAGTTAATATATTATGTTCATTACAATATTTTTCAGTATTGACTTGCATATGTATTGCAAGTGCCCATATAATTATTCAAAAAAATATTCCCATAACCGTATGATTATTTGACATCTCTAATGTATTCTCAACGAATTTTAAGCACAAAATTATCAGTAATAAACTTAAGAAATTACATGAAATAATAGTAACACGGAAAAGTATCAAAGAAAAACGAAAACTCGATTATTAATTTTGGTTGAGTTACAGAAAGTGCCACGGGAATTTCCTAGAAATAAGAATAAATAAAAGTAGGAAATTCCAGTTACTTCATTTTATCATCTAAGGAATTATGGATACGTTCCAAAACATATGTCCTTCCGACGAAAGGCAGTCGAGCGTGTGATGCAGTCTTAAATGATTTTTCAACTTTGTACGTCATAAAAGTCGTTTAATACAGCCTTGGCCGTCAAGAACATTCAAAAATTCAAAATATGGATTTTGCTTTTAAAAGCTGAGATTACATTTTTATTACAAAAAATGGTACTTAATTTTTCTGAAAAAAAAAAAAGATTTCAGTCATATCAAAGGAATATTTTCATATATTCAAACATGCATTTATCCCTCCCCCCTTTCAGTTTATCAGCTTATTCCAGAAAGTTCAGTTTTAATTTCTGTTTTCCTTTTTATAATTCAGTAAAATGTAAACAGAGTGCCTGTAGATTTATTAAGAAACAAAAACAAAAATATATCCTCCTTAAATTTATGTTCATTAGAAATCATCATTTTACTATACTTTAATTATACATTAAAAAAAATAAATAAAATTTCTAAAATGTATGTTCCAGACTGAGCAGCAATAGTTTGAGGTATTATTTGCCATTTATGTCACAGTTTTATCAGCAATAGCTTGAGGTATTATTTGTCACGCAATTGTGTTGCAACAATTAATTACACGAAAACTGAATAACAGACCGTTAAATTTTATGAATAAAACCTGGAGGTAAATTGGCAAAATTTCGCTATTGTGTAAATCTAAAATCAATTCATTATTTTCACTTTCTAATACACATCTTTTTCAGTACTTCCTTTTCATTGCTAAAATATTTCTTTTGTGAGATATAAAAAATTTTGTTCTACATTCATTATAATTAAAAAGCAAGTTTCTTTATTATTAAACATAATTTATAAAAATATCTTTTTATAATTACAAAGAATTAAAACACATATGTTTCATTATTTCGTTCTGTTTTAACATTATTCGGTGTAAAAAATTATAAATACATTCATTTTATCATTACACATAATAAGGTATAACTAATACAAATATTTCATATTTCCGCTGGATTCTTAGATTTGGATTATTTTATTGGCATAATAAACTCGATGGTCATTAGCATTCTCAACCTGGTTGGCTGAATCGTTGACCAATTATATAGTTTAGGCATAATCGACTGACCACTGTACTGAGTTCGTTCTGTAATGAAATTTGTATTTCCCGGTAGCTGATGTTTTGGTTATTGCAGCAGAGACATTCTAGTAATGCACTTACCTGCTGCGATTTCCGATTAAAACAAAAGACAACAATTGACGCCAAATTCAAAATTAGGTCCATGTCCTAGGTATAGTGTCGAAAGTTGAAAATAAATTTCGCAATCCATCGCAATTATAATCAGCGCTATTCAAGCCTTTTTATTTACTTGAACTAAGTAAAGGCAATATTATAATCACGAAAAATTTCGGGTACGCTATTTTAAAAAATATATATACTTTTTGACCTCTCTCGAGTCCATTTGAAAGATTTTTGCGTGATATCTTCGGGTACAGACAAAATAAAGAACTGTTTATTCCAAAAGTCATTGTAAAATGGATTCTAAATCGATTTTTTCGTAACGTCGGTGCATTAGTACGTTTGTATATATCTCGCATAACTCAACAACAATTAGTCGTAAAGTTCTGAAATTTTGTATATCAGACTGCTATAACATCTAATTATGCACCTCTCTTTTTTGTTGCAATCGACCGCACCTCAAACGTGTATATATATGTATACCCTCTTACTCACCAGGTGAAATCTGTGTTTTTATTCTTATGTGTTGGTAAATTGTACATTTTTTTGCTTTAAAAGTGATTGAATTATATTGTTTTTGCTTTCCGGGTAAGGTTTTTATGCCTTTTGTTAATCTGCACGCAATAGTTGAAGAATCATCAACAATTTAAATGTGTTTGGCAGCGACCAGCCCTAACCTGGTGGCTGTTTGTTTACATTTGAAACTCTCCGCAGTGTAGAGAAGTAAGTAAGTTTGTGCCTCAACTTCATTTTTTGTTTGCCCAACGGCACAAGAAATTAACTTACGTCGTTAAAATTTATGTGCGTTACGTTAAAATTTATGTGCACCAAAATATTTCTGCCCATTGCTCAAATTGCTTGTTTCGCGTAGTAACTGTAATTTCAACTGAAAAAAAAAAAAAAAAAAAAAAAGTTTTTAACTGTTTTTAACTGTATTTTGTGTTTTAAGTTTGATTATATTTTAAAGTATTTTAACGAAGATATTTTAAGTTTTTACGTATTCGAGGAAATAAGTTAACATGTACTGCAGCAAAAAGTGTGCATAATTTAATATCTTCATTTGAGAGGGTTTCAAAGTTTGTAAAACCAAGTAAATTTATGCAACATTTTACACTTAGAAAACTTGAAAAATAAGAATAAAATGTTTTGTAACGGAAATCCAAGTCATATTACAACATATTCCAGCTTTTTATTTATGAGCAAATTCAGTTCAAAGAAAAAGAAAGAGATTTTTAAATATTACCACAATTATATACTAAGTGTATTTAAAGGATATACACCTCTGAATCAAATGGTTGCACAATGGGCTACGAAAGAAAGTCTAAAATTCGAAACTGAAATTAAATGCTTACTTATGTGAATTTATAATGTTCATTTATTTTATTTTTATAAATCTAAATAAATTATGCAGCTGTTCATTCATGATTAGAGCCGTTCAAGTTACAAAATTGTAATTAATACCTACGCAAGGGATTTTCCCCCTTCCGTACTGCGTACCTTCGTTGCTAAGTTAACACGTTGAGTGCCACGTCAGTCACCGGTAACTGACACTGAACTTTTCCTTCTGGCCACGTCAGTCACCGGTGACTAACACTGAACTTTCCGTTCAGATCGCGTCAGTCGCCGGTGATTGACAGTGACAAACACGATATAAAACTTTAAAAAAATATTATTTTAATTACATGATTTTTAATGGATTTTATTGAAATAGAGCAAAAACGATTTTCTCCGCAGGTATCACAAAATGTGGCAACATGATTAGTCACTGTTCTGGACATTTCGCTACCACACTGAGCCGTATTTTCTTCATACCATAATTTACAATATCTTCGTGCAGTTAGTAATGCATATTTTTGGAGTTTGTGTCGTATATTTTTAGCAGAAAATGCAATACCGCTAGATGGAATGTCTTCGTCTCGACATTTTGTGAGGTGACATTCAACTGATACAACTGACACTTTCACGCTGTAGGTTAAAGAAAGATTTTTGCCTACCCTGGACAAAGCATCGAAGCGAACTAAACGCATATAAACATAAGGAATTTCTGATCTTTACTAACAAGTTTAGAAAAGCACTTGGCATTGTGATATAGAAATAACAATCATGCTTCTAAGCAGCGTGCGTGGCCTGGTGAAAATTTTCTGAGGAATTCGCATCTGTAAAGTGTATACGAGTTAGTCTTTGTTAGCAATCCCTCCATGATGGCATTCTTTTCCTGAGGCAGATAGCCCTCGCGTGCTTTACGTAATGAACTAAAACCCCCAAATCAAACCTTATAAATTCGCGTGGCACTCAAAGTCCTATTGCATGGCTGGCTGAAATTGGGAGATTTGGAGTTCGACGACGAGAATATTGCTGGTTTTCATGCTTCCTCCTCCAATAATTACCCAATAATTATCGAAGTGACACCTGAACTGAAATTTGGAGGACGATAATTCATTAATACTTTGATTTGGAAAATGGATCTCCTCCTTCCCAACTGCTTTTTAAGTGGGGTAAAATGTAAGGAATTTTCTCCTTTCTTGCTATGTGCCATCGTAATGTACATAATTAAAAGCCCACTCGGCTAGTATTCGGGAGATCTGGAGTCTGAATCCTAGAGAAGGCATTGCTCATTTTTCATATATAATACTTCGAAATAACTCTGATGTTTCTACAACTGAAGTTAAACGAGTTTTCCTAATACACTCCTAAATGCTTATCTAAATGCATAGTTATATCTTTAAAAGAAATATTGCACAGAAAATAATTTCTTATTTTAAATGAATTAATAAAATAAAACATCGAATTATAGATTGTAATTGAATACTGATACATTCACTGAGAGTAACTGAGGACATTACTGCTATTTAAATAGCTTTCTTTGCGTTTCACTACAAAACCGTTCTGACTTTTCAACACTTACATGTGTTTAGTAATTATCAGTTCAAGGAAAAGAGAACATAAATTTATATAAACAAAAATAATTAATATTACTTTACAACTATTTCGTATTTGTAGATTAATACGACACAAATTGGCGCACTTTGCTCGAAGTTAAATACTTAGAACAGAGATTTAATCCTGTTCGCAGTAGCTGTAGAGAAACTAAATCTAACAGCTGAAAGACAGCATTTTAAAGTTTTTCGCATTACTTAACATTCCAAATGAAATAGTTTCAATATAAATTTATGTATGAGGTATTTGATGTCTTATAAGACGTCTTTTAGCATAAACTATTCAATACCGTTTAAGCTAAATATCTTTCTCATACAATTGACAGGTCACTTGACAGCCAAGCGTAGCAAAAGGAATAGATCATCATTAAGAATGAATGCTATCATAAGATATAACTGCATTTTCCCTCCTGTTCATTTTTTATTTAAACAATCATTATCGCATTTTCACATTTTTCTGGAACAAACGCTCCTAGAAGAAAGAGAAATTTTGAAAGGACAGAAATTCAAACTCACAATTGTTTTTGAAGAGCTAAAATAATTCCTAGTATTGAAATTATGCAAAATTCAGAACATTTCTTCTAGAGAACGAATTAAGACTGAAAGAGTAATTTTCGGATTGGCATGCTTTTGGTTTCGTTTGTTAACCTCTGAATTCTTTTTAAAATCTGCTTGTAGTTGCAATTTTGTAAAAATTAGTTCTTTTAGAATAAGAAATTGAAGAGAATGATGCATGAGCCAGTCTCAGGTTTGATAATGATTAATTCTAAAGTTCAGATTCATAAGCGTTTTTGTGCATATTAACATTCGACCATTTTCAAAATCATTCTGATTTTGTGATTTTGTAAAAATAAGTCTGCTGCCTTTTCATATCACACAACTACCACTTCGACACTAACTTCGGTACCACATGCATTCAGAAATATCGTCGCCCGGCAAATTTTCAAAATTCTGAGAACGGTTCTTAGTGTCATGGAAAAAGATCTTACATTTAACTTTCAAATTATAATAGAATATTGCATATCAGTGGAAGAAACTAGGCTGAAGAACGTACGTACTTGGTAATTTTTATATTTATTATAACTTACCTAATTTATATCGTACTAGTAATATGCTGAATTAATAATTTTATTATTAGTAGCTTTTAAAAAACTTGGCATCATTAATATAATCAACAAAATATTCTTCTGAAACTATTTATTATTCACATAGCCTACAGGGGAAAAAATCCTATTTATGCATCACTTCAGAAGAGGATTTGCTTGATTCCTTGTATGTTCCTCTAAACATACACGCTTTATCTTCAAGCAAATAGCCCTCAATATTTTTAATTAAAATCATTCATTTATAACTGTTTAAAAACAATTAAATTTCAGAAAATTATGCAAGCTTAATCTTCAAGCAAAGAGCCTTCAATATTTACTTTTGTTTTGATTAAAATCGTTAATTTATAAGTTTGAAAAAAAAATTAAATTTCAGAAAGAATATTCATTTATCCCTTATAATTATTTCCTTATCACTCCAAAATATGACAGCACGTCTTTCAAAATTCAAAACACAAATTCTCGAAAGTAATTCCACATAAGGAAAGCTTTGCTTTCTTTACAGACCAGCTTTACATTAGAACTTAACCAGAACTAGACAGGAAATGTCGTTCCAAGTCTTCGGGATTAGTGTCGGCTGAATACACTTACCAATCCACGTCACGCGCATCGAATGCTCTATTTTATCACTTTTAAAGAACGATTTGATTTGACACTCCCTAATTCCCCATTACGGTTTGCCCTCGCTAGACAAAGGAAGAATGTTTTTGGAAAAAAGCCAGTTTGGAAAAACAGTTTTTGAAAGATACGACCGAAATTCTGCTGAAGATAAACGTCGGACTACAATTATTATTACCCATTATTTCAAATAAACACACAGTGTAGGTTCATAAGTGATATGGGATGGGTTCGCAGGTGATATTCTTCATGATAAGTCGATTCTTCAATTTCTTAGCATTTTATGTGGTTTATGTGAGTCATTCATCCTTGAGAAAAATTATTTAAATTATAATGGAGGCATTTATTTTAAAACTAAAACAGCTGGTTTTTGCTTATTTTTAGCAGAGAGGAAAATATCACCCTTGCTCAAGGCTTGATTCCTTGTAATGTCCTGAAATGTCTGGTACGACTTGTCGAAATAATGGTTCTTTTATCTTTTAAAATATACAGGCAATAAAATCTGTCGTCTTATTTTTGAAAATTTTTGAGACAACCACGAAATTATTCTTTGAAAACATGTATATTATAAAACTCACCGTAAAAAGAATATAAGCTAATAAATTTCATCTAAAACCATCCCCTTTAAGAAAGCTCCAAAATTTCTAATTTAAAAATCACTTTTTTTAGTTTATTTAATGTTTAAAAACGCTTTTTACTTTGTATTGTCATTATTTTTGCTTCATACCATTTTGCAAATTTCCTTCCACTTAATTTTCTGTTTGCATTAAACATCCACGTGGTCTAGGAAATTTCCAATTTTTAGAGTGTTAGAATTGCTAGAATTGTTGTGTCAGATATTTGATTTATCTTTCAAATTATTCTTTGAAACATAGTGTATCATTGTAACAAGCGTCTAGAAAAAAAGTGTTTAGTTTGAAATTAAACATGATGAGGACAAAATACTTCTCAGAGTTTAGCTTGTGATTACTGGCCAGATATATAGCTCATTATATTACAAGAGTAAATTATGAGAGGCATGTCTTAATTCATAAGAAACTAAATTATTTAAGGTGATGCAGATTTTTCTTAGCAATTATAAGGTATTTTCTTCCCCCTTTCTGTGTGCCTTCTTATAATATTCAATATAATTTTAAGGAGGCTCATACACCTTAAACCCCTTATGTGCTTCGAATTATGTGACTGTTGCAAGAATTGAGATATTTTATTTATTTTAAAAGTAATTACCTCCAACTTTTTACAGCTGACTACAATGACGAATATTTTTTAAATTTAATCAGGTTTGTGACACAATTTTTCGTCATGTTTCCACCTTGCGCGCATGATATTTTAAAAATGGCTCATGGTACATACTTGAAATTTGATGGAATTCTTTATATGGGCACTATTTTCTAACTTAACCAAAACTCTGACGAATATTTTAATATTAAAAAATTTTATGCACGAAAACATTACATATTTTTTTAATAAAACACATTTTATAAACTCAACTCCAAATAAAATAAAAATGTAACATGAAATTCTCAGTTTTTTTTGGTTTACAGTAGTTTCCAAATGTTATAAAAGCTATATATAAACTATGGAATGAAATAATGCAACAAATAATTTTAAACTGTGCGCTCAAGGTGGAAACATAACGAAACTTTTTGTCACAAAGCGGATTAAATTATAAAAATATTTGTGGCAACACAAACGTTTTGATTACGATTTCAGAAAGCAGCTATATTATGTTGTCAGCCATAAAAAGTTGGAAGTAATTGCTTTTAAAATAAATAAGTTACCTCCATTCTTGCGACAGTCACGTATTCGAAGATCATAAGAGGTTTAAGGTGTATGAGCCCCTTTAAAGCAACTTTTGAAAACCAATAGAAATATCATCAAATTTTTTGTTAGTTCTTGTTGGAAAACTTCCATTTTTGCTACTATACTAAAACAAGCCGAAGTAGTTCTCTTCTTAAAGGAAAACAAGCCTTAGGATAATCCTCAATCATATAGACCAATATGCCTGCTACCTGCTTTTGGAAAGCTTCTAGAAAAATTAATACTATCATACAATATCACCTGCATATTAACAAAATCATTCACCCATATCAGTTTGCTTCATTATTAATAAATCAGTAAGTCATGCTTTCCAGAAATTACATCAAATATTACAAATAAACAGTAATCAAAATAAGCATTCTTTAATAATATCATTAGACATTTAAGCAGCTTTTGACTCTAAACGTTGGCCAGATGCAACACAAATCCTTAAATTCATCCATTGTCCAAATAAATAATTTCTGTCATTAAACACTTACTTCTATAACAGATTTCTACAATATACATCAAATAGTGGAATCAAATTATATAAAATTACATGAGGATGCCCACAAGGATCTTGTTTGAGTCCAGTTATTTGGAATTTATAGCAAATGAAATATTGAAACATTTTGACAATATCCTTCATACGCACGCACAAGCATATGCAGATGATTTCCTACTAATAGTACAAGGCAATAGTCGCAAGGATATAGAAGATAACTCCAAACAATTCCTACAAATCTTTAAACAATGGGCAAATAAATTCCAGTTAAAAATATCAATTCTGAAGAGTAAAGCTCTTTATATACCAAAACAGGGCACTAAGATAAGGAACCTTCGAAACCCAATTATCAAAATAGCACAAGATAAAATAGCAACAGTAAATTCACTACTTTACCTAGGTATCATGCTTGATAATAGACTTTCATGGCGTCAAAATATCAAATATATCAAAAATATCAAAAATAAACTTCTAATATTATCAACCTCAATAAAAATAATCACAGCAAGAAACTGGGGAATTTCTTCTCAATATCAGAAAATTTGGTATACAGCAGTAATAGATAAGATTCTTCTCCATGGCGCTTCTGCTTGGGGCACAGATCTAAACCAACATGCAAAAAGACAACTAACTTCAATACAACGGCTTTTTCTGCTATCAACAACAAAAGCATATAGAACAACACCTACCAGTTCTCTACAAATCATTTCAGGTATTCCACCAATTACTCTGACTTTACAGAAAGAAGCCGTTAAAACAAAAGTTGCAGGCCTACGACAAACAAGTACCTATAATTCTAATATCTATCATTTAATAGGATATGAAGAACTCAAACAAAATATAAACTTACATCCAAATCAATTATATTTAGAAAATTCAACAGTAAATTTAAACATTGATCATTTTCAAATTCAAATTTTTACAGATGGATGAAAAACAGAGTTAGGAGTAGGAAATACTTATTGCGTTTTCAGAAACAATAATCTTATACAAACCTGGAAAACAAAATTGAATCATACAAATTCGGTATTTCAAGCAGAACTATTGGCTATAAGAGAAGCAATAACATAGTATGCAAAGCAATTCTCAGTAACCTGTGACCAATAATTTCTGACAGTGCCTCAAGTATTCAAGCATAAGTAGCTGGTCATAATCGCTCTCCTTTAGTTCAAGATATATAATCTTTACTCACATATTTTCCAACTGGACAAAAACCTTAACTACATTGGACAAGTGCCCATGTAGGAACATTGGGCAACGAAATGGCAGATAGCTTGACAAAAGAGGCAGCAAATGGTACTACAACAACAATAACCTATTTACCAAATCCATTATCACTTTTAAAATCAAGACTCGAACAAAACTTAATTTCTCAATGGAAACTCATGTGGTCACAAGATAATACGGGCAGACGAACTTTTATGTTTCTACCAAAACCAACACGAAACTTAGTAACAAAAAATAATGTAATAACATATCTTCTAACAGCACATGGACCCTTCATTTCATATCTTTTTCGTTTCGGCTTGTATCATATAGACAACTGCATATGCGGATCAACATAAATAACAGATCAATACCTGTTTGAATGTACAATCACTAAAGACCTCCACTTTTGTCCTTTCATAAGTGAAAATGCCTAAGGATGGTTCAAATAACTCCTCAGAAGTAAACCTCTCCGAAAAAGCGTCAAAATTTAATGGAATATCTCATAGAAAATTGTGGTAATCTAAAGGCAGCATAAATTAAGGCATCACAATTCCACATCAGCATTATTTCGACATAATTAGCATCACTTCAAGGCAGCACAACTTCAATCAACGAATATGAAGCTTACTCCAGACTATAAAATTTATCAGAGCTTTATCAGAACTTACTTCAGACTAAGTACAACAGATAAATAAACTTTAACAGACTTATGAACTGTGAACGTTTATAAATAGTGAACTATTTATGAATTATAAACTATTTATCAACTGTGAACTATTATTACATTTTAACAAATCATAAAATCCTGTATTATTTATTATGTATATAACCAAAATTTTATTGTATCCTAAACCTTTATTTGTATTCTACATTATGCATTTTATATTCTATGTACGTACCATCAAAATTTCTGTTAATAATTATATGAATCCTGTCAATGTATGTCAAAATTAAGTATACATCAAAATCAAATTTTTATTGTAATATAACATTTTAAATAAACGTGCTTCCACTGAGTGAGCAATAAAGCTGAAAATCCTCATGGCGGCACAGCTGCTCACCCAGTGGTCTCCGGTCTCCTGTATGTCTTCTTGGTGTAACGGTAGCACACTCGGCGTGTATTGCAGAGGTTCAGGTTCGAGTTCCGGGGACAGAATTCTCATATTTCATGTCTCCTGCTTCAAAATAACCTAATAATTCTACAACCGGACGAATAATAAACAAATAATTTTAATAAAGCTATATATATATTAAGTACTTTCGACAGGGAATCTTTTAGACGGATTTAGGTAATATGAGATTTTCTGAAGCTAGAAACGCGAGCATTCATCTATATCGATGGCTGGGTTTGCTTGTCCTTTACACCACCAAATTACGCTAATTTTTAAAAATTTTATCCTCGTCTGATAAGCAATGAAATATTACACAATAATTTAGAAATAGATAACACATATCATGGCTCTTGAATCAGCATAACTAGCATTTTATAGTAGCATTTTCTAGGGTACATTTTATTTAATTAAAGTCTTTTATTAATTTACTTCTTATATAAAATCATAACGTTTTCTTTAAATTGTTTGTATACACATGTCCTTTCCCTTTCAAAATGAATCTGGGGGAAAAACAAAATTGCAAATGAAGTCAAGAGCTTTTGTCACTCTGAGCTTCCGTTTGTCATTTTAGGTTAACAAACACTTTAGTTATAAATGCAAAATGAATACAGAAAAAATATTGAAGAAATATACTTAAATAAAATACTTTTTTTGCCATCATTATTTTTCCTTCAAAGGACGTAATTATTCTTGTTAAAATGAAAGAAGGCTTTTGGTAAAAAAATACGAATATTTCTTTAAATTTTATTCAGAATGCTTTAAATAAGCATTAGCAATATATTTAAAAATTAAATTTATTAAAATTAAATTTTATATTTAATTAATTAATTTCACCAATCTCGTTAAGCATTAACATAAATTTATTTCAAAATTTTCTTCTTTTATTGGTTATATTTTATTTATTATAATATTATTTTTATTTTATCAGTATAAACGATAAAATGTTTTGTAATCACCCTAATTAAAAAAATATTAATAACATCTTAAGTGACTTTCCTTAATTAGTCAAAATCGAATTATTTCTAGACTCGATAATTTTTTATCCCAAGTCTTATTATAATAAAGTAGTTTCTCTATAAATCTTAATAAGTAATAAATAATTAACAAATATGTATATAAAAGCGTCTAAGTAGTAGTTAATTACTAACTAGGGGATTAGTAAATACTTTGCTGTAATTATTACAACACTAATTTTTAACTAATTATAGCACTAATTTCATTCATAAGCGTTTCCTTACGAACTTCATTCGACATGTTACTTGTAACCGAGCTTCTAATTTTTTCTCACAATGCTCACTTATATCAGTTCCTTTGGATGGCTGGTATAAATTATTTCTTTTGAGATTAATTAAAAAACCACAGGCAGCCGAAAAAACTAATATTACTTCCATGTAAACTATAAAAGCACTTTAGATAGCGAAATTAGAAGAAATAAATTTGGAAGCGTAAAGATCACTTCGAAACAACGGATTTACGAAACATGATAATCGATCTGAAGTCATATGCTAAAATTAAAAATTATAATATTCAGTTCGCGGCTACAAAAATAAATTCTAAAATTGCTAATTATTTTTAATCTGAAAAATGCAAAATATATATTCTTTATTTCAATTAAAAGACATAAAGGAGAGCATTCGATTTGCTATAAGTAATTTCATTAACAGACTATGCATACTAATGCGCATAAAAATGCATACTATGCATAACAATGTATACTAACAATTATGAATTCTAACACTTGTATAAAAGCGGTAGTTTGAAAAATATACTTTTGTGTGTGTGTGTGTGTATCCGACGTTATGGTGCTCATTTTAGGGTAAATGAAAATCCGTAGGAAAGCATTGAGAAAATGCCTATGCTGTTATTTCCATTTATATAAATGTTGTTATTTTCAAATAATCAAGTATATGCACGGATTATACAATACTGCGACCCTCCTTCCCTTGCCACTAAATACCTCTAGAGGATTTTAGGTTCGCTATTATTTTACACGACTCCCTGCCGCACAGACACTTGCAAACATTCGAGCCTTCTCCGGGATTCGAACCCGGGCCCAACAATAGAAAATCATATAACGATAGGGCTGGCCCGTATTAATTATCTCAGTAAGTACGTCTATTCACACGTGCGTATATGTCACACTAATGGCGTATAGTACGCATATGTCACACTAATAGTAATTTTTTTCCAGGTTTGATATAAAGTAAAGAACTCCTCTTATGTAGATAGCCTTCGAGTGCTTTGCCATAATCAAATACACAAAAAACAAAAACAAAACAAACAAAAAAAAAAAAAAAAAAACCTCACCTCACCAAAGAGAGGTCGAATGCAAAGAATTTACGAATGATGGAGATCATAGTTTTACGTACATAAAGGACTTTTAATTTACTTGAATTAAGAATAATCGAAAAGTAAATGAAATAACCAAGGCCTATTGTTTTCTGTTAATTTGTTCGGCTAATATAATAAGAAATCTCAATGGAGTCTGTGCATTGACTTCAGTGTACTTTTGTCGTATGCATACCCATACGAGATTGGCTTTTATACTCTTTTGTACGTATTGTGTATACGTATAGGAGATATATGCTTATAGGTGCGATTGCATTAAAACGTTGTCAACTGAATATTTATAAAACATGAAGAATTAACGGAGAAGATGACTTTTTAAGATTAACCTTTATTCGGGAATGATGACAATTTAACCGTATCTTTTATGTCATTCATAGCTTATATAATACGAGATCTTGAAATAGTTTATTTAATATAATTTGAGCTGCATTGTTGTTATAGCTCAAAATATACAAATAAACTGCACAACTTCTCATCGAAAGGGACCACCAGCGGCCGAGCGGGGATGTCGCTGAACACTGATAGTTCGGTCAAGGATTCGAATCGCAGAGAACGGGTTGGCTGCATAGGCGTTATCATGGTTTTCCCCATGCGTAACGTGTATACGATCTACTTTTAATTAGAAAGTCCTCCATAAAGGCATACCTCCTCTTAAGCAGATAGCCTTCGAGTGCTTTGCCATAATCAAATACACAAAAAAAAAAAAAAAAAAAAAAAAAAAAAACCTCACCGAAGAGAGGTCGAATCCAAAGAATTTACGAATGATGGAGATCATAGTTTTACGTACATAAAGGACTTTTGAAATCAACTGCATTAAAGCTCTCACGAGGTCCCGATAGTAGAAAGTAAGATATGAATCCACTGAACTCCAACCCAGGGCAGCTCCCGCTAAAAATTGGACTGAAGCAATGATATATATGCTCTTTCCCACAGTCGTGATTATTCGTGAGTTTTTCAGTTACTGACAAGCAAAAACAGAGTTTTAATTTTTTTTACTATGCATACCTTGTTTGTTCCAGAAAGATGATTATACAACGGTACTTCGGTGTGCCTTCACTTTAGAATACGTTTAATTTGATATACATCTTGTTTTGACGCGATAATATTTATTTGAAATACGATATATGTCGGGAATACAACTCGAGTTTTATGACTCACGACTGCGTGCACTACCTTTGTTTACATTTTCGAGACAATGCTACGACAGCCAATGAGTGTTAGTATGCTTGTTGCTACTCAAATAAATAACCTGAACTATAACTATGTTTTTCCGTCATTTTTATTTTTTCGCGTAAATGTTTTAGAAATTTGTTAACAGTGAATTTTAAATAAGTTAATGAAAAGAGTTAAGCAATGAAGAAAATGATTATCATTATGAAGTTGAAAAAAGGGATTATTCAAAACTATGATGATGGCATACGTACCCAGAACTTGGCTCTTACATACAGTATTTCGAGAACAGCTGTACCTGATGCGATTATGAAAAACAAGGATTTTTTTAAATCGGGCAACGTACGGAATGAATGAAATCGATTACCAAACAAACATCAAAGAAAATAAAGCATAATGAGAAATTGTTTTGGATTTGGATAACCATCAATATTTTAATATAATACCGTATTTCCTCGCATAATTCCCTCCTTAGCGTTTTAGCGCTAAGTTCTGAAAGTTTTTAAAAAAATCGCTTGCTCTTTCTTAATATGTTTAGAGAGCAAGCTCTCCTAAATTTTAAAATGGATTTGTCCACGTAGTGATTCGTCTACGCATTTTTGCTGAGAAAAACCCTTGCAAGCTACCTGCTAAGATCACGCCGAACCTTTCCCGAGAATTTTATGCAATCTAATATATGAACCAGCTAATGACAGCGAAACAAGCATAAACTGACATTCAGTTTAGGCTTTAGTTGAGTAAGCTACACATCCACCTTCTCTAACTGTTTATGCATAATTTGAGACATTAGACGATTAGCAGAGACAACAGTAAGAAAGGACATGATTCAAATTACAGGGAAGTAGAAATGAGAATATCTTATTAGATATTGCAATCTTAATATTACTCTGTATACTTATTACAACGTAGGTTTCTTTTAAAGGAACAATATAGTGATAGTTATCTGTAGTTTATCCGTCACTCCCTTTTATTATTTATGTTTTTACTATACCTGTGTCCTTCAGAAATTAAATTACTCGCAAAATTTTTCCCTCTTGAATTTGGGCAATAAGGTTAGTAAAAAATAAGGGGAAAATACGCGAAGAAATACGGTATTTCATTTATATACAGTATTTTATTTATGCACAGTATATATTTGTCTTTTAGTACCAAACAGTGTTATAATAACAGAAGCAATTTTTATAAAAACGGATTAATTATTTTCTTTTTATTTCTTATAGGAAAACTTGATTTGTTATACGTCCAGTTTAGTCTATGTCCAAGGATTTGGAGCGGATTACTGATGTATACTGAGGTACCACTGTATTTAGATCTACATCTTTATAATGGATTCTTAGTTTTGAATCCAGGAGCTGTTGAATAAGATAACAAAGCCGCGATATTCTCCCATTTTTGAAAGGCGAAAGCATGATTCGGTATACAACTTGATGACAGCATTCAGTATTTTCCAGTACATATGTTATGAAATATCACTCTTGCGCATCCTTTGAGATACTTATCCCCCTAATTTGTAATTTTTATTTTCTGTGTTACTGACCTCGCCGTGACATTAATTACGAGTTATTCATGCATGTCATAATTCCAACTAACACATTCCCAGCACAACGCCCTAATACTCCCACAGTGCTATGTATATACGACGGATGCTCATGATACCGGCGAAAGTTATGATAAAAGAGACAGATGAGTGGGTGGTGTCGCTTTTCCCCTACTTTCCTCCCTATCCCCCTCAGTTACCAGATAGCATCAACGTTCAGGGAAAAATGGAACAGCTTCAACATCCTGGTACCCGGGGTGTGATTCATCCTTATTGGATAACTTGCCAATCACGTCAGTTTGATAGCGACAAAATGATGTCATTCATGTCTGTGATCCTGATATGGCGATGTTGTGAGCTAAAGAAGATAAAGATCGTCCGAGACAAATATATTTTCTATGATTTCCCAATTCCCTTCTACGATTCAAGAATCTAAAACTTATCTGAAGTGGAAATTTGCGCGGTTTCTATTGTTCTCATTTGCATAAAATACTTTGTCACCATTTCTACAGTAACAGTATTTATTGAACTGTTTTATGAAATATTTTGGCATAAAGCACTTTCTTCTAATGCATTATTATTTAAATGCGCAATAAAGGATGAGTGTGTTTAAAAAAAAGACAGGAAAAAGAATTTCATCCCAGTATCCTCCTGTAATAAATACAACTTAAAACAACGCAGCAAATAACGATATGATAAACAGAAAGTACACATTGCTCGCTTTAAAATCGTTAAGTTTGCTGATTAAAAATTCGTTAAGGTTTTACAAAATTTGAAATACACAATAAAATATTTAAAAACAGCATACCTTTACAATTTTCGATAGACATCTCGCGCGCTGGAGATAAAAATGTTTTTTTCCCATACAGTGATGCTATTGCTCGCTTTGAAATCACTTAGTTTATTAATCAAAAATTCATTATTGTTTTACAAAATACGAAATACACAATAAAAAATTTTGAAATTTAAAATTCGGGCTTTCAGGTGTTCATATTCGGTTGGGGGGCTAAGATATTTAAAATTTGATGGTTGTAGGTACCGTTTTTTTTTCAATGCCAAAAACATGCATACTTTAATGCAAATTCTTCATTATTTAATTTCTTTAAATATAATGCACGGCGATAATATTTGGTAACAAAATTTGAAAAGTGATTCAGACGTTTATAGTGATTCAACGATAAATCCTGTTTCGAGAAAAATAGCATTCTGAGCTAACGCTCCTTTGGGCTGAAAAGAAGCTTGGCAACGATAAAGACTATGCATGCAATCCTTAACGCTGCATCGGGAATTCTAGCTGTACACAACTATATTGCTTTTAAAAGTTTGTAATTTTGCTGCTGAATTCTATGTGGAGTAAGTGAGAAGAAAATGATGCTTAATAATAAAGCTTAAAAAACAAAAAAGGGGCGTAGTAGGAGTGAACGTATCAGCAAACTGATAGACGGTGATCTCAGCGACAGCTTAAGAAAATTTAACAAAGCTTTTGGGCGACCATTAAAATCTGAAACCTTTCAGATTTTTTTAATGTCATTAATTTTTGCATTTAAATTCAAAAATGGCTTCTGTTTTGATTGTTTCAAACTCAAGCATTATTATAATATTTTTAAATTATGAACAAAAATCTTATATATTCAAAATTACAATTTTTAACTTAATTGCAGTTTTCTAAATTCTAAACTACTTTGAGTAATATCTTAATTTATACTAAATAAACACTTTAAAGTGAAAATATATAAACATGAATTAATTATTTACGTTTAGTGATTCTTTTCGCATGCAAATATTATGTCAAGTCATAATTTCAGAATGATATTACATCCGCTCATAATTTGAAAATTTCTGATAAATGATCTTGATATTGAGATTAGTAAAACAAATTCAGAAAGTCAAATATTAGGTTCTATTTCAGAATTCATGCATATTTTATGAAGTATTTTAAGGCATCTTAAGTAACTTAAAGTTGCGTGTTCCTTTGAGTTTCCTTATTGCTGTCTTCTCAAGTTACACGCTAGTTTTCCCATACGTGACCGGACTAGAAAGATTCACTCTTGCACATTTTCTTGTAGGTGTCACATTTTTCTCATCACACACGCAAATTTCACGCAAGAAATGACGTGATTTATTTTTGTGTCTCTCTGTGACTTCGGATGAAACGCATTTGTCAGAAAATTATTCTGTCCCTTCGTCAAATACAGAAGCCTCTCTTCACACATCAGTGTCCTTTTTAAATGAATGCATTTTCTAAATTAAACATGTCTTTTAACAAATTATAAAATTAAAAAGGTAAATTTTAAATAAATAAATGGGTAAGATATTAAAATGTTGAAATAGTAACATTTATATTGCAAATCTTAACCTCTATGACGGTGATGCTTACAGGAAACAAACATCCAATCACATGATGGATATATACTATGTGCAGAGTTATTTGCAAACAATTCATACACTGAAATTATGAAAATAGAGTTACTATAACTTTTTTTCATTCATGAACTTTTCTAATCAGATGATAATTTTTCACAAATTCAATATTCTACTTCCGCTACCTTTTTCATTTTGACAACATCTTTTTAATTGAAAAAAAAGTAATGTGTAATAATAGGATTTATAGGGTTTGTTGAAAATCTATTAATGTTCTTAAAAAAACGTTACCAGAGCTAACATTTAAAACAACAAAGAAGTTAGAATTAACCAATTTTTCTGGGTCGATTGAGAAATGTGTGTGTGTGTGATTATGGCAAAGCCTCGAGGGCTATCTGCCTAAGGGGAGGGATGCCTTCGTGGAGGACTTTCTAAGGGAAACTGGCTCGTATACACGTTACACATGGGGAAAGCCACGAAAACACCCATGCAGCCAGCCTGTTCGCGGGATTCGAACCTCGGACCGAACTACCAGTGTTCAGCGACGTTACCGCTCGGCCGCTGGTGGGCCGATTGAGAAATGAAACTTGAGTTTTTCATGCCTTTACATAAAGGTCTTAATTCTTCAGATTTCTATAAATTCCAGTAACGCTTTGCAGTTTAAGGCCGTTTATTCAATCCTTCAAAATCCTACTCAATAGTTCTCCTTCCTCAATAGTCTTTAAGAAAGAAAAAGGAATAAATAGAAATTGTTTCTTCAGAGGAGTCGACCTCCAGGAGTTTCTTAAACGAGATTATAAGAAATATATTAACTTTCAGGAATATTTTCACAGCTCCGGAAACCGTGAAATAATTATGAAGGTGTCCGCGGAAAACACTGCGGCCAAAACATCACAGACGAAAACGTCGAGGAGAAAACAAAGCAAGGTAAAAACATCGTTGTACAAAACATCGTGGGAGAAAAGAAAGCAAGGAGTAAACATTGCAGCTACAAAACATACTGGTACAAAGTAAGGTTCTCGAAAATAAAGCATTTCAAAAACATCGAAAAACATAATTGTACAAACTATGGTAGCAAAAAATAAACCAACTGCAAACTGTAACTCATGTCTTCGATGTTATCGCGTGGCGATTAGAAACTCATGCCTGCGATGTTATCGGGTGGCGATAACATCGCAGGTATGAGTTTCTAGACTTTAAATGTTGTAAATGCATGTTTGCATAATATCTGGTTGCAATGAAAATTCTACGTCAAAAAAAGTTCTTAATAAAGTTAGAAAAAAAAAATACACGAAAGCTACAGCGGAGCACAAACTCAATTCTACACTGGCCATGGTCCCTTTCCACATTATCTTAAGAGATTCGGCATACGAGCATCAGATTTCTGTGAATGTGGTGCGGTAGGTGATGTAGATCACTTTCTCTTCAACTGCCCACAAACCGATAAACTGCATTTAAAAATGCCAATCAGTGAATACTGGCCGCAGTGGGCGGAGAATACTTGCGGCAACAAGCAGACGAAAACTAAAATAGATGAGGTAATCAGGCTATGCTCAGCAAGATACTCTCCCTCTCCCTTGAGAATTCGCAGCATAATTTTAATAGCAATTCAAAATACTACAACGAATGAATATCAACACTAGGAAAATAGGTCACCCCGTAGAATAATAACAGGACTGTAAGAACAAAACTATTGTAATGTAAGCATATTACTATCCAGTTTGTATGTATTTAATAAAAATAATATTGCAAAGCAGTTTAAATGATATTGAAAATCCAGTCAATGTGTAAATGAATTTCAAGTTTAATGTGATTATCTCAGTAAAAGTATTGTAAATATGAATTCATATAATGTTTAAATGTACACATAGCTGTCATGATTTTATGTATCTATCATATGTAACTTGTACAAGACAATGATTGTAATCAACATATCTATGCTTATACACAGGCCTTGTATGCCCATGTAATATTTATATATATATTTTTACACGGAGGAAATTTTCCCATCCGCTAGCATGGCTATTAACACTGTAAGACTTTTACAACAAAGTCAGGTCAGTGGTTATCTCAGGCGGCGCTCAGTACCTTTAGTGCAGGTACTACCTCACAGGTAGTACCTCAGTACCTTTAGTGCATAACCCAAACCTGTGATTTTTCTGCCAACGTTTTTGTAGGTTTTCAAAGCTTTCGTCTCAGAAACTTGATGGCCGCAAGTCCAAAAACAGATCAACCTCATTTCGGACGCCCTGTGCAAAATGAAAGATAGCACAAGCAGCATGTATAGCTGCAAGTGTGAAAAAGGTAGAAGTCCGAAGAAACGATTTCGAGGCTATATGGTGGGTGTGGAAAAAATACCATTCGAGTCCACACAGACTCCAACCGGTGAATGCAGACACATATAGTCTTGCACTATCTTGCTGGAAAATTACCTTTTTGTGCCGGAACTTAGTTCCGCGTTTTTCCTTGAAAGTATAATCAACACGGACTAGCACCTCGCTGTACACCTTGCTGTCGAGAGTTTTACCTTTTTCAGCTACTCTTTGTGAATAATGCCACGGCCAACACACTGAATACAAAGCGTAATCTTTTGTTAGTCAAATTGCTCTTTGTGGCGCTGCCAACGGGTTTACCTGGTGCAGACCAACTCCCGTTTCGGCCTGTGTTGTTGAAGTGAATCCACATTTCATCCCAAGTGATGATCCGGTACAGAATTTTCTCCTTGCGTTGATATTCGAGCAGATTAATGCAGGTTCGAACAGATCTTTCCTTATGTGCTAGTGTTAGCTCATGCCTTTGATTGCCTCTGTTTGAATCAGCGCACTGCCTTTGGCTCCAGTACATGGATGATGTGGACCAGTTTTTGACGCCGCCATACTCTGCCAATTGCTGCTGAAAAGTCCAAGAACGCAACCAATGTTTTACAATAAGGCTTTTCCTGAAAACTATTTATTATCGACCGCCTCAGATAGAACAGTAGATCCATAAGGCTGTGTTGCGCCCGATATGTTGTTTCATAAAACTGGAGTTTGTTGTTTCCTATGAGCCTATGGAAAAGTCTGCGGTGGATTACATTTTCCATAACTTGCAAAGAGTGCTGGTAAGTGAAATAGGGTCATAGTTATTACACTCTCATGTGTTTTTGTTTAGTTTTAGAATTCGAATTACGATGGAATTTTTCCAGATTTTTGGCAATTTGCCTGAAGTCAAGGGGAGGTTAAATATTTCCAAAAGTTTTCCTTCGCTCCTTCTCCGAAGTGCCGCACGGTGCGGTTTAGGTTTAGGTCTGCTCCGACAGCTCTGCTGTGATCTATTTTGTCAATGGCGAATTCCAGCTTTTCTACTGAGATCCGCAAATTGAAAATATGTTCATGGTGATAGGTTATGATTCTTCTAATAGCTCTCTTGTAGTCCCTATGCAGTTTTTTATCATTTGTATTTAACTTTAATTTGCCTTTATTTTCATAGTGCGCTGCAAACATTGATGCAGATTTTTATCATTTGTATTTAAGTTTAATTTACCTTTATTTTCATAACGCTGTGCAAGCACTGATGCAGTTTTTTATTTGTTGCGGCACTTCTTCCAGAAAATGAAACAATGTTTGGCTGGGTGTTTACATTTTCAAGTATTGTTTCATTATTTAAAATTTCATGACTTTCTAATGTTGCGATATCTTTCGAGGATCCAACTTTTCACAGAAATCTGTCCGTTTTTTACGCTTAGCAGACGAAATCTCTTTTTCTATCACAAATCTTGATGAATCTAATTCTTAACGTTTTGGTGTTATTTTTCTGAAATTCCACACAAAGGTTACCCCGTTTATCAATTAGAGCACCGATACTGGCATTCTGCAACTTCATAAAATATATTAATTATTAGTAATAAATTAATAATTATTAAAATAATAAAGATGTTAATTAAAAATGCAACTTTATTAAAGATATTAATTAAATAAAGGTCTTTAACAGTTAACTACATAAGTTTAAAATTCTATTAACTGTTGTGGATAGCATTAATTTTCTACTCCTTTCCAGTTTTTGAATGGTTAAGTTTCCTTCTTGCTTTTTTAGTAAAGATTTGTTAGTTAATTCACAAATATGAAATTATGCAGATAAAAATATTCCTCATTCCTTCTAGCACTCACAAATCACTATAAGAAGGCACAATTATAACTTTTAAAGCCTAAAGAACACAGGTCTGAGATGTCATCATCACGCAATGATTTGTAGCTGCTTTATTTTTTACGACGATACGATACTTGCGTTTTAAAACTGCGATGTTTTTTAGCCACCGGCGACGGTTTTTAGCGACGGTGTTTAAGAATACCAATGTTTTATCCTTGCTTTCTTTTTTCCGGCGATGTTTTTGCCTTGTGTTTGCTTTCTCCGCGACGTTTTCGTCTTCAGTGTTTTCGCCTATAACTTTTAAACGTCATCTCACTGTTTTTGACTTTGTAGTACATCTCTAGCGGCTAGTTGCAACAGAATTTCACGTAAATTGAAGATGGTGTCTACAATTTTACCCTTGTTAGTTCTACTCGACATTTATTATTATACGCTTTTCCCGGTAATAGGAATCTCTCAGAAAATCTATATATATCGCAAAATACCTCCTTTTTGAGTTTCAAGGAATCGAGTTGCTTACAAAAGGGAGGGAATTATGTGAGCTAATGCTGTATATTTAGAGCCCATCTTTGCAAGAATATATTTCTGAAACAGGAATGCATCATTAATGATTAAAAATTCTAAAATTTGACAAGACAAGAAATTTTTAAAACAATATGGCCATAGGCTTGTCGAAACGTTATTACACCTTTTCGACCTTTTTACGTTTATTTTTGATAAGAAATGGCGAATTTCAGATAAGGAAGCAAGCATTATTCCCATCACACAGCGTGCGATAAACAAAAGGGTTTCAAAATTATAAATTTAGAAAACGTAAATTCTTAACTAACGAAAATAATATTCTTTGAGAGAAAATATCGTATCTTCCGATGGCCCAAATGATAAAATCTTAGTTTTCTAATATGTTGAATATTAATCTTGCGTAACTTATTTACATGCACGCTGCATAATAATTACTAATGACCTTCCTCCTCCCCATAGAAAGGAATACAAAAATCAAACAATACGGCTTTATTGTATCGATAGAAAAGACAGTTGTGACCAAAAATAGAGAGATTCCGTCTTAAGAATTATCATAAATTCAAGAGAAAGTTTTTCATTACTCGCTAAAAAACAGGAAAATTAAAAGTATTAGAATTATCATAAATTTAAAAATTTTTAAAAAGAGGAAATGGCTCATTACAATCGCTTTTATGAAAACTATTTTTATGTTCATGTAAAGAAGTTAAAATACAGGAAAATTAGAATTTTCAGTTATCAGAAGGATCCTGAGAATAACCTTTTATATCTTAATTATCTGAATAATTACTATGTTTATTAAAATCTGGTTATTAATTTCAGTTACCAAAGATTTGTTTTTCATAGACTCTCAGCATCGTTCTGTTTTTATACACATGTAACACTTTTTTACAGTCACATTTAAGTAACTCTTAAGGTTAGCTTATTGTTATTAAGACAATTTCAGGTTATTATGATCTTCACATTAATAGAGAGCAGTTGTATTCACATCACCTGCAGTTTTTATTAATGTCATTCAATTATTAGTTTGAATAGGATACGAATTAATCTCTTAGGCATGATGCGCTACTATACTGGCTCATTTTAGTGAGTAACCTTTTGAATTGAATGATGGCTTTCATAGGTTCTATTCCACACTTCTTTTGTCTTTACAACGTGATGTAACACTGTTAATAGTATGCGGACAGAATTATCCAGTTTGTTTTTGATATGCCGGTGTTAGTTATGAATGTTGCATTTCATACATTGTACTGCTGTATCGTTTACATGTAATTCGCGTTGAAGTCTGCCGTACAACGAAACACCCCGCGCAAAATTCAGCTGTGCCTGAGAATCTAAGTAAAAGGTTTTATTTAGAACAATTACCTGGGCGAAACATGATATAGTGTGAGGCGTAAAGAAATGGCAATGGAATTAAATGATTCCACTTTAATTTCAATGTATAAAAGGAATTCATGGAATTTGCCCAGGAAAGCACTCCTGTAATAAGTGCGAATAAAAAATATTTTTGTTGGTAAAAATTACTTTTCCTACAATAATTAAACTATAACAATTTCTATTATTCTCCCCACAAAAGATAACTGCCCATTTTACTCCACATTTTTAGCATATATACAAGAAAATTCTTCCACACTCAAACGATTAACGATGATTTTCCACAATTAAGATCCACCAGCGGCCGATCAGTAAAATCGGTGAACACTGGTAATTCGACCAGGGTTCGAAACGGGCATGAACCGGTCAGCTGGATAGGCATCAGCTTTCGTGTGCTTTGTCATAATTAAATAAACCAAACCTTCAGTAGTTATTCATAATGATTAACGTTATCGTTCTGTTTTAAGGGAGATTTATTTTTATATATTTGTTAAAATTTTCTCTTGTCTAGTTTCTTAGTGCAGCATTATAACCTTACTAATGTTGTTGCGTCACTTATAGTAAGTAAATTACCTCAGTTAATACTTTGTTTGAAAAAGAGTAGCAACGCCTCGGTTTATCGCGAGACGTTCTAATCACAGTCTCGCGTTGTTAAAATGTTTTGAAAGAAATGAGTTTGAAATGAAGCGGTTTTGTTGCAAATATTTGAAATAAAATATTTATGTCTAAAAAGAAATTTCTTGTTTGTCAATTTCAAGTGAGCCGTCTCATTTATCTGATTTAATGAGTATCTTTAGTTTAAAGTAACCGAAAAATGTTATTACTCTAAGTAATGTAATACTAACTATTTTTTACTAATGCAATTACGCACTCCTGCACTGACACTTTCCAGATCTACGATAACAGGTGAATTTTTCTTTCAGTCCTCGAAGTTTAAAGACTTTAGCTATGATGTTGCGAGTTAAGTGAAAAATCTCTAAGAAATTAACAACAAATAATATCGTACTAAAACCCTAAAATTATAGATTAAATTAGAATTCTCTTCAAATTATCTAATAGTAAAACAACATTTTGCCCAATGTTATCTGTGTTATGTATCGATTATACTTATTAAAAATTATACGTGAGAAATGGACAAAATCAGATTTTAGTAATGCAGTTCATTCACTTTCGAAAACCAAAATGCAGCTGAATACTGTTGACCGATTATAAAACTATATTTCTTCGTCCTATCGAAAATAGTCCTAAATGCCATATGAGTTTCAGATAACTGCGTTTAATTTCAAAGTAATGTACATTAATTCAAGACTTTGCAAGTAAAGTTCGAAATAGTTGTTTTCTTTATGAAACAACATAACGGGCTCATATATTTTAACTGAAAATTCAGTTAATAATTAGAATTTAAAATAATTTCATTTTGATTCAAGTAACGATTCTAAAAACAAGGTGTCGCGATAATATTAACATTATACACATAATCCTCTGTTGAAAATGTTCGCAGAAAAGTTGTGTCGTGCATAAAACTTGCAGCACACGAATTTGGCTGTAAGAGAACTTTAGAGTGCTTTTTGCAGAAGAAATGTATGCAAAGATATCATGCTGGATATTTTAGTACCAACAGAAATAAAGCTTGTTATGCTCATTCGGCACGAAGTCACATTCTTAGCAAAGGAATCTGAATTTCTTTGATCAGCAAACCAACCCTTATCATGTCATAACCACTTACTGTACATCTGAGCCTTCAGTTTTCCCTTATCCACATAGTCCATGGGGTCAACTTTTCAAAACAATTCATTCTATCCAAATCAATGTAAAGCCCAGTCTGTGACAAATAAATAAATGGGTGTTATACTTCCATAAATATTCAGAAATATATATATATATTTGGATGAATAACACATTCGAAGATGACTAGATAATAATTTTTATATTTGAAAAAGTATTCTACAACTATTTTCAACGAAACTTCTGAACACAGGAATATTCCTAATTAAGGGAATTTATTAGATATGAATTATAAGTGAAGAATGTTAATTTGTATTTAAATATAATATTGCTGTTTCTTCAAAGAAAGGAAAAACGCCTTTCCCTTTTTCATTAATGTAATAAATTAAACTTTGTAAAATGATTTAGTTTCTTCTTTTTTTTTTTTTTTTTTTTTTTTTTTAGTCCAAAAGGGTGTTAGCTTAAATGGGCTATTAGTCTCGAAACGGGATTTGTGTAAACTGTAAACGGCGAATCACTATTCTCATTTTTGCTACCAAATATTATCGTCCTGTATTATTTAAAAAAAACTTAATAATGAATATTCTTCATGAATGTGTGTATGTTCCTGGCAGTGTGAAAATATGACGGGACATAGCACCATCAAATTATTTTGAATAACGTAGTCCACTACCCGGACATGTGCACCTGAAAACCCGAATTTTGAATTTTATATTTCATGTTTTGTAGAAATTTAATGTATATTAACGAATTCAACGGTTTGAAAACGATTAGTGGTGACACTGTACGGATTAAAACATTGCTGTCTCGAGCACGCTAGATTGTACATTGGAAATCCTAAAAATATGCTGTTTACAAATATTTCTAATATAACATAACTATTCAACTGAATTTTATATGGAGTAAGTGCGATGAACATGATATTTAACTAATAAATTTAACACACAAAGCTTTAATAATGAAAAGAAAAAAAAAGTTTTACAAGTCATCTTACTAAATAAACAGTAAACTGAGAAAAAACTGGGGGGGGAGAATGTCTTAACACTGCATCAGGAATTCTAAATGTATACCGCTATGACTCTTTTAAAATTATATTCAATGATATATGGCATAAGTGCTAAAAAATGATGCATAATAATGAAGCTAAAAATACAAAAGGAGACGGGTTAGGAGTGAGTGCAACAACAAACTGGTAGACTGCAAGCTCATCGAGAGTGTAGAAAAACTTTAACAAACCCATCTGGGCGACCGTTAAATTCTGAGTCCTTTCAGATTTTATTTTTTAAGAAAATCAATATTGAACAGAGGAAACAAAAGAAAACTGCAACATTGCAGGGAGATTCCAGAGTTATTCTAATATGAGAAAATTTAGTAAAATCATAACATCTGTTTTTTTTGAAACAAGAAGAAATGATGTCCAATTAGCCCTAAGTTTAAAGTTTCCAGCCCCGTTTATTAATAAATATTAATTTATACACTTTAAACTAATGAAATCGGGATTCATTAAAGTGGCTCTTGTCAAAAAATCTTTGTCTTCGCAAAAGAGAATTAAATTAAATATTTAGTTATTAGAAGAATTACCATAATTACCAGGTTTTCAATACCTTAATTATCTGGTTGATTACTAAGAATTTGCGATTTAATTCTAGATAATAAAGATTTCTCTGTCTTCTATTCGTAACAGGTATATCTCTTTCTCTTTTATAACAAAACTATCGCTTTAAAAATATTAATCAAAAATTATTTTTGAAACTTAATAAAAGTGAAATAATTACTTTTTTTTTAACTGAAAATATTTTTATCGCGGGAAACAATCCTACTAAAACCTAACTTGCTAACTAATTTCTGAATTAATTAATTAACTGAATAAATATTTACAAACCTTGTTAAATTTAAATTTTAAACACAGCAGCAGTATTTCTTTTATAGACTTTTAGTAAGAAAGAAAAATTAATATTTTGAACAAGGCGTTGTTTAAACTTTAATGCTAACACAATTCCCTCTTTATGCGAAATCAGTTTCACTCTTCTGCGCAATTTTAAAAGAAAGGAAGGAAAGAGAACAACAATACAGAAAAGTAGTTGCCTATTTAAAATTAGTGATTGTTCGCAGATTCAAAGCTGCTTTCTGTTTCTTCAGTCTGATTAAATAGCTTGTGGATTATAAAAGACATCCGTTTGAGCAATATATGCTTTAATCAATCCAAATTATAACGTTAAACATTCATACATCATTGTTTCCCTTGTGTGCTATACAATTCAAATCATAAACTTTACGTAAACCTCACACATACATTACTGCACATATACGTTTATACATATATATATATATATATATATATATATATATATACATATGCCCAGATATCTCTACCTTAATTCTAGATCTCGATATTTATTCAACTTTAATGGGTTGAATAGTTTTGTTTCAAATAACAATGATTAAATTTCCCTATTGAAATTTCCACTGATTTGAATCTCTATTATGCAGATTCAAATATACGCACAAGTGGAAAGTTCTCTGTCTTTCGCTATATTCCTACACAGTTTCCAAATTGAGATTCTGAACTCCTTTGCGTAAATAGAATTAATAGATATTATTATTTGGCTAGCATAAATTTCCTGATATTAAATTTCAAATCGATGTTTCGGATTCGGTGAATAGAATGAGATAAACGCGTGTACCGCACAATACTCTTTTTATTATGTTTTAATCATTTGCATTCGTTAAAGTTTAAACGGCATTCTTTATTACTTAGAACAATATTTTCGTTTGTTTATGTCTACACTAGAGAAACTGGTTGTATTATTTAGTTACAGCAAAACGTACGAAGATTGTCTGCGTTATTATAGAACTCGGTAAAATAGAAATTAATAGCATATTTTGTTGCTTATTTGTATGTTATACTGTTTCATTATACAAAATAAGATCTGCTTTACATAATTTAAACGTAGCATACTAATTTATATGAACACGTAAATTATAAGAAATTGCACTGATATAGACTATTAATTATTAGATTTTCAGGATGATAATCATATTATTATGGCAGTATTTACAAATAGCAAATTACAGTGGCGGTATTGCAATGGTGATCAGATTTACGATATAGATAAAGTAAAACTAAATAATGCATTACGAAGTGCTAATTATACGCTATTCAGGAGAACACATCTTTTTTTTGTTGTTGTTTGTGTGTGTGTATGTGTGTATTTACAAGTTTATTAGTGTGCCATAGGCATTTTCGCCTTCGTGCAGATATCATCTTTGGCGCTACCGAACAGAGTATTAAAGCAAAGAAACTTGTTTATACTAATTCCCGATGCTTCGTTAACTCAGTAAGCTCACCACGCCTTGAGCGACTGCCCGTATAATAGCGGGAAATGGTTGGAATTGTGAAAAAACTGACAATGTTTTTGTCATTTGTCTTCGCAAAATTTAGATTACCTACATAATGAGTATTTGCGTGAAGTATAATGAATTGAGTGCGCAACTACTAGCTGCTACAGATATTGGTGGCAGGCGAAATACATGTAGGTGATTTTGCCGACTCGTCGAAGGTTCTACTGAAACCGAAAGCATCAAAATAGAAAATTCATGCTTAATTAGAAATTATAAATGAGTTAAGTGTTTGCATTTGGCAAAAAGAAAGGGACGAGTATAAAAACTGAAATTAATGCATTATGTATGTATGAACATAAATGATAAACATAAATGATGAAACAAATTTTAAGTAATTTTTTAAAAATGCAGCTCTACATTAAAATTAGGGATAAAGTGAATTTGCTTCGGTTCCGAAGAATCTGCCGACGCTATTTGCTGAATTCCTATACAGTCAAAAGACAGTTTGATATAGATGATAATCTGGGGCCGAAGGACTCATAAATGAGTTTTTAAATGTTTTAGCAGTTTTTTTTTTATTTTAACATCACGCTATGATAGTTGTATCATCACATTAACTCAAAAGTAAATATATTTGATAGATAAGCTTTAAGCTTTATTTTACGAGCAAATATCTATATTTCCTCTTTGTACCGTTTTAGTTAAATTTCTAAAAAGTATTTGCTTGTAACTGTATATCACTTAAATTATGATACTAGAACGAAAGTACAAATTCTTTGCAGTAGAGTAGTAAATCATAATTATTTTACTGTTTTCCCATCCTTATGAAATTAAAGTTATATATATATATATATACTGAATCAATTCAGTCACAAGTAATCTAATGCCAAGATATATTTTAATGTGTCGTTAACATTCATATAACAGTAAAATTAAGCATAGTATAATTCCAGTTATCCGAATTATACAATATAAGAGTACAGCCCATACAGATTTCCGAAAATTTGGATAAATGAATTGTTCTTTAATAATAGACTAAACAAAAATTCATTATATTATACGTGAGGAAATTTTATTTATCCTGCATTATTTTGATAGAACTTATATAGCACAAAAATGAGATGTTTTTAGCCCTTAAAACAAAATATAAAACAAGTGGTTTTCGAAAATTTTAGAATGAAATTATTTTTATATGCACAACCATTTATAATTCAACTGAAATAAGTACTAAAATACATTCTGAAAATTAAATTAAATTTTATTCAATATACTTCAAAACTAAACGCGCATTTTTGGTTTCATTTTTATTGTTAAACAAAAATCATTTTTGATTGCATAAAAAGCAAAATATTTCTGCTCTGTAGCTATCTGCTCGAATGAAACATAAGACATTACTTTTATGGGAGTTAGTTACGATATAATAAACGTAAAATTCATATTACTATGTTATATTTTCTTTTGCAGTTAGTTACAAATTTACAATTTTAATGAAACACGAAAGCAGAAAAAAAAAAAAACTCGTTAAAATGTCTAAGTAAATTCTTCATTCATTTAATTTTATTTAGGCATTATTATTCATTCTAGGCATTTAAAGAAGAGAACTTTCTGAATCAAGTTTTGTATAGAACCCAGGTAATTAGAATGCCACTTTGTTCAGTATTGTTTATTGCTACTATGTTTCTGCCCACGTATTATCTGTATCTATGCTAATATATGAAATTCTTACGTCTGACGTGGATAAGCGAGTACATTCGAGTTTGGCGAAAAAATTATTAGAGCTATTAAAATTTTTACGAAGAGCAAAATAAAGAGCACAAACACAGGTTTTATAAACGCTGCATTGTTTTGTATTCATCTCAGATGAATACTGTTACAGATGATCTGTAAAGCAATGTGAACTTCGCAGCTGTGCATTTAGTTAGCCAACTAGTGATTGACAAAAGGATAATAGAAATACCAACTCTATTAAAACAACCTGAAGCCACCAGAATACTGAAGAACCAGTAACCGTTGGCTGGCGAACTAAATGTACTAATTTTTACGAAGAGCAAAATAAAGAGCACAAACACAGGTTTTATAAACGCTGCATTGTTTTGTATTCATCTCAGATGAATACTGTTACAGATGATCTGTAAAGCAATGTGAACTTCGCAGCTGTGCATTTAGTTAGCCAACTAGTGATTGACAAAAGGATAATAGAAATACCAACTCTATTAAAACAACCTGAAGCCACCAGAATACTGAAGAACCAGTAACCGTTGGCTGGCGAACTAAATGTACTAATTTTTACGAAGAGCAAAATAAAGAGCACAAACACAGGTTTTATAAACGCTGCATTGTTTTGTATTCATCTCAGATGAATACTGTTACAGATGATCTGTAAAGCAATGTGAACTTCGCAGCTGTGCATTTAGTTAGCCAACTAGTGATTGACAAAAGGATAATAGAAATACCAACTCTATTAAAACAACCTGAAGCCACCAGAATACTGAAGAACCAGTAACCGTTGGCTGGCGAACTAAATGTACTAATTTTTACGAAGAGCAAAATAAAGAGCACAAACACAGGTTTTATAAACGCTGCATTGTTTTGTATTCATCTCAGATGAATACTGTTACAGATGATCTGTAAAGCAATGTGAACTTCGCAGCTGTGCATTTAGTTAGCCAACTAGTGATTGACAAAAGGATAATAGAAATACCAACTCTATTAAAACAACCTGAATACTGAAGAACCAGTAACCGTTGGCTGGCGAACTAAATGTACTAATTTTACCGACGTAGCAATTCCCCCCAAGTAACTCCAGCCACGTGGCCTAGCATGCAAGTGTACAGTGACAAAGCCCTTACCTATTTATTTTCTCCTTTTTTCCCTCAGTAGAAGATCACGCAGTTCAGTAGATGTCAAACAAGCTGCTTTTATCTATTACTTCCTTAATTTCTAATTCAGTTTCATTCAAATTATACCTTATGTTTTCATTAATAAAAATTTCTAGACATTTTAAAAGTGACGCAATTTTAATAACCTGTGCAGTCAATAGATTGTATAGATTTACTTGTGCATTGACTCTCTACAAATTATTCCATCGGACTGCCATTACAGTAATTTCACAATCATGAATTTTGTTAAGCAATGGTTTTACATTAATAATTTTATGCATTTCTTTTAGTAATGATTTAAATAATGATTTTAAATATAATTTCAACAAGAATTAATTTTATTTTAAGAATTTCAACTGACTTGAATATATATTCATACGCGCAAACTATTTTAAACCATAAATGAAACAAGCAATAATAATAATTGACATTCCCTACGTATTGGCGAATATCGTAAGTTTGTTCACCGGAAGAACCTTTGCAAGTACAAAGTCGTAGGCAGCGCAGCCCAGTGCGGGGCTTTTGCAGCATAGTAAAATGATGATGAAAATAAGCGAATATAAACACATTATCAGGCTTTAAAGTCAATTTTAAACTCGTACGTAATTAAAATTTCACATATGAAATCGAGTTTGGTCACACTAGAAAATATGTAAAGCGGGGGGTTTTGCAGGGTTCTTTGGCTCACCGTTAAATTCACCTCTCATACTGAAGTACTCATACTTCACTCATACTCATACTTCACTCTCTCCCTGAAGGAGTTAACATGTTGCATTTAGTTTCAGCGTTCATTCTGCAATGTTCTTCCTAAAGATTATATTTTGTTTCATATTAGTTCAAATATTTTTACATTTCAAGCTTTCTCTTCCCCCTTGATTAAATAATATGCTTGTAATATTTTGAAACTTTTTAACACTATTAGTTTTCGGTATTCTACTGTTTAACAAAAAGCTTAAAAAATGTTTAAATTTTAAAATTTGTGAGCTTATGAACAACTTACATTTGTTAGCAATTTTAACATTTTTATGAAACGCCCAAAGTGGGAGAATGGTTCCGCATATTTTGTCACCATGAATATAAGAAATTGAGATTAAAATTATAAAAATGGCAATTACAAATTATGGTACTTTACAGAGGTAACTTCACTCACCTATATGGGCTAAATAAATTGAAGAAAAATATTTAAATATTTCTTTAAAATCATTCGCAATACTTTCAGTAACATAAATAAAAAAAAATGAATGAAGAAAAACTCTACGCGAGACACAACAACAACAACAAAACAAAAACAAAAACAAAAAAAAAAAAAAAAAAAAAAGCATTTTAATCCTCTTCCCGAATAATGATTTTCAGATTTAAACCTAAAACAGTTTTCACTATTGCATTCTACAGAGCCTCTTTTACTTTTTGCACTAGCGTAGCGATTTTAAGTCTGTGACAGAGAACCCACACGCTGTCTGCGAAGCTTGCTCTTATGGTGGGTTCTCCGAACTTCCAAAGAAGACAAAAATAAAATTCAACTTAACTGTGTATGCTACAGAATAGCTGAAACTCTCAGAGTTTGAAAATGGCAGTCGTCTAACTCTTTTTTTTCTCTTAAGACTCATATTTTTTTTTAATTTATTAACGGTTTTCTTGCTTACGAACTTCCCACTCTAGTCTAAGTCACTCCTGGCAAGAAAAGACAGATTTAAAACAATACTCCTAACTAACATATATCCAAACACAGAATATATGTGCAAGAATCAGCAATTTTTAGTTAATAAAAAGATAAATATAATCAAATCTCTAATAGCCTTAAATTATTATAAAAAATATACATTTTTTCTTCTGTTAACTTAATACCAATTTAAAATTAAAGGAATTTTGATTAATTATATTTTAAAAATACAAGATTACAGTAAAAATCTTAAAAAATGACTTTGGAAGAGTCAAGGGGTTCTCAGTACATCCAATTGATAAAAGCAGCCCCCACTTGAAATATGTTTGAAAAACACTGCATTAACCCACTTGCGGTTAATGATTACTGTTCCAGATTCTGTTCTATAAGCAGGGGTTTCCAATTCTTTAAATTATTTATGAGTAATGCGAAATTCAGATAAAGTCATCCAGACAAAACTATAAATCGTGTGCTTAAATATTAACTCTCTCATTAATATTAATATGATCTTATAAATATTAATAGGCTACATTGATATTACTGAGACTCATTTAAACATAGAACTGATCAAAATTTATTCACGACTTGTTCTTTCATGGGGATGCTCTGTGAAAATTTCGCACTTGCGTTTATTATGTATGTTTCAATGTGAATGACTAATTTTTAACAGATGATGACAAAAGGCTATGTGGCTACAACTGTTGGAGTTTCTCACAGTTTTTGTGGTTCGTGAAAATTTTTTTGAAACTTATAAAAAGGAAATTGCAAGCCATCCACCACACACTTAAAATAAGTAGAAATTTAGAAATAACGTTAAGCCGGCTTAAATAGCTAGCATCTTAAAGCACACGACTAATAAAAGATATAAGACCCCCTAGTCGAAGCCATAAGCTTTGACGAAATTTCATCCAAGTACTCACTGTATATTATCATCTACAATATAACAAATTCACTCTCTGTATTCTTGTAAACATAATATTTTCAAGCGTTTGAAATTTTCTATTAGTTATAAATATGTTATTTAAACTTCAAATTGATGGAACATCCTCAAGTAAAGTAAACCTTGATGTTCTAAATCTTGTTTCTCAAGGGATTTAAAAATGTTCTTTATTTTATAGCACATTTTCTTTTAATAGTCGTCTTTAAATAGCTGATAATATATTTAATGCTTCGGGTTTATAGCAGATAGAAGTTGCTTTTTATATCGCTAAGCGAGCTCAGAATTTTTATCTCTATTTATTATCCGGAGACTGAAAAATACTTTGCTCTATTTTATCTCTCCTATTAATCATTTCCTAGCTTTTTAAAACGTACAACAGATATTTCAACCGCATGTTATAAGAGATACCCAGTTAATGGAGTTTTGCGCAAGTAATAATAACTTGTATTCGCACTAAATGGATTTAAGTTCTTACAACATTATATATAAACATAGATATATATAAAGCATTTTGAGCTTGATGCTTTTATAGTATCTGCTATCAAACCTTCAAAAATATTGTTCACATTCATGTTTTCTGTTTATTTTGCTTCGCCCTAAGAATATATTGCATTTCTTTTGGCAACGTATTTAAATTTCAGTTAGCTGAGTAATCTCAAGTATACGAGTATACGAATTTTTACTTATTTCATAATATGAAGAAACTATGTCATGTATATATTTTATTCCTTTCGACTTATTTTGCATTTTGTTTTCTCATGTTTGCTTCCGTAAAACCGGATACTTCTATTACAGAAATGTTCGAATATGTGCGATTGAATTAGCTTGGCAACTATTCTTTTTAAGCCAGCTTTAAATAATTTCTTTATTTTGCTTATTTTAAAAGATCTTTGTTAATATTACTTGGCCATTATGTTCATTAAATTACTGCCTCAGAAATATACTCTCGCAGTTATCGGAGATCCATTGGGTTTATCAAGATGCATATTTGCTTCTCATAACATTTTTAGTCAATTAATTAACATTATTACAACAAATTTAAAATAAAAGCATTTTATGTTTTATATAAACCGGTTTTTATTCCATATCCTTTCCAGTTTGCTTTTTTTAAATTAAATATATTAAATGTAAAATGGTACAAAAAATATTGAAATACCGGGAAGTCCATCTTTTTGTCTTGGTTTTTCAAATTTTGATAATTCACTTGAAGAGAAATACGCATCGTTTTTCCTCTTCCACAAAAGTCAGATTCTGTTTTCGGATTCTAAAATACAAATCTAATTTTTGATTGAATTGAAAATTTGTGATTGTTCCACTAGAGTATCCTCATGGGTACCTAACTGTACATCTATAAATAGTATTGTTACTTACCTCGTAAAAGAGTGGAATATATTCCTATAATTAAAAAAAAAAAAAAAGCCGTAGCTTTTAACCACGTGGTACGAAGTTCGAAGGGAAAACCAAGTTCCATCACCATTTTCTCCAAAACTGTGTCCTCTGATCGAACTGCAGTTACATGGACATCTGCTTTCTCTGACGTCAACCAGCATTTATTGGTTGGCTGTCATTCAGATGGGCGTGGCCGGAAAAGACCATGAGGTTTCCCAGAAGGCATGTGCGTTCTTTATACACAGCTTCTTCTATTTTTACCATTTATTGGCTGCGATGAGATGCGTAGCAGGTGAAACAAATGGAGGACAGATGATCGGTTTTCGGTCCATTTATGCCTGCTTTTTTTTTATTATTTCTACATACCCGCTCTCTTTTTCACTGTGTTTTTGAATCCATTTCTCCCTTTTCAGCGGCTGGAAGCAGAACAAACAAGAGTGAGCGGCTACATGTGGGCTAGGAAAAGGATTTTTGCTTACAGAACAGCATAAATTTAGACCAAATGGAACGGAAATCGATGTAGCGATGATATTTCTAGCCTTTTTATGTCTTTTTACGTTGCTCGGGGATTCTAAGCAAGTGATTTAGCATGACGACAACGGACGATATTTCCGAAAAGACTCAAGTGTTTAAAACTAGCTAAACAGTTACATATATATTACAAATACAATATACATACAATGCTTAAAATTTAATTGATTGGTTTAGTCGGTAATAAAAATAGTTTGCAGCGTTCCTTAGTATTGATAAGTACCTCTTATTCAGTTTGGATTAATCAAAATTTTAATTTTCTCTTCTTCTGTATGTTTCCAAAAATTTAATACAACTTAAATGTAAATTAACTCGCACGCAGAATTGTCTTAATTTTCCACATTTTTCTTCTTTCGATTAACCGATATTATGAAGAGAAAACTACTATGCGCGATCCAATTTGAAGTGAATTAGTATGGCCTCGGAATCAAAATATATTACTGTGTTTTGACTTCAGTTTTAATATGCATAATTTGGGATGGGGTTCTTCTTCGACCACATATATTGTTTTTCTATAAGAACAATAAACATTGATTTGATTTTAGAAAAATATTACGTATTTTATTTTACTCTAAAAATCCTTCACACTGCAAAATTTATTTTTGTTGATTCCATGGTAACGTTACAATACTAAAAATGTACGAAAAAAATTATTTTTTATTTTTATTCGTCTTATATGTAACTTATAAATACTACGGATGGGAAAGTTCTAATTATTTACAGGTATAGACTTAAGCAAGACCCGCATGTGTTTTCTAAGTAGGCATATTAGGCATTGCCGGGCATTGATAACTGGTAAACTTGCACCTCGAGTGCAATTTTGAGGAAAAACACCCTGGTTGTAGTCCTAGGGTTCCGTGCCACAAGCTTCCCGCGAAGGTTTCGACTCGCCATGCATTTTGACTACTCCTTTGTCACACAGACACTGTACGCTTGCAAAAATCCATGCCTTCTCGGAGATTCGAGCCTAGGACCTTCGATAAGACAGTCGGAGTCGCTAATCACTACACCGTCCGGGCCGCTCTCATTGTTTAGAATCAGATGTGGTCCTAAATAAGGTTAATTTCAGTGATTTTAAACAGATTCATACTTACTGCAAAATTAAACATATCGTAGACAATGGCTAATCGATAAAGTTAGAAAACACTTTTATATTTACAGAAATAACAATTCATTTAGTTTTCATTTCTCTTCTAATGCATTGTTGTTAAAATAACTGATGAGGCTTAAAAAATTACCGTAAGTTATATTTTAGTTTATACTAATAAATTTAATATTAAACAGTAAGTCCGTTAAAAGTCAATTTAAAGGTTTCTTTTTATGGAATGCAAGGATATGCTTAATAATATGTTCTTTATTACATTCTGTTAGAAATGCTGTATTGAAAAATAATAATTTCATCTAGGATTCATTAAAATAATTTTGATTAGCTAAAACTTCCTAAATTGTATTTTGTAGTCGTCTGTTCCTTATTTTTTACTTTCTTGTACGAAGTAAAAAAGGAAGTATTGTAATCGCGAAAAGTTTCAGGCAGCATATTTCAACGAAAATATCCATTTTGACCGCTATCGAATGCAATTTAACGATGTTTTTGCGTGATATCTGTACGTAAGGGCAGAATAAAATACTCTTTTCCTTCAAAAAAATTCTAAAACTGCTTTAAAATTAATTCTGAAGAGAATTTTTCGTGGCGTCTGTACGAACGTATGTACGACGTACGTACGTATCTCGCATAACTCAAAAACGAGTAGCCTCAGAACGTTGAAATTTTGTATATAGGACTGCTATAACATGTAGATGTGCACCTCGTATTTTGGTTGCAATCGGCCGCACCAAACGTATATAAATATATTTATATATATATCCACTCTGTTACCCGGCTCAGTGATCTCAGTTTCTTTACTCTTATATGTTTGTAAATTGTACATTTTTTGCTTTAAAAATGATTGTATTATGTTGTTTTTATCTTCCGGTTAAGGTTCTTATGCCTTTAGTAAATCTGTATGCAATATTTTGAGAATTATCAACAATTTTAAAGTTGTCTAAGTGCCGCTAAGCCTTTTTTATATGGCGGCCATTGATGTTTACATTTGAAACAGAGACTAGTGGATTTGTTGCCAATCTAGAGAAACTTAGCTTCGGAACAACAAAGATAACGCCTTCATTTATTATTGCCAATTAAATTATGCTTAATTCTTTCTGGAATTTTTTCGAGGAAATACTTCGTAATTTTTAACATAGATATTTTGAATTTTTATGCATTTTTGCCTTCTCGCGAAATGAGAACTGAATTAATTAAATGAGAAATACTCAATCGTCTGTGAAAAACTGTTTCTTTTTTGTTTTGTTTGCTTAATTTCTTTTATACATCATTGTAGCTTTATTATAGTATTTGAATAGAACATGTGGCAACGATTAGATAATTCTATTCTTTAAATGATATAAATTTTGTGAATTATGAGTTATAATATGAACGAAATATATAAGTTAACTGTTATATAATTATTGAATTATATAACAGTTAACTTAGTTTCCGTTATATAATTATTATATAATTTAACTGTTATATAATTATTAATACTGTTAAGTGAATCTAGCGCCAGAGTGTCGCTATGGTAAACAAATACTAGAGTGAATTTTAAAGAGTGCATTTATTCTATTGTGGTTTATGCGCTGTCGGCGAAGTAGATTTAATTCAATCCAATAAGTTTAAATGAAATGCAAGAAAAATTGCGTATAATTTAATATTCCGTACAAGGAAGTCATGTGGTGTACACATCAGATTTTTATTATTTTTTTTCCAATATGAAAGATTACCAATGCACTTCGGAGCAAGTAGTGCAGATGAAAATCTCGAATGAAATCCTGGCATACCAGTTCACAAGATATTATTAGCACCCGTAATTTTTATTTTTTTTTCATAGGACCTACAATTTATACCTATTTTTCTTAGTGGGTGCGACTTACGCAACCTTACCTTAAATATATAATAACATCTTTTGTTGTTAACTGTAAAATATTGTTTGGAAAGTGCTCATTGAAAAAAAAATCGAATTAACACTAAAAATAGAACTGCCAAAAAATGAGAAATAAAAAATAAAGATCTAGGACTAAAGGTTTCAAAAGTATTGTAGATAATAACAGTACGTTTCCCAGAAAGTATTACACGATAGAAATGTTATTCGCTGAATGCACCATACATCACAGCATATACCCTCTTTAGAATGCATGTTAAGGGATAACATCCTGAAATTGCCGTATCTCTATTAATTAATGCATGAATCTTCCCTCAGCATTTGATAACTGAATAGTTTTAGAATCGCAGATACACTGTTAAATATGCTTGAAGCATTTATCAGAATTTCCAAATAAAAGCGCCAGATAGATTATAAGTACTGTTTAAAATCTCTAATAATCTAATTGTACACATAGTATATACTTGCAATTTCCGTGGATAAGGTCGGAACAAAACATAGCTTACATATTTTAAGCTCGGCTTCTGATCTGTTAGCGAATGATGATGTGATGTGAGATTTGATATCAAATTGAATGCACCAAATGTGTGATAATTCTGCTTTGCAGCATTACAAAGCACGCCAGTTGAATAATAAGCATCTTATACGTCAAATTCCTAATTAACGTTTTGGATCAAGAATAGGAAATAATTTGAAAGGAATTTAAATACTTTGAAGAAAACATTTTTATGAAGATTTTTACGATTTGCTTTTTATAATAAATGGGAATCGGTATCTCTGTCTTTATAATAAGCTTTCAAGCAGGATATCTACTTTTCAAAAATTTAGACTGAAACATTTAATGGTAAATTTATTTGAATACTTATTAGCAACTTTAATTATGTAAGTATGTAAAACTTCATTTTTTACCAGGATGTAATGACGATAAAATAACATTACCTTATGTAATGGTGAAAACTTATAAAATACCTATTAACTCTAATAAGCTTACAAAATTGACGTAAAATCATATCGTGAATGCAAAATGAATTCATTTTGATTGTTTTCCCTCTTCTTGGTAATTTTTTAAAGCTTTTTTTTTTTTTTTTTTTTTTTTTATAATTTGGCTTTATTCCAATTTTAGTTAAAAACTCCGTTCCTCCCAAAATGTATTTTCTCTTGCCTTTCCTCATACCTTCGTGGTGTAAGTGGAAGCACGCTCGATGTATTCGGAAGTCCAGAGTTTAAATCTCAGCGAGGGCATTGCGGAATTTTTCTATTTCCTGACATCAAAAAATTCTTAAAGACTCTACAAGTAACGCTCGAGCTAAAAGGTGGTAGACGATAATTCGGCATATCATGATTTGGCGACTTGATCTCCTAATGCCCAGTCTCCCTTTAAAAGGGGAAGTATATAAATTAGCTTCCCCTGCCTTTGTAGCACAACTGGGAGCACTCTCGGCGAGTATTCGGGAAGCCCAGAGTTCGAATCGCGGCGAGGACATTACAGATTTCTTCACATTTCTACATAGATATGACTTAATAGCACTACAATATATACATTTAAGGAAAGTGTGATAAATATTGTAATGTAGTAGCATGTAAGATAGGAATTTTCAAATTAGCATCATTTTACTAGTGTCCGCGATCGTTTACAAACACATATCTTTTGCATGTGTCATTTTATGTTTTACTGTAAAGGCATGGAGATTAATCACTAATACGGATTTGCTACAAAGGGCAGATGTGGTCAAAATATTGCGGAATGATAAAATTCTATTCTACTGCTCATGAAGATGACACTTAAGAGTTCTAGTCTTCACTATCTCCGATACTGTCCTTTGAAAAGAGATTTTTGTAGCGATAAATATATCCCATCTTTTTCTCTCCGCGAAACCGCCTACAGGAGGAAATGTATAAAAGTACAGGTGACAGGTGACGGAGGACGGGGACGCCTGAAGTTTAACAGAGGTTAACAGGCATATGTCCCGCGTCCTCCCCTGGAGTTTATTTAATAGTTATAAGTGTGGATACATGGCCATACAGGGGCAACTGTTTAACATCTGGCATTTGAAGTACATTTGAATTAACATACAGGCACGGTTAAAAAAAATAATAATAGGTTATAACAAAAGAAGAAAATTAAACACCTAAAAATGGTGTTCAATTTTCTTCTGCTCCCTATGCAGTCAGAGATTAGATGGTAGAGCATTAGAGTGCATATATGTCAGTGCAAGTAATGCATGTAAGCCCTATTACTCTGGTTGACAGAGGTCCTGGCCATATGCTGCAATGGTGGTTATTATTTTGCAGATTTTATTTATGGCCGCTCTGTTTTTTGGCTAGGAACTTGTGAAATGCTGAGATATTGGCTGGTATCGGGAAGTGGAACTGTTCCGTGAGTGGGCACTGAAAGATATAATGGTCCGGTGACCCCTCACCCCCGCAAACACAGCGATCCGTGGTTGAGATGGTGCGGCGGTAGAAGTAATCCTGGAAGGGACCATGACCAGTAATGAAGTTGGTAAGGGGAGCAATTGCCATAAGGCGCTCGGTGGTTACTTTTGGCAAGCAGCTATGCGCTCTCCTTCCCGTGTCGCCCTGATCCCATTCTCTTTGCCACTACTGGATAGCGGCATTTCGCAGTTGACTTTTGAGGAAAGATGGTGGTGCTGATACTGATATCGGTCTGGCATTTTGGTTCGAAGCAGCCTCTTTAGCGAGTTCATTCGCTGTCTCATTACCCATGTTACCTGCATGGGCTTTAATCCATACTAGGTCAACATGTGCGTGCCGATTATCTTTTAGGATATGCTGCAGTCGTATGATCAGCGGGGAGGCGTGACTATGTTTGTCAAGAGCAAGCAGTGTCAACACTGTCTGTATAAAGCTGCACATGTGTGATGTTGTTGAGCGCCACGTATTCAATGGCAGCTGTTATGGCAACTACTTCTGCTTGAAAAATGCTATTATTTGGATTGAGGTACCCTTTCCAATGGTGTGCAGCATGGCCATGCCTGTAGTATATAAAGGCACTACCTACACCCTCAGCAGTTTTCGAGCCATCTGTGTAGAACGCGTGCATATTAGGGTTTCCTTCTGGTTGACTTCGTGACGGTTTGAGGATAGTGTAAATGCCAAGTCCCTTGTGTGCTGGGTGCGTGTGGAGAGGAGTACATGGATGTTCGTAATTTGCAGGGCTATGTAAGGTGCCTGCTAAGGTTGCGTCTTTCTGTAGTATTTTTTCTCTTTTCTTCTTCTATTTCTCTTTTAGTATATGTGGCCTCTAGCTCCGCTTGGATATGAAGTGGTATGATGCCTGCCAAGGTGAGTGCTGCATAAGTTGCAGTGGTGCGGTAGGCTCTGCATAAGCCTATGGCGAATGGGCGCTGTAGTGATAGGAGTTGCTTAACCTTGCGTGCGATCATGGGTTGTGCCCATATAGTTGCCGCATAGAGTGCCACCTTCTCAGCTACAGTTTTATAAAGTACCTTTTGAATGTGGGTATTCTGTCTCCAGTTCCGGCCTTGGAATTGTCGTGATCTCCTGGCAATTGCAGATGTTTTAATCTTTTGTGCCTGGATATGCGGAAGCCAAGTCATATTAACCCAAGGTATCTTAAAGTTTTTACGACTTTAATATTCCGGCCTTGTAGTTTGATACATGGGCTACGTGTTGGATTTGTACCCTTTCTTGGAAAGATGATAGCAGTGGACTTTGTGGTGGATATTTTGAGTTTTAGCTCTTCGCAGAGGTTGGCAAAGATAGTGCATGACTCACTGCCATGGGCTTCAAGCTCAGCGCGTGTGCGGCCTCTGACCAGTAATGCCGCGTCGTCCGCGTATGCAACTAACACAGTATGTTGTGGCCACCTTGCCTCTAAGACTTTATTAAAGGTGAGGTTCCATAGCAGAGGCCCTGCACAGGACCCCTGTGGACATCCTCTCACTTGTGTTATTGAAACAGTACTACTGTTGTTAGAGATCATCAGTTGCCGGTCTGCCAGATAGTTGTCCAGAACTTGAAAGATATTTCTTGGGCATCTTGCCTCTCTGAGGTATAAAAGTACATTAAGAAGTTCATAAGGCATCAAAATACAGCATTCAATTCATAACTCATTCATCGTTGTTTAAGAAAAAGAAAGATTCGCCAACCGCGGTTTCATATCAAATCCAAAATTCTGTCACATGTACGTAAAAATACAGGGTGTTTCAGCACACCGATTACAAACTTTCAGGAATGACAGATTACACGTACATTATGTGACAGATGATTATGTAAATTAGATTAGATTATGAAAAATCACATAGCAATGCATGGTCGGAAATGCTTTCTTGGCACGGTAGTGACAACACAGAACAAAAGAAGGGAAGAACACGATCAAGGAGAGAAAACATGTTTATTATGCTCAGTATAGCAAAAACCAAGAAATAAGTACAAAAAAGACAGCCGTCATCATAAAAGAAGGCTTTCGGAGTTAGACCGTGATGCAGGCCTCACATCTCCGGCGCATGGAAGATCTGATGTTCTGGAAAGAACTTCCTCAGGAGCTGCCATGATGCTTGCAGCAAGTTCCTCAGCACTATTAGCAAGGATTTCGTACACTAGTGCAGGGCCCGATTTAGACTTAATGAGGCCCTAAGCTATTTGAGATATGGGGCCCTTTATAAGTCTGTTATACTATATTTTAAATTTTTTGTGGAGGGGGAGGTTCCTAATCTATAGCTTGTGTAGCGCATACGTAAATCCTGCACTGCACCAGTGTCTTCACGTACCCAAGAGGAAGTAGTCAATGCAAGTGAGGGGTGCGATCATGATGGGCAATGCATTGGACCATCCTGCCGATATAGTGTTAAGGAAACGCTGTCTTTTTCCTTATTTCTTGGTTTCTCCTATACTAAGCATAATAAACATGTTTTCTTACCCTTCTCGTGTCCTCCTTTCTAATGTTTTGTATTATCACTATCGTGCTAGGATAGCACGATAGTGATGGTATATCGTGCTAGGGTAGCACGATATACCATCGATATACCACGATAGCCTAGCACGATGGTATATCGTGCTAGGCTATCGTGCTAGGATAGCACGATAGTTCTGGAAAGAACTTCCTCAGGAGCTGCCATGATGCTTGCAGCAAGTTCCACAGCACTATTAGCAAGGATTTCGTACACTAGTGCAGGGCCCGATTTAGACTTAATGAGGCCCTAAGCTATTTGAGATATGGGGCCCTTTATAAGTCTGTTATACTATATTTTAAATTTTTTGTGGAGGGGGAGGTTCCTAATCTATAGCTTGTGTAGCGCATACGTAAATCCTGCACTGCACCAGTGTCTTCACGTACCCAAGAGGAAGTAGTCAATGCAAGTGAGGGGTGCGATCATGATGGGCAATGCATTGGACCATCCTGCCGATATAGTGTTAAGGAAACGCTGTCTTTTTCCTTATTTCTTGGTTTCTCCTATACTAAGCATAATAAACATGTTTTCTTACCCTTCTCGTGTCCTCCTTTCTAATGTTTTGTATTATCACTATCGTGCTAGGATAGCATTTCCGACCATGCATTGCTGTGTGATTTCCCATCCTTTAGATGCACTCTGTCTCTCCTGAAAGTTTGTCATTGCTGTGACGAAACATCCTGTATGTTTTCAAAATATTGTTTGCGTATCCTGTGAACCCTGCTTTCACAGTATAATTTGGTACAAGAAATAAGGAGCTACAACAAATGAATAATTTTATCCTTCATATTCTCTAACGAATGCATGCATTGCGTGTATGCAAAATTAATGAAGGTGACCACAATTTATCCCCTTAAAGAAAGCAAGCAAAGGCAAGAATTTAAAAACCAAAAGTGTAAAAAAGACAGAAATGAAATAGACATGAAAAATGAATTATTTTCCTTAAATTAATATTATATATGAGTCCCAATATCCATTATAAGAGTCCCAATATCCATTATGAGTATCCATTATAAGAAAATGCAAGGAAAATTTATGAAAATAGTAAATTCGCAACGGTTAGTTGACAAGTAATAGATAAAAACTGAAAACAGAATTTAAAGATTAAACCTTTTACATATTAGAATGGAAACAAGAATGCTACAATGCTTTAATTAATAACGTGTGTGTGATTATGGCAAAGCCTCGAGGGCTATCTGCCTAAAGGAAGGGATGCCTTCGTGGAGGACTTTCTAAGGGAAACTGGCTCGTATACACGTTACAAATGGGGAAAACCACGAAAACGCCCATGCAGCCACCCCGTTCGCGGGATTCGAACCTCAGTGTTCAGCGACTTTACCGCTCGGCCGCTAGTCTTTAATTAATAAGAATGACAAAATGTGAAGCTTTTATAACAAACCTACTTATGAAGAAAGAGAAAGGTTTGAGAATGGATACAGTGGATTTCGGAACGTACAGCAAATTACTTGATTTAAAGCTATGAGAAATTTAGAAGTGTTAGTATAAATAAAAAACATTTCAGATTTTCTGCTGTATTATATAAATATGATTTTCTTTACATCTCATGCTTGAAAATACTAAGATGCTAAGATTTATAGTCATCCTTAGTTAGGTGACATTTACATCTTTAAACACTTTTATGAAATTATTGAAAGGAAATTTTGGATCCAGATGTCCATGATATTTTAATTAAAATAAAATGAACTTTTCTTTGCAATCATTTTGGGCATATTTCTCTTTTTCCAACATATATATTATTGTGTAAAACGGAATAAGTCAAATTGGCTAATTTTAAAAAGAATTTATTTTTATAACTAACAACGTATCACTTTTAAAATAGTGGATATCTGTATAAATTTACAAAATCATAAAAAAGTTTAAGCTAAAAAGCGCTTTGCTGTGTACCTTACGTTTAATTTCCTTTTTAAAGTGTTCAGCAAATATCTTTTATTTTGAAGAGAATTTCATTATCAATAAAATTCATATTCAGAATTTAAGGAAAACATCAGTATTTTTAGGTATGAAATATTTTGCAAATTATGATTTTCTGAAAGCAAAATCCAAAAGTATTTCCTTGGCTTTAATTACCAAAAAAAATTCGATTGTTTTTTTTAAAGTACTATAAGGAGCAACATAAAATAATATAAGGAGCAGGCACAAACTGCTAAATTAAAAATTTGTGTTTTACTAAGATAGCATTGATTTCACAATAGTAATACAGTAACATAAAATTAAACCTTTAAAAAATGTACTATAACTTTATAATAATTTATTTTTTAAGTATAAATATAGTTTAGCTTAAAAACTTAGTTCCAGGAATATGTTTATAAATTTAACAAACCGATTTAAAAATTTTCCGAAAGAATCAAAATAACACGTATAAATTTAAATAACTACATGTTCAACAAAATATACGGAAAGTAGCACAAACACACCTAATTTAAAATGGCGAATCAGTTTGGATGTATGACATTAACATAATTTCTGATTTATAAAATCAAAAGAATACGTTTGACATTGTCAAATTTTCTTTAAGTGATATTATTTAAATGCCCTTTTCAACTTTAAAACTCAGCTAAAAGTTAAGACTGCTTTTAATCATCGATTCCAATAGTTAAAAATTAAATGTACTTGAAACTGATATCAATTCATGACAGAAGGAACAAATTTTGTAAAAGAGTCTATTATATATATGACAGTAAAAAATGTAAAGAAAAAGGCTTGTGTGTCTTTGCCATGCCTAAATTTTATTATTTGATTCTGCCTTTATATTTCTTGTAACATTTTTCTAGCTACTTTTAAGGACATAAACACTATATTTGCAACATGGAGTGTTAATAATGTGAGATATGTAATGTGAATTACATTTATTGAAGTAATAGAGCATTACATTTATTACTGAGAGTGGCATTCTCAAATCATCTGAAGTTTCTCCTCTTGCTCAGTATTCTCTTGCTCCTCTGTAACTTCCTTTATTCCACCAATGCTTTACTGATGCTACCAACAACGCGCCCCAGAGCAGTTCTTTCTCAATACCATTTTCAAACATCATTCTGAATGAAGGCATTAATTATCCTTTTGGAGCCACCAACTAAAACATTACTTGCAATCGTTGGTGGTAATCTGGCCCAGTGGAGCAACATTCAATAAATGCTTCACAATTCTATTAATACATGCACTAACTTCATTATTATTGCCATTACTATCACCACTGAGGTCCCTCTTTCTCTAATCGCTGGGAAGCCATTTTTACGCGAACCTTCCTCTGTAAGAAAGAGAGGGGGTTAACGGCAAGGGCCCATTAGCCCGTTAATGATATTACTGGTCGCGTTAACCTCCATTAAGAAGCAATAAATATCTTTTCCTTTTAATGGCGTCGTAAGAATATTTCGTCGGGCTCTTCCCTGATTATCCGCGCGCCAACTCTGGAATTAGTGGATAAATGCATGCCTGTTTCCCAAAGTAAAAGAAAAAAGTAAACTTTACCCGAGGAACCCAAAAGAATCCGAAAGTTTGTGAAGAAACAGACGAAAGGCTTCCCCTGTATGCTAATAATCCATTAAACCATTTCTCGCCTAAGAGATGAGTGTAGAACCAAGAATCTTTTTCTGCATTAAATTTATTTGCCTGAAGAATTGGCAGTTTTATTAAGTAATACTTATAATTTCAGTCCAATGCATTTAGTTTACTGATTTCTTTAAGAAAGAAATGAAGTATTCTTGTTTTTTCTAGCCGTAATTCGGAGAAAGTTCGCAGAAAATATAAGTGAAAGAAATATTGGTTTTCTCTAAAAAGAGCTATGCTTTTAAGTGCTTTAATCCAATTGTTCTTAATTTGATTTATAGTTCTTAGATGACTTAAGTTCTGTGAAGCTCGTGAATTTGAAACAGACAAGAACTTATTGCTTACCATTAAAAATTACAACACATCATCTACAGAGATTTGAAAATCGCTGAGACCCTCACGTAAAACAACTTCATTTGTAAAATAATGATTTTTAGCTCAAACGGACTATTAGTCTGTAAACCGTATTTTTCTTTGTTTCACTTTAATGTGTTATTTCATTTCTCACTCAAGTCTGTAGGCATTCGGGAAAATGTAAAATTATTCTTTCATATTTAATCTGTCTGATATTAATAACAAACTGAACTATTTAAAAACAATAGATGCTGTTCTTAACTATATATTTTTTTTTACTTTTTAAATATACAGAAGATATATAACGTTCCCATGTTAGTCTAATATCCTATAAAATGTTTCACTAATTTACCTGGGGCATCTCTGTAGATAATATCTACTGATAAACACAACTAAACTTTAAAATAGCACTTTTGAGTGATCGCTAATATCAGAACTCTTTCAGTTTTTTTAATGTACTTTTATTATCCACGTACCCAGTAACAGCAAGTAGCAATATTCTCAGTTCTGATTAGTGGTTATCAAGGTAGCTAATCAGTTGGTGCCACTATGAAAACATGTCACACAGTAAATTATAGAGGCTGTAATATCCGGCCTCATTTATTTGGAATAGTATATCGTTTGACGTGAAAAGTTCCCCGCCAGAAAAATATTCTACTTCGGATATCTGATGCTCCCAGATCATACAAGTTACAATGTTAATTATGATAAAAATTATATATTTAACACAGGTTAAGTAGGTTTCTAACATTCATTTCTTTATTTCATTTCATTTAATTTCTGATGTTTTGCTTTTCTACATTAGGAGAGGATTATGTGAATGCCAATGGATAACTACAAAGGATGCAGTGCTTATTAATAAAGTGGGACTAAATTTTATTAAGAAAACGCTGACTGCAGTTTATTTTAGAGAATAGATTTTCATTATCCGTTTGTTTCCATTATCCATAGCAGCATAAGTTCAACAGACGAGGATCATCTGTTGGACCTATGCTGCTGTTTGTTTATTCATTTGATGATACATGAATGAACAAATAAACGAAACATGTTAAAATTACTTTAGCTATAGAGTTATGAACATTAGCTGTGAAGTTCAAATTTTGTACACACACTTTATAAATCACAATACAATGTGGTGAAGCGACGTTTTCAAAATTCGATTTAGAATTTTTAACATAATTTCTGATGTTTTAGCAGAATCGATCAATATTTCCGACCGCATGACGTAACAGAATTGATGGAATTGAAAAAGAGATTATTCGTTGCAGAAAAAATTATTTTTCAAATGAATAATGAAATAACATAAAGTTTTTTTTTTAAACAAGTTTCTATTTAAAACTCATAGAATAATTAGTTAACTAAGAGAAAAATAATTTATCATATAGTTTAATAAGATGAAAGAAGATTAAATATTTTTTTACAAAATACGTTTGTAAATTTATATTTGTAATAATAAAAGCCTGGCCTAAATAATGATATCTGTTAATCGAATTGCACTGATAAGTACAAGCCATTATCTACAGCGTACCACGTGTTTATTATTCGTGATATAAAACAGTAGATGGATTTTTTTAAAAATAAATATTTAATCTCTTGCTCCCATTAAACAATATGATAAAATATCTTTCTCTTCTAGTTTATTAATTATTTTATGAATTTCAAATAAACGCTTGTTTTATGAAAACGGTTTTTCATTTATTTCCTTTAATACTTTAATTTTCTATGAACTCCTTTTAAAATAAAAACAGTAAGATTATTTTAAAACCTACTAGTAAGTAATTAGTTAGAAAATCAAATAAAGAATTTAAGTAGCAGTTTAAAAGAAAGCTAATTAGTAATACACTGTTAATAATAAAACAAAACATAACATAATAAGTACTCACTACACAATATATTAATATCTTTATGCTAGCAAATGTTTTAATTAGTCCTTCGTTAGAACAGAATTTTAGGGAAAAAGTTCAAATTCAGAAATGAAAAGAAAAAAAACTTTGTTAATATTCTGACAAAACAAATTATTACTTGGGAGAAAAATAAAAGTAATCATTAACTTACTATAATATACTTCATCACCATTTAAGAAATTTAACACATAGTTATCATTTACCTGTTCAATGATAAAATGAGTACTTTCCACTTATCTTATAGAATATTCTTCTTTAAAGAGCGGGAGATATTTAAAATCCAGTCAGTAACTCTAAATCAGTTCTGCTGACTGATTCTGAACACTTAACATTTGGTTAATGAGAGAAACTAATTATTTCTCAGAAATGATATCATGTATTTAACTGAGTCATCAAACCAATAATATGATTACTTTTAAGTATTTCTATCGTATTATTACGCCGCATTTAAGCATTGCACGAATTCAAGAGCCGTTCGCTACAAAGAGATTTTAATTGATCTTTGCCAGGAAGTTCAGGATCTTAATATATTAATCAAGTAACTGTTCGACTTGTTACAACTTTAATCATAATATTTACTTTTAGTAGAGGACCTTGTTTTGATTTTCGTTAAGGCACAGGAGTATATTTTGTTATTCTTACTGCTCTTAAATATTGATTCCAAATATATAATTGAAGGTGTACTTGTTCAGGTTTTAAATCAATAATAACCTAATGCATATTTTGGTTATATATATATAATTTTACAATGCGTAGATGAAAACATTGGAACTTTGAACTGTTTTCGATATTGCGTCATGGCCGTGATGGCTGAAGTTACGGCTAAGTGGAAAAGCTTGATGATGCATTTAGCACAACTGAGCTTGAAAAATCACAGTCTTTAATTTTTAAATTCCTACTATTAGCTCACACTCGCCCTATATCTTGTGAAAATTTTCAATCGTTAATAAAATACTTTTGTTCACCCACTCAAGTTCAAAATCAGTGGATGACACTTGAGTTTAATACAGTTTTTTTCACATATTAAAGTCAATTCCTACTTATGTATTCCTGTTTATCGGAACTAAAAATATGCTGTTTCTTAGGCCAATTGTTAGATCAGATGACCAGCTGTTAGATGCCACACGCACACGTAACATCGAAGCATTAGATATGAGTAAAATAATACCAACTAACATCAATAAAACTGCTGGTCTTCCAGCAGAATTAGAGATATTCGTCGGAGCTAAAGTGATGTCAAGATCAAATACTGATGGGAAGAAGGGTTTGGTTAATGGTGTGATTAGATTCATCACCGAAATCCATTGGCCTAATTTCCACCGGGCGCAAATGTAGGAACAAGACATTCCACCAGTCACTGTGAACTTTGGAAATAATGGTGTTCACAAGAATCGAGCCAATATCAGTGCAATTTCCCCCAAACGCAGCTACGGTACCGCTGAACGAAAAATGCTACCATTAACACTATCATAAACAACAACAGTGCATAAGATGCAAGGCAGCACTGTAGATTATTCAGTAATGTATCTAGGAAGAAAACTCTTAAGAGTAGGTCAAGCAAATGAGTCGCGTGAAATCATTAGATGCAAATATTAATTGAAGAACAGGACTGTTCGAAACTCACTGAAAAAGGCTCTTTGCAATAATGAAGCATTACAAGAGATGGATAGAATGAGAAATTATAGACCAGCATCAGCTTCATAAATTAGAAACGAAAAACGTTTAATAATGTTAATAAAAAGTAACTAAAATAACATTTTGCTTTGTTGACCTAAGTAAGAATTAACTTTATTTTTTTTTGTATATTACTTGTTTTTACGTGTATCAAATCATTCTTTTTCAGACAAGATATTTCTTAATTATACTTGAATACAATAGGTTCCATTTTAAAGCACGACGTCGTCTCAGGCAGACAAGCGGTAGCGTGGAACAACAGCGTCTTGCCAGCAGGGAAGCGTAAGCGAAAGAGAACGCTGCAACTCAGAGGAAGAAGGGTAAGCGGAGTCAATAGTTTCGAGTTAGAGAAAGTTTTGGTTTACAGTTAATTTTATTGAACGAGAGGTATCTGCATTAAAACGTTACGTAACATAGAAAGATCTCGAATCCGCGAGAAAAATGAATTATTTTGTTATATCTTACATAACCCCTCCTTCAAAAGAAAGGTTGGGAGAGCAGGTTGGCCGAAAATAAGCATTAGAGGAGCAAAATATGAGAGATATAATTTTGAAAATACAAAACATAAAATTAACTTTCGAAAAATTAAAAAAATTATAAGTCACAAAATTTTGACTGAATTTAACATTTCTCTGAAAGTCGCAGAACTTTGAACTCAATAATAATTTTAAGCGCTATATTCTATTAAAACAACTGCACATTTTAGAGGCCTGAAGTTGATGAAAATAGTTCCACAAAGTAAATGCTCAAATTTTTTTCACAAAGTAAATGTTCAAATTTTTCTTGATGAAAATATTTCCATTATAATATAGATTATACATGACAAATAATATTATATTTTCATGTATTAATATAGATTAAGATTAACTTTCATGTAGAAATATAAGACAGAATTTATCATTACTTATCTTTGCATTTTAGATACAGAAATTTAATGGAATAGAAAATTCTCTAATGTTTTTTCTCTAAAAAAGGTTTCTCTATCACTTCGCTTTTTTCGTTTTCAAGAGGGAAGTGTGTAAAATAAAAAAAAATATAAAATAAAGCTTCTAGTTTTAATTAGCTATAACCTCTTTTTTGTTTATTTAATTTGGAGACTTCCTCTCTCTGTCTTAGAAATAACGCCAAAAGTCTAAACTGCGACATTCAAATTAATCATGCGATCTTACGTAACGCTTAATGCAGATATCTTTCGCCCAATCAAAGTACTTATAAACCAAAACTTTTTCCTCTCTCCCTTCTTCTGCATTACTATTGCGACACTCTCTCTCTTTTCGCTTACGCTTTCATCCTGTAAACTTTAAAAATAAAAAAACATAATGAAAGCACACCATATTTAAAACCCGATGATATCAAATTTTTAGAATGATGAACTTGCAGATACTATTTTACAGAAATCCAGCTGAGGAATAAATGTTCCATTGAGGTTAGTAGAACGTAATCCAATCCTGTCGAGCTAAATATGTAATAAAAGCACAATTTTGGAAGCACTGATGTAAGAACACCGAGATGTAGATGCGCACAAACGCTGATTGCGTAGATACTTGATGCTTAGAGCATTGACCCATACTGAAGAGGAACAAGTCGAGCTGGATTATATTCCTTTTTTTATTTAAATTGACATTTGTGGCCACAATTCACTTTGCACTCCAACTGTTCCTATTTCCAGAACATTCATAATTTTGATATTATGGTGATAGAAGCGAACAAAGTTGATTGCAACAGCGTCTTAACAGAATAAAAGCATAAGCGGAAAAAAGAGATAGTGTCGCAGTAGTAATGCAGAAGAAGAAGAATGAGAGTCAAAAGGTTTTTGGTTTACAATTACTTTGATTGGGCAAGAGATATCTGCATTAAGCGTTACGTAAGATCGCATGATTAATTTAAATGACGCAGTTTAGACTTATGGCGCTATTCCTAAGACAGAGCTATTTAATAATAAATAACTTTCCTAACTTTTCTATTTAATAATAGAGAAGAATTTTGAAATAAGTATACAGTCTAGTAAACATTTTTGTTTAAACATGTAAATAACCGTACTAAATAATCCACAGAAAATAATTTTACTAAATGAAAATAATCTATTCCTGCAAAATTATTCTTTAACGGCCAAAAACTTAAAATTCTCTAAATTTTAAGCTAGATAATCAAAGGATGGGAAAAACATGTCAGCTCAGGCACAAGTACATTCTTCTTTTTTCTTCCCATTTAATTTCTAAACTGCAATGCGTCAGACATTATCTTCTAAGGCAGTATTTTCCTCTACTCTTATTTTTTGTAATCTTCCCAAGGTGAGTTTTATTCAACTAGTGGGGCCCTTTCTCATTACACATGCATGGATTTTGCCTCACATTTTGCTTCTGAGACTTCCGACTATTGATAATGTATTTTACTTTTTGGTTACTGCTATTTTTATTTATTTATTTAACCTTCTTTTACTTATTTTTGTATTTTTGCGGGAACTTTAATGCGGTTCCTTTGGCCCGAAAAAAGGGTATTATTATACGTTTTATTTATTTCTTTATTTATTCCAGGGATTATTTCTTTCGGTAGCAATTTTCCAACTTTGAAAAACTTAGAAAACTAAGAACTTTAAGTCTTCTTCTGCTTCTGATGCCAAAACAAGAAAGAAGGTGGACTTAAAATGAATGCATTTTATTTCTCTCTTTATATTATATATCATGAAACCATGTGACTGCAAAAAGAGATAACTCTTTTGGCAATAATATTCTCTATTCTGCTTGGATTCACGTACACACAAACGCTTTCAAATGAATTTCATATTGCTCATTTTAAAATTTCTGTTTATACATTGCCTTTATATACTTTATTCATATATTTTATTTGCATATGCTATTTGATGTTTAATTAGACAAATAAATTTAAAAAAATTCGAATCGCGATGATTGTGTAACAAATTAAAATATAAGTGATTATGAATTTTATAACTAATTAGAAAACTAAATGTAAAAAACGAAAATAAAGTATAAAAAAAAAACAAATAAATAAAAATAAAAATTCACGCAGTTTGCTGTCCTTTAAACTTCTCACGTAGTTTTTTTCTCCTTGAAAAGATGTCTTTTAAGCCATCAGTGGCTAAATTGTAAAATCGATAAACACTGGTGTTTCGACCGGATTCAGGTTTTGGTGAATAGTCTGACTGCATGGGATCTTTCGGAGTTTTCTCTATGCGTAACGTGGATACGAGTCAGTTTCCCTTAAATCTTTCTCCACGAAGATTTTCATTCTCCTAAGCAGATAAACCTCGCCTTGCTTGTCATAACCTAATCCAATCCATACAGCATATCATTGTCTTTTTGATGTTTGAAAAGTTTCTGGTTTTACCCTTTTTACGTTTACTAGCATCAAGCAATCACGTGTATTACAAAATACCGTTACAAGTTTTAACCTTTCAGGTTATCAAAGTAAACTTCATGAAACAGCGTATTAAACTTTGAGATTTTTTATGAATGCTTTTTAATAAATTTACACAATTCAAACAAGCATTAAAATTACTAACAGAATTTCGTAAACACTTTAAGTTACCGATGATAGCGTGTTTACTCTTTTCTGTTCTCATGCATAAAATGTTTCATTTATCTCCAAGCTTTTAAACATCAAATTCCTTTTGATTTGACATCAACTTATTTAACAGTAAATGTTTAGTTATATTAGTTGGCAAAGTTGGGTATTGCTTAATGTTAAGTTTTCTTTCTCCTATTTTTTCAAATTCTTTTTGTTGTTAACGATTATTCTACTGCTAGACAGGGTAAATAATTGCTTTTTTCTTCAGTATATTTCGAACTAGAATCTCGTTTGTCTTTATCAATCCTTGAAAAGTTAAAATAATATCTTTGACAAAATTACGCGGTTTTAATTCAAACTGTATTTTGCGCTTCATTTCTTTTAACAAAAACAAACTGTCATCTAATTTTTTATTTCACTTTTTAAGCATTTAAGCTTTTCTCATACTCTTTCACATTGTAACGAAATATTCTGAAGTGATTCTCATAAAATATTAAATAAATAATTTTTCAAGATTTGGTGAATAAATTTCCAAAACGAGAACCTAAAAATGGTTTAAAAATTTTATAACGATAAAGCATTAATTTTTTCTTTAATGTGAGAATATTTGTAAATTATTATGCCTAAATCCTTCAAAGTATCAAATTATAATCTAGAGTTTTCAGATTGCAAGATTTTTCTTTATGCTTCTTTTATAATTAAGAAAGTTTTAATGCATAGTTTTCATCGGAGTATTAAATATAGTTTGAAGGTCTCAGAATGCAAATTGTCTTTAAAGCAAATTTTAATAGTGTTACGAAATGTACAGATGCGGTAAGATGGTTTCCTCGCAAAACAGGTTTAGGGTTGCCATAAAATATCAAGGGAAGGCTGAATTGCCACATTTGGCCAGAAATCGCCCATTTGGCGACAAAATTGGCGATATGTCATGGACGGATGGAGAACCTTCTGTAACGAATTCTTACCGGTTTAGCCCAGAATATTCTCGAACACAAGCCGAAAGCTATATAACCTCTGCTGGTCCTCAGTCAGGGGGTGTGCCTCGTCGAGAGGGAGAGTGTGTGTGCCTTGTCTAGCGAGCTGATAGTCATTGAGCGAGTGTCTGGAAGTCTAGCGTCGAGTTGGTCGTCGAGTGCATCGAGAGAGTCTTTTAGTGCATCGCGAATTAGTGCATCGTCGAGTTTTGTCTTAGACTGTGCTGAGTCGAGAGCTGTACTTTTGTGTATCGTCGAGCGAGCTGATAGTCATTGAGCGAGTGTCTGGAAGTCTAGCGCCGAGTTGGTCGTCGAGTGCATCGAGAGAGTCTTTTAGTGCATCGCGAATTAGTGCATCGTCGAGTTTTGTCTTAGACTGTGCTGAGTCGAGAGCTGTACTTTTGTGTATCGTCGAGTGCATCACGTGAAAAGTCTCGAGAGTACGTGGAGTTCCGAGAACGACCAGAGTCGGAAGCTGTACTCCGGTGCTTTGCGGTGAAGTTGTGTCCACTGTTATTGCCTGACAGTGTGAAGGCTGTGTCACTGAACGTGTCAGTGTGTTTATAACAGTTCGACAACTGAAAAAGTGATTTTGAAGCTGTCCTGAGAATATTCGTAAATAAAGTGTGTTTCGATACTTCATCGAGTGTCGTCGTTATTGACTTCAAATCCATACGAACCCCGTGCGAACGTGAACGAAGAAAACAGCGTAACAATATTTTCGAATTGAGGAAACTCATAGCATATTTAATTCAAGGTATTATCATTTTATTTTTATTTTCTGTTTTATTTTAAAATGTTGTTAAGTAATCCTATTAAAGCATATCATAAATTGTATTAAATATGCTTACTTAATACAGCTTATGATATATTTCATTGACAGTATTTATAAAATTTTAAACTACTAAAATAACTGTGAAATGACGTTTTTGACATTATGAATTGTACTTTCGATTACGTAATAATCGTTTGATCATACGTAGGAACTAATATTAAAAATTTAAGCAGAAAATAAAAAGTTAAAAATGAAGATAGCATAAAAATAATTGAGCTATCTTGCTTAGTTTAGAGATATATTATATGAATAATTGTTATGCAGCGTAAAATTATGACTTAATGGTTCGTTAAAGGTAACTTAAGAATAGCAAGATTTATCGCAATTGAGACTCCCAAGGAATATAAATTAAAGATATCCTACACCAAGATTGGCAACAGTTTATCAGATCCTATCTTCTCTCTCAGGTGTGTAATTAATGCTGTAGTAAGGCAGTATAAAGTGAATGAGAAAAAAAGTCTATACACGTTTCTAACCTCAATATCTTGTTTATAAAAATTACTAGTTTAATTGTTTCTTACTACTAATTTAAAAGACAACATCAAATAATTCTCTCCTAGGTACAGTACAATTCCAATTATCCGAACTCCGACTATCCAAATCTCTGATTATCCGAATCGCTTTCAGAATTTAAGAAAAAAAAAAAAGACTAAAAAAATTAAGATCGTAGCCACATGCAGCTTCTCATAGTCAAGCGGATGAGAAAATTGGCTACCCGAAAACGGATGAAGAAAGTCAAACAGGTTACTTTGACCGAGATGTTCAGCAAGCAATGTAAGTACTCTGCAGTATGCTATATAACATGTACATGACAGTGTTGCCTTTTCATTTTAATTAATTAAAGCCACTTTTTCATTAAAATTAGTTTTTTTCTCCAATTTCCAACATACAGTAATTCATTAAGTGTACGTAGACCATTCCTTCGGAAAAAATCCAATTATCCGAAGTGTTGATTATCCCAATGGGATCCGGTCTCAATTGATTCGGATAATTGGAGTTCTACTGTGTATAATATATAACACTGAAAGCATATTATTAAATCACAATAATGTTACAATTGTTCAAAACGTCATCAGTTGGATATATTGTGAACTAAATGAGTAAGATATATTAGTTTTTGTTTAAAAAATATAAATTATTAGGAAGAACTTTTAACTTACTAAAGCGCATTTAAATTAATAATTAAGCGCTTTTAAATTATTAAATTTGTTAAGCATGCATAATCATAATTTAAAGAATATGCTAAAGTATTCAAAATGTGCGAAATGCTAGCTATGCAGCTTTAGAGCATTTATTGTGCATGGTAAATGTCAGAACTTCCTGTTAGAGTACGAAAAATGTTCAAGATCAATCTAATTTTCAACCTATTTTGAATTCGATCCTGTGATCGACTCTCTATCTATTATATACAACATTAAACATTTTGCAACATACACTTAGCAAAGTTTTTGTAAACTTCAAGTTGTTGCTTCTAAAATGAGTCACCGTAGTTTCCAACAAAACAAAAGGTTTCCGACGTCAACGTATTTGTGCATATAAGCATTAAAAATATGTTCACGTATACAAAAAAAAAGATTGACTTCTCAGAAACTATTAAATAAAACTGAATGAGTTTATTTGCGTCACACAGAGCATCTGAATCAATAAACAGGAACTAAAACATCGGATACGAATGTGTGCGAAAGAAAATGGTATTACCAAATGAAATTAATGAAATATGTGAAAACGAAACTCTGATTAAAAAAAAGGAATACTTCGGTAACGAAGACTAAATTTGGGCCTCAACAGGGACTGCCATCCTCCCAATTCCTACACGCATATTACAATATGAAATAATGTTCTCAGAGAGGTGGTTAATTGGATTTTGGCTACAAATTTTCACTTCTCCATCCATGTGGACTTCAAGGCATTGAGTTATCCAGGAGAGAAACTGTTTAAGAAGAAACTGTTACAACTGTTAGGTAGTTTATTTTTTCAGAACTTCTATATTCATAAAATTCATCAATGGAATCTGAACAGCCCTTATCTCATATAAAAGGCAATACTTAACCACACGCAGATATAAAAGACCTGAAGTAATGCTATGGGATTCCATCTCAGTATCGCTAAGCATACACAAGCCATTTGTGGTCGATAGACATACATCCATTGATTGCTGTCTTTTTCGGTATCATCAAACCCACATCACGGTATTTTTAATACGTCCTAACAATGGTATTGTAATTTCGTCCTAACAATGGTTTTGTAATTCGGCAACTTACCTTGAGTCCTGGTGAGGGCATTGCTCATTTTTCATGTGTCCGGCATCAAAATAACCTACTAACTCTACAATATGTAAACGCGCTTAGAATCAGTATTAAAATTAATTTCTGTTCGCTAGTCGAAGAGAACCCAAGCCGACTGCTGTAGAATCCTAATGCTTGTTGAACCAAACCAAGAAAGTTTTTTTTTTTCTAATGCTATGTAAATAACACAAATTGTTATTATTTTTTAACAAAGTCATTCCTCTTTCAGTCCTTTTGTTAAAACTTTTGTTGAGGTTCAAAAGGCGATTGTAAGATCTAAACTCAGTTGCTTTACTATTTTTTTGATTTATTACGTACTCCGAAATTTGGCACTACACGGAGAGGAAGGGATGCTTCGTAGAGGGAAATTTAAGGGCAACTGGCTCGTATCCATGTTACGCATGAGAAAACCACGGTGCCCATGCAGCCAGCCCATTCGCCGAGGCTCGAACCCCGGACCGAACTAACAGTGTTCAGTGACTTTTTGAGATTTGGTCGCTGGGGGGGGGGGCAAACTGAGTTGCTTGAAAATAAAATTCTTTTGCGGTCATGAAAAGTTAAGGACAGAAATTGATCTTGAAAAGTAGTTATTTTTCTTTTAATATTTTGTGCTGTAGCCCGTGTATCAGTTGTTTGAATGGTCTCAAGTACTGATAAACCATGAGTATCAGATTTTAAATAGCATTTTAAACAGCTGCAAAGCACTTGAAACACACAAATAATATAGCGAAAGGAAATAACAGGAAAATTGTTATATGGTGGGCGATCTCACAATTTATTCAGTGATTCACTATACAGATCTTGTAGATTTTGTTCTGTTGTTATTTTTAGGGGAAATATGCCATATACTAATTTTGTATAGATGCGTATTTATCTATCATTCAGAATGCAAAGACAAATAATTATGAATGAATCTTTTATGAGTTGCTGAATTCCGTTATCAAAATCTTTTGATTGAATGATAATCAATGCTCCATATTTTTTGCTTCCATAATGTTTAATCAGACAGAGTCCATAAGTTAATTAAATTATTGCTTTTAATGGGAGATAATTAAATTTTCAATTTAACTTCAAACACTGTCATTCTTTGAATATAATTTATGTAAATTTCATAATTGACCCATGCTCTATTTAAGTAGTCAGATCCATTAAACTGCAAACAAACTGCGTTATTCTAAAAGATATCATGCGGCTCGCAATCTCCTTATATATGCTAGAAATTAATATGAATGAAACCCAAAGCAAATACGGGTAAAATAATACACAAACTTATAATGAACAAAAAAAATTATATGATAAATTAAAACGGACCATCAGAAGTTACAATGAGTTACAATGAGAGGCAGATATTATGTTTTTATTTGGTTTAATTTTTGCACTGTTTTCCGATAACTATTGTAATTCGTAACATATAAACGCAAAAGTACTTTTTAGTTGTTACAAGAATCATCGATCATTATAAGTGCAGGACCTCAAAATGTATAGTCTTTTATTTGTTAATATATTTCATAACTTTTCCATTAATAAAAGTCAGTTTCCATGAAATTAGTAAAGTGACATCCAGTGAGCTCTATGATTTGTTTCAGACACAACCAGTGTGAGAAGTGTAGAGCAAATTTCAACTGAAAATTTTCTTTTAAAATAAATCTTAAATTTTGGCTCAGAGTTCAGTAAAATAAATGGAATTTTTTATGAATCGATTTGACCTCTTCAAAAGTTCTTGGTGAATTTTAGTATTAAGTTTAGACACCGAACCAGAGCATTTAAATTTATTAAATATTTCAACAGGCTCCCAGAATTGCCAAACGTTCACTGAAGCATAAAATTATTTGGAAAATGATAATTATTAAAGATAGTTTAGCGAGTAATGGAGAGACATCTTTATACAGTGTGACAATTATTCAGCTATATGAAAAAAAAAAACACTTAATAATTTGTGTACCCTTGGCCAGATTCATTTGAAACTTGGCAGTTAAATGCATGGCATGTTGGGAATTTGTTTGACCATGCGCACTGGTATTGTTATTGTTCATTTTTTCATTTAAATGTAGAAATACAGCGTTTCTGAGCATATGTCTATCGTCATCGTCGAGCAAGGGTGGAAACCCGAACTGTATTTAAAAATAGCCCAAGCTTCGATCAAATGAGCTTCACGACAGGTCGGAATCAACCAGGAGACTTAGCAATAAATTATTCAAGACCTGTAGCTTTTTCCATACAAAATTCAAATACGTCAGCCATTGAGCGCCACTGCAATTGAACAGCGTTTGTTTGCAATTGAACAGCCAACAGTAATGTCGGTATGATCGACAAACAAGAATTTGATGTGAATATGGTTTGGTTAGCCACGAAGTCCACTTTCATTTGAATGAATACATCAAGAAGCAGAATTGCCGCAATTTGAGGACTGAAAATCCCCATTTCGTGAGCAAGAAATCTCCAGTCCAAACGGGTAAACGTTTGGTATGAAGTGTCAAGTCGTGGAATAATCAATGCGATATTGTTGCAGGTGAGTGCTAAACGTTATATCAGACTTTTAGAAAATGATGTCATCCTTCAAATGCAAGGTGCCTCGGATTTCGAAACTATGAGATTCATGTAGGACGGAGTGTTTGAAGCCCTATCTGACCGACAGAGTGTTTGAAGGGTACTTTGGAAAGCGGATTCTGGCTCTGAGGTACCCTGAAGGCCACTGGAATGGGAATCGCTTGGCAGTCATATTCTCCTGATCTCAACTCTTGAGTCTTATTTTTGTGGGGCAATATTAAAGACAATATTTACGCAAATAAAACTTCACTGAACTCAAAGCTGCCATTCAGGAGGTAGTCGAAAGTATCAATGTCTCGACACTTCAGCGAGATTTGCAGAATTTTGCTCTTTGTTTGCGTCGCGTCATAGTCATTGATGCAAGCATATCAAATATGTGATAAACTAATTCCAAATATCTGTAGCTACGTTTCAAATTTGAATAAAATATTTTAACTCAGTAGTTTTTGAAAATTTGATTTTTTTTTTTTTTTTTTTTAAATTTCACATTGTACATTCTTAGGTTAAAGACAATAGCCTTTAAAGACATTTGCCTAGAATTTTACGACATTTGAGAGAGGAAGGACAAAGAACAGACATAGATACATATATAAATACGAGTATATAGCTATTCTTTGTTTAAATTAATGAACATTTGAAAAAAAGATTTACATGAAATGTCTTATGCAGTAAGAAACATTTCTGATATTCCGAAAACTACATCTTTCATCATAAACCGAAATTTAATTTCAGTACTAAAATTGCTGAAGTCAAAATATTAAATTAGTATTAGTTATCTCAATTTATGAAGTCCGTTTTTATCAAATACATCGTAAACTGTCCAAGGTTATTTGAAACTATAGCTGCACGATCTTTTATTCCTTAATTGCTGGTTCCCAACAAACAATATAATTACAGATTTTCAGGAAACTAATCAGTGAATAACCTTATCTATGGAAGGGCTCACCAGCGGCCGAGCGGAAAAGTCGCTGAACACTGGTAGTTCGGTCTGAGGTTCGAATCCCGCGAACGGGCTGGCTGCATGGAGGTTTTCGTGGTTTTCCCCATGTGTAACGTGTATACGAGCCAGTTTCCCTAAGAAAGTCCTCCACGAAGGCATCCCTCCCCTTAGGCAGATAGCCCTCGAGGCTTTGCCATAATCACACACAACACACCTTATTTATGGAAGAATTTTCTAAATATGAAATTTAACATTTTCGGGGACATCCGCTAAACGAAATGACGAACAGTTGAAATTCCCATATACTATAAGAAATGAAATATGGAAAGTTTCTCACTTTTAAGAAAATTCATGGGGACACACGAAAATGAATTAGATAATTCTTCACTGCCCTTTTTTGGCTTAATCTTCTTTTTTACCACAAAGTTTAGGGAACAATAATAAAACAAAGATTGCACGTTTTAAAGATTGTGACTCCATAGCGCTTACATGCGCTCCATGCTAACCATATGAAAATATTAGTTACGCATATCTCGGTAAAATTTTGTTCCCATTTAAGATGAGCTTATTGTATGAAAATTTAAATTAATTTATAAAAACAAAATGAACTATTTAACTAACTGAAAATTATACTTTTTGATGATAGAAAAATACAGAAAGTTATATTTTATATCTAGACAACCTTCCTTTCAAGGGACTTAATAATGCTTTCAACAAATTCTATAAAAATATAAAATATAATAAATCTATAAAAATAAATTTTGAGAAGTTTTGTATCTGGACGTAGGCTTCTAGTACTAATACAAGTAAATCTTATAACCTCCTTTTTACAAACACCCGTATATCAGTCATTATACACTAAGTAGTAATAATAGTTTATTTGCGAGTAAAAAAATAGCTCCTTCTGCTGAATTACTAAGTATAAATTGGTATAATTTATAAACGGTATAATCATCTTATGTTGACATAAACGTAGAGCAGCATTTAATCAAGAAAGTAGCAAATACCAAATACTTAGAGTGTAGTTCCTCATAATTAAAGATTCAGATAAGTTGTTCCTTTTTAAGAAATTTATTGTTTAACTCTGTTTAGTGTGCGTTTGCAAAACATTAAAAAAGACTGGATCACAGTAAAACGTAATGTATTTTGATCCATTGGCGCAGGCACAAAAACTGCGCATCAGCGAGCGAGCGGTAAAGTTGCTGAATACTAATAGTTCGGTTTGAGGTTCTAAATCCCGCGAACGAGCTGGCTGCGTGAATGTTTTTGTGGTTTTCTCCATGTGTAACGAATATATACGTTTCCCCAGTTTCCCTTAGAAAATGCTCCCTCTCTTTAGGGAGATATCTCTCGTGCTCTTTGTCATAATAAAATAAACCAAGCCAAACCAAACCAACCATTGAAACTCGCGAAAGAGAGTTGAATATTTCTGGTTAGTTAGTCAGAATTACTTTAATGAATGAACAGCATAGTCAGTTTTAAGCAAGTAATGAAATGCTACCTGCCGGAAGATTTTAATTCATCAACTATTTCAATCTGACATATAGTTAACAGTAGGTTTGATAGCAGTTAAAAATAACATTAAAACATTTAAGAGCTCTTGAATATTTAACTTAATGAATTAATTATATGGCAACAAAGAGTTACTGCTACATAATTCATCACATATCAAAAGTACATCAATGAACATTTAAAAAAAAAGTTCCAGAAAAGTAATGAACAATTCCAACAACTTTTCTTCAAAGAAGTAAAAAAAAAAAAAAAAAATCGATTCTTACTCTGTATTTTGCTGACTTGCTTAACGAATTTTCACATACGTGATTACAAAGTGAAAAAATGGTCACTGAAAAAACTAAAATTTTAATTGCTCTACATAAGAGCAAAAGGCACATTATTTTATCACGTATACTGAGTTAATTGCATATGTATATATTTAAATTAATTTTTACGAAGAACGATTTTTTCAAATATACTAGTTTAATTTTTCTTTAAGAAATAACAACAGCTTGCATGTTGAACGTGAAATGCCTCGCTGCATTTACTTTTCAATTATTCCAAAATTACCAATTTAAGATTCTTATATATTCAACAACACTATAAATGTAAATAAAATATAAATATTTTAGATAACTGATTATATCAATAATAACTATTTAACTCTGCTTTTTAAGATATCTTTCAGACAGTAGCATAAAATATGACTTTCAAGACACGGAAAAAAAAAAAAAAAAAAAGTCATGTAATGCTCAAACAAAATTATTTAATAATATTGCTCACGTATTCTGGCAGTTCCAATCATCGTGGCAAAGTGTGAAATTAAAATAAATTTTAAAAAAAAAATCTATGAGATTTCAGATTTTATATTACACCCAAAGAAGCGTTTTTTAACGTTTTTGTGTGTTACCTCAATTTATTAAATATCACGTTCTTCGCACTTGAACCATAAAATTGAGCTCAACAGCAATATCGCAAAATAATTTTAAAATGAGCCTATCTTTAGAATTTCCGATACACAGTCTCGTGCGCTTGAGATAATTTTGTTTTCGGTACAGTATTGCCATTGCTAGCTCTGAAATCGTTGAGTTTGTTAATCAAAAATTTGTTAAAGTGTTACAAAATATGAAATCGATTATGAAAAAAATTTCAAATTCAGGCTTCGAGATGCCCATATTCAGCGGAAGGTTACGTTGTTCAAAATTTGATGGTTCTAGCTACCGTTGTTTTATCACAATGCGAGAAACATGCATACATTTATGCAGATTCTTCATTATTTAATTTCTTTAAATATTGCACAGGGGTCTAATATTTGGTGGCAACAATTTGAAAAGTGAACCGATATTTATAGTGAACCAACGCAAAATGCCAAAATGAAATTAATATCTCGTCTGGGCTAACGTCGTTTGGGCTAAAAACAATATTTCCAGCGCGCAAGACTGTCTATCGGAAATTCTAATGATGTGCTGCTTTTACATATTTCGTGATCTTGCTGTTGAGTCGAATATTATGTGGCGTAAGCGCGAAGAACGTGATATTTAATAAAAAAATAAACACAGAAAACGTTAATAATAAAAAAACGGAAGTAAAGTTTTGTAATGTAAAACAGAAATATGTATGTCAACACTTAACGTTACGCTGCATCGGGGATTCTAAACGTATACTGCAATGCTGCTTTTAAAATTCTTCTAATTTTGCTGTTGAATTGCGAATAAAATTGTGCTTAATGGTAAAGATAACAAATAAAATAGGGTTTAACAGGAGTGAGTATAACAGCAGACTGGTAGACTGCGAGCTCAGCGACAGCGTAAATACCTTAACATATCCTTTTGGGGGACAATTAAAATCTGAAATTTTTGAGATTTTTTAAAATTTTCTGATTGATTTAAATCATATGGTCTTGCAGGAACAGTATCTTGTAAATTTTAATACTAGTACCGTCTTGTTAATATTTTCTTTTTTTTTCCCACTTAAATGTGTTCTACTTTCGATAGTAGAAAGTTGACCAGAAATAATAATTTGTTCTAGAATAATTTTAAGATTTTTAATTCTGCAATAATTTTAAGAAATTAACTGCAATGAAGATCTAGGATTTTATATTCATTAACCACTTATTGTGGTTTAAAACTTTACTTTAATTTTGCTTATCGTAGTTCTTGCTAGAATGGAAATTAGTTGTTGTACATTTAAGACGAAGTTTGAATGATTTAGAAGTTCTGGTAGCCTTGCATTGCAGTTTTGTCCTATCGCCAGCTCTGCCAAAATGTTATTCTGCTTTTAGCATCTCACTAGCCGACTTTTAAATACGGGTTATTAATTTCTTGGGCCAGTTTAAGCAGTCTATTTTGTATGGATTCTCAGACTGCGTTACCTACATTTGAGCTTAACTTCATCTTATGTTATTTTAAATACCCGCAAGTAGCGGAGATTTATCTGTAGTACAGTAGGAAGGATTTAAATGGAATTTTTAGGAGTTAAATGAAGAGGGAGTGAAAAGGTGTTAAATAGAAGGTTATTTTAGCCTTTTTCATCAATTGATTCAGATTAAGGGGACTCATACACCTTAAACCCCTTATGATCTTCGAATTATGTGACTGTTGCAAGAATTGATATATTTTATTTATTTTAAAAGCAATTACTTCCAACTTTTTACAGCTGACTACATAATATAGCTGCTTTGGAAACTAGTAACCAGAAAGTTTGTGTTGCCACATATATTTTTGTAATTTAAATTGCTTTGTGACAAAAGTTTTCGTCATGTTTCCACCTTGCGCGCATGATATTTTAAAAATGGCTGATGGTACATATTTGAAATTTGATGGAATTCTTTATATGGGCACTATTTACTAACTGAACCAAAAATCTGATGAATATTATAATATTAAAAACTTTTATGCCAGAAAACATTACAGATTTTTTTTAAAAAAATGCATTTTATAAACTCAACTCCAAATTAAGTAAAACTTTAACATGAAATTCTCAGTATCTTTAGTTTACGGTAGTTTCCTGATGTTATAAAAGCTATATATTAAATATGGAATTAAATTATGCAACAGAATGTTTTAAACTGTGCGTGCAAGATGAAAACATGACGAAACATTTTGTCACACAGCGGATTAAATTATAAAATATTTGTGGCAACAAAAACTTTCCGATTACCTATTTCAGAAAGCAGCTATATTATGTAGTCAGCCATAAAAAGTTGGAAGTAATTGCTTTTAAAATAAATGTTATCCCAATTCTTGCAACAGTCACATATTCGAAGATCTTATGAGTTTTAAGGTGTATGAGTCCCCTTAAATTGATGATTCGATTTTCAGTCAGCAGGTTCTATAAAACATTGATAAAAACTGTAAGGATCCTAAGTTTTACTAACGTTTATTTTATTTTAAATCTTTACTATCACTTCTTATTTTCTACTTCCGGCCAGAATTAAAAGCTTTAACTTATTTATGCAAATTTGTCTTGCTGACGCCAAGTACTTAAGTTGTGGCTTTTTGCCAAGCAAGAGAGAGGAAGGAGTGATCGGAAGCAAGCCGCTTGCCATAGTAGTTTTACTCGGTTGCTGATTGTCTTCAAGGACAGAGGTTTAGTCCTCTTGATAATTTCAAACGTATCGTAGTTTTAGCAGCTCTCTGTACTACATACGGATTTTGTTAAATAACGGCCAATCTTAAAGCTAGGCACTTGTATATTAATCCAAAGTTAGTTTTAGTTAGAGTTTTAGTTAGTAGTTTTATATTCTTACGTTCAGACCACAAGTGGTTGGTCTCTGTATTCCGAAGTTCCGGAAATCTCTGTAAAGATAGAAAAATAAAGGGTTTCGTATACCCTTCCTGTGTGTATTGTCTCCTTCACAATTTATTGAACATAGCTTGAGTAAGCTCCCTGTTCCGAGTCAGGACAGTTCATGTTTCCAAAGCAAGTTAAGAGGAACACAAGTCCTGATACAACTTCTAAGACACAGCAGAACCCTACAAGCACAAATGTTTTATTGCGGAAGGGGACAGATTTTCGTTGATGTCTGTTTTTTTTTTTCACTATTTATTATCATAGGCACTTCAAATTACTTCAAAATATTAAATATTTTCTCTTTCGTGGCTCATGAGATATTACTGAAAAATATTCTACCTTTAATATAAAGAGAAAAAGCATTTTAAAATTTATATTATGTAAATTGTCTTTAATACGAAAATACAATGACGTAAACATTATCAAAACGAAATTAATTTAAAGAACTGGATGTTTAACCTTATCCTATGCTGCAAAAATCTAGAAAATCTCAGTCACATTACTGCTTATGCAACTCCTGAGGACTTGAAGCATTTTTAGTATTCTTATTTTAACGTTTGTCTCTTTTAAAGAGTTTATTGTATAACTGCTTAAATTAATTTTAATAAATATATAGTGAGTAAAATCATAGTAATTTACTCATGGTTTCTTTTGATGTAAAATCATTATTCTCCAATGTCCCAGTGGAGGGTGCATTAAGATGTCTAGAAACCAGACTTCGCGAATTTCATTTCTCTTGCATCGAAATTGATGAGCTAATTTTTCTCACTCAACTCTGTTTGAAACAAACACATTTTGTTTTCCAAAATAAATATTACAAGCAAACTGAGGGATTAGCCATGGGAAGCCCCCTCAGTCCCATCCTGGCTGATATCTACATGCATTATTATGAATCAAAATTGTTTGAAACTTTAAACTTCCCGGCATGGTTCCGCTACGTAGACGATACTTTTACCCTGTTAGAAGGTAATAAAGATGATTTAAATAAAGTTCTTTCAACAATGAATTCTATTGATCCTGCTATTCAGTTCACTTTTGAACTTGAGACTTGCAATTCTCTTCCGTTTCTCGACATTCTGGTCACACGTAACACATCCAACTTCAGTATTAAGGTTTACCGTAAACCTTCATCGGTTTGCCTTCCACCACACTTTAAATCATGTCATCCGACGAAACAAAAGTTAGCTTCATTTTATTCCTATGTTTTCCGTGCTCTTCAAGTTTGCTCCTCCAAACTAGCCCTTGATGAAGAACTAAATTATTTAAAAGCAGTAGCTATTGACAGGGGCTTTTCACCCAACATTATTAATCAAGCAGTTAAAAAATTCTCATCTCAACACACTAAAAGGCACACTCTTGTTTTAGGAGATTATAAAAATTCTGTTGTCATTCCATTCTTTCCATCAATTAGGTATAAAGTTGCACATATTTTGCAAAAATTTAACTTTCGGGTTGTTTATTCTCCCATCAATAAAATTCGGAGTTCCATACTTAAGGACCCCATTCCGGATATGAATTCCTGGGGTATTTATAGGATTCCTTGCGAGTGTGGTTTAATTTACATTGGCCAAACTAAGAGAGCCTTAAAATTTCGCGTCAAAAAACATGAGGCATATGTTAGAAAAAAGGAAACACAGAGGTCTTCTGTTGCTCAACATTGTTGGTTCGAAAATCACACTTTCAATTTTTCTGCTGCCAAAATTATTCAAAAAACATCTTCCATTGGAGAACTGGGTTTTCTAGAGGCATTTCACATTCATAAAAATCTTTCTGTTCTAGTTAACGATCCTAATTCCAATCCAAATTTGCCTTCGGCCTTTAGAGAAATTATGTTTTAGTTCTGGTTTCACCAACAGATGGCGCCACTTGCTTATTCTTGTCCAGGTTTTCCTATCTTATCTAATCATTTTTTCCTATCTTGTTCATTTGCAGTTTTGCAGCTGAGGATGGTGGTTCGGTAAAACCATCTAAACTAGTCCTGTGAAAATTTGGAAATATAACGCTGATTTTTGTTGTTTGACTTCTGAATTAAATATATAGTTATTAAAATAAATGCTGGAAATTCTGTTCTGTGGAAAAAGAAGAGTAGCAAGCAAAAAATCTGTTTTATTTTACTTGTTGAATAAGAGGAACCACTTTCATCTCCTTTGAAATGCATATATTTTTATACAGTTATAAGCTTTTTAAGATTGGATTTTTCTAATTTTTAAAAATTTAAGTGATTATTGTCTAAACCTATAATAATATATCATTTTGCTTTAAAAAACACGAGGCTTTGATCAGCGTAAGGAAATAGTTACCGTAGCATTTTTTTTTTTTTTTTTTTTTTGAATGGACAAGTCTTGTGGCATATTTTGTTAAATTTTGCCTCATCGTTTTGCACATCATAATTAAATCTGTACTATTATAATAATTATTTTTAAACAACATAACTTTTTTTTTTCATTTTCTTTGTTCATTATATGATCTTAATCATAAGAATGCTGAGATAATTAGTCAAAAATAATGCCTGACAAGCATTTACCTAGTGTGTAGGTACATTTTACCTAGTGTATTATACTGCATAATAATAGTGATTTGTTTACCTTTAATTTCTTTTAAATTTATAGTTCAAATAAATTAAAATAAGTAAAATTTCAGAATAAATATAATAAATGCAAATAATTTTTGCGAACAGAACTAAACGATCTGTAGACAATTTTTTTATGTATTATAAAGATGAGTATTCTTTCAATACGAAAGTGTATGAACGGAATATTTAGCTTTTCATGATTTGTAGGTGCATATTTAATGCATTATAATTTAAGTCTAAACCAAATTCCATGATTTAGTTTACAAGCACAAGATTTAATCCACGGGAAAGCCACACCTGCATTCAAATATCCAACTGCATATTATTATGTCACCGTCTAAATGACTGTAGCTCAGATGAATATGAGAACGCTAACATTGCGGCTTAATTATTATGGATTCTAAATCGTAGATTAAACAATTATTATGCAACTCGTACATTCCTAAAAGAGAGGTGTTTTCATTGCCTTTTAGAAGATATTTAAGTAAGAACGTATTGTTGCGTTCTACGGATTTGTGGATTTGGAGTGACTGATGATAACACTTGATAAAGAATCAAAACACAATTTATTCGTCAGTATAAATTGTGAAAGAGACGTGTTACAGTCGTCGAAAAACTACGACAAATACGCTAGAACAATCAGCAGCACAGACTTCAGAGTATCAGGTTATAACGGTGAACAGCTGCCGACTCAATCAATCGTTCTCGGAGCTCAAAACACTACTACTGAGCTCAACGTACTCCACGAAAAACTCAAAATACACTGCAACTCCGCGTATAAGCAGAGTTTACCTAGCTTTTGACCTGCCTTCGAGAACATTCTGGAGGAAACCGGTAAGAATTCGTTCTAGAATGTTCTCGCTCCGTCTATGGCATATCGCTAATTTTGTTGCGAAACGGACGATTTCGTAATAAATATATCAACCCTTCCTCTCCTTGCCATTTTCTGGCAACCCTAGAACATCTTTGCGCGAAAGCTATCTTACCGCAACTGGGCGTTTCGCAACAGCATGATAAATAAATAAATTCCTTTAATACTCTAAGTTACTACAGGAGGATTTATTCAAAAATATAACAAGTCATTCAAAGGCACTTCATTCCAAGATGTTATTAAAAGTTGTTGCTGAAAATATTCTGATTACAATTCTATAATTATAGCCCTTGCTAAACATAACTTGTCCAATTAACAATGCGGCAGAAACAAGGAGAAAATCTCTAAAATATACACTGATATCACACGAATGAACGTCATGGGAATCTTAATAATTAGTTAATTTTCTCGAAATAGCGCTAAAAGCAAAAGCAAATCCCCGTGCTACTTTATCTGGAATTTTATGATTACCCTAAATACCTCAAGCTTCTACATTTTGTTGCGTCGTAGATTTGGTTTTAAATTCCATACTGAAAGTTAATTATTCTCGCAGCACAAATATTTTTTAATTAATGAAGAAAAATATTCTTTATTTATTTTATACGTCTTTTGACTTAGCGACTGAATTATGGGGTAATTTATTGGAGAACTGAAGAAAACTTAATTTATTTACTGATGAATAGACGTACTTGCCGTTTCGTAAACATTAGACTAAAAAAAGTGCATCAACTATGTTAAATATTAAGTTGGTGTAAGTGATCGATACGGATATTAAATTTTAAGCACTTTTTTAGGTTAACGGCTTATAAATTTATAATAAATACGACAAAGGATTAAGTTTTCTTTATCATATATAAGTATTTCATTACATGAGCAAACAGTGATTGAAAAAGGTTAATTTTTATGCTCGAAGAATAGTGTTTTTTTCTCTATTAGAAAAAAAGAACTAGCCACAATATATTTTCTAAAGCAATAAGAAACGGTAAATAAGGTTTGCATGACCCTGATTTATTAATAAATATTCATAAAGGCATGAAATTAAATAATATTTTAGTAGTTAGTAGTAGTTTAGTAGTGAAGTATTAATTATTATTAATAGAAGGACAATAATGAACAAAAATAATATAAAATACAAAAACCTAAAAGGTTTCAGATTTTAACGGTTTGTTAAGCGTTTTCCGCCTTCGTTGATCTTTCATCCACGAGTCTGCTGTTACCCTCACTCATTTTTTTTTTTTTTTTTTTTTTTTTTTTTTGTCGTCTTTTTAGCTTTATTATTAAGCATTAATTTCTTAGCATTTGCAGTTCAACAGTAAAATAACAAACATTTTAAAAGCAGCAGAAAAGTATATGATAGCAGCAGAAAAGTATAAGTTCTCGATGCAATGTTAACTACTGGTATACCTTTTTCGGTTTTCTTTTCTCAGTTTAGCCTATCAATGTTCATTTTTCTTACTAGGATGCCTTTTTAAAACTTTATCTTTTTATTATAAACATTTTGTGTGTTCGCTTTTATTTATTAAATACCACATTCTTGACGCTTATGCCGCATAAAATTTGATTCAACAGGAAAATCGCAAAGTATTTAAAAATCCATATCTTTAAAATTTCTGATAGACAGTCTCGCGTGCTGAAAGTAAAGATGTTTTATTTCATGTAGTAATGCCAGTGCTCGCTTTAAAATCTTCTAATTTGTTAATCTAAAATTTGTTCAAGTTTTACAAATATGAAGTATATAATGAAACAAATTCGAAGTTCAAAATTCATGTTTCCAATTGCCCATGTTCGGGTGGAGGAATACGTTATTCAGAACTGGATGTCTCTAGGTAACGTTGTTTTTCACAATACACATGCATTCATATGCATATATTCATGCATATTCTTCATTATTTAATTTCCTTAAATGCAATACAGGGCGATAATATTTGGTGGCAACAATCTGAAAAGTAATACGCCATTTATAGTGATTCAAAATAAAATGTCTTTTCGAAACTAACGTGTCTTTTGTGCTAAAAAGGAAAACCGCTTGAAAAAGAATAAGCCAGAGTAATTTGGCCATCAGCTATAAGAGATAATTAAGTGATTCTTAAAAGAAATCAAAAGATATACAAATGAATATTTTTCTGTAATTGATTGTAAAGTATTGAATAAAACCATGAATCAATACCAAGCGTCTCGCCTTAATTCATATCAGTTTATTTCACGTTCTAGCCAAAAATCACGGAATATATAATATTATAATAAGGCAAAGGAGAACTTTATAATTAGGTATTTATAATCGAGGTTATAAGATATTTCTCCCGCCTTCTTAGCCAAATGTCCCATCCAAGTACCCGGAAATGTCTCATCCGAATACAAGACGTGGTGTAGTGGTCAGCACATTCCACGAGTATCGAGAGGTTCGTGGTTCGAGTCCCGGCGAGGGTATTTCCCGTTTTTCATGTCTCCTGCTTCAAAAATAACCTACTCTATAGTGGCCACCGAACTAAAAAAAAGGTGGTGGATGTTGATTCTCCACCACCAGGATTTGGCGAATGGGTCCCCTAATCCCCAGTCACCCGTTAAAAATGGGGAATATATAAGGTATTTCTCCCGCTTTCTTAGCATACCTTCGTGGTGCGGTAGTCAGCACACTCGGCGCATGATTCGAGAGGTCCGTGGTTCGAATCCCGGCGAGGGCATTACTCATTTTTTCTCTCTCCTGCTTTCGAAATAACCTAATGACTCTACAAGGTAACCAAAGTTTGCTTAATCTAAATCTGGTAAATCTAAACTGTAAGTAATAACATTTAATTGACAAGTTTGATAATAACCATAGTCAGCTCCTTTAAGCCCAACTTTTCTTTTTATGTCTCTTTCTTTAATTTTCTCTTTCTTGTACAGTAAAATCTATCATAGAAATCATGATAAACCCTTGAATGTGACTAGTATTTCACAGAATATAAATGAATAACAGTTTTGCTCAGCGCGCTTCTAAGGCAACCACCTTCTCTCGCAGTCGGAGGTAGTAGTCTTTAAGAGACTCGATACCTTTTGAATGCTTTTTTTTTATTATTATTTAACAACTTTCATCTATATTTTTTCACTGTTATTAAACGGTTTTGTAAGCAAAAACGATTTTAAGCTGAAAAAAAGTTTTGACGGTAATTATTTTTAATTAAAAATTTTCATCGAAAAATTTAACAGTTGTAATATTTTTCTTCTCATATAATTTTAAATGTTTTTAGACTAATTTTTATTGTAGTTATTAGAATGTTCTTAATTGTTTCATGCATTGATTTTACAATTAATGAATCGTTTCTGAGAAAAAAATAAAAGCACATTTGTACAACTTTGAATAGCTTTGAAACGAAATTGATTTCAATCATATTTTCACCTCCAATAACTTTTATTTTCAATATTTTGCAAATTGTTTGAGTATATAATTTTCAATAAGTAGCAAAAATATTTAATAATTTAATCCATGTGTTTAAGTTTTAGGATTTATCGTAAAAATTCAAACTTAGAAAACGCAGTTTAAAACATGCAAACTCTGTAAATGGTCATTAAACCATTTCACATTTCTTAAATATTTTTATTACTGAATTTCAATGCACATACATATATATACACATTAGACATATATACAGTATACCCTGTATATAGATATAAAGGGTGTTTCATAGATCATGGGACAAACTTGGAGGGGTGGTAGAGCGTACTAAAACATGCAGTTTTTGTATAGGAATGTAGGGTATAAAGTGACAAGGCAGGAACGAAAAAAAAAAAAAAAAAAAAAACACGAGAGGAAAATACGCTTATGTACAAAATCAACGAGAAGTGCTTCTTTGTAGCAACACAGTATTCACAAATAAATGTTCAAAATTGCGACCTCCAGCAGTAATACATGCTTGGTAACGTCGCAGATGGGATTGACGAACATTTTGGAAAACGACAGGCATTTCGCGCCCGCTTGCAGCTGCAATGGATAGTCGTGCAACGAGGTCCTCCAGTGAGTCAACGTGAGTCTCGTAAATGGTGCTCTTCAGATGGCCCCATAAAAAAATTCCAAGCTGGATAAATCTGGAGAATGGGGTGGTCATCGAACGGGTCCACCACAGCCAATCCATCGGCCCAAATGTCCCATCCAAGTAATTGTGGACCCGCACGTGGTTATGAACTGGTGCACCATCATGATGGAACCAAATGCGATCACGAACGACAGCCGGAACATCCTGCAGCAATTCCGTTAGCACCTCTTGCAGAAAAATATGATAACATACGTACGTGCAGGTAAGAGGTATGGGCCTATGAGGTAGTCGTTAATAATACCCGCCCACACATTCACGGAGAAGCGGGTTTGGAATGCATAAATGCAAAGGTCTACCTCCAAAACATCACTAGCTTAGCTGAACTTAAACAACGTATCCAGTTAGCATTCAGGAGATAAATTTTAAATTCTTTGGAATGCATTTTTAATGCTAAGGTTAAATTTCAGAATTGCGGAGATGTGGATGAATCATGTATTAAAAGTTTTTAAAAATCTTTTTTTGCGATTTATAAGTGTCTTTTTATTTCTTTATTTTTATATGAATCTACCCAAATATTTTATTCTCCTTTCAATGTACTAGATAGGTAACTAATCTTGGAACACACAGAAAAAAGGTTCTATAAATAGAACACAAAATAAAAACATCTTGTACATATAAAATAAAATTTAGTACACTTTTGGCTCATTAACCAAGATGAACATTAATAGACTTGTGTTGCATTTAAAAAATTCCCAGTTTTACACAAGCAGGTATCCTGTATCTGTAAAAAAGAACGAATTATGAAAAAATACCTTTTCAGAATATGACTTCAAACATATACGTTCTTTTATCGATTACATGCGATAAAATTTGTATTATACGAGAAGAATGACTTGGATGTTACATAATTACCAAAAATGAAAACATTAAGCTGAAAAAACTTACAATCCGAAAATTTTAGATTATAGTCTAGCACTTCGAAAACAGTTTATCATTTAAAATTGGTTAAAAAAAGCAAAAACAATCTCAAATCTATTTCTATCATTTTATTAACAAAGCAACTTCTATTGTTGCAGTTCAGGAATTTAAACTTTGCTGAATAAAATTAAAACTCAAAAGGAATTTCAAAGCTCTTCTATCATTTTCCGCTTTCTTTCTTTAAATGTAGTATCGTGCAAACAGAAAAAAAAAATATATCAACATACTGAGAAAGTTTTTTTTTCTTTTGTTTCAACAGATTTAAATACACATATACGTATACATACAGATATAGATAAGCAGGTTTACACTTGATATGTTATATCAGAATTCCTAAGTCCATTATAAAATTACATTTATAGACAATAATGGGAAAATTAGAGTTAGAAATTTTGCCGTTTACCTAGTTTAATGTTATGAATATATTTTATTTTTGGCTTTATGGTATAACACTTGTTGCAAAATATGCAATTGCAGAGTGACTTAAAAGTGTTTTTTAACTAATTAATTTATGTTTTACGAAGCAAACCATTTTCGTAGTATCAAATACAATGAAAGAGATTATGCAGTGTAAATTGACAGCGACATGCATTTATGATGGATAGCATTTTATCGAAAACTAAAAATATAAACAATATGTTTTAAGGTATTAAAATATTTATACTTCCAAGAGATTTTTGCCATAAAATTTGTGCAAAGGCTTTGAGATGAAGATGTGTAAAAATAGTTATAATACATACGTTTGCTCAGCATAGTTAGACTTTTAATAATCAGTGATAGTTCTCATGGACTATGAATGACGTTGTCCAGTTATTTTAGGAATATATTATGAATGACCTTCATATCCCGAATATCCCTAAATTTTACTCAAGCTATTATATCGGGAGTAAACATTCCCCCATAAAATGCAAAAACATGTGTGCCTGTGTATACATGTATAATGATTTCTTTCCTTAACAACGTCGTCTACTCAGATTTAGTATAAGAATGAAGGGAATGTTTGTAAGTAATTTTGTTTTCGAAATTTGAAGTTATTATGTCGATGAGTGCAGATCTGCTGACGCAGTTATTTCTAACTATTTCTGTTTGCTTACTTCTAGATCTAAGAAAGTTTTCAATTTTTCTATAAGTGGAATTCTTTAGAATAACATTAAGGACACTATTTGAAATGATGCAATTACCGCCATTATTATTTCCGAAACCATGACTTAATGTATTTTACCTTATAACGTTGCGCGCCTCTAACTAGCACGCAACCAAGAGGTGACTGTGAAAGCTTGTATAAACCACAGAGTCTTATAAAGGGTTTAAGTCCCTTTTTATTCAACGTAATAAATTACAATGGCGTCCTCTTGACGCTTACAGACTGTGCCCTCTAGGCAGTCAAATAAAAATAAGAACCTGAAAAGAAAGTAAAGACAATATTCTAACTACGAGGCTCTCTAAAATAACTAACTCACCGCGTTTTACAAATGCCGCAGCTAATTCAGCAGACTTGAAGCTCACTGGAACAATTGCAACTACTTCCCGCCAAGCACATAGGCCGCAACGCGGGGTTCTTCAATTCTCGATAACTACCTCCGCGCTCGCTAAGTAAGAACAACTCTCTCACCGAACTCGTTTCCTTCTATTTAAATCATACTACTTCCGCTGATAATTTGAATGCTTGCGCGTTCTACTCAAATTTACATATTCTGGCATTGGCAGTTCCAGGGGAAAGTAAGGATTGACAGGAAAGATAGTTTAAACTTAAAATAAATGTTAGTTAAAATAAATATAAACCCTACAACCTGAAATAGAAAATATGTACGATAGCAATGGTGTGCGAAATAGACTTAAAAAATCTAATTTTATTCACACCATATCTAAAGGAACTTCCTCTGTTTTTACATGACCTTTCCTCTGACCTTTCGATAACAAACGAGATATATATGCTACTAAATTACAAAATGTGTATGTTAGGTAACGCAATCAATTGATATCTTCACGTTCAAATTATTGTCCATTAGGGAGAAATATTCTTGCAAACAAGCGTCCATTAGAGAGAGTCTGGAGTTATAAAAAATCTTTTCTGTATACCTTAGAATTACAGAATTTCTTCTGTAAATAATACATATTGTTCCGTGAGTAGAAGATTAAATGCACATACAACCGATGAAAGCTTGATGAAACTTATTTTATTTTCCGAAAATACTTCATTAGTCCTGCGACTTTCCACACAAAAGTACTTCTACAGCTACTTTCAGTATGAAAAAGTACAAGTTTTGATTTCTCGAATTGCTGGAAGCATACACAGTTACAGTTACATACGGCCAGATGCAGTTATAATTGCATACAATCGAATAAAATGACAGGGATCGGACCAAAAAGCTTGGTGAAAAAAAAATAGTAAATAAAAGCGAAGATTGGTTGGAAAAAAAATAGTTTTCGAAATCATCACCAACTTGGCGTTATCTCGCCATTTACCTCAAATGTAAAATGAACTTAGTCTCGTACACCTATTTTTTCGGCCATGCTGCTGAGGCTTTTCATAATACGTTATGTAAGAGATACTACAATTTACATATAATTTCATTAAAATTATTTACATATGTACAAAATTCGTAACAATAGCGTTGTCCTTTACTAATCGTGATTACTTATAGAATTTTTGTTAATTAATCCAGATAATTTATTAGTTTTGCTTTACTTGCCATTCTACATTTGTCAACTTTCACTAGAATGCAAATTAGTTAACATCTAAACAAGAGCAGAGTTCTTGAATTTAAGTAAATAGAGCTCTTGGCAGCATATACTAATCATCACTCTGCTTAACTTCCCTGATGATTAAACTTAACATACCGCCTTAAGCTTCAGCTAGCCACTTTTGCTTCTCGAGAACTTGATAACAAGTATTAACGGAACATGTAGATTTTAGTTTCACATTCAAATAATTTGAATGTGTGCTTTCTGATTACCTGCAAGGTGTTTTATTTCATATTTGAGTTCGTGCAACTATCAGGTTAATGTGTTAATGAATAACATTTATTTTAAAACTTAGCTGTGATCCCTTTAATTAGAAGGCAGATTATAAGATATTTCTCCCACGTTCCTAGCGTCCTTCGTGGTGTAATGGTTCCGCACGCTGGGCCGGTATTCCAGAGGTCCGTGGTTCGATCCCCGGCGAAGGCGGTTGTTAATTTTTCATCTCTCTGGCTTCCAAAAAATCCTAATGACTCTACAAGATAAGATGATAAGTCGCTTAAGAGCATTTGTAGTTATTCGTGGTGATTTAGCACTTTAAGAAAGAGAGCTGCTTAAACTAGAAAACTATCGTGAATACCGAGCACGAACATGCAAAGAAAATTACATGCAAAGAACATGCAAAGAAAATGTTTCAGATTCCATCAAATAAAGTATATGGATGCTCAGTATGAAAGCTTGAACATTGATTCAACGGTGATGAGCAAATCATATTCTAAAGTTTTAGATCCATTATAACCATGCAGAAGAACGTTCAGCGTTCTCCGCTTGAAAAATTAGAAAAGGAAAACAACACATCGGTTACCTTATTTATAGTCCTTTTCATGTAGATCCTGATGAGCAGTTATCTTATTTATTCTTATGCTAACTGTTGCTGCGTCATCAGATCATGTATGAGATATGTCGAAGGTGCTTGGCAAATTTGTCTCACTAATTCCAAGAAAAATGGACCAAGAAACTCACCAAGAAAAATGAAATGAAATTTTAATCCGTTGATATGCCAAAGGACAGTTACCGCTGGACTCATCTCGGCAGTACAGAGAAATAACCCAGGTAGCTGTGCTCCGAAAATGCACGTACATTTTTGGAGAAAAAATAACACATTTATCTACAACAAAATACATGCAGATATTTTCAAACCCATCTTGCTTGGAAACGGATGCCGGATGTTGTACTAGCTGGAAATTAGCCGATCTTTACTTTCTCAATATTTAGCATTTGCAGAAATAAGAAGTCACTTCTGTATGTTTGGGATAATGATTTTGTGAGCGTTACTAAGAGCAGATATATATGTTTCCAAATTCTGTGGTTTCAAATTAATCGAAGTTTTCATAGAATATTTCATGAGTATACAATTTAAATAACCTTTACCTGATTATCCTACAATTTTGAATTTTACACATTAGTGTAAAGATTGATAAAATGCGAAAATCATATTGCATATCCTACGTTTGATTTAAAGTGATGTTAGCTAAAAACAGAGTGACTCATTAAAAATTATAATATCAGTGAACCTTATTATACTGCTGGCTTTACCTATTAATATAGGAATACTATTTCTAGTAAATGCAGCGATATCGTGGAATAGTAACTACCATGAAAGCCAGCTATTGTATTCCTGTAACTTTAAGATTTTGAGGATTCCAACATCAAAAGTTCGAACGAATGTTGTTTGGAAATTAGTGGTAAACGTTTCAACCAAACTGCCAAATTTTATAGGTTGTTGTTATTACAAACTATCAGACTATTGAAAGAAAGAAACCCGAATAAAAATTTGAACGACATGATTTAAGTAAACTTTATAGATTCTTTTACGCATAATAAATTTAATGTCGAATGATAGCATAAAAATTTTGTTAGTTTTAATATTTTATTATTTTAGTTAAAATGAACGATATTCTTGCGTGCGCACGGGTTTGCAATAGATTGAATGCACACAGAATAATGATTGCTTGATAAAATTTATTTATCAAAAGGAACACTTCACAGTTCTAGCTTTCCACAAAAATACTCGTACAACTCTTCACAGTATCACAGAGTACAATCAGAAGTTACAATTCAAATTACTAAGAATGTTAAACACAACGCAATCCAAAGCGTATCACACACAGATATCTAATACTCCGTAATCACTCTGAACTATATAACAACTACTCCGAAACGGGTTGTAACAGCTTTAAATAGTATTAAAATCTTGTAGTTTAAATAATTTAAATAGATGAACATTAAGGTATTTGTGAATGGAAATATTTGAAACCAGACTCGAGTGTCACGTGCGACTCTCGCACGAAGAATGTAATTTATTTTTAAATGTTAGTATTCTTTTTTCTTCTTGTTTGTATGTCGCCATTTTTTTCAGTGTTAAATAAAAGTTACTGCTGTGTTCCATCATTGGAGTTGCTTCATATCACCAAAGAAGTATTACAGGATGCTCTCCTCGGTCTTACATAGTTTTCTTCCGACCCGCCGAGAGATTTCTGGTACCTATCACGTCTCAAAATTACTGGAAGGCCTATGAGGACCGGTTACGGTTACAGCTACATACAGCATAAGTTACAGTTTTTCAATTACAATTTCGATTACAGTTATAAGGGACCGGGCCAAAACGTAGCCAAATGTTCGCTAAGTCTGGTAACTTTTGACGATTTTTTGCCTATTTGGCGACAAAAATTAGTCGCCAAAACCATTGCCACCTTGACGATATTTGGCCAAGGTAGAGAAGTATCCATTTAATAGACAACATTTAATATTGTTAAATAGACTTGCCTCTGTATTCTTACTTTTCCGGCAAAGTTTCGCTTCTTTAGATTTTTCATGTTACATTAAAAATATGTTACAGTTTCACATATAATTTCACTAAAATTATTTACGTATATAAACAATTGGTAGCAATATTTAAACAAAGAAATAAGTAACCTTATTACTAACTTATTGCGGTTACATAATTGCCCTCTGCTGCTAAAACATGTGACTAAAATTAATAAATTAGATGCTAAATATTTCAGTTACAAACGTTATTTAATTAATCAGTTGTATAAAATTCCTGTCATTTCTTTGGCAAATTTAATTAGTTCATTGCATATACAATACATTGAAGCTATGGTTGATAAATAAACAACCGCATATACCGTGCTTAAACATGCGGATAAAGCAAAAAACCAGACTGCTACTGCATTTTATGCTTCCCCGCAATTTAGTGAATTAAAATTTTTTGGTTATTTGTGACTGAAATGAAGGTTACATTTAACAGACATGTTTTGGAAAGCGGCCAAACTTTTAGTAGAGAGTAAGAAAAAGAAACATTTTAAACGTCAAAAGTTTGTTTCATTATTTCAAGACTTTTCACACTGAATTATAATAAAATCATATTTCACTTCCCGTATATGCTAATAGCTTCTGAAAATATTATTGCAGTTTTATGGTTATAACAGAGGAGAAGTCATATGTACATTCGTGTATATTCTGCATAGCATATATTTTATATTTTCTTACAAAGCCAAATATTTCTTGTTTTACTGCATTTTCTTTTCTATTCAAATATTCTTTATCTTAAATATTATTGGAAGCCAGCTAGTGATCGAACAGCTAGAGCCTGAAACACTGGCAACCACCACGGTTAAGTTAAGTTGAATGTATTGACTTCATGAAAATTATTTATGAATATGAATGTTCCATTTAAAAGCCCTCAATGAAAGCTTTTTTCGTAGAAGACAAATGGAAAGTTTCCTTAATCTTATTCTATCTTCAAAATTATACAGTAGTTCCTATCAGAGAAGACTTCACTTTTCATAAATTTTTGAATTTAAATCTACCATTACTTTTCTTACGAAATTAGATTCTTTTGTTTTCATAAACGAGGAACTTACGCTGTAATGAAGCTAAGGTACCGCTAATGCTATCGTATTTATATTCTTCATAACATTTGGAAAGCTCTCTTTGTTGCTGAATAATACATCTAAATTAAGTTAGTTCAATTTCTTTTTAGTTTCTATATTATTTTTTTCTTTCCTACATGCTTGAAACTTTTAATTTAATCTCATTTAAAGATCATTTCATTTGTTTTTGCTATAGTTTTGCGTTTTGGTTGTAAATATTTCTAAGCATAAAATCAAAGTTTTCAACAACCACTATTATTTCAGAATTAAAATCCAAAATCTACATAGTTTTTTAAATTTAAGTAGGCAGAAAATTCAGACTACAAATTTTATTGCTTTAAATAAAATTAATTAATATGTATTGTGAAGCAGTTATAAGGAATTAGATAAAAATCATAAATATAAGTTTTGTATTCATTTTTATGTTAAGAAAAGCATTTCATTCTTTAGTCGAACATTATACAAAGTGAGCCATGTATCAAATACATAAATAGTAGACCTAGATTTCATTGAAAGGAATGCGAACTTACAAAATTCGTAGTGTATATGGACATCTTTCAGCAATTCTGGGAGCAATTTACTCTTCATAAGCGCAGCAAATGCACTCACTTCCAAAAGTTAAGCACGAGGATGTAAAATGCAAAAACTTCAGCAAATACTGCTTTGATTGACACAAAATTCGGCAGGAAAGTAGCATATATATTTATGCATAAAACAAAATCAATAATTATATACAGAAACGAAAACAATATTAAATTTTTGTAAGTTATCAGATAATGACATACTGGAGACTTAAACAGAATTATGTATAAAGTGAAAATAAACGGCATAAAGTGAAAAATGGGCATTAATAGGGTATGTGATCCCCCCCCCCTCATCTGCATATAAAGTTTACACCTAGTGACCATGCTTTCAATTAGGTGGTTAACTTCCGCAGAATTAAGCAATCGCCATATTATTGTAGAACAGTTTCCAGCTCAATAAGAGTGGCTGGAGGTGGGAAACGCGAAGATACAGCACGGCCGATAGCATCCCAAATATTTTCAATGGGATTAAGGTCGGGCGAATGTGCTGGCCACGCCATACGCGCAATCCCGTCACTCTCCAGGTAGTCATCGACGATGTCAGCTCCATGAGATCGTGCGTTATCGTCCATTAAAACAAGAATAGGGCCAACTGCTGCAGCGTACAGTCTCACAATGGGTTCTAGGACTTCTCGATACCGGACAGCCGTCAAAGAACCCCGTTTAAAGACGTGCAGGTCGGTGCGGTATCCTAATGAAATCTCTGCTCACAGCATAATGCTTCCGCCTCGGAATGCGTGATGTTCGGTGATGTTTTGGGACTGATTGCGTGTTCGATGTTCACGCCATATCCTTATACGCTTATCATCTTATCAAAAGAAAAATTTTAATCTTGAAATCTTGGCTCCAGAGCAAATCTTGACTCATCAGTAACCATGACATTGCCCCAGTCAGACGCATCCCAATTGACATTAATTTACCGGCACCACTGTAATCGTGCCCTTCTTGATTGGACAGATAGAGGAACACAAACTCGAGGTACCTTGGCGTACAATCCACTCATATGTTATCTTCGGTGTACAGTAGTTGCAGATATCGCCTTACCAATGGACGCTGTAACCATAGATGTCACACATGTGGAGGTCGCTCTGTTATTACGCTTGGCTACAATATAAATATATCGATCTTCCGCGGGGGTTGTAACCCTTGGGCGACCGACTACTGGCCTTCGGGCAACTGTCTGTGTGGTTTGGAATTGTTTCCATAAACGTGAAATTACAGAATGATGAACGCCGAAGAAAAGAGCAACATCTGTTATTGACTGTCCTGCTTCAATGCGCCCCACAGCACGCCAGCATTCAGAATCTTTCATTCGTCTTCTGGAAGTCATAGAAACACGAATGTCTTGAAAACAAATTGTAGAAAAGTTTTAAACACCTTCTATCAGCACTTACAATCAACTTTTGTAACCCTTCATAAAGCTGGCTTCTTATAAGACTGCCTTTTTTGCATTTTTCTTGACATCAAATTATTATCAAGCGAATTGCATCCTCTTCAATTCTGATTGGCTTCCGGAAATCAGCATTTTCCTCTCCGTGCTTAACTTTTGGAAGTGAGTGTATTTCTTCCAACAGGATGAAGTGAATTTATATGCATAAATATAAGTCAATTTGGCAGCTGCAGAAAACTGCTACATGAAAAATATCATTAAAACTTCCTAGTCTTCCCAATCAATAGAATGTTATAAATGTTTAAAAACTGACGGTGTATCAGTTTGATTTAATTTAATGGACAGAACTGTATTCTTGCTTTGATATTTCCCCATTAGAAGAGCAATAAAAGTCTTTCTAAAGAAGCTGGCTAAATGGTCATTTTTTCAGAATTTCGGAGTTGTCAGTTCTTCAAAACTACATATGATGGAATTATTTCTTCTCATAAATACGTGTGACAATGTCAATAATTTGTGTCATATCGTTGTATTTCGTTTGTATAATCGTTGAATTTAAAAGAAAATTTTATATTGTGAAAACATATATTCAAAGTAGCATTTTCATTATCTTACGTACCTTTACATTTAGTATTAGTACTAACGAGGAAAATATTTAATTGAAAAAAAAATTGCAATTGAAAGTTGCATTTTCAGTATTTTACACACATCGAGAAAAAGTATATTTAAATTAGGATTTTCAATATCTTGTTATATATTAATATATTTAATCGTAAGGTCACTGATATTTGGTAACTGCTGCTAAAGCTATTTTCTATTAAGATAACTTATGTCCTATTAATAAATATTGGCTAAATAAATCTTACCAGGAAGAACGACTTGAAAAACGCAGAATTACATTAGCTTTGATTTATATAAATGTAGACATACTCTTATTTAAACGAATAAATTCTGAAACATTTAATAATTTAATTTTATCGTCTCGGTTAATTGTCTGATTTAATTTAACATTTTAATTCTATTGTTTCAGTTTAATTCTTTATTATTAATTAAATGAATACAGTTTAATTTTTTTAATTATTTATTTTCTGAGCACTGGCTATTTTTCATTTCTATGTTTTTAATAAATGCATTGCAAATAACTGCAGCATCAAAAGAAAAATTTTAATCTTGAAATGCATTATTTTAAATAATGGAATTTTTAGAGCTATATTTTCGTCGAATAATAATTTAAGTAATTAACAGTTATTTGTATTTTTAATTCATCTTAGTAATTTAATTTATTAATGTAATTAATCGCTGTAACGCACGCATGATGTTCGCTTAACGCCATGCTATATTTTTTTAATTTCATCAGTTGTTTTCAATTAATGAATTTTACGGATTCTAATCAGAATTTTACTAATCCATGCAGGGAAATTCATTATAAATCTGACATTTTTAGTAAATTGTACTATTAGTATTTTTTGCTAAAAATAGTAGGCTATGCGGAGTTAGCTTTCATTTTGCCACTTTCAACGATTTTATCAATTTCTCTAATGCATGCGGACTTTGCATTACATCACGCGGATTTCATAATGTTAGATAGTCTTTCCATGGATGCACTATGTATGTCCAGAGCAAAAACTTATGCTACGCAGTTCACACAACCCCTAAGAAACGAAAGTGTCTGTAGTATTTGCTCACAAGAAGTCGAGCAGAAAAGACCACTGATTATTGATATTTCGATTCGGGTTGAAAGCTTGACGAACGGTCTAACTGCATAGAATTTATTGTGGTTTTCTTCAGACGTAAAGTGAGTGCGAGTTTTTCTTACAAATTCATAGACGATTACGAAGATATTCATCTCTCAATCAGATAGTCCTCCCGTGCTTTTCTATAAAATAAATAACCTAGTCCAAAGCTATCTCTAATATTAATTTTTATTTTTCTTGCCATTCTTGATTAAAGCTCTTCTTTAGGAATATTTAGCACCACGTATCTTTGCATAGAAAATATTTATGTTAATATTTAAGTCTTTTTAAAAGCGAGAATGGGATATAAGTGGGTTTTTTTTTTTCAAGATAGATGAAACAAAAATCTAAAAGATGAGTGGCACATAAAAATTAAAGAGTAGACTTCTATTCAAAACGCTCGGCATAGTCAAGACCGGACCGAGTTGGTAAACCGGCTTGATCGTTTGCCGAAGAGTAAAACCGTGGAGAATATTTCAGCAACGCTAATACGTGTTGCATGCGCTAAAAAATGGAAAAAAAAAAAAAAAAAAAAAAAAACATGGGAAAAAAATTGAAAACTTTCAAATTTTATATTACGCCTAAATGGGCACTTTTTCTTAACGTGTTGTACATTGCCTTTATTTATTATATATCACGTTCTGCGTACTTAAACCATAAAATTCAATTCAACGGCAGTATCACAAAATATTTAAAAGGGCATATCTTTAGAATTTCCGATACGGTCTCGCCCGCTGGAGATAAAAATGTTTCTCTTTCCGTGCAGTGCTGCCACTGCTCGCTTTGAAATCCTTGAGTTTGTTGATAAAAAATTAGTTAAAGTTTCACAAAATATGAAATAGATAAAAAAAATCAAATACCAAATTCTGCTTCCAGAAGACTAAATTCGGGTGGAAACGTACTTTATTCTAAATTTGATAACTCTAGATATCGTTGTTTTAGCGCAATGCGAAAAACATACATACATTTGCGCAGATTCTTCATTATATAATTTCTTTAAATATAATAGAGGGCTCTAATATTTGGTGGCAACAATTTAAAAAGGGATTTGCTGTTTATAGTGAATAGCCCTTCTGGGCGAATTGCCCCCTTGAGGTAAAAAAAAAAGTAAGAAATAAAAAAAGGAAGAACTTAAGGCTGAATTTTGCTAGCTTTTGGACCGAGTTCTTTCAGAGTAATTTAATATAGTTTCAGAGTAATTTCAAGTAATTTAGTGAATAACCAGAATTTTTGTCATATAGTAGAGAAAAGAGAAGAGTTCTCCCTGTTCGTTAGGAAAGGAAAGTAGACTTATTCTTTCCATACGGTCTGAAAACCTATTTTTAGATCCTGCAGTAGAGAATTACGAATCCAAATATCCCAATCTGGTGATGTTGATATTTTGATCAGCAGAGTATTATTTCAGAGATGGAAAGTGTTGATGAGAGCTTTATATTTTTATTAATTCGATTACAATTAATTAAAAGTAAATTAATTCAATTGAATTTGAATTCCAAATTGTATTCGTAGGTGCATTGGTGTTGAGCTTGCTCCTGGTACTACAATTTTTGTACACCTTTGTGAGTTCAAATTCTGTATAGTATCAATGTTTTCACCAAAAGCACTTTGAATGTATACTAGAAGTACTCATTTTCTGTAATTGGAAACAATAAATGCTTTTATCAGACTTTACAATAACAAATACTTTTTTTCATTGCATGAATTAATTTAGGAAATTATATGAGGGTGCAGACCTTGAAGTTGTGTAAAAATGAACGGACATTGTCCAAATTTGAATCATTAAAGATGTTTAATAGCTCAGATCCTGCTTTTCGGATACCTCTGTTTGAGTAAAAATGCTTTAATTTGGTGAACGAATATTTCTGAGTTAATACCGTAAATTAAAATTAACAAAACTTTTGAATTTTCTGTGAAATGCATGGTGCTTTTTCTTGAAGTCCTTAGTCTTCCATTTCTTCCTGGCTTCATCTCTCTCTGCTCCAAAGACTCTTTTTCTTCCCAACTTGTTGCAACCGCAATGCAGCTGCAGCAGCATCTCTACGATAGGGAGACTGTACTGAGAAGGCGCCAGCCGCCAGCATGGCTAGACGCAAGAGTCACTCTGGTCTCCAATTTATTGACGGTCTTAAAACCACTTTTCCGCCATCGCCTCCGCCACACAGCCCTTTCCTCGGTCTCGATATAAATATATCAGCCACACTTTGGACCCTCATATATTTTCCAACTTTCTCTTCTTCTTCGTTTTTCTCCTTTTTTTATCTTTCACATTTTTTATTGTTTTCTATTTCCACGCTTAGAGTTTTCAGACTTTCCATACATTCTTTTTTCTTCAGTGTCCTTTTATTTTTTGATTTCTAAGAGGCCTTTTGAAAAGAATGGTTTTTGAAGGAGATTGGAGATTCGGATATGATGATTTTATTTTCACTATATTTTTTTCCCTTTTTTTATTTTAAAGAAGAGATAGAGTTGGAGATAAATGCGAGTTGTTTTGTAGTGAGATATGCAGAGACTATGCGAGAGTTAGTTTTCACTTTTCCATTTTCAAGAGTTTTATCAATTTCTTCAATGTATATGCTTAGTGCTTCCGCGTTGACGAAAATATTTTCAAGGTGTCAAAATTTCACAGTTCTGAGTAACTGTTAAATTGGTCCAGCATGTAACATAAACTTAACAGCATTGCATGCTACTGATATTAAATTAAATGCAAGTAGATAATAACAGAAATAAAACTTGAGAGCTTTTAGAATATTTTCCTAGAGTTCTCTTAATTAAAAAACACTTTTACTATTTTTGATAAATAGCAAATATATATAAATAGCCTAAGTGTTCCGTATTCAGCGCTACATAGCTTTAGAGGTAATATATGACATTATTATGGTATCAAATTAATTCGAACTGGTTTTTGACTTCATTAGGGATTTTTTACTGTGCTATGTAAACACCCCCAAACGTTTCTTTAATTTTATTATAATTATTTTAACTTTTGACAAGGGATTATATCAATATATTGCTAATACTTCAACTGTAATATTTCTTTCATAAAATAATATTTATTTTAATATTTTGGAAAACAATTAAAATTTTCATGAATCTAATTCATTCCTACTAATAATTTTAACGCTATGAATTTCTTTCAGTTCTTTTATTAAAAAAAAACTATTGCTAATTCAAAACTGCTAAATTTACGAAACTAAGGAAAATAATCCTCTCAACGAATTCACCTCTGTCAAACCATAATTTGAAAAAAATATTTCGAACTATTATTACTTTATTTATTTTAAAATTCATTTGCACTGAATGATAATGAATAAATATTTATACGAAATGACTGAGAAAAGACTTGAATAGTTTTTTTTTATTAACATTATTAGAATAAAAAATGGGGTTTCATATAAATCAAAAATGAAAATTAGATAGCATTGTGATTGTTTACATTAAATATTTAATTAAAATCTTCCTTCCTGCAATCCTGACAAGTCTGACTTTGAGATTGTTCGCCTTAATCTTGTATTCTCCTTCCGAATATTCTTCTACTTTCCTTCGAGTATTTACAAGTGTCGGTATTTCTGTATGATTGTTTATGCTGATTTTGTTTCTTTCGAACTAGAAAACGTCTGCTCAAATTTTCAGTTTTCATAACAAAAATACTGCAGAAAAGATAATATTCGAGCTGAGCCCTCTTCCTGCATGCAGAAGAATCTATTGAAGAGAGATTCCTTGCATAGAAGTATGTGGAAAAGGGGTCGTGCTCTGTAATAAATCGCATTATCTGTCTTGGATGATGAATCGGAGGAGTGTCAATTTTGGGGAAGAGGATGTAAACTCTTCTTCCTGTACCGGCAGCGTCCCACCATTGTTGCCATAATTCTTTGGTTGTATTTTGCAGTTTTTGTTTCAGGTGTGAAGCTGACCAGGGAATGTTTTTTTTCATGGACATTATTCCCTGGGCGGCCTTTTGGCTATTAAGTAAACCTCTTCGTGCCCCTTGTGGCTTTAATCAAAGTTATAACTAAAGGTTGGCTTTAGGCACTGGAGTATTTGCTGATAACTTACTGAGCTAGCGGCTATTTATTATTTGTTTCGCGAATGCATGCATTGCCAATTTGTATAGATGTATGTGCTTGAGAAATGCTGATGTACGTTTCCATTGACTGTACGCAGTTGTACGTTCGTTCGCGAATATTTTCGTTTGAAATACGCTATTCCTTATATCGAGCTGAAATTTGAAGTCTTTTGTATCATGATCATTGAAATCGCATCCTTCTTCGTTGTTTATGTTGAAGCCATTTGTCTAAATCTTTGGAAAGAATTTTTGATATCTGTTCTACCTTATGGAGAGTGTGATATTACTTCTGCTAGCTAGCTATCTTTCATTTGGGCCAGTGAGATACAGAAGCTGGCAGCTACTATCTCATTTTTAATTCTGCAATCTTTTCTTAACTGAAGAACTGAAGTTTTTGCATGTTCCTGAACCGCAACCAAAAACAGAGGAATGCTGCTGGTAAGCTGATAAAGTGTACCATTTGAGGTTGCGCTATAAGTTTGAGAATACCTTATTTGCCGCACTTTTTTTTTCTTTGAAAATAGCAGGTCTGAAAAACGGGGTGCGTCTTACACGTCGATACTCAGTTTTTGATTACATTCATTTCTAAAAATTTCCTGTCTCCCGAGTTATGCAATTTTTTTCTTGTTTCCTTGCGGAGTGTGGGAATATTACAGTTACGTAAAGTTCAGTGAAAGCGCATGCGCTATCATCGACTAACACAGCTGAGTTCGTTTAAACTTTCCAATTTTCGTGAACGATTTTTAAGTGTGTGAAAATTCTACTGCTCAATTTTCTTAAATTTGTTGGCAAGGTCATGGCTCAAAACCAACGCCGGTATTGCGATAACATAGCATACAAGTTACGAGTGATTGCGTATGCTAAAGAACATGGGAACAAGGCTGCAAAGAAACATTTCAGCCACCCTCAGCTAAGAAAATTATAAGAACTTGGTGGAATCAGGAAGAGGATCTAAAAAAAAAGCAACTCATTGAGTGTTTGCAGAAAGTACTACTTTGTATTTATATTACTTTATATTTAAAATCTGTAAATTTATTACAATGATCACTAATAAAGTTTTATCCTTCAAAAATGTGTAAAAAAAGGGGGCTGCGTCTTACAGTCCGGTGCGTCTTATACGCCGGCAGATACGATAATTCAAAAGGAAGTGCCCTGGAATGGACTGGAGTTGCTTTTGTTTTCTCACTGTCCTCAGGACACCCATTATACTGCAACATACAGTGCTTTTCTTTTTATAGTGTTATAGATCAATTTTTGTACTTGAGGTTCATGTCCTGCATTCTTTTTAGTTTGTTAGCTATACTGGAAGTTTTCTTCTTAATTTGCTGCAGGTACTTAATGAATTTAAATTTATTATCTATAAAAATACCCAGGTACCTTAGGGATTTGACTATTCTGATTTTGCTGTTGCGAATAGGGAATTTCGGTAATCTGGTTATTTTTCAGAGGCTTGTTTATGATGGCTTGTGGTTTTCCTGGGATATTGTTAGTTTTTTATGTTTGCGAAGTTCGTTGAATTTTCCCAGAGTGATGCTAACGTTGACTTCTAATACATGTCACTGATTACAGAGGCTTGAAGAATGACCACTGATTACAAAAGCTGCATCATCAGCAAATGCAATTCATTTTGTGTGATCCAGCCATCGATGTTGTACTACTTTTTTGAATGCTAGATTCCAGAAATCAGGGCTAAAGCAAATACCTTGCTGACAACCTCATTCTTGATGTCTTTCGATGATTTTATTGCTAGCTGTTATTATACTTTTTCTATTGGAAACGCAGCTCTGAAATACTTTAAATCGATTTTCAGGCATTTGTTTTCCTTAAATGTGCCTAGTACTTCACGCCACCAGAGGAATTCGAAGGTTTTTCTGAGGCATGGTAGAAGAGAATGTATGTTCTGAGCTTTGTTGTTAGATATTTGAACTATTAATTCATTTGATTGCATGTATTGTGCTTCTGTTGGGAGTAAATTCAATTTGGAGTAAATTATTTATAGAATGACCTTACAGGCAGATAATTTTAACATTAATTTACGTATAGGTTTAGGTTAAGTTTTCAGTGAGCTTAAAATATGCCTAATATGAAAATTCATAAGTCTGAGCAGTTACGACTTTCATATACGCTACAACACAGGACAAATAGGAACGCAATACACAAGAAAGCGACATTAATATGTTGTATATATAGAAGAAATCATTGAACACGCACCCTGAATGATGAAGCATTAAATGATAATGGCTAGATCCTCTTCTTCTCCCTACTATAATTAGTTTGTTGTATCTTACACAACTTTTTAATCTCCAACTAATATAACACACTAACTCCATTTTCATATCACAGCTTGTTTCACCATACGGTAAGTATTATTTTGGACTTTTGATCGCTGCTTTCTGGTATCTGGCAAGGTGATTTGGTTCAAGAACGTTCGTATTTTTACCGTTATAAATAATATTAATTTCTAGAGATCGAACCCCGGACCGATGCGCTAGCCACTGCGACACCGGGCCTCATATTGCTGTCTTTAATAACTGTTAAATTCCTCATTCGGCTTTTGATATATTTTAATTGTGTAATGGGCGAAAGATAAATGTAACTTCGTAACGCGAAAGATAAAGACAGCATACATCTGCTTTACATATTGTCGGCTTATAAAACATTTCATGAGAGTTTTCCACTTAGAAATAGTAACAGAGACTTACAATTATAAATCTGCTAATTTGTTGTACATTCAAACAATTGCAATAAACTATTTTATTATTATACAATTGAACAACTGAAATCCCACAGGGTAATTTTATTTTTAATTCTTCGAAATTAATCTTTTTAGTAATTAGGAATGTAAGCGCCTAGTAACTGAAAATCTCAATCCCAATGCTTAGTAAATATAGAATCAAAAATATAACCTTACTCGTCAGCTGTTTAATTTTATCTCCTTCATTTTCCTCATTATATTAAGCCTGTTTTTCTCTTCCCTCTAAACTGGGGCAAATCATACCTAACAAAGTTATAACTTATTAATTTTTATCTAGCCTTTTCTTTAGTGAAATCCTAGTTTGTGATTAGTTTTAAAGTATAGTGGCGGGCAACCGCAAAATGCAAATGCAATCTAGCTGTCATAAATTCTATGTAATTAACCTGCAAGATTTTAACATAATAAGAAGGTCCCTAAAGTACCCTAACTTTATCTTACACCCTATAAAAATCCCAGTAATTTGAGTAATTTCACAGCAATCCTAATGGCCTTTAAACCGTATATATATATATATATATATATATATATATATATATATATAACTTCGTCATTAAATTTTCTGAAATTATTTAATAAAGCTTTCTTTTTCCTTTTTTTAGTGACTTCAGTTTAAACCAAGTACAGCTTTAAAAAGATTTTCTGATTTAAAAAAACTCAGTTTATTTAATTACGGTAATACTCGGGTATTGCTTCAAATTTCTGAATTTAGAAAACTAATTACTCAGTTTGTAAAATTAATGTCGATTTTTTTTAACTTGCTCTTTAAAAGAAGTCATAAATATAATAATGGGTATATTCTTTGAATAACCTACATGTGAAAGCAGTATTGAATAAGTAGTTTGAGTTCAAAGCGGAAGAATCCAATTTAAGGTCTTAACTACAGTAAAAAATTCTTAAATTGTAATGGACTTCACATCAAATTAATAAAGTTTTATCTTCTGTAAGAATTACTAATAAAATGAAAAATCTTAAAATTATAAATACTGTTATATCATTCAAAATGATTGTCTTTCTATTTCTGCTAAAAAGATATACTTATGAAGCAGGTTTTTAGTTTATTTTCATTTGGTTTTGTCTTAAACGTTTTTGAAGGGTTTAGGTATATGTCTTCAAATAAATAATAAACATTTTCATTTTAAAGAAAAGAAGTTTTAAAAAGGATTTTTGGGATATTTTTCAACGAAAACTAATTATTTTATTAAACGTAAATCGAATACCATACACACAATCAGTTTGTTCTGCAATGGAATAAAACGAAATTTTTAATATTCACTGGTTACTTACTTTATTGGCTCAAGAAGAAATGTTATACACAATGCTTGTCCAACACGGATTAATAAAATTGAATGAATTTATTGTAGTACACAGCATCTTAATGGCTTAAATAAAAATAATACACGATAACCAAATTTTAGAAAATATTTTGTCTACACCTTGAACGCAAATGCAAACCTTTGTCATAAATAATAAATATAACTTCTCTTAGCCCTTCACAAGCATCCCAACGCAGTATTCTAGTATTTTTAGTATATTTATTATTTAATGAATTATTTAATTAGCTTGATTCGTATTACATTTTAAAAATTAAATAAATGATTTGATATAGATTTTACAGTTTTGAATAGTAACGAATTATACTTTGCATAAATTCAGGAAAGGTGTCTTTCACATTGTAGAAGTTGGAATGTGAAGGTACAAATTATCATCTTCATTTTAAATATCCTCTCCATTTTCATCATCCTCACCCTCATAACACAAATATCGTCATCCTCATTATATTCACCTCCACCCACATCCTCTTTATTATCTCATAATTCAGCGTCCAAATCTTCTTTCCTTCTTCACTTACTCATTCTGATCCTCCTCACTCTCATCATCATCTTAAACATATCTTTCTTCCACTTATCATCATCATCTCCACTCTATGGACTTTCATGACATTTAATTACAGTTTAACTGAAAAACGTTTCCTTCTTCTGCCAGTATAGACCAGTAAGACAATGACTATTCTAGTGTAAATTTCTTTTAATTTAATAAAGAATATTTATTACTGTAATAAAACCAATCCCGTTCCTGCCGATATATTTCTGAATTATTTATGATTAAAACACGATTTTTAAATAATTTTTAACTATAAATTCCACTATACTGAGATTTATATCATAATTATTAAAAAATCATAACATAAATTCCCGTAATTTAGAGTTTAATTACTCATATGTTTATTATGGATAGGGTTTAATGCAGAAACTCTTTTATTCTTATTCAAATATTTTCTAGGCACACATGCTGCTGTACTTTGCTTACTTTGGACGTTTTTAGCACTTTTTGTTACTGTTAACTTTATTCTTATTGAATGGGTTTGGTAAATTTTGTATTTTACATTATTATATGTATTATATGTGCCTCTGTGTATTGCATTCAGGGGTGCAATTTTCAGGATTTATTCTGTTAGTTTTCATTAGTGAAATACGTATGCATAATACACGTACAAAATTAAAGTTACAAGCACAAAATAGGCCATAGCTCGAAAACTAATTGTTTATTATAATGAAAGTTTGCACGCAAATGCTCAATTCTATTAGGTAGTTAATTGTTTGTTAGAGAGTGTATTGAGCAAATTCGAAATTAAAATTCGTAGGTACAATACAAATAAAAATTGAACCGCCGTAATGCTGGTCAAAATCGGAAGGAAGAAGCGAAATATATCCAACTAAAGTAATCACCCCGCTGCTACTAAGTTTCTTCTATTCTGAAAACCTCAGATATAAAACCTAGTCTTTAAACCTAGTCCTAAAACTATTAAACGCCGAAGAAGTTCATATTTAATTAATGTAGTTATATCAGCAACTAACATTTTAAAACGAAATGAGTGGCCCTTGTGTAACGTATGCACCAGGTATTTTGCATAATCTACCTAGATTATTCAAATTTTCTAATGCATACAGGACAGCAAAACCAGAATCTCTCCTATGAGCGAGCGTCGTTTGGTACTTGTTTGTGAATTTCATTTCTCCACGCTTTCCACAATTTGCGCATGAAATTTGGTTTCATTTCTTAATTAGTTTTAGACGCAAATGCCTTCAACCCGAGGAAGTCATTTTATAACCACCTTGTATATGTATGCACACAAATACATGCTAGAAGACAGAAGCACATCATCACTACTCACATTTTTTCCTACTCGCCTGTGCGCCTTCTATTGCGTCTTTTGAAACAATGGCAGCACATGGCTATTTTCACATAATAATCATCTCAATTGTTGAGATAAATTGATTTTCTCATTAAAGTTATATATTTCTGCATAAAAATTCAGAATACCTTTAACTGCGTTTGACAACACATTATGTTTTAATTGATACAATAATGAATAGACTTACGTACGCATGGAATACATAAATACAATTGAATAATCCTATAATGTAAATTTTATCTACGCTATTAAGTAATGTATGCTCTAACGTGATGGGGGAAAGCATCAGGTATAAAATGAACGAAGGCATTTGGGCGACCTGTCGATTTCTGAATACACGGACCTTTCGGGAAACTTCGCTGTGAAGGTTTAAACTTCGTTGCTCTGCCTATTTTAGTTACATTCGCTATCAGTTTTTCTCACATCAAATTCAAAATTTTTACTTTTTCTGTGCACATTTTTAACATTACTGTTAGTTTGTACCAATTATTCTTAACTTTTTCTAACCATTAGATTTGGGTGTTATCCATCTGGTTTTTGTCAGAGTTGCTGTGAAATCAGAAAGTTATCTAAATTTAGTAGCACGTGGCAATGTTTAAAAGTAGGAGGTTGATCATAAACATAAGACTATTGGAGGTTTTGCCACGTCGGCGCTGTGCTATGTCAAACCCGTGAGTAGTTTGGTTTTGGTTTGGTTTATTGAGATTACGACAAAGCGCACTAGGGGTATCTGCCTAAAGGGAGGGATGCTTTCAAGGAGGACTTTCTAAGGGAAACTGTCTCGTATACACGTTACACATGGGAAGAACCACGACAAAGCCCATGCAGCCTGCCCGTTCGTAATATTCGAACCTCGGACCGTACTACCAATGTTCAGCAACTTTACCGCTCGGCCGCTGGTGGGCCAAACACGAAAGTAGATAAAGTCAGTTAATCTGGGTGCTTCTTTACTTCAGTTTGAACTTCGGTCAAACTAAATGTTTTAATAAGGTGTTTAGTTTTGAATTTAGAGACCTGTTGTAAATTATTTGAATTTGAGCGAATAAGGTAAATATTCTTTTCATCTTGTATTTTTTTATAATGACAATCATTTTAGTTTGTGAACCACCAGAAGTGTATAAGTAGAAATTCATATGTGATATTTTGCATGACGTGCTTGTTTTGACATTTAAATAATTGTAAAAGAGACAACTAGTCAGCAAGTTAAGATAACGCTGTGGTCAGTATTGGGCTCAGTTTTCAAAATAATTTCGTCCCGTAGATATTATAAATTCATGAGTGTAGATATTGTGTTTCAGTTTCAAATCTGTATAAATCCGATATCTAAGTCATCACTTATTATACTTGCCGTGTGTTTAAATTATATTAGTTTTTAGCTAGCATATACGAAAAAGCAAGAAAAGCTATCTTGTTCGTGTTTTTATACTTTCTTCAAATTTCAGTTATAAAAGACGATAAAACATTGATAAAGTTAATATGATAATACACTTTTCAAAAGAGAGCGAATAATGTGTCAGAAATCATATGTTATAAGGAATATATTAGTTCTGAAACTCGCCCACCAGCGGCCGAGCGGTAAAGTCGCTGAACACTGGTAGTTCGGTCCGAGGTTCGAATCCCGCGAACGGGCTGGCTGCATGGGTTTTTTTCGTGGTTTTCCCCATGTGTAACGTGTATACGAGCCAGTTTCCCTTAGAAAGTCCTCCACAAAAGGCATCCCTCCTCTTAGGCAGATAGCCCTAGTGTGCTTTGCCATAATTAAATACACCACATCACAGTTCTGAAACTCTTTCGAGAAAATATGAAGATGACGGCTGCTGTTTGGATACGTTTGAATCACCAACTCAATTGAATAATGAAATTATAGTGAACAGATGGGGAATGATTCAGTCTTTCCGCCAGTATTAGTTTACCATAGCCAAAAAGAGTTATGGATGGTGAATAAAACTGAATTTTACCTCACTTGCCTAATAAGCGTTATAATTAAATGTACACATAATGAAACATCGGTTTTTTGAATTTCATTGGTTTCTGAAGGTTTTTCTTCAAGAGAAAATTTTGTGAATTGGAACAATTTTCCCTTCAGAAATTAATGGATTAGTTCGTTCCTGGATCACAGATGATTGCTTATTTAAACTTTCTAACAGTACTTTGTGCACATGTTGTATAATGTTGGTAACTTAAAATCGATGGAATTCAATGAGTATACAATACGATATTAAACAGATGAAAACTTACTTTATTTTACTATTTTACTTTATTTTACTACTTTATTTTACATATAAAGAAGAATGGAAAATGGTGAGAAAAATGCTGTTTGGATGTAAAATTCCCTGTTAAACATCACATAGCTCCCTTTAGGGAGCATCTTCGTTCATTTTTTCTTTGCTTTTCAGCCCCAGATGATTCTTTTTGACATTTACTGGGTATCTTTTAATCCAAATTTGTTCAGTGTGTTTGTTATTGCCAACGTTTTAAAATGTTTCTAAAGTTAGACATGCACTATCATTGAAAATGCTTTTGTTGTAGCTTGCTACCTTCTTTCTTGGAATGATAATTTTTCTTTCTTCTTCTTCTTATACATACATTTCTGACATTAGTCTTTGTTGCTGCTTTTGAAGTTATAATTGTTTTATATTCAACTCAATTTTACGGTCCTATAATAACTTCTCCACGCCTTCATTGTTAATTTCCTAGCCCACGGTTTTGTCTTAGAGACACAATACTATTGCTAATAAAAAAAAAAAATTCTAAGTGTCAAAGTAAATCTGCCTGAAACTGAATAGAGTCATTTATTGCTTCTATTCAGAAGCTATCTTCCTATACACCAGTTGCCACCAGGTTTTGTTAATGTGTGTTAATCAATGGAAAAAAATGAATAATTTCTCCAGAAGGTCCTAAGTGTACACTGGGTGGCATAAGTTACCTCAAAACACCTTTGAAAACCATATGTTACTGACTAGAGAGTGTTCATAACCCGAAACACCTTTCGTCATCCCAGGCATTTCGTTTTTCTGAAACTTGTTCGTGAACCGAATTGCTCGTGAAGAGAGGCGTGCGTGATCTGAGGGTTCCACTCTATTTATTAATACCTTAGTTTTATAACTTTTTATATCTTACATTGTTTGCAATCTAAAATGAAATATTATAGAGCAAAAACGAGCCCAGTAAATAGAGTTCTTTGCCCAGTAAATACAGTTTTGGCTTTCCACGATGATGTATTTTGAATGCCCAGCCATGTAATAAAAAAATATTAAATTATCCCCTTTACGTCCTATTTAGTTTGAAATTAGTCTTTAGAGTGAATTCGAATTAACCTAAAAATGCAATTTGCATTATCCTCATGATAGGGGCCAGAAATTATCGATGCAGTTGTATTACTAATTACATTCAGATTATAGTATAATTAAATTTATCTCTCTGACTTAGTGCTATGAGGGCTGATGGCAAGAATCAGTTTATTTGCATCAAAAAGCTACAAGTTGAGTGTTAGTATGAGAAAAAATGCCATTCATCTGTTGTAACGAAAACTAGACTTTTATCAGGTGAAACATTACTACTTACAGATACGTCAATAATCAATTTGATTCTAGTGAAACAAAATGTAACTGATAATAATTAATCGAAAAATGGTCATAAAATGAAATACATGCACATGAAACTCTTCGAACCCAAAGGACACATCAAATGCACCAAACAGAAAGGGCACATTTTAAAAAACAAAAAACTTCGCAATTATTTAAGTGCAAGAACTTTTCTGTCCCTGCTATTACTTGGATCAATGGCTACTTTTTGTAGTGACCGCAGTGATCCTTCAACCTGATCACGGACAAAGCGAATCATTAATAGATCTTATTTCCCACAGAGACGGGGTATATATATTCAAGACCTGCAACGAAACAACCAAGTCAGCAGCAGTCTCTTGCGCTTAGTTCTGTTTCTCCGGATTTCTTTGTTGTTTAAGCTGAAAGGTCAGGATGCGAGGGACCGTTCGCTTATTCCAGTTTGTCGCTGTGTAATGGACAAAACGTTTTTATTATAATGATAACAAATACGTTTGTTGTTCCTTCATAATCATGCTTATAGATCTCGTAATCTTAGGTAGTAAATTAAAATGATTTTAAAAAGTTTAAAATTTAAAGAAGCAGTCCTCTCAATCTAGTTAATACGTTCGACACAATTCTGAATATTAAAATTTACAAAGTTGAAATAGGAATTTAAACCTCTTTAGAAAAATACTTTGAGTGGTACTTTAGTGAGTATGTTCTTATTTACCAATTAGTTTATCAAAAAGAGCATATATTAAAATTCATTATTATTTATTATTTTATTATTCTGAGAAAGGTAGGTACTAGAAATTTCTTTGGAGGCTTGAAAAATGCTGTATAAGACCGGAGATTGCATCTATTCTCAGTATTTATTAATATATCTCCTTTGGGAATCCCTCTATATGTATTTTGTATTAAGCACCTTTAAAGCAACTTTATTATTAAGCCGGACACACTGATAAATTCGCAATATCGCAGCATAACGTTGCCATTACCAAATATACACATGTCTCAGTTGTTTAGTTCAGAGCAGACTTCGGAGTATTGAGAGATTTCCGTGCTAGCTTCGCTCTTTAGTTGATTTTGCACTGCTTTATGTTTAACGATATTAGTAATTTGAAGTGTTAACTACTGATTGTTATCTTTCATAATGAGAAGAGCTATACGTGAAACTTTCCAGAACTGTAAAAGAATTAAGAAGTGTGTAAAGCCTTTCTTTTAGAAAAATTAATTTTATAAAGCTTTCATCGGTTTAGTGTGCATTCAATTCATTACGTGGCAGTATGAACGTAATAATATTGTAAAAAAACCAGTGGCTTATAATTCTCAATAAGAAAATGTGCAAGAGCATAAATGTGGAATGCTTCTGAGGGAGGGAAATTTTAATTTTTTAATTTTTCTTTATTTAATATTTTTTCTCGCACAAAATACTATTTCCTTAAAAAATTATATTGAAAATATAGTCATTAATTTTTGTAATTATACACTTTTTTATGGGAAATTTCATTGTTTACTCAACCAACGATAAAAAGTGTCCAAATGTCAGGATAACCTGTTCATGTCAATTTTCCAATAAAGTTATTAAAAGTCCATACTTGGGAAGACAATAACATTTATTTTTAGCATTTCGTTTTATTTAAGGACTTTTTCCATCTTCCGATAACATTATGTATCTTTTTAATGGTAATTTAGAAGTCCACCAACAGAGAGCAAACAAGATCTTAAAAATATAATCATCAAATGTCTTTCTCTCTCTCTCTCTCTCTCTCTATATATATATATATATATGTATATATATTTGCCCCATTAGAAGAGGGAAAGATGAATACAAAAACGAGTAATTTAAAAGTTAAAGTTGAGACCTCGAAGTCAAGTATTCAAACATGTATATGAATTTAATTCTATCTTTTGGGTGCATTTGTTATTTCAGTTTTAAATTTAAGATTCAAATAATTATTCTAGTATAGTCTGATGTACAAAAATGTTTAAAAAGAAAATTAGTTAAGAGATCGGAAATAATCACCTAAATATGTTAAAATCACGTAAAACTGTGTTTAAAATTGTATTGTTGACCTACCAACGGCTGAACATTCGTAATTCGCTCGGGGATTGGAGTTCCGGCGAGAATGGACTGCCTGTATGAGCGTTTTTATGGACTGCCTGTATGAGCGTTTTTGTAGTGAAACCCATAAACTTTTTTACGGTGAATTGGCCTACGGGTACCCGTACAGCTCTGCGGATACCGGATACCTGAAGGCCAAATCCCCTTAGAACTAACTCGTAAAAAACAGACAAAAGCCCATACAACTGTACAGGACCCCCGTAGGCCATATCCCCATAAAAACCCATAGAAAGAAACCCATATAGCTCTACGGGTACCCGTAGACCAAATACCCTTAAAACCCACAGAAAGAAACCCGCACAGCTGTACGGGTACCAAGTAGGCCAAATCCCCGTAAAAACCCATAAACAGAAACCCGTATAACTGTACGGGTACCCATACGCCAGATACCCTTAAAAACGTATAAACATAAACCCAGACGGCTGTATGGATACGAGTAGGCCAAATCTCTGTAAAAACTTGCAGAACTTTAAGCATCACAGACGAAATTCCAGTAAAAACAAATAGCCAGAAATCAGAACTTTATGCATATCCATAGGCCAAATCTCCATTAAAAATGGATATTTCGTAGGTGTGTGCCTCGTAAAAAACCAGCACACAGAAACATGTACACCTATACAGGTACCCATAGGCCAAATCCCTGTAAAAATCAGTACACAAAAATCCACAGACAAATAAAGGTACCTCTTGGAAAAATCGCTGCAGAAAGCAGTAGCCAAAACCCATAAACAAAACCAATATAATTATACCATAGCGGAGTATCCATACATAGAATCGTACATAGAACGAGTATCCATATACAGAATCCCTATAAAAAACAATACACAAAAATAGTACTATAGATCAAATTTCCATAAAAACTAGTAAATAAAAACATAGACTAGCAGAAGTACACAATTAGCACTGATGAAATGTACAGAACTAAATGGCGGAGAAAGCATGTAATTTTAAACAAAATTCAATGCGAAAACACTTAATAACGTTTTTAAAATATCTAGAAACCTACAAGCGTCTGTCCTTCTCAATGCATGTCAATATCTATCAACATATTGCAAAATATTTGTATAAATTCTCTTTACAAAATTTTAAAATCCCTTTATATAATATTGAAAATAAAATTAATAGAAAGATAATAATCAAAGTCATGATTCACAACCATCGAATGATATATGTACATATATATATATATATATATGTAAGAAAAATAAAGAATATGTAAAAGATTAAATTAGCAGCATAACATTAATTTTCCTTCTCTGTTCTAAAAATAGTAATCTCTCTGCACTGCATCATTTCGAGATTAATCTATGTCATATGATGCCAACTTGTTTGTGGCTGCAACATATTTCCTGAAAGAAAAGTTGAATTAAATCTACCTCGACTGTCAAATTTCTTATTCATTTTGGATTGGAGTTTCAACATCTCTAAGCCACCAAATTCTTGCTGTTCATTACGGATTCAACCGCCTGATTCGACTACAGAATCTATTATTTATATCTGCGTATACTTAAAGAAAAGAGAACAAACGATAAAAAGCGGACGCGTCGGAAAATTGAAACAGAGGATTGAGACTAAAGTTTATGACGAAGTTTTTTTCAATTAATTTATAAAAGTGTTTCGTGTACAGTTTCAATTGTCTGTTTCGGCGAAACGCGATATGGAGTTAGCTGTATTCGAAAATCATTAAAAATAATTTCCCCTGAAGAGCCTTAATGAGATTCGAATTGGGCTAATCTACCATTTACCGCTTCTTTGTTTTTGTATTTTTGTTTAAGTCATTTGTCGCACTTTAATTCTAATGTTTAAAATATGCCTTACCTTGATCAGCATATTGCTTACAATTAGTATTTAATTTTATTTGTAAATATTCAAATGTTTATATTATTTATTTAATCTTTATTACACATTTCATTGCACTTTATTTTACTTATATTAATATTTTCACGGAACCACAGTATCTAAGCAGCCTTTTAGAGTACGAACTAGGAATTTTCTTTTAACTATATATATATTATATATACATCACTTGATGGTTGCAAAACATGACTTTGATTGTATATATATAATTCATTTGATTATATATATATAGTACTGTATCTTACTGCATATGTTTGTATTTCAGTTCTTTAATTGGGAAATTAAACAATGGCATTTAATCACATCAGCTTGTTTAACAATTTGATACCTAATAGAAATGTATTGCCAAGGGATGGTACTTTCTAGCATCTGCGTAAATTTTAAGTTACCTACAATGCATTGAACCAAATTTAAACAAAATTAGATGAAACCCTAATTTTCAGGAAGAGAAACACTATTAACAAGCAAGCAAAAAGAATAAGGGACTTCCAAATTAGAAACTTAACATAGAGTTCAAATTTAGCATACTTGCTATCTCCTTAAAACTCGCTTACCACTGATAGAAACACCCTGCATATTATGACACTCATACACATAGATGTTTTGCGTGGAAGAAAGGATGAATCCTAGAACATAATGTAGTGAAGAAATAATAATATACAAACACTGCGTCAACCCCCTCTTTACAATACTTTGAATGTTACCTGTATATCTCAGACGCTAAATGAAACATGAATATAAAATATAATAAACTTAACAATATTCAAAGTACAATAAATTATATTGTAAACAAAACGAAATTTAAGAAATATACAAGTCTCAACAAATACCGATTCTGAAAGCACAGTTCGGGAATTAAAGAAATATCTCATAGCGTATAACATTTTATTTCGTATTTCACTTTAAGTGCTATATAGTCTTCCACAGATTTTATACAAATAAAATCTATAACATAACAGGTATTTATACTACATGTAGTTCTTGATGTAAAAAAGATTAACTAACTTTCGTACTATAAAACTTCCATCTCTGTGAATAAGTATGAATATACTCATACTCATATACACGTAATTATAAGTATATATTTATTAAATAACTAATTTAATGAAACTAAATTCCTATGGAAAAATATATAAAAATACCATTTACCTATATATATAAATAACTTATTATTACAAAAGGTTTTTCATATATCATCTCCAAGGAACATAAGTTTAGTTCAAGCGATAAATTATTGGAATAAGTTTGAGTTAGTGTTTTAGGTATAAGTTATTTAGATTTCTATTGTAGAAAAAATACTTTAAAAAGTGTATAGAAATATTATTTTGAACCATAAAAATTCTAAATAGTAAACTTTAAAGTGCTGACAAGGTAGCGATTGTTATTGACAGTAGATTATATAATATAAAAGTAATATCTCATGCTGAGCATTTCCTGTATTTACAATGCCAAATTAAATTTATATAGTGCAGCATTTAGCAATATAAATAAATCTTCTGTACAGCCTTATATAAACGCAGTTAAAATTACTGTCATTGCAATTAAGGGGATATAGCACATATAGTTACATTTGTTTACAAAAAGTTTTATTTACGTTAATATCTATACAAACAAATAAAGTTAGTGCAGAAAATTGTAACTACCATTCCCGCAGTATAACTAATGAAAGAAAATAATGCTTAAATATTACTCTAACTATATTTGAAAGCAATGCTAAAACAGTGCCCTTACAAGACTCATGATGCGAAAGGCTTTGGTTTTAATTGTCTTGTAAAAACTTTCAATTACTTCTGCAAAATTCATATACACGTGAAAATTACTACACCTAAATCAATTGATTATACAGGGAAACTTTCCTAAAACAATCAACTCTACAATTCCAGATAATGTCAGTTTCTTGTAGCCTGACAAAACTATCAGTGATTTTAAGTACTGTTATTTAATTATGTTCCTGACAAACGTGTTACTGTCAGCGGTGCTCATTTAAGAAAATAATCACTATATGAGGTTTCACTTAATATAATTTTTTTCAAATAAATAATTCACTTTTTATAATCCCAAGACTAGTAAATTTAATATTACATAAACTCTAATAATTATTCACAAATCTATTTCTATTTCAAACGCAATTTATGAAAAAAAAAAACCATTTGAAATTTTCTTCATCAAACTAATAATAAAATTAGAGTATGCATAAAAATTATTATATGTGTTTTAACAAAATAACACAAAATATTTAATGTAAAAGTGTGGTTATAGTCTCCTACTTGTAAAGAAAAAATAGACCAAAAAGAAAAAAACAATGTAAGCTAATATGATCATCTAAACTTTCACATAATTTTAGTAATTGAAAAAAGATTCCTGCTTGTATGTCTTGTCTACCTCATTCAATAAGCGCATTAAATATTTCAATATTTACTTCATTAATAAAATGTTTACTTCTTTGCTCGCGAAATATAATTAGTACATTTTTAAGACATAAAACACATTCTTTTTGCTTGGCCACATCACATTAGTCGGAAAATTGAAAATTAAATCATGCAAGATCATTTTTAAGTAAGGTATGATCAAATTTATTAGTACATAATATTCAAATGATAAAGCATCTACATGAACAAGTTTTAAAAAGTATTTATAAACTGTAATAAAAAAAAACAAATTTTCAAAAATAGAGTTTCAGTAGAATGCAAAAACTATATATTTGTGCATTTGATGTAAACATACCGAGCCAAATTATCAAGTCTGAAATTATCACTTTTCAGTTTTTAAGCACATTGCTTCTTAGGATAAAGGTAAAGATGGAAAATCAATTTCACGCACAGAAACTCCATTTCAGAACTAGTCAGCTATCAGCAAAGTTTTCTCTAACATTAGACACGTGGTATTTGCTTTCATATTCACAGTCAGGGCTGGTATTTTATTATTTATTACTAATTTCTAATCAGTAACACATAGTATAATTTGTAATATAGTAAATCATAGTAAATTATATATTGCATTAATACATCCACGAAGGCCTTAACAAAAACATGGCGCCATATTGCTTGTTTCGGAAACTTCTGAGAGCGGGGGAGGAAGGGGAATTTTTTTCTTCACGTTAGCGTTAACACGGAGAAAATAGTTTTGCGATTGTGAATGAACTTGGTCGCGTTAAAGAGATGTTGGTTGATACCTGTGTTTATTTATAATATCAGAAAGGTAAGTGCGTATGTGTGTGTATTTAGAGAATCCAACTCGTAGCAAAAACCACCTCCCTAAGATGACCGCCTCTGGAAGAAACCAGTATTTCTGAAAACATAAGTATATTTTGTATTGAACATTTCCTCTGTAAGGCGACCATTCACAAAGAAATTTCTGCAAGTGTGTCAGGTCGCCTTACAGAGATTTATTTCGTAGATGCAACCTCCCTAAGACGACCACCTCTAAAAGATAAACGTATTTCTGAGGACGTGAGTATATACTGGTATTGAGCATCACCTCTCTCATGCGACCACTTGCAAGGATGCATTTTTATTTGCGGCTGGTCGCCTTATAGAGAGACCTCGTTGTGTGTGGTGTATATGATTACTGATATCGCTTCCGGAAAAAAAATTAAATTAAATAAATAAGCATATTTAGCAAAACCCTCTCTAAAACGACTACCTGCGTTTCCAGGTTACTCTGATGGTCTTAAAGGGATCATATTTTCATTTTATTAATTTTATTGTTTAAAAGAAGTCTATTAACGACAGATAGAAAATTAGCATAAACCCATATAAAACTACAGAAGATTTATTATTATATTGATACCAGTAATAAAACCAGTAAAAGTCAATATAAACCAATACAAACCAGTAGAAAGTTCTGACATTGATATTGGTTGTATGGGTGTCAATTGATACCAGTAAGAAAAACCCACAAAGGTCAATAGAAACCAGTAAAAGTCAGTAGGAACCAACAAAAATTCTAAAGACACCAGTAGGACGTTTTACTGGTTTCTATGGGGATTTTGAAACAGTAAAAAGAAAACCACAGAGACAAACAGAAACCAGTAAAAAGTCAATAGAAACCCATAAAATTTTATGGATACCCATAAAAAGTTTTAGTTGTTTCTATGGATCATTTTTAGCAGGGATATATATTAAATTAATACTACTACATGATTTCTTAATGACAACCAGACTTAGAAGTGAAAAATTTGAAAATGTTTTCTCAGCGACTAGTTCATTTTGTACAAAACTTAAATCTTACTCATAATACCAAAATTTGGTGAAAAAATGGAGGGAGGGACTGATATGAATTTAAAAAGTTTATAATTAAAAAAAACAGTTAATTACACATGTACAAGTAAATATTTATCTCACTGCTTTTTCCGTTTAAGGTGTATATGTAGAGTAATTTGTCAACAATTTAAAAGTTCTTTGTAAATTACTTTTTCTGTTTATAGTACTTAATATTTTATATTCCAAATACAGTTTATTTTGATACATTATTTGATACTTTGATAGGTTTTGAACAAAAACGTCTTCTTTTTGCATTATTTACTGTTATACATGTAATAAATTTTTAGAAAAAAAAATAATACCGAAAAATTGCCGATAAATAGGTTTTAATTGGCAACTTAAACGAATTACCTGTAATTGAAAAAATCAGTCGATTTACAGGCTTTAATCACAACTGAGTTAACGACAAGAGGACAGCTAAATAATGTAAATATACTGCTGGCCATTATAAATTGTAACACCAGGAAGGACTGATCTGACAAACGTCAAAATCACACGAAAGGCAGAAGTTGGGATATGCAAATGATTAGTATTTCAGCGCATTTAGACTACACAGCAGGGAGAAACGACATCTGAAGCACTGCCTAAAAGTAAGGTTGTATAGTGGATTTCTCATTCGGAAAGTGCTTTGTAAGGTTGGCGTTTGCTCAAAATATTGTGTTATGTCTCGAATAAGAAGAGGAAGTGCTTACCAGCATATTTCGAAATTCGCTGAAGGCAGGATCGTTGCCTATCGAAAGTGTAGATTATCGTTCTGTGATATTGCGGGTCGCACTGGTAGACATCCAACCACTGTCATGCGAATATGGAATCAATGGATTGCTGAGGGTCATACTGAACAGCATGCATGATCTCAACGTCCTCCCATGACAAACGCCAGAGAGGACAGCCATATTGTGAGGTCAGCCCTGCAAAACTCTACGACCACATCACGGACCATTAGTCAGGAAATGGGCATGCTTGCAGCACGTCCAGTAAGTATTAGCTCGTAAGGTGCGTCGACATTCGCAGCAGCGTGAACTATCAGAAGGGTGATCATTACTTCGGCTTACCTTAACAATGCAGTATGGAAAGTGGTGCGACAAACGACAAAGTTGGATATAGAAGTGGAATAATGTTGCTTTTTCAAACAAGTCGCGGTTCTACGTGCAATATTCTGATGGCCATATTTGTGTCTGGAGTATCCGAGGAGACCTCACGTCGCGTGCTTGCATATGATATCGGCATAGAGGCTCTGCACCTGGTACGATGGTTTTTGGGCAGCCATTGGGTACACGAAACGCACATCTCTAGCTCGGATCGACAGTAATTTGAACGCAGATGCTTACATTTCTGACATCTTACTTCCAGTGGTTGTGCCCTATCTTCGAGGCCCCCAAAGGCCATGTTTCAACAAAAAAAGCAAGACCACATATCGTGTTCTGACCTTCCTCGATACACAGAGTATTCGACTGCTGCCCTGGCCTGTACGGTCTCCAGATCTGTCCCCCTTTGAGAGCATCTGATCATGGGCTGCTGAGAGACTATCCCGCCACCCCTCTCGGTTGATAAAATGTGACACAGACTTAAAACAGCATGGAATGAGTTGACCATTTCTGTCATCCAAGCCCAGTCTGACTCCCTGCCTTAATAGGGTTAGGGCCGTTTTAGCTGCCAGGGATGGCAGCTGTTTCTACTAATTTCGCATCTCTGTAAAACTCCAAAATGCTTACAAATTCAGTCATTTTGTCTTCATTCCATACTGTTTGTGTGTAATAAATATCTTTTTTGTATTTGCTTTCCTTCATGGTGTTGCAATTTTTATGGCCAGTAGTGTAATATAAATGATTTCTTTGCAAGTAGGGATAGAATCAAATAAATTGGCGGACAATAATTCTTATTTTCTATCTTTCTGATGGAAAAGAAATATAAAAATTTTAGATAAGAGCAGTGACTGATTTTCTTCATAATGGAATTACCACAGTGAAAAAACCATTACTAGCGTTCATATGGTACCCGTTAATTCGAGAAACAGCAGCCCAAAAGCACTAGTAGGAAACAAGAGGGAAAAGACAAAAGCAACATTCAGACATAAATTAACCATAAATAAAAATATAATCCCCCTCTCCCGCAATAAACCGACTGCAGCGAAATTTTTAACATTGCTATTGCAATTAAATTTTTGTGTATGTTGAAAGAGCGAACACAAAAATTTAGTTACTGTGAGTGATGGTGGATGATGAGGAAGTACTTTTACTTCCTTGTACGAAGAAAAGGAAGTACTATCACGAAAAATTTCTTGTATCATATTTCAACGAAAATATCCATTTTGATTGGTCTCCAATCCGTTTAAACGATGCCTTTGCGAGACACCTGTACGTAGTGACTCTTGTTTTCCCAAAATGGATTGTAAAATGGATTCAGAAGAGAATTTTGCGTGACGTCATGTATGTATTTTTTATAACTCAAAAACGAGTAGCACCTCGATTTTCGGATGCAATCGGCAACACCAAACAGACATATATATTATATAAACACTGTGTTACTCATATACTGGTAAATTGTGCATTTTTTCTTTAAAAGTGACTGAATTGTGTTATTTTTGTGTTCCCGTTAAGTTTGTTACGCCTTTAGTTAACCTGGACGCAGTAGTTGTGGAATTATCAGTAATTTAAAAGTTGTTTAAGTGATACTAAGCCCAGGTTGAAACTCTTAGCAGAATAATGAATCAAGTCAGTTTCTGCACCAAATTCAGTGTCTTTTACCGAGTGGGACCAAAGATAAACTTTCAGTTTTTGCACCAAAAATCTGTCTTCATGCCTGCTGGCCGAATAAGTTGTTTTGGCATACAAGCATTAGTTTTAATTGTGAAAACTTTTTTAACTGTTTTCATTTATATCTGGTGTTTTATGTTTTTCTGTATTTTACAATTTTTAATGAAGATGCTTTGAATTTTCACATATTTTTGCATTGTCGTGAAGTGAGAACTGATTTAATTGAATGAGAAATATATCTCTAGTGAAATTCGAGGAAATAAGTTTAACTGAAATGGAGGAAAAAAATCTGTATAATTTAATTTTCCGTACTAAGAAGTTATGTGATATCTACCTCAGAGTTTTCTGTTATAGGAAGCCATCACGAATATTTTTGTTTTGGTCCCCCGCTCCTTTGAAGGTGTATTTCCACATCTTTTACTGACGTGTACTTTTGCGTGCGATCATTGCGCAGCAATGTTGACGAATTATGTTAGGCTAGATTTGTAACAGCAAAATGCTGTATGACTTTGTCTGGATGTGAAATGGGGATTCATTTGGCACGTGTTAAGCGTGTTCCGAGGGCAGTTTAGTAGCAAAATTATCTGACACCATTTTAGATTTCCGTAGACATTGTGGTCTTACCAAAGACCGAGGTCCTGCCAAAGACTGGCTAATTGCCAGAATTGTTTAATATTTTAAGCCAAAGTGTAAATGAAGAATTCAAAAAGCGAGTCTGATAAGAAAATTGCCACTCAACATCCAGAGATTCATTGTGTAATGTTATATCAATGATTGTTGCCCAACATATTCCGCTAATAATATTTCATCGCCTGCGAATATGACCTCGTGAGGCCTTTGTAATCCACGTTAATTAAATGTTTGCTTAAATGCCCAAATGAGATAGTGGTTAGTTGCTCTGAGTGCTGTACCGAAGGTCCCGGCTTCGAATCCCGGACAAGGCATGAATGTTTGCAAATTTATAGTGGACTGCGCAATGGAGACACTCTAAATATGCGGTGAGCCGAAAGTCTTTTCTAGAGGTTGGTGGAAGGGAAGAGATGGACCCTCGGAGATGGAGAATGGAGAGAAGATGGAGGATAGAGATGGAGATGGAGAATGGAAGAGATAGAGAAGAGAGAGAGGAGACCCTCGGAGCCGTCCCTCCGTTCTCAAAGTTCGGGGGGAGGGGGACAGAATGAACTGAAATCGGGCTGACGCTTGTATGGTGCTTCAGGATTTTGTCAACGACTGGAGTATATGACTTCTTGCTACGATGAATGTACGGGTTTGTAGTGACGTTTATCAGACAAGTCAGATTGGTAATAACTACAACCACAACAATCTTTGCTTCTTTTCGACTGTCGTTCACACCTCCCTCTTTTAACAGTGCTTTTTGGGTAGCGTTTTTCGATGTGCAAATGCCATTCCAATACTCTTAAATGGTTTCTTGATGTTATGATCATTTTGTAAGGGGTGAAATTAATTCCATTCGAAATTTTCGAAGCTTTTTAACTGTAACCTACAGGTTACTAAGCTCGACAGGTATTACGGGACTGCAGTCATTAGTCACGTCATGCTTTAGCTTAAACATTTCGTGTATCCCTTGCATCTTCAATTTCATTTCGATTCATTAAAGTATGTGATCGTTAAGAGTTCGTATATGTAAATTGCTTAGTGAGCTCCCTGTCTGCGCGCGCACACTGACACATATTAAAGAACTAAAAGAAAATTGGCCTAAAATAACAAATTTATAGATTCATTATACAAAATACCGTATAATTCTTCTAGCTGAGGATATGATTGTATATTCCTTATACAAAGTGAGTTAAAAATAGCTGCTTTAGATGTTCATGTGTTTCATTTTCCGAATAACGCTAACAGGTACAATGAAAAATATGAAATTAAAACTGGTAGTATCTAATTATTAATTCAGAAAAATAGTGTTCTTTGGAATATTTCTGATCGATTTCAATTGATAAAAAAGGAGAAAAGAAAACGTTTACTGTAATAGGCTAGAAACTTATTGCTAGTTTTACATTATATGATCTCGTCTTCTTTGGTAGCATACAATTAGATCAGAACTCTAAACGACAACTAGTGAATTATCACTGTATCTTATACAGACAGGGAAAGGGTGTAGAAAATCTTTATTAAACCAGATAAAGTTTAACTGACGGCATCAACTCATGCTTACAAAACCCAATAGCTTTTGCTTTCAGTCAAAGATAACGGAAGGACTAAAAATAATGAAATTTAAGTACAGCCTAACGGCTTCACAGTATAACTATCGCGCAAGCTGGCTTTGACTGAAGCTTTCGTAAACAAACCTAATGACAAGAATAACTCAACGCCGAAGGATACTGATTGCTAGAGAATCAAAGTTATCAATGTGGCCTTCAACCAGGCATAACATGCTCACCAAAGACGCTCTTCTATTCATTTAAATATTTCGTTCTTCCTACCTGATATGAATATCAAAATGTATATTCTGGTAGTGAAATGAAACCAAAGCTTGGTAGAAAAGTAAATTAACATAAAATAACTGGTTAGAAACTTAAATGATACTCTAATAACATGGTTATTGATGTGCTTGGCGGTGTAAACTGATGAATGAAAGTTTGATTATCATTACGAAAATATGCAAGAACAAAATTTAAATTACACAGAATATTTTTTATTAAGCTTTTATTATTTTGAACAGCAAATTGCACTTATATTAATTCTATTCTTGCTTTCTACTTTGTAGGTACTGTTACTATAACAATTTTTAGATGTATAGTTTCTTGTATTGCTTCGGGGGAAGACCTTTATAGGTTACTTCACATTTAATTTAATGCATTTCATTTATATATATATATCCTATTCGACGATGAAATATTAAACTATTTTGTCTGTTTAGAGAAGGATGATTTAATGTTTCATTTTAACTGCTAAATTAATGAGTTTCTGCTTCCGAACGTTTAAGTGAATTAAAGAATTTTAAAACTATAGTTTCATATTTACAATTTAAATATTTAGTGTGGAACATTAAGAATTTTATGACTGTCATTTATTATACGTAATTAAGCTTCGCAATGCACTGTAACTTAAATGTTTGCTTCTCTAACCTATCTTAGTAAAGTAACGCCATTAAATATTAACTATCGTATTATTTTGTCATCGTGTTATATTTTACGTCTTTGCCTAGCTCTATTAATGTTCATTAAAATGGATGAAATTTAAATTGTAATTAATGTTAAGCTTCATTTATAGGACCCAGAATCAATTTTTAGTGACGTATAATTATCAAAATATTGATTCAAATTAATATGCCATCTCTTCGTTTTAAAATAAAGCGCAGGAATGATTAGAATTTTGAACCATAATTTCTGCAACGATGCAATATTTTTCCTTTCCAAACATTCATTATCACATTTAAATTTATAAGGAAAATCTTCAAAAATTTAAGGCAGGTTTGTAATGTTTTTCTCCCTCTTTACCGCGACCTTTTTGGGTTTAACTGGAAAGCACATCTGGCTAGCAATCGAAAGATCCGGAGTTCGAGTCCCGCGGAGAGCACTGCACATTTTGCATGTCACTTACTCAAAAATAAAATGTCTAATGGCGTTTACAACATATAGGTTACATTTTTTTGAATATTTCAAAGTCACAAGGGCTATCAGCCTAAGAGGGGAGATATATTCGTGGAAGATTTCCTGAGGAAAACTAACTCATACTCACATTAAACTACGAAAATCAACCACGCGGATAAGCCGTTCTTACAACAGTTCGAACTACCAGTATACAGCAGTTTTAATAACTCAACCTCTGTTTAGGTTCTCTCAACTTACAAAAAGTGACCCAAACATAAATAATCATTAATGGATGTTTGCATGCTTTATTGCTTCGAAAGAAAGGTTTCTCCTTAGAAATGCAAAATCAAGTCCATAAATAAGACTAAAACTCACTGCCAGAATTAAAAGTGACAACACATTAAGTTTTAACAAAATCCAACCCTCATTTCGAACAGATGATGCGTAAGATGGAATCAAACAGAAGAAAATGAATTGGGTAAATTTCTTTAATAAAGTAGATTTCATTCATTAAAATAGAACGAAATAATAATCAAACTGCATAATTTTTTAAACGTGCATTTCATTAATAACTAAGCTAATTGTAAATAAACCAAAGGTAGACCAAAGATAAAAACCAATAGTAAAGTCTTAAAATAAAAAGAAATTTTTCATATTTTTAGAAGGATTTCAATAAAGAATTACCCCTCCCCTCCCAGAAAGAGAGAGAGAGAGAGATAAAAGAAAAAAGAAAAAAAAAAAAAAAAGAAGAAGAAGAAGAAACAGAAAAAAAGAAAATGTTTTGGAATAAATATTTCTGACAATAGGTTGCTTGTTACTTTATAAGGTATATCTTCCTCCTTTCAGCATGCCTTCATGATGTAACAGTAGCACACTCGGCGCGTATTCAAGAGGAACAGGTTCGAGTCTCGGTGAGGGCATTGCTCATTTTCCATGTCTCATGCACCAAAAAAACATACTGACTCTACAATTGGCTTCCGAACTGAAAGGCGGTGGTCAATAACTGGTCACCACCAGGATTTGGAGATTGGAGCCCCTAATCTCCAGTCATCCTTTAAAAGGGAGAGCATATAAGATATTTTCATCCAGCATCCTTCTTGGTCTAACGGTACCCCACTCGGCTCTTATTCGAAATGTTCAGGTTCGATTCCTGAAGAGGACATTGCACATTTTCCACATCTCCTTCAAAATAACCTAATGATTCTATAACATGGAATGAGAAAAGTCTTTTACTACTTTTAAACTTACTCTTCTTTTAAAACGTCGCATGTAAAGAAGTTGTGAATTGAAGGATTTTTTTTTTTTTTTTTTTTTTTTTTTTTTTTTTTTGTTATTTTCCGAAGAGAAGTATTCCTATTCCATAATGCACGGTACTCAAATTTAAAAATGTAAAATAAGCGACATTATTAAACAGAAAAGGAAAAACATTAGTTATAACTTCTACATGGAAAGAAAACTCCAAACAAATATACGAAAACGATAGTACGTACCGTTTCTAACGTCTCTGAAGTTTAATTTCTAAAAAACGAGAAATTTCTTCAACGCAGATATCAATTAAAAAGTCTTTAAATACATGTGTTGCAACAATAATTGAAATAATATGCCAAATTTTACAAATTAATAAACCTGAAAAACATCATGTTCACCAGTTTTTCCCGAGGCACGTGGCTCAATGCAGAACAATATGTACAACCCTGTTTCCGTCAATACAAAAAACGGTTCAGAAAGGAGTTTATGATTGTGGCAGGGTTGCCTTACAATGAAAAATTAAAAATAAGAATAGTGGAAAATAATTTTTAAATCTAATTAAAGTTTTGCATCAGATATTTAAAGAAGAAATTTCATTTCTTCATCTTAATGACTTTCAAAGAGTGAAGCTTCATCAAAAAAAGTAACAAGTCATACTAGGAAATGTACCTCTGAATTCCTTGGCAAAATGAAAATTTGTGCAGATGTTGTATAGTGTATATACATTTTCAATGTATTTCTGAAAGTTCCAATTATGTTTCACCTACGGATTACTGTGTGTTGTGATCAGCAGGCCCTCAGAGACCTTCATGTCCAAGAAATCTCTATCTAACAACAACTGACTGCCTGCATAATAGAAAAAGCATAGTACTCCACAACAATTCAGTCATCACAAAGCAACAAGCAAGAGGATATCCACAGGGATCGTGTATGAGGGTGGACCTCTGGAATTTCACCTTCGACCTGCCCACACAAAAATCGTAACATTTGCGGACAATGTAGCTTTCGTCATCAACTGCCGCACCAGAGAACAACTCCAGGAAAACTGCAATAGCACCCTTAAAATTTTTAACTCTCTTTGAAAAAGAATAAAACAACAGATCTCACACCAAAAATCGCAGGTACTGATTGTCCACAAACCGGGACAAACTATAACTCGAAATCCCGCATTTTAAATAGACAGCCACGGGATCTGATGCGCGAAAACGATTAACCACCTCGACCTCACCATTGATAACAATTTCAACTGGATTCAGCACTTACACAATGAACAGCTCACCACTATGAAAATAGCACACGCTCTGAAGACAATGCGTGGTTACTCATGGGGCATGAACCACCGAATTATGAAAATTTTACTTGCAACCGTGATGAACAAGATCATCACAAATGGATCCGCTATTTGGGCAATACCTATGACCACCAGAAAGGCTATAGCCAGAAACGCCATAGAAAGACCTTTCCTCATAAATATCCCCAGATCATTCTCAACTACCTCTAACAACGTCCTACAAGCACTGGCAGGTGTGCTCCTGCTCCCAATCCAAGCACAAACGGACGCAATCTTCGCAATAGTCCTTCAACTCAAGAAAATAACTAACTTTAATGATACGACATTCCACCCAACAGACTAAGTACATTCATCACCCAGCTTTGAATCTTCAAATTCTGCGCTGCATTTTCGACAAACCATCACCCACAACGGAATACACGGCTTTCACTGACGGCTCAAAATCGAACAAAAGTTTGGACGCTCTGCAACCATCCAATACAACCTGGCAAGAACGGCAAGTGCATCTTAGAGACCTAAACAGCATGCACCAAGTTGAATTGACAGCAATCCTCTACAGTGTGTAAGAGCTCCACCAACTACCAAAGGATACAGCCCATGTCGTCAGTGACAACCAGTCGCTATCTATGCTATTAAAAATCCCTACACAAATTCACCAATAGCTTGACAAATGCAAACAATTATCAACTCCAGCCAAAAGAACTTCGTTCTTACACGGACGAAAGGTCATAGCAATTGAGCCGGGAATGAAAGAGCAAAGCAGGCAGCCCTCGAACAGTCAGGCACTACCATCCAACTCCTATGGTCACGCTCCGCACTGAAGTTTACGCTAAAAGTGATCACCAAAGAAGAGTGGCAGAGACAAGGGGAAGAAGGGCCGCAAGGCAGAAGGAGGCATTCACTTCTCCCATGTGTCGATGCTGAGCGCACTATTTATAATTATTATCTCTCTCAATATATCTCTGTTCATGGACCGCACCCAAAGTACTTCTATGAACGAAACCTTTCAGAGACTGAAAAGTACGTTTGTGGCAATCCGGGTGATCCAGACCATTACTTATTCCAATGCCCAATAACAGTAGACCATCATATCTGCCATCCCAGAGCACCAGGAACAAACTTCAAACGCTTCCTGATAAAGCACTGGAAAGTCCACATTAATATTAAAAACATAATTGACACACTTCATCGTCACGACCTGGAACTGTATGCACCATAACTCATATAAATGCTTCTTCTTCTCCAACACAAACGCCAGTTCTCTAGTGGGGGGTTGTCTTTATTGTCAATGCAATAGAATAGCTTAGTATATCAAGCTCAATACTGATTTAGCACCTAGACAATACAACCACAGTTATGCACATCAAAAACAATGGCATAACTGGAACTGGTGAACTCTACTCTATATATGAACTCTGACTCAATCCATGAACTTTTCATGAACTGTGAACCATCTATGAACTGCAACTCCGTACTGACACTGCACACTGAGCAAACCTATCAACTTAAACTCACGACACCCACAATGCAATTCTCAAACATGTATTACACAGTCAAAATTTACATCACATTAATTTAACCAGGAAAATAATGTTTAATAATTTCCCATTCAATTCTATTTGTTTATCTGTGTACTTATACTTATATTTATATTTCACCATCAACTATAATGTATGGTATTGTATTGTAATGTCATTCTCATGTGTCATCAGCAACTGTATTTCCCGGCCATGCTCTGCCTTGTGGAGGTGTTCTTCTCAAGACGAATAGTGTGAAGGAGCGACACCAGTTCTGCCAATGGCGATGTGTTGGTACTTCCCACACTTAGTCCTCTCCTGTGTCTTTGATCGCTTAAAAAAGCGTAAACCACCACTATTGATGGATTTTATAAAGTACTGGAAGAGGCTTAGAAATCAATATTCCAGGAAATTTTACGAAACGCCATTCTATCATGAAGATCATGATGCAAACTTATTAGTCCAGAAAAAAAAAGCTATCAGGTCCACTGCTAAAAAAATGTGATGTGTACACCACATGACTTCCTTAAACGTAATATTACATTATACGCAATTTTCCCCGCATTTCATTTAAAATTATTGAATTGAATTAAATCTACTTCGTCGATAGCGCATAAACCACAATAGAAAAAACGCGCTTTTTAAAATTCACTATATTTATTTACCATAGCGATACTCTGGCGCTAGATTTACTTAACGAGTTACATCTCATTCATTTTATAACTCAGAATGAAAAAAAAAGCATCTGAAGAATTATCTAATCGTCGCATTCACCGCCGCTTACCTAATGCGTATGCATTACTCGTAAACATTCTCTTCGGTCCCAAACAGACTGGCGATAGTATTTTCTGCTAATCTGAAAACACTTGTTTCCTCGAATTTTATTAGAGATGTATTTCTCATTCAATTAATTCAGTTCTCACTTCGTGGCAAGGCAAAAATAATAAAAACACAAAAATACCTTCATTACAAATTTACAGATATAGAAAAACATTAAACACCAAATACAGTTAAAAAATTTTTAAAGAGCAATTTTTACAATTAAAATTATAGTTTCTATGCAAAATGAAGCTTGTTGCGAAGCTTAGTTTCTATAGATTGGCAACAAATCCACTATTCTGCTAAGTTTCAAATGTAAACAAACATGGCTGCTATAGTAAAAGTATTAGACCTATCCGCACTTAAACAACTTTTAAACTAATTAAGAAGTCAAACAACAAAAATCAGCGTTATACCTACAAAATTTTCACAGGACTAGTTTCGATGGTTTTACCGAACCATCATCATCAGCTGCAAAACCGCAAATGAACAAGATAGGAAATAATGATTAGATAAGATAAGAAAGCCTGGACAAGAATAAGCAAGTGGCGCCATCTGTTGGCGAAACCAGAACTAAAACATAATTTCTCTAAAAGCCGAAGGCAAATTTGGATTGGAATTAGGATCGTTAACTAGAACAGAAAGATTTTTATGAATGTGAAATGCCTCTAGAAAATCCAGTTCTCCAATGGAAGATGTTTTTTGAATAATTTTGGCAGCAGAAAAATTGAAAGTGTGATTTTCGGACCAACAATGTTGAGCAACAGAAGACCTCTGTGTTTCCTTTTTTCTAACATATGCCTCATGTTCTTTGACGCGAAATTTTAAGGCTCTCTTAGTTTGGCCAATGTAAATTAAACCACACTCGCAAGGAATCCTATAAATACCCCAGGAATTCATATCCGGAATGGGGTCCTTGAGTATAGAAGTTGGAATTTTATTGATGGGAGAAAAAACAACCCGAAAGTTAAATTTCTGCAAAATATGTGCAACTTTATAGCTAATTGATGGAAAGAAGGGAATGACAACAGAATTTTTATAATCTCCTAAAATAAGAGTGTGGCTTTTAGTGTGTTGAGATGAGAATTTTTTAACTGCTTGATTAATAATGTTGGGTGAAAAGCCCCTGTCAATAGCTATTGCTTTTAAATAATTTAGTTCTTTATCAAGGGCTAGTTTGGAGGAGCAAACTTGAAGAGCACGGAAAACATAGGAATAAAATGAAGCTAACTTTTGTTTAGTCGGATGACATGATTTAAAGTGTGGTGGAAGGCAAACCGATGAAGGTTTACGGTAAACTGTAGTACTGAAGTTGGATGTGTTACGTGTGACCAGAATGTCGAGAAACGGAAGAGAATTGCAAGTCTCAAGTTCAAAAGTGAACTGAATAGCAGGATCAATAGAATTCATTGTTGAAAGAACTTTATTTAAATCATCTTTATTACCTTCAAACAGGGTAAAAGTATCGTCTACGTAGCGGAACCATGCCGGGAAGTTTAAAGTTTCAAACAATTTTGATTCATAATAATGCATGTAGATATCAGCCAGGATAGGACTGAGGGGACTTCCCATGGTTAATCCCTCAGTTTGCTTGTAATATTTATTTTGGAAAACAAAATGTGTTTGTTTCAAACAGACTTGAGTGAGAGAAATTAGCTCATCAATTTCGATGCAAGAGAAATGAAATTCGCGAAGTCTGGTTTCTAGACATCTTAATGCACCCTCCACTGGGACATTGGTGAATAATGATTTTACATCAAAAGAAACCATGAGTAAATTACTAGGAGAAATGTTTTTAACCTTTTTTTACAAACTCTATTGAATTTTTTATGGTGTAAATGTTATTGTCTAATAGAGTGGAAAATCTAGAAACTAAATATTTAGCTAAAGGATACGAGGCAGTACCTAAATTTGATACAATAGGGCGGAAAGGAATACCACTTTTATGAATTTTGGGAAGAGCATATAATCTGGCACAATTCGCAACAGATGGGATAAGCGAATGTTTTAAGTTGCTTGAAATGATTTGCGAAGATTTGATCGCAGTTTTTATTTAGGATAAGTCCGAAGGTGAAGGATCTTTAGGGATCGGATTATATGGTCCTTCGTTTAAGAGTTTAGTGACACCATCGATGTAAGTGTTCTTATCCATGACGACTATCTGGCCACCTTTGTCGGCCTTTGAAATGATAATATCCGGGTTAGAATGAATTTCGCGCATTGTATTCTCGCAGTTAGATTTGGTTTCAAAGGTTTATTATTGAATTTCACATTATGAGCGATAAGATGCCTAATCATTTCTTTCTGTGAATCTGAAACTTTACTGAACTTGAAAGCTTTTTCGATAGGAGCCAAAATCTTTGGAATCGAGGGTTTACAGGTTTGTGAGAAGTTAAAATTATATTTTAGAATTCTCTCTTGTTCTTCTGAAAGATTAACATTAGAAATATTAACTATTGGCTTGATGTTTACAATGGGAAGATTTTTTGAACTACTTGAACTGGAAGAATGTAAAAGAAGTTTTTCGAATTTAACTGCAAGTGTGTTTTTATGACGGTTAACTGCATTCTCCGTTCTAGACCAAGACTTTTGCTCAAGGCCAGTGAATTTTGGATATGATTTAGCGAGTTCCAGATGAAGCTTATAGAGTTCACGTTCAACTTTGGACAATTGTTGACGTGTATCCCTTATCACGGACCGAAGTAAGGCAAGCTTGCAATTTAACAGAATTCTTGAAACGCGACTCGAAAGTTTTTGATTAGTTTTGATTTGAATAAAATTGGGGATCAATTTTTTACATTTACATTTAAGTAAAAAGTCAAGATGATTCAGGAATTTTTGCCGTTTCAGGCGTAATTTAGTGAAACGATTAACGGATGAAGGCATGATAAACAATGCAGAAAATCAAACTAAATTAACTGAGCAATAATAAAGTACACACAAAACAGCAGAAAAATCCCTCACTGAAATGAATAGAAAACAAAACGTTTGTAAGCAAAATGCATGAAATCAGACAAGCAAAGCACAATATCCAAATGTACAAAACATAAACATAACTTGAAAATTGCAAAAATGTACTCACCGAAACTCCTACAATCACAAAATGGCGGCCACACCACGTGCAAAAAAAGTTTGTAGGTATAACGCTGATTTTTGTTGTTTGACTTCTGAATTAGTATTTATTCGGCGTGTTATTGTGTCTTAACTTTTAAACTGTTGATAATTCTAAAATTATAATATGCAGGTTAACTAAAGGCAGAAAAACCTTAACCGGAAGATAAGAACAACATAATTCAATCATTTTTAAAGCATAAAATGCACAATTTACGAACATATAAGAATAAAGAAACCGAGCTCACTGAGCCGAGTAACAGAGTGGAAATGTATATATACATATATTTATATACGTTTGGTGCGGGCAATTCCAACCAAAAAGGGAGATACACATCTACGTATTATAGCAGTCCTATATATAAAATTTCGACGTTCTGAGGCTATTCGTTTTTGAGTTATGAGAAATACATACATACGTACATACGTACGTACAGATGGACCGCGAAAAGAAATCTCTTCTGAATCCATTTTAAATGAGTCCTTCTTTCTTTCCTTACGTACAGCTGTCACGCAAAAACATTGTTAAATTGCATTCGATAGCGATCAAAATGGATATTTTTGTTGAAATATTGTACACCGAATTTTTCGTGATTACGGTACTGCCTTTACAAGGGAGTAAAAATACTCTTTTTATTTGAAATATGAATTAGACGGTCCGAAATCATTCTAAAAATGTGGAAATACCCACTGTATAAAGTTTAGGGAGAGTATGTTTCCAAGTAGATAAAGGTTCCATATAAAAATTTTTAAGTGAGAACATCGTATTCATTTTGCTGGTGTATAGCAGTGGTTTCAAACTGGAGGTCTGCGGACTGCATACAGCACGCAAATACATTTCCCGTAAATTAATTAGCATGAGTATGACAAGAATTTGAAGAAAAATTTTAAGATTTTAATGATTAGGAGTCCAGTTTTACATCATTTTCATTACTAAAATCGAAATCGAAAGCGTTTTCGGAAAATCTAGAAATAGAGCAATATCTTTTAAACTGTGATCTGAATCTTATTCACAGATTTGAATATACAGATATGATCAAATTTTAATCTAATTATCTTCTATTGATACCTGGCAAAAGATAAATATCCTAAACTTCGAATTTTTGCAATGAAAACAATCGCTTTATTTTGGAGCACATTTATATGTTAACAGTTATTTATCCCATAGTTGAAAATTGATAAGAAAAGAACCAGACTGCCGATGAGTATTTGTGATGAAGATACTATCTAGCAATTTTACTCCAAGATTGCAAACTTTATGAAAATCTAAACACCAAGAGATATTATCACTAAAATGTTTAGTAATAAACGAAGAAGCTTGTAATTATTTACATACAAATAAAAGTAGGCCTCTTACAACGTAGTAGATACGTTCTTTGAAAATACGCGTTGTGGGAAATAACGTTTAGAAGACGCCAACTTAAAACTTCTAAAAAGAGAAAACCTGTCTTTTATGATGCAACATTTTCATCATTTTTTTAATTTATGTACATAAAAACATTTCACAAAAAACTTAAATAAAATTTAACATCATATAAAAACTAAAACGATTATGATTTCAAATCAACCTCAGAGAGAAATATAATGTTATGCTCGTAAATTTATTCCTCATCGTCACTTATTATAGTCGTTCGAGAACGCTTGATTTCAAGATCTCAGCTTGTTTCATATTTCCACTACACTTCCGTTAGGTTTAAGGAAAATAAGTATAAATTTGAATTTTTCTTGGAGTCATTTTTATGCTTATGTTTTGACAAATACGTAGTACAAAAATTTTAATTTAGTTAACAAATTTTGTTTGGCTTACCCCAAAAAAAAGTTCTCTTTTTTTTTTTTCTTTCTTTTTTTTTCAACTTGCGGTCTCTCAGCTACTTTCAGGTCGTGCATTTTGAGTTTGAGACCTCTGGTATATAGCATTGTCAACAGATTTCTTAAAACCGATATTTACTATCATTTAAAATTATGAATGGTAATAATATTTAAACTTTCGATTAAATTATTGAAAAGAATGCCTCATTATATTGATAAACAAATTGTTTTCTTCGGTGATAGGACGTCATCTACGATTAATACTAAAAATTTAGTTTATAAAATGAAGTTCTTTGGAGAATGATACATGTGATCAATTCTTCCGTTTTTTTTTTTTTTTTTTTTGTTTGTTTGTTTGTTTGTTTTGTTTGTTTGTTTGTTTGTTTTTGTTTTTTTTACTTTTCCTACAATGAAAAGTAAATAACGAAATTATCCGTCAAGCAAGATAAAATCTATTTTCTGCACGAAATTTGATTAAAATTTATGACGTGGCTGTTCGTAGCTCTTATATTCAAATTAAGATGCAGGCCCAGTTGATTTGAGCTCTTGACAAAAAACGTTATTGTTGGAAAAAACATAAGGAAATAAATCAAATTAGTACTTTTGATATTTAATTGAATCAACTTTCGTCTCAGATTTCAAAAGAAAAGTTTCTGTAATAATTTAAATTATAATTCTTTCCTATGTATCTATGCTTGTAATACTACTCTAAGTATATTTCACTTGCAGGAATATCTTAGTGTTTTACTGCCTTTTATAGTAGAAAATGGAGCATTTTTTGCAGTTTAATGTTTCTCATTATTAAATACTTAAGAATTTCAGCATAAAATTATATGTATAATTTATAAATAAAATTAACACCTGCTTTTGTAAATTAGGCAAAACAGCATACTTATTTTGGCGTATATTTTGAGTAAATCTAAATACCAAACAAGTCTACTGTTTTGGATAATTTTAAATTTTACTTTGATGTATTTTTTCCTTCCAGTTTACCACTTTTTTTGCTCAACAAATAATAAAGTTATGTACAAGCAGAACGGCACTACCAAAATGAGTATTTAACATGAATCACAGGAATACGAATGGAAGTTAAATTTGAAATTTCAATAGATAATAATTAAGTGATGATCTAAAATTCTGTCTCAGACAGCTCAATGTGAGAAGGCCTAGTAAATCGGGAAATTGTGTACGTCTATTGCATTAATATTAAAGCAAATATTAAACATAGTAGAAATTTAAGTGTAGAAAAACTACATTTTGAGAAATAGCTTGGTATTTTATTTTAGACAATGAAACAACGATGAACTATTTCAATAAAGTTAGTCAAAGATTACTTTACTAAAAAGGAATAGGACTTCAAAATACATTTTACATTTGACATTTTATTCAAAAAGAAGCTAGAAGATGACGAAGAACTCGATTTAAGAGTGGACCTTAAACTGACTAGTGCAGCACCCTTCAGCTCTCAAAAGAAATACATATGGACAACGCTGTTCTTAAATTGGATTGAGTGATTTGCGCTTGTGTGGAGTAAAATGCTTTCCGGAGAGGGAGTTCAAATTGCTGGAAAAAATTTTGAAAAGATGTCCGTCATGTTGAACGAGCAGTCATGTTTATTTGAAGCGCTGCAGAAAAAAGAGAACGATAGAAAGGATAGTAAAACACGACTCTCTAAGCTCATTTCGTAGGATGTAAAGCGTCAATTTTGACATGAGAAATAAAGTACTAGCTTCTGGTCTACATATTTAAGGCAAATTGCTGCTGTTTCGTCTATTTTATAAATTGGGTAATATGCATGCTGGTGCGTTTTAAGTTTATGCTTTCTGACTACAAATGCAAACCACATAGAAAGCAACATACATCACAGTACCTAAAATATATAGAAAACCAAATATTGTTTATATTAGATTTATTTCACTGCAATAAATTGTCAGGCCAAAAAAAGTCATCAATAAATAAATCTTGCTGTGCCACTTGCGTATTTAACTCATTTCATTTCCCAAATTTAATTTCCTGTATTTTCGCAGTAAATATCCTTCAAAAGTCTGTGCAGCATTCTTAAAATTCTTGAATATCCAAGTCGAAGAAGTTTTGATCCTTTATCATAGCAAATGTATTTATTAATGATAACTTCAAGACGTTTACGCCTCTGTCTTTTCATTGTTTTATCCCACTGACATTTCATTTATCTTGCTAGCATTAAAGTAAGTAACCCACACGAAACCAGGCAGGAATGACAATCCCTCTAGAGAAATCCGGCACAAGCAATTCAGTCGGATCAGTTTAGGAAGTACTCTGGGGCAGACACAATGTTTCTTTCCTTCCCTTCTTTTTCTTCACATTCGTGCAAAGGCGTTCCAACCCTCCATCTTATTTGTCGCATCTGATCCAATTTGCACTCCCAAGATGACTCCTTCCTAATACCCAAGCCAGATCACAATTAGAGAAAGCCCAGAGAGAGGTACCTCTGGATGGAGAATAGTTGGAAGTAAATCGAGGATCACACCATGTCTTGCTTGAGGGAAGTATGGTGATGCCAGTGGCTTTTCCGTCGTTTTCCCAAACGTTTAGTTAAATAAAGTTCATGTATAGGTTTACAAGGTTCTCTGTATTATAAATGCTAATAGTTATTGTTACATAAGTTTCGTCTGTCTTTTTTGAGTTTGTACAGATACTGAATCTTGTGGACGAAGTTCATGGCTAAAGCGAAATCATATTTATATTAACTACAAAAGTAAGGGATCATTACGTCAGATTTCAGGTGTTTAAACTGTATGAGGGTTCTTTAAAGCGACAGCATGGACAACTTTTAATAACAGTTAACAGCAACGAATGATTTGTATACGATGCTGCTCTGAAATCATTTTATTAATGAATAACTTGAAAATTAAGGTCTATGACCCTATAATAGTTAACTCCTAATTGAGAAAATATGAAGATTTTGTGCTCCTTATTCAGAATTTTGAAATGTAATTGTTTGCTTAATTGTATTTAATTGATACGCATTGTTATCTGATTTTCTGCGTTTCGGTTGGGCTACATCCTAGAAACTCTTTGCCATTTTCTGTACTAACTTAATTCAAATAAAAGCTGTAGTATTTCTCTTATTTATTATTAAATTATATTCTTGAATTAATTTTAAAATGTAAGCTTAGTTTCCGAAATTTTATTAATAAGGTGCTTTTTAAAGCTAAGAATTTTTGCATCATTTACATCATTTGGAATTTAAGTGTTAAGATGTAATCTGTTGATTTTAAATTACTTAAATCCAATGACATTCATTTTCCATTGGTTAGAAGCTAAAACTCGGAACACATTTTGCTCGGTTTCTATCTTCATTTCCGTTATGAATTAAAACAAACGTTACTTTAATTTCCACGGTGAAAAAATATTTTTCTCAAAAATTTGCTTTCATGTTAACTGCTGCTTGAGAAATTGCCTTTGCTTGATGAGATTGCTTGAGAAATTTCATATTAACTATGCTTAAGGAAAAAAAACCCACAATCTTCGTTTGTATTAAATTTCTGTTAATGCATATTTTTCTCTAAAGCTGAGTTTTTACACTTCTCATAACTAATTTCCTCTCATTTGCAGTTTTAAAAAAAATCTCCATTAAGCGTATGGCTTTATAGACTATTTTTGATTGCGAGGCTTTATTCTGATTCTGTATAATAATATTTATTTCTTTAAACTATAAACTAAATTTAAAAACTTTGTAAGATTTATAAATGCTTCATTTCTTTTACAATCTTTCATAAGCTGCATTAGATCAATCAGCTCAAGGGACTTTACTATGTTACATTTTACCAATATGATAGGCGTTTGCGACTAGTTTTTAATACACGTTACCCCTTAGCGTTAGTAATACACGTTACCCCTTAGCCTAACTGGTTTTAATGCTTAATTTCACTTTTTCTTTTTACTTCCTTACACGAAGTGAAAAGGAAGTATTGTAATCGCGAAAAATTTCGGGTATCATATTTCACCGGAAATATCGATTTTGATCTCTATCGAATGCAATTTAACGATGTTTTTACGTGACATCTGTATGTAAGGACAAAATAAAGGACTCGTTTTTTTGAAAAAAAGTTATAAAACTGATTTAAATGCATTGACAGAATTATGTTCTTCTATTTGAGATTTTTATGCCTTTAGTTAACCTGATTCAATAACTGTGGAATTATCAACAATTTAAAAGTTTTTTAAGTGCGGATAAGCCTAATTTTTGATAACCATAAAGCCATAGTGTTTACATTTGAAACTTAGCAGAATAGTGAATTTGTTGCCAATCTAGAGAACTAAGCTTCTCAACAACAAAGTGACGTCTTCTTTTATCATTGCGGATTAAATTATGCTTAATTCATTCTGGAATTTTCATTTAGTAGCTTGTTTTTGAGTAGAAACTGTAATTTTAATTGTAATTTTTTAATTGTTTTGTTTTTCTATATCTTTCAAATTTTAATGAAAATATTTTGAATTTTTATGTATTTTTGCCTTGCCGCGAAGTGAGAACTGAATTATTAGTAGCGCATGCGCATTAGGTAAGCGGTGCTGAATCGTCTGCAAAAACTTTCTTTTTTATTTGTTTAATTTCTTTTATACATCGTTTTAGATTTATTGTAAGTATTTGAATAGAACTTATCAGAATTTGTCTTAATTTTTATCCCAAAAAATTCAAAATTTTAAACCTCTTCTTTTATTTTTTTATACTAAACAATTCATTTCATTTTTTCATTAGAAACAACAGAAAAATTTAAATGAAAAATATTGATATGAAAATTATATAAATTCCTTCTATAGCATATTAAATTACACACATTTTTACTGCATTTTATTTGAGCTTATTTCCTCGAATTTTATTAGAGAGATATTTATTATTCAATTAATTCAGTTCTTACTTCAAGGCAAGGCAAACGTACATAAAATCTCAAAGCAGCTGCACTGAAAATTGTAAAATACAGGAAAACCTAAAACACTAAGCACAGTTTAATAGAGTTAAAAAAATTGTTTTCAAATTAAAATTATAGTTTGTTGGTTCCACAGCATAAAGGCGCTGAAGTTGGTACACAAACTGACTTCATTCGCTATTCAACTAACAATTTTAAGTGTAAACAAATGGCCGTCTCTTTAGGCTTAGAGTCACTTAAAATTCTAAATTGTGTATAATTCTACAACTATTGCATGCAGATTAACCAAAGGCATAAAAATCCTGGTGGGAACATAAGAACAACGTAATTCAATCACTTTTAAAGCAAAAAAGTGCACAATTTACTAATGTATAAAAAAAAACTGAGCTCGCCGAGCCGAGTGGATGATATAAATATGTGATATGAAAGCTACATATATATGTTATAAAAATAAATGGTATGATTATATATATATACATGTTTAGTGCGGCTGATTGTAATCAAAAAGAGAAGTACACAACTACATGTTATTGCAGTCCCATATACAAAATTCCAACGTTCTACGGTTACTCGTTTTTGAGTTTTGCAAGATGCATACATACGTACTTAACGTTCGGAACGAAAATAAAATCTCTTTTGAATCGAATTTCATCTTTTTTACATTCCGCATTGGAAAAAATAATTCTTTATTCTGTTCGTAAGTACAGATGCCCAGGGAAAAAAATTGTTCAAATGGATTCGAGAGCGGTGAAAATGGATATTTTCTTTGAAATATTATACCCAAAATTTTTCGCGATTACAATACTTTCTTTAATTTCTACAAGGACGTAAAAAAGAAAAGTCATATCCTACCTTATATGTTTTTAATTAGGCTTGAAAAAGAATGAGATAGACTAATGTGTCGATTCGTTTAGTCCCGCCCAGCAATATGCATAACTGCCTCAGAATAAACCGTAAACGAAACCAAATGTGCAGTTACGACTCAAATTAAATATGCATACAAGACAAAACGTTAGACCAAAGTGTCTCGCTCAATAATACATCTTATTCGAAGAATTAGAGCAAAATATTGGTAATACATTTATAGTTCATTTAAAACATCCTTGCTTAGTCTCACGACGCTGTTTGCAACAAAATTTAGGAATTTGCGTCGCAGCACATATTCCATTAGTGGAACCTGGTAGCTTGTTAAGACGAAGTAAGAGTTCTACTTCAAATTAAAGGAAACTGCAGGTAATTACTAATGGCGAAGACTTTATACTTTTTTATTTTAGTTTACTTTATGTGGCTCAATACATTAACGTAAAAAATGTAAATTAACTTCATTCTTTTAGTTCCAACAATAAATTTTGATGTTAGGAAACAGACATATTACTAGAATAAATTGATTTTAATAATTCTTCTCTTAGTTCAGATGTATTGTTAGAATACATTATTCTCTTTATACTTCTTGATATGTTCCAAGTTGAAAATCCCAATTTTTTAAGAAAAGTAATTTGTACTTTTTCATAGCTAATTTGGCGCCCCTTCTAGGTATTCCCACAGGCAAATGAGGAGCTTACCTCACCTTTGTCCTGGCCCTGGATATAGTGATGAATGAAAATTTGTATTGCGAAGACCAACGCTTTCTCTTATTCTATGCTTACTAACTTTTCCCACATGAATGTATGTAAAATAAAGTAGCATCTCTCTAAGTATTGTACCTTCGGTTTTGCATCTTTCACTACATATTCTCTGACTATAGTAGATCAAGTCTGAATTACGTACCAAACAAGACACATATCAGTCCACCTTTATATATCGACAACAGACATCAAAATGTATTAGTGAATGAAAACTCTATCGTCCAGTCAAAAGAATATATCATTAAATCTATGCATCTCCTTAAAATTTCGTCTATTTAAGTCGTTTACGCAATTCCAGCATAAGCAATAAAGAGAACAAAGTAAATGGATTTTCCATAAAATAAGGTTCAGTTCGTCTGTGGAAAAAAGCTAAAACTCTTGTGGTCATCAGTGTAAAATTAAGCTATACAGCCAGATAGAAGGTACAATTTTAAGATGATATCCTCTTAACTAATGGAAAAGTTATCGGAAATTATTTTGTCTCACATTAAATAAACTCCCAAATTACCTGATGCAAAAGAATAGTATCCTTTTTATAAACTTGATATACTGCAATCCGCATTCAAAACATCATTACTATATCCGAATTAATGTCATTTAGTAAATCTGAGTCATTTGACAGGACTTCAAATGGTTTTTCACTTTCACCCGAATCCAGTCATAACTTAGTAAAATTAAGTTCTACAATTAAAGATTAGTTAGAGAACTCAAATAAAGAATTTGTAAGTGCAATAGATTCTCTGTTTTTCCGTTATTACAAACTATAACTTTTATTTTCTTTAAGCTTCCTTCCTCGAAAACATTAAGCAACTCAGCATTCGCAGGTATCGAATTATCAACACATAATTTCAGTAATCGATATAATTTATGTGGTGTTATTCAATTTTAAAATTAATTTATAAGATAATATTGTAAAACACATTAATCACCTTTGAGTAAAAGATGAAATATTTGGGTATTTTCAAAAATTATCTAGGACATTAGCTAGGAAGGCTATCTAGGACATTATCATTTACCATGCTGAAAATGCGTGAGTTAAAATTTTACTATCGAATACGATTTAAAGATTAGAAATTTCTAATATTGAATTAATTTCAATATATTTTTAAGATTTTCAGTAAGAAACAAATAAAATAACGTGTATGATAGTAATCTAAATTACTATTTTTTTTTTTTTTAATTTTAGAGATATACAAGCAGTGTTTCTAAAACGGTGACATTTCATTTGAAAGTATCAGAAAGAGGAGAAAATAGTTTTAGCATACAATGAAAGAAAACTTATAACAAAAAATTAATTGGTTATTATTTGAAGCTTCAAACGATTTAAAAATATTAGTATTGATTTTATTAAGCTATGCATAACAACTTTAGGAGACAGGCTGTTAGATGCTATATTCTGATATGAGTTTTAAGTTGCTCAATTGCTAAAGCCATAACATGTAATCCATGAGACTATGTGTGGCAGTTTTCTCAGTCTCACGTGCAAAGTGTCTCCGGTGTGATTTTTTCGTAAAAGAAGAAGAATGTGTAATGTGATTATGATCACCATTCTGTGCGAGACTTGAAATATTATTAGTTCAATCTGTTCTTTCTCTTCTAATTTTCATTGCCCTTTGGAGCTTACACAAAAATCTATTAAGTCCTAATTGTTTGCCAATCCATTAGGAGAAGTTTAACCTTAATGAATGACGCGGAGGCACTTTTAAAGCTCAGCTTTCACAGGCATTGTCTCCCTCCCCGACTTCATTCCTATAATCGAACTTTTGGCCCCCAAAGCTATTTTTTACGCTTTCTCTGTGTAATTGTTATTAAGTTTCATATAGGAGAAAATCGGGATGTGCAAGGATTAAATTTGACTCAAGGACTTTTTTAAAATTGCCTTCAATGGCCTTTTTTTTAAAGTCTCACATAATATCTAAATTACAATGAAACCACCTATTTTGGCTCATTTTGATTCTTTTTCTAATCTGCGATTATTTAAAAAGCTTAGAAACATGACATCTTGTCAAATGGATCTAGAAACTAACTATGATTGGCTAATATTAGTTTTACTTGCCCTTTTCCAGTAGAATTATATAAAGTAGAAAGATCTCGAATTCGGGAGAACAGTTGAACTTAGGAGAAGAGCACCAAATGTTAATTCTGAGGTCGCCAATTATTTTTTTAAACAGCTATCGTATTTTCTAATATCTTACATACACACACACACACATATATATATTATATAATTACTATTTTCGAAGAAAACATATTTGTACTTGAAAGTAGACTTTTTTAAATTAAAATATCATAATTAAGAGTTGTATTCTTCATAAAACAGCTATTTTCGCCTTGGCTTTAAATCTGAAATAGAATTAACCAACAGAAACAAATCTCCCATAAGAAACGCAGAAGCAAGGTTAGGACAGATTGATACTGAAATGTTGAATAAGATTAGGTTTACAGATTCACAGTCAGTAGAATCAGTATCAAAAAAATGGATTGGAAAATTTCAAAGTATTTCTCTGAGTATCCATCATCTATAAAAATATTTTATTGAGCTTGCTTAACTAATCTTTTAGATAATAGATGTTTAGCAGTACAATTTTCAGGTTTCTGTCCAGTATTTCTGATGTAAAACTATCATCAACACTAAATTTTTAAAATAGTTAATTTATTTAAACCTCATTTTCGAAAACTCTCGTTCTTTCATTAACAGAAGAATGTGCAGTTCAATTTGTCCAGCACTGCAATGATTGCACTTTCTGACGAAAAAATATGTCTTGCTCATGCACAATTTTAAGTAAATTAATTACATGTCCTGAAAATTTCTTGAATTATAAGATAAAAATATTATTCAGAATTTCCTTATTTTTTTACTAAGATAAGCAGTAACACTAAAAGTAAACTCTCTGTGTCAGTTTTGTGTATACCGTTGATAACCAATTTGTATTCTATAACTCAAGAAACTTTCAGTTAATCAGAATGTTGTTGTTTTCAGTATGCAAATCTTGTTCATATTTCGCCTTCCATTGTGCAACATTAAACGAATTATAATGAATTTAAAACTATATGATAATATGTAAGGAACAGAACCCTTACATGTATGCCAAATATGTAAAAATTTTATATTTGACTTAAATGCAATATACATCGATATAGGTGTACACTTGCTTTAAGAAAAGGAAAGTAAAGTTTGCGCTTTCTGACGTCATTTAAACTTTATCTTGCAGGCTATCAACCGTTAATAAAGCTTAAATGGCGTGAAAATATACTTAGAATATATTATATTATATATGAACTTTGCTTCAGATTGTCACTATTTGAGTTAAACTTTAATTAAACAGAAATGATACTTATTATTAATTTCTAAATCATGAATATGCCAGTCATTAGGAAATATTTTTAAAATTACGTTTTTTGAAGTCAAATTTTTCTCATTGGAAAATTATTAGAATTTACAATCTTACGAGAGTAATATATCTATGTATTAGGCTGTGTATTGTATCACAGTCTAATTAGTAACATTTCCGCAATTTAGGATTTTTAATAACTTCTGCAGAATTTTTTCCTCTCCCATGTATGTTTTACAGACTGATTCTAGCTAATTTCATTCAAAAGGCTAATCTAAAATATATTAAATTTATTTGGGAAAGAGAACACGCTGTATACAATAGACTGTATTAATTATACAACATACTCTAATATTCACTTGTCATTCTATAAAAACTCTCATTGGCATTAAAGGTTTCCCAGTAATTCCCAACAGGTACAAACAGCAACTAAAAGACAAATGCATAATTGCAGTATTATAAATGAGCAGAACCTCCACATCAATTCAACATGATTACCTTCACCTCTTCCTATTTTACCCATAAACTGGATAAAAAGAAATTACGGATCCTTTTTATACATAATGATTAAGTCTTATGAATGACCGCAACCCCAAAATCCATTTTTACTCCATTCCCTCTTACTGGCGGTAGAAATTAAGCATTTAGATGAATGACTCCAAATGAAAGATATGACGTCCACGAAAGGCGAATGGCGGTTAACGTAGCACTTGAATGGAATGACTAATGATGCTGTTCAGCAGCACTTTATATGAGGTGAAACGTTAATGGCGTTTTCACAAGCCATGATATTACCTTTTTTCGTATTAAAAATCCGTATATTAGTCGTGGGAGCAAGTTTGAGTTGGTTGTAACTTCAATTTAAGATGTAATTAACCTCGCAGTCTCACCATTTGATTGTTAAATTTTAGTGTAGATTCTTTAGTAAGGCTTGGATGGTATTCATAGGGCGCTGACGAAAACAGAACAATCTACCTTTCGCTTCCGGACTTCTACAGCAATATAATGCTCAAGATACAGCCTGTAAATGGAATAATGTTGAGATATAATTGAGTTTACAGCTTTTTATTTATTTTTATTTTCCATATATATTTGTTTATTGTAATGAATTATATTTGTATTTTAGAGTTTCCGTTTTTTAGGAAATAAATACTAAAATAGGACATGGAATTATAAAGGTTCATTTATTTAGTTTTTAATTAGGTTTTAAATTACATCATTTATACATGTGCATGATATCTTCTATGCGTTTGCATGCTACCATAGAACATGTTTCGTACATGTGCATGATGTCTTCTACATATGCGCACGATACCGTAGACTGTTCTATACATGGGCATGATACGAAGAACATGCTTTATGCATGCGCTTTATACCGTAGAACATGTGCATAATAACTGCTATACATGTGCATGATACCGTAGAAAATAAATATTGTCCATCTAAAGGTGACTGTATTTAATACACATTTTTCACTAAAACCTTTTATTTTAATTCAAATAAATGAAGGGAAAGAAATAATATCTGTAATAATCAAACTTCATTAAACCCCCGACAACAATGTGGCTCTTACATTGGTGCCCAAGCATTCCATTTACTTTCTTATTTATCCATTAATTTGGTAATCAGAGCTGTGACATAAGCAGCGATGGCACTTATTTTTAATATTTATCTTAGTTGCCCTATGCCCTTTGTCGTCTGATATATAGTGCCTCTAAGAGTAACTATCAAGGATAAGTCATAAAATCATCAGTCTATTTTATGATGAAAAATGAGAAAAGAAAATTGAAGAGAGTGTAACGTTAGTAGTCCAACTCACTCTTAAAAACTACAGAATAGTCCTCTGCAAAGCTTGAACTGCTACTGTTGCGCAGCTTAAACTTGATTAACTACATCACTGCATATAAAATATATCTTATATTTATAAACGTATAAATATATAAATGAGATTTACAAGTGGGTTCACAAACTGAAAAATTCGAAACCTGAAAGTCTGTCAGATCGATATCCGAATTGATGTGTTCAATACTTACAAGACTAGACTAATTTTGCTTCAGTAAATCATTCAATAAATTCGTAAATGTAAGCAACACTTTCACATTCTTATACATAAATTAAGAAAAAGATTGAAATACACCTTTGGAATAGTTATAGAGCAGCTCTTGGGTAGCTAGCTGGTCATAAACTTTCAGAAATGAACCAAATAGTTGAGATTTAAAACTGCGACAACTTTGGTTACAACAGAGCAACTTCCAAGGAGTAAGTCACTCCCCATTCTATTAAAAACTCTTTTTTAAGAAATAAATTCTGTAAAATAAAATCTGGGCTCCAGAATTGTGGAAGATGACTCAGACCGCTTTTCTTGATAAAAATGACCTACGGAAACCGGAAGTTTTAGGGACAATATAAAAATTTTATAACTTTTCATAAAATATTTCTCATTTTAACATTCTTATGTGAAATTTGAAACTTAATTTTTTACATTTTTATATTATTCTGATGAAAAATTTCTGCTTAGAAATTTACATTTGTAGGATTTACTCACGCAGCTCTTTTTCGAAATTTGTAAATGGATTTTCAAAGATTGTAATGCATAATATGACGCCGATAATTTCTTTTTTTTTTTTTTTTTTTTTTTGCTAATTCGACTTCGAAAAATATTCTTCTCATTGACAACTTTTCTTAACAGGCTCGGTATGTATTTAAATTTCATGCATTTTTATTAAAAATATTTATCATGTGATCAACTTGACACAGTCTGCTTTATAAACATAAATTTTCCCACAGAGGGTTGCCTGTTTCTGTTTAATATGCATCGTATTCACAAAAGTTCTTACGTGGCCTTATTTTTGGCAACCTTTGATCGTAAATATATACTTCCAATCCCGAAAATATTTAAAATCACGTTATTTGTTTGGGCATTTTTGTTTGGGCAATGTCAAGTTATTTCTTTGGGCATTTTCAAAGATAAAAAAATCAAATTTATAACAGAAAATTTTTTATATGTTTATTTGGTCCCTATACTTAGGTTTAGAAAGATTTTGCATTCAGTATGAAAAATAAAATAAAAGCATTTGATATTAAATTCGAACATGATTATTCATCATGCACAGAGCAAAATATTTGCATTTGCACGTAACTAAAAACAAAATATGAATTTAGAAAAATGTTTCTGATTTTAAAAGATTAAGTGACAAGAGTTTCAATACAGATTATTGTGCAAATTATTAACTAGTATAATTCTTTTCCGAATGGAGAACTTATTTACAACGTTGTATAAAAGTCATGTACTTGAAAACACCGAATGGGGTTTCAGTATTAATACGTACTAACTCGTAATATTACTTGCATTCTGTTTTAATGAATATATTGTATGATCATCAGATTATGATTCTAAAGTAACAAAACGTCATGAGCATGTTAATAATATACAGGGTGTGCATAGTTTAATCACCGGATAACAAAATAAAAATGAAATGTAATTTTACGAAGTAACTGGAAATAATTTATGTCGATATAATCTTTAATGCAAGGAATTTCATTTATTCTAATGTTTGGGAATGGCAAAACGGAACTTGCCGTCACAAAATGCCGTCATTCAGTAGGAAAAGCAATGCGCGTTTTCTGGTTATGGAAAACGGAATCTCCAAAAAACAGCTCAGAGGCGATTCCGGCATGAATTTACTAAATTTCCATCAACGCAAAAATCAATTAAAAGATGGTTAAAACAGTTTCGAGAGAGCGTACATGTTTGCTATAAAGGAGGTGCAGGTAGACTAAGAATCACTAATGAAAATGTCTGCTCCATTTGAGATCTGTTTATGCGCAGTCCCAGTAAATCCATTAGCCGTGCCAGACAATAAGCAGGAATTCGCAGGTCGATTGTTCATATCGTTCATGAATGGTTGAAATTGACTGCGTATAAAATTGCAGGTTTGTTAAGGCACGCTAACTCATAACAAAGTGATTGATCCCTCATTTTTCTCCGAGTCATCAATTAATTCGGAGTTTTATATGCTGAGATTGTTCCCTGTACTGCAATTAGAAGTGCGGCCAAACCTTGTTGTTCAACAGGATGGAACGCCTGTCATTGAGCTCTCCATGTGCAGGATTTTTTTTAATGAAACATTCCCAGATCGTTGGATAGGCAGAAGTGGTCCAGTTTCATGGCCACCTTGTTTTTCTTTTTTACTTTACCCCACTTCTTTCTGTGGGGATACCTAAAGAACGACTGTATGCTGCAGATATTAGCTGCATCAAAGAATTAAAAAATAGAATGACCATACAAACCACCTTCAGATGCATAATATCATTGGAACGGAAATCGACTACAGATTTGGCATTCTCCAAGCAACAAATGTTGTTCATGTTGAAGTGTATTAATACAAAATTCTCGTTGAAGTGCTAAATAAAATCCATTCAGTTTTTTCCCTTGTCTCTTACTCTGCATCATTTAAAACATATCATTATCCAATAACTAAATGATGGACACCTTACATTTTAGGCTTTGCAAATTTATTAATTACTTGTTCGGAAACTCATCCGCAGTAACGAATATAACAGCATTATAAATTAAAGAGGATAGTAAATCACAGAAGAGTATAATTGAATGGAAATTGAGGAAAAAAATCAACTTAACTATTCTTATTTATTTATTAACCCACCTATCAATGCAAATTGAAATTGACGTCAGTAATGATAAATTTTGAAATTAAATATCTCAATCAACTTTTGTCGTATGGGGTCAAATCTCTGTGTTTTAATTTTATATCACACTTCCCTAAATAGAACTATAGGGACCCAAAGAACATATAACAATCCAGATTTCGTAATTTTTACAAACGTTGTTTCTTTAAATTTAAAAGTACTAAAATATGCATATTTATATTGGAAATATATGTGTTGCAAAAATAAAGGCCAGGTAAGAACTTTTATGGACACGGTATATGCATAAAATGGGAAAAGCATTATCCAACACTATGCCTTATTAACAACTTATTTATAGCGCGGAGAAATGTATGAAAGGAATTAATTCTATAGAAATTAGTCAGCCGCACATTTTATCGATTTTTTTAAGATTTGATGATTTTCATTTCGCAGATTGAATAAACCATGGAAGACAATACCAGCTGCTATAACAATTCCAGGAATACATTTCTTCCTGCCATCTCAAAGATTTGTACAGCGCAGAAAATAAAATTTATGGTATAGATTCATCTTCCGCGGTCGGAAATCATTGTCCTTTTCCTCAAGTCTTGTTGGGACAGTTTTAGTCTGTTTTTTCAGAAAATTCTCACCCCTGCTCTACAGATAAATAGACCGATAGATCGACATGATATAAAATGATAGTGCGAACGACAGACTGATCCAAAGGGAAAAAAAGAGATAAATAATGAAAATAGCATAAGAAAAGAAAAAACAGATAGGCACAGAAGATCTCGAAATGTGGCTGGAAGAAGACAGAAATGGAATTGTAAGAGGCGCAAGCAACCTACCATCTACTATTACACAGTAACCGAAAATGGGGAAGAGAACACAAAAGAACATAAATACAGATAAAAAAATACGTAAATGAAAAAATATAAAGAAAGTACTAAAGCATACCTACCTAAAAAATTGTAGGAGAGAAGTAGGGGAATAGGAAATGAGAAACTAAAAGGAAAAGAAATTCGACTGAGCGAAAAGAGAGTGAATAAGAGGCAAAAACACGATATAATATATATATATATATATATATTAGAAGAATAAAAGTCTCTGCATTAAGAGAAGGTGTGCGCTCTAACTGAAGCATATATTTTGAATAGAATTGAATTTGGCCGAAGATGTACTCTAAGGATGGGTGCATAAGAGCGTCTTATTTCTTCGAAGTTCCAATAAAATTTCCTTTTTTTTTTCCTTCAAGAGGAACGCGAATCTTACTCAAATTATAAACTGTAACTGGCGACAAATGTCTCGTCTAAAAAGGCATTAAATAACATGTACTTTTCAAGGCAGGCAGACATATAAATTGCATTTTTCAAACAAATATGCTACAGACGCATTTTCTCAAAATTTTAACTTATTCGAAATTAGTTTTAACATATTCCTTTAATGTTATATGCTTGTTTGTTTTACGTATACGTTAAATTTCATATATATGCACTAGAAGATATAGGCGAAGCAGACAAATTCTAATAACTAACAAAAGTAAGGATAATTTTTATGAATATTTGGAAACTTAAAATGTAATATAAATTGCTTCAAATAATTTGAAGAAATTGTGTTACGTTATATAGTGTTTGCTTTTACATGATCAATTAGACGACATACATATTTATCTCTAAATTTATATAAATACTTTCTGACTATTTTGTGTATATATTTTTCATTCATTTTTCTTATAACTCATTTTCTTCATTTTTATATTGTCATGAATTTGCCGTTATTCCGTAGTATATTGTATGATTTAATGTTTTTTACTTCCTTGTACGAAGTACTTCCTTGTACGAAGTAAAAAGGAAGTATTGTAATCGCGAAAAGTTTCAGGCAGCATATTTGAACGAAAATATCCATTTTGACCGCTATCGAATGCAATTTAACGTGTTTTTGCGGGACATCTGTACGTAAGGGCAGAATAAAAGAATTACTAAATCATCTGTGAAAAACTGCTTTCTTTTTATTTTGTTTATTTAATTTATTTTATACATCGTTCTAGCCTTATTATAGTATTTGAATACAACATGTGGCAACGATTAGATAATTCTTCAAATGATATAAATTTTGTGCATTGTGAGTTATTATATGAACGAAATACGCTAAGTGAACCCAGCGCCAGAGTGTCACTATGGTAAACAAATACAGTGAATTTTAAAGAGTCATTTATTCTATTGCGGTTTATGCGCTATTGCCAAAGTAGATTTAATTCAATCCAATGAGTTTAAATGAAATGCAAGAAAACTGCGTATAATTTAATATTCCTTGCAAGGAAGTCATGTGGTGTACACATCAGATTTTGTTTTATAACTGCAATGCATTTATAAGAAAAACCAATCTATTATGCTCTAAGATGTGGTATTTATGCTCTAATACGTGGTATTCTGTGTGGGTAACAATTAAAATTTAGAGCAGCAATTAGAAATTGTAAGTATCATCAACAGCTCTTCATACAGAAACTTACTAGGCCTTGAGTAATAAATTTCATACCAAGTTGGCTGTATTTAGCAATATGTCGCAGATTTGGTACCTTTCTAAAGGTTTTTATAAAGCTTAATATTTAGAAATTGTGGCAGAAATGCGAAAAAGTATTTTAAGAAAATACCAAAAATCTCTATCCTTTTCATTCTTTGTTCATGGGGAAAATCCTCGTTTCTTTCAGCATTCAGATTAAACAGCCCTGTTTCCGAGGTACTCGATGAAAATGCTTTAAGTCTTATCTCAATCAACTAGTTTCCGGTCTTATTGCTCTTTCGAATATCCAATGTTGCGCATTTATGAAATAAATCTTCGATAATTAAAGACTTTGGTTCTTCTGTAGCTTTGAAACCAAATCTGAAAATTTAGTTTCTTGCACAGAATAATTTTGATGGTTCTCCAGTATTCTTGGAGTTGTAGTTCGCCCTGTGCTGTATTAATATTTATCTCTTTAAACTTTTACAGAATTATCACATTTTCATTTTCATCCACCTGCTTAACCTTCGTAATTGAACGCAAACCCTCTTAAACACGCCGTAATGCTATATAACAGTTTCAATCATTTTTAAATGCTAACTTTTGTATTGCATCATCATTCCGATTCTTTATCAAGTGAACTCTTCAACTGCCCCTCCTACAGTGTCATTGTCTTCTTAAGGCACGAGCATTTAAAGAAGTGTCAATGATGAATAACAGTTTTGTTACAAAATTCAAAAGGTTCTCTTCAGAAAATGTACAAGGATTTGTATGGAAGATATTTATTTGACAGCAAATATGAAAAAAACAACAGCATCACATAAATTTCAGTTTCCTGCAGCAAAAAACAGATTTGCTGTTGTTTCTGTTACTAGTTCTTTGGTTTAGACTGTTGGTTACCTGAAGATGAACAAGATGAAATATACATACACGACTGGGATTATTCTTCTCAAAATTGTATGATTCATAATGTTCACAGATGTTATGATGGTGCCCAGGGGAGAAACTATATAAATAAACATTCGTTCTTCTAATGTTAACACCTCAATGTTTTAAAAACTGAAACCAGGAAATATTTTTAAGGATAACTCTGGTAAATATGTATAAGAAGAGAATTTGGTTAGCCAAGAGATTTGAATATTCTCTTGTTTCAAAGTTAATATGCCTGCGGCACTGTTAGACAGGGAGAAAATTACATTTGCGTAAAAGACATGTTCTGATCCAGTGGCATGAGAACATACATATCCGGACCGACACCAGGACGATACATATTGACAAAAATCCAGAACAAATTAAGGGAGCTTATAATAAATGGAAAGTACCATTGGACAATGTGATAAAGTATTTTTCATTTTGCTATACAGTTAACATTTTAACTTATATTACGTTTTAATAACGGATTGCTTGGTAAAATAAGAAAAAATGAGGAACTGTAATAAATTACATTTGGATTCTATTATTATGAATCAAGCATAATGATTTTTTACTTCACTTATATGACTTAAAGGGCTAACGAACTTTGAGAGGTATAAAGAAGAAAATTCGTATTTTGCTGTTTCATAAGTTGGTTCAATATTCCTCAAAGATTCGAAACATTTAGAGCAGAGGTTCTTAAACTATGGGTCGCGGGATCTGCAGTAGGGGCTCGCAAAAAATTTTAGCAGTTTTTATACTTCTTTAACTTATTATAAAAATTTTACAATCAACAACTATTTTTCCGCAATGTATATGAAAATAGATAAAGATAAGACAATACAGACAAAGAGAAAACGAAAACGTTTCGACGCATTATTTTTATAATTTAAACGTTCATTTTACTTGCTTTACACGTGACGCTATCATTTCGTCTGCTACTTATTTAAAATTTTACATTGTTCTATGTCTTAAAATTAGAAATTAAAGTTAATGACCTAAAACAGCAGTATTATATTACAGTACAAGGGAAAAAATGGTAGTTTCACTCAAGCATGTATCGGATTTTCGCAATGCTTATGGGGCGCCACAAAATTTTCGTAAATAGTATGGGACCCTGGGGTCGCGAAAAAAATCCCAGTGATAAAAGGGGGTCGCGACAGGAAGACGTTTAGAAGCACTGATTTAGAGAAATACAATTTATGAAGAAAAACAATTCTTGTTTACCGCTAAAAATTAAGGAAAGAATGTTTTGTTAAAAATTAAATAAAAGTACATGATAATTTAATAAACTGCGCTTTATCTGATATACTAACTCAGCCATGCTAATATATTTTTAACACTTGTAGCAAACCTCAAAACTGCCTCCTAAAATATGTCTTTCTTTTCGATATTATTATTTAATTATTACTTTTATTTTGCATACACTTTAGTTTTTTACTTAGTTTTCATTGCCAAGCTGGCTGCACCGCTGATATGGCTTTGTAATTAAAAATGCGGTAAATATCGGGCTGCTTATTTTTTAAGAATGTGCATTCAAACGTATTGCTATAAATCAGAGGTTCTCAACCTTTTGACTAACGCGTACCATCTAAAAAAAAAAAACTGAAAACCTTTTGTACCACCACTAAAAAGTACTACTGCCACCACACTCTTGCTCAGATCGCCAAAATTTACGATTGTTAGAGAAAAACCTCAATCAGTATGTTGGGGTTTTAATTTTTGAATTTAATAGTTAAAAATGCTTTGTTTCTTTGCGTACCACCTATTTTTCTCTTGCATACCACCATACATTTCTCTCAACCGGTGGTACGCGTACCACCGGTTGAGAATCCCTGCTATAGATAATTGTCATATAATAATTTCTTTAAGCTTACTATAAAATTTATCTTTATCTATGAATTTTTAAAATTTGTTAATTTCCTCTATCTGACACAATCCAAAACTTATTCTGCTTCCTACTTTTAAATGTACTCATCTGTTACTAGAATATAAAATTATCGCTTACTTTTGCTGGTTGATAAATTACACATTCATGTCACAATTTCATTATAGCGTGACATAAGAACTATATAAATTCCCCCGTTATTTTTCTTCATCTCTTCGAAAAACAGTACCAACATGTGTGCACATATGTATACATAAACAGATAAGAACTCTCATATTTTATAGTCATATACTGAAGGCCGCATTTCTGACTCTAATCCTATCCTCTAATCTATAGAATTATTGCTATATCGAATGACATTCCTGGGAAATAATCGTCCCTCCTCTCTTCAGATTATCCATAATCGAGGTTCATTTCACTGAAACGGTATACATTAAGAAAGCTGAGGCTTAATATGACAGTTGAGGGACATTAAATAATTCAGAAGGAGTTGGGAGCTTTAATTTCGGGCGCCATTATGACGCAATTTTGTGGCATATCCATCTCGTATCATATCGAAATGTGAATTAATTTATGAATTGACGGCGAAATTACTAAATTCTCCAAGTGTCAGAATGCACGAATAGCTTACTGGAAGCACTGATGCCGATTCAGTTGGTATGAAATGCAATTACGATTCAGAGTTACTGATAAAGAGTATTATTTTAGATTTTTTTCCCTTTGTATGAGACGATTCAGCATCCGTGAATTTTACATTGTCAGGATTAAATTAGGCATTTATAAAAACAGATAAGTGCTGCATTCCTTTCTTATAATGAGTTTGTGGAGGTTTATATTCCAATAATGTTCAGTAACAGGAGTTTTTTTCAGAAACATTCCTCAATTTTTTTTATTTGTAATAATATTACTCTTTAATAGTGCTCAAAAGCGTCTTTAGAAAATTCTTTCAGTTTCCTTTTTCCTCGCATATAATTCAGTAAATACTCTGTTACAATTTTATGTAGCAGTAAACTTTTCTTATTGCGACTATAACCCCTAAGGCCTACCACCTCTGAAAGTGGTCAATATTTATGCGAGCATATGTTAACATTAGTGCTGATTATCACCTTTAAGGTGATATCTGGTAAGGCAGTGATGTTCACAGAAGGCCATAATAATTTAGAACAGCAAGTAGTCTTTCTAGGGAGGATTTACTGCATTATTAGTAAATTCCAAACAATTCATTTGTCTTCACTCAGTTATGAAATTAAACAGAATTCGAAGATCAAATGCAAACCAAGGAATGAAGCATAAGAATTCCTATCATTGTATGTGTATTTGAGATGGTATTTCCTATCTCACAGTTTCATTCAAAAATAATTTATAAAATTTCAAAGCTAAAACATCAAAGAGCTTGAAAAAAAAGTACTTTTAAACAGAGTTTAGCATTCTGATTTTAAAATGTAGAAATATATAGTAACAAAATCTAAAATTATATGCTTTGAAGAAGAAATGATGCCTCGTTAGAAGTATCGTTATCTTCTATTAACTATATAACTGCCGGCAACCGGTGTATGCTTCGCGTCGCTGACTACTGAGCCGAAGGGCTCGAGTTCGAACTTCGGAGAATGCATGAATGTTTGTAAATGTACAGTGTCCATGTGGCATGGGGGAACTCTAAATATGCGGCGAGCCGAATGTCCTCTCCACAGGTTTAGGGGTAGGGAAAGAGGAGTGAAAGACCCTCGGAACCTGTCCCTTCGGGGTGCTCTTCATCAAAATTGGGGGCGGAACTGAGTTAAATCTCACTGTCACCTGTAAGATGCTCAAGGCTGTTGCCAACTACAGGCGTAGTATTGCGCTCGTTTCTAAAGCTTCATGCAATAACATCACTAGCCGAATAAAGTGAATGCCAGATGCTATAGCAACATAATGGAAGCTCCCAGCAATTTCAAAGCAAGCTTTTCAAGTCATTTTAATGTCAATAATAAGGGATATCTAAACGTTTATAGAAATAAAAAATATTTCTTTCATTTTTTCTTATGGTATAATGGGCAACATATCAAGGAGGAATTTTAGGGATATGATGGTCTTCTGTGGAAACCAGCATCTTGGACAGGTGATATTAAACACCAGTGCCTATACATTTATACTCGCTGACATGTTAATGACTCAGTTTCAGAGGTGGTTAATCTTAGGTATAGAGTCATCATAAGAGAGTTCTGTACAGGCATTTGGACGGTCCCTGTATCACCATAATATGTATTGAAACTAAATAAATCTAATAGACTATTGTGTTAGCTGTAACCGTAATTCCACCCTCATATGGCTATCCAGTATTTTCGAGAAGCGGAAAGTACCAGAAATATCTCGGTGACCGGTTGAAAACCATACAAGCTCGGAGAGAGAGCATTTTCTGTCAGTTATTGTTTTTCTCAACAATTGTTATTGTTGTTGAGATTTATTAGAGTCGCGTGAACTGAGATATCCGAATTAGCTTTCTCTTTAGATGAGCTTTGCATTGCAATGTTGCGCTTTGTATTGCGGAGTAGTTTGTAATGTAACTGCTGATTATTATGTGTGACACTGTGAATACTTGTACGAGTATTTCTGTGGAAAATTCCAGAGATCTGAAATACTCCTTTTGTTAAAAAAAAAAAATTGTATTAACCTATTATCAAACGTATTCATTCAATCTATTACGAACCGGTACGCAATATAATAAATAATATGAAGAGAACTTCCGCTTGATACTGTCTTTGCACAACATTTTTAATATTTGTAGACAAAGATTTTGTCAATAATGCACGTAAATAATTAGCAATGAAATGAATTACGACAAATTGACAATATATCGTTACAAAAAAAAAAAGAAAAAAAAAAAAAAAAAAAGATATGTAAATATTTATCAGTTATTACATTCCGCGTTAAAATTAAAGCAAAATATTTATTATTATTATTACTATTGCTAATGTTATAATTGTGCGTATCTGAAAGTCTTACAAAATTTGTTAAATCGGGTATTCTAAATAAAATGTTAGATCTTGTACTTTGATAATGAGGTATTTCGTACGTTTGTCCTTAAATGGTACTTTTCCCATACTTGCATTTCCAGACAGTTTCCGATCTTCTTCCTCAATAGCAATGTATCCGAGATATCAAGCAGCAAAGAAATGGTCCATTTCATTCGCAGAATTGCATTAACGTATTTTATTTCTCTGGGAAGCATTGAAAATAGAACGCCTGCTTCCGGTGAAAGATCAAATTCCCATAATCTGAAGTGGTGTCTGGCTTGTCGTAGTTACTTAGGAGTCTGTTCACTCTCAAAGCCTCTGAAGATTGTCCATGCACTCAGTTAGAGGGGTCGAGATGCTTTTCCGTCGCCTTTCATCTCTCTTCCGGCACGTAGAATGTCAGAAGATTTAGTAGGTGAGAACGTAAGAATCGAAATGTTTTGATACAGACTACTGAACTAGTTTTAGCTATGTTATTTTCTTTCAAATTCTTTTATTTAAATCTAAACTAAACATTCAAATAAAAAAGTACTTAAAAATTATTTCGGCGAAGACGGCATGAAAGACTTGCTCAAATTTAATGTAGGAATATATCTAAATATATTTTTAGATAGAAGGCGCTAATTTTGATAGTGACGAAACTGTTGATCAGCATTAAGATGGTTAATACAATGCAGAAATTAGATCGCTACAGCAAAAGAAATTACTGTTGATATAGAGGCTGATGAGCTTTTATGTTTATTAACCAGATATTTTATTGTTTTCCTAATGCGTAGTTAAATATCGTTTTAGAAAATCCATAAATATTTTCACTAATTATTTGTATTGATTCAGAAGTCAAACAACAAAAATCAGCGTTAATTCACAAAATTTTCACAGGACTAGTTTCGATGGTTTTACCGAACCATCATCTTCAGCTGCAAAACCGCAAATGAACAAGATAGGAAATAATGTTTAGATAAGATAAGAAAGCCTGGACAAGAATAAGCAAGTGGCGCCATCTGTTGGCGAAACCAGAACTAAAACATAATTTCTCTAAAAGCCGAAGGCAAATTTGGATTGGAATTAGGATCGTTAACTAGAACAGAAAGATTTTTATGAATGTGAAATGCCTCTAGAAAATCCAGTTCTCCAATGGAAGATGTTTTTTGAATAATTTTGGCAGCAGAAAAATTGAAAGTGTGATTTTCGGACCAACAATGTTGAGCAACAGAAGACTTCTGTGTTTCCTTTTTTCTAACATATGCCTCATGTTCTTTGACGCGAAATTTTAAGGCTCTCTTAGTTTGGCCAATGTAAATTAAACCGCACTGGCAAGGAATCCTATAAATACCCCAGGAATTCATATCCGGAATGGGGTCCTTGAGTGTAGAAGTTGGAATTTTATTGATGGGAGAGTAAACAACCCGAAAGTTAAATTTCTGCAAAATATGTGCAACTTTATAGCTAATTGATGGAAAGAAGGGAATGACAATTCTGTTGTCATATAAAAATTCTATATAAATATATTCTATATTATATATAAAAATTCTGTTGTCATTCCCTTCTTTCCATCAATTAGCTATAAAGTTGCACATATTTTGCAGAAATTTAACTTTCGGGTTGTTTACTCTCCCATCAATAAAATTCCAACTTTTGAACTTGAGACTTGCAATTCTCTTCCGTTTCTCGACATTCTGGTCACACGTAACACATCCAACTTCAGTACTACAGTTTACCGTAAACCTTCATCGGTTTGCCTTCCACCACACTTTAAATCATGTCATCCGACTAAACAAAAGTTAGCTTCATTTTATTCCTATGTTTTCCGTGCTCTTCAAGTTTGCTCCTCCAAACTAGCCCTTGATAAAGAACTAAATTATTTAAAAGCAATAGCTATTGACAGGGGCTTTTCACCCAACATTATTAATCAAGCAGTTAAAAAATTCTCATCTCAACACACTAAAAGCCACACTCTTATTTTAGGAGATTATAAAAATTCTGTTGTCATTCCCTTCTTTCCATCAATTAGCTATAAAGTTGCACATATTTTGCAGAAATTTAACTTTCGGGTTGTTTTTTCTCCCATCAATAAAATTCCAACTTCTATACTCAAGGACCCCATTCCGGATATGAATTCCTGGGGTATTTATAGGATTCCTTGCCAGTGCGGTTTAATTTACATTGGCCAAACTAAGAGAGCCTTAAAATTTCGCGTCAAAGAACATGAGGCATATGTTAGAAAAAAGGAAACACAGAAGTCTTCTGTTGCTCAACATTGTTGATCCGAAAATCACACTTTCAATTTTTCTGCTGCCAAAATTATTCAAAAAACATCTTCCATTGGAGAACTGGATTTTCTAGAGGCATTTCACATTCATAAAAATCTTTCTGTTCTAGTTAACGATCCTAATTCCAATCCAAATTTGCCTTCGGCTTTTAGAGAAATTATGTTTTAGTTCTGGTTTCGCCAACAGATGGCGCCACTTGCTTATTCTTGTCCAGGCTTTCTTATCTTATCTAAACATTATTTCCTATCTTGTTCATTTGCGGTTTTGCAGCTGAAGATGATGGTTCGGTAAAACCATCGAAACTAGTCTTGTGAAAATTTTGTGAATTAACGCTGACTTTTGTTGTTTGACTTCTGAATCAGTATTTATTCGGCGTGTTATTGTGTCTTAATTAATTATTTGTATATTTTTAAAGAATGGTATTTGCTATTAATTTAAAAAATGTTATTATCCTTGCAGTTATCAAGTTTGTGGTGTCTTTCGAAACAATCCTTACCAAAATGTGATATATGTAAATGGGTATCACGTACACAAGCTGAAATAAGCTATATATTTGCATTATTCTTTTTTTAATGAGAACATGTAATAGTGATTTTGAATTTTAGCACTCTGATTCTTTATCTATGCAATTATTTTTAGAAAATAATGGCTTGAAAAACTATGAATATCCGTTGCAAAAATTTGTAACTATTATTCCAACAGTTAAAAAAAATTCGAAAAGTTTCAAATTTTAAATTGCGTCCAAAGGGGCGTTTTTTTAACATTTGTCTATTAAATATCACGTTCTTTGCACTTAAGCCATAAAATTCAGTTCAAGAGCAATATCGCAAAATAGTTTCAAATTGAGCATATCTTTAGAATTTCCGATGCGCAGTCTCACGCGCTGGAGATAAAAATGTTTTTTCTGTACAACATTGCCATTGCTCGCTTAAGTTTATTGATCAAAAATTCGTTTTATTCTATTAGTTCCAAAAAGTTTTACAAAATATGAAATCGATAATAAAACAAATTCCAAATTTCAAATTTGGGCTTCCACATGCCCATATTCGCAGTAGGATTACGTCATTCAAAATTCGATGGCTCTATGTACCGTTGTTTTATCACAATGCGAGAAATATATGTACATTTATGCAGATTTTTCATTTTTTAATTTCTTCAAATATAATGCAGGACTCTTAACATTTGGTGGCAACGGATTGAAAAGTGAAACGGACATTTATAGTGATTTAATGCAAAATCGCCAAACGAAAACAATAGTCCTTCAGAGACAAAAAAAAAAAAAAAAACTTGAAAATGCTTACTTTCAAAATAGTAGTTAAGTTTATTAATCAAAAATTCGTTAAAGATTTACAAAATAAGAAATAAATAATAAAAATACATATCATCGTTCTCTGAAAATGTTGAACATTTTCAATCAGATAGATCACGAATTAAATGCATTTTTATTATTTAAATCAATCCGATTCAAATGCAAGAAACGAATATTCTTAATAACTGCAACTTTTGCTTTCAAATTACTTAGTTTGTTAATCCACAACAGATAGATTCAGTTTGAAAGATCTTATGTAATAGAATCGCAGTAGAGTCGAATGAAAAATAAAACGATACATTTACAGCGATTCGACATAAAAATCCTACTTCGAGACTAAAAGTCATTTTGGGCTAAAAATGTATAATTTATATCTCAGTTTTATTCCACTATATATTGTGCTATGTTACGACACTTGAACAATCCAGCTTTTCTTCTGCTCATATCTACCAGTATCTTAGTTGTGCATCATTTGTTAATTGTTTTGAAAGTAATTCTTATGTAATAGTGTTGTCCAAGTATGTCTCCTCGAATGAAACATAGTAAATGGTAGGCCTGCATATCCTCTTTTTCAAATTGGTTCAATTGCTGTTATTTTCCTCTATATTTTGCTTTTTTTATAATTTTGAAAAGTTATACGCTTAATTTGTGAGTTTTGTTTTCTAGATTCATTTCGAATTGGGTACTTATTATTATCTTTTATTTTGGGGTAACATATATTTTAGATTTATTATTTTTGTTTTCAATTCCTCTAAGCATAATATGATTACTTTAATTGCCTGTATTTTTCTTTGCAAAAGCCTTTATGAAATACATGAATCAAACTCATCTTCCGCTTTCTTGCAATATGCTGAAATAAATTAGCAAATAACAGTCATAAAACAACATAAGTGATCTTGAAACTCTCTTCGCAGTTCTTCACAATAATAAATTAATCCATATAATTGCCGCGTTTTTGTACGACGCTTATGGATGGTCATTGCATGTCGCAATTATGGTGTACTTTTATTCTCGCTCATAAGGCAAGCAACGAATCAAAGGCCCTGTTAAATGTTACAGAGGACTCCCAGAACTGTTTATGGGAGGTAACCATAGCAACCTCGAACCCCGGCTTCCAGGAACTGACCAATAACTCAATTTATGTGATTAAATTAGGTACAAAATAGCGTACTCAGTTTGATTAATACATGCTCCAGCTCGAATGAGCATGACATCTATACTGCTATTTAAACAAATTATGACTTTGCATTCTTTGCATAAACCTTAGAAATTATGCATATCTTTCGATTACTAGTTCCCCGAGCATTATATTGTTGTTTGTAAATAATGACTAGAAATATAAGAAAAATAATAGGGATGAGTTTGCGATAAGAAGTGGTCTGAGACATCAGATGTCCTCAGGAAAATGAGAAATAATTTGTTCAAATAATTAGTTGTGAAGCTCGAATTAAACCATTCAAAAATGTGTCCACTTTCTAATATAGTTACATTATTATTTCTAGAGTATTTTACTATGTATTTTTCTGGAAGATTAACAGAATTTTTCTGTGGTTGTGCCTATCATAGTTTTAGTATGATAAAGCTGACTGCATAGCCATTGTTGTTTTGTCCTCTTCATATGAAAATTGATAACGGTTGCCCAAAATAAATGCGCTAATAGGCATTCCTGAATTTTTGTGAATATTTGTTTGAAAATACATCTAGTTTTGAATCCTAAAGAAACCAAAAGTGGTAAAAAAATAGAGGTGAGTAATTGTTACCTTACGCCGATTTCTACTGACTGCTTTCTTTAGTACTTAACTCTATGGAATGTTTCGTTATAGCAAGAGTTTTCACAAGTTTTTTGATCTAATATTTCTTAGAAACAAAATGCAATTCCATTTTTAAAGGGTTTATTTTGATATAACACGTTTCAAAAATTACCTTTTTTTAAACATCCATTTAAATATAATTCTAACAAAAACTGATGTGGACACCACATGACTTTCTTCTACAGCCTATTAAATTATGCGTATTTTTTGCTGCACTTCCATATTTATCTCCTCGAATTTCATTAGACATACATTTCTCATTCAATTAATTCAATTCTCACTTCAGAGAAAGGCAAAAATACGTAAAAACTCAACTTTTGTACTTTTCTTCCAATTTATCACTGTAAAGAAAATAAGATATCAGTGAGATGCTAATGTTTTAGTTGTTACTGATAACATTTACAACTAGGTTAAATCAGCGTTATTTAGCTATATTAACAATGGCTGGCTGGTCATTTCGTTGTAACCGAATCACAGACGTATTACATACCGACTGCTAGTTAGTTGCCTTCAATAAGCCAGCCGGTGTTGCTATGAAAGCGCTAGGGGCCGGACCATGGAAACCATATCGAGGCAAATATTTTGTAACTTTTTCAGGTTGAAGAATAAAATGTCACTGTATCTGATTTAGTAAAAAGCTATCAAGAGTAATTAAATCCATAGATAATGATCTCATTTTCTTTGTTATAAAACAATTATAAGCTATTAATCTAATTTTAATTTAAACTAGAGTATCCCTAATTCGTGTGTAACGTTAATCTTGTATTGAAATTATCGTAATGATTTTCATTATTTCTTGCGTAATTTATGCCTATTTGTAGTTTTAAAATTCTATTTGCACAATAAATAGATTGAGAAACACGAATAGTATAGGAATTCAGTCAGAAAATCTACAAGTTCAGTGGTAGGGCAGCTTAATCATTGCTATTATTCTCAGCAAGAACTTTTCAAATGCACATTTGTTAAAGGCTTTAAAACAATTTAGCCAACAGAAGCCAGACATAAAATTTATGGTATACATATTTATGAGATCTGATAGTATTGTAATGAAGTTTTAAGAAAATCTCGCCATTTTTGAACGAACAACAAACTTTATTAGTCAAAACTTACAGAGTAACTGAAAAACATTTTTAAGCGCACGCATTGTCTACGGATATTCTTTGCGAATAGTTGCCTGCGGTGATTTACATTTCTTAGTGGAATTATGTTGGTAGCGTAGCAACACAAATACGTTACAGTACCTTTGTTCTTCTCTGTTGTGCATCTCTGATATTGATGCTAACATTATAAAATCGGAGGTGCCGTGCATTCGTTTCTTTGTTCTGGATGCCTTTAGAAATTAAATATGGTAAATAGGAGGAAAATAATGTGAGTCGTGCACTTGATTCAGTGTGGAATGGTGACATGGACGGGAATATGGCTGCCAGAATAATTTGATATTCCAAGAGCAACGTTGCAGAAACATTTAAAGGGAAATCTTGCATAAAGGGAAAAAGAAAAAGGGAAACATTAAACTTTAAAGGGAAACATTTCATCTTGTTCTACGTCTTCGGGCAGATCACCCGAAGTGGAACAAGAACTAGTATCGCATGCTTAAACTGCAGGAACCTTTGCTTGGAATAACACCATCAAATTTCACACCACTTTAGTCAAGAGAAATGAATAGTTGGTAATATGTGGCATTATTCTTTTATGAGAAGACTTTCTGAGCTTAGTTTGCGTCAACCAGAGGCGACATCCTTTGCTCGGGATTCAATAAAGAGGATGTCAATCATTTTTTGACTTGTTAGAGAAGGTTGTTTACAAAAATAAACTCGATATAATTTGAGTTTTCAATGTGGACGAAGCAGACTTGTCAACAGTCCAAACAAAATCTCGAAAGGTTCTTATTTTGAAGGGTAAAAAGGCTGTAGGATCCATTGACAGTGCAGAAAGAGACTCTACTAAAACATCAGTTTGCTGCGCTTCTGCAGCTGCACATATGTCCTACTACTTCTCGTTTACGAACGTACACGTTCTACAGAAGGATTATAAGAAGCAACTCCACTAGGAAACATTTTTGTGTACAATCCCGAAAGTGAAATCATAAATAAAGCTATATTTGTAATTTGTAATTCGTATATTTGTTTTTGGCTAAAATATTTAATCGAAACAGTTCACCTTTCGAAGAAGAGAAACGTTTTACTCGTTCTAGGTAGATATCGTACACACACCAGAAATCTCGAAGCATTAGAAATTGCTGCAGGAAGTGGTATAATTATGCTCTCACTCCCAGGTCACACAACACAGAGACTACAACCCTTTGACGTTTCATTCTTCAAGCCATTCAGCAGTTATTACATCATGAAATGGAGAAGTTTCTACGACAGAGACTGAAATAAGGGGAATTAGAAGTTGTCATCCAATTCCATACCGCAAGATTGTTTGGGAAAGCGTGGACAATCAGCAACAATAAGGACGTCAATGAAGGGTTTTGCTAAAACAGGAGTTTGGCTTATGAATAGAGATGTATTTCAAGACTCTCGTTTTGTTGCAGCAGTACAGTTTGAAACAAATGATGTCCCTGTTACAGACGTTCCTGCCAAAGCCTAACTGCTCTACTAGTGAACTGTTACACTGACATGCAGGCTCCAAGGAGAAAATCTGTTGTAACCACCTATGGAACAATGGAATCCGAATCGCTTCCACCTGATACATCAACTTTGTTGTCAAAAGTTAAAGATTCTGTGGGTGAAATCTTTCCGATTCCATATAAATTCTCAAACAAAGCCCCCAAAAAATACTGATAATAAGTAGCCCATATAAGCAGGTCCTGGAAGAGGCTGAAAAAAAAAAGGAAGAAGAGGCACCGCTATGAAAGAAGACCCCAAACTTCTGGGCCGGAGAAGAGAGTAAAGTTTAAACTTTCATTGTTTCTAGTAAATAGGCCTATCAATTCCAACGAGGATTCATGGTTCTGTGCTATCTGCTGTGATGACTTCAAAGAAGACATGATTCAATGTCTATCGTGTAAAGTGTGGATTCATGAAAAGTTCGCTGGTATCAGAAAGGGGATCAAAATGTATTACTGCAAAAAATGCAACTTATCTCATCAAGAAAGAACAATTGATGCAGTAATTTGTGTACGATTTGTAGCCTAATATTAATAGTAGGCTTATTAATTATTTTATGCCATTTGAGTTTTCAAATTATGGTTATTGTTACGTTTATACTAGCCTGACTATAAATTATCCTCAAATTCTCAGTTTACTTAATTTTTTCAAATAAACGAAATTCATTGTTATTTCGTAGATTCTCACATTACGCTTATTTTATGATTACAAAGACTAAACTAAAATCCAACTCCTGATTCCTTGTGAATAATGCGAAGTTATCAATGCTTCAAGGTATTTTCAGTGGTCTATGTTAGTTTTTAATCAGCATTTTAAATTTACGAATCATGCTCAAAATAATTTTAAACATTTTAGGGATTTGTATTAAGATGATACTGTATTAAAAAGAAAATAGTTACTTGTACATTCATAGAAACTCCCCGGCTCATAGAAGGCGACCGGCTTTCTTCATTGGGCCAGTGGCACCTATTTTTATTTTTCTAATATTTACTGAATATTTCATAATTTTAACGTCTATTCCTATATATGTGTAGTATGGAAACTAATATTTACATTAACATGTAAAAATCTGTCAAATTACCAAATCTAACGATTTTATGGACCATTTTGTGAAAGTGGCCCATCGGTAGCAACCTTCCCCTGCATACGTATCTTGCAAAATAAAAATGTGTTTCAATATATAAAAATGATATAACAATATAACTGGATATTTTGACGTGACAAGTATATAAGGGACTTAGTTTTTATTTTGGATTTTGTGTGGAATCGTCTTTTGTTATTTTACTCACATTTCACTTTCTTTAAATCTTTTCGGGATTACGAGGCAATTTCGGGAAAAATTAACTACTATTTATATATATAATTTGTTCCTATTTAGAAAAATAGCACAAATTTTCATTCATCTCTAAAACAAGAGTAGATGAAAAAGTATATATAACGTATTTCCAGTCATAAGACTAATTTGGAAAGCAACACTGTAAGAATATAGGACATTTGATGGTAGTGTTGATCAGTAAAGAGTGCTTCTGATCTCAAGAGTTCAGATTCGAATTTTATTGGATGTGGCTATTCGCGCAATGTGATATCTCTTCAGAGAAGTGAAATGTAAAATTCCTCCATGCGAAAATCCTTTTGAGAGTCTGAAATTAAAAAAAGAGCGGTACCACTTCCTTCAAAATAATCTCCCCTGATATTCTGTGTCAAAATGATAATGTACCAGCAGAAAGTCTTGCTGTCGTTACTGCACCTCGAAATCTGAGCACAGATTAAATGCATCCATTCGTTGTTATCATGTAGTCTATCCTTGCAACTAATGCTAAAAATCGTTATAAACAATACTAAAAGCATAGTTTAGCTTAGGAGAAAACTATTTATGCAATATCTAAGGAATTTAATAGTTTTTGTGACATTAGATATGTTTTTCTAGTAGGTATCCCTAAGCATCTCATGTAAGTATATACTCTCTCTCTCTGTTTTTTTGTAAGCTATTTATTTGAAAACATCTTTTAAAATTTTTATTGAATTTCCAGTATTTTTGCATGTTTAAAGCTTAAAGCCGGTGAAGAAAAAAAAACCTTACCTCCGTGTTAACACACGCTTTTGCAAATGGATCATCTAGAAAGAATCATAGATACCGTAAAAGAAATTTTAATCATATTTTCTGAAGTTACCTTTAGCTCTAATTTTTAGAAGAGTTCCAATTAAAGAGGGTGAGATTAATTCAATCGGAAGTGATTGACGTGTACATTAAGCTGCACAACAAAATTCTACAACTTATATTACGGTGCTTGTAAATCTACTTTCTAAATCTCTGGTTAATTAAGAATGGTAAATGCCAGAGGAATGAAGGAAGTCAGAGTATCATACTTACGAGAAGTTTCCTCTTTCTTACCGGAGAAAATTTGCCATACTTAAGAAAAATCTTCTTATCCTAATTAACGCAGTTTCTCCTTCCACAGTAAATGATCACATCACTAACTACTTTTAAGAAAGCCTTCCTTTCGTTAAAAGTGAACTTACCTCTTTCTAATGGCTGCAGATATTCTGCCTCATATAGAATTTTGTGTAACCAGAATAATTATATCAATTCAAGTATATGAAACACTTTTCTATTGAAATATAAGTTTTGTTCACATAAAATACCACTCAGTCGGTCAAAATTCAGAGGATTTCGTTACAACAGAAATATATGTATTCAGGATTAAAATACAGTACAAAGATAATATAAGTATATATAGACGCAGGAGTAGCAAAATACGTTTCACGAAAATTGTAGGAACCACGCGGTTATTATGTCATGAAGAGTTGTTTACGTTTTGAGTTTTGAGTTTTAGTCATTTGGATGAGCTTAAATCAAATTCATAATCATCTTTATAACTTCATTAATATGTGAAATACAGGAAATACAAAAATAATTATCCTATTTTTCATGAATATAAAAAAATTCAGAAAAAATCTTTATTTAGAAACAGATTTGACATTGCACAGGCACAAAAACGTTTGCTTATGCCATTTGAAAAAGACAATTCAGATGATTCAGTATGACTGTTAAGATGGTAGATCATTTTTAAATGCTGATGAACCTTCGATTAGTGCAAAATGCATTTATTTACTTTCTAAATAAACTTATTGGGAAATCATTTGGGAGATCTTGAAAAACGAAAGGATAATCCAGTTATTATAACAATAATAATAACTGTTTTGCCATTACACCTAAATGTGGAATATCTCTTCTCTGTTCCTTTATTATTTCAAAAATTGGAAAACATATTGTGACATACCTATTCCTGAAAATATATTTATATACGTTTCGTTGCGCAAATTGGTTCTGAATTATGATCCGGAAGTGCACCCTTCATCTTGGTCATTATGCGCAATATTCATTTATGTGGGAAGCTTACAAAGATTTTAATTCCAAAAATTAAAAAAAAAAAATTGTAAGTTTAAATTTACTTGATATAACTGTAGTAATCGAAGTAGTATAATAAATGCTTAAATTAAATGAAGGTACATTTTTACTTCCATCGAAGAAGTAAAGAAACTTGTAATCACGAAAAATTTCGGATATCATATTTCAGCGAAAATATCCATTTTGATCACTCTCGAATCCACTTCAAGCATGTCTTTCCGTGACAACTGCAGATTCGGATAGAATAAAGGCCTTCCCCCCCCCCAAATACAGTGTAATATGGATTTAAACCTGATTCAAAAAACATTTTTGTGTGTGTGACGTTTGCACGTACGTATGTGGGTTCGTATTAGATTGAATGCCCAATGCCCGGTAATAATTTAATAAAAATTATTCTTATCAACAGAAATATATCAGATCTCTGGAATTTTCCTCAGAGATATTCCTACAAGTGTTCACAATATCACGCAGTATAATCAGTAGTTATACTTCAAACTACTAAATGCGCTAAAACACAACGTACTGCAAAGCGTATCTAAAGAGAAAGATAAATCTGATATCTCAGGTTCCGTGGAACTAAAACAGCTTGCAACAGCAGTAATTGAGCGACTGAAATAAAACGCTTTCTTTCCGCCCTTTTAGAGATTTCAACCGGCCGCGCGACATCTTTCTAGGACTTTCTTCTTCTCGAGATTTCTGGAAAGCAAAAAGAGTGTGGAACTACGGTTACAGCTAACATAGTGGTTAATTACATTTATTCAATTTAAAACAAGTTACCGAGATATCCCTTTTATGAACTTGCAACAACTTAAAATTTAATTTCCAGAATTATCAACAATTAAAATGTTTCAGCTATGTCAGTAAGCCTATCGCGGCCGCCATTTGTTTACATTTGAAACTCCTAGTAGAGAAGTGAATTAAGTCAGTTGGTACACAAACTTCAAGTGCCTTTCTGAGGGGCCTAAAGTTAACTTTCAATTTTGTGAATCAGAAAATTTATCTTCCTGTCCGCTGGCCGAATTGCTTCATTTTGCTTAGAATTTCTTGTTTAATTTTTAAAATTTTTTAAACGTGTATTTAATGTTTTATGTTTTTCTGTATTTGACAAACTTTAATGGAAACGTTTTGAGTTTTAATGTATTTTTGTCTCGCCGCGAAGAGAGAACTGATTTAATTGAGAAATACATCTCTAATGAAATTCGAGGAAATAAGTTTAAATGAAACGCAGCAAAAAATGAGTGTAATTTAGTAAACTTACAGGAAAGTTATATGGTGTCCACGTCAGAACTTTTTACTAATTCAGCCAGGTTTTATCCTTCTGAAAGAAAGCATTTATTTTCTTTACATGATTTATATAACGATATGAATTCGATTTGCTTGACAAAAGAAATAAAAGTTATCATTCATAATAACAGAGATAATTTAAATACAAAGTCAAATAGACGCCAAATTGTATAGCAGTTTTTATTATCTTAGATCCTCACAAAATATTCTGAGTTCAGCCGATGTTTTCGCATGTTGGGTGCATCTTGATAACATATTTAACGCATGAAAACATTAAGAAAAAGCATAAAATTCTATCTGTTAAAGAAGATACTACTTTATAATCCGAATACTTGATAGGTTTAGTGAGAAAGTCGTCAATATTTCCAAAATATGAAATACAAAAATTAATTTTGTCCAAGACAATTTTCGTGAAACAAATCTTGAAAATGAGATAAAGTGTTAAGAAAACACAGCCCAGTAATTATCAAAACAAGTTTCCTAAGATTCTAGTATTCTGTTATTCAGAATTACACCGAAATTAGTGAAAATCTCTAACTCAAAGTAAGTTTCATGTGTTAAATATTTTCTTATTATTCGAAAATGTTTAAAATTGTAGAGGATGCGTTAGGAATTAGGATTATGTTGTTAGTAATTAGGATTTTGTTACTAATTAGAGTAAACAATTGTCGAACGCGAATCTGAGGAACTGGATTTCGTATATAAACGTTATCTTCATTGTTTCCGTTTAATTAGCCCATTGCTATAATTTCATTTACATCCGGTTTAGAGTTCGTTCATCATCGTTTAAGTGGTTGCTGACACCAATTTTGGCGAGAAGTTTTCAACAATTTTAAAGTGTTTAAGTTCATAGAAAATGAAGCCAAATTAATTACACGAACTGCAAAAGCAATCAGCAGCGATAGTTAGATATGGAAGAAGAGAAATGATGAATGAAAAACTGGATGATCTTATAACACCAGCGAACACCAAAACAGTCATAATGTTAAATAGCTACTGCACCAATGTTCTGTTTCTATACTTTGTCGTAAAAATCATGGGCACCAATGCAGTGTTACTACTTCCTCTTAGGGAGGAAACTAATGCAGAAACAGACAGGTGAAACCGCAACTAACTAAAAAAAGCAATTGAGAAACTAAACTCTTAAGAGTTTGCTAATTACCAAACTTTTAGTGATCGTATAGGTAAAACGGTAATGCATTGCGTTGTGAAAATGCATCCGGGACCGCGCCGTGAGAGGATCGAATAAACAACATGTAAAATCAATATATATATAAGAAAAACACATAAAAGATATAAAGAAAACATAAGTAATAGGTTTCCAGATTAAATACCAGTTTATTCAAATTCCTCACAATTAAACTTAAATCTTATTCTAATCCGAGAGTCAAACTTCTTATTTTTGTTACAGTTACAATTTTCTTATTTTAGACACAGGGAATACATCAATTTGTCATTTTCTTTTGTTAAATTTTAAATTCATGATTTGCAAATCTATTACATAACTCTTTTAATTTAAGGGGTACACGATCTATAATTTCTAAGAGGTTAAGGAAAACATATTATTTGCAATTCACGTCTGTTCTAAGGAAGATTACACAACTATTATTATCACACCCTAATTCATATAAAAACCTTAAGGTTTGTCTCGGTAATTTAGAAGGGGAAAAAGGAAGCAATACATTTTCAGTAGACTGAATTTAAGATTCAATTTTAGGTAAAGTTCTTATTTCCAAAAGTTCTAAGGAAAATTGAGAAAGCACTTATTTGTGATTTTGACGACTTGAAACGCACCCGGAAAGGTATTGGGCTGGCCTTACATTCTGGGAGAAAATTCAAGGGATTATAAGTCCCACCACAATTTCTGGAAATTCATTCCGTAAGGGGAACACAGGCGTCTAAGGAGTCTCACGCTTTTTCGGTGTCACTGGCCGCAGGTCGCACAGCCTTGCAGAAAACAAGCCCTCGAACCAGCACCCGAGCAGAATCTTCAAGCTCGCAGTCAGGATGTCGAGTATAAAATCTCACGTTGGCCGGGGTGGAACTTGGCCAATAATTTTGGAAATTAATACTCGCTGGATCATTTTTTTTTCTTTTCGACAGCAAGGCGACGGCCGGATAGTGTCCGCCGTGATCCGCCTGACTCACCACTTATTCATCCACAGAAACTTAACAAATCCTTCAGTCTTGGAAGTCCGGCAAAAAGTCTTAATCCTGAAAGTCTGAAATCCTTCAACAAAACTCATCCAAAGTCGGGCAAAACGTAACGTCCAAAAGTAAGTTCAGCAAGCAAGTACGTCTCGCCAAGTCTCGCACGAAATGTCACACGAAAAAGTGATTCAAACTCGAATTTTCTTCCTCTCCTCCACAAACGTGGGCTCCCACTATGGCTTCAATTATCGCCCCCTTAATTTTGGCAAAATTTGCGTTTTCAACCCCTGAATGCGGAAATAAGGGTGATCGCGCATGCGCGCCCTTCTTCACTTAGCCAACAACCGGACCCTCAATCGCCAAAAACCTGAATGACTTACATCGAAAGTCAAGTAGCAACCTCTGACCCTTCTGTCACGTACTTCCTGTCTTAAGGTCAACTACACAATGAAATTCCTTCTAGAACATTCTAAAGGACAAAGCGCGCGAAATCATGACTTAGCAAAAATTGCCTCCCTTTCCCTGCTTCTTTTCACAATGAATCAAAGCTTGTACAAAAATTGCAAATAAAAGAAAAATAAATAATATTCTTTTAAACTAAATAATATTCTCAGAAGCATCTGTTTTTCCCCAAAATTAAAGCATTAAAATAAATAATTCAGAATCAAATAAAATTAAGATTTCCATAAATCAGAAAATCATTCACCTAGTTTTTAAAACGCTATCAGACAAATTCTCTACACAACAATAATGAGCAAGTTGAAAAAGTGCTTTTAGTTTGCAAGAATTTAAACAAATTGCTAAAAAAGGCACCGGAATTGTCTAATTTTGAAATGAAGATTGACGCAAATAAAGAAATCACAGAATACTTTTAAAGTAGTAATAAAGCAATTTAAAGCAAAAATCACCAACTTAATAAATAAATAAATAAATAAATAAAATTATCATGCACTTATTAAGCAATAATAAAAATCATTTCCATGAACATATTGTTATGGATTTTGTATTTAGTTAGCTATTTTTAGTAGAATTATAATTAAAATTGTTTTATATCCCCGTGTAATGCAGCACGAGATATATTTTAAGAAACGCCGGAAAAGAGAAAATACAGGAGCCGGAGCATGCGCATTTAATAAATAGATATCTCGTAATTTATATTTAAACTGAATAAATGTAATTGACAACTACGTAATCTGTAACCATAATTCTACTCTTTTGCTTTCCAGAAATCTCGAGAAAACAGAAATTGCCAGAACTTTCTCGTGGCCTATTAAAAAGCTTTAAAACGCTGGAGAGAAACATCTCAGTTCAGTTGTTTACTTAGTTATTGTTGTTGATTGTAGCGAATTCGCGGTGAGATCGGATTAGCTTTCTCTGCGCTTTGGATTGTGTTCTAGTTAACATTTTAGAAATTTAAAATATAACTATTGCGTGACATTGCATCATAGTGTGATATTGTACGAATATCTTTGAGAAAAAATCCAGCGTTTTGTTATATTTCTTGTGGTACGGACAAATTTTATTAACTTTTTATCGGACTTGTGTATTCAATCTATTACGAAACCGTACGCACGCAATAATGTGTTTTGTTCTTCCTTTTAATGGCAACTATATTTAATTTGCTTAGAGTATGCATATTTTCTTAATCTGAATTTTACCTGACATATTTTTCCCACAGAAAGGTAATTTTGCGAAACGCGATTTTGTAGTATGCACAAAGTATTCACCCTCGCATTCGGCAAAGGTTTATTATATTCCATTACACAACTGAATTTAGGTTTTTGATTTAAATGCTAAATTTATTTTTTACATTTTATGACTTCAATGGTTTTTATATGCCTTACAAACTTAGATTGAATAAATTGAAAGAAAATATTCTTCCCGGATATAAATGTTGTTTTTAGCATAATTTCAGCTTCATATTCTTTTCCTGCGAACGAGTTTATTGTACTGTATTAAAAACAAATGGAAAACTTTACTTGGTAACTGAAGATCCGTCTCAATCTGATAAAATGTGTCAAATCACTGCTAAATAAATAATTAAATAAAGTTTCCTATTTCTAAATCTTCCGCTTATCAAAATGCTTAATTTTTAGTTTATCGTATCAAAAAATATGCTAATCAGCAAAATGTCAATGTTATAACAAAATAAAGAATGACTAAATCATTTAAACATTAGTAAACTGTTGATTTCTGGCAGCTCAACTGGTTAGCAGTACGAAAGTTTTCCGAGAATTTTTATAGCATGTAATGGATATATTAACCATCAAAATTCCTTCACGAAATCGTATGAGTTATGGCACAATTAACAGGCGCAATCCTAATGTAGATAATCTTTATATAAAATAATATTTACATGCCTACCATATAACAAAGACTCGTATATATCAAGGGCAGTATCGAAAAATACAAATAATAAAATCACATTTTCTGAGATAAAAATTGTTACATAAGTTAACAATGCATATTAATTAAAGAGGGGTAATTCTATGATAAAAACATTACAAATTGTTAAATCATTTAAGGACTTACGTAGAATAGCATTTTGACATTTCTGTAGAATGAAAATTAGGTTTATATATATATATATATATATATATATATATAAATGCCATATATATAAATGCTATATAAACGTTACCAATAAACCTATGCAAACGTTTCGTGTAAGTAAAATTTATTATTATACCTCCAGCATAATTATAAATTTAAGTTTGATTCTAATAATACCTAATACTATTTGCTCAAAGCTTTAGAATTGAAAATTACTACAATTATGTATAATTTCTTCTCATGAGAACAGAAACTGAGAGTGATATTATGCTTCACAATAGCGTACGAATACTAAAATCTAAATTCAGATACATTTTATGATGTAGTTAAACCTTTGAGTTTATTAGGGTATTCAGTCTGATTCTATTACAAACAGTTAAATTACTTCCCTTTATTCAATATCAGAACGAAACTCTGAGATAAAGGATAGACTGTGTATTTGGATAATGGAAACTCACGAAGCCTTATGTATGTTAACGACAATATGGTTCTAGTGATGACGAATCTCCTACCATTATACATGAAGCGTCATGGTAAGATTTCGTCTTTGAACCACTGTTGTGCCCAAACCGTGGGAGGAAGAGTTTCAAATTTGTTCGGAACTCAGCGAATTAATGTTGTCATATATTTCAGGGGATCATTTGGTTCCGCCGTGGAACCTCGGAAAGGGCTTTTCATTACGCACTGTGGGAGGAGAAATGATTGGGGGGGGGGAGAGCTTGTGTGATAAATTCGCTAGGTTATAATTTGGGTGACTAGATATTTGATAGACGACTTTGTTGTTGTCTTAGTAAGAAGGGCTCTTATTAGATATATCTCATGCCATTATTATTAAGTGGAGTATCAATGAAATTAGATGGAGGAGTTTATTGTAACATAAATCACAATATTAAACCCACAATGAGTTGTATAAATCATGCCCACCGTTTAAGAATTTAAAATAGTTCCATGTCTTTAATTTTCCGAAATATTAGTCAAGTTAAAAGTGTCTGAGCTATAATATTAGAAAAATATACAGAATAAAGATTTGAAATTTAAAATTAGGCAACATTTATTCTAAGATTAATTTTCGTTTTCTGGGAAAAACTTAAGGTTAAGTTGAACCTAATTTTACAGAAAAATGAGTTTACTTATACCGCTATACTCACATGTAAATAAAGTGTTATTAAACAAGAAGAATGAATTGTAAAAATCATTATTTCAAAAGCGTTATGTACATTGAACTGATTCTTTTCCAAAACGGATTTTTTTTTACGTTATTGGGATTAACAGGTCCAAAATGTTTGGGAAAGGAGAGAAGTGTATCCTAGTGATTTTTCATCAGTTCTGCGACAGTTTGCCATTTTGCATTTTCCTCATTAATATAGGGTATTCATCTTCATTATTGCTACTATCAACTCAGTAACAAACATCTTTTGTTAACAATGAGATATTTTCCTGTACTACTCATATATCTATCGGCATTATCTAATAATTTGTTTGCACGATTTCCATTTGATTTCTTAGATATTCTTTTCCTAACATTTTTGCCGAAAGCACAAAACTCAAACCTAAGAAAGAGACATAAAAAGAATTAATACAAAATGTAAAGTAAAATAAGTAAAACTAGTTAACGTGTATAAAACTAGTTTTACGTTACACGTTAACTAGCTTTACGTATTTTACTTTGTATTAATTCTTTTTATATCAATATTTCTCTGTAATAAAATGCTTATTGTTGAACGAATTATTTCTTATAAAATAGTTCTCTTTGAAACACAAGTGCTTTGAATTGCGTGCCCTTTTCCAGAATGAATAATGCTCGTAAATCAAGGTAACCCTGTATGTACTTTCTTGTTCTTTTTAACCTATGTGATTACTCGTATCTAACTATCAGTATCATTGTTATTTGTTCATTCACTTAAGTCTTTTATGAGATTTTAAAAATAAATTTATCCAATGAAATTTGCTTTTGCCTCCTTTTGAGGATTTCGCTGAAATGTGAGATTACTAAGTCCCATTTTTGTTAAAGCCTTCAGTTCATTTTTATCAATGACGAAACTCATCCATATGGGACTAATCTCGTAAATGATTTTCTGGCAAAGGATAATATTAACCGGAGAGACTAGCCACACATCTTCAGATCCTAATCCTTGAAGAACATATTTTAAGCTTTTAGGAGGGCAACTGCAACTTGTTTTCCTACTAGCAGAACTTTTCAGGATTTGAAAACAGGAATGATAATTTTGGCACAGAGGCTCATGGCCTGCGTGAAATCTGTGAGGTTCCTTTAGTTTGAAATTATTTTATGCTTTGGATCTGTACAACCACTTCTGCTTTTCCGTTTACCGCCTGAAAACAAATTTAGTTCTCGTGTATTTAAGGTTAGGATTTTGAGACTGTAAGACAGAGCTTGTTCTGCCTCTTGAGACCAGACTACTAGGTTTCGATATTATATAAGAGTTCTTGTTTTCGGCCATGGATTATACTCGATGATAGTTGAACTCCGCGCCGATGAAATCCTGAGCCAACTTCGCGTTCAACTGATTGCGTAGTCTTCGGCTACAAGTTTACTTAAGTTTAAGCTTTACGTTTGACTTACTGCTCTTACGTTTCTCACCGTAAGTGCTAGCGAAGAACAAGGAGTGCCTTCTGTTCATCTTATATAGTTTTAAATAAAGGATTGTTTACACCCTTCCGAAGTTCCAGCGGTTATTTTAGACTTAGCGATAATTCCCTGTCAGTCTATCTGAAGTTCAATCATATTTTTCAACAGTAAAGGACTTTATAAGTCACGTTATGAAAGGTTTATGACTGGTAGAGGGGACAACAACTACTATTAGCCTCTTTTTTTTCCTAGCTTGCGTCCTATGTTTTAGATCTTCTTGAGCCGTTAATCATGATTGTGAGTGCATGCCATGGTAGTTGTATGCTCTTTTTACTTCCTTGTACGAAGTAAAAAGGAAGTATTGTAATCTCGAAAAGTTTCAGGCAGCATATTTCAACGAAAATATCCATTTTGACCGCTATCGAATGCAATTTAACGATGTTTTTGCGTGATATCTGTACGTAAGGACAGAATAAAAGACTCGTTTCCTCCAAAAAAATTATAAAACTGCTTTAAAATTAATTCTGAAGAGAATTTTTCGTGGCGTCTGTACGAACGTATGTACGTACGTGCGTATCTCGCATAACTCAAAAACGAGTAGCCTCAGAACGTTGAAATTTTGTATATAGGACTGCTATAACATGTAGATGTGCACTTCGTATTTTGGTTGCAAATGTATATAAATACTATATTTATATATATATCCACTCTGTTACTCCACACAGTGATCTCAGTTGCTTTACTCTTATATGTTTGTAAATTGTAATTTTTTTTTTTTTTTTTTTTTTTTTTTTTTTTGCTTTAAAAATGATTGAATTATGTTGTTCTTATCTTCCGGTTAAGGGTTTTATGCCTTAAGCAATATTTGTACAATTATCAACAATTTAAAAGCTGTTTAAGTGCGGTTAAGTTTTAAATAACATGGCGAACATGGTTTACATTTGAAACAGCAGAATTGTAGATTTGTTGCCAATCTAGAGAGACTAAGCTTCGCAACAACAAAAATAACGCCTTCATTTATTATTGCGAATTAAATCATGCTTAATCCTTTCTGGAATTTTTTTGAGGAAATAAGTGTTTAAGAAATAAGTGTTTAAGATAATTAGTAATTTAATTTTTAATAATTAGTAATTTTAATACACATATTTTGAGCTTTTATCTATTTTTGTCTTGTCGCGAAGTGAAAACTGAATTAATTGAATGAGAAATACTCAATCGTCTGTGAAAAACTTTTTCTTTTTTACATCGTTCTAGCTTTATTAGAGTATTTGAAAAGAACACGTGGCAACGATTAAATAATTCTTTAAATGATATACATTTTGTGCATTCTGAGTTATAATATGAATGAAATATAATACTGTTAAGTGATCCTAGTGCCAGAGTGTCGCTATGTTAAACAAATAGAGTGAATTTTAAAAAATGCCTTTATTCTATTGTGGTTTATGCGCTGTCGGCGAAGTAGATTTAATTAAATCCAATAGGTTTAAAAGAAATGCAAGAAATAAATGCGTATAATTTAATATTCCGTACAAGGAAGTCATGTGGTGTACACATCAGATTTTTTTTTATTATACCGATCTATGTCCAAAGAAAATTTCATTTAATGATGTGTACTATATTTCTCCTACTACAAGTCATAGCTCGTTTATCAAATTAAAATTCATTAAAAATATTTGCTCCTCTTGCAAAACACTCCTAAACTAAGTTAATCAAAATCCAACATTTTACTATATGATAGTGTTTTAAATTAAAAAAGCATTTTCATATTTGATCGATTATCTCAGAATTGATCGATAAACTTTAATAAAATTTGATTTGGAGGTACATAGTACAAAAAGATGTACCATGCCTCAGATATTCATGATACAACATGAATGAAATTGCGCAAATTTCAAAGACACAGGAAGGTCTAAAACTCAGGTTGCAAGATCGAACGAACAAGCAGGATAATAGATGTTGTACCTCTCACATACAGCGAGGATAAGTCTGGCAACAGCTGCAGGAAGAAAAACTTAGCAGTGCTGGAATGGCAACAGCGGATGATATTCTATAGATATTTTGATTTTGAGTCGATGTTTTTTTGCGTCTTTTGCGATACTACTTGCGTACAAAATTTGAGTTTTTGGGTGAATGAAATGGAATCCACTGCCCCGCTGCGGATATTAGTAAAATATATTTAGAAAATTAGCTGCGTTGGAAAGGATGAAACCTTGTGTTTGAATTTGCGGTATTTTTCCTCCTAAAGTTGCGTCGAGTTCAAAATATTATGCCAGGCTTATTCACGCTGGTGCAGATAAGTTCAAATTTTGTTATTGTGTTTATAGTGTATAACTTGCAAATATATGAATAGAATTCTATTAAATAAACATTTAAAATTCTGGAATGGTGTTTAAAATTTTAGATGTAGAGTATTCACATTGCTATGTCGGAGCTAGTGGCAGTCAGGTGTAAAGTAAAATTGTTTTTGCTCCACGACATAACAGATGTTTTGACTCCGTCTAATAGTCATACAGCTTTTACAACATTATTCACAATAGAGATATTAGATATGAGCCAGTTAATGAGTTCTTGTGATAGTCATTATTTGTTTTGGTATTATATCAACCTGTGACCATACCAAATTTAATTAAATTAATATCGGTTCCGAAGATAATCGACAAAATGTGAAAATGGTTTTAATTTCGAACGTCAGTATATTTATTGGTATCATGGGTACTTAATACAGAATTCGATAACTATGTGTCTTATTAGGAAAGTTTTTATTATTGAAAGCTGCCGAAAATTCACTTTTTATTCAGATTTATCGCAATGCTTTCGGAATATTTAAGCGCTTCTCTGAAATCATTAATATTACGTAGATATCATTCCCTATACAAATCTCTTTAGTTGCATCTGACAAAGCACTAAAATATGTAACTGTGCTGTATCGCAGTATAATAACATGTATAAAATTTAATATTTAAGAAATAAAATCTCATATGACATTTCAAATCTGAAATATTCATTTAGGGAATTTCATGATATTTAATTTATATTGCGTTTAAGTTTCAAAGCAATTCTTAAAAGGAACGCCTATTATGAAAAGAGTGTGAGCGGATAAAGTTCTTCAGCTCTTTTTTAAATCAAGATTTAACGTATTTGTGAATGGAATTTTCTCAGTTGCGTAACGAGATTAAAATTTGTTTGCCTTTCTAAAGTAATGGTAATATCAGACTTACAAAAATATGTTCTCTTCTTCAGCAAAATAATGGAATTTATGATAACTCGATATGTAATGCATTCTGAGGCTTATGTTGATTAAAATATTATTAAATTTTATATAACTTTTGAAATCTCTAGATCGCATTCATCTGAAGATCTATGATATTTTTTGAGCAGTTTGAGTTTTTGATTTAAGTCCTAAAACTCACTGGTAGTATAACATGCGAAACATTTTAGCATAACTAGTAACTAGACCATAAATGTTTGCTTTTACGATCAGAAGTTCAATATTCTGCTCCTATTATCCCTTAATAACATTTGGAAATCATATGATATTTTACAGTTCAATTATTCTCTAAAATTAATTCCTCTGGATGTCTTGTAATTATGCAAATCAAAATAATTTTACTATTTCTTGAATATGTATTCTAACATTTGATATACCTATGACACCTATCTGACATTTGATATATCTATGCTACCCCCGTCTGACATTTGATATATCTATTATATCCGACTGACACTTGATATACCTATATCATTAAGTCTGTTACATCTTTCACTTAAGATGGCTTGATGTCCTTCAAACAAAGTACGTAATTAATATAACAAAATATTATATTAGCTAAAATAACACGCCGAAAAACAAAGATATCAAAGTAGCAAGAAACGTTGTTAATTGCATAAATTTACAGGACTATTCTTCAAGGATAAATAGAAGCTACTTCTTCATGTGCAGGAGTGAAAATGACGAAGGAGAAAAATTTGCCCACGCGATAACTATAGACAACAAATTTGAGAAATTTCCAGCTAAGGAAAGGAATAAAAGCTACTGTGCTTGTATTGACAAAAAGTGAAAGCATCTATGAAATAATTTCTTTAAACGCTAAAGATAAAGATGTATTATAATTGCGATTTGATTCCAGTTCTTACCTTTGCTCCTTTTTAAGTTGGAACTTTACTAAATTTTTGCCTGTGTAAATCTGCGTAATTTACCTTGAATCTTGTTGCTTTAATATCTTAAACAAAATATTATAATCTTTTCGACATTCCTTTATGCCTGGTCGCCTGCCTATAATATGCCATTTATTCTTATTTCTGACACCCATTATGGCTAAATTTGTCTTTGAATTTATACGATATCAAAATTGATTATATTCTCGATAATTTCAGAATGTAATTCATATTTTTCTATCGTTTGTTTAACTTTAATCGGTAAGGCATTTTCAACTAGTCTCATTTCGTTCCTAGTCGACATTCAAAATGATAGAATTTTCAATATTATCAGAAAAATTTGCTTACTTTTTTGCCAGTTGCAATGTCCGCAATAAGTCGCATGCCAGAATGTAATTTTTAAATAAAGGTACTCTATTAGACAGATAATGACATCTTACTTCCTGCCTAATATCCTATATGAGTCATTGCAAAACTGTAGCTCAACAGCCACATATGGCTTTTGGGCCGTTAAATGCGGCTCGCGGCATGGCAAGCATTTCGGCATGATTTTGAAATATTATTATAATGTGAAACATCGCGCTACGATTAGGCTTTTTAACAGTTAATGATTTAACATTTAGAATTTCAGTATGCCTATAACAATTTCAAAATATTATCAAAATATGCACCTTGCATTCTTAATCTCTGGCCATGTTAATTTTATAACCGAAAACCTGGGATATTAAATTTTTAGCCGAACTCACCGATATGCTAACTGCCGCAGTGGGTCGTCTGTCTGGCTGTCGATAGAAAGAAAGAAAGGTGTTTTGATTTCTATTTCTTCGGAGCTTCATCGACACACATTCTTTTTGTAACTTTCCAGCGAATGCAATGCATATAGGCTACGATAGCATCACTGATTAAATTTTTGCCTTTGTTTTCACTTGATTAAAAAGTTTTATATTATTGTAGAGTCTACTATTCCTTTTTAGATTAAAATTTGCTTTTAAAATTAATTATTTATTCATTATAAACAATCCACATTTCTTAACGTGAAACAATGTACTAAAACGAACTTCAGATAGCATAGAAAACTAGCAAAATACTATACAGTAACAAAATAATTCATAAAAATGGGCTGGTCCCCATTAAGAAAATCAGGTAATTACTTGCTGACAGCTGTAGGATATTTAAATACAATAGCAATTAAAAACTTACGTTCCTTTTATAAGGCAACTGGCTTTTAGTATTGTATAAATAGATCAAAGATTTTACTATCATACATTTATAAAAATTTTCAAATTACACAATTTAAGTAAAAACATAAATATATGAAAATTCAAATTCAAACTGAGACAAATGCTTCGTATATTCCAGTTAGGCCCTAAATATTTAGTAAGTAAAATTTTACATTACCTAATAATAATTACATAATTTGTTTTTGAATAAAAGAAGCCAGATTAGAGAAAATAAAATTTGAAAGTAAATTTTCATAATTAAGGATTAGAATTTTCATAATGATATTTGTTCAGAAATGACTTTTCTAAAGTTTCCATACATTACCTCAAATACAAAATTCCAGAATTTTATAACATAACTATTTTTATTATTCTAACTTACATTTTAACATCATTGTAATATTATTACTAAAATTATGGTTTTATAATTATTAAGATATTTCTATACAAGACTGGAAGACCTCTTAGCTTTCTCCAAATGCAAATATATCCATCTATTGGGCTTTAACTTTTACATTAATTCTATGCCTATTTAGTTATAATTTAACTTAATTAATTATTTTTTTATGTCAATCTCAGCAGTAACTGCGCAGAATTATTGTTTTTTAAGTCCTATTTACAATAACATTTGTTTCAGTTTTATTAAGTACATATATTATGACGTAGAATGCTGAAATGTTGTTTCATAATGAATAAGAAAACTAGTAGTTGAGGCAGATTAAATCGTCATTTCTGTTTCAATAAACGTCTTGCGGCCATAAACAACATGGCACACTAGTTGTACCAGTTTTCAGAGTATTTATATTTTTGATAGCTTTGCAGAAAGAAGAGAATAGCAGGCAACAGTCCAGATAGGCCGGAGTGTAGAACGTAAGCAGTTTTATGTTCAGGATGAAATCTTGATTCAGAATAAGTTTGTTTCGGTTCTCAATGCATTTTATTGGATAATTAATACTGCTGTAAAATTATTATTGACTGTTTGAGCTTTAGTTCCATTTACATTACCAGCGTTATGCTAGAGTCGTAAGACGTGGATCAGTTTCGGTATGCCGCAGTGCAGAAAATTTTACTATTACGCAGTTTACTATTTCTCTAAATCCTTCTAAAATCTAAATGAATTGTGTTCAAGTTATTGCCTATAAATTTAATTAATATTAATAATCCTGAAGTGAATTCATGTTAAAAAATTATCCGACAAAGCAAATAAAATATTGATATGGTCCGTTTTCTTTGAAAATGGTGTAAATCCATTTTGTATTGTATGGAGATATTTAGGGGTTTCTGTTTGAATGGTTTGAAAAATATTGGCATATGTTAATATTCTCATTTTATGTTTTTTAAATATTAAATTGATTTACATTTATAACATGACCGTTTTTAAAGTTAAAATAAATTTATAATTTTGATTAACCTCAAATGGGTTTTACACCACCTTCAAAGTCAACAAAATACGAAAATTATATATTTATGAAATATTAAATATGAGATTTCACTTGACGCAAAGCAATTTTTTTATAAAATTTTTAGCATCTGATTCCAAGATTCTTTTTTTTTTTTTTTTTTTTTTTTTTGTTGTTTGTTTTGTTTTGTTTCCATTCATTGGGATTATTATAATATAATAATAATGAATATTAAAACTAATAAATATGTAGAAGAAAATGTATCAAAATAAAAGTTTATTTTATAAATACCTACCTGAAACACTATCCAAGTGTAAAATTGCATTATTCATTTCGAATATTATATAATGTAAAATACACAGTTGTTATAAAATTAAGATTTAGTAATTTTAGAGATAATCATACTTTTATTTCAAGTTCAGTGAACAAACAGAGCACATTACTAAGTTTTATACTCTATAATAAATGAGCGAAGTACCAAAATTCCAGTAAACGAACAAAAAGTTTTATGTCATTAAAAGTATTGCTACACATATAAAAATGAAGTAGAGAAATTCTGTAGTATAATTTTTGAAATAAATATTATGCCTTTGAGGAAAATGGACTTACATCACTTTCAAAGTAATTATATTTGTAACTTCATTAACTACGTAAATTTATATTGACAAAATGATGAAAATTTGAAGGATTTTTTTTCTGGTAACTGTTTATAGGTAAAATGTTCATAGCAGATTGCATTCATTGTTATCATTAGCTTACTTTTTATCAAAAATGGACCTTAAGCACTTTCAAAGGAAACGGCTCATGTAAGTTTTAACTGAAACAGCAGGTATGAAAATTATTTTTATATTTTTCAACTTAACGAAAAGAGCTTGTGTCATGGTTTCTCCCCCCCCCCCGCCGACCAAAAAAGGATAAACAATCGTGGAAGTTACGTTCCTTTTACGAACTACTGATGTATTTTGTACATCCTCTTCAATCAAGCTATTACCTAAACACAATTTGTTTTCTAGATTTAACGGCTCATTATATATTTAATATTGGAAGATATCTCCACGCCCGAAGACATAACAATTTGCTATGTCTCTAGAAAACCGTTAATAGTAATCTAAAGTAGTAATCACCATTTTAATAAAGATATAAGTAATAATCATTCATTTTTCTCATCAAATGAGCGGCAGGATAATGATAATAATGATGATAATAATGCGTAAAAAAAAGGAACAGGGAAAAAGTAAAAGGAAAATGAACACACGTGGATTTCTTTACTGTACTTGTTGCGTGCTAGTTCAACCAGTTGTCGTAATGCATTTTGGGTTGTCATAGCAACGCGATGGATAGACGGATGGCTGGATGCATCAGTGGGGGTTTTCCGCTAAGCTGGGGTGGAGAACTGGCGATGCTCTACCGGCCTCACCCTCGCGAAATGTTGCAATATAGGATGCTTTATCGCACATTTTGGCGATTAAAATTTCATTGTCATTATCACGCATATTGCAGGACAATATGTTTAAATGTTATACAAGAACAGTTTATACGGCATTCGTAGCTTTGCGCAAAGATCTCTAGTAACCACAAAAAATTAGCAAAAGTCTTGCTTGGTAATATTTCTTTGACAATTAATTTGATCATCTTTGCTTCAGGAGTTTCGTAATGGTTTCATTTATTTGTATACCTAATGCTAAATTGCAACTTTCAGTACAATTTTTTTTTTTTTTTTTTTTCTGTGTATAGATTTTTACATTTAGCATAAAAAGAATTACTTCAAAGGAGTTACATCTAAATGTCTGGAAAACAATTATTCCTTCACTATATTACTGGTAATTTTTTTTACGTAACTCAAGAAAATATTTTATTTTTGAATATATTACGCATCACGTTTCATGCAAACTCTTAAATTATCAAATAAGAAATTATTATTTCACATAGTGATAACCTCTTTTCTACAGTATTTAATCATTATTTTTTATGTACGATTCCATGTAGTACATGGCATCAAGGGAAAGATGACGTCTACTTGCTTACATATTCAATGGCAAATTTTAAAAGGTAATCGGTAAATAAATATATTTGGTTATAAGATAAACCATACACCATATGCATCATATGCATCCAACTGCAAATCTCAACTTCTTTTTTACGGAATTTCATTATGTAATATAAAAAGTAATAAAAAATATTCGGTCTTAAAATCTCATATTACAGTTTAACACATCGAAGAATTTAGCCTTAGCCGGCTAATTTTGAGCCAGAACCTTTCTAATAAATCGAGATTCAGTTTTGTTCACCAATTCCATAGGCGTTCATTCAACAGTGGGCACTGGTGTATTATTCAATAGGAAAACTGTTAAGATAGTAAATTAAAAGAAAGCATAGTTTAAGTGATTAATAAATTTAAAACACGTAGGTTTAAGGAATTTAAAATTTTTAACTCTTCTCTTTTTTAAATAACATAAAGCGATAAAATAAATTGATCGTTAGATGTGATCTTATTTGTGAGATAGAAAACTGATAAGAAACAGACATGAGTCACATTTTACTTTATAAAGATCTCTTTCTGTTTGCCGTTTACTCAAACATGAAACTTTGTGATAAGTACTACAAACAAGAAATACTGCCAGATGTTGTTATTTTACCTTCACTTCTAAGCAATCACTGTACCATCACAACAGATGGTCTTCAAATCAGCAGACGATATTTGGGAAAAAACTGCTTATTATCTAGAAGTAAATATGCTTATTGAAATATAGAGCGTCTCCGTAATATAAATTAAAGTTCGTATCAAAAATAGAATGGAAGCCATAAATAACTTGCAAAGTTAAATTTTACTGACGTCATTCTGAGCGCGAGATATAATTTTAGATGCTTAATATTTAATTTCAAACGAAAAAGTTTTAATTTCAAACACTATTTTAATTTCAAACAATCAACAGTTCTTAGCCTTTCTATATTTCTTTATGCATAAAAAAACAATAATAATTAAACTATGTTAATAATCCTATAGAAGAAAATAAAGGAACTTAATGATAATACAATCAAAAAAAAAAAAAAAATCTGAAAGGTTTCAGATTTTAAATTACTTCCAAAGGGGCATTTTTTTTAACGTTTTGTGTGTTACCTTTATTTTTTAAATATCATGTTCTTTGCACTTAAATCATAAAATTCAATTCAGTAGCAATGTCGCAAAATAATTTTAAAATTAGCATACCTTTAGAATTTCCGACACACAGTTCCGCGCCCGCTGGAGGTAAAAAGGCATTCCCCCTCCCCCCACCGTAGAGTGTTGCCATTGCTCGCTTTTAAATCATTGAATTTGTTACTCAAAAATTCGTTAAAGTTTTACAAAATATGAAATTGATAATAAAACAATTTCCAAATTCACATTTAGTCTTCCACACGCCCATATTCGTAGGAGGATTACGTCATTCAAAATTCGATGGCTCTATGTACCGTTGTTTTATCACAGTGCGAGAAATAGACATACATTTATGCAGATTTTTCATTATTTAATTTCTTCATATATAATGCAAGATTCTAACATTTGGTGGCAACAGTTTGTTCAACGCAAAATTCCAAAACGAAAACAATAGTCCTTCAGGGACAAAGCCCCTTTGGACTAACAATTATAATAAACACGAAATAACACTAAAAAGAAAACAAGAAAGCTTTCAGATTTTACATTACGCCCAAAGGAAATATTTTTAACGTTTTATGTGTAACCTTTATTAGTACAAAGGGGCAATTTGCTCAGGACTATTAAAATTTCGTTTTGGCATTTTGCGTCCATTCGTTACAAATTTAGGTTCATGTTTCAAATTGTTGCCACCAAATATTAGAGCCCTGTATTATATTTAAAGAAATTATACAATGAAGAATCTGCATAAATGTATGTAAGTTCCTCGCATAAATGTATGTAAGTTCCTCGCACAACGGTACCTAGAGCCATCAAATTTTGAATAAAGTATGTTTCCACCCGAATTTAGGCTTCTGGAAGCAGAATTTGGTATATATATATATATATTTTCATATATTTTATATTTTGTGAAACTTTAGTGATTTTTTTATTAAGAAACTCAACGATTTCACAGCGAGCAATGGCAACACTGTACGCAGAAAAAAATATATATATATATTATTAACTCCAGTACGCGAGACTTTGTATCGCAAATTCTAAAGATATGCTCATTTTAAAATTACTTTGCGATATTGCTGTTGAACTGAATTTTATGTTTTAAGTGCGAAGAACGTGATATTTGATAAAGAAAGATAACACACAAAACATTAAAAAAAAATCTGAAAGCCTTCAGATTTTTTTTTTTTTTTTTTTACTATGTTTTTTGGTTTGTTTATTAAATATCATGTTCTTCGCACTTAAACGATAAAATTGAGCTCAACAGCAATATCACAAAATAATTTTAAAATGAGCATATCTTTAGAATTTCCGATACACAATCTTGCGCGCTGCAGTTAAAATTCCCCCCCCCCTCCCGTATAGTGTTGACATTGCTCGCCATGAAATCGTTGAGTTTGTTAATCAAAAATTCGTTAAAGTGTTACAAAATATTAAATAGATAATAAAAGAAATTCCAAATTCCAAATTTGGGCTTCCAGATGCCCATATTCGGGTGAAAACGTATGTTATTCAAAATTTGATTAGGTACCATTGTTTTATGGGCTTAAAAAAAAAAAAAGGGAAAAGAAAAGGAAAAAGACATAATTAGGTATTAAAAAATCTAACTTAAAACACCGAGGTAATCCATTCAAAAGGTTATCTGCCTCGCATATTTTCTTCAGGACTTTTAATTTATCGACCGATTAAGCTCATTGCACATTTCAACATTATGACATTATGCGATTAACACAGTTTCCGTAAGATTGATTTTAAGTTAGGATCTTTCAAGATTTTAAGTTATTTTATTTATCATATTACTACGAGAAATATGTAGTCGCCTGTTGACTTTGCTTGCGAAAACGTTATGCGTTTAACACGGTTTCCGTAAGATTGATTTTAAGTTAGGATCTTTCAAGATTTCAAGTTATTTTATTTATCATATTACTACAAAAAATATATAGTCTCCTGTTGACTTTGCATGCGAAAACCTCAGATATAATTTGCTTTTTAAATTTGCAAGTTTGAGGAAAAAGTGATTACTTTGGTTAACGGGGGGGGGAGAATTCTGAATGGTTTGAGATTTTGACAGTCGCCTAAAAGAGTTTGTTAAGGTTTTTAAACGCTTTCGCTCGCCTCTCAGTCTACCAGTCTCCTGTTACATTGACTCCCAATAAAACCTCCCTTTTTTGCTTTTTGTCTTCTTTTCATGGGAAGATTGGTGTAACACCAAAGAACCTGGTTCAAAGATCCTGTTTTCACAATTTTCACAGAAACATCCATACTTTCGTGCAGATTGTTCATTATTTAATTTCTTTAGAGCGAAAATATTTGATGACAACAGTTTAAAACGACATCAACTCTATTTTTATTCTGTGATCATTGGCTGTTTTTCCGATTTGTGAAAATTTACTTTAAGCGCAATATTTCCTGGAATAGTTTAAAATTATTCTTATCTCAAAAAATAAATAAATAAATAAAATAAAATAAAATAAAGACTCTCGGGTAACACTTATACTGCCTAGCACAAAGATGGGCTATCTAGTCTTTACAATTACCTTCCACATGAATGTGCAATAACTTTAATTTTTAAAGCACACCTTTGAAGAAAATTCAAACTAAATATTTAAACATAAAATGAAGCATTTGATGATTTTATGAGACATGAAAAGACCTTTTTGCCTTGTTTAAAAACAGAACGATTTTTATTGCTTGCAATTTTATGGTACAAAATCATATCACTAAGCTTCTTGGTGAAAACATGAGCATGAAAATATATTAGAAAATTCTTCAAGAACACAAAGTTCAACGTTGAATCATAATCTAGAGCAATTTCAAAAACCATGCTTTAGCAAATTTAATATTTCAATTTTTTCATTCAGCGTGTTTTCATTTATGAATGAAAATGAGATTTAGCCCGTCTGTTGCCATTCAACGATATATTTGTGTTTGCATATCGTGTTATCTAAATAATAACACAGTACGTATTACAAAGCTTTGATATAATCTAGATTCAGACGTGATAAGCAGGTTACACTTTAGGCTTTGGAACTTAAATAGTTTCAATGACGGGAAATATAAAACTTGTTTAGTATATCGTAAAATTACATAATTTTTAGGGATTTTTTAGCTTCTCTCCAATTTAGTTTGTGTTCCTTAGGCTAATTAATATTATGACACCTACAAAATGTGTTTCTTTCTTATTAGAAATAAATTCAAAAAATTTACCACTGAAAGGACTCTAAGTATTTAAGGAAGCTGAAAGTTTATTTAAAGCAACTAAAGCTGAAGGATGTACATTTTATTGAGAAGCAAGCCTAGTAATAAGAACTATGATTGCAGTTTTGACAAAGGAATACTTTTATACTACTTAGTACAAGCTGAAATTTCGGCTAGATCTCAACAAGTGCACTAGATGTTGAGTGGTTTTAACCGCTAAATACTCTCAGCTCGATTACGTTCACAATTTATGTTGAGTGGTTAAAATCGCTAAACACTCTCAGCTCGATTACGTTCAGATCTCTGCGAATCTCATGGGCATTTTTTGTGGTTTTCGCTATAGTTATGTACGTCAATGTGAGCCAGTTTGACTTAGAAATACCTCCATGAAGGCATATTTACTGTTGGGTAGGTAATCCTGGTTGGCTTTGATATAATCAAAACAATTATTTCTATCATTTTATTATTCTTTGTGTTATTTTTTTCATTTCCTGAACCTGAGCTTTATTATGTTTGTAAATTGAATTAATTCTTTTTCTTCAGCTCACGTCCGTCTTTGGCAAGTCAACCATTTGATGCCGTGCCATCCAGTATAACCGTGCTTATTCTTCAACTGTGTTTTCTCGGATTTTTACCTCCAGAGGTTGCAGGTGCGGAGATAATCAACGTTATCGTCTCCTGAGTTACATAAGGAGAATATGGGGGAGCTGACAATGTCGATTTTATGGAGATGGCTCTGGAGGTAGTTATGGCCTGTGCTTAGTCTGAATATGGTCACAGCATCGTCTTGGAACAAATTGTTGGGGATGGATCTTGTTATTACCGTTTCCCATCTTTTACCAATAGCATTTGTCGTCCGCGCGTTGTCCACAGTCTTCTTGACTGTCGATGTAATTTTGCTGCATATGGCTCTATATGTTAGGGTGGGGGTTGCGTTGGCTGAGGTACAGAACATCCTTCTTTTTGCGAATCTGCCCGCCTGTTCACTTCATGTGATGTCACAATGCCCTGGGAACCATTGTACAAGAATATCTGTTGTCTCCTGTAGCGTGAGAAGTCTTTCCTGGCACTGGGCTACAAGTTGTTTTTCAATTGAATTAATGAACAGTGGCCGTATTGACTGCTAGTAATCCTGAGTGATTTGCTGAAAATTGATGTCATGTTAACATTAGTTTAATACGATTACAACGTTATCATATAGAATTAAATGGCAATCATCATTCTTGTTGCTTTGATAAAACTTTCATGAGAATTGCACAGCTAAGCCTTCTGAACATGTAAATTATCAATTCTTTATGCAATACCCTGTTCATTTCCTAAGGATAAGACTAACAGTGTTATAGTATGTGAAACACTGAAAATAGACAGGAGGTGAAGTGCGAAACAATTTCTTAAGATGCTTTGGCTTCTGATTGAGAAGCAGGGTGCCACATACACACCGCATCAATGAATCATGAAGGATAAGTAAATATATGAGCAAAATTATTTTATTGATTTGAAAAGATAAATAAAACAGTGACCTCTGTTACAAAATTGTAAAATTTCAGATAAATGTTGCTATTAGGCGAATGAAACTATAATTGGATCTGGAACATTTGTTTCCAAGATTTAAGGAAGTTTAAAGGTGAAAAAACTAAGAATTCTCGTAAAAATAGAGCAAACAAAAAAGTTTGGTTTTTGTTGCTTTTCTTGGGAAGTATAAAAATCAACAACTTTTAAATAGTAGTTTGAAGACCAAAAGGGGAAGAGAAAGAATAATTTTCAAAGAAAGAACAAACAGTTCATCCAGATAAATAATGTTACATTCAAAAGACATCTTGAATGATCAGGCATCTAGCATTAATTACAATTTATACTGATTCTTATGTATTACTTTAAACCAGGGTTTCTTAAACTGTAGGTCGCGGGACTTGCAACAGGGGGCCGCCAAATATTTTAGCAGTTTTGATATTTCTGTAACTTATTGCAATAATTTTACAATTAGCAAATATTTTTACACAATGTATCTCAAAATAGATAAAGATAAGGCAATACAGACAAAGAAAATATACGAAAACGTTCCGACGTATTCTTATAAACGGTCATTATAACGGTCATTTTCCTTCCTTTGCACGTGACGCTGTCATTTCCTCTGTTACTTATTTCAAATTTTCACATTGTTCTATGTCTTAAAATTAGAAATTAAAGTTAATGACCTAAAACTGCAATAGCGTATTACAGTACAAGTGAAAAAATTGACAGTTCACTCACGCGTGTATCGAATTTGCTAATAATATTTGCTAATAATACTAATGGGGTCCCACAAATTTTTTGTAAATATTATGGGATCTTGAGGGTCGCGAAAAGTTCTCAGTGATAAAAGGAAGTCGCGACTGAAAAAAGTTTATGAGACTTTGTTGTGAGCTAATTTAGGTCAGAACTATAAGAGAAGTCTAAAGGTGATTTTGTTAAATTCACAATTTATGTTGATTATTATGTTCTTTTATGTGTTAATTACAGAAATGAAATCAGATTTTTCTGCCCTGCACAGTTTTTTGTAATATGAAATTACTTTGATTCATATTTATCTTTATAATTTCATTCTTTTTTGCGTTTATAGAAATATTCTGGGTGATGTATAAATTTTGCTGACCTGTGCAGGTATTTTAACAAATAACCAATTTAACTTAAAATAACATTTAAAAAATACGGGTAATATGAACAGTCTGATATACTTTTTGTTATTAACATGCAGAAAGAAATACATAAAAATCAACATAAATTAGGCTTTAAACAAAATATTTTTTCCAAGTGTTTCACAAAAATTCAAATAAAGGCTTAGAACAACCTTAATTTGCATAGTATACACATAAACTGAAAACAAAACACATTAGATTGAGAAGAAAAGTATATTCTATATGGAGGTTATTCATTTTGAAGGCTTGAATTTAAGGATTTATCAAACTTTGTTAAAAATACGGCTTAAAATATACACCAATTTTAATAGTAACTACCATTTTCATCTCTGTTATACAACATGATTCTGAACAATTTTTCTGCTTTCAAAGTTTTTTTTTTTTTTTTTTTTTTTTTTTGTTTCCAATAAAATCTGTTTACTCTTCTTCTGCAGAAAACGATATTTTTAAGGCTACTCGACTATGCAGTTTTCTAACTTGCGCGAAAAGATTCGGTAAGATCTAACTGCGTGCCCTGAGATTTAATTACTTTACTTCCTTTTATTCCAGATGAAGGAATAAATGGCATCCAATATTCCCTAATACATGCTAAGTAATATAGCTCAGTATAATTCCAACTTTCCGGATCCGATTATTTAGATCATTCAATAAGGCCGATCATTTCTGTGTCTAGCTGATCCTTCATCTAGAAGGAGGCTTAGATTTTCTCTAATTTAGCGATGAAGGTTTATTTATGTTCGCAGTAAATTACATGTCAAGTAATGGATTAGTCGATGATGATCCGTGAAAGGCATCAAAGGATATTGGTCAAAGATTTCATGGCTTTCATGTCAGTCTATTGCCTCTAATTATCTGCTCTCCCGATTACGTGCATTTGTGTTTGTCCTGATTAATTCACAAAATTGGGATTCTGCAATATTTAAATAACCTCAAATATGTAAATTTTTAAAACATGTAAGATCTGATATCAACAAGAAAATATTTATAAAAATTAAATTACAAAATCGTATGTGGACACCACATGATTTCCTTGTACGGCCTATTAAATTATACACATTTTTGTTGCACTTCATTTAAACTTACTTCCTCGAATTATTCTAATTTAATTAACCGATTCTTCAAGGCAGAGTGAAAATGACATAAAAATTTGCATATTTTGAAATTAAATACACTCATTTTTAGTCGCACGGGAGTCAAACTTCTTATAATTTTATTTTTTCATGATGAGTATAAAATTTCCGAAATATAAGTACTGGAAACGGGAGACTGCATTAAAATTTACATTTCATTATTCGTCGAAAATATTTTTTTAAAATTGTTTCATTGACAAAACATGTTTTCGTCATGAGTATTTTCGTCATTTCAAACACTTCTGTGACTGGAAGGATTTGATTATGACCAACGATTGCGAAAATAAAGTTCGGGTAAGAAAGGACCGTTTAGTTACTGAGAATTACTTACAACGCTTTTGTGTATAAAAGAAATTAGAGATGAATTGATCTTAAAGTTTCCACAATCTGAAACCTAAAAACTCTGAAAGCTATCGAAACGTTCGAATATCTGGAACTTTTCACACAATTGTTTTTTTTTTTTTTTTTTTTTTTTTTTTTTTTAAGCGAAATATTTTATCTTAATATCTAAAGTTTTTAATTAAAATAAAATTTAAAATCTACGTTTAATGAAAAATAAATATAGGAATATAATTTTTAAAAACGTATCTGTATTCATTATGAGGACTCGCATGAAGTTCATGATTAAAGTAATTAATTAAAAATCTTGAATCTTAAAATTCATTTTCTCAATATAATTTGACTCAAATAATTATACTAACAGGCAAGATTTTCTCCCATTTTTAGAGAATTTATTTCGTTAAATCGAATTACAGAAGAAAAGAAGTTCTTCAAGAATTAGTACTTGCAAATGTCAAATATAGAATGTTAAATTGTCTCAAGAAGATTAATATTGTCGTACTCTGGAACACCTTAGGGTAATGCGCACTTAGGGCTATCATATTGGTGACCTAGGTCCACTGAAATTAAATAACCCAGTCATTTGTTTTTGTTCAGTATTTTTAATGAACATTTCTATTGGACATAAACAAATCTTGTTTTTCTAAAATGTTACATTAACTAACTAATAAAACGTTTGTTATGTTTCAATTAATTAAAACAAAACAGTTTCACTTCATTTACAATTTCAAAGACCATTCAGTGGTATTCTTTTGTGATTTACTATTGTTTTTCTTTATAATTCTATTATATTTAGCATGCCGCAAGAATTTTCACACAAGTAATTTATAAGTTTTCAAAATCTAAAAGTACATTATTAAAATGTTCGTTAATTTTATTCCAGTTTGGTGTCACCATTCAGTTTTATTTTTTAGAATTATAATCTGATAATCGTAAAAAATCATTGAAAAACAACTTTTTTTATGTTTTTAATTAATGCAAATAATATTATGATAGGGTTCTATGCCTATGCTGAAACTTGTTATACGCCTATTCTGAAATATATTATGTCTAATAGAACACAATGGTTTCGCAATAATCTGCATATAAATGCTTCTCAAATAATCTCTTAACATTAGAAAAATGTTTTCTAAGTAATATTTTGCTTTTAGTTGCATACAAATGCAAACATTCCTCTCTTCATGTTGTGAATATGATCCCCGATATTAATATCATGTATGTCAGTCAATTTTTTTCGCATCGGAGCCAAACGCTTTGTATTTCATTTTTACAAAGGGAATAAAGTATTACTAATTGTAAGTATAGGGACTGGAAGAGCATGTAAAAAAACTAGATTTCATATTTTACATAAAATCGTTAATTTTTGGTAATTAAAAAATACGAAAGCATGAATCCTTGCGTCATTTAAAACATTTCTGCATGTAGAAATTTATATCTACTACTAACGGTTGCGAAACCGAAAACCAGGTAAGGACTTTTATGGACATGGCGTATATAAATTATTAGATTTTTATTTTTACGGAATCTTAATGTGAGAAATTCTTCTCAAAACTTTTTACCCTTTTTTTAAATATGTAATCGGTAATATATGTAATCGTATGTATATAGGTAAATATGTAAACGGAAGTGTATGTATGTAAATATGTAATCGGAAGTATATGTAAATATATAATCGGAAGTGTATGTAAATATATAATTGGAAGCATAAGTTCAATATTCAGGGTTATTGAAGTCTGTAGATATCTTTTCTTAACAGCGGCTCAAACAGGAAAGTGGTTAGTGACTCTGACTGCTGCACCGAAAAGCTATTATTAGAATTCCGGACAATGTATGAATGAAATTTATAGGCAACGGTAGCTCACCTGACAGACGCCTTCGCAATACAGTGACCACCACTTCTGGCCGTAGGAGGTCTATAATGGTTAGTGCCCACCATTGGAGGAAAGAAAAAATCTTTCTTTTAACATTCTGTGCACTGTCTGGTAATCTCATCTGGTAGCATATTTTATCCAGTCGTTACCGTTTTTTATTTAAACAAATTTATAATGTATATAAAATAAATTATATATTGTTACTTTTTAAACAAGTAACTGGACATTTCTTTTTTAATAGCTTTCTGCACAAGATGATTTTGAATTACACATCATATAATAAATATATAACTAGCAGGTTATAGAAGAACTGGAAGATATCTTCTTTAACATGACAATATTTGTTTTTCAAGAAAAAACTCAATACGCTAGAACTAGTTTAAATTTAGAGAGAATTTATGTTAATTACATTTAAAAGTGTAACAGAAACGGGCATGAATTCGATAAAAATCTTTCATATGTGTATGTATTATTTGAAAATTTCTCCTTGAATTTTTTACCATGGTCTAATTTAACGCGGCTTGGCGGGTTTATAATATTGGCGCTGTTCCCTTGAATTGAAGCACAGTAACCCTGAGGTTCAAAAAACGTGGCGTGACCTTACATCGCAGGTTTCTATCACGATCTTCTTGTCTTCATCTCCTCATGCAAGTCATTCACTTCACCTTTTTTGTTTTCTACCCTTTTCAAATCTCCTTTTGTTCTCAAATCTCCTTTTCTTTTATTTAAGCTTTCATCAACTCCTCTCAAGATTTTTGAGGCGCATGTCTTCGCGCTTAGGCGCAGACTTGAAATGCTCCCATTCTTTTTAAGATGGCAAGAAGTCTTGCGTGAGACTTTTATTTAGAGTTCTGAAACATTTTTAGTTTTCGGTCGCAAAGAAATGCCATTTATAAATTTTTATATGTGTAGGAAACGTTTAAACTCCGTCTATTTTTTATTTAATTTTATTAGTATAAAGGACCGGATGTAGCTAGATTGTAGAAGTTTCTCGACACGTTTTCTATAAGAAAGGAAATTAATTTTCCTCCTGTTGGCAATAATAGTTCGGCTTATGAAAAAGAAAACAGGTTAAACATTTACTCTCTTTTGGGCTATTATGTAGTTGAAACATTACTTTTTTCCTAGAAATTTGTGGAGGGCAGTTGTTTAAACTGTAGCACGAAATTACATAAGCAGAGTTTTTATATTCAAAATTCGATGCAAAACTGAATAAAATTTCTGTAAACTTCTCTCCTAATATCTGGGCCACGTTACACATGAGAAAAACCAATCATATCCATGTTACATATGAGAAAAACTAATCATATAGGCTGTTCGCTTGTCTGGGTTCAAACCCACGTCGAACTATCAGTTTAGCGGTCTTACCGCTTGGCTACGTGTAAGGCTGATGCTGTGGAGAATCTTAACCTCTTTTTTTGTAATCAAGTAGTTTTTTTTCCGGTCCGAAACATGTACCAGTTCAAATGAGTGAAAGCACCAGTATTCCCCTGCTATATGTTTGATATGTAGCTATACCATTAATAATGACACAGAACCTCGTTTTTCTAGTACTGTTCAAGCAGTGCATCCTCCAAATTTTGTTTTGATTTTGTTTGGTTCTGTGAGTATTGAGAGTGGTTGCATAGTGAATACTTTGTTGTCTATAACGAATCCTATGGCATGTAAGTGAAAATAAAGGTTTTAATGGGCGCTTTCCTTGAACTTAATACAAATAGATGAACAAAGTCTTTCAATCTATGACATGTGAGATTGATAACTTGACTGGCATAAACTTGACAATGAGAATTACTATTGTTATACCAGATGAGTCTGCTTGTCATTTCATTTATTTCTTCAGGCACTTGACTACGACTCGATGCGTTGCTTCATAGTAAATGTTCTTCAAAACACTCTGCTAGATTCCTACCATCGTTCCTGTTTTATACAGCTACATTCCATGTTAGAATTCTATGCATTACTTTATCGCAGTGCGCTGGAGAAGACTACGGCTATTGGCCCTACGCTGGAGTACTGCTACTGGTCGATCAGGACGACATACACCCTGGAAAGTCATATAACGATGACATGACTTCTGCCGCCTCTATATAAACTACTTCTTATTCTCTTCAGTACTACCTAGACGCAAGGTGGAAATGAAAATTTCCCAAATTTTGTGAGGAGTTCGCTTTTTTTTTTTTTTTTTTTTGTGTGAAGATTCAAAATAAAGAAACAAAGGCCATATAAATAAATTTCTAGTATTATAAAAACATGTGCTTTTTTAAATGTATATTGACGATTTAGGTAGGCATCGCATGCTGTTAAAACTACACTGTTTTAATGCTACTGGTTTTCGATTACTTTAAATTTTCTGATCAATGAAGCATATAACTACTTGAATTTTCTCGTTACTGTGTGATTGATTAATTCATATAAAATTCCGTACTGAATAAAATTGTGTTAATCGAATATAGAAAAATCATAAAAGAACATAGACGATTTGTTCTATTGAGGATACGATTTGCACCAACCATTATTTCTCATACATTTGGCAACACTATACTTTTTTAGTATCAGAGGGACTATTAGTCTCAACTCATTTTTTCGTTAGTGTCCAAATCACTTTTCAAACTATTGACACTAAATGTAAAAACCGTATATCATTAAAAAAAAATTAAATAATGAAGACACTGTTTGCATGTATGTAGTATGTCCTCGCATTATGGGAAACGACGGCACGTAGAACAACAAACCTGAACATAGGCACCTGGAAGCTCGAATTTTAAATTTTAAATCTGTTTTTGTGAATTTATGTTTTTGTAAAACTTTAACAGATTTCTGTTTAACGACCTTAACAATTTGAAAGCGAACAGTTGCAGCACTATTCGAAATAAAACATTTTTATTTTCAGCGTGCCAGATTGTTGCCATTCAGCAAAATGTAAAATATGTATCTTTCAGCTTTTAATCCACAAATTTGGCTATCTAAAAGCTATATTTTTTCATTACCTCAAATAGAAAACTTTTATTTTCACGCACCAGCGTGTTGACTTTACTAAAGCGTATATAACTTTCAAATTTAATTTTTCTCTAACTTAATTCTTCATTTTTAGTAATAGCAGAATACCGTCTAATCAGCACCACTAGTAGAATCCGAAGTGCGCAGTAATCCAGTACGGGAGCTCACTAAGAGAAGGTTTTGGTTTAGGTTAGAAAGATTCTCAAAATGTTTGAGTTCAAGTTCTGAATTAGCTACGTCATAAGCGTTACACAAGCCATACACTGTGTGATATAAATTAATCTAGAAATGGCGCAGTCCAGAAAAGTCATTACTACTATCAAAATACAGAGAGGAAATACCCAAATTAAAACTGTGGGATTAAGAGACTATTACTAAATTAAATTATAAAACTGATTTACATCTTTTTTCTCTTATATATATATACTCGTATATATTTAAAATTGAACAGTTTTTGTTGAAATGAAAGTTTACACGGTTGTACAATACATTTAACTACCAAAACAACTAGAATCTTAAAGACAGAGTAATAGCGTATAAGTCTAAGCAATCGCGAAGCAACCATGGCTTGTCGAAAATAAGGCTGATAAATTAAATCCAAGAGACTGCAAGCATAACAGATTAATTACTCAGCAAAAGCCGCCAAAAATTATCGCCCTGTGTTGTACTTAAAGAAATTAAATACTGAAAAATCTACATTGAATGTATGTGTGTTTCTCGCACTATGAAAAACAACGGAACTTAGATTCACTCAATTTTGAATAACACAGTCGTCAACAAGAACATCAGAGCCTGAAAGCCCGAATTTTGAATTTCGAATTTGTTAGTCCAAAGGGGCAATTTGCCCAGAAAGACTATTAATTTCATTTTGATTCGTTTGCATTTTACGTTTATTCACTATAAACGGCGAATCACTTTTTAAATTGTTGCCACCAAGTATTAGAGTAATGCGAGAAACATAAATGTATGTATGTTTCTCGCATTGTGATAAAACAACGGTATCTAGAACCATCAAATTTTTAATAACGTATGTCTCCACCCGAATATGGGCATCAGGAAGCCCAAATTTGGAATAAAGAATTTGTTTTACTATCTATTTCATATTTTGTAAAGCATTTGTAAATTTTTGATTAAGGAACTCAATGATTTCAAAGCGAGCAATGGCAACACTCTACGGGGGGGGGGGGAAAGAAAAAAAGAAAACACACATTTTTATCTCCAGCTCGCGAGACTGTATCGAAAATTCTGAAGATCTGCTCTATTAAATATTTTCTGTTTCATATTTTGTAAAGCATTTATGAGTTTTGATTAACAAACTCGACGATTTCAAAGCGAGAAATGGCAACAGTGTACGGGAAAAAAAAAAAAAAATTATCTCCAGCGCGCGAAGACTGTGTAACAAAAATCTAAATCAGTAATAAAAAACAAAACCAAACATAAAATGTTTTGCAAAGCCATGTTAGTAAGAAAACTTAACATTGATAAGATAAACTGAAAAAGGATTGAATTAAAAAAAAAAAAATGCATATCAACATCGGTAATTCTAAAATGCATCGGTAATTCTAAACGTATGCTACTGTATTGCTTTTTTTAAAAAAAATTGCTGTTGAATTGTATATGGCATAAGTGCGTAGAAAACGATGCTTAATAAGAAAGCTAAAAAGGAAAAGGAAAAAAAAAAAAAAAATGGGTTAGTAGGAGTGAATGTGACAGAAGACTTATAGGATTGGATTGGATTATTTAATTATGGCAAAGCACACGAGGGCTATCTGTCTAAAGGGGGGATGCCTTCGTGGAGGACTTTCTAAGGAGAACTGGCTCGTATACACGTTACCACATGGAGAAAACCACGAAAATGCCCATGCAGCCAGCCCGTTCGCGGAATTCGAACCTCGGACTGAGCTACCCGTGTTCAGCGACTTTACCGCTCGGCCGCTGGTGAGCACCAGACTTATAGACTGCGACGTTAGCGAGAGCGTAAAAAACCATAACAAAGCATTTTGGGCGACCGTTAAAATCTGAAAAACTTTCATATTTTTTTTAAATTTTATTTTTATGTTTTAAATAATTTGTATTCTGTTAGAGTTGAGAAAAAGCGAAATGAAAATAGAGATTAATTTTCACGTTAAGGTAACTGCGTTAATTAGTACAATATACAAAAACCTAAAAATTTCGTCACATGCATTGAAAAAAATAGTTATTAATTTATATTATTACAGTTAACCTCATTTTTCGAATGTTCGATTAGGATTTAATCACAGTTAATTCAGATATTTATAGTTCTACAATATTTGAAAAATAACTGAAATTTAATTCTAACTGTAAACGAATAACCACAAATTTATGAAATATTAAGGATAGATGATAACTATTAATTAAATCAAAGAAAATCTGAATGTGACTAAAAATTATTTAAAATGAGCTTTCTTAAAACTCTCTTTATAATCTTGAGGGATTTGCTCTCTAAATAATGAAAACATTTTCATTCATTGACATTGCTTCCTTACGCTTGCATAATTATCGGATACTCGGTCATGAAAAGTAAAGGTTAAATTTTCATAAAATTATTGCTAAAGAGCTCAGTTGATGGAAAATGAGCCTTTAATGAAATTCTGCGTAAATAAACGTCTCGAAATATTACGTCGATTCTCCTGCTTTGCTAATATGATTTCGGGAATATATTACGCACATATTTTGAGCTTTAATCAGGTTAAAATTTCTTGCTGCCATAAACCGGAAATTATCTGGCGTTAAGTTAAATTAATTCAGGCATCTGAGTGCATGTTTATCGCTTAAGATTTGCTTAAACTGCCAACAATTTTAACTCAGTTTTTTTATCTTTAAAGAAATTAAACCGATTCTTCAAACAATGTACGCCCTAAAATATCTTATATCAAAAATTAAAAATTCGCTAATAAACTAACGTGTGCTGATAGGAAAATGTATAAGGAATTTTCTGCTCCGATTTGGTATTTGCAGCCCATTAGACTGTAAAGAAAAAGCGCATGGTTCGAAATCCGGTGAGGGTTTCTAACTATTCTTTGTTTCCCGCACCAAAATTTTAAAAAGTTGTAAACCTAAGGATCTTTTGTGGGGTCCCTTTTTCTTGATGTCCTAAGCAAGTGCTTATTTTGCTTAATTGTATCTGTCGTTCGCCAAAAATATAACTGAGCTGCAAAGTTACCATGGTGGCAATGGTGTTCTCCATTGAAATTAACCAAAAAAAAAAAAAAAAAAAAAAAAAACCGAAACAAAACAAAAAAAAAAAAAAATGCTGTAAGATTATGGAAATTCAGAGAATCGTAAATACGGCAGAGGGATGTAATGACCAATTTTAAAAGAATAGTTCTAATCAGAAACAGCTGAGAGAGATATGAATAATATAAAAGAAGGTTGAAATATACGTTTTTCCCTGCTACATGAGATTTCAGTAATTAGATTAAGACTTGTTTATTAATGGCATGATGCCTTTAGTTCATGAAAGTTCCTTTTATCATAACCTATCACAAACGGAGAGGAAGATAAAACTCTCATATTCAAAGATGTTGGTTTATTTTTGCGGCAGATCGCTAAGCGTCTAGGTGGAAATTTCTCTGGCCCATGTTGTGAAATCCAGTGGTTGTGAGACCTACGACGAACCTTTCACGGCAACAAGTAGTGGCAAAGAATGACAAGCAGTGTTCCTAACTTTTCTGCGAATGAACCTGTACGTCACAATTTAGATTCAAGAGAAATATTGGTGGCTATTCAATTCATCAGGGAGGTGTTGCACAATACTAAGAAGCGAGTCAGATGAATACATATATCTATTCCACTGATATCAAAGGCTATCATGAGGCATATCGAGGCGGCAATGGAAGTAGAATAAATCTAGAATGGTGGACTCTCCAGTTGAGCAATGAAGTTTGCATTCCTTGACCAACCTCATTAACATGTCTTCCAGATATTACATCATACCAGCCCTTTTATGGAATACTAATGTAGATGGCTTAGGCAGTGATCTCGAACCAAAATGCATATTTTTTTAATTGGCATCATAAATCATAAGCGATTTCGTTGATATGCTTCGCTAGTGGTGGCTGACAAACTAATATTTTTTAATAAGTGTTGTTTGTCCGGACAAAGAAGTTTTACAGATTTAATCAAACAATCTTTAACAAATTCACCATCATTAAATGTATTTTTTAAGTGATGTGCGCGAGAGCAAAATCTGCATCAACTGTTGCTTCACTGGATTTATTTGCTTCCGTAAAACCATTTTGCCAGAGTTTAAAACGTGAAACTTTTCTTCCCTCAGTTTACCTTCCTAAATTCCAAATTTTACTTTGTGATTCGTTTCGCAATAGCAACAAAAACTGCGTTCTTTTGGAACTGATATCTCCTTATTATAAATAAAACATGCAATTTTGTGCACAACTCTACCAAAGTACGTGATTTCCCATTTATCTTGAAAGACAAGTCTTTTTCCCTGTTACTTTTCTATCACCAGTTGTTAAAAGACTTGGCTTGCAATTTAATCTCTTAATTAAAATGATTAATATATTAAATATAGTCTTTTTTATATAAAAGACTATATTTAATAATAATTTTATATAAGAAATTAAATATAGTTTTTTTTTATAACTTTCCTTCAATAAGATGAATTTTCATATGACAGCAACATACAAGCATTTTGCAGAATCTCAACTGATTGGTATTGATGCAACGTAGTTCTAATGATAAGAAAAATAACTGGTTTCACAAGCCATGCGTTAGTTTGTCTCCATCTGCTTAACAATAACGTTAGTTTGTCTCCATCTGTTAACAATATAAATTGCTTATTTGTACGTCCAGCTTATCAACTAGTGACTGACTCAGAGAAAGTAAAAATACCAACTGATTGGGGTGAAAGAAAAACAGGACACACCGCGTTTTAAAAATTTTGCAAAAAATCGCCTGGCAGGCAAGGATAAAAAGTCAACAATTTTTTTCATTTTTTATTTTTCATTCCGCACATATAAACGTTCCCACATGTTTCTAATACTGTTTATATTTACATTTTAAATTGTCATTTCTTGAGAGGTAATAATTAATAAGCGAGTTTTTCAGTTTAGCATCTTTGCTGGTTTGTCGAAGGTCTTTCGTCTGTTATATATGCGTTACATAGGTACTCCGGCTGCCAGCGCTAGCTTTAAACTCAGTTGAGATGTATTGACTACTGAAATGTTTGTTAGTGATTTTCTATTTTCTTAATTAACAGTATACTGCATCCATTGCCCAATGTGCTATATTTACGCGTATGAGTGTATGTATTTACGTGTATGCGTGTATGTATTTACTTGTATTTATGCTATATTTACGTGTGTTCATGCGATGCGTGCGTTGTTATACAACAATTTTAAATTAACTAGAAGTGGACTGTACTAAATATTTTATTCGACAACTTTAATCAAATGCGTGCCATCTTTCAAGCGATGACTTACTACTAACAACAACAGCAATAAAAAATAAAACTGAGTAAGCGTTTACAGGGTTGCTGTAATGAACATCTGCGCCATGCAAGGCGCCAAGAAGAGAAAAAATGACGTAATCTTACAGTTAAATAGTCTTAATGACTTAACATACCCCCCGGCATTGAAGGGTTACTTCAATAATTTCGTACGATAATACTCATAATAACCTACAAAATTGTACAATTACTACCTTATACAATAATGCAATACGAATAACATCTCTTAATTCAATATAATAATATTCAATTTTCAATACAAAATTTTATACACAATACAATGTACAATACAAGTTTTATAATAATAAGCTAACACTTAACTAACTTAGGAAGCTTCTTCTTGGGGTAAAATTGCAATTTTTGTAATTCCACGCTTAATAATGCCCTTTGCTGTCTGTATTTCTACTACTCTAACCTTACCGTCAACTCCAGGAAAAATTCTTGTAATGCGCCCTAACACCCAGCTACAAACAGGAAGCTCATCCTCCTTAACTAGTACTAGCATACCTATTTTAATATTCGTTTGTTCTACCTTCCATTTTGAACGCTGCTGTAGTGTGTTTAAATAGTCCCTATGCCAACGATTCCATATCAACTGGACAAATCTGGTAGTTCGTTTCCATCTTGAGAGTCTGTTTTCAGGTATATCAATTAATTCGGGTTCTACTATAGCATTCAAGGGTCTTCCAATGAGAAAATGACCTGGTGTTAATGCCTCTAAATCATTTACATCGGAAGATAAGGGAGTAATAGGGCGAGAATTTAAAACAGACTCTATCTGAGTTACTACAGGTAATAACTCCTCGAAAGTCAACCTTGCATTACCTACAATCCGCTTTAAGTGATATTTCACGGATTTTATTCCAGATTCCCATAGTCCACCAAAATTAGGTGTCCGTGGGGGAATAAACTTCCATACTATTCCTTCTTCACCTAAATAATCTGCTAATTTTTTGTCAGGATTTCTAATTAAATTGTTAATTCTTTGCAATTCGGCATTTGCGCCAACGAAGTTTTTTGCGTTGTCTGAGAAAATGATTGAGCATTTTCCGCGCCTAGCAATAAATCTCTTTAAGGTGGCAATAAATGCGTCAGTGGTGAGTTCACTCACTAGTTCGAGATGCACTGCCTTTGTTATAAGGCAAATGAAAAGAGCTAAATATACCTTATGAAGAGTTCCTTCCTCTGTCCCTTGTACCTAATAAGAAATGGACCGCAAAAATCGGTGCCGACATGATTAAAGGCTGAGCTTGGATTTACGCGCTCTGCAGGTAATGACCCCATAATTTGTTCGATAGTGACTGGTTTATTTTTACTACAAATTATACATTCATGGGTAATCTTTCTAGTTAAATTCCTACCTTGTAATGGCCAAAATTTCTGTCTCATAAAACACAATAATGCTTGCGAACCTACGTGTAAATATTTCCGATGATAATGCTCAGCAATCAGCTTAGTTTGCATTTAACAGGCAAAATTATTCGATGTTTTTGTGAAAACATTACATTGGCCCCTTGTAATCGGCCTCCTACTCTCATTACATTATTTGCATCTAAAAAAGGGTTCAAAGAAAGTAAATTACTTTTATTATTAATGGGTTTACCTTGTGCGAGGGAGTTGTATTCTGAATAAAATCTACATTTTTGAACCTCTCTTACTAAAAAGGATTCTGCCTCATTTAACTCCTTTGAACTTACTCCTCCTGTTCTTCTCTGTGCTCCTTTCTGTTTTGCACACCTAGAGTTCCAAATGAACCTGAAAATATAACTAACAATACGTAATAATTTTAAATAATTGTTAGTGATATCTAGGATATTATCAATAAATTTTGAAGGCAAAGTGCATAGACAAGCAATGTCAGTTCTTTTTCTCAGTTCATTAGAAAATGTCTCTGTCTTTTCTAATTGTTCAAAGTCAATGTTCTTGTTAGGTATGAAACCCTCACTCAAGAATGGAGGACCTTTCCACCACAGATCAGCATCATGCAGCTTGTCAAAATTCAGTCCTCGGGAAATAAGGTCTGCCGGGTTCTCCTCTGAACGCACATAATTCCATTGGCATGTATATGTTAGGTCTTGGATCTGCAACACTCGATTAGCAACAAAAGTTTTTAGTACATGCGGAGGATTCTGAAGCCACGCTAACACTATGGTTAAGTCACACCACAGACATATTTTGCTGATGTCCAATTTCAATAAAGGCACCACCTTTGCAACAAGTTGTGCTAGCAGTACAGCTGCGCAGAGTTCCAGTCGAGGTACTGTCAGCGGTTTTAGTGGAGCTACTCTGGACTTGCTGCAAAGCAAATGTGAAGATAAATTATTGTCACTTCTACAGCGTAAATAGATGGCTACTCCGTATGCGTGTTCTGATGCATCTGAAAATCCATGAATTTGTATATTAGAAAAACTATCCTGTAAAACATATCTACTGACTTTCAAATTGTTGATAGATTGCATTGAATCAATAAAAAGTTGCCAATCCTTAATTATCCTTTCGGGTAGCGGATCGTTCCAATCAAGCTTCAATAACCAAAGTCTTTGGATGAAGATTTTTGCTTTTGTTATCCCTGGACCAAGCAGTCCTAATGGATCATAAATGCGAGCAATATCAGACAACACTGTTCTCTTTGTGTAAGTAGTTGGTTTCTTGATGGTTGATTTGTACGAAAAACAATCTATCTTTGGATTCCATAATAATCCTAAAGTTTTGATGCTCTGATCGTCATCGAAATTACTGAAAGAATATTCCTCTTGTCCATCCGGAAACTGCAAAAGATCAGGATGATTAGCACACCATCTGTGCAGACGCATTCCTCCACGTGATAATAGGTTAATCAATTGCAACTGTAATTCTTTAGCCTCTATTAAGAGTATGGACTCCTGTGAGTACGTCATCGACATAAAAATCCCTTTGTACTATTGGCGCTGCTAACGAAAAATTGTTTTTCTCGTCTTCTGCTAATTGATTAAGTGTGCGTGTTGCTAGATATGGTGCGTTGGAAGTACCGTAAGTTATAGTCTTCAGTCTATAGACCTTAACTGGTTCTTCTTCACTACTCTTCCATAAGATGCGTAATAAATCTCTTTGATGTTCTTTAATCAAAATCTGACGATACATTTTTACAATGTCTGCTGTGAAGGCAATTTTATGCGTTCGAAATCTGCAAATAATATCAAATAGTTCGTCTTGAACTAACCCTCCATTCAGCAGAATATCGTTTAACGAAATTCCAGTAGTCGTAGGAGCAGTGGCATCGAACACTACCCTAAGTTTAGTGCTAGGTTTCTCGGGCCTGAAAACCCCATGGTGAGGAAGATAATATGAGAAACTAGAGCTATCCCCTTCATCAATTTCTTCGGAATGGCCTAATTCATTATATTCCTTAATGAAATCTTCGTATAAGTGTTTCATTGCGGGATTGCGAGTGAAGCGTTTAAGTAGATAATTCAGTCTTTTGTTAGCGTTTTCTCTCGATTCCGCTAAAAGGCTAAGTCCTTCTTCCTTAATTGGCATTTCCACTACATATCTGCCATCATCTTGCCTCGTGTGTGTACGAAGAAAGTGCTGTTCACAAAATTCCTCTTCCTGACTTTTCACTTTTTTTGCTTCATTAATACCTTCAATCTCCCAAAACCTTCTCATGTTGTCAGATAAATTATCCCCATTTTCCACAAACCCACAAAAATTATCAACACTGCCTTGCTGCGGCATGCGTACTGACCCGCTAACAATGTATCCAAAAACTGACTGATGGAGAATCAGGTCTTGCATATTTATTCTATTTGTTCCCAGTAAATCAAAAAATATTTCGTTAGATAATAAAACATGTATTTGACCAGGTTTATAAAACTCTGGATCAGCTAAACCAATGAGTTGCAACTGCTTAACATCAGAAATGTTTATATATCTAGCAGGCGTTACCCGAGTTATTTTTGGAACAACAAAAAATTGTAAGGTACGAATAAAATCTCTAGTAGCGTTAGCGATGGTTGCTATAGCTTTTTCCTTAACACCCATAACTGTACCATTGATACCTGAAATAGAAGCGTTTATTTTTCTTTTCTTCAAATTCAATAACTCAGCACCTTCTTTAGTAATGAAATTATTTTGAGAACCGGAATCCAGCAAGGCTCTCAGCGAGATAAATTTTCCATCATTACCCTTAACGAAAATAATTGCAGTTGAAAGTAGAACTTGTTTATTAAAAGAACTGGAAATATTCAGCGTAGTACCGTTAATGGACTTTGCTTGGTTGGTTTCATTAGTGTCACTAACCTTTTGGCTGCTTGCCATTGGAGTAAATGTATCAGCATTTGGAGAAAGATTACTGCTTAATTTATTAGTATTGTTTGTGATTTGATTCGATGTGCCGTTTGCTCTATCGAAATTTTCTTCATTTCGATCAAAATGTAAGAGCGAATTGTGAAATTTCTGACATTTTCTGCATGTATTAGAACTTTTACAGTCCTTGATTGTGTGGACCGAAGATAAACAATTGAAACATAGTTTTTTTGTCTTTACAAATTCCAATCGTTTCTTGACTGTTAGATTTAAGAATTGCGCACATTTCAACAATAAATGATCAGCTTTACAATAAGGACAACTTTTTGAATTTTCCGAAAGTGATGTAAGAGCTTTGGTATTAAATGAGCGTTTCGATTCCCCATGCGGAGGTTTGTAATGTGATAGGGTGCGAGCGTGTTCCTTCAAAAAACATGTCAGTTGTTTAACCGTTCCTATCTCGTCTTTTTTAAGTGATCTTTCCCACCAACACCGAGTATTTCTATCCAACTTTTCAACTAATAAATAAACAATTAACGTGTCTGAAAATTCTTCCACCTTTTGCTCCAATGCTTCCAAGGATCGTAAACATTCGTGCACCTTATCGATAAATTTTAAAAGCGACGAAGTAGAATCACTCGTTTGAGGTATAGAAATTAATTTCTTTATGATAGAATTGATCAAATCTTTTTTGCTGCAATAGCGCTCAACCAACAGATTCCATGCTATGTCATAATTCGAATCTGAAATTGGAATGGACTGAATAATATTTAAAGCGTCTGCCTTACACGAACTCTTTAAATATTGCAATTTTTGCGCATTAGTTAATTTGCTATTTTTATGCACAGCTGCGGAAAATAAATCCTCAAATTCAATCCATTCTTCGATTTTCCCACTATATATTGGAAGAGACAATTTAGGCAATTTTATATCCGAAACAATTGTGTCTTTACTCGAACCGTTTCCATTTGAACAGCTATTCCTTTGAGAACTGATCTCAGAAATTTTTCTTTTAATTTTCAAATGAATTTCATCGAGATTATCTACTACATTTTCCTTTTCCGTAATGAATTCGTCAGTGTCCTTTTCTTCACAATGTGCAAATAAAGAATCGAAAATGTTACTTAATTCCTTTTTAAATTCTAATATTTTTGATTCGTATAACTCCAATAAGGAAATATCTGCTTCATCCACTGTAGAATTTACCTTATTTTCAAACTTTCTGATACTGCATTTTAAACTCTTTTTGTTAGCTTTAATTGCTTTCAATTCACTCATCAGGAACAAATAAATAATTTATCACTTACCGTGATTGCAGATTTCTCGACAGCAACACCGGAAATGAACGATGACACAGTATCCAATCTTAATTGCGTAATCCACACGAAAACGAAAGCATTCCAAACACTCTATATGAAGTTATGCGTAATACAACCAAACGAAAGTATTCTAAATGTTCTAAAAAGTTAATTTTAGCAACGGTATCTTTTACCTGTGGCTCGGCGGGCCATAAAGTGTTCATGCGATGCGTGCGTTGTTATACAACAATTTCAAATTAACTAGAAGTGGACTGTACTAAATATTTTATTCGACAACTTTAATCAAATGCGTGCCATCTTTCAAGCGATGACTTACTACTAACAACAACAGCAATAAAAAATAAAACTGAGTAAGCGTTTACAGGGTTGCTGTAATGAACATCTGCGCCATGCAAGGCGCCAAGAAGAGAAAAAATGACGTAATCTTACAGTTAAATAGTCTTAATGACTTAACGACGTGTATGCGTGTATGTATTTACGTGTATGCGTGTATGTATTTACTTGTATTTATGCTATATTTACGTGTATATAATCTGCATAGGAACGAAGTATCACTTTACACGTAGGCTATAGCTTGAAGAATTACTTTTCAATTATATATACCTAATTATTCCATATATAAACATTGCACTGAAACAAAATGTAATAGAAATGTATTTGTAGACTGCACAAAATTGCTTCGGAGATCACATACGGCCGTCGATCATTTGAGACCACTGGCAGGCGTGGTAAAAGGCCAAATAGTATGGCAGGCGGATCTCTTTCTGATGTGTTATTCTGGCCTGCCGAATTTTGTCCTTGTCTGCTGCTATTCAGACATCAGAAACATCAATCGCCCTTTATTACAAAAGGAGGAGCACGTCTTAATGTTTTACGTGTTCAGAAACCTGCAGCGTGGCAGTATGTTCCTTAGACAATAAATAATGTCCTCACTGATAGTATGCCAGAGTGCCTAAATTCGTGTACTTTATAAAAAAATCATATTCCAAACTGAAGAATGGAGATTTTTGAATATTTTCTTGACAATGCTGCATCATTTGCATGTGTTGAGCAAGTTTCTAGTGATTTCAGTTTTCTGCGATCTTTCGTTAGTGGTTCTGCAATTTATTTTTGAAAATTGACGGTTGCGATGTACTTGTGAGGATCGTTTTTTTATTTGAGTGTTTAATTTAAGAAACGAATACAGATATATGTTTTAAGGAAACCCATATTTGGTTTATATATTACTTGTGCTTAATTTGAGTATGCAAGTCTCTGCTTATTCCAAATCAAATTTTTATCATTTATTTATTTTATAAGCTATCGGAAAGACGATGGAAAAGATTGCATATTTTTCTTATTTGAACTTTTGTGTTGCCTTAAATGGTTCAAATTATATACAGCTCTTCTTTGTTTAGGTGATAAGAGAAAGAGAATGAAATTTAGAAGGAAAAAATTTAACAGGTCTAAATATTAGTTATGTAAATGAAATAAATTTTTTTCACTTTTAAGCTATAAAATCTGTAAAACGTTTTAAGGTAAAAAAATATCAAACTCTTTTTCTCTTAGGAATAAAAGCAAGCAGCTCTTTGAAAAGTGATTCATATTACATAGTTACACTATGGTCTTTAAATCAACTCTTTATATTCAAATCGATGAAAAATACAAAAAAGAAGAATGAAATAAACTTTACTTCTCCTGTGCTAAGTGGAATAAGTTTTCCTGAAATATCAATAATTAATTTTATGTTTTTCAATGAATAAAACTAAAATAGTTTAAAATTCATTCTGCGTTCATAAATAAAGAATAACTAAAACTTGTACGTTTATTATTTATAAAGCGGATTAGTGGATATGAGTCTCTAAACATATCAATTGAAACAAAATCTAAATCCGTAGAACAGAAGAAGCATAGAATCTCGTGCAGAAGGATTTTCCAACAATTGTGTCATTAGTAATGTTTTAAAATAAAATAACGGAAGATTTATTCCTTTTTACTTCCTTGCACGAAGCAATCGAGAAAAATGTCGGGTATCGTACTTCAACGAAAATATCCATTTCGATCGCTCTCGAATCTATTTCAAGAATGTTTTTGCCTGACATATGTACGTACCGACAAAATAAAAGACTCTTTTTTCCAAAACGGATTTTTTTCCAAAAGAGATTTTTTCGTGACGTCTGTACGTATGCATGTATCTCTCATAACTCAAAAACGAATAGCCTCAGAACGTATTTTGTGTATGGGAGTGCTTTAACATGTTTGGTTGCAATCGGCCGCACCAAATACATATACCGTCTCTGTTACCCGGCTTGATGAACTCAGGTTTTATCTTTATATGTTGGTAAATTGTGCATTTTTTGCTTTAAAAATGAATGAATTATGTTGTTCTTATGCTAAGGTTTTTATGTCTTTAGTTAATCTGCATGTAATAATTCCAGAATTATAAGCAATTTAACAATTGTTTAAGTAGTACTAAGCCTAACAAAATACCATTTGCTTACATTTGTAACTTTGAGTTACATTTGTAACTATTAAAACTTTCAGTAGAATAGTGAATTAAGTCAGTTTCTGCACCAACTTCGGTGCCTTTTTGCCGAGTGAAACCAAAGTTAACTTTCAGTTTTGCGCACCGAAAAATCTGTCTTTCTGCCCATTGACCGAATTGCTTGTTTTTGAGAAGAAACTCTAATTTTCTGCAGTTTACAGTTTCTACAGAAGATGTGTTGATTTTTTATGTATTTGTGCTTAGCAGCGAAGTGACACCCGAATTGTTTGATTGAGAAGTATATCTCTAATGAAATTCGAGGAAATAAAGTTTAAACGAAATGAGAAAAAAATGTGTATAATTTAATAAGCCGTACAATTAATGTGTTGCCCACATCATATTTTTTTTAACTAAAGTAAATGATCGTCACGAAATTTAATAAAACTTATAAAAATTTATTTATAAAATTTTTAAAAAATTAAATGTTAAGTACGCAAAGCCAAAATATAATCATAGAAAATACGACTGGTGATAAAAAAAATATTGTAATGAAAACTAATGTTATTAGTTGACATAAGAAACGCAGCTGCGTTCTTACATACAGCTGCGTTCTTATGTATTGTGTGCTTAAGTTAAACATTTCCTACATACATTTCCGATAGCTCCATTTCTTTTTTTCTTCAAGGTTTCTTAGTAGAATATCATATTTGGGCACGCACATTATAACACGATCTTAGGGTAATAATAATTTCTATTTCGTTCATAATGTAGGAAAGAAATAGAACAAATATGAATGCGATGGCTAATCACGTTGTATATATCTTTTTTTTTTAACAATATGGATATAACATCTTAAGTCGAACGTGAAGAGTTAAATGCTGATGATTTCAGCATACTGCGATCCATGCTTTAATAAAGATATATCAATTGGCTTAATATTCCCATGACGACAGGATAGTAAGCAGTGTTTATTTCAATAAGCATATAAAAATGGCGAACATTTTTAAGATGGACTATGATTAAGGTACATGTAAGAAAAGCAATTTGCTTTGTAATGCTAATGAACAAAGTCTACAACATACATTGCATACATCTGATGCATTTTATCACGGGTAAGATAAGCACTCAATTGGCCTTTTTTTGCTGTTTAGTTTACGTAATATTATGAAACATATAGGATTTAAGCTTACTTTAGCTTGAGAAAAAAGTTGTACAAATTTCACTTATCATTCATTCTGAAACTACTTATAACTTTAGATTTAGTAATCGAATTCTTATTAGTATGTTTTAATAAAAAGTTAAAAACAAAAAATTTATTTTTGAAGAAACGATCTGTAGCGTTTGAGATTATAAAAGGTTTTGACACTTTACATTTGTAGAGATTTGAGTTACAATCGCTTTAAATCGCAAGTTCAACAAACAGCCCTCATTTAGGCTTTTCTTAACACTGTTTCATGTGGATTGCCGCCTATTCCAGAACAATATGCGCATTTTATATAAATTGAATTAATTTTATTCTTTCTTATTATTTCAGTGCATTATTTATTTCAAGCTAAGATAATAACATTTTCAACGTTCTGGTTTTCTCTTTCAACTTAGCTTTGTGACTAACTACGTCTTCACTTTCCACGAACAGTTTTGAGTACATCCCAGAATTCGAAAACTTCTTGACTATATTTGTTAGCGCATTCCTGTCCAGTGCCACTTTTCAAGATGTATGGTGCTCCAAACACTGTGAACTCGTCTTATACTAGATAGTAAGTAGCTTCAGGGCTGCTTTTTTAAGGTTCTTTAATTGAATTTTTTTTTCAGTTTGTCATGATAGATCAATATAAATTTATAATTTCCGTCAATTTGTGACTGCATGTCATTGAGTTCGATATATCTCCAAATGAATTCATTGCGTTAAGTGATTTAATAATAAGACATTTTTGGAAGGCTTTGCTACTTAGACAAGTTTCCCAAAGTTTAAATAGATTGCAATAATGTCATGCAATGTTTCTATACTTTGCCTTGAGTTTTTCCATCTAGCCCTGTGTGTCTGACTGCTGTATGGATCTTATGAATTATTTGAAAATTCTCTTTCGTATAAAAGTGTAATATGTATTTTTTAACTTATCTTTCTAACATCATGAGCTTTCTAACATTTTCAATTCTTACGATATCCTATCTTGATGCCAGAAATCGTTCCTTTGTTTCTCCGATCGCTATTTCCTCTGAAAAGCGAATAATACTCTTATTAAAAGCTGATGATTTTTAATTCCTTTATTCGATTTCAGAATGTTATCATGATCGTTAAATCGCGACTTTTGAATCTTTCGCGTTGAATTTGAACTATCTATTGTGCTTCCGAATAACATAAAATTAGCGTAAATGTAAGAAAAAAGGAGCTACAACGAAAACAACGCAAAATCGACATCACACAGCAGCTAAAATAATCTAAATTATCGAACGCTGTGCATTTTATACCTATGACAGTAGTACTTACTGTCATGCGGACGCGCAATGGTAAGTCTCTACATAAACGCATTGAAAATTATTACATTTAGAGTTTTTAATAACACAAGAAGTCTGAAAGACTTTATATTACGCCCAAAAAGGCCCTCACTTCTCACTTACACACACAGAGCATTTGGGGTAAAAATATTTAAGAACAGCATATCTTTAGAATTTTCGCTAGACAGTCTCGCACGTTGGAGATAAAAATGTTTTATTCCGTGCAGTTATTATTAACACTTAAATGTTTTTTCGTACAGTTAGTTTTTAAGTTTAACAGGTTCCGTACAGTTAAATGCTCATTCCATTGCTCTCTTTGAAACTGTTACGTTTTTCCATCAAAAATTCGTTAAAGTTTTACAATTCGAAAACAGATTCCAAATTCTTTACTCGCATCTTGCAAGGAAAGTAAATTTCATACAGAGCTTGAAGATGCGAGTAAAGACTAAGGTACACCATGGATTTATATGTACTATACCCCTCCTATATGAACCGGATTTGCAATGTAGATGAGCCAGCCTTACACTATTAAATTCATTTTATGAAATCTCCAAGCGTGTAGGTGGAAAAACAAACTGAGATGGTTATTTTGTTGTTCCAGTTTTTATACAGTTCGCAATTTTGGCATAATCAGAATTTTATTTGAGAATTCCCAGTGGAGCAGAGTTCCCACTTCTAACAACGCGACAGGGGTTTTTCATTACCAGAGTTTATGCTCCCTTTCTCCCATGGATACAATCATCGCAAACATTCCAAGTCTTAACTAAGTTATGTACCCAGACCAAACAGCGTACTTCCTACATGCGCTAAACACCACCTCAATAACGTGGTGATTCTGAATCTACATCATATGCCAATTTGATCTTTGAATATGCGTTTATACTTCAGAATGCACTATTGAGAGATCAAGGTATTTTTGCTACTTGAATTAAGATCACAGAATAGTTGATCTCCAATGCTTATCTTTCCACATGATGTAAGATTTTATGCGTGGACACAACACTATAGATTATTCTATTTCTTTTTTGAGAATCCATCTCTTATCCAGCATGCCATCATAAGAAAAAGAAAGGAGGAACACATAGTTTCTATATATGGTGAGATTATCAAGGGTTCTTTAGATAAGTGCCCTACTGTTTATGCGGTGTTTATTGGATTTTAGAAATGCTTATGACACTGTTTGAAGAAATAAATTATGATTATCAGAAAGGATTATCCAAAAAATGATTATCAAAATGATTATAAAAAACGAGCTAACTGAATATATCTGATAATACGTTACGATAAATAAGGGAGTTCACAGGACACTGCTATAACATACGTTATAGGAAGCAACTTCTAGCTATAAGAAACCGGTTTACATTAGAGGGCAGTAACGAGTTGCACTCTGTTTAATACTTTCGTTAATGATTTTATTGACAATCTATTGACGAGGATGTAAATGTCCTTATGCATGCCGACGATTTAGCTATGTGGACCTCAAGTAGTAAGAAACGCGCTCAGAAAAAGTCTTCTAATATCATAAATGAAACCTTAAAGAGACTGCATGAACGGTGTCTAAGAAAAAATGTTTGTAGACATATTTAGGACAATTTATCAGATTTTTTTGCTATGCCATAGTCCTTTACATCTTGAATTTTATTATAAAAGTTTACCCACTGAATACAGTGAAAATAAAATACTTTTTTTTCCATTGCCTCTGGCAAGTAACCTTTTCCCATTGTCTCTCGTGGAAATTACACATAGAGAACTTAGAAGAAAAGTCCCGAAGACGTTTAACTATTATAGATGGGGATGTGAGAGGTCTACTTTGCTTATCACGTATGGAACTGTGTTAAACTTGTTTTAAAATATTGTTGTACCCCCTTATTACTGCCTCTAGAGGACTTATTGAGAGGTTCAGAAGCAAACTCTGCTTTTTTATCACTGGAAGAGCTAAGTCGTCTCCTATTGTGGCAATGTTCTTTTGTACCGACGAACTCAGAATGGAAAAGGATGTTATGAATGTTGCCTTAAAATTGTATGAAAAGTTAATTAGGTTACCTCATGGTGAGAAAGGGGCTTCTTTTGTCTCAGTTAGATGAAGGCTAATTTAACAGGATGGTTTCTTTCAATGAGTACTTAAGAGAAAAAGACTCGATTGATCTTAATACTATACCGAAATCCTTGCTACCACCGGCTAATCTTTTCTAATTTCAAGATATTCCTTATCACCTGAGCCTTACTCAGCCTGTTCTGAAATCGAAGAGTAGGCCTGATGTTCCTTTTCAGTGGTTATGGACAATTAATACACAATATCCAACTGAACCTGGCTGTGGATTTTTGCTGATTGCTCAGAAAATTTAAAAAAAAAAAAAGAACTGGCTTAGGTATTTATTTTGAATGTTTTTCGCATTATACTCCACTAGGAATATTTGACTTTTCTTTTAACGGAGAGGTAAGGACAAATAGAGATTCCTTACAGCTTTCAAGATCACACCTTTTCCTATTATGGACTGCCAACTCATTTTGTAGGAATTGTTAAGGGCCAAAAAAATTGTTCTCTAGTGGATTCTACCCCACTGTGGAGGTTTATCGTAAGAAGGTGGCGGATGAGTTGGCAATGAAAGCCACTAATGTCATCCAAGACTTGTATAGTATAGTTTAATATAGATAGTTGCACAGTTTAAAAATAGGAAAATTAAACATCTCCAGAGGCTTGAACTGGAAAAATTGGTCATACGAAATCCTTGACATCTTCCTATTCTCCGGTTGCCCGAGATCATGCTGTTGCAGCTTTAAGACTAGCCACGGGACATGAGTGCCTCGCCGCTCATCTTGACAGAATTAATATCCTGAGTAGTCCCTTGTGCCCCCTCTGCGGTTGCGCCGAACTGAAGGTTGCTGACCACCTTCTTAAGTGACCGAAGCTATACGGTTCCTCTGTTTTCTCCCGCTACTGGAAAGCTAGAGGACTTTTTATCTGCTTGTATTTAATTTTGTGTTTTGTATTAGTCTCTGTTCCTGCTTTATTGGAAATAAAAAAATATGCCTAAATGTTTGTAGAGACATTAGGTATTTTTTGGAAGCAGTAGACGTCAAAAATGAGCAACGCCTTCGCCGGGAATCGAACAACGGCGGACGCTAAGAAGGCGGACGACGGTCGCTAGCGCTAAGTCGGACGCTAAGCGCTAAGACGACGGCAGGCTAAGAAGGCGGGAGAAACACTTTATGTACTTCCCCCTTTTAAAGGGCGACTGGGGTTTTAGGGTCCCCAATCGCCAAATCCTGGGGTGTAAAGAATCATCATATACCACCCTTTTAGTTCGGGCGCCACTGTAGAGATATTAGGTTATTTTTGGAAGCATGAAAGACGAAAAATGTGTGCTTTTAAATGTAAAATAATGTAAAAAAATACTCTAATTTTGTTAGTTGTTCTCAATAATTTCCTTCCTGATCAATTATGTACAGACACTACAATCTTAAATAAAGCAAGTCTTTAAGCAAATATTTTAGCAATATGATCATATGATAACCCTTTGTATGTATCAATCTGAAGTAAGTCCTTAAGCATTAATTCTCAAATTGTGTCCTTAAGCATTAATTCTTAAATTAAATTTATTAAAAAATAAATGATATTCCTGCATTTTATATCAAAGGGAAAATCAAGTTAACTTTTAAGAATGAACAAATGAAAATTTACAGAGAACTAAAACTACTGCAGATTTGAGGTTTACCTTTCTAAAGCAAAACAAAATGAAAACGATTCGGTTATTTTGATATAAGTAGACATGGCAGTTGATATCATTTATGAATCATGGTAGAAATAAATAATTTTCAGATCACAGTTGAACCATCTGCTCGTCTCTGAAGGAAGGTTATTACTTGGTGCCCTCTAGCGGCTCACTAATATCACGACTGCAGTACATAATATATGAGTACTTGCTATCGAGGTACTCATTTATGGTTTCCGTTGCCTTGAAGCATTTTCGGAAGTTACCTTCTTTTCCTCAGAAATGTAACAAAGGCTTGGAAGTATATAATTATGAAATCCGGATTTCGCTAGAGTTCAACATTCCTATTCTGAATAGTTAGGGTGGAAGTATGAGATTCCCATTAAGAACCTTTCCTAAATAAGATACTCATAAACGAGAAACACAATGGTTTTGAGAAGTTAGATAATTTTATTTTCTTTGAATAAAATTAATACTTTTTCTCTTTTCCGGCTTTCGACCTAGTTCTAGCTATTATGAATTAGGGCAATTATTTGTTCCAAATTAACTACTTTTATTTGGTTTCATATTTGCAGATACGATGTTCATAACGAGAGTTTTCAGTTAATTAATGAACGAAAGTTTAAACAATCCTTATCAATCTATAGCTCACATTACATTTAGACATGTTCGTACAAGTTCGAAGACATATTTCTTCCTTATTAAAGCCAAAAATTTGCATTTATTTTCGATTATTCTCAACTTTCGTTGCAACATATTTTTAAGTTTTTTGCTTAGTAGTTGCTCTTTGTATATATTTGTATTCATATTCGATTCACAGTTACATTTATATTTTAGGATACTAAGTATCTCTCCAAATAAATTCAATCAGTTTTAATAAACAGTCTTCGAAAATTCATTGTTTTTGTGAATGTGAAAATAATTTAGCCATCAAAGAGGTTTTTTTTTTTTTTAAGATTGATTAAAATTAATATTTTAAGTGTGTAAAAATAAGGATTAAAGTGTCCGGCATTATTTTCGAAGATTAATTCTTAAAGAGGATTATATTTGGAGATTAAACATGTTTAAAAAAAAAAGAGTACATTTGCAATTCATTTATGTAGGTTCTTAAACAAGTTAACAATCTCCTGCTTAAAAAAAGAGCTCTGGGATATATGGCAATGACTGTTTTAAAGGAAGGTTTTGTAAAAAAATAAAAGTAATGTTTATAGGTAAAATAAAACTTTTTCTCTTCTTATACATAAGAAACAAATTGTTCAAGGCAGTATAATTTATTATTAATATTAGAAGGTATTTCTCCCGCCTTCTTAGCATGCCTTCTTAATGTAGCGGTCAGCACGCTCGACGCGTATTCGAAAGGTCCGTGGTTCGATTTCCGGCGAAGGCATTGTTCATTTTCATCTCTTCTGCTTCAAAATAACCTAATGTCTTTGCAATGGCGCCCGAACTAAAATGTGGTGAATGATGATTCTTCACCACCACAATTTAGCGATTGGGTCCCTAAAACCTCAGTCGCCCTTTAAAAGCGGGAGTATATGAGGTATTTCTCCCGCCTTCTTAGCATGCCTTCGTAGTGTAGTGGTCAGCATGCTCGACGCGTATTCGAGAGGTCCGTGGTTCGAATCCCGGCGAGGATATTGCTCATTTTTCCTCTCTTCTGCTTTGAAATAACCTAATGTCTCTAGAGTATGAAAATTCTTTTCGTAAAATGCTTTGTCAACTTACAAATGGAATAATGATACAAATATCATCGCATATAAAGGATTAAAATGACAAATGACTTTTTGGACGAATTAAAAGCTATTATCCATCTAGATTAAAAGCGATATCGATTCAAATATCATGCTAAAATGTTTTCATTAATACAATTATCCAAAGAAGTAATTAATTATTAATAGAATGCAACTCGCTGTGTATTTAAAGATATTATTAATATAAAACAAAAAAATAAAATGTTTTGTAAGATTCGTGTTTTTTTTTTTTTTTTTTTTTTTTTAAATTATAGACTGCTTCTATACATGTAAGTGTAATCTGTAATAATAATAATAATAATAATAATAATAACAATAACATGAACCTCTGCTTAAAATAGGAAATTCGTGTATGAATTTATTTGACTAATTATGCACAGTAAGATGTCAGGAGCATTAGGAAAAGTAATAAAAAATGTTCTATAAACAATAGTACACATTATGCACTACATTTCTAAATAAAGTAATGTAAAGAATATACAATTTGTATTAAAGTACGAAATCAGGTATTGTAAAGTATATTATTCATTAGACCTTTTCTCGTATCTACGAAAGTCTTGCATCTTAATATCTGGCTGTAGCATACACTATAGTTACAAAGGATTATAGAGATAAAAACCATTCGTTCCTCTAGCGTCAATACAATAATAACTCACTAGTAGTTTTAGAGCACTTATCACTACGCTTACGCTTCAGAGGCCCTTTAGTGGGATAAGAACTTTAAGAGAGAACAGCTTTGATTACACGCTTTACTAATAAGAAAGTGCGAAGGTTTGGACGCAAGAAGAGGAAGTAAATCTATAAAGAAGAGCTGTAGGTGTAGAAGCAAAGATAAGTGAAATAGTCTTAGACTATTGATCACTGAAAACTTTTTGAAAGCATTTGCGCTGTACTTAGTTCAAGTTTCGACAAGTGTAATACGTGTTGCAGTACATCTATTAAGATTGGTGAAATCATGACATGGAATTAGCTGAGTCTTTAGATAACTTAACATAAAAATTCTTTAGCACATGAAGAAAGATGGAAAGCTCCTTTTGTTGATCATAAACATGAGTGCAAACGACAGCTCTTGAAATCCGGGACAACTCCTTCTGTACTTTAGGAATCAGAAGTCAACGTTGACCTTGTCGATCCTGCTGTGTCTTGGCAAAATGATTCAGAGAACAAACTTTGGATCTAAATTACGTTGATACGTCCTACATCCTAGACATGGTGAAGGGACGTCCCCTGTTAAACGCTTTGGGCTCGATCTGACTTCAACGGAAGCCGAGCTTGCTTTTGACCTTTAAATAAGGCTTAATGACGTAATATTTCAGCTCCATATAACTTTGTATGAAATGATAATTTCTGACTACGAGTGTTTTGTAACTTAAAAATATGTCTCAAGTTCCTGAAGAATCATTTCCATGCATCATAATGAATTAAAATTAACACAAAATAAGAGTACAGGAGAGTAGGAAGACAATATTAGACGTGCTAAAATTGCCACTTAATTTGCGTTTCGAAATTTACTGCCAGGCACGAGTGCATACTGTACACTCATTCGTGACATACTTAATTTTTTTTTTTAATTTTTTCAATACTTAACAATCTACGAGGTTCATATGCGACCTTTTTAAATCACTAAACATCCCTAACGGTTTTTCCAGTGTATACGTATTGAAAAATTATAGAGTATTTCTCGCAAGCATGCTTTCGTAGTGTAGTGGTCAGCACACTCGGTGCGTATTCGGGAGAACCGAGGTTTGAGTCTCGACGAGGGCACTGCTCATTTTTCACGTCTCTTAGCATCAAAAATCCTAATGTCACTAAAAATTTTCTAGTATAAGCGCAGCTTAGATTAGATTAGATTAATTTTGCAGTTTCCAACCCAAGTTGTTAATAATCAACTGATGTGCATTATAACTTTTATTTTAGTTTCCAGAATCAGTTTTCGATGTTCATTCGTTAACTGGCGGTATCTACACTAAGAAAGAAATCCACAGTATTTAACTAAATTAAATTCTTAAAATGCATTTTAAAAGTGTACATTTAATAAACCTATTCTATATCAAACGCGCAATTACAATTAGGGATCAAACGCTTCACTAGTTCCAATACTTCTCAATCCTTACTTTGACATCAAGCTTTAGCTTGAGGGTAATTTGCAAATGTTCAAGAGACTGGACGTGACGTGTTAAGCATCAGCGAATAAGATGAGATCGAACTGAAAGTGTTACTCATACATGCCTTCGTGCATCTTACAATTCAGAATAAACTTAGGAATTGTGAAAGTACCCCAACCTTTCAAAAGCCGATGCATTTTCACTTAGCTGATTACACAAAAGAGTTCTATAGAATCATTAAAATAATTATCACTTCATTAAGGGAAGTTACTAGAAAATTAGTCTTTAAATATATATCAATTGTGCACATTTTCTTTGATCTATTGTGCGCATAATAATACAGGATTGTATAAATTTAATGCCCAGAAACACTTTACAGAAAGTGCTAAATGAAGATTAAATTAATTTTGCAAATTTCAGGGAATTTGATTTGTAAATTTCAATAAAACTTTATTTGGAGCAAGTAATACACAATATTTCTTGGAAAATTTAAATAAATTAAAAATTCAAACTTTTGAAAATTTTGCATTTGCATGTTCCACCTTTTTCACTGAAACGTCTAATAATATTATTTCATCATTTGCAAAATTAATTCCTGCATGCAGACTTTATTTTATGCTAAAAGACACCTTTGGTGTAGTAAACATATATTTATGAAATTAATATATGTTTATGCCTGTAAAAATAACTTTCATTGGCATAAAATTCTTAAAAAAACTGACTTATTAGTTTTTTTTATGGCAGTAAAAGTAAAAATAATAGACTTTTGATTATTTCAGTATATAAGATTAGAAAGCTTCAGTAGAAAAGCGAAATAATTGCGTTTTGTTAATTATAACACCAGAAAGCCTAGAGAGTTTGCACTTCTGCTTAATATGAAGTTAAAAACTAGTTTTTATCTAATCTGTGTCTCAACTATAGATTATTCATTTCTTCCAATAACGCAAAATGTCATTACAAATAAGTTAAGCTGGTAATTATACAAAATAACTCATTAAAAGAACAATTGAAGTAAAAAAAAGTGAATTTGCTGGGACAAAACTTTGAATAGTTTGTAAATGTATTATAAATTAATTCATAAGTGCCTTAATCATTGAGTTTAAATATAGTACTATTAAGAATTTAGAAATAAGGAACGATAACAATTGTCTATTAATTAAGAAAAATAAAATACGTAAACCAGAAGAAGCTGTGTAAGTGAAATTATTGACTTAAAGCTAAAATATCTTATCAAATTTTACAGTGGAATAACTGCAGAAGTTTCATTTTGTTTTCTGAACTTAACAGCCAGGCTTAACTTTCAAATACAGAATTAGCATAAAATAGGCATCTGTTTTTTTAACTGGCTATTTTACAAAAGAAAACTACTTTTGTACAATTTCTCTAGAAGGAAATAGGAAAATTCGTAAAATTTAGCGAAGCAATTAATACACAGTGAGGGCTCATACTGAGGCAACCAATTTGCAGAACACTTTTTTCTCAGATAAGCTTTGATAACTGCTGTTTTAATTTTAAAAAAATTGGAAAGAGGACTTTTCTGTTAAGCGAAATTCAGTTAGACGAGACTTTAACATAAATCTAATATTACACACATTATTTTGATTGAAAACGTTTCAATAAAATATTCACAGACATCACCCCAAACCTTCAGGGAATTAAGGCATGCTATAACATGAATAAGGCAGAAAATGAACTATTTCTGTGTCCAAAGTAACGGATACACTTTGCTTAAATGAAAAACGCACAGCTTAATTTTAGGGTATATTATTTTTTATTTGTTTATTTGTTGGTTTTGAAATTTACCTAAGAAATTTAGTTGTTTTCAAACGTAAACTAGTCTTCCAGATAAAAACTACTTATTATAAAATAGTTAATGAAGCCAATTTACCCCAACTAAATTTCACACATTTGCAAGATTACTTATTTACAGACAACTGTTTTTTTACAAGTTTATACAGAAGGCAGTATTTTATAATTCTGTACAAATTTCTTATTTTAACAAGAGTTCACCATTGAAAATTTAAAACTTAATCCAATTGCATCCAACTTCTGCAAGTACGAGGGACAGTTTATGATGCGTGCTGTCTCTTCCAGCTTCACAGTTCGTTTTATTTGGCAATGTTATTAAATCTATCTTAAAATAATATAATTAATTAATTCCTGCACTTGAGCTGCAAATGACTGAATGTTTAGGAAATTATAAGAAATCATTAAAATCTTTTTCTTATTAAATTCACTATTTCATTGCAGAGAAGCTTTTTAGGGTATTAATATTACCTATGTTAATTGAGAGAAAATTATATATGTATATATATGTGTGTGTGTGTTGATTTTCTCTCTATAAAGTACTTTAAATTGCTGTTATAAGTTTTTCGATGGAGACAGAAAATGAAAATGGTGACGCCATGAATTCTTAACTCATTGCCAAGTATGTAATATCTTTAAATTTTTCAAATTAATATAGTGTTTAGAAACAGTGTAAGTCAGTATGCTGAACAAAATTAAATTTCTATTTTTCACTGGTAGCAATATTGTTAAAAAATTATCTATTACTCAAAAATGATTTCATTGTTATTTATAAATATCACTTTCGTGCTTATTTTGATTATTAGTTTTTATTTAGTTTACTCGTGGTGTTTCACTATACGAGAATTTTCTCTTCTGTTTTTAGCCTACTTCATGATAAGCTATTGAGTTAAAACTTCATATGCATACTGTTTACCGATGAAAATGCAATGTGGTGAAGCGAGGTTTTCGTTTGGTTTGGTTTGGTTTATTTAATTATGGCAAAGCACACTAGGGCTATCTGCCTAAGGGGAGGGATGCCTTCGTGAAGGACTTTCTAAGGGAAACTGACTCGTATACACGTTACACATGGGGAAAACCACGAAAACGCCCATGCAGCCAGCCCGTTCGCGGGATTTGAACCTCGGACCGAACTACCAGTGTTCAGCGACTTTACCGATCGGCCGCTGGTGGGCCGAAGCGAGGTTTTCAAAATTTGATTTAGATTTCTTTTTTTTTTATTTAATGTTTAAAGGATTTTTCGTCAATAATTTCATGTAACGATCAAATTAAGAACATCAGAAGCTTACTATTTACGCAAAAAATAGAGCAGAGGAAAACCTTTTAAATGAAATTTATATGAAAACTGTAGCATTTCTGAAGTTTGGGAATTTTTGAAAACTGCTCAAATGTATGACGCTTGTGACTTTAAAATTTTAAAATCTAAAATGTGTCGGAAATGAAATTTTTAAACTTTCATTGATTATAAAATAAACATCTAGAGTCCTCTTAAAACTAGAATTATACAGGAAAACTTTCTCGGACTGTTTTCTGCATTTATTTAAAAAATACGTTGCTGTCTCAAGCAGAATGAGGTTAAAAAATGCTTTCATGAAATTAGCTTTTATTTAAAAACTCGTAAAATAATTAATGAACTATAAGAAGAAAAATATTTATTATACAGTTTCATTGAAAAAGGTATTAAATAATTCTCTTTACAAAATTCATCTACAATTTTGTATCACGTGTAACAACAACGTGAGAGCCCAAATAGCGAAATATATTCAAATTGCATTTTAAGGGAGAACCACGCTTTTTTATTATTCGCGGTATAGAATAGTAGATAGATTTTGTGATGAGAATTACTTATTGTCTTATTCCCATGAAATCGTATGATAAATTACTTTTCTATTTTAGTTCATTAATTATTTTAGGAGTTTTACTAAATAAAAGCTTGATGTATAAAAGTACGCTGACAGGAAAAAATCCCAACACCAAGAAGTTGTGCTAGATAAACGGAATTTGGTATGCGTGTTTATACATATGAAAGACGATGTCTATCCAAATCTCACGCTAGGCGCAAAACTATGGCGCTAGTAGGGCCGCTATGAACATGCAAATCAGTTTTGCTTTAAATACGCGCCGTAAAGTTCGGGAGCATTATTTATGGTTGAGATTTGACGTAATGAGTTGATGTTAGTCAAGAATGCCCTTGAATGCCAAATGACACAACGAACTGTTACAAATCGGTTACTTAAAGGACAGTTCCGAGCCAGACGCCCTGTAGCGTGAATTCCACTGATTCCAAATCACTACCGTCTACGACGTCAGTGGTCAAGCTAAAGCTTACTGGAGGACTCCGGAGTGGAGATCAGTTGTGTTTACTGATGAAAGCTAGACACACTGGCCCTACGCCTGGAGTAGTTATGTTCTGAGGAGGAATTTCGTATGACACCAGGATCACTCTCGCGGTTATCCCAAGCACTCTGACCGCAAATTTGTACGCCAGTCTGGGTTTTTAACCTGTTCTGCTGCCATTCATGAACAGCATTCAAGGGGTATTTTCCAACAGGATTACGCTCGCCCTCATAGCGCTCCTGTATTCCAGCATGCTATATAGAGTATCGATATGTTGCCTTGGCCTGATTGCCAGATTTTCTCCAGTCGAGCCTGTATGGGGCATCATACAGGACAAATCCAGCATCCTCCACAACGAGCATTAACCATCCCTCTATTTCCTTAACAAGTGCAGTAGACATGGAACTCAATCGGGCAAACTGACATCCGACACCTGTACGCCACAATGCATGGGCGTTTGCATGCTTACATTCAAAATTCTGACGGTTACACCGGTTATTAATGTACCAGCATTTCTCATTTAAAATTGATGTTCTCACTCTTGCATTAACCTGTGATCTTGAAAATTTAATCAATTAAATATGTTACCTAGACTGCTGAAATTTCTATACATTAATTTTTTCCTGGTGCCTTAGATTTTTTCCCGTCAGTGTATTTTTTAACATTATTTCATTTTCTAAATGGACTTCATATAAAAATAATGCTTAAATTTTTTATGTTTTTTACAGTACAAAAATGTGTCATGCATAACTTAATATGGAGAAGATGGGACTTTGCTTTTGCTTATCAGGCAATTTATTTGCATATCTCCTCTAAATCAACGTACTTAAAAGAGGTAATCAGTGCCATACTACATATGTTATAAAATGCGCTAGAGGTTATTAAATATATGTTACAACAATTTACTGCTATTTTTAATAATGCTTGGGTAAAACGACAGCATAGAAACTATACAATCAATTTTATCTCTCACTCTCGGCACGGACTGTAGAAATTGACATCAATTGCCATATGTTGCCAGAGAATAAAGAGTTAGCTACCACTCTGATAAGTCATCCATTTGAGGTACAAAAATGTGCAACCTGGATTTGGGGAACAGGCCAGCTAGAAACGAAGTTAATCCGCAAATGGTTTTGAACAGCATTAAAGAAACGTACGTAATATAAAATCTTTTATGTACAAAACTCTATGTAATATATTCTGATTTATAGGTAATGTTAACTTTCGTTATCGTATATAAATATTAACATCCTGAAATTTGAGAATCGAAGCATAAGTTCAAGATAATGTTCTCAGAATCAGATAAGTTAAAACAAGATAGAAATACGGCCGACACATCCTTCTCGTTGATTTGTATCTGTGCCTCCATCACGTCGTCACAGAGCATCGTATCTCTAGACGAAGGGTATGTTGCGGTCTGAACTGTAATTGTCAGAAAGCCCAGGTGAGTCAGTGTCCTACTCTAGAGATTATTCCTTACATGTGTATTCTTAGACGCACATTCATTTTCTATTAAATGAAAGCATATCAGATTTCCGAAGGATTCGACGAAGCCGGAAGCCTGCCCCGAGATGGTTGTTGATATAATTAGGAATAAGAAGTTGGCAATAGCGAGGACTATTTGGGCTAGGATCATATTTTAATTCATTTAATGGATATCAAAGATTTGTTTGCATGAAAATATAAGTTTAATTTCCGGAGATCAGTAAATATATCATCAGATCGTGATATTGTGACTGTTTTTTAATTATTGTTTTATATATTTAGCCCGAGAACGAGATATAATTCTACATGTCCAATATTTTGTTATTGGTATATCACAAGATAGATAATTTTATCCAATCAAATAAATCATTTTACTCGGATAGAAAATATAAAATTAAATTTATGGATATTAAAATGTGCTACTTGACAATGAGGTTAATTCTTTTAAAACTATAATAATTTTTATATTACAATACGTCAATTGCTTGAAACATAAGGAGATTAATGCTTCCACTTGATCAATATAAGGCTAAGAGACAAAATTTGAATCTTGGAATAAATTATATCATTTGTTACATTGTAATAAATCTACAACCTACCTTCCCACCCCATGGAGCTTTTAACAGATGATTCTAAGTACTATTTTACTGTATTAAAGCTGCAGATAGCTCTAAATAATTTTTGAAAGTATTGATTTTTAAGGAGGCTGTTATGTTATGTTATGTTATGATAGGGCGCAGCCCGGTCCACCTTGCAAAACAAAGTTTTCCCTATGACCCCATACGGGCTACACCAGTACAAAAATCACCACACAACTATACAAACACACGAATAACACAATGCAAATGGTTCCTTTATTGTTGTTAATAATCTTCATAATCTTATGCGCTATTTCTCTTGCCTTAAGTAAACCATTTTTCATAAAAATCTATTTTCGCTCCATCAATGCATCTGGTTAACTTACATTCTGTAATAAAGTGGACATTGTCTGCTACTTTTGTACATTCTTTACAAAATCATTATCTTGAACATGGAATCTTTTCAGATAAAAGGGAAATCTCCCTTGACCTGTAATTAACTGATTCAAGTCAATGTCATTGTTAATATTCATATTTTCCATAGGAAAAAAATCTTCATGAACATATTATTTTTAGCAGAGTTTTTCCCATTGAGTTCGCCATTTATCTACAATGTCACACTTCATAATGTTAATGCATTTTCTCCTGGAGGCTTGTACATCGACAGTTTCAATATCATTACTCATTGTTGCCTCCTTTGCCCTCTCATTGCCCTCTCCGCCCTCTCATTGCCCAAACATCCGCCCTCTCATTGCCCAAACAACCAATATGGGCTTTAACCCAATTAAAATTCAATTGATGCCTTACCTCCAATTTTATCACCAATTTTTTAATAATTTGAATATTTAAATTTTGCTGCTCAGTGTCAGAGAGTGCTTGAAGAACTGACATACAATCAGAATGTATTGTAATTATATGTGATTCATTTAGATTTCTTACAAACCACTCCAAGGCTTTTTGTATAGCAATCAGTTCGACTTGATACACCGAATTATATTTTTCTAATTTAAAGTTCGCATGTTCAATCTCCAGTCCATGATAGAACACTACAAATGCTAAGCCAATTTTTCTCTCCAACCTCGAGCCATCCGTATAGACATCAGTATCATTAAATACAGGAATGCATCTATTAAAAGTAATTGTTCCTCTTTCTCCCTTGGATGTAAAAGATGACAATTAAAAATATAAAAAGCAGTGTTAAAAGCAATATCATCTGTATATGTATAAAAGTCAATCTTATTTGATCTCAATAAAAACTTTTTATAATAAAAGTCATAGGACAACGAGATGGGCGGAATGCCCGCAAGTATATTAGCAATTTCCGTAGGAGCAGTTCTAAAAGGTCTTGTGATTACCAGCTGTATTTAAACTACTGTCGCGCTGTCCTATTAGAGAAGCTCGAAGATCCTTTTATACTGTCATACGTTTATCTTGTATTGACCTACTTACTTAATGTAAAATATGATACCATTACTCTATTTTTGCATTATCTACTAAACTCAAGTGCAGTAGTAGAGTTTTACTTAATATTGTATGCTTAACGTAAAGGCAAAGTTTCTTAAGAAAGAGCGCATGATTTTATATTTCTAATGATTTTATATTTCTAATGATTTTATATTTCTAATGATTTTATATTTCTAATGATTTTATATTTCTAATGATTTTATATTTCTAATGATTTTATATTTCTAATGATTTTATATTTCTAATGATTTTATATTTCTAATGATTTTATATTTCTAATGATTTTATATTTCTAATGATTTTATATTTCTAATGATTTTATATTTCTAATGATTTTATATTTCTAATGATTTTATATTTCTAATGATTTTATATTTCTAATGATTTTATATTTCTAATGATTTTATATTTCTAATGATTTTATATTTCTAATGATTTTATATTTCTAATGATTTTATATTTCTAATGATTTTATATTTCTAATGATTTTATATTTCTAATGATTTTATATTTCTAATGATTTTATATTTCTAATGATTTTATATTTCTAATGATTTTATATTTCTAATGATTTTATATTTCTAATGATTTTATATTTCTAATGATTTTATATTTCTAATGATTTTATATTTCTAATGATTTTATATTTCTAATGATTTTATATTTCTAATGATTTTATATTTCTAATGATTTTATATTTCTAATGATTTTATATTTCTAATGATTTTATATTTCTAATGAGAAAGCGCTAGCACTTGTATTCAATGAATTACCGTACACATTTCATTAAAATGGCTATAACTCTGGGATAAAAGTACTGCGGGCCGATGAGAATATATTGAAACAAATCATACAAATGATCGATTGCATTCAGCTTTTAAATAGTGTATGGTATTTAGATTAGATCTTAAAACAGAAGAAGTTTGAAACGAGATGCATTTTACATTCGTCAAATAAATATGGTATTATGAAAATTACATTATTTTGTTTGATTCACCACAAATTAATTTTCATGCGCCGTAATTATTTGTGAATCCTTAAAACATTTGAGCATAAAAGCACTTGAGCTCCTTTATATTACCGATTTACTTATTACCGATTTACAAAGAGTACCGAATTATAAGCAAAAACCCTGCGGGCCAAACGGGAAAGTGGCTAGTGACACTGACTTTTTTGCCATAGCTAAGGGTTTACGGGTCGAATCCCAGAGAAAGCACGGAAATGAATTGTATGTCCCTTCACAGAAGGCAGCGGGGGGTCCATTAGGCGTCTTCATAATAAAGTGACCACCGCTTCCAGCCTTAGTAGTAGTCAAAGCCTACAACGGCTAATGCCCGCTACTGCAAAATGAATAAGAACATAAAAGGCGTTGAAAAAGAAATTTCTAATTACATTATTTGCTTTAGGAAGTAAAACTGATCGTTTAAATGTATTTAAAAATAATTTTAAACTTTTTCTGAAGTAACCTGTAACTCCGAGATTCAAGCATGGTAAAAATATGCGTGCATGTGGCTGGAAGCTTATGCGTCCGACTATGAGACAAATGATTGATTTTTGTACAAAAAATCTGAAATTTTAAGTGTCATATTACTTAAAATTTAATCAAAGTGCTTGTTAATCTAAATAACAGAAATACTACAGGTGATACATGTTTCTTTTACTGCGTGATTTCTAATTTTTTTGTGTAAGGTGTGTAATAGCTAGTTTCCCATAGAAAGTCTTTCACAGATATTCCTTTTCGAATATAGCTTCTACGTGCTTTTCTACAACTGATTAAACAAGCAAATTTCATTTTAGTAAACTTCCATAAACGTATTCACTTATGTAGATGATTGCGTGCATCAAATACTAAAAATGCTACTCTAAATGCGTTACGTTGTTATGTAGGTGATGAAACATATACGCATTTGTAGTACATATTCAAGGTAAAATAGTGAAATTTGAGAAATCGATGAGAAAAATGAACCCAACAGACTTATTTGGTGAATAACTAAATACGTTTTCTCAATTCGCATTGCAAAATGAATAAAATGACCTGCTTTCAAATATTTTATGATTAAAACTTTGAAATTTTATAATAATTAAGCTGTTACTTTTTTCTAAAAATTAAATAAATATATTTTTGCTACAAAATTGCAGTAGAAGTAATTCGGTAATATTCCCTTTTAAAGTAAGAATTATGGATATTTTTTAGCTTTAAAGAGTAAATGTTCTCTTTTTAAATATTAACATATTACAAAATATATTAAGATCAGCCAAACAGCATGTCAAAAGCAATTTATATCCGAAATTCGCATACGGGAAAAACAATAATACTGTTATCCGAAATATCTCGATGCGTTGACAGGAAGCATTAGGAACTGATGTCATACATAAAGTAACAAATATTTTGGAGAAGCAAATTTCTTTCTTAGTTTAAGATTTCTATTATCCGTTTTTAGAATTTTTTTACAACTTCCCATTAGTATATTATACTTAAATTTGCGAGCAGAAAATGTCAATTGTTCAGTAGGAATGATTATTTTTGTGAAGACTGGTTAGTGAAACATAGATTAAATTCGTTATCTTATTATTTTAGGTTTTTCATTTAAAGAAGAATGATAAACTAAGAAAATTATGAAAATCATTAGTGTTTATTATACTTACATATTAAAATACAGTGAGGTATTTATTTCTCTTTCAGACTGGGAAGAAAGTTGATGTAAAGGATTTTATGAGATAGTTGAGATAGTTTAGATGAGTACATGTGGTAGTTTAGATGCCTTTGCAATCAAATTTCACGCTCATTCCAATTTACATTCGACCTTTGAATGTGCATCAGAAAAACTATTTTTGACAGACACTGATGTTAACTTACAGATTTGAATTTTATTCACGATAATATTCTTGCAAGTATTCTGTTACATATAAGTAAATACATGTATAATATATTGGGTTACTAATTCTGAATTAGAAGGACATAACTTCTACAAGAACCAGAAAGCTGGCTACCAATAAACAAGTATCGTTAATCAAGGCCGATATGGCTAGGAGTCGCCTCTGTGACTACTAGAAGTTTCACGACATTCGAAAGTAATATTTTGTTTTTTCAGTTTTATCTTGCTAAATGATTTTTAATCAGCAGTAAATATAAATAAATATATATTAAAATTGACAAAATTAGCACGAATAGGCAAAAATTTATCTCTGCCTGCAGTTTTGTTGGAGTGTTGTCATGTTGTCCAAGCGTGGCAAGATAACACGAACTAAAGTTTTGGCTCTCGGAAATTAATTTTTCTTCCAATAGTGGGAAGTTACTGAAGACTTTTTTCCCTTCCTTTTTGTTTAATATAGCGCATGTGCTAAGAATGCATGCTAAGTTTTAAAATGTGCGAAATTCCATACATATGATGAATGTACACGACAATACAATGAAGGTCCGCCGTTCGGTAAATGCCGCTGAGAATTTGTCAGGTTTTAAAATACCGCATGTGATTATGTATGCGAAGTTTTAAAATTCTGCCGGTTTATACTATAACACAAAAACAGGTTTACAAGGTATTTTATACGTATCTTATGAATGAATGTCCTGTATTTGGCCTTTTACAGTTGAGATCTTGATTTGTTTGAACATACGCCTCTTAAAATTATGTGTATTTGTGATGATTTGGTTTTGAATGGGAGAAAGCACCTATTAACTTTTTAGTCATGTGTGGAATAATGATAAACATAGCAGATTACATATTAGATGACTGGAAATTAAGCACAACTAGCTTCATAGTCACAATATCGTTTTTTTCTTTGACATATCTTAAGACATCTCTTCTTGATATACACAGCATTATGAATGCTATAAGAGTCCCACAATTTTATATACATTTATCGCATATTTATAGATGCAAAGTGATGCTCGGCTCCTTTTTTTCAGTTTGAATGGTAATTGGACAAGAGATGTACAGCATTGCGGATCATTGCAGATGAAATAGTGACATTCTTTGAAGGGGATGTAACCAAATTAAAGTTAGTAATTAAAAGGACTACTGCTAAAGTTCGTAATTTTGAGCTTCGTATTGTTTTATCTTATAAATATATATATATAAAGAGAGGGAAAATTTTTTTCAACAAAAAGATAAATAAAATACATATACACATATTTATTTTAAATAAGAGTCTGGAAAACAGAAGATTTAATTTGCTAATTTTAACATAGTTCTTCAAAAATATTAATCATTGAAAACCTTTTTACCATTGGATATATTTTTATTAATATGAATAATTTTTCTTCTTCTGTTGTTTAGAAAATATCAAAACCTGATAAAGAATTGAGTTCGGTGCTCACTTCTCAAACATTTCACGAATGAAAACTGATTGGAAAACTACAAAGCTGAATCACCAAAACATCAGTATGCAATTAAAATATTCTTAATCACAAAAGCGTTTGGCATATACAACTGTTTCATTTTCCAAAAAATAAATAAATCTGCCATAACTTTATTCTTAGATTGATGCGCTCTAGCAAAATCATGTTTTCAAACTTGACTGCCTCGGTAATAAATAAAACGTCGTTAAAAGTTGCGTTACTGATTAAAACTCATCATTGGAAGAATCTGGAAATACCGCTTCATCCATCTACCTCTTGATCACTGCCCATTAAATTATCAATACATAAAAAAGTAGAGAAAAAGAATCTTGCTGTCGGAAAAGTGTAAAAATTAGAGCCGATTAACAAAGCGCCAGCTTCTTAATTAGTTTAACCAAAAATTTTATCTCTCCTCCTGATTGCATTTCCTTTAAGTGCGAAATAATAATTAAGTAATTATATACGCGAACGAGGATTCTAGCACACATTTTTTTAAATCTTCAAGGGAATGTGGGAGCTTCCAGACTTGGAAGCTATCCAATTAAGTAAGTTCTCTTCCGATTTCGTAATAAATAAATTAGAACTGGGAATAAAAAAGTGGTTGTTGAGCATGGCTTCCCCTTCAATTACAGTGCTCAACAAAGTTAGAATTTTCTCTATTCAGCCCGAATTCGAAGTTTAAACTTTTGAACAACTAAGTATCTGTCTATATTTCAGTTACCTAGTTGGCATCAGTGAGAAGAGAAAAAATAATTATTTGTTGAAGTCTACGTTGTTCGCTTTTAGAACTATCATTGAGAGGATTAATTAAGGATTGTGGGCTACTTAATCAATAATACTTCCCTATTTTTTTGCGGTCTTCCTATTTGATTTTGTGCAAGAACTGTCTTGATTTAGCCTCATATTTCAAATAAATAAATGTGTAAATAAACAAACTGATAATCTCTTGAAACATTTAAAACAAAATTTATGTTGGAAAAGTTTCAAAAACTTGCCAAAGCGGATTTTTTTCCCTGGAAATTCATTTCTAAAAGTTTGAAATTAATCGACGCTTGTAGTGTGCTTTATTTCCTTTCTGGATAAGAAAGATAGAAATGGAAAATTCTCATTTCTCCGTTTGTCGAAATGCCAGTTGAGCATCATAACAAACTTGTTACAAATGCAGTTGCTACTGGTGTTAGGTAAGATATACCATCACTTGTACTTTTCATTTTAAATTTGAAGTTGCGTTTGAAATTGCTTTCAACATATTAGTATATCATTAAACTCCTAAAATTTGCGCATATAAGCAATGAATTTGTTTTAAAGTTTCAAGATAATACCAGGCTGAAAGCATTTAAATCTCTTTTCTCTAATATGCAAAATTAAAAACATAGTTTATATAACGTTCTTAAAGCAGATCACGTATATTAAGCCTCCGCTTAACGTTATTCGGATTAGTACTGTTTTAATTCTGAGCTTCCAAGCACTAATAATTTGGAGTGAAATTTATAATGATTGGTTATAATCCCTGTATCTGCTAACCCCGAAAGGCGCAATGTTTATGCCGAATATTTGCTATGGGTAATGCAGAATGATTTCAGACATCGGTAAATGACAACATCGGTTTGAACATCGGTTTGACAATCGGTTTGAACAATTGCATGATTCTTTTCGACTGAAGGACTGAGCATTCTCAGATTATCAGAGTGCAATACAGACAAATTTTAATCGACAGTTCACAATAGTATACTCGAGGTTAAACTAATTTTAATATAGAAGTAACCGCCCAAATTTTGTATATTTATCAAGGACTGCATTCAGTAAAGCTAAAGGCGCCTTAACAGAAAAGTTACAGTTACGAAGTTACGGTGGTGGTGTAGTGGTGTATTTAATTATGGCAAAGCACACTAGGGCTATCTGCCTAAGGGGAGGGATGCCTTCGTGGAGGACTTTCTAAGGGAAACTGGCTCGTATACACGTTACACATGGGGAAAACCACGAAAACACCCATGCAGCCAGCCCGTTCGCGGGATTGACCGAACTACCAGTGTTTAGCGACTTTACCGCTCGGCTGCTGGTGGACGCACGAAGTTACGGTTTAAAGAACTATCAACAACAGATGTATCACAATAAACTAATCCTTGAAATTTATATTGATTTAACGTATATTTTGGAGTGAAATATTTTATTTTGTATTTAAGTGGCATGCCGGCTAATTCTTTATAGAAAATTACAAAAGCGGATGGAATTGTTGTTTGAGAAGAATGTGAATCCCATTCTAGAAACAGATAACAGACATTGTACTTTCTTTTCTAACATTATACTTAAGTTATTGCTTCATTACCATTTTTTACTTTTACGAATAAATTTTACCCTGATGAAGCACTCATTTTAAACTTTCCAGTTTAAGCGATCGTTCATTTGCTGTGAGTTTTGAATATTGTGACGCCTGCTTAGTTTGGTAATGATGATATATGTTGTATTATTTTCGTATACCTATTATGTCATTGCATAAAAAACACAATTTATCATCTAATTCTATGACAACCTGGATGCATATCGTTCAAAATTCAAATGTTATGCATTTAAAGTCCGTTATACTTTAAATGCATAACATCTGAAGTCCACTTTTTCTTCTAATCTATTCTTGAGAATATCATGACAACGGTGGATGATAAAAATAAAGTGACAAGAACAAAATATGGCAGAATGCCGATAGACAGCAAGCGTGGACAGAGTGACAGACAATATCGTGTACTCCACTTTAAGCAAAATTGAAAGAACCTGTAACGCTTGTTCTTCTGTAACAAAATGCGAATATGCGATGCCAGCAGCACAATCATTTACAATTTCTCAACTCGACTATCGGCAGTTGCGTTAAATCGAATAGCTTGATTTACTTAATATTTTTTCATGTAAAATATCCGGAACAAAATAGGCATCAGGCCGTCGTTTGTCAATCCCTAGTCTTAAAGAAAGTTATAAAATTTTTGGTTTGCTTCATAAAAAACTGTAATGATAATAATAAAACGCATCGCTTTAAGGGCATAGCATTTTATATAAAATAACGGCCGATAATATTATTTTAAATAGCGTTAATCTATTCGCTAAATATTGGAAACATGTTTAATTTTGTGACAGTTCGAACTGAGAAACGGAATGAAAAATTTGTTTTATACACATTTTAAATTGTTTCCGATAGAAATATATATAAAACTGCAAGATGCCAACAATTACTGCAATAAAGAATAGTACTTTTAAATCACCTAAACTTAAATTACAAGTAATTTAATCTCGACTACATTCCCATAATAGTTCAATTTGCTTTAAAAAATTCGTTCACAAAACATAATGAGATTTCCACAAAAAGCTTTTAACAATATTGAGCGACACATTTATCTATCGACTTTTTTAATAAAGAGATTGGACTTGCATTATTTGAAAAGGATGTACTTATAAACGTCTGGAAAGCAGCTGCTTAATTCGCAACTCGGTTCTTTAAAGAAGTAGAAGCTTGTTTACAGAAATAACGTAATTATTTTCACAAAGGATTACAGAAGTAAAAGTCTCTTGACAGTTTATTATTTAAATAAGGAACCACCTACGAAAAGTAGCCTAAACGTAGAGTTACTTTTAAATTGTCACTTCAAAGTTGTAGCAACCCTCCCCTCATTCACGTCCGAAACATGTTATGTCGTCATCACTGCATCAGGTATGCGCTTAACAATATGAGTAATCATATTTTTTTTTAATTTAAAATCCAAACTGACGAATGTTTTAATAAATACTGAAGGTAATGATTTTTCTGCTCAGTCATGCCTTGTGAATAAAGTTTGAACCAAACCTTAGAAAATCGGACTTAAGGCATCAACTGAAAGGAAAAATTAGTAGTTCACGTATTACTAAAAGTCATAAATTATGAAAAATAGAGTAGATGGTTTAGAAGCTCTAAAGCTAAACGCGCATTAAATTACTGACAATTTCATGTTGACGATTTCAGATTTAACACTATTTGCATTCTGTTTCAAAACTAGTATCAGAAATTTTCCCGTTTTTATATTCCAAAAAATTCTAGTCTAAATCCTCAACAATTCAAATTATTTGCGTCATTGTGATAAATTAATTTTTTAAAATGTCTTAATTACTATAATTGATTCGTTTTTTGTTGTTCTAAATCTTTTTAATGAATATCAAATTGTTATTTTCTTTGGAAGTATTTCTGATGCTTTCATTTCGCTTAAGTTCACAAAGCCTACGTTTCAGCTTTTGAATCTATATTGGAGGATGTGATTTCAACCGCATCGTATCAAATCGTTGTATTGAGATCCATCAAATTCCTTACCTTATAATGAGTCACTCTATATTGAGAATCCCTCGCTTATGTTAGATTACAATTAGCACCACAACTCAGTATCTACTTTTTTTAAAAAGCTTGATTGACCCTCGATCTGGTTTATGCGGTACTCTTTTTTTTAAGCACTAGTAAGGCGAGATAAATTCGCCCTCCTGTTCTTTACCTAAATATAGACTTTTCCTTTGCACTAAGCATTTCTAAATGTATTCTGGATATCCTGTTGAAGATGTGTATTTATCAACAAAAGCTAAAATAACACTCATCACTTTCTTTTCTTGAGATTTGTTTCATTTTTTTTCCTATCCGTTTTAAAGTGCACCACGGAGCATCTTGAACTTCATCCCAAGTGGGAGAGCTAATGTAAACAGTAAATAATAAAAACTGCGATGATAAATACAAAAATACAACGGCCTTGGCCGTTTCTGCTCCTGCCGTACGTATCTATCAGTACCTACCATATGCCGACCATCTGTTACTGAACCCCTTAGTAGCGAATGTTTTTGATTTTGGGCTTCTTTTCTAGCTTGCACTGTTAGTCTGTTTATGAAACTGCTTTTTTGCAGTTCAGCAAAATGTTTTATGTTAGCTTTGCTTTTAATTTAATCCTGAACAGTGTTTATGTTTTATATGACTGTTTTTGTATATGATCTGGGGCGGATTAACGCCCTTTAGCTATAAAAAGATTAACTTTGCTTATTGTATGAATAAACTGCTACGTTTACATATGAAGTGTAAGAATGAGAAAAAAATGCGTGAAAACAGTGGTGATAGCAATTGATATCACAGTGTTTAGGAATTTTTTTAAACCAAACGCAGTATGTAATTTAATTGTACATAATCTCGAATATATACATGTTGCTAAATCGTGTGTTAAAACGAATTGCTAAATCACAGAAATAAATTAAGTGCACAGTTATTAATCTTCTGAATTTTATTGGCTCCCATTGAAATACAAGTGTATTATAAATAAAAAACATTGCTTTTTTTATCTAATTTGGAATATTTTTGTTTTGTTCTGAGTACCGATTCTTTTTATATAACCAAATGAATTAACATCAAAATTAAAATGTTTAAAAATGCAGATAAATTGTTAGCAGTATTTTCTCTCAATGGTAATATCGCTTATTTCCCTTTTCTAAGGTGCTGACTGATCGTGATTTAAACCTGTAGTGTTTCGTTTTGAGCAGATTCATTGCGCGATTATGTTAAATATTACTACAGAATTAATATTAATGTAAACATTATACGCTTCCTATGAAAAACGTGTTAGTATCTTGGGAGAGTAATAATAAAGAAAAGAAGAGAGAGAATCAGAAAGCAATTATACTTCCCGGACACTTACAGGCATAATGACAGCTTTTCTCAGCTGGTCTGCCAAAATATTTCTGAATTTAAATTCAATGTCAAAGTTTAGTGTGGTACTAGAAGCTTCAAATTTAAATGTAAATTTTAATATTTTATTCCCATTTGAACGTTATGCATGTACAAATTAGTATTTTCGACATTTCAGATATTAAAAGTCAAGCAAAAGTATAGACTTTTGCATCTTTATACTGACTAGCATGTTGATCTTCAATTCTAATGTCAAATTTTAGCATATTTTGTTGAATAGAGAACGGGAAAAACTTCAGGTGAAACGATGTGAAAAATAAAAATAGTAAAAATTAAAAAACTTTTGCCCTTGTAAAGACATTAGCTTATTTAGGAGCCAGAGACATGAGAAATGAGCACTGCCCTCGCCGGGACTCGATCTTTCGAATACGCGTCGATAAATGCTTGACACAGCAACGGTTAAAAAAAAAAAAAAAAAAAGTTCTAAAAATAAACAGTATTTCTGAAAACATAAATAAATATTCTTATTGAATAACACCGATAACCATGTTCCCTATGCATTCGAGTCTTTCACAAAAGACGTAAATTGCTTTACATCGTGTGTTTGAGTGATTTAACTGGAGTGTAGGAGTAATCGTAAAAGAATAATTAAGCTTATTTATTGTTTGAAAGAATTAGATAATTATGCTTCAAATAACTGTTTCCACTCACTTATATTGTCATGTCCTGCAGTGGCTTCAGAAAACTCTAGTAGCTCTATATAAGTAATGTAGATTTATTTATCATTATTATTGTCTAAGAATTTCTATACTTTTTCACATTTTATTAGAAAAACTGTATACACGTGGGTCACAATTACACATAGCTATATACAGATGGGTCGCGATAAATCGCAGCTATATGGAGGTGAGTTTAAAAGTTTGGGAATATTTTCATTATTGTATTAAGATTGCTCTTTTGACGTACATATATAACAACCGCAAATTTTCCTTTTACATAGCCCACGTCGAACTCTCAGCATTCAGCGGTCTTAAACACTTGACCACTGGTGGGCAGCAGCAGTTAGGAAAGTAATACGTAAAAAAGGCCCGAAAAGGAAAGAGAAGAGTTTTATTGAATTAGTGAAGGCAAAAATCAGTCATTTTTTTTTTTTTTTTTTTTTTTTTCAAACGTAAGTGCAAATCAGATCACCCCCCCCCATTTTTTTTTCTAGTACAAAACATAAAATTGAAATCTAATTTCAGAAACCCATTATCATGCTTACTGTTCACTATGCTAAAAATGGTTGGAAAGCTTCGCATGAGAAAAATCAAAAGTTCCCTCATTTTTTTTAATGACCGTTGCGGTGCATTATGTGGGTACATTGTAGCGTACACTTATTTTGACTAGCGGTTCTGTATTAATTTCTACCTTTCGACAACACTAGTAATAATTTATTCTAGGAGGTGTGCTATATGGATTAGCTTATACGTCATTGATGAGGATAAAGGAAAATATATAGCTTATATTAAAAAAAAGACAGAGTTTACATTTGTAAGTACGGTATTTCTTATTTTTATTATGGACTAGATTCTACTGATAATTTTTATAATAATTCTGTCATACAAAGAAGATAGTAGTCATGAGCTTTACCGTATTATATAACCTAACTTAACTTACAGCTTGCTGCCTGTGATTAGGTATATATGATAAATGTTTTGATTACTGAATTTGGGGAAAGGTACAGTTTTGTCCAATCCACATACCTGCGTTTAATTCCACAATAAAAGCTTAAATATATTGATGTGTACTCTGAAAATTCTGTGGGTACGGTTTTTTGCGGAACATTACAGATTATACTTCCACACACATAAGTATGCATACATTGAATATATAATTAAAATATAATAAAATTGAAGAAATAAATAAGCCTAAATAGATTGTAATATCAATGAACATTTTTAATGACAGAAATTAACTTAAACATAGTTGCGTACAGCAGAGAAAAAAGGCGAAGAAGTAAGAATGGTATACATATACATACATACGTAATAAACAGTTACGTCATCATTCACCGCGCGGATAAACGCGAACGGCGCATGCGTCAGGAGAAGCTCTCTTAAGCTAAACGTCGTATTATAATTTATGATACAACAAAAATAATTTTCAATAGAATGACCTTCCCTCACACAGAACAAAACATAAACAAAAATTCAAATATTAAGCTAAAAACGGATCAGAAAGACATAAAATTAAAATAAAGAAAATTACTTATATGCTTTATTTACGTTAAGTACCAAAGCAAACTTCGAGCAACAATACATATGAAACACCGTAATCAAATATTTTTGGAGAAAAAAACCGAATTGTGCCAAAAACATAAATGACAGACATAAACGAAAATATAAAACAAAGGATATTGATAAGATTATTATGGGCTCTTTAAGTGGATCGCAGAATAATCTGATCCGAAAATGGACAGGAGCATTAAATGCCATTAGCAGAATTTAATGATTTAAACTGTAATTAAATTGCAGATAAATAACTGTTCATGACAAATTAAAATGTAAATCCTTTGTTTATCTAAATTTGACAACAAAGTTCCAAGCCTTCTCCTATCGTGCTATTAATATTAACAAAAGTATGTTATATTTGCCTTGTAAGTTAAATAAGTATTAAAGTAAATGGAGAGAGAAAATCTGAAGATTCTGAAGATCGAAATTCGAAGCCATCCCATTTCCTATTTTCACAGATAAACGGAGAATAACCACCACAATTGACAATATTTGTAAAAATGATTTCAAAAATACAAGTGTACATTGAGAACGCGAGGGACTCTGAAAAACTGCAATCCCAGAGAAGGTTGTTGTCAAACCTTTCGTACTTATTTAGACAATTTTACTAACCTTATTTATACGCTAGTTACTACTTACGAATGATGTAAAACGATACAAAATACATAATGTATCGAACATAGAACTAATGCAACTTTTTTATACAAAATAAAGAACTACCTTACGAAAATGAGAAAGGAAGGAAAAAAAATTAAAGACGCGTCTGATTAAATGGTAGTTCTGGATGCGAGGTGACGTATGTTCCCGTCATATTAACATGTATTTTACTGGTCAGTAGAATTTAGTTTTAGCTTTCAAATTATTGCGAATTTTTATGGTTGCATTGTAACCGTTTTTCTTTTTATGATGATAATTTAAAATAAAAGGTTAGTGAATGCCAGGATCATCCATAAGGAATAACAAAATAATAACAGTAGAACAGCAAGATTTTCTGTAGATTTCATTAAAGTTAAGAGAGTTATAGGTTTGAAAAATCATAGCAATAGACGTTATAAGGCATTTTCTCCCTCCTTTTAGCATGCCTTCGTGGTGTAACGGTCAGCACACTCAGAGCGTATTCGAGAGGTCCAGTTTTGAGTCCCCGCAAGGGCAACTCTACAACGCAATTAATTATTTTTTTGTTTCTTAAGTATTTTATCAAACATTTAATAAAAGTGCGTTCGGTACAAATTTTCTACATGAGACATTTACTATTTCGATTTTGTACTCGACAGCGAATTTTAATTAATTTTTATACTATACTAATGATTTTATGCTGCAATCTTTGCGCATGTTTATTGAACTTAAGGTAATCTGAATTATTTCCATTTCAATGTGAACAATAAGCCCATTTAGTTTATGAATAAAACCTAAGACATAACGTAAGAATTCTTTTTATGGAAAATAAAACACAATTCTTTATTTATTTATTAAATATTTTTATTTATTTATTTATTGTCTTCGTCCCCCACAGAAAAAAAAAAAAAAAAAACTGTAGCAAATGTTTTGAATTTGAACACTGAAAAATCTGATATTGGGGAAATTTATCTTTAAGGATTTCTTGAATGACAAATAGATTCTTAAATAAATAAAAAATAAATAAAAATAAAGTATTTGAGAATCCAATTGTTGAAGCTTGGAATCCATAAATAAATATGTTATATGTTTAACTGTTGATTTACATAAGGAATGTTTTTAGAATTTTCTGTATACCTGATATTTTACTATTATTATCAGTTTTTCTTACTATCAGATATTTATTGTTTTCATCGTTTATGTTTTTAATGTATTTTTATCATATCGTATTTTCGAAGAAATGGAATCAAATGATGGGTAACTATCTTTTTCTGAGTAAGATTAAATTTTGTTTTGTAAATGGCGTGCTTTTCTTTTATTTGTGCGTTTGTTCCTCTATTTCTATATTTATATTCATCTGTCCCATTCACTAAACTATAATTATGACTGATGGACGTTATTAGTTATTGAGATTAGTTTGCTTTTAATCTACCATATATTTTATAAGAAACTTAAAAGACAATGGACTTGTTTGTACTCCTCTGTTCAGAACGCTCTCGGGAAAATCAGACCATACGATAGAGTGATTTGTGTTGTATTGAAAAAAAAAAAAAAAAAAAAAAAAACATGTTTAAGCCACTCGAAGATTGTAGTAATGTAATAATGTAGTATGTAGTATGTAATAATCTAGTAATGTAGTATGTAATAATTTAGTATGTAGTAATTGCAGTATGTTTGCAATATCAAAGCGACGTCACCGTGTTATTGGGGTTAGAAACAGTTAATTTTAAGTTGCGTTAAATTATTGCACAAGTTATTTCGTGTATTTATTAGTTATAGTAAACATACCACTTTCCTTTCCAAGATATTGATTTCAGTCTTTCTGCATTTTATGGTTATATTAATTTCAAGGAAATAGTAGTTTCGTAACACTATGAAATCTTGAAAAACCAATTAACAAAAACTTCACAATTTGGATTAGTATAATAAACAGTGTTGCAGAAAGCCATTGCTTATTATAGACTAGCAATTTTAGTTATAGTCTTTCGCTTAATATCTGTGACCTATGAGAATAATTGTTATCGATGTGTTGGTGGAAAATGCAATTCCTATCATTGTTGTATGCTATTTGATTGATAATAATATCTGAGCATATGCATTATCTCTATAAATGGATGATTAGTTCAAAACCCCACAGAAAGCTGTGACATTTCATACATACCATTTTTAATGATTATTATGATTTACAACTATTTTCGATAGGAATTAGAAAGAACTGAAAAACAATCTCTTATCATTCCATTCACCTAGGGACAACAAAGGAGCAAAGTACAATGTACAACATTTTGGTTAAATGAACTTTTTAATGTAGTGTATTCATGGCAAAAGTAATATATGTATTATTTATTTATTGTGTGATATGTATTTAAAATCTGTAACAATTTATAGGTTAATACGTCTTTTGCTTTCATTTTTCTTTTCTTTTCTTTTTTTTAAACTTTCCGTCTCCTTGAAAAACGATAGATCGATATTCCATTATTCTATTTTTTTAACCTATGTAAGCTAGGTATATTTTAAAGGTTAAAATTAAAATGCATACACATAATTGAATATATCTTAACCGAACTAATAATTTCTTGATCTCGGCTTAGATTTGAGCTGACGTTCAACTAAGCTAAATACCTTTAAGCATAGGACAGAATTTTTTAAATATTTTCTTTTTTGATCTGTTCTTTCTGTTTTAGTTTCTTTCTGATCTAGTTTACATTCTTATAATATTGCCATACTTATACATGAATTTATTTCTTTATTTTTATCTTATTAAATTAATAAATAAATCTTATTCAATCTTTTCCTTTGATGCATCATCTGTTTTAAAGTTAGGAATGATGATTTTTTTCAGCGCTATATTGCAATTATTTTAAGATGATTAGCCTATGATTTGCTAACCCAAAACCATCTCTAAGTACCAAAGATAAATATGATGACAAAAATCTTAATCGTTATTTTCCAGTCTTTAAAACTCTTAAATCTCTGCTATCTAAACATCCACGAATATTGTGGTCACTGACTGTCTCACTGAGATGAGTCACATAGGCGCACGGCATGAAACATCATGGATCGAGATGTTGTACCTGATATTAGGAATAAGTCTCTTGCAGTAGTTGTAACAGTACGACTTCTCACATCATCCATGTTCTGATTCAGATCACATTGGGAGATGATACCTGCCTCATCGTTCTTTGCCGCAAGCCTCTGTTCAGGACTTTCGTACTGAACAATTTTAATTACCTTTATTCCTTAAAGACACTGCAGTCACAACTTTAGTATTTGCAAGTAAGATATAGTACTATCTTATTGCAAATCCAATCCCAGTAAGATGGATCAAATCCAGTCCCAGTAAGATGGAAGCAACTTCCACTAGCCATTGTGCCTAACGAGTCACTTTTAATGAATGTATCTGAAAAATTATGAACACATATTATAAATTAATGACCTGATTAGAGTATACATATATATGCAAGATTCATTAATTTAAAAGCATTTATTTAAGGTATTTGAATGTAAGACGAGCATTTATTCTAATGAAATCACTGACATTTTATGTTGGCAGTGTTATTACCTCTAAGAGCCAGGAAAAGATCTAAAGTGGATATTTAGAGGGCATCATGGCGAAATATTATCACGGCTTTGCATTTCGAGATTAAAAACCGCCCGCAGTCTCAGAATTAAATGGGTCAATTAGAAAGCAGGTTGGCAACGCGAAGCGATTTCCACAAAACAACACGCACCGTCGGTACTTAAATTCAAATGAAGCGAATCCCAATCCCGTTGCCTAAATAAATATCGGGGAATTGTGGTTTGGGTCTAAGCCCGGTACAGCCGTTAATTAAGCCCAAAGGATAATGCAAATTTCCATGGGAGGGTCCTGCTTTCTCTGCGATAGATCAATAGGATTAGTTTATGCAAATCGAGCTTGTTTTAATCTCTGCAGATTGCCTCCGTAAGTTTTCCGGCCAGCCGCCCCAGACCATGAATGCTTATTTTCGACCCTGGGTATTTGTGCTCCGAGATTGAATGGAATTTTAAAACACTAAAAGTTTCAGTCAATACCATAGGCAAATTTAATGAAGGAAGTGTGCATCTTCCTCTTTTTATTTTCCAGGAGGAATATATGTAAAGATGGTTAGCAAACGCCGAAAATTTTGCATCCAAAATTGTGCTTAAATACACTTTTCATTTAAATGCACAATTTTTAATTCCGAAATGCTTAAGAAGATGTAAATATGCCATCTCTTTAACATCGTTTTTTTAGTAACAAGATCATTTATATTTAAAGTTTATGTAAATTATAAGCATAAAGGATTAGACGTATTTACTTAACGCATAAATAAGATTTAAGTAATGCTAGTATTTTCATTTTGCTATGTATTTAAAATTTTTCACTTATTTTTCTCCTTTTTCAACTGAAAATTTGGGTACGATAAGGAAATAACAAGTGTATAAAATATAAAATTGTTTGCTAAATTGCCACAGAATCTTTTATATTTACAGTAATATTATTATAGTTACTGTAATGAATTTTTTTTTATTTTCTGCAATTTTTTGCATTTATATTTATAGAATTATATATATATATATATATAATTTTGGTCATTTTTCAGAACAGCTGGTTTTTGGAACAGAAGAATTAAATTTTTTTCTTTGTTGCTTTTATTTTTTATTAATTTATTAATTTTATATTTTTTGTCTTATAGTCGAGAAAAATTTGAGGTTGATAGTTTTATTCTTCTAGAAGTGACACAGTTTTGTATTCTTAAAATTATTGTAGTTCCCATATGCATATTTTTGCAGATCTTGAATTAAGCATGTTTATCAAAGAACTCATGTCTTTCGATTCAGTTTAATTAATTTTAAGTAGTTTCCATTTTATCGTCTCCAGCTCTAGTGGAATATGCAGTAAAAATTAAAATAAAACTACATTTTTTTTACTGTAAAATCAACAAGAGAAAAGAAAATGGTTTCAAAATTAACTTTTTACAAACTAGTTCCTTTCCATTGATTTTTAACAACCGTTTCATAAAATTATTTTCCGTTTCAAATTTTATTAGCATATGTAAAAGCAACCTAGCTCTTACATTAAAAAAACACTTGCTTTAAAAAATATATATGAGTTTTGAGATAGCAAAGCATTTTAGACCCTGTTTACTTTCATTCCTAAGAATAAAATTAAAAACTACGTATGTGAATGTTTTTCCTCTTTCTTTAGATGCTGATCAAATACTTAAGTAATTTCTATCGGGAAGAAAGTCTCCAGTGTCAGTATTCACATTTGAGTTTAGTTTCTTACATTATAAAGATAAGTAAAAACATATATCCGCCACCTCCCGTTTCCTAGTTCATGCTAGCATAACGAACAAACTGTAAAGAATTTTATTGTAACCTGAAAGACCAAATACGGATTCTTTGGAATCACATTTTTCCCCTTTCTTCTTGTTTTTCTAGCTAGAAGAGGCATTTTTGGTCGAGTGACTAGAAATTAAAGCGAGTAAGGATGCCGAAAGAGATCGTAGGATTATATTCAGACTGAAGAAAATAACATTAAGTTATTCGAGCGAAATGAAGAAAAACTGCCTTTATCGTTTTATGTTTTTAATACAATCAAATTCGAAGTTGATATTAGGTAAGCGCAAGTAGGAAACCATCTTACCCTGTCTTGAAGAAAGCGCTATGACATTTTTTTTTTTTTTTTTTTAATAAACGAGAAAGAGAGAGTTGACTGGCACTAAAATAATCGTCTTATACGAATGAAAGATGGCAAAAAAGACTCGAAAGAACATTTTCTCACCTTCTTTTTCAATTTCAATTTTATTTCTCTACGCTTTAGAAAGCAATAATAAATTTTGATTTCGAAGGTTTATTCGAAATGTTCAGAATTTTACCTCTTTTTTTAATATTTATGATAATGCATAAATCAGTGTTTCATTACAGCATGACTGCTCTTAAGGCAACCAGAATTATACCAAAAATCTAGTAAATATTATATGAGAAAAGCTGTATCATAAGTATAATTTATGTTCCGGATTATAAACGACTTCAAGAAAGATAGTATACTTGACTTCTAAGACTATCTTGTGTATTTCTACGCTGCAGATTTTTGCAGGCAACATCTTGCAATTAAACATCTTGCAAAAATTACTGTAAGCCCGTATGCTGTATCATCAGAGCTGTATTAGCCTTTAAACAAAATATTTGCGTATTTAGAGCATCCAAGAAAAAGTGCTAACAGTACAAGAAAGTGCTTAGAGACTCAAGGAAAATGAGCATCACAAAATTTTCGATTGCTGTTTTTACCAAGCAACGTATCGTTCAGTTAAAACAAGACCTAGAGAGAAGAAATTATGAAAGGAGGCGTTAGGGAGGCTTCACCATAATCTCTTGTTGTTACCAATCTCACTTGTTAAACAATGGTTAGCCCACGCTCACTGCATTAATCGTGGCAAGGAGTCAAATGAGCCTGTCTTTCGCAACAGCCTCGAGCACAATATAGGTGACAGACCCTTCCTAAGCTCAGTTACGGCCCCAAATTTCGGTCGGAAAAAAACAACGGTACCCAGAGTCATCGAATTTTGAATCACATAGTCCTCCACCCGAACATGAGCACCTGGAAGTGCGAATTTTGATTTTTTTCTATTTTATATCTTAGATTTTGTGAAACGTTAACGAATTTTTGATTAAGAAACTCAACAATTCAAAGCGAGCAGCGGCAAGACTGCGAGGAATATTTTTATCTCTAGCGCTCGAGACTGTCTATTGAAAATTCTAAAGATACACAGTTTTTAAATATTTTTAGCCCTAAGTGGCGTTAGATTAAATGCTCTCGAAAAGTGCATGTGTCTACAATTGGTAAAAACGTCCGTTTGGGCGTAATACAAAAATCTAAATGTTTTCTTTTTATTAGGTTGGTATTATATAAAGAGCTTGAAGACCATAATCGTTGCGAAATGAAAATAAACAAAATATTCCATCTAAAAAACTTACTGCATTACAAGCATATGTTTCATAATTACTTCATGGCATTGTTTCTATACTGAATAAAATAATATAGAATAAAAGGGATATCAAGCATGGTCAATGATTCAGAACGTACTATCACACATTTGTACAGAGCTTTCGAATTCTAAATGACGCATTTTTCATTTAATAAGAACGTTTTTCCAATTTAAGGGAAAAGGAAAAGTATTTGTAGATGTAAATTTGTATTTGGGATTTACACAGAAAATAATAAAGACGTTTCAGCTTTAAGAAGTTAAAAAATCTTCATATTCATAAACCAAGCCTTACAGGGATAGTGTACTACATCAACTGCTAAGGGGGGGGGAAAGAAACCTTTTTTCAAAGAACTATTTGTAAGAAACTTCTTTACCAACATATTGTCTTTTTATTTTCTTCCCTGTAGAGTCTCATGGTAGAAGAATTTTCGAAGAAGACTTCATTTATCCCTTGTCTTTCATTTTATTTATTCTCGAGCGTCGTTTTTTAAACCTTAGTTTGTGCTCTGTTGTCTTAACGTCTCTTAAAACAGCGCTCAAAAACTAATTACTCCATTTCTTACGGTACTGTCCAGTTTATATTTTTTCGTTGTTTGCTCACAAAATAAAAGCTGTATTCGCAATTGCAAACAACGGTTAGGTTTAAGACTTTGGCAATAAACAAAAAGTTTATAGCTTTATTCTGCGAAACTTTCAGACACAGACAAAACTATTTTCTTAATGCTTAAATGGAAATATTTCTGTTACACATAGCAAAATATAAGATATTACATAGTACAGTTATTAATGTTTTATACTTTACTATGCACAACTATTGATTCTGTCTGTAAACATTATAATTCGTATCTTTTTCTGAAAAAGAAATAACTGTTTCTACGTGCATTTTACATATGTCATTAAGTAAACTATCATATTTATTAAATATCCTAATGTATACATGCAATACCTTTTCTAAAATTTAAAACTTATGGAAACAATACATATTCCCTTGCTTAAAAAGTTCGCAATAAAGATAATTTACGTGAGAGAAATTTGCAGTTCTTGATTTCTACTGTTGGAGGACGTTAACATACTCTTTATAAAAGATACGTATGAAGTGACATCATCCAGGAAAGCGTAGTTCGTGTAATAGTGTAAACCGTTAGAGGTAATTTAAATATGCTAAGAGAGCTATTTGAATAGAGAGGGAATGCTTACGTAGAGGACTTCATAACAGGAACTGGCTCATATTCATGTTACGCAAGTGAAAAAAAACCCTGAGACCATGCAACCATTCCGTTCGCTTGGAATCGCACCAAATTCGAACTCTCAGCATTTGGTTATTTAAACCAGTCGGCCACTGGTTCGGCCAGTAGAAACGTAGTTAAGGAATTTTCGGAAGATTTGCCCAACTGGTCGGCCACTGGTTCGGGCAGTGGAAACGTAGTTAAGGAATTTTCGGAAGATTTGCCGCGATATCAGGTTTTGAATAAGAGGAGTATCAGCAAAGACGTTTACTTTCTTTGAACAAACATTTTTGTCATGGCTCAATCACCTTATCTGCCAGATTTTTTATCCTTTGAGCTCTCTATTTTGAGCTCTATTTTCCAACATGATTATCGGGTTTCAGTCTTTCTTGATTAGCAAGTCATACTAACTGTGACAGATTCCCCCCAAGGGAAAAAAGTACATACACCTTTTAGATGCTTCTAGGAATGTTAGAAGTACCGGAGAAAATCTGCGCTGTCGAACATTGAAACTTCTATTTCTTTCATAGCTTTAACAACGAAGTTGCCTGAAACGCCCCTGCATTTAGACACCGGCAGATCGCCCGTGCGCCTGCGTTCTTTTTCTATCTGGTGCTTTCCCTCATCATGTTAGTACACGGCTCATTGGTTTCGGGAGTTGTTAAATGTCATGCCAACCATTCTTTTGAGACGAATAAAAGTACTTCTTTTATTTGAATGCACCTTCTACCCCCTCTGTTTAGTAAATTTAGCCATTGATGCTCACTCTTTCAATCATGTCCTATGAGGAAACTGCGCAAAGATCCACTAGAAAGGAGTAATTGCTTCACTTACGTAGGTTGTTGTTAACACTGTAGTGTTCTACTTGACATGGCGGAAGGAAATCCATTCCAACAAAAATTAGTACATGCAGGCATTTCGGAAGTTTGAGAGAAACATATTTTGTCTTACACTAAATAAGAAAGAGTTAAGGAAGCATGCAACAAACCCCGAATTCGAATGAAAGGTAAAATATGTTAATATACGGCAAATGACTAGCATTTCGATGGATACGTACATTACAAGGAAGAGTAATAACACCTCGAAGGACTATCAAAAACTAAACTTCGACTCAAATATCATTTTTTCATTCAGAAATCGTGCTTACTTGTTGTTGTAATTTTTCTTTCCGGGAATGGTAGCATATAGGGACTACGGATCAAACTTCAACCATTCCATCCTTCTATTATAATAATATACAAGTAAATACGTTTCAAATTGCTTTCCTACATGGGGTAGTAATTTCAATACCCAACAGAGTATTTGTTTCGATGAATTTCGGTTCGAATAATGTCTAGAGAATAATTTAAAAGTTTCAAATAAGTCTGCATTACATACAAAGGATGTTCGCACATTTTTAGACGACTTTACTTTCCTATAAGAAAAAGTCGCCTGGCTGGAAAATGTTTTAACTGCAGCTATATTTTTGAAGGTATAAATTATCGTCTGGCATTTGACAATTTTGTTTTCATGGAAAATGGTGCTTTTAAAAAAGCAGTCCACGGAATATAATATATGTTTATGAAAGCAATGGAATATGTGTTTATGCTCTTTCCGAATAAAATTATTCGTCTTTATTTACTAAACAATGCTGTGAAAACCATGATTTTTCGGTATCTAAAGCAACGATAGATAATATTATCAATAGGAAAGGAGACAAAAAAAGAACGGCAAAGTTTGGCTTCAAGGAGAAAAATTGTTGAAAATATATATACAAAGAAAAAAACGGAATGTTTCGAATGTTGCAAAGGTAACTTTAATGTTAAAAGAAAATCTTCGAAGTCAAAGGACAGTTGCATAATGTAAACTTTAAACAAAGTGATTAATGCTGATTTGAATCTAGAAAAGGCGAAAAAAACGTAATGTGCATCGTCTTCCTCCACGAGATATCGCCGAAAGTAGAACGCGCAGTAGAATTATCTAGGAGAATCAATTATTCGAATTATTTAAATCACCGCAATAAAATGAGATTCATTTATTATCATCAAAGAGAAGAAAAAAGTCTCAGAATAGGGTTTCAAGAATCTAAAAAAAAAATTTCAAAGTAATTTATGATTGTTGCTGGTTTTTGGTATAAAGACAAATAAAAATTAAAGAGAGTTCAGAAAATTACTAAGGTCAATTCCACACATTATCAGGAACATATTTTATATCCAGTTTTTAAATATGAAATACCTTCTCTTTACCCACAGTGCCTTTAATCAGTAGAACTTCATCAAGACAAAGCAAGCAGCCGTGTGTCAAAATCCACTGTTAATTTTCTGGAAAAAATGGAACATGAACTTGTACCAAGGCTATACATACAGTTCACTTATATCCCTACTAAATCTCCTGATTATCATCCACGGATTTGCGCGCTTTTTTGGACTTTTAAAAAACGGATTGTCCAGATATTGACTTACAACCGCCCTTGGACTTTAGAAAACTGTTCAAGAGGAATGGGATAAGATATATCTTCCGCTACTCAAAAATAGCTTTATTGTCTTGGAAATTACGATGTAGAAAAATAGTGAATAATAAAAATTATCAAATGAAACAGTTAAAATTGAAAACATTTAGGTAAAATATTTCTGTATATACAATGAAAACCGTCTATAAAAAATGTACGAAGAGTCTTAGTATTGTTTCTGCGAAATATGTTTATACAGGAGGGTTGCAGAAAAATATTATGCCATTTTTTCTCCCTGAAATATAATATTATCATAAAGATTCTAATTTACGTTTAGAAGATTAAAAATCTAAGTTAACATCTTTACTTTGCCAAAGATTAATTTCTCAAACGAGTTAATCATTGTCTTCATTTTAAGCTCGATTTGATAAGAGCTGATATTTTCTTTCCAATCAGCAAAGATTGCATCTTCGTTTAATGTATAGAATAATGTATAATGTAGACATTGAACAAAATGATTCACGAAACCTGAGAAATGGCTCAAGACGGCTGGCACGTGTCATTCTGAAGAAAAATATCTATGTTCTGAAAGAAGGAGAGGCCCAAAGCAAAAACTTTAACAATACTCTTATTCAAGTTTAAATAATATATGCTATATAACTAAATTTTAAAAAAGAACCGAATTTGTTGTCTCTAAAGAAATCGGTAATCACAAAACGCATCATCCAAAGATAAAATATGACCAAACCAGCATCCAAGAGTTTCATCAAATGATTCTTCCAACAACCAGAATATATTGACCCAGAATTATGAAGGAAAATGATTTAAGAACATCATCAAGTTTTGACAACAGCAAAACAACATTAAATCAACTGAAAAGTGATGAAAATCTCTAAATGTTATTCCGTCAAGCGGATGAAAGGTTTCGAAGTGCGTTTATTATAATCAGGATATTTCACAGTGTAAATACATCAGACATTTTTGAAGCAGGGGACATGAAAAATGTGCAGTGCTTTCGCCAGGACTCGAAGCCTGACCTCTAGAATACACGTCGAGTGTGCTTCCAATTACACCACACAGGCGTGCAACAGTCCAGCACCTTTTAGTTCGGGCGCCAATTGTAGAGACATCAGGTATTTTTTAAGCAGGGGACATGAAAATCTGTAATGTTCTCGCCGGGACTCCAAACTGGACCTCTCGAATACGCGCCGAGTTTGCTACTATTACATCACGAAGGCATACTGGAAAGAGGGAGAAAATACCTTATAACATGTAAACTAAAAGTAGATTCCAGAGCAAATTCAGTAGCTAACCGCTTAAAAACCAATATCTAAGATTCCATATTTTGTCATAATATCCCTGTTCTATACAGCGATCAGGAGAAAAATATCTGTCTTCACCACGATAAGTTCTCCAACTAAGCATCGCGGTCAATATCGTGATACAGAGATTTGCAGACATATCTTACAGAGATTTGCAAAATAAACAAATGCAATAAATGTTATTTCTCATACCATTACCGCAGTTAATATAAAAATAGTAGAAAAACGGCTCTAAAATGCTTTCTCATTATAATTAATTTATAAGCAATAGCATTTTAATAAGCAATAACCTTTTATATGTACGTATTTCCCTTCCTTAGACTTTATTCTTCGATAATGGAATGTAAACATCGATCGACAAATTCTATATTATGTTTTTTTTTTAACAATATCATTTTCTGTCCACTAAAATGCAAGAGAATTCAACTTTGCCTGCCTTAAACATGGCTTCAAATAACATATGGATTTTCAGCATAGAAACTTCTACATATGTCTCAAATTACTTTTTAATGTAAAAATAAGTGAAATAAATTAAATTAATAAATGAAATTTTTTATATGATGTATATAATGTATAACCTTTATTAATTATGATAATGCAGTAAATTGAAAAAATATCAACTGGTTATATTTTAAACGCAATTTGGTTTAGATTAAATCAATTAAACAAATCATTGCTGACCGACAAGTCACATGTGATCTATAAGCTGGAAGTTATAGATGAACTTCAGTTTAAACGTCGCTTTCGGAGATAAATTAAGTGGGGAATACTTTGAAAATTTGCTATTTATTTATTAGGCAGTGTGGAAGAACCTTAAAAATTGTACGCCTCGTGCAATGGCAACTGCCAGGATGCGTGGTTGATAAACGGCATAGCACCGTAATAAAACATTAAAGCTGAAAAATTACAGAAAGAGGTAGCTAAAAATACTTCTAACATTAGCTGTTTAGCATTAGTTATAGAATTTTAGAAAAGGTTTTGAGAAAAATTTTGCAAGCATATTGTTTTGTACTCCTTAATCCAGTCACAAGAAAGAAAGTAGAAAAGTTATTAATTTGTCACTGAAAATTTTGCTGCTGACTACGAAAAGAGTAAACTTGCGCTCACATCACTTACATATACTAAAGTATTAGTCAATACACTTTTGCGCAACCAAGTTGCTAACATTAGTTGAACAAAACAGAATGATGGGTAATGCTCAGTCTATAAATGACATTTAAACGACATCGTATTCAGCTCGGATTGGATCAATGTTTTTATTTATAAAAAGTTCATTTATAAACTTACTCGCATTCATATTAATTAATAGTTTGTTTAATCAATTATGGCAAAGCATACGAAGTTTATCTGGAAACGAAGATGTCTCCGTAGAAATCTTTTAATGGGAACTCTTGAGGGGGGGACTATGATAAACACTTAGTTTGCTAGGATTCAAGCCTTGAATAAACTGTGCTCAGCGACTATATTTACACAAGTACTGCTGAGCTCATATGAGTTAGTATGTTATGGTATACGAATCATACCTAACACTTGTTAAGATATACAGTGTGACTGTTAATTCATGGAACAAACTTTGAGGGCTGGTACAGAACACTGTAACAATCACATTTTGTATAGGAATATATGGTCAAAAGTAAAAGCGTCGAAGCACAAACACAAGAAACAATAAATGCAAGAGACGGAGAAGAAACGGAGTTAGTAGTTGCTTCTGTTGCCGGTAGATGGCCAGTTGGCGTTGATTTGGAGGAAGAAAGGTCATTATTACATGTACGGCCATGCAAATGGAAACGGCAGAGCTACGCTACGAATGTTTCGTGAGCAGTAGACGAACCGAATCCGGCATTCCTGACAGACGAATGCCGGATAACAGAATGTTTCAGAGATTACATCGCCAACTTTGTGAAACAGGTTCATTCTATATTACCAGCACGACATTGGTACATGAACAACTGTATGCACTGCAACAGTTGAAGAAAGAATCTTGCAAATCGTGGCTGCTACACCCGAGTCAAGTACAAGATCTGTTGCACAGACTATAGATGTGAGTCAATACACTATTTGTAGAGTGTTACGCGATAATCGCCCACACCCTTTCCATTATCAGCGTGCGCATGCTTTGAAACCAGAAGACTATCTTCTACGCAAGAATTTCTGCCATTGGTTTCTACACCAATTTAAATTGCAGCCGAACTTTTCCGCCCATGTGTTATTTACAGATAAGGCGGCATTTACACTGGATGGTTTTAATGTGCACAATTACCATGTGTGGGCAAACGAGAATCCACACGTAACGCGACCACTTGCGTTTCAAGAACGATACAGTGTCAATGTGCGGGCTGGTATTGTAAATGACTTCTTGATTGGCTCATATCTACTGCCAAAGCGACTCAATAGCCACTGTTATCTCATTTTCCTTCAACAAGTTTTATGGGATCTGCTAGAACATTTACAAATCATCATTAGGAACATCATGTGGTTTTAGCATGATGGGACGCCAACCCACTTAGATGTTCGTTAATACTTGAATGCGACATTTGGCATGTGATGGATTGGACATAGTGGATCTATTTCTTGGCTACCTCGGTCTCTCGATTTCACGGCCCTCGGTTTCTTTTTATGAGGAGATTTGAAGAATGATGTTTATGCCACTCCAGTAGACTCCAATAAAGATCTTGTTGCTCGAATATCCGTAGCTGGTGCACGTGTGCGTGAAATTCCTGGTATCTTTGAAAGCGTTCGTCAGTTGCTGCACCGACGCTGTCAAGTACGTATCAATGCTGATGGACGCAATTTTGAACACTTATTGTAAATTAATTTCCCCTTGTAAACGAGGTTTTGAAAGTAAAAGACTTTCTCTATCATTAGTTCTTTACTGTGTTTGTGCTTCGACGCTTTACTTTTGACCATACATTCTTATACAAAATGTGATTGCTATAGTGTCCTGTACCATCCTTAAAGCTTATACCATGAATTAGCAGTCACCCTGTATATACGGTATTAACTCGCGTATTTCTCTTCCTCGCGTTTTTTCTTAAGGTTTTCAGCATATAATTTAAAAACTTCTGATTTCTCGTAAAAATGTATGCATAAATAGAAAGGCATTTCATATAAGTAAAAGGAACAATGTTGAAATTAACAAGTTCTTTGAAATATAAAACGTAATAATATTATTGTGCCTTTATTTTTACTTTTTTATGTGATGTGTTTGTCATTCATTTCCAATCCTGGTTTTCGCGCGGTGAAAGTAGTAAGAAAAATGTGAAAAATACTAAAGTTCAGAATTTTGTAGCATTTATTCAGAAGACATAAAAATAATCAAACATCATATTTAAAGATGTATAAAAAATAAATAATAATAAGAGCCAAGAAGGTGTTAATTAATTGTAATGAAATTTCGTTTGCGAATTCCTCTCGAATGAACATGCAAATGACACAGTTTCAGCAGACAATGAATAGCTGGCACAACAAAGAATGATGCAAAAAATTGTAGTCCAAATTCTAGAGCATAACTTCCATTCGAATTTAGTTCTATTCATTTTCTTCTATTGTACCCACGCTTCTCAAACGGATTCGATAATAGCATAAACATGTGTCATTATTTGAGACAGAACGGTACTAAAAGAAGCAAACTTGTCAAAATTTAACGATCACTCGACTTTGGATCGGAGAGTGATACCGCCTTTCGACATTGTTTGCGGGAATGGTTGATCTACCGTAGAGCAAAAAGGCAGCTGTCGATCTTGGAAGGACAGGATATGAGGTCAAAGCTATCATCGGACCTGCTGTCGGGAGGCCTGATTTGTTATTGTCAGCATTTGATGAGTAATGGAGTAGCAGCTTCTCCAAAAACCTTTGACAGGCGACTCAGAGTACGGAATTTGCATTCACAGCGGTCATTACGCCGACCGCCTCTCTCTTGTTCACACCAAGAAACACGTCTGCATTGGTGCTGGGCTTGTAACCTTCCTCAATGGAATAGAACTGCTTCAGCGATGAGTCCCATTTGGAACTAAGCCATAGAAACACTCGAAGACATACCTGGACAGCGATAAAATACCAAACTGACTCTCGCCTCTCGAAGGGTCTTGCATTTCTTTCGAAAGCTAAACTACTTTAATTGCCATCTTTGACACCTTTTAACTACAACAATGAGTCGATGGTATTCTAAAAGTAGTTGTATTGGTCTTGCTTTCGAGACTTCCCGGGTTTATATTTCAACAGGGTAATGACCCGTTTGCATAAGTCGACCACTTCTACTGATTGCCTAAATATTTTTCAAACACTTCGTTGGCCAGCTAGATTGGTAACGTTTCTTCGACAGAGCACATTTGGGGTCCAATAATTAGGTATCTCCAACCGACCCAAGATTTTGCCGATGTAACTCAATAACGGGATAGATTTGGGTAAGAAATCTGGTAATAGGTTATTCGTCGATAGGATATATCTCCACGATAATGAAGCCACTCTGTATATTTCGTAACTACTGCATTCTCAACTACATTCTAAACTATATCCCTATTATTTGACATCGTATTTTAAATCGTTTTTGCATTGTTCTGTATCCTCTGTTAAATGTAATCATAAATCAATTTTTCTTTAGTTATTATAATATTATCTTATACTGTTTGTTCACTGAACTGATTATCTAACTGTTCTTCCACTCAGTATTGTGTAATGTATCTGTGTTTGTAAATATTGTAAATAATTTACTGATATTTTGCATTTTGGTTTCAAAAAACGTTTGGCTAGGTTAGCAAATCTATCCAGGATTAAAATAATAGATTAATACTTAACTTGGCATATCTTGAAACTTTAATGGATTCCAAAACTTCTTAGCCTATTGGTTCTTTCCAGAGGTAAAGACCGTTTCTCCATTTCCTGTTGTAAGCAGGGGTTAATACCAAGTCGGGTAACAATTCGAGCCTTTAGGAGCCAGAGGTGGGCTGACGCTTTATAGAGTAATTCGTTATACATAGTTTTATCTTCTGAATGAAACATTTAATTCCTCTGAAATCTTTTTTTTTTTTCTGTATATATATATCACATGTACCGAATTTAATCCCGGTCGGATAGCTTGTTTTTGGTGCATTTTTTTTTTTTTTTTAAATTTTAGGGTATCATTCATTTTATAAATGAGTTATCTAAACGTACATTTTGTAGCTTGCAATATTAATTTTCTTCACATATTTTTCTGCGTAAGCATGCATATTTTCATGCGAGCTTTTATGCATGCCGACTTTTATCATATGAATCTTTTTTTTTCACGCCGGATTCTTTGGATATGAGCAGATTTTTGTAGGGTATTATTTGTGTGAATTTTTGTAGGGTATTTTTTATTTGGGTGAGTAGTTTCTTTTGTGGGCGGCTTTCAATGAAATTATTTTTTTTTCTTCTCCTTATCAAACTACTTTGATTATGCATTATCATTTATCAATTAGATTCTACTTAATTTAAAACTGCTTTTCTTTGCCTAGTATATGGTTACTTAAAAGCAAAGGAAAAACATGTATTGCATAAGGATTTACTAATTCAAATGAAACTCATAATTATTCTGTTAAGTTTTAAAAGTTCCCATTAGGTAATGTACCCGTTGATAGAAAGTCCTTTTAGGATACCGTCTACATACTCCGAATAGGTCTTTATCACCAATGTACTTTTACTATATACAACTTTTCTTAAACTTACTATCATACGGAACTGCAGCATGAAAACAACAGCGTTTTTTTCTTATTAAAATGTAATTCCATTGTATTTATTGGACTTTGGTCTTTCTTTTGAGTTTGGACATTACTAAGTAGATTTTTGCTTTAGTCTCAAAATTAACTTTTCTTTTCTTTCAAGCGTTTTCCTTTAACACTTAAAATTTTGTAATAATTTTAATCATTTTCTTTTTTTTTTTTTCATTTTTTAGAAGGAGCGAAAATTAATAAAGTACGCATTACATACGTAATTCGTTATAAAAAATTACATCCATAGTATAAATTTAGATCTAAATTACTTTTAGTTTTCATTTTACAGGATCAAAATAACATGTTTACAAGAAACATTAAATTGCATTTAAACATGTCATTTTTCATCATTATGTTATGCGACTTAAAAATAATAGTAAGTTTATAATATGCATATAAATATTCTCAATTTCAAAGCTTATATATGAGGTAAAGTATGATTTTTTATGAAAATACTAGTAGAATTCCATTTAAAATAAATTTTGTAAAATAACATTAATTTATGCTTTTGTAATAGCAATTCGTTGTATTCAAGAGACAGTTTAAATAATTTTGTTCCCAAAATAGTATCTTGGGAAGAAGCTGTTTGCTGAACTTACTTCTTCATTCAGAATTTTTTTCTTTGCTTATCTTTGTTGATTTTTGGACATTATGAAACAGGAATAGGATGAAAAAAATTGCGAATACAATAAAAACTATCAGAACAAGGGAAAAAGTAAGTTTTTTTTTTTCGTGTGTGTGTGTTTGCGGCTGAGAGGTTAAGCAGTCCCAAGACAAGCATCATAAAAACGTATACCAACAAAAGACATTTTGAAGATTTAAATACAAAGTTTGCTTCTAGAAACTCATTTAAAAGTAATGTTTGAAAAAAGCTGCTATAAAGAAGAAGCCAGAGAAAACATAGAACAGAAACTGCACTAATTGCTTTGTTTCAAAGTTTAAACAGTCAGAGGAATTGATGAAAAAAGGCTTTCGTAAGTTTTAAGCAAAAGAAATTAATATGTGAGAAAAATAAAATGCAGTATATATTAACACAGTATTAAAATGGAGTCTAAACATTTATAAAATATTGCCTATTACAATTTAGCTCACTTTTATTTATTTATTTATTATAATTTCAATTATTTTCGTTTTACCTTGCAAAGTGAACTGACTATATTGAATAGATCGTATTTCTTAAACCAAACTATTACTAACATCTTATAGTATGCAAAGTTACTGAATTAATAATAATGTAGTTCAAATTTTTGTTTCGTTTGGTTTGTGCTTTAAAATTTATGCTAAATAATATTAAAACTGAACTAAGAATAGTCTGAATGTTATTGATAATTTCTCTCTCAGCTATCATTTATTATATTCTTTTATATTTATTGACAGATAAAAGTAAACTGCTACATGTGAAATAAAGTTCTAATATGTTAATACTGAGTTAATTTCGAAAGCTGTTTAGTGAAATTAAATGTTAAGTTTTTCCAAAGTCAAAAATTAAGATGAATGGGTTTCTCAGAGCTAGATAAAATACTGAGATAGTGTAGAATTCTACGTTTTCAAAGAACTAACTGGAATTTCGGTTGTAAGTAATTTATAAAACTCTATATCATTTAAATAAGTATTTCGCTGCAACTGACAGCTATTCAAAACTTTTTCATATGATCAAAATAAATTTTGATTTTTGGATTTTAAAAGCTGAGTTAAAATTTCTGAGATTCTTTACAACCATAAGAATTCATGGGCAAAAGAAAGGAATGCTCTTGGCAAGTCTTTGCCAGTTCATCCCACTTCTAAATGAGAGGACTTCGAAAAACAGAATCCGAATGTCTCGCACCCCTTTATGCCTTATCGCCAGTCTCTTGAGAAGACTTTCGGATTGACGTATTTTTAGGATGCCCAATCCGCAAATGCATTAGTGTCATAAAATTTCCTTGTTTTATCTATCCTAGGTTGCAAGTAAAAGCCATTTCTTTGAAACCGACCATCACGATGAAATGCTGTGTAGTAAATTCTAGAATTTAATAAGAATATATATAATTTTAATACTGTAGTTTTATGCACTCTTGAATAAATACTATTCAGTTAGTATAGTCATTATTATTAATATAGATTGCAAGTATTAATTAATATACATTACTGTTTCAAAATCTTGAGCACAATATTAAGTTATGTATGTTGAAATGTGATAATATTTTAGTGTATTAAGTAAATTTTTAAGTTATTGTAAATATATATCAATATTTTAAATGAAATGAGATAAGTATTCTGTTTTTAAGAAGAAATTTGAACGCATTTTCGGAACAACTGGTTTATTATTTGTAAAAGCAAAGATGTCATCCATGCTCAGTATTCAGATGCGTAAGATTAATACGCATTTTCAAAAAGCCTTAATGCTCACGAATAATATTTTTAGAGAATAAAGCTGGTAAAATTCTTCTATAAGTCTAAAAAATTATTTTCGGTTCATTTTTTTTCCTTCTTAATTTTTTTTTTATCTTTAAAAATAAAAAAAAATTTTAAAGCCCACCCTGTGGAATATCAGCCCCAAAATGACCAATTAAATTCAAAAGTGCACTGACTTCGAAAGTTCATAAAAAATGCATTATCTTTGTTATGCTTCCCTTTTTACCCCCGTAACAGGTTAGCACATAATTTGCCTGCCTGTCCGTTCTCGCTCATTAGCGCTTTTAAGATGTAAGGGTGTGACGTCATACGTCATTAGTTACTATGACAACGCCTTATTCAGCACTGACCTCAAGGGGAAGGGGGACATAAATTTTCAATCCCCCAATCTTCCTTCCTACCTTTAACTTCGTAACGAGGAGTTTCCACGTTAAAAGGGTTCGTTCGGTCGGAGGTACAGGCGCTATTTACAAGGTAAGGTTAAACGACGTACTTATTAAAGTGTCCCATTAAAAGTAAAAGAGTTCTGCGTTAGAATAAAGAAATCGCAATCATGAGTTCGAAAGCTTCCCTCTTCGGAAAGCTGAAATCGGACAAAAATGGAAATTGAAATTTTTTATGTCAAAAGTTCATAAGACTAACTTTAAATTTCTTTAAGTGCATTGCTTTAAGACGAATTTCAAGCATACTGGATTGCTTTAAATATTCATGAAGGATGTGATATTTGATATGATAGTAGCCAAATATATTTTTTACACTTATCCAAATTATCACATACTTTGAAATATCCTCATCAATCATTAGACGAAGTGAAAAGTTTCCTAAGCGTTTTCTTCATAATGTAATAAAATGAAATATAATCCCCTACAAAGAATCAACAACGGTTAATACCCTAGAAATGTCAAACAAATTATCAAAGTCGAGAATAAATTTGTACACACTTTATTTACACCGCTGTATAAAATAAACAAAAGTTGTTTCATTCTAACAGAATGAAAGAAGGACAAAAGAGAAATTCATTTTTCATTTTATCCGTTAATGAGTAGAATTTCATAAGTCTTGTAGAGATATTAGGTATTTTTTGGAAGCAGGCAAGATGAAAAATATGCAGCGCCTTCTCCGGGAATCGAACCACAGACCTTTGGAATACGCGCCCAGCGTGCAGACCACAACACCACAAAGGCATGACAAGAAGACGGGAGAAATAACTTATAGTCTTAACTGTAGATTATTTAAATCATTATTTAACGTAAAAAAAAATACATTTTTAAGCACATGAAAGTGATGAAAAAATGGATTTCAATTATGGTTATAATTAAAGTTACCCTATTTGACCTACGAAGAGCTCCTTCTGCTAGATCTATTTCGTTCAAATTTGGTATATACATTACATAGGCCATGGAGAAAACAAAACTGCGATAAAAGCAATACAGTACAAAGTCTGTAATCCGGAATTTGAATCACATCACCATTCATCAGATTTTGACAAGTGAATTGGGGATGAAGCCAACTGCCGCAAAATTGTTCCGAGAAACCTTTTTCAGGAACAAAAGGAGAGCAGAAGGAACAAGTGTTACCGATTTTTTTGGATCTGAAAATGATCCTCATTTCTGATACTTGTCATTCACTGTTGATGACGAGTCTTGGGTTTTCGGGTACGAACCAATGACAGATCCAGAAATGGCACACTTCGAATTCATAAAGACCAAATAAAGCAAGAATAAGCAAGTCGAAGATCCAAAGCATGCTGATTTATTTTTCGATGACCAGGTAGTTGTCTACAAAGTGTTTGCGCCTCCAAGCTAAACGGAAAATCAACAATTTTACAGAGATGTTCTTGAAAGACTTCGAAAAAGTTTCATACATGGGAGACCGAGAACCAAAACGAACGGACAGTTTGACAGTATGCCTTGTCAAACTGCATTTTCAATGAATGAGTTTTGGGCAAGTAAATATATCCCTGAGGTTCCGCAGCCCCATATTATTTCGACTTGAGTCCATGTGACTTTCATCTATTCACAAGATTGAAAAGCTGTTTCAAAAGATATCATTTAAGACGCAAGAACACGTTAAAACAGCCGTAACCGACCAACTGAAAGCAATTTCCGTATCCGAATTCCGACACTGCTAAAGAAGAGTGGAGAAATTCCCTCCAACGCCGTATGGCTTCCATAGGTTACATTGCAGGAAAAAATATAAGGCTGTAAATTTACTTGAGTAAAAGGTTATAAAAATCAGTCTCGTTACTTTATTTACACACTCTACGAGGGCTGTTATTTTATCTCTTCATCTTGTGAAAAAACTGAAAAATTTCCGTTTGATTGTAAGATTTTTTTAAACTTTCAGTAGTGTATTGCAGACTGATTCATTTTTGAGGAATTTTCAAGGCAAAGCAAATTAAACGGCTGAACTTTCTTTAATCAGCATTCTTATTTTCCACCAGTATAATAACAGAGCTTTGAAAATATGTTGCATCATTTTATGAACGCATCTTCATAAAGTATTTCGTTTTTCCGTTTCAGATATTTATATCTTCTCTTAATGTTTTCCTTTCTTTTGGTTAAGAAGAAAATTTTGGGGGGAGGGTAGCATCAGCATTTTTACATAAGATTTTATTAAAGAAGTTAGATTCGTCTTTATATTTATTGTGAAAGTTATTATATTTATTAGCATTTTATTTCTTGATTAATCATAAAAAAATATTTAATTTCAAATTTTCTACTATATTCACAAATTGCAACTTCAAACTTTAATTCTTACATTTTTCAGGAGTTATTTAGATTTCTGTTTACCAATATTGGTGAAAATACTTACCAAAATTATCGGATTATGTTCAAATGTCTCTCAATAATAATTTATCTTTGCTGATCCGTAAAATGTAAACAAGACCCTTTTATCATTTTAGTATAGAACGTTATTGTTGCCTCTGGACAGGTGTTATCTTCCTTAGTTCCGAAAATATTCTCTAGAGGGCCGTTAGTTTTAAATCATAATGAGCCATTCAAGTGTGGAATGGAATATTTTGGCAATCAAACTCGGATACTTATTTAATATAAATAACTTTTGCTAGAACTTTAATTTACAGCATGAAATCTTGATTTTATTTTCTCTTATCCTCCCTTTAAATATATCATCAAAGAGAAAATGTGTATATGCATATGCATTATATGTAATGATTATATGCAGAATCTAGTCGATATTTCATTTTTAAATACGTTACACGGAAATGACTTATCTTCATTGCCTAGCTTTATTAAGAATTCTTTGATTTACTTATTGAATCATTTCATAATAAGAGTCAAAGGAAAATAATAATCAAGTAGCACGGTAATTTTGACATTTTACTTCATTATTGTAAACATTGTTGAGGAGAGTGGAAATTTGTTTATTGTTTTATTCTGATGATGACAAATAAAAAAGAAAAAAGCAAGTTTTTCGTGATATGATAAGTGTATTTTTATTTTAAGCCGTATTCAAATGCTATTAGCAGCGAAGTATTTTCAGATGTTCGGTTTTCTTGTTTTCAAGAAATGCCAGTTAGAAGACTGTAGTTTAGAAGAAAAGAATTGAGTAATCGGTAGGCTTCAATTGGACGCCTGGTTAAATTTCTAGAATAGATAGAACTCAGATGGTATCCATATAATTGGTTTTAAAGCACTTTTTCAAATATTATTGTGCTTTAAAATTTTGAAAGATTATATGATCGGACACTGTGTCCACAAATTCATTGGTCACAGACATATACGTCTAAATGCAAAAGTGTTTATGTGACGCATATATTGATGTTTTGGTATTTTAACTACCTTGTTCGAAGTAAAGGAAGTACTGTAATTACGCAATTTCGGTACCATATTTCAACAAAAGTATTCATTTTGACCGCTCTCGAATCCATCGGAACGATATTTTTTTTTGCGTGGCATCTGTACTTAAGGATAGGATAAATGACTCTTTCTTCTAAAACGGAGAGTAAAATGGATTCAGAAGGGATTTATTTCATGACATCTGTACGTATGTGCATACGTATGCATCCAGCTCGACTAACTAAAAGCCGATTAGCCATAGAACGTTGAGAATCTGTATATGGGATTGCTATACCATCTAGTTTTGCAACTTCCTTTTTCGTTGCAATCGGGCACACCGAGTTTATCTATCTATTTGTATATATATATATATATATATATATATATATATATGGTTTCAAATTTTGAGAGATAATATGAGTGTATACCGTGCCCGCAAAAGTCCTTACCCGGTCTTTATTTTCGCAATCATCGGTCATAGACATATACGTACAAAATACGTATAAATACAAAAGAGTTTGTGTTACGCATATAGTGTGTATGTATATGTAATGCATGTACAAAGTGTTTATTTGACGAGCCGGGTAAGAGGGTGGGTTAGCAAATTCTAAAGATATGCTGTTTTTAAATATTTTTAACCGAAAGAGGCGCTACCCTAAATGCTCTCGAAACGTGTATCTGTTTGTGTAAATGAAAAAAAAGTTCCTTCAAACGTAATATGAAATCTAAGAACTTTCACTTTTTTCTTTCTTTCTTTTTCTTTCTTTCTTTTTTTTTATTTTTTTTCCTACAAAATTTATGTCTTTAAATTTAAATATGCAAAAATAAATTGTGTCTACAAAAGCCTAAGAACTTGTGATCACGGTGTAAATTAAATTTCAGCAGAATGAATATTCTCCCACCTTCACGTGTACCTATATCATATGATATCGTTAATAAGGAAAAAGATAAAATACATAAATTAAAAAATAACTCCCGAAATTCTAGATTTGAAATTTTCAAACTTATATATTCAAACAGAAGAATGCTATTGATGATCAGAGTTACCATATCAACAATGTCCAGGAATGCGTATAACCACAATGATATGGTTAACCAACCGTATCCAATATTAAGAAGAAAATATGCAGTCTTTCAAATGGAAAAATACCTTTCATAAAACATTCTGTGTGTCTGGGCGTGCCAGCATGCTTGTGGATAAATGATTTGTTCTTACTAGGCCATCCTGCATGGTAAATAGGGGAAAGTTAGTTAACAGAAAATAAGGTTAAACTGATAGCAAGAATCAAAATATGAATTGATGGATTACCGTAACCTGGAAGTTGCTACGCAAGCTGATTATCGTGTTTAGAATCAGATCCAGAGTCATACAGGTTTCTATACTTTTATTTTATAAATTTTGAGCTACATTAAATTCCACTTTTCACAACATTTCATAATTCATAAAACTTTAAATAGTTATAGGTATTTACTAGTGCTGATTCTTAAATCATTGTCCTTCAGAACCTACTAGACTGATAAGCGAGGTATGGCTCTAGACTGAATCAAAATGGTAATGTCCTACGAAAGTTTAAAAAAAAAACTTTTTATTAAGTCTTTAAATGAAACAGAAGGCATCACTTATGCTACGAAACAAAACTTCGCCACTTTTCATGTTGGGAAAAGTATGTTGATGTTAATAATTATACCTATTCACTTTTTAGATTTCTTTTCAGAAACAGGTTAAAATTCGAGATCCTTCATGATTATTATTATAGTGCGGGCCATTGTATGCATATTAGCGAAGTATGAAGTTAAAATGTCGACTGATGTGTTTGTAGATAGCAAACATACAATGTTTCACTTTCATACCAGTTGCAAAGTAAAGTCCGTGTGCATCGCTTTTATTTCTAAATTAAAAAATAATACAGTTCAGCATTAAGTCTTTCTTTAATAAAACATTTGTACGAAATAAGGCCTTGTGTGTCCTTCTTTTACTGTTTTCCATAGAAGAAAAATACTCAAGGCTTGATCTTGCCAACAAGCGTCTTATTTATCTCTCAACAGTCCAGAATCGCAACTAGATATAACATTTATAAACTGCAGATTGTACAGACCAAATTTTTAAGGATTATGACTAATGTGCGACATTACTACGTGCGAAACTAGTTACTGCTAGACAATCTCAAGATTGAGTCTCTAGATCGATATATGAAAAAGGAAAAGTTTTCAAAATGTCCAGATATTGTGCCATTCTTTACCATTTCTGTACACCTCCTCAATCAAGTTAAAACTCTGAAACCCCTTGCAGCAATTATGCTTGACGACAACTTTCTTGCCTTAACAATCACTGGACTTGTAAACATTTACATTAAACGTTTCTTATTGGACTATGCAGGGATCTGTGAATATCTTTCAAATATATGGAATAGTTTCATATCATGTAATACCAGCTTACGAACTCGCTAAGGATTGCTATTTGGCGACGAACTCGCACGGAGTTAGCGGCTCAATAAGTGTGAGTGTGAACTGTCTATACAAGCACTGAAATCGATTATTCTGAGCCCTGAGATCCGCATTTGTTATTTACACCTTCTCGCACATGAAATTATAAATTTTTGGACTATGCTGTGAATAATTCTACTATTTGTTCATTCCCTCCTATATTGTTATTTTGTTCCGCATGCAATGCGTATCATTTCAGGACTTGACGAGCCAAGCAGACGGCTGGCAGGCACAACCGTCGCTCCCCGTTACTTTCCTTCATCTCCTTATCCAGTACAAACTAAAACAGTTAAAGATTTATTATCGTAATGCGTCTAAAGAAACTTGTCTGAAAGAGCCGGAACGCGTCCTGCTTGAAGACCCGAAAATCGCGCTTAAAGTAGAACATTAACTCTCTTTAACAAAGTAGACTGACTGTTTCGAATAAAAGTTATATCTAAACCACCTTTCACGAAATTAAAAATATTACCATATTTAACTCTGCAATGAAGCAAAGTATAACAAAACTGTCAATTATACACTTGAAGAATAACTCCAGAGGCTATTGTTTTGAGGCATGCGGCTGCCCTTCCAAACCTGAATTTGAAGAACATGGTCATGTGTTTGATTGACTCTTTATCACTTACTTCAAAATTTAAAAGACCATAGTGTTCATCACACTTGAAAGAAAGTCATCAAATTATGAAAGAAAATTTTACTTTACCATATTTTTGTTAAAGCAATGCATTATGTGACAGACTGATAATCGCTGTTTCATGATTATTAAATATGTGCGTTGCTACACATCTGGATATCGTTTTCATATTAATTAGATGATGGTATGCAAATTTGCAAGCATCCGTGTTATTCTACACTGCTGGTCACCCAAATTGCAACACTAAGAAAGACAAGAGATATCACAACAAAATTTATATAGTAGATAACATGTTGACCAAGTATCAAATGACTAAATTTATAGACTTCTGTGAAGTGGTTCCTTCGAGAATCAGTAGCCAGAGTAGCCGCTATTGTTGGAGATCACCGCTGCCACACGCCTCGGCATTGATTCAAAGAGACTTTGGATGTGTTCTTGAGGAACAGCAGACCAAGCAGCTTCCACACGTTGCCAAAGTTGATCTGGTGTGGCAGCTTGGGGTGTAATCTGGGTCAATCGCTCAGCAACCAGGGACCACATGTTTTCTATCGGCGAAAGATCCGGACAACGAGCCGGCCAGGGAATCAATTCAATCTGGCGATTGATGAACAACCTTTGGAAAATGCCTGCCACGTGTGGCCGCTCATTATCCCGTTGAAATATGGCTTGGGAAAATCCTGAAGGTAAAGAAGGACAACTGGCTCCAAAACCTCGGAGATGTAGCGCTGGCGTTTAAAGTACCGGCAATGCGTGTTAGAGGCAATGCGTGTTAGGAAGGCCAGAGTGATATCCAATATCGACCCATACCATAATACCCGGTGTAGGACCAGTGTGACGGTGCATACCGCAGCTGTTCAGCATCCTCTCTCCAAGGTGTCTTCAGACTCGAATTCCACCATCGTGGTGTTGCAGACAGAAGCGTGACTCGTCAGTGAAGACAATTTCATTCCATTCTGACGTCCACATCCATCTTTCATCGCACCATTGGAGACGTCTGCAGCGGAGACGTCTGTGGTTCTGCGTCAAGGGTAGACGAAGCAATGGACGTCTTGCGGACAGACCACTCTACTGTAAACGGCGTCGAATGGTACGCGCAGACACTGGATGATGCGTTACAGACTGAATGTGCTGTGCTATGGTTCGTGATGTGACTGAGCGATTCGTCACTGCCATACGCACAATGTTCCTGTCATCACGTGAAGTGGTGCACTGAGGTGGATGCGAATGAACATGTCGGTCCGTCGTACCCTCCTGCATCCAACGGTCACATATCCGCATGTTTGGTTTCATCCAACACGACTACCGATTTCCCTGAAATATAATCCACATTCTCTGCTTAGTCTCTGTACCTCAAGGCCACTATCCTTCCTCTGTCGAATGATCACTTGATCAAACAATGATCACTGTTTACTAAGAGGCATAATTGATCATTTTTTTGAAAAAATAACAAGAAAAACACAATTGCCGAACTTGAAATCGTCGAAAACTCGAAGCCTTAAATAGTGCTTTCCAATGGCGCCATAGGCGCGCGTGATGTGCGTCTGCGCTAAAATTCTAATCATTTGCATACATCACCTCCGCTAATGAATGTTGCAAGTTTCATGATATTTGCATGCTTCTTCAGGATGTTGCATTTACAATGGCCAGCAGTATATTTTGCTTAAGAATTTATAATGTCATAATTAACGTTATTGCAAAAGGAAATTGCATAGGAATTAAATAAAAATAGGATAAAAATAGGAAAATAGGATCATTGCAGTTGCTCTCATCCAGTATGATATATCCACTTTGCTAGAAGCAGACCTAACGTGTGCAATACCCGACTTAATTTTAAAAATATATATATATATATATATATATATATATGGATTGTCCTTTGAATCATCGACATTATTACAAAAAATATTCCTCGGCAATTGTGTGTGTATAATATTAAAGTATTGTGACTCATCAGAACTAATTCCAAAACGAGGATTAGAGCTGATACAGGTGGAGAACCACACGCTGCTAAATGACGACTAAACGCTCAGGAATATAAACTGTTAATGTTTAGCAACATACCTTAAGAGAACAGTTTAGGAATACAGAACAGAGTAAACAAGTGTAAGAGGTTAAAAGGATAAAAGAAATATAATGAGTGCTGTTCTATTTATCAGAAGCGCCTTTAGCATACTCCCTATACCGCTATACAATACACAAGGTATGTATAATTGACTAAATGTTACCTGCAGTAAGGTAAAAATTCATTAATTTATTAAAAATATTCTATCATCTAATAAAAGTAAAAAGCTGCCCAGTCGGTATAGTGGTCAGGGAAGCTGACTGCGATGCCGAAGGGCCTGGGTTCGAATCCTGGAGAAAGCTTCGTTGTAACTGTCCGTCCCTTCGTAGGAAAGGCGATGGTGGCCCACCTATTAAGTACTTCCATAATAAAGAGACCATGACATCTGGTCTTGTATAGATTAATTGATTGTGTAACATTTGTAGTTATTCATAATCTGCCACTGGCATAATCTGCTACTGGAAAAAAAAAGTAAAAATTCATTAGTGAACAAATAAAATTTGCATAAGAATGCCTAGTAGAAATTACGAATAAGAACTAATTCTTTTCTAGACCAAGAGAGCATTATACGGAAATACAAGTAAAAGGGGATTATTTGTTATTATTCAATATTATTCAAATAAATCTCCTTTACTTGCATTACTAAAAAAGTTGAATAATTTTATTTCTCTAAAATAAAATACAAGCTACACTTTTTCAACCAAACTAAATCAAAAATTATCTAATTAAAATTAAACTAAGACATTATTTTTATTGGTCTAAAATAAGAGACATTTTAATTTCGAGGCTTTATAATTTGCAACTAATTTAAGATGTTTTAATTACGCAAATAAAAAAAGTGCTTTAAAAACAGGTAAGTAAAAAAATATTTTAATTTCACTGGTTTGCCGCCCAGACGGAAAAGCGATTAGTGACTCTGACTGCTGCACCGAAGGTCCAGGGGTGCCTCCATAATAAAGAGACCACCGTTTCCGGCCTTAGTAGTGGCCAATACCTTTGAATGGCTACAGCGTCCCATTGGAGCTCAAGGGAAAAAAAAAAAAAAAAAAAAAAAAAAACTAGTCTTTTAAAGAAAAAACTACGATTACCTTAAATATAGATCTGGATATCCGGATAACTGCAGTTCTACCATATAGCCGGATTATTAATCATCTTACTATTCAAGTATCCATAAATAGAAAAATAAATATTAAATATTACAAAAAGCATTTTTAGATATGATATACGTCTTTAGATACGAAATATTAAATATTACAAAAAGTGTTTTTTGTGGGGAGTATGGTAAAGCTCTGCAGAAAGCAGGGATTAGATCATTAATACATTGTGCACACGAAAAATCCGCGTTCCTCAAAATTTCTAAAAAGGTGTTAGTAAACGTTCAAATTAAGAAACTATGTATGATTTAAAGAAATCTAAATATTGTTCAAATTAAAAGAGAAAAGTGAAATAAATGTTAATTGAAAGGAATTTTATTACTGCTTAATAAGTAGGGCATAACACAATTATTTTTTTAAAGCTTGTTATTTTTGCTTGGGAAATGACTAACACAATTCCTTAAAAGTTTTGCTGTAAGAACCGCATAACCTGTCATAAAGTGTCCTCTTCTTTCTTCATTTGGGTCTTTCTCCATTGAAAAATCACAGACAGTTCCTGCATCTTTTTCAAATATACGTTTAATTTCTTAAACGGTGCGGTAGCTTATTCATCACTATAAGCTGCTTTCACTAACGACTAATGTTTTTAGATCATCCAAATACTTTTTCGTTATTTCTCGATCATCATTTTTGTTTTATTCTTTGACCTCTGCTTTTTACATTTCTGAAAATTCTTTGCCGTCAATCAGTTTCGCAATTTTTAAAATTTCTACAGCTATAGCAAAGTTACCGATGCTCTGCAGCGTTATATCCTATGAATGGAAATCTAGCTTTGGCCAAATAAAATGAAAATAATTAAGAGAACTCGTATCTGAAAATTTGCGTTCCGCAAATCTGCTCTCTGCAAGAGTTTACTGTACTCAATTAGAATGAAAATCATTAATTAAGGCTGAAATATATTGGCGAATGAAGCAGTCTTTAACGAAATGACATGTACACAAACGGGCTTTTTAACTAAGTTTAGAAGACCGAATTTAAAGACTTAATAAAGAGATAACAATGATTAGCCGTGACCAAATTTTCCTATTTCCTGTTTTCTGACGCTCTTCCTCCGAAAAATGAGAGGATATTATTTTAATGCAAAATTTTAACGCTGCTTGAGTCTGAGTGATTTACGTAAACCACCTCAGGAATGGTGCAAATTTTCTCATAAGTTAAAATCTAAAATTAAGCATGAACAATGAACTGTACCAAAAGCCGAAAAAAAAGAGATGTTAAAATTTGAATTTGTGATAAATCTCGGTAAATTTCAGCACACAAAATTGGGATGGGATGATATTGTTATAACGATTAACGTTATGATTGTTCATTATTTATTACAGTTTGCTTAAATATTTTGTAATGTTTAATGTTATGTGATTAAATATAGTTTAGAAACGTTGCAAAATTTTTCATGAATTTAAATCTAAAATGTAGTACTGAATAATAAACTGCATGAAAAGCAGAAAAAAAGTTTTGAAATTTGAGTTGTGATAAATCCGGATAATTTTTCATCTCATAGAATGGGAATAGGAAATGGGATGACATTGCTATGATGATTAGCATTATTACTGTTTAACATGAAGCATTATTTATCACAGTCTTCTTAAATGTCTTGCAATGTTTAAATATAGTGTATTGTTTGAATTCTTCTTTCAATAAAACGAAATATGCATTACTATCGAGTTACATCTTCTATAACATTTTACTATATTTATAACAATAATAGTATTTTATTGTTAGAGCGTAAATATAATGAGAAGTGATAAAAACACTCTAACAATAATGTAATCTTGTTCCTTTCTTTGGAACGCAATACGTTCTACGAAAATGTTTTATAACTTGAAACCAAAATAGATTTTACCTTCTTTAATAATATATGAAACATATATTATAAATCTTTTGCAATCATTTCCGTTTAACGAAGCCACTTACTCAAAATTATTACATTATATAATGCAAAATGGTTTATGCAGTAAAAATAAATTACTACGCTAGTTAAATTAAAAGCAAGTTGATAGTTGAAGTAAATAGCATAAGATGTAAAAAAGCACATATATAATCTAAATGATGCTATTTATTTTCGTACTTTTCAACTTTATGATATATTTACTCGAAAGGAAAGAGAAAATATATGTTTAACCATTTGCGTTTATGAAGAAAAACGCGCATGCTTATTGATATGCAACGACTGTTCCAGGAAAATAAAATTTTCTAAAGTGATTGTTTAAAGTAAATGTTGTCATTGATTTTCAATAAGTCTCGAAAATGATGCTATTTTATTTCTTTAATTTCTTTTTTTTTACTTTTATTTAATTCAAGTTTTCGAAAATGTTTATTTCAAAATTGTTAGATTTTTCTTTCTTTTTTGTGAGCAAGTAGCTGCAGGGAATTTGAAAAAAGTATTCTCAAAAGAATAGAGAATTTTGAAGAAAATAACGGAGCATTCCCATTTGTTTTGAATTTCTTCGAATAAATAAGCATCAGAATACTCGCTTATGTTCTAGATTAAGCATTGTATATGGCACGATGACTGTAATTATTGACTATTGACTCAGAAATATATTAAAAATAGAGATCAATATTACCAGGATAATACTAGGGAATATCATTGTGAAAATTTTAAAATTAGCCAAGGCTCAGCCTTAAATACGTGTGTGTAAGTATGCTGCAGCTTAAGGATGAGTTTTAACAATTTCGGCTCTCTTTTATACTTTTTTTAAATCTAACAAATTTCCAATAAATAGGCAATTAGTTGAAAAGTTGGTAAAAATACTTTGAGATAGAAATATGAATGTTGGACTTGAACGTCTTATTTATTATATTTCAATAACTTTTCTTAATGCAATGAGGACATAAAAGTGGCTCAAGTTTGCGAAAAATGTTATTTCTGAGACTAGAATTACAGTAATACTACGCGTGACGTAAAGTACTTGAAAGTCTCAAGCAATCAGCCTGTTTACTCGGAGAAAAAATCTAGGATGTAATAGCAATATTTTGGGTTCTTTTCAGTTATGTAAAACTTAAGTATTTTGAAGGAAAGAGCAAAATATTGCAAAGAAATTATGAACAGATTTATTTGTGTAATACAGATTCATTCTTGAAATTCTTGAAATGAATGAAAAAGCATTCGCGAGAATAGAATTAATAAGAAATACTTTTTAAATTTCTTTCTATAAATAGTAGAAAAGTAGTAACTGCACAAATATATAATATGTATGATACTACTAGACACCTAGTTAAAAAATGAACTTGAAAAAAAGCGGCGGTTAAACATACAGAGAATCCCTTTACTCATTCTTTGTGCTCACCGGTGGCAGAGCAGATAGGAAAGGATGAACATTGCTAATTCGATTCGGATTCGAATTCAGACTAATAGACAAGTCACGTAAGTGTTTTTATGTATTCTCTCAAATTCAACATAAGTACGAATCAGAAGGCCCTCTACGAAGGATCCTTCTCCTTGGTCACACAGCTCAGGTGTTCTTTGCCATAATCAAGCAAACAAAACTAATGCATACTTTATTTTAACTGACATTCCACTGACAGAGCAACTGATCCACTTGGAGATGGTGCTTATCAGCCTGTTTAAATCCTGCCAGTGTTTATAATTTGGTTCGCAAGTCCGTATGAAGGAAGCTGTCTTTATAGCAAAAGGTAATTAAAGTACAGTGTAAGTAGAGAAGTCAGCCGTGCGGCTAAAGCAGTCTGATTTGATTATACTACTATTAAGTAGAAAGGGAAGTGCGTGTGCTATTCTTTTGGCTTTGGTATAAAAACATAATTGTATTTTTAAGGGTTATCGAAATACTACACTGTTGCAAACATACTCTTGCGCTCATTTGAAAATAGATGTATGGCAATAAACTATTACACACATACAAAGAAAATATACTGTACAATAACATAAATATAAACATACTAAATGAAAATATTGTGCAGTGCCAAAATACTAATAAACTAGTGTATAAATATAGCGGTAGGATTGTATTCCAGTACGAATGCATTTTATTAAAACCGTTATGCAGAATTTACATTGAAGGTAAAAGTTCAAACAGTACTTGAAAAGATATTTAGTGTGCTGATATACCCACTATCTTGAAAATATATGCATATTATGCATTTTTCAGGTTTATTGCATTTATTTTTACTACCCTTAGCCATAGCAATATGCCATCTAGTTATTTAGTCGATTGGAGATTCCATGATCTATTTCAGTGCATTTCTGAATAATGTCTAATTCTATACCTAAAATGTGATTATCCAAGAATATTTTCAGCAGCTTTTATAATTCTTTCTGAAAATCTCTTTTTAATTCATTACGGCATAGTAGCTATGGTTAAAAAATAGAATTTCTTATTTTCATTATATCCCAAGCAAACTTAATCGGACGTAAATTTAGTAAACCTGCTGACTAATCTGAATTTACCAATATCTCATCACCCAGAATATCTGCAATCAATTGTTGGTAATCGTTCGAAACGCAATGAATGAAATAATTCCACTTGCAGCAATATAAAAGCTACTACAAAATTCAAGAGATCTCAGCTGATTTTGATCATTACATCACGATAAAGAAGACTTTTCTGCCTACAGTTAGGAATACCTTTGTAAAACGTTTTCTAAGGCAATTGACCTGTAGTCAAACTGCACTAAAAAAAAAAAAAAAAAAAAAAAAAAAAACACCACGTAACTTTATTCACCTAGCTCGTTCAGTCAGCCGCAAGTACGATTATTGGGCTTCAGGACTCGAAGTGCAAAAAGGAACAATTCTGAGAAACGCATTTTCCTCAGAGCTAACTTGAAAGAGCTGGGCAACGCTGAGGCAAATGCTGGACAACAACGTAATACAATGCAGGGACAAAAATTGCTGTGGAATTGCTGTGCTGCAGTTGTCAACCAATCAGATGAAGATTCTGTTCTGCATAGCATACTTATGGGAGCAATGTTTTTCTTGGAAAGGTTTTTAATTAAGTTTCGCGACCGTAGGTCTGACTAAAGATTTAAGAGTTATCTATCAACATTTAACAGCTTGGCGAATTGAGAACTGGCCAATTTTCTCCTGCCGTCAATAGGGAGATTTTACCAGATCTCTGCACAGTTGAACCCTTTCAGACCTACAGACGCGAAACTCTATCGCTGACCTACGCCAAACAGAGCTTGAGTGGAAATTTTTTTTCTCCAGCCTCATAAAATATTGCAAATACATACGCGAAACAGATCGCTTAAAAGCAACATTTTTGCCAAAGTTACAGGCGCAAACCTGCCTTTCAAGATAATTCTAGGAGATTTACGATTCTAGGAAAGTTCCTTCCTGCGTTTCGCATCCGGCGATCTGATAAGACTATTAGTTGCTCGTACTTTTTAATCCAAATTCCTCGTCGTCAAATGAATATGGGCTTCACAAAAAGGAACTTAATCTTGAGTTTCCCTTTTCGAAACACTGCTTTTCTGTGAAAATGATAGATCATCAGTTTTCAGCATCGAAATAATATTTTTGCTATTGATCACTTCTGAAAATAATCAGAATTTCTATGAAGCTAAATAAATGACTATACTGAAAACCACTGACAATTACGCTTTCTAAGGCAGGTACTTCCACACAAGAGTAAAATCGTTTGGGATCATAGGAAAGACAAATTTCACCGTAGTTACGTTTTTTCAGGTTAGATTATTTTAATAGAACGATTATATATATAAGTTATTTAGCACACGAAGACTATTTGCTTAAGGAGGAAGATGCCGTAGTGGAGGTATTTGTAAGTAAAACTGCTTTGTATTCACGTTATACATAAGGAAAAACATGAAAATCACTAAGGAGTCAGAACTTTCGTTTCTCAATCTTAACTGTTCGGCCACTGGTGGGACCATTCGTATATATTTGGTTCAGTTATAAGTCTTATAATTCACTAACATCAGGAACTGTATCAGTGGCTCTTAAATTTTAGTTTTCACTCATTTGGCAGCTTTTAAAAGGCAGTAGTCCATAAATTTAAATGCTACAGTTAGGTTTTCCGTTTCACATCTTACGCTTTTTCTTGTATTTTAATTTCTATTATTCGTTGTTTGTTAGAAGTTTATTCATTCCAAGCCCTAAGTTTTTTTTTTTTTTTTTTTTTTTTGTTTTAAAACAATTAAGAAAACTATTGCTTAAATTATATATTTTCTTTTTTAAATTATTCATAAGTGAGTCTATCTCATTTTTCTCATTTTCCTACTCCATAGACACAAAAATCTCAAAAATATTTTCATCTTAATACAGTCATAACATTTCAAATGGGAAAAAATTCTTAACTTCAGGACTACAATAGATTTGTTTCCTGTAATGGCGGCGAAAGACAAAAGAATTCGAAACTTTAAAAAGGCTCTTGAGGAAGAACGCCGAAAGGCAAGCAGTACCGGGTAAAATAGAAGTAGCTATAGGTAAAATAAAGGAATCAGCATTAAAAGTCAATGCCGTACTTCATGCGATAGTTAAGCAACCAATTCCTATTTTTTTATTAATATTTATTACTTTTATTACTGCTGTTGTTTGGACGGCTTGAGTGCAAAGTGCCGCTAGCGACAATTTGATCTCGCAGAGTCGATCAGCACTCAGCTGAAAACCAGAAATTCGATTTTTGACATCGACGGGCTCAAATAGAGATAGCAGGGGCTATATACAAAATGTGCCATACGTTTTTTAGAAGATATGAAAGTAAATGGATTATATTAGTAACATAGAACATCCTAGAATTTCTGGTTTGAGGAAATAAACACTTTTTGATAATATTTATAATGCTTAAATTGAAATGAACTACAAATAAATGAACAAATATTAGTCATCCCGTGCAGGCCAAAGCTTTAATTCTTTGCGGTCTATTGTGTAACGTCTACTATGTTCATAGCCATCTCTAATTTACAGTTGTGCTTGAGGTTTTCCATTAATAAAGTATTTGTTGTTTTAAAAATTCTACGTGGAACCTGTTACAAATGCTGATAACATAATTACTAACAGATGAGTTAAACGCAAAATATAATGCAATAATTTTGCGCGGAAATTTAGCTGATTCTAACATTTTGACTGAGATGAGCAATTAACGTGAAGTGCTTCGGTACTTCTAATCAAAGGATCACAATCCTACCCCTTTGATCATATTATAGGGACGATGAAGCAAAAGACGGACGCCTTTAAAAGAGAGAAATTGGACCTACAATCCACATCTCTTAATATAGATTTATTTTTTTCAAATTTTGCCCAGTAAAATGGCTTATCGCAAGAGATTAGCTGTAATTGAACAGTGATATGATGAAGGCTGAACAGATTTTATAGGCAGAAGAAGAAAGACTTCTACTAAAACTTATGTTTAGCCTGTTTTATCGAGAGGACAGTTGGCTTAATTGCCAGCGGTAATCTCTTCTAAATAGTTGGGATCTTTCGGTTGGTTTATTTGATTATGGCAAAGCCCGCGAGGGCTGTCTGTCTAAGAGATGCCTTCTGGAGGATTTTGGGGAGAACTATAACTAATACCCATACAGCTAGACCGTTCGCCTGAAATCGAACCCAGGTCGAACTACTGTTCGACCTAGGTTCTGTCGACTGTTCGAACTGTGTTCAGCGGTTTTACCACTCTGACGCTGGTGGGCCCTGGACCTTCTGGAATTTACATCCCTCGAACTGAAGCGTGCTGTCACACTTACATCTGCTCAATTGTAGCTAATATAGAAGCAATATTTTTAGAAAAACTGTGCATTCAAACAATTCCATTCAGCTATAAATTTTTAATTAATAACTTTTGTTTTCATTAATTTATAAAAATTAGCATAAGTAGAGGAGAGACGCATTATATTATTTTCGGAACTGACATAGTGAGTTGCTAAAACCTTAATGGTAACTACTTTTGAAGTCGATATGTATGATACAGCGACAGTATGTTTCAGTTTAGGCAAGTTAGAAAGCATTATTTGCTTATATAAAGAAAGAAGAGGTATCAAAAAAGGTAAACTCAAGAAATTCACTAACTTACTTTATGTAAAATTTAAAAACTCACTTTTCATCACATCGTGTTCACATTTTTAAGTTTATTTACTAGCCTCAAATACTGAGTATTCTCTATTACATCTATTATAGTGGCATAATTTACTTTTACTATGCTATTAACCTTATCTTGAAGTAGTTTTGAATTTACTGAAGTTACGTTTTTTACGTAGTTTACGTTTTTCTCCTGAATTAACATTAGTCGTATCACACAGCATTCTGTAAGCAGAGTAATTTTAAAAGTAAAGTAGTCATTTCCTCAAAAGGTACATAATCTTTTACATCGATTTCAATTGAATTTGAAATTATACAAGTGACACATGGGAGGGAAATAATTTTTTAATGAACATTAATATCAGACTTAGATTTGAACAGGTGTGAAAGGAATGCAACTTATGTTACGTAGAAAAAATCACATTTGGTTGGCGATGTTCATTTCCCACAATGCAGATTCATGTCGAGAGATGGAAATTACCCCATACGAGTTCCAGTGTCTCCGGAGATCCGTAAGATGTTCATGAAATGGATATCCTACTGGCCTGTCTTACTTGCTCCATATTACTGGAACCACGCATTTTGTTTGACAGCCGAATTCATTGCCACTATACCATCAGCGCAATCTCTGTTCTACTTATTTGTTTTTCTTGGCTGATGATATTCATCTTTTAGTAAGCTAAAAATTTAAGATTCACTAATGCAATTTTAAATTCCTGCTACTTTATTTGCGCTCAATTGTAATTAATGTTTTAACAATTTGTTCTAAAATTATGTTTTAATTTATTCTATATGATTTTAACTGTCACAGATAAGTAAATATTAAAACAGACGTAATATACACCTGACTTTTGTCAAAAATGAATTTGTTGTGATAAATGATCTTATTCAACACTATCATTCTCTGCAGTATTTATATTTAAAATTTAATAAAATTTTCGCAATCACTTGGAGCTATGCTGTGAGTTTCCTGTATTAGTTTCTCGAAGCAGAAAATAAAACAAAAATCACCGCCATCTTCCGGCATTCTATAACAAATTAAGACCAAACAAAAAGGCCTTACAAATCACACAATATCTCCTCCCTTTCATATCTTCAGAAACAGTCCATCATATATTCTCGTTGCTTCGAAACAAAGCATCAAGTATTGACAGATCACATGGCATAGTCTTCACTGAAGTCCATAGAGCCATCCCTAACACGTTGAAAGATTTCTTAAACAAATGCTGAATAGCGTGTACATTTCCATCTTCACTGAAACATCCACATGTGATACTTTTCCTTAAAAAAGGCAAGGGTAAAAATGACCCAGGATTATACAGGCTTCCATCCGTCAGTAAAAGCCTCACGAAACTGAATTTGAATCGTCTGAATTATCACCTATATACCCCAAAAGCATAAGAAAAAGACCAATTCAATTTTCTAGAAGGAATCTCAAGCTCGAATTCTGGAAGGAATCCGTGCTCTGCGGGCATAATTTGAAAAGATATGCCAAACATTACCCGCAAGAATTCTTGTAACCAACGCGTAACTTGACGTAACGATAGTGTTTGATAACATCTGGTGGTGGGGCATCGGGGTTTTTTAAGTTCTGCAACTGGTAATGGTCAGGTACAGGTAGAAACTAGGCCAGCACCTCTTTAGTACTATAGGAATTGAGGTATTGCTGTACCTAGCTATATGTTAAGCTTACGCGCTGATTTGGAAATTAGAGAGAAAAGACAGTTGGGAGGGGACAGCCCGAAGGTCTCCCATTCCTCTTCCCCTGCCAGCAATATTTTTAGAGGATTTCGGCTGACCGTTTATTTTGAGTATGCTTGCCGTGCATATACTACACGCTTACAAACATTCATGAAAACTCCGGGATTTCAGCTTGAAACCTTCAGTAAGGCAGTCAGCGTAGCAAATCACTATGCCGTGTGGGTAGCTATAATTGTTTAGAATCAGTTATATATTAATAAGACTAATTTCTGTAAATAAGGTTAATTACATCCATGCTTTAACCGGGATTCAAACCTCGGGCTCTTTGGACATAATGACCTATTAAGGATGCCTACACGCTACTGGCCAACAGTTCAGTCAAAGGGCGCAGGTACGTACAGAATAAATTTAAACAAAGGCAGCCTCGAAGGAAGCTGTTTTAGCTCCCACTTTAGAATGTAGCAAACTTAAATTAGTGAGCATCATAAAGATGAATTTTATGAAATAATTTTTAGTTTGTTTTATTTCATTTTGAAATCTGATAATGGCCGGATACTCGCAGTGGTTTACCTTATAGCTAACCACTTTTAACAAAATTAGTTTACCTTTTAGCGAAATTCAGTTCTTAGGATTCGAAACCTTTGCGAAAATCACATACACGCTGAAGAGTCAGGAAATCTGGTACTGAACTTAGAATACTGATTTTCAACTAGCATTTAGTTCTTTTCTTCCGTTTAGTAGTTACCTAATATATTACCTTACGGCCTTTCACAAATCTGAGAGCTACGAAAAGTAATTTTCATGACAATTAAAGTTCAGAATCACACTGTCTTCCGTAGACAAAAAAGTAAATGCACTCTAAAAACATTTTAGGGGTGAAATATCGAAACTAGCCTCACAATCAAGTGCGTAGGAAATGTTAATAACTGGTAAATCTGTCAGATAGTGACCCACATAAACGCTTCTGGAGTTTTGAATTCTTCAAAATGCTGTCGTTTACTCCTTTCAGCTAACGAGTCCTTTTCGACAGCAAATTACTGTTAAGTAATCACACCTATTCGATGCAGGAGAATTTCAGATAAAACGTTGTACGTACGATTTAAATACAAGATGAGTTCAAAATATAGTTAAATTCAAAATAACGATGCAAAGAAAGTTTAAAATAAAAATTTGGATCGTGCAAGGTGATCTGCAGTAAATAAACACATTAACAGTAATACACCATGCGTTACACGATATGTTAACAGTAATACACGATGCGCAAATTTAAACTACTAAGATTGAATAATTCAAGATACTAACATACTTAACAGAAAATTTCACCACCTAGCATTATCCTGGACATTTTATTTGGGATTTTCAATAATGTAATCGTAATCCGTTAGTCTAACAAATGCTGGAAATTCACAGTTCATGATTCTTTGAAAAATGGACGTGGGAAGTAATAAGGATTATTATGACTGTTCATCATTTCCCAAAGTTTTGCACATTTATTTTATTTAACTAGTTATTATGATTTAGACCTTTACTATAACTTCTCCTTTACATTTCTTCACCAGAATGCAAACTGAATTAGAGAATATTTAAATCAAGGGTTTTTAGATTATAAGACAGAGCGTGTTTCTGCCTGCCGAAGCCCGTTACCAAGGTTCGCCAGCTCTGATAAGAATGAGTTATTGTTGCCGACATTTAATTGTTACGCCACTGAGAAATTGTGAGCCAACTTAAAATTTAAAATCAATTATGTAGCCTTTGACTACTAGGCTTTTAAATTTGAATTTAACCTGTTACATTTAGTTTCATTGTAGCAAGCGGTCGTTGTTTTTTTAAGCACGAGTCACGCGTTTATGTTAAAGCTTTTATTTAATAAAAAAAGGTTGCTTTAAACCTTTTCAAGACTAAGTTGTTACTTCAGAACAAGCGACAATTCTCTGAAAGTCTGTTAGGAGTTTAATACTAATACATGCTACCAAAGAACTCAAGCTCTACTCACTAAACAGACATATATGCAGCGATTTATTTTCTCAGTCATACTCAACATATTCTGTAAGGGTTTTTTTTTCGCTCTCTAAGATAACACCTAAATATGTGGTTGAATATATCACAGGAATTATTCTCCATTAACACAAATGAACCGGCACAGAAGAGGCTATGCAAAATATGACAGCACTACTTATGCAGTGTCACTGGATGCGCCCATCTGTGAGTTTGTGAAGCAACGGAATCTTTAGAAAATTCAGTTTTTCAGGAAGATTCAGAATGGTTTAAGTAAGGTAGGTGTTTTAGAGATTTATTTGATGAACTGAAAAAAAGCGTCTTAAATTGCGTTTATTTATGTTTATTATTATGCAGCTCCCTTTTGTATTACGGAGGAAAGTTTACTAAGTTGCTTCTGTTTTCTGATGCTTTATCATGATTTAAGCGATTTACTACGATGCGGTTTAGCTACTAGAGTTCCTGAAATGAATCATGACTTCTGGGTGCAGACGCGAAGTTTATATTTTCCCATATCCTCATGTTGAAGATGTGCCATGAATTCGGGAAATTTAGAGCTTACGATAGCAGTACGATCCTCAAATTGAGTCGATCCACTTGAAGATTTTCCATTCCGTTAGGGGCCCACCAGCGGCCGAGCGGTAAAGTCGCTGAACACTGGTAGTTCGGTCCGAGGTTCGAATCCCGCGAACGGGCTGGCTGCATGGATGTTTTCGTGGTTTTCCCCATGTGTAACGAGCCAGTTTCCCTTAGAAAGTCCTCCACGAAGACATTCCTTTCCTTATGCAGATAGCCCTAGTGTGCTTTGCCATAATTAAATACACCACACACCACCATTCCGTTAGGTCAGTTTCTTGTAAATAATCACTTGATTATGTTATTGCTTTTTTCTAACATACTGAAATAAATGCTAAAGGTAGTTTGAATTAAAAATTTAATAGGTAAGTGAAATCTTCAAGTTCATTTCATATCAGTGGACGTAGCATTTTAAATAGAACTCCCGACATTGATAAAAAAATAATTTAAATACTTGTGAAATAAATTTTTGCTAAATTTAATAAAATAAACCAAGTTTACAAACTCGAGACTTATGCATGTTACAAAAATTTAATAAATTACGCAGCCGCGAAATACTGCTTAGACTAAATTCCTCAACGATTTCAAAGCGCCCCAACATATTTCCGCTACTAAGGATTTTATAAAAGTATAAGTTAATATATTTTAGTTTAGTCCTTACCTTTACTGCTATGACAATATTTGCTTGTGGTTGTTATCTAAAAGTTTAATTAAAGCATGATTTCGTTTCTGAATATCTAAATCACTGAATTCTACCATAAACAACTTTGGATACCTCGGTAAAGAAGAACGAATAGTTTATAGTCATTACTTCAGTAAATATTTGTTTCAGAACTGAAAACATTGAGAGAAATATTAAATATTAGGCAAAATATGGGCAAGTTTGCAGATGAAGTCGCTCAAAACAGCTTGCGAATGAAATGAACTTGTGTCATTTGAAATGAAAATTCGAAGCTATGAAAGAGACGTATAAATAAGTTCACTTTGGAACTTCCTTTTAAACTTCGCAGTGTTAGATCTCAAACACACAAGCTTATATACAACAATTAGCTTCTAGCTTACTCAGCATTTTCAAATGTCTATAATTACATCTCCGAAAAAAATCTACCCTCTAGAAAAGTATAGCACTGCAGGGCTAAACGTTTTACAAATTAATATTTCATTTAATGTTTTTTTAATTTTTAATTTAATTTAATTTTTAAATGTTATTAATATTTCAATAGAATGACGGTGGTGAAAATTTCTGGGTGTTGTACAGGCAGTCTTATTTTGATTTAGTTTGTAGATTTTGGCTGATTGGAGGTTTTTTTGAAAAGAATTCATCTTTTTAAGATATTAAGAGCAGAGTCATTCACAGAAATTTTTCAATTAAATGCATTTGAACTAAAAACTACATGAAATAGTCATCTTACTTTAGTCATTTAAAAAGCCAGCAACAAGAACATTTTAATATGACAATCTGAACATTGAACATTTTACTATACGATCCAGGTATGATTTAATTAAAGCAAAGGAATTTAGACATCCTTTACTTTCCGTGGATTAGCCTAACTGTTAATCGTCCAACACAGATGCCAGCACAAAGCGAAATGCAACCGATCTCTTTTCTTATGTACATGTAACTCTATCCAACTAAAAATTCACATTTGAAAGGTAAATGGTGTCCGCGGTTCAACAGATATTCTAGAATATGTCCTTAGGGACAAAAAGATTGGGGACCCCTGGTTTAGACATATAGAGAGGATGCTCGGAAGAAGATACACGAGTTTCAAGACAAGTGTGGATGGGAGAGTTGAAAGAGGGTCGACCTCAGAGAACGTTCGCTGATCAGAATGAAGACATCCTTAGCAAAAGCCAGCATAAGTGTACCATAATTAAGTACTCTAATTAATAACAGTATACCTACCTATATAATTTTAATTTGAAAAAATGTGGCTGTCAAAAGAGATTTCAATTATTAAACTGTTGATAATTAGCTCTGTTCACTAATGAGTTTGCCGACCACTGGCCTCAACTCTATATCTAATTAACAAGGTGTTGAATTGCAGATAATATTCCCAACTTCCTTTCATACATTTTTAATGACATTCTAGCTTACAACTTGAATGCGCGGTTTTGGTTGTGCGATGTAATCTGGCCATTTGAAAATATTAACATGAAGGAAATTCTTAGAGTGGATGATCAATCAAACAACATGCATAAAATGATTTAGTAAAATTAGACATGTCATGCAGTTGAAGCACCATAATATATTAATGAATAAAATGACAGACGTATGTAGCGTTAGTGAAAAAACGAGTAAGCTATAGCAGAACAGCTGAAGCTGTACTAAGGATACATTTAAATTGAGTTTAAGTCTTTATTTAAATTAGCAATTTATACCAATGATGCAGTTGCATAGACATGTTGTAGTTTTCAGAAATGATAACATTCAATATATTATTGGACCTGTTATTATAACACTTAAATCTATATAGTTACTGGTAGATATATTTTTACGTAGATTAATAAAGGCCTTTAAATGCATATATGTTGATATGCACACAAATGAATTAATAAACAAATACGAATTGAGATACTCAGATATTGACCTATTTATTGTTCAAGTTTGAATAAAAAATGTTTTTAAACCTATTTTAGAGCAGCGTCTAGAAGAATTGTAAACATCAGCCAATAATCATTAACATGTTGTCCATTACTGGCCAGGAAGAAAACAATAGTTCGTTGATAGTCCAACACTGGTTAACCAGTCAAATGTCTTCAGCCGGTCAAATGCTTTAGAAATGTTTAGTAACGTTTTTAATGTTATATCTGCTTAAAACATTTTACGTTAAATACTTTCGAGAAGGCAAGCCAGGAACGTTTAGGTGTAAGTAGGTAATTTTACTAATAATAATGTTTTATGTTTTTAAATGTAATCTAAAGTTTTACAATTTTGAATTCTCTCCGTCGATTTTTAAATGTTGAGATTAAATTTCAGTTCATGAAAAGGGATCAATAAATCAATTTTTGATCAAACTCGGTAGTAACTTAAACATCACTTCCCTTACATTTTTAAGATGGAAAAAGTCAAGCAGATTTTTACGAGACTGTAAAATACATTGACGATATTTTAAGAATCAATATCTGAATTTTATTTACTTTAAATTTAAGGCATGCTAAAAAGAATTTAAATGTGCAAAATGCTGAATTCTTATCAAACATACTTACATTTTATTTATTAAATTTATTTCAAATTTAAAATTCCATCGCTCTCTAGCTGTAAGCTTACTGTATAATGGCGTGGCTGCACAAACAAGTGCTTTTATATTTGTTTACTGTTTTCATGAGAATATTTCAGTTTTCAAATCAGTTAGTGCAGTTTATTCTCGTATGTTAGAATTCTACGAAACGTTAAATCTAGTCAAAGTTTCATATCATTGAGACTATCCTTTAACTTTGCAGAGCTATTATTTTTCATGATGGAAATGTAAGATATTATTTTTAACACTATAAATGTATGTAGTCCGGTCTTTCCATTTTTCGTGTTATGTTACGTTACATTACGCTACCACTGCATTAAAAATCTTCGAGGGTTCGAAAATTAAAAGCTCTGCACATTGCTGCCATTTCCGGGACACTATCTTTAATTCATCGTTCAAATTATAACATAGCTTGCTTATCAATGACAAAAACTGATCCATTTAAAAGAAATATGTGTGCTTCTATTTATAAATAATGTTTGCATTATTGTATCTCCATTTGATAATGTTTATAACCATTCACGTTTCTAATAGGGTAAATAAAAGTCGTTTCTAACGATATATATTATGACCCTAAGTTATGCAACAATTGCTGGCTCATGTAAATAGTGCATGCGTAATTTGCTATTCAGTATCTAAAACAATCTTTTGTATCAGCATAAACAATAATTTCCCATCGTTATTATTATAAGTTCATTATCAATGCATATTAGTCGATAAAAATCCATATTTATCATCATTAATATTTTTATTTTAACGATAAGTGCAGAAACAATTACCTGGGAATGAAAGAAAAACTAATATCTGTTGTACACTGGTGTGCAAAAATTAAGGACGAAGTCGAAAAATTAGCATATCAGCTGAACGAAGAGGCAGAGCGGACAGAAAGACCAATCAGGAGATTAAGTAAGGTGATGTACGGTAGCACGTGCGCAGATATGCAGGTAGACGTAATGGGGGAGTGTCCGAGTAGTATAAAGCATGTTGTCGGTGTAAGATCAGTATTTCTGGCAAAGAGATTGCACGCCGTATAGCAGTTAAAATGACACCGAGTTGCTGCCTCAGCGAGAAATGGCGAATAATCAATCTGTTAGACGACATCTGGATGCTTTTACCCGAGGTCGAATCATTGGGAAGTTGGAGGAAGGCCGCAGTGTGACAAGTGTGGCTGCAGAGTTCGGAATTGCTCACAGCATCGTTTCACGACTTTGGAGACAATTTCAAACTACAGGAACAGTTATCCGGGGGTTTAGTAGTGGTCGTCCACGAGGAACCACACCCGCAGATGACCGGTATATTGCCTTACAGGCCAGAAGAAACAGGCGGCAGACAGCGGGAGAAATCGCTAGACACGCGACACAGGCGACTGGACGACCGATATCGCGTTTTACCCTCTCCAGAAGACTGCACGGTGGTGGTCTGTTTGCACGACGCCCTGTACGGTGTGTACCTCTAACGCCTGCCCATCGGAGAAGGCGTTCTCTATGGTGCCGGGAACACCGGAATTGGAGAGACAATGAATGGGGACCAGTACTCTTTGCAGATGAGAGCAGATTTAGTCTGAGTAGCGATTCTCATCTCATACTCATCTGGAGAGAGCGGGAAAGCCGCAATAATCCCTCGAACATCATTGAAAGGGACAGGTATGGAGGTGGCGGTGTTCTCGTTTGGGGAGGCATCATGCTTGGTAGTCGTACAGACCTTCACATCTTCGACGCAGGTTCAGTCAACGGGACGCGTTATAGTAACGAGATTCTTCTTCCATATATGCGTCTTTTTAGAGACGCTTTGGGTCCGCAGTTCCTTTTCATGGACGACAATGCATCATGTCATCCCACAGTAGCTGCCGAACAGCTCTTAGAGAGTGAGGATATTGAACGTATGGATTAGCCGGCACGATCTCCGGATGATCTCAATCCCATCGAGCATGTATGGGATTTTCTAGGCATACGCTTGGCAAGCTCGTACCTTGCTACCAGTAACAATTCCGGAGCTTCGATTGGCGCTGCAAGACGAATGGGCAGCAATGCCTCAACAACTCATTGACACCCTCATTCTCAGCATGGGCAGACGCTGTGAAACTTGCCTAGCAGTCAGGGAAGATGATATCCCCTATTAAAGACCAGATGTTTCTTGCTGGACACCCATTACAGGGATGTTTCGGCCTTCAGTCGCATTGCGCTCCATGCTACTTCAATAGAGCTTCTTTTTATCCCTCTGATTTCTCTTTTAGTAAGTGTTGCTTACATTACTCATGTCCTTACGTATTGGGGATCTTACGGTATTAAATGTGTTGATTTGGAAAGCTTTTGTACAAAGTTATATTGAAAAAACCGTCTCGTCCTTAATTTTTGCACACCAGTGTATTTTCAGCTTTTGCACATTTAGCAGACACGAAGAGATTAAATAGAATTCAGCAACATGAAAACTCTTTTGGCCGATACATGGCCCAAACACATTATTTGTATTGACGTCAGAAAACAATAGGTTTTTAACCATCGATTTATAAAATTATTTTTTGTGGGTGGGGCGAGAAGAATCGTTTTAAATTTCGAAGTAAATTCAAGGATACTTTCGTCTAAGTTTATTCTTGTTAAATATATACCTTACTAAATTGCAAAATAATTTACAAACTTAATGCAGTTCTATATCAAAGAACACACGAAGAAAAAACAATATTCAAAGAACATATAACTGTATGAAAAAAATGAGCTGAAAAAGATAATAATGAGTGGAAGAAGGATTTAATTTTACGAAAACAATTTGAAGCTTTAGGGATTTGCTACTTTTCTCTTTTAAAGGTTTTTTTTTTTTTTCCTCTTTTTCTCATGAATTTCAAATACATTATTTAATGAATGAGGATGACTTAAAGTATTATACCTCATTTTAATATTTTTTCACCATAAGTGGGCATTTTTATAATTTTTTCTCTTGTTTAAATATGTAATGCATTACATTTGCAAACACCGTGGTTGCTGATAGAAGATTATTTTAAAAGCAAATATTATCAAATCTGAAGCAAACATTTAAGCTTCTGCCTTCCCGTTTATATAAAACCAGTGCAATAGAGAAAATGCGAATAAATATGTTATTTGCTCTATGCCTGTTGCTGCAGAATTTGTAACAGTTAAAATGTGAATAAGTAACAGATAATTAGATCAGATGGAATAGTAATGCTAAGAAATCAGTTAGAAATGAACATTGTCCATAGTGTTTCAAATGGAATGATGGCAAAGTTTTCTTGTACTTTTAGCATTTATGCTTCAGACTAGTGTACATGAGTTAAGATATTAGAGAGCAACTAATAATCGTTTTATAATGGGACTACTTTAGAATGTCTGATCTTGGATGAATACGGAGCAAATAATGAAAGTATAAAACGAATTCCTCAGAACAGTTTTAAAACTTAAAATTATTCAGAGGATTTATAGTTTAGAAGGATATCTAAAGTGCCGATCGAAAAGAATAGCAACAGTGCTCACTTGAAAATAATAACTGAATGATAGACAAATAAATAAGATAAATGCATACTTTGAAAGTCAAAGACACAATATATATTCTTAGAAGTACAGAAATTACAAGGCAGGGAAATTATGGTTTTGCAACAGAAGAAAGTGAACAGACAGTCGTGCCTCTGAAAGTGATTCTTTAAAAGAATGTAGATATACAAATGAAAGTTGCGATTCATGTGTAAATTTCAGTAGAGTTGCCAGCAGTGAATTCCTTTTAATGGACAATATTTCACGAACTCATAGAGCAATAAGCGCTTCTGTGAGTATCTGAAAAGTAATGATATCCGGAAGAGGGACTATCATTCTCCGCACTCAAACATGATTATACATATTTGGGAGGACACGACTATTTCTAGATCCTAAACGATTTCAGAGGGTTTAAGGTTCAATCAAAATTTCCTTCACAAAATATATCGAAATCAGCATACACAATCACAGTTAGTTTTAGTGTTCCTTTTAGATTATGTATCATATGTGCCATGTGTTTAATAAATTTTTGATGTGAATGGTGCATTTTATATGCATTATTATTTAATACCTATCGTTTGTTCTTTTTTTTATCAGTCGAATCTAATTCAAAAAATAAATTGATATCAAAATTGTTTAACTCTTTCCTATCGAGAACAATAACCTACTTAACCCTCCAGTACACGTGCATCACTGCGCTACGTTAGTACACGCGCGGGACAAATTTTACCCCAGTTTTTGTTTTTCGGAGTTCACCCCCCCCAACATATAAATAAATGCATTTTCTGTGTTTTAAATGAATGTATAAATGATTAATAGCTTTGTGAATTCTGTTAAACCTTTTTTCCAGTTTTAATTCGAGATAATCTTATTTTAAGTTATACAAACATTTCCATACTGGTTACCTAAAGTAAGCCATAAAAATCGAAATTTATGCAAAATTACTAACTTTTATAAGATACATATATGATTTCTTATATTAGACAAATCAGTTTTTTATATTAGAAAAATCAGTTTTTATATGTACATATTTTTTAAACATAAGTATTTATTATAAAGAGTGGTTTGATAAAGCACTAGAGGAATATGAAAAGGCTGTATTCTTACTAGCTTTTTTCCTTAAAACTCAATATAATGTCATACAATTATTCATATCAAAGAATATATTCTAAATACGAACATTAAATTATATAAATAACACATAGGTTTTCCGCCCCCCTCTCCTACTTGAGTTTATTATTCAAATAATCTCGTTTTGAACAATCCTCACAGAGTGTGACAATATATTTTTACAAACAATTTATTAGGGTAAAAAGGTCTGCTGCATCTTCTATTCCTGCCAAACTTTTTACTCTAGTTTTGAGTTCTTTCGAAACAGATAGAAAAGCAGCCCTTTTTAGGACATGTTCTTTTACAAGCTCTAATGCTAAATCTTTGAGAAAAGCTCTTCAGTTCATATTCACTTGGTCGTTATTTGATCGATGAATAATAAAACATTTATACCTGCAATATTCATTAGTTCGAAAAATACCGTTGGAGGCCAGCGGCGGCATTTTCGTGAAACAGACTAAGTTCCACATAAGATAACTCATCAACAGTATAAACAAGATAAGAGATTAAGATAACTCATTAACAGTATAACCTTTTGTCGAGTTGCAAAAAGTTATAATTTCGAGGTTGAGCTGCTCTTTAGAGGATCGATTGGATTATCCTAATGCATGGATGATAGAAAAAGAACCAATTTACTCTTTTTTGGAACATATGAAGTCAGAGTTAATTCTTTACCTCTAAACCCAAAACGTGAAGAGTACAGAAGCTGTTTTATTTGGCAGAAATTCTTCTGGAATTTCAGTCTTATCTTTTCGAAGTGTCCCAAAACATGTAAATTTGTGCTCTTTCAATAATTCATTGGTCAAATGAATGCTCATGTACCAATTGTCCATAGTTATATTTCTTTCAGTGCCACTTATGTGTGCAATAAGTCTTTGTACAATAGCCAATGCCATATTTGATTGTCTATATAGTCCGACAGGTTGCTGACCTGCATAAATTTCTAGGTTGTATGCGTAAAATGTATGAGAATCGCGCAAATAAAAAGTGTTTATTCCATATCTTGGGAGCTTACTTTTTATATATTGTCTGAATTGACACCTTTCCCAAAAGGGTTCTAACTTTTCATCTACAGTACAATATTCAGATAAAGAATATATTTTTCGTATGTTTTTGATAAATATTTCAAAAACATTTCTAATAAGTGCAAGTCTAGCCGTCATCTTTCGCTCTGCTCGTAAATTTATGTTGTTATTTGAAAAAAGGTTATTCCGCTTCCCTCAGCTGACCACAAATCTTTGCTTTGAGAAATGCTGCTTTCAGCACTCCAGCGTAATGTAATAGGAAAAACAACACCTTCAATTCAACTACGTTTATCTCTTGAGCATCACGTTCTCTAGAGAATTTGTTTCTTATTGTTGAAGTGTAAATGTTTGTTGATTTCACCAAATCTTCCATTATTTCTTCATAAAAAACTTGCAATAAACACTCACTTGGATTTTTCAAATTTCTAAAACTTTTCTTGACACTAGCTAAATGTGTCACTATATTGTGCGGCCGTGTCCGAAAGTTTTTCGAGGGTAATTTTTTATTTGATGTCAAAGAAGATATGCTCCCTAAATCATGTGAATCATCATATTATTGGCGAGAATCAGTTTCGTGAGCACTTTCCGAAATATTATCGCACTTAGAATCCGAATCTTCAATTTCCCTATCAGTTTCGAGAGAAAAACCCGCAGTCGTTACTATTCTCGCTCGTACGCACTCATCTCAATGAATATTTTCCTAGAAGTGAAAGGTTAGTGCAAGCGTTTAGGTTGAAAATAGCCAGTTTGTTTGGTATGCACACAAAAATTATGCTACGAATGTGCACAAGAATATGCTGAGTAAGTTGATATTTTTTGAAGAACACAATGGTATTACTGATAGTTAAGGTACTGTCATTTTTTTATGTCTCGTACAGTATTTATATTTTTCATCTAAACGTATCTATCATATGTTACAATAATGGAAAATAATCATTATTCATAAAAATAATAGTTATTATGGTTTGTTTTGCATAATTTACATTTGCAAATGGTTTTCATAAAAAAAGTTCATGTTGCAGAAAAGATGTTCCTTGTATTGATTGATTTCTTTGTAAAATATTTTTTTTTTCTGTTTGAAGATAAGTGTTTATAGAATGTATGGGTAAAATAAAATTTTAATATTTTGATTAGAACTTTTTATTTAAATCATAACGAGACGCGGTCTCTGTGACCACACGTCCTCGGTTATGTTCCAATATTTGACCTTCCCTGTTACGGGTTAATTTGAAAGGTATTTCTGGAATACCCAGCATCAGATAACCTTGTCTGTACTTGTTTACAAATTTCCATATTTTGTATGGTTCCATCTATTTTGTTTGATAATATCGCATCCCCAGATATCTATCAACGCGATTGTTTCGCTGACAGTCCAGCGAGCAGTGAGTTTCACGTCAGCCATGTTGTTTGCTAAAATTAAGTGAATTGCGCAATGCAATATGGGAAACCTCCTCATTTGCCCTGCTTCGGGAGAGGTAGGAACATTCTAGCAAGTTCTACCTCCAATTCTGAGAGGCAGTGAATGCTTATTCGCCGTGTGAATGGGACACGTCGGAAGAACCGGTTTTCGCTACCAGTCAAATCTGTAAACGGGCCTTAAGAGTCTTCATATTTTTCTCTTCCATGCATAAGCATTTATCATCGTATATCTGCTTTATTAAAAGCGTTATTAGTCCTAAAGTGCTGTTAATCTAGAAATACGATTTTGCGTTAATTTTCTTTAATTACCGTCCCCTTTAAATGCATTGTTTCACTTTTCATTCAAATCTGCTGTCATTCGTCAAAATGTTTGATGCTTAGCTTTTAAATTTAATCCATCTATTATACATTTATAGAATTAGCTTTTGAAAAGCAATAGATGTAGTTCTTAAGAATACTATTTTTTCTTTTAAATCTAATTCATTTAAATAAAAATGCATTTAATTAATTATATATCTAATTAAAAAACAGTAAACATTTTCTTATACATTTTATTTTTACTTTTGAGACATACAAGAGATGTGTAACGTTTATTACTTCCATATTTAGTGGATATATGTATTTATCTAGTACCCTACAACGCTTTTCTGTTCCACCTGAGCCATACATATTGATAATCTCTACTACTAAACCATATTAAACTTTAAAAGAGCTCTTTTGGGCTCTTTTAGGCTAAAATCCGAACCTTTTCTGATTTTTTTCCTCACTCTCTCACTTCTTCTCTGTATTTATTTTTTTTTTTTTTTAAATTTTCTTTTTGCTTATATTTTTATACAATATTTAAGAATTTTTATACCATAATTTTAAAAGTACTTTTAAAGAATATCTAGTTTAGCAATGATAACGAATAGACAGAAAAATTCATTAAAAGCGACTGTTGAATTTTTATGCATACTAGCAATTTATCAGTAAAATGGAATTTCTTATCTTTCAAGTGACTATTAGATTACATTATTAAAAATTCATCTTAGCATTTTTATAATTCTCAAGGCAAAAAGCTACAGTACTTTATAAGTTAAATCTTCTAAATATGTAATTACAATGCATTCTTCTTTATTAATAATATATTCTAAGCATCGTAAATTAGATTTTAATTTTATAAAGAAGAATTATGTTTCTTTTCCAATTAAAAATTCTTTTTGATTTAACTTCAAAAGCGAATTTGTCTTTAATAGAATTTTAAGATTACATTTTACTTAGCATTTCATCCAATAAGAATAACTTCATACTTCCTGGCTCCAGATGCAAGAATTTTGCCATCATTGTAGTAAAAAAATAATGATAATAAGTACAGCATTTAAAATTCTTTTGAACAATGCGATTTCCATTTTCATTTAAAGATACGAGTGAGTCTTTAGACCTTTTCTACTGAAAGACAGCATCTTTTAGGAGGGTCATAAAATAATAAAAATGAGAAAGTAATTAAAGTAAAACTGAAACTTGTAGAGATGGTATTCAATTTATTCGAAATCACGTCTCCTTTCTTTGATCCCAACCCCTCACTCACAACACACATCTCTCTAGCTTCAAATAGATGAGAAAAAAAAGAACTTTCGAGCATCAAAGACTAATGGAGTTTAAATTGTTCTAATTTTCGACGAGTGAATATTTTTTTCTCTTTTTCCTCACATTTGAGTTCAAGAATCTTCAACACAGTGGTGTTTTTATCTGAATCCGGCTTCTAATTAAGGTATGCGTGTCCCATTAAATTCCCAGTGATTAGTAAGTACTTACTGACTATGGTTAAAAAAATGTGTCGCAATTAAACCGGTATCGCCGCAGGGTGATTATCAAGCAGTTTTATGAAGTGAAATATAAAATGAAGGGAGTAGTGCCATTTTCGAATCCAGGGATCAATTTATCAAGCAACGTTTTTCGTGGGTTATATTAAACTACGTAATTTAAATAGGTAATCGCAGGTGTAGATTATGCAAAATTAGGGGCAACGCCCAGCCACTTTTTAATCTTAGGCAGAAAGTTTGCTTTCTTGATGTTCCGTTTAAACTTGCAGAAACGCTTATAGCGCTTTTCCGATGTTCATTTTAAGTAAATCATTAAATTATTATGGTAGTTTATGCCAACTTAAATAACTTGTCAAGGTAGTCTGTATACTATTTCATGTTATTAGTCTCGTGCGTTATTTCTGGCTTCGCACGGAGACATCAAACCGAATTATTTACTTTGAACAGACCTAATATCATAAATGTATTTTATTTTTAATCTGAGTTTAATTTATTTAACTGATGAATGACATGAGTGGGACTGAGTCCAACAAACATTTTTCAACTCATTTATGGGTAGATACCCAATTGTCATGCTTACCTCTAGCCATATACTACTATCCAAAACCTTTGACTAATACATATGATTACATTCTCAAGCATAACTTTCTATGAGTGATGCCATTTTTAGTAACACAACGTTTATGAATTCACTTTGCTTCAATGGTAAGTCCAACTTGCACAAAAGGGGGGGGGGCAAATCTGAATCTTTTCTATATATTAATATATATTCGTTCTGTATTTATTAATGTATCTTTTTGATTATTAAACTAGCTTGATTCCTTCTTTCACAATTCGAAATTTAGTTTCAGTCCAAACGATGTACACAGATATTTTCTGATTTATTTTTCAAATTTGTATTTTTTTAGAAATTTTTATAAAGTTTTTGAAAAAGATTTTGAATTATAAAATAGAAAATTTTTGCTTTCACCTTAAAATAGTATTATTGTTAGGCATACCTGCGAACAATTAGCATTTCATTCAAAATTTCAAAAGATATAAGTGAATTTCTATATTGGCGCGTTTTGAAAATTGGCATATTTGTTATAAGCGATAATAACACTAAATGTTGTTTACGCATTTTATTAAAATTATTTCAAAGAATGAATGATGAACTTTTTTCCGACCCTTAACCTCTCGAATACGCTTTGAGTATGCTTCCAATTACATCACGAAGGCATGCGGAAAGGAGGAAGAAAATACCTCATATACTCCCTCTGTTAAAGGGCTATTTGGGATTAGAGGATCCATTCGCCAAGTCCTGGTGGTGACGAATTATAGTCACCTTGTAGTTCGGGCACCAGTTGTAGAGCCATTAGGTTATTCTGAAGCAGGACACGTAAAAAATGTGCAGGGCTCTCGCCGTTACTCGAACCGTAGATCTCTCGAATATGCTTCCAATTACACCAAGAAAGGATGCGAAAGAGGGAGAAAATACCTTTCTAAATTTTTTGAGGAAATTCTAGTGAGCTTGACTAGGAATATTTTCTGAGTTATGCTCTCCCTGTTCATTCTGAGAATGTGGCCCGACCATTGAATTCTTTGGAGTTTTATGTATTTCACGACATCGGGTTCTCTGTAGGTATGGTAAAGTTTTAAACTTAAGCGTCTCTGTCAGACTCCATCAATTTGTATTCCTCCAAAAATAGCTCTTAGTATCTGCCGCTCAAAGATACCAAGGGCATTTTCATCTTTTTTTGTCATTGTCCAGGTTTCTAAAGAGTATGTGAGTATAGGTCTGAACAGACATTTATAAATTAATAATTTTATTTTTCTTTTAATTAAATTTGATTTTATATATTTCTAATCCGTGAAAGCATCTATTGGCAGCTTTAATTCTCCTCTGTACTTCAGGTGTGATCTTGTTATTAATGCTAATCTCATAACCCAGATATATAAAGCTATCAACTTTCTCAAATTTATAAGTACCTATTTGCAGATGAGTATCAGAGTCAGTTACTCTTGTGCATTGCATGTACTTAATTTTTTTCCTGGTTTATAGTAAGGTGCATTTTTCCTGCCTGTCTTTCCAGGGCCAGAAATGCCCGTTTCAGATCGGAAGGTATTCTTGCAATGATGTCTGTATCATCGGCAAATGCATAGACAAGATTTGCACAGATTTATATAATATGTTTCCGCTAGTGTTGATTTTTGAGTCACGAAGTATTTTTTCTAATGCTGTGTTGAAGAGTAGGCATGCCAGCGCGTCACCCTGCCTAACCCCATTTCTAATTTCCATTGTTTCTGAAAAATCCCCCTAGACTTTTAACTCTCTGCATGGTTTTACTCAACATAAGAGCAGTGAGTCTTACAAGCTTATCAGGGATATTAAATTCTCCCATACCATCAATGAGTAATTTTCTATTGATGCTATCTTAGGCATTTTTGAAATCCACAAAGAAATGGTAGGTTCCAGTTCCAAATTTTTTTTTTTTTTTTTTTTTTTCTTCTAGTATCTGTTGAATGTTAAATATTTGGTCAGTTGTGGATTTCCCTTCCCTGAATCCGCATTTAGAATCTCCGATAATGTTTTGCACAAATGGGCAAAGTCTGCTAAACAAAATGTTTGAAATAATTTTATAAGCGGTACACAGTAGAATAATACCTCTATAATCAGAGCATTCAAGAATGTCTCCTTTTTATTTATGAGACATACTGTATGTATTAAGTATCCATTCCTCTGGAAGTGTCTCCTTGTCCCACATTGATAAAATAATATGGTGTAGTGTTTTCACTCCATCTGGCCCTGAGCTTTTGATTAATTTTGACGAAAATATATAAAATAATTAAATGATTAATTATGACGTAGTATATACAAATAACAAATATGGGCCAGGAGCCTTGTTATTTTTAAGTTTTTTTTACTCCTTCTTCAAGCTCAATTAATGAAGGACGTGTAATACTATCTTGATTATTGTCAGATGAGTTAAATTCTTCAGTTAGCAGCTTTGTAATAGTTATGATAATAAAAATTTATGCTCCTGCTGACAGATAGGAGAATCAATCGCTCTCGCACAATATTGTTAATAAGAAATTTTTGAAGTCTTTTGAAATTTAAATAGAGTAATGAATTATATTTATTTGTGTTATAATTTCATAAAAGTTTGATGTTTCTGTATCCCCAAAAAATTTATGGGCGAAAGTTAGACTATTTGTATAGTTCATGTTTAAATTATTGTTATGAATGTATTTTTGCAAATATCCATTTTTTTTCCCGTAATGATCACGAAGTGCTTTTTTCGTAAAGTTTCTAGATAATTTCATTTCATATGGGATGAAGTAGACCAAATTGTGTCTCTATAAAGCAATAATAGCAAAACATTCGTAGTCGTAAATGATCTATTTAATTACCAGTAACTTTCAGTCATTTTATAGTACATGCACATGAAAGCCAGATTACTTTTTTTCACAACATAGTTTAATATATTCTTTGTAACTTACTGCAAATTAATGTCAAGATATTTGGGATTCATTACGCTACTGAATTTCAAAGAGTGTCAAATTTTTTGGAGGTTTAGTATTATTGAAATAAAACTGAATTACGTTTCCAAGCATTAATTTTAGTCTATTATATTTGGAGTTAAGTAGGGATATTACGATATTAAACACATTTTTCAGTTTAGTTTGTATTAGTGTGACGTTAGCCTATTAATGACACACAAAAAATTCAAGATTAGTTAAGATATCTTGGTAATATTTGACTTACATTGACCCTGAATTCTGCTATTGGACACCAAGGGAGAAGAATGCGTGAAACAGGAGCTGCTTTGTGAGCACCTGCTTTAATATTTTTCGTTTTGTTGTGTATTTTAATTGAATGCCCAGGCTTCATTGTTGATTGCTGTTGTTGCGCAGGCTTGATTGTTGATTGTTAATTGCAATTTCTCCAAATAACATAAGGCCCACCAGCGGCCGAGCGGTAAAGTCGCTGAACACTGGTAGTTCGGTCCGAGGTTCGAATCCCGCGAACGGGCTGGCTGCATGGGTGTTTTCGTGGTTTTCCCCATATGTAACGTGTATACGAGCCAGTTTCCCTTAGAAAGTCCTCCACGAAGGCATCCCTCCCCTTAGGCAGATAGCCCTAGTGTGCTTTGCCATAATTAAAATACACCACACCACCAAATAACATAACATAAAATCTGTTTTACGCATTAAATAAACTGAGATGAAACCTTAACTTTCCTAGCAACTTGCATTTGAAAATTCTAACATACTATTCACTTTAATTCTACTCATATTTTTAGCATAAAAAATTTGTATCTCCATTTCAAGAGAGAAGAATTCGACAGACATTTTTCTTTTTGCAGAATATATCAAGCTAGTTAAAAATTAGTTTAATTTTATTAAGATTTGTTTAATTTAATAAAACGTTTTACAAAATAAAAGGACTTTATATAATATGCGGAGTCAGAAGTATTGAATACTCGTGTTTCAAGTAGTAACTGAGAATATCCGAGAATACCCAAACACATCAATAAGGATTTTAAAAACTTTGTGGGTTTAAAAACGAAGCTTCTGTAGTAAAATTAATGGTTGTTCACAGTTCGCACAGACATGCTTCGAATCAAATCTTTTTATTCTTTTGCTAGTTTTTATTAATACTGCATTGATTCTAACGAATTTTTCTCCCTTCTTACCGCTTGCCTTTCGCTGAAAGTGCATACTGCTATCAATCGGAAGATCCAGAATTAGAATGCTGGCAAAGAAATCGTTGATTCTTCATTTTCCCGCCTTCAGAAAATTCTAAACGGTTCTACAAGTGGCAGCTGAACAAAAATGTGGCGAAAAATTCGTCGCCGCCAGGATTTGGTGACTGGACCCTAGTATCCCATTAATTGGGAGAGAACTTTAGGTTCATTTTCCGCCCTTTTTACCATGCCCCATTGAGGTGTATTTGAAAGCACGTCCGGCTGGCAGTAGTAATGTATGGAGTTCAGATCCCATTCAGAGCACTGCACATTTTCCTTGTTTCCTGTTTCGACAAACCTTCTAAATCTAATAGATAACGCATACATTCTGTGGTTCAAATTATTTGAAGGAATACAAAAGTGTTCAAATAAATATTTTCTTCAGAAATTTCTTTCAAGAAAAATTCTGTATTAAATTCGGAGAAACTTACAGTATACCGATAACCAAATACTCTACGAAACCAAAAAACTTCTTAACAGCTTATTTATTTCTTTTCGCGAAGTTATTTACAATTTTCGGCCTTGCGTATCAAATTTTGTTGACAATTTACAATAATTTCTCTATACTTCTTTTATACATTCTAGAACAACTGATTATAGTTTAATGGTAAAGAGATAAATCAAAATACGGGGCAATAATTTTAAAGCATAAACATTTCCTTGGTTATTAAAAATACGAAATCCAATATTAATCCAATGATTTTCCCGGAAGTCCAAATAATATCATTATTTCATCTTCTTCCCTCATAGTAACTTCCTGCTTTTGCTTGAGGATAGATTTGCTAATAAAAAATTCCTTCATCTCTTAGAAGATAGGCATGAAATGAAAGGTCTGATGTAATATATCCCAGTGGGAAGCAATATCTTTCTTTAGTTTGTTAAGGGAGGTTCAAGGCTTTTAGACTGTTATCAATTTAGCAGAAGTTCTTCCCACTTTAATAAAATAAAATATTTGTAATAAGTTTAATAAGGTAACCTCAAAAAACCTTCGTAGTTCAAAAGGAATTCGTAATTTTATATTTTTATAAGGCATGTAGGAGATTTGAATTGAGTTCGGCTTGATGTAATTGGCAAATGGAATATATTTCTGTTTCATTTCGGAGTGCGGCTGATGATGCTTCCTATCGCGGTGCGTTTTCTGTCGGTTTTTTATGTCGAATGGAACTTTTACGGCCTGTTTTTAGAGTGCGTATTCTATAAAATTTTATTCGTATTCAAGTACGTAGACAAAAGTGACTCATAATAAAACTGTTCAAAATAGCCGGATATAGCTATGCTTGAATCTTCTTCGAGAGTAGTGTCATAATTAGCAAAAGATGCTTTCCCCCTATGCTAAATAACTGGAATTAAACTATGATCTACTAATTTTAAGATGGTTTATATTTTAAAATTTTTTGAAACTGTTAATTACGAGCTCTTCGAATGAAAATATCAGTTAGCACTTATTTTTTATTTTCCTTTCTCTACCTTCACAGCTTTCTTGAAGTAAAATAGCATAAATGAGACAACAAATTTCACCACTGACGTTATTTTACATACTTATGTACGTCACTACGCACAAATTTTTACTTTAAAAATTTAGAAAACTGTCGAAGTATGTAATTAATTTTGCTGTAGAAGTATGTTAATTTCTTTCATACGCTAGGCTTTGTTTCTTTAGCCCAAAAAAGACTTTAGTTCTTAATGCGATATTAGTCTCGAAACGGCATTGTGCATCGAAACACTTAAATGGGTTGCATCACTTTTCAGTTTATTGCCACCGAATAATGTCGCCCTGTATTATATTTCAAAAAATGAAATAATGAAAAATCTGCATGAATGTACGTATGTTTCTTGCATTTTGAAAAAATACCTGTACCTAGAGCCATCCAATTTTGAATAACTTAGTCCCCCACCCGAACATGGGCACCAAGAAGCCGAATTTTGAATTTCGAACTTTTTATTATCTATTTCATATTTTATAAATCTTTAATGAATTCTTTATTAAAAAACGCAACAATTTCAAAGCAAGCAGCGGCAACACTGTTCGGGATAAAACATTTTCATCTTTAGCGCTCGAGACAGTCTACCGGAAATTCGAAAGATATATCTTTAATTTTGTGATTTCGCTCTTGAATCAAATTTTATGAGGCTTAAGCGCCAAGAAGGTGATGTTTAACAAATAAAGTAAATACAGAAAACGTTAGTAATAAAAAAGAAAAAAAATTTCGTAAAGCTATCATAGTAAGAAAACTGAACGTTTTTAAAATAAACTGAGAAAGACTGAAAAAACAGAGAAATGTATGCTAACACTTAACGCTGCGTCAGGCATTCTAAACGTATACTGCTATACTGCTTTTAAAAATTCGTGTGATTTTGATGTTGAATAATACATGGCGTAATTGCAAAGAAAATCATACTTAATAATAAAGCTAAAATGACCACACACACACACACACACACAAAAAAAAAAAAAAAAAAAAAAAAAAAAGGTTAGTAGCATGAAACCCTAAAATACGTACTGTAAATCCCTAAATTATACAATAATAAAATAAAGTAATGATTCCTAAATACCACTGATTAAGATATGCAATTAAAGTATCTCCAGAGGTAGAATATATTAACCGTGGGTCATACTTACTGACATCTTTATATCTCTTGAAGGTGTCTTTAAAAGCTGAACAATCTCAAGTATCATTTTTCATGCTTTAACTAAAGAGATTTTCGATGCAATATTAAAACCTTCCTATCTCTTTATTCTTGTCATTTTAAATTACTCTCAGAGTCTTAGCTCGTTGCCACTTTTCGAAGCATTTCGCTGTGAATTAACATAAATTTTAGAAAAAAAATTTCGAAAACCCTCTGGCATTACTGTTGGCTGGTGTATATATTTATGCCACTCGACATCACTGTCAACGAAAAAGTAAGATTAATTAATTAAATTTCTGTCAATGAACACTCGTGTAGTAAATAATCAATCTTCAGTTAACAATGGGCAGGATTGAATATGCAAAATCGGGAAGACATCATTCATTTCCAAGCTGCACGTCCAGAGAGGTGGCGTTGAATCACAACAGCCAAGACATAGTAGAAAAATCACCACCGTAATGCTTACATAATTGTTAGGATGAGAGAGAAAAAAAGCAATTATTCTTTAAATGCAGTTCGATAATTGATATATGATGAGTTATATGTGAAACAGGGATACGAACTTGATGAATGGAATTATAATTGCGCTGCATAAATTGATCGCAAGCCGATTCTTTGATGGATTTATTTCTCTGCCGTAACTGTAGCTGTGATCTCTCGCCAAAGCTCTTATTTTTAAGCATGAAAAATTAAAATCTGCATAAAATGTGATTTTTATACGATTTGCACATGATAGTTGAATTAAAATGATAGCTATTTTATATAATAAATTATTTTAAAAAAGCATTTTTAACTACTGCAATGAAATATAAGCAAAAAACATAAATCCATAGTTTCAGATAAATACCTGAAAGAAAGTAAAGGGAAAAATTATTAACTTCATTAATTATGTTAATACTTTTAATTTTCATGATATAATTTATTTGGCTTAAATTCAGAATTAACTTAGACAGTTTTCAAAATACTTTTTAAAGAAAGAATAAAGCTACATACAAAAAATTTTTAATTGCATGTAGAATTTATATCGTCGTTTTTTAGCAAAATAAGATTGCAATAGTTCTTAATTACGGCAGAAATGTTTTATACTTCAATATTAAAACAACAGTATTCATTTTACTTAGTTTCATTCATTTTATATATGATGTTAATTTACTTAAAAATGTACTTAGGCATGATTATCCTTTACTATTAAGGTAATATTGCAGCGCTCAAAAATAAACTACTAAAATTAATTGCGTAACATGATATGAATTAACTTTCTGTACTTTGTGTGTAAAAATTTTTAATCAATGCGGAATTTTATACAAGTTTTTTTTTTTTTTTTGTTGTTGTTCTTTTTTTTGTTTTGTTTGTTTGGGAGTACTTTATTCTTTTCCCCCGTGCCGAAACTTCTGGTGCCCTTTCTTCTGGTGGATTTTTGTCTGATCGTCCAAAATTTATAGCTGTAAGATAAACTTAGAATGCTAAAACTAAAAAATGTTGAGAAAAAACTTTTTGGTACTAAAAATTTAATAAAAACTAACAAATATAAAATTACGTAAAGTAATAACTACTAAAATAAATAAAATATTAATTTTCCTCCAAATAATAAAATTTTTTAATTAATAAAATTTAAAAAACGACCTCTTTTTATTCTATTCCTACTGTAATTGATAATATAGTCAAATGTCTTTGAGAAAAGAAACTCACTTCCTGGTGACTTCTGTGGAGGTCGCCTTAGAGATGTGGCATTGTGTCTTAATGTTTATTTATTTTCTCAGAAGTACTGCACATCTTCAGAGCTGGTCGTACAGTACATATACGTTGGAATTAATTCCCTTTTCTATGTTTTTTTTTTTTTTTTTTATGGTCTGATTAAATGATTGATGTTTATAGAAAGTGGCATTCTTGTAGTAAGGGCGAAATGCGATTTGGAGCATGAGGTAAAAGTTAAAGTCATAGGCTCGATTTGTTCATAATAATTATAATAATAAATAATAATAATAACCTTTTTTGGAGGTTTAGCTGTCGGCAACTAAGATAGGTTTCGTAACGTTGTAGAGTCTTTCTCTTTTTGGGAGCATAAAAGGAAATAATGTTATTTGGCTTAAACTCAGAGTTAACTTAGACAGTTTTCAGAATATTTTTTTAAAAAAAGAATACAGCTAAGTTCAAGACATACTGAAGACGAGATAGCAAACTGTTGCTATGTCTTGAAAACAGATAACTGCCGACGAACGTTATAACAACAGTTTTATTTTATTAAACTGAACAGAACATGCCCACATTCGGTGCTCACAAACCAACAACCACTTGTAGCTAAGTAACGTGAACACAAAATAGTATGTACAATCAGAATAAAGCAAATTTCAGCTAGACGACTCGCTCCTACCTTAATCTTTATATAATCAGATAATATTAAATATATTCGATAATATTTTACCTACTTTAGTCTTTATATATGATTTAATATAATCAGCTTTATGGGCTGTACACTGCAAAGCCGAGTCTAAACTATTAATGACCCTCTCTACTCTTAATTAACTCTTCTAATTCTTCAGTTCTGCTACTTAAATACTATTTCCGAACTCACTGAGATTTTGCATATACGTCATTTTAATTTGCATTCTGGCAGGTAATTGAAATCAGAAGGAAAAGGAAAGTTTCTTAAAATAAAAATAATAGATTAGTACATTAGTACACTAAGGTCATTACAATGTAATACTCAAAATAGACTGTTTTTAAATAAATTTCTTACTCAATTTAAATAGGAAATCAATCTGATAGAATTCCATAGCAAAACGATTTTTGCAGTAGTTTCATGTCTCAGATTGTAATTCATGGAAAAGGATTTTAAAACTCTTGAAATGGATCGAGAAGATGGAAAGTTTATTTTTTACCCTTATATTGCTTTGAGAGGAGAAAAGTTCTAACAGACGAAATATCGAAAGGTCATTCTTTGTCAACGCACCGAACTTTCAACTTTTATGTTGTGCACTTTTGCACATTAACTGCTGATCCAACTCTATCTGAAATCGTATTGAATTGGATTGCAACCGAACATTCAATCATCTCACCACTAGCGAACAATGATCAGGAAATTGCTCTTTGATGTGCAGGGTTACCATATTTGGCGAATAATATCCCTCTTACTGACTTTGCTATGTTTTCACACACCGAATGAAATCCAATAAAGTGGATTAAACTTTACAAGTAAATCATACAAGGGCTAAATTTTTACAGGCAGTGCTGAAACTATCAAAAGCGATTAAGTGAAAGTTAAATGAAGTGAATACGGAAAAAATATATGTGATTTCGAAACTGAATAATTTGAAGCATAAAGGCGGTAAAAACTTACAGTATTATAAATACGTTTTAGTAATGATATTTAAATATACTGCTTTAAAACTCTGATATATAACTTATAGATTTCATAATGCTGAGAACTCTGAGCTTCTCTTTAAAATTTGCTTATTTTTGAAGAAGGATCTGGATTATCTGGATTGGATTATTTGATTAGAACCAAGCTTATTAAAATGATCTAATTTGAATAGGAATATCTTCATTTAGGACTTTATGGAAAACTAAGTTTATTCATGAGGTAAAACCATGAAATTTTCATGCATTCAACACGTTAAACGGATGGGAAGAGAATCCTGAACCAACTAGAGATGATTTACCTAATTGATCACTTGTGTTTTTCTTTTCCTTTCTTTCTTAATTTTTTCCGATAATTCGAGATAAACTAGTATTTATGGAGCAATACTCTCACTTTTTAAACAATAATTCAGTAAATACTTTGCTAATATCATCTATTTTAACATTTGAAATTACGTTCCTGCAAAAAAAGTATAGTGTATTAAATATTTTTTTTCTAAATTTCCTTTAATAATTTAAATTATTTGCAATAAAAATACAACTTCCTGAAATAGTTTTATTACGTCATCTTCTTGCCATTTCTCTGCATATACCTTAATAAGAATAGCAGCCATTTTTTTACGCATGAACTATATATTTGATGGTTTTACCTGATTTTGACAGCACAGGCGAGACGCAGTTATTTGCGAGTAATTGGCGCGCATTTGTGTTATTGTAGTGCCTGGTCTTCGTAAGTGTATAAAAGTGAAATATAAATGGTGCCTGTTGTATGAATGAGAGAGTTAGCTATTGCTTTTCGGCTAGAGAGGAGGAGGGAGTAGTATATCAAGCTATAAAATCAGCAGTTCTGTTCTAAGTAATATAGGTCGTGTATACAGTGTACATATGTTCTTTTGGGGTGTAAATAAAGCAAGAAGGATTACTTTTGATGCCATTAATTGTGAATGACCACTGGAAAAAAACCATCACAAGGATTGTGAACGACCTCTGGATCCCACACTTTCAAAACGTGAAAATGCTTAATCACTTTAAGCAAAAGGGGTGTTTCATAAAATCTTTCTTTGGCTATATTTCCTACGATTCTGTTCTTGAATAATGTGTCAAATCGTTTATTTGCCACTAAATACAGAATGCTGGAATAAAATAAGATTGCATTCAGTATCAAAATATATAAAAAGTTAAGTATCTTTAGTTTCATTTTTTTTCCTGTTAATGAAATAATTCGATGAGAAAGAGAATGAAATTCTGCTAAAAAGTCCGTAAAACAATCAACTAATCAACTGTAACTTTATTTCAGGGCAGTAAAATGTTTTGAATGAAATATCTAACAGCAAACAAGAATTCATTAAAAATACTTAGTTGGAAATATTTATTAAAATTATTATTATTACAGTATGGTGATACTAATAATGGTAATAAATCTCTAATAATGGTGTTAGGGATTAGCTAGACGTACTTAATGTAAGCTCTGGATAACTGAAATTCCGTAGAAAGAATACGCATGGTGTTCGTAAACAGTTTCAATAAAATTAAAAGGCGGTTTATTCCACAGCAAACGAATACAATTTGCAATGGAATCTAGCGTCGCATTCCATTCCGAGTGTCAAAAATGCGTAAAGTTAAATGACACGATTAAACTTTCAGTGGTTAGAAAAGGGAAAAAAGATACTTAATGAAATCATAACCTTGTACAATTCCATTCAGATCACAGAAAGACTTAAATCAGATGCTCAAAGTGCCGTCCGAGGATGCTGTTGCATAGTTCACGCCGAAAAATGAAAGACTAGCTTAGTATGTCGTAGGTAGCAAGTGTTGTGTTTATCTTACCCGCTATAATAACGGTTCCTGCTCGGAAATCTTCTGTACAGCCAACAACTTTCCTCTCCACCAATAATTTCAAGGATCATCGGAAGAAGCTCAGTGGATTGTGCTCGCTGGATGAGCAGACCACGGGTCCACTATGGCCACAAGCGAGAGGTCTAGGCCTCAGGTCCGCAGAGGTCAATGTATCCACAGGCACTATGTCTACAGACACAATTTCATTATGTTCATAGCCATTATGTCCATGGCTATATTACCACAGACACAGCCCTATTATGACCAATTCACCATCCGGTTTATATGGCATTAAGTAAGTGTCCCACCGAGCTGGGAAGGTACTATAACTGCACTGATGAAGCTGCACGCCGACGGAAGGAGTGTGAGAGGCAATCTACTATCACACGATATTTTTCTACCAAGTACTACTAAATTTTTATAAGTAAGTTTTTTTACTTAATTGTCTTAGGGTATTTGTTCTTTTTATGACTGCTATTGTGCTAGAACTTGACATAAAAAGATCAGCATTAATTTAATTTTATGCTATACTTTTCTGTTCCCAGTATTGAGCTGCAAACGTGTAGAGAAATTTACAGTTAAATATTAAGGATTCTGAAAACCCGATCCCTTGTTCCGTAAAACTCGACTTTTCGGAAACTCGACACTCTCTCAATCCACATTATATCGAGTTTGCGGGACTATATTATATTAGGTAGAGCAGAAAGCTTAAAAAAGTCAACCTGTGCGCTTGCCGAGATTCCGTCTGCAGATCTAGCTGCCAGTCAGATCTGATTTCCATTTACACCCAAAGAACACTCACGACGGCATGCACGAATTCTTTACATATTGGCTTTCGTAAATTCTTATCATGATTTCGGTGTAGTAAGATAATAAAATTTAAGACAAATTTTATGTTGGTCAATTTTGTTTCCTTATTTTTTAGAAGACATGGGTCAGGAATAAACTAATTTGTTTATTATACATTAATTATAGCATTAAATCAGTCATACTTTCAAATTTCTAAGGATTTGTACGAGTTTTATCCTCCTCCTTGAAGTTGTGCATATCTCCTTTTCATTAAATGTGTACGATATGCTACGATATGCCTTTAATAATGCGTTTCAGGCAAACAAAGCTGACATGCGGGACAGTCACCATACTCTCTATCCCAGGTTTATTTAATGATAGGTACTCCTTCTACTATATTAAATCCTTCTGTTTACAGTCTACCGAAGCTGTATATAGTGGACGAACTACTGTGGATGTGAAGACACAGGGCGAATTCAAGTGGTTATATAAATGGAATTATTTATTGACAATGTCCATCTCACCGCTGATCTGGCATTGGAAGTTAGACAATTCCGAGTAAATAAATAGCTGCTCTTTGGATTAGTAACACTCGCATTAGGAAATGAGAGTTATTCAACAAATCTCACTTCATTGTTCAGACGTATTTCATGAGCATGCAATACTTCAGAAAGATATATGCGTAGTTCTGATAATTTCATTTTATTATTTTGGAATGAAGTTATCACACGACTCTTATATTCACATTTCTCTGTATTTAAATATACATCAATACAGCTACTATGTAATTTGTAATGATGAAATGAAAAAGAAATGTCATTTATAATCGATGTTATTTATGGAATGTGATTTAATTCACTTAGTTGCTTAGAAAGTTTTCCGTATTTCAAAACTAGATGAAGTATTGTTTAAAATTTTAGCAATTAGTTAAAATCTAATTCACTATTAACAATTATTATCAAACAAGGAACAATGGGATTTACAGCCCTGTGGATGAAACTTATGCAACTATTTACAATCTAATACATTATCACAGTAATTATTTTCCATTTCAATGGAAAGAAACTATCTCGAAAACTGTATAACAGTTAAAAAGACTACTTTAAATTTAAGTAGCTCATCCATACGTCGGTCCGTTCAGATACTTCATGAGTAAACGCTTCATGTTTAATCACAATGGTAGTGTCAAAACTTAACAATTATTAATATTTGAATAAAAGTGATGTATGAAGCAATGCATCTTTCTTATTTGAAAATGCTCACTTTTCTTAAGACGAATGTTATCATATTTTGCATACATTTTAGTGTTTTCTCATTTAACACAATTTTATGTAACTTCGTTTTAGAATAACTCAGAAAGAATCCCATTTAAAATGGTTATGGTTTTAAAAATTAAAAATATAGAATGATAAGAGTAATGTTAGATTTTTTAGGCGAAATGTCTACGTTTTACTTTATAAACAGCAAATTTGCTGTTTAAAACGTACTTCCTATAAAAAAAGGTGAAAGTGGCATCTAAACAACCGGCAGTTCTTTTTCCAAACATTCATTTTGACGATGCCAGTTGTACCAGTATATTAGACGATTTGTATCAAAACAGCTGGCCTCCTGTGTCTTTGGATGTTTCCCTATGTAACTTCTTTTCCCTCTGGAGGCACGCGAAAGAACAGAAAAAAACTTTTAAAAGAAATTACTGCTGCTTCAGACATAATTACCATTGAACATGCTTCGAAGGAATTCACATCGCTTTAACATTCTGCTTGTAAGTAAAGGAAGTCATAACGAACATACGTAAATAAAACAAAGATATTTTACGTTCATTTTACGTTATTATTCTGAATTGCTAATTTTTAAAATATAAAAAAGATTATTCTTTTCGAATTGTCCAGTAGAATACAATTTTGTTAGCAAATTAAATCATATTCTTCAGAATAATTCCATTTCCCGCTGTCCCGTAAGCAGCCAAACATACTCACGCAAGCTTGGATTTAGACATGTCCCATTATACTACTTAAGTTATTTAAAATGAAACTAATCTGACCTGAAATATACCCATTAGTGCCTTAAAAATTAAAATAAGAGATATTTTATAGTATGAAAATAATGAAAAACATTTTAAACCGGTGGGCTTAGTCGTAAATTAACTAAATGATAAAAATGTTCTTAATTAAACATTCACAGCGTATTATTTTGGCGATAAGCAAGGATGTTAAGCTTTTAAATGAAAATTATTTTAGTTACAGCATATGCTTTCTATTCTAATGGCCCGACATTTAATCATATTTTTTGTCACTGGTTCGGAAATATGCAGATCCTATTTAAATTAAATTGTATTAAAATGAAAAAGCTTTCTCTTACCAGAATTTATGATTTTTTGAGGTTTTCAGTTTTAAGGGGGAAACGATCAATGTTTCTTCTACATTTATATATTTGTTTCCCTTAGCTTAAAATATTCAAGATAGATATGTATGTATAATTTGTGATTAAAGCTATTAAAAAGCAAATAAGTCCTCTATGAATTTAGAAATATCTAGTTTCGAAAATTTAACATGCAGTTTTACTCTTTTGGGAAAGAAACAAGCGTTAAATTAAATTAAATAAATTATGTATTTATAATTTTAGACATTATTTTAGAGCCGCTCATTTACTTGCGTCGTTTCGTGATTGATTGCGTCCAGAAGCTTCTTTGTTTGTATTCTTCCTTGGAATAAAAATTTATTTGTTCTCGAAAAATGTGGCTACAGAGTTTATTTTCAGATCTTACACTTCCAATCACGGCATTTCTCATAGTAAAGTTTCACAATAGACTATTTTATAGGAAGACTTTCAGTAGTCGGAGCGAGACCAACCCGAAAAAATAAAATGCAACATTTTAGACAGTCCCAGTTGATAAAAACATCCGATAGCAAACGTAAATTATGTTTTACGGAGAGTTAAATTATAGGCAGAGATGTTAGAGAACGAAAATCACATTTTAATGTTATTATTATTTGTGTTATTTTTACTTCAACTAATTAATCAAGATAAAACAAAAAGATGCTTAACTTGTTCTCAGCGTGTACGTGCCAGAGCCACTGGTTGTTGATCCTCCTTCTCCATCTGCAATCCTTCGAGATTAATTAATCCACAAATGATTAAAACATCTTTGATTAAAACATTTTCAATACGACTAAAAGGTTACATATATTAACAGATATATGGAACTACTAAAAAGGTTTTAAATATTTTGGCACGACAGAGCGTTTTTTCTGGCACAAGTTTCCCCTTCGCAAGATCTCGGACGATCTGCCCATAAGTTCATAGTTCGTAATGACGTCACACAGCAACATCCGATCTCAACAACGTTGGGTTGCAACAAATGTCTATTACTAATAGAATTTGAAATTGATTTATTTAAATTTAGGGGGAAAACAAAAAAAAAAAAATCCTGCTTTAGCATTTAATTGTTCCATTCTTTCAGAAGCAATAAACATTATTGTTACTTACTGACTTCTTAAGTTGGCATATTTGTTAATTCTTTCGATTTTGCAATTCATTAGAATATAGTTAACATTTTACTATACTGAATGCTTAAAAAAGTTTAATTTTGTGTTTTTAAGAAGAACTTATCTCCAGTTTTTATCTCGATAGAGGAAGGATTGTTTATGTAAAATTAGTTTAATCTCCTTTCGAAAAAAGTGGAAGATTTCATTTCGGATCAGTACATAAGGATACAAAGCTTGTAAAGATCTTTCCGAAAGTTCTATGTAAATTTTGATAGGTGAGTAATTCTCTGCCCATTAATGCTAGAATGATCTGAATTCAACCAGCAAAATAGCCCGACATTAAATCTCCTCCCGAAATTTCCTTTCGAATTTAAAGTACATAAATAATTAAATAAAAGGGTGAACGACGGAGAAAAGAGAGAATCAATTAAACATCTCCTTTCTCTCATAATACACTACATAAACAGGTTACAGCATCGCACTGTTACTTGCGTATTGTTTATAATTATGAGGTGTTTTCAAAAAATATAAATAAATGTTGTAGCTGTGTTGTCATTATATTATTCTATTAATATGCTAAGTAAACGGAATGAAGTTTTAATCTAAGGGTTAATAAGCTGAAAGCTGCTAGAAGAAACCGGTGTTTCAGGAAATGCCTTCGAAGAATCCAAGGAATAATAACGTCTGCACAAGGAAATTCTCATACGTTTGTTGCGTCAGAGGGAGCTTAATGGATATCTGCATAGGTAGCGAATTCATCCAATGTACTTTTACGCTTCAGACGAGCTCAGTGATAAGATGTGAAATTATTCAAAAAGGAGAAAGATATTCATCTTTGATAAACAAAGGAGGATGTGGTGCACCAAAACGCATCACAGATGTCGTTGATGCAAAAGTGAATGAGTTCATTTAGTAAGATCGATATATAACACCACAGACAATCGCTAACTTATTCGCTCGAATATCAGAACTCTTCATGCAATTGTTACAGACTACCTAAATTACGTAAAGAGTGCGCCCAATGGGTGACTTAACAATATTGCTGAAGACCAAGCGGGCATCGTGTATGACTATACCAATGTAGTACCTGTAACAACATGCCACAGAAGGCGATGACTTCCTTATTAGTCACGGAAAATAAACACAAGGATTAACCATCGGAGATAAGATACAAAAAGACTGAAAAAAACCTTCGCCAGGACAACGATTTTAATCGGACTTTAACGTGAAGAATAGAGTTCTGAAATTTTTTTAAATAATAATCTAAGAACTTTTAGATCTTTTAACTAAGAACTGTTAGATCTAAAAATAATCTAAGAACTATTCACCAGTATACGTTTAGCGAACAGCAAGGATAAATGTCCAGATATAAACAATATGTATTTTGAAAAATATTAAATCAATATTGTTTTAGAAACTTCGGTAGGACTTCAGCATTAAAATCATAACACTTATATGCGTTTTAGATACAAATGTGGACAATTTGTATAAAAATAAATAAATAAATAGATATGAAATTGCCGCTAAAATATTTTTATAAAGATTGCAATGAAGAAATCTAAATCTTTATATCAGAATTCTTTGGAAAATTCCTTGTTACTTTGAACCTACATTACAGTCTGATGAAATTAAACATCGTCACTTCTAATAAGAATAATGTAAGAAAATATTTTGTATCAAAAGCCATGTTACTCCTCTTTCTAACGAGAAACATCCTTGTTTAGCGATTTAGAAACATTTGAAACATCATAAAATTAATCACAAAAGAAGCATTTTTCATAAAAAGACAGAAACCACAAAGAATTGCTTTAAAAAGTCAGAAATAACGAATATAGAAAAGAAAGCAATACTTTTACAATTAATTCAGAAGTAAAGCTTTATGTGTTCTCAAAAGACGTATCACGAACTTGTAAGGATTATGTTAATTTTATTAACAGTTAAATTTTGAGTTAAACTTCCTTTCCTATCGATTCTTACTTCAACTTACCACTTCCGGCCAGAACGTAGTTTTAGAATCACGTCTGAATGTTAATGAAGAAGATCGGTATATAACCGCGAAGTTCTACAGTTTTAGTGAGAGAGATACCAGATATTCTGGCTGCACGCGTCCGTCTTTTTAAGCTACTCTCTCGTAAGCTATTATTACGCTCGGCCGTACGTTAGGCCCTTGATAGCTTCGCAGTCAATTAGCGTTAAGGGGACAACTCTGTTAGAATTTTTATAGTTTCGGCTATATCTCTTTGGTTAAGGTTACTTTAGTTTAATTCTTAGTCTCTTAAAATCAAGCCCAAGTGTCGGCTTTATTGTACAACTCCAAGACGGAGTTTTGTTAAACTTTAGTTAGAATAAAAAAGGGTCATTTTACCCTTCTTACTTGTTGTTTCCTGTACACGAACTCAAGCGATTATTCGCTTACTAGTCCTTGAGATTCTTCACTTTCAACTGTAACTTAGAATTACACAATGGGGAATCCTACAAACTCAAAAAATTATAGTGAAAAAAAAAAAAAAAAAAAAAAAAAAAAAAAAAAAAAAACATTGTATTTAATTATATTTCTTTCAACAGCAAACTAAATAACTACAAAAATTTTAAACTAAATAACGCCACTAGGTTGAACGAGCGACGTGCTACTGAACACTTTGTTAAATTCATTTAGCAGGACATAAATGATATTATCCTTATTATAACAGGAAATAGTCAAGAGTGCTGTTACTGCAATTTCTACCAGAATCATGTAATGCTAAATGGCTAAACTAACCACTTACTCCACCACAAAAGTGCGGAAGAGGTGACGGGAAGGCGAAAATTCCTTAAGAAGATAAATTGATATATTTTGTGACAGTTTGTGAAGGATTCATTTGTTTAAATAATTGTAATAAAAAATATAAATTTTTGTATTAAGAAATTAGAAAAAAATGCATATAAATTTGTTTCAAGAATTCAAGAAACTTTTTTCTAAAGCATTTATAAGTGTTCTAGTTCTTTGTACAAAGGAACATTAAAATTTATTTACTGAAATTAAGATAAATTAAAAAATTAATAAATTAAATAAAAATAGAAATTAAATAAAAATTAGGTCATTGCATTGTCAAAATAATATTTATTTATTTTGAAAAAGAAGAAGATATTCCTACTATTTATACCCAGAGACGGCAGGCAGCGCAAGGTTATTACGATAGAGTTACAAATCATACACCCAAAAATACCTCTAAATTTCTTGAAAAACAAATGAAGAGATTAAAGATTTAATATATTAAATCTTTATCTCTTTAAAATGCCTTTCTATTTTTAAGATTTAATATATTAAATCTTTATCTCTTTAAAATGCCTTTCTATTTTTAAGATTTAATATATTAAATCTTATCTTTTTCGAAGTCTCCTATTTTATCAAAGCCCCTTCAAAGCCTCACTTGATGTGGCACCAATAGATTATCGGACTTATTCAGTAGCAGAAAGAGCAACTACCAATTGCAGATAAGCATACTAGATGGTCTAGCGCAGTCATCTTCAAACACTGTCAACTCACGGAACCCTGGAATCCCATCACCACTATTAGGAAAATGTATCTTAAAAGAAGAAACTGTATGCTGGGTGCCCTCCAGCAAAATTAGGGGCGGAACTAAAGAAAGTCGTAAAGTCACCTACATGGTCCTCAAGATACTTCCCAACTTCAGCCACAGTCTTGTACTCCATGGTGAATTTCGTGGGCTTGTTTCTGATGTTACTCTCAGACAAGGGAGATACGTCATTAAAACAGCACAATACAATAACAGTCTTGAAAGAATTAAGCCATCAATTACCTCTTTTCATTTCCTCTGGGAAGGGAAGCTAGAAAACACGAAGTGCGAGTTTCTTTCGGGGTAACGAATATGGGCCCCCTTTAACCCCAACGAGTGCGTGAATTTGCTAACGACTGAAGAGAGTTTTCATATTGGCAAGTCTCTCTGGGGGGGGAGAAGAAGTGGTAAATTGCTTTCACAATATTAAATATTCACGGCAGTACGTTAATGCTGAACCATGGATAAATTTTTAAGTTTGCGTAGACGAGAATTAGACGAGTATAAAGAATCAACAAGTGCAAGACCATTATAATTACGAAATAAAATTACGAAAATTTTCACAAAAGTACTTAAATTTTGGGTTTAACAGTACTGAAAGAAATGAAAAAGAAAGGCCTCCCTGTGTGTTATTTGTCAAAAAATTTTAACAGAAGATAGCATGAAACCTAATAAACTTAGACGACATTTAAAAACTTTTCTATAGTGAGTACGTTAACAAACCCCGAGAATTATACAAATTAAAATGAAAAGGTAAAAATCCATTTAAATAAAATCTGATGTGTACACCACATGACTTTCTTGTACGGAATATTAAATTATATGCACTTTTCCCTGCAATTCATTTAAACTTATTTCCTCGAACTTCATTAGAAAAATATTTCTCATTCAATTAATTCAGTTCTCATTTCGGGAGAAGGCAAAAATACGTAAAACCTCACAATATTTTTATTAAAAATTTAAAAATATACAAAAATATAAAATATAAATGCAGTTAAAACAATTTAAAGAACAACTTTTACAATTAAAATTACAATTTCTACGCAAAAACAAGCAACTTGTCCTGCGGGATTTTTCGGTCCACAAAAATGAAAGTTTACTTTTGGTCTCACTCGGCAAAAAGACACTGAAAGCGTAGAAACTGAGTTAATTTGCTGTGGATGCTATAATAAATCTATGAGATAGTTTAATAAACAGAATGGATTAATCATGATTTAATTCGCAATAATAAAAGAAGACTATATTTTTGTTGTTGCGAAGCATAGTTTATCTACATTAGCAACAAATACAGTATTCTGCAAAGTTTCAAAGGTAAGCAAATATGGCTGTTAAAGTAAACAAAAATTAGACTTAACCGCACTTAAACAACTTTTAAATTCTTGATAATTCTACAATTATTACCTGCAGGTTAACTAAGGGAATAAAAACCTTAACCGGAAGATAAGAACAATGTAATTCAATCATTTTTAAATCATAAATCATATGTATCAGGTAACTCAAATGATCAATCTTCGACAATGAAAATAAATGAATGTGTTTGTGTGTATGGACGTTTCGTGTCTGCGAATATAAACGTTTTCCTTGTGTAAACGTTGTTTGGCCCTTGTAACACACACACACACACACACACACAAAAAAAAAAAAAAAAAAATTGCACAATTTACAACATATAAGAATAAAGAAACTCAGCTCGCTCAGCCTAGTTTAACAGAGTGGATATATGTATGCGTGTATTTATATACTTTTGGTGCGGCCGATTGCATCCAAAATAGGAGGTGCACGTGTACATGTTATAGCAGTCCTATACACAAAATTTCAGCTTTGTTAAACTACTCGCTTTTCAATTATGCCAAATACATGTATAGACGCCACGAAAAAATCTCTTCTGAATTTTTAAGAGTTTTATAATTCATTTGCGGAAAAAACGTCTTTTATTCTGAATTTACGCATAGATGTCAAGGAAAAACATCGTTAAATTGCATTCGATAGCGGTCAAAATGGATATTTTCCTTGAAATATGGTACCCGGAATTTTTAGTGATTACAATACGTCCTTGACTTCGTACAAGGAAGTAAAAATGCTGTCTGTGAATGTACGAAGTTTCATACATAATAGCCAGATGAAAAAAGGCCTTGTAAAAATTTTTATCTGCAACTGAGATTGTCGAAACTATGGAAATAATTTTGCCAGACAATTGCAATCTATAATCTCTATCAAATTATATTATTGACTGTCGAAGTGGGATATAGCTGAAGATGTACAGCATCAGCCTTTCAGAAAGCTGCAAGACAAATTGTTTTCAGTTTAGTTTGATGAGGCAAAAGACAGAAATACAGATGCTAATTTCATTGCCTATATTCGATTTTGTGATGCTATGTCAGAGGGTAGAAAAACTACTTTTCTGCAAACCTGAACTCAACAGCACTCGCATTATTTGCTATCTCAAATAATTTTATAAAAGAGGCAAACGTAGAGTGGAAAACGTGCATCAGAATATGCACCGGTGGGTGTTCATTTAATGTGCGTGAGGTTCTTAAGTATAAAAGAACTTGTGAAACAAAAACCTTCACAGTATGTCTTGGCTTCCAAAGAAACGTGGCTTCCAACGAAACGAATTTTGATCGAAATATTGGAGTATTGAGATTTGAAACTATAATAAATTATGTAAAAAGGAGACCCTTAATATTAAGTATCATTTCTGTACTTTGTCAAGACATGAGTAGGCTGTAGGTTCAGCATAGCTTTTGTATTCCGAGATAAGACATTTATCACGCGGGAAATTTTTCCAACGCATTTTTATATTAAGAGGTAAAATCGCCATTTTGTTTGGGCAGGAAAACCGACCAGAAGCTGCGAAGTGTCAACATGGTTTATTTGTGATGAATATGAGATACGTGATCTACATATTCGAGAAACTAAATACCTTGAATCTTGAACTCCAAGAACATATAACTGTAAGGATATACATATGTTGGATACGAATGATAAAGTTGTAATTGTAAAATTTGCACTTTTTTTACAAAATTGAAATTGTTTAGCAGAAATTAAAGGAAAAAAACCTGTAAGTGTTTACAGATGGGGATGCATATGTTAAAACTTACAAGGCTGAAGAACACCATTTGAAAGTTGTTTTTGTAATCATTGGAAATCATTTGTTGCTAAAGAGTTTTGAAACGTATTTTTTTTTTTTTTGCTGACGATAACTTAATAGCAAGTTACAAGTCGGTTAAGGATCCATTTCAAAATGCTTCAAATGTCTGTCAACTGCAGATGATGAGCAATTGCTGCTGTGAAGACGAAATATAGATCTCAGCAAAGAACTTCTTGTTTCTAATATTAAAAGAATTGCTCTGTAAGACATGCACAAGAAAGGTCGCTAATAATTTTTAATTTCCTTTAAATTTAGCACTGAAAACTTAATCATTATAAATACATTGCGCAATACTGATACAATCCTACACTAGTTTAATTTCTATTATGTCAGAATGTATTTTGTTGATTAGTTAATTTGTTCGTAAATTAAACAATTTTTTAATAATATTTTCTTTTGTCCTTTTTTTATGCTCGCCCCCCCATTTAGTGTTATCACAGCCTCCTTGGGGGCGAGTGCCAAAGGCTGATTTAAAACCATGTTTTAAAGCGTAACTGGATTATGCCTATGTTCTATATCTTTTCTAAGAAAATACTTTTCGAATAAGTTACTTATTACCCAGAAAGAAACATGATTCCAAGAATCGGAACAATAAAACTCCAATGTCTCTTTTTGTTATTGGCGTAAATACTTTCTTAAAAGTTCCGAATTGCAATCAATTAATGCTCTTCGTTCCAAAAGTTCCTCTAGTCGTATTGCAAACAATTGGAAAAGTAACCCCCGCATGGAATACGAAGCTAGAAAGAGAAGTTATTTTTCCAACTACCCACGAAAGATTAACAGACGAATGTTACCTTAAACTGCAGAAGAACGTTCGAGGATTCTCGAAACTTTATGTTTCCTTTTTTATTGTTATATCATTATTTCAGAATGAAAAAGGAAGGAATATCTTCCAATTCGAACTTGATAAATGCAATTTTGTCTACATTCATCTGCGAAAACCTTTTCAGTAATGAAATTATTTAATAATAAAAACATTTTTTACGAAGGATCTAAATTTAAATAAAAAAAAAGAAGAAAGAAAGAAAAAAAAACATCTGAAGTAGTTCTTTAATAGTTATATTAATAGTTACTTATTAAAAATTAATAGTTACTTCCTTAAACACTTTGGTCCAGTGTGAAAACTGTTCTTCCTCAATTCAAGATTCATCTCCTCAGAAATGACTGAGTGGAGAAGAAGGCTTGATGCGGGTACTTGAATCTGGCTTCAAATTAAGAATGGAATCTTGTTGTGGTTTATCTTATGTGCAATGTTGAATTCACAGATGCTTTATGTGAATACAGCTAATGCTGCATTCGTAACATGAATATTATTTAGTTAAAAGTTTCTAAGCATTTTGCGGAGAATTTTATCATGAGTCCTTATCAGAGCCAGGACAAGGGTGGAGCAAGTGAGGCACTTGTCTGAGGCGATTAACTAAAAGAAATGCCAAACTAGTTGCGAAATTTTAAAATTCATTAAAAGTTATCATAGTTGACTTTAAATTTTCAAATGCATCGAAAAGCATTATTTTTAAATAAAAAACGTGCTATATTCTTGAGTACTTCCGCAACTTGTCTGCTTTTTTTAAACAGTAAATCTAATCAAAAACTTAATTCATAATTAACAATAAAATAGGAAAAAATAATTACAACATATTCTATATAATTTTCAACTTATTATATTACTTTTCAAAATTCAAACTTATATAAGGAATTGAATGATGAATCATTACGACAGATTGAATCTAATAGACTTTTAAAGCAAATCAGTTTTAAATTAAACGTATATCATCGTGGTATTTTATCTGCAAGAAAAAGAAAATGTGCATAAAGCTTCGGAATAAAAATTTTAAATATGGGTTAAAAAGAATTAAGCTGCATGATTGATAGAGGTATTAACTTAACATCAAAAACCGAAGAATGTGTTGACTGCATGAGCATTTTAATTGTTTTACCTGCGTAAAATATAATTGCGAACCTGTTTCAATCACAAAATCCTCCCCGAACTCAAATTCATTCAAATATAACTTTAAATAAGCAACATTAAATACAGTACTCTGAAAAGAGCTGATATAATGTGTCTCAACATATGGCTTCAGTTATAAAGCTCGAAAAGCGGATGAACTTTTTCCCATGTAGTTAAAAGATAGTTAAAACATAATCTTCTTTTCTTTTCAGATCTGTGCCAGTTTCAGAACTCACATGTTATTCTAACTTTTACAATTGAAACTGCCCTTCAAGTACAATTGTATCTTAAATATATCAACAAACCCTCGCAACTCTTTCTTCAGTCTCTCAAACTAGCAAACACCTTAACCCCTTTGAAAGGTGTAGCTGCAAATGAATACTCTAAAGTTACCAAGTTCTAGCTTTTATCAAATTCTAATCCTTTCAAACTCAATTATATCATTCCAAAGAAATCTTTCCTTCAAAAGAAAGCAAAAAACACTTTAGACTTTCATACACTTTTTGAAATGTTTGAGAATTTTTTCTCCCCAAAAATTTTATTTCATTCCATCTGCCCACTTCAGACAACGGTTAAGAATACTCACCGGTTAAGAAAAACGATAAAAAGTGAAGAATGGTAAGAGTAGAGAAAATGCGTAAAGCAACGGAATAAAAAAATGGCAAAAAAAATAAGGTGTTTGCAGAGCTATCAGCACCCCTCTTTTAACTCCTCCATCGTTTCACAGTAATGGGGCTGTCAGACCAATTATTTACACAGGTGCATTTACTCGCCGCGTACGGGGAATTGGAGAAGTCTCTTCCCATCGTAACTCCCCCCACTCTTACCATTCCATCCTCCCGGCTTTTCCAACCATCCTTCATATTCCTGACGGATATCCGAGAGCTCAGGAGTTGGAGTGCCGAAACAAGAACCTGGAAGTTCGAAAGTGGTCGGATTGCTTGGACCATGGATCTCTTACGATGGGATATTGAGTTTCATTGTGGAGATCTTCCCGACATCTTAAATCTCTTCTCAACCACCACCACCACCCTTTCGGTTTCACTGCTCCTTTCACTAAATCAAATAAATATCACCTGTGATTTTTCTCAGCTGTATGACATGTGATATAATAACCTCAACATGGTACAATAGAAGCAGTTTCTTTAACGGCGTAGTTTGAAAAAATAAGTTATAATTTTCAGCTGTTTGAAACCAGTCATATAAGGAAACACATCCTGAAAGTGTGAAATACGCACATGCGTTTAAAGGGAAGAAAATAAATGTTAATTAATAGTAAAAAGGTTAATGCATTCTCCTATCCAATGCTCATTTTTTATTCAGAACTTTCCGGAATCTGACAGAAGTACTTCGTTTCCGAAAAATATCTTTCCTTCTGATGGATTACAATGAAATCCTTATTTTGTATTCTAGTGCTTCTTTTTTCGTATACAGGAATACATTTTGTTTACGAATCATTTTCCTAATAATTCATAAAAGAGGTGTTTGTAAAATATATAATTAATTAATTTCAATTTTTTGTCTACGATTTTGTCTAGACGAATCGTTTTCATTGGCAGAGGAGACTTGAAAAAATATATTTCAATAAATAGAAAAATAATCAAAACTAATTTTTTTTCTAAAAGATAAATTTATAATTCAGAGCTTTGTAAAGCAAGATTGTAGAATTAAACAATATTAATGAGATTATATGTTATGCAAAGTACAGAAGCTACTTGTAAAAGATGCAATTACTTTAAAAACTGAAAAGTCTTCCCCCTCTATTTTTGTTTAATGTCTTAAAACTTGCATACTTTCTCAAGAAATGACCCCAGTAAATTAGAAAATATCCTTCACAGTCTAAAAGATTTCAAGAATAAAAAGGTGTGCATAAATATTTCAAATGTTTATTTCGAATGAAGATTTAGCAGTCTACGAAGTTGCATAGGAAAGGGTAATATTAGCTGATACCGTTGACGTTACAATGTTGGGATTTTCAGCTGATTATGAGGCACATTTTAACCGTATATCACACTTATTTGAAGCCACAATGGGATGCTAAATTTACAACGCTCATGTGGGTCCATACTTTTTTCTTTCATAAATGAAAAAAATATTATACTCTTCATATAAAGCAGGAAAAAAATACGTCTCGAAAAATTCCATGTGTTATACTTTTAGATTTATTCCCAATACAAAAATATTTTTGTGAAATACAAAAATAAGAAGAATAATTTTTAAAAAAATCTCGAAGTTTTCGGATTTTAACCGTAACGGTTTTCATATTAAATATATAAGAAAGCGACATCATTATAACTTCTGGCTATTACAAGAATAAGCTACTTAGTAACTTTTACCTTTACTAATAAATCTTTTGCATTAAAAATAAATAAATAACAGAAATGTGAAAGGTTTCAGATCTTAGTGGTTCAAAAAAGTTTGTCAAGTTTTTTTTTTTTTTTTTTTTTTTTTTTTTTTACGCTTTTGCTGAGCTTGCAGTCTACTGTTTGGCTGTTACACTCATTCATATTAAATCTTTCTTTGTTCTTTTAGCTTTATTATTAAGCATCATTTCCTTCGCACTTACGCCATATGCAATTCAGCAGCAAAATTATAAAAATTATAGTCGTATTCATTTAGAATTCGCAATGCAGCGTTAATTGTTTGCATACATTATTCAAAATTCTACGTTATTAAAAATTTGATGGCTCTAGATGATTTTTTCTAATTATTTAATTTTGTCAAATATAAAGAGATAGATGATATTTGGTGGCATTAATTTAAAAAGTGATACGCCGTTTATAGTATTTAAAGCAAAATGCCGTTCGAGACAAATGTCCAATTCGGGACTAACGTTCCTTTTGGGTTCTAATAATAAGCAACAAGAAACATACAACGTAAAAGTTATCATGTAAAGATAATGCTCTAATTTCCCTTGTTATCTAACTGAAATCTGCTCAAAACAATACTTTACTTTATATAATAGTGGCATTATATTTCATGAAATTAAAAAAAAAAAACTTTAATTTGACTTGCTTATTGAAAATTCTAAACTTTTTTACCCGAAATTTCCGTATATAAATACGTAATCCTTATGAGAAGGATTTCCTAGTTTAAAGCGTCTAACCAGCGTTAAAGAAAGTAAAATCGCTATCTTTTGAACTCAAATAAGACGAAAATGCCTGATTACGTTAGATTAAAGGACTTCCTTTTTTTCTTTTCTTTTTTTAAACTTTCCTCACGGAAACTTCGTGTGTTACTTTTTAGACTTCTTAACTAAACATTTTCTCCCTTGTTATGATAATTTAAACTTATTATCTTTCAATAATCTTCTCAAATACTAATGGGTAAGTAAGTATTTCAACTAGAAAAATCAGTTTCCGTACAAAATTTGCAAAGGCCAGTTGTCTCTATGATAAAGAACCGATGTCTTTACCTGCTCTCAACTATTCAATGAGAACTGATGAAACGGAATATTAAGCGCTTTAGACTTTTTAATGAAGTAGTAAATTTTATAGTTTCATTATTATTTTTATCAAAATTTGCAGTCGCAAGAGATTTTACAGCTCTTTTTTATATCCGATGAAAGGGTCAAACTTGTTTCATCAAATGTAATATTTTGTTTCCTTAATGACCTTGAAAAACCTTTTTTCAAACTGAAAGCATAAAATTCATTTCCTAATTTCAAACAAAATTTCTGGTTGTTGATTTTCTTCGTTCATAGTTACTGGATATTTGTAATGGAGAATTTCCAGTGAATTTCTTCCTACTCTGTAGCTTCCAGATTTCATAACAAATCACTGTCTTATGCAACCAGAAATTTAAACGTAACAGATTATAATATCATAAAGATATTATAATGTACGAGTACTTTCTTCAAATAAAATATCATATATTTTGAGTAAATAATTCTTAATGTGCAGCCGTAAGAAAGAAATTCTTCTGTACACCTAACATATCTGGAAAAAAAAAAGGGGGGGGGTTTCATGTGTAGTATACGGAAATTGGGTGTAATTTCTGGAGTTAGAGATACCGGAATCTTATGGAGGGTATTAAATAGACATGAACAAAAAGTAAATAAATAAAGCTGTGAAAAAGTATTAATAAATACTGATTAAGCAAAATAAAATACAAAGAAGTGAATGAAGCAAAATATGTATAAAATATAAACTCTGAAGGTTACGTCCAAAGGGGCGTTTTTTTTAATGTTTTGTGTGCTACCTTTATTTATAAAATATCATTTTCTTTGTACTTAAACCATAAAACTCAGTTCAACAGCAATGTCGCAAAATATTATAAAATGGTCGCAAAATATTATAAAATGAGCATATCTTTAGAATTTCCAATACACAGTTCCACGCGCTGGAAATAAAAATGTCTTTACCCCCGTAGAGTGTTGCCATTGCTCTCTTTTGAATCGCTAAGATTGTTAATCAAAAAGTTTTACAAAATACGAAATTGATAATAAAAAAATTCCAAATTTCAAATTTGGGCTTTCATATGCAGATATTCGCAGTAGGATTACGTCATTCAAAATTGGGTGGCTCTAGGAAACGTTGTTTTATCACAATGCGAGAAGCATATATACATTTATGCAGATTCTTCCTTATTTAATTTCTTCAAATATAATACAGAGTGATAGTATTTGGTGGCAACGATATGCAAAGTGATACAGCCTTTTAAAGTTTTTAACGCAAAATCGCAAAACGAAAACAATACTCCGTCAGGGACAGAGCCCCTTTGGACTAACAATTAATTTAAATATATAAACCATAAAATCAATTGAAAATGTTTGAAATGAGAGACAGGTAAATTAAAAACCGTGAGCCATAAAAAAAAGAAATATTTTGGCTAATATGCGAAACTGCTGTTCTATTTTGATAAGTAACGTAGTTAAAACTTTCTTGACCATACGGGTACAGCCCATAAACTTTCTATTTCCTGAACACATTCCATTTTGACAGTGGATGGTTCTTTCCCAACGACTCAGGATTTCTTGCGTGTTTTGTGCTTCTCAACAAATCAGTAATAAACAAGTTACTGGATTGAAACTAATATGCTAATACTGCTCTTCAGTTTCACAGCAAAGTCGTTAGTTAAAGTCCCAGCGGCTTAGGTTGTAGAGACATTAGATACTTTTAGAAGCTGGCAAGACGAAAAATTAGCAACCACCTTCCCCGGGGATCGAACCACAGACCTCTGAAATACCGGCCCAGCGTGCAGAACCACTATACCTCGAAGGCATGCTAGGAAAGTGAGAGAAATACCTTATAAGGTGATCTCTGGCTGTAAGTAAGCACACCTATCTTCCAAAGTAACGTTATAAATTCAGCTACAAAATTATTTAATTTTAAATTAAATTTTAATATTCTATAGAGATTTTTGACTAGGCTTAGCGATAGTAGAATGTTCCACCAATTGAGTACAAATGCTGATAGTCATATAACAGGCGGTATAGCAACTCAGCTGATGGTAAGTAAGTAAGTGTCCCAAGACTAGCAGTGGGTTTTTAAAGTCGGATACAGGGCTCTAAGATTTCCTCTACCACACCGCAGTCAGGGAGCCTTTGTCAAGCACATGTAGAGGTGGGCGGCCGTTCAACATAGTGCCTGCCCAAACCTTTGCACCTCCATCACTGTAATGATCCTTTTTATTTCCACCACTGTAATGATCCTTCCTTGATGAGATAGGGGTGATATCATGTTACAGGATCTCTCCGGATGCAGGTACGCCGAGAATAAGTGTTAAGGCTGAATCTCGACTCACCTATAAAAAGCACGGTCTCCACTGACGTCTAGTCTAAGGCGTATGTTGTTTGCACTATGCTAAACGCATTTTCTTGTGTGCTATAGTGAGCGGGTTGCAATCAGCGGGTCTTCTGGCATAAATCCCTATCTCATGAAGCCTTCGACTAATTGTAAACCTTGAACCTCAGGTTTTAGAGGCAGTATACATCTGACGTGAGAGCTATGAAGCTGTGTCTTACGTCCTATATCGCAGCAGTGAAAGTGCCAAATAACGATAACCATTCGTCGTTGTGGATCTTGATAGACTTTGCTTAGGTCTTCTTGATATGGATCCAGTGTCCTGAAACTGTTTTCCACGAACTGCAGATGACAGTGGTCGTTACACTGAACACTGTAGACACCTGCATTTATGATTAGCCTGCCTCCAATATACCGACAAGTCTAGTTCTCAATCCGTCATTGATACATTCGTGGCTACTCGTTTTACTTGATACATTATAAAATTTACCCAACTCTCGCGAGAATCACGTCGGGTATGGTGAAAGAGTAAGTACACACAAATCGTCGAAAACCCTCGTGTGCTTATATCATAATCACAGCTCCGCAAACACGCATGTCTAGGCTTCAGTATCCGATTCTGAATATTTGCAAAATTCTTCAGCGGATTTTAATGAGTACTTTGTTTCACTACTTTTTATAATAAGAGGTATAATCATCATTAATAAGTATAATTTGCAAATTCTCTTAAGTTTGCAGACGAGTATATGCGTAGATCCTAATAGATAACCTGCGGATTTGCGATTGCTTTTAACTTATTTATTTGGCATATTCTTCTGTATTTGATAAACTACTTGGGACTTCCATAGTACCAATACTGGCAATGCATTTAACAATCGTAACTCTCACAAAATAAAAACAATTTTCTTACGGTGCTTGCACTGATTGCGTCCCGCTCACTGTAGCACACAAGAAAATGCGCTTAGCATGGTGCAAACAACGTGCGCCTTAGACGTCAGTGGAGACCGTGCTTTTTAAAGATGAGTCGATATTCAGCCTGAACACTAATTCTCGGCGTACCTGTATCCGAAGAGATCTGGAACATGATATCATCCCTATCTCATCAAAGAAGGACCATTACAGTGATGGAGGTGCAACGGTTTGGGCAGGCACGCATGTTCCTAAAACGTACTCGCCGTACCCCCTGCTGTGACAATGCTGAATCACTATTGGCTGACCGACTTGCTACGTAAAAAACGTCACTTGTTTGGTCACGTGACAAGCCGATTGCATGGATTCTGAACTGTTGTGAAAGTGTAATTTGTAGTTTGCTGTATAAGACGTAATAAATTTTGTATGCATATACAATTCTGAATTAATAATAAACCGCTAAAAGGTACAGCTGGTAAAGAATATAGAACACAAACCTTTTCAGACATAACGCTTGAAGTATTTTATTTGGACGGCATAAGATATGTTTACTAGGAAGACAAATTTCGGCAAACAAAATATATAATTATGCAAAAAAAATTTCGTTACCGGAGCATAAAAGTATTTATTATTGTACTTTAGATTTTCAAATATCAGAGGTTGTGATATAATGTAAGAGAATTTTGATTTAACATTAGAGATTTACAATTTTGAGGGAGTTGGAGCTTGGCATGAAGGGATTTTTTATTTATTTTTTAATAAAACAAGATTGGTTTTGTATTTTTGAAATTTTTTTACAGAAGAACAGTTTAATCTTTTAATATTTCATTGGTATGTTAATATTTTCTGGAACTAAAATTAAAAAATGGAGGACTGTTAGTTACTATTTGCAGTAATAACCGATATTCTGAAAAAGAATATTGTTTTCGATTATTTAAAAATATAGAGCAACTTTTGATGATGTCTGTCTTTTAAAAAGGTACAAAAAGGCAAACTAGAACACTACTTTGTCATTGTCACAAGTAATGTATCAAAAAACATTGTTTCAGTTTTGGATGTGGGTATTCAGTTGCATACTAATTTATGTGAATCGCAGGAAAAAAATAAGCATTCAAAAACTTGGAAACGGTCATTATGGTATTTCTAGGCAAAGTTTGACATGGTGCATTAATAATTTCAAAAAGTTGTGTAGTGGATTTGTCATTCGGAAAGCACTTTGCAAGGTTGGAATGTGCTCAGAATATCATGGTATGCCTTGAATAATAAGAAGAAATGCTTACCAGCAAGGGTCAGAATTCAATAGAGCCAGGATTGTTGCCTATAGAGTGTGTGGATTATCGTTCTGTGATATCGCCCGTTGCACTAGTCGACATCCAACCACTGTTAAGCGAATATGGCATGTATGGAATGCTGAGGATTATACTGAACGGCATGCAGGATCTCATTGCCGTCCCATGATTAATATCCGAAAGGACAGGCATATTGTGAGGTCAGCCCTCCAAATTTACAACCACATCACAGACCATTAGTCAGAAAACGGGCATATTTGCAGCATGCCCAGTATCTGCTCGTACGGTATGTCAACGTTTGCATCAGCATGGACTATCAGCACAGTGTCCATTACTTTAGCTTTCCTTAACAATGCAGCACAGAGAAAGATGGCTACTGTGGTGTGTCCAACAACAAAGCTGGATATAGGAGGCGTACAATGTCGTCTTTTCAGACGAGTGCCGTTTTTGTGTGCATTATTCTGATGATCGTATAAGTGTCTAGAGGCTCCAAGGAGACCGCACATCGCCTGGTTGCATTCAGTATCAGCATAAGAACCCTAATGTGATGGTATAGGCAGCCACTGAGCACATGGCACACACATCTTTAGTTCGGATCGATGGTAATTTGAATGCCAGATCGGTACATTTGTGACATCTTACATCCAGGGGTTGTGCCCTGTCTTTGAGGCCTGCCAAATGCAATCTTCCAACAGGATAATTCAAGACCACATGTTGCACATTGTGTTCTGACCTTCCTGGGTATGCAGTGCATTTGATTGCTGCCCTGGCCTGTACGGTCTCCAGATCTGTCACCCATTGAAAATACCTGCTCGTGGTTTGCTGAGGACTGGCCTAGCAACCCTCTCCATCTAATACGATTGTGGCATGGACTTGAATCAGAATGGAATGAGATGCCGATTTCTGTCATTCAAGTGAAATTCTACTCAGTGCCTAACTGGATAAGGGCCGTTTTTAGCTGCCAGGTGGAGCAGTTGTTTCGACTGATTTCGCACCCTTGTAAACCCCCAAGCTGCTTACAAATTCAATCATTTTATCTTCATGCCATACTATTTATGCACAACAAATATTTTTTTTATTTGCTTTCCTTCATGCTATAGCAATTTTAATGGCTATTAGTGTATTATTGATTAACAGTTATCTAAGAGACTTCAAGAGTAAGTACTTTACATAGTTTATAAAACTATTGCATATTTCTGTATAAAAAATTATTGATGCAGGATAGATAGCGCCTAAAGACTTCATGCAGCCATCAATGGAGTTGACAACACATTCATATTAGATGATTTTCTTTTATATTTTTCCCAACCACCAGTAGATTGCAAATAAAAAACAAAGTGACTTACAATTACAACATAGCCAAACTGTCCTGAAGTAAACATTAACAATATATACAAAGCCAAAATAATTATATTCGCATAATATGTGCATGACACTTTGTTACTAATAAATATCAGATTGTCTTGGATCAAATTAATATTTGAATATATATTCATTAGGGATATCTTTGAAGATATAATTAATAGCATCATTACAACAAGGTAAAGTATAGTAAAACCACCCACTACTAGACAGTTACAGGATTGCTATATATGTGTACAGTGGTTCTCTGCTTCGAAATCAGGAACTCTCTATTTAATGGGGTATATCTTATAATGTGAAGTGTGCATTGCTGGAGGCTCGACTTATATTATCATCATGTTGGGAAAATATTTTGCATCATGACATAATTTATGTGCATGATAAGATACATAAAACTGTTTTGAGTGATATCAGCTGTAAATTTAGAAAGACACTTGGTACACTCCCTTATTAAAGTGGCTTTTCCATAGGTCTTAGGCATTGTTTAAGATTACATAAAGCAGTCAAGTTGATTCATGATGAATTACTAACTCTATCTCAGATTTTATTATACTTATGAAAGCTACAGATCGTGTTTAATAAAAAACACCAGAAATAATCACTGTCTTATTGACTAGCCATTTAGTCGCTCTCATACCATTTGCCATTGTGGCATAATGATATAAAACTAATGCCTTAGTAGCATTGCTCAGTCAACATCATGATATTCATGAAATTTTCTAAGGGATAAATCAAACAAAAATGTAAGCAAAAGTCTTCTAAAAGATTATCTTCCCTAGAAAATACCAGCCAGATTTAAGACAAAAATACAGCATGTCTTCTGAGAAGAAAATAATTACTTACAAAATCATGTTTCCAACACTAATAAAGCACCTAATTATATATTAAAATTTCAAAAGATCTACACAATTGATATTCAACAAGTCTTGTATATCTATTATTTGGCTTCATAAAGTAATATGTTGTCTAAAATGAAGTAGTCATATAAAAACAATATATTTTTCTTAATGATGGTTATATAAAATTTCTTAATAGAATGGTTTTTCTGAGTAAATGAATTAGAGTTTAAAACAATAAATATAATAATGCTATAATAAAGCTTCGTAGGACTAAGGCTGGATTTCCTGCTAATTTATAATTTAGATTTTTTTTCTACTTTGTGAAACTTTTCTCTTCTTCATAACATCATGCTTTTAATGTACCTTCTAAAGCTAATTAATTAATTTTGACAAGTATTTTGCTTGAGAGATGCTCTCATGGAAGCTACTAAATGATATTTGTCTCATACCTGCTTTTCTGATTAGAAAATACATGAAAGACCAAGCCAGCCATGACCTGCCTGAGATCAGTGTACAAATGTTTTGTGTCTTTAAATATGAAGCTAGGTTAAGTGATGTATGTTTAGTAAAACTCTTAATCTTTATAATAAAATATATCATAAATATATTATACCTACATAAATATGTATCTCAGAACATTTGCTTAGATACAGCTAGGATAACTTCTCTTATTAATGTTATTTTGCACAGATTTTTTAATCAAAATTGTCTCTAAAGTAATGTGCTATAGATTTGTTTTGAGATTTAGAATGATGTCAGACAAAACTGGACAAACTTTATATTTTCCTAGATCCAAATTTTCCAACTTAATGGAAATAATGCTTATACATCACATGAAGTAAAATTCTGAGAAGGAAAAAAAAACTTATGAAAGCATTTTAATGAAAAATTAGTAACAAACAGCAATACCGGTTTCTAGGAAATGATGATTTAAGTGAAAGAAATATTAATTAGAAAATATGTAAACTGACGTTTAACATGTATGTTACAAAAGTGCATAAAAGGTAAGTTAAGTAAAATGTATTTCATCAAAGAGTAAAATCTTCTATTAATGATTTACTATGAATAAATTATTAGTAGTTATGTGTACATTTGAGAAAGAGTATGAAAATCATCAGTACAGCGAATATGTTCTACTGATATTATCACTTAACGCAGTTACCATTTGACTGTTAATAGAAAAAATATAAAAATTTCCTCAATTTATTTGCAGAATGATTGTGGATGAATCTAAACAACATAGGAACATTTCTTTAGGTCAGGGGTTTTCAACCATGGTATACAAAGAAGCAAAGCATTTTTAACTATTAAATTAAAAAATTAAAACCCAACATCCTGATTGAGTTTTTTTTCTAACACTCGTAAATTTATGTGATTTGAGCTTTGTTCAAGAGTGGTGGTGATATTAAAGGTTTTCAATTTTTGTTTAGATGGTACGCGTTAGTCAAAAGGTTGAGAACCGTTGCTTTAGATTAAATATTAGAAGAAAATGATAATTGCACTTTGTCTAATTTGTAGATTTCCACAATGATTTAATATTTTGGAGGGTTAACATTAATATAAATAACTGTTGTAATCTTAAAACACTGATGGCCCTTAAAAGCATAACATTATTGAAGACGGGAGATAAAGCCATATTTATTATACAAATAAATTTTAATACATGGTTTAACTGTACATGTGTAAGCAAATCAGTTAGACTTAAAGTACATGGTTTAAAAAAACAGTTAAACTTGGAGTATACCACCTCGTACAGCCATTGCATGAAGATAAACAGATACTGGATGTGCACCTAGAATATGTGAGAAAAGTAGATTTCAGTTATTACCAGTTTTCAGCTGATGTAGCCATGGGTAGACTGTGGTACGTTAGTTTTTTTATAATCATAGGCCTGATATATTCAGTGGATAACAGATCTGATGAAATCATAGATCAAGGGATTAATAGATCAATAAAAAAAAATGGTGGGAATTTAGGATTTGTTCTCTGTTATGTGCCATACATTCCTTGTTGATCACTAGTTCTAGACAACCTCTAAAGATAGACAGCAGTGAGCTTCGAAAACCTCAGAGTAATAATAAATGATTCATCAGATTTTAAAAACACTGCCTTTTCATAAATGGTATACATACAATAATCAATTTTTGGAAATGAACTAGAAACTAAAAAATTACCTCGCATGCTACATACATTTAATGAACATTGATCACATAGCACACTTCCAAATGGCTATTGATTTCACATTTTTTGTACGAGTTTCCATACTGCATCATCTATCACATTTGAAGTCTTCGATTGGGCAAACATTAAGGAGTGCATTTTTGTACATAATGTACTGTTAATATGTTATGTACAAAATGCACCTGGTGCTCACATGGTATTTTTGTACATAATGTAGCTGGTGCTCACATAACATACACAGCAAAACATTTGTTGTACGTAAAGAAAATTTGGATAATTTCTCATTCTTTACTTGGATTCAATCATTATAATATGCATAATATTTTCGATATTAGAATTTTTAAATCTGATAAATCATTTACAGTAGCCCTAAACAATGGCGCCTGTTCAACTGCACATTAAACATGGAGGCTGTTTTTTTGGGGGGGTGTTTAATTTATTTGATTACAGTATAGTAACATGGCTAAGGGTAGAGGTACTTTCAAAGAGAAGTTAGCTTATACATATTTCATATATGCAGAAAACTATGAAAACACACGTGCAGCCAACCTGTTCGCTAGAATGTAAACCCAGGTCGAATTATCAGTATTCAACTACTTTACTGCTTGGCTGCTAGCGAAGCCAGAGCTAGATATTTTATCACCTAAATAGAATAACTGCTGCTTGCAAATTATGCCTTCCAGTTCCTGCCAAAATTCTAAAAATTTTGACGCTCCTATGTCTTGCTGCCCATTGCACTCATACAGGTTGCCCTGGCCACCGATGAGCATTAAACGTGAAGGCAACTGGAATGTAATGGACCATACGATTACACTTGGTTTCAGACCTGTATGGGGATGCATAATGCGTGACATAACGTGGCATTTTTTTATGCAGACCATGGATGTGATCCTTGATGGTGTTGATGTATTAAAATTCATCTGGAAAAAATTCATTTATATTATTTATCCTTCTATTTGCAAAGTTCTATGCACAACTATAGCTGTAGTCACTTATAATGTTCTAACGAGGGTTTGGTTAGGTTACTTGAACATGGCAAAGCATCTAAGGGCTGCTAATTTTTTCTACCAAAGTTAGCTGAAACAATGGTCACTTTAAAAAAAAAATACTTTAACTTTTTGCTATGTAGCACTTACTTAGTTCTGAACTGAAGAATAATATAACTGTAAAAGCCATACATACAGATTATGTTATCTTAATCAATGAGTCAAACTAGTGAGTTCATTCACCAGCTCAGGTAGGAAAACCAGATCAAGTAGGATAGTGCTTTTTTTTTTAACATAATTAAATATAAAGTATAAAGCATATGTGCTTTAAAAATGATAATTTAAATTGTGACAAAGGTAACTATTTATTATTAATACATGTCAGATTTTTAGAGGTAGTTATTTCCCAGCAATGATGTCTGTGCGTTTTCTTTGGTGGTAAAGTAAAAATCTCATAGATTGAAATAATAATCATTCCAAAAGCATATTGCAATAGTAAAGTTCTGATATATGCAAATAAATCATTATGTGGAAGAAAGAAAATTGGTTTGAGGGAAGCACAGCTTATTAATTTTTGTTCATCACAGTTCACAAAGTGTATAACTTACTCAAAATAATTCTAAAATGATGAATTTTGGTACTTTCTAATTTTCTGAACCTCACCAGAATGCTGCGAAAAAGTATTGATGGTCTAAACCATGATGCGAAGAAAAATTTATGTGGCTACACATGTCACTAAAAATCATTTATATCGCAACCCAAGTATACACATAGCATTCTCCCATACAGCACTTCTCCAGATATTTTCACCAGTGTGGTTGCAGATTATGATCCCTCCTATGGGAATTTCAGTACTTCAGCATTCGGGTGGACCACATACCGCAGTTTCTGTTGTCTCTGGTAAAATCTTTGGCGATGTTGCTTTCTGCATGCATACAACATAAAAGGCATCACATGCCTCTCTTTTCTTTCTCATTTTAGGATTCTGGTGCCAAAATTTTGCAATTTTCTGTTTTTTTTATTTTATTATTTTTTTTTATTAAAAAGATTTATAGGGAAAACAACGGTGAAAAAAAGCCTAGAATTGTGCGTGTCTTGTATTGAAGAAGAAAAATGTAAAACAATAGGTGGTGGTGGATGCATCGTTGAAATAAATTTAAAGATATGCAAACAAACATCCCTCTCCTAACTCACCAACAAGTTTGCAAATGCTCTTCAAAGTTGCCAATGAGTTCATGACTTTTCAGTGCCAATGAGTTCATGACTTACCACATCTGTGGTAAGAATGTAAATTCCATATATTTTATGGCTGTTGTTAAAGATGGAATTAAACACAGGAATTTTAATTTAAATATAGGTATTTTAATTTAATAACTTATATTATTATATTTGTTTCCCTTAATGGGAGAGCAAACATAAATATTGGTGCAAAATGTAGTTTAAAATATTAATGGTAAATTTAAAATACATTCAAAATGCAATTTGTCACACTAGATCATCCCCATCTTCAAAAAAAAAAAAAAAAAAAAAAAAAAAAAAGGTAATGAAGTAGAAATAGATAATGGAAATGACACTGTGTATTTTAAAATATAAATGAAAATTTAGGATAATCCAAGCAATGTTTGTGTGTCTAAAAAGTATATTCCTTACTACCTAATGCATACTAAAAGTTACTGATAAAATTAACTGACAAGTTACTTTTAAAACAAGAATATTAAGAGCGATTGAAAGGTTATATTTAATTTAATGGACAGTAGGCAATGTAGGCATATATATTTTGCTGTAAATTGACTGGCAAATGTTATTCAGTAAAGGCAAAGATCCCACGTGTGCTTTCTCTATATAACTACTTTGATCTAGTCCATCATTAACAATATTTTTCCTGGGATTCCATCTCAGAGTGAAAACTGAGATAAATTTAGGTTTATAATTGTAAACATTCTAATCTTGTTCTTAAAAATGTGGTTGTATCACGATAAAAGATTAATAAACTATGTTAAATATTGTTTTTCCAACATTTCATTAGCAAAATGCTATATGGATATAACCCTCTCAAGCAAATAACCCATTTTCCTTCCTTTGTAATGATCCAGTATTTCTCAAGTGTGTATTGCATAAAGTGAAAATATATATTAACATATGAATTAATTCAGTTGTACATAAAATCACCTCTGACTTAACTGATTTTTTTAAAGGATTAAAACATAACCGCTCTAATCCGAACAAGTATGGCTGGAGTACGAGAAGCTTTACCACGTGACAAAACAAATGACGTCGAAAGCTCTATGTTACGTCTAAATTCTTCTAACCAATAGCAGCGAAGCAGCTCTCACAGCAGAAGGTACAGCGAGTACGTTTTAGGAACATGCGGCAGGCACTATGTTGAACGGCCGCCCACCCCTACATGGGCTTGACAAAGGCTCCCTGACTGCGGTGTGGTAGAGGAAATCTTAGAGCCCTGTATCCGACTTTTAAAACCCACTGCTAGTCTTGGGACACTTACTTACTTACCACCAGCTGAGTTGCTATACCGCCTGTTATATGACTATCAGCATTTGTACTCAATTGGTGGAACATTCTATTATCGCTAAGCCTAGTCAAAAATCTCTATAGAATATTAAAATTTAATTTAAAATTAAATAATTTTGTAGCTGAATTTATAACCTTACTTCGGAAGATAGGTGTTTCTAAAGACCTGTGGTTGTTAAAGAGACAATGCCAAGACTTTGACTGTGCTGAATGATTTTTTTTAGATTGCTTTTAGACTTTCGCAGTTCATTGCCAGGTAGTCTATGACAGATTTAAGTGAACGGCAACGCTCATCCACATACTAGTCAACTGGTCGACGATTACCTGGAAAATGATGATATTCCCAGCATGGATTGGCCATCCAAGTAGTCTCCTGACCAGATATCCAGATCTCTTGACCTTAACCCTAGAAATTGTACGCAATGTTCTTAGGAGGGAAATTTTATCTCCCCCATTTCTCTCCAGTAACCATCCATTCGAGTTGAAAATAGCCTAGATGCAGGAGTGGGAACGACTGCCGACTTGTCTCCTGTCCAGTAACCCCTTCACGCTGTGCAACCTGTCCGGCAGTTAGAGGGACTATACCCCATATTAGAGTCATTTCCATTTCGATATCTTAACGTGGATTTTGGACATCCTTGCGCTATTAACTTTTACTGATAATATGCGCACTTAAAATTACTCTTAAAATGAATAGCACATGTCTTTTTCTGCTACAAATGGATATTCATATCATTTTTCATTTCATTAAAATCTGTTTATTTGTTTATGAGAAATTCGACATAATGTGCAAATTCTCTTAATCTTTGACTCGAGTGTATATATATCTGAGAAATTATTTACGCATGAGTGGGCAAGTGGCTATAAGAGTGAAACATATGTAATTTTTTAAAATTAGGCATTTTTCAATTACTGATTTATGGATCAACTCAAACTGAAGCTAGGGTTATTTATTTTTAAAAATGTGAAATTAACCTTGAAGGACTGCAAATAAGGGTTAGTTCTCTCTGCAAAGGAAATGCTCCTGTCAAGGAGAGAGTGCTATCATACTTTGCCGTAATTTAATAATCTAACTTTTGAATATGCTTCGAATGTGCATAAGTTCTTTAGTTCAAGTTTTTTGCTTCTACAGATCAGACATTTTATACAGAATGTGCACATCAACGTCCATCCCATAACCGATGATAACCGATCCGTTTATCCGATGAACTAGGGCATTTGTTAATAAAAAATTCCTTTTTTCATGTTTCGCTATGATTTAGTTTTGTTTTGAAAAGTGTCGAAACTATTTTTGTAATTTGATACTTTTTTGTAACAATAGTAATATGCTACACAGACAAATAAAATTTTAGGCAGCTGAACTGCTGACTTCTAACCTATAAGGGAAATCATAACAAAAACTCATTGGTAATTAACATAAGCAATAAATTTCTTCAATAAACAGCAATCAATTTCTTTTATTTCTCTTTTAACCCACATGACCATTCGCAATAATAAAACATATGGAATTTTTCTTTCCGACTCTATTATTCTTAATGTTGCTGTGAAAGCTGTCATTATCAGAGACGAAAATAAATGATAATCAAAAATGTTAAACCAACAGACTAGACATAGTCTAGAAACTTTTCCTGACTTCCTAATTGGCCAATATATTAACATACTGTTAGATGAAGTGGAGGCCTTTTGCTGACAGTACTTAGCATTGTTTCAGATTTATTTACATATAAAACACTAATTATAAACATCCTAAATACTCGCAAATTCCATTAACTATATTTTTTGTTTTACTTAATAAATATATTTTACTTCATTTGGTTCATAGATTACTTAGCGTTTTTTCAGAAGTAGCATTTATCCATTTAATATTTTAAACAGTCTATGTATATGTATGTATATGTGTAGAGTCCATGTGGGCGATAGAAGTTAAATCTACGAGGCCTCTTGATTTAGGAAGACATTTTAACAAACCAGAACGCACAGCAAATACACATACGGGACACATACAAAATGCAAGATAATAATAGAAAACTTGCTGACGTCTTACATCTAGCTTTGAATTTTAATTCTTGTTGTAAATTCTAAGAAAACATTCCTAAAAGCTTTAAATATAATCAAACTATATATTACTCTGATTTAAAGTTAAGCCGATTATTTAATTTTTTGTCGATTCCTACATATGTTTGTGTCTTGAAACATCGATGGCTTCCTCAGAAATGTAAAATTATATATCCAGATTAAACATAAAATGTTTATAAAACTTCCACATTGAAAAATATTTAACTGAACAGCGTCCTTGACTGTCATCTGCGGTTTAATTTTTAATAACCTGTTTAAATGATATTATGCTACATATTTGGCATAATTTTGAATATCAATAACTTTAATATACCATATTTATTGAGTATTTGTTGACCTCCCTTTATAAGGTATTTCTCCCACTTCCCTAGCGTGCCTTCGAGGTGTAACGGGAGCACGCTGGGCCGGTATTCCAGAGGTTCGTGGTTCGATTCCCGGCGAAGGCGGTTGCATATTTTCCATCTCTTCTGTTTCCAATGAACCTAATGACTCTATAAGTGGCGCCCGAACTAAAAGGATTGTGGATGATGATTCTCCGCAACCAGGATTTGGCGACTAGGTCCCCTAAAACCCTAGTCGCCCTTTAAAAAGGGGAGTATATAAGATACTTCTCCCACTTCTCTAGCGTGTCTTCGTGGTGTAACGGTAGCTCGCTGGAACGGCATTTCAGAGGTCCGGGGTTCGATTTCCGGCGAAGGCGGTTGCATATTTTTTCATCTTTTCTGCTTCCAATTAACCTAATGACTCTACACCTTTTCTTTACTCATTTTATCGTACGAAAACCGAGAGGGTAAAATTATGCAAATAATTTCATTTTAGAAGAACTCTGTTACAACTATAAACTAACAAAGGAAAAATATTAAGGGATAAACTACCAGTAACTATCACATTTATCTAAACGAACTACCTTTATTTATCTAAACGAAACCTACCTTCCCATTAAAATGCATAGAAATATTAAGATTACATTTATGAGGTATTTCTCCCGCCTTCTTAGCACGCCTTCGTGGTGTAGTGGCCAGCACGCTCGACGCGAATTCGAGAGGTCCGTGGTTCGAGTCCCGGCGAGGGCATTGCTAATTTTTCACATCTCCTGCCTCGAAATAACTTAATGTCTCTACTGTGGCGCCCGAACTAAAAGTGTGGTGGATGATGATTCTCCACACACCAGGATTTGGCGATTGGGTCCCCTAATCCACAGTCGCCCATTAAAAGGGGGAGTATATAATATATTTCTCCCTCCTTCTTAGCATACCTTCGTAGTGTAGTGGTCAGCAGGCTGAGCGCGTATTCCAGCGGTCTGTGGTTCGATTCCCGTCGAAAGCGTTGCTCATTTTTCATCTCTCTTGCTTTAAAAAATAACCTAATGTTCACATCTCCTGCCTCGAAATAACTTAATGTCTCTACTGTGGCGCCCGAACTAAAAGTGTGGTGGATGATGATTCTCCACACACCAGGATTTGGCGATTGGGTCCCCTAATCCACAGTCGCCCATTAAAAGGGGGAGTATATAATATATTTCTCCCTCCTTCTTAGCATGCCTTCGTAGTGTAGTGGTCAGCAGGCTGAGCTCGTATTCCAGCGGTCTGTGGTTCGATTCCCGGCGAAAGCGTTGCTCATTTTTCATCTCTCTTGCTTTAAAAAATAACCTAATGTCTCTACACATCGTCTAACACATCTTCATTGCTGCTTCCCTGTATCCTGATTCTCGCCCGATTTTACTATTGCGCACTGCTACTTAAAAAGATTCAATGCTGTTGGAACTGTTTTCTATGTTGTCTGCCACAATTTAGTCCTCCCCAGCATGACCACTGCTATCATCTTCGTCGCCGTTTAGCCTGTCTTCCCACATGTAATAATGTTCAAGAGCATCGGGTATGACAGTTTTCTTGAAGGTCTTCACTATAAATGTTTTCCCAGCGAGAATCCAAGAACCCAAAATCCGCGCAAATCAACAGCTAAGACGGAAAAAAAACACTACGGACGAATCCGTTTAAAAATTTAGGAAAGCTCACTTTCTGACCATCTTTAGGAAGGAGAAAATTATGCGAATATTCAAAAAACATTCTGAAACACGGGCTAAAATGCTAGGGGAGAAAACATATACGAGCAAATATGGTATATAATTTATAATACACCTGTTTGAAATTTTTTAGTAATATCTTCAGCCTTACTTTATTTAGTAAACGATATAGTTTGCTTTGCTTTGGTATCATAAAATAACATCAAACTCCTGACAGACTTGCAGCAAATTATTGCTTTGTCTGAAAAGAAGTACAGAGTTTTGGAAAGGTTTAAAACAACTTTTTTATTAAACCAGAGCTTTAACATAAAACGCATGAGTTGTGCTAAATAAAATAAGCATTATTTGTGGCGATGAAATTTAAAGTAATAGTAAATTTAAATTTACAATTAAGCCTAGTAGTCAAAGACTATATATTAGATTTAATGCAAAATTGGCTCAAACATTTTTATAGATGTAATAATTTAAATGTCGGCATCAATAACACGAAGCCGAAGAATTGCAATCTCATCAGAGCTGGCGAAACATAGCAACGTGGCATCGAGAGGCAGAGATACGCTCTGTCTTACACTCCAAGAACCACGACTTAGACATTTCTCAAACTAATTTTCATTCTGGTAATGAAACGAAAAAAAAAAGATGTGGCATTTAAGGCAGAAATCATACAAAACTAATTATGCAAAATAACACTTAATCTTACTAATGTTATTTCTAACGCCATGCATTCTGTACTCGGTACAGATCTACCCCCCCTCTGCACATACACTGATAGCTAAAACAATGCAGCTGAAAACTGATATAAAGTAGATTTTGTGATAATGTAAGAGAAATGTTTCAATGTTTGGATCATTTGATTATTGCAAACGACACTAGTGGTGTGCATATCAGTAAATGCATCTTCATGTAGCATTTCGAAAACTGACTCTTATATGTACTACATGTAAAGAAAAAAAATTATGATCCTACAGCGGCACAGGCATTCTATAAACCATTGAGAATAGAACCCGTAACGAAATACGAGTATTTTCAATTTTAGTTATTTAGCCACAGGCAGACAAAGATTGAGAAAAATATCAAGAAAAATAACTGACTAGCAAGAAATGACGTCGCCAGATTAAAATACTTATAAAAATACTCAGGAAATAAATAAACATCTTCATGGTAATGAAAATGAATGATCAGAGGACAGGTTTTAAAGCATTGGTTTACATTGCACGTACACATATGCATGCACACACTTATATAATAGAATCTAGCAAAGTAAAGTAAGTGAAAGAAATGCATTCACTGAACTTCTATAACTTAGTGTTTATATGGAACGGAAAGGGAGTTTTGAGATAAGGACTTAAAATTCCGGTCGCAAAGGAGATAAATGGCGATCCTTCTGTTGACTTGTTTCCTTAGATGCTAGCTATTTGGCTTGTCTTGGGACCGGACAGCACTTGAGCACAATCACCATCCCTAAATCCACTTTCCCAGCAGCCTAATCCACTGGCGCAAGATGCGAAAGAGAACAGGACAAAAAGAACATGGTAAATAGCGGGAAAAGGGAATGAAATAGCCAAGACGAATACAAATACTGACCTCCGCCGCTTGTTTCTTGGTTGCTATGGTTACCACTAGTACAAAAGCTATAACTGTGGGTTTAAAGATTACTTCCTATTAACTACTGTTAAGATGGCAAGGGACATTTCTTTTCTTAATGAACTGATGCTGCCTGTGTCTCGTAAATCGGAGAGATTTCCTTTCCCAAATTTCTGATAGTAGATCTTCATTGTTTCACGAAAGAAGAAAGATTTGGGGACTTAACAATAATAGGAATAGTAACAATCTTAACAGCAATGATACTATTGTTCTCAAGCTGTTCCTTTTTCAGGATCAACATTATTTTTTACAATAATAGTTTTTTATGATGCAATTATGCTTCCATTATCCACCAGAAAATTTACTTTTCAGCTCATGGAATAATTTCAGGTAAACTGAATTTCCAAAATTAACAGCACGCAAAGCAAAATTATGAACTAAAAGAATTTCAGAGGTCAGAGAATGTAATATTTTGATTATGTAATAGCTATATATCTTGACTTCGTCAGGAATTTTCTTTTGAAAAAAGTGTTTTCCATAACAGCTGTTTTTGTATTTAACTACCTGAAAATTCTTAATTACGTTATTGATATTATGTACCTGACCTGATCGTTTATATTTCTACAACTGAAAATGAAAAATGCTTACTTATCAGCAAATTAAATATTCTGCAGGTTCATTATTGATATCAACCCAATCTAGCATCAACATGTATGCCATTCGCAAATTATGTACAGTCATATATTGGTAGGAAGGAATAAATCAAATGCAGCTGCTGCCTTTCAGTTATGTTTGGCTTTATTTTTAGTAATACAAAATACACGAGAAGAAAGGAATATTTTCTGAAGTTTAAAAAAGAAATGTGCGGAATGGACTTTATATAAATGACAGTTTTACACATTGGAAAGAGCCGAGATTCATTATTCAAAGAAATTCGTGGGATAAAATGGGAAGAAAAATGTTAGATGGGGCGAATAAAAGTGCGTGATACATCACATGCAAACTATATATGCATTGAACTGGAAATAAATGTGTAATATATTGGATAGTAGCAGTGAAAGATATATACTTGGATGGTGAGAGAAATAGCAAGTTAAATACACGTGGTTGCCCAAACGATAGTGGATATACTTTGTACAGGAAAAATTATGTTGCAATAAATGTCTTAACTCATATTTATTCATAACTGCATATTCATTTATTTATTTCTATTAAAATTATATTTAAGTTATGGCTATTAATATTGATACTTAGTTATATGCTTTCTGGCTGCTTTAAAACAAATATTTGCTGTTGTTTTTTTGTCGTGATTTATCCCAATAACACCTCCCTGACAATAACACCATAACAAGCCCTTGAAATACACAGTGGCAAAAAGTGTAAGATTGTGCTTGTCGTTGGCAAGAGCACCATATAGGTGACAGTACGACTTTGTTCGGTTCCGCCCTCAGTTTTGAAAAAGATGTGGTAACCGGTGGCAGGTTGCGCTGATGACTCCATGTAATGATTAGTACATTTACTGAGGTTGCATATTACTCACTGCATTTTTGAAAGAAAAATAGATTTATCGCAAATTTGCGAGAAGCTCTTATATGTTATAGTATAATAACATGGGACACATAGGAATAATTAATGTAGGTAAGATTACTGTCCTCGTTATGTGAGGATCTTGCTAACGGCTGTTCTCTCTAGTCGAGAGTTCCAGAGCATTCTGGGTTGTTGGAAACAATCTCCAGACTGAATTAGTCAGGCCTCCTTAATTTTTCAGTTGTATTTTACATCCTTTGATACGTTATATCTGAAACGATATTAGCAGAAACAGAAGATCGTTGGTTCGTCAACCTTCCTGAAGTCGAGAGGCCTTTGACAACAGACACAGTGCAGAACGCTAAAATCTCTTGACACTGGTCGTGAAGTTATATCTCTTGTGCTGTTAACCGAAACGAATTATTGCGTCTGCGATGTCAGACTATGTCGTCTCACATATTACAACAGCTTGAAAACAGTGACTTGTGAGGGACCTCACACACAATTTCCTCATCTCTGTGTGGTCCGCCGCAAACAGCATCCCGGGGGACGGGTCCGACTTTCTCCCAACCCTCTTTCCCGACTTTCGGCTTCCCGCATACTTAGATTGCCAACATGCCGCACGGATATACATTTACAAGCACCTGTGCCTTCTCTGGGATTCAAATCCCGGCCTTTCGGTACGGTGGTCAGCGTCACTAACCACTATCCTAAACGCCTATTCTAAGATCATTGGATCTGTCTACAACTTGAGCGAACAATATTGACTCAAAAAAATCGGTATGGACAGCCATCACAACTTATCGGAGAAAGCCATTCTGTGGTCCTATGTTGGTGGGCGAGTGGGTCCATTTGACTTTACTGAAAGGGAACAAGGCTTCAAGGAGCTTTAGACCAATCGCCGTACAGACGAGTGACGAAATTTATAGCGCGCGCTGGCTGAAGTTCTACGAATATTCTTCCATTATTTCACCAACTCACACGCTGCATTTGTAGTTCGATAAAAATGGCACAAAACCAACACGCAGCAGAATATGCTGCTATGTTATGTAAAGGAAAATCCCGTTTTTAAGGGGAAAGTTAAAGCAGGAATAGGGCTAAGAAATAAAGAGTGATATGGGATACCATGAGAGCAACGGTAAATAGATAAGAGTAAATAAATTAAGCTTACTTTAAGTGTTTTTAGAAATAAACAGTTTTAATCATTTAAATTTATAATATGATTAATTTGCATTACAATCTAATAGCAAACTAATCTAATAGCAAACTAACCTAATAGCAAACTTATTTTTCATGCTTACATTAAAACTGTTTCCACGCAATTTATTTTGCAGTTAATATTAGAAAAAATATTTCTTTAAGTAGGAAATTAGAAAAAAAAATATTTCTTTCTTAATATTTCTTTCTTTTTTTATTTTCTTTTTCTATAAAAGTTATTTCTTTCAGGAAAATAAATAAAATTCATTCGCTATTACAGTATGGCCGATTGCTGCTGCATTCAGCTATAACACGCGAATGGGCTGGCTGCATGGGCGTTTTCGTGGTTTTTCCCATGTGTAACGTGTATACGAGCCAGTTGCCTTAGAAAGTCCTCCATGAAGGCATCCCCTTCCTTAGGCAGATAGCCCTCGAGGCTTTCTCATAATCACACACATACACACACAATCAGCTATCACACACGCATCAAAATTTTTTATTTTAAATAATTTATTCTATAATTAACATGAAAGAAAATATTTTTTCAATATAAAATATATAACCAAAATTATACTAATCTATCCTGTATGTGTGATTAATTCGCATTGCAATTTTTGCCACACAATTACTCATTTTTTTTAATATTACGTAGTTGTTATTTTAATTTCTTATATATATAAGAACTGCTTATTTTAAATATTCTTCCTTCTCAGATTTTATTCTGTGAAAATAATTAAAAGATAGTAATATTATTTTCACACAGCAAGTACTAAAGTAAAAATAATCAGTGTAGGTCTCCTGCAGTTGAAGAACTCCTTGTCAAACCAGCGTTTCGACACATTAAATAGAAAACTAATAATAATCAGTATCTCTTTTACAATGTAAAAATGAGAACTCTGCTATGAACAGCATTTTTTTTAAGTTTGCAAAGAAACAATGATTTTTTAATACTAATAGATTACAAAAGTACTATTCCATGAACAAACCCGCAGTCTTATAGCATTGTTACTTTATAGCATAATACAATAATAATGCAGTATAATTCTACTAATAAGCCCACCAGCGGCCGAGCACCAGTCGCTGAACGTAGGAAGTTTGGTGCGAGGTTCGAATCCCGCGAACGTGATGGCCGCATCGGCGTTTTCGAGGCTTTCCCCATATTTAAGGTGTATACAAGCCAGTTTCCCTCAAAAAGTCCTACCCTAGAAAGCAGTTTTAAATCGTAACAAAATTACACACACACACACACAAATAAATAAATAAATAAAAAATCAGAAAGCCATCAGATTTTATTTTACTCTCAAAGGACCGTTTTTTAACGTTTTGGGTGTTACCTTTATTTATTAATTATCATGTTCTTCCCACTTAAACCATAAAATTCAATTCAACAGCAATATCGTATAATTTAAAAAGAGAATATTTTTAGAATTTCCGACGCATAATCTCGCGCGCTAGAGATGAAAATGTTTTTCACCTCTTTTTTTTTTTTTTTTTTTCCGTACAATGTTGCCATTGCTCGCTTTGAAATCATTGAGTTTCTTAATCAAACACTCATAAATGCTTTACTAAATATGAAAATAGGTAATAAAACAAATTCCCAGTTCCAAATTTGGGCCTTCAGATGCCTATATTAGGATGAAGGATTACGTTATTCAAAATTTCATGGCTCTAGGTACCGTTGTTTTATCACAGTGCTAGAAGCATTCATACATTTTTGTAGATTCCTCCTTATTTAATTTCTTTAAATACAATACAGTGTGATAATATTTGATGGTAACGATTTGGAAAGTGAAACGCCACAAAATGGCAAAACGAAATTAATAGCCCTTCTGAGCTAAAACTTATTTTTAAAAGTATCACAGTTGTTGTAGTACTGCTACTGAAAAAATATTATACGCTTATATATATACTATAAGCTATTTTATAGTTTTACAGTAGTGTGAATTTCGCGTAATAATGAATGACATTCCTTTGTGTGTTCACAGTATTGTTCGTAAGGTATTGAACTATTAGATTTTATAATAAACGTAATTCTTGCTGAACATAAAAATGTACATGAAATGTACATAAAAATGTACATATAAATATAAATACCCATGTACATAAAATTATATTCAACTATAATTGAATAGTAATTTCTCTGCCAAAGAGATGATTTGAAATGTGTAAAAATAAAGATGGTGATTCCTAAAATTCAGTTTTGTTAGCCTCAATGTGTAATGCAAACTATGATTGAAAAGCAAAAGAGATGATTTCAAATGTGTAAAAATAAAGGTGGTGATTCTTAAAATCCAGTTTTGTTAACTTCGTCTGTATGTCTTCACCCTCAGCCTAACACACACACACACACAGATATATATTTATTTCATTAATTTTGCGAAGATAGCATAATTTATTATGTTTCTTGTGTTTCTTATGTTTCTCATGTTTATTTCAATTATTTTGAGTTTTATTTCATAAGTCCAATTAAGATTAACTACTGTTTATTATATTTATATAAAAATAATATTGAATTAACATGCATGAAAGCGAGGGTGTGGGGGACACTTTACTCAGGTATCATGTAATTTTTACTACGTAATTTAGATATTCACTTAAGATTTCTAAAAAATCCATTGACTTCACGAAAATTCTACATTCAAAGTGAATTCTTTAGCACTCTACTTAATTTGGCTTTATTATCTCAAGTTTTCTAAAAATCTAGTAACTTAACAGAACTGCGATTTTAGTCTTAACTAAATTTGCTAGTTTGGCATCATCATTCTTTCTTGAGTAAAGGACGAAAAACCTTTGCATTTATTAATTGTTGTTCACTGAACGGGAGTTAGTTTGTTCCCCTTGAAAAGTCAACTAATTTCGGATCAATGACGGTAATAGCTTGGTTTATTAATTTTCAAAGTTTGAATTTCTATTTTGCATGATTTAAATTCAAGTACCTTAAAAGTATTTTCGGAATTTGTTTCATGATTTAAATTCAAGTCTCTTAAAAATTTTTTCAGGATTAAATTTCATACTTCTAGGTTAATTCATTTTCATACATTCTACTAAATTTGTATTAGGAGATAATATAATCAATATTTCTCTAGTAAATAAATTATTACGTATATATATATATATATATGCTTAGCACATATGAATAGAGGGTTCTAAGTAATCAAAAGTAGACGTGAAAACTGTTAAACATGAAAGCTGGAGAGAAATACACATGAAAACAGAATGCATTACGAACACAGGATGAATACATATTAAACAAACTAACACAAATTATAAACTGAAATACACACCACAGACCAAAATATTTTTTTAAATTGATATACTAAACAGTTAATAACAACATGTAAGTAGATTATTCTACTTGAGTGTTAAGAAATGACTTAGGTCTTTTACAATACAGGGGTTCATTAACAGTCACAAATTTTAATAATAGTCACAAATTTTACCAGCAGGATTATTAATTAACTTTTGTTTTACGTAACGATCTGGATAGGGGAACATGTCCTGAAGATGTTTGTTGTCAGATGTCTTGAGGACTTCGGCCAGTTCCAAATTCTGAGGATATCTGTCCTGTGTTTTGAGGTTGAGTTCCATTGTGAAACAAATATGCCATTTTTTTCTGTACCAGGTAATTCTTGTAAATTAGATAGCCACTTTACCGGCTTATGTAAATATAAGTATCACTAATTTGTTTTTCGTTCAGCTATTTTCACGTTTCTTAAAAAAATTAGATGCTTGTCAGAGTAAAATCTCTCCTTAAATTTCCCTCTTCTTTGTTAAGCAAATAATTTTTTTAATGGAATTGTGTTATTTAGGCTTTCTTACACTCTTTAGGTAATTTTTTTTGGGTGAAAAACTTTTTATTACTAATCATATTTCATTTGAGCCAAGCCTGATAAAATGAAAGCAAGATGCGTTTCAGTTCTTGTTCCTAAGTACCGCATGGAGAACTATAATCCTCGCAGTTTGTTTTATACGTTATTAAAATAATAGATTTTAAATATTTTCCCTGCTGACGGCTAAATTACATGATGCTTATGCAAACTTCTATGTTCTCAACTGTAAGTAGTGCAATGCTATTGTTGTAAACTTCACTGCTTCATAGTTCAGGAAAAAGAAACCTACGTTAACTATTGGGTTGGTCCATAAGTTCTGATGATTTTTTAGAAATCTAGGTTTCCACAAAAATTAAAAAAGAAATGAACAACAAATCAATCCATTATGCATGCTCCATCGGTCTTTATAACTTCTTCCCAACATTCAACAAGCTGTTCAATGCCTCGACTGTAGCAACCACCATCTTTAAATCACCGTCTTTCAATAGCTTAAACCAATTTTGAGCTTCCTAAGAAGCATCGTTTCTTCGTCATACATTTCACAAACATCTTGAGCAGGTTCTGTGGCTCTGAAACCTCGATTTAACGCAAAAAGCAGAAGGTGTTGAAAATATTAATTTTTTATCGGCTTCATTTTAATGACATGAAAAGAACGAAAGTCATGTCAATATAAAAATACTATATACATTGTTTTGTATCGAATAACTCAAAACGCACTGATAAAACGTTTTAGTACTTTTCGCGTAAAATGTTCACTTATAAAAACGCCAGGACTTACGGGACAACCCAATATCAAGTTTTGACCGTAACTCTTACATTCATCACCCATGTTTAAATATCTTTAATGATTTGATATAATGTTCTTGTTATTATTTCAAGGTTTGTATTACGATTGTTAAAATTACTTTCGTATTCTTGCTGTATGTGTAATGCATGATTCTTAAACAGATCTGTAATTAAACAAAGGTTTAATGATTTGCGATACCGATTTCAAAGCTTTTGTGCCCATTAAAAAAAAAGATAGAGGATCACATCTAAAGAAGAATCAGTACAATAGGATTATATGTAGTCGGAGGATTTTCGTGAGAATTAATCTGATGAAACCTTACATGATGGTAGTTGAATAGCTTATTCGTTTTTTAACAGAGTTGATAAAGTACTTCAAATTTCTTACGAAACCATAGATGTTACTAAGCTACAGTTTTTTATCCGTGTAACTGAATTTGAAGCATAGCTGCAGTATTTGACAGACACTTAGCGTGATTTTTAAGATTAGAGGACCATTATATAATAAGGAAGAACTTTGATTATTGAAGATTTGTATTGTAAGGATCCTACGTTTTACTAACGTTTATTTTATTTTAAATCTTTACTATCACTTCTTATTTTCTACTTCCGGCCAGAATTAAAAGCTTTAACTTATTTATGCAAATTTGTCTTGCTAACGCCAAGTACTTAAGTTGTGGCTTTTTGCCAAGCGAGAGAGAGGAAGGAGTTATTAGAAGCAGGCCGCTTGCCATAGTAGTTTTACTCGGTTGCTGGTTGCCTTCAAGGCCAGAGGTTTAGTCCTCTTGATAAATTCAAACGTATCGTAGTTTTAGCAGCTCTCTGTACTACATACGGATTTGGTTAAATAAAGGCCAATATTAAAGTTAGGCACTTGTATATTAATACAAAGTTAGTTTTACACTAGTCTTGATAGAAGACACTAGTCTTGATAGTATTACTAACCGCTTCTCAGTCGGGTTTTGTTTTCTTTCGTATTTCCAATCCAGAAAAAACACTTTTTTTTGCTGAAAATTAACATTTGTTCCATCCTGAATTCGGAAATACAAAATATTCTTTTTAGAGTTTTAGTTAGTAGTTTTATATTCTTACGTTCAGACCACAAGTGGTTGGTCTCTGTATTCCGAAGTTCCGGAAATCTCTGTAAAAATAGAAAAATAAAGGGTTTCGTATACCCTTCCTGTGTGTATTGTCTACTTCACAATTTATTGAACATAGCTTGAGTAAGCTCCCTGTTGCGAGTCAGGACAGTTCATGTTTCCAAGGCAAGTAAAGAGGAACACTAGTCTTGATAGTATTACTAACCGCTTCTCAGTCGGGTTTTGTTTTCTTTCGTATTTCCAATCCAGAAAAAACACTTTTTTTGCTGAAAATTAACATTTGTTCCATCCTGAATTCGGAAATACAAAATATTCTTTTTTCTGTAAGCAGTTTTTTGCTTTAGCCGACTGAAAATCCATACATTTGATATCCTGTTCACTCATCTCCAGTTTTCTCAGCAATGCACCCAAATTTTAAATTAAAAAAGTTCTCTCTGATAATATATATATATATATATATATAATTTATTCCTTTGAGGTACTTAAGCTAAGTAAATGCATAAGAAGAACTGTTAAAAATAAGTAAAAAATGTTTTGGAAAGTAGCTTTACAAAGTTACCGTGAAAACAGCTTTATAATCTTTCTTCACCATCAGAGGGTAAAGACTACATTGAAATAATTTATTACAGACTATTTTATTGCTTAATTTTTCAAAAAGAAATCTTGATTACGTCATTCACTGCCCTCGAGCCATCATCCATCAAAAACTGTTTAAGCATGCAAAATTAACTAAAGCGAAATTACGGAAAAATACAGAATGATTATGTTTTCCATTCAAGGTAGGAAATCTCACTGTAAAAAATGTGAAGAAAGTAGGACTAGTTGCAACTCTTAGCAATATTCAGAAATACAAAAAGTAAACGCGGTATATAACGAGTCGTGTAGCTAGCGCTTAATTTACTTTCTACGACGGAGTTTTACTCTTCGTGTGACATCCGTCGCCGACCAAGAAGTAGTAAATTTCTTATGATTATAAAATACATATGCTATTAAAAATGTTTAAACTTTTATATGAACCAAAGATTTAAACATTTTACTCCTGAATTTCATCTACTGTTGAATTTTGTCACTTTACATAATTTATATTGTTATTAGTTTCGTTTAATATTTAAATCTGAAATAAAAATGAAAGTGCTAAATTCACGGCGCCCCATAGTATTTTAACGAACGCCAATAATGAGATTACAGATAGTCTGCTTAATGTTTTGCCGATTCAGCATTCCTTAAAATAAAGTTTTAGTTTATAAATAAAATTTACTGTACACGTTTTATAGAGATAGTATTGGGTGATGGAATATCATTCACATTACAGTGAGCAAGTGAAGTTTGCTGGGTTAATGCAAAAAATTCCGATATGCGAATTACTAACATACAAATACTTACTTTTATTTCCTTACACATATAGGTATTACACAAACCTTTACTTTAAAATTCATGTTGGAAATGGCAGCCTTGTTTTCTGTGCCTACTTTATGGAACATTTGTAGATTGATATCTTTCTTGTAGTAAAGTCCTTATTTAAGTCCTACAGTGTAGACAGATTTTTTATATAGATCTTAGCTTCTTGAGCACAGCGAGCATGATATGCACTGAGGTGTAACATATCCATTGCTTTCTGAATTCGTCCATATGAAATCGTTTATTAATTCTTCAGGATTTTTGAAGGCGACCTCTGCACCATTCTTTCAACATTTTTACTTCCTTGTACGAAGTAAAAAGGAAGTATTGTAATCGCGAAAAGCTTCAGGCAACATAATTCAACGAAAATATCCATTTTGACGGCTATCGAATGCAATTTAACGATGTTTTTGCGTGATATCTGTACGTAAGGACAGAATAAAAGACTCGTTTCCTCCAAAAAAATTATAAAACTGCTTTAAATTAATTCTGAAGAGAATTTTTCGTGGCGTCTGTACGAACATATGTACGTACGTACGTACGTATCTCGCATAACTCAAAAACGAGTAGCCTCAGAACATTGAAATTTTGTATATAGGACTGCTTTAACATGTAGATGTGCACCTCGTATTTTGGTTGCAAACTGCCGCACCAAACGTATATAAATATATTTATATATATATCCACTTTGTTACCCAGCTCAGTGATCTCAGTGTCTTTAATCTTATATGTTTGTCAATTGTACAATTTTTGCTTTAAAAATGATTGAATTATGTTGTTCTTATCTTCAGTTTAAGGTTTTTATGCCTTTAGTAAATCTGTATGCAATATTTTTAGAATTATCAACAATTTTAAAGTTGTTTAAGTGCATCTAAGCCTTTTTTAGATGGCGGCCATTGATTGTTTACATTTGAAACAGCAGACTAGTGGATTTGTTGCCAATCTAGAGAAGCATAGCTTCGCAACAACAAAGATAACAATTTATTATTGCGAATTAAATCATGCGTAATCCTTTCCGGAATATTTTCGAGGAAATAAGTGTTTAAGATTTACTTCGTAATTTTTAATAGAGGTATTTTGAGTTTTTATGTATTTTTCCCTTCTCGCGAAGTGAGAACTGAATTAATTGAATTCACTCAATCGTCTGTGAAAAACTGTTTCTTTTTTCTTTCTTTTTTTTTTTTTTTTTTTTTTTTTTTGTTTTCTTTGCTTAATTTCTTTTATACATCGTTCTAGCTTTATTATAGTATTTGAATAGAACACGTGGCAACGATTAAGTAATTCTTTAAATGATTTAATTTTGTGCATTCTGAGTTATAATATGAACGAAATATAATACTGTTAAGTGAACCTAGCGCCAGAGTGTCGCTATGGTAAACAAAGTGAATTTTAAAGAATGCATTTATTCTATTGTGGTTTATGCGCTGTCGGCGAAGTAGGTGGTTTAATTCAATCTAGTTTAATTCAATCAAGTTTAAACGATATGCAAGAAAAAATGCGTATAATTTAATATCCCGTACAAGGAAGTCATGTGGTGTACACATCAGATTTTTTCAGTTTGGCTTCAGTCCAAACGGCCTGTGTCCCAAAATTTGGTACTGCCAATAGTGGAACCGCATATTTGAGTACGGCGATTAATCTTGTTATCATAGATTTGTTAAATCACTGCCACATCCAATTATTTTCGATAAAACTGAAATATACCACATAATACTGGTGAAATACTACTCAAAAATTAAACGTTTAGTTTTAGACACTAAACACCTTTAGTTAACACGTTTAGTTAAACACTGGTGAAATACTACTCAAAAATGAAAATTCGTTGCTTTTGAGAAAACGATTCTCTATCAACACAAATATAACATAAACGTTTATGACTGCCACAGAAGAGATGGCGCGTATGTTTGTTGTTACTTCTACTCTCATATAGTGATAAACGATAGAATTAAGGCAGCAGCAATTTAGTTTATAATAAGAAGTTTATCTGATGTACCTTATTTTTTACCTGCCTCTCTGCAACTTTTGGTACTTATGTGTGCTTCAGAAATATATTTCAGACTGGGAGATGAATTTAGCAGAGGTTTAAATGAAGTTTAACAAAATATTTTTTTGCTATCATGAATAAGCACAAAATGTAGAGTATTCAAATGTCGATCCTTTCCTAAGTCAAAATTATTTCTTGAAATGTCTAATTCGTGCACCTAAGATCTTTAATTACCACAGAATGATCTCTTTCGCTTAACATACATCCTGTTTAGGTGTCATGAAATTGAAATGGAGATGCGAAAAGATGTATTGCATTTCAACACAGTCCTAAAAGGTTCGCTGTGAGTTTGGAACAAAGCTTAAATTTCCCGTACATTATAATAATAAAAAAGCATGTCGTAATTCAATAATAAGGCTATGTTACAGCAACATGAAAAGAAACATGCAACGTAAATACATCTTATTCATTTTGTAGAGATATTACGTATTTCTTTGGAAGCAGGAAAGATGAAAAATGAGCAATCGCCTTCGCCGGGAATCGAACCATGGACCTCTGGAATACCGGTCCAGCGTGCAGAAACACTACACCACGAAGGCACGCTAGTAAGGCGGGAGAAGTACTATATATATATACCCCCTCTTAAAGCGCGACTGGAGTTTTTTAGGGGACCCAATTGCTAAATCTGAGTGCAGAGAATCATTATCCACAACCCTTTTAGTTCGGGCGCCACTGTAGAGACATTAGGTATATTTTTGGAAGCAGGAAAGATAAAAGTTTAGCAAACGCCTTCGACGGGAATTGAACCACGGACCTCTGGAATACCAGCCCAGCGTGCAGAACCACTACACCATGAAGGCACGCTAGGAAAGCGGCAGAAATACCTTATATTTTATTCAAATACATTCTTTAAGATGCCTTGGTATTCTCATATTAATTAAAAAATTATTTTTCCATTCTTCAGAAATTTGATATACAATCTAATAATCTTTATGTATTTTGTTTTTACCATGCAGTTTCGTTGCTGAAACTTCAAAAGAAATCAATGTGTAAGGATTTATTTATTTTTCCAACCAATTATTTTATATTTAAAGCTTTACTGTCTTTCTTGCGTCCGTTTTCCAGCCAAAATGCTAATTTTTCGCGCGTATTCAAATGGGGCAGTAAGAAGATAGTATTTAAAGGAAGGTTTGAGATTGTAGAATCAGAACGTGTTCCGCCCGCTAATAGCCGCGTTACTACTTGAACTCTTCGACTGCAGTCTGTGAGCGGCATTTCATTATTCTTGCCTTTATGGCTTGTCATCCCGGTGCAAGGTTTGAGCCAACTTGCGCGTTATTCTTTCTATGTAATCTGTGGTTATCTTACGACTTACTTAGCTTTAGTTTGAATTCATTACTTTTTGAGTTAAGCCATAAATGCTGGCTGGCTTTGTAAGGACAAGAAGTGCCTTTGGTTAAATTACTAACTTTTAATAAATAGATCCTTTTACGAACCTATTCATTAAAAGTTATAAATAAATTTATTAAAAGAAATAAATAGGTCTTACGTTTCTCTATCTTCATTGTGAACATAGTCATAGATCGCTTAGCTTTCGGCTTGAGTCTCGAGTTAGTTTATGCTTCCAAATGTGGACTCTATAAATGATTTATCATTTTCCCTTTAAGTCTAATAAAAGGGAGATAGGTTGTTTAACTTAATATATATAAATAAAAACAGACTTTTGTTAAACAAGTTTTAATTTTAATATCGGAGTAGTTAGTGCATTGACATGTATATAAAGCAACTCTTAGTTGCTAAAGGTGGGTAAAGGGAAATCTATATGCTAAACTGAGAAACTTCATCAGTAAATAGACACAAGGATGATTGAAAATAAGAGTTTATTAATGAAGAATTTGAAACTGTCTTACGCAAACAGAGTAAACCATTAAATATTCAAATAAGTGTCAAAATAATAGATTCAGCAATAAACAAAAGCTAATAAATTTCATCATGAGAAGAGAGAAGAATATTGTGAAGAAAAAACACTTCCACAATGTGAGATAAATATACATTCACAAGAAATCTAAAATGCTAGTTACACCTGCATCTAAACGCAGGGTTTCATAAATTAAGTTTTAAATCATGAATGCTTAAGGAAAGCCATCTATGTTTTAACTATTTTATATATCCCATGGGCAATGAAGGTTACATATTTGGCATCTTAGGAAAGAAGTATTTAATATACCATGCTAAATATGTTCAGAAAAAATTATAGCCTCTGCTATTATGTACATCTAAAAAATTACAGGTAGATGGAAAAATAAATTCCAAAGCGTGTGAAGAGAAAGTTAATTCTAAATGATACACTTATCGATAATTAATGTTATAAAACCTATTTCATTTTTCAGCTATATAATCTCTGTGACAAAATCTCTTGACTTTGACTAGTGAATTAACTAGTTGATCACAGAAAGGTAAATTAATACAAGTCCTTAAAAGGCAAAATTTACCAGATGAAGCAGAATTTTAAATAAGAAGAAATTATTTTATAAAAGGTTCTAAATTAGATATGCAGTATATGATGGTACTGCATATCTAATTTAGAACCTTTTATCTGCATAACCTTTAGAACATGTTTATCTAATTTAGATTGACATTTGAATACTCTATATTTTGTGCTTATTTATGATAACAAAAATTATTTTATTAAATTTATTTATTAAATACATACCTTTTATTGATTGCAATAATATTACATATATACATAAAAATTGTGAACTGAATATGCTACAAATTATATAAGCATTAAATTGTATCAATTAGATTCATAATTTTAAAGGTAAATGAAAGATTTTATGCGTATGTCAAATGAAAACACTCTAGAAACTGTCTATTTGCTAAATCGCGTAAATTTATTAAAATAAAGATTCGTAACTCCAGCGCTGAGAAAACTTACCAGGTAAAGTGGATGTAAACTGGAATGGTAGCATAACGTAATATAAAATAAAGTGACATGATGCAACGGTTCGAAATTTCGAGAGAATTTTGCCGTAGATACTTTTAACCTTAATATATCTTCAACACCTTGCTGTAAAAGACGTAAACGAAATAGTCTCAAGAGTGAAATCTGAAGACTACATGTATAGAAGTATTTTAATTAACTGTAAAACTTATATAATGTATACAACATAACAAATTTTTGTATAGTACAAAAGTTCACTGTCAATAATAGTAACAGTCAGAGTAATTAGCAATTTGTCACATTTTTCACATACCACTGAGAAAGCTAACAGAGATGCTATAAAATATACTAAAATTAACAAAATGGTCTGCTTTCGTACCTTGAATCACCTTAAATATTATCGAATTCTGTGTATTTTCTGAGGTAATAGTTTTGTTATATAACTATACTTGTTTTGATTCATTTATAGGCTCATATAACATACAAAGTATTTTAATTTACAAGCTATTAATTCAATTCAGTAGTAACTAAGTTCTGCAGTTAAAAACCTCATAAATAATTTAACATGTTTGTCCTCGAGTTTTCTGCTATTTTGAAGACTGTTTCGGAATAATTCCCTGAGCTTCCTTTAGCCTCAAAAATGAGAAAGATTATGATTTTTGTCTAACGTCCACTTTTTGTTAGCAGTCCAAATAAGGAAGAAACAAAAAAAAAAAATCATGTTTACTCTTGTCAGCAGAGAAGAGCACCGCTGTCTCGATCTGTGAACTCACACAGAGTTTAAAATTTCTTGCCATACCTAATACTCTAAATAACAGGAAATACTTCAAGCTTGGAAAGTTGACTTCTGTGAAATTTTCCTTTGAGCTATTTTTAGTGGATTTTTAAATTCGACAGGATGTATAAAAATATATTTATTTCATTTTTTATTAAGCAGTCTTGCATCTTCTGATCAAAATTTTGCAAAACAATACCGAATGGCTTACAATACCGAATTTGGTGAAAATTTCTCTCTCGGAAGTTAATATATTTTGGCTGAAAACACAGTGCAATTTCACAGTTCATGTAAGGGTGTAGAACAATGTTTTCAACATATTTAATGCTATACTTCAATAGCTTTCCGCTGTTTGTTGTGTTAACACAAATTTATTTAACTTATCTAATAGTAAAATAAGAAGTTTACGAATTGTGGAAGAGTACAGAATTGTATCTGCCGTTGGCGTGGTCCTTGGGAAATTTATAGGTCACAGTATTTGCCGAACTTCGTCTGAATTTTGAAAGAAAATTCCTCGGGAAACAGATCCAAGGGTCTGTAACCTCTGTTTCCCTGACGCCCAACCTCTTTGAGAGAACTTTCAGCTCGCGGTGTGTTTCAAGTCGTCTCTTAGAGCAAAGACACTATACACACGAATGTCTAAAGGGCCATTCCCACTGGGGTTTATCTGAGTTAACGGAGTCAGTTCCATGTGTCGAATAGCTCCGCAGTTCAGATTTTTCAACTTGCTGGTTTTGGAGATGGGTCGGCTACGTTAGTTGCATTCTTTAGCTCAGATAAACCCCAGTGGGAACGGTCCTTAATTCTTCTCCGGGATTCGAACACGGGCCCACGGGAACCAGCATTTCAAACTACTATACTGATCAGTACACTCTGCTAGTATTTCTAGTGAAGCTATCATTCGTTTATTATTGCATTACTTGTGTTTTTAAATATGTTTTACCATCACAAATTTATATAATCCACAAATCTGTTTTGCCTCAGAGAATAAAATATGCCACATTTTCCAGCTGCCGCCTCATTTATAATAACTAACAAAAGTAAAGTAGCTGATGTAATGTGTTTTCAGATTACCATATTAATCCAAATATAAGACGAAAGTTATTTTTTTAAAACATCTATCTGAAAAATGTAAATTTATACGAGAAACCTAACATTTGAAAAACATATGAGTCTAATATTAAAAATATCTTTAATACTTACTTGCCTCCTATATACCCATTAGCCGCTGGTGTTGCGGTGACGCAACGGTCAAAATAAATGCGTATATAAATATAACTACCTAAGATATTTTATACCAGCAGATGATTTTGTGTAGGGAATATTATGAAGATTATTTCTGTAAAAAAATATTTGCCTTCAACAATCATTTTGTTTATAATAATTAATCTCATACTTTAAGAAAAATTTAAGCAAAATTTTCAACCGGGTATTTTTGCTGAAAATATTTAACGAAAAAATCGCCGTCTTTATGAGAGATCTATTTTTAGTCAAGGTCACCGTTTATCAGAACATTACAACAGTCACATATTTATATTTGTGTTGGGAAGGAAGGGAGAACAGGTGTTACGCTGACGCAACGTCAGCGGGAAACGGGTAGTCAATCTCCTTTTTCACTCATTCCTTTCGATGTTCTGGTTCATGTTCTGGTTGTTTAAAAATGCCTAGAACAAAATATCTTGCATTAGAAGAAGCCCTTCAAAGATTTTTTGATGAAGAAACAGATGATGATAATGTTAATAATGACCAAAATGAAACTGATATTGTTGTTGTTCCCCCAGAAATTGCAGAATCTAGTGACGAAGAAGAAAGGAAGAAAGGAATGGCAATGTTTTAAATAATGATAATGATATTTTACCAAATGATACTGCTGGGGAAGTTGAAATTCATGTAAGAAGTAAGTTTCACCCTTCTAAAAGCAGTTATAGTCATACTAAAAAGTTTAAAAAGCAGAAGACTGAAATCTTGAAGTGAATAAAAAAGGAACTGTTAGCTATGTCTCAGGAAGAATATGAAGAAAGAGATACAAGAGAAAATATAAAAGACAAAATACAAGGTAAAACTAGTGCACAGATTTTCGATTTTCGTTTTGGTTTAGACATTTACTCTCTTCTCGATGAACAGATAAGTATATACGCTCAGCGAAAAAAAAAGCGCCCAGAATTTAGTGCATCTGAAGCCTATATGAGAAGATTTATTGGAATATTATTGCTTACAGGATATCATTCTTTACCTCAAGAAAAAAAAAATGTATTGGTCTTTTGATAAGGACATTTCTGTTCCTGTTTACGAGAATCGATATCACGTTTGCAGTGCAGTAATATGAAGCAGAATTTGCATTTGACAATAGTCAAATTGACATTACTGATAAATTATATGAGGTGAGACCGTATCTAAACTTACTAAATATCACCACTTTTTACTACTGGAAATATGAAGTCTCGTTTAGATTTCAGACGCGAGAATGCATTATTACTTTTGCAAACTCCTATTGAGAGCGTAGAATCAGCCAGAAATAGATCAGCAACAGGAAGACCAAGTAAATTCAGCATTCAAAAACCATTGCATGGAGATGTTAGACATTTTATCGTAAAGTCCGTTGATAACAAAAGACTTTGTTGTAAAGAGTACCATAGACAGACTGTTTATAGATGCAAAGTATGTAATGTAGCTTTACATCAAGATTCTAATCAAGCTTTTCATGCTTGAATCTTTCAATTGAAATAATCTGTATTTGTAAAAGAAATACAATGTATATTTTAATATTAAATTAATTAAAGTAAAGTGATTTGTAGATTTATAAAACGTTATACAGCTAAAAAGTAATCCTGCGCTCCACTCAAAAGAAACATCACACGAGTACAAGCCTACTCACTAAACATCCGTAGTCTTATCCCGCTGACGTTGCGCGAACGCAACACTCGCGTTTTCCACAGGTAAGAGCATTTTTTTAAAATTTTGAATGTAAATTTATGTTATAAATGCTTAATTTAATATTTGTTATTATTTTCATGAGAAAAGAAACATTCCTTGCAGTTTTGGCGGTGAATGGGTTAAGAGTTAGAAGAAAATATATTTACCTATCTTTTATTAACACAAAGATTTTATGTTTCAAACTCGTATATGTAAAGTTATCTTACGTGTAAAATTCTTTTGATTGCTTACAAAATACCTTAAAGTTTTGGTATTGGTAATATGATTTTGTTAAAGTTTAAAATCAGGTTAAAGACCAAGAGAAGGAAAATAATCATAGATATATCAAAACTGAAACTGTCAAAATTCGAACTTATTGTTCTTTGTAGAATTTGGACACCAGGTCATTTTTTTTTGGAGAACAGGGTCTGTGACAATGAATCAGACACACCCGTCAGAATTCTGGAGGGATGCTGGTAACCATGGCAACGGAAGTGGGAACAAATGTGAGCGGTTTTCGAAGAGAGCGGTTTACGGAAGAAATAAGGGGTAAGCGCTCGGTAGGAGGGTAAGTAATGGGGTGATAGCAGTTAAGTGATTTCCTTTCTCTTTTCCAGGGGGAGTGATACATTCATTGTCTATTCCGATCGGGATGAATCAGTTTGGAAAATGACGAGGGGAGGGAAGGAAGAATAAGAAACCAATGGAAAGAACCTTTTCCAAAAGAGAAAAAGAAGAACGTTATGAAAGTGTAAAAATACCTTAAACATCCATTTTCCTCTTATTCTTGTAACATAGCACTAAATAAAGGAAAGGCTCTACTCGTAACAAGCAATTTGAAATATGAATGAATTCTGGCTTTGAAATCTTACCTAAGACTGTAACAATCAGTTACAGTTTTATTTTTCAATGCAGTTTTATGATATTGACAATATTTATAAGGATTTATGTATTGAGGTTAGGCTATATTATAATAAGGCCATAAAAATCTTATTGGCATTAATTAAAATAAAAAAAAAATACATGAAAGGTATCATACATTCTAAAGAAAAAGAAACTTTGCCGGTCATTAAGTTATAAGCGGCTAAAGTGTGTGTCGTCGATAGTTTATTGTAGCCACTCGAAAAAATGAGTGCGGAAATTAACGTTTCCGCAGTTTTTAATTAATATCTCGGCTGATTAAAGTCGTACGAAAATGAGAACGGTATCGATGGATTCGGAGAATTTTTTGGAATCCGAAGATACGCGTCTCGAATTTCAGCTCGACGCCGTTCCGTAGATATTCGAGAAAAAAAATTTGGCACGTAGCCAAATCCCTCTAATAGGGAAAACCCAAGAAAGAAAGTGGAAAATATAGAGAAAACGTAGGGGAAAATTAGTTTTTAATTAATATCTCGGCTAATTAAAGTCCTACGAAGACGCGAATGGTCAAAATGGCGTGCGACGGACCTGGGGAATGCAACTGTGTGCTTCGTAAGCCCGGGAGCCAGCCGTTTCGGAGAAGATGATGTTACTTAACCCTATATATATATATATATATATATATATATACAAACAGACACTTAAGCCGCATATATATATATATATATATATATATATGCGGCTTAAGTGTCTGTTTGTCGCCGATAGTTTATTGGTTGCTTGCGTAACTGTACTAGCCAATGGGGTGAAGTTGCCACGGCACAGGGTTGCCGTTTCAATTGAGACATAGACAATTTCCTGTAAAACTTGCCTTTGCTATGACCATCAATAAGTCTCAGGGCCAAACGCTTAAGCGTGTTGGCATTTTTTTACCTGAGTCTGCATTTGGACACGGTCAACTTTATGTTGCCTGTTCAAGCGTTTGTGAAAGAACGGACGTAAAATTAAAAATAATGGATGGTCCTCTTCAAGGCGAGATTAAAAATGATGGAAATATCTACGCAAGAAATGTTGTGTACAAAGAGATCTTTGACATGTGAATTAACATTTTATTATTTAAACCACCTTTATTCATTGAGCTAGCAGTGGCTTTTAAGAAATGTACCGCCAGTGGTTTCCTTCATTGCACTCTACTTTAAGCAATTATGCAAGTAGAAGGGGGAAACCACGTGGGGCAGTAATCCTCGCCGCTTGCCCTGGGTAATTCAGTTTGAATTAGCAGACACCTTTGCACAAATCATTTTAATTACAATTTATATCTAGAACAGCGGTCATTTCGTATGTCCGCCGGGTTTTCTAGTTAAGTTATAAACACTGCAGTTGCAAGTAAAGCAAATAAAGTACAAAATTTTTGAAAAAATTTTAAAAGGCTGTATTTTTGGCAAAAATTAATGTTTTGTAAGTACTAGCAGGTATATCATTAATTAGAGTTATCGAAATCTTAAATGTTACAAAAGAAATCTTACAGCTGTGTAAAAAACAAGACACATTACTCTCAAAATTTAAATTGTGACAATGTACAATACAAGAAGTTCAAGTTTAAGGGTGAATTAGCAATTTCATGTTGCAAGTTTTATGGCCAAACTTCAAAGTAGGAAGTTTTAAACAAATTATTCCAAGTATTTTCGCGCAATATGCTGCTGAAAATTGATCAGTATAAGAAAAAAGTAAGAAATTTAGAACCAATTTCACAAAGGCCCCAAAGAAGTGAATTTCAGTACCATTAAATTTCAAAACCCCCCATAAATATGTAAAATAAGAATTAAGGAAATGTGAAATACTAAAAACTGAAACTTACAAAAATTAGAAAAATACAAAAGAAGAGGAAAGCAATCAAATATGATATAACGTTATTAAGAGGAAGGAGGATACAGGCTCAATTGCAATTCCACTTGAAAACCACTGCATATTGTTATCCAAAATTAGCTGATGAACAAAAATTTTGAAGGACTAGAATTAGAATGATCGCTCAACCCAACAGGTGGACTTCTACCCTATGTTGTCTCAAGACAACAAACAGAATAATGTCATAAAAACAATCTTTAAATTAAAGTTATTTAAGTTCGTTTTGTGCTCAATACTGCACATCAGCACAGCAAATCGTATGTCTTTAAAGCTTACAAGGTCGAAACCTCCCTTTTAACCGTGAAAAGCAAAACCATCAGCATTCAGTAAGTTTTATACATGTTTCTCGTAAAAGGTTTACCACTGCGGTAGCCGTATATGCAACATAATGGTTTTGCAGATTCCGTGCATTGAAAATATAATGTAAGATGGCCTTATCAAACTTCTACTTCTTGTGGCTACAATTGAGCTACAAGTCATTCATTATCAACAATATGATTCTCAACAATGTGATGGATGGTTTCTCCCGCAATTGTTCCGCATTTGTGGATCCATCTGGATTTTACTACTACTTTGTATCACTGATCTGAGCTATGATACCTAATACATCCCCAATGGAGACAGCTTTCTTGTTCCCATGGTAACCCAGCGGTCAGACTACTAATATTAGAAACTGGTATCATTTGTCGAATACTTGGCGCCATGAGGAAATGCATCATGAGGTTCCAATATTTGTTTGCTTTTTCGATGTAATTCGATTTGCTAAAGAGACTAATCTGGATTAAATTGCCAACTTTTGATTTTCCTTGACTTGCAATGGCGTTCATGTTAATATGTATTAATTTTATATCATTAGTTTTTATTGTAAACCCGATCACTTCAAAATCTCACATATTTAATTCGCTTTATCTAATTTCTAATACGATCAAATTGAAAGATATTGATTATGAATGATCATTTCTATCCTTTACACAAAACGAAGCAAAATTTATTAAAATTTATGCGATATAAATGTTTTTTGCTGTACATCATATTTCGATTTATACATAAATATCTGTTATCACTAAGAGTTCTTGAAGCAGATCTATTCATAAATTGAATAAAGTTTGCGTTTAAGAATTATTTAGACATGTAGGGAAATAATTCTCCCTCTTAGAAGATTCTTTTTCTTTCCCTTTTCTTTTTTTTTCTTTTTTTTTTTAAATCATAATAATTTTTTTAACAAAACTAAATTTTTACTTCATTTGCTAAATATTTATCAAATTATACTTAGAGAGTAATAATAATAATTCCAATTTATAATCATTTTCTGTCTGAAATCCTAAGATAAATATCCGCAAGAAATTTCTGATGGTTACAATTTGTAATTCAAATGTATTGGCAACTAAAGATTAAATTTCAAACCGACATTTATTGCAAATAATTCTAACATTTTGAGAAAACTATTAAATAACTTATTTGTAACTTAAAATAAAAATAAGCAAATTATGAAACCTTTCCAAGTGGGACAAAACTTGAGGTCAAACAATGACATTTTCAGTTTGTTAAATTTTTCTGACACGTAATATAAATAATAAATATGTACATTTGTATGTAAATAATTATAAATTTCTTTATTTTGTAATCCAACTTTCAACAGCAAAATTTCATCGCATTTGGATTTTGATATAATTTGTAATCTTCGAGAAAATTTACTTGTTGCGTTAGTACGGGTTCTTAATAGATTGAATACATCCCGATCCAGTGATAGGTTGATAAAACTTATTTTATCAAAAGACACCCTTCAGAGATCTGGAACCTTCCACAAAAATTATCTCATAAATCTTCACAGTATTACAGAGTACAATCTGTAGTGACACTTCAAACTACTGATAACATTAAACACAACGCAATGCAAAATTCAGCTAAAGAGCGAAGCTAAACCGGAGACAGTTCTCTGAACTCACGCAGAGCTAACAGCTAACAACAACAACTGGGAGCAGATGTTCTCTCTGGCCTAATATAGTTTTTACCCAGCCGCCGAGATCTTTCTAGCACTTTCTGCTTCTCGAAATTATTGAAAAGCAATATGTGAGTCGAATTACGGTTACAATTACAGTACCTATTACGGTGAGTGATCAATTAAATTTATTTAATTACAATACCTACAATACCTATTTTGGTGATACAGGGACGGGGCCAAAATGTCGCTAAACTGTAGACAAGTGTAGCGAATTTTGACGATTTCATGCCAAATTTAGCGACAAAAATTAGTCGCGAAATCATTGCCAGCTTGGCGATATCTCGTCAGATTACCGAGATACCCATTTACTCAAGGTTAAATAGACTTGACCCTGTATTCTTAATTTTCCGGTATAGCTTTTCTCTAAAAATCTGTCTAGATGTTTTATGTTACATTACACAGAAAAATACAACAATTTCAAATATAATTACATTAAAATCATCTATCTAGGTAAAATGTTCCTAACCTTTTCTTCATCATGAATTAAAGACGCTCAGCGATCATTCTGGTTCGTTTTAGAGACTTATTAATTTTCAACTGCGAAAATTCTGCTCACTTATAAATGTACTCCCAAACATAGTGATTTTTCTTATCACAAAAAATTTAACTGGATTTACTTATCATTTCACAAGTACGGCTGAAATTTAATCTAATATATATCTCCAAGTATTTGAATAAGATTTATATCACACTGTAATAGTGACGCTCAACCGGTATAGTGTCGCTAACTGCCGTGCCGAAGTGCCCGGCTTCAAATCCCAGAGAAGGCATGGATGTTTGTGAATGTATAGCGTCCGTGCTGCATGGGGGCACTCTAAATATGCGGCAAGCCGAAATTCCTCTCGAGAGGTTGGGGTAGAGGAAGAGGAGTGGGAGACCCTTAGACCCGTCCATCCGGGGTGCTCTCAATCAAAACTGGCATCGGAACTGAGCTAAATCGCACTGTCACCTGTAAGGGGCTCAAGACTGTTACCAACGACAGGCGTAATCTTGTACTCCTTGCCACAAGGAGTTTCGTGGCTTAGGCTGATTATACGTCAGACAAGTGAGCATCAGTTAACAACAACAACAACAAATTAATAATTACATTTGCAGATTTTCTCAGGCGTTACTCACATTCACTTTTAATGACAAGGAAAATGATGTAAAACTGGACTCCAAATCATTAAAATCACAAAATGTTCTCATATTCTTGTCATAATAATGCTAATTAATTTACGGAAAATGCATTAGTGGTCTTCAAAAACTGTTTCGGGGGCCGCCAATCTGAGACTATAGTAACTTAAACTACAGACACTAAACTTACTTAAACTACAGTAAGTGATTAACGCATGGGGTATTTCGTTGAGGAAGGAAGAGTAATGGAGAAGTATAAGGAATAAGGAAGAGTTTCATCGTTACGCAGCCGGCATAGTGTTTATCGTATTATGCAACAGTTGATTTATCGAATGCAGATAATTTTCGAAACTATCTTTGAATTGCTGAGTTTCCTTAGATGTAATACTCCACTACTTTGTAAAATACAATATTTGGTTAAAATATCTGTGGAATTTCGAGATCTGTCTATCTATATTCTGAAACCTTGCCCCGTTCAATTAATACTACGACGTAGGCTTCTGAGGACCGGTTCTTCTTCATAGATTAAATCATAGGTGAAATAAGAAAATCAAAATATTGAATGAAGCAGAAAAATCCTTAAGTAATTTACAACCTGTGTCATCATTCCAACGAAAAATCTTTAAACTAATTAATAATGCCAAGAAATGCAAAATCAAATGCAGGGGAGAGCTGAACAAAAACACATAGTAATAAACATTATTTTCCTGTAATTTTAATTTCGATTTAGAATAAAAGCAGGGGTCACAAATCTTTGGTTTAGCTAGGTATCCAAGCGGAAGTTTCAAAATGCAAGATGTCCTAAAAATATTAATGATAAAAATTTCCCTTCCCTTTTTTTTTTTTTTTTTGGAGGGGGGGTTCCGACAAATATAAATGAGCTTGAAAATATAATTTACAATATGAAATTATTTAGTATAATTATTTGTAATATTTAGAGCATTATTAGTTAATGATTCATTTAAGAGTTTTGAAAATTATTTGAATTAAAATCAGTTTAATAATTATTGTTCACTGAAGCAGTTTCTATAACTGCTTTAGTTCCTTTCGGTAAATCTCATCTGAATCTGACTGAGATGTAGCAATATACGAATCAACTATTTGGAAGAACTGACACTTGCAGTATAAAGAAGAGTTTAATTCAGAAACTCTTGTTTATACTGGAAGGACTCCTTTATCTTTCATCACAAATCTACCCATGCCGTTAATACAACATTAGTTCAGATTCAGGGTATGATGTTTTAGTAAAAATCTTAGCGATTCTTGGATATTCTTTTGGTTGTGAAGAAAAAGGAATCGAATAGAATGGAACATATCTGATTGATTAAAGCTCATTTTTTGTATAAAAAATTTAAATTTAACACAAAAAAAACGAAATTAATTTCTTATAAACTCTATATATTGTGCAAGTACAGTTTATTATTATGCTTACTTGCTTCTCATCACTTTTTGTTACAACTCTTAATCTATTCATTCCTTGTACAACATTCATTCCTAGTACATGTTTAAATCCTAATGCGAGATTAAATAATTTTCAAAACCTCAAAATCCTTCTTACCGTTCATAATGTGACAGTTCTTATTTCATTAATAAATATAGAAATTCTTGTACGCAGGAATAAGCAAAGAAATTGGAGATTAGTTACAATAAAAATACATTTTCCGCATAGATTTGACTAATTCTAAAGATTATACGACCTAAAAGCCTCTAACCATTACAAACCTTCCTAGCTTAGATTCCTAAACATAACCCACAGTCGCTCAACTGTCAATGCATCAGTATCACATAACACAGCGGAGTTTCGCTCAATCTAACGGCCATTATTCTCGGCTTTAGAATTGAGAGTTGTGCATGAAGGAGAAGGTTGGGAGGGTGGGATTTCAGCAGACGATTAATCTTCCTTGGAGGAGACAACCCCGCTTTTCAACAGGTGTCAGGGGAGATTCTGCCTTAGCTTCTCCCTTATGCAACCAAATTGGTCTTATCTATGTGCAATTCGAGCGAGCTCAGGAGGTCTGAAATCTGATGAAGATTTTAAAGCTGGGAGGGGAACACATAAGACTCAGATGCCTCGTCTGCTCTATTAATAAAAGTAGCATCGGTCTCCGTAAAAGATTTACCTTTTTTCAAGTTTCTCGTTACTTTCAACGAAACCTTTTACAGTGGAAACACATGCTCTGAACGGCGGAAGAAATAGCGCTAGAATTTCCTAAATCATGAAAATTGCATTATTTGACTAGGAAGACAAATTTATTGACATTTCGTGTTTTTATTTTCATCATTTATATCAAGAAGGTATCCAATAAACAGATACATAGCAAATGGTAAGGACGTATATAATGATTTGTAGTTCCAAAGAAATGCGTATTATTTTTCTGTGCTATAATTTAATTTGATTTTATTTCTTTTATGAATAATTTCGTCAATTTTCTTTATTATATAAATTAAGGAAATAGGGAAAGGCTTAGTTATAATAAACATAATCATGACTGTAAAGAAGAAAATGCCGTTATTACTTTACTTCATGTTTTCGTGTCTAACTTTAAGCAATTCCTACTTGACTAGCTTTTAGTTAAATTAATGTCAGTTAAATTAAAATTAATTAAATTAAATTTTAGTTAAATTATTTAGTTAAAGCTGTGTCTAACAAGTTTACTCAACGAACAGAAGTTAAAATTATCATTATAATAAATTATACAGAAATGCAATATAAAATTTATTTATGACAAAATTAACTTTTCATATGTTAGAAAGTTAGAATTTAAAATTTGTAACGTATTTTGTAAAGTTGACAACATTCAGCATTTGTTTATTAATTCAGAAAATCTTGTTTATACTGGAAGGACTCCCTTTATCTTTCATCACAAATCTACCCATGCCGTTAATACAGCATTAATTCTGATTCAGGGTATGATGTTGTAGTGAAAGTCTTAGCGATTCTTGGATATTTCATTAGGTTGTGTTACTGACCAGTTAACGCATTAGCACAAAAAGGGGCAAACCTGCAGTTGGACTGACGAGACGAAAAAAAGGTGAGCTCGAGAAAAAGAAGGAAGGGTTTGGTTTGTTTTTATTTGATTATGACAAAACACTCGAGGGCTATCTGCCTGGGAAAGAGTTGCCTTCTTGGAGGACTTTATAGGGAAAACTGACTCGTATTCACTTTACACATGGGGAAACCATGGAAGCGCCCATACAGCTAGGCCGTTCGCCGTGATTCGAACCCCGGACGCCGTGATTCAACGACTTTGCCGCTCGGTCGCTAGTGGGCGAAAGGAAGGAGGGGGGAAAGAAATTGCGGTTATTGAAAATGGTCGATGGCATCGAAGCGATCTACGAGTTTGCTGAGAGGCGAAAGTAAATGAATTTATTACGAATTCATAATGAGAATATAAAATTTTTTACAACTTTTTGAATGCTGGGCCTCTTTCACTATGAACACCGCTCAGTTGTGGTAAATTATTAAAGGGACGGAGGGAACATGGAGACGTTAGGCAAAGAGGTTGCTCTTCGAATTTGTGGGGAAATGTGAGGGTGGTTCAAGAATCTAATGTCTCTAAATTCAGTTTTATAGAAAAATTGAATTCTCTGAATGAATGCAATTTTGTGTTATGAAAAGGGAATATTGAAAGATAAACTAAAAGTCACTAACATATTTTTTTCAAGCATATAGGAGTGGAAAGACACATATTTGTTAAAACAATAAATTTGTATTGTACACGTATTTCGAATTCTATGTTATATGAATACGAAGTATCTAAGAAATAGTTTTAACTAAAATGGCTTTCGAACTTTCAATTTTAATCGATTTTAACTGTCATTTTCTGTATGGTACAGCCCTCTTTAGTTCAACAGAAGTTGATTAGTATATTTTGGAGTTCATTTTCCTTTATATTACGTTTTTCATACACATAACGCGTACCTGTTGCTTGCAACTTTTAACATATCTAGAAAATATCAATATGGGAATCCAGGAAATGACTCTTAACGATGCTAAAATTATTATTATTAAGGTTTGGCTGCTTCAAAATAATTCCATTGTTTAAAGGTAGATTAACAATATAATCATAAACTGGCCCAAAAATAACACCTGCGAATCGAAACAAATAGGATTTCTGATATGAAGCCTTAATTAAAAAGCAGTTATAGAAAATGTTAATCAATACTTAATAATATCATGTGGATGAAATACTTATTCAGTATTTGATCAATTGTATTGTAAACTGAAATTCGGCACACATAAAGGAAAGAAAGGCTAATCAAAATGCATTGACAAGTTCTATTTTCAATTTTCCGACTGGAAACTCATCTTAAGAAATTACGGATAAGAATAATAATATCCGTAATTTTTTAATTATTATGAATAATAATTGAAAAATAACGGATTTAATCTTCAAATTATTCCTCTATTATTCAGAAAAATGGAGCCATTATTCTTAAATACAATTCACTAATGCAAATCCTATTTTGTTTTTAAATGTTTTTCATTGATTGCATTATTGGTAGAAATTATTAGTAAAAGCTGTTATTTGAAACACTTTTTATTACTTATGTTTATGTACTATATTATTATAAAGCTTATTTTATATATTAAAGTTTTTGTATTGGGAAGCAAAAAACTAATATAATATGAAAGAAAAAATCTGATGTGTACACCACATGACTTCCTTGTACGGAATATTAAATTATACGCATTTTTCCTTGCATTTTATTAAAACTTATTAGATTGAATTAAACCTACTTCGCCGACAGCGCATAAATTACAATAGAATAAATGCATTCTTTAAAATTCACTTTGTTTACTATAGCGAAACTCTGGCGCTAGGTTCACTTAACAGTATTATATTTCATTCATATTATAACTCAGAATGCACAAAATGTATATCATTTAAAGAATTATCTAATCGTTGCCACATGTTCTATTCAAATACTATAATAAAGCTAGAACTATGTATAAAAGAAATTAAGCAAACAAAACAAAAAAGAAACAGTTTTTCACAGACGATTGAGTATTTCGCATTTAATTAATTCAGTTCTCACTTCGCGAGAAGGCAAAAATACATGAAAACTCAAAATATCTATATTAAAAATTACGAAGTAAATCTCAAACCCTTATTTCCTCGAAAAAATTCCAGAAAGAATTAAGCATGATTTAATTGGCAATAATAAATGAGTGCGTTATCTCTGTTGTTGAGAAGCTAAGTTTCTCTAGATTGGCAACAAATCCACTAGTCTCCTGTTTCAAATGTAAACATCAATGGCCGCCATTAAAAACAGGCTTAGCGGCAATTAAACAAATTTAAAATTGCTGATAATTCTAAAAATATTGCACACAGATTTACTAAAGGCATAAAATCCTTAACCGGAAGATAAAAACAATATAATTCAATCATTTTTAAAGAAAACAATGTACAATTTATAAACATATAAGAGTAAAGAAACTGAGATCACTGAGCCGGGTAATAGAGTGGATATATATATGGTGCTACTTTGGTAGACGGTTGCACAGAGTTTTGGCGATTTACGTTGGCGCGATTTTTACAATCGTCAGCCATCTTAAAAAACGCTGTTTTTAAGCATAGTAAAGTATTCGAAACTTTAAAAAATAAATAAATAAATAAATAAATAAAAAATAAATAAATATCGTTAAAAGTAATGGATTAATTTTTTGTTGAAAATGTCGTTTTTTAAGATGGCAGACAAGTGTAAATAAACACATTTACTATGAGTATAAAGTACTAAAGTAAGGCTATTATTACTTTCATATAGCAAAAAAGAGAATAAAAACACCGCTATAAAACAATGTGCCAACGTTTAATTAGATTAAAATATTACTAAAATTGAATATCGAATTAAAAACCATCCTACCAACATTTAAAAGAATTAGAATATTATTAAATTCAAATATTTTAAAATACGTTATATAAAATATAATTAACATTAAAACATATGTGACAATAATTATCTCAGCAATATTTGAAAATAGTGTATTAATTTTTTTTACAAAAATTGAAGTATACAATTATAAAATAAAAGAAAAATATGTACTTACATTTTTTTGAGTAATTTAACCTCTTGTTTATTGATAAGTACCACAAAAAAAATTCGAAATCATAACTGAATCGGCTCTTTTAACCATCTTCACCTGTTATCAAAATATCTCGCTCTTCATTCAAGAAGCAATTAGCGAGGTTTCCTCCAAAATTTCCTTTGACGCTATTAACAATTTATAAATAAATCTTTGATTAGGAAAGACAGGTTGGCCAAAATAAAGTCTCAAAGGGCAATTTTTTTATTCCAATACCAATAATTCTTGGTAATTACCAATAACAACATTCGTCTTCGAAACGGAGATATCCATTTCTTTGAAATCTGAGGAATTCGAAGAGATGAATAATAAAATTTTAAAATGGCGCGGTAATGCACAAATATTCAGTTACCAATCAGGGAGCTGATTACATCACGCATAGAATTAAAATTTTTTAAATAATCATTCATAATAAAATCATTTTAAAAACAAATGCAAAATTAAATTGTTTTTTTAATATTTAACAGCCATAAATAATGTTTAAAACATTAGATTAAATTTATAGATATTAATAAAACCAATTACTTTTTAAGTAAGGTGACGTCATTGATTACATCATCCACAACGTAAAATTATATAAAATATTATAAACAACAAAATTTTTATTTCAAATAAAAATGTAAAATTAAATTGATTTTTAATATTTAGAAGCCATAAATAATATTTAAAACACGGAAGTTATGCATAATAAAACGCATTGTTTTTTTAATAAAATGACAACAAAGTATCGGTTACCATAAATAACTTATCCAACAATGGTTTTACCATAAGTTGTATTACTCGCCAAAAGGCAAATCGCCAAAAAATCGCCAAAATCCGTGCAACCGTCTACCAAAGTAGCACCATATATATAAATATATTTATATACATTTGGTGCGGCCGATTGCAACCAAAATACGAGGTGCACATCTACATGTTATAGAAGTCCTATATACAAAATTTCAACGTTCTGAGGCTACTCGTTTTTGAGTTATGCGAGATACCTACGTACGCACGAACGTACGTGCGTACATACCTTCGTACAGACGCCACGAAATTCTCTTCAGAATTAATTTTAAAGCAGTTTTATAATTTTTTTGAAGGAAAAGAGTATTTTATTCTGTCCTTACGTACACATATCACGCAAAAACATCGTTAAATTGCATTCGATAGCGTTCAAAATGGATATTTTCGTTGAAATATGCTGCCTGAAACTTTTCGCGATTACAATACTTCCTTTTTACTTCGTACAAGGAAGTAAAAAGAAATGAAATGAATTAAATTGCTTATGTTTAGAAAATTTGACAAATCACATTAAAGAACCTGAACCGAACTTGAAGCCAGAATATTATCAGATAATATCCTGGCTTCAAGTTCGGTTCAGATTGTAGATAAGAATAGATACCCAGAGTCGATCAGGAGCTGATGGTTAGTCTGTTATAATATTTATTTGAAGAAAAAATATTTAAGAAATTACGATTATTATTATTTAAATTAAGCAGGATTTTATGATTTGGGTTGTTATTATAACTTCATCTTTCCATTTTTCCTCACCAGAATGTAAATGAGTGTAGCAAGTATTTAAACTGACATTTTTGGATTGCAAGTCAAAGCATGTTTCTGCTCTAAGCGTGCCCGCAACGTTTATTTTTTGCAAGCTCTAATAAGATGTAATTGTTAGACTTTGTATTATATCGCTACCAACACTTGAGTTTCATGCACCGTTACATTTATTGAGCCAGCTTAGAATGTATTAACTTACGTTGTTTTGGGTTACCATTTTAATTTAAATTAATTTAGTGGATTCTTTTTACTTCCTTGTACGAAGTAAAAAGGAAGTATTGTAATCGCGAAAAGTTTCAGGCAGCATATTTCAACGAAAATATCCCATTTTGACCTCTTTCATTTAACGATGTATTTCCGTGATATCTGTATGTAAGGACAGAATAAAACACTCTTTTCCTCCAAAAAAATTATAAAACTGCTTTAAAATGAATTCTGAAGAGAATTTTTCGTGGCGTCTGTACGAACGTATGTACGTATGTACGTATCTCGCATAACTCAAAAACGAGTAGCCTCAGAACGTTGAAATTTTGTATATAGGACTGCTATAACATGTAGATTTGCACCTCGTATTTTGGTTGCAATCGGCCGCACCAAACGTATATAAATATATTTATATATATATCCACTCTGTTACCCGGCTCAGTGATCTCAGTTTCTTTACTCTTATATGTTTGTAAATTGTACATTTTTTGCTTTAAAAATGGTTGAATTATGTTCTTCTTATCTTCCGTTTAAAGTTTTTATGCCTTTAGTAAATATCTATGCAATATTTTTAGAATTATCAACAATTTTAAAATTGTCTAAGTGCCCTAAGCCTAATAATGTTTTTGATGGCGGCCATTCCTCTTGTTTACATTTGAAACAGCAGGATAGCGGATTTGTTGCCAATCTAGAGAAACTTAGCTTCTCGACAACAAAGTTAACGCCTTCATTTATTATTTAAATTATGCTTAATCCTTTCTGGAATAAGCGTTTAAGATTTACTTCGTAATTTTTAATACAGATATTTTGAGTTTTTATGTATTTTTGCCTTGTCTCGAAGTGAAAACTGAATTAATTGAATGGGAAATACTCAATCGTCTGTGAAAAACTGTTTCTTTTTTGTTTTGTTTGCTTAATTTCTTTTTTACATAGTTCTAGCTTTATTATAGTATTTGAATAGAACATGTGGCAACGATTATATAATTCTTTAAATCATATAAATTTTGTGCATTCTGAGTTATAATATAAACGAAATATAATACTGTTAAGTAAACCTAGCGCCAGAGTGTCGCTATGGTAAACAAAGTGAATTTTAAAGAATGCATTTATTCTATTGTGGTTTATGCGCTGTCGGCGAAGTAGGTTTAATTCAATCTAATAAGTTAAATGAAATTCAAGAAAAAATGCGTATAATTTAATATTCCGTACAAGGAAGTCATGTGGTCTACATATCAGATTTTTTAAAATCAAAATGGCAAAGAATAATATTTTTAGACTTCAAGATTTTTTCAGTACTTAATTTTTAAGCTCGACCAAATCTATAACATGCTGGGTAATTTTCTTTAAAAATATGATCAAGCGGAGAAAACGCAAGTAGTAGACAGACGCGTAAGTCTGCTCTGTAGAAAAACATTGTGAATCAATATGCGAAATTGGCAAATAATCGCCAAATGTGAGCCACCTGAAGACATGAATCAAGGAAAAGTTAACACCCGAAAAAGGATGAGCAAAGTTGCGACGTCTTGGACAAATGGATTGCGTTTATTTATTTGCAACCTGCTTCGTTTCTCCTTCACGGGAGCGGAAGGAAAAAATTTGAGTTCGAAATGCACTAAGACATACATTAATGTCACATTTTATTAAGATTTTTTTAAGTGTTTTAATGCATTTGTGTCTTCACAAATTTTGCACTTTCTTGAAGCATCAAATAATTTTAGGAGAATCTCCAAATTTTTTGAAAATGATTGTAGTTAAGTTACCTAATTTTACTACGGATTTAACACTTACGAGATTATCGTATTTCGCGTATCTAAGAAATTTATTCTATTCCTCTTCCTCGCAACTGCTGTTTCACGGAGCTCTAAGGTCTTCATTTTATCTTGTTGTAAATTACCAGTTCCCATTCTTTTGTGGCATAACTCTTTAACTTAGATCTCAAATTATAACTGCTTCAAAGTTTGAGCAATTTGAATGCCATAAAAGAAATTTTTAATAATTTAGCTCTCTTTTTGAATAAAATGTCTAATTTACACAATTTGAAGTATAATTAGTTAATAATATATGCAATCAACTACTTTTATGAACATCTGTAACTTTATTTTTAACATTTCTAATGCCATATATCTCGTATACCGCTGTTCAAAATGTTTTCGTAATATAAATCCCACATGCAGTAGCAATATTTAAAAAATAAATTAAATAAATTTTCGAATATTATTATTGTTCAAACAATTTAAATTTTCTAATAGATTATTTACTTTGTCTTACAATGATATTTTTCTTTGACTATTATTAAAATTTTTTAAAATTAGAACGCGAGAAACAAAATTAGTTTTAGAGAAATATTTACTTGGTTCGGTTGCGGAGATGAGAAACGCTTGAAAATATTCAGAAGAAATTCATTTTAGTTTTAGCTTTTAAAAAGACACTTGTCCTCTCGATACGATTCAAATTTCAATTCCTGATTCATGATCCAAGCATATAATAAAGATAACGAAATAACAAAAATATTTTATACTTCTCTTTAATAACCACTTCTGATATTCAGACAAGTCCACCCACGTTGCCAATATATTTTTGCTAACTTTAATTCTTCTTTAGAGCAACTCACGAACTTCTCTTTTGTTAAATTATTATATTTTTTATTCGAATGACAGCCCTTACGAAAATAATTTCAAAAGGATGTTTGAACTACAGTCGCTCCTATTATTATATTGCAGAAAGATTTGCCGTTCCAACATTTATTAATATTTATTTATTTTGGAAAAGCGAGGACTAGATCCAATTATACTCCGAAATCCAATTACAGAACACGGAAAATAACTTTAAAATACAATTGAAGCTTTCAATTAAATATGACAGTTATTATTTACATATCTCGTATTACGCATAATAAGAACATTTTCGGAAAGCAATTTTTATTTAATGGAATCTGATGTAAGAAAGATATATAGCTATAAATTATACATAAAAGCTAGAATTTTAAAACCTAAATGGTATAAAATTACCTATAAATATTTATGAAAGTAACTAGCCATTAAATTCAAGCGAAAGTTTAGTTTAAAATATCATAAGTAGGAATTTCATGGCAGCTTCTCTCAATACTTTCTCAATATTTAGTATATTAAATTTTTAATTCTACATTTTCCGAAACGTAGTGATACAGCCTCAGCCTATGTTAGATACAGTTTTAAAAATGTAGTAAACTCATTGCTAGAGAATGTGTAATGGATTATTCTATAACGTATATGACATTATATAGTGGTGTAAACGCATTTTATTTGTTACACTAGTGGGGCAAACTCACGAACTTACAATTATCAGTCAGATATATTGCGAAAATTAAGATATTTTAGGAAAATATGGAGTAACGGTACCTCACTGAGTTGGTTTAACATAGACGCCGTATTCAGGTCATAGGAAAAGCACAAATTATTTTCAAGGATTTTTCGTACCCAGACACTTTTTGTTTCTGTAGTATTATGAGTTACATTTCTTGAAATTGTAAGGTTTAGCAGCATTTTGGGATTTAACTAATGGTAGACATACTACTAAAAACGAATATCAAATCTGAAGCATAGGTAATACGGTACCTTTATTAAAACAGGTTCTGCACGATGTAAAATACCAAGGAGAAAAATTCCATGAAGTATTCGCAGAAACGCGTATTGCTTACGTAAGAAGACAAATGTCGTAGCTACCCCGAATTCTAAAATATAGTTACTGAATCTGTTAATATTTTCTCCACCAGATTTTTCGGAAGACTGGTTAGTATATTTTCATTTTCAAGTTAACGTTATTCAAAAGTTCTGAAGAGTAGGGGAGATTAACAGTCTATGTGCCGCAGGCACGTTCTTCCCAAAAGCTGTATTAGACAGAAGTCTGGAGAAAGTGCAGTCTATGTAATGTATACAACATCTTCATTTTTCTGCACTTTCTTTGTAGAGTCATTAGGATTTTTTTGGAGGCCGGAGAGATGAAAAATTAACAACGCCTTCGCCGGGAATCGAACCACGGACCTCTGGAATACCGGCCCAGCGTGCAGAACCACTACACCCCGAAGGACGCTTGGAAAGCGGGAGAAATACCTTATAACCTAATCGAACGGATCTTAGGCGAGCATTATTATTATTATAATTATTATATATATAATTATAATAAAGTCAGTATCCATTGCTACTCTAGAGACACGACTATAAACTAGCAGAATATTTTATTTGTATGTGATGATCCCTTTTTGCAGGCATGCAGCAGTATTTGCCATTGCGTATCATATCCACTGATACCGTATTTTTTCATCTATAACGGTTTTTATAAATAAAGTTTCTTTACTGATAACTTGTATTTTGTCATCCATACAATAACTGGCATTCTAAATCTTAAATTTAGTATAATAACAAATTGGATTCGTTTAGGAATAAAGCACACCGTTACTATCAGGTTCAACTAAGCGTATAATAATGCACTACATAAGGAAGACACTTGTGCAAAATCAAGAGAATTCGCATATTATGTCAAATTTCTGAAAAACTAATGGTCAGATTATAATGAAATTTGTTACAAATATACACTTAGAACAGGAAAAGCGAATCACCATTCTAAAGTCATTCTATGTATGCATGATTATCTGAAAAGGTCATAATGCAAGGATGCCCAAAATCCACCTGCGATATGGAAAAAAAAACAACTCTCACAGCGTGAAAGGTCACGCGCAGCTTGCCAACATACTGAACAGGAAATAGTTGAGGAGTGCCTATGATAGTCGATCCCACTTTTGCAGCAAGCAGTTTTCAACTTTGGGATGATTCTCGGAGGGGAATGGGGAGATAAATTTGCCCGCACAACAGCATAATAGTGGTGTATATGGTTAAGGTAAGGAGATCTGGCTGGCCAATCCATACTTCGAATATCCTATCTTTCCACGTAATCGTCGACCAGCTGAACTCTTTGTGGACGAGAATTGTCGTCCGTTAAGAGGAACTGAGGACCAACTGCATTTCTGAAAAGTCAAATAGAGGATTCTATGATTGTAGAGACAGTAGGTATTTTATAGCATGCAAGATGAAAGATGAGCCACGCCTTCGCCTGGAATCGAACTACCGACCTCTCGAATACGCGCCCAGCGTGCAGACCACCACACCACGAAGGCATGCCAAAAAGGCGGGAGAAATACCTTATATACTCCCTCTTTTAAAGGGTGACTGGTGTTTCTAGGGGACCGAATCGCCAAATCCTGGGTGAGGAGAGTCATCACGGACCTCTGGAAAATGCGCCCAGCGTGCAGACCACCACACCACGAAGGCATGCCAAGAAGGCGGGAGGAATACCTTATAAGATCTCTTCCCTATGTCTCATAGCAACCAGGGAGCCTTTGTCAAACACAAACAGAAGCATGCGGCTATCCAACGTAATGCATTCCCAAACCATTACACCTCCACAACAGTAATGATCCTTTTTCCTGATGAGGGAGGGATGATATCATATTTCATGCTTTCTCCAGATACAGGTACGCCAAAAATCAGTGTCTAGGCGGTATCTAGATTCATCTGTAAAACGCATAGTACTCCACTGAAGTCTGGGCCAAGGCGAATGTTGTCTGCACCGTGCACCATGATAAACGCGCTCTTTTATATGCTGCAGTGAAAGGACGCAAACAATGGGTCTTCTGGCCACAAAGCCTTCGGACAACTATAACCGTAAAATTCGGGTTTCAATGGCAGTATACATCTTATATGCGAGCTATGAAACTATGTCGCTGCGCTGAAGGTGACAAATAACGATAATCATTCGTCGTTGCAGATCTTGATCGACCTTGTCAGGTATTCTCGATTTGAATCCGCTGTCATGAAACTTTTTCCGCAAATTGCAGACGGCAATGAATGTTACACTGAGATATGTAGCCACCTGTGCTTTTGACTGGCCTGTCCCCAATTTGGAGACAATTCTTCATCTCATTCCATCGTTCGTGATTATTCCTTTTACCTGATGCATTAAAAAATTTACCTAACTCTTACGAGAAACACAGCTCACAAATTGCCGAAAAACCATCGTGCGTTTGTATCTCTCCACAATCACAGTTCCACAGATACGCATGTGTACGTTTACGTATTTCGTTAAAAATTTGCATAATTCTTCAAAGACATTGGTACTTTTAGTTCTATACTTTTCATAAAAACAGAAGTAATTTGCAAATTCTCTTAATTGTGCACACGAGTGTAGTTTTATGGTTCAGTATCAGAAATAAAAGTGTTGTTCGAAGACCGCAAAATTTCTATATCATTTTTATAGGTGGTGCTATTATATCAATGGTATTATTGATTATTAAAATAGAGATCACTGCAAGAGACTCGACGAAATCTTCAAAATTCTTTTCTGACGTGAGTAACATAAATAGTGTGCGTTTCTAATGAACGTGTCTATGAGCCACGTATAAATTCAACGATGTTCAAAGAGCAGAACTGCGGCATTGAACCCGCCACTGCACGGGTTGGGTCTGTGAGACCCAGGCAAATACTTTTTTTGTTATTATTTCAGACAGATAGCAGCATCTGTACTGATGATGTTCCATCTACCTTCCTATCTCTAGTACATCAATTAACACGTGCACTGACAGCAAAGCATTTTCTTTCAGATGGGAGTTATTTCATCTTTATTAAATGCAAATATGACAATATGACTCATCCATGAGTTTTTTCAAAATTTCGTTTTATTTTATTTTTATAAATTTTAGAATTTAGACAACTGTGTCGTACTTAATTTCTGGTTTATGTATTTGCAGTACTTCACGAAAATTTAAATCTCAATAATCCTGATGATTTGGCTGCGGTACTGCGTTTGCTTAAAAAAGTTTGGTCGGATTGCAAGATGATATGACTTTAGTTTCATATGTCCCAAAGCGCATTAAAACAGTGGTCCTCCTGGCATGCATGCATAATGATGACAAAACTGACGAAAATTTGGATGACAAGAAACCTGAAATCATAACTTTTGTAATGACACAAAAGGTGGTGCTGCCTGTGTCGATGAGAGAGTGGCATTTATAATATTACTCGAAACACGAAATGTTTGTCAATAATTGTTTTTTATGCCGTGCTAAATGTAGCAGCTTATAATTCATATTTTATTCTCAAATCAAATGAACCTGATAAGGCTGAAGCCAAAAACAGAACATTTAAAAAAAAACTTATGTTCGATTTGATAGAATACGATGTAAAAGAAAGAACAACACCAAAAAACATTTCCAAGCAACATTCATATTGCTGCACAAAAAATTGTCAGGAATAGTTGTAGAGTTGAAACATCGAAATGCAACAGGAAACGGAGACTCATGTGCCCATTTTAAGGACAGAAAAACTCAATACATGTATGAGCAGTGCAAAACATATCCTTGTGTACAGCAAGATGCGTCTTTTTTGTAACGAATGTCAAAATGAAATAAGAGTCATCGTTTTGAGTCAGCTATTCATCGACAGCAGAAAATACCTTTATTTTAATTATTTTGTTTTGTGTTAAAGTTAACTAAAATGTCTAAAACGTTACCTTTGTTGCATAAAATTGCTGACAAGAATGTAAAAATTAATTTTGTTGATATATTTTAGGATATTAGTGTCATAAATATGTTTAACTAAAATAATATAAAGTTGTTTTAATTTAAAAATTACGTGTACGATTACGAGTACATGAGTTCGATATATCTGATGTAAAGTATAATGGGTCTCACAGAGCCAACCCGTGTATTTACGGCGTTATTTTACTCCTGTGCACTCAAGGGTTAATTAATAAAGCCGATGATTGAGATGCTAGAGGAGCAAGCAACTCGATATTACAGGAAGCATCTGCAAATTAAGGAGGATTTTAAAAATAAAAGCACATGTAACATGCATGAAGAGCCTATACATAATATGCATTACGTACGCATACGGAAAATAAAATTCTGTTTTTAATTCTCAATAGCCTCATTGTTACCCTTTTTTATTTGGCTACTTTCCCTTTCTCGCCTAAAATTTATAATATGCTTATAATAAATTTCTCCCGAGACAGACATTACACAATTAATCTGTGTATGTCAAATGATTTATAAGTAACCATCATGAAACAAGTGTTTATGTAACATCAAAAAAAGCTTCAGCCAATAATAATATTATAATTTCCAAATCAAAACTTAATCAATGAAGCCGCAATTTCACTGTTCTTAATCTAAGATTTTTAGTAACCTACTCTCTGTTTAGTCCGCTGTCCAGCTATAATGCAGGTTGTAGCTACGCTTTCTTTTGAGTTGTAATGCTACATAATGTGAAACCTGCATGTGAAATTGTTGAACATTGTGTTACTGCGTGTATTTACGGCATTATTTTACTCCTGTGCACTCAAGGGTTAATTATAATAAAGCCGATGATTTATTATTCTTACATAACTATGTTATGACCATTATTTAACTAATATGTAAATTAAACTGATCCAACATCATGTTCCCCATGAACGCCCAAAACTTCTACGTTATTATACATATAAAGGTAAACATATAATACATATAAAGGTAAACCTATTATACATATAAAAGGTAATATACATATACATATAAAGGTAGTAACATATTTCATGATTTTACTTTAAAATCATTATATTTATTACCTACCTATATCATACATATATTTTTGTGCAGATTTCTTTCAATTAAATAGTATACGTGAAGAAATAAATATTAAGAACATAATCAATTTAGATTTCGGATTTATTTTAAATTCCCAAATCATACTTCTTCCTATAATGAAATAAAAGGCAAGAAACAGCTCTGACTCTTATTTAATAAATAAGGCATCAGCTCTGCATTAACAACCATTCTAAGGCATTAATTTTAAGCGAGAAATCTCCATAAGCCGAAGATCTCTTTTATCGCATAATTACGATACATGTTTACGAAATAGGAGCCAAAAATTGATTTACTGAATCAGAGAGTACCGTGCTCCTCCCCTTTACCCCTCCACCAGTCCCCCCGATCACTCACTTCTATCCCCCGTTATCGAGAAACTGACCGCCGAAGTCAGCTGAGTACATCCTCTTTCCAATAACTGCATTAAGCCGCCTATCACTTCTGTTGCATGCTCAGCACCTGTGCTATGATTTACAGCGCCACCGTTTTGATATCGCCAAATCTCAACAGCTTTTTAGAACATTAAGAGGTGAGGGGAGATGCCAGGGTGCGGTGGAATGAGGCGGCTCTTTAAGTCTGAAATATTAGCAATAAAGTACTAAAAGTAGAAAGCTAGAAGAGCTTGAGCTTTTAGTGCGAGATAGCACTATCAACGGTTTGCACACGTGTGGGATTGCATACGTTTGCTTATAGTTTGTGAAAATTAGCTACCATCTGGACTGTGTTTCATTTGAGTTTTTAATTAAACATGTTTGTTTTCTGGAGGATAAGAAATTAGTACTGATTTACGTCATAAAGAATTTACATTATAACTTTTAAGATAAATTTTACGTATGCATGACAACCAGTTGAGATAAAAATAATGTTTAAACAACATTCATATTCTCTTATTTAACTGGAATGAAATTATATGACGTTTAGATATTCAAATTCTGTAATATTGTATTATAAAATAAATACAGGTAAAAATGGCTACGTTGAATAGCATAAAAAAGTTATTGATTGAAAAATAACATTTCCTTGATATGTAAACCAAAAAATAAAGTTATGCACTATGTATTAGAACACTTATAAGATGAAAAATGAATGCTTTACTTTTTGGTCCTCATTATTTTGAATCATATAACCAAGATTTTTATTTTATTGTTAATAATGAGCTGTGATAAAATGTTGAATTTTGAAAAATATGAAAACATGAATCCTATTACGATTTAGCTTTAATTAGAAGTTTAAAAAATAATAAACTACCTACTCCAAAAGTAATGCATTTAAAAAAGGATTAGTTATACATACCCTCCCCCCAATATATATAAATATAATTACTAATAATGTCATGCAGAATGCTGCGAATTTAATGAATTTAGAGTGAGACGAAGTATATAGAATCAGGATCGAGCAAATGTGGCTAATCTGCTAACAACAAAGTAAAAATTGAAAACGACTTAATCAAAAACTTTGAAAATAAAGCTGAAATTAAATGTAAATAATACAAAATTAAAACAGTGTATACATTTAAAACAAAATCCACACTATATTAAATAATAATTGATAATTCCTTGACCTTTGCCAATGAGAGCTGAAAGATTTATCTACAGAGCTAAATTATATATGGATGGATTGCAAACAAAGTAATTTTTAAATTTAAAACAATAATGAATGAACTATTAATACCAAAGTAGCTTTATTTTAAAAATAGTTTAAGTTTTTAAGAAATTTATAATTGTTTGACAATTTTCAGATAATATCTGCTATTATCTTAAAATAATTATCAGGATATAACCTGCCGCAACGTGACTTGAAATTATGTTAAAATGTAAGAATCATAATTTTAAACAAGAGTACTACTGCTACTACATTTAGAAGTTATTAACTGTTCTTAAATTTTAAATTTAAATTAAAAACTCATTCTCTTCTTTAAAATATTTTTTTTTCTCCTTATAAGGCAATACTAAATTTTGCTTTGCGTACGAATTTCTTAGCTCTATATTAAGATTCACCAATTGTTCGTTAAAATAGAAATACACTTTTCTTTTATTTTTGAAAATCTGACATCGGCTAGGAATTATGAACGAATTCATTGCTTAGTTTACAGTTTCATCACTCAAGCAGCACAACAAAGAGCGACCGCTATTGAATTTATAAGGAAGGGAAAGAACAATATGCAACATCTAGGCCCTACACATGAGTCGAGCCCACAATTTTGAGCTTCCGATGAGTAAAGTTTCTTTTAATCACTTTATAAGGTATTTCTCCCACCTTCTTGGCTTTGTTGTGTGGTGTGGTGGTCTGCACACTGGGCCGGTATTCCAGAGGTCCGTGGTTCGATTCTTGGCGAAGGCGATTGCTAATTTTTCATCTTGCCTGCTTCCAAAAAATACCTAATGTCTCTACAACTTGACAACCCGGGCGGTAAGACGTAAACCTGGAATTAAAAATTTATGAGTATCTACATTTATATATGTGCATTACAGATATTATCTCTTCGTCAGAATATATTAAGGTTGCATGCTCACTCTAAAGAAATATTTATTTAGAATTTATCAATCAAATAATTTCCAAGCATCATTAATTACACACCCAAATTATTACTGTATTGAGCGATCTGCTTTTAAATAACTTGCTATTCTCTATACCTTTGAATCTTATACAATAGGGCAGCTTTTCGTAAACTTTCCTCAAGTGGGAACGACTTTTAAAATAAGAATGCTATGCCGACCCCTTTACTTTTGTTTCTTCGAAAGAAATTTTTTCACATATGTTATTACCAGTATACTTATATTTTAAAAGCAGATAATTAAAATTAATTTAATTTTATATTGACATTCATTAATTAAATCAATAGAAGAAAATTTATATTCGTATTTCAAAATTCAAGGTAATTAGAGTTTGAATAAGTTTTGCCTTATTAATCAAAAATTAAATAAATGTTGGTACTCACACCAACAAGATGGATGAGCTTGCCATTCTTGCACAGTTGTTCAATGTTTGGTTGTATGTTTGTAAGTTTAAATCCGAAAATCGGTACATACATCAAGTTGATTTTGGTCCCTTGTTTATATTTTAGTTAGTGATGAAAACTCTTTTTTATGTAGATACGTAAAAACCAACTGAATTTTATTTTTAAAGCATCATTGCACAGTGTACTACATTCCGTTTTCACTGGTAATAAGGTCAGAAATTTAACTTTGGCTTAGAATTTTATTTTAAAATCGGTTTTGTTAAAGAGTTCAATAAACTGTTTTCTTTCATCAGTGTCAAGGAACACTTGTGGTCCACGGAACACAAATTGAAAAACGTTTTATTAGGAGGATCCAAAATCTCTGTCTTAGAAAATACATTGAAGGAAAAAAATGGTCAATTCCTCGGCAACCGTCTTCGAAATCTTTATTACAAGGGCATGTAATTCTGACTTACAACATTTTGAATCTTATTATATGTATTTTATATCGAATAATAATAATAATAATAAAATAAATAAAAAAATCAAGAAAGAAAAATTGCAGGCATTTGTTACAATATTTGGGCTGGTTTAATTATTCGGATCATAAAAGACCTTTAAAGATTTTATTTCAAAAGTTGCAAAGTTTCCTGTTTACAGATAGGAGCCAGTTACAAATAGGAATCAGAAGTAAAGATATTACATTCCTAATAATAAGTATTAGCCATTCTTCGTTGTATTTGTATTTTTAATGTTATCGCCTTCTTTTAGTTTTAGATCAAACGTATGACTTCACACACATTTCAAAGTATTTTGAAAGTTCTCAACTTGGTTAAGAGTTTAGAAATATGTAACTTTAATTCTTGTAATTTGTAGGGTTTCCCCTGATCTGGTAATGCTAATTAATCCAATAACTCTAACAGAGGGAAGAGAATTATCCCTATGTCTGAAACAACGCCAAAGTCGTCAGATGGTTGAAAATAACCTTTTTATTTAAACAGAATTTAAAACACAAAGGAGCTTTTTTATGCTGCAATATAACCACAACTTGAGGTGTTAACCTAATACCAACACCTAAATAAGTTCCACGTTTAACATAAGTTAAACGTAGAACAATAGTCAAAGACTACACAATTAAAATTATTACGCTAGAAGCTGGTTCACTGCTATACCACAGCGTCAGAATTAAAATGTCGGCAGCCAGAAAACGCAAAGTCGAATAATTGCAACTGTTAGTGGAACTAACGCTTAGCGTCCAAGCTTTCCATTTGCATTTTTGCTACTCATTTGAATATGGAAAGAATATGGAAAAGGGAAGTTATACTAAAGGCTGAAATATAAATAACTGACTAATTAGCATAAAATACTCTACAAATTCCCAGTATAAGCGCTTTTTAAAAAGTCGGGTGATGGGGTTTTGTTAAGCATGAGAGGTTTGTTCGGTCTCGGATAAAATCCAGTAGTTATTGCACAATTTGACACATGGAAATATTCTATAGTTAAAAAGACTGAAATATTCAGCCGAATAAAATTCTTTTCATTCTGTAAAGTAATACCGAAAGAGACAAAGAAAGTGAGATATTTAAATGAAAAAAATTTGAGGTGGACACCTGATGACTTTTTTGTACGATCTATTAAATTATACACAATTTTTGGCTGCACTTCATTTAAACTTATTTTCTGGAATTTCATTAGAGATTACCTAGAAAATCAATCATCATTAAAAATTGTGAAATACAGAAAAATCCTAAAACATCATATAAAGCTAAAAATAGGAAAAAAATAGAATTAAAATTAGAGTTCCTTGGCAAAAACAATCAATTCGGACAGCGGGCAAAAAGACAAAAGTTTCGGTGCAAAAAATTGAAACATAAATTTTGGTCACACTGGACAAAAGACAGTTTACTATTCTACTGAGAGTTTCAAATGTAAACAATAGCGGCCTCGTTAAGATTAGCCACTAAACTCTTAAATTGTCGATAATTCTACAACTATTGCATGACGATTAACTAAAGGAAGAACAACTTTAACCGAAGCATAAGAACAATATAATTCAATCTTTAAAACAAATAATGTACAGTTTTCCAGCATATAGGAATAAAAATACTTAGTTCACTGGTAATAGAGTGACAATATATATATATATATAGATATATATTATAGGTCAGGTGGGGAAGATTGCAAAGAAAAGGGGAGGTGCACACCTAGATGGCATAGCAGTCCTACATACAAATTTTCAACGTTCTATGGCTACTCATTTTTGAGTTATGCGAGATACATTCGTACGTACAAATGTAACGAAAAATATCCCTTCTAAATCCATTTTACAATCCGTTTTGGAAAAAAAAAAAATGTTTATTCTGTCCGTACGTAGAGATTGTGTACGTAGAGATATAGAGATTGTACATAGAGATGACACGCAAACACATTGTTCAAATAAATTCGAGAACAGTCAAAATGGATATTTTCGGTGGTAAATATGGTACCGGATATTTTTCGCAATCACAATACTTTCTTTACTTCGTACAAGGAAGTAAGAATGCTGTAAAATCACTCTGTTAACCGTAGAAACATTTCTATATTTAAAATGATGAAAAGAAGCGTAAAAGACATATAAACATAATTGTATAATAAAAAAAAATTCTTTTAAGGTTTTATAATTACTTAAGTATGAATTTTATTAAAATTTTTCTATGAGTAGTATTTACATAGATGTCTCATAAGTTCCCGTAGCAATCCCTAGTAAAAAATTAAAAAAAAAACCTATTAATTCATCATTAAACTTATTTTGCTATAATACGTTAGCATTGTTTTCTATGCATATTATTTATTAGTAATCTAATATAATATTTTTTATAATATATAAAGCGTGTGAGTAACGAATTGTCTAAACGGGTTCTTTTAAAAGATTTACCTTCGAGATTTTTGGAGTGCGCTTTATCTTATATAGGTCGAGTTGCGTTGATTGCACGTTTACTACCTCTCCCTCCTTGTTATTAACATAATACGCTCTCAAAAATGCAAAATATGTAGTCGTGCTCGTGTAATTTTGTTTTTAGATGCGTATAGAAGCTGTTTAAAAAAGAATATTTTCTTCAACTTCGATCGCGTTACTTTATATTGTTCCATTATTACTGCAGATTAATTTATCACAAGAATAAAAAGTCGATTGGATGTATACTGCTATTGTGATTCCCGTTTCTTTGAAAAACAATCTACACTCATTCATTCATATATTATCACTCATAAGACAGATTTAATTTGTGAATTACCTAAGAAAGATTTCCGTGTAAAAGCATACTGCTTGAAATGTGAAGACCTCCAGCGTCACAGAAATCTAATGGACGGTCTTATATATTTCGGTGTACAAAGCGCACTGGTGTATAACGCGCATTATTAATTTCAGACAACATTTCTTAGTTTTTAGGTACATTCGCCGTTAAACGCGCACCCTTTTCTTTATGAAGAAACCTGAAAGATACATGTGTGATGCGTTTATCTTTTGAAGTCATTCTTTCAAAGATTTTTCGCAGGCTTTCGAACAATGGTGTAACGAATTGACACGCGATAAGGGGAACAGTATATGTGTGTGTGTGGGGGGGGGTGCTTAAAAGAGTAAATAATTCTGCAGAAAGAATCTGTTGTATTCAACGCAAGAGTACACAAGAATGTTATTCTAGGATTTCGAGAAAAGGGAGACATAATTCGAGGTAAGAATGCACTTTCAATCCAAATGAATTAGCAGAATTAGGAGTTAGATGTTTTCTGATTCTGTTATCATTTGAAGCCGTGTCTTTGAAGTCAATATCGAAGGCAATGAAGGAATAAGGAAGAAAAAGGAGACTAACTGCATCATACTAGTTTAGAAATAGCATGCGAATAGATAATAAAAGAGTGGAAGGAAATTAAGCTGATATGATTCAAAATCCATCAAAAATGCAGTATATTTAACGATCTAGATGGAACGGAAAATGATTATTTATTTATGGACCAGAGTAACAGTGATGGGGAAGATGAAACAGAATTCGATGATGTGTCTGAAGATGAAACGAAGACGAACATGACGAACTTTTCATACTGCTAAGATATACAATTTTAAGTTCATAAGGAATGTCATTTTTTTAAACAAACATAATTTAGGCACATGGTAGAAATATAGTTTTTTTATGATAATAATTTGTTTATTTTTAAATTCATCATTTTTAAATCCTCTGTATAATTTGCATCCGTAAATTTTGATCTTATAAATTATATTAAAAGTGCGTGCTATATGCTGGAATATACGGCATTTGGCTTATCAGAAGATGTCTATTTGTTTATTTGTCGACCGGGTGTTTTAATGATAGTTCCTTTGCCTTTCATTCATTAAAGACGCACTGAAACTTATAGCGTGTTTTAGTTTAAAAAAAATTTAATTTAATTATATGATTTAATAAAACGATAAACCTAGGATAAAGACTTCTTGATTATGAATAATTCATTGGAAAGCTCAAGATGAATCTGATGTACATTTTTGAATGTTTTAACGTATGGGTTTCGCAGTTTTAATTTACTGCTTTCTGAGTATACATTCGTACGCAATGAAAATTCAAATTACTGAATAATATTAAAGTAATAAATGAGTAAATAATATTATTAAAACTATATATATGCATTAATCTTCTCCTTTTTTGTATTTTATTTACATGCTACGTTATCTTTTTAAATATTTATGTCTAATATAACATTTCAGAATCACTATTTTTGTATGTAACTGTCCTTTTATCATTTCGCAAGATTACGCGAGTCAGAGAGAAGTCGAATCGAAAAATCGGAGTCTGGCTCAAGTTTTTGAATAAAAATGCACTAAATGACCTGTCTTCTTTACTTAATTTTTTAATACATCTTAAATGTTAACTTCGAGAATTAATAAACTAGTGAATAAGTATACTCCTTTAATAAAAGCAGAATTTCTTCCAATTAAATGTCTTAAGAAATCTGTAGTAATTAATTAAAAATTCATAGAATAAATAGCATCTCATTTATTAAATTGCTGATGTGCGCTGGAATGTTAAAATAAACATAATATAATTTTATTCAAACGTATAGTTCTTTTCTACTTAACGAAAAACATTTTTTAAATTTAATAATTTTTTTTTCTGTTGCTTAAAGGTAGTGGATATTGTGTTCTAAAATTCCTTTCGATCATTCGAACTAATATGAAATCCATTTTCTGCTCACTTGGTATGAACTATGGGAATATGGCTTTCCAAATTGATGAATCCGAATAGTTGAGTAAAACGTTTGGTGAGTTGAGGTGCGGGTATTTGAATCAGTTACCTCTCATTATGCAGTGCGATTCAAAAGATGTTCTGCCTTGAAGGGATCAGCTTTTGTGAGTACGCCTGTGGCAATCCCGAAGTGTTTTAACCTCCACTGGGTCATCTCGGTCCTGGAGCTCCAGTGATCTCATGTTCTTTTCTTCTACACTTCTTCTTAGCTATTTCTTTTCGAGTACAGAAATAACTTGTATGATTACTAAATTACACAAAGAGTGAGTAGAAAGTATCATTTAACGGAATATTTTTGAAATGACCACTAAATTCTTTCACACAAATCCGCATAACAAGATACATTTCTCATAACTTTGTTCAGAATGTTAACTGAGATATCCAGCATGGCTGCTTCGAATGCTGTTCCACGTATCTTTCAACTTCTAATGTGCTTGTAGCAAAGCAAACTTCTGTTCCTCAGTAATACTGATTGTTCCTTCATCCTACCTCTCGGTTACCGTAGTTGGCGTTCTGCCTATAATGAGCAAGAGGTGTTCAGTGAAAGTCAGATATTAATTCAGATTTGCAAATGTATTCCGTTGTTAGAATACATAGAACGTGCAATCAGAATTCGGAAACACATGAATCGCGCTGTATTTAATTGCCAATTAGATCTAAAGCGACTGAAATGTCTGATAATGATATTAAACCATTAATCAGTTGAGAAACTATTACAGGTTTTTCATCTGATACTTCAAGCGGTATAGCAGTTCAGAATCACACTTTTATTAAAACCCAATACTATAGATTGAATTTCAGATTTAAAGCACATTTATTTTCAGACTTGCAATGAGGAAGACTTTAGCAAAGAATGTTTAGAAACAGAAGAGTGGAGTTCACTGGAACCAGAGTAAACTATTAACTTTTTTTAAAAATTCTGAAAACACTTTTTCGAGACATTTGTTAGTACTACTTATAATTAAAAATATATTTCAGGCAAAAATGAAAATTTTGTCATGCCGCAATTGGATTCATACCATGTGAAATTTTGAGGCTTCAGTAAAAAAGGTAAGTATTCCATTTTTCACCTGTAAATCCCATATTCTAATATTCTTCAAATAGCATACAGTCGATACAATGCATCCAGATAAATTTAAAAAGCAAAATTTTTATCCGGATTAATTTAGATACCCACCTTCTCAGAGATCTCAAAAGGAATATTTCCGCGATATTATTTATGCCTGAGGTTCTGACTCTCATAACAATTCAATACTCAAAGGAGACGCTACCAACGCAAAAGTCTTATCTAGTCAGTTTAGACATCTAAGCTCCTGTAGAGCTTCACCTATAACTAGAAGCAGAATAAGCTCTTTTTCCCCATTTAGCGGCCGCTAATTAAGACCGCTGAACAGTGATATTCACAGTTGCTTGCATGGCTGTTTTTATTTAATCTCACCATATATAATTTAAATGTGCGCTCCTTTTCCTTTCACAGACCACCACAAAAGCAGCCCTTTCCTAGGCAGGTACCTTTCGAGTGCTTTACCAATAATCAAACATACACAGTTACTTTAAGAAATAGCTTAAAATGAATTCGCTTTGAAAGAATAATGTATTTTTTGCGATATTTTCTTAAATTGTAAATATGTAAATATTATTTCAGAAACAAATTTAAACGAAACTGATAGTAATTGCTATTTATAACATATGCGTTTGCTAAAACTAACTTTTATAAACATTTCTTTAACTTAACACGTACATATATATCTTGTGGGAATTATTTTTAATTGTATTCAAAACTATTTTTTTTTCACATTTCATAGGCACATAATGCTTTTGAAAGCCTATTCTTAGGCTAATGAAGGCACATAATGCTTTTGAAGGCACGTAATGCTCAAGGCACATAATGCTTTTGAAAGCCTATTCTTAGGCTAATGAAGGGTACAGTAAGAGGCAATATCCTGGTTATTGAAAGCAATGATGCTAATTATTGAATGTGTTGTATAGTATTTGATAAAATTGTAAAATGAAATGAAGTTAAATTCTTAAATACAAAACCGAAGTGTTTCAGAGTAATTTATTTATTAAATATAATATTAAGAAGAGATACTTATATTTTACGAAAAAGGATATTTTCCATTTTAATCTCAGAGAAAAATGTGTGGACAAAAGGTTTGAAAGAAGGTCTGAAAGTATTTTTTATTGTATTTATAAATATTTAAAAGACCATTAGCGGTATCTGTACAAAGGTTTTTGAGAGTTACATTACGTATACTACCTTGCATATATCATCCCTTTCCCTTGCAAGTGTTGCCAATTAAAGAAACACAGTATCTTTGTTTTCCGCATGACCTTGTGCTTCGTATTCGTAAGCGTCTTCCTTCACTTCTTTTTTTCTATATGTGTTATGTTTTGGATACCACAGGCAAAATGCTGATTAAAAAAACTAATAAAAACAAGCTAGAATTACACTGTTAGTGTTTATTATTATAACTGTCTTTAATCAATCAAGTTCTGTCTATATTCCTCTTAAATCGCTTGACAACCTGATTGATTCCAAAGTAATAAATGTATTTCTTAATAATTTAAATCTTTGTTTTACTTTTAAATTTATATGTCTGCCGCTATAAGCTAAAATATATGCAACGTTACTGTAAATACTAAAAAATGTTCTCTGACGCTATATTACATACTTGGTACAGAATCGCTTAGTTTTCAGATCTGTTTTCATTTGTTTAATTAGTCATTTATGTATTTTTGAAGGTACCAGAAAGTACTACGTATCTCGAAAAGGTGAAATGAATAAAAGGACATTTTACGTTATTTTTATACATTTTTGTCTGATATCAAATGGCAGACGACAGAATTTATAACAATAGCCAGAAAAAGTAATTGAGTTATTTATGTTTTATTCTTTCAGACAGAAAATATTGCTTAATTGCTTCCATTATTTAATTCTCTTGGCTTTGTTAATTGAAGAAATATTTTAATTTTTTACTAAAATTATGTATATTGTAATAAATGGTGCAGTTCTATGACACTTCGTTCCTGAATTTTCCTTTATGCATTTAGTGACTTGATGGTTCAGCATATGAATTACTTTTATTCTTTTGTATGAAACTACCACCAAGCTGAAAGGGAAATACATGTCTAACGTAAAGTGTTAAATCTCAGAAATACTATTCTGTAACACTGAAATGGGGTTAAATTCAGATTTAAACTTCCTTTTGAATTTGCAGCTAGAGAAAATGCACTTAGTTTAAGTTTATATCCTTTAATTCATGAATAGCTTTAGAAATATCTATCCAGAAGTTACAAAGACTAAAGTAATGCCCCGGGGATAGAGATTTCTAAGCGTTCGCAGCGTCAAACGATCTAAAAGATAAATTCGTTCCTTAACAGCTTTTCACTTCATGCTGAAAAGCACATGTCAACCTTTGTTACCGGAATCTTTAAAGAATAGGAAGTAGTTCAGCGCCCTCTGCTGGTGAAGCGACGAAATTCATCGCATGCCTTCAAGCGGAATAGTCATATTCACTCAAAAGTAATTTTGTTTTAAAAATATTGCCATATCAAATTCCTACTCCATGACATTTTTGACCACTGACGGGTATCAGTAATTACAATTTCTGCTTTCAGAATTAAAATTTTCGCTGGAGCCGTCAGCAGTATTACATAAATGTCTCTTCAAAAACTCTGCAGTAAAAAAATAGCAGATTCTTTAAATGAGACAGTGCTCTTTAATGACGTATCACAAATGGATCTAAGCTTTGAACATAATTGAAGGATAATGTTAATTTTATTGCAACTGATCAAGAGTTTGGTGCAAATAAACAGCAATAATAAATATAATTATTCTCTTTTACCTGCTTGATAAGAATCTGAAATCTGCTCTGAAATATCATATAAGTTTGTTCTTGTAGTGTTAGCGTAAGTAAATGGGGAAGGGGACTGAAAGCAATTTTTGATTTTTATAAGCTTCTATTTGGCTGCGTTTGTCGCATGGTCAAAAATGTGCAATCGGTTTCTAATTCCTGATAAGCTATCGAGTTTAAATTTTGAGCACCCACTGTTCGTATATTACAACAATGCAATGTGGTGAAGCGATTTTTTTTCCAGATTTTGTTTTAGTTAATTTTTAAAATTTTGCATATATCTTTGTTGAATAGACAAGCTAAAAATCTCAGGAACTTACTGTATCGGAAAAAGCGAAAACAACTTTTAAGTGAAATTTGTAAAAATTTTTAACATAACAAAATTTTAACATTTATCAACTTTTTGCTAAATTTCCGAAAATTGCACGATTTTTTCGACTTTATAATTTTAAAATTTCAACTTCCAAAAATGTATCTTTTATCAAGTTCCGAATTTTTCACAAAATATAAAACGAACTCTTCGCCCTTTTATAAAACAAAAATGATTAAAAGTTATAAAATTGGCAAAATACATGTATACAAAATGAGCTACAGTATGAAACAAAAGGGTAAAATACCGCTTTTCTCACTTTCAAGCTTATGATGTCACTCCGTTGGTGTTTCTTGATTCCGCCAATCCCCATTAATCTAAAAAAAAAAAAAAAAAAAAAAAAAAAAAAAAAAAAAAAAAAACAGGACTAAGTAGTGTTTAAAATTGATGGCAATAAAATTCCCCCGTCACTAATTTTTTTATTTCATAAATTTATGTACATTTTCGCACTATTTCATTAAAAAATATATTTGCTTAATTTTATTGTGGTACGTTTTTGTATTATTTTATGAGAATATAATGTTCTAACATTCAAAAATTTATTTGTTACAAAGATTCGAAATTTTTAAAGCTTATAAAGAAAACTCTCCACCATCATTTAAAATAAGAATGTAATAAAAATATCAATTAGGCAACTTTCTAAAAGTGTTTTTGAAGAAGTCGTGTTTTAATAAGTTTTCATTTATTCAGCTGCTGGTGTTTTTCACTTCGGTCAAAACTTCTTGATCCATTTTTAAACCATTTCCTAATAAGCTATCGAGCTTTGCCCATAGACTCATTAATTAAGATAAAATAACACTTGGAACAAGTATTAATTTAGAAGTCAAACAACAAAAATCAGCGTTATATTTTCAAATTTTCACATGAATAGTTTCGATGGTTTTACCGAACCATCATCCTCTGTCAAAGCGCAAATGTTTGCACTTTGGCAGGTTTGCACATTGACTCCATGTGCCATTTGGCAGCTGAGGATGATGGTTGGGTAAAACCATCGAAACTATTCATGTAAAAATTTGAAAATATAACGCTGATTTTTGTTGTTTTACTTCTAAATTAACGCATACACTCATTGTATAGGACAATATAGTGTGGGGCAGCGATATTTCAAAATATGATTTACATATTTTTATTTAGTTTAATGTTGAAATGATTTTTTGGATTTATCTTCATTTAATGAACAAACTACATTTACTAGAATTGTACAGTTTGCAGCATCGGATCGAATGAAAAGCATCTTTTAAATTAAATTTATATCAGATTTCAGCGCAGCTGATTTTGAATTAACTGATGTTTTGGAAAAATCGCTGCCTTTTTCAATCATTTGACATAATAGAATTTTTGGGAGCAAAAGAGTAACTTTTCATTGTTGAAAAATTAATTTTAATTTGAAAAACTTGATTGGAAAAATGTCAGAGAGGCTTGAAAGAAGAAAATAAAAATGTCGAAAAGTACGTTTTTACTTAAAACTCATAAAGTCATTAATGAACCAAAAGCAGAAAAATAGTTTCTCATATAGTTTAATGGGATTAAGGAATTACATAATGTTTCTTACAAAATATTTCTACGATTTTTATCACGAATAATAAAATGTAGGCGCCTAAAAATGAAATCGAATAATCAAATTGCATTGTAAAAGTATAAATCGTTATCTTTAAACTTTATCAAATATGCTTTACGCTTTTATTATTCGTGATATAAAATTTAATTCACTTATGATTCTATAAACTTTAAAAAAAAGTTTATTTAAAAAAAAACTGTTTTTATACGAAATGCTCGTATGTACTTCTTGATTATATTTGTGCTAAATATTTCAGTAATACTTACCTAAAATTGAAAACTGGAGGAAAAATTGCAAATTGAAAACTTTAGGGTTTAGATGCGAAACTTTAAATTAAAATCCCAAAGACGTTTCTTTTACTAAGAATTTAAAAAATTAAAGCATATGGGAAATTTTAAAATATAAAATATTATAAGTACCTTGATTCAATGCCAATTCTTTAAACAAGATTTTCACTACTAGGTGGCCAGCTGATTGAGCAGTTAGAAATATGAACTGCTAGAGACATGTGGCCAGCAGTTGTTCTGTGATTTGCAAGTTAGCGAAATTTTTATGTCTTGTTTTCGTATTATTTTAAATTATAACTGCAAATTATGTTCCTTTCTGTATTTTTTTCTTTTTTTTCCAACTGATTATAAAATTGTATAAAAAGGAAAATATCGAATGTGTTAATAAAGTGTAATTTTGTTTTAACAAAAACATTACGCAAAGTAACACTCAGAGTTAATTCTAAATGAGGCGCTTAAGATTTTAGAAGACTGGCGCTATACTCATAATATTTTGGTTAATATAGAGAAGACTGTGTATCGAACATTTTAGTTTACTCACCAGCAATTAGACCTTTTATTTGAGGGCTCATACATACAGGGAACCAACAGAAGTGGAAAGTATGTGTTGAAATGATTTTAGAAAACGCTACTGAGAGGCTGACCTTACTGAAGAGAATTGCTGGATCTAAATGGGGTTGTTTTACAACACTCTTGGTTTGACATACAGCTTCTATATACTACTTACTATTGCTTGCCCCTGGTGGAGCAGCATCTAAGTCAGGGATCGATACACTCTAAAGATTTCACAACCGAGCTCTCTGACTTATCACTAGTACAATTAAAACTACCCAAACTGATACACTTTTATTAGCTACACATGATACGTGCATTAAATTCATTGTGGAAGAGAGAGCTCTATTACTATGGGAAAGCATTTCAAAGTGACAAGACTGCTTTTTCCTGTGGAACTATTGCCTGAAGAGGAAACTTAGAATAGTTTTCTTCAAGCAGTCTTTTCCATCCGAGATCAGCTAAGCTTCAGATGGTAAGCTGAAACTTTTGTAAAACCACAATGTCCAACTGGTATAAGAAAATATGTAATCAGAATTAATCTGTTAAACGAAATCCCCAAAAAAGAAACAAATGACCAAATTTTAAAATCTATGGCTTTGGAAACCAGTAATGCTTTATATTCTGAGAGTGAAGGGCTATATGTGTTTATTGATGGCTTTGTGTTGGCTGACAGAATTCATGTAGATCCTGGCGTCTTTTGCAAGTTTTATCATGGCAATGTAAATTTTCAGAGCAGACCCCGACAATTCAGTGGATAAAACAGCAAAGTAAAACTTTAGAGATCTCCACGTTGTTGGATTAATTGACCTAAACAGCAAAATGAGAACAATAAGCCATTGGTTCTATGACAATCGACTCATTGTAGCAGAACCTATGTATTATCAGATGTTAGAAACCAATTTTACCCATGCTATTCTTAGTATACTGTAATACGTATTTGAATAATATTGTTATGAAATCCAAGAAAAAAATTACCTTCTCAAATAATAACTTATGCTTTGTCTAAAAATGATTTTTGTAATATAAATGAAATTATACATTGTCGATTGACACATCTATAATGCCAAGTATAATTTTCAGTTTGAAGGATAAAAAAATTGAGATTAAACAAAGAAAATGGCGACTTTTTATTTATTTTTTCAAAAGCACTTGTTACAGAAACATAACGTTAACAATCTTTTTATTAGGTTATGTGTATTTTTATTAGGTATAATATCTATTACTCAGATTTATAGAGATCATCAGATGACTCAAAAAGAAAAACTAATCATTTGGGAGAAAAATAAAAAAAAAGGGCACGAGTCGAATATTCTTACAAAATTCAACGACCTGAAAGGGAACACAAAAAGGTAGCAATTCTATTTATAACAGCAGATGCGTAAGAAATAATTACGTACAAGAAGAGATTTTAGATAATCCCTTCTGCATTATACTCATATATCAATTTAGATGCATCCACATGTGCATAGTAATTACAAATGGGAAATTAGAATCAAAACACACGAATCTCGCGAAAGATTTGAGATTCGAAAACTCAAAATTTTACATTGAATCATTCGAAACTCAGTTTTCGCCTTTCAAATTCATCAAATTTTCTAGATTGTTGGGGTGGGGGAAGAAAAAAAGAGGAATTGTTATTAAACGTTTTAATAAATCGTTGCACTTTCAGTGGAATTCATTACAAATATCATATGTAGCAAGTCTGATTTCCGTATTTTTTAGTTTCTGCAAATAATTAAGCCTGTATAATACCTATCTATTTTGTTAACCCCAGACATATTCCTCTCTCTCTGCACTAGAGCTAATTTAAAAAATATTTTGGGAAAATGTAAAAAATTTAAACTACTTATTATTTATATATTTTTGGTGAAATCATCAAGAGAAAATTAACCGCAAATTATAATACTTTTAATTATGTACATCTTTTTAAATTTCGTTTGTATCTTATAAGGTATTTCTCCCACCTTCATGGCGTGCCTTCGTGGTGTGGTGGTCTGCGCGCTGGGCGCATATTCCAGAGGTCCGCGGTTCGATTCCCGGCGAAGGCGTAGCTAATTTTGCATCTTTCCCGCTTCGAAAAATACCTAATGTCTCTATAATCTTACAAATAAATTAAAACACACTTTTCTTTTCAAAATTATATTCCTAACTTTGTTTTCCCTTAAATGCAAATTTTAAATTTTACTTTAATAAAAAACTTTTAAAATTAATATATATATATATAATTTTCCTTTTTATTCTTATTCCTACATAAGGAATTTGTGTAATCTGAGTTTAAAAGAATTCGAGAAAATTTAAGATCTGGACTCCAACTCGAAAAAATTTAGGATTCGCTCCACCTTTAACATTAATACTGAACAGTTATGTAGACGAAACATTACGTGAATAATTTAAAACTGAATCTGAAACTCAAAGCAAATATGCAAATCATACTGATCTTCCGATTAAATAGTTTTTATGAAAGAAAAAAAATGACTTGTAATCATAACAGCAGTAAAATAAATACAGATTTGACACAGAGGTTTCAAACAACTGTATTTCATTCAAAACAGGAAGTGAGTGCTTTCCTTTATATGGCTGAAACACAATGGGATGACTAGATCTCCATTGTAAAATTGACTTCCTCTTGTGAATAAGGCAGTCAATTTTCAGAAAACTGTCAAAGAATAAGCCTCATTCTTCTTTCGACGTCGAGCGAGCAGAACTTAATAAAATGCTAATTTAAGCGTTCTTCGCGTAATGCAGAAACTTCTGAACTTTTTGATAAGTCGGCAACTGAATAAAGAACCGCTGATACTCAGCTCTTTTCGTTCCAATATTCTAGAACTTATTTCATTTAGCTGCGTTGCTGACTTCGAGATAATGTTAAGTTTCAAAAATCGAGTTAGAAAACATTTTTTCTAACATTCAAAAGGGGAAACGGCTTGACCGTCGCATGTCTGGGCCTTCATATTTATAATGTATATTGTTAACATTAAACCTGACTTGGCTTTCTTGAAAAAGGTAAAATCGAGTTGTGGCAAAAGACTTCTGTAGAAATCTGTGAAAATTGGTGCGAAAATGCTGCATATGAAACAGTTCTTTTTTCTTATATTCCAATTTTCTGCAACTAAATCTAAAAAATTCCGTGGATTTCCATGTTTTAAAGACTATTACAACATTTCTGTAAATTTTCTTCATTTAATTAGACAATTGATTTTTTTCAATGATTGAGACCCATTAAGCAGCATAATACAAAATTATTTCGAAGGAATTGGATTGACTTTCGTCCGTCTTCTGTTTTACTTCTGTCTAACTTTTGTTAAGAAAGCACATAGTCACGATCATTGGTTGAGAGCTTGCTTCGAGCGTGTTCCAGTGCTTCCAGTTACACAACGATGGCAGGGGGAAAGGAGGGAGTAAATACCTTTTTTTAAACTTTGAATGGTGGTGATTAGACCCAATCACCAAATCCTGGAAGTGAGAATTATCGTCCACCACCACTTTCAGAACTTTTCAGAGTTAGGAAATTGAAATTCCTAACTCTGAACCTAACTCTGAAATTCCTAATTCCTAACTCGCCGGGATTCGAACTCCGGACCTCCTGAATATATGCCGAGCATGTTTCCAGTTACACCACGAAGGTAGAGGAAAGGAAAGGTTCCACGGGTTACTCGACAGGATGATTTTATATTACAGTATGCAGAGGTGAATCAAAAATTTCGATAGCTGTGCTGATAATAAAGTACGTTGCTTGTATAAATTTAAACACCTTGTCTTTCAAAACACTTAGCTTGATAAGTAATGCTCGTTTTAACAGTAAGTGGAAGTGCAGAACGATTAGTGGAAGTGTTTCTACCAGGGTTTTATGAAATGTCGCCTGTAAGGTATTATGCATAAGCGATTTTGAAACGTTTTGTAATTCGCGTTGGATCTTAGCAATAGTATGAAAATATAGTTTGGTTTATTATCATACTGCATCTAACATATTGTCATGTAATGCAAATCTAATGCATTGATAAAGTCTATGTGTAATTAATAAATTTGTAATTGTTAATTTTGCTGCTTTATAAGGTTAATATATAGCATATTAATGTGTTGTATTAGATGAATAAAGTATAATATTGTATTGGCTGTACGATAATTATAGTGCACTGCATGGAAAATTACTTAAAATCTTACTTATTATTATACTTTAAGACTTGAGTTAGATAATTACTTCTAATAAAACATTTAGCCTGATATACGTCGATATGCGTATCTGTTGACCAGCTGTACAGCAAATGATTAAAAGTGAATAGTAAGATAAGAAGGAGCAAAATGGGCCGTCATTCATTTAACCAGTTATAGAAATAATAGTTATAGAATGCATCATAGAAACTCCAAAGAAAATACTACATATTCAAGTCGTTAGGTTTGATCCATACGACTCAAAAGCAATGTCTATAACGTTATTCATCATATTTTGATGTTTCGCAGGCAAAAGCTTTAAATTCATTCCCCATTTTTTGGAATGACGCTAGTGTTAAGTTCCAGATCACTCATCATCTTCAAGGGATATTCTTCAGCCTTTGAAACTCGAAATTTTGAACAACTCGAAATTTTACTTACGATTATGCAAATACATGCCAACACATAATAAATAATAATGTATTTTAAATAATATTTATAATAAATATAAATAATATGCCAATTTATATCTTTATAAATAATGCTTTATAAATCGTATGCATAATAAATAATAATGCACTGGCATTTATTATGCATAAATAAAGTCAATGCATTTTTATTACCTGTCTGGTCAATTTGAGCTTCAGATTTTCATGTTTCTTCTCTATTCCATTTTCATATCTATTTTGTAACCACAGACGTAATAGCAAACACACACGTAATAGCAAAAACATTGTTGTAATACCTACCGATGTTAATACAACAATGGGGTTTCTTGACTCATTGCCTTATTAAAATTTAGCACCTTGTATTTTTGATCCACTAGCATAATATCAGAGTACAATTTCATCGATGATGACTCAGGTGTTCTTAGAAATAAAGGATTTTTCTCTTTGACATTTTATTCTTCCCCACGACTTAATATTACCTCCTTTCCTAGATGAAGTCAGAATTACTTCATCTAGGAAATCTGAAAACATAGCATCAAATGAACTTCATAGTTCTTAAATTTCACCACGCGGTCTCCAAATACTATTATTTTACATTTTACATTACTATCTGGATTACTAGTGTAATTACTTGTAGTCTTGTAATATTTCTGAAAAATTACAATCTGGCTACATTATGCTATAAAATTTTGCTTGAGCGTATTTATAAAATAGACCGACTTACAACTTAGATGGACAAAGTTTAAATAAGCCTCTTCCGATTTCGAGAATTATTGGCATAGGTCCTTCTTTTCCACGAGGAACCATCCCCCCTTTTCGTCATAGGTTTCAGCTTCTCAAAACATTCATTCTTCATTTTCTCTCAGAATCTAACCCCTTATCTGCTTCCTTTAGGTAGAGAATATAAGCACGGGTTTGAAAAACATTTTCATCAAAGTAGTTTCAGAATATCCGTTTTTCCATTTTCCGACCTTTTTAATGAATATTGCAACAACTGACTTACTAGAAATATTTTTCAAACAGATAGGCAGTTTATGTACTTTAGTGTAGCTAAAAACGAATTTCAGTCATTTAACCAGTTATAGAAATAATATATCCCGAATCTATGTTTGTATATTTTTGTAAAGATTAAAAAATATTTTCGCTCATGGCTGAACTGTATATTATTGGGAACATCTGATTTTACAGATAATATTTAGACCTTTTTTTTGTAATGTATCGCCTTCCCTTCTTTTATTATTGATTCTCTTGGGTTTCTATGGATACTCTGTAGAGAGATTAATTATGTGCTTATCGCAGCAGAGAGCAGGAAGAATCAGCGATGCTTTTTCCGAGATTCCTAGCTTGACGTGCTTCCATTCATACCGAAAATGCACGTAATGAGGAAAGAAAAAATGCCTTATAATATTTTTTGGCAAATGGTAACCCGCAAGCAGAATATTCCCTCTATATTATGACATATTTCTCGTCTTCGCACTATTCTATCTTAAGCATTGATGCATACAGTGCAGAATATATAGGTTTCCCACTTTTGCATGCTATACTAAAATATGTCTTTATTAGTAAAATAAGCATCCCATTTCTGACCTATTTTCTGAGATTTCACTCAATATTCGCTTCTAAGATTTCACAATATTTTTTAATCTCAATGCGACTCATGGTCTCTGGATCGAAAAATTGAAATATTTTTCAGAATTAATTGAACCATTTAATGTACCATGAATTTTTAACTTCAATAGAGTTTCAAGAATATTACCTTTGATCTTAAACTTGAACCCAGCTGAATTTGAGACTCTCTCGAATTTCATTTTACATTTCGAAATTTTCGAACATGGTCCCAGAATTGATTCATAATATTTCATATTTAATTCCTCTAGTTTATCACAATTTTAGAAACCTTCCTAGTTAACACAAGAAAGTTCATGGTTAATTCTCTTCCCTAACAATGTCAACAAAAATTCTGCTTTCAGACTGTCAAGAATACATTCACAATTAAAAACTAGATTTAAGGAATCGAAGAGTAGGTTTCATCCCTTTTACGTTTAGTGATAATTTCTATGCTTAAAATTAATTTCTCAAGTTACAAGTTAAGCCTGACACTAAGACTAAACAAAAAGATTATTTTAACCTTCTTTAGTGGCTCTTGAATTATTTAAAACGTAGCCATAACTCGGTACTAGTCTAGTACGGTTTACATGACTTAAAATATGTTTGTGATGTTTAGGATAAATATGTTTACAATGTAAGGTTTCTGTTGCAACTCTAATCTTCCTGTTACAACAGAAACTTTACATTATAAAGATATTTTTTTAATTTCCAAACTTATTTTTGGTAAAATATGATGCGAAATGTCCATGTTAAAATTTGTAAGAACTGATTAAATAAATCTTAAAACAGTATTTATTTTGTAGAGTCATTAGGTCTTTTTTTAAGCAGACGTGAAAAGTAGGCAATGTCCGCGCCAGGACACGAACCTGGACCTCTCGAACACGTGCCGAATGTGCAACCGTTACACCACGAAGGCATGCTGGAAGAACAGAGAAAATACCTTACTTTCCTTTTAAACAACAAATCTACCCCATTTAATACCGAAGAAAAGTGTTTATACCACAATTCCTATTGTAATTCAAATGAAGAAACGTGTGCCAGATCACGCTCTGCATTTTGAATGCTACCATTTATAACTATGTTGCATTCTAACTAGATAACTGAAGCATCCTTGTATTTTGATAGACATGCACACACCAAACTTTCATCGTTATGCTTTAAGCCTCAGCATATGAACGTCATTACATGTACAATCACGATTTGTTAGGCAACGTAACCCGAAACCGCATTTTCCTGGTATTCAGATATTATACAGAAACACGCGCGATCTGGGCGATATCGCAAAACACGTGTGGGCACATCCTGCTTTCTTTTAATCAATGGGTGATAGATAAGCTTTCATTCTCGTCCAAATCGGGATTCAGAGATTGCAGTAGGCGTGCACAAGAGTGCGATGATGAGATCTGGCCACCAAGCTGAATGTACCGAATGCACCTTCCCTCCGCTCTAAGTAAAGAATGAAGAAAATGTTTAAACGATTCATTTTTTCTTCCTGTTTCAGGGCCGTTGTATTCTTTTCATCTTGCAGCATAGATATATTATTTATTACATCTTTACTTCACATTATTGCAAAAGAGCATAAATGCCACATTATATATAAAGAGGATGTAGATGAAACATTTTTTTTTTTTAATCTTTGTTGCTTAAAAGCTTCTTGTAACATAGGTACATGAAAAAAAGAGTATTGCACATTTCGATCATTACGTCATATAGGCAACATAAAGCTAAAACAGCGAATCCGATGCCATTTCCATTTGCATGTATTTTGTTAGTTATCTTTCAATAATTTACACAAATCTAAATGTGAAAGATACATACTCTCCGAGATGCGTATAAAAGAATTATTTTACAGACGTTATAACTTGTTCTTCCTCGGTATCAAATGTGTGTTGGACTTTAAAAACATTTTTTTTTAAATTGCGACTTAAGATTTTTTATCTTGCAAAATGTGTTTTTGCAATGCATTTTAAAGTATGGAATGCGGTATTCACGAATATATTCAGTAATTACATTGTAAATACAAAAGATGTTTACCCATTTTTAGAACGATTTGGGGGCCGTTTAATTAATGCTTAAAATGTAAAGAGCATTTTTAAAACGTTCGCTCTGATAGCCCTTTTTTCGAAACCATAAGTCTGCATCGTGATTTGCATGATAAAAGGGCGTTTCCTAAAATTTCCAGGATATTGATTTCCAGCATTTTTTCACGACTTTCCAGAATCCATCAGTCGTGGAAAGTTTGTGTTCGGTCAGATTTTCAAGAACCGAAGGCACAATACTCCATACGTGAAATGTCAGGGGCTTCGCAGGAATGTCAGGGGCTTGAAAGGTATATGTGCAATATTTGTACCAATCGTCATTCTGGTTTTCAGAAACGTAGTGGTACTTTTCGAAGTATGAATTGTTAAGTTGTGTTGATGAAGTTTCATTCTGAAAGTCACTAGAAAAAGAAATGACATTTCTTCTGTAAATATCAGATGTAAAACGTTTTCTTGATAGTATATTGGACTGATTTTCCCATTTTCCCACTCTTTTTATTTTAAATTTCCCACTGTACGAGAATCCTGCAACATTCGTAAATTCCTTACTGAAATTTTCTTTGCATTGACGGAAATAGGTTTGTACATTCCCGCCCCCGTTTCCGATAATGAATAGACCATTTTTTGTTACAGTCGTTTAGACAAACCCATGCTTTATCAAGGGTCAATGTATTTCTATTTATCTCCTGCTAAGCAATTTTCATGCAGGTTTCTACAAACTGTTCTACGTTGAGCCACATACCACGGCAAAATGCGGTGAACATTATGTTTTTCAGGTTTTTTAATTTATAAATCTTGGTTTGTTATTTCCATTATTGCTGCCATAGATGTACTTGTATTATTATTGCATTAAAACTCATTTCTGCGTCGGATGAAGATAAAAAAGTAAAACGAGGATTTTTTCCTGTTACCAACGATTTAGTTTTAGAAACATTAGAAACAGTACATACTTTTTTCGGGTATACATTTGGAGTCTTCTTTTCATGTGGATTTAATGACTGACGGTTTCTAGATTTCTGATTCGTAATGTTACTTGAAATTAATTCGTAATGAATTAATTCGTAACTTGAATTCGTAATGTTACTTGCACTTGAAAATTTTTAAACCGCGCATTTCAGAAAGTTTTTGAATTGTGGAATAAATACATTTCGTTTCGGGAAGAGCAAAAGCATACCCTTCAATCCACAGCTTGTTGATTTCTTGACTTTCCTGTTGATTTCTTATTTCTATCACACGTAATATTCAAACATTAGCACGTTTTAGTATCGTTTGGTAAGGGAAATTATTAGTAAGTTATTGCATGTAAAATACGAAAAAATTACGCTTTTACATCAAGTTTTATAGAAATTACATTCGTTATCTTCATTAATACCATTTGAAGCCGCAAGCAATTCAGATAGTATTTACTTCCTTGTACGAAGTAAAGGAAGCAGTGGAAGCCCGAAACATTTCGGGTATCATATTTCAATAAAAATATCTAGTTTGACTCCTCTCGAATCCATTTGAACGATGTTTTTGCTTCATATCTGTAGGTACGGACAGAATAAAGGACTGCTTTTTTTTTTCCAAACCGGGTTGTACAATGGATTTAAAATAAATTCAAATGATATTTTTGTGTTACATCTGTATGTACATATGTTTCAAAGTTCCCATACTACTCATAAATGAGTAGTATGGGAAGTTTGAAATTTTGTATATGAGATTTTTATAACATGTAATTGTGCATCGCCCTTTTTGGATGCAAGCGGCAGCACCAAACATATATAAATATACATATATACTCACTCTTTTACTCGGCTGTGTGAGCTCAGATTTTATTCTCTTATGTTGGTTAATTGTGAGTGTTCTTATCTTTCGGTTAAGGTTTTTATGCCTTTAGTTAATCTGCATGCAAAAGTTGTAGAATTATCAACAGTATAATAGTTTAAAAGGCACTAAGCCTTACGAGGCTACCAATTGTTTACATTGGAAACTCTTAGTAGAATAGTGAATTAAGTCAGTTTGTGCACCAAGTTCAGTGTGTTTTTGCCGAGTTTGACCAAAAGTAAACTTTCGATTTTGTCCTCTGTCTTCGAAAAATCTGCCTTCCTACTTGCGGCCGAATTGCTTATTTTTGCCTAGAAACTCTAATTGAAAAAGTTGTTTTTTAATTACTGTTATTTGTCGTTTTATGTTTTTCTCCATTTTACAATTTTTAATAAAACTGTTTTGAGTTTTTGCGTATTTTTGCCTTACCGAGAAGTAAGAGCTAAATTACTTGAATAATAAATATATCTCTAATGAAATATGAGGAAATAAGCTTTAATGAAATGCAGGGCAAACAATATGTATAATTTAATAGGCAGTGCCAGAAAGTCACGTGGTGTCCACATCAGATATTTTCTTATTAGAAGCAAAATTATAGTGCACAGTTTTGGCCTAGGCTTATTATAAGGATAAGTGAAGTTATCCACGCTTTGAGAATGTTTCTTTTCTAATACTTAATACAGAGGTTCCCGGCGGGGTTAGTATTGATCCCCTGTGGGTCGATAAAACTTTTAAGGGTGTCAATGATAATCTGAGGCCAATATGCTCGGATAATTGATCGGCACGGTGAAGAGGACATTGAGTGCAAAAAATTATTAATTCTGTAAAATTGTTAATTAATTGTTTATTTATATAAAGCTATATCATGTATGGAAAGGAAGAAATCATATAAAATAAATGTAAGAGAAAAATATACAAATTATTTCATTAATATATTTTAAAAATTTAAAGTATTTTCTTAAGAATATAATACTTTTTACGCAAAAAGGGCAAGATAAAAAAGTAAAACGAGGGAACACAAGAAAACGCAACCTTCAAGAACGCAAAACTTCTTCAGAAGATACATTGTTACATACAAACCACCTAGAAAATTTAAAAGAAGATTTGCATATTTGCTTCCAAGACACTTGAAATTTGAATGTACCAGCATAACTCATATTATTCTAAACATGTGCTAAAACTTTTTACTGAATAACTTTATTACTTTAGAAAGACTCGTGCCTTAGATATAGGCTTTAATCATATATAGATAAGAGATATTTATAATATATATATAACAGATATTTCACTATAGGTAAGAGATATTTATAATAATAGATAATATATATATAACAGATATTTCACTAGGAAAGCAAGAAACAGGTTGAATATTGATGAACGAGGAGATTTAAAAAATAAGCAATTTATGTCAAATATTTAAAGTAATTGCAGGAATGCATTAAGCGTCAATTACAGTGAAATTTTTGTGCAATTAGAAGCTGTAATTTTGTTTCTGAACATTTTTTAAAGAAAATAATAATAATAATAATACAGAAATAATAAAGCATAAATCAGATGAACTCTTTTCTCAAAGCTTTTATTCATATTCTTAGTATTATTGTTATCTTTAATTTATCTTAAATTATTTTATAATTAATTTATTTTTAGCCCAAAAGGGGATTTACCCAGAAAGGCTATTAATTTTGTTTTGGCATTTTGCGTTGATTCACTATACACAAAGCTTCACATTTCAAATTGTTGTCGCCAATTATTAGAGCTCTGCAATATATTTAAAGAAATTGAATAATGAAGGATCAGCATAAATGGATGTATGTGTCTCGCACTGAGAAAAAGCAACGGTATCTAGAGAAATTAAATTTTGAATAACTGTTGAACTGAATTTTATGGTATTTAAGTGCGAACACACAAAACGTTAGAAAAGCGCTCCTTTGGGCGTAATATAAAATCTGAAAGCTTTAAGATTTTTTTTTTTTTAGTCCAAAGTGGCAATTTGCCCAGAACGACTATTAATTTCGTTTTGACATTTTGCTTTGGTTCACTATAAACGTCGGTTCACTTTTCAAATTGTTGCCACCAAATATTAGAGCCCTGTATTGTATTTAAAAGAAATTCAAGAATCTGCATAAATGTATGTATGTCTCTCGCATTGTGATAAAGCAACGGTACCTAGAGCCATCAAATTTTTAATAACGTACGTCTCCACCCGAACATGTGGAAGCCCAAATTTTGAATGTGTTTTATTATCTATTTCATATTTTATAAAGCTTTAACGAATTTTTGATTAACAAACTCAACGATCTCAAAGCGAGCAATGGCAACACTGTAGGGGAAAAAAAACATTTCTATCTCCAGCTCGCGAAACTGTGTATCGGAAATTGTTAAGATATGGTCATTTTAAAATTATTTTGCGATATTGCTGTTGAAATGAATTTTATGGTTTAAGCGCGAAGAACATGATATTTAATAAATAAAGGTAACACACAAAACGTTAAATAAGCGCCTCTTTGGGTGTAATGTAAAATTTGAAAGCTTTCAGCTTTTTATTGACTTTTCAATTATTATTTAAGCTATTTCTTGCGCTCTTTGCACTATGCTTATGTTGTATGCGGTATATTACAGAAAATCATTCTTCTAAAAAAGGTGGGGCACTTTATGCCTTTCTCGATTACCAAAGGAAATTCGAAAATTCGAAAACATTTGTTGCAGAAATAAACTTATAAACTTTTGATGATGAGGATGATGATGCTTATAAAGCAATAATGACAATAAAAATAAATATTACCTTTTAGTACTTTTTCAGGAATGGTTTCGGAAACATATGATTTTAAATATGAAATAGCGTACAAATTTCATGTAATTTTTTGCGATGTTTAATTGTCGGCGAAGAAGAATGGTATAGAAAAAAAATATATCAGTCTTAGAAGTCGAGCATTTCACATTATCTAGAGCAGGGTTTCTCAGGCAGAATCCCCAAGAATCTCCAAAACTTTGAGGGGTCTGTAAGAAAACAATTATATTTCTGGAATCTATAATATAAACTAACAGGTTCATGATAAAATTTTATTAATAAAATAGTTTAATAATGATTGCAAAATAAACTAATGTCATATGAAAGTCCGGAAGTTCGCGGTTCGAAGACACTCGTATTTTCTGGTACCTTCTTTAGTTGGGGCGGGGGGAATTCTTCAATAGAAAAGTCTCGAAGAAGAAATCATCATTTAAGCACCAACTAATGTAAAATGTCAGTAGTAAATAGTGGTTTCATTCTGTAGTGAGTAATCGGTACGATATCGTTGTTGAAAAATTCATTTTTGTGTTACCGGACGTTATTGCTCTAATGGACTGTTTCCATAAGTAACTACAAGTAGTGGCGGCTTTTGGGATGGACAGCTGAAACCCTTCCGAAAAATAAAGTAACAAATTTTAATTTGCAATGCATTTTTAACGTTTTCTATAGGTTTTAAACTTTTATTTAGCAATTTTTTTAATATTTAGTCTTTAATGGTTAAAGTGGAAGACAATTGCACCAATAATAACTATTAAGATTACATGTATATTTTTGAACATTCATCACCTGAAGTATAAAAAAGGGTTAAGAAAAAGTAGATGGCTGGCAGTCACTGTATAATCTGTGTCTCAGGCTACATTACTCCAAGTAACATAGTCGTCTAACACGAATAACAGCACAGTAGTTTATAAAGTATTTTTCCCGCCTTCTTAACGAGCCTTTGTGGTGTAGTGGCCTGCACGCTCAGCGCGTAATTGAGAGGTCCGCGGTTCTATTCCCGGTGATGGCGTTGCTAGGTTTTCATCTTTCCTGTTTCCAAAAAATACCTAATGTCTCTACAGTGGCGCCCGAACTAAAAGAATGGTGGCTTCTGATTCTCCTCATCCAGGATTTGGCGATTGGGTCCCCTATGTAAAATATGAATGCCGTAACAGAAATGAATGTTATAGATGATTGCATAGTCAAATTGGCATTTAAGAACTGCATACTTAACTCCACCAGAAGACTGAAATACAGCCACTCGTAGAACGTAATCATTTTTCTCTCAATTTTTTTCGTTCGTAATGTAATAATTTTTCTTCTAAGAGCCTTCGCGGTACCTAAATAGAATTAAATACCTCACGTTTGAATACATATATATAAATGATGTACAATTCCACGTAGATATGACAATTAACTTTTCTAAGATCAGAACTTAGACTGGATATTCTTCTTACAACACGGATTACTTCTCTAAAAATTATCAAGTAGTTTATATACTATGTTTATATTACTTAGAACAGCATGTAACAACATAATATTATTTAACACAATAGCTCCTGATGGATATCATATTCATAAACCTTTAAATCTGAAAATTTCAATAAATTTAATAATCTCAACAATATATTTTAGTGCCAAGTTTCAACTTACTGATGTTTCTGCGCTTATACGTCCTGGATACTAATAAGTATCCCAGAAAACAATCTATCTCTAAATAATTCAATCAAACTAGAACCAAAACTGCAAACAATTTTAACTATAAACGTCCTAAATCTGACTCATGCAGAAATATTTTCACATTCTTCATTCCCATGTTAAAATGGAAAGCTTTCGATTATTTCTGATTATGCATGTCCAATGGCTCTAAATGGTTTATTGCATCTTAAACGATACGGTAGTTAATGGTGGTAGCTGTCAATACGGGTTCAAATCATGGATAATCTGTGGGTATTTGTTAGTAGCTTATCTACTCGAAATTGCACTCGAAACACCCGTTTGTACTAATCTTCTTGTAATTCTGACCGCACGGAAAATTGAATGAATGATACTTTTATTTTACATTATCCTTTGAAGGTGATTTGGTCTAAATTTGTATAGTATTTGATTGCTGCAAGTATACCGAAGTAAAGTTCTTAACGCACAGATAGTGCGTCCACGTTCGTTTTTTATTCATTGATTTATTTACATTTTTAACATAGGTACGTTTCAGAAATCAAAAGATCCTAGTGGTCTTTGGAGACTCTGCGCGTAACAGAAAAAATAAATTAATTTATTTTTCTTTGGAAACATTCTGTTCTGTAATTATCCCCGCCCCCTTTATCTCTCTGAATTTAGATGATTTCCTCTTCTTATTAAAAAAAAATATCAACTCTACCACGTCATTTAATTTGTACGCCTGTCCTTGTTAAACATGTTCCCTCTCCTAGATTTTCTGCTTGTTTAATTTTGTTACGTAACTCATTTCAAGATGCTAATTATATAATAGTAAGAAAGACGTATAAATTTAAATTTCTATTCAGTTATGTTTCGTGAGCTAGCTTTAAACCCAATAGCATCAGTGTTAGTGTATAACCCTCTAAAGACGAAATATAACAAACTAAACGAAGTAATTTCGATTGACAAATTAATTACTACTGTTGAGTGTTTTAAAGTAAATCCTTCTGAAACTAACTTTTACTGAGATTCTGCCTATTTCTTCATATCCCAATAAAAGCTTGAAGGCCTTTAAAAAATGTGTTGCTCATTTACAAAACTTACTTCTGAATATTTACACTGTAGTTGGAAATCGCCTTTTATATTTTCTCACTACTCGTATATATGATAGAGGTGATCTGATCTTAACTAAGCGAAAGTGATAAATGAAATTTGCAACTACTTCAGCCTAAACTTGTAAACAGTGCTGGATTTTCTCAGAAAGTCTTTCACTAAGACATCTCTTCTCTTAAGCAGACAGCTCTCATGATTTTTGCTATAATCATTTAAACAAACGTTTGAAAATACATGAAATGTCAGGAAATTATTTGAATTTTTTACAGTACAGCGAATGAAAAGGCCAGGAATAAAATATCGTTTCAAATCTGAAATAAAAGTAGTAGTTTGAAACTAATTAATGAAACTTAACGATTTAATAAATATAAAAATACACTGTTTGCAAATGTCGTGACGATTATAATCTCCGTATTTTAATACTAACGAGCTGCACACGTTTTTAATAAGTGGTGAAAATTCGTCCAATATATTTCTAAGAGAAAATTTATGTAACTTTTCATGACTTTTAAATGTTATTTTATTAAATTAATTCTGTTAGTTTTAAACTACGATTTCCCTTTTGTCAATTTTTCTTTCGAGTAAGAGTTAATTAATTTTAATCAGTTTGATATTAATTTTGAAACATAATTTCTATTACAGGTCATAAACTATGCTTATAATTACAAAAAATGAATGAGATACGTTTGAGACCAAGCACAAAATAATATGAAATTAAGAAGTTTAATCATTATTTTTCTAGTTTTATATATTTCGAGTTTAAATCCTATTTTACTAATCTTTTAATTCATCTATTCTGAAAATATTTACTGCCTCACCTATCAAACATATTTGCTAATACATTTCTCTTGCAGACTTACAATGATACTACTAAAGTATATCAGTAAACCTTGGGGAAATTAACTTCGAAGTAATAGCATTTGGATCTGCAAAATATCTCACTGTACCGAATTTTTTTTATTAAAGAAATATACTACCATTTATAAAATTAAAAATAAAACTTATCTTTGATATTAGTACATTAAAAAAGCCTCATAAATGTCTTTTATTCTTAATGTTAAAAATATTTTAATGGTAATTATATAGCTGTGTATTTATGTAGCCTTATTGCTGAGTTTAAAAATATATGTATTTATTACAACAGTTTTTTGAAACATTGAATTTATTCTTGAAAATTCTTTCAATGAAATGTGTCATATATGTTCTACTTTTTAATTATGCATCTGTATCAGCTTATGCAATTCATTTTTAAAGAAACTGAATTGAGCTCCAGAGACTTGGAAATGTTTGGGTTTTTGCGCAAAATTAAAAATTCAAATTAGAATGTTGAATGCGACTTCGAATTGCAGTAGCACCTAAATATTATACGCAAATATTTTTTTTAAACTGAAGCGTTTTAAAAATGAGAAAAATGATAACACTATATTTAAGACTTTTTATGAAATAAACTATGCGAACTACATTCAATTTCTCTACAACATACTTGGTTAGGAAAAGTCATAAGCTAATCCAATATACATATTTTTTATCTTTTAAGAGGTTTATATAGAATAATTAATAACTTTATTTATTTTATGGAATTTTTTTTGTCAATCCATTAGGAAGATACCTTCATGGTATTCAGTATAGCATAGACAGGTATATTTTAAATTAAAACATCTCTCCATTTCAGTAACGGTGTTTGGAAACACCAGCAAATTAATGAATTCGTAACGAAAATCCAAAATATCTTAGGAGATTTCAGTACGCATAATGAAATTCTCGTTTGGTAATCATTCAAAGTTTCAGAAAAATGAAAGAAGAGTGATTTTCGAATCCCTTGTGGCTAGTGAGACTCATAATTCTTAAAAAATTGCTCTCCAGTCATCTTTCCAGGAAGAATTTGCCGTAGCTCGGTTTTGCTGTTCATAGACCGCGACGAGTAAAACGCATGTAGCTACAGCATACATTATTTGAAAGATATAAGGTCCTTAGAATTACACTTATTCAGAAGGTGAAAATAATAATACAATAAATCTCTATATCGTCACATATAATATTCGAAAAACTTAACTACATGAATTATTTTACTAAATTTAAAACTTAAATATATATTTCTAGAAGAACAAGTTCCTCAGAATGATGTAGAGAATTCTAGGAGATGTGTTTCACAAATGTAAGCAAAGGTTTTGAAAATACAAGAACATAACTTCTTCTAATCTGCAATAAAAAAGTCCCTATTGGTTAAATGTTTATTATGTGCTATGACACTTTTTGTAACATTCTTGAAGATAATCTGAAACCAATTTCTGGACTGCGATAACTTCTCAAAACATATTTTTCTCCCGCCCCGAAAAAAAAAAACCATTTTCTACAATTTTCTGTCTGCTGAAAATTTGTGAACAGCTGCAAAATAAACATAATTCATTTTGCAAATTATCCTGGCATTTTTAAAATACTAATTATGAATAATATAATATAATAAATTTTGAACGTTAACATAAAACACCTAGTGAGCCTTTTGAGTGATTGCATAAGAAAAATTTTACTGATTGGATGCTCGACGAGAATAACGTATAATGTTATATTAGTTGGGCTTTCTAAAACCTATGCTCAAAACTATGGTGAAAACAACCCAAAGCCTATGAAACTATGCTCATAAAATTCCTTCTGTTTCTTGTGAGGAACTTCGCAAGTGCTTAAAATCAGTATTTAAGAAACAATAGCCTCTAATAAAATTTTAAAATATCCTTCACATATTAATTAAATCATAATGTATTATTTTTACGCATGGTAATCTGATAGCGATTCATAATTTTTTGTGCATTAGAAGAAGAATGAAAAGAAGCATCTCAGTACTAGTGAGCAAGAATATCGACAGAGCTATTCAACATTCTCTTCCTCTATATTTTACATAAATTTAATTTAATTTCTATTCTCTTTTAACCAGCAGTTATGATAGTCAAGGAAATTATCCAAAGGAAGATAATAAATTTAATCATATAAAGTGATCAGCAATTCTAATGATATAAAATCACAAGGAACATGTATAATGAGAATAGCAAGCGTTGGTAGTAGATTATTATTAAAATACACCGCTGTTTATGCGTTATATGCACCCCTCTTACGATTTTCAATCTGTCACTATTTTTATAACTATGTTTTTAAGGAATCTGATAAGCCTGTGAAGCTTTCTCTAAAAACAAAGAGAGTTCAAAGTTAATAAAACAAAGGCAGATTATTGAGTTAAAAACTAATAAATAGCTTCCATTCCATAAGAATTAACAATTAGCTACGACATGAATATCGTAAGGCTGTATTAAAAACATTGAATTTTGCGAATCTAATCTTGCTTAATTTTCCCACTACAATTGTAATTTATCACGCTTATTTTTTCATATTTGATTCTTCTCTTTTTTAATAGAAAAGTATTTTAAGATTCTATAATTTTTGTCTCATGATTTCTCTGTTCTGAGATGAAAGAGTTTCTCCTTCAAATACACAGTTTGGGTTTTTAATACTATTAATCAAAAGCAGGAGTAAGTGCTCTAAATTTGTGTAATTGTCCTGAAAAGGTTCTGGAAAGAAAATGAAGATAGGATTTAAATTATACTCTGGAAAAATATCATTTTTCAAAGTGTTCCCGCCCTCTTCAATATCGGCCACTACTAAGGCCGAAAGCTGTAGTCACTTTATTATGGAGACACGTAATAGGTGGGCCATCGTTGCCTCATTTGAAAGAATAGGCAATTTACAGCCACGCCTTTTCCGGGATTCGAACCTGTGCCCTTCGTACAGCACTCAGAGTCAGTAATCGCCTTTCCGTGTGGGCGGCAAACATCATAATATTGCTTTGAAGTAATACAAAATAACGGCAAACATCATAATATTGCTTTGAAGTAATACAAAATAATATAATAACAGCAAAACAACAATTAAATAAAAAAATATTTTATTTATTCTCTTACATACGACTGCAAAATCGTATATTCAGATTTTCAGACTTAGATTCTCCGTTATATAACTACAGAATTTCATTGAGTTCATGGGAAGCTACATTTCATAAACTGTATATTTTATGCACATTTCCATCAGATTCGTGGTAATCGAATGGCTTTCGAGTTATTCAAAAGCGTTTCATTTTACTGTGCCATTAACATTCTATCAGACAGAATTCGATCTTTTTTAATCTGCAATTTGAAATCTTGTTTATCTTAAATATTAAACCATGAATACATATGTTCTTAATTCCTTTCTTAATCTTTAACTTAAATTTCCATTACTAGATAAAAAAACTAATAGCGCGTCGCGCAGCAGCACCGCAGATCCGGGGTTCAATCCCCGGGTTGGGCAAGGTTGACTCAGGCTTTCATCCCTTGAGAGGGTCGATAAAATGAGTACCAAGTTCTAACATCACGGAATAAACACAGAGGGTACTGCGACAAGCTGACCACTTGTCCAAGCAATATGCACAAGCACCTCGGAGCCCACGGTCTAAAAAGCAGATATCAGAGCACTGCCGGCCACGGGTCTCTACGGGCTGTTTGTGCCGTTAAGTTTAGTTTAAATAAAAACTAAAAGGGAAATTGAGAAAACAAATTACATTGATTTTATAATCTGTTAAATTTTAAAAGGTTTTTCAAATCTGTAAAAAGTTAATATTTCAGCCATATTTAAAAGGCGCAAATTCTGACTTCAGACTATTTACAGCCAGAAATAACCACGTTCATATAATAAAAAGCAATTAACTCTCTTCAAAATGACTACCTATGTCTTCCTATGATTTTGATGTTTTGTGAAAACAAGCTTCTTAGAGAGGTGATGATCAAGTGGTTGTCACGAAAGAGTTCACTATACGAGTTATAAAACTGTGTGGCCAATTTAGTGAAAAGGTGAATGATCTGTATTTAGTTAATTTATTGTCAAGTGAAACGGTTTTATTCCATGATGTTAGTTCTAAGAGGGGTACATTGCAATTGCGAATAGAAAATATCAGAGAATCCACTTTTGAAGCAATGATTCGAAATGTTTTAACATTATATACTTTTCAAAAAAAAAAAAAGGAATATAAATAGTAGGTAACTTCCCTTAACATGTGTTATCTGCAATGTATTAAGAATCGCAAATTCAAGTTAAATCAGTAATATACTGCTTGTGGTGTTTGAAAGTTGCAACGCGCAAGAAGATTAATGAAATCGGCTTATAACTGTAATTTATATGCCTCTGCCATAATTCTCGATGTTGCTTTTGCATTAATAGCAAGCATTCTACTTATGTTCTAGGAATTTCAGGAGGGAAGCAAGGAATCATTATAATTCATTTATTTCTACTAAAATTAAAATAATGTTTTGGTCAATTAACTGAATTCTTTAATACTCTTCATGTCTTCTAATATTGATAACAATGCTTTAACAATGAGACAAGTTACTATTAGTTTTAACTAGTTAGTTAACTAACTATTGCTCTATGACATTATCAACTGATGTTCATCTAATTCATGCTGAATTTCCATGCTTAATGGGGAACTATAATATTGAGAACGTAATCTAATCTTTGTTTATTATGCAGATTTATTAGACCTCATCCATCGAACATTTGCAATTTCGATTTGTTTAATCAGATTCTTCACTAATCCTGATGTAATCTGATATGTTTATGAGACAGACGTAATCTTACAGTAGATTATTTTAGATTAATATTCTTTAAAGTGTTGAATTTTAAACAAAGTATTAAGCGGCAGATGAATGCCTCCAAAATAATGTTTAGTTTAATTTGTTAAGACTTTGTTTTGAAATGAAAACGGTGTTAGAAAATAATGAACAACTTAAATTTTACTGAGCAAAATAATTGAGAGATATTTATTTTGTCGTTATTATGTCAACTTAAATTTTATTGAGCAGGTTTATATTAGTATTGTGTTTTACAAACTAAGCTCATGTATAATAATATAATAATAATGTTTTGAATGCCGTTGATTTCGTCATACAGCAAAAATTCAGTCTTAACAGCTCTGATATTTTGACCACCTCTTTATCTTAAGATGATATTTTAGTTACTACGACGTAAATACAAAAATAATGAAGAATTTTAGATTGATTACGACATCTAATATCTTAGAATTAATAACAGGAAAGAATTAGTCATTGTTACATAGTGTTCTATTTTTTTACTAATACTAGTTATATTTAATTTGGTAGCCTTTTCTGTCTTCTCTTATATCTTTCTCATTTTCTCGCCAGTATTTAAATTAATTAGGATGAATGAGAGCGTATTAAACTGAAGTAACGACACGTTTAGTCAGAACGTGGTTTTGCCATTGTGAGCGCACGCTGTTAAATCTATCAGCTGTTAACTTTGAATCTCGGCTTCGCATTCTTGCGGCCGAAATTATTATCCTGCCAGCGTAGGCTTCTGAGTCAACCTGCTATTGTATAGTCCTGCACTACTCTTTATCTTTGGATTTAGTTATTACTTTACCTCTTTAAGTTCCTCACCACAAGTAGTGGGTCAGTGCGTAATCACGCAAGTCCGTGCCGTCTGTAAACTATTGTGTTCAGCAAATGGGTCTTTTAGACCCTTACTCTACTATATTCATCTTCGAGTCTTTGCGAGAAGTCGCAAGATAGCCTTTTAAGTAGATCTAGTTACATTGCATGTGTATCAGCAAAGAAGACTAGATCCCATATTTGTTATCAATAAAGAAAAGGATATGGTTGATTTCCAGTTTGCTGTAACTTAACTAAATTTTATAAAATCAATGTAATTTCTCTTGCAGGTATATAACATCATATTATATTATTGATTTCATTACACTAATATTACCTAAATATTTGCATTTACCTATTATTACATTATTAAAAGGGATTTAATGAGCGTTTTTAAGGATATACATTTAAAAATCTCAAAAGTTATTTGAAATAGAAAGATCACAATGTAGATTAAAAATAAATAAGCCACTACCTCTGGAATTGAAAGAGAAAACTAAAATAAGAGTAAACAAAACATTTTAAACCCTGTGTTTTCGAAACATACAGGGGAAGGTTGCTACCTATGGGACTCTTAATGATCCTTAAAATAGTCAAATTTGGCAATTTCACAGATTTTGACATGTTAATGTAAATATTGTCTTACATGCTACATATAGCTAGAAACAGACGTTATAATTAAGAAATGTTCAGGAATTATTAGAAAAATAAAAGTAGGCACCACTAGCCAAATGAAAGAAACGAGTCGCCTTCATTGAGCCGTGGAGTTTCTATCAATGAGCCGTTCTTTTTAATACAGTATCATCTTAACACAAGTCAATAAAATGTTTAAAACTATTTTGAGCATGATTCATAAATATAAAATACTGGTTGGAGACCAACACAGACCTCTGAAAAATTCATTGAAACGTATTGATAGCTTCGCAATATTCCCAAGGAATCAGGAAATGGATTCTAGTTAAGTCTCTGTAATCATAAAATAGGTCTAACGTGAGAACCTACGAAATAACACTGAATTTCTTTCATTAGAAACAATTTAATGAAAATGAGAATTTGAGGGTAATTTATAGTTAATCTAGTACAAAAAGAACAATAACCATAACTTAAAAACTTAAACCTCAGATAGTATAAAATAATGATTAAGCCTACAATTAATATTAGGCTATTAAATCTAATCACAAATTACAGCATGTCTTATGACAGTCCATCTAGTAGAAGCAGTTAGACTTCTGTCAGGAACTTCTACAAACTTCTTTCCCAAACAATCTTGCTATATGGAATTGGATAAAAAACTTCTAATTTTCCTTCTTACTGTCTCTGTCGTAGAAACTTGTTCTTTAATGTTTATTAATCTATTTATTGCACAGATACAATCATAAAACTACAAATAGACATAAATTACGCAAGATATAATGAAAATCATCACGATAACTTCAACAAAAGATTAATTTCACACGCGAATTGAGGATACTCCGATTTAGATTAAAATTAGATTAATAGCTGATAATTATTGTTGTAACAAAGAAAATGAGATCGTTTTCTAAATATAGATCTAATTACTCCTGAAGGCCTTTTACTAAATCAGAAACAATGAAATTTTATTCTTCAACTTGAAAACGTTATTAGCCTCGATATGGTTACCATTTTGAGCCACCAACCCACTCATAGCAACACAGGTTGGCTTATTCAAGACAACTAGCAGTCGGTATGTAATACGGCCGTTATTTCGGTTGACACAAAATAAACAAGTATTGTCAATATAGACGAATAACGCTGATTTAACACAGTTTTAAATGTTATCAGTAACAACTAAAGCACTGTTGAAGTCTTACTGATATCTATACATTGATGAATTAGAAGGGTGAGTACAAAAATCTTACTTTCTTGTAAAGCAATCTTATTTGAGAGTGGATCTTCTCCTAGCCAAGATGCCGATTTTTAAGCTTCATGTAGTATACTAAACAGCTGACAGGTAGCGCCTATTCTCAATAACTAGGAAATAATAGAGGTGGCTCAACGAAGAGGCCGGCCCATCGATAGCAACCTTATTCTACATAGGTATATAATTTTGGAAAGAAAAATATGAAAATACAGGTAGCAATTTCAGTGGCGTGTAATACGTAAGCACACTAATTTATAAATACCTTTTCCCATCTTTGACATGAGTAAAATCTTTCCAATTAAAGCAGAAATTTTGATTTTCAATTTTGAAAAGATTATACCGGATCGGAGGTTTGGATTCTTTAACACAACATGTCAGATCGTGATGAGAAAAGTGCTTCTTTACACCTTGATTAACCAATTAATTTTTAATTTAAAAATTTACTGCAAAATTTCTGCTTTACTCTCAACATTCCTATTAGACTGATAATACAGTATAGCAAGTTTATATTGTTCCTTGCTTTTATTATTACTTTTATATTTTAATGCAACGTAGATGTATTTCTTAAACAAAGTTCCTTCATTGATCATGATATGTAACGAAATTGTAATATTTTACAAATTATTTTAAGTGTCTTTTCAATTATTTGAAAGAGCAATTAGAATTATGTAATACTTTTCTGAAGGGAAATACAGTTAGCTGGGTCATTTATCCCCAATAAATAAGATCTTAAGGTTTTCGAAATAAAATGCATAAGATACTGTAAAAAAAAATTCAGTATTACATAAATTTGCGTAAGTTGAAATTATAACTCTAATTTTAATATTTTTATAGTATGAGAATAATAAATTTCACAAGAATGTTTATGTTATACATATATGTCACGAATCACTTTGAAGATATCTGGAGTAATGAAGAGCAAATTTGTACAAAAGGGCTTAAATTAAGTAATTAAATGTAATTTACGAAGCATTTATTATAACATTTCGATCTCAAAGATAAAAATATTAATAAATAAAGATTGTATTGACTTATCTCACTGAAGTTGTATTTTGTTTTCATAATTGCGTTCAAAAATGACCTCTGTGTTCCTATACAAGCATCGTGAAACAATAGCAAAAATGAATCAACATATTTTCCTGTTTCTCTTATAGCACTTTATAAATTCCTTTTATAAAATTTTAATTACTTTATAAAGAGGAAAATATATGCTCAATATACATAATTATTATATAGAAAACATACTTTTCTTTTTCAAAACTACATGCTCCTTATACGAGTGATTTTAAAACGAAATTTCTTGAATCAGCCATGTTACAGATTCATGATTTTTGCATGATACTGGAGATAGTATTTACGCAAGGCTTCTAAGAAGAAAAGAATGAACAATTTCCTTCATTCAGTTTGCTTTTCGCTAAAGTAACTAATGTTATTTATTATGCATATATTACCGAAATACATTTAGACTGGCGTGTAAGGCATCGAATATCGTGTAATGCATATAAGTGTAGTCATTACGAAAGAAATATTATTTATTCTCAAAACTTAATTTTTTAAAATTATTTCTTATCCATTAAATTTGTCATGTGTATATGGATGATCCAGAGTTAAGCTTTCTCATAATATGAAATCTCAAAAATTCCGATGAGCTTCATCAGTTGCTTTTTCAGGTTTAAACTTCATCCGCTTCGTAAGCGCAACTAATTTTGGAGGTCTTATCTTCACAGCATATTAGAGCGCCGTTAATTCTGTACAAGAATAAACTTACCAAGTATCTCAAAAGCTAAACTAGACGACGAAAACTCTCATATTTTTATCACCGACCGCAGCAGCTACGCTTCACACATCTCTGGACATGGAAGAGTTCCTCTTAGGGAATTAAAAAATAAAAATCTGCTTCGCTCGCATAAATTAAAATAAACAAATAAATAAAAAGGCGTAACGGCCAGCGAACATTGTTATATCCCCCTGTCTCTCTCCAGTGTCCCTGATATAGCTCTCACAAAATGCTCCACTTATCCTTCATCCAATTTACTTTCCCAGAATTTTCCAGAACGAACTCATCAAACAGTTCATATCAGCGTGTATGAGTTTAAGACCTTCTTTCTATCCATCCATCTCTCTACTCTCCCTGTCTCCGCCTGTGCCGTTCGTACTCTCTTGCGGAATAGCTGTAGTTATTAGTTGGAAATTCAGTCATCTCGGGAGGATCCCAAATTGGTGGAAATTTCTCTTTCCCTTATGCTTTTCGTCGCGGGTGCCCTCCTCAGGATTATCGATCACTACTTTGCATGCATTTACTAGTCTGTAGACTGTCACCATTCACTTCTCCGAACATCCTCCTGAATCTCACTTCTAGCCTTTCTAGTGGTGACTTAAGAAATGGATTAAAATAGCATAAAAATGGTGATAGGAAAAGCCATTTGTATTTCACTGAAATCCCTTAGTTTTTAATTATAAAACTACTACAATACAAACGCGAAAAACCTCAGAAATCTGAAATACAGTAAACGTTCTCTAAGACGACCGACCGTAAGCTATTCCAGTTGATTTTCGTCATCTATGGAAGTTATTTGAGTTATTTTAAAATGTGAAGTGTACTGGTGACTTCGAGAAGTGATTATCTTATGGAGGTAATTGAGAGGAGATGCTTCGTCATCCTGATACATCGTACTTAAAATGCTATGCAGTATCACAATGATGGGAGTCTTAAAATCGAAACATTGAACATTTTCTAAAACTTCCTTTCTGTGCTATGTGAGATTTAAAATTTATCTTTCAAGTTCACAACATTATATATTTCTGAATGTGAGCGAGTTACAAGCAAAACTCAAGCAAAAGTTAAGCAGAAGTTTCGGATGTTAGTTTTTAGAGCGTGTCTGTATAGTCTAGGCCACGTTATATTGTGATTATTTGAGACTTGCGGTAGCGACATTGATGTGTTCTTGCGTTTAGGCTTGTCTCGCCAGTTTAAATTTGCAGAGTTATGTAAGTTTGCATAATTTGTTTTTTAACTTCTGTGAATTTGCGTTTTTATGAGGCTTAAATGGAAGAAATATAATCATCATTTTGAAAATTATTTCTTTTATTTTGGTATGCATTTCCTTCATTATTTGGGAAAAAAAAACGAAACTTGATAGTATATTTTACCGATATTTTTTCCATACCATTATTTCTAACTTGAAATATCGTTTGTAAAAATTTATGGCTCAATTAGTTAATGTACAAAGTACAACCAAAATGTGGCAATCTTGCAAACGTACCTGCATTTCATATTATAGTATTCATGAGAGTGAATTAAGTCATCTTTAAAATCATTGTACAACCCATTGTATTTTTCTATATCACAAACATTATTCTGTAAGCTTAAGACAGCTTATAATATAAATTGTTGAATCAACTAAGGATATAAATTGTTCACAAAGTTTAGCAACGAAAAATACTGAAAAATAGTCCTTTCTAAAATTAATAAATCTTTCATCTCAAAATCTGGATTCTCAGGTATAAAAAGAAAGCTGTAACTCATATTTAATGAGAAAAAGTTAAAAAAAGAAGAAAACTAAACATATTCTGGAACCCTCTGTTACTTTTCCTGCAGTAAGTTTTATTGTTTGTTTCTTATACGATGAAGTTCTTAAATTGCTAAGCCACATAAAAAGGAACATTTGACTTTTTTTTTTTTTTTTTTTTTTTTTTTTTTGATATAGGTAACAAATTTTACAGCAAAGTAAACAGCTGTAAATATTCCGATAAAGGAAGGAGAAACAGAAATGAGGGGAAATTTTGCTTAACACACGAGGTAGAACGAAGGTCATCAGAATCGCTTACAAATAAATTTAAACAGTAATCTAAAACATAATCATCGAATAGTATAAACAGTAATCTCCGAAAGGAAGCTCATTAGCAAAGTTTTCCACTATTTTCAGCTCTGAACTTATTTCTGGCTACAGTGCATTTTCATATGTATACCAATCTTCAAAGAACAATGTTTGGAATTTGTCAGAAAAATTGCTTTTAGAGTTTCGCTCCTCATTTCCTGAAACTTCTAGAATGTCGCCAAGTTGAAAAGAAATTATTAAATCTTACTAACATGGCGAAAAACTATTCCAAGACCCGATACGGTTAATATTTTGAACAGAGCCACCTTTAATTAAAAAAAAAACTTTTGCACGGAAAATTCAAGCTGGTTCTACAATATATTGATATACATAGGTAATTAAAATATTATGAATAGAACTCCCCCTTTAAGTGCAGTTCTTAAGTAATGGATTAGGTGACTGATGTAATAGTAGGGGCGGATTGACATTTTAATACAAAATGTATTCACTGTATCAATGGCGTCAATTTATTTCATTAACTAGCATTTGAAATTTAATCCTATACACTTCAAAAGATTACACATCAATTCCTAACTTTCTTTTTATTCAAAATAGTGTATATTTAGAGCCTTGCTGCTTGGAATCTTGTTACGTAATAAAATATGAAAGCAGTATGCCAGATGTAGTAACAGATTCTGATTTGCTGTATTTCTAATCAGCGTAAGTTCTTTTAGAATTATTAATTTTAATGAGGAATCATATATTTTACTAAAGAAATATTGATTATGTTATCTCCTAATATAAATTTAGTAGAATGTATCAAAAAGAGGGAACCCACATGTAGGAAGTTTAATTTCGAAAATTGTGTTTTAAAGGAACTTGAATGTAAATCATGACTAAAAAACTTTTTAAGGGGACTTGAATTTAAATCATGATTAACAAAATTAAATGAATTCAATTCGAAGTCAATGAATCTTAGATCATTAAATATATATATATATATATTTAAGAGATGTATAAACTATTGTATTACAATTCTTTGCATCATATTTCTTCGTTGGTTCTTTTAATGACACTCTTGACATTTCAAAGGAAGTGTTCTGCTGCTAAGAACGCAGATCCTTGCTTATGTAAATTGGAGGCAATAGACTCAAAATATATTCGCACCAATTTAAACTTGGCAAAGGAGAAATTCAGCTGTTGTTTATCATTCATAGAAATAAAAATGAAATGTACAATTTGTTTCGAAAAATGCCGCAGTCCTTTTCCTTCAAGAACACTTAGGTATAGTGCATAGCAAGATTTCAGATTTTTAACTTAAAATGTTTTACATGTTCATTAACAGCGAGTGCTAATTTATTTTTTAATTATTATCGAATACTTAAGTTTACTAATTACTTCTTAAACAAAGCATTCATTATCCCCACCTTCTCACTCCATACTCCACAGGAAATGATTTAAAACTTTTAAAATAGCGAGAAATTCTCCTGCAGTAATCAAAGGTGTTTTCGGAATTATCATGCTTAGCTTCTAGCCAAGGTTAGTTTGGTAGTTTTTGTTTAATGTTCATCTGAGGAAGATCTTTTCTTAAAATCCCTGCTTTGTTAGAAACCTACTTAGGAGGTGATCTTATTTTTTTAAGGCTGAAAACCGTGTTAGTTACGACTCGCACCCAGTATAATGTTGCTTCAATTTCCGAAACACTTATTTAACTTCAGCTAGCGGACTTCCTCAAGAATTGCAGATATTTTTATATTATTTCAACTGGCTATTACCGGCGAAAAACCGTGAATGGACAAGAAATTTATCAAAGCCTTTTTTGTCAAAAATATTTAGCCATTTCTTTTGAAATTTATTATAAAAATAATGATTTCAAACCACTTCAACTGCTTCATATCTGGTAATCACATACTTTTTAATTCCACTTTTTTTAGTTTTTTACGTAGTAAATTTGTACCATTCTTCATTATATGTTCCAGAATATTACCGCTAATTTTACAGCTTTTTATTTGAATATGAAATCTTTTTTTTTTTCTTTGTACAGATAATTATTTTCAACTTACCGAATGAAAACTGTTTTTTCCAAAAACTGAATTAAAACTTTTTCTAATAAGCATTACTTCACACAAATAACGATGCGTGAGAAATTTCAAGTATCCAGAATCTCTACATATAATAAAAGGAAAAGTCTGTCTGTGTGTGTCTTTCATTCGAGCTGCGCGTGAGCTAATAGACTCAGGGCTACGAAATGTGGCACATAGGGTGCATCTAGACAAGAGCCAGTGCACCTCAAAGCGATTTTTTTCAAAATTTGAATAAGTTTTTTTTATATTATGTTTTATAATGAAATCGCATCAAATCGATAAGTCTCTCTCATTATATCAGCACCACTGCATTTCGGAAAAATGAAATGTGATAATTCAGTTCAGTTTTTAAATTTAATGTTTCTCTTGGATACTGGATGTTTGTCGAGAGAAGGCAACGGAAAGTTGGTTAATTTATTTACTAGAATAATTAATATGTGCATTAAAGAATATTGCTTATTTCATTGTAATATTTTTATATGTTATACATTTTTATTGAAATTTGTGTTCTTTAGTCCAAAGGGGCTTTGTCTCTGAAGAACTATTCTTTTCGTTTTGCGATTTTGCGTTGAATCACTATAAATCACTTTTCACACTGTTGCCACCAAATGTTGTCCTGCATTGTGTTTGAAGAAATTAAATAATGAAAAATCTGCATAAATGTGTGTCTATTTCTCGCATTGTGATAAAACAACGGTACATAGAGCCATAGAATTTTAAATGACGTAATTCTCCTACAAATATGGGCATGTGGAAGACGAAATTTGAAATTTGGAATTTGCTTTGTTATCGATTTCATATTTTGTAAAACTTTAACGAAATTTTGAGTAACAAACTCAACGATTTAAAAGGGAGCAATGGCAACACTACGGTGGAAAATAAAAAAAATGACTTTTTATCTCCAACGCGCGGAGCTGTGTATCGAAAATTCTAAAGATATGCTCATTTTAAAATTATTTTGCGACATTGCTATTGAACTGAATTTTATGGTTTAAGTGCGAAGAACATGATATTTAAAATCTGAAACCTTTCAGATTTTTTGTTTGTTTGTTTTTTTTTCTTTTTGATAAAGTTGTTCTACAGAGTAAAATTCTGTGCAGTTTTTAAATTAATGTTTGGTATTCTGTTTAGCCATTTTTCCGGTACATTTAAAAGCCAGACGAAGGCTGGCCGCGTAGCGACTAGTAGCAAATAAAATGGAGATACAATTTACAAAGTCTTCTGTGAAAGTTGAGTAAAATATCTGGTGGAGTGCTTTTATGTGGATTTTTTGATTTTCTTTACAGATTTTAAATAAGCAGTTTATAGAAAATAAAGGCTCATAATCTACAACTCGCAAAGAATGTTAATCATCGAAGATTTTTTTAAGTGCTTATAAAGTTTATAAGGTATTTCTCCCGCCTTCCTAGCGTGCCTTCGTGGTGTAATGGTTTTGTACGCTGGGCCGGTAATCCAGAGGTCCGTGGTTTGATTCCCGGAGAAGGCGTTGCTAATTTTTCATCCATCCTGCTTCCAAAAAGTATACCTAATGTCTCTACAAGTTTCCTAAGAAATTGCATTTATTTTGCAAAGTACAAATTCAAAACCTAGCTGCTTATATGATTTAATCAATTATTTGAAATTATTTTACGATACTTAATTCAAGTCCTGAACTACTGATTTTAATTTAGCATAACAGAAACTTGTAATATTATTCCCTATTTTTGATCATCAAGTTACAGTAAATTCAACTCTAAAATTTTAAACAAGGATATGATTAATTGATAATTTCTGTGGATACAGCTTCAATTAAAAGCAAGTGATCAGTTGAAAATTTCGTGTAATTTTAATTCCGTCGCATAATTACAAAATGGAAACTGATATATTTGCAAGCTATACCGCTTTCCCAAATGACAACGATTATCCATTGCATCAACTGACCAACAAGTTACCGTAACTTCTCTGTAAATCATTTCGGTTTAGAATATCAAAGACATTTCTGAAGCATTTCGAAAGCCTGTTGCTATGTAGACAAGAATATTGTATTCTGTCCCACTACTACAAGGACATTATTGAAATTAGATAGCATTTGGAATTCAATCTGTCGCTCTTCCGAATAACCTGCGCTGCAATTATCGACTTCCTGTCATGGCAGAAAATTTGATACTTTAATTTTACTCAACAGTTTTCTAAAAGCTTAAAAATTAACGTTCGATCCTCCTCCCTTATCTCCTTCCTCCCTTCTGTAGTCTTCAGAAATATCTGAGATGAAAATTCCATCAAACCTCGAGGTGTGGTCGAGCGTTAGGCTAAGAGGGATGGTTGTAAGTGTAAAGAGTGCGAGGAAACTGCTAATTTCGAGGATGACAGACAAGACTGCGATGGTAATCAATCGATATATGAATATATTATTAACTAGTACACCCCATTCAATATTTAATTTAACTTTAACATTATAAGAATATGCGTCTAATATTCGTCATGCAATTTTTGAACTCATGCCGCATGAATATTTAAGACCAGTAATTAGTTATTCATTAAAGTTTATGAGCACTTCTAAACGTGTAATGCTTCTAAAAGTGAAAATGGTATAATAATAATTTATTACGCAACAGGAATAAAACTATGTCCATAAAATTTTAAATTATGCCTTCATATTACGCATATATTGATATGTATGAATACCTTACGGCACCGCAGTATTAAAATTTCAACTAATGGGCGAATAAATTCGTAATTCTGTTTCAGCGTCTCACACATATGTAGAAGTACTTTATTTAAAACTTAAGCAGGAATGTTACTTTTGTTATTTAAAAGAAACTGTTTAAAGTAAGCTGATTTTTTAGTAGACATTCTGGATTTATCGATAATGAAAACACTTTATTACACAAATATATATCTTTTAAAATCCTTTCGTAGTATTAGGCATGGAAATAAATTGAGATCTAAGACAATAGACATAAAGCAAAAGTATGCTATATTGAATGATAATGTATCTATGATAATGTATATTGAATGTAATTTAACTTTATTGACCTTCCTAATCAATGTCTAAGGTGAGAAAAAGTATTCTTCTTATATATATCAAATAATTATCGTCACTCAATTTTTGTTTGGTTTGTTGATTTCAGCTAAATCAATTTGAACTCAATTTTCGCATGCACTCATATCTCAAGGCATAAATGAAAACTATCTTCCTAATCCAAGTAGATTTTGTTTCTAAAATAGGAGGTAGTGTAATTTATAACTTCTAGGCAACAAATTTGTCAAAGTTTTGGAGATAATCCCAGGCTTAATGTGTAGTTTATAGGTTATTTAAATCAGTGTTTCTCAAATGGATTTACCCCAAGCATCGGGGAAATATTTCGGTACATTCTCGCGGACCGGTAAGTTTAATAACTCGATCCATTGGCACAATTTTTTCACATCAATAAATCATCAGCGATTATATTATTTTCTAAACTAGCAAACTACTGTTATTGTAATGTAGGTGCTGTTGTAATATAGGTTTTTGGCAGATGACACTTTGGATTTTGTACAGATAGCTGGATATTTCGCAGACCGGCGGTTGCGACCGACGGTTGAGAAACACTGATTTAAATGACTCTTGCAGTACTTTATATAATGTACTGCTGTTACATATATAAAGTACATAAAATGACATTATAAAAGACTTTGGCTTTTTCGTCAGAAAGTCAAATACTTCTAAACAAATCGGGATTTGTTATTTAAAAAGAAATATAGAGGAAACATGAATCAGATTTGTATAGTTTGTAATGCATTTTTATCAGCAGAAAGCATAGAGTACGCTCTGCGAATGACACATATTTGCATACAAAATTACTACGTACAGGAATTAGGTTTGTTTTGAAGCAGGAGACGTGAAAAATGTACGATGCCTTCTCCGAGACTCTAACCCTGCACCTCTAGAATACACGTCGAGTATGCTTCCAATTGCACCACGAAAGCATGATAAAAGGAAGGAGAAAATACATTATAACTGAGTAACGGTTTGCTCATGCGTGTACTTTTATTATCGACAAATATAGCTGAAGCAGTCAGAAAGCAGCTGTCAATACAGGGACGGCCTGTATATTAATATTATACAAATAATGATATTCTGAATATTTAAATATTTGTAAACCAGAAAGTATTAAGAAACTGAATTTACTTTTCTTTGTAATTAATGCCTATGGTAAATTATGATATGAACTTGGATTAATGACAGCTAGCAACAGTTAATAATCCTAAAAATTGTAAGAGGATTTAAGGCATCATTTGTTATTAACTTGTTATATAATACGCAAAACTCTAATATTAAAATTAATTTTTCATTTTAATGATAAACAATATTTTCCTGATAAGGTATTTCTAACATATTTTATTTTGGCATTATAATCAGATGACAATTTTTCCTAAATTTATATAAAAGAATACTAAAATATCTTTTATGGCAATATTATGCTAATGCGACATATAACTTTACATTTTATGGTCAAAGTATGCACAAATTCTCTTAATTTTTTATACAAAATGAAACACACAAAAACATGGAAATTTATATAGTCAATGTTTTCCTCCTCCCCATATAAATAACAATAGCCTTACACAAAAATGAATGCTGCTTCAGCAAGTAAAAGGAAAATGAATATGACAGTTCTTGAGGCTTTGACTTAAATCGCTTAGAATGTCTCCGATTTGGAATTTGCTGGTTATTGCATTCTATTGCACTGAGAATTGCAGTTTTCAAAACGTCTGATATAAGCTTTTGTTTTGCTTATATTGAGCATATATTCTTATGTATAATTTTAGTGAATATATTCTTATGTATAATTTTAGTGCATATATTTTTATGCATAATTTTAATTTCATTATGAAATTATTAGTAATGGGTGGATAATAAATGGTTAAATTATTCAAGTAATTCATAAATATAAAATCATGCATATCTGCTACTGCTATCTATATAGTGTAGAAAATATGAGAGGTTTCTGACCAGGAAACATTAAAAAATTAACTATGTTTTCATCGGGATTCAAACTCAGGATCTTCCGGTTGCTAGTTGACTTTCTAAGCGCTTTAATGATCAAAGCTTTAACTTTTGTTACTACAAATATGTTTTCACCAAATTACTCTCTTTTAAAGACATCCAAATTTGTTCCAAATTTTACAATCAATTCTTTAGTTCCAGCTAATACCTTGCTATTAATCTTACTAATGTTTACTTTAGAGAAGCTCCATACTATAAGGGTAAAGAAAAAATAAAAGCACTGAGAAAAAGGTCAAATTAATGTGAGTTAACTCATTCTCCTAATAAAAACAAGTAGCTAAATGCATAATAAATTTTAGTTGGATCAATCTTTCAAATTTCGTTATTTCTGCACGTGAAATTTGGAACTCATATATTTGAGCCTATCTAATTTAAAGATATTTTTATAAACGTTATTCAAAACCGTGCATAACCTGTGTCTAGTAATGTTTGTAACTGTCCCAATAGAATTTGGTTAACATTATTTCGAAACATTTTATGCTTTTCATGTGAGATTGTGTTCTCCAACTGATTGATTTTGGGCACGAAAAAAATTTCACTTATTCACACATTTTTCTGCTACAGATGTGACATTTCATTCAAGTCGACTAACAGTTAACATTATGTTAATTCATTCTTTTATGCCTCGTTTTCTGACGTACTCGCTCAGTCCGGACTCGCTATATGCAGATTATATGGCATGTAATCTGTCACATATAGGTTAAAATGAGAAGAGGAATCGTAACCGAAATGTTTTGGAGTAGAGATCTAGCTGCTGCTTGCTTGTAGAAGAAAAGCAGCTAGTCAAAACAGGCCGCTTGACACTGGCACAATTGATAAGAGTTATAAATTAACTGAGCATTATCTTTAGGTCGCAGCTTGACGTTTTACTATATGATCCACTGTACGAACAAAGAGCCTCTCCCACTACGTTTGCGGTTTTTACGACAGTGGATATTCCTCAATTGTGCAGTCACTCTTTATTCAATTAGAAAACGGAAACAGGACAGAGAAATTCCCTCTCAAGTCTTCCAGAGTACTTTAAAAGTGAACTTTGCATCTCTATCGGTCATCTACTTCAATTTTAGTGCTTTTGGTGAAATTTTCATTTTAGTAACAGCTTGTATAGACTCTATATTGTGTGATAAGATTAGTGTTTCATTGTTTTCGCACTCTTTTCTTAACAAGAATTGAGAATTTTCTCTCTTGGAAATTGTCTAACTTACGGAAGAAGTACTGCTACCAAGGTAGGACTTTTTACTCTTTCGTCCCCGCTTCTCATTCTCCTTGCTTCTGTAATTGATTAATTATACCACACGCATTGCATAGTTTAATAACAAACAGAGTTAATTGCTTAGTGTTTAAAGAGATGAATTAAGGTGCCTAATATTCCTTATTTTCTTAAGTGCTGAATAACGCAGCTGACTTTATATATATTCGGCCTAACATTTTTCATTTCATTTTACCAATGTTTTTAATAAGTTACATTCTTATATTAGTTACTTTTTTCATTTATTGCACTGAATAGAATCTATTTGTTCTTAACATTCTATTATTATGTTTATACTTGTTTTTTTGTTATATATTTTATATTTAACTCATCTAATCTGATTAGTAATTTATACTGGTATTATTCATCGTAAAAAAAAAAAAAAAAAAAAAAAAAAATTGGCTCTCTACGTATAGAAAGCATTTCCATTCAATTATCTCTGTACTACGACATTTCTCAGGAGTGTGTGCAACTTATCACAGTATAACTGTTCACAATTTATAATAATAATTCCCTCATAGTCAGCTTCCAGCATGGCTCAAACTACACGTCCTTTGAGCCCAGTGTCCGTCAACTCGGAAAGTATGCTTTTACCACCGGAAAAAACAGCAACAGTACGCCAAGAACCGCGTATAAGAGCCGTAAATCTTTATCATGCATGTCTAGATCTAGCCAGTACTAGACGAGGCGGAAAACGCATCCAGGAATGTTCACAAAGCTTAAAAAGATGCTCGATGAGCTCAGAGATATTGCTACAAGTAATGGGATCAGTAACGTAAGCGACGTTCCGTTTCCGATAGGTATTCCGCATCCCTCCCACGGCGTCACACGTCAGTGCGATGATTCCACCACAGACTTAATTAATACAGAAACAATGCCGTCATTATTAGAGGATAATAATGTTCCTAAAATTTCATATGCTGAGGCTGTAGCAAAGGTACCAAGAAAAAATAACCCAACTATTTTGCTATACCCAAATCAAGAGCTAAAATGCCATATTACAGAGAAACTAAATCAGATCCTTCCCCTCAAAGAAATAAATGCCAATATTGATTATATAGCAAATATTAAGAATGGAGGCATCGCGATCAGCAGCACTTCAAAGGAAGAACTCAACAAGATTACTAACGCCATAAACGTTTCCGAAGAAGCAAATAACTTAAATAAAAACACCAAGGGTTAAAAAACCGAAAATCTCAATCAATAATATCCCGAATACATTACCACCAAAATTAGTTCTCGAAGAACTAGTTGACCAACTAAGGATTGATAAAGAGGAGATTTCACCTCTCTTTTACACAAAAGGCAAAAACCCAAACACCATTAAGTGGGTTCTCGAATGCTCCCCTCGTACTCTATCAAAATGTATTGAACGTAGGAAAATTATAATTAATTGGAGCATTCTCCCAATCGCAGAATTCTACGGAGTGAGGAGATGCTACAGATGCCAAGATTTCTCACATTCTGGTAGTGCATGCAAATTTAGGACTTATTGCGCTTTCTGTGGCGGACCTCACTCCATAAGGAATTGCAAAGAAGACGTACCGGATTGTATCAACTGTAAACTGTTCAACTGCACATATGGAACCTACATCAATACTTCACATGCTGCATTCTCCCCCAAATGCCCATTATATCAGAGGGAAATCTCAAAAATTAAAGCTGCTGCAGTTTACACATCAAAGCAAGAAGAATAGTTAGCTTACTACCTAGTTTCTTTTAAGTTAATTTAAACTTCCCTTTCTGTACATGAATCCATCAAGTACTACCGCCGCCCTTTCAATTCCCCAATCTCAACTGTTTACGACAATTTTACACAATAATTCGCCTCCACAGGACAAGCTTAGAATTCTTCAAATAAACTTAGGCAGAGGAAAAAAGGCGTCAGAACAACTTAGTGAAGTAATTGAAAATAACAATCATGATGTAATTTGCATTACTGAGCCGTATTGCGTAAAAGGTGAAGTTAGATGCTTTCCCCTTCACTGGCAAATATTTCAATCTACTGAAAAGGATCCTCTAGTTAACCCACGTGCCAGTATTATAGTCACCAATACCAAATGGTCCCCTACAATTATATTAAGCCATAGAGATGTGATGACGATAAGTATTAACTGTAAATCAGAACAGCTATTAATTACTTCCATTTACTGCTCACCACGAGAGGATATGGGGCCGAATCTCCACACATTATAAAATATCTTTAGTAATCTCAGAAGATCACAGCACGTGATTACAGGTGACTTCAATGCTCACCATCAAATGTGGCATTACAATAATACAGATAATAGAGGACATACACTAGCTGACTTTATTGCTACACACAATCTGTATATACATAACCTCTCTTCAGACACTCCTACATTTGAAACAACAAATGGTAAAGGATGGCCGGACTTGACACTGTCAACATTGAGATCTCCAATAAAATACAAGAATGGAAAGTTCTTGATGATCCAAGCCACTCAGATCATAACTACATTTCATTTGAATTATCAGAAGAAATCCCCGACCTCAAATTAAGAAGATTTTCAATCTCAAAGCAAAAAGCAAGGCAATTTGGAAGAAAAATCTCCACATGTCTTCAGTATGCGGAGAAACTTATAGATAAATGCACATCAGCCGATGCAGTCCATGATTTAATGGAAACAATTATCAAAACAATACAGGAGACAGCGACCAACACATTTAAACTCCGTAACAACAACAAGATTACGAAGACTAACTGGTGGACAAAGGAATTAAGACGTGAAAAGCAACATACAAGGGCCCTTCGTAGAAAAATGAAAAGTGCTCCGGAAGGGTTGAAAATGGAAATATGGATAAAATACAAGCAACAATTGGCAAATTACAAAAAGAAAATAACTGAAGCAAAATTAAGCAGCTGGAAGAATTACTGCTGTAGTAATAAAGATACGTACGGCCAGCTGTATAAAATGGCTACAAGTAAAGTTTTTAGTCCCGCACATATCGGTCTTTCGAGAGATCAACTCTCACATAACAGCCAGCTTGGTAATGTCACTGAAAAGATTCTCAACAATATTCTAGATGTTGTCTTCCTAAAAGATAACACAGAAGATGATGGCCACTCACATTCCGATATTAGATACAATAATACCGTTCCAAATACTCCAGACGATGTGGATTCCACTCACAAGAAATTTCAAAAATTATTAAGTATCTTCCGAATAATAAAGCTCCGGGACCTGACGGATTAGACAACAGGATTATTAAGATAATTCACCACGCAATGCCTTTTCTGTTCCACAAACTACTAAACCTCTGCCTCAAATTTTATGTCTTCCCGAATTGTCTCAAACAGGGACAAACAATACTATTCAAGAAAAATAATAAAGATCCTACGGATCCGGAAGCCTTCAGACCAGTCAACCTCTTACCTGCAATAGGTAAACTTCTGGAACGTGCAATCGCGGGCAGATTACGCCACCACTTAGAGAAAAACGAAACCATAAGCCCCAACCAATACGGCTTCAGACCTCTCAAATCTACATCACATGCGATAGTAGAACTTCAAGAGCAGATCCGTAGGAATAAATCTTCAGCTCTCCATACAGCAGTACTCTGCATGGATCTCAAAAATGCGTTTGACTCCGTGTGGTGGCCTGGTATCCTTGAAGCCTTGCGCAAAATTAAATGCCCTCAGAACATATTCAAGCTAATGAATAGTTTCCTAACAAACAGAGCAACGATAATCATCAGCAACAACTGTATAGTAGAAAGAAGAATAACGAGGGGCTGTCCACAGGGTTCTTGTCTAAGTGCAGACCTGTGGAACATCACCTTCAATTATATCACCTCCTACAAGTGGCCGGACCATACAAAACTCATCGCCTTTGCCGACGATGTGGCCTTTGTAACAAATGGGCATTCAAGAGACATACTAGAAAAGAATAGTAACGAGACTCTCTCCATATTCCATTCCCTCTGCGTCAATCAAAAACTAATAATTTCAGAGTCTAAATCACATATTATTTTATTTCCAAAACCGGGCAAATCGCTACAAAGGCTACCTTGCATTAAAATCAATAATAGAAGAATCAAGATCTCAAAAGAAATCAAATTTCTTGGATTGAAAATTGATCAAAAGTTTTCTTGGATCCCACACCTCATGGAAATTCGCAAGAAGACCCAAACTATTTCTACAGCCCTCGCGAGGATGCAAGGCACAACGTGGGGCCTCAAGTCGAGGATGCAAAACATTCTCTATAATACCGTGATCGAAAAAACAATCCTCTACGGGGCATCAGCATGGACTCACCCTATGACAGTGAAAAAGAAAAGACTCTTAGCTTCGATCCAACGCCCCTTCCTCTTACAAATAGCAAAAGCATACAGAACTACCTCAACGGCAGCTCTCTGTGTATTAACAGGAATCCCACCCCTCCACCTGAAAGCAAAAGAAGATGCAGACTTAGCCACGTTATTCCACCTCAAGAAAAACATAGAGGTAGAAGATCAAAACCTGTGCCCCCTTGATTTTGAACAGCCACGAAATCCTTACCTAAGACACCCTGCAGTACATGCAAAACTCAGAATATCTACCCTCAGTGTACCTTCATTTCCAGTCGTGTACACAGATGGGTCAAAGTTAAACGAAGAAGTAGGATGCGCATTCTTTGCACTCCTCTCAGAACAAGAAACAACAGAATGGAAAGGACACCTAAGGAACAACAACAGCGTTTTCCAAGCTGAGCTTTCAGCCATAAAACACGCTATTCTGTGGTCTCATCAAATGCATCTAACATATGTTACCATCTACAGTGATAGCCAAGCGGCAATTAAAGCTGTCGATGATACAAGAAACAAATCATCAATAGTGCAAGATATCTACGATTTATTATCACAGCGCAAGAGAACATCTATAAAAATAAAGTGGGTAAAAGCGCATGCTGGACAAGCCCAAAATGAAAGGGCAGATGCGCTTGCTAAAAATGCAGCTCAAGACCCATCTCTACCTCCAATCAATATCCCATTCCCTAAATCGTATGTGAAACATATGTTGAAAAAAATTACATTAAAAAAATGGCAAACTGAATGGGAAAATGCAGAAGTAGGTAGAAGGCTTTTCAACTTCTACAAGAAACACACATATGATCCAATCTCTTATAACTTCTTCATCAACATATTCTTATCTGGACATGGTCCTTTCCCCACGTACTACTTTGCACGAAATTATTTGAGCGATTCAGACAAGTGCGTATGTGAGGAAAAGGGAGACCCAGAACACTATGTTTTCAAGTGCCAGCTCACAAAAGAGCTACACTGCAAAGGAAGGTCACAAATTACGCCTGAGTACATTAAATGCATGCTAACGATACCTCAATTACAACAAAAGGTTTCCTTGATTATGAAGAAACTTTTTGCATATAAAAGAGAAGACATATGTCAAGATGCTATCACATCTGTATAAATACCTCTTATTCTACAACTTGCAAAAATAATGCAAGATTTCAGAAATATTGCAAGTGTCTGAAACAGGCAAAATATGGTATAAACAGTTTTTATAAAATAGTTACATTAAGAATTTGGACTGTATTAATGTAATAATTAAATCATTAATTAAAAAATAATATAAATAATATACGACTCTATTAGATATATTAGTGTTAATGTAAGTATTATGTGATTTTCTAATGTATATTTTCTGTATTTATGATACATTAATTTACAAAAATAATAATGTAAGATTTCAGTGCTGATGCATTTGTGTGTAACAAGTTAAAAAAAATGAAAGGAAATGTATTAATAAGAGAATTCGCCTTAGTAATTCAACTAAGTATGATAAAGTGCACAAAAAAAAAAAAAAAAAAAAAAAAAAATCCTTCAATTAGCTCCTTAAAATGATGTTTATTTTAATTCGATGTAACTAGATATACTAATGTAAATATATTGTTTGTATGAAGTACAATGTACAATGAAAGTTTGTATGTATGTTCGAAGTAATTATGTTATTTCAATCTGCCATAATCCAACTTTTGTTAATAGGTTAATTTCTTTGCAATAATTGTATACTATGTCTTTGTAATTGTATATTCAATACGTAAGTCTAATATTAATGTAAAATTACTATGTAAATGTCTTGGTAGGCTAGCATCCGATGCGGGCCAACTAAAAGCCCAGCGGGGTACAGTAGTGCGGCGGAGCAACACCTGTAAAAGTCACTGACGAAGTTCTGATGCTCCGTCCACTTTTCCCTGTCCCTGTAAAGTTTCAGCGCCCTGCTGTTGTTGTTAGAATTTTAATTTTGTGCAGCGGTTTTTTAACTTCATCTCACCAGCGTTAAAAAAATAAAATTTTAAATCAACTTTAACATTTGTGCGTTGTTTCTTGCGTCCACACTCAGAATTTAACAAAGGTGATAACTCTACGGTTGATAAAGGTAGCATTTATGGGTGACAAGAGCTTAAGTTAATTAAGTTATTAGACACCTTTAATCTTTATATAGGGCCGGTATAAAAACTGAATATTTTATATTTAAACTGAATATTTATTTATGTCGAGATTTTACATCCATAAGAAAAAAGTAACTCTATAGATGAAGTGTAATGCTGCCACTGTAAAAGCTGTCGCCAATGGGCTGCTGTCAATGATATTACGGCAGCCGAATAGGCTACCTCTATGAATTCTTCTAGTCGCAGTAAATCGGGACAACTGTCGTCTGGTTGCCGTGCTAAGCAATGTTGCCCTCTCTCTGGTTTCGAACTCTGTTCTCCTGCAAGGCGATATATCAGTCATCAGTCACTGTTGTTTTCTTTGACCGTCCGTCAATTCGTTTACATCTGTACCTATAGTTTTTCAAACTCATGAAACGACATTTTTATCAATTCCAAATTCTTGGATGTCAGATTATGTCCCTCATCAAGCTTGACAATTATTCTGCCTTGTATAAAGGCATCCTCTGCACGTACAATCTCACTTTTCAAAGTATGCCAGGAAATACGCTTTCCTTTCTATTTTTTAAGTTTTTTGCACTGCTGACGTTGATACCTAATACTTCGCTGACGTACCCATTACCGTTAGGATGCTGAAATTTTCATAAGTACAATCTTTCTATTTAGTTGGCTTTTCATTGCACTGTTCGCAAAAAGCATCATTGTTGTGTACTGTTGCTGAAATTTTGCACACTATTGTATATTAATGGTGTCACAAACCTCTATGAACTCTTTAGACGCTCAGCTGAGTCAAAAAATCATCTATTTGTTTTTGGCTAGTGGCTGAGCGGTAAAGTCGCTAAACACTGATAGTTTGGTCCACGGTTCGAATCCCGGCTAACGGGCAGGTTGCATGGGCGTTTTCGTAGTGCTAAACGTGTATATTAGCCAGTTTCCCTAGAACGTCTGCCACGAAGGCATCCCTCCCTTGAGACTAATAGTCCTCTAGCGCTTTACGATAATAAAATAAACCATCCAACCATTTATTTGTTTTCTGTGCTAACTATGATATAGGTTTTATGCTTTTCTCAATTTCACAAAATTAGAATTGTATTTTACCTATAATTGCTAACTTCAGTCCAGCGATTACTTATGTTTAAATGCGCTATATTGTGGTTAGTTTATTGTCTTTTTCGCTCTAGATTTTTTACGTTGATAACATAGTGTCGAATTTTTACATTAATAAAGACATTTTAACAAAAATTTATTTTATTGATTTATTGTTGTTAATTTTATTGATCCAACTCAATTCCCTTTAAAATAAAATAACATCACTCCCTTCCTTTCCTTGACTTTCTAATGAGTCGCAATAAATGGAATTTCAGCGCGACTGTTTACAGTAAAAGATTTCTGTTTGCTTATTCTTCCATACGAAATCATGTCATCCTGTTAAATATAAAATTACTTCGTTTTACTCTTATACACATCGAGCTCTCAAGATTTTTTTAAGAATCTTTTATTTATCAGAAGTTCAGTTATTTGAAATCAGTTGCTATTAACCAAGCATGTTCTTTTATTATTATTGAAAAAGCCTTTAAAATCTATTCTTCGTGTTATCTTAAAAGGCATGTAGGTTTTAGGAATAACAAAAAAGACCTTGTTGTTAATCCTATTCATCTCTCAGCTATAAAAGTCGCTCGAATTGGTTATAATTTTGACGCTTATGTCATATTTTCAACTATCGATAAAATTCATTTTTCGATTTTTAAAGGTCACATCTATGATTTTAACTCTCAGAAGATTTGCAGTACTTTCTATTAGTGCAATTTAAAGTGCATAAAGTTTGGTATGTTTTGAATCATTCAATATTGGCTAAAGTCTAGATAGAGTGGCAGGGAATTATCGTAAGTCCAAAGTAACAACTGAAACTTGAAAAATGTGACAAAGGCCCTTTGTTTAAACAAAATAAGAACAGAAGACGCACTTAGTGCTTACCACTCAGCCAACAGTGCGACGAGATAGCTTAAAATAGCAGTAAGTCAATTATAAAATTTAATTTAAATAAGCTAGCAGCCAAAGGCTACACAGATCTATTAACGCGAAGTTAGCTCTAAATTTAACCGGTGTGGATATTCAACTAAAGGCAATCAAAATATAAGCCGATAACTACAATTGTATCTAAGATAGCACCATAGTAACGCAGTCTCGAAAATCAGATCACACTCCGTTTTACAGTCCAAATCTCTAATCTTAAATACACGCTTACTAATTTGCATTCTGGGGGGGGGAAATGGAAGGTAGAAATGATAGTAGAGATCCAAAACATGAAATAGTTGGTTAATTAGCGTAAAAAAGCTTTGCAAGTGTATCGGCCAGACTAAAACAGGTTTCGTTTGTTATTAAAATATAAATCCAGAAGGAAGCCCAGTCTTCGCTAGCTAATCATCATTTTTGATGACAGTTTTGAATTTGATTATGTGAAATTTATCTAAAAAGCTTCTTCAGAAGATAAAATAAATTTCCTTGAAACTTTCACATTTATAAGAAATTAACTACGTTTGCAAAGACTTTATTTCATATCTAATTTTCCCAATGTTTCCAAAATTCTTAAGCGTTTTCATCTTTTATTACGGTTTTCTTCCACAGACGGTGAATACGTTCATTTTGCACTTTACCTCGCCTATTGATTGTTTTGTAAAGATGTTGCTCATCTTTACAAAACAATTTTAGTTGTCTAAAAAGAACCTCAAAAGGGTTTTATTCAAAATTTAGATTGCTTCTTTTTTACTCAGCTTGAAAACTTGCGGGTTTTCTACGGGAACACATTGCGAGTTCTATAATCCTAGTCATCTTGCCATTTTTCTTCAATTCGTTTCCAAACCAGGCTTCGGATTATTCTCTCAAGAAGACAGAAGTAATATCTTTAGCCTTTAAAATAGTTTCGTACCTTGAAAATGAATCTAACATTTCGTTACCATTTATACCAAACAGACTGTTATTACAGTAACAGTTAGCTATCAGTTACTCAGTAATTTTTGTTCATTAGATGGATTTCGAGGCAAAAGAAAACTCCTTCTCCCTAAACAGGAATTGAAAAACAAAATTTCATAAAGGAAAAAAATTTAATATATTTTAAATGATACTTTTTCTTAATAATATGTTAGTAATAACGTTATATATTATTCTAACAACAGGCAACTATTTCTAAGAGCAATTCTTAATTAATTAAGAACTTTAGCAGAAATATTTCCAAAAAAGGCAAAACAAAAAATTTAAAAAGTGGTGGTTCAAAAGAAATTTTATACTTTAAATCACTTTTTCATGCAGTTCTTCGTCGTCTCAATAACATTCTCGATTGAGGAAGGCAGTGACAGTTACGGTTATGTTACAATCTCCTTTCCCTTGAGTTCGTTCGCGGGGGCGTTCCGCGCAATTTGTCTTCTGCAAAGCGTGTCTGATGTAGTCAAACTAGGAAACTTTAAGGGCAGAAGAGGGAAAGGTCCTCCACGGAGTTATCTATCTTCCAGCGAAAAGTTCCGTTTCATGCTACACGAAATCTGGATCCAAGGGGAGAGAAATTTATGTCTGATTTTATTGATGGGAGGAACAAGGAATGCATGAGAAAATTCGGTGTTATATACAGATGAGTATGACAAAGAAAACTGGGGTTTAGTGCACACACTGAAAGCTGAAGCGTTCATCCGAGCAAGGAAATGGCAAAATAAATTTCAATTGTTCATCCAATTCATATAGCCTAGTTCAAATATCATTCCTTCGATGATGTTGTTGTATAGATGTGTTTGTTATGTAATGTTTGTTAAAGACTGTGGTGATATAGTTACCGTACTGTGAATAACTGCAACATTTTTAGAGAAAAAATTTTACAAATCTGACTTTTCTCCATTTTATTTTAGTTCACTATATTTTTTCTAAATAAATATGGGAAATTTTAGAAAGCTTTTTTAATGAGTTTATTAAGATAAACATGAGCTTTGTTCTCTATTATGCAGAATTTCTTTCATTTAGAGGTTTAGCTTTTTTTTAATCTACAATTTCTAGAAAAATGTTCTGATTCAAGTCCATTTAATACTTTTTTTTGCCTTAAACAATTCTCTTCAAATGTTTAAAAGCACTGAAAATTGGATACCTCATATACATCCGAATGTTCTGAACTGAGATATGCATTTTTCTGAAGTATTTCAAGTACTTATTTAGACATTTATCAAGTATTGAAGATGAATACCATGCTTTTAAATTTGCTGTGTTTTATGAGCTACCAGAAAACATTCCCACTACACGAATTTTTGCTATTCTGCATGATGATTTCCTTCTTTCTATATGACTTTTTGCTTGCAATATTGTGCCATCAAAAGAGTTTTAGAATTGCAAAAACCGCTCGATGCCAGTTCAGTAGTTTCCTGTTTCAGGCATGACAGTTTTAATCCTAACTTAGCATTAGAGGGAAGAATTAGGTAATTTATTCCCAGTTGAACCTGATCTAAAATATAATACAACATTTCTAACATTTTACGTTCTTTTACCCATATTTAGTTTTTAAATAAAACAAATAAAGTAAATGCTTTCAACAGCATAACATTTTCTAACGAGATTTATCTTTTTACACTACTACTATGTACTACGTGATTATAATGAATTATTTTTTAAATACTATTAAGTAAAAATATTTTACATGATGATAATTTTGAAAAGACACATTTTAGAAACCTGTTTGATGCGCCACCATAAAGCAGGCTATAATCGCCTCGCAAAACTAATAGTTATAAATATTATTTTGCTATAGTTTTCAAACTATGAATTTTTTTAAATTAATGTTTTAACAGTTCAAGTTAATATAATGCCATATTTGGAGAATATTTACATATTAGAAGTCTACATTAAGTTCGCTATAACTTGAAAATACTTCTTTAAAAATACTCTAACGGATGCACTTATGAAATTAGATATTGATAAGATATAAGATTTTAGGATCTAAAAATCCACACATTAATTTAATTATCTATTGTTGTGAATTTCATTTTACTCTTTGTTATTCCAACTATGTTCATTTTAAATTTAAAGATAACCACACACACACACAAACACACACACACACACAAAAAAAAAAAAAAAAAAAAAAAAAAAAAAAATTACATAACGCCGAAAGGGGCTTTTTTTTTAACGTTTTGTGTGTTACCTTTATTTATTAATATCATGCTCTTCGCACTTAAACCATAAAATTTAATTCAACAGCAATATCACAAAATAATTTTATAATGAGCATATCTTTAGAATTTCTGATACACAGTCTCCCGCGCTGATTCGTACAGTGTTGCCGTTCTTCGCTTTGAAACCGTTGAGTTTGTTAATCAAAAATTCTTTAATGTCTTACAAAATATGAAATGGATAATAAAACAAATTCCAAATTCGGGTTTTCAGGTTCCCGTAAGCAGTATGCTTTACAGGTTTAGATAATTCCTCTAGTACCAGCAAAATGTGTTTAGTATTTTAGGTTTATTACTATTATACCTTGGTTTAGTATTTTAGGTAAGAATTTCAGAAAATAATTAAAACAAAATAAGTAAAATATTAACTGTCCTGTCATGTTAATAAATTAAAATAAATCAATACTTAAAATGATATTTTCTTCATTGTTTGGTAATGAATGAAATTGTTTGGTAATGAACTCCAAGAGCCTGTCTGTGATTTTTCTAATAATTTTTGTTTACCTGCATACATTAACTTTATGTGTCTATGCAAAGAAAAGTTTACGGATTCATTTTAGTGTATTAATTACAAAATTTAATCTTTATCCGAAACATATGAAAATCTTTCTTTCTTTAATGGTAAGAATGGCTATTAATCTTCTAAAACAACTCGTGGTTATTGTATCATTCTTTATACATATATAATTTTTCTGATCAACTATTTCACCACGCGAGCTTATATGAATTGTTTCCATTACAGCTAAGGATCATTAAACATATAGATTTTTTTAACGTTTTAATCTGGAAAACTCCTATTATAAATTACGGTTTTTTGCATCTCTGATTTCCAGTGTATTCTATCGTTTTTATAAGACATTTTTATCGCCAACAGTGCAGAACAAGACATACAGATAACAAGTTAAAATAATTGCTACTAAAATTTGGTCATCAATTCATATGTAAAAATAGGCTAATAAAATATAGTCTAAAACGAAAACTGAATAGCCATAAACTTATCTTCTATACAATGTAAATGGGAAACGATGGCTTATTTGAAAAATATGATCAAGAGCTATTTCCAAATAGGGTTGAAATGGGAATACAATTGATTGCTAGGGCTGAAATGCGAAAAGGCTGTTCGAAATGTCACCTCAAAAATATTATGAAACAAAAAAGAAAAAACAAATGCCGCAACAAAACAAAATATTTTTAACTTTACCCGTTTTAAGAGACGTTTGAAATATGGGTTGGTTTGGTTTCTTTGATTATGGCAAAGCACTCGAGGGCTATCTATCTAAGAGGTTGGAGGACTTTCTATGCGGAACTAGCTCGTATACATGTTAAATAACCGCGAAAACGCCCATGCAGTCGGCCGTTCGCGGAATTCGAACTCGGACTGAGCTATCAGTGTTCAGTTATTTTACCGCTTGGCCGCTGGTAGGCGCTTGAAATAAGAGGAGGGAAAAATTAATTTCTCTTATTTAAGTAGACGCTTTTAACGCGCTTCGAGTAAAGATCTTTGTAAAGTAGTAACGAAGAGTCGACAACATGTAGTCTCTCTAACGGAGAATTTTTAATCAAAGACTTTTTTTTGGAGGGGGGACTATATTTAATAAGGACATGTATTTGGACAAATGCTAATATCAGTTTAAATTTAGAGCGTACCTTTTCTCACCTTGATAGCCTCAGAGAAGAAGCAAGAAGGGAAGACTAATATTAATAATATCTTCATTTCACAAAAGAAGCACCTTATTGTTTAATAATATTGCGTATTACGAGACTTCAAGTTGAATACTTTTGGATATGATTTCACTTACTCTTTTTGTTCTCATCATTTATTGCAATCACAGACGTAATCATCAACTAGTCAATCAATGAATGATACAGAACAAAAATAAAATGTATAAATATGTGCTGATTTAATAATGAAAACGGGATTATAAGATTAGCATTCTGATTAAGAAAAATACGAAATGTTTTAGTTATACATACTATTGGGTTCTATTACATTAGAGCTGCAGTTAAAAGTTCTTCAGATCCTACTAGATAGGTAGCAAATTATCGCTATATCTTAAACTATTCACAAGATACTGGAGAAAGTTTTAATAATATTTTGTTTAGTTTTAAGTTGAACATAAAAACACATCTTGTACTACAGACGAAACCACTATTTGTGCCAATTTAAGTTAACAAGTAGCATACACTTAATTTCAAACGCTGATACGTAATCTAAAACTGCACATAAGATAGATAAAGAAATGAGCTTGCTGAAAGTATTTTATCGGAGCGCAATTTAATACATTGGCTACAGAGAATGCCAAAACTAGGAATAACAGTTTTAAGCGGAGTTCGAGGAAATGTATTAACAGCGACATCAGAAGTTATATGAACTATGAGTCAAAAACCTCAGCTTAAATACCCTCAAAGCAATTTGCATTCTGGTGAGGAATACGGAAAAGGGACCACACATGTATGTGATTGTAATTACTCATCATTCATATTATTATGCACAAAGCGATTATTAAACACAAATTTATGGATGCAAAAATATTATTAAATACTCTGCACTTGACTAACTATGTTGTTGCGAATTTCGGAATTTTTCTCGTACGTCTTATTCGAATGCACTTATCAGAAAACCGAGATTATATTTTTGACTTTCATAACAACAAATTAGAAAGTTGTAAAGTATATCTATTAAACTTTTTAAATTAAAGCAGTTAATTATATTCTTTCACCTGAATACGTATATTAACTACTCGATGATACAAATTCTAGTAAAATTTATTTGGGTGGTTAATTTTTATGAATTAAATGGCTATAGGGTTATTAAATGGTTAAAGTGCTTTAACAGGAGTCTGGTTATTTTAATTTTGCTACTTTCTCATTTAATTATGCAGAAATGTTGAGCAGTTGAAATAAAATATTTCTTTCTTCACTAGAGCAAAATCTAAACACAAGTACATAGACACAAAAAAATTATTAAATTCAAAAATAAATGCTTTCATCTATAGGTATAAGGTAATATAATTAAAAATGTTTATCATTACTGATCATTATTAGGCACAAATTTATGGACTCAAAAATATTATTAAATACTCTAGGCTTGATTCTTTCAGCGAATCAAATAAAAAATGTCTTCATTTGCAATATTTCTTCAATTCAAATGTAGACAATATAGATAACGTCAGATATTAGAACCTGATGCATATGAAACAGTTATCGATAAACAGATCGTTACACTTCTTTTCGAGAAATTTTCTTGATGTATTTGCGGTGCATTATTATGATAAATGTTTTTGAACACATCTCGTAAACCCACCAATCTGTATCGATATTAAATCTAAATTATGTTTAAATTAGGTAGCTTTTTTCACGTGGAAAGTTATCAGTGAATTTTTAATCAGAAAAACTTCTCTTTATGTAAGACATTCACCGCTCAGAGAAGACTCAATGCCTCGGTAAATAAGCTGTAAAGTAAGAATGATGAGATCATGTTCCTCAGCCAGTTAAAGGGTGCGCTTCTTTTATTAATGGAGACCCTAGTATGGTGAAGCGATGGGCAGATGAACTTAGGTTGGTGGTCTTTGGAAGTTCTTCCTACAATTACTGTTCAAATTGCAGCGAAAGCTATTGCTGCAATTCCCGACTTTTATCATGATCATGTAACCCCACTGCGAAATGGGGATCGTATCCAAATTTTAACAAGTTACAATATGATTGAAATATGGGGAGGGGTCATGCCTCATTTTGGATTTAGAAAACTTATTCACCAATACTCTAACAACAAAACTGAAAAAAAAGTATACATTATAACCATAAAAATTTGAAATTAAGAATAACAAAATGATGATATTAGTTTGTAGGATGAAACAAGCAGTCTCCTTAAAAACAAATTACCAAAAATATTCAGGAATAAAGATGCAAATTTCAACTAAACTTTACAAATATTGATATAAAAATTTCTAAATAGTTTAATCTTTTTATTGTATTTTTGCCTTTTTGTATTGTTGCGATATTTCGTATTGTTAACTATAATTTATTTTATGTTTAATAAAATCAACCATTTAAAGTAAATAAATTTATGACCTTTCTTGTTGGCTTATTTCAGTTTTATCACTAATTTATTTACTGTCTTGTTGCATTAATTTGAAAGGGAATATTTTTGCTTAAGATTCACGCTTTTGACATTCTTCGGAATTCATTACCTGTGCGGTACAACTAACCATAAAAGATCAATATGTAAACAAAATCAGTACAACGGGTGATATTTTCGAATGAATGGGAAAGCACAGAGTTAAACGTAGGGCAGATTCTGATTAAAATTGTTTAAAATTCTTTTTATATTTAAATATCCAAGTAAAATTGAAAACAATGAAAATAAAAAAAGAAAGAAAATATGGAAGGATTCAGAATTTAACTTTACACCAGAAGATTTCTTAAAGCTTTTTATGCTGTCGCTGAGCATCGCAAGTTACTAATATCGCTATATTATTTCTTCGAAAACTAGCCGCTCGAGCTACCAGCCGCCTAAAAGAATTATAATAAAAAAAATAAAAAAAAAGAAAAACTATATAATGATTTTAATGAGTTCTGTTGTGTCATTTCATCAAAGTATTTAATTTTTCTAATTACAGATCTCAGGATTTAAAATTAGTTTACTTAAATCAATCAGATTAAAAACTAGGAAAAATATTTTTAAGAATTGCGTTGCTTGCTATTTAATCATTTGGTTTACAACTCAGTAACAGAAAGATTAAATATTAAAGTTAAATATCTTACTTTTTACTGAGTGGCAGCAAGCTGTTGCGCAGAAGTAATAAGTATTCTATTTGAGATAGTGATAACACTTTGCTTTCAAATAGCCAAATTTGTGGATTAAAATAGAAAGATAAATATCTTACATTTTGCGGAAAGGCAACAATCTGGTGCTCTGAAGGTAAAAGTATTTTATATTGGACAATATTGTCACTTTTCGCATTTAAATCGCTAAGTCTGCTAATGAAAATTCGTTAAATTTGTACAAAATATGAAATAAATAAACAACAAATTCGAAACTCAAAATTCGGGCTTAAGCGTGCCCATGTTCAGATAGATGGAAGGCTATGCGTATTAAAAATTCGGTCGCTATAGTTGATGTCATTTTTTCACAGTGCGAGGAACAGTAACACATACAGATTATTCATTATTTAATTTTTTAAATTAATACATCGGTATAACATTTGGTGGCAACAATTTAATTTACGTAATTTAACACATGTTTTAGAGAAAATGATTTAATGTAATATGTTGAACATGCAGATAGTTTTATCCACACATGCATATTACATGCTGCAACAGGAATATACCAAAAGTTTAAAAAATGTTTTCACAAAAGGAAACCAAAAAACATAAAAACTGCATGGCACTTTATATATTTCAGCATACTGAGTATCTAATCATGCCAAACAGCAAAATTTCCTCGCACCAGTTTGCTGCTCCATTCAACCATAACTTTATCGGATTTACATAAACTCAATAAATACTATAATTGAGAAAGATTAAGTCAAATTCTTAGTGCTTTACGTAGAAGGAGAATTAAATTTGTTATTACATTTTCTTTGAAAGTATTTGCTTCTCAATGTATTAATAAAGCACTAAAAATTACCATTGATAAGAATATACACTGTAGCTTATTCGTAAGATGTTTGTCGCACGAGGTATAAATAATTAGATTTATGTAGCTGTAAACAAAAGACAATATATTAAAATCAATATTTTGAGTGTTCTTATCGAGCAATAATATTTGACTACACACCACGTGACACCGAGAAACAGAGATCATGGATGGCGTGTGAGTTAAGCCATTCCCCTCACTTCCTACACAGACCTACAATTACCCCATTTAGTGCACTACTATTAATATTATTATGCCTGATGCTAAATGCACCCTGTGATGTGTGAGCGAAATACAGAGCCGTATGTTGAGGGACAGATAGATGTGTCGGATTGCTAGAACAAAATAGGAATCAGCTCTATTCTAGCGTAAGAGTATGTCACAGATCGTCTTCTAGAAGGTTGGACTTCAAGCTTCCGAGATGGCCCTGGTGTGCATCTGAATGTTCATTGTATTTACAATGCGTATTAAAGGAAATAGCTAATGAAAAGCAATAACACTCGCAAGTATCCCACTGGGATAGAGCGGATGTGAAGCTGTGAAATGTATTCCTACAGATGATGTTCCTCAAAGTATCTAAGATCAAGTATGTAAGTATCATGGTGCACAGCACTGAATCTAAATTCGTCAAAAAAAATGGTGTTTTCTGACATGTAGGATTTCAGTATCTTCCTTCTAAGTGCCACTGAAAGTTTTGACATCTATGATGTAGGATCAAGAAAGGTTTAAGGAATGAATGGTAAGCTAGTTGTCCTCCTTGAGATATGTTATTATCCTTCATTGCTTTGCATCTAACTGTATGATTAATTTGCTGACATATATTGCAGTTAATGGTTATTTGTTATTGTACCTTTTATTTCGTACGGCTGTCGTGCTTGGGAACATGTGCTTGCAAAGAAGAGTAACACAAGAAAGTTGAGAAAAATTCAACGCAGAATTTTTCTTCGCATTATTAGTGGTTAAAGAACTTTAAGCTATGAGGCTACTTTTGTTCTTGCAGGAGTTCCGCCTATTGATTTTGAAACTGCATGCAAGAATAATATTTTCGAGTCATTGGCAACTGATACTTTGGAAGACTGCATAAATGGAATTGTCCCTTTCACTGATCTTTCTCATTCCTCCATTTTTGAGCCCATACATTTCTGCGATTATAAGGATACTACTGAAATGAGTCTTCATATGTTTTTATTTACAGATGGCAGCAAGATGAACAACAAGGTTCGCCTTGCATTTGTCCTTTTTGTAAGTCATTCTGAAGTTTGTTATTTTAGACACCGTATTCGAAATGAATGCACAGTTTTTTAAGCAGAACTTTTGTGTATTTATCTTGCCGTCAAATGAAGGATAACGGGACAGCATCCTCAAGGCATCTTATTTGTACTGATTCTCTTTCTTCTATTCAGCTTTTGAACAGCTGCGACAAATTTATTATCGAAACCCTATTAATTGTCAGTTCACTTAGAAATAGAGGAATTGATATCTGCTTTACTTATGTGTGTGCTCATCGCGGTTTCTATGGAAATAAAAGAGCTGCTTTCGCAGCTAAAGATGTCTTAAATTTACCCATTGATATCAACATTAACATTTCAAACAGCTAGTGGAAGTCCTTTCATTATAAGAAACTTTTAACTAAGTGGAATGAAGAATATATTTTAGCTTGTAATGTTGAGATAGTAGAGTCATTAGGTTAATTGGAAGCAGAAAAGAGGAACAATTAGCAACCGCCTTCGCCGGGAATCGAACCTCTGGAATACCGGCCCAGCGTGCAGAACCACTACACCTCGAAGGACGCTAGAAAAGTGGGAGAAATACCTTATAAGGTTACAAAAAAGTTCTTTCCTTCTATTTAGCATAGACTGCAATCCGAGACTTTCCTCTCTATAAATTTTAAAGCTTCTCAGTTTTTATTTGGTCATGCTAAATTTGCAAGTTACGTGTTTCGTTTTAATATAAGATCAAACAATTTATGTGAATGTTCAAAAAGAGTACCTCAGGATGTGGAACATTTGATTTTCTCATGTCCTACATTTGATGGTAAATTTAAAGCTTGCAGAACGATTTTAAAATGTTCGGAGTGACTTGGCCAGTGAACTTATAATTTGTTTTTGTGAAGTCCAGACTGCTGTTCTCTGCTTTTGTTCGTTTTATTTATGCATGTAACTTTTAATGTTTTAGTTAACTTACTTCTGTAAGCCCTGTGTTGTACATATGTGATGCACGGGGAGTCTGTATGTTTTCAAATAAAAAAAATGGTTATTTCCTAAGGATATTCTAAATGAAGATTCTTGATAACCATTTATAAAGCCACATGCTGTAAATGTTATTATGTATTTTTTGAGCTGCTCATATATTAAAAAAGGGAGAGGGGAGATTGTTTATTCGAATAAACATGCACGGCTATCTGCACACAATGGCTATCTGCCTAAGCACGCATTGCCTATCTGCCTAAGAAAGGGCATACCTTTGTGGAGGAAGTTTTAGAGAAAAGTGGAGAGTATTCACTTTGCATATAGGGAAGACCAAGATCGGTAAACAAAGTTGGGCTCTTTCCTATGCTTACGTTACTTATAGAAGTAAAGAGAAACAAAGACATAAAATGAGTAGAAGAGTAGTTATTTTGAGTAATCTAGGAGTCGCTGACATCATGTAAAACAAACAATGTGTTGTAGTAAACTTGAAGAAATCCAAGAAAACTAACCGTACACCCATCCTGTTCATCGAGGATAACCCCGGAGAGTTGAAATGTATACCAGTAGCTTAAAATTAGTCATACTCTCCTGCAGAATATGTAGATACTTTTTTATAAGACAATCTTTCATAACTTAGAGTTTGGTGAAGTTGCATGCAAATAATATTTTCATACTTGCTGCGATAGTAATCATTTGCATTTTGCATAACTCATTCAGTTATTCGTCTCGCAAATTTCCTTTCTGGAATTCTAGGATGCAATTCCAAAGAAGAATCCTGCAGTTTCAGTTAAAAGAACCTTATATATGTACATATTACGAATTGAATATGTGCTTATATACAGCATCTTTCCGATACATTTCGCAGATGTGCTGACAAGGATTTTAGGTTTAATCGCATGTGATCAAGAATTTTATGAGGGTTTTTTTTTTTTATTGAAAATTTTAAATCCTTGTGCACCACATAGTATTACACAAGGCTTACAGAGGTAAGTAAAAAAAAAAAACAAATACAACAACACAACACAAAATAAAATAAACTTACAAATTCACAGATGATACGTAAGAGATAAATTTACAGAAAAAAGAGAAAGCCATTTTATGTTCAACAAAAACATGAAGAGGGGGAGGAAATGAAATATTCACAGAGTTTAACTTAGAAATGAGTTCCTTTCATCCTTCCTTGAGCTTTGAACAATAGAACAACAAATGTTCGACATTTTGCACTCCCCCGAAACTGCATGAACACAAGTCTGTACTAGATAATCTAAATCTCTTCAGATATGAATTGAATTTACCATGTCCAGTTAGAAATTGAGTAACTTCAAAATTGCAGAAAAAGTGTTTATTATTCAGTCTGTGAGGAATGGAAGGAAAATATAGTTTAGTCAAAGAGGCAGTAGTAGAATTCCTGTATAGTTTATTCCACTCGAGTATTGTATCATCCCTACTTTTGTTCTTGTAAAATGACTTAGGAAGTATCATTGGAGTAATTACTTGAAGATGTGTAGCTTGTTTTGCCAACCAATCAGCCCGTTCATTTCCTAGATTGCCAGTGTGGCCACGTACATGAGAAAAGATAACATCAACACCTTTATTATTAAGGTCTTTAAGAAGAGCATGGGAAGTCACAATTAATTTATTATATGAGAAGATATTCCTAAGAGAAAATAAGGATGAAAGAGAATCAGTGCGAATAAGAAATTTAGCACTCAGCGAACAGTTGTTAGATATCCACTTAATTGACTCACTAATGCACAGTAATTCGGCTTGGAAAACACTGCATTCGTTGGGAATTCTAAAGAGTTTGTATTCCAGTTCAGAATCATTATGGAAAACGACATAAGCTAATCCAACTCGATTATTAATTTTACTGCCATCTGTATAACACACAACAGGGAAATTATCATCAACAGAATTGTCATAAATGATAGTTTGAATTGGCAAACGATTGGCAGGATGAGTAAGATCTTCAAACAACACCTTGGCATCGAACATAAATTTGCTGATGGTATCTTTAAACTTTTTGTCATTCAAAACATGAAGGTCAATCGGAGGAAATCCTGAAATTGCGAAACAGGCTTCATAGCTAATTGTTCTGTAGCCACGCACAACTCTTAGTAAAATTCTTCTTTGAATTCTGCGAAGTATACGGGTATTAATCTTCTTTTCTAAAGCTGTTCCCCACACTCTAGAAGCATAGCAAATAAAGGGGACAATACCCTGCTTATAAATCATATCAATAACATTAACTTTTAAACCAAAAGTATTGCAAGAGACACGATTAAGTCCTCTAAGTATATTTTCACACTTATTGGATAAATACATAATATGAATTTTCCAACAAAACTTATGATCAAGAATAACGCCTAAATATTTAATTTCATTCACCGTTTCGAGTAAGGTATTATCCAAGTACAGTTGTTGGTTTGTATAGCTGACATGCTTTCTTTTAATTATCATAACTTTAGATTTATTAGGATTGAATTCCAATTTCTGTTCTCTGGACCAATTGGAAATAATAGTAAGGGTGTTTTGAGCCGTATTAAAGAGAGTAATGGGACACTTCTCTTGAAAGCAAATTAGTAGATCATCAGCAAAAGCAATTGTTTTACAACTCGGACAATGTGAGAGTCTATTGAGTAGATCATTCATAATTAAATTCCACAATAAAGGTCCGGAAACCGAGCCTTGAGGGCAACCTCTTTCCAAAATGCGGGAGGAAGAAATTTTATGAGGGTTAAGGAAATTAATTTTACATTTTACTGTATTTAACTGAAATTATGTAATTAAAGTAGAGTTTTACATATATATATCGTATTTTATAATTTTAGGTTATAAAATGGCAAAAAATAGGAAAAATAAAAATAATTTCCTACAAACGCAGGAAGAGAGTTCGTCTAATTAGAGTAATAATGATTGCATTCAAAAGACTGAATTCCTCAAATTTCTACATGATTGAGATATCCTATCGTTACTTCAAATCACGGGACACTAGTTTAAATTTCCATGATTTGAATGCTTTGGATTTGAATGATTCCCATGATTTGGATTCGAGCTCCTACGATAAAACAGCTTCATGGCTCTTCCATGGGTAGTATGGATACGACCCAGTTTCCCTTAGAAAATACTCCATAAAGACATCGCTCAGTTTGGGCATATAGAAAGCATTCCTTTGCTATGCCGTATTTACCAGACATGAGAATTATATGTACAAGCTCTACTACGAATTGAAATTTATTACATTGGCATATCAAACATTACAATAAAAATATTACCACCAGACATGAGAATTATATCTTGACGTTTTTACGCTGTACAGTGGCACTTGAATAGAAGAATGCGTATATATTAAATCAATTACTGCATTCTTCCTTTTCTTTGATTCATTTCGTTTCCTCGTACCTAAATAAAAATACGATATTCATTTTTAAAGTTTTTATTCACACTTACGATTAAAAGTTAAATGCAATCAATTGAATCAATGAACTAAAATTTGCCAGAAAGCATTGAACCGAAGAATAATATACTTTAAATGAAAGCTGCAAGATTCTAATGCAAATAAAATCTGAGAAAAAAATTATTTTCTAAGATGCAGTGAAGAATAACGACAAAAGAAAAGTATAATTATAAAAATGATTAATCGCTACTGTGCCAATATTATACAAATAAAATAAAAATAAACTAATTTCGTCTCTAGTAGTTAAAGACGCATTACGAGGGCTGATGAAATTAGCATTAATCATTTTAGAGTCACTTGTAATCCAACAAACTAAAGAAATCTATTCAGAATTTTATGCTTTCAATCTTCTATTAACTTATGATCCAGTATTCCAAAGTTGAGAACATTTAGAACAGGGAAAATGTAAATTACTTTTCATATTTTACATAATAATTCAAATATTTCAATTATTAATTAAAGTGCTGATTTTCAAAATTATTTGCGTCATAAAAAATAATTGATAAACTATATTAAGATATTTATTATTTATTCATTCTAAGCAAATTTTTAGAAACTCTTTTAGATCATTTTAATTTCAGAACTACGGAAATTAAAACATATTTATTTAAAAATTTTAAATAATTATAAGGTATGTCTCCCGCTTTCCTAGCGTGCCTTCGTGGTGTAGTGGTTCTGCACGCTGGGCCGGTATTCCAGAGGTCCGTGGTTCGGTTCCCGACAAAGGCAATTGCCAATTTTTCAACTTGCCTGCCTCTAAATAATCCTAATGTCTCTACAGTGGCGCTCTAACTAAAAGGGTTGGAGATGATGACTCTCCACACACAGGATTTGGCGATTGGGTTCCTTAAAAACCCCAGTTGCCCTTTAAAAAAGGGGAGTATATAAGGTATTTCTCCCGCTTTCCTAGCGTGCATTCGTGGCGTAGTGGTTCTGCACGCTTTGCCGGTATTCCAGAGGTTCGTGGGAATCGAAATTGTTCATCTTGCCTGCCTCCAAATAATCTTAATGTCTTTACATAATTATTTAAAATTACTTGCTGACATTCTAATGATTAATTTATGAATGTATATTACAGATCTGTTCTTTAGTAAAAGCGTGTAAGCCAATTAGCTACGAAGGTTCTGAAAATTGCTCCTAAATTGGAAATATGCCAAAAAATACAATATACATTCTTTTCTCTTATTACAATTATATTTTTACCTCTGTCTGGAACTGCTCGGTAAAACTGACAAAGCAAGCTCAAGTTTATATTATATATCAGGAAAGCCATCAGGACACTGAATCAGCCAACACATCTGCTAGCGTTCCAGCCAGGATCTAACTACTAATACACAGCACTTCGGTCTCTTCAGCCAGTGGTGGACAAATATCTCGCTAATAATTATTGTATTGCACAATATTTGCTCCTTGAGCGAAAAACCCTCTAGTGGCAGAGCGATATAGACGCTGAACACTGATAGTTTCGATCCGGGTTCGATTCCAGACATTTGATTGGGTGTTTTCGTGGTTTTCGCCATGTGTAACATGTATACGAGCCAATTTACCAATTTCCCTTAGAAATTCCTCCACGAAAGCACACGTCCTTTTAGGCAGATAGCCTTTGCGTACTTTGTCATAATTAAGTAAATCAAATAAAACTAGTTCTTGAACAAAAATTATTGCCATTCTCCTAAAATGATTACAGCTTTTAACAAAATCAGCGTCTATATAAAATGGGCGATGTCTTATTTTTTGAATTAAAAAAAGTGCTCTTTAACTGCATCATTTAAAATTTAAAGCGTTTTAAAACAAGTTCCGAATTAAAATTTCCTGTTTAAGTGTAGACAAAGTACGTTTTAACTTTACTGTACGTTATTGTATCGTAGCTATTTTTTTTTCTAAAATGAGGGCAGTTTATAAAATATTTCATGTTTTCTTCAGTTTCTCTAACTGAATTTGTTCATAATTTGCATTGATAAAATAATATTTACTAGAGGTGGTCAAATTATTTATTCTTGAGATCTACAGCATATATAAAAATTTAATCACGAACTACGTATAAAATTAACGAAGCGTTCAAGCCTTTTAGACTTATGATGATAAGGCGAAGGCGTTGAAATGAAATGTAAAGATGCAGACTAATAAGGAATTTTCGCCCTCCTTTCCTGAAGCCTTGGTGCCATAACTGTTCACTTTCGTTATGTAACTATACACTCTCTATATGTACTCGATATGTAGTCCGGAGTTTAAATTCTGGCAAAGGCACTGCGGATTTCTTCAGCTTCCTGACTTCGAAAGCATTCTACAAAAATGTACATTGCTCCCGAACTAAAATGTGGTGGACCATAATTCGTCGCCACTAGGACTTGGCGAGTGGGACCTCTAATCAGCACTCGCTCTTTAGAAGTGGCAATATATAAGGTATTTTATCCCGCCTTTCCGCGTCCTTCGCAGTGTAACTAGAAACACTCTCAAAGCGTGATCTCGACGCTCGAACTAAAAGGGTGGTGGATGATGATTATTCACACCCAGGATTTGGCGATTGGGTCCTAAAAAGCCCCAATCGCCCTTTAAAAGTATATAAGGTATTTCTCCCGCCTTCGTGGTGTAGTAATCTGCATGCTGGGCGCGTATCCAGAGTTTCGATTCCCGGCGAAGTGTTTCGATTCGTCCGTGTTTCGATTCCCGGCGAAGGCGTTGCTCATTTTTCATCTTTTCTGCTTTAAAAAAAAAAAAAAAAAAAAAAAAAAAAAAAAAAAAAAAAACCTACTGTTTCTACAACTTAATGAATATAGCGTCCTAATGTTTCAACCCTCTAACCCATCTGTAACTAGGGATCTGCATATGGGCTAAAACACGGGTATATATTTTAGGAAGACAAATTAGAGAAGAACAAATAAAAAATTCTTACAGAGGATTTACGGACTATTAAAATATATTGAGCAAATCAATCAGTATGTAAGTATGTATGAATTGCATTTAGGAATTAAATAAACCAATTAGTAAGAAATAAATAATTTTTAGGCTTAAAACATTCTACACAGACCCTTAAGGGAATATTAAACAACATAAGGATCTTGACACTGCAGGGTAAACTAACAGCAGGAAACATTATTTTAAATGTATCTTAAAAATTTTTAGAATATCACAAAATCGTTAACGTCTTAAAAACATGAAAACGAAGACACGAAAATGATATTCTGTAGGAACATCTCCAGAATATTGAGAAAGTTCGGAAATTTATGTTTGTGGTACTTGGTATTCATAAAAATCATCCTTTCTTTTCCTATTTCTTATATCAACATACGCATTAGCCAATTGTGAAATGGTTTTGTTAAACTAAATTTAAATATGGAACTCAGTTTGTGCTACTAAATTATATTCTCTTGCGAAAATAATAAATGTGTAACTATGCAATAGTGAAATGATTTTATAAAATCAGCTAGTGCAAGAGTTATTAACAAATTCAAAACTGAAGAATGCCTTAAAAGAATATACATTAGTTATAAATCCAAAAATGCACTCCATCCTCTGATCTTTGGAAATAAATGGAAATAAAAAAAGAAAGATGATCCTTAACTTTTATAGACACATTAATTTCAACTGTAATAACAATGTATATATGGAACTATAATGTTCAATATATTATGATGATGGTGAGTTAATATCTCGAAAGCATTGAACCATTATTATTTCTAATGTAATCTTGAATTTTACATTTTTTAAAAACTACTTATACTCCGATGCTTTTAATTTAAAAATTGTATTACAGTTATATATTTTATACATTCCAAATAAAAATATAGCAATAAATTTACGCCCCGGCTTAACTCATAATAATCATGTACTGTTTTTTAATGCAGTAATTGAGATGCTTTCAGATCGTTTTTTATATGTAGCATTTAAAGTTTCGAAATACGGCATAAATGGAGAAAGTATAAGATGCATAAAGCTTACGCTTTACCGTAATAACAATTCTAAATTATCAAATGATTCCGTAAGTGCATTTTGAATCATCTTACCTTTTAAACTAAAATGTATTGCAAGAACGACATTTCTATCATGATGCATAAAACCGTTTCTGAATAATGCACGTACGATTAATGCATAATCTGACACTTTGATGATCTGCAAGCAAATTATACATTTGCTGATAAGTCTAGGATAGATTATAAAACATTTTTTCAGACTGATACTTTATGAAGGCGAAATAGTTTAGATTTTAGTGAAAATCAATTTATGAAACAATGAGCTTTATTGCTAAAATTAAGAATGAAGTTAAAAGCTTAAGGCTAGTTAAAGTCTGCACAAATATAATCATTGATATTAAAATTTTAAAAAAATTGCCGGTGAAGAGGAGATTTTTTTTAAGGTATTCCTTTAGTTTAAAGGTCTGAGAAATAATCGTGAAGAGTAGATTAAAATATTTATTGATGGAGAAAGATAAAAATAAATGAACGGTGTAGAACTTCATTAAATGAGGGCGTTCTTGAGGCAGACATTTAACAGCTGCTAGTAGATAAAAAGGAAGAGGAAAATAAAGATTTAGTAATAAAATGAAAATGTTGACTACTTTGAGGTAGGATTGCGTAGACAAGAAATTATAATGTGTCAGTTCATTAACTGATTTAGTGACCTTGTCATTAGATTAATTGGTCTTATAAGTCATTAGGTTATTTGGAAGCAGAAAAGAGGAAAAATGTGCAACCACCTTCGCCGGGAATCGAATCACTGACCTCTGGAATACCGGCTCAGTTACACCACGAACGCTCTTCGTTACACCACGAACGCACGCTAGGGAAGTAGGAGAAATACCTTATAACCTTATAAAGTTTGGACATTAGTGTCTATATGGTTTGATGAATATCAAGTGTGCATGCACCTATATATAGTGTGTAAAATAAGAAACATGTAAATTAAAATTCTAATTTAGTTTGCAATAGTCTCTTTCGTGTGAACATGAATCCCGGTATAGAATAGTCCTAATCTAAAATGTTATTTGACTTTCCGCTAGTTTATTTGTCATATGAATATTTCGAAGTTTCCACGTGTGACCCACACATATCAAATATAAATATTATCTTAATCTAGCAAACGTATGAAAGCGGTTTGCTATATCCGAATAATGATTTTTGCTGTTTTATTGTATCTTCATTCATACTACATGTTCATGTTACATATTTATGCTTCATTTCGTTTTAAGTGAATGCAATAATCTTGTACGAGTTATTAAGTAATTTATCTTGTAGGCATGTTATCATGAGACATTACAGACCAATCAGGACTAGAATTCCCTTAATTTATAATTATGAAAAGCGATTTTTAAAATAATCGGAAAATATTTTAATAAATCTAGTTGTTATATCTAAATCTTCCTCTTCTTGAAGAGACATTTAAACTAACGTTGAGTTGAAGCATCTTAAAAATTCACCCTCGAAATAAATAAAATTGGCTCCCCATGATGCTAACATTATTGTCATTTTGTAGGAAAATGTGTGAGAAACAAGAAAATTTAAAGTTTTGCTTTCGTTTTAGTCGACAGCATTTTGTGTAAGAGCTTTTAACTAATTTCCTTTTTTGATGGGAAGGGGCGGGAGACACTATGTGCATGTGTCTTAATTAAAATTAATCTTAGTTTTAACTTTTAGTTATAACAGTGTTTCAACTCATGAAGAGGTTATGAAATATCAAAATATGTATTTTATAATAACTTGTGATAGTTTTCCGAAAATATGAAAATTATTTCTGTCCTTATGCGTGATTTTATAATATAGTTCAGTATTATCAAGAAATAATTATGATGTACATTTATACAAATCAGATCAAGTAAACTGTTGTTAATTTCAATACAATTATATTTCGTATATAAATTTTCTTAGATATATTCTAAAAAGTAAATATGATCAAATCTGCAGAAATCTAGGCTTTTGCAATAGACTTCTCACTGGAGTTTTTTGGTTATATTATTCATCAAACTATTGTTCTTATCCTTTTTTTTTACAAGTATCGGTCACCAAAATAGAAATTTTGCGTGTACCTTTTGATCTAGAAACAGAGTATCTGGCGTTGTACTATTTAGTTGTTCCGTTTCCTATGTCAAGAATAACTCTAGGTAGTGCCTGAGTAATCCGGCAGGTTTGGATCCTTCAGATGATGATGATGATGATGATGGTGATGGTGATGAAGTAGATGGGGGGAGACCTGGAATTGGATGCGAAGAAAAGGTCGAGGATGGGAGGTTTGAATGTGTTCACAACGAAGAGGGAAAGGAAAGAAAAGGTGAACTTTTTCCCTGAAAAGGGGACGAATACATATTGCTGGAGGCATTGTATCAGGTACAATCAAACTGCATACCTGTTTTGCTTCAACTTCAGGAAGACAGATTGGTAATGATATCTGCAAAACTTAACTTTTTAGAGAGTACTAAACATTCATACAAACTCTAGGGAAGTGACCATATGTTTTATTTAAAGAACTGAGTAACTATTAAATGTCTATATGAATGTTTCTATTTGTATTTTAGGATAAAAAAGCAATCTGGTATAAGATAACATATCGCAAGTTAGAACTAATTTAAATATTTTTATAATTTTTTTTTTAAATGGGAATTTTCACAGAGTTTTTGGTTATGTTTTCAATGTACAAGTTTCTTAAAATTTAAAGCTTCAAGAAAAACATACATATAAATTTATTGACGCAATATTCTATACTTTTATACCAGCAAAAAACATTGTCAAAACATTTTACCTAAGAGATAAATTGTCCTTGTATTTTTAACTGTCCTAAAAATAGGACGACGGTAAAATCCACTACTATATAATCCACATTAGTTTGTAATAGTGATAAGTTTTTCTTTCTCTGTTATATTCCAAACATTTTTATTTTGCAACTAACCTAGGCACTTTAGTCTAACTAGTAGGTGCATGTCAATTGACAGACAAGTACGTGAGGTGTGAGGTAGGGGCTGAATAAGTGTTTCAAACACTGACTCATGAAGCTAGTTTGTATTCTGAAATTCATCTAAGTAGACTAAATTGCTCTCGTTTCTACATCCTTGGATTTTGCATTTTCTTTTGGAAAATAATTTTGATGTTAGTACTAAGCCGCATATTATTTTCCAAAAGAACTGCACAAGAAGCCTTGGACTTTTTGTGGACTTCAGATCACAGATTTACTCGACATATGCAATAAAATAATGATTTTACCCCCACCTCCCGATGCACTGAGTAACATCGAGGAGATTGATGATTTATTTGCAAGAGAGGTGGAAGAAATAATGCGTGATGCAGTAAGTCCTAAAGAGGTTGCAGGCACAACTGCAATTTTAGTTTCAAATAGCAATGAGGAACATGATGCTAATCCCAAATGGGTAAAATGTGAACCCAAGTTTTAACGTATTCCGAAGGTTTCTTTTCTTATGAAACAGCATGTGTTGCTTCATGGAAGGTCAAACACTTATTTAGTGATGATAATATGAGCCTACTTGATTTGCAAAGACACATAGCAGTTGCCTTTTGGGAGCAAGAAATCCATCTTGAAGAAAACTGGGTGTTCAGCAAGTTAATGAAAATTTTCTAAAGATTCGAAATGAACATGTTATTGTGAAAAAAAAAACAGAAAATAGACAAAGAAGATGCCAGCTAAAGATCTGCGCTGCGAAACTAACAATTATCTTTAAAAAATGTAACGTTGAGCTATGTTTAAGATGCTTTTTCCCATTCCACCTACATAAGAATGATTAGCAGTGGATCATACCATTGTCCTATTTTTAGGACAGGCTGCATTGATCAAACTAATAAAAATTTAGTAACTGTTTGGGTTTTATACGTATACGTAAACTTAGAGAAACACTTATCTAAGAATTAATAAATATTAAAATATTAATTTCTTCAATGCTTGGTGTTATATGGGTTAAATTTTACGAAAACGTAGCATGTAAAAATGTAACACTTAAATTTAGCGTCTAAATAAGCATATTATTGTAAACAGTAAGTAAATATGTAGCACAACCATTTTATGAACAGTATAGCAAGAAATATTACTATGATTTATCGCAACAGATAGCATTTTATGTAGGATACATCCAGCTATCTAAGACACATATGGGTCCAGCTCAATCAAATTTTGTATCGTTAAATAATTATCTGCATTAAAAAATTCCTTATTTTTGTATTAGTGTTGGACACAGTACTTAACTTAAAATCATCAACAATGAATTTTTTGTGACTGTAGAAAGGAAAACCAAGTGAAACAACTGTGACAACGAAAACTGTATCATTTAACTTATTTTGTTAGGATGGTTCGTAGAAGTTTTAATTCCCCCCTTTTCAACTCAGATGATTTCTTGAAATTTTCCTTAACTCAACGTTCCACTTCCCCAAGTTTAATTTTTTTTTTTTTTTCGTTAACTCTAATATCAACTCCTCGTGTTCCACTAAGTATGCAACTAGACTTACACTAGTATGTAACAACGCTGACAGGAAAAAAAAAATATTTTTCTACATATCCTTTAGATCATTAAGATCATAAAATTTTTGCGTCTTTCTGCCAGACCGGAATATCGTGGTATAACGGTAGCTAACTCGGCGCGATTTTTAGAGGTGCAGGTTCGAGACACGGAGAGGGCGTTGCACATTTTTCACACCTCCTGCTTAAAAAAACCCTAATGACTCTGTAAATTTCCAGAATTCTGGAAATTATTAAGAATTATTCCGATTTTGGCCATTATGTGGCTGCTAAAACTGACAGATTTTTAAATTAAAAGTTTTAATCTTTAATTGTTAGCAATCACACGATCTTATTTTTCATTAAATTCAGCAATAATGTTGTGAGAACTTTCACTTTTACTTTTGGTGTTTTAGTGCATTTACGTAAATTCGTATACAGTGTAAAAGTATATATATGTTATATAAGGTATTTCTCTCGCCTTCCTAACGTGCCTTCGAGGTATGGAGGTTCTGTACGCTGGGCCGGTATTTCAGAGGTCCATGGTTCGATTTCCCGCGAAGGCGATTGCTCATTTTTCACCTTGCCTGCTTCCAAAAAATCCTAATGTCTCTACAATGTCATATATGTATATGTTAGAGAAAGACAGATTATCTTTGAAACTGAATATTTTTTTGTTTATATGCAACACTAAGGTAATACTTTTTTTACACTATGTTGCTATTTCTCAGTAGTAACGAAAGCCTAATTAAATGTCTATACCACTTGAGCTTTGTTCCTGCCAAGTACTTTTATTGTTTTTTTATATGCAAATATTTACTTTTTCAGCTATCATATCTGTGTATAATTCTTAAATCATATGGATAGCTTCCTGTAATTTTATACTTTCATACATATTTTCTTCAAATACATTAGTATAAATATAAAACAAAGAATCAAAATCATATTTCAGATGATAAAAAACCTGCCCCAGTCTGTGGGAAAACAAGGCTTGTCTAGTATTTTAATAACTACAATAGCAGTTCCAAACAAAATAAACATCAGATGTTTCTAATATCTAGTTTCTAGTTTTCCTCTTTAGTCAAAAAATCAGGTCTATGTCCCCCAAATGATAGCCGACATCACAAGAATCTACTGAATCCTACAATTGTAAATTATGTATAGGAAAATTCTGACATTTAATTTTATTAATAGCCGTCAGGACATTTCCCGTGCTTGGATATTATATTATAGATTCTTAACCTATTCAAAGACTTACTTGTAAAGTAGTAAAAGTGCTAGAAAGCAGAACCTGTAGTATCGGCTTATATTTGCATAACAGTTTTAATAATTAATTACTTCATTTAAAATACAGCTTAATATTCTATGTTCATAATATAGAGTAAATAATTATCGTATTCATATATGTGCTCTTTCATGGTGTATGTGATTAGCATATCCCGCTAGGAACTGGAAGATCTATAGTTCGAATCCTGGCAGGAATGATGCAGTTGATTTTTCCCATTTCACTCTCTGAAAATCTTATGGTTTCCTCAATAATACATTCGTAAGGATTTAGACTCCATCTTGAAAATGAACTTAATACATTTCTCTTATTCACGATCGCTGGTAGTTCGGTCCGAGGTTCGAATCCCACGAACGGGCTGGCTGCATGGGCGTTTTCGTGGTTTTCCCATGTGTAACGTGTATACGAGCCAGTTTCCCTTAGAAAGTCCTCCATGAAGGCATTCCTCCCCTTAGGCAGATAGATCTCGAGGCTTTACCATAATCACACACACACACACTTACTCACGATCGTGCTGAAACTTCTCTTAATAATTAACCTGGCTGGAATCGGTAACTGGTTTGCGAATTTATGTTATTAATTTTATCATTAATTAGCAACTAAGCAGGTAGATAGTGTTATGTACTGCCTACTTTCTACTCAAAATTAATTTAAATGTATACGTATGTACACTGCGAAAAAAAATATGGGACTGTTCTATAGCTCCGTTCTACTGGGCCGATTGACGAAATTCAAATTGCGTTTTTAATGTCTCGAAAGCGCGACTTAGGACATGTATTAGATTTATATATATCATTGTTCTAACATAGGTATTTTGACACAAAATTGGACTTCTGAAATAACATATAAATGTTTTCCATATTTCCATTCTACGACTCAAATTATGCCTAGATATTAAATTTTGTAAAATTAGCTTTGAAATTTACAAAGAAATTAAAAAATTTATCTTGGCGCAATTTTTTCACTTTGCGTCAAGAATTGTCGAACTTTCTAATATATGGCAACCAATTTTCCTTTTCTTTCTATACTGCGGAGCAGGAAAAAAGGCACCTAGTTCTCACCTTTTTACATTGTGCAGGAGCGAGAAAAAAAATCACATCGTTCTTACTTTCAAATAATTTCAGCAAAGTGTCCAAATTGCATTTGATGGTTTATCGCTTTCAAAAAGTATACCAAACTTCGAAACGAGCCAAGTATGCTTGTCTGCAGGTATAAATTGCAGGTATGCTTGTCTCTTTTAAGATGATGGTAAAATTTTATAGATTATAGTTCAAAATATTTTTTGAAAAATTTATAAAAATTATTTAAAAATACAAATTTTAAAAATAAATCATAAAAAATGGATGAATGTTATTTGGAATAAACCTGAATTGCTAAATGTGAAAGGAAAAATCAAATAAGCTTAATAAAAAAAATCTGATGTGTACACCACATGACTTCCTTGTACGGAATATTAAATTATACGCATTTTTTCTTGCATTTCATTTAAACTTATTGGATTGAATTAAATCTACTTCGCCGACAGCGCATAAACCACAATAGAATAAATGCATTCTTTAAAATTCACTCTAGTATTTGTTTACCATAGCGAAACTCCGGCGCTAGATTCACTTAACAGTATTAATAATTATATAGCAGTTAACTTATATAATAATTATATAACGGAAACTAAGTTAACTATTATATAATCCAGTAATTATATAACAGTTAACTTATATACTTCGTTCATATTATAACTCATAATGCCCAAAATTTATATCATTTAAAGAATAGAATTATCTAATCATTGTCACATGTTCTATTCAAATACTGTAATAAAGCTAGAATGATGTATAAAAGAAATTAAGCAAACAAAACAAAAAAGACACAGTTTTTCACAGACGATTGAGTATTTCTCATTTAATTAATTCAGTTCTACTGGGCCGATTGACGAAATTCAAATTGCGTTTTTAATGTCTCGAAAGCGCGACTTAGGACATGTATTAGATTTATATATATCATTGTTCTAACATAGGTATTTTGACACAAAATTGGACTTCTGAAATAACATATAAATGTTTTCCATATTTCCATTCTACGACTCAAATTATGCCTAGATATTAAATTCTGTAAAATTAGCTTTGAAATTTACAAAGAAATTAAAAAATTTATCTTGGCGCAATTTTTTCACTTTGCGTCAAGAATTGTCGAACTTTCTAATATATGGCAACCAATTTTCCTTTTCTTTCTATACTGCGGAGCAGGAAAAAAGGCACCTAGTTCTCACCTTTTTACATTGTGCAGGAGCGAGAAAAAAAATCACATCGTTCTTACTTTCAAATAATTTCAGCAAAGTGTCCAAATTGCATTTGATGGTTTATCGCTTTCAAAAAGTATACCAAACTTCGAAACGAGCTAAGTATGCTTGTCTGCAGGTATAAATTGCAGGTATGCTTGTCTCTTTTAAGATGATGGTAAAATTTTATAGATTATAGTTCAAAATATTTTTTGAAAAATTTATAAAAATTATTTAAAAATACAAATTTTAAAAATAAATCATAAAAAATGGATGAATGTTATTTGGAATAAACCTGAATTGCTAAATGTGAAAGGAAAAATCAAATAAGCTTAATAAAAAAAATCTGATGTGTACACCACATGACTTCCTTGTACGGAATATTAAATTATACGCATTTTTTCTTGCATTTCATTTAAACTTATTGGATTGAATTAAATCTACTTCGCCGACAGCGCATAAACCACAATAGAATAAATGCATTCTTTAAAATTCACTCTAGTATTTGTTTACCATAGTGAAACTCCGGCGCTAGATTCACTTAACAGTATTAATAATTATATAGCAGTTAACTTATATAATAATTATATGACGGAAACTAAGTTAACTATTATATAATCCAGTAATTATATAACAGTTAACTTATATACTTCGTTCATATTATAACTCATAATGCCCAAAATTTATATCATTTAAAGAATAGAATTATCTAATCATTGTCACATGTTCTATTCAAATACTGTAATAAAGCTAGAATGATGTATAAAAGAAATTAAGCAAACAAAACAAAAAAGACACAGTTTTTCACAGACGATTGAGTATTTCTCATTTAATTAATTCAGTTCTCACTTCGCGAGAAGGCAAAAAATACATAAAAACTCAAATATCTATATTAAAAATTACGAAGTAAATCTTAAACACTTATTTCCTCGAAAAAATTCCTGAAAGAATTAATCATGATTTAATTGGCAATAATAAATGAATGCGTTATCTTTGTTGTTGCGAAGCTAAGTTTCTCTAGATTGGCAACAAATCCACTAGTCTCCTGTTTCAAATGTAAATATCAATGGCCGCCATAAAAAAAATCTGATGTGTACACCACATGACTTCCTTGTACGGAATATTAAATTATACGCATTTTTTCTTGCATTTTATTTAAACGTATTAGATTGAATTAAACCTACTTCGCCGACAGCGCATAAACCACAATAGAATAAATGCATTCTTTAAAATTCACTCTGTTTACTGTAGCGAAACTCTGGCGCTAGGTTCACTTAACAGTATTATATTTCATTCATATTATAACTCAGAATGCACAAAATGTATATCATTTAAAGAATTATCTAATCGTTGCCACATGTTCTATTCAAATACTATAATAAAACTAGAACTATGTATAAAAGATATTAAGCAAACAAAACAAAAAAGAAACAGTTTTTCACAGACCATTGAGTATTTCTCATTTAATTAATTCAGTTCTCACTTCGCGAGAAGGCAAAAATACATAAAAACTCAAAATATATATATTAAAAATTACCAAGTAAATCTCAAACGCTTATTTCCTCGAAAAAATTCCAAAAAGAATTAAGCACGATTTTATTGGCAAAAATAAATGAATGCGTTATCTTTGGTGTTGCAAAGCTTAGTTTCTCTAGATTGGCAACAAATCCACTAGTCTCCTGTTTCAAATGTAAACATCAATGGCCGCCATTAAAAACAGGCTTAGCGGCAATTAAACAACTTTAAAATTGCTGATAATTCTAAAAATATTGCACACAGATTTACTAAAGGCATAAAATCCTTAACCGGAAGATAAAAACAACATAATTCAATCATTTTTAAAGCAAAAAATGTACAATTTACAAACATATAAGAGTAAAGAAACTGAGATCACTTAGCCGGGTAATAGAGTGGATATATATATAAATATATTTATATACGTTTGGTGCTGCCGATTGCAACCAAAATACGAGGTGCACATATGCATGTTATAGCAGTCCTATATACAAAATTTCAACGTTCTGAGGCTACTCGTTTTAGAGTTATGCGAGATACGTACGTACGCACGTACGTACATACGTTCGTACAGACGCCACGAAAAATTCTCTTCAGAATTAATTTTAAAGCAGTTTTATAATTTTTTTGAAGGAAAAGAGTACTTTATTCTGTCCTTACGTACAGATATCATGCAAAAACATCGTTAAATTGCATTCGATAGCGGTTAAAATGGATATTTTCGTTGAAATATGCTGCCTGAAACTTTTCGCGATTACAATACTTCCTTTTTACTTCGTACAAGGAAGTAAAAAAGAGAGATTAATAAATATATAAACTCAATTAACATTGAGCAGCTAAAATTTTGAGAGCTAATTTTTTAAAAACTACTCGTAGGAGTTTTCCAAAACTTAGTAGAATTTGTAGTCGTCGTAGAATGGAAATATGGAAAAAAAATTAATATGTTATTTCAGAAAATGTCCGATTTTGTGACAAAATACCTATATTAGAGCAATGCTATATATAAATCTAATACACATCCTAAATCCAGACATGAAAAACGAAGTTGAATTTCGTCAATCGGCTTAGTAGAACGGAAGATAGAGAACTGCCGCCTCATTTTTTTTTCGCACTGTACTATAAATATCATATAGCAAAAAACATTCAGTCATTAGAAATCGCTTGAATAACTTTTAATAGGTGTATACACTCATAAATACATAAATAAATAATTTCATTTCATATTTTTCAGTTTCATACAGTTTTACTTTTAACTCATATTTGAAGTCAGAATAAGACTATACCAATATACCTTATTCAGCTTTATTTGACTCATTTGGCAGACTCACCCAACAGAAAGCTTCCTTTTGATTTTTTTCGATATGAATTCGAATCACTGAAGTTTCAAGTTTCTTGTTATGAGATATAAAATGCATACGATGAAATAGAATATGAATAAAAATTAAAACAAATAAATGTCATTTCAGTTTAATTCTTTGTTTTTAATTTCGTATGAAAGTAAACAAAATATTGTTGCAGGATACAATAAAATGGATCAAGATTTCCTTAAATTTATCGCTAATGAGAGAATTGCATTCTTATTAGTAACATTCTTTAAATATTATTAGATTCAAACCAACAATACTTCTAACCATAGCACTAGTTTTAAGATAAATATTATTTTCTGTAGAGAAGACAAGTTATTACACGCGATCTTGAATTCTTTGATATTTCTTGAATTCTTTGATATTTCTTGAATTCTTGATTCTTTGATGCACAAAAGATATATTTGACATATGATCATAAACAGTAAAGTGTCCTCCTGTTAAAACCATCAAAAATGTTCAGTGACTACCTGCTACATGTCAGACATCTGAAATAAGTGTTCCACTTGCCTACACTGTCTGAAATTTCTATATCAGGGTGATTTTAGAGTGAAAACTCTCATTTGTACTGTCATCCATGAATTACTCTTGAACTTGAGATTTTCGTTTCCCTTGTCCTAAGGAAATAAGTTCTTGAATTCTCATGCACTTCTATTCATCGAGTTTTCAATATTCAATAGTCATTTAAATACCTTAATTAAAAGAGACGGGCGTAACTTCGAATCTAGATTTCTGCAAAATGACTTTCCAGAAGGAGTGCTCTCTTCAGCGATTTCGCAGAAATCTTCCATATACTATATGCCATATACTTGCGCTTTAGTTTAAATGAAATTTCATACAAAGTTGTATCGGGGATCTTATCCTCATTGCGTTTGCTTATTTCCGTGATAAATGTCCTTTCTCATAGTTGTATAGCATTTGTTTCCGTAATTTTGGCATTTTTGAAACTGCTGATTACGTTAACAGTTGCTTAAAGAGTGGCCAGAAAGGAAAATTCTATTTTAAGTATATAAGTTATATTTATCTTAATGTTAAGTTTATTTAACCTGTAACTCTGTTTTTCCGGTGACGCTTGCCACTCTGAAAACTTTCATATTCTGTTATAAAAAAAAAAAAAAAGATATCAAAATTAACACGTAATTTCACTAATATTATTTGCATGTAATCCAAAATTCGTAACGATGTGAATCCAAGTGTTAACCATTACATACATTTATAATGGTAAGCATGTAGGTAAATTTGACCATATAATTCATAGATTGTAACAATAAATGCTGAAGTTATTGCTCTCTGAAGAATTTCTGTCTGCCTTCCAACGATTGAAAACTAAGAAAAAGATGACTAATATTTATGAACTTGTATCAGAGGTGGGATCCAAAATTCACTGAACATTTGTCTATCTAGTCTTTGCCACCATTTTAAAAAGGACAGCTAAATTAAGAAAAATATCCGAAAGTGTTCAGGTTTTAACTGTTGCGCAAATCGGCCTTTTTAAAGTTTAACGTGGTAAACCACATTATTAGTAGAGATTATCAATAGAGATAGCCGAAGTGAAATAGCGAAACATTTTATAGGACACTAAGTGCATATACATTTAGGCTAACATGGGATATATATATATCTTCTGTATATTTGAAATGTAAATGAATATATATAATGTAATTCAATAACAATATTTGATGTTTATACTTACGCATTATTACTTAAATCAATATAAGTAAAAAATATACTAAAAATGCCTCTGTTGGTTTTAAATACCTTAGTTGTTATTCAAAAGTCTTGTCAGACAGATTAAATTTGAAAGATTTTGTATTTTAGCGAATGACAACAGACTTGAATGAAAAGTGAATCAACTCAAAATCGTGTTTCGAGACTAATAACCTTTTTGAGCTTATAAACAGGAAATTTTTCTTCTGTGAAAATTACGAAACATTTCTTTTTTCTATGAATAATAGTATATTGCTTCACTTTATTTATTGATAATACATGATTTTTGCTTATTTGCAACTGATTTCTCAATAAGATATGCTATTGATACATTAAAAAAATTCCAGTTTCTCTCTTTTTCTATATATATATATATACGTATTATTTCCAAAATTTTACAAGTTTGAAAACATTAAATTCTAGTTTTATGTGTTAAATTAAAAATGTGTTTATTTAGCAAATGGAGAAGAATTTCTTTATATTATTGTATAAAAGTTTACCAGCTAATTAGCTAACGTTGAGAATAATTCGGAGGCAATCATTTTGCGCAATAAAAAGTAAATACAACAAAAATTCTGGAAGGTAGCCCGAAAGGGTTTTTAAAGTTTTTTACGCTCTCACGAAGCTCATAGTGCGCCAGTCTGTTCTTACACTCACTCCTACTAACCATTTTTTTTTTTTTTTTTTTTGTATTTTTAGCTTTATTATTAGGCATCACTTATGCCATAAGCAATTCAATAGCAATAATTACGAAAAGTTTAATAGTAGTATAGCAATATACGTTTAGAAAGCTCGATGCAGTGTTTAGTGTCGGCACGCATTTTTTTTTACTTTTTTATTCTATCTTTTCTCAGTTTATCATATCAATAATCAGTTTTCTTACTAAGATGACTTAACGTTCCGTGTGTTTATTTTATTTATTAAATATCACATTCTTGGCGCTTACGCCAGATAAAATTCGATTCAACAGCAAAATCGCAAAATATTTAAAAACAGCATATCTTTAAAACTTTCGATAGACAGTCTCGCGCGCTGGAGATAAAAATATTTTTTTTCTGTACAGTATTGTCATTGCTTGCTTTCAAATCATTGGGTTTGTTAATCAAACTTTCGTTAAAGTTTTATAAAATATGAAACAGATAATAAAATAAATTCAAAATTCAAAATTCGGGCTCCCAGCTGGCCATGTTCGGGTGGAAAATAACGTTATTCAAAACTGGATGGTTCTATGTACCGTTGTTTTTCCACAAAGCGAAAAATATCTATCCATTCATATATATTCTCCATTATTTAATTTCTTTAAATATAAGACACGGCGATAATATTTGGTGGCAATAATTTGAAATGGGTAAAAGGTATTTCTCCTACCTTCTTAGCATCCCTTCGTGGTGTAATTTGCCTCGTGGTGTACCTTCGGCGCGTATTCGAGAGGTCCGTGGTTCGAGTCCCGGCGAGGGCACTGTTCATTTTTCATATCTGCTGCTTTCAAAAAATACCTAATGTCTCTACAATGGCGCCCGAACTAAAACATATGGTGGATGAGGATTCTCCAGTCTCCTAACCCCATTCGCCCTTTAAAAGGGGGATTATTTATATACTCTCGCATTGTTAGCATGCCTTCGTGGTGTAGTGGTCAGCACAGTCGGCGTGCAAAGAGAGGTCCGTGGTTTGAGTCCCGGAGAGGGCAGTGCTCATTTTTCATCTCTCTTGCTTCAAAATAACCTAATGTTACTCCAAATGATGTCCCGTTTATAGTGATTCAACGCAAAATGCCGTTTCGAGACTAACATCCCGTTCAGGAGTAATGTCCTTTTTGGGTTAGAAACCGATACACTGTACCGTATCTTTCATAAATTAACACCAATCGAATTTTATCTGAATTTATTTGAATCGAATTTTATCTGGCGTAAGCGCCAAGAACGTGATATTTAATAAATAAAATAAACACACGGAACGTTAAGTCATCTTAGTAAGAAACAGAAAACAAGTATTGTTTCCCTTTCATCCATTTAACGTTTGTCTTGTTTAGCTTGTCAGTTGCCCCATGAAAGTTATTTTATAATGTCTTAATCTAACCAGTTTCTAGAATTCAAAACTCAGTAAAAGAATTATAGAATCTACCCCCGCTCGTACTCTTGTAATGCAAGTGGTTAGAACATCCAGCTGGAACGTGAGAAATCAATGTTTAGAATTCCGGCCATAGTTAACTTTTCACTTTTGCAGCCTTTGAAAACCTTGATGAGGGCTCTGATTACTAAATATAAATCCATATTATATAATTCTATATTTTATTTTAGCATATCATTACATCAGACACGTTTTCTACCTTCGGAAAGTCACAATTATATAATCTGCCTTGTTCAATAAATGATCAAAATATGTACGGTGAATCTCGTGAAGCTCTGCAGATTTGTTTAAATAGTTAAATACATAAATCCTATGGTAGTTCGAAAATGTAGTTAGACAAATTAAGAACTTACATAACTGCTCATTCCGTTCAATTGTTTTCATTGTTCCGTAGGCAGACATCTTTTTCTAGATTCCTGATCAGGGTGATCACGTTTAGTGCATTTTTGAACATTTTTGCTCATTAGAAAAACATCTTTATCTTTTTGCGCGTTTTTAGTATTCTAGTAGGTTTACCATCTGATTTAGTACTTTTACGCTTCTTTGAGTGCAATAGATTTAGTACTTTTACTCTTCTGAGTTCAATCAGTTTCACTTTTCTGAGTGAAAATACCACGAAAACGATAGGGACACGGATTTTATTCCTCAACTTAACAGTATTAAAAGGTGGATTTTAACAAGTTAGCTAAATTCTCGCTCTTGACTGCTGTTCAAAATTCTTAATCAAGGCATATTTTATAATAACATTCCTCCTTTTGTCACCTGAATATCTTTCACCTTCGTCTTTTAATTTCATGAATAGAAAATGAAATGAAAAAAAGTGCGAAATATTTTATGAAAACTTAAAGTGTCACAACAGATACCACCTGAAAACTAAATCCATCTGACAATGCTTAGTTGTTAAACCTAGCCCACTTCTAGGGGAGCGAATGGATATTCTGAAATGAGAAAAGATGAAAGTGAAGTTCCAGGAGAAAATATTAAGAAGGAATCTGATATAACCACACGACCTACTACCAACGCCATGATTTAACCAATTCACAGTTTCCCCCGAGATGTACTCGTCGATTTGAGAAGTGTCGTCAAGAGCCAGAAACATCACACACTGCTCGGGGTTAAAAGTGGCCTGGATCGTTACTTCCGAGATAGACTTGTCGTTTCCTGTTTTTCAACCATCACAATGCAGCGAATATGAAAAGAAGTGATTGAAGGCTTAATTGGTCACAAATTCTCCACAACGGGGACTGTATCAGGATCATTCAAGAAGTATTCTAAAAGACGGTAAATAGGAATGCATTTCCGGCTCTCTTTTGAACTGACATTGCAATAGAACTACTGACAGCTTGCCTTTAGGTGTATCATATTTGTTAATTTTAATGAACAAGGCAATGCAAAAAAAATTTTTCTCTTGGGTAGAGAGACGATATTCAGCATTCTAGTGTGAAAAGTAGACGGTTTTATATATAGGTCTTAAAACTTGCAACTTGAGACTTGCAATTCTCTTCCGTTTCTCGACATTCTGGTCACACGTAATACATCTAACTTCAGTACTACGGTTTACCTTAAACCTTCACCGGTTTGCCTTCCACCACACTTTAAATCATGTCATCCGACTAAACAAAAGTTAGCTTCATTTTATTCCTATGTTTTCAGTGCTCTTCAAGTTTTCTCCTCCAAACTAGTCCTTGATGAAAAACTAAATTATTCAAAAGCAATAGCTATTGACAGGGGCTTTCCACCCAACATTATTAATCAAGCAGTTAAAAAATTCTCATCTCAACACACTAAAAGGCACACTCTTGTTTTAGGAGATTATAAAAATTCTGTTGTCATTCCCTTCTTTCCATCAATTAGCTATAAAGTTGCACATATTTTGCAGAAATTTAACTTTCGGGTTGTTTATTCTCCCATCAATAAAATTCCGAGTTCCATACTTAAGGACCCCATTCCGGATATGAATTTCTGGGGTATTTATAGGATTCCTTGCCAGTGTGGTTTAATTTACATTGGCCAAACTAAGAGAGCCTTAAAATTTCGCTTCAAGGAACATGAGGCATATGTTAGAAAAAAGGAAACACAGAAGTCTTCTGTTGCTCAACATTGTTGGTCCGAAAACCACACTTTCAATTTTTCTGCTGCAAAATCATTCAAAACACATCTTCTTCCATTGGATAACTGGATTTTCTAGAGGCATTTCACATTCATAAAAATCTTTCTGTTCTAATTAACGATCCTAATTCCAATCCAAATTTGCCTTCGGCCTTTAAAGAAATTGTGTTTTAGTTCTGGTTTCACCAACAGATGGCGCCACTTGCTTATTTCTGTCCAGGCTTTCTTATCTAATCATCATTTCCTATCTTGTTCATTTGCGGTTTTGCAGCTGAGGATGGATTCGGTAAAACCATCGAAACTAGTCCTGTGAAAATTTTGTAAATATAACACTGATTTTTGTTGTTTGACTTCTGAATTAATATAGATCTTGATAACTGGCAAAATGGGAAAAGAAACATTTCTAAGGCTAGTTTCAGACGTAAGATTTGGAGGAAAAAAAAAGAAACAATTAAGTAAAGTACTACAAAAATCAAATTTGCTGTTTCAATAAATATAAAAATATGTAATATCAAATTTTTGGATTATATTTTATTATGATTAATTACTTATCTAAAAACTAGTTTTTCTAATTTTATATCAACATAATCAAATGTTTACCCCCATTATTTTTAATTAAAAATATTGAGCAATTGAATGAAATATAACTAAATTGGTTTTTAATTAAAGAAAATTAAATATATTTAAAATAAATACTTTAAAACGAATATCATAATTTAACTTTTCTTCTGTGTTATTTATATGGTATCAACAAATATATATTCATTTTGATCTACAGGTATATCTCCGCAATGTTTAGATATCAGTAAGTAATTCTGATTATTTTATGGAATTGCAGATAATAGCAAATAACATGCGTTCCAGGACCAGTAAGATGTAAAGCGATAAGTGTCTTCTAATTTGCTATTTGCTCCTAAGCGTAGTCATCATCAAGTGTACGTTTTGGCAACATGACTGTACAACAAAATTTTATCATTTTCTTCTACCGCTTGATATAAATAAATATCATATCTAGATATAATAGGAAAAGGCTTCATATGCGATGTATTATATATTAGACCATTATCCTAGAGATTCTACATTTTTCCACGAAATTCTATTGAGAGTATCACTTCTGGTTTATCATATATAACAAGGCTGGCCAAATTTCACGTCAGTAACGGCCACTAGTTGTAATTTAGGAAAGTTTGAGAGCAGTATTAGATTTTTCAAAAGCCTGAAGCCATATTTGCGTCATTTTAAAGGTAGCGAAACAGCTTCAAATGGAAAGAAATCTAAATTCTAAACAATTATTTAGTGGCCTTTTGAGTTCAGCATGCAATGATGCCTCGAAGACAAAGCGAAGTTTTGTGGCGTCGCTGTTTTCTCTAATTTCAGCTTGATGCTATAAAAAGGACTGTTTTTCAGTTTTTAAGTACTCCGATTCTTCCGTGATACCTTCTTGTTAATGCTAATCTCTCACAGATTTATAATACTCATGAAACTTCTCTTGAATCTGTGCGACAGCGAATCAAATAGTTTTTCTGTACTTCAAATTTATCCCGTAAATTCCTCTGTGTCGTTGTTCCACGGCAAGCAAACCGTAAATCTGTTGTCTTCAACTTTTACGGATTATCGAAATTTTCTAAAGCTAATACCGTTTTCAAGGCTGTGACTATCTAGATTTATTAGGAATTCCCCAAACTTTCAACTGCATAAATGTTTCATCAATTTGAAAGTTCAATCAGCTTCTAAATTATTTTTAACTTGCATCAAATTCTGTATTAAATGTTTTTGATGTATTAAATGCGTTTTCTTACCACCATAATTACACACAAACCACCATAATTTATTTTCTACTTCTGCTAATGATTCCGAAATTCGGCACACCATTCCTGAAAAGCATCCGCAAGCAAATCTAACATTCAGAGCTTTTTTTTACAAAATTATAGTATCAGTAGAACATTTTTATTTTCAGTTTTCATGCTTTTCAAAAAACATTATTAAGTTCCTTAACTAATAAGAAAGGAAAGGAAATAATTATGTTTGAACATTAATTACTTTAAGATTACTAATAATTTAAGTATACTAAGTAAAAAGTAAAGTACTTAAGTACGTACTTAACTAACTACTTAAATAAGTACTTTACTAAGTACTTAAGTAAATTTTTTACTTAAGTGTACCTAAGTAAAAGTAATTTAACTGAATTTAAATAAAATTGAAGTAAAAGTAAATTGAAGTAAAAGTAATTTAATGAAATAAATTAATTAGTTTTTTTTCAGTTTACCATATTTTATGCGTGTATTTTATTTGCATTATTAAAAGCCGCACCACTCACCTGTTAGAACTGCACGTGGCTCGCGAGCCGCGCTATGGCCACCCTTGATATATATAACCTAAATCTAATGTATGGTTCTCGTAATTGTTTATATGCAGGTACGAGTTTTAAATACCATATCTGCAGCATGGAAAATCATGTTATCCTTTTCTCGATCGAACCCCATATTATATCTTACAAGTTTTGGATTATAACATAATATAATCCAAATAGTATGTTCAGTATTTCAAGTAAATAACACTTCCGATTTGTTAGTTTTAGCCAAAATCTAATATTTTGTTCCCATTGATATAAAAGTCATAAAACTGATATGTTTTGGATTGTGTTTTTAACATAATTTTTCATAAAAAAAAACTGTTTGGGAATTCAAGTAAAGCATCACTTTCGAATGTCTAAGTTTATCCAAAATTTAATATTTTTTTATATGAACGCAGAAAGCTTATACGGAAACAGAAATTTTAGGAAGTTTTATATAAGATTTATCGAAGACCAAAACGTCGTCTCACACATACACAGACACACAAACAGACAGACATCATCGTAAAAACGTGTTAATGGGGATCCTAAATTCGTGCTTAAATATCACTATGGAAGTTTTGGTCCACAAACTATATAGGTATAGGTTTTAGCACCTGCCAACCAGTTTATTTTCAATAACACAGCATCTTCCATTTTTAGGTACTCCTATTACCTATATAGGTTGGTATAAATATAATGAACATATATTTCCCGCGTATTTTTTACATGGGAGAATACATTCTATAGTTTATTATATCAGATAAATAAAATAGCTATATGGAGGTTGTATATGAAAGAACTAAAATGTATGTATACAAACAAGGGAATATTAATAATCAGAAATATGTAATTTCATAGATAGATGACTGTAATGAAGTTACTTATGAGACTGTGCTTTCCTGCTCGTCTGGCATACGTTAAATTAGCACTTTTAGTTGAGTTCATCTATGATAATAAGCAAGCGATACTGCAAAATTCCCAAAAGAGAGTATAATAAAGTTATAAGGTATTTCTCCTTCCTTCCTAGCGTGCCTTCGTGGAGTAGTGGTTCTGCACGTTGGGCCGGTATTACAGAGGTCCGTGGTTCGATTCCCGGCGAAGGCGACTGCTAAACTTTCATCTCTCTGCCTTCAAAAAAAATCACCTAATGTCTCTACAAAGTAAACATAAATTTCATGGGTTTTCTCAGACCTAATACCTTTTTCTTGTATAAGTTAGTACGAAATATTTTTGTTGGGTGGTCATCTTCTAATCTATTTGTGATATATTAATATTGATATCTTAAGTATCTGAATTAAAAATATGCAATTAATTCAAAATAAAGGGAATAAACAAAGAAATATCTGTTTCAGTTAACAAAGAGATATCTGCTTCAGTTAATTGTAATCTGTGTGACACACACCTGCTGGCAAATTAAAGAACAATAGAATATGGATTAGAAGAAATAAGGTCTATTTAAAGAGCAAAGTTTACACTAAACATCTGAAGAATATAAGTAATATTAATGATTATACAGAGTTTGTTTATTAAAACGATCTGTAGAGGACAAGGAACTGAAAATATATTTCAGTACTGCAAAGCAAAATAACAGTATCATATGAAGATTCTTATGATTCTGAAAACTTATATCCAATATTAAAACAAATTATAAGTTTGTGGCACTAAATAAAGCCCAAGTATCAGATTTAAATGTAAACGTATATTAAAGATGCCTTTGCATAATAAATTTGTTTTTTTTTCCACGAATAAGGATTGTATTTTCTACTTGTACTTCTGGAAGAACTGCTTTTAAATTCGAATGAATACAGAGCCGTTAACTTTTCATTGTGTTCGAAGCTGTTTTATAGTCAGAAAAGAGTTTTTCTCTTATGCTTCATGTCAATTAACTGGAGATGATATCTTTTAGACTTCCAAACGAATTTCGAAATATCCGAAAAATTTTAAGAGAGTTCAAATATAATGCATTCTTATTCTTATATATATTATTCATGCTTAAATGCATTCGGAAAAGATCTCTTATGCATGAGATAGAAAGCATGCACGATAGAATGCATGAGGTAAAAGTAGAATTACAGAAATTATTACACTGAGATGAAACAAAAGCAGATTGACTTACAACATTAAAAACATCATTTAACAAAACGTACTTCTCTCAAATTCCAGAATTCTGGCATTATTATGGTGTATGCAGTTCTTATGAAAACTAGGAATTTACAAGTTAAACATGCAATGCGATGTAACCAGAAACTTTTATTACTTAGGAAAGAACAGTCACAAAACCCTTTTTTTCCCAATAAAAGTTACTAGTTACAACAAAGAAAAGATTTAACTCAATAAAAACCAGATTAAAATCAATTCTTTGTCAAATCTTATAAACTGGAATTTTTCTCAAGTGGTAAACTGTGGTCAAGAGCATACAAAACAGCTTAAACGAACTTTATTTGCATTCGTATTTTGTTTTCAATAGTTGGGACTTCAAAACAGAGACAGCAGTGTCTCGGTTTATTTTCAATAGTACAGTATCTTCCATTTTTAATTTACCTAAGTAATGAGTTTATAAACTTATGAAAGTGGCTGTAATTAGACTGCAATTTAGAACTTAAATAAAAAATAAATAGATATAAGACTGAGGATTTAAACTAATTGAAAGCAAAAATGTTCGAATTTTAAAGAGAAATAGCAAAAGTGCTTCTTTATTTATTTAGGATCCTTCAGTATACTTTGAAAAATAGATGCTTGAAAATAAACAACCTCCTTTTTTATTCCTATCTAAATTATTTTCATTCAACAGCGTTATTCTAAAATTGTTTTCCAAATTAATAACTTTCAAAAGGTGTCTTTTTTTCGCTTTGTTCATATTCACGTTTCGAGGAGTTATACCCGAATATTTTTTATAACTCGAAAACAAAGAAAATTCTTCACCTCTTCAAATAGATAAGATATCTAAAAATAATACCAAATCAAAAAAGTTGCCTTCCTCTGAATCTTTTCCAAACACTCCACAGTGCAATATAAACAAAACTCAATTATCAGAGCGTGTGCGTACTTTTTAAAAAGAAATTAAATGCACAGAGGCAAAAAAAGTTACTGCAACTACCCAAAAATATAAACGTCAGTTTCAAAATTCCTGCCATACTGCTTGAAGTGGCCACTTCAATGATAAGGCATTTCAGGGAGCTCTGGCTGAAAGGCTAGACCCACTTCTTAAAACTATCCACTTGAGTTTACTCCGGCTCGTGGTTAATGCATTGGGAAAGCACTAGGCAATCCGTAAAACCTCGCCAGTCTTGGAGCAAATGGCACCAAAAAGGTCTTTCAACGGAAAGCACTTGACTTTTAAAATGCGAGTTTTTCTCGAATATTCGATTTATGGGTGCATGTATATATTCAGAGAGCAAGAGACTGCATTTATTATATTGGATGGAAGACATGCGTCGCTAAAGTAGTACCAAAATCGAATTAATGTTGGAATGTGGTCTTTTTTTGCTTATACCCCTCCCCCCACTTATTTCTTCGTGATTATTTTATGGAATGCTTTTAGAGTGAAGTTCAATTAGTTTATGTAAAGGGGTGACAAAAAAGTCGTACTCTTATGCTTTAACAAATCTATCATATTCATATTCTGCTTTGCAAAGCTAAATGATTCTGGAAAAAGATGAAAAGAATATTGAAACGTCCGTAGTAGTTGTAGCTCTGAAATATAAATCCTCTTCTGGATTACATAGACGTTGCTTAGAGAGTTAAAATGGAATTCTTAAATCCGAAAGGCATTTTGAAAAAGAATGTGGCTTTCTAAGCAATTTCTACATTGACTTTAACATTCCGTATTTACTGAGTTAAAGTGATATAAAAATGAGGAATTCACTTTGAAATGCGCGTGAAAATAAAAGCCTTTAAAAATAAAGTCATACATATCATCTCTTATTGAGAAGTACACGAATTTAATATTTAATTAATTTCTTAAGATACTAAAGGTACTAAAAAAGTTAGATCTTCATTTTAAAGATCAGATACAAGCTACATTTTCCATAAAATTTTGTAGTGAACTTAAGTAAGTATACATTCAAAACATTAATGATTACTTGTCATATTTAAAGCGCAAATATTATACAAGATCAAGTTTTGTAGTCAATGAATTAAAACATTCTATCCTTTTAATTCAAGTAAATACTAAGAATAATATTTAAAATTAGCTTATTAGATAAACTTTATGATGATGTATTAAAAAATTGTTACAAATAAAAATATACTAATTTTGAAATAAATATAGATCACTGAGGCTGTAAATACAGAATGCACACTCATTAACACGACACGCGCGGTTTTCGTTTATTTAGTTATGACAAAGCATTCGGGGGCTATCGGTCTAATGGAAAGTATGCCTTCGCGGAGGACATTCTAAGGAAAAATGGATCGTATAAACGTTTTTACACATTGAAAAAACCACAAAAACATACATGTAGCCAAGATGCCAGCCCGTTCGCCGAGATTAGAACTCTGGAACGAACTACTAGTGTTCAGCGAACCACGCGCGGCTCCAGACGACTTTGAAGTGGTCACCTTGGAGAAGTAATATTCATAATGGGTGTTTATTTATGTTCTCAGAAATACTTTTAATTTTCAAAAGGGATCATTTTAGAATCTATTATACCAAAATTACAGAATGAGAAGTACTATATCTAACAATAATTTTTTAAAGTATAATTTTAATCTTATTAAATTTTATATACTTATTAGTGTACACATAGATGCAGTTTGAAAAAAACTGAATTATTATAATTCATATATCCAGTTCTTATAAATTTGTGTGGCAACTTTTGATCAAGTTAATAGTTTCCATTACTTTTCTAGGAACTAAAAAAAATCATGTTATTTAATCTGTTTTTTTAATTCACTATAAATCATTAAATCCAACACATAATGATGAACTAATAAGTTTAAACAAAAATTTACTTAACAAACATTTAAAATAAACTTTTCATTTCCATACATTTTTTATTTGTCCCTTTTCCCATTCATGGTTCACAAAATTATTCTACTCTGAAATTCTGTGAAATAAATAGATTTTAAGAAGCAGCTATTATGATCAATAAGATACAAACATAAAATTTAACTCATTTAAAGAAAATAGTACAGTTTATTATTCATTGCAAATGCCTTCCATGGGTACTTAAGCCGAAGGCAAGGAGAATTAAGAAACGCCCATTAGACAGCTTATTTATTAGAATTTCAGTTTGGGTTGAGAGACTAGTATTCAGAGCCATGACAATTTGAACTTTATGCATTTTTAAGGGGCATCATAAATGTTCAGTTGGACTGCCTTCTTCCCAATGAACATTTAAGTGAAATTATTGTTATTAAGATTACTGAAACTAAGTTTTTTAATTTAAAATCTAGGAAATTTATTGACAATTCATCATTTCGAACATCACAATGCATAAGGAACTATAATCCGTACAACAATGAAGGGTGACTTATATTGTTGTTTTTATCGAAATAATGCTACAAGAGTGAAGCTTTCCGTTGCCTTAGAAAAACTTCTTCTTCCACATTTGACCCTAGGGCCGTTAATTAGCGGAAACCTCATTTTCAGTCACATTAACTCCCAAAAGTGAAAGGTGTATTCCCCATAAATATTCATGAGATAATACAGAGCATTTTTCAAACGGCTTGTGAAATTTTAACCCCATCGAAGACGTGCATTCGTGACAGGAAATACAGATACACGCATGAAGACATTTAGTTTTATTCAAAATTCGTTCCATCTCTTTGCCATTTATTATTATTGTTCTTTAATGCAGCGCCTTTATTTAGTACTGTTCTTTTTTATCTCAAACTTAGCCTGATCACAACTAATGATCATTTTGATTGCCATCATCTTACCTGGTTCAGAATTTTACCTGGTTTGATTTTGTTCCTTCATAAATAGTGTAAGGAATTCATCTCAAATTTAGTTATAACTTTAGTTATAAATATTCGAGTCCAGTGTAAGTTTTTCTATTTAAGAATATTTGAATTCCTTGTGCGCCACATAGTATTACACAAAGCTTACAGAAGGAAGTAAAAAAATAAATACAACAACACAGTACAAAATAAAATAAACTTACAAATTCACAGATGATACGTAAGAGATCTTACAGGTATCTAATACAGAAAAAAGAGATTGCCTTTTGATCTCGAAAAAATGCATGAAGAGGGGGAGGAAATTGTATGTTCAGAGAGTTAACTTAGAAATGGGTTCTTTTCGTCCTTCCGTAATCTTTGTACGATAGAACAACAAATGTTCGACAATTTGCACTTTACCGAAGCTGCAGGAACACAAATCTATCTTAGATAACCTAAATCTCTTCAGATATGAGTTGAAATTGCCATGTCCAGTTGGAAATTTAGTAATTTTAAAATTGCAGAAAAAATGTTTATTATTCAGTCTATGAGGAATGGAAGGAAAAAATAATTTAGTTAAAAACGCAGTAGTAGAATTCCTGTATAATTCATTCCACTTGAGTATTGTTTCGTCCCTTCGTTTTCCCTGAAGAATGACTTACGCAGTATCATTGGAGCATTAACTTTGCAGTAAGATTTGTAGCTTGTTTTGCCAACCAATCAGCCCTTTCATTCCTAGCTTGCCAGTGTGGCCACGTACATGAGAAAAGATGACATCAACACCTTAAGGTCTTTAAGAATGGCATGAGAGGTGAAAATTAATTTATTATATGAGAAGATATTTATACTATTAATATATATAAGAATAAATAACTAATAAGTAAGTAAGAGAATAAGTAAGAAATTTAGCACTTCCCGAACAGTTGTTAAGATATCTACTTAATAGACTCACTAATGCACAGTAATTCGGCTTGGAAAACACTGCATTCATTGGGAATTCTAAAGAGTTTTTATTCCAATTCAGAACCATGATTAAAAATGACATAATCTAGCCCAACTCGATTATCAATTTTACTGCCATCTGTATAACATAGCTGGGAAATTATCATCAACGGAATTGTCATGAATCATAGTTTGAATAGGCAAACGATCGGCAGGGTGAGGAACATCTTCAACCAACACCTTGGTATCGAACATAAATTTGCTGATGGTATCTAAACTTTTTGTCATTTAAAACATAAAGATTAATCAGAGGAAACCGCGAAATTGTGAAACAAGCTTCATAGCTAATTATTCTGTAGCCACGCACAACTCTTAGTAAGATTCTTCTTTGAATTCTGCGAAGTATATGGGAATTAATCTTATTTTCTAAAGCTGTTCCCCATACTCTAGAAACAAGCAAATAAAGGGGACTATACTCTGCTTATAAATCATATCAATAACACTAGATTTTAAACCAAAAATATTTCAAAAGACACGATTAAGTCCTCTAAGTATATTTTCACACTTATTGGATAAATACATAATATCCAGAGTACCTGCCCACATATTTTAAACACCCTGTACATTGTATGAATATCTGCGCTGGTCACTGAAGATGTTACCAAAGATTGAAGGCTAAAGATAGATGTGTGTGATAAATACACGCTATAACTGTCGTGGTAAGTTAAGAGTTAATCCTGTTCAAAGCATAATTATATGCAATACGATTTATTAAAGAACTTACCAGGCTTTACTTATTAAATTAAAGAAATTTCTCCACACTACCAATAAAAGTAAAAAATGTGTTGCAGTCAAAAAGACAGAATAATTTTTTGCTAGAATCGACTTGATTTTTCAAATAAAAATCGTATTGATTTGTTATTTTTAGCAAAGAGAACTTTCTAAAATGTAAGACACACTTTCATAGTAACATAATACTCGCGTTATTTTGAAAGCCCTAGTTTCTAAGGTGTTACATTTTTAGTGTTAGGTTATTTAATTATGACGAAGCCTCGAGGGTTATCTGCCTAAGGAGAGCGATGCCTTCGTGGAGGACTTTCTAAGGGAAACTGTCTCGTATACACGTTGCACATGGGGAAAACCACGAAAACACACATGCAGCCAGCCCGTTCACGGGATTCGAACCTCGGACCGAACTACCAGTGTTCAGCGACTTTACCGCTCCGCCGCTGGTGGGCCCATTTTTAGTGTTACAGCTTGCAAGTTGCATTTTATAGCAACACTGCTTTAGTAAGAAACATACTTTATCTGTGTTGCACAACAGAGAAACCATGAAAATGCCAAATATTACCCAATTTATATTTAATCCAGGATTATTTAGTAAACAGTTTAATCTCTAAGTCAACGCTAATAGTACTATGCATGTGATATTCTCAAATATATTTCCTTGCAGGAAAAATAATAAAGTGAAGAAATTGTAATTTAACATAAAGAATTGAGAAAGGGAAGAAACTAGATGCTGCATTTATTTCTTTGCTAAATCAGAATGTCCGAAACTTGAAAAACGAAAGAGTACAATATAGATCGCTTTTGATCTCCGGCCAATTCTTTTTTGTTACGTTTTTATTGCGAGTAAAATCGAAATGCCTTTTCTTTGAAAAGGTGTATAGAAGAAAATGGCAAAATGTTTCGCGGAGCTTCATCTCTGACTTTCGGGAAATTGGAAAATATTTTATCAAAAATTTGTTCGGAGTCTGAATTTTAGAAATGATCCCACTCATTCGAATTGTATTCAGTACCTAGTGATTCTCTTTTATAACACACTAACGACAAGAATTCACGCGAAATTTCAGCAATAGCTTCTGGGAATGCCACATAGTATATTTTTACTAAGTTGGCTTAAAAAGGCTTACACGTTGTATATAAATGCGTAAGTGCATTATTGCATTTATGTATATATACCTATACGTATATATGATTCATTTACTAAAGAAATATTGATTATATTATCTCCTAAGATTTAGTAGAATTATCTAAAAAGAGTGAATCTAAAAAGAGTAATTTTAATTCCGAAAATTGTTTTAAAGTAACTTGAATGTAAATTGTTAAAAATGTTTAAGGGGGACTTGAATTAAATTATGAATAACAAAATTTCAATTGTAAAAAGAAATTAAATTAAAAGCAAGTAATTAAATTAAGAGCAAGTAATCAATATATACATGTAAGATAAAAATATATGAATCAAAATTATAGTTTAAACTATAAACATTAATTCTTCCTCTTTATATTCTAGATCACTCTATGGCTCATAGATCACTCTATGGCCCGCGCAAGTCTGATGACGTAATAATTGGGAACTGAAACTGCCGTTGTATACCAAAACTTTTCTCTTCGCCATGCTTCCATCTTTCATAACTATGCACTTCAGCTTTTGCTCTCTACTTTGCTAACATGTAATTTCGCTGGCCTGCTTTCTATCTCAACTATATCAAAAATGTAAATCTTCTGTGGAAAGGCACGACTGTGGAAAGGCCAAGTGATTGTGGCCACAAATATCAGTTGCAAATAAAAATGGAATTAAAACTGCCTCGACTGCCAAGTTCTTTAGATATTACCAAGTTAGCATTACTAGCATACTACGCAATCAAATTCTTCTTCATTATGGGTCTAATCAAGCATCTACAGTGTTCCGTCTTTTCCTTTGCTTTTCTTATGACATACATATATAAATATATAAGGAAACTTAATAAGAGACCCCCAAAAAGCCAATTTTTAACACCGTCCTGCGCTGTAGTTGCAGGATTGAAATAAAATAAAGCATCTAAAATTAAAAGTAAATTGGAGTCAAAGCAAAGCGATTCCTTAACAGTATTAATAATTGCATCTTTGTAAAAGGGTTAAACATAAAATCAAAACATTTCAAAATAAAAATGATCGTAGTAGTACAAACTCGAAAATTAAAATAGTAAAAAGGGAAAATGTACACAAGATAATAAAACTATAAAAATTAATCTCCCTTTGTTGAAAACTTAATTCAGAGTTCATTAGGAAAAATGAATTAAAGCTTCATAAAAGTTGATTAATTAACTTTCGAAAACATGTTTTTTTCTCCCTGTAAGGGCACACCAGCTGCCGAGCGGTAAAGTTGCTGAACACTGGTAGTTCGGTCCGAGGTTCGAATCCCGCGAACGGGCTGGCTGCATGGGCGTTTTCGTGGTTTTCCCCATGTGTAAAGTGTATACGAGCCAGTTCTTCTTGGAAAGTCCTCGACGAAGGCATCCCTTCCCTTAGGCAAATAGCCCTAGTGTACTTTGCCGTAATCTCAATAAACCAAACCAAACCAAACGTTTTCCCTGTAAATTTGAGATAAAAAAACCCGATAAAGAAACAAATTTATATTACATAAAAACTAATATAAAACTGAAAAACGTGAATCTCAAATGTACCAGGATTTTCCCTACACGCCTTCGAAACACTTGGAAAAAAGAATAAAGCATAACATTGTTTCAAATTGACTGCAAAAAAAGAAAACATCATTACATATTATAAAATGACCATTCGAGAAAAACCAAATTGGTCTAAAAACATTATATGCAAACTCAAAATTCAAATATAAAGATAGATCGCAATATAAGTATACTTTAAACCAAATAGTCATTTAATCAGTAATCTTAAAAATGGGCGGTCACCGGTTATGTTTAACTACCCTTTTAATTCCAAGAAAACGAATAAATTTTCATACGGATTGCATAAATAATAAAATCAAAGCAGAGCCTATTATTCTCTTAATATGAGATTCAATTTTGATTTTCTCCCTATTAGACTGTACATCAACATGAAGGAGGCGTTGGCTCTGTTTAAAGCATATGCCACATGATCTTTAAACGTTAATTGTTCATCAAGAATGACTCCTAGATATTTTGTTGAACTAATAACTGGAAGTGGAGAGTTATCTATGGTAATGTTAATATTAACTGGCTGATTTTTACGATACCTTCTAAATAGGACGATATTGCTCTTACTGGTGTTTATTTTGCATTTCCATAACTTACATCAGAGATTTATGTAGTGAATTCCAAAATGTAAATTTTCTATGGCATGTTGTGATTTGTGTGAACGCGACATAATAATGGTATCGTCAGCATATTTGGCTGCTTTACACAAAATGGTTCTAGGAGATCATTTATATATAAATTAAAAAACGTCGGTGCAAGTACCGATACTTGAGCGACTCCAGCTTTGAGATATTTTCTTTTTGACAATTCTTGCCCTACTCTAACCTGAAAAGTTCGATTTTTTATATATGAACTGATTAATCTGATAATTCCTTGAGGTATTCTTAATGAAATCATTTTGTAAATTAAACCAATATGCCAGATCCAACCAAAAGCTTTTTCTAAGTCTAAAAAGCAAACTGCTATGCATTATTTAATAGTAAAGGATTCTCCTATTGTTTCAATGACGTTTAAAATTTGCACAGTAGTTGAATGTCCGTGTCTGAAGCCGAACTGGTTGTTTTTGATGATATTATTTTTCGAAATATAATCGTTGAGTCATATTTGGATAACGTTTTCAAAGCTTTTGCCCAGACATGGTATCAAAGTGTCCAGTAGCCGAAAAACGTATTTAAACATGTGTTAAAAAAATCCTATCCTGTTAAACTTTGTGTGCGGGGGTGTCAAATGTGGGTGCGTTTGCGAATATTATTACCTTGGGGAAGGGAGATCGTCGAAGTTCAAAATGACGGCGTTAAGAAACTCTAAACGATGCTGTCTTCTGTAAAATTTTGAATTCTGAAAGTACTACTAGCTTAAGGTTGAGGAAAAGGGAAAATGTGTTAAAAAAAGATAAACGTCTTCACGAAATCGGGGTACAAAATGTCTTTGAAACTAAAAAGCGCCATTTTATAGTAAAAGCAAGAAAATTTGTCAGTAATAAATTTTAAAAATATTAATAATTGAAAGGGAAAAGAAACAAAATCTTTGTACATATTTACATTAAATTTCTTATCGTAGCCATCCAACTATTACCTCCGATTAAGGTTTAAGTAATCATTTTCATATCACTATAGATGAGAAATATAAAAAAGTACCTAGTACCAGCTTTCTTCAGAGTTATAGAAATTTTGAATAGAGATGTTTATTCTCTAAGAGAATTTTCACTAAATAATTGGTTTCTTTTTGCAAGTATTCAACTTTGTTGCAAATATTTTTTATTCTAAGGAGCTGAGTATGTATGGTATTTAGGATTACTCTTTTGGAGATATTGGAGTAACAATGGATGAGTTTAATAGTAGGGAAGTCAAAATCTCTTCTTTTGTCGTAAATTTTGGTATCTTTAAAATTGATAGAATGTAAATGTTAGCGTAATATGAACGTTGTACTTGAGAGAACTGCTGTTGAAAATGAAATTCCTTGGTGAAAATGTACACATTACAGATCGCTGAACTAGAGCTGGTCCCCATCGGTATGCCGTTGGTTTGTTTATAGAAAGTATTATTAAAAGCAATGTAGTTATTAAAAGGAATACTTTTTAAATACAGCTGCCATTCTTTGGAAATAACCGCAATAATTTGTGGAAATAAGTCTGTTAGAGTTAAAAGACTGTCAAGAACTTCTTGTAACGAAAGAGCCGCGTATAAATTCTCAAAGTCGTAACAAAAAATATTTCCAATTTTAATAGTGCGAAGTGCTTCTAGTCTCGATGTGCTATTACTTATTATTTAGTTGAAATTTTGATCTTGTGTCTGTGTGTCTTTAACAAAGTAGAGAACTTTTTTTATGTATTTTAGCAAAGTCTGATGTGGAAATCACATGACACTTGAAAATTGGTGGATTTCATTTCTGTGATGGTATGTAATTCCGCTTGGTACACCTCTGTGGTCGGAAGCCAAGTGGCGTACTCACTCACTCGCTCAGTAGGTGTAAGCGTCAAGTAATGAATGTGGGTGATGGTGAACGAATGGCCTTACTCAATGTGCATATTCACTATTGGTTGTCATAGTTTATTGATATGGTTAATTGATCAATATAGCTCTGTCATCTCTCAGTTTTAACGCTATAATTACGGGAACGGTTATTTTGACCGTATCTTCATTTTAATTGGGCATAACTTTTGTAATTCTTTATTTATAACTTTGATATTTTTTAACTTTTTCTAAAAACTCACAAATATTATATGATATTTTTTGTTCATTTTAAATAATTATTTTCAACAATATTATTGCTTATATGTAGAATTAAGCCTATCGGTCATTTTGACCGTATCCAGAAAATTATTGATTTCTCAATATTTTATAACTTTCTTTAGCTATTTCCGGTTAGCTAATAGATAAAGAAGTGTATTTTTGGTAAGGAAGATTGCATATTTGACAGAAGTGAATGGAGAGGGAAGGCGGGGGGAATAAAAACACCTCTTTGGAATTTTTGAGCGCCACGTGTCTACGCATTTCGCTTACGTTAGAAAGTTTATTTTTCAGTAGATGCAAATGTACTTTACTTCATTTATATAGTTTTGTTGTTCTGACGTGTTTGTCATGTCGCACAGAAGCGTTGGTAGAAAATATCTAACAAAGGAAGGTATGCTGAAAGTTTTTGAAAGTCTTTCTGATGAAAATTCTGCTTCAGAAACTGAACCTGATGAAGGATTTCATTCCAAAACAAACTACATCCCGTTTATCCGACGAAGACTGGATTTTTCCTATTAAAAAGTGACAAAGTGAATCCGATTCATCTGATGGGGAATCTGTTCGGGAAACAAAAAAGGAAAGTAAAAATTTTGATCAAGATCCCAAAGATGGCAAACTGATCCATTTGCCCTTGTTTCGGATATCTGGAATGCTTTTATAAAAACTGCTTGAAATGTTATAAATAACAGTTGGAAGAAGTAGGAGAAAATATAACAGTTGATGAACAATTGTTCCCTAAAAAGACCCGATGCCGATTTACTCCGTATGCCTAAAAGCCGAACAAATTAAGCATTAAATTTTGACTTGCTGCTGATGTGCAATCAAAATATTTATTGAATGGTTTTACCTATTTGGGAAAAAACGGAACAAAACCAAACTGGAGAAACAATAGATGAACGTGTAGCTTTCCGCTTGAAGGAACCATTGAAATTAGTAAACGAAATTAGGAATTCAGGGATAAGCTGCGTTGGCACAATAAATCGTTCAAAAGTGAAGTATCTTATTCTTTCAATAATACGAGGGATGAGCTCTGTCCTAGTAAGATTTCTAAGCATGACAATATAATGCTTACGTCTTGTAAAGGGGGGGGGTACAAGAACGGGCTGCTCTTGAGTACCATGCACCCAACATTGGAAATCACGTCTGTTGAAAACAATACACCGGAAGTTGTGAATTTTTACAATTTGATTAAATAATCTGGAGTTGATGTTTTGGATCCGATGGCCAGGAAATACTCAGGGAAATCCTCATCCAGCCGTTGGTCAGTTCAAGTTTTTTTTTTTTTTTTTTTTTTTTTTTTTTTGCTAATATACTTGATTTAGCCGTGATAAATACATGGATAATATACAAACAAACAAATGAATATAAGAATATCTGCCGTCGTGATTTTATTTTAAACACGGCTGAGGAACTTCGATGTACATTTCATATAATGTTCACAAACTTTCTGTATCTAACTAAAAGAAAATTGGTACTTGAGTCAACCCTTCCCGTAAGCGTAGACAGTGCCACATAAATGCAGGCAGAAGCAAGAAAACTTTGAATACGTGTGAGTACTGTAAAAGATATGTTTGTGGAACTTGTAGAGGTAAAATTAAAAAAAAAAAAAAAACAATGATCTGTATGCACTGCAAAACTGAGTAATGTAGGTACTAATATGTGTAATTTTTAATATATTTATTCAATAGTGAAAATTTTTATGAGGTAATTTATTAAATAATAAGAAGATTAATACTAGTGTTAATGTATTTAAGGATATAATTGACACACTGGCTAAAATATTTAATTTCAGAAAATGAATTAAGTATACTGCTTTAAAATAAGTACAAACTATAATCGTTTCGACATATAATTTAAAAAAAAAAAAAAAAAAAAAAACCTGAAAATGAACTTAGCTTCTCCCTTAGCCATAACTAATATCTTTTGTTTCTTTGTTTTAACTCATTAAAACCAGCCTAAGACAATAGCCCATGGTTCCAAGTTATTTTGGCCCCTTAGACATGTCGCTTAAGAGAATATGGGTGCTGACAATATTAAATAACACTGTGGTTTTACGCTATCCGGGAATTTGGTCATTTTCAGGGGTGTTGCCTACAAATAAAGTTTTTATGACTACTTCCTCCAAGATTTTGTTGTGCTGAGCAAAGTATTCAGTGCTAATCAGCAATCAGAATAAGTTTCGTATTATTTATGAAAGAGAAAAATGCCATAATTTAGCATCATTTGCAACCTCAAATATAAACGTGAAAGAAGCAAGTTAATCTAGATTTATTCTTGCCAAAAGCAGCCAAGCAATTATACAGCGGGTCTAAATACTGTTGGTTGGTTGTTTTAGATTCGGCCTCTGCAGCTTGAATGGTCTGAGTTGTATGGAATTTATTTTAGTTGAAATATTAGTTTAGCGAGCGTCTGTTAACTTTTCTGCATGAAAAAGTCTTTTCCAGAACAGCTAGCTTTTCAGCAATAATTTATCTATTCTTTACCAAAGTAATTTCGAAGCAGATGCAAAACAGGCTCGAAACAGCTTCTTGTTTCTTTCTGTTAAAAATTTGAGGCAAGTAAAGTGCTAGTGTGTGCAAATCGGTGCTGAAACGTATTATACAGACAAATGTTGTTTTGCTCCTTGAAATGTATCTGATCGTCCTTGAGTTCAAACGGGTTTTATCCAAAATTTGCACCAAACAATTGTTGCTTTTTTGCAGAATTTTGAATTGTACAGCGTGTCCATTAATAGACAATACGCGAGTTTTATTTTTGCAATCATTAGTCTAAAACATGCACTTCCAAAACAAAAATGTTTGAAATAACATAAATATTCAGATTTTTTATTAAAAATGTGAATTTTTAAATTTAAAAAATTTCATTACTGCGAAAATTACCGAAATCTAAATTTTTATTATCACGAAAGGCCCTTAATTATACTTAGTAAACTTTTATTTTCCGTACTAGAAAATGTGATGCGAAAGGTTGTCTTCTCCAGCATAAAATTCACCTAAGATATTTAATTATAAAGTTTGTTTTTTTTTTCTAGATTTTTCACTGCCAAGAAGCTATTTTTTTTCCTTGAGGTGTCAGCTAAAAAACAAATTAGAATAATTCGAGATTGTGGACGTATTTTTCTCTTTTAGTGTGATTCACAAGTATTCTTTGTAATTTACTAATGTGTAACCTTTCTTAATTTAAAATTTTATTATATTTGGTATAGCGAAAATAATTTTATACCAGTAATTTATAAATCTTCAAATACTAAAAGAAAGTATGTTAATCATATTCACATTTAGGATCACTATCTAATAGTCATTAAAAAATAGAAATATGTTTTATTTTAATTTATACAAATACTACTACGAGACGAGTATGCTCTACTACTTAACGCTTCCTGATGTTATCTAGAACACGAAATCTGTGAAGTCTCTTTTTTGAAAAATGTTGTAGGTCAAAATATTTCACAAAAGCCATCGTATCAAAACTAGTCACTTCATCTATTAACGTCAGAAAGCTTTCATTTACTTTGTATTAACTTCATTCACAATACATTAACTTCATTTTTAGTTACATAAAAATTCAGCTCTATATGTTATCAATTTGTGTACGATCCCTAAATTCTTTAGGAAATGTTATCTCAAAATTTAAAACTAAATATCTCAATCAATTTTTGTCGTATGAGAATAAAACGTTTTGGGTTTTATTTTTTAGAATAAGTATAAATCCATATTAAACATAAGTATAAGTACAGGGGGATCTATAAAAAGTTAGATTTCGTAATTTCTATAAAACTTATTTTTTAATTTCAAAAAGCGCCAAAACATCTGAACATTTTCATAGCTGGAAGTACACGTCTGCGACCAACGTTTGCGAAAATAAAGGCTCGACTAGGGAATATATAATTGTATATTTTGCAGGAAATCTTAACTAAATACTAATTCAGCTACAGTGTTCGGAGTCATTGCGTCCTGGGCCAACAGGGAAATTTATTTTTATTTCAAATGCCATTTAATTGGACAGATTCTTCATATTATTTTGCAGTAAATGCACATTTTCCATAAGATAGTTGACCGTTAGAGATGTGTTCTTTCATGTAAGAATATACATTCCACGTGTATAACACATCGAATATTTCTCGAGAAATCAGACTGGCTATGTTTTTTATTTCAAGAAAATAATTGCTTTTAACATAATTTCTCAGCCTTTTGTTAAAACTTTGTTAAAAAGAGACAATTTCTTCTACTGAAATAAAATATTCTAAAGTAAAATTTCCTTTTGCATTTTCTCTAATAAGAACAAAATTTTCTGTAATCGGCAAGAAGTTCTATAGTTTTATAACAAAGGTAAAACTTTTTTCCTCATATAAATCACTTTTCTTTATTTCATTATGACAATAAAATAATGCAAGGCATGTAAAAATACAATACAACTTATTAATTATAATAGGGTTTCATCATAATTAATCAATTATAGGCTGAAAATGTTATAAGTTGAAATTCTATGTAATACGCCCAACTTACTGACCACCATAGCTCAGCCGAATTTTGGGCTCGTGCTCTTAAAATGTACTCCGCTTCCTTTCACCGACTGAGAGTTTATTGGGTTGGATTATAAGGTATTTCTCCCACCTTCTTAGTATGTCTTCGTGGCGTAGTGGTCAGCACGCTCGACGCGCATTCGAGAGGTCCGTGGTTCGATACCTGGAGAGGGCACGGCTCATTTTTCATCTCTCCTGCTCTCGAAATAACCTAATGTCTCTACAGTGGCGCCCCAACTGAAAAAGGCGGTGGATGATGATTCTCCCCCACCAGGATTTGCGATTGGGTCCCATAATCCCCAGTCACCCTTTAAAAGGGAGAGTATATAAGGTATTTATCCCGCCTTCTTAGCATGTCTTCGTGATGTAGTGGTAAGCACGCTCGACGCGTATTCGAGAGGTCCGTGGTTCGATTCCCAGCGAGGGCATTGCTCATTTTTCATCTATCCTGCTTTGAAAGAACCTAATGTCTGCATAATATATTATTATGAGCAAAGCTTCGAGGACTACCTGTCTAAGGGAAGGGATGATGACTTCGTGGAGGACTTTCTGAGGGAAAATAACTCGTATACACCGATAAAAGTCGAGAAAAATCTTTCAACTTTCGTACAACATTGCGTTGATTATGTACTTAATTTGATATTTGATAAATGATTGATCCAATGAAAAACAGCATGCTACTAGGTATATACCATTAGTTTGCGCAGCTGAAAGCATACTGGAATTAATATTTATCTGAATTGATTGAAATACTGAATTCGAATCAATGGCAGCGAAGCTAGGAATTAGTTGACCTATGTTGCTACTTTCTACGAGGTTCAATCTTATAGAACGTATTAGAGCATCGACTTTTATTGATAGTTCCTGTTGAAGAGTCTTCAGAAAACATTCAGATTTTCACAATGCATTTCGTTTCTTATCTTCATTACTGACAAGACCATCTGCCTATCAAAGCTCTTGTATGCACGCGCGCAAGTATCGCGATAGTTCTCAGACTTTTGTGCTTCATGTAACCCATGGAAATATACACATAACTGTAGTACACCGCGTGTAAGTGCTTTTTAGCAAAAGAATGAAGCAGAAAATGAAATAAAATATATAAAAATGCAATAAATAGTTAAGTATACAGTATATTTAGCACTGCAAATTCTAAAATACAGACTTGTTAACGTATCCGGTATCTTTCTTTTCAGCTTTAAAGTTTCCAGATATATTTCTTCTTAATTTACTCAAAACATTAAATGACTTCAGTGCATAATTCGTTAAAGAATTTTTTTTTAAATACGTACTTTTACTACAGTCCCTTAGCTTTATTAAGGTTGTGACAGGAGATTACCAAAAAAACTGTTTTACTTATTTATTTCTTTTCTGGTGCTTTGCTAATATGAGTTTCGTGGGAAATGTTCTTACGAAAGTACTAAGCAGAACAACCCCGAAAGTTCTGTTCATAAGCTGAGAAAAATTTTCTCAGCTCTTTTCTCCTCTTCGCCGAGATTGTTGGCGAAGTTTATTGCTGAGGCGACACAAACACACAATGTGTTATTGCTTAGTTTTTCTTTATCCTTCTTTTTCATTCACTTACCATCCAATACTGTATCACTGAGGTTGGGGATATTTATAACGATTACACATAAAAAAATAGTGAATTTTTTTTAAAAATTTAATATGACTTTTTGATTTGCTTTGAATATTTTTACTGTTAATGACTATTTCTTTGCTTTTTCCTTATTCAGAAACACTTTATGGCAAGGCTGATTTGGTTGGTTTGGATTATGTAATTACAGCAAAGCCTCGAGGGCTCTCTGACTAAGAGGAGGGATGCCTTCGTGAAGAACTTTCTAAGGAAAACTGGCTTGTATACACGTTACATATTACCCGTAGGCCACGGATATTTTTCCACATAATGCTAAATAAAATTCTTGGTAGTTACAGCAATGATTTTGTGTTTGCATATGGTACTCTGGGATAACTGGTCGTCAAAAAAAAAATCAAACATGGATACTTTACACCGTTTAATTATCAGTTCAGTGAAGCTTTTAATTAAATTAACTTTTTTTTTTGCTTTTGTTATCATGATTCAGACATATGTGAAATGGATTATTATTTTATATTTTAAGTTAAAGTGGATTGTTTTTATTTCAATATAAACAACTCTTTTTAGCGTAAAAATAAATTGTAGGATTGTTTTTAAAGAAATAAATTGCTTTGATTATTTCATCAACATTATTTATATTTTTTCTGATATCTCTTACTTCAAAGTGATATTACTGATGTATTTAGAGGTCATTAAGGCTTTTTTTTTCTCACTTCCTAATACTCCAACCAAGATCTTAAAACTTCCTGCTCTTCAATTTGATCTGGTAGTTCGGTCCGAGGTTCGAATTCCGCGAACGGGCTGGCTGCATGGGTGTTTTCGTGGTTTTCCCCATGTGTAACGTGTATAAGAGCCAGTTTCCCTTAGAAAGTTCTCCACGAAGGCATCCCTCCTCTTAGGCAGATAGCCCTAGTGTGATTTGCCGTAATTAAATACACACCAATACACCTTCAATTTGATAATAAAGTCATTTTTAAACCAACTTTTGCATCAAGCTCGACGAAGCCGAAGTCATTATTGTCATTATTAAGCCCATTTTTAACATTAAAGTGGGTTTATGTTATTGAACTCTCACATTTTGGTAATTGTGATAAAAAAAAGTTAAACTAAATTTTCTGCTAAAAATATTAAATGCACTAAATAAATATCCTTATGTAAACGGGATGTCGAATACTGACCTGCTTATAGAATAGCATTTCATTTATGCAACTCTGGAGGTACGTTGTCTTCCACTCCGAAGTACATTTAATTTAAGGTATCATAAATGACTGGTAAATTTCCTGTTATTTTAAAGTACCAAGAAATATATTTTGAAAACATTGTATAAGTTTCATATCTTTTCCCTTCGGTTCTATATTTCATGCAAAACTATTAGTTTAATTTAATTAATAATTCTTGGATTTTTGCAGAATTCTTGAATTACTCACAAAACTTTGATAACTGATAAGATATCTATAAAATAATTCCGAAAATAAATATTTTCGGAAATGCTTGGAATAAACGTAGTAGTTGAGGAAAAACACGTATTAGTAGAGACTGGAGAGAAGACTAGAAACAACAAAAAGAAAAAGAAGCCGACCCATGAGTTGTTATAAAAAACGTTAACAGCACAGTGGTAGGGCATGAGCTCCAAAGACAAAACGGAAAAAATGGTGACAAAATTCAACCATTGTAATATTATCTTATGTCTTACATGGTTTAAGGAAAGGTACTGAACAATTAATTATAGCAAAGGTCCAAATTACCCGAGGGCTATCTGCCTAAAGGAAGGGATGTCTTCATGGAGGACTTTCTAAGGGATTGTCTACAGGTTACACGAAGGGAAAACACTAGAACGCCCATGCAGCTACCTCGGTCGCCGGGATTCGAACCCCGGGCAGAACTACCAGTGTTCAGCGACTTTATCTCTCGGCGTGCGACTTAGGATATACTATATTAGATTTTCATATAGCATTGTTCTAACATAGGTATTTTTGACACTAAATCAGACTTTACTGAAACAACATATCTGGTTTGTTCCACATTTCAATTCTACGACTCAAGTTAATACTAAAATGTCAAGTTTTGTAAAAACCACAGAGTAGTTTTTAAAAAATTAGCTCTCAAAATTTGAGTTCCTCGGTGTTAATTGAATTTCGTTATATATTTATTAACATCTCTTTCTTATTAAAATTGAATCCTTCTTTCACAGTTCGAAATTTAGGTTCAGTCCAAATAAAATTCGCAGCTATTTTCTGATTTTTTTAAATATGTATATTTCAGCAAATTTTATAAATTTTTCGAAAACAATTTTTAAATATGTCCTATAAAATTTCTATCATTACCTTAAAATATATGTATTTCTACGCATTACTGCAAAAATTTAGAGTTTTTATTCAAAATTTCCGAAGATATACGTGAACTTATACATTGGCACATTCTGAAATTCGGAATGTTTGTTATGAGCGATAATATAAATAAGCGATAATTTGTCATAAGTGATAAATGTTGCTATACCTACTTTGTTAAAATGATTTGAAAGAATGAACGATGCAGCTTTCTTTCTTTTCTTTTTTTTTTTTTTTTTTTTTTTTAATTTCGCCAAGTGAACCATTTTTTGTGCAAACTGAAAAAAATGCATTAACATAAACTTTTTAATTTCACTGTAAGTTTCGGACCAGATTTTACGAAACTTAATGTTTAAACATAATTTGAGTCGTAGAATCGAAATATGGAAAAACAATCGGTATGCCATTTCAGATAAAGATCGACTTTGTGTCAAAATACCTATGTTAAAAGGACACGAATATATATCCTAATATATATCCTAACTCTTGTTTGCGAGTCATGAAAAACGCAAATCAAATTTCGTCATTCGGCCCAGTCAAAGGGAAGATATAGAACTGTTGTTCTTCGCCACCTTTTTAGTCCAAAGGGACTTGAGTCCCGAAGGACTATTGCTTTCGTTTTGGCATTTTGCTTCGGACTTATAAATGTCGGTTCACTTTTCAAACTGTTGCCACAAAATGTTAGAGTCCTGCATTATATTTGAAGAAATTAAATAATGAAAAATCTGCATAAATGTATGTATATTTCTCGTATTGTGATAAAACAACGGTACATAGAACAATCGAATTTTGAATGACGTAATCCTACTACGAATATGGGCATCTGGAATCCCAAATTTGAAATTTGGAATTTGTTTTATTATCGATTTCATATTTTGTAAAACTTTAACGAATTTTTGAGTAACAAACTCAACTATTTAAAAGCGAGCAATGGCAACGTTGTGCAGAAAAAACATTTATATCTCCAGCGCGTGAGTCTCTGTATCGGAAATTCTAAAGATATGCTCGTTTTAAAACTATTTTGCGATATTGCTGTTGCACTGGATCTTATGGTTTAAGTGCGAAGAACATGATATTTAATAAAGAAAGGTAACACACAAAATGTTAAAAAACGCCCCTTTGGACGTAATTTAAAATCTGAAACATTTCAGATTTTTTTTTTTTAATTTAATGTCCTTTTCTTCTTAAAATTCCTCTCCCTCTCTTTTCCGGTCCTACTTTCACGTTGTAATTATAATCAGCCCGAGCTTTGCAATAAGAACTTTAGTTAGGTGTAAGCCTTCATTTATTTTAAAATTTTTCTACTTTCTGAAGAATATGATGAAGTACTTAACGCATTAGTAGAAAGTAGTAGTTCTGCTTGAATCTTCACCATTATGATCAAAATAATTGCTAAAAACTAAGAAGAAATATGTGTATTCTATCTCTTACCCTTTAATCCAGAATATAAGACAAAATAACGCGTCATTAACGGCATTATTAATTAAGAGCATTAGACAAACAAAAGTTTCGAAAAATTATGTTTTATACCCAAACTTCTCAGTTTAAAGAAAATGGGTGTCGTGAATTTTGATTTTTTAGCCCTTATTGTTATAAAACTAAGTTACTTGGAACTAAGCAATTATAAATAATGATTTCACTTACGACGAGAAAATGTCTTAAATATCCTTCCAGAAAGTTCCAGAGTTAAAATTGTAGTTTTTTCTGACATTATCATGCAAATAAGTTTACTAAGAAAAAAATCCATGAAATAAGCCAAATGTTTAGAGCCACAATAAAAGCTCAATTGTGAATAAGTGGATAAGACTATTATTAAAACCTGCAGTTCTTTAGGGGTGGGAAATTTGTGAACCAGCTTGTTTCATTGGATTTTAAACCTTTTACCATGTCTTTTGTGAATATGGTTTAACTTAGGAAGTTTCTATCATAAATAGATAGCTGTCACCCTTTTGATAATATAACCAATTAATAACACTAAAGGAAAGTCAATTTTCCAGTCTTTGGTACAGAAAAATCTGTCTAGCAGCACAGAATTTAACTCTTTGTATGCACCCATACGTTTTGTTACGGAAGTGACAGGGGAAAAAATTATTAGCATATCCCAAACACCAAATTTTGAGAGATAAGCAAAGTTTATACTTATTACATTAAAATGTTATCCTAATTTATTCTCTCTATAAAAGCAAAGGGAAACTTTTATATAGACTAGCAGCAGATGAAAGCTGTCCTAAACAATTCACGTTCTCTATGTTAAGTTACGTTGATAATTGCACATAAATTTCCCAAAATGTCCAAATACTGAATCGATCACACGAAGAAAAGAGAAGAAATCCACGATCAATAACTCAAAAATCCTGTATTGTCAGGATTTAAAAGCAGAGACATTACATACCTGTTAAAACGAACACGTAGTCAATCGCTACTCCTCTAAAACACCCCAACCCACCCTCAATCAGAAAGCTGTTATCACACTCCGGTGACAAGGCGTTCTCTGACCGAAACCTCCGACCCCCGAAGCGGCCGCCCGAAACTCTAATTACAGAGGCACATGCCTCCACCACCACTCCCTCAAAGATCTACGCCAGGGCAAAATCTGGAAGTCCAAATCTGGAAAACCTTGATTAAGCTTTATAATGACATCCGCGGCACAGAGCACGGTCCAACGGTTCCAGCAGTTAGGCCAAGTAAATAGGAATGCGTGGAAATTCCTGAAACTTCATTTAGGTGGTCGGGAGCAACCTGATGATTGTAATTACCTTGTGTGATCAGGCTTGATGCGAAAGACGTGATTCGCGAACGGATCTCACGGCGTTGCATTCTACTCCGGCTTTGTTGAGTTTGATGCAAAAGCTGGTTTAAAAAAATGACTTTATTATCAAATTGAAGAGTAGGAAGTTTTAAGACCTTGGTTAGAGTATTAGGGAGCGAGCAAAGAAAATAGTTTGCATTTCGGATTAGCGTGTTAATAATGTAGGTAAGCTGATTAATAAGCGCTTGAGTACATAAATTAGTTTTTGTTCGGAAAGCGTTTCAGTGACATTTAGGAAGTTGATTTTAGGGGTAGGGAAGCATGTAAGTGGAGATGACAGATAAAGTCTTAAGGAATAAGAATTTTGCACTATTTCGTAACAGTAAAAACAAAATATTTTAAGCAATTATCATAATCCTCATGTTTATTCTCCTCGTTGATGATACGTTTTATGCACATTTTAATACCATTCACTTCAATTTTTATAATCTCTAAAATTCCTGCATATTTTTGACAGACTAAAAAAAATATATTTTAGAGTCTTATCTTTTATGTTTTTTTATATATGTCAGAGTAAAACTAAAAACCATGAATTTTTTTAAAAATTTTATGCTAATATTCTAGAAATTTTCCTTTAATTTTAATTTCTAAGTTAAGAAAATGAGATTTTATTTTTTATTTAAGCAAATGAGATTTATAAATATTTACTGATAGTTTAATTTAGATTTTAGAATGTGATAAAGCAAAAGTGCAGAGATTCGACAAAAATCTCTTAAACCAAGAAGTAAAGTTTAAGTCTAATTTCCAGCAATTATGATAATGGCGGTTATCAAAGCACTTATATGTGTCCTTGAGAGGAATCTTTCGTGGTAACATCATTTACATATATATATGGTGTCTGTACGAATTCTAATTAGAATTTGCTGTACTCCTGGATTCTCTATTTTAATTTACTTTTCCATCCTAAAATTTGTAACTGCTCATGATAAATTACCCTAAACTACTGCATTTTAAAATTAATATCATGTAAATGATTCGTGCATGACGTTTATCATGAAGATGCTTATATAGGCAACAGTAATAGTAATATGAAACGGAACTTAAAATCAGCAAATGGGAACAAATCCGAACTAAAACAAAATCATTGTGAAGTGATTTTCCATCTTGAACGCGTCGCATTCTCTCTATTATGTCTCTGTTGATGACTTTCTGACGCCCGTTGCTCCGTCTGTCCTCGAATAAATTTCAAAAGTCTTTCAAGAAAGGGCAAGCTTACTGCGGTAATTTATCTTTATCGGCTTAAAAAATGGTGGCTAACGAAACCAGAGATGAATGCCTCTCTTTTTTTCTAAATTATCTATATATCTATACCTATATATATAATAATTTATTTACTAATGGATTATTGAGTATATTATCTTAGATAAAGTTATGTAAGATAAAAAATATATGAATCAAACTTGACATAATAAAAACAAGGAAAAGCCAGAACACTGCTGATGCGTAATACCCAGACAAGCTAGATTGTCGATCCATAATGAAGAGGAAGACTTCTGATTGCTTAGTATGCTAATATTTTGACTTCGTAATATCTAAGAAATTTAGCAGTCGAGGCAGTTTTGATTCCAATTTATTTTTCAGTTGACATTTTGGCCAGAATAACTTGGCACTCTAATCGTGCCTATTCAAGAACATTTACATTTTTGATATTATTGCAATAGGAAGCAGCATAGCGAAATTACGTGCAAGCAGAACAGAGAGAGAAGCTGAAACGCGTAGTTATTCAAGATAGAAGCCCACGAAGAGAAAGGTTTTTGTTAGTTTGGTTAGTTTAAAGTTTCAGTTCCCAGTTATTACGTCATCAGTGTGCGTTGCGCAGGCATGCAAAATAGAACGATCTAGAAATGACGCAATCCAGAGCAGTTATTGCGATTTTTAGAACAGAGAGGGAGAATTAAAGTTTTACCGCTGGTTTAAATTATAAGTTTGATTCACATAGTTATTATCTTACATATTGCCCCCCCTCAAAGAGAAAAAGGCTTGGCGACAGAACAGCAGTTTTAAAAGAAAGCATTACAGAATTAGCGAAATAAGGGTGTGATGTGGCGTGGCCCCAACTTGCCCGCAACAATAGTAGTGACTGCTATGAACTGGAAATTACACAAACTCTTAAGAAGGGTTTAACTCCCTTTTTATTCCACTTTAGAAGTTACAGATGCGTTCACTTGACGCTCACAAACTACGCCGACCCGGCGGTTAAATAAAAATCAGAAAGTACAACTAAAAATAAATAACAGGCTGAATAAATAAAGAGATCACTACCTACGAGGCTCTATAAACGTGACTAACTTAACCGCGTTCTAAGATACAGCTGAGATTTCAGCAACTTTCTGAATAAGAAGTTGAAAGATTCAACTAACTGCCGAAGTAGGCTCACAGGCCGAAACGCGCAGTTCGTAAATTTCTACCTAGCACCCTTCACGCTCGTGAATCAAGAAAGCACACCTACAAACTCGTTTCCCTTCTATATAACTCAAAATACTTCTGCTAAAAGTTTGAATACTTTGCGCGTTCTACTAAAATTTACATACTCTGGCATTGGTAATTGCAGGGGAAAGTAAAGGCTTGACATGAAAAATAGCTTAAAATAAATGTTAGTTAAAATAAATATAAACCCTACAAGGGAAATACAGTGAAATAAATCACAAAATTAGAATTTTTTTAAATAAAACATCTTGTAAATATCATTTTTAATAATAAATTTAAATTAAAAATTCTATTGAAATTTAAAAGTCTTCAAGTTTATTTTTCTGTGAAAACACAGTAAGGATTGTCCTAATTTTTTCAAACAATACCTGGAAGAGTTCACTATCCTGTAAAATCTTTGCTTAAATATTAATCATAATGAATATTTTGCAGACCTTAGCTTGAAAGTCTTTCATAAAAATTGTTGTTATCAATATAAAACCAAAATTTTCTTTTATAGATTCATGAAATTTGAACTAATAATTTATAAAATAATCCACATTTTCTTAATTGTAAAGCAATGTAAAATGAAATTCAGAACTTAATATATAGTAAGTAAGAAAATTCAGTACAATAACAAAACAAACCTTGATAAAAATGGGCAAAATGCAAATCAGCGTAACAACTTGCTGATAGCTGTGGGATGCTTAAATACAGTTACACATAGAAGCCTCCGTTCCTTAATAAAGGTAACTGGCCTCTAGTATAAAGTGACCACACGTCCCGATTTTGGAGGGACAGTCCCGCTTTTTGGAGGACTGTCCCGCGTCCCGCCAATTTTTAAAAGTGTCCCGCTTTTCAGAAAACATCTGCATTTCTTATTTTAAGTGTACTGTAAAAATATACTACCTATTATTTATTAATTAGTATAGTAAATATAAAGAAATAAAAAATACATAAATAAAAAACACATAAAATGCATGAAGAGTAAACTAAATTAGACGATGTAACGAGTTAGATTTGCTCGGTGGTGTTCGATCATTGTCGTTATGTCTCGCGAAGGAATATGCATTGTTAACGGAGGATCAGCTAGCATTAGCTGAAGGGCTATTTGCTTTTCACACCATAAACCACAATAAAAGTTTCAGATTAATTGATTGTACGTCGCAAATGATCAAAACGTACGACAAAAAATTTGCACGTGCAAGGACAAAAACCGAAGAAATTATTTGTAATGTTTTTTCACTATATTTGTATTCACAATTGCAGAAAATATTAGATTTAAATACACATTTATATCCATATATTATGATGCTTCCAACCACAAATATTAAAAATTATTTCCCTCAATTGTTAGACTTTTCGATCCAGAAACAGGAATTAAAATTAGAATATTAGATTTTATTTCATTGCCGGGTGAAACTTCATAAATAATTTTTGATTCAATAAGTACTATTTAAAAAATAATTTGAGCAATAAAATTATTGCTTAATGTGAGGATAACACAAACGAAAATTTTGGTGGAAAAGCTAGAAGAAGCATCACTAACGTTTTTACGAAACTTAACGAACATTTGAACCAAAAAATTATTGGAGTAGATTGTGCAACGCACATTCTACACAGTACTATTCAAACAGCATCTGACTTACTTCCAGTGGATCTTGAAAATATTATTGCAAAATCTTATTCGTATTTTTATATATATACTGTGCGTGTTAAAGGTTTGAAAGATTTATGTGAAAGCGCAGAAATCAAATATAAAAGAATTGGGTGACATTAAAAATGGAGATTTTATGGGAATATGTGGGAAAATCTTTTTTATATTAATTAATATATTAGTAACCATTTTCCGAAAAATAATATTTGCGAAAATGGTCTTTTTGATAAATTGTCAATGGCGAAAAGATATGTTACTGAAGAAAAAAATAAATGTTGGTTGTCTGCAAATGTGGAAAGAGACCAAAATGGAAAATGCACGGAATTATTCCTCCATTTTAAACAGAATAATATTCCTTTTGAAAATTATAGAACTTGCGCTCTCCTTTTCAGGAACAAATGCAGCAGCAGGACGTGTTTTTTCTAGTATCAATAAAATTTTAATAATTGAAAAAACATAGTTGAACATTAAAACTTTAAAATCTGTATTAAGGGTAAAATATAATTTGATCAATTCATGTGAGAAATTTTACGACATTTTTATAAATGATCCGAATGTATTGCAAAGTATTCACTCGGATAAAAAATATGACCGTGAAAAAATCATAATTTTTTAATAAAATTTTTAATTAATTAAAAAGCATAATATTCAAATTATAGTTTTTTTACAAATATTTTTATAATTACCAATAGTTAATAATAAATATATTTTGTATATTTATAGAGAAGTTTATGAATGTATACAATAAAATATATTCTTTTTTGAATTATTGTTCTGCTTTCATAACTAAATTACAATTTTCATTTCATTCGATTTGTCCCGCTTCATCTCGATGGTCACTTTACTCTACTATTGTATAATTATCAAAGTTTACATTTATAACTTATAGCCATAAAAATTTTCAAACTAGTTTAATGAAATGAAAAAGAAATATGCAAAAATTAAAGATGTATTAAATTCTAAAGTGCCCTACAGTAATAATATGGATCATTTAATTTTGGGAGTATAAAATAAGAAAATTAATTTAACTATATATGTTTAGGGAAGGCTTTTAAAACTTTTCAATTATAAAAATTTCAAACACATTCATTAACATTACAAAATCGCAAAATTTTTCAAAATATTATAATGTAATTAAATTTTCATTTGAAATAATATACTATAATTATATTATTGAAATTCCTAATTTACTTATTTTGTACAAACTGGAAGACCCCACAGCTTTCTACTAGTACACACATATATAGCTATTTGGGCAGTTACTTGGAAAGGCCTCCGTTCCTTTTATAAGGTAACTGGCCTTTGTAAACTGCATAACAACATTCCATTTATAAAAAAAAAAAAAAAAAAAAAAAAAAAAAAAAAAAAAAATTAACCACAGTGCATTATATTAAAAAAATAAAAAATATTATATACAAAAAAATGTAAAAGTGGAAAGCCCTTCAAAGTTTACTTCATCATATTTTTTTTCATAAGTTTACTTCACCCGTAAATTTTAAAATCAGTTAACATAATTCCATACCTTTTATGACTCCCATAAAACTACTCAAAGACACTATTTGTTTATCGTATTTTATATTATTTTTTTCAAAATTATTTCATTCACTTAAAAATTCTTATCAACAATTCAAAATTTTGAACGATAAATTCAAAAATATTATTTTTGATTTCAAAAATATTATTTCCGCGATCTGAAGAGAGCGATGTCAGTTACGTGTATTCATCAGAGTAAAATTAGAGATGTATTAAGAAGCAAACACATTTCTATACAGTCGAAGTGTTGAGTATTTAACAATGGAAATATATTTAAAATTTTTTTAATATTATTATTAAACGTTGCAGAGATAGCTAATTCAATCTCACCACGAATTTTCTACAATTAACAACAGTTATCTAAACAACGGAGCTGAGATGTTCTCTCTCTGGCGATTTATAGCTTTTTAAATCGGCCGCGCGAGATAGTTCTACCAATTTCTGAAAAGCAAAATTAGTAGAATTATGGTTACAGCTAACATAGCAGTCAATTACATTTATTCAAATTGAATATAAATTACGAGATATCTATTTATTAAATGTTAAATGCACGCACTCCTGGATTTTTACTTTTGCGGCGTAGCTTTCTCTTAAAATTGTCTTGTGCTGTATTGCACAGGGAAATAGAACAATTTTTAATTATAATTCTACTAAAAATAAATAACTACATACAAAATTAGTAAGAATAGCATTAATGCCAAAAAATATCAAAGAAAATCGACAAATTCAGCAATTATCATGTTTCAGACTTTTCGTGTTTTTCTGTCTAGTGTGTGTGTGGGGGGGGGGGACTTTCTTAATTAAATCATATGATATGAAACCTCTCCACGTGACATCCATATCACTTGTATATGATACATGAATAAATAAATTAATAATTGTTTTCATAGGTAAACAAAGTTATTTGAAAATGCGGCTATTCGTCGGTCTCATTTAAATTAAATTAAGCATGGAAACTGTTGCTGTTGCTTATGCTCACTTGTCTGACGTAATCAGCCCAAGCCCACGAAATTCCTTGCAGCAAGGAGCGCTACATTACGCCTGCTGTTGGCAACAGCCTTGAGCACTATTCAGGTGGCAGTGCGATTTCGCTCAGTTCCGCCCCTAAATTTCATGGAGGACGGGTCCGCGGGTCTCCACTCCCCCTCCTCTTCTACGAAACTCATGGAGTGGAGGTAGGAAGTAAGATGGAGTCGCCCTAAACAAGTTTCTCCCGTACCCTGCTCTGAAGCACCGGCGATCCCTACGTGGTGACCAAAACATTGGGTCATTTACCCATTTACTATGGGATTTGACGCGTTCGGATGTAAATATTTTGTAATTACGTCGTAAATATACATATAAATGTATATATTTTCTTTTTCTACAACACTTCAGACTCCTAAGTATGTGAAAACAACATATTTTTAAACAACATTTCATTGTGAACGGAATTAAATGCTATACTTTTCACAGGACAGTTTTCTCAGAATGTTTAATTTGAATGAAATATTTTCACAAGTTTTCGTTAATTACATTAGAAAAAAAAATTAAAGTAATTCGATTTTATTCGGTTAAGGTACAAAAATTAAGATCAAAGTTTATTGTATTATTAATATTAAAATTATGCATTATTTCTTTTCTATTTATAGAGCTTCTTCCTAAAATACTTTCTTAAATATGACATGATTTTTTGGCTTCTGAGGCATTAAATCGAACAATGTAAGTCAATTTATAATTAATGCTCTATTCGGTTCATTTTAAATTAGAGAATTATTAGAAATTATTAGGAATTAGCGAAATACTTATTTAAAGTATTTCGCTAATTCCTAATAATTAAATAGGTATTAAATAGTACTTGACTTTCTCTGAACATTTCTGAAAGGGAATAAAATAAGTTTTTTTTTTTTTTTTAAGTATTATTTAAATCTTGTAACTGAGTTATTATAAAATGTAAGGGGAATAATTCTTTTAATTATACTTATCAGATTTTTTTTTCCCCTTCATTTCAACAATACATATTCCAAAACTCTTTATTACATTCTTAAGTGCGCATCTCATAGCATTTGCTTTACAATACCTTTTAACAGATTGCTTTTCAATACGAACAATTCGTGCTTAAATAATTTTATAACGTATTTGTCAACAGGATTTCAATTTATGTTTACAATTCAATATTAAGGTTATTATATATTTAGATAACATTTATAATCATTATAAATTAGATACATTTAATAATTAGATTTCTTCACAGTACTTTCACAGTTGTTTATAAGTGAATAAATTCTTCATTTCAAATACATTTATAAATAATTTAATGAATATTTAGGTATTTTGTCAAAGGCAGATACATGCTTTTTGCAAGCACATGCATAAATACCCATACATATTTCCTATTTTTCATTTCCGGCATGTGCAAATCTTTAATTTCTGTGCATTCACTATATTTTTCGTGTAAAGTAATTTACACTAATTTAGCATACACCCGAAAGTTTTACATAAAAAATATATATGAATGCAATTTTAATGAAAATTATAAGTATTATTTTTAATACCCACTCAAAGGTCAGTTTTTATTCAAAATTTTTCCACGATGGCATCTCTCTCTTTAGGCAGATAGCCCTTGCATGCGTTACTCTATTTAATAAAAACTTAATCTGACCTATGTGCCTAATTACAAATATTTTAACATACATAATTTTATATTTATAAAACGTGTAAGCCCAAAGTGATTATTTTTCAGATATATAAAATTAAAACGATGGGTTTAAAATGAGCAGCAGTAAAGCCGCTCCTCTAAAAAATTTTAAAAGGTACATGCTACAATAATATATGGATGTGAAAAAAATTTGTTTTATTTAAAACATTTTGACGTTTGGAAAATAAAATAAAAGTAGCGAATACTCTATCAAGGAAGGGTACGTATACAATTTTAAATGTACCGTAAGGTATTTTTCATTCTTTAAGCATAACATTTTTCTTAAAATGTATATTTTTGTAGTGCAACAGCTTGTAATTTTATAAAACAAATTCATAATCAAAATCGCTGTTGTAGTTATCGAGAAATAACCAAGATGTGATTTTTGCGTAAATGTCACTAAACTATACAAATTGCTATTATCTATCACACTATGAATGTTTCTTTCATGCGAAAGTGTCCCTTTTTCGATTTCTATGGAACTGTCGTGTGTCGAAATACTACCAGAATCTTGTCAAGCGAGCTTCTGAGTGTAAACAAAGAACACCCCATCTGGTGACCCAAGCTTCAAAGCAGTGCTTCACTTTTAGCGCGGGTTGGCCCCTCTTCCCTTTCCTACCTCCATGACCAAACTACACGAAAGGACTCGTCGATTTAGAGTATCGTCGATTTAGAGTGCAGATATGCCGCATTGACACTGTACATATACAAACATCTATGCCTTCTCCGGGATTCGACCCCATGCCGTTCGACAAGGCAGTCAGTGACGCTAACCGCTGTACCGGATGGGCGGCATCATGGAAACTACTTCATCTGATGCTTCGTTTCCTTTCTTAGGCATTGTCCTTATGAAAAGCACTTCTAGGTGCACGAAATAGTGGTGAAATATTATTTTTGCTTTGACTGTTTTCGCGAAAGTCACAAATCTTCCGGCTGATTGCATCATAGATGATGTTCTGTCTTTAGAAATAGCGATACATTGAGTCTATGATAATTTCAACGTTTTGAAAGCGACAGTATCACTACAAAAAAGGTCTGGCCAGCTTGTACATTCCAAAAGTTCTTTGCAACATAAAAATTCATTTATTATCTCCGGTTCATAAGCAAATCTTACAAAGCCTAAGAGATGCGCCTTACCGCTTATATCAGTTAATTCGTTTACTTGTTACGCAAAGGGCATGTTTGTACTTTCAATATCCCAGGCTATTTCATTAATTCTTCTACGAATCGTGTCATCAGTTATACTGGAAGCTTCAAAATTTCCCCCCTCCCTTTTTTTATTTTTTTTATTTTCCAAGCATAGTACCTTGCGTTTCCCAAAACTCTTTGAAGTTCTTTCAAATCCATCCTTTCTTTTACCAACGGTTTCCTTATCGAGCCCTTTTCATTCCTCCACATCCAACATTTTCACTCCGATGATCGGCCTACAGCCTTCCTTCTCAGATGCAGCGAATGAGCCCTTCCTTTGACAATCATTTGTGACGTAACTGGTTTTTTTATACCATTCGGTCTATGTGATGTCATTTTTTTATAGCAATAGGTACGTATTAAATTTGCAATACCACATGTATAACTGAAAGGTTTCATTATCATTTGCGTTGGCTGATCATAGTCCTATACAAAAATTATATTACGCATAGATTTTTGTCAAAAGTATTCAATTACGTACTCAGTTTTTCTTCTTTCTTGAGAAACATTTAAAGGATTATGGATTTTGACAATAACGGTGTTAGAGTACAGCAGAAATCTCTCTCTATAAATGCATCAGCACTTAATTCAGGTTTCTAAAGAAATTTGTATTGTTTCTTTTCTTAAGAAATATGTTGTTACAATTGACATTTAAAGTAGACAAAAAATTCAAGACCAGGTGGACAAAATGAAACTATTAGGCAAATTTTATTCGCAATAAATTACAAACATTATACACATTATGCTTTCCCTCTTCCACTTTTCTAAAGATATATCAGTCCTTTTCATACTTATATTTTCAGATTGCGTTTAAAATGTTTCATCTGATTTGTTTATTACTTTTCTTAAACTCTATTTGACGAGATTTTCTTCTTCCAGCACGTTTTCTCTGCTCTTAAATCATATTTGTTTTTATAAAGGGTGTTACCATATGGTTAAAGTATGTTTGTATGTTTTGCGAATAAACACGTCGCTGTAATTTGATCCCAAGCTTATTTAACTTTCTAAAATCCATCAATAATATTTTATATTCTTAGGTAATGATTGTTATTTTGAAAAATAGTTATATTAGCTGAATCCTCTTCGTTAACAAAAGTGATTTCTCAAAATGCATCTGCTAAATATATATTTTAATCTCAAATGGAAGATGAATCATTTTATGTGTTTACATAAATCAAAATTGATATTTTGACAAATTATTGCGCGGTAAAACGAATTATTTCTCTAAAAGCACGATTTTCCTTTTTTATTGAAAAGATTTTATAATTATGTACTATAATCATTCATGAAAGAAGTTTTGACGTTTGCTTTATTTGTCTTGCACACACACACGCATAAAAAAAGGGAGGAGTTCTATATCTCCCATTCTACTGGGCCGATTGACGAAATTTTTTATGTTTCGAAAGAGCAGCTTAGTGTATATATTAGATTTATATGTAATTTTGTTCTAAAATAGGTCTTCTGACAGAAAATCAGACTTTTTCTGAAATGAAATACCGATTTTTTGAATATTTGGATTCTAAGGATGAAATTAAGCCCAAATATTAAATTTTGTAAAATTTGATGAGAAAATTAAAAATTTATCTTGGCGCACTTTTTTCAGTTCGCGCCAAGAATAATTTTGTGAAATTCTTAATTAATTACCTGTTTTCCTCTCCCTTTTTTCACTGAGCATAAGTGGAAAAATGGTGCATTATTATTCTTTTCAAACAATTGTAACAAAGTACAACTTTGAATAAAAAAACTCTAATTTTTTGCAGGCATGCCTAGAGATACATCTACTTTAAGATGTTGGCAAAAAATTTATAGGTTCTATTTATAGGAAATATAGTTCAAAAATGTTTTCGAAAAATTTATAAAAATTACAAAAAAATATAATTTTTTTACCCAAATCAGAAAACTGGTGCGAATTTTATTTGGATTGAACCTAAATTGGGAATTCTGACAGAAGGAATCAATTAAGTGTAATAAAAAAGAAATATTAGTAAATGTATACCAAATTCAATTAACACTGATGAGACCTAATTTTTTAAAAACTACTTGTGCGATTTTTACAAAACTTGACACTGCGGCAAAAAATGTCCGATTTTGTGTCAGAGTACCTATGCTAGAACTATGCTACATATATATATAAATCTAATACACATTTTAAGTCGAGATCCTTTGGAGAAATAAAAGACTCAAGTTCGTTAATCGTTACAGCAGAACGAGAGATATATTACTGTCCCTTTTTTAGCCCAAAGGAGCAGTAGCTCAGAAGGTCAATTAGTCTTAAAATGGTATTTTGAGCCTTTCAGTATAAACTGCGAATCACTTTTTAAATTGTTGCCCCCAAATATTATCGCCCTGTATTATAGTTAAAGAAATTAAATAATGAAGAATCTGCATGAATGTATGTATGTTTCTCGCAATATGAAAAAATGACGGTATCTAGGGCCATCCAGTTTTGAATAACGTAGTCCACCACCCGAACATGGGCACTTGGAAGCAAATTTTGAATTCTGAATTTGTTTTATTATCTATTTCTTATTTTGTAAAACTTTAACGGATTTTTGGTTAACAAACTCAACGATTTCAAGGCGAGCAATGGCAACACTGTACGGAAGAAAAAACATTTTTATCTCTAGCGCGCTAGACTGTCTATCGGAAATTCTAAAGATATGCTGTTTTTAAATATTTTGGGATATTGCTGTTGAATTGAATTTTATGCGGTTTAAGTGCGAAGATCATGATATTTAATAAATACAGGTGACACACAAAACGTTTACAAAAGTCCCTTTGGGCGTAATTTAAAATCTGGAAGCTTTAGGATTTTTATTTATTTATTTATTTATTTGTGCAAGGTGTACGTGATTATGATTTTTTAGATGTGTAATTTGGTGGTCTGAATTTAGATAATTATAGAAACATTTGTTTTTAGAATCTGTAAACCAATACTATTTAAATGAAATTTGTTTCGAAATCAAATTATTGTTATATTTTATAATTAGAGGTTGAAAATCCTTCCTACACTAATTGAAATGTGAATTGTATTTATGCTTTAAATAGAGAGTATAGATTAGTGATTTTAAACAATGTATGTATTTATTTTAGCTTCTGCCCAAAAATCAAAACCTCAAAAATTAAAAAAATATAGTATTTTTCATTACGATTGTTCTAAATGAAATTCAAATAAGTCTTTTAATTTTAGTATGAAAAATTTGTGGTAACGATGTTATTATAAGTCTTTTAATTAAATATAAATTAACTATATATAATATTTTTACCGGAAATTAATTTGAAACCTTCCATTTTCGCAGTCGTACAACGGAGCAGTAAATAGGAAGGTGATGGCGATCAAAAATGAAATGAAATTTAAAAAGTAAGTAAGAACAAAAGACAAATCTAACAGGCTAGGATACAAAAAGACACTCTAGTATATATTGTCCGAAACTTCTTTAAAACTTTAATGCGACAGCTAAAAATATACCATCGCCTTCGTATAAATTCTTCTTGCAGTTTGCCAAGAATCCGAAAAAGGAAAAGTAATTAAGATGCCAACCTTTAAGGAGATCTACTCAAAATAATAGCGCCTGCAAAAACAATTTAAACCGTTTCTAATTCCCTGAAGAGTTTATTTTTGTTTCTTTTACATTTTCTTATCCCTTTTTAATCTACATTAGAGGTTGGACGACCTGAAGAAGTCTTTCCATTGTGATGTTATGAGAGGTGCGGCAAATAATTTAAGCTAAAATGACTCTTTCACTAATAAATAGAGAACTCTTTCCAAAACATTTTGGCGGCATAAATAATCCACGCCTTTAACAAAGTTCTTCAAGGCAACCGTTACTGGATTTTATTTTCTTGAAAAGTTCATATAGGTAGAAAATGATGAGATATACAATCGTTAAAAATCCTACCACTATCAATCTGTCAAAAAGGATAACTTAATGCTTTAGAGGGTAAAACGAATCCTTGCCTCATTAAAAGGTTGTCATATTTCAGTCCATATCTGAAGAATATAAAACTAATAATAATTTCATGCATTTAAAAAATTATTTTGAAAGTTACCGCTTATCATTTAATAACAACTAACAATCAAGAGGTTAATAATCTTTATTTTAATCCTAAAATAAGTCAGTTAGTTTATAAATTGACTTGTTCTCTATATGTAAGATATCAGAAACTTCTGTCAAATTGTGTAAACCAGAGATAAAAAATGTCTCCAGTCATGTAAAAGTCATTTCTTAATATATTAGATAGTAGCATATTAGCCGCCCAGACGGTATAGTGGTTAGGAGAGCCTACTGCGGTACCAAAGGGTCGAGTTCGAATCCCGGAGAAAACAACTTGACTGACGCCATTTTGAATTCTTTCCATGTCTTTTCGAGTCTTTCAACCCCTCTTTAACTCGGGGGGTACGGGTTCCCGCCAAAGGACAATCTAATCGCATTGGCTGCTACGCAGTGACATTGTTTCACCCGCCTACGTCACACGACGAGAGGGATGGCTTTGAAAGACACAGAGGGGATTACAACCCCTTTTCAAATTTGCTTCGCGCTCAAGAGGACAGCATAGCCACAGGTCTGTTTTTTGTGTTTTTTAAAATATTTTTTCTTGGTCTTAGCAAGACCCACGGCGTTTGTTTTCATTTGAATTCAATTTCAGGACTATAAAATTCATAAAGGTTTAATTCTTTAAGCTTATAGGTCCAGCTCGTACGTTATTGTATAGTTTGACTAATAGCAAACCTCTATTTATTTTATTTTTATTGTAATTTTAGCTATACTCGGAGTTGCATTTACATTTTTTTACACCTTAATGTGTCATTTTTTGCGGACGCGTCGGGAAATTGGAACAGAGAAATGTAGCTCCAAAAGATTTTTTGGGACAATTCATATTATTTAAAAATTTTTTCGTCACACAAGAGCTTCAATTGTCTGTTTCGGCGAAACGCGTAATGGTGTTGGCTTGATTCGACGTCCAACTGAAATTTCCCTTGAAAAGCCAGGTTGGAAGTCGAATTAGGCTAATTTACCATTTTCCGCTTTGTTCTTTTTATAATTTTTGTAATTTTATTTTTTTCATATGTTTTAATTTTGTTTTAACTTGTTCCGTCGATCAGTTTTTATATGTGTTAACTTTTCACTTATCACATCGATAGGTTTTTTTCTGTATTTTTTGCCATTCACATGTTTCCAACGATTGATTTTACAGTTTTTTATATTCTGCATTTTATTTCGCGTGTAGGCTAATTTTTTACCCTTCAATGTCATTATATTAAAAAATACTGCGTTCAACTATTTCTTGGAGCCACAGCTCCTGGTAACTTTTTGGCGAGCTCACTACAATTTTTCTTCCTATTATAGTGTTCTAAATATATAGGGTCTATGCGGTATAGGGACACTCTAAATATATGGCAAGCCGAAAGTCCTCCCGTATTGTTTGGCAGAAGGAAAGAGGTGTGAGAAATCCCTGGACTCCCCCCTCCGCCTAGGATGTTCTCCTCAAAATTGGGGTGGAAGTAGAAGTCCAACTTCCTTGAGGCTCTGGCAACAAATCTTTCATGAAATATGGACTCGGCAAACACAACAGCTGGCATATTAAGCTTCAGGAATCAAGAATTAAAACTTTTAATATTCTATAGGTAGATTGCTATAAAATAAAAATGTATTCGCACTGTCATGTATCTGGCAGCGGTGAGCCAGCCAATCAGCTGCCTGGCAGAGCCCAGCAAGTGAGAGAGGCCAGTTGCATGTTAGCCTCAGAGGAGGCAGGTTGTAGGTTAATTATGTTGTAGGACCGAGTTTACCTTTATTCTTTAAATGTTAATTTTTTTTCATTATTCTTTGAAAGGTAAATTTTAATAAATGTTGGTGTCGTTTGCCTCATGGTGCCTTATTAATCCGCAAGGTCATTACAGCACGCTCTCTTACGAGAACCAGAGCTAACGAAGCCAACTGGATTTTGGAGAAAAGGTGAGAAATTTTTGTTGTAACTTTAAGGAAAATTTCTTCTAAATATGTTTAAAGGAGTAGTTAAAAGTGATTTGATTTCAGTGTTGAAGGAACTCGGTGAAGAAGCCGATTCTAGTTTAAAAGTTGTAGAATTAAAAGATAAGCTTTTAAGTTCAAAATTATATTTGAAAGATAAAGATTTTGTTATTGAATTTCTTAATACTACGGTTGAAGAAAGGAAAAAGTCAGAAGAAATTGTGAAATTGCGTTTAATGCAAATCGAAAGTAGCAAAGAATCTAGTAATAACGTAGAAAATACACTTTCATTAGATAAGCTTTTGAAAGCTGTACAGGCATTATCGATTTCTGTACCTAAAAAGGGTGAAGCATGGAACTTATTTTTTGATTCCATAGAAAGGGCTTTTAAGCATAAGAACGTACCAAATGAGTTTAAGTCTGAAATTTTACTTAAAGTGATAGGTGATAAATCTTCTAATATTCTAGTATATATTAAAGATGATGATTTGAAAGATTATGAAAAAATTAAATCTTTAATTCTTAAGGAATATGAACCATCACCAATTATATGTTTAGAAAATTTTCGCCAAGCTCAAAGGTTGACGGGGGAAACTCATTTGCAGTTCGCCTCTCGTTTAAGATCATGTTGGATCCATTATTGTAAAAGTAGAAACGTCAATGATTTTGAGTCTTTAATTAACTTAATAATTTCTGACAAACTTTTTCAAACATTGGATAGTGATTTAGCGTGCCATGTTGCAGTTCGACAAGGTGAAAGTTGGCTACGTCCAGAAGAACTAGCGAAGGAATGCGACACTTATTTCATCGCAAAAGGTAAATCTTTTGATGACATAAGAGGTGAAAAACGCGCTAATTTTCGTGATTCATACAACAAAATCTCTAAATATATTCCACCAGCGCTAAGAAAAGATTTAGTGGTAAATGAACAGAAACATTCGTTTAAACCGCGAGAATGTTATGTGTGTAGAAGCAGTTTACATTTGGCTAAGGATTGCCCGAACAGGCGAAATAAATTTGAGAGGTCCAATAAACAGAACGATAATTTCCCGGTCAAACCGAAAGTTAACACTTCAAGTAAGTCGAAGGACAATGCGGTTGTTACAAATGTAAATTCTAAACATTTACAAAAACCCGAGTGTTCCGACGGAAAACTTAATTTTTATTCCTTGGAAAAAATTACTATTTACATTGCAGGGAAGCAAGTAGAAGCTATAAAAGATTCAGGTACGGAAATACCAATTTTGAACACTACATTAATTCCTGATTTAAAAATAGAAAGTAAGGGTAAAATCATTTTAAGTTCCGCATTTGGCGACGTCATAGAGGCAGCGTTAGCAACTATTCCCATTTATTACAAAAAACCAAACAGTTGTCTATATTCGCGCGTAGAAGCTCTTTTCGCGTTGACAGATAAGCTAAATGTTCAATGTTTAATTACACCAGATGTATGGGATCGCATATTTGAAGACGAGAATGAATCAATGGTCTACCCCGAGACGAAACCGGAAACTCATAAACAAAAACACCCTAAGGTTGGCGCCATTGAACTGTCAAATGTAAATCTTTTTTATAGCTCAGTTGCGAATCAGAATGATGAAAGACTAAACAGTTATTCGGAATCGAATAAATTTAAGGTCGATCAGAGAAACTGCCAAACGTTAATAAATTCTTTTAAGGATGCAGAAGTAGGAAAGAATAATTTCTTTTTACAGGACGAATTGTTATTTCATAAAGAAAAAATGTGTGGGGAAAACATACAACAGTTAGTTTTGCCCGAGAATTATCGAAATAAAGTCCTTCAATTAGCTCATGATTCCATATTCGGAAATCATTTAGGTATGAGGAAAACTAAAGAAAGAATTAAGCTTTCATTTTATTGGCCGAACATATCCAAAGATGTAGAAAATTATTGTAGAACATGCGAAAGATGTCAATTAAAAAGTCCGGAAAGACAATCGGATAAAATTCCGATTACTCCTATTGTTCGCGCGCCATATCCCTTTCATACAGTAAATATAGATATTATTGGTGAAATTTCACCTCCTTCAGGAAGGAAACATAAATATTGTTTGTGTTTGATAGATAATCATTCAAAATGGCCAGAAGTCATACCTTTAAAACGTCTTTCTGCTAAAGCTACTTGTGAGGCTCTTGTAGATATTTTTATGAGAACCGGTATTCCAGAAATAATTTGTAGCGATCAAGGCACTAATTTTACCTCACAATTAACTCAAGAATTCGAAAAAAGGTTAGGAACTCATCCTCGTTTTTCGACACCTGGTTACCCAGCATCAAACGGCTCAGTGGAAAAATGGAATCGGGTATTTAAACAAATGTTACATCATGTAATTCGCACAGATCCTGTTAATTGGGACAAGCACATACCTTATTTACTTTTTGCGTATCGTGAAGTTCCAAATTGCACTACCGGTGTATCTCCATTTATGCTTATGTACGGTCGTGAAGCTAGAGGTCCCTTAGCTGTGTTAAAATCATCATGGTCCGGTGAAATACCATTACCTCTTAATCTGAGTAATTCAGCAGTTGATTATCTACAAGAATTAAAGATAAATTTAGAGAAAGCATCTGAGCTCGCTTCTTTATCTGCCGCGGAAAAACAAGAAGCTTATGCATATTATTTTAACCGTCGCAAAAGTTTGAAAGAATTTAAAAATGGTGATCTAGTATATTTACTTATACCAGACTCTAGCAACAAGCTATATGCTAGGTGGACAGGTCCAGGTGAAATTGTTGAAAGAGTAAATCCTCATTCTTACAAAGTTAAATTACCCGATGGGAGTGTGAGGCATGTTCATGTGAACAAAATAAGAAAATTTTATGTTCGAGCACAAACTGTGGGAGTGATATTTGAAGATGATTCTGAGTTTGGGGAAATTCATACCACTCCAAATAAAGGAGATTGCGCAGTAACTAGAAGGAACATCGAGGTGAATATTAGTCATTTAGAGGATAGCAAACAAAAGGAATTACCCGAGCTCTTACTCAAGCACATCGCGTTATTTTCTGGGGAGACCCAAATAGCCAGCGTTGGTGAACATAGAATTCGGTTGTTACCTGGAGCTGAAAGAAAAAAGCCATATATCTATAAGATCCCAGAATCTTTGAAACCTGAAGTAGATAAACAGATCGAGGAATTGGAGAGCTTGGGTCTTATTGAGCCAAGTGAAGCTGAAATAGCATACCCAGTCGTATGTGTTGCCAAGAAAGACGGAAGTATGCGTTTATGTATTGATTTCAGGTTGTTGAATCAAGTAACCAAGCCTGTTGATTTTCCAATGGAGAATGTGACTCATCTAATCAATAAAATTGGACACGCGAATGTTATCACCTGTTTAGATGTCTTGAAAGGTTACTGGGAAATACCTTTAGAAGAAGAAAGTCGTGATTTAACATCATTCAAGACACATCGTTCCCAATATCGTTGGAAAGTGATGCCTTTTGGATTAAAAAATGCAGCTTCTACTTTTCAGCGAGTGATGAATGATGCCTTAAGAAAACATAGTGATTTTTGCAAAGCATATATTGATGATATTGCTATCTTTTCACCAGATTGGAATTCGCATCTCAAACATTTAGATGCTGTGCTAACTACATTAAGTGATCTCAGGTTTACTGTGAACGTGAAGAAATGTGTTTTTGCACGTTCGGAGATAAAGTATTTAGGACATATAATAGGAGCTGGAAGACATCAACCTGATCCTGAAAAATTACAAGCCATTGAAATTATAAAAAGTCCTAAAACAAAGACTGCTCTAAAGAGTGCATTAGGCTTATTCAACTATTATCGTGATTACATAAAGAATTATGCAGAAATAGCTCGCCCATTGACGGAGCTTACAAAAAAGAAAATTCCTGAGAGAATTCCATGGACTGATGTTGAGGAATCAGCATTTAAAGAACTGAAACGTCGACTGTGTGAAGCACCAAAACTGTACACTCCAGAACCAGAAAAACCTTACACCATACAGTGTAATGCTAGTTCATATGGTGTTGGTGCTTGCTTGTCACAACGAGACAGCAAAGGCAGTTTGCATCCTATCAGCTTTGCCAGTCAAAAACTTTCGAAAATTCAGCAGAACTGGTGAACTATTGAACGCGAGGCTTATGCCGTTGTGTGGTCATTAAAAAAGTTCGAGTGTTGGGTGTTTGGATCGAATATCGAGCTGATCACAGACCATAATCCATTATTATATTTGTATAAGTCGGCACCGCATTCAGCCAAATTACAGAGGTGGGCAATGGCACTTCAGCGCTATAATATTCATATTTATCATTGCCCTGGTGAACAATTAAAAAATGCAGATGGTCTTTCAAGACTAGTGGGTGAATGAAATAGGTGTGAACTAAGTATGAACTAATATGTTTTAAAACTTTGCATTAGTTACTTTCTTTTGTTCCGGAATTGTACGAGAGCTACTTTCCATCTGTTTTGAAAATCAAATTACTGGTTTCCATTTAATATTGCATTATAATAGTGTGTTTTGAAATAGTATTGCATATATGTTTTATTACAGAACTCCGGTATTGTATCAAGCCATCTGTTCATCTGTTGTGAGATGAATGTTTATTGCACTTATTTTAAAGTACGTTATTATGTCATGTATACATGTTCATATATTTTGAATTAATTTGGTATGTGGAGTATACAATTTAAGTTTGTATTTGCTGGTTCAGTTTTCAGATTCTGCTTCGCTTTGGCGTAGCACAATCTTACCGGGGGGGGGTGTCATGTATCTGGCAGCGGTGAGCCAGCCAATCAGCTGCCTGGCAGAGCCCAGCAAGTGAGAGAGGCCAGTTGCATGTTAGCCTCAGAGGAGGCAGGTTGTAGGTTAATTATGTTGTAGGAGCGAGGTTGTAGGTTAATTATGTTGTAGGACCGAGTTTGCCTTTATTCTTTAAATGTTAATTTTTTTTTCATTATTCTTTGAAAGGTAAATTTTAATAAATGTTGGTGTCGTTTGCCTCATGGTGCCTTATTAATCCGCAAGGTCATTACACGCACATTCTGTATTAATGAATTCAAGTCAAGTTATTATGAATGTAATTATATGTTACTTTGGTTAACTAAGAATACCACAACTGAAAATGTATTTTCACAAAAAATACATATTTTTAATCACTAACTTGAATCCATGACCATATAATTTTAACGGACGATATTTACTACTTGGAATCTCTTTAATTAAATTCTGTTAGATATTTCTCTTCAAACATACTTTTAACATGTCACTGTATTTCAGCTGCAGAATAAACTGAAGCTCATCAGTTGCAAATATTAGCGTATTTTAAAACATAGAATTTTTCAATGGCCTGCTTGGATTAGAGTTCTATTTCTAAAAATACACTATTCTACACAGAAAATGAAACATCGTGAAAATATACTTCGAATGAGAAGAAATTTCACTCAGAAATTTACTTCAGTATTTTCTGAAACAATGACTTTAATTTTAAAAGATTATCCTTCATTGGCAATCGAATTCGCAAAATAGTCTGAAACAGCAGCAGTGAATTTTTAGCGAATGAAATTAGGCGCGGATTTAATTCATTAAGTATTCAAATTCTGACTCTAGAGTACTGCAGATCATGTGATTTTGACCCCAAATCCTAATTTATATTTGCGAAAGGTTGAAAATCGCAAACTATTGACATATGGCAAAAATGCCATTTGAAATGCAATAATATAAGGCAATTAAAAGAGTTGCGGCATTTCATAAGCAAATTACCTTGCTGTCATTGCATTTATTGTGAATACTAGAAGTAGCAGATAGGCTTTGATGTTGCTAGCACTCTAGTACCTCATTTTATACTGAAGAGCCAAGTGACGTTCACTAAAGACAGAAGTAAAATCCTCTCTAGCTCGGTGATTTGTTAACTGGAGTTTCCAACAATAATCAGTCTTTAATCGATGTCCATCATTGGTAATACAGCATCAAGGTGCCATATTGATAAATTATGCTGTGTTATATGCCATCTGCGACATCATTTTAAGTGTTTAAGAAACGTAAACAACTTTGCAAAGAACAGCTTCATTGCAGATCTACTTATTTAATCGATAATAAACTATTTGTGCTAATATTTTATCAATAATACGATTCCATATAATCTGTAGAATTTTCAGCTGTAAATTGAGGGCCGCTAAAGTTATATTTTCTTCTGTATTCCCTCCGTAAAACCTATGACTAAACCTCTAATACGTACCTTTGATAAAAACACTCAGGATGTCATCCCCTAATTTTTAACTTGACCAAAAAACACAGTGAAATCATTTCCTGTCTTTGAGAATATTTTAAAAGTTAATTTATCAAACTTGCAGATCACGTGATTGACGTAAACATTTAACAGTTGGCACAAACGCCGTTAACCTAAATATATTTGAAATTTATGCAAAGCTGCGACAAAACTTTCATTATACTGCATTTATTTTTTTTTAGGGAAGGTGAGCATCTACGCCACATGCACAAAAAAAAAAAAAAAAAAAAAAAAAAAAACTTGATTGATGAGACTGAAAAGAGATCTTGTTTCTTCTAACGATAAAGATGTTTATAAAACAGCATGATGGTTCTTGAGATTCAGATATGTTAGTAAAATAGCATGATTTTCTCATATTAACACTGAACTTTCTGGTAATTTCAGGTTGAATTTATTATAATGGATTTTAAAGTTTACATCAAAATTTGATTTCTAAAGCCTTCTTACGAGTCAAACAACCCATTAGTGGGTCGTATTGCACCTTAAGCCACAGTTTGGTTGTAAAATTATAGATTTCGCTTTGGGACTGTCCTTGTAGAGTCAACAAGGACTTCAAACATAGTATGATTCAGAGGTCTAACGCATAAAGGTAATCTTACTGTGTCCCATTAAAAGCAAACATATTGCTTCTTTTTCATCACTTCAATCTTCTCTTCTTAGATTGTTTGCCACTTCTGTCGGTTTCGTAGGCCTTTATTTTTTTATCATAAATTCTGTATTTAAGACTCAAATTACACAATTAAAAGGAAATGAGTATTTGTGAATTATGCTTCATTTTCTAAATAAAAAAAAAAAAAAAAAAAAAAAAAAAAAAAAAAAAACATATATATTTTAATTTGAAAAATTGTTTAAAAGTTCTATTATATTTTAATCCTTATAATCGCTGGAAGCAGGATATTTATGCTGAGTTTTTAAACATAAGCTTTAAATTCATTTTCAGCGTTCTGCTAACGAAGTAATAAAGCATTTTCCTCAACGATTGCGCTCGGTGTGATCTCCAGAAATGTTAGTATCGGACCATCTATAACACTCACTCAGTAGACTATGGCAAACAAAATGTTTTTGGTACAAAGGGTTAAGAGATTATCCTTACAAAGGCAAACTGGTAAGCTCCAAAAAGAGGTAAAAACGAAAACAAAACTACAGTGCACACATTCCCACAAAACAAAACAAAAATCACTGTATATCGAATGACGGAAAAGAGCTGATAAAGTGGAATAGTCATTACCCAAAGGAAACGTGTTTGACTCTGACTACAGGGTTAATGCGATTCTGTGGCAAATGGCAGCCATTCTGGATCCTTAAGCACTGGCCGAAATGACACTGTAGGTGGTTCCTGGTAATTCCTTTGAGGCTCAAGCATCGCTGAAGTATTTGGAATAAGGAGTTTAGATTACAGCATTTCTGAGACAGCCTATACTTTGGAAACACGAGCCTCATTTTTACTTTTGTGAACAGAACATAAAGCATTCGCTCTAAAAATAACCCTCTAACAAAAACTGCAGGTGTTATCTGAGAAGGAATTTCCTTCTATTTTACTGTACTCTCCAAAGTTGACATAATTTTCGCTTTATTATTCGAATTTTGAATCTGCATATAATTGTTTTGATTCCTCTGCATATTCACTTATAATAATCAAAATATATGTGGCTAGGCCTCAATGAATTGTGAGGAATTTAGATGATTCTAACTATATTACTTTCCCTAACTATATTATTGGAAATAACTTAAGTATAGCTAAGAAAGTATCTTATGTCTACTACCTTTCAGGTTATAGTATAATATTGTTTTATATTTTTCATTATACTTTTCATACATTTAAGCATTTTACCTTTATTAGATCAGATTCCTTCAGAGGATTTTGGTTCAGATTTCATTAATGAGGTCCACATTACGAAACAGTGATGTTTGACTTTTTTTTATGTCTTCCAACTGAAAGTGATATTCATAATGAATGGCTAAAATAAATAAATATATACGTTACAATATATTTTTCAACAAGCACAATTATATTTTTCAACAATCACATGCAAATTTCATTTATATCAAAAAAATGGAAGGTTCTCAAATATCATTAAAAAAACACGCAGATTAAAAAAAACGGGTGTCACACTAAAAAGAAGTGATTATAGGAAGAATTTCTTTTGTACTGGATCACTGATTACAAATATAGAATGTATTTTCATACCAACATACCTCTCCACATTAAGAAAATGGTATCTTTATGCGTGGATAGGATTTATGAAAATAGAGTTGCTAATTATTTTCGTTCATTTTTGATTATTTAATATAGGTTTCGTCGTGATTTAATGAAGTAAAAACGAAAGCCTTGATATTATTATAAACAGAAGCTCTACAAAATTCTGAAAAATAAAAATAATAGTCGACTATACGAGCGTTTCTATTTAGTTACTTCTTTTAAGATATAGCGAAAAGATTACTAATCAGAATATGGAGTTGCGAGTCATTTTAAGTAAGAAAATTTTTTTAAAGTAATTCCTATTTTATTACTATCAAATTTTTTTTGGTGTATGTGAGCATGGAAAAGAGAATAAAATTCTGTCGAAAGAACTATGGTTTGTACCTATTTTAAAGTTACGTACTTAATTCCTTTCCTAGAATTAAATATGTCAGCCAGTATGTCAATTATATCTTTAAATACATAAAGACTAAAATATTTTACATTATCTAATTTTATTTAAAGTAACTGTCGGAAACAATCAGTTACAATGCCTAGTACCATAAGTACTGTACAAATTTTAATTTCGCGATTTTGATACTGAGATTGTTTTGGTTAAAGGGGAGAACAGTCAGCTGCGTAGTTAACTTTTTACCAATTTTTATTCCTTCTAAAATATTTTATAGAGAAATTAATGAATAAAATATCGTAAATATTAATCTGAAGTGCAAAATTTTATAATTTCATATTTTTTTTTTTTTTTTTTTTTTTTCATTTTGAATCCTTTCAGGGTACTTTTCCGTTTTGCCGGCGCAGGCGATAAAATCGCCAATAATGGTACAACTGATGCCAAACGTAATATCCTCGCTGGTAACCTTTTACACCTCATTTTCAAAATAAGTCGCAGCCATTTCTTATCAGATTGATTGTTTCTTTCAATATTGGCATATAATTACATAGAATGTTTACTAGATAGTTCAATTTTATGCCCTAAGGCCACTCGCGGTATTAAGTCAATTAAGATGTCATCACACCGCTCACCCGGAGGCAAAAATATAGAAAAGGCAATGTCAAGGGTTAAATTCATCAATTCTAATGAGAATGCACTGCGAAATAAAGCACTGCGGTTTTACGTAAGCTATTCGTACGAATTGAAGTAATTCTTTCATTTAAACTTGTATTACAAATTGAGATTTAACTTGAAATTAATGTAGATAATTACTGAGAGAATTAGATTTTTGTAGCGTAGTTTACGTGAGATGAGATGACTTGGGGTAACGTGATACGAACCGGCGAATCAGGATGTTGAACTATGAAAGCATAGTAAATTCTTGAACTAATATTATTTTACAAATTTATTGGCTTTTTACAAAATTTTAAACGATATTAAAATGCTTATGCTTTCAAAATTAAAAATTCTCAGAACTAACATTTGTTAAAATTTTTTATGGGAATACTGTATGTTGTTGTCAGTAAAGTCTGCTTGGCGAGATTTGCGCCGGCGAAACGAAAAAGTACCCAGGGTAACTCTTAATGATTATATTGTGAATGTTTCAGTTTATAATCAATATAAATTTTCTATTAAATAAGATGCATAAAGTTTACTTTTAAACCAGCTGCTAAAAACATTTTCAACGTGTCAACGTAGATAATAATTCTATATTTTAATGCAATTAACCTAAATTTGTTAAATTATCGAAAAGACTGCCACAAACGCAAAGCAGGCTCATACACGTAAAAGAAAAATAGGCAGATAGCCCTTGAACTCTTTGCCTAGTCAAATAAATAAAACCCAGCTGAATAACAACCGAATTTATATTTTGATACGTCACTATTGTATAGAGGTTTTATTACTACTATTGTAGTACTTCCCTGTAACCTGAAATTTGTCCCCAAAAGGCCTTGTGATGAAAATTCTTGAATAAATCTCGCAATGTGCGATCTTGATATTAAATTTACTCGTCTTGGCTCTCGGAGCTGTATTTATACAGTGTAGCACGGCCTTCTGGAAGCTTCGGGTAAAAATCGATCGTAGGGCTCCGAAAAGACGTTTTCCCGAATCATCCCAAATTTTGTGATACTGTGGGGAGAAATCGCCAAATTTAACAAAGCTGGTGACAAAAATTTTCATTAAAACCCATCAGGAGCATATTTGTCTATATCTCGCGTTCTACTTGCGCTATTATTAGTTTAAAAGCTGTTGAACTCGGAATAGAAAAATCTATAATTCTATATAAGAAATAAATATTTATGTACAAAACGTCTTATCACTGCCATTATGTAGGAAATAAACCTTAAAATTATCACCCCATAAGCAATAAATAAAACAATGCTCAATAAGTTAACGGTACATAAAAGCAAAATAAAGCACATCATGCATGTAAATTCTACATCCATCTACATAATGTGTAAAAATTATTTGCTTTTCTTCTCTAAATCAGGTGTAAGGGTTTACAGATTATTTATAACAAATAAAATCATGAATTAATAAGTAACCCCGTCCTATATTCATAACAAACAACTTTTTGGAAGCTGCTACTTTTTCTTTTGTGATCATTTCTCTTATATGTAACAAATATCTTTGCTCAAGAGTTACTGTTACCGCTAATTAAAATATAATCAATGAGTTGCTGCGAGCTACTTATTCGTGAATGCTTGTTTAAATAATCACTCCAGACAAGCAGAAGAAATTGACAATTTATTATAAATAAAACACAGAAAAATAAACAGATATATTCAAATATTATAATCTAACTTCAGAACTAATTAACAAGTAATATTTCCTATCTCTCGAAGCTGTATGCTTATTGTGTTGCACAAGTTTCTGAAAGCTTCTAGAAAACTCGATTCTAGTGCTTCGAAAATATGTTTTTCTAGAACTTTCAGTAAGTCGCCAAATTGCCTAAAATCGGCAAATTTCCCCAACTTCGTCAAATTTTCCCAGCAAACAGCTTGTCGCTAAAGCCCATTAGAAGCCAATTTTTTCCCACTTATGCGGAGTTCTAGTTGAGATATTTTAACAATTTAAACGACTTCGAAATCAGAAGTAAAAGATCCACAATCTTATGCAAGAAATAAATACATACACACAAAAGATATTGACACAAATTCAGTTATACGCAAAATATACCCTACAACTATTACCCAAAACGTAGAAATTAAATAACTAAGTATGAGGTACTTCTCCCGCCTTTCCCTAGCATGCCTTCGTGGTGTAGTGGATTTGCATGCTAGTCCTGTATTCCAGAAGTCCGTGATTCGATTCCCGGCGAAGACGATTACTCATTTTTCATCTTGCCTGCTTCCAAAAAACACCTAATGTCTCTACATAAGTACATTAAAAAATACACAATAAGATAAAAAAATGTTTAAAAAGTAATGCAAGCAAAAGAATTCAAATATTTACAGAAATTTACATTAATGTTCCGTGATACACGTTCATAAATGAATATCTATAAAGTATTACAAATTATTCAGTTGACATAATTTTCGTAGAATACTATATTTTACGAGTATATAATTACTTATGAGATAAAATTAAAATTCTCATACATTGTCATGCATCCATTGAAATATTCATATAAATGGGGATTTATTTAATAAGCGAAATTCGGCATTTTTTAAATTTATTTATTCGAAGTTGTAGGGAATCTTATATTAATAAACCAGTTATTAATAATTCAGGGCTTTATTATAACTTTTCCTTTTCGTATTCCTCACTAGAATGCAAATGAGTAATTAGATGTTAAATTGAGGTCTTTGGTTTTGGGACACAAACTGTTTCTGGCATCGCGTGCGCGTGACGTTGTTAGTTTTCTGACAGTTCTGAAAGTTGTAATTATTGCCGGCACTTTATTTCTGAAACTCCGGTAGAGGTTGTAAGCCAGCTTCTAGTAGTATTTAATTGTGTACTCCTTGACTACTAGTCAGTGTTCGATTTTATTTGGATTGCTTTATTTTATGTTTCATCATCACAACGAGTTGTAGAAATTGTAGCACAAGAGAGTGCCCTTAATTTAATCTTTTCAAGCCTTTTTTCTGAGATACATCGATAATTTGCTTTACGTCTGTTAGGGTTATTAGATTAAAATATCATTACCATATCAAATGTAACCCTATAAAGTATTTAAAAAAGTTTGAGTAATTAAATAACATAGTCATTACCTGATGGTGCGTATTATTATGCATCAATAGTGTTTTGTATAATATAACTAAAGCACCATTATTTCATGCATAAATTTCAAGGGCACGTATTTTAACAGCAGAGAAGAATATGTCAAGTTCAAATCTGGTGACGCAAACTGGGTGCAGTCGAAATGCTGGAATTCGTTTTGCTAGTAACTCTTGATTTATTTCTCTTGATTCAGTTCACCGTCATAAAATTAATTGCGTGAATTATTTTAACTCTACTAACTCTTCAAACTTATCAGGCTCCATTCAGATGCCACGTGATACCGTATATTCAGTGCTGTGTAAATGGATTACTGTGTTGAAGTATAGAAAGATTCCCATAGTTTTCCCCCTATGCTTTCTTTTCTGTAGTAATCAGAATGGTAATATTTCACGAAACAGTGTCCTTTCCACTGCGAAACACAAAAATAAAATGGGAAAAGTCTGTAAGCTTCTTATATCTTTTATAAAGCAGTGAAATGCTTTATTTCTTTTCATACAGAAGAAAACAAATAACAAGTTAGAAAAAGTGAGATCTGCGTCGAAAGAAATCGTGTAAATCTTTAAAAATATTAATACACATCCGCTTACTCCTTAAAGAATTAAATAATTTAATTATGAATTTGTGATTAAAGATAGAAGCAGTACCAGTTAAAGTAATGCATTGAAAAGCAATTAAAGCAATGGACTGCAGATTTTCTTTTAATTAGAGAAAAAATTCTTATTTGATTCTTTGAATGATTATGCGTAGACCAAAAAGATTCCTTTCTTTTACAGATTACATTTTTTCACCTTAGCTTACGGGTTTAAATCCCTGCGACGGGAATGGGTGCATGGGTGAGGGATTTCGTGGATTTTTCCATGTGCAACATTAATAAGAGCCTGTTTCTCTTAAAATGCTCTCCTGCACCCACTTAAAATGTCCTCCATTATTTATACATTTAGGCAGATAGTCCACGTGTACTTTTCTACAATCCAAATAATTCAACCTAATTCTTTACTTACATCTTTAGACAAGTTTAATTATTAAACCTCAAAATTTCTAAAAAAGAATATTTCTTTAGCGTAAAATAAATTTCCTCATATTTTTTTCACTTAGTTTTTTTCATCAGGGGAATAATTCTGTCTCTGCGATCCTTTCATTTCCCCAAGAAAGTAATTTTCGAAAACTGCAAAGTAATTATAGAAAATACTATGGGTTTACCAAAATGTAAAATTACATCTCATAAAAATAAATCATATAAAAATAACAAAAAAATTAAAAATTAGTGAATAGTAATAGGATAAGATATAATAATAAAACTATCCAGTGAATAATTATTAAAAAAATAAAAATTGTTAGTGTTGCTTCTACTACATATAACTTTTATGCGACTCCTGCTTTAAGAATATATAATGTAAAACATGTTTTCAGTTTTACTTTAAATTAGTAAAATGTTTGAATAATTAGATAAACAGGAATGTTACGCGTCTTTTTGAGAAGAGATATAATTACATAGTAAATTAATGGTAAATAAGAAAGTTACCACAAATCTGCACGAAAACATGGAAGTTTTATAAACTTTTATAAAATTTAATTATATAAATATTTATTCTGTCAGCCCGACAAATTAGTATTTTTAATTTACGCAATAAGTATGCTTAAAATAAAAGTTTAAGCATACTTACTGACAAACAGAGAAAAATTTGATGTCATTATTCATTTGCCATATTGTTATACTAATAAAGATAAAAGTTTTTAATTCTGACTTGATGCGTAGTAGAAGCGAATATTCTTTTGATGAATGAACGCCGTGGGGAAAGAGGATTTAAAAACAAGATTCACTTGCATAATAAAATGAGCATCCATATTACAAAATTATGATAAATGCTTTTAAAGTTAATTTATTCACTAAATTAGCTGCTAAAACTCTTTTAATTCTCTAAATTGAAGATCTAAGGATTATTAAACGTATAATTTCTCCAAGCTAAAATCGTAGTCTGGCACTAAATAATAATTCTTAGGAAGTTAAAAAAATCCAGCATAAAACAGCTCCCAGGAAAAGTAATCCATTTATAAAACAAATTACTTTCACATTCATTATTAAATAGGAAGGAATTTCTCGCCATAATTTAACTTCACAGATGGGGGTGCGGTCGGTTTTAGGGAAACGATCGTAAGAAAAACTTTGGGAAGATGTTCTAGCCATTTAAAGGAGAACAACCGGCCTTTCAGTTTATACTTTAGCTTCTTAAATGCAATACATTAAAAGTAATTAATTCTTAGCTTTCCGCCTAGCAATTTGCTGAAATTCTGAATTATGCCCTTGGATGAGAAAGATTTTAAACACAGAATGATGAAGAATGGCACATTCGCATTGGAAAACACATTAAGTAATGCACAATACTTCTGAATAATGACAAATTAGTGTTAAACATTTTAGACTTTAATATTTCATATTAGAAGTAAGTTTTGTTTTTTCAAAGTATTAAGCAAATACAGGTGTTGTGTTTACTTCCTCATCTACAACAAAGTTTTAATAGATCATCCGCTCCCTTTACGCGCGGTTTTTGCTTACATGATGATAGTGAAAAGAAAGATCAATATGCAATACAATGAAATAACGGAAAGAAAGTTACGAACTAGAAGGTATGCACCTCAAGGACAATTATTTTCACTTTTATTTTTATTCTACCTTAATTTTTGTAGCAAAGAAAAACTGATTTTGTACCGAAAATAAAATCCTTATGCAACAAGATATTAAGTATACATAAATTACGAAATTAAGGCGTTTCAATTACTGATTCTTTAACTGATTGGAATTTTCTGTTTAGCAAGTTTTAATTTAGTCAAACAGAGTTTCCGTGTATTATTCTCATAATGATAACAATTCGATAAATTCTTATGTCTCAGAAATTCTTAGAATACAGTAAAAGTTTATTATCACGTTAGCATGTAGTGATCGAATATTTTTTTAACTAAATTTTTATTGCGAAATTAACATGACTGATTTTGTTTCATGTAAAATTGAAAAACAAAATTAAATGTAAAACTTAAAAAAACTTTGATCGCTGCAATTGGAATTACGAGATGCTGAAAAAGGCAAATTATTAATACATTAAGAAATAAGAGAAAATTTGTCAACAATATCTTCATGATGAATTTCAACTCTTTTAGTAGAGTGGACAGTGAAAACATCGATAAAAGACGCAGAAATAAGTGAAAAAATTCCTGATCGTAATAGGTGGTAACATCATTTGGTTTAAGATAAAACAAAAGGAGCCTAAGTATGGATAATTCTCAACAGTTTAAATTCGATGATGGACTATATTTTGGCATCATCATCCCTATCTATTTCTTTAACACGTGTTTTTAAACACATGAAATGATTCACAGATGTTGTAGGAGATATATGATTGACAAAGGAAGCAAAACTTTAAATCAAATCGCAATTGTGATGTAACGGGTTTTCATTTCTTTTTACTAATAGTTATTTTAATTTATTAGCCTTTTCTGACTATTTCTATCGCGTTTCATCGCCAGAGTGTAAATTAGCTAGAGCGAAGCAATGTATTTAAACTGACGTAGTCAGAGTGTGGTTTCGCTACAGTGAGCGTACGTTGCGATTTCTTCTAGCTATTATTAACCTTGAATATCGGCTTAGCATTCTCGCCGCGGAATGAGTATGCTGCTGGTGTAGATTCTGAGTTGGCCTGTTAGATTAAATTGAATTATGTAGTCTTGTATACTCTTACCTTTAAATTAGTATTAAGTATCTTTTAAGTTCTCACCGCAAGTGGTCGGTGTGAGTAAGCACAAAAATCTTTTAAGTTCTCACCGCAAGTGGTCGGTGTGAGTAAGCACAAAAGACGTGCGGTCTGTAAACTATATTGTGTTCAAATAAAGGATTTTTACTCCCTTTCCCTGGCTATGTTCATCTTCGAGCCTTTGTGAGAAGTCACAAGCAGGAACACTTAAGTATTACATTTTGTGGGAGCGAAGTGAACTATATCCCTCAATATGTCTATACGCAATCAGCAGGACTGAGCCCCGATGATCGAGAAGGAAATGGCAAACTCTCCCAGCACTGGAAACAATCAAACTGACATTGCTCATTACCTGTCCGAAAAACCAAAAACAGAGAAAATATGCCTTTGGTCACTCCTGATCTTCATGCTACCGTTATCATCAAATAATAGTTAATGATTACTATAGCAAAAATCACATATGGCCTAATCTGAGATTGCTTTCTTTCGAGGGACTCCATATTCGTTTTTTTTTTTTTTTTTTTTTTTTTTTCTGTTACAAGCTCGAGAGGCAAAAGTTGTTCGCGACAAAAGCCAGCAAGGAAAAAGAAAAGCAAGCTATTTCTAACAGAGATGAATAAGAAAGGATTCTGCTGATCCTTTCTTAAACAAGTGTGACGCAATGGTTGATGGGCTGTGGAGTCCTACATTATATAATCGTTTTTCCGTAGTTTCATATTTACACGAGCATTTATAGATATTGTAGGCGACATGTGGGAAATCACAGTTAACCATGTTTGCGCATCTTCCGTACATTTTGATGCAACATGCTCGAAGTAATCTCTGATCGATCTTTTCCCCCCTTTCTGCAGAATCATCAGTTTCTCTGAAAAGAGGCTTTCAAGAAACTTATGGTGCTTGAAACCTATTAAAATCACATGAAACGTCCATTTATCGACCGCTACATCTGCTCATTTCAATAGCTCGTAGACGTTCGTTCGTCGTTAAGAGGCGTCTTAAGATTGCTATATGTCAAGCAGTTCAGAAAAACGAGCGTCAGTTTCTCTTAACCACTTGTTCCTCCCTATTTTTCAACGCCTCATCACATTCGTCTATAGCATATGTTTTATCTTAATTTTATAAGTTTTCCTGATAATCACTTCAGAGTTGGACATCATAAAAGTTTCATGAAGGTATGAAAACCAAGAAACTTTTATATTTTTAACATAGTGCAAGTAGTAATGCTTTCGTATCGGCAGCTAATACATTCTAAGCGTTACTAGGAATACCTGTAACTGTGCATAAGACCCCTTAATAACATTGCTACAAATATGATAAACTATAACTAAAATGCACAGAATAATAATAAAATGCGCGATATGCTACATCGCAGATTTGCGGAACTTTACTTCCTTTCTGTCTTTAAGTACGTAGTCATAATAAGTATTTTAATAATAATAATAGACTTCATTCACTCGCCTGTGACAAGATTAAGATTATATACTATTTTAGCTTATACTCAAAAACTAACCGAGAAAAGAGAAAAAACATTGTCATCGTACGATGTAGTATAAATGTATAGAATTAAGCACTGCAGAACAGTAAATATCACACTTTTCCATCGCTGAAACACACCCAATTAACACTTGCTTACGGGATTGTCTTATTAAAATTTATATCCCGTTATGTCCATAAAGCTGCAGTTCTTAAAATTGTTTAGGCCCACCAGCGGCCGAGCGGTAAAGTCGCTGAACACTGGTAGTTCGGTCCGAGGTTCGAATCCCGCGAACGGGCTGGCTGCATGGGCGTTTTCGTGGTTTTCCCCATGTGCAACGTGTATACGAGCCAGTTTCCCTTAGAAAGTCCTCCACGAAGGCATCCCTTCCCTTAGGCAGATAGCCCTCGTGTGCTTTGCCATAATTAAATACACACACACTTAAAATTGTTTTGCATAGATAGTTTCTGTGGAAGACTGCATTTGTGAAGGAATGCTTTCATTGGGACCTCTTAAGAAGAACTGATTCTTACTGCACTGGCTATGGTACACTGAGGTTAGAAAAAAGGGGGGGCAGTTGTATATCTTCCGTTCTTCTGGGCCGATTGACGAAATTCAAATATTGCGTTTTTCCTGTCTCAAAAGCGCAACTTAGGAAAGTTAGCGCGATGATGTTCTCTAGATGATGTTCATTTTAATGATGTCTGTATTATATTTATATATAGCATTGTATTGATTTATATATAGCATAGTCATTTTGACACAAAATCGGACTTTTCTGAAATATCATGCCAATTGTTTTCCATATTTCGATTCTACGACTCAAATTATGCCAAACTGCGAAGTTTTGTAAAAATCGCATGAGTAGTTTTTAAAAAATTAGCGCTCAAAATTTTAGCTCCTCAACGTTAATTGAATTTGGTATATATTTATTAATCTCTTTTTTTATTAAACGTATTTGATTCTTCCATTCACATTTCGAAATTTAGGTTCATTCTAAATAAAATTCGCCCATTTTTTATGATTTATTTTTAAAATTTGTATTTTTAAATAATTTTTATAAATTTTTCGAAGATAATTTTGTATTGTAACCTATGATATTTTTACAATCATCTTAAAGTAATTGTGTTTGTAAGCATACCTGCAAAAAAATTTGAGTTTTTTTATTCAAAATTTCTGAAGATATACGTGAATTTACATATTGGCGGGTTTTGAAATTTGGCATATCTGTTGAAAGCGATAAAATATCAAATGTGATTTAGGCACTTTTTAAAAATTATTTGAAAGAAGGAACGATGTGACTTTTCGTCCCTCGTGCACAATGTAAAAAGGGAAAGGAAAATAGGATGCCATATGTTAAGAAGTTCGCTAAGTGAATTATTCTTGGTGCAAATTGAAAAAAAAATGCGCTAAGATAAATTTCTGAATTTCTCCGTAAATTTCGCACCAAATTTTAAAAAATCTAATACTTAGGCATAATTTTAGTCGTAAAATCAAAATCTGGGAAAAAATTGACACGTCATTTTAGAAAAAGTCTGATTTTGTATTAAAATACCCATATTAGAACAATGCTATATATAAATCTAATATATGCCCTAAGTTGCGCTTTCGAGGTATGGAAAACGCAATTTGAATTTCGTCAATCGGCCCAGTAGAACGGGAGATATAGAACTGTAATTTCTCCCCCTCCTCGCAGTGTACATACTGCTTTGCATAACTCTAACACAAGGAAATGCCTATATAGATTATCTGAGGTTTTTTATGGGAGATATCTATTAGTATTAGTGCAAATTACATTCATTTCCTATTTAACCGTGCTGCTAAATAAATATATTTGTATACCTAACGTCCTTTGCTAAATATATAAAAAATCGACATCAATGTAAACGTCTTGTTATTCTAGAATAGGTTATCTAGTAACTACCTTTACTAACAAATCTTTTTGTTTCCTACTGGAAAGGAGAAAATGTCAATATTTGTTTTGTACTGAAAATAAATAATAAAAGAAATCTGAAAGGTTTAAGATCTTTAATGGTCCAAAAAGGTTTGTTAAGTTTTTTAACGGTCCAAAAAGGTTTGTTAAGATTTTTGCTCTCTCGCTAAGCTTACAGTTCACCAATCTGCTGTTACCCTCACTCCTACTACCCCCCTTTTTTTGTCTTTTTAGCTTTGTTATTAAGCATAATTTTCTTCGCACTTCGCACATGCACATTTCAACAACAAAATTGAAAAAAAAAAAAAAAAAAATAAGAGTAGCATAGCAGTATACGTTTAAAATTCCGGATGCAGCTTTAGGTGGCATAAAGTTACCTGTTTCCCTTCCCCGCCCCCCAGTCTTTCTTCAGTTTATCATATCAGTGTTCAGTTTTCTTACTAAGACGGCTTTACAAAACTTTTTTTTTTTGTCTTTTTATTATTAACATTTCGTGTGTTATCTTTATTTATTAAATATCACATGCTTGATACTTGCGCCACATAAAATTCGATTCAACAGCAAAATCACGAAATATTTATAAACAGCATCTTTTTAAAATTTCCGATAGATAGTCTCCTGCGCTGGACAGGCGAGAAACATGCATACATTCAGACTGATTCTGTATCATTTAATTTATTTAAATATATTACAGGCAATAGTATTTAGTGGCACCAGTTTGAAAAGTGATACGCCGTTTATAGTGATTCAACGTAAAATGCCGTTTTGGAGCAAATATCCTATTCGGGACTAACCTTCCCTTTTGGGGTAAACTGAAAGGAAAATAATTTCGAGAATTAATTAATTAGTGCCAATCTGAGAAACTGAAAATTCTTAAAGGCTGTTCATATTGGGGTTTATCTGAGCTAAAGAAGACTGTTTTAACCAACGTAGCTCCAAATCCACTTCATCCTAAGAGCAGAGCGAGTTGAACTATCCGAACTTTAGGTATAGCGTAGCTAGTCGGCGGCATATGGAAGTGATTCCGTTCGCTTAGATTAACTTCATTGTGTGGCCCTTCTACTGGTGTTGCTTAAGACTTACCGTCTGAATTTCAGTCCGAATTTTCTTTGAGAACGCAAGAAATATAACAGTATAAGCTTGGAAATTATTATAATAAGATGAATGAAACACGTGTTAAAAGAAAATGACAAGCAGAAATATTACCTGGCTGCTGCTGAACTTTGCAAAAGAAATTATTAGAAACAAAATGTTAAAAATCAACGGTAACTTTATTCTAAAGTAATTTTTATTAATAATGACTTATATTACAATATCTTTTTGCAGAAAGGAAAAAGTCGGTTATTCAGAACCAATGCCCGATAAGAAAATTTCGTAACAGGATTTGAAATCAGCGAAAATGATATAAAAAACGTGGATGTTTGCGAAAAATTTCATGTTAAATTTTATATTTCACTGATAATATTCTCACATGTACTTAAATCTTTTTATTTCATTCGTCACTCATAAATCTCAGGTGAAAATTTAACAAAGGAAAGCAAATGATTAAGCTAACGTGCTACCAAATACAAAATACAATAACATCTTCAATAAGAAAGTTCAAGAGAGGAAAGAAAAAGGGAAACAGAAGGTGAAAAACTACAGTAAAGACTTCTGTTTTGCCAAGACGAGATAAACATCAACTAAATACATATGAAAATTCATATAAAGAAAGATAAGCTGATTGAATTCTATTTTTTAACTTATTTAGTAATATTAGTAAACTCAAGATTTAATTCTTTTATTTAATGCAGATAATAAGAGATTAGAAATGGTAACGAATTCAAATCTTTCAACAATTCACATTATGGAAAGAGATTTAATTCTTTCAATGGTTGCAACTGAAACACCATATAAGCTTTCTAAAATTAATTTCCTTTGCTTAACGGTCCCTTCTAAAGTAGAGACTCACAAAATACCTAAAGCATTCCAATTTTTCATTTATCATAGCTCTGGTTAAGTATACAAATACATTGATTGTAATCAAAGTGAAAGCGAATAGTGTAAAATGTCCTGTTCCTTTACATGCCTCGACAGCGAAACTTGTCGGTTATGAAATAATGATTAAAAGTAATAAAATAGATATAAGTTACTAGAAGCTATAAGTTACTAAAATAAGAATAAAATAATATGAAAGTAGTCAGTTATTTATTTATTTTTTTAATAAAAGAACGATAAACTGGAATCCAGTAGTAAAGAACAATATTTCAGATGCCCGCGGAAATTGTTAAAACCAAGTAATGGATGTATAAAAGTATTCAAAAGAGAAAAATAAATCTAATAGAAATTAATAGTTTGATTAACATCTCTGTATTTTTTGACAAGGTGAACTTAAAAATAAAAGTTCCACAAACTGAACCAAGTCTAATAGCATATCATACTAAAAATAATAATAATAAAAACCTTATTTAATATTTGATTCTCTTTATTTAATAGAAAATTATAGTTCTACTTTTACAATGCTAAAATACATATTTTAGTTGGGTATAATCATTTTCCCTTAATCTCAAGCATTTAAAGCACATTTCTTTGCGTTTTACTGTAGATTAAAGTAAAGGAATAAATAGTAGATTTTTTCCCTCTTTTATTTTTGCTGATAAACTAGCTTTTAATTTCTCCATCTTTGTTATTATTGTCGTTATTGTTATTATTATACTTGAATATTCTCTTGACTTACACGATAGCGAAAGTTATCAGAAACATAAAACAGTATTTTCTTGATTAGACCAGAAACATTTAACCTGGGTTAAAATATTTCATCCTAATAATGGCAAAATAATTAATTCAGTAAAAAAGGACTTGAGATCTAATGCTGTACGAAATTAAAAGAACATATAGAATATGTCAAAAAGTGAATGAGATAGCCATTCTGTAAGCTTGCAAAACTTTCCTTTTCGCGAGAATAGACGAAGCGAATTTCTACTATTCACATCATACAGATAAGATCATACTAAATTCCACTTTTATGTCCGCATTCAACAAACGTACAAGTTTTTTAAACGAGGAAATAACAACCAATTGCTCTCCATAACATGCTGCGTTACATCTTTTCTTTCGAGATTAGAAACCGCTGGGACCCAGGAGGCCAAAAGAAAGAGAAAACTCACAGATACATAGAGTGAGAACGAGAGTTAAACAATGCCTGGAAACTTGGGGATATCTTCTTCCTATTGTTCCAGGGAGACTGCCTGTCAAGAGGGATCAAGATACGAAGACAAGAATAGAACAAGTTTCCACCACCAGACACTGAACGTGCTCGCAAGACACCCTAGGGTCAAAAACTGACACTAGCTCTTTGGAAAGTGACACGTAAGAAAACTGACACATGGGAGTGGTTTCCAGTAGTTTTGCTAAACTCTTCCTTTTGCGCACTGTACTCGAAAAGTCGATTTTTGTTTTTAGTTATTTATTTTTTAACTTTTGTAAAAGTTTCATGTAGGAGAATCCCAAGCACAATATAAGTGTGTGTGTGTGTACATATATATAGATATATCTTTATGGAAGGATTTCTTTATATATATTGGAGGATGAAGGTGGAAATCGACTCGCTAGACACAGAATATGTTTTTTATTCCTGTTTTTAAGATAAAAAGTTTAGATAAACAGGTAAAAGTCTGACACAGTACTGAAATGTTTCATGTCACGTTTGCAAGACAGGAGTTTCAAATTCTCTGTTATCTTTTAAGTTATTTTTACTTGTTATGCCAATGACTGCCTCACTTTTTAATACTTTTGCGCAACATTTTCCTGTTCTACATTAACATATAAAACTGGAAAGAATAAAAAGCGAGCCTTGATGGTAAGTCAACATTTACAGCTTAAAACCATGCAAGGTATAAATTAGTTTTATTTTATCATTGCAGTTTAATTAGCGTTGTTATTTGACGATTAGGAGCATAATCATATTTTTCCTATTTGGTAATTTGGGAAAAGGTCTCAGAAATTTGAAAAACATCAATTATTGTTACAGGATATCTTCCAAGTCATATGAAAGTATTGGATTAATCTGTGTACTTTTCCTTAATGCAGCATTAATAACCAATGTCTGATTTCCTGCTTTAACGCCTCATTCCGAGAAGAAACTCGAAACGTAATCTTGGAATACGTTTTTTTTTCTTTTCTTTTCTTTTCTTTTTTTTTCTTTTCTTTTTTTTTTTTTTTCTCTATTTAGAGTATATAGGAGCGGTCCACTTAAAACTGCTAAACGCTGGTAGTTCGGCTTCCAATGAACGCGCTATCTGCATGAGCATTTGTGTAGTTATTCATATATAACGTGAATGTGGATTACTTGGCTACTTTTCTTTAATTTAGAAGTACTGAAGACTATGGCGACAATTCGCTTTTCTTACAACTACAGAGAAAAAGTCCAAAGAAGGGTTTACGTACCCTTTTATTCCACTCAAAGAATAATAACAGTTGTCCTCTGTCGGGCTTACAGGAAAAACCTCCATTTCGACTTAAGACAGAAAAAAAGAAATTTACTTAATTCTAACTAAAATTTAGCCGAAGCTGTACAGAAATAACTAACAGGGTTGGCCTTTAATTTAACCTCACCGGTGTAGATTAACAGGTACGTAAGACTACATCCGGAAGCTGTTAGATAGTTTAAAGCACCGAGGTGGCTCGAAGGCAGAACAAGCTGTACTGCGAACTTCTGAGCTTTTCTACGGAAGTGACTGGACTTCCCATTAAATACTAGTTCTACTTCATTTACATAAAATGCTATACTGAAAACTCATTCTGGCAGGGAATTGTAGGTGGAAAACGAGAAAATAAAGGAAAGGGTTTGAAAATTAAAAATACTATTAGAAAATTAAAGTAAACTCCTAACTAATTACCAGCTGTTTTATCCGCTCTGCTAATTAACCGGTTATTTTATCCGCTCTGCAGCTCATGAATCGACAGACAGACGAAGCTGACTGAAACAATTCGCTTTTCATTTAACCAGTTCTATCGAATTGTCTTACTATAGACTCAAACAGCATTAATTTTTACTGGTTTTAAAGTAGATTGTGGAAAATGATTGGATAGGATTTTGACATCTTCGTTTAAATAATTTAGTTACACAAAAGATGTGAAGGGCAAACATTGCCAGTCAAAATTCGGCAAGGAGAAGAAAGAAATCAGTGAATCAAGCATGAAGCACATCAGACATCTAACAACAGCATAAGCATGCATTATGTCGTTATCGCAAAACAGTTTTAAGAAGTGCTAAGAAATGAAATGAAATTTTAAATTACAATGTATGTGTGCATATTACAGAGAATTATTCAACTATTCTCTTAAACATATAAGTTTAAGAGAACTGTAGTTTTAAAATTTAATTCTTTTGAAATGGAATTGATTAAAATTTTATAATTGTTTTTTTCCTATTTAAAATATTTGAATTTGCAATTACATTTTAATTCAAAATAGCTCCTACTGACCAGAAGTACCCACCCGAAGACAAATTCTAAACATTAAAAAGTTCGAGAAAATAATCCAATTTGCTCTCATTATTGCCTAAACCTTCCTCTGAAATAATTATCACATCAACAATACTTAATCCTACTCAACCTTTTGAATATTCTTTACCCTTGACATAAAAACTGACAATCGGAGCTTCTTAGAATATGTCTGACCTCACAGCTCGTCGTTTTCTAATCAATTTCTTCGCAAATTAACGTCCCAAACGAAAAATTTCATCGTCAATATAATTATCCTTAATCGCTTCTAAGTCGCCGCTGGCATTTTGTTAATTTACATAGGATGTTGTTGGGCGGACACAGAAGATTAGGCTTAATTGGTTGTAATCAGAACCCACACAGTCAGTGCTGTTTTGTTTATAGTTTGATTGCGCCAGGGTAAAAAAGGAAGCTTAATTAATAACAGCAGTAATATCGATAAACGTGATGAAGCTGTTATTGAAATCAACATAATGTTTATCGCTGATGGAATAATCGGTGCCCGCTTTTGCTTCTTTGGCTGTTACCAGAATTTACCTCCACTTATTTAAGCTAGTTTCTGAGTTATACTTGTAAAGATGTAATAGCTAAATGCGTTTCCTTTTATTTCGTTGCAGGATTTCTTGAAGCAGCCGCATGAAAAGAAATTGATATGACGCACGATTTATTTCATAACATTATTCTTTAGCACTTGCCTTGAATTCTGAAGGAATGGATCCACGTAATGTTTATATTTTGCTCATTCCTTTTCTGATTGCTAAGAATGAATTAATTAATGTTGGACTGAAATGAAAATTAGTTTCGTAAAGCAAAAATGAAGTTCAAAAGGAACTGCCATGGAACTCTATGAAAAAAAAAAGTGTCATGGTCATGTATCTCGGCAGAATTCAAACCTCCATAAACCAACGATACGCAGTCAATCAAGAATTCAAATAAATAAAACAAACGCATGTATTACATGCATAAATAAAATTAAGAAAGCAAATCCTAAAATAAACTACCAACGTGAAAAAGAATATCATATTCAATTCTACATGCAAAATTCTTGCATCCACATAAAAACTTCACTAAATGAGCTTTTACTGTTATATTTCTTAGCAGGAAAATACATGCATTAGAATTTAAAGAATTAGGTGCAAAGATTTAGTTTGGTTTACCTGATCATAATCAGGCAAAGTACTCCAAGGTTATCTGCCTAAGGTGATGGATGCCTTCATGGAGTACTTCCTAATGGACACTGGCTCTAATAGACGTTGTACATCCTGAAAACCATGCAGCCAACCCGTTCGTTAGATTCCAAACACGGAGCGAACTACTAGCGTTCAGCGAATTTTCTTTATTTCAAATCAGAATGGCACATAAACGGTTATAACTTATTCAGCCAGTAGCTTTAAGTCATCTGTTGGCTCCGTGGTTGATAGATAAACGCGAAAACGTTTGCTGGCTCTAGTGGGCTATCTTTCAAGAAGTCCTGTTTACTAGGTCTAAAGGAAGGATACTCCGAAGATACTGCCTTGGAATCATCAGGGAGGTATTTTCGGTCAGTACTGAGATCTTTTTTGTCAACTTCGAATAGATTAATTTGAATAGGGACATGACCTGTCACGGGAAGGGTTTCAAATATTTTCAGCAGTTTTCTTATTGTTCCAAAAATATTTTTCTTAATCTTCTGGAAAAGATGACGAAGAGAAAATTCATTGCAGTGCAACAATTATAAAAGCCAATGCAGTTTATGACCAACTAAGATTTCAATGCATCTTATTACGCAATTTATCTTCCCAGAGTAGACGTTCGTTCAATCACACCCAGCAGCAACCAGTTTGCAAAGTTCAATCCTTTTCTATGCAACAATGTTGGTTATGCGTTGTGCAATATCTGGATTAGACCCATAATCCGGTGTTACATGTCCTGTATAAACAGAACCAGCTTCTGACAAGAGAACAATATGCTATTCTTCAGCATATTGTTCTCTTGTCAGAAGGAGTTGTCCTGTAAAAAGAATTTCCCTTCTCCTTATACATAGTTTTGTCCTTTATATATGTCAGCAGGTTCATTAGTGAGCGCAGGATATGGTCTTAACAAATATACTCTATAAAATTTTCCAATTTTCATTGTCTTTATTTCACGTTGTAAATTCTTTTCATCCTTACCTAACTTTTTTGAACTTTAAGTTTATGTTCAGTTGTAAGAGGTCCTGTATCCGTTGCTCAAATGATATGTATTTAAAATTATACGGAAAAATGCACAAATGTTTACCGGAAGGGTAAAATTAATGCAACGCAAATAAGAATTGTAATTGATACATGAAGACTATTACAACACATTTCCACAATCTTGGTTCTGAGTGGTTATAGTTTCCTTTCTCAGACTGTGATATATCTGCAGCATATTGCAACTTGAATTAAATGTATGGTAAATCAGTAAGACATAATACAGGAACATTCGTTATGTTGTGAAATAGTTTTTTTAAATATACAGTAAATAAATTTTGCAACTGCTCTAAAATAAAATTCACTGAAACAGATATAAACTCTTAAAGTTTTATTAACATATTTGAGTATTTAGTGTGTCAACGTTTGTCGATACGGCAGCCATCTATGCTTCAGCTGAAGAATTTTTTAATCGTAACGGAACGCTGAGGGTTGATATCACACTTTGAGTGAAAACAATGACGATTACATCTTTCAACAAAACACAGTCTTTGTGTATTAATACAGCAGAGGCCATTATCAATACCGTTTACTAGAATATCTCAATAAAAATTTGTCATAAACGTAGGTAGGAAGCAAAAAGTAAGAAACTGGTGCGTTAATGTTGTAATCACGCTGTTCTTCGGATATGATTCTTTTTGTGTGTGTGTGTGAGGCGTTATTAAGAAAATAATGTTCTTTACAGCTAGTGTCTAAGATCATCGCAATTATATCATCTGAGTACTGTTCTGATCTACTGTGACTCATAGGGAGCAAAACGGATTATCGTATAAATGTCTGCCATATCAGCGTTGCTGACAAATTGAATACTTACGAAATACGTTAAAAGAACTTAATGAGTTTCCTTGAAAGTGCATGCTGGGGTAAGTGGAAACGAAATTGCTGACGGATTAGGCAAGGAAGAAACATTAGAGAATATTCATTATCACCAACGAGCATTATGCCTCATACTTGAAGAAACAACTGAAACGCAGGGTACAAATCAAATGACAAACTGAGTGGGGCAGATGTAGACAATGCCGCTGCACATACTACTGTATCACACAAGTAAACGAAAAACGTTACTTGTTAACGAAAATCGTTAAATCTTGTTAACGAAAAACGTTAACAAGATTTATTACAGGACATGGTCCGGTTTCAAGAATATTTTAATAGACATGGCTTCAGTAACACCGATCTCTGTACCTGTGGAGAAACTGGTACTCCAGAGCATTATCTTACCATCCGCCCACTTACCAGAGAACACCTCCTTAAAATCCTCAGTAACAATACACGAGCCTTCTGCAAGTTTATGGCAAAACAACGTCATTTGGTGGCAAAGATCGTCCAGATTCCAGATTATTGATAAGCTTGCAAAACTTTGAGCTGACCTATATAACTCGTCATATAACGTTTTTTTTTTTTCAAATTTTATTTAATCTTTTTCTTGAGGGGACTAATAGGAACAGTGCCTATAACAGAAAGAGTATTAATAGGACAGACTAAAAATTTAATATTCACTCAGTTTGTTTGCAGAACGTTTAACTCTCTGTACTACTACATTTGGATGTCGCGCAATATATGTTTGTAAATTTCTCTGAAGTCTGTAAAGGTCTTTGTGAAGTGTATTTGTAATGTAGACTATTGTATGTTCTTCTATAAAGTAATCTGAGTATCCGAAATATTGTAATAATTATGTAAATTATGTAATTATATCCTGAGCCACAACGACTAGGCTACAATATCGTACAATGTTATTTGATATATCTTGTGATGCTGGATATGTTGGGACGCGAGACAATTCCACCTAACCTCTTAGTACAATGATCTCTCGTCAACTATATTTCAGTACAGTAAAATTTGGTATCGATTTCTTATTTCATCTGTTATAATTTTTTTAATTCTTTGCCTGTCATATATTAATTGGTAAAGAGATTTTTAGTATGAATTATATTTTGTGATACGTCGAAAAATCGGAATATCAGATATTCGGCTCTCTAACCGAACAGCAGGCGAACAAATGGATAAGTGAAGTCTAGTCTGAAGGGCGAATTACTTCTCCTCCAGTCGCAGATCATGAACCTAAATGCATAAGTAGATTTGAATTGAATAAATTCTAGACATGGATCATAAATTAACAATGCCATAGATCTATAATTCTAAAGAATTACAAAATAGTATTCTTTTGTTTTTTAATCACGTATAATTAACTTCACTTCTTCCGCTTTTATTGTATTCCTCTTTTCTCTTTCTTCTGAAAACACATTCAAGTTGTGTCAACTTACTTAATGATTTCGCCTTTCAAGGTCAATCATCTTCATGACTCAGATCCTTAAGGAACCTTTTGTTTGATGATCCGTCGCCACAGTAACCGAGTAACAAAGAAAATGGAACTTCCATTATATATTTGTTTTCGTCTAAGCTCCACAGGCAAGTAGGACAAAAGCAGGAAGAAAATCTCTATTGCTTTCAGACATAATCCCATGACATTTAATACTCTACTCTACGCAGCAGAGTAAAAACAATTAAAAATATCGTTAAACCTTAACTTTTTTGTTTGACTTTTGCGATGGGAAAAGTCTATTAATTTAGTCCTTGTTTTGACGTTAGTACAATGGGTGCGGCCTAGTGTTAAGATGTTAATAGTCCCAAGTCAGATGTTTCAGAAAACATTCATATTTTGATATCGTGGTAGTGTCTACTTTTCTATTTTTTAGCGAAATTTAACGATGACGTTAAGTATTTGTAGGAATGAATTCTAAGTTAAAATAAGAAACAAACAAAAAAAAACAAAAAAAAAAAAAAATCAACCAGATATTTTTCTTTTATAATAGTTTTGCAACTGAGAACAAAAAGAATTTTACCCGATACAAAGATGTATTTAAATAGCCAGTTTAAAATAAATAGCCATCTTCACAATGTTTAACATGATATGAAATTATTTCTTTAAATGGTGCTTTACTTTTGCAAAACATTGTACAGATGTAAATTTGAAGTTAAGCTTTGAGATTTTCCTCTACTTTACGAGCATTTTAAGCTGTTAAAGTACGCAGCTGGTCTACTTACATAATTAGTACGATATACAATAATTTACATAAATTAAACTTATATTCTTGGGAGATCTATTGCAATGAACACCTTTTTTATGTACTCCTGCTGCTGTGTTTACTGCACTGGAATACAAAAATGATAGTTTTAAATAGGGCTTAGAATTTCAGTAAGGAAAATTGGCTGTGCCTCTAGCCTAAGAACTCCCCTGGTTGTCTAACATCTTGAGCAGTATTTTTCTACGAGATGATGAGTATCTCCTTTATTACTGAATATTAAGTAGTAAGTTTTCGAAGTCTCACTTGGGTAAGTAGTAGGATAAAATTCAAATTGTGAATTGTAAATATTTGGATACTGTGTGTTGTAATTAATTTACGTGTTGTTGGTTTTTCCCACAAGAAAAGGAAGCAAATTTGTATTCGCTACTTTTAATTTTTTTTTCAAGTTGGAGATACAATAAAATTTAATTGTTGTTATGTCTTGCAATCATTTAATGTTTTGACACTAATTACAGAATGGACAAAAATTCGTTTCACAGGTTTCATAACTGAATTAATTTTAATTAAAGCAAAAGTGAGCTTAGCTTTATACTGTATACAGTAGAATAAGCCCAAAGAGCAATAATTTATTACTAAAAGAATAAAAAGCTGAGGCAATAAATAATAAATAAAAATTTACAAATTGTAAAAAGGAAACTGTCTGATCAATAATTTCTTTCATCAACGAGCAAAATATGTAGCTCAGTTTAATAAATCCTAGCGTGTTATCTTACTTATTTTGTGTAAACATCACCTTCGACTTACAGGCTTAACAGAAAAAAATTTCGACAAATTGTTAGAACTTTAGGAGAACTGTATCACATAAATGAACAAGTTGTGTAAAATAACGAAACTGTAGAGTCATTAGGTTTTTTGAAACAGGAGACGTGAAAAATATGCACTGCTCTCACCGGGACTCGAAGCCTGGATTTCTCAAATACGTGTCGAGTATGCTTCCACTTAGACCACGAAGGCATGTGGAAAGGAGAGAAGAAAACTTCATAAAGCATTCCATATCAATTTGAAATAAACAGTTAAATATTGGTTCAAACAGAAGTGTTCAAATATATTAACAGTTGATATTAAAAACAAAATCACACTTTTCTAAAATCCTCTAACTTAGCAGTTGTAAAATGTGTTCATATTGAGCAGTTAGAAGCAATCTTCTGTTTTTTCTTTATGCAAATATTGGTATCAGTTCATATTGCAGTAATATCTACTAGTGCTTATCGGAGGCATCTGAAGTCTAATCATTACTTTCGTCGTCAAGCGCGTCATCAAATGAATAAAATAAGATGAAAACATTTCTTCTGTTCTGGTCGTATAGTTAGTTATATTTCTTCCTTCAGATTGTCATAGTCTTTTCGCATTGTTATCGTCATAACCATTATCTTTGATGGGATTATCATTACCATCTTAATCGTCATCATCGTCAAAATCAAAATCAAGGTGATCATCGTCAATGATTTTTTTATTTTAATCTCCTTTTAATTTCATTTCCCCTCTTTGGTCAGGGTGCTTTTAGACATTTTGTTTTGATTCATTCACTTTGTTCTTTACGCCTTCTACTGGTCCTCATCAATGTCTGAGCAGTTAAAAAACTACTGATCACTGGTAGTACGTCCTGGGTTCGAGACTTGGGCTTGCTCCGACGATTAAAGCTGACTTGAACTAGTCTCAAATGAGATGGAGAAACTAATGATGTCCAATGAAGAAGATAGGCGTTGTTACGATCGCAAATACGGAATGTCTAAAAGACATTAAAGTGCATGTTCTAAAGTAACAGACTCTACTTGGGAAGATAAATGTATAATATTTTATCAAACATATTTATAGTACATTTAAATATTTATTATTAAATATGAACATAATTTCATACAATTATACAAGTAAAACTGTAGGTTTGATATAGGTACTCTTACGATATTTTATTGCTCATGCATTGCTACAGTAAAATATGTATTTGCCACGAATGCAAATAATTTATTGCATTATTTTTATTATTTTCTGCATCCAGGTATATCACATTCAGTAAGTATTTAATATCAATTGGCAGCTCAAAGAGCCCAAAGCGAAATTTGTTTGGAAAAAAAAGGCAGGGAATTTGCATTAACGTATTCGATAGTTAACAAATTATAAAAAAAAGTCAGCATTTATAGTAATGATACTATTATAAACGCTGATTTGTAGTAAAGAGTTGTATTAATTAGTCACAATTTTTATAATCGCAGTTTTGAATGTTGGGAAAACAGAGTACTACATTTTTATTCTTTAATCCGAAAATGTGTTCAGAGAAATTGACATCGTTAGGTTTAACTATTGATTTATTGCCTGAAATACATATTATAATAACAAATAACGTGTCTTGTAAACTACTTTTATTCAGGAAGGTAAAAAAGCAGACGATTTATAACATAGCTTAGAGTTTCTTATAATCAGAAAGACCAGAATTTGGTTCTTTTATGTTTAACATCCCACCCATCCCCTATGATTCGGCGCCAATGCTGCGCTGTTGATCTTAATTTTCTGAAAGCTGTCATCTTTTGTTTCTCAAACAACGATGCTGAGACAGGATGACAGGATTTAATTTATGGCCAAATAAATTCTGTTAGCTCCGCTTATACTGTTTTAATCTCCTTAATCGTAATTAACAAAAAGCGACTTAACGGTAAGGGGCGGACCCGTCTTGCCACCATTATGGATTCAGTGTACAGCTGTTTTAACTTGTCAACTCTTGGATGCGCAACAACCCTTAAAAGAGAACGCTAAGCTGAGCTCGGCGCCGTGTTTTATTAATTCATCGTCATCATCGTTGAGCCTGTTACCGTCGATGTCACGAATGATGATAATCTATTCAATTAACTTCAGAATAGTAGTGATTAGCTCTTAGGAAATGAGAACATTGCATTAGCGTTTTTCATCAGCTCGAGAAACTTAGTATATATGTCGAAGAAATTTAAGTTGAGAAAATTGGCTTTGGACTAAGTTCTGATCATTAATCCCTTTTCAGCGCAATATTCCTAAGGTGAGCACTAATCCATCAAGCAAAATGAAATGGAAACTTTTCATGTAACCTATGTTTTAGAGTCACATTTGGGTATAAACGCATTATAGATTACACTTTCGCTGTTTCCTATTAAATAGTATAATCTCATTTTCTGTATTAATATCTAAAATTTCATTATACTAAAAAGTTTCAAAATGTTGTAGTTTTTTCGTGCCCTAATGGAAGCAAGGCATACATAGGAAAAAAAATGCAAACAGAAACATTTTTTCTTAAATTTTTTAATTTTAATAATAATAAGAAAAGGAAGTCCCCTTTAGTGAAATTAAATTCAAATATATGCATGTTTTGTTCCACTGTTCTTTTAAAGAAGAAATGAATTAGGTGGCATATTTTTCGCCAAATTAGGTTGAATTTAGAGTGTATATTTTTTCATATTTTAAGGTCGCCCAAAAGGATTTGTTAAGTCTTTTTACGTAATAGTCTAGAAGTCTGCTGTTGTACTCTTTTCTGCTAACCTATTCCTTTTGCCTTTTTAGCTTTACTATTGTGCATCCTTTTCTTCGCACATACGCCATGTACAATTCAACAGCAAAATCACAAAAAAATTTAAAAGCAGCATAGCAGTATTTGTTTAGAATTCCCGATGCAGTGTTAAGTGTTGGCAGACATTTTTCTGTTTTTGTTCAGTTTTTTCCTCAGTTTATATCAATGTTCAATTTTCTCACTAAGATGGATTTACAAAAGTTTTTCTTTTTCTTTTTTTTCTATTTTTTGTTTTTAAGGTTTGCGTGTTAATGTTTTTTATCAAGTGTCATACGCCACATAAAATTCAGTTCAACGACAAAATTACAAAATATTTAAAAACAGCATATATATTTAGGACTTCGCATAGAAAATCTCGCGCTCTGGAGATAATTTTTTTTTTCATTCTGTAGTGTTGCCACTGCATGCTTTCAAATCATTAAGTTTGTTAATCTAAATTTTATTCAAATTTTACAAAATATGAAATATAAAATTTGAAATTGAAAATTCCAGTTCCAGACGCACATGTCCGGGTACTTGATTACGTTATTCGAAATTTGATGGTCCTAGGTGCCACCGTTTCCTCACAGTGCGAGGAAGATATATACATGTGTATAGATATTTTATTATTTAATTTCTTTAAAAATAATACAGGGCGATAATATTTGGTGGCAGCAATTTAAGCAGTGATACAGCCGTTTATAGTGGGCGATGGAAAATTCGGTTTGAAGACTAACAGACCATTCCGGTTTACGCCGTTAATCCAAAAACACCTACCTAGAAAATAAATTGCAGTAGAATTCAATTTTTACCTAAATCGCGTATGTAAATGCTTTGAAAATACTCTGATGATGGAGAAGCTTATTAACGCTAAGATGGTAGAAAGAGGTTCTTTATTAAAAAAGTAACTGCATTCGGTAATATAAGTATCTTGCATTTATGAAGATGAAAAAATTCATAACCATTTTAAATAATTTGCACAAAACCTGTATTCTTAAACAATAAAGTTTACACTTTTTAAAGTTAGTAGTCTTATGCTATATTTACAAAGCAAATTAATTTCTTCCTTCTTAATCAGCATTAATCACTAGAAGCTAGTTTTCATGCAATTATTAAGTTTTATTTTTTTAAGAAATTGATCAAATGAAATTTGTTTTTGTTCTGTTAAAAGTAATACTTACAGAAAATGCAGAATTTTAATATTTTATGAGATATTTAGGTATATACTGGATTTATATATTGGATATGCTGTTGTTTAGGAAACTAAAATAATGCTTGCTGACGAAATAAAAAAATTTGATGTGGTCATCCCATATCTTCCTAATTTCATATTCATCTGATATGTTCTTTCCACTATTATAAGAGTCTTACACTAAAATTGAAACATTTTGGGTATATTTTAACATAGGTTTTCGTGAAACACATATAAGGACCATTTCTAGTTGTTTATTTTTTCTCAAAATACAATAAATTCTTTGTATGAATGTAGGACGCTAAAAAATGGAAAACATAAATTTTTGAAATTTTTATATAAGAGTTAATTTTGGACGATATATACGTGACACAAATATATACACACATACAAACCGACATCATTGTAAATGTAGTATAAATGTCTTGAGAGGACGCGCTTATTCACTGAAAACTTACTGTCGAAATTCTGAACATTAAACATTAGCCCCATGTTTGTGTATATAGCTCGGCGAGAGAAAAACAGGTGCATTAGATTGCAGTGCATATTATCATTGAACAGTTGTTAGAAATTCTAGCAGTGCTCTAAATTTGATATGTATTTTTATATGAAAATTTGTAAGGAGAGATTTTGAAAACATTTCCAAATTTACAAGTAAATTTAGAAGTCATACACCAGTGAAATATAAATTAAATATTAATAATATTGACAAGAATAGCGTGTTTTAGGATTTATATTTAGTTTACAATGTTATTCTGTGTCAGTAACAAATACATGGAATGTTTGCCACTTTGCAATCCGCTTACTAAATATAACTTTGCAATCTGCTTATGGTGATATGCTCACGAAACAAGACGTAATGCGTCAGTTGAAAATCATTGCAGATAAGAAATATTCTGACAGCTTACATAGCATTGCTTTACTGCTTTGCCACGCGTTTTGAGAGGAAAGAGAAAATATTTAGAAGAAGCGTAACATAAGCAAAATTTAATATCTGAATCCATTGTTTCTGAAATTTTTCGATGTTAAGGGGAACTATTATTTTTAAGCACATTGATTATAAGGTTTAAGAATTATGGAGTTTAACCTCTTAAATCTCATGCGCATGAAGATTAGAATCATTAATTCTCTTTCTGTATTGTTTTATGAAAGTACCTAAGGGAGATTTGGACGTCATTTGGAATGAAATAAAATGAGTTTGAAAATTCTGTAACATTAATCTGTCACTTCATACAAACTATTTATCCCATTTTTAAAACAGGCCATTTTTACAAAATATTACAAAATACAGTGTTACTTCCGTTACATCATTAATCCTTTCCAAATCTTACGATTTACACTAAGCGAATTTTTTCTGTAAGAAATAAAGGAAAAATAACTAATTTATTCTTATAAAATGTCCTATTTTATTATTCTAACACTTCTTAAAACAGAAATGTAGTGGGGAAATATATACTTTGTATAAATTAAAATTCTCCTATTATTTGTTTTTTCTCTCTCTTTTTTTTTTTTTTTCCTTCTGTGAAGTGCTTACTTAGATCAAGTTGAACATCACGAGGTCTTACGTTAGCCAGTTGATAATATACTATTTCCTCCCTCCTTTCCGCTTGCCTTCATCATGTAACAAGAGGCCCACTCGACGCGTATTCGGGAGACCCGAACCTCCCTGCCAGGGAATTGCACATTTTCACGTTTCCAGCATCACAATAACCTGTCATGACTCTATAACTGGCATCCGAATTAAAAACGGGGAGGGAGATAATTCGTCACCACCAGGATTTGGCAATTGTGTCTCCTTATCCCAAGCCTCTCTTTAACCTTTAAGTACTGTGACTTAAATTGTCGCATAACTACTGTGAGCAGTCTCTCAAACCGCTTCTGCTATAAACAAAATAAGATATAGTTTTATTTTTCTTATTTCAATAAATGTTATTTAATTTCATATACGTGTTTAACATTTTTATGAAGATATAAAGCAATTTTCATACTTAAATCAGTTCATTAAAATAAAATATTTACTATGCATAATAATTCCTTCATTTAATTTTCTTTGCTTACGTATCTGAATGGAAGAAGTAAATTTTAAAATTAAACTTTTTATTTTACATTAAAATTTGCGATAAGAATGCTTTAATAATAATATAGAAAATTAATTTTTATTTTAAAAATTATAATTCGAGCTACATTTTATACATACTTTTCTACTGTATTGCAGACACACTGGTTCTTTGTATGCTATACATTTGCAATCTGTTTTTCTTTTTTTGCTCGGTGGACAAATATAGCACGTTCTTTTTTTTTTTTATCTAATTTATCGTCTTCGATTGCAATGTTTCCTTCATTATTTATTCCGAAAACTCTTCTTATTGTAAATTTGAATTCTTTACGTAAAAAATGATGAATTTATCCTCCGTTTTACATGAGACTGCACCAATTGAATTTCTAATGAAATCATGAAATCTTTTCGTTTCATTTTCGGAGCTAATGGATAAGATTGAAATAATACGAATGCATTTACAGCACAGATATCCAAGATCCTGATGAATATTGCATAGGCCAACGTTGGGTTCGACGAGCAGATGAACAGTTTGAACATTTCTTGTCAAATTCATCCGCACCACCTTTGATCAAGTTATACATTGCTATGATTTCAGCTTTTCCTGAAGAATGCACATGAATTTTCACAAGAATGGTGCATCAATGATATTAAAAAAAAACAGCTTTTCTTTCTTTTAAAACATACGAAATAAGCGTCATGTCTTTCGTAAAACCACACAGAAACTACCCATTTTTCTTGACTTATTGGCTTGAAATTCCTTAGGATCTCTTTTCAGAGTTCCCACAAAAGTAAGTCCTTTTTCTTTCTAAATTTTTACAAGTTCAATGAATGAAAACCAATTGTACGCTGTAATGCTTCTATTAGTTTTTTTTATTGTCCGCTGCAATGTTTCTATTACTTTTTTTGATTGGTTCCACGAGGCGAAGAACTGCCTGTGTCTGTTTCTTCAATTGTTTTTCATCTTCAGACAGCCCTTCTCCATCTGAATCTTTTCCGCAGTAGATATATGCATTATATAGGTAGTTACTTCTTGCATCACAATGGCACATATTTTTATGCCATATCTGGCGGCTGGTTTTGGCATGTACATTTTATATTTATATCGTCCTCTAAATTTCTCTAACATTTCATCAATACAAGCGTATTTTCCAAAGGAATAAGTACTTTGACAATTCTTTATGACTGTATTGAATATTTCTGAAATGGCTGCTGTTTTATCATTTGCCATACGTTGCTTTCATGTCTTAGGATTATCAAATCGTAAAGAATCGAGTGAAAATAAAAACCTTACTTTCGTAATAATGCATCGAAATATTTCACGCCTGTACCATCTGTTGGAAATAAACTATCAGTATCTTCGAGATTTGATTTGAATACTGCTGAATATAGTAAAAGTCCGAAAAATGCTTTGATTTCAGTTTCATCAATATTAATTAGTTTATGTCTTTTAGGATCAGAATATTTCATTTTGATTTCATTAATTTTGACCCTAGTCCATTTTACAATAATTCTTAGAATACTTTCATCAAAAAATAAATTCCAAGCTCCTTCGGGGTCGGCTTTATGACCTATTCTTGCAGCACTTTTCAAACCTGGTAATTGAAGAATAATATTGTGACTACGAGTTCGAACACCCTTGTTGGGTTCTTGAATAGGCCATTTGAATTCATTTTTTTCCAATAAAAAAATCGCTGGTAGAAGAAGAACATGGATTTTCATTTTCATCGGCAGATATTTCTGAATTTGTATCGTGGTCGCTCTCAATAATCTCATCATGGGAGATGAGAACTCTGAATTAGACCAATTTCGAACAATTTGGTCTTGGGTAAGATATATAGAACGTTTCCAGCACGCATTTGAAGCCATTTCAAGAATATTTATAAAAAAGCGAAATATGTAACAACAACGAAAAGTGAAATTTATCGGCCGAAATTTGAATCGTATCTGCTGTGATTGGTCCCACAGACCGCTGAGGGGGAGGGCGGAATTAAAAAACAAAAAGAAAAAATAAAGCTAGCCAAATGACACTTGGCATGTGACCTTGGAAAACTGGTTTAGAAAGGTACTAGGAAGGACAATATCCATTAATTATTCTAAGAAGTGGAAGCATTTAATGGAAAATGTCGCGCGGTCTGAGAGACCGCTCACAGCAGTTAAAGATTAAAAGGGTGAGTATATGAGGTATTTTGTCCCTCCTTTCCTCTTATCTTCCTCCTTTCCGCCTTCGTAGTGTAGTTGGAAACATACTCAACGCGTATTCGAGAGGTCCAGGGTTCGAGTCTCGGTCAAGACACTGCACATTTTTCACGACTCCTGCTTCAAATATGCCAATCATTTTACAAATTTAATACAAATCTTTATTTTTCATAATAGTAGATTTCTAGACACACGGAATGCAATAACCAAGTCTCGGATTACTCATGCCATCTTCATACTTTTTTTTTTTCACCTTTCTGTCCCTTTTTTTTCACCTCCATGGTGTTTCTAACCATTTTGCTCATTACCTGATTCTTTTCGTTACCTGATTGTTCATGGATTTACAAAATATTTACGCAAAAATACACAAAATTCGCGTGTAAAGAAAGAAAATAAACGATTCCATTTTTAAAAATGAATTGTTGTTAAATTTAAAAAGAAAGACTAACCAGAACAATTTCAGTTAATAAAAATGTTCCATATAGCATCCCTATAGTTTCCAATAGGTGTATATATTTTATTATGCGTAAGATTATAAAAACTTAATTTTGTAGTGTATAAAAATTAAATAACTATTTATAATTAATTATTTAAAAAAACTTTTAACTTGTCAAAATAACTTATTCTATTATAAATAATATTTTCAAACAAAGTTTTAATTTTGCGGTATTTCTGGCCGCCAGTGGCTTGTAGTTTAAGGAGAAGTGTGAGAGACGAAACATATATATGGTTATGAAAGCCATGTATTTAATTCATAATGAATTTACGAAATGAAAAACTGGGTCTAAAATATTGACTTCAACCTACGTCATGCATTAATTGTAAAGAATAAAAATGATACGCTTAAAGACTGAAAATAATCATAATCTTTAAGTGAAATATAATTTTCAGTTAAGAACACAATAAAATATCGAAAACGAAAGCAAAATACATATTTACCAAAGAAAACATATCGTTTGAATTTTTTCTATAAATGTAATTAACGTTAATTCTGGACAAGATAAATAAAGGTATGTGACAAGCATCAAGAATAATTATGATCATTTGAAGATAAAATACGTCTTCTGATAAAATAAATATTACGTTTAAGCGAGAAAAAGGAAGAAGCGCAAGCAGAGAATAGGATAAGTACTTAATAAATCACTTGAAGAAACCTAATTTTTGATATTAGTGCTTTTGCCGAAATGTTATTTTAGAAAATGTCTTCTAGAAATCAAATTAATGCGTATTCTTTTTTTCTTAAGAAGAGAAATTGGTTTATTAAAAGCTATAATAAGGTATGAAAATGTTAATTTAGAGAAAATGAAAAATACAAAAATTATACATAAAACACTGATGAAAGGGGATTTAGTATCAAAAATGATGAAAGTAACCCTATAAGGTATTTCTCCCACTTCCCTAGCGTGCCTTCGTGGTGTAACGGTAGCACGCTTGGCCGGTATTCCAGAGGTCCGTGGTTCGATTCCCGGCGAAGGCGGTTGCATATTTTTCATCTTTTCTGCTTTCAATTAATCTAACGACTCTTCCATAGAACCCTATGGAAATTCTTTCCCTGAATTTTAAAACATATGAAAAATCAATAAAAAGTTCATAAATCCTCCGAAAATTGAATGAAAATAATTTTCAACGATCAGATAAAAGATTTTATGCTAATATGTAGTAGAATCGTTGGTAATGTTAAAAATAGAGCGCTTTATAAATTTATTGCATTGAAGTAGAATTCGTTTATAATTTTGAATCAAGAGTTGTGCTTATGTTTCTTATAACGAAAGTAATGTAGATTCCATGATGACGATCGTGCAGAAAATCAAAGCTTAAAAACTACAACGCTAAAATATTTGCTAAGTAAATCATTCACTATGTTTGAGCTGTTTGGAAGTGCATATCTAAACATTTGAAGATTTCGCCATACACATTGTAGCGTGCGTATGGGTTCGTAATGGATTGAATCTAGTTAAACCATCTTTTTTTTGACAAGGACGATGGAATAGCCCAAGGAGTTCCTGAAGGCTCAATAACTTCGTTGCTTAAATGGTGGATGATCTCACGTATCAATTCTATGATGGGGCAAATTGGTTCCACCGACGTCGTTTGATTTGCGAAGAAAATATCTTGAAATTCTGAATGACACGTTTGGCAGCTCTCCTTTCTTCATCGCTTAGTTCCGCATTCTGCCAATAACTCGGATGTTAGGTTCTCCGAAAGACGCAAAGATCGACGGACTATTTGGTTCATTAAACGCAGGTCACTGGAGTACATGCTGCAACTACATCGCCTTTCGTAATGCTTTACCACTCACGTTCACTCACGATCACTTAGTGATCTCACCGAGATGAAGTCGACAAGTGCTGAGGCTACTAATACTCTTCGCAGTAGTTACAACTCTTAGGATACTCCATTGTGCTGTATCGGAAATTTCTGTTTTCGTCTATGGATCCAAGGAGTAAAATAATGTTCTTGGGTTTATTGTGATATCGAGCTATGGTTGAGTGCTAGGTTTGCTTGAGCTATGGTTTGGTGCACAGATTTAGCTCCTCCTTCAATTCCTAATAGGGTTATATACTCAGAGGCGTAGTTCAGTTCCTTATTTTTAAAGCCTAAGGAAAAATTGTTTTCTTTAGAAATCTAACCGGAATATGAAAGGTTTGGTAGTATCCGCTACGTATGCCTTGTGATGCAGTGGCGTCCGCATTGAGTTTGCATTCCAGTCGTTGAACCAGATGTTTTCGGATTATGGTAACATTGGCTCTTGTGTCGATGGTCATTTTGCAAGGAACTCTACTTATATATTCCATGATAAAATGTCCATTACTGGCGCCACACGTTACAGAAAATTGAATTGCTTTAAAATGAGGCTTCTTAATACCTGGCAATTTCTGCTCCGCGAGATGGCTACTAATTTTTTGTTTCTGTTTCTTTGCTGGGAAGTGGTCTTAGTTCCGTGCCTTGGGGTGTTCTGCAGTTCATTTGAACATGGCCTTCTCCACCGCAGTTCCAACACTTTAGGATCAGTTTATCACCACTCTTGTTTTTTCTCAAGGCATTGATTTCCCTGGTTAAATCGTCTAGACGAGCAGTCAGTTGTTTCACTAGTTCCGGAAAATGAGCAGCTCTGACTGTTTAGAGGTCTCTAGGAGTTGCTTCGTAGGCTGTCTCGAAATTCATGGCGTACACTACAGTGCCCTTGAAATCCTTAACATCCGCCCTTCACAGAGCTTTCTGTATCTCAGGATATAGGATACCATCGATCAAGTACGGTAGGGACGGAATTTTCTATGTTTCTGATGAGCAGTCCAAAAAAGCGACATGAGACAGCCTGCGGGGAGCTCCTGGTGTGCATCCTTGGGATTCTGTTGGCAAGATTTTAATTGAAGCCGGATAGTCTCTTAAACACATCTCGCCAAAGCGCAGCTCCATTACGCCAGTGGAAAGACGAGAAGACCTGGATAGGAATTTAAAAGCTTCAGAAGGGTGTCTACCTGTCACTATCGAATTCTTTAGGCTGTCAACTTCCTCGGCGACAGCAGAAACTTTTGTCATCGATTTGTTGTTTGAAAGCAGAATCTCTTTCTTCAGTTTCTCAAAGTTTATCTTCAACCGTGTCAATTCTGCGTCCCATAACCTAGAGTTTGTTTTCTCTTTCGACAGTAATTTCTTTTTTCCTTTCCTTTTTACCTGTTTCTATCTTTTCTTGAATTGACTTAACGGACCTTTCCATCTTTTTTTGGCTCTATTCTATCTTTTCTTGGCCTGCTTCCATCTTCTCTGGGAGTTATTTGACCGCCTCTTCCGATTTCATCTCTTCTTTAACGGAGTTGACCGCCCCTTCTATCTTCTCTTGGAATCAGCAAAGGCCGATACCGCTTAGTTGCTCCTAGACCGCTCCTGTCACAGGCATTCAATTCCAGTTCTGACACAAAGAATTGTTGCTTGCTTACAGGTATCGAATGCACACAGAACCGATGATAGCTTGATATAAATTATTTTCCCAAAAGAAACACTTAACAGTTCTCTAACTTTGCACAAAAATACTCGTAAAGCTATTCTCAGTATTTCAGAACACAATCAGTAGTTACACTTCAAACTACGTTAAACGCATCGCAACGAAAAGCGTTTATAGAAGGCGATACAGTCTTTCCTGGGTCACCGAGAAATTTCTGGAGCCTTCCATTTCTCGAAATTACTGGAAGTTAATATATTAGGGTTAAAGTTATATATAAGGGTTGGATACAGTTACAGTTACATCGGATCAATTACAGTTATTCTGTTACAGTATCAATTATAATTATAGAAGGAGCAGACTACAATATTGCCAAATGTTCATCAAGTTTAGAGTTAATATATATATATAAATTGCAATATTACGCCAATTTAGCGAGATAGCCATTTACCTCAATGTTAAATATACTTGCTCCTGTTATCGTATTTTTTCGGCAAAGTTTTGCCCTCTTCAGACTTTTCATGTTACATTATACAAAAGATACTACATTTTTACATCTAATTTCACTAAAATTATTTACATATATATGTGATATTTTATAGGTGAAGGCTTGAAAAAGACGTTAACAAAATCAATTTCGGCGAATCACCATCTTTATTTTTACACATTTCAAATCATCTCTTTGCCAAACAAATTACTTTTCAATCATTGTCGAATACAATGATTTTTTATGTAAGAGGAAAAAAGATGCGACGTCATTTCAGGCAGGGTAGCATAAGCAGCGTAGCTAGGAAAAAGGGGGAGTCATTGCTTGCGAGAAGTATTTATATTGCGTAGATGCATATGCGAAGCTAAGCCGGGATTGGTAAATTTTAGTTTTAGTTACCTTTTTCAAACAGTGTTGTGTAATTTGGAAAGATCTCGAATTGGAGAGAAAGGATGAACTTAGGAGGAGAACATAAAATCTAGAACTCTCAATTTTGAGGTTGCTAATTATTTCTTAACATAGTTATTGTAGTTTATTATATCTAACGTATATATATATAATTCGCAACATTATGTAAAACATTATACTAACGAAAATTTAAAAGGAATATTTCTGTGCATGTAACTAAAATTAGTTTTCTTTTTTGGAGCAAATAAAAATAGTTCTTTATTGTAATAAATGTGAATACATTTTAACATTTAAATATTTATTTTTTACAAGCTGAAGTTAATTTATATTAAAAGACAGCAATTCTTTCAAACGAAATATTAAAAAAATATGCTGATAAGACTAGTTAAATAATCTCTTTATAAATCTAATTAACGTTCAGAGGAAACATTCGGCATGTCAATAAGTAATAAAACATGCATTTAGTAAAGGGAACCAAAAATAAAATTTATGAGGAATACTGCGATATTTTTCGTTAAATACTCGTATATGTAGCGACAGGGAGGAAATTAAAGACGGTAAAAACTCATACATACATGAAAATAATTTTTTTCGCCTATCACTAATGAGGTTTTACCGGAAAATAAGCAAATATTTTTGGGAATGTTAATAATAATTAGTTAGTATAAAGGAAAGATTTAAAAAATGTAATGAATGAATAAAAGAATATGTATTTTAAAGTAGGATTAGATGGAATTAATGTCATAAAGCGAAGGACTAAGCCTGTAATCCGCTCGCACGCAAAATAATCTAAACATGTCTTTTCGTTTCACGCAATATGCAAGAGTAGAATTAAGTATCAAACTTTCGCCTGAACTGAGAAAATTACAACGAATATTTTGAATAGGATATAAACTGAAGTAGGGCCTTTATTCGTATGTTAATTTTATAGACAAGACAGATGCATTTGAAAGGAAAACACAATTGGAGATTTGACCAAAGGAAATTCCCTTATTCGATGTTGCCATCATTAAATTTTCATTATTCTAATACTCCGAAGGAATGGCCAGATTTCAAAGCGCCGCTTTGTTAGACAACTGTAGCACTTGAGACACAAATTTCAGATCTCTGACACTTATTGCACTGGATGCTGGATTTGTAAAGCGCTGCAGTTTCAAAACGGTAAGCGCTTCGGGAATAAAGCAGTAAAGTTTTCCTAACTTAATGGACCGAAGTTGCAATTAAATGATGGTATTCTCTCTTCTGAATGATTCTGCATTAGAAAGAATGAGAGTAATAATTTATAATTATGTCCCTCGACTCAGACAATACTATACAATTTATTTATTTGGATGAATATTTATTGATACAGGTAGAATTATTATTCTGGAAAATATCTTCTAGTGGGTAATTTTTGAAACTTGAGGGATTTTAAAGTTCAAAGTTTTAGGTAAGGAAGTAAGTACTGCATTAGCAACATTTCTTTACTCAGTTGAGGAAATTCTTTTGCATTAACCTTTCCAAAGCTTCAGTAATTAAAAATGGAAAACATTTCGTTATATAAAGATTTGATTTAAATTATTGTTGTATTCTTTTAACACTTGAATGTCTTTTCCCTGTCCATTGAAATGGATTCGTAAGCACAATGAATACTATCATCTGTAATTAATTTCTACTCCTACTAAATGAGAAGTCATAACAGTGATTATACTTTTATCATTCCATATGTCTGTGATGAAATGGAACGTTGTTGTTGCAACTAATCTCGCCCGTCTGATATCAGAACAAGCCCATGAAATTCATCTTGGCAAGGAAGCCAAATTGCGCCCTCCATAGGCAAGAACCTTGGACACCATAGAGGTGACAGTATGACTTTGCTCAATTCCGCCCCCAGTTTTGAAGAAAAGCACCTTAGAGTAGGGGTCTTCAACCCGTGGCCCACTGAAGGCAATTTAGTGGCCCCACATTTGAATTTGAAGAAGTTTAAGAAATTTTGATTTCAAGAAAGATTGCCCTTTTGTCGTTAAAAAAACTTTCTTTCTCTTATTCTTGATATTCGAATATTTTATTGACATGCCTGATATTACTTGAGATAAAATGTTCTCCAAATGACAAATTTTTCAAAAATTTCGCATTATCTTATATAATTTTAAAAATAAAGAATTTGACTACGCATAAAATCTCAATTCGATAAAAAGGGTAGATTCTTATCTCTAACAGGTTTGCAACAGATGTCAATCTTTCGCCAAAAGTTACCTCAGCCTAGCTCAAAGTGCCACACGAGTTTAGTGATGAAAAATGGTCGAGAGACTGTATTTCATGTCTATACTACAGGTCGTCTCAATAGTTTGAACTACCTCTTACTGGGAAAAGATCTATTTGTTCATAATATTTATTACTTTGTGAAAGCTTTTGAGACAAAATTGATTCTGTGGGAAAGTCAGTTGCTAAATAAGTCTTTCACTCACTTTCCAAAACTGATGGAGTGTGTGAAGAGCTCTACAACATGGAATTCAAATAATTATGTACAATTCATTTCGAATTTGAAAGAGGAATTCAAAAGCAGATTTTTCGATTTTCGTGAAAAGGAAATTTTTATGAGAATGTTCTCCTTGCCATTTTCAGTAGACGTTGGAAGTGTTCCACCTGAAATTCAATTACATATGTGAACAGCTTTTTAATAAAATGAAAATCCTAAAATCAAAAACAAGAACACGGCTGACAGACATTTGGAGGAAACTTTACGAATTGCAACAACACAGATTAAACCGGATATCGAAGCATTGATCAAGCAAAAAAAAAAAAAAAAAAAAAAATGTCAAATTTCACATTAAAACTAAAGTAATTACCATCTCCTTCCAGTAATTTAAGTTTTTTTTTTTTTCTTTTTTTTTATTGTAAATGAATTTTCTAACATCATTGTGTACAATCACCTTTATACTTTTTTTGAAACATTTTAAAAAAATGAAAAATATTTTAAAGTTGAAAAACATTTTAATTCGATTTCTATTAAACTTTTTGGAACCGATGTATATATATATATATACACAAATCTGTAACACTATTTCTTCGCTTAGAATCAGTTGTAGTCTTGCAAAACAAACCTTCCTTTTTATATAAACTTTCTGATTACACTATTTTTTTGACAGACATGTGGCCTGCGGATCTTTCTGAATTTATTGATGTGGCCCTCGGGCATGAAAGGTTGAAGATCTCTATCTTAGGGGAACGGGTGAAATCTCCCACCCTTCTTTTTTAAAGATGAAGAACAACCGAACAAAAATATGCATGTTATTAATCTATACCACTTATACGGAATTTAGCTTTGAAATTCATTTCAGTATCGTAATAATTCCAAAATGAGAATGCAACTGATGCGAAATTCTGAAGCGCATATACCGAGAAATATTACAAATGTATTATGCCCGTTAACAGTAATTTGAACAAAGACCGTATGATTATTTACTCAGTTTGCCCAGAATCAGTATCATATATCGAGATTTTTCCGATTTTTTTTCCTAAAATATTCCAAGTGAAATTTAAAAGGTTTGTCGCTCGAGTATCCTCCTTTTCATAACGCCAAGAAAGAGAAACGAAATGACTTTTACGGAAAGGGACCATTTAGAGATTTAGATATGATATTATACAAATTTTAGGAAACGATGTAAGTACTTTTTTGTGAGAATCATAAAAAATGTGAAAATATAATGCAGCAGACCTGCAATTGAGCCTATGAGAAAGAACAGTTTATATAAGTCTGAATTGTATTACTTACTTATTCTGATTATGTAAATGAAGAACACAGTGACATCTTTTAACAAAGTATTGAAGATCTGATTGCCAAACCCGTTAACGTACTGAAACGAAGAGCGTTGATTACATCTGAAGCTAAACAGACACTCCATTATCAGTCTAATTTGCTAATTTAATAAATTAGATTTTTTAAATAACATTATAGTTTGAGAAGCATGTTTTCTACCCGAGTAAGACTTGTTAAAGTTATTTAACCAACATTTACATTTTTATTGAGGAAAACAATAAACAATGTACGAACTGAACTTAATCTAACCTTAAAGATAATTTGGGACAACTAGAATTCGACAGTCTGTTTAGTGATATGAAAAAGCAATAAGAAAGCGTCAAATGTTAAATAAATCGGCTTTTTGAAATTAGTAGTGCAGCCTAGTAATGCAGCCCTTTATTTCAGTGCAGCGTGATGTCCAGAGAGGAGATACATTATGAAATATTTCATATTTTAAAACAAAAATGCAATTAAGTTAATTCGAGTTTGAAAGTACTTAAATCAACGATGTATTTGGAATCACTGTAATTTGAAAAAAGGCCAAAATTTATTAAATATTGTTTATTTTCTTTCATCTAAAAATGAATGGGATGCCCAATTGTTTTTTTTTTTTTTTTTTTTTTTTTTTTGCGCGGAAATGTGCAAAGGAATCCATTCATTGGTACCTCCAAAATTTCCAAAATAGGTTTAATGCGGTATTTTACTAGAATCTAATTTTGAATTATTTCTTTGATTCTGACACTTTATATTACACAACATAAAATTAATCACTTTTCAGCTTTCTTTCTTACACAATTTGTTTTTCAATTTGATAGTAGTTTATGCAACATTAAAAGAAAATTGCTTACTGTTTTGGTATAAAAATTAAAAAGTAAATCGTCAAAAACTATTAAATGTGTATTGTAACTGTATTTCCAACACTGGTACAAACCTTTGAGCTATCTTTGAGCTTTGAAGTTTTAAATACTAAAGAAAGGAGAATGTTATCAGATTCATCTAAAAATGAGCCTTCTTTCCGGTTTTCCTAGACAATAAGATCAGTCGCGAGTGCTTAAGTATACAAAGGAGGAAGAACTATCATTTACACACATGACTAATTCTTCGAAGACTGTAAGCACCGGTATATAACCAGCGGAGCGGAACTTAAATGGACTCAAAGTGACATATTAATCCGCTTTACGGTGTTGGATTGACGAAGTAGGCGTGTATCGGAAGTAGACATTTTGTGCCGGTTTTTGTTATGTACCATAGCAAATATATGAAGATTCTAGAGTAATTACTAAGACGTTTTATTTTTTTTTAGTAACATTTCTTTAGGACTTAATCCTCGCAATGCATGTATTGACATACTTGTTTGCTACCATTTCAAATTCAAATAAACGCGATGGTTTGCAAGATAAAGTGCCCACATATTGTAATGATTAATGCCAGTATAAAGAGAATATTAATCAGCAGATCACTGACGATAAGAAAGAAAAATATGAAGGGGTATGAAAAGTACTCCACCAAATTGAAAATGGCGATATGATTGAATTAAACGAATTTAATGTTTTCATATCTGTAGAGAGTGAATTATAACAAAATTTTTAAAAAATATTTTTCTGTACCCTTAAGTTTACAAATCAATTATTCTAAAAAATTATAATATAATAACTCTCTGTTTCTGTATAACATTGAAAGCATAATTCATATTATTGTAAAATTATCAACAAAAATAACAACTACTGAACGGGTAGAGCTGTAGAAAATTGGCATTTTCTCTTTCGAAATCAAACCATTTTAAACTTTGGATTTTATCTGAAAAGGTTTTGAAAATCATAATGCCCGTATATAAATGATAGGTATTTATTTCTATGAGGGAAAAGTTATAAACACTAAATTCATTGAAAAAAAAAATAACCCGCTTATCGGTAGGATAAGGCTGACAATGTATTTGTATTTATTCTATAAAGCTGGCTTTCTTTGCTAACAAAAATAAATTATACTAGCATCGGATATTGGAATAAACATTTTAGGTATTAGAAGTGTAAATGAAATTTAAAAAATGTTAAATGAATATTTAAAAAAATTAAAACGTTATTTATTTGACTTAAAACGTAACAGATTTTAATGTATTCAGAAAAATGCGGTTGCGGGCGTAATATTTGTTATTATTTCATGCAATGTCCTTTAATCAGAAAACAGTTAAAACTTTATGCAATTATAGTCAATCGACATTAAATTTAATTAGCTAAAATATGCGATTCTTTTGTTACTAAAATGTAGGTATCAAAGTATCAAAGAAAACTTCCACAACTTCTCTTCCCAAGTTTATCACATCATCGTAGAAAAAAGGTAAAGTTTTCTTTCTTGCCTGTGTGGCATTTATTTTGCACATTGTTTATAGTTCGAAAAAAAAAAAATCTCTATGGAGTTTATAAAAGGACTAAAGGAGGCATCGAGGCAATGTTGATTTCAAATGCCACGCTTCAGTATTTCCTTGTAGCTAAATTCTACATATGTCAGCATATTGTATATTACATAGTTTAGAATCTCTATATTGCTTCCTGTTTAGTTAAAAACTGATCAGCAAAACATTAAGATTCCCATTTCACTGTGAGAATGTGCTCACCGGTAAAGCTAGGTGGGAATGTAATTAGCAACTGACGAAGATATTGAGATACGATTTTGTAGATTACATGGGTCTGCAGTGCGAAAGACAACTTTTATTTAAACCACTTTGATAAAGACCGGCTTGGGATCACCTGATTGCTAAAAAGGAGTATTGGAAAAGTTGAAGAAAGAGTAAGGCATTCTATATCAGGTGTTCATCAGCTGCTATTATTAGTAAAGGATGTCCTAACAAAAGCACCGGATTTAATATGGCGAATAAAATACTTTGTTTTTAGAAAATGGAAACTATTTTACATACTTCGAACAGGTAAACGTTCCCACTTAAGAATGAAAAATAATGTCTAACATATGTCTCTTTGGATTTGCTCTACAGCACCGGAATTTCTTAAGGAAATTCGTAATAATGTTTTCACGTATTTGGCGATCAAAGTGGCTATGGCAAGTTCAGCTTCCTCTTTAAAAATCATTAGTTGTTTAAATTCGGCTTCTTTCTGGTTTGCACTAACACTGTAATTCACAATAATGGTGCTTTCAGCACACCTGTTGAATTGAGAGCGTGGATATTTAGTACCTATTGTCGAACCCGATTTCTTTATCAATTTGCGAATTGTTGTTTCATTAGATACACTATCAGGCTCAAGCAGCCCAGATGACATAGTGGTTTGGGGAGCCTACTGTGGTGCCGAAGGCCCAGGTTCGAATCCCGGAGAACGCATGGATGTTTGTAAATGTAGAGTGTCTTTGCGGCCAACCAAAACGTCCTCTCGAGAGGTTGGTGATAGGAGAAGAAGGGTAGGTAACGATTGGACCTCTCTCCGCGGGGTGTTCTCCATCAAAACTCTGGGTGGAATTGAGCGAAGTCGTACTGTCACCTGTACGGTGCACAAGGCTCTTGTCAACGATAGGCGAAAGCGCAATCTTGTTTTCCTTGCCGCGATGAATTTCGTGAGTTTGATCTGCTGTTAACGTCAGACAAGTCATAACACAACAACAGGCCCGAAGAATGAACGAACTTCCTAATACTTGCATTCTTTTAATGCGATTTCACAAGCAAAACTCGCTGTTCCTTTATGTAGCTTCTACATCTCATCTGCGGAATGAATTGACAGTCATAAAACGTCAGTGTTACCAGGTAAAATCAAACTCTATTTTCTGATAGCGGAATATTTATTACCTTTTGCAAGTATGTCAAAATATTTTCCATTTTCTGAAAATAAAGTATTTTTAGGCATATTAACTCTGGTGCTTTTGTAGGAACATCCTATGCATAAAGAAGAGGAATCCAGCAGTATACGCGGAGACGTTGAAAATCTATGCCTAATCAACGAATACGGATGAGTGAGACATTTTTATGAAAATAAATAAGTGATGGTTGGTAACATAGCTGACAGTTGAATATAATACAGGTCTAAGAACATGTGCATCAGAGCACATAGCTCATCGTATTCTTTTAGGTATATAGGGCTTCGCATCTGACGTCCTTCCATGCACATCTGTTAACCCAGTATCATTGACCTTTACGTATATTTGCCCATAATAATGGGATGTATGGTGCATCTTGATTGGATCACAAAGAAATGGAAAAGGTGTATATGGCCGAATGAATCAGGATTTCATTTACGCCACTTCACTGTTCGTGGCGAGGTACTCCGTCCTCTAGGCGCAAGCTGTATCGGCGGATGTATATGGCCAACTAGTGGGAGTATTATGCTTTGAGATACTTTCGGATGAGAGTCATTGGGGAGATTAGCTTGTTGTGGAACATACCATAACAGTTTCGGGCTTTGTGAATGTCATTGCTAATCATTTACAGTCTTTTAAGTTTCACCCCCCCCCGAAGTACGCTTTTACAGTATATCAGCGTTTTTTGCCGTACGTCTAGAATTATGTTAAAGTGATTTAAAGAACAAACTTTTGAATTATAACTGATGTTCTAATCTCATAATTTACCAGGTATAAATGCTATATATATATATACCAAGAATGTCATGGAGAATTTGGTACAGTCTTCCTCAGAAAGCTTACCAAGGATTTATAAAATTCATACTGCCACAGATTGCAGCTGTTTTGGGTGGCATAGACTGAACGACACTTTAGGACCCGTGTCATAATGCTATAGTTTTCAGGCTATATATTATAGCTATGTACGAGAATATATTTATAGTTGTAAAAGTTACTTTCGCTTTTAATTTTCAATGTAATTTCCTTATTAAAAATTCAATTTTAAATTTGCTTTCTCTTTACATTGAAAAAGGGAGAATAAACTAGTTTAGACGAAATAAATGTTCAGGAGAATTTCAGACTGTGTCAGATCTGTGTCAGATCAGAGTCTGTCAGGTTACATGCAATGCTTGTAACAGTATACGCCACAATTTTAAATTTGCTTTCTCTTTACATTGAAAAAGGGAGAATAAACTAGTTTAGACGAAATAAATGTTCAGGAGAATTTCAGACTGTGTCAGATCAGAGTCTGTCAGGTTACATGCAATGCTTGTAACAGTACACGCCAATATCACATGTAAAATGTATTAAAAATCAGCCTTTGATTGGCATAGGTTTTATAGAAAAACCCTTTATCAATTCTGGAAGTTTTTCTTCTCAAAATGAAAATACTTGTAAAATATCTTTGCTGTGGGAAGAAGAAAGAACTCTTATCTGAAGCTTTGTAAATCCACGGAGTTTTCTATAAAACTTACTGCAGTCCAGTGTTTTTAGTCCAAAGGGACTTTGTCCCTGATAATACTATAAATGTTGAATCACTATAAATGTCCGTTTCACTTTTCAAATTGTTGCCACCAAATTTTAGAGACTTGCATTATATTTGAAGAAATTAAATAATGAAAAATCTGCATAAATTTATGTCTGTTTCTCGCATTGTGATAAAACAACGATACATAGAGCCATCGAATTTTGGAAGACGTAATCCTCCTACGAATATGGGCATGTGGAAGACCAAATTTGAAATTTGGAATTTGTTTTATTATCGATTTGATATTTTGTAAAACTTTAACGAATTTTTGAGTAACAAACTCAACGATTTAAAAGCGAGCAATGGCAACACTCTACGACGGAGGAAAAAACTTTTTTATCTCCAGCGAGCGCGGAACTGTGTACCGGAAATTCTAAAGATATGCTGATTTTAAAATTATTTTGCGACATTGCTACTGAAATGAATTTTACGGTTTAAGTGCAAAGAACATGATATTTAATAAATAAAGGTAACAGACAAAACGTTAAAAAACGTCCCTTTGAACACGTAATTTAAAATCTGAAACCTTTCAGATTTTTTTATTTAATTTAATTTAATTTAATTTAATTTATTTATTTGCTTATTTTTACCAGATTGCTTGTTTTCTCCGTCTTTCTGTGACATACCTGCAGCACTACTGAAGATGAGTAGACTGGATTGATATTATTTAGCAAAGTACAGCACGTCAGAACTGAAATGTTTAATATTTTCTCCGGCACTGCCTTCTTGTAACCTTTATGCATATTTACTGTTTTCCAGTGCATGTCAGAAGGGCAATGATTTATAAATTAAAAATTGTTATCCCATAATCAAAGCCTCTTAAATGAAATAGGCATTGGTTCGGGACAGCTTCCTTAACAGTGAAAATTATAAATTAAAAACTGACATAAAAATATATACGGTTGAAGGATCAAATATATCTATTACAAAATAATATTTTTTTTAAATCTCCTTCCAGTTTTATAAAGTTTCTTGCTTAATAATATATTCTTCCGTTAGTAAGGATGTACGAAAGCGTTTTAAATCAGAAATGGTACTGGTATTTAAGTTTTGTCATCATAATTATGAGTGCAGCACCTTTTATATAATTCTCTATATTTTCAAACGAACAATGTTAAAATAGCACAGATATATGCACAAGGTTTACAGTTCTTATATACAAGGTGTTACGGGGTCACAGTTCTTTGAATTAAAGTTAAAATGACTTTCGCAGACGATAATAGATGTCTTCATTGACAGAATGGCGGTATTGCAATGATCTAAGGATTTTGGTGAAAAAATAATGTTACTAGTAACATTTATAGTTACATTTTTAGCCTCCCTCCACTTATATTTTTATAGTTTTAAAAGTCTGAATGAAATGTGGGAACATTAAATATCAAATATTTTTTTATAAAAATAGATGTATTTTAAAAAACCATAGTTTCTTTTAATAATTTTTAGAACTGTTTTTAAGTAAAATTCAAAATTCAATGCGGAAACCCATTGCAGGATGAAAGAATATGGAACAGAGGAAGAAATTTTACACAGGGGAATATAATGTTATATAAATAAGTCAGATCGGGTGTAAAAGCACTCAACTATATTTTTGATATTCTTTATTTTACTTAGAAAAGAGCAAGTTCTTAGTTTCTAAGCTATATGTTTTTAGCCCAAAGGGGCATTAACCCCTCGAAACAGTATTTTCATAGAATCACTAAAAGCGTTAAAACACTTTTCAAATAATTACCACTAAATATTATCGCCCTGTATTATATTTAAAGAAATTGAATAATGAGAAATTTGAATGAATGTATGTATGTGTCTCTCATTGTTAAAAAAACAACGGACCTAGAGTCATCCAGCTTTGAATTAGCCAATAGTCGTGCATCCGAATATGGGCACTTGGAAGATCGTAGTCTGAATTTCGATTTTTTTATTATTTATTTCACATTTTGTAAAATTGGAAAGAATTTTTGAATTAATCAACTCAACGACTTCAAAGCGAGCAGTGACAAAGCTGTACAAAATTTAAAAAAAAAAAAAAAAAAAAAATTATCTCCAGCGCGTGAGACTGTTTATCTGAAATTCTAAAGATATGCTGTTTATAAATACTTTTAGCCGAAAGGGGCTTTACCCCAAATGCTCTCGAAACGAGTATGTATGTGTAAATGACAAAAAATGTCCGTTTGGGCGTAATATAAAATCTGATAGCTTTCAGCTTTTTTTCATTATTCTTTTTATTTTTCATTTATTTCTGTTAATGCTTATCGAATTTGATCGGTCATGTTATTTTTATTATTAAAATTATATTCAAAAAATGTCGATTCACATTTTGAAGGAGTTATTGCATTAATAAATAGAAATTTCTGAGTAAATCTCTCTGGCACGTAAAACTGACTCCGAAGACAACTCACATATTTCATTCTGTTTAATAATAAAAATTTCCTATGGCGTTTTAGAGATGTGTTCCGAAGTATATGTATTGTATCTACCAATTATTACGAAGCATTCAAATTATCACGCAGCATGTATTTATATGTTCTCCTTCGCATCTAGTGAATGCAACCTCTCATACCATACTCTTGTAATCTTACGACAAGAATATGATTTGAGAGAATACAATTTATACTTAGCAGTTCCGTTAAGATCCATATCTAGAAATTGCTGCTCTTTTGCTGCAATGAACATGAACAAATCCTTTCTAAAAAATAAAGAATTAAAATGTAAGCGTTCATTATTACTTTGAGAAAGGAATTCAACAATGCTTTCTTAATTATGAGAAAATGTAGGAAACTGCAGAACCCTACTTTTATTCAACATATAAGATCCATAAACTTTCTTGTTATTAAAAATTTTATTCTTTTCAGTTTTAAATTCTACGATTAAGTACTTTATTTCTGCCATTATCAGTATTCAAAAATGCGTTTTTAGTGCTTTAACCGCAACCAATAACGTTCCAAAAATTTCTACAAAGAATTATCTTGGCTACTAAAGTATGTTCTTCATCGGGCAAGTATCACTTTTATTTCCAAATTTCGATTAGTTACGGTTCATGAACTTTAAATTATACTCGCGATATGCGTTGATGGAATGCAAATTTTGATTTTTATCCTTCTTAAAATAGCGAATAGATTAAGAAGAAAAAAAGATCGCCGAAGAGAAATTCGCATTGAGAAAGGACGGCGAAGTGCACATTGTGGTAAAAATGGGAGTATATTCGGAAAATTGCTCTTATTATTTACAAGATGGGTAAGAAAATTACTCTGCATGCACCTGATTTTGGATTACGGTGCGTTTATGGTCTTAGTGGTTTCTTTAAGGAGCAAGACCCGAGGGTAGATGCTGAAGATAATGCATACTTTATTATGTCTATTAAGTAGTTTTTTTTAAACGGGAAATGTCCCTGACCTACGATTATGGCCATCTAAGGACAAAGATTTCCCTTGAAGCAAAATTCAAAGCAAGTAGTTTTTTTTTTTTTTTTCGTAAAAAAATGGAGTATATGCAAAATTTATTTGGAAAATTAAGTTTCATTTCAGGAAAGAATGACAGTTCATTAACACACTATGTAGACTAAAAGGATAAAAGGCCCTTTTTTAATTAATTTTTTCCTTGGATGCTTTTTTTAGGCTACCTGTACTGTTCTTTTTATTCCTTCTATGAAGTAAAGGAAGAGTTGTAATTGTGATAAATTTTCTTTATCAGATTTCAACAAAAATATCTAGTTTGAGAGTTCCAGAATCCGTTTTGACTAATTTTTGCTTGACATTTTTACGAACAGACAACTCCCCAAGCTTGGTTGTGTTCATATGTTGGGAGTGGACAAGATGGGGGAGATAAGGTGCCTTCGCAGTAACTACAATCATCGCCTATACGGTGACGCAAGATTCGGCAAGAGTATTGCCAAGTCTGTCACAGGTTGTGTGATCGCTATATATTAAATATTATAAACCTTGGGGGCTTGAGCCTGGTGGGATCGCCTCTGGTATGAGGAGCATAATAACCATGTATGGGCTACTAGAATATCTAGGTCTGGGTGCATTTCCCACTGGTACAATATACGTACGGACAAAATAAAGGATACTTTATACCAAAGTGGACTGTAAAATGGAAGCAAAAAGCACCTTTACTCGACATTTGTGCGTAAATAAGTATATATCTTACATAATTCTAAAACGATTAGCTATAGTACGTTGAAATTTTGTATTCGGGACGGTTATAAAATGCGCGCGCGCACACACACATACACATACACACACATATGTATATATATGCCTTTTCATGAATCGAGATTTCTGGCAGTCGTTGTAGCAGTTGAGAGAAAATTAAGAATCCACAGTTGACATATTTGACTGAAGACCGGGTGGTGATGGCATAACTACGTAGAAGAATGAATAATTTGCAGACAAACTTGCCATAAGTTAAACAGATAATTTATTTTTGAACAATCCCGAGGGAGATTTTTTCCACTTCCCTACATTACAGCGACGAATAAACACCCCAGGATGTATCTATGACGCATTACATTTCTAAAACAATAGAGGAAACCAAGCAGCGACCGGAAGATTTCAGTTTTGCAAGCAAGAAGTAACAAAAAGGAAAAAAGTCCTTATCCGGCCTTTATTTTCGCAATCTTAGGCATATACTTCCAATGACAAACATGTTTTAAATGACGAAATTATTCATGTTTTGGACAAATAAATCTAATTTTTAATGCGATGTTTTGGAATCTAATTTTTAATGCGGTTTCCCGGTTCTTATATTTGTATTTGAGAAAATTTTGTTGTTGTTATGAAAAAATAAAAATATAAGAAGCTTGACTCCCGTACGACAAAAATTCACCGGAGAGTTTCAAAATTGATAGTTTTTGATGTGATTTACAACTTGGCTTGAGGTATCGGTAATTAAGTTAGAATAGTTTGAGGTTAGCCATAACATAATATTTCAAATTATGTTATTAGGCCAGCCTAAACTTTCGAAATCCCATGTTCTTTCCACAGCTTTATGGTTTATAAGAGCCATACTATTTTCTTTTGCTGAACATATAAAACGGTGCTAATCTACTTTCGATCGTGAAACAGCATGCACATTATACTCTCGCGTGTCTTATGCTTTTCGCTTTGACCGCTGTTAGTTATAATAAAACCGGTTTAATTTATCTGATTATGATTATGGCAAAGCACTCGAGAGCTATCTGGCTAAGGGCAGGGATGCCTTTGTGGAGGACGTTGTAAGGGAAACTGGCTCCTACACACCTTATACATCCTGAAAAACAAAACAAAACAAAAAATCCCACGCAGTCAGCCCGTTCTCCGGGATTCGAATCCCGGACCGAACTAGTGACCGAAGTGTTCAACTACTTTACCGCTAGGCTGCTGGGTGCCCTATAGAAAAATTGTTTTGATGATGTTTTTCAGTCTTAAACTTTTAATGTATCTATATACATCTAATAGGTTAATATTAAAAAGTTCGCAGCTTTCACTTTAAGGTAAATATTTTTTACTGAAAAATGCTCATTGGGGTATGATTTCAGTCTTTCATTTTATCCCTGTTTTGATCTTGTTTTCGAAATTGCAGCTAATATTTTTATCTTTATACATAAATTTTAAACAATATCGTCAGAAAATAAACTGATTTCTACCCCAATTGTCAAATTTTTTGTAAAGACATAAATTGAATATTTTGTGTTCAGTAGGAATCATGAAAAATTAACCATCAGTTTCTCACAGTCTTTTAATTTACAAAATGCATATTAATAGATAACTAAATCTGAATAAATTAACACTGATAATAATGAATAAAATTTTGACAATGAACATAAATATTTTACTTAAGTTTATGATATAACTTTTTTTTTTTTCTAAAATTGACTTTAAAAGATATAAAACGTTTTTTCTATTTAAACAAAATGTGCTAGAATATAGTATAACAAAACAAGTTAATGAAAAATAAAAAATATTGTTAAAATGTGCATATTCTAAAACATTTATATAATACATATTAACGAAAATGCAGTTAGAGAAGGCATTCTTACATTTGGCAAATGCATGATAGAACACATTTATTCAGCTTGTATACCAAAACCGTTGTTCATATTTGGTACAGTTTAAAATGTGAATCAACAACACGCTTCAACTCACTTTTGTTTTTTGGACTCTGGTTACCATTTAGTATTTCTCAAAATTATCAAATGGTGACATAGACACTCTTCTGCGAAATTTTTCACAATATTCTAAACATTCCTTGCATATTGTTTTCGTTTCACATAAGTTAGAATTATTATTTAGCTCCTTGTATAGTGTTGTTCTTTATTATGCATTTTTATTTCAAATACATTTCCAGGCACAGCCATACATACGCACGTTCGAAAAATTATGACAGAAAAGTTCGTGTATTTTTAATATACCAACAACCACTTTTATTCTTTAAAAATAAGCATAATCTTCATTTATTGTCTCTGCTGACTATTAACTCTAATATTAAAATGTATTCATAAAAATGCATAAAAAGTGAAAAGAATAAAATTTAATTTATATTTTACCTGCTTATGAATATTAATACCATTTATCTGGCCTTTAAAGGCTTCATTGTTTCTTGTTTTCAGAAGATAAACCCTCAGATGGCAGATATTTGCATGAAATAAATGTACAAATAAAATTTTTAATTTTAAATTAATTATGTGGAAAATAAATTTAACGTACCACTCAATTTTTAAGCAAAGAGAATACAAAATAAGCTCTAAAATGTTTCCTGAATAAAGTACTGTAATTTATGTATTATTTATAACTTATAATTAAAAATCCCCTCTTTTAAAAATTTGGGAACAATGCAAAAACGCATCGTATATTTATAGCAATTAAGAATTTTCTATTCATAAAGAAAGAAAGAAATTGAAATTATTATTAATGTAGTTAAATATATTCAATTCCCAAACTTAAGTTAAAGGTAATAAATAATATGTTTTAAATTCAGAGAGAACTGCACATAATGTCATGACTTAATCAAATTAAGTAGTTTAGTAGAAACTAATTAACTTAAAATTTTTATTTTCTGATGCAGCAGTAAGCCTGTCAAAATAATAAATGGCTTTAGATAACGCATCCAAGCTGAAGGACGAATTAACATATTTCAGGTACTTTGTTTTATTAGGAACAATTACTGTATTAGCTTTATTTTAAGTGCTAAAATCCATTACGCGTTTACATACCACCAATATAAATATATAACATAAACAAACAAAACTATCAGTAAATCTTTCAGTGACAGCATATGGAACTGAATTTCTTATTTATCAAGGTTTTTCTTTTCAAGAAGCTGACACAATTTTTAACGAAAAATATATTCATTGCATCAATCAATAATACAGTGATTATTTTGTAGTTATTTTTAAACTTCTTTAACAGTTTATTATCTTCTGTAATTTACAATTGTAGAGCCATTAGGTTTTTCTCAAGTGGGAGAGGAGAAAATTGTACTGTGCTATCGCCGGCCGGCTCGAACTCTGGACCTCTCGAATACGCATCGAGTTTGCTTCCAATTATATCACGAAGGCATGCCGAAAGGAGAAAGAAAATAACTTGTACAATAACATATTACGCATTGGCCCACAAATAGCCTCAGAATACTAGTATGGTAGTTTGTAATGATTAAGTTAAGGGCAGCAAAAACAATTAGATCAATTTTCGTCAAGTTTCTTGTTTGAAATATAAAGACACGTTATTTTGCCTTATAACGTCCTCCTACGGCAGCGATACCTAGCCTTAGATCATTTTCGCTGTTTTGCCGTCTAAATTATTGCCAACGGAATAAACCAGAAAACCAGATTTTTTTTAATGGCTCTCTTAGCGATATTCAGTTATAAATAATGGGAGAAATATTTTTTATAATTAACTTTGTTGATTACAACAATAGGCTACTTTATATTGCAACAAAAAGATAGACATAAAAGTTCAAAAATATTAAAATTTGGCGAAATTGGTGGGAAGGGGGAAGCAAAAATATTAAAATATACTATTTGGATAAAAGATAAAAGAAAGAAAGAGGAAAGGGAACATATCTGGCAGAAATTATTTCAACAATATGTTATTAGAAAATGAAATCAGCAATAAGAATATTTCAGAAAAGTATTTAATATGTTTCTTACGTTATAAAAATCATTTTACATTGCATTATAGTGATTTCCTGTAAACTTCGTGCTATTTTATGGGAACAGATTTATTGAACTTGAAGTTAATATTCAAGGAACATTTAAGAGTTTTATTTCTAAGATATTGCGTCTAGGTATGTAAAAGTACTTTTCTGAAAGTTACTTAATAGGCAATCTTTGAAATATTCCTCAGTTTTAATACTTTCCTTGAAATACCCATCAAAAATAAATTTCTAAAAACTTACCAAGAACGCCTTCTCCATGAGAAATGTAATAAATGCCTATGTGATCGACGAAATTTCTACAAAAATGAGTTGGAAACTTGATGTTTGATATATAAGCACTAATTTATAATTAGAACACCTTTTTATATATACCATCGCCAAACATAAATTCAATAAAAACCATGAATTATGGTTCGTGCCTTTTATTGAACTTATGTTTTTTATTGAATTTATGTTCCTTGGAGATGGCGTATAAAAAGGGTTCTATTTATAAATTATTGCTTTATTACATTGCAGCTTTGCGCAAGTCAGAGGCTTTTTAATTTACTTTCATTTACTTTTATTTAGAATTTATATATATATTCAAAATAAAATAATTAAAAATGTAAATTAAAAAGCTTATGACTTGCGCTAAAGCTGCAAAGTAATAAACTAATAGTTAATTATAATTTATAATAAGAAAACTTTTCATATACCATCTCCGAGGAACACACATTCAATTTAAAACCACGAGAGGTCCCGGTTCGAGTCCCGGCGAGGGCACTGCACATTTTCTATGCAGTTTCATTCGGTTAAATTGTTAATGTTTCACTGGTGACTTTTGAAAATTATCATTCTGATTGCCAAGCAACTAAATATTTAGAAAAGTTGTTCCATTTTACCAAATTTCAATGAGCATTTTCCTTGACATTCTGCTCTTCTTTTAATAAAGATTAACAAATACAAAGCAGTTACTTGATCCATTTTTAAGGGGGAAATGTAGTAGTTTGTTTAAAAACGGTTTAAAATTAATAAAAAGTAAAGCTCAGAGGTTCATTTTAGTTGAAAAACTTTAAATTTTTTTTTACAGAATGGAAAATTTAAATGAAGCGGAAAAATTTTCCCTTCATTACTTCTTATAAAAGTCGATATTTATTTACGCGCTGTGTTTCATTTCACTCTACCGATTTCCTCTTGAATAAAAATAATAAATAAAAGGAAAAGAAAAACCTTTGTTTTCGTGGAGTTCAATGTTTTGTCAAAATAATCACAGCCCTACGTTAGGCAAAACAGGAAAATCGGAAACCATGAAATTGAACAGACACCATGTAAATGGGACAGTTAGATCTCAAATGAGAAACGTTCAGAAATTCATTTTACACGACATGTCACCGAAGAATGAGAGAAAGAGAAGCCAGCTGGCGATACACACGCAGAATCAACCAAACAAGCAAAAACACTTCCAGAAATAAAACATCGGTCATTTCCGATTACAGATATATATATATAAATGTGTGTGTGTAAGAAATACCGTCGCTTGAAGAAAGGAAATAATAATAAAAAATATGTTAGATATCGGAGGTGTCTAGATTTTCTTCCTTTTCTTGTACTATTTTACTTATGAATTTTTTTATTTGTATAGCTGGCTGTAACTTACTTTGGAGCTGAAGTGGTGCAAATCCATCTGATTTCGAATAGTTTTCTGAAGTGAATGGTGAAATTTTATTCAGCCTGAGATATCCGGCTAATTCTGGAAAATAAATCTATTATTGCTGTTATTTAGCAGAGGTGGTAAAAATAAACAATAGCTGATAAACATATTATCAAAGTATAATATGTGGTTTTTTCTTACATTTTTACATAAAAATATGTTAAATTTCAGGATTACTTAGATATGTTTCTACAAAAATATTTATCAATATTTTACTTTTATTTTTATCCCTTGCGTTTATTAAGGTGTAAAGAATTAAATGGATTAAAATCTAACTGATAAAGAATGTAAAGACATAAGGTTGTTTTGAAGCAGGATACATAAAAAATGAGCAATGCCGACTCGAACCTAGACCTATCGAATACGCGCCGAGTGTGCTACCGTTACACCACGAAGGCATGCTCAAAGGAAGGAGAGAATACCTTAAGAAATATCTATTAAATATAACAGTTTGAATACCGGCTATTTTTTGAAAATTTCTCTTTTTTTTTCCTTTACAAAATTATATGGTAAAAGTTTAGATGTTTACATAAACCTAAACTTGTAGTCCATTTAGTTCACAATGTGTCACAGAATATTTGTGGAAATTTTCATAAATTTACTGTAGAAAAATTTTAACGTTCTGTAGGGTATTTCTCCCACCTTCCTAGCATGCCTTCGTGATGTGGTGGTCTGCATGCTGGGCGCGTATTCCAGAGATCCGTGGTTCGATTCCCGGCGAACGCGTTGCTCATTTTCATCTGTTCTGCTTCCAAAAAATACTTAATGTCTCAATAGTTCGTTAAAAAGAGAAAAGTTGACAAAATAAGTTTAATTTAAACACAAACAGAATAAGAAATGAAAATTTTGCCAAATGTGAAAATAAAAATGCAAAGCTAATCTTGCTCCCGACCACTTAATAAGGAATAGAAAGATTCAAAATCCTCTTTCGAACAATCCCCAAAAGTATTCAAATGAAAAGTTCTCAGTTTAAAATTATTTAAAATATTCTGTGTACTTTATACATCAACTTCGATCTTCTTAAACAGAAAATTCCGTCTCACGGCGTAGAACAAGAAAGGCCATAACTGTGCTAACGACCGGTGAAACAAAGTCAAAGTAGTTTTGAGAAGCTTAATGTAAAAGCTTTAAAATAATAAAATAGTAATAAAAATAATAAAAGGCTTTTGAAAAATTTTATCAAAATTGACGATTAGAACGTAGTCGGTTCTAGATCTTATCATTTGGTAGAAAACTTCCATCAAAGGAAAACGGTCTTAACAAACAAAAAAAAAACACATTTTATTCTCAGCTTGATTGCAGCATTTATGATACTCTTAAGTCATGGAAATCTTATGATGAAATCTTTTCACGGAGATAAATCATTGTCTCAAAAATTATCGTAATGGAACAACCCAAATAAACAGAAAAAAAATAATTTAAACGGAAAAGTAGTTAACGATTTCAGTGGCAAAAATAAACGGAAGAAAATGTATGAGTTTAACACGAATAAATGTAAGGAAATACGTATTTTGCTTAATAAAAGTAATATAAACATAATGAGTGTTTTTTAGCAATTTATTTTATATCATTTACATGAAAATCTAAATTTTTATGCAAATTCCATGACTAGAGCGTAGGTTTGAAAGAAAATTTATGTTAATTAACCGGTTATTTGAAATTTCAGCCTTTACTATAACTTCTCCTTCCGTCTTCCTCACCAGAATGCCAATGAGTAGCTAGTATTTAAAATGAGGAGGCGTGTTTCTGGTATCTCGTCAGCGTTATGTTGTTAGTTTCCTGCCAGCTATGATAGTTGCAATTATTCGGCTTAGAACGCTTTATCGCTGTCGGTACTTTAATTCTGATGCTCCGTCAGAGTTAATGAGCCAGCTTCTAGCAGTATATAATTGCACAGTCCTTGACTACTCTTCAACGTTTGAATTAAGTTGAACTGTTCTACTTTATTTTGCATCACCACGAATTGTAGAAATTGTAGCACAAGAAAGCGCCCTTGTGGTCTAAAGAGTTAATTTAAACTTTCCAATGCTTTATCTTTTTCTCAGACAGCGATAATCCGCTTCACGTCTGTTAGGGTTATAGAACTAATTTAGCATTACTAGAACAAGTGTACCCCTACAGGATATGTCTCTTAGTTTTTCCACAGCCGATCATTCTTTACGTACACTGTTTTACAGCACATTTCTAGACCAATGGTAGAGTTTTCCACACCTTCTTTTCAAAAAGACTTTTTACGTAATATAAAGTTGCAAGCAATAGGATTTTAATAGAGAAAAGCAAAGAAATTCAGCTATGCCTTTCAAGAATTGAAATCAAGAATCTTTTAGTACATTAAGTGGATGTTCAAGTGTTTACACTCAAAGAGACTGCGCAAAGGGATTCAGTTCTTCACCATAGGAAGGGCGATTGGGAAAGGCACAAAACGCAGTCAGCCAAATCCAAGCAGTAACGATCACTCATTACATTTTTAGTTCGATGCCATTCTAGAGCGTATGTATGCAACTAATTTCTGACCGTTTTTCCAAGAACTTCTGCATCATTTATTCTCAAGCTCCACATTAATTCTCCGACGACTGTAAACTTTTATTAATTGTAAGTTAAATATAATAGCAGGGGTATATTGAAACATAAAAATGTACCACAACCTAGAACATCGCTGCTAAATCAAATTCAAGTTGAGTCATTACATTTATTAAGAATTTTGTCTTACCTATGGAAATTTTTTATTACCTGACGGATTTCGCTAGTGTACTATTCCAAGGTTCGTAGAAGAAAAAATATAAATCTATCTAATAAATGCCAAACATTTTCAGAGGCAGAATTTTTTATTTCCTTTACTTTCTTCCAAAACGTATAATTTTTTGCAAATGACACTGATCAGCACAAATTTCGTAATATTCTAAATAGCACTTGCTTCCTGTATAATCGACAGCACTGCCTTGAGTGTATATTTAGATAGTACTAGCTACAACCGCAATTGTTGGGTGACATCACATCATTTATCAAATCATTATCATTTATCAGTATTTTACGAAGTCATTCTAAAATTATTATTTTAAGGTTTCTACAAGAAACATTCTGGTCTTATATAATGGATTATTGTATCTAAAAATTATTCATTAAACCTGTTGCCTCTCTTTGAAAGATTTTAATATTAATGACAAATGCATTAATTCTTGAAAGGTCAAGGATAGAGCTTCGACCTCAAAAACGGGTAAATAAGAAAAAAAATTGTCCTATAAATAACAAGTACGTAATTTTGAAAATAGCTTTGCGTGTTACAAATTTTCTAGAATAACGTATTTAATGACTGATATGCAAACATCGGAAGAATATAAATACTTGTTTCAAATGTCTTCAAGTTCCAGCTCAAGAACGTTTCCGTGTGTAAAAGTCCATTAAAACAAGATTAAGAAGTCCATTAAGTTGTACGTAAGCGTTTTAGCGTTGTCAAGGGAAATGGCATGCTCAATGAAGCATAGTTTACAACTTTGTACATAAAATGAATACACGAGGTCTGATTTTTCATGTTTCGTTATGTAATAATTTTTATAACTGATATTTTTACAGACTATTTTTTAGTAATACTTAATTTATGTTAGAAATTGTTAGTTTACTCCTTTAGTTGCTGAACCCCAGATTTCAGAGTACAGACTATTTTAAGGTATAGGATGATTTAACAACTTATGTATTATTCTTAAATGCAATTCGAATACGCATTTCTTTTTGAATAAAATTATTCATGCTATACTATTCAGAATCCGCCCGACCGGTAAAGTGGTTAGCGTCGCTGAATGCCGTGCCGAAGGGCTCGGGATCGAATCCCAGAGAAGGCATCGCTGTTTGTAAATGTATAATGTCGGTGCGGCATGGCGGCATTATAGATATGTGACGAGCCGAAAGTCCTCTCTTGTGGTTTGGTGGAAGGAGAGAGGGGTAATAGACCCTCGGACCCGTCCCCCTGGGGTGTTCCCAATCAAAACTGGGGATCAGAACTGAGCTAAATCGCATTGTCATCTGATTGGTGCTCAAGGCTGTTGCCAACGGCAAGCGCAGTTTAGCACTTCTTGCCACGAGGAATTTCGTGGACTTGAGCCGACTATGTCAGACAAGTGAGCATAAGCAATAACAACATAATATTCATTCCCTTAATAATCTTAGTTTGTCAAAATAATTTCGAAAAACAATTTCATGTTCAATAGGATAGGAAAGCTTTCCTTCAAAATCTCTAATACTTAATAAAAGTTAAAATAAACAGTAGAAGCTTAAAGACTAAATAACGTACTTTCAGTTTTCATTTGTTTTACTAAAAAACTCTGAATAATATAAAATTTTCAACAAACGTAGAAAAATCAGATTTACCTAAAATCAATGCTTAAGTAAATCACGCTACAGTAAGGAAATGCATATTTCCACAAAAATCATAGGATCATAAGATCCTTTGAATTTATATCAATTTATAAAAGCATCAGCACAGTAATAATTAAAAATATACATTGTTATCAATTCTCGAATTAAGTGGAAAGTTCTCCAGTAAGCTATATATAAGCAAATTTGTTGTCATAAAAACAAAATGCATTATACTCGCTTAAACGTTTCGGGCATTCGCAAAGATGATTGGCACATAATATTGTGACTAAAAATGTCGGCAAGGTTTATATTTGGCAATAAGATCATGCCAAATTTCTAGCAAAGTCATATTTTTTAACCCAAAAGGGACGTTAGACCCGAATGAGATATTAGTCATGTTTATGAATTAATTATTCATTTCTACGAGCGTCTGGGCCTAAGACTTATGCCTATCTAAATGCTGCGGGATATTATTCTCTAAACGGTATTTTGAGATCATCCACTAAAAAACGGCGTACCACTTTTCTAATTGTTTCCACCAAATATTATCTTCTTATCATATTAAAAGAAATTAAATAATGAAGAATCTGCATAAATGAATGCATGCTTCTTTCATTAGGAAAAAACAAAGTACCTAGAGCCATCAAATTTGAATAACGTAATCCTCCACCCGAACATCGGTAGCTGGGATTTTGAATTTCGAATACGGTTTATTATCTGTTTCATATTTTGTAAAACTTTAACGACTTACTATACGGAGAAAAAAGCATTTTTATCTTCAGCACGCGAGACTGTCTATCGGAAATTCCAAAGATATGTTGCTTTTAAATATTTTGTGATTTTGCAATTTAATCGAATTTTATGTGGCGTTAGTGCCAAGAACATGATATTTAATAAATAAAGCAAATAAACCAAAACTGTTCCAAAGAATTTGGTCGAACAAAATGATTCAAATTTCGCTTTCCATTGTAACTAAACCGTTCTGTTTAAGATTGTCGTAGATGTGTAATTGCAAAAGTCTTCCGATTGATAGACTAGGAAGCCCTTTAATCTTGCTTGCTAGTACAAGAATGGCCTGGGTAGTCACTCATATTTTTACACGAGTTTCATCATCTGAAGATTTATTTCTTTTAGCAGGAAAGTTTGCTGCTTCTTCGATTCGAAAAACATTCATCTGAATTTCAAATAATACAATGACATTTAACTTCTAGGATATAAATTCTGTTGATTGTCTAAGATGCTAATTGATCGGAACGACATCCATGAATTCAAATCGAGCTACGAAAAATGTTGTAGATGGCGTAACGTGAAATTCCTTTGGAAACTTAAAATAAGGGTAAACGCAAGCTTAGTTTTGCATACATTTTGAATAAAATACTATTGATTTCGAATGCAATCGAAGAAGTTAAAAACATTTTTTAAAAGATCGAAGGACGGGTGAATAGTTTTACATGTAGGAATTGGTACTTCGCAAAATGAACACGAACGTAGCGTCATCTGTGAAGGAAAATAGTTGAAGCACATTTATATATATAAAAAAAATATATATATAAGATTTCTGAAAACGTTAGGAAGAACTGGACTGGAATTTATGTCATATATCCCTAAAGAAGATTATGAATCATTTCCGCAGAACTAAAATCAAAATTGTGATTCAACGCCAAATTGTGATTAGATATCTAAAGTTTGGTTATAAAGATCCATGCTCCTTGACACGAAATGTTAAACTTCTTTTTGTTTGGCTGATACATCTCAAACCATACTAAATGGTATAAATTCTCCAAGACTTAAAGATCCGTGTTTCATGTCATTTCTCATTTCAAATGACAAAAATTTTCATTCTAAAATATTTACTTCTGTTAAATTATTTATCGAAATCATTCTAAAAATGTGTAAACTTCCGCTGCATTTCATTACAGATCTTTTGAGATATAAAAACTTTTTAACTTTTAAAACATTAAAACTAAAAGACAAATTAATTTTGCTTTGGAAGCCTAGAAGACAAATTTTTATTCTTAGTCTTCAATTTGAGTTCTACACATCACATAATAACATAAACACGAATGAATTAAGCACATTTTTCAGGCATTAAAATACGCTGTACGCGGTTATTTCATTTAATGGAATAATATAAAAATATTTATTAACGGTAAAAGCAAACGACTTTATTTCAGGTGCATAATAATCATTATAACACTACTAGCGTATTTTATTAATTAAAATAGTACTGCAAATTTCATAAAAAATATTAATTTTAGATGCTGTACATTATATGCAATTAAAATTATACGAATTATATCGATTACTAAAAATCAAAATAAGGAATTGGATTATTTAATTATGGCAAAATACACGAGACTATCTGCCTAAAGGGAGGGATGCCTTCGTGGAGGAATTTCTAAGGGAAACAGGCTCGTATACACACGAGGAAAGCCACGAAAGCGCCCATGCAGCCAGCCCGTTTGCGGGATTCGAGCCTCGGACCGGACTACCAGTGTTCAGCGTCTTTACCGCTCGGCCGATGGGGGGCAAGCAAAGTCAAGATTTAAATTTTTAAAAGGTGCGTTTGTTGCTTTTAATTTTTTTAGTTTTTTGTGTCGTGAAAGACAATAAATCTGAAAGGTAGTTAAAATCTTATGTTTTTCCGAACAACAATACTAAAAAGTATGTGCAAACTGGGTATGTGAGTGTAAAATAATTTAAGCATTCTTTGTATTTAGAGCAGTGACGAGACCTTGCGTAGACAGTGAAGGGTAGTATGGATGTACTACCAATTCACTGTCTAATTAAGAGTCATGAAACTGGCCAGATGTTTCCGAAAGACTATTAAATTAGTCTGTATTGTTAAAACGTACTAAAATACAATATAAATATATTATTAAAAAAACATTTTGTGCTCATTATTTACGGGCATAATTACGTATCATCACGTTTACGTGCTGCATGGTAATATAAAATCAGTTAATACAGTTTTAATTTTATTTTCTCCTAAAACGAAAAGTAAAATGTACTTTTCTTGTGGAAACTGATTAATTTTCGTCACTTTTGGTTGCAGGATAATTAATGCTTTTGACAGAAAAAAATTTGACATACCTTTGCTACGAAACAACTGCATGCCAAACTAATATATTTCCTGTTGCAGTTGAAGACGGATATTTTTGCAAGTAATATATTGTTACGAATTGTATACTGTAGTTGTAATTGTTATACGAATTGTATTTAGATAGCTAATATTAGTAGAACTATAGTTAAAATAGGTATTTTAGTAGTAAATTTAAATTTTAGTATAATAATAAATAAATTATAATAATTAATAGGGAAAGTAATAATGCTACTTAAAATTTAAGTTTTAAAATTTGAACTGAAAGTTAGAATTAAAAAAGGCCTTTTCTTGGGGACGTGTAGTTACCATGTACGAATTTAAGGCTCAATATTACCCGCCGCCGAAAAAATGATACTGACCTGATATTTAACATCCTTGGTGCTCTTATACGAATTGCAAAAAAATCATACATTTTACAAAGTTGAAACACAATTAAAAATTTTACATATCTCTACTATATACGTTTATTTATTATAGATGTAACAAGCTGCAACAAGGAGAACTGAAAACAAAATATTTTATTTAGCATGTTTTTCTGATTGATTGCATAATCATATATTATACCGCACTCAAATTTGCAAATTACTGCTTTAGATATTCATCATGACTCAGTTTATGTAAATGGTTATTAAAATAAATAAATGGTTCGGAAAGTTAAATGTGACTCTAATTTACGATATTCAAAGAATAAATTATACAGATTTTCATTAGTTCAAAAAATTATACAGAATGATAAAACAAATTCAACAAATTTTTCTAAAAACTTTAAAATGATGGTTTAAATGCAGTTAATGAATGTAATGTAATGAATTTACTTAACTGTGATTCAAATCCTTTGCAGTTGGAATCAAACTACGCTGCAAATTTGAATGTTTTAAAAGCATTCTTTGTAATTACATTTCTTGTTCTGGTCCCCCTCCCAAAAAAAAAAAATAAAATAAAAAGAGGCCCACCAGCGGCCGAGCGGTAAAGTCGCTGAACAATGGTAGTTCGGTCCGAGGTTCGAATCTCGCGAACGGGCATGGCTGCATGGGCGTTTTCGTGGTTTTCCCCATGTGTAACGTGTATACGAGCCAGTTTCCCTTAGAAAGTCCTCCACGAAGGCATCCCTCCTCTTAGGCAGATAGCCCTCGAGGCTTTGCCACATACACACACCCATAACCCACCCGAAAAAAAAGAGCTGAATTTACATTTTACATGCGTCATCAATTTAGATTATCAACTTAACACTCTCAACATTTTAATATCGAAACATGTGAATATAACATCTTTATGTTATTGAGTTCAACCGACTCTGTGGATATCATGCAAGCAAGCACGTTCTTTTTAAGACACGTAATAAAAATTTACAGCACTGCACGTATATTTATTTATGTATTTAAGAAAGAAGTCATTTAAAGATGGGAGAATACGTTTTTGCGTCTTGCACCTTTTTTAAGCGTTGGGCTGAATACACTTTTGACGTGTGTATTATTTTTAATATAGTTATTTTAATTTGTTAGACTTTTCTGTCATTTTTTGTTTCTTTTGCGTTTTATTGCCAGGTTGTAAAGGAGTTAAAGTGAAAGAGAATAAAGTATTTAAACTGAAATGGCGAAAAGGTTAGTCGAAGCGTGTTTGAGTGCGCACGTTTTTGTTTCTACCAACTGTTTGAATTCTGACTCTCGGCTTTGTATTCTTTCCGAAGTTTAACATCACATCAGCGTAGGTTTCTGAATCAACCTGCTAGGTTAAAACAATTTCTGTAGTCTTAAACTACTAGTTTATCTTTAAATTTAGTTTCATTATCTTTAGTTTTATCATAAAAAGTGGATGGCAGATTTATAAGCACAAAGACTTTGCTGTCTGTAAATAACTGTGTTCAATAAAAGGGTCTTTTACACCCTTCCCCTGTTGTATTTATCTTCCAATCTTAGCGACAAGTCGCTAACAGATTTTCAAATAAGTCAGTTTTTGTTAGCCAAGAAAACTAGATCTTACACAATAAACATATTTGAACTCTAAAGACAAAAATATGTTATGGTAAAAGTGTTAATTTTTTCTCATCTTTGTGACTGGCAGCGAAGAAATCTAGTTAACAATAAAAGAGGTAAAGTTTTAAAGACGTGTTGCCTCTCACAAATTCGTATGATTTTGACAGCTAGTGCATATTTCCAACTTTTCTTCTCAGCCGTCAAGTTTCACGCTTAAAAACTTTCTAGAGAGTCTAACATGCTGTCGTTTCAGCTAGAATCAATTTCTGATCGAATCAATTTCTAATCTAAATAATTTTCTAATTTTCCATTTCATGAAAATACCTTTTGTTCTTTTATTTTCAGTTACATTAGGAAATTTAATCCTCAGGTACGTGAACCTAACTTCATTAAGCCTTAGCAATTTTGACATAAGTCCTAGCTGGAAGGGCTGTGAAGAAAGGCATATTTCTTCAGAATTCACAAGTTCCCTGTTGAAGATGTTTCGTTTGTCTAGAATTATTCTTCATTTTGATTTATTTCGAATGAATGGAATTTTCATCCTTAAGTTATAATTAGTAATTTGAACGGGCAACTTGAAGTCTTATGAAATCATCACAAATAACTGATAAGTTTTAAATAGTGGCTACTTTAATCGTGCTACTCAGCTACTTTAATCGTGCGACTCAGCTACTTTAATCGTGCGAAGATGGATTTGTTTTTGTAAAGGTAATTTCATTATGAAGATGTGTTTTCAAATTTTTTTCTTTGGGCTGCTACTACTAAATTAAAATTTTGTAAATGTTATATTCACTAGCGGCTGAGTAAATAGATTATTGAACGCTAGTTACTAATTCTGGATTCGAATCTTGATGAAAGGCTGGCTGCAAATGCTTTTGAAAATTTTCCCTTTCTATAATGAGACTCATACAATCTGTGTTTGTGTGTAAAACAAACTCTCTCTTAGCGGGTTCTCCATGAAGAATGCCTCCTCTCAGGAACATGGTCTTGGCATGTTTTGTCGTAAACGGTTTAACGAAACGAATATTTGTAATCAGTTTACTGAAAACAAACAACTGTTAATATTTTAAGTGATTACAACAGGAGTACAGCTAATTAACATTAAATTATTTACTAAACTGTACCATTTGACCGAACTATTTGCAGGCTGAGGACGTACCTAATTTGATTTATTTTTTAAATCGAACTGAGAATTTACTACCAGCCAATCAAGAGGTGCTTTGTCACGTAATCCTTCTGAAAGGTCACGTATTTTTGCTTATGAATGCATTAATTTTTAATTATTAGTATCAGTTTGTAGAGTCACTAGGTTTTTGATGCTGGAGAAGTGAAATATATGCAATGCCCTCTCCGAGATTCGAACTCTGGATCTCCCGAATACTCGTAGAGTGTGCTTCCAGTTATACCACGAAGGCATGCTGAAAGGAGGGAGAAATATATTTTTACTTTCCCTTAGATAGTGCGACTGAAGATGATGGGACCCAATCGCCAAAACCCAGTGGTGAGGGACCATTGTCCACCCCTATTTTTAATTGGGACGCCATTGTAGAGTCATTTGTTTTTTTGATGTTTGAAACGTGAAAAATGTGCACTACCCTCACCGGTACTCGAACTCTCAGATTCCCGAATACTCGACAAGTGTGCTTCCACTTGCACCACGAAGGCATACGGAAAGGAAGAAGAAATGCCCTATAAATTGAGTTCAATGGAAAATGCAAAATCAAGTTACAGTTGCAAAAAATTGATTAGACATTTTGCAATTCTTTTGGGCGGAGAACTTGACTTTCTTTAAGTGTCTGTCTTGAGGTCTTCTGAAGAGTTTATACTCACACTGATACCGAAATTCATTGCCTAGATGCCTTTTTTCTTTTTTGTTTCTTCTAACAGGTCAAAGGCAGAAAATTTAAATTAAATACTTTAGTTGTTTTCCTTTATAGGACTAGCCTTAATGAAATTACTTTAAAAGAAATCTTTGTACTTTTCATACTTCTTTACACCAATAAAGGAGAAAGAAAAGTTTTGATATGAAGATACTGATATATTGCAAAAGCTCTTAGTTGAAAGGCCTTTTAATTAGTTTCAGTAAATATATAATTACATTTAAATTTACGTAATTAGTACGATGTAGTTATTCCTCTTTGTTAGGAAACGTTGCTTTATTAAATATATATACGTTTTCAGTAAATTTAGATCTGCATGTTTGGTAAAGCTCCTAACACTTGAAAACTTGCTTGAGAGTACGTAAAGAATTACTGTGTGATTTTGTAGTTGACAATAAATACCTCATGCGCTCAACGCCAAGGAAGAGCATAATGAATATTGCAAAATTTCTTTTCTTCACTTTCCTTTTCTCCATATTCATTATTATGTTTTGCTTTCGCCGCAAGATGGGAAGAAAGCCAAATATAAGCTTAGTACATTTTCTTGATATGTTTCACATTATATCGCTTACAAAATATTATGGACATCCACCTGTTTGACATTACAATAAATTTAAAAATTAGCTTTGCATCCATGATTTCGCGAAATCCTGACAGTTATTAGTTGGCAAAAATAGACACTGCTACATTTTTTAAACGGGAGAAAAAAATTCAAAACTGTGTGATAAGGGTAGAGGTAAAATATGTATTAACACTATGGATTTCATCTCACATATCCAGATTCAAAATTAACAAACTCTGGCATTATGTCATGAGATCGCTCATTAGTCACATTCATTTATAAACAGTATATTTATCAATGGATAGGTGATTACTTGCTACTATGGCATAAATTCATTTTAAAAAATGTTAATGATGCTTAACAGGAATTATCCAATAGAGTATACTTGGAATACTAATATTTTTACTCTAATGGCTGAATAAAAATAAATTTTCTTTGATTCGCAAAATTATTTAAAGTATTCCATAAAATTATATTTTATCTATGTTTGCAAAGAGCGGTACGAAACAAAAATACGTTTCATGTTATCCAGCATGCTATATCGTTTTATCCAGCATATCTGATTATGTGCACTCAAATATGATCTAAAATAAAAAAATGCGGATGAAATTCAAAACAATTATGTTTCGAAACACTACGGATAAAAGATATTTAACCCGTACAGAAATAAAATATCACGTGCAGCATGATATACCAAAGGCGTACTTTTTTAAATACTATGAAACCTTGGTTTATGAATTTAATTGAACGTACCTGAAAACTGTTCGTTAATCGAACTACACTCATGTCCATAAATTAAGGATAATGCAAAATCAGGCAAAGGAAGATGCTATATGTTTGATATTATTAAAAAAAATTAGCGATTTTTCTCCCTGGAGCAAATTACAAAAAAAAAAACCTATTTACAAAAAACCAATATTACATGGTTGGTATAATTGTTAAAACATTGTATGTCTCCCAGACGATGCAATACAGTCCGTACAACGCCTAGGCATGCTGAGTATCAAATTATCGATCTGATCTTGGGGGATATTACACCACTCAAAATGCAATGCTCTCCGAATTTCCGGTAGACATGTAGGAGGAAGTTGACGGGTCGCAACGCGTCAGCCAAGCATGTCCCACACGTGCTCTACTGGATTCAAGTCCGGTGAGAATGCTGGCCAGTCCATACGGGTGATATTCTCCGATTGAAGGCATTCGCTTACGATGTTTGCACGGTGAGGACGGGCGTTGTCCTCCATAAACACAAATTGTGCGCCCATGGCGCCCCGAAATAAACGTATATGTTGTTCCAGAATGACGTCCCGATAGATTTGGCTTGTCATGGTTCCAATTTGAACATGCAGGTCAGTTCTGGAACCTAGAATAATTCCACCCCAAACGAGCACTCCTACACCACCGTAACGGTGTCGTTCAATGATGTTTTCTTGGTGGTAACGGGTACCTGGAGCTCTCCATATGAAAGTCCGGCGAGAATCAGACTGCAAGCTAAACCTGGACTCGTCGGAAAACATCACACAAGCCCACTGTTGCGGTGTCCACAATGCATGCTCTCTACTCCAGGCTAACCACAGGCGACAGTGAGTTGCAGTAAGTGGAACGCATCTGACAGGTCTACGAGCATATAGACCAATCTGCCCTAAGCGTCCGTACACGGTCTACCTTGAAATTGTCGTACCAGTGGCTGAAGAGAGCTGACGAGGCAGGTCTGAGGCTGTGCTCTGCCTGTTTTTTTTTTTTTTTTTTGACAGTAACTGCCAAATACCTGTCCTTATTCGGCGTTGTAATTCTGGGGCGACCTGTGCTGTAATGTCTACTCACATTACCATCATCTTGGAATCGTTGCCAAAGCCTGGAGATGACACTCTGGGCAATTTCAAGTTCGTCTGATACTTCCAGTTGGGTACGCCCACATTCCAGACGGCCTATAATTCTGCCACGTAAAAAATCATCGAAATGCGTCCTTTGTGTCACAACTATTTGGTTATTGCACTGAAATGCTTATAAAGCGCCTGCGAACAATTTTACTTCTTTGCCTGTATTCGTTATACATCACTCTCTTACACTCTCGTCATTATGATGTACCATCGGTGTCATCTGGTTACTTCCTGAAATTTGCATATGATTCTTGAAGATGTGTGTAGTGATTTTACAGGTGATATATTTATTTTAGAGTTCGATTTCCGCGTGACTCCGAATTAACCTTAATTTATGGACATGAGTGTATTTGTAGCCAAAACAATTTTTCCCTCAGAAATTAATATAAAAGGGGTTAATTCCTTTCGAGGCCATAGATGATTACTTTAAAACTCAACATTTTACTCTTGAACTTTATAACAGTATTTTGGGCACAAGCGTATAATCCAAAACCAGTGGAAATCGTTAAATCCAAGAAAAAAGAACATAACACGATATAAAACAGATAAAATAGATAAAAATGGAGTTTTACTGTGCCTGTACGAAGGAGAGCGGTTGGCACAGCTAGAAAATGACGAGAAAGATGTTACTGTTTAGATGCGAAAATTACTTCCATAAAAGTTTTCTGTCTCTAGGAGCCAGTCCACTCTGCTTAAGACTTATTGGGCTCTATTTCACTTAAAATTTGTCCAATGTAATTTGCTGTTCGTTAAGATTTAAAGTGCGAAACAAGGTATTGTCATTGAAAATGCTTATGATGTAACTTGATACTGCTTTATCAGGGTGATAGTCTACGTGAAAACTTTGTACCTTATTCTATTTTGCACAAATTTCTATCACAAAACTTGGATTATTTTTCTTTTTTCCTTTTTTTGCTGAAGAAGAATTTTTTTCCGAAACCGCCTTTTGTTGATGCTTCTCATTTGGTTTTTTTGACTAAGTAACGCACTCGAGGGCTATCTGCTTAAGGAAAAGGATGCCTTCGTGCAGGACGTTATAAGGAGAACTGACTCGTTTACATGTTACACATCGGAAGAACTAGGAAAACGCCTATGCAGCCTGTCCGTTCGCTGGGATTCGAATCCTGAACCGAATTTCCAGCGTTTAGCGACTTTCTCGCTCGGTCGTTGGTGAGCGTCTATGCTTCTAAAAAGCTCTCTCTCACTGAACTTATTTTCATGGTCCTCTAGTAGCTTATCCAAGTCTTCTAAGTTATGGCTTTCCTGACAAAAACCTAGAGAATAAAAAAATAATAATAAGAAGAAAATAAAATATTTGGCCATTCCTCCAGGTTCAATTCAGGGTCCTGTTAATTACATTCTTCCATGGGCTGTTGATGAGAATTCAATAGTGGAAAATATAAAAATGTTTTTTTCAGAAATTCTTGTGAATTAATTATGTGGCGCAGGTTCTCTCGAACTTTAAAAATCATATGTTGCTGACTTGAGTGTTTGTAACTTGAGACATCGATCCTCATTCAAAGTACTTTTTGTTCAGATAGGTAATTTGTTAGCAAACCAAACAGTTCGTGAAGCAATGCGTTCGTAAATGTCACTAAATGACACTAAAGTTTGCAAAAGTAGGACCCGATCTATGCTCGTTATGTATATTCTTTTATAATTTTAATTTATTTTATCTTTTTTTGTTGTTATTAATGAGAACAATGCCTAGAGTAAGAATTTAATATTCACTGAATTTTTTTTCTGTAAATTTGTCTCTATGTATTACTAAATGTATTTCGATTTAAGGAACGCACGTTTGGAAAAAAATTCTGTAAATTTTGTAAAGTATTGTCTTTATCTGTAAAGTGTACTTGTAATGTGTACCATTCTAAAAGTGTATCTTCGGCTGTAAAATAATTTCGGAATCTGAAAAAGTGTAATAATTATGCAAATTATGTACTTATATCCTGAGCCACAACCGCGACAGTATATCCTAACGCAAGACATGCAGAGAAGTGAGACAATGCCACCTAACCTCTCCCGTCTCCCATCAACTACTAACTGTAATTGCTCTCTGTAAATAATTTTCTTGTGATTGTAATACTTGTAAGTTCATAAACAATTTAAATCCTAAAACCGATGACATGTGATAAATATGATAATTATCAGCGGGAAAAGAAAAACGTCTTAAGAAATAAAGTAAATCAAAAAAAAAGCATACTTGCTGTTATTTTAGTCTGCAGTCAGAGATATAATTAATGGTGGGCATATTTTTTCATTTTTAACACCTTGAATAGAAATTTTTATAAACTTCATAAAAGTAATCTTAAGTGCTGGTTGGTGAAAGGAAATGAATCTTCATATTGTTGCTTGCGTACGGGTTCGTTATGAATTGAATGCACAAGTCCGATGAAAAATGAATAAGATTTCTTATTATCGCAAATAAATAAAACACAATACTTCAATTTTCTCAGATATTCGTACAGTATTACAATATCTCACAGTAGTTATCTTTTAACTATTCAAACATTCAACAGAACTTAATTCAAAAACAGCTACAGAAAGCTAAACCGCGAATTCGATACAATCAACAAGAGCAGTTTTCTAAACAAACTCTTAAAACAACAACAAAACTAGCTAACTTGAGATGTTTTCCTCCTTTTTAGAAGATTTTAAATCGCGCGAGAGAATTTTCTGGAACTTTCTCGAAATCAAAAAGAGATATTTATTTATTAAATGTTAAATGCACGTGCTCTTGTATTTTTAATTTTCATAATATTCGTCACGCGCTGCATTGCGCAGAGAATAAAACAATTTAATTTATAATTTTACTAACATTAACTGTTTAAATGCCAAATCCGTAACAATATTGTTTATATAAAGATTTTTCTCACTTAAATTTAAATTAGATAAAACAAAACAAACAAACAAAAATCTGAAATATTTCAGATTTTAATCCAAAAGGCCTTTTTGTAACATTTTGTGTGTTACATTTATTTATTAAATATCACGTTCTTCGCACTTAAACCATAAAATTCAGTTCAACAGCAATAACGCAAAATAATTTTAAAATGAGCATATCTTAGAATTTCCGATACGCAGTGTCGCGCGCTGGAGATAAAAATGTTTTTTTCTGTACAACGCTGCCATTGCTCGCTTTGAAATCTTTGAGTTTGTCAATCAAAAATTCGTTAAAGTTTTACAAAATAGAAAATCGATAATAAAACAAATTCCGAATTTCAAATTTGGGCTTCCACATGCGCATATTCGTAGGAGGATTACGTCATTCAAATTCGGATGGCTCTGTGTACCGCTGTTTTACCACAATGAGGGAAATATACTTACATTAATGCAGATGTTTCATTATTTAATTTCTTTAAATATAACACAGGGCGATAATATTTTGTGGCGACAGTTTGAAAAGTGATTCGCCGTTTGTAGTGAATCGACGCAAAATCGCAAAACGAAAGCAATAGTCCTTCAGGGACAAAGTTCCTTTAGACTAATAAAAACCTCAGAATGCAGTAGACAATGACTGAAGCTCTATTGATTTCGAGGGAATTAAAATATTCTTCTCTTCAGAAGCAAAATAGTTTTTGAAAAAGTGTGAAAAGCGGCAACCATTTTATATGGGAATCAGAAATCAGGACGTTAGAAATTTTAAAGCGTTAAGAAGAATCTAATTGGACTTTTTGTTACTAACTAAAGAAGATAATATTTAATAAATTTAAAGTTTTGTGAATAATTTTCGCAGAATCAGAAATAAAATTGTAGTTAAATGCCCAATTATGATTAGCTATCAAAGGTTAGTTTACTTGTCTGATCCTTTTTTTTTTTTCCAGGTAGACATTCCTAGTGGAGTTTTAAAATAAATTCATTTTTAAGAGTACTGCATCTGCAGAAGAAAGATTGCACATCTGACTTAGACCAGTAAAGTTATCACTGAAATTCAACCCACGAAGTCCATTTTCTCTCCCCTCACAGTTTTCGTTTGATACCAGCCTCACTACATTTTACAGAACTCTTTCATTCCATTAGCTACAGCAAACGGTTAACATCGTTAAGTGACGTTAGATATCAATATTTCATTACTTTTATCGCTGGTTTTAGATGTTTTTCCCCCAACCAATAAATTTTTAGTTACATGCTCTTTCTTGTTTTAATTTTTTTTACTTCACTGATGTTGATCAATTACGCGAAGAAAATCGTCAAGTCCATAAAATAAAGAATAACACCTGTGTATTGAATTAAACGATAGAAAGCTGAATTATGTAATGCAATTTGTTTTTATGCGTTTTATCGTAAAAATCAACTGTAATATGCGTAGAATAGAAAATAAGTTCGAGTAATCACAAGCCGTTTTCGTCTACTGATCGGTAAACCTGCAGTAAAGCACAATTGCTCTAATTGCATAATAAATTAAAAAAAAAAAAACTGAAAGATTTAAGATTTTTAACAGTCGCCTGAAAGGTTTTGTTAGTTTTTTATGCTCTCGCTGAGCTCGCAGTATACCGTTCTGCTGTTACACTCACTCCTAGTAAACTGTATTTTTGTCTTTTTAACTTTACAATTGAACACAATTTTTTTCGCACTTACAGCTCAGCAAAATTACAAAAATTAGTAACAAAAATTTTAAAAGTAGTATATGTTTAGAATTCCTCATGCAGCGTTAAATGATATACACTTTTCTGGGTTTTTTTCCCCAAATCTTTTCTCAGTTGATCATATCAATGTTGAGTTTTTTTACTAAGATGGCCTTTGCAAAACTTTTTTTTTTGTCTTTTTATTGTCAATATTTTGTGTGTTTGTTTTATTTATTTAATATCCCATTCTTGGTGCCTACGCCACATAAAATTCGATTCAACGGCAAAAATCACAACATACTTAAAAACAGCATATCTTTAGAATTTCCGATAGCGCGCGCTGGAGATAAAATTGCTTTTTTCCGTACAGTGTTGCCACTTCTCGGTTTGAAATCGTTGAGTTTGTTAATCAAAAATTTCTTAAAGTTTTACAAAATATGAAACAGAGAATAAAACAAATTCGAAATTCAAAATTCCGGCTTCCAGTTGCCCATGTTCTGATGGAAGATTGCCTTATTCAAAAGTGGATGGCTCAAGGTACCGATGTTTTCTCACAATACGGGAAACATGCATACATTTATGAATATTCTTCAATTTTAAATTTCTTTAAATATAATACAGGGCGATAATATTTTGTGGCGACAATTTGAAAGTTATACGTCGTTTATAGTGATTCAATACAAAATGCCGTTTCGAGACTAATATACTTTTCGAGACTAACGTCCGTTATGAGCAAGAAAATTATTTTAAGGTAAAATGCGGGAAAAAAACTCAGGAAGCACTTTAAATAGGTAATCAAATGAGTGACAGTACTATAATTTTAAATGTGCTGATTTAAGACTACACGCATCTTGGATATCATGCTATCAAACAAAAGAAACCCTGGGTGTTAGATGCAGAAACATTAATACAGAAATATATTACATGAAAATTAAATTTATAATCTTTGTGTAAAGAAAACGAAATGAAGTGAAATAGTTGAATATCACAAAATAGCAAATATAGTTATAAAAATAGCTATAAAATATCACGAAATTTGGAACAGATAAATCAAAATTGTGACCGACATAGGTGAGGAGATAATTTATTAAATAAGATTTATAGATTTAAGAACAAAACACGGTTATAAGAGTTTCTTTAAAAGATTTAGTGGGCTAATTAAAAAACACTAGGGATCCCTGTATTCATTGGATTGGGTGCCTTCGTAAAGAATATTCAAATCCCCAAAGAAGTATAAAAAATACAGTTGTTGTTGCTGTCGTGTCTGTGATAAAGCCTATTCCAAATAGTGCCATGGGCGAACATGACAGCCCTCGCAATCTGCAAAATTGAATCTAAGCTCGTCATAAAAAGGTGTGCCATTTCACTAAAATAAAAGGATTACATTCAAATTGTATAAAACTTATGTTAAACAAAATAATATATAACATAATAAACATAACATAACATAATAAAATGAAAGATGATAAGAAAACTTTCGCAGAATTTAAAAGTGCTCACAAAAGGACATAAATTTTTAAATGCAATTTTAATCTAAGACTTTACCATCTAAGTCAGTAATCTCATACTGAAACTGCATGCGGGTCGAGTATATGCTCTAAAAACAGCTGACGTCCAGACATTGTAACAGACATATTAAATATAAAAGAATAATCTCTTACGATTTTCCGAATGAGAACGGATTCGAATGGAAATTAATTTGTTGCAGTTGATTTTTCATGTTTCATCGCTCTGAAAAGGATAAGGACCTCTGTAGTCTATAAATACGTACATTCGCTTTCAGCTGTTAAAGAGATAATGCACCGATATTTCCTGAATTTTCTGGAAACTTTTATTCTTAATAGACATTAAATATCGGTTAAAATTTTTTACGTTAGAAAATGACTTAAGAGTAATATTTCTCCAAACCAGTAAATCATTACATTATGTTATATCAAAGTATAAATTACTATCAAATACGTTTTGCAAATGTTGCTGTTGCAGCAATATTGCATTGCACTATCTTGCTGATTGAAGATCAAGATTCATCAGTCATTAAAGGTCTTGACAGTCAGGGATGTCCTTCAGTCGTTTCAGTTAATTTTAAAACTTTTTTTTATTTACTGCCCTACTTTGCATTAGTTACATTATCTATTGACCACCATTAAATATAAAGGCATCTATGACCAGCACCAGGGGCGAATATGGTGGTCATCAGTCAAGATTTCTAACGTCATATATTCTGCAGCTGATACAGAATTGCTTGAGTTTAAATCTTCTCATCTTTCATACTGAATTTAAATGTTTCTATCTTCAAGATATATTTAATTAATTAGAGAGTATTAGCATTTCGTAAGTTATTTAAATGAAAATTTGGCTCTATATAAAACCTAAACTTCTAAATGTTTCAAACATAATCTTGCATAGACAGAATGAAACAGGTATAAATTTCCTAAAGCAGAATAAATAGGGCGATTTTCTATTTCATTTTAAATAATTTAAAATTTAAAATTTAAGCATTTTCTATTTCAAGTGTAGCTTCATATTTTGGACGGAACTTCTGACAATGAAACTGAAATGATTTACAAAGAAAATTGATTCGACAACCTGCTTAAGACACTTTATACAGTAATTGAGATGACAAAATAATTGTCGAAGTATTTGAGTTATATACTTAGCTTGTAGAGACATTATGTATTTTTTGGAAGCAGTAAGAGGAAAAATTAGCAACGCCTTCGCCGGGAAGCGAACCGCGGACCTCTGGAATACGCGCCCAGCGTGCAGACCACCACATATTCTAGACCCCGAAGGCATGCCAAGAAGGCGGGAGAAACACCCTCTAAGCTCATTACTTCCTCTTATATGTAAATATTTTGACCGTTATGATACAAAAAAGGATTTTTGACCTGGGAAGAGGCCTATATGTTAACTAAGCACATATTGCTTTAATATTAATATATGGACATGCCTCCATCACAAGAGGGTGTACTACAGGATTTACTTATGCAAAACTATATTATTGTGCCGCTTACAAGCAACATGCTCGGTTTTGAACAAATTGTAAATGGGCAAAGTCAAGTAGAAAAAATGAATCTTTAACAAAATGAACATACATTTAATATCGGAGGTTAGTAGGTTTTGTTTTCGTAAATGGGTTTTATGGTAAACCTCTACTCTAGGAGCTTAAAGTTTATTTTTGTGATTTCATACATGCAGATGGAAGCAAAATGGGGAATTAGCTAAGAGAAAGCCAATAAATTCTTCTAAACTAACAGTACGCAGCAAAATAATTTTTGCGCAGAATTGTACCAACATACCGCAAATTGTCTCTAGCCACACATATCGGAAAAGAAGATCTAAAAAATATTATCGGCACAAATAAATCATCATGAAAGTATTTAGAATGATCTTGCTCTTTTCTTTGCTATATGCAGTTAACTGAAATAAATGCTAATAATGTACGCTAAATCAGATGGTCCAAAATCTAGATCAGCGCATATCCGAAATTTAAGCCATGGGAAGTAAATCCTAAAAGCGTTCAGCTTCATATTCTGCAATTAAAGCAACTGTATAACATCGCAACGTATTTAACAGAACGTATCACTTCTAGACTACATTGTTGTGGTAATGAAGCTCTGGGCGAGCATTATCACAGTATGGGCTGTGCTGAGTGTTTTGATTAGAATCATTAGTCATTATCCTAAACGCAATGAATGCTATATTGTAGGCAGACATCTTATATAATTATGCAATTCCCAGTATTGTTGAAGCATTATTTTAGCAAACGTTCTTACCAGCAAAATAAATATACCAATAATATCTACGTTACTGAATTCATATTATAAAGGAAAAGTTTGAGAACAACGGTATGAAAAAGTTTGATTGTCAAGCACATTTCTTTGATATTAATGCTCTTGAGCATCCTAGGAAGAAATGGATCACCATAAAGGTGAAATTCAAGTTCACACACACAAGAAAAAAACCTTACTTGGTGAATTCATTAAGAATCAAACTACGAAGCTAGATAAGTTGATAATCTGATAATTAGAAAGATTTCGCGTAAATATGGCGCAAAGTATGGTGGTTATCACAAGAACCCAAAGCTTTTGTTTAAGTCTCGGATGTTTACGTCTTAGTATTGAGATACTGTGTTTTATCGGAAGATATAATCTATTTCGAAAACGCAGTATCTGGTACTACCCTCGTTATTATCTAATAAATTTCCCAAATTCCGTCGGCAGTTGTTATCTTGAATAATTAGAGAAACGATGGTACAGAATTATTGCTGTGAATTAGATCAAAAATTATAGTTTTTCAAATCATGCTCAATTCTTTATTTCCAAGATCATTAAAAACTAATGAAGTCTTGATGCATAGCAAACGTAAATAAATACTTCAATAATGAAATCTTTATACATAGCAAGATGTAAAAAAATACTTCAAATGATGCCTAGACATATTGTCTTTCTTTTATGTTTTTTGCTGTAGCTCACGTTGACAGTTAGTCAAGAGTATTCATATTATATTGAGGGTTATTTTAATTAACACGCCGCCCAGTCGGTATAGTGGTCAGGGAAGCTGACTGCGATGCCGAAAATCCCTGGGTTCGAGTCCCGGAGAAGGCATGGTTGTAACTGTCCGTCCCTTCATAGGAAAGGCGATGGTGGCCCACCTATTAGGTGCCTCCATAATAAAGAGACCACCACAACTGACCTTGTATAGATTAATGGACTACGTTACATTTGTAATTGTTCACAATCTGCCATTGGGGGAAAAATAATTAATACGTTATTTTCATATGCTAAATCTTTACTGCACTTCTATTCTTCGTCATCTCCACTAGAACTGGAAATTAAATAAATCTAAATTACGAGCAAGAATATCAGTTTACATAAATTAAATAAATTTAAAAAACGAACAATAATCTAAGTTTACAGAAAGAGCGGCAGTTCTGAATCGAAGCGCTGTATCTCTGAGAGTACATATTGCAGTGTTGTACTAATTGTTTGTGAGTTTGGCTTTCATTTGTAGTTACGTTGAAAGGCACACTAGCATAAAAAGAAGTGCATTTAGTAAATATTTTGCATATAGTTAACATAAGTTAATCCTTTTGTATACGTATATAATTGAACTAATATTATATTCTCAAGCTGCGGGAAGTTACGTTTCTATTAACTATTTCAGTTTTTGTGGCTTCAAGATGAGTAGCAAACAAATGGCATGGCATAGATCAGGGGTTCTCAACCGGTGGTACGTTTACCACTGGTGGTACGTAAAAGAGAAATAAATGGTACGCAAAGAAGCAAAGTATTTTTAACTATTATATTCAAAAATTAAAACCCCAACATCCTGACTGAGTTTTTTCTCTAACACTCGGAAATTTATGCGATCTGAACTTTGTTCAAGAGTGGTGGTGGTAGTAGTACTTTTTAATGGTGGTAGTAAAGATTTTCAATTTTTGTTTAGATGGTACACGTTAGTCAAAATGTTGAAAACCGCTGGCATAGAGGATTTCCTGCTTGTCATGCCACTTCGTGGTAATGGATTCTAAGTTAATAATGGAACAAAAATACATCTACACTCTAGAAAGGTTTCCCGATGTTTACATCATTGAGTATAATTCAGGTTAACTCTACTTCTTGCCAGTACTGTTAACTCTATTTCTTGTCCAAAGGATTTTCTTCACTATCTGTTTTTGAGAAAATTTCAGTTGTCAAGAAAATGTAATTATATTAACTTATTAAAAAATTATGTATTAATAATTACTTAAATTTGTATTCAGATTAACTGCTTTCTATATTTTTATTCAGCAAATTTTGCTAGTGCATTATTTGTATGAATAGATCAAAGCTGAATTTAAGCTAAAAATATAAGTTTACTGTGTAAATGCAACATTTCATTCGTAACATTTGAATTTTGCTTAAAACTGACTTTAATTCAAAAGAATTCAAGGCATTTTCAAGCAGAAATTGCATTATTATACAGTGGAGTGGGATATCAGAAAATGTTAAATTTTACTTATCGTTTGAGATGTCTTATATTGCTTTTCATCTATTACTTCCTAAAAATCAACCATAACCATTTTATTTACCAAATGAAAATGATAAATAAGAAAGTAATTAAAATGTAAAATTATGCATAAATAACGTATTACTATGCTATATAGTTATACATTAAAAAACTTTTATCACCAAAACTGCGATCTTATATCAGAGGAAAATCTTTTGAATCAGCTTATTAAAAAGCAGAAATTAAAACTGGTTCCAGCTTTCTTGAGTGACAATTGTAGGCAAAAATCTGATACGATATTTAAAACAATTTCAGTTCTTTTAACTTTCTTTAGTGTAATAAATACATACATAAAATAAAACTCTAGAAACTCAAGCATGTTGATTCAACGAAATTATGAAAAGGATAACGGCAGATATCTTATGAATTTACTGTCAAGTAACTGGCGGAATCTCAGAATCTGTCTGTCATTTTTCATACCTTCTTTGACCAAAATATAAAAGTGCAGTAATCTGAAAGAGTTTGAATAGTACATCTTAAAATCCCCCCATACTTAATGTTTATTTAAAAGTGTCCTCATTCGTGTCTATCCATGCAAGCATGACTTTCCTCTTCGGAATACCTCGATTAAATGTTTTTTTAAAAAAATATTCTTGAATGTTTAAAATTTTTATTATTTTGTCCACCTTCTAATACCACAAAATATCCACATTGTTTTTTTATGCAGTATTTAATGATTAGCAATATTAATTAAACTTAACGGTATTTTTAATGGAAAAGACTTAAATTTATTAAACTTATACGCCTTAAAAATTTTCACTATTATTGCGCTTCCTCATTTTGTCAAAAACTTTCAATGCATAATTCCTGGATATAGTTTGCAATGTTGTACAGTTAATTTACGGTTTCTAAGCAGTAATAAATCTTATTTTTGCCTATTTTATAAATTAATTCGAAACTCTGGTAGTAAGAAAAGCATAAACATTTCTTATCTGTTTAGTATATTAATCAATACATTAATAATAGACCAAATGTTTTCATTGGAGAATCCATAGATTATTTCCCCCTTTATTTTAATTGAGAAATAGCTGTAGCTTTTCCAAAGTCTGTCAAAAGTTCATTCCATATTCTAATAACTAAAATATTAGAAAAATATTTTCATTGCTTTTAATTCTAATCTTATATATATATATATATATATATATATATATATATATATATATATATATATATATATATTCATTAACATACTGATTACTCTTGATTCAAAAGATCCTTTTTTAAATATTTGTAACTTTTAAAACAAACTATTTGCCCATATCACATTTATTTAAATAACTTATAAGGTTGTAGAGACATTTGGCATTTTTGGGAAGCAGGCAAGATGAAAAATGAGCAATCGCCTTCGCCAGGAATCGAACCATGGACCCAGCCGGGAATCGAACCACGGACCTCTGGAATACCGGCCCAGCGTGCAGAACCACTACACCACGAAGGTAAGTAGAATAAAGAAAGCATTTAAAGACAGGTTTGGGAGGGGAAAATCGGAGCATGTTCTGCCTGCTTGAAAGCCATGTTACTAATTTTAATTCACCCTATTAGAATTCTGCTACGTTGAGTTATTCTTGCCATTAGGCTTGTTTTAACCGATTTCGATCAGAGCCAGCTTGCACGCTAGTTACCCTGTGCAGCCGTTAGGCTATACTTAATTAATTTTAGTTTATCTGTTAAAAAAAGTGTTGGCTTCTGTAAGCACGAGTTAATGTTGTCTCTTAAACTTTATTTGGAATTATAAAAGGGTCTTTTACACCCTTCCCTGCCTCTGTGGTATGTATAAGACACAGTGAAAAGTCACGAGTTGTCTTTTTAAAGCTCTAGTCTAATTGTATGCTTCCTAAAAAGACCGAAATCTTATAAAAAATCAACCAAAAATATTCGTGGACTATTTATAAATAATAGGTACAACCTATGATTGCAATGTATAAATATTGTATAAGATTTGGTCTTCTTAGGAAACATACAATTAGACTAGAGTATACTTTTTTTTTAATATGATGTGCTCTGATATCGAAAAAAATCTTTTAACTGCTGTGTATATACTTCATGTGTACATGTGAACTGATTCCTTTAAGCCCCACCAGTGATCAAGTGGTTAAGACAACTAAAGTTTGACTTGGGTTAGAACTCAGGCCAATGGACTGACTGCATGGATGATTTTCGTGTTTTTTCTTATGTGTTACGTGAATACGCCTTAGATAGACTTCCACGACTTTCCACGTTTTTTCTTATGTGTTACGTGAATACGCCTTAGATAGACTCAGTTCGCCTTAGATAGACTTCCACGAAGGCATTCCTCATCTTAGGCACATAGTCCTTGCCTACTTTCCAGTATTCAAATAACCTGACCTTATCTTTAAACTAAAATGTCCTCATTAATAATAAAGTGACATTTATAAATTTCGTTCTAAATATACTAAAAAAATTACTTAAATAATATTCTAAATCTAATACGATGTATCTAAATAGCCGTATAATAACGCATTAAGTTACTGATTTTATATGTTTGAAGCAAAATCAAAATTTTAATAGAGGGTTTTCCTAAGAACCTAATTCAAAGCAATAACAGGATTAGCTACAATCTTATTAATTTCAATTTTTAAGACTAATATTTATGTTTTCTTTTTTTATTTTTCTACATATTTCTTCATTTAAGTGAACATTATTACAAGAACATTAAGAACATTATTACAATGTTCTTGTGTGGGAATTGATTGCGCATTCGGTAATTTTTTAAAACAGAGTTAGACACGAATACAAGGGCCGTATAAAGATAATTAATACCGCTAATTCAAACATTTCAAAAGTTCAGTACAACCACTAGCATTTAAAAGTTAATAAATATTTTTTTCTGTAAGAAAATCTTTTTAATAAACATTAAAAATAAAAGTTTGATATAGGATTTAATTTGCTTCTTTAAATCTTACTCAGAAAATACAATATAAAACCACTAGTGTTTGCATTTTGTTTTGAATACTGATAATAACAAATGTTGTAAAAAAACAGCATCTGTAACGATTTTCTTCAAAACAGCTCTATTTATCTCCCAAGACTGTAATTTAAGCACAAAATTTAAGATTATTGGTGGCAGCATTTTCCAAATGCTTTCTAAAAGTTGTCCCCTTCCATCCACGTCTTTCGACTTTGTGACCTTTATTCTTCCCTATACTCAACTACCGAAAGTAAAGGAAAAAAAATACTGTCTCTACTTACCTCCCCCCAACCTTCAGAGGTGCTACTCGTTGAAATCTCCCGCAAGAAAAAGGAGAGCGCATTACGCTTCTTTTGTTGTCAAGCATTTTCTCCATTCTTTTTTCTCCATTCGGCAATGACTTTGAGACGCTTGATGCTTCATTCCGCGGTTACTCCCACGAGAGAGGAAGACCCTCACACATATAGAGGAAGAAGAAGCTGAGAAAAGAAAGAAAAGAAAAGTTAAGGAAGAATAAGAAGTGCCGCTACCTGTCTATAAGGAGTTCTCAATCTTGATGCACTCGCCGTTGGGGCGAAGGATTATTCCCTTGTGTTGTGGAGAAATGGGCACCATTGTCGCAGACATTGAGTTTTTCTATGGTCTTGGTTCCGATATCCGAAAGACCAATATCTGCTTTCCTCGACTTAAGACTCATTCTTTAACGTACTCCAGCGCAAGAATTCCTCATCAGGATCGATATGCTTAACAATGATTTGAAACTATTCTTTCCATTTTCTATTTTGGTATTTCTGTTGCAGAGCATTCTTTTCACGATGTTTCACCTATTGAATAATTTCTTCCCTAAGATTAAATAATTAACAGAACAAAATATTCCGCGTCATACAATCAGCCTACTGAAAACTGGCCGACTAACAGAACGGTCAGTTAATTGGAACTGTTTTTAATCTCAGACAAATTAATAAATTCGAATTAGATAAATTAGCTTTTATTTGGTACATTACAAAGATATTTCACTCCCAAGATTTTGATAACTCCATCATTTAAAAAACATATTAGATGTAAATAATTATTATTAATCAAATATTTTCGAAGTTTAAAAATTGTTTTCATTTCAGTAAAATTTCCACTTTTCTGACCTTTTCATCATAAAATTGTAATGGCGTGTTTAAGTTTAAGCGACTGATAACAAAGAATGTCAGGATATGAAATTATAAAATAGAGAAAATGAACGCAGTCTGTGATTTGCAGCGCAGCACTAGACGACAGTCTAACGTGAATTAGACTAGACGACAGTCTTATTTCCAGTTGACGAGTGCTGAATGGCGTATATTAATTTTGTGCTTTTTCTCATGTAGTCGGTCAATGTGAACTATTTTCTCTGAGAAAGTTCTGCTGAAAGGCTTTCGTTTCTATAAGAAGATAACTCTAGCATAACCAATTAGTCCCATCCAATTCAACGGATCTACAATCGAAATCAATTTCATACTTATAATCGAAATCAATTTCATGCTTATAATCTTAATAATCTTAATAGTCCGAGCCATTTATGATTTGTATTTGATGTGTAAAGGCTCTTGTTTTAATCTACGCACAGGCAAAACGTAGAAACAGAGAGAAATCACATTATTTATTACTTTTTAATATTTTTCTGTATTTAATTTTTGACAGCAATAACCAAGGACAAATACTGAAAATTATGTGCGTATTTTCTCCTTAAATCAAATGTCTAATTTTCTTTAAATTAAACATTTCGGAATTTTAAGTAGTTTAAAATATCTGCTTAAAATTTTAGTTTTCAGAAAATTAGATCAAAGCATTTTATGAACAGCAAAATTATATCTGAAGTAATTATACTGCCTAGCTAGGTCTCGGTAGAGCACGAGACTCATAATCTCGGGGTCGGTGGTTCGTAGCCCCACGTTGAGGGCCGTTTTGTAACCATTCTCCTGTGAACACAAATTCTAGCTGTCTCTAAAGCTGTTTATTAAGAGAATACAGACATAATTACAAAGAAAATATACGTCAAAGCAGAGAACATACATCAAAAAGGAACACCTAACATTTGAGTCACGGAAGTCATAATACAGGAGAACCTATCCCCCATCGCAGCTGGAGGTCGACTGCTATTAGATGACGTTCAATAAAAGTAGTTTAGTTATATCCAAACAGTTCTGCTACCTCGATCAATTAAATTTACCTTTTCAAATAGTGCTTGAAGAAGAAAGCGGAATTTGAAAGCTAGGCTAACTGTAAAACTTTAACTCACATAAAGTTTTTTTTTTTTTTTTTTTTTTTTTTTTTTGGCTTAGTATATACTTCGTTCTTTTCAGTGTATAGTTAGTTCATTAGAATAAGTAAAAGTTAGCCAATGGTTTTTATTCATAAATTTAAAAAAGCAAACTTCAGATTAATGGACATCATTTAATTGGGTCACGTTGTTATGTCCCTTATGTTCCAAGTAACCGGAAACAACGACATTTTATACGTTAAAAAAATAATAATTTTTTTTCCCATCACGACTTAACAAATGGTTCAGCTCTTATGAAATAATTGTTCTTAAATGTTTTACAGCTCTTTTTCCAACTTTCTTAAGAACAGCGAGAAATACTACAGTCTTCCTATATATGTATCACACATATTTCTAGTATTTGTAAGAATATACCCATATCGCTCAGCATTGCTTTAAAACTTAAAATTTGACTTACTTAAACCAAATTTTTCATTTATTGTGTACATTAAAAAAATCTTATATAATTTTTGAAGATCCACTCCCTCATATATTCTAATATGCTTTAGTATAACGCTTATAATAAGTAAAAATATCTGACGTGGACGCCACAGGACTTTCTTGTACAGCCTGATAAATTATACACGTTTTCTGTTTCACTTCATTTAAACTTATTTCCTTGATTTTCATCAGAGATATATTTCTCATTCAATTAATTCCTTTCTCACTTCGGGGCAAGCCAAAAATGCAAAATTCTCAAAACATCTTCATTACAAATTGTAAAATACAATTAAAAACAATTAAAGAAAAACGATTTTTACAATTTAAAGTAAGAGTTTTTATGCAATACCAAGTAATTCGACCAATGGGCAGAAATGCAAAATTTTCGGTTACATTTCGCTACAAAACATGTAGAATTTTAAGTACGCATTTATAATTTTGATGTTTTAGTTATTGCTTGTGTATATAATAATTATTTTGTACAAATGTACATATATTAAAGCATTATCATTTTAGTTATGTATTATTATAGCAGTGTGATTAGAAAATTAAATTATTAAATGAATTTCTTTTCAAAAATTAAACTAAGCGCCCTTGAATGGCTTCTAAAACATTTATTTTGCCCTTAGCTACAAAATGATTGAGGACTTATGGCATGTAGGATACGTTTTAAGCATTATTTAGTAATATTTTCGAATTCATTGCTTCCTCGTGTTTACTCAAAGTCGTATATAATTTTGAAGAGATTCTTATTCATTAATTTTGAATTGGAATTTTATGAAATTTATTGATAGTGAGTGATAATTAATTTATTACTGATAGGTGGTAAAAACGTCCTATTGTAGTGTTACCAAGTAAAGAGGGATTTAAAGCACTATAACTGATGTGCTTCTTAATAGCATACATACAAATATATGGGTAGAACAGTTAGTCAAGAATCGGCAGGCTCATCCATTACATAAATGTGAGTAACAACTTTTATTAATAAGCTAAGGTTTTAAAAAACCCTAACAGCTTTGAATTATTATAAACAAATATAAAATTTCTTCTGTCAACTTAATGCAAATATAAAATTAATTAATTTTATTAATTTTACTTTAAAAATATAATTAAAATATAAGTATACTGGTATGAACATATGATAAAAATTTTCTTTCGAAGAGACAAGAGTAAGATCGCCCACGGATGATTCTTATTTATAAAAATGGACTGCTCTTGCATTTTGAGAAACGCTGTTATAAAGTTTTTAAAACAAAACAATGCTTCTTTTCTGGAAAAGTTTCTACATGCTGATGATATGTAATAGATGTTATCTGAAATGTCCTTTTGTATGTGCAACACAGATTTTGTTTTGCTGCTGTTGTTATGTTTGTGTGCAAGCAAAGGAATTGAAAAGTTGTTTACAAGCTTTATTTTCTTAATTTTTAATGCTAGACATGCTCAGGTTTATGACGACTTGTTTTTACGATAGCCAAGTCTTTTAATTTAAATCCTTAATTAAGTTCTTTAATTTAAATTTTCCATCAGCATATGCATACAATCACTGTTTTTGTACGAGTAATGTAGCTTCGTTGAAACGTCGCTGTTCCTGCTAAATGTGCTATGTGATCTTGCCCGATGTTGTTTAGCTTTCATTATTTGCTTGTTGTGGTAAATAGTAGAACATTCTAGAGAAGTAAACTACACACTGAGTTGAAACAATTTACTAAAAATGTATTTATGCATTATAAGGTATTTCTCCCGCCTTCTTAGCATGCTTTCGTAGTGTAGGGGTCAGCACATTCGGCGCATATTCGATAGACTTTCGAGACAGGAAAGCCGCAAGTTATATTTCGTCAATCGGTAGAACCCAGTAAAACGGGAGATATAGAGTTGCTTCCCCTATTTTTTTTTTTTTTTTTTTTTTTTTTTTTCCATTTGTGCAGACTGTACGATACCAGTTATTCACTTTTGATATCCATTATAAAACAAGCCTCGTTTAACTTTTTGTTTTACATACAGGGTAAATTTAAAGGTTATTGAAAGAATTCCTGTTTAAGAATTTAAGAATTGCTGTTTCTGTAAACCTAAAGGTTATCAGAAACAGCAATTCTTAAAAGTAGTCTTAAATAGTTATATTAAAATGTAGGAATATGGGTCTTATATTTGTAGGATTATTATGTTAAACTAACGAGTTTTTATGATTTAGATCTTTACTAAAATTTATCCTTTCAGTTTCCTCTCCAAAATGTAAACTGAGTTAGAGAGTGCTTAAAGCTGAGATTTTTGGATTATGAGACAGCGTGTTTCTGCCTCTCGTGGCCACGTTGCGTACTTCCTGCCAGCTCTGATTAAGTGAAATTATTCTGTTACATAGCTGCCGACATTTGAATTTGATACGTCGGTTAGAAGTTTTGAGCCAGCTTTGATTTAAATTTAATTGCATAGTCTTTGACTACTGGTCTGTGCTTTAACTTAAATTTGACTGTTATTTTAGTTTGCTTGGCAATGTTGTTTTTCTGGACAGTTGCGGGATCAGGACGATACCTGAATAGTCAATGAAAGCCGTCCAGGTGCCCGGACGGCTCTCACTGATTATTCAGACCCTGCTTTCACCTGCCACCTGTTATTTTAGTTACATCGCTACAAATGATGGCTGATCCTGTTAGCACAAGTGCGTTTACTTCAGAGTTTGTATTTAAATAAAAAAAAAAGTTTATTTTAAAGCCTTTCAAAGACTTAGTTGCTGATTTTAGATACAGTGACAATTTGCTTAACGTCTATTAGGTTTTGGAACTAGTTTATGCTCTCAGAGGAAGCTAAACTCTGTACATTTTATACCGATGTGATATTGCTGGTCATAGGAGTTACTATAACAGACGAAAGAATCATTACTTTGGTTAACATAGTTTCCAAAAGTGTGAAATTTTGACCATAGTAAGTCAGGAGACAAGTTATATTTTTTATTAGAATTTGATTTTTGTATTTACGGTTAGCAATTAATTATTGAGAGTTATTAACATTTTTTATAATTATTCACCGTTAGCAATTATGTATATTTAATTTTTTTATATTTACTTCATCTAGCCTTTGTTGTGTAGAGAATTTGTCTGATCGCGTTATAAAAACTAGGTGAATGATTTTCTGATTTAAGGAAATCTTAATTTTATTTGATTCTGAATTATTTATTTTAATGCTTTAATTTTGGGGAAAAACAGATGCTTCTGGGAATATTATTTAGTTTAAAGGATATTATTTATTTTTCTTTTATTTGCAATTTTTGTACAAGCTTTGATTCATTGTGAAAAGAAGCAGGGAAAGGGAGGCAATTTTGCTAAGTCATGATTTCGCGCGCTTTGTCCTTTAGAATGTTCTAGAAGAAATTTCATTGTGCAGTTGACCTTAGGACAGGAAGTACGTGACAGAAGGGTCAGAGGTTGCCACTTAACCTTCGATGTAAGTCATTCAGGTTTTGGCAATTGAGGGTCCGGTTTTTGGCTAAGCGAAAAAGGGCGCGCATGCGCGATCACCCTTATTTCCGCATTCGGGGTTGAAACGCAAATTTTGCCCAAATTAAGGGGGCGATAATTGAAGCCATAGTGGGAGCCCGCGTTTGTGAAGGAGACGAAGAAAATTCGAGTTTTAATCACTTTTTGCCGGACTTCCAAGGCTGAAGGATTTGTTAAGTTTCTGTGGATGAATAGGTGGTGATTAAGGCGGATCACGGCGGACACTATCCGGCCGTCGCCTTGCTGTCGAAAAAAAATGATCCAGCGAGTATTAATTTCCAAAATTATTGGCCAAGTTCCACCCCGGCCAACGTGAGATTTTATACTCGACATCCTGACTGCGAGCTTGAAGATTCTGCTCGGGTGCTGGTTCGAGGGCTTGTTTTTCTGCAAGGCTGTGCGAGCGGATTGTGTTGCCGAAAAAGGAATGGAGTCGGGTTATCCGGAATTGCGGCCAGTGGCACCGAAAAGCGTGAGACTCCTTAGACGCCTGTGTTCCCCTTACGGAATGAATTCTTCCAGGAATTATGGTGGAATTATAACCCCTTGAATTTTCTCCCAGAATGCAAGGCCAGCCCAATACCTTTCCGGGTGCTTTTCAAGTCGTCAAAATCACAGATAAGGGCTTTATCAATTTTCCTTAGAACTTTTGGAAATTGGAACTTTACCTTAAATTGAATCTTAAATTCAGTCTATTGAAAATGAATTGCTTCCTTTTTCCCCTTCTTAATTTACTGAGACAAACCTTAAGGTCTTTATATGAATTAGGATGTAATAATATAAGTTGTTTGTGTAATCTTCCTTAGAACAGATGTGAATTGCAAATAATATGTTTTTTTTAACCTCTTAGAAATTATAGAACGGATACCCGTTAAATTAAAAGAGTCATGTAATAGATTTGCAAATCATGAATTTAAATATAACAAAAAGTAAATGACAAATTGAAGAATTCCCCTGTGTCTAAAATAAGTAAATTAAAAATGTAACACAAATAAGAAATTTGACTGTCTGATTAGGTTAAGATTTAATTTTTATTGTGAGGAATTTGAATAAACTGATATTTAATCTGGAAAACTATTACTTATGTTTTCTTTATATCTGTTATGTGTTTTTCTTATATATATATTGATTTTACATGTTGTTTATTCGATCCTCTCACGGCGCGGTCCCGGATGCATTTTCACCACGCAATGCATTAAAAATTCACTTATACGCTCACTAAAAGTTTGGTAATTAGCAAATTCTTAAGAGTTTAGTTTCTCAGTTGATATTTAGTTAGTTGCGGTTTCAACTGTCTGTTTCTGCATTAGCTTCCACCCTAAGAGAAGTTGTAACACAGCATTGGTGCCCATGATTTTTACGGCAAAGTATAGAAACAGAACATTGGTGCAGTAGCTATTTAACACCTTCATTAGCCCTTGGCATAAAACTTTCAGGTCATCTTTCACGCTCTTTTTATTCGTACTTTTAAAAATCATGGTTATTTTATATTATAATTAAAGCAATTCTACACAGTACCACTATTTCTACTCTGTAAATCTTTGCATTAATAGATTTGTAATGGCTACGGATTTTTTTTCCTGTTCCAAAACTCTTATTTTCACTCTTCTCCGTGTTCCTTAATTTATAAACTTTTAAACACATTATGCATTTCTGCATATCCCTCGACAAATTGAAAAAGCCTTTGTTTGTTCTTTCATGAAACACGATCCACACGTATTCTAATTTAGCACGCTACGCCCCCCCCAAAAAAAATAAATAAAAATTAAAAAACTGACTTACATATACCTAAATTTTACAACAGTCTTTAAGCATTTTTTGATATTTCACTTTTGCCATTAATGCAGTTGATTGGTAATTACCTTTATAACGTAAGTATAAATAGAATGTAATTAATTAGGTCATCCTTAAAAAATATATAAAATTTCACATATCCAGGCATTTATACCCACATATACTGAGGCCTGCTCATTGACATCAATTCAGAGCACATTACAGGATGCTATTCCTAGATGCCATGTTTAGACATAATTTTCTACAAATACCCCTCGACCATAACTCTCGTAACGATTTGGGAATAGATTAGGGTTATAGATTTCCGATTGCACACATTCCTTGATGTTATGGCTCGTCTTAAACGTGGAAGAAGCAGTATATGATCGATCTTCCTGGCTGGTCATCTAAGGCTTCAACATTCATTTAACGAAGCTGCTTATTACCCAAAAAGATGGGCAGAGCCAGGTAACAAAATGGATTGTGCATTTTATTATATTAACAACCAAACACATTCTATGCTTAAATTTTGAAACACTATCAATAACTATTCTTGTATTCTATTAAACTTAATATGTTTCACAAACTATAATCAATCAACAAATGGAGTGTATTCCTACACTTTTATTTATTACACTTGTCAGCGATGCGAAATAATTGATACAAAATAAGCGAGCCATTCTACATGGCTGTCACAAACACAATTCTATCAATTAATTATCTTGTTGCCACACATAAAGTTCAAAACTAAAAGAAGAAAAACAAAAGGAATTTATGCTGTTTGCAACAATAAAATGAAGCAAACGATACTCACATAAACATTCTGGCCCTCGTTGAAATCCCAGGGGATTTCAACAGTTGGAGCATTTTGAAACTTCTTAGTCTGTAATAAAGATAAACATAAGAAAAAATAATACAAAATATTATATGCGAAGCAGTTCATAGTTTTTTAGTCTGAATAGGAAGAGGACACAATTTCACGACTGGTCGTTTTATGACACCATGACCAGTTTTAATACTAGCAACTCTGACTCTTTGATCTGAGCCCGGATGAACAGCAATTATTCTCCCTAACCTCCATTTAAGAGGCGGAAGGTTGTCTTCTTTGAAGAGGACTAAGTCATTGACTTCTAAATTGTTTTGACTTTTTTGCCATTTAGGTCTTTGTTGAAGCTGAGACAGGTATTCTCGACTCCATCTTTTCCAGAAGTGCTGAAAAATAAACTGTCTCACATGCCATCTGTCAATGTGATTGAAGGAACTATAATTTAGGTCTGGTTCAGGTATGGCAGTTAAAGACGTTCCTATTAGGAAATGACCAGGTGTTAATGCAGTTAAATCATTTGGATCAGCCGATGTTGGACACAATGGCCTAGAGTTGAGACAAGCCTCAACCTGCGCTATCAAGGTCTGAAATTCCGGATAGGTCAGCACAGTATCACCAACAGTCCTTTTTAGATGTAATTTCATTGACTTTACAGCCGATTCCCATAGTCCACCAAAATGGGGAGATGATGGCGGGTTGAATATCCATTTTATTTCCTCTAAAGACAAAAATTTGTGAATTTCTTGATTTTGCTTACATTGCAAAAAACATTTTCTGATTTCTTTGTCTGCACCTTTAAATTTAGTACCGCAGTCACTATAAATCTCAAATGGTTTCCCTCTTCTTGTAATAAATCGTTTCAATGCACTTAAAAATGCCTTTGTTGACAAATCTTCTACTACTTCAAGATGTACTGCCTTGATTATAAAACACACAAATAAGCATACGTAATATTTAAATGATTTTTGTCCACGTCCTGCACGATGTTTAATCATGAACGGTCCAGAAAAATCTATTCCAGTTCGATGAAATGGTCGCGATTGTGTTACTCTAGATTCCGGTAGATCAGCCATTATTTGACTTGCAGTTTTAGCTCTAATTTTGCAACACGTGATACAAGATCTTACTACTTTTCGGATAGCAGATCTAGCAGCTATGATCCAAAATTGCTGTCTAATTAAAGATAAAAGAAGTTCCGGTGCTGCATGCAGATATTTGACATGAAAGTGTCTAATTATGATTTCTGTCAGATTGTGTTTTGAAGGTAATAAGATTGGATGTTTTTCATTTTCTGATAGTTGCGCATTTTTCAGTCTTCCTCCTACACGTAACACTTTGTTGTCATCTAAAATTGGACACAAGCTAAGGAGGTTGCTGTTTGTAGGTAAGTCCTTTCCCAACTCCAAACATTGAATTTCTTTTAAAAAGTGAAATCGCTGTATTATTCGGACAATACAGAAAGTTGCAGCTCGAATTTCATTACTAGATAAAAAAGACGTATTTCTTTCTAGATATGCTACTTTAGAATTCGATATGAATCTTAATATCCAAGCAAATATGCGTTGTAACTTTTGAAATGAAGATATATTTGATATAATAGCAAGTTCCTGTACAGGTTCAGAAACTACAAATGAGACTGTTTTACGTGCATCTGGTAATGCCTCTTCATCTATAAGAATATTTTTAGATAAGGCAATCTCACTGCACTTTAACCAAGAAGGACCATTCCACCACAATTGATGAGATAATAGTTCTGCAGGAAATAATCCACGTGAAGCACAATCAGCTGGATTTTCCTTTCCATCAACATGACTCCAGTTCTCAGGTGGTAAGATGGATTGTATTTCAGAAACTCTATTGGATACGAATACTTGCCATTTTTTAGGATCTGACCTTAGCCATGACAACACGATTTGTGAATCACTCCAAGCTTGCACTAAATCAAAATTTATAACTAATGCAGCTTTTACAGACTGAATTAAGCGTGCCAATAACACTGCTGCACATAATTCCAGTCTTGGAATCGTAATAGATTTTAATGGTGCTACACGAGTTTTAGCTGTTACGAGTTTAACATTAATGTCAGAGTTATTGCAAGTTTTGATATAAATAACTGCTGCATAACCTCTTTCAGACGCATCACAAAATCCGTGAAGTTCACATCGAAAATAATCAGGTAGCAGAATTTTCCTAGGTATATTTATAGAATTCAAAAGTTTAACTTCTCTACATAGATTTCTCCAATTTCGATCAATCTCTTCTGTTACAGGATCATCCCATGATAACTGTAATTTCCACAATTGCTGAAGGATCATTTTAGTGAGAATTACAAACGGAGCTATCCACCCCTGTGGATCGAATAGTTTTGCTACGAATGACAAAATAATTCTTTTAGTCGGAACACTTTGATACTCTATTACACCGACATTACATTTGAATTCATCATTGTCCGGATGCCATTCCAATCCCAGAACTTTCAATGGTTTGTCTTCTATTACACGATGAATATTGTCACTATCTGTGTTTGTTAAGCCAGAGGTTTTTAACAATGACGGTTCACTTGTCGACCATTTGTGAAGCTCAAAGCCACCACTTTTTAGCAGATGTTGCAATTCGTCTATCAATGCAATACCTTCCGAACTATCTTTTACACCAGTTAACATATCATCAACATAAAAATCTCTTAAAACTATATTCTTTGCCTTTGGAGAGTTCAATCCTTCATCAATCGCTAACTCACTCAACACTTTGGTTGCAAGATATGGAGCAGCTGCAGTTCCATATGTAACTGTTTCAAACGACAAACTTGTATTTGCTTATACGGGCTATCTCTCCATAATATTCTCTGAAAATCTCTATCTTTTTCATGAACCTTTATCTGTCTGTACATCATTTTAATATCAGCGGTTATTGCAATGTTATGAAGTCTAAATCTTATTAAAATACAAATTAAGTCATGTTGTATTTTTGGGCCTATCATTAGTGTATCATTTAAAGAAACACCTGTGGTTGTTTTAGCGCTCGCATCGAAAACAACTCTCAGTTTTGTTGTTAAGCTAGAGTCCTTCAACACGAAGTGATGTGGGATATAATAGTGTTTATTCTCTAATTCATAATCTGTGTCTGGCACTAATTCTACGTGTTCTAGTGCAAAGTACTCTTTCATAAACTGAATATACTGGTTGTAAATTTCTTTCATAGATAACAGCCTCTTCTCCAAGTATTGAAATCTTCTGTACGCTACTTCACGGGAGTCACCTAGAATATCTCTATTATGTTTGAATGGTAATGCAACTGAATAACGACCTGATGTGTCTCTAAAATGCGAGTTTTTAAAATGTTCTTCACAAAGTTTTTCTTCATTTGTTAAAGGTTGTACATTTGGAAACTTTTCTAATTCCCAGAAAGAATTTACTAACTCATCTGTGTTTGTATTCAAATGATTTACATATACTGGCTCAAAATTTGTAGATTCAAAATTTGTAGTACCCGAAATTATCCATCCCAACCTCGAATTTAGAGCAAATGGTAGATCAGGACCACGTTTGACAATTTCTCCCGTCATTAAATGCAGAAATACATTTACTCCAAATAAAATGTCAACTGGTTGTGACTTGTAAAATAATGGATCAGCTAATTGTAAATCACTGAAGTTATCGAAGATGATTGATGGCAAAGATACATAGGGAATGTTATCTGTCACCTTGCCCAGTACAAACGCTGATGTTGATACACGAATATCACTTTTAAAATGAGAAGTGAATACTAAATCGACTTACTTATAGTATTAAATTGACCCATTACTTATAGTATTAAATTCTCCTAAACATGATACAGAAATGGAATTATCTTTCACTCGTAATCCTAATTTCTTCACACAATCCCTTGAAATAAATGATCTCTGAGATCCAGTGTCACATAAACATCTACACTTCACAAATTGTTGCTTAGAATTTTGAACTTTTATTAAAGCAGTACACAATAAAATGTGACTGGTTTGATTACCTTTTGCATTCGAATCATAATGAGAGGCACAAACTGTGGCTGAAACGTCCTTAGGACTCGTTAATTCATCTTTTAGGGATAGATTGCGTAGGCGGAGATATACTGTATAACTGAGTTTTATTCTTTGAATTATTTACAATGTGCAAAATACTGTGATGCTTCTTAAAGCAATGTTGACATGTATTTAAACTCTTGCATTTTTTGAGCAAGTGCATATTAGATAAACAATTAAAACAGTAACGATTAGATTTTACAAAATCTATCCTTTGCTGAACCGATAAATTTAGAAATTTCGAACATTTGGCTAAACTATGATCTTCTTTACAATAACCACAACCCAAAGTTGCAACCAGAACATTATTCTTATTTTGAAACACAGATTTAGGTACCTTATTACTTGTTGATTTGCTATTTTGAAGTGTTCTTGCATAGTTTTTTAGGAATTCAATTAAAGTCGTAAGTTTTGGAATTTCATTAGATTTTAACTGACGTTCCCACCATAATTTTGTAGCAGGGTCTAATTTTTGCAAAGTTAAATAAGTCATTAAAGTGTCACCAAAATTATCAATGGTTTGATTCAATACTTCTAAAGAACGAATTATTTCATTAATATTGTCAACTAAATTTAAAATAGCAAATGCTGATTCATTTTGAATAGTTGGTAAACTTAAAAAACGTTTAATATATGCAAAAATTTGTTCTCTCTTATTTGAATATCTTTCGTCTAACAGATTCCATGCTATTTCAAAAGTACAATCCGAAATTTGAATGGTTTGAATAATGCGATATGCTTCACCTTTCAACGAAGCCTTCAAATACTGCAATTTTTGAGCATTAGATAAATTTGTATTATTTCTTACACAAGCACTGAAAAGATCTTTAAAAGCTATCCATTCTGTAATATTACCACCAAAAGTCGGTAATGTTAACTTGGGTAATTTAATATTGTCAAGAACCTGTTCTGAAATTACACTATTAGAATTATTTTTATTATTTTGATTTTTTAATATTTTTTCACCTTTAAATTTCCAGAAATAAATTTTATCTGTGTACTCCTGAACATTATCTATTTCGTTTTCTAATTCTTTAGTATCTGTAATTAAACTTTCGATTTCAGAATCAAGCTTCCTTAACTCAGTTTCTTTTTGTTTCAATAATTCGACACATTCCTCTAGTTCTATTAAATTAATTTCATCTGCAGTTAAAATAGTTTCAATTTTCTTTACATAATTAGTAACACTCCTGCGTAAGACCGCTCTTTTTGTTTTAAAAGTTATAAGTTCACTCATAATTGATCAATTCAAAAACAGAAATTGTTCTTAAATCACTTAACACTATTATTAAAATGAAATCGAATTCTATGTTGTATTACAACATTGTTCTTAAAATTTAACAGCAAATTAAACGAATTTTTGTTCAAAATCCACTTACCTCACAAAGTGGATAATTTTCACAAACCATATACATATTTGCGTTGTTAGAATACACTTAGAACAGTCACTATCTTCACTAGCTCTCCGGCTAGACTTTTGACCAACAATATGTGTTCTTTACACTTAATATGTTTCACAAACTATAATCAATCAACAAATGGACTGTATTCCTACACTTTTATTTATTACACTTGTCAGCGATGCGAAATAATTGATACAAAATAAGCGAGCCATTCTACATGGCTGTCACAAACACAATTCTATCAATTAATTATTTTGTTGCCACACATAAAGTTCAAAACTAAAAGAAGAAAAGCAAAAGGAATTTATGCTGTTTGCAACAATAAAATGAAGCAAACGATACTCACATAAACAATTCTTTTAATAAGACATGAAGCTAAACCATGATAAATGCAGGATAAAATTTCGGGCGCATCATTACCTGACGAATCAATGGTTAAAATATTCATGAACCAAGATTTAACCGCTATTGTAGTGGAATTTCATTTCCCGATTGTGTGCCTTATCTGTCATTATATTAATTAGTTTGTAGTTTAATGTTATGAACATTGAGATTCAATGAAAATAAAAAAGTAGATATTCAACATACTTCTATTGGCTCTACTTGGGAGTTTCTTTTTATTTGTTTTTTATCTTTGTTTTAAATATCTAAATTGTAATTATAAATGGATTTATCGTTTCATTCTAGAGACTAATTATTTCTATGTTTAAAATACAAGTAGGTTGATTAATTCTGAAGTTAACTTTAGTATTCTGAACTGTATTTAACTTTAGTAGTAAAGTTTATAACGCTCTACACAAAATTTACAGTTTTACTAACATCCGCGTTATCGTTTCCAATATTTATACTGTTACATAGCTTATTTAATCGATAACGTCTCATACTGAATACTTGTATAATAAGTAGAAAATATTCTATTCTCGTCTTTTGTATTTATAGATATGAAGCGATGAATAAAATGGGAAAGGAAGTTGCGTCATGTATTTTTGTCCTGTTCCATGTATGTTTTTAATCATTTCCTGCCATGTAATGAATTAGAAGCAATACTAAGATAAAATTAGTATCATGAGAAAGCTTCATCTATGATCTCTGGTAAAATAATCAAGCTGTAGGTTAACATAACCTGATCTCTTCTATTCATTATCTGTTGTAACATATTTAACGTAACATATTAATTGAAATACGATCGACACTCGTTATAGCAGCGTTTCCATTGTGAAGAGAACAAATACTCCCAGCTCCACAGTGTATTAAAACTACTTTTGCTACGAAAATATCTCGGTGTCGAATACTTTTATTACGGCACACCGTCATAAAGATTCAGGCGACTTTGTACAATAAGGCGACTGTTTACCAAGACTGAAACGTTCACAAGGGTGCTTCCACATAAAGATGCTTGTATGCTTATAAAAATTAATTTCTAACTCTAAAAAATAACCCTCGATAAAGTGTTAGCACTTTTTAGTAACTTGCATATTGATACCTTTATCGCGATATCGTTCCGGAAGTAAAATTTCTATTTGCTGTATTCTGTTATAATGAGTAGAAAATCCTCTGAGCTCATGAGTTTGTATTAAAACCACTTTTGCTATGGCAATAGCTCGTTATCGCAAATAAAACCCTACTGGCATAACTCTACCTCGCTATAAAGGTGCGGTCAAGCTTATGAAGATTGTTTTATTCAAAGAAAAAAATAATCTTTAAAATCTTTAAATTTAAAAGATGTTCAGCTTAATAAGATAACTTAACGTCCAACTCAAGATTTTAGGCGTCTCTTTTTCGTGAAAAAATGTTTGGTGTACGATTTTCGTTTGGAATCAGACTCGAGTTCGATGAGACGCGACTACACTTGTTTACCTCTTATAGGAGTCACTGCTACTACTCCGCATAGACTGCACTTTCACTGCTACGCCCGTTTACTACTATTCAGTAAACATCCAGCGTTATAACTCTGCATTTTGATAATGCTGCTTTTTTTTTTTTTTTTTTTTTTTTTTTTTGAGGGAGAGGGAATAAATATTTTGTAACTTCATTAACAATGAATTTTAGATGTGTTAAGGAAAAAAGTCAAATAACGAAAATAATTGTTAGGTTTCTAAGGTATTTCTATCGCCTTCTTAGTATGTTTTCGTGGTAGCAATAGTTCGTGGTTAGCACGCTCGATGCAGATTCGAGAGGTCTGTGGTTCGAGTCCGGCGAGGGCATTGCTCATTTTTCATCTCTCTCAGCATCAAAAATCCTAATGTCACTACAGTGGCGCCCGAACTTTAATGGTGAAAGATGATTCTTCACCACTAGGATTTGGAGATTGGGTCCCCTAAAAACGCTACTCGCCCTTTAAAAGAGCGGGTATATAAGATATTTCCCCCGTCTTCTTAGCATGCCTTCGTGGTGTAGTGGTCAGCACGCTCGACGCGAATTCGAGAGGTCCGTGGTTCGAGTCCCAGCGAGTGCATTGCTCATTTCTCATCTCTCTAAGCTTCAAAAATCCTAATGTCTCTACAGGTTCGCCACACAAAAGTCACAAACCATGTCTAAAGTCAACAAACCAAGACAAAATTTTATGACCAAAATTTCCATAGCGTGACAGCATCAGCACAATTTATCAATAAAAGAACGTTCATTTTAATCATTTATTCATATATGAATACAAGATGCGCACAAAAAGTAACCGAAAAATGTTTAGAAATATAAAAGTAGGCTACTAACCTTCAAATAAATTTTCTCCTTTGAAGTAATCACCAAAGTCTTTGCAATTTTCCAAACATACCTTCAGATCATCGCAACACTATTTATAGGCATTGAAACTAATCATTCGCAAAATGCCCGTAACATTTGATTTAATATCTGAGATGTTTTCAAATCCTTTTCCTTCCACGGACGAAAAAAGGAAAAAAAAATAAATTGGTGACAAGTCGGGAGAATATGATGGGTGATTTATCAATACATTTGCAAATAATGCTGTATGAGACTTAGGACTATCGTATAAAAGAAAGCAATCTCCAGATTAAAAAAGAAATCATAAATAAACTGAAGTATGTCAAACCATGATCCATTTAATACCTAGTTTTACGAGATGCATTTCAACGACAGATACCTGCATCTGCGACTAATTACGAGATGGGCCACATTATCTGTTCAAATGTCCAGTAACAAAAGCCTTTTGAATTCGTCATTTCCACATCCATCGCAAATAACTTCAAAAATATGTATGCTTTCTCATCCAAAGGAAAGAGCACAGAAGATACATCATCAAAAATGAATATGGTAGCAAATATAGGCACAGATTTATGTCATCCGTGATGAAGACATTTTCAGTATGAAACAACAACAAAAAAAATTCCATTAAGCCATAATTTTTTTCTATCGTTTTGCTTTAGATCTTTTGCACGCATAAAACGATTAAGTCATTAGCTTTCATATTACAAGATCTCTCGTAAACTCCAGTCCAAGCAAGTGCTTATCATTGCAAAAATCTCAAGCATTGTATCGTCATTAACTGCAAGAGCCTCACATACACTACTAATGAGTTCTCACATATCTGCGTTTCCCTAATGCTGGAGAAGTATCGAAGCTTGGGAAAAAACATATAACTCACAGAAAATTACAGTTCAAGGGCTACACCTGTTGATCCCACTGTAAAACACTGGTGAAAACACGGTAAAACCCTTGACTATTATCAGCTGTCAACTGTAATCAGGATTACATCTGCCGCCCAACTGAGATAATGGTTAGTGACTCTGACTGCCGCACTGAAGAACTCCAAGTTCAAATCCCGGAAAAGGCATGGATGTTTGTAAATGTATAGTGGCTATGAGGCATGGGGGCATTCTAAATATGTGGTGAGCCGAAAGTCTCTCGAGATGTTAGTGGTAGAGGAAGAGGGGTTGAAGATCCCTCGACCCGTCCCCCCGGGGTGCTCTCCATCAAAATTGGGCACGGAACTACACAAAGTTATAGTGTCACCTGTATGGTGTTCAAACCTCTTGCTAACGACAGGCGCAACCTTGCACTCTTTGCTGCGATGAATTTCGTGGGTTTGTTCTGATGTTATTGTCAGACAAGTGAAATATGTCACAAGAACACAGTTGGATTACAACTGTACTCTGTGGCTGAGTATTCCAAATTTTGAACTCCCTTTTTTTTTTCTACTAAACTAATGGCTATTTAAAAAAGGAGTGAGAAGGGATATTCTAATAAAAGCATAAAATTTCATATCATTACAAAAGTATAATTTACTTCCACCATTAAATTAATTCTGGTTACCATTAATCAGTCTAATTTGGCTGTAATTTTTTCTTTTTGTTTTTTTGTTACCGTTTCTAATGTCAAATACACAACTTTAGCAAAATCAGTTCCCTGCAGCTTGCACTCAATATGGTTTGAAAGTAACAATGTTTAAAATGACATAGGTAAACTTATGTAGCGCTGTTATTATCTTATTAAATTACATTAAGTATTTTCCGAAAATGTTTAGCAGAAAATTTGGCTGGCTTTTACCGCCAGTTTAACAAAAGGCCAGTTGAAATATATATGGATTAGATTGCTCTTTGATTGGCCCAGTGCTAATTAGTAAGCCCCCAATGGTGAACTTGTAATAAAATTAGCGATAAATCGTCATTATAGCTCTACGTAACTTCTAAATAAAGTAATTTTTCTCAGTTTAAATTAATTTAACTGCGGCTAATGCCAGTCTCTTTCGGGGAGGTTAGTAATAATTCACAACAAATGTTCGAAAATCATTTTCAGCAGATCCCTTGATCTAGATAAACTGTTAAACATAACATAATTAAAACTAATATCCATGTCAAGTATTAAATCATGCTCTCCTTTCTTCTTTATTTTTTTAACTTAAACGCAATAAAAGCGAAACTGCACCGAAAAATTAAAACGATTAACGCTTAAATGAAATTTGAAAACTTGTACTCAATGAAATGTTTCAAAATATTCTTTAAATGGAAGGAAAATTGACCTACTTATTAAAAACCTAACTCAGTTGTATAAGTACTCCATGCACTTTATATATTAAGATTTACCTTTGCTAAATTTAGGACTTGGATATAATCTAAATTATTTATTAACTAGTTTTCTATTTAAAATTTTACACCAAACTAGTTCGACTAGAAATACAGACATATTTATATATGAATATACATATTGAAGTAAAACGAAATGTATTGGAAATGTAACATGTTTGCATTCAATAACATATTTTTAAAGTAATTTTTGGACAGTTAAAAATAGTTCGTGTTAGTTACTGAACTTGAAATTTCAGAGACGCTAAGAAGTACCATATTAAAGCCCAATCTTATAAATACTACTAAAGATGTCGTTGGAGAAAATATGCAAAACATCTGAATTTAAAGCGAGCATGACCATCACGCGGCACAAAATAAATCACTGTGACACATCGAACTTAAAAAAGGTAGGTGGGTGAGGAGCATAAAATTGTAACTCTAACAACTTACAGTCATCGAATAACTTTTTTTATCTTGTTTTATTACACTTTATTTTACGACGCCGAAACGCAATTAAATTTTATGACTCATAACAGCCTGCAATCAGGTCCTTACATATCAACAGAGAGTCGAGTCCACAGAAAGCCGTAAATTTTACGGAAGAGGTGGAGACTGTGACATAAAAACGGTTCACAATGTCCTCGTAACAAGAGCAATTACACGACGTAACGGTCCACTTTTTATATCTATATCTATCTATAGGTATAGCTATAGATATAGAAGAGTCTTTGAACACGTCACGCCAGATCTGGACCGTAAAATCCAGAGCATCTTCGCATTATGTAGCAAGGATTTTTTATGGGGTGTGCAGAGTGTCCATTTTGAGAAAATATTTTTTATTTCGGAATTATTTTTATATGAACTTAATTCCTTTTCATGACTCTATGACTCATTCTCGCTTCGAGGGGGGACGTTTTATTGTCTATAATGATGTGCCATTGTATAATTTTAAATAGTAAGTGATTGAATGATGTCTATTAACGCCTAGCATTAAACTGTTTACCTAACATACAACTTTTAGTTTTTTACAAAAAGACAATCGATTTTTTTCATTTTAGAAATGCTCTGCATCTTCCATTTTGAATTAGAATATTGTTTTGGAATATACATTTTTGAATTCATGCACTATTAAATATAATTCATTTAATTTTTCAATGATTAAAATTTAAGAAAAAACCTTTGCTTGAAATTTCTTTTGGCACGATTTCCAAAAGAAATTTCAAGCAATAGTGTTAAAAACGTGCAGTGTATATAAGAAACAGATAATTGTTTCAGACGTGAAAAAAAATATAAAAAAATCTGAAGTGGAGACATGACTTCTTAGTATGGCCTGCACTTCATTTAAATTTATTTCCTAAAATTATTCTAACTTAATTAACCGATCGTTCAAGGCAAGTCGAAGCTGACACCAAAAATTGCAAATTTTGAAACTAAATACTTTAGTCAATTCTTGACATACGGAAGTCAAACTTATTCTAATTTTATTTCTTCATAGGGAGTATGAAACGTTTTCAAATATAAGAATAGGAACCGGGAGATCGCATTAAAAGTTCATTATTTATCAATTTTTTTTAATTTGACGCTGCCAAATACATGAATATTTTCTTCATTTAAAACAATTCTGTAATCGGAGGTATATGATTAAAAGACCGGTATACGCTTGGTTCTACTGATTGCAATAAAAAGAGAAGTACACGACTAGTTGTTCTAAATGTTATAGCCGTCCCATGCAAATTTTCAACGTTCTACGGTTAACAGCTTTTAATTTATGATACATACATATATAAAGACATGTAAAATATAAAAGTATGAAGGAAGTTTATGTACCAAGTTAATCTGGATTGGAAGCAGTCTTTTAAATTTTGAATTTTAACTGCATACACTTCCTCTTTACGGTCCATATTGTACCATGTTACATCATGCTTTCCCTGCAGTAACTGCTGTGAGAAATCTTTTATCAATCACTGCCCAAGATTAAGAAAAGACTTCCTGAGCATAAGCTCACCTATAACTAAGTGGAATTGCAGAATCAATTAAGGGAATAATGCTGCAGTTATTACACATCTATTTTCGCTACTTAGGCTTCCTGCTAGCAACACGTCGCTTAGTCTCTGCTAGCTTTTCTCCATTATTTAAAATGTAATTACCTATCTAAAATTGTGAGGCGCATTTAGCAGCCCTAGTGTTCTGTAAATTAAGAGAATAAGTATTAAGAAATCCGTCATTCAGAAATAAACGATGTTTAATTACCAAGCTGGTCATGCTTCTTTCGAATTTATCGATGGGGAACTGACTTGTGAAGAACCTACCAATGAGAAAATTGTTAGACATAAAAAATAACAAACAGAGCAAGACACGAACGATTTGAAAATGGCTAGACATCATAAAAAATGCAGGGATACTGAATACTTTTACGATTTTAGTATGGTAATAGTTTAATTGGGAAAAATGTTACTCAGCTATAACCAAGCAGAATCGTTTTTTTTTTTTACTTTCCGCTTTCCCTTTCGCTGCATTTTTCTTTTGAAGCTTTCCTTATTAAAAATGTATGAATTGTATCATAGATCTAAGGATATATTAAAGATTTTAAAGATTTAAAATTCATGGTTAAGAAAGTTTTAATTTATTAAAATGTGAAATATATTTGTATGAGATTATCTGAAAGAGAATTGTTATTTAAAATCCATATAAAGTAAGCGTAGGAAAATCGATCACAAATTCTGACTTAATTCTTAAGTACCGCAGATTCAAATATTCAGAATTAATTTATTTGGAAATGTGCAGTATTATATTCGGCAAACTACCCTTTCAATAAATGAAATAATATGCGAAGATTTGAGAGCTACATCTAAGCACAGGCCGAATTGGAAATGGGCAAGTTCTCGTCTTTCAGTAAATTAATTAAGAAGATGGCAGCAATGATTTCTGTGTAAATCTAAGTGCGTTTCCAAAACTCATACTGATATATGTGACAATTGTAAAAACAGGAAAAAAGAATTTAACATTGTAAACCGCAGGTTTTTCTATCTCAAAAATTGGAACTGATTCTAAATTTCAGCAAGCTCACTGTCAAAAATGTAAATCTGGAAATCATCCCCCTACTTCTTGATTTTACTTTATGAAAAACTTGTGATATTAATATAGCGAACTTGTTATATTAATCTAGCTAACAAATGGATCAGTTGGTGATTAATACAAAATAAAAATCTGTATCTTAAAACTGGATGAATATTATAAAGCTTCATAAGATTCGAAAATTAAAAAAAAAATTAATTTGGACTTCGAAGTTAATACTTTCAACAAGAATCAATTTGAATGGTTAAGTCTACGAAAATTTAAAAAAAAAAAAGAAATTAAATTTTACAAAGCAATTTTCCAAATAGGGAGTTAATATGATTAAAAAAATGAATTGAAATAAAACATTTAGATAAATATTTTGAAATATTTATGAGTATTTTGAAATATATTTTAGATCTTTATATTTACTATTAATAATAATATGCCAAGAATCTTTTCCTTTTGCGAGCTTTTGTGGTGCAACTTGAAACACTTTAGGTTCGGAATCAGAAGGTTGCATTGCGTTGCCAACCCATACGATGTTCCATGTTCTGTCAGCAAATACCTGAAGACTCTGAAGATCTAGGTATTTGAAAATGTGTCGGTGAGCGGTACGTCATTTACATTACTGCACAAATATATTAGAAACCGAAAATTCACTGCTTTCCTGAAATGATGGTTTAGAAATACAAAATTACTAACGCTATAATTTGAAATTAATCATCGAGGCAGGAGTCGCATGCTGTAAATTAATTTATTCTGTTAACTTTCATTGGAGTTTTTCTAAAACATTTTCCTGAGTTTAAGAGTCATTGCACAGCAGTTAACTCTTTGCCTTGAAGCAACATGTGGAAGAAGTGATGTCTTGTTCTGGCCAAAAGTAAGAACCACATATCATATATGTAACTCCTTTTCTCTGCCTAAATGGGATTTTGTATGGGATACGTGATTGTTTTTAAGTTATTGCCCTTTTTTTGTTACAATTGCAATATAAAAGCTGTTTATTTTCCATTCGGCGTAGGTGCAATAGATTCGTGAAACTAAATATAAACTAGATATCAGAGAATTATTACTGAAAACTACACAAACTTTATTAGGTTAGGACATATTCCCACAGGAAATACATCAGAGAGACTTAAAAGACGAAATTGGAGACATTTTCCAAAACATATTCATCCGACATCATTAAAATAGAAACCAACAAACATTTTACGCAAAGCCTAGACAGTAAAACAATAATAATAAAATTATAATTATCAAATTCTGTGGTTTTATTAAATAATAAACGCATTACTATTAATTTCTAGAGGTTTGCTCAAAATTTGTCCCGTGATAAAACTGTTCTTGGTCACGACTCATGAGAGAAGCTTTCATGTGAAAGTGACACATAGAATCGTCGTTCAATTTGTAAGGCAAGGGGTCATGTGGAATGTTTTGAAGTTCAAAATATATTCTACTCCAAAAGTTTACATTACGTATTTTAGAAAAATGGAAAGGAACACAAACACCAAATAGAAATCTGTTTACATCACATACGACTTGAATTCCAGGAAATATTCTACAAAAACATCAATTTATATTTTAGCTAATTCGAATCTCATTCTTCTTTGAAAGGGGTAACGATAGAGCCATTTTTACGTAAATAATATAACTAGGTTCCTTGATGTTACGAACAGTGTTTCTGGATATTTGCAATACACAAGCCGTTGTAATTTGGCGAACGGACTTTTTATATGTCGAAGCCATTCTTTTTATTCGCTATCGCTGCGACTATCATTCACTTGGGGTCTTCCTAAACGTGGTTTTGGCTGATGTGACGTCTTGCGAAACATTACACAATAAATAAAACTTGCAGATCGATTCAGAAATTTCGGAATTTCCTTAACAAACCTGCCGTGCAATTTAAAATTCAGAATCCTATTAACTTCAGCATCAGAAATTTGCGTAGGCATACTTAGACGTACTTCAAAGGATCTTGCTTCTTTTCTTAAGTTGGAGGTTTGAATGAGGGCATTATCATATAAAAGGCTCAAGTTCCCCATCATGATTGTTGCTAACTAATTTGCATAAGTTACATTTTCTATAAAATTCTGGGACGCATACTTTTTCTATTTTCATATTTTTTCAAAAAGGGAAATTTATATTTTTGTTAAATATTTACTCAGATGCAAGGCTATGTTTTAAATAACCATATTTTAATTGGGTAATTTAATACATTTCCATTTTCCTTAAATATGTAATTTACTGGAGTCTATAAACTTTTGGGACAGAGTGTACGCTTGGTAAACATTATATGTAGTATGAAATTACGTAGTTGAAACAGCATTTCTGATAATACTTTTACAAGTAAATAATTTTTTCTTAAATATATCACACTAGTGAATACTAGTAAAAGAACTCGGGCAACAGGCTGATTGTATGCTTCTTTTCATTATTTTTCATCGTATGTAACGTGCATAATGCTCCGATAAGAAATCTAGCTCAATTACCCCCCCCCCGTGTGCTCTGCAATATTCAAATAACCTTATCTAACTTCTACAATGTCTACAGTTTTTATAGGCTGTACATAGGAATAAGTTTTTCAGCGATTTAGAAAATTTGATACTTAAAAATATCAAAATATTTCTATATCAAAATAAACTCAGCAAAAAATTTCGAAGGAAAATAAATGTAAGAAAAGTGAACGTATTTAAATCTATTTGGCAAAAAGAAATAACTTATGGAAGTCATATAAATTTCATTACTTTTTTCTGAAACGAAATTAATTATCTTTTATATACAAGGTTGCCATTGGAAAATATAGGAAAAAGGGCAAGGAACTCTTTGAAGTATGACTGTCTTGAACCAAAAAATAACGAATTTTCACATAATATTTAAAAGGTTAATTTTAATATTCCTTTAAGTTTATCTAGAAGAAAAATTAACGTTTTAAATAATTTTCTGAAAGAAGAATTTTCATGCTTGTAGAGTTAATTTATGGGAAATAATTAAATACTAGAGAAGGTCTCTGAAATAGCACGCGTCTAACATAAAGTAACCTTTAACAAATTTTAGTAAAATAGATATTTTTCTGGCTTTCTTTAAATTGACGTCCCTAAAACAGTGTTAAAACATATGACCGCTTTTTATCGCAAGTAGCTAATCATTTCTTAAGAGCATATATATGTCGCTCTTACTAGAAAAAAACAATTGACAATTTTTATGGAAGGCGCTTACAAATAAGACAATTTACCAAAACAGAATGAAAATGTATATATAAAACACATATTTTAATGGAATATTTAGATTAAATGAAAAATAAATTTATTATTATAAATTTTAGTGAAGGTTCCTTTCTTAAATGCACGTTCTTGATTTTGAAAATAACTACTGTCAGCTACTGCAGTCAAGATACACGCTTGGCAAACGTCATATCCGATGCAAAATTATTTCAGAAATACCTGCCTGTTCAAAAATAATAAAGAGTTTTAATAAACGCAGCGTTAGTCGTTAATTCGGCTATTATTTGACCTCATTACAACAGCAAAAATGTTTGATCTAAATTTGTAATAAAACGAGCTGTGCTACTTTTAACCCAGTTTTTTGCGTTATAAAAAAGATTCTGATATTACTCAGTGCAATTAAATTTCAGACATCCAAAACCAAGCAATATTTTCTAGTTTAAGCTCATTAATTGCTTGGTTATATAACTAGCCATGAATCATTTGTAACAGGAAAAGAATAACCATTTAGATTTTCGGGATTATAGTACCTGCCGCTTATTGAACTCACCGGTTAATAAATTCAGCCTTTTATTACGTTCAAATTTCCAGTAACCAAAGCATATAAGTAATAACCAATAGAACAGCTGCCGTTTATTAAACTCATTTCCGCCTCTTTTTCTCAGATTGGCAAAAGACTGATCCTTCAGTGCCAGAATATCCTACTTGTTTGTACCAATCCAGGTTTTCCGTAATTCTTTCGTTTAAGGAATTGTGGTTGATATCTTTAATAGTCATGCAATAAATGAATAAAACGGGTTTGACTGGAATGTCCCTACTTTCCGATCGCTACACATGTGAAACCATGTTTCTTGAGCTATTTTTCCGCACTGGATTTCAGAGGGCCAGAATTTCCTTACCTTAAGTTTAACAAAAACAAATCTGGTACTTTTCCGTTTCGCCGGCGCAAATCTCGCCAAGCAGACTTTATTGGCGACAACATACATTATACACACAAAAAATATTTAAAAAATGTTAGTCCTAAGAATTCTTTTTTTGAAGGCATAAACATTTTAATATCGCTTAAAATTTTATAAAAAGCCAATAAATAAAGACAATAAATTTATAAAAAGACATTAATTTAAGAATTTACTATGCTTTCATGGTTCAACATCCTGTTTCGCCGGTTCATATCACGTGACCCCAAGCGATCTCATCTCACGTATACTACTCTACAAAAATATAATGCTCTCAGTAATTATCTACATTAATTTCAAGTTAAATCTTAATTTGGAATACAAGTTTAAATGCAAGAAATACTTCAATTCGTACGAATAACTTACTCAGAAATTATGTAAAACTGCAGTGCTTTACTTCGCTAATGGATTCTCATTAGAATTGATGAATTTAACCCTTGACTTTACCTTTTCTATATTTTCGGCTTCGGGTAAGCGCTGTGATTGCATCCTAATTGAATTAATTGCCGAAAATGGCCTTAGACATAAAACTGAACTATCTGAATGAGGCGTAAAAGGTTACCAGCGAGAATATTCCGTTTGGCATCGGTTGTACCATTATTGGCGACTTTATCGCTTGCGCCGGCAAAACGGAAAAGTACCACAAATCTTCTAGAGGCATTGCAAATGAGGAGGGTTCCTTCTCGAATACCGCCCACCAGCGGCCGAGAGGTAAAGTCACTGAACACTGGCAGTTCGGTCCGAGGTTCGAATCCCGCGAACGGGCTGGCTGCATGGGCGTTTTCGCGGTTTTCCCCATGTGTAACGTGTATACGAGACAGTTTCCCTTAGAAAGTCCTCCACGAAGGTATACCTCCTCTTAGGCAGATAGCCCTCGAGGCTTTGCCGTAATTAAATAACCTAACTAACCTAACCTTCTCGAATACCAGTTGTCAAGAAATGAAATGCAAGTTCTATATCCTACCTTTTAAAGTTTTCACATTCAAATTCTTCCGTTTAAGATAGATCGCTTTTACATAGAGTTTAAAAAAGTTTATGAAATGTTTTTCAGCCTTACATTAAGAGCCTTTAAGTAGGAAGGAAGTGATAACGGTGGTCGGAAAAAAAGCAAAGAAAGCATAAGTCATGTTTATAATCATGAAGGATTAAACAGACAGATCGAATAATCAGACAAAGAGTAACCTTTCTAGTGGCCAGAAACGCAAATTTTTGAACTTGAACAAATCATTGGACGAAGCTTTTGTTTTTCAATTTCCTGGGTAGTTAATTTGTGATTCGATAAATGCTAGGAGAGAAGTTTTTACCAACTGATAGAGCCACTTAGAGAAAGATAAATCTAACCGTGCTCATCAGAAACTGCATAGAAGAAGCAAATCATCATACAGCCGATTACTGAATAAAGACGTTTAGCTTGGGCTAGTAAATGAACGCCAGACATGCGAATCTTATAATACAGACGAAACTAGACTGCATTACAGAACATTACCAGGACATTAATACTTAAAAGTGAAACAACAGCTGTTTTAAGAAACTGAAGGAAGGAGTTACTGTGTTATTAACTTCCAGTATGGATCCAACAATTAAAAACATGGCACTGGAAACAAGAAGAGCAGAAAATTTTTATGTTTAAAAGGAATCAAGAATTTACCTCTACCACAGCAACCAAAAATCATGAATGTCAAATAATATTTTTACTGATTTTCTTCTGAAATGGAACAGAGAAATGGAAAAGGAAAAAAGTGACCGTGTAACACACACACATCTCTGACTTCATTCTGGAACCCACCAATGGCCGAGCGGAAAAGTCGTTGAACACTGGTAGTTCTAACCTGGGTTCGATTCCAGGCGAGCGGGCTGGCTGTATGGGTGTTTTCGTGGATTTTCTCATGTGTAACTTGTATACGAGCCAGTTTCTCTTAGAAAGGTTTTCCACAAAGGCATCCCTTCCTTTAGGCAGATAGCGCTCGAGTGCTTTGCCGTAATCAATTAAACCAAAACCACACCTAATCTCATTCTGAAATATATTAGTGCTGCTTCCTGCAAATATAAATTTTAACAATGGACAATGGTATTATAAAAGCTTTCAAATATCATTACAGAAATAACGTTCAGGAATTGAAAAAACAGAACTGAAATTTTTGAAAATTCTAACACTCCGAAGGAGATAAGTAAATCTATAGTTGCGCTTATTATAATAAATGCAAATGGATAATCTCTTAAAGTCAGTTAAAAACTGCTTTCGAAAATATAGCTTTAATGTATAAAAAGCCTCAGTGAACTCCAATCTAGAGCTAATTTTTGAAACATAAGTGAACGAAGTTATGAAAATTCATTTTTATAATATGTGTCATTCGCAAGAACATTGAGACAACATGTGTAAATGCTGACTGTGGAAATATTAAAAGAACTGCAAAAACTAACAGCGAAAGTGATACAAAAAATACGATGATATGCCAACATCAATGGAAACCAGAAAACACTGCAGAAACTCGTAAGGAAACTCTTGAACTGAAAAGTACTCATCAAAATAGGTATCGGCAATATTATAAAATTGAGGATACAATTGGGAAAAAACTATTGTTGAATAGCAGGAGTCAAACAGATAGGATGTTTGATTAAATTTCTTAAAGAATGTAACTATGAAAACCTTTTTATAAAGATATTTTAAAAATTAATTTCGAAACTGCAGAAATAGTTTACGTTTATCATTAATTCTTAATTATTATTTAAAGATTAATTATTATTTTGCTTTAAAGTTTAAAATTGATATCACATTTGGCGTTACACAAATCGTCGTCTATTATACTTAGCTGCTTAAGAAACCCAAATATGTTTGGAACGGAAGTGTTTTTAATTTAAGGCGGTTACTGTATTTATTTGTTTATCAGGATACTTAAGTTTTAAACATATTTCAATACTTGTTTCGTAATGTAATATTAAATGAAGTGACATTACTCAGTTGTCCGAAGGTACGTTACGAGAATATGGTGATAAACATTTTCAGAATAATTTAATAACTTAAGTTTCAGTGTGCTTTTTTTGTTCATTTTCTTTCTTTCTTTTCGTTTCTTTCTTTTTACTTTTTTAATTTGCAAGGGAAAAAATTTACTTTTCATTTCGGAATGCTTAATACAATTCATGCCTATTACAACTATAAATTTCTATGGCTTTTTAATCGCAATCGGCCCACCAGTGGCCGAGCGATTAAGCCGCTTATTGGTAGTTCGGTCCGAGGTTCGAATCCCGCAAACGATCTGGCTGCATAGGCGGTTTCGTGATTTTTCTTATGTGTAACGTGTATACGGGCTAATTTCTCTTAGAAAGTCCTCCATGAAGGCTATCCCTCCCCTTAGGCAGAAGCCCTCGAGGCTTTGCCGTGCTCACATAAACCAAAACCAAAATTTCAATCAGTTTATTTGAATGTTTATATCCTTCTAAATTATTTTTATAATTTAATTCATCTCTTCTAGTCTGGAAATTTCATTTTTACTCAATAATAATGTACAAATTTTAATCATTATTTTCCTTAAATTTATAAACTGCGTTTATGGCATTTAACTTGCTGCGTACTAGAATCAATTTTTATCCCCTTCTCCAAATTTAAATAATAATTAGAAGGAAACAAAATTAACATTTAATTTTATGCTTTTAATTTTTTTTTACTAGCACAAGACTGATATCAATGCCCATTTTCCTCGTTAAATTTATAAACGAAGCAATTCGAACTTAGTACATAAAACGTGGCTTTAGAAACATCTTTTATTATAACAATGCTACAAATGTTCTTAAATTATCAGCTATGTATATTATATGTTCAGTACATTTTAAATCATATCAATTAGCTTCATTATTAAAAAATAAATTAATAAAATATAATTTATTGTTTTTAAATTTAATTTGTTCATTTATTACATACTTATAAAATTAAAAAGATAAATTAAAGATCTTATCATTTATTCGATGGTAATAATTTGAGAACTGGCTGTCTGCAAAACCGAAAATATGAATAGAAGATTTTTTTGTATCGCAGAATGAAAATCTTGGCAAGTCATATTTATTTGCATGGCTACATCATAGTCTGGTAACTATCTAGTTGACAAAATGTTGGTGTCAGAGCTAAGTTTCATAAAAGATAAATGATTGGCAAAGTAAAGTGACAGTGCAAAAATTTGGAAGAGTTCGTTAAAGATATGTTTACTACTACAGCAACTCATGCAATAATTTTTGCATGGAGAAGCAGCGGAATGATTTGATGTTGCTTACTACATTCATGAAATAATTATGATTTTTGTATTGTTAACTGCGGAAAAAATCTGATCTATTATATCTATTGAAAAATAAGTCAACATGTAAGAAATTTTATGTGGAAATATATTTTAATCGCCAAAGAGGGCGTAAATCTTTCATGATGTATATATACTTCTTGTTCTTGGATCTGGCATCCGCCAGTTGAGTGTGTGTTAGACTTGAATAAACTTGGCAGTTTAGAAACCTGATTTGTAGTGTTCACGTATCTTTATGTTATGTGTGATTCGAATTAGTGTTTTTTGAACTAAGATATCATGAAATTCTTGACAGTTAATATAATATTTTATACTTTTGGCGCCCAACAGTGCGCACGAAAAAATTTTTATTTAGAATGCGGTGTTTTCGTGTTAGTGAATTTATTCCTTTGCACTGAACGTGTGGCGGGATTAATGTTCGGAATACGTGTGAATGTGTTTCACCAGGAAAGTGAGTTACCAAATTTGGATTATACCATTTGAAGACTGCACCAGGTAAGAGAATAAAAATTACTTTGTTATTATGGCAGACGATATTATTAAATTGAAATCTGCTAGAAAAGTCCTGAGACAAGCTATTTCTAAAATAATAAATGTCCTAGAACCTGAAATTAAAAAAGATATTTGGGATAAGAATATGGTAGAAGAAAATGTGTTTTTACTTACTTCTAAACAGTCTGCGTTAAAAGAAATTAATGAAAAATATTGGATTGTTTTAAAGGGGATGAGTCTGAAATTGAGAAAGAATGTAATACTGTGTTAGAGTATGATGAAAAAATAAGTTTATGTATTTTTAGGGCAAAAAAGAAATTTAATTTAAATTCTCAGATAGTGAGCATTGAAAGTGAATCGCTTGGTAACCATAATGCTGCCGTAAAGGTCGAAAACAAAACTAACATTCGATTACCTAAAATTTCAATTCCTAAATATTATGGTGATCCTAGTTTATTTTTGGAATTTTATAATTCCTTTGAAAATGCTATTGGTAATAATAATGCGTTAACAAAGGTCGAGAAGTTCACCTATCTTAAATCCTTACTCGCAGGACCTGCTTTAAGTGCAGTATCCGGGTTTGCACTATCTAATGAAAATTATGACGCTTCTATAAGTTTAATTAAAGAAAGATTTGGACGAACAGATTTGGTAATATCTTCGCACATGAATACACTCTTGAATCTTGAACCGGTTAGAAGTTCGTCCAATGTGAAAGCACTAAGAACACTATACGATACGATTCCTGTGAAATCAATATAAGAAGCTTAAATTCATTTTGTATTGTGTCGGAAGCTTACGGAACCCTTTTAGGACCCATTATTTTAAAACTTTTTACCAGACGATATGAATCTGGAGTTTAATAGAAAAAAGAAACTCTAAACAGCAATATAGCCTGACAGAACTTCTCGAATTCATTAGATTGGAAGTTGAGAGTCGGGAAGCTTCTAATTTAATAATAAACTCAAAGAAAAGAGACACAAATTACGGTGTTAAACAGAATAAAAATAATTACTTAAAAGGGGCAAGCGTTCGTACTGCTTCGGAGTTAGCTAAAGTGCCTAAGCTGTATTGTTTCTATTGTAATCAAAATACACATGCTGTAGGAAAATGTGAGAAAACAAATGAGGGTTGATCTTTACATTATGGTAACTTGGCGTTTTTTGGCGAAAATTTGGCGACCAACTCTCCTACAGCAACCCTCTATTTTTTTTCCCGCCGCCATTTTGTCTTCACGAAGTAAAGACATGTTTCTTTTCTTTTTATCTACTGAACACTTCTTCCAACAATCTACTAGCCGAATTACACTTATGCTAGAAATTTTATCTAACAAAACTGCTTAATCGTGACAAATATTCACTGCAAAATTGGGAAAAAATGCACAATACCATACTCCTTACGCGTTTTTCAAAATAACACATACACATAAACCATGTACTTATTTTTACTTAAAAAAAATCCCAGAATTGCACAAAAATGGCATTGCGCACACTCTTCACTATATCCATGTACACTGCTTTTTTCTCATAAATTAGAAAAATTTCACGAAAATACATGACAATTTTCTCAATCTTTAAACCCGGTAAAAAGAACATATATGAAATTACCTGATCGCGAAAAAGTAATGAACATTTCCACATATAAAATAAATAAAATATCCAAAAACTTTTACCTCTAAATCATCTATTACATTATACACGTCACCAACGAATTCATACTGCAACCATTACAAATACTTATTGTCAGATATTTAAATTATTTCCATGCACGTTTACTTCAACTAAAACGTATACCAAATTCCTACAAACATAAAATTCACAAAATAACTATCATTTAATTAAAATATAATTAACTTCAAAAACACTACTTAAAATATAAATGAGCACATACATTAAATTAATACATACATAAATACCCATTTCGAATTCACTTTAGTTACGGCCATGGGATCCAAAAATTCACGAACACTGTTTCACACAACACAGAATAAAGCCAAATACAAAATTTCCAGATTTTTTCCCGATTTCCTTTATCGCCTCCAAAATGTCGCCAAACTACCAGTTACCATATTGTAAAGATCAAACCAAATGAGCAAAAAAGAGCGATATTAAAATAAAATGGACGTTGTTACAAATGTTTTAAGAGAGGTCATGTATCTTCCAGATGTAAAATGAAACTTCAACCTTGTGAGTTGTGTAATGGTTTAAATCATAATAAGCTATTTTGTAAACATATTCTTCCTAAAGTGGAAGCAGTTTCGGATGTTAAACAGAAAGTAGTTACAGTATCAGATTCTAACCAGAATTTAGTTGCATCCCTGTCGTTTAACTCTGAGACTGTTTTTGAAACTGTTGATAAAGGTGTATATTTACAAACTTGCACTGTTAACGCTTCAGATACAGATAATACTAGAAGCCAAATAATAAAAATCTTAATTGATGGTGGATCACAGAGGTCATTTATTAGATCTGATTTGGCTAAAGAACTAAAATTGAGGACTTTAAGGAAAGAAAGGTTATATATTTATTCATTTGGGTATAGCCAAGGTAGACTGATAGAATATAATGTTGTTCAAATTACCCTGAAAAGTATGCATTTCCCTAATGACTCAATCACTATTGAAGCTCTTGTTACAGATACAATTTCTGGAGCGATCATAAAAATTCCCTGCAAAAACATTTTAGAAATATTAAAATCAGAAAATCTAAAATTAGCCGATAGTGGTGAAGCAGCTGAAATAAAAATATTGTTAGGATCTGATTCATGTTGGGAGGTGCAAACAGGCGAAAAGAAAAGAGTAACTAATAAATTATTTGCGGTGTTTTCTATATTTGGTTGGTCCTTAGTTGGATCTTTAGAAGGTGATCAGTCTAGTGCCTGTATTTTTACAACTGGTGCTTCTCATTACTTGAAGGAAGATAATAATTCAGTTAATGACTGTTTGCGAAGGTTTTGGAGTCTAGACCATTTGGGTTTAGAGGAGAACGAGAATCCTGACGATAAATCAGTCATTGAGAAATTTGAAAAGGAATTGTATTTTACTAATGGTAGATATGTAGCTCGTTTGTTATGGAAATCACATCATGCAAACTTGGGTAATAATTTAGAAAATTCCAAGCGACGTCTAGTATCTTTGGTTAATAAACTAAAAAGTGATGAATGGCTTAGGACGAATTATGATAGCATAATAAACGAACAGTTAAAAAATGAAATAATTGAAGAGTGCGAAATTGAAAGTTGTGATAGTAGTAAAATGTATTACATGCCACATTCTCCAGTTGTAAGAAAAAATGTATCAAAAACTAAAGTCCGTATCGTGTTTGACGCATCTTCGAAGTGTAATGGGGTATCTCTGAACAATTGTTTGATGCCTGGCCCAAATTTGAATCCTTCTGTTTTGGACTTGATATTGCGGTTCAGACAATACAAACCTGCGTTCTAGCAGACATTGAAAAGGCCTTTCTACAGATTGGAATCTCTGAAATTGATAGAGATGTATTACGGTTTTTATACTTTGATAATAATTACAATTTGAAACATTATAGAATGACTTGCGTTCCTTTCGGTGTATCATGTAGCCCTTTCATTCTGGCGTGCACTATAAAAAAGCATATAAAGAAAATAGAGTTAGAAATTCCAGATATTTTTGAGATGTTGAACTGTTCGATCTACGTAGATGATGTTTTCTATGGTGATGATGATTCTGTGGAACAGGCTTTTAAGTTAAGTACTGGAGCCTATTGCGTGCTTAAAGATGCCGGAATGAATTTGCGTCAGTTTAATACAAATTCCGAGAAACTAAAGAAACTTTGGTATGATTGTGGAATAATTAAATCAGGAAATGAACTAAATAGTTCTTTAAAAGTATTAGGGTTTAACTGGTGTACGAGTAAAGATGTAATTTCTTTGAACATAGACAACTTGTGCGAAACATTAAATAGTTGTAGAAAAACCGCAAAAAGAAATATATTAAAGGTGACTGCTACTATTTTCGATCCAGTAGGTTTCTTGGCGCCATTTGTATTACGTGCAAAATTGATAATGCAAAACCTTTGGCAGTTGGGTTTACAATTTGACGATGAAGTTCCAACTGAATGTAAGCAGTTGTGGTCCGAGGAGCGGTGAAATTGAAAAGTTAAAGAAATTTGAAATTTCTCGAGAATATTTCTCCGGCAAATTGAATCAAAATAAAGATATCGAACTTCATTTATTTTGTGATGCATCTATTAAAGCGTATGGTTCAGTTGTATATTTTAGGTCAGTTGAAGAAGGACAGGTAGCATTCATTATGGCAAAATCTAGAATTGCGCCAATAAAACAAAAACTCACACTTCCAAGGTTAGAGTTGCTAGGAGCATTAACATCAGCAAGACTTGCTAAACATTTAAGAGAGCTGTTTTCAATTCATGAAGAAAATATTTATCTGTCGACTGACAGTATGATAGTGGTTCACTGGATTCATAGTGCTCCTGAACGATGGAAAGTGTTTGTAAAAAATCGAGTATCTGAAATACAATCATTAACTTGCCCAAATAACTGGAGACATTGTAATGGGAAGTCCAATCCAGCGGACATTTTATCTCGAGGATGTTCAGCCGAATATTTGTTGTCTTGAAGATTATGGCAGTCTGGACCAGACTGGTTAGTTGAATCACTGAGTGCTTGGCCTAGTAAATTTATCGTGACAACGGAGTTTTCTGATGCTCAATTAGAGCGCAAAAAGTGTATAAATGATACGACAATACTACCGTCTATTGCAGAAAAATCTAATTCTCTGTTGAATCTTGAAAATTATAGTAAATTAATTAGAGCTATTAGAGTAACTGCATGGATATTTAGGTTTATTCACAATCTGAAAAATAAAACTGACAAGAAAACCGGACCCTTGATAGCAGGAGAACTTTTTGCCGCAGAATTATATTTGTAAAAGAAGTTCAATATGAACATTTTTCTGATGAAATTAATAGTTTAAAGTCGGGACAGTTGATTTCAAAACACTCAAACATTTATGAACTAAATCCTTTTCTAAGTGATGCACATGAACGAGTTCTTCATACAGGTGTAGCTAGTACTCTCATGTTCCACCGTGAAAAATACTGGATAATTAGATCCAGACAAAATGTGAAACGTGTTATAAGAAACTGTGTACTGTGTCAGCGTTATAATTCCTGACCAATGCGACAAGTCATAGCACCATTACCTCTATCTAAATTTAGAGTGCTAAGAATATTAATATTGTATGATAGCATATTTCTTACTGAAAATGTAATCGTAATGCTACTAATGTTGTTTCTATTTTATTTTAATTGCTATTTAAAGTATAGTATTTTATATTAAAGTCTATTAATTAAATATATCTTGTCTTTAATATTTAATATTTAAAGAAATGTATATATTAGAAAATTTTAAGGTTGTAGAAATGTATAAGTGTATTTAAAAATTTTAATTTAATGCTGAAAAAAAAAGACAGGTTTCTTGTAATAATTCTAGTATTTTAGTTAATTATGATAATCTCGATTTTGAAATGTCATTTGTTTAATATTATCTTGAGTTATATAAATTCTTGATTTAAATCCTGATGCTTGAATAGGAATGTTACGACAATAATTCTTGATGAAATTTATTTGAAAATTTACTTGATATTCTTGAAACATATGGTAAGTTTTACATGTTCTTGATATTTCTGTGACATTTCTTGATTACAAAAACTTGAATTTGTATTGAAATGCATAATGATTCTTGAAAATAATTCTTGAAAATATTCATGTAACACTGCTCATGTTGATTGTTCTGAACTACAGTTCAGCCGGGCCCAGTGTGTAAGAAATTTTATGTGGAAATATATTTTAATCGCCAAAGAGGGCGTAAATCTTTCATGATGTATATATACTTCTTGTTCTTGGATCTGGCATCCGCCAGTTGAATGTGTGTTATACTAAAAATATAAAGTGAAAATTAAAATTATTAAGGCAACGTTTATTGCTTTTAAGTCGAGTAGTTTGTTACTCAGTAATAGACCAATTAAATTTGAAAGATAAGTTAAAGATCGTATACTTTGCCAAACGGCAACAATCTGAAAATCCGTCAGGAGTGATGGAATACAGAAAGCAAATTAAATGTGTTACGATTGGTGCAGTGGCAACACGTGCCAAGAGCTGCACGTGCCAAGAGATTCTTTTTATTCTTCTAATACTTTAATTTTATTTCAATTTTGTGCAATATTTTTAAAGCAACAGTATACCTCCGTCAATGTATAATAATAAATCTTGAAAAAAAAAGTCTGCAACCTGATATATTTTTTTAGATTTCTGCTTAATAACTGAATAGGGATCTTATAGTGAATGTGTTCCTTTTCGAACTGTGATCAGAAACTTCACATTAATTTATTTAATGAAGAGAAATATTTACTTTTATTTTCATAATATATAGTAGTTGATATCCTGAATTTCACGTACCAAAAGTATTCAATATAAGCATTAAATATTATAAAGCATGTGCTGGTAACATTTCCTAGTCTAAATGAACGCAATTTCCTTTGTGCAGATAAAATAATAATAGGTTTCTGAAATGCGCATGCAGAATTAAATAAACAAAAACCAAGTTATACCTCGGAAAAAAACAGATTAGACGCAAAAGTGCGGGTAAGTTGGGTAAGTTTATAAGCGCTACGTGTTTTATAAAAGTTATTTGAAAAGCGATACACCTCAAAAATGATTCGAGGTAATAGTGAAGAAACATGTTACAAGCATTATGTGCGTATTATACGTTATTTGAAATTAAAACATGTTACAAGCATTATGTGCGTATTATACGTTATTTGAAATTAAAACATGTTACAAGCATTATGTGCGTATTATACGTTATTTGAAATTAAAACATGTTACAAGCATTATGTGCGTATTATACGTTATTTGAAATTAAAACATGTTACAAGCATTATGTGCGTATTATACGTTATTTGAAATTAAAACATGTTACAAGCATTATGTGCGTATTATACGTTATTTGAAATTAAAACATGTTACAAGCATTATGTGCGTATTATACGTTATTTGAAATTAAAACATGTTACAAGCATTATGTGCGTATTATACGTTATTTGAAATTAAAACATGTTACAAGCATTATGTGCGTATTATACGTTATTTGAAATTAAAACATGTTACAAGCATTATGTGCGTATTATACGTTATTTGAAATTAAAACATGTTACAAGCATTATGTGCGTATTATACGTTATTTGAAATTAAAACATGTTACAAGCATTATGTGCGTATTATACGTTATTTGAAATTAAAACATGTTACAAGCATTATGTGCGTATTATACGTTATTTGAAATTAAAACATGTTACAAGCATTATGTGCGTATTATACGTTATTTGAAATTAAAACATGTTACAAGCATTATGTGCGTATTATACGTTATTTGAAATTAAAACATGTTACAAGCATTATGTGCGTATTATACGTTATTTGAAATTAAAACATGTTACAAGCATTATGTGCGTATTATACGTTATTTGAAATTAAAACATGTTACAAGCATTATGTGCGTATTATACGTTATTTGAAATTAAAACATGTTACAAGCATTATGTGCGTATTATACGTTATTTGAAATTAAAACATGTTACAAGCATTATGTGCGTATTATACGTTATTTGAAATTAAAACATGTTACAAGCATTATGTGCGTATTATACGTTATTTGAAATTAAAACATGTTACAAGCATTATGTGCGTATTATACGTTATTTGAAATTAAAACATGTTACAAGCATTATGTGCGTATTATACGTTATTTGAAATTAAAACATGTTACAAGCATTATGTGCGTATTATACGTTATTTGAAATTAAAACATGTTACAAGCATTATGTGCGTATTATACGTTATTTGAAATTAAAACATGTTACAAGCATTATGTGCGTATTATACGTTATTTGAAATTAAAACATGTTACAAGCATTATGTGCGTATTATACGTTATTTGAAATTAAAACATGTTACAAGCATTATGTGCGTATTATACGTTATTTGAAATTAAAACATGTTACAAGCATTATGTGCGTATTATACGTTATTTGAAATTAAAACATGTTACAAGCATTATGTGCGTATTATACGTTATTTGAAATTAAAACATGTTACAAGCATTATGTGCGTATTATACGTTATTTGAAAAGTCATACGCTGCAAAGTAAAAATAATTTGCATGTGTTATATACTTTATAAGCGTTAGAAGCATTATAAGTGTTATAAGCGATGTAAGTTAGTGTCTGAAAAGAGACAACACGATATTTTGAACGTTATAATTGCTATGAAAGTAAGCTGTAAGCTTAGGGCGTTATAAGAGTCATTAATAGAATTTATATGTAAGAGTCAAAAACGAGTTATATGCTTTACAAGCGTCATTCATAGAATTTATATAGTTCCAGAAATTTACATTAAAATCGATAGGAGTACAGGTTGGCCAATTTTTGTGTAAATGTGTATGCATATATATATGACCGACTTTTGATCTAAACGCAAAAGTAAAAGTAACCCAAGGCAAAAGTGATTGAACGAGAAAGTTGGAGGGATCGACGACAGTAATACCCAGTCTGGTGCTAACAGAATTTAACGAAAAGGTCGATGCAGTGATTATTATGCCTTTAACGTGTATTGCAGTTATTAAAATATTCGAAATAATAGTCTAGAAGATGAGGTAGTTTAATTGAATAAATCACAAGGCACTTTAAGAGCTGTCTTTCTTGAATTGAATGCATATTATGCAATGGTTTTTAAAAGGAAATTATATTTTTGAACAATTTTCAACTAATTTAATTATAAGTAATTGGAGCGAATAAGTCATTCAACCAAATCAAAGGAAGGAAAGTAATTCGATGAAGAAAAAAAGAAATATCCGGTAGAAAAATAATAGGTTAAGTCACTGAGACAGTTTTCTCGTGAGAAAAAGGATGAATTTTTATCCGAGTGAAATAATGTATTCTTCATGCATTTTCATAATGAAATATTATTACGTCAGATGTTAATGGAATTTTGCAAACAAAACAATTAAAGATATTCCCAGTAATGTGGCAACATTTAATGGATAAAAAAACTGGTCTAGACATTATTGCATTGTGAATTCTATTCTGTTCGAGGTGTATTTGGGTTCGAGGTTAAAAACAATTTTTTTAATTATAATAATATTACAGTTTTTCATAAAGATTAACATTGAAGTGTATTACTAATAAACATACATTAAATTATATTGAAATTATTAGTAAATATACTTATTGTTTTTAAATATTTCACTTCATTGAGCAATTATAAAGTGATTAATTTCAAAGCTAAATTAAATATTTAACCTTATTTAACGGCACCAGTAATAGTAACCACAGTAAAAAGTGGTTATTTGCCAGACCGCTAGGAAGGTTTGTTTTGTTGATTAAGAAAACTACATATTACAACCTTATTAACTCAAAGTAAAATAAATGTTGGTACTCGCATTACTGAGATGGACGAATCTGCACATTATTATACGATGTTCCCTTTCTGGATGTATGCTGGTAAGCTTAAGTGTGAGATTGGAGCCTATGTCAAACCGACGTTGGTTCTTTGTTTCATTTGAGTTAGTAACAAAACCCTTTCTTACAGAGATATATGTAGAAGAGTTTTGAATTATAATTTTTTAAAGCACCATTTCACAGTCCAATTCCAGTTTCGCTAGTTCACTAGGCCCCAAATCGCAGTGGAAAGGCTCAAGAACCCATGAAAATTGGCTATGTTTAGCACTTGGAAAATTAGTTTAAAACTGACATGCTGTTGCATAATCCTTTATCAATAACGATATAGTTTTCTACTGAAAAAAATTCTAAGTTTAGAAATGGTGAAGGATTTCTCTTTTCTACACAACTAACATTCTAAGCTAAGTTTCCTGTCAAACCCCTTTAATTTTGCATGGGCATTGAGAACAAACAAGTAATTAATATGTAGATCGAGATTTAGTCTATTTAGTTTTGAAAATATGTCTGAAAATAAAGCAGTGTACTCTCTTATTTATCCACATGTCGTCAGAAACAAATGTTTTAAATTCTATTTGATTTGGTTTACAGATAAGAGAATATTTTTGAAAGTCTAGGAGGATCACAAGAGCAGGCTTCGACCACTTGTGATTGATTGACACAATTTAAGAAATACTGCATCAATACTTGCAATAATTTTATCAAGTAGTTGACGGACTCTTTTTAAATGCTGGACACTTTAAATTACTTTACGCTGTCGTGCATTTATTACCACTAGGACTTAACGAGCATTGTTTAATGAACGAAAAATTAAATAACGGAATTACCTGTTTAGGAGCGTTGCCAAAGTATAAAGTCTCTTATTTACGTTTCAATCATAAATAGTCTGTACTTGCTTAATAAGTGAAGCGATTTAAAGGAAAAGAAACACACTTCTTAATAATTTAAATATTTTTACCAATATATCTAACTGAAATAATTTGAAGCACATTTAACTGCCGCATCTTATTGATATTTGCAGTATTATCGTAATTAAAATGTATGTTCATAACTTTATCTATTACAGTTCCTTGAACGAAATGTAATATAGAAATTTAATAAGTGCCGTCTATTTCTAGACGCAGATTATAAACCGCAGATCTAGAATGACCACTGATGACAATGAGCTCCATTTATCACTCTAAGGTTATGAATACTGCTTTCATGCAAACTCCTTCTGTTTCTTTGGGAATTAGTTTTTCATTTTTTTATAGGTCCTCTGAAGTTCTAAACTTTTTTATTATGTTTTTCTATAATTTTTGATGTCTAATGATAAAAATTAGAGCACTATCTCTAGCTTATAATTTTGAATGCTCTCCATTTATCTGAAAGCATACAATAAAGCCCTCCTTTCCAGTTTTTGCTTCTAAAAAGTGCGCACAAATTTTATGACACATATTTATTTACACATTTTATAATTTTCTGACATAAATTATATGAATATTATATTTTACAGTTTTACTGTCAGTTTTTCAGGCTTTCTAAACCTTCGAAATAACCCACAATTAAGTTGTTGTTGTGACTAATCTCGCTTGACTGATATTAGAACTAGTTCACGAAATTCATCGTGGAAGGTAATAAGATTGCGCCTGTCGTTGGCAAGAACCTTACATCATACGGGTGACAATACGACTTTGCTCAATTTCGCCTCAATTTTGAAGAACACCCCGGGAAAATGGGCCGGAGAGTCTCTATCCCTCTTCCTTACCTCTCGAGGGGACTTTCGACTCACTGCATATTTTGAGTGCCCCCATGCCTCTCAGACACTATACATTTACAAATATACCTTCTCCGGCATTTAGACTCACTAACTACTATCTCAGTTGGGCGGCAGTCAAAAAATATGATATTTTATTATAATCCTATATTTCTTAAAGACACTATATAAATTTTATTTATCCATCAATTTCGTTTCTTTTCATTCACCACATTTTTACATTGTCTGATTTGCTGAGGAGTAATATGGCCGTGATTATAACTTATTAATTTATTAACCCCTAAAATTCGTCTTCATAAAATCATGACAAAAATTTCCTTTTTTATTTCCTCTCGATCGTTCTACTACTCTAAAGTTATGGTGAAGAATGATTTTATGATACTGAAACACGCTCCAAATTTACATAACATTATTTCTACACTTTATATAAAACGCCATCTGTAAATCAAAATTTAAACTTAGGGTTACTTTATTTACAACCAGCCGTTACATAAAATTTAACGTTCAAGTTTGAAGAACCTTCCTTGGTAGCGCAAAAATGGCAATTATAAATACGTATTTAAATTATATGAATATTTTTGTAATAAGGTACTGTAAGAAAAAGAAAAAAAGATCAGCAATGTTTTCTGCAAAATTATCCATTTTCTGTTCTTTTTAGTATCCTTCTTTTCAAAACTTGTGACGTGTTGCCATATATTTTACTTTTTTCCCATCTCTGTTTCATTTATTAAAAGTGTCTAAGATTTGCACCAACCATTCTCTTAAATTAAAATTTCGGAACTAGGAACTAAATACCTAGATTATTGTAGCTACTATTCTTGACGTGATTAAATTGTGTCAAATAGTTATTTAACCCAAGAATCTATAAAATGCGTTAATAAACCTTAAAATTATAGGAATCAGTTTTCATGTTGCAGCGACTTTTATTATCACTCGATGATAATTCTGATGAAAGTAATTCTTGTTAAAGTTGAAAACCCATATCACAATGTCAGGCATGGTATGTGTTTTCTTGATTTGCTTGCATAAATTTAGCTCCATCTAATTATGAAACATGTTATCTTTTACTATATTCGTCTAGAAGATATTGGGCAATTTTTTCTTGCTTACTTGAAAAACCAAGCTATCAACATTTATCAGATGTTGAAAAGTAAAATAAACGTCTCTTAAGTAAACAAATAACCGATAAGCTATCCATTGGGGAAAATTCTGCAGTTATCCAGTCGCGTGCTTTTCTTTTATAACCCAAACTGTCTTGCTGGAATGATATACATGCTTCAACAACAAATAATTGCACCGCTTTTTTCCTCAAATGATGCCACTGATCGCCGTAAAATTTCATTACTGGGAAACAATAACCTACGTATATCAAAACAACAAACGGATTCGAAGGCAATCCAGTCAAATAAAAAAAGTAAGACGAAATAAATAATAAATAAAATAAAAATCCGGAGCACGTGCTCCTGTCTCTAACGATCCTTGCTCCCGATGTTCTCAAAGTATAGATAGCATCAAGGGTCCCTTGTCATTCCAAAAACCTAGGAAAAGAGATTCGGCAGCGATGGCAGTACTCACTCAGGACGAGCAAAATTGTACTAAGTTGAGCAGACGTCCATGTTTGCCCACGACGCAAGAATTAAATATATTACTGATAATACGTTATAGGTAGAAGACACAGTTAATACAAACAAATAATAACAAATTGCTAGGCTAATTAGTGTATTTGGCTTTATTTAAGCCAATAAAAAGCAGTTTAAGGTGATAATTATGTGACTTATTAGCCCAAAAGGGCCTTAGTCCTAATGGGCTATTAGTTTTCATACGGGATTTGGCGGCGCATCACTTTAAATGTCTGAATCACTTTTCAGATTGTTTCCAGGAAATTTTATCGCTCTGTGCTACTTTTAAAGAAATTAAATAATGAAAAATCTGCATGAATGTAAGTATATTTCTCGCACTATCAAAAAACGACGGTACCTACTGTCGTCAAATTTTAAATTACGTAGTCCTGCACTCGAATATGTGCATCTGAGGCTCGAATTTTGAATTTCGAGTTTTATATTTCATATTTTGTGAAATTTTAATGAATTTTTAACAAACCAAACGATTTGAGAATGAGCAGTGGCAAACACTGTGCGGCTTATGTTATCTCCAGGGTGGGAGACTGTATACCGGAAGTCCTGAAGATATGCTGTTTTTAAATATTTTATGATTTTGCTATTCAACTGCATTATATGTGGGGAAAGGGCGAAGAATATTATATTTAATTAATAAACGCGTAAAAGGTTATTAATCAAAAGATAAGATTAATTAAGATAAAAGATAAGATTAAGAAAAGTTTTGCAAGCCATCTTACTTAGAAAACTGTATATTCATATGATAAACTGAGTAAACTTAAAAAAAAAAAAAAAAAAAAAAAAAAAAAAAAAAAAAAAAAAAATTAACCAAACTTAACACTGCATCAGGAATTCTGAACATATATAGCTTTTGAAATTTTTGTAATTTTCCCCTTGAATTGTATTTGACGTAATTACGAAGAAATGATGCTTAATAATAAAGCTAATAAGAGAAAAAAGATGATTAGCAAGAGCAGATTGGTAGGGTGCGAGCTCAGTGGGAGCGTAGAAAAACTTAAATAAACCCTTTTTAGGGCAACCGTTAAAATGTAAGCCCTTTCAATTATTTTTTGTATTAAATCAGTTATGTTAACTGGATTATTCTTTGCACAAGAATATGAAGGAAAAACATGCATATTTTAGCTTTCCATTCTTAAGACAACCTTTTTTTCAGTCGGGACCACATTTACAAATTAATAAATTAGAATGTTCTGCGCATCATCTTGCTCTTGTCCTGTTCGAAAACAATTTTTTTAGCATGTGTTACTATATATTCATATTTTGAAAAGAAATTAATTAAAATTCATAAAATTTTATATTAAGTAATTAATTTTGCAGAGCAAAGAAAATACATTCATTTTCAAAAAATGAAGGTAGTTACAGATTAGAAAATGTTCACCTTATTTAAATAAAAATTAGATAAAAGTTGGTGCTCACGTTAGCGAGATGGATGAGTGTGCCTATTTTTACTTAACTATTCTGTGCTTGGATGTATGCGGGTAAGAATCGTTGCAGTCGTAGTGCTTTGGTAGAATAACCAGTAATAATTTTCATAAAATGTCAGTCTTAAGAGAAAAAGCAATAGGGAATGGTAGTATAATTTCCTAGTATAAATAATGTTAGTATAAGTCTGATATTTTCAGTTACAATATGGTATACCTGTTAATCTGAATTTTATTTTGCTCGTTTTGGAAATTTGAAAGAACCAAAAAGGCAAATTTTGAGAACCGCTTATAGCCCGCAGACCACAGATTGGGAAACCCAGGCTTAAGACATTGCTGTAAAACTGAATTTTAATTCTTGTTGAAGCAACACTTGATCGTAAATGAAGTGTTTTTAGGCAAATAAAGAACCTTTTTTCGAAACTATGCAACTTATTTACTGATAGTTTATATACCATGTCAAAGAAAGAAAAGCCCTGGTAATTAGATTATCGTTTGAATTGCTTTACTATCTAAGGAATTATTCATCTGCGTTTCCTTTATAAAGATTTACAAAACTCTTTCTGTTTGCTTTTATAAAACCCTAAGTTATGAACGTTTGGAACAACTTTTTACCTAAAAATGCATAAGAAACTAAAATTCGAGCTACTTTTTATTCAATTTAAATATCTAGGATTTGTTAAAGTGAAATGGATACGATAAATAACCCACTAAAATTTTTAGTTCAGTTATATTTTAACAGTAGCCATTTAATTCAAAGTTTATCATTTTATTTCTGGATTGTTAAATATTTTTAGAACTGCTTTTAGAACGGCTGCAGCTTCCTTTTAACTGCTTTTAGAACTTTCAATAATGTTTATACTCGAATTTCTTTAGATTTCCGATATGTATCCTATGACCTTCTGTTTTAACCAATCAAATCATAAGATGCTAAATTCTTCGATGGAAAACTGTAAATTACTCAGAAAGAAAACTAGAAGAATTCTGGAATCTTTATTGCTTGCTATGATGAGAATTTCATTCCTTGATCTGCTAAAGTTAGGTTGTATGTTAGAATATTTGTCAGAATTGTTATTCAATACATGTAATTTTGTTTCTTGAAGAGTCTATAAAACTTGTTTGGAATGAAATTCAATAAAATGCTAATTTTACGCTGTGACTGCCTATAGTTCTGTTTATTTTTGCAAATTAAATTAACATCTGATGAATATTTTACTTTCATATTACAAATTTTGAAGGCTACAGTAAATAACTACACAGTTTGTCGATTACATATAACGATATGTACATCTATACTTTTTAAGATTGTACAAAACCTTCATAATATTTGGCCCAAGCAGACTAGACTAAGGAGCTTAAGTCGAAGTTTCAATATGAAAATATAATTATAAATAAATAATTCCGTTTATTTTTTACATTCCAGCTTAATATGTGGAAGTTGAAACTAATTTCACTTTTGCTACATGAAAAGGGTAATCAAGAATTGAAATCGAAATATTTCACAAGAAGTATATATTTGCTCATCGTCCATCCATACATCTGATTCATAAACTGAAAAGTAAAAGAGTCAAAAATTGTGTAAATTGGGTTGCGTTGCTTTTCAATGGTAAAAGCTTGAGTTAGAAATTGTTGTATAATAATTAATAAAAAATGAACTAAAAATCTATTCATAAACATTTACAATAATATCCATTGATATGTTATAATTAGAAGAGTCAAAAAAACGAATTTATTAGCATTTAAAGCTGTTAACATTTCTGTGTTCTCATAAATCTCTACGTGACCAAAATATTTATTACATAATACAAGATGGTAGTGCTAATTGTCTGGGTTTCCACAGAAACTGAATGTAGATATCCATTTTAATCGTTAATATCGATATTTGGTTAAATTATTGATTTTAAGTTACATATTAATCCATATTCTATATTCCATATATATGCTACAATACGTGGATAACACATAGACTTTGTATCACATGGACTGCCAATACTTCATATTTGTGACAGAATGCGATTTTCATTGATTAATGAAAGTAGTAAGTCATAATTGTAGATGATTTTAGATTCGCCTGCTGAGTAGTTGCACATTTTTAGTGATAGTTCTCAGAGTGACTGTCATTTTAAAATTGGTGCTGGTGTTTTCTTGAACCTTTTTTCCTGTTTACGTCCCTGCAGGATACATTGGTACTTCCTTTGACGGCGAAGTAGCAGCCATACGTATATTCCTAAAGCAGTTAAAAGCTTCACATTACAAGTTTGCAAAGGTAGTCATTTTTTATGATTCTCACGCAGCCATTCAATCAATTAGACCTGTTGTACACTCATTAACACTTGAAATTTTGAAACGACAATAATTCCTGAGAACTCTCATTTTAAAGGGGAAATAAATCGTTCTCCAGTGGGTGGCTGGTTATTGTGACTTTGGGGCAATGAACAATCGGACTTCATTGCAAAAAGTGGTACCAGTTTACTACAACATAATAATACCAACAGTCATTTCTTATTGGAAGATTAAACTTAAAAAACAATATTTACAACTATTATCTTACGAGACCTTCACATTCGTACAGCCTTAAAAAGTTGGAGAATGTTAAGTTGTAGCACAAAAGCAGATTTTTTTAAACATGTGTAAATAAAACTGAATGTAAGAAAAACTTAATAAATGTGCTGGAATGCAGTCATCGTGTTTTTCTTTGCGTTTTTACAAGCTTTGCGTGTACTTCAAATATTCTTCGCATACTCCCAAAATATTGTAAAGGGTTTTTTGACTTGATTTAGAAATTAGATTTAGAAATAGATTAGATTTAGAAATAGATTAGATAGACTAGATTTAGAAATAAAAAGACTCTGAATGAGAAGTCGAATTTGATTCTTTAGAACTAAAATTCGGTATCATCTGCTATAATTCTGATTTAATCAAATAAAATGTTTTATTCTGTGTGCCAATACAACTGTTAAAAATTTTCATAAACCCTCTGACCGTCAAGGCGGTATATATACGGCCTAGAATAGATTTGTGATGTCTGTAGATACGTATATATACGTGCATCTTAAAATATGCCCAAGAAATTAAGGCAACATGTTAAAATTACATAAATCTAGGTATAAAGTACCATAAGCATTTTGGCATTAGAATCAAGAAAATATCTCTTTTTTATAGCAGTTTCAGAGAAAAGAAATCCCCAAGTTATAAGAAATGTAGAATAATGCTTATTGAAAACGTTTCTCATTTAAACTGCGGGATTATTGATTCTCAAAAGAAAAAAAAAAAAAAGAATCTTTCTCAGGAAATTCAGGAATTCAAAGACCAAATGAAGTATTTGAAGAATACTGATTACTTTAGTGAAAAAATCTTATATTACGGTATTCGTGCTCTCTGATACGATGAACTTGATCAAGATTTGGGAATCAGATGGCATCAAACACATTCAGTTTGTCACATTAAAAAACAAGAAATTTTATTTCAAAAGGCAGCCTAATACGATCTGATTTATCTCCCATCACACAGAATCAACTGTAAAGAAGATTGAGGTGTGGAATAAAATTTCACAAACTTGCCAATTTTTGTTCTTCATCTCTTTAGATATTACAGTGTTTTAGCATGATTACGAGGTTTCTTTCTTGATATAGGCATATATTTACAATGGTAGAAAAACATTATGTGGGAAATTTGCGGCAACATATATTGTTTAAAAACAACTTATTAAAACATGTAATTAAAAACCAGATTATTTAGTTACTTTTTAAAGTCTCACTATAAATAAATTATTAACTTAAGAATTTCCGAATGTCGAGAAAGCAGATTTTATATAAGAGATTATAAGAAATAATTAATAATAAATATTTTGTATAAGAAAGTATAAGAAATAATTATTACATACTTATATTGAAATTTCGAAAATCCTTATAAAGAAGAAATTATAATTGTATAAGGAGGAAATAATAAAGGAGCATGAAAATATTGAAAATATTCATCTTTATTGTGTGAAGCAAATATATAATGTATATTTAATACCTGACTGTTGAAATTCTAACCTCTGGAGGGATAATATAATTGGCTAAATTCAACACTTTCAGCATTAAGACACGAATCTTGTTAAAGTTTTATGTCGAGGAAAAGCAAATGCGCTTTCGAAAAGTCCTCACATAGATAAATGTAAACAATTTTTAAATAGTTGAAACTTAAATCCCGATCCAATATTTTACTAATGTTTATTAGGATGATATTCCTCCAGAGAATGATTTTGATACTTTTAATAGTTAACTAATTTATTTGTTTATTAGATGCAATTTGTAGGTAAAAATTTAAAATGCCTTATACAGTTTTGAAAAAGTTCGGATAAGTATTATGAATATTTAATTATTTAGAGAAATTTTTCTTAAAACTTTAGAGCTGCGTATTTGAAAACAATTGCCATATTGATTGAATAAGCTTTCCTTAACACATACTGAATGAAATTAATTTATTAAGGACAAAATCAATGTTATTAAAAAATATTGCTCAAAAACGGTTTTAGATGCAGCAATGTGTACATATTTTTATACCGCTTTTATATATATATATATATGCGATATTACTGTGACAAAGATGACTTGGTGAAAGTAAAGTTACAGCGGATTAGCCTAAGGAGGACTGTATCATAACTTGAAGACTTTGCTGCGTAGTTAGAATGATGGATGCATAAACCAAAAAACTTGCAGACATGCCTAAATTCTACAATAATCTCAGCCAAAATACCGAGAAGCGACACATATAGATATTGGAAAACATAAATATAGTATATACATACACTATATATTATTGTTTTCTTATGTTCTTATTGCTTTTTTAATTAAAATTTCTTTTCTCTTCGCACTCCTTAGTACTCAGTATTTAGATTTTTATCCATTACTTAACATACTGTATGAAGTCCTTTAAATACAAATGTGATTATTATTGTTAAATTCTACGGTTTTAAGAAAGAGGTGATACTAGCAATATGGGGTTTTTCTAAGTTTATCTAGGGATAATTATTAGTATCTTAACGTTTCTTTTATTTCGAAACAAATGATCGAGAATAGTCATTTGAACAAAAAAAAAAAAAAAAAAAAAAGAGATTCTTTTTTTTTTTAGTCTGGATAAGTTTATGACAATATACAGCAGATATATCAGACATATACATTCATGCGTATACATCAAGCGTATACAATAGCAGTATTTTAAGATCATACTTGGGCATAATCGCTCAGGGGTAAATAAGTATCAGATGTAAAAAATCAGATTAATATTGCTTTAGGATCATTTCTATTAATCCGGTCATTAGATAGATGAACCTGTAAAATAATTGCGGCTAAACAATTGACACGAGGAACACGCGACCTTGCCTTTCCAATCAGAAACGCAATTTTAACAGTTCAGAACGAGCAAATATCCAGCTTGCGATAGTAAGTACATAAAACTTTTTACGCATTGGAGGTATTCGAATTCTTATTTATAGGTTCATTTTTAAATAAAATTAAATGTAATCATGTTTTTTCTTTAAATTCTATAATTCTCTTCTTTTTCTGAGCTCAGTACCTGTTTACGCTCGGAGCTCTGTGATTGAAAATTTATTTTGCATACATGCGTAACGTTGTGAATAACGGTTACCAGCAGGTCAACAATAAAATCAATGAATACTAGGAATTCGACCTGAGAAGCCGAGTAAACGGGCCGGCGGCATGGGAGTTTTCTTGGTTTCCGCATGTGTAATAGCAATATGAAACAGTTTCCATAAAAGAGTTTTCTACGAAACCAGCCGTCTGTTTTAGCAGACAGCTCTCGTCTATTTTGTCGCAGCCCAAATAATGTAACCTACTCCAAAAATACGAATACATTTGCTTAATTCCAGGATTGAGTGCTTTATTTCAGGAATTGAACTTCGAATTTTGAAGTACATAAATCAAATAAATTACCTTATTAGAATGCTACTAAAAGAGATTTAAAAAAAATCTAATATTAAACAAAATCGAAAAGGAAGGCTTTCCTGCCCACGTGTTTTTTCCCCATTTATTAAGAGATTTCATTATTATGTATCATGAGGCACTACATGGGAAGGACGGGTGTCCCGTGGAGAAAATTTTAAGGCTCATATTCACGTTACACATGGTGAAAATCTCTGAAACGTGCTTGCATATAGCCCCCTCTCACCGGTAGTCAAATCCCGGTCCGAACTACCAGAGTTCAGCGACTTTTACTACTCAGCCGTTGGTGGGGTGCCCATGCATTTAGCTCTTGGATGAAAAAACGAATACGATTAGATGTTGAAATTAAACACCAGGCGTCCCCGTCCTCCTTAACCTGTACCTGGACCTTACAATAAAATTTAATTCCTTTTCTTTGAAAATCAGAATGTAGTAAATTGGTGACTTTTATAACTTTGTTTTATAGCCTTTCCATTAAGTTTTATTTGAACATCTTCTAAACACTTTTCAGGCGTCAGAGAAAAGGGAAATAATATTTACTGACTGTTATGCTTTTATATGACATTAAGGAGAATAATATTCTGAAAGGCCACTGAAATTGAAAGTTTTTTTTTTTTTTTTTTTTTTTAAATACCTTTGCTATTACAATTTTGTAACATTGTTTGGTAATGCAATTTTAATTCGTAATTTCTAAGATTATAACATATACTATATTTAAGGGTTTCAAGCAAATCACGTTAACTGATATATATGTATTATTATAATTGCAAAGACGTTTAGAAATAAAAGTTAAATTTTAAGAAATGTGATTATTACCTTCATTAGTTAAGCTTGTGTAATTAACCGCATGTACTAAAATGGGAATAATACATTAAATTATATTTATCTTATGACAACAAATCTTATAAATACACGAGAAATTTTAGTAAATAACAGAATCTGTAGTAGACAATTTCATTTTAATAAACTGTATTGCATTAAAAACATTTCAGGCGAAGTCTTCTACAAACGCTCATTGAAAATTTAATCATCTTACATTCTCCATCTATCTATAATACTTTTCTCTTTTCTTAATGCTGTAATAAACTATTTTAAGTCAAATACTTGTATTAATGTTTCTGCCTATATAACATTTATTCGTAGTAATGTATGATCAACATCATTATTATTCACGCGGCACTTTTCTAAGCTAAAACGTGTGTGCATGGCTTGAACCAGGAAAAGACCACGGCACTAGAAGCACCATGTTTATAAACATCAATTTGTAGGCTTAGCTCTTTTAATTTGCATGAATTTTACTGATACTGTGGTCTGTAAAGCTCTCTTATATATTCCAGGAGCTTAAAGTTATTGCATAAAGTAGGTTGAATTGTCTAGTATTTCTACTCCAATGCTTTTTTAACAAAATATGTCTTTTTCACTCTGGAATGCGCAGAGTGGTTTCAATGGTTTTGCTTCTGAATATTTTCTAACATTAGATTACAATATATTAACACAAAATTATACAGACTACAATATTATATTTTCAAACACCTAATATCTGTTCTCATCATCTTTCTATAAACGTTGATGCCGGACATGAACAATTACAGTACATAATAAAATTGCAGATACATTAAGTTTTTTGGAAGCAGAAAAGATGAAAAATTAGCAACGCCTTCGCCAGGAATCGAACTGCGGACCTACTCTGAAATACGCCCTCAGCATGCAGACCAATACACCACGAAGGCATGCCAAGAAGGCGGGAGAAATACCTTATAAAATAACCTCCACTCCTCTGATATAAAACATATTTTATATTTCTGGCGAATGCTTCATCAGTTCTTTTATCTTAAACGAGTAGCTCTGTAATATCATACTGTGAGCTATTCAAAAATAGGAAGATTGTTTTCAAAAATAAAAATGATTCTGTTCATCTTCTTTATGATATTGAAAGAGGATGCCCTCAGGGTTCCTGCAGCGCACCCCTGTTCTGGAGTCTCAATGTCAATAAAATTTTTATTAACATTACTGGTGTTGAATTATTCTGTTTTGCAGATGATATTTTGGCTATAGTCTATGATGACTCTTTAGAGAAACTCGAAAAAACTATTAAGTGTTTAGAGGAAAATTTTATGAACTGGAGTAGAGAAGAAAATATAGAGTTTAACAATGTAAAAATAAATGCCCTTTTCTTTCCTAGGGGTGGTAAGGCTACTAGAAAACAAAAGTTGAAATTTAATGGTATAAATATTAATTTTAAAAGTCACTTTAAATACCTTGGAGTGATTATTGATGAAAAGCTAACTTTTATTGAGCATTTTAAGGCGATGCACAGAGATATAGAAAACATTTAAAAATATTATAGAAGTACCCTTGATACACAAACTTCAAAGCTAAAAAGCACCGCCCTTAGAGATATTTATTTAAATGTTATTAGGCCAAAAACTTTATATGGTATTGGCATGTGGGGCTTCCGGGCAGGGGAATTGATTAGACTGAGAACGAAACTGGATTCAATGCAAAGGAGCTGGCTGCTTGCAATCACAAGAGCTTTCCGGGCTGTTTCTACAGAAGTTATTTGCTTACTTGATGGCATTCCGCCACTTTCAATACACTATGACTTTTATTATGAAAAATGTTTTACTCAGCTATGGTTTTAAAAAGATTTTAACATGTGAAAAGGGTGAAGTTTTAAATGGTAACGCTTTGAGAGGAAAATATTTTATTAAAATACATCCAAAAGATTTTAAGGGTATACGGTACGATAAAGATTATATGAATACTGGCCTGATTGATATATACACTGATGGCTCCGGATATGAAGGTGGAACTGGTTGTGCTTTTGTTATTTTTTATTACGGAGTCGAAATTTATAATGGAAAAATACGATTTGAAGGAAATAAATCAGCTTATCAAGCTGAAGTAGTTGCAACTAGAAGAGGCACTGTGGTGGAGTTATAAAAATTTGAAACAGTACTTTACAATACATATTTATTCTGATGCTCTCTCGGCCCTACAAGGCTTGGCGAATCCGGAACTAAACAATAGACTTCTTTTGGATATAAAAAACATTTATAGCAAAATAAGAGAGAAAAATGGTATATATTTTCATTGCGTCAATGCACATATTGGTGTTACCGGGAATGAGAGGGCGAATATGCTATCTAAAGAGGCAGCCCTGGGAGAGGGTGATACTTATGACGATATTAATGATTCCAGAAAAATTACCTTGAGAAAAATGAAAGCAAGTATAATTGAGAAATGGGCTCGGGAATGGAATGGTTCAAATAAAAATAAGGGTTTTTTTGAAAATTTTGACTATAAAAAGGAAAATGGATATATGTAATAATATAGATACTATTCAAGTTATCACGGATCATGGTAGATTCCCGGCCTATTTAAAACGTTTTAATCTCCAGGACAATGATCAGTGCTTGGCTTGTGCGAAGTACGGAAATGCAGCTCATTTCATGGAAGAATGTAAACTGACCGAGAGTGTGAGGACGTGATTTGGAAAATAAATGAACAGAATGTAACTGAAAAAAGAAAATTCTTGAATAGCTATGCAACAAAAATTATGAGGATTGTAAATGAAAACAGGACTATCGTAGGAATAGGATACTAAATATTTTAGTTTTTCTTTTGTTTACGATCCGTGTTAATCTGTGCTTTAATTTTTGTTTTTATCTTTTAACTATATTTTTGTTTGTTTGCATAGGGTGTGCTGCGTTAACCATGATGCGGATTATTATCGGCCAGGAGGGTTGCAACACACTCGTAAACTAAACTATGAGGAATTTTCTCTCTCCTTTCCACATGCCTTCGTGGTGTGATTGGAAGCATACTCGACGCGTATTCGAGAGGTACAGGGTTCAAGTATCGGCGAGGGCATTGTACTTTTTTCACGCTTTCTGTTTAAAAAAAAACCTAATGACTCTACAAGTGACACCAGAATTAAAAGCTGGTGGTAGATAATTTGTCATCACCAGGATTTGGCGACTGGGTATCCTAATCTCCAGTCGCCGTTTAAAAGGGGAGAGTGGTGAAAGTATTTTTGCTTTCATTCCGCATGCCTACGTGGTGTAATTGGAAGCATATTCGATGCATATTCCACCCGGTGAGGGCACTGCATCTTCACATCTCCTGCTTCAAAAAATACCTAATGACTATAGAATACTACAATTATTTCCGGTTACATAAACTAAAATGCTATGCATAATATGCTAATAGAGCTTATTAAAATCCACTGGAACTTGCTAATCTGTGGAATCAGTTTGAGGAGAGATACATACTTGATGTCGTGAATAACGCGAGTAAACGCGGTACATAAAATAAAGTGATGTAAAAAATAACATTCCTATCATGACCAAAAATGGCGCTTTCTCTTATTTAAGCCTATTCCCAATACTTCTTTTACTCTACTATCTAAATCGGGCTAAATCAACGAAGCGAGTTCAGATTCATTCTAGCAGAAGGACGAACGATCCGCGGAATTGCTAGGGAGTCATGGGTGGGATAGATGAGGAAAGTCGATTATGCCAATCGACCATCGTCCACTAAAAGACGCCGATTTTCGGCTGTCTTTTTCCCCCTTGTTTTTATTTGGACTAGCATTCCCTTTATCTTATCTAGATCTTGTGGAGACTTTTACTTTTATTCCGCGAATCGCGATCCGCAAGCCCCTGAGAGGGAAGGCAGCAAACTACGTGAAACCATTGCACTGAAAGAGTGGGTTAACGGGCGTTTGATGTCTTACGCTCTGAGGATGAAATGAGGAATGGAAAGGAAAATCCCGGATGCAAGGAAATTCGGACTCGGCAAGAAAGAACCTTTTGCTGATAAGAACTATTTCGCTGAGAGAAGCATTTGTATTACCTAGTAAGATGACTCTTGGAAATTTAGTAAGAACAGGATCTGATTGCAATGCAATTGGCCGCATGGATATTTTATTTTTACTAAAAATATATGCTTTCTTCCGCCATTAGGACTCCCACGTTTTATTTCATGTGTTTCTTCGGCACCTGCTCCATTTGCACGATGTATATTATTATGTTATTACAATTAAATCTTCAAATCCTTTTGCATATTTAAGCATTACTGATTTTACGCATAATCATTCTCAGCTTTAGTAAGACAGCGTGTAAAGGATTTCCCCCTTTGTACTTCCGTGGTATAGTTGGAAACAAGTCTAGATAACAATCAGAAACTTTGCAGTTCGATTACGCCGAAAATGTTCCCTCTTTCTTGCACCTATAGCATTACTAATCACTCTAGTAGTGGTGCCCGAACTAAAAATGGAGTAGACTATAATTCGTCGCTACCTGGTTTCAGTGACTCTCCTCTACCATAGTTGCCCTATAAATGATGAATAATGCAAAGAAATTTCTACTTTTCTACCGCGTGGCTTCGTAGTGTAACTGAAAGCACGTCCTGCTACCAATCAGAAATTTAGGATTTCGATTTCGGAGAGGGCATCATTGATTCCTCATGTTTCTCGGCTTAAAAATATCTAATGACCGTACAGGAAACTAAAACTCTTTTACCTACTCGCATTGGTAAACCCCATTGATTAGTACCATCTGTTTGGAAAAGAGCGAAGGTTTAATATTTTTAAAACTTGTGACAACTTAAAACAAAAGATGTTTCATACTTTTGATGTCCGATATTAGAAATGTTAGGCCATATTGTGAAATTGAGATTTATTAATTTTTAAATTATATATAACAGATCATTTAATTAAAATATAGTAATAATTATTTTCAGGATTTAAAATATTCTGGGTTGTTTTACCCTATTCTGATATCATAAATTTGAAAGCTAAAAATTTGACTGCTTTCTCTTTGCCTATGTTCCTTAAACAGATTTGAAGCCAGTAAATTTATATGTATAAATTTATCAGTTTTCAAGTTATCTTCGAATTATATAACATGAAGCTTTAATTGGAACTTTGCTTAATTCATTCAGTGGTCTGTTTTCGTGAGATTCATCTGAAAAAATCACGATAATATAAAGAGTCTCCGAAACGTATTCAGTGCTTATACACTGATATTATTAATAGACAATAATATGCTTTAATAAAGCAACTGGTATCCATTTTCGTTCAGGTTTTTAAACTGAAATTTGAATTTCAGTTCCCTTTTATTACTTAAACTCTGGCAGTAAATATTAAAAATATATGCTCTGAAATGTTAAATGACAGCGCGCTTTTTCAGTCCCTTATTGAAAATCAATGTAATTACAGGTGCGTGCCCTGGAAAAGTGCTTCCAATGAAAAAGAATGAGGATATTTATGATTTTTCTCCAATAAGTTAATTTATATCTTCTCTCAACGAATATAAAATCTATGCATTAAAAACAACGCCCTAAGACAATCGTCTGTGGAGGAGGATGCCTTAAAGAATATGAGTGATGTTCAGTCAATGTTTATTTATACTTTTAGGTGACTATCGGTGACTTTATGGGTTAAGAATATTGAAGAGAAATAACGACGTGAAAGCAAATGAGACTTTTGTGATTTTGCATCCACTTTTCACTGACTGTCTTATAACAAACTTCGGCATTTCATACAGACTCAGATCCTCTTGACGGAATGTTGAGAAGAATTCAATGAATCTGTACGGTCCAGGCGTCCATTCTTCGCTAGTCTGTATGGGACGATATGCATCATTTATCACTGCTCGCGGCTCATATTTTGAGGATTTACTGCGATATACATATATGCGTGAATTTTTTTTCCTTTGTAATCTCTGCATATAATAAAAGAAAGAGTCTGTGCGTCTTTCGCTCGTGTTGCGCGTAGACTAATATACTCAGGGCTACGGAATTTGGTAGATAGGTATAACAAGCATATATGCAAGGATACATACAAGAGCCAGTGCACCTCGAAGCGATTTTTTTCAAAGTTCGAATCAGATTTTTTTAATTTAATTCTTCGATTTCATCACATCATTTTGAATAGTTTCATTCTTTTAAAAATGGGGTTTTGGCAACAGTTTTTCATTTACTTGTATACTGGATTGCTGACTCTTGAAAATCAGCACTGTTGCCACTTGGAAAAATGAGATCGATAAATCTGTGCAATTTTTACATATAAATGTTTCTCTTAGATACTGGACGTTTGTTGAGAGAAGTCAACGGGAAGTTGATTAATTTATTTATTAGGATAATTAATATTTGTATTAAGGGATATTACTTATTTCATTGTAATTTTGTTATATGTTATACATTTTTTTAATCCAAAGGTGCTTTGTCCCTGAAGAACTATTGTTTCCGTTTTGCGATTTTGCGTTGATTCACTATAAATGTCCGTTTCACTTTTCAAACTGTTGCCACCAAATGTTAGAGTCCTGCATTATATTTGTAAAAAAATAAATAATGAAAAATCTGCATAAATGTATGTCTATTTCTCGCATTGTGATAAAACAACGGTACATACAGCCATCGAATTTTGAATGACGTAATCCTCTTACGAATATGGGTATGTGGAAGCCCAAATTTGAAATTTGGAATTTGTCTTATTATCGATTTCATATTTTGTAAAACTTTAACGAATTTTTTAATAACAGACTTAAGGATTTCTCGGAAATTCTAGTGATATGCTCAATTTAAAACTATTTTTCGATACTGCTGTTGAACTGAATTTTATGGTTTAAATGCGAAGAACGTGATATTTAATAAAGGTAACAGACAAAATGTTAAAAAACGCCCCTTTGGACGTAATTTAAAATCTGAGACCTATCAGTTTTTTTTTTTTTTTTGATGAAGTTGTTCTGCAGAGTAAAATTCTGCGCAGTTTTTAAATTTAACGTTTGTTGTTCCCTTCAGGCATTTTTCTGGTAAATTTAAAAGCCAGACGAAGGCTGGCCGCGTAGCTGCGAATATCTTATATAATATAGGCTTTGTAGATTGAACCGGAGTATGGTAACTTGTTACACATTGCTTAGTGTACGTTATATTTAGGATTCACGTTCGCTAACGAATCTTGTATAGTCTTTAATCGTGACCAACTTCAAATCCTATTCGCCGACATTTTTGCTTCGTTTCTTAATTGATCCTCGTTTCATGCTCGCAACTTTTCCGCACTTTTCTACTGGCGTCCGTAACTCGTAAATTATGCGTTTTCTGCTGTCCGCCCTTAGGACAGATTTCTCTTATCTTTGTCCACAAAATTCACAGCCTTTTGGATTACTTGACTCTGTGACACCCTATATAATTCTCTAAGAGTATACTCACACTTTGAATAATCATAAAATCATTGTTTATTAACGTATGATTTATTTCCAAAGTTTAAAGTAATCCACATAAATGAACATATGCTTTTGTTAATGTCTGGTTTTAAATATAAGCTTCGACGCTCCAGCTTGCGCTTCCTCTGCGTACGTTGCCAAGTATCACATATAAAACCGCACTCTTTGGTTCCCAATATCTTCACTGAAAACAAGAATTATTCTTTTAATTTAATTTTTAACTTACCAAACGGTGCTGACCCCATACTCATAATTTTTTATATCTCAATTTAGACCTCGAAACTGCATTACATGATATCGCAGATCAATATGCACGAAAATTAAACTTAAAACTGCGTTCTTTGAGCACGCCTTATATAAGGTCTATATATGTGAAACAAAATCAGAATCATCAAAATAAAATTTATAAATCATCAGAATCCTTTTAAATTTATCAAAATCCTTTAAATCACTTAAAATCGGAATTTTAATTGAAGTTGCAAATTTTTTAATAAATAAACAGAAATACATTTGTGAAGAAAAGATCAAAGTAAACATCTTTAAAAGTAAAAAGTATATGTTTTAATCTGAAAATAAGGCTTGCGGTAATTTTAATGTCCTTTTTATGATGAAAGAAAGTAGAGTTCAGCTTTCAAACTAGGAAATCAAATTCCAAGTAAAGATTAGTATTATAAGTTTTCTTTAGATCCATCACCCGTTTAATTATCTCATTGATTGCAAAAGGAGATCATCGAGGAAAAACTTTGTAAATCATCTACTCAACATAGACAGCTTAATGAGAATAGTCAAAATACAGGAAGAATCAGCGAACATGACTCTGTTTTTTTAATCACTAAAAGATTTCACTGTTTTTGAAAGAGAACTTATTTATTTGTAGAATTCAATATACTTTAATTAAAAGAATTTGAATAAAATTTCAGTAGTTGCTGTGTACCAATGACGTAACTATTAGGCTTACCTTACTTTTGTTTTATTTTCGGCCGTTAGATGGTAAAATTTTCCATCTATTTTTGCATTCAAGTCATTCTCTGAAAATATTGATAACAATTTTGTTTCCAGCTTAGCTCTGCTTTTGTCTTATGACAAGTTAAGAATACAATTTTATTCTTGGATTTTTATTATCGATATTGCATTGCTAGGTCTTGTTTTAATCGAGAAAATATTCAAATTGTTGTTTTGCAACTGTGTATTGTTTTTTGCTTGTAAAGCGCTAGCTCTAATTAATTTTTTTTAAATGTGTAACATAGACAGGAGATACAACTTAAACCAAAACTCTGATAGGCCAAACCAGTACTCGGTTAGTTTAGTTTGGTTATTTGAATACGGTGAAGCGCCATCGAGAAGGAATGCCATCGTGGAGAAAGTTCTGGGTGAAACTGGCTCATATTCACGTTATACATGGGTAAAAATAAAACCCAACTATGCAATAGCCCTTTCGCCTAGGTTCGAATCTCGGTACAACTACCAATATTTATTGGTCTTTAACCTCTTAGCCATTGGTGGGGATCTAAATACTTTGAGTAGGATACATAATATCAAGATATGTAGGAATATATGCCTTGAAATACTGCTATTTGTTTGGATATTTATATGCAATTTTATATTTTAAATATGTTTTCTGTAGAGTTATCTTTATTTCTGTTTCTAAAGGAAAAAAAAACGCTTATCTTTAAAAATTTCAGCTAATTTAGATTTTTTATTAATTACGTGTTATTTTTTACATGTAAATCAGAGTGAATTCTGAAACAAAACTAGTGTTAGGAGTTGGGTTTTAGTAAAGAAGAGCACATGTTCTCGAATAATTTAGTTTAGTAAGTACAACATTTTTAAATTCTAGGCACCTGTCTTGTGCTTATTAGTAACTTAAATAAATCCAGTCAAACTGCAGCAAATTTTCTGCTTTAATATTTATTTGCAATGAACTGCAGTTTTCCATAACAAAAAGTAAAATTTAATTTTCAAATTTAAAACTATGTATATACTATCAACAAGATTTTAACATTAAACTTATCATAGAGCATATATGTTACTTACATATAAGCGGCTTAAGTGTTTGTCGCCGGTAGTTTATTGGTTGCTTGCGTAACTGTGAAATGTTTTATTCCCCGTGCAGTGCAGCGCATGACGAATATTATGAGAAAGCTAAGCCGGAAAAATTAAAAATACAAGAGCACGTGCATTTAACATTTAATGAATAAATTTAACATCTATATATAATATAATTCGGAAATATGCAAATTCGGCAAAAACCGGCAACAAAAAACAAATAAATATCTTTATTACATGCCGCTTAAGTGTCTGTTTTTCGCCAATAGTTTATTGGTTGCTTGCGTAACTGTACTAACCAATGGGCTGAAGTTGCCACAGCACAGGGTTGCCATTTCAATTGAGACGTAGACAATTTCCTGTAAAACTTGCCTTTGCTATGACCATCAATAAGTCTCAGGGCCAAACGCTTAAGCGTGTTGGCATTTTCTTACCTGAGCCTGCATTTGGACACGGTCAATTTTATGTTGCCTGTTCAAGAGTTCGTGAAAGAACGGACGTAAAATTAAAAATACTGGATGGTCCTCTGTAAGGCGAGCTTAAAAATGATGGAAAGATCTACACAAGAAATGTTGTGTATAAAGAGGTCTTTGACATGTGAATTAACATTTTATTATTTAAATCACCTTTATTTATTGAGCTAGCGGTGTCTCTTAAGAAATGTACCGCCAGTGGTTTCCTTCATTGCACTCTACTTTAAGCAATTAAGCAAATAAAAGGTGGAAACACCGTGAGGCAGTAAGCAAAGGGGCGTCTCGCCGCCTGCCCTGGGTAATTCAGTTTGAATTAGCAGACACCTTAGCACAAATCCTTTTAATTACAATTTATAATATCTAGAACAGCGGTCATTTGGTATGACCGGTGAGCTTTTTAGTACGTATATAGCGAAACTGAAATATTATTTGCGTGCATTAACATGTGATAATGTTATGAATGGATGAAACATCAGTGGAGGGTTAAATTTTAAATAGATACATATTAATGTAACAAATAAAATGTTGGACAAAATACAGTAAAAGATTAGTTAGATGAATATAAAAATGTGAAAGCTGCCATAAAATTGCAATAAAGTGCTTGAGGTAGTGAAAAATTATACACAATTAAGAATTTCTGAGAATGACAAAAAATAAGATATATGACTGAAAACTTGTTTTACGGTTTCTATTAAAAATATACGTTCATACCGCATAATTAAGAAAATTAGTATAATAAAATCATAATGATCAAAATTTTAAAAATGCATAGTGGATTCTTAGAAAACTTCAAACAAATCCTAAAGCAATATAAAATAAAATCTTTGCTGCCACAAAGAAGTGAGTAATGTTAATAGAATCAATAATAAATTATTCATAATCAGTTAATACTATATAAAAAGCAACGTGCATTTCTCAGTCAGATATACTTTATTCCATGCTAAGGAGTACAGGATTTTGATAAGGCATAAAATGAAATCTATGCTTATTTGAAAAAAGGAATTATAAGAATAACAATAGTTTAAAAATAAATTATTTATAGTGCACTACTATATCAAAAATAAAAGAAGAATCAAAATTAAGTAAATAACTCTAGCAGAAAATCGTAATTACGTTACAGATTGTTTCCTAAGTGGTATGTCAGTGTAAGGTTAGGTTAATCTGGCAAATGGGTAATGAAAAGATTTCAGTATGGTTTGATTTAGTTTATTATGGCAAAGCACACTAGTGCTATCTGCCTAATGGGCTATCTTCGTAGAGGACTTTCTAAGGAAAACTGGCTCGTGTACATGTTACATATGGGGGAAAACTACGAAAAGCCCCATGCATTCAGCCTGTTCGCCTGGAATCGAACCATAGGTCGAAACTACCAGTGTTTAGTGATTTTACCGCTCGTTCGCTGGCGGACTCAGTGATGAAAAGGAAAGTCATTTTAACCGCTTAATGACCGAATTAAAAATTATGTCGAAAATCCCCGAATTTTTTATAGCATTTTTATGATCTACAGGCGAATCTTTGTAAGACGAAAAAAATTCAAGGTGAAAACAAGATATTTATTATGGTTCATGACATTACCCGAGTTAACTCGGGCTTCAGTGAAACAGCCAAAAAAATCTAGCCTAAAGTAATAAAAAACTGTAGTCTAGTTAATACAGTCTGAAAATATGGTGTTACGCATAGCGGCACATCGCAATCTGCAGTAGCGTGATAATCTGATAATCTGCATCGACTAACAAAACAAACTGAATTTACATTTTATTTATAATGCGGCCACGTCACCAACTGCAGCTCAGAGTCATAGAGGAACCAATCGCAAAAACCGTTCGGACCTTTCCTACAGCTAAGAAAACTCGTGCATGGCAAAGCGTCGATTACCATGCGATGTTATGAACGATGGCATTCATAATATCAGTAAAATTTTCGGCGCCCGAGTTAACTCGTTCATAGGAAATCGAAACGGCATCTATTCCCGAGGTATAATGGGCGCGGACGTTAAGCGGTTAAATTAGAAAATATTATTAGCCCAAGCAAAACAGACTGAAAGTATAACATTGAAAGAAATTGATTATGAAATAATAAGTACTGAAACCTAATTAAATGCATTAAAAGAAAGAAACTAATTAACATAACCTCAAAAGAATAGTAGAAAATCAAATTTTCGGCGGTTAGGCTAGTTAAAGTAAAACAGATTCAGCTTTAATCAAAAGATAAATATTAATGCATATGCATTTATATTCATTCTAATTTTTTTTTCTGGCGTTTCCATATTGTGTGATTTACCTAGAAGCAAACGCTGAAATTTACTCGAATTATTTCTGTGTAATATTTAATGGAGAATAAAATTTTTAAATAATCTTGCAATTTGATTCTCAAACTGAATTAAAGTAGATTCCCGATGTGTTATCACATATGCTTAATATTTCTTTACATTGATTCAAATTAACTTCATAGAAGACGAAGATTATTGCTAGAAACGATTCTAATAAAACGAAATTTAAAATTTAGATGGAGAATGGTAACTAAGCTACAATTTAATTTGATGATCCACTTTACCAAGTATAGAATAGATTTGCCATAGATTTTTAATTGATAATAATATGTTTCACAAATTATCTCTTATCAGTGTTACTTTTATAATTTTACTTATAATTCATTGTGTTACCAATTTATTACTACTATTATTATACTTTTATAGTAACTTATTTCTGCATTCCATGGATGATTTTTATATATTTTGCAAATGACACTCGAAAAATGAATTGCGAAAGTAATTCAGGCTTTTTTTAACTTACATATTTAAATTATAATGTCTAGTGATTAAAATTATTCTCAAGGTGAATAATATTTTTATGAGTGTATAAAAAAACAACTGCTTTACATTATTCAGTATTTAAAAATGAAACTTAAGCTTGTTACGTTATTATCTAAGAATATTAACTAATAATTCAATATGGTTACGTTTTCATCAAATTTATTATTATGCTTTATGTACGTTCTTTATAATTTATGAGCAATCGATGCTTGGGAGTAACATAAAAGTCTTGCAAATATTTTATTAAAACTAGTGAAGACAGAATGAAAAATAAAGAAAGAAGTTCATAACAGTTTTCTCATGACTTCATTCATAATGTTTCTAAACATTCGACAAAATGTATTAATTGACACAACTAGTTAAGTGATTTTAACTTACCAGCTGAAAGAATGGTATTGCAGACATTTTTCTCACCTGCTCTAACCTGAAAAACAGTGGGAAAATGCATGGAATGTTTCTTGAGAATTTGTTTCTCAGGATGCCTACAGGTATCTTGGAATGTAAAATTCTTAAAGTACAAAGATGGCCCAAAGTGGTCTTCTAGATTGTGATCATAGTACACGGAACTTGGCTACTGGCTACTGATGATATATCGGATGGGTTTGAAGTCATTTTGGTGTTGGAGACAATTTCAAAATCGCTCCAAAGCCATGCCATATAGTAGTATCTTACCCTCTTTTAGTGAGAAAAATGTCGTAAACGCATAAATGTTTAAAATAAATAAAGTATAATTATACAATTACCAAATGCTAATGTTACGTTAAATACAGTTAATCTATAAACGCATAAATGTTTAAAATAAATAAAGTGTAATTATACAATTACCAAATGCTAATATTACATTAAATACAATTAATCTAAACTGGTTTGCTTGTCATAAATTTCCTATTATTTTTAGCATTTTTTTTCGTACTACTGATTTGCCGATACTTATAATTTTCTTGCATAATGTCAAGAATTAATATTAATTATATCCGATTAAATTAATATAATATATGTTAGATTATTTATAGGCTTCACTCATGCATAAATTAAGTTTTCTTACTATTATGCAGCTTATGTCATTAAACCATAATAATGTGAATAAACAAAGCAATGAACCATAAACAAAAGAAAGCCATAAAAAAAAATACGTTTTATTTTATTTCATCCCTGAGTTATAAATTCCAAGAATGTAAAAAGCTATTACCAAATTTTGAACACCGGTTTCTTATTGATTAAACACGTTGACTTAGATGTTTCCTGCAGTATGTACGGTATGAAACATATGACTATGCTGGGTATATAATGTAGAGTCAATATAATAATAATAATATTCATTACCTCATTTCTCATTGCCCACCAGCGGACGAGCGGTAAAGTCGCTGAACACTAGTAGTTCGGTCCGAGGTTCGAATCCCGCGAACGGGCTGGGTGCATGGGCGTTTTTGTGGTTTTCCCCAAGTGTAACGTGTATACGAGCCAGTTTCCCTTAGAAAGTCCTCCACGAAGGCATCCCTTCCCTTAGGCAGATAGCCCTCGAGGCTTTGCCATAATCACACACACACATTTCTCGTAACTTGATAATATACAACAGGAACTTTGCCACAAAACTAAGAGAGTAAAATATTAGTGCATAAATATTCATGAAAAGTGGAGATATAAGGCAAATACATTTTTCAGCATTTTCATAAGAACTCATCTTAAATTCCTATTTAAAAATCATTAAACCAATCAGTGATTATATTTATCTGCATTACCTCTAATCACTACAATGCCCTACCTGCAAGAGACATATTTCAATATTTTCCTGTTTTTCGTAGCGAAATCCTTCGCTTTCTTGATCATTTTTATTAACTAGATTTTTATGATAATATTAATTGAAAGTGACCTGATTTCATGAACGTTTCAGTGCTTTTAGAATTGGATTTCCAAGAACCTGAGCTGCTGAAACAGTCAACCTTTTCGAAGTAGATAATTCTCAAATGTTTTTCCGTATTCTCATTCTTGAACAGAATGTTTCTAAATTGAAAAACTCTCAGAGAAGTTTATTTACAAACGTATCCTGAGCTACTTAATCATTTACTCTCTTTCTTGATAATTCGATTTCTTTTCCCAAGTAGTTAGGTTCTCTCTATAAGCCTTTAAGAGTTAATGTGTATGAATAATCTAAATGAAATTCTGATCTATATTCATTTAGTTGAGTAAACAGCTAGAGCTTTCAATTAGTTTAGGAAATGAAATATTCTAATGCATTGATTAAGAGACCTTAATCGAGACATTTTATTCTCAAAATTATATGACAAGTCTATTCAGACACGAAAGTATTAAAAATACCGGTAAAATCCTAGTATACGGTGCAGCCTTGGCGCGATTTTGAATATTATCGCCAACACCAAAAATTACCAAAAGAACGTTTCTATGTATATTCTATCACTATATACATAGTATATACTATGTATAACTATATATATTCTTTGAATACCCGTTTACTACTCGTCGTATATGTCCCGTTTTTACTGCTCATCATAAACCCGTTTACTACTCGTACCCGTTTACTACTCGTCGTATATGTCCCTGAAATTAAAAAAAATATATTGCAATACTATTTTTGCGTTCTATGAAATTTTAGTTGCTCCATGTATACCAAATTTTTAATCAAGAACTCCCTTCCCCGGTCAATGGTGTCCCGCTTTACCAATGTTAAAATCTGGTCACCTTATGCTTAGAGTCTCTAGAAATCGTAATCCGGTCCTAGACGGTCTTATGACTACCACTTAAGAAAATCCTAGTTTACGGTGCAGCCTTGGCGCGACTTTGAAAATTATCGCCAACACCAAAAATGATCCAAAGAACGTCTATATATACACTATATACTAAGTGTGTATATACATAGTATAAATACTATATACATAGTGTATACTATGTTTAACTATATATTTTCTTTGAATGACCCGTTAACTACTCATCGTATATGTCCCATTTTTACTGCTCATCATAAAGTCGCCAAATCCCGTGTGCACCGGATACTAGGATTAAACCAAAATACCTGTTTAGGAATATACTCAGAGTCTGCGTTCGTCTTTAGACGGATAACCGAGATCCTATGTCTTGATATAGATTTCATTCGGTACTGGAATGTAAAATGAATGCAGAAAAGGGATTCTATAATAATTAACAAGATAAATTTTAATCCCTTTTATCGAATATTTGGAGCTTCCATTTTGAGTAATAATGTCATTTCGAAAGTGATGCTATAGCGCACGATAATTTGTTCTTGATGCTCTAAGAAAAGTAATTTTGCTAATATTACAGCAAAAAACTGTCTAATTTCAATATGAAGATTTTATTTTGTCTTCAATAAAATAAACAATTTATCATTACTACTATGTGTGTCATGGATGTCCAAAGTTTAGCCTTCGCAAGTGAGTAATTGTCCTTGTTCGCTGATACTTAGAAAATTAATGTACTCTAAGAAAAAGTTCAGGCTAAAATCCGATATTCAAACTACATAATGGAAATTAAGTAATAGTATAAAAGTAATCCGAACAAAGTAAAATGCGTAATATCTTCAAGTGGAGAAATGAAGAAATACCTGCTAAAATCAACAAAAAAGTAATAAAAGGAGTGCTAATAGAAAGGTATTGAGAGAATTATTAATGTGGGGATTTTAAACGATGAACAAATTAATTAACGAAAGACATTTTAATTACACAAACGATTATTACATAAATTTAACATTTAAGAGAATTAATTAAACAAGTAATGATTCGTCAAAGTTCTTTTTGTATAGAAGCAGCGTTCCTACGTCAATCGTCTATCATCTCAAAACGGTAATTCCCCTAATTTTTGCTTGGCGCTTTCGGAGCTCGTAGTGAGAATGACATCACGGCATTTGGTTTTCATCACAGCTCCAAGCGATCGGCACTACATTTTGAAAATTTTTGAGTAATAATTTTATATTATGTGCTTTTTCACTTTTCAGGACATGTTCCATTCCCAGCACATCAATTATAAACATAGTTAATAAAATTGAGAAAATCACTCACTTCATATAATGGTAATCCACGATGTTCCTGGCTTTATGATCCGGAAACAGAAACGAAAGAAAGTACTTCTATACATTCCAATAGATCACGAATGGTGTCGGCAAAGCGCGAGTACAAACAGGTTATGTCCGATGGATTTTTGGCCACACTTCACGTCTTGACACTTGACATCCACTATTATTAAAATTTATTCCACAGTCTTTAATAGAGCTGCACACTATTTACTCACTATTACGCAGTTTCAGTTCAGGTAAATCAGCATACACTCCTAGGAGTTTGACGAGGTTTTTGTTCGAAACACAGTTCATTATGCATCGTAAAACAGTCAAGCACAGCAACAGTAAATCTTAACCGGTAGTAATCCAGGAAAGCAGGTAAAATTACAGTTCTTTCGAGTGCTTAATTGCTATCCCACTTCTGAGAAAATTTTTGTGGGGATTTTAAACGATGAACAAATTAATTAACGAAAGACATTTTAATTACCCAAACGATTATTACATAAATTTAACATTTAAGAGAATTAATTAAACAAGTAATGATTCGTCAAAGTTCTTTTTGTATAGAAGCAGCATTCCTACGCCAATCGTCTATCATCTCAAAACGGTAATTCCCCTAATTTTTGCTTGCAGCTTTTGGAGCTCGTAGTGAGAATGACATCACGGCATCTGGTTTTCATCACAGCTCCAAGCGATCGGCACTACGTTAATTACATTGTATAAACACATAAGTAAGAATTCAAAATTAAATTTGACAACATTTGGAAACACACCTCGTATTCATAACAGTGTTGGTGTAATGTAGACGAATGAGTACTATGACCTAGTAGTGTCTATTGAGTAAGTTAGCTCTTCAGATTGGAAGCTGAAGAGTTAACTCATTCAATAGACACTACTAGGTCATAGTACTCATTCGTTTACACCAACACTGTTATGAATCCTGAAGAGCCAACTCATTCAATAGACCCTACTAGGTCATAGTACTCATTCGTTTACACCAATACTGTTATGAATACGAGGTGTGTTTCAAATGTTGTCAAATTTAATTTTCAATTCTTAATTATAAGCTCTTCAGATTGGAAGCTGAAAAACAAGAGGGTATGAAATTTGTATTTTTAAAATTGTACTGTAGAATCATCAAGATCTTTTTTTTTGTGGGGGGGGAGCAGGAGGCGTGAAAAATGTGCATTGCCTTCGCCGAGACTCGAACCCTAGACCTCTCGAATAAGCTTCGAGTTTGCTTCCAGTTTCACCCCAACGGCATGCGGAATGGATGGAGAAAATACCTTATAGTATGTTTCGGTAAATATTCAGTGTCAAATGACTTATAAAGGTACATGACAAGTGTTTGTTTGAAGAGCTGTTAAGTATTTAGCTTCAAATTTATAAAGGTTTTGTACTTCATACAGGTTGATAAGTCGCGCAAATCAAACTTTCAAAATTATAGAAATTTCAAAATAGATATTAATAACATATTGTTTCAACTTGTAATACCTAAACACTGTTGTAAATATATCGTTTAAAATGTCATTTGCTATTCATGTTGTTAGCTATGAAAACCGCTTTTTGGTGCAAAAATGGTGATAAGGTTTTCCTCAAGCAAAACGAATTTTTATAAATAAGCGTTACTTCACAACACGTTTCTACGTAAAATTTGTTGAAGCGTTTCAAGAAATCTTTTTAAATGTCCGTAAACTCAAAAAAAAAAAAAAAAAAAAAAAAAAAAAAAAAAAAAAGACGTCAAAAAGTTCGGAATTAAATATTGGAATTACCATCAAAGATAGTGCAAAAAGTGAAATCGGGAATAAATTTACGCTTTGAGAAGTATTACTTAGTCACAAAAAAATATTTTACTCGTTAAAATCTCATCTCCATCCTGCTAATCCTGAGAATCCCGTGAACGGACTGGCTGCATGGGCATTTTCGTGTTTTTCCCTATGTGTAACGTGTATACGAGCCAGTTTCCCTTAGAAAATTCTCCACGAAGGCATCCCTTCCATTAGCAGATAGCCTTCGAGGCTTTACCGTACTCACATAAACCAAACCAATAAACCATCTCCATCCTGCATCAAAGAAACGGATTTCAAAGCTAACAGCATATACTACAACTGAAATTTCAAGTGATATAGTATAATTTATAAAAATATATGGATATCATCCATCAAAATAATATGTTCTTAAAATAACTTTGGAATTTACGAAATTTTAGGGTCATCTGATATACACTGAAATTTGATGAAAACAAGTTAGTTATACAACCTAAAATCTTGAGCAAGTCTGATTCCTTAAACAAGAAAAGTAGGGACCGAATTCAACCATCACCTATCTGAGCTCTGCGTAGCACAGATGGTAAAAAGCAAAGGAGTAAAGTAAGATGGTATGCATTCGATACTTGAGCCAGCTTTTGATTTTCAGTTCGTTAATTTACTAATATTACTTTAGATACATTATTTTATTTTTCAATTCATCAAAACATATAAAATTAAGGATAGAAAACATGGATTTTCTTTCAGGTGTTGGTGTGATGTTGACATTTATTTGCGATGTTTGAGCTTTCATGGAAATATATTTTCTTTTCGATATTGAAATGAGGTATTCTACTTCCTTTATAATCCGTCTGCAATTGTCAGCAAATACATATTTTGCCAAACCTTCGCCAAATCGTAATCTTAATTGAACATTAACCAAAAGTATAATCAGCTAACTTAGCTGACTTCTCTTCTTTAGTTTAGACCACCAGCGGCCGAGCGGTACAGACGCTGAACACTGGTAGTTCGGTCTGAGGTTCGAATCCCGCGAACGGGCTGGCTGCATGGGCGTTTTCGTGGTTTTCCCCATGTATAACGTGTATACGAGCCAGTTCCCCTTAGAAAGTCCTCCGCGAAGGCATCCCTCCCTTTAGGCAGATAGCCCTCGTGTGCTTTGCCTTAATTAAATAATCCAATACAATCCTTCTTTAGTTTACTCATATTATTTTAGGTATTATACTATTACTTGAGTGGCAAAAACTCACATTTTTTTTTTTTTTTTTTATTTAAAGAACGAACTTGAAACAAAGCTTAATGAACGCTGTGCCACCTGAAAGGTACTTTTATTCGTATCTAGCGATTATTACTATACAAAATAGTTTTTATTTAAGAACTGAAATTTAAGTATTAGATGCAATTTCAAATTATTTTCTATTTTTTTAATATTGCATATGACACAAATAAGTGATGTGGTCAATACCTGACCTCCCCACAGTTTCATGCTTTAAATAGCTACGAACTTTTCCTAAAGTTGCTTAATCTTTACTTAAAATATCACTTCCAGTTGATCGCTTGTAATTTGTATAATAAATCTAATTTATTGTTCCAATAAATAGAAAGGTATGTAATACGAAGCTTTGGATTCCACTTTATTACGCATAGCTGGACACACAGAAAGAAATGGTTTTTCTAAATTCATATCATCATAATCAAAAGTTTGGCCCTCTATCTTTTTATTAAAAAATTGAATTTTGTTGCTTAGTTGAATAATATGTAATTTAACTGATTTTTAAATTTAAAAAAAGTTAAGGGTTTATAAGACATTTAAAGTAAATACGTTGACAAGAACTCCATAATTTAATTTTTTCTATATTATAGTATCAACCAATCTAAATTCATTTTGATCCGCACGTATAAGCCCGCGATATTAAGCATGAGTAAACAATACTTCTCATTATTTTTCGAAATTACATCTGAGCGGTGATTTCCGTTCTTTTCAGTATCAGCAAAAAGCAAAGTAATAGGTGTTTTCAAATTTGTTATATGCTGTTGTTCCTCGTCATCATCAACACTGCAAAAGAATAAAAAGTGAATGTTTTGTTAGCATCTCTGAGTTACAAGAGTTTTTAAGTTCTGAAAACGCTGTTGAAAATATTTTCTTCGGTAACTTGATATAAATATTACGTTTAGATATAATAGAATACCCCTCATATATGCTGCACTGTTTTAGATTAAATTCTTAGTATAGTGATTCTATATTTTCCACGAAAATCTATTCAGTGTTTCAGGCAAAGTCCCACTTCCAGGTTATCATAATTAGTCTCAAACTCTGATATGGTGTTCCCAATCATGATTGCTTATGCACAGTATATGTATACACGAATTTCAAATAGCAAATTTGAGAAATTTTGGATTATATCATAATTCAATCTTTCATGAAAATCTGTTGAATGCTTGGTAACATGAATTTTAGTTAAAATCTTATACGTTGTTCCCATTGATATAAAGGTTTTAAATACTAAAATTGAAGTTGTGGATTATAATTTAATGTAGTTTTTCATTAAAAGCTGTTATAGGTTTCAAGAAAAGTAACACTTCCGGTTGTCGATTAAAAACTATTATGAGCTTCAAGTAAAGTAGAGGGCCCACCAGCGGCCGAGCGGTAAAGTCGCTGAACACTGGTAGTTCGGTCCGAGGTTCGAATCCCGCGAACGGGCTAGCTGCATGGGTGTTTTCGTGGTTCTCCCTATGTGTAACGTGTATACGAGCCAGTTTCCCTTAGAAAGTCCTCCACGAAGGCATCCCTCCCCTTAGGCAGATAGCCCTAATGTGCTTTGCCATAATTAAATACACCAACCAACCTGAAAATCAAGTAAAGTACCTTGTCTCTAATTATTGAATTTTTGCATTACCTCTGTTACCCTTATAGGTTGGCGGGAAAATAATAAATTCTCAATAATTGTCACATATATCAACTTTAATGATTACGCAGAAGATTACCAGTAATATGAGTTATTTATAATTCCCTTTAAGCAGCCGCAGTTTAATCACACTTAAAGCAGCATTAGATTTACGAGGGATAAAGTTTGATGTTATTTCTACTTTTTTAACCAAGCGATAATGATTACTGCTTTGCAATTTGTTTCATATGCACTTAAATGCTTAATATTCCTTCTTTATTAATTATTATAACAGTCAAAGAAAAAGCAAGCTCATATGTTCGATTACTGATAGATAGCAGAGTCTAAGATCTTTATAAATAATATTTCACTTTAAAATCCTGTTTAATTTGTATTATATAATACGACCAATCAGTTATTCTTCTTATCTCTATTGTTTCCTGAGATTTTTACATTACCCATCCTAAGCAATTCTTTGAATTTGACGTCAGAGGTAAAGATATTCATAAAATAAATCTGGTTCATTTCCGAAATACACTGCGTATTCTTGCACAAGAACGCGCAGTACTTCATGAAAAAAGGTCATAAGAGCACATAGAAGCTCCGTATTCCAGACTACTGTAGACTCAGTTACATACACTTTTTTTGAAGTTGACATGATTTGGAGAAAATTGTCCCAGACCTGGAAGAAAACACTTTTGTGTCTTTGGCAGAAAGTTTCACTAGCATCTTTGGGATGACAGCCTTGTATAGCCCTCTTCTGTTTATCCTGCACTGCAATATTCAATAGGTCAAACAAACTTAAGAGAAAATTTATCATCCTAAAGGTATGTGTGTGTGTGTGTGTATGTGATTATGGCAAAGCTTCGAAGGCTTTCTGCCTAAGGGGAGGGATGACTTCGTGGAGGACTTTCTTAGGGAAACTGGCTCGTATACACGTTACACATGGGGAAAACCACGAAAACTCCCATGCAGCCAGCCCGTTCGCGGGATTCGAACCACAGACCGAACTACCAGTGTTCAGAGACTTTACCGCTCGGCCGCTGGTGGGCTCATCCAAAAGGTGCAGTGTCATATAAAGATGAAAAACAGAACTAGCACAGCGTTAAGAACGTTTAAAGATGGTTGTTAACATTAGATGTACTCAGTAAAAACTTCCTCTATTGTGGAGTATTTTTAGTATTTCCTCTTTCGGAAAGCTTAAAAGTCTGTATTAGGTAACTGATAATTCATCTCCCATTTGATGCCAAAAATAGCAAAGTCACCGCCACCACTACCAGTTTCTGATAACTACCTAATAATCTTTCAATTTAATTTGGAAAAGATATTACAACTCAGTTCTCTGTCTAGAGAATATTCATGAGTTTGACACTGATCATGAACTTTCATGAATTCAAGAGGATAGTACGGGACATATCCCCGAAAAAGAATGGCTAGGAAAAGAATCGATAAGAAAGGAAATTTAACTCAAAATTTAACTGTTAAATAAAATTAATATAATCCTTACAAACTATTATACGAATTTTCATGCGAGCCAAATAATATTGTTTCATCTTTCAATTATCTGGCAATACTAATCTTGGTTCAAAATCTCGGTAACTTTTTTACCGCTTTTATTGAAGACCTCAGAGAAGCCAAACATCCTAATTCATAGTTAATAGTCATCACAATCTTTTCCTTTAACCTTTCATTTTCAGAATTACTTATAAGGACAGTTAAATAACTTGAAGATCGTATTTTCAATAATCACTTTCTTGAAATGTTTTTATGATTTTTGAACTTGCATGGTTAGAAATTTTTATGTTCGGAATTAGAGTGCTATTATTTTTATTTGTAAATGTTCTAAGCGTATTAAAAATGTACTGAAGATCACACAGAATAATGTTTTTGAGTATTAAATATTAATTTCAAAGCTTAATCATTTAACTAGATAGAAGTCTCCGTTTATAATTTCAGAATCTTTTCCTACTGCATTGAGATAATTTCTAATATACATATGGTTCAGTTTTTAAACCCAGTATCTTTTTGTTATTAATGGAAAATATCAGAAGTACAAGGAATTTATATTATACTTCATTTAACAGAAATAAGTTCTCTTAGAAAGCATACGATACCACGAATATGAAACTAGTTATACGTTTACTTTTAAACATTAAAATGAAATTAAATCTGTGTAATTTTCAGCTTTCAAATTTCGTTGTAGGTTTAGTGTCTCACATTTGAACTTCTAGAAATTGTTTTTAAAACCGTATATTTATAAACTAAAAACAATTAATTAATGATAAATTAAATGATTTGGTACATTAATCAGTTGTGAATTTTCTTCTAACTTTTCTTTCTTTTGGGTTTATGCTCTTGCGTAAGAAAATAAACATACCTATGTTTAATCTGTTGCAACAGCTTTCATTTATAAAAATACGGGTAGTATTAAAAATGTGTTAAAATAATGCTCATTTTCTTTCCATTATAATAATATCTGCCAGTAGGTGCACATAATTATTAAGATGGCTCTTTGTGAATTTTATTTCCATGGTGATTATGGTATGACAGAGCCAGCTCCATCGTAAAGAACTTTGATTAATAGTTTTAACTTACGATACAACGTAAATCTCTAATTAATGGCTGTGCCCGCTGAAAGGAGCACTAAAATCTTTAAAGTTTAGTAGTTGGAACAGGAGCCATGGTGATGCTATAAAGTTCGCAATAATTCTTACTCTCTTTAGAAGTTAATTGGTTAATTGATTCGGTCGGATACTTACACTGATAAAATGTTTATTTCCCAAAATGTACAAGTTCCAAGCACGGAACTTTGGCATTCATTTAAAACTTATGCTTTAATTATTCATTTAAAGGTTTAACAACTTTCAAAATTCTGTTTTTATTAATAGGATAGTTCTTTTAAAAGAAATCTCATGAAAAATGATTACATTACCTTGCGTTTGTTAACACTGATTTCAGACTCATCATTTACAGTTGAAAGCAATCTCGAGCTCTGTTTGCTAATAATTTCGAAGAAGTGTTTTTGTTTTGAATATACGCTTTATTTAAAATTAATCGCGTGGTATTTATTGACAAATTCCCTGATACTGAATTCGCTGAAAGGAGAGTATAACAGAAAAAATATTAGTATTTGTCACAGTCGACAACAAGGAATACGTATAGTGATTCAACGCAAAATGCCGTTTCAAGATTAATTTCCTATTCGGGACTAACGTCACCTTTGAGTCAATAATGCTGAAAAGAAACAGAATGTCATTAATATTTTGTAAAGAAAATGCTGAGGTTTGATTTATACTTCATACTTTTTACACCAAATGATACATTTATCATGGACACTGCGTTTCCCTTTCATAATAAAAATCTATGGCATTTATTAAATTTCTTCATTTACCCTTCGTCTCTGAAGGTCTTCGGGAATTTTTTAAAATTTTACATGAAAGTATGCATTGCATTTTTATATTGTAGTTCCAGTTTATTATTAACTTGCGAAGACACTCAATATGTCATATACACGTGCAGGTTCTTTGCTGTCATTAGACTAGGATGGGTTATTTGAATTAGGCAATGCAAGCTACCTTCCTAAAAGGGCGTTTTAAGAGAAACAAGCACTTATTCACGTTACACATGGGAAAAACCATGAAGGTTCCCATATAGCCAATCCGTTCATCATGATTCGAAGACGAGCCGAATTAGTAGCGTTCCGCTATTTACCACTTGGTCACTGGTGACTTCCACTGATGTTTACCTTTAATTATCTTCTTTCAAATGAATGAAATCTTTTTGTACCTGAAATAAGCATGACATTCTTTGAGGAGTTAAAATTGGTAGAGCAAACAGTAAAGTATAATTCCTGAAATTATATCATTTGCTTAGATGCCCTTGTGCCTCCTCTTGTCATTAGAAATATACTGTTCTCTCCCCCCCTAAAAACGACTTTAATCTAAATTTCTTTCAGAGCATTCATTTATAAGCGTTAAATAGCTTAAAGAGTATATGAGAATATACCATAATTTAATAAACGTTTTATGGGAATATAAGATAATTTTGACTGGCTTAAGAAATATTGTACTGAGAACTCTTGAAAGAGAAAATTTAAATAGTCCAAAAATTGCTAATGTATACTATAAGAGAAGGCTAAATGTGCCTAAACTTGCTGCATCAAAAAAGAAGAAAATACGTCTCCCACCCAAACGAAAGAATGATTTTCATTTACACACCAAAGAAAAATATGCACTATAATATATTATATGAAAAAACGTTAAAATGCTAGATTCTTTAAAAGATTCTTTACAGAGTTGATATCATGTCTTTAAGAAATTTGTCCAAATAAATAAAATGTGAAGAAATAACAGCAAGGCATTTCGGCTAGGGCTGGGATTCCCAACCTTTTTCTTTCATTGATCCATTTTAAAAGAATACTTTTCGTCAACGACCCCTTAAATGTTTCTACATAATGTACAGAACATATAATACCTAATTATATTACAAATAATTGTGCACAGATAAATTTTAAATATAAATTTGAATAAAAGTTTTGAAGAATAATTTATTATTTTAATATTTTATTATTTTTTGTGTTACTATTTTTAAGTATACAAATATAAACATGTATTTACAAGCAAAATCAAAAATTCTTATTGCACAAATATATGATTTTAATTAACATGATTGCTAGCCTTGACGTACCGATGCAATTTTTTAATATATAGCATGAAACTGCTTAATTTTAAAATAATCTCATTCTAAAGGGCTCACAGAAGTCGAGCCGTAAAGTCGCTAAACAGTAGTAATTCGATCCGGAGTTCAAATCCTTGTGAAAGGGCTGTCTACATGGTCGTTTTCTTCATGTGTAGCCGGTATACGAGCCATTTCACTTAGAAAGTCCTTCACGAAGGCATCCTCCTTTTAAGCAGATAGCCCACGAATGCTTTGCCATAACAAACCAAACAAAATTTGCTCAAAAATATTCCAAATGTTTCATGTTTTCAGTAGGAAATTATTGGCTTGGTTAAAGCCCGCTTCTACTAATTAAGAAGAAGCAAAAGTCAACAATGGTTCTACAATAGCTTTTATTTTAGAATACTTCTTTCTGATGAATTTTAAATTCTAAAATTTTAAATTCTAAAATTCAGCGTGCTTCTTTAGAATTAGACTTGTCCTTGAACACACTCCTGCAAGGCACATAACTCTTCTTGTACGATAATATCAAGATCAAATATGTAGCATTTGAGAGATTTTATGAACCATTCTGAGACATTCAGACTTCAAAGTCTTGGAAACTTAAAAATCTTTAAAATTTTGCAAGTGACTTTTATATAAAAATATGTACTTCTTAGGAAGGTTTTGTGTTAGTCATATGTTTATGACTGTATTTTCGTATGTTCATGGGATCTTCATTCTTTATACTGCATTTATAGCATAAAAAATTTGCATATTTAAAAAATATTATTGAATTTTTGCGCATTTTCCCCTTATATTTGTTTTATACGCTTTTCTCTTACAACAGGATTTAGCTTTATATCACTATCAATTAATTATCAAATTTATTACTAATTTTTTGTAATCATTGGGATCTTCATTATGCCAATTAGTTCCGATTGCATACTGGGCTCTCCATCCTTTATGCATCACTAATCCCCTTTAAAATTTCATCCACCCTGACGGAGTCAATACCGACTCCTTCGGGAATCCTAATGCTAGAGCTTTAATTTATGCGACTATGATAACCTTTCTTTTATCGTTGTTAAAAATATTGCTACATTTAATGAAATGATTCTTTTTCATTCATTAACTGTAGCAAATAAATGTTTGTCACTTATTCAACTCCAATGTATTTTATTCAATTCCAATTTTTCCGATGTACTAACGATACAAAGTCTCAAATAAATAATTGAATAAGATGTAGCAACTAAATCGATTTAAAAGGAAATTGATCACTGATGTTTATTTTCTCGAGAAGACAACTAAAAGTATTAAAACAAAAACTATCCTTTATAAACAACCGTATAGAAACTGAGCAAAATGATGAATTAACAAAAATATGAAAGCTCCGTTTCCCTGTAATATAGCAGCCAATATTTCAGGCTGCAATATAGCAGCCTGAAATATAGTAACCCTACATATATATTGATCAAATTAAGTAAAATATTTATTCAAATTGTTTAAAATGCATACATTTGTAGTCTTCAGTTTTCGCTGATGGAGTAAACGAATGTATAGGTATTTAAAACTGCTTAGAATATGAGGACTTGTCTCGGATATGAGAACTTGCATTACGTTTCTGGTTGTGTTGGCCATCTTCTCGCCCATTAATTTTAACTTTATTATACTAGATTTTATATTCAAAGTTAATTTGAAGATCTTATATTAATTAATGAGCAAAAATCATTTACTATAAAAGGTCGTATGCTATATATCCAAGCAGTGTCGTAATACCAAGCAAAACGTGAGCTATACTAATATTTAAAAACGAAGTGTCAATTCTACAAGCATAAGATTGTTAAAAGAAAGAGTTCATATAATTGAAATACTTACAGGCACTAAGAAATAATTCTCCAAAACAGGCAATAAATTTGTAATTCCAACATTCTGAATATAAAAGAATATACATGATGATATTTTTCAAAATAAGAAAGACAAATCATGCTTTATGATGCTATATTTTTCCCCAATAGGTGTTTTATTGCTAGTTAGGTGTATAAATAATACGTTACAAAGAAAAAAGTCCTTAGTAATTCTTAAAAGGCAAAATAATATCTTTCAGTTTTTGAAACAGGTAGTAAAGTTTAAATATATATTAGGGCAAACTTCTGTAGCAACTCCATAAATTTGAAGTACACCATAGCATATGGGACTCTTTACAGAATTAACATGCGATATACTTATATATCTATCAACTTATCATAACATATTTTCCCTTGAATATTTGTACTTCATGTTCCAAAAATGAACATAAATTATGGGTTGCGATGTTATCTCACACACTTTGCCTTTTACAAACAGAAACCTCTCATTTAAGAGCAAAATGCTGTTAAATTACATTCTTCTTCTGTACCTTTTAGAGCCAGAAGATTTATTATCACATAATAATAGCTACAACAAAATGTTGATACGAAGTATAATTATAATGTTATACTGTAATACTTAAAAAGATATTGTATCATTTATCAAATGAAATTTTTTTTTTTAATTGTGCTTCTAAAATTCTTATGTAATAAAAGATAATAATTACCTCTGAAGCAAATTACATATAACTCGACAACACGGAGGATTCCTGTAACAACAGAAGGCGTCTAACCTGCTTTCAATAGAAGGCTAATTTTTAAACATATTTTGTTGTTACTCTGAAATAACATACTTCCTTGTAGACAAAACTTCTTTTTTAGGAGAGGAGAGAAAATCGCTGATTGTTAGTGCAAGGAAACGGTGCTACTGTGCAGTTAGGCAGATTTTTTTACGTTTTAATTAACTTTTCATTAAATTGTTAAGATGAATATTTGCTTACTCTTCCGATCTTTAGTAGAAGTGTTGAGATAACATATTGAATATTGCCGATACGTTAGTTTCTCCCCTTCTGTTTGCATTCATTCAAAAACGGATTTTATATAGTTCAGCTTTTAAAATTTCTTAATAAAAATACGCAGTTTTGGATCATTTTATAATTTTTAGCTAAACGTTGCAGATATGGGAAATTTAAAGGCAATTTTCTTAAGAATTTTAATAATGTTTATTCCATTTCTTTGTCATAAAAAGGAATAAAATATTTTTGCATCTTTTATTACTCAGTTGTTTGTTCACATACGGTAAATAAGCATTAAGATATTGTTCTATCACATAAATTTTCATTTCTATTCTTATTTCAAAGATTTAGATTTATTTGGATGCCCAACATATACATTGCTGGAATTTACTTATTTTGTGCAATTTTACACAATTAGTGCAATAAATAATGCATTTAGTGCAATTACTAATTGCTGCATAAGCAATAGGAAATTGAAAATTGCGTTACTGTTTAGGGAATTAAATAAAGTTAACTGACAATGCTTTTTTGTTGTATAAGGTTTAACAAAGTAACTTGAGAATATAACTATAATAATGAAAAGTAACTTAACTGTACACGCAAAGTAACTTAAGAACGTAACTATAAAATGCAAAGTAACTTAACAGTAAATGGGAAGTAAGTTAAGAAGACTAAGTAAAATAAGAGAGTAAAACATTCAAAATGCAACAGATTGTATTGAAACAATAATGGTATGCATAAATAAAAGACGGTTAAAGAAATTCAGCTCTTGTAATATTTTCGGTTATAATAGTCTGCTGATACAAAACTGAAATATTTATTAAAATTAAACTACATAGCCTCATACTCGAGGTTTTCTTCATGCAGGATCTAAACACTCCCTTAGAAAACCCTTCCGAAGGCGCCACTTTTGTATATAGCTTTCATGTGCTTGACCGGCTTTATCCGGTCATGAGAGTTTTGTCACTTGTTATATATTAGTTTATAATTTAAGATATTTTGCATTCTTACTTTCATTAATAATATAAATGCCGTCTTGAGGAATGTAAGTTTATGAAAACAGAGACTATACTAGGTAAATATACGTATTTAGGTAGTAAAGGTAATAAAGGCTCTTTAAATACAGGTCATCATGACAGGTCCAAAAACCCGGGCAGCTCAGAGGGTAAAAATTAAGCAAACAAAAAATACGAGTAAATCCAAATAATAACAAACTTAAGTTTACTCAATGTTCCTCTTCTATTATTCTGTACTCAATTTTGCTGATGGTAGAGTGAAACACCGGTAACTGGTTTTGGGGTTCGGTTTGCAGCAACTATTATCGGTTACTACACGGTATTTCCATCATTTTTCCCATATATAATGAATGTAACTAAACACAAAGCATTTTCCTGGAAATTTTTTTTTCACAAAGTTGTTTCTTGTTATTTAGGTAATCCTTGATTGTTTTATGGTAACTAACTAAAAAATAAATTTTTTATCATAATCTTAGTATTATAATCCTCTTATCGAAATTCACTAAACAGGTAACTATATATACTTCCTTCAGCAGAAAGTGGTGGAATACTTTTAACATGTAGGTTAGATTATAAGGTATTTCTCGCGACTTCTTAACGCACCTTCTTGGTGTAGTAGTCTGCACGCTGGGTGCGTATTCCAGAGGTCCGTGGTTCGATTCCCGGCGGAGGCATTGCTCATTTTTCATCTCTCCTGCTTCCAATTAACCTAATGTCTCTACAGTGGCGCCCGAACTAAAAGGGTGGTGGATGATGATTCTCCACACCCGGGGTTTGGCGATTGAGTCCTCTAAAACCCCAGTCGTCCTTTAAAAGGGGGAGTATATAAGGTATTTCTCTCGCCCTCTTAGCGTGCCTTCGTGGTGTAGTGGTCTACACGTGTAGCGCGTATTCCAGATGACCGTGGTTCGATTCCCGGGAAAGGTGTTGCTCAATTTTCATCTGTCTTGCTTCCAATTAACCTAATGTCTCTACAAGGTTGCAACTAAAAACTGAATTTATATATATGAATTTATCTATAGCCATTACCCTCAGGAAGCAAGCATTCAGGTACTAAATTCCAAATCTAAATTTTAGGATATGAGTAATTAACAAAAATGTATTAAAAATGAAATTTCCTTGAAAGGTATCATGAGGTATCATTTAAGTTCTTTAACCAGTTAGTTTATGGTTATATTCTTTACAGTCGATCGCATTTCCATTTTCCTGTCAGAATGTAAATTTTTAGCTCGCGTGGTATTCAAATGAGGTAGAGAGATCAGACTATTTAAAGGAGATTTTAGAGGGTATAATGAGAGCGTGTTCTGCCTGCCTGAAGGCCACGTTGCTAAATTGATTCTTTTCCGATTAGCATTCTGCAGAGTTAAGTTATCCTCGACTTTTAGCCTTGTTACGCCGACCTTAGATCGATCTTGCGCGTTATTTCAATTGTGAAGTCGTTAGGCTAAATTCATTTTTATTGGTTTTAGTTCATTCATTATTTTTATTTAAGCCAAAACTGTTTTCTTCTGTAAGTACGAGTTGGTGCTGACTGTTAAACTTTATTTGAGGTAATAAAAGAGTTGCTTAAAGCCTTTCCATGTCTCTTGGGAATTTACAAGACATGGCGATAATTCTCCACTTGTCTTTTAATGTTTTAGATCTAGTTTATGTTACCAAAGAAGTATTCAAAATATAATCTGGAACAAAATAGCGGTCAAGTCATTTTTAGGCATTCTGCCCGCATATCAAGAAATCAAGAGAGTTCATAAGATTGTTAATAAGAATATCGACTAGAGTTGCATTTTATTATATCATCAATTATCTTACACGCATTCGACAAAACATAAAACGAATTAAAAAATTAAAAACTTGCATTTTCTATAGTTCTGTGCAATAGACAGTGTTATTCGATAACAGAGGCTTCACAGACTTACTATATAAAAATTTATACATGCATCATTAAAAATATTATCATTTAAAATCATTTTAATGATCATTTAAAAATATTCAATTGCTTTATGAAAAGTTCCTCTAAAATTAAAATTTGAACTGTATGATCCTTGTATTCCAATAATAAATAAAATTGTTGAAGAGATAATGTACTAAGTTCAAACCTGTTGAGAATAAACTTTCATCATGTTAAAATAAAAGCTTTTTAATCAGTTATTTAGTGATTTTCTGGATACATATTTTGTAAGAATCAAACTGTGCATGGTAAAATAGTTATATCGAAAGAAAGCTCGAAATGAGTTAAACTAATGCAAAATAACAACTCAAAATTTAATGATAAATTAATTGAAATAAACTCAGAATCGCTTTGGAGGACATTTTTACTCACATATTTAGAATTCAAGGCATAATATTAATGAAACATTTCTCACTTTTACAAATCCATCCCAAGCTCAGGGAATCTGAATTTGGATGTTTTTGTAAAAGAAAGGTCTCGGAAATATAGTAGTGCTATTAAAATTCAAATTATAAAGTTTTGAAAGCATAATATTTAAATATGAATAAATGTATAAACAGCAAAATTAGAATAGACTTGAATTTAAGCTAAAATAAAATAAAATTTATGCTCTTAATAAGAGTAAGACCTCTTCGATCGAAAAATAAAAGTGAAAATTTCCATTTTATTAACCCGACTCTTTTACTTCTAAAATTAATTTCATAAGTAAAATATTTTATTTAGAGAAAAACTGCACATTGTTAAAGTAAAATTTGAATTTTTATCTTCAATATTATATTTTGAGGAAAACATCGTAAATGGTTCTTGAAATGATAGATTTCAGTTACAGATCAGATTTAGGTATACATAAAAAGTTTCTTACATTTAAAATCAGTTAGAATTTGCTTTGATAAATAAAAATTTATTCAGAAATTTTAATGAACCTATTTTTAGTCTAATATCTAGAAGAAATATAGAAAATAATTATTTCAAAATAATTCAAATTTTGAAAAACGTAACGCATTTTTTAACAATCCGTGTCTCAGTATTTTATTTCCTCCAGAAGAAAATTGCAAATAAGTTTACAAAATATGTTTAGATAACCAGCACTCTAATGCAAAATTTACAATATGTTTTATGCATAAATGAAATAACCTAAATATTACAAATACTCTAGGAGAAACGCGGAAAACGAAAAAAACTGCTCTTCCTCCTAAATTAAAATACTTTTTTTTTTACTTTCTTGTACAATAATTATGTTGTGATCACTGCTTTATAGCTTCTCATTTTGTTTTGGTTTGACTTTTAAAGATTCTTAAGTAATTTTTATAAATCATGGTTTCGATTGGAATGAAATTTCAATTTTTCGAAGCTCCTTACATGTATTACTGTACATCTTTATAATCCTTTGAGATTTTCAGAACTTTGTTTCAACAAAAAATAACTTCCTTAAAACATTTAATTGTATTTCCTCTCCATGTTTTAACCGTATTACACCAACAAAATGTTTTAGAAGTTTCCGTCCATCCATAGATGCTCTACTTCGAATTCACGTAAATGTTCCTTCAAACTGAAATCTCTGAAAACTATTTTTGTTGCAAATAGAGATAATTCTAAAAAGAAATACTACGCAGAATACCGTTGATCTAAACAGAGCGGAATAATTTCGAAAAATATTAACCTCCATTAAATTCTGTTAAAGTCCTCCACGAAAGGCATCCCTCCCTTTAAGCAGATAGCCCTCGTGTGCTTTGCCATAATTGAATAATCCAATCCAATCCATTAAATTATGTTTAAACAGACATCTCTTGAAAGCTGCATGCTTAAGAAAAGGGCTGTATTTCTTAATTTAGGTCTTTTATCTTGATTTACTAGTCTTTCGTTCTACAAACCTAACATATTGTACATTTTGGGATCAGTAATACTCACTTTATTATTTTAAAATCAAGACTCATAAATGGACTTTGAAAGTTTAATTTCGTCAAACTTTTCTTAAAGTAAATGCAAGAGTTTCCATTAAATTTAATAATTATGAATATATTTTATTTTAACTGACTAGAATTAACTTTATATAATTTTGTTTTACTTATGTAGAAGACCATAACCTGAAACGAACTGTAAAGATATCGAGTTATTAAAAAAAAGAAAATGGAATATTTCTTGTCTATTTTTCGTGGATCATGTAGGTAATAATTTCTGGCATTCTTTTTCTTTTTAAGCCATATAAGTATTCCATCAAAAGTATTTTATAAAAGCCTTGATGTTTTCATTCTCATTCCGATACTTATTGCTTAGATGACGCTGTAATGCTGTTCGAGTTTATTTCTGTTAATTTCCTTTTATGTTTTGGAAAAAGACTTGGATATACTATGTAAATTCCAAACTAGATTCCAGTTAATTATTCCTTAACATTACTTTGTTAAGTGAAAATAAAGTTATGCCTCGATGTTTTTTGCTGCATCCTTTTACTGACGTATTTTAATTCAAGAATACCTGATTAAATCCTAAACCGCAAGACTTTTTTACTTCGAAGGGAATTGATGAATTTCATGAGTGGATGAATTCCACTGGCGGTAAAACTAAGATATTGTGAAATGATCTTATTTATGTGTCTTCCTTTGCCATAAAATTGGATCATTTCATTACTTAGTCGGCAAGTTAATTTGCATCTGCTTTTGTGCTCGCACTATGGTACCAAAGCTACCAGCAAAAACAACGAAAAAATATTTAACACCTGAAGGCAAACTAATCCGTTTACAGAAAATCCGAAACTTTCTCTTGTTGTAGCTTTAGTGCAAAAGAAAAAGTCAAAGGAAAGACAAGGAAAAAAAAAGAAAAAGAAAGCAGGAAATACAGTTACAGTTAATCACGGTAGGTGGTTTTGAGTTCCACTTGTGCTGTTTATTCTAATTAAGTTAGTTTTACTAGGACTGAATTTAATTTCCTTTTTACTGTTACTTTTTTTTTTTTTTTTCAGTATAGGGATGACTTGCATTTTAAGCGCCTTTAATGGTCGTGCTTTTTTATGGGTTTTTTTACACACATTGTGCATTTTCTAAAGTCGCTGTTTTTTGGTAATTACCGATTTCATAGAAAGGCTTAGGAAATGATTTTAAAAAGATTTCATAAGGCAAAATGCATGAATTCTGCATTCAATAATGTGTAAATTGTCATGAGATAAGTAAGTTTATTCAAGAAATTTTTAATTCAAAATCATTCTTTTTCGTATCTTTAAATTTTTTCCTAAAACATTTTGAAGCAAGATAAACAGCTTTGTTAGTACGAATAAGAATGGTGAAAAAAATTAATTTTAGTACAACAGCAGTTTTAGTAATTTTTCAGTTTCTTATACAGGAGGGGAAGTCATTAAATAATAAAAATAACTTCTAAAAAATATTCTTTTCTTTTAAGAAAAACATTTAGTAATCACTTGGAAAAAGTGTTTTTAAATTTTGAACATTTGCTTAATTAACTATGATTGCTCAAAATATTTAATTCTTCTTGTTTAAAAAGTGATAGACGACAGCTTTTCATTAGTTTTAGTTTTAAATTTAAAACAAAATATGTGTTACTGGATTTTGTGATGGAATTTTGGCGCTCAAAATAAACTTGTTAACTGTTTTAAGAATTATTTTATAAGCGGGTGCAATACACTTAAACAAAACTGTGACATCTACCCAAAGGAGTTTCAAATAAACACCAAACTTGGTAACGCTAGACACTTAATTTTGCACGTCGTGTGAAAAATTTAAGAATCTTACTTTCTGTAATGATTTAAAATATAATTCTATGATGCATTTTTATTATCGAAATAAATAAATATAAAACAAAATATGAGTAAAAGTTTGGTAATGAAATGAATGAGTTACTAAATATATATTTTGTATATAAAAAGTTGTCATTCTAAAGAATAAAAAAGGACTTTGCTAAACTTATAAGGTATTTCTCTCGCCTTCTTAGCATGCTTTCGTGGTGTAATGGTCAGCAAGATCGGCGTGTATTCGAGAGGTTAGCGTTTCAAGCCCAGGCGAGGGCACTGCTCATTTTTTCTCTCTCCTGCTTCAAAAATACCTAATGTCTCTACAAACTGTAAAATTTAGTTTAATCAAAATGTAGTTGCTTGTGCTTAATAATCTTGCACTTTTATCATGTGTTTCATAAAAAATACTTACTGAGTTTAAATAACGAACGAGAACCTAAGTTTAGAGGAAACGTTTAGGTAATTAAGACCCTGAGAGCTGTAGTACTGATTCAACCTGTTGGTATGGTGTACTGATTGTTGGTTAGATTAACAGGAATTACCGTACATATAATCGCGTTAAACTCGCACTATTGCTAGATTTTCAGATACAAGTTTTTCAGAATACTGCAGATAATTTTATAAGAAAGCGGGAAATATTACAGTACAAATTTAAATGCCAAGCATTAATGTATTTTTTACTAAATTCTTACATTTCAGTAACATACGAAACGATTTTGACTGCATTATATTTAATTGATTATAAAGAAACTATAAGCCCAGCTTAAACTAGTTTCCTGTATTTTATCACTGAAAAGAAATTTTCTTACAGTATCCAAAAATATAAAAATAGACTAAAACTGGAAATTTGCGTTATATGCAAGACCAATTTCAAAAGTTCTGTTGAAAAGGAAAATGTATTTGCTCTAAGCATAAATTTTATTTCGTGTTTTCTATGTGAAATGAGAAGTGATAATATCCTGTTTGAAATGCACAAAGATTCAAGTAAATATGTGAAATATATCTCCTTTCTCCACTTACGTATACTGCCAATAAAGTTTTGCTTAAATTTCCTCCCTGTCAACATTCCATCATAACAAACATTTTTATAAATGCCTCTCAGACTATTTAAAAAAAGGTTTAAGGTTCACGCTTGTTAATTTGCATTCCTCGTTGCGTCTGCCCAGTGCTGAAAACTATTACAAGAGCAACGCTATATCATCTCTTGCAAAAACCAGATCTGCGTATCGTTCTTGTGCCTGTCCCATGCGGGAGTATTTCTGCATATAGTGAGGCTACACGTGAGGTTAATATCGTGGCTGAAACTGTGGTACTCGACATCGAGAAGAGGAATTTCGAGGCGCGGATTGCTGACGTTGCTGTAGCTATCGAAGACTGAAAAGCGAGTAAGATCCCAGATAAGTGTGAGATGCAAGCACCATTATGTATCAACAGACGACTCGCAATCAAGAACCTGACCACTTAATATAATGCCAAAGTTAATCTAGTGATATGACCAAGTTATCACTCGTTTATATCATCTTGCTTTGTTTTTAGGTGACATGTTTTGTTCATCTATCCTGTTTAAGTACTAGTTAAAAGCTTTAGTTATTCGCTTACATTCAATGTTTTCCCTTTGGAACTCAAAATTCTTCTCTGTAACTACTTTAAACACCCTCAATAGCACTTAAAAATCAGACAGTGTAAAATGATTTTAGTTTCAACTAGATATTAGATATCCGATGCTTTCTGGAAGATATAGAGGGTGTTTGCACATTTTTCAGGGCACACACTTCAGGACAGCTTAAGCAATGTTTAAAATGTAAAGAATTTTTTTAATGTTTGATTTGATTAGTCTTTTCTACACTACAAGCCCGCACCATTATTTCCATAATTGAAGATTTGTTTCTTAAAATTTCCAAGGAAAGTGATTTTTGTTCTTTTTCCACTACTTTCCAATCTGTCTGTCAATCATGATGGATTTGTGTTTAGAAAGAATATTTTAAGAGCCGAAAGGCGCAATAATGCATAGGTGAAATGTTAAGGGAATTCGTTGGAGTATGTTGAAAAAATGAAGACTGATACAACACCTGTATCTGTCTTCATTTTTTCAAGGAATGCAGTGGTACTTTTAAAAGTTTTACTTATTGCTTGGTCTTAATGAAATTTCACTCTTTGAAAGTCTTTGGGATAAAGAAATGGAATTTCTTCTAAAAATATAGGACTTAAATCTTTCTCTGAATAGCAGCTGATCGAAAAAATTTTTTTGATTTTAACATTTTTTCCACTCATCTTATTTTTAATTTCCCATTGTAAGATAATCCTGCGATTGTATAAACCTCTTGATGTAACCCTTGATTTTAACAATATTGTCTCTTCTTCTTTTTGATTTCCCACTGTAAGAGAACCCTGTGATAAACATAAACCCCTTAGTGAAACGTTTTTTGTATTGATGGAACCAGGTTTCTACATTCTTTTACTTTTCGTTGATAAAAAGGAGACTTTTTTTTTGTAAATATTTAGGTAAACCTATGCTATATCAAGGCTCACAATGCATTTCTGTTTATCTCCCGCTAAACAGTTTTTATGCAGGGTTCTTCAAATTGTTCTGCATTTTACCGCATGCCTCTGAAAAAGCGGGTGAAAATTATTATTTGCTTTCGTTTTTAATTTGTAAATATTTGTTTATTATTTTATTTATTGTTGCTACAGATATATTTATAGACTTTGCAATTGATTTTTGCGTCGATCTATTTGCTTTTGCTGCCAACGATTTAACTTTAAAAGCATTAGGAATGGTACGTACCTTTTTCGGGTATTTTGTGTAGAATCTTCTTTCCATGTAGAGATAAGGACTGACTGTTTTCCCTTTCGGATTAAAAGTATTACTTATTTTGCGCTTAGAACTATTAAAACTACGCCTTTCACAACGTTTTAAAATTATGGAATAGGAATATTTCTCTTTGGAAAGCGCAAAAACATATCCTTCACTCCACAGCTTGTTTATATGCTATATTTTGTAAGAAGAATAAATTTAAAATTAGCAGACGATATTTCTCATTTCAAATAAACTATTGCAAGAATTTGTTGTTCAAAATTTTTTAATTTGCTTTTTGAAAAATTCTTTATTGAAATAATTCTAAAACTGTGTAAAGACTAAGTTCTCTGCTATTTGAGTTATCAAAGTCATTCATCTTTACATAAATGGAATTCTATTATCTCCCAAGATAGTAGTCATTCTACAAGTTTCGGTTGGGAACACGTATATATGATCTCCGACGGGTTGGACAAGTCTGTCTCTGCAAAAGCTTTATTAAATCGATCTGAAAAATTTCCAACTGAATAGCCATTTATTCTCCTATAGTGTTTCTTCATTCTAATTATCCGAACGAGCTTACACATTGATCTGACCATGCATTCGCGAAAGAACCAAATGCTTCGCAGTAAGATCAAGTGCACAGAAAACCATCGAGAATGTTATAGAATCTATGAAAAAGTCAACGAAATTTTCAGGTGAATGTAAGACATGAGTCGTTGATATATGGAAAGGTGAATAAATGTGTTAGTGAATAGTACAAACGTCATAAGAGTAATGAACGTGCTTCCAAAATACGCAACTCCCAAGAATTAAGCCTAGGAGAGATTCTGAAATAATTTCTTTAGTAATACTAGAATAATAAAAAAATTAGAAAATGATTCTTTAAGCCTTTAATTTTTTAAATTATAGTGCAAGCTTTGTATTTTAAAGTATATTTTGGATGTTTAACATCGTACGTAACAGAAATGTGGTTTAAAATTATCAGACAGAAAAATCTCCGTTTCGAATAAATGCTCCCTTTGTTTTATTTTTTTTTTGCCATGTATTACTAAGGAATAAAGTTTCGATAAACTACATGCAAGGATATTTATATTCACAGGTTTTTTTTTGGAGGGTGGCAATGATAATGCTACTTATAGTTAACAGGAAAATAAGAGCATATAGTGCTTATGGAGAAGTAACAAATTCGCAGATATTTTAAGAAAATTCTCAAACAAATTTTTACGTATTATCAGCCCAAAAGGAACGTTTATCCCGAATGGGATATTAGCCTAGAAACGGCATTTTTTCTTATTGTATTGAATCGCTATAAACGGCATATCACCTTTCAAATTGTTGCTACTAAATATCATCGCCAAATATTACCCTACCAAATATTACCGTATTATATTTAAAGAAATTAAATAATGAAGACCCTGTACGAATGCACGCATGTTTCTCGCGTTGTGAAAAAAAGACGGTACCTAGAGCCATAAAACTCTGTATAACGCAATCCTCGATCCGAACATGGTCAAATTTTGAATTCCGATTTGTATTATTAATTATTTTATATTTTGTATAAATTTAACGAATTTTTGTTTAACACGCTCAATGATTTCAAAGCGAGCAGTGGTAACACTGACGTTTGATCTCTAGCTCGCGAGAGTGTCGGAAATTCTAAACATGTACTGTTTTTAAAGATTTTGTGTATTTGCTGCTGAATGGAGTTTTATGGGGCGTAAGCGCCGACAACGGAGTGTTTAATACATAAAGTAAATCCATATAACGTTAATAATAAAAAGTCAAGAAAAAGTTTTGTAAAGCCATCGTAGTAGGAAAACTGAAAATTGATATGAAAAGCTGAGAAGAGACAGAAAAAACAGAAAAATGAATGCCAACAGTTAATGCTGCGTCGGGAATTCTAAGCGTATTCTGCTATGCTTCTTTGAACATTTTTGTAATTTTACTTGAATTGTATACGGCGTAAGTGGGAAAAAATTATGCTTAATAATAAAGCTCAAAAGACAAAAAAAAATAATTACTAGGAATGATTATTATTAGTGAGTGTAACAGCAGAGTTATAAACTGCGAGCTTAGCAAAAGGGTAAAAACTTTACAAAACCTTTTGGGCGACCGTTAAAAGGTGAAACCCTTTCAAAATTTTATTTTCTTTTTACTTTTAACATCTTGTATGTCAATTTAATTTCAGACTTAAGTTTAAAGCTTGTTTTGAAATTATTACTATGCTGACGAATCTTCTTTCAAAGTCACTTAAATATAGAAAGAAAACTTTTATTGCTGTATTTGAGAAAGCTCCCGTCATGCTTATTTAGGTTAGTTACTTTCTTTCATTTCAAGACTTCAAGACACGACAAACTTTCTCTTTCAAACCTTCTTCTGTGATTTCAGATCAAAGCATTTACAAAAAATTTCACCTGAATGCCAGAAATTATTTTTCTCTCTTTCTGTTAAATTTTTTGTATTTTGTCTTCCTCGAATTCATGCTTTTTACTCATGCTTGGTTTCCATTAGCACCATTCTTTGTTTAATACACCACTACGTAAACAGCTATGTTCTGGATGTATTTTTGACAACTGTTTCCCATTCTTGATTATCAGGCTGGAAGGATGCTTTAATAACTACATAAGTCCGCTTTCTTCCAAGAGATTCAAGAGCAATTATCAATCACTAGTCACATCCATCATTAGCTAGATTTATTTATTTTTAAGTAATGATACCAAATGTTTAATATTTAGCGTAGTACAACACATTTAAAAATTAAAGTTAAAATGCAAATTACATTAACGTCCACAGTTCATATAGTTCGTAAAGTATAACCAAACATAAAATCAAACATCATACAAAAAATCATAATGTCTTAATTAGGCCTTTACATTTTATGCTTATTAAAGAAAGTTATTATTATAGGTTTAGGTAATCAGCAACCTGTTAATTTTTTGTTGTTTTCTCCTCCAATGACAATGGATGTCTAAATATAGAATTCGCATAAATGCAGCGAAGAAAATTCTTCCTTAAAAAACTGTGGAAGCGTATTTTCGTTAGCAGGTGGAATATTAGTATGAATAATAATTAACGTTTCTTATACACTTGTGTAATAGATATATTTCTTTTATTTGTCTTTAAAGACAAAAATAAATGTAGGTAAAGAGCAGACGTTTTAATTACGATAAAAGTTAGCCTCTAAAGGTGCGCCTATAATACACCTTTAGAGCCTATAATTTAGAGCCTCTCCGCCTATAATACAGCAAGTTAGAAACCAGGTTGTCATAGGATAGAAATATTACATAAAAGAAAATATGCGGCTTTAAAATATTTAATGACAAAATTAAGAATACACTTAATTTAGCGAATAAAGAAATTAAGCACCCTCCCCCCTCACAAAATTATTTAACATTTCTAAACCATGATTTCCAACGATTTGCTGTAAATTAGGATTAGCGAAAGAATTATATCTTTCTTTACGATGTATCCGTTTGTAGTATTTTCCGTCCCCAATGCTTTATTGGTGTTAATTTCTCGATCGGTTTTAAAGGATTGAATTAATAAATATGTAAAAAATAGCAGATTTTTTAAATTAATTCTTATAATACATATGTGAAAGATAAGTTAATATTTTTAATCATTTAATTACAATCAGTTTTAGTTGAATACAACAAATTGTTGTCTCATAAATTAAGCTGCAGTAGTCAGCAATATTAATATGCATAATTGCAATGTTATACGTGTATTACAGTACGAGGGGCATACAATTGACAATTAAGAGTATGATCCGGACACCCGGGCGGCTTGCACGAGGGTCATACAAGCGACGGAGGGCGGGAGCACTGTCCCTTTACCATTAAGGTTAACCAGTACAGCACCACGTCTACCTATATCTAGAGAAGCTAAATGGTATGGCCACAACATGAAGGTCAAACAGAAAATAAAGACCGTTTAGTTATACTATAAGGTATTTCTCCCGCCTTCTTAGCAAGCCTTCATGGCTTAATGTTCAGCCCGCTTGGCGCGTATTCGAGAGGTCCAGGTTCGAGTTCCAGCTAAGGCATTGCTCATTTTCACATATCCTGCTTTCAGAAAAGATCTAATATCTCTACAGTGGCGCACGAACTAAAAAAAGGTGGTGGATGACGATTCTTCACCAGCAGGGTTTGGCGATTGGGTCCCTTAGTCCCCAGTTGCCCTTTAAAAAGAGGAGTATATAAGGAATTCTCCCGCCTTCGTAGTATAATGGTATGTAATGGCTTAGCATGCTCGGCCCATATTCGAGAGGTCCGAAGTTCGAGTACCGGCGAGGGTACTGTTTATTTTTCATGTCTCCTTATTCGAAATAACCTAATGTCTCTACAATACAAAGTGGCAAACACAATATGTACTGGGAAGAAAACAATTCTGTTGCATAGCAAAATCTTCCTTCACTTCTCTACATAATCACCACATTCATTTAAACATTTGCCATATCGGTTCACAAGCTGCAGAATTCCATGGTATATTTTTCTGCCGCCAGACCTGATGATTGCAATGGCTATCATAATCTTCCAAGATAAGCGCGTAGCTCTTGACTTATTGCACATTGTGTTTCAGGACATTTCTCATTCTTTGCTTGGTGAAACTGTGTCGCAACATCTCAGCTACAACAAAATTTGTGCACGGTGGGTTCCGCGGCACTTGAGAGAACCAACGTACAACTAGGAGAATGGACTCAGCATTCACTTCTTGACATGATATGATAAAGATGGAGACGACTTTCTTTATCGGATTGTGACTGGTGATGAGACCTGGGTGTCTCGTATCACCCCAGAGAGCAAGCGCCATTCACCTGAGTGGCATCCTCCCTCGTCGCCCACAAAATCGAGAAAATTCAAACAGACTCTCTCAACACAAAACGTGTGTTTTGGGATAATAAAGGCATTCTTTTGGTGGATTTCATGCCAAAAGGTAATACAAATCGTTATTATGAGACTCTAAAAACTACGGCGAGCCATTCAAAACACCAAGCGAGAAATCTGTCTGGAGGAATTAAGCTTCTTCACGACAATGCCACAGTGCTGCTGCATCTCAAGAATAGCTGTCTCAATTCAGAATTGAAATTTTGATCATGCAACCTATAGTCCGGACCTTGTTCCTAGCGATTTCCACCTTTTCCCTAAGCGAATGAGTTTCTGGGCGGTAAACGTTTTGAAAGTAATAAAGAGAGCAAGAATGCAGAGAACACCTGGCTTAATGGCGACCGAAGAGTACAACATGGGACTTCTAAAGCTCGTGATCAAGTACTACGAATGTTTAAATGTAGGAGATAATTATATAGAGAAGTGAAAGAAGCTTCAAGTATGTAGCAGAATTCTTTCTTTTCAATTTGTATTGTGTTTTTCATTGTGTATAGCTAAACAGTCTTTATTTTCTGGATCATCCTTACATATATATTATATTATGTTATTATTAAAATATTAAAATATTTTATATGGATTGCAATTATGTATTTGAATATAATTGCAATGTATGTTAATATACATAATTGCAGTGTTAATAACTTAATTGCAATTATGTTAAATACGCATAAGGCTAACTGTCTTTTCCCTGTATAACGATGTGTTAGTAGGAATTATTATTGATAAAAGATTAATGATATACTATTATAACTTTTTTTTTATTTCTGGAATAACTTCGAGCCTAATTTAGAGACCATTGATGGCACACTTGTAGAATTAAGATCAAGCTAAAAGGTTATGTTTGGCTTTATGTTTAGCTTGCAGTTTTGAAGACAGTAAAAACTTTTATGAATGCAGCATTAATAATTAAATTCTTAGTATTTAAAAGACATAAAATGTCCTTCATCCATAGTATATCACGATGTTGACACTTATACATATGAGAAACGATTGCTATGATATTATCAGAGTATTTCCAAAATTCTGCTCTGATTAATAAATTTTGCATTTCTGATACTAATATATGATTGAATAATTTCCTGCTGTTGGTTTTGGATTATAATGCCATAAACCATGGTCATTTGTGACTAAAGTATATTTGCAGATTGACGGCATTAAAAATCTTTCGATCTCCAGATTCTGTTGAGAAATTGGTGGTGAAATACAAGAATATAGGAGATGTTTGCTTCCATCTTCTAGTAAACTTTAGATTAACATTGGACTGGAATAGACAACTTTCGTGCGGTTTGCTTTAATTACGTAACATAATCATACACTTCTTAATATACTTTTGTAGAATTAAAAAAAAATACCTTTGGCAAAGTAGTGGGACTTTTATGTAATTTGCAACTTCTCTACAACAAAGAAAACTGAATCAGCCTAACGTATTGAAAATTTCACAGTAAAATGTGGGCAAAATTTTAACTCAACTTTTTTACGCATTATTGAATTCTTCCGGAGCATACGTTCATCACTTTAAAATAAAATTCAAAATAATTTTATTTTGTTGCATTTTTATAGTTTAAATATCAGTACAAATATTATTTTAAAGTTTTTTTTGTCCGCAGTCAATATGTTATAAAACGTTCTCCAGAATCATTAAATAGAAAAAGAAAATTATTAAACGCTTAAAACACGTAAATAAATGCAAGCTTCTTTTTTTATCAAATAAAACTTCGTTTCAAATAAAAATAGCATGATAAGATATGAAGACAAGATTATTTAATTTTTCATACAAATATGTAATCTTTCATTTCAACTGTTCTGTCTGCATCAAATTCAATCCATCATTTGTCATATGTCATGGGTGACCGTGCAAAATTAAAATACTGATTTCTACATCATCAAGTTAGAAAAGGAGGTAGTAATTTAAATTATAATTTAACATTACTGATGAATTGGAAAATGGTTATTGACCTTCTATTTATCATTCTTAAATAGTATAAAAACAAATTCCAGAGTATATCTCAATTTTGAATTGATGATGTAGCAAAATTTTCAAATCATTTTATGCTTTTATTGTAGTGGCACTTTGTTCTGGCACAAAATCCGAGATCTAGTCACAAGCATGTACACTATTGACTAAATTTTTAAGAATAATCAATTTTGAATAGATGATGCAAAATATTAATGCTGCGCAGGTACGGAAATATCATCACTCAACTTCTGTTTTTCCATCCACTATGAAAAGGAAATGTTTTACTAGGAAAATTAATATGATATTTTTTAATTGATATGAGAATTATTACATCAGCAAACAGTTAAACTTTCTAAATTAATACAAAATTTCAAAGCAAGCAAATATACGAAAATTGTTCAAGTAATCTACAAACAGCAAAAAAGAAATTTTAACAACTGAATGGAAGCTATTTGATTTTCCTTAAATATCTTACATTGCGATGAAATTCGAAAGCAAATTACTTTGCTTGAAGAGCTCATCTCATGGAGATATCTTTGAATTCCTGCGTTCAATGATTTTAATTAAAATCTTAAATATATGTTTTCATAATGAATTTTTTTAAAGAATTGTTGTGCATCACATATCAGCGAATCCGGAGGAAACTGATATCGTTTACTTAATTCATTCCCCCATTAAAGCATCTGAAGCCACATTTTCAATTATCTGAAATTCCGTTGAAATCTTAATTTAAATCCTCTCTTTTAATATTCGTTGAAATCAAAAATTCGTTTCACACTTCAAGAACGAAATGTTTTCCAGTAACATTTTAGAAATTGGAAAGATATATCTGAAATTCTTTTATTTCAATAATGCAAGGTGTTCCGTAATTTATATTAAGAGATAAATTAGTTCGCTTTCTTCTTTATAATTGCATACGTGAGCACACGAACAGTTAAAATTTAATGAATTTTCAGAAATCAAGCTTGTCATTACTTTTAAAAATTATGAAACTGAGTAGTAACATGGCATCAATTTTTACAGTGCGCGTTGTTTTCGTTATTATTTTTCTGAAAAGAGCTGTGTCTAAAGTTGTTTAGAATTTTAGAAATTATAACTAAATTTAATATACGATGCATGAAAAGTTTTTGAATTTCGAAGTCTTTTCAGAAATGCGATAGTATTTATTTTGGAAGTATTTTCAATGTATATTAAAAAAGGCTTGTTTGGTATGAAGGTATCTCAGATGAAATATACATTTCGTGCCATTTATTAACGAAACCTTGATGCTCTGCTTTTAAGGTTTAAAGTTTAAGTAATCAAATTTGACATTAGATTTTTGCTGCTTATGTTACTTTTCTGTTGTACTGACTCATCTCACTTTACGAACAAGCCCACGAAATCCATCGTGGCAAAGAGTGCAAGATATTCCATCTGTCGTTCGTAAGAACGTTGAGCATCACACACGTGACAGTACGACTTCGCTCAGTTCCGCCCCCCCCGCAATTTAGATGGAGAGCACCCCGGAAGGGACGGGTCCGAGGATCTCCCACCGCGCTTTCCCTACCATCAACCTCTCGAAAGGACTTTCGGTTTACTGCATATTTAGATGCCCCATGCCACAAAGAAACTATTGGACATTTACAAATATCTATGCCTTCTCCAAGATTCGAACCCGGGCATTTTGGTACCACAGTACACTTCCCTAATCACTATACCGTCTGGACAGCATGCTACTTTTCTTTACCAAAGCATCTTTCCTCGCGCGGCCTGGCAAGTCCGGGCGCCAGCCCGCGCGGACCATTCTGTGAGGCGTAAAATTTTTCATTTACCAATTAGGTCGCTTGGTAAATTGTCAGTTCTCACAAGTATTGCTAAGTATTCTGTAAGATGTAAAATTTAGTCAAAAAAAAAAGCAATCTTAGTTTGATGTAAATTAAAAAATATATATATATTCTAAATTTCCAGGGTCCAGCATTTTTAGTTTTTGTTTTTCAAGGTTGCGAAGTTTTTGGATGACAATATGAAATTTTGAAAGAACGCTGATAAAATAACAGAAATATTTTATAAAACTATTTCGTGCCTGATAATGACGGATCTATGTTAAATCACCTGGATATCGCCAGAGTTTTTAAACTTATATGTATGTACAGTTCCTTTGTTGCTTAATTTTACATATTTCCCTTGCGTGTTTCTGTTCTGGTTAGGCTCCCTATGTTCTATAATTTATCTCTCAAACGAAAACAGTGTATTACTTTCAAAGGCAAATGTTTATGCATTGAAATCAGCATTTAAGGCAAGCGCGAAACCTTTTTTTTTTTTTTTTTTTTATTTAAAGAAAAAGAAATCCTCGTGCACCACAAAGTATCACACGAGACTTACAAATCGTAAGTGAAAAAGGCAGAACAGTAAGTAATATCATCAGTTTTCAACAATACAATGAAATCATAACAAGGGAAAAAAACACAAGTAAATACAAAAGTATAAAAATGTATAAAGAAATCATTAACAGTGTTTAAAATAAAAGTCAACAAAATCATTGAAAGCTCGGTAGGCGGAAATCGAGGATACAAAATCATAACATTTCGGCGGCCAATGAATTTCAATCTACATTTCAAAACATTTCTTGCTTTATCAAGCAGTGGGCAATCAAAAACAGGTGGAAAACACTTTGCTGAACGCTAAGACTGCGATTACACAAATTGGAAGATGTCAGCTTAAGTCGTTCAAGATAAACATTAAACTTACCATGTCCAGACAAAAATTACGTAACTTTAAAATTGAGCAACAAGTCCTTACTTTTCAGTCTTTCAAAAATAGTTGGGAAGAATGCTTTTGTAACAGATCCCTTATCAGAAGAAATATAATCACAGTTCCACCGCTCAATCATTTTAGCTTTGAATGGTTTTTTTTAAATAAGATTTTGGAATATTTACATCAACGTTAATATCATTTTTAATTGCATTCTTAGCAAGCCAATCAGCTCTCTCGTTTCCATAATTACCTGAATGACCACGGACAAATGTAAAAAACACTGAAATACCCCTCTTCTCCAGATCTCCGAGAGACTGCTATATATTGACAATAATATCATTACATAAAGAGTTATTTTTAAGAGATTAAGCGCGAAACCTTGAGCAGTAAAGTACTATTTTTTCTTTTCCTCTTCTAAACTTGACTTTAGAGGAGAGGGGATGATTTTATTAATCAAAATATTTTTATTTCAGTAATGAGGCATAGACCAATAATAAAATACTTTTCTTGTTATAATGACTGAAAACTTGAATGTGTTAATAATTCAATTTGCTTCATTAACTGAGTGATTTAATATACTCACTTCATATTAATTTACATCATTGTCGTATTTTATAATAATTTCTCTAATTTTATCATTTATAAATACATGCGTTTTATAATATATAATTATACTAAAATAATTATGCTAATCATTTCCACCCTTAATCTAATTAATAGAAAAAACTACATTCCTCAGTATATTTAGTGCAGTTCATTTCTTTGCTTTAGCTGAAGATAGATTATAGAATTTTTGTTTCATTTAATTGCAGCTGAAGAAAGCTATATCGTTCAGTCGCTGAAATCACTGCTGAAATAAAAATGTGTGTGAGTTATTGTTGGTTTTTATACATTATCTATGTCAATTATTGTTGCTTTTTTATACTTTTACCTGGTGTGGTATTGTTTCCCACTTACATTGCTTTGCAACCGAATAATAAAAAACAATGAAAAAGACTTCAGTGATAATAATGCATACCCTTTAGAATAAAATAAGATCATCTTTGTGACTGCTATTACTGCAGTCTAGCTATGATTTTTTTATTTAATGAGCAGCATATGATTGAAGATCAAAGATACCACTTCGCCTGTAGCACTAAATTAATTTTAACTTACTAGTTTATAGCTCCAATCTACTTAAAAGTGAATACTGAGATTTACGTCTAGTCGTGACCCTACAAGCTAACAAGTAAATTTGTCCTTACGTTTTTGTTATGTTGTCTTTAGGTTTTGTTTGTTTTTTGTTTGTGTTGTTACGTCTACAAGTTCCAGACTTAAAAAATACCCTATTTATTTAGTTTTTGTTACATCAATGTATTTATTTCTGATAGAGTCTAATATATATAGTACTAATATATATAGTGCTAATTTAGTAAGCCAGTGTGCTAATTTAAAGTACTAAACGTTAGGACCTAACAGAGAGAGGGGGGTATATGAAGTTTGGGACTGGACCATAAAAATCCTGTAATTGGAGAATGCGAATTTTTATTCCTTAATCTTTTACATATGTTTCTTCTATTGGTAATATGTCACAGAATGATTGGTAATATGTCACAGAATAATTGGTAATATGTCACAGAATTTCTGAATGTTCCATAGTAGTGAGTTGTTGGAGTTACATTTCCATTCACTTGTTACATTTCTCTGAATTTCGGAAAAACTCCAAAAGTTGTACTGGTTTTATGTAGAATTTCATTTTAGAGAAAGGAAATGATTTGCAAATGGCACAGACTTTTATTTTAGCAAAACCTCTTTCAAGAATTCAATACTGTTGCTTTTTTCAGCTGCCACTAAACGAAAAACTTGTCCTTCTCTTAAATGAAAGTTGATCATTAATTCGTTTACAATTAATGAAAATTGGTGATTCATTTAGTTGTATATAAATGAAAATTGTTTTTTAATTTAATTGCAACTAAATTTCATTTAACTGCAAGACTGATCTTTGACTTAGATGCAGCTGAATAAAATTTGGTCTTTTAGTTGCAGTTAAATGAAAACTTGTCTTTTATTTTGTTGTAGCTAAATGAAATTTGGTCTTTGGTTTAAGTGCTACTAAAGAAAGTAATAATAATAATAACTGCTGAAAACATTTCTGTTAGAATAAAAATCTATGTCATTTATAGTTAGTTTTCCCACATATACTAGTTTTACTTAATGTTTCATTCTTCCCCCTTTATACTGTTTGTTAACTGCATAATAAGAAGCAATAAAAAAGGACTTCAGTGATGGTACTATATACATTTCAGAATAAAATATTTTTAATAAAACACTTCACAAAAAATTACAAACAAGACTCGAAAATACTGTACATATTTACAAGAAACATTCAAGTAATTCATTTTACGCAAGAAAAATTCTTATTCAAGGACAATGTTCTGCGTTTTACTTTTGTTAGTTGCATTTGTTGGTCTCTCTAATATTGCATGATTTCTCTGGAGTTTCGTAATACAAATATCCCGCAGTAATGTACAGTCATATTAACTTCTTATAAAAATTATACTTTTTTCATTTCTTTAATATCTTCCCAGTAGAATTCTTCTTCTCGCTCATTACCCCAACAATTTCTGGAAAAAAGCTATATGTAAATTTGTGAATTTAGGAAATATAGTTTCAAACCAACTGTGGTGCTTAAAACTTTAATTTTTAATGTAAATCTTCAACTATGAAAACTTTGTTGCTGCCCAAGAACATAGTTAAGCGTGTTTTAATTTTCCTTTTTTACTTCATTGATGATGAGTTAAAATGTTTATTAAATATTACTTTCCAAATGTTTGATGCAATGAAAATTATTTCCTTACGTTAAACATTGGAAAGAAAACGAAAAATTTCACAAAACCTTTTTTTAATGATTTCTACTTTCTGCCAGTATTTAAAAACAATTTCAAGCAACTCAGTTTTATCTGAAGCGGTTATTAATATGTTTTTCTTTGTTAACAAATCTTTGATCGGTGAAATGAATTTGCTATCACGGGGAATAAGTTTATTTACTGAGCAGTAAAACATTCTTGAAACCAAATTAAGTGAGTATACTATCTATTGCAAATCTACTGACAATCAATTGTCGTGTTCAACTAGTAGCTCAGTATCTGTCAGTGATATAAAAGTGTCACCCGATAAATATTTCTAACGCTGAGCTGTCAGAGCAGATAAAATACATAAAGTCTAAAAAATATATAGCAGTTATAAATATACAGTAGTAAAAATAACATACAAATGTAAGTAGCATGTAATGCATTTATAGTATTTTGGGAATTCTAATATTCTACTGAAAGTAAATATGCATGACTCCGTTATACAAGTGAACAAACACAATGTACAATGTTGTTCTTTAAAATTATTGCTTTCTAGGTGCTCTCTAAATTTGAAATTTGTATCATATCTACTAAAGCTAAACACATTAAGCAATTTTACTTTTAAGTGCGTTTTATAAGTGACTGGACAGAGAGGTAATCGGTGCTGGTTTTCTCATAGGTCAATTAATCAGAAGAAAGAAAAGCTCGTGAAATCTGATTGCTTAAATTTTTATTTGCAAAGATTCCTCCGTAGCAAGCATTTTTCAAAATATTATGTTAATGATGTGTTGATGGAATTTCTCCTGTGATCTAATAACAACTTAATCTTGTTATTGATTTGCGTAGATGACAAACATCTATGCGAAGGAGTAGAAAAGAATCATAATAATAAAGTTCTAACTCTTTTATATCTTCACGATATGCATTGGTAATCACTGTCAATGAGAACATACCTAATCAAAATGAAAGTGTATACAAGAATTATTTTAAATATCTTTCCTAGAAAAGCACTTATTTAATCTTCTGTTTTCAAATCTCAATCTTCAAACTAAAGATTCTGATAATAGGGTCCCCTGAATAACTTTATCTAAGCGTTGGAATTAAAGCAGAAATAACAAATGTAAGAAGAGCATCTGAGTTTGAGCTTAAAATCACAGGAAAAGCTAAATTCATACTGTCCCTTAAATTAGAAAGCAGCTCAAATACTTTCAGAAATTCTGATACCGCTCTCTTTTATTCAGAGAACAAAATTATTCCATCAAAATCTTTTGCGATGAAATTCAGAATCTCGTGACATGTGGTATGACGGGACTAGGATTCCAGATATAAATCTTTATACGTATTTCGCAGAGCAGGGTTCGGCAAACTTTTACACTTATTGTGACGAAAATTTCTATAGGGTTCTAAAACATCGTTGTACAAGTCAATGCAAAATCAGTTATAGATTCCACTGATTCATCTGATTTTGTGCACGTGCCTTATGATTCATTTTCAGCATTTCGTATTGTTAATGACATAGAATACCAAATCAATAAATTGAAAAAATTTTGCACTAGTCTGTTTCTTACTGTTTGTGTCACTCCTGTTTGTAAAAGTCTCCCATTTTTATAGTTATATTATTTTTACTCAAACGTTTTAATATTTATCTTAAAGCATACTGTAATTAAGTAGGAAATATCTTTTCATGGAAAAAGAAAGGCAATATTCACATGATTAATTGTTCAGAAATCTGTTTTGGAAATATCTACTTTATGCCAAAAAATAAAGCATGTAACTTTCATTTATTTATGAAATTCAAATTTTTTTATTTGCTTAGTGTTTTCTCTAAAAATAATTTAATTTCTTATTTTTATATTTAGTTTTATAAACTTGCCTTAATATATAATCATTAACTCAAAGATATTGTGCTATTAAAAAAGGAAATTTTAATTTTATGCGATAGAAACACGGGTACTTTGTTCCAAATCTTTGTTAATTTTTTATATATATATACTGAATTTTTATGCACTTGTAATTACTGAAATATATAAAGTTTTCTTTAAGTCTTTTCATGAACCATTTCTTTTTTGTTTGTTTGATTTTGTTGTTTTAAGAGATCTGTCATAATTAAAGAAAGAAAATAAATTCAAATAAGAATGCTTTCCTTTCAGTTTTGAATAAATTTATTACTGTATACTGCAGCTTCAGGTTTCTCTAAACATAATTTTCGAAGTCAAAACTTCGAAAATTATTTAGTTATGTCGATTATTAGAATTGCATGAAAATATTTATTGAAAAGTTAATATTTAATCTAAAATACCTTAAATTATTTGAATTATATTTTATTAAATCATGTATTTTTATATAACTAGATATTTAAAAAAATGAAAATTGTAAATTTCAGAAATGCTTATATAAAACCAAGAAGTTGTTTATATTTTTGTTGCTTTTTCCCTTGTAAATTAAACAATATATATATATATATATATATACATATTACAGTCTGGTGAGTCAGCGCCCTGCTGAATTGTAGTAAACGAGACGTCCAATCTACTAGAACATCAAAGACGCAGATTTGGATTTTCTATTTCATAGTTTCTGAAATCATAATGGTATGTTTGTTTAAATTAGTACTGTTTATGAATGTGACAAAAATAAATTCTGATAAGCTAAATGATTTATTTTATATTAATTATGAACTGTAACTAATGCAACCAATTTTCTTCATAGTATTTACTAAATATTTTTTTTAAAGGGAGGTAGTCTTATTTATACAATTCGTGCGCAATGAGATACCAAGAAATAAAACATTTCTTGAATTTTCACTCAGTATATCTTGATGTGTAAAATCATGTTGTTGAACACCATATTACTTTTTCACAGGAAAGTAATTTTATTGATCTAACATCTGCATAAATCAAACTTTTTTAAGAATGATTACAGTTTCTAAGCTAACTTAAAATTGTTGACATTTAGAAAACATATGTTTAATATATCATTAGTTTTCCATGGAATAGAAAAGGTTTTAAACATGTTCAGTTGTTAGAAGGGAATAATATAAATGGAATTGTCCTGATATAGTTTCAGCTGGAAATGAAACTGAATTTTTGGATAGTGAAGAGGAAATTCTCTGCATTTAAGAATTCTAATAAAACTGATTAATGTAAATCCTATCATTCATGTAGGTACTCTTCTGTTATCAGGACCAGATTCAGAAATGTGCGTGTATATGCATGCATTTTTAAATGTAGGTGCTCGTGTGTGCATGTGTATATTCTTTATGTACGTATTGTATACTCATACACATATATGCTCATACATATATATGCTCATACATGCATATACACGTGCTTACATATCTACAGTAGAACCTCGAGATACGAGAATAATTCGTTCCAGCATTCAACTGGTATAGCGAATTTCTCGTATCTAGAAACAAGCTTCCATTAAAAATAAACGAAATCCAGTTAATCCGTTCGCGCATCTCTTGGGAGGCATTGTGAAATAATTATTTTCACGTTAAATGTAAAAACAATTAACTTACAAGTGCACAAACACGTATGTGAAAGGACACTGAGGGATCTGACGAGGGGATTCCCCCAGTTGAGCCGCCGGATAGGAAAGTGGTGCCACCCATACCAACGGCCTGGCTCATTGCTCGTTACTCGAGTCAATGCTCGTATTTGGAGATGAATTTTTCGCTCATACTTTCCTCGTATCTCGAATTTCTTGTATATGGAGGTGCAGGTATCTCGAGCTTTCATTGTACATTTCTGTATCTCGTCCTGATAACAGAGGAGTACCTTTGCCAGTATTGCAACAGAATTAGAATGAATTGTTGTGTTACATATGTGGAAAATGCATGCTTACTGTTATTTTCTAAAAATGTTCTACATGGCTATTTTTTACAAGGGGGAAAAATAGATAAAAGCTGTTAATTTATATATTAATTCAAAGGGGCTTTGTCCCTGAAGGACTGCTGTTTCCGTTTTGTGTTGGTTTACTATAAATGTCCGTTTCACTTTTCAAACTGTGCGCACCAAATGTTAGAGTCCATAGTGTGGGATTAATACTCTCTATTTTAGTTCCCTCTATAACCTATGTTAGGGTTAACCTGTATAACCTACAAGGATCGCCAGTTTAGGCGAGATATCTAGGTAGTCATCATACCTTATTTTATATTTTAAAATTGAAGAGAAAGTAATAAACTAGTTTTCAAGAATGGAGTAAAACTAGATTTGCATTCAACTCTGGTTAATTGTGTTAATGATGTTTTCCTGAAACAAATATGAATTTTTTGTTTAAGTGTAATAATTTAAAATGTTTTTCTAAAGAATGAAGTATAGCATGTTTGGGATGTGTTAAGTACTGCCACTAAGTCCTGTTGGATATGTTGCAAGGTAATTTTCTATTCTACATTAACTCAATTAATCTTTATGTCCTGTTACAGATATATTGGCAGAAACAATGAAAACTGACATCGAGAAAGAAAAATAATAACGTTGAATGTAATATATTAGATGGTTAACTGCGGGTTTGGCAGCTCATTAATAATCTTACACATACTGAATACGAATAATTTTGACAATTACCGGTATTTTCAATAGTATAAAATTATGCAAGAAAGCAACTTCAGTTTAGCACCGGTTTTAAATACAACTCTTTTAATTTCGAAGGCGATTCTGCACACACAGGTCCTCTGTCTTAGAAAGCTCACCAGAGGCCTAGCGGTAAAGTCGCTGAACACTGGTAGTTCGGCCCGAAGATCGAATCCGGCGAACAGGCTAGCTGCATAGGCGTTTTCTTGCTTTCCCCATGTGTTACGTGTGTATGAGCCAGTTTCCCTTAGAAAGTCCTCCATGAAGGCATCCCTAACCTTAGGCAGATAGCCCTATTGTGCTTTGCCATAACTAAATAACCTAACCAAACTGCTATAGATGCATTTTTATGTTACTAAAATAGTAAAACTTAACTAAAAACTAAACTGGATGGCACAAACAGCCCTTAGAGGACCTTGGCCGGCAGTGCCTTGATATCTGCTTTCTAGACGTTGAGCTCCGCGGTGTTTGGGCATAAGTGGTCAGCTCGTTGCAGGCCCCCCCCGGTGTTTAGCCCCCAATGGAAATTGGTACTAATTTTATCGACCCACTCAAGGGATGAAAGGCTGAGTCAACCTTGTCCAGCCTGGGAATCGAACGCCGGACCTGTGGTGTTGCTGCGTGAAGCACTAGCCACTGTGCTACTGGGCCTTCTCTAAAATAGTAAATTTATGAAAATTATAAGAAAAATGCAAAATATTATTAGTTTGACAAAGGTAAGGTCTAATTAAATTTATTAAGTTGGAAATACTGTCTGTCTTTCCATGAATTAAAAAATAATTTCAAATAAAATTTCTTTTTTCAGTTTTTCATGTTATTTGTTTAATGTTATTGTAATCTGATTTATCATATTTAGTCACATATTCCATCACTTTTTGCACTATAATATATATTTCAAGGGACGTATCAGTTTCAGCAATATTCTTTTTACCAATAGACATTTTTACCATAAGCCTGTTTCTAAATCATATCCTGAAAAAATTAAGATAATCCAGATGCATGCAGTTTACTCAATTTCTGCCATGTGTAATGTAAACAGTATTAGCTTTATTTAAATATATCTCTTAAAACTATTCCATCAGGTAGGTCGCGAACGGGCTGGCTGCATGGGCGTTTTCGTGGTTTTCCCCATGTGTAACGTGTATACGAGCCAGTTTCCCTTAAAAAGTCCTCCTCGAAGGCATCCCTCCCTTTAGGCAGGTAGCCCTCGTGTGCTTTGCCGTAATTGAATAATCCAATTCATCCATCAGGTATATTTCTTTCATATTTTGCCTTAATTGAGTCATCCTGCTAATTAAGAATTTATTAAAGTTAATATGTTAAGCTAAAATTTGGTAATTGTTATTAGCTTTTAAAATGCATAAATTTACTGGAACTGTTTTACTTAAATTTTTGAGTATATAATTCGTTTTAAGTATGATCAAGCAAATGCATACATTAACAGTTATGTAGAAACTTTGGGTATCGAATTCTGAAATTTTTGGGCTGTTTTTAGACGATTTATTAATGACTTATACGATATTAATATTGGTAAAAAAATTCTGAGGCTTTTATATGAGAGTGTATATGTTAAAATAGCTGCGTGAGATGGTAGAGGTGGTAGCTTCATGTGGATCATAAATTAATATTACGTGGGAATTTTTAATTTATTTAATAAAGAAAATATTTAAGCCACAATTAAGTTTTTTCGCTGGATTATTTGCATACAAAGTTTGCAGCAAATATTTCCTGCAACAGAAATGACAATTTTTATTTTGCCCAGACAGTAAATTTAGTTAGTGAAAGCAGTAACCCTATTTTGAGATGTTAAAAAGGAGGGCAAATTTTTGAATTTAAATTAATTTTTGAAGGAAGACTTCATTTAGTTTTTCTTTCTTTCTACGTGCCTTTTAAATTTTTTATGGTATTTATAATTTTATTGTTATTCAGCTTTCTGTTTGTTTTTTGTTTTGCTGAGAATGCACATGAATGTAGACTTAAAATATTTTATATTGCAAACTGAGATGCGATTGTTATCATAATTAAAGATTTGTGTTCTGATTCTGCAGGAATTTACTGATAATACTTTTCATTGTGTATTGATTTTCGGTTTATTAAAATGTGTAAAATAGCCTGTTAATGCATATACGTATGTTAATGACATGTATGTGTTTATTAAGTATTCTGTTATATGTATATGGTGTTGTGATTGGTTTTCTGCTTACACTTTAATAAAGAAAAACGTTATCTGTAAGAAAGAGAATATTCTTTATGTATGAGTAAAATTGGAAAGGCTAATGCAATATAATTAATACAAAATTAGATTTTTTTTTCTCATGTACACAAATACGAACATAGCCATTAAAGACTCTCTTAAACTTGCAATTCTAAACAAATATTTAGGTATTTTTTACTTGAAATTATAGGCATTGTGTGAGGTATATAATTGAAGTTTACTGCGTGAAATTTTTAATTATTGAAAAGCAAATTTTTAAATATGAAATACTCAGTGCATTTTATATGCATCTTTTAATACTTCAACTATATTTAAAAACTGAAAACATCTGAAGTGTAATTATTACAATTTTTTCTTTTTCTTGTTTAGGAGCTGTTCTCAAAACGTTGGGTGAGAAAGAATTCACTTTTACAAATATCGAGCAGGATATTAAATACAGCGAAATATAGAACCACAAATAACAATTATAATTACAATAAGAATACGATTATTACGCATTATATTATTATTACGTATTCTTATTGAAACGTAAGGTTCTTATAAATAAATAGCATTGGAATACTTACGGGACGTTTATCTATGAATGCGTTTCATGTGTGATGTTCTTACTGAAATCTTATGCTTCGGAAATTAAATGTTCGCATTATTTTTGCCCTCTCGATTTTCGTGCGATAAAATTAGCATGAAAAAGGGGGAAATACATGTGTAAATGCGGTATCTCTAGTTTGGATACGAACCCCAGTCACCATTCGTGAAGTTCTAATGCTGTTTGCTGCTCACCTTTAAAACACTTGTTTAACACACTTAGGTGAGCTGTAATATCAGCAAGAAACCACAACTTGCACTAGAAACCTTCGTCACACAATTTTGGGAAATGTTCTTTTTTTTTTTATCAAGGAGCAACTTGGTTACATCCAAGTTTTGCACAAATATATCCAACACTTTCCTTGGATAAGCCAGCAAACGTTACTGTACAAACAGAGATTATCACATGAGATCTATCCTTCTTCCAGTAATCACGTAAACTGTCTGTGTGTTAATGCGGAGAGAGGGTCAATAAAATTCACTATCTTAACAGTTTCCATCACAGCTCGTTATCAAATGACGAACAGAGATCTTTGCGCGCATATTATGTTGATGTTATAATGCAATGTAAGCGCAAAATGTCAAAGACAATATGATCTCCGATAAGCTTTATGAACCCTCGTTCCTGCGAACTAAAGCAGAAGCACCGTCAGTTTTAACGCAGAATACACTTTTAACGTCATTCTTTTGCCTTTCAAAATAACTTAGAAACACTAGGATCAAGCAGCACAGTGTGTCATAAACACGGCAGCCACAATATTGAGCCACTGTAGCTAACCGCGAAACATCATTCACATCAGCGGTTTCATCAACAGCTAAAATGAAGACAGAAAGTTTTCGTAAATAACTTGTTTGTTTTTCTGATACATTTTCTGTTATCTCTGTTATACATTTTCCCACTGATTTTGCAAAAGTAGGTATTTTCCGAATGCAAGACAATACTGTTTATTTTCTTGATGAATCACTGAACAAACGTTTATCACAACTTGTCAGTGTTTTCCTAAACAAATTATCAATTTTCGAAAGGTTTCCTCTTTAATGCCAAGCTGTAAGAAATTTTATAGCTTTATTCAGAGGCTTTGTTTTATGTACCAAGTGCCTGATTAAATATATTAGTTTCCTTCTGATAGCCTGTTGATGATTTATGTTTTTTCCTCAGAATGTATATGAGATGCATCATGTTTCGTTTGGAAGGGTCTTCGTACACTGTTCGAATCACTGCGCTTTTACAATACAGAGCACAAACAGCGCAATCTTTCCGGAGCACAAATTTGCACTCACTCGTCCAGAAAACTTGAAAAGGATAAAAGTCTAATTTGGGTTTTTAGCTGAAATTTAGAGCTCTTAAAACCAAGATCAAGAAAAAGATCGGAACTTGCTAGAAGTCTCCAGTCAAAGGGCTAGTCTCAATAGATCGCAGTATGGTGACTGCTCTACTACTTGCAACACCCAGACCAGTACCTAAGTCGTCTACAGACGATTTGGCGCCTGCAGAGTATGGATTTCGAAGTGGGGACCACGTGGATAAACGTCTAATTTGGGTTTTTAGCTGAAATTTGGAGCTCTTAAAACCAAGATAAAGAAAAAGCTCGGAACTTGCTAGAAGACTGAAAAGCAATTTCCCTTCTTACCCTCCTTCGTTGCGCGAATGCGCCGCACTGCGTCAAACTCCGTTGCTTCCTTGAAAATAAGCATACCCAAACTACGGCTGGCGAGCAGCATATATTAATTTGTACTGTTTTTTTTTTTAAATTTAAAATTGCGTAGTTATAACTGTACATATATTTAACTTAAGGTGTATTTATGACCATTTCCACATTTCTTCAAGTTAACAAGTAACCCAGATGCTTCAAGTTTTTTTGTCTTGAAATCGTTCCGAGCACTACTAAAGATCCTTCCCCTTGCTACATTAGGAACGTGTGCCTGGGTTGCTGACATTACACCAATTTATAAAGTAAGACGTCCAGAAAAGAAAATTATCAGTCTGTCTTCGAACTGTAATGTGGCCTCGCTACTATTCAGATTATCATGTGCAGATTAACAGGAGTTTTGCCACCCACGGTACTTCACCACATGTATACCTTACAGAACCTGATGTCAAATATGTAAAGAAAAAAATCTTGAATTCGGAAAACCTTCACGCACAATATTCACAACATCGATTATTAAAGAATATATGAGTACGTTTGACAATTCGGCTAAGAGATAGTTGACAACTGGAGTGCACATAAAACGAAGTAAGTCAGAATTTTCATTAACTTTATACTAACGTATGAGTCCATCAAAAATCTTCCAGAAACATCAGCTTTGACATTGAAAAAAAAATACTAAAAAAGAAAAAAACCACATAATTCAAAACCATGAACAAAACCTTAAAATAACTTGAAGTAGTTTTCGAATATTAGATAACATTGTCGATAACATTATTTACTAAAACTCCTAGTTAAAACTTCTATAGGCTTGGCTCGTATTCACACTATACATGAGGTAAACATTGAAATCTCTCTTGTCTCTTACTCATGGTCCACCAGCGGCCCGAGCGGTAAAATCGCTGAACACTGGTAGTTCTGACCTGGGTTCGATTCCAGGAGAACGTGGTGACTGCTTCTGCATTTTCGTGGTTTTTCCCGTGTGTAACGTGTATATAAGTAAATTTTCTTTAGAAAGTCCTCCATGAACGCATACCTCCTTTTAGGCAGATAGTCTTAGTGTGCTTTACCATAATCTACTAAACTCAAACTAAACTAAAGTGTAACTTACTGTAGCAACGGAATATGAACCTGAATCATATTCCAAACAAACTCTGTAAAAGAACAAACTCCGTAGAAGGATAATTAATAATAAAAGTCTTAAAATTAGCAAAGCATCATAGTATTGGCCCGTCTTTGAGCGATTTAAGTATTTGAGCTTTGCTGTCTTTGAACGATTTTTAGGAAGGAAAATACGTAAATGGTAATACTCAATCTTTTGCATTCCTAATACTACATAATTTATATATATATATATATATATGTGTGTGTGTGTGTAATAATAAAATTCCATAGTCAAAAATACACTTAAAATTCTAACTGTATGTTCTTTTCATTTTTAATGTCAACGGTCTCTTATTTAAAAGTACGTGGAATTAAATCCACAGCCCCGTAGTCAAGTTGTTTTTCCCGCCTTTTCTACACGTACAGTTAAAGGATGTTCTGGAGATATTTAAAGCGAACTGGAATGGCTGACGAGGCTGACGTTATTTCTTGGAAGCTCCGCCTTTCCAGAGGCTATAAAAGGACTCGCAAAGGAATATCGGGGTCTTTTTTTTAATGTAACGATGTAACTTCATACAAAAAGTTATTAGTAGTTCTTTTTTATTTACTCCGGAGATCGGATTTTTGTAACTGCTATTTCTCCTGAATAATAATAAATGGATTCTGTTTTTTAAATTTATCGTCTGATACTTTGAGCTACGACTACATCTATGATTCTTCACCAATCTATTTATTCCGGACAAAAGCTGGTACATCATTATAGCAAATTATATTTTGCTATCGTATTGCTAATATATCGTGTTTTGCTACATATATATTTTGTCCATCGTATCTATCGTATTTTGCTACATATATGTATATATGTAGCAAAGTACGGTGTTTACTTTAAGAAATGATTGACGACTTCAAAATAAACTATTCTAAATTTGGTGTTCTTCCCCTTAAATTTATCTGTTCTCCCAAATTCTGTATTCTTCCATGTTACACAACAACCTAAAATTAATTACAGATTAGCTGTACTTATGCATCGTACTTTGTATAAATACTCTTTGAAAAACAACTATATCATTCCTTTTCCTAATTTCTGCTTTGTCAACACCTCGCTGCTATTCTCTTCGGTCTAAGATGCCTACGTCATACTTTAAACCAGTGTACATACAAATTATTGTGTTTAACTATGATTGGATAAATGCCTTGTGCAACAAAAGTGATTTCATTGACTACCAAAAGTTATATATATATATATAGTATCTTTTGTAAAATAAAACTACAGAGATTTCAAAAATATTTTGAGTGAGAAACATAAGAAAGTAACTATGCCCTCGTCATGATTCGGAAAACGTTTCTTCCAGTTGCTATGGACGTACCGCTACTTACACAAAAGAGGACGCGTAGAAAAATGCAATAATTCATAACAGAACTAGAATTTTCTAGAAACTAGAAAGAAATTTTCTCTTAAATTGATTTGTTCGGGCCGTAGGGAGAGAAGGGTAAAAAGAATTGAATAAAACTTGTGAAATTTTCGAATGTCTCCGAACACACTTTTTAAAACAAACATTCGATATTTTCGGCGGAAAGGGTTGTGATAGCCTAATAACTTTTGAGATTTTAACCTCTCCCCTCTCTCAATGCAAGGACAATAGATAACATTGAAGTGATTTCTACTATAAGAGAAGTCCTGAGCATAGAAGCTCCATTATTGTAATGAGTTTTAAAATTACGCTAAATTATGTTGTTCTCTAAAATATGAAACAGTAGAAAATTCAGAGCTGGAAAGTTATAGCTGAACTATCGTATCATATCCTCATATGTTCTGCAAAATTCACACAAATAACAATCCTAGAGCTCATTTTTTTGTCATAAATATTTATTTATTCTCAGTTCTTTGCTCTTCTGGTCTCGCGTCTCGTTACTAAACTGAGAATGTATACATTAATGGTGGTGAATTTATTTGTTTTATTTGAAGCTTAAACACTGTTGTCTGATGAGAAGATTTTTACGAGAATTTTCGTTTATGAAATGAGCATCAAAATTCATACTTATGTTGTTTAGATCCATCGAAATCTTTCTTACACAAAGAACTCAAATATACGGCAAGTTTCATCATTTAAAAGCAAGAATTCACATGAAATCTTATAAAGAATCATTAAAAGTAATCATTTTCATCTGTCTTTATTACATTGTACTAAATTTACTTCAGAAATTTATTTAATTTTATGAAGTATTAATTATTTATAACTATAATTATTGACTTAATCCTGGGCAATACGAGTTGAAATCCACTCAAAAAAAATTATGTGTTCAAATTAGAACATTCTTTAGCGGTTTTTAAGAGTAAATAAAATATTATAGGTGTATTTTCTATTCATCTTAACAAAGAAATAAATTCAGAAATTACTTCGAATTTCTCTTATGATATGACTTCACCTCTCCTAATATTTCCACAGTTATATGCTCTTAATATCTTCGTAGGTTTTAACTGTTCTCTTTAACTAGTGTAAAAACAGTTCGGTAATGCATCTGTTATGAAATAATAGTTTCTTCCCTTTTCTTCATGCGTAATATTTTGATATTTCGGGACTGATAATTACTTTTTTTTTTTCATTTTAGTTTTCTTCTTTTTAGATGCATGTCTCTAAGAATGGACAATAAATTGATCGAAGCATCATACTTGAAAGATTTGGCCCAGTTTCAGAAAATATATTACTCATCTAACGTTGGCTACGATCTAAAAGAAGGCTATAAATGAAGTGCTGCAAATGACATTATTCCTTTGTTTCAAAGCTTCATGTTCAGATTAAAGTACGAACTCTAACCGCGAACAGTCGCTAGCCATAAACTATTTTCTGGATTCAAGAATCTAACAGTTTTCAAAGACGTAAAATAGATAAAAATAATTATAACATTTATTTTTGATTGTCATTCTTTAACAGAAAGTAAAAGATAATAAAAAGTGAAAATTTACATGGGTTACAAAATTTAACCGAAGAAACAAAAATCTGAAAGGTTTCAAATTTTAACAGTTGCGGGTTTGCAAAGGTATTTTACGCTCTCGCTGAACTTGCAGTCTATCAGTCTGCGGTTACAGGCACTCGTTTTACCTTCTTAGCTTTATCATTAAGCATCATTATCTTCGCACAGTTCGAGAGAAAAATTTAAAAAGTACTAAGTGCAGCGTAGCAGTATACGTTTAGAATTAGGTTTTGTGTGTTTACTTAATGTATTAAATATCACGTTGTCGGCGCTTACGCCGCATAAAATTCAACGTAAAAACCGCAAAATCATTAAAAACAGCATATCTTAAGAATCTCTGGTATGCAGTCTCTCGCGCTGGAGATAAAAATGGATTTTCTTTTCCGTACAGTGACTTTAAAATTGCTGCATTTTTTAATCAAAAATTCATTAAAGTTTTATAACATTTGAAATAGATAGTAAAAAAATTCAAAATTCCAAGTTCGGGCTTCCAGGAGTCCATGTTCGGGTGGAATACTACGTTATTCAGAATTGGATGGCTCTAGGTATATTTGTTTTTCAAATTGCGAAGAGCATGGGTACATTCACGCAGATTCTTCATTATTTAGTTTCTTCAAATCTAATACATTGAAATAATATTTGGTAGCAACAATTTGAAAAGTGATATGCCGTTTGTAGTCATTCAAAGCAAAATGCCGTTTGGAGACTAATATCCTATTTGGGACTAACGCCACTTTTGGGTTAATAATTTCACAGTTATTTAAAATTTATATTTTAATTAAGATTTTGCTGTTATACAAAGATAACACTTGTTTATGGTTTCTTGAAACAATTTAATATAATATTTAACAAAATATAAAATTTAGTCTTTTATATCTTTTTATATATAGAAAAGTTTGTGACTGAGATATAAAATGTATTCTTCTTCTCCTTAGTCACGAGTTAATACTCATGTGGAAAATCATAGAAACCAATGAAGTGTTTAAGCGCTCTGGCACAATTAAAATCAAGGAGGAAAACAGAGGGAAAGTATGAACATTAAACCAAATCGAAAGTTAAATCCTTCAATAGTTTAGACGTTTAAGAAATAATTGTCTGTTTTAAAAGCAAGTAGTATTTTCGATCAGGGAAACAGGAAGATATGTGATTAATTCAATGAGCTACCTGGTAACGATGTTCCCTATGCAATAAATGGCAATGAAAACCGCGTCCAGGAAAATAAAGTGAGCATTCTATTAAGATGATTGAACTCTATGTCATGTGACACTTGAAGTACCACATGAATGAACAGTGCTAGGTGAATCGAATTTTAAATAAGATGTTTTAAAAAGTTAAAAAATTTATAAGACATAAAAATAATTCAGCAAATGCTTCAGTAACATTTAAAGTTCAAACGTACATTTTGTTCGACATTGTTTTAGCTTGAAACATAAATTTACATTCTATTTCTTATCTGCAATATTTCATTTTGCCATATTAATTTTGCAGCATCAGAGTAATCAGTAATCCACGGGAATCTCATTTCTCTAAACACAGTGTATGAATATATGACGCCATAAGCATTTTATTAAGAAACTGTATATAGTAAAATAGTGTATATCTGACAGAAAAAATGAATGCAGGCATACATACACGTATAAAGTATGTGTATCTTGGACCTCGTAGAATTTATCAGTTTATGGTATTTTACTCACTTACATAACTCTCTCCGAATGGTGTGTGTGTGACTATGGCAAAGCCTCGAGGGCTATCTGCTTAAGAGGAGGGATGCCTTCGTGGAGGACTTCCTAAGGGAAACTGGCTCGTATACACGTTACACATCGGGAAAACCACGAAAACGCCCATGCAGCCAGCCCGTTCGCGGGATTCGAACCTCGGACCTAACTACCAGTGTTCAGCGACTTTACCGCTCGGCCGCTGGTGGGCCCTCTCTCCGAATGGAAATGCTTGAAAGTATTTGCGTATACCAAGCAGAAGAAAAGTAACTGGTTTTTAAAAATTAGTTTTACTTGTCGTGGATTGCTACGCTATATCTTGATCTGTGCCTCTAAAAACATTGTATTTAAAATGCATCACTCGGAATTTCTGTGATATTTTTCATGAAAGATATCACATTCGTATAGATCGAATAGGAATATTTTTCTAGTCCAAAATGGCAATTGGCCCTGAAGGATTATTAATTTCGTTTTGGCATTTTGCGTCGAAAACTTTAAAAAGCTGTATCACTTTTTAAATCGTTGCCACCATATATTGTCGCCCTGTCTTATATTCAAAGAAATTAAATAATGAAGAATCTGCATGACTATATGTATGTTTCTCGCATTGTGATAAAACAACGGTACCTAGAGCCATTCCAATTTGAATAACGTTCTCTTCCATAGAATATGGGCATCTGAAAGCCCTAATTTGAATTTGAAATTTGTTTTATTACCAATTTCATATTTTGTAACACTTCAACGAATTTTTATTAAAAACCTAAATGATTTCAAAGCGAGCAATGGCAACACTGTACCAAAAAAAAAAAAAAAACATTTTTATCTCCAGCATGCGAGATTCTGTATCGGAACTTTTAAAGACATGCTCATTTAAAAATTAATTTGAGATATGGCTGTTGAACTGAATTTTATAGTTTCAGTACGTAAAACATGATATTTAATGAAAAAAGCTAACACACAAAACGTTAAAAAACGCCCCTTTGGAAGTAATTTAAAGTTTGAAACCTTTCAGATTTTTTTTTCCTTTTCTTACATATTTAATTAATTTTCTGTAAAGAAATTAATTTTCTGTAAAAAAATTACTCGGAAATACAAAATCACTTCTTCTACAACTATAAATACTAGTTTCGCCCACGTACACTAAGTATGTGAAATTAAGCAAAGTTTTAGAAATTTGTATTCCATTTATATTTGCACTGTAATAAAAAAGGTAAGGTCATGAAGATTCAAAGGTTCAAATGCAAGCCCAGCTAACTCAGTGGTAGATTTTCACCCGTAGCAGTCACCTCAAAAGTAGGTAGGGATCGAGATCTGATGCCATAACGACCTTCTCAGTTTCAGCATGGCTCTGAGTCATTGATATTCCTTCAACGTCTCGACAGTATACCAGTGCATCTAATTCTGTATTTCTGTGGATAGAAATCCTTTTGCCTGTCACTAGTGCTGAGAGTCCATCCTGATGTAAAGTATACATGACCCTTCTCCGGATTACTTTTACAAGGTTTAGTAAGTGAAAGAAAAATGTATCTGAGCTCAACGAATAATGTTTATGATCGAAAAAGGTATCCTCCACCTCTTGTTTTCTGAAAAGAAGCTAAAAGACTCTTTTTGTTATATCACACTGTCTGATGCCCAGATGAATAAACTTATATTTTCACTTACTCGTCGATTTCAAGCACGCATCCTTCTGCATCGAGAAACTAATATTTTCGTAGTTATTACTTGTTTTGAAAGATTTGGTAATATTTACGTATGAATGTAACGTTATTAATGATTGTGGATAAAAATGGCAAATTAAAAAAACATATTAATATTTTGTTTATATGAGTATTTTGATCTATTTTTATTTTATTTCACCCTCTTGCAAGTTCAGAATTGTAGAGAATTTTCTTATTAGTTTTTTATTGAATAATTCAAAAGTTCTAATAATATTGAAAGGAAAGTTTTCCAGTACAGCAACTAGAATATAAGTCTTCATCTTATACATTTGTAGAGAGATTCGGTTATTTATGAAGCAGATGAAGTGAAAAATGTGCAATGCCTCGCCGGGACTCCAACCTCGGACCTCTCGATATGCGCCGAGTGAGCTGACCATTACACGATGAAGGCATGCTAAGAAGGCGCAAGAAATACCTTATACACTCACCCCTTTTAAAATGCGACGGGAGATTAGGAGATACAATCATCACATCCTGGTGGTGAAGAATCATCATCTACAACGTTTTTAGCTCGGACGCCACTGTAGAGACATTAGGTTATTTTTGAAGCAGAAGAAGTGAAAAATGTGCAATGCTTTCGCTGGAACTCGCACCTCAGACCTCTCGATACGCGCCGAGTGTGCTGACCATTACACCACGAAGGGATGCTTAGAAGGCGGGAGAAATTCCTAAGTTTATTGCAGTTCAAGACATCGGCTAAAAAGTAGTCTTTTCGAAGTATAATTTACATTTCAGTTCACATTTTATAGATGCTTAAAAATACGTATTCAATCCTGCGTAAAATCTACATTTAATACAGACTATTTTTGTTGTGTCTTTACAACAGAGATAGAAACTGACATGGATATTTAGTCAGAATTATTATAAAGAAATTCCAAACACATATTATGGTTACAAAGATAAATTTTCAGTTCACAAGAGTAATTGAGATAATTATAACCTATAAACCACTACCATCATGATTCTTTTATGATTGTTTTCAACTCACCAGCGTCCAAGCAGTAAAGTTGCTGAACGCTGGTAGTTCGGTCGTGTTACATGCGAACGGGCTGGCTACATGGGCGTTGTTGTGGTTTTCCTTATATGTAATGTGTATGCGAGATCGTTACTTTTAGTCCTCCACAGAGAAATCCCTTCCCTTAAGCAGATAGCCCTCGAGTGCTTTCCTATAATCAAACAAACCAAACTTTCTTTGTCATTCCTTCTTGCTTTAGACCGGTTTCATAAAGATTCGACTGAAGCCATATAAATTTAATTTTAAAAATTATATTCAGTCAGGAGTTAATTTCTAAAATTAGTGCCGAAGTCCTATGGAAGACTGTCAAGAAATAACAGAAATAAATAAATAAATAAAATGGCTAGTAAAATAATTAAATATTTAAATGATTAATTATTAAAATTAAATAATTAATGATTGGAATAATTTAAAAAATAATATTAAAATTTAATACGTTATTAAAGAAATGGTAAGTAATTAAATATTAAAATAAAGTACTGGACCCTGACTTATTTGGGGGTTTATGGCTGGAATTACAATTTCACACAAAAAGTAAGAAATAGCTCATCCGGTCTGCAATTTAATTTAAGCTGTAAATATAATGTACTACTTCAAAGGATGATAGAAATCAAGACCATTCTTTTTCCAGCTCACCCAAATTTCTTAAAATGGTTAAAGCGTCACTAATGAAAATACAGAAAATGCTATAAACAGTTAAAAAAAAAAATATGGCGAAAATCTTAATGCATGACCTATAGGTGTGGGAAAAAAAAAAAAAAAAAAAAAAAACAGGAGTCCAACATTTTCTGACCAGATCTCCTCTCAATATAATTCTAGCTGTAAAGCAGAATATGACAGGGGAACAAATTTTCGCCGAATCCGAGAGTTAGCTGAAAAAAAAAAGTAACAAGTGACAAAATTTTTATCACTCCCGTCTTTGGCTACATCTTTCCAAAAATTCTGCAGGTGTTCTTTTCGGGTCCATGGCACTTAGCCTACGAGACACTTAACCGACACCAGCTAGCCGACAGGACATTTAGCCGACACGGATACTTAGCCAACAGGACATTTAGCTGACACGGACACTTAGTCGACAGGTCATTTATCCGACAAGACATTTAGCCGACTCGGACAGTTAGCCTATAAGGACACTTAGCCGACAGGACATTTAGCTGACACGGAGAGTTAGGCGTTAGGACACAACTGTCAAGACATTTAGTCAACAGGACGTTAAGCCGACGTTTAGCTAACACATACCCAATAATTAGCTAAACTTATTATCAATTACAAAATTTCTCGACTTCTCTATAAGATCAACATTTAAGTCATTTTTTCACCTATCAGTAAAATTCATTTCTCGATTCTTAAAGATCCAATAAGTGCTTTTAATTCTTATATAATTTAGCATAGTTTGATATAGTATATCGTGCTGTTTGTATATTAGCCAAATTGAAAAAGCGTTGAAATTTCTCCTCAAGGAATATGAATTAATTTTCGAAAGTAAAAAAAGAATATTTTTAAGCTAAGTACGACGGTCACTTAGTTACATTTTAATATGGGATCTTCAAAAATTGTCCATAAAGCTTCTTCATTTAATCAACTGGGTTTCTTTGAACACTTTTACATCATAAATAATTTTTCTTCTTTTCTTGATATTAATTTTCCAATTTCGCTATAGAAATAAGTGATTTCATTCTTACTTTTTGGTGAGAAATTTATCAAACTTTATAAAAGAAATTATAAAATAAAATTTACTCTTCATTTAATTAATATTAAAAAGTTTTTATTTATAAGAAATTTTTCGAAATTAAAAAAAAAAATTTCTTGAATTTCAGGTTTGCTTAAATTTACCTGCGCAAGTTCTATGGATAAAAATGAAAGGTTTTCAATGACTTATGAATTCCTATTCTTATTATAAATTTAGCAAAAATGTGTTTATGGTAAATTCGAGTTATTGTATTTGTTTTAAAACATGCTAAATTTAGTGGTGTGGTGTTGTGTGGCATGGTGTATTTAATTATGGCAAAGCACACTAGGGCTATCTGCCTAAGGGAAGGGATGCCTTCGTGGAGGACCTTCTAAGGGAAACTGGCTCGTATACACGTTACACATGGGGAAAACCACGAAAACACCCATGCAGCCAGCCCGTTCGCGGGATTCGAAACTCGGACCGAACTACCAGTGTTCAGCGACTTTACCGCTCAGCCGCTGGTGGGCCTCCACACAGACAGAGAAAGTCTGTAAAGGACATTTATATTCAACTAAATTTAGACAACAATTATTATTTTCTTACTGGAATCAAAATCGCAAATTTGTATCAAACATTTCAGTACTATTGCCAGTCAATACATATTTTAAAACTTACTGCTATGTCTTAGGCACATTACTCATTAGAGAATATTTTGAAAAACGATTTACATATCTGTTACTAGCATGCATGCACTTTGATTCATATTTATGCAATTATTGATCGACCTAACATCATAGTCTACTTATTTATGAGTACTTTTCAATTAATTTTAAGAGTAATATTACGTTTGTTGAATACGCACGTATTATCGGCCCGAAGATATTTTTGAAACTTGTATTAGCTTTTATTCTTTTTTTACGCGAATTAGCAGTAATCACGTGATTAGAGATTGCTTAAAAAATTGACATTTAATTTTATTTACCTGGCCTAGCACTTCTTGTTTGAGAATTACTTGAATAGTGAAAAATTGCATATTTAACTCTTCCATAAACATTTCGAATTAAAATCATTATCCTACCATGCATAACCACTTTGGATAAGAGAATTAAATAGGAAAACGTTGACAATAAGTACTTCAAAGATGAAAAGTAAAATTCGTTTTCCTCCTCATCATTTCAACTACAGAACGTTATTGAATAATGTTCAACATCAAAGGAAATATTTACGAGATAAAATATTTCCATAAAATTAAATCATATCTACTTAAAGTAAAATTATCTCAGTTATTGTTTACTTTGCATTCCATGCTATTCACCATTTTAATATTTAACTGACTCGTGTGGTGTCTTAAGAAAACAGATTTTAGCTTTTCATACCGACGTTTTAATAACTAAATTTTGAAAAGTGTTCTTAACTTGATTCTTCCGATTTTAAGGAATTGCTTGAGTTTAACATTAGAACGGAATTTTCTTTCTGCTTCTGAGCTGATATTTTTATGTCACATGCGTTAGTATTCTCTGTCTCTGTGAAGTTTATCCGTTAATTTAGGTCTGATGCACTAATTTTTTACTTTTTCCGTCCGCTTGTTTCGTTATAGCATGCTGCGTATATTTGAAGCATAACCCTGTCCAACAGTTAATATAAAACAGTTCTAAAGTTTCACTAATCATTAGTGGCCGAATGGTAAGATTTCTGAACACTGGTATTTCTGAACACTGAATTCTGATCTGGGTTTAAATCCAAGCAAATAAATTGGGTGCATAAGCGTTTTCGTGGTTTTTCCCGGGCGTATTTCAGTGCAAGCCAGTTTTTCTGGCTGGTTGTGTTTTGCCAAAGTCCAACAAAATCCGAAGTTTCTCTCAAACCATATTAATAATTTATATATACTGGAGGAAAATGTCATTTTATAACTTTTCCAGTTAAATTTTAATTATATTTGTAAAACGTAATTTCTGAGCAAGTGCAGAAAGAAAACTAGAGATCTGATCGCGACAGATATGAGGGGGAACATGCTTACAAATCATGTTCGTCGCCATTTTCCTTTCCTGCCCTCTAAAGTAAAGGCTTAAACAATCTGTCTGTTTTAGAGAAAGAAAGATGAGTAACGAAGCTATAAATAGATGCGTCTAGCAAAAAATTAAAAAAAGAAGATTATAAAATTTCAATAATATATTCTATCTGTTAACTTTCATTAGGGGGGAAAGAAGTGGTTGCAGATTTTACTGGGAAAGAAAGAACTCTTTATTATGCTAATAAATGGTTATGTATAATGTGTTCAAGATCAATAGCAAGATTATTCTTAGAAAATAAAAGGTAAGAAGGCTTACCTTTTAATCGATCTTCTTTCTTTTCCAAAGGCATATCCGGGAATATTTTATTTCCATTCATCAAGGCACTACTCACGGAAAGAGAGAGGCTTCTAAGATAATAAGATATTTAATTTACAATCACATCACTAAGCTAATATATATATATATATATATATATATATATATATAACACAGAAGAGAAGGATTACATGTTTCACTCAAACGTCCATCACCAGTTCTCAAAGTTCAACTAAAAAGTTCTGATTTAGTTTTTGCTGCGCGCATGCGCAGATCACGTGGTTGTCGGTGAGAGTTTCAACATACTCCCACCTTTAAATTTTCTGAAAAATCAAATTTAAAACTGTAACCTTTGAACAGGCTTTACCATTCGACCACTTCTTGTAGTCATCGATGGAATCATTTCGCTCTTAAGATCTTGAAGCAAGTCATTTCGAGTATCAGGATCGCAGTAAGTCTCTGTTTCATCAGAAGAGCGGCTTGCCACATTTCTAAATCTAGACTGTTCATCGGATGATGTTATCTCCAAATTATACATACGCTTGGTTGGTCGCAAAACTTCTCCAAGCTTAGTCTTGACCTTAATTAAACGCACATGTCCATCCCGAGATTTGAAAATCTCGGTTACTTTCGCCAATAACCAGTCTGTTCGCTTCTTATTATCATCGGACACTAAAACAAGACCTCCTATTTTCAGAGATTGTGAAGCTTTTACATGTTCAGAATTTTACCGTAACTGTCCGAGATATTCGATTCGAAATCTTTTACGTAGATCTTGTAAAAGTTTTTGTCGATAAATAAGCCTTTTGTTTAAAGATTTCGCATCTATATTATCCAGATCAGGAACTCCAATTTGTCGAATCTCATGGAGAAACATGGAAGGTGTAATCGGAGATAAATCTTCAACATCTTCCGAGACATACGTCAATGGACGATTATTCATTATTGCTTCACAGTCACACAAATTGTTATCATTTCTTCATGATTCAGAGATGATCGTCCTAAAACTTTGCGAAGGATTCTTTTCAGGACTCCTATTAATCGCTCCCACCATTTTCCCCACCAGGGAGCTGATGGCGGATGAAATTTCCATGTGATCCTGTGGATACTAGCTTGTTCTAAGATTTTATCCCAGTTTAAGCGTTTGAATAATCTATCACTTCCTTTGAAATTCGTTCCATTGTCGGAATAGATGGTGTGGGGTCTTCCACGTCTAGCAATGAAACGTCTCAGCGCTTGCAGAAAACTTTCAGTTGATAGCGAGAAAATCAATTCCAAATGTACTGCGCGAAAAACAGCACGAGTAAAACTCACTATCCATGATATTTGATTTCCCTTCAATATCAACGGTCCAGTCAAGTCAACGCATACAATCTCAAAGACTGCTGCTTCTCTTATGGAGTTTATACAACTTTATTCGATGTTGCAATAGTTAAGTAGCAGTCAGCAGTTGTCTGACTGTGGAGAGTAGGATCATTCTTATCACCTCTATCCTGTCAACTAGAAAAAATGCTTAATTGTTGTGTAGCATAAGATAATATAAAATGTTGGAATGATACCTTCCAGTTCTATTCTTGATGAACTGACTGCTTTCCAGTCAGATCTACTGAAAAAAAATGATAAAAGAAAGATCCTTCATGTCTATTAATTTTTCTATATTGGCATCTATTTGTTTTAATTCGTTCGATTTTTCATTTAAGAGTTCTAAGGAAATTTCTAGTTCCTCTGCATTCACTTCTATTTTTGGTAATTCAGTTTCGATTCGGCCAATTAATTTTGTAACGGCAGCCCTTATGTGGCCGCGTTTCATTTTCAATGTATCGATGAATTCAGTCATTATTTAATATTCAATAATTCAACAAGTATCAACAATTCGCTTTCATTCGCGGCACGGGATGCTAAAAAATGTATAATGTGTTCAAGATCAATAGCAAGATTATTCTTAGAAAATAAAAGGTAAAAAGGCTTACCTTTTAATCGATCTTCTTTCTTTTCCAAAAGCATATCCGGGAATATTTTATTTTCATTCATCAAGGCACTACTCACGGAAAGAGAGAGGCTTCTAAGATAATAAGATATTTAATTTACAATCACATCACTAAACTAAAATATATATATATAACACAGAAGAGAAGGATTACATGTTTCACTCAAACGTCCATCACGAGTTCTCAGTTAAAAAATGTTCAGTTAAAAAACGTTCTGCTTTAGTTTTTGCTGCGCGCATGCGCAAATCACGTGGTTGTCGGCGAGAGTTTCAACAGGTTATATAACGAGCTGTATAAGTAATGCTGCCGTTCATTAAACAGGCTACATTGATACCATTTCAGTCTAAACCTTTTTTATCGCCATACATTTCATTAATCTTCGTAGGGTCTGCAATGGAGTAAATATCAGTCAACATACCGACTAGGTGTTCTCGCAGAAATTTAGTAGTATACATCAGCATTTGTCTATCTGTGGTTCCGTGAACTACAAATGAACCTCGAAGCGTGCCTCTGTCATCATCCTGCATTTCTAAAAAAGGCCAGAAATAAAGTTATAAGTATTTTTGTATATGTAACCCATAGTATTAAAATGGCATTTAGAAAATAAATTATAAAAATTATACCTGTCGAAGTTTCTCAATGATGTGTTGAAGAATTTAATAAAGAAATCAAATTTGTTTCAAATATAAGTTCCACAAGTGAAAAGGCCTTAGGAGCTCCCAATATTTCATGTTATAGATAAATTTAATGCTGTAGCACCTGATGTTACCTGAAACAATTATTTCATTCACAGGGAATCCTTGATGACTTCAAGTATGTCGTCGAAATTTAAAACTGTATTAGGAGACAGCATTAGAGATGAGCTTCATGAAAGCAAATCCTCTGAACAGCAGACTATTTTCATTGCTTTGATAACATTCTGAAATTCGAAGGTTTTCAAAGTCTTTGATTTGAAATGACTCGTACATCTTAACATACAACCTGAAATTCTACCAATGAAATTTATTATTCCAGATATAAAAACTCAGACAGAACTTTCATAAATGTATACTAACCGACACACTTAAGCATTCCTACTGTCATAGTATTAACTGCAGTATAAATTCTGTTACATACAGTTTTCATACTATGCACCAATAAAGCGTACACCTGATCTTTGCCGAAACGCCAAAATGAAACTTTAGGGTGGAGTTACGTGTCATGATATAGATGATCATATAGTGAAATACTGTTCTGTTTTCAATATATCTCTTAGCAAAATACTGTTACGTTTTCCTCTTTTTACTTCCTTGTACGAATTAAAAAGGAAGTATTGTAATCGCGAAAAGTTTCAGGCAACATATTTCAACGAAAATATCCATTTTGACCGCTACGATATTTTTGCGTGATATCTGTACGTAAGGACAGAATAAAATACTCTTTTCATCCAAAAAAAATATAAAACTGCTTTAAAATTAATTCTGAAGAGAATTTTTCGTGGCGTCTGTACGAACGTATGTCAGTACGTACGTACGTACATATCTCGCATATGTTATGAAGAATGTTTCGACACCAAGGTTAAATAGTTTTACTTCTAGGTACCATGTTATATCTGAAATTCCTATATTGTTAAATGTTAAATATGAAACTACTTGCCGTTAAAGGGAGTGATCGTATAGTGAAACGTGTACAGCATTTTTGCGTTGTGAAAAAAAAATGCATTCCGGGACCGCGCCGTGAGAGGATCGAAAACATAAAACATATACAAGATATAGAGGAAAAGTTCATATTAAATATATAAAGAAAACATACTGTAAGAGGTTCTAGATTAAATATCAGTTTATTCAATTACAACACAATAAGAAAAATCTTAACCTCATCTGAGAGTCTGTTCATTTAAATTCATAAAAAAAATTAAGGTTTGTCTGGTGATTTAAAAGAAAGGAAAGGGAAACAATTTAAGGCCTGAGAGTTAAATTTTAGATTTGACGTTGTTTTTTTTTTCTGCTAAGGACGTTTTTGAAAAGCTTGCCTAAAGTTCAAACACACCAAAAAAAAAAAAAATAAAACTTATCTTGAAGGGACATCTTGAAGCGGAGGACTCTTATCTTATCCCGCGTTGATGTCGGCCGGGCTCATCTTGACACTGGTTCTAAAAATGTAGACTCCACTTCACTACTGTAGAACAGAACAGGAGCACTGCTGCCCAGGACGGCTATCCGCTTGGTCCTGAAAGTCCTATGTCAACACGCAGGTAACTCGTTCAAATTTCGCCGGTCAGAAACGTTGTTGCTAGGAAATTACTGCTCGCCTGTTCTTACTCATCCCAAGAGCAAGCTTCACGGGTAACGTCCCAAGTAAGTTCCACCCACCAGTCAGTAAGGGAGAGAATCCAACTCCAATTTTCTTCAAGCCAGTTTTCAAGAGCAACGTCCACAAGTCCAGCGAACCCGAAAGTCAGCGAGTCCAAGAGTAAGTGAGTCCAGAGTAAGTGTGTAAGAGTCTCGCCTTTTAACCAAAACGCGGCCGGGGAGCATATTTGCCGCTCCCCGCCGGAAAACACCTCTCGGAGTCACTTACATTTTGTCCAGCAAGCCCAAAAATCAGCGAGTCAGTCCGAGAGTCAGCCAAAAGTAAGTGTGTCCAACTCAAATTTCCTTCTTCTCCTTCACCAAACGGGCTCCCACTATGGCTTCACTTATCGCCCCCTTAATTATGGCAAAATCTTCGTTTTCAACTCCAGAATGCGGAAAAAAAGGGTGATCGCGCATGCGCGCCCTTCTTCACTTAGCCAACAACCGGACCCTCAATCGCCAAAAACCTGAATGACTTACATTGAAAGACAAGTAGCAACCTTTGACCTTTCCGTCACGTACTTGCCTCTCTTAAGGTCAACTAACAATGAAAATTCTTTCTCGAACATTCTAAAGCGCGCGAAATCATGACTTGGCGAAAATTGCCTCCCTTTCCCTGCTTCTTTCACAATGAATAAAAGTTTGTACAAGATTTACAAATAGAGGAAAATAAATAATACTCTTTTAAACTAAATAATATTTCCAGAAGCATCTGTTTTTCCCCAAAATTAAAGCCTTAAATTAAATAATTCAGAATCAAAATAAAATTTAAATTTCCATAAATCATAAAATCATTCACCTAGTTTTTACAACGCTATCAGATAATTTCTCTACATAACATTCCTTTCCCCTAAGGAATTAAATTTTGGTTTACCAAAATTTAGCAGACAGACACTTCTTGAAATACCATGACTCATACTGTGCAATAAGGCTAAAGGATAACATGATGTAACAATATTTCATACGACTCCTTGGTACAGTGACGTTACTGACACATTAAATGTAAAGTCCAAAATGTGCAAGTAAAACAACAAGATTAATCAAAGCAATTACTAATTAAAATACTCAAGGAAGATCATCAAAAATAATTAATCAAAAACATCAATTAAATCACTTAATTAAACCTAGAAATACTCAGAACACATACAAAAATAAAAATAAAAATAAGGCGCTAATCACAAACAAAATATGTCTAAGATCAATCAATAAGATAATTAACGCGCCGCAGATACATAAAATACATTCCTGAGAAAATAAACACACTAATAATTCAAACAATTCCAAATAAAATATGTCACATGAACGTATTCAAATAAGGAGTAAAGACCCCTAAGTACTACGAAATTGAATAACTTCTAAGATTAAATCCCAAACAGTCACGTCTAAGAACAGAAGCGGCCTGATCAGGGCCAAGCATTAGAAAAGAAAAGAACGTTACAACACAAGGAACCTCGGAACCAGCCGAAAATACCCCACACAAAGATCAGAAAGAAGGAAAACGTGATTGTCCAAAAATTCAATCCAACCAAAATCAATTCCGAGAATGAACATAACGAATACGCTGTGCAAATACCAATTAGAATTTTATCCAATACACACACAAAAAATAATAATAATAATACAACCTAATGCATATACAAAATAACGTTTGGCCAATAATTACAAACAGATACTACCAAGATACACATATAGACATAAAATGAAAATACAATTAAACTGTAAAAATTTCGTACATAATTCAAATGAGCAATGAGATCAGTGATACTTAAAAAAAAATTTTAAACTGCAATACCTAAACAAATACACAAATAGTCATTATGTTAAACCATATCAAGTCAAAATTATTTCACTGTAATTCAAATCAAGCCAAAAAAAAAATCAACCAGCAAGAGTGAAGTGCCGCTAAAAATTTCAAACCTCACGGTAAACACTAGTGAGTAACAACACCAAACTTAAGTCCCCTTAGTAAGACAACACCAAAAAAAAATCCAGTAATTCTAAAAATCCCTTAAGTCCACGAGAAAAAAATTCAACCTAGTCAAAGAAATCAATCAAAGCTGGACTGAAGCACGTTACTAGAACACTAAATAAAATATCACAAATCAAAAAGGTGTTCAAAACAAACCCCCCAATTTTAGGCAAAACCGAGATCTATTCTGCATCAGACTTTTTCAAAACGTTGTATAGTAACCTAAGTAACAGCCTTCAGAAACACCTCCACCCAAACAAAAGAAACAAAGTAACTCTTTACCGCGTCCATGTAAGCTGAGAAAAGCGCTGTATTATGAATGACAGACTCAAACTTTACGTATCAAGCAAACCTCCAGACACGTTGAAAGAGAACATAAGATCTCTTATCTCGGAAAGAAAAGTGCGCTGACTGAAACGTTACAATCCTGAACCAACACAATGAAAAAGATACAACAATAGTTTTCTCAGATAACAAGTTCCTGTTTCTCCCGGTGTAAGAGGTCAAGTGCCACCATGAAGTGCAAGTATTTACAAGAAAACGAGCTTTCAGGACATTACAACTTCACGCAAGACCTAACTGCAAGCAAAAATGCAAAGTTCTCAAAAGTGCTAAACTAAAAAAAAAGTACTTACTCATAACTCAAAAATCCCTGAAAATCTCACAAATCAAATCCATAACTCAAATTCTACCATTTTCCTATAACCACAGAAATATCAATTCTTCCACAGAAACCAAACATCAGAGAACTTACATTTTACGGACCTTGGCAGAAACCACCAAAACAAAACAAAAACCTGATACAACTATCTTGATACTACCAATTCAAATACAAAACTTAAGCCAAAACAAGAATTAACCCGAAATTCAGCAACAAGTCCAACCAAGAAAGAAAATTCATTAACTCAATCAAATATATTACGATTCACTAGCAAATTCAAGACAAACTACTTGTAATCAACAGAAAATTCCCACACATGAGTACAGAGCAAAAGTAACTAATCTTCTCAAACTTATTTCAAACATTTTCACAAAACAAATTCCCGTTGTCACAAAATTCTCATTAAAATTCACTTTCTACAATTCACAAGACTAACTCAATTTCTACTGTTTAAACATTTCTCACATGACAACTCTTCACAAACTTAAAACTCAGAAGATAACTAATCCCAATTACTCTGACTCATTTAACTAATCAGAACTTCACTCAAGCTGAAGAATTCAATCCAAAAAAAAAATTAAATATGCAAACATCACTATTGCTGATCTCAGGCAAAAATTCAAATCTAACCCGTGTTAATTTTAAAACAGAATTTTGCAATTGAAAAACAATCTTCAATTTTTCTCACTCATTCATTTGTATCATTATGCCTTAAGAACTTATAAAAGTCATTGCTCAATACTAAATTAAATTTTCTAACACATTACACAATATACTGGAATCATATCAAAACATTGTAAATCAAAAAGCAATAATATACTACGCTAGAGAATCATGAAAACATTACATACATTTCACAAAATATTATTCAATTAAGTCAAAAAAATCAAAATTTCTCTAACGTTACCCCTCACAATTACACATTTCACAAGATTCTAGGTTAAATAATTAGCAAAAACACACACAAAAAAAAATTTCTAGCTACGCATAGCTATGGCTTGTCTCATTCAGTAAAATAATTAGAGTCTTTAATCTCTTTCTCTTAGAAGTGCTCAAAAAAATGAGTCCAGTTTTTACCGACAAGCACTCGAAACTTTATACAAGGATACACAAATAGCATAGGATTATCGTGAAATAATTCATTTTCCATCTTGTATCAGAAATCAGAAATCAAAAGTATACATCCAGAAAACACTCAAGGATTTTCTACAGTAAAAATATACAGTATCTATTCTCCTACATTAAAAATATATATTTTTCCTAACTTTAAAGTTCAATTCTGTGTGCCTAACGTTAAAGTCCAAAATTCCTGAAATTCACACACATTTTCAAACTTTATCACTCTCGTATTAACAAAAAAGCAAACACAAATCAAAAACTCTAATTAATCCTAGCACATAAAATTTAACTCCTTCCTTAAAAAGTAAATTACACAAAATAGGTAAATTCAAAATCCAAATTCAATTCTCGATCCGATCCCCCACTAAGCAGAGGTCACGGCACCAGTGTTATGAAGAATGTTTCGACACCAAGGTTAAATAGTTTTACTTCTAGGTACCATGTTATATCTGAAATTCCTATATTGTTAAATGTTAAATATGAAACTACTTGCCGTTAAAGGGAGTGATCGTATAGTGAAACGTGTACAGCATTTTTGCGTTGTGAAAAAAAAATGCATTCCGGGACCGCGCCGTGAGAGGATCGAAAACATAAAACATATACAAGATATAGAGGAAAAGTTCATATTAAATATATAAAGAAAACATACTGTAAGAGGTTCCAGATTAAATATCAGTTTATTCAATTACAACACAATAAGAAAAATCTTAACCTCATCTGAGAGTCTGTTCATTTAAATTCATAAAAAAAAACTTAAGGTTTGTCTGGTGATTTAAAAGAAAGGAGAGGGAAACAATTTAAGGCCTGAGAGTTAAATTTTAGATTTGACGTTGTTTTTTTTTTTTTACTGCTAAGGACGTTTTTGAAAAGCTTGCCTAAAGTTCAAACACACCAAAAAAAAAAAATAAAACTTATCTTGAAGGGACATCTTGAAGCGGAGGACTCTTATCTTATCTTATCCCGCGTTGATGTCGGCCGGGCTCATCTTGACACTGGTTCTAAAAATGTAGACTCCACTTCACTACTGTAGAACAGAACAGGAGCACTGCTGCCCAGGACGGCTATCCGCTTGGTCCTGAAAGTCCTATGTCAACACGCAGGTAACTCGTTCAAATTTCGCCGGTCAGAAACGTTGTTGCTAGGAAATTACTGCTCGCCTGTTCTTACTCATCCCAAGAGCAAGCTTCACGGGTAACGTCCCAAGTAAGTTCCACCCACCAGTCAGTAAGGGAGAGAATCCAACTCCAATTTTCTTCAAGCCAGTTTTCAAGAGCAACGTCCACAAGTCCAGCGAACCCGAAAGTCAGCGAGTCCAAGAGTAAGTGAGTCCAGAGTAAGTGTGTAAGAGTCTCGCCTTTTAACCAAAACGCGGCCGGGGAGCATATTTGCCGCTCCCCGCCGGAAAACACCTCTCGGAGTCACTTACATTTTGTCCAGCAAGCCCAAAAATCAGCGAGTCAGTCCGAGAGTCAGCCAAAAGTAAGTGTGTCCAACTCAAATTTCCTTCTTCTCCTTCACCAAACGGGCTCCCACTATGGCTTCACTTATCGCCCCCTTAATTATGGCAAAATCTTCGTTTTCAACTCCAGAATGCGGAAAAAAAGGGTGATCGCGCATGCGCGCCCTTCTTCACTTAGCCAACAACCGGACCCTCAATCGCCAAAAACCTGAATGACTTACATTGAAAGACAAGTAGCAACCTTTGACCTTTCCGTCACGTACTTGCCTCTCTTAAGGTCAACTAACAATGAAAATTCTTTCTCGAACATTCTAAAGCGCGCGAAATCATGACTTGGCGAAAATTGCCTCCCTTTCCCTGCTTCTTTCACAATGAATAAAAGTTTGTACAAGATTTACAAATAGAGGAAAATAAATAATACTCTTTTAAACTAAATAATATTTCCAGAAGCATCTGTTTTTCCCCAAAATTAAAGCCTTAAATTAAATAATTCAGAATCAAAATAAAATTTAAATTTCCATAAATCATAAAATCATTCACCTAGTTTTTACAACGCTATCAGATAATTTCTCTACATAACATTCCTTTCCCCTAAGGAATTAAATTTTGGTTTACCAAAATTTAGCAGACAGACGCTTCTTGAAATACCATGACTCATACTGTGCAATAAGGCTAAAGGATAACATGATGTAACAATATTTCATACGACTCCTTGGTACAGTGACGTTACTGACACATTAAATGTAAAGTCCAAAATGTGCAAGTAAAACAACAAGATTAATCAAAGCAATTACTAATTAAAATACTCAAGGAAGATCATCAAAAATAATTAATCAAAAACATCAATTAAATCACTTAATTAAACCTAGAAATACTCAGAACACATACAAAAATAAAAATAAAAATAAGGCGCTAATCACAAACAAAATATGTCTAAGATCAATCAATAAGATAATTAACGCGCCGCAGATACATAAAATACATTCCTGAGAAAATAAACACACTAATAATTCAAACAATTCCAAATAAAATATGTCACATGAACGTATTCAAATAAGGAGTAAAGACCCCTAAGTACTACGAAATTGAATAACTTCTAAGATTAAATCCCAAACAGTCACGTCTAAGAACAGAAGCGGCCTGATCAGGGCCAAGCATTAGAAAAGAAAAGAACGTTACAACACAAGGAACCTCGGAACCAGCCGAAAATACCCCACACAAAGATCAGAAAGAAGGAAAACGTGATTGTCCAAAAATTCAATCCAACCAAAATCAATTCCGAGAATGAACATAACGAATACGCTGTGCAAATACCAATTAGAATTTTATCCAATACACACACAAAAAATAATAATAATAATACAACCTAATGCATATACAAAATAACGTTTGGCCAATAATTACAAACAGATACTACCAAGATACACATATAGACATAAAATGAAAATACAATTAAACTGTAAAAATTTCGTACATAATTCAAATGAGCAATGAGATCAGTGATACTTAAAAAAAAATTTTAAACTGCAATACCTAAACAAATACACAAATAGTCATTATGTTAAACCATATCAAGTCAAAATTATTTCACTGTAATTCAAATCAAGCCAAAAAAAAAATCAACCAGCAAGAGTGAAGTGCCGCTAAAAATTTCAAACCTCACGGTAAACACTAGTGAGTAACAACACCAAACTTAAGTCCCCTTAGTAAGACAACACCAAAAAAAAATCCAGTAATTCTAAAAATCCCTTAAGTCCACGAGAAAAAAATTCAACCTAGTCAAAGAAATCAATCAAAGCTGGACTGAAGCACGTTACTAGAACACTAAATAAAATATCACAAATCAAAAAGGTGTTCAAAACAAACCCCCCAATTTTAGGCAAAACCGAGATCTATTCTGCATCAGACTTTTTCAAAACGTTGTATAGTAACCTAAGTAACAGCCTTCAGAAACACCTCCACCCAAACAAAAGAAACAAAGTAACTCTTTACCGCGTCCATGTAAGCTGAGAAAAGCGCTGTATTATGAATGACAGACTCAAACTTTACGTATCAAGCAAACCTCCAGACACGTTGAAAGAGAACATAAGATCTCTTATCTCGGAAAGAAAAGTGCGCTGACTGAAACGTTACAATCCTGAACCAACACAATGAAAAAGATACAACAATAGTTTTCTCAGATAACAAGTTCCTGTTTCTCCCGGTGTAAGAGGTCAAGTGCCACCATGAAGTGCAAGTATTTACAAGAAAACGAGCTTTCAGGACATTACAACTTCACGCAAGACCTAACTGCAAGCAAAAATGCAAAGTTCTCAAAAGTGCTAAACTAAAAAAAAAGTACTTACTCATAACTCAAAAATCCCTGAAAATCTCACAAATCAAATCCATAACTCAAATTCTACCATTTTCCTATAACCACAGAAATATCAATTCTTCCACAGAAACCAAACATCAGAGAACTTACATTTTACGGACCTTGGCAGAAACCACCAAAACAAAACAAAAACCTGATACAACTATCTTGATACTACCAATTCAAATACAAAACTTAAGCCAAAACAAGAATTAACCCGAAATTCAGCAACAAGTCCAACCAAGAAAGAAAATTCATTAACTCAATCAAATATATTACGATTCACTAGCAAATTCAAGACAAACTACTTGTAATCAACAGAAAATTCCCACACATGAGTACAGAGCAAAAGTAACTAATCTTCTCAAACTTATTTCAAACATTTTCACAAAACAAATTCCCGTTGTCACAAAATTCTCATTAAAATTCACTTTCTACAATTCACAAGACTAACTCAATTTCTACTGTTTAAACATTTCTCACATGACAACTCTTCACAAACTTAAAACTCAGAAGATAACTAATCCCAATTACTCTGACTCATTTAACTAATCAGAACTTCACTCAAGCTGAAGAATTCAATCCAAAAAAAAATTAAATATGCAAACATCACTATTGCTGATCTCAGGCAAAAATTCAAATCTAACCCGTGTTAATTTTAAAACAGAATTTTGCAATTGAAAAACAATCTTCAATTTTTCTCACTCATTCATTTGTATCATTATGCCTTAAGAACTTATAAAAGTCATTGCTCAATACTAAATTAAATTTTCTAACACATTACACAATATACTGGAATCATATCAAAACATTGTAAATCAAAAAGCAATAATATACTACGCTAGAGAATCATGAAAACATTACATACATTTCACAAAATATTATTCAATTAAGTCAAAAAAATCAAAATTTCTCTAACGTTACCCCTCACAATTACACATTTCACAAGATTCTAGGTTAAATAATTAGCAAAAACACACACAAAAAAAAATTTCTAGCTACGCATAGCTATGGCTTGTCTCATTCAGTAAAATAATTAGAGTCTTTAATCTCTTTCTCTTAGAAGTGCTCAAAAAAATGAGTCCAGTTTTTACCGACAAGCACTCGAAACTTTATACAAGGATACACAAATAGCATAGGATTATCGTGAAATAATTCATTTTCCATCTTGTATCAGAAATCAGAAATCAAAAGTATACATCCAGAAAACACTCAAGGATTTTCTACAGTAAAAATATACAGTATCTATTCTCCTACATTAAAAATATATATTTTTCCTAACTTTAAAGTTCAATTCTGTGTGCCTAACGTTAAAGTCCAAAATTCCTGAAATTCACACACATTTTCAAACTTTATCACTCTCGTATTAACAAAAAAGCAAACACAAATCAAAAACTCTAATTAATCCTAGCACATAAAATTTAACTCCTTCCTTAAAAAGTAAATTACACAAAATAGGTAAATTCAAAATCCAAATTCAATTCTCGATCCGATCCCCCACTAAGCAGAGGTCACGGCACCAGTGTTATGAAGAATGTTTCGACACCAAGGTTAAATAGTTTTACTTCTAGGTACCATGTTATATCTGAAATTCCTATATTGTTAAATGTTAAATATGAAACTACTTGCCGTTAAAGGGAGTTATCGTATAGTGAAACGTGTACAGCATTTTTGCGTTGTGAAAAAAAAAATGCATTCCGGGACCGCGCCGTGAGAGGATCGAAAACATAAAACATATACAAGATATAGAGGAAAAGTTCATATTAAATATATAAAGAAAACATACTGTAAGAGGTTCCAGATTAAATATCAGTTTATTCAATTACAACACAATAAGAAAAATCTTAACCTCATCTGAGAGTCTGTTCATTTAAATTCATAAAAAAAAACTTAAGGTTTGTCTGGTGATTTAAAACAAAGGAGAGGGAAACAATTTAAGGCCTGAGAGTTAAATTTTAGATTTGACGTTGTTTTTTTTTTTTTACTGCTAAGGACGTTTTTGAAAAGCTTGCCTAAAGTTCAAACACACCAAAAAAAAAATAAAACTTATCTTGAAGGGACATCTTGAAGCGGAGGACTCTTATCTTATCTTATCCCGCGTTGATGTCGGCCGGGCTCATCTTGACACTGGTTCTAAAAATGTAGACTCCACTTCACTACTGTAGAACAGAACAGGAGCACTGCTGCCCAGGACGGCTATCCGCTTGGTCCTGAAAGTCCTATGTCAACACGCAGGTAACTCGTTCAAATTTCGCCGGTCAGAAACGTTGTTGCTAGGAAATTACTGCTCGCCTGTTCTTACTCATCCCAAGAGCAAGCTTCACGGGTAACGTCCCAAGTAAGTTCCACCCACCAGTCAGTAAGGGAGAGAATCCAACTCCAATTTTCTTCAAGCCAGTTTTCAAGAGCAACGTCCACAAGTCCAGCGAACCCGAAAGTCAGCGAGTCCAAGAGTAAGTGAGTCCAGAGTAAGTGTGTAAGAGTCTCGCCTTTTAACCAAAACGCGGCCGGGGAGCATATTTGTCGCTCCCCGCCGGAAAACACCTCTCGGAGTCACTTACATTTTGTCCAGCAAGCCCAAAAATCAGCGAGTCAGTCCGAGAGTCAGCCAAAAGTAAGTGTGTCCAACTCAAATTTCCTTCTTCTCCTTCACCAAACGGGCTCCCACTATGGCTTCACTTATCGCCCCCTTAATTATGGCAAAATCTTCGTTTTCAACTCCAGAATGCGGAAAAAAAGGGTGATCGCGCATGCGCGCCCTTCTTCACTTAGCCAACAACCGGACCCTCAATCGCCAAAAACCTGAATGACTTACATTGAAAGACAAGTAGCAACCTTTGACCTTTCCGTCACGTACTTGCCTCTCTTAAGGTCAACTAACAATGAAAATTCTTTCTCGAACATTCTAAAGCGCGCGAAATCATGACTTGGCGAAAATTGCCTCCCTTTCCCTGCTTCTTTCACAATGAATAAAAGTTTGTACAAGATTTACAAATAGAGGAAAATAAATAATACTCTTTTAAACTAAATAATATTTCCAGAAGCATCTGTTTTTCCCCAAAATTAAAGCCTTAAATTAAATAATTCAGAATCAAAATAAAATTTAAATTTCCATAAATCATAAAATCATTCACCTAGTTTTTACAACGCTATCAGATAATTTCTCTACATAACATTCCTTTCCCCTAAGGAATTAAATTTTGGTTTACCAAAATTTAGCAGACAGACGCTTCTTGAAATACCATGACTCATACTGTGCAATAAGGCTAAAGGATAACATGATGTAACAATATTTCATACGACTCCTTGGTACAGTGACGTTACTGACACATTAAATGTAAAGTCCAAAATGTGCAAGTAAAACAACAAGATTAATCAAAGCAATTACTAATTAAAATACTCAAGGAAGATCATCAAAAATAATTAATCAAAAACATCAATTAAATCACTTAATTAAACCTAGAAATACTCAGAACACATACAAAAATAAAAATAAAAATAAGGCGCTAATCACAAACAAAATATGTCTAAGATCAATCAATAAGATAATTAACGCGCCGCAGATACATAAAATACATTCCTGAGAAAATAAACACACTAATAATTCAAACAATTCCAAATAAAATATGTCACATGAACGTATTCAAATAAGGAGTAAAGACCCCTAAGTACTACGAAATTGAATAACTTCTAAGATTAAATCCCAAACAGTCACGTCTAAGAACAGAAGCGGCCTGATCAGGGCCAAGCATTAGAAAAGAAAAGAACGTTACAACACAAGGAACCTCGGAACCAGCCGAAAATACCCCACACAAAGATCAGAAAGAAGGAAAACGTGATTGTCCAAAAATTCAATCCAACCAAAATCAATTCCGAGAATGAACATAACGAATACGCTGTGCAAATACCAATTAGAATTTTATCCAATACACACACAAAAAATAATAATAATAATACAACCTAATGCATATACAAAATAACGTTTGGCCAATAATTACAAACAGATACTACCAAGATACACATATAGACATAAAATGAAAATACAATTAAACTGTAAAAATTTCGTACATAATTCAAATGAGCAATGAGATCAGTGATACTTAAAAAAAAATTTTAAACTGCAATACCTAAACAAATACACAAATAGTCATTATGTTAAACCATATCAAGTCAAAATTATTTCACTGTAATTCAAATCAAGCCAAAAAAAAAATCAACCAGCAAGAGTGAAGTGCCGCTAAAAATTTCAAACCTCACGGTAAACACTAGTGAGTAACAACACCAAACTTAAGTCCCCTTAGTAAGACAACACCAAAAAAAAATCCAGTAATTCTAAAAATCCCTTAAGTCCACGAGAAAAAAATTCAACCTAGTCAAAGAAATCAATCAAAGCTGGACTGAAGCACGTTACTAGAACACTAAATAAAATATCACAAATCAAAAAGGTATTCAAAACAAACCCCCCAATTTTAGGCAAAACCGAGATCTATTCTGCATCAGACTTTTTCAAAACGTTGTATAGTAACCTAAGTAACAGCCTTCAGAAACACCTCCACCCAAACAAAAGAAACAAAGTAACTCTTTACCGCGTCCATGTAAGCTGAGAAAAGCGCTGTATTATGAATGACAGACTCAAACTTTACGTATCAAGCAAACCTCCAGACACGTTGAAAGAGAACATAAGATCTCTTATCTCGGAAAGAAAAGTGCGCTGACTGAAACGTTACAATCCTGAACCAACACAATGAAAAAGATACAACAATAGTTTTCTCAGATAACAAGTTCCTGTTTCTCCCGGTGTAAGAGGTCAAGTGCCACCATGAAGTGCAAGTATTTACAAGAAAACGAGCTTTCAGGACATTACAACTTCACGCAAGACCTAACTGCAAGCAAAAATGCAAAGTTCTCAAAAGTGCTAAACTAAAAAAAAAGTACTTACTCATAACTCAAAAATCCCTGAAAATCTCACAAATCAAATCCATAACTCAAATTCTACCATTTTCCTATAACCACAGAAATATCAATTCTTCCACAGAAACCAAACATCAGAGAACTTACATTTTACGGACCTTGGCAGAAACCACCAAAACAAAACAAAAACCTGATACAACTATCTTGATACTACCAATTCAAATACAAAACTTAAGCCAAAACAAGAATTAACCCGAAATTCAGCAACAAGTCCAACCAAGAAAGAAAATTCATTAACTCAATCAAATATATTACGATTCACTAGCAAATTCAAGACAAACTACTTGTAATCAACAGAAAATTCCCACACATGAGTACAGAGCAAAAGTAACTAATCTTCTCAAACTTATTTCAAACATTTTCACAAAACAAATTCCCGTTGTCACAAAATTCTCATTAAAATTCACTTTCTACAATTCACAAGACTAACTCAATTTCTACTGTTTAAACATTTCTCACATGACAACTCTTCACAAACTTAAAACTCAGAAGATAACTAATCCCAATTACTCTGACTCATTTAACTAATCAGAACTTCACTCAAGCTGAAGAATTCAATCCAAAAAAAAAATTAAATATGCAAACATCACTATTGCTGATCTCAGGCAAAAATTCAAATCTAACCCGTGTTAATTTTAAAACAGAATTTTGCAATTGAAAAACAATCTTCAATTTTTCTCACTCATTCATTTGTATCATTATGCCTTAAGAACTTATAAAAGTCATTGCTCAATACTAAATTAAATTTTCTAACACATTACACAATATACTGGAATCATATCAAAACATTGTAAATCAAAAAGCAATAATATACTACGCTAGAGAATCATGAAAACATTACATACATTTCACAAAATATTATTCAATTAAGTCAAAAAAATCAAAATTTCTCTAACGTTACCCCTCACAATTACACATTTCACAAGATTCTAGGTTAAATAATTAGCAAAAACACACACAAAAAAAATTTCTAGCTACGCATAGCTATGGCTTGTCTCATTCAGTAAAATAATTAGAGTCTTTAATCTCTTTCTCTTAGAAGTGCTCAAAAAAATGAGTCCAGTTTTTACCGACAAGCACTCGAAACTTTATACAAGGATACACAAATAGCATAGGATTATCGTGAAATAATTCATTTTCCATCTTGTATCAGAAATCAGAAATCAAAAGTATACATCCAGAAAACACTCAAGGATTTTCTACAGTAAAAATATACAGTATCTATTCTCCTACATTAAAAATATATATTTTTCCTAACTTTAAAGTTCAATTCTGTGTGCCTAACGTTAAAGTCCAAAATTCCTGAAATTCACACACATTTTCAAACTTTATCACTCTCGTATTAACAAAAAAGCAAACACAAATCAAAAACTCTAATTAATCCTAGCACATAAAATTTAACTCCTTCCTTAAAAAGTAAATTACACAAAATAGGTAAATTCAAAATCCAAATTCAATTCTCGATCCGATCCCCCACTAAGCAGAGGTCACGGCACCAGTGTTATGAAGAATGTTTCGACACCAAGGTTAAATAGTTTTACTTCTAGGTACCATGTTATATCTGAAATTCCTATATTGTTAAATGTTAAATATGAAACTACTTGCCGTTAAAGGGAGTTATCGTATAGTGAAACGTGTACAGCATTTTTGCGTTGTGAAAAAAAAATGCATTCCGGGACCGCGCCGTGAGAGGATCGAAAACATAAAACATATACAAGATATAGAGGAAAAGTTCATATTAAATATATAAAGAAAACATACTGTAAGAGGTTCCAGATTAAATATCAGTTTATTCAATTACAACACAATAAGAAAAATCTTAACCTCATCTGAGAGTCTGTTCATTTAAATTCATAAAAAAAAACTTAAGGTTTGTCTGGTGATTTAAAAGAAAGGAGAGGGAAACAATTTAAGGCCTGAGAGTTAAATTTTAGATTTGACGTTGTTTTTTTTTTTTTTTTACTGCTAAGGACGTTTTTGAAAAGCTTGCCTAAAGTTCAAACACACCAAAAAAAAAAAAATAAAACTTATCTTGAAGGGACATCTTGAAGCGGAGGACTCTTATCTTATCTTATCCCGCGTTGATGTCGGCCGGGCTCATCTTGACACTGGTTCTAAAAATGTAGACTCCACTTCACTACTGTAGAACAGAACAGGAGCACTGCTGCCCAGGACGGCTATCCGCTTGGTCCTGAAAGTCCTATGTCAACACGCAGGTAACTCGTTCAAATTTCGCCGGTCAGAAACGTTGTTGCTAGGAAATTACTGCTCGCCTGTTCTTACTCATCCCAAGAGCAAGCTTCACGGGTAACGTCCCAAGTAAGTTCCACCCACCAGTCAGTAAGGGAGAGAATCCAACTCCAATTTTCTTCAAGCCAGTTTTCAAGAGCAACGTCCACAAGTCCAGCGAACCCGAAAGTCAGCGAGTCCAAGAGTAAGTGAGTCCAGAGTAAGTGTGTAAGAGTCTCGCCTTTTAACCAAAACGCGGCCGGGGAGCATATTTGCCGCTCCCCGCCGGAAAACACCTCTCGGAGTCACTTACATTTTGTCCAGCAAGCCCAAAAATCAGCGAGTCAGTCCGAGAGTCAGCCAAAAGTAAGTGTGTCCAACTCAAATTTCCTTCTTCTCCTTCACCAAACGGGCTCCCACTATGGCTTCACTTATCGCCCCCTTAATTATGGCAAAATCTTCGTTTTCAACTCCAGAATGCGGAAAAAAAGGGTGATCGCGCATGCGCGCCCTTCTTCACTTAGCCAACAACCGGACCCTCAATCGCCAAAAACCTGAATGACTTACATTGAAAGACAAGTAGCAACCTTTGACCTTTCCGTCACGTACTTGCCTCTCTTAAGGTCAACTAACAATGAAAATTCTTTCTCGAACATTCTAAAGCGCGCGAAATCATGACTTGGCGAAAATTGCCTCCCTTTCCCTGCTTCTTTCACAATGAATAAAAGTTTGTACAAGATTTACAAATAGAGGAAAATAAATAATACTCTTTTAAACTAAATAATATTTCCAGAAGCATCTGTTTTTCCCCAAAATTAAAGCCTTAAATTAAATAATTCAGAATCAAAATAAAATTTAAATTTCCATAAATCATAAAATCATTCACCTAGTTTTTACAACGCTATCAGATAATTTCTCTACATAACATTCCTTTCCCCTAAGGAATTAAATTTTGGTTTACCAAAATTTAGCAGACAGACGCTTCTTGAAATACCATGACTCATACTGTGCAATAAGGCTAAAGGATAACATGATGTAACAATATTTCATACGACTCCTTGGTACAGTGACGTTACTGACACATTAAATGTAAAGTCCAAAATGTGCAAGTAAAACAACAAGATTAATCAAAGCAATTACTAATTAAAATACTCAAGGAAGATCATCAAAAATAATTAATCAAAAACATCAATTAAATCACTTAATTAAACCTAGAAATACTCAGAACACATACAAAAATAAAAATAAAAATAAGGCGCTAATCACAAACAAAATATGTCTAAGATCAATCAATAAGATAATTAACGCGCCGCAGATACATAAAATACATTCCTGAGAAAATAAACACACTAATAATTCAAACAATTCCAAATAAAATATGTCACATGAACGTATTCAAATAAGGAGTAAAGACCCCTAAGTACTACGAAATTGAATAACTTCTAAGATTAAATCCCAAACAGTCACGTCTAAGAACAGAAGCGGCCTGATCAGGGCCAAGCATTAGAAAAGAAAAGAACGTTACAACACAAGGAACCTCGGAACCAGCCGAAAATACCCCACACAAAGATCAGAAAGAAGGAAAACGTGATTGTCCAAAAATTCAATCCAACCAAAATCAATTCCGAGAATGAACATAACGAATACGCTGTGCAAATACCAATTAGAATTTTATCCAATACACACACAAAAAATAATAATAATAATACAACCTAATGCATATACAAAATAACGTTTGGCCAATAATTACAAACAGATACTACCAAGATACACATATAGACATAAAATGAAAATACAATTAAACTGTAAAAATTTCGTACATAATTCAAATGAGCAATGAGATCAGTGATACTTAAAAAAAAATTTTAAACTGCAATACCTAAACAAATACACAAATAGTCATTATGTTAAACCATATCAAGTCAAAATTATTTCACTGTAATTCAAATCAAGCCAAAAAAAAAATCAACCAGCAAGAGTGAAGTGCCGCTAAAAATTTCAAACCTCACGGTAAACACTAGTGAGTAACAACACCAAACTTAAGTCCCCTTAGTAAGACAACACCAAAAAAAAATCCAGTAATTCTAAAAATCCCTTAAGTCCACGAGAAAAAAATTCAACCTAGTCAAAGAAATCAATCAAAGCTGGACTGAAGCACGTTACTAGAACACTAAATAAAATATCACAAATCAAAAAGGTGTTCAAAACAAACCCCCCAATTTTAGGCAAAACCGAGATCTATTCTGCATCAGACTTTTTCAAAACGTTGTATAGTAACCTAAGTAACAGCCTTCAGAAACACCTCCACCCAAACAAAAGAAACAAAGTAACTCTTTACCGCGTCCATGTAAGCTGAGAAAAGCGCTGTATTATGAATGACAGACTCAAACTTTACGTATCAAGCAAACCTCCAGACACGTTGAAAGAGAACATAAGATCTCTTATCTCGGAAAGAAAAGTGCGCTGACTGAAACGTTACAATCCTGAACCAACACAATGAAAAAGATACAACAATAGTTTTCTCAGATAACAAGTTCCTGTTTCTCCCGGTGTAAGAGGTCAAGTGCCACCATGAAGTGCAAGTATTTACAAGAAAACGAGCTTTCAGAACATTACAACTTCACGCAAGACCTAACTGCAAGCAAAAATGCAAAGTTCTCAAAAGTGCTAAACTAAAAAAAAAGTACTTACTCATAACTCAAAAATCCCTGAAAATCTCACAAATCAAATCCATAACTCAAATTCTACCATTTTCCTATAACCACAGAAATATCAATTCTTCCACAGAAACCAAACATCAGAGAACTTACATTTTACGGACCTTGGCAGAAACCACCAAAACAAAACAAAAACCTGATACAACTATCTTGATACTACCAATTCAAATACAAAACTTAAGCCAAAACAAGAATTAACCCGAAATTCAGCAACAAGTCCAACCAAGAAAGAAAATTCATTAACTCAATCAAATATATTACGATTCACTAGCAAATTCAAGACAAACTACTTGTAATCAACAGAAAATTCCCACACATGAGTACAGAGCAAAAGTAACTAATCTTCTCAAACTTATTTCAAACATTTTCACAAAACAAATTCCCGTTGTCACAAAATTCTCATTAAAATTCACTTTCTACAATTCACAAGACTAACTCAATTTCTACTGTTTAAACATTTCTCACATGACAACTCTTCACAAACTTAAAACTCAGAAGATAACTAATCCCAATTACTCTGACTCATTTAACTAATCAGAACTTCACTCAAGCTGAAGAATTCAATCCAAAAAAAAATTAAATATGCAAACATCACTATTGCTGATCTCAGGCAAAAATTCAAATCTAACCCGTGTTAATTTTAAAACAGAATTTTGCAATTGAAAAACAATCTTCAATTTTTCTCACTCATTCATTTGTATCATTATGCCTTAAGAACTTATAAAAGTCATTGCTCAATACTAAATTAAATTTTCTAACACATTACACAATATACTGGAATCATATCAAAACATTGTAAATCAAAAAGCAATAATATACTACGCTAGAGAATCATGAAAACATTACATACATTTCACAAAATATTATTCAATTAAGTCAAAAAAATCAAAATTTCTCTAACGTTACCCCTCACAATTACACATTTCACAAGATTCTAGGTTAAATAATTAGCAAAAACACACACAAAAAAAAATTTCTAGCTACGCATAGCTATGGCTTGTCTCATTCAGTAAAATAATTAGAGTCTTTAATCTCTTTCTCTTAGAAGTGCTCAAAAAAATGAGTCCAGTTTTTACCGACAAGCACTCGAAACTTTATACAAGGATACACAAATAGCATAGGATTATCGTGAAATAATTCATTTTCCATCTTGTATCAGAAATCAGAAATCAAAAGTATACATCCAGAAAACACTCAAGGATTTTCTACAGTAAAAATATACAGTATCTATTCTCCTACATTAAAAATATATATTTTTCCTAACTTTAAAGTTCAATTCTGTGTGCCTAACGTTAAAGTCCAAAATTCCTGAAATTCACACACATTTTCAAACTTTATCACTCTCGTATTAACAAAAAAGCAAACACAAATCAAAAACTCTAATTAATCCTAGCACATAAAATTTAACTCCTTCCTTAAAAAGTAAATTACACAAAATAGGTAAATTCAAAATCCAAATTCAATTCTCGATCCGATCCCCCACTAAGCAGAGGTCACGGCACCAGTGTTATGAAGAATGTTTCGACACCAAGGTTAAATAGTTTTACTTCTAGGTACCATGTTATATCTGAAATTCCTATATTGTTAAATGTTAAATATGAAACTACTTGCCGTTAAAGGGAGTTATCGTATAGTGAAACGTGTACAGCATTTTTGCGTTGTGAAAAAAAAATGCATTCCGGGACCGCGCCGTGAGAGGATCGAAAACATAAAACATATACAAGATATAGAGGAAAAGTTCATATTAAATATATAAAGAAAACATACTGTAAGAGGTTCCAGATTAAATATCAGTTTATTCAATTACAACACAATAAGAAAAATCTTAACCTCATCTGAGAGTCTGTTCATTTAAATTCATAAAAAAAAACTTAAGGTTTGTCTGGTGATTTAAAAGAAAGGAGAGGGAAACAATTTAAGGCCTGAGAGTTAAATTTTAGATTTGACGTTGTTTTTTTTTTTTTACTGCTAAGGACGTTTTTGAAAAGCTTGCCTAAAGTTCAAACACACCAAAAAAAAAAAATAAAACTTATCTTGAAGGGACATCTTGAAGCGGAGGACTCTTATCTTATCTTATCCCGCGTTGATGTCGGCCGGGCTCATCTTGACACTGGTTCTAAAAATGTAGACTCCACTTCACTACTGTAGAACAGAACAGGAGCACTGCTGCCCAGGACGGCTATCCGCTTGGTCCTGAAAGTCCTATGTCAACACGCAGGTAACTCGTTCAAATTTCGCCGGTCAGAAACGTTGTTGCTAGGAAATTACTGCTCGCCTGTTCTTACTCATCCCAAGAGCAAGCTTCACGGGTAACGTCCCAAGTAAGTTCCACCCACCAGTCAGTAAGGGAGAGAATCCAACTCCAATTTTCTTCAAGCCAGTTTTCAAGAGCAACGTCCACAAGTCCAGCGAACCCGAAAGTCAGCGAGTCCAAGAGTAAGTGAGTCCAGAGTAAGTGTGTAAGAGTCTCGCCTTTTAACCAAAACGCGGCCGGGGAGCATATTTGCCGCTCCCCGCCGGAAAACACCTCTCGGAGTCACTTACATTTTGTCCAGCAAGCCCAAAAATCAGCGAGTCAGTCCGAGAGTCAGCCAAAAGTAAGTGTGTCCAACTCAAATTTCCTTCTTCTCCTTCACCAAACGGGCTCCCACTATGGCTTCACTTATCGCCCCCTTAATTATGGCAAAATCTTCGTTTTCAACTCCAGAATGCGGAAAAAAAGGGTGATCGCGCATGCGCGCCCTTCTTCACTTAGCCAACAACCGGACCCTCAATCGCCAAAAACCTGAATGACTTACATTGAAAGACAAGTAGCAACCTTTGACCTTTCCGTCACGTACTTGCCTCTCTTAAGGTCAACTAACAATGAAAATTCTTTCTCGAACATTCTAAAGCGCGCGAAATCATGACTTGGCGAAAATTGCCTCCCTTTCCCTGCTTCTTTCACAATGAATAAAAGTTTGTACAAGATTTACAAATAGAGGAAAATAAATAATACTCTTTTAAACTAAATAATATTTCCAGAAGCATCTGTTTTTCCCCAAAATTAAAGCCTTAAATTAAATAATTCAGAATCAAAATAAAATTTAAATTTCCATAAATCATAAAATCATTCACCTAGTTTTTACAACGCTATCAGATAATTTCTCTACATAACACATAACTCAAAAAGGAGTAGCCTCAGAACGTTGAAATTTTGTATATAGGACTGCTATAACATGTAGATGTGCACCTCGTATTTTGGTTGCAATCGGCCGCACCAAACGTAGATAAATATATAAATATATTTATATATTTATACGTTCGTTACGAGGTTACGAGGCCGTATATAGGACTGCTATAACATGTAGATGTGCACCTCGTATTTTGGTTGCAATCGGCCGCACCAAACGTAGATAAGTATATAGGACTGCTATATATTTATATATTATCTACGTTTGGTGCGGCCGATTGCAACCAAAATACGAGGTGCACATCTACATGTTATAGCAGTCCTATATACAAAATTTCAACGTTCTGAGGCTACTCCTTTTTGAGTTATGCGAGATATGTACGTACGTACGTACTGACATACGTTCGTACAGACGCCACGAAAAATTCTCTTCAGAATTAATTTTAAAGCAGTTTTATATTTATATATTTATCTCAGTTTCTTTACTCTTATATGTTTGGAAATTGTATATTTTTTGCTTTAAAAATGATTGAATTATGTTGTTTTTATCTCCCGGTTAAGGTTTTTATGCCTTTCGTAATTCTGGAAGCAATATCTGTACATTTATCAACAATTTAAAAGTTGTTTAATTGCGGTTAAGTTTTAAGTAACATGGCGGACATATTTGTTTACATTTGAAACAGCAGAAATGTAGATTTGTTGCCAATCTAAAGAGACTAAGCTTCGCAACACACACACACACACACACACACACACAAAAAAAAAAAAAAAAAAAAAAAGCCTTCATTTATTATAGCGAATTAAATCATGCTTAAACCTTTCTGGAATTTTTTCGAGGAAATAAGTGTTTAAGATTTACTTCGTAATTTTTAATGCAGATATTTTGAGGTTTTATGTATTTTTGCCTTGTCGCGAAGTGAGAATTGAATTAATGAGAAATACTAAATTGTCTGTGAAAAACTGTTTCTTTTCTGTTTTGTTTGCTTAATTTCTTTCTTACGTCGTTTTAGCTTTATTATAGTATTTGAATAGAACATGTGGCAACGATAATTCTTCAAATAATATAAATTTTGTGCATTCAGAGTGTCATTATAGTAAACAAATATAGTGAGTTTTAAAGAGTGCATTTATTCTATTGTGGTTTAAGCGCTGTCGACGAAGTAGATTTAATTCAATACAATCAATTTAAATGAAATTCAAGAAAAAATGCGTATAATTTAATATTCCGTACAAGAAAGGCATGTGGTGTACACATCAGATTTTTTTCCTTTACGTTCGTTACGAGGTTCGTGCGGATAACCTCGTAACGAACATCCATCGAGTAGTGTTGCCGTGGAGTGAATAACGACAACACTACTCGATGAAGTATCCAAAACACACTTTATTAGTCAGTAATATTCAAGACAGCTCCAAAATCTCGTTTAAAGTCATCGAACTATTATAAACACACTGAAACGATCAGCGACACAGCCTTCACACTATCAGGCTATTACCGGTAAAGACAGCTTCACAGCAAAGCACCAGACTACAGCTCCCGACTCTGCTTGGTCGTTCCCGGAACTTCACGTACTCTCAAGATTCTTCACGCTACAACTCGCGATGCACTCGACGAAACACTAGAGTACAAATCCCGACTCCTCGGTTCAGTCGTCCCCGGAACTCAACACACTCTACTCGACGATGCACTAACCGCGATACACTAAGAGAATCTTTCGGTGCACTCGACGACCAACTAGGCACTCGCTGACTGACTATCAATTCGATGGACTCTCTAACTCCGTACAGACTGACTAACTAACTGATTCTCCACGTACCAGCAGGGTTTATATAGCTTTTGGTTTGTGTTCAAGCACATTCTTTGCTAAACCGGTAAGAATTCGTTCCAGAAGGTTCTCCATCTCCATCCGTCCGTGTCACATCGCCAATTTTGTCGCCAAATGTCTGATTTCTCGCCAAATATGGCAACCTTGCCTTCCTTTGTCATTTTCTGGCAACCCTAAACCTGCTTTGCAGGGAAGCTATCTTACCGTACCTATACAATTCGTAGCAATATTAATCTAAGGATGTACAGATATCATTAAGAAAATGAAAGAGCATAACATTTTTGCAAAACTCCTCCTTTCACGAAGAAAAAGTCATTTATGTTGTTATAATACGTCCAGGTACATAAATCTAGATGCCACAGCCTCAGTAGAAAAAAAAATATCTAATGTGGACACCACATAACTTCCTTGTACGGCCTATTGAATTATACAGATTTTTTGCTGCACTTCATTTAAACTTATTTCCTAGAATTTCATTAGACATTATTTGTCATTCAATCATTTCAGTTCTCATTTCACGGCAAGGCACAAATACATAAAATTTTAGAACAACTTTAAAAACGGTGAAATACAGAAAAACCTAAAACCCCAAGCACAAGTAAAAACAGTTGAAAACATAATTTTCACAATTAAATTAGAGTTTCTACACCAAAACAAGCAATTCGGTCAAGGGGAAGGAAGACCAAATTTTCGGTGCACAAAATTGAAAGTTAAATTCTGGTCTCAATGTGTTAAAAGACACTGAAGTTGGTGCACCAAATGACTTAATTCACTGTTCTGCTAAGATTTCTAACTAAGAGTCTAACGTAAGCCAATGGTTAGCTCATTAGTCTTAGTACCACTTAAACAACGTTTAATTTCTTGATAAAACTACAACTATACCATGCAGATTCACTAAAGAAACCTTAACCGAAACACAAGAACAACATTATTCAGTCACTTTCAAAGCAAAAAGTGCACAGTTTACTAACATATAAGAATAAAAAAGCGGAGCTCACCGAAACGGGTATCAGAATGGGTATATATAATATTTATATATGTTTGATGTGGCCGATCGCAAAAAAATAAATGAGGGAAAAGGGAAATGAGCAACTGCATCTTGCAGCAGTCCTATATACAAAATTTCAACGTTCTACGGTTATTTTTTGAGTTTTGCCAGATACTTACGTACTTCGTCACGAATCTCTTCTGTATTTATTTTAAATCCCTTGAACAAACCGTTTTAGAAAAAGAATTTTACTCTGTCCCTACGTACAGTTGCCATGTGAAAAAATTCAAATGGATTCGAGCGCAGTAAAAATGGGTATGATACTGGAAAATTGTTGAAATATGATACCCGAAATTTTCAAATTAGTACTTGCCTTCAAATTTTTTAAAATATTTAAATTTGTATCATTTGGACTGGAAAAAAAAGATGCAACACAAAAATCCGATAAGAATAATAATTTATTATTTTTACCAAAATATTTAAGAAATATTATGAATAATATGTATATGCTTGGTTTAAAGTTAACAGTAATTTTTAATGTTTAATGATAGTTTTTAGTAAATCTTATAAATAAGGTATAACTGTTTTATTCTTTTGTTCAATAAATGCACATTTAGATATAAAGTAAAGAATATACAAAATATTAACATCATATACAGTGTAGAAATTATACTATATAAAATCTGCAATATGTATTTACTGAACTATTCGTGTATTCGCCTTCCCCAGCTGCTTCAGCGAGATGTGTGGTTCTTTGTAAAAATATGATAACTAGTTATGAAATTAGAAAATTTCATTTTCTACATAAAACTTTAATGCAGTATCCTTCAGTGTCTACCTATAAGATGCAAAACATACTTTTTGGCATATTAAACTGCAGTTTTTCTTACTGTATTAAAGAGAGAATGATTTACGAATTCAGAATAAATAGAAGTGTGACAAACGCAATAAATTTCCACACTTAGAGGGGAAGTATATTTAAGTTACGAGTTCCTCCATCTCTGATTTTGTCACTACACTGACGGACCGCACACATTCGTATAAGCCGGGAGACTGAGAAATCTCCAAAAAGCCCCCAAAAGGGAGTCCTCGTTGCGAACTCATAAACTGCGCGCAACAGGATCCCACTCCGTCACGACGGTGATTTTTAAAATTTTTGACTTCTCTCTAACACCGCTCTTTGAATCGGCAACTCAGGGTCACCTCTACAGGACGCATGAAGGACAGGGAAGCCTACTGAAGAACCTTTCTTCTGGACGTAGCGTTACCAACACGGATAGCCTAAGTCACTAAAGTCAGGGACAGCATAAGCTGTCAATTCCGGCCATAGGAAACGGGTCCGCGTTATTGTGCCTACAGGACCACTGTTGTCATAGTAATACTAGGCACACTTATCAAAAACACAAATTACTGCAGTTAAAGGTAAATTATGCACTGATTTGGAAGGAAATATCTTTAACTGGTAATCAAAGTCCAAAATGTAAACAAATGCGCGTGATAAATGTTTATTACTTTGGCCAGTAGCAAGTGCTCCACAGTGAGCGCATGCGCAGAGTATATAGTAGCAGAGTGTCTCAGGGACCAACCCTGCGGTGTTATGAAGTGACTCCAACTGAGAGTCGAAGAGGGTAAAAACATGATTTAAAAACTATTAAAAATCGTTAAAAGTTTAATAACTATTGTTCTAATTAGGCTATTGACATAAGTGATATACCAGATGATTGATAATAGGAAGGCCTACCTCCTTGTTGTTGAATGAAGGCTGTAGCACCAGGGGTTCCGGAGTAATCCTTTGTAACGATTGAGAAAATGGCTGAAAAGTGATTTTCATTAAAAGCTATATAAAATCACACACACTCGGCACACAATCACAAAAATTATACGAGAAGAGGGGGAGATGTATCTTCTATTCAGCCGTATGACGATTGTGGATGGATTGCTGCTAGATTTTACACAATCGTTTTATATAAAACAGGTAACAATCAGCACTTCACTCAGTAAACAATGGAAATTGCGTGGTTTCCGTCGCGAGAAACACAATAATTAAAAATTCAATATCTCCGGATCTGCTGCACCTTCTACAATGTATCTTGCCACTTCTATCACTCTGTACCTCGTTTATGTATCTTGGCATCTGCATATATCTGTATCCACAGCATCTTGTATCATATATCTTGCAACATCATGTAACATGTAACTGATTCTGCTCCTATATATCTTCTATTCATAAGTATGTGTACGTCACCTAATGTGTGTCACCTTAGATATGTTCTTATGAATGGCCCCATATACATCTCATGCACCCCATGTTCCTAAGTAAGATGTATTTAAGCATCTGAATATATATGTATCTTCTGCACAGTCTATCTGTTGCCACCGTATGTTCTTATGTATCATGTATCTAGGCAATAGATAAAGGTGGACGTGGCGCTATACCGATTAACCGTATTGGTAGAGGGATGGGGCCCACGTTGTTTGTCGCATGTCGCATGTTGTCATAGTAATATACCAAGCTAGTGCATGCAATCCCAGGGGGTATAAAGTTGAGAAATCAAACTTCTATGCACGGAGCTTGCTTTTTATCACCTGGTTCTTAGGTTCATAGAGTATATAAGATAGCAAAAAAGAGAGATAGCAAAAAAAGAGAGATAGCAAAAAAAGTGGATTTGCATTTAGTAGACATTCCTTCAGGCACAAAAGGCTTGGGCCATTGAGTGTTCACTAATAAGAAGGTTCGATTAAATTTATATCTCACTGTACAAAAATTATGATATATCTGAAAAATACAATAGAATAACTTCAAACCTTCAGAGACTTCAAACCTGTCTCTGATGCAATCCGTCGGAGGCTTTTCCTAGGATTTTGCTGAACGAATCCAGAAACTTTGGCTGCATTTTCAGGGGTGACTATAGTCTGCTTAGGCCCAACATTTCCTTTCGATCATCAGCCACGTTGCCAGTCCATTCGAATTTCGCGAAGAGCATGCGAATGGTTTTCACATCGGGTCCAACTGGAACATTGAATCGGTTTTGTAAACTGAGACGTGTTGCCGTAGGACTGTGTTCTAATCGGTGAAATTCCAGAACCAAAATACACGTTGTTTAATGGAATACATTATTTCACTTTCTACGCTAGCCTCTTTTCACTAGCCAACAGTTGTACTGATCATTTTCGAATTCGAAGCACATTTTAAAAGCTATTGATAGGTCATTGCGATTAGAGCGCCATCTGTTAACGATTTTCATAACTAAATTTTATAAACTTTTGCACACCATTTTTACAGTTTTGCTAATAAACGTACAGTTTACCGCATAACTCTATCGATCTTTGTTGTAGAGATATTTAATTTTGAAATCAGGGCTTATTCGCTGATCACCCTGTATATCTGCATGCAATATTTTTAGAGTTATCAACAATTAAAAGTTGTTTAAGTGCGGCTAAGCCAAATTATTTTTGCGATGGCTGCCATGTTTGTTTACATTTGAAATTTGACAGAATAGCGAATTTGTTGCTAATCCAGAGAAACTAAGCTTCGCAACAACAAAGATAAAGCCTTCTTTTATTATTGCGAATTAAATTATGCTTAATCCATTCTGGGATTTATTCGAGGAAATAAATGTTTCAGATTAACTTCGTAATTTTTAATACAGATATTTTGAGTTTTTATGTATTTTTGCCTTGTCGGGAAGTAAGAACTAAATTAATTGATTTAGGAATACTGAATCGTCTGTGAAAAATTGTTTCTTTTTTGTTATGTTCGCTTAATTTCTTTTAGACATCGTTTTAGATTTTTTTATAGTATTTGAATAGAACATGTGGCAACGATTAGATAATTCTTCGAATGATGTACATTTTGTGCATTCTGAGTTATAATGTGAGAAATGTAACGTTGTTAAGTGAACCTAGCGTGAGAGTTTCGCTATGGTAAAATAATAATAATAATAATAATAATAATAATAAATATATATATAGTGAATTTATATATACGAGGCGTATTCGGAGACTAAGTACCGTTTTGAAAAAAAAATAGTAAAACAATTTTTTCGAATTTTATTTTTACATGAAAATACATGTCTTAAACTATTTTTCAACATAGTTTCCGCCAATGATCAAACACTTGTCATAGCGGGTGACCAGTTTTTGTGTACAATCGTCAAAGAAACTTCCCGCCAGTTTCAGTAACCACGACTCCACAGCATTTTTCGTGTCATCGTCAGATCCAAAGCGCTTGCCACCAAGCTCGCGCTTCATGTGCAGGAACAAGTGATAGTCGGACGGCGCCAAGTCCGGGCTGTACGGCGGGTGATCGAACTGCTCCCAATGAAACTGTCAAAATAACGATTGAGTGACACCAGCAGTATGGGGCCGAGCATTGTCATGGAGCAACACAATTCCTTTACTGAGCATTCCTCTTCGTTTGTTTTGAATGGCACGCCTTAGTTTTGTTAAAGCCTCACAATATCGTGGCGCATTAATAGCTTCACCTCTGGGAAGAAATTCAGTAAGCAAAACCCCTTTCCTATCCCAGAAGACAGTGCACATGATTTTTTGTGATGACATTGTCACTTTGAAGTTTTGTTTTTTCGGAGAATGAGTGTGTCTCCATACCATCGATTGTTGTTTCAATTCTGGTGTTAAATGACACACCCAAGTTTCATCACCTGTCACAATTTGGTTTAAACAGTTTTCTCCCTCATCACTGTACCGCGTGAGAAATGTCAGGGCACTACCAAGTCGCTTTGTTTTGTGAACATCAGTGAGCATTTTTGGAACCCATCGGGAACACAGTTTGCGATAATTCAAGCGGTCGGACACAATTTCGAACAAAACAGTACGTGAAATTTGTGAAAATGCCTCTGAAAGAGTTGTCATTGTGAAGCGTCTGTTCTCATGAACTGCTTCATCAACTTTCCTTACGAAATCATCGGTGACAACAGAAGGCCGACCACTCCGAGCCTCGGCGTGGACATTTGTTCAACCTGCATTAAACATTCTTACCCACTTTCTCACCATTCCATCACTTATCGCGTATTCACCGTAAACTTCTGTCACTTGACGATAAATTTCGGCCGGTTTAACATTCCTCGCGCTCAAAAATTTAATCACGGCACGAATCTCACAGTCAGCGGGATAACTAATTGTCTTAAACATTTTGAATGTGCACAGCAAACTGAAAACACAACATAGAGCAACCAAAATGGCGACAATTGAAAGTCAGTGAACAAGAAAGACTAGTGCGCATGCGCGGGACGCCTACCACAGCGCTGCGACGGCGCTAGAATGAAACGGTACTTAGTTTCCGAATACGCTACGTATATATAGTGAATTTTAAAGAGTGCATTTATTGTATTGTGGTTTATGCGCTATCGACGAAGCAGATTTAATTCAATCCAATAAGTTTAAATGAAATGCAAGAAAAAATGCATATAATTTAATATTCCGTAGAAGGAAGTCATGTGGTGTAAACAACAGTTTCTTTTTTATATGAAAGTTCTGTTTCGCTTAATAAGAAAGGCGTAAATTTTGTTTTGTATAGCTTTCATTTTTCTTTACGTATGTTGAATAAATTTTTTAATGGTCCCTCATTATGTTTTCAGAATAGCATTCGTATTTTCGAGGAATGCACCTCATTTACATAATAGCCTTAACATGACCTTTTTTCATACTTTGCATAAATAGCATTTGTCTTTCTATAGAATTCTATAGTATTATACACAGTGCCTAGGGAAAGTATGTAATAGTTCTCATATTTCATACTTTGTCTAAAAACGTCCGGCATTATATAAAATGACTAGGCATTCTGTAGAATTCTGGTGTTTCATACTTTGCCAGTAACATATATACATACACATTTTTTTTTCTTTAATTAAAGTTTTTCTTTAATTAACACCGAACTCCAAGTGCCTAGCGACTTAACCACTCAGGCACTGCTGAGCCCTAAAAAAAATGATTATATTTGTTATAAGATAAATAATGCTATGTAATAATTATATGAAATAAGTTAACACTTCAACATAAACACACAAGCGAAACGAAACAAAGAAATAAAAGTGATGGAATAAAGCAATTAGCATTAATGAGAACATGAGAGCATTTTATTTAGAATCTAGAACTCAAATATTCTAATATTTGTAAATCAAACGTAATCCTTCATACGAATATACGGTGGGAATCTCATTAACAAACGTTCGAATACTTATTTTCACCAGAATTTGAAGAATGAAGTATAAATTCGTATAAGTCATTATCCTAATACATATCAGTTCTTCTAAAAGAAATTTTAATTTTTTATACGGTATGTTCAGCGTCTTAGCAAAGGAAATTAAATTAGTGATTAAAGAAGAGTAAAACTAAAAACGTTGTCAAATAATTACATAAAATTCAATGGAGTAGATGAATCTAATTTTGATATGCAAAATCACTTAAATCATTTTTATTTCAGTGTGTTTGAAATAAACGCATTGCCTATGATTGCTGTGAATCAGGTATACAGTGAAAGAAATCGGACTATTACCAAATTTTGTAGGGTCGTTCTCTGTTTTTTTCACGTAAACTAAATTAGATACTACAATGAACCTGGCGGATTAAGGGTGAAAGTAACCCTTTATTCAATTCAAATAATTAACAGAAAGGCACGATCTTCGTGCTTTACAATGGCACCGTCAATTTGCGGTGAAACTAAAACATGGAATATAATTCAAGTCAAAAATCTAAAATAAGTGGTGCTGGATAGCACGTAAGTTACGCCTAACAGGTTGACTCACAAGAACCTAACAGGCGTGATGATAATCCAAAATGCCCAACAGGCTTACTAGCGCAATAGCGAAACAACAACAAAACGTGCGCTGAATAACCTCAGAGATTCACCCGTTAAAATACGCACTTCATTTAACTTTAAATTTACATCCTGGCGAGAAAATGCGAGAGGAAGTTGAGGAATTCAGTAAAGGTGTCAAACTTAAAATAAATTTGTTATGCAAAATAAGGGAAACCCTACAATCTAAGTTTCTCATGAATAATGTTAATGATGCTGGAGATAAACCATGGTTAAACAAAGTATGAATTTAAAATTAAACGTACAACAGAACCTGTAAGTATATAAAAATGTAATAGCAGCTGTCTATAACACATTTCACCACATCTTGTAAATTAAAACTTAGAGACACATAAATTAATACAGAAAATATAATAAAAATGCAAGTTAAAGACCTTCATAAATGAGATGTTTGTTAACCGCTTTCATCACTATTATTATGAATATGAAAAAGAAGCCTAACAGCAGATGCTATTTGGGATCTTACTAAAATCTATAACGATGTGTGTATGCGAGATTTGATAAGTTAAAGCCTTGTCTACTCAAAAAGGTAATATTAAATTTTATGAATCAAAACATTACCTAAATTCAGGGTTCTAGAAAAACTTCCACACTAATATGTGTCAGATTAATTATATATGTGACAAAATGCTCTACACATAATTGCACTCCCTTAAAATGGTGTCGCGATTAGGTGGTAGAGATCCCGAAGGAAAAAAAATTATGCAATGTCATTTCCTTCCTGTTAACGGATGAATAGTGATGGTCCTTGTAATCAGTAGTTGACATGTAATAGTTTGAACCAGGCTGGAACTTGCTAGATGTCGCGGAACGTTAATAAAGCATTTTTTTATACTGTAGGTTGAAATATGCAGATTAAACTTTTATCTGTGTGATTCAAATACTTTCTCCTCTTTCCTTCTTATGAGTTTTCGTGTTACTGTTAAGACGAGATGGTTACTAGATCCTATATGCAGGGCTCTTAATCGTTGATCTTAGACAACAATTCTTGGAAAGGGATCTACTGGACGGAAATTTCGCGATTTTCTAAATGTGCTGCATGAATACGAGTCACTTTCTTTTAAAAAGTTCTCTTGCAAATCATATTTTCTAAGGCACATAAAACATGGTGGGTTTTATCATGATCAATTAATTAAATAAAAAAAAACTTTTTAACGCACTCTAGTAGTAATGCTGATGTCATAACCTTTTATTTAGGATGGGCTGAAAGCTGGATGTAGCATTTTATCAAATTTCAGAGAGCATTTTATGCTATATCATGTAATGTTTACATAATCTGTTTTGAATCTTACAACTTCTTCAACTGATGATTGTACTTATAGATGGCCAAATAAAAAGTGGCTTTCTTTATTTTCACAGTTTTCAAGAAGTATCATTTACAGTGTTTTATAATAATTTTGTACCTAATGTACACTGATACACCCAGGTGTAACTATACAAATTACAACAAAACTATACAATATTTTCCTTAGAGTTTATTCATAAACACTGTTCAGGAGTTCGAGCTCATGTAAATGGTTTCCTGTTCAGTTGCACTTGGGTAATTATATCCTCTCGAATATTCTCCATACTTTTAAAACCAGTGTAATGATGAAAAATACTGAAAATAAAATAAAAATATGAATTGCACTCAAAATTAAAAAGGACTTTACTACACCAGTAATTTTACAGGTTGTAATTCAAAATGTTTTTTGAAAACTATATAAATATGTAAAACTATATAAATATAAAAATATATAAAATGCAAGTTTTAAAAAATAAATCAGAAAATATCTACAAATTTTATTCGAATTTCGAAATGTGAAAGAAGGAATCAAGTAAGTGTAATAAAAAAGAAATATTAATAAATAGTTACTAAATTTAATTAAAATTTTGAGAGCTAAATTTTTAAAATCTGCATGTGAAATTTTTAAGACACTTGGCACTTCGGCATAATTTGAATGCTATATACATCTATATCTAATACATATCCTAAGTAGCGCTTTCGAGACACGAAGAAAAGCAAGTTAAATTTTGTCAGTCGGCCCATTTGGAACGGGAAGTATCGAAGTGTTCACGCCTTTATTTATTTTTTTTTTTTTTTTGTGCAAGGTGTACATCAAGTTTGTTTTCATATCAACGCATTAAAAAGAACATAAGTAGTACACTTACATAGCACGAAATCTAGTTTTAGTCTTACAAACTTGAGCACTCAGAAACGAAAAAATATTTCTTATTATTTTATTTACACGTATTACCTTGGCCGTTTTTTACTCTTATTTCTTTGATCTTTTTATATTTAAAAAAGAATAATTTTAATTGCTTTAGTCTATGGTTTACCTTATGGTATCATAATAGTATTATATCTATGTTTCGCTTAGCCTTAATGCATGATATTTTCAACAATTGTAGAAACTTTCGCACGTGGGATTTTCTACAGTTGTTGAAAATAAAAACGAACTTTACTAAACTTCAGGAAATTTTGGAAAATTGTACAAAATTTCGCCCGTTATAATTTTATTTCTAAGTATTAAATTTTGGATGAATGATTTCACATGAGTATCATCCCACAACGCAAAAAAATTCAGAGACTTAATTAATTGTTGCAGATTCATTTATAAATTCCCGTAAACCGAAATACTGTTGAAAATACATGTGACATTTATGATCGGATTTCGTCATTTTGTAATATGAATTTTCTTGCATACGTTTGAAATACACTTTCTAGGTTTAGATTCACAGCGTTTCAGCGCATTTATTTCATATAAGAACTCAAACTATGGTTTCTTAAAATTTACGCAAGGAAAGTGTATAATAAAAAGCAAGCAGTCTAACAATGGGAAGAGGTAATTCTTAAAATAAAAAAGAGGCTTATATTGTTACAATGCTACTTAGCACTATAGAAAATAAGTTCAGTAATAAAAAAAGTATCTAGACATTTCGCAAAATGTTTGGTATGTTTTTGAATTGAACCTAAAGAAAATCTTTCATAAATATTTGCTTTTATCTTTTTAAAATAAAAAACATGAATTATTTCAACGCGAAATATGTATTATTCTGCGATACAGACAATTATACAGGAGATAAACAAGCTTAAAAAATCTCTTACCATAATTACATTTGCAAGTAGACTGACTTAAAGAGCTTAACTTGAGATAAGTAGGTAATAATTCTAACTTATTTTCTCTAATTTCTTAAATTATAAACATATTTACATTTCACATTACAAATAATTGTAATAAATTGTACAAATTTTCTACTTATTAATCGCAAATTTGCTAAACGCAGATTAAAAATTTAGCAAATGTTTATACCGCAACACTTTCAATAACTCATTTAATTCTAAATTTGACGGCTATTTAAATTTTGTTCAAAATGCAAAATTTCAGTTAATAAAAAATTAACAAGTCGATGTTTTATAAATATTTATACTGATGCTCTGTCTGCGCTTCAGGCATTCGCCCTACCAGTTCATAAAAATCGGCTGATTAATGAAATAAAAGACTTGTTTAAAAAGGCTGAAAGAAAACATATTGTTAAATTACACTGGGTAAAAGCATGCAGTGAAATTATCAGAAATGAAAGAGGGGGGATCCTTGCTAAAATGGCTGTACTTGGGGATGAGACCGATAATTTCGATATTCAAGATTCAAGAAAAAAGACATTTGCTGAAATGGAAAACTGGATTTATACAGAATGGAATTTTTGCTGCGAGTCGTTTAATAAGAAAAAAAGAGTTAATGAAAAATATAAAGTTAAACAAGAAGATGAATATTATAAATAATGTTGATATAAATAAATTACTGACTAGTCAATGGGCGTTTCCCGGCTTATTTTAATCGGTTCCATCTACAGAATAATGATAAATGCTTAATATGTGATGAATTTGGGGATGCCAGGCACTTCGTCGATGAATGTACGCTTACCCGGAGTGCAAGAGAGAAATATAGAAAGAATTTTAAGAAAGATTTTAAAAGAAACTATTCAAATTTGAAAGATTTTGCAGAGACAATAATGAAGATTATAAATACAAACAAAGATAGAATTGGAATTCTGCACTGAGACTCAGATTTTGGACTTTATATGTTTTTTCTTACATTTTTTTTTCTGGCCAACCCCATTCTTTGATCATACAGCCGACTTGGGCCGGCTAGGAGGAACGGGGCTGTGCCCTTATAATAATAATAATAATAACAATTTCGTTATAAGTAAGACTGTGATGTACAGATTCAAGAGAATTATTTGATCAATGTCAGAACCATGATGCATGAAGAAGCAATAAATAATAAAAATCTGAAAGATTTCAGATGGTCACCCAAAAGAGTTTATTTAGTTTTTTCATGCTCTCGCTGAACTTGCAGTCTGTTTTTACACTCACTACTACTAACCCAATTCTTTTCCAATTTTAGCTTTATAATTAAGCATAATTGTCTTCGCATGTATGCCATATACAATACAATAGCAAAATTACAAACATTGAAAGGCAGCATAGCAGTATACGTTTGGAATTTCCGATATAGCCTAAAGTTTCGGCATACATTTTTCTGTTTTTTTTGTCCAGTCTTTTCTCAGTTCATGATATCAATGTTCAATTTTCTTACTAAGATGTCTTTACAAAATCTTTTTTCTAATATGAACACATTTTATTCGAATTTTTATAATTAATGTTTTGTGGGTTTACTTTATTTATTAAATATCACCCATGTTCGGGTGGAGGACTATGTTATTCAGAATTTGATGGTTCTAGGTACCGTTGTTTTCCTGCAATGCGAGAAACATGCATCATTCAGAAGATTCTCCGTTATTTAATTTCTTTATGTATAATAAAGGCGATAATATTGGTGGCAACCATAAGAAAAGTTATTTTATAGTCATTGCGCCCAAAATACCGTTTTATAGTCATTGCGCCCAAAATACCGTTTCGAGACTAATACCCCATTCAGTATTAATGTCCCTTTTGGGCTTCAAAAATATGCGCAGAGTTCATAATCAAACAACACTTTCCGTAAGCATCAAATGAAGAAAAGTATCAAAATATGAAATAGTAAAAAAAAAAAAATATATTCAGAAAGTTTCAAGATGCGAAATTCTGTAAACTTCAAGTAAAAATTGTTATATTTTATTGAAACCTATCAAAATACCTGAAGAAATAAAATGTACATCTGTACGCAAGACAGACCATTTCACCATTTATATATTTTTAAATGAGAGATAATATCAATTTAAAATATTAAGAAGATATTTTAAGATAGATTTATATTTATTATAGATTGATTAATTGCCTTGCTAATTTCTTCATCGGAAATGATGATGCATGATAATTTAAAAAGTGCTATTATTTTTAAAATCTGATAATGGAAATTTTAAAATTCATGACGTGAGAAACTAGAATTTTGATGCCTTATTTCAGACTGTTCATTTCTCAAACTTTAGATTTCGATTACCTAGCGAAATTTAAATCCTTGTAGACATGATTTATTTTAAAATCAAAGCTCGCTGCTTTTGTGATTATGCTGTCATCACAGAAACGATTAGTGTAAAAATGAAGACAGTAAAATAAGTTTGATAAATGTTTAAATTATAAGGAAGTGTTAGTTAATTAAAACAAAGCATTCCGATGGCTGGTGACCAGTGCTGACACAATGTGATTCCTGCCCAGTGCTCTGAATGTCAAGGAAGTGTTAGTGTAATTTATACGTACTTTTTTAATTATTCGCGATATGGTATATGACTGAATTTGAAGATTTTTATTCATGCAACTAAAACTATATTGCATTATACTGCAACTAAAAGTGTAAAAATACTTTGCAGATAATACTTTTGGATACTGAACCGTGCGACAAAACGTAGCATTATATTCTCTATTATCCTAAACATAAACATGGAATTATGATATTTCAACGATTAAAAAAGATTCAATTTAACATGAACTTACAAAATAAAAATAAACAAATTAGCAAATTAAACAAAATAACACATTTCACAAATAAAGCAGTTTTATCTAAATAATATTCGTGATAACTAAACGTTTATTTATTTCAAGATTTAAATTAAATGTAGTTCTATATGCAACTGTTATTAACACTATATAATGTATTGACAATTAAAAATCAAAAAGACAATCGTTATTTCAAAAGATAAAATATGATGTATGAGATTTTCATTGGAAATAACTGAGGATTTAATGAAGTGCACACAGATAATAATATTAATAATTAAACTATTAGGTATTATTAACATTTAAAGAATAAATTTTATTAGTAGTAATAGCTCCAATATATGTATTGTCAGTAAACATAATTCCATATTAAAAAAAATTATGTTTCTGGAAAATGGTTGCAGGTCAAAAAAATTATTTATGTAGCGACGATTTATAATTGCCATCAACATAAAATGCGTCCGAATACGTATATTTGTTACAATGTGCCTGACGTCGTCAAAACACCTCTTTTTATATTTGCCATAGACTGGTCGTCGTACAACTTTGTTTTCGTCAGAAATACCCAAGTTTCTTCACTCAAATGCCTATTGATCAAAATGCAGCATGCAAGAGTGGTTAAAACGTGCTTTAACACTGTTTTTACTATTACAAAAGCACTCTGCTCCAGATGATATACTTTTATACATTCCTTCTAGAAAATAAAGAAAATATCCTTTTAGAGCCGAATTCAGTTATTGCAAGTTTCATGCACATGGGAGCATAACTTCCCTTTTGAATAAAGGTGTGTATCTATCAACATTAAAAGGATACTTCCCCCCCCAAAAAAATTAAGACACATTGGATTTCTCCTTAAGAAATAATGTATTAAAATAGTTATCTTCAACACTACTTAATATATTAACTTTAAAAACAAACCTTGTAAAATCATGCTTTTAAAAATAAACTTTTTGATCTTTAAATATGTAACTATAAGTAATCAAATTTTTAAATGCATTAATAAATAATTAATATTATTAATAAGTATTTGTATAATAGATATTACGGAGAGTAATTTTGAATGAAGCATAGATTTCATAATAATTTTTAAAGTATTTCTAATCAAAATCTCGAATAAATATTATTTTAAAAGAACAAATGCATGCATATATTATCAAAAGGTTAGTCTTTCTGTTTCTTACTAGATAATATCTTCCATTTTAGTATAAAATATCTCATGAACTAAAAAAGCAGCTGAAGAAATTCAAAGAATGCAAAAGGTTTGGTTACTTAAGGAATAAGGGAAATGCGAAAACAAATATGCATTCGTATTTGCATAAATTAGTTTAAAACTAATACGCAGAAAAAACAGTCCGTTTACATATCTGAGATTTCTAACATAAAATAAGAAATTAATTGCAAGAGGAAAAAAGTGTAAGAAATTTTCTTGAAATCATAGAAACTTTTATTAAAAATTGTAAAAGCCTATAAAAATTAATTTTGTGTGAATCAAAGTACAATATAGCGTTAGAAGAATCTTTAAGCAATTCATATAAATGATTAATTAAATATATCATGAATAAAATACCTTTAATTTATATTTACCTTTAATTTAATTTATATTAAAATCAAACTGAATGAAATGTAAAGAATAGAAAAATATTATTAAGAACTCCACTTATTGTTTTTAAATCGTTTGTTGATCAATAACAAGCAGATTTAATTTGAAAGTTGCGTTTTGACGGATGGCAACATTCTGGCGAGTTATATTTCCACAACTCGCAAAACATTACTTTTAAGTAGCCGTTATTTTTCATTAAATTTTAAAGATAAATTTCCTTACACTGGAGTGTGAAAGATAAATATGGTTAAATTGGCGAATTTTTAATCAAAATTTATTAATTTGCACAAAATACGAATTAAATTTTTAAAAAAATCGAATTTCAAAATTCAAGATTTTGGGTGTATATGTTCAGGTAGGGAACGTGTGCTCAAAATTTGATTCCGTTGTATTCCCAAAATTTTTTATTCTACTGTTTACCCACGATACAAGGAACAAGCAAACGAATAGATTCTTCATTACTTATCAATATATATTTCAAGAATCATTATTAATTGAAAAAATAATAAAGTGAGGGAAGAAAAACATACCGGAACTGACTGTAGAAACGAGAAGAAAAGTGCACTATGGCTTTTTAAACTTTATGAAACATGGCTTCAAATAATTTAGATTAATTATTTTTAAATTTAGTTTATTGTCTTCGCAAACTTACTTTAATCCTCATTTACTTAAATTTGAATGATAGTCATATTACATTTGCCTGAACATAGCATATGATCCAGGTAAATATGATTGATCAGTTATCCTCCTAGCACATAATCTACATTAATTTATTGTCATTAATGTTCATAGATTCATTTAAATCGAAAGAAATTTGCTTAAAATTGTTAATAAACGTGTAACAAAGAAATTATCTCAGTTTTTTACGTCTTAACATATTGTCATATTCTTACTTTTTTATTTTACCAATGAAACGCTTAATATCTAAATTGCAAGTTCATCGTACTAGAAAGGTACAGCCACGAAGGGATGCAAAAGTTCATCGTATCATTAGCATGAACAGTTTTATCAAAACAATTTAAAGCAAATTTCTAAATCATTTTAATAATATATATTAATATAGTGGGCAAATTTCTGATTTATCATTTATATTTCTGTTATGATAATTAGTTTACCTTCTACATAAGATATTGAGATTTTTATTATTCGTATGAAAATTTATTATTACTCGGTTAAGAAATGTTTCAATTAATAATTATTATTTCAAAATAGCATTTTAAGTTAAATTGATTTTAGTTGTTTAAAAAACTAGTTTTTAATATTAATTAAATATTGCAAAAAATTATAATAAATCTTCTGGCCAAACTATTTTTCCATTTTAATACATTTTTATTCTAAAAATAAAATATCTCTTTCAATAAAAGATACGCATTATACAGGAAATGTTTCGGTTTATAAAAACAATAATTTGCATTTATCAGTTATAAAATAGAATTCTGCAGTTAGAAAACACTATAGCATATAACCAAAAGTTTCAAGTTTTCATTTAAAAACTAAATAAAATTTAAGATTTTCAACCCTTTAAATATAAGTATTAAATATTTACCAAAATTTAAAATAAGCTAAATTAAAGAGAATTTTGAACCTTTTTCAGCTTGTTTAATAGTTATAGATATTAAAGAACTCGAGCTGGAAAAACTCTGATTTGGTATTTTCTTGTATAATTTGATCACATCAAGAAATTAATAATTATTGCACTTTTCCGTTCAGATTCTGCATATTAATAATTTCTCTGGCTAGAAATCTTAGAAAATGCTGCCGCTAAACAGTAAAGATAAGCATACCTTCCTTACTTGCAATCAGAGTGATAACATTCCCGTCTTCGGATATTAAAATTATGGTATGGCTCATCGCTGGAATTAAGAAATCTGAATCAGTTATTAAATCGTGACATTCCACGCCATACCCGCTTATCACAGTCCTTTACTTCTTTAATCCAAAGATGCTAAAAAAATCAAGAATGGTACATGAATTCGTAACATTGGAACCGAATACCAATAAAGTGTATCTAAAGCGAAACGGAAGTTGGGGTTAAGGAAGTTAAAACCACTCTTTTTAACTTTTTTTCTCATTATTTAATTTTTCTAATTCCTTTGCGTAACTCTTGGCTTCCTACAGATAGCTCTTCTTCCAAAAAAAAAAGTCTCCGACCGTAGCAAGGCTGTTACTTACAGGAAATGATGAATTTTGAGAAGCATGGCACACAGTGTATCTTTGCATGTAGGAAGTCAAATATCGCCAGGTATATATACTGGAAACAGATCTCAGAACCGGCAGAGAACCTTTCGGGTTCGATCAACCATCTTCCAGCTTTCTCTGGTCTGATATCACTTAAATAAGGTGTGCTTCTTCTATTGGATTTATTGCAATAAGGATTTGGCTAAGTATAAGTTTTTCTAATTATCTTCACTTGAAAAGCAGCTATATTAAATTAATCATTAAAGCAACTGTCATCAATTATAAAACTCTAAAAAGTAATTACTTAGTTTAATTATAAATAAACATTAATTAAATGAAAATTCCATAATTAGTTATTAGTAATAAAATTTTAAAAAATAATTACTTTGTTTAATTTTGAATAATGTAAATTAAATGAAAACTTACCGATCACTAATTATCACTAATAATAATTTATAATTATCATTAAAAATAAAGCCTAACAATAATTACTTAATTTAATTAAAAATTAAAATTTATTAAAATAATTAATGTGGTAACGAAATATGAGTTTTGTTAATTTATACAATTGGAATTCCGATAATTTTAATTTTGTTAAGTCACTCGGAAAAGCATTAAGCAATGGTATTGGTTCTATGATTTTCAATGTGCTGCTAGTTCAAAAAATATTTCCCTGCAGTAAAAATCAAATTTATGCAAAATAACAATTATTTATAATTAATTTATAAATCTGACAAATAGTTAATATTTTACAAGCAAAATAAAATTATTACATAATTACATTAATTTTTAAATAGCTGTATAATTTAAGGGAAAATAAAATACTATAATTAGTCAATAGTTGTTACAAAAACTTCTTACTAAGTCAAAGTATTTAATTCTTATTTATTAGCGATTTGCCTAATGAAATTATTTACCTAGCGCAAAATAGTAAAACCGAAAAATTACCCATTGATTATAAAGATTCTAACTACTGACTCATTGTTTTTTCAACTAATTGAAATAAAATCTTAGAAATTTTAGAAATTCTTGCTCTAAACAATTTTATGTTGTAATGAAACAGTTTGATAAGATTGAATATCCTAATTAAATGTCAAATTATTATACTGTACGTCTATTATAATTTTTAATTTCTTAATGAATCCCTATTAATTGATTGCTTTTAAGTATTAATATGAAATAGGGTTTAATAATTTGTCAGTTAGTCATGTAAGAAAATTTTGTTCTTAGCTTACGATTTAATTAATAACTCATTTAATGAAATCATAGTATTAATAAATCACGAATACAAAATGCTTTAAGTTTAATTATATATGTGAAATTAATAATTGATGTATTTCTAAATGGCAACAGAAATTGCGTTCACTAATTTTCTGAGTTTATATTTAGCAATATCTCACAGTATTAAAGTAATTGACTTAATTACTCGCCTTTTATTAGCGTATTAAAAGCAATTAAGTGTTAATTTAATATTTATATTCTAAAAAAGTGATATATAAGCGACATGTAATTGCATTAAAATTCAATTCAGAATTAAAACAATAAAAATTTTGTAAAAGTAAAAATATACATTGTTTTGTATGAATTTCATTTTTAAACATACATTACACTTTTTTATATAAAACAAAAGGGACAGCTACCGAATAATCTGAAATCAATGTACTATATTTATATCTTAATAACAAAATATTAATAAAATTATTTAATTTATATTAAAATAAGTTACTTCTGAGGAAATAAAAATTAATATAACTATTATAAAATTATTAATTCGTCTTTTAAAACTGTAATAATTAAAATTAAAATTATTGCATAAAACTTTTAAAATTAACATTTAAACTAAATAAAGAATATTTCTAATAGCTCTTACAAAGGCATTTCAATTTATTTATGAACTGTTGGAATATAGGTTTTTACTAATTACAATTTCTAACTTTATAGACTTGCGCATACTTAAGTAACTAAAAAGAGTTTTGAGTTCTTTTGCATTTTAAAATTATTTCAATAATATGTTTTCTTTCTTTTGATTCCTATCTTTCATTAAGGAAAAAATAATATTATAACTAATCTTATTTTTAGATAAAATAAATTAAATATGCTTGAAAATCAAATAAATTCAGCTAAATTTTGCGTCTAATAAGAGATTAAAAAATTGTTCTTACGTATTTTAATGGAAAATAAACAATTTACAGCACTGCAAGTTAACAGAATATGTACTAACAGATATTCTAATACATGCAAGAAGAATAAAAAGCGATTTGCAGTTAAACTAATTTCAGATGCCGATATTACGCAAATAAGAATGTAAACATTAAAATTTAGTAATAAACCCAAATAATAGCATATTCCATATAAAATCTGTAAAACATGAAATACATAAATTTCAATGTGTTTAATTCGTGCAAATTTTAAAAAGTTGTTTCAATAAAATCGTTCATGCAATGTGGAAGCTGTAATAAAAAAGCCTAATATAGATCCATTATTAAAACTTTGTTTGCCCCAGTTTATTACTACATCGCGTTAGTAATATACAAGATATCATTTTCCAATTGTGATATTTAATCCAATGCTCTCAATAATAAGAAGAAAAGAATGGAAATCAAGAATGAAAAAGACAACTTTTCAGTTCTCAGCAAAGTTAATTAAACCCTTTCTGGTTATAAAGCATAGAATTTTTATTTCCTGTTACCATTTATAATACATTCCTTAATGATTTAACTAACGCCTTCAGAAATCAATTTACACTTCCGGTTAAAAGAGGAGACATCCCTTTGCATGTTCGATGTGTTTCAGTGAAACGTGACGAATTGAAGCGAAAGTTAAATGTTGTAGTTTTTTTAATCGCTGAGGTGAAAAAGTAGTAACAGCTTTACTGACATAAGATATCCGTTTTCCTTGAGCAGCCACCTTGAACCGATTTACACTTTCCGATCAGGAAAAAGTTAAATCGTCGGATGCTTCTATTTCAAATACTTAATTTTTTATATAAAACCAATATTTAAATATACTTACTTACGAGAGGAAGAAAGCCTATTAACAAGAATACATAACAAATAATGGTTCTAAACTAGAAATCTAGTTTTCCAGCTTAGAAATTCCGAGAATATATATTTAGAAATTGTGTTGAGATTTTAATGGTATTCGGTGGAATGCATCATTTTAAATTCGAATGCCTGAAAATATACAGATTTTAAATTTTATTCATACTTGATTTTTACAATTTAAAGACAAAGAATTGCTTTTGAATTTGTTATTTCAGTAATATTCTAGGTACATTATTTTGGATAATTCAAGCGATTGGATTTCTAAAGCAAAACGAAAGACTACAAAAGTTAATTTCTTCCAAATAAACTCGCATGACAAAAAATTAGTTCCGTTATTAAATGATTACGTCTATAAATTAAAATATATTATTTAAACACCTGATAGAAAAGGTAAATTATTTAGGGTACTAAAGTTTTGTCTTTAATAGCAAATAACCTTTCCAAATAAAATTAAAATTTTTCAGTTATGGTTTATATTTTACAGAGGATGTCAGTTCCTGTGAAGGTATGTCTTTTGCTTTTGGTAGTTGCAGCATACTACGTGTCTGCAGAACCAGAACCAGAACCGGAACCACACCATCACCATGGGTTCGTAGATGCTTCTTGTTTTTTACAACTTACTTTGTAGAATGAGGTACTTAGTAGCACTTGGTAGAATAGAGAGCTCATACTAGCTATTATTAGAGCTCTTAGAATTAATTAGTAGCTCTTACTAGAATAAGTTTATAATATTAAAACTAATTTGTTTTTAGTTTATACAATATTAATTTTATTTTATTTAAATCGAGATGTAGATTTTAATTCAGACCATTTATATGAGAATATGTTCTTGTAATTACTGGTATTATATATTTGCAGGAAACAAGTTATAGTTGTGAAGGATAAGAGTGAACATCATCATCACCATCATCATCACCACAGCCATAAGCATGGTCATGATCATAAGCATGGACATCATCACAAACATGGACACGATCATCACCATAAGCATGGCCATCATCATCATCATGGTCATGATCATAAGCATGGTCATCACCATGGGCATCATCATGGTCATCATCACGCTCATCACCATGGTCACCACCACGGACATCATCACGGACATCATCACCATCATGGCCACCATCATGGACATCACCATCACCATGGTCATCATCACGGGCACCATCATCATCATGGACATCATCATGGTCATCATCATGCTCATCATCATGGACACCATCACGGACATCATCATCACCACGGTCACCACCATGGACACCATCACGGACATCATCATCACCACGGTCATCACCATGGTCACCATCACCACCATGGACACCACCATGGACACCATCATGGCCACCATCATGCCCATCATCACGGGCACCATCACGGGCACCACCACGGGCACCACCATCATCATGGTCACCATCACGGGCACCATCATGGCCACCACCATCACCATGGACACCATCATGGACATCATCATGGACACCATCACGGACATCATCACCACCACGGACACCACCACGGACACCATCACGGGCATCATCATCACCACGGACATCATCATGGTCACCACCACGGACATCATCATGGACATCACCACGGGCACCACCACGGACACCACCACGGACACCATCACGGACACCATCACGGACATCATCATGGCCATCACCATGGCCATCACCATGGTCATCACCACGGCCATCATCACGGCCATCACCATGGTCATCACCACGGCCACCACCATCATGGCCACCATCACAGAAGGGCAGATATCCTTCAAAAGGGTCTCCATGATTTCGATGGTCTCTTGGGATTTCATTTCCGCCGATAAGCGACTGAAAATTGCACGGCGGAATTTGCTGGGTTATCATCTTTTCAAAGAGCTTTTTATACCATGAAAAGCTTATTTCTTTATAGGCAACCAAAGGGGAAATCTTGCAACAAAGATCTATATATGAGCTATTGCCACGAGCACGAAAATACCATGGCTTACGTCGTGCGCATCTAGTCGGTATTCAGCTCTCCTGCTTGGTTGTCTGGCAGTTCCCGAGACTGGGTTTACCAGTAATTGGGTGTATTGTTAGTTAGAGAGGATTTGTAATGTTGTTTATTTTTTAAATTTCCTTCAGTTTCTCAATTAGCCTTTTGTTATTTCTTTCTGCTTTAAAAACGCTTCGAAATGAGCTTTTTTGTCAGGATAAAAATATTATATTTTATTGTGATGAACAAGAATTGTAAATGGTTGATGGATGAATAAAATTTGTATAAAGTTAAGCAGTTTTTTTGTGAAAAATATTCTCTCTCGACTCCCAATCACATGAAAAAATAATAATTTTCGGTGTTTAAAAAATGGAAATCAAAAAAAGTCAGTTTAGTCAAAAAAGTTCTTAAATTATAACATGGTTAGACCAGTGCCTCATAAAACACGCACATTACCTATTATTCAATGAGTGGCTATTTACTTTGTTTCATTCATTAAAGTACTACAAAATATATAAGGGAAGAAAACAAAATAAATTTAATTTACTGTACATATTTACTCAAATTATATAAATACATCATGAGCCCCAATTAGTTTAAAACTCCGAGAGCTGCTCAAGTGTCTCATGCTTTTCGGCCGAATTATATCACTCTAGTCCGATGTTTCCTACTCATTATTGACAGATTATCTCGTGTAGTCCAGTGTTGAAGGGTTCAGAAATTCTTCACTTTATAGAGCAATAATCCTTTACTGCATATTCAAGCTTCAACCTTTATTTTTCTCATTCAAAATTTCATTAATTTTAAAATTTTACAGTAAACCTTTTAAAGAAAATTTGTAAATAAATTATTCACTGATAGCTTTTCATCAAAAATGTAATTTTTCCTAATTCTACAAAAATAACTGGATTCGCAAAATACAAAATGCAATTACGCACGTTTTACCAATAACATATTTAGCTACTCCTAAACGTCCCTAGATTTTTGCTGGTATTTATTTAACTTGAGAAAAATAAACTTTCAGGTATCAGACATTTAAATAAACTCATAAATTTTTAAGAGAAAACAATTTATTACAAAATAATTAATATTCATTAAAATTTATCTACGGCTTCCTAGCTAAAATAAACAGATTCCACCACTTGAAATCGAACTAAAAGTACAACCTCTAAAACAACAACGATGGAAAAATTAATTTAGCCAACTAGTCTCTTTATTATTCCAATTAATTTTAAAAAAAGAAAATTTACTTTATTCAGGCCTATATTTTCTTTTAAAATAATCTTAGAAGATAAATAATAGCATTCTCGACGGGTAACAGTCAAATCAAATCACATTCGGACTTCTTCCACATTTACAATGCCATTCATTTTAAAATTTCATTCATTTTTAAAATTTATTTATTCAGAAATTGAAGCTTAAAGCAAATTTCTAAAAAATGTGTGATTGATTACTTAATGCTAAAATTATTTTTTTTATTATTAAGGAAGATCAGTATGCTATAATTAGCTCCAAAAACGACATTAGTTCCGAAGGTATATTAGTCTCAAACGGCATTTTGCGTTGAATCACTATAAACGGCGTATCACTTTTCAAATTACCACCAAATATTATCGTCCTGCATTATATTTAAAGAAATTAAATAATGAAAAATCTGCATGAACGTATGTTCTTTGCAATGTGAAAAAACAACGGTACCTAGAGCTACAAAATTTAGAATAACGTAGTCCTTCACCCGAACATGGACACTTGGAAGCCCGAATTTTGAATTCCGAATTTGTTCTGTTATCTTCTTCATATTAAAGCTTTAAAGAATTTTGATCAACAAAGTCAACGATTTCAAAAAGAGCAGTAGCAACACTGTATGGAATAAAGCATTTTTATCTCCAGCTCGCGAGAATTCGAAAATTCTAAAGATATGCTTTTTTTAATATTTTGTGATTTCGCTGTGAAATCGAATTTTATGTGGCGTAAGAAAAAAAGATTTTGATATTTAATAAATAAAGTAAACATACAAAACGATAATAATAAAAATATAAAAAAGGCGAGCAAAGCCATCTTAGTAAGAAAATTGAACATTGATATGATAAACCGAGGAAAGACTAAAAAAAAAAAAAAAAAAGTATGCGACACTTAACGCTGCATTGGAAATTCTAAACGTATACTACTTTGCTGCTTTTAAAATTTTTGTAATTTTGCTGATGAACTGCATATGACATAAGTGCGAAGAAAATGATGCTAAACAATAAAGTTTAAAAGGAAAAAAATTAATTACTAGGAGTGAGTGTAACAGCAGACTGGTAAACTGCAAGCTTAGCGAGAGAATGAAAAACCTTAAAAAACATTTTTGAGCGACTGTTAAAATCTGAAACTCTTTACATTTTTCATTTTTGAAAATATTTCTGCATAATCACAAAGTTGCTGGAAGTGTCCTTTCCCATGGCTAAAGAAAGCCATTGTTTCCTTGAATTCTAGATGATAAGATTCTCAACCCCTAAAACTCTTAAGAGACCACTTGTTTTTTTCAGTTGATAGAAACCCAGGTATTGCCCTCTGTGAAAAACAGTTTGGTCCAAATTGCTCATTTTAGGAAACCTATATAGCTACAGACGTTATTTTCGAAGTGTTCTACAATGTCATCATTTTAAATGCACTGAGTTCGCCCCGGATTCGAATCTTCATGAACGGAAAGGTTACATGGTTGGCTTTTATGGTTTCCGCCATCTCTAACATGAATATAGGACTGTTTCGCTTAGTAATCCAGGAAAGCATCCATCACATTAGGGAGATTACTCTTGTGTAATTTGCCGTCTCTCAGTAACATAACTATGCCATTTATTATTGAGATTATTAAAATAAATAAAAGTTAAATCTGAAGTCAAAATTAGCAAGCATTTATTTCATACTTTCTAGCCAGCTCGAGGAAACGCATTTATACAATAAATACTTCAGCAGGGCTTAATTTCTAAAATCAGAAGTGCCGGAGCCTTGCGGAAAGCCGTCAGACAGAAGGGAAAAATAAATAAATAATAATTTATTAGAGAATAATAAATTAGCTAATGATTTTAATAATTAAATTAAAATTAAAATTCGGTAAAATGTAAAGAATTAAACAAAGATGTAAAAAAATATTAAATCCATTATAAATAGTTAAAAGAAGTAAAATATCAGACCTCGTCTTATTTGGTGATCCGGCTGGACTTGCAGTTTCATTCAGAAATTAAAAAATAGCTCAGCCGGCCTCAAGCTGAATTTAAACCCTAAATATAAGACATAACGGACCATTTAAAGGGAGGAGAGAAGCAAAAAACTATTCTTTTTCCCTCACACCAATGGAAAAAAGTAAAACGAATAAATCGTCACTAATGAGAATAGAGAGAATGTTAGAAATAATATGAGTGTAATGAAATTTTCGTGGAGAAGTGTAGCTTCAAAGACAAACAGAGAAGTGTACAATGCTTTCTGACGGCGATGCCTTGCAGATATAATTATAGCTGTCAAGCAGAATGTGACTGGACAGAAAAAATTTTCCCGAATCCTATCGGTTACATTCTACGGGATCCTATCGGTTACAAATCTACGGGAGCTTTGTAGTGAAAGATCACTGGCGCTGGACATGCATGACCAAGGTAATCATTTTCAGTACTCTTGGAAACAAAACACTTTACCTGCTCTTATAAATTCATTGCACTACCTGACAAGTGAAAAGTGACGGCGGACGCGAGCATATATGGTGGACCATAGTGGTCCGCCAAATATAAAATTACTACACATATTTCGTTCACATTGAAAAATTACATGAAAAGTACAAAAATGTTACCTTCTTGTACTTAGCTTCACATTTCCATATCAGTGAAACGGAATTTCGCGAAAAGCAAGAACAAACTGGCAAACGCAAAGCGAGATCAATAAACTGATAGTGTTATTCAGCCAGTTTTTAATTATTGTAAACATAATAATCATCGCTTACTCAGCAATGGCGACATCGATCAGCAGTTAGACAAAACAAAAATGGAAACTTCCAGTGATGCAATTATAAACAAGAATGCAGATGGTTCTCATAAAAATCCATCAAGTTGCCTATTGACACGGAGAAAAACTGTGTTATTAACGACCACAATAGCATGTGTTTGTAATTCAAAAGGAAGGAGAATTCCATTTCGAGCTATTATTGTAACAGCAGCATATCCATGGATGCCAACTCTCACTTTCAAATGTTGCTAGATGCACTTGAAAAAGTAGCTCAAAAGTCGCTAAATTCAGAAGGAATTTCACTAAAAGTAGTAGCTAAACTTTAAAAAAAGTATAATCCATATTCCATAATAGATTTTTTTACTCGTTAATTTTTAAACTGAATCTTCATAAAAATATAAATAATGCCCCAATTTTTCTGCGGACCATCAAAACGTTTTCAGACCCCCAGTGGTCTGTGTACCACCGGTTGGTGATCGCTGGTCAAGTGCACCTCAAGATGATATGGGGAAGGGTGAAGGACCACACGGATTCCTCACACCAGTCGCACACTGCTATTTCTATAAATGTGCTGCAATTGTTGGCTATGTTACTTATGTTAATTCCAATTATAAGATTTGTCCTTGAAGTAGTGCAGTGCCAGTTGATACAATATCAGTTGAGCATTATTTAGATTTAATATTAAATTATTTTGATGCCGTGTTATGCACCGAATTATTATATTTGATGCATTGGCATGCCATTTGAGTTGCTATGCTACGATGTCTTATTCGGTTTTGTATAGAGTTGTACCGAGTTCCTATAATTTGGTCATAATTGATGTGACTTGTTTCACTAAATGCTTTTGATTGATCAGAAATTTACAAAATGGTTGTTGATTGGTTCTCGGAAATGGTATATGCTGACCTGTTATGAGAGGGCATTCTGTCAAATAATGTTCCGGTGTGCCCGGTACATTGCCGCAGACACATTGATCACTATTAGTAATAGTATGACGTGCAACGTAGAACGGTGCCCCGAAATATATCGAATTAACATGTTCGCTGGCCAATTTTCTGTTGGTGTTAACATAAGAAATATGATAATGAGTACGCCTAGCAGTGTCTCCGGAATCCCATTCTTTCTGCCACATTAAAATGACTTTAAGGCGAGTAGCACGTTTCAGATTAGATGATAGGCCAAGGTGTTTGTACTTCTGCGTTTATGTTTAAAGCTGCGTCTTTCGCGAGGAAGTCTGCTGTCTCATTACCAAATGTGCCAGAATGTGCTTTCGTCCATTATCATTATCATTAGATGATGATTCCTGCGTAGAAGTTTCTGAATATAGGAAATAATTGGAGAACTTTGTATTGCCTGAAGCGATGACATGCTGTCAGAATGAATCTCTCCGTACGTTCGTTCATTTGTTTCTTTATTGCAAAGAATATCTTATAGCATGGAAATACTCAGACTGCAGCGCAGTAGGTGATAATTTTCTCAATAACTGTTAGGTGTAATAATTTTTGTATGTGTGGGATGAAACCCCACATATATCCTTTCATATATTTCATCTGAATGGCTATTATGCATTACCTCCATTGTATTGCCCTACCTGAAGAATAAGTCTTTGGCCTTTGGAATGGGGACTTTTCTTTCCTTAAATGTCTTAACCTCCGTCACGGAACTCTCACCACTGGTCTGGCGCATTATAACGTTTAAGGTTATACGCCATGAAACTTACAAACTCACTTAACTTTCGTCAAAGTGACGGACAAAAGCATGCGTTAGCATAAAATTTATATGCCGAATCTGTATTTCACTTAGGTAAAAGAAGATCCCGAGCCCTTTTATTTAGGGTTCCGGTGTGCTCCAGCTAGAATTAAGCTTTACCTCAGAAATTGAGAAGTATTGGAGCCGGGCTCGGGCGCAGTTTAAGCTCTGTACTTCAGAAATTGTTGTTATGTTACTTTTTAACATGATAATTTTTATAAGCCATTGGATACGGTAAATGAAAAAATCTTTGCCCTTTATTATGTCATGAAAACTGCAAGATATTGAATTCAAAGGTATTATTGCTTAGGGAAAAAATTCAAGAAACAATTTAGTACATTCTAATTACTTTGAGGTAATAGAAAACAATTCTGGCTATGGTTTGAAATCCTGTTAGTGAAAAAATATATTTTCTTAGAAATAACAAACAAAGAAGAAATGAATAAAGACTCTTTTTCATCTAACTAATTCAGTGAGCTCATTTGAACTTGTATTAATTCACAAAGACACGAAGAAATAACACATCAAATGTGATTATTTATTTTAAATTGTGTAAAGTATTAATTGTTTTGAAATAAATACGTAAAACTTTATAATTTATTATTTAAAAATTAATCACTATTATTTTACATATAAATATTCATTGTTCATTATGTCAGTACAAAGGGAAAAAAAGGAAAGTAAATGCAATAATTGATTTACTTTCCTCGCAATGATTGAAAAATGTTCATTGTAAGCTATTTAGAATATTAAAGTCGTTTAATACAATTAATATTCATTTCATAGCCAAATATAAAAGAATCCAAGAAATAGGCTAAAATGTTATTCTTTATTGTTTTTGTATGATTTTATTATACAAAAAATTCATTTCGTAATAACTTCAGAAGTCATTAAGGAAGCAAAAGTAATTTCGATAGTTTTATATCATGATTTAATGAAAAAAATAATTAATCTAATTTATCATACTAGTTTTGTTAGCATGCCAAACGAAAAACACTTGGTAAATTGAGGTCGACAGAAGAAAAAAAAAACTCAGATAGAAACAATACAAGAAGTAATTAGGTGTCCTATAACAGTTTGTTGTTATCTCCTGCAACTAGATTAGAAACGGAAATCTTATTACAAGAAGTTATTATTACTTATCAAGAAAAGCTGTAATTATTTCAAGCGAAAATAACAGAATTTTAAATTATCAACGCTGTCAGAATGACAAAAACTGGTAATATGTTCATATTTTTATTAATTGAAAACATTTCTTCAGCTAATAAAAGCATGATCCATTTGTTTTCGGTTCAAGAAATTAAAAAGTGATTGAGTGGTTAGTTGACTTCAAGTAAGGCAAATTATATGAGGATTATTTGCCAAAAGAATGATGCATTGTGTGGACTTGTAATGAAGTTGGTTTGTATCCACTTCACACTGGCAAAATCTAAGTTCGAAGCCAACCCAAAACTTCTAGGTCTTAGTAGTCATGCCGATTCATCCCTACTGAGTCTATACCTTGCTTGAAAAAATATCAGATTGTATTACAGCAGTTATTATAAACTAGAACTTTCTGAATCTCTTGCGCTTTTATTTCAACGTTAATTAAATATGTGTATAAAATAGTTTTATTGAACTCTGAGGCAATTTGTTTAGAATAAACCACACTTGTATATATAAAAAAATTGGCTTCCAAAAACTTCTTAATTCTATAAAAGAGTACTGGAAATTACGGTGACTTTTATATTAATTTAATAAATAATTTATTCAAATAAAGTATCCGATATTTTTAGAGCAAAAATCAAAATACAGCATTTATAAATAATTATCAGACACCGAATGTGCAAATAAAAATTGTTCAATTGACTTCAAAATTTCTTAATTCTAAAAAAGAATATTCGATATTGTGGTGGCTTTTATATTAATTTAATAATTTACTTGTACAAATAAAATATCTAAAATTTTCAGAGCAAAAACTAAAATACTAGTGTAAAATATTGACAAATACCGAATATAATTTAAATTACCAAAAAAATTGTTTAACTGGGCCGAAAACATGCAATATTTTCAATTCTAGTTACATTTTTGAAACTGAAAACGGATTGTATTGATTTATATTATAATGAGCCTCATCCTGATAAATTAATTCTTGATGTGCCACGTAGACTTAAAATTGTACTGAACATCATTTTATATAAAAATTAACGTACAATCAAAAGGTTAATGAAATTCAAGATATTAATAAATTTTAATAGGCTAATTAATTTTATAATTACAGATAAAAGGACACATTTTAAAAGTATATATTTTAATTTAAAAATATTAAAAATTAAAAATATTTTGGAAATATACTTATAAAAATATTTTGGAAATATACTTATCTAATACTGGCAAATAAGTATGACATTATTTATATATTTTTTTAAATTCTAATTAAAGGACAGACATTCTTCTCTAGATATATTAATAGAAATCTATCAGTCATTTACACTGCATAACTTTATATTATTGTTTTAAATATAACTTTTAAGAATCTGGGATGTTTTACTAAAAAAAATGCATTGAAATATTTCCAACATACGAATATTTAATCATAAAACTACGAAAGAATTTTTCTTCAAATAATATTCTAGGAAAAGAAGCAAAACTTTTGTGTTCTTTTCCTGAGAAAGATGGCGCTGTAAGAAAACTCTTATCAAGCTAAGTTATTTCTCAGAGAAATATAGTTTGTCTTTCTTTGACTGACATTACATAACTGAAAAAAAAGGCTGAAACTTAGTCGAGCAAATTCAAAGTAGCTAACTTTGACAAGAATACAGTTCGAGATTGTTAACAAATTGGTTATTAGTTTAAATTTATGCCTAATCTAAATTGAAAGATTTAAAAGGATTCAGATGACATTAATAATTTTTAAAATTAATGAGCTCCCTTAGCAAGTTGTATAAGCAAGTAATTTTGTACGCAGCTCATTTATTTTCATATCAGTTGTAAATTAGTTTAACTGAAGCGTATTTTTTAAGTTTTATGTGGATAAAATATGCGGTATTTCCCGGTTAAAAGGCTTCTAATAAATTAGATAAATATTGTGTGCATTGATTGCAAGCAAAATTGTACTTAAAAAAAAGGTATAAAAAATAGTATTACATTAGTAAGTCTGGTAGCAAGCTCCACGCAATTTTGTTTAAATAGAATTGTTTTACTGCTTCATTTGAGTAAGTTAATACGTATTTTATGGTAAAAAAATGGGTTTCGTGCATTCTGATGCAAAAGCAATAAACGTGAAAGTTTCTTCGAAATAATTTTCATATAATACTATGAAGAGATAATATTACCTAACTCCTCATACGTATTGCCAGAAAAAATTTACGAAAAAGCATTTATTAATTTAAATACCAAAACGTCTTTTTTTACTGTTAAGCACGCAGCACTAAATTTGACATAACGCAAAAAGTTATATTTTGATAAAATCGAAATTCTGCGGGAAGGTTGTCGCACAAGCTATTTGTTTATGTGATTTAAGTTATTTATGTGTTGCTTTATTAGTATAATATAGAATTTGATGTTCTTTGACAGCACAAACTGGAATCCAAACTCCTAACAGATCTGAAGCAAATTATCGCTCGTCTAAAGATATTGAAAAAGGCTTTACAATGTTACATAATAACCTTATTAAAATCCGAATCTTGAACATATAATGCAAATCTCGGGTTTAACGAAATCAGCCAACCACTTGTGGCGAGATAGCTTAAAAGTAATAGTCAAATTCAAATTAAAACTGAATCTGCTAGTCGAAGACTGCATAATTTATTTAATACGAAGTTGGTTCAAATTTCTCATCAGCGTAACAATTTAAATGTCATCAATTATAACACAAGATCGATTATTACAATCTCATTCGAGCTGGCGAAAGGTAGCAACACGGCCTCGAGAGGCGGAAACCCGCACTGTCTTATAAATCCCGAAATCTTAACTTAAAGACTCTATATATAATTTGAATTCTGGAAGGGTAAAGGAAAGTAGAAGTAACAGTATAGATCTAAATCATAATAACTAGTCAAATTAACATTATTGAACCTTAAAATAATAAAACAAGCAAAAATCTCAGCTGGGTGCATTTTACACTTTAAGAACTTGCTTTACAATTCGTGCATTCGAAGAAAACATTTTTATCCTATACAGATAAAACAAACAAGCTTTAATTGGGGATGTGGTTTTCCATGAAGTTAAAAAAATCATTTGCGTCATTATTACATACATTCAGTCAAGCGATACAGAACATTAAATACAGAAGGCTGCTTATTGTAGAACGCAAAAGTGAAAAATGAGTAAGTTTCTGATCCTGGAGAGCAACCGAAAATAAATGGGCAGAATTTGTTCTTCCAAGAGCATTCCAAAGAGTTTTTATTTAACTAAGGTGCGAAAAATATGCTTGTTACTCTATATGAATTTTATCGTTGCCGTTGCTTTGACCTGTCTGTTCCGTGCAGAATCCGTGCGCTAGTCTGTTCCGTGCAGAATAGAGTTATCGTCCATTAAACGGAAATTAAACCCAATACTATTGAGAAGAATATTACGAAGAGTTTAAGGACTTACCATTATTTTGTCACAATATGTTATACAATTACTAACTACGACACGAGTAGATCAAGCGTGATGTGTGAAAAAAAAATCATTTTACTGCTATGATTAAACGCATATAGTGTTCAATCATATTACTGGGCTGTTTATACATTCCTTCTTGTCTCCCATAACAGATTACTTTTTGATTCTATGGCAAATCATAATTCATCCGAAAAGATACATTAGCCTATTATTCAAGTCGTTTCTTGACAACACCACTAAAATCGTGATTTTCAAGCCTCACGCTCAAAAGAATCTCTAACCTTGAATGGTAAGCCAACTATTCCTTTAACAGTTAGCCTCTGCCTTATAATATGTGCCAGATATCATCCTACTGATTAACTGATATAGCCTCTGGACTTTAGATAGTAGAATCAGTGTAACCACTGTTGATCGCTGTAGTTTATGCAGTTTGCTAATTATCAGAGGATGTTATAGGGCTAAGACGTCTTGAAACCGATCCTTGGATAAGTGTCCCATTTATATGAAATTGTTTCTTTGAAGGACAAGCGACAGTATGGTACAAAGAAAAGAAGCTAAAGATATACTTGTACATATCTTGACAGTATGACAGACCACAATCAGTAGTTACTACTTTAAACTTCCAAGAACGTTGAAAGCAAGGCAAGGCAAAACCTTTAAGTGCGTAAGCTCGTACGATGATCTTTACTCAATACTCTGACAATGCTCACAATATTCTGAGCTAAATTCTGAACTATAACGATGCTCTCTCCGTCTTCTATAGTTTTTTCCTATCCCCCAAGAAACTTCCAGTACCTTAGATTTCTCAGAATAGCTAGAGATCATATATAGTTACAGTTATATTGAGACGGATACAGTTATAGTTACACAGGAATCGGACCAAACTGTTGCAAAATGCTTGGCGATGTCTAGACTAATTTGACGAGAACATTCAGTTACCGAGATATACGAGATACGAGATAGGGCCATTACCAGTTTGGCCCTATCTACCCAATTTAGCGAGACAGACATTTACCTCAAAGTTAAATAGACTTGTAACCTCCGTAACCTTATTTTTCCGGTGATGCTGCTCATCCTGGTGCCTTTCGTGTTACCCAATACAAGAGATACTACAATTTACATTTAATTTCACTAAAATTATTTACATATGTGGAAAGTTGGTAACAATATGTCTACGATCAATGGTTGCGAAAATGGTCAATCAATGGTTTAAATCATCTTTATTACCTTCAAACAGGGTAAAAGTATCGTCTACGTAGCGGAACCATGCCGGGAAGTTTAAAGTTTCAAACAAGTTTGATTCATAATAATGCATGTAGATATCAGCCAGGATGGGACTGAGGGGGCTTCCCATGGCTAATCCCTCAGTTTGCTTGTAATATTTATTTTGGAAAACAAAATGTGTTTGTTTCAAACAGAGTTGAGTGAGAGAAATTAGCTCATCAATTTCGATGCAAGAGAAATGAAATTCGCGAAGTCTGGTTTTTAGACATTTTAATGCACCCTCCACTGGGACATTGGTGAATAATGATTTTACATCAAAAGAAACCATGAGTAAATTACTAGGAGAAATGTTTTTAACCTTTTTTACAAACTCTATTGAATTTTTTATGGTGTAAATGTTATTGTCTAATAGAGTGGAAAATCTAGAAACTAAATATTTAGCTAATGGATACGAGGCAGTACCTAAATTTGATACAATAGGGCGGAAAGGAATACCACTTTTATGAATTTTGGGAAGAGCATATAATCTGGACAATTCGCAACAGATGGGATAAGCGAATGTTTTAAGTTGCTTGAAATGATTTGCGAAGATTTGATCGCAGTTTTTATTTTGGATAAGTCCGAAGGTGAAGGATCTTTAGGGATCGGATTATATGGTCCTTCGTTTAAGAGTTTAGTGACACCATCCATGTAAGTGTTCTTATCCATGACGACTATCTGGCCACCTTTGTCGGCCTTTGAAATGATAATATCCGGGTAAAAATGAATTTCGCGCATTGTAGCTCTTTCTCTCGCAGTTAGATTTGGTTTCAAAGGTTTATTATTGAATTTCACATTATGAGCGATAAGATGCCTAATCATTTCTTTCTGTGAATCTGAAACTTTACTGAACTTGAAAGCTTTTTCGATAGGAGCCAAAATCTTTGGAATCGAGGGTGTACAGGTTTGTGAGAAGTTAAAATTATATTTTAGAATTCTCTCTTGTTCTTCTGAAAGACTAACATTAGAAATATTAACTATTGGCTTGATGTTTACAATGGGAAGATTTTTTGAACTACTTGAACTGGAAGACTGTAAAAGAACTTTTTCGAATTTAACTGCAAGGGTGTTTTTATGACGGTTAACTGCATTCTCCGTTCTAGACCAAGAATTTTGTTCAAGGGCAGTGAATTTTGGATATGATTTAGCGAGTTTCAGATGAAGCTTATAGAGTTCATGTTCAATTTTGGACAATTGTTGACGTGTATCCCTTATCACGGACCGAAGTAAGGCAAGCTTGCAATTTAACAGAATTCTTGAAACGCGACTTGAAGGTTTTTGATTAGATTTGATTTGAATAAAATTGGGGATCAATTTTTTACATTTACATTTAAGTAAAAAGTCAAGATGATTCAGGAATTTTTGCCGTTTCAGGCGTAATTTAGTGAAACGATTAACGATGAAGGCATGATAAACAATGCAGAAAATCAAACTAAATTAACTGAGCAATAATAAAGTACACACAAAACAGCAGAAAAATCCCTCACTGAAATGAATAGAAAACAAAACGTTTGTAAGCAAAATGCATGAAATCAGACAAGCAAAGCAAAATATCCAAATGTTCAAAACATAAACATAACTTGAAAATTGCAAAAATGTACTCACGGAAACTCCTACAATCACAAAATGGCGGCCACACCACGTGCAAAAAAGAAAGCAGAATGTAAGCCTATTTGGGGCTTCTATAATTAAGATACAATAACATGCCGAATAAATACTAATTCAGAAGGCAAACAACAAAAATCAGCGTTATATTTACAAAATTTTCACAGGACTAGTTTCGATGGTTTTACCGAACCACCATATTCAGCTGCAAAACCGCAAATGAACAAGATAGGAAATAATGATTAGATAAGTTAAGAAAGCCTGGACAAGAATAAACAAGTGACGCCATCTGTTGGCGAAACCAGAACTAAAACATAATTTCTCTAAAAGCCGAAGGCAAATTTGGATTGGAATTAGGATCGTTAACTAGAACAGAAAGATTTTTATGAATGTGAAATGCCTCTAGAAAATCCAGTTCTCCAATGGAAGATGGTTTTTGAATAATTTTGGCAGCAGAAAAATTGAAAGTGTGATTTTCGGACCAACAATGTTGAGCAACAGAAGACTTCTGTGTTTCCTTTTTTCTAACATATGCCTCATGTTCTTTGACGCGAAATTTTAAGGCCCTCTTAGTTTGGCCAATGTAAATTAAACCACACTGGCAAGGAATCCTATAAATACCCCAGGAATTCATATCCAGGAATCATATATATCATATATCTTGCCTTACTTCGGTCCGTGATAAGGGATACACGTCAACAATTGTCCAAAATTGAACATGAACTCTATAAGCTTCATCTGGAACTCGCTAAATCATATCCAAAATTCACTGCCCTTGAACAAAAGTCTTGGTCTAGAACGGAGAATGCAGTTAACCGTCATAAAAACACCCTTGCAGTTAAATTCGAAAAACTTCTTTTACAGTCTTCCAGTTCAAGTAGTTCAAAAAATCTTCCCATTGTAAACATCAAGCCAATAGTTAATATTTCTAATGTTAGTCTTTCAGAAGAACAAGAGAGAATTCTAAAATATAATTTTAACTTCTCACAAACCTGTAAACCCTCGATTCCAAAGATTTTGGTTCCTATCGAAAAAGCTTTCAAGTTCAGTAAAGTTTCAGATTCACAGAAAAAAATGATTAGGCATCTTATCGCTCATAATGTGAAATTCAATAATAAACCTTTGAAACCAAATCTAACTGCGAGAGAAAGAGCTACAATGCGCGAAATTCATTCTAACCCGGATATTATCATTTCAAAGGCCGACAAAGGTGGCCAGATAGTCGTCATGGATAAGAACACTTACATCGATGGTGTCACTAAACTCTTAAACGAAGGACCATATAATCCGATCCCTAAAGATCCTTCACCTTCGGACTTATCCAAAATAAAAACTGCGATCAAATCTTCGCAAATCATTTCAAGCAACTTAAAACATTCGCTTATCCCATCTGTTGCGAATTGTGCCAGATTATATGCTCTTCCCAAAATTCATAAAAGTGGTATTCCTTTCCGCCCTATTGTATCAAATTTAGGTACTGCCTCGTATTCATTAGCTAAATATTTAGTTTCTAGATTTTCCACTCTATTAGACAATAACATTTACACCATAAAAAATTCAATAGAGTTTGTAAAAAAGGTTAAAAACATTTCTCCTAGTAATTTACTCATGGTTTCTTTTGATGTAAAATCATTATTCACCAATGTCCCAGTGGAGGGTGCATTAAGATGTCTAGAAACCAGACTTCGCGAATTTCATTTCTCTAGCATCGAAATTGATGAGCTAATTTCCCTCACTCAACTCTGTTTGAAACAAACACATTTTGTTTTCCAAAATAAGTATTACAAGCAAACTGAGGGATTAGCCATGGGAAGTCCCCTCAGTCCCATCCTGGCTGATATCTACATGCATTATTATGAATCAAAATTGTTTGAAACTTTAAACTTCCCGGCATGGTTCCGCTACGTAGACGATACTTTTACCCTGTTTGAAGGTAATAAAGATGATTTAAATAAAGTTCTTTCAACAATGAATTCTATTGATCCTGCTATTCAGTTCACTTTTGAACTTGAGACTTGCAATTCTCTTCCGCTTCTCGACATTCTGGTCACACGTAACACATCCAACTTCAGTACTACAGTTTACCGTAAACCTTCATCGGTTTGCCTTCCACCACACTTTAAATCATGTCATCCGACTAAACAAAAGTTAGCTTCATTTTATTCCTATGTTTTCCATGCTCTTCAAGTTTGCTCCTCCAAACTAGCCCTTGATGAAGAACTAAATTATTTAAAAGCAATAGCTATTGACAAGGGCTTTTCACCCAACATTATTAATCAAGCAGTTAAAAAATTTTCATCTCAACACACTAAAAGCCACACTCTTATTTTAGGAGATTATAAAAATTCTGTTGTCATTCCCTTCTTTCCATCAATTAGCTATAAAGTTGCACATATTTTGCAGAAATTTAACTTTCGGGTTGTTTATTCTCCCATCAATAACATTCCAACTTCTATACTCAAGGACCCCATTCCGGATATGAATTCCTGGGGTATTTATAGGATTCCTTGCCAGTGTGGTTTAATTTACATTAGCCAAACTAAGAGAGCCTTAAAATTTCGCGTCAAAGAACATGAGGCATATGTTAGAAAAAAGGAAACACAGAAGTCTTCTGTTGCTCAACATTGTTGGTCCGAAAATCACACTTTCAATTTTTCTGCTGCCAAAATTATTCAAAAAACATCTTCCATTGGAGAACTGGGTTTTCTAGAGGCATTTCACATTCATAAAAATCTTTCTGTTCTAGTTAACGATCCTAATTCCAATCCAAATTTGCCTTCGGCTTTTAGAGAAATTATGTTTTAGTTCTGGTTTCGCCAACAGATGGCGCCACTTGCTTATTCTTGTCCAGGCTTTCTTATCTTATCTAATCATTATTTCCTATCTTGTTCATTTGCGGTTTTGCAGCTGAAGATGATGGTTCGGTAAAACCATCGAAACTAGTCCTGTGAAAATTTTGTAAATATAACGCTGATTTTTATTGTTTGCTTTCTGAATTATCATTTATGGTTTTTCAATGCGCTGATCTATTGTCGCATTTAAAAGAAGTGGATGCTGCTTTTCGAAAATTCCGAATTTTTCCCCCTGTAATCTTAATCGTGAGAGCTCTGTTGTATTAAATCATCACAATCACAAGTGCATTTCAAATTTTATTTCAACTGCTTGAGCGTATAGGTCTCTAGAAGTTCATATATCGGGAAGATTTTTCTTATTATCTCTCTGCGCTTCAAGTTTAAATGGTTTTTAGAAGACGCCAAGATTCATGTTTTAAGATTTAAGAAAACAGTTTTATAAAAATTACGAATTCTAATGTTTTATGCTTTCCTCCGGTCTCATTAAGGAGACAAGGAACGTTAACATTTTTTTTCGAACTTTAAGATATTTTATAATTATGTGTATTATGTATATTTGTACATAAATATAAAATTTAATAGCGATAGTACTACTACTTTTCAAATAAAATATATTTAAGGATATATATTCTTACATTTTACGGCTATATTCATAAATTCCCTTGCGCATCAGATTTAAACAGAAATCTAGAATAATTTGCATAACCAGTCTACATCAAATAGTTAACAAAACTGTGCATGGATTTTAAAATAGGATAAAATATTACTCAGAAATAAATTTTTAATTGAATTTAATATATTTAAAAAATTTATTGGCAATTAATTTTTTTATGAAAAGCCTTATAATTTCTGCAAAATTTTATCAATACTAAAATACACGCACAGTTATCTTAAGAAAATTATTAGGATCATATAAAATTAATAGGAAACCAATTCGAAAAAAAATTAAAACGCAAAGAACATTTTAAATACCCAGAATTTTCAAAAATCTTAAACGCATGAAATCGGGATATAAAGATGTGCTTTTAATTATATACTTGAAAAATAATTTATAAATACTTTTGCATTGTAATATTTCACTACCTTATTTTTTAACCCTATCTCAATTTAGTTTTTCTTCAACCGGTTTCAATAAAATCAGTTTCATATGTTATAAACAGCTATAACATATGAAATGTCACTTGTAATTTTTTATGAATAGCATAACAATTCCTCTAAAAGTTTATCAGTAACAAAACGCATGCACGATTTTCTTATGAATAGTGTCAGAATCATGTAAATTAAGTCTGAAAACAATGCAATAAAAATTTGAATGCAAGGGACATTTTTAAATACCCAGAATTTTCTAAAATCTTAAACACATGAAAACTGTAGATAAAGATTTACTTCAAGTTGCATACTTAGAAAATAACTTATAAGTACTTTTGCATTGAAATATATCATTACTGCATTTATTAGATCTTTTTCAATTCAGTTTCTATTGAACTGGTTTCAAGAAAATCAATTTTACTGCTTTTACATGAATCAATTTTATATTCTGTAAACAAACATAACGTACAAAACGTTACTTCCCATATTTTACAAAATGCCTAATAATTCCTGTAACATTTAGCAGTACTATAATCCATTCACAGTTCTCTTGTGAATAGAAACAAAATCTTATGAATTTAACATGAAAACAATTTGATAAAAATGCAAGGGATTTTTAAACACTTCAAATTTAAAAAAAATTATTAACGCGTGAAAACTGAATATAAAACATTTCTCCTAGTTACATACTTGAAAATAACTTATAAATATTTTTGTTTTGTAATTTATCATTACATTAATAATTATTAGCTGGTTTTCAGCTCTGTTTTTGTTGAAGGAAATTTTGTAGTCATTGTAAAAATCATCACGTTTGTCTCCCATACAAAAAAAAAAAAAAAAAAAAAAAAAAAAAAAAAGACTGAGATATTTAACTTTAAAATCTGCGGCTTTTGGCGCCATATTCAATTTGCACTGAGAGGATGTTTAGTAGGTAAATTAGAATAAATCGATGTTGATTTCCGATGTTCCTCCCCTTTAGTACCCTTCAGTAGTGCCTGTTTTGTGGTCTACTAGTATCTTTAATTTGCAATTTTATTACATTTAGTATCGCGAAAGAATTTTCACACAGATCATTTATACGATTTAAAAGTCTCAAAATGTATTATAAATGTTCTCAAAAAGTTTTGTTACTTTAGAATCATAATTTCATCTGGCCCACCAGCGGCCGAGCGGTAAAGTCGCTGAACACTGGTAGTTCGGTCTGAGGTTCGAATCCCGCGAACGGGCTGGCTGCATGGGTGTTTTCGTGGTTTTCCCCATGTGTAACGTGTATACGAGCCAGTTTCCCTTAGAAAGTCCTCCACGAAAGGCATCCCTCCTCTTAGGCAGATAGCCCTAGTGTGCTTTGCCATAATTTAATACACACACACACACATAATTTCATCTTATCGCTTAAATAATTTAAATTTTTAATGCAAGTAATATGATGCTACCCCTACGTACCAATAATGAAGTTTGCTAGTGTTATTTAGAATATGAATTCTATAAAATTTTGTGCATAAGATCTGCTTTTGAAAAAAAATAAAAATTATGCTAATAAATATTTTTCGCAATTATTTGAACAGAAACGTTTGTCACGAAATTTCTTAACATCAGAAACCTATTTTTCTAAATGATATTTTATTTTTAGCTATCTACAAATGCAAGAACTTCGCACAAACTTTAGTTCGTGCATGGCCCATCAATTTGATTCTTGAATTAATATCAAATATCTAGGTTAATGTTTGTCATATGGGCATCAAATCTTTTGTGATTTATTTTTTATAAAAGTGTTTCCTAAACATAAGTATCGGAACCGGAGGAACGTACAAATAGTCAGATTTCATAATATTCATAAACCTGTTTTCTTTAAATGAGAAAATGTCAAAACATGAATCTTTAAAAACATTTAAAGCATTTTTGTGACGATAAGTATGTATATATCTGTGCCCAACGGTTGAGGCCAGATAAGACATTTGTGAACACAGTGTATAAAGTTAAGTGTAATTTGGCTTAATCTAGAACTAATCCAATCTTCTACCCTGCCAAAACGTTTTCTTCATATCTTTAAATAATTATACATGACGAATCAATTTTTACTAAATCAATTTTTACTCCTTTTCTTTCTTCCGACCTCATCCTTAATTCTTATATATCAGTCAATGTCACAGTCTTTGGTCAATTATGGCAGGTAACCACCCATAGTACTCTTACTTTTTACAACTCGCAAGTGCTCGTATTTTCTTTATTGGGTTATTCTATTTTAATATAATTAAAATTTAAATAATATAAAGGAATTATTTAAATTACGGAAAAGTACCCTTCGTTTTGTTAATGAAACGCTTTTGACCAACGTGTGTTCTTCAGCCATTTTCTTTCACTTTGCGATTAACATTTCACTTCACTTAGAACAGACTGAACTGTTTAGTTTCCCTTTCTATATCTCTAACTGCATCAAAGTTTTCTTTCATGGTCGGCAAAATCAGACTGTAATATTTCACAGTTTCTCTCTGTGTAAAATTCCCATGACGACCTTCAAAATTGTCGTATTAATATACTATATTACCTCTGTTAGCCTCCGAATCACGACAGCCATATTCCATGGTAATTTGGTGACAAAGACAGCTTTTCATTTGCAGCACAGCATTCTTAGAAAAGACAGTCTGTAGGCAACGTATTTTAAACAAGGGTTCAAAAACTTGTGCCACAACGTCACTTAGAAGGATTTTCAGTGGAATGCTATGGGAATTAAAATACAGTGATCGTAATTTTCTTGTTTCTCAAGAGTCGCTACTTGTGCTTCTTAAAAGTCTTTTTTTCATTCCAGTTTTTTAAAATTATTTTAATATTTTGAACCTGTAAATTGTATGTATGAAGTACAGAACTAAATTAATGAAGACAGCCTGACTTCTGCTTCTCGTAGTAGTAAACAGACAAAACTGAATTCAGTACTTTAGAGTTGGCTTGTTTGATCCACCTCATAGCACTTAGCTTGGTTAATTTTTCGGATTTTCTTCTTCTTAATATTCAGAGCAAAGAGAAAACTGATAGAAATTTCACTCACGTCGAACACAAAGACTTTTCTTTATGACCGGCTGGATTTCCAGTTCTTTTTGAATTCTTAATCCTAATTTAACTTCTCTTATTTATATATTTTGATGCAGTTTACAAACTGGCAAGAAAGATTTTAACATCAGCAAAAAAACGTTTTAACTTTTGCCTTTCAATTTTTCATGCTATTTCTCTTATGATACTGTTTAAATACTTTATGCAGAGCATGAACATCAACTTCGATATTGTGTCTCCTCTTTCTGCCTACAGAAACTTATTTTAAAAAATTCAGTCATAAAAAACGCTTAATTAGACATAATATAAATTATAGTAAAAAGTACAGCATTTACACATAATTGGTGCATGCGCGTGTAATTTCAATTATAAAGCAAAGAAAAAAAATCAATTTTTACTCCTTTTCTTTCTTCCGACCTCATCCTTAATTCTTATATATCAGTCAATGTCACAGTCTTTGGTCAATTATGGCAGGTAACCACCCATAGTACTCTTACTTTTTACAACTCGCAAGTGCTCGTATTTTCTTTATTGGGTTATTCTATTTTAATATAATTAAAATTTAAATAATATAAAGGAATTATTTAAATTACGGAAAAGTACCCTTCGTTTTGTTAATGAAACGCTTTTGACCAACGTGTGTTCTTCAGCCATTTTCTTTCACTTTGCGATTAACATTTCACTTCACTTAGAACAGACTGAACTGTTTAGTTTCCATTTCTATATCTCTAACTGCATCAAAGTTTTCTTTCATGGTCGGCAAAATCAGACTGTAATATTTCACAGTTTCTCTCTGTGTAAAATTCCCATGACGACCTTCAAAATTGTCGTATTAATATACTATATTACCTCTGTTAGCCTCCGAATCACGACAGCCATATTCCATGGTAATTTGGTGACAAAGACAGCTTTTCATTTGCAGCACAACATTCTTAGAAAAGACAGTCTGTAGGCAACGTATTTTAAACAAGGGTTCAAAAACTTGTGCCACAACGTCACTTAGAAGGATTTTCAGTGGAATGCTATGGGAATTAAAATACAGTGATCGTAATTTTCTTGTTTCTCAAGAGTCGCTACTTGTGCTTCTTAAAAGTCTTTTTTTCATTCCAGTTTTTTTAAATTATTTTAATATTTTGAACCTGTAAATTTTAAAATCTGTAAAACAACTGTTGTTGAATTGACATGTTGAATTCCAAAGGACATTATAAGCACCATATTTATGACATTTGGAATTGGAGTTAGATTTTAAAATTGGATTAGGCACTTAAATTTTATATTTACATGTGATGTTGCAGAACATGCATAAATTATAAGAAGATTTGTTAATTTTATTATTCTTAAGTATTATAACACAGGTTTTCAAAAACTGTAAGAAAAGAGAACTTGTTCATTCGAATTACGGATCTGTTTTTAATTATACATTCAATCAAAACTGCAAAATAAATACATCTCTCATAAAAACTTGTAATGCCAGGTTTCTGAAGTTTTAATAAAACTATAATTTATAGAATTTGCACTAAGGCATGAAAAAAAAAAAAAAAAAAAAAATAGGGCTACATTGTAAGGTATTTCTCCAGCCTTCCTAGCGTGCCTTCGTGGTATAATGGTCAGCACACTGGACCGGTATTCCAGAGGTCCGTGGTTTGATTCCCGGCGAAGGCGTTTGCTCCTTTTTCATCTCTTTGGCTTTCAAAAAAATCCTAATGTATCTACAGGGGCGCCCGAACTAAAAAAAGGGTTGTGGATGATGAGTCTGCACACCCAGGCTTCGGCGACTGGGTCCCCTAAAATCCCTAGTCGCCCTTTAAAAGGGGGAGTGTATAAATTATTTCTCCCACCTTCCTATCGTGCCTTCGTGGTGTAGTGGTTCTGCACGCTGGGCTTGTATTCCAGAAGTCTGTGGTTCGATTCCCGGCGAAGGCAGTTGCTAATTTTTCATCTCTCCGGCTTTTCCAATTAATCTAATGTCTCTACAACCATAATCTGCTCATTGAATTTTAAAGCATGAAAACATTTGATACGTTTGAAAAACAAACTCGAAATAATAATAAAAAAAATTGTAGTTTGTTAACCTTTTCATAATGTCTAGGAAAATTCAGTACTGCTTACGATGAAATTGCTAAATATTCAGTTGTCTGAAGCTCCAAGTTATATCCTTATTTTAACAACGCTGTTCTAAGTTGCTGCCTGGATGACTGAGAATTAAAAGAGGCTAGCTGGTTTGTTAAATTATGCCTTCCGTCCTTAAGACTATTTTATTTTGGGGCTGGAAAAAGGGTAAAAGCTGCTTAAGATGGGTTTGACACATCAATATAACATAGAAAATAACAATATAAGAAGATGGATAGGGCGTTTTCCTAGGGTAGCCAGTGTATACTAGTTGTAAAGTACAGGGGAATATAAACTACACTAGCTTCTAAAAATTAAAACTCCACAGTGCAAATTAGCAGTTTTCGAACGCGTAGTTGAATTTTAGAGGTTGAAAATAGTTGTGGATGCATACGACAGTATGCAAACATCGTATATTAAAACCAAACACGATAACTGTCGAAATATGTGATAATTAGGTAATCGGTCAAGACCTCGGCATTCTTAAGATTTTCATTTAAATGCTGATCAAAGCCTTTATTTATAGCTTTCGTAAGATAAATTGTGACGACGTTAATGATTCTATGACTAAAAGAAGATGAATTTAAGACAATGAGCTCTGGCGTGCAGTCTGAAACATTGAAATAGGACACTCAATCAAAGTCAAAAACAAATCAATTAATGTTGCTCTTTTCTTTGGTGTTGATTATTTGGTAATTGTCCGAATAAAGATTCAATTTGAAACAAATTAAACAGTTGTCCGAGCGGGCCCGGTCGACCAAGGATTATCAACCCTTTTGATGTCGGTATATTGCTATCGTAGCCAAGAGAAATCCACAAGCGACTTTCTCAACCGTTACATCCATAGTTGTAGCGTTATCTGGTACTAGAAAATCTGCGAGTCCTATCCGCCGAAGGATTCACATGAAGAGGATGCACGCCCGAGTAGCAAGTATTTGTGTTGCACTAGCCGACAAGTTTAAAGGGGCAAGATTAAAGTAGTGTCGTCAACATTTCAACTTAATTGTTTCAGATTGATGAAACGTCCTGTTCATAGATCAGTCCAGATTTGTCCTGAAAAGTGACAAACCTGTAAGGGTATGAAGAGAACGAGACACATGGAATCATGCTCAGAACATTATGAAACATTAGACATCCAGATGTATCAGCTTCATATTGTAGGACGGAATTTTCATATGGGGCCACACTCAGCTGTATATCTTTAAAGATGGTTCTATGAGGGTTGAGCAGTGTCGAGAGGAGGTTCTATATTCCATTGTGAAACTCTACATTGCAGCAGTTGATCCTGATTTCCTCCTTATGGATGATAATACCCACCCTCGTCGAGTTAATAAGCGCTTGGAGAATGAAGGCAAATCTCATACGGAGGGGCCACCATATTCCCCAACCTTAATCCCACTGGAACTGTTCGGGATGCCTTCCAGGGTGCTCTCTCTGCCAGTTTACCTCCTCTAGCTAGACGCAAATTGCGCTAATGTAGGATACTAGTATCTGCTATGGTTGATCACCTCATTGAAAGCATGGGAAATTGCTGTAAAGTATGTCTGTTAGTCGGACGTAGTAATAATAAGGTCACATATCTTATTAATGCACGTTCTGTTTGTTTGTTTTTAGCTTTAACATTAATTTGCTTATGGCTGATATGTGAATAAACATCCTATAATTAACTAAAATTAAATATTGTTTTCGTCTTTGCACCTGATGCTTGCTGTCTTTCATGCACAAACAGATTTCATTTTCAATTTGGTATTGATTAGAGCTTTACTTTTTCATCTATACATATTTAAGTGCTGAAATTTTAAAATCATAAATGTCCTAATTTTCGAAACATCCAAGCGATTTTTTAAAAATTCGCCAGAACATCACAAATAATGTTAAAGATTTTGATACATATTTCATCTAAAAGATTTTTTTCCGTTTCAATTGTGATGCGAACAGTAAATTTCTAATATTTTTGTTCGCTCGTTAATCGAAGATATGTGCGGAAAATAGAGTAAACATTAAATTTAGATACAACCTAAATTGAATTTTGAAAAATACCTCTTTATCACATTGCATTTTAAACTACAAACAGTATGTGCACAAAACTTGATTTCGATAGTTTGTCAGAAATTTTGTTAAAAATAAATGGATGGTGACTATAGTGACAGACACCACGAATTAAATAAACAAAAACTTATGGAAATAGAGAAATTTCGAAAGTTTTCTTTTGCATTGCATTTTTTAACGTTTTCCGCAACATATTTACTGATATTCTTATAAACACGTTTTAATTAGTTTTGAAAAAAGTCGTTCGGGTAATCAGATAAGCGGAGCACTACTATACATATTAAATCGCAAATAAATTCTCTTAAATCACAAAGAAATAGTAGAGATTATCTCATCTTTATTCCTTTGTTGCAAAACGAAGTCGTTTAAAGGTATTTATACTGATGAGTTTATTAATAAATATTTCTGGAATGTTTGCAATATATCAATTATTAATGTAAGAGGAAAACATAAGTTCAATTTTTTCTTCTTTTATATCATGAAATGTTTGCTTTATATTTAACTGATGACAGAGGTATTTCTACAGTCTAAATTAAAACACTTTAATTTATTCTGTAAAGTTAGGAAATGACTTTCTCAAACATTTGATACTTCACCTATTCAGAGCGCAATACAAAAGCAGGTACTCAATTACTTCCGGCTGAAATCATGAAACTGTAACTAACTGCCGAAATTAAGTGATATGTTGAATCTGCAGTTCGATCTCATTGATTAAATGTGATACTTAACTCTTCTTTTTTTCTCGCTTAATTAATTCTAGTAATGAAGAATGTACGTGAAATAGTTTATACTCAATTTAAACGATTATCAGTTACATTCTATAGAAAATTGATGGCAAATTGCTTTCAATTATAATAATACTAGGGAAACAGATAAGTTTAAAAAAATCAACAAAAAAGAAGGTATTTTTTTTCATTCCGAATGTTAATAGTAAGAAAATAGTTGTGAAGATTTCTTTTTAATGCACCTGTTGTAAACTGAATAGTTTCGGCATATTTTATTATAAAATTCGAGTTGAGATAGAATGTAACTCAGATTTATTGATTGATTTATTGATTATTATTTATTTATTAACTCATATTTTAAAGTAAAAATAGCAATAAATAAAATAGCAACGTTAAGTTGAGAAAAGTATGTTTCCGAAGTGTTAGTTGCACAAAAAAAGATGGATTTACCTTTAAAGAAATGCATCAACGCAACTGACTATTATATTTGAAACTCTAAATAAGCCTAAAGCAAAAAAATCAACCTTGGGCTTTTGGACATTTTCACGTTACCTATTTGTACTTATCACTTATTTGTACGTACCTATCACCTGATATACCTATTTGTACTTATCACTGTTTAATGCATAATATAATCATGAAAAATCAGTTTGTCAGAAGCTTTGTAATTCCTTAATTAAAAGTTTTCATGTTTAAAATAATAAAAGATGAAAGATGTCATTTTTTGAGGAATTATCAAAACATCGTAAAGAATGATTCCTTATTTATATTGATTTGAAGAATATCTTCAAACATTTACTAACTTTTGAAAGCAGGTCTTCTTTTCATTAAGAGAACAAAATTAGGCTTTAAAAGAAAGCAGTTTTGTTGTTGTTTTAATAGCAGTTTTTCGATTTGTCGCGGCTGCTGTGATTGGCAATTTCAACAGTCAACTGGCAATCGACAATCAGTCAATTGGCAGTTTCAACAGTTTTCTCTTAATTCATAAACATATTGTTGCGTGCGTACGGGTTCGTTATGAAATGAATGCACAAGTCCGATGAAAAATGAACAAAAATTTATTATTATCACAACAGAAATGCTTAAATTTTCTCAAATTATCATGCAGTATCACAATATCTCACAGTAGTTATCTTTTAACTACTTAAATGTACAATAGAACGTAATTCAAAACAGCTAAAGAACGCTAATCCGCGAATTCGCTATAATCAACAACGGCAGTTTTCTAAATAACAACAAACTAAGCAACTACTACAAACTGAGATGTTTTCCTCCTTTTATAAGATTTTAAAATCACGCGCTAGAATTTTCCAGTACTTTCTCGAAATCAAAAAGAGATATTTATTTATTTAACGCACGCGCTCTTGTATTTTTAATTTTTCCGGCTTAGCTTTCTTTTAATATTCGTCACGCGCTGCACTGCGCGAGAAATAAAACCATTTAATTTATAATTGAACTAACATTAGCTTTTTAAATACCAAATTCGTAACACTGCCCGCTTCCCAAGGACTGCACGTCCCGGGCAGTACAATCCCTGGACAGGAAGCTAAACTTACAACTGTGGCATAAATGCAACTGAGGCATAAACATTACATTACAATATCAAACAATATAAACAATAAATGCAAATCAAATACTAAATACACATTTATAAACAAAAAGGACCATGGTCTGATACTATTTACAATTATTTATATTACGTACTATGGCCATAGTAATAAGCTAACCTGTCGTAAGAGTTCGAAGACTCACGGATCCGAATCACGACGTCATTCGTGTTTAGCACTGTATATGGACCATCCGAAGGTGACTGTAATTTAGGACTCCGTCCTTTTCGTTGAATTGGGTTCCACAACCACACCTTGTCTCCTTTGTTGGATCTCTGTCTAGTAGCTCTTGTGTCGCATCTGGTCTTCATTTTCTCCGTCGCCAAGTTGACTCGCTTTCGTGCAGAACGGTGCATCCCCTCAAACCGGGCCTGGGCATCTTGGATGTGTTCCTCAGGCGATGAAGGCGCATCCGTAGGGCGACTAAACAGGCGGTCACAAGGCAGACGAAGGTCTCGACCGAAGAGCTTCTGGGATGGAGAATAGCTGGTAGTCTTGAGTTTCTTTTCGACCCTGGTATGATTTCGGCAGCTTCCCGAGCTCGATCTTTCGGACAAGGCGTCGACATTTCCAGGCGAGGATCCCTTTTGAGGATGGATAGTCATGCCATCAGATGCTGAAAGCAGCTTATTGTTTTTGAAATCTAAGGAAAAATTGTATTTCCTTAAAAAGTCCAATCCGAGTATGCATGGATCTGTAATATCCGCCACATATGCCGTGTAATGGTAGGCGGCACTTCCAAACGTGATGTTTACGTTTAACTTCCCAGTTATGTCGATCTTGTCACCAGTCGCAGTCTGAAGGATAACACAGGATGGCGTCCAAATAAGTTTATCTTTAAACTGTTCAGCTAAATCTTTACTAATGATGGTAACATTAGCTCCTGTGTCAATGATCATATTGCAAGGAACTCCATCGATATTCCCATTAATGGACAGTCCGTTACTGTTGCCACTCACTGTATAAATTTTAAGCGCTTTAAAACAAGGTTTTTCATTATCTGGCAACCTCCGTTCCTCGATATGGTCACTAATTTGTTTACTGCGTCGTTGCTGAGAAATGGTCTTATTTTCCGTATCTCGGGGTGTTTTGCAGTTTCTTCGTATGTGGCCTTCAACTCCGCAGTTCCAGCACTTTAGAACCAGTTTCTTTTCACTTCTGTTCCGTCTCAAGCCACTGACTTGTCTGGTAAAATCATCTGCTTTATATTCCGTACCCTGGGGCGTTCTGCAATTCCGTCTTAGGTGACCTTCACTACCACATCTCCAACACCTTGGAGCCACTTTCTTCTCGCTCCTACTTCGTATCAAAGCTTCGACTTGTCTGGATAAATCATCTAAACGAGCCATCAATTGGTCCCCTGGGTCGTGGACTCGCACAGCTCTGACTGGGTAGCGATCTCTAAGAGTTGCTTGCTGGGCTGCCTCCAATTTCATGGCGTACAACAGAGCGCTTTTTATGTCCTTTACATTTGCCATTCGAAGAGCTTTTTGTATTTCAGGATCCCGGATGCCGTCGATGAAATATTGCAGCGACAGGATTTCTCTTGTTTCTGTCGGGCACTCCGAAAAGGCGTGATGTGACAGCCTTTCAACATCCGTGGCGAGCTCCTGAAGTGTTTCGGTGGGCCTCTGCTGACGGGATTTTAGTTGAAGCCTCCTGTAGTCTTTCAAACACTTTTCACCAAAGCGCAGTTCCAATGCGCCGGATAGAGCTTCAAAGTCTAGTCTCTGGTTTTCGGGAAGCGTCTGCAGGATATCCGCTGCGTCTGCTCTCAGAGAAGCGGCGAGATGACAGGCCTTAGCTTGGGAATCCCATCCATTCGCATCCGCAACGATAGAAAATTGTGTCCTATACACCTGCCAGGAGGTCTTCCCATCATATGTAGATAGTTTCAGAACGGAACGAGCAGGCATCGATAAAAATTTGAAACCTTCAGAATTGTTTCCTACCGTCGCTATGCACTTCTTTAGGCTGTCAACTTCTTTGGCGACGGCAGCAGAAACCCTATCATCAATTTGTTGTTCGACGGCAGAAACTCTCTCTTCTATATGTTCTTTTACAGAAGAAATTCTTTCTTCTACTTGTTCTTTTACCGAAGAAACTCTTTCTTCTATTTGTCCAACTTTAGTTTCAACCGCGTCTATTCTGCCTTCCATAGCCTCAAATTTATTTTCTATTACGCAGGTAATTTCTCTTTTCATTTCGTCCTGACCTGCTTTCATCTCATTTTTAAGAGATTTCATCTCTTCCTTAACGGATTCCTGGCCCAATTTCATTTCTCCTTTAACGGATTCCTGGCCCAACTTCATTTGTTCCTGTGCCGTTTCCATTTCTTCCTTGAGGGATTCCTGGCCCAATTTCATTTCTTCTTTAAAAGATGTTTGTCCAGCTTCCATCTTTTCTTGGAAAGCAGCAAAAGCAGTAATGAGCTGTCTCAATTGTTCTTCCATCCCTCTTGTTATTGGCATTCAAAATCCCACCGCTGCCACCAAAAATTGTTGCGTGCGTACGGGTTCGTTATGAAATGAATGCACAAGTCCGATGAAAAATGAACAAAAATTTATTATTATCACAACAGAAATGCTTAAATTTTCTCAAATTATCATGCAGTATCACAATATCTCACAGTAGTTATCTTTTAACTACTTAAATGTACAATAGAACGTAATTCAAAACAGCTAAAGAACGCTAATCTGCGAATTCGCTATAATCAACAACGGCAGTTTTCTAAATAACAACAAACTAAGCAACTACTACAAACTGAGATGTTTTCCTCCTTTATAAGATTTTAAAATCACGCGCTAGAATTTTCCAGTACTTTCTCGAAATCAAAAAGAGATATTTATTTATTTAACGCAGCGCTCTTGTATTTTTAATTTTTCCGGCTTAGCTTTCTTTTAATATTCGTCACGCGCTGCACTGCGCGAGAAATAAAACCATTTAATTTATAATTGAACTAACATTAGCTTTTTAAATACCAAATTCGTAACAATATACTACAAAACCGGCATTTTAAAAAACCGAACCGAAAGTGATAAGAGCATCGAGGTTATATTGAGGATAAAATATACTATGAAAATGCTTCGCTCGCTGCATTTTTTTATTTTTCCTATAAATTGTATTAAGTAAAAAGTAAAAGGCAGCTTTAGATTAAATCTTAGTTATATTACACTTATAATAATAAAAGGGCAAAAAATCTGAAAAGAGATAATAGAATTTTTCCATAAATAAACAAAACCAAAAATAATGAACTTAACTAATCAGAATTACGAAATACAGTCCTGCTTAAAATAATTTCAATTATGAGCGTACAAAAAACTGTAAATATGAAGGACTCTATAAATTATTAATCTTTTATATTAGAAACGTTTTAGAGGACACTACGTGCTCAAAAAAACGAATTGCTTAACATTTGGTGTGATGTACGAAATGCTCTGAAAATTCTTTTTCTGTCTGTTTGAATCTAGAAACTCAAGATACTTGAACTAAATACTTTTTTAAAAATTCTGAAAATAACCTGAATAATTTTGTTTTCTCATATTCATGGCTAGTAACTTTAATTTAATTTGATACGTTAGCTGTATTCAGCGTTCCTGCATTTTCTTGGTTATTCTCGTCTCCCAATTTTAATGAAGTTACTTATTTTTTTACTACATTTAGTTGTACAATATATTTGTCAGTATGTTTTTGTTTATTACTTTATTTGTTATACTCTTCTGTTTGATTTTCATTCTTATCTTCTAAATCATATTGTTCTGAACTGAGTTCTTTTATGCCTATTCTTGAAGAATCGTTTATAGCCTTCCATCGGCCCTTAATCAGTCACTTGACTTTCAGCTGTTGTTACAAGCACGGAAGTTATGCGAATATCCTTAAATAATTATTGTTTTTGGAGCATATGCTTGTTAAATTGGAATTGTTTGTTTAGGCGTTCTTCTTTCAAAATATGTTATTGCTGTATCACATTTGTCTCACATATTAAGAAAGCATCCGCGAATATTATCACTTTCAACTGATTTATTATCTAGAAATTTTTAATCATCCTTAATTTGATATATATGAAATGCGTTAAAACATTAGATGGGGATATGAAGCATAACCAGATGCTCTTCTTTCAAATCGTAATCACCGGAGTCATATAATCGAATTTCATGCTTGTTTGTTGTTATTATTGCATGTTTCATAGTTTTAATAATTTTAATTACATCTGTGAGTGTTCATTCATTGATCCTTTGTAATCAAAAGGAATAATCTGAGGCCCGTCATATTAAGGAAAATGATAGAGCCCTTCCGAAAATAATGACTATTTATTTCCACTATTATATATTAATAATGGAATATCTGAAGCTTGATAATTTGCACAAATGTATATAGATTGTGGCTTTTATTCGCCTACGAATTCAGTCCTGAGAAATATTTCTAGGGGTTTGATTTAGGAAAACATTCCAGGAAACTCGGTCACTAATTTTAATTTAAGCAAATAGTTGCTGAGGGTACAGGCATCTCGAATTCTGATAAATGTTCAAGGAACTTTGGCACAGACAAGCCAAAACAGTAAGTTTATGCTTTACAGATCTTATGGACAGTAATTAATTCCGTAACAGAAGAGTTAGTCTTCCAAACTACATTTGTATCAGCCACTTTAATCATTCTGCAGAGAAGAGATAATATTATTAGCTAGTTAATGATGGATTTACTAGTAGTTTCAGTTTTCTAAGAAGACAAGGCCTAACATGCCGATACAGCACTTTCTAAGAATAGAAAATTTTGGAACATGGCAGGAGTTTTATGATTTTGCCCGTGTTTTCATGTTTTTTCCTGTATTCTAAAGTTGGATTCTGATTTTACCTCATAACCCGGTGAAACGTGGCAGCGTGCACGTTAAGTCTACGTTTTAAGGAGTGTACATCTTAATAACTAACGAGAATCCTCAAATTTCATTGAAAAGTACGCCATTAATAAAAACTTCTTCTGGCCAATTGCAAGAACATGATGTAACAGGAAATATAAATATATGTTTAAGAAGTCGGCAAAAGTCAGAATTCAGATAAATAATGCTTCATGATTACAGTGGATGAATATTTGTATTAATTTCATCTGAATTCGTATGCATGTCCTGCTCTTATTATACCTGTATGTCTAACACAGCTAATGCCTAACACAGCTAATGCAATATAAACATATATTTTATAATGCAATATAAACAGAGTCAGCATTTGCTGAATTGTGTAACAATTTTCAGATTTATAAGGCTTATTGTAATTTAATAGCTGCAGTATTTTTAAAATTTAGTTAGGTAACTGTGGATATGCATTATTAAATATGCATGTTGTATCAGACAGTGTCAGAGCACTCTTTAATCATTGCCCCCTTGCAGGTAACAGCTAGTTATTTGTGCTCAAGATAAGCCGTCATCAGCATTTTTGACTTAATCCTAACAGCAGTAGCGCTCCCATATATTTTTTCTTCTTGTTCCAGTCTTCCTTTTAATATTCTTCATCGGGGTTCTTGCTGAACTTCTTAACGGCCGTCCAGAGGGGCCACTCAAGAAAGGGCTTAAAAAAGGTCCTTGGAGCAAGAAGGAGCAGCGTACCGTTGTTATAGTTACTACCAAAAGAAACTAAGAAAATGTAAAACCTTTAAAGTTCAGGTAAAGTTCCAAAACTCTCCGAAGAAGATTCCCTTATTAAACACCTCAAAATAATACCCAGAAAAAGTTTTCTTATGGTAATAAATTAAAAAATAAAGTAAAAGTTCCGCCTGATAAAGAGTTTTTCGAGGAACTTAATTGACAGATAGATAGCAAATTTCAAGATTTCTTCAACAATACAGCTATTACAGCTATCCAATAAATTTGAAAGCTAAATAGATCGCTGAAAATTTCATAGCTGTAATCATAGAAACTCAGATGCTGATAAACATCGCAGAACAAGCAAACTGAAACCCACGGGATAGCGCCGAGTTAAAGTATAGGTTTACTTTTCACTTTACCTTTTAGTCGTATGTTCGGACCTGGCTTGAGCAAGTCAAATCTGCTTTTGAAGAAAGAAATATTCCTATTAACAACTATGCATCAGATTTTTTTATGTGATTTTATCCTTTCAGAGACTCTTGCATTCAGCAAAAGACTTCTTGAATTCAGCAAAAGGCTTCTTGCATTGTGCGGATTTCGTGAGTACTTTTCTGATTGCTCTAGGAGGGACTATTTGACATATGGGAATAAAGGCAATAAGCCGGCCGATGCTCTTCTACAGAGGAAGATCTACGATCGATATACTTCGTCAGAGTACGTTCACTGTGTTCTCCAGATTTAGAAAGATATATGAAAATAATGTTGGGGAAAGTTTAACTAATATCTCCATTGCAAAGAGAACAAATACTTCATTTATTCCTGATAATAAATTAATTATTATTGAGACTTGATATCTTTTAAAATATAGCATTGTATTTAAGATATATTTTAAAAGCTCTTTTTTTATATTAAGCTCTAATAAAATCGAGCGTATAAATGTTTTTTCCCTTCCCAAGAAGTGCAATTTCGTTTTCATTAATTTTTAAGACAGCGATTCAGTTTTCTACAAGGCAGCGACTTCAAAAACTACATGATTTCTGTATTAAACGAATGGGTCAAAATTGTATTTTATATTGATTAAAAGTTCCAGCCAGGTATTTTTTAACAATCTAAATTCTTAGGATGGATTTCACATTGCTGAAAGTCAGACTTTTTACGAGCTTCTATAACGCAATAAACCAACTTATTAATAAAATCTGAAACGTTTCACAAATTATGTTAATATTCTTAATCACGTGGAAGATTTTCGGATGTTAAATCTTTAAATTTCAGCAATATATAAATCATCTAGCCTAGGAGATTTTCAGGATAACAAAGTAGTTTACTTTTAAATAGAAGTTTAAGCAATGAGTTCATAACAACATAGTTTGATTTGACACCCTGTTTTCTCGAAACTCAAAACGCTTGTTTAAATTTGAACTCTGAAATCTCCATGGCCACCTCTATGGACCACTTCTACTGAAAGAAATATATCACTTTATAAGTTTAAAAAAAACAGAGAAGAGAAGATTGCATAAGTTTTTGAGAACTCTTAAAAATTGTTATACCTAAAATAGTTCAAAATAAAAAATTAAGCATCATTATTTATGAACATTGCAATGAATATCCTGCTCTAATATTTGCGATTCTAATTTGCTCTACTCATGGATCCATCTGTTAATTAAAAAGTTAATAGTTCCCTTCACTGAATTACACTAAGATCCTACTTGCAGTAAGGTTTCATTTTTGAGTATACTTTTTCATTTCTAACAAAATAAATTTTATTTCGTATATGCTTTCAAAATTTTTAAATTCTAACGCTGAAAATAACGCAGACGGCTGTTTGGTTTTGAATATTTGTAACTCAGAATTTATAAATGTTACTCATAAACGCTGCTTTTATTCTTGTATTTCATTTACTTCAGGTTAGCTTTACAAATTTAGAATTACTGAAACATGTAATATTTATTATCCTTACGAAACGACTGCTCGCAATTCTTTCTTCATAAATAACTTCCAATACTTTTTATTGCACACGATACTATTTTATTCGCATATAACTTTATTAACAGCTCTATTTTAACATAAACAAAGGAATGTTGAAAGTCATAAAGCTAGTTACATGCCATTATATCATCCATCTGACTTTTTAGTTTCATATTATGTGTAGATTAATATTGGATTACATAAATCTTGATCTTAAAAATCTCGTAAATTAAATACCAGCTCTCTATCTTTGAAATCAAATATTGAGAGTTATTCTTCGCATCAGAACACAAGTATTTTCACTTTCTCTATAAAATCGAAAAAATAGCTTGTTGTACATATTCTGTTCAACAAATAATGTACAACTCATAAAAAGCAATATGCTCATTATCTAAAAAAAAGAGAGAGAAAGAGAGAGAAAAGTCTCAGCTTCAAACATTTATTGTAGCAATCTTTTATTCATTCTAGTTTAGCAGCGGGAAAGAGGAGAAAATATTAAAAAAAAGGAAGAGAGAAGATGGGAAGAAAGTATTTATTCCTTCTACACAATGAAAATACGAGTTCTTCATTCATAAATTTTAGCTTTATGTCTTAGGAAATGCAATTTAGAAAAAGGATTACATAATCAGAATGTCATTTTGATAAATAGCAGCTAACAAATTACAGCCAATTTATTATAACGTGATTCTTCTTTATACACGCATACGGTCACGTTAAGCAACATCATACAATTCAGTCTTCTACACAAACAATACAAGAATAAATAAGTAACCACAAAGCCAGCCAGACGTTGAAATAGACTACAAACCGATGACATCCACCACAGCCGAAAAAAGAATAATAATTTCCGTCGGAAGCGTCCCGTGAATATGAATGAGTTCAGGTCGAGTTTTGAAGGAAATGCAGGAGTCGTGTCGTACCACATCACGCAGCGAGACCTCCAGTTAAAAGCCTCGAGGCCTCGACATTGACAAGCAGTAATTGAGTCGAAATGACAAGCTCTAAATGTCACGTTGGACAAGGAGAAGTTTGTATCGAAGTCAGTACCTGGCGGATTTCTAGGCTTGACAGACGGATCTCATACAATTAAGATCCTTACAAAAGCTGTAATCCAGCTGATATCGAGATTAACAGAATAAACACGCATTAAGGAATTCAGCTCATTGATAGGTTCTTGACCGAGATCATATTTAGAGGATAGGGATTAAAGGACAAGTTTAAGAATTAAGCAAGATCACTTACTTTCCTACAACTAAATGATTCAAAAAGGAATTAATATGATGAGATAATTCAAAGATAAGGGCAACTGCCTCATGCATGAGAAAACCAAGGCAGCATTCGGAAACGTAACATTTTGGAGCAACTGATAAGAATTCCAAGATTTTTTAAATAATGTTTTTGCAATAACACCTGTCTCTCTCTCTTCTCGCTAGTGAATTACTCAAAAAATTATGAGAAAACACATATCATTTCTAAATTCTATAAATTACATAAGACAAAATTTCTTTTCAGAATACTAACGGTTGCAGGGACTTGATTCTAAGAAGATATAATCAGTACAATAAAACATTTAATTATGTCTAAGGTTTTAGTGCGGCAGAATTCAGTTTAATTACAGTAATCGTATCTGTGATTAAGTGTGTTATTTACCACGTCCTTAAATAGTATCAAGATTTTATTTTTCTTCGTTTTCGATGAAAGACATGGATTATTAGCCATTATATCATAATATAGCCTTTTCTGAGTCATCGGCGTTGATTATAACTCAATATTTTTCAAATAAGTGTTGCCTTGTTCTCCGTGCGAATGGCCATCAAACTGTTGATACCTGTTCGAAAAGCTACTGTGATACTGAAATACTTTCAGGCTTTTGGAAACGTTTGAATATGAAAAAAAAAATTAAAATCGATAAAATGACAACATATATAATAATTCGAAAACTGCAATGCATATATATTTGGGTGCAAGAAATTATACTTAGCGGTGGTGCACTTAAACGGGTATAAACTTCTGAGGAAATAACCAAGATTCAACAATAAACTATTTAAATTTAAAAATTAGGAACAATTAATTCATTTATATTGCTATACTAAAACCTTTGACTAACAACATTTTTTACAATAATAAAACAGCACATCTCTATCAAGCTTATGCATACTTTTCAGTTTATTGTTTTTTGTCTAAGCAATTAAACCTCCATTTTAGTTAACAAACATTAAGTTTATATTTTTCTGATGATGAAATTTACTACATAGGTATATTTCTTTTATGAGGAAGAATAAACTCAATTTTGCCTTGATTTTTTAAAAATTGCATAAGATAAACATTTCTTAGAAATATTAAAAATAACTAAATAAATTAAGTCCTAAAAGTATGTTATTCAAAAAATTTGACTGCTGACCCCCAATAAAAAATTATGTATCTACTTGTCACCTACCTCTGTAGCCAAGAGAAGAATCATGCATGGATAATCATGTGTATGTATAATGTAATCACAATGCTTCTAAACTGATGAGTTTCAAAGTTTTCGCTTTATGAAATGCAAAATAACTGCTGAAATTTATATTATAAAAAAATGCAAAATTCTGAAATATAGAATTTTGTTATAGTTTGTTTTCACTTTAAAGTATTTCCGTCGTTGTTGTTGTCTTGTCCATACAACTCACGGAAGAACCGTTGCCAGAGTCTCAAGAAGGTTGGACTTCTATTTCCACCCCAGTTTTGAGAGACAGTACCCCTAGGGGTGGACCATGGAGGTAGGAAGTAAGTCCTTTCTTACCTCCATGGGGTGGACCGAGGGTGGGTCTCACGCTCCTCTCCCTCACCACCAAGCCACTCGACAGGAATTTAACTCGCCATATATTTACAGCGTATCTATGCCGCAAAGACACAATATATTTACAAACATCCATGCCTTCTCCGGGATTCGAGCCCGGGCCTTCAGTACCGTAGTAGGCTTAACCACTATATCGCCTGGCCGATAGAATACTTAAGTGATTTTATGCATTTATACGCATAACTAAATACATTCTATATAAGAAAATGAGTTCAGTTTAATGAGTTAACAGGACTTAGTTTGATTGGAAAAGATAAGAATGTAACTTATTCCTATGAATATAAAAATATCAAACTGTTTTATTATAGAAAAGATTTTGCACCCACTTTAATAAAAAAAAATTACTCTCATAAAGACTAACAAATTCTAAGCTTTGGACAATATTTAGATCAGAAATGTCTTTGTTACAATATAAAAACTGATATGTCTCACCCAATCGACGAAAATATTCCCTTTATTAAAATCTGTAAAGAAAATGTTTATTTAATAATTGAATTAATTCAGTGTTCTTTAGTAAATGTTACCTCAGACTTTTTTACGAAAGTTGAAATTTAATGTAACAAAACAGTCTTGACAAAATATCATTTAAGAAATTTTTCAATTTCAGTCTTTTTAAAATTAATAACTCAGTTGTTGATATATAGTAAATGATTGAAATTTAAGAGAGACAATATTTATTCCAAAGCTCTTTACATTTTGTAAAATATAAGAGGTGATAAATGGTGAATATAAATTCAATTTTAAATCTAAAATTTCTAGTACACTAATATATTAACGGAGAAGTTAAAAACTTTTTATTTAGAAATGACTTCAAGACTATGAAATTGCAAAACTTTTTAAATAATTAGAAATGCCAATAATTAATATCTACAAAACACGCGAATATTTTATCCGCCATGGAAAGGCTATTTTATAAGGGCATTAGGATATTACACATAATAAAAATCGTAAAATTATTATACACAACAAAGCCACTTAGATAGGATTTTAAGCACTTAGTCTCTGCAAGACAATTAAAATTACAAGTAACCTTTTATACGAAACATATTGCATAAGAATTAAGGTTAAAAATTAGAATTAAAAGCGCTTATTTATTTCAATCCTCTCAGTTTTTAAATGCAATTTGAGAAAACGTTTGAAACTAGCTATTTGCCTGTCTGTCAAGGAAAACTTTGACGGGCTCATAAACTCGAGTTTTTAAACGTTTTCCATTGTTTCCAAGTTCAAGGCTGATTAATTTCTAATATTTTCCTCTTAAAAATGAGTATTTGATCTTTCTCACATCAATTTATCTTAATAATAGGTATAACTTTCCTTTTTTCACTCATTCAGTTTTAATTTTTTTTATCGATGATATATGACAGTTTTTGTGAGAATTAATTGTTTTAATTTCTTTTAAGAATGAAGTATGTTCGTTCAATTTCATGCATAAGAATTTTATTTGGCTTATAAGATTATGGTAAAACACTCTAAGTTATCTGCCTGAGGGAAGGGATGCTTTCATGGAAGACGTTCTAAAGGAAACTGACTCATATCCATGTTATACATAGGGAAAAACCAAGAAAATATCCATGCAGTTAGCCCGTTCTCCTAGAATCGGATCCAGGTCGAACAACCGTGTTCAGTGGCTTTACCGCACGGCCGCTAGTGGACCTGATTAAGAAAAGTAGCCAGTTGTTATCTGATGAAATATCTGTTAGTAAAATTTTAATTCGTACCATAATCATTTTCCTGTACTGTTGAATTCCCTTGAGCAATTAATGCTTTCTTCCAAATCCGAAAATTATTTTAGTATTTTTCTTTTAATTAAAAAAAATTTACATTTAATACAAAAGTATGCATTTAGGTTTCAAATGAAAACAAAAGTAGTAGTTACAACAACATTGAAAGATTTCTTTTTTTAGGGGGTGGGATAAGGCTGGGGTTCGTGTTTTACATGTACGTGTTATTGGTAAAGGGATCAATGAAATCATTGCAAATGAATGTCCGGGAAACGTACATAATAACCAGAGCATTAGACTAGGCAACATGCATAATGACCTCAGCATCTTATATAATAGCGTATTAATGGCCTTGTTCGCAATATGGATACGTAGAGTTTATAGGTAAATAAGTCAATAGCTACAAATGTACTTAAAATATACTCACAAAAAAAACCATTATAAAAATTATGAATAAACATTCAGAATTATTGCAGTCAATTGTAAAAACATTAAATCCATTTTTTAACTACGCTTAAATCACTTTTTTTTTCGTTCCTATCATTTGCTTTTGATCATCTTTCGAGAGAAATTGGTTCATACGACTGAAGCGGATTAAAAGATTTTTTGTATAATATGCTTAAAGGAAGTTGTTAAAACCAAATTCGGAAAGTATTTTGTTTTTGATTTAAACGATTAAAAGAAAAGAAATAGAAGTATAGGAAGAAAAGGAAAAGAAAAGAAATATCACGTGTAGACGACATGTGATGAACTTCACTTGAAACATTATTCTCACCGTGACATAGGAAGAAAAGGGAATAAGTACAAACACCCTGCAGAGTACCCTTGAGAATCTTCTGGTCATGGAGAATACCCTGGAGAATGTATTCATAAATCGCTTTCCTCTTCTTTCCTACCATTAATCTCTCGAGAGGAATTTCGGCTCAAAAATTTCTTAAATGCCCACACGCTGAAAAAATACACTATATGCTTATAAACGTCCGCACTTTCTCTGAGATTCAAAACCGGCCCAATATTATGATTGACGACTCTCCTCTAACTGTACCAACAGGGTAGCATTCAGTAACAGGAAACTGAAAAGTAATTTGAAACTGCAGGGGTATGTTACAAAAGAAATACACTTGCGTCATTGTTAAAAAGCAGAATTTGCAAATGATGAGAACGCAAGCATATAAGGCAGGGAAAATGATTGGGAATTGCATATCAATTCTAAATTAAAATAAATATATAAAAATTGATAACTATGTATTGTTAAATGTATCTCAAAGACATAGATGAATACCACCGATAATAGTTGTGGCTGACTGGATCTAACCAGTCGTAATCGGATGCCTCCAGAGTCTCAGTATTTCCGTGATCAAAACGCATCGGGAATTATTTCATGCAACAGAATATTTGTAATTACTGGTCGTTATTTATTTCATTCCTTCCATGGTATTTCTTTCTGACTGCAATGAATTCATGTCAACGTTTTTTAACCCTCGAATATGGTCTAAAGTCGCTTTCGCGAAACCTTTCCAGACTTGCAACGAATTTGCTTTTATTTATTATTAACAAATATACTGAAAACAGTGGCCACGAAATATCGGGTCTAATTGTCGAAATATGAAACAATGACCTGGCAAAAGCTTTCGAATCTGCATTTGTTGAATTTTTTGGCGAGCAATAAGCAGACGCATTTACGTGGCTCGTTTTATAAAAACTATTGGCAAATGCCAAAAAACACTCATATGATTTTTTTTTTTGTTAATAGTTTGGCCAGTTCGTAGAAATTCATGGAGAAAGTACTCAACATTCATTTGACTTTTGAACGACTTTTTTTGACGTGGTAATTCCTTTAAGCGTTATTCAACTGGTGTGTGAATTATTTTTCTGTATCCAAAGCGTATAGTTGCAAACTTCATCAGCTTAACATCTCTTTAAAGAGAACTTACCTTGAGAAAGCATCTTTATCCGGGGCCAATTTTTCTGCTTATTTTTACCCTGGAAAGAATAATTAAAAGAACGAAAGATGAGGTTCAATCGTGCATACGTTTTAGTATTATGTTATAAAGTGTTAAATTTTGTAAGTGTTTATTGGAGACAGAAATGATTACGGTAGTCTACAACAAATGTTGTTAACAACATCTGGTAAGATTGTTAAGGAACTGAAGTTAAGCGTGAAAGAAGCCCAGGAAAAGTTCATAAAACGCATGAATTCAACACGCAACAGCAATTTGAAAAATGCATATACCTAACGAAGAGCAACTTATTATCTTTATTACGAATGTAAAAGTCCTACGTTTTTCGTACTCCTTCTCTAAGTTATCCTGATTTTCATTTCATGTCAATGGAGTATTGTTTCGTCTGATTCATTTATAATGACAGCGTTTCCGGCATGTGCATTTTGCACATTTTTGTAATCATTGTGTACTGAAAATTTTTCTGTTTAGAAAAATCAGAAATGTATTTTTTAGTGCATCAGTGGACAGGGCAGTCACAAAGCACGATGGTGCTTGTGCGACAATCTTTGTGGGGCCCCATCTGTTTGCTAGGACTCGATGGTCACAGAGAGACCAGAGACCAAGCCCAACGCCGGATCCACCCAGGGCAGTTCAACGAACCAAAGGCCCATAGGGGACCCACACCCCGTCGAACAGGCGTCAGATTTATTAAAGAAATATTTACATGGCCATACAAGGGCATAGAGTGATACAATTGAGTAAAGTACATTAATAATATATCAAGGATTGTACAAATTTAACAATAAGAGGTAAAGATTACAAGATTACAAGATAAAGCAAGTTACAGGAAAATGAGTACAGAACACAGAAGGCGTGTTATAAGTTAAGGGCATCGCGATAAGACAGAATAGGCCTATTACTAGTTAATGACATCACAATAATACTAAATCTGAATCAAAATTAAATATATTAAATAGGTCAGAGTATATTAGGGAGGATAAAGTAATGGCATGGGTACATAACAAATACAAATCAAAGATATGAGTGCATGTGAGTAATAGAAATATGAGTAAGTATAAGGGCAGTACACTATAAATGCGTTACCAATTCAGTATATGGCAATGCAGTTAATATTAATCAGCACATAACCGATACAATACAAAAAAAAATAAATAATAATAATATAAAGAGTCAGTATAAATCAGGTAATACATAGTCAATGCGTAATAAATAGAATCAGAATGGATCAGCACTTAACCAATACGAATAATATAAATATAAAGAGTACACTACAAATGACAATATTCAATAGATAACAGTTAAGTCAAATTCAATGCTGTAGAAATGCAATCAAGATAAAACAGCACAGAACAAATACAAATAAAATAAATACAAATGCACTATAAATTCAGTATAGAACAAGTAATACAAGTATAATAAGTGATACAAATTCAGTGCATAATTAATCTAATCAAGATGAACTCATATAAATGCAATATATAACAGGTAATGTAAATTCAGCGCAGATACGATACAAATTTAGTATATGAGAGGTAATACAATTCAGTATGTAATAAATGCAACCAAGATGAATCAGCACATATCTAGTATGAATAATATAAATAGAAAGATAAGGGTAGTACACTACAAATGCAGTACAAATACAGTATATAACAATGTGATCAATAGAATTCAGCACATAACAAATACTGTGAATAGAAATATATACAGATTCAGTATATAATAGACAATACAAAGTCAGTGCATAATATATGCAATCAGGATGAATCAGCACATTATAAAAATGAAGAATATAATATGAGGATAAGGGCAGGACACGACAAATGCATTACTAATTCAGTATGTAACAATGCAATCTGTATAAATCAGCACATAAGAAATACAAATACTATTAAATATGAATGCAACACAAATTCAGTACAAAACAGATGCATATATTATGAACCATTATTTAACTAATACAGATTTAAAAAAATTACAATCAAATGACTCAGTGCTCCATTTTTAAGTAAAAATTTAGGGGTGAAATGATTTTCCCCTAAGATCCCATTTTTAGTCCAAAGGGGCTTTGTCGCTGAAGGACTATTGTTTTCGTTTCGCGATTTGGCGTCGAATCGGATTTTGCGTCGAATACCTAAACGGCGTATCACTTTTCAGATTGTTGCCAACAAATGTTAGAGTCCTGCATTATATTTGAAGAAATTAAATAATGAAGAAGCTGCATAGATGTATGTTTCTCGCAAACAATGGTACCTAGATCCATCCAATTTTGAATGACATAATCCCACTGCGAATATGGGCATATGAAATCCCAAATTTGAAATTTGGAATTTGTTTAATTATAGATTTCAAATTTTGTAAATCTTTAACGAATTTTTTATTAACAAATTCAAGGATTTCAAAGCGAGCAATGGCAGCGTTGTACAGAAAAAGCATTTTTATCTCCAACGCGCGAGACTGTGTATCGGAAATTCTAAAGATATGCTCATTTAAAAATTATTTTACGGCATTGCTGTTGAACTGAATTTTATGGCTTAAATGCAAAGAACCTGATATTTAATAAATATTTAATAAATAAAGGTAACACACAAAACGTTAAAAATAAATGCCCCTTTGGACGTAATTTAAAATCTGAAAATTTTATCAGTATTTTTATCTAAACAATATTTATATTTCTTTTTTTTTAATTTCTATGTGTTTTCTAACATGCCTAATGTTCTCAGCTTAAGTTGGCCCCTATTATAGTCATGCGTATATGCGCACAAATGCACTGTTACGCCATCCATTTCTCCCGAAAGAGCGCCTCCTGCTATTCGTAAAATGCTAAAAATAATTTATTTCTACTTTTAAATGAATTAAATTTTCTGTGATTTTGTTTTAGATATGTGGCAACACGCGATTATTTTTATTAAAATTGTGTTCTAAAGATTAAATAAGTGTGTTGTGTTTCCAGTTTGTACGTTGGAGCAAAAGTAAAATATTTATGATATTTTTGCGTAGAGGTTTGATTTCCAGCCTATTCCACAAAGAGGTGAACATAACATGCACTGTAATAATAGATACACACTGTTGCTATTGATTTCTGTATGTTAAATGCAAAATCGGATAGGAAAGAGATGAAAATGTTGCTGAACAGGATTGCAAAATGGGTCAGTTTAAGCAATTAAAAGAACCACATTTGGTCTGAGGGCCGATCTTTGCCGCCCATGTCTGATCTACAGCTTACCTGTGAGCTGCTTCAAAGAATTTTCTTAAGATGACTGTAAAATTAGTTCGTAGAAGCTGGTTACATGAAGTTAATTAAAAAAATTGTTTTGATTCTTGGAAAGCCAAGATGAAAAGGGTTGATTACCGTCTAGAGGACTGTATTTATTTTAATAATACATGAAAAAATTATTTTAGAATTATATAACTTATCGTCTTGAGCCAACTTTATAAATCTTAGAATATATGGAATTTTTATGGGTGGAATAAAAGCGTCACATTAACACAGAAAGAAACAAAAGGTCTTCAGTCCCTCATTCCGAAGCACTTTTGCATTAGCATTTAAGCATCCACTACATTAAATTAACCAAAAATATTTGTTCTTGTAAAACTTAGGAATTTCGAAGAAAAGAAAGTTTGAAATGGAAAACAAGAAAGACTCGGCCACGCTTTGTCTCTCACTTCCAGAAGGTGATTTCTCTTCTTAATTTTCTACAAGACGTCGCCACGAGCATCGCCTAATGTTCCACCAACTATACCTGACACAAAAATAATCAACACACGGATAAATAACGAGAAAACACTTTTTGCTTCTTGCAAGAGATGATACCGCTTTAGTCACCTCCCTCTTCCTCTCGTTACTTCCCTTCCTCTTGATTCTCTGCCCCCGGGTAAGAATGTCATAGATTTCCCGATGCTTTGTCTGAAGTGCAATTATCCGGCATTCTTCATGAGATTAACATGCGGCAATTTTTTCGTCAGGAAGCGAAATTGCTCTGTGAATGGCGTCGACGTCATTGTTTTCCTTTCATGTGGATCAGGAGACAGCCCTAATTTTGAGCTTGTCTTTCTATTGATTTTTCGACTCTTCATAGATCCTTTTAGTTCAATCTAGACGACTAGTGCTGCTAAAGTTCTTATTCGGCGATAAAAGAAGAACGATTTTTTCTCTGTAACCTAGCAGACACAGTAAGGAACAGAATCAGGAATGATGGAACACCACAGACCCTTTCTCGTTCACTCAATTACTGGTCCTTAAAAACCTTAGGAAAAAAGCATTTACAAAGTACGGCCTAATTGTGATACAAGATGAAGATGGATGGCTTTAGAAGTCCTAACAGCAGAAAAAAATTCTAAAGCTTTTTGTTTAACTATTTAGCTATTAACTTTTTGTTTAACTATTTATTAACCAGCGTCATCAAGGAAATGAGTAGTTGGAGACTATTGTACTACTTTTGGCATCGTCCGCCAAGAGAAATACAGAAATACAGATAATATGAATAATGTTATAAGCATTATTTACAATAAGAAACGAGCTCATAATGCTATCACTTCAAGTTATTTAAGTCAGCGTTTGACAGTAAAATTGTTAACAGTCCAACAATTCTCTTAGAGGTAAGTGGAAATGTGAAGAGTGTTTATCATTCATAATCTGAACAAGAGATTGAAGAGGGGAGCAAAAAGAGAAGTTCATCAGGTTTCAAACGATTTTAACTTATTTAAATAATGTTTTGTAGACATTTGAGATGTAATTAAACATTACGTTTCGAAACTAATACATCTTAGATACATGAGACAGATATTTATCTCGAAAGGTTTGAAGTCATTTAGTAGGTTGAAAGATTAGTTATTGCAATTATTTTAAAAGTTTTGAAATTAATATAATTTTATCTTAAAAGAACATTTTTAAGAAACTTCATTTGAATTTCAGCTGAATACCAAGAGTAAAGATAACTAGTTAAATTTTAAGATTTTTTTAAATTTCATTCATTAACAAAATTATGCGACTTTCCTTAGATTAAAATGCTTTTAAAAATTTAACTATTTAAATCAAAAGAATATGAGCAAAATGCATTAAATTACACCACTTCTGAATTATATTAATATTTTTATTAAGATTGTAGAATATTTTAACAGTCTATTTATTCGTTTCAATATAACAAAGCTGGGCCCACCAGCGGCTGAGCGGTAAAAGCCGCTGAACACTGGTAGTTCCGTCCGGGGTTCGAGTCCCAGCGAACGGGCTGACTGCACGGTCGTTTTCGTGGTTTTCCCCATGTGTAACGTGGATACGAGCCAGTTTCCCTTAAGAATACCTCCCCGCGGAATCCCTCCTTTTCCGTGTAGTGCCCAATGGGAGATAAAAATCGAGAAGTATGCGTTCATGGAAAATTTTCAAAAGGTGGCACTGGTTCGTACTCGATTCACGTAAATTTTCTGTATTGATTTGACTGACACCTACTGGTCATTTAGACCCGTTTAAGATAAAAGAAAATGTCGAATATGAGTTTTCTCCTTCTCTTAACATATGAAAAATTAGTTAAATTTCCACTGCAAGAAATTCGACAGATGAATGGGCCTGTGAAAGCAAATATAATGAGTCAAATACGTTATACCTGTGCATCACGAAAAATCACGAAAATTTGGTCATGAAACTGAAAACACTCACATATTGTAAATTACCGCTAAGTTCAGAGTTTTTCCACCCGTTATTGGCTTGTCATTCCTACGTCTTTGCTTATCCTCTGGGCAGAGGTAGAAGGTGGGGGGGGGAATGTTGGGATTAATCGTAATCGCAAACTGACTTTTAAACCATAATAATAAGTTCTGGCTTTCTTAATAAGGAAGGTTCCCACTATTTAGTAACGTGGCGTAAGACATGGAATCTCGAACATTTTGAAATAGCACTGCTTGTGGCTACCGGGAAGGTCAGACAGATGCCCAGCCTACTTCAAAATATCCGAGATTCCTTGCAGTGCCCACGTTACTTCGGGCCATTTCATTATCGGGAAATTTATGAATTATTGTAAATAAATTGTCTTTAAATGTCAATTTGCGTTTGCAATGTATTCATATTTTCCATTTTAATACCTGTGCGAGTGGCTGCCGACGGATTTCCTACCACAGTCCCTAACAACATCGAATCTCATTAGGATTGCATACTCGACCTTGCATTGTTATGGGATTCCGAGTTGTCTAGATATACATTACCTCTCGTAGAAGTTTGTTCCTCTAGTTTTTAATCACACTGTGTACTAGGCAGTTTCCTTTAAAACAGTCTCCACATAAAACTTATTTCGCTTAGTCAGATAGCCATCGCAAGTTTTTAATAATAAACAAAATAATATAAACAACAAATAATAAACAACAAAATAATTTGTTGCACGATTAAATCAAATTAATTGCTGTCAAATCTAAATATTTCCAATTTAAAAAGAAATTAGTATTGGCCCCAATAATCTTAACATTACGCTCTAAAAATCTTCAGAATTTCTATTTGGAGTGACAGAACGCTTTATTAATGTACTGTTACGCTCTTTATGCTTTCCTCCTTAATACTGATATTACAGTAATCACATTCTGAGTTTTGAGAATCTAACACACACACAAAATAAATAAGTAAACGTTTTGTGTGTTACCTTTATTTATTAAATATCATGTTTTTCGCACTTAAACCATAAAATTCAATTCAACAGCAATATCGCAAAATAAGTTTAAAATGAGCATATCTTTAGTATTTCCGAAACACAGTCTCGCGCGCTAGAGATGAAAGTGTTTTTTTATTTTCGTTTAGTGTTGCCAATGCTCGCTTTGAAATCGTTGAATTTGTTAATCAAAAATTCGTTAAAACGTTATAAATTATAAAATCGATATCGATAATATAACAAATTCCAAATAGGGATTTCCGATGCCCATATTCGGTGGAGGATTACGTTATTCAAAATTTTATGGCTCTAGGTACCGTTGTTTTATTACAATGCGAGAAACAGACATACATTTATGCAGATGCTTCATTATTTAATTTCTTTAAATATAACGCAGGCGATAATATTTGTTTGCAACAATTTGAAAAATGAAACGGACATTAAAGTTTTAAACGCAAAATGCCGAAACAAAATTAACAGCCCTTCTGAGCTAATAAATAAAAATTAAAAAAGAAGAAAGGAAGGAAAGAAATATTCTAATTTCTCAAGAAAATGTACTGCTCACTCCTCCACTGCTCCTGCGCTATGACATCTCACACAGCACTTTTAAAATTTCAACCAACTTTCAATATCTTTTCAACAAGTGTGTTGTTTGTTAAGTCCAGTATAAGATAATATACTTCTTCAATAAGTTACGGTCCAGCATATCATGCTTCTGTACCCTGAAATGGGTTTCTCCAGAGCTCTGACATAAAACTGTGAATTAATATAGTTCTCAGTTTTCGTTCTAGGGCATGGTTTCCTACCTACTAGTTTTTGAGGGCTCTACCCAAAAACATTTCGTGAGAAAATATGTCAAGCTGTTGAATTATTGTCTGGTACCTAATTAAAATAGAGCAAAATGTTATTGCCCCAAATTTTTTTGAATTATAGACATTGGAGAAAAGTTAATTTCATATTCTTTTCATAAGTGTTTCATAAAATTTAACGTAATCTTGACCCTTTATTAATCTTGTAACTGAAGTTTCAATAATATTTCGTCGATTATTATCTCGATCCATCGATTATTTGTCTTTTATCGATTATTTTTATTTATTATTAAGACGAAGTATATTAAAACGAGAAATGGTATATCAATAATAATAAATAGTGTTTAAATAGGTACATCCCATAAAGTATGGCTATTAAATCAATAAAATAGAAATAAAATCATCAGTGAAAATGCCCTGATAAGCGCGTTTATTGCGAAAAATCACTGGAAAGTGACCTAAATACTTTAAAATCGCCGATTGAAACTGATTTGACAATGGATTTGCCGCCCGAGAAAATATCTACCACCACACAGCAGAAGAATCGAATTACATATCTGATATGACACCAACGTATCGAGAAAATCTCAACATTATTCATGTCACACAATACTGCAGTGAACTAGAAGTTACGAAACTTTAACTAAAAACCGAAGGCGTAACTAATACTCTTATATATACAGACAGCATCATTAGATATACAGTAGAGTCATCATATTCTTTGAATCGTCGATAAGTTGAAACATCTCAAACAGCTTCCTCATATTGCGTTCAATGGTACCAAAAACCGCAAATGAAGTAATAATAAGAGAGATAGTTTTATCATAAAAATAGGGATAAAGTTATTAAAACCAAATATATCGAAAAATTGTTAATGACTATTATTTTTTCCTTTCCATGAGAAAATTGCTGTTCTTCGTACTCGCATTTAACTTTATAATTAATTGATGACGCATTACTTGATTAGATATACTTCCTTATAAGCTGTGTAAATATCTTGCAACAGGCTATTTTTGTATTAAGCATCATGCGAAACTATCCTAATACAGACACATTTTGGGAATATCCTTCTTCACATATATCAAAATTTTAATGTAGCAAATAATGTGCAGTTTTCTAAGAAATAATATAGAATTTGTACATTTCCTTCTCATACTTAGATTTTTCACAGTGGCTTCCATGCACACCATAGCTAGATAAACCTGAGTTTGTAAAATCGCCAATCTCCTGATACAAGTCATTGAACGAATGGTCTTTAAACCATGAAAATGGTATTTTCATGCAACAGTGCAAGTACTTGGATTTCGCCTAATCTCCTTGTAACGTTGACAGTTTTAAATAATTGATCAATTAGTGTTGTATAAATCTCTTTATTGCTTTTCTCATGACAGTCGTATAAAAGGCTTCTTATCGTTCAAGTTTACGATATACATAAATATATACACTTTACGTTTCTTGCGATTTCCTCTTCAGATCTAATAATCTAGCCTTTTTGGTAACATTAATTTAGCAGTTTTCCGACTTAATCATAATAAACTATGGCAATTATTTATTTGCTTGATTGAATGATTTGGTGCTGCGCACTTTATTATAGACATATTCTGCCTAGCATATTATCATAATTGTGTAGTGTCAGTTTAACACGCTTGAGAACTACCGAAATCTCAGTATCTTAGAGAGAAACACAAAAAGGTTTCGCTCTAAAACCATTTAAATGTATTTCAAAGGTTTCATTTATATTTTTAACTTCTTATATAGCTTTTAAACATGTATAGGGTTATTATTACTTTAATTAGCCAGTTATTATGATCTATACCTTTACTATAATTTCTTCTATTCCAGTTCCCTTGGAGAAATGTAAATCAGTTAGAGAGTATTTGAGGTTTCCGGATTGGAAGACAGAGCGTGTTTCTGCCTCTCGAGGTCATGCTACTAGATTTCGCCACCTCTGATAAAATTGAAATTATTCTGTTTTACATTACAACTGCGGTCATTTAAATGTTACGCCAGTTGTATTTCTGAGCCAACTTAGTGTTAGTGTAGCCTTGAATACTAGTTTATATCCTAAATTTCGAATTTGACTCTTACTTTACTCTTACTTAATCAAACTCTATACATGCATTAATTAATTATTTCTAAAAGGAATTTAAGTTGCGCGTTTTTCTCAAATGCAGCCTTTAACTATTGCATTTCTCGAAACTAAAAACTTTAAAAATCATTTCATTTCACTAATAATAGTAAACCATTGGTACATAGCAAAAACAAATAATAATAAATTAATAAAACAATAATAAATACAATAATAATAAATTAATAATAAATAAATTAAAATAATACATTGAGAAATCTTTAGGTCTAAATTATTCAGCGGTTCAGAGTATGTAAGAAAAAAATAGAAATTTTATACATAGGATTGCTATAACATGTAATTGTACACCTCACTTTTTGGTTGCAATCGGCTTCACCAAATATATATATATATATACACACCCACTTTGTCACCCGGCTCGGTAAGACCAGCTTTTTTATCCTTATATGTCGGCAAATTATTATTTTTTTGCTTAAAAAGCAAATGATTTATGCTGTTCTTATATTCCAGTTACGGATTATATGCCTTTAGTTAATCTGCATGCAATAGTTATAGAATTAACAACAGTTTAAAAGTTTAAATGATGTTAAGCCTAACGAAGCCTCCATTTCTTCACATTTGGAATTCTTTGTAGAATAGTAAATTAAGTCAGTTTGTGCATCAACTTCAGTATCTTTTTGCCGAGTGGGACCAAAAGTAAACTTTCAGTTTTACTGCACCTAAAAGTCTGTCTTCCTGCCTGCTTGCCGAATTGCTTGTTTTTGCGTAGAAAGTCTAATTTTAATTGCAAAAATTGTTTTTTTAACTGTATTTCGTGTTTTATGTTTTTCTGTATTTTACAGTTTTTAATGAAGATGCTTCGAGGTTTTATGTATTTTTGCCTCCCGCGAAGTCGGAACTGAATTATTGAATGGTAAATATACTTGTAAAGAAATTCGAGTAAATAAGTTGCAAAAAATGCAGCAAAAATGTGTATAATTTATTGCTGGCCTGTTATATAATTTAATAGGCCGTGCAAAAAAATCATGTGATGTCTACATTCGGTATTTTTTAGTCAAGGAAAGCAAATAGCAAATAATGCAAGTTGTTTCCGTTCGGGGTTATTATTAAATCAATATGAGCAAAATGTATCGTGTAATGTGTCAAAACCATGAAATGTGATATATCTGAAATTCCACAGTCACGTTCAGAAATCTGTTCTTATTTTAAAAAGGAATTCAAAAAATTAAAACCCTAAAATTCTTCTATTTTTGAAAAAGACAAGTAAAGCTTATTTATATATTGATAATTAAGTGGACTAAATCTATGTTTCCGTGAATTAAAATATAGGGAAAAACCGATTTTTTTTTTGTGTACTTGTCTACTGCGCATGCTACATGCATATAGAGACTTGTGTTTTATTCTCAGCTGGAAGTTTAGTTCTCAGACGGGAATGAGAGCAAATGGGGATTCTTCCAAATTTGCAATGGTACATTATCCAGTTTTTGTCTATTGAATGTGTGTAGCCAGCAGAAATTATTCGTTGGTTTACGGCAATATTGAATTGTTGCAAGGAATTGCTATTGCGTCGAAAAATCTACGAAAAAGACATACAATGTCCAGGTGATAGATGAAGAAACATTTAAAAGTGAATCACAGTGTGTTACAAGATCGTGGATCAAGATTTAAAATTAATTGAAATTAATTTAAGATTCATTGAAATTAATTTAAGATTCATTGAAATTAATTTAAGATTCATTGAAATTAATTTAAGATTCATTGAAATTAATTTAAGATTCATTGAAATTAATTTAAGATTCATTGAAATAACTAAACATTAGTACAGAACGTATTCATTTTAGATTGTAAGATCTGGTCTACTTTGCTATCATAAAGTTAACGTGGTGTTACGAAGAAACCTGGCCACTTCTCCCATAGGCCTGAGTAATATCAGCACAGAAGTAGGGTAAAATAAACCATTTATTATTCCTCAAACTCTTAACACAAATGCACGTACTTTGTGCTCACAATAACATAATTTTGTACCACCGACGACCTGCGGTGGAACTTAAAAATAATTTAACAATAAATTCAAAGATATATAATAGTGCTGGACTAACAACTTTGTTTAAAGCTAACTAGGCTGACTCAACAACCTACCCAGCGATATACTTATTAAATGGCCAAAAGGCGTATAAGCAAATTAGCGTAACAGCAGCCAGACAAAATATTAACGTGCGCTGGGTAGCAAAATCGCGCTCTGAATAAACTACTAGTTTTGTCTGTTTTTATACTCTCTTCACTTAACTTTAAATTTGCATCCTGGCGAGGGGAAAATGAGAGGTTCGGGAAAGATCGAAAGTAATTTGCTATCCAAACTAAAGAAAACCCCAAAAGATTATCACGAAATAACTGATTCGAGTTATGATACTATATATGACTGGTCGAACTTCCTGTACCGCCATTAGAGGCTTAACAGGGCTTAGTGGAGCTGTTTAATTAAATAAACATTGAGATCTAAACCAAGGCCTAAATCAGGCCCATTAAGCAGTAGAACTACCACCATACTACATGAAATAACTTTAAATAGAATAAACAACTAAAATATGAACTTAAAGTTTAGGAGCTGGTGAGATTTACCAGCTACACCAACAAAAGCACAGTATTACATACTTTGTAAAATATAACACATGCTACTTACATGCATAAAAATATGTTACTTATATATACAAAGAAATAAAATAACAGAATATTATAAACATCCTACTTTTTCTTCAAACAGACAGGGAAATTTTAAACACAATTAATATATAAATTCATTTCATTTACAGATATATATTTTATGAAATTTGACAATTTGAATTTAGTCACTGTATTTTTACTTAGATCCTTTAGAGTATTAAATTTAGCAATATTTGAAATAAATCTTAGAACAATATTTTTTATAGAAGAGCACCTAAATAGCAGGTGCTCAATATCGATATTACTCATGCCACATGGACAGACACAATTTTTATTCGAAAACCTATTATAATAAAAGGGAAAGTGTCCATGATTAGTTAAAGCTTGGTTTAGATACTTATCACTTAGGCATCTTCTCTCACTTATAGTTGAGATTAAATTACATGCGAGTCTTCCTTTAGAATCTGGGTCGTTCCACTTTGCTTGCCATAGAGTCAAACATTTTCTTTTCAACAAGAATTTCAAACTGTCAAAGGAAATCTTTACTTCAAAATCAATAATTTGATTTTCAGTGGCAGCCTTTGCCAATCTATCTGCTAACTCGTTACCAATGGTACCAATATGACTCTTTGTCCAAAAGAGTTTAATACCTCTGAAAGCGCTAAGAAAAATTAGCATATCTTTTATCTGTTTAATTAGATCGTTATTTTGACAAACATCCGTAATTGAAACAATTGCGCTTTCGCAGTCACTATAGATTTCTACAGGATCTAGCACAGAATTAGAAATAAGCCAATATAAGGCCTCTTGCAGGGCCACTCCCTGATAGACAGAGGCAGAAAGTCTATATTTCCTTTGTAAGCTTAGTATTTCGTCTGAGAACACACAAAAGGCTGCTCCCACATGACCAGTTAATTTAGATCCCTCTGTAAAAACCGTGTAGCCTGTCATACTGGGGAGGCCTTTATGACAATTCAACCGTTTCAATAAAGCTGGATGAATTTCTAAGCCTTTCTCAAAATCAAAAATCTCTAGCTGAGATCTCACTGAAACAATCGACAGTTTTATTACCAGCTTTTAATTTAAAGGTATTCATTTTCCGCTAAAATATTGATCGGAGAACATCCAGCCAAAATCTGAAGAGCTACTGTGGAAACAGTTCTAAAACATTTAGTAATCCCCAATAAAGCTATTCTTTGAATTTGCAAAATTTTGTTGCGCTTTCGGACTGTTCCAGTCCACCATGCGCCACATGCATACAAGATCTTTCTCTCAATAGCTCTTTTATATAAACTCTTAAGATTCATTTTACTAAGTCTATTAAGGATATGGGTGCATTCGATCTTTATTTGATCTAGGTGGGGTATAAAAGTGAGCTTTTCATCGATCGTAATTCCCAAATATTTGATTGTCTTAGAAACTCTCATTGGTTGCCTATACAGTTTGCACCTAGGATGTATTGATCTAGTATTAGTTTTGGCAATACCCAAAAGAAAGCTCTTCTTTAGATCAAATTTGAGTTTAACATGGAAAGACCACTTCTCCAATCCTTGAGTGGCAAAACTTAGAGCTTTATCAATAGTATGGCGACCACTTTCCGTGGCCAATAAAATAAAATCGTCAGCATAAGCTTGTATACTAATATTTTGTGGTAAGGTTATGTTTAAAGCTATATTAGCAATAATATTCTACAAAAGTGGAACAGATATTGAGCCTCGAGGACAACCCCTTTGGTAATTTCTGTGATGCCACTTATTACTATCATATAAGGAAACTTTTCTTTCATTCAGAAAATCACATATTAATAAGAAGATATTTCTTGGACATTTCGTATTTTTTAATTCCTTTAATAAAATTGGCCACCAAACATTGTTGAAAGAGCTCTTTAAATCTAAGGATAAAATTGCAGTATGTTTATCATTCCTTCTGTTTAGAAGGATATCAGAAATTAAATTATCTATAGCCTGGGTAGTATTTTTACCCGGCATAAAACCAACTGATTTTTATTTGAAAGATTATTTGATAATAAGTAATATTGTAACCGTTGTGTCATGAGTTTATTCAGCACTTTGCCCCAGGAAGGCAGTATGCAAATGGGGCGAAAAGAGGAAGGATCTTCTTTATCCTTTCTTTGTTGAACAAAACCAAATCAGCCTTTTTCAAACATTCAGAATAAATTCCCCTCCAAATACATTCATTCAGAATAGCTACAAAGAACTTTTTATTACATTCAAAGATTTCTAAAATAATATCCATTGTCAGGCCATCTTTACCAGGAGCTTTATATTTATTTAACTTTTTAAGAGTAAATTTCACTTTATCCAAAGTAAAATCATAATAATTTATGGTCTTTGAAGGTATCCTACAATCTGATCTAACTTGATAATGACACGATAGATCACCAAAAGTAGTATCACAAGGAAAGTGATATTGTAGGAGGTAATTTACTGTCTCGTCTATATTCTTAGTATAAGACCCATCTTGATATTTCAAAGAGGCAATTTGTAAAATTGGTTTATATTTATTAACAGCAATATTGTAAGGAATGCCAAAAGGTTGATGAATATTCAAAGTGTCACATAGTTGTTTCCAAGCACAATTTTTACTAATGTTGATTTCTCGTTTATATTCAGCTAATTTCTTCTTATATTGAATCTTTAACAAATTTTTCGCTATACGATTGTAATATATCTGAAATTTTCTTCGATAAACTCGAGCTTGACTTCTTAAAACAGCCAGGTTTTCTGACCACCAATACACCTGTTTACCCAGAGCGTTGCTCCGTTTAAATTTGTTCACCTCCTTATTTTTCTTACAGATATCCACTATTGAGTTAATAAGATCTTTAATATAAATATTTAAATCAGAAATATTTTCTAAATTTTCTTCGGAAACTTGATTTATAAAGTTATACAGTTTTGCACGAAAATTTAGACAATTCAAATCCCAAATATAGAAACGTTCAAGTTTCTTCTCTCTAAGTAAGTTGTTTGAAAGTCCAATCTCAATGTAGCGATGATCGCTACATGATATATCCATAGAAACAGGCCAATTTAGGGAAAAGGAAGATTTTACAATGGTAAGGTCTATCCAGCTTTCGCCTTTGGCACCGGAGAACGTAGCCGGTTTATCAGGACTATCAAGAACATTCAAATTGTTTGTCGAATTCACTTATGGTATCACATTTTGGATCTATTGAATGATCATAAGGACCCATAGGGGACTTTTAGCATTGAAATCTCCGCGTCTTTATGCAAATCAATAATACTGTTAATGCAATATAGATAGTCACTCAAGGCGTCATTAGGGGGCAGTACACTGAAACAAAAACTATGTTTCTATTATTAATGATCATTTTGATTGTCACTATATTCGAGTAAGCATACAAAAGCATTGCCGGAGAGCTGTCAAACAGAACAATTGCTACTCGCGGATAATTTTTGTCACAAAATGTTCGAAATTTCATCGGGAATCCCCGAACTTTATTATCCACTGCATAAGATTCTTGAATCAAGACTATTTTATAGATTCTTTCAATAGCTTTAATATATAATTGATTTACAGCAGCTTTGGCGTAATGTAAATTTATTTGAACCATTTTTAAAGTCTTCGTCACTTCTACTAGCCATAATTAGTACGACTGATTAAAAGATCCATTTGTCGTTTGTGACAATGACAATTTCTATCTAAGCTACAATGATTAACGCTAAGCTTCAATTTATACTTTTCATTTGCCTCTTTGTAATTAATACATTTTGGAGTAGCTTTACACTCCCAATGTTTATGTCCAACTTCACCATACTTACCACATATTTGCGGTTCTAGGCATTTTGTTTAAAAGTGCTCATACTTTTAACACTTAAAACATTGAGTTACTTTCGAAAATTCTTTAATTCTAAGACGAGACCATCTTATGTTAAGTTTTCCTGCTTTTATAAGTTCTCTATATTTCTTAGCATCTGCACTGGCCACCCAGTGTACTTTGGTATTTCTACCTTTTATCGAAACTTTTAAGTCAAAACCATTATTTTCAAAGACCATATTTTGGTCTCTCATCATAATCTTAAGATCATCACGAGAAAGATCAGAATCTACATCATAAATAATAATTTTTGGATCTTTCTTAACAGGACGTTGAATTACCATATCATTTTTGTTTTAACCTCTGTTTCCAAGGCTTCAGTATCAAAATCAAAAGTTTGCGTAACCAATAAATCATAAATTTGATATGCCACAGGAATAAGTTTTCCTTTTGAAATATTCGTGACTCTACTTGAGTCTAATACAGTTTCTAAATAACTTAAAATTGTTCGTTTATCTGCTAATAAAGCAGTAGACTCAACTTGCTCTGTCTGAATTTCTTGACAAATTTGTAAAGCCATTATCCAACCAGTACCCTTTTTAAAATAGTAGAATAATGTAGAAATCAAACGTACTTACAGTTTGATGATCATTTCAGACCTCTTATATGGTAGAAATAGTAATTCAAAAACCGAAGCCGAAGCCCGAGGAGTCACGTAGACACACAAAACTGCAAGCATCGATAAGTTCGTCAATTAGTCTCAGAAACATAAAGTGTGATATAATATCACAACCGGAACACAATTAGCTTCAAAATAAAACGCTATAAAGCAGTATTTACGTTAAAAAGTATAAAATAGCGTATTTTCAGGAGCCGAAGAAAGCACAAACCAATATGGCGCGAACATGCGCAGTATGTTATATTCATGATACTATATATATTCGGGATATGAAAGGGTTGCTCCCGTATGGGTTCTAAAGAGCTTATCGGACATTGAAATAAAGGGGTTGGTAAATTCACCCATGACAAGAGTTTGCACAGTTTTTTACCTTATCAGCAGATGAAGGATGCATTCTTGTATCAAATAATCACAGAAACAAATCATGCACGATGTATGCGATCTACTTCTTGCGTTCAGAGAGACTGCAGCTAGCAGCAGAAGAGACTTTTCGTCAGTTAATGCGGTATATGGAGTGAACTCTTCCAACGTATGACAGTGCTTAATTGATGCAGAGAATAGTAAAGAAGCAATTCAGCGAACCTGTCAGGGCACCGTTCGATCCAAGCAATGGATAAAGAAGCATGTAAAAAGTATCACTTTTATCTTGAAACGAAGTGTATGAGTCAGAAATGTAATCATCTTGCGTTATTTCTACTTAAGAACTTGCGATCTGTCCAAAATGCTGGAAATGTTTTATTAACTTTTTCTTTAATCATCGTAGGCGTATCCTCATTATCCGGTTCCCAAAATGTGCCGCAGTAAACGCCACTCACTACTGCTAAGCATTGAAAGGTTTTAATAAAAGGATTAAAGTCTATCGAACTGGAATGCTTTTCCGAGGCATTGTTCTATTGAAGAATAGTGCAAAATCATATACAGCTGCTAATCTATCCATAAAATCCTATAATTTGGGTGGTATCTGCTACCTACCTCCCTTCCGCAGAATTCCACATTTTTGCCATAATGAGGACAGATCAGTACTTTTAGCCCCAACATCAGTGTGCAAAACCTCTCTCTATCACGCTGGCTTCATCAGTCGAAGGTTTCTACAGAAATGGAAGTGACATGTTGTTTGTAGGATATATTTATTGTTTCAACAACCATAGAAATGTTTGGTTGGTTTATTCAACACTTGAGGGCCATCTGCTTAAGGGAAGGGATACCTTCATAGGGGACGTTCTAAGAAACACTTTTACTCTTAATAATTTGCATTTACTTAATTGAAGTATTTTCTGGACATTTTGTTACCTCTTAAAATGAATCACACAAATTTAATTCAGAGTACATCGACAATCAACCAAAAAGGAAAATGTAGGATTTTTAATGAAATAAAAATTATTTTCACAAGATTTTTGGCTGATGCCACCGCTGATTCAGGTGGTGGAAAATCTCCCTAAATAATAAAATAAATAAATAAAATTTATTAGAATTTATACCATTTTTTCTGGAATGCCATTAATAATCAATGATACTTAATTATTCACCATGAATGATAAATTGGATAGGATAATTTTCATCATCTTTCGCAGATGCATAATGAATGTGATTGCTTAAAAGTTATCCATCTGACGTTCTAGAAGCACTTCAAGATCAAATATCATGAATATTAAAAAGTTCTTTTACGAAGAAATCACCTATATAAGGTCTTTATAATAAGCTATTTTAGTGAGATTTATCCACCTCTTTTCTAGAAACATGATCACTTTATTCTTTCATCCAAAAAAAGCTTCTTCTAAAAGAATCTTATGTAATATATAATGCGATAAAGATTCTTTTGTAGAAATGAGCTGCCATTAATCTAGGTAGTAAATAATTCTGTCTCACATGAACCATACACACACTGAATTTATGACTAGTAACAAAGTAGATTTATTTCCACCAGTAAATTTTTATCTAATGCATCCTGAAACATGAGGCTAATAGAGAGCAGGAAAATGCATTGTTGCTATAAATTGCTAGGACATAAAAACTTAATCCAATTTGTAAACTGTATTGCCCCCAATATAAGATAATTTTTCTCCATAAAATTGTTGTATATAAAGCAAGATCCTTCTTGTACGATCAGCCATAAATTTAGAAAATATAGTCAAATAATTTGTCATATGTACTTTAAATTTGAATGAAATGAAATTTAGAGCACTTCAAAATATAGAGCTGCAATAAGTTAGGCAGTCTTAAAGTCAAGCCTCTTATATTCGTGAAAAACCATTTAAAAATAAGGACAGGATCGTTTTATAGTTAAAGTAATAGGATTCTTGAATTGAGATCAAAGTACGCAGAAGCTTTTATAACATTAAATTCATAAATTAAGCATTTCATTAACTAATGAAATTTGAAATGGGAAGCAACATACCGTTACTTTGATATTTGAATTTTTAATCCTAATTTAGTATGAAAAACACTGATGGATTTTTGGTTCATTTTCAATAAATAAGTGGTCAAAATATTAAACAAATTATTTTTTTTTATTTACAATAGCACTGCGTTCCAGTGAGAAGTATGATAGTTCATGAAACTCTCTTGATTACCATTTACGGATAAAAAAATCAGGATTGATTTAAAATATATTTTCATTAGCCTAAAACTAAAAGAGTTTTTAATTCAATTTGTGATTATTTAATTTTGAGGAAGCCGCAAGCTACGTCAGCCAGCTTATTCAAATTTATTTATAAGGAAAACAATTTCTATATACCCCATAGTCAGGTGAAAAATCAAAAAGAATGTATTTATCTCGAATTGTAAACAAACTGTTCATCCGTAAACAAGCTTACGCGACAACAAGGACAAAGAAAGTTTAAAAAGATCTATGCAACTGATAAAAATGTCTGAGTACGTAAACTAGTTATGAGAATAAATTCTAGGACACAGGTCCAAACTAGATACTGGGACCAAAAAGCTCATTTGCACTTTGTGATAATCTGTTGCAAGTGCCGCCAGTTCACACAGTTGCAGCTCATGTTAACAGATACCAGTCTCCGGGTCTTTGGTAAAAGGCACTAAGATTTCTGTTAAATTCTCTGTTTTAGGGTGCATCTTTCCCCCTTACTTAACAACCGACCTTATTGAAATGATATTCTTTTCTTTGTAAACTAATATTAGAAATATTATTAATGATATTAACTTAATTTAATCCAGAACGTAGAAAATATATGAGCTAGATTTAACATATCTTTCAAAAGATATCGTATTTTATAAACGATGAACTTAATTTTTCTGGAAATATCATGCATATCATGCATATCACAAATGACCCAAATACTATATAGTATATATATACTGCGATTAAAACGAAACATTTTACGTCGCGTTCTTGTTGTAGAAGAAGGAATACGATTTAGTTATTATCGAAAATCATTTAAGTCAAGACTTTTGAGGAAATAAAAAATAAGTAAATTTTGTTAAACTATTTTATTAATATTATTCCACAGATAAATACTTTGAATAAAAATCTGTGAAATTTTATTATGAATAAGCTGCGTTTTTAGTAAAAATTAAGAGAAAGATTTTCGTGCAGCACTTTATTTGACAATTGTTATTCTCTTAAATTAAAACACTGAGCTGAAATCTAAAGTAGATTTCATATCATTTCAACTCCTCATTTCTAAAAAGAGCTTCAAAATTGATTAATAAATTTAAATTAAATAAAATTAATTTACAGGAGCAAAACAGTCTGTGATTTATCGTTATCATTCTCAAACATCAGCTAATAAATACGTCTAGATTAGATAATTTCATAATCTAAAAAGAAATATTCTTCCTGTGTTGTTGGTGTTCTAAATAGTTGCCTTAATCCAAAGAGATTTCATAGATGATACAAAACAAATCCTCTGTTTCTTTCAAAATAATTGTAATTCTGTAGGTAAGAAATATTCAGGAAGGCAAAGAGGTAACTGATACTATCTGTATTTTTAAATCCTTCCTTTCAAGTACTCAGTTAAAAATTAATAAACAACTCTAATATTCTTATTTATCTAATTTTCCTTTAAGATGAGGAAGGTAGCCACGTATTCTTTACTATAATTGAATAATCTAACTCAGTCCAACCCTCTGTTTTAGGGATAGTAATTTAGTTTTCAAGACAAATTATATGTGTTGTGTAATAGTTACCTAAATCGTTAAAAGATTAAATCGGCATCTGCCTTTTTATATATCCAGTTTGCAACTGGTTACGAACATTTAACAACATCCAGCCTATAACAAAAACTTCTATTTACGTTTATTTACTTTTGTTTATCATGACAATTTGATTGTTTTATGAATTCTAAAATAAAAGAATTAACTTCTGTGATTTACAAACGTATGGTTGCATATTTTATAAATTTTCTATAGTAAACGAAAATTGTCTGTGATAAAAAACAGAAGCATTTTAGCATGATTTTCAAAGTGTGGAAGATCTGAAAAAGTTTCAGCAGGTACACAAAGAAGCATTTCGAAAATCAGTTTCTTACGTAATCCACGTAAATTTAATGATAAAAAAGTATAACATATAAGAAAAAAAAGAAGGCTTTCGTCTATTTATGTGTTAAAATTCGTTTACAATTTAGCCTGCCGTAATTAATTTTTACCTATTTATTATTCAAAACTTGCCATATACTAGGCAGAATTTTTTAATAGTTCTAGTTGGCAAAAATTTTGATAATTTCATGTTTTGAAAATATCTTTTTACAAATTCACGTTGAAATCAGATTATAAATCAAATTAAACAAAATATTGAAAAATGAAATGAAAATATTATTTTTGAATTATAATTGACAAAAAAAAATTATATATATTGGTATGTCATGTGAAGTATCTGTTAACTCACATACAGCGAATAGCAGACTAGCTCTAGAATTGCTCACTAAAACAAGCTTTGAATAAATCGTTAATAAATCAGCAAAATTTTACAAATTTTACACTTTTCAGTTGTTGAAAGCTTTCTTATATAAAATCTGCAGAACATGATAACAAATTAAAATTTTGAAATTTCAATGATATCAAAATTACAAGCTTAATTTAAAGACCCTTCGACAGTTAATAGCAAGGGCAATAGGCACAGACTAAAACAAGGAATATTTCTCTCTGTTAATTAATTTATAATTAAACTATTGTGTAATTAAATCCAACTCTGATTGAGTTATCCTCTTAATTCCTTGCCACAAGATGTTCAGGAAAGGAAGAACAAAAGCAGAATAGTTTTTGACGTAAAATTATTTTATTTAATCAAAAGTAATAACTCTTCAGCCAAAAGTCATTATATTTACACTTTTAGGCTTTATATCTCATAAAAATAGATGAAAACTGATCGTTACGCCCACGTTTGTATCAAAAGTATAACGAACGATTTATGGATAGGTTATGCGACGTAACGTTTTTCTTCGAAAAAAACATTTACTGGTATTTCTCTATGATATCTTTAAATTTCTTTTGTACTACAAGAAGCATCTAGTAAAGTAAAGAAAGAACTAATAAGCTAACAAGCATTATCAAATTCATCCCTGGTACTGAGTTACATAAAAAAGTCATGCGTAAAATATAAATTGCTTTTCTTCTTTCTTCTTAGTGTATTGTCCTTTCCTAAACACAAATCCCAATTTTAAGGTTCAGAGACCGAATCATAAACCTATCCTCTGAAACTGAACATTGTTCCTCGAATTACAGCATGACCACACAATGTCGAGGCACTTAAGCAACATAGAGTTTCAACTTCTAGAAGATAATAAACATATTCTAAACAATAAGATGTTTCTAGCTACAATAGAAGATGCAGATTACCGCACAATCATTAAAATGCATAGCGAAGCAGGGAGCTGAGTGAATGTACTCATGCAGAGAAACAATTTTCAATCCATTACAGGATTTTGAGACCTTCATGAAAGGAAAAAAAATCTGAAATTGTTGTTAAAATGGCGGAGTCATTTCGTCCAAGACGTAAGTTTATTTATCGATTTAGTGTAGCATATCGGAAAGGTAGAATATTTTTCAGACAGAAAAAGGACATTTGATATTTTGCATAAGACTTAAATGGGTTGTTCTTACATTGTTATAGCATGTTTTGTTTTGTTTTATTCTAGGTGTTGCAATAAGCTGATCTGTGATAGGATAAGTTCTTGTTGAAATCTAATTTGCAATTCAACTACGTGAACTTTGCATGAAACAATATTTTGCTTTTTCTTGAACTTTTGTATTTCAATTTTTATTAAACCCATTAGTCCTGCTTCAGTGATTTCATCAATTAATTAGAAAAAAAACTATTACTTGTATAGAACTTCATAAACGTATTTTAAAACATCTTATATACATGCTTGAAAATTGCAGTGCCTTCTAAATACTAAGGCAAATAATTCGATACAGTCCGAGAAATGTTGCTTTAATTGACTCCATTTTGAAAAATAGAAACTAAATTGAATTATTTATATAAGCATATACTAATAAAATTAAAGAATCTACACATATTTTTAATCTTCATTATGTTTGTCTAGTATAATGTCTTAAAAAAATACTTAGATAAGCAATAATTTATTTACTTTATTTGGTTTGTACGCTATAAAAATTAAAAAACAACAAAGATATCATGATTCACACTAACAGGCCATCTCTTTAATCAAGTAATTCATTGCAACATGGGGCAGTAGCTACCATACATAAAGAAGGGATGTTTGAAGACCTTTAAGAGTGCGGGGAGTTAGATGATGAGTAAAGATGGATCTCATATGATCCAACCTCATATGAAAGAATTCTCTGGAATTGAAATCAAGGCTCGCACCTGAGTCTGTTCTGCCGCACCAGACTGTAAAATTCAAAGGTTATAAAATGTTAAGAATTTAACACAAACACAACACTTTTCTATCTTTTTCTGGTAAAAGATAAATGGATGTTTGTCTTTTCATAGCAATATACTGTTGGTTGTTTTATCGAAATATACTGTAAGTTCCAAAATAACATGCAAACATTTCTGTTCCTTGTTGTTGGTAAATCAAATAATCGTTGATGTTTTAGAAGTGTAAAATAATTACCAATATAACGTACAGGAAATGCTTATTGCATAATGGGATCCAAATAAAAAGCAAGGTTATGTTGTTTGTGGATGTGATGTGTTGTAATGTTTGTTGTCGTCTGTGATTTTGACTTTTCTACTCATAACGCTAATCTGAGACAGGGAAATGTAATGGTTCATTACTTACTTGAAACAATACATCAATTTTACAACTCATAGATCAAAGAACGATTTTTCTTTTTAAAAGGAATTACAAAAAAAAAAAAAAAATAGTAGTGAAGAAAACACTTGCCTTTTTTGATTTTAATGTCTCTGCAGGTGATGTCACTAAGGCTAACGACATTAGCTGCAAATATCATTATTAACCATTAATTAAGCAACTATCCTTATTTACCACGGTCCACATGATGAATAAGTCACGGACCTGAAGTTTCAGCAGAGAACATAAAGAATCATTTCCTCAAGTGCGGCCTTTCGACAGATGCTTATTTGTATTTTAGAAGCAAAATTATTCTTTTCTACCCCATACCTAAAGGAACGCAGGAAGATGATTTCTTAAATTTTAATATGGATTAGAGGTGTTTGGATAGAGGCCTGGAACTGAAATTTTTTTTAAAAAATCAGGTTCTAGATAATAAAGGAACAATGTTCACCTGGATAATAATACATAATGTGGAGTGACCTATGCAGCATTTTAAGATGTTTTTCGGATAATAAAAAATATTGACTCCTTTGTATAATTAGGGAGATCAATTTTTAAGAAATTCATACTAAAATAGCTGATCATTTTTCCACATATAAATATTAAACATTTAAACTACTGTAATTTTTACATTGATAAATTGCTTTGTATAATATACTGAAAGTTATTACAGTTTTGTGTATACAGTATATTTAGCTGAACAGTTGAAAGACGTTTACTTAAAACTTTTTCCCATCACATTTTATTTCAATTCCTGTATATAAGTGACTTTATACAAAGACATCTCATCCAATAGAATTCTGCGTTTACTGCAAAATGTTTCCTCTGAAAAAAATATCCATTCCATTAAGCGAACTCAACAGTATTTTTTTTCTTTATTTCGGAAGAAATAATATATATATTTTTGGTACTATTCCGTTATAAGGGCCGTAAAAAATCGCCAAACTACTGTTAATGCCAATGCTACCAAAAATAATTACGGTAACCCTAGCCAAGAAAGGAAACGTAATAGGAAATAACTATCTAAGATTATTGTTTTAGTTTAGATGAAAGGTTAATTCCAAGTAAATACATTTTTTGTTATTATAATTTATAAATGAAAGGCTAAACATAATTGAAATTAAACAGGAGATATAATTTTTTTATGTTAATTTACCAGAGAATATTTCAGTTTTTTGTGCAAGCGTCTGTACATAAACTCGGACAAATAATAATCGAAATGCTGTGAGCCAAAGAAGCTGTAGGGCTGATCTCCCTTACAAATTCTTTGGTCGAGCAGTGTGACTTTTATTACGCCATTTAGCACTGCCCCACAGCCCGTCTACTGTTTGTCTATGACACTCACTTTCGGGGTCCACAAAATTGTAGTTGTGATTGACAGTAAAATGTTCAAAACCGGCATTTTGCAGTTCATCCGACTTGTATGATTCGCAGCAGTCAGTATAAACTAATGCTTCCTTCTGCGATATTTCCTTTTAAGATGTTCAATAAAATTTTCGCCGATCGTTCTGGAACAGTGATTCATTCGATTCTCTGCATAATCCGCCGAAAACACATAGTGGCGGAAGACACGTCCAACGTTATGCTTTCTTCTATTCAAAAGGCTTTCGTCTACTTCAATAGTTTTGGTCCATCCGCCGATTTTTAAATAAAGTAATAAAGTTGCGACACACATCTCACACATGTAACTCTTCCAGTATACAGTTGTATTGTGGTTTATCTTCAGCTGGAGTTCACAAAATTCAATAGATGTCATCTCCTGACACCAAAAATAGATGAGCATAACGTTTGTAAGGAAAGGATTTTCGATCCTTCGAACCAATTTCTACTTCGTAATCCTTTCTTCTCATTAGGGGTTTCTTTCCTGCACTGCCATTTCGCTACCGAGTTACCGCTAAAGCATAATTTCATCTCGTAGTTGTTCGAACATAATTTTCTATCATGAATGATGCCTGTTCCTTGAAAAAATTCTATTGTACTTTTCGTCATTGGGCAATTCCCAAATTGTTAAATCCAAAGAGTTATTAGAAATGAATTTAAAAATTAAATTAGTATTTCAATGGCGACTTATAAATGTAAAACTCCTAAGTAATGTAAACTTATAAATGTAAAACTCATAAGTAATGTAAACTTATAAATGTAAAACGTCGCCGATGTGCGATAAATTTACGCACATCGGCCACATTTGCTAGATCTGGCGCACGATTAAATGAGCGCGTTTACTAGATTTGGCGCTTTTGCGCATATAGTTTCGCTGCAACTTTTTACGGTCCCTAAAACGAAATAGTACCTTTTTAAAATTATTTTAATAAATATTTTCCTTCCTTTACATTCTTTACGAAAGCAATCTGTGAATTCTTTTTCTTAAAGAGGAGCGGAATAAAATTAAGAAGAAAATACGTTAATTTTGTAAAGAAATTCTTAGGATATTTCAAAGCGTAAAAAAACTAAATGTGTGATTTGGACAACATCTGGTAAAATCATACCAGATAGCCCTTAAAAATAACTTTGAAATAAAGAATGATAATAAATTCATAGTTCGCATAAGCAGAAATAACTTGTGTCTGACTTCCAACATAGGTAAAATAGTGATTATACCGTAGGCCTTAAAGGTAGTTATGACTATAATGCCTTAAGCTGAACCATTGGATGTTCGGTGGAAGGAATTACAAAGGTCGAGGTATGAAAGGCATACGAACCCATTGCTATTCACTTATCCCATGAAGAAAAGAATAACGTTCCCTTTTCCTTAACTGTTTTATTCTACCATGCCAATTCATGCACAGTTTTATGCTTGCCTGCTTCAGTGTTGAAAGTTGAAATTTGTCATGTGTTCTGATTGATACAAAAGACTTTGAAATATGACAAATGTTTGATTATTTGTTTAGGCTGACACATTTTTTTCTAAAAAACAATTCTTAGATTCTTTGAATTCCAAACATCCTCCAAAAGCGAAAGAGCAACTTAACATAATTTAGAACAGTAAAATACTCTAAACATTCATTTTAAATTATTTTGCTCTAGTTACAAAACAATCTATTTCTTCAGATTCTCAGCGTAATTATAATATTCTTTATGTCAACTGCGATCCAATGCGTGTCATGATAAAAGAGAACGCGATTTATTTAATTTATATTCTTTCTAGAGCAATCAGCTCATTCAATCGATCATCGTTGTTTCATAAGTTTAGGTAAATAATCCATTACTCATAGATATTTATAAAACTTATATTTATTATTTAAAAGTAAAATAAAATGCGGAAGCCTTAAAATGTTTAGACTTGTATCGTTTATCACTTTCTTCAAGGATTACTTCCTTCATTACTTTAACGGAATGATAATATATATAAATTAATGTAATTAGCTCCTTTTGACCATTTTTTTTTAAATTATAAATGTTCAGCAAATATGATTAATTATTTAGGGTAATGATTGCAACATTACTAAAACATCCACAAAGATCAAACATTATTTTTAATATAAATGTATATTTCCATAAAACGTAATTTACTCAATAAGGGAAGTTGCATAATTGCTAGACATTAGTAGTTACAGCCTTACATTTTTGGAGAGCAAATTAATAAATTGACTGCCATTATATTACGTAATATATATTAGTATAATTACGTATATATTAGTATAATTATATTAATATTATAATAGTATATCTTACGTAAGGTTAGAAATCGTATATATTCAAAACCAACCAAACACAAATAGCATAAAACACGAATTTTCACAAAATCTGACTAAATACATTCAAAAGGAAAACGATCAGAGGCAGCTGAGACACTTTTTCCCTTTACATGGCTTTTTTCATATTAGCTTTTGAGACCATCTATGAAACTCCTTTCATGTATGACATTTATTTTCTGTATACCGTTAAGATCAATTGTAATCATCTGCTTCAAAGGATAAAACGTCTTCTTTCCTTTTTTGTATTTGCAGATATATTTGCCTAAGATAACATGTCTTTTAAGAAAAATTTTAAATGAAATACCTCATATTTATTTTACTTATAGACAAAATCACAGCTATGAAATAAACTCCTTTCATCTTCGGAAATCGAATTCGTGGCAAAACTATCGAAGGTGTTTTGACAGACGCTGTCTTAGAAAATTCAGTAGAAGTTTTAATTTCTTAATACACTGAATGGCAGAAGAACGGAAGGTAAGTGTATCCACACACACCTGGCAGTTAAGCTTTCTGTACCAAGCAGGAGCAATTGATCGACCTGAAACTTTTATAAAGCATCACAGGAAGATTTATAAATAATAAGAAGCGCAATATTTATGCAATAGTGTATACCAGTAGAGCCTTCTTGCAGCAGTTCAAAAAGGAAGAATAGAATGTCTGTATTAAGTATTGAAACAGCTGAGCATAGCCTGCTTGAGACCAGTTATCAATAAAAAGCTTTGAACTTTGATTTCAAGAGAATCGGGGATTTCGAAGTTGTCGATTATGCATTTTAGATATAATGGGGAATTATTGAATAACATGCAGCCGTAGTGATATGAATGTGGAATCGGTGAGAGGTGAAGCTTCTCTAACACAGAAGATACCACGATCTATCTTATCGCCGAAAACGAGACAGTTTTGTGCATTGAGGGATGTACGACAGCATTGAAAATCCTGGTTTAAGATTTAAGGTATGCTGCACAGCGCCGGAAATATAGTATAATTATAGTCTTTATATATATGGTAAGCATCATCTATAGCAGGGCTTCGTAACCAGTGGCACGCGTACCACTGGTGGTACGCAAGAGAAATATAGGTGGTACACAAAGAAGCAAAGTATTTTTAACTATTTAATTCAAAAATTAACCCAACATACTAACTGAATTTTTTCTCTAACACTGGTAAATGTGTGCGATCTGAGCTTTGTTCAAGAGTGGTGGTGGTGTAGAACGTTTTAGTGGTGATACTAAAGGTTTTCGATTTTTGTTTAGATGTCAAAAGGTTAAGAACCGTTGATCTACAGCATTTCGCAACTTCTAAAAGCCGCCTATTCTTTCAGTCTTCTTTAACTTCCTACATAGTATCTACGATTACAGTGGGGCCCAGAACTCCGCAGAAGAAAGAAAAAAGGTTACATTGCATAGTCTCTTCAGAGGAATCTTGCTTCTACCATTTAGCGCCAGAATTATGGACTGCAAATTGTTCAGTATTACCGCTATGTTTTTCAATGAAATACCATTGGATTTCAGCATCAATATGCATTCCTGACAGCTAGAATATTCACTGTTATACCACTGAGATGGTCCGGCTTGTTATCAAATATAATTTCCAGGTCTTGCTTGAGACCAGTTATCAGTAAAGTAATATGCGTGTTCACTGAAAAATCGTACGCTCGACAGTGTCCTAAAATTTCTGGTTGGCCATCATCGATAAACTTCTTCCTTCATGCATTCCTCAGAAAAATGCATGGGTTGAGAATGTGTTTACCAGATAACATTTTAATCTGCTTTATAAAACATCTAGTAAGTGATCATTACTGTTTTATTACACTGTAAATTCATGTCAAATATATTTACGGAAATGATATTCTCCCACGACAGCAGTTTTGTTTAGTATTTTATGTGAAATTTGGAAAATATTTTTAATTCTTCAGGGTGATATAAAGCTGAAAAAAAATCTTAAAGGTTTCAGATATAAAAGGTAACCCAAAAGGGTTTATTAAGGTTTTTTAGCTCTCGCTGGGCTCGTAGTCTACCGGTCTGCCCTTATACTCTCTCCTATCTACCCAATTGTTTCCTTTTAGCTTTATTATTAAGCATAATTTTCTTCGCACTTACGCCATGTACATTTCGACAGCAAAAGTAAAAATATTTTAAGAGCATTATAGCAATACTCGTTTAGAATTCCCAATGCAGCTTTAAAAGTGGTGGCATACGTTTTTCTGGTTTATTTTTTCCAGTCTTTTCTCAGTTCATAATATCAATGTTCAGGTTTCTTACTAAGATGGCTTTACAATACTTTGTAAAATTTTTGTTATTAAAGTTTTGTGTGTTTGCTTTATTTATTAAATGCCAAGTTCTTGGGCCTTAAGCCACGTAAAATTCGATTCAGCAGCAAAATTACAAAATATTTAAAAACAGTATACCTTTAGAATTTCTCACAGACTGTCTCGCCGCTGGGAATGAAAATGTTCAAATGAAATGAAAATGTTCAACACGCTTTGAAATCGTTGAGTTTGAATAAAAAATTCGTTAAAGTTTTACAAAATATGAAGTAGATAATAAAGCAAATTCGAAATTCAAAATTCGGCCTTCCAGGTGCCCATGCTCTGGTGGAGGAGGATTGCGCTGTTCAAAATGGGTAGGCTCTGGATACTGTTGCTTTTAAATATGCATACATGCATGCAAATTCTTCATTATCTGTTATGCTCTTGAATCCATTTCAAATACGTTTTTGAGTGACATCTGTACATAGTACAGAATAAAGGACTTTTTTTTAAATTTGTTGTAAAATTGATTTAGAATCAATTCAGGAGAGATTTTTTTTCGTGACTTCTCTACGTACATTCTCATGTATGTTGCATTGAATTTGAGTTTGAACACTACAATTTTGTACAGCAAACTGCTATATCATGTAGTTGTTCACCTTGCTTTTTGATTTCAATCAGCCGCACCAAACATATATATATATATATACAAACTCTATTACCCGGCTCGGTGAGCTCAGTTTTTTATTCTTATATGTTGGTAAATTCTGCATTTTTTGCTTTAAAACATATACCTGAATTAATTTTGATATTTTTCTACTTTCCTTATTTTAAGTTTTACGTTATAACAGAATCCAGTAATAACCATCAATCCTACAGAAAAACTTTCCTTGTTTTCTCTGAACAAACATTTTAAGTTTTTTCTCCTCTTTTTCCGTAGTAAACTGATCTTTTTCTATTATATAAGTATATCCAGGCTTCATCAACTGTAACTACTTATTTCCATTTTTTTCCTACCAAATAATTTTCATACAGCAAATGTATAGAGACATTAGGTTATTTGGAAGCAGGAGACATGAAAAATGAGCAGTGCCCTCGCCGGAACTCGAACCACGGACTTCTCGAATACGCGCCGAGCGTGCTGACCACTGCACCACGAAGACATGCTAAAAAGGTGGGAGAAGTACTTTATATAAGTGGACATAGTCTTACGCTGAGAAACATGTTTCGGCCTTAGGCGATGAATATCGTGTTTTTCTGTTTGATTTGTTTTAAATAAGATTTTATAATTTTTTCGCATTTCCTACAGATGTATTTAAAGATTTTTCAATATCTCTTTGGGGGGCTGGATTTTCCTTTAAAACATGAGATGCGACTTTAATAAAAGTTGTACGTACCTTTGATGAGTATGCACTTTTGACTTTTTCCCCAATCGGATGTAAACTTTAACGTTTCTTTCCTTTCATATTAATTATGTCACTCATTTTAAGTTAAACCATGCTTTTCACATCTTTTTTTAATAACTGAATAAGAGTATTTCTCTTCGGACAGTGCAAAAATATAGCCTTCGATTCATTGTTTATTTTTCAATGACCTTTTTAAGAAAATAATATTTTTCATACTGCAGACGATAATTAAACGTTATTCCAATTTCATGCCAGTAACGCTTGTATTTTAAAATTAAATCAATATTTATATTTATGGAGAAAATCAAAATCGTTACAAAAACAAATATGCAAAATAAATTTGCTACGGAATATAGGTACAGAATTGTCATATTGGTGTGTTATACAGCGCGGTTGAAAGGTGAATAAAAACGTTATTACTCTTCATTGAATGAAACCTCATTCTCTCGGTGAATTTCGAGCAATATGCAAGCCTACATGAACATAAGGAGCAGCTGTTCAAAAGTGTTACTCGGGAATCATTCTCTGTACCACAGTTTGGGTAGCTTCTACCTTTAGTTTCTGCTTCGAAGATTATATGCATATCGGCGGGTTCTGCATTCATGTGACGATTCATTCACACGGAGAAAATTGATTTACGCCATCAGAACACCTACCTAACAACAGCGTTTTGTATCATATTAAAGCGCTTTTACATAAAATCCGTCTGTTTCTGTGCCTACTATCTAAATTAACATTTTTGCCAGATTTTTTTTAACCATTTCTTATAGTCTACATATTATTTAGATTACCAGACTTCTGATTTAGGCCAAAGGTAGGTGGTATTGGAAGTACTACATTATTGAATGTATTTGGAAGATATTGTTCGAGTAACTTATATAGGACGCTTCCGAGTTAGATATGTTTTATATTCAGTAAGAGTGTTTTTTTAAAATGTTCAGCTATAGTTAACAGATATAAATGCTGAACGCGTACATTATCGGTTTAGGTGTTCGTGTGGTTTGGAATCCTACTTAACCATTTACTATTTGTACCATACAGAGCTCATATATCATATATAAAATCATTAACTAATTAATGAATTTATAGCCGGATATACAACAGCTGTTCGCCTAACGATTTTCATTGCATTTACTGAAATAATTTAACTAGAATTTTTGTGTTTTAAATGTTCTATTTGATAAACCTTATTCTTCACTATTTTTCTACGCCGTAGTTTCCAACACAATAAAGTCTTTCGTAGTATCTCAAAAGATATTTTATCCCATTCTTCTTGAACAGCTCCTAAAATCAAAGGAGGGTTGTAGTACGAAATTCGGACAATCCGCTTTTTAAAAGTCCAGAAGCGCAAAAATCCGTGGGTGATGATGCATACCTTAATACCCAATTCATTTCCTTTTTGTTTTCGAGAAAATTAACAGTAGATTTTGGCCTGCGGTTGCTTGCTCTGTCTTGATGCACTTCTACTGATGTATAACACAGTAGTTAAAGGGAAGATATTTCATATTTGAAAAATGAGTATAAAATATATTCCTCATTATATGTGAAGTTGATCTTAACATTATTCTATAATCTTTTTATTTTTAATTTGCCGCTATTTGAAAAATCAGCAACAATCAGAAATCCCTTTCTAAAACTTTCTTTGGATTCTTTGAACTAAGTGTTAAGATTTTTTCTTCCCTTTGATGATAATAAATGGACGCCATTTTATTGCAGTTATTTAAATACACTCATGATCCATCAATTGTGACAGTTTTTATTCTGATAAATGTTTCTCAAAGAATTTTACAGCGCGTTCTATGTTCGGCAAATTAACGGGGGTAAAGAAGAAGTACTTATGTTTTTCGCATTTTTAAGAGTCATATCAGCATTAATCACTTTGTTTACATCTGACACTAGCATTTTAATGATTTTGCAACTGTCCTTTGACTTGGCACATTTTCGGTTAACATTAAAGATCTTACCTTTGGAGTATTCGACACATTTCGTTTTCTCTTTGGATATGCATTTGGAACAATTTTTTTTTTTCCACTTGAAGCCAAACTTTGACGTTTTCCTCCTTTTTGGGTGGCAATATACTCATCGTAGTTTTAGATATCAAAGAACCATGGATTTTACAGTGTTTTGGAATTACAAATAATAATTAGAAATAATTTTCTTCGTAAAGAGCACAAACATAGTCTTCAATCCACTGCTTCTTTAAAAGCGCCACTTTGCATGAAAACAATACTGTGAAATAACAGAATAATTTTTACTTCCAAAAATATAGTTGCAGTTAAAAACATAATTCCAATTAGACTGTTTAATTTTATAGCAAAGCAAAATCGTCTAAAAAATATGCGAACATTTTTTAGACGATGATTGACTTGGTAGGCCAGAAATAACATGACTTTTGTTAAATAAATTTACACAAATAAAATACAGTGGAATAAATACAAGTATTTAGTATCTATGGTTAATGTTTCATATGTAAATGCATTCGTATTGGCAGCCATTCGTACATTTCCCGAGTAATGTATTTGTAATGACCGGCAAGTAATCATTTCCTAGGGAAATCTATTTGTATTAATAGACATACGTTCATTTACTAAGTAATGTGCTATGACTGTCATATAGCCATTTGCTCACATATAAACCTATTTGCATGAGCTAGCAATTTTAACAGTAATATGTTAATCGTATTGCTTTCCTGAGCTAACATGTCAGATGCCTGAGATTTGCTAGAAGACTCCATTAGAAGAAGGTAGTGGTTATATGTTCAATTAGATAAGTGGCTCTGCTAGTGGCTTGGGTATTTTTGATTAAAACCGGGAATTAGCAAACAAATATGTACTGTCAAAGAGAACTATTGTGAATAAATGCGCATTTACTAATTCACCCATGATTACTCAGATCACACAAACTTGAACATGGCATTAGTAACAAACTCTTTTCTATAAAAAATGCATGTGCACGTTTATCATAAAATCAACTTTTATTAAATCAGAATTTGAACATAAAATGGACATCTCGAGCTCAGAGAAACAGCCACCACTTCGAGCGATGTAACTGAAAGAAAGAGTTAAATTCAAAAGTTAAATTAAACCTAGTAATCAAAGAGTACACAATTTATTTTAACTCTAAGTTGACTAAGAACCTCTCACCGGCATAGCAATTAAACAACGGCAGCAATAACGCAAGCCAAAGAATTACAATATTTTCAGAGCTAGCGAAACCTAGTAACATGGCCTCGAGAGTAGAAACATGCTTTGTCTTACAATCCGAAACCTTCGACTTAAATACTCTCTAACTCATTTACATTTTGGTCAGGAAACGGAAAAGGTGAAGTGATAGTAAAGGTTGAATAACTGGTTAATGCAAAATAATAGTAACAGTACAAAATATAATGACTTACACAAAGTATTTAAAATTTCATAAAAACGTGCTGCTAAGCGGTTAGTTCGGGTGCTCATGTGAAGAGAAATATGAAAAGGACTTACGTAGTCATTAGTAAGAATCTGAAGTGACGTAATTTTGTTTAACAAATGCAAGGAAAATGTTGTGGTTAGACTGCGCATATTCGTAAAATGTCGAAAAGTAGGAAATACAGTATTCATAATCTAAAGATTTTCAAAACTAGGAATTTTCTTGTAACTATTACAATTAGATAAGGAACTAATCGTTAAAATGCCATCATCAGATACTTTAAAAGATATTACGGTAACATGCTTTTCAGGAAACGTTAAGAAAAAACAAAGAGATAATAATGTAGTGAAAAGATTAAAGGGAACAAACTAGCCTGAAGGACTGGAAATGTTTGACGAATTGATAATATACTTGAAGTGACAAAATGCCATTTCGGTAACGATTCTCAAATAGCTTTGAGCTTGCCGCATTTCGAAAGCGTTTGTTGAAAGTAAAACGAAAAAAAAAGATATTTAAATCCTTCAGGTAACTTTAATAGTTCTAAAACGTAATTGCAGAGAGAAGCTCAATATTCAGAGTTGCATAGATTCAAAAGTATTATATGTCAGAAATCCGATATAAGTAGATGCAAATGTTCTGAATATGTTTTGTTATTTTACTGCAAATCTATGATTTTCCAACGAATTTATCCAAAGATTAGGAATAACTTTTAATCACCAGAATTTCTTCCTAATGTTAAAAAAATGAATGATAATTCTTCAGTTTTGTTCATTTGTTACAAAGAAAAGCAAAATCTACAATAAATAAAATCTTCGTTAAAGATAAATGTATTAATAATGCTACTAATTCAAATTTAATAGGATCTAAGATTAAAACTGGGATCTGAAGCAGTAATAAGTACTCACTAAAATTCATGAACCTGATAGATTAAACACATATGGAAATAATAAACGAATAGCTTATTTAATTTAAGCATTTAAGGTTATATTTAACCTTTGTTCTTAAAGTTACGTTTTTTAATTCAAAAGAAGTTGCTAAAATATTTACCGTCGCCCAAGACAAACCACACGACCATTTCCCATTGTGACTGCAGTTTATCTCTATAATGACGCTGCTCTATGAAAATTTAAATTATTTTGCAGGTAATGCATAATAATTCTTCTACAACAAATATTTTATGAATTAAAGAAAGTCAGTGCCGTCACACTGAAGTGATAATAATATATGCATAATTAAGAGGGAAATCCAGAGAGTAGCATGGTTTAGCAATAACATAAAGAGCAGAAAGTTGTTGAACAAAAACATTTTTTAAAGTCTATCCTTTGAGCTCATACGCACGACTGATAGTGATGCTTATGGTATCGGTACACATATTTTTTCAAACCTTCGTCATGCACTTCTATTCTCAGTCCATTGAAAAGTGCAATTATCATGTTCTGGAACTGTTCAAAAATTGTTTCGTTGTTAGCATAATATTTTCCATCAAAAACTGATAATCGTCAACTACAATGGCTAGATATTTGTGTAAAGGTCTGGCTTAGTTATGACAGTTATCCTAATCTTTGGGTTTCGATTTAACTTTCATCAGTTTCTACTATCATGCAAATTAGTCGAAGTATAAATAATCTTACAATTAGATTAGAAGAGAAACACGCTAATGTGACAATCAAAACCGTGAAAAACAACCTTATATTTAGCGTAGTCTATAATAAAACACTCAATCGATTTCGAGGGCAGCTAAAGGTCCCTCCTCATCAGGAGAAAGAAATACATAGAAAGAAGAAAATAGGAATCACAGAAACACGTGGTGCTTATCAGCACTGCACGTCGTTATAACTAGATTTTTAATCAGAGTTGCACTGGCCGCCTACTTTTACTGAGCCAGGCTGTCTGATCAAGCATAAAGAAATATTAGCGAAGTTAAAATAGGGAGCTAGGGGCAAATGCTCATTACGCTCAAAATCTGAACTTCAAATAATGGAAAGCAACCACTGAACGGATTTTTATACCCTCTGGTAGTACCAAGTGCGAGGAGGTAACGCCATCTATCGGCAAAAATAATTGAATTAAGACAGTAGAATTTTAAAGGCATTAGGAAGGACTGGATTGGACTTCAAATCATTAACTAAACTTTCTAAATCTTTGTGAATGTGAAAAGCCTCAAGAAAATCCAATTCGCCTATGGAAGAAGCCTTTTGGATGATTTTTGCAGACCCAAAATCAAAATTATGGTTAAAAGTCCAGCTATGATACGCTATTGAAGACTTGTTAATTTCCCCTTTTTTGACATAAGATTCATGTTCCTTGATACGAAACTTCAACGCTCTTTTTGTTTGGCCAATATATCTTAAACCACACTGACCTGATATACTATAAATTCCCCAAGAATTCAAGACAGAAACGCAATCTTTTAGAATCGAAGGGTGAATTTTATTAATAGGGGAGAAACCGACTTGAAAATTGAATTTCTGGAGAATCCGTGCAATTTTATAGCTAACAGAAGGATAAAATGGAAGCACGACAAGGTCATTGATATTATTTCTAACAGTGGAATGTCTTCTTTGATGGGAATCTGAAAATTTTTTGACGGCTTTATCAATAATCACGGGAGAAAATCCACGGTCAATCGCAACTGCTCTCAAATAATTAAGTTCATTGGTAAGCAAAGATTCAGAGGAACAAACTTTTAGCGCGCGGAAAACATAATAGTAAAAAGAAGCCATTTTTTGCTTAACAGGGTGGCATGACTTGGCATGGGGTGGTAAACAAACTGCAAAGGGTTTACGGTACACAGTGGTGCTAAAATCGGTTTCATTGCGGATTATAAGAATATCGAGGAAGGGGAGGGAATTGTTGGATTCAATTTCAAGAGTGAATTGGATGGCTGGATCAATTGAATTCATAATAGATAGAATCTCGGATAAATCCTCTTTATAACCGTCAAAAAGTGCGAAAGTGTCGTCAACATACCGAATCCAAAGACGAAAAGATAATTTATCAAATAATTTCATCTCAAAATAGTGCATATAAATGTCAGCAAGTACCGGACTGAGAGGATTACCCATAGCCAATCCTTCAACTTGACGAAAATATGCATTTTGGAAAACAAAGTGGGTTTGACTTAGAGAAACTTTAGTAAGCGAAACCAACTCATTAATTTCAGTATGTGTGAAGTGAAATTCCCGAAGCCTAGTTTCAAGACAATTTAGTGCTCCTTCGTTTGTTCCGGTAATGTTCCGGTCGAAGGAGCACTAAATTGTCTTGAAACTAGGCTTCGGGAATTTCACTTCACACATACTGAAATTAATGAGTTGGTTTCGCTTACTAAAGTTTCTCTAAGTCAAACCCACTTTGTTTTCCAAAATGCATATTTTCGTCAAGTTGAAGGATTGGCTATGGGTAATCCTCTCAGTCCGGTACTTGCTGACATTTATATGCACTATTTTGAGATGAAATTATTTGATAAATTATCTTTTCGTCTTTGGATTCGGTATGTTGACGACACTTTCGCACTTTTTGACGGTTATAAAGAGGATTTATCCGAGATTCTATCTATTATGAATTCAATTGATCCAGCCATCCAATTCACTCTTGAAATTGAATCCAACAATTCCCTCCCCTTCCTCGATATTCTTATAATCCGCAATGAAACCGATTTTAGCACCACTGTGTACCGTAAACCCTTTGCAGTTTGTTTACCACCCCATGCCAAGTCATGCCACCCTGTTAAGCAAAAAATGGCTTCTTTTTACTATTATGTTTTCCGCGCGCTAAAAGTTTGTTCCTCTGAATCTTTGCTTACCAATGAACTTAATTATTTGAGAGCAGTTGCGATTGACCGTAGATTTTCTCCCGTGATTATTGATAAAGCCGTCAAAAAATTTTCAGATTCCCATCAAAGAAGACATTCCACTGTTAGAAATAATATCAATGACCTTGTCGTGCTCCCATTTTATCCTTCTGTTAGCTATAAAATTGCACGGATTCTCCAGAAATTCAATTTTCAAGTCGGTTTCTCCCCTATTAATAAAATTCACCCTTCGATTCTAAAAGATTGCGTTTCTGTCTTGAATTCTTGGGGAATTTATAGTATATCATGTCAGTGTGGTTTAAGATATATTGGCCAAACAAAAAGAGCGTTGAAGTTTCGTATCAAGGAACATGAATCTTATGTCAAAAAAGGGGAAATTAACAAGTCTTCAATAGCGTATCATAGCTGGACTTTTAACCATAATTTTGATTTTGGGTCTGCAAAAATCATCCAAAAGGCTTCTTCCATAGGCGAATTGGATTTTCTTGAGGCTTTTCACATTCACAAAGATTTAGAAAGTTTAGTTAATGATTTGAAGTCCAATCCAGTCCTTCCTAATGCCTTTAAAATTCTACTGTCTTAATTCAATTATTTTTGCCGATAGATGGCGTTACCTCCTCGCACTTGGTACTACCAGAGGGTATAAAAATCCGTTCAGTGGTTGCTTTCCATTATTTGAAGTTCAGATTTTGAGCGTAATGTGCATTTGCCCCTAGCTCCCTATTTTAACTTCGCTAATATTTCTTTATGCTTGATCAGACAGCCTGGCTCAGTAAAAGTAGGCGGCCAGTGCAACTCTGATTAAAAATCTAGTTATAACGACGTGCAGTGCTGATAAGCACCACGTGTTTCTGTGATTCCTATTTTCTTCTTTCTATGTATTTCTTTCTCCTGATGAGGAGGGACCTTTAGCTGCCCTCGAAATCGATTGAGTGTTTTATTATAGACTACGCTAAATATAAGGTTGTTTTTCACGGTTTTGATTAATCTTACAATTCTTGAATTTTTAGAAAGCACTTGGCAGCACAAGCTGACTGTCACTCTGATTTACGTCTTCTGCTGCTGAAATTCTTCTAGCTGGAGTGATCTTCCGCTAGCCGCGATTTCTTCGGAAACATTTAGGAATGAAGCAAGGTTCGCTTAGACTCGTAATTATATGCTTCACGTTCTGTTTAATTTGAATATATGTTCTGGCTCCCCGAAAGTTAGCGGAACTCTGTTCCTGTTAAACTTAGTATAACCGTCAGGGTCAAAATGTTAAACAGTTTTATTTCAATATTTTACACTGCTGTGATATTGGTAGTTAAAAGGCAGACAAACTGAGAAGTTCCATCTGCGTTTTGACAGATTTTAGTTCCTTTCAAGTAATTTATTAATAGGTAATAACGCAATCGTATACATGTACGCATAACACAGCATATGTCAGAAATGGAATATTTGAGAGAACCTGACCTACAGCCCGATCTCATTTTTAGTGTTAATCATTGTTTTGGAAAATTAAAGGAGTTTTTCTAAAGGAAAGCATTCTGCTGGCAACAAGGCTCATCTGAAAGCGAGCAGTAAAGTCACTGACTGCTTGTAATTCGACCCGAGTTAAAATCTTGAAAAACTGTCTGCATGGATATTTTCATGGATTTTTACACCTGTAACATGACTAACAACCATTATTCTTTAAAAAACACTACATTAAGAAATTCCTGCAGTTAAGCAGGGAGCCCTCGCGGTCTTTGCATAATCGAGAAAACCAAAAGTTCACTAACAGTGAAGATCTCCAGCATTTCTCAACAAACTAGTATAAACACAGGTATAAACTGTGGCAGTCTCAGTAAGCGCTGGCGTATAAAAATATGTCTCCCGGTAAATTAAGGGCCTGTCATAGATGCTTCTGTGGATAATAAATTAAGGTTGTGGTCTGAAACTCGCAGTACACGGGTCGCGTATGGTTCTCGAAGGCATATTTTGCAGTCCACGAATGCGATTCAGTATTGCATTTGTTGCGAATAGTATGATGCTTATTGTTTCAAAAACATAAAGGTATGGACTGAGCTTTTGTGCGCGACTGCTGTTGAAGAGAATTATAGATATTATAGATTAGGGCTTTGTCACTTGTATGTCAGGACGCATGATAAAGTGACGGAATCTTTCACGTGATAACGTGAATATTAGAAAATATCCTCGCTTATTCAAATTCAGTATTTGCATTTTTTTCTTTCAGTACTTATAATAATTGTGATTTATCTGATTTACTGAGGTCTTTAATTCAAATAAATCACTTTTGTTAACCCACATTTAGCAGTCATGTTTTATTAATTGTTCATAGTTAAGCGGCTTCTGAAAATCTGTTTTGATGATAACAGCGATAGAACAAACAGATAAAACGAAAGCCATGAATCCTGCTTTAGCAGTAAGATTAAATAAATGCCGCAGTTATAAATTTATGACGTTTACATAAATAGGAGTAATATGCAAACAATAAGAGCATAATTGTCAGTTACTATACAAAGACAGCTCAGTTGACAACGTAATCAGAACATTACTTACCACAAGAGAAGACTTCAAGGAAAAATATAAATAATTTTTATCTAAAATCCAAATAAAATAAACTTTTGTTTTAGATTGTCATTCTTTGACAGTTCTAAGGGTTCTAAGGGATTGTCATTCTTTGACAGTTTCGGAGGAGGAATGTGTCAAGCTTTTATTTGTTTGTTTTATTTCATAAGTACCAAAACTACTTTTATTCAAATTTTGGTTATTTATCAACATTTTCTACATTTTTTTATGTTTGGTTTATAACACACGTTAGGAAATCGTCTAAATCTAGACAGATATGTATATTTATTTTTTAGTTTCATAAAGGAGGGGGAATGATCTTCTAGCAACAGTGAAAGGGGTTCATGAGACAAAATAGTGTTGAGAACCTCTGGTATACAGCATATTTCGTCAAATATTTTCGTTAATAAAATATGTATTTATCTCTAAAAGGTGATATAACGAAAAATAGTTGATTTGAAAATATTAGAAATTATTAGTTTTCATTCATTTAATCAATTGTATGTTATATTTCTCGATCTAGTTAGCCTGGATTTCTGTTAAACGTAATTTACTTAAGATAGCTAGCACAGATTTCAAAACAGCGCATGAAAATCAAAAAGCATATTACGTCGTTCGTAGGATATATAATTTTTAATTTCGGGAATCAGACCTTAAAATCAGTTTTATTTTGAATTTAGAGAGACACTTTATTTAAAAGTGAATACATTCTGGAATAAAAATTTACTTTAGAGAGAAACAAAAAGTAAAGAATTCTCAAAATCGGTACAATCATGCAAAGCATCTTACAGCCAAGGAATTTGCGAAATCCCATCTTTGGATGTCTTCCCATTATTTCCCCTTTTCCGTTTCCATCAAACAGAATGAGGAATGGGGAAAAAGACAATAATCCACGGAACATTAACTTCCTGTACGCATTTATTTTGCAGGAAGGAAGATGATCGAAAAGCTGCATGGCTAATTGAGCTTTTCCACAGACGCTGCGACATGGCAGTTATTCGATCCCGTGCCTTTTATGTCTTCACAAGGATGCTCGGTTATATTTACAGCATTAATTGAAGGCACTTGTACTCATGGATGCATAAATGCCCAGCAGCAATTTCATTTATTCTCGAGAAATTGATTTACTAACGTTTTGAAGGTATATCTGAAAACCTGGACTTTTGTTCTTCTCATCATGACTTATTAATGATATTAATGATATTATTACTATAAAATAAAAAAACTAATTGGATCTAGCAATTATATCCATAGATTTACGGCTTAATTTGAATAATAATGTTAATTGTGGGCAATCTTCCATAAGCAAAGTTCAAACCAGTTCTAGAGATATTACTTAAATTTTACCCATTGATACTTATAAAGTTTCTTTAAAGCAGCTACCAAATGATTTAAGAAATTCCTGATTACCAGTGATAAATGTTTTACTTTTACGATTATTAGTTGTGAATGTCTAAACTCATAATTCAAGTAATTCGCTAAGGATAATTGATTTAGAGTTAAATTTTCAATATTCATTGTCTAGAAATTTTACATTTTAAAGCCATTTTCCTTTTTTAATTTTGAATACAGAAAACTACTTTCATTCAAGTTTTGATATTTATCAACATTTTCTACACCTTTTGTTGTTTGATTTGTAAAACATGTTAGAAAATCGTCTAAATCTACAAAAATATGTGTATTTTTTTTAAAGGATGAGGAATGATCTAGCAAGCGTGAAAGACCCTTTCATGCATGAGGCAAAAAAAGGGTTGAGAACCAACCCCTAGTATACAACACATTTTCGTTAATAAAACTCTGCGTATTACTAAGATACGCAGAAAGTGAGGTATTATATTATTATGTGTAAATTAATAGAATAATCTGCGTATTAATAAGTTTCTGATGTTAGAGGTTGCTTTAATTCTGAAGCATACTTTATATTATATAACGTAAGGATATTTTATGAATGGGTAATAATTAAACAACTTTCCTGCTAAATTTCAAATAAAACAATTTAATTTTCAACTTGGACATTAAAATTAACTACGCCATAATAACGAAGTACAGGCAGCATTGCTATAATGTAAGAAACTTTCGAGATACTTTTAGTGAAAGTAAAATTCAGATTTATTACAATTTTAAAGCATTCTAAAATATTTTGAGATTAATCATGCTGAAGATAATAAAAAATATGATATATAATAAGTTTTAAAGGTGTTTTTAGATTCAGCCTCTCCATACCAAATCGTAACATCAGTCTATTTTAAAGAAAAACATAAGTAGCTTTGATAAAAGAGCAGAGAATGTTTTTAGTAAATATCAAAATAATAAAAACAGTACTAGTAAAAAGAGCCATTAAACTGAAAGTTAAACGTTATTTTAACAAGGTTATCGTTTGAAAGCTTAATAATAGTTTATTCTATTGTTATCCACTTAAAACGTTAAGCGTATTTCTGTAATGCAGTTACCACTAATGCTGATTACTTGCGCCATATTGCGCTGGTAAATATTAATCAGTCCAAATTAATTGCTATTTAAAGTGTATGCCGGTCAATTATTCTGATCGCCTAATATACAAAACAGAAAAATAAAATTTTATATTACACAAAATTCCCAAGAAGCGCAGTATGGTTTCATATTGAAATATTTCTTTTTTTAAATTTTATTTTACATACTTATTTCGTATGTAATTAAATATTTATATTCCTTTATCATAAATGATAGTAGGTTCTGAAATATTATGCTAAGAGAAATATGCAAAATAATTAGTAATTTTATTAGTTTTAGCATTTTAAGTTTCTTCCAGATTTTTTTAATTTGTGAAATGTAAGACATTTTAACTGGGTCTGCTTTTACAGATATTAAATTGGGTCTGCTTTTACAGATATTATTTTTACTCTACAAATAATTCTGTAAACATCTATAAATAAATATTGAGAATTGAATGTATTTAAATTTTCTAAACTGAAAATTCAGCAATTTTTTTTCAGTTAGAACATAACAATCAAACTGTTAATGATGTACAAAAATACAGTGTACATTTTAAAGTTACAAAACCTGCCGTATAGTATTTTATGCATCAGAGGAATTTTTCTTCGTTTGTTCCGCACTTAAAAGCCATTCAGTTTTGAAGCAAAAACCGGGGCTTGTCACTTACTGGATATTAGCAGAAATGGCTGAGACTTAAAGATTCAAATGTCCATTGCTGCGTAACCATTGCTTTACCACTAAGCATTAAAACCCACACGCTGCTTGGACACTTATGACCATTAAGGTCATTACATTACATTCTCATTATCGTAAAGGGATTTCTAAGTAATCTCGATTTTCGGGACCTTCCGAGCGGCGTGCCTCTCACGTGTTCTCTCGATCTAGCACTTTTCGACATCTCGATCAAGCATCTGGGGACAACAAACAACAGCAAACATCGACTAGCCACCTCCTTCTTAATCAGACCGTTCAGTTTAATTACTTCGCCATTTTGGAATTCTCTTCCCAAAAGTGCGCGAGTCAACGAGTGAAGGGAAGCGGAACCGATCTCAATTAGCCGATCCGTTTTTAATGACGTTTTCTAAAGCAGAAGCCTAATTTTCAAGATTACTGTGTCACTCTTGTCATGCTTCGTTTCCTATTCTAGCTCAAAACAGACCAAAGATGCTAGGGCTCGTGTACTCAGCCAAGCGTGAAGGGTATTTCCATGCAAGATTCCTGACTTTCACTTCGAGAACTTTCGCTTTCCCCATATCATAAAACAAGAAGTCGAATATTTGTTGATGCTCTTGCTGTATTCCAGGTGTCTGAGTATATATGAATTAACGCTTATATGTTACACATCTCTAACTGCTAAATTGATGAAACTTATACCGTAATTTTTATATGGTTCAATATTTATAATAAAATAAAATTGCATCAAATATCATATTTTTAATAATTTAAGTGTAGTTTTTCACTTTAAAAACAGCGAAGATTATTAGAAACTCACAATTTTCATGTACTTTTAAAAATAAATACTTTATATTCCGGCATATATTGTCACTTTTAATACAAAATATAAGATCGAATATTACGGGTGCGCGTTATACGCCGGATGTAAAAATGGTAGATATAAAAAGGAATAGAGTAGAAGATGAGAATACAAAAGTTATATTTCGACATGTACCTAAATACTATTTGTTTAAAAAATCCTTAAGAACTTAAAAGAAGGCCCTTATGCTGAAACGTTCGTCACATTCGTCGTCCGTTATCTTAACGCATATCATCGAAATTTGTTTCAACTTCGCCATCACTGTTATTCTGATCCATAAATAAATAATTATCCTTCGTTCTATCTAGATTGTTAGACATAGTACATTTTTTAATCACTTGACTTAAATAGGGTTTAGTTTCATGCCATGCTTTTATTGTCCACTGAATTATATAGGGTCTAATTTCATTCCATGCTTTTATTATCCACTAAATTGTATAGGGTTTAATTTCATTCCAGGCTTTTATTATTCACTGAATTATACAGAGTTTAATTTCATTCCATGCTTTTATTATCCACTGAATTATATAGGGTTTAATTTCATTCCATGCTTTTATTATCCACTGAATTACATAGGGTTTAATTTCATTTCAGGCTTTTATTGTCCACTGAATTATATAGGGATTGATTTCAATCCGTGCTTTTATTATCCACTCACACACTATTTTTGGACTTGCATGACGTATTTGGCTTTCGTCTCCTTCCTTGTTAATACCATTGTTCGAAAGCCTGGAAAATATCTTCGAATGTATGACTTCAAATTCAAAAGACACATTCAAAAGACGCATCAGACATGTAATTTCAGGTTTCTTCGTAAAAAAGGTTGCATGTTATAGGGCGAATATACCCAAAAACTAAAAAAATATAGCTTGAAATTATAGGTGCACGTTATACTCCGGAATATACGGTAATCAAAATCTACCTTAAAGTTAGATCTTAAAATCACGAATAAGAATTTTATTTTTAGAGGATTTTTTGAAAGATGATGCTTACTTTACCACTGTCAGTGCTGAACTCCTAAAATGAAAGTTTTAGTACTCTGTAACCTTTACTCCTGAAAAGGTGAGTGCCGAATCTAAATTTTAAAATTTATAATACACCACTTAAAGCCGCTATGAATATTTTATTTGTAGTTAAACTTTGGATACTTTTTATCTGATACGAAATGCCTTTTAAAGCTGAAGCATTTTTTAATTAGCAGCTGATTAGTTTATCAGAAGCAACGTAATTGTTCCGGTTGGTAGATTGAATTCTTCTTTCTATGTAAGAAGATTTACCACACAGAGCTGCTAAAAACAATTTTTAGAATTAACATATTTTTCTGATGCACATGTTGATTTATGGGTGTTTTGGTCCCCTACATGAAAGCTAACCGAGGATGAGTTTCTAAGATAGCGTGTGGTAGTTACTGTCTAGTCGAAGAGGTAACGGTCAGGATCTTTGGTCTTCCCCGCACAGACATAGTAGATCATTTTCGTTAACCAAAGCCGTGAATACAATTTACTTACGGCTCATAGCCTGCTTGATACTAAATTCATTCGGGTATGCCACTTATTAAAGAAGTGGATATTGTCGGAGAAAAAATTGTGCACCCTCTGGCTACTGCTTGTTGCATCCTAGGTGCTCTGTTATTCTGTAAGCATTAATATCTTAAAATTACACCTGTACCTTCTTTAGTTCAACTCTTCTGTAGTTGTTTTCTCATGAAAGTGGCTCATGAATGTAGAGATGTCTGGCTTTGTTGCTGTTGTTGATGTTCATAATTTGAAGTTGATAGTTAAAAAATTTTAGTTTTTAATTGGAATTTTCAGAGGTAGACTGATACTACATTTCTAAAAAGAGACTGAAAGTAGTACAAATTTCGGAAGCTCTTCATAACAGTGCCGTTCTCTTACGTAACTTGACGTATAATGTATAAGAGGGAAATTTTGATAAAAGTGCTTCAAACTGATCGACGGCGCTCTAATACCAGTCAGGAGTTTTCATAAAGGTGCGTATTTGCGTTCTAATTGAAACAGAAGAATCTGCTTTTTGGAAACGCAGGTTTCAGACAATAAACCAGAATAGCGGTTCTCAAAACGTCGGTTGCTTTGTAAAATAATTTTTCTTTAGGAGTGGAAAGACATTTGAATATATTTTTACAGTTATGTATGTTTATTTACAATTAATTATTTTGATTGACTCTTGACGGTTATTAACATTTTTTTCATTTTTTTATCCTTCACAACATAATTTTCTTCTGGATTCCTTTTTCTCTTTCATAGAGAGTAACATTTCTTAGAGAATTTCTAGAAAGCCACTATCGTTTTTCTATAGAGCTCTTAGGTCACTATGCTAAACAATTTGAAAAATATTGTAATAAACTACTAAATGGTAAGAGGAGGTTCGAAGCATTCCTTTATTAATACAAAAATTATTTCTATATTTAAAATCTACTTTTCATTTGATATTCGAAATAAAATCAGATAGGATATTTAAACTAGATAGGATATTTAAACTAGATAGAAGATATGCAAAATTAAATATTTGATGGAACATTGAAGATTTAGAATAAAACACTTTTATTAAATTAAGAAGCTGTATTTATTCCAGTAAGATAGTTACAAAAAGCTATATACACCCATTTCACACCTTACGCGTACAGTAGTTTGTCATTTAAGAAAATAAAGCTTAATTTCTTGAAATATGTGTCTTCGGTGTGTGCGAAGGTGTGTCTTCGGGTTTTGAAGTCGTGTTATATGGATACGAACTAGTTCTCCAAATTGCCCTCCACGAGGGTCTGTCTTTTCATAGGCAGACAGCTCTCGGAGTTGCTTTTCCTTAATCAATTAACTAAACTAACCTGACATGACTCCTTGAATCTATCTTTTAACTTTTATTTTCTTTCTCTAGGATAAAAACAGTAGCATCGTTCTAGAATGCATCATTCCAAAACATATATCTATCAAGCTATCGTATAATTATAATTATTACATATTACATATGTATTTACGTAACTGCAAAATAATGCTGAAATCTTTTATAAAATAATATTCAGGCCAAAATTTTAGCAACCAATGATATATAGGGATTCTATGCCCAACTTGCGAAAAATAATGCAACTCTTCCATTTTTTAATCTGCCTCAACAGAATATCTTTCTCTTTAATGTCTGCTTTAACGGAGAAAATTGTAAACAACAAGTTTTAAAATATAGCATAACAGTACAGTTAGCACTTGCCGCAATTCATCGTAGATGTTTTCTTTAATAATGTTATGTCTAAAATAAAGGGCTTTATCAGAAATACACGGCTGTCTTTTTCCTGATGAAATTTCCAGTATTGTGCCTCAATTTTAGCAGCAACACAGTTTGTATCGCATAAAAATATGAATGGGTATGAATATATGATTAACATAAGTTACACACACTTCAATTTCTTACACACACTTTAATTTATTACACACATATGCAGTCGCTCTAAATGTTCTAAGTTAAAATACTCTTATCTTTAGTGTAGTTTATTTCTTTGGCGCCACAGTCACAATTATTTCTACAAAATCTCATTTAAATGAAATATTTTACCATAATTAAAATGAATATAATGTTGGTAAAGTTTTATTTATTACATAGCTAACTATATAGGTACAATTTTAGTCTTGTATAACCAGTCGTATAGCTTAAATCATATTTTCAACCTACGATTGTAAAAAAAGATTTTCACAGTTTTCAAGTATTTTACAACTCAATATAATTCTTTTGTTTTGGATATATAATTCTTTTGTCGGGTTTTGAAGGTGTGTTATCTGGATACGAACTAGTTCTCCAAACTGCCCTCCACGAGGGTCTGTCTTTTCATAGGCAGATAGCCCTCGAGTTGCTTTTCCTTAATCAATTAACCAAACCTAACTTAACATAATTAGTGTTGTTGTTGTATTGTTGTTCATCCCCTTGGTTTAGACCTCTAAACTAAGTCCAAAAGATCATTATTCATCACAAAGTCGTAAACAAACTCTTCTTCATTCAACAGTTGATCAACAGAGGCACCGATACATTGGATTGCGTCTCCCTCTCACATAACTCTCATATGGCTATCATGACTCGCAAGCACGCATAGGGTTTTCCCGAAGTTTAAATGAAAGTCATTTTTGAGTCATATACATATAATAATAAAAATATGAAGATAATTTAATTATAATCGATAAAATCCTGCTATATTAAAAATATTTCTTTTCTCCCGTTTTATACAGAAATATGCAAAGAGAATTGATTTCAACATTAATATCACGAACCATTTAGAATAAAAAGAAATAGTTTCAAAACCTTTTATCTAAAATAGAATACATTTATAAGTTTGTAAGTATTTCTGAAATATTATGCAGCAAAGTTTCCTATTTCATTTTTATCTCTTGATAAAGTTTACCAGAATTTACAAAATTATTTAAAAACTCAGGAAACGCCAATTTCGGTTAAGGTTGTCGTTTTGAGGTTTAATTTCGTTTCTGAAATATGTATGAAATTTTCGTCAAGGTAACTGAAAAAATATTCATTTAAATTTTTCTTGTAAAATAACCAGCTACTTAAGCGACATTAAAAATGGACCTAATAGCACAAAACATATTTTATTACTTAGATTTTTCATTCCTACCGACATATTTATGTGGTTACTATATCACAAGAATTTACACAAGTATTATTTTACATCAATAAATGCATTACATTCAGGATTTTCCTCCCTATCAGCTTTACTGTTAGCTTACGGTTTACCGTTCCTCCCTATTAGCTAAATCGTTTCCGTTTAGTTAGTCAAGCACGATATCGAGACTTTTTTCTTAAATTTCTAATTAATGAATTTCTGTACTTATAGATTCTCAAAATGTCTGATGCAGTCGAAGAACCGCTACCAAATGATTTCATATTATTTTCTGTAAAATGAATTGTTCTTCTCTATAGCTTGGCTTTAATGGTGTCCCAGAATGATACTTATTTTCTTAAGTTGTAGTCTTTTTTTTTAATGCAGAGTGGAATAATTTTTACTTGCACTACTTCCTATTTCACGTAAATATTTTTCATTTCTGAACAAATTTATAATGAGATTTTTGACGTCAACTTGATTTTCAATTGGTTTAGTCTTAATGTACACAAAAAAGATCATGATTTACACAATCAACAAGCAGAAGTAGAGAGTAGATTACATACCTAGTTGTTACAATAACAAAACAATTGTACACTAGATCTAAAACCTTTGAAGTGTATGAACACTTTTTTTCCATTATAATTTTAGTATTTTTAATGTTTTCATGAATATTGTTACACTAATTTATCATAATTACAGAAAATAACTCTAGCTTTTAGCCTTTGCGTTTTTCTATCAGTTTAACATATGGTGCAAAACAGGATGTAAATTAATTTGTGTAAATTAAATTTTGTTAAAACTCCTTATGCATAGTTGATGGGTACTTTTTTTCCTCATTATGAATGCTTTGAAAAGTATTTTGCAACATGCACATTTCAAATCAAAATGCATTGTCTTATACGTGAATCAATGCTACATATTTCTATAACATATTACTTTTAAAAAAGGGAGAATTATCATTAAATTCAGATTTATAATGTGTGATGTAGCCATTCCTCAATAGACACTAATGCCGGCTAGCTTTAAAAGGATTTATTAACAGAGTACACAGGAACGGTTACAAACAAAAGAAATATACATAAAAATGAAACATATACCAAATGGAACATCAAACAGTTGAATAACAGAGACATAGTAAACTAACATCATGGCGGCTGGAGTTCGACTGACGTTTTTTCATATCGCCACGAGATGGCGTTTAAATAAAATAGTTCGGTTACAGTTCATGAGTTCATGGCGTGAATAAAATAGTTCGGTTACAGTTCATGAGTTCATGGCGTAAATAAAATAGTTCAATTACACTTAAATAGGTCTGTTACAAATGAGATTTTTGACGTCAAATTTAATTTTAAATTAAATTCAAGTTTTCATTCATAATACTAATATATATAGAAATCGACGAAAACAAATTTAATGGAACTAAAACCCAAACAGCCAATAATAATTTTACAGTATTAATTATTCAACCAAAATGCATCGAGAACCAAATCTAACTCAGTCTGAATTAAGATTTCATCCTAACATAACGCATTTGCGTGCTCCTGTTTGGCCAAGCGGGACTGCGGTCAGTTGCTTTCTTCTTATTGCAAATCTATAAAAAATGTAAACTTTTTGAAATATATAATGTGCCGAGTTATTTGTGGCCGTAACACGTTTACTGAAATAAAATGAAGATTTAATTTGCCTCGGCGGAGAGTTTGCTCTTCATTATGGATTCAGCTTTCTACGTTCTACACCATCAATATTGCAAAATCCCCTTTTTCTTATTTTATAATTATATATATATATATATATATATATCAGTCAACAATTGTATTTGAAAATTTCAAATCATTCTTAACTTGACTTTCAACATTTCGCAAGGCTTTCTCTTTAAGTTTTTTTAAAGTGATTTGTGTCAGATTTCATTAAGAAATATAACATTCTGTAATCTTAACAAAAACAAACAAAAAAAAAAAAAAAAAAAAAAAAAAAAAAAACAGTAACAGAGAGGAAACGGTGAATACACGAGTTTAAATTTTTTATCTTCATGAATAAGCATTTATTTATTTTACACATATTAAAGGCAAAGCGGGTAATTGTTTCCTGTCTGTAGAGGAAGAAATTTAAGAGCAATAATAATCTTCTGAGCTAACCGCCGTGTCCGATATGTACAAGAACATTTTTGTCTAAACGTTTTTCATTCGAGACATGGTATTATAATTCAAATGATTATTCTAGTAATATTCCACTCTGCCACACAAGAATAAGTCCATTTATAATAATTGTAAAAGTGTTTACTGTATATCTGGTTAAGATTTCAACACTCGAATAAAAATAAGCATTTTCAGCTATGGCACTAAACGCAATTTCAGCTGGCTTTTACTTTTTAGCTTTGACACTTAATTCTGAATCTCGAGAAAATCTGGAGAAATCATGTATTTTTATCAGTGAAACTCTTTATCAGATCACTTAAAATGTCTGGTCCTATTTGTATGAGTACATTGCAGCGTAGATATCTTAAAACTTAACTAACCAGAAAATAGCTCAATGGTAATTTAGGCAATTTTATTTTTAGGCATCAACCTAAAAATAGCATCATTTTAATAAAGTATTTCGGGAGCCCCAAACTCTTGAAACTCTCTTTTTAAGAACCTCTAGATTAATGAATTGTTTGTTCGCTATGCAATGATCTGACAAGCAGGAAAGGGGTTAATCATTATTAGATATCGAAGGCATTAATTTTTGTTTACGTATCAAGATGAATAAACTCAGCCCTTTAAACGATCTGCGTCACGCTGATTTCTAAATCTCTCTCAGATCTCGCATCTCCTTAACTTAGAAGCACACATTTCGGTTAAGCAATATCTAAGTTATTTTCTATTTTCTATGTGCCCTTTGTAGGAAACAGCACTCTAAAGAACTAGGAATGATTTCATTCCAATCTAACTTGGTGTCTGCAGGCCCAACGATCTTGAGCTATCGGCCTATTGCAATTTGATGGCGAGCTATTGCATTACAATAATTCTCACCAACTCAGTTGCACAATAGTGTGTGCCAGCGCACTGTGAAGTACGAAGAAATGATAGTGCAGATTTTTGGGCAAGGAAGGAAATGACTGTCCTTCTTAACCAAGATATCTTATAAACTTTCATTCTGCTAAAAGACAGAAAGTATTTAATTTAGCAAGATCCATCATTCAGATTTATGCATAAAAGCTAGGGAAGTACTTGATAATGTATCCTGGGCAACGGATATAATAACGGATATAATAGCTTTGATTCTCCTCGTGCTGAAGCTATGGCTGTATTCCGTCATTTGATTGGACACGAATGCCTCAATGCTCGTGTCAGACTCAGGAATTCTCCAGCGTATTTGATTTGGGACTTTGAACATTCTATGGACAAAGAAAATTTAAATATATCCACTAATGGTTTTAATTCTGTCACCCAGAAGTACTAGGCTAATGGCTAATGGCTAAGTGCTAAACGCCAAGCATTTGTAATAAATAAATAAACATTTGGCATTAATTTTTCATTTTTACACAAAGTTATAGATTATATATCTAAAAGTTATGTAGTTTATGTTAGACTACCCTGATTTAACAGCTGAAAGGTCATGAATTGAAAATTTTCGAATAGGCTTTAACTTTCATAACTATTTCTTGGTGACTAAGTGAGCGTGGCTGAAAGCGTGGCTGTAAGAAATTAATCTTTTTATTTATTTTTCCCCTCACCATATATTATCACCCTGTACTGTATTTAAAGACATGAAATAATGAAGAATCTGTATGAATGCATCTATGTTTCTCGCATTGGGGAAAACCCACGGTACCTAGAGCCATCAAATTTTGAATATCGTAGTGCTCCTCCCGAACATGAGCATCTGGAAGCCCGTAATTTGAATTTTGAAATAGTTTTATTACCTTTTTCATATTTTGTAAACCTTCATCAAATATTTTATTAATAAACTCAACGATTTCAAAGCGAGCAGTGGCAACACTGTACGGAATAAAACATTTTCTATCGTAAATTCTGAAGATATCTTGTTTGTAAATATTTTTAACCTAAAGTGTCGTCAGCCCATATTCTCTGGAAAGGGGTATGTGTGTAAATGCAAAAACGCCCCTTGGGTAGAAATATAAAATCTGGAAACTTTCAGTTTTCCCCCCTAAATTTTCAGCTACTTTTATTGTTATTATTTATTGATGTTGTTAGAGGGAGCCATTAATTCGATATATGAATAGTATATTTTTATGTTGCTGCACAGTAAAGAATATATGAATAATTATTGCAGTCTCTGTTCCGGTGAACCGTACGGGATTCCTTTAAGGTTATTTTACTTGAGCTGATGCGCAGAGAATTTTATCATGCTTGTAAATACATTTGGTAAGTCATTGACCTTTCTTATTGCAGTACATATAATGGTAAACATATTCTACAATTAAAAATGAAATTAGAAGTTGAAAAATCTCTGATATGATATTTCTGTCCTTTTAAGTCGAGTCGTGGCCCTTCGGCGCGGCAGTCAGAGTCAATAACCTCTTTCCTGTCTGGGCGGCATATTTCTTTATATTCTTTGTAACATAACCTAGTGAGAGGTAGGAGCCCCAGACGACCAAATTCAAATGGTGACGAGGTATTGTCCCCCACATTTCAAATCAGAAATTTCTTGTAAAGAATTTTAGGCTTTCTGCAGTCATGAAAAATTGAATATACTCTCGCTAAGAATCAAACCACAGATGTAAGTAAGAATAACACGTCTGGAAGTAAGAATGTGAAAATTCCTTAACGGCAATGTCTAGTTTTTGCAGTTTTTTAGAGCATCAGATTTTGCAGTGAAACAACTCTACTTTAAATTTTAAATTATGTTATGAGAATTTGTTTTCTGTTTCAATATTTTTAATTTTAATTACATTACTTTCTTCAAACGGAAGTACTTAAGAAGACACTGAAGAGTCAATGGGAGAAAAAATATTTCAGTGCATAAGGAAAAAAATACCTTCAGCTAAACTTGGAAAAAATAGACGTATCCTTTCAGCTTTTCCAAAGGCAATTCATTGAGTGTTTCCAAAATCATTGTGCTGTTTTCCGCAATTAAAAAATGTACATTGGGCGGAAAATAGACCATAATATTCGCCCAACTGAAAATTTCGCTCTACTTTCATCAAAATGAATAATTTTTTCGTTATTTTCCACAAATAGTCACTACACATAAAAAAATTAGTTATGCTGATATTTCGACAATTTATCTTTCATTTGAGCTGATATATAATGACAAGAAAATGCCAATATTCGCCAATAAAGATAAAGCGAAGTAAGCCACTTATTTTGACTTCTATAAAAAGATTTTCCTGTAAGATTACAAAAAGACGATAGGAAATTCTTCTTCCTCTGTCTTTCCTAGCTTTGTTTTCTGGCCTGTGGCGCTTTTAACCTAGGATTTTCTGTAGTTTATACAAACTAAATTAATTACTTTGAAAACAGATATCACATATTTCAATTTGCATTATACTATGAAGATAATTAAATTGCAAATCTAAATGAATTAAATGTAAATAGAAATAAATAAATTTATATTTCATTAACAGGTCAAATTGAAAATTGTTCTAATCTCTACAATTTCTCTTTCTGGTATTAAAAAAGTTATTGCAATTATTTCTGAAGAAGTAGCTCATTAAAGCATCGAATTTAACCACTTATAACAGAATATTCCAACGTTAATATCACAGTGTGAAGTTTCGTCCTTAAGTTAAAAATTACTGTAATTTTATTATAGAAAGTATAGAGGCATTTCAAGTGAAAACTTTGCGGCAGTTTTATTTGGAAAATACGGTGTACTTCGAAAATTTTTATACGGAATTCTTCATTCAAAATTTGCATAAAATTTCATATCAAGCAAAAAATTTCCTGGGAATAATTGCTTCTTTAAATTTTTTAATGACATATTACGCATTATCATATTAGTAACTTATTAACTCCCTCCTTTTCATCGAAATCCAGCTTGCTAATTTTTCAGGATTTTTAGCTATGTCTGAAACAATAGTTATAGTATTTTTATATTTTTTTGGGTGGGGGCTACCGTGACTTTACTATGATAATCAATCAAACGTAAACACTTCCTGCAACTTAATACAACTAGGATTGACCATGTCCTGAATGAAGACGCCTCCATATTAGACAGGAGGTGGAAATATAGTCGTGAAATCACCTCGAAGAAAGAATACAACACACTCATTTTTGCTACAAATCCCGAGCCTCAGCCCCGGCAATGAGACTTATAGTAAGCGAACTGTCTCAAAACCCCATCACCGAACCGGTCCACGGAGTGTTCGTCGCGCCTCGGGTACATGAAGACCGCTACGTAAGGAGGCATAAAAGACTATAATTCCATGTTTTTGACCGTCATTCTACCTACTCGGATGGGAGAAGCCACAGTTTACTGCGACAGCATAGCTGTCCTTTCTGGCTGTAAGAAGCGGCTTCATGTTCTTATACCCTCGGTGCCAGTGCTGCCTAGGTGCAGATCCTAACCGAGACATTAGTCGACCCTTGGACGGTTTACTCTGGTAAGTTTATTTAAGTTACGTGTTCCGCCATAATACTACACAGACGAACCCACAACTATCATGCAGGAACCAGGTAAATCATGAAAGGCCCCATAAGAGAGATTTCGTTACGTACTCATAAACCAATTGCAATGGGACAAGGAAAATGACAAATCCAATGACAGTGACAACAAAGGTCAAACTTAATGCGCGTATGATTTCAGCAGCAATATTGACGAATGTGTAGGATTCTACGATGAATAAACCCTGATAAATTTGATAAATCTTTTTTTTTTTTTTTTTGATAAATTTGATAACTTTGGGCATGTTAACTGATTTCACTATGTAGTACTAATTCCTTTTGATTTTAAAATCCAATCCTTTTGATTATTTCTATAGTATTATAGCAGAGCTACCTATGAACACAAACTAGTTGGAAGAGCATATGAAGACAAAAATCTGAGCCACGACAAAGGACAATGGATAAACAATGTAAATAACAAAATATCAACATGAATCTAAATAATAATAGAATATTTCGAAGTTTGAAAATTTTTAAAATCTAGATTTTGTAGTTTTTATTCACTTACTTAGAGCAACCAAATATTGACATAACGTGCAAAGCTTTATTTCTAAATTTTTCATATTTAGAGAAAAGAAAAATTGAGTTTTATCCTGCTATAGAAGTGCATATCTTTTGTTTTGTATTATTGAATCATTGAATCAAAAACAGCTCTGACAGCAATTAAAAACGTCTATTTGGAAGCATGCAAGGTGAAAGCATATGAATGGAAACCCTTATTTAGCCATTTTCCAAATGTATTTATAGCATTTCCGTCTAATTTTGATTGATTTCATTTTCTTTTTCTGATTTCGTTTCATCCACAATTTCATGATTTACAAACTATCAATAACACAGAGGGACGTTTTTGAGTATACCAGTCATGAAGCTAACTACCCAAAATTAAACCAATTATTACTTAAAACTTTTCATTCTCCCAACTGCTTACTAAGTTAATTATAAGAATATGACTTGGTAAATGTCGCTATGTTGTGGCATTAGGAAATTCTCATTCTCAATACAAATGATACTCAGTATTGGTTTCGTCTTCATTCTTCTAGCACGAGCATCTTCACGCCTTTTCAGAGTTCAATACATACGGATTTAGCGCCACGGATTACAAGGAAAACAGACAAAATCAGCTAGTCACAACTTCGTGTATATTGAAGTTACTTTCCACTACATTCTGTTATGTTTGGCACAATATACCCCCTGATCTTGAAAAATAATCTATTTCGAAATGTGTAAAGATTTGCTAATAAACCAAAATCAAGTTAAAAGGAATGTTTCCTAATTTATTTTAAATAATATCTTCTTTCTATATATCATTATAATTTATAGGTATATGTTTCTACAAAATGATTTTTAAAAACAACAGATTTGATTTTTAATTGAATATAAATGAGGCACAATTTATCAACTGAATTTTATAAGTTAATCTCAGATTTGGAATACATTCAGAGTATTTCCATCTGCTTTGAAAAAAATGTAATTATCTTAAGAAAAATATTTTACAAAGCTTGTACAGGTTACAGTTTATCACTACTGGCCTCTAGTTCAAAAATGTTCACTGATGGGTAAACTAGACCTGTAAGAATATTAGCTAACGAATTTATTTGCGCTACTTGTCATAAATATAGTCTAAGTTTTATAATGTCATTAAATAATTTCCCAAATGATTATTTCAGTTTTAACTGCATTTAATTCTTTTGATTTCTTTGCTAATAATTTTTGTAAAAAATCAGAAGTTTCCCAAATACGCTGTTTTATACAAAAAGTAACATATTAGAATGTTTTATCTTAGAAGAAATTATCATAAAAGTCTGTTATATTTGAGCAGTAGTTAAAGTACGCAAATTATAACATAAAAATTCTTTAAAATAATTAATTTAAGTATTTTTTAAATGTTGCCAATTGGGAATAATTGCAAGTAAAGCTATGTTTTCAGTTTGATGATTCTGAATTGCTATGAACTGCAGTTTATAACTAAATTTTATAACTACATAAATGGCATTACGTTTTTATGAAGTTCTTCGTTATTCAAATGTAAAGTACTTCTTTATTCTTCTTTTATTGCCATTTTTTTCGTCTACCTGTTTGAGATTAAATGTTAAAACTATGTACCCTAAATTTGGTGATACATGCTGAGATTCTAAAACAAAGCCCATTTAATTTAAAACATACTTCAAAGAATTTTTCTAATTGAAAGTCCTTATGCCATTTTCCCATTGAAATTCATAACTTAATATAAACTTTACTAAATTTAATTTTGTTTTTCGTATTATTAGTAGTTATAGAACCTTAAACTATGAGGCTACTTTTGCTCTTGCAAGAGTTCCACTTATTGATTTCGAAATTGAATATGAGTGTTGGATGCATATTTAATATCTGCATTTCTTTTTTTCTTTGTATAATTTATTTCCTCACTGCTTAATTTTATGTTATGATTTTTGCAATAATCTTGTTACTGGCAACGTGCTTTATTTTACTATAAAGTTTGTGTGAATGGCAACAATTGTTCATGTTTATGTTTCAGTAGAATAGCGTTCTTAGCCGCACTGCGCTGCAGGCAATATTTCTCTTAAAGAATTTTATGTTTTAGAATAACAATAAAGTTTATTATACAAAGCTGATGCTTTTTAGTTCAAGGCAACTATTTGGTTCCCCAGGTGAGACATTTAATGCTATTTAATGTGTTATTATTATATGCTTTAGAACTGTGTTTAACGAACTTTTAAGTACTGGTACTGCGAATCGTCTGCGTGACGTCAGAAAGATAAGCGGAAATATTTTTTGCTGCTTAAGTATCTTGTTGAAGTTATTTGTGCTTATTAATCATTATTCATGGTAATAATGACAGAATTAAGTGAATCTGATCTTAAAAGATTAAGAGGACGAACGAAATCTACCCTAACGCGGCTTCACAATAGTTTCAGTAATCAGTTAAGTTTAACGGAATTAAAAGCACGATTAGAAAGAATTGAACAAATATTTAAAGAATTTGATCAATATGATGCTGCTTTACCCGAAGAAGCTTCGGAAATTGCTGAATTCGAAGCTAAATATTTTGAAACGAAAGTAATGTATCAATCCGCCATTGAATCCGTAACGGCCAGAAATGTTTTGATTTCAAATCCCACTGCAGTTGAGGCTAGCTTTAAACTTCCGCGTTTAAACATTCCGAGTTTCAATGGTAAATATACTGATTGGCTTAATTTTAAAGATCTGTACATGGCGACAGTTCATACCAATCAGTCATTAGCAAAAATTCAGAAATTCCAATATTTGATAGGACTTTTAAAAGACGAACCAGCTGCTATTATTAAGCACATTCCGATTTCCGAAACTACATACGATGAGGCTTGGAACAAATTGATGAATCGTTTTGATAGAAAAAATCAAATTGTAATGTCGCTTGTCAGAACATTTCTTGAGCAACCTAAAATTACTAGCGCTGATTCTGTTAATCTAAGAAAACTATCTGATACATCTGATGAAGTTATCCGTGGATTAAAATCTCTTGGCGAAAAGGCTTCGTCTAGAGATGTTTGGCTAATTTATTTTTTGTTAGAAGAAGTCGATCCGGAAACGCGCCATTTATGGTCACAAAAAAATGGTGAAGAAGAATTTCCTACCTTAGAATGTTTTTTGGAATTCTTAAACTCAAGGTGTGTTTCACTTGAAATGTTAAACACTCATAATAATGAAAAGCGTGTATCGCATAAAAATCAGTGCTCTGTTTCGAAGAATGTGTCACATAATAATAAAAATTCTGTTCTAAAATGTCAGCATTGCAATGGTTCTCATTTTTTATCAAAGTGTTATAAATTTAAAGGTGCAGATATTACGACTAGGAAAAATATCATTCGCAAGAATTTATTATGCTTCAATTATTTCGGAAATCATCAATTAAAATTTTGTTCATCGCAGAATGTGTGTTCTATTTGCAAAGCAAAACACCATACTTTACTGCATGAAGATATTAAAAGTAATAACGTAGTTGTGTCAAATTCATCTCCATCTGATGAACAAATTTCTAATTCAGACGAACAAAATAATATTTCGAGTTTTTCTATTCAGGGTCAGAGTCCTTCATTTTTACCAATGGCGGCAGTAATAATTTACGACTCTGCTGGTCAAGGTCATGAATGTATCATTCTTTTTGACAGTGGAAGTGAAGCTTCTTTCATCAGTGAATCATTTATTCGACAATTAAATATACGCAGACAAAATGCCCGTATTTGTGTAAAGGGACTTGGTGATTCTGAAGCAGCTTTGACTCGTGGTTATGTAAATGTAAAATTGTTTCCGAAATCTGAGTTGAAAAAAAATGGTGTTTTAATACAAGCATATATTCTTAAAAAATTAACTTCGCATTTGCCTTCAGTAAAGATTGATAGCAAGGACCTTGATTATTTGAATTCAATTAATCTTGCAGATCCGAATTTCAGTACGCCCAAACAAATAGACATGATAATTGGAGCTGACTATTTCTTTTCTCTGCTTCAGCCAGGGCAGATTGTTGGCTATAAAAATGTAATTGCGCAAAATACTATTTTTGGTTGGGTTGTATCAGGCAGAATTAAAACAGAAGGCAATACTCCGCATCCCATTAGTGTTAATCGCATTAGTTTACATATTGAGGATAACGTCGATGCAACACTTAAGCGTTTTTGGGAGTTGGAAGAATTAACGTTCCAAAATCAGAAATTAACGATTGAAGAAGAGTTTTGTGAGAAGCATTTTAAAGAAAATTATCGAGTAAACGGAAATGGCAGATTTGTTGTCCGACTGCCCATTTTCAGTAATGCTGAAGAGTTAGGCAACTCCAAACCTTTGGCTATTTCTCGTCTTCTAACCATGGAAAGAAAATTTAATTTAGATAAAGAACTTTGTAGGCAATACAAGGAGTTCATGCAAGAATACGAAACTTTAAATCATATGCTTCCAGTTGTTGAGAATGAAGAAAATAAGCAAGTATATTATCTACCGCATCATGCTGTTGTTAAACCGAGTAGCTCTACCACTAAACTTCGTGTAGTATTTGACGGTTCATGTAAACCTAAAAATTCAGTTTCTTTGAACTCTGTTTTAGGGGTAGGTGCAACACTACAACGAGATATATTTTCAATATTGCTCAACTTTCGTATACATAAAATAGCTTTTTCTGCTGACATAGAAAAAATGTACCGCCAGATTTTAGTAGATAATGAGGATCAACATTTACAAAGAATTGTTTGGAGAGAATCTGTTAATTCAAAAATGCAGACATATAAATTATGTACAGTTACATATGGCACTGCATCTGCACCATTTTTAGCAACACGCTGTTTGTGGCAAATTGCTTTGGATGCAGAACAGGATCATCCTCATGTATCCTCCGTTCTTAAAAATGATTTCTATGTAGATGATTGTTTATCTGGAGCAAACAGTTTAGAGGAAGCAGTTGACCTATGCTCTAAGCTTTCACAGCTATTACAGAAACGTGGATTTAATTTAAGAAAATGGAGATCAAACTGCTCAAAGCTTCTCGAAAAATTATCCATTGATAATCATGAAGAAGGTGACCTGGAAGTTCACTCAGATGAATGTGCCAAGACTTTAGGGCTGTTTTGGAACTCTACAGAAGACGTATTTTTATTTAACATTTCTATGGATTTTGGGACTGAAATTACTAAAAGAAGGTTCATTTCTCAATCTTCTAAAATCTTTGATCCTCTTGGCCTGCTATCACCATGTACAGTCAAGTTGAAAATGTTTTATCAGCAATTGTGGTTTTTAAAACTTGACTGGGATGCCCCACTGCCTAAAGAATGGGAAGAGAAGTTGCAGCGACTTCAAGAAGATCTTAAGGCTCTCAAAAATGTTAAAATTTCGAGGTGGCTTCAAACTACGTCTAACCACATCTATCTGCATGGTTTTTATGACGCGTCAGAATCTGCTTACGCTGCTGTTATCTACAGTGTTCAACCAACATCTCACGACAGAAATGAAGTCAATTTGGTGGTTGCTAAAACCAAAGTTGCTCCCATTAAACAAGTGTCCATACCTAGACTGGAACTCCTAGGTGCATTGCTCCTTGCCAGATTAATCAAAGCTGTCCGTAAAGCCTTCTCCAGTACTGAAATTTCCTTTCACGCTTGGACTGACTCTAAGGTTGTTCTCTGTTGGTTAGCAGCTCATCCTCGAAAATGGAAGCCTTTTGTGGCAAACAGGACTTCAGAAATATTAGATGCTATTCCCTATCAACAGTGGAGCTATATTTCGTCGAAACAGAATCCTGCCGATCTTCCTTCTAGAGTAATCGATCCTAAAGTTCTACCGAACATATCCCTATGGTGGCATGGGCCATCATTCTTAGCGTTCGACAGTTCAAAGTGGCCTCTACAATGTTCTGTCAGTAATGAGACTAACAGTGATGCAACTGTCTTAAGTGAACAAAGGACAAAATCAATTTTTTGTACAACAGCTTATTTGACTAATGATACTCTGGACAATTTATTTCAGAACTGTTCTTCTTTATCTAAAATAGTTAATGTAATTTCTTTTTGTTTAAGATTTATTTCTAGGTGCAAAGAACGGGTCTTTGGTTCTGAAGATAATAGGTTAAAAAGTCCTGCAGTAGTACCTTCATCTAATGAAAGGCAAGCAGCTATGAAGTTGATCATTAAATGGATCCAGTTTGTGCACTTCCATAAAGATATAAAGGATCTAAAAAATAATTCATCTTTAAGTCCTAAAAGTGTTTTAAGCTCACTTTTTCGTTTTCTAGATGATGATGGTGTTTTACGGGTGGGAGGTAGGCTGCAAAATTCTGACTTGTCATTCAATGCTAAGCATCCCATAATTATACCAGGTCAACACAGGATTGCTTTGTTGCTTGTTAAACAATATCATGTAACTTATATGCCTGCAGGGCCCAATTTACTAGCTAACATTTTAAAGCAAAGCTATTGGATTGTAAATGGTAAGAAACTTATTCAGTCTTTCATCCATAAATGTATTGTTTGTCACAGATATAAATTGTCATCTAATAATCAGTTAATGGGAAACTTGCCAAAACAAAGAGTAACACTTGAGAGACCATTTTTTAGCACAGGTATTGATTATGCCGGTCCTGTGATTTTGAAATGTTACAAAAGTCGTTGCTTTAAGACCACTAAAGGTTATATAGCTTTGTTTGTATGTCTAGCTACCAAAGCTTACCATATTGAGGTAGTTAGCGACTTAACTGCAGATTCTTTCATTGCTGCTCTTAGGCGATTTGTATCGAGGCGTGGTACACCTCGATACTTATTTTCGGATAATGGTACGAACTTTGTTGGCGCAAAAAGAAAATTGTCCGAATTGCAAACTCTGCTACTTTCACTTAACAGCAATGAATTGATTTTAAATTATTTGGCTGAAAATACTGTGGAATGGAAAATGATTCCACCTGCTTCTCCCCACTTTGGTGGTTTGTGGGAATCAGGGATCAAGTCCATAAAATTTCATTTGAAAAGGATGATAGGAGAGACAAAGTTAACATTTGAAGAATTAACTACTTTACTAACTCAAATTGAAGCTGTGTTAAATTCACGCCCCTTATCTAAAACTAATCACAATGATGTAGGTAATTTAGATGCTTTGACTCCATCACATTTTTTAACTGGGGATGTTATTACTAGCATCCCAGAACAGGATTTTTCTAATATTCCCAAACCCACTTTATTAAAACGATGGGAATTATTACAACAAATGAAACAAGGCTTTTGGAAGAGATATTATAAGGAGTATTTAAATTCCTTACAACAAAGATACAAATGGAAGCAACAACTTCCAAATTTGTCTGTAGGTGATATTGTATTAATTAAGGAGGACAACATGCCTCCTGATGTTTGGCCTTTAGGTCGCATTGTTGAAATCCATCCAGGAAAGGATGGCAATGTTAGAGTTGTTACAGTAAAAACTGTTAATGGTTATTTTAAAAGACCTATAGTAAAACTTTTACCATTGCCATTGCATCGGGAATGATCTATTGTTAATGCAATGGCAAGGGTGGGAGTTAATGTTGGATGCATATTTAATATCTGCATTTCTTTTTTTCTTTGTATATTTTATTTCCTCACTGCTTAATTTTATGTTATGATTTTTGCAATAATCTTGTTACTGGCAACGTGCTTTATTTTACTATAAAGTTTGTGTGAATGGCAACAGTTGTTCATGTTTATGTTTCAGTAGAATAGCGTTCTTAGCCGCACTGCGCTGCAGGCAATATTTCTCTTAAAGAATTTTATGTTTTAGAATAACAATAAAGTTTATTATACAAAGCTGATGCTTTTTAGTTCAAGGCAACTATTAGCGCACGGTACTTATAATGCCGGGATTGTGAGTTCGAGCCTCACCTGGGGAACCAAATAGTTGCCTTGAACTAAAAAACATCAGCTTTGTATAATAAACTTTATTGTTATTCTAAAACATAAAATTCTTTAAGAGAAATATTGCCTGCAGCGCAGTGCGGCTAAGAACGCTATTCTACTGAAACATAAACATGAACAACTGTTGCCATTCACACAAACTTTATAGTAAAATAAAGCACGTTGCCAGTAACAAGATTATTGCAAAAATCATAACATAAAATTAAGCAGTGAGGAAATAAATTATACAAAGAAAAAAAGAAATGCAGATATTAAATATGCATCCAACACTCATATTCAATTTCGAAATCAATAAGTGGAACTCTTGCAAGAGCAAAAGTAGCCTCATAGTTTAAGGTTCTATAACTACTAATAATACGAAAAACAAAATTAAATTTAGTAAAGTTTATATTAAGTTATGAATTTCAATGGGAAAATGGCATAAGGACTTTCAATTAGAAAAATTCTTTGAAGTATGTTTTAAATTAAATGGGCTTTGTTTTAGAATCTCAGCATGTATCACCAAATTTAGGGTACATAGTTTTAACATTTAATCTCAAACAGGTAGACGAAAAAAATGGCAATAAAAGAAGAATAAAGAAGTACTTTACATTTGAATAACGAAGAACTTCATAAAAACGTAATGCCATTTATGTAGTTATAAAATTTAGTTATAAACTGCAGTTCATAGCAATTCAGAATCATCAAACTGAAAACATAGCTTTACTTGCAATTATTCCCAATTGGCAACATTTAAAAAATACTTAAATTAATTATTTTAAAGAATTTTTATGTTATAATTTGCGTACTTTAACTACTGCTCAAATATAACAGACTTTTATGATAATTTCTTCTAAGATAAAACATTCTAATATGTTACTTTTTGTATAAAACAGCGTATTTGGGAAACTTCTGATTTTTTACAAAAATTATTAGCAAAGAAATCAAAAGAATTAAATGCAGTTAAAACTGAAATAATCATTTGGGAAATTATTTAATGACATTATAAAACTTAGACTATATTTATGACAAGTAGCGCAAATAAATTCGTTAGCTAATATTCTTACAGGTCTAGTTTACCCATCAGTGAACATTTTTGAACTAGAGGCCAGTAGTGATAAACTGTAACCTGTACAAGCTTTGTAAAATATTTTTCTTAAGATAATTACATTTTTTTCAAAGCAGATGGAAATACTCTGAATGTATTCCAAATCTGAGATTAACTTATAAAATTCAGTTGCCAACTGATACTTTGGAAGACTGCATAAATGGAAATGTCCCTTTCCCTGATCTTCCTCATCCAGCTGCTTTAGAGCCCACAAATTTCTGCGATTATAGAAAGTATACTAAAATGAGTTTTCATATGATTTTTTTTACTGATGGCTGCAATATGAGCAACAAGGTTGGCCTTGCATTTGCTCTTTTTAAAGGCAATTCTGGGGTTTGTTATTTTAAACACCGAATACGGAATGAATGCACAGTTTCTCAAGTAGAACTTCTGTGTAATTGTCATGTTGTCAGATGGATCAAGGATAATGGGATAACATCCTCAAAGTACCTTATTTGATCCGATTATCTTTCTATTCTACACCTTTTTAACAGTATTACCAGCAGCAATAAATTAGTAATCGAAACCTTATTAACTGTCAGTTCGCTTAGAAATAAGGGAATTGATATTCGTTTTGCTTATATGCGTGTTTATCACAGATTCTGTGGAAATGAAAGAGCTGATTTCTTAGCTAAAGATGCCTTAAATTTACCCATAGATAACAATATTAGCATTCCAAAGAGCTATTGAAAGTCCTTTCATTATAAGAAGCTTTTTGTAATGCCGAGGTCATCAAAAAGGTCTTTCCTTCTCTTTACCATAGACTGAGTCTCTTCGGAGTCTTTCCTCTCTATTCCCAGTCTTTCCCCTATATTAATTCCGAGTCTTTCCTCTCTATTAATTTTAAAGTTTCTCAGTCTTTATCTGGTCATGGCAAATTTTCAGGTTACCTGTTTCATTTCAATCTAAGATCAAACAATTCATGTTAATGTTCAAAAAAGTACTTCAAGATGTAGAAAATTGGATTTTCTCATGCCCTACCTTTGATGGCCCTAGATTAAGCTTGCAGAAACAGTTGAAAATATTCGGCGTGACTTGGCAAGTAAAGTTATCTGTTTTCGTAAAGTTCAGACTGCTGTTCTCTGCTTTTGTTCGTTTTATTTACGCATGCAACATTTAATGTTTTACTTTAACTTACTTCTATAAGTGTCGTATTGTACATCTGTGGTGCACGATGAGATTGTATATGTTCAAATAACAAAACAACAACAACAAAAAAAAAAAAAAAAAAAGGAAAGCATGAGAATTAAACTAAGGTGATCCATAAAATTAAAATGAAACACGGGAAATTATGTAGATTTCTTTTTCAATTTCTCCTGTGTAAACTAAATATCTTAATCTATTTAAGTTAGAGTCGGAAACCCAATTTCATAATGACGATGCATTGTTCCTTAAATGCCTGATGATGATAAGAAATGGATGTAGCATATGCAAATGAAATCATTAAAGTAAAATTGGTAAATTCAATTTTATTTTAGTCGAGTGTCAATAATGGAGCTTAATGTGTGACCTTAATTTTTATCTTCTTCTCAAATGGTATCTTACACAAAGCTCAACAGGGAAGCCTATTAGCTGGTGAAGATTTTCTTTAATTTTTGAAGCCCTAAGATCTTTTAATCGATTCCTTACATATAATTAAATAGGGTCATTATGATCGCAACGAGGATATCAATTCGTAATATTAAACGCAGCATGTAGAATGATGATAAGTGAATGATAATGAATTATCGATAGCGATTAGAAGCAATTTTATTAAATGAGGCGTTTAAATTCATTTCATTTTTCCCTTTTTTAATTAGATGGAAGAAAATTTAATCAGACCTTTTGTATCAGTTTATGTAAGAGTTTTTCTAAAGGGGTGTCACTCATGCCTAACAAATCAATATGTTGAGAAATTATTGACACGTGTTTTTAAAAGAAAACTAAAGCACTGCATCATATTATATTTTTCATTTTAATGTAAAATGTAATTTTTTAATGTAAAACAGAATACAAATACGTAGCGTATATGAAAATATTAATAATTTGGTAGTACGAAGTTTGTTCTATCTTCTTGTGCAAATGTTTTTATCGCGTTTGAAATGAAAGGCAATAGAAAACATCCGTAAAAAGTAAATCAATTAATAAATATTTTCTTGAATGAAACGAGTACTTTGCTTGAGATTTACGCCTAAAAAACTTGCAAACTAAGTAACAGATGTTCTAAAAATGAAGCCAAAAAAATAGTAATTATTCTTTCCTATTAGGCATTGAAAACTTATTGTGCACTTAGTCGTTTTGGCTCCAATAATGTTGTCCAGGAGGCATAATAGGTATGTGTCAGCAAAAGAGAGACCGACAATCTCATAAAACTTCCGTGCGAGGAGTAACTCAGCTGCATGCCATTACGAATCATATTTTATAATTCAAAAGTCGAAATTTGAGATTAAACTAACGAAAATATTATGCCAAACTTTATATTATTTTAAAATTTGTGAAGCAGTCTCTGAATAGAAAGAAGTGTTTCAAGCGAACACGTTAACACTAAATTAATGGGGTTAGTATAAACAAGTAAATAAACAAATCTTGCTATTTTTTCTTTAAATTCAAAAAATCGTGTCCCAGAAACATAAAGAAATTTTAATCTAAGTTTTGGTAAACTTTTTTTCTCCTTCGATTTCGGTTCCCCACCGATTGTAATTGACAGCTGAATATTGGAAAACCGAAGCTGAAAAAAGGTATATAGTTCTTTAATGTAAAAAGCTTTTCATTCGAATGAAGAAAAATGCAGTGTAATAAGTCCTCATTAATTCGGACTTTCAACTTCGCTGATGGAGACAACCTGTAGAACAATGCAACCTGTCGAATGCAGCGTAACTAAGCATGAACAATAAAGCTCTCTTACGGGTGAAAAGCTCAGTATTTACAAAAAAAGGTTTCTGAATATTATGAAAGTTGGGGTGCCGATCTCTGATGTTAAGGGGAACAAAAGGCAGCTAATATTATAGAATTTATAAACATGGAGCTTGAGATCAATACCTTTTAATTTTGAAGAAACTATTCAAAATACTGAATCTTGCGAATTCCTGAAAATTCTTGCTAATTCATGAAAAACCTCGCATTAAATGAAGATGTAAATCATGAATCAGATGGCAGTGAAACGCAAGATTTTCACAATTACTTGCGGAAAAATAGAAAACTGTTACCATCTGGATGTTACCAAAGGATGATCGTTGGATTTTCCAAAAATTTTAATAGCGAATAGCAACAGTCGTTTTCAAATTTCTCTTAAAATTTGTAGACATTTAAAAAATATTTAAGAGGTTATATATTTCTACTCCTGGTGATTAAAATTTCTGTGTATATAAACGTACAAGAAATTATTATTTTGCAATATAATAAGGTAATCCACACTTAGACACTTTCCAGCAAACACTTAAGGCTGAGTTGATTTTTAAATTTACCAAGTTTTCAGATTGTTTCATTTAATCCGTCGTTTTATTAATACAGATAATTGATATCTCCACTTAGCCAGTATTAATGATGTTTTGAGATAATCAAAGAAAGAAAACAAGTAGTTCGCCCGAATTTAAACAGAAAATGAAAAGATCAGTGTTCAACGGTCTTATTCACTCGACAGCTGGTGAGCGCATTCTTCCAGAAAAGAATATTTGATTATGGCAAGTGAGACTACGAGGGTTATCTGCTTAAGCGAAATGACGCCCTTGTGTAGCATTAAGGAAACTGGCTCATATCCATGTTACACATGTAGAAAAACAATAAAACGCCCATTTAGCTAGCCTCTTCACCTGGATTCGAAAACCGATCGAGCTACCAGTGTTCAGGGAATTGATCGTTCAGCAGCTGGTCGGCCTTAGAAGTAAGGGAACATTGCGAACTGTTGAAAAATTGCAATAACGAATAAAAATATTGTTTTAAAATAAATTGTTGACTTATTGAAATTTTAGAATAAAAATCACTCCTTCTGTCCCATAATAATAGCAGTGAATGAATTTAGAATGAAATGAAGAATTTAAAATTATTAAAATTCCTATTTGCTCTTGTTTAATTTTTAAACAATATGATATTTTATCTAGTCGGCAGATGAATATTGTTTCTTAAGTTTAATTGATATGTTACTAGTCATTTGATCTAATGACTTTTTATTTGCCTCGGAATATTATATGCATTTCGGTAGGTCTACTTTTAAAGATAAAAATCACGCTTATTTAAAATATGGTTATAAAATATTCCTTTATGTAATTGATTATATATTTGAAAAGGTATCGCAAAAGTAACTATATTCAGGCTAACATAACCTGATCATACCAGTTAAAATAAAAAGACTTCATTGTAAAATCTTAATGCTTTAAGATCTGTAATATGCACTCGTTTCCAAAATTATTCAATTAATTAAAGCAGTTATTATTTTCTCTCAAAGATGACTCGATTTTTGTCATCGATAAAAAGGAAGTTATCTTCCTGTATAACCATCCTTTTAAAGCTTTCTCAAGTTAAACTCAGTTTTAAAACTCTATTTTTATCTTCTTGATATGAAAGGCTACCTGTTTTCGCAGGTTAGCCTTAGGGAATGCAGAGGGGAAGGTGTTCGGATGCTCTAAAGGAAACTTCACCCTTTTTGGCAATTTCTTGAAACTTCTTATTAGAGGAAATTGGATACTTGAAGTTGAAAAGTCCTATTCTGATAGAGTGCTTTGTTCTGTCGCAAAGAAAAGGTTATTTTTGATAGTTTAGAAGTAGTTTTTCTTGTCTTTCTTGTTTGTTCTTGTTTCTCTTAGAAAAGCATAATATTTCGTTCTCTTTCGCCGTATCAGAATGACTGAGTATTAAGAGATATATATTCCGAGTGCACGGATCATTAGACTATAATGAGTTTGTTTTGCTATGAACTGTAGTTTATTATACTTTACTTCAATGAATAAGATGTGCTTACTATAATAAAAGTTCTAATTTTAGGTTTTAACTTTCGGCTTAATATTTCTTCTTCCCTAAAAAACATTCATTTTCTATTTTTCCAATATAACTGTAGTAGTTATTATTTTAGCAGGTATTTGAACTTCGGCTGTACTTCTTTCTGTTGCAGCTCTTTGTTTAAAATTACTTAACTGCCTCTTTCTTTTCTTTTTATTGATAATCATTTGTTAATATAAATTCAAATTTGGTTTCGGGGTTGATTCTGTTAGTAAAATAAGAAAATATTCTTAAAATGTACTTGCTCAAATTCACTAGAAACCAGCGCTTCTAAAATTAAAGGTGCTAGATCCCTATAGAAGGCCGTTTGAAAAGAGAAACAAAAATAAGTAAATAAAATAATTGTTTAAACAATAAATTAATTCAAAAGAAAATATAAAAAATTCTGAAAGGTTTCAGATTTTAAATTACGTCCAAAGAGGAGTTTTTTAACTTTTGTGTGCTACCTTTATTTATTAAATATGTTCTTCGCACTTAAGGGGTCATACCTCCCTTAAAAGGCTAAAATGTCGAGAAAATTAAACCATTTCAAACTACTATATCTCAAAATATATAAACAGGAAACAAATAATTTTTTACTGAAGACAAATAAAATATTATTCTATCTGAAAATGTGATTAAGCATATAAAATACGAAAAAATATATTTAATAATGCTGAAAACTATATAACATTTTACGGCATCTGAAAATGTAACATCAGCTTGCGCGCAAGATTACTCTAAATTACAGGCATATTCAAAATAATTTCACTTGTAACGTATTTAATATAGTCACATTATTATTTTGAAACTTTAAAATTTTAAATATATGTAAATTTTATATTTTTTAAAAACAGTTGTTTTATGATATTGAAAATAGCACAGTTTATAGTACTTTGAGAACACAGCAAAATAATAAAATATAGATGGAAACTGCAAATTTTAGGTTCAGGTTGTAGCACATATAGTACCTTTGATACAATTGTCATAAGAATATATTGAGTATTTAAATTGTTATAATAAATAATAATAATGAAAATATCCTAATAATGAAAACTCATGTTTAGAGCAAAATGACTTCAGTTTTTTCCAACAAATATTACCTAATAACAACTGTTATTGTATCTTAATCTTATTTAAAATGAATATCACATGATATTATTTTCTTCACTTGTTTTATATCTGATGTAAATTTAAACCATTTTCACAACATTTTATACTAATATGACTATTCGTATCGTGATGTGAAATTACAACAAATATTACAAATGCACAAAATATATTACTACAGATATAGCAGATAATAGTAATACATACACTATTAGCATTAAAATGCTCTTGAAAGGTATGTTACTCCTTCAGTTTTATAATTCTTTTTAATTTCATGCATTTTTGCATGATGCTTGGCTCGACGAGCATCAACCGTACAAGCTATTGCTCGTTTCTTTGAAGAAGTTACACGTTCATAGTCACTCCTGAACTGTGCAGTAATACAATTAATTCCAGGGTGTATATTCAGATATGTTATAGTAGATAATCTACCCTTTCTACCATCATTAAAAAGAGTAACTGCTTCATGTACTGATACTTCCGAAATTATTCTACCACTACCAGATGTCTTTGGATATATTTGCCATATCATGGAATTCAGTGATTCATTTGGATTTTGAGTATGAGGTCCAAGACAGCGTTTTAGGAGGTCTGGATGCGACAGTGAGTTAAAAGTTCGTTTGATCACATCCATGACTGCCAGTGGTAAGTTCCTTCACACCTTTCGCAGAAGCAATTTGGTATTTGCACCATGAAGATTCACTAGCTGGACAAAACTTATGCAGTGGTTCACTGTCTGTCGATCGAGTATGAAATTATAAAGCCCAGATAGGATTTCGCATATCATTTAGTGAATCTACATGCTGGCGAATTGCATTTCCTTACTACAATGACAGTCGACTGATCGCACTATCGTAAGTCGAGCCTTTCCAGTTATAAACTTTTACCATCTGAAAGCTTTCGTCCCTTATAATCAGCTTTCGATTTACGTAAGCGTGTGCCCATGCTCTTTTGGATGTGTCCTACACACTCTAGTTTTGATATAATCACATCTTTGTATGGTTTGCTTTCTGTTGAGGAAAGAAATCTTTTCGAGTTGCCATCACCAATATAATTGACGTATCTCACACCCCTTGCACTCTGAGACCTCTGAAAAATTTTAACCATTCCGTCAGCTTCCATTTTGGCAGATGAACCGAAATTATTTTTCAGGCAAGTGCGAGAATGAGTTTCCTACCACTCATCAAATGCTTTACCAGATCGAGGACCCTTCCACAATTCACATCCTTTACATGCTGTGGATGAAACCTCTATGTCGATCACTTTTCCACTCTCAGCACCAATAACCGTACACACACCAATCTGAGATGTATGGTCTCTAGTTTTCCAAGTGCCGTCACCACTTCAGTAGAATTACTGGCTGATACTTCTTCTGCTGTTGCATTTTTTTTATGCTTTCAGTCGCAGTCATTTTTGTTGCATTATGAATTAACTTACAGATTCTGTCACAGATACTTTTTTGCATTACTGGATCTAAATCCTTTATTCCACAAAATTATTTCAAAGATTCAAGACCTTGGCCAATGCAACGCATTGCATAAATAATTCGACGATTAGTTTCTGCTATGTTTCTTTTCTCACCAACAAGTTTAGTGTTGCTTGTCATTACGACATTTTTGCACCCTTGACAGATCAAATTATTTTGAACATAGACCTGCAGATCTTTTCGTAGAAAATTTTAATTTACTATGGCATAGTTTACACACAGTGGTTTCTTCCAAAAAAGAACACAGAATATTCTTATCGACAATCATATTGCCATCAAATCAATTTCTTTCACTTGAAAAATCTATGTCTGTTACACTTAATTTTTTACTTGAAGCATTTGCATTTGGTTCTGAATTTCCAGGAAAACGGAAAACTATTACTACTACGTTCAGCCACAGTTTCACTAGTTCCAACTTTGGTAAAAGCGCAGAATAGGATGCATCAACAAAGTTCAGTAGGCGGAACTGTGTGACGTCCATAAATGGGTGGGACAAAGCTTGTGATGTCACAATGTAGTTTCGCATTTATACTACGCGTACTTTCTATTTTCTCTTAAAAATAACAGTAATAAATTGTTTATTATTGTAAATTAATATCAAATTCTTTACTTTTAATTTACATTTATAACATTTATGTTTAGGCATTACTGATAATAAGTATAATAAATTATTTATATTTAAAATTACCATGATACAGTGAGCGAATTCTACCAATTATTAAAACGATAAACAACATCGCAGTCTCTAATACTTGTAGAGCTTCAATAATTTCAGAGATTTTTATTAAAGCATTTATACAAATATTTTTTTAATTTAAATTAATATTGTGGAACATTAAATTTTATCATTTTTACAAATTACCTTCTTGCTACGTAACGAAATAATTCCTGACATACCAATAATTAGACAATTTTCATTATTTTCTAAAAATTTTAAACTTTACATTAATAAAAAAGAAGAATATTTTTTATTGCATATGAACATCATTAAACAGCTTTCATATCAGTTTCTAATATTCCTAAATCCCGCCATATTCTGTGTAGGCATACTAGAATTCTACGCATTAATAAATAAAAAAATCTAATTTCTCAGAATGAAAGAATATAATAAAATAAATACTACATACATAGAACACTAAGCAATGCTTCACATACGCACACACACACATATTATCAATGAACTCATATTATCAAGTGCAATTACGATACCAAACACTACATATTAAAATATGAGGTAAACGTTACTTAAAGGGTTAAAGTTTACAGTTTTGCTACTGTTGAGTAGATCGTCGGGCTATCGATATATAACGTTGTAAGGATCTTAAGTTTTACTAACGTTTATTTTATTTTAAATCTTTACTATCACTTCTTATGTTCTACTTCCGGCCAGAATTAAAAGCTTTAACTTATTTATGCAAATTTGTCTGGCGAACGCCAAGTACTTAAGTTGTGGCTTTTTGCCAAGCGAGAGAGAGGAAGGAGTTAGTCGAAGCAGGCCGCTTGCCTTAGCAGTTTTACTCGGTTGCTGGTTGCCTTCCAGGCCAGAGGTTTAATCCTCTTGATAATTTTAAATGTATTGTAGTGTTAACAGTGCTCTGTACTACATACGGCTTCCTGTTAATATATGGCCAATCTTCCACGTAGGCCCTTGTTTATTATTCCAAAGATAAGTTAGAGTTTAGTTAATATTTTTATATTCTTACGTTCAGACCACAAGTAGTTGGTCTCTGTATTCCGAAGTACGGAAATTATTGTAAAGAGTGAAAAATAAAGGGTTTCGTATACCCTTCCTGTGTATCTTGTCTACTTCCTACATATATTGAACATAGCTTTAGTAAGCTCCCTGTTCCGAGTCAGGTTCTGGAATGTTCCCCAAGCAAGTAAGACGGAACACTGAACCTGATACTGGCGCCCGACGAAGAAGAATAACCATGGCCGAGTTTCAAGAAGAACCTGTGCTGCCTGCAGAAGCGGCTCAGAATCCAGAAATGCCAGCTGCCGCCCTGGAAGGATTTGGTTACATCGACCAGACCATGCGCGCAGCGATGAAACCAGAAGCAACATTTAATGGAAACTCACCGGTAACCAGTTTTTTGGAAAAACTAGATGACCACTTCATGATGTATCCCGTGCACGAGTTCCAAAAAGTCACCTTAGCTACTAGCGCTTTGAGGGGCCAAGCGCTTAATTGGTTCAAATTCATAGGCAGAAGTCTCTTGGGTCAAGCAGGAAGTCCCACCTATACTTAAGAAAATTTCAAGACTGCCCTAGTAAAAGCCTTCCCTGTCGTAAGGGGTCGTGCGAAATTAGAAACGGAACTTTTCAGCATATATCAGCAAAGAATCGAAAATCTTTCCACCTTTATTTTAAGAAAAATTCACGTCTTCAAACTCTTGTATGGAAACCGTCCGGATCCTGAGATAATTCAAGTGATTTTGCCGAGGTTACTTCCTCAAGTACAAGACTTTATTGAATTAAGGAATCCGACTACACTGGAAAAGTTATTTGAGCTAGCAATCCATTTTCAAAGTAGAAGAACGGCGGACATTGAAAGAAGACGCCAATATCAACAACGAAACCAATTTGGTGAGCCAAGACCACAGCAAAGTCAAGCACACGGCTACGGAAGCAAAGCGAATCAGTGGGCAAGGAAACCCGAGCATCCAAAAACAGCCGGCGAACGTCGACAGTTCAATAGCAATCCAGGAAAAAAGTCTCAAGGCCAGTGGAAAAAGAAGGAAAGCATGGAAAGAAAAAAGGATTTAAACTAAAACGGATTTCTGCTGACGGGAGGGTGCGGAAATCCGAAGGCCAAGAAAACCCCTCTTCCTACAAGTTAAATACAGTAATGGTGAAAAATTTGACTCTTCCGAAGATTGAAGTGTTGGTGAATAACATCCCAGCCACCGCACTCCTGGATACAGGTGCGCAGTGTTCCTGTGTGGCAGAAGATTTTTTTAGGAAGTATTTTCGGAAATACCTCATATATAATTCGGATAATACGACAGTGTTAGCTGCGCAAGGAGAAAGATGCAAGTGCATAGGTAAATTACCGCTATACGTCCGTATCAAGGACGAACAAGTAAAGGTTATGTTTTTATAGTAAAGAATCTGCAAGCACATATTATCTTAGGGATGATTTTCTTTCAGAGGCAGAAGCAACGCTAGATTTTAATGAAGCGCCCCTTAAGCTGACGATGAAACCAGTTCGAGAAGAAAACTCGGAACCGCTAATGTTAAACCTTGATCACCTGCCTAAGGAAGAGCAACAAAGAATCCGACAAGTGGTAAATGAATTTGCTTCGTTATTTAGTGATATTCCAGGATTTACTCACGTTGCTAACCATAGTATTGACACCGGAGATTCAATGCCAGTTCACCACAAAGCATACCGGTATGATAAGAATAAAGAAAAAATTATAAAATGGCACATTAGCGATATGCTACGTAAAAAGATCATAATGCCCATCTCAAGTAGTTATGCTAGCCCGGTGGTTTTATGTAAGAAAAACAATGACTACCCATTAACACATCCAAAAAGGTGGCATTTCGCGATTGACTATCGTAAATTAAAATCCATAACTAAATATCCGGTATATCCATTACCCATTATTGAAGAAATTCTAAGGAACATAACGTCTACCAAATATATGACGACTTTAGACTTAACAACTGGTTATTTTCAAATAGGGGTTAGGCCTGAGGACGTGCCTAAGACTGCTTTTATAACCAAGTCTGGCACTTATGCATTTCTGCGTATGCCGTTTGGCCTTTCAGGGGCACCGGCAACATTTCAGCGATGTATGGACATTGTGTTAAGGCCTGTTCTTGGAAAGTCCACATTTATCTATTTAGACGATATCATTATTACTAGTGATAATCTGGACCAACATGTACAGGATTTAAGACAGGTGTTTTCATTATTAAATGAGGCCGGTCTAAAAGTTAATGTCGAAAAGTGCAAATTTGCAGCCCCTGAATTAAAATATTTAGGTTACAAAATATCTCAGAAAGGAATCGAAACAGACGAATCAAAAATAATCGCTGTGCAAAAGTAACCGCCGCCAAACACGGCGAAGAAGCTCTCTTCCTTTCTAGGACTTTGTTCATATTATAGGTCCTTTATAAAAGATTTTGCAGCTATTGCTGAACCATTGTTAAAATTAAAAAGGAAAAAGGCAAGATTCTCGTGGACGGCCGAAGCCAATAGTGCTTTCGAAAAATTAAAGCAAGCATTAACGCAAGCCCCTGTGTTGAAATTTCCTGAAAAGGATGAGAATTTAGAAATTTCAGCGGATGCTTCGGATTATGCAGTAGGAGCGGTACTTTCGCAAAATCAGCAGCCCGTGGCATTTTTTAGTCGAACTTTAAATCAAACACAAAGAAATTATTCCGCGACTGAGAGAGAGAGGCATTTGCAGTTCTGTTAGCAGTGCAAAAGTTCCGAGTCTATTTTGGAAGAGCGCCAATAACAGTGTATTCTGATCATGCGGCGGTAACTAGATTGTACTCAGGGAAAAACGTATCCCCAAGGTTAATAAGATGGGCACTCAAGCTACAAGAATATAATCTGGTAATCAAGCATACCCCCGGAAAGGAAAATATCGTAGCAGATGCCCTATCCAGAATAAAAATAGATGAAGAAGGTAATACTGTAAAGCTGGCACTGCTCACAGCATGTACAATAAATTCCCGAGAAACTGTAATAACCGAACTGGGTAAGGATCCTGAGTTTGGAAGCATTTATGAGTATTTAAAGGATCCTGAAAATTTTAGCCACCAAGATATTGTGACGATAAGAAATAGGGCGGCCCATTACGAACTAATAGATGGTCTATTATTTTATACAAAAATTACAAATTCCAACAACGAATTTCGACCTGTTATCCCAGCTAGTCTTAGATTAAATATCCTGCAGGAGTTACATGACAGCCCTTTAGCTTCTCATGCTGGTATTCGAAAAACTATCCAACGCGTACGCGAGGCAGTCTATTTTCCTGAACTGCAAAAGTTAACAAGGGCGTATGTCCAGTCCTGCCCAACATGTCAAGCAGTTAATTATATTAATTTCCGCCCGGCCGGGTTTCTAAATAGTATTAAATCCGATTTTCCAAATGAAATAATTGGCATCGATTTATTGGACCCTTTCCCAAAAAGTCAGTTAAATAAAAGTCGGTATCTCCTTGTTATGGTTGATCATTTTAGTAAGTGGACCGAAATTGTTCCCTTAAAACGAGCCTCCGCGAAATTAGTTACTGATTCTATTTTAAATAAATATATTTTAAAATACGGGGCGCCCCTAAAAGTTATATCGGATAATGGTCCTCAATTTGTAAGTAATATATTTGAAGACATGTGCCAAAAACTGGGCATACGTCATTTAAAAATGGTCCCGTATCGGCCGCAATCAAGTATAGCGGAACGGGTCAATAGAAATATAATGAAAATTATCCGTAGTTATGTTAAAAATTTTCATAAAAGCTGGGATAACTATGTCAATGAATTTGCTTTCGCCCTTAGGACCGCAAAACATGATACAACGGGCAAAACTCCTGCTGAGTTATTTTTAGGCAGAAAGATTATATCGCCGTTAGATAAATTATTTTATGTTCAACAAAGAGCCCCAGAATTTAAAATGGGTGATATAGAAAAATTAATTAAAGAAGCAGAAAAGAACACTGAAGTAGCACAGAGAAAACAAAAGTTCTATTATGATTTGAAACGACGGGGAGTAACTTATAAAGTAGGAGATGAAGTATTAAAAATTAAGCATTCACTTTCTTCAGCACCAGAAGATAAAACCGCCAAATTTTTTCCACGATTTGAATTACCATATGCCATAGAAAAAATAACTCACGCTGTAGTGGTGTTAAAAGCCAGGAATGGTGAAACATGCTCCGCAAACATTGATCAAATAAAACCATACTATTATCGTAATAAAATCCAAATATTCAAAGATCTTTTGCAGGATCCGGCACGCCAGGCACAAGCTCCAGAGGTGGAACAACGACAAGTACAAGGGCAAGCCATTAGGAGGCAGGAGCAATTGAAAAGAAAGTTTCCCCGTTGGAAAATTGAAGGTAACAAGAAAAAGAAGCCGTTCCGCCGTCCAGAAAAGAGAGCTCACGACCACCCCCAGAATGAAGAAAGGAGAAGTACGACGAATGCAAAGAAAGCCAGAAGAAATAACGGCAACTATAACCCGGCTCCCAAACGGAAGATCTACTCATCGGACAGGACTCTACGCAGCAAATGTCGCCGAATTGCGGAAGGACCACCACCGGCAGAGGAAAAGATACAAGGAAAATTTGAACGGCCAGCAACGAGATCCAAGCAGGAACGAGAGAGAAGTGTCCCGGTTCCGCCAAGACCAGCTGCCATCAAACGGCCAAGACCACAGGCAGAGGCGAAAAAGAAGGTATTCAAGGGTGACCGAACGGGAGGAAAAAGAAAGCTTCTAGAGGAAGGCTCTGAAGGGCGAGCCCGCACAAGAAGGAGGATAAATCAATCTAGAATCTTCGCTACCTTCCAGGACTGGGCTGAGAAAAGAATGTCCGAATATCACAAAGATAAGTAAAATTTTATGTTACTTTGCAAACTTAAGTTAATCTTTCATTCTTACTGCAAGTGGCAGATTTCAAGAAGTTTTACCTCATGTGAGGTCTACCTTTATCGCCAAAAAGGCGAGAAATGAGTTGTTACCTATTTTGGTATTATGTTTTTCAATTACTCGCGAGTAAAACTAAAGTTGATGTATAATAGGAATGTGTAAATACTTGAATATTGTAAAAGTTATTGTATAAATTTTATTTAAAACATTCTGGCAAGAAAGAAGTTTTAGTCTGAAAGACTTTTAAAATGTAGTATTTCAATGTAGAAGAATTGGCACTTGCTTGGAAAAGAATAGAAGTTAACAATGTACTACTAATGTATGTTTTAAAATGCGTAAAATTAACGGCATGTTAATATGTTCTTACATACAATGTGAACTGTTATTTTAAATGTTAAGAAATACTGTGATATGCTAAAAGTGAAAGTAATGCCAAAAATTTTAAACTTATTCGTGTGACTGAAAAAAAAAAAAAAAAAGAGAAAAGTATTGTGAACATGTGTTAAAGGTTGAATGAATGTAGTTAGGCTCTCTGACGCTACACTTCAGAGTTAGCCACTTTCAGAATAGTACTTCAGGGTTTAGAGTTCAAGATAGGGTGTGTTACGAGGTCTTGTTATGTTGAATTTTAACACGTTAGTGTTTTGATTGTAGGCGGCAGTGTTGAACACGTATACATAAACACATTCGTGTTTGGTGTTTTCTTTTACAACACATGTCAGAGAGCACGGGGAGAGATAATTAAAATAAAGTCATGAATGAAATAAGAATGTTAAGAGAAATATAAATATTTATGTTACTTGCCATTTCATTGTGTAACATTTCATTAAACTAGTTTTCCTTCCAGATCTCTGGAAGGAACCAGATTTGAACTAAAAGCTCCTGTTTAGATGCAGTACAGATGAAAAGTGGTTGTCCATGGAGCTGATAATGTAAAAACATTTTTTTTTTTTTAAATTTCTAGTTTCTAGTGAGAAATGTTTGTAAAAGATTGGCCTCGAATTAGATTCTAGAGCTAAAAGTTTTCAACAAGGTCGTTTTAGACCTCAGTTTCAAACTAATTAACTCTGGCGGGAAATATGTAAGGATCTTAAGTTTTACTAACGTTTATTTTATTTTAAATCTTTACTATCACTTCTTATTTTCTACTTCCGGCCAGAATTAAAAGCTTTAACTTATTTATGCAAATTTGTCTGGCGAACGCCAAGTACTTAAGTTGTGGCTTTTTGCCAAGCGAGAGAGAGGAAGGAGTTAGTCGAAGCAGGCCGCTTGCCTTAGCAGTTTTACTCGGTTGCTGGTTGCCTTCCAGGCCAGAGGTTTAATCCTCTTGATAATTTTAAACGTATTGTAGTGTTAACAGTGCTGTGTACTATATACGGCTTCCTGTTAATATATGGCCAATCTTCCACGTAGGCCCTTGTTTATTATTCCAAAGATAAGTTAGAGTTTAGTTAATATTTTTATATTCTTACGTTCAGACCACAAGTAGTTGGTCTCTGTATTCCGAAGTACGGAAATTATTGTAAAGAGTGAAAAATAAAGGGTTTCGTATACCCTTCCTGTGTATCTTGTCTACTTCCTACATATATTGAACATAGCTTTAGTAAGCTCCCTGTTCCGAGTCAGGTTCTGGAATGTTCCCCAAGCAAGTAAGGCGGAACACTGAACCTGATAACGTAAGTAGGAAAGCGTTATAAACATATCAAAACCAAAAAACTAAAAATACAAATTAAATGAAAAATGATGTCTTAAATATAATTCACAATTAAAGCAACAATACAAATTTAAAATACACAAACAATATGTTAATCATTGCACATAAATAAAGTTACCTTACTGCTCGGCATCAAAGAATTTCACAAACTCGGTGTCCATGTGCTCATTTATCTATTTTCACTTAAAGAAAAATCAGAGAATTGCTCAAACTCGTCATTGCGCACAACATTGACTTTGCCCATGTGCACATCTACCTATTTTCACTTAAAAAAATATCCCAGAATTTCACAAACTCGGCATCCCGCACAACCTCGGCATTGCGCACCAGATTGGCTTTTCCCATGTGCACATCGATCTATTTTCACTTAAAAACATCCCAGAGTTGCACAAACTCAGCTTCGCGCACAACCTAGGCATTGCGCACCACACTGGCTTTGCCCATGTGCGCATCGATCTATTTTCACTTTAAAAAAAATTTCAGAATTGCGCAAACTCGGCATCGCGCACGACCTCGGCATTGCTCACCACATTGGCTTTGCTCATGTGCACATCGATCTATTTTCACTTAAAAACATCTCAGAATTGCGCAAACTCGGGATCGCGCACACCCTCGGATTGCGTACCACATTGGCTTTGCCCATGTGCACGTCGATCTATTTTACTTAAAAAATCAGACATTTAATAAATTCTCCATTGCTTATATACTCAGAAATCTGCTTTCACTTAAAGAAATCAGAGAATTGCAGAAACTCGCGCGTAACCAACTCCATTGATTCGAGTTGCAAAAAAAAATGTGTCCAGAAAAATGATATAAAACAAAAATAAAGCTGCCAGAATAAAGCAACTACCGAACATCGAAACTGTCATATTAGAAAAGCACCCAATATTTTACTGAAGTCAATAATAATAAATGAAACTTACCTTCAGTCCTCTCCTTTTGCAGAATATATGGCTGTGATCTCACTGAGAAATATATGCATCAGTTGGCTGGCGTCGGATTTCTTGTGTTTCCTTCTCCAAATGTATTCCGCAAGATAGGAATCAAACTGTCCTTTTGCCTTACTAGAGCCACTGCTGCCCAAGTTTCCTCAATACTATTGGTATGTGCACCTGTTTCTGGATCTTTAAAACGCAAGCTATGATTGACTTTCAGGTGCGCATACCCTTCGAACTCGAGACAGTCATGCGCTTTCCAACAATCCGATATAACAATCGATCCTGGTAGAACATTCTCTTTAATGATTTCTAGCAATGTTTTGGCACCTCTGTTTTCAACAACTCTAAAGACGCATTTATCTGTCCCTCTCTCAACCAAACCAAAAACCCATCTTCCTTCGACTCTTTTCCCTATATGATACTTTTGCTTGCCAAACTTGTTTTCGTCGATTTCGACAATGACGCCTTCCCCACACAACAGTACATTCTTCTTCAAACATAACTCCATGCATACTTCCCTACAAAAACTTTTCCAGTCTGTTACCGTATTTTTAGCAATACGTATTTCCGTTCGTATAAAATCATTCCCGCACTTACCCAACCACATATAGGTAACTCGCAAAACATAACACATCCTCACTCTTCGCAAACCAGGACCAGACCTTGAAATTCGATGCCTACATTCGACTCCAGTAACTCTTGTCGCGTTTGCTTACTAGAACTTTACTTCCACGAACGCCCTCTGGCGAAAGAGACTAAAAGTAGTCAGTTGAACGGCTGACGCGTCTAACAGATGTATAAAGATAGACCGTCTCCGTATAAATTATGCTTGTAATCATTATAACTTGTAAATATTTTGTAGATATCTTTCATACGAATTAAATTTTCTTAAAAAGTTTATAGCTGTGTTTCGAAGTGAATCGAAGTTCATCATAGAGACGGATACCTACAAGAAGGAAAAGCAGGCAGTTCAGGGCAGCCCTATTTAGAAGGTAAGTGAACTTTCACTTATCTATTTAATGATCAAAAAATTTTAATAGTACAAAGTTGATAAAATTTTTTAACATGGCGCCCGAACAGGGACTGCCAGTAACTGCTGTTTTCCTAACTATTGAAACTGTCTAAATTGATATCAGTTATATAGATAATACATAAGCATAAATAATTAGTGAATTGCTGATACTTGTTGAATTGTTGAATATTAAATAATGACGGAATTCATCGATACATTGAAAAGGAAACGCGGCCACATAAGGGCTGCCGTTACAAAATTAATTGGCCGAATCGAAACTGAATTACCAAAAACAGAAGTGAATGCAGAGGAACTAGAAATTTCTTTAGAACTCTTAAATGAAAAATCGAACGAGTTAAAACAAATAGATGCCGATATAGAAAAATTAATAAACATAAAGGATCTAGACCAGGAATTAAACGGTGTTGACGAATATCGTGAAAGAATAACTACATTTAAATACAAAGCTAACAAAAAATTGAAAGAAATTAATATAGAACAACAAAAATTTAATGTGTTACGAAGCACTGAACAGTTAAGTGAAAGTATTATAGAAAACGTTAAAATCGAAAGTCATAATGTGAAGCTTCCTAAACTTACGATTCCGAAGTTCTATGGCGAGAGCTGCGAATGGCTGACATTTTGGAACACTTTTTCATCAGCCATACACCAAAATAAAACGCTTGACGCTATAAGCAAATTTAATTATTTGAAATTCTTTTTGGGAGGTACTGCTTATAACACCATTGACGGTTTCGATTTAACCGAAGAAAATTACGAAACTTCAGTTAAACTCCTCACAGAACGATTTGGAAATAAAGATGTACTGATAAACGCCCATATAGATAAATTACTGAAAATAAGACCTCTAAAGGATTCTAATGACATTCAAAATTTCCGTAAGTTATTCAATTATATACAGAAACATATTCGATGTCTTGAATCATTAAATATGACCTCAGAAACATATGGAGCTTTATTAACGCCTATTTTGCTTAAAACATTGCCCGCAGATTTGGTTTTGGAGTATAATAAAACAGTTCGGAAATCAAATTACGATCTGAGTCACCTAGTGGAATTTCTTTCTGAACAGTTAGTTGCGCGGGAACGTACATTCCAGACGGTCCAGCCAAAGGCGGCGCCGCAAAAGCATAACGAACTGATTGAAACCAGACCTATTGCGAAACACACAGCTTCGGAGTTGACGAACGCAAGTTTGCGGGGGGGACAAACACCATGTGTTTTCTGCGACTCTTCTGATCACGAGTCTTTAACGTGTAAACAAGCATCTTTATGGTCTACTGAGAAAAAAAAGGGAGAAATGTAAAGCGAAATTAATATGTTATCGCTGTTTACACCCACGGCATCTCAGTTTTAATTGCACTTCTAGAATAAGGTGTGAATTATGTAAACAACGACATGCCACTATAATGTGTTTTAAAAACGAAAACGGAGAAGTTAAGGAAGAACAAATTGAAAATAAGGCCTTAACGAATAATTCATCCTATGAAAGTGTAATCTTGCAAACTTTAATTGCCAATGTTTACGGAGATGGTGAAAGCAATTTTATACGAATAATTCTGGATACCGGAAGTAGCAGATCATATATCAGCACATTTCTTGCGGAGAAATTAAAACTAAAATCTTTAGGTCAGGAAAGTGTGACTCATGGGCTTTTTGGAGGGATAGAAAAAAGGGAAAATCACAACAAGTATCTGATTAAGTTAAATAATCCAGAAACAGGATTCACATGCGAAATGGAAGTTTTGAGCCAGAAAACCATATGCTCACATATTCCAAAACTGGAGGATAGGGACTGCATAAAGAAACTAAGAGGTTACAAAATTTTTCCCAGTGATGTAACTAATGAGAATTCTTGTTTATTTGAAAAACACCCTAATGAAATACACATGCTTGTAGGAGCAGATTATGCCGGAAAACTCTTTACAGGGGAAATAAAACACGTAACGGAGAGTTTAGTAGCGATGAATACACACCTTGGTTGGACTATATTAGGGAGAACGAAGGTAAAGGGAAAGAATTTTAATGAAGTTCTTTTATCACTACACATTAGTGACAGAAAAATTTGTGACTTGTGGTCTCTTGATTCTATCGGAATAACTGAACCAGCTCTTTCGCAAACAAAACAAGAAATACAAAAGGCTACAGAAAATTATTTTATCCGTACTTTAGAAAGAGATGACGCTGGAAGATATCAGGTGTCACTTCCGTGGCTTCAAATTCATCCTGAGTTGCCAGATAATAGAATCCTTGCAGAAAAGCGTCTGAAGTCTTGCGTGAAAACCCTTCAGACAAAGAATTCCTTAGAAGCCTACGAAACTGTTTTAAAGGATTGGGTAGAAGAGGGAATAATTGAACCTATCGATATTTCGGAGGCAGAAAAGATCAAAGGGCATTATCTGCCACATAGAGCAGTGTTTCGGGAAAATTCGACTACCAAAATTCGACCAGTGTTCGACGCATCTGCAAAGGAGAAAAATTCGGTATCTCTGAACGACTGCCTGGAAAAGGGTCCTAATTATCTTGAATTGATCCCCAAAATTTTGATAAAATTTCGAGAGGGGAAATATGGAGTAATTTCGGATATAAAAAGAGCATTTCTTCAGATAGGTGTGAACCCAGCGGATCGAGATTTCCTCCGATTCCTATGGTGGGAGAAAGGACAGCCTGAAAAACTGACTATATATCGGCACCGAAGGGTTGTATTCGGCGTAAACGCCAGCCCCTTTTTACTCGCTGCCACGATTAACTACCATTTGAAAAATGTACCAAAACATCATCAGGAAATAGCTTCAAAGCTAAAGAAAGCCATGTATGTGGATAACTGCGTAGCGAGTGTGGAATCAATTGAAGAATTAAACTCATTTATCAAAGGATCTAGAGAAATAATGGCTACTGCAAAATTTGACCTAAGAGGTTGGAAACATAATAGACTTAAAAATGAAACTTCAATTCTAAACCTCTATGATAAAGATTATGAAGATGTTGTGTCAGTATTGGGATTGAAATGGGACTTGTTTGACGATACTTTGTCTTGTCACGTAAAATATGAAGAAAACCCTGTATTGAGCAAAAGATCTGTTCTTTCCGAATTGAGTAAAATCTTTGACCCAATTGGGTTTACTAGTCCAGTTACTCTCATGCCTAAACTGATTATGCAAGAGTGCTGGAAACAGAAAATTAACTGGGATACTAATCTGCCGAATGATCTAGCAAGGAAATTTTTCACATGGTCATCTCAGTTAAAATATTTGAAAGACATCAAAATTCCTAGATTGCTTCCCAAAATAGACGAAAGTACCACTCTGCATGTATTTTCAGACGCAAGCAAGGACGCGTATGCGACCTGCATTTTCCTTAGACACAGCGGTGAGAGTGGAGTCACCTGTCAATTGATATAATCTAAAGCAAGAGTTGCTCCGCTAAAAGCACTCACCATACCTCGACTAGAGATACTCGCTTGCACTATTGGAGCCAGGCTCTCTCATACAATAAGAGAAGACTTGAAATTAAAAGAGGTTCCAGTTTTTTACTGGACGGATTCCACAAATGCTCTCTTTTGGATAAAACAGAAAGAAAATTGGTCCACTTTTGTAGCCAATCGAGTAAATGAGATTCGAAAATTGAGTAACTCAGATCATTGGCATCACATTCCCGGAAAGTTTAATCCTTGGGATTTGCCATCACGCGGTTGCTCTGCAAAAGAATTGAGGAAATCCGAATGGTGGAAAGGACCAGATTGGATTTATCGACCTCCAGAAGAGTGGCCTATTGCAGATGGAGAACATCCTGACTTCGATATAGTAAATGGAGAGAGAAAACGAACTGTGGTTTCAGCCAGCAATAACACGAATACAGATAAATTTAAACTTTTTGACAATATTTCAAAATTTGAAAAGATCATAAAGGTCGTATCTTGGATCTTTAGATTCGTTAAAAATGCTACAACACTACCATCTGAAAGAACTCATGGGAGAATTTCAGTCGAAGAACTAAAAGGAGCTGAAATAGTGGTTTTCCGACTCATCCAACGAGAATCTTTCGAAGGATTGAAAGATAAAAGAATACGTGCTCTAGAACCTATCATGGACTCCAATGGCCTTATAAAAGTGAAGACACGTATCTTTCAGAGAGACGATGATGCTGACTTTCGTTACCCAGTTTTACTTCCCTCAGAACATCCATTAGTATTAAAACTGATCAAATCTGAACATGAAAGGCTAAGTCACGCTGGAGTACAATTCGTTATGTGCGCTTTGCGTGAAAAATATTGGATCATAAAGAGTAGGAAGACCGTACGCAAGGTTATCCAAAACTGTGTACGATGTCGAAGGTTCGACTCTGATTCATATAAGATTCCTCAAGCGTCACTACCTGAAGACAGAATAAGAGATGCTTTAATTTTTGAGATTATTGGTGTTGATCTGACGGGTCCCTTAATTTTAAAAGGAGGCCAAAAAACATGGATCGTCATTTTTACTTGCGCAATATATAGAGCAGTTCACTTAGAGCTAGTCTCATCTCTATCAACCGAAAGTTTTCTGCACGCATTCAGGCGATTCATCGCTCGAAGGGGTAGACCTGTCGCTGTATACTCCGACAATGGAACCAATTTTGTTGGATCAAATAATTTGTTTAAGACCATAGATTGGAATTCTATCTTAGAAAATGCAACAGTTAAGAAAATTGAATGGAAATTTATTCCCCCTTCCTCGCCATGGTGGGGAGGGTGGTGGGAAAGATTAATTGGAGTACTAAAGAGAATTTTTCGAAAGGTACTAGGAAAATCTTCTCTGAATTACGAAGAATTGTTGACAATCATTTGTGACTGCGAGAGCATTATGAACAACCGTCCTCTCACGTATTTGTCAGAAGATGTAAAGGATTTAAGAGCTCTCACCCCAGCAATGTTTCTAACAGAAATTCCAGAGACTGGAGTTCCTGAATTAGATCTTTTGGATTCTAAATCCATCAATAAAAGATACCTTTACAGAGCCAAATTGAGAAAAGATTTACGAAAAAGATTTCGATCAGAATATTTAGGGCAATTAAAACAAAGCTCAAAATTCATCCGCGAACCATCATCTTCTGTGAAAGTTGGTGATCTTGTAATTGTGTCCAACAACGAAAAAAGGATAAACTGGCCCTTAGCTAGAATCGTGGAAATTTTTCCATCCCACGACGGACACATTAGATTAGTGAAACTGAAAACTGCACAAGGGGAGATTATAAGACCTACTAAGAACCTCATACCTCTTGAACTCAACTTTACACCTGAGTCGGATATGCAAGTGAGGTACAGAACTCGACGTATGACGAAATCTCAAAAGACTTGAACTACAGGTCAGTTGAGGTCCATCCTCTGTTGATACTGGACCTCAAGGTGGGAGTGTCGCGTTTGCTTACTAGAACTTTACTTCCACGAACGCCCTCTGGCGAAAGAGACTAAAAGTAGTCAGTTGAACGGCTGACGCGTCTAACAGATGTATAAAGATAGACCGTCTCCGTATAAATTATGCTTGTAATCATTATAACTTGTAAATATTTTGTAGATATCTTTCATACGAATTAAATTTTCTTAAAAAGTTTATAGCTGTGTTTCGAAGTGAATCGAAGTTCATCATAGAGACGGATACCTACAAGAAGGAAAAGCAGGCAGTTCAGGGCAGCCCTATTTAGAAGGTAAGTGAACTTTCACTTATCTATTTAATGATCAAAAAATTTTAATAGTACAAAGTTGATAAAATTTTTTAACAACTCTGCACATCCACTCAAAACCGTCTATACGGTTTTTTCGCTCTACTAGTTTCATATTTGTTCCACAAATCGGGCACTTATACGATATTGCAATCAAATCTTTCTCCATACACCACTCAATAACGCTTTTTTTATCTCTTCGCTCCAACTGATAAAAAAAATCCAGATTCAGATACTCATTCATTCTGCAGTAAGCACCGAATTAGACAAAATCATCAATAATCAAAACATTCTTTAAGCAAAAGAGTTCTTTTCTGTATTTTCAGAAGTTACAGTTATAAATTTTAATTCATGCATTCAATATTTTCAATCGTATGCTAATGATCGTTTTCAATCGTTTGGTATCTTAATAATACATTTGAGAGAGATCATTCGTTGCGCTAAATGCTAACACTACCACACAACACAAAAGTAGATTTATAATTAAAAAAATCTCGCGCAGAATATTATAAACCTACCATTTCAACTCAGTTAAAATATAATTTTTCTTTAAATACGAAGCTATAGCATACTTATAACTTGTTTTTAAGAAGAGGTGTAACCAATATTATGTCATAAAAAGGCGTGTCCAAGCATAAGAGAAGTAAACACAGCATAGACTGATACAGCCTATTCTGCGATTTAGCCCCAACTTGGTTTGGAGAAGAAATTTCAAATCCATTATTTAGTTCATTTGAAACTGTTGATTTACCAGTTGTAATGAGCTGGTTTCCATGAAATCGGCGCTTTCTTGAACGCTTTCCAGAAGCACGTTTAGAAGCATTATCAGCCATTTTACAGACGAGTGCACAGTAAGATAATAAGATGCAAAAAAAAAAAAAAACTTCTAATTATATTTAAAATCACTCATAAACTATACTAAAATGACGAATGAATGATCATAAGTGATGAAAATAGCAGTAAAATCTTAAGATAGCCCTCACCTTTGTCGCCACTGCTTCGCGCGTCTCTCAAAATCGCCAACTTGAAAATGACAAGTAAAATAAATCGCACAAACTCGGTATCCATGTGCACATGGACCTATTCTCACTTAATAAAACATCCCAAAATTGCACAAACTTTGCATTGCACATTCCTTTGACTTTGTCCATGTACACATCGATACGCGCCATATTAAGTGGGTGCGCCAAGGGTGTGGGCGCTGCTAGGATTCAACCGAAAATAACAAGCGAAGTGATATAAATTACTATCAAAATATAATCAAACAGAAATAAAATAGAACCACAAAATAAAACGCAAGAAAGGTTAAGAATGTAAACAAACTACCAAAGAGTTGAGAGATAACACTGCTACTTCATAAAGACATCATTAAAAAATAAATCATTAGGTTTGCCACATAACACTTCGAGTAGAAATTGCTGTCGCTTCTTGTTCGTACCTTTAAACCTTGTTTACATTAGTCAGCTGATACATTTCTCTTCATAACTCATGTAATAGCGCTAATTTTCGCTCCGAATTTTTTTAATCTACGCAGAAAAAGGCCAGGTTATACGAGTAATATATATTTCTTTCAAAAAATCAAAAATTTTGATAGTTTATAAAATTCTGTTCAAGAGCAATATCGCAAAATAATTTTTAAATGAGCATATCTTTCGAATTTTCGATACACGGTCACGAGCGCTGGAGATAAAAAAATGTTTTTTCTGTACAACGCTGCTATTGCTCGCTTTGAGTTTGCTAATCAAAACTTCGTTAAAGTTTTACAAAATACGAAATCGGTAAGAAAACAAATTCCAGATTTCAAATTTGGGCTTCCAGATGCCCATATTTGCAGGATGATTACGTTATTCAAAATTTGATGGCTCCAGGTACCGCTGTTTTATCACAATGGCAGAAACATACATACATTTATGCAGATTATTCATTATTTAATTTCTTTAAATATAATACAGGGCAATAATATTCGGTGGCACCAATTTGAAAAATGAAACAACGCTGATAGTGAATCAACGCAAAATGACAAAACGAAATTAATAGTCCTTCCTGGCAAATTGCGTCTTTGGACTAATAATTAAAATAAGTATAACTAAAATTCAATAAATTGTAATGCTTTAGGTAAAATTTAATAAATTACTCAGTTTAAGATAAATAGTTTAATAATAAAAATGTACCTGATCTCGTATTATTTCGGGTTCACTAAAAACTACAAAATAGCTCAGCAGGTTCCGGCTGAATTTAAGCCCTGAATACACGTTATAATATACTATTTCAAGGAAAGACAGAAACAAAGAATTATTTCCTCAGCACACCAATGAAAAAAAAATAATATGTTTAAAGCTTTATTTATGAGAATACGGAGAATGATAGAAACTGTGCAAGAATGTGGAAGGAAATTTAACGGAGATGTATAGATATGATAATAAAGAGAGAAGAAGCCACCACATTTTGATCACAGTCCCCTGTCGATATAATTCTAGCTGTCAAGCAAACTGTGCCAATAAAACTATAGTAGACGAGAGTAGATTTGCAAGTTGAAAATAAACAGAAAGTTCTGCACAAGTGACCGTGTTTCGTTTCAACGTTCTAAAGAGTCTGCAGGTTCTTTTTCTCATAGAAAGTTGTTAGCATTGGGACGTGTGCGACCAGAGTGTGGTTACTTCTACAACATTCGGGAACATACATTTGGGAAAATTTACGCGCTGTCGTAACTTCTTGGGGTTGAAGCAATTACGCGCTAGATTAATATAAATATAGGGAGTTGAAGAATACATTTGTGTGTAGAAAATAAATAACCTTCAACAAAACGATCAAGTAAGAAAAGAAAGAAAAAGTGAAAACTCAAAAAAAAAAAAAAAAAAAAAAAAAAATCAGCAAGCAGGTAGCAATAAGAAATAAGAAAAAAAAGAGGAAGAAAATTAAATTTCGCTTTCTCAAATATCCAGATGTAAATTTAAAAAACGCTAGGTGATATTATATAGTATTTAAGAAGAAAACAATAGAACTCTGGAAATAATAAACTGAGAATTTCACGATTTTAAAAATACATGCAGCAAAATCTTTAAACATTTTCCGTTCTTAATGCTAAAAATGCACCCTAAGAAAGCAGTGCTTTAAAGTTTTGCTTTTTAAGCTGCACTTTTAACGTTAGATACACAAAAAGATTAATCTCACTCGACAGATGACTCATTTTTGCTTTCATTTATTTCGTTTTGCTTTGCTTTGGAGTTCACTATAACATTAAACAAGCAAGAAAATCACAATGAAGCTTGGTTTTATAGCTTATACTGAGCTAAATAACATCGTGTAACATGCTTTTTGAATTCTTGACTCTGAAACATTTGTAGCACTTAATGAAATGTATGACAAGTGTGGAGATAGGAAACAGAGAAGAGGCCCGACTTGGATTTTCCTATACTTTGCCTTGAAGCAGTGATGCACCCCTCTTGGTGACATAAACATTCAGTGACTTGCCATTAAGAGTTGCCGTTTTTGACAAAATCGGAGGTAAACATTTTGTAATTACGTCGTAAATATAAACATAATAAATATAAATATAAATATATATAAATGTACTTTCTTTTTCTACTATATTTCTGAGTCCTTAAGTTTCTGAAAGAATACGATTTTTAAACAACATTTCATTATGAACAGAATGAAATGCTATATTTTTCCAGAATATCTTAAATTTAAATAAAACTAAAAATCATTTCTCATAAAATTAAACGAATTACCCATTTGATTGGCTGCTTGATTAGAACAAAGCAGGCGAGTTCTATTTTACTCAGAAAAAATGTTTTCGTGAAAGACTTTTTGAGATAAATTGATTTCTTGCTGCAAACAGAAAGAAAAGAAAAATAAAATTATACATTTTAATGTTACTGGTAAGAGTCGTTTCACAAAATTAATGTTTTACACAGAGGAGTAACAACGAACAACGCTGAAAAAATATTTAAAATAATACGAATGTAAATTTTAATAAACGAAAAAAATTGTAAAAAATGATAAAAAGAATTCTAATTTATTTCAACAGGAGATCAAATATTACGCATGCAGTCGGAGACCTATTGTTTGGTTTTCGTTGCAAATACCCAATTACACAATTTATAGTTTTAATACAATAAATTTTCAAATTAGGAATGTGAATTCAAAATCCAGAGTTTTCAAAGTATTTATACTGAATAAGATTTAGAGTTTAATTGTTCTAATGTAACTCTAATTTTTTTTCATATGTAATGAACCAATGTTGAAAGTTTTCGTAGAAATTATTGAAGAAATTAATATCCCAACTAAGAAATAAATCTCCAATACAATGATTGAGGCATACTAATTGAATTTCATCTTTTCAACTTTGTCTGTATTAATCTATATTGCCTGTATTAATCTACAAACAAATTCTACTTATTAAAAGAACAAAAAAGTAAGGTTTCTAAGGTATTTCTAATTAATGCAAGCGAACAAGAAAAAAACGGATAACAATAGACCTTAATAACAAGTTACTTTGCTGTGGTAAACACAGAAAGATCTAGAGCAAGAACAAGTGATTCTGGAGATCAAATCCCGACACAACTTAATACCGTATTGATATCATCATTACTCAGGCATGAGGAACAACTAAACCCGATTATATGGCTAAAAGGATTTAATGCAATTTAATTTTGACGAAATAAAACACATAAGCAACAAAATGACAGGCGATATGATATAATCTGTGAAAATGCAACATTGGTAATCATTTATATGAAAATTAAAGAAATAAAGTAAATCATTATGCAATTAAATTTATGCAACTCATTTTCTCATACATTAACGTGAACCGAGATTTTCTCGGTTTTATCTTTGTTAGTTCACGTCAAATCTGAATTTTTTGCATATTTTAAGTGGTTAGGTATCTTTAAATAATTCAAAACATCGAATTTATGTATACTTTTAATACTAAAAATTGATAATAATTTATCCTTATATTAAAAAATCGATTTTATACTAGTATTTTAAAACAAAACATATGCAAAAACTCGCTCTTGAAGTCATGAGGAAAAGTAGGTCTAAACTTCTATACTGGCTCACCAACGACAAAGAGTTGACTTGAGTTGAGTTGAGTTGAGAGCAGAATCTGGACACCCGTGCGGCTTACTAAGACTATTCGGGTCTAGTCCAAGTTCCGCAACTATCCGGGGCAACACCTCATGGGGCCTATAAGGGCATACATTGGTCCTGTATACATGCTTACATAGTTACATAGTTCATAATATATGCTTACATAGTTACATAGTTCATAATATATGCTTACATAGTTACATAGTTCATCGTACCTGCTTATATACAAGTAGTTCATAATACATAGATGTTTCATAATACTCGCTTACATAGTTCATACATATACATGCTTACATACGTAGTTCATACATATACATGCTTACATACGTAGTTCATACATATACATGCTTACATACGTAGTTCATACATATACATGCTTACATAGTACATAGTGGCTTACATAGTTCATAATATATTGAGCCTGTTACATAATACATATATATATAGTTCATAATAATTTTCATTGGCCATAGTACATACATGTTTCATAATATATTGAGCCTGTTACATAATACATAGTGGCTTACATAGTTCATAATATATTGAGCCTGTTACATAATACATAGTGGCTTACATAGTTCATACTTGCTTACATAGTTCATAATATATTGAGCCTGTTACACAATACATACATAGTAGTTCATAATAATTTTCATTGGTCATAGTACATACATGTTTCATAATATATACAGAGGGCCGTAATACATACATGTTTCATAATATATACAATAAAAATAAAAATAATAATAATAATAAATAAATAAAAAAATTAAAAAAAAAAGATAGAAGAGAAAGAGAAGAGAGATTGACAGGGAACTACTCCACACTGCACAAATCTGTTCCCAATTCCTCCAGTTTCTGCATTATCTTGCATATTTTGATGCGAAATGCTGGCTGTTTGATCAGATAACGCTTATGAGAAGTTGCCTGTTCCAGAAGCTGCACATGCCACTGTGCGGTTAGAGGGCACTGGGTCAAGTAATGGTTTGGTTTACCAATGCCTCCACAGACACAACTTTCGGTATTTGCAATTCCTCTCTCATAGTAATAGGAGGGGAAAGGCCCGTGCCCCGTCACAAATCTCGTTATTTGTGGGGATGACTCGAGACGATCGAGCGAAACTTTATGGTAATATTCATAGGTCTTCCTGCTTTGTTCGGTAGTGTCCCATTCCCATTGCCACTGGTGCTGAGCTGCTGTCCTTGTCACTTTTTTAAGGTGAGACCACGGGAGTTTGGTAATTACGCATTGTGCATCTATATTATGAGCTGCTTCTTTTGCTAGCCTGTCGGCTTCCTCATTACCTTGAATGCCGGCATATGCCTTTATCCAAGATATGAGGATATTCATTGTCGACGAACGCTCCTTCAGCGTGTCCTGAATCTCCGCTATGATAGGAGAAGGATGTCTGGGATTTCATAAGGCATATATGACCGAGAGGCTGTCTGTAAGAATATTAACAGTGGATCCTACTGGGGGGCTTGTTAACTCGATAGCTTTACGAATCGCAATTGCTTCAGCCTGGAAAACTGAATTATTCTGTCCCATATGACCTTTCCATGTTATCAACGTTTCCTTGTTCTTAGTTACTATAAGGCCACAGCCTACTTGTCCGTCAAATTTTGAACCATCCGTATAAACATAATATTGATCCTTTATGTCAGAGTCATCTTTCCATGATGTGTGGGCCGAGACTCCTTTTCCGCAATTAGACGAATGGATGACATTTACTGGCCTTATTTTTTCATGGAGGCTGTGCTGAGAGGTGGTGTGTGCTACAACCCCTTTTCCATGGCGTGAAGGATGGGTTGCATTTATGAGACGTTTTGTTTCATACTCCTCTGGATCATAGCATAGCGGTCCAAAAGTAGTGCAGAGATGTAATTGGAGAACAGTCGTTACTGCTGCTTCTTGTGCTGCTCTAATATGTAATGGCAAAAGTCCCGCCAGTATTGTGGCTGCCGCTGTCGATGTTGTACGGTATCCTTTTGTAATAGCCAGAGCCAAGGGGTGTTGTATACTACTGAGCAATTTCCTTTTCCTTTCGTTCATTGGAGTTGCCCAGATTGCCGCTCCATAGAGGGCCATTTTTTCCACGACGGACTGATAGAGGATTTTTAGGATATGCGGTCTAAGGCCCCAGTCTGAGCCTTGAAGCCTCCTTAAGGTATTTGCAATTTCGTGTGTCCTCGCGCGGACTGCTCTGACATGAGGCAGCCAGGAGAGCTTTTCATCGATTATAAGCACCAGCATTTTTAGTTCCCGAGTTCGTTTGATTGTACGGCCCTTTAGTTTCAAAAACTGGATTTCTTGCAAGAGTTTGACCTGGTTTGTGTACGATCACTGCTAGTTCACTGCTGAACACTGTTAGTTCGACCCGGGGCTCGAATCTCGGCAACCAAGCTGGTGACGAGTGCCTGGTGATGGAGGGCGGGGGCACCTGATGTCTAATGGCTTCATGAGCACTCTCCTTGTTTTCCCCATGTGTAGCGAACAAGGTTTAAATTAAAAATTTTCCATGGGCATCCTTTGCTTTAGCGGATACTATTGTGTGCGTAGCCATAATCAAATAAAAAAGTGTAATTTAAAGAGCCATATGGTTTATTTACATTGCATTTCAGATAATTTCTCGAATTAAATCACCTGAACCTTCTAATCGGGTTACTTAAATGCTTCCATATACAATTTTTTTACAATTATATATTTATTTATGGTAGAAAAATTAACTTATCAGTGTATCTATTGATATAATGATCAATTTTAAGAAAATAATATACTGACAAGATTTTAAGGTATTCTCTTACCAAACAGATTTTTTTTAATGTGAATTTCCTGCACTCGTGTATGATTTCTCTGGACTGGCTGATTAGAATTTCAAGAAACTTTAATTACCTGTATCTGTTTGAAATTATGAATTATTGCAGTATTTCTGACATAAAAACTTGTAGAATTATAACTAAATTTGAAATCGTATAAAAATTTTGATTCAGCTTCTTTCTTTTGAATTAAAATTACGGTGATTATGTAAGCAACACTGTTTATAAGTATATAATTATGCGTATAAACTTACATTTTATGTTTCTTCTTAATATTACGAAAATGATGTGCATTTATTACATTTGAATGTAGTTATATCTGAAAATTTAAATCATCCAAACTATCATCTTCCTACAAGGGCATATATTTCTCTGAAATATTATTCTTTTAATAACTATAAATAAATATTCCTTTAAATAATTGGGTCAGAATTTAAAAAAAAAAAACATTTCATATTAATCCCCCGTTACTAACCCCAATTTCAAATAAACATTTCATATTAATCCCCCGTTAATTTGATGCATGAAATTTCGGTCTAATTCGAACAAAATGGGAGTCCTGAAAATCTCATTTAATAAGAGATTATTTTCAAAATATTTTTGAAAATTCAAAAGGTTTAGCTGTTCATTTAAAGTCTGAATGAGCGAGAGCTAGTTTCGTATCAAGACAAGCAGAGCAATAAGTTTCCTAATCTGAGCTTTTAATAAGCAATTTGAGGCAATGAAAGCAACCAATTCTGCATCATGTCATTCTCTAGGCTTGGGAACGCTTACAAGTAGATACAGTATAATCACATAATGGTATGAACTATTTGAACTTCACGTCTGAACATGTGAAAATAAACCGCCACCACATAATCCGTGCCTCTTGAGAATACAAAGGAGCTGTGACATTCAAGGTAGAGAATGAAAACGTGCTACACTTACTGGAATTCGCGACTGAGGTAGTCGTTGATAGAGGCAATTACGCATTCTTGTGGAGATCGTGTTTCTGTCTGCAGCCATAATAACAGTGTCTGTTGTCACATGACACTGAAACTTTTAATAGAAACACAATTGTGGACATAGAGTACTTTCGCACGTGCATCGGAAAGAGAAAATAGCAGTAACAGCGTTAAATTATGCAGAAGGGAAAGGTTGTTAGGTATCAAAATGACTTACTCTCAGAACTACTTGGCTGTGACCATAAGCACTGTTTAGGATCAATGCCCGAAAGATAAATGTATTTATTTGCAATTCGTAGAAAACTGTTTTCCTAACTGAGGATTTCTCAATCTATTTAAAACACAGACAGGCCATTTTTATTTCTTAATTTTTAACCAAATTTCAAGTCCATTAAATCTACACTAAAACAAATAATGTTAAAAAAAGTTTGAAACGTTTCAGATTTTAACGGTCGCCCGAAAGGGTTTATTAAGGTTTTTTACGTTTTCCTGTTACACTCAATCCTCTTAACCCTTTTTATTAATATTTTATCTTTATTATTAAGCATCATTTTCTTCTGACCCATGCCATATACAATTCAACAAGAAAATGACAAAAAGTTTCAAACAGCATAGTAGTATCTGTTTAGAATTCCTAATGCAGCGTTAAGCCATACAGTGTTCTGTTATTTTTTCAGTCTTTTATCAGTTCATCATATCAAGTTCAGCTTTCGTACTAATATGGCTTTATATTTTTTTGCCTTCTTATTATTAACCTTTCGTGCGCGTACTTTATTTATTAAATGTGTGGGATACTTATTTATATGTGCGATACGCATTTATTATATGTCGGCTACATAAATACTTTATTTATTAAATTTGTGTGTTTACTTTATTTACTAAATACTTTATTTTAAAAATATATTTCATATGGCGCTTACACCACATGGAATTCTATTCAACTGAAAAATCGCCCACCAGCGGCCGAACGGTAACGTCGCTGAACACTGGTAGTTCGGTCCGAGGTTCGAATCCCACGAACGGGCTGGCTGTATGGGTGTTTTCGTGGTTTTCCCCGTGTGTAACGTGTATACGAGCCAGTTTCCCTTAGAACGTCCTCCACGAAGGCATCCCTCCCCTTAGGCAGATAGCCCTAATGTGCTTTGCCATAATTAAATACACCACATCAACTGCAAAATCACAAACTATTTTAAACATTCTATCTTAACAATTTCCGATAGACAGGGTACCCACTGCTCGCCTTGAAATAATTGCGTTTGTTCATCAAAAATTCGTTAAAGTTTTGCAAAATATGAAATAGATAATAAGACAAATTTGAAATTCAAAATTCGCTGTTCCATGTGCCCATGTTTGGCTGGATGTGACCTTATTCAAATTTTGATGGCTCTAGGCACCGTTGGTTTTCTTACAAAGCGAGAATCATGTATGCAGATTCGTCATTATTTAATTTCTTTAAATATGATAATATTTGGTGGCAACAATTTGAAAAGTAATAGGTCGTTTATAGTGATTCATCGGAAAATGCCGTTTCTAAACTAATATCCCGGGACTACCCCTTTTTGGGGCTAATAATAATTGTAACTATTTTAAGATCTTGAGTTATTTTTTTAATGTACTTTTGTCTTTAACGGAATCTAACTGATGTGCTTCCGTTATCACATTATATATGTATAAATATAAGGAAGTGTGAGCGTTCAAAAGATGCTTTTAATATATTATAAAAAGCCCTCATTTAAGTTACTGTTAGAAATACGACTGAAAATTTCAGAAACGTCTGAGTCAAATATGTAACAAATATTTTAGGTATAATATTTATATTTTGCTGAAATCATACAGCTTGTGGAAATGCTTTTCTTTTCTGAACTTCGGAACTTAAAATATATAGTTAATTCTACATTTCATGAGCAGTTAAAGACTGGAAAAAATTCCTGCAATCAAACATTCGTAAATGTAAATGCCATTAAAAGGGACCATCATCATTTGAAACCCATATCATAATTAAAAACAGTAACTGATAAATTGTAGGTTCATATAATCTAAAATTCATTTTACTCTAATTGCTTTCAAAAAATAATAAGTTTAAATAAATTGCTTTTAATATTTGCTTATATTATCGAATTTTTTCCAAGATAAATTTTACGACCTGAGCATACATATGAAATATTAAAGGATAGCAGCTTTAGATACGTTTTAGATACTTTTGCTTTTGATGATAAATATTTTGATGTTTTAGTACCTTACCTAAGCCTAAACCCTGTTTTTTACTACATTTTATAAACTTAACTTTTGTAACTTGTCAGTACAATCGCAAAATAATGAAATGAGCAACTTAGCCTGTGTTTTTAAGCTTGCTACATTCATTTCAAACATTAAAATGTCCTAAATAATCTGCTCTAATTCGTTCTTTTATTAAACCTGCCCGAGCTTATAGTTATCTAGATAAAAATCTAAAGCCAATATTTGTTTACTTTTCTTATAAAAAACTGGGACGCATTAATGCCCTAGCACGTGCAGAAATACTATAAAAATTATTAAACGCAAATATAAGACAGTTTCTATCTATTTACTTCGGGTAAAACATAAGATGACACCTATATTTCTATGTAACATAAGGTCACATTACCTGATAAGTGAACGCATATAATAAATTGCCAGCGTTGAGCTGGTAAAGTATCAACAATGTAATGTATCGTAGAATGTAATTCATGTAAACTAATTATTGTAAAAACACACGAAATTGCATACAATGAGCTGACAAAAATAAGTTGGCAATGTATCAGCCATATGTATGCAGATATACCTAAAAGTACGTAGTACGCATAAGTATGCAGATGAAGCTATTTTTTCTTTTGTTTTCGGACTTATTTATTTGTTTTTATTATTTTATATTCTTTTCTAATTTTGACTGCTGTTTGTAAAAAATGATGTAAACAAGTCATTATTTTAGGCATGATCTATATACTAGAAATAAGCTGCTTCTATCCACCACAATTTATAATGTCATGATCAATTTTTACATGCAAATAATAATGTACTGCTAGACAATAATGTAATATCTGAAAATCAGTTAACACAAAAACATATGTTACATCACATAATGAATCGTCAAAATTGAGCTGTTAAAAGTTTCAGCCCAATTTTACAACAGTACTTAAATGTAAGCTTTGTAAACAATTTTATAGTTCTTAATTAATTCTGATAGTAAACAGATCATGTTTACAAAAATGATTTGTAACGTGGTAACATCACGCCTGTTTCTAATGCAATGTATAATGTCTTGAAACATGTTGCCTGTATCCACTACAATAGATAACATCTTGAATATTCACCTGCACATCTATGTATATCGCAATGTATAACATGTAATTCAATCCCTTTTACTCGAGCTAATTTAACGCTGAAAGGTAGGAGTACCGTTGATGCCGCCGCCGGTGGCAGCGCTCGCTGGAGTCACAATTTCCATCACGACTCGGGGAATGATGCCAGAATGTTGTTAGTTTTCTATTGCGGGGCTAATACGTACTTACTTAGGGTAAATATTAGGTGGCTCCCTCACTTCTACATAATATAATATAAGATAGCTAACAGTTACTTCTTGTCAATGTAGTATATCAAATCTTTCATAATTGATAAATATTATTTGCTCCAGTGACAAACAGCTACAGTAATTTGAATTTGAGATCTCGACGCTTTCTTTTTTTTTTTTTTTTTTTTCTTTGCACATCAATGAAGCTTACGAGTGCACTGAAATGAATGTAAAAATTGCAAAACTGCTAGAAATTTCATCTTAAATGCCTAAAATTTTATTAAGCAAAGAATTTAATTATTTTCTTGGCATAAAATTCCAGGTTATGTCCCAATAAATTTACCATACAATACCTTACCATCTTTTGTTTGAAACTGCTGTCTTTTCTTTTCAATATTTTAATAAGAGGCATAATATTGTCCTTTAAGCTTCATTTTGTTGTATCAAAAAGTAATATTTTGGTTTTTCATTTGAAACTGCTATAAATGAAAATTAATCAATGACTTGTAAAATATTTTGAATGCTTAAAAGTTTTTATAGCAGCAAGAGAGTTGGTAATAATTTCAATGATACATTAAATTCAACCTTATTCGTAATATTAAAGGAAACATAATCAAATAAATAGGTATTTTGTTAGATGCATTGAAACAAGGACTAGATCTTACAGAAATATGTGAAGGGAGTTTATGTAGCAAGATATAAAATAGGTTATTTAAAAAAATATTTAATTATTAGAAATTTAATGCGATGACATATTCTGATGAACTTAGTTTTCAAAAGCTTCTTTAGAAATAATAATCTCTAATCGTTTGTGTGTTCTAAGTAATGACGATTTTCGTTTTTATTGCACAGAAAATACTTTTCTATGTCAAAAGTTTGAACTCAAGCTGAAATAAATTCTAATTTAAAAATTTGGATTTAATTTTTACTTTTTATAAGATTAGAGCCTTCTGACGTGAATTTTTACAAATAATGCAATAGCAATTTCTTTATTATTTGTACACAATATAATGAAAAAAGGCTTTGATATGGGAGTAAACAAAAGAAATTTGATGTCTGTTGTATCTACCATTTACAACACTCTATAGTAAAACATTCTATAACAAAACTTTAGAAACTTGCATATTGATATATTTCACGTAACTGCAAAGAAATATTGGAAAGAAAATGGTATTGACTTTCCCAAAATATATTTCAATCATATAAAAACAAGTTTGAAATCATTGCATAATATTTTAACGGCACTTCTAAATTTATGTTGAAATAAAATTAATTCAATTCGGTTTGCCGTGGATTGGCTTTATAATTGATTTAATGCAATAGAGTAAGCTCCTAATCAAGTGCATCAAGTTTTTAACAACAGTTCAATGCTTTTATTACTATCAGAAGAGGAAATTGCATTGATAAATTAGAACTTAAATTTCATTATTCTACCAGCATAATAAGTATTTCTTTCTGTTTTAAATCTAGTCTTTATTTATTATTTTCTCCTGATAATCAAAGTCTAATTTATATTCTCATAAAACTAATTTCATTTTATCTAAGTGTAGATGAAAATACAAGCAACGGTATATTTAATTATACTTTCTTATATGCAATTAAATTTACACGTTTTAAAAAATTATTATGCGAGAAGAAAAAAATAATTATTTTCCATTAATGATGTTTGTATTTCATAGAAAGCATTTAATAATATATCTTCATAATTATTGTCTTTCAACCTTTGATTTCTTTTTTAGAAACGGTGCGTAAGAGAACATCTCCATATTCTCTACAGTTAATTTTGAAACACATTGGTCTCAACAGAACATCGAACTCAGAAGCTATGTTTCGCAAATAAGCGCTTATAACTACTAAACTATGCAAGCCTGTTAACCAGTTTTAGATAATTCTCACATAGTTCTGTTACTATTTATTCTGTATTATTTGCTTTTTGACAATTTACCTGAACATGATGTAATTGGTAATGACTGTCACAAATTTATGCCAATATTATCTTTTAATTAATCTTAGCAAAGCTAGCAATGATAATTTATGAAATAAACTATGAAAATCATTAGATATTGGCTATATTACAAAAGATTTCTATTTAATAAATATACCTGGAACAACCTTTTTCAAATTACTTTTATATCTAATGAAGAAGAAATTTAATTTACATTTTCCCAATAGCACAGTATTCGCGTGTGCTTCAGTTTTGCAGTAACAGGCGTAATTAGAGTTAATGATTAAAAGAAAACGTTTGCTTAATTTTTTGTATAACTTTGTAATGGATTTATCTTCTACCTCATAACAGAATGGCTTTCCTCCAATCTGAATTATTTTTGTTACATCAAAGATTTAAAGACATCAAAGGGAAAATAGATTTTCCGCGTCTCTTACCATTTTTTTCAAATTTATCATCGTTTCGCATTTTCATTAAGAATATTTGTGTTATCTGCACACTTTAGTTCACCATTTATATTAAAGCTTTTATTAAAAAATTGTTTATTTCATATAATATATTATACCCAAGAAATAAGGTTGCGATAAATATGAACTTCGTTAAAATTTTATGGAAAGTAATATTTACTTTTAAATCCTTCCATTTAATCTACATGCCTTATCGTTTTGAAGTATTTCTTTTCTAATGCTTCGAAAACATATGAAGAGCTATATCTCAAGTTTTCAATGAATTGATTAAATTTTCCCATAGAGTTTTACAGATTCATTTGACTTAAAATTATTTCCACACGTTTTGAGGTATTTTCAAAATGAAGCAAAGCTGGGAAAAGTGATTATAGACGATGTACCGTGTCAAAGAATATTTGGTATCTGAACTACTGGTAGCCCATTTCGCTACTTAACTTAACGAAGATGAATTTCCAGAAGTATATTAATCCCTCTTAGATTAATCTTTGAAAACCATCGTCTCACATTTTTATGTCATTTTTCATTCAGAGGGATTACTGTACACTTGAACGTTAATTTTGCATTTGTAATGAAACCTCTTATAGATTTCTTATTATTTCCTTCGAAAAGTTTTTCCTGTGATAGTTTTATTTTAAAAAATTTTAAACTATGATTTTGTATACAAGCTGTGAGGTTACCAGTATCTCTAAAACGAAGTACTATGCTCAATTGTTTCGCGTCAGAAATGTTTGGTATACTATCAATAATTACAAAAAAAAAGTAATTTTCAAAAACACAAATCATAAACCTTTCTTCTACGTCTTTTTCCTGAAGATATTTTTCCTCATTTATAATATCTTTCTCAATAAAATCGCTTTATTTTTCGAAGATATTCTTACATTATTGCATTCATTTTTGTTACAAATTCATCTTCCATGTTTTCAAATCCATGTTTCAAAATTTCATTCAATACTTGCATCCATCATTTCCAAAATTTTCTAAACATAAAGAAGTAATAATAAGTACATTTTCTTATTTATTTGCTTGGTGAATTTATTTTTTTTAAATTTCTATATCTAACTCTCTATGTTTATGATAGCGCTGATAGATATGTTTATGATAGCTCTGGTAAGGTCATTTCCATAGGCATTACCTGCTGATTTCGAATTTCTTTATAATACCTTTTTGAATATTTAGTGAGCTGAAGGAACATCATGAGATAACAAAACATAAATAAAATAAAACTACTGAATAAAAAACGCAAAAAACTTCAAATGTACACTACATAAAACAAAATTGCGTTTTTCATATCTCGAAAGCGCGACTCAGGATATATATTAGATTTATATATAGCACTGTTCTAATATAGGTATTTTGACACAAAATCGGACTTTTTCTGAAATAGCATGCCAATTTCTTTTCCATATTTCGATTCTACGACTCAAATTATGTCTAAATATTAATTTTTTTTAATTGAGTGCGAAATTTACAGAGAAATTCAAAACTTCAACTTACATTCAAACATTACATACTCGTATTTTATGAGATCTTTCATCTAGAAATCTATAAATATGCGTTCCTTATTTTAACTTCACTGATTTTTGGAACTTCTTTTTTTCAGAAATAAAATTTCATCTCCACGACAACTCACCGGTTTACAAAATTCTGAAATAAACCTAATTTTATAAGCAGCGAGGGCGTAAGATACTTTCATTTCTACTAAGTGGCTACAAAAGGACGTTTTTCTGTGCCGGATTTAAGTGACTCTCTTTTTTTCCAGTTCTTTTTAATATTATGGTTCTTTTTCTCTCAGCTCTTTCAAGAGCATAAGAAAGGAATAGATTTAGTATATCTTAGCTGTTATCCAAACAAAAGTCTTCTTATTTTCAAATCTTCACATATATTCCAAACATATTTTTCTCAGAAGTTTTATGTTTTTATGAGATTTAGGAGTCAGATAAACAAAATTCATGATGCTTTAAATTAGGTAAACTGAAATCAAGAACCCATTCGTTTAGGTCTTAATTTGACGGAAAGTGAAGCTCAGATATAGAGCTCTTTTCTACACATATTGCAGCATTTAATTTAAAATGACATAATTCATTCCCAACATCATCATCACTTTCATCCACTTGCATTGAGAAGCCTGTTGTACTAGGTATAGGGAGCTCTGGGATATTATGAACCTGTCTATTTGTTGATGATTAAGATGATAGACAACTGTATGTCTAGACTTCAAGGATATTCCGGTGAAGCATAAATAGCAGTTAGTTAAATTATTATTCCATCGCATGAAACTACATCGCATAAAAATTGCAAAATACCTAAGAGAGTTCCATTTATTTATTCGGTTAGATGAGTTGCACATTAGGCGCAACAATGTTAGGTATCCATTGGTAATTCTGATGTAATTTGCATCATTATACAACTTACAGGTTTTTTTTAGCTAAATAAATACTGTTATCTTCAATATTAATGCCAGGAATGTACTAACAATGCTAAATATGAGAAAAGGTAATTTGCTCTGAAAAAAGAGGGAAAAACATTCTTTCCTATTTTATAACCATAACCGAACAACACATTAGAATGAACATAAATTTTATATTTTAAAAAGCACTTTGAAGTGTTTTTGAAATGCTTTCCTGCTCACGTAAAAGAAAACAAGCATTTTTTTTCAGTTTCGTAATCCAGAATCAAGAATTCTAATCTCTTGTGATCAAATAATAAAAAATAAAAGAAAAATTCAGAATCCGTATAGTGAAATAATTTTGTAGTCAAATAGTTTTGAAGCGCAATTATGTATTGAAAATGTCGATTGCACTGAACTTTTTGAAAATCAAAATTAAGAATATCTTTAAGGTATTGGAAAGCTTCTCAGAGACCAGGTTGCTTGCTATTTAAGTTCGTAAAATGAAATACTTTTTATAACCGTATTCATAAAATAAACAGAACCCGAATTAATAATAGAATAATAATCTGCAGATTTATTATCTGACGATTTAATCTATTTTTTTCTTGGTACCTGCAGTGTTGTTTCCTTCTTCATTAATCAGAACCGCATATGAATGAATTATCCACCAAATTGTCTTGCACAGTTTAGTCTTTTATTTGTAATAACGACTTTCTAAACAGATGTATGTTGAAAAGCTTTGCATATTTCTTTTTCTGCTTTACTTTTGCAACATTTCTCTCTTCATTCTTTCGGGATGTTCTGATTTTCTCCTGATTCAAAAAGGCTCACTCTTCCGTTTTCGGCATTTATTTTTAAGGTTTTTGTCACTAAAATACCATTTTAATCGTACATATTGATAATTAATTTTAAAAAGGGTCTCTAGCTGTATTTCTAAGTCTACGCATCCTTTTCATTAATTATTAAAAACCCGTATAAACAGTAGAATCCCTCAGAAAAAGCACTTATTAATAAGCAAACACTGTAATTAAAATTAAAAATATTCCTATTCAAATTTAAGCAAAACCTGACCCGGCAGTTATAGATTTATAAGTATTTTATTTCTATAATTAAGTTAAAACATCGTATACCTATCGAAACATTCTAGTTAAAATGTGAAACAAGTATTAACTCCAGAGCTAGTGAAACTCAGGAACAACAATTAAGCAGTATATTATACTACTTTGTATTGTTGCAATCTAAATGCAGCAGTTCTGTTACCTTAAACTAAACCAAATAATGTTCTAACCTCCTTCCCATCTTCATCTCTCTATAATAATCATCACTTTACTAATTCTTTCTCCTCCTTACCAACATTCCCTCTGCTCTCTTTCCTAAGCATATTCCTATTTCTTCTTTTCTGCAAGATATTTCAATACTACTTTATAGAGACATTAGGTTATTTAGAAGCAGGAGATATGAAAAATGAGCAATGCCCTCGCCGGGAATCGAACCACGGACCTGTCGAATACGCGCCGAGCTTGCAGACCACTACACCACGGACGCACGCTAAACAGGCGGTAGAAATACCTTATATACTTTAATCCACCGACACAGCATCTGCTCCACTTGAAGATGATGCTTATCAACCTGTTTAAGCCCTGCCAGTGATTCTAATTTTGTTCACTGATATACCACTATCTTGAAATAATATGCATATTATGCATTTTTCCAGTTTATGGCATTTCTTTTACTGCCGATTGGAGATTCTAAGATCTATTTCAGTGGATTTCTGGATACATCTGAGCGCGTATGTGTTGCAGCAGATGTTATTTGCACATACATGTTTGTTTTCAGCTGATGGAATGCGGAGATGATAAGTACTTATTTTCTGGGCAGTCAAACATATGATGGTTAAGGTTTCCAACCCCTCCATATAGACACTGAGCACTATACCGAAAACCGAAGCGAAATAAATAGCTCATGTATGGGCCATGTCCCATCAGGAATAGTGCCAGCTCAGAAGTTGGGTTTCAATACTACTGAGGACGTTAATTTTTATTTTTTATACTTTTACGTTCAAGTTTTAATCATTGATTTACATATTTACTTCAATCTTTACACATTAAACTGAAGTAAACAACACCTTTATGCACAGTAATAATCAAATAAATATCAAATTAACTATTATTTTGTTAGAATGAAAAAAATTTTAAAGATTTAGAGACTTGATTTTGCTTTGATAATAACTAAGTCCCCGTATCTTGATACACCTATATGTATGTAATGTACTTAATACGCATTACTATAGCATGCTTATTTTAAACACCCGTGAGCATAGTAGGTGCTGAAAATTTGGAAAATATTGAACTTAATATTTTGTTCAGATCAAAAGGATAAAAAAGATCAGGTAAACAATAAATAATAAAAAGCATAATGACAAAAGACTGAAAGGAAAAATGCGCAAGCAGCTTGCAGTGAAAAAAGTATATATATATATATAAACAAAATATATATAAAAACCTTTAAACTCTTTAAATCCAAACCGTAAAGCTGCTTAAGATTTAATTTATCAAAAACTTAAATTATTAACTTAATAGAAGTAGATTAAATCATTCTAGGAAAATTCAAAATTATATTAAATGAAACTTATTAATTTTTAAATCATGAAACAAGAGTTAAAACGATCTACGCTATTAAATTTTAAAATATTTCATATTTATCAGTTTTCATATTATATATTTATTTTCTTTAGAATTTACTTCCTGTTGTAAAATAATTACAAAATTTAACTTTATGCATAAAAATGTAATTTTTATACAAGCGTTGTTCAATGAGTATTGTTTTTATTTTTACAAAAAACTATGTCATCGTGAACCTTAAGCATGATGTTCTAGAAGACTCTTGTCTAACTACGAGTTTAGTATGAGATAAGGTACCTAAAAAGAGTTATCAAAAATTTATAAACATAAAGAAGCGTTCTTTGGAAATGATATTTTAAGCCAATGTAGCGATTCTCAATTGTATTATTAAGTTTTTATTTTTAATATAAAAATTTATTTCTTTTATTCAAAATTTCGCTTTCATACTAAAATTTATTTTATTTCTTAACTTCGGATGCAATCACTTTGTAAGAGCTTGTTAACATAAAACTGTTTTCCGCAGAAAGAACGTTTAGGAGCTCCGTAAATAAAAGTGTTACTTTTCTTTTACTTTCTCAGCTGGATATTAATACTTCTTTAGCTTTTATTTGTTTTTACTTTTTCAAAGTGCATGAAGTAAAAACATAATAAAAATGTCATCCAGTTCTCTTCTTTGAGAACTTTGCGAAATTCTTGGTATTTAGACCAATTTCATTTCAAAAGAAAGTCAATTATTTTACGAGCTAGCTGATTGACTAGAACATTGTCCATCGAGACAGAACATGACTGACTGTTTGTATTTCTTTCGAAAAAAACAATTAATCAATGGATGGTCACTAGAGTGTATCTCTTCGCAAATGTATGACCTTAAAACACAATGTTTTATCACACATGCGTGACTGAATAAAAAAGGAAGACGGTCATTTTTTCGAAAATAGTGGATGGAGACCGGAAAATTGCTGTTCCTTTATTTTTCCTATATACTTTTTATAACGCGGTTTCTTAGCGATGAATTCTTCTCTTATAAACAAAATTGATATAATAATAAATGTGTTTTAAATTTTAGCATGTAAAATATTTTGCATCGATTCTTGGTGTAATCTTTAATAAATGATAAAATGAAAACTATTTTTAATTAACCTTGAATAGAGAAGCTGTGCATTACTGGAGACAAATAACATGGTCTTCTTTCTTTAAATTAAAGTTATTCTAATTTTGAAAGAACGGAGAAATTTAACTAGTTAGGAAGTTAAGTTACATAATCTGAACTAACTGATAGTATACGTAATAAATCTTCATTGCTGTTGAATATTTCCAATAACTTCAAATAAATGAAGTTATTTTTTGTACATAAAAAAGTTCTTTCTAAATTCATTTTTGATTCTTAAATCCACTGTTAATTGTAAATTTTTTTTTAATTCTCAGAATGAGATGACAGTCGATGCATCTGGCATATCTCTATAAAATTTTCAACACATCCTTGACGCTAATAGGTACATATTGTACCACATATCAATTCATGTTCCTAGATTACATCATTAGAGATATTATAGTACATAAGCAATATTAGAGATTTAAAACCCCCATATTGGCTGTGTAATATTTCAGATTATTCTTCTTTAGCTTCAGTGCAATAGTATGGCAAAAGTCTTGTCTTACTCTCTTTATGTTAAAAAAAGCTGTTTGAAAGGGAAGGCTTGGGTGAAAACGAGGTGTGTAAATTGGATCCTTCATTGGCAATATTATTAAATTAATTTATCATTTTAGCTCTGATACTTGAAAATAGTATTTTAACCCCCTTTAAGTTAGTTCCTAATTAAGAGTGATTAATACTTTTAATCTTGCTGTGCTGTGCATTTTTATATTTAAGTACTTTAAATGTTACGAAATATTTTATAAAAATACCAATTTAAATTTTTGTGATTTTTCCATGCTAATGTTGTAGCATTCTGGCATGTTCATAAATGTAAATATATGTAATGGAAGCTATAATTTCGTAACAGTTAGTTTGAATAAAGCGTGTTCATTTAGAAATACACTTTTACTAACAACTAAACTAATACTAAACTGTAGTGATATTGGAGTCATTTTTTGCCAATTCACTCATCAGAAATTTATAATAAAAGAATATTTATATTTTAGCAGTTCAAGAGTCTGCAAAATTTCATAAATGAAAAAATTAGAATAATTCGCAATAAATAAAAAAAACTTTAACTCTTCACAAAAACGCATATTGATTAAAAAACACGTTATGAACCATCATGGTTACGGTTTTCAATCTAGCAATTAATAATTTGCTAATTAGGAAGTTTTGGGATCGATAACATTACTCAGTATTATATTTTCTTGCATGATCTAGTTATTAGCTCAAAAGGGACGTTAGTCCCAAATGGAATATTAGTCTCGAAACAGAATTTTGTGTTAAATCACTAAAAACGGCGTATCACTTTTCAAATTATTGCCACCAACTAACGTACTTCTCCATCGAAATATGGCCACCGTTAAGTCCGAATTTTGAATTTCAAATTTATATTATTAGTTATTTTATGCTTTGCGAAACTTTAACGAATTTTTGATAAACAAACTAAAAAATTTTAAAGCTAGCAGAGGCCAAAGTGTGCGGAAAAAAGAAATTTTTTATCTCCACACGCGTGATTGTCTATCGGAAATTCTAAAGATATATCACTTTTAAATTTTTTATGACTTTACCGTTGAATCGAATTTCATGTAGCGTAAGCGCAAAGAACATTATATTTATAAATAAAATAAACACACAAAACGTTAATAATAAAAAGATAAAAATAATGTTTTTTAAACCATCTTAGTAAGGAAGCTGAACATTAATATAGAAAAGAATGAAAAGACTTAAAAGAGTATGCCAACATTTAACGCTTCATTGGAAATTCTAAACGTATACTGCTATACTGTTTTAAAAATTTTTGTATTTTGATGTTGAAATGGTGGTGGTGGTGGTGTATTTAATTATGGCAAAGCACACGAGGGCTATCTGCCTAAAGGGAGGGATGCCTTTCGTGGAGGACTTTCTAAGGGAAACTGGCTCGTATACACGTTACACATGGGGAAAACCACGAAAACGCCCATGCAGCCAGCCCGTTCGCGGGATTCGAACCTCAGACCGAACTACCAGTGTTCAGCGTCTTTACCGCTCGGCCGCTGGTGGGCTTGATGTTGAATTGTATATGGTGTAAGTGAGAAGAAAATGTTGCTTAACAACCTAGATAAAAAAAAACAAAGTGGTTAGGGAGAGTGAGTATAACGGCAGTCTGGTAATTTATGAGCTCAGCGAGAGCGTAAAAAACCTTAACAAATCCTTTTGGGGTACCGTTAAAATCTGAAACCTTTTAAATGTTTTAAAAATAAATCTTCAGTGATCTAGTATGTTTGCCATCAGATCTAGTATTTTCTTTCTTTCTTCTAAGCAGTAACAATGAAAATAATATCAAAAAAATTAGGTAGGTATGTGCCTCACTTTGATAGCAACTGTTTTAACAGGCGAAGTAAATTTTAACTGCACTGTAAATCCCTTAATAGAAACACATTTCCTTTCCTTTGCATTCATCATTTCAAATCTAAAAAGCCTAAATCTAGTTCGTTATGTTTGACTGAATATCGTCTTCTTTTGCTAATTTCTTTAGTAAGAAACAAATTGGAAGTAAGATATATCAGTAACTCTAAAGATTAATTTAGCTAATAATTGTCACATTTCAGGCAAAAAAATTATATCTGGGAGCGAGAATGGAAGGTTTCTTAAAAGAGTTTCGACGAGATTAAAGAAAGAGATATAAAGGTATTTTAAGGGGGAAATACCTATTCATCTTCATTGAGTTTTAAATCAAATTTTCAAACGAATAAATTTCCGAGGTCCTGTATTAAAATGTTTAGCGTCGCTGAATTCTAAGCAGGCTGTTAATGAATTATAAAGTCACTTACTTTTAATTTTCCAATTATTATTGAAATAAACACTGAGATAATATAAATATAAAGTAATAACTGGGAGACTGATGTTGTGAGAGAAATTGATGACTGCGAGATATCTTCTGGCAATGAAAAGAATGCTCAAAACTTTGTGGAATGTTTGAACCGAAAAATTCCGAATGGGATCAGATATTTTCTTATTTAACAATTTAAATTAAAACTCTACTCTGATTCCCTCATTCGTTAGCAGTTGCTGTAGGAATACTCCCATTAGACACAATGCGCAAGAATAAAATTGTAGAATCATTATGTTTATTTTGGAAAAGGAGACGTGAAAGATGTATGGTGTTCTTTCGACGTCAGTCAGACGTGCTTTCCATTTACACCAGAATTGTACGAGGTAAGGAAAGAGAATAATATTACAAGATAATAAATAGTTTATCAAATCTCAATAAGAATGATCCCCTTTTGACAAATAAAAAATTTAAACATTCAACGGCATATTTTACTGTTTAAGTGTCAGTTCAACAAAATCTCCTAACAATATGTAAAAAAATACAGTATTCATTTTTTATGTAAGAATAAATGTAACTAGTGTTTTAATTGAATAAGTAAGGAGTATTTAAATATTTTAATGTAAATTTCGCATGCGAAACTAAAATGTCTGTAGAGGAGGAAATTAAATAACTAAAAATTTAAGTTCTCAACGGTGAGGTGAATCTTCAGTTCATTTTTCTTTTCATATTTGTCAAACATATTTTAATATAGAAATTTTACGTTATAACAGTGTATGGTCGAAAATTGATCAAAGAGAGTGAAATTATAGCAAATACAAATTTAATACATTTTCAATTCCAATACTTTTATTACACAAGAAAGTACGAAGCAGTTTTTGTTGAATGGCCACATTGTCCAATATGAATAAAAAAAAGTGTTATATTCTCAAGCGACAATCATTCTATAGTTTAGCTGATATAAACCCTGTCTAATCATTGTGGATGCTAATTATAGCAAAAAGATATCTATCCGGCGATCTATTATGTTACAAGTAGTTCATAACCGTCGTAACTATCTTATATGTTAGGATACTATCCTATATGTTAGGATAGTTACGACGGTTATGAACTATTTGTAATATCTTCCAAACATAATATCTTCCAAAAAGGTTCAAGTATTGTCAGTAAGAGAATATTACATTCCTGTCCTTCCAAAATTTACTACATTTAAATTAAGAAGATAATATGGGGAAAAAACAAGGCTCTACAACAATTATTTAACAAATTGTATTTGAAATTTAGGCTATCAGTATAGCAAAGGAATAGCAGAAATTTTTTATCACTTAAAGTAGAGGGAAAATTTGAAAGCAAAAGAATTTTTTTTTATTACCCATTTATTTTCTAGCTACGTAGTTTCTCCTCTGATTTGTTAATCGTTAAAGTGCTTAATATTCGAAAACTAGAAAGACAGGATAATTTTTAATTTTCTTCTTTTAAGTGTTTGCAGTTCATTCGTGATGGATGATTTTCGTGAATGTCAGACATCCCTTATCTAATTTACTTCCTGGGTAATTGTGCAGTTTTCTTTCTGTGCGCACTTCCGCGCACAGAAATTATTTATTTATTAAACAGTAAGTAGTAGATTTTGCGTAAAAGATAAATTTATTAAAGTAATCTTATTATTAAAACATTGTGCATGTAAAATTTGAGACAACAGAAAAACAAAATACGCTTCTCACAACATTATTAATGATGATCACTTATTCCAAGAAAGGCAAATCTATTTACGCATCACATACTCAGAAGCAGACTTTAAATCTCTCTTATTCAAAATCCTAATAAGATGGCAGGCTTATTAAGTGTATGTGGAAACACTATGCACTCGTCAAACAATGCAATATTCCGAGTTGAAAAGGAACCTATTCAGACTTGTATAATTTTCACTAACAAACACTTGACTCCCAACCGTTTTAGCTTCCATTTATATTGCAAAAATGAATGTACTGATTTCATATAGGGTTGAAATTGTGAATTGCACAGAATTAAATAGAATACTTGGATTACACGAAATCAGTAAACATATTCTAATAGGCTGTAGAGGCTCTAGGAGGTTCAAAGAGGGGCAGTCAAATGTTATAAAGTTTTAAAAACTAAAGAAAAGGATAAAATTTATTTTAATACGTATTTTCCCATAGAATTGCGTCTAGGATAAAAAAAACATAATGCAATTACGAAAGTAAAATATTTATTTTAATATATGTCTTGTCATAGAATTGCATCTAGTACCAAAGAATGCTATAATGCAATTTCAAAAGTAAATTTACGACTATTTTACCTTCTCTTTCTCACCTATGTATCTCTTCCACTATCAAATTAGTCGCCATTGACCGTTTTTCACAGGTTACGTTTCTCTCAAATAGCAATTAATATGAACACTAAATGATTGTTCAATAAAGAAAATTAAATCCAATATAACCAAGCAGTGCTAAATTCTATTCAAATGTTGCTAAGATAAAGAATTAAAAAAAATTATAACAGAAATAATGCATTAATATCAAAATATCCAAAAGTAAAGTAATGTTGGCAATGCTTCAGTAATGAGAGATCTTGAGTTTCCTTATTATCCTTCAGCAACCTATCTCAAGAATAAGGTAATTGAAGTAACACATTGGTTGAAGAAGACAGTAAGAAATGATAATTACGAAAATTGGGTATGCTTTAAAAAATACTACTTTTTTGCTATTTTTGTTTTAATTGATTATGAATGAAGGTAGATATATAATAGCCTTTAATATTTTAAAAATATTGTTAACAATATAAAGCTGGCTTCATATTGTCGCGTAGATGAAGGGATTCTACAAATGAACAGGCAAGTACTAAAGTCTAAACTCAAGACTTTTTATTCGCTCGAATTGAATGGAAAGCTACTTATTTGCAGCTGGTGAACATGCTGGAACATTCCAGACGTGCAATGTTCTGGTAGAATAAGAAGGAAATTTACACAAATAAGATAACATTAACAAGAAAGAAATTTACATAAAAATCAATTATCAGGCATCTTGCCGTTGATGGGCTTCGAACCCGGGACCTTCGGGTTTCAAGTTCTGCGCTTTCACTGCTAAGGTATGAGGTGCTCGTTCGAGAAGAGCAATTTTCGCGACAATATTTATAACTTCGTTTTAGTTTTAGAACGTTACGATCTTTATTATTTTTCACCAATTATACATACTTAACTTTTTCCCCAAGTCATATTGAATGAATATGCCATTTATATGAAAACGTATAGCTAAAATAGACTTTTTCAAATCTTCATAAAATGTCAGCAACGCATTTTAAAATATATGACTATGGAAATCTCTAGCATTCCTACATTTACGAGTACCTATTTTAAAACCGATAGTTTTACTTGTAGTTTGAAATTAACATAATCATAAATATCTCAATTAATTTTTTTTGTTTAACTTAGCTCCTTTCTCGTGATTTTATAACGCAAGTATTTCCCTATTTGTTAATTTTCTAACGCTTATGTATTCATAAAAGTATGAATAATTCCTCAAAATGGCACCTGAGATATTTAGATATAAGTGCAGTTTTTCAAAATTTCATACTTAAATCTAGTTATACAGAATTTCATACTTAAATTATTGATTCCTAATGACTAATTAATATCAATTGTTATAAGGAAAACTCTGTGGACTGCGAGATTTTTCATAGTAGATAAAGCATTTCACATAGATTACACCTCCTATAGGAGATACCTAACTATTTTAGGCGATATTAAACAGTACTAACAGAAATTCTAGGTTAATAAATAAATTTAAATATAATTTTAAGAAAGGTGAGTTTAAGATAAATACTAACATATTTAAATTTAAGTATATTCGAATGAATTAGCATATTTTAAATAAATAACTGCAAAGTTTATTGAAGTTTGATTTAAATAAATTGCGGGTTTTCCGACCGAATAATGCAATGAAAGTCTAAAATAATGTTTTTAAAATGTGCATTAAAAAAAATCACTAATTTTTAATTTCCATTTCTAGCTCACAATCATTGAGACTCTTACGAAAGGCAATTGCTTTTGAATGAAAATTACACGTAATAAAACACGAAGACATTTTATGCTCTATAAACAACATGATAAAGGTTAAAAGAAAAACACCGGAAACGTAATTTGTTTTCTATGAAAAATATTTTGCTCCTTTTAGTCTACATGACTTTCCCTAATCTAGAAGATACTTATCTAAAATTATAAAAAAGAAAGGAAAGAAAATATTCTAAAAACAAGGTTATCATGACGAGTGTGGATTATGTCTGAAATAAGTGTACGACATGCTAATAGCATTACAGGAAGTGTGCTATGTCGCCGTACCATGGTACGTATAGCCACGGCATTATTCAGTACTGACTTGAAGTTTAGTATATAAACCTAGGTCTAACTCTGTATCGGCATCAGTTTCAAAACACTCGGATATCCTCTCCTCTTCCAGGATCACAGCTGGTGGAAGCTGAAAGGTACAAAACAATCTTTCCTTTGGATAACTATTGCTTTGGATACCTGCACTTTTACGAGAATATATAGAAATTTATTGGATATCTGTAGCCTGTTGTAGATAGAAAATTTTGAACCAGAATAATAATTAATTAATCGAAGTAAAATTGTTCCGCTATTATTTTAAAGAATAATTTCGTAGTTTCTTTAAAAAAATAATTTGTATAATAATTAATTTTAATTAATTATTTTAATCTCAAATTTATTTGCTTCCTAATGTTTTTCGAGTAGATTAAAAATTTAAGTTATTTATTCTGATTAATTTATTTTAAAAAATGTTTAGAAAATTTTATTTAAAAATTAGTTAGCGTATAAACAAAGAAATGGTTAATATTTCCTAAGAGTCAAAATGTTATTGAATGTATATCATTCCTTAAAAGAACGAGGAATATCTCCATAAAACTGAATTTATTTGGATTAAATTATTTTCTAAAATTGAGTTTTGTTAAATATATAAACATAATTAATCACTTTAAATAATATTCTCACATCAAATTTCTTAATATTCCTTATTTAAAATCTCCTATAAGGGCGTTATTCCTTTAAAAGAATGTATTACGCTCTTAATATTTCAGTAGTATCCCAGTTTGAAAGAAAATAATTTCTTATGACATCATACGCAACAAATACATACGTATTTGGAATATCTACTTAAATATGAATTGTACTAACATAAAAAATCTATTAAGGTATTATTTTGTTGCGCCAATACTGCTCGGTGTAGTTAAGAAGCAGACGCATTCTGACCCATTACATAAAAATTCCAGCTATTGTACAGTTCAAACTCCTTTTAATCAACGCATAATTATTAAGGCTTTATTCAGAATCCGAGGCAATATGTCTGTTTTATCATGACTACGTATCCGATGACTTACAGTGTTTTACGTGAAACGCTTGGATTCCTTTTCGGAGCATTTAGGGAAAGAATGTTCGACCATTGAAAGCATTTTTCTTCTTCTTTGGGCCACTGCTCATTCTTCTTGTTTAATAATCTAATTGTACTTTCGTTTTTCGGCATATATTTGGCAGTTTTTCCGTCCTTTTATGATAATAGCTGTAATTTGATTACGAATTGAATTTTTTTATGTTCGTGGAAAATAAAGTATCGCACAGTTCTTTTAAAATATTTTGCAATTGAAGTAATATTTATTTACCAAGCATCCCATCCAAGGCTATATTTTGAGAACTTAAGGAAGCAGAATTATTAACGTTTAGCAGAAATTAAAAGAAAATTTAAAAATAACAAACTATCCTCAAGAAAATATAATTAGAAATTAAATTAATAGTATCGAAAAGGATCAAGCAAATACTTGACATTTAACAAGCAATAGTAACTCAATATCTATAAAAATACTCATGAATTTTATAACGACAAAATTTATAAAATTAAACGGCAGTGTTTTTACAGCTTCAGAAATACAACCCTTATACAGCTTGAAATATATTTAGCACACATAACTGTAGCTGTGAATAATATTGCCATTGCATAATGAATTAACTATAAATGATTTATAGAGAGTTACATTTAGTTTCGAAATTTAAAATGTTTTAACCCTTCATAACTTATTGTGTTCTTTAAAAAAAGGTACTAGACACTGTTTCAAGTACATTGCTGGTTTATTTACCTGTTACAAAGCATTTTACATGCACATTTTTAACACCAGAAGAAATTAAATATATATTTCTCATTCATCAATGATACTTTAAAATAAAAAGAATGGAGATATTCTTATTAAATTCATTCATGCTCGTACTGTGCGTACAGTATATATTTTCTCTAACGTCAGAAAACAAGCGTTGATGCTTATGTGAGTAGATATAAAAAGTTTAATATTATTACTATATATCATTATTTATATAGCTTAAAAATATTTGTGCATAAGCAAAATTCACTTTTATATTATTTGATTTAGATATGATATTTATATATTGCATATTTTGATGTAGATGAATTTAAATGTAAAAACTTTAATTTTCCAGAGGAGATAACATGATAAAATAGTATAGGATAATTAATATAAGGGCGAAATAGAAATCATAAATACTAAAATGATCTGTTTGGGAAAAAAAACTATTTTAATGTAAGGCATGTAGCTTGAGTTACATTCTCAGGCAAATGCAAATAGTACAGTCCCGTGTGGTATAACTCAAAAACGTAAATAATATTAATACTTCAAGGGTAATTATGTAGCGAAAATTAATCTCCGTTGCTTAAAAGGCTGAATTTTTTCCTTCGCTGGAAATACTGAGTTAGCTTAATTCATTTAAGAAATATATCTTTGACATAAAGTAATAAACAACGAATGGGGGCGCAAACGGCATGACAAAGACAATAATACCAATATCTTTCACAAGGACTAATCAATCAAATGTTCTGTTTTGTTTTGAGAAGGAATTAGTAATATCAGCAGTATTGCTTCCACTCGACAATTTCTCATAATTACCAATGCGGCAACTCCCTTCATCGGACGTTTCCAAACATCCCAAATGCTTTAATAGATGGACTCAATTCTTTGTTCAAAAAAGAAATCCTGCCGAAAGAGAAAGTTGTGTCGCATGAAGGAAGTTTTTAGGCCTTTCGTACCATGGCACAGACAGCGGTGGCAATCATGCAGGAAGAGTTCGCTGTTGCTCGATGAAGTCCGTCATGCACTATAAAAGCAAATCGGATAAACTCTCACTTTCATAATTTTCCTTTTCACTTTACATCGCTCTTCTGGAGCACAATCTTACTCTTGCTGGGTGCGTCTTTGTGGATTCGCAAGGTAAGTTCTACTTTGGGGAGTGAACGCAGAATCCCGTTTCGACTTTTCCATTACCTAACGGTCTTAAACAAAGTAGGATATCGTCAGGACTTTTCCATTATAAAAAAGTGGATATATATATTATAAAACTTGAAATAATTTTAAATTCCTCAGTAATTATCCATATTATATCTAATTATGTAAAGTATTAATTTTAGATTTTTATAAATCATCAAATTAGCTTTAAAGCCAAAGGGAACATTAATGATAAGTAGTTATTCCATTTGTACCTGTATTTCTTTGAATGCCTTCAATTTAAACATTAGTTTAATTAGATTCAATCGTGTATGAATTTATTTCAGTTCAGAAAGGTGCAGTTTACTCTGAATGAAGAATCAGAGACTAGCATTTATTGAGGCTTTCATAATCACCATTTAATAAGGATCAACTTCTTCGTCTTTTTTCTCTAATCAAATCAATGTCAATTTAATCCTCGTTCATTGAAGCTAGCTTGTATATTTAGAACCACATTTAGCTATAGATAACGATACAACAATTTTAGCCCTTAAAACAAATGAATTTTAGGGTTGTGCAATATATCGCTCGACTTCTGCAGATGCTTCAATTTGGTGGCACTGCTACATACTTTCTCAGGTTTATTAATTAAATTAATGGACAACCTAGTCTCTTACTATCAGCTTCGATTGAATAATTTAAATTCAATGTTCGTATGTTTCAAAACAATGTGCGCTCTAAACTATATTTGCAATTAGTGTTTCTAATCTATTCTCTTGCATCTCATAATATAATAATTTGATAACAGAATAATTTTCTTTCATTGAGGAATTTATAATATTTTCCTCGACATCATTTTAGCATATAATAGAATATATTTCTTTTCACAGATTATATACATTTTCTTAATGTTTCAGAACACAGGGAACTGTTTTACTTACATCTAAATTTTGTGGGGTTTTATTGGCATTACTGTACACTTTCGGCAATTTAATGATTTGAAATATAACTGCACATAACAAATGTTATTTTTTCTGTGTAAACTTAAAATACCGGTTTTTAGATAAAATTGTATACCAGTAATTTTTATACTTAATACAAAATGCATATGGTCACATTTTTAACTAAAGAAAATTTTGTTCAAAGCCTTATATGTATGTAATACTTTCTAGAGCTAAAATATTTTTACATTCTTTATTATAAGTGCACAGAATAAATATCTTATTTTTGCTTTTATTTTGTATTGTTTTATTATAATAAAATGATAATGTTAATGTTGTTGAATGCGATCTTTCTAATATACCTATGCAAGTACAACAACTCTGTCGTTTATTTAACGTGTAATTAGTTTCAATTTACTTTGTATTAAATTAATAAGAGAGCTGCATTTAAATGCCAGAATAATTAATAGTAGTTAAATTTTAAATCTTTGCAAAATTTTGTAATCAAAAGTTAATAGCAATGCATATTTTTTTAAATATAGCAGATCAATAATGTCTATGTGCCTACTCTTCTGCTTATCGATTTATCAAATAAACATGTGTTGTTTTCTAATTTGATATCTTCTGGACCAGTATACAATAAATCATCAATTGTGGTCTTCTTTATTATCCTTCTAAACAATCTGCTAAAATATTTAAAATACTAATATTTCAATGCTTAACTTAAAAGAAGTTTCTGCACTTCTGAAGAGAAATTGAATTTACTGTTAAATGTTTACTAATATAATGGTCCTCATATAAATGATAAAATCATAAATATATTATTTCTAAGCTGTTAAACAGCTACTTTAGATTTTATCACTAAAATAAGCAGTTACAATTATAACATTGCCTTATCACATATTTATTACCCATGTAAAAAGAAGTATAGAATTTATCATACCTCGCAAAAAAATAATCACATACTTTTAATTAAATTGCTGAGAGTTCATAAAGAAATTAACAAGCATTCATGAGAACTTTACAACTATTCGTTTTCAAACTTAGAAATTTTTATTAAAATTTAACGGTTTTGTGATGAGTAAAAACATTGCTTTTTTACAGTATCTAACTATGAGATGGTAAATATTTACTTCTAGGAAACAACGCTTTTAATTGTCAGGTTAAACAGAAATATACCGACTCGATTTAGATTACATATAATATAACAACTTACAGAAAACATGTCGAACATTTTTTGGACTTATGAGAAACTTAAGGTGCAATATACAAAGGCTGTTGTAAGAAGTAATGTAAACGTTAGGAGCAAAGTTATTTAAATTTTTCCTATCCACAGGCTGGGTTTTATTTTTATGCCTCAATGAAAGTTGACATATTCACGTAAATTATTAAAAATAAATATATATCAAAACTTTAGTGTTGACTTCAGTATTAAAAAAGATGTGTGTTATAGCGAATAATTACCCTTTACAGATGTGGTTCAGCATGAAGGCCTGTGTGGTTTTGCTGATGATGGTAGCTTATCTGGCAGTCGCAGAACCAGTGCCAGAACCTGAACCTGAACCAGGACAGTAAGTTCTTTGTTATTACTTTCAATATTTCTCTGGTTAATAAAAATGTAATTTAAATTAAACTGAAATGTAAATAATTATACATATGTGTATGTAGGTATAAGTATACACATAATATACATAAATATATAATAATAATAATAATAATAATAATAATAATAATAATAATGTATATATGATATAGATACATGTGTATATAATCAACAACTGTAAAGCAGTATTTAATATAAATTTTAATGTCTTTAATCTTAAAGCTGATGTAAATATTCCTCTAGACAAATAAGTAGTTACTGAAAGCAGCAATTTGTATACTTTTCTTGTGTTAATGTATGTACAAGCGTGCTTTAATATGTATTCTGTTCACAGCCATGGGGATGACAAGAAGATCATAGTTATTAAAGATCAAACTGAGCACCACCATCATCATCATCATCATCATCATCATGAACATGGTCATGAGCATAAGCATGGACATGACCACAAGCATGACCACAGTCATGATCACAAGCATGGCCATGATCATAAACATGATCATAAGCATGATCACAAACATGGCCATGATCACCATCACAAGCACGGACATGATCATCACCACAAACATGAGCACGGACACCACCACAAGCACGGACATGATCATCACCACAAACATGAACATGGACACCACCACAAACACGGGCATGATCATCACCACAAACATGAGCATGGACACCATCATGGTCACCACCATCTTCACAAGCATGGGCATGATCACCACCACAAACATGGACATGATCATCACCACAAACACGGACATGATCATCATCACAAGCATGAACATGGACACCATCATGGTCACCACCATCACCACAAGCATGGTCACGATCATCTTCACAAACACGGACATGATCACCATCACAAACACGGACATGACCATCATCACAAACATGGACACGATCACCATCACAAGCACGGACACAACCACCATCACGGACACGACCACCATCACAAACACGGGCATGATCACCACCATAAACACGGGCACGACCACCACCACAAACACGGACACGACCACCATCACAAACACGGACATGACCACCACCACAAGCATGGACACCACCATCATCACGGACATGACCACCACCACAAACACGGACATGATCACCACCACAAGCATGGACATAATCATCATCATGGACATGATCACAAGCATGGACACCATCATGGACATCACCATGGACACCATCACGGACATCATCACGGACACCACCATAGCCACAGCTTCCACCATGGCTCTCACGATCATCATCTTGGCGGCCACAGCCTCGGCGGATACAGTTACGGCGGCTTGGGAGATTTTGGTTTCTACGGCTTGGGACACGGCCTTAAAAAATAAACTGGAAAAAAAGCACTGGAATTCAAACTGGAAAAAAGTCTTTCAAACAATGTCTTCAACTTGGAACCCAACATTTGGTTTGGTCCGTGAACTACTAGTCGCATGGACTGTCTAGAACCTTCAATGTATGTCATCTCAGGTTCCTCAGCCAAATAAGTCTGGAGGACATTTTCTATTTCTTTCAGTGTACATGGAGTATAAAATGAATTTTTTGTGCACTGAATTACTCCTTGTATTTTCTTTATGTATTTATTTGTAGATTTCTCCAATTTCATGAAGTCATAAGCTTACCGCATGATTCTTTATGGTGTAATGGCCAAACATTAAGCGGACTTCTTCAAGCACTATCGTTCTTATGTAATTCGTTAACTCGACCTCTCTAGAACTATCCGATGACATTGTCTGCTGCATATATTAATTTATTGCTCATCAAATTATAAACGACTCAGAATTCTACAGCGTCTCTTCAATCTTGTTCTCCTCCATGCTATCAGAATCTTATGTGTATGTGCCACATTACAGCAAGAAAAGAACAAAAAAATGGGGTGTAATGGTTGCCATTTGATGTATTCTGTTATTTATTGAACATTTGTCAAAAAGAAAATTCTTTTAATGCAGATGTTGGTTTTTGGTTCAATAAAGATATTTTAATGAATGTGCGTGTACTGAGTACTTAATTTTGATACTATTTTAAAAAATCATTAGCAAGGGAATAAATAATTCTGTTAAATATTTTCTATAATTTTTAATGTCCTGGTTAAGCTATTATCATGTGCCTGTCTGCCATTAAATCAGTTTGTAAACCATTAATAGAGCTACCTCATAATCTCCAATTACGATTTTTCAATATATTAATTTTTTTCTCAGGCAAATGCAAGCCCTTTCTGAAAATATCGTTCATTTACATTACTTCAAAAATATTAAGATAAAGCATTAAATGGTAAAAATGCGTTTATAATACCTATTCATAAACTAAACTAAGGAAAAAAGGTAATTAAGCAATGCCAAACTAAGAATTTCCAGATAATGTAAAAACATTTTTCAGTACCTTACACATGACTTTAAAAACACCTATTTAGGCCAGTATTTATATTTTCAAAATAATTAATATGTTTCCATCATTACGCTAAGAGTTGAAAGCGATAAATTTTTATCAGTTCCTTTGATCTCTAAAATAATTATCAAGCATATTCAAAGAAAAAGTGTTTGAAACATATTCATCCCCATTAATCATGTAAATGTTGAAAGTTATGGTCAAAATTGCGATTTTATAGCAAATCAAAAACTTTTCATCTTTTCTACAAGTATAAAAATCAATAGCTCTTTAAAGATTAGCATAGCGAAGCAGAATTTTGAAAGTTTGATTAAAGAGCATTCTAAATAGATCAAACTATAGAAATAAAAAGAATAAATAAATCTTTCGTTTTGTTTTGAGACTGAATAATTAGAATAAATAACTCTTTCGTTTTGGGACTGCTAACTTACATTATTAGTGATAAAATACATGATATATATATATCATTGCTTGGATTAATAATTTTGGAAGCAGAATAAAATTTATTTATTCATGATTTATTTGTAGTATTTAAGGGAAACAAAAAAATACATGTATAATAAGCATCTGTTTGCTATGAAACATTTTCTTGGTAATACTGTTAAGTTCTGATTCTTAAGTTTAATTCTCATTATTTCTCTGCTTCATTTTTAGCTATTTCGAGAGAATTGTTGAAGTCAAAGTTTACTGAGTTGACATTCAAAGCAACAAAACAACTGAATTTTTCTAAAAGAAATAACTTCTGCGGTCTTCGAGATGAGCAATCGTTCAGTAACTTATTTGTAAACTGTAAAACAGCTAAAAGATGTATTTAAATTTTACAATTCTCACATATCTATCTAGAAAAAAAATACATTAGCTTAATCCCATCAAACTTTGCCTTGCAAAGAGATTAACTTAAGCGTCACTAGTTATATTAAATCGCTAGGTTTCTTCTTTGCTTCTGTGATGCCTAGATTAATTCTTAACATAAAGTTCGGTAGGGACTTAACGTAGTTACTAAAAGAAAAAAATCTGATGTGTACACCACATAACTTCCTTGTACGGAATATTAAATTATAAGCATTTTTTCTTGCATTTCATTTAAACTTATTGGATTGAACTAAATCTACTTCGCCGACAGCGCATAAACCACAATAGAATAAATGCATTCTTTAAAATTCACTTTAGTATTTGTTTACCATAGCGACACTCTGGCGCTAGGTTCACTTAACAGTATTAATAATTACATAACAGTTAACTTATATAATAATTATATAACGCAAGCTAACTGTTATATAATCCAATAATTATATAACAGTTCACTTATATATTTCGTTCATATTATAACTCATAATGCACAAAATTTATATCATTTAAAGAATAGAATTATCTAATCGTTGCCACATGTTTTATTCAAATACTATAATAAAGCTAGAATGATGTATAAAAGAAATTAAGCAAACAAAACAAAACAGAAACAGTTTTTCACAGACGATTGAGTATTTCTCATGTAATTAATTCAGTTCTCACTTCGCGAGAAGGCAAAAATACAAAAAAACTCAAAATATCTAAATTCAAAAGTACGCAGCAAATCTTAAACACTTATTTTCTCGAAAAAATTCCAGAAAGAATTAAACATGATTTAATTGGAAATAATAAATGAATACATTATCTTTATTGTTGCGAAGCTAAGTTTCTCTAGATTGGCAACAAATCCACTAGTCTCCTGTTTCAAATGTAAACATCAATGGCCGCCATGAAAAAAAGGCTTAGCGGCACTTAGACAACTTTAAAATTGTTGATTATTCTAAAAATATTGCATACAGATTTACTAAAGGCATAAAAACCTCAACCGGAAGATAAAAACAACATAATACAATCATTTTTAAAGCAAAAAATGTACAATTTACAAACATATAAGAGTAAACAAACTGAGATGACTGAGCCGGGTAACAGAGTGGATATCTATATATAAAAATATATTTATATACGTTTGGTGCGGCCGATTGAAACCAAAATACGAGGTGCACATCTACATGTTATAGCAGTCCTATATACAAAATTTCAACGTTCTGAGGCTACTCGTTTTTGAGTTATGCGAAATACGTACGAACGTTCTCTTGTAAAATAGTGTCGTAAATGGAATTCATCAATAGATTTGTTTATACGATAGCGTCTTACTTAATAATGACGTGAGACACTTTTATTTCAGTTAATTTAGAAGAGCCGATGTTTATAAATGCAATGATAAAAAGAGACAGCCATATATGTCTCATACAAACACCTGCATGGGTGTTAAAACTTGAAATAACATTATCAGACAAAACTTTCCATTAAACCGTATACTTATGTTCTTTATATCGTTACTCGCCGAAGGGGATTATACGCTCCATGTTCGTACAATTCATACTATTTGCTTAACAAATTTATTCATCTCAATACCCATAAACCACAGCAACTACACCTTTTTGAACAAAAAAAAAAAAAAAAAAACATCTGTCGTGACCATCACATGATCTCTCCCCATAGCATTTAAGCAAAGCATCACTTCCAGTTAATCGTTTATACACAAAATCTAATTTATTTTTCCAGTAAATAGAATGATCTGTAATACGGAATTTTGGATCATATTTTATTAAAAATAAAATTCAAAAACAATGTTCGGGTTTCTTGATTAGATAATTAAAGTTTTTATTTGTCATTTAGCTTTATTAAATATCGCTTTTCTCGTACTTTCGTTTGCATTACATTATATGCAAAATGAAATTCAAAAATTAAGTTAATCACCTACTACTTTACCAATCACCTACTACTACTTTAATAAATTGACTATTTTTTGGAATTTTAGTTTATTTATTAAACATCACTTTGTTTCCACCTACGCAGCATAACATTTAACAATAAAATCATAAAAATTCTTTAAAAGCAGCATATCTTTAGAATTCCCAATGGAGTATGAAGTGTTGTCACATACTTTTTTATATTCGATATATTATTTATTATACATTTGTTATATTATTTCTTTAAAAATACTACTGTAAGTTGTTTTCTCCCTCCTTTCCGCTTGCCTTAGTCATTAATTGGAAGCATACTCGGGAGGTCCAGGGTTCGAGTCCCGGCGAGGGCATTGCACATTTTTACGTCTGCTGCTTCAACAACAAGATAATGACTCTGCAATTGACGCCCGAAATAAAAGGTGGTGGAAGATAATTATTCACCACCAGGATTTAGCAATTGAGTCTCCTAATCCCAAGTTGCCCTTTAAAATGGGTATTTTCTCCCCTCATGCCTTCGTATGACTCTACAGAACTTAAGCTATTTTTTTCAGAAAAATGTGTTAAGAGCTTCAGGTAAAAAAGTATGACTTCCGCTTATCAGTTTTAGCCAAAATCTAATATATTGTTTCCATTCATATAAAAGTCTTAACATTAAATCTAAAAAATTTTGGTTTCTATTTAATGTAATTTTTCATTAAACATTGTTATGGTTTTCAAGGAAAGTATCTCTTAAAATTATCCATTAAAAACTGTTATGGGCATTAAGTAAAGTACCCTTTCTTACTGTCCAATTTTACCCAAAACTTTATCAACTTTTTATATGACTACAAACTTATTAAATACAGAAAAGCGAAATTTTTGGAAATCTGATGTGAGAGTTACCGTGGACGACATAATCATCACACACATTCATATAGACACACAGACAAACAAATATCATTGCGAAAAGAGTAAGCACGTGTGCTGTGGAGACCCTAATACAGACTGAAAACTCACTAAAAATAATTCACTGAAAACTCATTACCGAATTTTTGGACAGATAACTTTGCCTTCCTTACCTATGTATATAGTTTGGCCGGAGGCAAAAAGGTAGGAATATAAACTTGACACATCGCGTTTGTTTTACATTATGTTATTAATTTAGTTTGTGAATTTGAGTTCCGTATGTAGATCATAGTTGACTGTAATTTCTTTTATGTTTTCAACATGTCCCTACAAACAGATGAAAAATGCAAAACCTAAAGAAAACATTCACAGCAACCAACAAATGTGCATAGACTTGAAAAAACGGTTGCATAGCCCACGCTGAGCTTGAGATTGCTGATGAACTAGAATATGTATTTTACATTTCCTTGTCGACACGACGCATCATTATAGGAAGGCGAAGTGCCACTCATACGCGCTCGCTTATTTATGACTGACCAAAACAAATATTTATAAAAATGTTATAAAATTGGGATTCGTTTCTTATTAAAACAAAGGAACGTACAGAGTGAGGCAAAAACATGATAAAGTTTCAAATGAAGACGAAAAATTAGCTAACTAAACTTGGTGTAAAGTATTCCTAAACAATCGAGATCAAATGTCTTAATAAGACATTTGGTGTAATCTAATTCCAATGTAATGTATTCCAATTCATTCTAATGTGATGTATACTATTGTAATTTAAACATTTTTTTGTCTTCTCTAGTTTTCTCTTCCTTATTCAACCACCCTCTCTTCTCCCAGATAGTATGTGAAAGAAACGTTACAGTACATCTTCCGCTGCTTGTTAGCTTATCTTCAGATGTCAGTTTTCTTTCAAAAATGCGTAAAATACGAAAGAGGAAAATAAAACTAAAAAAACTCAGAACTAGGCACTTTTCCGAAAACACCAATGAAATAAACTCGTAAAAAACAACGTACTTTACTTTCAAACTTTCAACATTTGGTTACTCACAATTCCATGAGGTAATCCTGAAAATCTACGAAACAGCAAATATATGAGAAAAAACACAAGAAATAAGGATATGCATCATCAAATATTGCTTCCATTTGCTTTGGGCTAAACACCAAAAAAAAATATACTGCAACGTAGGGATGGGAGAAGAGAGAGACAGGTATAATCACATTGGAACGACTAACAACGAACAGGCAGCTACGCGCTGTTGAATTTACAAGCGTAACGCAAGATACTAGATGCAGACTCCCTGAACAAGTTATTTACATAATAAAAACCCTGCTGTAAGATTTCTGACCCTGCGGCAATTTTAAAATATCTCTCTGCTGTTGGAATATGAGGAGAGCGAGAACTCTAATTTTAGATGGGGTCATTATCATGATATCTTTCACCTAAACATGGTAAAAGGAAACAGTGTGAAGAATTCAACTCAGCATGAGAGTTTCGAAGACTGGGTTGTGAGGAAACAAGGAACAGTGTCTGTAATAAAAATGCCTCTTTTTGAAATCCTCATCATTCGGCAGCTTACTTGGAATGGCAGGTGCCTGACCGCAAAAGTAAACGGTTCGTTGTACATTGTTTACAAGAGGATTAAACCATAAATAGCAAGGATTTTAGAAGTTTATTTGCTTGAGGAAGATATTCTACTCTTGAAATAACAATTGTTGACACAGGAGTTTTCAGGCTTGTAATTCTATATTTAAAAGCCCGAACAGAATTTTCAAACAAAGTAAAAATCGAGAGTTCAAAAAACGAGTAGAACAAATTGAAACCGCTTTCAATACTGTTCCATTTCGATATAAATCTAAGGTAATTTTTGTAAAAGTGCTTTTTATTTTGCATCATTATCTATTCAATAGCAATTAGTTATAATTAAAATAAATTTCACATGTAGCTAACCATAGAATTTCGTTGACTATTCAAATAGAATTTCTAATGTATTTTATGTATGTACATATGTTACGTGCATATATACGGGTTTTAAAAATGATGGAATCTTCTTTGATATTGATCACACATCGTCTATTTCTAAATTTAACAGTAAATAAATAAGATATAAAAAGAGGTGCAGTTGATGCGATATTACGCTTAATATTCAAAAGGTGCGAACTTGCCCAATCGTACACTATTCATGGAGGTATTTTTGTGGAATCGTTTAAAAGTTATATTTAACAGTCAAATATTTTTTCCTTCTAGATTTGTTTTTGAGAAAGCTCGCAGCCTCACAAAAAAATTGTTTCGAGAAATAATAGTTGGATATCTCTTCGAGCTTTGTTTCGCACTTGGAAAAATGGCCAGAATAATTAAATTATCTGCAGAATTTTAAGTGAACTGCTCTTGAAAGCTATCATAGAATAAGGAAGTAGGGAGATAATACTTGCACTTTGGAAGAAATATTTTAACGAAAGTGAGTTAGCTAAGCACAGGCTACTCGATAAAATATTGTATTTAGAATAACCTGTCACAGCTGAATAATTAAAAAGTGTTTAAGTACTTGTTCAGATTTTTCCACTTTCTAAATAATCATGCTTCTTTCAAATATATGGCATTAATAATTAAACTCTGCTAACTGGGAACAAACACATTAACATATTAGTATATGCAAACCTGATAAACAGCATTATATCCACGCATTTTAATGATTTCCATTTCATTTCACTTTCAAGTAAAGAATTTTCTTAATTTTTGTAAATATCTGTGGGTTATTAGAACTTATTACTGATCTTTTACATGTACTTCCAATTATAAATCTTCACAGATAACATAAAAAATTCAATGAAAGCAGCTTCTTGCTGGATACAGAAAACATGAAATCTAAAATTTCAAATTGTTGACTTGAGAAAAAACTTCCAAATACACTACTAGCCCTTAAAATTGCTGCAATAGAAAGATAACATGTGATAAACGTAAAATTTGCCTAAATGGAATTATTATGGTGTATTCAAATGATTGGCATCAAAACGTGTATGTGTGACATCATCTAAATATCTAAACTGTGTATAAATGAGAAGGCTGTGGAACGGATTTCCCATTTGAATGTTCGTTTCTTCTGAAAAGGTCATGTTATGCCTCCTTGTAAGAAACACAGCACGTGTCGGAATTCGAACGCGTTAGCATCGTGCGCTATCAGGATTGCAGTTTATCGTTCCGCAACATTGCATTTTGTATTATTCTGTACACCATGACTATCAAACGAATATGGAATAATCGATGAGTCCAGAAGGACCATACCATGCAAGATATTACCGGCTCCGGTTCATTACCACCCGAGAGAACTCATGTTACTTGTGCGACCGTGCCACCATGTCACGTACCCTGAACACGGTTCGTGTGGAAGTTACACGCCAAGTTCCACCTACACACACTGGAAACAGGCTCGTGTACAGGATGACAGGTCCTGGCAATGTGATAAAGTCTACAATACCGCCACTGGACACAGGAGTAACACTACGTCCTCTTTTTAGACGAATCCCGATTTTGCGTATGTTATAATGAAATGTTAAAATGATAACGCAAATGTTAAAATAAGGTACCGCAATATTACATTGTGCCCGCAATAACCAATGATACATATGAAATATGAGATAAATGTAATAACGAAATGTGTGATCTAGAAGAGAAACATATATTTAAGGACTTACCCAGAATCAGGAACCAGATGCAGATTGACGAGAATCAAAGCATTACATGTGAAAATATTTTACTCTTATTTTTTAAGCATCGCTATTTCTAGAATAAATATAAATGAAATTTAAATAATGATTATAGCCAGACAAACAAAATGGAGCACGCTGGTTCTTACATGGTTTTTACACCGGATCTGTGTTACACGTGACATAACGAATATTACGCTAATACTGCTGCACTCATCGGTACAAATTAATCATTATTCATCTGTTCAAAATAAAAGTTCTGATAAAACTCAACCATGAAAAATTTTAGTAGTCCACAAGCATAATCGGTAAGGAAAAATATTTTCTGAACCAAAGAAAAAGCACGTGCACACTGAACTTATGCGAAGAACCACGACGTAGATGAACAAGAACGTACCGGTGAAGACATCTTTCGTGTCTATCTTGCTAGACAGTAGAAACAAAATAACAGCAGCAATCTTATACGAATCCGGAGTTTAACTTGACTAAGATTCAGCTGCAAGTTGAATCAGTCTCACAAAAATTCGTATGGCATACAGGCAGCATTTGACGAAAAAAAGCATATCAGCATCGGCATGGAAGGAACAGGCCAGAAGGCCGTTCTTCACCCACTAACTCCAGCCGCAGAAGAGAGGGTTAAAATCCCTTCAAGAGTTGTCTTCGTACGGTTACGATTAACAAAAACGATGCATAAATGCAAAGTGGAGGCTTGCCTGCACAGCGTACAGCATTGTAATGGATGTATCCATATGTGGAGGCATCGAGGAGAACGAAAGTTGCCTCCTCGTCATCATAACGGCCCAGCACCTGGTGTACTGGTATGATTGTCGCTGGGCACACGTTCTGGTCATCTGTTGTTTTTATAGCCGGTAATGTGGGCAGCTGAAGTTACATTTCTGATGTGTTCCGATCTGTGGGCACGCCCTATCTTCGAGGTCTGCGTGACGTCACCTTTCAACTACATAATGCTCAAGAGCATGTTGTTCTTGCTGTCCTGACCTTCCTCGATGCTCGTCTGCAGGTGCTCGTCTGCTGCCCCAGCCAGCACGTTCTTCAGATCTCTCATCCACTATAAACAGCCTGTCAAAGTTTATCTGGGAACTAGCCCGCCATTCTTATTAGCCGCAAGCATTGATAAATTCCGGCTAGAATCGAAGCTGCATAGCATGAAGTACCCGTATCTGTGATCCAAATTCAATTCACTCGATGTCCATCCTCGAGTCCATCCATTCATTACTACTGCCAGAGGTTGATACCTCCGGGTAATGAATTTTGCTCGCTGTGTACTGCAAACCACGTGCGATTTTTATTTATATTTCATTCCTATTATACCGTATCAATACATGCAAATCTCGTAAGGATATGCGTAAACACTCGCATTGAGTCACAAAGAGCTCATGCATTTTTTAAATTTTTATTTATTTATTTTCAGTAAATGTAAATAGTTTATATATGCACAAAATAGTTCTTTCGACTACCAGTTAAAATTCATTAAGGTGCGTTGTTAACTCAATACAGAATTTCTCGCCGTTAACTTTTCTTTCGTAGTTTCTTTTAAATCCAAATATAAAATATTTTGCTTTCTCCGTGATAGGCTTTGAAAAGTTACCTAATTTAGTAAAATTCCTCCTCGAACATCTTCTATCCACAGTGTCATTAAGCAATATCAAAAACTTCTCGAAGGGAAGAACTGAAAATTAGTTTAATAAATTTGTTATCTATTTACTGTAAATGTATGTCGAACTGAAAAAATGCTAATCATAATATTAATAAACTCTGCATGCAGAAGGGCAAACCTATAAACCTCTAAAACCTAAACAAGTTCTCTAAAGCTAGAAAATCCCTAGTTAGATTGCTATCTACGTTTTTTTCACGCTGCTCAAGCATATATGCACATACCTGTTTCACTTCATTAAGTTAAAGAAATGTAAAGTGAAATTAGAGTACTTCATAAGGAAATATAATGTTAAAAACAGGTAATTGAATGTATGACGAAAAGATAGATAACCCAAAGTTAGCGAAGCATTTATTTCCCCAAACGTAGCTCTTCAATCTGAAATCTTCTGAAGAGCAATTTTGAAATTTTCTTTGTTTTGAAAGAGTGAAGATTGCTTTTATGAAGTTTAAGGGTCTAAGAGTTAACCAGCTCGAGCCTTCCAAGGTCACAAAGAATGAAAAAACATGAGCATTAACGAAGAAACGAATTGCGTACAAAGAAGAACGTTACAGCGCTACCTAAGAGATTAAAATAAGAATTCAGCTGTATCAAAGATATAAATTATTTTTCTGTCAAGTTCAATATGTTATTTAATTTTAATTTATTAACTAAATGAATCTGTTTGTTTGATAATATCATAAATGACCCATTTTCACAGCTTATTTAATGTACATATAGCTAGGAGCCTCTGTCGCTATTAAGAGACGCAAGGCTTAACTACCTAGGAATAACAAAAATGCATTTACTTGACGCATATATGCACTTATTTAGGTCAGAAATATCTAATATCTTTATTATACTATGTATTAGTGTATTTTTAAAGATATTTAAGTTTTGTGCGTATGATTGTTGAAGGAAAATTTATAGTCAGCTTAATTTTGAGACGAAATACCTAAAGATAGAAAGTGGCAATTAAAAGACCAAGAAAAAGGTAAATAGTGATGTTATCTACGGTTGTAATTATTTGTTTATGTTGTTAGTTATTAAATCTCAATATCCTTGATTCTGATTCCATTTAGTTACTCTTGGCAACATATACCTGGCATGGTTTCATGAAATGGAATGGCAGCATTTAACTATCGTGCTTTTATAGACAAATTATAAAACTGTTACGGAGTACTACTACAGCAATGCTAGATATTAAAACAAAATGTGCATATAGCTGTCTTCTGCAGTGCTGTTTTAAAAAAGAAAAGGAAACAAATGGAGTATGGCCAGGGACGTACTAGGGAGGAATAACGGAGTAGGAGAAAACAGCAAAAAATGTATTCCACTGCGGACCCAAAATTTCTGATAAATCTCCTATTGTTCCGAGATATATTTTTTAAAATGTTAAACCGACATCGTGTACAATATTTATTCTCAAAATATTTGCATGGGATGAAACAAAATTTCAGTTTAAATGAAAAATAATTATTGAATAATTTCATAGATACGTTTTTGCGAGAAATATTTTCGGAAAGACATTACACTATATTGCTTAGGGATATAAACTCAGCAGGAAATAATAAAAAGAATTGTTCGGATATTGATAACGAGCACATAAATAATTCAAAAAGCTTTTCATTACACCTTGCAAAAACGAAATCTTAAAATGCATTTTGTTGAAAAATTAATTTTTCAGTTACTTTTGTTTAGACATTTTATTTTTGTTTAATCAATCAAAAGGATTTTAAGGTCCTCTAATAAAAATTTTCAAAACTGTTCTCATTTTATATACTATGTTTTGGACTAAACGCTGCGCACTTTGAGGATTTTAGAGGTATTTCTGTATAAATTTGTAAAAATTATTTCATAAACCTATGTGATATATTTAATTTAAGATTGCAAATACTGAAAAACCTTTTATTTATTGCCCAGAAATACTATATGGTATTACACAATATGAAACAAATTAAATATACATCAAATGTGTGTAAGGCGTTTGGTATAAGCATTAAACTTTCTTAAATATTTGTGTTTAAGATATATTTAGTCATGTTTGAAATTAATGAATTTTGAATATGATATGTAATCAGCAAAACAAAAAATTATTTAAAATTAATTTTTTATTTTTCTAAATATTTATCCGGTTTTTTTTTTTACAAAGTATTTGCCAATTTTAAAAACTTACAAAAATTTTCTTGAAGTTAAACTTTTTTTTCCATTTTATTTTCTATTACGTTTTAATAGAAAATAAAATGGAAAAAAAAGCTTAACTACTCAATATTAATATTTTTATATACTAGTCAATATTAAGTTATTTTCTTATAATTTCTACCGAATATAACCAGATACATTGCAGAAACTTGTAAGAATGAAGCATAAGTCAACGCTCTTTTCCTTTTGGATCAGTGCTTAAAGCTATAATAAATGTCAGAAAATTTTTCGCAGTTTGGGATATTGGTAATCGGAATCGTACTAGTTAATATTGCAATGTATATAAAATGAACTAGTCTTGAAAACTGCTTTCTCCTCCTTACATAGAAAGCTCAAAAATACAATAGTGAACCACCAATCTTAAAATATGTAAAAAAAAAAAAAAAAAAAACTAGTTCAGTCTTCCTTTTTACCAAATGAATTTCAGAATATTATTATTTAAAAAAATCTGAAAGCTTTTAGATTTTATATTATAAGGGGAGTTCTTTCCATTTACACACACATACATTCTTCGAGTGCATTTGGGGTAGAAATAGTTTAAAACAACCTATATTTAGAATTTCAGATAGACATTCTCGCGCGCTGGAAATAAAAATATGTGTCTCATATTTTCCCCCCCTCGTAGAATGTTGCCATTGCTCACTTTGAAATCGTTGGGTTTGTTAATAAAAATTTCGCTCAAGTTTCACAAAATTTGAAGTACAGAAAAAAAAATATTTAAAAGTAGCGCATCTTAAGAATTTCCGATAGACAGTCTCGTGCGCTGGAGACAAAGGTGTTTTACTTCCCATACAATGTTGCCATTGCTAGCTTTGAAATCGTTGAGTTTGTTAATCAAAATAATGTTTTACAAAATATGAAATACACAATAAAATCAATTCGAAATTCAAAATTCTCGCTTCCAGATGTCCATATTCGAATGGAGGACTACGGTATCCAAAATTTGTTGGCTCCTACGTCTCTTCTTTTTTTCACAATGCGAGAAACACGCATACATTCGCACTGTGGGGGAAAAAAGACGATTTTTTCACAAATTTAATTATTTATTTTCTTTAAATATAATACAAAGAGATAATATTTGGTACATATAATACAAAGCGATAATATTGGTGGCAACAATTTGAAAAGTGATTCAAACTTTTATAGTGATTTAAGGCAAAATCCCGTTTTGAGAATTAATAACCCTTCTGGGCTAACGCTCCTTTGGGCTAATAATGCATTTATTATCTCTTCCTATACATGCCCTTCCCTATTAGTGAATTGCATAAAACCTTGAAATATTAGCAGTTCTTTTTAATTTCGGTTCTCGAAGAATGAAATGATTTTGTTGCACGACATTTTTATCGTGTATTTACAATACACGATAAAAAATAGTAATAAAAAAGAAGTTAGGTGTAAGTTTAGAAATAAAAAATGTTACACGTATGTTAAAACTTTAACAGGCTCACCAGGGTTATGTGCTTTTTTGTTATTTTTAATAACAAAGCCTAATATTTTCTTAAAATCAGAGCATTTTAAACTATGAATTCAGTGCATTCATTTTATGCATAAAGGTATCAGAAATAATATAAAAATCTCTTTAAATGAATGAAGAGAAACGTGACTTAATCGCACTTTCTCTCTCGTCTTGCCCACATCTCCCAGACCACCGTCAAGCTCCACTGACCACCATGCGTGGTTACTCTTGAGATAAACAAAACAAAGCAAAGCAAAAAGGAAAAAAAAAAAAAAGCGGGAAAAAAGAAAGGAAAGTAAAAAAAGAAAAGACAAAAATGAAAAATTGAGTAGCATAAAACCTTGGGGATGAAACTTAAAAACACGGATGTGTTAGCGAAGACGAATGTTCTCGTAATCTTAGTAAGAAAGAAAATGATGCTTTGTGTTTCCGAGAAACACACGAGGGAAAAACACTTCCGTTCTGCTGCAAGAGGTACAAAAGAGCGCTCTCTAAAATTTAATGATATGCTTTTTGGCGTCTTTTCGTGTTACAGGCACCTAATTTTATTTGAAATACAAGACATATTTAATAATGTTTATCAGATTTATATTATTTAGTCTTTATGATATTGTATAAATCTATTCCAATGATGAAGGTAGAAAAAAAATTACTTTTACTGCACTCGGGATATGTGTTAGATAAATCATACGAGAAATAAATTACAATGCTAATGACAGGATGAAAATACTTTTGCTTAGAGTATCATTATTTTCCCAGGATTACTTTAGTTAATTAGAAACAAAAATAAATCCATTTTTTATTTCATCAAAACTTTGTTATTAAACTCTCATTATTATGACTTTTTTTTTCCTTCAAATAAATGGGAAAAATGATAATGTTCTCTAACATAGCACCTTTATTTCAAAATAAATTAATCAACAAACGAGAACCTTTACCTAATTGTGGATTGATTTTTATTATCACTGTTATAACGAGAATCCAATTAATTACACTAACATTTTGTAATGACATTTCCGCCCGAAGGTTTCATGGCATTAAACAAAATAATTTCATATTTCGTTCTAAGTACAAATTATAATAAGTAAGTAAATATTTAGAGGCATACGATTAATTTGAATAAAAGCGTAAAATATAGAAGTTTGCCCATGAGGATTTTTGATTGAATTCACAAATGTTGAAATCAATTCTTGCCGCGAAGCCAGAAATATAAAATAAATTAAACTGCGCCACATTTTCGTGCTGTCTTTAATACACGCAGAAATTATTTCTTAGAAAGACTTCACTGCTTACGAACTAGTAGAAAGGAATCCGTAATGTAATTACGTATTTTAAGATAAACACAGTAAATGACTTTAGAGTAGTTAATCCAGAAAAATTAAAAATCATTGTGTTTATAAAGAAATTTCGGTTAGCTTACCTTTAAAATTGAAGTATCTTTTGAATGATAAACTGATTAAAAGTGGGAGAAACGCGTGACATTTAAATGTTAAGAAAAGTAGTACAATTTGGTATATCTTCTTGAATTCAAAATTAATCAATTTTTGTTACAGACAGTAGACACAAAGCAATTTTACATTCAAAGTGCTGTGTAAATTTTCACCTTGGTTTAATCCAAAGATACATGAATAAGCTAATGTAACAAAAACCAATAAGGACTAATCACGAAGAAAAAATATTAAAAAAAAATTATTAATATAATTAAGAGCATACTAAACAGGTATTAAAAAAACATATAAAATATGTGAATGGTCATTTGCGTTAACCCCCAACCTGTCAGAGAAACGGCGTGAGACTTCGTTTCTCCGATGGAGGGAGGGGTTAATGCAAAAAGAAACATGGCAAGGTAAAATTTGAAATTGGCCATGATTTTAAATGTGTGTGTGTGTGTTTATGGCAAAGCCTCGAGGGCTATCTGCCTAAGAGGAGGGATGCCTTCGTGGAGGACTTTCTAAGGGAAACTGGCTCGTATACACGTTACACATGGGGAAAACCACGAAAACGCCCATGCAGCCAGCCCGTTCGCGGGATTCGAACCTCGGACCGAACTACCAGTGTTCAGCGACTTTACCGCTCGGCCGCTGGTGGGCCCCATGATTTTAAATAATACTTAATTTGTGTTTCTTGCATTTTGAGATTTATATTATTACTTGAACTGAAAGATACAGCTTCAGTTAGTATTGGCTCTTTTTTTCAACTAATCCTCCCTTTTAAAAGAAACTTATTTGTTTAATGATTAGGAAGAGCAACAGACATAAATAACTGTCACAAAGATACCAATTTATTGAGCAGATGACTGCCTATTATGAGGATAGCAGATGACTGTCATATCTTTTAAATCTTAATGACTTTCAAGAATTTAATTTAGACAACCCATTAATGAAGGTATTAATCAATTAATGAGACTTTAAACATTTAACGTTTATTCGTAGCAACTAATTCCAGCATTCTTCATAACTGAAAGTTAGAAAGTATTCTGTGTTTTTTTTTTTTTTTTTTTTTTTTTTTTTTAGCTCAGTGTGGTGTAGTGGCCGAAACCGCTACACAAACAATGGGTTGTGACACAGAGTTGAAATGAACTTCAAACTCAAGTTTTAACAATAACATGAATTTTAATAAGATGAAAACCTTAACAGTTGCATATCTTGACAATACGGGACTTGGGTATATTCAGCCCCGTAATTTCACAATTTTGTTACAGGAAAAATGCTCTAACGCATTATACACGAGGAATGATCGTTTTTAGCAGGCCAACATGCCCGTAGCTCTAAGCAGGAAAGTTTTTTTTTTTTTTTCCTTCTCAGGAAACCACCTTATATATCTCCTTGTGTTTACTTACGCTGAACTCCCGGGGGAAATGGTTCTTTCATTCATACATAACAAAGGGTCCATCTCCTGACCCTGATGAAAATACTTCTTTTACCTCTTTGTCCCCTGGCTGGACCTTCGAAGCTGCAACCAGAATCATTAACAAAGGCACAGGATTTTACCACTGATGAAAATTATTGCACTCTGAAATCACTCATCCTAGGCAAAGAACCTTTATGCCACCTTATCTCAATAGAAAGGCTATTAATTTCGTTTTAGCATTTTGCGTTGATTCACTATAAACGGCGAATCACTTTTTTAAATTGTTGCCACTAAATATTAGAACCCTGTCTTATATTTAAAGAAATTAAATAGTTAAGAATCTGAATGAATGTATATATGTTTTTCGTACTGTGATGAAACAACGGTACCCAGACCCATAAAAGTTTGAATAGCGTATGTCTCCACACGAATATGGGCCCTGGAAGCCCAAACTTGTAATTTGGGAGTCTTTTTATTATCTGTTTCATATTTTGTAAAGCATATGTGAGTTTTTGATAAGATACTCCACCAAAGCGAGCAATGGCAATACTGTACGGAAAAAACAACATTTATATCTCCAGCGCGCGAAACTGTGTATCGGCACGTCAAAAGACATGTTCTTTTATTTTGTGATATTGCTGTTGAATTGAGTTTTATGCTTTAAGTGCGAAGAACATTATATTTAATAAATAAATGTGATACACAGAACGTTAGAAAACCGCCCCTTTAGGGGAAATACAAAATCTAAAATCTTTCAGATTTTTTAATCACATATTACAAATTGCGCGTTTAAGGAATGTATATTCTTGATCAGTCTAAAAGTTTTTTTCTAACGTTATTTAAATTAATCCAATAAAGAAAAGAAATATTTTTAAATTAGTGTAAAGAAAAATGCAATTAAAAGTCAATAATGACAGAAATTTCTAAAATACCAAATTAAGGAGCAATTTAAATGTCAAAATTTTGCACATTGAATTGTCAATAAAGACTATAGTAAAATTTTAATTGTCAAAACCGTAAACCACCGCAGCCTCTTCACTCACTTCGCGTTAGTTGATACAATTTGGTTGCCATCTTTTCTCAGATGACCCTCTATGCAGACAGAAATATCAAAATAAAGTGAATCTCTCAAAGTTGTAGGAACGTGGCAGCGGGTGGGAATGAAGAGCTAAAAGAAAAAGATAAAAAAACAGACAGAATAATGGTAAAAAAAAAAAAAAAAAAAAAAGAAAGAAAGTATGGAGACGGAAGATCCCCAAACGTGCTTGGCGATCACGTTCCTCACTTTATGATGTATGGATTCCCAAGTCCATAAAAGCCAACGCGCCTCAGTGCTATCCGCGAAAAATCAGCCCTTTTAGATGACACGGATAGAGGAAAAAAAGTATCCTCTTCTCAGCCTCGTTTTTCGAGGCGATGGAAGATAAATTATAGCTTTTATTGCCCACTCAGGCTCCATAAAAACGGGCTGGATCTTATATTAAAGGCCGGAGTGCGGGGTACGGGTGGAAAGACTCGGGACAGACGGACCTAAAAGCTGTCCTTGCTCTGTAATTAAGTTACAAACTGGAAAGACGTGCTGTACTTGCAAGAGTCAAAAATTTTTATCTATAGTTTAGAACGTTTGCTCATGGTTTGAGTTACCGTTTTTATTAGTCAGGAGGTTATATTTTGGATGGCTTCATCGATTGGGTTTTTATTTTGGCAGATGAATGGCAACAGTCATTTGAAAACGTGACTGTACTGGATTTCGTTGATATTATCATAGGTCGAATTTATTCTGCTTATTATATGCTTATTTTTTATTGCTTTTTTAAATTAAGCAAAACTTTGAGAAGAAATAGTAATTCTAATGTCCAGTTTAATTTTTATAAACAATTGATGAAACAGATATTCGCGAAAATTTCAGTTATTTGAAATATTTATTAAGAAAGTTTTAAGTATTTAATAGAATAACCTTAAATTTTCTTTCAAATACAGTTTATTTGCAATACAATTTATTCAAAGTTTTAATCATTCAAAGCTATTGCTTGCAATTACAGTTTCGAATTTTAAAAATGGTCATTATTTAATCAAAATACTTTACACGTTAAGTTTTATACTCAGCTTTTGATAGTATAACCTCTGCATTTCAAATTTAGACTTTAAAACTATAGTCTATTTCAAGAGGTGTTAAATGCTGTTTATTTGACCAATGTTCGCCAATTATAAGAGGACAGGAAATAATTTGGACATGTATTGTAGTCAATAATTTTAACATTTACTAAAATATCTCAACTAAATTTTCAATAAATATATTTATTGAAATATTTCTATTAAGACTGTACTAGGTTATACTATTAATATTGCCTTTATTGAAATTTCAATCAGTATTACTAAATATAAACAATCAAATGAAAAGTATTATTTGCCATAAATCTGAACGTATCCATCTTTGATTTTAAAAATGTCTCATTGTCCAAACTTTTGTAGGCCAATCTTTTTAAGGCATGATATTTTTCCGTATGACTGTGCATGCAATCTTATAAAAAGTGTTCGGTCTCAAACCAAACGAATAATGTGGTCATTCTTAAGCTTTAATAAAGTCTAAAAATGTGCTTTGCCTCATTTTTATTTACTTAAATTCTATGAATTGGTCTCGTTCATTTCTGGCTTCTAAAGCCCTTTTATGATCAAGGATGAAAAATAAATGTTCCTGCGAATATATTATTTTAGGTATTTTTTATTCCTTGATAAACTTAAACAGGGTGTTTTCAGGCTAGCTTATTACCCTTCCGAAGCTACGATGAACTAGAGTTTTTATGCAGTTCCACAATTCTAGCATGATCAGAAATAGTAATTCACCAATATTCTGTTATTATAACCGTGTATTCTTTCATCCATATATTCTGTCATTATAACTGCGAGTTTGAATAACCAATTCTATTTTTATGACCTATAGGTTCTAACTGTGTAATATTAACACAAAGTCCTTCAGATCCTAGCTGCGAGCGAGCTGACCGCAGCAGAACTGACAAGCAAGTTATCTCTCACTCTATGTAGATACAACAAAGTCCTGTGGTTACACACAATACAAAACTATCAAGTATACTTTTTTTTATTAAACTTGAATTCAAACAGGTATCACTTGTATTTACCATGAAACCTCCTTCACTTGTGGGTAGTCAAGTAAATTAACAAATTAAGTATATCGTAATAAGATACGAAGCAGACAAATGTCTAATTAAGCTGACTCAGTTTTAATGGCACGATTTAACGTCGACTAGCAAATGCTTAATGCTGAAATATTGACCCTCAGAGCTGAGCACTAGTACTAGATAATTTTCCAATGATTCTAACGCTTTATAGGTGTAAAATAATAATATTTTTCCCATAACGAATTGAATAAAATGCTTACATCGTTACTAGGAATGAATAATTAAATGTCGATGCTAATGAGCATGGATATCAAATTTTAACGATGATGAGTTCATTGTTAAAATTTTGGTGGGTGTGCTACGTTAACCACGATGCCGATTATTATCGGCACACTCGTATATTACATTACATTACATCCAAGCTATTCGAGAAAACAAATAAAATGTCTAGGAAAATAAAAACGATTGTTAAAGTTCCGACATCCATGTGTGTGTGTGTGAATATGGCAAAGCCTCGAGGGCTATCTGCCTAAGAGGAGGGATGCCTTCGTGGAGGACTTTCTAAGGGAAACTGGCTCGTATACACGTTACACATGGGGAAAACCAGACCGACATCCATGAAGAATACTAAAGTCTTAAAAGGTTTAGAAATAATCAAATGAGTTTTGCTGTGTGAAAACTTTATTTTTTTCAACGTCGCACCATAATTGGGATATAAATCCATTTAAAAATCAATTACTCTGAAAAAAACAAAATTCAAGTTTTTATTAAAATTTTAAAATCCAGTTAATTATGCCCTAGTTGTTATATAACGTAATGTATATTTTAAAGGGATGGATGGAGAAAGTGCCGTTATATCCCGTCTTTAAATTTAAGTTTCGTCAAGTAGATTGTTCTCTTGATATTTTTGTTTGTAATGCTCAAGAAGAGATTAAAGTTTTGATGCTAAATGCTATTAGGTTTTGGTCTGCCTGCATGTATACCTTCCAACTCGATAGATCGGAAAAGGAAGTTAGTCGCACTTTGCAGTTAAGTTACATAAAGTTAGCTGCATTTGTCACATTACAAACCCAAGTAAGTGTGTCATATGTTTACTAGACGATATTTTAATCTGCATTATATAACAGCCAATAAGTGATCCTTATTATTTTACTACGCTGTAAAATGATGTCAAATATATTTGCGGAAATGATATTCACTTCTACGACTGTAGTTCTCTTTAATCCGCGAGCGCGCGCACTGGATCCAAAAGATCCAGTTTTTGTTTTTGAAGAAAATGTGAATATTCAGAAAAAATTTTAAAAATAAATTTTATGATCAAATTAAAAAATATGCATATTAATGTTTTTAATTTCTCAAAATGCTTTTATGAAATAAAATTTCTTAAAGGAAGAAGAGAAAATCTAATTATTTATTAGCAGAAGAAAAAAAAATAGTACTGTATCGATATTCTTTACTCTTTATCGATGCTATACTTTACTTTGTATAGTTTCTTATTTTCTTTATTAGCACTATAGACACAGATGAAAATGCAACAACAAATGTGATTTCGTGTGTTCCAAATACAAATATTTTCCACATTTGGCGAATCGCATTTTCGCTTTTTTTTTTTTTGTGTGTGTGTGTACTTTTTTGCTGGACAAAAAATGCATTTTTTATTTACTTTTTTTTGTGTGTGCTTCCTATAATTTTTCCCTTCAAAAAGCTCATTCACTTGTCTTCCTCACTCTCGTTTTTAGAAACTATATCACTGTCTGAATCAGAATCAGGTGAATTAAAAATTCATGATCATTTCCATCCTCATTTTCTTCATTCTTCGCCAGTTGATATCTCTGATAACTTTTGCAACATTTCTTCATTGTATAGTAAATAACGTGACATTTTTGCCGCTTTCTATACTATCACAAATCAACTATGAAAAAGTAACACGAATGGGCGCGCTGGGTCTAAAAGACCCGATCGCATCAAAATCAGGACTCCCAATAATGGCCCAACAAAAACACTTCGAAAACATAAAGAGGTCGACCTAAGACACCTCAACAACTTGGCGTAAAAAATATGTGCGCTTTAAGAAAGGTTTGTTTAAGCGCGCGGGTGCTTTTGGACTCACTGCGCGCTCGCGGGTTAATATTTTATATGACATTTCGAAACTATTTCTAATACCTCAGGGTAATATAAAGTTAAAATAAAGTAACTCGTTCAACACGTATTCTGAAACATTAAAGAACAAAATAATAAAACCACTTTTCATATTTTCGAACTTGATTATCTTATACTTTCAAGGATTTTCGAGAATTATTGCACAGGCTGATTCTATATGAAAGAATTTAGTTATATTTTATCATATATTGTTATATTTATCCCATCCAATTTGTTTCAATGTCTCATTCCAATATTTCTGATTCCTACTGCTATTATTCCTTCAGTCATTCTGAAAGTAGCATAAGCTTTTTTTTTTTTTTTTTTTTTTTTTTTTTTTTTCTGAAACTGGGCAAACATTATTTTTCCTTTAATGAAATATAAATGTTTTTACATGACGGCTTCTAATATATTTATGATCATAAATGGTTAAGTCTTCATCTAAACTTTTAAAAGGGATTTCTAATCGACATTCTGCCAAAAACATTATTACAATTTGTATTAAATTAAACTGAGTGTATTCGGAAAATGAAGCTCAAATTTTCGCATTCCCCGTGGGATACTGGATCATCAATAAGACATAGTAAAAAAGATGGATTTTTTTTTTCAAAATACTTAATTAATATTAACCCAATAAAAAATTTTGTAAAATTAGTATGTGGAGCGGAGTTCTTTTGATTTGTACTTACTGATCAAAATCATTAGAAGGTCTTTCATCGCAATACTAAATGAATAAATATGAAACTTTTGTTAGGAAACGTGCATGCGTTCCTTTTTGACTGTCTAATGAATGAAGTTATTTGTTAATTTGTTCCTAAATTTTTACAGCTTGATATCGTCCTCTGATTAAATTTTTGACTGAAAAAAGTCTTAATCTAAAAATAAATAAAAATAAAGCGGTCCTTGAATCGTGTATGAAGATTTACCTCTTTCTTTTTCTACAGTAAAAGACTAGATAGAACACTTTCCATCTGCCAAAAATTCTCGTGATGATTCTCGTGATGGTCTATCTATGAGGACACTGATATTAGAAAACATCATTCGTATCCAGGAGAAAATGTTGAATGATAAGAAGTTATAAGCAAAGGATTGAATTTCAATTGGTAGGAACAATCAAACTGAGACTTACCTACGACGTGGCTATTACATTCGCCGTCTGCTTTCTTATTTGAGAGGAAGCCCCTAATTAGCGCTTGAAACCTTAGCGCTTGAAATTCGTCATGAGTTTAGTAAGCGTTAATCATTAGTAGATTTTAGCCTGTCCGACCAGTTGTAGCTCATCACATATAGGATAACTGTTTCGTACAAAGTTAATTTATTGCAACTTTCCATGTACCAGATATGCAGAAGAATATTTTAATTTGTAAGTTTTATTATTTTAAATCCTCAGCTGAGAGAAAATACATTAACTTTTGGATTTTGTGTAATTTCGTGTTTCCACAATCAGTTTAAACAAAGGCTATGACTTGCCATCACAAAAGAGGTAACATCTGAGGGCGAGTGGTTAATAGAAGCAGTTAATTAGGTAGTAAATAACCCCACAATCATTGTAGTCGTATCCAACGTAAACTTTTAGTGATTAATTGCACATTATGGGAAGTTATAATTTGTCTCGCGTAAAGTGTAAATTTTGTATGTAGCTAGTCATATAAATGCAATAACAGAGATGGCACAAAGATCTGGTGACGAATCAGTGTTGGGAAATATTATGCTGGCCGAGCCAGGTTTGAACCCAGTCCGGGTAGTGATGCATATTGGGAATCTGGGCGGTTAATAAATGCGTTCAGAGCAACAGCGAAGTCAAACACGACTTTTAGTTTTGCTGGTTAAGACGATGAGAACCAGAAACTGAGTTGTATAGTAAATTTCAGTTACAAGAGCGAGGAAGTAGTTAAGTTCATTTTAAGGAACGTCAAAATTACAGTATCTGTTGACAAGGAAAGTAAAATGCGGAAGATAGTCGTTTCATGCTATTAAATAAAATGTAAGACTTCGAAGAATTGAGAAATGATTTGTTTCAGCTAGAGTCGGAATATTACAGTAGAAGAATGGAAGTAGAGTATCGGCAAGCGCGTAGCGGATATGATCAGGATACTGGATGTCGAGGAGCTGGCGAATACGAGCGAAGATTTGGTTCGAAGTGTAGAAAAGCGCAAATAGTCAGAAGGTTAAAGAGAAGGGAGGAAACTGGAGTTCCGAAAATAAAAAGATTAGTGCAAAGAAGGGACAAAAGAAAGAGTCAAAAAAAAAAAAAAATAGAAAAGAAGAGAGCCACAAAAAGAAGAGACCATACGTCTCATCTTAGTCAGAAGCCCTCTCAAATTTCGTTCAATTTTCTTTTGGTGAAGAATGTGAAATTGCATTACCTGCAGATGCAGTTAAATGGAGTACCAATTGGGTAAATGTTAGATATCGGTAATGAGATCTTTTGCTGCTAATTTATTTATTTATTTGTTTTTAAGTATTTTAAGAAATATTGTTTGTCTGAAGTAAAAAGGATGCAACTGAGCGGTTCAAGGAGAGTTAACTATACAGTGATAGGAAGCACAACGTTAAACATAAAAGTTAAAGACAAATATCTCAACAGGTGTGTAGTTTTAAAAGATTTGCAAATGAGTGTTATTTTGTATGTAGATTTCCTACAGAAATTCGTGTCCTAGTTAGAATTTAAAGGGAACGCAATAGATAACATTAGAAATGGAGGAGATGGATCAGGAGCCGTTATCCTTGTCAAACATTTAGTTAGAATATCTCCCGGAAGGGAGGAAAGCGAAAACATCCTGGCAGTCATAGGAGTGTTGTCAGATATATTTAGTGAGAGGCCGCGATCAACGCTCGTAGTAACGCATGACATCAGTACAAGATAATGCGCGGTGTAAATTAAAGCCTTACAATTGAAAGCTTAATTATACGATTATGTTAATGAAACAAGATTATAACGTCAGTTTTAAGTACCTAAGCACGTCCGGTAGTGTTATATAGAAAAAATCTGATGTGGCCAGAACATGACCTTCCGCTAATTCCAACGAGCTTTAATTAAAATATCACTTCCGGTTAACCGTTTGTGAACAAAATATAATTTGTTATTCTAATAAATAGAAAAGTCTGTAATAGGAAATTCTGAATCATATTTTATTAATATAATTGACCACGTGTAAAATCTGTTTCTTTTTCAACTTAATTTACACATAATTAAACGTTTTTTGTTTTTACAAAACTCAAATTATCTGAGCGATTTAATAACGTCTAAGTTAGCTGGGTTTTAATCTGGCTTACAATAAGCCTACACTCAGGCTTTAACTAAAGATAGAAAATATTAAACTAATATAATATCAGCTATAATTAATCCGAAGCTGCACAGAAATAACTAACAGAGTTGGCCCTTATTTAAGATCACCAGCGTACAGTAGCAGGCACGTAACAGTACAGCCGTATAACAGTAAGCTTAGACCAGCAGCAAAAACGTGTCCGAAAAAGACGGAACATGCTCTCTTTAGCTCTCGTACGCTCTTCTGTGGAAGTGACCCAAACTTCAGCTTAGATACTTGTTTGTACCTCATTTACATGAATCGAAATTCTGAAAACTTGTTGTGATGGAAAATGCAGGTGGGAAACGAGAATGTATAGAAAAGGCATGTTTCAAAATAAAAATAACTATTAGAAAAATATGGTAAACCCAAAAACATCACTATGTAAGCTATATTTTACAATATGTATGCAAGTACCTTTATCAAATTATGCAAAATTATTTTAGACAATTCTTAAGCAATATTTACAAATTTTAGGATTCTTTTAAGTTTAATCATTTTGAAAAGGAGAAATATGAGAAGGTTCTACAAATATGTACAAATTTGTAATTATTTCTTCACAATACAATTTAGCGACAGTAAATTTTAAGTAAAAACTCACAGAATGCAATTTTTAAAACAGCGTAATATTTCAAAGAAACGAAAGCGACTATCTGCTTTTAACCATCTGCTTTAAATATTTAATTAGGACATTTTGCTTGATTTTACATAAACTGCAGTTAGAGCTCCAACCATCTCCAGAGACTAACTACAAATTCCTTATGCTGGATATTTGTACGAAATAATTAAGAGCATTAAAGTGCGGCTCCAAAATGCAAATCATTAAGATTACTTGTTTCATTCTACTGTATTCTTTATTTATGTTAGCTGTTAAGAGGATTATGTTCTTTACTTGGAATTATTTTCCTTTTTCTAATTTAAAGTTCATAAATAGCATTAATTTATTTTGATCATCTCTTTGTCTGTTTTTATGAAAAGTAAAGTAAACATTGCGCTGGAATATGAATTCAAGTACAGCAGTTATATCAGTGTTATTTGCATATCGGTTCGAACAAAGGAAGCAGTTCCATGTAAGAAAGAAGATGCCAGTATTTGATATTTCGTTGGGCATTCTGTTATCAGCCGTGGTCTTAAATATAAAATGCCTTTTCTATGTGTCTATGTTTCTATGATATATAAAACAAAACAATATACGCAACAATATATATAGAAATGAAGCTGTGAGTGCAACGAAGCATTGTACAAAAAGAACATCCATCATAATTTGCAAACAGAATTTTCATTTTCAAGCAACCCCTTTCCTGGGTTCGTCAAGAATTCCTCAGAGAAGAATGGCTGACAGCTTTTCTCACGCCTGATTGCATCTTCTCCTAGGGGCGGGATGCATTTGGTCCCGTGACCAATTGTTGGTCAGGTTACCAGGCCGAAGATCGCCTTGACCTCCAGAGCATTTATCTAGCGTTCTGCACTTTTATCTCTGGCTCAAAACGCGGAAAAATGGCAGGTCAGCGATCTTGAAAGTTCTGCTTCTTTGTTATTGTTTTTTGTTTTAATAGCAATCCATTTTCTTCCCATCAGAAAACACTACTTTTTTTTTTCCTCTTAATATCAGGCTAGTGTAGTCAGTGAGCAGCTTAAGCAGAAACAATGCAGCATTTATTTATTTTTATCTATCAGGCGCAGTATAAGTAACATGAAATGAAAGTAACCCTATATAACTGTTTTCCAAATTCGAACTGGTTTCATTACAATTACATATATACAGATTATACATATTTATTAGTTGTTCTGTTCATTCTAAAACATGACTTCCATGACTCCTTTGAAGGGCAAATCAAGAAATTTTGTTGCTATAAAAAGAGCATAATTATATAATAGATATTCTGTGTAAAGTTGATATAAAAAGCAAACAGTTACAGTTATATTTTAAATTGATTTAAATTACACACTATACATTCTTCATGGTAAGAATAATGCATTATTATAATCTGAAAGTTAAATGCTGCGGTATCCTTACCTTTTTTAAGTGATTGAAATTTTCGATCACCATTCCAGCACAGCACACAAGTTATAAACTAACAGCTTTGTAAGTTAAACCATTTAAGTTATTCAAAACATAATTTTAAATAACAAGATTTACTTATACATTAATTAATGTAAGTGAAGTAACAGTTGTTAAAACTTCGTATTCTAAGACGTAAACTATACTGAAACACAATTCAGCTAGAAAAATTTACATATACTTTTATCCCTCTTTTTAATAAAAATAATTCTTTCGAATTGTTACCATTTAACGAAAATCGTGAAGATTGTTGCATTTTAATAAAGCATGTTTACAAACGGCTGAACAGATATAACAGCTAAATTCTCTTTTAGTTCTTGCAGCAGTTTTTCGCGATTACAATACTTCCTTTACTTCGTACAAAAAAGTAATAACGATAATAATAATAATAAAAGAGTTTGAAGAAGATGTTCACATGAATATAGAAGCGAAGTGAAATCAAACAGGTACAATAGTAATTTTTACCAGGAAGGAGCTAATTGCTGAGTCGTTCAAGCAAGATCGCCTTTATCAGGCTGTATGCTATTACACTGTTTCTTTCACTACTAATCATGCTTTACTATTGCACAACGGCAGAACTAGAAAAGAAAATGTATAGATGAAGACATAATATTAATACAACTTTTCTATGATTAATTTAGTAGTATAAATTTTATAAATGAATCAGGCATCACAAACGCCAAAATCCTGATTGCAAGTAACAGTGCGGAATTCAAACAACAAATATTCAATTATTAAATTTTTCAGCTTATAAAAAATGAAAATATTAAAAAGTACATCTTTCTTTGGATGATTAATTTTAAAATGATTAGTAAGCTTGAAAAGTGAACATTTTTGATAATTAGTTAAATTATTAAAAACTTATTTGATAATTAGCAACAGACTCTGTGAAATGGTCATTATTTCATTCGGAAGGGATTGCATGTAGTCTGAAAGATGAACTTTGCTTCCTAAAACGTTTATAGTTACTTTCACAGTATATAGTGTTCTATAAAAAAAAAATCTATGATATCGTAAAAATAAATATTCGTAATAATAAATATTCAAATTTAGTGAAATACTTGTAAATTTTAATCTTTTAGCCTACATAATCTTCTAAGTATTTATTTAGTTTTCAAAGCATTTATTAGTCATTTATGAAAGAATGGATATAAACACTGGAAAAACGTAGTTTATAAATTTTAATATTCTCTAAGCAAAATATATATCACTACAGAGACATTAAGTAGTTTTTGAAAGCAGTAGAGAGGGAAATTAGCAACGCCTTCGTTGGGAATAGAACCACGAACCTCTGGACCACCACACCAAGAAGGTGGGAGAAATACCTTATATACTCCCCCTATAATATAATATACCTTTCTATCCTATCTGATATGAAACTTAAAAGTAGTACTAAAAACTGTTGATTATCTTGAACAGAACGATGCACAAACATGCACACAAAATTTTAGATATAAATCTTTGCTAAAAACCAATTAATGCTGCACTTTGATTTGAATAAAGCTTAAATAGTAGTTGAACACTTAAAGTCATTGAGTCGATTTAAGAAATACCAAGGTCTTCAGTATATTATCCGACTGTGAGTAATTAAAAATTCATATACTATATATAGAGCTAATAATAAAAAAATTAGAACTTCATCCATAGCAGAAGATCCTATACAATATTTCCCTATTTCTTCGTAATAATAAATATTAGAATCGTAATCAGTTTAAAAACGCGAGAACATTATGAATGTTCCATTATAAATACTTTTATTCATATTCAGTGATGATCAACTTAAAAGCATGAAAATGTAATGTGAATGCCTTTCTGTCATAAATACTTCTATTCAAATGCATAATAATGACGTGTTCGAAAATTGTTACTTGGAAAGTAATATATGCATTGCTGATGATAAAAATTCTCTTTGTACCGTAGGATTGCAGAACAAGTTATAAAAACATAAGCTACTGTTAATGTCTGGTGAGATATCGGAAGAATTAATACAATGAAACTTAAACGGTGAGGAGAGATAAAAATCTAGAAATAAATGTTTCATTTCTTACAGGCATTGTATTTGCAGAAGCTTCATTCGAATGTAAGTCTTTTTAATATAAATTATAATAAAAAAAGAGTTATTCTTTATAAAAAAAAGAGTTATTCATAAGTATTCAAGCTGTAGGCTGTGAATAATTTGTGAAATGAATAAATAAGAGACAAGCTGTTGGATTTAAATCAGTAACATCTTTTGTTTAAAACGTCAGAAAAATTTTGATTAAAAAAAGGATATAATTTACATCGATTTTATATCAGTTTTAGTTTGACTTGCTGTTTAGCTTTTAGCTTCCGAATCTCTTACAACTGCATATTTTATCAAAATTTATTATACATTTATCATTATCATTATCATTATTTATACATTTAAAGCGAGCGGTTTAAAATCAGAAACTAATCATTATATATTGAACTTGCGACTAAAATTACGTGAAACGTAACTAGAATACTTTAAAACCGATAGTAATTCATAAAATTTTCGGAAAAAAGTTCATGAAATATTTGATTTATAATAACAGAATAGCGTAGTTTCTTATTCCCAGGTCATAAAAGTTTTGGAAAATATCGTAAAAAAGAGCATAAACTAATACACTTAAACAACATACATATGCATTTTTCAAAACCATTCTGCATACATTTTATTATAACTTGTTCCATAAATAAAAAAATTTAACCTATTTTCAAGATTTCTATATCTTGAAAGCATTCAAATATAAGAATCGAATCATATACCCACAAAAGAATGAATTCCCAACCAAAAATCTCTAAACTGTCATTTCGATGCAAATATTATTTTAGACGTGAAAGTCCGACGAAAGAAAATCCATTCCCATTGTCTTTAAAGCAAAGCCTGGAAAAATCAGAAAACTGGAAGATCTCTGCAACAATCTTAGCCGTGTGACGATCTTTTGTAAAGAACAACTGGAAGATGACAGAAAAATAGTTGACAGGGACTGTCTGTAGTGCTCAATTTTTTATTAAACAAAACATCTAAAGCATGCTTCAAACAGAAATTCAAAAAAAAAAAAAAAAAAAAAAGTGAAGGAAAAAGTGAAAAATCAGTCCAAGCCAATGGGAATGTATCGGACCAAAAAGCGATTATTTAAATCTTCGACATTTAGTTTAGAGGTCCAGAATAAACCTCTTTTATCTGTCTTTCTTCTTTAAGGCTTCTTCTTACGTTTCTTGTATCATTCTTGTCAGCTTTAATGTCTCGCTAAGTGAAGTTGAACGTGCTGAATAAAAAAAAAAAAAAAAAAAAACAATAAATAAAGAAAAAAAAAAGGGGTTTGTCACATATTAAAAACTTACCATCAGCTGTCAGCTTTATTATGATCTCATAAACTGAAATATATTTTAAAGCTCATACTTCCTTTTCTGCTTTGTTTCATGATTAAGTTATTTACAGTGAAAGATACTTTAAACTATGGCATTTTCTTGCAGATTTATTTAATTCCTAAAAAACTCAAAATAATTTTTTTAAATTTGTATTCAAATAAAAGAAGAAAACGAAGAGCAAAAGAAACACTAAATTAAAATTTTTAAAAAGCACTCTTGGAAAAAAAATTCCAATAGATATACGCTACGTCTAATCTTCGGAAAATCCACAGAATTTGAAACTGATATATTTATAAATAAAATAAATCATTCTTACTCTTCTGGAAAAATTATCTGGAAATTTAGTTGAATATTTTTAATAAGAAATAAAGGTTGGTAAAATGTAAAGTAACGTTTTTTCTTGTTAGCTCAAAGGTATCATAACATTATTTTGCTTTGATTCATTTTCAATGATGCGCACTCTAAACGCGTAGTGCTACTTTTCATTCGACTCTGTTGACATTCCGGAAAATTTAAAATATTTATCTTTCAGGTTTAATCTGTCTGCTATAGATTAACAAACTAAGCTATTTAAAAGAAATAGATTCAAGTCTTAACTCATGATATATCTAATCAAAAACGTTTAAGGCACATACACATGCAGTTTTTATGACACAGTAGGGGCACTTGCGAAGCAAATTACTTAAAAATTTACTTTTTGTGATGAGTTTCAGTTGCTCTAATTGGTGCTGCGAACAGTTCGACATTTTGTACAAACCTGAAAGAAAAGATAAAATGTTTGGCTTTTTGTAGTCTCTACGAAGCGCCCATAAGCGACGGCTTTTTGCACAGCACAAAGTGAAAAGTTCTTTACATGTAAATAAGGGCAGACTATTTCTCTCAGGGATAATTACGAAAACAAGGACGGTTTGCATTGTCCAAATTAATCACTGCTTACTAGCATGATTTGTAAAAATTTCTATTTTTCTATACCTTTCATATATACCTTTTTAAATTCCCGAAACAACACCTGAAGTGCTAAATGCAAGTCTGTATATGGCATTTTTCATATGCCCAGTCCATATGATCTGTATGAACGTGAGCACTTGATGAATCTTAGTCACCAAATGCTAAGCGAAACATACTCTTTTAGATTACGATAGGGTACCTTGCGTTCTGCTTAGGAATATGGAAAGGAGAATTTATAGGAAAGACTGAATGTATAATAACTGGCTAATTAACGTAAGATTCTTTACAAAATATTATACTGAATATATAGATAAATAGATAGATATACATATATGGCAACCCTTACAACTTCTATCGGGATTTCTAAAGATATATGTTTTTAAATATTTTATGATTTTGCTCTTGAATTTTATGGCCGTAAGCGCAAAGAAAGCGATGTTTAGTAATAAAGCTAAAAAGACAAAATATTGTGTTAGCAGGAATGAGGACAAGAGGCGACGTTCTGGGAAAAAAAATTAACCACTCCTCTGATGTGACGTAAAATGCTGAGTCCTCTCAATTTTTTTTTCCTCTTTTTTCGGTGTGGGGAGGTTAACGAAGGTGCTGGTATTAATGGTTAAAGAAATGTTTTCACAATGATGTCTCGGATTTTTGTTTATGCTTATTGCACCGACAAAGAAAGCTAATTATTTACCACTTCTTCTTTGGAGAAAGGGACACCTAAAATGCACTTGGAATCAATGGATACATAACTAAATATACACCAACTACAAAAGAACCAGAAAACCTCAATTACATTGAAACCGTAAATAGTAAATTTGGATTAATAGTTTTGTTTTATGTTAGCTCAGATAGAAACTCTGAAAACAATACTGAAAATACTGACACAGAAATAAACTAAGAAATGCCTTAGTGCTACTAGTCTCTCTTTTTCTTTTTACAAGGCAATTTTTGCAGTAAAATTTTTTAAACAGAACAAAACTAAAATTAGATCTATACATATACATGGCTTTAAAATCTGGATTTTTATTAAGGAACAAACGTAATTTTTGAAAGAGAAGTCTTATGGGAAACTTTAGATGCTGTAAACGTTAGTGGCTTTAATAAAATTGTACGCATGCCGTCTTTTGATGAGACATATGAATAATTTTAATGTCCATGATTACTTTTCATTTTATTTTTATTTTTTTAATCGCATCTGTCTCATATACTTAAAATTTGGTGACATGTGATGCTCTGTTTTTGTGAAAGACTATTATTATGTCTAGAGTTGATATTTATAATATATCGTGCGATACTCACTTTTTCATTTCAACATTCAGTCATTTGCAGTTTATTCCAATGTAATTTAATTACGGGAAGGTAATCAGTCTTGAAATGGAATTTTATGTTGTTTTACTCTAATGCGTTGTTCCCCTTTTCATTCGAGTCTATTCCATTCGGAGAAATGTAAGATATTATTCTTTTACATTTTATCTGTCTGTTATTAATTAACCAACGAAATTATTTAAAAATAACAGATACATATCTTTAAAACATAATTTTTTACATTTTTTCTTAGATTGATTTAAATAAAAATGCATTTAATTCAAGATACATCTAATTAAAAACGTTCAATATATTTTATAGAATGACGTTACGTATTTTTTCCCTTTTTAAACATACAGAAGATGTATAAAATTCCCATTTTGGTCTTAATGCTTATTCATCCAATCGTATACAATGTTTCGCCATTCTATACGAGCCAACTCTATCGATAATCCCTACCGACAAATCACATTAAACTTTAAAAGAGCCTTTTTGGGGGATCGTTAAAATCTGAACCCTTTCAGTTTATTTAGTTTTCATATTTACATGCAGTTATTTTTGTTTCACTCTTACGTTTACATACTTTTATGGGTTGTAAACTGGCTTCCGATGAGGAAAACTCTCATTGTTAAATACTTCTTTAATGCTTTCATAAGCTAAAATCTATAGTAACCGCCTTATCTCACTGTAGCTTTATGTGTGTTAACGTTTGTTTTATAATTTGCTTTTTGTATTTTGTTTTGCAATATGTTTAAATATATATACAGAACGTTATCTCAAATAATTTCTTCTTATGTATTTCATTTAGCTTTCTCTATGTTTATAATATTTTCACATTGTTTTAACCAAGAAAGAGGATTTAGTAAACATTCTATGGGTTGTAAGTTCTATTGATACCGTCATTCAATGCTAAGTCTACAAACTGCCTTCTTTTCTTTGACATTCGAATAATTCGCAATCGAATTAGTCATGTAGTTCATTTAAAAATCTGTTTCTTTCCTTGGCATGGAGCTGCACGCTAAATAAAAGAGGGCTTCTTTTTATTTTACAGTTTTTTTTCCGCTCTTAACAGTTGCCTGTCGTGATCATCTTTGTTTCGATGTTCCAAAAAGCACTTACTATTGATAATATTTCCCATTTTCTGTTATTAATAGCGCTTTTATAAACTTTCTTACCATAATATTCCCTCAAACACCATTAACTCCCCTTTCATCAAAAATAATAACAATGATAGTATTAATATCTTATTTCCCCCTTCTGTTAGATATAACATTGTTCGGATTCTCACAAATTAAGTTCTACTTTATTTTTTCTCCTATTCTGAATTCATTTTTTTATCCTTAGAAACCCTGACTTTGTTCCCAGTAAAATTGTAATAATCCTCAACAATGTGGTTTCAACATGCAATCCTTTAAACTGAGGTAGCATTAAAAAGATGAATTTTATTCTATATAAAAAGAAATAAATAAATGTTTGTATAATGTGTTTGCCATTTCTTTGATGTAAACGACTGGTATAAAATGTTTTAGATATTTTTATGTTTAGAATAGTTTATTGCATGCTAAGTCTTTGTATTTCTAATTAGTATTTTAACGTTCATTCCTTCATGCCTTGTTGTTACTTTTCAAGCAGCATTAGAATCCTACGTTAGAACATTTCTAAATTGCAAGTTATTATACATGCAAAACTTTCTATGCAAAACTAAGTGCCTACTGTCGTTTGTACATGAATGAGTGTTGTCATAGAGCAAGTTCGAGACCACTGATTCCAACTAATGCACTGAGCGGTTCAAAGTAAAAGGTGTTTGTGATAATTTTATTCGGTGGAAATAGTTTTACCATATCATAACATGAATGTATCACCAAACATTCAAAGTAATCTTTTGTTGGGTTAATCTAGATTTTCTGTCTAGTTTCAATGTAGTAGCTTTCCAACGCATTCTATTCATGAACATTATGCGCGGCGTTTACATACAGCATACTATTTTATTTCCGAATTTTAAGAATCCAGCCATTCACAATAGTAAGATTATATGGTAAAAAGAAAAGCAGTTCTATCATTTATCTCCATGAATATGCCACGAAACACGGAACATAAACTTTTTCTGAGATAATCCAGATTTCGCCTCTAGCTTTAATCTTGTTCACTTGCAGCACATTCAAAACATTGGCGTTTATGTGTGGTATATACATAGACAACCCTCTTTCACTTTTAGTTACTAAGTCACTCGGGGTGATAAGACAGTTTGAAAAAAGAGAAGCAGTTGCATTATATGACGCCATGAATAATTCGCCTAAACTCAACATAATTTTTTATTATGATAGTACCTTTGGTTCTATTTTAATTTACAGTACTTTTGTAGCATATTCTACACAATAATTAGCCTCTGAGAGACCACTCTTTTTCACTTCCATGTTTTAAGAATTCAGGTTTAAGAATTCCATGTTTTAAGAATTATGATAAGAGAGCAGGATAAAAATCCTTTGCTTTAGTTACATCCACTCTTTTTTTTTTTTTTTTTTATTTATTTTATTTTTTTTTTTTTTTGGTAATGGGTTAGGATCTGATTTGCTCTACAAACTGTTGAGCTACTTTACTAAACCCTTATATCTACCACCCAGGCTGAATCGCTTCTCGATAATGTAATTCTTTGACCTAAAGCCTTTGAATCATTTACTGATCGTTTGAAAGGACAAACTACCATTCGAACCTTGAATGATTATCAGTACTATTCTGCTGTTTAGCCTATTTAGCCTATATGAATAATCCAAAGGTGTTAAAGAAAGCGATAACTCTTTTTTTAACTTTTGAATGTTCTCTCATAATTAAGACGATATAAATCCTAATTATCTAAAACTGGGTATTCCCTGACTGTTATATTTATAATAGCATCAGAAATTCTAGACTGACCCAGATGGCTAATCCAAATCTTCCCGGAAACCAAAAGAAGTTTTAAATTGAACCAGATCACCAATATCTTTCCAGAAACCGAAAGAAATTTTATACACAAATACCCAGTTATGCTCTTTTAAAAAAAGAAAGAAAGAAAATGCATTCGAGAATTCTTTACATATTTCTTAATTTAATGCAAAAAGATAATTCTACGAAAGAAAATCATAATACCAAGTTGCTATTTCTATTCACATTCAGTAAAAATTTCATGTAAAAAATTAAATTAAGAATAATTGAGCCAAAATTTTGTTGAATCAAATGATGCTCTTTTTACCAAACTTAATCATTAGATACAATCTTGTAGAGAAACATTTTAACTCGCCAAAATGCATTTCATGATAAAATAATGCCGATTACACTACACTAAGTGCAATACATAAGAAGAAATAAAATTCTGTTAGAAGTAATAGTTCTTTAAAGCTGACGCTTGAGAACAGCAATCCAAACATTTATAGATAAGTAATTTTGCACTGAAAATATTCATTCACGTTAATAAGAATATGCACTATAAGCCTTTCCATCTTGTTCTTTAACGAACATTATGTTGTTGATGCAATATTCATTTAACTCTCTGCTTCTTATTTTCATAACACGTTAATTAGAGACTGTGAAATATTATGACAGAATTGTTAAATTTTTTTACTGTTGCTTCCTTTTCATTCATTACGATAGAATTTATAAGGTATTTCCTTAAGTGCAATACAAAGAGAGATATTAAAATCTGTTTGAATGAGCTTTTCTTTCTTTGAAGCTAACGAAAGGGAATTAATCAAAAGCTCTTTCGGTTTCGTAATAATATTATTCTCAAATGCTTGATTGTATGTTACCATAACTCTAAATTACAGAAAACAAAGAATGAAAAGATAATATCCGGAATATCCATCTTCAATAAATTGCGTAAAATGTGCGCGAAGTGTCTAGAGTGAATTTATTCTGTACCGCGATTCGTTAAAATGTATGAGACAGAAATGGAAACTAATTTCACTTTTAATGGGGAGGGATTAAAGAGTAGCATTAATACTGCAATTCATTTTCCAAAAGCTTAAATATTATGCTATCTGCTGAGCCTACCATTATTGCTCATTCGTACACTATAATCGCAACTTGGATTTTAATATTCATAATTTTTCATAATTTGTTTGCATCATTTATGATTTTGTTTGCATTCTTTCGTAATTTGCATTTTTCATGAGGAAAGAAAAGGTTTCTTTAACGAAAACAAACTTCGGAGAGGGGATTTAATGGAATAATGTGAAGTTTTCAAGATTATCATACATATTTAAGTGCCTTAATAGAATGAAGAAAGATGTTAAGTTACTGAAGTTGAAATGTAGGCAGAAAAACCTCGTTTAACACATAATCGATATGCGTGATAATCAGTTAAGACGATTGAATGAAATAATGTCACGCAGAAGAGAGACTGAAAATTTCAATTGAAAAACAAAAAACAAACAAAAAAAAAAAAAAAAAAGAGAGAGATACTGCTGCACAAATTTAATTATTAATGATATTGTGCAAGAATTTTCTCATTCCTTTCGCTTACCTTCGTAGTATAACTGGAAAGCAAGTTCGGCTATCAATCAGACAGTCCGGAATTCGAGTCTTGGGCAAAGACTTTGCACATTTTTCATATCTCCTGCTCCAAAATAAAAATACCTAAGAAAACTACTGTTTCTTTCATTTGCTGTGAGTTGAGCTATTTTGGGCAATAGCCTATCAGTTACTATCTCCCTTATTTCTAAGTGCCTTCATGGTGTAACTGCAAGCATACTCGACTCTTATTCAGGAGGTCCAGATTTAGGCATTACGGATCCCGGCGAAAGCATTACAGATTTCTTCAGTTTAATGACACCGAAAAATTTTACAAGACTACAAACGGCGCCTAAACCCAAAGGTGATAGACGATGATTCGTCACCACCATGATTTGACGATGAATTGATTCGTCACCACCATGATCCCTAATCCTCAGTCGCCCTTTTAAAGGGGGTATATAAAATATTTTATCCCTCCTTTCCTCAAACCATCGTGGTTAAATTCGAAGCACACGCGAGGAGTACTCGAAAGGTTCAGAGCTCGAATCCCGGGGAGGGCATTGCACATTTTTCACGTTTCTGCATTGATGTAACCTAATGATTCTAGAAACCCTTTTCTTGAAAATTTAGATTTTGTAATAAAATGCTCATTTTAAAATTTTTCGGGCATCTAGTTGCTGCGAAAGATTTTTCGCAAGAAAATGCTATGTTTACCTAAACAATTTATAGTGTCAATTAGTTTGTTTTTCGGGGAGGGAGGAAAGCAGGGACCTGCCGAATAATACGCATCGAGCGTGCTTCCAATTACACCACAAAGACATGAACAAAGGCGGCGAGAAAATAGCTTATAAAGTAATAACTGGAACAGACAATATTTGGGAGCTTTTATCTGGGGAATTACAAATTTCTCTTTATTAATCATTTTTCCTAGTCACGTTTCCAGAATGTGATTTTGCGTTGCCTTGTCGAAGAACCTCATCAAGTCTATCACCAGGTACATTCAAAGCCCATTTCAAGTTACCTAATTGACGGCAACAGATGTGTTACAGTTTATGTAGCTGGCCACGAGAGGGGTTTTTTTTTTTTTTTTTAGCTTGTTATATTTTTTCTTACCGCATTGCGGATTTTTTGTAGTGGCAACCAAAAAAACCATGATAAATGTTCTAATGTAAGCATACGATTCTTGTACATAGCTGTAAATAAAGCTTCTGTGTGATAAAAATGAAAAGGAATTCCAAGCGTTCCTGTGGATATTCATTAAGAAAGGTAAGCAAAATTTCACTTTCGATGTTGTTAAATGTAAATAATAAGAATAAGAAAAAAGATCATAAGTTACAACATGGTTCCGAAATTCCGAGATAACAGTGATCTTTAGATATATTGTGATTTAAGTATTTATTATTGTTCGATTAGTGATTGAATATTGATTATTAAGATGGATAAGTTAAAAGTTAAAAGCACTAAAAAAGAAGCGAGGAATGTTAAGAGCATCAGTAACAAGACTGATAGCTAAAATGGAAAAGGAAATAGAATCGGATAATATTAAATTTGATTTATTAGAAGATGATTTATCCATCTTAAATGAAAATGAAAACGATATACTAATATTGAACTCTGAAATTGAATCTATTCTAACAGATGACAAAGAGTGCGAAACTGAAATACAGGATAGCTTGGAATATAAAAATAAAATTACCTTGTGTAAATCGAAGATCAGTAGAATATTTAGAAATAGAAAATGTGTTAAATTAAATGAGTTGCCATCTAATTCTGCTACTATAGATACGGTAGAGAACACAAATACAAATGGCGCTAAACTTCCGAAACTAACCATAAATAAATTTAAAGGCGAAATATGTGAATTTCAAAGTTTTTGGGCTCAATACAAATCTGCTATATATAATAACTCTGCTTTAAAGGATGTAGACAAATTTAATTACCTCACATCTTTACTAACGGACACAGCTTTAATGTCAATAAAGGGATTACCGTTAGTTGCCGAAAATTATGCTAAGGCAATAAATATTCTGAAAGAAAGGTTTGGTAGAAAGGACATTTTAATAAATGCACATATGAATCGTCTGCTGAATTTAAAGCCAGTTAAAAAAATGGATGATATTAAAACATTACGTAACTTATATGATAGCTTAGAAATTGAAATTAGAAGCCTTGATTCCCTTAACGTTACTCCGAATTCTTACAGCTATTTGTTATGCCCACTGTTAATGAGGATACTTCCTAGCGAATTGGTTTTAGAGTTTAATCGATCTTTAACCCCTGACACAGAAACCACAGTGACTAACATTTTGTAATTTCTGAAGAAGGAAGTTGAAAGCAGACAGCGTACGTTTTTTCAAACATCGCCAAACTATTCCAAGTTTAACATTAGAACCGAACAACATAAACATCAATCACGAGACCTTATTAAAAGTGAGAAATATCATACTGCCTTCAAAAACAAACATTTTGTTCCAGCAGTTGCGTCGTTGAATACGAATACATCAACAGCCGATTGTATATTTTGTGGTAAGATAGAAAATGAATCTTTGAAACATTCTACTTCAAATTGCGCAATTCCAATTGAGGAAAAAAGAAAAAAATTAAAATTGGCTAACAGATGCTATTTATGGTTTCGTAAGTCTCATACATCTGCCCGTTGCCGCTCGGATATACGCTGTGATTTATGTTCATTAAGGCATAATACTATTTTACATGATAATAAATTTGAAAATAAACGGGAAAATAAAGGTGAGCTTAAAACAGACACAGTGGTGGCGTCAATTTCGGAAAGAGATAACAAAAATAGAGTTTATTTACAAACTGCAAATGCAAGAACTTCAGATTTACACCTTCGGCTCTACTGAGCTTACAGTTAAAAGGCTAAAAAAGGTTAAGGTTATTCTTAAAGATATATGTGGACCTGGGAAAATAATAATTGAAGCTCTTGAAACTCCAGAAATTAATCAAGCTGTTATTGGTATGCCAGGAAAGGAAATACTTAATTATTGTAAGGAAAATTCGATAATACTTGCTGATGCTACAGATATAGGTGTCCATAACTCTCAAATATCAGTATTAATTGGTAATGATTATTACTGGAAAATAGTCACTGGGAAGGGTAAAAGATTATCAAAGGGTCTTGTTGCCTCTGAAACCTTATTTGGTTACACTATAAGCGGAACTGAAGCATTAAGTAATGTTTCTACGCTTCATTCCGGAATTACGGTAATGAATGTTGTTGAGAATACTTCACATCCACATGATTTGGAAATTAGTGCAGCTCTAAAAAGGCTATGGGATTTAGTTGCAATTGGAATACATGACTATTCAGCAAATGAAAATGACACTGAAGTTATGCGTAGATTTGAAGAAACTATTGAATATAAAACCAATCGTTATGAAGTTTCATTACCTTGGAAGGACAATATGAACAAAATGGGTAGTAATTATAACATCGCCTTAAACAGATGGAATAGTTTACTTAGAAGGTTTAAGAAAAATCCTGAAATTTATGACAAGTATTCAAGGGTAATTGAAGATTATCTAAATAAAGGAATAGCTGAAAAGGCTCCGAAGAATTCTGAAGAAAACATCTATTATTTGCCACACCATTGTTTAATCAGAGAAGATCACTATTCTACGAAATTAAGGGTCGTATTTGATGCTTCCTCGCATACTCATGACAGTCTATCTTTAAATGATTGCTTACATTCAGGACCAAATTTAAACCCTGAATTATTAGATTTGCTAATTAAATTTCGTCAACGCAAAATAGCATTTGCTGCAGATATCGAAGCTGCCTTTCTACAAATTCTGTTGAAGCCTGAGGACAGAAATGCAGTAAGATTTCTTTGGACTTCAAAGGAAAAGAAGCAACCGACGATTTTAAGAATGACGCGTGTAATATTCGGAGCAACCTGTAGCCCTTTTTTACTAGCAGCAACTATAAAGCATCACGCAAGAAAGTTGAAAGCACAATATTCGAAGATCTGTCAGCTTCTTGAAGAAAATTTTTACGTAGATGATTTGATTCATGGTACAGATGATGAAGAAGAGCTGCAAAAATTTATGAAGATGTGAAAAGAATTATGATGCTTGCTAGTTTCAATATGAGAAAGTGGAGGAACAATAACGCCCAATTACATGCGATTTGGAATGCAGCTGAAAATACGAAGTTTAATGGAGACGGAATGAATAGCACTTTGTTAGGATATATTTGGAATCATGAAGCAGATAAACTGAAATTTCGAATCAAAGATGAATTACTCAAGGATCCGGCTGAGGAAATAACAAAGCGGAAGATTCTTCAAGTTGCGGGCGAACTATACGATCCTATCGGTTTCATATCTCCCTTTGTTGTTACAGCTAAAATGATGATGCAAGAATGTTGGCAAAGAGGTTACCAATGGGATGCACCACTTGATCAAGAATTGCAGAATCGATTTAAAACCTGGTATAATGAAATTCCTAAATTAAAAAATGTTGAAATTCCAAGACATTATTTCAACAATCTGTCAAAAGGAAATCTGTCGAATATTCAATTGCACTGTTTTACAGATAGTAGCCAAAAGGGATATGGTGCCGTTGTATATTTGAGATACAATGAAAATGAGTTAACAAAAACATCATTTGTTATGTCCAAAGCAAGAGTTGCTCCCATAAAAATGGTTACGTTACCTCGACTGGAGCTTTTAGGAGCAGTCATAGGAGCTCGACTCATCACATACATCCGACATTCGTTGAAAAACATAGAAATGAAGATTTATATGTGGACAGATTCAGAAATTGTATTACATTGGGTCAAGGCTGATCCGACAAAATGGAAACAATATGTACGAAATAGGTGTCTAGAAATTCAAGAGAAAACTGATCCAGATAGGTGGAATTATTGTCCCAGCCATGAGAATCCTTCGGACTTATTGACGAGAGGACAGAAGGTAGAAAACCTTTCAAAAAATGAACTGTGTTGGTATGGCCCACCTTGGCTTGTCAAAGATAACAACGTTTGGTCCAGATCTTCGAGAAATTTTAAGGAAGATGATAAAATAACAAATTCTGAGAAACGAAAAGGAAAGAAGCAAGAAGTTTTAACAGCAAACTGTATTATTGAAAATATCATTCCTATCGAGAACTTTAGTGACATAAAAAAGGTATATAGAATAACATCTTATGTTTTCAGATTTATCAATAATTTGAAAAACCCAAAACTAAGAAGAATTGGACCTGTTAAGGCTGATGAGATAAATGAAGCAGAGAATTTCTGGATCAAGAAAACTCAGGAAGAAAATTTTAGAGAAGAAATAAGGAAATTAAAGATGAAACAAAGCATACATAGTTCGAAAATATTTACATTAAATCCATTTGTAGACTCAAATGGAATACTCAGAGTAGGAGGAAGGCTTCAAAATGCTGAGTTAAGCTATAATCAAACATACCCAGCAATACTACCTGAGAAGTCTCATTTCACAAATCATATCATTAAAGATTGTCACGAAATGCAAGCACACGCTGGTGTAGCTGAAACTTTAACTCAAATTGGGGGAAAATTTTGGATACTTAAGGGTCGACAGCGTGTAAAGAGTAATATTAACAAGTGTGTGATTTGCTACAGATTTAAAGCTAAGCCACTAAGTCAGGATATCGCTCCTTTACCAATCGAAAGAATAACAGATGCAAATCCCTTCGAAGTTGTAGGACTTGATTTTGCTGGTTCTATGAGTACAAAGGATGTAACTGGGAAAGCTTATATTGCTCTGTATACATGCGCTGTAACCAGAGCAGTGCATCTGGAACTTGTGTCTAGCCAAACAGCAAACAATTTTCTTCTGTCCTTTAGAAGATTTATTTCAAGAAGAGGAGTATGTCGAATAATATATTCAGACAATGCAAAAACCTTCAAAAGAGCAGACAAGGATTTACAAAAACTATGAAATACCATCAAGGACACAGAAGTTCAAATTTATTTTGGTAATAAAGGTATTGAGTGGAAATTCAATGTGGAGAAGGCGGCTTGGTGGGGCGGTTTTTGGGAAAGGCTTATTAGATCTATCAAATCATGTTTGAAGAAAATACTCATGAAGGCTTCACTTAAATTTGAAGAGCTGGAAACAGTTTTAATTGAAATTGAGGCGATATTGAATTCGCGTCCACTGACGTATGTTTATAGTGAAGATGGAGAACCAGAACCGCTGAAGCCAGCTCATTTTCTAGTTGGACGAAGACTGACATCCTTACCATCTGGCAAAATTCTTGAACCTGATTCAACTAAAGAAAATTTAACAAGGCGATATAAATACCGGCTAAGGTTATTAGAAGAGTTTTGGAAAAGATGGAAAAGAGAATACTTACTTGAAATTAGAAACGTAAAACAAATTCAGAGAGGTAATGCCGTAACAGATCTTTTGAAAGGCTCTGTAGTTCTAGTACATGAAGAAAAATTACCAAGATTATTATGGAAGATGGGAGTTGTACAGGAGTGTCATCCAGGACGAGATGGGAAAATAAGAGCTTGCATTGTCCGTTTAGCTAATGGAACTCATCTTCGTCGTCCTGTGCAGTTATTGTACCCATTAGAAATGACTTGAACTCTTTGAACTGAATACAATGAACTTAAATTGCGAACACTGTATCTATGAACATTTAAACTTGTAGAACATTAAAAACATTTAGTGTTTAAGATAACTTCAGAATCCAATCCTTTGATGAACCAAGAGTTCATCGAGGGGGAGGATGTTGCAGTTTATGTAGCTGGCCACGAGAGGGCGCAGCGTTTTTTACTTTTAGCTTGTTATATTTTTCGTACCGCATTGCGGATTTTTGAGATAGATGTAGTGGCAACCAAAAAAACCATGATAAATGTTTTAATGTAAGCATACGATTCTTGTACATAGCTGTAAATAAAGCTTCTGTGTGATAAAAATGAAAAGGAATTCCAAGCGTTCCTGTGGATATTCATTAAGAAAGGTAAGCAAAATTTCACTTATCGATGTTGTTAAATGTAAATAATAAGAATAAGAAAAAAGATCATAAGTTACAACAAGATGTGTGGATTAAAAAGTTTGGTTATTTTCTTGAGATTCAAAGTATACCTTTACATGAAGAACCAAACAAGAGAAATTTATTTTATGTGACCAGTCGCTACTAGTTGTGCATTTATCTTCATTATCTTCCATCTCCGTTAGTCGCTGTCCTCTAGGTTTGTTTAAAATTTCCGTTTCAGAAATCCTTCAGCTACCTTGGCATTGAAATTCACTGATAGTAGCTGAGTATACCGAAAAGTTCTCCAAGTGCTTCAGCACTTTTATGCAGATGAAAATATTTATAATGTGGAGAAAATGCATTATAATTACATAGAACAATTTGCCTTATGCATAAAATAAAGGAAAGTGAAGAAAGAAAGGGTTGTAAAGACATTAGGTTAATTAAAAAAGCCGTAGAGATGAAAAATGAGCAATCGTCTTCGCTGGGAATCAAACCACGGACCTCTGGAATACCGGCCCAGCGTGCAGAACCACTACACCACGAAGCCACGCTAGGAAGGCGGGAGAAATACCTTATATACTCTCCCCTTTAAAGGGCGACTGGGGTTTTTAGGGGACCTAATCGCCAAATCCTGGGTGAGAAGAATCATCATCCAACACCCTTTTAGTTCGGGCCCACTGTAGCGACATTAGGTACTTTTGGAAGCAGGAAAGATGAAAAATAGCAACGCCTTCACGAGGAATCGAACCGCGGACCTCTGAAATACCGGCCCAGCATGAAGGCACGCTAGGAAAACGAGAGAAATACCTTATAGGGTAACATATCAAGGTTATTAATTTGTCAAACTTTTGATTGCAGACCTACTTAATTTGGGAAAAATTGCCATCGTAGAATTCGAGTCTCTGCAATAGAATTCGAAGCGTATGAATTTTGGCAAGTTGAAATTTTACATTATTTCCTGATCACCCTGTTATTTGTCGATTTAATCAAGCTGCTAGTTTGAAGCGACAACTTTATTTTCAGGTAGGCGATATTTCTGAATTGGTAAGAAAAAATAGTTGTTGCAATAAAATAAAATATAAATATATATATATATATATAACCTCTAGGGTCGTCGATATTCGTTACATGCAATCAAGACTTCTCAATAAAATGTCAAAATGCTGCTCACTTTAAGCAATAATTTGGTTTCAGGAATAAATGTTTTATTTTATTAATAAAATTTGTTAAATATTGCATCACATCTTTAATTAAATGATACAATTCCCTTTTCTTTGTAAGTGATTTTAACAAAAAGGAAATTATATGAAATGCTTGGGCTTTTTTCGTTTGGAGAAAAAAATATTTTTATTTAAATTATTTAGTCTCAAATGTGAACCTAATATGTAAAATAAGAAGATAAGTACCAAAGAAATATAGTTAATTTTCAATAAAGGGAACATGCTAAAGAAATTATGTTTAATGTTGATCTGAATATGGAACGAGAGTTCGAGAATCCCCTCCCCCCCAATTCATGAATAAATTATCACAAGTTATGTAATAAGACGAAAAATATTAGCATCATTCATATGCTGTTTTTTATGTAGCTCAAATAAATGTTAAAATACAAATAAAATTTTTAACGTCTTATTTTTGTTAGCTTTAAAGAATTTATCCTCTAACGCAAGTTTAAATGCTTTTATTTACGTTAGATGAGAAATAGATTTTTGCATCATTCCTCTTGTTTACTTTATTCGATTAAACGTGATTTCGCTTAGCACATATTAATCAAAGAATAAAATAGTAGTGTTACGCCAGTTTTTCTCCATTGAAGTGAATGAAATAGCTTACATTTTTATTTCTAAAACTTCATAAAAATATCCTATTAAATACACAATAAAGCTTTGCAGTCTCACTGGCAGCAAATCTCACTGGGTTCTCAAAAGCAGCCATATCAAAGGTTTTCAAAAGTTGGAATCAGAAACCACAGTCTTTCTGAGAATTTGGAGGACTGAAAACGGGCACTGTGGTCGGGTGAATCATGCTACACCTTATTTTGCACTGATGGAAGACGTCAAATCTGCGAGAACCCCATGAAGGCCATGAATCCATCTTGCCTTACTCGCACCCTTGCACACTAGGTCTCAATCTCGCAAACGATTACAACAAGTTAATTATCTAAACTGTAGGGGGAAATTATATATCGGGGGGGGGACTGCTACCTTGATATCAAATATCAAGGGTAGCAGTTCCCCCCCCCCCCCAATTGCCAATTGCTATCCTGTCCTCCTGTACTTACTGTGCTGCGCTCATTCTAAGCGTCCTTCTATGGGACACGAAGTTCTGACAGCCGGAACACAGCATGAACTTTTCATGCTAATCTCGGCATACAGCGGAAATTGGAGTTAGTAGATAATTATTCAACCCTTAATTAGATAGTTAACTTGTTGCAATCGCTTACGAGGTTGAGACCTTGCAAACCAAAAATGTACATTTCAGTGTTTGCCATCAAAGTCTGAGCTCGAATCAACACTTAAACGCCAAGTTTTCAGTTTTATCCGTTTTGTGCATTCTCTGTGAGATTTTCACTAAACTAACTGATTGTGCAACTTTTGGTCTCCTTCATTCTCTCTCCAAACACTGTTGTAAGTTCAGATTGGATTTCTAATGTTCCTCTTTTCTGCCTCTCAGAGTGGAATGCAACCCTATGTTCTATGTAATTATTGCTCATCTGGATTGAGTACTATCACCCCTCTTAATTTGTAAAAACAATTTAGAATCCCCCTGTATATATATGATAAAATAGACACCACAAATATGGGAAAGTGGTAAAATCTTCAGGTAAAAGAGGCTCTTAAATGCTAAAAACTAAACTAAACTTTATCTTTAGCAACACTTGAGATTTTTTAAAAATAAAGCTTTTTAATCGACAGTCTTTTCGTTTATCTGTAGCATCTTGTTTCGCATTAAGCACGCGACTCGAAGTGGCGCTACAGGAATTGGAGTTTAAAATTATAGTTATACCGTTTTCTAGACATATTAATACATTTAAATATAGAAAGCAAAGAAGTTAGAAAATCAAAGTAGCTCTTCGCTTTCAAAGAATTGTGATGTGAAATGTTGTTTCAAAACATGTTTCACTATGCAGTACCTGCGAGAATGCCATGAAATACATTATGGGAGAGCATTCAGTTCAAAACAAAGAAGACGAATATGCTTCAATCAGGCAAAAAGATATAAAAGATGGAGCTCCAAGAGATAGAACGTACGGAAATAAATACTTGGACTTTAAAATAGACATTATTTGGCTTTTGATGCAACCTCCAAATATGCGAAATAATTTTACTCAAGCATAAGAAATAAATAAATAAATTTATTTAATGTAAACATTAGTGAAAAGCCCTTTTTAAGATGTGCACTTTTTCTTCTTCTTCCTTTCCCAAATAGAGTGAAATCTCATGAAAATTTTAATGTTAAAGAAATATGATTTATTATTTAGGAAAGTGTGACGGCGTAATTCTTACATTTAGCATTTCTTATTAATCAGATATGGGTTAAAATGCGGCTTAGCCCACTGCTTGGCGATTGTTTTTCAATGGGCAATAAACGCGCCAACATGGCTAACCCGATGTTTTGAAGCTGTGTTGTTATTCTGTTGCCGCTAAATGTTATCGCCCTGTGTTATATTTAAAGAAATTAAATATTGAAAAATCTGCATAAATGTTTCTCGCACTGTGATAAAACAATGGTACCTAGAGCCATCAAATTTTGAATAACATACGTTTCCAACCTAATATGGGCATCTGAAAGCCCAAACTTAGAATTTTTTTTATTATATCGGAAATTCTAAAGATATGCTCATTTTAAAATTATTTTGCGATATTGCTGTTGAACTGAATTTTCTGGTTTAAGTGTAAAAAACGTTATATGATAAAGAAATGTAACACACAAAACGTTAAAAAAATGCCCCTTTGGGCGTAATGTCAAATCTAAAAGCTTTCATTATTTATTATTATTATTATTTTACTTAATTCTGTTACGGTTTCAATGTTCTTATGTGGTTTCTTTTTTTAATCCAGTGTTTTTCCTCCTGTGGATTTTAGCCTTTTTTCTGCATATATTGCGGAAACGGCGTATAAACGTTTGTAAATTTATTTAAAGATGAGGGGGGATCCAAAACGGTTTCCCCCTGAAATAAATTCATATATAAAACCCCTCAAAAAGACTTTACATTTTTCTTGAAAAGTGTAAGTGAAAAATTTTTTCTTGTATGGTTCGTTTTAAAGTTGCTTATTTTAATATTTTGTATTACTTTTTGGCTCAATACTAGAAGATTGGAAAAGCTAAAGTTGTGCAATTCTCTGATGTTTTTTTTAATGAAAATAGATCGATATGTACATGGGCAAAGCCAATGCAGTGCGCAATGCCGACGTTGTGCGCGATGCCGAGTTTGTGCAATTCTGGGATGTTTTTTTAAGTGAAAATAGATATGTGCACATGGGCAAAGAAAATGTGGTGCGATATGCGAGTTTGTGCAATTCTGGGATTTTTTTTAAGTGAAAATGGTGCGCAATGCCGAGGTTGTGCGCGATGCCGAGTTTGTGCAATTCTGGGTTGTTTTTTTAAGTTAAAATAAATCGATGTGAACATGGGCAAAGCCAATGTGGTGCGCAATGCCGAGGTTGTGCGCGATGCCGAGTTTGTGGAATTCTTGGATGTTTTTTTAAGTGAAAATAGATCGATATGTACATGGGAAAAGCCAATGTAGCCAATGTTCGAAATTGTGGCCAACAAATATTATTGCCCTGTATTATGTATTTAAAGGAATTAAACGATTAAAAATCTTCATAAATGTATGTATGTTTCCCGCATTTTGATAAAACAACGGTACCTAGATAGATCAAATTTAGAATAACGTCATCCTCCTGCGAATATGAGCATCTGGAAGCCCAAATTTGAAATTTGGAATTTGTTTTATTATCGTTTTCATATTTTGTATAACTTTAACGAATTTTTGATTAACATACTGAGGAATTTCAAAGCAAGCAATGACAATGCTCTACAGATAAAAACATTTTTATCTCCAGCGCGCGAGACTGTGTATACGGAATTTTAAATTAAATAACGGCCAATCTTATTGCTAGGCACTTGTATACTAATTCAAAGTTTGTTTTAGTTAGAGTTTTAGTTAGTAGTTTTATATTCTTACGTTCAGACCACAAGTGGTTGGTCTCTGTATTCCAAAGTTCTGGAAATACCTGTAAAGATAGAAAAATAAAGGGTTTCGTATACCCTTCCTGTGTGTATTGTCTACTTCACAATTTATTGAACATAGCTTGAGTAAGCTCCCTGTTCCGAGTCAGGACAGTTCATGTTTCCAAAGCAAGTTAAGAGGAATAGAAGTCCTGATATGCTTATTTTTAAATTATTTTGTGATATTGCTGTTGAACTGAATTTTACGGTTTAAGTGCGAAGAACATGATATTTAATTAATAAAGGTAACACGCAAAGTGTTAAAAAAACGCACCTTTGAGGCGTAATGTAAAATCTTAAATTTCAGAATTTTTTTTTTTTTTTTTTTAATTTCATTATATTTGTTGTCTTTTTTTTAATTTCCTATCGTTGACAATATTACCTATCGTAGCTTTAGATATCGAAAAGCCATGGCGTTCACAGCGTTTTTTAATAACTAGATACGAATAAATTTCTTCGGAGAGAGCACAAATGTCCGAAGACAAATTGTCAAGTAGCAGACGATAATTTATGCTTTCAAAACTATACTTGAAGTTGAAAAGAATTTCCAAGCAGACAATTTCTTTTGGAATTTTTACTTCGTAATCTGAGCAGTTAATTCATTTGCCGTTTGAATGTTCTTATGTGGTAGTTATCAATCGAGTGGTTTTATCTGTGTATTTTTGCCATTTTTCTGCATATATTTCGTTAAATAAACAATCGCTATGGATTTATCTGTGATGCTAAGACAGGTGAGTGAATGTACATGTAAATTTATTACTTTATTGGAAATGCAAGGGAAACGTGCCGTCATTGTCAAAAAGACTTTTTATTTTCCTGAAAAGGGTAAGTGAAAATATTTTTTCTTTTTAAAATTGCTTATTTTTAATATTTTCTTATTTTCTTTCATTGTGAGAAATTAGATTTTTTAAATGTATTAATGTGTAGAATTCTAATACAAAAGTGTAGAACGTGGTTAGGAATTTAAGAAACATGGAAATGAAAGCTGTGTATGATGTTGATATTCAATAATAAATATTTTTCTTTTTTTATTAATATAAAGCTTAAAAATTTTTAGAAAATAATGAAGATTGTTTACTTACTAGTATGTAAGAGATGGTGTCGTTACGTAGCAATAAGGTAATTTTGTAAAGATCATAAAGTTAAAATGTGCCTCAATACGAAATTAAAATTTAAAAAAAAATCTGTTTTTATTTGTATAAATACTAAAGCTTAAAAATATTCACCCTGTGTGAGAGACTGCGACGTTGTTTACAGTTTTAATAACTGTTACATCGAAATCGAAATCGAGTCAATGGCTAGGCTGCAATTAGTAGCCAACCGCTACTTTAACCGTCTCTGTTGGTAAATTGCCCTAAGGCTTTGGTACTAAAGTTTTTAATTAAGGGTAACTGTTACAATTCACTTCCCGTATTTAATAGTTGGAAATACAAAAAATTTAGTATACTTATTTCTACATCTGTAGACAATACATTGTGACGTCACAATCTTAGTCCCACCCATTTATGAACGTCACATAGCTCCGCCTTCGCAACTTTGTTTATACAACGTATTCTGAGATTTTACTGGCGATTTTAAAAAAATCGCGCTACTGAAAATCGCCAAGCAGTGGGCTAAAGCACATTTTCACCCAGATATGTGACGAGGAGTAAACAAAATAGCTTCACATCATGATTTATTGCAAAGTAATAATATGTGCAATATAATTACAACCTAAAACTACAATGCTTTAAATATAATAACTTTCTACTACTATATAAGATTGCGCACGTTCAGATAAAACAAGCGAAAATATACTTTGTACAGACATTAGGTTATTTCGAAGCAGGAGAGATGAAAAATTATTAATGCCCTCACCGGGACTCGAACCACGAACTTCTGGAATACGCGCCGAGTATGCTGGCCACTATACCAAAAAGGCATGCTAAGAAGACGGGAAAAATACCTTATAACTTGTCTTCTAGCATATAGGAAGATTTTACTAGTAAAAAGTTAAACGTTATTTCTTATTACCGTTCCGAAAAAAATTTATTTTCGTTTTCTTTACTGTTGCAACTAATGTCATTTGTTTGAGCAAGCCCACGAAATCTATCATGGCAAGGAGGCAAGATTGCGCCTGTCATTGGCAAGAGCCTTGGGCATCATACAGGTGACGGTACGACTGTGCTCAGTTCCGCCCCAATTTTGAAGAAAACACCCCGGGATACGGGTCCAAGGTCTCATAAAGTTTTCCCTCCCATCAACCTCTCGAGAGGACTTTAGCTCGCCGCATATAATAAGTGACCCAATGTCCCCGTGCAGTCAGAGTTACTAACCACGATCCCGGTTGGGTGGCTTCCTTTTCCTTAAAAAAGGCTACATTATTTCTGCTCTCTGAAAAATAATAATAGCCACGTCTAATTGAACAATTTTAAGACCGGCATCTACGATACTTGTTATTAATATGCCTAAAGCCACACAGGTAATATCATACTAATGTTTCCTAATTTTTCTTTTTATGCTATGGTAAGATACTGCGTTTAATAAGATAAATTTCATTCTAATCAAAAACAAATTAATTCTAATCAGAATTATGGTTATCAAATATTCACATATAATTTCTTTTAAAATATGAAACGGGCTTATATATTCATATATACATAAGGTGGGTCTTGCATTACTCTTATTCTTGAGTAAAGATGAAGTATGGTATACTTCGTCTTTGAGTAGTGCATTCCCGTTGTAAAAAAATTACATTACTTCCGCAAAATGAAAATTTTCTACATTTGATTCTCTGTAATCTGTAATCGTAAATGAAACTGAATACAGAGAAAGTGTGACAATCCATTCCTGTAGGGAGTTTTTAATTTATCTTCGTGTAGAATATTCTGAAAGAGGATACTCTCTTAAAGAAGAAACTGGCCCGGAGATACAGGTGGTTAAATCCACGAAGAAAGAAACTGGAACTTTTTTCCTTCAATTTAGGTTTTTAAGGTTTTAATTAACCTTGCAGTTGCTATTCAATTATTTTCCCACTCGCCGTTAACTTTTTTTCCTTTTCTTTTATTGCGGGGGAGGGCAGTGTTATTATGTTTCTTACTTATTTATCATGTTAGTTCTATAATTTACTTGTGTATGTTTTGTGGTATACTTTGTGGATGGAACAACGTGAGGTAATAAAGCTCTTGTTAACGAAAAAAAAAAAAAAAAAATTAGAGTAAATAATAAACAAAAAACACGTAAATAGGGTGACTGCTGCAAATAGGAACTTTTCTATCCATCTATCTCAGGGTGAAGAACTAGCTGTCTATGGAAGTATCTACATTTTCAGTCGTACGGTAGCACAACTGGCTCTCTTTACTTAAGGTAGAGATATTTTCGTGAATGCATCGTCTATGAAAAAAATGGCTGGTATATTATGCGAGTATTACGTTATGCATTTAATTAGTGATCTCATTCATTCGGTCTTTGAAAGAATAAAAATTTTAATAATTTTCTGCTGTACCTCGTATATTGGTAGGAAAATAAACAATACGAAACTCATGTAAGAGGATATACAGTAGAAACTCAGCGGCAAAAGCAATTTATACTGCCATAAAAAAGAAAAACATAAAAATTGCTTCTCAGTGATAGACGTACTGCAGACAAGATCAAACTTTAATCGCCATTTAAAAGATAGCTAATGGCTCGATAAATCTAATGAAATACTATTTTATTAGTTTTCTTGCACAATTCACATAAGTCACCTCAGATGTTTCAATGATAAAGGCTGAGAAAGCAAATTATTATTTTGAATATCTGTAAAATGCATGAGCAGTATATATTGCAAGAATATCTGCTGTTACTCTTCATAGATAAAACCCCGAAATTGTATGATCAGAAACAAAATGTGTTAATGTACAAAGAATAATAATATCACAGCTGTCATAAAAAAAAGCGTTGTATTTTCCTTGCTTTTAAGACTGAAAAGGAGACTGAATTAGGGTCTTTGCGCAAAGCAACTTGCTGTTGCTGAAAAGAGATTTTTGTTGTTACATCTTGATATGTAAAATTCTTCAAAATATTAATGTTTGTATCTAAAAGCTTCCCAAGTCACTTGCTAAAAAACAGGCATTATTTAAACGAACATTTAAGCACAGTTACGCGTTTTATTAAACTTATCTCTCAATGATGTTGAGTTAGAAACCCACAGGTAACGGGAAAGTGTCAGTAATATGCGAATTATACTGTATTAAGTATGCATCACTAATTAAAAGAGATCAGAGCACCAGTTTTAATATTTAGATAGCAGAAAACTTGAAAGCGAAGAAAATTTTCAACTTATAAAATTAACATTTCATACGCAATACTTTAACGTTACCTTGGTACGTGCCTTGCATTTTTCACTTGAAAAGTGTATTAATCCTTAACTTCCACAAACAAAATTGTTCGGAGAAATGGGAAGAATCCCTTTCCTTAAAGTAAGTGGCATGTGAAAAGGAAGAGAAGGGAAGGGAGAGAAAATCCTAATCTTCGAGACAACTTCTTGATCCCTTTAGTGACAACACCGAAGGAACCATGACATAATCCTTTAGCACTTTAAAATGTTTCGTTAAAATCTTTTGCATCCTTTTTGGAGTTCAGAAGTTTGAAGGATATATCTTTGTGAGTGTATTTTTGTTTTTGGTTCTGTTTTATTTCCAAATACACGAAATAAAAGTTTTCTATTTTTCTGCGGAAATAATTTTAAGCTTCAGTAATCGGCTACAGAAAATATTTCAATACAAGATAGAGAAACATTGTTATAGATTGAAAAACTGTTTCTTTTGCTAGAATGATTTGATAGAAATTGGGCTAACGATTTTATTTCGCCGTCGATCTGCTATTAAATTTTGTTACGCATTTTTATATCGGTACATAAACATGAAAAGTTTGCCGTTGCCTATTCCCACCTGGGTATAACAAAAATTCAGGTTTTTAACTTATTAAATAACTCTTGTTATTTGATTTCATCCCAGCCACCCTATAAAAATATAATTTGTTCGTATTATCTTTCTGCTTAAATTTATGCTATTTTGCCTTTTCGTACTTTTCTTTTATCAATTTTCTTTTTTTTAGGAAAATAAATAATGCAATAAGAACGAATTCTTTAGTTTAGAAAAAAAGGATAATCTCCTTTCCTAAATAAAAGAATTCGTTCTTAAGAACTTAACATACCTTTTCGAATTTATATGTATATATAATATATAATATATTATTTCCAAGAATTATGTCTCAGCAGTGACCGTGTGGTTCCCTTCATGTGTAACGTATATGTACTCGTACTATCCTCATATAAACAGCCAGGTTTCCTTAAAACGGCCCCTGCAAAGATTTCTCTACCGGTAGGCAGATAGCCCTCGAGTTCTTTTCCGTAACCTGAGTCATTCAACCCAAATGCTTGCTGCACTCAACATAACATTCTTTATTGTTTTCAAAGAAGAGCTAAACAAAGATCTCAGTATTAATTTAACTAAGATTGAAGCTAACGTTAGATTGCTTTCACCAATGAAAGCCCATTTCTGTTTCTAAAAATGTAATAACTTGAAACAATTCAATGGGAAAACAAGAGAGTTAAAGTGTAATTAAATATCCGTGTTTCTGAAAGTTCAGACAAAATACCAAAATTTATTGATAACTTGATTGTAAACCTAACTTGAGCGAAAATGAAGTATTAATAATAAAAAGTATTCAGATCCTTTAGTGGATCGTTCGAACGTAAGCAAACATTGTGTTTTATATTCTAACTCATACGTTTGTATTTTGTATATGAAATTCAAATTTTATTTTGTTATAAAAAAGTTCTTATGCATTTGATTCCAGATGAATATTTTAAATACCGGCAATTTCATACGCATAGCACACGGTTTCTTACTGCGCTGATACTTTATAAAATTAAAAAAAAAAAAAAAAAAAAAAAACCTCACGTTATATTTTTGAGACGGACTGCATTTACTTTATAAATCATTTCTATTCATTTTGCAACTTTAATTCACTCAACCACACAAGGAAAAGAAACCTGAAACCATTTTAAACTTTGTTATCTGTAAACCGCTGCAAAAGAAGGATGGAAAACTAATCACAAGAAGAGAAATATTTCGAGAAAATAACGGAAAATATTTCTGTTCATATTCTTTTCTTTTGATCCAAAATCTAACTACCTCAATAAAATACTTCATATATGCATCAGTGCAATAATGCAGTAAAAAAATTACTTATTTAAAAACGAAGGGCACATGTATAGTTTTATTAATGGTTGAAATGTTTTATACATGGCACACGGGTATTTTTGTATTTAATACACAAAATTCAAAGTTTTTTGTTTAACATTTAATTGTGTCTGTAGAAGTTTTGTTTCTTTAATAAATAATAATAACCTTAGGTAAATTTCTTATATTTTCGTTACCCAGTAAACATCATTTTGGAAAGGAAAATAAATCTGTATTCTATGTTTATTTATTTCACTTGTACTACATCGGAGGAAGACGTATTTTTTCTTCGTTTTTATCTCTCAGGATATGTATTTTCGCAGATGCGCATAACTGAGATATAAGCATAGAATATGCAGCCTACCAAGGAGCACCTTGGATCATGTTTGACCTTGGATCATGTTTGTCACTTAAAAATTCTAGTATTCACTTATAACTCTTCTAATCTTAAGTTTTAATGATAAGAATAGCCAAGATTCATTTTAAAAGTTCTTACATTTTTCGAGTTCGTTATATATAACACATCTCCAGAAGTTATCACTTTACTGTTGTTTATTTATATGGAATTCTATACTGCTCATGGAAGCTTTGGTAACATGCCGATCAAACGAGTATCCTGAATATGTACAGTTATATCGAAATTTTGGCAAGATGCCGTTTTGTAAGGATCAATATTTTGCAACAGTTATAATATGCATAAAGAATAAAAGTAGTGCAACATGCATGAACATGCATTAGGCAGTGAAGCCTGTATTAAGTATTCAGATAGCAAATGGAGTTACATTAGCAACGAGAACGAAAATGCCAGTGTTTTTTGGTCTTATCAGTTTGGCTGCTGCAGAATCTGAAATAAAAGAGGTATTTGAATAAATAAATAGTATAAGGCAATCCCGTTTGCTCACATGATTAATAAAGGAAATAATAAAGATAATTAGAGTGTTTGAATAACAGCCAAAATATTTTTAGGCATGAGATCAGTCAATAAAAACCTTACTCTTCCTTATCGTGAATAAATGGCTCATATTTTGTTTCATATGCGCACCATTAAAATGAGATGTACTTGTTCTCTTTTCCGGAAAACGTTTGTTGTTTAAAAAAAGAAATTAAGATTTTTGGCTGCGATCTCTTTGTTTTTGCGCTTAAGTATGACCCGAACGTACTACTTAAGTTGAAAATGTTTGAACAAAATGCTGCTGAAAATTTTTTAACAAAAGCTCAGGTATATCAAGAAATCTGTTTGAAAGAATTGTAACAAACGGGTTTTTTGTTCGAAATTAATGTTACTTTTCTATTTCAGACTGCAAGAATTACAATTCAGTATTGATTTTTTTTTTTTTTTTTTTTTTTTTTTTTTTTGCCATGTAGTTCTTAAATAATGATATTAAATCAGCAATTATTTTCTCCTTCCATTTATTCAATACCGGATGCAAAATTTGCAAATGCATACATGAGTGCTTTAAAATATCCAAATATCCAATACTGGAAGAAAAAATGTGAAATTTGTACATTCATCTGTTTTACACATATCTGATAATTAAGTAATCGTTTCATTCGAGGGTTTTTTTTGTTTTTTTAATACGGTATAATAATTTTTTTTAATACGAAAATAAGCAACAAAAACGTTATCCATCAAGATTTCATAATTTTAAGTAACTTTTTTTTTATTCGAATATTTTTTAAGAAAACTTTCGTCTCAATAATGTGAATTTCGTTTTCGAAATTTTCATATAAAATTCTAAGTTAACTTTCTTGCAGATCCTCGGCTTTTAAAATTTAGAAATGAGTTCAGTTTAAAACGCTTACAGTTTTGGAAACAGAATCAGCTTTTAAGTAATAAATTACACCCTACGTTTACAAATAACAAAAATACTTAACTCTTTCATATAAAATAAGGACAAACAAATTCAAAGAAAGGATATTTCTACTTCTCGGAAGGAAATCAACTCGCAATTGAAAGAATAGGATATTTCTACTTCTCGGAAGGAAATCAACTCGCAAGTCTAACAATTGTGTTCTAGAAGATACGATATCTGGCAAAAGAAAAAAAAAAAAATCTTTGATGTTCAAAAATCTTCAGAGTAAAACAACAAACCATATCAACCGAATTGTTAATTACATATTTTAGCAGATCCTAATAGGATTTGAAGTTCCATACAAAGACTAGTTTGTGTTTCAAAATGAATTTCGCGCTGTCCCAATTATTTTCTCGTATCGCCTGAGGAAGTGTTTGTTCCCTTACTAAGTAAACTAAATTATCTTCGCATCCCTCCATTCCAGATTAAGCTTCAGGACAAACTTCCGAGCAAAGACATTAATTGAGGAAGACGAGACAACCCTTTCCATTACCATTCCCTTTTCATAAACCCAACTCCTGCCAACCGAAACCAGAAGCGGATCATACCCGTAATGTGGAAGCGGAATTGGTCAAAGAGAGGATATAGTCTGACCACCAGACTGATAGCATCACAATCAACCTTGACAGGCAATCAGATCAGACGACATCGCATTGAAAGCGAGACCCCCCACCGAAACAAGCAGACAACCTTGGGGACTCATGGCAAAGCATATTACTCCAGCGGACAGACTAAAAGGTCCCCGCGGACATTCATTTATGAGAAAGTTGAATTCGCAGGCATCTCTATACTATTTCGTGATCCTGGAGCTTAGGTTGTGAAACAAAAGTAGGAGATAGGAGCCGAATTAGGCCGAGGAGAGTAATTAAGTTTTCGGAAAGATTTGTTGCGTGACTTGTTTTGTTATTTCTCATGTCTCTGTGATCTTAAGATGTTTAATCAGTACAACATTTCATTAGATTTCGGTAATTTCAAGTTACATTTTACGGTTTCAGAATTTGTTAATCTTGAATAGGTTCTGTTCAGTAATAAGTAATAAACAACTACTAAAATGACTGATTGTTTAAAGTTAAAACATTTGCCCATATAGAGTAGCATCATTGTCAGTACACTATCGGTAAATATTTAGGTGTTCATTAAAGGGAATTCAGAGGTCTTAAGGAAATCTATGCATTTGATTATGCCCTTCGTACTAAAGGGTTTTAATTTGTTTCTTATTCTAAACGCAATGAAACGTATTACAGCAACTGTGAAAAATTAATTAGTAATATTAATAAAAATATGTAATCTAATAATATATAAAGTTTATGTAAAAATGTTTTAGATAAAATTACAGCTTTTAATGGAGAGCATTCTATTCTTCAGAAAAAAATTCAAAATATGTTAAGTTATTAGGAATATTACTAAGTCAGGAAGAGAACACATACAAGAGGGAATAAAAGAAACTGTTAATAAAAATGCACCAAAAAGCAAGAAAATGTCTGGTACTCCATCATTCAAAGCTCGAATACAATCGATTTTAATCATTCTAAACTAAACTATGACAGCAATGAAATGCAACTGGAAAAGCTTCAGATTACAAACTTTTAACTCTTTAAAAAAAAGTTTACCGGTAGAAAGGAACAAGATTTCATTCAGGTATGTAATACATGAGGTTTTATTAATCATAATAATTACATGAGTTTATTAATTATAGTAATGACACGAGTTTTTCAATGTATTTTCATTTATATTAATAACAGATGCTATTAAACATAACGTTTAAACTATTAGAAACTTCACTTAATGTTTTATATATTTAAATTCTTTAAATAATTAGAGAATGATTAAATGAGAAAAATTAATTTAAAATCTTTAGTTTTGCCCAATGGCAACAATTAAAAGTGGGTATACACAAAGTGCGTGGCATATAAACACTACGTTTCGCCCAGTGGTATCCAGTTGCCAAAACAAGTGTTTGATTTATCGGTAGTAGCTTAACAAAATAATAATAATAATTGGCTGAATTGTGCTAAAAATATTTCTAACGTCAAAAAGTCTTCTAGTACAGAAAGTGCGAAAGGAAGCCGAATTTTTTAATGAAATAAATTTTACCTATCAAAAACCTTTTTTCTCGTTTACAAGAAATAGCTAAAAGTCTAGTCTAAGTTTGCTTTATGCAGTGACTGAAGAACAATAATAATAATTGTGGTGGATTATAATGGCTTAGGAAAATTTAACAAAAATGTTTAATCATTTTCAAAGAAAAATGTTTTGGTCCGTCAGTCTAACCAATTAAGCTTTTTCGATTTTACATTAGAACAAAACGGAAGCCAAAGTTTGGTTTCAATCAAGCGCAGAAAATATAGATGTAGCGACCTCACGATTTGAGGAAAATCTGCAATCTTATCTCTTTTGCTACCTAATCTGACAAAAAATTGGCCAAGCGATAGAAAGATTAAATAATAAAAAAAAGAAGTGGCAAAACCCTGGAGCAAATACATTGCAAGTAATGGCTGGCGGGCCATTTGCTGAATGTAGTTATCTGGATTATTGGTGGGGGCGTCTGGGCAATACTCACATTGCCAATGGTTAAACAACGGATATGCTCACCATACTTTCCCATATCCATATCCATCTTCCTGTTGTGTATCATTCACTGTTTATTTCCAGCGATTTAACTTCTCAGCACCACTACCAGCTCTAAATCTTGCGATGCGTTCATTGATTTTTCACTTTGAAAGATGGAACTACAGCATATGTATTATTTTTATTTATTTATACTGTACATTTTATTTAGTTATACTCATATCTTTCTGGAATTGAACAAAATTGTAGATTTTATTTTAGATTTATTCCTCTCTTTCTCTTCCACAAATACATAAAGGCCTTTTTTTACTCTCAGTTATCTCGATTTTCTCATATAAGCTGGAAGTAATAATGTCTTTCTTATCTTAAAATTTAAATCTGATATTGAACATTCTTTATTTCCTTATATTTAAATTAAAATATTGCTCACTTTTATTAAACGCAGAGTAATCATTCATATGTTCATGCAAGTTTCGCTAACATTAATCCTTTTTTTTTACCTTCACCAACAAATGTGTAGATAAAGGAGGCAATGTTTTTAACCCAAAAATTTTATAGTGACCTGGATATCCACCGGGAAATTCATACCGACCTGGATATTTTTCCAATTAGAATACAGCTTTCGTTTTTACATCTTCTTTTATAAATAAATACGGTATCAAAGTTTTTGAGTTTCTAAGAATATTTCCACTAAAACTGGTGATCGACTGACCTATTGTTTATTTCCATTTTTAAAGACGTATAACAATCGAAAAAAATACCACCATAAATTAGGGCGTTGCGCCCTTTTGGATTCCAATATATTCTGTAATTTTTATAAAACTTAAAAAAAAATTCAACGTAATAGCTAACAAAGTGTGTAGTATGTGAGTAGTATAGCTAACAAAAGTAAGTAGTATATGAAGCTAACAAAGAATAAGAATTTTTAAAAAATTAAGAAAATTTTGCCCTCAAAGGAGATCAAATACAAAGATACATAAAGCTCCGATTGTGTAAATCGCTCTACAAACAATGAGGATGAGGAATCATAAACTCAGCCCATCTTTGCGTTTATATGAATGTTCTTTTACATTTATACTCGCCTTTCTTCATGTTTATACTCATTCTCCGTTTATGAAAATTTAAAGTTGGAAAAGCTTGTTCGGCTTAAGCTGAGAATAAAATTGTCAAAGCTAAGGGAAAAGACTGATTCGGAAAACGGATATCGAAGGTACAACCTTTCATCCAGCAGGCAATGAAAAGCTACATCGCCTTAATAGAAATGTAAGCGTAACTAACAGTGATATTCACCTAGTTAGAGATTAAAATAATGAGGAATAGTTGAAGCACATTCATATACATACTACCAGCGAATGCTCCACAACATCGAAAAACGTAGCTTTTGCGTGATGTGACATAAAATGCTGTTTAATATTTTACTTTGATAAAAAAAGGTAGAAATTGAAACTAAAAATCTTACGTCCTAAGAGTTATCCTCTGCTTCCCTGCAAATTTACATACTAGTTTTAAAACACGTCATATTTGTTAGCAATGATGATAAGTAATCTGCAAATGCTATTTCTACAGTATTTTAATATTTTTTCATTCTCGATTACAATTACTGTCCTAAACAATATTTTACCTAAAATTGTCAGGGCCCAGCTTATCGGATTTTCTCGTATTTAGAAGAATAAAGTGAGCTCAAAAGGAAACAATTTTGCATCGGACATAAAGTGCAAAATATATTTTCTTTGTATCTATACAGCCAGTCCGAAATGTTCTACAAGAAAAGAGAAGTTAAAAAAAATCGCGATATTATTATTTTATTAACAGTCATGGTGATTACGAAATAAAACCAAACCAACTTTTTGAATCATAATAATTAAAATTCTTTTATTTATCAAATAACCCATATGAATGTTTTTTGTGTCATAATGTATTTTGCTACTTGTCTTCTTTTATAATAAAGAATTCTACAACATACGTATACCACATGTCCAAATAAAAAGCAACAAATATTTTCCTTCCTTCTGAAAACTTAAATCTATGCCTATTACTTTATTGACATCTGAAACAGAGACTTTGAAAAGCATTGCAAAACATCTTCAAAATGTCACTTTATTTGAAATCGAAATTAAGTTTCAACACTTTTTTATATAAAAAATTCTCTGTGCTTTATTTTAATCGTTTTTTGCCACCATAAATGTGAAGAAAATTTTTCTGTACTCAAAATTTAGATACGGTTATTTGTAAAGTGTTTTCTCCCTCCTTGCGATGTGTCTTCTAGAGCAATTAGAAAGCACATCTGGCTAGCAATCGGAAAGTCCGAAATTCGAGGCCCAGCGAAGGCTTTGTGCGTTTCTCACTTTTCAAACTTTTGTAAAATCTGGGAAACGTGAGAAATCCAATTTGTGTAAAAAGTATAAAAGACTGTACGATGACTCTTCTACAGACTACAAAGTGGGTGATAATTCGTCACCAACAAGATTTCGCAATTGGTTCTTTCCTGCCCAATCGCCTTTTAAAAGGGAGAAGATGTAAGGTGTTTTCTCCCTTCTTATCACGTGCCTTCGCGGTGTAACTGGAAAGCACGTCTGGTTAAGAATCAGAAGCTTCGGAGTTCGAGACTCGGCGAAGGCATTGCGCATTTTCAATCGCTCCTTCTTTGAAATAAAATATCTAATCATCTCTATTTAGTTAACCTTTTGAAATAAGCACTGTAGCGTGGTTCATAAACAATGCATTGCATCAAAGATTAATCGCAAGTGCTATGGCCCATCTTAACTGCATTTGCAGTTAAGATGCTAGTTTACCTCTTATATTCACTCGGCATAACAAGAGCAGTTTTACCTCTTATATTCACTCGGCATAACAAGAGCAGTGAGTAATCTCTTAACTCAATATTCCATTCTGCTTTCAAACTCTCTACTCAAAGTTCACAGAAATATTCAAAACCACTGATCTAAATGAAATAACTAAAACAATCCACGCAGTTTATTAGTTATTGAAGTGTGTCAGTTGAGCGGGCGCTTTTCGTTCCAATCTCAGCTGAAAAGTCTGTGATAAAAGCCTACCATTCATTGACTTTCCAAAGACACAGTCCTTAATTTATTGTCTCCAAACCTTGGCGATGGCGCCCTATAACGTACCTGAATAATATCACCCCAGAGACGGTTCTAATTGGACAGCGTGTGAGATAAGGTATCACCTAATATATCACTGGAGTTAGAGCGAGGGAGACGACAAATGAGAGGAGATAGCGCGAGGAACACGACGAACTGCGTCGTCAGAGACAGGTTTTCAGTGCGCGGTTTCCTTGATGAAGGGCGCTTTTCAGGAAGATAGGTGAACTCTCCATCTGGAAAATTATCAACGCAGTTTATGTTGCGAGGAATTACTTTGAATATAGTTTAGTTTAAGAAATTTTATAATGATCCGAATGCAGTTTAATGAATCTCGTCCCGAGGTGTGTATTATACTTAACATTATCATTTTGATATTCAACACAGAATTCTGCCGTTATTAAAGTTTCTCCAGTATATTAAGAATCTGAGAAGAAAAGTTAGGAATTAGCAAACTTTGAAAACATTTGGTCAAGATTATTTACATTTTCAAATTAAAAATGAAATTTTATTAAATTTTTCTCTATGTATATTTTTAATGAATAATGCAAAAATATTATATCAAAGACATGGTATTTGTAATATATAAAAAATTCGTGAAGAAAAAGGGAAAATTAGTAATTTTAAAAAATGTGAGTAATATTTCAGCAAAATTCTTTAATAAAATTTGCTTTAGTAATCCTTTAGTTAAATGAAATGCTTACATTTGTTGGGGATTTGAAAACTGATTTGTAAGATATCATTGCTATTATTACAGATAAACCAGCATGTCTTTTTAAGCATATTTTTTATTTCGCCCTCAAAAGGCATGACGAAAAAATATCTTACAAAGAAAAGCAAGCATACCATTCAAAAGATGGAGCACGAGGTTTAAAGACGCCTATTTTTCCCCAAGCTAAATGTTTAAAAATTGTTTAATTTTTCACTTTAAAATTTCATTGAGAGTAAACATTTTAAACCTAATTTACGCTAGATAAACTGTTATTATTCATTTAAATTATTTTGAATTATTGAGGCAACAAATTTTTTATATAACAGCTACAGGCTCGAAAACCGTTTGGTATACAGGTCGAAAATCGTTTGGAACAAATTGCTTACCATCAAATACACGCTTTCTTTATTTCATTCAGCATTTATTTGGCCAGTTTTGCTTAGTTAATAATTATTTATTCTCAGTAAATAATTAAGAAAATTCCTAATCTATTATAATTGGCGTAATATAAGGTCTACAACTCTTACTAATAGAACACATATTTAACAAAAATAAAATTAATACAGATTAAACTTTTAATTAATATTATAAGGTATTTTCTCCCTTCTTTCTGCATGCCTACGAGGTGTAACTGGAAAGACACTCGACGTGTATTCGGGAGGTTCCGGCAAGGGAAGTTCGAGACCTGTCGTAGGGATTGCATATTTTTCAGGTCTAACAGTATCAAAAATTATAATGACTCTACAAGTGGCGCCCGAACTAAAATGTGATGGACGATAATTCATTACCACCAGGTTTTGACTACTGGGTCCCCTAATCCCCACTCGCCATTTTTAAAAGGGGAAATATATAAGGTATTTTCTCCATCCCTTCAGCATGGCTTCGTGGTGTAACTGGACTCAGTAACACATACTAACACATATTTGAGACTGCGCGTAACATACTGACGCGTATTCAAGAGGTCCAAGTGAGGGCATTGCACACTTTTCGTGTCTCTTGCTTCAAACAAAAAAATCTGATGACTTTGCAATATGCATTATATACTAAATAAAGTGTATTTTAAATTTTTTGAAGGAAGCTGAAACGATATTGCACTTTACAGCAGCTAGATTTCTAAGCTGCGCGAATGAATGAAAATAGAAGATAAATGCGTATTACGTATTAGATAGAAAATATTTTTTAATTTCAAAAATGAGAAAGAATTATATTACATTTTCATAATGGCAAGGAATTAGACCTCACACACTGTGAGGAGAAAATAAAGCGAAATGTTTTGATATGCATTCTAAAACATATATTAAGTGATCTTCAGTGAGTCGACATATGTAAAACTTACTTATAGCTTTTTACCCCTGTTAAATGCTAATTATAGCAAATTTACGCATTGGAGTTTTGTTGGGTTTAGTAAGTGATTCTCTCTTTCATTTGTCTCTGGGTCCACCAGCGGCCGAACGGAAAAGTCGCTTAACACTTGTAGATCCGATTTGGTTTCAATTTCAGGCGAACGGGCTGGCTGCATGGACGTTTTCGTGGTTTTTCCTATACGCAACGTGTGTACGAGCAGTTTTCCTTAGAAAGTCCTCCATTAAGGTATCCCTACATTGACGCAAATAGCCCTTCCGTGCTTTATCATAATTAAATAAACCAACCCCAAACCTTTCAGTTGCGTCTAATACAAAGCAGCCGAAATTTTCTTAATAGTCAATTTAAATTCAAGTTTGTTAAAGGTGCAATTTGTGAAGCTTTGATTCTTATCCAATAATTAAAAATAAAACAATTTGTTAAACAATATTATCACTGGAGAGAAAAAATAAAACTACTTAGCAACTGAAAGGAGGGCAACATAATCAGAATATGGCTTCCTCACCATATTCTGATTTTGAATATGTAAGACCAGACATTCAAAATCAAAATCATTCTAAACTAAATGGCTTCTTTCATTTCAATATTGTTTGTAATTCTGTGCTTACACCTTGTCCACAATAACTATGTAAGAGTAAAGAAACCGGGATTATGGAAAGAATACCATCAGCAATCACTGCCTATTCTAAAATATCAATTAACTGGATATTTTAGCTATTTCAGTGACAGAAAATTAAAGAAATGGCTATAATTAAGTTGTTTTTTTAATAGTTTACGGCGATCACAATGATATCCTCCAAAGGAAGGGATACTCCGGGATGATCTTTTTAAGGGCTGTTTTGTAGCTACGTTACACACGGAAAAAAACTCGAAAAGACCCCTGAAGCCAGTCCGTTCTCAGAGATTCAATATAATATGCGTTTGCACTCTCAATGAGTTAATTTAATATCTATTCATTTTAACTTTATCCTCAACGAAATTATATTTCTTATCCTCAATGAAAGATTGAGGATAATTTTGCTTTTTACACCACCGCAATATAGGACCATAATTTAATATGATTACATAGCCAGAAATTGATTTCCTATAATTAAGATTTGCCCCCTCCCAATCTTCATTTACGGACACAGACAAATAAGAAATCTTATTACACCTTGAATACACTAATGTCACTCAAGTGGCTCCTGTAAGGTAGCGAAGAATTCGCTGAAGAGCACACTGTGCAGTAACCGCGAGATTTTCTTGCATTTGACTTGATTAACTGCATATAAAATAACTGTTCTAATTACGTAAGCTAGACAAAGTAGCATAAGTTTTCGATAGGGTCCTTTACGAGCAGATCCTTTTTCGAAATCAGCTGACGTAGATTTAGGCTCCGCTGGAGATGAAAACGCTTTGCAATACAACCAGCTGAACGTTTGCAACAACCGCAAGATGTAATACCCTTGATATAAGTGAAATTCATATTTTGTAAACTGTATTTGAATTCTGGGAATGCAGAAACTTTTCTAATTTTAAACATCTTAAATTCTTTAATTGAAAATTCATTAATTAATTAAGTTCATGAATATTTGATCTAGTAATAGATCAAATACTTATGAAGCAGTACTCTTAGATCATCCGCATAAAGAACAACAATTACCTTTGAAGCGCTGTTTTAAAGACCAAAAATAAAAGGCTAATTGCTTAATTGTTTAAAACTAATTTTACTTTGAAATTGAGAAATTTTTCATACTGTCAGGGTGCCTGTTTCAATCCCTATAAATGTTTTTTAAGTCTACATTGTTTTATCACTGTGGTCATCATAACCTTTTGACTGATGCATACAAATAATTTAATTTAAGTCACCGTTTAAGAAAACAATTTTAACATCTAAGTAAATATTGAATATTCTTGAAGAGTAATCTCATGAATAAAACATCAGGTAGACATACTGATAATAGGTGAATAAGTATTATTATATTCACTACCTTTCTGTTGCACAAAGCACTCGTACAAAAGGAGCTTTGTATTTGTCATCTTGGTTTCTTCATAAATCCACCTGCATGAAATTGATCTTTTCTCAAGAGGTAATTTTTCTATAATTAAGTCATCTTTGTCCCTCATATTCTGCATTTCATCATCCAGTAACCTTTGTTCATCATCTGTTAAACTAGATATATATTCATAAGACAACATTTTATAATTAGCAATCATCGCTTCGCATTCCCCCAGTTAGGTACTTCAGGGAAGGTGAGCATAACATAGTGATTCGATTTTTTAACGAAAAAGGATTTGATATCTAAGCAGCTGAGCATATACACTAAACCAACGGTTTCTCAACCTTTTGACAAACGTGTAACATCTAAAAATAATGGAAAACCTTTAATACCACCACTCTATTTCAAAATTATTATTTTTCAGTTTCTCAATAGAAATATTAAATATACATACAGGGTGTCCCGTAAATGTTGCGACAAACTTCTAGAGGGACTAGGGCATATCATAAGAATTCAGAATTGCATAGGAACCCATACCCGGAAATGCCAGGGATAAGTGGTAGCAGAGGTAGAAGATGGAAAAGGAAAGAGCGATTAATTCGAAACGTGACTACAAATGGCGTACGACAGCTTGAATGTTACAACAGTTTTACAGTTTAACGTTCTTAGTAGTTTGAAGTGCAATTAGTGATTGTACTCTGTGATACTGCGAAAACCTGCACGAGTCTTTCTACATCCACGAGTATCCACAACTTCCAAGTGTTTCTTCTGATAAAATAAATTTTATTACATATTATCAGACCTGTGTGCATTCAATCTATTGACGAACCCGTACGCATGTAACAATATTCTTGAGTTTAAAGCTCGGCTTTTAATAAAATTAACAATTTCACAGCTTGATTCAAAACTATTTTCAGGTTTTCGTGAATTGTTTTGGCTACTTAAGCTTCACGATGAGTGGAGCAGTGGGTAAATTTAATTTCAGGTGCGACTTTATTTGAGAAATAACAACATAATGTTTTCCTGTTAAATCCCGAGCTCCATCACTTCATAACAGCAATGCATTTATTCCAAGGAAGATCATTCTCAGACATAAAATTGTCAATTACTTTGAAAATTTCATTTACAGTTGGTCTATCATGAAGAGATTCACAAAATAAATCCTGTTCGCCAATTCATTAATCTTCTTCGAAACACACGTAAATTAACAATTGAACAAAATTCGTTATATCAGTACTTTCATCCAAATGCAAAGCGATGTACTCACTGTGTTTTATTTTTTGAATAAGTGTCTCTTTTATGGAATTAGCCATTTCATGAGTGCGACGATTTACTGTATCATTTGATAACGGAATATCGGTAAGTTCATTAGCCGCTTTTTCGTTGAATAATGTTAAAACAATATCTTTAGCCCTGGATATAATATAAGATCTCTCCAATATTGTGAGCCTACGCATGGTAATTCTTAGGCTTAATAGGTAACTAGTTTCCAAAGCTTTTTTTCACTTTTTCACAAGTAACAAAACCTTTCATTACTTGTTTACTGCTTTTGGATTCCGATAATTTCCTCTTAAAATATTCTTCAGATTTATCCTTTAAATTGGCATGCTTAGATTCAAGGTGTCTTTTAAGAAACAATGGTTTTATATTTTGATTGGGTAATAGTTCACCGCAAACAACATATTAAGGTTGAGGGTTCATTTTATCTCCATTCCAGGTAAACAGAAATGTTAAATATTTCTTTTCTTTTGAATATTCATAGTGCTAGAAGATTGTCCTAGATCCATCACCTGTGAATCATCACTTTTCTGCTTAGTCAGTCCTAGCCATTTTTTCGTTTTGAAAATCCAGGTTTATTTTATTATTTTTTCACAAATATTGAAATGCACGAAGGACGATATTTTCAAATCCGTAGAAAAATAAGGAATGCAAGGAAACGAAACGACAAAATACCTGCTGTTGGAGATAGCAAATCGACGTAAAAAAAAATTATTCTACTTGAAGGTAGAGTAATATGAGCCCTGAAATAGTGGCGATATAAAGTGTAGACATGCTAATAAATTGGTCAACTCTAAAAGAATTAATGAGGTACTATTATATTTTTATACGAACCGCCTTTTATTTCTTATTAAATACAGCATCCATTTCTAGTACTCCTTTTAAAAATATCATTTATGTCAAATTTTGTTATGCCTGTGGCAAAAGCATATCTGTGAAAATAAAAACGGATTATTTTGCTAAAGTCTAAGAGCGGTTATTAACCTTAAACAAAGCTCAGATAGCATAAATTTACCAGTGCAAGACAAAAAATTTAAACAGGATGCTGGGGTATTTAATTTTTAAATTTAATAGTTAAAAATACTATGCTTCTTTGCGTACCACCTGTTTTCCTTTTACGTACCATCGGTTGAGAATCGCTGCGTTAAATGATTTGATAATAATCATTTTATCAACTCGTACTAAAAGTTTTTACATATTGCGGCTCGAAGTGTACTATGAAATCTTTAATTTCTATTCTTTTAATATGTCATTAAATAGGAAAATTCTTTTAAATACGTGTGGTGTTTAATTTTCAGCAACTATTTTTGACAAGTTTGCCTCATTATTAAAAGGCGTTGAAAAAAATATGATTCCTCTGTAGAAAGCGAAGGAGGGGGAAAAAACGGAATTCGAAAGGATTTTCTATTGTTCTTATCCACCGTTTTTCTTACCTTCACATCTTTACATATTTCTACTTCCCACAGAGGAAAATAACACAAAATTAAAATTTATTCCCCCTTAAATCTCGCCTAGTTATTTTAATCATATATATATATATTTTTACTTTCGCGTATTCATTATTATTACTTATCTTCTCACAGTCCAACTTTTTTCGAACTTTAAATTAGTTCAAACTTGTGAAAGAATACTTAATTGCGTACCTAACTCGACAGCGTACTTGATTAAAAAATATTTTTTTCTCTCCCATATCAAATGAAAAAGGAAATATTTTATGACAGGCTTTGGGGATAGGAAAAAAAACTGAAGAAAAATCTTTAATAAACGCGATTATTCTTTTACTCGTGCCTCGAATGAAATGGAAATAATTTACGCTGTAATTAGCCTCGTAATTGCGCCGCCTTCAAAAGACATATATTTATGCTTATAAATTAATAAGTATCTAAAAACAATCTCTCCCCGGATATTTCCAGAACTCCAAATACTGCGTTGAAAAAATTAATAAATAAAAAATACGAAATGGTTACATTAATTCTTTCTTAAACTTTAATTAAAATTAATTTCACCCCTTTTAACCGAGTTGTCTCAGCTGTTGTTTATGTATGGATAAACGGATGGGAAAAAGTGCTTATTAAAGACATAGTTATTTCAGTTTTATTTCCTAAACGGTCGTTAACATTTCTTTTATTTGAGCGCATTTTTTTTTTCTGTCGGATTTTTCGGAATTGTTTGTAATACGATCTATGAATTAATTACACATTCTTCATTTATACGTCGTAAATATTTTAATATTGAAATAAAACAGCTTGCGTTAAGTATTTATTTATATTCTGGAATATTCCCGGGTAATGTAAATATAGAATTGCACTCTTTGTTGAAACTGAAACTGGCTAAGTTTAATAAATTTATTCAAATATGTAAGTCCTTTGGAATGAATTAATTATGGATGTCACTTGCATGATTCGATTACAGGACTGAAGTGTAGTTTAAACCAGAGTATTATTTTAACAAATACATTGTATAAATATTGCTTGAGTGATAGATTTTATTTAGTCTTGGAAATAATACTTCATTCAAAATACTTCTTTCAACAATAAATGCTTTTTAAAATATCTGATGTTGACACCACATGTTTTCCTTTCTTTCATATTTTTGTTGGTATTGTTCTAAATTTATTACTTTTTTGTTTATATATATGTGTGTGTGTGTATATATACGTTTGGTGAGGCCGACTGCAACCAAAAAGCGAGATGTTCAACTACATGTTATATCAGTCACATGTACAAAATTTCTACATTCCACAGCTAGTCGTCTTTTCGTTAAGCAAGGTAGATACATAAGTATGTGTCCGTAGGTAAAGATGTCACGCAAAAAATAAATAAATAAATAAAATAAGAAAAGTGAAATAGATTCGAAATGGATGCTTTTGTTCAAATATGGTACCAGAAATTTTTGCGATTACGATACTTCCTTTATTTCGTACCAGGAAAGTTCTTCGTGTTCAAGAGCCAAAACCGAAAAAAATGCAGTTACTGCCCGCAGGCATTCTTACGTAAGATATCATTTCGGGATATGGTGATCATGGAGGGCGACGTAAGATTCCACATGTCATGTTATACTTTGCACAACATCATCCAACAGCTGTTGGGGTAACTTATCACATTCCTTTATCGTGCACGGATGAGGGTGTCCTTGTTTATTAGAGGGCATTATTGACCAGAAAGACTCCTCCCCAAAGCATTCCAAACATTTTCAATGGGATTCGGATCTGGAGAACGCTCTGGCCATACGAGGTGTTGAATATCCTTACTCTCTATATACTCCTGGATAGGGACTGTTCGGTGATACGTGGCATTGTTGTCCATGAAAACAAATTTATCACCGACAGCAGCATGGAACATGCGAACATGAGGCAGCAGAACGTCATTAATGTATCGTTGACTAGTCATAATCTCAGTTGCAATCACATGTAGGAGAGTGCAGCCATTGATCACAGTGCCGGCCCTTACCATGATACTGCATCTTGGATACCGCTCCTTTCCTGAATATTTTCTGGATGATAAGGTGTACCACTCACACGCCAGATCATTTAGAGTCTATAATCCGGTAACAGAGTGAACGTACTCTCATTTAGTAATAGTACACAAACACAGTTCTTTTGAGTCTAATTACGCTGCTCGCGATACTATTGCAAACGGGCGGTACGTTGCTGTCTGAACAACGGAATATATGCAACAGGAACGATGGGTGTATATTCCACCTTGATGCAAACGTCTGGTTACAGTTTTTCGGAAGATTCATTTGCCAGTAGCAGCAAGTAACCAATTTACCACCTCAATAGCTGAACCGCGCCGGTTTCCTTTTATCGATAGCACTATGTACCTAAGTACAGTTGTCGCATTGCGACTATGACCTCCCCGTGACGTTCGCTACACATTCCATTTGTTTGAAATGATTTCCAAAGCCTTGAAACAACACTGTGGCTCAAGTCGAACTCCCTCTAACATCTGTTACTTTTCACCTTCCTTTCAATGTTGGGGATAATACGGCCACGCGTAAAATCATCTAAGTGGTGTCAGGAAGACATATAGAAAATTGAAAGATCGTCAATTCATTCTTTCTCGTTAATTTTGCTTTTGAACAGCAAAGGTCAACACTTGTCAAATCCTTTATCCCTTTCATCGCGCATCACGCGACGAACAACATCGGCATTCCAAAATTTGCATAGGCACAACACATCTTACTGTGTTCCGCATTTATGCTAATTTCCACGTTTTCATGGTATCCATTTTGTGGTTGCTATCGCTGCTACTGTCATCAGTTCTTAGCAATTGTCCACCAGTGTACTACAAATTATTATATAAAGAACGCCCTCATATTCCTTCAGAAATATTTAGTTTTTAATTAAATAGCACTGGATACAATATTATAAGACAGTGAAAAGCATTTTTATTACTTTCACAAAAAATAACAAGTTCCACTAGGCTGACTTTTCAAGCAAAGACTTTTGGAGTAATGTGGAAGTTAACTGTCGTTTTACTAATATTAAATTCATAAAACATCTTTAAGTTACAGATAACTGAATTAAGTACAGCTAAAAGGTATGTTTTTTAATTCATTTCCCAATTCCTTGACTAACTCTGACATATCAACTAATTTTAAATTTGTTATAATTTATATTTTTATACTGCATATATATATAGACAAAAAGTAAGAAATTCAGAACCATTTTACAAAAACACTCAAAAGAAGTAAAATTAAGCTCTTTTGCAAGTTTTTATAATTTTTAGGTTTTAGTTTCATATTTCTTTAATTCTTATTTTGCAAATTTATTGGTATTGAATTTTACTTCTTTTGTGTGTGTAAAATTGGTCCTAAATTTCTTATTTTTGTCTATACTGATCAATTTTCAGCAACATACTGAGCGAAAATACTTGGAATAATTATGTTTTCTAAACTATATATATATATATATAGGGGGGACGTAATGAAAACAGTCTTAGAAGTAATGAATATTGTAGATACAGACGATGACGTGGATGGAGAAATATGGCATTTCGTAATTGTAATGAAAAAGACGTAACAATATATTGATGGCGTAGAACCGTAGATCCATAATGATAAGCAAACTTAGCAGCCGAAGCAGATTGAATGCTCATTTATATCAATTGACATTTTACTTGGCACTCTAATAGTGCCTATTTAAGAACATTTATATTTTTGATGCTGTTGCGATAGGAAGAGAGCAGCAGCGTCTTAACAGGAAGAGGTAGGAGCAAAGGGAGCAGTTATCCAACATCACAACTGAAGAGAAATGTTTCAGGTCTCGAAATTTTAATTTCTGAATCAGTCCAGGTCTCGAAATTTTAATTTCTGAATTAGTCCAGGTCTCGAAATTTTAATTACTGAATTAGTCCAGGTCTCGAAATTTTAATTTCTGAATTAGTCCAGGTCTCGAAATTTTAATTTCTGAATTAGACACGTCAAAGTTTAGGTTTAGGTTCAAAATTAGTGGTATCATTAGCGTTATTAATTCGTACGTATGCACTGATATAGAAATGACACAGTCGAGAGAAATTTTGATGCATTTCAGATGCTAGGAGGGGGACATATTAAAATCTACGGAAGAAATTTAAAGAGCTATTGCTAATTAAGTTAGTTACTCGTTAGAGATGTATTTTCTTATTTTATACTTTACACGTGTATACATGTAAGAAAAATGAAGAATATGGGAATGAAGAAGATCAAATTATCAACTTAAATTTTACTTCTCATTTCTAAGAATAGTAACCTCTGTTTGCACTGCGTCATTTCCAGAATGTTCTGTGTAATATGATTCTTATGTAATTCTGATGATGTAACTAAAACTCAAGCAGCCAATAGTAATTTTACAGTAATATTAACTATTCAATCAAAATGCAGTGAAAACCAAAACTAATTCAGTCTAAATTAAGAATTTATTTTGAACATGACGCATTTGCTTTCTACGCTTTGGCCTGGATGAACTGCTGTCTGTTTGCTTCTGCTATCTTACTGAAAATTTATCTAAAATTTAAGCTTTATAGAATAGGCACATTTAATGTGCCAACTTATTTATGGCCGCAACATGTTTGCTGAAATAAAAGATGAATATTTAATCTGCCTTCGCCTCCAGTTCCCTATTCATGATGGATCAACACTTCTACGCCATCAAAATTCCTGCTTAGTCATTACTTCCGGCAATGTTGTTTATTACAATTGAGTAGATGTATTTTCTTATTTTATACTTTACATATATATACATACATATATATTATAGAAAAGTTTTGTGATTCTCTCATATATATGTACATATATGTAAGTGAGGAACTTAACAAATAGAGAAAGACAGCAATAAACAATAAGTGGTCTTTATTTCGAAATGATATGCATAATACAGAGCTAGAACAGAGTAGGTGGTTGGTTGGTTGAACGAAAAGAAAACCTAATGATTTCTATAAGTAAAATAGGTATTATATTTTTGCACTTCTATTTAGAGTTACCCCCCGCCCCTGGGCCTTGCGTCATTTATTGAAAATCGGTAATATACATAGTGTACATAAGAATGTAGCCTATATAAGAATATAAATTTGTATGAATAATTTAGACATTTATGCATAGTAGTATAAACTTTGATTGAATGGACATTGCCTTTGTATATTATATTGATTTCAAATTTTCATAAGCACCTAAATAAGTTCATTGATATAAGTTCATTGTTCTAATTCTTTGTGCATAGTTTTAGTTTATAGTTCTAGTTGTAGTTCATGCTGAGTTCATATACTTCAGTTCATAGGTTCAGGTTTGTAGGTTCATAAGTTGACAGGGTCAGTATTTCATTGTAACATTCGAAGAATTATCCAAATTGAGCACAGAACTGGAACTAGTTTCATTACCAACTGTTTCGACCGTGGTAATATCAACAGCAGAATTATCAGCAACTATTGTTGCCATATTATCTTCATTCTGTAGTAGGTCTTCTGAAATGGTTGCAAATTCAGTAAATGCTTCGTTTTTATCCGAACTCTTGAAAGTCCGTCTAGATGAACATCCAGGAATTAATTCATTTAATAGTAGAACAGAGTAGGTTGTAGAACCACTTTAGACGGCAATACACGAAGCAACACGTCTAGGTATAGAGGCAGTGAGATAATATAGTGGTGTCCTGAGGAATGGTTCTTCATTCCCTGTCAACCATTTCCTACAGTTCGCGTTCTGAACGCAGCAACGGCAGGGTCTGTGAATGGCTCCCAATTACATTCCAAATGTCTTTTTATTGGCAAGAGATCAGGAGAGAAAGGTGGCCAGGGAAGCATCTGTACATCTCGCAGAGGTCGTTGGATGATGGGAGCAGTGTGTGCTAGGGCATTATCCTGCTGATAAAGGGCATTCGGCACTCCCGGAAGGTAAGGGAGTGTCACCGGCCGCAGTACATCACCCACGTATCACTCGATCGTCATAGTGCCTTGAACAGGAACTAGAAATGGTCTGAATTGCGTGCAATTGCGCTCCAAATCGTAATGTCGCGTTATCGTGAAGTGGGACGCTTCACTATTGCTACCGGGTTGGACTTTTCTCCACATCGACGCCACACTCATACGCGGCGCGACTATCGTTGAGAAACAGAAGGGTGATTCATCTGAGAACACGTCTCTGTGGCATTCCGTTTTCCACATCACTCGAGCCCGGCATCATTGCAGACATAATTGCATAAAATTATTCTAGTCGATATGAGAGCATCCATGGTGTCTTGAATATGCTGCAGAATGGAGGTAGAAGTGATTTTCGGGTGCGCCAGCTCTTGTAAGTGGCGTCGATCTACGCTTGCTAACGTCATTCTGGCTGCACCATGGACCTTATAAGAAATAGACTAACTCAGTGGGCGGGGCGCGCGTCACCGACATGTCCGCAAGAAAGAGTAGAAAGAGCGATCTGGTTTTAACACTGAAACCTATGGCGTTTGTACCAGAAAACTGTTTTTAACTATTAAATGTGATACGTTGTATAGTGATGAGATTATGAAAGTCACAGTTTCTTCCAAATAGAATTTAATAAATCTCATTAAAGCACATTTTACTGTATTTCGCGCATTTTTTTCACGCGCAATTCTTGTACAAACATCTTTACTTTGGTAAAACGGTAAACACTCTAAACACAAAATTTATGAACTTAATTTTGCGTAAAAATAAAGTAAAATTAAATAATATTGATAGTACGTGATGCTTTGAAATAAATAAGGTAAAATTAAACAAGATCTGATATTTTTTTTTTTAAATTTAATGAAAATTTTCAGGCAGTGATTTTGAAAACTATAATAACATTACAAAACGATTATTTCTTTGATTATATCATCATTAAATTATTAACATTAAAGTGAATTATTTATTTTAGGAATTTTTAAAATTCGGAGCATAAAACTTTCTGAGTGTAAAGAAGGAAAAAAAAAGATAAAATCAAATCTAGACGCACTCAGATTTTACATTACGCCCAAAAGGAACCTTTTCTTAACGTTTTTTGTGGTACCTATATTTATTGAATATCATGTTCTTCGCGCGTAAACCACATACATTTGAAAACAGCATACCTTTAGAATTTCGTCACTGGAGATAAAAATGTTATTTTCCGTACAGTGTTACCATTGCTCGCTTTGAACTCGCCGAGTTTGTTAATCAAAAATTCATTAAAGTTTTACAAAATATGAAATAGATTAAAACAAATTCGAAATTCGGCCGTCTAGATGCCCATGTTCGGGTGGAAGATTACATTATTCAAAAGTTGATGGCTCTAGATTCCGTTGTTTTTGTCACAGTGCGAGAAACATACATATATTCATGCAGATTCTTTATTATCTAATTTCTTTGAATATAATACAGGGCGTTAATATTTGGTAACAGCAATTTGCAAGGAGACACTTACATTTACATTGAAACAGCGCAAAATGCCGCTTCGAGCTAATAAAGTACCTAAATTAACAATAAATAAAAAATTCTTATGCAGAACTAAAAATAAATTTAAAAAATAATCACTACAAAATACAAGAAAAATTAATATTACGGTTAAATACAATTTTAATATTAGAATTAAGTGTATAAAAATTAAAGAGTCAAAGTCTTTATCACTATGATGTATTATGAAATATAATTGAAATAAAATTCCTTTATAGAAATTGTGCTATAATACTCATCTATAATTTTAAAAAAGCAGCACACTTTAGAATTTTAAACAAAACTTTCAAAAACTCGTTTTTAAATATTTTAGTATTTTTTACTTATTTACACCAATAAAAAGCATAAAAATTGCAATTGAAAATTGCTTGTTTTAAATTTTCTATTAGTTCAGATTTAAAATATTATTTTCTAAAAGGAGTAGTTACAAATTTCATTACAGCATAGGAAAAGGTAAAAAAAATATTCAGCCCTGAAAGCATGCATTATCTTTATAATTATTTTGAACGCTAATTATGCTCGATAAATATGCTAAATTTTTAAAAATCAATCTCAATTTCAAAAATAAAAATATGGAGAAATTCTAATTTGTGAAATGAGGCGTTACAACCAGCTTTCTCTTGACAATTATACACGCTGCAATAGGCAACCACTGTTAAATTTCTGCAAGTCGTCCCTACTCCTCCAGATGTGATCAAGGTGGCAGCCGGGAACGCGTCAGACGAGGGAGAAAACCCAGTTGGGTTGGTCTATTTCTTATAAGGTCCATGGGCTGCACCGGCATTTTTTGAACTTGCCACATTCCCTTGTTGTAACCATCGTCGCAACACCTGGTGCACCGTGTATGCCTCCAGGTGTGTGTCAGCTGAGATTTCCCGTATGGACCAACCTGTCTTTATTATTCCTATTACCATGCCCTTCGTAAAATCGTGTGTCTACTGAAACTCCCTCCGTCCACAACGGCATGGCATTTTCTGCTATTACACGCGTCCCCTGAGATAAGAACAAATTTTCACGATTTGCCCAGCAAAAATTAGCGGCACGAATATTGAACATTCTGCAGGTTCCTTCCCTTATACCTTCTTCAATGTACGCTGGAGAGCTGCGCATTTCACATCATTCGCAAAACTCAGTTACGTGCGTCTACCCTAAAATTTGCATAATTCTCGACCACTCCTTCTTGGTGTTGAATTTTCAATGTCGGGTAGTGTATATCACAAAAATAGTACCAGAATTTGTTTAAAAAATATATTCGAACAAAATGCTGCTAAAAAATCATTGAATTATAGACAAAAAAGTAAGAAATTTAGAACCTAATTCACAAAAACATGAATGAAGGGAATCAAAACTAGTATAATCCCAGAAATTTCAGAATAAAAAACATCAACAAATTGTTTTCACATCAGAGTAATTTCCGAGAAAATCAAAGAAACATATAAAATACAAAAATAGGAAGAGGAATTCAATCAAAATATGAGTCAACGTTATCAAGAGGAAGTAGATCAGATAGGAATGTGTGTCTATTTGTCTAAAAATATGTGTCTATTTTTCTTCTATCATTTCGGATGTTGAATTTATTTCATTGTTTTTGTACATTTTTATTTCATATGATTGGAAATCTGCTTCGTCGGAGAGGCGTTCAGAATTTTCGGATGAACTATTATAATTAAATTATTTAAGATGGTTCATCAGCTAATTTTGGATGAAAAGAAACGAAATAATTTTCCTGGGGGAAGGGATTCTATTGAATCTGACCTACGTCCTCTTCATAACATTAAATCAGATTTTGATTGAATTCCTCTTCCTATTTTTGCATTTTATATCTTTCTCTATTGTTTTCGTAAATTCTTCTTGTTTGAAAACAATTCGAAAAAAAATGGCACCAAGCTAAATCGAACTCTCTTCATCATGATTAGCAAGAAGAAGGAATTTTTCCTTTAACTTTCGATTCTGTATCTACAAATTAAAGTGACGACAATTAATAATTAAAATTAAGAGCTGAAAATTAAACAAAATACGGAATAATAGGGTAATTTTGTTTGCCTATGCCGTCGTCAACAGGGAACGGCTACAAAGCCTGGTCAAATAAACCAACTAACCCCGTTTCTAATCCAAACGTTTAACGATATCTGTAATTAACAAAATTTTATAAGTGATTTTTATTTTAAAAAAGTGATAATTAATTATCATAATTTTTATATCTAAAGCCTGAGAATGCGCCAAAGGAGTACAAAATACACTGAAAGCAATCGAAATGAAAATAATTTAAATAAACTCAAAAGCTTAAGGAAGTTTTAAACCTTCTTTTATTTCTTCCCTTTTTTTTTTTGAGAAAATTCAAATGATAGTTATCTTTGTAAAATGATCTTTTGCAATGTTAATGCAATATTCAGATTACCAGACTCAGCTGTCCATAATAAAGTTTTCATTTCTGGTTATTACCAAATTCCAATTAATACGGTTACGAATTTGGTATTTAAAAAGCTAATGTTAGTTCAATTATAAATTAAGTGGTTTTATTTCTCGCGCAGTGCAGCGCGTGACGAATATTAAAAGAAAGCTAAGCCGGAAAATTGAAAATACAAGAGCGCGTGCATTAAATAAATAAATATCTCTTTTTGATTTCGAGAAAGTACTGGAAAATTCTAGCGCGTGATTTTAAAATCTTATAAAAGGAGGAAAACATCTCAGTTTGTAGTTAGTTGCTTGCTTAGTTTGTTGTTGTTTAGAAAACTGCTCTTGTTGATTGTAGCGAATTCGCAGATTAGCGTTCTTTAGCTGTTTTGAATTACGTTCTATTGGATATTTGAGTAGTTAAAAGATAACTACTGTGAGATATTGTAATACTGCATGATAATTTGAGAAAATTTAAGCATTTTTGTTGTGATAATAATAAATTTTTGTTCATTTTTCATCGGACTTGTGCATTCATTTCATAACGAACCCGTACGCACGCAACAATACTATATTTAAAAAGCGTTTTGGAGAGGGGATACAAAATTATATTGTTCCTATACTAGGAACAAATAGCTTTCACACAAACAACTGTTTGATATTTCGAAAGTTACACAGTTTTCATTTTGGTAAATACGTGACTAGTATGAGCACGTTTCTTTAACTACAAAAGAATAACAAAAGCAAGTCTATTCGCTATTTCAATGGTAAAGTAAAAAAGAAAGAAAGAAAACTAAAAACAATATCTTTTACTGCTCCTCCAATATTAGTACAGCTTCAACGTCTCCTTGCGTTAAAAAATAATGTTAAAAAAACATTTGAATCTGTATGCCTTAAATGTCTAGAAAACCGCATTCTACTATTTTCTCTTAGCCCATCAATTCAGCTACCGAACACTGACAATGTGACTATATTTTACTCGCTTTATTTAAAATTCTGAGCATAATATAAAGTACGCATAGAAAGATTCGCAAATAATTCTTTAAATAATACAATATCCTCTTGTTTCTTGCATTCAAAAGTTTGATTTTTGTATTCATATTCGAATTACAGAACCATCAAGAGTGCATTAAACCAAATACAACTGAGCTTTCATGTCGCGGAAGTGAATGTAGCTAATCCCACAAATTAATAACGACTGGAACGGATACGTGGTCCAGAATACATAAAAGCCCACTCACGAACCTGCTATTATGAGCTCAGATATACGCCACTTGCCCTCTCAGCTCTTGACAGTGGGCTGCCTCTAAATTAAATCACTGTTCCAAGGTAGATGAGGAACCGCAAATAAATTGCCCACGTAATCTTCGTCGTGCAGTGCAGCCCCACTAAGCTTTTCTTGCCTACATGTCTACCTGATTTGCATAAGTTGTGTGCATGACCGTGTGTTGAGTTGTTATTAGAAGTCACGTGCGAAACGACGCATTATGTAATTTAAAGCCATGATGTTACGGCAGTGTTTGGTGTTGGGAAGAATGAAGTAAGTCAGAAGAAATGTTTCGGGACTTACAGAGAGCTTATATATGACATCTTTATTTCCTTCAACAGAATGTTCAGAACTAAGTTTTCATATTCAAATCAAGAATTTCTCGATTATTCTTGTCATATAAGAAATACCTCAAACTGTTATTGCTAATTCCTTATGTTTATTTTACTTATTTTATATACTTTGAATATATTTCTTATATGCATAAATGGCATCAGGAGTCCACTTATAAAAGCAGTTTTAAGATATGCAAATTTTCCTCCTGAAGGACAGTAAAATTTTTAACAAATACAAATATTTATAAATAAATAATTTATAAATATTTGTAACGGACTTAAAATTTCGCCTTATTTCAGATTTGTGGTCAATTGAAATCACTGCTGAAGGAAAGGGAATATGCGCTGAAATAAATGTTCTAATAATCGAATGACAAATATTTTGATATAGTATGAAATAATAGCTGGGATATATCTGAAGTTCATCTTTCTCCCCATAAGCAGGGAATTCTCTCTTTAATTTTTCTCGGAGTAGAAATGGTAGGCCTTAATATATTAATATGAATGTAATGAACGTTGCAAGACGTTGAAGTTGAAGTCTTGCAAAGTGATCATAGCGTGATATGTATTATAGTGCATTTCCAAACCAATCAAATTACTCTTGAAGATTTCTACTCTTTTATTATATGTTTTTCTATAGACCTTTTAGAGTTTCATGTTTTCTCTAATCAGTTTTCTTATTATGTTTACCTTTAACATTATTTTTCTTTCGTCAGATGCGAATTAATTATTTTCGTATATAAGTTCGGAGTTCTTGAGTTTAGGAAAGATGTTTTGGCAGCATTCGCCGACCAGCTTCTAACTTCACTTGAATTCGTCCTTTAGTCTAATTATCCGCAGTTGTTCGCGGCCTGAGCTAAACTTGTAGGCGTGCTTTCTCTTGTAAATCTTAATTTAAATAACATTCTAATTGACTTCTGTTTCTATTAATCCTGCAAGTAACGGAGACTTTTTATGTTTTGACACAAGTTATATAAATTGTTAGGCTGAAGAACTAAGAAAAAGGTTTATCTTAAGTCTTGTTCTGTGTTTGCTGTTATTTTACTGGAAAGTTAGGATAGCGCCTGACTGTCCACACGGAATCAGAGTTAACATTGAAAAATATTTATGTTCCATGCAATCTGTAATTCCAAAACGGTGGCAAATAAAATAAACAATCGTTTAAACATTTCTTTACAGTATTTAAATTCTTTTGGTGTGCGCAGAAATGGTAACTAGTAATTCGTTAAATATATTTTATTTAAAAAAAATATTTTTTTCTGTCGATGTAATTTCGAACTTAAAGTACAAGGGTACAATCTTTTGAATATTTAAAGAAATTAATTCTAACAAAATTTCATCGGTATATTTTTACTAATTACTATTGCAATCCTTAAGTTCAACATCTTCCCTTAGTAGAAAAGCTATTTAACACTTCATAAATCAGTATATACTCTCTAAAGCAAAGAAAAAACATCTTTAATGGTCAAAATATGGTGTCTGAAAGAACAACGGCTGGTGATACTTGCTCAGAATTCCATTATTTCATTCAGGAAACAGAACCAGAATAGGAAAGCTCAACACAAATGTAACTTAAAAGGCATCTAAAAGGATTCCATTCTAAGTGTTTGCTAAGAAATTGTCTTTTTCATTGTCGCATAAATCGCAGTGATTTATTCCGAACCTATTCAGCTTCGCTGCTATTATCTAGATTTATTTCATCTTTAATCGAGTGATTAAAACAAAAAAATTATGGAAAATGTTTCACTCAAAATAGCTTCATCAAATAAAAATGTACCTGAAATTACATGCAAAATTATGTCAAACTAAATAAATGTCCTTCCTTAGGAAATAAGTCGCAATTCAAGTAAAAGTAAACAACAGATACGATTGCAAAATGCAACGTTATCAACTAACAGAGAGAATTAGAAAATTATAGGAATCAACTTTTTGCCTTACATCTATAGGATTAGTTCAATAATGCTAAAAATGTACAGAAACCTAAAAATGTCTTTCGGGTATTCTCTCATAAACCTAAACAAAGGTATTGCAGCCAGTAGTTTTACAGATAGGATCGCTGAACAGTGGTGTTTCATCTCTAGTTCGGTACTAGAAAGTGTCAAATTTTCAAACTGATTGTATCAAATTTTCATTGTTTTTCATACGTTCCACTTAAATACGAACCAGATCACCCCATAAAGTCATTCACGAAGCCATCCATTTTTAACAGGATAGCTCGTGCATGCTTTTCCGCAACGAAACTCAGATTAATTAAATGTGAAGCAATGAAACCACCGACTGGTAATTATTGTCAAATCAACAAAAATATGCTAATGAAATCTCTGAAAGCTAACAGCAGAACGCTAAAAAGCATTCATGGATCATATAATTAACATACATTTTACTCTTCTTAATAGCTCTTATATTAAACTGCTTCTTTATTCTATAGTTTTAAATTGAAAAAGAAACGTACAGTGCTTAAGATAAAAAAAACAAAAGGTTGAGCATTACTAAAACAGTTAGAGCCATTCAAACTTATTGTTTAATGGAAATTGTAAAATTTTCTCATTAATAGCATTTCTATCGTCGTTTCAGAGTGCTTTGCGTAGATTGTTTACTGAGCAACGTTGCAACGGTGGCCGCCTATTAGGTGTTTCCATAATAAAATGGATAACATTTCCGGCCACTTGTGGTGGCGCAAAAATGAAAATAAAGCTCCCCACCATTTAAAAAAAATATTTATTTTACATTATTACCCCCATTTGTTTCTGTTATAAGCGAGTAATTGGATTATGTTATAGTATTCATCAAAATCGAAGAGTAAACGTTACAAACGTAGGGTATATAATAAGAAAATTAGTAGATATGCTGTTCATCAAGTATATGTTGCATCATATTGCAAGAATTTGATTGGATATAGTCTTGAATAAAAAACAGGGATATATTTTGCTTATTAAAACTACTCCCATGGCGCGGCACTTGCCTATTCAGCACTGGTCACTCCTTAAGCCAGAAATGGTGACCATTTTATTGTGAACACACCTAACAGGCGGCCACCTTTGCCTCCTATATAAAGGGATGGACAGTTACGACCAGGCCTTCTCCTGATTCGAACCTGGGCACCTCGGTACGGTAGTAGGCTCTGATAACCACTATACCGTATGGGCGGCACATACTAAAATTAAGTAAGCACTATTGTTATTAACTCTATATAAAAGTAGTTGTAACTTTTCAGATGTTAAATACTTGAAAATTGCTATGAATTATGAAACAAAAGGACTGTCGATTTTGTTTTAGTTGAAATACATCAACTTGAGTTACGTTGTTCTAGACTCTGTCTACTGAGGGAAAATAAAGTTTAATTCACAGACATTTATTTGTTTAAAAAAAAGGACTGGGGATCTCTAAATTTAATTCGATTGTCAGTTTTAATTAGATGAATCTCTAGAGAAAGTCTGTATTGTAACCTTCACCGGTTGTTTGCTACGAGTTAAATCTTCTATCTTGTTCATAGATCGCAACAGCAGTAAGAGAAGACGAGAACTTCTAAATCAGCTAAACATTCTTCTATTTATCGCTTGCTCCAATGTATATTAAATTAAAATTGGAGGTGTTTTGATCCGCGTTTATTATACTCTTGAGGAATAATAAATTTCCTGAATCGCGCATAATAAATTTAAAAGCTGCCAGAGCTATAGAGGAGGAAAATAGATGACTATTTATGCATATAGCTTAAACTACCAGTCTAAGCTTTCTAACATTTAATTGCATCAATGCTTTTTGCGATATGAAGTTAAAAATTTTTATTTTCTAATAAAATGTCTTGAAACTAATCTCCACTGAAGTGACAGTTTCAGATCTTTATAAAAAAGTTCCTCTGCATTCGTATTCTTTAGAAAAATCTTATAATGATTGTTTTTCCTCTCGTATATTTCGCGCACTTATTTTTGTGGCCTATTTTGTTGTTGTGACCTGTCTCACTTGTCTTACCGTAACCTTAGAAGAAGCCCATGAAATTAATTGCGGCAAGGAGTGCAAGATTGCGCCTGTCGTTGGCAAGGGCCTTGAGCGCCACACACGAGACAGTTCAATTTTGCTCATTTCAGCCCCCAATTTTGATGCACAGCACGCCGGAGGTCTCACACTCCTCTTACCCTACCACCAATCTTCGGAGATGACTTTCGCCACGCCGCATATCCAGAGTTTCCCCATGCCTCACAGACGCTATACATTTGCAAACATCCACGCCTTCTTCGGGATTCGAACCCGGCCCTTCAGTGCGGCAGTCAGTTTCGATGAGCACTATCTTGGTTGGACGGCTCACGTTCTATTTTTGGTACAAACGTACGCATGAGTATTTTTTTTTTCCCATAAAAGATGCGAGACTACGTAAATTTTAAGAGGAATCTAAATCGATAAAATGAAGAGATTTTGAAGTAAAGATAAATGGGCATGTCTATGAATTCCGAAGGCCTTATTCAATCTTTCAGTCATTTAATACAACTCAGGTAATAAACTTTTGAAAACTAGAAATCAAAACCTTCATGCAGAGCGGATGGCTAGAATCGTCTTCAAATTAATGCTTAGATGCAACGGTTGAGTTTCAAAACAATGTGTGAATGAATCACAAATATGAAAGTTAATTTCAATGCTAAATGGAGGGAATTGTAGGAAAATCGAGTTTTCCTACGCCATGTCTAGTTAAAACTGAGATTTGGAGAGTTAGGAAAACAATTAGGAATTCATCAATATTTTAATTCAGTGAATATAGCGTTGCGAGTTAATTGTGTTATTTAGCAGCTTCTGTTCGATTCACCAGTGTACCAGAAATCAATCGCTAATTCAAACAATTTTTTATTTTTAAGGTACGCATATGTAGTAAAAGTTGATTATTTTAGAAGATAATATCAGTTTCTTCGGTACAAAGTTAATTTTTGAAATATTAAAGCTATCTTTAAAAATCACGATTTTTCAGTTTCTAGTGTACTTTGTAAGAATTAATATTTGTGTAATCTTTGGAAAAATTCCCGTATTCCCTCTGCAATCTAAAGTTGCCAGATTGTTCGATATTTTTTTTTGCTTCTATTGACAAGGCTTTGGAACTAAATTTTTTATGTGTGTACAATTTTGTGAAATTTTTGCTACTCTATCATTCCTTTCTGTAGCGAATAGTTTATCCAACAGATGGCAGTATCTGCCAAGCTCCTTTGGTAATTGCCAATGCGCATGCGCAAGTGGAGTGTAAAAAGAAGTATGTTATTAGGAGAATGAGCTTTCGTTAATAATGTTGCTGCGCGTTTTGGCTGTGTAAATAAAAGTATATTTTTATATCATAGATGTTCTTTACTCTCTAATGCGAAGCACTAGGTTAGTGCACGAATCTCTTCTGATTCAGAAACCATTTTCAAACCGTGGATCGCCACAATAAAAAGTGGCGTCCGTGACAGGACGCATTAGTTTGATAAAGGACACTTTTGATGGTTTAACAGCAGAAATGGAAGCCTTGAAAGTAAGAAGAATACCACTGCGTGCAGCCTTCACGAAAGCATATAATAGCCTACATGGACATTTGAATGAGTCAGAATTGAACAGTGATGTTCTATTATCGTCCCTGGAAATCCTGGAAGATAAAGGAATTCGACTACAACAGTTGGATGAAGAAATATTGGATCTCCTATCAAAATCGAAAGAAGTCTCGCAAGAAGAATATACTAAAGAATTTGAGTCATGTGAGACTTACAAGGAGAAATTAATAGCAGCCAGGATGAAAGTGAAGCAAATCACTGTGAAAATAGAGAAAAATTTGCTGACTCATGCATCGGTAAATGAAACCAGAACTGTTGATTCAAGAACAACGGCAACGAATTTGAAGCTTCCGAAAATAAATTTGATTGAATTTACAGGTGATCCACGACAATGGTTGAATTTCTGGAATACCTTTAGTAAGATACACGAAGATCCAGTGCTAGATGATCATTTGAAATTCGTATATCTGATCCAGGCTACTGCTGCCAAATCGAAAGCACGGGAAATAGTGCAGAGTTTCCCGACAGCTAAAGAAAATTATCCGAAAGTCATCGAACATTTAAAGAATCGTTTTGGACGTGAAGATATTCTTATACAAGTGTACGTTCGGGATTTATTGAATCTTGTGTTGATAAATAATAATGCAACCAAAAAGGACTTTGCGCTATCATCGTTATACGACAGTTTAGAAACAAAACTGCGTGCTCTGGAATCTCTCGGTGTGACTGAAGATAAATACGCTAGTGTTATTTTTCCGTTAGTTGAATCTTGCCTGCCCCCTGACATCTTACGCGTGTGGGAGAGGGAACGGGAGAGCTCGTCACAACAAGGTAAGAGCGATCTTGAATCTATTCTTCTGTTTTCGAAAAATGAAGTGATATCTGAAGAGAGAATTAAATTAGCGCGTTTTTCTTTTGATAAAAGTAGAAAATCTAAAAGTTACATTAATGATGAGTCTAATATTCCTACTTGTAATGATTTGTATACAGGAGACAAATTTAAAGAAAATGCTCCTATTAAGAAAGTTGAGGAATCGTGTTTATTTTGTGATAAGCCACATTTAACAGAAAAATGTTTTAAAGCTAGTTCGCTTACATATCAGGATAAAAAAGATTTAATATTTAAGAAGGGTTTATGTCTATTATGCTTGAAGAAAAACCATATTTCTCGTAACTGTAAGTCCAAGGTTAAGTGTTTAATTTGCCAGAAAAGGCATTTGGCAGTAATGTGTCAACAAGTTCCTTCTCAATTGAAAGAGATTAAACAAGTAGAGCCTGTGGCGAAAAATGAGGTCAATGTTTTGGCTAGCAGATGCGCGAGCTCCGATGTGTTACTACAAACATTAATCGTAAGGGTAAAAAATGGCAACAGGGAAAGGATAGTCAGAGGGATTATAGATACGGGTTGCGAGAGAAGTTATTTAACGAAAGATATTACAGATTCTTTGAAATGTGACAGTGTTGGTGAAGTGAAATTAGTTCATAAATTATTCGGAGGTGTAGAAACAAAAGAAAAATTGCATTCTAAATATATAGTTAATTTGAGTAGCCTTGATAATAAATATGTATGTAGTGTGCATTGTTTAAGTGAATCTGTTATCTGTTCTGATGTTAAGAAAATACCTAAAGGTCCTTGGTTGAAAGAACTTCGTAAATTAAATATTCAAGTGTCAGATGTAGAGGGTAATGCTCTCGAAAACGAAAGTGACATTAAATTGTTGATAGGTTCTGATATTGCTGGAAAATTATTCACCGGAAATATTAAATGTTTACAAAGTGGTCCGGTCGCGATGGAAACAAGTTTGGGATGGATTTTAATGGGTAAAATTCCAGCGAAGGAATCTTCGGGTATAAATGATTCTCTTGCATGTGTTTCTTTATTGCTAAACGAAAGATCAGCAGAAAACTTGTGGAAGTTAGACGTTATTGGTATAAATGACCCAGTTGAGTCTAAAATGAAAGCTGAAATTCATGAGGAGACCATGCAATATTTTGAGGAAAATTTGAATTTGGATTCAGACGGGAGATATGAAACTGCATTACCTTGGGTACTGGACCCCTCTCGCTTGTCTAATAATAAAACGTTGGCAGAAAAACGCCTGACTAATACGCGAAGGAAATTATTAGATTCGAATCAAATTAAAGTTTATCAGGAAGTATTTGATACGTGGTTGAAGGAACGAATTATTGAAGAGGTAAATGAAGGCGAAGTAGATAGAGAGCACTATTTGCCTCATAGGCCGGTTTTTAAAGAATCTAGTGAAACTACGCGAGTAAGGCCAGTTTTTGATGCTTCGGCACACGCCAAAGGAGAACTTTCCTTAAATGATTGTCTTGAGAAAGGTCCCAACCTAATAGAAATAATTCCAACATTGTTGAATCGTTTTCGGAAATATCCTCTTGCAGTAGTTTCAGACATTTAGAAAGCCTTCTTGCAGATTGGTATAAGAGAGAAGGATAGAGATTATTTGCGTTTCTTTTGGAAAGGTGCAGAAGAAGAGAATACTAAAATTTACAGACATAGTCGCGTGGTTTTTGGGCTTAACTGTAGTCCATTTTTGTTAGCCGCTACGTTGAACTATCATTTAAATCGTGCCCCAGATCAGTTTGCAGTTACAGCCAACATTTTGAAGGAGTCCTTCTATGTTGATAATTGCCTGACTAGTTTTAAGAATGTTGAAGAATTGAATAGATTTGTACTAGAATCGAGAATGTTATTGTCACTGGGAAAGGTTAATCTTAGAGGATGGCAGTCGAATTGTGAAACCGAAATAATTCCCAACTCTAAATTAGATACATTCGTTTGCGTTTTAGGGTTAAACTGGGATTTGAAGGATGATACTCTTTCCTGTAAAATTGAGTCACTAAAGAAAGAGGAGATTGTCGCGAGTAAACGAACACTCCTTTCTTGCGCGCATAAGTTATTTGACCCAGTAGGCTTCCTTTCTCCCGTTACCCTGTTCCCAAAGGTGATATTGCAAGAGTGTTGGAAATTACGATTAAATTGGGATCAAAAATTGCCAGAACATTTAGAAAAGAAGTCCATGCAATGGGTAAAGGAAATGAAACTGCTGTCTGATGTCAAAATTCCTAGATGGCTTAATATTGACAGATCGGTTAACGGAGATGTAAGTCTTCATGTTTTCAGCGATGCCAGCAAGCATGCCTATGCTACCTGTATTTTCTTAAGAGTGAAGATCGAAAATAAGGTTTATTTAAATTTTGTGCAAGCACGCACTAGAGTTAAGCCTTTAAAGAGTATATCCATTCCTCGTTTGGAATTATTATCCTGCTTAATCGGAGCACGCTTGGGACGTATGGTCTTTTCAGATTTGAACATGCCAAATTTAAGAACATTCTTCTGGACTGACTCAACAACCGCTTTGTGCTGGATCCAGCGAGACGTACGGTGGGGAACTTTCGTTTGGAATCGTGTCCAAGAAATCAGAACACTTACAAAAATAGAAGATTGGCATTACATCCCTACGGAGCTGAATGCCGCCGATCTCCCTTCTAGAGGCTGTTCAGTTAAACAGGTTTTGCTGTCGAAATGGTGGGAGGGCCCATCATGGCTGTTAGAACCAGAATCGTCATGGTCAAGAGGCACCGATTTGCCGGACGAAGAGATCATAAATTCAGAAAGGCGTAAATCAGTATTGACAACTCTTAACAAAGATTCTAAACCTGACAATTGGTATTACAGATACTTTTCATCCATAAAGAAAATTGTACGCATGTTAGGTTGGATTCTTAGGTTTTACTTTAAATTACGAAGAATTACGGTACGGTGGGGAACTTTCGTTTGGAATCGTGTCCAAGAAATCAGAACACTTACAAAAATAGAAGATTGGCATTACATCCCTACGGAGCTGAATGCCGCCGATCTCCCTTCTAGAGGCTGTTCAGTTAAACAGGTTTTGCTGTCGAAATGGTGGGAGGGCCCATCATGGCTGTTAGAACCAGAATCGTCATGGTCAAGAGGCACCGATTTGCCGGACGAAGAGATCATAAATTCAGAAAGGCGTAAATCAGTATTGACAACTCTTAACAAAGATTCTAAACCTGACAATTGGTATTACAGATACTTTTCATCCATAAAGAAAATTGTACGCATGTTAGGTTGGATTCTTAGGTTTTACTTTAAATTACGAAGAATTACAAACGAAACCTCCAAAATTTTGTCAGTTTCGGAAATTGAAAGAGCTGAGATAACTCTTATGTTATTGGTTCAAAGAGAATCATTTAAGAGTGTGAACGATGATAAAGTTAAAGACCTCAGACCTATAGTTGATCGTGATGGTTTGATCAGAGCTAAAACCAATATTTCTTATCGCGACGATACTGATGACTAAGTTTCCTGTCATTTTGCCATCTGATCATGCAGTAGTAAACTTACTAATAATGAATGCACATAATGAGCTGCTGCATGCTGGTACTTCTATGGTGATGTCTCATTTGCGGGAAAAGTATTGGATCCTCAAAACTCATAAGACAGTACGAAACTGCATTAGAAAATGTGTTAAATGTCAAAGATTTAAATCCAAAAGTTGTGATGTAACTCCAGGAATTTTGCCGAAAGATAGAGTACGTGATGCAAATGTTTTTGAGATAGTGGGTGTCGATCTGGCAGGACCCCTCTGCCTTAAAGATGGTCGAAAAGCTTATATTGTTCTTTACACATGTGCGGTCTATAGGGCCATTCATCTGGAGTCAGTAACAGCCTTGACAACTGAAGCTTTTTTCCAGTCATTGAGACGTTTCATTTCTCGTCGCGGAAGACCATCTATAATATACTCAGACAATGGCAGTAATTTTAAAGGAGCGGAGAGCCTTCTTCATACAATTGATTGGGAGAGTCTGCGATCAAAGGCCGCTGAGCAAAGAATTCAGTGGAAATTTATTCCTCCTTCCGCACCTTGGTGGGGCGGTTGGTGGGAACGTTTAGTTCAAATGGTGAAACAGATTCTGAGAAAAGTTCTAGGTCGTGCTGCCCTGGATTACGAGGAGTTGCTTACAGTACTATGCGACTGTGAGAGAGTAATCAATACTAGGCCACTTACCTACGTGTCGGAAGACGTTGAAGATTCATCCCCATTAACTCCAGAAATGTTCCTGCGGGAGATTTCCAAATCAGGAGTACCTGATATCGATACAGTGGATAAGGAAAAACTGAGTAAACGAGCTAAGTATCTACAAAAGGTGAGAGAACAACTTAGAGCAAGATTCCGTGTGGAATATCTAGGACAGTTACGTCAGCAGTCCATTAAAAACTCTATAGCTAAACCTCTCCAGGTGGGTGAAATTGTTCTACTTGAAGATAACAACAAAAAACGTGGTTTTTCGAACCTGCCGCGTGTCATAAAGCTGCTACCTGGTCGTGATGGACAAATAAGACTTGCTGTCATAAAAACAGAGACTTCTGAGTTTCTGAGACCAGTGCAAAGACTGTACAGACTTGAGCTGGATAACCCAGTCCAAAAGGATATGACTGAAAATATTCCTATGACTACCAGCAGTGGTAGAACTGTGAAACCAGTGATACGTCTGTGAAATGTTTTGTACTTGTTTGAATACTTTGTAATAATTTGATTTATTTTTATATTTCTAGGTTTAGTATTATCTGTTAATATGTCTAAAAAATTATGGAATGCTGCATCTCCAGGTAAATTTGTATTTCAATTTAATTAGAACATCTTGGTAGGCATAATTTTATACTTCAATGTTGTATACTGTACTATTATGCATATATTATACTTAAGAGATATGTGAATTTACCTCCCAGTAAATTCAGGTGGGAGGAACATGTAGCGAATAGTTTATCCAACAGATGGCAGTATCTGCCAAGCTCCTTTGGTAATTGCCAATGCGCATGCGCAAGTGGAGTGTAAAAAGAAGTATGTTATTAGGAGAATGAGCTTTCGTTAATAATGTTGCTGCGCGTTTTGGCTGTGTAAATAAAAGTATATTTTTATATCATAGATGTTCTTTACTCTCTAATGCGATGCACTAGGTTAGTGCACGAATCTCTTCTGGTTCAGAAACCATTTTCAAACCGTGGATCACCACACTTTCTGCTGCTTTTTGCGACTTAAAAAAAATTAACAGATCGTGAAACTCTTATATCTTTAAATAATATATCTGATAAAATAAGTTTATAAGTAAATACATAAATAAAGTTATTTAGGCTTAAATAGAAGTTGGTATCACGAAATCCTGAGATCATAGAGTAGATGCAAAAACTTTTCAGCGCCAGTGGTTGGTCACTTCCCGTTCTTAATTGATTAACTTGTTTAATCTTTAAAAAATGTTGCCAGTAAGCAATACAGCCTTAGAAAGAGTATTTTCAACCAACACTTCGATCAAAGCAAACATCGAATTACATTGGGTTTGGAACTCCTAGATTGATGTGCTACATTTTGATACTGACGTCATGTGCTACTTTTTGCGACTTTTCGATTCTTCTCCTGCTACTTAAGTTGAGAAAATTCTATTATTATATTCTAATATATATATATTATTCTGCTGCTCCAGTCAAGTTTTATCAGTAAAACAAGAGTTAAGAAAGATGACACCTATGCCTGGATACAGAAATACAGGACCCGAAATGGAAATATTAAAAGAATAATGTTTTCTGGCACTAAAAAGGACACATTTTTTAAGACCTGTATTCGAAAAACGTTTGTAGTAAAAATTAACATTCTTCTCTAATGTATTAGTCATAGTTTTATGCTATAAAATTAAAGCTTTTTTCTTTAATTATAGTCAAAAATGGAAAAATAAATCAAACTACAAACAAAAATTAATTAATTTACCGTTAGCTCAAAATCGTTAAATAGAAGGATTAATCTAAGATTTTCATTCCCGATGATCTTTTGGAGGAGAGCAAAAGCAGTTGTAACATAATGTGAAATAAAGGCAAATCCATGCATCTAATAATATTTCACATCGAGTTGGCATTGCCACTGTAATTGTAATTAACTTCCAAACCCCATCTCAATAGTTATTTCTAATTTAATGAAATTTATTCTCTTTACATAAGAAGCTTAAAATTAACACGGTAAATTTTTATGTAACAACAGAGAGAAAAGAATAAAACCGATTTTATGAGAGAAGAAAAAATATTGTATATAGTTAATGCTGCGATAGGAAGAAGAATATTTTTTTAACTATGTACACTTGAAAATTAAACGATAATGACAGAAATAAAACGTAACTGATATTTAATGAAAAGTTATTAACATAAATTTGTACAAAATCATTAGTTAACATAAATTATAATGTTCGGCAGTTCAATATTTGCAAAATATTGATTAAAACCAAATTTTTGGAAACTGGAAAATAATGGAAACATTAATTCACCTTCTGAGGAAAAGGTTTTCTTTAATATGGTATATGGTCACATCGAGCAGATATGCATACCTCACATACATACCTCACATCTGGATTTCATATACTTTACCAAAGTGTTGATGAAGTCTTGTAGAATTGCACGCCATTCTTCTAAAAGTGCACTTTTCAGCTCCTGGAGAGTCCGGGGAGGATTTTGGTGAGCTGAAATTCAGCGCCGTAAGGCACTCCACACATGCTCAGTCGGGTTCAAGTCGGATAAGTAAGGTGGCCAATCCATTCGGATGATGTCTTCTATTTGCAAATATTCTGACACTCGATGCTCGATGGTACCGAGCATTGTCATCCATTGGCAAACCGTTAAGCTAACAACACTCCTAAGCAGTTTAATTTGGGGTTCAAGTATGTTACCCACCGATCTCCGAGAGGTTATAGAGCTTTCTAGAAAGATATGCAGCTCGGTACGGCCATTCATCATGATTTCTGTGCGGTACGTCAATTTGTCAAATCGTAAACGGGATATTTCTCGGGCAAGGGATGGAGGGCTGCCAGTTCCTTCCTCTCTCAAGATCAAAACACACGTAGAATCACTGTTAAGGCTATATCGGGGCTCGTCAGTAAATAATGTTCGATCTCAGTCATCTTGGCTCCACTGAACATGACGGCAGTACAAGTTTAAGTGGCTCCTCTCAAAACTGGAGTGATTGTGACACAAAAAATTTGTTTTCTCGCATGCAGTCCAACCTCTTCAAGTTTTCGTGCAGCAGTAGAATAGTTAATTCGAGTTCCTGTGGCAACCAGAAGATCTAAAGCGAAATCTCTTGCAGTCGCTTCGCGGTTTCTTCGAGCCGATAACGACAGAAAACGGTCTTGATGCAGTTGCTTTCGGTCACCTCTGTTCAGGCTATCTACCAACAGATCCAAAAAAGCAGCTTCAGACTCTTGATATGACACTTTGACGGATATTCTAATCTTGGGCCACCTCCATTTGTGTTTGACCTCCCTCGATTCTACCAATTATTCGCCATTTTTGACATTTCACTTAAATTATGCCTATGAGCCATAACTACTGAATACTGATAACTCTCAGAAAATACGTTCACTGTCGAGTAATTTCTTGTATAGTATATTATAATATTTATTAGGCGAATCAGTAATATTTTACTGAGTGTATAATGTTCATTATTTACATTTTGAACTTGAAAGATTCAAAATGTGTATGACGGGGCAATGATTCTCAGAATCAGAATCAGGTGTTAAAAATATAGCAAAAAAACTGGCCAAAAAGGATTATTTATAGCAAAGCACATGATGGTTCAAAGTTTATAAATATGACTGTTTTATATCAAAGTATGGGACTTCATCTGCAGCGTTTCAAATTGCTATATATTATGGCTTCCATATCTTAAATTTTTTCAATCGCTCATTCTAAGGACATGGGGCGAAATTTTTGCTCTTTTGTATATTCCTGTACTCATATAGTTGCTATAACATTCATCTTTCAGTTTCAAATTTCTGGTTCCAAGTTACGTTTGAGATATTTTTGGCAACACATTGGACATGGATTTAAGAATTTCACATGTGATGCATATTCATGTTTCTCAAATACCATCATATAAAAAGAACGAAAGAAACGAAAATGCAGTTATGATCATAAGCCATCATAGAGGCCAGCTTCATATAATGTGTAAAATAAACAAAAATATCTAAATATTTATAGTGCCATTAATAGTAATGCATACTTCGTTACTTTATTTTAAACTAGAATATACACACTGTTGCTTATTTTTAAAGAGAAATAAAAGTAAAAATTCATCCTTAAAAATATAATGGCAAATCTTACGACTTTTCAGCAAGCGGTCGTATTTTTTAGAAGATTTCACGGTAAAATACTATTATAATAAAATATTGATTGTTCAAAACAGCTTCCATGCAGTGATCTCAATGTTATTCTCCACAGGAATTGATAATGCATATACCCTTTTTTAAAAGCATTTTAATGGTCTTATATAACTTGTAGCTAATGCGTTTGGGTGCGTCCAACATTTTACAAAAGTTTTTAATGAAATAATAAAATTTTTTTCGAACTAGGAAATTTGTTTTTAAAGAAATCATTAAAATAGCATAAGGTTATTTTAGTAGCAAATAACTATCGCTCTGTATACGAAATATTAAAAAAGTAAAGTTATACAATACTATTACAACGTTATACAATATACAAAGTTATACAACAATATACAAAGTTATACTATATTAATGTGATGTTTCTCTGTACTATTCTTTAAGTATAAAGTGCTAAAGTAAAAAGAATAAGCTTATGTCAGAGGAAGAATTTCGTTTTCTTGATATTAGAGCATTACATATTAATTGCTAAAATATCCCTTTAAAAAGAAACTTTACTAAATATTAATTTAAGAAACGTTTCGATATTCGTGTTTGGGCAAACATCTACAGGTCCACCATTGGCTAAGCGGTAAAGTCGCTGTACGCTGGTAGTTCGGCTCTAGTTTCAAATTCAGGCGAAAGGGCTGCATATTCTGCAGAAGAAACACTCTTCAAATAGAATGAATTTATCTTATTCGCAACAAATATATTTCACTTATTAATATATAACTTTTAATGTTAACAATAGGTATAATCACATCATTCACAATATGTATTTTGAATCTCACACTTTCAAAATCAAAGGAATACAAGCATTGAGATAAGAAAATATTACATTCATTGGAACACTTCCCACTTATTCTCAGCTCAATAAAAAAATATACACTTGAATTCTCTTAATCCTCAGGTAATGCATAATATTTGAGGTTAATTATAGCTTGAGTCATTTTCTTCATAAAAGAGCCCTAATAGTATGATAGTCGTAATAATTTCTACATAATATGCCGCGAACATTAATCCGAATATCAGTGCGTGATTAGTTTCCCAAAAGTGAAATTTTGACGATTAAATAAATTATAAAGTAAAAGCGCAACGAGATCTTCTACTAAAATGATAGAAGCATTTATAACTGCGAAATAAAACGTAAACAACAACATGCGCTCATACGCACAGTTTCAAAGATTCAGCATCACAACAGCAATAGAAGCTCATTTTGAATTTTGGTCCGTTTTTGAAACCCTTCCTTTAATAGAGATGCTGATGTGCACTTATGAATTATGCGAAGGGGCTTGGTGCACTTGTGAATTATGCGAAGGGGCTTTTTTTCCATGTGTAACGTGTATACGAGCGACTTTCCGAAAGCTATCCAAAAGGTATCCCACCCGTCAGTCAGATAACTTTCGAGTGCTTTGCCATAACTAAATAAATCAAACCAAGCCAAATAAAAAATCTGCATTCGATTTATCGTATTACTTAACAGGAAACTACAATATTAAAAAATGTCGCGGCACTACTTTATTTCTATTATTTCTAATCTTACAATTTAGTACTTTTACTAGTACTAGTACAAATTAGTATTTTTACTAGTACTTCCTAGTTAAAGCGGCTAATGCATGAGCTACGGACGGCATTTGAAATCTGATTGCTCTAGATTTTTAGTTTTGGCGCCTAAGAGCGAGGGCATCTTTAACAAGGAAGCACTACAAATCACGGTATCTCACAAGTCAAAGGAATTAAATGAAATATTTTGTCAGTTTCTCTAAATAATATCAATAACCATGTGTTCAGTCAGAAATGCTATTCTTAATTATTATTATTAATAGTTTATTTTCGCTAATGAAAAAATTCAGCAATGGATAACCTGGTATCCCTCCTGTCGTTGCACCAGTGTTTCATATGAAACTTAGGACTTCTTAAGAAAAATAATTTAATCGGCATCTTACAATTTTTACAAAAGATTACTGAGCAAGAAGACATCGAAGTTAGTCCACCAATTGACTTAATTGTCTATTTCAATGTAAATAAAAATAAATCATTTATCTCTATTCAATGTAATAAAAGTTTTAAATGTAAACAAATGGCGGCCTCGTTGGGCTTAGCAGCACTAATTAAACTTTTAAATGGTCGATAATTCTACAATTGTAGTATACAAATTAAATAAAGATATAAAACTTTAACCAGAACATAAAAATAATATAATTCAATCACTTTGTAAGGATTATGTTAATTTTATTAAGAGTTAAATTTTGAGTTAAACTTCCTTTCCAATCGATTCTTAATTTCAACTTACCACTTCTGGCCAGAACGTAGTTTCAGAATCACGTTTGAATGCTAATGAGAAAGATTGGTATTTAACCGCGAAGTTCTACTGTCTTAGTAAGAGAGATACCAGATATTCTGGCTAGCACGCGTCCGCCTTTTTAGGCTACTCTCTCGTAAGCTATTGTTACCCTCGGCCGTACTTCAGACCCTTGATAGCTTCGCAGTCGCTTAGCGTTAAGGGGCCAACTCTGTTAGAATTTTGATAGCTTCGGCTGTATCTTATTAGTTAAGATTAGTTTAGTTTAATTTAGTCTCTTAAGTTAAAGCTCGAGTGTCGGCTATATTGTACAACTCCAAGACGGCATGCTGTTATATCTGATTTGAATAATAAAGGGTCTTTTAACCCTTTCCAAGTTTATTCACAGTCTCACGAACTCAAGCGATTATTCGCTTATCAGTTCTTAAGATTCTTCACTTTTAACTGTAACTTAGAATTACACAGTGGGGAATCCTACAACTTATAAAGCAAAAAATTCACTATTTACCATATAAGAATAAAACACTGAGCTAACCGAGCAGGGTAACAGAGGGGCAATATATATAAGTTTGATACAGCCGATTGCAATACAAAATGGAGTTGCACAACTACGTGTTACAGCAGTCCCATATACAAAATCACAATGTTCAACGTTTTGAGTATGGGAGATACATACGTACGTACAGATGTCACGAAAAAAAATCTCTTCTGAATCCGTTTTAAACCCATTTTACAATTCGTTCTGAAAAAAAAAAAAAAAAAAAAAAAGAGTCCTTTGTTCTGTCCGTATATACAGATGTCACGCAAAAGCATTGTTCAATGGGATTCAGAGTGTCCAAAATAGATATTTTCATTGAAGTATGATCATATGAAATTGATGATCGAAAATAGGCTGACCATCTTTACCTTGATATTGCTCTCCTTTTCAGTGGTACAGTATGTCATATTGCCACACATTGAACATTCCTTGAGCCATAAGGATAATATTTCCAATCTAATCGTACAACTTTATTGTACTTTTAAGGTTTTTCATCTGAATCACATTCGTAGATTAGGATTTATTATAATCACTTTTATTTGTTCAGGCCTGTTCGCTGTTTTGGAGATAAAATTAGCACTCGCTTGCTGCTTATCTAACAACGCCCAGATTTAAGTCTTAAATATTAAATGGCATAATAACATCCTAAACGTTTCATTAATATTAGCTTTTTCTTTTATAATAACGTGGAATGTGTACTTTAGGGGTCTCTGAAACCTTCCTATTCTAAAGGTGTCATACTGGCTTAACAGTAAAACGAGACTGAAACCTGTAAAAGATCATACAGTAATCTTTTGTGAAAACTGACTTTCAATTTTGTGCACTCAAAAATTTATCTTCTTACACGCTCACCGAATTGCTTGTTGCCATACAAACTCTAAATTTAATTGCATTTTTTTAACTGTATTTGTTGTTTTATATTTTTCTGCATTTTACAATTTTTAATGAAGACTGAGTTTTTAAGTCTTTTCGTTTTGCCGTGAAGTGAAAACTAAATTGATTGAGTTAGAAATATAGCTGTAATGAAATTCGAGGAAATGAGGTTAAATGAAGTGCAGCAAGAAATGTATATAATTTAATAGGCCGTGCAAGGAAGTCACCATAGGTGATCACATCAGATATTTTTTAGTAGAGAAGGTGTTACAACAGCCGAAGCTCATTGCTGGATGAATGCGCTGCAGGGTAATTTGTATGTGTCCATGCAGGAACTGTAGTGTAGGAAGCTTAAACGTGGTGTCTTTTTGTGGAGAAGCTTATCCCATTAATAAGAAGATTCTTGTTCACGCTCAGTTGTGATGTAACCAGGATAATTTTCAAACATTGCACGGAAAAGGGAGTAGCAGTGACTAGTACTTCTCATACAGATCTGCTCCAAAATCACTTTTGCCTGGCAAATCAAGAATGAATGACAGATTTCTAACTTCATATGTAAATACTAGTGTATAAAAGTGGTCGGCAGCATTCTGAGTGTTTGACGATTGCAACAATCTGGATATGAAATCAAATGTCTCGCGTATCCACGTTATTCATCAATTCTCAGAGAACTGCATGTGTTCGGACTGCTGAAAAATGCATTTTTTATGCTTTTTTTTTTTTTTTTTTAATTTTTTTTTCTCAGAATTTCCGAAGCGAAGAAGAGGCGAAAATTCAATATACGAATAGCTGTGCCACAAACCAAAAGAACTCTTTTTACATGGAAGTAATGCACTTTTGCAAACCTCCAGTACGTGCATTGCACATTGTACGGGCCTACGTCAAAAAAGCATGATATACGTGTAATGTTTCGGTATTTTCTCATTTGCCCCATTATAAATAGTTAAACTTTTTAATTGAAACAACCTCGTATGATTATAGAAGTAACCAAATCTAATTCTGCAACAAAACGTAATTTAGAAGAAAACTGTCCAAATACACGTTTTACAATACTAACTACAGATACTCCTGTCTTGTTACAATGATTTAGTCGTTAACCAAGAGAAGTACCATACTGATTTCTTTCATTTACATGAAGTTAATATCTACAGATAACTCATAGTTTGCATAATTTGAAAAACGAATGTATTCAAAATGATTTTATTGTAGCAAATTTCTTCTTTTCAGAAGTATACTAACAAAAATTTTAACAATTAAATTTATAGAACGTTCTAATAAATTAAACCTAAGAATCTAGCAGCAGTTTTGAACTTATCACTGAAACTGTTAAAAAAGTCTTATTAAATGTTGCAGAAAATATAGTTGAGATAAATGACGTAGAGAAAATTGATAGATTTGTAAGCATTGAATAAACTCACCAGGGAAGACTGTTTAGAATTTTCTTTACCCTACCTCCTTAAATATTCCGATAGCTTCACAGCAGTTATTCAATTGCTGTTCCGCTTTCATGAAATGTTTAGCATTCGAACCTATATTCGATAATTCTAACTTAGCCAAGTTCAATTTCTACAGCATGTTAGCTAAGCCAAATTTGAATGAATTTATTTCTTACTTCTCTCACTGTTTCCTCCAATTCTTCTTCCGAATTATTTACTTATGACATTGGCAGGATCTGAAGAATTCCGACCATACGCCCTTTCAGCCTAACCGGCCTGTCCTTTTCTTCTATAGTCAGTAGTACATTCTCGCAAGATGAAAAACCATAGAAAAGATTGATATGCATGTTACGCTGCTAGAAGAGCAGGTAAAATGGCACGTTTTGATTAATTTTGTGCTCTATATATAAATGCTTACTTTATTCGTATTGTCCAGTAAAAATAAAATGCTGTCCACCATTACGTAGATGTTTTAATTACGCCCACATTGCGCAATCACGCAGGAATTCACAAGTTCGTTTTCGAAAATGATGCATTTAAACGTCTTAAGCATTCTTTCCATGTCCCTTGTTGCACTTTTCTGTCAGGCTTTTCCCAAATAATTCTTCTGTATGCGGAGGAAACTGCTGTATGATTAGAAAAGTCACGAAGTACTTACTTACTTACTTTTATGCATTTACTTAAAAAGTAACTTACTTATTTTTATGCCATCGATTCGAAAGATTGATTCATGATGATATAAACGCTGATAAAATTCTTTTTTTTTTTTTTTTTTTTTTTTCTAAATTTAATGCAAAATAGGATTTTTGCAAAGTGATAAATTTAGGTTTGGAGAAGATGTTTTAATTATTAAGTAGAGCGTTTCGTTATATATGATAACAGAATGATTCAGACAAAACTCAGTAAATATTTAGAAAATTCGTTCTTAATATATTTACAATGCATAATAACTTAATAGTACATAAATGAATATAATTGCTTTTTTTACGAAACTTTTAATCACGGTTATGTCTGTTAGACTTCATTGCACCTTCTAATGCTGGACGTATATCGTTCGGCTTTTTAACTATCATTATTACAAAGTCAGCATAACTCTAATCTCATACGAAACCAATGTTTTTGTCATCTGGAAGAAAGTTAAGCATTGTGTTTTTGCAGAAATCTTGCAGAATATATCAAGCATTGCTGTATATTTTCCCCCTGTAAACAATTATTACGCTCATCTTTTCTCTTACTTTGATAAGATCGTCAGTTATTTTTCTGGTGTCGCTAGAGATTTATAGTACCTTATAAGGTATTTTCTCCCTTCTTTCCACATGCCTTCGTGGTATAACTGGAAGTCCATTCGATGCGTATTCGGAAGGTCTGGAATTCGAATCCCGGCGATGGCATTTCATATTTTCACGTTCCAGCATCAAAAAACATTAATGACTCTACATTGGCGTCCGTGCTAAAAGGTGGTGGGCGATAATTGGTCACCATCAGGATTTGTCAACTGGATCTCATCCTCAGTCACCCTGTAAACGGGGAGTATATATGGTATTTTCTCCGTTCTTTCAGCATGCCTTCATTATGTAACTGGAAGCACACTCGACGCGTATTCGGTAGGTCCGGAATTCGAACCCTGGCTGGAGAATTACACATTTTTCAAGTTCCAGCATCAAAAAACCCTAATGACTCTACAATCTTAAGGAATGCAAGGTTTTGCAATTTCTGAATCTTAAATGTTGAAATAAATCTTTCATATATAAATAAAATAAAATAGAACTTTAAAAAAATCTTTCCTTGATTGTATGAAATATTTGTTTATTTATTTATTTATTTTTATCTGCTTAATGTACTGGATTTAAATCCATCATATCCAAAGCGTCTTCATTCTGGTGCTTGAAGAAGAGAGAAATCCTGCAATTTTTTGGAAATCACTTTGATAACGTTAACCTTATAAAAGGTCTCATGTTCTTTGGTAGTATCAAATATACGAAACCTTTAAGCCTTTAATTACCACTATGTCCCACAGGCTGAAACGGGGTGCAAAGGACCCTTTTATAACTCAAATAAAAGTTTAACAGAAGGCACCACTCTTGCATACAGAAACCAGTAATTATGGCTTAAATCAAAAGTAAGGAAATTGCATTAACTAGATAAATGTCAGTTAGTCTAAACGCTACAAAATTTGAGGAGGCAGATGTTGACTCTTACCCAAAGCCGGCGTGACAAGCCTAATGGCGAGAATAACGCAACGCTACAGAATACTACTCTCAAGAGAATCAAAAATTTCATAATAATTCATTGCTTTTAAATTAGCTCTGTCAGTTAAGTAATCTATAGTTATAATTTAAAAGCTAAAATGAAGAACTAATACGATATGAAAAAGGCAGAGCGGATGATAAATTAAAAATCTTATTCGGTGCGAAATGATACCTCTTGCCAATATGCATGGATTATGAAAGTTCTGCTAGCGTGACATTATGTAATTAATGCAATGAGTGGAAGAAATGGAAATTTAACTTACAAAATATTTCTACGTTAAAACTACAGACATAAAGAATTACCTACTATTGCTCCCTATTAATGTTTCGAAGCCTATTTTAATAGGTTAGAATCTGGCCTTGGTCTGCAAACGCTGCGGTTGGGACATGATCCTTACATTAATTCTTTGAAAACTTGCGTTAAACTGACTTCGAAAGATGACTTTGTATAAAATGCACAAGCCGTAATTAAAATATGGTTGTATTATCGAAACCAACTTAAATTGAAGAAATTTAAAGTGACACAGAAAGGTTAATTAAAACAACATCTTAGTTGGAATTGGGATCTCACTGTTACAAATCGCTCACTACATCAGACTCGCAATACGGCTTCTCTTGGATGTATTCCACTGGACAACTGCCGAATAAGGCCACTGGCATGCAAAGTCCACTCAATCTCTCTGGGACAAGGCCTCTTGTAGGATCCAATTGACATCAGTAGCCTTGACTTCAGCTGCAGAATTCACTCGATTACTGGACTTGATCTCTTCACTTTAATGGGCTACTTGATTCGACCGGACACGATTTCTCGGAAGGAGAAGTCTTTCTGGTGGTAGTGGTACCTTACCTACTCTGCTTGGCGCGACTCTGCTCGAATCTGTACTGCACTGCTTTACAGCTGCAATCTATGGCTTTTCTTTGTGGCGGTTACTGCTAGTTACGCAAGGTATGCAATACTTGACACTAACATGATTTTTACGTGCCCGGTTTATCATTTTCAACTGCTCACACAATGGCTGTTCATTGCAACTTTAGTTCCAAAAAACTTGAGAAAACTCATTTGCAAGCTTCTTGGTGATCTAAAATTTCAGGCATTTGCCTTGGATATTAGCAGTTGCTTCTTTGTGTTTACGCTTATATACATCTCCCTAAATATACTCACTCAAAGATCATTATTTCCGTAACCACTTGGCACAGACATATACATCCAGTTAACAAAATTTCTTAACATAAAACGTATATAAGTATATTATGAAATTTAAAAATTTTAAAATGTCAGTTTTGAAACATTTAAGAATTTCTAGCTTTTTTATACGTGCTCTATATAATTATGTTGGGTTATATTCGGTGTGAAACTTAAATACAGAACGTTCGACTCATGTAAGACAGAAATTAACTGAGATGATTAATTTTAAAATTAGAGATATTTTTTTCTGAAAATTCAAGTGTCCTACACAAATTGAACAGCGAAATACTTAAATCTCTACATAATTAAAAAATTAAGCATAATTTTTTAAAAAGGTTTCTGATTTTAATAGATTAAATGACGATCCATGTTAAACACGCATGTGAAAAATATTGAACAATACCCATTTTTTTTTATCAAAAAGAAGATTTTATTCACAGAATCTTACAGGATTAATGTTCAAGAAAATACTGGCGGACTTTAATTTTGGCACATAGCCATCATGTAACATTATTTGCATATATTAAGAGCATTTCTAGTTTAATGAATTTTTTGTATGATAATTAGATTACGATTTTAAAATAGTAAAATTATTAATGAATATTATTAATGTTTTTTTTTTTTTTTTTTTTTTTTTTTTTTTTTTAACATTTGAAAGTTTATAAATTAGTTGCCTGAAAACGGCTTTCAGAATGGCAAATGTTAAAAAATGAGTAAATTAAAGGAATGTACCACAGTAGTAAATCATAAATGAGTATGACTAAATGGCTTTAAAAGAAAAAAAAGAACTATTCTGTTATATTTTTAGCTCATCCCAACTAATTATCTCGGTTAATATTTGCAGTTAGAAAGTCAAACGTTTTATTTTTATTTTTAAAAAGCGGCTCAACTTCTCTTAAATAACTATATGTACTATATATGAATATATGTAACTAACTATATGTAACTATATATGAATGGTAAAAAATATTAAATTTTTTAAGTTTTACAAAATTACTTTTTTAACTTTAAAATACTAAAATATGAATATTTGTGTCGTTTAAAACATTTTTGTAATTGGAATGACACGGATACGAGCAAGGATTGCTAAAATAAGGCCGCATAAGGGGTGTCCATACGCGTTGTACACGACATTAAATATCGTACAAAGTTAAGCCAAAGTTTCAAAATAGAGAGTTGGTTTAATGTGTCTATTTTTAACTAAGCTTAATTCTCATCCGCATTTAGAACCTTACAAAATGTGGGGCTGTGCTAATGTATCGAATAATCGCGTGTTTTTCTCGGATGAAAGCTGTCATTGGTGTTTAAAAAAAAATCTGATGTGTACACCACATGACCTCCTTGTACAAAATACTAAATTAGACGCATTTTTTCTTGCGTTTCATTTAAATTTATTGAATTAATTAAATCTACTTCGTCGACAGCGCATAAACCACAGTAGAATAAATGCGCTATTTAAAATTCACTATATTTATTTACCATATCGATACTCTGACGCTATATTCACTTAATTACATCACATTTATTTTATAGCTCAGAACGAAAAAAAAAATTAAAAAAAAAATAAATAAATAAATAAAAAATTATATCATCAGAAGAATTATCTAATCGTTGCCACATGTTCTATTCAAATTCTACAATAAATCTGAAACGATGTATAAAAGAAATTAAAGAAATTAAAAATAAACAGGTTTTCACAGACAATTCAGCGATGAAAACAACATAATTCAATCATTTTTAAAGCAAAAAGTGTACAATTTACAAATGTAAGAATAAAGAAACTGAGCTCACTGAGTCGCGTAACTGAGTGGATATATATATATATATATATATATATATATATACATATATGCGTTTGGTGCGGCCGATTGCAACCAAAAACGGAGTTGTACATCTACATGTTATAGCAGTCGCACATACAAAATTTCAACATTCTGAGACTGTTCGTTTTTGAGTTATGCAAGATACATAGAAGCATACGTACGTATAGACGCCACGAAAAAAAATCTCTTCTGAATCCATTTTATATCAATTTTATAATTCGTTTGGGGAAAAAGAGCCCTTTATTCTGTCCTAAGGTACACATGTCAAGCAAAAACATCGTTAAATTGCATTTTAAAGGTCAAAATGGATATTTTCGTTGAAATATGATAACCGAAATTTTTTAAGATTACAATACATCTTTTTTACTTCGTACAAGGAAGTAAAAAGCATTTTTATCACATAACTGCAAAGCTTCATTAGAAACCAAAAGGAAGCTTCGGAAACTGTGCTCTTTATAACAGCATTAAAAAATCTACTAAATACTTTTGCTGAATTATACTTTCTGTATTTCGAAATAAACTGCGAGGGACATTTCAGTTATTTCAAGAGTTCGTAATATAATGTATACGAACGTAATAATGTATACCTCAACTATATACGTGCATAAAGGTCTTTTTTAGTTTGTTCTCTTTTCTTTAATTATACACATATTGTGATATATATATATATATATACATTCCTAGGTAACATCGACAGCTAATTACGTTAATTACATTATCCATTGAAGAAAATTGCATTAAACTGCTTACAATGCATCCTTACAGAGAATTTCTTTTCCGTATGCAATCTCAGTCACTTTTAGCTCTTTTTGAAGGAAATTACTTACAGGAAAATTACAAAACATATTTCATTTCGTTCAAAAATGCTCATTTTAAAGACTTATGTTTTACGCTCATAATCAACGATCGTGAAATTGCATTTTTGATGCATTACCAGCGATTACTCTTCCCATACTGCGTTTGCAACTCACACCAGTTTTACTCAAACTTTATAGCAGCCTCCAGAGACGAAGCCAGTAATTTCAGTTCAATGGAAATAATCGTGTTTTGGGGAATAATAAATATTAATTGCATGCAGTTTGTTTTCGAAGCTATTACCAACGATTTTTCGTGTTCATTTATACTGCGGAGAATGGCGGCTGGTGATGGATTAATTGAGAGATAATTTTATCTCCGAAAAAATGTCTGCTGCTGTGCACCAATTAACTTGTTAGGTTAAACGCGCTGTGAATTTCAGAAATGGATAGGGATACGTCTTGTTAGTCTTATTTCATAACAATTTACTTTTCACTTATCTTCAGAGTCAGATTTTTATTTTTAAGATGTCTCACATTTCGAGTAATTTATGTGGTTATAAAGCAGAAGTAAATGTAAGACATATCGCTTCGCAAACTTCGATGAATAAACAGTAAACTTTTCTCTGAAGTAGAATTATTATCTTCTATACTGTAATGATCTCTGTTTTCCGGGCGAATGTTATTTTATATCACAAAAACTCACTGGCACTGTCTAGATACTGCTTACAAATAAATAATGCATGTTGCTTACTCAAATGTTTTCTCACTACTCAAAAGTGCCTACTCAAAAGTTAGTTGTTTAGACGTTACACATGGGTAAAACCATAAAAACGCCCTTGCAGCCAGCGTGTTCGACGGGATTTGAACCTCCAACTAAATTACTAGTGTTCAACGACCGCTCGGCCGCTAGTGGGCCCGCAAAGACCCAATAAAAAATTTGGGTATTACTAATAGTAATCTCAGACTTACATCAAAACAGCAAATACTAGTAAATCGGTATGAAGTTAGATTTCTCTTCTAATATTTTCAAAGTTATTCTAATTTAAGTGTCTTTGCCTAAAGTTCTTAGGCTTCGAATTGCTTAATATTTCACAGCATAATGCACAATAAAAGGAATCCAACATAATGTGAAATAAAACTACATCTGTTCACAATATAAAAGTAATGAATTCTTGTTTATTATAAAGCTCAATGTTCAAAATCTGAGTAATACTTAAAATAATGTTAAATTTTTCAATTTCCATATTTTAAAATTTACGCTATTATAGTGCCAAATATAATAAGATGAAAGTAGTACTTTCAGAAAATTCCTGTACGTAAATTAATTAAATGGTGTATACACAAGTTGTCCTAGCGAAAGATCTAGGGAAGCATGAAAGTTTACATTTCTGTTTCGAACTGTAAAATACCCGAGAAAACTGTTTTGCTATTATTATATTGAAGTGCTAAAACTTTTCTAAGAAAGTGTACGTTAATTTATTTTACGTTCTTTATGATTTTTCGCAATAGTAATAAGTATTTCAAGATATGTCGTTTGAAAACTGTTACCCCATTCATCACTCTAAGGAAAAAGACACAAGATTATGCATATTGACCTACAGTTTTTCAAAATCTTCTATATATCTCTAATATTTCTTACACGTAATGGACTATGCGCACAAATTTTTAGCGAATCACAAAACATTTTTCTCAACAATTTCTTTCATTATACTACTTTCATTGTACATTTCAATGATTACATATGCCTTCAATATATACATATGTTTTCATTATTGGAAAATATAGATGATTTGTGACCGAATGATCTTTAAAAATACTAAGTTTTTAATTATAAAAATAGCAACATTGAGGATACGGTATGTTGATAAAAATTCTTAATTTAAATGAAAACTATAAGTTTTGAATAACCTCATCCTATATTTACTTTTGACCTTAAATTTTATTTATAATAAATTTTTTCAATAAAGTACCTCACTTTTGAAATTACTCTAGTAAAATAATTGGCTCTTGATTGCATTTCCATAAAGCATCTCATGAAACTGAGTTTCCAGTTTCCTTTCAAGCTAAATAATTCTAATGAAGTTTATTTCATTAAATTATCACTACATATATTAAAATCTTAGACATTACTCCTTCGGAATATTATTTCAAAATTTTTTGAAGAAATGTATACCGATTGTAGCTTTGAGCTGTTCTAATTGTACCATCCTCTTAAATTAGAAGTTTAAAAAAATTTCATTCTATGTTTATTTTAAAGTAAAATTAAATTTTGATTGCGTGCAATATACTGCAATGATTTTAGAAAAATAATTTAAGATAAATCGAGAGTAATTTGCACAAAAAGTTAGGATTTGTTTGATTAAAACAGAGGAGCTGTAAATAAACTGCTATCTAATTATGAATTTCTTTGTTTTTATAAAGAGCTTTGCCATTAGATACAAATTTTACCTCCTCGAACTCCTTAGAAAGAGGTAATTTATCTCGTAAAAAAACCAAAATATGTTTCTATTAATACTGAAGCAAAATTTGCTGCACCTTATATTTAGTATTTGTTCGCTTATGATATCCGTGAATCATCCTACTTCGTTGTCTGTTTCTCAGCAGCAAAATATGGTAAACCTAACAAAAATAGAAATAAAAAATTCGAGAAAAAATTATCGTGATTAAACTTTGTTTATATTTATATGCATGTTTAAAAAAGATATTAAAGTTTCATATCAAAAGTTTCGAAACTTGATTCTTCTAGTTTTCTTAGTTGGGCACAATTAATGCAATCAATACACATTTTTTTCAATCAATACACATTTTTTTCAATCAATACACATTTTTTGTTGGCTGGCTTGACAGTCTTCAAAGTCACTAAAAGTTTCTTTACTTTTCTTTTTTAAATAGAATAGCTGCAGTTTTATTCGAAATCATAAATTTTCTTTTTGTTTTTAGAAGTTTGTTATTTGTTTATTCGTTGACTATTTTTATTCTTGAGATTGTACCTGAGACATCGCTCTTTGAATCGATATCTCTTCTTATAATATCAAGATCACTTAAAACTTTTAGTTTGAGAAAGCGGTTTGCTAATCTAATTTTATTATATTTGCTGTTTTAGTTAGTTACAATGATCTAAATGTGAAACAGCATTAGTTTACTTTTCGGTCTAATTTCCATACCACAAAAATTTGTAAGCTTAAATTACTGTAAGTAAAGATGTCGTAATTACTGCGTTATAATACCAAAATAATGTGTTACCTTGTCACTTAAAATACGTAATTTCGTTTTACGCTTCACTAATTAAGAGCTTTAATTCCTTCACTAATTAGTAATTACAGAAGATCGTTCCCTCTGTACGGAAATAATTGTCTATTTAAATTTTCTCTTTAGCATTTTGAGATAAAGATTTATCATTTTGAATATAATAGAGGAAAGCAAATATGAAAAAATTTGATGTGGACTAAACATGACTTCCTTGTATGGTCTTTAAAATCATAACAATCTTTTGATGCATTTAAACTTATTTCCTCGAATTTCATTGCAAACATAAATCTAAATCAATCTATTCAGTTCCTACTTCGCGACAAGACAAAAATACGTAAAAATTCAATCTTCATTAAAAATTGTAAAATACAGAAAAATTTAAAGCACCAAATACAGTTAAAAAATTTTACAATTAAAAATTAGAGTTTTTAACTAAAAACAATCAATTCGGGCAGCGGGCAAGAAGACGGTTCTTTTGGTGCACAAAAATGAAAGTTTACTTTTGATCCCACACGGGAAAAACACCGAAGTTGGTGCTCAAATTGACTTAATTTAATATTCTATTGAGGAGTTTCAATTGTAAACAAATGTGGCTCAGTCAGGCTTAGTAACACATGAACAACTTTCAAATTCTTGATAATTCTACAGCTACTGCATGCAGATTAACTAAAAGCATAAAAACCTTAACTGGAAAACAAGAATAAGCATAATTCAGCCATCTGTAATACAAAAATGCGCAATTTACCAACATGTAGGAATAAAATAAATTCAGCTTCTCGAGCTGATTGAAAAAGCGGATATATATATATATACGTATTTATATACGTTTGGTGCTGCCGATTGCAACCAGAAAGGAAGGTGCGCAACTACATGTTATAGCAGCCTCATATACAAAATTTCTCCGTTCTGAGACTAATTTTAAATCCATTTTTCAATCCATTTTGGGGAAAGAATCCTTTATTTTACCCGTACGTACAGATAGCGGGCAAAAACATCATTAAATTGGATTCAAGAGCGGTCAAAATGATATTTTCGTTGAAATATGACATCTGAAATTTTTCGCGATTACAATACATCCTTTACTTCGTACAAGGAAGTAAAAATGGATGCAGTACTTCACACTAAGTCTGTTCGGTAGCCGGAAAATATCAAGAAAATAAATTTTTTGATCCTGAAAGAAAAACCCACGGACGCAAAGATCTATTGTATCCGAACTGTCAGTTCTATTTGCACTGTAAGTAAAATATTCATAAAGTCGCCCCCTGAAGTTAAAAAAGATGTTTAAGCAGAAAGTTCATCTACTTTTGCCAAAGCATATTACAGGAAAATACTTTTTTTTTTTTAAATCTAAAGGCGAATAGTTGCCTATTCAGCATTGATCACTACTAAGGCCCAAGAGTAGTGGCCTCTTTATTGTGGAGGCCCCTAACAGGTGGCCACCGTTGTCTCCTATAAAGGGACGAACAGTTACAATCCTGCCTTCTCCGGGATTCAAGCCCGGAGCCTTCGGTACCGGAATAGGCTTTCCTAAACACTATACCGTCTAGGAGGCTGGAGAAAAAAGAATAAAAAACTGTATGATAAACACCTAGCTGCTGATTAAATGGGCACTTTGTGGTAACATTCATTGCGGAACTGGTATTTTTACGTAAGTGACTGTCATAAAAAAAAACACAATTTTCTATTGTACAACTAAGGATAATGGCAGTACAAAATGGCTACGTTAATATACAGAAAAGTTCCCAACGGAATTCATGATGGCTGCAGGATTTTGCTACTATGATTAATTAAAGTTAAAAAAGTTTCAAATAAGGCTGAAATTACACTCATGTCCATAAATTAAGGATAATTCGGAGTCACGCGGAAATCGAACTCTAAAATAAATATATCACCTGTAAAATCATTACACACGTCTTCAAGAATCATATGCAAATTTCCGGAAGTAACCAGATGACACCGATGGTACGTCACAATGACGAGAGTGTAAGAGAGTGATATATAAGGAATACAGACAAAGAAGTAAAATTGTTCGCAGGCGCTTTATAAGCATTTCAGTGCAATAACCGAATAGTTATGACACAAAGGACGCATTTGGAGGATTTTTTACGTGGTAGAATTATCGGCCGTCTGGAATGTGGGCGTACCCAACTGGAAGTATCAGACTAACTTGGAATTGCCCAAAGTGTCATCTCCAGGCTTTGGCAACGATTCCAAGATGATGGTAATGTGAGTAGACGTTACAGCACAGGTCGCTCCAGAGTTACAACGCCGAATGAGGACCGGTATTTGGCAGTTACTGCCAAAAGAAACAGGCGGAGCACAGCCTCAGACCTGTCTCGTCAGCTCTCTTCAGCCACTGGTACGACAATTTCAAGGCAGACCGTGTACAGACGCTTAGGGCAGATTGGTCTATATGCTCGTAGACCTGTCAGATGCGTTCCACTTACTGCAACTCACTGTCGCCTGCGGTTAGCCTGCAGTAGAGAGCATGCATTGTGAACACCGCAACAGTGGGCTTGTGTGATGTTTTCCGACGAGTCCAGGTTTAGTTTGCAGTCTGATTCTCGCCGGAATTTCATATGGAGAGCTCCAGGTACCCGTTACCACCAAGAAAACATCATTGAACGACACCGTTACGGTCGTGCAGGAGTGCTCGTTTGGGGTGAAATTATTCTGGGTTCCAGAACTGACCTGCATGTTCAAATTGGAACCATGACAAGCCAAATCTATCGGGACGTCATTCTGGAACAACATGTACGTTTGTTTCGGGGTGCCATGGGCGCACAATTTGTGTTTATGGATGACAACGCCTGTCCTCACCGTGAAAACATCGTAAGCGAATGCCTTCAATCGGAGGATATCACCCGTATGGACTGGCCAGCATTCTCACCGGACTTGAATCCAGTAGAAGCACGGGTGGGACATGCTTGGCCGACGAGTTGCAGCCCGTCAACCTTCTCCTACATGTCTACCGGAACTTCGGACAGCATTGCTTTTTGAGTGGTGTAATATCCCCCAAGATCAGATTGATAATTTGATACTCAGCATGCCTAGGCGTTGTACGGACTGTATTGCATCGTCTGGGAGACATACAATGTATTAACAATCATACCAACCATATAATATTGGGTTTTTGTAAATAAGTTTTTTTTTTTTTTTTTTTTTTTTTTTTTTTTTTTTTTTGTAATTTGCTCCAGGGAGAAAAAATCGCTAATTTTTTTAATAATATCAAACATATAGCATCTTTTTTTGCTCTTTACCTTTTGTTTAATAAATAAGCTTTACAAAAAAGTCAAATTTGGTTTGCTTCTAACTCCTCCTTTGCCTGATTTTGCATTATCCTTAATTTATGGACATGAGTGTATTTCACTATATAATCAGCAAAATATTTCAGAACCAATTTTGGAAGAAGAAAGAATTACATGGAAAGGACTTCAGTGATTACATGGAAAGGCTTCATATGAAGAAAGTAGTTATATGTTAAGTCAAATTTCACTTATTTAACAAAGAACCAGGAACAGGAATAAAATGTATCTCATTTAATGAAATACATTTAAAATGATCTGATGCTTTTCCTATGGACTTTTTCGCTTTCAGTATTTAAAACGAGCTTTTGGAAAATAGCATCCAATAGCACTGAACATAATTTGAAAAACGATCCAAGAAAACTAAAATAAAATTCTTTTGAAGTTTACTTTCATCGAAAATTTGAGCTAGAGCAATCGCAAAGAATAGAGACTATTAGACAAAAGCATATGTCCGCGAAAAGTACTCCTTTATGCATAAAAACTAATGATCAAAATAGTTTGCATAAAGTACGAACGACCTTCTATCGTAAAGAAATAAGCTGAATTATAGTTATGAACAGTTATGAAATGGTAGCAAACTTCCAATAATAACTTTCGAAAATCCCTTAGTGTGCCTTTTAACCCTTACTGATGGTACACGAAAGATTTTAAAACGGAAATATAATTTTTAAAAAATTGTTAAATTGGATATTTTGCCGTTTTCTACAAATTCATTGGGGCATGCTTACAGAGTAAATATTTACAATTATTTACATAAACTTTCAATGATATACTGAATTACAGCTGTTTGATGTCAAGAAGCTCTTTCAGGCGCTTTCAGATCTGAATGTAAGAAGATGCAGAGTTAATAGTACAAGATAATTACGAGATCACATCATGTAACTAATCACTGACGTCATATAAATGTAAGCGTTTGACATTAGCTACTTAGAATGTTATTATTTAAAAAATTATTGTTTTTTGATTCAGTTTTGATTCCATCACCTAAGCAGAAATGAGAAAGCACTGTCTTAATCTTGGCATACCTTATCTTTTCGTTTCCCATTAGTTGCAGAATATTTACTGTTATCGAAATATTAAAATTAAAAATATATTTTCATACAAGTATGTTCATACTAGACTGTTGAAGACTTTGTTTTATTTTTAATCATTGTGGTTTACGAAATTATGGTTTCAAAGGTTGCTAAAAATAAGCATACTCAAACAAAAGAAACAAAAAATAATCTTTACGTCAAACATTTCTTACCCAACTAAGACTCTTTTTTCCCTCATTGTCTGTGTGGTGCTTCCTGCCCTTGTCCCTTAAAAGTAAACTCTCGATCAACACACAAGAATGGACAGTTTTACGAGAATAAAAGAACTATTCAATGATAGAAAAAAGATACAAAAGTAGAGGGCAGGAAAATAAATAAGACTAGTCTGGTGCAGTTACGACTGCAGAAAAGAAACTGCGGCCAAGATAAAATAACTAGAGATAAAAGAAGAACAATAGTTCCATCAGTATAAAAAAGGTAAAAAGTGGTTAGAAATGCCCAAATATTGGAAGTGGGAATCATTTGAAAAATAACTACAAAAACTGTTGTCATTTTTAAGTTATTTGGAATGAAATAGATAAGAAGCACAAAAGGAGTATGATTACTAAAAATAACTGCTAGAAATAAAGTTCAGTGATATTTTATCGCCAATCACCTGTAATCGTTTTCATTGAAAAAACCCTCTCCCTTACGTTGTTTTTTAAAATAAGGTTTCTTGTGTGTGTGCTGCTAGAGTTTTTGTGTGTGTTTGTGGTAACTTACTTTTTTCCGAGACAGATGTCAAGTGAAAACAGCATTTTGTTTTCTTTATTAAGCTTTCGAAGCTTTAGGTAAAGTTGCACTGCTTTGCCACACACAGCATACTTTTTATTTCTTAAGTTCACACTGATACTACTAATTAATTAGGTGCATGGCTTTACATCATATAATACGAGTAACAAAATTGTTTTAATAATTCTTTTTTAGGCCTTATGAATAATGTTATTCTCTCTCAGTCAGATTTTGAATATTATGCCCCCCCCCCAAAAAAAAACTTGATCCTCAGTTAGCATTATAAAGTTTCTTTTTACGTTTTACTAATCGATTAAGGATTCCAGTAGCTCGGTCCTTTCATAGTTTTCTCCTTTGAGTTATATCACTGGCGTCAAAAGCATTTAAGTTAAAAGAAGAAGAACGCTTATGATAAGGCATGCAGTTATAATAAATGGGAGTTAATTTGATGTGGGACTGCTCTTTAGTACCTACTTCAGTTCCTTGCCAAACTACATAGCGTGAAGAGCAAAATTTAGACGTCAGCAAAATTTCGTAAGGAACTGCCGCAAGTGAATGACATATAATTTATCATTTTGTAAGTTAAACTATGGCTTCAGAAGACAGAGCTCGAAACATTTCGAACTACTTCCAATTGTTGCTGGTCCTTTTCGAGATGCCGTGTTGCTTTCCATCACCTGATATCACATTTTTCAAAATTTGACAACGCTTTCAAAAATTTGGAAACTGCAATTTTCAAAATCTGTCATTTGCAAAAGTCTGTAATGCGAAGATACAGGCTCTGTAGAAAACATGTTGTATTTAATACCTAATACACTTTCTTTTTAAGAAATACTGGTATTTAGTTTTTTTTTTGTGTGTGAGCTAGTTTCCACAGGCATGCATCTGTTATGTATTCATATTTTGTGGCTACATGCTGTTTTCGACAAATACGTTAATTTTTCTGTTTTTTGCTTGATGTTTAGAAATGTGTGTAACAATGGATCATAGAAATCTTATGGAACCGTAAATGCTCCGGACATTTCAGATTCATATAGGCTCGAGACCGTATGTGTAATCAGTTTGCTAAATTAACCTAACACTAATGAATTGTGTATCGCGAAATAATGAATGACTTAAAATTGAAGAACGTAAAAATATAAAATTCTGTATTTAAAAGCAGGTTATGTTCATAAAGGAGATTCAGAATTCAGTTTCTTTCTTTTTTTAAATTTATGCAGGCAGCATGAAGCAAAATATAATCAGTTAATTAAATCGAAGGCATTTGACGTCCTCAGTGTATCCTGTCGAATCAAAGAATGCCACTCGGAGATGACTGACATAAATATACTATGTATAAAGATTCATACAGAAGGCTTACTCTAATCTAAACTCCCAACATAAGCAGATTCATCTAGTTTGCTACAGATCTCTATCATACAGAGTAATGCCTTCAAGTTGAGATGAAAAATCCTATACTCCACATCTTATGGCTGCTACATATATAGGTACAGAAAAAGTGGCCGGATATTCTATCCTATAAATGCTATCCAGAGACATTTGGTCATCAGTATCTGTTACGACAGTCTGGAGAACCATCTGTTGGACAGCCGATCTCCTTTAGTTTTGTTTTAAGGCGAATTAATGTCTCTCTTTTGCGTTGATGATACAGTTCAGTTGATTGTATTATCTACACTGTGAAACTATTTACTGCCATTTACCAATAAGATAGCAAAGTAACGCCACTTTTTTCACAATGTTTTCCGCACTGTCTTCGAAGATTTAATATTCGTTCATGACATCCTATGTCCCCAGACCTATAACAAGAGGTGACATGTGGTAACTGGCAAGGCAACTGGAGCAAAGATACATTGGAAAGGCGATTGCATCCTTCTTATACTTAAGTTATTTGTTGTGAAATTTAGGACAGAATCTCTTGTAGATGAGCAGAAACAACTCAGTCATTGCTATGTCTAACTGAATACCTGCATGTACAACTGTCACCTACTAAAATGTAATGATTTTAACGCCAATATTTTTAATAAAATATATTATGCTCCTGAATTCTATTTGCATATCATTTCAAATGATCCATGTCAATTATGAATTGAGTTCTCTATTTTATAGATTCGTAGTTTTAGCAACAAGTGTAATTTTAAGAGTATAATATTTTGTAATCTCTTCAACAACATTACATAAGAAGGTATATTTTATTTTCTATTCAAAAAACTGGAGTATTGAGAACAAGTTGAGAACAACTGGCCAATCAAGATTGCAAAGGAAAGAATTGCAAGAACGCAAAGGAAAGAATTCTTACGATTCGTTTCATCCCACTATTTGTTTACTAACAACACTCAAACTGAATTGTCAGAATGGTTTCTCGTAGGTTATAATGCTGCCAAAATTGTTAACCTTGTTTTCACAGATCTACTAAGCTTAAAGCTTAAAATATGTAATCTTTTCCTTTCCAAAATTAATGGAAATATCATGGAAATAAAATTATCATTCTCTACTGATTCCTAGCTAGCAATAACTATTTTTGTGTGTTACGTTTTATATTGCATAAGCTAACGTATCTTTTAATTTTTCTTTTTTGCACTTTCATATTTAAACTTCTCTTTTTATCATACGTATCTGTTTGATAAAAACAAAAAGTGGTAGTTTGAAATACGAATCTCAACTGTGTTTACAAACGATTTTGGAACTTATTTTGCATTTAGAAATAAAATACAAAGGTAGGAGTAAAAATCAAAAATTGTATTTTAGTTGTAAAAGTTGTATTTTAGTATCAAGATTTAAAAAGTGATGATAATTTGCTCATGTAGAAGAGCAAATATTTTAAGTGCAAGTTCTAGTTGCAAAGCGTTCCTAATATGATGCACCACTCTTCAACTATGCTTTTAGTAGACAAGAAGTAAAAATGTTTCTTTCCACTCTCCGACCTTTTATGTCGGTCAACATTCCACTTGCCGCAACAAAGAGAAAAAGGATAAAATGATTGATCAAACAAAAGTCGTTAGGGCATTCCATTTACTTGCTCTTCTTCGGCGATGGAAACTTTTATCCTTTCGTTTTGCTGTGTCCTTTTCCGTGCTGAAACTACAAAGGCTACATATTCACCCTTTAAGTACTAAAAATTACTCATATCCCCCCAACATGTTAAGTTCATGTGATTATTTCCGCAATTAAAGATACAGGAATTTTTTAATTTTACTTTTTCCTTTTTAGATTTACTTTTTGTAATGATTTTTGGTCAATAGTATAGTCATAAAAATGGAAATTATTTTATGGTAGGATTCAAAAAGCCATAGATTAAAGTGCCTGGTAAATAAGGAATGCCACCTTGATAGGCTATCTTTGTAACGCAGAGTAAACTAGCCTCTTGATATTTAAATACCAATAACAATAAAGTCTGAACACTGCTCTACCTTCCTTTTGATTTATTTTACATATATTTACTCACATTAGAAGGTTATGCAGATGTAAAGCTTATGCACGAATTTTAAAAGTGATTAAAAGGAATTGCAACTACTGCTCTTCTGCTTGAAGAGCTCTTTCCTATTAGGGATTGTTCGTGTCATTCCAATTATTTGAGTTTGTAAATATATAAATCGTGATCGTAAAAGCCGCATCCAAAGCAGTTTCCATTCAGGGTGGTAAGCAAACTCGTTGTAAAGTTAGATTAAGACAGATCGTATTTAAAGAGCTATAACCTGGATAACTGCACTTCATAAAAGATCAGGTCACCCAATTTGTTACAAGCTTAATATCAACGGGTAATCGATAACATTTGAACTGTAGATTTTTCTCGGTGTACCCTTAATCTGTGCCTTGTGAGGATGATAACTCCTTAGAAGTACACTGGTGTGCAAAACTCAAGCAACAGCAGGGTTTTTTACCATAACTCCACGAAAAAGACATGAAATTCAGAAATGAAGGAGAGTATTATATACGTAGGATGACGAAACCATCGGAGCTGAAAAAGGAATACAATGCATACGGTATGGAATCAAACAAAAACAAGCTTTATTGAACGCATAGTATCGTGACTCATGATTGTCTATCCAAGAGGAAGACCAACAAGCAGATGTTCCTTAATATGGGATATGCCCTCCCCTCACTGCAATGGTTGCTTCGCACCGTCTTCGCATACTCAGAACCAGCTGGTACAACATTTCTTACGGTAGGAGTGCCCATTCCTCAATCAGCATCTGTTTGAGTTGTTGGGTGTTCTCCGGAGGATTTAAGCGTGCTGCAATGCGTTTCCCCAAAGCATCCAACACATGTTCGATGAGATTTAAATCTGGGGAGTACGCTGGCCAATCCATTCGCGTGATAACTTCACTTTCCAATAGCTCCTCAACAGCAAGAGTCCGATGTGGCCGTGCATTGTCATCCATATAAATTAAGTCTGAGCTAATGGCACCTCGGAACAGACGCACATGGGGAAGGAGTACCTCCTCACAATAGTGGTTACAGACCCTCTGTCGAAAACGTGGAGCTCAGTTCGCCCGTTCAGCATAATGCCTTCCCAGACAAGAACTCCAGGACCACCGTTAGGGTGTCTTTCCTTGATTGTTGGGATAAAACCAGGTCCCGACCTCTCTCCAAATCAAAACGCGTTGAGAATCGCTTCATGTACTGAAGCGACTTTCATCCGTAAAGAGGACACTACTCCATTGATCAGTTGTCCCGTTTTTGTGCTCTCTGCACCACTGTTAACGGTGGCGTCGGTGGCCAACTTTCAACGGGAGGCAGCTTTCAGGACGGCGGGCGAATAGGCCCCCTTTGTGAAGGCGTCTGGCCACAGTAAACCGAAACACTTGTCGCCCCGTTGCTGTACAGAGCTGCTGAGCAATGGCGCTTGCTGACTGCTGTCGGTCTCTTTTCGCCTGCAGGACGATATATCGGTCATCCCTTGCAGTTGTCGTCCTCGGGCGGCCACCACTAACCTTTCTAACAGCTGTACCTGTGGTTTGGAATGATTTCCAAGCGCGCGAAATGACACCTTTGTTGATACCGAACTCTGCAGCTACACTGGTGACAGTACGCCCCTCCTCTAGCTTTCCGATCATTCTTCCACGTGTGAAGTCGTCCAGGTGATTTCTTGTAACCATATTTCACGAACTGACTCACTGGCACTTGCAGCGAATATATTGCATTCCGTCTCCGTCCTTCCTTTTAGTCTACTGTTGAGTTGAGTGCGCCGACATCACGCGTTTTGTGTACGCTCACGTCGCCTCTGACGTTTCGTTCCCGATATATGCATACGCATGACGTTTCTCCTGACTTACTTGTTCATTCTACTGATCTCCAGACCTCCTTTTCTGCAATTTCATGGCTATCTGCTAAATTTTTACATTTTTGCTTAAGTTTTGCACACCAGTTTAATTCAATCCTACTGGTGAACATGGAAGACATTTTATACTAACTAACCCATTATCTTATGGTTTTGATCTGTACCGTCAATTCCTCTTTGTATTAACTCTCACCAGGGTGTACTAAATGAGATATATACATTTAAGACAGAATTCTTGAACGGTAACGTAGATATTTTGGCAGCGACGCTGACCATAATACCGTTACGAATTTGGTATTTAAAAAGCTAATGCTAGTTCATTTATAAATTAAATGGTTTTATTTCTCGCGCAGTGCAGCGCGTGACGAATATTAAAAGAAAGCTAAGCCGGAAAATTGAAAATACAAGAGCGCGTGCATTAAATAAATAAATATTTCTTTTTGATTTCGAGAAAGTACTGGAAAATTCTAGCGCGTGATTTTTAAAATCTTATGAAAGGAGGAAAACATCTCAGTTTGTAGTAGTTGCTTAGTTTTTGTTGTTGCTTAGAAAACTGCTCTTGTTGATTGTAGCGAATTCGCGGATTAGCGTTCTTTAGCTGTTTTGAATTACGTTCTATTGGACATTTGAGTAGTTAAAAGATAACTACTGTGAGATATTGTAATACTGCATGATAATTTGAGAAAATTTAAGCATTTTTCTTGTGATAATAATAAATTTTTGTTCATTTTTCATTGGACTTGTGCATTCATTTCATAACGAACTCGTACGCACGCAATAATTTTTGGTGTCAGAAGTGGGATTTGAATGCCAATAACAAGAGCGATGGAAGAGCAATTAAGGCAGTTGATCTCAGTCTTTGCCTGGTTGAAAGAAGATATGAAATCTAATCAGGAAAAGATTGAAGCAGGACAGGAAAAGATTGAAGCAAGACAAGAAGAGATGAAAAGAGAAATTACCTGCATAATAGAAAATAAATTTGAGGTTATGGGAGGCAGAATAGACGCGGTTGAAATTAAAGTTGGACAAATTGAAGAAAAAGTCTTTTCTGTGAAAGAGCAAATAGAAGACAGAGTTTCGGCAGTGGAACAACAAATAGGTTACAGAGTTGATTCTGTCAAAGAAGAAATAGAAGGAAGAGTTTGTTCTGTTCAACAACAAATCGAATCCCAAATTGATGATAGGGTTTCTGCTGCCGTCGCCAAAGAAGTTGACAGCCTAAAGAAGTGCATAGCGATGGCAGGAAGCAATTCTGAAGGTTTTAAATTTCTATCTATGCCTGCTCGCTCCTCTCTGAAGCTATGCACATATGATGGGAAGACATCCTGGCAAGTGTATAAAACACAATTTTCTATCGTTTCGGATGCGAATGGATGGGATTCCCAAACTAAGGCCTGCCATCTCGCCGCTTCTCTGAGAGCAGACGCAGCGGATATCCTGCAGACGCTTCCAGAAAACCAAAGACTTGACTTCGAAGCTTTATCCGGCGCATTGGAGCTGCGCTTTGGCGAGAAATATTTAAAAGACTACAGCAGGCTTCAATTAAGATCCCGTCAACAGAAGCCCGCCGAATCACTCCAGGAACTCGCCACAGATGTTGAAAGGCTGTCCCACCTCGCCTTTACGTAGTGCCCGAGAGAAACGAGGGAAATCCTGTCGCTGCAATATTTCATCGATGGCATTCGGGACCCTGAAATACAGAAAGCTCTACGAATGGCGGATGTTAAAGATTTAAAAAGCGCTCTGTTGTACGCCGTAAAAGTCGAGGCAGCCCAGCAAGCAACTCGTAGAGATAGCCACCCAGTCAGAGCTGTGCGAGTCCACGAGCCAGTGGATCAATTGATGGCTCGTTTAGATGATTTATCCAGACAAGTCGATGCTTTGATACGGAGTAGCAGTGAGAACAAAGTAGCTGTAAGGTGTTGGAGATGTGGTAGTGAAGGTCACCTAAGACGGAATTGCAGAACACCCCAGGGTACGGAATATAAAGCAGATGATTTTACCAGACAAGTCAGTGGCTTGAGACGGAACAGAAGTGAAAAGAAACCGATCCTAAAGTGCTGGAACTGCGGAGGTGAAGGCCACATACGAAGAAACTGCAGAACACCCCGAGGTACGGAAAATAAGACCATTTCCCAGCAACGACGCAGTAAACAAATTAGTGACCATATCGAGGAACGGAGTTTGCCAGATAATGAAAAACCTTGTTTTAAAGCGCTTAAAATTTATACAGTGAGTGGCAACAGTAACGGAATGTCCATTAATGGGAATATCGATGGAGTTCCTTGCAATATGATCATTGACACAGGAGCTAATGTTACCATCATTAGGAAAGATTTAGCTGAACAGTTTAAAGATAAACTTATTTGGACGCCATCCTGTGTTACCCTTCAGACTGCGTCTGGTGAAAAGATCGACATAGCTGGGAAGTTAAACGTGAAAATCACATTTGGAAGTGCTGCCTACCATCACACGGCATATGTGGCGGATATTACAGATCCATGCATACTCGGATTGGACTTTTTAAGGAAATACAATTTTTCCTTAGATTTCAAAAACAATAAGCTGCTTTCAGCATCTGATGGCATGACTATCCATCCTCAAAAGGGATCCTCGCCTGGAAATGTCGACGCCTTGTCCGAAAGATCGAGCTCGGGAAGCTGCCGAAATCATACCAGGGTCGAAAAGAAACTCAAGACTACCAGCTATTCTCCATCCCAGAAGCTCTTCGGTCGAGACCTTCGTCTGCCTTGTGACCGCCTGTTTAGTCGCCCTACGGATGCGCCTTCATCGCCTGAGGAACACATCCAAGATGCCCAGGCCCGGTTTGAGGGGATGCACCGTTCTGCACGAAAGCGAGTCAACTTGGCGTCGGAGAAAATGAAGATCAGATGCGACACAAGAGCTACTAGACAGAGATCCAACAAAGGAGACAAGGTGTGGTTGTGGAACCCAATTCAACGAAAAGGACTGAGTCCTAAATTACAGTCACCTTCGGATGGTCCATATACAGTGCTGAACACGAATGACGTCGTGGTTCGGATCCGTGAGTCTTCGAACTCTTACGACAGGTTAGCTTATTACTATGGCCATAGTACGTAGTGTAAATAGTTGTAAATAGTATAAGACCATGGTCCTTTTTGTTTTTAAATGTGTATTTGATTTGATTTGGATTTAGTATTTGATTTGCATTTAGTATTTGATTTGTATTTGTTAGCATTTGATTTGTTTTATTTATTGCATTTATTGTTCATGTTGTTTATTATTGTAATGTAATGCTTATTAATGCATTTATGCCATAGTTGTAAGTTTGGCTTCCTGTCCAGGGATTGTACTGCCCGAGACGTGCAGTCCTTAGGGGGCAGTGTTACGAATTTGGTATTTAAAAAGCTAATGCTAGTTCATTTTTAAATTAAATGGTTTTATTTCTCGCGCAGTGCAGCGCGTGACGAATATTAAAAGAAAGCTAAGCCGGAAAATTGAAAATACAAGAGCGCGTGCATTAAATAAATAAATATTTCTTTTTGATTTCGAGAAAGTACTGGAAAATTCTAGCACGTGATTTTTAAAATCTTATGAAAGGAGGAAAACATCTCAGTTTGTAGTAGTTGCTTAGTTTTTGTTGTTGCTTAGAAAACTGCTCTTGTTGATTGTAGCGAATTCGCGGATTAGCGTTCTTTAGCTGTTTTGAATTACGTTCTATTGGACATTTGAGTAGTTAAAAGATAACTACTGTGAGATATTGTAATACTGCATGATAATTTGAGAAAATTTAAGCATTTTTGTTGTGATAATAATAAATTTTTGTTCATTTTTCATCGGACTTGTGCATCCATTTCATAACGAACTCGTACGCACGCAATAATACTATTCTCTCGTCCAGTTCTGCTATTCAAGTTATCTGGCGTGAGCCATTTTTCTAGCCGAAGTTAAATGTAAGCTAAATCTTGTTGAGGTGTTTATACCGTAGCCTCCAAAGTCAAACATCTTAAAGTTTTAAGTGCACGTTTATCATAACTGATTTCCCCGAAGCTGTTGAGATTTAAATTGCAAGCACAAGCAGTGCATCTGTTCAGTTTAAAGTAATAAAAAGGTTCTTTAAAAATCTTCCTCTGACTCAGGCTGTTACTGTCTTGATCTTCCTCCTACGGCTTAAGAAACTAAATTAATTGTGGAATGAATAAACAAGCCCTTAAAAAAGATTAAGTATAGAGTTTTAAACCTGTATTGTTTTTATGAATCTATGAAGTCCTTCCTATATAAAGATGAATAAATAGTCATGAAAAGAAGCTTCGAAAGAATATGTTATAACGTTTTATTTCTTTCATGTCTTTATTTTTAAAGTATTTCTCCAGTCACAAGTACGTTGATACATCGTAGGATGGTGAATATGAATATTAAAATATCGTAGGATTCTAATTTTTTTAATCTTTTACTTATAAAATTTTCTCGCTCTTGGATTTAATTCCTTTTGACAGGTTTTTAATTCATCTTCCTTACCGATGGGCTTTCATTTAAACGACAGTTTTCCATTACCTAAAAATAAACACAAGAAAGTACCAAACTAAAATGTTGAATAATGAATTTCTGAAGTAGATCCATTGCAATTCTGTAGATCCAAGCTCAAAAAAGGTACAATTTCAGGAGTACATGGTATATAACAAACAATATAATTTAATATTAAATTTAATAGCAAATTATTTCTCAACTCACACTATTCCAGTAATAGTAATTTATATGGATTTAAAAAATTACACATGCTGATAACCTATATAACTTCCTTCGAATTAGGACAATATGAAATGTTGTCACCCAAAGAATTAACGATATTTGTCTTAGATATGGTATTTCATATTCACAATCGATATGATAAGCATGTTGACATCCTTACTGTTTTCATTATATTTATCCCATGGGCATAGCCAGAATCCGATCTTGGGGTTGCAAACATCCTTAAAAACTATAAAAATAAACTAAGAATGGATTCAGCAATGGACAAAACTGCTGTCCACCGTTAATTCAGCTGACGATTTTGAATCCCCGCAAAGTAGCTGACAGCATAGTCGTTTTCTTCTTTTGTTATGAATATCGTGAATAAGAACCCCTTTATCTTAGAAAAATCCTCCATGAAAGCGTGCCTCTTCATAAGTAAATAACCCTCGTCACTTGCGTTGGCGTAAGTTAATAAAAGAGCAAACAATGTATCTAAAAATGGGAATGTAAGTAGGTCATTGAAAGTTGAGGAGTAGAGGTTAAGAAACTCTTAAACTCCAGAACATTTCCTTCCTCTAGACTAATTTTATGCAGCCTTTAACTTACACTACAACAATTTTTCTTCTTGTCTCTCTAAATTTTTCTGGAACTTTTTTTTCTATTTTGATCCTGCGTTCCTGAACTAGCTTTCTATTTACAAACATATATAGCTCATTCAAGATATCTTCGGCCATTTTTGAATCCAGCAAAGATTTTTTTTTCCTGTTCCTGCGCGGTGTACTAAATGGACAATCAAGAATACTCATATTAATCGCATGTACACTGCGCGGGAAAAAAAGGCATTTCTTTATCTCCCGTTCTATTGGGCGATTGAAAACATTCAAATTACGCTATTCATGTCTCGAAAGCGCGTCTTAAGATTTATATTACATTTACATATAGCATAGTTCCAATATAGGTATTTTGACACAAAAACAGACCTTTTCTGAAATGACATGACAATTTTGTTTCCCTATTTCGATTTTGCGACTCAGATTATGCCTAGATATTATATTTTGTAAAATTTGGTGCGAAATTTACGGAGAAACTAAAACATTTATCTTGGTGCAATTTATTTCAGTTTGCACCAAGAAGAATTCATTTGGTGAACATCTTAATTTATAGCAACCTATTTTCCTTTCCCTTTTTTTTCATTGTATACCAGCGGGAAAAAAAGTCACCGTTCATACTTTCAAATAATTTTAATTAAATTTAATTTATTAATTTAAATTTTGTTCAATAAACCACATTTAGCGTTATTATAGCTTATAACATGTATGTCAAATTTCAAAATCCGCCAATATATAAATTCAAGTACATCTTAAAAAATTTTGAATAAAAAACTCTAATTTTTTGTAGGTGTGCCTAGAAGTACATCTACTTTAAGATGATGTTACAAATTTTATACGTATAATACAAAAATGTTTTCGAAAATTTATAATTTTTTCCCCCAATGGCGGGCACTTGTTTATAACGGCATTGGCCACTACAAAGACTGGAAGTGGTGGTCATTTTATGATAGAGGCGCCTAATGGGCAGCCACCGTTGCTTCCTATGAACGGACAGACAATTTTACATCCATGCCTTCTTCGGGATTCGAACCCGGGCCCTTTTGGTATTGCAGTCAGGGTCCACTAACCACTTTACTTTCTGAGCGGCCATTTATGTAAAAAATATTTTAAAATAAATCATAAAAATGTGCGAATTATATTTGGATAAGCCAAAATTTCGAATTCTAGAAGAAGGAATCAAGAAAGTTTAATAAAAAAAAAGATGTATTAATAAAGATATATCACATGCAATTAACATTGAGCAGCTAACATTTTGAGAGCTAATTCTTTAAAACTGGTTTTTACAAAACGTTTCAGTTTGGCCTAATTTGAGTTGTAGAATCGAAATACGAAAAAAAATTGCCATGTCATTTCAGAAAAAGTCTGATTTTGTGTTAAAATACATATATTAGAACAATGCTATACATAAATCTAATACATATCCTAAGTCACGCTTTCGAGATCTGAAAAACGCAAGTTGAATTTCATCAATCGGCCCAATAGAACGAGACATATAAAGTACTGCTTTTTTTTTTTTTTCCCTTCCCGCAATGTACAGTGGTTGCTTATGAGAATGTTTTGTTTGCGAGGGAAAAAAGCAGTTGCTTATTTAATCAAATCTTCCATTGTTAACTCTCTCGTATTGTCAACCTTTGCTTTCTTCACTTTCCATAAACTGTACTAGAGTTCTGTCTATTGCAGGAAACGTTCCTTAAAAAAAGATACTAATTATTTTGCAATAGCGGAAACAATGGCACCTTTGGTGCCTTATTTAAATGTGTCTTCAGATTGGGAATGAAAATTTCTTTATTACAGACTTGATTTCCATCCTTTAAAGCTCTCGTGGTGTTGATTGCAAGGATCTAACCCTGCTTCCATTCCTTTCGATAGCAGAAAAGTGGTGTTATCTTCCATCCATCAGAAAATGCTCTCATTTAGTACCTTAGACTGCGGCTACGTGAAAGGCTGGTTATCTTTACCTGTCTGTGTGTCAGTGTGTGTGCCTTTCGTTCGCGCTGCGCGTAAGCTAATAGACCCACGGCTACGAAATTTGGTATTTGGTACATAGGTGCATCTAGACGAGAGCCAGTGCACCTCGAAGCGATTTTTTTGAAATTCGAATTCGAATTTTTTTATTTTATGTTTTGTGACGAAATCGCGTCATTTTGAGACATAATGGGCTATAGGAAAGCGAGATATTACTCTACACACACCATTTTCACATCGTCATGAAAAGTAGGCACATAGCTATTTTACAAACTTAAAATAAATTTCGTGTTTCAATAAATCGATTAAATACGAATTTATTTAACAAAGTGAGCTTAACACCTTTTTAACGGAATTTTTTTCTAAAAAAGTTTATTTTTAAAAATGTACAGTTTATTTTTCTCTGATTTTTGGACACGTTAAACTTTCATCCTTGCGACTGCTTTTACAAAAAGAATTTTGGTAAAATGATAACATTTTGTATTTAAAAAAATTTTTTTAATAAAAGCTTTCGAGCACACTTCTCCCATCTTACATCTTTAAAAATGTGATTTTTGGCGACAGTTTTCCTTTCTTAGTGTTGTTGATAGATTTTTGATGAAATCGCATCACTTTGAATAGTTTCATTCTTTAAGAAATATGGGTTTGGCAACAATTATTCAACATATTTCTTATGTCACTGTTTTTAAGAGATTGGCATATTTCATTGTCATTTATATATATATATATATATATATATTAAATTTTTTTTTTTTTTTTTTATAAAGTTGTTCTTTAGAGTAAAATTCTGCGCGGAATTTTTTGTTTTTTGAGTTTCTTTCATGTTATTTTTATTTTTTTTTTTTTTTTTGCTTATTTCACTCTTTGTAAGATATTGAAAAGTTTTGCATGATTTTTTTTCATCAACGTAAAGTTGGTTAATTTTTTATTAGGATAATTAATATTTGTATTAAGGGATATAGCTTATTTCATTATAATTTTTTTCTCTTTAAAATATAAGATAAAATATCATTAATTATACTTTGCTTTTCAGAATTTTTTGTTTTTTTTTGTGTTCTTTTATGTTATTTATCGCTCATTTCACTGTCTTTAAGGTATTGAAAAGTTTTGAGTGATTTTTTTTAGGAAACAAAGTTCTTAACCTCCTTTATACCATTTGAGTTCTTAAGATTTTGCAAAGGGAAATTGGTTAATTTATTTATTGGGATAATTAATATTTGTATTAAGGGATATTGCTTATTTCATTGTGATTTTGTTATACATAATAGTTCTTGTATAATTGCAATTCATTTCATAATAAATAAAGAGTCAGTATTGATTTTTAGAAAATGCTGTAGTTGCTGCATAAGAGTCATGCCTGTCATAAGAATATTACCAATATTTTATATAATTTTATTTGATTTTAATTAAAAGTAGAGCATTTTAGTTTAGAAAAATAAATTAATTTAAATTATTCCATAAATTATTAAATGTTATTCTTCGCTAATGTTTATATAATGTAACTATACTATTTTATATCGTTTTACACATAATACATACTATCTATCAAAAACAGAAATGTATATTTGAACTTAATGTGGTTTTATGTCATTTATCACTGGATTCTCTTTCGTCGTTTGCATTTCTGAAAATGAAGAATAAAGCTACATGTTTAAACCTTTGAAACTAGTTCTGCATATTTCTGAATACTACGCCGATTCTTGTTGCTTTAACTCCTCCAATAATTTACTATAGTGCCTTTTATTTTCTTTGCTAGTGCTCATTTTGCCAGTATTCCTTTCCTGTTGCTACTTAATTACTAGTCTTCTTGTTAATTCTTGTGCCACTTTTATTTCCTTTACCTTTTTTGTTGTTTCTTACGTTTAGTAGTTATTCTTTCTTTCTTTTCCTATTTATTCTATCTTACTTTATTCCCTTTATTTTAACTCATTTTCAATACGGAGCATATTTTCGTGTCGTTGTCCATCACTTTCAAACGACGCTTCTTTTCTTTTAACGCTAATACTTAATTTTATATTTATCATATGTTTCTAATGCCTAAGTTCCCAATTCGTTAAATTAAATAAAAATTACTGCTTAAATTTTATTCGCTGATAAACTTTTGCTTTGCGATTTTATCTTATTTTGCCTTTATACAACAAGCTGCAGTGTATGGTAAAAACTTTTCTTTTTAGCAGTTAACATTATGGCGTTTAACATAACGATCTCATTGTAATTCCGTCATGTTAAATTTTGAAATTTGAGGATTACATGTTTCTCGACGAAATTAAGAGATTCATGGAAGATTTTAGCTTTCAAGTTAGCAAGTGAATACAGAAACTTTAATTTTTCTCATTACAGTGTGTTAATACAGAATTATATTATTAGTTATATTAAATATAATTTTTGAAATATACTATTTATGTTACCCCGTTACACAGAAGTAGTTTTATAGTTAGAGAAATTTTTAAATAGAAGCTGCCTCTTGCATTCAATTTTAGCTGAAATAAAATCGAGTTTGATATATAATGGAAATAACAGCAACTTGAAAAGTGAGATTTTTCTAAATTAAAGTGGTAAGAAGTTAAATGTTTTATTTTATGCAGGCACATGCAGAGTGCCCTTAAAAATCCTTTCGTGGCTTTCCGAAATCGTTTCACTTTTTCATTATTTTATGGCAATTATGGCCGCATACAATACTTAATTGATATTGAATTAATCTTATTGTTTTATTACTCAATTTCTAAACTGCAGTTTCTTTGGTGGTAAAGATTCTTCCAGGAATGAGTTTTCAAATCAGTTATTTATCTGTTCTAAGAATAAAATAAAATAATTTGTGTAGCTATTAACACACACACATGCACACAAAACAAAGTAAAACCCAAACCCATTTCTTCTTACATTTAGCTTTATTACTTACTTTTAACTTCAGAGAGTGCTATGAGCATGGGTTAAATTCAGTAAATATCTTTTCCCTACGTTGTTTTTATTTAATGCATATTATCCTCATTAGAATGGTATGGATTCCATAGATTATGTAAACATGTACAAAAATTACAGCTTTGGAACTATATTCTCCTTTATGGTCAACTTTAAATTAATAAATTTAACAAAAGGGCTTGATTACAGCATAGGATCAAAAGGCACGCAGAAGTATGCCGCCCCGTTTTAATAAGCTCAAAGCTCATGCCATAACTCTTCTTCACGTTACAATTGTTTTTGCAAAGAATTATCGAAAGGGACCCTGAGGACCTGTGAAAGAATACTCTACCTAGAAAATGAGACTCTCTACGGTGCTCTGTCGAAAAACAGTAACTTAACTAAGTACACACCATTAGGAATTTTAATTTAAGGTAGGAAACGGAAAAAATATGCAGTGCCATCCTTGGAATTCGAACTCCAGACCTTCCGATTGTTAGAGTGGCGTGCTTTTCAGTTACACAGCGAAAGTATGCGGCAAGGAGGGAGGAACACCGTATATTCTCTTTCACTTAATAGGCGACTGGGAGAAGAGTATCCAATCGCCAAATCCTGGTGGCGAATTATCGTCACAACCTTTTAGTTCGGGCGGGACTGTAGAGTTATGTAGAATTTCTAAGACAGGAACTTCTGATCGCTAGTGGGACGCGCCTCCCAATTATACCATGAATGCATTCGGTAAGGAGGCAAAAACACCTTACAACTATTCTGAGTGATTCTGGACAACGCTCAGTTACCATTTGTGCTACTATGGCTGTGGTCACAAACAGTAATAATATACATAAACTTTCTCCAAAAGTTTTCTTATAGCTATCGTACATTCACACTGTCAAAAATCAGTAATTCCAGCAAACTGTTGTGAGTCACATTATAAAGCTGGTTTTAGATTGACTTACCGAATACTGAAAAACAGAAATATAGATCATTAATTTTATATAAGTCTCCAAAATGTAGAATAGAAGAGAAGAGAAGAGAAGAGAAAATTGTATTTCTTTAATTATCACTTTAAGCTTCACCAATCGCTTCTTTCAAGTAAAATTGCAAAAAATTTTCTTTCTACGTCTTATTATTCAAGAAAGAGATCTGAAACTTTTAGGGGACCTAGTCGCCAAATCCTGGGTTCGGAGAATCATCATCCACAACCCTTTTAGTTCGGACGCCACATGTTAATTGGAAGCAGGTAAGATGAAAAATATGCAACCGCCTTCGCCAGGAATCGAACCACGGACCTCTGGAATACCGGCCCAGCGTGCTACTGTTACACCCCGTAGGCAAGCTAGAGAAGTGAAAGAAATACCTTATAAGCTGAAGATAAGACTTGCAGATCTTACTAGAAAATCTTAGCGAGTTATAGTTACGTCTTAAAACTCCCAAACACTAAAGAAGATTTTAAAACAAAGTTTTCATTTGGCCATTCTGAACTTTAAACATAAAAGGCACGACTTAGGTTACAGATCATGTCTTGCATCATGTCTTGCGCCGATCTAAATTAAACAGTAACAGTCAAATTTAAATTTAAAAGTTGATGTAGTAGTCTAAGATTACACAATCAATAAACTGATCTATAATCTGTCTGAATTAATTTTACTGGTGCGTATATTTAAAGTAACGGCTGAGAGAGAATGCAAAAGCCAGAATAATAGATAGAGCTGGTGAAATTCTGACACTGCGGCCCAAAACTCTCTCATTCTAAGATTCAGCCCCTTTAGCATCCGAGCGATAAAATCGCTGAATATTGGTAGTTACGAATGGGTCCGAATCCAGGTTAACAGACTGGCTGCTGGGCGTTTTTATCGTTTTCGCCATGTGTAATGTGTATACGAGCCAGTTTCGCTTAGAAATTCCTCCACGACGGCATCTTCTCTTAGGCAAATAGATCTAGTGTGTTTGGAGTAAAAAATTAAACCAAACCAACTCTTTAAGATTCACAACCATCACGTACTCTAAAAGCTATTATGCATTCTGGTGAGAAATACGTAAAGAAAAAGTTATAGTACAGATCAAAATCGTTATAAATGGTTAATTAATATTATAACCTTACAAGATTTAAACATCATTCGGAACGGTAGCTTCAAGTTGACTGAATGAAAAACCTATTTCAACTAGTTCCAGGTATGAACACGAACTCAAAAACAAAATTCTGAAATGCTACAAGTATTGAAAAATATTTTATTTCAAAAATTTACCGGAAATTTCTTAGAACGTGATGAAAACAGTTTTATAAATTTTATGTCACAAAAATAAAATTATTTCAAAAAGCAGATGAAAGTAATAAAAGACAAATTGATGGTTTCTTTCCTTTCAAAGAAGGCAGAATTTTGTTTTATGTTTACCTTGACAATCTTTACTTAATTTGGTTTAAAAAATAAATAAAAATTATCTGTTCCTTTAGTTAGCAAAGTTAACAATTTTCTATCTCAAGAAAATGTATGCAGCTAAATATCTCTAATCTTTAAATGGCTGCATGGTGAGTTCCATTGACTTCTAATGTGTAATAATGTCGAGTGAAGAATAGTAGCTAAATCATAAAATATCTTCATGATATTCATATTTTAACTTTGAGAGGCGAGGAGAAATTCGTTGAAAATATTTGCGACAGAATAAATATTGAGATAGCTTCGAGGACAGCTCTTGCAATATATGCATGAAGAGATATCACTTGAATTTAGTTGGCAATGACGAGAGATTTCCCTTGGCACTATACCGACTGACAGTAAATTTAGGACCGTACCAATATGAAAACGTGAGTTGACTGCAGTTTATGGAATACTTACCTGCTTTAGTACTTATTCATATCTACTTCTTAGGAAGTGACGCAAAATACAAACTTGCCGTATTTGTAACACTCAAAGAGAAGCATGTAATAATATATTATTATTTTAAAACTACACCTTAGAAATTCCTTAAGTCTTTGAAGTAATTTTTGTAACCGGTTGGAATACTTGTGCCTCTTTTCTTTTCCCCTTTCTGAATTTGTTGCTCCAAATCTTATTAATGCTTCAGCTGTTGCCAGATTAAGGAATTCATTCTTCCGAAATAAGCGAGATATCTATTAAGCGTAAATTTGTACTAAGAATTGTGTTCTTTTGCTCCCACTGCGATGTGTAACTAGAATGAGAGCTGAGCTCGTTGATAACCATCAAAAGGTTAATTTCACCTTGCCAAAACAAGCCACAATATCAAAAGGTTTATTGCAGGGGTAAGAGGTCATTTGTGTATTTATTGTAACAGCCGCTTAATTTTGTTGAAATTTTATAGCCGTTTAACTCTGAGAAAAGAATTATGAATTTAAATATATCTCAAACTATTTCACACATTAAACTATATACATTATTTGCATTAAAAATTAATCTCGATAAGCATGTGGCTCCAGAAGAAATGGACCTATAAAACTGATATTATAACCTATGAAGCTATATGACAATAGCTTAATATATGACAATTAAATTCTTCATTTATGCTAGTGTATTAACAAACGTTCTATAAGGTATTTCCTCTCTTATTCCAGCAAGCCTTAGAGGTGTAACGGTCACACACTCGGCACGTATTCGAGAGCTTCAGGTTCAAGTACCGGTGAGGGCATTGCTCTTTTTTCTCGTCTCCCACGTCAAAGAAACCTAATGACTCTACAGAGGCGCCTGAACTAAAAGGTAGTGAATAATAATTCGTCACCACTAGGATTCGGCGACGGGCTCTAGTCGCCCTCTAAAAGTGGAAGTATATAAGGTAAGCCTTCACGGTGTAACGGTAGCACACTCGGTTATTCCAGAGGTCCAGGTTTGAGTCCCAGAGACAGCATTGCTCATTTTTCACGTCTCCCGCATTAAAAAAAAACTAATGGCTCTACTGTTCTAATTAAAATTCAGCATTTATAGGCTTAGCGAATGATTATGCATAAAAGTAAAAATATTACATGACGTCAGAGAAACTAAGCTTAGCTGTCATTTCGCTGCAAAATTATATTGTAAATCTAAGCCACTAACAAAGGAAAGCTCTATAAACTTTTATATACTTTAAGCAAGAACGTTCAGGTCTTATGAATTTATTGCGGCCATTCAAAGTTTGTATTCGAAGTTTAAAAATACGTACGTATTCTTATTACCCTAATAATCTTATAGAAAGCAGAAAATTTGTATTTCTTTATAGAAATAAACTTATTAACTATCAAAACAAAAGAGAAAGAAAGACTTCCATTAACGTGCCAGAAATTTTAATAATGAATGTTATGAGCTTATTTGCGTTTACTTTTACGAAACTTGTTTATATTTTGAGAAAGAAATCCAATTTATGAATTCATTGCTTTATAACAGTATTATGCACAATTTCATAGTTTATTGTTTGTTTATTTGTAAAAATAAAATTATTAATTGTGAAAAAAATGCAAAAATACCGAAATTTTAAAAAAAAAATGATATCAGATTTTTGGCATTTATAGTGACCAAAATATACTTATATTGTGCACCAAAATCAAACTTACAGACTATTTATTTCTAACTTATGTTATTTGTTATTCTATGTGAAAGTAGCATAAGTTCTTTCTCTATAAACAAAATTTATTGCTTCACTTCTGCTTTTACTAAAACAAGCTGTACAATGACTCATTTTTAAAATCATAATTTAAATTATACACATAAAACAAAAGTGTTTTTGTAAAACACTCTGAATGACTCGGAATTTATGAGAGTTAAATGTAAGTAAATAGTTTTCGTCTGAAAGAAATTTCGTATGTGAATTCAAACAGAAGTTCATCCAAACAGATATTTTAGTTTTATGTGTGATAAAAAAGGTTTTGTGATATAAATTCCACATTAATTCTCTCATCCCTGGTAAAAATCCAAGAATAATGTCAAAGATAAAACAGAGCAAAACATGAGAAATATTTTAAACCTTTCACCGCTTCTCCCGTATTAGTATTCTATGGCAATTATAAAAACATCAGATACACATCAGAAACCCAACTGCTTTTAATGAGCTACAGAATTGTAAATTTGTTGCGAACAGTTACTTATCACAGAGCTTTTATTTTCAAAGAATCCGTGTTTTAATTGTTCCCTTACTTCTCTAAACTTGGTTACGAGCGGTCTTTCTCTCGCTACATAACACAGTCATCAAATCCACCAGAGGCCCCAAGGGAAAAGACTGAAACTGCTTCGGCACAAACTTCCGATAATAATTATACGTCTTTTCCAAAACCGCTTCATTGTTACCGGAAGGAGGACGGAGAATTTTTTCCTTTCACCTTCCAGGCAGGAGTTATTGGTTGGACAAGGGAAATAAAAAGAGAGAATAAATGTGCCCAAGGGGACAGACCTCCTTCTTGACTGCCGCATCACACGACTTCATCCTGGATGCTGATGATACGAGGGCCCATCTCCAAACCCAAAAGAATCGCTACTACAATAGTGAGTTGGCCATAGTAAAATAACGATGTAATATGAGCTTGGCTGTAACTGACTGATTTATGGGTTACCAAAATGGAAACATACCAAAACGTTTAACATCTAATGGTGAAATCTTCTAAAACAAGTCAGCAACAAATTCAAAATAACGTCGAATAGATGGATTAAGAGCAAACAATAGTAATTACAAAGCCAAGCAAATTTTAAAATATTTTTTGTTGTACTACTATATTCAGATATCCTGTAAATTACCTCTGTCATAAACATTGAAAGTAGTGGAATCAAGCGCTTGTTAGATGTAAAAGCTCTTTTTTTTTTAAAGTTTAATGAAGTTTTTACGGCATTTATCTAGACTCTCACAATGACAAAGCAGAACAACCCTCTTAGTGTAATGTCCGGAGAACCGACTGCCATAGCTTGAGCCTGAAGAAGGCATGGCTGTCTATAAATGTTTATATTTACAGACTCTTTACGAATTAAAGGCTGTCAAGCCGAACGCCCTCTTGAAAAGCTGGTGTCAACAAAAGAAAGGTAAGCCATCCTTGGATCCATCACCCAGGGGTTCGCCATCAAAACTGGGATAGAGCTTAAGAACGGCGGGGCTCAGTAGCTAATACCTTGAAACACCAGTCGTTCGCCATCAAAACTGGGATAGAGCTTAAGAACGGCGGGGAGCTAATACCTTGAAACACCAGTCGTTCGCCATCAAAACTGGGATAGAGCTTAAGAACGGCGGGGAGCTAATACCTTGAAACACCAGTCGTTCGCCATCAAAACTGGGATAGAGCTTAAGAACGGCGGGGCTCAGTAGCTAATACCTTGAAACACCAGTCGTTCGCCATCAAAACTGGGATAGAGCTTAAGAACGGCGGGGCTCAGTAGCTAATACCTTGAAACACCAGTCGCTCGCCATCAAAACTGGGATAGAGCTTAAGAACGGCGGGGCTCAGTAGCTAATACCTTGAAACACCAGTCGACTCACAATCTCGTCACCTGCACCCATGAAGTGACTTCCGGCCAACCGCTGTTTGTGCGACAGGTGACAAAGAAGGTTCAGGTGTATTCTACTTCTTGCTATTATTTTGAATTACAATGCAAAATATAACCGGTAGCGGTATTAGTGTACCTGCCATTACTAGGTAATTACGAGTAAAAGCTAATTTGATGAAAAATAATTTTGGGCTTATTTATATGCTTATGAGTCACATATTCATATATTTGGGATATTAAGAAATTAGATGTTGAATTTTCATTTTGACACTATTATTGGTATAAAAAAATTCGAGACTGGTCAGTTGCATTTTAAGACTGAAGAATCTATTGAGATTTCATTTTTTTAATATGGAATTAGGCGGCATCAAGCTGCTGTTACACAAAGTGCATCAATACTATGGTTACAAATTTATAAAACAGGTAGGATGCACCCAAATGACTCGAAATTAAATTCCATAGCAAAGCAGGATCTGAAATGCTTTCCTGTATCAGACGTTCGCAGGGAAGTTTCATTTGACACGCGAAGGCAGAGATATATTAGGATCATAATACTTACGAGGAGTTACCGATATGCAGCTGGTAAATGAGAACATTTTGATGTAACATTTGGCCAACAGTTTATCGGGCATGATGGTCAGATGTAGTGGTCTGCTCGATAACCAGACCTGTGTATTTTGCCTTGATTTCTTCTTCGAGGAACAGATGAAAAGACTGATGCCTCGTTGACAGCGTTCAGGAAGTGGTTGCACGCATAGCTGCTGGAGAAGTTCGAGATATGGCAGGAATATACCAGAATGTTCAGAACTTCAATCGGCAAAACTCTTTAACTATACCGAAAGCTCAATTATCTGTGAATTTATCTGTTGGTAAAGGAATCAATATCAGAACTTGAAAATAGTTTTCGCATTTCAGTAATTGTAAGCAAGGCATTCTAAACCTGTACAGTGGTACAACCGTAAACCCGTACAGTGGTAATAGATCTAAGGTTTCGGATTGCAAAGATGTTGTTTTGGAATCCTAAAAATTCTCACTGTACAACTAAGAGTAGAACAATTCCACTTTCCAGTATTTTTCTTTAATTGCATGGCTTAATTCCTTTCCTTGCTTTTTGCGGTTAGTTGTAATTATGCGGTTGAGATATTTCATTACATCTTTTTGAGTAATTTTTGAGTTTCAGAAAACTGGCAAAGTTCTGTTTTCTTCAGTAGCATCTTTAAGAACTAAATTTAGATTATGTGCCGCATAATGTACAAAGTAAGCATCTGTGTTTTTCCATTGCATGCCCAACTCGTTACTATTGCACCGTCATATCCTTGCCCACGACATTTTATTAAATCAAAACCTTTCTCGTGCAATGATTTCATAATTTCTTCTTCATTTCCCTTTGTAATGACCAAGCTTCTATTTTTCTAAAAAAGATAAAAGTTTTAAAAACTTTTAATTCAACAGTTTTTCCTGTTTCGTCATTCACTATTTTCACACTTCTATAAACTTCACTCAATCAGTCAGTTGGTTAAGTTTAGCGACGTCTAAAGTGCATGCCAAATTAGTGGGAAAAAATGGGGAATTTTTGTACTTCCCGAGTGACGGTATCTTTAATTTTAGATGCTAAGGAGATAAGCTCATTTTGGATTTTGGAACTGAAGTATTTTACTATTTGGGAGCTAAAACAACGGACTGGATCATACTTTGACTGGACGCAAAGACTGGATCACTATCGTACGGCACTGGATCATGCTTTGACTACAGCTCTAATACTGATAGAAAATTCCTCTTATTGGTGTGTTCAAAATCTCTCACTAGTCCCAAAAAAAAGCGAGAATGCATGTTGCAAAAGTTAGGTTCATATTCAAGATCGTGTCATTAACTTCACTCTAGAAGATTTTTTCATCCTCCGCTCGTCTTTCAATGAATAATTTTATTTATAATCAGAGCCATCATTAGGCTTTTCGCCACCCGATGCAAACTTTGCAATTTCTAAATTTTGTCTCCCGATTTCTTCCTGAAAATTCTGTAAATTTTGCCGCCAGTGCGACTACCCGGTTGCACTGGCTTTGTCGCCTGCCTGTCTGTAGTCCTGTGCCTGAGCCACCGTAAATAAACAAAAGCACCAGCATGAATTCTAGACATTTGTGACTTGTTACGTGTTCTGATATATCCAGACCGTACTTTGTAATCGCTGGGAAACAAACACAAGAGGTGATCACTAATCTACTCTATTCATACGAAAAACGCACTGTCTTGATAGCCTTTGATACGTCGTTTTATATCTAATATTCTTTTGAACACCAGATTGCAGGATTTGCCGCACCAATGGTCAAATGGTTAAGACTGCTGAATACTGGTAGTTCAACTTGGGTTCAATCCCAGGCGAACGGGCTCTCTGCATGGTTGGTTTCCGTGTTTTCCCCAATGTGTAACGTGAATACGAGACTTCTCTTAAAACGTCCTCCACGAAGGCATCCCTCCTCTTATGCAAATAGCTTTCGTGGCTTTCCCATATTCAAATAATTTAACCTTTGCAAGATTCTGCCAGAATACTCTCGTGAATATTGCCATTTTCTGTCGTACTTTCTGTCAACCTTTGCTTAGTTCAAAATGTTTTCATCTAAGCCGGCCATCAGAGAGCTGCTTTCTCTCTGGTAGCAGGACTGGAGTAACCTGATTAGTCATCGATGCATTGGCATAACTCTTTATTTAATTAGAAATAAACTTTATTTCCAATTAGAAAAGTAATTTTTCGTTTTGAAAAGTGAAAATATAAACATAGCAAAATTTAATTTTTCAATTTTTTTAAATAAAATCTCGAACATAAAAATCGGTTTTAAAAAAATAAATTGGTCATGGTAGTTACGACCTTGATCTGTTGAATGGTAAACTAAAAAATGTAGACAGTAGCCTAGAAAGTTGAACTTTTTTGAGTCAAAGTAATTTTAAAAAACCTGAAATATTCATTAAATTGAAAAGTTAATTTGTGGTGTAAAGCGGAAAAATTCTAAGGCAATCAGCCAGCATGAGGTCAAAAAAACTTGTGTCTGTGTGAAGACATTTTCGAAATGATGATAGATTTGCTTAAATGAGGCGGTTAGGAGAATACCGAACACATTACAAGAAGTTTAAATCATTGCGTGGGACAATTGTCAACAAAATAATTATTCAGCGTTACAGGAAGACTTTACTATTTCTGTTTATACTTTCTGTGCGGCAAGCATTACTTACAGGAAATAAATAGAGGTAATTATCTTTGAGTCATTCATCAGTCTTAAACATAATTAAGCCTTTCCTGATAACGCATAACTAATGATGAAACAGGGTTTCATCAGAAGGTTTGCTAATACACTGTTCATTTAATCTCAAGATTGCTCATGAGGCTCAGAAATAAGTAATATAGTATCGTCTGCATAAATATGAGTACAGATTATGTTTGCCGTGTTTTGTAGCTAATGAGATAAATTAACTAAACCTCGTAACAACTCGTTTTCTAACGTACATTAGCTTTCAGGTTAAGGCTATTAAAATAATTTCTAATTTTAAATAAGTTCAGGAGTGGTGAATTTATGGAATTAGGGGAACATTTTCCCTAAACTTTTGAGAATCATTTACTTTACAGCAATCTATATTTTCGATTTCTTTTAATAGGAAACTTGGGGATCATCAGCCTCAGTCTCAATGGCAGGGCTCTTCGCCGTTGAAAACTGTACAACCCATTTAAGACTTTTTTTTGGAGCTTGATGATTTAATAAATTACATTAGCTAATTAAGATGTGTAATCAATGCTTTCACCTGATGTATTTATTCACCACAAGATCATCTAAAGACAATGTCGTTGTAGTTTCTAAGATAAAGTATAAATTGTGAATTTTTTATGTATTTTTACGACTTCATGAAAGCTTAGTATATCTATTGGTTTGGCTTAGTTTATTGGGTTGCAGCAAAGCACAGTAGGGATATTGTCCTAAGAAGGATGCCTTTGGGAAGGACTTTCTAATGGGAACTGGCTTGTATATATGCTTCGCATGGGGAAAACCACGGAAACGCCCATACATCCAGTCCATTCGCCAAGATACGAACACCGAGCCGAGCTACTAATATTCAGCGATTTTTACCGCTCAGCCGTTGTTGGCTTAGTACATCTGTTAAATTATGTTAAATAAAATAAAAATTAATTTAAACTGCTATTATTATTCATCTATTTCATTCATTCAGTAAAATATTTTAGATAGTCAATTTGCATTTCGTAACACCTACAGATTTAAAATGATAACTTTAAAATATGCATCTACAAAGTTTTAAAAAGAAATTAGCATTAAACTTTCAGAGTGAAATGTAATATTATTTTTCTGAGGATGTTTTTGCGTAAAACGTACATAGAGTCATCCCTCTTGCGGCAACCATTAGTGAATATGAACAAGCTTTTTGAGAACATTATCAATAATAATTTTTATTACCACTTTAGATTAAAAGCATCTAGTAACTGTCTTAGACTGCCTTTTGTCTTGTTGTGGGAGACTGTCTTAGAGACAGAGTACTATATTTTTTCAAATATGTGCTGCAAAACTTGTGCTGCACTTGGTTAATAAATAAAAATGGTTAACTTCATGAAGACAGTGGAAAGACAAACAATGGAATAACTTAATTTGCTAGGACATCTCGAATGCCAGTTTTATCTTTTCATCGCATTGCTATTGTTGACTTGCATCAGAAACACTTATTCTTTATATTTCACAAGCAACAGGGTGAAGCCGTAATTCTATCTAAATAATGTGGGGCCTCTTTCTGGAAAATATGAATGAAGCTGACTGGTCTGCCTATTTTATTGCTTTAGCAAGAACATTAAGAGGTGATGAATACCTTTAGCTAATATCCTTAGAAATCCAGGATCTGCCTCAGAACTTTTTTAGAATCATTAGAAGTTACTTTTTTAGAATACTTATTCGAAGTTACTTTTTTAGAATACTGAAATTGCCGTGACACAGCAACTTGCTATGAACCGAGTTTCTAAGCATTGACTTAATACGTGAAAACCACGGTATGGGTCAGATTTGATGCTACAGCATCGTAGGGAGATACGACAACGAGATCTCATGAAACATGGACAGCATAAAACATGGACATGGACATAAAACGGGACATAAAACGAGATCTCATGAAACATGGACAGCATGGACAGAATTCGCCTTTAGCGAATTATTTTTTCTTCAAACCAATAACATTTTTTTCTGGCACTTGTTGACAAACTTCATCGAGATGAGGAATGCTCAGATTTTAGAACAATTTTATCAAGTTTTTCAGGGAGGCTTTGTGTCCCAACTATATGTGGCCGCAAAACGAGAGTCTTCTTGATTAGACATACGAGCGACGCACAAGATGTCATTTCCTAAAACTTATTGCTATACAAATATATAAACAAATTCCTAACAGAATCAATTTTGAAGGAAATTAGTTCTTGTATTCGTAAAACATATTGTGTGAGTTTTGATTCCCAATATAGTATGTTCAAAGTGCATTTGATAAGTGTTAGCCATTTGTTCTCCAAATATAAATCTTATGCAGCAAGTACGTTTAAGAAATACTTTAAACATCATCTATACCCAAAGCGCATTTTGCAAGAACTTCATAGTATTGCTGACAAAAATGTGAATTTGTGGAACAACATCAACTTACTGGCCAGAAAGTAAGGAAATGTTTACGCCAGGAAACTAGCACAGCACTGAACACATAAAAGATGGCCGCAAACATGGAAAATATGCAATTGTTTTTAACGTTTTGAGTTTTAATTACTGTGTCCTCCCTTACATCTTTGGAGAGATTTCCATTGTCTTTTGTAGAATATATGTTTTTCTGTTTTTTTTTTTTTTTCATTAGCTAACGCTATCATTGTATTTAACATAGCATATTTCTGAGAGCACGAGCGATGTAAACTATTTTATGTATGTAATAACTGCTACTTTTACTTCCTTGTACGAAGCAAAGGAAGCATTGTAATCACGAAAAATTTCGGTTACCACATTTCAACGAAAATATTCCTTTTGACCACTATCGAATGCAAATTTAACGATGGTTTTGCGTAACATCTACACGACACAAGAGAATAGAGGACTCTTTTTTCCTCAAAAGTATTATAAAACTGATTTAAAATGAATTCAAAAGAGAATTTTTCGGTGACGTCTGTATATACATACGAGCGTATGTATGTATTTCGCATAACTCAACGAGCAGCCTGAGACCTTTGAACTTTTGTATATAGGACTGCTATAACATGTATCTGTGCACCTCCCTTTTTAGTTGCAATCAGCCGCACCAAACATATATAAATATATATATTACCCACTATGTTACTCGGCTCCATGAGCTCAAATTTTTTTTAATTCTTATATGTTGGCAAATTGTGCATTTTTTGCTTTAAAAATAATTGAATTAACCACAGCAGCCATATTTGTTACGTTGAAACTTAGCAGAATAGAGAATTACATCTTTCTGCACCTTCAGTGTCTTTTCGCCTCATGGGATCAAAAGGAATCTTTTAGTTTTGTGCACCGAAAAATCTGCGTTCTTGCTTGCTGGCCGTATTGCTTGTTTTTGCGTAGAAATTGTAATTTTAATTGTAAAAATTGTTTATTAAATTGTTTTAACGGCATTTTGTGTTTTATGCTTTTCTATACTTTTCAATTGTTAATGAAAATATTCTGAGTTTTTATGTATTTTTTGCCTTGCCGCGAAGTAAGAATTGAATTAATTGAATGAGAAATATACTTCCAATGAAATTCGAGAAATAAGTTTAAATGAAATGCAGGGAAAAAATAAGTATAATTTAATATTCCGTACAAAGAAGTTATGTGGTGCACACATTAGATTTTTTATAACCACGTTTTCTCACGTTATAATAAGATTCATAAATTTGATGCCAAAGAAACTCACCTCAGGAAAACTAAGAAAACCTTAATTTCTGTAAGCAGCCGTTTCTCAAACAGGGACATCATCCTTTTGGCGGAAACAATCAATATCTAATAAATGCTATCACAAAACTGTAGCAACTTAAGAATTAGCATAAATACAAGAAGATGGATCATTTTAAATATTTAAGAGGGTGCACAGCATACTTTGGCTGTTCTAGGCTGGGGTTGCTATTTGCATAAACGTGCGGTTATATGTTGTACAACAGATATATTTCGTTTTTATTCTGAAGGGCTGGCAGGTCTGTAAAATGCTTGGTGAATAGATACGCTACACTAGGGATTCCCAACCCTTTGGAAATATAACATAAGGGGAATTCTTTGTTTCATGGAAAGCTACGCAATTTCTGTTTGGGAACTCTTGAATTGTATCATGGGGTTCACAGGAATGAAACATTTTAGGTAAGCACGATATTGAATACAGAAAATGTAGGACTTGATTTCGCTGTTAAAAATAATCGATTCATAGAAATAGAAATGTTTCCCTGGTAAAATTCAATCATAATTCAAATGAATATATAAATATCATAAATAAAAAAAGCTGTGTTCAATAAATGCATTATCTATCTTTTTTATTAACTGCGTGAACTTCTTTAAAGGCCGAAGGCAAAGACGGATTGGAATTAGGATCGTTAACTAGAACAAGAAGATTTTTTTGAATGTGAAATGCCTCTCGAAAATCCAATTCTCCAAGGGAAGATGTTTTTTGAATAATTTTGGCAGCAGAAAAATTGAAAGTGTGATTTTCGAACCAACAATTTTGAGCAACAGAAGACTTCTGTGTTTCCTTTTTTCTAACATATGCCTCATGTTCCTTGACGCGAAATTTTAAGGCTCACTTAGTTTGGCCAATGTAAATTAAACCACACTGGTAAGGAATCCTATAAATACCCCAGGAATTCATATCCGGAATGGGGTCCTTGAGTATGGAATTCGGAATTTTATTGATGGGAGAATAAATTATTGATTGGAGAATTGGATTTTCTAGAGGCATTTCACATTCAAAAAAATCTTCTCGTTCTATTTAACGATCCTAATTCCAATTCGTCTTTGCGTAAACTTGTTTGAACTATACATGAATGAAGAATAGGATGAATAGAATGAAACATAGGAATAAAATGAAGCTAACTTAGTTAGCTTCATTTTATTCCTATGTTTTCCGTGCTCTTCAAGTTTGCTCCTCCAAACTAGCCCTTGATGAAGAACTAAATTATTTAAAAGCAATAGCTATTGACAGGGGCTTTTCACCCAACATTATTAATCAAGCAGTTAAAAAATTCTCATCTCAACACACTAAAAGCCACACTCTTATTTTAGGAGATTATAAAAATTCTGTTGTCATTCCCTTCTTTCCATCAATTAGCTATAAAGTTGCACATATTTTGCAGAAATTTAACTTTCGGGTTGTTTACTCTCCCATCAATAAAATTCCAACTTCTATACTCAAGGACTCCATTCCGGATATGAATTCCTGGGGTATTTATAGGATTCCTTGCCAGTGCGGTTTAATTTACATTGGCCAAACTAAGAGAGCCTTAAAATTTCGCGTCAAAGAACATGAGGCATATGTTAGAAAAAAGGAAACACAGAAGTCTTCTGTTGCTCAACATTGTTGGTCCGAAAATCACACTTTCAATTTTTCTGCTGCCAAAATTATTCAAAAAACATCTTCCATTGGAGAACTGGATTTTCTAGAGGCATTTCACATTCATAAAAATCTTTCTGTTCTAGTTAACGATCCTAATTCCAATCCGAATTTGCCTTCGGCTTTTAGAGAAATTATGTTTTAGTTCTGGTTTCGCCAACAGATGGCGCCACTTGCTTATTCTTGTCCAGGCTTTCTTATCTTATCTAAACATTATTTCCTATCTTGTTCATTTGCGGTTTTGCAGCTGAAGATGATGGTTCGGTAAAACCATCGAAACTAGTCCTGTGAAAATTTTGTGAATTAACGCTGATTTTTGTTGTTTGACTTCTGAATCAAAGCTTCAGATATTTTAGAAAAGATTCATATTTCTTTAATAAGAAAGAGTTTCGTAAGACAATGTCTATAAGTGCTGAACGGAATCATGTTAGCGATAAAATCTGAAATTAAAATTTGCACAATAAAGTGAAAGAAATCCATTTAGTACGTGAAAACGTCATCGCGTAGGAAACATTTAAAGCAAGTTCAAGAAGGTTTTTGGATCAAGCGTATATGAACTTGAAAAGTTTAAACGCACGTCCTTTCAAGCACTTATCGATATAATTGCTGGACAGGCCATCGCTTGTTTCTTTGCCATATAAATTTTGTGACTTTTCAAAGGTTTTTTCTTTCAGTGACTTCCATTAGTAAAATGCTGAAGCTAACACAGGAACTCAAATTATGTTTTTAAATTAGTGAATGAGGTGGAATATTTCTCCCGGTTTAAGGATGAAGAATAAATCACGTACCTTTCCTCTTTGACTGGCAGTTTTGAGCAACTGCATAAACCGAAACTTGAAACATAGGAATGTAATACATACATCATAAAATCATTAACTATTTCAATGATTATATGAGCACATCTGAAAAAGAAAGTGTTATAAAGTATTTATCCCGCCTTCTTAGCATGTCTTCGTTGTGTAGTGGTCAGCACGCTCGACGCGTATTTGAGAGGTTCGTGGTTCCAGTCCCGGCGAGGGCATTGCTCATTTTTTATCTCGCTTGCTTTCAAAAAGTGCCTAATCTCGCTACAGTGTAAGACCACTATTAAAACGTTTTCAATGTGTGAGGATCTGACATCAGTTTTGGATTTCAACAGGAAATAAAAGTACTTCAACAGTTTTTAAAACATTAAATTTTGCAGCATTTATTAGCACTGGTAACTGAATTCAATACGTATTTTCCTGAATTCAGCAATTTTGGTTTGGATTTACAGAGAAACCTGTTTAGAAGTTCAATCAAATAAATTCCCGATGAAATTTTGGAGCTGAAGACCATTTCAAGAGTAAGAGATATATTTCATGAGTAATCAGTCATCGAGCATTCTCTTTTCATGCTCAAATCCTATAGAATGTGGCAGAAATTATTACCTATGAATTGCTTCCATTTATACTTATATACCTTTGTGAATCGGGCCTTTCCATTGTCATACAAATAAAAAGAAAGCAATGAAGTACACTGGAGTTTAAAATGGTTATGCTCTAACAAACATTTTTTCACGTGTCTCTGGTTTCGTGAAGAAGAAAATAATTACAAATTTTTCTTTGACTATTTGTTGTTCTCATTAAAGTTAAGTGAGCTTCAAGATATTGAAATTATTTTGATTTATTCGTTGAATTAAAGTTAGTCTGTTGAGTAGTGTATTTCAAATTAAATTTCGTTAAAAATATTAATTAAAAACTTAATTCTTAATTATTTAAAAACTTTTACTGGAATTTTATTTTATAAAAAATTTATACACTATTTCAAGTTATAACTAAAATAAAATATTTTAAATATTACATAGTATCTGGAACGTACTATGGTGCCAAAATATACATATATTCTAATATATGTGAAAGGAAGAAATTTTGAAGAAAAGACTGAAAAACCTTTCCATTAGATACTCCAATATATCCGCTGAGATACTTAGATACAAACTGGAATAATTTTGAGCAGGAATATACCTTTCCTTCTGATCTCCAAAATCTCTGATGAATGAGGGTACTTATCATAGTTGGTTTTCAGTCAGATGAATTTTTATTCACTTGAATTAATGGAATCATTTATTACTGAATATGATACATTAATAATAAGTGTACATGCAGTATGCAATAATAATAAAAACATAATACATTTTATAATAAATGTTTCTTTGGAATAGCATTAAAAAATACAAATAGGTTAGCAGTAAAAAAATAAGACGGGTTGGCAGTTAGTAGCATGAACTTTGGCAGCGAATTATTATATATCAATGCATGTCATAATTGATCCGTAGCTAATTAACATGAGACATAAAACTACTATTACTTTAAAGAAGTTCGACTTGAGGGATCAGGTAGGCAAAATATCTGCAACAGAAAATTTCAATCTTTACCTTATCAGGGAATGTGGAATGCGTTCTTTATTCCATTAAATTATCTTTATAGCATGAAAAGAATGCATATTCTTTATCGCATGGAAAATATTTTGCAAGCCGTGAAATCTGCTCCTTTTTACTTCCTTGTACGAAGTAAAAAGGAAGTATCGTAATCGCGAAAAGTTTCAGGCAGCATATTTCAACGAAAATATTTATTTTGACCGCTTTCGAATGCAATTTAACGATGTATTTGCGTGATATCTTTACGTAAGCACAGAATAAAAGACTCGTTTCCCCCAAAAAAATTATAAAACTGCTTTAAAATGAATTATGAAGAGAATTTTTCGTGGCGTCTGTACGAACGTATGTACGTACGTACGTACGTATCTCGCATAACTCAAAAACGAGTAGCCTCAGAACGTTGAAATTTTGTACTACTATAACATGTACATGTGCACCTCGTATTTTGATTGCAATCGGCCTCGCCAAACGTATATGAATATATTTATATATATATCCACTCTTACCTGGCTCAGTGATCTCAGTTTCTTTACTCTTATATATTTGTAAATTGTACATTTTTTGCTTTAAAAATGACTGAAATATGTTGTTTTTATCTTCCGGTTGAGGTTTTTATGCCTTTAGCAAATTTGTATGCAATATTTTTAGAATTATCAACAATTTTAAAGTTGTATGAGACATATATGGCTGTCTCTTTTTATCATTGCATTTATAAACATCGGCTCTTCTAAATTAACTGAAATAAAAGTGTCTCACGTCATTATTAAGTAAGACGCTATCGTATAAACAAATCTATTGATGAATTCCATTTACAACACTATTTTACAAGAGAACGTTCGTACGTATCTTGCATAACTCAAAAACGAACAGTCTCAGAACGTTGAAATTTTGTATATAGGACTGCTATAACATGTAGATGTGCACCTCGTATTTTGGTTTCAATCGGCCGCACCAAACGTATATAAATATATTTTTATATATTTGATATCCACTCTGTTACCCGGCTCAGTCATCTCAGTTTGTTTACTCTTATATGTTTGTAAATTGTACATTTTTTGCTTTAAAAATGATTGTATTATGTTGTTTTTATCTTCCGGTTGAGGTTTTTATGCCTTTAGTAAATTTGTATGCAATATTTTTAGAATTATCAACAATTTTAAAGTTAAGCCTAATAATTTTTTTGATGCCGCTAAGCCTAATAATTTTTTTGATGCCGCTAAGCCTAATAATTTTTTTGATGGCCACCATTGCTTGCTTACATTTGAAATAACAGAGTAGTAGATTTGTTGCCAATCTAGAGAAACGTAGTTTCGCAACAACAAAGATAACGCTTTCATTTATTATTGCGAATTAAATCATGCTTAATCCTTTCTGGAATTTGTTCGAGAAAATAAGTGTTTAAGATTTACTTCGTAATTTTTAATACAGATATTTTGAGTTTTTATGTATTTTTGCTTTGTCGCGAAGTGAGAACTGAATTAATTGAATGAGAAATACTAAATCGTCTGTGAAAAACTGTTCCTTTTTGGTTTTCTTTGCTTAATTTCTTTTATACATCGTTCTAGCTTTATTATAGTATTTAAATAGAACATGTGGTAACGATTCGATAATTCTTTCAATGATATAAATTTTGTGCATTCTGAGTTATAATATGAACGAAATATAACACTGTTAAGTGAACCTAGCGCCAGAGTGTCGCTATGGTAAATAAAGAAAGTGAATTTTAAAGAATGCATTTATTCTATTGTGGTTTATGCGCTGTCGGGGAAGTAGGTTTAATTCAATCCAATACGTTTAAAACGAAATGCAAGAAAAATGCGTATAATTTAATATTCCGTACAAGGAAGTCATGTGGTGTACACATCAGATTTTTTTCTGAAACGTTCATAATTTATTGCATTCCTTAGCCACTACACTAAAAGAAAAAATATTCATTTAATCTTACCTCAAGCTACGGTACTTAGACTGTTTAATTACCGCTTTTGTAGAATATCTTCAGTATATTAACCTCGTATAAGTGAGACTATTTAATGTAAAACCAACTCCCTTTTTCTTTTCATAAATCCAAGTTAAAAAATACAGAGTCGTCTAATAAGGGAGGAAGTATTACTTTCAGTCAATCGACTATGCGCTTTTACTACTGTGTGCTTAATTTTTCATGTTATTAATATTCACCTAATTTAACTGCCAAACTGATTTTACAGACATACAAGCATTTGTAACTTGCAACTTTATGATGACCTATTCTTTAATTTATGAACTTACGAATAGAATTCCATCATTGTAAATGATGTCAGTTTTTCAAAACATTCCAAAATTTTTGGGAAGAGGTAAGTTCATTTTTAATATTAAAGTTTGTTTACCTCTTAAATTAATGATTTTCTTTTATAAATTAATAACTGTCGCTCAAATGAATATTTCTTGAAGAAATTATATTTCAGTGTGTAAAAAACAGAATAAAATTACAGACTCGGGATTAATTTGTTAGGCTCAGTATTGTCATTTTTAGCGATAGCAAGATAGCAAGAACTTTCAAGCACAGGAATTACAAATGGCTAAAAACTAGTTGGTGTTGCGTTGTCATGACGACCAAATTTTAATACCCACGACGAACCGGAAAAACAATTTCCCGCGGTCGGTTTGCCATTAATTATCATCAACAAGGTTGCTAGCATTCCTGACAGCCTTTTAAATTACACGCCTCTATTATAAACGCTCGCATTAACACACAGAGAATAGAATGAAGGGAAAGAACCGAATGCATAAAAAGCGTAATAAAAATGATGGAAGGTTTCGAACGCTTACTGCACTGTTGCCATCATAGACAAGAAAGAAAAAAAGTTAATTATTTTTCCATTTTTACGAGCAGAAAGTAACTTTTTTCTGTTGCCAGCCTAAAAAAGAGAAAAGGGTGCACGAATTATGTTTTTAGGTTTCCTTTAAGTGTATATAAATGACATTTAATTTTTTTTCTTACAGGAGAATTAGGGATAAAAGAAAGTGAGGAATAAAATTTAAGTAAAAGAGATTTATGACGAATGCATTGCGTGGGATAAGTAAATGGAGGTAGATAATTGTAAATTTTAGAAGAAAAAAATTAAGCGAGTTCTTAATTTTACGAGTTTTTAGCAAAATAAAGAAAAATATTTAATAATGATTTAAGGGCTTGTTTACAAATTGCTTGCCATTTAAAATATGCACAAGATTTCCTAAAAGTCTTCCTCGTACATTTAATTCTTTGTTTCAGAAAGGTATATCAAAGACCGAATTCTAAATTGCATAGCATAGAAAATTTCATTTATATTTGACTCAAATTTCAAGAAATGGGCGAAAGAATATTCAAGAAATGTTCCTTTCGCTTTTTAATTGCTGTCTACTATTCTACACTTCTGCTCATTTATGAGAGATATTTTATTATTTATTTTACTTGCATATATTTAGAACTTATTAGTACTTATATTTAATATTTTTTCATGAACGACTTCTTTAAAATATATGCACATGTTTTCTTAACGTTTCCTTCATCACCCTATTTAATACGCTGGACAAAACTACATTATCATGTGGAAGTTCGCTGAAATTCACCTTACTGGCAAATCTATAAACCGATATCAAAATAAATCATTTTGTAAAACCTGCGTATTCATATTTTCCTGATTATTCACTCTATCTTCAAATTCTTTTGGTGCTAATATCATTTTGCGTTTCAAATTACTTGTTAAATATCGCATTTCAGAGTTATGTTAATTGAATGAGAAATATATCTTTAATAAAATTCGAAAAAATAATTCTTAAATGAAATGCAGCAAAAAGGGCGTATAATTTAATATTCCATACAAGGATATCATGTGGTGTACACATCAGATTTTTTGGGTTTAACGTGTATTTCTGATAGTTGTTGAAACATTTCCCTTTACATTTGCTTTAATTTTAAAAACATTCTGCAACCATGTAAAAATATCGAACTCAAAAATTTTTGTGCGATTATACTAAGTAGACAAATGTTTTCTCAATACGTTTCACACACAGTACTCGAAAAACTTAGAGAGTTTTAGTTATATGCTCCATTTACTAATATGTATACTTTAAATAAATAGAAAAGAATTTTTAAAACCTGAATTCTTAAGTTTGTTTCTCTTTAAACGCAATTTTCAAATTTTGCTTTTATTACAAATTTCTATTATTAAAGATTTTTTTTAATTTTTATTTATTTTATTCTTATCAGTCTTATTCGAAAGATTCGTGAAATTACAAAGCTTCGATAATATTTTAACAATATGTCAAAAGTACAAATCAATAGTAAACAAATATGTCGATATAAAATTAGGGAAAATAACCCTCTGTCTAGCGCATATTTTAATTGAAACTATTGATTTCGAGGGCGAACAGATGCAGGTCCATCTTCGTCAGGGGCAAAAAAAAAATATTCTATAAAGATTCTCTTCTTAAATAGCTACTCACAGTCGAAAATTTAATCAAAATTTTGGGACTGCGAAAATTATCTTATTTTTTTATATCTTTGCAGCATCAAATCTTAGCAGATTTTCTTTTCTTTCTTTTTTTTCCCTGTTGTTGAAAACTAAAGGGGACCTGTATCTGATTTCGCCGTAGAAATCAACTAAAATCTACGCTAAACGCAAGTTTGTTGCTTTGCTGAGTTTTATATTTTACTTTAAGCCTCTTTGTTTTCTCGCTTGAAATATGTTGAGATTGGAAACAAATATGCCAAAAGTATAATATATTTTAAATTCTAACTAACTGCTCTGACTGACCATGAAAGTTTGTATTTTATTTTGATATCCTTGTAGAGCCATTTTGAAGAAGACGTGAAAAATGAGCAATGCCTTCGCCGGGACTCGAATATGGACCTCTCGAATACGCGCCGAGTGTGTTACCATTACACCACGATGGCATGCAGGAAGGAGGGCGAAAATGTCTTATATATTCCACTGTAAGATCTATTTTTAGATCAGGTGGATCAGGTCGTATTCCTCTCATTTGTAACCTTGTATACTCCCCCTTGTAAAGGGCGACTAGGGATTAGGGAAACCAAATCCTGGTGGTGAAAAATCATCATCTACAACTTTTTAGTTCAGGCCCTCTGTAGAATCATTAGGTTTGTTTTTGAAGCAGGAGACGTGAAAAATGAGTAATGTCTCCGGAGGAACTCGAACCTGGACCTCTCGAATATCCTGGCATATGTTTTTACGCTATGTTCCATATATTAAAATATTTTAAATAAATTCTTCTTCACAGACATAAAATTGTAATATGTACTTCACGTAACATTATAGATAAATAAATCACAACTTTTAGCTGATTTTTCTCCACATTAGAAAATTAACGTATAACTGAAATGGCATACTTTAAAAAAAATCTAATTAAATTTTCCTACAAGATAAATATTGTTAAGACCTAAAATCGATTATTTTTAACATAAAATTAAAAGCAGTTTCTAAAATTTTTAAGCGAGAAGTCTATTAGTTGGTAATTTTACACGCAAATAGGATTTATACAATGGTGAAAATGTATTAAATTTCTAACCTACAATTTCTTAAAAATCAGGCGTGCAGGCGGGAAAATGATAGTTTTGAAAAATCTTAACTTAAAGATATAATTACCTTAAAATCCTATAAATATACGTAATTTTCTTAGTATTAATAAACAAAGTTAAAAATATAGTTATATGTTTGTAAGAGTGCATGGTATGCATTTACAAAGAATTGCATACATAATTACCATAATTGTCACTGAGAGAATAAAAGTAAAGAGTCAAAATTTTCATGTGATTTTGAATTTAATTGCAGTATTAAAAGTTCTTTTATCAAAACAGCAGTTATTGACTTTTCATACACATACAGTTTTTATAAAATTAATCACAGTTTTTGAAATTCTAATTAGCTAATTCAGAAATATCGTGCTTGCAAGCAGGGATCGTGTACGCAAGCAGGATAACATTTTTATGAAATATTAAAAAAAAAGAAATTGCCTTGCAATCTTGTAAGCATATTACTTCCTTATTGATATATTGATAGATATTCTAAAGAGCCAACTTTTCAATCATGCATAGTGATATAGTTGCATGAAACTGTACACAGAAAACTTATGTTACAGTTCAGGGTATTTAATACCAGTATATTAATTATTTGTTGAAATGCCGATGCAAACAATAGCAAAATCTTAGCATATTCTTTACCATAGAGCGAATTTTCGCAATTTTTTAAACGCATGCAAAAAATCTAATTTTAGTACAGAAGTTTTCCATTTTTCTGAAATTATTTAAAGGCACATGACAAGATTTTGATCCGAGAAAATTTATGATTCTCTCTCAATTTAGGATCTAACCTTTATAAAGCTTAATTCGTTTCTAGTACACATATATGATTAATTTACTCTAATTCGTTCTTCTCCAGCACAAGAAATATTAGTCCTATTGAATTAATGTTGTCGTAGCCACCGAGATTACTACCTTCGATGCTGGATCATACAAAACATAGGACTGCACCATGTTTTCCATTGAAAAGCAAATGCATCTTCCTTCATGTACGTTTTTATTATAGTTAAGGAAGCTTCTTCTTTAATCAACAGTGTTGACTGATTTCACGTATCATAAAGCTATTTATATATCCAATATTATAAATTAATTAGGGCTCAATATACTAAAGAAATTAAGCAAACGTTTCTTCTTTTATTTCTGATCTTTCTTTTATTTCTGAGACTTACTTAATTTAAATTAAGGATAGTTTTAAGGAATAAGTTTCAATCGTATAGGTAAAAAAAAAATTATGTGTTAATCGTAGATAATTCTAGTGTTAAAGCTATATTTATATATCATATGACTGAGTAAATAAATCAGCATTTTGTGAAATTTTTCAATTTATTCATTAAATTTCAGCAAATTTTAATTGGGCAGAAAATTTTTCGTTTTTCTTTTTTGTTGCTTTAAAATAAAGCAAACTCAGAGTTTTAACATATATTTATTTTAACTTAGAGCTCTTTATTAATCATCATTGTTTTATTAAAATTGATGTCAAGTAATAAATTACCTAATTAGTTATATATTCTCAGTATAATTAGTTTTCGCTTCTGATTTTCATAAGACTTTTCCTTTCCTTTGTGAATTCGACTGAAATACCAAATAATTTTGAGATTTCATTTTCAAGTCCCATCTAATTAATTTTTGAAGTTATGTTACAGTTGCTCTCAGTGCATTAAATGTTTTTCTGCTCACTAGCAATTTTTAGTTCTCCTATTCTTTTCAAAATTTCTGCATCTCAAAGAATTTCCTTTCCTCTCCAAATACTTCATTATTCATTAAATTCTTCGCAGATTCATTTTGCCCTTTCACATTTTAGCATCTTTCTTTTATTTCTGAGACTTACTTTGATCCTTTTTACGGTTCACGTAACTGAGACGACATATTCTAGACTTAAAAATAATAATCTTTTGATTTGCTAGGTTTCACAATTACGGTAATACAAAGTTCTTTCCGTTTTTCCACTTTCTTAAACTTTGATCGAACCACGCACGGAAACTTTGCCTCCAATTTGCAAGCAGATGAGACCTTCGCTACATGAAAATTAAAAGAAAACGACAACGAAACATAAAAATAAGCAAAATAATAACCATTAAGTGGGCTCAAACTGACTTGTTAGAAGCCTAATTAAGACAAGAAAATTGCACTCATTATATCTTCAACATGGTACTTCTCTTCCGCTTGTTCTGTTGTCAAATGAGCCTGGGATTGGTCGTTACTGCTATGACGTCATTTTTGGTGCAGCTGAAAACAAAAATGAGTGGTATTCCATAACTTCTTTGTTGAATTTTGCTCACATTTTAGATATAGTTTAAAGCTGAGGTAAGAAAACAAAGTAAGGATGAAATAGTCAGTTGAATACTGAACGAAAAGGCGACTTTATTTTCAATTAAATAACCAAATATAAATTTCCATTCAGTAAATTTCATATTTTTCAAAGATAATCCATGCTTAAAAATAAAGAACATATGATTTCTGAGTTTTACCATCGGCAGTTGGAACTTATCTTTCGGTGCTATTTATTAAATATCTAAAGTTATTGTCAAAAAGAATATCACAAGAAGTCATCTGGTTTTCGGAAGAATGACTTTGTCTAGAATTAATTTAGGGTTCGATGGTTAAAGGCCATTTCTCTATCAGTTTCAGAATCTGTATTTGTAATCTGTTTCTATGAAGTATATTACGAGGTTTTATTCTTGTGATTATGATTAATCTTAGGCAAAAACTTAAGATGAAATCATTATAGAAAATACTGAAGAACTGAATCTTTATAAACAAATCTGGGATTTTGCTTTCACATCAAACATATAGTTTCTTGAGATATTTCAGCCAGACGCCAGATCCTAACGCCAGATCAAGAAAAGCCAGATCCTAACGATTGCTTTTATTTGCAAAAATTCGTGTTTAGAATTGTATTCAAAATGCATCAGAAATTCAGATATTATGTATTGATTAAAAATCTGTTCATAAAATCATTAACACCTGTTTATAATTTATAATTAACAGAAATTATTATTATTTTAAATTGTTTGACTTATAGTGTGAACTGCATGGTTTGTATATATTTCATACCCACTATTTGAAGACACTTCCTTTCCGACGTTTCAGTTCGCTGAAAATGAGAACTTCGTATTATCTAACATGATTCTGAATTTCAATTTAATAACATTTCTGGCAAAAAAGGTTATTTTACAACTGACTATTGTCAAATATAAGACATCGTTAAACAGCCATTTCCTCAAAACCGGCTACAGTTTTTTCAAGTCAATTTTTCTGTCATAGAACAACTTTTTTGTTTTTACATTGAATATTTGATCACACTGAAATCCAGCAATTCTAATATTGATCTCCTTAACAGTGCTGGAATTGTCCCGCCTAGAAGTCAGAGAACGTATAACATGCAGTTTCAAGACATATCTAAGCATGCGATGCAAGAACTGCTGCTGAGCATTTCAGAAAGTAAATTGACGGAAAATAAATAAGACTAACAGGCAGGCTATAATAAATAGATAAGCGGACCATATATTGCTTGCGAACCTTCGTATAGTCATTACCACTCTAAGGTTGCTTTTTTATAAATATTTAAGGCCAGTTTCTTTACTAATATGGAAAATTCTATAATTTATAATTTTATTATGTTTAGTATGCCGAAATTATTTTCATATAAACAAATTATAACGTTAAAAATTAATGAATAATATTCACATACAGTTTTATTACGTTAGGAACCTAACAGTAATACAAAAAAAAAAAAAAAAAAAATACATTGGAAGAGAAATATTTCTCAATTTTTTTTTTTGTCTGCAAATAAAATTGCGAGTTATCCGTGTAACAATAATGAAGCTCATGACTGATTCTTGGAAAAAGAATTCTGCTCTTAGAGTTTTTCGCCGAAGAAATAAAATGAGCGAGCAGCTGGAAGTGAGCATTTTACTACTTATAAGTGATTGCGTGCTATTACTACTCCTCTCATAAAGTGTGATAGGTAATGTAAAGCAATAATCAATACTGCAAAATGATTATATTTTACCCTCAATGTAATCGAAAAGCACGAGAAGCTGCAAGACAGTATTCATGAAACTGCCAGTCAGTATCCGACGCTTAAAACTATTTTAAATGTAGTAAGACGTCTAGTAGAAATCGGTAGCGTACAACAGCTTTCTGAAGGCAGAAAATCTAAAATAGACAGGTAAGGGACGAAGAAATTCTTGGGTATGTACTGATACTAGTATTAGAGAAATAAGGGTAATATCTGAAACGTTTAACCTCACAAAAATTAGTATATAAGGATATAATAATCTGCCCTTAAAAAAGAAATTTGTTTTTGAGGACGGTAATCGATTACTCTGCAAGGGTGTAAATAATATATGGTAGCATCAAAAGTACTTTTTAATCGTAATTGTTACCATACAGCGCACCATATTGCGAACATAGGAAATACTCACTTATGCACTGGACTCGCTAAGAAACGTGCCAAAGCATGTACTAGTATCTTATTAGTAATTAACGTTAAAAATTTGTTTGTTTTTACTTAGTAGTGTCCACTCATTTAGTTTAGAATGATAGAAACATATTACACTGGGCCTTTAAGCCAGAGTAAAAATCGAAATCCTAGCATTAGACAGAAGTAAAACAGCCTTAAAAGCGAAACTAACCAGATTACAAAACGTAATTAGGGAATATGGCGATAATGTTAAACGAAAATGAAATTCAAGCGAATAGACAGCTCATGATGTCCATTTGAAGTGTTCAAATGGACATCACGAACTTAAGAAACAGATATTTTCGAAAGTGTTGACGAAAACGATGTTACAGTTATCGATGAAGAAATCGCCGAAAAAGAGAAAGAACGGAATTTTGGAGGTAAGAATTATGAAAATTCTGTCATTTATTGCACACTGAAAATGAAAACGACTGTAGTAAGTTTGATTCTAAAGTAAAAATCTGTTTGCCAGAATTACCAGTTCCTTTTCTGTTAAATACACCGAATGGAATATTTTAAAATGCAATTCGAAAATACTATTTCGAAATAATAGGCAATTAACAGACGTTCAGGATTATTCGTCTGTTATTTAAACGCTGCATTAATTCATGAAGCAAAAAAATCTTGAAATTTTCACTTTTCTATTTAAAGCTTTTCAAGACAGGTGTGAAAACAAAAAAAAATGTTAATTGATTATCTTAATTAAATTATTTTTTGGATAATTTGTTATTAAATATTGTACTTCAGAAGCTAGATTATGAAATTCGCAAACAATTTGAACCAAGCATTAGTGCTACAGAAATTCGTACATTTGATGAATATATTTAGTTTTTAGATAAAATATATCAAATATTAGATAATGTTAACCCTAATAGTAGTAAAAGAAATATCCCCTAGAAAAACGTTCAAAAATCAAAGGCTGTGATAGTTAAAACCAACAGTGCTCCCACTTGCGTAATATGCAAAAATAATAATCATTCTCTGCTTAAATGTCAAAAAAAACATTCGCTTACTCAACAATGGCACCATCAATGAGCAGTTAGACTAAACAAAGACAGAGACTTCGAGGGACGAGATTGTACACAAGAATGCAGATGGTGCTTATAAAAATCAATCAAATTGTCTTCTGACACGAAGAAAAATAATGAGTTATTACCAACTGCAATAGTGCATGTTTGTAATTTATAAGGAAAAATAATTCCAGTTCACGCAATTTTTTGCAATGTGAGTATGTCATATTTTATGACGGAAAGAGTTGCCAATTTGTTAAGTATAAGGAAAGAAAGAATTTATGTATCGTATCAGTATTAAATGAGAGGATGAATATTAATATCAGCAATAAATATTAATTAACTAGATGTACAGATTTCGAATGAAGATTAGCATATATAAGATCACTTCACTTCTTGGTTATTTCTTCGGTGAACTAACGTTCAGTTGTAGTGGACTCCAGTGTGTAACCCTATCCCAGTATAGCAAATGTATCATTTTCGAACGTTGAAAATAGCGTTGTACAATTTCGTTCAAAGTAGTAATTCAGTGAGCAGTTTTGACATATTCAAAAGTAATGGCAGAGTTCAGAGCAATTATTGAGTTCATGGCAATTATTTGTTGAAGAGAAGTTCTGAAAAATTTGAAGCAGCGATGAAGCTCCGGAACTTGTTCAGCAGTCAGGGAGTAACCAGGAGCTTGTAAGTCTGCTTGTAAGTTTTGTTGGGTAAAGTGAGATCTACAGTGTGCTAGAGGAAGGGGCTAGGCTGTTTTCAGTTCCATACTAATTTAGGGGGATGGCCGAATGAATGAGAGGATGGGGACAGATGAAAAAGTTAAATTAAACCTGCTATAAGTTTAATTGATGAACAGGAAGGATTAAAAGTTCAAATTGTTAGTGCTAAGACATACATTTTGATATATTAATATGCAGTACAAATTGATTAAGGAATAAATAGTGATTTTTTTTAAGTTTTAGGTAATTAAAAGTTATTCAAAACAGGAAATACCGCTATAATACGTTTCTGGGGATGGCTTTTGGCCTTTTCCTGTGTTCTACTGGACTGGTGTCGTAGTTTAGAACTGAAAATGTCGGGTTATTTGCCTTGTAAGTGTAATTTTTTTATAACTTGATCATCACATCATTAGAGGAATATTGCATTCATTGTGAAAGGCGTCGTTACGGGCATACCAAGGGACAGTTTGCCAGTTGTCTCAGTTTTGAGATGCTGTAATTTTAAGGAGGTACTTCTGCAAACATAAACGCAGACTGGGCATGCATATGTAAAAATGGGTCGCACAATGGCCTTGTAAATGAGTAATTTTTTAACTATCGTTAAAACCCTGTTTCGAGCGATTAATGGGCTAAGTGTAGATTTACTAGCTCGAAACTTTGTAATTACGTGTTTAGTGTGAGACTTCCATGTTAAGTGATGATCTAGAATTACACCTAGGTATTTCACTTCCTTGGACCAGAGAATAGGAGTATTGTAGAAGGTGAGGTTTCCATCAATAGTCAATTTCCTTGTAAACATGAGAGCAATAGTTTTTTCAACATAATATAATACGTTTCTGGGGATGGCTTTTGGCCTTTTCCTGTGTTCTACTGGACTGGTGTCGTAGTTTAGAACTGAAAATGTCGGGTTATTTGCCTTGTAAGTGTAATTTTTTTATAACTTGATCATCACATCATTAGAGGAATATTGCATTCATTGTGAAAGGCGTCGTTACGGGCATACCAAGGGACAGTTTGCCAGTTGTCTCAGTTTTGAGTTTGGAGATGCTGTAATTTTAAGGAGGTACTTCTGCAAACATAAACGCAGACTGGGCATGCATATGTAAAAATGGGTCGCACAATGGCCTTGTAAATGAGATAATGTAATGTAACATGGAAGATAAATGGATGTAACATGGAAGATAAATGGAAGATAAATGATTTTTATCTTCCATTTGCTGAGCCAGAACTCTAGTGCACGAATGAGTGTTTGTAGCTGTTGTATAGCTGAGCTAATAGATGCATTTTGGATGAGGATCGCAGTGTCGTCTGCGTACACAGCAAGTATTGTGTTCTATGTGTGTGTGGGATATCGTTCGCGTAGATATTGAAGAGTAAAGGTGCTGGGATTGCAAATATTTTGCAATTTTTTGCTTAGTGAAAAATGTATTTTTTACGCGAACGACAAAGTATACATCTGAGAGATAAGAATAAACTGTTGTAATGATGTGTTCTGGGAAACCCAGAATGATTAACTTGCAAATGAGTCTATTGAGCCAGACACGATCAAACGCTATAGCTATGTCTAGGAAAATTGCAGTAGTGTTGAATTTTTCTTGTAAGCCAAATGAAATCATTTTTGTGACACAATATAACTTATGAACAGTAGAATGGTGTTTATGAACCCATACGGTTGGGAGATGAGTAGGTCCTTGGTTTTCGGCATAATTATGGATGGCTTTGAGAATAATAAATTCAGCAATTTTGCTGCAGACTGGCAAGAGGCTAATGGGACGATAGGCTTCTGGTTTGGCGCCAATTTTCACGGGTTTAGGAATTGGTATAATGACCGCAGTTTTCTACTGAAGAGGGAAGTAGCGAAAATCCACAATATATTGTATGATTCTAATAAGTTTCCAGGTCATCATAAGTCCCATTTTCCTGATCATCTTGTTGGTAACATTGTCAAATCCTGGACTCTTATTGGTTATTTCTAAAATTACCAGTGTTTATGCCATCAAGCAGTTTAGACATGCGTAATTAAATATTCGTATTAACATTCAATTAGCTCATCCCGAATCTGGATCTCTTAAGCTGTTGTGACTTGGTTCTAAATTGTGAAGAAGAGTAAAAATTTTGGGGAGTTGAATGCATTGAAAATATCAAAAATGAAGAGCATTTCAAGCGTATTCACTATTGACAATATGATAAAAGATATGCAGTGCAGTTAGGAAAGGTGTGGAATTGCAAACGCTAATTGTACACGGATAATTGTAAACGCTTAGTGAGAAAAGATTATGTTAAGTGTGTAATCGAATAAAAAGCGTTTCGAATATGAAAGCCTTTTATAAGAATTTTATCAAAAAATATAAGGATTTAAGCTTGCCTTCATGGTGTAACGGTAGCACATTCGGCGTTCAGGTTCGAGTCTCAGCGAGAGCTTTGCACATTTTTCACGTCTCCTGCTTCAAAATAACCTAACCTACAACTACTAATTGAAAATCACACAATTTAATATTAATGAAGGGAAGAGTACCACAAGAATTATTAGATTCCGAAAGTACAACTATGCACTAAAAGCTGATGTTCAGAATATGTACAGAAAAATACTTATAGAACTATCTCGAAGAAACCTGCAGTTGATCTTATGGGTAGAATCGATTAGTAACCTTATGCAAATTTATCATTTGAAGACGAGCAAAAAGAGTACCTTTCCTCAAAGCAAGTCTTGAAGCAGTTAACAATGGATGAAGTGACTGAATTTCCTTGCGCCTTAAGAGCCATACCGAAGTACTATTACGTAAGTATCATTATCTCTGAAGCTAGTACGCTGCAAGAAACTAGAGAGTTGCAGCCACACTTAATCTGTCTTCTAGAATGTGGTGGATTGCAATTACACAAATAATGCTGAACTACTGAAGAATAAAGTACAACTCAGGATTATTCTTTTCAAGTTATTGATAAGCCTCAGGTTACAAAGTCGTCATGGAGTACGTCTATAAATAGCTTCTCTTATGATTTAAAGATGCGCAAGAGACAGTAACGAAAAGAGAGGTCTTATCAGTAACAGGATGCCTCTTTGATCTATTGAGCTTAATTGGATCTGCTACGGCAAAGGCTAAAGTATTTCTACGAAAACAGTGGCTCTTAAAAATAAATTGGAACACAAATCTTTCTAAAAATGACTCTGAATATTGGAAGGCATTTATGCATAATCTTAGAATAGAATTATCTTAGAACAGAATACAATTATCGCTTCCATACATCTGTGCTGTTTAATTAAAACTTCCCTGTAGCAAATCTCGTGTTTCACCTTAAGTCAATTATCATTCCTCATTTGGAACTTTGTGGTGCAGTTCTATTGGTAAAATGACAAGAATATTAGAGACCATTCAACTATACCTAAAGACAAGATTTATTATTTCACTGATTTTTTTAATTCAGTAGTGTTAGCATGGAATAAAAAGCAACCTCATCAACTGATCGTGATATCTGATGTTAAGAGAGTGTCTATTGTTCGTAGTATGACTGCTATTTTTCGGTGGAATTGTGTTAGCTTTCATAATAATCCAGCTGATTTGATATCACGTGGAGCTGAACCTAAGGATTTTTTTCATAACGATTTATGGTAGCATGGACCAACGTTTTTGACTAAAAAAGAACAGATGTCTTGTGAAGCAATTTCATCTCATATGGAAGATGTCAAGGAACTGAAACTTAAGGACAAAGACTTACTTATTCTAACACGTGAATTCCCTTGTTTTAGGACACATTTTAATATTAGTAATAATTATATTCCCATTATACGTGTATTAAGTTTTGTTTCCAAATTTATAGCGAATTGTAAAAAAACATTAATTGTTAAAGAACTGAATTATGCTGAAAAAATTATCATAAGGTATATACGATCACAGCATTTTGGCAAGGATATTCTCTTCTTGAAGAATAATAATTGTTTTCTTTTAAAAGTAAGCTAAAATTTTTTATGTTCATATCTGGACTAGGATTCCGTTCTGAGAGTAGGGGGCAGCATTACAAATAGGAATTTTAACTGCAATCAAAAATTTCCTTACGTTATGAGAGAAGATCATATATTTACTAGATTAATTTTTAGGTATCACCATTTTAAGTATTTGCATCTAGGTGTGCAAGCTTTATTGCATCAGGTGCGCAGCAAATTCTGGGTTGTTAATGGTCGAGATAATATTTAATAGTTCCTTCATTTGTCTGCTATTTTCCTCATTAAATGTAAAAGCCATAGAAGGATAATTATGCGACGGTTTAGGTTGCTGTATCGTTACATTTAGCTATTAACGCAATAATACATTAAGAGGTAGTAACTGATTTCACTACAGATACCTTCCTTGCTGCCATTAAAACGTTTATTGCTAGACATGGAAACTATAACACCATAATGCCAGATTACAAAACTACTATGGTTGAGGCAAAATCAGAACTGAAAAAAAATTGTACAGCTTAGCCCTTAAATCTAATTCTGATATTGCAAATTTCTTAACATCTGAGGGTATAAATTGGAAACTGATTCCACTAAGGCGCCAAATTTGGTGGTGTATAGGAAGCAGGCTTTACGTCATTTAAATACCATCTTCAGCGTACAATCGGCAATTATAAATTGACTTCTGTACTGTTAAAGAGTTCGGGATTGTTGTCACCCAGACTGAAGGTACTAAAAATTCCTGTCCAGTTTTACCTTTATTGATAGATGCGAATGATTTAGAGACGTTATAAAGCCAAATCATTTTTTAACTGGACGTTCCATTACTTCTTGTTCTGAACCTGATTTATCTCGTCTTGCAGGTAACAAACTTTCTAAATGGCTGATTGTTACGAAGTCCATTTAAAATACTTGTAAACGTTGGCAAACTGATTATGGTTAATATGTTACTCGTAATCAGTAGTGATATTTTATTAGTAATTAATTTAATTTTTTTTTTTTTTTTTTTTTTTTTTTTTTTTTTTTTTAGTACAGTCCGCTCATTTAGTTTAGAATAATTTTAAAATATTACAATAATAGCGCAGATATGTATACAAACTATCAGTTTCGTATATTGTAAACTGTATCAACTATATCACGATCGAAATCAATTAATTGAAAATAAAAGATACAATTTATTTAAACTTTATATTCATTGTTTTCAAATCTATTAGATTCGTTTAGAAGCCATGATTTTAATTCAAAACATATAATTTGTAAACATAAGTTGTGCTATTATCTTATGCTACATCAACGCTTCAAGAACTAGCTACTTGTTAGGTAATGTGAAAAACAAATTTAAATCTTATTGCTCATGGAACGGCAACATTTTTTAGGTGGCTTCGATTACAAATATCTTAGTATCGTCATGTGTATAACCGTGAAAAAAAAGGGGGGGGTTAAGATTTTAATGGTCGCCCAAAAGAGCTTGTTTATGTTTTTTACACTCTCGCTGTGCTCGCAGCTTGCCAATCTGTTGTTGCACTCACTCCGCTTAAATATTTTTTGTCTTTTTAGCTTTGTTATTAAAAATCATTTTCTTTGCACTTACGCTATATATATTTCAAAAGATAAATCACAAAAGTTTTAAAAGCAGCGTATGTTTAGAATTCCAGATGCAGAGTTAAGTTTTGGCATAGAATTTTTTTCTAATTTTTTCAGTCTTTTTGTCGGTTCGTCATATCAATGTTCAATTTTCTTAGTAAGATGGCTTACAAAACTTTTTTTCTTTTTATTATTTCCATTTTGATATATATATGTATGAACTTGATTTATTGAAAGGCACGTTTTTCGCACTTACGCCACATGAAATTCGATTCAACAGTAAAATCGCCTTTAGAATTTCCCATAGAGAGTCTTGCGCTGGCGATAAAAGTGTTTTATTTCTAAGTGTTGGCACTGCTTGCTTTCAAATGGTTGAGTTTGTTAATCACAAATTCATTACAATTTTACCAAAATATGAAAAAATAATGAAAAAAAAATAAAATCCGAACGTTTTCAGATTTTATATTATTCCCAAACGGACTTATTTTTTTTTTCATTTACAACCGCACGTTTTGAGAGCAGTTGGGTTAACGCCACTTTGGGCTGAAAATATCTAAAAACAGCGTACCTGCAGAATTTCCGACAGACAAACTTGCGCTCTGGAGATAACAATGTCCTAATCCGTATAGTGTTACCACTGTTCGCTTCCAATCTTGAGTTTGTTAATCACAAATTCATAGAAGTTTTAGGAAATATAAATTTCAAAATTCGGGCCTTCAGGTTCACAGGTTCGAGTGGACGACAACGTTATTCAATATTTAATGGCTCTAGGTACCGTCATTTTTTCACAATACAAGAAACATACAACGTACATGCAGATGCTTCATTATTTAATTTCTTTAAAGATTTGGCGATAGTATTTAGTGGCATAATCTGAAAAGTGATTCGCCGCTGATAATGAACGGCGCAAATGTTGTTTAGAGACCAATAGCCCATTCGGGATAACGCCCTTTTGCACTAACAAATTCGAAATTCAAAATTAAGTACACATGTTCGGGTGGAGGACTAGGTTATAGAAAATGCGATGGCTGTAGGTACCGCCGTTTTTTTCACAGTGCAAGGAATATATATACATACATACATACAAGAAGATTTTTCATTATTTTTTTAATAAAATAGGTCGATTACATTTGGTGGCAACAATTTGAAAAGTGATATGTCGTTTATACTGAACTCACGCAAAATCCCTTTTCGAGATTAATAGCTTGTTTGGGGCTAAATATTAGAAAAGCTGAGTTATGCACATATACAGGATCAAAACAAACAATATTTTTGTATTCAGATTATTTTCGATTTTAAGAACATCGAACTAGGTTGTCAAGTCATAGATTGTAATAGAGATTAACTATGTAATTTCAAATTAAATATTGCTATTTGTAACGCAAAGAAAAATTTTAACGATGCGGGACACATAGGTTAGATTTCTCCCCTCTTATCTGAAAACGATTATCGAATAGAACCTTTCGTGCAAATCAAAAACAATGGAAGAGCACAGCCGGTAACTTTTTTGATTAACATAAAAGAGAATTTCAGCTACAGTGGTATGAACTTTTTACAGCCCTTCAGCACGATGTTGTTTTCGTGATACAGGATTTCCAGCTGTGGCTTTTAACAAAGAAGGGTACTTAAAAACAAGAACTGTGACCGGATGCTTATTAAAACTGAACTGTTTTCAATGTACTAAATTTATATCTTGTCATGACTCTTGCATTTAACTTTTCGTGTGTAAAGCAATAAAAAACAGAGAATAGCTTGAGATGAATTTCCTTATTTTTTATTTTTCCGCTATTTTCATGGTCATGATACACAACTATTATTACCTAACCCATTTCGCATTCTAATTATTTTACAATTTCAAGTAAAAAAGTAATAGCGAGTGAGTTAGAGATTATGGCGCAAAACCAAAGATGATCATAGCGCGCCAAACACGAGATGGGATGATTACAAATGGTAAAATTAAAATACAATAATTAAAAACAAGTATACAAATTTACCAAATCCAGAGGATGAAGTCATATAAAAACAAGTTAAAAAGCACACATTAAAATTCAAGACACAGTCTTCAAAACAAATTACATTAGATAATAAAAGCCAGTCTCTTTTAAATAATAAAACAAATTAATATTGACCTCTCTTCCGATTAAACAGTCGAGAGGTAAGTCACAGCTATTAAAATATTTCTGACGAAGACTATTAAAACTTGGACACTCAATTAAAATATGACGGACAGATAGGTATAGGTAACGGGGGGCACGGGCACTGTCCCTTTACCATAATGGTTAATCGGTATTGCACCGTACCCACCACTGTCTAGAGCCAATGTGTAGGAGCCACATTTGCGCCCAGCACCAAAAGCCGAGGCCCAAAGCTCGGACCATCCAGAGGGCAGTCAAACTGACCAAAAGCGCCCTCCACACAACGCTCACCCAACCGTCCAGGCATTAGTACATATGATAGCAAATACTGAGATTCTCTGACGATTATAATACAATGTGCAATTGGTACATAATGAAATTGCAATTATAAATATACTGCATAATACAAGTCCAATAGTACAATATCAATGTAAAAAGTAAGATATAATTACAAATGCAAATATTTCGTGAACCATAAGTGCAAAATAATAGTAAGTTAAAGGACTACTGCTTCAAATATTAGTACATATGATAACAATTCTGAAATTCTCTGACAATTATAATACAATGATCAATTGGTACATAATGAAATTGCAATTATAAATATACTGCATAATACAAGTCCAATAGTACAATATCAATGTAAAAAGTAAGATATAATTACAAATGCAAATATTTCGTGAACCATAAGTGCAAAATAATAGTAAGTTAAAGGACTACTGCTTCAAATATTAGTACATATGATAACAATACTGAAATTCTCTGACAATTATAATACAATGATCAATTGGTACATAATGAGATTGTAAATATAAATAGACTGTATAATACAATACAAGTCCAACAGTACAATATAACACGAGTATGTAATTACAAATGTTAATATTTCATGAACCATCAGTGCAAAACAATACTAAGTTAAAGGACTATGCATATCAATGCAAAACATAAAGTGTTAAAGAGTAGTAGTATACAATGTTAGATATAAATATACTATACAAAAGAAAGTCATATTCTTACAACAGAATGGTATTGCAATTTAAATACCAACAGTATTAAAATATAATTATAATAATAAACTCAAATAAAAATCCGAACATATGACCAATACAAAAGCAAAATGTTATTCTTAAAATATCTATGCAATGCATATTCAAATACAGTTAGTAGATATATACTGATATAATTATACATGCATAACAAGTTAAAGACATATCGAGAAAACAACACAATACAATCGATAAGATGTATACAATACAAATTCAAATACTAAAATAATCCAGATACTAATAGAAAAGTAAATGCATATATCAAATGGTACTTCTAACAAAGATAAATAATATATATATATATATATATATATATATATATATATATACATATAAACATTCTTATTGAACAAAATTCAACGAAGATTCAATGAGACAAATACCAATCCAAGCATGTGATAAGTTGACATATGGGAATAGTAGATTAACACTAACATGTATGCGTACAATATAATAAAATTGTAAATTATGTTACCAAGCACAAGTCAGTACCATAGGAATGAAGTATTTCCATAATTTTGATCAGTTTTTTAACTAAGTATTTTTGTTTAATTAAAAACTTACAAAATGCACGAATGTTAGTATTTGGTATGGGAATGTGATAATCTTGTGTAATAGGACACTGAGTCACATAATGTTCAGGATTTCCAAGTTCACCACATACACACATATCAGTATTTGAAATCCCATGTCGATAATAGTAAACTGGATAGGGTCCGTGCCCTGTAATATAACGTACCAAATGATGATTGGTAACCTGTCTATGTATATCAACATATGAAATATGAAAATAAGTACGACGACCTGTGTCGGAGTCATCCCAGTTTGTTTGCCACGCAGAAATAGTCTTGAGTAAAATTTCCTTTTTAAAATACGAAATTGGCCATTTACCATTAGGTTTTCAATTTCACCAATATGATCAATACTTTTTTTGGGCAGCTATTTTTGCAAACAAGTCTGCTTGGATATTGCCAATGTTATCTGCATGACCTTTTGTCCAGGCCATCAGTATTTTAGAATTTCCGGACATGTGCAATTCCTGCTGAATGGCAGAGATAATAGGCGAAGAATGCCTTGGATTTTTAATTGCAAAAAGAGATGAAAGGCTATCCGTTATTATTATACCTTCCATCTCACCGGTTTGTTTAAAATATTGAACAGCTTTAAGAATAGCCATCGCTTCTGCTTGAAAAACGCTGTTTTCAGCAGTAAGATGTCCTAACCATTTAAATATTTGGTCGTCATTGTGATAAGCCACAAGGGCACAACCAGTTTGTTGCTCAATTTTCGAACCATCAGTGAATATCTGTAAGTGAGGTAGTTGTGGCAAATTGTCACACTTCAAAAAGACATTGAGTCCATATCCTTGTTGAGCAGGATTATTATCCAAATGCTGTGTTTGCTTTTCATAGTTGGTTGGAAGAAATATGTCATTATGAAAATTTACAGATTGCTGCAAATGGCGAAGTGTTTGATAAGCTGCCTCCTGTGGAGTGCGTAGAGACAATGGAATAATACCTGCAAGCACAGTCAAGGCATTAGAAGAAGTTGTACAAAAAGCGCGGGTAATCTGTAATACAAGGGTCGTTGTAAGCTTTGCAATAGTCTGGCCTTACGACCCTGCATAGGGTCGGCCCAGACTGCAGCTGCATATATAACCATCTTCTCGATTACAGTTTGATATAATATTTTTTGTATGTACGGACTAATACCCCAATTGTGTCCATACATACGGCGAAGATTATTTACAATGATAGTTGTTCTTCTTTTCAATTCCTGCAGATGCAAAATCCAATTTAATTTCTCATCAAATACTATACCGAAAAATTTGAGCTGCCTTTTAATACCAATTCTGGTACCATTTATTGTAATTCTCGGTCGTCGATTTAAAGATTTTCCTTTCTTTGGGACAAGGAGAATGGTTGACTTTGAAGAGGAAATTGTAAGTTTGATATTATTACATAATTCATAAAAAAGATTACAAGTATCTGTGGAGTTAATTTGCAGTTCATCTCTTGATCGCCCTGTGACAACAAAAGCTGTGTCATCAGCATAAGCATATAAACGGGTATGTGCTGGCCAAGTGGAGGATAGAACATAATTAAATGTTACATTCCACAAATCAGGGCCAGCACAGGAACCCTGGGGACAGCCCCGATTTTGTATCTTGGTTATTATTTCCCGGTTAGTTAAATACATTAATTTCCGTTCAGATAGATAACTTCTAAATACCAAGAATATATTCTTAGGGCAATGAGCTTTTCTTAATGATTCCAGAATTGCTGGCCACCACAGCGTATCAAAAGCATTTTGAAGATCAATACTAATGAATGCGCTGTGGTGACCACTGATTCTATTAGATTGCAAATCATTAACAATCTTTGACAATACCTGAACAGTGGATCTACCCGGTCGAAAACCAAACTGATTATCAGACAAAAAGTTTTGCACATGCAAATGATGTTTTAAGCGTAAAACAATTATTCTCTCATATACCTTACCCAATGCAGAGAGTAATCATATGGGTCTGTATGATGCAGGACTATGTGGGTCTCGACCCTGTTTTAGGAATAAGACCACTCTGCCAATTTTAAAAGCCCTAGGAAAAAGTCCTAAATGGAAAAGTTTGTTGAAGAAGTCCTTGAAGAAATAAGGATGAGAATTAATAGTTGCTCGGATGATAACAAAATCAATTCCATCTGGCCCTGGCGCCCGTTTTTTAGGAAGATTTCGTATTGTAGTTTTAATTTCGTCTAAAGTTATATCTTGATCGTCTGCAGTATCAGAAATTGTTAAGTTATTTCTAATTTCTGTCTGGAACTGAGAATCTGTGGAAGGATCATCAGATGGAAACACGGTAGTTAAAATTGATTCTATTGTGTCTTGTGTTGGGTGCTCAGTCGAAGTAGAAGATGCTATTAGATGAGTTTGCGAAGGTTGAAAAATTTTTGTCCTTGCAATTTTGTAAGGAAGTCCATATGGATCATGATTTTGAGTGCAATATTGCTTCCATGCTGTTAATTTAGATTGAATAATCATACGTTTATAAATTGCTTTTTCTCTTTGATAATGTTGCAAAGTATTTGATGTGATACCATTTCGACGGTCAGATTTTAATTTTCTTCTAAGCGCTCGACATTTCTGTTGTTGAGTTCTTAATTCACCGTTCCACCAATGGAGAGCTGAAAGTTTTTTATTTGTTTTCCTTGGAAGAAGATCTTGACAAATATCTTGGATTGTAGTTAAAACCAACAATTTACAATTGTTCCAAGGCAGCTGGAGTTGTTTTCAAAGATAGTTGTCTTCTCAGTTGGTTCAATTTTCCTCTAATTTTTCTTTTAAATTGACGATATTTACGACCTGGGAGATTATACCTAATGAGAATAGGAACTGAGCCATATTTCAAACGTAATGAATTTATGGTCCGATAAACTTATTTCATCATGAATAGTCCAATTATGAACCAAATGTGCAGTATTTGCTTTAGTAAAAGTTAAGTCAGGCCATCCAATAGCATATGTTCTATCAAAGGTAGGCGCAGAGTCTGGTGAGTTAAAAAGCACATAATTTTTTGAAGATATAAAATCCTCCAATAGGCGACCTTTAGGATCAGTTGTTGTATAATCCCATGCTATTGAATGGGCATTAAAGTCCCCACTGATGATTTGGTGTTTATTACCAACAATGCGAAGATTCTCTTCTAAAAAGGCAATAACTGGGGTAATGTCATCCGTAGGAAGAGAATAAATTGAATAAATAACAACTATTAAATTTCGAATTTCTAAAACTACAGCAACTTGATCTCTATTAATTGATAAAATTGAGGGAGAAATTTGTGTATTACAGTTAATAATGGCTGCACGTGGAGGTGCTAAAGTGTCTGCCTTGGAGAAGGTTGTCCAAAGAAAAGGAAAACCAGCAACTTGACCGTCTCTAGTATACGGCTCCTGGGCCAATATGAGATCAATGTGATTTCTTAATGCAAATTCTATTGTCTGTGCTGTAGCTGCCCGAGATCTCTGCATGTTTATTTGTAAGCATCTAAATGATGGCAAAGCACTCTGTGATACATGAATCGCACCTTTAGACATATGTGGTATTCTGGCGCATTCGTTAGACTTGTTTCTGATAGCAAAAGCATGCGTTGGAGTTGGCGGTATGATCAACTGGGACTGGGTTTCTGGAATTCTTGTTTGCGTCGAGACAATTGATGCAGGCTGCAAAATCCGAGGAACACTCTCGGGAGTCATGTTCACCGGCACAGTATGTGCAGTAGAAGTTGCTGCGACATTCCCGCTGCAAATGTCCAAATCGCTGACATTTATAACATCTCTTGATGTTAAAATGTTCTGTGATGTTGTGAGACTGCCATCCAATATGGAGTTTGGGGTATCGCATAATTGTATTGAAAGCTGCGGGCTTACATTGGAAGATCCACTTAACATTTTTCTTTTCTTTTAATCGAAAAAGAGGTTTTATGTCCTCTGTGTCTAAACCAAATTCAGTAAGAAATGCTTCCCCTAAATCCTCTTGAGGAAAATCTTTAGGAATGTTATGAATGGCTAGTAAAGGATTTTTTAATGTTGGTTGCTTGATAGTAACTAGTGAGGAAGTTTTATGATGGGCAAGTTCACAACAAATAACAGTCGAGGTATTGCTACCAGTATCAGTTGTGGGAGGCTTAGGTACAAAATCTGGGCCTTCTTCAGCTAATTGTTTGAAGGGGTCTAAGGATTTACAAAGAGGTTCTCTTAAATTTGAGGGAAGGACAAATTTGCTTCCTTTATATGTTACTGCTATAGTATGGATAGTTTCATACAATACCTTTATTTTTTCATGATAAGAAATGTCTGAATGTATCAATGTAAATGGATCCAAATCACTTATTGAAGGAGTTTGATTACTATCAACAGGTATTACAGAAGGACGAGACATTTTACAAAAAGTAATGTAGCATAAACACCATTAAACATATATATTAATCAGCTGTAAAATGAGTAAAGATAAAATTGTACCACAGAATTATGCAATTTAACAAGAAGTATAAAGAGCAAAATAATATAATACAAGTAAATTTACCAATACTGCATAATAACAACAATATTTAAACATAAAGTATATTAAAACATCAATTAAAATGATTTAAAACAGTTTAAACATTAATTGCTGTTACAATAATACATATAGATAGTATTCCAACACTTATCGAAATCAGACTGAAAGTGTCGTAATAACACTCGTCATCGAGTTCAAATAACGACGAAATATAGGGCAATTCAACAGAGTCAAAATTATTGTAATTTCAAAGAGTCTAAGCCAGAAGGACGAACCCTTTGGCACTATTAAATATTTAGCTTGAGAATATGGGTTTCATAGTAAAATGATTGCAAACCAATTAATAGAACAATAGAAATTTCAGTTAAAAGATCAAGTCCGAAGATACAATAGTTAGCAATAAAAGAACTGTACAGAATAATAGATCATGAAAAAAATACCTTTTTCCAAAAACCCAGGTAAGCCTAGGTGCAACTGGAGGTAAGATATGATTTTTTCAAAATTACACACCAATTTCGGGAAAATTGAGCACTTTTCTTAGCCCTACCAGGGCACCACGTGGTAAGCAGGCGGAAGGCGACCGTAGCAGTGGCGGCATCACATATGAACAAAAGTCCGGCACTTTTGCAGCGGCCTAGAATCCTTTGTTTTCGGCACTAAAACACTAATAACTAGAGAAATACTTGGCGCACACGCAAAACTTATATATCCTCGGATGCAGCGTATATTCACACACAAATTTAAAACAAACGACACACTTCCGGCGGCACTTTTTCCACCAAAAATCTCAAAAATACAGGAGCGAATCGAAACGACGTCTGTCCTCGAATGACGGTCCACACATAGACAAACATTACAATTTGAACAAACAGGCTCATTCTCAGCTTTTAAAAGGTATTTATGTGTTAATTCTAGTGTGGACAATTCTGAGGCGAGTCAAAAGAACTTCCTCCTTACGATTTTTGGTTAATTCCCAATGCTCAATTCTAGGCTTTACATGTCTTAATTTATTTTGAAGCTGAACATCCCAAAGTTGCTGCCATTTTTTTCGGATCTTGTTTTTCACAACACAACGGATGTCTCCAAAAGGGATGAGACGAGTGGACAGTTCAACAGCACATTTCGCTGTGATATCTGCCAGCTCATTCCCTTTTATTCCCACATGCCCGGGAACCCAGCAGTACAGGTTTTCATATCCACGACCTGTTAAGTTTATATGTAACTTAAGAATATCCACTATTACTGGATTTTGAGTGTTAGAAAAAGCTTCTAATGATTTAAGCGCACTATACGAGTCTGTATAAATTATAAACTTTTTGTGGCAGAGCCTTGAGATGTACAAGAGACTATAATATATCGCAGTTAGTTCGGATGTTAAGACAGAGAAATCACGGTGCAAGCGTCTGCCCTCCATGTGATCTTCAATTACAAATGCCATCCCAACATGATCTTTTGACTTGGATCCATCTGTATAGACGGGAAGATAACTGCTATATTTGTGCCTGTGCTCAGCGAAGAGTCGTCTGTATACGATCTCGTTAGTGCTTGCCTTCACGTGATGTTTGAAAACATCAAGAAGCTGAATCCGCGAATTTTCCCAAGGTGGGATTTCAAAGTTCTGTACTGCTTGGGGGCGCATATCAGAGAGGGAATGTTCCTCAATGATAGGGCGAACTCTTAAAGGAAAGGTAGGAATACAGGATGGACGTGTTTCAAATAATGTATTACACTCATTATCAAGTAAGCATAGCTTATTAGGATGTTCAGGTTGAGATAGAATATTAAAATATTGCAAAAGGTACAATTGCTCACGCCTCAGATAAAGTGATGGTTCGTTAGAGTCAACATATAGGCTCTGGACAGGAGAAGTCCTGAAAGCTCCTGAACAAATCCGCAGAGCTTGATGGTGAACAGGATCCAGTTTTAACAAAACAGACGAGCGAGCGAATCCATAAACAACTGAGCCATAATCCAATCTAGAGCGGATAAGCGCTGTATAAATGCGAAGCATGGAGCAACGCTCTGCACCCCAGGAGGTGTTCGCCAACACTTTTAAAATATTTAGTGTTTTTAGACACTTCTTTCTCAGGTTTAAAACATGAGAAAGGAAAGTCAATTTTCGGTCGAACGTCACTCCTAAAAATTTTACTTCAGGCGCAACTGGAATAATTGTACCATTCAGATATAACTCAGGTTCAGGATGGAGACCACGCTTCCTACAAAAGTGCACACACACAGTTTTCTGTTTTGAAATAGTAAATCCCTGTTTGTTTGAACATTCCTGGATCTTATTGCCTCTGCAATTGCCTCTCTATGTATCTCATGTCTGCCCCTCGACAGCTAATCTGTAAATCATCTACATATAGAGATCCCAAGATGGTGGGAGGAAGTTCTTTTAATACAGAGTTTATTTTTAGGCTGAACAGCGTTACACTAAGCACACAGCCTTGAGGCACACCCTCTTCCTGTTCAAAAACATTCGATAAAGCAGAGCCAATTCTTACTTGAAAAGTTCTATTGTACAAGAAATTCTGAATAAAAATTGGTAAGTTGCCGCGCAAGCCACTCTCGTGGAGATCGCGAAGTATACCGTATCTCCATGCCTTATCATAAGCTTTCTCAATGTCAAAGAATATTGAGACAAGGTGACTTCTTTTGACAAAAGCTTTTCGAATAGATGTCTCTAAAAGAACCATATTATCTACAGTCGTTCTTCCCTTTCGAAAACCGCTTTGATAAGGCGATATAATATTATTCTTTTCCAAGAAGTAGACTAGGCAGCTGTTTACCATCTTTTCAAACAGTTTGCATAGGCAACTCGTAAGGGCAATTGGCCGATAGTTGGAGGGATTCCTTGGGTCTTTTCCTGGCTTAGCAATAGGAATCACAACAGCTCTCCTCCATGCACTGCGAAAGGTACGCTCCTTCCACACTCTATTGTAAAGAGTGAGAAGGGCATTCAGTGACTTATAGGACAGATGCTTTAGCATTTCGTAATTCACGCCATCAAGACCCGGAGAAGACCTATGTGTCTGCAATAAAGCTCTCTTTAATTCAAGCATAGTAAATGCTCTATTGTAAGGCTCAGATTTGGAAGAGTTGAATGCGATGGGATTTATTTCAGAGTGCTGCTTCATAGAGAGAAATGCAGGTGAATAGTTTCTGCTGGAAGAAACGGCAGCAAATGCCTCACCAATAGTATTCGCAATTTCTTCTATGGAGCTAATCACTCGGCCATCTTTTTCCAAAAAGGAAAGTGAGTGGTCTTTATACATGCCGCATGCTTTTCGAACTCTTTCCCAAACCCGCTTACTAGGCGTGGAGGATGTTATTGACGACACATATGAAATCCAGGAATCCCTCTGGCTCTGCCTTTTTACTTTTCGTGCATTTGCTTTGGCTCTTTTAAAGGCTATGAGGTTTCGCAGGGTAGGATATCTACGAAAAATACCCCATGCTTTTATCTGTTTTTTCAGTGCTTCATGACAGTCGCAATTCCACCATGGTTTTGTATATTTAAGCATTTTTCATGATGTTCTAGGAATCGAAAGCATAGCTGCCTGAATAATAGTATTAGTAACAGCTTCCACAGCGTCATCGATATGCACATCTTCTACCATTTCCTCTGTGAGGAAGAGAAGAGTTCCCAGTCTGCCCTGTCCAGTATAAACCGAGGGAGTCTCGACATGGGGTTTGCTCCTCTTCGTGCAAGAGATACAAAAATGGGATAATGATCGCTGTTGTACAGGTCATTTCCGACACTAAAAGTGCAAATTGGCAACAGAGATGATGAACAGATGGCAAGGTCGAGAGCGTGGAATTTCCTTGAAGGCTCATGGAAGTACGTATCCTGCCCATTATTTAGGAGACAAAGGCTATGATCTTCGATCATCTGCTCAATTTGTATTCCTCGGCAATTTGTATCTTTACTACCCCAGAGTGGACTATGGCCGTTAAAATCTCCTAATATGATGTAAGGCTCAGGCAGCTGCTCTAAAAGACCATTTAAATCTTGCTGATCAATATGCTCATTTGGAGGCAAATACAGAGAAACGACTGTAACAACAATATCAAAATTTGTTTGAATAGCGACAACTTGGAGGGATGTCGTCAAAGAAAGCACATTTGAGAGATAATCCAGTGAAGTCAGGAGACCTACACCTCCACTGGCACGCTCACCTGCAAGGTTATCTTTCCTGACGAAGGAAAACCTCCGAAGTTTTGCCTGTTGTTCTGGTTTTAGATTTGTTTCCTGTATTCCGAAGCATACAGGATGATAAGCGTTAATTATGGCTTTGATGTCGAGCAAATTTCGGTGGAAACCAGGACAGTTCCATGACACGAGGGTGGCCATTATGACTGGTTTTTGTTCTTTCTGTGCTCTTGTTTGGTTTTTCGTGGAAGTAGATGCCTGGGAACTTCTAGACCCTCTTCTACTTCAATACCGTCTGAATCCGCAGATTCAGAAATCATATCGTCAAGAGAGCTATTGCTAGGACTTCTATTTTTATTAATTATTTTGTTCTAATAATAATTCTAATAATAATCTAATAATAATCTAATAATAATCTTTCAGTTTTAGGTTTACTTTGAATGACTGTTTCTTTTTTTTGTATTAAATGAGTTGCATTTTCCATTTTCTTGGTGGATGTAGTCGGTTGGGTTTTATTTGGTTTAGTCTGCGTGCCTATTGATGTTTGGGTGGCAATGCTACGTGTTGTTTTAACTACACTGGCATAAGATTTGTTTGATTGGAGCTGTGTGCTTTGAACTAGTTTTCTGGCTTCAGCATACGAGATGTTCCTGGTAACTTTAAGAGTCTGTACTTCTTTTTCGCATTTCCATTTTGGGCACAGGCCTGAAAATGCTGGGTGCTGATCCTTGCAATTTATACATGAAGGCGCAGCGGTACAATTTTCAGAATCGTGGCCAATCTGTGAGCATCGGGCGCATGTGAGGCTGCCACGACAAGTCATCTTAGAATGGCCGAAACGCTGGCACTGGAAACATCGCATAGGGTTAGGAATATAAGGTCTTACAGGAAGATTTAGATATCCGGCCTTAATATTCTTAGGCAGATCAGGCGTGTTGAAGGTAAGGATCACGTGTTTTGTATCGATCAACTTACCTTCCTTTCGCATCTTGATCCGCCTAGCACCACAGACATTTTGGTCAGCTATCTCGGAGACGAACTCTTCTTCTGAAACACACAGAAGGTCGATCTCCGAGATCACACCTCTACAAAAATTAAGTGTTTTGTGCGCTGACACAGTTATAGATATTTCTCCAAATTTGGTTTGTCGAGAAAGAGAAGCAGACTGGGCGGCCGACATGGTATCAATAAGCAGGTCTCCTGATCGGAGACGCTTTATGTTCCTTGGCTCGCCTATACATGAATGTATATATTTGTTTACGAGAAAAGGAGACATCTTTTGCAGTTCACCAGAAGGACTAGAGACAACAAAGAAGCGCGGACAATCAGTAGATTCTTTGGCATTTGCATCGGTTCGGATCTTTTTGGTACTGGATTTGTCAATAATTTCAGTATCTTTGGCATTTTCATCGGTCCGGATCTTTTTAATTGATTTGTCAACGATTTCTATATCTTGATTGGTGTCATTTGAATCGGGTTTTTTTAGAATGAATAGAGAAGCCATAACTGAAAGAGAAAAGATTCGGGTCCGACGGCCCCGCCCACCACGGAGCCCAACAAGGGAACACAGATTCCTGTTCTAGGGCTAGCCGGACCTATACGCAAACTGAAGCCCCACAGTCGGCTTTCCCGAAAGCAGGTACTCCCGAGAGCTTGACCCCAAGCCACTGACACAAGGACTAGTGACCAGCCGATTGACACACGTGAGGACGACTAAGGTGACTCCCGTTTAGCTGAAGCAGAGGCCAAAGCAGTGTGTTGGGGACAGTACCTCGCCCCTCAACTACCAGGACCCTCCTTTCCAGCGACACGGGTCTCCACGAATGGCAAACACGTGGGCAGTTTTTCTCGCCACTTGAAAACTAGAGACAAGGGCTGTTCTAGTTTCTCGTGACGAGCCCCAAACTCCGAAGAGAGAAACCACAAGGGAGAAGGGAAGGGAAAAAGTTCCAGCCAAGAGGAGAGGAGACGGAAAAGAGGATAGATCACTGGGGCTCCAGGATCGTGACACCCGTCTCACCAAGAAGATGATCCCCTGAAGGGCTAGGGTACCTCGGGATTGCCACACCCGTACTCACAAAACTCACAAAACCCGTACTCACAAAACTCACCCCTGAGGGCTAAAAAAGTAATAAGCAACTCGAATAACACATATTTACGAAACCTTTGGACTGTATTTTCTAAATTGGTGCGCAAAACATCATTGCAACTAATTATGAGTATATAAATTGAAGAACTCTAATGGTTATGTACTTTACTTATACAATAACAAATGCAATAAATAATAAATGGTTAATATTGAAGGAAGCAATGTCCTATTTTTATAATATAAGAGAATATTGCTGTTAAAAACATTTTTATTGTTTCTTTGGAAGTAAATTGTTTTTACTTCCTTCTACGAAGTAAAGAATCGTGAAAATTTTCGGGTATAATATTTCAACGAAAATATGCATTTGACCGCTCTCGAATCCATTCGAATGATGTTTTCGTATGACACCTGTAAGTACGCAAAGAATAACTCTTTGAGGGGTATTGAAAACGCAGTTACCTTTTTCAGCAAAACTCTCATTTTATTTACTATATCAGGTGTTACAATGAAATTATTTGTGACACTTACACATATTTTGTCCAAGACGCGTGAAACAAATGACCACTTCTGGTGGTTAGTGTCAGTGACCACCGCCCACAGAATACATTCCTACAAATCAGTCTGTATGGTACTCATTGAAACAGTTCTTCCTTTTCAAGCAGAGTGCAATTTTGCATGTTCTGCATTTCAACACTGTTCTTACAGGCTTTTTCTTCGTGCTGCAGAGTGCACATCGTCGTGATGTTGTCTTCGATGTCTGCTGCTTATTTTTTGGAAGACGGATTGCTGGATGAACTACAATTGCTGTTTCTTGATTGGCTTATGTTTCTTGATTGCCCTCTAGTGAGCTACAAGGGAACTTCAGAAACGGTCAGTCTTGAAAACCGCTCACACGAGTGAGTAAGACGTTCAATAGAAAAGATGATTATTGTAAGTACCCATCGCCCTACAAAGAGATAAATAGCTTTTTTTACAAAACGGATTCATATGAAATTTTTTTCATGATGTCAGTAGGTATGTATGTATCTCGCATAACTCAAAAACAAGTAGCCGTAGAACGTTGAAATTTTGTGTAGGAAACTGCTATAACATATAGTTGTGTTTCCTTGCAAAATCACAAATCCTTTTTCGTTGCAGTTGGCCGCAGGAAGAGTAGATTTATACCCAGTCTGTTACCCTGTTCGGTGATCTCAGATTTTATTTTTTACATTTTGGTAAATTGAGCATTTTTTAATTTAAAAATGATTGTGTTGTTATTATGTTCCGATTAAGATTTTTATGACTTTAGTTAATTTCTATGCAATAATTCTAGAATTATCAACAATTGCTTAACCTTAACGTGTCCGCCATTTGTTTGCATTTTAAACTCTTAGTGGTATAGTGAATTAAGTGAGTTGGTGCCCCAACTTCAGTGTCTTTTAGCCCAGTGGGACCAAAAGTTAACTTTCAGTTTTGTGCACCCTGGCCTGAATTTCCCGCTCCCTGGCAAATTGCTCGCTTTTGCTTAGAAACTCTAATTTTAATTACAAACATGTTTTTTTTTAACTATGTTTGGTGTTTATGCTTTTCTGTGTTTTACAATTTTTAATGAAAATATTTTGAATTTTTATGTATTTTTACTTTGCGGCGAAGTGAGAACTGAATTAAGTGAATGAGGAAGATATCTGCAGTGAAATTCGAGGAAATAAGTTTAAATGAAATGCAGCAAAGAATGTGTATAATTTAACAAGCCGTATAAGCAAGTCATGTCCACATCACATTTTTAAATACCAAAATTATTTTGCTGTGTATCATTTCATGCTGTGAACACAGATTTTTACTTTAATGTATGCAATTAAAAAAGTATTGTAATCACGAAAAGTTTCAGGTATAACGAAAAGTTTCAGCTGAAATATCCATTTTAGCCTTTCCCGAATCCATTTGGAAAATTTCTTTCCATGACGTCTCTTGTACGTACGTACGTAAGGTATGTATGTATCTCTCATAACTCAAACATGATTAGCCGTAGAACGCTGAACTTTGAAATTTAGTATATGGGACTTATAATATATAATATCTAGCCTAAAATTATTTTGCAATGTGCCATTTCATGTTGTAGGGCAAATGCATATTTTTATTAAAATATTACGAATGTGTTCAAACATTTGTATATTGCGTTTAAGGGTGCTGCACTGTTGTGTGGGGCATGAAATTCTATGCATATAATCATTATCAGCTTATAAACAGTTCTGGTACACTTAAAGGTTTTTATTTTTGTAATATAATGAGTTTGAAAGAAATGATGATAAAGTTTGAGACTAAGTCTCAAAATTATCATCATTAAGTCTCTAATTTTACAATCATTTGTTTCAAGTTATTCGAAATTCTGAACTAGAACTCACAGCACAATGCAGAATTTCGAAATTTTAGAAATCTGTCCCTCTGAATCTCATCCTCTTTCACTCTTTCTCCTAAACTTCTGACAGCTGGAAGAGAAAGAATTATTTTAGTCCATTATTCTATCAAACTGCGTCTGTTTTCATTTCGCGATTTTAGAGGGTGGCTTCTCCTAAACCATGATAGGCAGTACTAATCCCCTTTGAAATCATTGGCTCTAAATGATATTTCAGGAGAAACGATAAACAATTTGTTTCCATTTTCAGATGACCTTTTAGCCAAATTTCCAGTAATTCTTGGCTAATATCCAAACATTATGTTATTGTGGTTAGGAATAATCTTTCTTGTTTGATATTAAAGGCAGCCCACGAAATTCACCGTGGCAAGGAGGCAAGATTGCATCTGTCATTGGCAAGAGCCTTAGACACCATACAGGCGACAAAACGACTTTGCTCAGTTCTGCTTCCAGTTTTGAAGGACAGCATTCCCAGGGAACGGTTCCTTAGATCTCCTACCACTATTTCCCTCTCGAGAGTACTTTCGGCTCGCTGCATGTTTTGCGTGCCATGCCACACAGATGCTATTCATTTACAAACATGCTTGCCTTTTTGGGAGTTCGAACCCGGGTCCTTTGGTATGGCAGTCAGAGTCACTAACCACTATTCAATGCGGCACGAAAAATTATCATTTCTTGGCATCTATATAATGGTTAACTCCTTTTTTGTCGGAGGAGGACACTAGATTTCCCTTTAACAAGACTGTATTCGGATCTTGACTAAGGCAATACGTTCACCAATACGAAATAAATATTTGTCAGAATGTGATGAATCAGTTATATTTTTCGCGCAAAATCAGTTACACCAAAGTAAATATAATTTTTTTCAGATTCCCAAAAGTCAAATAATGATTGGTACTAAATGGTTAAATTTAATTATTATGGGTAAATAACAAAACTAAACATGGTTCCTGGAACAGATTTTAGACAATACTGATTTAGCTAAGAATAAAATGTTAAAAGTAATTACGTAAATCTATTAATAAAGAACAGATCAACAAAGTTAATTGAAGTCAGTATGATCTCCTTTGTATCACATCTACCACCTATCCTAAACAGCATATCGAAAGGAGCATTTGGCAATATCTGATTGGTTGACTTACGAGAAACTAGCTCTTTGGAGGAAACATATGAGGGACATGGCTTTATAAGCGAAACATTTTTATTTCAATAATTGCTAAATGTCCCGCATAATAAGCTGGACATGAATTGCAATTACTGAAGATTTAAAATTTGAGTTAAGAACCTACTTGAAATGGATGACAAAAGGAAAAAATACTTGTAGAAGAATATTTTTGGTGATGCTTAAATAAGTGCTTCTGATAATTACTATTATAACGAAATTGGTGATATTGCAATTGCCAGCAAAATAAAATTCGTAAGGTATTTTCTCCCTCCTTGCCGCAAGCCTTCGTATTGTAACTGGCAGCAAAGAGGTCCGAAATTCTAATCTCGGTGAGTGCAATGCTGATTCTTCCTGTTTCTTTCTTTAAAATTTCTTTATTAGTTCCTTTTATTTTGTTTTTAAAAAAAGTTCTACGAGTGACGCCGAACTAAAATATGGTGGACAATAATTCGTCCCCACCAAGATTAGGCGAATGTAAGTAAGTGCTGAAGTAACTGAGGAAATATCCATCACAGCTGCTTGTTCATATTTGTTTCAACTCTCTTTTGTACCAAACGTCTTGTTCATATCAAGAGTTATAGAGACATTAGGAATTTTTGGAGCAAGAGAGATGAAAAATGAGCAAGTGCCTTCGCCGGGAATCGAACCACGGACCTCTGGAATACGCGCCCAGCGTGCGGACCACCACACCACGAAGGCATGGCAAGAAGGCGGGAGAAATACCTTATATACTACCCCTTTTAAAGGGCGACGGGGCTTTTAGGGGACCCAATCGACAAATCCGCGGTGTAGAGAATCATCATCCAGCACCCATTTTAGCTCAGGCACCACTGTTGAGACATTAACCCCCCCGGGGGTTTACTCAGGCGAACGCCTGGGAAGTACTGGTTAGGATCTGAACCTAGGCAGTCTCAACCACGGGGGTATATATAATTTGACTTCACAGGTCTAGAACCTGAGTATTGTACTCAGGTTGGCACCATGAAGGCATGCCAATAAGGCGAGAGAAATGCCTTATATAGTTTATATAGTAATAAATAAACATTCCTTACATCGAAATTTTGTTACACAGAGTTCAATAATTTGGATTTAGTTATTTGATAAGTAATAAAAGTTATTATCATAACAGTTTACTATCATCATTAATTATCCTCCTATATTATTTTCCCCAAGTATTGTAGTTATGTTTTAAAGTATCTATAAAATTGCATTTGTTACGCTCTTAAGAGCAAATGAACTACAAGAATCTTATTTCTTTCGTTAGCTTTACTCTTCGTACTTTTCATCGATTGCATCTAAGAACCTAAGGTCAGTCCCTCGAATATAGGATAAGATGACCGGTATAAATCTCATCACAAAAGGGAAAGAGGAGAGCGAATGATTATCAATATATCGTTGACTGTTATCAAGACCAAAAGACTTCCATTAATTGCATCTCTTGTTAACGTACATTATTTTTCCATCTTTTTATTATTTGCTATTTACTTTATTTATCATCATTTAATGTGAAGACCGTATGATGTAATCCCAACATAAATATTTCTATTCGTCTGTGAAATTAAAATATGTTACTAAGGGAAATTTCCTCGCAAGTGCACGTAATTAATTATTTTTTGAAACTTATCTCATCCATCTGTTTCAAACGAATGAAGTAAATTAACTCAGTAAACCATTATCACATCAGATCAAGACAGTTTAAGTATATCACGTAAATACGTACTTTAACCGAATCCACCGGAGAAAAAGTTCGGTTTGATTACGGGACAGTGTTAAATTTGAGGTTTTTGCTTGACTATCCTTGCGAATCGTACAGGAATCACAGTTTACTAAGCATGACAACTTTTTTTGTGATACACCTTATTCATTGGTGGTAATGTCATGTTACTTCTAATGGCGTGTTGATAAGGCGGAACGAGGAAAAAATTCAAATCGTGATGGGACTTTCTCTTGCAATCATTAACATTTTATATACCTCGTCATACTTTCTCATCGTAGGCTTGAAAATGCAAACTTCAATATCTTACAGCAAGGCTGTGGAAAAGGATACATATTTTGTGCTCAAAGAAAAATAATTATAGTACTGAAAATAGATTAGATATTCTAAACATAAGAATGTTACTTTTTTTCCTTTTGGGAATACTAACTGAAAAAGCATACTTACACTACATGAGCAGCCTAAAATTTAATCTAAATTGTTGATAAATTTTTCAACCTAACCAACACAGGAAAATTAGAATACATAAATGTATAGGACAATGAAAAAAACAATAATTCAAATATTTAAAAGAACTCTCGGAAGAAGAATTTTACGGTGGATTTGAAACGAATGATTTTAGAAATAAGGGTCTTGAGATATTTACTATAAGCTTCCTTAGTAGACATTTGACCACACTAACAAAATCAGAACTGCTGTACCTCAAACTGTGACAGAAATTCGGAAGTAAGACATCATGTATGATGTACTTGATGTTGTGCTGTCTAGAACCATTTTATGAACGGTTGTGCTGTCTAGAACCATTTTAGAATCATTTTATGAACTATTCCTGGAAAATTGAAGATGAATCATTGGGACCCAACATGTAAAATTCAAAGGGGTCTCGAAAGAACTAGTAAGATTTTCGATTGGAAAAATGAAAAATTTAGACTTTTCAAAATATATTAAAATTTATTAACTAATGACATTGCAGAAACTGAGTTTGTTTGTTTGATGATAAGGAAAGAATTTATTAAGTAGAATTAAAATTAATAATTAATAATCGTATTCCTGTTTGCATAATACTGTGCATTAAAATAACTCGTCTTTACCGTGTTTCTTTATATGATGAATTACAATAACCCGTTTAACTCCGTCTGAATTTGCGCTTTGTTTTCTGAGAGAAAACTCAAAGTCAGGGTCAACAGAGTATTAATTCATTTGAATAGATTTACATTCGTTTGGCTATTTTTTTTCCAACTGTCTAAAATTTTTAATCTGAGAATCCTGTAACCCTAAACGCAGCTCAAACTCTTGCCTACCCTCTCCTGGAAAAAGGAGGACAATAATGGAATTTAATGTTAATCGCGCAAATCGCCTTTTTATGACCTCTGCTTCGAACGACGAGAAATGACATGTAAACAAACGGCGGGACGCCAATTTTTTTCCTTTTTCCCTTCAATGGTACTGTCTTCGAAATTATCTCTGAAAATTAATAACTCGGCTATAACAGCTGAATAATGACCCCATAACCTTGCGATTAATTCGTCGCCAAACGAAATTCTTTGAAAAAGGAAATTACCATAAATAACGCTTAACTCTTCGCAACCGGGGGTACGCTGCTGCGTTCTAAATTCTCTATTAACCTAAAACGTGTTTCGTATTGATCGTCGAACAGTTAAGGAAGAAGTAAGTACTTTTCAGCTATATTTTCCCAGGCAGCGAATGAAGTATTAAGCGAAAATGTTTTAAGACCTAATATTAAATTTGGCACTAATCACCTCCGCTTCTACCTATCGCAGATGAAGGCTTATTTTTGGAACTGAAGTATGTTTTCACGTAAATGGAAAATGGATGGTTGGAATATTTTTTCCCTGCTTTTCTTTCTTTTCAAGATTTAATCGTTTCTCTGATTTAAAAGACTCAAAATGCAGATGTAAATTTTGCAATGCTCTTCTCAAACGCAGCAAAAAAGAAAATTAACAGAGTTTGTGCATTATCTAAATTACATGCTAATCATGCAACGTTCAACTGTGCAGTAAGACCGTAACAACAATTTAAATAAATCTATATATATATTTTTTGAAGAATCGGACAAGCTCTAATAAAACAAACTCTCAATAAAATAATTATAATTGATTTTAAACGTATTACTATACCTCTTTACCTGCTAATTTCCCAAGTGAGAACATTTTTAAAAATTATCATTTGAATTAATAATTTTTAAGATTTTATTTAATGACTTATATGTTTCAATAATTACTTCAATGAAATAATTTGTATCACTAAAAATGTAAAATATTACTATGTTCCATTTATTGCAAACAGATGTTTCTGCGTACTTCCTTAAACTTCTTGAAGCCATGGGAAAAATTCAAATAAATTAAAAACATAACTTTGTATTTCAAAACATAACTTTGTATTTCAAACATAACTTTGTATTTGTAATTTGTATTTCCTGCTTGCTGTACTACTGAAAACTAAAGTCATGAATCTTTACATTTGAATGGGAGCAGCCGTAAGCAAAGTGTTTTGTGCCTTCATGCGTTCGATTCCTGATTCTTTATTCAGTGCTTTTGGTGCGCAGTATTTGGTTCTTGTTCCTATCAACAGCACTATTTAGACCCCCTTGTGTTAAAAATTCTGTGTGGCTGTCCACCAAAGGTAAATTTCCTAACAGCACATTGTTAGCGCAACCGTGGAAAGTGCTTTTCACGTTGGGCGTTTAAGTGTCAACTATCAAATTCTGTTTGTTTCATGAGGATATTGAAGCCGATTTGTAATCGACTAGAAAATTTTGTCGTTTAATTTTATCTTCAAAATAATTAAAACTTTTGAACTTATGAGTTTTTTACAGGAAGATTTTAGCACCTGATTAACTGAAATTAGATAGAATCTGAATAAACGTTAGATACTTCGCAGAAGTTCAGAAAATTTAATTTTCTTTTCCTTCTGCGCGAAACATTATGAATTTTGCAGTGGCCCACTAGTCGTTTTTTTAGAGGCCTTTCCTATGGTTGCAGTACCAATGTGAACTTATAAAATTCGCTTACTGGAGCGTTTGACAAGTCGAAGATGAAGTGCAATCTCTACGTCGCCGTTCTTCCTACGTTTTACTTTTCTTTTCTTCCACACACCCCCCTCCCAGTCTTTTCTCAGTTCATCATATCAATGTTCAGTTTTCTTACTAAGATGGAGTTTAGTTTTTCCATAGTTTCTAAGTGGAAGAATAAGAGTTCTAATACAATTAAAGAATTATCCACCTTTTTCATACATTCAAGCCAATAAGCAAATTCTTCTTATTATTAGTAATGCGTGAAGACACTAACAACTTTATTTTCCCTAAAAGGGACTACGTCCTGAATGAGATATTAGTCTCGAAGCGCTGAATCATTACAAACAACTCCGAATGCTGAATTTTGCGCTGAATCAGTACAGACAATGTATCACGTTTCAGATTGTTGCCACCAACTATTATCGCCCGTATTATGTTTAAAGAAATTAAATAACAGAAAATCTGCATGAATGTGTGCATTTTTCTCGCATAGTGATTAAACAACGATATCTAGAGCAATCAAATTTTGAATAACGTAGCCTTCCACCCTAAAAATGCACCTGGAAATCCAAATTTTGAATTACGAATTTCTTTTATTGTCTATTTCATATTCTGTAAAACGTTAACGAATTTTTATTAACAAATTCAACGATCTCAAAGCAAATCGCTGAAGATATGCTGTTTTTAAATATTTTGTGATGTTGCTGTTGAATTCCATTTTATGTGGTTTAAGTTCCAAGAACATGATATTTAATCAATAAAGTAAACACACGAATGATTAATAATAAAAAGACAAAGAAAGTTTTGTAAAGCCATCTTAGTACGATGATTGATATAATGATTAGAACATTGATATAATGAACTGAGAAAAGACGAGAGGGGGGGGGAAACAGAAAAATGTATGCCAACACTTAACACTGCGAATTGTACACTTACACCGCTATGCTGTTTTTGAAATTTTTGTAATTTTACTGCTGAATTGTACATGGCATCAATGCGAAGGAAATGATTTCTAATCGTTTCTAATTCCTAATTGGAGAAGTGAAAACTTTTTAACGTAATTTATTAAAAATTAAGACTTACCAAGTTAGAAATCCGATATCAAAGAAATAAAGAAATTATTTTTTAAATGAATTGAAGGACTCTGTGCATTCCTACAGGTATAATTAAAAGAAATGCTATGAAACTTTCCATCCGTTAGATTAACTCTTTTGTCGGTGACACCGATTACACCGGACGTCGTTTCTCCTGAAATTGGCTTTTTTCACATTTACAGGGGTTGGACAAAAATATGGAAACATGTTTCTTTGCTTTATATGGTGTAGGAAACCCGTTGGCATCCAAAACAGCTTGCAGTCTTCTCGGAATGGATAAATACAGTTCCTGTATGTTTGCCAAGGGAATATTATACCATTCTTCCTGCAAAACGGTGGCAAGTTCAGATAACGATGTTGGCGGTGGATAACGAGAACGCACTTTCCGTTCCAATGTAGACCACAAAGGTTCGATAATATTCAGGTCTGGTGACTGTGGTGGCCAGGGAAGATGGGACAACTCATCTTCGTGCTCAGAAAACCAGTCCTGGACAATGTGAGCTGTGTGAACAGGGGCTTTGTCGTCTTGGAAGACACCATCACCATCGGGGAACAAAGTTTGTACCATGGGATGAACTTGATCGGCCAAAATGTTCACATAAGTCTTGGCAGTCATGTGCCCTGACACAGTTATCATGGGGCTAGCAGAGAACCACCATATGGCTGCCCAAACCATAACAGAACACCCGCCATGTTTCACTCTTGGCAACAAGCAGTCTGTATTATAGGCTTGAGATGGCGTTCTCCAGACGTAAACTCGGCCAGAAGTGGGAAACAATGTGAAAGAAGACTCGTCAGACCATATTACTCGCTTCCACTGCTCTATAGTCCAGGCTTTATGACTTAAACACCATCTTTTACTGTTACGGGCATTAGCATCACTGATGAGTGGCTTCTCAATTGCAGCACGGCCAGCAATTCCCTGTTTATGAAGCTCCCTTCTAATTGTTTTGGTACTCACAGGGTTCGGTAACACAACATTCATTTCAGCAGTAACTTTTGCAGCTGTGGTCTTATTTTTCGTCACAATTGCCCTTAATGATCGTCTGTCACGATCACTCAGGATGCACTTTCGTCCACGCTGTGATTTAGCAGATGATGTTTTTCCGCTTTTCAAATATGCGGAATAAATCTTCGATACAGTACCTCTTGAAACAATAAACACCTCGGCTACCTTGCTTACGGAAGCACCTACCATTCGTGCTCCAACAATTTGCCCACGTTCGAAGTCTGTTAACTCTGACATAATGCAATGACAACCGCACATAACAGTACTCCGACAAAACTGAACTGTTTAGCACATTTACGAAGTTGTATAGGTGGCGTCAGTAGTCAAAAACGCCAGCGTCACCTACATATTTCATTAAAATCAATCTTTCTTTTCAAACATGCATTTCACAAGGTTTTTCCACATTTTTGTCCATCCACTGTACGTTGTTGTTATGATATAAATAACACGATATATAATACTAATAAAATGCATAAAATTTTAATTGCGAACAAATAAACGCAAGTATTTCCCAAACCCTCATAACAGTATTAATTAATCATTAACGCTTAACAGATTATCAGCAAAGTCATCATTAAATATATTTAAATATTTGTTTACAGTCTTTAACTAAGTTTCAATTCAATGGATCCTTGATGAAATTATTTTAAAGACAAGAATAAATTAATTATTTGTATTTAATTAATCTTCACTCATTCACTTCCAGATTATGTTTAAATTCTCTATTATGCTAAGAATTAATTGCTGCTAATAAGCTTTTGAGCTTGTGAATTCTTTTCGTCATTAACTCATAAAGTTGCGATTGCTTGAAGTACCTAAGAAATTCTGGAACAGAGTTTAAAAGGAAGAATTATAAAATTATGATTTAAAAGACGTCTGGATAACTTTTAAAAGTATTACATTAAATGGTTTGTATATTGAAATTACTGAGTAATGTGATTAAAAAATAGTATTTACTTATATTTTGCCATCAGTCTTCACTCAATGCTCATTATTTTATACGTACTGGTACATTATGAACTGTGCTGGTTACGTTATTATTGGATTATTTTAAATTTACTGGGGTATCTTACTGTACTTGCTCTTTAAAATGTGGCATTTTTCTTTGTAAGTTCACATAGAAGAAAAATATTTTAAAATGAGTGATCTATAACCCAAAGGCGCATATAATATATAAACAATAGATTCATCCACCAAATCAAAGTTTCTTAATTTAAAATTGATTGCATCTAATAATTTTTTCATTCGCAAAAAAATATTTTAAACCAGTATTTTAAAAAAGTAATTTTTTGCCATCATTCAGTTGTCTAAAAATTCACATTGAGATGCATATAAGAATTTAAACCTTCTTCCTGAAAATAAGCTTTTTTTTTACTCATCGCACGTCTGAAGATTCTCAGATAAGAAAAAGTGCAGAATATTAAAATAAAACTTCATGAGGTGAAAAAGCCTACTGATTCGACTCAATTGTTCTCGAAGAGCTTTTTCATTTTTTCGTTCTTTTTTTCTATTGAAGGACTGAGTTATTTTATCTTCTAGGCCCAACTTGGAACCTAAAATATCGAATTTTATGGAAATATAAAAATAATAATCTGGAGAACCGTGCCAAATAAGAAGGTAGGAAAAGAAAAGATAAAACCTTTCTCATTTTTTTGTCCTATCCATCTCACTGAGAGTGATTTATCAAACTTTTATCTGGTGGAAGGTTATAATTTTAGATGGGCGCACGATCAGATAGAATCATATTATTCAAATTTCTTTTTTATCCTAACAATATATAGCCCCAAGCCAAGGTGGATTCTTTATAACTCTCTTTTGTACCCATTGTAGCAATGTGATTAGCGTACGTGATTAACTGGGTCTGAAAGTAAGGTGAAATGGCGCTTTCTTTCGTGAAATTTATAGAGCCTATTTTCTGCTGAATTATAGCTGTTTTTTTTTTTTTTTTTTTTTTTTTTGGCATCATAACTTTTTTGCGATTTTTTTCCTAATAGCGAATATTATTTTGCAGTTTTAAAAGGACTGATAATTTTAATGCTTTGTAAAATGGAAAAAATAATAAGTATAGGTGTAAAATCTTTTAAATATATTTATAAATTACTCATATTGGTCGTTTTATTATAATTGGTGCTGAAGCCTTAACAAATTTAAGCTCATCAGTTATTTCATTAGATTTCACTACACCCACAGTATTCGAATACATTAACTGTGATCTTTCCATACCTTTATAAAATGTCACTGTATGGTTAAAAATGCAAGTAAATTCAGTAAAACGTCTGTAATAAAACTTGGAGTACGAGACAGAGGGAGGAGATTGGGGGAGGATCATCATAAAGGAGATAACTCTGCAATGATGGTTATCAACATGTATAACTGATTTATTTTATTAAAGACTTTTGGAGAAACATACTAATATCGGTTTGTAAATAACATTGTGCTAATAAAATTATAAATTAATCAAAGATAAGTTACAAATAATCTAGCATAAGGAACTAAGCAAAAATTAATCTTGTATTTAATTTCTAAAATATTACATTTAAATGACGAATAAAAAGATCGTAGGCGTAAATGAAAAATTCTACAAAATCGACAAAATTCAAAAAGTGGGGTTGTATGTTTTAAAAATTAATAATTAAATTGCGTTCTAAAATATAAATTTGATTAAATTTTGTTGTTTTGAGTGCATGAGCTTAATTTGCGAGATAAAGATGAGAGGGATATCAAGTAGTTCGCATTTGTCTTACGTGCGCTTCTGAAATGTTTTAGAAGCTATTTGTTTTAATTAGTTGCGATTATGAAACTGGTAATTTTTTATTTCGTGCTCTTAGGGAAAGTAAAAAACTGCTTACAATGCGATTGAATTATATAATAAGAATAACCAACGAAATAATGCATCAATTGTATTTTGACCTAAAATCAAAGGACATTTTAAAACCGATCAGCAAAGAAGCCAAAAAAAAAAGTACCAGACGAGAAAGGTGTAATTGTATCAGTTACAGAAACCAAGGAAAGTTAAAAAAATCACAAGGTGGCTAAAAAAAAGCAGTCTTGAAAAAAATGTTTTTTCACTTAAAGTCAGTGGGCGTTTTATTTTAACGTTTTGTGTACTTTTATTTATTAAATTAGCACTTTAACCATAAAATTCAGTTCAAAAGCAGTATCGCAAAATAATTTTAAAATCAACATGTCTTTAAAATTTAGTATTTCTGCTACACAGTCTCGCGCGCTAGAGATAAAATTTGCAATTTTTTTTTTTTTTTTTTTTTTTTAAATCTATGCAATGTTGCAATTGCTGATTTTGAAATCATTGAGTTTTTGAATCAAAAATTCTTTAATGTCTGGCAAAATATGAAATAGATAATAAAACAAATTCCAAATACCAAATTAGGGCTTCCAGATCACCATTTCCGACGGAGGATTACGTTATTCAAAATTTGATGGCTCTAGGTACCGTTGTTTTATCACAATGAGAGAAACATACCTACATTTATGCAGATTCTTCATTATTGAATTTCTTTAAATATAATACAGGGCTCTAATATTTGTTGGCAACAATTTGAAAAGTAATCCGACCTTTATAGTGAACCAACACAAAATGCCTTAAAATTAATAGTCCTTTTGGGAAAATTGCCCTATTGGACTACTAAAAAAAGAAAAAGTGAGACAAACCTAAGAAGACATTTAAACCAGGGCATTCTGTCAAAATAATATTTTAATGTAATTAAACAGAAAAAAAAAGTAATGCAATCAAATCGCAGCAAATCATTGGCAAAGAAACACAAGGCAAAACCAGTAAATAAAAAGGAAAGAGCGTTCAAAACTAAATAAATAGATAACTAGTGGATAATGAATCAATAACTGATAACCAGAAGTGTCAGCTGTAAAATTAGAACCCTTTTCCTTGAGGTTCAAGTTTCAAAATGTATTAAAATTAAAATAGTAATAATCTGTTGCATCTACTTATAAGTTAGGCTATACCGGAAGCATATTTTGCAGTTTCTTTGGTCAAACAACCTTTCCTGACACCGGATTTCTGTCACATGGAAAAATATAATAATAGTATCTTTTAGATAAGATTAGGCATATTTATGGAATTTGCCATAAAAATGAAACATATTTTTCGCCGTTTCTTTCTTGTTACACTGTGAAATCATACTTCTGAATTATTTTCATTACGCTGATTGATGCGAGTAATCAGGTGACACATATTATTTTGGAATAGCGTTTCGTTTTATTCTAAAACAGTCAGATAACAAAGCGTCCGTTTCTTAAAAGGATATTAAAAATATCTGATGTGGACAACTCATGACTTCCTTGTATGGCCTATTAAATTATAAACATTTACACATTTTGTGCTGCACTTCATTTAAACTTATATCCTCGAATTTCATTGGAGATATAATTCTAACTCAATCAATTTAATTCTCACTTCGCGGCAAAGCAAACGTATATGAAAACTCTTTTCATTAAAAATTTTAAAATATAGAAAAACCTAAAACATCAAATGCAATTAAATTTACAATTTAAATTAAGAGTAAATTAAGATTTTCGGTGCACAAAACTGAAAATTAACCTTTGGTCACACTGGACAAAACGACACTGAAGGTGGTGCACCAACTGACTTAATTCACTATCCTACTAAGAGTTTCGAATGTAAATAAATAGCGGCTTTTAAATTGTTGATAATTCTACAGCTGTTGTATGTAGATTAACTAAAGGCATAAAAACCTTAACCGGAACATAAGAATAACATATATATATATATATATGGTATAGTCAATTGCAACGAAAAAGGGAGGTGCACAACATGTTATAGAAGTCTCATATGCAAAATTAAACCATTCCATGGCTACTCACTTTTAAGTTATGCGAGATACATACATATGTCACAAAAAAAAAATATCTTCTGAATTGATTTTAAATCCATTTTACAATCCATTTCCGAAAAAAAAGAGCTCTTAATTCTGTCCTTACGTACAGATGTCCCGCAAAAACATCGTTTAAATGGATTCGAGAGCTGTTAAAATGGATAATTTCGTGGAATATAATACCCGAAGTTTTTCGCGATTACAATTCTTCCTGTACTTTGTACAAGGAAGTAATAATCGGTATAGATATTTATTTATTGTTCATAAATCCTAGTAACTTTTAGAGGTGGTCATTATGGGATGGTTCACTGTACAATCCAAATACTGAAAGGGTATTATTATTCCCGAGAAGATATTTGATTGAGAAGTACGAAATTGATTGTGCCGTTTAAAATTCTATTCATATAAACAAAGAATTTCCATATGAAAAAGACTTTTTATAACTCCCATGCCTTCGTTATTGAGCAGTGAGATAATGTTTACAAATTTTTAATAAAACATCTATATTTCAGAATGATTTTATTTTCCAGTATTTGATTAAATACAATCTTTCCCTAAAAATTTATATATATTGAAACAAATAAAGATTTTATTATGAAATGAATTTTTAAGCTGTTTTAAATATACAAAAGAACGCATAGCGTAGCTGGCTAAATGTACTAAGCTTCATCTATTCACAAAGGAAAAGGATATAAATTATGATAAAATAATGTAATTAGCATTGAATAGTGAAGACTGGATGGGAGAAATAAATCCTGATTTTTGATACTATCTACCGAATAAGAAAAAAACGCCTGTTTCTGAAGTGCATGTCAATTCGATCCTCTTAATTTCTTATATACTACTTCTATAACGTTTAACAAAGGCTCTAAAACTCGTGTTATATTATAAGCTAATGTGAATTTTGTAAATGCACAAGGGTAACTGTAATGTTGCAAATAATTAAAGTTAAAATATTTATTGCTATAGTTAATGTAACTATGTAAAAAAATTGCATACTTTAATTACAGATCACAATGAATATTCTTCTTAGGAAGCGCATACTTTTTATTTCAAATATCAGTTAATTTCGTACGCTCGGCGAATTATAGCGTAAAATGAAACTGCAGATTTTGCATTCTGGGTAACTTTCTTTCTAGTCCAAAGGACTTCTTTCTTTCTTTTCTGCTTTTTTTCTCTCTTTCTTTTTAGACCAAAAGTCGTTAGCCCAGAAGGGCTATTAATTTCGTTTTGGTATATTAATTCACTTTTTGCGTTGATTCACTTTTCAAACTGTTGCCACCAAATATTACAGCCCTGTATCTGAAAGCTTTCAGATTTAAAAAAAAAATTTTAACACAATTCTGACTTAATCTTTTTGCTTTTTTTCAGTTATATCGTAACTCTCAAAAATTGCGCATCACGGACTGCATAAGAAAGTCCATATGTGGCGGTGAGTTATACATTTATTGATAGAGTTATAAATGTTGATACAGTTCTCTCAATCTACAACTTAATTAAATCTGGAATTCCAATAAACTCTGCCTAGTATTTGGGTTTATTAATTTCAGATTCAGAAGAGAATGTGTAAAGTCCTTTTCCATTGCTTCTGATTTAATTCATAAATTTATAAATTAAATAAATTAATGACAGCATTCAAAGGCAATACACCAGGGTTAAATGAAATCCATTTATCTATTTCGTAAATGCATACAGCTGCTGTTCGCAGTGTAAGAGAAAGCATAAATTTTTCAGGGACATAAATCAAATACCTAGAATAAAATGAATTGACTGTGCTTTCTCTGTCAAAAGTTTGACAACTGTGAAAAGAATGAATTAAAAATGAGTTCTGAAATACTTGCCTTATTAATGAAGTGTCATTAGAGATGTAACTATAAAACGAAACCTCATATAATGAGAAGAAAGCGAACAGAGGAAATAATAACATTTTATCTACCCACATAATAATATTTCAAATTATAGTATTTGCGCAAATTTATAATTAACTCATTTTCAATTTTAGCACTGTATTGAAAACGTAAGAGTTTTACCGGAACATGTTTTAATAATTGCTTAGCTTCAAAGTAACTACAGTTGTAGGATTTTACATCAGTTAATCAATTATCATGATTTGAATCTTTACTTTTATCTTCTTCTTTCCGTAGTACTAACCAGAATGCGAATTAGTTGTAAAGTATTTAAACTGAGGCTTTGAATTTTTTCGAATTACAGCTTCTGTTGCCCTCGCTTGCAGAAAACACTACTGCCAGCTTTGCTAAAGTTTATTCCGGCTTTAGCCATTTTGCTAGCCGACTTTTAATACGCTCCGTGAATTACTTGAGCCATCTTAAGTGGATTGTGTGTAGTCTCAGACTACATTACTTCAATTTGAACTACTTCTTATGTTATTTCAAAGTCCCGCAAGTAGCGGGGTAATGCTCTGTAGCAGAAGTAGTGCCTTCTGTTAATTTAAAAGTTCAATAAAAGGTTATTTTAACCTTTGAAAGACTTTGTCATCTTAATACAAACTCGAGTGATTACTCGCTTGTCAATCTTGTAGCATCTGAAAGACACTGAATTAAAACTCTAGACATACCAGAACCCTACATAATGATATCTCCAGGTAGGATATTTCAGGATATACCACAATAATGTGAAAGCATGGATAATACATTACAAAGTTCGTAATCTGGACTCGTCGGGACTTCGGCGATTCCAAATTAGGGTTTTGTTCCGGATTATAGATCATCAATTTATATCTGGTAAGATGGCATGCAGAAATTATACAGTTAAAAATATGAAACCGTATTCTATGAAATAAAGAGCAATTATGATCTAAAGGGTATCAAAATTTACAAAAAAAAAGGCTTAATATTTATTTGTTTACTTTATTAAACATTTCTTTCAATGTAAGTTGTTTAAGTTGCTTTATTTTTTTGTGCTAATACTTTCTCTTTAATTCTATAAACAGACATAATTTCTTGTTCAGTTACAAAGTTCCACTGTTCAAGTCCTATAATTGCTGTGTCGAGAATACCGACTAACTTGTCAATCGAAATTTTTTCGTTTTCAATAACCTCTCTGTCACTTTCTTCACTATCGGATGTGCACATGGGTAAATGCTTTATGCGCATGCGTAGCGGACGCGCGCATTAAAAGCGCATGCGTAAGTTTGTGGCTTTGAGGTCCGGATTATAGATCATTCCGGATAATGAACATCCGGATTATGGATTTTGTACTGTATATATAACTCGGTATTTATGTAACGTATGTGTAAACATGGTAAAATTTTGTTGATTAGTTACAATATTAAACAAAGTAATATCCAAATGCTACTTATGACAGCATAATAAACACAACAAAATTATGTTTTTTATTTAGAAACCACTTTAAATATGTATTTTTTTTTAAGTTTCTTTACCTCTCTTTTTGTCTCTCTACTTCTCGTACCCATGAATGTAAAGACTCTAACATTTCAGCTTCTAACGACGACAGAGAATTAAAAATACTGCGTATTTTTATTGTGTAGTGTAATGTTAGATTTTGCAAAATTGTACAAGAATAAACATTATATTTTCCATGAAAAACTGCATAAACTATAAAATATCATTCGGAATCTCGGTCGTGTATTTGGAGTTAAGTTTGGATGTACGTAAGAACGCAGTAGATGTATTTTTTTACTTTGTGAATGAGGAATATCGCGGTAAGGTAAAAAGAGTTTTCTAGGTAACTGTATTTTATTATATTACAGCCAATTCTCGCTCCAAACGAGTTTTATGATTTATCAGCCTGTTATTTCTTTAATTTTTAAATGTTTCAGGCCATGGATAGCTTCATGTATTGAATCAGTGGGAAGATGGCAAGACTCTATTGCGGCTGTATGATTTGGTATTGCTACAGTACTTCAGATATTAACATCAGCTGCCTGGATTTCATCGTTATATCTTCTTCAAATTTACTGAATTTTGAAAATTTAAACTGTTGAATTAAATCTCTATACCTGATAATTCTAAGGAGAATTTTCATATAATATATTTCATAATTTCGGTAAAATTTCAGAAATACCTGTATTTTAAAAAATGGTTGTAGAATTTATACGGAAAGCTAATAGTTCATTTATTTTAAATGCCTAATCATTAATGCATTAATGTAATTAAAAAAGCCTTGTCATTTATAGTACTATTTTGAAATTTCCAAAAATGTAAAGTCAAAACAGCTTTATTCCTTGCTATTTGTAGTTTCTCAAGCTGACATCGTCACTAATATACTAATGAATTTTTCTTCAATTTACTTTGAATTGAATTTTTACCAATATTAGCTTTTATAACATACATACGATTTCAAGTTAATTTTTCACTTCTTTCTGAAAGTTGCAAACTCGGGAAAAAGTCCTAAAATTATTTTATATTTCGAGAAAATCCGAACTTTTTCACAACGGAATACTCTCTTTCACTTATATCTGAAGGCTTTCAAGAGCGGAAAACCATCTAAAAACTTCAGAAAAACTCTTGATCCTGCGTACATCCCGAATGAGAAGTAATAGGAAATGTGTGATTACTAAGCGAGCATCTTTAGATAAATGAATGAAGGTGAGTTTTTCAGAAGCTGAAATTATCATATTGTTATTTTTTTAACTTTAAATCAAAGTATTAAGTTTTTATAAAGGACGTGGATAAGAAATAAAAATAGAAGATTTACTATTGATGCTGAATTCTTGTGAATAATGTTTAGAATAGTTGGTGCACTTAAGTAAAAAAAAAAAATTTAAAGTGAAGAATTCGAGGAAAATCGAAAGCTGAGAAAGAAACTATTAGCGTAGGTTTTAAAAGGTGATAAGCGCAAAAGTTTTGTATGCTAAAAACAAATACTAATTCTTAATAATGGCTATTTCAAATTATGAATTATTGATAAGGTTGACAATCATTTCCTACTTGCATAATTATGAAAAAATAACACCTCAAATCTTAATTATTGCAGAAATACAATAGATTTCTAACTGTACCATTCCTTGCTATCTAAAGTAGCATAAACTACTTTTCTTATAATTTATAAAAGATTTATTGTGAATATAAATATAACCAAATAGAAAATCACATATTTTTTAATCCCGATTATTTAAATGCTATCGGTTCAGTGCACAGAATATAGAGAAACATCACGCGTGAAGAATTTTGATGCTGATTCAGGAATGCTGCAGCAAAAAAAATGAAGAATTTTAGCTCGGCAAAAGTGCACTATAGGAAAGCTTTAAGACGAAAGAACTTACTTTAATTTGATATGTTTTGTTAATTTTTATTGTTTCACTTTTACTTTAGCTTGTCACAAACCATCAACGGATAACAATACACATGCTTACTATTTAACTACTGTAATATATACCGTATTTGCCGGAGTATAAGACGCACCGACCTATAAGACGCACCGTCCTATAAGACGCACCCCCTTTTTTATCCACATTTTTGAAGGATAAAACTTTATTACTGATCATTATAGTGAATTTACATTCTTTTAAAAATAAAAATAATGCAAAGTAATACTTGTGCAAATACCCAATCTATCTGGGAAAGAACACCTTTCTATCTTCTTCGTCGAAACCCAGACACTCATCTCCAGAGCTTAAATGAAGAGTCACTTAAAACCTCTTCTAAATCAGCATCTGTGTCCTCACACAATAAAGTGTCCTTCGTACCATCCAGTGCATTACTAATGCCCCATTTCTTAAATGATTTAACCACTGCCTCTGTTTCCACAGCATTCCATGAAGCTTTGACCCATTCACCAACTCGTGAAATGCTAACTCCGAATGAACTGAGTATCGACGTATAAGACGCACACCGTTTTCCAGACCTATTTTCAAAGGGAAAAAGTGCGTCTTATACGCCGTCAAATATGGTATTTAATGATTTAAAGGGTGCTTCAGCAAATCGGTTACAAATGTTCAGAAGAAATAGAGTATACCCAGACGATGGCATATCACAAAGTGATGCATGGTCGGAAACGCTTTCTTGGCGCGGTAGTGACGAGAAAAAACATAAAAAAGCAAAGACACGAATGGCAAAACATGTTTTATTATGTTTAGTACAGCAGAAATAAACAAATAAGGACACAGACAGACAACGATCGTTAGTGACGAGAAAAAACATAAAAAAGCAAAGACACGAATGGCAAAACATGTTTTATTAAGTTTAGTACAGCAGAAATCAACAAATAAGGACACAGACAGACAACGATCGTTAAAGAAGGTGTTCGAAATTATGACCTTGGACCGTGATGCAGGCCGCATATCTCCGGCCCATGGAAGGTCTGCATCACGCATGAAAGATCGAAGGGAAGATGACGATCCGGACGATCCTGCATGACGATCCGGGTCGTAATTTCGAACACCTTCTTTGATGACGATCGCCTGTTTTTGTTCTTATTTCTTAGTTTCCGCTGCACTAAGCATAATAAACATTATTCTCACCCCGTTCGTGTCTTTCCTTTCTGGTATTTTGTGCCGTCATTACCGCGCCTAGAAACCGTTTCCGATCGTACATTACTATGTGTTTTTCCATCGCCTAGGTGTACACTATATCAGCTGAAAGTTTGTAACCGATTTCGTGAAACACCCTGTATATATACTGAGTTATTAAATTATGTACTGAATTAAAAAAATAAGTTGTTAAAAGGTATTTTTCTTTATTTTTAAATACGATGTTAAATTCACTAAAGGTATAAAAAGAAAAATTTATACTGTGCCCTAAGAAATTGGTGAACGTAATCTATATTCGTATTTTTTAATCCAACACGACTGTGGTTCCTTTGATCTTAGGAAGCAATTTCCAGGATCTTACGAAGCATGGCGTCTGATAATCTAAATACGACAAGTTCATGACATGTAAAAGAAGTATTACTCACACAGATATGTATTTTTGTTTTAATTACAAGAGCTGAATTTTAGAGAAACTGCGTAAAGTTACTTTTGTTAAAAAATTAAGAAAAGCAAAGGCCTCTTTTTTTCTCTCCCGAGATTTTTAGACTCCTCATTTTAGATTCTCTTTGGTGGCAGTGTGAGCGCTTTTTTATTTGCTGCTCTTTGGCTCTTCGCCATTTTCTGTCTTTTTATTCATGAAAATTTCCTTTGTGAAAGAGTAGAGTTAATACTTTTTTTACTAAAACAGATTATCTCCTTTTTAACTATGAAGATGATCAATTTTTCAAAATTTATCTGCATTTCCACAATGTTTTACTTTTCTTCAGGTGAAAGAAATGTATTTTTACACTCAAAGCAAATAAAGCATTAAAATGCTGCAATTTTTGAAATTAGTTTTTCGACGAACATTTAGTGAATTCGGCTTTGCGTACATGAATGCAGAAGAATAATTTATCATGTTAAGAACGGCACTAGAACATCACTTAAAGAGGACAAATGAATGGTCAATGCTACACAGGAGTTCAAAACTAGAACACTTTTTAATTTTTATGATGTTAATATGTTTCATTCTCAGGGTTTGTGTACGATCTCTAGAATGAGCAACTCATAGAAACAACCATAAGTGAAAAAAATTACATTGGTATTTACGTATTAGAGCAACCATCTTGGCGTAGTTTGGGGATTTCTATAGAAGAAAAATAACGTTAACTTATAAAAAAAATTATTTAACACATACATGCCAATATATGCATAAATTAGATGTGTGCTCTTTCTGGATTTAAGCATCAGGATATCACACTGAATTATTGCTTTTGGTTTATTAATAGAATATATATATTATACATAAGTACCTCGAGCTGTATGCCGGAAAATCATAATTCAAACACAACACACCACCATTACACTCGCCTGCTCTCTCCTCTAACTCTCTCACACTTCTCAATTTGCGCCTTCTGATGGCGGCTTGCTTACAGTGCCATCTGTCGGCAGATTATACATATTTTAGATTTTAGCTAGGAATTATTCCCGAAGATAAATCAATAGACATATCTGTTTCTTTTGTTTTGGTAGAAATTCTGTAGAAATAGAGTTAAAAGTATATTTGGCAAAACGTAATTGTTTCCTTTACTGACTTTTATGCAAAATACTGTATTTCTACAGAAATTATACTGCAGTTTTTTTCATTTTAGGTAAATCTCACAAGCCCTATTTTAAAACAGAGCTTAAGGCAAAAAATATCACTATTTTCAAATCCGTTAGAGCTCAGAATAAAAAAAAAAAAATAAAAATAAAAATAAAAATAAAAATAAAAATAAAATAAAAACGAATACGAAAATAACAACGTTGGCTTTTTAAAACTGAAGAATTATCATGAGTGTGGTTGTCAGAGATATGCATTTTAGAATAAATGCATTTAGATAAATGCATTTTAGATAAATTTAATGATAATTTTTAGATAAATTCATTTTAGGAATTTGGCAACTTCTACCAAAATTCTTGCGCTAATACGTAAATATCAATTCATTCGTTAAATAACATTAAATTTTAAAATCACGAACATTGTGCGACAAATAAACAATGGGAATTTATTCTGTGATTGAAGCCTATGATCGATTCTGCGATCCAAACCATAAAAAATTTACAAAGTCCAAGAATAAAAACTTTCTTTGAAAATACCATAGTATAACATCAAAAATCAAAAGTACATAGAACTGAAATCGCACAGTGAAGACAAAGGAGATATTTCAATTAATTAATACTAAATTCAAATAATGCTCGTTGAGTTTCAGACAGGCTTACATACGTAGACTAATGACGGATAATCGAATTGCACTGTCAAATGTATAAGCCATTAACTTTATTAATTTATCAAAGGGCCATCTCGTTTATAAAATTATAGATGAAATCTGTTATAAAGAAATCATTTAATCTCTTGTTTTTATTAAACTGCGATATGATGATTTATTTTTACTTTTAGTTCGTTAATTACTCTATGACTTTTTTAAATAAAAGATTTACTTAAAGAAAAAAGCTTTTTTTAATTATCATATTATTCTATAAGGTATTTTCTCCCTCCTTTCAGCATGCTTTCGGGATGAATGATAGCACACTCGGCGTATATATGAGTGGTACAGGTTCGAGTCCCGGCCAGGGCATTGCTCATTTTTCATGTTTCCTGCTTCAACAAGAACACAAAAAAAGCTAATGTCTCTACAGCGGCGCCCGAACTAAAAGGATTAACAACCAGGATTTGGCAACTGGGTCCCTCGGGGGGGGGAGTATATAAGGTATTTTCCCCTCATTCCAGCATGCCTTGATGGTGTAACCGTAACACACTCGAAGCATATTCGAGAGATTCAGATTCAAGTCCCGGCGACGGCACTGCACATTTTTCACGTCTCCTCCCTCAAAAAGGCCTAATGTCTCTACAATTCTATTAGGGTGTGGTGTGGTGTGTGGTGTGTGGTGTATTTAATTATGGCAAAGCACACTAGGGCTATCTGCCTAAGGGGAGGGATGCCTTTCGTGGAGGACTTTCTAAGGGAAACTGGCTCGTATACACGTTACACATGGGGAAAACCACGAAAACGCCCATGCAGCCAGCCCGTTCGCGGGATTCGAACCTCGGACCGAACTACCAGTGTTCAGCGACTTTACCGCTCGGCCGCTGGTGGGCCCCAATTCTATTAGGGAAATCATTTGACAATTCCCAAAATGCACCTAACTCTGACAACCATACTAAAAGAGCAACGTCGTCATTTTCGTAAGCGCTCTTTTTGTTGTATTATAAGCTCCAATGGATTTTATATTTGCAAATCGTGATATTTTTTACCTTAAACTCCGTTTTAAAACATGCGCTTGGGGCATTTCTGTGTAATGGAATAGACCCTATATGGAGTATAAATTACCAACAGCAGCAATGTCCTGCCTCTTACTTGAAGATTAATAAGTGGGATAATTTTAGGAAAGAAAAGAGTCTTGCATTTTTCTCACTCCAATATTGCCATTCTTTTGCTATTACATCATCTTCATTTCTAAGCAGATACAAATACTAATATACTATTATCCAGTATATTAAAAATACTATTATCAGTATACTATTATCCAGTATCTTAAAAACCTAAGTTCTCACTCTTCTTTTGTCTATACGTTTCGCTAATTTAAGAAGATATTTAAAACAAATTTAATGTAAACTTGGATAACGATCAGCAACCAATATATCAAAGACTACTGAAATGGAGGATCTAAGTGGAGAGCCTAGAACTAACTCCATATCTTAGCTGTAAGAAACAAAGCAGTATCACCTAGTGATAAGCTTTCAGCGATTCGTCCATCTACGAATCTTGATCCGCTTATCTAAGAGATAGGACTGGAAAGGAAAATATTCGAGCTTCTTTTCCAACCATAGAGAGCTGCAGATGAAAGCCTCGATGCACTTAAGGCGCTGCAGCATTTTTTGCTCCGATGGTTCTCATTTCAACTACAGCCTTCATCCAGAGATATACGATACAGTAAATTCGGGAGAGTAGATTTGATTCCTTTTACACAGCCCTGCTTCCTTTTGCTAGGATTTGTGGGAGAAAGAAATTCAAGTTGAGACATCCAATTTTAAACTCTGCAATGTAACTTTTATTTTAAAACTGAAAAATAATGTTATGTAGCATACTTTATTTAAACAAACATTTTAAGAAAAATATTGATAAACGTTATTATCATTTTCCATTGAATACTTAAATCTTGTAAGCCATTAATCATCAATAGGGCTGGGACATTTGCCTCCTCAACTGCTACGATTCTTACGAAAGAATTTAGGGATTAGAAACTCGAATCTTCATTCTTTTTGCGTCACGAAAAGCATTCAAATAATTTCAGGAATTCAGTAATCCATGAAATCAATAAAATGTTTTACACAAAACTTTAAAAGTTAGTTCTATTAGCTTCTTAGAGATGCATTCAATTAAAAAATGTACGAGCTTGTTCCAATTTTAGTGCCCCTGAACCATGATTCTCACCTCGTAAAGGTACTGAATGTACATTCTTGACTTTTCTGAACAAAAGTTATGAGTCTTATTTTTAGTATTCATCTATGTTACTTCTTGAATTATTCCATCCTGTTCTGCCCTAGTTTTATTTCTAAATGCTTCTGAAAAATATATGAAAAATTAGATTCATTGCTCAAGTATCTTTTCTTAACTTCTGCTGAGAAAACTAACCTCAACATTCGAGAATTTTCATTCTGTACTTCATTTACCAAAATTTTAATCTTTCTAATAAATGTAAAAATAATTTTTAATAAATGTATTTTAAAAAATTAGGATAAAAAATTTGTTTTTCATTAAATTCAGATTTGAAATTTTGATTTAGTTAAAAACTTTAGATAATAAATTTTAAAAAGATCTTTTCTTCTTATTATTCTTTTATACAGAATTCGAGAGGATCGACATCCATTTAAAATTTAGATTCGTAGTGGGAAAATTTAGGATTCGTTCCACCTCAGACATCAAGAACTGGAGGGATAAAAGTGAAACAATTTATGTGCCTGTGTTTTGCCATGGTGATAGGAGCCTACTGCCATAGCCTTGGTCTCGTTTTCGAAAACCTGAAATTACATGGATGTTTCTAAATGTACTGTGCCTTTGCAAGCAAAGAGGTAGGAGGCCTTGGGTTCCGTTCCGAAGGCGGTCCCTTTCAAATTTGGGCGAAGCGGGCGAAAAGTCGTATTGTCACCAATAAGGTGTCCAAAGCCAGGCCAACAATACATGCTCAGTAACTCTTGACCATATTAAATTATAAATTATATATTATTATCTGATAAAAAAAACATTTTCAGTTCAAGAGAAAGAGCAAGAAAAAAGTACATTCTTGAAAAAGAAAGAAAAAAAAAAACATTATAAAAAATGTTTGAAAAGCAGTTTTGAATTTTGTCCTTTACTTAATATTAATAAAATGAAGTTGTATTACCCAATTGTTAAGAGCAGCGCAGAATAACTAATTACAGGAAATGGTTATTTAGTCACAAAACATTTTGCCGAATCACTTGGAAATTATTTGCCGCCGGAACAAAGATACTACTCTATCCAAAATGTTTCATAGCAGTTTCGAAGCTGTTATACTTCGGCATAAAACACCTTCAGTGAATTCCCATATTGCTCACTAAGGAGACGCAACCAGTGAAGTCTTGGTTTTGTCTTAAAACTGATTAATAACTACTGATGCTTGTACATGGTTGCTCGCTCTGTTAAAATTAAAAAGGCATCATCCTTCTTTTTAATTTGTAATATCTAGTAAATATTTTGAGTTGATGTATATTGCACTTGTTGTAATAAAATACTTTTTCATTAATATCAGTTAAGAGAATTATTTAAGACAATAAAAATTTGAAATCATTTTTGAAGTTAATACTCTTTGTCTAAATCGATTTTCACAATATGTTTACTTTGATTTGAAACTATCACTATAAGATCTAAAACATGAATGTAGAAACAAAATTCAGCTGCATTTATCCCTGAATGTTTTCTTATTAATACAAAATGCAAAATATATCTGGAAACATTCGGACAACTTTTTTCATTTGCAAGAAGTCAACTTTTATCATATTTAAAATAAAACTTGCGAGACAGGCGTTCACATGCGTATATTTCAAAAAGTGGAAAACATCAGATAGTGAAGCAGAAATAGAAAAAAAAATAGGTCTAGAGAAAAATCTAAAACTTGGGAGGAGAGAAAAAAACCTAAAAGTGATAAAACTCAAAAAAATTGGTGGAAACATGGAAAAGAAAAGAAAGGAAACTCGACAAGCAAAGAAATGTAAAAACAAACCAAAGAAACTGACAAAAAGCAAAGATGTTTTACCAAAATCCCAATCTGTAAGGAATGCAATATCATTACTTCTGCTTGCGGTTTTTCAAAAACGTTGCTATCGTTAATGTAGTTTCAATTTCTGCTTAAAATTGCACAACAAAAAGAAGTGATTATCTTGTTATCAATCAAGTGATTAATACAAAAGGATAAATTACTAAAAGTTTTAGGGTATACACTTAAGGACAAATAAATGTTTATATTTAAATAAATTTACGTAAATTCTATCTGATTTAAATGATGATTTATAACTTCTTATTTAGCTAATTTTTCATTGATTAAGAATCAATTACCGGTATATAGCTATAATTCTAAAACTACCGCTTTAGTTGAAAATTGCCGTACATACCAGTTGAAGAAATTGACGTTAATGATTACTAAATTATTGCCATTATTATTGGATTTAATTTTAAATAACCGGAAAATAGTATTTAATCCCCTAATTCTGCTAATCGAAATTCGAAAATTCGAATCTTACGCTTTTTTCTTCATTTGAATTTCTGAAATTCTTAGTGAAAATAAATGTTAAACGCTTCACTTTAGAATTTTGAAAAGAATTTGAGCTGAGTATTCATTAATTGTCATAGTTTTAATGGGCCTTTGAATCACTGATATCAACTCGTGACGATCCTGAATACCATATACTTAATTTTCTGATATTGATGTTCCTAATTTAGCATTCCACGTTAAGTATTTATCAATATTAATTTTTAAATAATCCACTTCCTGTAAAATTTCTTTGATTTAAGAAGAGTTTGTAAAACTGTAAACAATTTTTAACTGTTATTCACATTTTTGTCAAGGAAAAAAAAGGTGCCTTAGAATTCAAGAATTTAATTACGTACTTCATTTGCAAGACGTTAATCCATGATATTATTAGTTTATCTATATCAGTAATGGCAAACCTAAGACACGCCTGCCACAGTCGGCACCCAAAGCCTCAAGATCCGGCACGCGACTAAAATACTATTTCTTTAATCAATAATCACAATAAAATGATACTCTGTAATCTAAATAAGTGTTTTAGTCTGTTCTTGAACGTTTCACTTACTTGCTTATGGCATAATGCCACTGGCATAGGGCCTAAGCCTAAATATAAGATTTTCGTATATCGCAATAGAAATGATTTATTGACCCAATTTAAGATGTTTCAATTGTTTGGGTCAATCCTATTACTTGTTGCATGGCAAAGAATAAGCCAGCTAATATTAGCTAAAGTTGAAGCAGCTAATATTAGCTAAACGAATTCAAATTTATTACAGGCTGCCGGTGAGTTTTAATAATTTCATTGTTAAATAGATTCCAGTTTTCAGATCTAAGCATTTTGAGGTAATTTATGAAAAATTCTAATTTAATATCTGAAACGGAATGGCACTCGGATATTCCATTTTGGGCACGCAGTCCCAAAAAGGTTCGCCACTACTGATCTATAGCATGGGATTCTATCGCTGTCAAAGAAATTTTAAACGGAGTCAGTAACGATCAACGGGTCTACTGAAGGTCAATAACCGAACTAAAAATTAATCACTGGAAATTATTGGCAAAATCAAGATCCCATTGATTACTATTAATTAAATTGATGATTAATTTTTTACTGATAATTTATATCATGTAGTAAGGAAGCAATCATGTAATATAAATGTAAGAGGTAAAATACACTAACATTTTAACAGATCTTAAAAATTCAGCACTATTTTAATGCATAAATTTTTTATGCCGTAAGTGCAATATGAAAAAGTAAAACACAAGAAAGCGGGGGAGGAGGAAGAAATACGAAGAATGCAAAGCTAGATCCACAGCAAAAATCTATAATCGCTGGACTGCAGTATATCTGACCTTGACATTATAATGAAAAAAAAAACGTGTATTGTATTAAAGGAGGACTTCAAGCACAAATCTTATTCAAAACGCAGGAATGTATTAAGTTTTAGTTATTTAAAGCGCATCCGACAGAAATATCCCAAATAAATTCTATTACCAAACCAACATTATTGACATTTCCTTCATCTTATCTTTCTTATCTAGTGTAAGCAAGCTTTAGACAAGTCAACAATTTACTTCGGAATACAAAAAATAGATTGAATATTTTTGAGCTAGAGGATATAAGAATTAAATTAACCAGTTTTATACCAAATATTTCAAAAAAAATGCATCAGTACATCAAAAGCAGCCATCACATTAATTAAAATGGAATTTTTGTTCAGTTAGAATCTGGGATTTTACTTCTGAAAACATCTTTATATTTGTAAAATAAATACTTATACTAAAACAAAAAATAATAAAACATAAATCTAATAAAAACTTTTTCTCAAAACTGTTGCACATTTACTTAGTCTAATTTTTATCTGTGAGTTATTTAGGGACAATTTTTGGTAATATGATTACGTTGTATGCTGTACATTATAGAGATAAATGTATGGGGGGTCGATGAAAAAAGCCATTTTTTTAAAGGTGGTGTGAAAAAAAAATTGGAAATCGCTGATCCGTATTGTCATTTCTACGTTTCGACAGCTCTCACCATATATACAATAGAAACATATATGTAAGATATAACAAAATACAAAATACGGTGGCTGCTTTAAGAATAATTGGCGACCTCAAAATTAACGTTCTAGATTTTATGCTTTCCCCCTAAATTCATGTAGTCTCCCAAATTCGAGATCTTTCCATGGTGCCTCTTGTCCAATCAAAATAATTGTAAACCAAAAGTGTTTTAACTCGAACTGAAACTTTTGACTTCCTTCTTCCATTGAATTGCTGTGATCAGGAAAGATTTTTGAAACAAAACGCTTTGACAAATGTACAATGACAAAAACCAGTTATCTTATACTAAGGAATGGATGCTTTCTGATATATTGTACTTAAGCATCCTCCAACCATCAGCAAGATGGTACGCTGATTTGTTGGAGAGGATATGCCAAATTAATCGTCAAAGTATTCTTGTTTTATTTACTACAGCATTATATTATTATGTTTTTATATTGAATTTTCTACTGTGTTAAATATGTGTATTCACAATAAGAAGAGCTTATTCAATTAATTATAAATTCTGTGTTACATTTCTACATGATAAGTTGGCAAATCTATGAAAATATTTTCATCAGGAAAGTTTGAAAAAAGTTTGAACATTTACTTTGTGAAAACACTTGAACATTTACTCTGTTGAACTATTTTCGTCAAGAATATTTACATTGGCCATTCAAAGAACTTGAGGACTTTAAAAATTATATTTGTGGTAAATTATTACTTAGTTTTATTTAGAAATTATATTTTTGGTATAATAATTGTAAATTAGTTGTTTAAGTATTGCATAATCAGCATATGAGAAAGGTTATGAATAATGACGGGCCATGGGAAAACCTGCAGGTTATGCCCTTGATGCTTCCTCATGTTTTTCCTCATATGATAAACTTTCTTGCTTCGCTAATTCACTAATCGTTTTTCTTCCACCCTACTCTCCCAATCTTTATTTTGGAGTAGGAGGGAATGTGTAAGATATAACAAAATACGACAGTTGCTTTAAGAATAATTGGCGACCTTAAAATTAATGATTCTAGATTTTATGCTCTCTCCTTAAACTCATCTATTCTCCCAAATTCGAAATATTTCCAAGTTACGTAACGCTTAATGCAGATATCTCTTGTCCAATCAAAATAATCGTAAATCCAAACGTTTTTAACTCGAACTGAAACTTTTGACTCCCTCCCTTCTTCCTGTGAATTGCTGCGATCCTCTTCGTTTACGCTGTCCTTCTGCCAAGACGCTCCTCATCCACGCTACTGCTTACTTGCCTATAATGACGTCGTACTTTAAAACCCGTGTACATGGAAATTATTGTATAGCTATGATTGAAAAATATCTTATCTACAGAAAGATGATCTGATGTGAATTAGCCTGTAATAAAGTTATGTTTCGAAACTGCCATATCTGGAAGTTTTTGGTTACTGCATTAATCAAATAAAAAGGTTTTTTTAACCCTTTTTCTAAATTTTTAGTCACTTACATAAATATGGCAACAAGCTGCCTGACAGTGTCGGAAGACACCAAGAAGTTTAATAAGTGAGTGGAACCCTACACAATTCCTAAACCTCACGAATATCTTTTCAGTACATAAATGCACATTTTTAAATTTATCCTTAAATTTGTCTTCATTAAAAGCAGATTTCAAATTTTATTTAAAACCTATTATTACCAAATAAGAGTTGCTTTCTTGTTCTTATGATTTTTATATGAATAACTCGGAAGATTCAACATCTTTTTCAGGATTCGAACTAAGAATTTGGATTTGAGAAAATTTCGGATCCGTTCAATTTCTACGAGTATTTTGAGTTAAGGATAAGATGCAGTTATCTTTTCCCAACAGAGCTTTTCCCTGAAACATAAGCCGTACTTGAAAACAATATGCCGTTCTGGTACTAATGAAAACTCTTTTACGCACTGATAAGCGCTGATAACATATCTATGACAGAGTAAAGGGAAATTTTCCTATGCGCATTTGCTATCAACATGTAAAGCTAATGATTATAAGGTGACATAAAACACATTATACCAACTGACTATACAAAACTGGTTACTTAAATCTCGAAAACCGGTTTTTTTATAAAGAAAAAAATCATAAAACACGCCAACAATTTTTTAAAAGACATTTTTTATGTTTCAGGATGGCATATTACCGCTGATTCTCATGTGACCTAAAATATACTGCCCTCCAAAAGTTAAGAACAGCATGTTTTTTGTGTCTTATTTGAGAATGAAGCAAATCCAGTCTTGGAGAAACAGTATATCACAGTTTTTGAGGAAAAATAGGGTGATAACATTACAAAAAAGGGTTCTAATAAGAAATGTGTCCATCCCTAGCTGAAACACATTAGCGGCAGCGACGTTCTATGCTGTCAATTAAGTTGTCGGTCAGTGAAATGGGAAGCAACGACCAGAAACAGAGTAATCCTTGTTCAGGTTCATCTAACGACCTTAGAGGGGGAGCAGCAATCCGTCTCCCAAGGTAGTACCAAAGATGCTGTCTAGGATTCCTGTCTGGGGATTGAGCTGGCCATACCATCTGCTCCATACCATTACCCTCAAAGTATTCTTCAGCAACCCGAGCTCGGTACGGTCGCGCATTGTCGTTCATCAGAAGAAATCCAGGACTAATAACAGTGGCATATGGGCGGACATTTTGATCAAAGATCTCGTCTCTATGTCTCACACCGGTCAACGTTCCTCCATAGAACAAATGCAGGTCAATGTAACCACCGAGAGAGATTCCAGTCCAAAACATTATTCCACAACTTCTGTAACTGTGTCCGTTCACAATGTGGCATTGCTTATATTTGGTGCGTTGTTCTCTCCATGTCAGCTGACGACCTGAATCACTCTCTAGTGTGAACCTGGACTCGTCTGTGAAGAGAATAGACGCCCATTGTTGACTGGTCCAGGAGACGTGTTCTCTTGGCCAACATAAACTTGCACCTCTGTTGCCTCGGGTCTAGGGGACACAAACAACTGGTCGTCTTGCATGCAGACCTGTATTGTGCAAGCGTCTGCTGACTGTAGTAGCTGAGATTCTTGTTCCTGTTGCCACTAAATGATCTGCCATGAGCTGAGACACAGTAATGTTACTCATCCTTCTGGCCGAAAGAGCTAAATAACCGTCTCCCGCAGGCGTTGTTGTTGTGTGGTCTGCCTAGAACATTCTTCTAGACACAGAATCCTCGAATTCAAACTAATTTCATAGTCAGTAGACCAAACTACGACAGACATTGAGACGTCTAGAAGCATCAGCTTGTGACATCCCCATATCCATCCATCCGATCGCTCGCCACCCCAACGAATCGGGCAAATGACTTCTCCTGGATATTAACAGACTCTCCTGGATACTGTCCACGAAACTGTAATAGGAACTGAAAATCAACACTCATGAATAAAAATTGCAATTTTTTTCTAACTTCTATATAAGTATTCATTTCTATAAAATAAAAGTTATAGCTATTGTTTTTACATGTATTTTCTCAAACTTCGTTGCTATCATGCATATAAACTGTGAATTTAAACGTTACTGACATTTTTGTAATGGTGAGCTTTGAAAACATGCTGTTCCTTAACTTTTGGAGGGCAGTGTATATCATTAGCGACCTTATTGAAGAATATGAAAGACGGAATAAAAATAAAACATCTTAGCTGTTTTACTAGTAATTCCTTTTTTAGAATATCCGCTTCATACTGTAGCCGTACTTCATAAGCATAAGCTTTAATAATTGTTGTTTGATTTTGAATCCTTAACACTTTCAGACGTGTAGGCATATAAGATAAGGAGGCTTATTTTTTTAATATTAATTTTAGGAATTGCTTCATTTATAAAATTTCTTTAAAATAATTTGCAGAATTTCTACTCTAAGAAACCGAATAAGCATACCCCCTTTTTTAATGAAACCCTTCTAATTTACAACTTGGAGAGCATTTTTAATGCCTGTTTTGTATTAGCTGAGAAATGCTTGGTGCCAGAGCGGAATCTTGGCTAATGGCGCATGCACCGCCGGAATTGGCGTTGAAGTGTATTCTGTGAGAAACTTGATTTTTTGTGGTACATTGGAAGTTGCGATTCATATGTTACGCTTTAAGGTGAAACCTAGCGCCAGAGAGTCGCTATGGAAAATAAATGTATTGAAACTGTGTAATGTGTGTGGTGTTATTTTATTATGATATATAGCTATCGACGGGAAATAGAATAAGTCAATTCAAGTTTTGTGGCCGATCAGAGCCGAAACAGCTAATGAAGTTTATGAGACTGTGATATTATTTTCGGTTTTGTGAAATGAAGAATTACATAGGATACTTCTAGATTGAAGTTCTGTAGAAACAAAACGGTAAGTACCCTCCTCCTTTTTGAAGCTCATTGTACCTTTTGAAGCTCTTTATTTGTTTATTGACTTTTACTAATTAAAATGTCACTAAAGGAGGTATTCGCGAAAAAAACGTACATTGAAAACACAGTTAACAAAGTTAAAACAAAAGGTTGCGGACGAAAATGTCCAAGGAAGTGACTTGGAAGTACTGAAGAATAAGTTTAAAGTTTTTGAGACAGAGATAAATTCTAATTTCGATTCTTTGTTCGGGTTATGTACGGAAGAAAGTATTGATGCTTATGTAAAAGAGAAAGAAGATTGATTTGATGATATTCTCTTAGATGTAGAAGTCGAATTAAATCGTAAATTAGCTAAACTTTCCAAAGAAATTAAATCGGAGCCTTCGGTTTGCACGAATACTGAGAACAATGTTAAATTACCCAAAATTAATTTGCCAACGTTTTCGGGTAACTTACATGAGTGGCTTGGCTTTCATTTAAAGATGTCTTTTTAGCCAGTGTTAATTCAAATCCTCATTTAGCAGATGCAGTCAAATTACGGTACTTAAAATCTGCGCTAAGAGGAGATGCTTATCGTATTGTGCAGTCAATGTCCATAGTTGACTCTAATTATAAATTAGCCTTTTCTTTACTAGAAGAAAGGTTCTCTAATCACCGCGAACAAGTGTATGCTCACCTGAGACGATTTATGAATATGCATCCTATGCAAAATGAGTCTGCGTCAGCAATATTAAACTTAATTGACATTACAAATGAATGCGTGAGATCATTAGAAGTTTTAAATCAGAGTGTTAACGGTTTTTCATCCAATGTATTTGCATACATTTTAGGGCAAAAATTAGACCCTAACACCAAAATATGGTGGGAAAGAAAATTAGAGAAAGAGAATTTGCCTAATTTAAAAGATCTTATAGAATTTCTTAAAGATCATGCAAGAACTCTCAAAGCTTCAAATAGTGCGACTAACGTTATACATAGAGTTACCGCTGTCGTTTCTAATGCAAATGAAAAACGTGTGCAGAATTCGTGTAGGTTATGTAATTTGAGCAATCACGAGCTTTTTAATTGTCCTAAATTTCATAAATTAAGTGTGAAAGAAAGGGTAGAATTTGTGAAAAAACAGAATTTATGTTTTTGTTGTTTTAATTTGCACAGTGTGAGAAATTGCCGTTCTAATTACTTGTGCAAGAAGTGTAAGAAAAAACATAGCTTTCTCTTGTGTTATGAAAACGAAAATAATTCCGTTGGCACCACAGTAGAAGAGCAGATACTTTAGATCAGGAGTTGGGTGATCAAAACAGCAATGCGTTAAATGTATATGCATCTGCATTTCAAGCTAAAACTCAAAACAAAACCTTTACAGCCGCTACGGGTACAAACAGTGGGAAAACGTGATTTTATCTACTCCCTTTGTATTCATTGAGACTAATGGTGGAACTTTAATTAAGGTGAAAGCGTTATGTGATAGTGGAAGTGTTTCTTGTTTTTGTACCACCGAATTAGCGGATATACTTAATTTAAAAAGGGAAGAAACAAATATTTCGGTTTGCAGTATATCAGGTATTTCAACTACGATAAAAAGAAAAACAGTTGCCCTTATCTATAATCAGGAACAAACGTATAAAAGGAAACTAGAGGTTTTGGTGACTCCAAAAATAGCAGGTTTAACTCCCGCAAAGTTTATCGTTGTTAGTAACCTTGTGATTCCTGAGGAGGTGAATTTAACGGATCCGTAATTTTATATACCAGAGATATATATATACCTGTTGCTCGGCGCGGAAGTTTTTTATGATATTTTACGAGCTGGTAAAATCTATGTTCTTAACACAGGCTTGATATTACAAAATAGTGTGTTAGGATATATAGTTTTTTATATATATTTTAACTTTTATTTATTGTATCTATTTATGTTTATTATTTATTGTATTATTTATATATTTATTTCTTGATATTTTATTTTTATTATGTAATTATCAAAATTCTAAAATTTTATTGTATTTTACATAACAACACAGTTGGTAGATGATTCCATCAGTTGAGCGTAAAAGCTGAATGTCTTAAAGGCGGTGCAGCTGCTCATCTGATGGTAAATAAATAAATAAATATAGTTAGTGGAAATGTAAATGATTAACGGAGAAATAATTTATCGTATTGTGGGTTAATAAATGATAATTCAGAGAGTGAATTGAAAATGTTTTTCGAACTAGAATCATTAGGAATTAAAGATGATCCTTATTGTTATGAGGAAGGCAAAGCATTGGAAATATTTAATAAGACAGTTGGATTTAAAGCTGGTCGCTACGAGGTTACTTTACCTTGGAAAAGGGACTGGAGGGAATTAGCTGAAAATTACCGAGTAGCGGAAAATAGATTAAAAACTCTTGCAAAGCGAATGAATTATAACAAAACACTGTTTTCTACATATAGTGAAATATTAGATGATTATCTCAAGCAAGGTATCATTGAAAGAGTGTCAGATGGAAATATACCTATCGGTAAACTAGTGTTTTACCTACCAGACCAACTGGTATTTAGAGAAACCAGTGCTTCAACGAAGGCTAGAATAGTGTTTGATGGCAGCTCACATGAGTTCGGGCAGCTATCACTGAACGATTGTCTATGGACAGGGACAAATTTAAATCCTAATATGTTCCATCTGCTAATTAAATTCCGATTAAATAAAGTAGCAATTTCAGCGAATGTAGAAAAAGCATTTTTGCAGATTGTTTTGGCAGAAAAGGATCAAGACGCAGTGCGATTCCTGTTTGTGGAAAACACACAATTAAATGATCTAAAACTAGCGACATATAGATTCAAGCGCGTAAATTTTGAGATTAAGTCAAGTCCGTTTTTCTTGGCTGCAACAATTAAAGAACACATTAGAAAATATCGAGATGAGCAGCCAGATGTACTTGAAACATTGAATTCTTGTGTTTATGTTGATGATTTTATTACTGGACAGAACAGTATAGATGAGGCTCTAAGCTTATCGCGTAAAGCTAAACAAATTATGAGTGCAGGAAATATGAACTTGCGTAAATGGGTATCCAATGATCCTGAGCTGATGAGAAAATGGAAAAAAGAAGTTTTCGAGATCCATCCACATAAAATCAATTACTCAAACGAGACACTTAAGATCTTGGGAATATCTTGAGATACTAATGAAGACAGTCTGAGTATAGACACAGACAGTTTGATGGAATTCCTTAAGAATAAGCGTAATACGAAACGTTATCCTTTGATCCCTTTGGGTTATGATCCCTTTGGATTAATAACTCCATTTACTGTTAGACTTAAATTCTTGCTGCAAGAACTTTGGGTTTGAAAATTGACATGGGATGATGAACTACCTACAGATATCTGTCAAGAGTGGGCAAAGTGGTGCTGTGAGTGTTATCATCTAAGTAAAATTGCAGTTCCAAGATTCATTTTGAATCCCGAAGCCGATTCCATAGAGATCCATTGCTTTTCAGATGCTAGTCAGAGGGCGTACGGTACTGTTGTCTACGTAAAACTGCGTAAGCAAGAAGAAAATTCTGTGAGTTTCGTCGCATCAAAATGTCGTGTTGCACCTGTGAAAAGAATTACGTTACCTCGTCTTGAATTACTTGGTGCATTACTAGCAGCGCGTTTAGGTTCTGGAGTGAAACAATTGCTCGTTCAAAAGAAATCCTCGAGAATATTTTATTGGACTGATGCCAAAATAGTGCTATGCTGGATTAAAGGTACCAGTACCAAATGGAAATCTTTCATCGCCAACAGAGTTAACGAGATTAGGAAGTTAACACAGCCGACAGAGTGGTTCTATTGTTCAACAAAAGAGAACCCAGCAGATGTTATGACGTGTGGTATTCAAATTGACTTTCTTGTGAACTGTTCCAAATGGTGGTCATGCTGTGACTTTCTAACATGCTCAGAGACTCCTCATCAGGACTTATCAATTGAGGTAGTTGAAGAAGTGTGTCCAAAGGAACTTAAAAAGGACAATGAACTGCATAACGATTCTTAGTTTTAATTGCATGTAATGAACCAAACCTCTTTAATGATATTCTTAATTTGTCTTCTAATTATACTAAACTTATTCGTATTATAAGTTTCATTTTCAGGTTTACCCATAATCTTAAGAACCCTAAGGTAAGGAGGTACGGAGTACTTACTTTAGAAGAGATAAAGGATGCTGAGGTGTATATTTTATAAGAGACCCAAAAAAGTGAGTTTAGACACGAAATAAATCAATTAAAAAGAGGTAAGTGTGTAAACCTCAAAAGTAAATTAGCATCACTGAATGTGTTTCTTGATAACATGGGGCTAATTAGAGTGGGCGGACGATTGTCCTATTCGGACTTACCCGCTAATAGTAAATACCCTATAGTTTTACCTAGTTAAACATCGTTTAACTACTATTATTTTAGAGAATTTTCATTTGAAGTACTTTCATTTAGGATCACAATCACTGTTATATTAGGTAAGACAAAGGTTCTGGCCACTCAATGGCAGAAATAATTGTAGAAAGATCATCTACAGATGTGTGACATGTTTTAAGAACAAACCCATCACAGTTTAACAAATAAATGGCCGAGTTGCCCAAAGAGCGTGTCACACCATCATACCCATTTAACATAACTGGTGTTGATTTCTGCGGCCCATTTGCAATAAAGTTTAAGAATCAACGTAAGAGAGTTTTGAACAAAATTTATGTCGTAGTATATGTATGTATGAGTACAAAAGCCATACACTTAGACTTTGTGACAGACCAAACTAGCCAATCTTTTATTTCGAGCTTAAAACGTTTTTTTCTCTAGAAGGGAAAAATGTACTGGAATAATGAGTGATAATTCTAAAAACTTTATTGGTACTAGTGTAGAACTCATAAAATTGCAAAAATTGGTTGAGTGTTCAGATGAGAATTTAGCAAGTTTATATACCACTGCAGGTATAGAGTGGAAATTTATTCCTCCAAAGTCGCCAAATTTCGACGGAATTTGGGAGGCCGGGGTTAAATCATTTAAGAGTCATTTGAAGAGAGTTATTGGTAATCAATGTTTAACTTTAGAAGAATTTTTAACTGAAATTGAAGGAGTATTGAACTCAAGACCTCTTACTCCAATTTCAGCTGATTACAATAATTTTAAAACTTTGACCCCAGGTCACTTTTTGGTTGGTAGACCTATCACAACTCTAGCTGATCCAGATTTATCCAACATAAATGAAAAGGCAAAGAATCACTAAGTATACACAAAAAATTTGGAAATTATGGGAACGTGATTATCTTAATAATTTACAAGAACGTCACAATTGGAAATTTTTAAAGGATGACGTTCACTTGGGAACTCTTGTATTAATAAAGGATGAAAATTTGCCTTCAACCAAATGGTTAGTGGGGAGAATAGCTGAGTTTTTCATGGTAGGGATAACAAAATAAGAGTAGTAACTGTAAGATTGCCTAATCAGCATTTGCTGAAACGAAATGTTCGAGATATATGTACACTTCCTGTAGAATGATGGTTTATTTCTATTATAAACTGGTATTTGTTGTAATAATTTGAATGTATATTTTTAAATATTGTGATTTGTTATTGTGAAGTAATTTATTGTAGTGCCTTTATATTTACATTTATAGAAACAATACTTTTGAAATTATTAATTTCAACACCGGGCGTGTTTTGTATTAGCTGAGAAATTCTTGGCGCCAGAGCGGAATCTTGGCTAATGGCGCATGCGCCGCCGGAGTTGGCGTTGAAATATATTCTGTGAGAAACTTGATTTTTTGTGGTACATTGGAAGTTGCGATTCATATGTTACGCTTTAAGGTGAAACCTAGCGCCAGAGAGTCGCTATGGAAAATAAATGTATTGAAACTGTGTAATGTATGTGGTGTTATTTTATTATGATATATAGCTATCGACGGGAAATAGAATAAGTCAATTCAATGCCTAAAATCAATTTTCAAGGATTTTATTAAATTATATCAATGTAGTAAAGCATAATAGCTGCCTAAGAACAATTGTAAGATGTAGTCTTCTTGGTTAATATAACTTGCGATTTCTCACTAAGACTGGAAGATGAATACAGCATGGCAAAGATGTAATAAAAGACCCTTTTTTAACTCAATTATTTACAGACTAACGGTTTAACTTGCTTACAATTCACTTGTGGTGAGGATCTTAAAGAAAATGGTAACAAACTAAATTTAAAGGTAAGCTGGTAGTTCAATACTACACAAATTAATTTAACCTAGCAGGTTAACCCAGGAACCTACAGCAATGTTATATTAAACTTCGGCGGCAAGAATGAGAAGCCGAGATTCAGAATTAAAACAACTGGTAGAAATAACAAAATAGAGCGCAACGAGCGCAAAACACGCTCTGACTAACCTATTCGCTACTTCCCTTTAAATAATCTCTTCTTCACCCTAATTCATTTACATTCTGGTGAGGAAACTCAAGGAAAACAAGGGCTAACAAATTAAAATAACTATTAGTAAAAATACTATAACCTTTATACAATTATTTGCATAATGGAGAGAGAGAAGCCTGCAGGAAAAATTCTCTAAGATAAATTGGTTCTTATTACCCTTTTATATGAGAAAAGGTTTCGGAAAACCCCATATAACTATCTTATCCATACGAATGCTGTTTGAATATTCAGGAAAATATAGCCCATAACCACCTTTCTGAAATCCTATATAACTTATTAGCACAGTTAAAATCAGTTTTAAATCAGACTTGCAACATACCATGGGCATAATTTGAACGTTTATTCAAAAACCATATTTATAGCAAATTCTAATATCAACATATTCTGTTGTTGAGGAATAACAACCGTAATATCTTTACTATAGTCGATTGTTATATCTCATGGCACATGGATGAATGTTTTAGGAGTTTCCATGATACTCATGGTAAACCAGATGCTAAAAAAATACAAATTTTGTTTATGCAAAATGAGGAATGTACAAATACAATATAGTTATTCGTAAAATCTTCTGCTGACTACCAAAATATATAATTGCTTTGTATAAATATAGCTTTAAAAGATTCCACTGAAAATCATATTCTGTGCTTTCACATTTACAAATAAGCCCTAGTCTCAATAAAGTGTCCAATAAATCAAATTAAATAGGTAAGATCCTCGATATAATCTTCGTTTAATTATTTCTGTTCTTTCCCCATGCAGAAAATTCGATTAGTTCGGAATTTTAATCTCGACGCTTTCCCCAAAACAAAGGGAGGAAATCCGCGTCAGCAGTGGGGAAAAAACTCATTTGTCATGGCGGCAAAAACTAATTTGACAAAAGCTTTCTTGGAAAGCTTCACCCTCTCAATAAACAACCGATTTCCTTTATTAACGACCCACTGTTTAAACATCTCCGCTGACAAGCTTCGAGGAGGTTGAGAGGGGTGTGTCTTGCCTGTTCCACTTTGCATTTGTAATGATTCTCAGTCCAGAAAAACAAGAGAATGTGAAGTCTTACAAGTTGCTTCACAAAGCAAGCTGCAAATCAACTGAATTTCATTGCTTCTTTAAACTCTACGAATACAAAAATGGGAAAAATAATTAAATTTATTGTAGATTATTTCCTGTTGTTCTTTGATAAAACATACCCAAAGCTCACCAATCAAAAATCAGAACTGAATATAAGTCGAGAGTAAACGATCTTCCTACTTCTGAATCTGCTCTATCTATTGATAAATTATACAGAAATATCTGATATTTTATTTAGAAATTTCTGTATTTTTCTAACTCCGCTAAGAATTTATTATGAATTTGCGCAAATCAGTACACGTACAATGTACATAAAAAGCAGAATACTTGCATTATAAATATTTGAATCCTTGATTTCCTTTGCAGATGGGTTTGTTTTTCAAAGTTTCTGAAATTCATATTTAGAGTTGTAATTGCAAAAATCTCATAATAATTAGAATCATTTGTACTTCTTCCATCTTATTGCGTAAGTAGTTACACACTGTTTTCCCAACTAGTTGCTTCAGTTTATAATCTATTAATGATTAATTCAAAATCACTTTAATTAATTCCGTCTTAGATGTATGTATTTGAGACTCAAAAATTAGTTTTGAGGTGAGTGTTCTCTCAATCTAAAAACTCTTGACTGGTTCAAGTTTTTATAAAGAGGCCGGATGAGGGTTGAAAATTAACTAAGTGCTCGTTGGTGGAGAACCTCAACCGATGAGGACAAGCTGACTGCTGTTGATGCACAATTTTGTATCAATCGGCCAATCACCATCAGAGAAATCGATAAAGTAAATGCTGGTAATGATGACACATTAGATAAAGGTCATCTTAAATTCAGCAAAATGAGGGCCAAGTGCTTTTTGTGGGGGGGGGGATGGCGAAACAAGATTGCTTGCAATCACATAACTTAATTCTGCAGCGCCAGAAAAAGATGGAGACATGTTTTAAGACTTTACCAGTAACCTGTGACGAGCAATGGATGCACTATGTACTGTTTCAATCGAGTCAAAATTAACAAACAGTTTCAAATCTAATGAGTAGTTTTTTGATGTTGAGCGAAAATGGGTCAAAATGCAGACAAGCGCCTTTTATTTCTTTAGAATTAAAAAACTCTTCTTGAACGCTGAAATGAGTGTATTGCAGTGACAGGTAACTACGCAGCAAAGTAGCATGTAAATCGTTTCATTGAGTTCAATAAATAAATTTATCTCTTAAATTCTTCTTTATAATTGAAAGTCACTCGTAAAAGAAACAAGGGAATTTAATTCGAATAAAAAAAATCGTATCTTCATGATCTTTTTATCCTTTATTTTGAACTGCTAACAGAAATAAGTTTCGCTTAAATTAAGTATTTCATATTTTAAATTCAAATCGTAATTACAAAAAGTTTCCCCGTTGCAGCAGTTTATTCCGCAAATGACGAAATCGCGAATTGTGTTCATTTATTGAATGTTAAGCCCGTAAAATTTATTTGCAAGAACTGAGGAAATTAAACAAATTTATTTAAGGGAAATGCCACGCTAATAGCCTAACTAATCGCTCTGATTATTGAAACAAATTGTAATATCGCACGCTTATGAGGCCATTAGCTGACGATTATCAGAATCGACGGGAAATGGAGCATTATGTCGCTAAAACTTACACTAATCCTTCTTGTCTAATCATCATTTGTGTTTAGTGACATTTCAATAATTCTGTGTACAGAAGCTTTAAACATTAAGTAGTGCATTGTTTTTAAGTACAAAAAGAACTTTCATTATTTCTCCGCTAATAACCACGTAACAAAGTCAAATAAAATAGATTCAGAAGGTATTTATATGCCGAAAAAAGCTCTTAGGCAGAGCAACTAATAATGATTTGTAATAATCCGTTGTGCTTTACGTACCAGAATAATATTTTAAAAAGAAAATGAAGTAGAACATTACGAAGATTTAAAGGGTCAATATTCTAAACAAATGAAACTGGAAACTTTATGAATTAGCGAAAATTGCGTCATTTTTTAAATGTTAAGTCTTAATGTTATCGCTTGATATATATTTCTTTTGCAGTGATTTCGCTTATTAGGTGGTATAGTTAAATCAATATGCTAATTTATTTTGCACAGTGGTTTTTGATATTTTTTAACTTTTAAACGAGTTTTTAACTTTTAAAATTAGTAAGTTTAATGGAGAAAAGAGGTCATTTTTTCTAATTGGGAGTATTATTTTTTATGCAGTGAGAATTAAATTTTATTTCTAAGAAGAATGGCATTTTTAAGTATCACAATCGTGAAAATACTTGGGCTTAAGCAATAATGCTATAATTATTGCTAAGCACAATCATCATTCAGTACATAAATATGCTTATATGCTTGTATTTTATTCACTTGTATTTACCATGTTAATATACGAATATTACAGAATATAACTGTACCATTTATTACAGCTGGTGCTTACTAAGGAACTACATTAATTTTGGGAACTCTAAATTTTACGAACTTACATATGGGTATTGTCTAGTTTATGCTTCATTTGCCTTTCTAACTTGCATGATCCTTTTTTACCTATGCTTTAGAAACGTGTTTTCAGTTCAATAATCGTCACTGAACCGCATTATAATTTAGAATATTGGGAAAAATGGGGGAATTAATAATTCTTTAGCAGGTTTGTGACAATATTAGTAGCACAGATTATTTCTAGACAATTTAGAATATACAACTTTCTGGATTGTATCCTGTACTAGACCTGAATGTGATGAAAGCATAATTTTACATTTATTTCAGAACTGCCTTTACACAAGCTGAAAGAAAATTCAGTGAGCTGTTTCTAAATTTATCACCCTCGCTTCCAACTGAATTTAATATTCTGTGGAACTGCTCTCTTAAAAGCGAATATTCAGAAAGATAGCTAGAGGTTTAATTTTCTCAAATATTGGTCCTAGACATGTAATTCTAATTGAAGAGGTTCTTAATATAAGCTCGTTAAATTTATGAGAACAGTTTTAGAACTGCGAGTAGAAGAGTTTCGAAAATACAAAAATTATTTAACTTCCTGCCTGGTAGATTTATAAGGTATTTCCCCTGCCTTCGTAGTGTAGTGGTCAGCACGCTGGGAGCGTATTCCAGAGGTCCGTGGCTCGATTCCCGGCGAGGGCGTTGCTAATTTTTCATCACTCCTGCTTCCAAAAAATGCCTAATGTCTCTACATCTTAAAGCAAACATACAGCTAATCAAGTGTTTATTATACGCAAATCTATACTTTGCAACAATTTGCACCACTCGCCTGGAAAATAAGGAATTAATTATTACCCAAAAAAACATCGTTCCACAGCCGAAATCAGAAATGTGGATTTGCTATTTTTCTGTTATTTTATGTCTGCTCCCTGATGGTGACCGCAAAAGCAGATCAAAATCGAGTGTTTTCCTTTATCCTTTAACACCCTTAATTTTAGTGATTAATGTTTTCTTTCCGTTTTTATGCTATTACCAAGTTAAAATTTCTATTTACTTGCTGACCACGAGGTAAGTAATTTGAAGTAAAAATCTTATATATACACTGACAATCCAAAACATTATCACCATCTCCATATTTTTCATTGAACTCCCCTAAATGACGTAGAGGGCACGTGATTAAGTGGGAATAGTATTTAACTGTTGCTAGAGGAGGTAAGGAATCGTTTCCTTCGCACTAATGCATATGATTATGTCAGAAATATCACACGTCATGAAGATCTCAGACTTGACACCATTGAAACTTATCTTAACAGGACAAACACAAATTTCTTCGATAAAGCACTTGGATGTCAATACTTAAATTCATTTAACCTCTTCAACTATAAAACACTTGAAGAGAACTTGATCTAAGGTCATTTGCTGCACACCACAAAAAGGCTGATCTTCCTATCACCTAGTCATCTTTCATATTTTTCATCTATATTAATTTTTCATTTGTTTTGTCTGTCATTGTACTCGTTTTGCATTGTATTCTTTTACACTATGAGGAGATTTTCTTACTTTAAACCGGTGCCAGTTAATTTTACTACATTTATTGACTACTTATTATACACTTCAGCCCTTCCTAATTTGCGATGTTGGGTCATTTTACCATCCTCTTGGCCTCCTTTACTCCACTCACTGCTACGCCCTTCCAGGAACTACTTATCATGACTGCATTCATGTTATGTGCATTTATGGCAATATGTCTCATTGATCCGGACACGTCGCTCTCTGCTCGATATGCGCGAAATATTAAGGTTCGATTCGATTCGAGTCGTAAGGCATCATTCGTGCTCTTAATATTGCGAATGATGGGAAAGGCTGGTGATCTAAGCGAATTTGATAGAGGGCAGGCTGTAATGGCCCGAAGACTCGGAACGAGTATCTCCGAAACTGCACGAATAGTAGGTTGTTCACGATCTGCCACGGGTAATATTTATGTAAAGTCGGTAAATGATGGTGAAACCAGCGGTAGACGCTAAGGTATTGGACATCCGTGCGTCATCAAAGAAAAAGGACGTCAGACTGCCCTGCTAGGTACCAATGCTGCCTGATCGTTCGATTTTGCGCAAATTTGCGATTTTTGACAAACTTGTGCTTCTAAAATTTTAGTATTTGCGACTCTGCGAATTTTTTACGAGATCCATCATTTTTAATTCTATTTATAGCGACTTCAAAGATTTTCTTAATATATCTTAAAATGCTTATATGTTAAATAATGTATCAATTATTCTTTTAAGCAGTTTATTTAGGCTTGGCATCTGGCAATCCTGTTTACATGTGGGCTTTTCTTTTGAAGGCCTGACTGACGCCGCTATAACAAGAAAGGGATAGGGAAAAGGGGGAAAAAGTGCGAAAGAAAAAAAAATTGCTTCTGGACTTCTCACTTACACCCCTTTGTCTCCTGCGCGTTTTGTTTTTAGGTAAGTCCCCCCCCCCAGTTCTGCGGTGATAACGAATTTAACAAAAGAACTTGCAGCTTGCCTTCCATCTATTGGATACCTAAACAGAGAAAGAAATGAAATTCATTCTCCTGATTAAATAATATTACTAAAAACTAAGCAATGGAAATGACTAAAAAATTAAAGCAATGACGTTTTTCTAAATAACAACAAATAAATTTAGCAGTGAAAGAACAAGGCTTATTTAAGTAATCAGAATCTAAAATAAGTCCACCACGCAGAACGGAAAACTTATTGGGTAAACATTTCTCAATTAAGCTTTTTAAAAAAAAGCTAAAAAAACTAACTGCCAAATCAAATTTAAACGCTAACAATCTAAACGTGAGGAATCTCTTAAGAATGGATATGCACAAATGAATTTTAAAATAGTAACCTAAATTAAATGAGAATTAATAAAAAAGAAATAGTATTTAAAGAATTGAAAATGAGCAATATAGTTTTAAAATTTTCCTATAGCTAAGATACATAATTAAAAAGAAAAAGAATCGAATACAATCTAACATACGGAAGCAACAGACAGCAAATTTTACGGACCTTATAAGAAACAGACCAACCCAAATGGGTTTCCTCCCTCGTCTGACGCGTTCCCGGCTATCACCTTGATCAAATCCGGAGGAGTAGGGACGACTTGCAGAAATTTAACAGTCGTTGCCTATTGCAGCGAGTATAATTGTCAAGAAAATGCTGGTTGTAGCGCCCGATTTCACAAATCAGAATTTCTCCATATTTTTATTTTTGAAACTGATATTAATTTTTAAAAATTTAGCATATTTATCAAGCATAATTAGCGTTCCAAATAATTATAAAACTATTGCATGCTTTCAGGACTGGATATTGTTTTAGCTTTTCCTATGCTGTAAGGAAATTTGTAACTACTTCTTTTAGAAAATAATATTTTAAATCTGAACTAATAGAAAATTTCAAACAAGCAATTTTCTTTGCAATTTATATATATATATATTTTTTTATTGGTGTAAACAAGTAAAAAATATTAAAATATTTAAAAACGAATTTTTGAAAGTTTTGTTTAAAATTCTAAATTGTGCTGCTTTTTTAAAATTATAGATGAGTATTACACAATTTCTATAAAGGAATTTTATTTCAACTATATTTCATAATACATCATAGTGATTAACACTTTTGACTCCTTAAAAATTTTTATACATTTAATTCTAATATTAAAATTGTATTTAACCGTAATAATTAATTTTGCTTGTATTTTATAGTGATTATTTTTAAAATTTATTTTTAGTTCTGCATAACATTTTTTTTTATTTACTGTTAATTTAATTTATTAGCTCGAAGCGGCATTTTGCTTTGTTTCACTATAAATGTCTGTGTCTCCTTGCAAATTGTTGTTACCAAATATTATCGCCCTGTATTATATTTAAAGAAATTAAAAATTGAAGAATTTGCATGAATACACGTATGTTTCTCGCACTGTGACAAAAATGACGGTATCTAGAGCCATCAAATTTTGAATAACGTAATCCTCCACCCGAACATGGGCATCTAGACGGCCGAATTTCGAATTTGTTTTAATCTATTCATATTTTGTAAAACTTTAATGAATTTTTGATTAACAGACTCAACGAGTTCAAAGCGAGCAATGGTAACACTGTACGGAAAGTAACAATTTTATCTCCAGTGAGGAAATTCTAAACATATGCTGTTTTCAATTGTATTCGGTTTACAGGCGAAGAAAATGATATTCAATAAATATAGGTAACGCACAAAACGTTAAAAAAAAGGTTCCCTTTTTGACGCAATATAAAATCTGAGTGCTTCTAGATTTTATTTTATTTTATTTTTTTTTTTTTTTTTTTTTTTCCTTCATTACACTCAGAAAATGTTATGATCTGAATTTTGTAAATTACTAAAATTAATAATCCACTTTAATGTTAACAATTTAATGATGATATAATGAAATAAATAATCGTTTTGTAATGTTATTATAGTTTTGAAAATCACTGCCTGGAAATGTTCATTAAATTTTTTAAAAAATTATCAGATCTTGTTTAATTTTACCTTATTTATTTCAAAGCATCACGTACTATCAATCTTATTTAAATTTACTTTATTTTTTTAACCAAAATTAAGTTCATAAATTTTGTGCGTAGAATTTTTACCGTTTTACCAAAGTAAAGATGTTTGTATAAGAATTACGCGTGAAAAAAATGCGAAATGCAGTAAAAAGTGCTTTAATGATATATATTAAATCCTATTTGAAAAAAACGGTGACTTGCATAATCTCATCACTATACAACGTATCACATTTAATAATTAAAAACAGTTATGTGATACAAACGCCATAGGTTTCAATGTTAAAGTAAACCAGATCCTCCCTACTCTTTCTTGCGGACTGTCGGTGACGCGCGCCCCGCCCACTGGGTTAGTCTATTTCTTATAAGATCCATGGCAAATTTATGATGACGTCAGAGGTCATGTGAGCATGTGGAACTATGACGTCACTAAAATCACGTGATCTCTGAAGTCATTTGCGAATTTTTGCAACTTTTTGAGTAGTCTTTTGCTATTTTAGTTGAAAGATTTCTGGCAATGCTGCTCGGTACAGCAAAATCGGCCCCAGACAGTGGCTCAGCTGACAGCCCAATACAATGCAGATCCAAGTGCAAATGTTTCGGCGAACAGTTGCTTTCCCCCTGTACAGCAGGTCATACACAGGCTGGTGGTCATACACTGTATTATGCTTTGTGGGGCGTTCTCATACGCAGCTCTAGCAAAGAATATGTAGCGTTAAGAAGGAAAACTTCGCAGCAGCAGGAGTGCCTGCCTTCGAGCGAAAAGGGAAACAGCTGCGCATGCGTGAAATATCTGTCGCCAAAAAGCGCCAAAGCTCGAAGCTGATGTAGAAGTTCGAACAGGTTCGACGGTCATGTTTATCAAAAGTTTAAAGTTTTTTTACTCCATTTTTTCCCTCCATATTGACGGATATAAAATCAGATATCAAACTGCGATATGGATAATGCAAGTTCAACAGCCACTGAAAATGAAACTTAGCTAATTTTCTTATTCATCTTAACCCGTTTTCCTCAATTTCCTGTACTCGTCGCGGAGGAGGAAAATCTCGGCCAGGTCTGGTACTTCACAGAAGGGGGAATTCTCGCCAAATCTCTTGGCGAATTTTCCCTCTTCTTTCTAGCGGCGTAGAAGATTGGGATTGGGATTATTCAATTATAGCAAAGCACACGAGGGCTATCTGCCTAAAGGGAGGAATGCCTTCGTGGAGGACTTTCTAAGGGAAACTGGCTCGTATACACGTTACACATGAGGAAAATCACGAAAACGCCCATGCAGCCAGCCCGTTCGCGTCTAGAGGTGTAGAAGACACACTGGTTTACATTACGTCTATAGAGCCTTTCCTTGTTTACGTATGAGTTGAACCCTTCCTTAAATAGCGTCTATCTTCCCAACCAGAAATGTAATCTTCCAGCAGAATAACACCCCATGTCACAAAGCTCGAATTGTGTTGGAGTGGTTCGAGAAACATACGGATGTATTCTACTTATTGTCCTGCCTACTTAACTCGTCGGATCTTAACCCAATACGTTTGGTATGTCACGGAGCAACAGTGCAGAGCTCAAACACCACCATGTTGTAGTGAGTATCTCGACTTCGCGTGACGGCTGCTTAGACATTTGCTACGACCTTATATCCAGTCGTCTACCAAGAACTTCTAGAAGACAATCTGCAGCTGTTTTGCAGGCCAAAGGTGGCACAATTCGTTATTGAGTAGGTAGTCATAATGTCTTGGCTCTTCTCTGTGTGTATATATATATAAGATTTTAAAATCAAATATATATACATATATATATAATGTGTGTGTCTGTGCGTGTGTGTAAGATAAAAAGTACGTGAATCAGTTTTATAATTTATAGTAAAAGCTTCTTAATTCCTCAATTTTAATTTGGGTATTTCCTCTCTGCATTCTCAAAGTAGTAATAACATTTCTGGAGTGCATCATTTCTAGATAAATCATGTTGCATGGCTTGCCTAATGCTAATGACGTAGTTAAATCGGAACCTGAACTCTGAGTACTGAAAAACCTTCTTATCTAAACCAAAACCTTCTCTTGGTGACCCTCTATATTGGATAAATGCGCACTTTTAACTTGAACCTTCTCTTCCTAACGCATTAGTATAAAAAATTTAAATGTTCTGGAAATAAGCACGGTTAGAGTGCCAAGTGAATTGTAGCCACAAATGTAAACTTAAATAAAAATGAAGATTTAATCTGCCTCGACTGCCAAATTTCGTATTCATTGTGGGTTGATATTTCAGTATTTTTGCAATCAAATTTCTTCCTCGTCAGTATGGATCTACGTTCTACGCCGTCAACTGATACGTCTTGTTCTGCGTTTCTGCATTTCAGTGTTCCTACATCAGTTGTGTGTACGTAACGTAGCGTATGCAAATCCAAATACTAGTTTTAATTTGCATTAAACCTCTATTTTAGATTGGATATTTCTTCTTTCTGTCCTAAGAACAGTAAGCACTTATAGTAAATCTCTCTAAATTGTGTCATTTTCAAATAATTCCTATAATGCCATCTTACATTACGCTGTTGATCTTGGTACTTTTAGATAAACGCTTTAGGCAACAAAAAGACATCAAACTGAGAACTAACATTGGCAAACCATTACTTTTTTAATTCTGTCCTAGGCTCTTCCTTTTCATGTATATCATACATTCCTGCTTTGCTTAATGTCCGGCTGAATTGTTGCCTCTCACCTCTCTCTTTCATTCTTCGTATCTGTCGTAAGACGTACAAAGAATGCTCAAATATGAGGACCATTGGCTATATGAGTATAATGAGGATCATGAATATGAGGATCATGAGGATCATTGAGACCAGTACCATCAGTACCATATGTAATTTATAATCAAAATGTGATTCTCAAGAATTGTTCTGTCCAGAAATACGAGTAAAACGTGTTGTAACGGCCTCTACGTCTGCTGCACCTTATATGTAACAAAATTCCTTGAAATTATCACTACTGAATTTATCTGTGTCTTCTCCAAATAAATAATTACACACACGCATATATATGCTTGCAATCAGGGCCGACTAAACAAATTTTATTTTACTGAGGAGCACAATCTTAATATAAGTGACACATTGTAATGGTGGCAATCTGCTAGCCATTCTTCACTACATTTTTTATTTTCGCATTTTTTACATCGCTGTGATTATACGATCGATGAAAGAGAGATTAGCAATCATATATTGCCAGAACAGCAGGCAAGAGCAGAAATGCAACGGCCTCAAAATGAAAACCTGGGACTGAAGTACTGTAACTGTAAACTGTAAAGTTTTCAGAAAAGCAGACCGCGTGCGAGTTATAAGAGCGAAGCAAAGCGAAAAAGTGATTTCTGTGTATGTATTTGAATCTTTTGCATCGCTCAAAAATTTTTATTTCATGTAATTAGGTTCAGCTGGGCAAAATAGCCACTGATCTCGTTCAAATATTGTATTTTGGCTCTTTATCCTCAGAATCGAGCAAATCTATAAAATCTTCTTAATCAAATGGAGTTAGGTGATTTTCTTTGTATGTATTTGATCAGCTTCCTTGGTGGAAACCTTTTTTTTTTTTTTGTTTGTTTTTTAGTTTATTTCTTTTCAGTATTAGAGATTGTACTGTGTAAGTTTTACCTATGCAGTACCTGATCTCTCTTCTTTCCAGCACGTTTGCAGAACACTTGATATTGGGGAAAAGAGATTCAATTTATAATACTCAATAAATACTCAGTAATACTCAATGAATTCTCAATACTCTGAAATACTCAATAATACTCAATGAATTCTCAATACTCTGAAATACTCAATGAATCTTATTTGAAGTCAACGTTAATTCAAAGATGGATTTTATCTTGAAAATTCATATTAGTCTGCCTCTGCCACTAACCATGGCTTTACGCTATCTACTTGTTCTTCACGTTCCGCGCTATCTAATCATTCATGTTTTTAATTAGAATCTACTAATATGTATTTTTAAATAAGCTTTTATTTTCAAGTATCCTTTTACTCTGCGCAAGTCATTAAAAAATTGAACTATATGGATAAAAAAGTTGAGAAGCGGAAGGTGGTATCTGCAATTTTTATTTTGTATGCTCATAAAAATACTTAAAAAAGAAATTTCCCTCCAAAAGCACATTTCCTGCTATAAACTTATTAGTAATAGCTATAACAATCCCTTCAACCCATTTAATGCCTTTTACTCTTATAAATGACAGCAACAGCGAAACGCAAATTCCAAAGACAAAAGCATAAGACATCTTTATAACTCCACCGCTCTGTCATCACGGATATCCGTCGTTATAAGGAACATGTTCCATTTACCCCCATTCCTGATTCCTAATTGTTCGTCCGTCATCAAGAGCGCGTGCTGCAGGCCTTAAGTGACAGTGAAAGGGGGTTACGTCCTAAATCCCTCCCACCCGCTCTCCCGCTTGTGTTCTTAAGGTAATAGCGCAAGAAGGTCTTTAAATGACAACTTTTAGTCCGCCCGCCATTGCAAGATGGCTTCCGTGCGTGCGGTCTAGGGACTGGAGTTCGAAGCATGGCTCTAAGTGACGAGTTACATCATCTTCCATTCCGAGATGGCTTCCGCAGGGGGGGCTTAATCAAATTTTCGTTCGCTGGGCCAAGTGGAGAGCAGGTGGGGGACAAATGGCGTTCATGAGCATTGTGCGTGCGACTTGTCATCATAAAAGATGCCTTCCTCTATTAGGATGGTGAAAAGGGGATATATCGTCGATAGGAGACTAAAGACGTAGTGGATCGTCGTGACATCCGTCCCTGTTCTATTACTGAAAAGAAAAGAGAGAGAATTCTTCTCCTTTTTTTGATCGATCGATAAGGATATCGTGACAATTTCGTTATGTTCTTATTGATGTAGAATGCCAGGTATGTCCGGAAGCTGACTGTAATAAAGCTTGCATATTATATGTTATGCTTCTGTTTTCTTGATGTTCCTTTGATGTACATCATGTCGTTAAATAAATCATTCCATCTAATATTCTGTATTTTCCTTTTTGTATTTGTTTGTTTCTCCCTTATAGCGTTATTGTCCTTTCTGACTTTGGTACAAAGTCACATCGGTGCATAGTACAACTAAAGTGACGCACAGTATAAAAATACATTGGGATGATATTCTTCAAAGAGATCTAAAAAGCCATGCATAGATTATATTTAAGTGTTCCCCTTAGTGATTAATTATATAATATAATTGGTTTCATAATTGAATGTTGTTGTAATAAATATTAGTGGTATTTTCATCCTCGTTTTAATGTAAACTATTTTTATGGTTTAAGAACAGAACATTTTTTATTCATATCAAATTAGAGAAGCTCTGGATTTAATTTTAAAGATTCAGTATATTTCGTTTTAAATGCTGATTATTTCGAATTCGTTAAAATACAAGAATGCTTACTTTAATTTCAGAAATTATTAATGCAATCTCCGTCATAATTTCTTTTTCAACTCAAAAAAATATATGTAAGAAAAATAAAGAATGTGTAAAAGATCAAATTAGCAACAAAATAAATTTTCCTTCTATATTCTAAAAATAGTTATCTCTATTTGCACTGCGTCATTTCGAGACTAATTTGTGTCATATGATTCTTACGTAATTCTTATGATGTAAATGGAACTAAAACTGCAACAGCCAATAGTAATTTTACAGCACTATTAACTATTCGATCAAAATGCACTGAGAACCAAAACTAACTCAGTCTGAATTAAGATTTCACCCGGAACATAACGCACTTGCTCTGGCCTACTTTCTACGCTTTGGCCTACTGGACAGCAGTCTATCTGCTCCTTCTTTCTTACTGCAAATTTATATAAAATGTAATCTTTTTGGAATAGACACAGTTAATATGCCAACTTGATTGCAGACGCAACATGTTTGCTGAAATAAAAAATGAAGATTTAATCGACCTTCGCCTCCAGTTTCCTATTCTTTATGGATCAATACTTCTACGCCATCAAATTTCCTGCCGGTCATTACTCCTGAGTTTGATTTTATCATATATATATATTCAAAAAGCATTTTGTTTTGAAATATTCAATTCTTCATTTACTCTTTGCTTTTGAAAACATGTGATCCGAGTGATTTTTGAAGACATTTGAAACAAGAAATAAGGAAAATTTTATTGAAGATTTTTAATCTATTTAATAAAATCAATGTTTTAATTTAAGTAAACAAAACTTTAAAAATTATTCAAACCACATAAAATGCATAGGATAAATCTTAAAAATCTCTCATTGATTTGAATTACTTTCAACGTATCTCATATTTTATTTTCGTATTTACTCCTAATCTATATTAGGGACTTTTAATGGCAATTTCTTTTTGTATTTTTTAGTACTTTAGAACAAGTATATTCCTTACTTAATTAAATTTTTGGAAAACATTCATTTCATAAAAGACGTTGAAAGAAACACTGTAGATGTATGTCGATAATATGCATTAAGACTGCATGTAATAAAAATCCATATAAAATATAGTCCTGAGATCCATCCAAAAAAGCAACATGTTATAATCCATAATTAATTAGACTCTAGATTTATGTTCTAATGAACTGGCGATGAAAATTTGAATTAGCGTGACATAAAATATTCATCCCAGACATCATCTTCAATAGTGAAAACTGCCATAATTATAATCTTATCAATATATCAGTATTTGTCTACTAACATCTGTTTCTTTGTTTAATTTTTTGTATTTTTATACCATCATACTTTAGAGTTTTATGTTTATTAACCCATTACTTTATTATTTTCATTTTTACTGTACTTACTGTACTTTGCATCTTACTGTGCTGTACTTACTTGTACTTTCGTCATCTCTCACCAGGATGCAAATTTGTAAAGGTATACAAGAACAAAGTTCTTGAAGTTAGGAAAACTTTTGGCAGCGACAGCTGAGCATCTCACTAGTAGTTTTGCTCAGTTTCGAAAACTGCTTGAAATGGCTTTAGAATATTCTAGTCGAATTTGCTTGCGTGAGTTGAAGGCCTGAATATCTCATGTGGTTGTAGAGAGGCTATTTTAAAGCAGGAGATACAAAAAGTGAGCAGACTCGAACTTGGACCTTTCGAATACGCACCGAGTATGCTACCGTTGCACCATGAATACATGCAGAAAGGAGAAGAAAATTCCTTCTATACTCAACATTTTAGGTAGCGACTGGGGATTATGGGACCCAATTGCCAAATCCTGGTGGTGAGGAATTATCATCCACCACTTTTTAGTTCGGGCGCCACTGTAGAGTCATTAGCTATTCTGAAGCAGGGGACATGAAAAATAAACAATGCCTTCGCCGGGACTCAAACCTGGACCTCTTGAATCCGCGAAGAGTGTGCTACCGAAGACATGCAAAAGGAAAGGAGAAAATACTTTATACAGTAAACAATAGCCACTACAAAGCTAATTTCTACAGCGTTAAGCCTATCAGTGCTACATATCACCCTAAGTCCAGTTCACAGTTCTAAAATCATCGATAATATTCAAAGGGATCCACTGGATAAGGACACATCTTGGAAATCAAGGAAATGGGGAAGCAAATTCAGTGACAAAGTAGGCAGCTCGCAGCATCGGAGCGAATTCATAACTATCTGGCCCTACTTTACTTTCACTTTAAAAGAACCGTCAATGATTTGGCTAAAGGAAAATGGCAAGACGAATGGGACCACGCATCGTAAGATCGTCGCGTCTATCTATTCTTTACCAAAGTCTGCAGCAAAAGATGTACCTCAGATAGCATGCTATATTACTAATATCGCCCATTTCCAGTCTATTTTCAGAAGCGTTACCTCAGCAATACGGACTAAAGCGTCTGCGCTAGTACGAGAACTCCTTAGCATTACATGACGCACTGTCCACTGATATCTAGCCACCACCTCAGGCTTTCGGACAACACAGATTACAGAATTCCGTACCAAAGCTATATTATCAAATACAAGACACTTATTCAAAAATCAAGGCATCCTGGAGAGCTTGACAGCATACGATTTTTTTTTAAATAACACTCAAAATTACTCTTTTATATTCCTTGTCAAACTACGGTGTGAAGGGGATCCCAGCACAGTGGCAAGCCTGGGCTACACCTGTCTAAGTATCGAAAGATATGAAAAGTGAAGCAAAGTACTGGTGTTCCTTTCCGTTACCATGTAACCTTTTAACTCCGCACGTAACGACGACTCTTCTATTATTGCACGAGCTCTGTTAAAATGTTAAGCTGAAGTTCTAATAAGAAGGTTTGTTTTAAACCTTCTCCTGACTTGGTGTTACTCTACTGAAGAACAGGACTGGACAGTAGGTCTAGCGATCTACGCGGGAACCAGAGTTTGACATTTAATATACGTAAGTTCTATAGAATATCATATTTTATTAAAGATATTCCAAAGGTCTATCTGTTTTAAATCTCAGAAATAATACAGAATTTAATCATCTATTATTTCTATATGTAGTATTTTTTTCCTAAAATGTACTTTTTGAAACATGCATAGCAGCTTTAGTTCATAATTTAGCTCTTTTTTTAATTTGTAATAATATTGTTGAATATATATGTATGACTCAAAGGATTAATGTTCAGCATGTGATTAAAACATAGCAGAATTCCATTTCCTAAATGAATCACATTTAATGTTTTGTGGCAGATAAAAGAAAGAGCCAAGAAACATATTCTACGTCCCGTGGTATATTTGGCGGAACAGAAATTACTGCCAGTTTGAAATAGCCACTGAAATAGCTTTCTTATTATGAAAGTTCGATGTCAGCCCTACTGAACAAATATTTTCTTCAATATAGCAGGTGTGATCTTTTAGTTCACATATTAGCCACTACCAATCCGTGGGCCGTATCTGGCCCTCTATTTCTTTTGATAAAAATCAAATCAATTTTTTAAAGCGTTTAATCAATTTTATTAAGTTCCTCGAAGTTTGTATGATTCATGGGGAAAGAAAACATGTTAGATTCTACTAATTCTTATCAAGAGGACTTCATATGACCTGCGCAAAAGAAATTCCATTAGACTTTTTTTTTTTTTTTTTTACCAAGGTTTCTTTCTTAATTTGGAACTAGCAACTAGCTCATTGGTTTGGCGTTAGCATTGGTTTTATGTTTTGTTCAGAGCTTGCAATGATGTCGTAAACTATCTGCGGCACAAAAAGCAGTTTTGCTTTATAGTTCTGAATATTGCTTATAAATCTGGGACGCTGTCAAAATCCATGTCAAGAAAGAAAAAATAAAAAGAGATGCAAAGAATCGTCAATTTCAAAACAACTTAACGGAAAATTATTATTTTACTCTGCATAAAGGTTTGTTTATATGTCTTCTGTGCAACGAATTCTTATCCTTCAACAAAGAATACAACTTTAAGAGACAATTTATTTCTAGATACACAGATCACTAAAGCATTAATAATATTGATAGACAGTTATTAAAAGATGAAATCCAGAAGTTGAGGAAAATTTAGATACCCAGCGGCAAATGTTCAACAGTACGTAGCACCACAGTATTGTCAAAGGCAACTTTGTGATATGATATGCGAAAAAATCGCTAATCATTCTAAATGATGTGATGCAAAAGAATTCATTGCAGAATTCTGCTGAAAGATAATAAGGATGTTACAAGTACAAAGAGAACAATCCTCCACAAGAATATATGCTCGTTGAACTGTTGTCCAACTGATAGGAAACTGTGGCTGATTATACAAAAACGTTTAAAAGAGAAGATTGCTAAATTGGAAACATTTTAACTGCTTTGTATGATAACACCTATGCCTTCGATACAGCATAAATAGTAATATTTATTCGAGAAATTTATTCATATTTAACACCACGAAAGAATTACTGACGCTTGGTCCTGTAAAAGAAATAACTATTGGTGACGATACTTTGAAACAATATTCAACAGATTTGAGCTTAAATGGCGTTTACTACTTGCCGTAATTCTCCACAATGGTTGGTACACGGAAGAGAGTTTTTGAAAAATTTCATAAACGAATGAGGGAATTATAGATCCATTCAGAAAACTCAAAAAATTTTCTTTGCATGATTCACCAACAAATTCTGTTTGCAAAATCGATATTCACAAATGTTATAAAAGTTATAGTAGTCAATATTAACTTTATTACGGCAAGTGCTGTTAATCACCCCCAATTCGAAAAGTGTTTGGCAGACCAAATTTCAGGTTATGAAGCTGTGTCTTATTGAAATAAGATGATTGAGTAAAGGTAAAATGTTAAAACTGATTTTTGTGGTATGAGAAAAGACATTGCAGAGTTTATAGATATAAAAGAAAACTCAAATAATCAAGTAAGATATGATGTGTGGTAGGAGGGGGTGATCTAGTAGATATCACCGGATACTTAAACGAACTGAATTAACTGCAAAAATAAAGACAAATGGTTCATGAACTGCGTGGATGCGATAAAGCTTTTTGTAATAAACTAAGATTGTTGAAAATCAGATAAGAGCTTAGAACTTTAATTTTTCGTACTGTGGTAACTCATAAAAATATTGCTTATAATTGTATAACGATTTACTGAAGACACTAATACAGCAATTTGATATGAGGTTTGCCTATTTTCAAATCAATGAAGATTTGCTCGTCCGATGGAGGCTGATGTGAATATTATGCCCGCAAACTTACAGATCCAGAAGGAAAATTTGCTCATGTCTACTTGACTAAATTTAACTAAATTTTTGACAAAGATTAACTAAATTTTTAACAAAGTGTAATTTATATTGTCTAAGAAGAAAGTCAAGCGTCTAGACTAAGTTTGCGACATATTCGGTCTATCAATCACTTAGAAAGTCTGCCAGTGAAAAGGCATGTACCTCCATATAGATGAAAAGGGATTTTTCATTTTGTTAAAAGCAGCATTTGATCTGGCGTTCAGAAGGTGCGGTAACGGCTATGTTTGCAACATATCACAGTATACAATCTCGTATTGCAGCATTTACAGCAAGCTGAGAGGTCATCTTTCGTTAGGGCATGTATCTCTTTGGTTTACCTTTTCAAAAGCTGCAATTTTCGGCCAGTAATGGTTATCTTGTAAAAATATTTTACTATCCCTCACCCCATATTGATTCAATATATTTTTTATGCTATCCTAATCAAAAAAATCTTGCTCGTCTATTTAAACTGCGGCAAGAAAGTTTTCTTTGTAGTAAAACTTCGCTTAGTCCATTATGTTATAGGATTTATTTCCATTCTCTAGCCAGTCCCAACTTAGTTGATTCAAGTAGTGATAATTTTGTAATGCAATATTGTTTCTCTCAAAAACAAAATCATTGCGAATATGAGGGAATAACCCCTACTTTCTAAAAGTCACGTAGGCAACACAATCACCCCAAGGGCGGTAAAAAAGTGCTAGAGTAAATATCACATCTTTTTTTTTCCTACCATCCCCCTTCAACCGTCAGACTATTTCGCGGTTCTGCACTATCTCTTTCCCTGCCATCATGAACATGATCCGGGAAAATTAAATCAGCGTTAACAACGCGAAAATTACACATTCTGGAAGCAGAAACTCTCTTCTTCGCAGCCCCCACACCCTCTTTCTAAGTGTCACGGATTCACGCGTATCATTATTACCAACTTTAACCCCCAGCCCTTCTACCACCACCCTTTTCATCGCGCATGCCTCCTTTACAAGGACTGGGGGATGAAAGGATGGATATTTTACAAGGCATTGGCATATTTTTTACTTGAGAAGAGATGGTGTGAATGAGAATTGGGATTGCTCCTAGTATAAAGGGCTGGGTAAAAATTGCGATAAGGTCTGAATATTTCTTCATGTATGAATGTCCTTTAATTTACGCGCAGGCAGTACCTGCAGAGAAGAAATTGCTAAATTTAATAATAATAAAAAGTATTTTCATATTTTTCAACTAAAATAAATCCAATTAAATTATTATTTGCTGATTCTAAATGCCATTATTCACTTCTTTGGGTATCTTCATCCCCTAATCTGTATTTGCGAGCATATTGTTAGCTGAAATGAAAAAGATTAGCATCAGATAGCCACTTCATTTTTATTTGAATTATAAAATAAGATATCTTTTATTATTCTGATTTTATTATTTTATTATGTTCTGATATTATTTTCATGCGAAAAGTAAAAAATATTGCTCAGAATTAATTTTTAAAATCAGACAACAGTAATAATAGACGGTATACTAATTAATTAAGACAAAATATCCGTGGATTTAACTGACTAAGGAAAGGCCTACCTTCGTAATGGAATCTCTACAGAAAACTGGCTCCTGTTTCCATAATATATAGGAATGAATTAGATTTGTTAATTTATAGCAAATGCATTAGGGCACTAGGATCTTTCTATGGAGCGGCCTTTATGCCAGATTGTTTCATATTCATGTTACACAATGGGCACGATAAACTCACATAGAGCCAGCAATGTCAAAACTTCTGAATACCGCAAGTTCAACATAAGGGTTGTGTAGGGGTTAAATAAGTGTGCAAATACACAATAAGAAATTCTGAAAGACCTTAATAATTACGTGACACATTTTTGATAATAAAATACCAACTTTTAATCTTTTTTCTTAATGAAGCTTTGATAATAATGTACAAACGCAGTCCCAATTATATATGCACAACACATGCCCACATGCTGCAAGCTAAGCCGTGAGTTGGAGACTACGGTATTACTACTCGAACTTTAGTTAACTTTAGCTTAGCAGACTTTTACAGCATACTTCGTAGTTTCACCAGTTGGACATTATTAACAACATTCACTGTTTTCCCATCTTATAAAATCGAATACATTTTATAATACTTTAAGATTTTTACTTTTGATGGCTATTATTCCTTTCTGATAGCGTAAATTAATTTTTAGTCCATAACAACAAAAAAGGCTTTAGCTGCTTGAAAAAACGAGGGAATTTCTCCTATTATAAACGTATCTGTTATAATGAAGAAATGTTAAAATATTATAAGTACCAAATATTACCGCATTATCCCAAAGTAATTAATGCTGTAAATTACCATGTGGGCCCAATCAACTCGTGATCTTAAAATAAAATAAATACGTAGCGCTGTATGGAATGCAATAATCAATTTAAAAATTATGATAAATGTTACATACTTTTAATCTCTTAGTAGTAACTTATTATAAAAATTATACTTACTCCTTATTTGTAGTGCCAAAAAGACACGTAATTTTATTTTTTAGTAATTTTATTTCCAACGTAATTTTATTTTTTGCAACCACTTAATTAATTATTATGATTATGTCAAACATTTTCAAAGAGACGAAATAAATTTCATCATCATTTTTACAGTCCTTGAGAGTTCTCTTTATAGCAAAATTACACACGATCATGAGACCCGTGGTTGTCCGTACGGATCCTGCTAGATAGACCACGAAACATTGAACACGGGAAAATCACTGTTGCTGATCTGTTCTTGAATTTTTGCAGATTATTTTGTAAGTAGGAAGAAGCAACACTAAATTACGTCTACTTTATTTTTTAGACGATAGCACATGGCACATGCACACAATAGCAGGACGAATTCTTAAAACATCGTTCTTTGATGAATGAAGATACTTGCTTCAAAATGAAGTTAATTCTCTGTTGTTTTGAGCTCATAGTTCCCTAGATTATATCACTTTATTTCGAAAGTTGAAGATTTTCATTACGCGAAGAAGCGCTTCGGGAAGAGGCTGAAGCCTCATTTCTCTTGCCTCTCGCCGTCGAAAAAGAAGGGAAAATACATGTTCAGTGAGTATTTATGCCCTCGCACTGAGCGAATTCGATGAAGATTAATTAATCCCAGTTCAAATTTCAATGCTTACTCTCACAGAATCAAATTCAAATTTTTTAAAGGGGCTTAAATTTCTAACTATAACATGCTAGTAAAGAAATGCATTTTAACTAACACATTCCTAAGATCTGATGATATTAAATATTACAGTATTGTCATGGTTCTTAAATGATGTCTCTATCAATGGCAGCAAAAACTTTACTTACTTGCCCATCAGTACGGCAGTTAGGTTCAATAAACACTATACCATCTGGGCGGCTGGATAACTAAGATGTAGCAGAAAGAAATGTAGCCGATTTGTGTAAACCTGCTACATTTCTTTTCGCGACAAAACTAACAAAAAAGGAGCATTTAGAAACTTCCAGATCTCATTTTTAGAGGCCAATTAGATTTGGAAACTTCCAATAACTATGGAAAGGTTGCCGGTGGATAAATGTTTCCAAATTATTTATAGCAGCATTTCAGTTTCTTTTAGAAAAATCAGTCTTTATGCGCAAAATTGTTATAAACATAAAATAATTAACATTTGATTAGAATGAAAAAATTATGCTCATATCCTCGAAAAAAATTATTAAATATTTGCAGTATAATAAAATTTTTAGAAAATTTCGCATTAAAGCATCTGTCTCAGACTTATAAATAGCTAAGAGTAATTAACTTTTAATTAGCAATTAGTTACCTTAACTGGTAATTAATATGAAACTTACCAAATATGCAATTCAGCCTTCAAGGTCGTTCGTTACCTTGAAGGACAATTTAATGTCCAAATAATTGCATGCTGAATAAATAATTGAACTGCATAATGTCTGAATAATTCCATGACGTCTAAATAATTGCATAATGTCTAAATAATTGCATCAAACTCTTTTCACGTTTGCTTTTAAAACTGATATTTGGAAAAGCAATTAAAACTCTTCAATATAACATCAGTTATGCATATATGAATCGTAATTTATGAAATTAGTTTTAATTATCTTATTATCACTGCTGCAAGAAATTACTGCATGTTGCAGAACGAAAAATAATGAACTTATTTTTTTGTATTTTTTCTTTGTAACTTTTTTTTAAAACAGGCATTGTCTAGGTCAGCGTTAAACTTGTATAACTGTATAGCTAAAACATGAAACAACCCTCCAACCAGTATTGTGATCAGTAACCCTGACTGCCGTAGTAATGGGCCCGGGTTCGAATTCCGAATATGCCTTAGTTGTAACTCTCCGTCCCTTCATAGGTGTGGAAATTATTTTGATTAATTGATAGATGGCGCTAGCGTTGCGTGTTAACGCGACGCGACGTGTCTTCTGAATTTCCATAGACGCTCCACCGGCAGCTCGATAGATGGATGTCTGATGGTTCGCACACTATTTGATTAGGAACACTTCGGTTCGTATTTGATTTCGATTTTCGATTATGAAAGCATATAGATTTGTTTGTCAACTGAACCACCATATTTTGATCAATGATCTGTAAATATTGTACACATTAAAAGCTACATTTTAACGTGATTGATGTCGATTTATAGATCTTAGAATATTTTGAAACTGCTGGTGCATTAGGCCGTCAAGAATTGGATTTAGCACGTTGCAAGTGTGCGAAGTCGGCAAAAAAGGTAAGGCTAAACTTTCTGATTTGTAGAGTAACTATGGCGGAAGTGTCTGTTGTTAAATTAAAATCGAAACGCAAAGTTATCAGGACCACCGTGTCCAAGATTCTAAAAAAAATCGAATCGGAGTTGAATAAAGAAGAAATTGATACATGTACATTAGAAGAAAATTTAGATCAATTAATCACGAAATCAAAAGCTCTGAGTGAGTTAGATGCTCAGATAGAGCGTGACTTGAAATCAGAGGCAGAAGAGTTTGAAACAGAAATTCTATCTTGTATCGAATACGAAGAGAAAATTCAGTTATGGCAATTCAGAGCAAATAAAAAATTGAAAGAATTGAATAAAGTAACAAATTCGGATAATGAAAACTCTCTTAACGAAACTAATTCTAAAATCGAAAGCAATAAATGCACGCGTCTGCCAAAGTTAACCATCGCTAAATTCTATGGAGATTACACCCAGTGGACAAATTTTTGGAACTCTTTCAAGGTAGCAATCCACGATAATGAATCTTTAACAAAGATCGAAAAATTTAATTATTTAAAATCGTACTTATGCGGCAATGCTGCAAACGCGATAGAAGGCTTTTGCATTTCGGAACCAAATTACGATGAAGTTGTCGAAATACTTAAAAACAGGTTTGGCAGAAAAGATATAATTATAAACTCACACATGCAAAAACTCCTGAATCTTACCCCAGTAACCAAATCCAGTGACACTGTAAAACTTCGCAAACTTTGTGACACTATCGAAACTCAAATACGCAGCTTGAAATCATTAGAAGTCACACCGGATAAATACAGTTATATGTTGATTCCAGCCATAATGAAAACTCTGCCGTCTGATATAACCTTAGAATTCAATCGTAAAACGGATTCGTCATTCTTTTTTAATGTTGACGAATTATTGCACTTTGTTCGTTTAGAATTGGAAAGTCGCGAGAGAAGCCATCTTTTGCTCTCCACTCATAAATCAGAAAGCACTTCCTGTGTTTATAAAGAGAAGGGTGGGAAGGGGAGTATCGTTCATTCCACTTACCAGCTCTTGGCGCCGGTTAAAGAAAACAAAAATACTAATTGCTATCTGTTTTGTAATACATCCAAACATGTTACTGAAGACTGCGAATCACTGACAGTTGATGAGAAGAGAAATTTATTACGTAAACATTCCCGATGTTACCTTTGCCTGAAATTAAACCACCGCCTAAAGCAGTGTCGAAGCGATCTCGTCTGCTCCAAGTGCAAAGGTTGACATAACCGTTCAATATGCTTTCGCGCTGAGAAAGAACGAAATGAAAAAAAATAAAAGTATAAAAGATTCGCATGTTCTTTCAGCATTCTCACGCAGCAAAATTAAAACTATTTCGCTTCAAACTTGTTGCGTAACACTTCGAACAAATACGCAGTCGGTTTTAATTAGAGTTCTACTGGATTCAGGTAGTATGCGTTCCTTCCTAAGCAAAGAAATCGCGGATAAATTGAAGCTTCCTGTTATTCGAACAGAGACTCTTTCGGTATTTACGTTTGGAAATAAAACACCCATTAGAAAAAAACATTTGACGTTGTTAAGATAAAATTACAGAACAAGGAAACACCGAATTTGAAAATCGAAATTGAAACTCTCGTGACTGAACAAATTTCAAGTTCTGATTTACCACCTCCTAATCTGGATAGACACATTTTAGGCAAACAGTTAGAAGGTTTACAACTCGCAGATTCTTGGGATTGCAAAGAAAAAATTACACTTTTGATAGGAGCTGATCATTATTATGATGTAGTAACTGGGAAACTTAAACTTTTAAACAAACATTTAGTAGCTGCTGAAACGTTATTCGGTTGGTCTCTGCTAGGTTGCACTAAAGGTACAACATACACGTCTACAGCCTTTAATATCGTAGTTGAGGAAGATATAATATCTGATCAGATAAAGAAATTTTGGGAGCTTGAAAGTTTAGGAATTAAACCTGAAAATGAATCATCTGACCCATTAGACAATACCATAATGGAAAAATTCGAATCGGAAATTTTATACAGAAATTGTCGTTACAAGGTTAGGCTGCCATGGAAGTCTGATAGAAAATATGAGTTACATGACAATAAAGCGATTGCGCTGAAACAATATGAGAAAACCTACCCTGCCACTTGCGAATTTCTAAATGATCACATTTATGTAGATGACATCATTGGAGGACACCGAAACATTGAACTTGCTTTCAATACCAGTTTAGAATGCGTTAACATTTTTAGAGATGCTAGTATGATTCTACATAAATGCCACCCAATTCTCAAGAACTGCGCGAATTATGGATTAAAGAAGGTTTTGAATCCGAGAAATCTAGTCATGTTTCGGAAGCTAGAAATCCTCCATTGAAAGTGTTAGGAGTCGCCTGGGACAATCAAAGTGACATAATTTACTTTGATGTAAAAAATTTGATAACATTTCTATCAAAACAAGTTAATACTAAACGTTTTGTCCTACAAGCAATAGGACGAATTTTTGATCCTATAGCTCTATTATCACCGTTTGTATTTAGAGTCAAAATCCTATTGCAGCAAATTTGGACACTTGCTTTAGATTGGGATGATGAACTACCAGAAAATTTATGTTCTGTATGGAAAACATGGTGCAAAGAAGTTTCCAATTTAGACGAAATCGGTATTCCACGATATTATTTTTCTGCAATCGGCAATAGTGATGTGAAAAGGATTGAACTACACTGCTTTTCTGATGCTAGCAAAAAGGCGTATGGTACAGTAGCGTATCTGCGTATAATTTCTAACAATGAACAAATATTTACGGCTTTTGTTGCTTCAAAGACTAGAGTAGCGCCTTTAAAACCGCTCACCTTACCTAGGTTGGAACTAATGGGAGCTCTTTTGTCAGCCAAATTAGGCACTAGCATCACTAAAGTTTTGAAGTTACAACTTTCTTGTTTTTTACTGAATTGATTCGAAAATCACACTTTTCTGGATAAAAGACTGCGCAAAGAAATTTAAAGCTTTTCGTTAAAAATCGTATTCAGGAAATACAAAATTTGACATCCCCAGAAAATTGGCATTATTGCCCCGGTAAATGTAATCCCGCTGATTTGGCTTCGAGAGGAGCTAAACTTCATGATTTGAAAAACAATCCTATCTGGTTTCAAGGACCAGAATGGCTTAGAATGTCATCTGAATTGTGGCTTCGACAGAATGAAGAGAAACCTGTCACTGAAGAAGAATTAGAATACCGTAAGAACATTAATGGTATTTATAAATTTGTGTGCACAGCAGTTGAAGAAAGGGTAATAGACATCTCAAAATATAGTAATTTAAGAAAATTGTTGAGAATAACTGGTTGCATGAAGCGATTCATTGGTAAAATTAGGAAAACAAACCATTTGACAGGTCCATTAACGACTGAAGAAATAGCGGATGCTGAAAATTATTGGATTCGATCTGAACAAGAACGTTTTTATCCCAAAGAAATTGAGTCTCTGAAGAAAGCGAATAAAGTCGAAAAGAAATCAGCCTTATATCTTTTAAACCCATTTTTAGACCAAAACAGAATACTGAGAGCAGGTGGAAGATTAGAACATTCTAGTTTTTCACATGATGAAAAACATCCGGCAATTCTTTCAAGAGACTCCTGGCTAACGAATTTGATAGTAGAAAGTGCACATGTTAAAATGATGCATGGAGGAGTAGCAACGACCTTAGCTGAAATTCGAAGTCGCTTTTGGATCCCAAAAGGACGTCAATTTATCAAGAAAATAATAAACAAATGTCTTATTTGTAAAAGATATTCATTGAAATCTGCTGACCAGACACACTTCTCAACTTCCAGAGGACAGAATCAATGAGACACCACCATTCTACGTGTCTGGCATCGATTTTGCTGGACCGATTTACGTAAAAAACATCGAAGGAAGTCAAAAAGCCTATGTAACATTATTTACATGCGCTATCACTAGAGCCATACATCTGGAACTTGTACCAAATCTCTCTACGGATTCTTTCTTGATGGCATTCAAAAGATTCACATCTAGGAGAGGCAACTGTCAAGTAATTTATTCGGACAATGCAAAAACTTTTAAAAAGGGGAAAAAGGAACTCGAACATTTCTCTAAACTATTGTCGAATGAGAAATTCCAAGATTTTCTGTCTAATGAAAGAATCAGTTGGAAGTTTATAATAGAAAGAGGGGCTTGGTTGGGTGGCTTCTACGAGAGATTAGTAAAATCAGTGAAAGAGTGCTTACGAAAAATTCTCGGTAAAGCTTTACTAACGTTTGAAAAATTGTCAACAGTTTTAGCACAAGTGGAAGCTGTTTTGAATTCTCGTCCTTTGACATATGTGTACAGTGACCACAAGGAACCGTTGCCACTGAAGCCAGACAATTTTTTGATTTTTGGAAACAAAGATTCTACATTACCAATCAACTTTAAATCCATTGCAAAAGATGTCTCTACCAAGTCCTCTCTGACCAAAAGAAAGATTTACCAAGACTTATTGGTTAGGCAATTGTGGAATAAATCGAAAAAACAATATTTGATGGATCTTCGGACAGCTCATCAAATAAAAAATCCTAACGTTTATGATGATCTAAAAGTTGATGATCTTGTATTAATTGAAGGCAACAATAAGTGCAAACTTTTGTGGAACTGTGGCAGAGTGATAAACGTTTTTCGTGGTCGTGATAATAAAGTTCGTTCTTGTGAACTAAAAACTGCTGATGGAACAATAATAAAACGACCAGTTCAATTATTATATCCTTTGGAACTTTAAAAATTTTTTTATCGCTTAATAATATGAATATGATTGAATATTTTGCAATTGTTTATTTTGCAAATTTAGTTTCATATGCTTAGATTAAGAATAGTTTAAATTTACTGAGTGTCAAATTATATTTGATGATAACATATCTTTTTTAGAATTTAGTATAGCGATTATAGTTTGAATATATTTTCTATTCATTTAATATACTTATTAATTGTTTTATAATTATATGTTAAAATACTTATTGGTATAAATTTGATTGTTGTTAGATTGATGTGAACTCTTGACAGAGTTCAGGTGGGGAGTGTGTGGAAATTATTTTGATTAATTGATAGATGGCGCTAGCGTTGCGTGTTAACGCGACGCGACGTGTCTTCTGAATTTCCATAGACGCTCCACCGGCAGCTCGATAGATGGATGTCTGATGGTTCGCACACTATTTGATTAGGAACACTTCGGTTCGTATTTGATTTCGATTTTCGATTATGAAAGCATATAGATTTGTTTGTCAACTGAACCACCATATTTTGATCAATGATCTGTAAATATTGTACACATTAAAAGCTACATTTTAACGTGATTGATGTCGATTTATAGATCTTAGAATATTTTGAAACAATAGGAGGCAAAGATGGCCACCAATTAGGTGCTTCCGTAATGAAATGGCAACCACTTTCGGCCCTTGTAGTGGCGCAAGCCTAATGACTATTAAATAAAACTCCTGGCAATTACAAAAAAAGTAATGGGAAACAATTTTACATCCATTAACATGAGTAATGGTTATATACCTATATATTTAAGATAACTAAAGAAATTAGATACATGTAGAAAAACTCAATAACATCTTATGTTGAGAGTACCTAAATTAGTTTAAAATTTTCTCATTTCTAGTACTTGATTCACATGATGACAGCCGCTGTCAGCTTCTGGACTTCAATCAAGATGTATTTCAATCAAGTTGGTTCATAATTAAATTTCTTATTGTAGATTCTTGATAACAATTAATTCATAAGAAGTATTGAGTCTTTCCATGAATAATGCGGTTATTTATACTTCTCTAATTTTTTTTTTAATTTAGATAAACATGTCAGGACTTGTATGTCTTTTTACTTGCTTTGGAAACATAAAGTATCCTCAATAGGAACAGACAGCTTACTAAAGCTATGTTCCAGTATGTGTGGAATAGACGACACAAGCAGGAAGGAACACTTTATTCTCTATTACTGAACACTTTATTCTCTATTACTTTACAGGTGCTCCCGTACTTCGGGATACAGAGACTAACCACTTGTGCTCTGAACGTAAAAATATAAAACTACTAACTAAAACTCTAACTAAAAAGCTAACTTGGAATTAGTATACAAATGCCTAACACTAAGACTGGCCTTTTTAAAAGGTTACGTAAGGAGTACGCAAACTGCTAAAACTACAATACGTTTTCAATATCAAGAGGACTAAACCTCTGGTCTTTAAAGGCAAGCAGCAACTGATTGAAAACTCGTAAGAATGCAGTGACAGGGCGGCTCACTTCCTCTCTCTCTCTCTCTTTCTAACTCTTGACAAAAAGCCACAACTTAAATACTTAGGCGTTAGCAAGTACAATTTGAATAAAGTTAGTTTGAAAGTTAACGGATTTAACTCTGTCCGCAAGTGGAAAATAAGAAAGTATAGTACAGTTTTAAAATAAAATAAACGTTAGTAAAACTTAAGACTCTTACAAACAAAGCTCTTTTGTATTCTAAAATATATTTTCCTTTATCATCTACTAGTTCCTCGACAGTTCTGGGACTTTATTTCACCAAGGACCAAGGTTTCTAGAACCATCGTTGACACTGGTTTAATATCCGATACCCATACACTGCATTATTATTCCTTATTAATAATTACTTTATTAAGATCTTAGAGTAAAATATAACAAATATGCTCCTTTGTCACTTTCATTTAGAAAAAATTAATATTAAAACTGAACTGCACTCCATAAAACTTGCACCAAAAATAAGAACAAGGTAAAATTACTACCTGCTTTTACAGCTTGCTAATGCAAATAGTTTATTCTATCCACCTCTGACTTTTCGTTCATTTGAAAAAAACCATGACCCAAAATACTGGGTCTCTCTATTTTTCTTATTTAACCAACACTTTGTATTTGCAGCAATTATTATTATTTCTTGCCTCTGATTGCAACTGTTAATTATATGAGAGTTTATGCGATATCTCAGTAGGTTAGTACTTTCGAAGGCAAAATCAAAAGCGCAATTCGAAGACAATTAGGGGAATAACTGTAAAATTTTGCGTTTTAAGATTTGCATCAAAAATTTCGCTGACGTGGATATACATAAATTGCGGCTCAGGACTTACACAATCAATTTGTCAAAACTGTTTTTGCTGAGGATCAATGCTAATATTTCTAAAAATACCTGCCACGTAAGAAACGGCAATATAAATAACTAGAACTTGTTTAAATAAGCGTCATATTACACATTTTTCATGTAATATAAGCCACTCAAATCTCGTTATATATATAAACGGATATTTTTATCTCAGATATATATTTTTATCTGAATGGAAAGAGTTTCGATTCATAATAATACAGATGCGTATATTTTCTTCTGCAATGCGGTATTTATTATCCGGTTACGCAGAATTAGCTCAGAACATGAAACGTTCTTTTGTAATTCTGCTTGCATCTTTCAGGCAAACAGTTTTAATTAACATACCTCGGAATAAACGAACAGTACCTAGAAATCCTTTTTTCGGGTTTTCTTTTCTTTGCTAAAGCTACTAATAGAAGTGAAGAGAGGTAGCTGTAATTAGTTAATTGGACTATTCAATAACAGGAAAGAGTGAAATTGACGACTGCCTTTGCATCCATTTTTTGATAGATTTGGAAACGGACTGCTACCTTTAAATGGAAATTCAAGGTTAAGAGTTTTGATTTTGAATTTATAATAGAATTATTTTGTAGTATATATTTTGCGTTTGTTTTAAAGAAGGATTTAAGTTAAAATTACTTAAATAGAAAAAGCAATCAAAAATTTTAAATAGAAAATACAGAAGAACATGAAAATAAAATCCAGATTTCATGGTTTTATTTTATATACGATAAAAATCTTGAATATTCTAAGAAAATCTTTTCAAATTCACTAAAATTAGAGCTGTAATAAAATTACTACCCTAATTAATTACTCACAAATAAAAATTTATGAAACACATGAGAATTCAAAACACTCTAAACTAATACGTCTAAAATGTAAGAAAACTGTCTGAAAGTACAAAGATGTTTATAAATTTAAGTGTCAAGAGGTTTTAATAATAGGACCTTTAGGCTGATGAATTTCGAGCAGTTTCATCCATGCCTCGTATGAGGTTTGACATTTTTAATGTACACTATCTCAGATGATTTCACGCTCGGAGCAATAATTCCTAAAGCTTTTCGACCTTTTGAAATCCATTTGACAAGTTCGGCTTGGTTAATTTCTGCCTTGATTAACTGCCTACTCACTATTTCCCGAAGTTCTGACTGGATTAAAACCATTTGCACTTGAAACCGCCATATTTCAAAGTTATTTGTATCTAAATTTGAAATTTGAAAATTTGGGTTCATCATTTTCATCAGTTACGTACAGTTTCAGTACAGCAAAGGAAAGAAGAAACCGTAATTTCACTTACCCTGTTTTCCACCAAAAGACACAGATGTTCAGCTTACTACTTAAACGTGTTTCTTCATTTGTTCTTGGCCATCTGGGAAATCTTCGAGACTTGGGAGACCGAGACCTGGGTACCTGGACCTATAACCTGTGCTTTGATGTTTGAAGTTCTTGAGAGTGATGGTACTGTTCTGTTATCGGGACCGGATAAAGAAATGTATGCATGTATGGATGGATGGATGTGTTCATGTATGCATGTACATATATAAGTACGAATTTATGTATGTGTATACACACTATGCACATATACGCACATACATACACGTACACGTGTATACATTCATACATTTCTGAATCCGGTCCTGATAACAGAATAGTACCAGAGTGACACGCAATAGTGTAAAAACGTGAGCAATAGTAAACGTGAGCAATAGTGTAAAAACGTGAGTAATAGTGGTTCCTTACCAGAGGATAAATACACTTGCTATAAATTGAAAAAGATTTTAAAATTGCTTTCCTTAACGTTTAACAAAACAGATGAACATATCATGTCAGACTATGACATGTTAGTAAAACCATATGATGACTAACACATGAATGTACTTGACTGGTACAACATGAGTTGAGTCTACTTGACAGTTCATTTAGTTATGCAGGTACTTGGCGGCGCCTTAAGTTATCCGGGATTCTGAGCTAGGTTACTGTTACAGTCTAGTCTTCTACAGCTGTCTTCCACTTCAGGTTTCCATGCCTTGAAACTGCCACTCACGGCTGTTGGCTACGTCGAAAAGGCATATTGATAGGACATGCAGTCTTCACCCTATTTCTTGGATTCTATCATGGGATTATATACTTTATCGTTTTCGGCCTTAAAGGAGGAATGCACATTTTCCAACAATACATATATATATTTTCCTTTGTGACTATTGCTCATAACTGTCATTAAGATTATTTTTGCTCCTTGAGCTTCCAAGTAACTCAAATTTGTATTAATTTTGCTAACCTGACTACAACCTTTTAACTAAATGGTGTGCTATTTTCCGTTCTGGAATTATTAAATTTTTCTGGATTGAAACTGTAGCAAGTATAGTTTCTTTCTTAATATGCCAAGGCAGGTTATATCTTGGTGCATGCATTTAATTAAATTATAATTTTAAAAAAATTCAAGTGCTTATTATTTTAATTTAGTTATTCTTTTTCTATTTCTTCTATTTAAAATTCAGCTTAGAAACTACAGAATGCTTGGTGCTCAAATTTTTCTTTTGCTTGTGTTCATTAATTTTCTATTTTACATTTCCTTTGCTTAATTCTTGTTGTGTAACCTTACATCATTGTCTGATGAAAAATAAAAACATTTGTATTTTTATTTACATTAATATCGGAGCATTTTCCATTACTTTTATAGTTTTAATAAAATATTTTCCACTTTTTCCTCAATATATATACATATATATTTTTTTCAATACATATATATATATATATATATATATATATATATATATATATACAAAAAAGCAATCATAAGCTACGATAAAATGTCAAGATAGGAAAAAAGGAACTTATAGCACCAAGAATAGCAAGAAGAGACAATTTATAGCACCATGAATAATATCTACATTTATTTGATCGAGTATTAAAATCCATATTTTAATTTGAGTACTGGCATCCTTATTATTATTAAAACTGAAAAATATTATTCTTAGCCAGTATTTAACATTTGAAGCAACCATTATTAAATTGATTTTGAAGCCGTCTTCCTTTTGGCTTTTTCTTTTCCTTTTTCTTTCTTTTCTTTTCTTTCTTTTTTCCGAGGGTGGAAAAAGGAAATAATTTATCTTTCTTAAAAATTAAAGTGTTTTTTTAATCCGTTAAATACAGGCTGAGTGTTTTACTAAGCTATAAAATACAGCATTCTTTCATCGCAAATTTCAATAAAAAAAGTGCTTAACGTGTTTCGAAGCAGAGCGTAGGCCCAAGATCTTTCAAGACCGAAAATTCTTCGACAGATTACTTTTTTTAAACTTTGTTGAAATTTCAAAACTAACTTCAGTACAGAAACATTTTATTCCTTTTTATTTGTATGGAAACTCGTGTGGCTGATTACGAGATCCTCTTACTTCTGATATGTTTAAAATATGATGTATATGTTTTTATATTGAGTGATGGTTGAATTGCATTTATAGATCATTGATTTTAAATTAGCTTCACTATTAAATTCATATTTGTCCCTTTTAATAATAATCAAAGTTTAAGTAATCAAATAATAAATATAATAGCTTAAGTAATAAAGTAAGTAAAGTAAGTCATTGGGGTTTAATCTAGGTGTTCATGTACTTAATACATTTTAGTTTTTTTATTTTTATTTTTATTTTTAAGTGTGTGAATATTTATATTTATTTATAAAGGGGTGTATATAGAGTTCACTAGCGTGCAAAAAATTATTCCATATCAAGGTGTGTTAAAGTGTGCTAAAAATATTTTTTGTTAATTAAAGTCATCATGTAAATGATTGCAGAAATTAAATTTAGTTAAATTTAAAAAAGGTTTAGCATGAAATTTATTATAACAACATTACTATGCATTTGGAACACTGACGTATAAATTGTAAATAAATTTAAATTATTATGCTAAGAAGTTTTTTCTAAAATTTATCTAGAAGAAAGGAATTAGATAAACAATACTGCAAATTAATATAATCAATCAGGCCTCTCAATAAATAAACGTTTATTTTTTTAACCAAAAATTAAAAATTGAGATGCAAAAGTTTGAGTAATATACTTGGAAATATCTGAACATATAATTAATTAGAAATGTATAATTAAATTAATAACAAGCTAATTAACAGTAACATTAAGCTTAATTTCATTCAGTCTAAAACAAGCAATCGATGAGGAGCTCCGCATAACTGAAGTTTTAATGCTATTTTACGTAGATTTGCGTATAAAATAAAAGTTGCACTTGCGAAACAAGTGAATAATGTACTGATAGTCAACAGGAATTAAAATACAGTGGTTAAAAATATAACTACTTGTCAGAAGGTATGCAAAGTTGCCATAGCTAGAGAAATCGAATGATTATAGAAAACTCATAGAGTTAAGCGCTACAGTGTGAAAAGAAAATTCTGGAATAAACATGTTAAGAAAATTAGATGGAGAAATAATTCTTAATTTATTGATATTCATATAAACTCTATGCTTTTGGAAAAAGTTACATATAATTTGCACCGAGGAATCAATCACCGAAAACGAGTTAATTTCTTTCCTAATTTTTTCTTATTAGAGGAATTTGTAAAAAGGTACGCCAAGGTGAAAATTTTTGCAATATTTTTAAAGAATAAATTTAAAAAGTATTTTTACTTCATGAACTGAAATTTTTACGATACATTTTTACACAGTAAATAAGTACAAAAAAAGAAAGAGATGTGAGATCTCTGGGATTAGAAACTAGTCTGGAGTGTGGATAATAAGAACTGGGAGTGGATAATAGGAACATGGAATGAAATTACACCCGTCATAATTCAGAAGTCATTAAAAAGTATAACTAGCTAAAACTAATTAAATACTAATTAAAAAATATAACTAGCTGGAACAGAAGATATCTATTTATTTATGGGTCAGGGAATAACAATGATTGGGAAGATAAAATAGAATTCGATGATGTGCTTGAAGATATAACGGAAGACGAATCTGACGAGCTTTTCATGTTATTTCTTTTAAGAAAACAGCATTTAGGCACATGTAGAAATATAATTTTTGTATGCTCATCTTTTCCTTATTTCCTTATTTTTTAATCTATTATTTCTATAACCGACGCACCCGTAAATTTCGATCTTATATTTTGCATAAAAAGTGAGGGTTATACACCAGAATAATACGGTAAATATATTAATGGACACGCATTCCAAATTTCTGCATACGCAACGTGCTATAGAAGCATTCTAGTATGCTCATATCAATGTAATAGTGTAGTTTCGCTACAATGTGTACGTATAGGTACATGGTCTATCTAGATACATTGAATATGGGTCCATATCACATAGAAACGGCAAAGTAATGAACCAAACGGTCAGGCCCTACTCGAGATTCGAAGCGCAAGCCCAAATATTTGACATTCAATAACCTGTCCAATGCGAGATATTTAGAATAATTGCAGTGTTATTCCAGCTCCATAATTCACCTAGATTTCTAACTTTCGATAGCAAGCATTAAGAACAGCTCACAAAATACGAGCCTCATAAAGATATGTGAAAATAAATAATTATCAAATATCTGAATTTTAGCTATTAAAAACCATCACACAGATATCAATTCCGAGGAAATTTAAAGCATTCCTGGGAATACGAGTTATTATGTTACTCTGGAACTTCAATCTATCATGACTTAAGAACATTTTGTTTGAGTAAATCATATTCTTGACCTCAGCACTTCCTGTGTGAATTGCTCGAAAAGAAATTTATGAAGCGAAAAGTATTAGTTAATTCAAAATTATCAAAGCAACAATGTTATAAGTTAATTATTAGCATTATCTTCTCAGTACGCTATAAATCTGGTAATATAGTGATGCAGTAACGGTACGCCCAGAACCCTCACGGGTTCATCATTATTAATATCATTTTCAAATGCTATTTCGTTGCATGTTGCTATAAGATTATTTATGTCGAATTTTAGTTTATTCCTCTTAATTTTTAGATTACTTTTCTGTTTGAGTGTGGAGGAAGAAGATGGAGAATATAAAAATGAGTAAAAAAAGATGTCTAGTTTCAGTGAACCTTTTAAAAAAGTCCTTAAGGTGTCTTTTTATGCGAAAGATGGCATAGATGTTGACCGAGAAAATTTAATCTCAAAAAGACGTCACTGCTGGCCACCCAAATTGCAACACCAAGAAAGACAAGAGATATCACAACAAAATTATTTAGTAGATAACATGTTGACCAAATATCAAATGATTAAATTTATAGACTTCTGTGAAGTGTGGTTCCTTCCAGAATCGGTAGCCAGAGTAGCCGCCACTGTTGGAGATCACCGCTGCCACACGCTTCGGCATTGATTCAAAGAGACTTTGGATGTGTTCTTGGGGTACAGCAGACCAAGCAGCTTCCACACATTGCCAAAGTTGATCTGGTGTGGCAGCTTGGGATGTAATCTGGGTCAATAGTTCAGCAATCATGGACCACATGTTTTCTATCGGCGAAAGATCCGGAGAGTGAACCGGCTAGAGAACCAATTCAATCTGGCGATTGACGAAGAACCCTTGTAAAATGCGTGCCACGTGTGGTCGTGCATTATCCTGTTGAAATATGGCTGTGGGCAAGCCTTGAAGGTAAGGAAAGACAACTGGCTCCAACACCTCGGAGATGTAGCTCTGGCTGTTTAAAGCACCGGCAATGCGTATTATAGGAGTGCGAGAGTGATATCCAATACTGCCCCATACCATAATACCCGGTGCAGGACCAATGTGGCGGTGCATAACGCAGCTGTTCATCATCCTTTCTCCACGGTGTCTCCAGACTGAAATCCGACTATCGTGGTGTTGCAGACAGAAGCGTGACTCGTCAGTAAAGCCAATTTCATTTCATTCTGCCGTTCACATCCTTCTTTCATCGCACCATTGGCGGCGGAGACGTCTGTGGTTCCGCGTCAAGGGTAGACGAAGCAATGGACGTCTTGCGGACAGACAACTCTACTGTAAACGGCGTCGAATGGTACGCGCAGACACTGGATGATGCGTTACAGACTGAATGTGCTATGCTATGGTTCGTGATGTGACTGAGCGATCCGTCACTGCCATATGCACAATGTTCCTGTCATCACGTGAAGTGGTGCACTGAGGTGGATGCGATCGAACACGTCGGTCCGTCGTACCCTCCTGCATCCAACGGTCACATATCCGCAGGACAGTTATTTGCTTTCGTTCGACAGGACTACCGATTTCCCTGAAAGATAATCCACACTCTCGATAGGCCACTATCCTTCCTCTGTCGAATTCGGATACTTGATCAAACAATGATCGCTGTTTACTACGAGGCATAATTGATCTTTTTTTTTTTTTTTTTTTTTTTGAAAAAAACACAATTGCCGAAGTGTGTGAAAAAACACTTGAAATCGTCGAAAACTCCAAGCCTTAAATAGCGCTTTGAAGTGGCACCACAGGCGCGCGTGATGTTCGTCTGCGCTGAAATTCTAATAATTTGCATATCTCCCCTCCGCTAATGCATGTTGTAGGTTTCATGTTATTTGCATGCTTCCTTCAGGGTGTTGCATTTACGGTGGCCAGCAGTGTTTTTTCAGTTCGGGCAAAATTCAGCCTGGAAAATTGACAGGAATTGCAGCTGAAGACCCTTTGATGCTAAAATGTTACGTCATGCCTGACGGTTATTCTTATGAGTGACAGCCGTCACGTGAATCATTTGTAATCCTAGCTGCCTTGAGGATTGTGCTTCGCTACTGCACGAACTTTTGGCCGTCTTCTAGAGCAATATGTAGCAATCTTGCTTTTAAGCAAGAAGAAAGGAGATGAGGACTTTGGTGAACGCCGTTTCCTCCAGTCCGTGAGGTTCTGGCAGTCTTGATCGGTGCAGAAGTTAGAGATGCTAGTTGCCACATCGTCAAGCCCGGATTCGAATCCGAAAAAGACGTGGATGTTTGTAAACATATAGTTTCCGTGTGGCATTGTAGAAATTAAAATACTGGGGACCCGAAAGTTCTCTCGAGTGGATTGTCTATACTTTTCCAAATTATTGAATTTCCACTTTTCCTGTTACGTTCGGATCTCTCTGTATATGGACTGAAGCCTTGCAATACTATTCCGATACTGGAAAGCCAGCATGCAGTAGCACCGCTAGCATCATCTTTCAACGTAACCAGAATAGTCAAAAGCAATAGTCGCAGACAGTTAAGAAAGATTAAAGACAACAGCTAATCTAGCGACAATAAGGAAAGTGTTTTCTAGATACAAAATATCCTTGACTATGATAGCTATGAACTGGAGTCGTATGACGGCAGAACATTATTTGCTGCACGTCTGTGCAATAAGATCCGTCATGACAGAATGGTACTGCATGGAAATTTTGCTAGGTCATGTTCGCATTTTCACAAAGATTATCCAAATTTAGATGACTAAAAGGAACAGATTTTATATTATTAAAAGGATGTCAGTGCTAGCTTAGACAAGGAATCTGAAGTCACTGAGCTGCTGGAGTGAGAGAGAGACAAGATACTTCAGGCGCATGAAATGGAAGGCATATTCCCGTAACCTCTTTCCAAACATGTGAATATGAGCGTATAAGACAATATCTGAAATATTCTCAAGAAATGTGGGGCATAAAGGAAATCACCATCCCTAATTTCGCAGGACTTCGTTGTTTACAAGAAAAAAGATAAAATATCTCAACAAATTTCCTCACCAATCTTGCGGAAAGCTTGTCAAATTACATGCAGCATATATTTTAAAGCTCAGTGTTGTCATACGCTCTATTAATATTGCGGTGTCATGCAGCCATTTATGTGGGAGGTTAGATCTTCTAGGATCATAAAATAAACAAAATATCACCATAGCCAAAACAAATGTTTTTATGAGAATTGCTGCCTTTCCTGTAATCTTTTATTGAGAATCTGTACTATTTAGTTTTAATAAAGGTACCATAATGCCGCTTATACAGAACTTTTTTAAATTTTATTTCTAATGGCAAGGCAAATACAAAAGTACAAACAAACAATAAAAGGGGTACCTAAAATTGACCGAACTCATTGCCTCAAAATTCTCAATCACGGCAATAAAGCGTCATTTTAGAGCCGCCAAGAAGTTACGCAAGTCAACAGAGGTAGTCTCTATTCATTGAATCTGCCGTATTACATTCGTTTCAGATATTTTAGATGTAATGTCCAAAATAATTAATTAATATACTTACTAGAAATACCTTTTAAGAATTATCTGAAACCACTTTTTTTTTCTTTTTCTGTGAGTTACATCCATATTTTTATTTGATCCCTGTGAAATGAACAAATTATTCGAAAATTTGAAATTAGAGCATTATTTAGAAAAATTCAAATTTCTAAAGTTAGCAAATAGGTTTTTTAGGATTCACGGAGAGAAAGGTTCAATTAAAAAAAAAAATTGCCATATGACCACAATCACATGATGAGAGCCCACAACCCTCGGGGTCCAAACGAAACTAATGGTCGAGGACTTTTTTCTCCTATTACAATAATCTACCTTTTACTTATTGAAAAAATTTTTATTTTTTCTTCACACCGAAAGATTAAAGGGGTACTTAGCGAGTTGACGTATAAAACATGTACTCCCTCGGGGAGGTCCGTCTCTCTGCTGACAGGGAGAGGAAGCGAGAGAGGTGGTTTTTTTCACCCCGCCTCCTGTGCATCGAGTGAATTTTAATTAATCCTTGTCTCAATTTTTTTTGCGCCACTTCTCAAGTTTTTTATGATTATGTTTTTAATTTTTTACAGGAGTAGTTTTCAAAAAACTCTTTTTTCCTTTGTCCTCGCTGCCAACCTCAGGGAAAAAAAAAAAAAAAAAAAAAAAAAAAAAAAAAAAACTTCTGACACTTTTTTTAAAACAATTTTGAGCTTAAACGGATATTTAAATCCAAAATTGCAGTTTCGGAGAACGCTAAGAAAACTTTATGAGGATATAGTAAATTTGGAGATCATCCATCATAGTAGTATCATAATATTTTTCATATACCAGTTTTTCAGGATGAAAACAGCACCAGTGTAATGGAATAATCAATTTTTATTTTCATTTCTCATTTCTCTTATCTCTTTACACGAATCTTTATTAAAAGTTTAATTTTCCTTTATCTTAAAGCTTCCAGTTCAGGTATATCTTTCATCTGTTATTTAGTGTTAAATTAAATCATCCACCTCTGTTCCCTTTCTGTATGGGTAGTTAATGGTGCCGACTGCCTATCTCTAGGCTCAGGTTTGAATTCCGAAGAAGGCTTGCATGTTTATAAATGTATAGTGTTTTTTGGCGTGGAGGCAATTAAAATACTATACAGCCGAAACTTTATGAAGTGTTAATTGTGATTAATGATAATAATATTATGTCATAACACACCTCTCGTTTAATGTTTGAGGAAATTCAATGTCTCCAAGCTGTAAAACTTTTCCAAAACAGCGTTTTTGAAACAGCATTATTGACACAATGATTGGAGCTGCAGTGGAGATAGTTTATAAGAGTCGTTGACTAATAGTAAGACAAGTAGTAGAGAATCTACATTTGTCTTCCATTGAAATTTTCCCGCATCTTTCTAAACACGAACATATGAAATAAGCATTCGCGATGTGGATACATCTTGATAGCTGACGTAAGAACAGAAATAATTTTCTTATACGTATACTACTAAGTACTTAAAGAATGAGGTTATAGAGACATTAGGTATATTTTTGGAAGCAAGAAAGATGAAAAATAGCAACCGCCTTCGCCGAGAATCGAACCACGGACCTCTGGAATACCGGCCCAGCGTGCTACCGTTACACCACCAAGGCACACTAGGGAAGTGGGAGAAATACCTTATAAGGTTACTTCGAACAACGGTTGAAAACGGTCACAGAGTGATGTATGCAAAATAGCTAAATAATAGCAAATTTTTATGCATCTTGTTTTAATGAAACTACGCTCAGTAGTGCTTAAAGTCTCTGGGATGGTACGATTTATAATTTCTTATGTCATGATACCAAATCTCGTTTCATTCTCGGATTAATAAGTTATTAATAACTTTAGGATAACTAAATAGTAAAAGAAAATTTTGAAAACTTAGTACAGTGCGATATAAGCTCAAATACCACGAACATTGCCATCACATGAGTCAGAGATAATAACCTCAAGTTGAAAAAGAATACCGAGCAATGCCACACCTGTGCGAGTCTGTCTCTTAATAGGCTTTTAAGGGTTATGCTGAGGGACACTGTAATTAACACACATCTCTCTCTTTTTTTTTTTTTTTTCATTGTAACTTTCCTATCTCGTGCAATATAGCTAGTCATGAGATTCTTCGTCTAATGCTTTTCTTTTACGGTTACTTGAATCTGAATATTGCACTGCGGTACATTTTTGCAGCCGTGAGTACGAATATTAGTCATTAAATTCAGCAATTATGTAGTAGCTGATAACTTTGGCATTCCACTTCTCTCTTCCAGTAATGCAGTGTCTTGCAAAAGCGATGAATAACCTAGGATCCGCAGATGTCATAGGTTCGGAGAACTGTCATACACAAGTCTGATTAAACCGTATATTAATGAAAAATGTACAAAGTTTTCTTTGTAGATAAACTTCCATATTATTTTTGCTATTTTATTCATATATATATCATTAAGCTTTTCTGTCACGCAAGCCGTCTTCGGTACCCTTCATGCACATGTAAAATAAAACCGCTTCCAGGCGGTGTAATCTTAACAAAAAATAATTTCTTGGTGGCTTAGTTATAATTTTCACTAAATGGACTAAAATGTTGGTTTACTGGAGACCATGATTGTCGTTAATTTTAAGATCAAATACTATTAAATGATAACGGAAGGCCCAGTTTATTGCTTGTATGACTGATGATAGCATGGTCTTTTCACCAGAAAACGATACAGTTATCGGAATACGAAATAGTATCTGTCATTAATTGGTTAGAATGGGCATATGAAAGTGTAAGAATTTTTTTATTTTTCTAAACATCTAGCTTTTTTTAACTTGAGTTCTTTTGTGCCTCTGCTCATTTTCAAGGATTTCTTATTTCTTTTTTCCCACGGAAAGACCAGAGTATTTTTCCTCGGTTAGTAAAATTAACTATGATCCTAATACATAGAACTGTATTTCCTTTTATTGCTGCAAGCATTAGTAAGATGGAAGAAATTAAACTGCACATGCTGAGAACAACTTTAATAAATAAATTTTGGTTATAATCAAATTTATTTATTATATATTAGACTAAAATAAACCAAATAGTTATCCTTGAAGCATAGTTAAATTATCGTGTGAATTTTAGAGACTCAAACAATTCTTTTTTTTTCAGGGAATCTTTTTTTTCTTGTGTCTTCCCTAGTCCTCTACCAAATTTGGTACATTCCAGTTGACATACCGAGCTGCAGGTAACTCTGGTTTTGGTTTGGTTTATTCGGTTACGGCAAAGCACTTGAGGGCTATCTGCTTAAGAGAAGGAATACTTCGTGGAGGGCTTTGTAAGGAAAATTTGCTCGTATACACATTATACATGAGAAAAACGACGAAAAAACCCATGCAGGTAGTCCGTTTGCTGGGATTCAAACCGCGGACCGAAATACCAGATGGCTCTGAGTAGCCTCAATTTAAAAGCAAACATCCTGTTTATTACCCACCCCAATGACGTGTTTTTTGGCATGTTCTTTTTTCCATCACGAGTTTCGCTACCACTTTTTTTTTTTTAAATCAACAATATGATTTTCATGATCAACTGCTTTTCTGAGTAATTTTCACTGAAGAATCCTCTAAGCTTCGGCTATCCTATCAAAACTAAATGCCAGCTAATAGCCAAAAATTTGTTTTCCTAATTTTTTTCTACATAATCTAGGCATCGATGGCATTCTTTTTTGTAACAGAACTTGTTCTCATGCTTATTCAAAATGACAGGATAAATCCTCCGAAAACCAAAATTATTGTTTTAACCTGTAATGAATTAGTATATTAGAATTCAAAATGTGTATAAGACGATGAAGATATCTTTCCTTATAGATACTAATATAAATAACTATGCCCAGATATTACTAATGTGTATTTAAAGTAATAAAAGCTTAACAACTTATCTGAACGTTTAAAAAAATCAATAAATTCCCGTTATTTATATGATTTAACCTTACTATCATCGTGATAATATTGCCGTTATAAAGCGACACTTAAGTTAAACTTCTAAAAGGTATGTAGCAATGTCTTAAAATGCAGTTCCTTGGAGCAACAAAATTGCTTTTGCTCTAAAATTCGTCTAAAATTAAATCCTCGTGTCAAATTCCGGCCGAAAAGACAGTGATTTCTTGATCATAAATTATAATCTAAAGACTTTCTTTCCTTTTATATGCGGCAGAAGACTGGTGTCTTTAAATCCGGAAAGAAGAGAATGCAGTGATAACGCTTTTGAGGTAGTAAAACAGCTGAGACATCGTAAAATGGAACCGGTTAACAGCCTAAATTTAAAATCAAAATGAAAGTCTGCTCACATTTTCCGCGTCTTTTTTTGATGGGAGAAAAACAAAGCAAAAAAAAATCATTTTGATTATATGAGGCACATTTTTCCCCGAAAACTCTGAAATGAGATAGTAACGATATTTCTATGGCCTTTTTAAATAACAGTCTAATTGCTATTAACAAAAGCTGCAAAATATACTTTTAAACATAATCTGTTATGATGGCAAAAATTAACAATCAAAAAGCAAGCTAAACGATAATGCCGAGACACTAAACAGAATTGTTTTGTCAATGATTTTCATTGCTTTATTAGAAACAAAGCAAAGATAATTTATGGTTAGTGGTAGCTATAACGTAAATAAATTTAAAATAAATGCATTTTTCTCTTAACTGTTCTATTTTACAGAATGCAGCGATGCAAGTGCAAGAAAAACATGCAAATTAGTTTCATTTACGTTTTTGTAGACATTACTTATTTTCTCTCAAGACTGGTGGTACTTTAAGCCTCTAAGAAATTAACCTGGATTTTTACAGTTCCTCTTTACTTATTTTCTCAATAAATACGAAAATTTATTTTCGTTAAATATCCTCGGTATTATTCGTTAAATGTTTTATGAATTCGATCTTTTATAGTGAAATTAGAGAAAGTCTTTGACCATTTTTAAATTTCCTTTATATCAATATCACACCGTAATGCAATCGAAGTAAACAACATTAGTTTTAGAATTCACTCTAAGAACAAGGCTTGAATATCGATACAATTCCTTTCAAAGTAATAAGAAATATTAGACAGTATCATATTTCGTCGACTAAATAATAAAAATTTGATATTACATATAGCCACAGGCTGTATATCTGATCATAAAGTCTTCAAAAACGAAATATTTGGTTGATTTAAATATAAATGAGTTCTGGTTTAAAAAATTTTATTTTATACTTTCCATTTAGGTAACTATTCCAAAGGTATAAACATTATAAAGATTAAAACGATTTTTCTCAGTGGTCATACAATATTATTTATTGAACGTAAATGAAATAATATTCTTTACATATGGATATTTTGACTTAAGAATACTTCATTTTTTATTGCGTTATATTATCTAGCTTCTTTGCCTTAAATCTGTTAAATGTTGTGCAAAGTTAACAACCTAGTCATTATACATATGACAACAAAAATCTTGCCTCTCATATTAATCAGTGACGTCACAGCATATTAAATGAGATCACTTTAGGAATACCAAAACTTATGTCTCCGCTAATTACCTTTGCTGATAACGACTCAAAATCTCTAATAACGCAGATGTGGATTGTTGTGCAATAAAGTCAGTATTCACACCTGCAAATAAAAAAAATCTGATGTGGACACCACATGACTTTCTTGTACGGCTTACTAAATTGTACGTATTTTTTGCTTCCCTTCATTTAAACTTAGAATTTCGAATTAGTTTCCTAGAACTAATTACCTCAACCGTAAAGACGAACTGAAAAAGTTATCAAAAATTGTAAATTTTGAAATTAAATATCTCGGTTAATTTTTGTCGCACGGAAATCAAATTTCTTATAATTTTATTTTTACAAGTATAAAACTTTCCCAAATATAAATATTGGAACCAGGAGACCACATTAACAGTTAGATTTCGTTATTATTGAAAATTTATTTAAATTTTTTTAATATTTTCAACACATAAAATACTTTTGTAATTGGAATTATATGGCTATGACCAACGATTGCGAAAATAAACGGTGGTTAAAACTTTTAAGCCGGGTAAGGGGTAGGTATATAGTACTGCCGATTGCAATAAAAAAAGAGGATCTGATAACTAGATATTCTAGCAGTCCCATATAAAGATTTTCAACGCTGTATGGCTAATTGCTTCTGAGCTATGCAAGATATATACATACATACGTACGTACAGAAGTCACGGAAAGTCCCCTTTGAATCCATTTTAATTTTTTGAAAAAAAAATTGCAATAATTCCTTTGCAATTTTTTGAAAAAAAAATTGCAATAATTCCTTTGCTTCGTACAAAATGAAGTAAAAAACGTGAATGCTGAAATGATCCGCATAAATTGCATTTTTTATAGATGAACTAAATAATTGGTAATATTAAGAGCAGATTATCATTATTCCATCATGATCCCATTTCTGCAAATCCAGTTAAAATCAAGAAGCTACATTCTATGGATTATAGCTCGCATCTTTAATACGTGAAATTACACACATGCATGTCTAACTTTCTTAACAGGTAAGCATAATTTATTAATTTTTACTATAAAAAGTTAAATGTAATAATAAAAAATAATATAATTCTTATTTCTTAATTTCTGTCGCCTTTTTACTTCCTTGTATGAAGTAAAAAGGAAGTAGTGTAATCGCGAAAAGTTTCAGACAGCATATTTCAACGAGAATATCCATTTTGACCGCTATCGAACGCAATTTAACGATGTTTTTGCGTGATATCTGTACGTAAGGACAGAATAAAATGCTCTTTTCCTTCAAAAAAAATTATAAAACTCCTTTAAAATTAATTCTGAATAGAATTTTTGTGGCGTCTGTACGAACGTATGTACGTACGTGCGTACGTACGTATCTCGCATAACTCAAAAACGAGTAGCCTCAGAACGATGAAATTTTGTATATAGGACTGCTATAACATGTAGATGTGCACCTCGTATTTTGGTTGCAATCCGCCGCACCAAACGTATATAAATATATTTATATATATATCCACTCTGTTACCCGGCTCAGTGATCTCACTTTCTTTACTCTTATATGTTTGTAAATTGTACATTTTTGCTTTAAAAATGATTGAATTATGTTGTTTTTATCTTCCGGTTAAGGTTTTTATGCCTTTAGTAAATCTGTGTGCAATCTTTTTAGAATTATCATCAATTTTAAAGTTGTTTAAGTGCCGCTAAGACATTTTTTTGACGGCGGCCATGGATTGTTTACATTTAAAACAGCAGACTAGTGGATTTGTTGCCAATCTAGAGAAACTTAGCTTCGCAACAACAAAGATAACGTCTTCATTTATTATAGCCAATTAAATTATGCTTAATCCTTTCTGGAATTTTTTCGAGGAAATAAGTGTTTAAGATTTACTTCGTAATTTTTAGTATAGATATTTTGAGTTTTTATGTATTTTTGCCTTCTCGCGAAATGAGAACTGAATTAATTGAATGACAAATACTCAATCGTCTGTGAAAAACTGTTTCTTTTTTGTTTTATTTGCTTAATTTCTTTTATACATCATTCTAGCTTTATTATAGTATTTGAATAGAACATGTGGCAACGATTAGATAATTCTATTCTTTAAATGATATAAATTTTGTGCATTATGAGTTATAATATGAACGAAATATATACGTTAATTGTTATATAATTATTGGATTATATAACAGTTAACTTAGTTTCCGTTATATAATTATTATATAAGTTAACGGTTATATAATTATTAATACTGTTAAGTGAATCTAGCGCCAGAGTGTCGCTATGGTAAACAAATACTAGAGTGAATTTTAAAGAATGCATTTATTCTATTGTGGTTTATGCGCTGTCGGTAAGTAGATTTAATTCAATCCAATAAATTTAAATGAAATGCAAGAAAAAATGCGTATAATTTAATATTCCAATACAAGGAAGTCATGTGGTGTACACATCAGATTTTTTCTTTAAGTAACTCTCAGACTGCTTTTACACACTTCGTTCGGATCATACATGTATTCCTATTATTGACTGGTTATAATCTTTTCGGAAGTTCATATTTTTATCGTTTGTCGAAGATGAAAATATCGATAGAAATTGTAATATTGAAAAGCTGATAAAAATTTAAATCTGTAACAATTTTTTTCAACTACATTTTTTCAACTACATTTTTTCGCATTAATTCCATTAAAATATATTTTCCATAAAATTGAAATTTATATGTATGTATATACGATAAAAACTTGGGGTAAGCTGCAACGGACTGACGATGATTCTCAACCTTATAAATTGGAGAGACTGCTGCATAATTAGAAAGATGACACTTGAAGGAGAAGTAGCCGAACTGAACATAATCTTTATTGTTGGACACGAACTAATTATCGAAAACACATTTTCATTACACATGATCATGAGCGCAATACGCACCCCACAATTTTATATAGAGTACCATATTTTAAATAACTGCTTAGTTAGCAGCACGACAAAGGTAGCGAAATGAAGTAGAGTCCAAACGGCAACAGACCTGCAAGCTAACTGCGCATTTATCCAATATGGCAGTCTGTTAAGAGAAAAGTTAAGTTATTTAGGTTGGAAAAGTTTCAGTTCCCAAGTTTCGAAAAAGCTACGTCATCAGCGTTACGCAAGCCTTGTGGCATAGATTAATCTAGAAATAACGCAATCCAGAGGAATTATTCAGATTTTTAGAGTAGAGAGGGAGAATGAAGGGGTTACCGTTAATTTAAATCATAATTTTGATTTACATGTTTTTTATGCATGCTGTATAAAACTGTGGGGTGCATAGCGCACCCGCAGTGATCATGTGCAATGAAAAAGAATATGTGCCTAGGAATTAATTATCAAGGAATAAAATTATATGTGGAATTTACGGCTGCATTTGTCTTCGAGTATTGTCCTTCTAACTACGCGGAAGAGCCTCTCCAAGGTATTACAACCCAAAGAACCATCGCCAATCTGTTGCAACAACTCCAAATCCTCTTATACGTATATATATACGTATATATATATATGTGTGTGTATGTGTGTATATACGTATATGTATTCGAAATTTCATTAATCACTTTTAAATCGTACAAGGTTTTTTTTCATCTGTGTACTTTAAAGCAGTCAATGCTCATTACAGCATACAATTTCCTGACGACCTAATCAGTCAGCTAAATTATGTTTAGCTAACATACAGCATTATTAGAAGAGCTTGACTTTTCAAATTATCGATTATTTGAATATGCATATAAAAACTGTATCCCTGTAATCATTATACATCAGGAACAGGGACAGGGAAAAGTGACTTTTACGGGTATTGCTTCGCCGCACTACTGTACCCGCTGGGCTTACCGCTATATTGGTTGGGGCTTATGGTACCGTTTTTCTCTAAGTGGTGGCATATTCTGCCCGCGATTGCACGTTCCAGGAGTTTACCTATTGCAGGTAAGAGGTTGATTGGTCTGAAGGCTTCCGGATCCGTTGGATCTTTATTATTATTTTTTAACAGTATTTTTTGTCCCTGTTTGAGACAATTCGGGAAGACATAGAATTTGAGGCAGAGGTTTAGCAGTTTGTGGAACAGAAAGGGCATTGCGTGGTGAATTATCTTATTAGTCCTGTTGTCTAATCCGTCAGGTCCCGGTGCTTTATTATTCGGAAGATACTTAATATTTTTTGAAATTTCTAGTGAGTGGAATTTCACATCATCTGGAGTATCTGGAGCGGTATTATTGTATCTAATATCCGAATGTGAATGCCCATCGTCTTCTGCATTATCTCTCAAGAAGACAACATCTAAAATATTGTTGAGAATCTTTTCAGTGACATTACCAAGCTGGCTGTTATGTGAGAGTTGATCTTTTGGAAGAGCAATATGTGCGGGACTGAAAACTTTACATGTAGCCATTTTATACAGCTGGCCGTATGTTTCTTTATTATTACAGCAGTAATTCTTCCAGCTTCGTAATTTTGCCTCAGTTATTTTCTTTTTGTAATTTGCTATTTTGTTGCTTGTATTTTACCCATATTTCTATTTTCAACCCTTCCGGAGCACTTTTCATTTTTCTGCCAAGGGTCTTTGTATGTTGCTTTCCACGTCTTAATTCCTTTGTCCACCAGTTAGTCTTCGTATTCTTGTTGTTGTTACGGAGTTTAAATGTGTTGATTGCTGTCTCCTGTATTATTTTGATAATTGTTTTCGTTATATCATGGACTGCATCGGGTGATGTGAATTTATCAATTTTCCGCATACTGAAGACATGTGGAGATTTCATTATATATCAGAAACAGATCGTTTAAAACTTCTCAAATTCATGGTGGAACACAGTTTTTAAATGTCTGATGTGGACAATACGATTTCTTATACGACCTATTAAATTACACACTTTTTTCTGCACTTCATTTAAACTTATTTCCTCGAATTTTATTCGAGATGTACACTGAAGTGACAAAAGTCATGGGATACCTCCTAATATTTGTCGGTCCTTCTTTTGCCCTGCGAAGTGCAGCAACTCTACGTGGCATGGACTCAACAATTCGTTGGAAGTCCCCTGCAGGAATATTGAGCCTTGCTGCCTCTATAGACGTCCATAATTGTGAAAGTGTTGACGGTGCAGGGTTTTGGGCACGAACTGACCTCTCGATGATGTCTCATAAATGTTCGATGGGATTCATGTCGGGCGATCTAGGTGGCTAGATCATTCGCTGGGGTCGTCCAGAATGTTCTTCTAACCAATCGCGAACAATTGTGGCCGGGTGACATGGCGCATTGTCATCCATAAAAATCCCATCGTTGTTTGAATACGTGAAGTCCATGAATGTCTGTAAGTGATCTTCAAGTAGCTGAAGGTATCCATTTCCAGTCAATGATCGGTTCAATTGCACCAGAGGAACGAGTCCATGCCATGTGAAAACAGGCCATACCATTATGGAACCGCCACCAGCTTGAACGGCGCCTTGTTGACAACTTGGGTCCATGGCTTCGTGGGGTCTGCGCCACACTCGAACCCTACCATCAGCTCTTACCAACTGAAATCGTGACTCATCTGACCACGCCACGGTTTTCCATTCGTTTAGGGACCAACCGATATGCTCACGAGCCCACGAGAGTCGCTGCAGGTGATGTCGTGCTGTCAGTAAAGGCACTCGAGTCGGTTTTCTGCTGGCATAGCCCAAGGAAAACAAATTTCGCCGCACTGCCCTATCGGACACGTCCCTCGTACGTCCCACATTGATTTCTGCGGTTATTTGACGCAGTGTTGCTTGTCTGTGAACACTGACAACTCTACGCAGACGTCGCTGGTCTCGGTCGTTAAGTGCAGGTGGTCGGCCACTGCGCTGTCCATGGTGGGATGTTATGCCTGAAATTAGATACTCTCAGCACACTCTTGACACTTTGGATCTCGGAATGTTGAATTCCCTAACGATATCCGAAATGGAATGACCCTTGCGCCTAGCTCCAACTACCATTCCGCATTCAAAGTCTGTTAATTTTCGTCGTGTGGCCATAATCACGTCAAAGCCTCTTCACATGAATAACTTGAACCCAAATGAAAGCCCTGCCAAAGCACTTCGCATTTATACATTTTCTACGCGATACTACTGCCATCTGTATATTTGCATATTGCTGTCCCATGACTTTTGTCACTTCATTGTATTTCGTATTCGATCAATTTTAGTTCTCACTTCACGACAAAACAAAAATGTATAAAAAACTTCATTAAAAATTGTAAAAGATAAAATAATCTAAAACACCAAATATGGTTAAAAAAAAGCAATTTTTATAATTAAAATTACGGTTTTTACTCAAAAACAAGCAATTCTGTCAGCGGTCAGGAAGACAGAATTTCGGTGCACAAAAGTGGAAGTTAACTTTTAATCACACTGGGCGGAAAAAAATACCGAAGGTGTTGTACCAACTGATTTAATTCACTATTTTACTAAGAGTTTCAAATGTAAACAAATGGGGCGGTCTATCTAGGCTTAGCAGCGCCACTTTTAACTTTTTGATAAATTTAGAACTATTGCGTTCAAATAATACAAATTCATCCAAATTTAAAGTTTTATGTACATTTTGAGACATTTTGTTCTCTTCGCCTTTCTGAAGCATGTTAACCAATTCTCTGATGTCATTCCTAACGCTGGATATAATAACTAAAGTCGCAATAAATAATAATCAAATTAAACAATAGCTAAAGCTAAGATACAAGTTAAAGCAAGATTTGCGCTTTTGCAGCTGAGGATGATGATTCGGTTAAACCATCGAAACTAGTCCTGTGAAAATTTGAAAATATAACGCTGATTTTTGTTGACTTCTAAATTAATAGCTAAAGTAACAACTCATGCCTTAAAGCTCCTTCAACTCATAAAACCTTAAAGAAACGAAAGCTAATACCGAAACACTTCGCAGAATTATTATTTTGATTTGTTAACAATTCGTATGAATTTTGTGAATATGATGCCTGAAAAGCAATATTTTAAACCTTTTTTATAACTGCAGTAACAGTTTTTTCAGTGATGATATAGGGAGTGAATCCGAATATCTTTATCAATTCCCATTCTAAAATAAATAATGAATATAAAAAAGGGCCTGGCAACACTTAACACAGTAAATGTAAACATTGTCAGTGGGTCCACGTCATATACATTTCCTTCCCTCTCTTCACCTTTTCTGATATAAAATAAGGTATTTTATGCGATATAATTAATATTAATCTATAATATCTTTCTAGAGATATTTCTTTCATCGGGGTTTAGTTGCGCTAATGATAATAAAAGAGGGATTTTATTACAGATATATATATAATATGATGCATAGTATAAACTGACTTTTTTGAACCCAGTGCCGATAAAATTAATTTTTTAGTATACATTTTTTATTTATGCATATTAAGTTTATAAGTTTGCTGATATTGCACTGCACACTCAGTGATTTTGGTCTTCTGTGGATATGGTCTCCTTAAAGAATAAATGCTATCAATGATATTTAATATAGAAGTTTCTCTGTGTTCGCGGAAGTAGTGTTATTTTTGGAAATAGTCATCTACGAGGGGTGATCATCATGATAAGTTTCATTATATTTAGTACAAAAATTCACCCTCTGTTGTTGCATTTGCTCGCAATGTACATATTTATAAGTATTACAGGTTTGAAATAACATTATTATGCTGAAAACAGAAAACTCTAACTATATGCTGCTCAACTTTAGCTTCATACTCGTATATTTTTTAAATTTTACAGCTGTTATACATCTGTCGAAATACAGTATTTCATTAATACTGTTGAGTGATGTCAGATAGTTCATCTTGGTCAAAACATTTTTTTTTTTCAGTGTTTAATAGTCTAGTGTTTTCGTTTTTCCATGCCACTATATTTTTCAATAGTGATCCATTTAAAATTCTGCTAGATTACTTAATATCCTCATTAATTTCTCGAAGCGCAAAACACAGTTTAAATAGAAACCTATAAATTATTTCACAAATTATTATTTTTCAACACGATTTTCCATAAACAATTGCATTTGTAGACGTTCCAGGTATAAAACGTATATTAAATATAACTTGTTAAACGTGTACCATTGAATCTAGACTATTGAGGCTCTAAGGAACAACAGTAACTAAATTGGCATAAACTCTTTATAAAATATGGGTATATTTACAGAATTCTAGACATTTTCCGAGACGTAACATGAAGATGGACACTGCACTAAAATCGGGAATTATCTTTCACAATAAAAGATAAGTGGTCACTTTCATATAACGATGCCTGTTATTATCATTCATGTAACATAAAATTTTAATTGATTCTTAAAATTTTTTATCTCATTTTACACGAGAAGGTCTACAGTTTTAGCCATTTCCCTTGCTTTCTGTATGGTAATTTATTTTATATATCATAGCTTGATTGATTTATGGGATCAGATATGGTTATATACTCTTTCCATATAGGAATATACGACTTAAGAGTTGTTGCCTTAAGATCTTGTTGGTTTAGTGGAGCTATCTTTATTTAGTAATCAGAATCAATGGTTGTTGATGAACGCTCTTTTAAAGTTGTCAAAGGCAATGTCTGCCTATAGATGACACCAGTGATCCAGTGAAGATGAGTGTTCATTGCTTCTCTGCTTGTGCTGAGGTCCTTGAAACATCTGTCCTTTGGATCGCAGCATGGAGCCTCGAATGTTTAAACCAAAGCGCCCTCTGAGTTTAAGCATTGAGGTATCCTTGTTTTTCACTGCGAGCGATGTCGCTACAAGTAAACAGAAGAATTTTTTATTCTACACTGCAATTTTTCAGGACCTAGTTTTAAAATTGCTAAAAATGAATGCTTCTAGACCTCCTTCCTTGTTTGGAAATGCCATACAAACTGGCCATAATTCAAATTTCGTTACACCTTACCCAAGATTTTATCCTTCAAATGAAGACGACATCTTATCTGATTTCAATTCTGATCACTATTTTTTGCCGCTAGTCCAAACATAGAGCACTTTAAGTATACGTCTTTCTGTTTCGTGAAAGTGTTACAATCACAAACGTCCATGTCTTATCCATGACCTGACAATCCCACCAAAAGGCTTGTCAATCAGCTTTCTCTAACCATATACTTTCTGGCCAGCTGGATATAATTTAGATTTATTTCAAAGAATTATATTATTTTGTCTCCATTATCTTTTATTCCAGAGATAGAACTCTCTGTTGATTGTAGAAAATCACAATAAATAAAATACCATTTTAAACCGATAAAAGGCTTTAATTTTTTTTAAATTTTATGATTTTTGTTAAATTACTAATGAAAGAAGAAATAAAAATATTTGAAAAATTCCGTTTGTAATTTATTTCCCTTTGTGTATATTGCGAAATGGGGAAAAGGTAACATTTTACTAGTAGACGAATGACATGAAAATCAGAACTTCCCATTCTTCTGTTTTTAAAAAATGAGACAATAGGATCTTATCAAAACTAAAACAAATTATTCACCTGTACCTACTCAGCATACACTGACAGAAAATTTATAATGAAATTCCTCAAGAGTTTTCCGTGTCACTTCATGATCAAACACGCAAAACTTCCCCTCCTATTCACCAACACTGAATTTCGCGCTTGAAATCCCAAATTCCTATCAAGCAGTGATCTGAGTTGCTAAATGAGATAGAACAAGAGAACCCTAGGAATAAGAATTATAGAGTTAGTACAGAGTAAACTATCACATACTAAGAATTTTAAATTAGGCTTAAGCTTCTGCCATTGAAGTCATTCTGTTGTCGTTAAAAGTCTACGAGTTGCAGCTGCTTCCGCCTAAATCAGAAGTAATTATCATGTTGTTTAAAACGGCGTGTCCGCAAAGGAAGATATATGGATCTGAAGAATGCTGCAAGTCTGAATCCGTTGTTCGCTGAGTTATAGAATAATTAGTAAACCCCTGAATAAATTATGCAGGGAGCCTTTGTCCATGCTCCAATTACGTTTCCCGAAACAAATTGCCAGGATGCTCCTGGATACATATGTCATCGCACATTTGTAGTTTGAACTCGTTTAAATTGACATTATAAAGCATTAAATGTTCTTACTTTCAATGCCATTGTGAATACGAAAGTGTTTCAGAATTCTTTGTTGATGGGTTTGATGAAAGTGAATTTATATCTGTCTCTTTATCTACTTTTAAAAATGCGCCTAATTATCCTGTGGTATAATAAAGGGCGATTATTGTCCAAATGAATTTCCATCTATTATCTAGGCATTTTGCTTAGCAGTAATCTGCATTTTTTTAATTTATGAAATTTAGAGTCAAATTTAGAATTAACAAATTTGTTAATCATTAATTGTCGGTTCCAGAAATTTTTTTTTGTAAATAAATATAAATAAAATTGTATAAAATTTGAATTTTATATATATTATTACTTTTTGCTTTATTTTTTTTTTAAAAATTGCCTTAAATATATATAAAAAAATTGCCTTAATATAAATAAAAAATTGCCTTAAATATTCTTACACGTTACTCACTCTAAAACAAAAGGAAACTTAAAGTGCATTTTGAGTTTTCAGATAAATTTCAGCTTAAAGCCTTTGAAGTAGTATGGGTATTACCCCTGAAGTAAGTAAATCATTGTCAGTTGTATGCGAATGCTGAACCTATGCCATGTTGATTCCATGATTCTATGCAGTGCTGGTTCTAAGTTTATACGGATCCTACTCAATGGTATGCTGGAGTCGATCCTTTGTATTGTCGACTGTATACCTGTGTCTATGCTTATACAAGTAGTTCGACCAGGTTCGAACTCATGCCAGCACGGTGGCTAGATGATTGTTTTCTGTGGTTTTCTCCATTTGTAACGTGAATACAAAACAGTTTTCCTTATAAAGTCCTCCAAAAAGGCAAGGTTTGGTTTGGTGTCTTTGATTATGGCAAAGCACAAGAAGGGCGTCTGCCTAAGGGAAGGGATGTCTTCGTGAAGGAGTTTCTAAGGGAAACTGGTTCGTATACACGTTATACATGAGGATTACCACGAAAACCCCTATGCGGCCAACCCGTGCGCTGGGATTCTAACCTTGTTCTAACTGCAAGTACCGCTTAACCACTGGTGGATCCCCTATAAAGGCATCCTTCACCGTAGGCAGACAGCTGTCGTATGTTTTGCCATATTCAAATAACCGTTAACAACCAGGCTAAGTGAAACCAGTAAACACTGGTAGCTCGAAATCTTGAGTTCATATCCTTAGAATGTCTTCCAGGAAGGCATACACATCTCTTAGTCAGACAGCTGATGTAAGCTTTAATCAATTAGTCTAACCGACAGCTCATAGCATAGCCCGACAGATGTCGTACATTATCCTTTTTTACAATATAAATGTGACTATGAGACGCCAAGTCTAAAAATTTAAATTGATATTTGCGTTCTTTTACAGACACGCATGTGATACGTAACTTAGGGGAAAAAAATGGTGTAGACGATTATAATGGGTGGTTAGGCAGCCCTTCTAATTTAGAGCTAGCATGCAAGCTCGCGTATATAAAATGTATACCAGTTGTTAATCGATCTGCTAAAAATAACTCCTGTCTGTAATTATTAAGGCGAGTAGCTTGATAACCCTTTCCTTCTTAGACAGAGCGTAGTTTTTTGCACATTATGTGAACAATAACAGCTATTTTTGAAGTGCTTTAAAACTAAGACTGAAATTTGAATTCTCTTTCTGATACTAATTCTTTTATTAACCATTTGAGAATTCCAGGTAATACTGAATTAAATTTAAACTAGTTTAAGAAATTTTGGAATAATTTTATTTGTGATAACATATATTTATATTTATTAAATACAAGATTTGGTTACTTTTATTATTCTTGTGTATTCTCCAAATTTAGTTGACATCTAGCGATAAAACTTTTTCTCACCTATTGAGAACATGCAAACTTTCGTGCAAGATTTGCAATTTGCTTTCATCCTGCGTTGATCTGTACTAAAATTACAATTTATTGTCAAAATATTAATGTACGAAATTAATTTTGGTGTAACATAAGTTTTATTTTAATTTTATTTTATTTCTACTACTTGAAATCTGAATTCCTTCATTAATTTTCCAAGCAGCTATTTCGCTAATTTTTGTAACTCCCGAATTTGCTACTAATATTTTCTTTTCAATTATTTACATTTTATGCCTCGAATTAATGACCGGGATTCGTACTCCGGATCTCTCGAATTCGCATCAAGTGTGTCTGCAGGTACATCACGAAGGCACGCAGAAAGCACGGAGGTTAGGGTTAACCTTAGGTTTATTCTTTTTTACTTTTACTGAGTAATGGGACTTTCTTTAAAAAAAAAAAAAAAAAAAGCTTACAAGGATTACAGTCAACTCCTTGTTAACCGAGCTAATATCGTTACGTTCACTGTTAACTCAAAATAACTAGAATAAGTCCATTTGGTTACGTAAATTCAGTCTCCCTCCCCCACCCGAAAAAAAGAAGAAGAAAAAAACACTATAATGGAAGATCAAGCAAATTAGAAACAAAGAAACTAAGCTATAAATGGCATTAAAATTTAATATTTACAAGAGAATTTGAACAATATCATTAAGTTGTTTGTTACAGTATTTTTTCCTTCGTTCTGCAGTAAACAAACTTATCTTCTTTATCTTTCTCTCTATTAATCGGAAACTGACTGCATTTATTTAGGTAAGCTGAAAGAAGCTACTCTGTTTAATTATTTAATCAGAAGTTTGTACCCAGCATTATAAACTAATTCTGAAGAATACTAAAAAGTGAAAACACTTTTTTAAATGGGTTTTCAGTACTGAGAAATGGTTGTGACAGAGTAATTCCGTGTGTTTAATGAAATATAAATATTGATGTTCATCAAAAATTTTACATTTAGATATTATAAGGAATAAGCTTGCATAAGGAACATGCATCCCATCATATCGATACGCCAACTCAGGAACCAATTTCGATATTAGGCTGCTGATCATCGTAAGCTGGAGTCGATCGTATTTAGGCATATTAAAAATAATATTTTAATAAAATTCTGTCCTTGTTGATTAAGCGTTATTGTTAATTATAACCCTTGGCTATGGTATGTCAGTGTCAGTTGGGCTCCCCCCCCAAGCGGCCGAGCGGTAAAGTCGCTGAACACTGGTAGTTCGGTCCGAAGTTCGAGGCCCACGAACGGACTGGCTGCATGGGCGTGTATACGAGTCATGTAGCCAGTCCCATGTGTATATGCCATGTGTAATGTGTATACGAGCCAGTTTCCTTTAGAAAGCCCACCACGAAGGTATTCCTTCCTTTAGGCAGATAGCCCTGGAATGCTTTGCCATAATCGAATAAACCAAATCATTGTCAGTTGTATGCGAATGCTGAACCTATGCCATGTTGATTCTATGATTCTATGCAGTGCCGGTTTTAAGTTTATACGGATCCTACTCAATGGTATGCTGGAGTCGATCCTTTGTATTGTCGACTGTATACCTGTGTCTATGCTTACACAAGTGAAAAAATGTGCATGAATCCTTTTACTCATTATTATATCACTATCAAAATTTTTCTTTGATCGTGTCAATCGTATATCGGCACCGGGATGCGGTTCATAATTGCACATTGGTATCGTAACCGTGGGAGCGATAACAATGCGGAGTAATAGTCTTCAGCTACTGAATTCACACACCTGAAGTTAAAGAGAATGCTTGAAAGCTTTTCAGGTATAAGTATCTTTGCTTTTAAATACTGCGCATGAATGCTTTTGTAACCACGACTTTAACTGCAGTTTGTGGGTAGATTTTTTTTTCTTTATGGCTTTATTAGAATTCAGTTGATACTTCAATGGAGAAAAGTTCAAAGAGAGACCTACAGTTTGTTTGTGAACTGATTATTTTATTTATAACGATGAAATTAATGAAACAGACAAAATGACGTGAATGCTTGTCTAAAATGAAACCCATTTCTGGAAGAAGGAAATAAAATGTCAGTAGAAGCTGTTCATTTGCTAATATAAGACTTGTGCTCAAAAAATAAACAACAAACGTTAAAAGAAAAAGTACGAATGTAAAAAAGGAATTAAAACATACAATTTGCATATGAGGTAGAGGTTGCATTACCGAATGCAGCATAAAAATGCAATCCCGAAAGCACGCCACAACTTCTGAAAAGACGGCATTCCGGACTTATGCGTCAGTTTACAATCACCAGTTCGTTAGTTCTGTGTAATCCGAGATAACCTAGGTGGAAAGCATGAGCCGAAAGCACCATTTGCACGATGAAATGCGTTGGGGAGGGGCTGTCGGGATGTTGCAAGCATGTGCAAGACAATCCGCTGTTGCGAGAGAGCTAAATGTGCATCGTAGTGTCATCAACAGGTTGTGGAATCGTTACTAACGGGATCATAACCCTGTAGAAGTCGTGGGTCTAGATGCCGGAGTATTACCACAACGGCAGATGTTCACTTCCTGTTGTTATGTGCAAGGCGCCGTAAATCACTAACAGCACGGCAGCTGGCCGTCACATCTCTCTGCTATTGCAGGACGGCTCATATCTCGACAAACTATATCGCATCGACTGCATGAAGCTGCACTGTCCTCCAGTCAACCTGTGGTTTGTGTTCCTTTGAGTCCATCCCATATCAGAGCGCGGTTGAATTGGACCCGTGAACATCGCACTTGGACACCAGAACACTGGGGCCACGTATTCTTTACGTGTCTCGATTTAACATCAATAACAATTCCCGAAGGGCAATGATATTGCGAGAGCCAGGAACACGATATCGGGCGCCAAACATCGTCGAAAGAAACCATTACAGAGGAGCAGGTTTACTTGTATGGGTTGAGGTAGCAACGAAAGGCTTCACTGACCTCTACATTATTTCCTGATGGTTCCGTCACAGCCGTCCGATATAATGAAATTTTACTCCGTCATGTTCGTCCTTTTATCGCTGTAGTGGGTACCAACACGATATTTATGGACGATAACGCCCACACGCTTAGAGCTCGAGGAGTGAGGAGTTATCTGGAGAGTGAAACCTTTCCACGTCTGCTGTGGCCTTCTAGATTACCGAACCTGAATACCATTGAGCATGTGTGGGACAAGTTGGGACGACGGGTAGCAGATCGCAGTGTGTCACCATGTAGTCTCTACGAGCTCCGACATGCATTACTACTGGAATGGATGCTACTGCCATAACAAGCGATCAACGACACTACTGCCAGCTAGTCTCGCCGTTGTCAAGCATGCATTTCAGCTAGAGGGATTCATATTCGTTATTCGCGTAATGTTTTCATTGCACATTCTTTCGACCTGTTTGGTCTTCCGCGGCCTTAATATATGAATTTTTGTATGTCTTTGCTTTTTTGTTTGCTGTGAAGTCTAGTAATGCCACACTAGCCTCTTGGATCAATTTCACGCATATCAATTAAATAGTTTTTTTAATTTATTTTTTAAATTTTATTTCATGTTTTGCCCTTGTTGTTTATTTTTGTAGCAGGAGAGTATATAGAAAATGGAACTTCCAAATAGAATACGATTTTTCACCGAGGATGGAAATATCTTTCAGCGATTCGGTTAAATTTATTGCGTATTACTTGTAATTATATTCAGTTTTAATATTTTAAGTTACACGTGAAGTGCACAACTAAATCTTGAATATTATATCTGTTCTTTATTAAATAAGTGCGATTGTCTGCTGTTACGCTAAATTACAACAGAATAAGGACATAATATTTTTTTTCTGTACCGTCTGATATTGTTATGTTGAACATTAAATAAGTCATCTTACAATGTTCTACAATTCTAATTTTTAAAGATTAACTCTTAAGCTACTAGACTTTAGCTCTAACATTTTTTCAACTTAAGCTATATACAAGTTACTTGGGTTGTCAAATTCGAGAATGAATACAGAGCTCTATTTAATATTGCCCTTTTTGTTGGGGGGTAGAGAAAGCTGTAATAATATTAACTTATTGAGCAAATTTATAAAAGCATCTGTTTCTCCAGATAATATAAAAATTCTTTCTTTTAGTTAATTTTCTAATTAAAGAAGCAGTCTGTTTCTTATCTTGCATTAACTACCAGTTCGACAGCATAAAAAAGAAATATGTTTTAAATATCAAAATTATGCCGAACACAATTATTTATAGTTTGATATGTATTTTCAGGACTTTCATTACTTATGCTATTTGAACACTTAAATGTATATAGAGCGTCTTAATAAAAATTTGTATGCCTAGTTTTTGAGATTATTATCAACAAGATATTTATTTATAAATGTGTACTGTAAATAATTTAACGGCAGTGAAAAATAATACTAGCCTAAATCAAGCCTAAATCCAAACTAGCCTAAATCAAGCAAAAAAGAAGAAATAGAAAATTGCATTATCAGATATAACAGATTTGTATTCCAGAACAAAACTGCAAGCTGTTAATTCAAAAGAAAATTAAATAAAAAGTAATTTAATATATAAAGTCCATAATTTACCTGCGGAAGAAATTTTAACTTGGTGAAATTTTTATATTTTGTTATATTTAAATTTCAGTCGTATGGTTTGTGTTGTAATGAAAATGCCTAAACTATGACCTTATTCGTAACGATAGAAAAACCAAAATTATTTATCTGTGTTTTTGAATCTTTGCAATTGAATCAGACATTGCTTCAGTATGGCTAGCCTATCTTCTTTGTAACAAGGCAGCCAAGAATATTCACTTTCTAAATCTGCCAAGAAAGCAAAAAATTGATGCTGCTTTAACTCAGAGACCTTATAAAAAAATTTTAACTGATTTCATAAAAAGCATCTTCCAAATTAATAATTTTAAAGACATTGTCTCAAGAGTCTTTTTCTAAAACCCGAGATAGTATGAGTGCCTTCAAATTCGGTGAAATTCCACTTTTAATTAGAACATAATAATTATATATTCTTCTGCTATCTCCTCGGCATGGTGAGCCGAAAGATACAGAAAAATGAGTCAAAGGCCGTGAGCTTGGCATGCTTGCTGTATGACAGCTATCTTTTTGTAGACTTGTTAGCTCGGTTTTCTGCGTATATGCTACAGATAAAACGATTTCAGCGAAGTCATTTTAAAAAGCAGTTACTTTAAAATTAGTTTTGAAAATGGATCATATTACAAATAGAGGCAAATGAACTTTACGATTTGAAAAGGTCGCTTGCAACTCATTCTCTGAAAGCATCTGTGGTGATGTCTCTCATAGCAATATGTTAATCCTTTGTAATTAGATCAATAAATATAACTCGTCCTACGAATGTGCCAAGAAATTTATGTAGCGCCCCCTTTGATGAAATACAAAGAAGTCTAATAATGATGCAACCGAGAAAGACCGGGGAGAAAGTGGTTAAGAGGGGGATAAGCATATGGGTAGAAATAACAATCATCTGTACCACTCTTCTGCTGAAAGACACTCCTTATTTCAAGTCTTTATTACATCGACGGGGGGTTTTTAGGAACTCTCGGACCTCCTACGGTAGGGGTGACCCCCCATCATGTGGCTGATGAAATGCGGCGAACGAGAAAGAGGGGGCTGCCCTTATGTGCGTGCGTAGTTCCATCTTAATTACGACTCGCGTGGAGCGCTCTAATGTGCATTAGGATAATTGATTCCGTATACGTCAGTCATGCTTTACTAGCTCGGGTCTGACGGTCAGCCGCTTTCGGAAATGGTGTCCTGCCAAGTTCCGGACGCAGTTGCCGAATAGAAAGGGTGGAGGAAATTCTCTACAGCAAGTCGCTGCGTAAAAGGCTTAAAACAACGACGGTCAGCGCCTGTTGAGGAAAAAAAAAGAACCTCTCAGCGGAAACGTTCTTAGTGGAATTGTAATCGCTCATGCAAAATTACATCAAGGAAAGTGCAATTTTAAGATGTTACGAAATAAGAGGCTTTGTGTCAACATATTTAAATCTTTGGAGAAAAATTTGTTTAACCGTTTACCGAACGTACAGAATTTTACGTTTTGTGTGTGAATGAATTGAATTCCACTATAGCCTAACTAGAAGGAAAATTTAACTATTATGGGGGGGATAAATCTAAGAAGTGGATTCCATCCCCTCCTGAGACTGCAGGCTTTTATTTAAAAACTTTAAAGATTCCATATGGAGACCACAGGCGGTCGACAGCCCCAAACCAAAATCGCGAATCTGCATTTTTGGTTTTTTTCTCATTTACATGTGTTTTCTGCATTAAGCTGAAAAATCGAGATATATATTCTTTTGAGTTGCATATAAAATAAATAATTTAATTAGCAAGATTTACTAGATTTTTCTCAAAAACCAAACGCGTATCCAAGCTACGTGTATTTCGAAACAACAGTTTTGTGAAGTGGTAGGTCTGGATGCGATAGTGATGACTAAAGTTACAGTCAATAATTATAACCCCTGAAATGTCAGTAGGTAATAACTGAATAAATAATTTGAAATTAGAATTGAATTATTCTTAATTTACATAGATTTTTACGCCAAAAAATGTTAAGAAATATCAAAAGTGTCCAAAATGAATAGTTTTTTTTTTTTTTTTTTTTTTTTTTTTTTTCCCCAGTTTATGAAAAGTTATTTTACACTACAACAAATTAAATAAATATCAGTTTCACTCATATTTTAGTTTAAATAATTGAGTATTATGTAAAATCTGAAACGTAAACTCGTGTGGAAAATTAAGAGAATCTGCATATTATGTCGAATTTCTGGAAACGTAGGGAACAGATTTTTAAGGAAATTTTGTTTGAATATATGTTTATAACACAGAAAGAGATGTACCATTCAAAAGTCACTTTATGAACGTACAGTTATCAGTAAACTTTATAGCACAGGGATGTCCAAAATCCACTTTGTGATAACGAAATGAAAATAGTCTACTATGGGATATGGGTGCCATTCACAGCCAGAGCAGTCGCGAAGCATGACGGCATACTGGACAGGAGATGGCTGAGGAGTCCCTATGGCAGCTGATTCCACTCTTGCAGCAAAGCAGTTTTCAACTGCCGGATGTTTCTCGGAATGGAATGGCGATATGAAACTTCCCTCCCAAGAGCATCCCAATCATTATCCATAGGTTTAAAGGTCAATCCATGAGGCGAATATCCTCACTTTCCAGGTAATCGTTGACCAGCTGAGCCCTATGGGGCCCATAGTCATGATAGTTATGCTAACCAATAATTATGCTTTGTAAGATTACACTTTCACACCAAAATCATTTGGAACTGTAAGTGGTCAACTGTAAGAGTTTCAGTATACGTACATAAAAGAGTATTACAGCAGAGTGCTCTGATTTTCATTAAACAGGACCAGGTATGAATATAAAATGTATTTGAACAGAAAGACTAACGACGCATAATATGGAAATAAGAAAGGAAAAGGAAATCAGGAGTAATAATAAATTAATTTAACTGTAATTTAATGAATGTCATATGTAATAAATTAATTAATTAAATTATTTGTCTGAAAAGAAACAAGGCAGAAAGCAGACTATTTCTCAGTTTACATATCGTTAGCAATTTTGAAATTGTATAATGTTCCTTTTGGGAGGATGAGTATAATATACAAAATATCGCATTGTTCATAGCATTGCTTTGTTCGAAAGTAACGTTATTATCGTGATATTGCAAAATGAGATATTTTTATTTTTATTTATTTATTTATGTATTTTTTGAAAATAAGCCTAACTAAATGGTATCCGAAAAGATGTTTAATTCAAAGTTGTTAAGTATAATTAATTCGAATAGGCAGCTCATGACGATTTTGTTAGCAATATTCAAGTCTTTGTCTTTTATGGTGACAAAAGACTCAGGTGGATGACAGTATTGTATTGTCGGCTTCTCCCCTCCGCTCTCCCATATAATATGGCAAGACTTGTTACATTAGCCACATTTTTACTCAGTAGATGTTTCCATTAACTGACGATCACGTGCAAATGATCACACCTGCTTTAGAATATGTCGGTAGCGTCCCTGGCGCGCTTGCTCCTTGACATTTTGCATGTGTTACTGTCTATTAACACAGATGGGGGTGCAACACTACGAAACTAGGGTATCTCTGAAATGACTTTGGGGGTCAAACGTGAGTCTCTTTTGTAGAAGTCAAATACCATACCGCCATCGTAAAAGTGCACCTCTGCGATGGACTTCAATATCCGAACTGTTTCTTTGTACGAGCGTCTGGTGCTTCCTTGAGATCGCTACACACATTCCCCTTCCCCGAGCATTTTTAGTGCAATATGAGACTGCCCTGGTCGTCACGAATGAGCTCATATTGCAAGTGTAAGCCCTGTGCGTTGATGTGATTGATCTTTGCGTTAATGGACTGCAGTCACAGTTATTTGGGTACCCTTTGTTGCACTGTGGGACGTGGCGTATGTGACGTCGTACATCATTTGCTCCTTCTGAGCGAACATGCGTGATCTTGTCACTTTCGAGGATGTCAATGCGGCAGTCGGTGAGGGATAGTAAGCGTGCTTCTTGATGTTTTTCCCGTGTCGCGATTACGAGGCCCCATTATCTTTATGGTGGTAAATAAGCTTGTGGAACAAACATTGGTCTGTTTTGTAGAAATTAAATACCGCATTATCATTATTAAAGGGCAGTTATGGGATCGCCTCCATGAACGTTTTGCTGGTGTGAGTATCTGATTGGTCCTGGGGGCCGTACGAAATCTGTTTCTTATCTGTGTACATGGTCAGCTGGCTCACTGCTATTTTATCAAAGTTTATTTTCCTTTCTAATTCTGATCTCATGCCCACTTTCTTACCTGTAACGAACTTGCTGAAAGACAGTTTCTAATCTAGAGATGAAAACGATTTGCTCAGATTTTTTACTTAATCTAATAAAGTAAAAAAGCTGCCCTACGGCTGAATTTATGGCTGAATGCTAGAGATGTAACGACAGAAATAATTCGAAACGTTATAATTATTGTAATAGAACAACAGCCTGGTGTAATAGATTTTTTTCTTTTAGTTGAATCTTAACATAAACGTATGAACTAGTAGTGTAAATATAGAAACAAAAATTATTAAACCTAGTTCATACAAAAATAATTAGAACCTAGTTCATACAAAAATAATTAGAACCTGTTAATAATTAAATTTATGTGTAATGATAAATTATGTGGTTATATAGATAATTAATGTAAGAAATTTCAACTGAAAGTTATTGTCAAGCTCGAAATATAAAAATTTTCGTTCAAAATATTTTTTCATCTTGCGACAGCAGATTATAAGATACTTCGAATAAGTTATTAGTATATTCGGAACCAGAGAGAGTACTAGGCATTTTGAAGCTAGGTGCAGTCTCTGCGGCTCCCTGATTCTGTTGCCAGTGCCTAAACTAAATTCTATCCTTAAATTTTTGCTGCTCGACGCTTGTGGCTCCCCTAAATCCTACAGCAACACGCGAATGCCCCAGCGCCGCAGCTAAGGCTAAAGAATAACACAACACGAGACTATGGAATGTGTAGAGAATGAAAAAAATTTTATTTAGAAGTAAGAATATTCCTATAACATTAAATTAATTTGATAACTTAAGAATAGTTTTAAAGAAAAAAGTTAACTGCAGGATTAAATAGTTTGTAAGGTTATTATTTTAAATTAAGCAGTTATTATAATTTTAGTCTTTACAATAACTTTTTCCTTTCCTAATTTCTCACCATAATGCATTAAACTGAGGTAATTAGCCAGCATTTAAACTGAGGCTCTGGAATCTCAAGAGAAAGCTTGTTTCTAGCTTCGTGAGCACGCTACATTATGAGTTGCCTCTCAGCTCTAACAACTGCAACTATTCAGCCTTGCGCTGTGTCGCTACTGGCACTTTGGTTTGACGCTCCAGTAGAGTTACTGAGCCAGCTTATAGCAATATTTTATTGCGTAGTCTTTGACTACGCAGTAAAACGTTCTACGTTTGACGTAAATTTGACTATTCTATTTAGTAGCATCACCACGAGATGTGGCTGATATTGTTGCATTGTGCTCTAAATTCTGTTTAAATAAGAAGGATATTTACGCCTTCTTATCATTTTGTAGTTACTTCAGACCTAGCGATAATTCGGTTTACGTTTGTTAAGGTTATTGGACTAACTAACACTACCACATCAAGTACAACCGTCTACAAGTTTTTTTTTTTTTTTTTATCGAAGAGTAATGCTATTAATCTGCCAAGGGAAAAAAAACCGCTCAAAGGGGATATATTTAGTCGGCTGACGTTAAGTGGCTAACTATAAATCACTTTATAGCTCAGAAAATGTGGAGTAACCGATTCGATTTATTTTCTAAAGAAAGAGATATTTGTAGAAACGTATGTAACTGTCAGCTTGCAAGAAAATGTAATCAATAACAATCTGGTTTCCTGAAAGCTCACGCTGTACTTCGTATCGCGATAAGCCAACAGGATTGAGCTAAATTCTTCCTTTCAGTTTGGACATGAATCATTTATATGCACTTGATACTTTTAACCGTAAATTTCCAATGCCGATTGCATTTCAGATACCGCCTTCAATTTCGAGTTTCACTATACGCCAGCGCCATCTATTGACATCAGAGGAAGTCAAAATATAAGAAAGAGTTCCGTTTTGAGTTATTATAAGATGTTAAATTCTAACTGCAAAACTCATCTTCCATTTTAAAGTAATTTTGCTTCCGAGAACTCTATTTATAGGGGTCGCATTCTGAAAGACATAACGTTTCCTTATTAAAAGATAAAATAACTTTCCTCTTGAAAGAGTATTTTAATACTCGAACACTTCGTTTGTTCCCTTACAGTATAATTTGTAAATTATTAATTAAAAAATAATTGCATTTGCTTTTCATATTACAGTATCTTATATTCATGAAGAGAGCAGAAACCATGTTCTGAAACGCATAAAAGCATATAGTTTAGATGGAAATCGATGTTTTCTTTATTTTAGAAAAAAATTAATTAATTTAAATTAATTAAAATAATTTTGAAGCATTTAAAACTTCTAAGTTTAAAATCATGATATTGCTTTTGACATAAGGGTATTAGATCAAATTCATAGGTTAAATAAAGTGCTACAAATATTTAACTCTTTAGAATAATAATATGATTAATGCCTTTCAAGTAGTCTTGATTATTAGACGATATCTTGACCTTGGTTAAATATGAAACTAAACTACACTTGCAGTCAGACCCGAGAATAAAACTTTAATGCATTATGAAAATTAGCACCTTTGTGAAAACAACTGAAAAGTAATTCATTTAAAACTAAATATTCTGAGTGTATCAATGAATCTCGCAGAGTTGAATTTCTCGAAATAATATTGCCAGGACTGAAGTATTACGTAAAACAATGTATCAGATTGCATCTATCATATTTAATATAATTTTCCATTAAAATAACTTCTGTAATCCTTCAACTCTCAAGCGCGCCACCTGTCGACCGCCGGAGGGAATAACGGCATGAAAGAGAATAGCCTTTCAGTCGGTGTATTGGAGTCAAGTACTAAACATGGTGTTCGGCAGAGAGTTAACTTCAATTTTTAATTATAATGCCCTTATAAGTTTTACGTCCTTAAGTGTTATGTTTTGTTTAATTGTGTTTCAGATTTAAAACTCAAGGTGAGTCTTTTGTTTAGTTAGTATTTCTTTAATTCTATTTAGCTGTTAACCCTAACAGACTTGGAAGTATGGCGTCCTGGCTACACTTTGTAATTCCAAAAAACCACAGAATATCTGCAGCATATACTATGTAGACGTAACGTCTGGAAATTATGAGATGACTGTTGCAAAAAGACGACATCCCCTCTCCATTAAATGTTTCGGAAAGTTAGCAAATACAGCAATTCAGGTTAAGAAAACAGTGGAAATGTGCAAGGATGAACGTAATGACAAAACAAGCTTGAAAAAGACTAAATAAGAAAAGCTTCAGAATGTAAAGTTCTGAAACAGAAAAATGAATCCTAAATGTAAAGACTCTGTTCTGCTTAAGGTTTCTTTTCAGGGAAACTGCGATATCGTTTTCCCAGTGTTTCCGCATGTTTTATTAATTATTTATTCCAGAGAATTAAATCATTTCTCAGGCATTTTCCAGGAGCAATAAATTGTCTTGAATTTCATATTTACTGGAATTATATGCAGTAACTCCTAGGGGAGGATAAGGAAACAAGTTATACAATCTACAGATATGATAACAACATTATCCGTTTCTATTGGTCGTTTCTACAGGATAATGGATTTCTGCATACGAACAGAGAATAAAAGTTGTTTTGAACAGGTGTTCTCCGTGAAGAAAATTTCTTAAAAAAGAGCTTCATGATAGTCTTTATTTTTTATTCAGTTCTGTTAGTAATTTCTACAGTTTACCGCCAGATGGGGTCATGACCGTTCAAAACATTTGTAGTAAAATAACGAGAGACAAAGGATGTAACCATGCTAAAAGACGATATCAACTACTCGTGCATTTGTAAGGCTAGAATAAAGTCTCTTGTTATTGACTGGTTAGAATAAAGTCTCTTGTTGTTGAGTGGGCATTTCTGTCCTGATTAATGACTCAAAAAAAAAAAAAAAAAAAAAAAAAAAAAAAAAAAAAAAAGATACACAAAGTGGATATTAATGTAAGAGAAAATTCTAAGGCGAACAGTTCCCACCCTATTATCATTTATGTTATCATCCATATTTTTAAAAAAGTTACCATTGGAAATTTTAAAATAAGATTGAATTACGCGTCTCTCAGTTAGGTTAAGTTGCGTTTAATTAGAACATAGTTAATATCGATTATATGCAATGTAAGTACCAGTTACGCTTGTAATTCTTTTCCTCAACTCAACGATTATTTTCATTCATAGTATTAATTATAACCAACTTTAAATCGACTCAGTAATAGATAGATTATTAAGACTTTTAAAAACTGGTGTTTTGATCCGGATTTGGATGGTTGTTCGTAGTTTTTCTCTTATATAACATATATGGGAATCGATTTTCTTTAAAAAGTAATAAACATTCTTTTAAAAAATTTCCCAGAAAGTTGTAATATGTAAAGCAGACAGCTCACGAATGCTTTGCCGCAATAAGTATCTTAATTAAACACCAACTGTTAACTCTGCTTGAAAATTCTGTGTTTGAGTTACAAATCCCTAGCGAATATTAATGGTTCTGCACAGAGGTACGCCAGATAAGCTTTTCGAAATATCTTTTATTAATTCCAGTAACTCCGTAAATGACCATAAAAATTAGCAGTTGATTATAAATGTACTTTAAACTATATTAATTAGATATGTTATTAAATGGAATTAAATCGAAAGTCATTAACGATAGTGAATATCGTAGATTACCAGTGAATTGTAGAGAGATGACCACTGGTGGTAAATGTTTTTTCTTATGGCTTTATTCGAAAATCAAATCATTTACATGAGGCCACTCGCCAAAAACAAAACATTAAATCCAAAATTACATCACCAAAATATTAAAAACACTTAAAAATTACAGCACAAAAATTCAAGTCGTTACAATAGCAAAAAAATAAGACATCAAATTTTCACAATTTAAATCTTAGAAACGAAGCAACCGTGTGCTCAGTACATAAGATCTCTGACCATCCAGTACAGCAGAACATCGCCACTATGTTGTAACTTAGGGTCAAGGTCCGGACAGACGAGCAATTGCTGCTTTTTCGTAGTGCCTGCTTTACAAATAGAGCATTGGCTACTGGTGATAAATGGATTAGTGAGAATGTACAATTTGACGATTAAGAGTAACTACAGTAAATTAGTGAGAACTCTGTTTTCTGTTTTTAAATACTCAGTTTGTCTAGTAATTAGAATTGTAATTCAGAAGACAAACAACAAAAATCAGCGTTATATTTACAAAATTTCCACAGGACTAGTTTCGATGGTTTTACCGAACCACCATCCTCAGCTGCAAAACCGCAAAATGAAAAACGCGGCTGCAAAACCGCAAATTGTGCGGTTTTGCAGCTGAGGATGGTGGTTCGGTAAAACCATCGAAACTAGTCCTGTGGAAATTTTGTAAATATAACGCTGATTTTTGTTGTTTGTCTTCTGAATTAGTATTTATTCGGCGTGTTATTGTGTCTTAATTAGAATTGTATTTAGAAAGACAGTTTAAATATCTTACTCCACATGCAACCAAAAGAATACTCTGAAGAATTAAATGCTAAAGAAACTAAGAATAAACAACAAAAATCTGCGTAAGATAAATAAATTTGCATTTAATTTCGAAGATTAAACAGAACCTTCCTGTTCAGCTGCGTGAGTGAAAATGATGATAGAGAAACCTGCGCTCGCGCAAGAATAACAGAGAAAAGTTCGTGATGGTTCTAGCTAAATCGCACTGTGCCACAAATTTTGCTCTCTGATAGTGCTTCGATTTGATAGGAGAAAGCTTCATCTAATGCCGAAATCAATAAATTATAAACATCGTGATTCTACGTTCGCGTTTCTCTTCCCCCGAATAACGAATGCTTCAATTTAATTTGCCTTAATGTTTTTAATGTTTCTCTACTAATTTTTTACTGACATACGAATGCTGAGAACCTGTATCCAGTAATGTGCGTACTTTAAGCTCAACATTCTTAAATTTAATTTTAACTATTAGAGTCATTAAATAAACATTTTCTATTTTACAGTTGTTAGTTAATGTACTGGTTTCAGTTACGTCACTTCTAGACTTTTCATTTGCGCTTTTTTCTTGGCGATTGGGACACATTAAAGAATGGTGATTTTTTACAGTACATGCAAGAATTTTTTACATTACATGAGACATTTTATTACAGTACATGCAAGAATTTTTTACATTACATGACACATTTTATTACAGTACATGCAAGAATTTTTTACTCGACATGTTTTACAAGTGTGCCCCAATCTGAAACATCCAAAACAGGCACCTTTTTTAATTAATATATTTTTCTTAGCTTCTAATGTCATATTTCTAGCAGAAAAACATTCTTTAGTTGGGGGCCGTTTCTCACAAAAGAGACAGTTAAAATTGCGCTTACCTGGGCGCTCAGAATTTGATGTACTTACTAACGCAGCTGCGGTGGCGGAATCTAGATTTTTATTTAGTGTATCCTTTTTCTTAGAAATATGATTAGAACCAAACCCAGTGTGGGCTAACACGACCATTTCTTCTCCTTTTACTTCTTGTTTCAGAAAATTCATCAAATTTTTAAGGCATCGGTCATCAGGCTGAGGTGCTTCTTTTAAATTTCTGTTTCTCTCCCAAGCAATTAATACTTCTTCGGGCAGGCAGGATTCAACTAAAGGCGTTAAGAAATCACCATACTTCTCTTGCGTTCTTCCAAGACTTTCTAAAGCTCTAATCTTGGTTTATAAATCATCGTAGAGACTGGGAAGATCCGTCTTCACACGTCCACTGCTTGCATTACGCATAACCATGCTTAGAATGCTTAGAAGATCTCTGACGTATATCTTCTCTTCCAAAGTCTTCTCTTCCAAACCTGTCTCGAAGCTGGACGATTGCTTTCGGATAATTCGACGCCGTTGCCGGAAAGCTCTCCACTACCCATGCGGCTTTGGACTGAGGAACAACTGCTTGCAGGAGGTACTGGAATTTATCTTCATCTGGAATCGTCGGATCTTCATGGATCTTCGAAAACTGGCTCCAAAACGTCAAAACTTCTTTTGCTTCGCCGTTGAATTTCTTTAATTCGATCTTCGGAAGTTTAAATTTGCGCTTCTCTGGTAATTCAGTACGTAAAGGATTCTTCAACAGCTTTTCGATTTGAGACACAGTTCAAAATATTTATCTCTATAAGGCTCAGACGAAATAAAACCTTCTTCATATAGCTGTTCAGCTTCTTTAGATTGTAGAATTAGCGACGTTACTTCCTTTTGGTAAATTTCAAGTCGATTAAACTTGTCTCTAAGCTGTTGTTCCAGAATCGAAAGTAGCTTCAAATCAGGAATATCTGATTTCAGTTCTGCATCAATTTTGTTTGCACATGTGGTAAAGGAAGTTCTTAGACATTTTCGTTCAGCTTTCAGCTGTGTAAGCTCCATTTTCAATTTATTTTAGCTGTTATCGCGCCCCACGTCTTGGCGCCACAAATGTTATATTACATAAGACGTTACGTTCGAACAATGGCTAGCTCAGAAGGGATTCATAAGTCATCTACCCGATGAATTAACAGCTATCTTGTCGTAAATGGAGCACTTCAAATCATTTAAACTTAAGCAAAAAGGTTTATTTACATATAGGTACAAGTTAAATGAATAAGAAATATTTATCTAGCTACAATATCTGTCTAACTACATCATGCAAACATCGTCCTTAGCTATCTAAACCGCAACTATTCGTTTTTCTCTGGCGTCCCATGACGTCGGTCTCTATCTTGCCTTTGATTCGCTGGCGTAGTGATGCCATTCCCAACAACAATAAATACTGTGAAAATATACACTCTGCCACAAAAAAGGAGAGACATTTTTATTCCCTTTCTACTGGGTCTTGTTTAAAAACTACATTGTTTAAAAGTGTTAACATATTTTTAAACAATTCTTTTGTGCATATTAGCTTTCCATTTATTAGTTATTAGTCAGTACGGAATATTCACGATATTCCAAGCAGTTAAGTAGAAAACGAAACAGATGAGTCCAAGATACTGTCAGAAGCAGTTTCAACCATTATTCATTCGAATGCTATAAAAAAAGTTGAACGTAGGTTTTCTCTTTTAGTTTAAAGTGCCGCTGGTATGGAGTGCGTAGGATTACTAATGGAAGTGGGAGGATGCTATGCAACAGATAAAGCAAACAAAAGATTTTACACACACATACATTTTGCTTCATTTTTCTTTTTTTTACTTTATTCATTAAAAATGACCCTATTTAAAATTGGTCAATTGGTATGAGAAGTAAGATACATAATTTAAGATGTCTGCAGTTAAATTCCTAATAATCGCTAGTTAAATCTATACATAAATTTCCAAGAATACTTGGATAGTTACTTGGCACCATATTGAGATTAAAATGGCGTTTCATAAAATCGATTGCCATTTCATTTCGTTTCACGGCTACATTGAAATCTCCATCATCATAATAGGAACATTTGTATCTACAGTAAACTGTTCATGGATCAATAACGTAGTCTCAGAACATTTCATCAATGCGCTAAATAAGAACATCTCCAAATCTCCTGAATCAAAAGTTGGATGAATATATACGATGTTAGAATAATTCTTGTCTGTCCATTAACAATTATATCAAACGTACAAATATCGCCTGCTTCTGAATCTTATATTCTCTTACGCTGCTTTCTATTGGTACACAATCTGCTACATTCGTCAAATTTCTATAAATCGCAACACCATTATCTTGGCGAAATTGAGCAAAATATAGCAAACACCACCCAAGTACCCTGACTGTCTACCAGACGACATTTCCACTCACACGCGGTAGCGCATGCGTTCGGGAGCTTCACCAAAATTTCGGTATTTTGATGCGTTATTATGCGTGTACCTATTGACTGATTTAATTTTTTTTTTTTTTTTTTTTTTTTTTTTTTTTTTATGTACGTGGTGTGTGTGTTTGCTAAATGTGCTTTCTCAACTATCTAATGGTGTATTTAGGATGATTGGAACATTTGTAGTTTCGAAGATATAAGCATTCGCGTACACCTCAAATAGCGTATTAATTTTTTGCATTCTCACCATTATTGAAGAAGAAATCCTACGTTGAAACTGCTTTCTAACTACTTATTTTTGCCATAAGAAAATCAAATAGAAATTTTTATTTTTATTTTAATCGAAATTAGCTCAAAATAGATCAAACTTGATTATTTTAATTAGTTAAGTGTAGCGAAATATTAATCCAGTAGTTTGCTAAGTACTTTTCTCAATTCAAGAAATTTTGTATTACTCTCATGCTGTATAAAACTTTGCCACGAAGGAACCTATCTGGAAGGGAAACTGAAAATACAATCAATGCACTTCCGGGACGAATTAACTAATTGATAGGTAAGAAAACGTTTTGAATATTGGGAAGTTTAAGTATGTTTAGGAATGCGGGAAAATTTTCTATTCTAAGCAATCACCGTAGAACAAAATTGTCAGCCGTAAATTCTAAAAGAAAGAGAAAAGTACATGGCATAACAGCAAATATAGCAGATGATGTCAAATTATACATAATCCAGAATATCTAAATATTGTAGGATGGCATCGTCGATAATAATCGGATGACGTGACAAGCTGTGTAAATGAACGTTTTTCTTTCCGATGAGATTAATATTAAACAACCTTGCGATGAGATAACACAGACGATTCCAACATTAAGACGATGACCCGACTGAAACATGTTTGCATGTAAAAGACGGTTACTTCTCTTCATCTGTAAATAATCTCATCTTTTCTCTTCTACGTATGTAATCATTTTGTAGTTTGTAACAACAATTATTCATGTTTCTAGTAAATGTTCAAGTTATTTGTAAATCGGACTAGTATATTAACCCCTAGACAACTAACGGGGTTAAAAAAAAAGAACGAAAACATGAAGAAATAAAAGACAGGAAAGAAGATTTTGATTCTGAAGTGGAAGAAAGTGAAATGCGATTGTTAAGTTCATAGAAACTGATAGTCAAGTTACGAAGTCGCAGGCAGCAAGTGTTGAACCATCTGAAAGTGCATGTAATGTAGAGATGGGAGAAGCTTATGAACAGTTTAAGCAGTACGCTCCAGTATTGCAAGAAAATTCACTCACTTCGCAAACTATGTGTGTGCCTCATAGTGTAGATTGTGCAGACAATGACTTGATTGTTAATCAAGAACCTTCTGGAACGAATTCTTACCGGTTTAGTCCAGAATGTTCCCGAACACAAGCCGAAAGCTAAATAAACCCTTCTGGTCCGCAGTCAAGTGTGTGTGCCTCGTCTAACGAGCTGATATTCAGTCATTGAGCGAGTGTCTCGAAGTCTAGTGCCGAGTGGGTCGTCGAGTGCATCGAAAAGTCTTTTAGTGCAGCGCGGTTAGTGTATCGTCGAGAGACTGTGTTAAGCTCCGGGAACGACAGAATCGAAGAGTCGGGAGCTCTGTGTGTCGTCGAATGCATCGCGAGTTGTAGCGTGGAGAGTCTCGAGAGTACGTGGAGTTCTGAGGACGACCGAGCGGAGTCGGAAGCTGTACTCTGGTGCTTCCCAGTGAAGCTGTCTCCACCGTTATTGCCTGACAGTGTGAAGGCTGTGTCGCTGATAGTTCCAGCGTGTTTATAGTAGATCTTTGACAACTGTAAAAGTGTTTTGGAGCTGTCCTGATTAATAGTGGCTAAATAAAGTGTGTTTCGATACTTCATCAAGTGCTATCGTCGTTATTCACTCCAAATCCACTCAAACCCTAAACGAACGTGAAGGACGAAAATAACGTAACAACTGGTGTCAGAAGAAAAAACGTAACAGCATCTTAGTATCTTAGGTCAATACAAAATCACCAGAGTGAAACCTAATGACACATACGACGTTGAGAAGTTTGGGTTTACAGAAGGCCCTTTGAAGACTAATACCGGTTTTGAATACCTGAAACCCCGGACAGACGATCTTTGATAATTCAGTAACGATTCTGATGATTCCTGATTTAGATTTTTTCCCGATTTAACAAATTTCTACCGATTTGACTAAAGGACTATTATTTTAAAGACGTGAACTATTTTAAGAAGAATGAAGATGATGCCTAAGGATGAAATGTATCAAGAAAGACGGCTTAAATAAGACGATTTTAAGCAGATGCATTCGAATGACGGATCTTGAGGACATCTGAGACGCATTTCGATGATACGTATATCCAGAAAACCTAAGAAGACGCATTCGAATGACGGATCTTGAGGATATCTAAGACGCATTTAGATGACATATCCAGACGATCTGAGCAGACGCATTCAGAGGACGTATCCAGATCATATGTGAGAAGATGTATGAGCGAAGACGAATCCAGACAGATTGTTCCAGACGAGGTTGAAGAAGAGATTCCGCGACGATGACGTTCTGAGACGACCATGACGATGACGACTGAGGCAAAACTCAGCAAAACGCAATGCAAACATTTTTTTTTTTTTTTTTTTTTTTTTTTTTAATTTTATTTTTTAGATCCCCAGATGTTGATGTTTTTACAGTAGAACTTCAATTATCCGAGTTGGAAGGATCCGAAGAAAGGGTCCACGTACACATTTTTTTTATTACTATATGAACTGTATGTTGAAAATGGGAGAAAATAAAAACTTTTAAAGGGAAAAAAAGTTTTAATTAAAATGAAAATGCAACACTTTCACGTACATGTTTCACGTACATAGCGTACTTCACACTACTTACAAATGCTGAAAGTGATTACTTGCTTAACATCTCGGTTAAAGTAAGCTGTTTGACTGTCTTCATCCATTTTCGGACAGCCAAGTCGCGCATCCGCTTAACAATGAGAAGTTGCATGTGGTCACACTCGGGCTGACGCTCCATCCACTTAAACGCAGTTTCAAGGCCAGCAAAACTGACTAACTGATAACTGATGACAACTTCACTAACTGATGGTCCCGTGTCTGTTTCAACATCGACATTAAGTTCATTTCCTCGACACTTTCAATAAATTCATCATCATTTAGAATCTGAAACACAGGGTCTGCCGAATCACATACCATCCATTTTGCTGTATCCTCAGCGCTAACTTCCGAACATCCAGGAATTTTCAAAAGAATGTTTCTTAATTCCTCAAGTGACACGTCATCCTCATCTTCAGCTGTCTCTTCCCTTTCCTTTTCTTGAGCTTCTTTTTCTTTTTTCTCTTTTCCCTCCTCTTCTTCAGTTGATTCTGGAAAATTCTGAAAGCGATTCCGGACAGTCGAATAACTGGAGTTATACTGTACTAGCAAAATGCGAGGCCGCATTCCATCAAAATCGAGGAGCAGTTGTAGGATGGCATCGTCGATAATATTCGGATGACGTGGCAAGCTGTGACGCGACTGAAACATGTTTGCATGTAAAAGACGGATACTTCTCTTCGAATGTAAATAATCTAATCTTTTTCCTTCTATGCATGTAATCATTTTGTAGTTTGTAACAACAACCATTCATGTTTCCAGTAAATATTCAAGTTATTTGTAAATCGGTCTAGTTTATTAGCCTGTAGACAGTCACCTCGGAAGTAAATTCACAGACATCACACTCCTAGACAGTAAGTACTGATCTTACAATATTACATTAGAAAAAAATTTGATGTGTACACCATATGACGGGTACAGCCTAATAAATTATACACATTTTTTGCTGTACTTTCATTTAAACTTATTTCATCGAATGATTCTATTTTAATTAACTGATCCCTCAAGACAAAGTGAAAATGGATAAAAAAATTGCAAATTTTTAAATAAATTTATTTTGTTGAAAATTAATTTTTTTAATTTCCACTTCCAAACATGAATATTTTCATCATTTAAAACACTTCTGTAATTTGAAATACATGACTACGACCGACGATTGCAAAAATAAAGGCTGCGTTAGGACATTTTTTAAGCCAGGTGTGACGGACCACTTTAAGATAAAAAATTCATACGTGCAGTTCGCCACAGGTCGAAGTGTTAAGATGTGAGACACAGACTCTGACACTGCAGAAGAAATAATTCGTTCAATTACGGCTCCACTCGACACTACATGAATTATAATTTTACAGCTAGTGTCAATGGGTTTTAGCGATCTGCATTGTATCTGTCATCAAGCTTCTCGATTTCAAAGAGGCTAACGGACCAATGATCCCGTTTCTCCTCTGATATGTTTCAGCTCATAGCGAATCAGAGAACATAAAATACAACCCAAAAACTAAGACCTTTTCCATATAGAAGATAACATTTTCCTGTGTGTTTAACTTAGATACCAATCTAAATTTGCCCAAAAGCGCTCCAGCCACAGACCTCACAGCACAATGACAGCTAGAGATCAAAACTCCTAGCGGTGGATGTCTCAAGAATCACCAACGATGACCGATGTCCTAAGAAGGCCTGACTGCAATCTGCAGACTGTGTTATTACTAAAACATAGTCTTATCATTAAATATCATTAAAATAAAAATACTTCCTTCACTCATCCCAGATACCGAGCAATCCAGAAAAACTAAAGACAAAACTTGCTCACTTACCTGGGTAGTGTGATGTTGAATCTGTAATAAAAAGTCTAATATGTTGATTTATTTAATTATATTCTCTCTATACTACAAAATATATACATTTTTTAACAATTGTCGGGAAATTTTTCTGGCCCCGAAAGTTATTACACAATCAGTTCACGTCACGAGGTCGAAAGGGGAAAACCCTTTTTTTTCTTCCTACTTCAATGACAGCCAACGCCATCTGTGTCTCGTACATCAAAATGAAGAGATTTGTTTTTAATATTTGTTAGATACAGCTAATCAGTTTCACAACTCTCCCACCTTTTTGATTTTCAGAAGGAAAATCAAAAATCAAATAATGGTATCCTTAGTACAGGAACACACTTCTAGAGGGTACAGTTTACGTACAGGACGAATCAGTATGCCATTTCTAGTTTTCACTTTTACAACTCTTACACGTCCATCTCTGCTTGTACAAAGTTCTTGGACACGAGCAATTGGCCAGTCCACTCTTTTAAGTTTCTCACAACCTATTAGCACGATGTCTCCAACTTTTAATTCACAGTCCGTCTGTCCATGCTTTTGTACTAACTGTCCAAGGTACTCCTTGCGGAAAAGGCTACGAAATTGTTCTCGAAGTTCCTGGCAGAAACGCTGACGAGCCAAGAGTTTATTTCGATCTAAAGCATCCAAATCTGCTGTACCTGAAACCTTAATGTCCTGTAAGAACATGGAAGGCGTTAATGGTAGAAGATCCTCAGAGTCATTTGACACATAAGTTAGTGGTCGACAGTTTATTACGGCTTCCACATCACAGATGACGGTGAGTAACTCTTCGTAATTGACTGCAGCTTGTCCTAAGACTCTCACAATCAAATTCTTGGCTGTGCGGATTAGACGCTCCCACCATCCGCCCCACCAAGCAGCAGTGGGCGGAATGAACTTCCAAGTGATGGAATGCAAAGTTTCCTGAGCAATTACCTTTACCCAGTCAACCTTTCTCAGCAATGCAGATGTACCGACGAAATTTGTGGCGTTGTCTGAATAAACTGTAGATGGCCGACCTCTTCTGGCTATGAACCGACGAAACGCTTGAATGAAGCATTCGGTACTTACGGATGTCACTAGTTCCAAATGTACACATCTATATACAGCACACGTAAACAGTACTACCCAGGTTTTGTTTTTATTTTTGAGAATCAGAGGGCCACATAAATCTATGCCGGTAACTTCAAATGCGAACGCATCTCGAACTCTGTCTAATGGTAATTGAATGGGTGCAGTAGTTGGAGGTTTTGCTGAAAATCATTTACAACGGACGCACTGTTTCACCACCGATCTAATTCGGCGTCTTGCACCAATGATCCAGAATTCTTCTCTAATTATAACAGTTAATGCTTGTACGCCGGCATGAGAATGCTTTAAATGGTAATCTCTAATTAAACAGTCAACAATATAATGCTTAGAAGGTAATAAAATCGGGTACCGGAATGCATAAGAATCATCTCGTTCGGTGATTTTTGTTTTTACTCTTCTTAAGCCACTCTGATCTCGTACGGTCAAAAGACCATTGATGGAGTCTCCAGTCTCTGGAAAACTCTCCCCCTGAACAAGTGAAAGAAGTATAATTTTAGATTCCTTTATCTCGGAAGCAGACAGAAAAGGCTCTTTATTTACAATTTTCTTTTGACAATTTTTGATAAATCTCTTTATCCAACCTAAAACTCTTAACATTTTTGAAAATTTAGAGAACTTCTCACACCACTTAACTTTATCCGCTTTTGTAGTTATACTAAGATTTACATTTAAATTTATGCCTTTCCTGCGCTCTGAAAAAACTAAAGTTTCATTTGGCTTAACCTCTAATTTTGGCCAGCTATCTCTAGGGTCTTTGAGCCAAACAGACCCTCTCCACCAATTTAATTCGAAAAACTGAAGAGGGGAACAACCACGAGAAGGTAAATCAGCTGGGTTAGAATGACCCTGTACATATGACCACTGATTTGCTTTAGTGAAAGCGCAAATTTCCTTCACGCGATTGCCCACAAAAGTCCCCCACGCATCGTTTCTTTGAATCCAAGATATGGCCGTGGTGGAATCGGTCCAAAAATATTTCGGGATGTCATCCAATGTAAGAGCTTCTGTCACATATTTGGAAAGACGCACGCCCAAAAGACAGGCCATAAGTTCTAGACGGGGAATAGTAAGTTCTTTTAAGGGTGCGACTCTTGACTTAGCCATTACAAAACTGACTAATGTTTCTTCTTTAGTTTCGCATCTCAAAAATATTACCGTGGCATAAGCATGCTGGCTAGCATCACAAAATACATGAAGTGTCCAGGAACTTCTATCTCCAAAACCTATACGTCGCGGTATTCTCAACTTATTCAAAATTTGTAATTTATTATACCACCTCGAAAATTTACTTTTGATACTATCTGGTAATGGAGTATCCCAGTCTGCTTTTAGCGCCCAAATTTCCTGTAGAAGTAACTTTGCAGGCAATAAAACAGGTGTCAAGAAACCCAAAGGATCAAACATTGTCTGCGTTACTGACAAAACCTCTCTTTTAGACAAATTATCCGAAACCAATACAGTCTTAATTTCAATATAAAGGTTATCTTCTATTCTGTCCCACATAATTCCTAAAACTGGTACAGAATTCTCCATTGTGGACTCAGTGCACAAAGTACTTTGGGTTAGTTCCACATCTTTTTCTACTGGGCCATAGGTCCACATACGTAAGTCCATTTTTGCTTCAGCTAATATTTCAGTAGAAGATTTCACAAAATTCACAAGCTCCTTTTCGTTATCAACAGAACTCACACAATTATCAATATAAAAGGATTTATTTAATTTCTGAGCAATAGAACTTTGTTCCTTTGGTACTTGTGCCAAATGAACTGAAATAACCGCTCCTAATAGAAAAGGGCTAGACTTTACTCCAAAAACTACCCTCGTATGGCGGAAAACCTTCAGTACATTATCTTTCTCCCACCATAAAAATCTTAAAAAGTCCCTATCTTCTTTCCGTAATTCAATCTGTAAAAATGCACGCCGGATATCAGAGGTTACGCCAATGCATTTTTCTCTAAATCTTAACAAAATTGAAGGGATTTCTTCTATTAAATTTGGTCCTTTTACTAAGTAATCATTAAGGGAGGGCGATCTATTAACTTTACATGATGCGTCAAAAACAGGTCTTATCTTAGTTGAGACACTGTCTGGTTTAAATATTGGGTGATGCGGTAAGTAGTGCCCTTTATAATTCAGTTCATTGTCTGGTACTATTTCAATTACACCCTCCTCCATCCATTCATTAAAAATTCTATCATATTCTTCATATTTATGTAAAGACTTGAGTTTTCGGGTGACACTGAACAATCTTTTTTCTGCTACATGACGATTTGATGGCAATTCTGCGTTATATACTAACCAAGGTAATCCGACACAATAACGACCATCTTCGTTTCTGGAAAGAGAGTTTAAAAATTGTTCGTGGGCAATTTCTTCCTCAGCAGCGTTAGTTGAATTCTGGTGAGCATCTAATATTCCGATCGTTTCTAAACTCCAAAGATCGGAGATTTTAAAGTCGTGACCCACTAAACTTGCACACAAAATGGAAGCATCTTTATCTTTGTGATTAACAAATTCCTCCGATACACCACAAACTGTCCAACCAAGTTTTGTAAAAACTGCTGTTAGTCCTCCTTTTAATTGTTTTACTGATCCCGTGAGAATTTTTCCATAAATATCACTACCGATGAGCATTTCTATTTTTGGACAATCTGCTCCCAGATCCGACAACCAAATGTTGTTTCGTTTTAATTCTTTTAATATTGGACCCTTGGGTACCCGAGGTATATCCCCACATATTATGTCTTGATCTAAAAATTCAAATTCTAGATCTGAATACGTACGCGGACTGGCTGAACATAATTTTACCAAATATTTGTTATGCATCTTTGCCTCTGTTCTGGCACCTCCAAATAAAGTAAGAGCAACATTTTCTTTGGAAATAATTGGTAACCCCAATTCAGTGGCTAATGATTTCAAAATATACGATTTCTGGGAACCACAATCTAAGAGTACTCTAACATCTTTGTGCTTTTTAACACCAGCTACTCTTACGCGTAAAGTCATTAAAGCTACGTCAGCGGTACAAGTTTGCCTGGCTGTAGCCGTATGTATGTTGTCTATTTCTGATTTTTCTGTAGGAAGTTCAGTTTCATTATTAATGTCCGGACACAAAATAACTGAGTGTGATTTACCACAAGCAAAACACCTAACAAACTGTTTACAGAACTTTGCCATATGATTTGGTTCCAAGCATTTTAAACAGCATTTTTTCTCCTTAACTTTAGAAATCCTTTCATTAAGAGATAATGAACGCGCATCGTAACAATTTTTACTATCATGCATTTTACCACAAAAAATACATGCATGTTCTCTGGTTGTAAGAAAACCTGTGGCAGTGGGAACATTTCCCTGTTTCTTAAATTTAAATTTACCTTTTGTTTCCCTCTTTGCTTTATCATGATATCCTTCTTTACGACTAACACCATCGAGTCCATTACGCGCCAATTTTAATCTCTCCTCACCCTCCACTTCAGACTTTAAAAATTTCATTAAGTTGGTAAGGCGAGAAAGATCAGTTCCTTCAGGCTGGTTAAAGAGCGAACTCCTTTGCCACGCCTTTAAAACATCCTCTGTGAGACACGATTCCACCATCGGAAATAACCACGATGTGTTTTCGCTCGATTTAAGACCTAAAGACTCTAAGGCTTTCAACTGAGCTTCAATTTTATCATACAGTTTATCAAGAGGTAATTTATCCTTTTGATCTGCCTTCACATTAGAAACAATTAATTTAATTAGTTCCCTAACATACACTTCTACTAATAATTCAGGTTTCCTAAAACGTTCCTTCAAAGCTAAAACAGCTTTATCATAATTTTCCGAAGTCACCGGATAGCTTTCAATGAATTCTTTAGCACGTGATCCGGGTTTCATACACTGAATCAAATAGGAAAATTTGTCACTTTCATATAAATCAGGGTCAGTGTGAATTTTCTCAAACTGCGACCAAAACGGTAACCAATTTATCAATTCCCCATCAAACTTCTTAAGTTCGATTTTCGGAAGTCTATACTGTTTAATCTTACTACAACAAATACCAGCACCATCATTTGGTCTTGTTTCTAAATTGATTTCATCTGAAAATTGCAATTTTTCATTAATTTGCCGAGTTAGTGTTATGAAATCATCAGAATACACCTCGCGACTTTCGATTTCTTTAGTAACATCATCCTCTAAAGTTTTCCCGTCTTCAGCTAACAAATCAAGAATTTTATCATCTACATTTTTTATATCTGAATATACATTTTGTAGTTTAGTAAGTTTATCTCGTACTAAATCTACAGAAAAATCTTCTTTTACTAATTCCGTTTTTAAAATATTAGCAGTTTTTGCAAAAGAAGTGCGTAAACCTGCCCGTTTAAGTTTCAGAGCCTTTAAAGCTTCCATAGTTAACTTTCAAAATAAAACAAACTGCTTTACAAAAAATAGTTTCGAATTTAAACTTAATTATACTTTAATACATCAAAAACTATCTATAACCATTAAAATAATTTTTTTAAAGTTTATTTCTTAGAGTCCTGTCACGGGACGCCACTTTTTGTTATTACTAAAACATAGTCTTATCATTAAATATCATTAAAATAAAAATACTTCCTTCACTCATCCCAGATACCGAGCAATCCAGAAAAACTAAAGACAAAGCTTGCTCACTTACCTGGGTAGTGTGATGTTGAATCTGTAATAAAAACTCTAATATGTTGATTTATTTAATTATATTCTCTCTATACTACAAAATATATACATTTTTTAACAATTGTCGGGAAATTTTTCTGGCCCCGAAAGTTATTACACAATCAGTTCACGTCACGAGGTCGAAAGGGGAAAACCCTTTTTTTTCTTCCTACTTCAATGACAGCCAACGCCATCTGTGTCTCGTACATCAAAATGAAGAGATTTGTTTTTAATATTTGTTAGATACAGCTAATCAGTTTCACAACAGACTGTTTTAGGCAAAGCAAGAACTAAGAATAGTCTTAAGCTCTTTTAACTACAGAGATTCTTGCCACTAGCAAGATCCTTACATAAATGAGGACAATAACTGACTATAATCGTTTCTATTCTATCAATGTTGTTATGTATTGTGTATATTGTGTACGAGTTTCGCATAGATTTATATTAAATGTAATTTTGATCTATATGCAGTAAGTAATACGCAACCTTAACAAACGCAACCAACACAAATTAACACAGGGAGTTGCTCCGTCAGAGCAACGTAGACACACATCCTCCATTCACCCACCTGGAGAAAATTGACGAATTATGACCCGGTCACTCGTGCCGCCTACGGCGCCTCGCTACATAAGTGTTCGATGGACCCAACGAACGAAACTGAACAGTCAACTAACGCAATGATCAACTATATCAAACGCAAAGCTCATAACATGGCAACAAGTCGACTCCTCGTCGTGCAATCCTCATGTTCTAGGAATTGTCTGTTAGAACTGGGATGGAGCTGGGCAGTATCGAACTGTCACCGATAAGATGCTCAAGGCTCATACCATCAACAAACGCAATGCTGGATTCCTAGCCGGAATAAAATTCGTTGATTTATTCTGATGTTTTTGTACAACTCACAGCAATAATTAGTGGAATAAAAAGTGATTACTCGCTTTTTGTGGTTTCTTATTGCCATTTTTTCTTTTTGCAGTTTTATTCCTTAAGAATATTCCTTTTATATAGCTTATTACTGTAATAAAGCACCGCTTAATATATAACGCTTGCAAAATATGCGTTAACTTGGTTTTATTCTTTAATTAAGGCTTTGGTCAACAGCAGGTTATTAATAATCAAATTCTAGGAGGGGTAAAAATTGCAGACAGATTATCAAACTGTGCGAGATGACAGTACATTGGTTGAATCTATTTGCACATTCGTAATTCGTTGATAAACTACTGTATTTAATAACAAAAGAAGTTTCTATGTCTCTAAATGCTTAAAATGGTTGTTGAAAAACTATTGAAAATCCTGTAAATGAGTGGTCTCAAAGCTCAAATTATGCGTGTGCAAATGTGCGATCTGGAAATAGGTGACCGGCCACAATAATAAGAAGAAAAAGAAGAAAATAAGAAACAACCCCTTTTTTATTTATTTTATATATTTTTACAAATTAAAATTTGTAACTGAATTTAAAAAAAAAATTACTACATATTTCTAAGAACATACATATAAGCACGATGCCAAAAAAAAATCAAATTTACAGTTTATTTTCTTAAAACTTCCTAAGACTACAACATAAAACTGTTTACATGCAAAAGCACTTCCAAACAAAGCGATTGTTCTTATTGCAAAAATTTGTAGCTGAAGACGTTTGCTTTTTTGATAGGGAATAATAATAATTAATCAAATCTGTATCTTCAAATATTTGAATGAGATTCATATCAGAGTGTAAATTAATTAGTTCTATTTGTAGATTTCTCGAAGCGTTACTCAAGCTCGTTTTCGGTAATGAAAATGACATCAAATTTTGTCCGAGCAATTAAAATCTTAAACTTTTACTTCAAATTCTTTTCATAATAATACTAATTAAATTACAGAAAATGTATTCGTGGGCCACATAAAATTGCTTCGAAGGACGCCAGTTTGAGACTGCTGCTTTAAATGACAAATGGGTGTATCTTATCACTCACGATCAGCGATAAGTACATATGATTTAGTTTTTCAGTTCCTTGCCAGAAAATAAAAAGTCAAAAAACCATGAGCTGGCATATCACGTGTCTTTAATTACAGGAACATCCTCGTACCATTAAGTGCATCGACTTTACCCGAAAAAAATGACGTTCGGTAAAAACAGTTGCCAATAAAAGCAACTAGTTTCGAAAAATATGAAAGAAAAAATTAACAGTTAAAGAAAAATTATGATCGCTTAAAGACAAAATTAGCTTTTATAGAGAAGAATTTAAAACAATAACACTAAAACAAAAAGTCTAACATCAATGGTAATTAAGCAAGCTAGTCTGGAATTTGACATTGATGGATTGAGGAAGTACATCGAACAAGAAGGACCCCTTGAAGAAAGGCAGCATCTGAGTGGGGAGAAGAAAAAGGGTGGAGTAATACTTTGAAAGAAATTATTATGGAAGTGCAAAGCTAGAGATGAGCTTCTCTATATTTTTATCTTTAAAAAACTTTTTTGAAATCATAAACAAGAAGAGTTATCGCTTAACGAACCTTGAAGAGCTGATATACTATGGGCTCCAGCATATCTTGCTACAATCAGCTTTGTTTACTGAAGCTGCTATTTTCTGAAATTAATCTAAAAATTGGCGGTTGTTTAATGTTTGATTTGGAGGACGTTAGCAGAATTTCAGCATTTAGTCTTCTTATATAATCTTGATTTTTTAATACCCCAAGATGCGTCATTTTTTCCTTTTGCATCAAGAAAAATGTTTACGAAATTTCTGATTCGAGAGGAATTCAGAGCCCCGCCTCCCCAGCTTGGAGAAGTGCTTTACTTGAAAAAAATAAGCAAGAATCTAGAAAGTAATATCGTCTTTCATTTTATTTGAAATGTGTGAAATAATAATAAAATCATTACAATATAATATTGGCTAGTTTACCTTAAAAGACTTTTTTACCAGCCGAGAGCCTGCAATACTCCAACCATTTTCAAACTATTTCATGAGTCCATCTTGTCACTTTTATCAATCAATGTTACCCTGTACAATTTTCATTGTGTTAGTGAAATTTAACTTTATTTTGACATACCGTACATTCCGGCATTTATAGGCCGGAAGATACGGTACATCAAAAGAAATATAACATCTTTTAATACAAAATATAGCATCGAAATTTACGTATGCGTGTTATACGTCAGATATAAAAACGATAGATTTAAAAATAAGAAAGGATGAACATACAAAAAATTATATTTCTGCGTGTGTCTAAATACTGTTTGTTTAAAAGGAATGACATTCCTTATGAACTTAAAAATTTTCCTTACCTGATAGCATGAGAAGTTCGTCATATTCTTCTCCCGTTACAGCTTCAAGCAAATCATCGAGTTCTGTTTCATCTTCACCACCACTGTTATTCTGATCCATAAATAAATCATCATAGTCCTTTCCATCTAGATTCTACATACATAGATACATTTTTTAAATGACTCTTGAATTATGTGGAGTTTATTACCTTCCATGCTTTTATTATCCACTCATATACTATTTCTAGACTGGCAAGACTCATTTGGCCTCCTTTTCCTTCTTCACCTTCAATGTTCACTTCAGAATCACGGCTTCAAATGACTACAGAAAAATATAACTCTTAATTCCGCGAAATCATTCGGGTCAGAAAAGTATTCTAACCTCAAATAGCGTCCCCTTTTCTACAAACCCTAGAATAATATCCTTGTGCACCCCTGCATTGAATATAACGAATCCTTTTTGCAGAATTTCTTGCTTCCTCAAGTATTTCCCTCACACACACACGCATTGTTCCTTCAGTTCAGTATTGTTCGAAAGACAGTGAAAAATCTTCGAATGAATGAATTCAAAAGATAACAGCATCCATCGCACAAGTATCTTTCAGACTTTTTGAATAAAAGTTTTCGCGTTATACGGCGAATATACCTAAATATTACAAAATGTAGTTTGAAATTATAGGTGGGCGTTATGCCCCAGTTTAATGCGGTAAATATTAAAGGGAAATAAATGTATTAGATGATGTATTTTAAGAACTGCGTCCTTTCATCGGGATTAAACTACGTAATCTGCTCTCAGTTTAAAGAAAGACGCAAAAATTATATTTACATTTTAAATTAATACTGAATATAAATTTAGATGCCAGTTATAAAATTTGTCTTCTTTGCCATTTTTCTTACATTCATTACAATACTCGTATTTCTTTAGTTTATGCGGAAAATTCTCAGCAATATTCATTGCTAAAATATTACTGCCTTAAAATAGGAACATCTTTCACTCTCTTAATTTTTATAAAGAATTATATTTTCTGTACAAATATTAATGGGAACAGAATGTAGCTTAATCCACTAACCTTCTTATTTTAGAAAAGGAATAGTGTTATCAGTTCCTTTTAAAAATTGAGTTGATTCAATTTATTATAATGCGCCCCATTCACGTAAGGTATATCACAAAGTACAAATTGAAAAGAAAAGCAATGAAGAAAAATGACTAACCTTCAGAACACTACCTTTTTACACACGACCATTAATACAAGCACATCACAGTATTAGACCAACGACAAACGAATGCGAGTTTCGAAGATATTTAATAAATAGTTCAAAATTTCACCACAAAATCAACAATATTGTAAAATGAGCAACTACTATTATGAAAAGTCCCTGTATTAGTAGGCAAATTCTTCTAAATAATAACTGCATGAAAATGTTTTGGAAAGTTTACATGGAGCTTCAGTAGAATGCTTCACTGGACGAGTGGCATCACGGGACATATCTGTATCCATATACACTGGTGTGCAAAAATTAAGGACGAAGTCGAAAAATTAGCATATCAGCTGAACGAAGGGACAGAGCGGACAAAAAGACCAATCAGGAGATTAAGTAAGGTGATGTACGGTAGCACTTGCGCAGATATGCAGGTAGACGTAATGGGGGAGTGTCTGAGTAGTATAAAGCATGTTGTCGGTGTAAGATCAGTATTTCTGGCAAAGTGATTGCACGCCGTATAGCAGTTAAAATCACACCGAGTTGCTGCCTCAGCGAGAAATGGCGAATAATCAATCTGTTAGACGACATCTGGATGCTTTTACCAGGGGTCGAATCATTGGGAAGTTGGAGGAAGGCCGCAGTGTGACAAGTGTGGCTGCAGAGTTCGGAATTGCTCACAGCATCGTTTCACGACCTTGGAGACAATTTTAAACTACAGGAACAGCTATCCGGGGGTTTAGTAGTGGTCGCCCACGAGGAACCACACTCGCAGATGACCGGTATATTGCCTTACAGGCCAGAAGAAACAGGCGGCAGACAGCGGGAGAAATCGCTAGACACACGACACAGGCGACTGGGCGACCGATATCGCGTTTTACCGTGGCCAGAAGACTGCACGGTGGTGGTCTGTTTGCACGACGCCCTGTACGGTGTGTACCTCTAACGCCTGCCCATCGGAGAAGGCGTTCTCTGTGGTGCCGGGAACACCGGAATTGGAGAGACAATGAATGGGGACGAGTACTCTTTACAGATGAGAGCAGATTCAGTCTGAGTAGCGATTCTCATCGCATACTCATCTGGAGAGAGCGAGGAAGCCGCAATCATCCCTCGAACATCATTGAAAGAGTCAGGTATGGAGGTGGCGGTGTTCTCGTTTGGGGAGGCATCATGCTTGGTAGTCGTACAGACCTTCACATCTTCGACGCAGGTTCAGTCAACGGGACCCGTTATTGTAACGAGATTCTTCTTCCATATGTGCGTCTTTTTACAGGCGCTATGGGTCCGCAGTTCCTTTTCATGGACGACAATGCACCATGTCATCGCACAGTAGCTGCCGAACAGCTCTTAGAGAGTGAGGATATTGAACGTATGGATTGGCCGGCACGATCTCCGGATCTCAATCCCATCGAGCATGTATGGGATTTTCTAGGCAGACGCTTGGCAGCTCGTACCTTACCACCAGTAACGATTCCGGAGCAAGACGAATGGGCAGCAATGCCTCAACAACTCATTGACACCCTCATTCTCAGCATGGGCAGACGCTGTGAAACCTGCCTAGCAGTCATATCCCCTATTAAAGACCGGATGTTTCTTGCTGGACACTCATCACAGGGATGTTTCGGCCTTCAGTCGCATTGCGCTCCATGCTACTTTTTCAATAAAGCTTCTTTTTATCCCTCTGATTTCTCTTTTAGTAAGTGTTGCTTACATTACTCATGTCCTTACGTATTGGGGATCTTATGGTATTAAATGTGTTGATTTGGAAAGCTTTTGTACAAAGTTATATTAAAAAAACCGTCTCGTCCTTAATTTTTGCACACCAGTGTATAGTAAAGTCCTGGTGTCTCGTATTCTCATTCCTGTACTGTGTGGATATTGAGTTGAAAACCAACTGGAGTTTTAATAGTACACATGTGCAATCTTTCCTTATTGCTGATTTCGAACTAAAAATCTGAAAGATTTTTTAAATCTTCTTCAGACGTAAGGTATAATACGCAAGCGACTTGAACACAATAAATATTAATTTTCGTAAATTACGTAATAATGTCACATTTGGGTCATTAACAAATTGATGTTCAAGGGTAAACGTAAACAAACAAAACTTACATTAATAAGTTATATGACCACCCGAGATCTTCACATAAAAAGTCATAAACTTTACAGTTATCACCTATACTTTCAATGAGGTGATCAACCATCACAGATGCTGGAAATAACCATTCCTCCAGTAAGTCAGTTTCATACTGTCTGAAACTGGTTGCAGGAAGTAAATATGCAGACACAGCACGCCCAAAGGCATCCCAAAGACTTAACCTAAGTTTATAACAGTTATTTTTTAAGCTCCTTTCCTATCTGTCCTAAATTCAGCTAACAGTTTCCTTACCAGAGTGTGTTTTTAGAATCGCGTTTAATGCAAATGAGATTGAATAGTGTTTAAGTCGAAGTTCCACTGACTTCGGGAGAGAGAAGCAGAGTTTTCGACTAGCGCGCTTTTGCCTTTTTGCCATATCTCTCTAAGCTGTTACTACGCTCGACCGTATTACGGGTCCTCGATAGCTTCGTTAGCTAATTCTATATTTAGGGGCCAACTACTTAGAATTGTGTTATCTTCGGTAAATCTTTTTAGTTAGTCATTAGTTAAGTTCTTATTTCTTATCATTTTGAGTTTAAGCCCAAGTGGAGGCTTTGTTTACGTCCTGAGAAAGAGGCCATCTGTTAATCCTGATTTTGAGCAATGAATGTTAATCAACCCTTCGTTTCTGTTACTGAACTTAAGCGGTTATTCGCTTAGCTGTTCACTAGGTTCCTCCACACTTAGTTATTAGATAAAAGGGAGGAATACTACAACTTCCAATGCGATTAAGGTCGGGGGGAATACGGCGGCTAGTCCATAGGCGAAATGCCCTCACACTGTAAATACTAGTTAACAATCTTGATCTGATGGGGGCGGGCATTAACATCCATAAGGAGGAAAAAAGGACCAATTGTTGCAGCTAGAGTCTTACGATACGAGGTAGAACTTCGCCTCGATACCGCGCAATGGTCACAGAACAGTTTTTTTAACATGTATAGCTGAGATATTCCACTAAAATTTCAGCTCAAACCATGATGCTGCCATTTCTGAATACGTGATGTTCCATGATTTTCTAGGCCTGATTCTATGTGCTCGTTCTCTCCAGACCTTTACTTGTTTATCATCTGATTCCAGGCCTAATATGGCTTTGTTTGTAAACAGAACGTTGCGACAATTTGAGACAATCCAGTTCAGATGTTGATATCACCACTTTAAACTTGCCCCTCTGGACTAGGGGGTAGTGAAACACAAATACTTGGTACTCGGGCGTACAGCCATCTCATGTGAATCCTTCAACTCATGGTACCTTTTGATCGACCAGGCACAAGTTTCCTGCCAAATGTTTGACTTGTCTGTAACTGTTTCCACATTCGAAAAAGTACCGAATAATAAACGTCAACGAAAAGAGCAACATCACTGAGTGTTTTACTTCGACATCATTGAGTCTTCTACTACTCATTGATTGAATGTCCTATTTAGATGCTTCCGGCAGCACACCACAGCACATTACCTGCAATCCATCTCCTATGAGCCATAAAAACACGAATTTTCAACCACATTCGAACAATATCTTCAGAGGCTGCCTAATTAGCATATGTTCGGACAGTCAGTCATGATTGCTTGTAAAGTACGATATGTGCATACTGCCATCTGCATCCATAGTGATATTCAGCCACTCAGATTCAACTGCGTTTTCGAAAATTTGAGTTGCGTGCTTAATTTTTGGAAGATAGTGTATTGCTTTTCTTTTCTGGTATATTCCTTTAATACAAAACCCCTTCATTTTAGTTTGACTTCGGTATATTAAGCCACATTTACGAGGAGTGTTGTATATTTCCCAACAGTCAATGATCGGTTCAGTTGCACCAGAGGACCGAATCCATGCCATGTAAAAACAGCCCAGACCATTATGGAACCACCACCAGCTTGAACAGTGCCTTGTTGACAACTTGAATCCATGGCTTCGTGGGGTCTGCGCCACACTCGAACCCTACCATCAGCTCTTACCAACTGAAATCGTGACTCATCTGACCAAGCCACGGTTTTCCATTCGTTTAGGGACCAACCGATATGCTCACGAGCCCACGAGAGTCGCTGCAGGCGATGTCGTGCTGTCAGTAAAGGCACTCGAGTCGGTCTTCTGCTGGCATAGCCCAAGGAAGACAAATTTCACCACACTCTCCTATCGGACACGTCCCTCGTACGTCCCACATTGATTTCTGCGGTTATTTGACGCAGTGTTGCTTGTCTGTGAACATTGACAACTCTACGCAGACGTCGCTGGTCTAGGTCGTTAAGTGCAGGTGGTCGGCAACTGCGCTGTCCATGGTGGGATGTTATGCCTGAAATTAGATACTCTCGGCACATTCTTGACACTGTGGATCTCGGAATGTTGAATTCCCTAACGATATCCGAAATGGAATGACCCATGCGTCTAGGTCCAACTACCATTCCGCGTTCAAAGTCTGTTAATTCTTGGCCATTATCACGTCAAAGCCTCTTCACATGAATAACCTGAACCCAAATGAAAGCCCTGCCAAAGCACTTCGCATTTATACATTTTCTACGTGATACTACTGCCATCTGTATATTTCCATATTGCTATCCCATGACTTTTGTCACTTCAGTGTACATTCTGCATAAACAGAATTTCAAATTTATCTCCATTATTTAATTGGCTAAATCTTAACAGAATAATCTCAGTTTTATCTTTCAAGACTGTTCACATTGTGAATATTATTTAACGTTGCTTCTGCTTACTGAGTTTTTTAACTGAGGTTTCCAAAATTTTAGCTTACTTAAATATAAAAAAAATATCGGCATTATATCATTTAACAAAAAAATAACCTTATATTATTTATTTGGTGAAAGGTTGTAATTTCATACCTTGTTCACTGGTATTTTCAATCTTTACATTACTTGCATCTTTAGCACTAAATTTTGACATTTGCCGTTTAACCTTAACCCAGAAAGTATCAATGCTCTCTTGAACAGTTTGCTGTTCAGTTACATATTTGTCAGACTCTTTTTCGTCTACTACCACAAATAATCTCTGAACACTCATTATTAAATTTTGCACATTTATTTTCAAAAAGTTGTAACTGAAATTCATCACAAGTATATTTTTCGAAATCTGAAGTTGCTTTCGTTATACTTTAAAATTCTTTTCTTAATTAAAAATGCTACCATAATTAACGTTAATTAATAATACCGAACATATATGAGCAAATTCACTTACTTCCGCTTGAGGTAATCCAAATGAAACCGAAATAGTATTAAACATACACACTTTTCTAGAACATGAGAGGATACAAATGAGAAGCTCACATTTCCATTCGTATCTTTTTTTGGTGCGCAAGTGGATAGAACAACAAAGAGCCTAACAGCCAATTGTTCAACAGCGTGCATAACCAACATTTACATTCAGTCAGAGTCCGGCTCTGGTATTTCATTCACTGACAAGACTCTATTTGTTCACGAGGACTGGGCCTCATTTTATTTATTTTTCATCCTACATTTCTCCAGCTTTGGATCTTAATTTAGGGTTCCGTACGTATGGTTTCCCTACTGAGATTTCGTTAAGGGGCTAATAATAGGGCATAGAATACTGCTTTGAAACTAGCATAACAGCAAAGTATCAAAGTATCCAGTGTTTTTCAGTTTTTGAATGAAATTGCGACTCTGCTCAGAGTTCCAAATAAAATGAGGTCAGATACTGTAATTGATTGTACGTACGATTGTCCTTAACATAACTTATTTATTATTCATTTATCTCTTTGCATTCTTGCTTTGACGAAGAGCCAGAATTTTCGGTTGAACTATTATAATTACGAGTAAAATACATTGAAATGGTTCATTGGCTACTTCTGGATACAGAAAAGCAAGGGTTTTTGTAGAAGAGAGATTTAGTTGATTTCACTGTTCCTTTCCCCCTGATGAAGAGGAATTGAAGTTGATTGAATTCCTCTTTTGTTATGTTTTTACTTCCTTGTACAAAGTAAAAAGGAAGTATTGTAATCGCGAAAAGTTTCAGGCAGCATATTTCAACGAAAATATCCATTTTGACCGCTATTGAATGCAATTTAACGATGTTTTTGCGTGATATCTGTACGTAAGGACAATAAAAGACTCGTTTCCTCCAAAAAAAATTATAAAACTGCTTTAAAATTAATTCTGAAGATAATTTTTCGTGGCGTCTGTACGAACGTATGTACGTACGTACGTACGTATCTCGCATAAGTCAAAAACGAGTAGCCTCAGAATTGAAATTTTGTATATAGGACTGCTATAACATGTAGATGTGCACCTCGTATTTTGGTTTCAATCGGCCGCACCAAACGTATATAAATATATTTATATATATATATATATCCACTGTGTTACCCGGCTCAGTGATCTCAGTTTCTTTATTCGTATAAGTTTGTAAATTGTACATTTTTTGCTTTAAAAATGATTGAATTATGTTGTTTTTATCTACCGGTTAAGGTTTTTGTGCCTTTAGTAAATACTGTATGCAATATTTTTAGAATTATCAACAATTTTAAAGTTGTTTAAGTGCCGCTAAGCCTTTTTTTTTATGGCGGCCATTGATTGTTTACATTTGAAACAGCAGACTAGTGGATTTATTGCCAATCTAGAGAAATTTAGCTTCGCAACAACAAAGATAACGCCTTCATTTATTATTGCCAATTAAATCATGCTTAATCCTTTCTGAAAATTTTTCGAGGAAATAAGTGTTTAAGATTTACTTCGTAATTTTTAATATAGATATTTTGAGTTTTTATGTATTTTTGCCTTCTCGCGAAGTGAGAACTGAATTAATTGAATGAGAAATTGAATGAATTAATTGAATTAACTTAATTAATTGAATCACTGACTCAATCGTCTGTGAAAAACTGTTTCTTTTTTGTTTTGTTTGCTTAATTTCTTTTATACATCATTCTAGCTTTATTATAGTATTTGAATAGAACATGTGGCAACGATTAGATAATTCTATTCTTTAAATGATATAAATTTTGTGCATTATGAGTTATAATATGAACGAAATATAATACTGTTAAGTGAACCTAGCGCCAGAGTGTCGCTATGGTAAACAAATAGAGTAAATTTTAAAGAATGCATTTATTCTATTGTGGTTTATGCGCTGTCGGCGAAGTAGGTTTAATTCAATGTAATAAGTTTAAATCAAATGCAAGAAAAATGCGTATAATTTAATATTCTATACAAGGAAGTCATGTAGTGTACACATCAGATTTTTTTTTCTTTAAATTTCATTAAAAAAATTTTTTTGAATTGGGTATTGCTTGTTTAAAAGTTTTGATTTTTACATTTATTAAACTCTATGTTGCATTTATAGGATTATTTGCAATTTTTTAATTATGAATATCAAAATATTTTTATTTTTTGTGAAACATTAGTTCTAAATTGCTTACTTTATGCCTTTAATGCTAATTTTCAGCGGCTTAAAGGGCAGAAATACTGGGTATATTTATATTTTGTTTTTAGAAAAAAAAAATTTGTGATTATATTGCAGAGACATTAGGTATTTTTTTGGGAGCAGGAAAGATAAAAAATTAGCAACACCTCCGCCGGGAATCGATCCATGGTCCTCTGAAATACCGGCCCAGCTTGCAGAACCACTACACCACGAAGGCACGCTAGGAAAGCGGAAGAAATACCTTATTTATTCCCCCTTTTAAAGGGCGACTGGGGATTTTAGGGACCCAATCGCCAAATCCTGGGTAAGGAGATTCATCATCCAAAACCCTTTTAGTTCGGGCGCCACTGTAGAGACATTATGTATTTTTGAAAAGCAGGAAAGATGAAAAATTACTAACGCCTTCGCCGAAAATCGAACCACGGACCTCTGGAATACCGGCCCAGCGTGCAGAGGAAGGTGGGAGAAATACTTTATAATATATATATATATATATGAGAGAAAAATAAATAATATGTAAAAGATTAAATTAAGAGCGTAAATTAATTTCCCTTCTCTATTCTAAAAGTAGCAGCATCTATTTGCCTGCTTCATTTCCAGAAAAATCTATGTCATATGATTCTATCATGATGTAAATGGTAAATTATCATGATGTAAATGGAACTAAAACTCATCCAGCCAATAATAATTTTACAGCAATACTAACTGCCCAATCAAAATGCTTTGAAAACCAAAACTAACTCAGTCTGAATAAGATTTCAGCCTGAACATAACGCACTTGCTTTCCACGCTTTGGCCTAGCTAGACCAGCACATTTAATGACAAATTTAGGTACATTTAATATGCCGACTTGTGTGTAGCCGCAACCTGTTGCTGAAAATAAAACTGAAGATTTAAAATAAAACTGAAGATTTAATCTGCATTCACCTCCAATTTCTTGGTTATTGCTTCTGAGTCTGAATATATTACAATTGAGTCCACAGGGCACATGTTCTGCGCATTGGAATTCCGGTAGAAATGTCTGCAATAACCAACCATCTCCTCAAACTTCCATGTCTAACAGAAATTCATAATGGATATCGAGTACCTGCAAGTCCAAAAGTGCTAGCGTCAGTGAAAACGAAATGTACAGCCATCTCTTAAATGTTTAGGAAAAAAAAGTGTTTTAAATCATCAAAGTGTGCCTGTTCTTCACAGAAATCGAAATTGTGGCTACGATTGTGAAAACGAATTAGTTAATTAATGCCTTCATGCTCTAATCTTCAATATATATGTACGGCTCCACCAATCTGTGCGCTACCTGATATCAGCAAGTCAACTACACCGAATCGTACCAAAACAAGTCAAAAATCCATGCTTCAAAATTTAATCCAGCATAAGCGGTGATTTAATAAATGCAACGTAATTCAACAGCAATATAAAAATGTAGAAAAAATCGAATAATAGATTTGCTGCGAGTGCTTAAAAATGAAATCTAGTGCCAGCCTTTCAAAATTAATTTAGCGTTTATTTACAGTAAAATGACGAATGTTTTCCGAGTGCTAACGTTTCAAATCATTCCAGTGCTTTCAAGGTCATCGAACTGCATATCTTGATCCGGCTCTTATGCTAATAAATTCGCAGTTACGGGATTAAATTTACACTTAAAGTAGGTGCTAGGAAATTATTTTCGCTTCTGCTTTTGCGTAACTGAATCTACATTGAGAACTGATATTTTTTACCCTGAATAAATTGGACGGCAAAAATGAACACTGTGATATAAAGGAATATAATTTAATAATATTAGAAATTTAAATTCTAAAAATTTATTAAATCAAGTAAAGAAATCTTAGATTTTTAATTATTTTTAGGGAAAGGTATTAAGCTAAATTTTTATATTTTTTAAATTTTGTGGAAAATTTTGAATACGAATTTTATAATTATTCTAAAAATGAAGTAGATGTAAAAAATAAATGAAATTAGTACAGATAAGTAATATGAAATTATGGTAAATGCATGTTAAAATTTATGGGTGATTGTATGTTAAATATGAAGTATGATGAGGGTGTAATGGTTGCTAAACAGAGGCCTGGAATTACCTCTGTACAGTTGTTCCTTTTACCCTCTTCATGTAGAATAATGTTCGAGGCTCTCATTTTATGAGTGTGTGTAATTTTTTTACATTATTATACTTTTTTTTAATTGTGGAATGTATTAGTACAGTTCTGAAAGGCCAGTTGCCTTATGCAAGGAACGGAGGCCTTTTCAAGAAACTGCCTAGGCATCCTGGGCCACCAGGGCAGAGAACACACTGGTTAGCTCAAGAGGGCGGCCCTATTGATGGATATGTTTGTTTAGAAGTATTGCGAGGCCTTCCAGTTTGGTAAAATCAGGAATTGTAAATGAAAGATAATAACGGTGAAAACATAATTTCTGAAACTGTTACTCCTATTATATGGTGTTAAAATATAATTTATCAGTATGGAAATTAGTATCATAAATATTTATGTGCGTTACATTTAATTATAAGTAATGATTATGTAAAAGTTTTATTTTGTGATATTCTGTGATAACAAGAACCTTACTTGAAGAATTATGATTATGTGAAATCTCAAACAAAATGACTTCTGGACTGAAATGCTGAAAAATTACTACTGATATTAAATAGGACTCTAAATATTAAAAATTTATTTTTTAAAATTGATATTTATAAATTATACTTTACAGGATAATTTTTTTTAATCTATTATTATTATTTGCTAGTGCTTTAACGATTTTTCTTTAAAAAGGCTTCTCTGTAGCTACGCCTTTTCCTTTTTCAAGGAAGGGGCATATGGAAGAAAAATAAGTAATATGTAAAATATTAAATTAGCAGCGTAAATTAATTTTCCTTCTCTATTCTAAAAATAGCAACATCTATTTTCACTGCTTCATTTCGAGAAAAATCTATGTCATATGATTCTTACGTAATTATGATGATGTAAATGGAACTAAAACTCAACCAGCCAATAATAATTTTACAGCAATATTAACTGTCCAATCAAAATGCTTTGAAAACCAAAACTAACTCTCTGAATAAGATTTCAACCTGAACATAACGCACTTGCTTTCCACGCTTTGGCCTAGCTAGACTGCTGCTGCTTTCTTGCTACAAAGTTATCAAAAATGTAAGCCTTTTGGAACATGCACATTTAATGTGCCGACTTGTGCGTAGCCGCAACCTGTTGCTGAAAATAAAACTGAAGATTTAATCTGCATTCGCCTCCAATTTCCTGGTCATTGCTTCTGAGTCTGATCTGGCAGTTTTAATTTTAAAAATTAAGCCTTGTGCACAGTGTAATCATTATGCTGACTGAAGAAACTAAGTCGAAAATTATCTGTCATTTAATGCTTAAGGAATTAAGCATTAAATTACAGATGAACTTGAAGTCAAAATTTCGAGAACTGAAACTTTCTCTTAATAAGCAACTTAAACCCTCTCTTGGTGAGTGTCCATGTTAGTTAACTGCGCAATTGCACTTCAACTCTCTTCCCGTTAAGACACGAGTTCGCTCTCTTAGATTCTGCCACCTATTGTCCATTGTTCTAAAATATAATCTGTATAAAATTGTCGGGTGCATAGCGCACCCACAATGATTCTGAAATGAAACAGAATATGTGTGTTCAGAATTAATTATCCAGGAATAAAATTAAGTGTGGCATTTACGGCCACGTCTGTCTTCAAGTGTCATCTTTAACTACGCAGTAAAGCCTGTTCAAGTTATTACAAAGCAGAGAACCATCACCAATCCACTGCAGCTTTCTCCAAGTCAACCTATTCCAAGTCTGACAGGATCCAGCTTTGTGAAAAATTACCCTTTGTTGAAAATTCGTTTGCGGCATTAAATTGCAAGTTTAAAAGTGCTAAATTGTCTAATTGAAATCATTCGAAAGCAGCATCAAGGAAAAAAATATCGCTTTGCTGTGGCTTTTTAGTGCTTAAATTTACAACTTACCTCTGTTTTACAATAAGTGATAATTTAAGTTTTAAGTAAAGAGAAAAATCAACCAAGTGATTTTGAAAGTCTTCAAATCTTCCCAGCATTTTCTACTACGTAATCGAAATTTCAGTGATCTAACTTCAATCTACTCGCGACTGCAGAATAATTGGTGTCTTCACTAGTCAAGTACTCATCTAGTATCGAATTAACTGCAACAAAAAAAAATTACTTCATCAAATTTAGTAAGGAAATAGATTTTTTATATTAATATTCAAATTAATTAACAAATAAATATTCATGATAAATTACAATTACCTGAAATTAACTAAAAGATTAGACTATTCGTTATTATATACCAATATGGATATTTCTTCAAGGAAGAATGATGATTCATTTCATTGGAAAGAAATTAAGACACTCGAATGCAGTATTACTTGATAGTATGGTTTAATGATAAGGGGTATCGCAAATGACTTAATTTTCAACTCAACTTAGTAACATAAAGACTGAGGAAAAGAATTACTGTGCAATATTCTAGAGACCCCACAAAATTAGGATTGCTTTTAGAGCCACAGTGAAAGTACTAAAGGTTATGTCCCGGGCCATCTTGCCATGGTTACAACAGATTTGCACCAGAGGCCGCTTTTAAATGTTGCACAAGCCAGGAAAGAATCAAGGAAGACGTATCGTCATCGTTAAGTTTTATAGCATGACTGGGCCCTTCTAATACAGTCGTTGGGGTCGCCAGGCGGGGATAAAAGACGCCAATAAAGCCGAGAACTCCATTGCAACGCTAGCGCCGCCTAGGGACCGCTTCCGACACCTTGTTTCTACCGCCGTAACTAGGAGACACAGACACTATTAATCAGACTTTTATTAAATCGCTCACTCAGATTTGCATTTTCAGCCAAGAATTGGAGGAAAATCTGAATAAATGATGCTCCCTATGCGACAGGGAGAAACAATTATTTCTAAAGCTTTTTTCCTTTCTGCACGGGGCCGCTTTCACTTCCTTCCCCCTTCTAGAAAGGAGGTTTCTGGCGTAATGGTTATGTGGACGCAGTAATTTGAGGGGGATACATTCCTGTTGTTGTAGGAGGTTATTTATTGGGGCGGCACTTTTCACTTAAGCGATATAAGTGGTGGCACATTTGCATAAAAGACGTTAAGACCTTTGCATAAACTCAGCCGCAAAACGGATAGAGAAAACTCCGAAAAAGAAATAGCGTCTCGGTAGCAGATGCGAAGATCTTTATTTCCGGGTACTAATGGTGATCATTTTCATTTAGTCCAGCGAAAATTATTCTTGAGGTTTAAGGGAAAGTGTAAATTAGTACGTTGCGTTAAATTCGAAATTAAAAAGAAATGCGGGACTACATAAAGAAGGGAAGCTGCTGCATGATTACTAATGGTGAGCTGGAATTTATCGATCCTTTACTAACAGACACTCTTGTAAGTCTTCCCCTTTAAAAAAAACGCTTAAAAACGTTTTAACGTTTCCGCTTGAAAAAAAGGAAACAAATGTAGTTACTTCTTGATCAAAATTTAAATAATTTAGCACTTATTTTTTAAAAGTATTTGAAAAAAATATAAATGTGCAAAGATTTACAAAAATTAATTTTTATAAACATATGAAGCTTCACCATTTTATCTACAAAAAATTAATATTTAAATAACTTGATGTTTGCTTCGTTATATTTACAATTCCATAAAATATTCGAAAGGATATCAGTTAGCTGTAATTTGGTAAAATTAAGCGTTTATTCAGCGCCGAAGTTGGTTTCGTGAAAAAAGAAAGTCAGTATATTTGCAAGTTATGGAATCGCTAGAAACTCAGTGACAGAAGCAAAATAAGCTTCGAGGAAAAGGGTCAGCATAAAAATTTTCCATTGACAATTTTACTATGGAATACATGCAACTGAATCAAATTCGGCAAAGGAGGAATGGGGGGGAACAGATGATACTGCTGTAAATGCATGTGGGGGCACCAAAATAATTTAAATGCTTAGAACCTCTAAAATTGAACACTTAACGAGTTTCTTTTATACTGAAATTTAGCCTGAATAAGACTGAATTTTCCAAGTGTCAAAACCAATATTGTTATGTATGGAATGCCACCTCCTCACTGGGTTAACATAAGGGCAGATCCTTTTTGCGAACACAGGAAAATTGGAAACTGCGGCATGGAAAGACTAATTTGTACTGTAAATTGTGAAATGTATAAGAGCTATTGCTAAACTTAGTGGGCAAAAAATCAATGTTCTGAGTTCTAGTCATTAGGAGGTAGAATGTCTTTATCCTTTTTCGAGATAGTAACTTTAAAATTCTGTATACCGTTTTCCAAAGGTGCACTAGCTTCTCAAACGCAAGTTTAGATACCATTTTCTAAAAGTCAGGATGAGATAATAAACATATCAGCTTTCATTTCCTTGTCCATATTTAAACTTCTGTCCACTTAACTTGAGGATTCTGGGCTAACTATTGCTAAATGAAGTATAGTCTAGAACAGAGGTTCGCAAAGGGGGACTTTCAGGGGGAGTGAGATCAGGCGTTTTTATATATCTGTGAAGTATTTAGTTTTAGTTTATGAATACAAAATCTATTTTTATTCAAGTTTTGGTACTTATGAACATTTTCAATATTTTATCTTGTTTAATTTATGAAACACATTAAAGAACCGTCTAAATTTAAATAATTATATATATATATTTATTGAGTTTTATGAAAGAGATGGGGGAGTGATCGGCTATCAATGGCGAAAGGAGTTCTTGGGGCAAAAAAGGACGTTTTCCTTCCGCTAGTTTTCCTTCTGCGAAGTCCCCATAGCCTATCAGGTCGTATGTAATTTTGAATGAGAATCTTCTTCTTATCATCTGCCTAAAGAGCCTTTCAACGGTGGTGGATTATAACAATTCGGACTTATCTCGTCAAACCTTTTGAAGGTCATTTATCTTAAGACACAGATGTTTACAGCTTTTTTAAAAATTAATTCATAAATTTATGATCTCTTGGAAGAGAGAGACTAATGCAGTTACGACTTGTGCAGCCCCATAAATCCGTCTCTGACAGCAGTTTGTCTTTTATACTGAAAAAAAGAACCGACAACTATGCGTTGGTATATTAACAAATTATGACACAGGCTATTTGCAAGAAAGCCCGTTACAGAAACCTTTTCACAGAAACGGCACATATATTGCTAATCCCTTTCTGGAACAACCTTCGTATAATTTGATACAAATCTAACAAATGTGTAGAGTCATTAGGTTTTTTTTTTTTTTTCCCAGAGACCTGAAAAATAAGCAATGACCTCTCCGGGACTCGAATAGTAGCCGATTGCGATACCGTTATACCACGAAGGCCTGCTGGAAGGAGAGGGAAAATAGATTACATATTGCCGCTTTTAAAGAGCAACCGGTGATTAGAGGACCCAATCGCTAAATCCTGGTGGTGACGAATTTCTGTCCACCAACTTTTAGTTTGGGCTGCACTGTAGAGACATTAGGATTTTTTATGTTGGAGACGTGAAAAATTAGCAATGCCCTGGCCAGGGCTTGAACCTGGACCTCTCGAATACGCACCGTGTGTACTATAGTTACACCATGAAGGCCTGCTGGAAGGACGGAGAAAATACCTTATAAATGTTTCAGATCAATGCACTATTCATATATGTAAAATTAATGCATACAAGTGCGTAATGCAAGTAAAGTTAGAAAATCCAAGTAGTTCGGAGCATTTGATGAGAAAATCGGGCCCAGTTGAGTTCCTCCTTTGAATTCTAATCTTCGTAAAGATAAATATAATTTTTAAAGAATTTTTAATATTTTTAAAAAACGTATAAATTTATTATTTCGTACAGAAAATAAATGTAAATAATAATATTTAAGGCAGATTGGTAGATTATATTGCATTTACTCATAACAGTTTCTCAGTATTGAAAATAAAAGCAGTAATTTTCATAATTCATACGCACACGTAAACAATTAAAACATTTTAGATAAATTATTTAAGCATTTAGATAATTACTTACATTACAAGCAAAAGTAGAGAATAGCAATTTTAAGAAATGTGTAGCAGCTTGAAGAAAAAAAGGAAATAAAAATATCAAGGTTCAAGCCATCTAAAGCCTTTTTTTTCTTCTAAATATTTATTTTTTTTATTAAGTATGTTCATATTTTACCCTCCAAACATCATAAAGCATAAAAATCTCATGCTTCCCTGTTTATTCTCTTGCAGTTGTTATCAATCATCTGGTCTCTTTCAGAGCAGTACATGAAGTAATTATTTAATTCTTGAAAATGTTCAGTTGTATTAGTAAATTTATGCACATGCTTTATCCATTAACTAGGTTAGCATATGTGAGAAAGAATTTTGTAAACCCTTACGAACCCGTAAAAGAAAGGAAACCAGCGAAAATAGCCAACGACGCCGTCCTCTGATGTGCGTCATATTTACTAGAGATAATATTGATTGGAAAATCCTGTATCCAAATTCAGCTTTTCCATTTTGTCAGACTCCTTTTCTCGCCTTTAAAGTGAAACTCCTCTCGATTAATGCAGGAATCTGAAGCAAACTCCCTCAACAATTTTTAACTGTCACCGCTACCTGACAGCTTCAGAACAAACGACTGCATGGCAGTTTTAAAAGTCGTTCATCAACAGATGGAAACCGTTCATCAATATGAGCCGGAAGGCATGTGTTCTTTTCCGAGCGACAATCGATTGACCTGATAGACTTTGCGAGTTGGACTCTCCCACACCTGGCCTTTTCTTGAGCTGGAGATTAATGAGTTCTATTAACCTGTGTAGTCAATAGAGTTCGAGTTGTTGTCAAAAGTTGTTTGACACAGGCTGCTGAGTTGCAAAATTTGTTTGCGAAGTCATCGAAAATTGAGGGTCTCCACATTAAGATAGTTAGACGCACATACAACTAACAAAAAGTGTTTAGACCAATTCCAGTGGGAAACATGGATAAATAAATGTGTACAATGTTCTCTGTTTACAACAGATCTAGATGTAAAACACCTTAAAAGATTGATATATTAGTGTGAGTTTCACAAAGGACATCCATATAACAAGTGAAAAACATTAAATAATTATGAAAATAAAGAATATGAATAAAAAAATTCTGTACATTAGATATTACAAATAAAATTCTGAGTCCTCTTTAACGTCTGGAATTTCATACGCTTTGATTTTGCGCATCTACCACTTGCAAGACTTTAACATTAAAATCAAGGGGTCCTGTCAGTATACCAACTGACATGGATACTGGAACCGAATTTTCCATCCCGCTCTTAATAGGTGTAGATGATCACGATAGAAAAGAATACTTGAAAAGCTACAAAATCTACGAGTTTATAGTTCTATTTCTTCTTTTCCGAAGAGTTTAAATTCCTAGATAAAAAAAAATGGAGAATTCAACAGAAACCAGAAGTCGCTATTTTCGCTTTTCGGATGCTGTGAAATTTCTATACACAAATTCATTATTAAATGAAAATTTGGCACTCAAGGAAGTTAATATTGGATTTCACATATTCTTTTCAAAAGAGCCTTAATACAAAATGACCAGTAAATATTATCCAGTCGTACTTCCCTAACTTCTAAACTGCAATTTTTGGCTTTTGATTTTAAAAAATTAACCTATTATTTACTAGATTTGGAAGCGAATATTTATATCAAGCCGTAGAGTAATTTGTATTATTCTTCTTGTCTAAATGCAATGAATCTTTTATAAAAAAGTTATCTGCAATTTCAAATGATTTTGATCTGTAAATTTGATCGAAAAATTTTCAAATACAATGACGTCACACGCATTCGCGTACTTTCTTCAAAGCCAGAATTTGACCTTATAATAAAACGGCGATGCTATTTTTAGCCCAAAGGGCCCAGAAGGGCTATTAATTTCGTTTTGGCATTTTGCGTTGGTCCACTATAAATGTCGGTTTACTTTTCAAATTGTTGCCCCCAAATATTATCGCCTTGTGTTATATTTAAAGAAGTTAAATAATGAAGAACCTGCATAAATGCATGTATGTTTCTCGTATTATGATAAAACAACAGTACCTAAAGCCATCAAATTCTTAAAAGCGTAATCTTCCACCGAATATGGGCATCTTGGAAGCCCTAATTTGGAATTTGAAATTTGTTTTATTATAGACTTCATATTTTGTAAAACTTTAACGAATTTTTGATTAACAAACTCAAGGATTTCAAATCGAGCAATGGCAACGTTGTACAGAAAAAAACATTTTTATCTCCAGCGCATGAGAGTGGAAATTCTAAAGATATGCTCCATTTAAAACTATTTTGTGATATTGCGGTTGAACTGAATTTTATGGATTAAGTGCGAAGAACGTGATATTTAATAAATAAAGGTAACAGACAAAATGTTTAAAAAAAAGTCCCTTTGGACGTAATTTAAAATCTGAAACCTTTCAGATTTTCATCTTTTTTATTATTATTATTTTGAGTACATGAATTCATAATTATGATGCGAAGTTTCATATATGCAAAGCTATGGATTGTGCATAAAATATTTCATTTTAGAGTCCATAATGAAATTATAATATTTGTTCATAATATAGTACTTTACTGTATTATATTATCCACACCATGCTAAAAAGACGAATCCGATTTTTTTTTTCGTATTTTGTAAAATTTATAAAATTTTATTAACACATGTCTACGATTTGAAAGCGAGTAGTAGTAACACTTTTCGAAATAAAGCAGTTTTATTTCCAACGTACGAGACTGTTGCCACTCTGAAAAATGAGCTCGAAAATTAGTGTTTTCAGTGCGAAGATGAGAATAGTCGAAATGGCTTCCCACGAATTTTTGAAATCCGGAGTTATATATTAAATGCTTGGCGATGTTATTTCTATTTCATATTGTGTAAAATTTATAAACTTTTGAGTAACAAACTCCTACGATTTGAAAAAGCTAGCAGTGTCAATAGTTTTTGAAAAAGCAGATTTTTATCTCCAGCGTGTCAGACTGTTACCACTCAGGAAAATGTGGGCGAAAATTCATCGTTTTCAAAGTTTTCAATTAATACCTCGGCTGATTAAAGTCGTACGAAGATGAGAATGATCTAAATGGCTTCTCACGAATTTTTGGAGTACTTCTCTCGAAACTCAATTCCCCGCCGTTCTGGAGGAGATGACGTCACAATCAAACAAACAGACGCTCACAGGTTTTAATAGTATAGATTTTTGATATGGTTTTAAAGCTATTTCATTCCATTGTAGATCACATGTCTTTCCTTTTTTTTTTTTTTTTTTTTTTTTTTTTTTTTTTTTGTCGTACGAAGATGAGAATGATCTAAATGGCTTCTCATGAATTTTTGGAGTACTTCTCTCGAAACTCAATTCCCCGCCGTTCTGGAGGAGATGACGTCACAATCAAACAAACAGACGCTCACAGGTTTTAATAGTATAGATTTTTGATATGGTTTTAAAGCTATTTCATTCCATTGTAGATCACATGTCTTTCCTTTTTTTTTTTTTTTTTTTTTTGTTGTTGTTGTTGTTTATATATTCCAACTCATTCCTATGCGGTTAACCTCCCTCTAGAGTCTATTTTTGTAGCACAATCAACTTTGCAAGTGACAGGTATTTTTGATCACAGAGACAAACACTGGTATTGAACATACTTGTGTGAAACAACCAGGTCCAGGAATGCCCGAACTCATCTTAAAAAGAATTCACCATATTTGTTTATTCATTTGTTTAATTTTGTGGTTGTCTAAACTGTTGCATTAAAATGCTGAATTCATAATCTTTCCATTTTTCGCACGGTCATTGCTTTATATCCTTTATTCTACGTTTAATTATGAAGGTATTTATCATTCATATTGTCTACCAAATTGTCACTTTTTTTTCGGAAGGTTCCATGGGTTGTGACGTAAATTCTTTAATTTTCTAATTGTAGCCATATATTGTTTCACTAATTGAATAGTTTAAATGCAAAGTTCATTCTTTTTAATGATTTATATCTTTATTACTATTGTAATATCCTTAATATAATTGTGTAATACATCTTATTCTTGTGACTTATCTAACTTATATTAAGGACTTTAATTTTAACTTTTTAAACTTATTTTAATTTACTCCTCTTTTCAGCTTTTATAAATGCTATTTGTACACTTAACTCCGATTTAGCGAATATTTTTATTGATTTGACTAGAAAATATGAAACCAAAGGAAAATTATCCTATATTAAATAAAAAAATGATACTGTTTGTATGCTTAAAACATAAAACAGCCGAATAATTGCTAGGTATAAAAGCAAAATTAGCGTTTTACAATATGTCTCATGATTAAAACTGGATTACGGTAAGCCTGCAATTAACTAACTAAGGCGAACCTCAACCTTAATTCCGATTTAAAAATAATTTCAAGCATTAAATCCAGTTTTGACTGCGAGCTGAAAAATAACTGGAAAATACTTGAATCCATATTCTTGTTGTCGTGTCCTCATTAAATGGAACAAGGGATGCCAGAGCTTACTCCGAAGAGAGGTTGGACTTCTATTTTCCACCCCTAATTTTGAAGGGGGAATCCGGAGGTCTTCCACCCCTCTCCACTCCCACCAATCCACACGAGAGAACTTTCGGCTCGCCGCATATTTAGAGTGCCGCCATGCGGACACTATACATTTACAAACATCCATGTCTTCACCGGTATTCGAACCCGAGCCCTTCGATCCTGTAGTAGGTTCCCCTCACCACTATATCATCTGGGCGTTTCTTGAATCCATAACAATTAAAAGTTAAAACTTTGCATCTAGAATTCTCTTTCTAATCTCCATATAGCCCAGACGGTATAATGGTTAGGGGAGCTGATTGCGATACCAAAGGGCCCGGATTCGAATCCCGGAGAAAGCATAGTTGTAACAGTCTGTCTCTTCATGGTAGGCAAAGGTGACCCACCTATTAGGTTTTCCCATAATAAAGTGACCCCTCTTATGGCCTTATGAGGGCCCGACATTGGTAAAAAAAAAAACACCATACATAAACAAAAATAAGATCTTAAAGCATTACTATTATTTAACTGAAATTTAAGTGATACAGTTAAAATCAGTTTCTGATATGCCTACAGTTTTTATTCGAATAATAGTAACTTGTCAGTTTTTTTAACATTATTAAATATCTTCTAAAGTTGTCAATATACCTAATGATAGCTAAGATACATTTCTATGGAAAAGATTTCTCTTACAGTAAATAAATCAGTGTGGTTTGGTTTATAGGATTACGGCAAGGCCTCGAGGGCTATCTGCCTGAGGAAGGAATTGCCTTCGTGGAGGTCTTTTTAAGGGAAACTGCCTCGTATACACGTTACACTTAGGGAAAACCACGAAAATGCCCATACAGCCAACCTCGAACCGAATTTCCAGTATTCAGCAACTTTACCGCTTGGCCGCTCGTGGGCCCTGTACCTCAGTGTGAAAGTAGTTTCAGAGTAAGAGTATTATTGCTAGTTATGGGCTTCGTAACATGTCCTAATAATTCGATCCCTCTGGTAAAGATCACAGTAATTTTTATTTGATTCCAAACATTTTTTCCTTTTGTCTTCGCTAAAAATTGTGTATTTACCATTAAAAAGTTGAATAATTTCGAAGCAAGGTAATTTGTGCAATTAAAAATTTTAATTTTGGGCATTTCATTGTAGGTGATATTCAAAGGACTTTCTAAAGAATACCGAAATGTCCAAAAGGGTTTCAATGATCTTCGACCTAATCACTAATCTCTCACTACAGAACATGCAATATATAGCCGACTAATAAAAGCCGAAGCATAGTAGCCGAACTCGCAGCATATGTAAGGCCTTTCTAAATGGTTTGCAATATATGCCATGTGTGTAGCAAAATTCAGTATTCCTGAATGGGATGATCCCCACGCTTGTAATTCAGATAATTTCATGTCTTCTTTTATTTTATGACGTATGGAAAAACTAAGGGATTGTGATTTAGTAGTTTCTAAAGTATACGCTGTTGATATACTGTTCCTATTTACATCTTAGATAAAAGATTCTTAAAGAATAAAAGCGTATTTTATTCAATATTTTGAATCTGATATAAAATCTGGTAACTAATATAAAATCAAAAAATAGGTAGCAGCGATTTTTCATATGCTCGCATCATTTCATGGAAACTACCTTTATATCAAAGGATAGACTATATACTTGAACTGATACGCCTAGTCAATAGCAATGCTCAAGGAAACTGTAAGGGTCACAGACTGGTTGGACAAAAATTACTAACATTTAAATTGAGTACCTGTATATCTCTTATTAAAATTTGTTAGATATTAAATTTAGTGTTCAGTAGTTTCGTAGTGAAGTTAGCATATTTCATATAAAGGGTAAAGCCTATAAATTCTTTTGTGAGGATTTATTTATTTATTTTGACTAATAGTTAATTTTTAGTTAAAGCTACTTTCCTGTTTCCCTCTCCTTTTCGCCCACGCTTTTCATGTCAGAATATAAATTAAATAGCGCGAGTTTATTCAGATTAAGGGAGAAAGAAGTGATATTTAATCGAAGGTTTCGCAAGTTGATTTTAGAGCATGCTCTGTCTGCTTGAGGCCACATTATTACCGTGATTTAATAACGATTTGGTTCTGCGGGATTTACTCTAGCCATTACGCTTGTCCCTTCGGCTTTTGGGAGCCAGAGCCTTCCTGCGCGTTTACACTATTCTGTGAGCTGTTAGGCTAGTCCGGGGTCGGTAACCTGCGGCTCTTTTGATGTAAATTTGCGGCTCCCATACGGCAGTTCCATACGGAAAAATTAATAATCAAAACCATTAAAAAATAAAAAATAATTATCAAAGCCCTTAAAAAATAAGAAAATATATTTCTAAGTACCTAATTTCTCAATAGCTTGTATTTTCATAATCGTTAATTACAAATACCTATGCTTAACATGACCGCAATGAGATAAATTTGAACCATTATTACTGTACTGTAAATTTGAACTATTGTTCATTTTTTTCAGCTCAGCCGCGAGCATGGCATCTAGTAAAAGAGAAAAGAACTGAAGAAGAAAACCGAGAATTCAATCAGGATTGGGAGGAGTCGTTTGCATTCATATGCAACACAGATCCGACTTATCTCATTTGCCACCAAAAACTCGCACACAATAAGAAGTCGAATTTGAAAAGACACTTCACTACAAAACATACCCATTTTGCTGGTAAATATCCAACCGGGAATGCACGAAAAAAGCTCTTGCTATCGCTCTCAGGGCAAACTCGTGAAGAAAATACATCAAATGTTTGGGAATAAATGCCTGGAAGACAATGAAATTGATATAAATAAAATCGTTTCCATAGCAACTGATAGAGAAGTATGACAGGAATACATAGAGGGGTAACATCAATTCTTCAGAAAAAATAAACCATGAGATTCTAACTTTCACTGTATAATTCACCAAGAAGCGCTTTGTGCCCAAACATTTCCGGCCGAAATAATTGAGCCCATGAACTTGGTAATGAAGATTATTAACAACATTTTGCAAAAGCACACTACCATCACCAGTTTGAAGATTTCCTTGATAGATAGCCAGTTTTCTGACCTACTTCTGCACAATAAAGTGTGATAGCTTTCCAGAGGTAACGTATTACAACGTTTCGCTTTATGCTCGAGTGAAATAAAAACATTCCTCAATGAAAAAAAGCATTGACCATCCCGAATCGGAAGAAGACAAACGGTTGCAAAAATTCTACTTCATGGTAGACTCAGCCTACCTTGCCCAGCCCGGACCTGTGGTGCTGCTGCGCGATACGCTAGCCACTGCGCCGCTGGGCCTCACCACAATGAAACTAAATGAACTATAAATATAAAATTGCAAGGAAAGGGAAACCCAGTTTACGCCTTACTGGAAGAAGTAGTTTGTTTCGAAAACAAATTACTTGTTTTTATTGAAGACATGGAGAGCGCTAAATTAATTAATTTAAAAAATCTGAAGTATATCGCAATGAAACCAATGCAACTATTGACACGAATTACTTCAACATAGCTTTAAAAAACATGAAGGATGGATTCGCTGAGAGATTGGAGCAATTCAAAACAAACAAAAGTACTCTTGCGTTCATACTAAATCTTCTCAACGCAAATACAAATGACATCAACAATGAGACCTTTGGAATTGATGCTGAATCGCTTCAAATGCAACTGCTATATTTGAAAACCAAAGACTTGTGGAGTGACAAGTTCACAGTACTCAAGAGCGAGTTGGAGGTCCAGAAATGCATGCGCATCGAGCAACACAAGTGGACAGCTCTAAATGAAATTCCGCGAGTTGAGGCCTTCATATTCGGCGCATGGAATAGTCTTCCAGAATGATACAGTGAACTGAAGAAGTTGGCATATGGAGTACTGACGATCTTCGGGTCGACATATTTGTGCGAGTAAGCGTTCTTTTGCATGAATATAATAAAAAGTAAACTTTGAAGTTAACTTACAAATAAAAATCTTAAGTCGTGCTTGAAACTTAAATCAACAAGTTATAAGCCAGATTTAATCAATCATTCAAAAGGCATGCAAAGCCAATGCTCCCATTGATGTAACCATCTAGATTTGTGTTTATATATATGTATACATATATATTATTCCGTATTTAAAGCCGTTTATTTTAAGTCAAAAATCAAATATATAAAAGCAAAATTATAATACTGAAACGAACCTTTTTAGTGGCTCTTTAAAAACTGGGAAATTTTGTAAACTGCAACGTTTGGCTCTTCCGTTTCAATAGGTTGCCGACCCCTGGGCTAGTCTAATTACATTTTACTTTAAGTTCAACGTTACTTGTTTTAAGATACGCCATTAGTGTTGGCATATGTAAACCCAAGTGAGGCTGACTGTCAATGCTTTGTCATCGAGTAAAAGGTCTACTTACACCCTGCTTCTGACTTTGTCTGCCTATTGTCAAAGACCTAAGGATGATTCCTCTACAGACTTCTAGAGCTCGTGAGTTTATGTTACTAACGTGTACGAGATTCTATACTTCTATTTAGCGTTGAAAAAAAAGCTGGAAGATCACATAAAAGCTTCCATTTCAAAATTTAATTGATGTTCAATTACAACTAGCAATTATCTCTTTAATCTCGTTATAATGAAAAGAATTCCCCTGATAGTGCATGAACCTTTGCATGCAAATGCATAATAAGGTTTAAAAAATGATGAAATTTTATGTATAATATTTCTGTTATGTCCTAAGCAGCCATTTTATTAGATACATTGATCTAATGTTAAATTGGTACCCTTCTGGCCATTTTAATAACTCAAAGGCTACACGGCATGTATCTCTGGATATCTGAAATCGTTCCACAACTATGTTAAAACTTGCCTGTAAGGACGCAATGTCCTTTTGCAGTAAAAGAAGATCTTTTCTGTCGTTGCTCCCTTAAGAAAGTGCTTGATAAAATTAATAACCTAAGATAGTAAACTAATTAAGTAGAATTCGTTATCATACTGTTTCAAGTATACTGAAATTAGGAAAGACTTTAAATATGTGGAAATACCCTGTGGAAATTATTTTAGTCTCAGAGGATAGTCCACAATCATGAACTCGTATTCACTCGTAGTCAACAACAATTTTCAAATAAACTGTAGGCTTAGGGATTGTTTAAATTATAACGATAGGCTTAATATATTTCATAAAAATACTTCTCATACCAAAAATGAGCCTACTTAGTAAATGTTATTTTATAGGCTGAGCCCATCAATTTATGCTGTTTATTTTATACATTGTCTCTTCCTGATAGACTGGCAGACATGCAACTTTTCTCCATTTATTAGTAGTCTGCTGATGATGTATGAGATTCTGTCGTAGACGAGCATCTTTTATTTGGCTGAAAAAGTTGTGGTATATACTGGATATGGCATAAATTCCAATGAACACTGGATTAAGAGATGCTATTTCGCTTTCCATTAATGAACTAAATTATTACCATTATATGCCAGATAACGTCTGGTACTTTAGTCATTTGCGAATGACATCCGATTTTGACAAATTATTTTTAGCCACTACATCTTTTGGGGGAATTATTTTTGCATCTCAATTTTATCAGTACATTGCTAATCAGTGCAAAGAAAAGTTCGAAAAGTTGGCAGCTATTATAATAATGGAACTACTAATTACTACAACCAACGATCAATAAATACGGTGAAAGCGGTACATCTAATGCAGGAATATAGCTGATTGCACTTCAAAATAATCACCTCCCATGGATATATCCCATGGATATAACACTTCTGAGAACGGATTTAGAAGTCTCGCATACCTTTAGCGATGGTAACCTGTGGGATGCGGTTGTGTTCAGTGTTCATATTACGCTGGAGATCGATAATGTCCGAAAACCTTGTCCTTTCATGCGGTTCTTCAAGTGAAGGAAAAGGAATGCACGGTTATGGCAATATCGTGTAGCAGACATCAGGATCCATTTTTAGTATACTGAAGACTCACACGTCTGATCCAATTCAGAAGGCTACCCAAGATATTCACGTAGGTGGCCGCATTCAATGTTGTGCCTGCTCGCAGGTGTTCTTTATGAATGTTCCTTTCAACATCAAAACAGATAATCAGCAATATCCTGATGGGCAACTTCTCGCACCTAATCTTTTCGAATTTCGATAAATCCGATATGGCCTACGCCACTCCCTACTTTGCCTCTTCTATTTTAAGTCATACTTTAGATGCCATAATTTATCACCTGTAACGATCTGCTCAGGATAGGAAGATAGGATCACTATGCATCCTGTCTTTTCTTCTGATCAGGAGTCAAGTCGTGAGGTACTAGCCATGCACGCAGTTCACACTTTTCAGTTTCATTTGCATGAGAAGTCCGATGCAATATTCCTCTTATCTCCGCTAACATTCGAACTATCAGTTAACTAACTATCTTCGGTCAAGTGTTGACGAATTTTCTCTATGTTTTCGTCGGCACACAACATCATGGGCCTACATGGCCGTTACACGTCTTTCCCGACCATTCCGGTAGCGCTTGTACCACTCGTACACGCGTGTTTTCGAAAAAACACTATTTTCATACAGCTAGCGCAGCATGTCATGATATTCCCTTGACGGTTTTCCAAGTTTGAAGCGGAACTTCACGTTCATACGTTGCTCCATTTCATCGGTCACAATGTCGCGTGCACTGCACCTTATTTCCATAACACGTATATAAATACAGCATGTCGAGACAAGCCCACAGCTTCGCGAAAGCTTACTAACAGGCCTCAGTTCAACCAGTATCAGTTAAAACGCACGCCAGTAGTTCATTCACCGGATTTACTGATCACAGGTTGCATTAAGTTACATGTTCGGTCCGAGGTTCGAAACCCTCGAACGGGCTGGCTACATGGGTATTTTCGTGGTTTTCCCCATGTGTAACGTGTATACGAGCCAGTTTCCCTTAGAAAGTCCTCCACGAAGGCAACCCTTCCCTTAAGCAGATAGCCCTCGAGGCTTTGCCGTAATTAAATAACCTAACATTAAGTTACATGTACTAATAACTAGTAATTATTATTATGTCTATTCTTGACAGACAGTTTCACTCAATAACATCAGTTGGCGTATGAAATAAGTTTACACCAAGGTAACGCTGTTACCAGTTACGTCTGTGATAGAGGAGTGATTCTTTTATCTACAAGGGCTCGCCAGTCGCCGAGAGGTAAAGTCGTTAAACACTTGGAGTTCGACCCGGGTTCAAATGATGGTGAACGGCTAGCTGCATAAAAGTTTTCGTGGTTCTCCCCATGTATAGCTTGAATATGAGCCAGTTCCCCTTAGAAAGTCCTCCACGAAAGCCCATCCACTCAGGCAGAATCAATGAAACCATTACAACTTCTTTATACAAGAAGCGCATATCATGAAATGACTACTTCTGGAATTCTAATCTTAAAAAAAATAAAAAAAATCGTGACAATTAAATAAATATATTCATTCTTCCAAGTCGGCAGAGTTTGCTGATGGTTAAATGTATGGTTGTAGGATCGTCCTTTCTTTCTTTGAAAAAGTAGCATAGTTGGGTTCAAACAGTAAAATTTCCAGTTGATTGAACTACATATTTGTTTGCTACGATCTAATGTTAGTCCTTTGTCCTTCCAAAATGTCACTAACTTTTGTGAGTGAAAAATGTCAGCTCAGTCTCTTAGATGGGAAAGACTGATTCATTGACATGCATACTACACGATAACAATTTGAAACCCTCGAAGTAATCTGAATTTTGTGCTAAATCAAGTGGTCAGTATTTCTGAAAATCTACAATTGCGAATTTTATTTCCTTATACACGCATCACTCTACTTTGACCTAAAGCACAATAAAATAAATTATCTAAAGCACAGTAAAACATTCTGATTCGGTGTACTATCTGGAATTCTAGATCATCCGGCAAGCAATGGAACTGATCCTATTACAGACTGCTAGAGGCCGGAAGTAACTTAAATAGAATAATCACTTGACTGCTTTTTGTAGTAACATGATTAAAACAGTTAAAATTACCTTACTAGTTTCTACTATTCATTTTCAAACAAATAAACAGAAAAAGTTTAAAATATTCTACAGTAAAAAGCAAATTCTGAATGGAATTTCTCACCAAAATTCAAATGCAATTATTCTAAGTCACTCGCCCAATTTAAGTCAAGTCTGAGCAATAGTTGTGAGGTAATAATAAAATTTGAATTGTAATGGTATTAATTATGATCCGAGTTTATAATGTGTAGTGAGTGAATCCGGCAATGCGAGGCTGAAACTAGTGCCCAACGTTGCGTGAGCACTACCCGTGTCTTGTATATCACCCTTATTATTAAGCTGTAGATATATATACGTATATTTTAATAACTACTTTTGTTGCTATGCGTAAAATTAAAATAAAATTTATTCAAAAATTAAAAATTTGTAAGTTTAAATTATTTTTATTTTTAGCATCTTAAATTTAATAACCCCATTCGTTTCTCCAAATTCTGGAACATTCTTGGAAATGATATTTGAATTAATGTTCCAACTAAATCCATATAAGTTTGTAAACGAAGCAACTGACTTGAATTCTGCGATCGTTTTTAGTCAATAAAATATGTATTCTTAATTTGCGATGAACTATTGAGCAATATACTTTTTAAAAATGTTATTAATTAAAATGAATTTCACAGTTCTATTGCCAGCACCTTTTCCTTGGGAGGGAAAAGGAAGAACAAATGCCCATGTATGGCTCGAGAATTATTAATGTATTTTAAATTGCCAATACAAACTGCTTTTAGTAGCGTTTATGAAGTAACTAGATAGCATAGCTACAATATTACCTAAATAACTAACATCCGCAAAAAGCTGTCTTTAAAAAGGACCTAAAAAAATTCTCTGCATTAAGTGGAAGAATTCGTTGTTTGGTTGAACTCGTCATTTGAAAACTTCTCGAACTTTCTGCTTTCTTAATTCTTTTGGAGTTTCATCAGTCTTCAACTGAAAAAGACAGTACATTTACACAAAGCATTTTTGAATAATATTATTTCAGAAAGCAATTTTCCGTGCTTTAACTTCCTCGCTTCAGTTTACACTGAAACATTTTTTCACCATGTTTACCATATTTTATTTCACAAATAAACGCTGTAGTTTTAAATCTTTGTTCCTGGTTATGTGAGTTTGTTAAGCCATTAGGATTTTTTAGATGCTGGAGATGTGAAAACTGTGCAGTGTCCTCGCCGAGATTCAAACTCCAGACCTCCCAAATACACGTCGAGTGTGCTTCCAGTTATACCACGAAGGCTTGCGGGAAGGAGGGAGAAAATACTTTATAAGGCTTCTCTTTTTGCTCTAGCGTACGAAATATTAGATTCAGTTTTCTCATTTCAAGAAATAATATTGCGTAGCCCTTTGAAACTATAATATCATTTCGCGCATTTAGGTATGTAGAAATAAATTAACCTGCTATTCTCATTTCGGAACTGAGAAATTTTGATCGTAAATTAATAAATAGGGAAAAAAAGGGATCAGCTACACAAATCACCCTGAAACATTGTATAAATCAGTTATGCTTTGATTACTGTAAGAAAATATTATTTACTAATGCATTTATTAACTAATGCTAATTTAATCACTAAACTAATGCTGTGGATATCCCTATTAAAGGGAAATCCCTTATATAATAACATGAATACTCTGTAGGTAATGCATCATTAATGAAAATATGAAATTCATTTATGTATTCCTGCAGCTAAATTTCGATTCAAAAATATTCTTTCCATTCAAGCCTTTAACAATTATTTATAAAATATGCATGTACACTAACATTTACATTTTCGCTCCTTTTTATTAGAAATGGACGGTCGTCTCATTCCATTAGGCTTCATTCCATACGTTTCCCAAAATTTCATCTAAAGGATGTTCCCTCCCCCCCCAAAAAAAAACATAAATTGTTTACAAAAATATGCAGGCGTGATTTTTTAGTCAAGAACTTTCTTACAGTTAAAAACTGTTACTTCCAATAGCAATTAAACTTTTAAGAACAATGCCAGCTGGTACAGAATTATTACAACGGCTACAAATGTATCTTCTACTAAAATAATTCCAAATTAATAACCTTTTTATAAATTCTGAATTTTTTCCTCCTCATTGGTTTTTATGTTATACTGTATAGATTAGTGGTTCTCAACCTGTTTTGCCTCTTGCACCTTTTCATCAGTGAAAAAAAAACATCCCCCTTTCCAAAACTTTTTTTAATCCAATGGCAGGCCCTCAGCTGACTTTGGTCAGTTCATTATGGAGGCACCTAATTGGTGCGCCACCTTTGCGTCCTATGAAGGGATGAACAGTTACAACCATGCCTTCTCCGGGATTCGAACCTGGGCCTTTTGGTATCGCAGAAAAATACATTCTCATTTATTTAAATTTTGATCACTTTAAACTTTTTTTAATACATTAAGCAACAAAAAGTGTAAAAAAGGTAATAAATAACAAAAAATTAATAAAAATAGTATTTAGTATTCACGAACTAAAACTAAATACTTAAATGCTAAATAAAAGCCTGACCCTATTCCTCTAAAAAACTGTGAAATTTTCCCGGGGGTAAGATTATTCTTCACTTGTCGAGGACCGCTGGTACAGATACTTGCAATCAATTTCCGATTATTTGGGCGCAAATAAACGGCTTGCAGATTAATTGTATCCTGTTTAAAGAAAAGTTAAGTTTGTTTATTGAGGAACAATGGAAATATTACTCTCACAAACCACCAATCTAAGGACAGGATCGGCGGAAGCAAATCTGCAAGTCCTGCACTGCAGGCGGGCGCGCCCATAAAGAGGCGCCAACAGAGGCTTTGCTGACAGCATTCAACTGCAAGAATTTTTATAATTATACGTTTATAAACAAGTATTCCGAACATAAATAAAATAGAAAAATATGTAATGTTAGAAATTGCGTTTACTAAAAATAAATAATGTAAAATATCTTTAGGATGAAATTAAGTAATAAAATTTACGTTTATTTAAGGCACCAAAGTCATTGCAACGGCACTGGGCGGCAAAATTTAGGGGCGGAAAATATATATTGGCCCAGGACAGCAGAAAGCATAGCGCCGGCCCTTCGTATATTTTCAATATTTCTTTGTGAAAATACCTTTTCTTTAGTGTTATGTTGTTGAAAAATACAGCAGCTCTGGTAAAAGTGTGTAAATGCCCATAAAAGTTTGTATGTCTCATAAATTCAGCGGTAATTCGCCGTAGTCTGGCTGCGGTACTTTTAGTTTTGGAGTGAAACTGTAATTACAGCTGAAGTTCCCAAATAAGACGAGATACTGTATTTTACGATATTACGTTAACGTTTTTACGTTACGTTGAGATATAGAACATCCTTATGTTAGTTAAATGCATATTCATCAAATATTTCGAGCCCACCAGCGGCCGAGCGGTAAAATCGCTGAACACTGGTAGTTCGGTCCGAGGTTCGAATCCCGCGAACGGGCTGGCTGCATGGATGTTTTCGTGGTTTTCCCCATGCGTAACGTGTATACGAGCCAGTTTCCCTTAGGAAGTCCTCCACGAAGGCATCCCTTCCCTTAGGCAGATAGCCCTAGTGTGCTTTGCCATAATTAAATACACCACACACCACCATCAAATATTTCGCTATTCCATTTGAGCCGTCTCTATCGATAATCTCTACTTATACACCATATTAAACTTCAAAAGAGCCCTTTTAGTCAATTGTTAAAATCTGAACCTTTCCAGATTTATGATCATTATTATTACTCGTATTATTATTTTGTTATCCCAAAAAAGGCTATCAGTCTCGAAACATTATTTTGCATTGTTTTACTTTAAATGTGGTCCACTGCAAATGCGTTGTTTCACTTTTCATTCGAGTCTGTTACCATTCTTCAAAATGTAAGCTATTTCTTTCTCAAATTTAATCTGTCTGTCATCAATTAACAAACTAAGTTATTTAAAAGCAATAGATATAGTTCTCAAAAATGTTATTTTTTACTTATTAATCTAATAGATTTAAATAAAAATGCTTTTAATTAATCGCGCATCTAATTAAATATTTTTATAGAATAAATAACATATAATTTATTTATAATATTTTTATAGAATTGTATTATATAGTTTTTCACTTTTTAAACATACAGAAGTTATGTAACGTTCTCATACTAGATTAAATGTATAATCAACTACTATGCTATAAATAATTTCTCTATTCCACTTGGGGCATCTCTACTGATAAACCTTACTAAACCTTAAAACAGCCCTTTTGGACAACCGTTAATGTCTGAACCCTTTCGATTTTTTTTTTTTTTTTTTCTTCTTTTGTTCCTCTTTCAATAAGGTTCTAGCACTTATTTTATACAGGGGCGTAGCTAGAGGGAGACAAGGGGGGCATTTGTTCCCGGGCGCAGAATCCAAGGGGCGCCAAACTGATGTTACGACATTTTAGAATTAAATGTTTTCCATCTTGGCAAGCAGTAGGGGGCGCGAAATCTTCAGTTGTCCCTGGGCGCTGAAAACCCTAGCTACGACTCTGATTGTATAAGTCCTGCAAAATGCCTAAATAAATTCTCCCGATGATGCATAGATCTCTGCCGTAGCATTAAAAGTGGACACATTGAGCATTTATGAATTAGATAAAAGGTATTAAGGAAGTTACCTCAATTTCAGTAAAATTAAATCTGTATCAATCACCTAATTTGTTTGTACTGAATTTTTAAAACGTGTCACGACTTATCTTTTGAAGTTGTAGTCATGAAGCACATACTTGAGAGATTGTCAGTGGGTAACAATGTTACTCACTAGATGGCGACACGTGCTATATGAATAAAATGTCGTATGCCACAAAATACGTAATAGTTTATAAACTACTTCTAATCTTGGTTCCATATTTCTGACTTAAAAAAAAATACCTCTTTCAATCTCATGTTATATGTAACAGATGAGAATGAAGAGTCTCACTATCACAATCAACTTTCATCAAATATTCAGTTGTACAAGACTGAACTTGCTTTCCAAATAGATAAAAACTGCATATTCGTATTATTACGTAAAAATCCGCTGGTCATGAAAGAACTAACATTTCTATTAAGTCTGCATATTAGTAAACACCTAACGAACTCAAACCCTGACACAGAATCTATATTTAAATTAGAAAATGCCTAAAATAATGTCTTTGCGGTGGGGGAAGGAGGGGTGAAATATTAAATTCTTAAGAAACTTCAGGTATAAACTTTAATATAATAAACAACTGACTACATCTACTATCATTAAACAAAATACGAGGATACTATTATTTTCATTGACTAAGGTTATAATACGTAACACTGACGAGGTTCCGTAGTGTAGTGGTTATCACGTTTGCTTTACACGCAAAAGGTCCCCGGTTCGATCCCGGGCGGAACCAAGGGTAAATTATTTTGCCAGCTATATTTTTAAGTGCGCTTAAAATTTTTAAACCGCAATTTTAATTCACACTAAGCAATTTTTTTTTCAAATATAAGAAGTACGTGTGCCTTGACAATCATGAAATTATTGGCAATTTCATAGTTTCTTTTCTTTCCAAATTGGATTTAATGTATAATTTTCAGATTTTCAAGTATACTGCATACGTAACAGTATCAAGAGTCAAACTGCATTGCAGTTTTTATCACATATATTAGAACCTGACTTACAAATTCCTTTAATTTACTGCATTACACTATGAAACATAATGATAAAATAAAAAATGGGAAGCTTAGCATGAAACTGAAATCTATATTATATAGAGAATAAATGAAAAAATATAAAATTCAGTATTTTGCCCTTTGTATTAATTATGATGACACTTAGAACACCGGAAGTTGATGAAAAATATTTTTTTTAAAAATGTATACATTTTGCACAATAAATTTTTCGTATTGTTATTAAAGGAATATACGATTATTAAATTCCATAGGCTTGATTATGATAAACCTAAAAGCAAAATTTAAGTCTCAAATATGTGTGTTTTAAATTACCTTTCTATATTTCTTCGTTACATTATTTTTAAATACATTGACAAATGTAAATAGCTTTCATTTTCTTTTTATTTTATTTTACGTAAGATCATAAAACAATTTTTAATCCAAAGGGGCTTTGTCCCTGAAGGACTTATTGTTTTCGCTTTGCAATTTTGTGCTGATTCACTATAAATGTCTGTTTCACTTTTCAAACTGTTGCCACCTAAGGTTAGAGTCTTGCATTAGATTTGAAGAAATTAAATAATGAAAAATCTGAATAAATATATGTATATTTCTTGCATTGTGATAAAACAACGGTACACAGAGCCATTGAATTTTGAATGATGTAATCCTACTGTGAATATAGGCATGTGGAAGCCCAAATTTGAAATCTGTTTTATTATCGATTTCATATTTTGTAAAACTTTAACGAATATCTCCAGCCTGCCAGACTCTGTATCCTAAATTCTAAAGATATGCTTGATTTAAAACTGTTTGGGGATATTGCTCTTGAAGTGAATTTTATGGTTAAGTGCGAAGAACATAATATTTAATAAATAAAGGTAACAGACAAAATGTTAAAAAAATGCCGCTTTGCACATAATTTAAAATCTAAAACCTTTCAGATTTTCTTTTTTAATTATATTTTATCTTTTATTTATTTATTTATTTATTTCACTATTCTTATTCGAATTTAGTCACCCTTAATAATGCAGGCATTTTTTTAAATTGGTTAAATAAAATTTTAAAATATTTACTATACAGCAAGAACTAAGAGCAAATATTGTCAAATTGCATTTTCCAGTTTTATTCCATTCCTTATTACTATTTGATTAATAAATTTTGTTATTCATACAAATAAATACAAAAACTAATCCTTCACCCATTTAAGTTAATTATTTAGAAGTTTCATGCACATTTGTTAATTCTGCATTAACATTTGCCATATTAAAAAAAATTATGAAAATAAATAAAAGAAGTTGAGTTATTTGTACAGAACTGGAAAAATTATAAATGAAAATACTGATAAACTGGGACAAAATTTTTAATGATTTTTCCTTTTATTCTTCATGTAAAATACAAACAAGTATCCTTTAGAAGCTCTTTTAATGGAAATGTCGTCCAAAGGCAGATAGCCATCAAATGCTTTATTATAACTAATATTACCTTATAATCTTCCTTTCCATATTATTCATGCTTTGCTAATTTTAATTTAACGTTTGTATGTATGCTAAGAAGTTGTAGACACAACTGAGAATGTGATTTACAGAATGATAAAGTTTAGTACATAAAAGTTAAATAAAAATGTACCTTTCTACTTATTATTTTACAACAGCCAAACTAGCATATTGACTAGTCAAACTAGTCGGAGTTGAAGGCATTTCATATTCTCAAAACTCTTGAAATTGCGCGTATGAAATTCCAGATACATGGCTTTAATGCTTATTTCCAATTAATGAAATGCTTTATGCTTATTTTTAATGCTGTTTCTTTAATGCTTATTTCCAATTAATGAAAATAGCAGAATATAATTATGTTTTTATTTTCATGACAATCTTAATTCCTTAAATTCAATTTAAAAGTGCACATAAAGCTCTGTTTAGTAATAAATACCATTAATACAAGTTTCAAATATATGTTTTAGTATACTGTTCTTAAAATAAATCTGAAACAAAGCCACAGAAGTATCAACTGCTTAACTATGTTTATTAAATCTCTATAATCACCATGGATCCTAACATCTTTTACTCTAAGGTATCTTTATAGTCAACTGCTTGAGGAAAAATGATTGATGCAGCTTTCTCCATGATTTGCAGGTGTGTAGGGTGTGGCGTTCCGACAGATACTTCAACTTCTATTCATGAGATGGCGCCACGTGTAAAATCCAGTTCTTAATCGGAGCAGCAAAGCGACATCTTTACTCACTCAGATTTCTCGTCGGACAAGTGTACGCGACGCTAGCACGAATTGTGTTCCGAGCTCTGTGTTGATCTCTGCAATGTAATTTAAATTGTAATTTAGTACTTAATATATTCTTTTGTTATAGGAGATTGTCTACTCTTATTTTCTTTAATTATATCATGCATTAAGCACACACGACCACCAAAAGTGGTGACCTCTTGACTGAGCACGCTACTGACAATGGATTTTCAGCGACCCTAAGCCACGTGCATCCAAGGCATTCTGAAGAACTGACTAAAAATAACAACGAATATGGACATTAGACGTATGCTACAACGTATCCCTTCAATTATTTCTAGAAGTATTGATATATATTGCTTGTGTTTTTTCAAAGTCGTGCATATCATCGCAAGGAGCTTCAGCAAATCATCAATGTGATCTGTTCCGTTCCGCTGATTTCGCCAGTCGTGCAATAATTCTTCGATCATTGAACTTTTGTGACAAATGTGATACAATAGTGATTTTCGCTAAATGTGCTCCATCAGCAATTTTTCTGCAACGTGCTACGGCAAAATTCTTCCCTCAATGTTCGAAAGTAGCGAATTTTTTTCCCATGTGCTACAGGAGTGATTTCATTTTTCCTTCGAAAGTGCCTTTCGTTGTGAAGTGGTGATATTGTGCGCGCGCAATACAAAATGAACGCATCATTTTTTTTTCTCAAATAAGGGTTTCTTTTCAAATGCATTTCAGTAAAATATTATTTGTGTGTGTAATTGCTGACCCTGTCTTATTTGTGTGTGTATCGTTACGTAAATTTTTTCTGCATGGTTAAAATATTTATTGTTATCATGGTAAAATATCAATAGTGTATCTTCATGCTACAATATTTGTGCTGTTAAGTGTTTATTATTTAAAGTGAAAATTATCTATCAGTATGCCCGACGATATTCCACCAGAGCCACAAATCACACGCGTTGCGGTGAAGCCACCGCCTTTCTGGAAAAATAATCCTTCATTGTGGTTCGCTCAGATCGAAGCACAATTTTCTGTCGCTCGCATTAGTGAGGATTCTACAAAATTCAACCACGTAGTTGCAGCAATTGAGTCTGATATTCTGAATTCAGTGCATGACTTAATTCTCAAACCACCTGATTGTGATAAATACTCCAAACTGAAACAGCGGCTCAAAGAAATCTATTCAGAAAGTGAATCTTCAAAAATACGTACTTTACTACAAGGACTTGAACTTGGAGATCAGCGACCTTCATACTTGCTGTCACGAATGCGTGATCTGGCAGGAAGCCATTTTAGTGACGACTTGTTGAAGTCACTATGGCTTTCGCGTCTCCCTAATAACATACAAATAATTCTTGCTGCTTCCAATGAAGATCTAACCCGTTTAGCAGCAATGGCTGACAAAATTAATGAACTTGTTACTCCAGCTTATGTCAGTGCTGCTAATGCTGCACCTTCCAGTTCATCCCTTGAACAACAAGTGACTGAATTGACCAAAAAAGTATCTGAACTCTCTGCAAGTCTTCATGCTTCACGGAGATACAATCGATCAAATCAGGGCCCACGTAATAAATTTCGTGCCCGAAGCAGGAGTCCATCTCGTCTTAATACTCGAACGCAGTACAAAGAACCCACAAGTGGCATATGTTTTTATCATATGCATTTTGGCTCTCAAGCTCGCAAGTGTGCCACTCCATGCACTTTTGAACAAGCGGGAAACTAAATGGGCGGTCTTCTGCTGGCCAACAGAATGTCCGCCACATCGACAGAATAGTACTGGCTGATCGTTCAACTCAGTTATGTTTTCTAGTAGATAGTGGAGCTGACATATCAGTGCTCCCGAGAACTAAAACAAATGCTCACCAACTTAATAAACTTGTACTGTATGCAGCCAATGGTACCCAAATTGCAACCTACGGCACCAAACTATTGACACTTGATTTAAACTTGCGCCGGACTTTCAACTGGCCTTTTATTATTGCTGATGTAACTCAAGCAATTATTGGTGTCGACTTCTTGACACATTTCCACCTTCTAGTGGATGTCAAGAATAATTGCGTAATTGATGCTACAACTCAGCTGACATCACAGGGCCAAGCTTCTCACATATCAAACGTACCTACCAACATAAGTGTTTTATCGGGCAGCACACGGTTTCATCGGTTATTAGCAGAATTCCCTGACATTTTAAACTCATCCAAATCAGGGCAGCATACTCATCAGCCAGAAGTGTATCATCACATTGAAACACATGGCCCACCTGTATTTTCCAATCCTCGTCGTCTTTCTCCAGAGATGCTAAAAGCTGCTCGCAAAGAATTTGAATTCATGCTAGCACAGGGAACCATTCGCCCATCTAAAAGTCCATGGGCCAGTCCACTTCACATGGTTAAAAAGTCTAATGGTGACTGGCGGCCTTGTGGAGATTATCGTCGACTTAATGCCGTCACAGTCCCTGACAGATATCCAGTCCCACATATCCAAGACTGTACCCATCTTTTTCATGGAACAAACATATTTTCTACCCTCGATCTTGCCAGAGCATATCATCAGATCCCAGTGCATGCTGAAGATGTGCCCAAGACCGCAGTGACTACACCATTTGGTCTCTTTGAGTACTTATATATGCCATTTGGCCTTCGCAATGCTGGCCAAACATTTCAGCGTTTCATACACCAAGTACTGTCTGGTCTCGATTTCTGCATTCCATATTTTGATGATATCCTGGTTGCAGATGCGGAAGAACATTTTCAACATCTGCGTCAGATTTTCACTCGCCTTAAAGATCATGGATTAAAACTAAATCCATCCAAATGTGTACTTGGTCAACCCTCAGTTTCCTTTCTTGGATGTCTTATCACCCAGAATGGAGTCAAACCTTTACCGGAAAGAGTCAAAGCAATTAACGACCTACCCCAGCCCAAAACCATCTCTGAACTGAAGCGTTTTCTAGCAATGTTAAATTTCTACCGACGCTTTCTGCCAAATGCCGCAAAAACACAAGCCTGCCTACATGAGTTTCTGAAGAATAGCAAAAAAAAAAACGATCAACGAGCTGTCCCTTGGACTGAATCTGCATCTGCAGCATTCGTGCAATGCAAACACGATCTGGCAAATGCAGCCACACTTTCTTATCACTCACCTAGTGATCAGCTCTCTATAATGGTAGATGCATCTGACACGGCCATAGGAGCAGTGCTTCAAGCCCATACCACTAAAGGACTTTCCCCAATGGCATTCTTTTCCAGAAAACTCACTACTGCAGAAAGGAAATACAGCACATATGACAGAGAGCTACTTGCTGTGTACTGTGCTGTTAAATACTTCCGGCACGACTTGGAAGGACACGACTTCATCATTTTCACCGATCATCGACCATTAACCTTCGCTTTTAGAAAAAACTCTGACTCATGTTCTCCTCGTCAGCTTCGACATCTGGATTTCATCGCCCAGTTTAGTACAGATATCAGGTATGTCTCTGGTACTGATAATTGTGTCGCTGATGCCTTGTCTCGGGTAAACAATATCAACCTCACTACCCCAGATTTCTCTGAAATTGCAAAAGCTCAATTGCATGATGAGGAACTCAAGAACCTAATCTCAAATCCACAAACCTCCCTTCAGTTACAACCGCTGCACATTGATCCAACGCTTAAAATTTACTGTGACATAGAGAACAATAGAATACGTCCCTATATTCCTGTCAATTTTAGACGTGAAGTGTTTAATGCCTTGCACAATTTGGCACATCCTGGAATCCGTGCCACCAAAAAGCTGATCGCAGACAGATTTGTCTGGCCAGCAATGAATCAAGACATCACAGAATGGACTCGTTCATGTATTAGATGTCAACGGTGTAAAGTATCCCGTCATACTCACAGCCCCATTCAACAATTTAACCTTCCAGCAAGACGCTTTGATCATGTGCACTTAGACTTGGTTGGCCCATTGCCTCCTTCAAATGGTTACACTTACCTCCTCACTTGTATTGATCGGTACACAAGATGGCCTGAAGCCATTCCTATTGAAAATATATCCGCTGAAACTGTAGCTCGAGCATTCATCTCCCAGTGGCTTTCAAGATTTGGCATGCCTACCACCATCACTACTGACCAAGGCCGACAATTTCAATGTCACTTGTTCGCATCACTCACCTCTCTTCTTGGCATTCGCCATATTCGCACAACACCATACCATCCATCTGGAAATGGGATGGTGGAACGCTTTCACCGATCTCTCAAACAAGGTCTGAAGTGCCACAGTAGCACACACTGGACAGAAGCCTTACCCCTAGTCTTGCTTGGTCTTCGCGCAGCATTCAAAGAAGACATTGGTAGCACTTGTGCTGAAATGTTATATGGTGCAACCCTCCGTCTGCCAGGTGAATTCTTTCACCCAGAATCTACTCCAGTTATCGACCCTCCAACGTTTACGTGAGACCATGAGCAATATCTCGCCAACCCCAGCATCTTCGCATAACCAGCCAAGCTATTTTGTACATCCTGCGCTTGAGACATCTTCGCACGTATTCGTGCGCAACGATGCAATTAAGCCAACTTTAACACCTTCATATGATGGTCCATTCAAAGTTGTCAAACGAACACCGAAACATTTCACCATCATCTGCAATGGCAAACAATCAGTGATTGGAATCGATCGTCTCAAACCAGCATTTCTGATGCAAGATCCAACAACTTCCCCATCAACATCACTCCCGGAAGAAAGCTTACATCCCGTTAAAGAGCAACCTAAAACTACCAGATCTGGAAGAAAGGTTAAATTTAACCCAAAGTACTTATAATGTACCGATGGTACTTGGGGGGGGGGGAGTACTGTGGCGTTCCGACAGATACTTCAACTTCTATTCATGAGATGGCGCCACGTGTAAAATCCAGTTCTTAATCGGAGCAGCAAAGCGACATCTTTACTCACTCAGACTTCTCGTCGGACAAGTGTACGCGACGCTAGCACGAATTGTGTTCCGAGCTCTGTGTTGATCTCTGCAATGTAATTTAAATTGTAATTTAGTACTTAATATATTCTTTTGTTATAGGAAATTGTCTACTCTTATTTTCTTTAATTATATCATGCATTAAGCACACACGACCACCAAATAGGGGAAAGGGGATAATCATTTTGGAATAAAGTTTTCCAAAACCTTCTCATAAAGAAAATAGCAATACTGGTGCAAAATATCTGTTCCTGAATATTTCAATAACTTCCTACTTATAGAATTTATTTGGTATTACATTACATTTTGAATATAAAATCTAAATATAGTAAAAGCCTTCTGTCTAAAGCAGAAGGCTTACAATTTTGTCTATGTCTAAGACAGAACTGTGCTTACGATTCTGTATATGTCTAAGATTCTGTCTTAGACATACTTTATTATTTCAGTTTTGAATATATTTAAATAACTAACTACGGCTTTAAATGGATGCAAATCAATGCTACCAAATCAGTATTTTGGATTATCTTTTGTAGGAAGAACTATGTGGTTTGTATGTGGATCAACTATGATAATCATTGGAATAGTTAAGAATTCCAGATTTGTAAAGCAAAATTCCGAGTCAGATAATTTGACCAATGCATACATGATAATTTGACCAATAATCCCTGAAGCAAGACTTGCAGTAAACTAATTAGATAGATAATAAATAGAATTTTAAGGCATCAGTTGCAAATTTTAAGATAAGAAATAAACTGAAAATTAAATTTTTAATACAGTATATAAAGTCAATAATAAAAAAATGCCACAAGCAGTAGTTCTTAATTAAATTCATGCTTAAAAACAGACCAAAATTATAACAGTTATTATTTAAAAACAGAAGATTATAACAGTTATTATTTATTAACAGTCATTATAACTTCAGAACAAAATTTATAACAGTTATTATTTACAAAAAAGCAAAGCTTGTACTAGATTTTGCAACACCTAGTGCAATCTTTTTTACTCCTAAATTCTGTCACCCAGTGCCTCCCTAAATTCTAAAATTTTGCCAACCCCTTTTGTTGTATGCACTAATTGAATATTACTTTACTGACAGAAGAGATCTTAATATAAAATTCTCCGCATGTTGCAATTAGATATCTATCTGAAATAATACAGCATAGAAATGTGCTGAATGAAAGGGACTTTGCTCCTATGAAAAGCATTTTCCATTCTTCTTTCTTTACAAAATATTTACTGTTTACACATATATCTTACATTACACATGTTACACCTCTTTCCTCAATTTCCTTTACCAGCATTTCTATGGTACAGATGGAAGATGCTGGATTATTATGTGGAATAATCAAAACAATCCTGAGGTGAAATATAGAACCACCTCTGTTTCTGTAATATGCTTTCAACACAGTTGGACAATGTATACTGTTCACAATTCAATACCAACTGCCAGATGAAACACAGGCAGCAAGTAGGTAATAGTTGCTTTCTTTCTATTATATAAGGGTTATTTCTATTAATACTGCAAATTCATCTAATTTGGTCTGATACCTATTTAACAATTCTCTGCTTTAAAACTGGTTAAATACAAGAGAATTTTTTCCTTCTAAGAAACATATGTATTGCTACTGTAAGTCTATAGTAATCTCAAATAATCAGCATGGCTAAGATTAAGCAAATTCCTGGATTTCTGAAAATCAATACTTTTCACTGATCATTGAAATGTGTATAGACCAATACCTAATCAGAGTTGTTTAAGTTCAGGAGCCACTGAATTACCTGACTGCCCATTTAGATGATTTAACCAGAAATGTCAATGTCCTGAGAAGAATTAGGACAGATAAGAACCTGGAATGCTAGAACTATGGTGGTGAAGGGCATGAACAAAGGAACATTTTGAACATAAAATCTAAATATAGTAAAAGCCTTCTGTCTAAAGCAGAAGGCTTACAATTCTGTCTATGTCTAAGACAGAATTGTGCTTACAATTATGTGTATGTCTAAGACAGAATTGTAAGATTCTGTCTTAGACATAGACTCTGCTTGTAATTGTAGAAAAATATAAACTATAAATATATACTGTAAATTATATATACTGTAAAAAAAAATATGAAAAAATATCCTAAAAAATTATTATATTTAGCAATAGCCTTTTAATTTCTGATTGCAGTTTAAATATATTCCACTTTAAAAATGCATACTGCACCATTTCATCATAATTTTATCTGCAATGCTGTGAGCTTTTATACGATCACATTTAAAACTAAAACAAAGGAGCCAAGCGTATAAATACTTCAGCTACTTAATATGTGTCACTTTTCTTCACTGCTGTTGCTGTGTAAGCACGTAATTAATCGTTGGGCAGTTTCATAAACTATCTAAAAGTGTAATTTGTTTTACATAATATTGTGGGGTGCAGATTGCATCCATTGTGCTATCAAGAAGCTATATCTTAATAGGTTAGTTATCAAGACATAAAGTCATGCTGTGATTATCCAATTATCTATGGCTTTTCCTAAATTCCAAACTAGTTACATCACCACCAGTATGTCTGCTACTTCTATCACCTCTTCAACCCAACCATGCCAAGAGTTAACTGGAGTCTTCATTCCTCATCATACTATCAAAAATATTATATATATGCTACATAACATTACTAGAGATGTATTTAGGAAAATATATTACACCAGTCAAATTAATATATTATTATAGAAAATAAGAAACATAAGCACACTTTAGTACACTTTTCTTTGTCTAATATAAATATATTTTTTCCTTAATCTTTTAAGAGCCCTGTTATCCATTTAGTTAATCAGTTATTGACTAGCAAGAATATGAATTCATTAGCTACCATGCTAATGTATTTATAAACATTTATTTCAAAGTGTTTCAGGTTACATTCTTCAGAGGATTATGTGTCAAAACTATTATATATCAAAAGAAACAAAATATTATGTGGCAAAAGCACCTTTCAATATACTTCTTTTTTTTCAAAATAGACAGTAGATCAGTAGAAAGGGAAAGAATTATGATTGCAGTACTCAGAAGCTATGAAATGCAACTGCTGCTAGTCACTTAAATATGTCAGATTTATTTTGGCATTAAAACATTTTTACAAGAATAAATTATTTACATCAGTTTTATTGGATAAATAAACAATGACAAATGTACAGTAGAATGGGGTATTACCACAAAAATATCAATATTAATAAATGTCTTTGTACAAAATGCTACAACACGATAATTCACAAGTTCCGTTATTATGCATTACTTTGGAAAAGAGGGAAAGTTGATTTTCAGGGTTTTGAAAATTTTAATGCAAGTCTTATTACAATAATTAATAAAAAACACCACATAACTGCCTTGTACGACCTATTAAGTTATACACGTATTTTGTTGCATCTCATTTATATTAATTTCTTCAAATTATTCTAACTTAATTAACTGATTCCTCAAGGCAAGTTGAAAATGACATAAAAAACTGCAAATTTTGAAATTAAATATCTCAATTTTTGTCACACTGGAGCCAAACTTCTTGTATTTATAGTTTCCCATAAGATGTATAAAACTTTTCTAGATATAAGTACATGAACCAGAAGATTGCACTCCTGGCTAGATTTCATCATTTGTCCAAAATTAATTTTTTTAATTTGATGTTGCCAAAATATAAATATTTTCACCATTTAAAACACTCCTGTAATTAGACGTGTATGCTGTGGAAATAAAAGTCAGGTAAAGAGTTTTAAGGCTGGTAAAAGAGGTATATATATGTACGGTTTTAGCACTGCCAATTGCAATAAAAAAGGGAGGTGCATAACTAGATGTTATAGCAGTCAAATATACACAAGTTCAGTGTTCTATGGCTAATCATTTTTTAGCTATGCAATATATGTATATGCACACAGATGTCACAAAAAATCCATTTTACAATATGTTTTGGAATAAAAAAAATCCTTTATTCTGTCCATACATACAGATATCATGTAAAAAAGTAATAGAAATGGATTCAGGAACAGTCAAAATGTTTTTATTTCATTTAACACTTTGTGGGCCGCTGTCACGCTGGTGTGACTTTTGCTCGCCAACAGTTATCGGCCGCTGTCACGTACGCGTGACTTATTTTCGCCAACGACGATGCTTCACATCGACGTTTGTATAGATAGACATACTATAGCAAAACATTTGACGATCAGGAAACATTGGTTTCAATGGTTTTCCTCTCCCAATTCACCAGACAGTCTATTATTGAAATCTTTTTTCATGGACATTTGTTTTGTTAGTTTGAGACTGTCTTTCGCTGCCTTCAAATATCGAAAACTTATATTAGATTTAAAGATATTCAAAATGCTCTTCGATGAAGAAATATATGCTGATATGTTATCAGAAGAGGATAATTGTTCTGATAGTGAAAGTGATTCGGACAGTGGGAGCGATAGAATTGCGAGGCGATTTAAAAATAAGGGAAGACCAATAATTAGTGAATCTGAAAGTGATGAAGAGAATTCTGTGGCATATGATTGGCCAGAAGTTGATTTTAAACCTAACTTCCATGCTTGCCTGGAACGGTTTGGGTTACAGGTACCATACACACCAGATATATTATCAACTGTGGAATTGTTCATTGAGGACGATTTATTTAATTTCTTTGCCACACAAACAAACTTATATTATAATCAGCAGAATAATGATAACAATGCATCAACAAACAATAAAGCTTGGATTGATACAAATGTTGTAGAAATGAAAAAACTTTTGGGACCTTGTTATCCTAATGGGAATAGTAAGAAAACCAGAACAAGACGATTATTGGTCAACTCACCCTGGATTATATACACTTTTTTTGGGGAATACTATGCCAAGGAACCGATTTTGGCAGTTATGGAAGTATTGACACTTCATTAATAATGAGCATTGCCAAGAAAGGCTTGATAAAATAAAACCAATTTACTCGTACCTGGTAGAGAAGTTTCAAAACATTTATAAACCCGAGAAAGAATTATCGCTGGATGAAGGTATCATTCCATGGAGGAGCAGGCTATCTTTTCGTACATATAATCCTGCGAAAATTATAAAATATGGAATTTTAGTCCGTATGGTGTGTGAGGCGACATCTGGTTATATACGCAATTTAGAAATATATTGCGCGCAAGGAAAATTGCTAGTTGCGACAATATTGTCTGTGCTATCGCCATATTTAAATTTATGGCACGATGTATATATGGACAACTATTACAATAGTGTAAAGGTTGCAGAGGAGTTACTAAAGCATAAAACAAACATCTGTGGCACAATTAGAGTAAACAGAGGAGTGCCAAATTGTTTAAAATCTGCTACATTGAAAAATAAGTCAATGGAATTTCGTAGAAAAGGGAAAATTATGGTACAAAAATGGAATTCGACCAAAAAATTTATAATGATAATTTCTACAATACATTCAGCAGACATGGTCGAATGTGTGAGTAAAAGAACCAAAAAGAAGTGCATTAAACCAATTTGCATACAAGAGTATAATAAATTTATGAAAGGTGTTGATCACACCGATCAATACCTATCGTGTTATTCCATACTTCGCAAAACAAAAAAATGGAAAATAAAACCGGTTTTATATCTCATAAACTGTGCATTACTCAACGCGTTTCAGATATACATAAAAAATTCTGAAAATCCTTTTAGATTCAAACAATTTTTATTAAACCTTGCACTAGCATGGATTAATGGGAATGAAGAGAAGCAACAATCAAGATCGGCTGCTCAAAGTGATAAAAGATCGTCAAGGTTTGATCCACCAGGAAGACTTACTACGGACATGAGAAAACATAGAATAACACGTATTAGTGGTAATGGGAGAATTCAAAACCCACGAAGAGCCTGTAAAGTCTGCACTGCCACCAAGCCAAGAAAAGAAGTTCCACTGCATACATGTGTTCTTCCTGCAACGTTTCTCTGCATGTTGGACAATGTTTTCAGAATTATCATACTAAAAAGAACTATGGATCCTAGAAGTTAAATTTTTTAAATAAAACGTTTTAGTACTAATTAAAAAATATAATTGGAATAAAATGGAATAATATTACTGTAACAGTTATTTTAGTGCTTTCTTTAATAATAATTATATACCAATGAAAAATTCCATAAATATCACCGTTGGCGAGCAGAAGAACCAGCAGCAGTGTAACGGCACTTCGATAAATGCACGGCCCGCAAAGTGTTAATACTTCTGGAATTACAAACTCATCTATGATGTACTACTTAAAGCTATGGCTAATTTTATAAAAATCTTAAAAGTTTAAAAAAAATTTATTTTTACTTAAAAATACAAAATATATTATAGAGCAGCATAATTAGAATGACGAGTATTTTAAAAATATGATAATTTTTAAAACTATTATTCTAAAAGTGTTAACTTAAGTTACAGAAAGCTATCCTACACTGGATTCATTTGGTATCAACTGACAGCTTTCACTTCAATTAAAATACTTGAAAAATTTTAAAAATAAACACAGTAAATGTTTAGTCTGAACCACTGACAATGGCATAGCTAGGGAGGGCACGCAACCAGGGGGTGTCAAATTGATGTTCTACATTGCATTTTGGCAAATCGGGAGAGAGAGCACAAAATCTTTCGCTGTCTCCAGGCATTGTAAGCCCTAGCTACACCTCCGACCACTGAAAATTTGAGGGGACCTTAATTTTATATTTTCTGTAATTTTAAAATGCAGATTTAAGATAAAAGACAGAAGAAATGTATTAATTTGATAGTTTGTTCACGAGGAAGTAAAATATGTTTCAGTTATTAAAACAAGCAGTTTTTCAGATTTTAAATTACGTCCAAAGGGGCATTTTTTTAATGTTTTGTGTGTTGCCATTATTTATTAAATATCATGTTCTTTGCACTTAAATCATAAAATTCAGTTCCATAGCAATGTCGCAAAATAATTTTAAAATGAGCATATCTTTAGAATTTCCAAGACAGTTCCACGCGCTGAAAATAAAAAGGTCCCCCCCCTTAGCCTGAATTGTATTTATTATATTTATGTCTATTTCTTGCACATGCTTAAGGCTTATCAGATTTCTGAATAAATAAATTCCCATCATATACTTAAGCCTTATTGAGGGCCAGCACTAGATAGCTTTCCGCCTGATGCAGTCTCTGTGGGTCTTAAATTTTGCGACTCGATACAGGCATACAAGCCCTGGCGCTGGTTCTGGGTTTATGTGAATAACAAATCAGTTATTCTTAATTTAAATAGTCCTGATGTAATCTTTGGGTCTATGAGTATCATCAACAAAATCTATTTTTAGCATATGAAAAGAAACTTTTGGTAAATTTTTCCCCGTCAACATTTTTAGCACACTTAACTTAAATCTGTAATCATGGCCAAGCGTAATGTCAACATAAAAGGTTACCACACTCCTTTATTATTCAATTACTAACATAAAAAAATTGTTTAGGCATCGCTACATGAGTCATTACTCAAGTTGTCATGTTTTGACAAACATGCGGTGATGAAAAGAAAGTATAACAAATAATGATTCGCCAGGTTGGCGTCAGTTCAACAATGTATCTATGTGGAATGTTTCGGTTTGAGATGTATGCCAAGCAGATACACAGCAACGGAGCCAAATTACTGATCATACAAATTTATGCTAAAATGATTGCTTCTTCAATAATAAGATATTTTATTTAGTGTCGACACAAATATAAGAATTGAGACTCTCCAGATGTTTTATTATGCACGGAGAGGGAAATCAAATGTGCATGCGTAAAGCCTATGAGAAAACATTGTTGGTGGTTTTGAGGTCCGGATTTTACATCATTCCGGATAATGGACGTCCGGATTTTGGACTTTGTATTGTGTATATATATATATATATATGTGTGTGTGTGTGTGTGTATGTGTGTGTGTGTGTGTGTGTGTGTAAAATATAAAAAACACGATGGCTTTGCTCTATGCGAACAAGCAGCCTCTAATTAACTTTCCGCAATTTCAGGATCTTTCCCCATGGACAAGTACTTTCGAGAACATTCAAGTCTATTAAGTAACCACTCCTATAAATAGAGAACTCACACCATTTTGCATGGGAGACCGCTTCTGCCTTTACTGCTGTTAGGATTTATGCTGCTGCTCTCATCTGCCTCCCTTTGTTAGAATACTATGATGCAGTGAATTTAATCTTATTCAGTAAAGAATCATGATATGCCTTTTGACTTGAATAAAGATATGGAGCAATAAATTTAAATCCTTCTGTGTTGTCATTGGATTGCCAAGCTTCACTCATGTGCCCAACTGCCAAAATATTACATATATATTTATATATGTATGTGCATGTGTGTATCATAAAAGTTTGAAAAAGAAAACTTCTAACTTAAATTTGAAATTGCCTCTTATTTCTTCTTTTTAATTTGAGTATTTCTCCTCCATATTTTAAAAATATTGATTATTTATAATAATTTTCTGTGGACTGCATCATTTCTAGATTAATCCATATCATATGAGTTTTACATAGCATTCTGATGATGACAAATTAAATAAACCTTCAGCAAAATAATAATTTTAGAGCTTTATTAATCATCCAATTAAATGGTATTGAACCAACACTCACTCACTCAGAATTAAGATTTCATCCTGAACAGATCATATTTTGTTTCCTCTTTTTGATCTACCTAGACTGCCATTTCTGTTTCTCTTCTTACACAAAGTTGTCTAAAATGTAAATGTAATAACAAACAGGCACAATTAATTTTCTAGATTATTCATGGCTGAAAATTTCAACTAATAATAATAATGAAACTCTAAACTTTCCATGACTGCTTGTTATTAAATCTGCCTTGACTGCAAGTTTGCTCTTAATTATGGATCTTCTGTGTGTACTTCAACATCTATTATAATTGCAAATGACATTCACAAATCATCACATATATGTATGCTTAGTGCAAGAAATAAAAGAAAATGAAAATATCACTCTCCTAGTAAGTTTTTCTTTTCAAATACAACTTGCGGCAAACATCAGATATTGGTAGATCATATATTGGTGGTATGCTGTGAGGTACAGCAGGTTTTGGCAACCTGGTATATTCATCAGTTATAGTCTGTAAAGATGCCAAACTGGGAGTCATTACAAGATTAATACCTGGATATATTAATAATGCAAAAATAAAGAGAGAACAGCAAACAAAAACAGGAATAGCTATAGCCCAGTACTTCTGTGGCCAATAAGTCAATCCAAGTGCATGCAACCATGGTGTTGGAATGTAAGCCCATATTAAATATAATATAAGTAATGAGTAACTTCCTAGATAAAGAACAAAGCCATAAACACTCCTTGAAGAAGTTGGTGCTGGTGAGTGTTCACTCATCTTGTTTAGAAGATACACCAATCATTTTACATTAATAACAGAAGCATTCTTGTAAACCTGTAAATATGGATAAAATTTTACACAAATACAATTATATATATATAAAGGTATTTCAAATAACATACAATAAAAATACAAAAATACATTAGTTAACATGTTCGCTACCAAAGCTGGTATAGTGCATTAAGCCAAAATTTTATCTGCATTTTTATACTTTAAATTATTTCCTGTTGTTTTATTATTTAAATGTAGACATAATAGATTACTTTTATCAGTAAACAGATTCACACAAGTATACTCGCAATTGGCATATGAAAGAATAATTCTGCTGCTTGTGACAACTGCAAGAAAATTTTTAACTAGATAAGCAACACTCTATCAATAAGAATTTGAGAAGTCTGTTTATAATATTTCCCAAGTGAGTACTGCCCCCCCCCAAAAAAAGATTTTGTGTTCTAAATCTTCAATTATAATATTTACATTTTGAGAAATAAATGATCCATTTTAGTGTGCCAAGAGTATTATTTAGTACTTTGTTGCATACCAAACACCTAAATGTTGCATACATTTGTTATGGCAATACCTATATTCAATGATTTAGGCAAGGGCAATAACCACTTACCTCATAACTGGCAAGTAAACTCAGTTTGTCAACTTCAAGTGTTCTTCTAAATGGTAGTGAACATGTTAAACAGAGTGTAAAAAAGTTCTAATAAACAGATGAAATAAGATTATTTGAATTCCAGCTCTCCAAACTCTCCAATGACCTACTGGTTTAATCTGAGCTCTCGAGGCCCAATAAGAGGCAACTGGAAAGAATATGATTTAAATAATGATAATGAGCATCATGACTATCTAAATTGCCTAATGAAGTCTAAATTGTGATAAAAATAAAATTAATGAGTGATTAAATATTTATGCAGATGATCCTGGGTATCACATTAAATATTTATGCAGATGATCCTGGGTATCACATATCAAATGATAGAGAGAGCAACAGTCTATTCAAGACCAATTAAAAAATAAAATAATTATTGCTATAATTACTCAAGCATTTAAATGTTTAGAAAAAGCTCTCAAATAACTACAGCAGCAGAAAGACTAGCCCATATGAAATTTTATGATTAAAAAGGAATTTGTGACCTACATATGAAAACATTTCTTTAAAAGAAAAATACTTTTAAGTTTTCCATTGATTCAGTGATGAATCTATGAATTTTCCCTTTTGCTTAAAACTATCAACTAAACATTGAGCTAAGTACAAAAAATCATATAACTAATATCTGTAAATTCTTCACCATGTATTTTTCAATTAAATTCACTTTACTTCATATGTAATGTTTTTTCAAGACAATTTTTTCCTGACACATATTTAATAATGTAATACTTGCAGTCATTGTTAACTACACTGAGATTACTCTTTCACTTTGAATCTCAAATCTTAACACAAACTTGGCAGGCATTACAGGTCTCATACAATTGATGCTAATAGGCTTAAGCTGTACATCAGTCTTTAGAATTGCCATCTATCATTTCCAAGCAATAAACATAATTTTGCAGTTAATAAATGGTATGGAAAGCCCATTGTCTTTCACATATATTTCAAAGGTTACTTTCAAATTATTAGTTACTTCCAAATACTATCATTGTTTATATTTCCAGAGTTTTCTATTAGCATGAGACATATTCAATAGATAATAACTATAAATAAATGAAGGCTCATCTGTCATCAAAAATTAAAAGTACAAATCATGTGATTTGCCAAGTTTTTAATGAAATGTTGAACACGTTTTACTTTGTCACATTCTAAGCAAATTGAATTTGCCATAAGTCAGTGACAAAAAAAAAAAAAAAAATATATTATATTTTGATCTTCTTTAATGGCAGCTTTGTATGATGTCTCTCTATTGTGGATTCTAATCGACAGTGATTACTGCAAACTTAAATCATTTTGAAAAGTAATTTTAAATGCCAATGGTTTGTTATAAAAGCTGGAAGCAAAGAGTGAAACATTCACCAAAGTAAATTATGCAATAGCTAAAAACTGCTAAAAAATCGACTGCATTCATAATAGCAAGTTTGTGAGAGTTATTATTGTTAATGGAGGGAATTCTGTGCCCAAATAATACAGAAGTATTTAAAAAAAAAGAGTTTGTCTGTCATAAATGTAGTATAGCATGTCAAAGAATTTTCTTTTGACATAGGAGGAACTTTGAAAAAAATGTCATTTGAATTTATATCATATTCATCTTCATTATATGTGTTGATCAACAATTCTTTGTGATGGAAATATTAGTGTTGACACCTGTGAAGTGAATTACAAAAATCATTAATATTCTTGAAACTCTCAAAAACAAAACAAAATAAAAAGTTGCTTCTGTATTTGGCTTAATCAGCCTGATGACTCTCCTACTATGCTAGAACAGAAGGAAGATTTTGTAACTTTACTATGGAAAAAGTCAGAACCAAAAAGAAAGCATTTTGCCCAATATGATTTGATTATTTATTCCAACAGATGAATATATGGGCAAACAATGCTGAATCTCAAAATACCATAAAAGTTATTGTGATAATCAACAGTTTTATTTGAACATAAAGATCAATCATTATTAATATCAACAATTTTTAAATCAAAAGCGAAAAATTATGGCAATGTGATTTAATGAGCAATGCCATTGCTTGAGTAAAGAGAAAATTATAAAAAGAATCTCTGATTTAAGGACACAAACAACAGTTCCTGCAAATTAAGAAGTCAGTGATGAAATTCAATGATCGAAAATGGATACTAGATTCTGCTTTTCTGATATCACACAGCATGCACATGAATGGCAATGTGGTTTATTAAGCAATGCCATTGGTTGAGTAAAGAGAAAATTATAAAAAGAATCTCTGATTTAAGGACAGAAACAACAGTTACTGCAAACTAAGAAGTCGATGATGTAATTACTGCCAAAATCCAAAATGGATAATAGATTCTGCCTTTCTGATGATATTTCACTGCATACACATGAAAGATCACTGCCCATGACTGCAGTTCCAAGATCAACAGTTTCTTTAATCATATGAAAGCTTTTGTGACCAAGCTCAAATCCTGTTTTGGTAGCACAAATCAAAAAAAAAAAAAAAAAAAAAAAAAAAAAAAGATGGAATAAATTTGCAGTATCTTATTTCTCTTCTCCTCATACAAATACATTGCAAAACTAGCTGGGTTGCAAAGTGAGTTGAAAAAAAGAATTAGTAAGTTTTGTTACTAACAGCTTTTTTTAATTTATTTTTAAAGCCAATCAGATGTCACCACTTATTCACATGACCATGGCCACTTCCCTTTCCATACATTTGATGGTTCATCTTGGATTCAATTCATATATTAGTTTACCTCAAGGCCTGCAGTGGAACACCACCTCAAGACAGCCAGAAACACATTGTGCAATACTTGCACAAAAATCACAGTATATCATCGGTAGTTGGAGTTGGAGTAAAACAAACTCTCCATTGAAGGAAAAATTCTTTAATGCATCCTTACTTACAGTTTACAAAGATTACATTTCTTTAGACACTTTTTAACCTTTACAAGCATGTTTTGAAATCTGTGCTCTGCTAAGAAGAACATAATTATGTAAATAATTTACATGAATGTAGCACTTACTAGTCAAGAATGAAGCTGCGGAATCTAAGACAAGACATCAGATTATAGACCAATATGTTGAGAATATATGAGTATAATGACTGGTGTTATACCAATAGATCAAGGAGAAAGGCATTGTCAAGTTTTTCACTGACATTGTTAAAAAAATGAATATTTCTTTATTAATTTTTAGAAGCACTGATTGCTTTTACTTATAACATTGAATTTCATTTTTCATTCATATGGATTTTTATATTAAGTAATTAAATTTCAAAGAATGTGGCCCCGGTTCACCAACAGGCTGTGCATTGAAGACCCTTATTTTAACATTTTTCCTTCCCAATTAAAAGCAAAATTCATTTACAGTTTACATATACTATATATCCATTAAGAATTTGATGTGTTTTAAGCATAGATAATAAGATACTCATTTATAAGACCATGTTGTGTCCGAAACTTACATATGCTAACCCTATCTGGGGATATGTAAATTATTCTAAATCATTAAAACTGCAAAAAGTGCAAAACACTACTCTCAAACAAATTATTAACAGAGGTGATTAATAAGGAAGACAGCCATCCTTTATGAATGTAATACACCCTCAATTAATGACTTTATTGTGAAAACCAAAACAAAATTTCATAAAAACTTATGGAAAGAAAATAATTCCACTAATTCCTCAACTGAGATCTTCAAGGAAGAAAATAAAAAAAAGTCCCACAGTCAATCTTAAATTATAATGCTAAATCTAGGTAAACTGTATTTGTAAATTGCAATATACTTGATCATCTTACTAAAAACTTAGCATTCCTAATGATCAGTGAATGGGAGGATGACCACTCGCCATTGATTTCTACACAAGTTCACTCCTTCTACCATAATTCATGAAATATTGAAAATCTTAGTTCCCCAAATCCATGATCCACTCATTTATGTAAGTTTTTAAAATTCTAATTCTTTTTCATTCATTTATGATTATTATTAATTATTCCTCAAAGTAGCCTTTGTGGCTACCCTTTCTAAATTTGTATGACAATGAAAAGAATTGTAACCTCTCTGTCTAGTCAATCCGTCGCCTTGAGTTCGATCATATGAACCAGTGCACTAGCATCATTGAACAGCACTTAGTCTGATGTCGACTCCTGTTCGTCCTGACTCATCTATTTACCTTCCACACACCTGCCATGATGAGAACTCCTTTTACCAGCTCTGCATTTAACATCAACTGCTACCCGTATAAGAACTTTTCTTCGCTGTACTATTCCATCACTTCTAATTACTATGCCTTTTTTTTTTTTTTTTTTTTAATATTGCTATCGATCTTCTCTATAGTTCCACAAGTATAAGAAATTGCTATGAACTTTACATGCTATTCAGCTGGTAAAAAAAATCTCACGACACTAATTTGGGTTAAGGCCAAGCTCAGGCACTCTTATTTGAATGTCTGCTCAATTGACAGTTAAGAATTTAATTATTATCAATTGCACAAATTTTTATCCAGTGTAGCCACTGCATATATAATTAAAAGTTATGAATAGGCAACACATCACTAATATCCATTGCAATTTATTATTAACAGCAAGGTTGGTAAGCAGGGTTGGCATAACTGTTCCACAGTGGAAAAAAACTTCAGAAAATGCTAACTGGAAGAGGAAGAAATTAATTTTTGAATGTATTTCCTGCTTACACTATTTTATCTATATTTTATTCATATATTAATACTTATACTACCAATTAATATATTTTCATTTTCTATATAATTTAAGATGCTTTGTTTATATGCTTCTCTGCTTGCCATGAGCTTTTAGGGGGAGAAGGGGTAATTACATCTACTTACATATGTATGTATGTTCAGAATACTTGTTGAGAGGTCCCCTTTCATGAATTTAGGTAGATTTTGAGACTGAATTCTTATTAACATCAATAATAAAAATAACAAAATCATTTTGAAAGAAAAAGAAACAAATTTGAAATTTTAAAAAAAATTACAAAATGAATGTACATATTCATAAAAACAATGTAACAAAAACAAAACTTTTTTTTTCTTCTTGTTATCACATGAAATAACCTATGATGAAATTTTTGTGTTGAATGGATGCATGTAAAAGAAAGAATTATTTGCTCTAATCTTGCAGAACTTACATCTCAAGTGCTTTACACAGTTCATTTGAAATTTCAGAAATGATGCACTCTTTTCTACCATACGAGATTTCATGCACTGCAAACAGCATCAAGGTAATATGCATATGTGTATATTTGTATGTAAATATTTGTACTTACTATAAGATATGCTTCCACATTTGCAGTTTGGATGTATTATGAAGCTGAATTCCATTTCCTAACAGTAATAAAAACAGAAAATTAGCACAATTTATTCAATACAAGCAAAAGTAAAATTGAATTAATTCTTAAAAAACTGAATCTACATTATCATTAACACAGTGTAACATATTGCACATGAATAAGAATTTTATCACAATTTTCACTAGACTTTTTTTTAGAATAAGTTATTTAATTTGTATTTTATTGCAGAAATAATCAAATATTTAATTTCAAAGAAGTTAAATCTATATTAGCGAATTTATTCTCTTTAGAGTGCAATATTGCTTATTTCCTCGTTTTTATTTCAGTTTTTCCAGTTTCTTTCAAAAGAAACTTAACTCTTCTTCACAAAGACTTTTCTCAATGCCTTCTTCAAAGAGACATTAAAAAAACTAGTATTGAGTGGGTGCTTTTAACATTTAAAATTCTCCCATTGATGACAGATACCGCAAACAAGAATGCAGCTACATTTTTTCCCAATATGAGCAGTTTTGAACTCACTTTTGAAGCATCAATAAATGTTGCTCAGGGTACCTATTTAAAGATAACAACCCGTTGAAAAATCTTGTAAATAAAAGCAAATCTTGCTATCACTATCCAAAAATAAGCAAAATATTTACATCAATCAGAATCTATGGAAATGCATACGTCATTATGCAATGAATACTATTTATGAGGCTTTGATTCAAGCAATGCAGAAACATATCTGCTAAATGCCAGTCAGAAGCAATATCAAGGAGCTCTGCTTGTATAGTTACACGAGGTACTGGACATTTCTCTAACTGTGAATATAATTCTCAGGAATTTTTTATCTTTGAGCATTATAATACTAAATGCACAGCTCTTTATTTAAATTTTCTCTCCTTTAATTCACTATTCAAACTAAATCAAACAGCATATACAGCAGAAATTCAGGATAACAGTTTATTATTTTCGATGCCAGTTTAGTATCCAAAACAATTTTTGAAAATTGAGTTAGTTTAACGTCAGTACAGTTAATGCAGTCACAAAAGGATAATGAATTTTATGCACATATGCTCATGAACTTGGTTGATAACTGTTTTTGAGGATATACAAGACATTTTTGCATTGCATCAGATATTCACCTCAAAATTGAGAGCATTCACCTCAAAAGTATTTGTATCAGGCTTCTCGAACATAAGTTGTTAGACAACCATTATGAATTTTTAAAATTTTTGCAACTTAAAAACCAAACCTGTGGATCTTAGAAATCTCTGAAAATATTAGAAAAAATGCAGAGTAAATTCATGAATTCTGGTTTGATAGTCCATTTATTCTAATTTTAAATTATTATTAGCCTTTTTATAGATAAATATGATAAATATAGAAATAAAATATTATAATGCCAAAAGATTTTAAGAATCCGTTTCTAATACTTTTGCTTTTACTGCATTTTTATTGCAATATTTGGCCCACATGTTCTGCAAAATTTTTTTAATGGGCCTTAATGTAAAAAGATTGGACAAGCTCATTTACACTTTGGTTTGAAGTTTGGACGCACTTGAAAAGACTAAAAATAATATTCTAAACAGAAAAAAAAATTTACCATGAATATTTTAGAAATCAGAATCAACTCGTTTCTTGCTATCCTTAAAGATATGTTTATTTAAATAGAAATTGAATTCAATAATGTTTCATTGAGAAATTAATCTTAATGAAAAGTTTCTTGTTGATCAGTGACTTAAAATACATATAAACCACAGTTTTTATAAAATACATTATGTGTTTTAAATGAGAGAAAACAAATGTTTTTATCGCCCTGAGTAAACTAAAAAATTTAGAATGCTGATGTAGATACTTGAACTTTTGTTTACCTGAACTGGAATTTATTCTGACACATTTTCATGTTCAGAATTCAAATATACATAAAATTTTTACAGCCAAATACATCAGGTATTACTAATATTATAAATCTTTACTTAATTTAATTTAATAACTGCTTCTTACAAAAATTTTAAATATTTTAAGGACAACATGATTAAATGCTGAGTTTCTCTATAAAGATTGGGCATGAAAAACAGGTCATTTAATGTTCCTAACACAAAGTTTGAATATTTTAATAATAGTCTTCAAAATAATAAGTAAAATTTTTTACCTTTCCTAAATACCTAACTTTTGTTCATTTAAAAAACTGTTAAATAAATTCACTGAAAAAAACATTACACTAAAATTCTAAAAAAACGTATTTTTATTTTAGTGTTCCTTACTATATTTCAGTAACATTTTATTTAAAGCACATTTATTAGGCTAATTAATTTCTTTTTCATATTTTTATCAGTAAAAACCATTAATGGTATTCCTGATTATCTGCAATCCCACCAAAAAAACTGCAAATTCGTTGCTATTCAAGAACTTGCTGCCGACTTTGGACAGAAACATTTGTCTGGGTGTTTTTATGTCTATTTCAATGATGCCATGTACTATGTTATACACATACCTGGATCACAATGTAAATATTTTCTGGCAACATCATGAGTTGTCACAAAAATACTTTTTGATGACATAATGCATTGCTTCATCAATACTTTTTTTGCAGCTTTTCAGTGGGTTGTAGATAATTAGAAAGTAACAAAATTACTTATATACATTCATGAAGCAGGAAATTTTAAAAATGCAATACATATGGGATCAAATTAGTTAATTCTGCAGTACTTATGTATTATCTCAACCATGTTAGTTGAAATTACCTAAGCTCAGAATACACCAAACTTAGGTAACCTCATGTATAACAATTATTCAGACAACAATGTGCATGACAAATATTCAGCTTCCAATGTCACCATTTTCATACACTCTTTATGTTGTAATCTAAGTTCTAACAGCTTTAATAGAAGCGTTATGACTATTTTTTGTCCTAAACTTGATTCTAAAGTCTGTGCTTTTGGGATTTTCCTACAATAGAACAAAGAGAGGTGAAATTTCCGTAGGAATATATTATTTTGTCACAAAATTTCTAAAAAAAACAATGCTTTGTCAAAATGATCACTACATCATAACAAAAACAAAATCTGTGTGTAACTATGTTTAATAATAGTTGTTTAGAATAAATATAAAACATATGCGGTACTACTCTTGTATGCGCCCTCAGGTCGCCAAATGCCGCTATATGTGTTATGTGCTGGTATTTGGCGGGATTGAGTGTCCTGCGATGGTTATGGGGGGATGTTGGTTTTTTTGGCAACACTTTTTACGTGGAAACTTGGATTTGCTAGTTGGTTCGAGTAGTGTGTGGTAATTAAATGATTTATGGCATGTTGGCAAAATTTTAGTTGCGTGCCTGGTACAACTATTTTTTCGGGGGGCTAGAATTTCTAGAAGTATTTAGGAGAAGAAGGTTTTGAACATTTATTTGTGAAAGATGGTATCAATTTTGTGGATAGTGAGTCTGGCTGTCACATAAATATGATAGAGATTATGTGGCGGCATGTTAAAGCTACGTTGCTTACTTATAATCGGAAACACGATTTTGTGTTTTATTTGGTAGTTTATATATTTTTCCATTGTTGTTCTGAAACGCGAGAAATTGCTTTTAACAAATTTGTGGTGAAATTGTTTTGGTGATGTTTGAAATTGGTATTTCTGCTGTTCGAAGAAGCATTCATTCATGGTAAGTGCATTTTATTTTATTCTTGTCCTTATTACATAGAATGTTATGTTCATTGTTTTTTTAGTATGAATATCTCTCGTTATTGCTGTTTTTTTTTTAATTGTTTAGAATTTATTAGTTATTTTAGTTTATTTTGTTGGTTAGTGCGCAATGCCTAGATTGTGCAATTCGTAGATGTTTTTTTAAGTTTAAACAGAACGCGGTGTACATGGTATTCTTTGAAATTTACTGTTGTTATGTTAATTTACTTAAGCTAGGTATGCATAGTTCATAGATTCCTTTGCTGCATGAACTGTGAAGATTTTTTAAGTTAAAACATATTGCTGTGTACATGAACTCTTGTCAAATATTTTTGGTTAGAAACTTTATGTTTTTGCCATCTAATTTTTTTGTTTTTGCTCACAATACAAACTTACAAATGAAAAATATTGCATGTATTCAGGAATAACAAATTGCTTAATCTAGCAAATGACAAAGGGTTAATTCTATCTATTAGTTTTTAATAAAACATACCAAATGTGGAACAGAAATCTACTACTGAAACTTAACTCCATCTGAATACTAATGAAACTTAATTCCATAACTGAATATCATATTTCATGCAATAGGTGCATAAAATGTATTACATAAGACACACTGAGAGTGACAATTAAAATAATTCAACTATAATAATTAAACTGAAAAAGACAATGCAAATGTATTCCTAATTTTCAGTAACATGTTAAGGAATAACATGTTACTGAAATGAATTTTTAATAATTTAACAAAAATATCTCCATTAAAATCAATCAAAAGTTAACAAAATTTTGCAATATCAATAATAATACATACCTATAACAGTCAAGACATGTATGCCTGTCATTACCTCCTACTGAACCAAAAACATCTTCTGATATGAAAAAGTGGATAATTTAAGATTCCTGATTTGCCATTTGCTTGTCTCGAAGAGTAAGATCTGATGCCGGAGATTTTGCAAAATGTCTTCTATAGCCTAAGAAATATTAACATATCATATTACTTGAGACGGAAAAAGACAGAAAGAATAGTGAATCACTTCACAGAGGATGGCTAATCAGTGCACAGTTTTAATCAAAAAGATAACAGAAAATCATAAATGGATTAATAATTAATTTTAATTGATTAAAATCATTCTGTATTCAAAATGTACCCATTTGAAATGCTCGCAGGAATGAAAAGGTATGCTACTTTTTACCCGACATTAAACAACTAAATCTAAGTACATAAAGAGGGATTTAAAAAATTCTCATCATTTCATATTCTAGAAACATGAATTGTTTGAAATATATTGTGTGCATGCATATGTATTCTCTTAATAGTTAACCTATTTAAAAGTTGTAATTAATACATTTGTAGTATAATGATAATAGATCAAGAAGCAAGTGTACTTTCGCCTGTATAATATTCTGAATTTAAACTACAGAACATAACAAAAACTACTGACAGAATGAATGTAGTCTCTGGTTTTACACGTTGCACAGTCTTTTAGCCTTTTTCTCCTCAATCTGTAGCAATCTTGCTTTTAAAGCAAGAAGAAAGGAGATGAGGACTTTGGCCAAAGAAAGTCTGTGTATACAATACAAAAAATATCTAAGGAGTACAAATCTAAGGAGTATTGTACAAATATCTAAGGAGTATTGTACAAAGAATCCTTACAATACATATTCTTTGCTTTGGCGAACGCCGTTTCTTCCAGTCCGTGAGGCTCGGTAAGTTAAAAGAAGTTGGCGAGTAAACGACTCAACTTCGGAATTCTTAGATTGGAAGTGTTTACTAATTCTGCAGGAAGAAAGTATTGAATGTCCTCTTTATCGCAGAATTTGGCGATATAGTTTTTTAGATGATTGTATTTTTGACACTCATTCAGTTTGTGCTCAAAATCATCTCGTACTTGGCAATTTACGTATAAAAAGAGTACTTAAAAGTTTTAACTTGACTTTAAGGTAGTTCGTGAGGATACTTCGAGTGAGGATTTTGTTAATTTTACATTCCATTTTCCTTGAGTCGGGCCAATTAATATTAAGACATTTTTAAAATGACAATAATGCTTGGTATTCTGCCAGATAGTTTCAAGTTCCCCGTTCTTGTCTTGTTTAATTTCTTTTTTGATATCCTGCCATGTATAAATAGAAAGGATCGGAGTATTGCGTGAATTAACCGCTTGTTTCGCCAAAAAAACTGCTCTTTTGTTGATCTCGATGCCTTTGTGACCAGGTATCCAGCAAATTATAATCTTACTATTTGGCATATTTTTGTAAATTTCATATCGAATATTATCAATTATGTTGTTATTTGAATCTTCGAAGGAGGCAATGGCTTCTACTGCCCCAAGGCAGTCGGTGAAATTATCGTCGCTTCGGAAAGGTTAGCTAGATATTTCAAAGTGCACCAAGGCCCACCAGCAGCCGAGCGGTAACGTCGCTGAACACTGCTAGTTCGGTCCGAGGTTCGAATCCCGCGAACGGGCTGGCTGAACGGGCTGTGTGTTTTCGTGGTTTTCCCCATGTGTAACGTGTATACGAGCCAGTTTCCCTTAGAAAGTCCTCCACGAAGGCATCCCTCTCCTTAGGCAGATAGCCCTAGTGTGCTTTGCCATAATTAAATACAACACAACAACAACAAAGTGCACCAAATTGCTGAAACTTCCGCGGTGTATATAGAGGGGTTTCTTTCAATTTTGATGGCTCTGTTCACGGTATTCTGTAGATTTGTTATTACAAATCCGGTTCTGTCCAAGTTTTTGGAACAGTCTGAGCCCCATACGTTTTCTGCTTAGAAATCCGCAGTCAAATTTTTAATAAAAGGAGCGTAATCAGTGACAAAATCGTCAAGATTCTTTAAATCAATGTTACAAAACTTGCTGAAGTTTATCCAAGGCGGAACCCGTTTATTTTGGCGAACAACGTTAATATCTAAAATCCATTTAGATTCATAGCTGTCAAGAACTGCCCTTAAATCCTTTCTTTCTTTCTTAAACCTTTCACCTCTAGTGGTCGGCTCCCCGAAATTTTTTATTTATGATGGATAATGTTCTTTGCAATTTTTTATCTTATTGTAATGCGGAATAGCTGCATTTCTCCTTATAACGTCATTGGGAGCAAAATGTCCTACCCCTAAGGCTTTTCTAATCGCTTTATCATACTTATTTTGGGAGGAGAGAGATTCTCCTCAAATGATTTCACATCCGTATATGAGTTGGGGAATCATGATCTGTTGGATGATCTTTAATATGTTTTTTGTTCTCATTCCTTGAGTTGGGTGGGAGAGGATTTTGATCAAGTGTTATTTAATCTTTTAACCAGCTATGCCTCGTGAGCTCGCCAACTGAGGTTGTGTTCTAGTATAACGCCAAGTACTTTATGCTCTTTTTTCCATCCAATAATGAGAGCTCCTATGCTGATGGGGCAAGAGTATTTTTTTCTTCCTCTTGAGAAGTCAATTAGTGTTGATTTCTCGAAGGAGAAAGCAACCTTGTTTTCAGTAGACCAGCTAAGAGTCTTCTTGAGAGTATCTTGTAAGTAGGAATCTCGACTATTCTTCCTAACAGTTACATGCGCATAAATATCATCAGCGTAAATAAAAGCTTGGAACACCTATCATTCAGTTTACAAAAATCCAACATGAAACAATTGTAGAGGAAAGGGGATAAAATAGCTCCTTGTGAGAGACCCTTGAACATCAGCTTTTCTGCGGATAGGATACATCTCCACTTTACAAAAATCGTACGATTAGTAATAAAGTTGTAGATCCAACGCACCAGGGTTGTGTTCATGCCCATCTTTTCCAGCCTTTCAATTAATACCTCATGTTGCACATTATCGTATGCACCTTTGATATCTAAGCAAATTAAGTAGTTTTCCAGGTTTTTGCTTCTGGCTGACCAGATAGGCTCATAAATGTCTCTAAGGCAGCCCGTTACGCTAGTGCCTTTTCTAAAGCCATAAATATTTGAAGGAAAAGCATTTTCTGTGTCAGCCCACCATTCTAAGCGGCGCAAGATTATTTTTTCAAGGGTTTTTCCAATGACTGACGCTAAAGAAATTGGCCTGTAATTTGCAATCTCTCTCCCATTTTTATTCGGTTTTAAGACCAGAACAACTCAGGATGTTTTCCAGATTTTTGGAATTTTGCTCGATTGCAGGCTTTCGTTATACATCTAGAGAAGGGCTTTCTGCCTATATTTGGTAGCAACCCTCAGACCTTTGTAAGTAATTCCATCGGGACCCGGGGAGGAGTTTTCCTATTCCTTAGTGCGTTCATTAAGTCTTTGGCGGAAATTGTGTCAATTTTAGCCGAAGACCAGTCGATAGGAGCCGACTGGGTAGTATTGTCATTGGAACTGTAAAAATCCGCGAAAATATCCGCCTGAGCAACCTTGTCTAATACATCTATGTTGGAGTGTGTGATTACAAAATTTAACTCCAAGGGAGAGACCGATAGATATTTTTTAAGGTTTTTTTACATCAATTTCACTACAAATCATTATTGGTGAACTTGGCTTAATCTATGCTGCATATCTGTCCGTGTCACATAATAAGAACATACTGTACATACATAGCATGAAAATTATACATAGCACTAAAAATTATATGTAGCATTAAAAATATACATAGCATCAAACATTATCATTCAAAGTTATACATAGTATTAAAAATTATGCGTAGCATTAAAAATTATACATAGGAAAATTATACGTGGCATTAACATGTAATGTAATACATAGCATTAAAATTATAAAGTAATACCGTAAACTGTTTTACTACTAGTACGCTAAGTGGATCCTGCGATGTAGTTTATATGGTTGCACAATTAACGTGTAATAGAGAGCATATTAAGATACTTTAGTGCACGTAACAGAATGCTAATAATCAGTGTAGTTTCATAGTGCGATTATATAGTACAAAATTACTTTGGCGTTACATAATGCCTTTAAACTATTGGTTACTGGACTTTTAAATAGATGTATAACTTGCTGTTTTGCTCAATGAACTTAGTACAACGAATAAGTTATATAACTTACTATCCGCACAGATATTGTACTCCTTAGTAGCTGTGAATACAGAATATTTTAAACATAAAATAGGTCCTACAAGGTACACATGTTATGTTACAGTTGAGTTGCTGAGTGAGATTTTGTTGCAGCCACACGTTATTTACATATTACATAATATATGCGTTTCATAATATGCGCTTACATAATATATAGGATTATAAGATAAATAATAAAATACTCGAATGCAGAACATTGCAAATTTGAATAGGTAAGTAAATGAATGATACTGAGATACATTAATAACGATTAATATTGAGTAACTAGTACTAAAGAATAGTATTTAATACTGAAACTCATAAGTGCATAACAAAGTTCGCAAATAGTACTATATGTTGCAAAATTTCTTAATTTAATGCAAAACATACAGCTGTGTTAAAGGAATTTGGTGCGGAAATCGAAATGATGCAACTATCTCATCACCATTAATACTAAATAAGCGCATGATAAATTCTAGATTAGATATGCTTGCTTAGTAGGTTGTACGATTTGCAATAAAGCATAATTACATAGAGGTAAAATAATAAAGAATACAGGGAAGTACTATAGTTGACATGACTCGGTGCGCATTTTGATTACATGACACTTCTTGGTAATATGCAATAAAAACATAAAAGATAAAAATGACAACATACTGAGATGAACGAATACTAAGAATGAAGTTCTGAGTACAATAAGCAAAGCGCAGAATACCATGGTACAATGATTAAACAAGCATGAGATTTTGTACAACTAGCAACACGTACTATGTTATTGATACGCATACAGGATCTTGCTTACATTACTTATAGCAATGCTTAAATATACATAATATAATACATTCTTAAGATAATTTACTTATGAAACATACTTATGAGAGTGTCAGTTTATCAGTTCATTACTTAATGCTAATGGGAGTCCACTTACATATATATACATTGAATTATATATTTAAAACATTCAATTTAAATGGAAGGCATAAGACTACAATTATAATGATTAAATTAATATATTAGACACGTTAAGGTGTTGACAACATACACTATAGTTACAACATTCAGATTAAATGAAAGCATATGATGTCAATTATAATAATTAAGTTAATGCTATAATCACATCGAGGATGATTATTACAGTCAAGTAAAAGTCACATCAAGTGTAGTAATTAAGGTAATACATTAAATGCATCCAACGAATAGGATAAGAGCATGATAAAAATAATGTGGACATAACAGTAGTAAACAGACATTACTTATCTGGTAGCAAGGTTATGCGCTGGGAGGTATTAGGTGACAAATGAAAAGTGTACCCTGCAGGACTTGATGATCTTGGGAAGCTTAAAGCACGCACCCCTCCGTTCTAGTAGCACTTTTGTCCATTCCCTCCAATATCTGTTTGATGGAGGACGCATGTGGTGCGCCTCTGTCAAACTGCATGTAAATGCAGAATGGTCTGGCGTTCCGACTAGTCCACATTCACAGAGATCATGGTCTCTAAGTCCAAATCTGTGTAGGTAATCAGGAAACGGGCCGTGCCCAGAGAGGAACGTAATCAATGAAGATGAATTGGAGAAGACAAGGTCTGTGACTTTTGGGATAAATTTATACGTCCTTCAACCTGTCCGGGAAGTATGCCATCTCTGCTGCCATTCTGCGTAAATGTCGCCGCGTGTAATCTTTTTGAGATAAGAGGAAGGCAGAGGTAGAGCATGTTCTGGCAGGAAGATACCCGAAGACGCTTGTTTTGACTGTTTGTCCGCCAGCTCGTTGCCGACTACACCAGTGTGCGCTGGTACCCAGCTAATGATGGGACGATAATTGAGCGGGAGGTTGACTAATGCCCTTTGTATGTTGAATACGAAGGGGTCTTGGCTGGCTGGTCCCTCTATGGCGGATGTTTTTTAAGTGAAAATAGATCGATGTGTACATGGGTAAAATGGGAAGAGCCAACGTAGTGCGCAATGCTGAGGTTGTACGCGGTGCCTAGTTTGTGCAATTCTCGGATGTTTTTTTAAGTGAAAATAGATCGAAGTGTACATGGGCAAAGCCAATGTAGTGCGCAATGCCGAGTTTGTGCAATTCTCTGATATTTTTAAGGTGAAAATAGATGTATGTGTACATGGACACCGAGTTTGTTCAATTCTTTGATGTTTTTCAAGGGAATACGGATCGTTGTGTACAAGGAAAAACGAGATAATGTGTGATGCCGAGCTATAATGTAACTTATTTTATATGCAATGTTTAACATATCGTTTGTATATTTTAAATTTGTATTGTTGTTTTAATTGTGAATTATATTTAAGACATTATTAGTCCAAAGGGATTTGAATCCCGAAGGACTATTAGTTTCGTTTTGGCATTTTGCGTCGGTCGGATAAATGTCGGTTCACTTTTCAAACTGTTGCCACAAAATGTTAGAGTCCTGCATTATATTTGAAGAAATTAAATAATGAAAAATCTGCATAAATGTATGTATATTTCTCGTATTGTGATAAAACAACGGTACATAGAGTCATCGAATTTTGAATAACGTAATCCTCCAACGAATATGAGCATGTGGAAGACCAAATTTGAAATTTGAAATTTGTTTTATGATCGATTTCCTATTTTTTAAAACTTTGACGAATTTTTGATTAACAAACTCAAGGATTTCAAAGCGAGCAATGGCAACGTTGTGCAGAAAAAACATTTTTATCTCCAGCGCGTGAGTCTCTGTATCGGAAATTCTAAAGATATGCTCGTTTTAAAACTATTTTGCGATATTGCTGTTGCACTGGATCTTATGGTTTAAGTGCGAGGAACATGATATTTAATAAAGAAAGGTAACACACAAAATGTTAAAAAACGCCCCTTTGGACGTAATTTAAAATCTGAAACATTTCAGATTTTTTTTTCATTTAAATTGTATTTTTAATTTTTTGGTTTTGATATGTTTATAATGCTTTCCGACTTACGATATATATCGATAGCCCGGCGATTTACTCAACAGTAGCAAAACTGTAAACTTTGACCCTATAAGTAACTTTTACCTCATTATTATAATACGTAGTGTTTGCTATCGTAATTGCACTTGATAATATGAGTTCTTTGATAAAATGTGTGTGTGTATGTAAAGCACTGATTAGTATTCCGAATTTGTAGTATTTATTTTCTTATAATATTTTCTTTCATTGTGAAAAATTAGATTTTTTTATTTATTAACTAGCATCTACGCTGCCAGTTTTCGTCTGGCTTTTAAATGTACCGGTAAAATGCCTGAAGGGAATACCAAAAATTATATTTAAAAACTGCGCAGAATTTTCCTGTGCAGAACAACTTCATAAAAAGAAATGTATTGCATATCACAAAATTACGATGAAATAAGCAATATCCCTTAATACAAATATTAATTATCCTAATAAATAAATTAACCAAATTCTCTTTGCGCTCTCTCGACAAACGTTTATTACCCAAGAGAAACATTAAATTTAAAAACTGCACAGGCTTATCGCCCTCATTTTTCCAAGTGCAACAGTGCTGATTTTCAACAGTCAGCAGTCCAGTATACAATTGAATGTAAAACTGTTGCCAAAACCACATTTCTATAAGAATGAAACTATTAGAAATGATGCGATAAAATCGAAAATATAAAGTAAAAAAAATCTGATTCGAATTTTAAAAAAATCGCTGTTGCCTAGATGCACCTATATACCAAATTTTGTAGGCCTGGGTCTTATAAGCTTACGCGCAGTACGAACGAAATGCACACATACTTTTTCTTTTATTATATGTAGAGATTTAACATTTAAGAAGTATTTTAATAGTTAAGAAAATTCTCAAGATTTATTTAATAGCATTCTCCCGATTTTATCGTTTGATATGCTGGTATTTTTAATTACAATAAAATTTCAAGCTTCAAATTCCTAATTATAACTTTGATAGTGAAATAAGTTTCAAATAAATTAATGTATTTTTATCTTAATCATAATAAATAGATAATAAAACGTAATAAATAATAATATATAATAATAAATATATATAATGTCCCTTAATACAAATATTAATTATCTTAATAAAAAAATTAACCGACTTTCCGTTGAAGAAAAAAAATCATGCAAAACTTTTCAATATCTTACAAACAGTGAAATAAGCAAAAAATAACATGAAAGAAACTCAAAAAACAAAAAATTTCGCGAAGAATTTTACTCTGCAGAACAGCTTTATCAAAAATAATCAATAAAAATGTATTATATATGTAAAAAAATAACAATGAAATATGCCAATCTTTTAAAAACAGTGACATAAGAAATACGATGAAAAATTGTTGCCAAACCCATATTTCTAAAAGAATGAAACTATAAAAATGATGCGGTTTCATCAAAAATCGACGTAGAGTTCCATGAGATATTTACGTTTTGAGCTTGTTCTTTTCAGTTCGTTGTTACGATTTTTTCTGAAGAATTTGATCAAGAATAATCAGAATTTGATTTTTGAAAAAGTTTATTTGACTGATTAATTACCTTCGGGTAGGAAATGTCCTTTTATAGGACACCACTCGATAGTTCTGATGAAGAGGACTACCGAAGTGAGCGTTCTTCCAAATCCAACAAGACCTATCCATTGAAGAAAGAGGATTTCATACTTATGGCCAAAGAAAAGAAAAGTAAAGCAAAAAAGGCGAAAACTATGTCAGATACGGAAAGCGAGCAACCAAGTAAGAAGAAAGATGTTAAACCTGGTAAGGAGAAAAGAGACATTCAAACACCGAATGGAGAAGCTACTGATGAACAGACACCAGAAGATTTATCAATGGGAAATGATGAGGACATCCCAAAATTCAAGTCATGTTCTGAAGAAGAAATCCGGGACCAGATTGCGAAATTTGGATTTGACGTAATTTAAAATTACATTCATAAAAGAACTGAGGGTGAGATGGATGTAGAGACATTCACGAAAAAATTTTATCCAGGGCAGATAACTGAAAGAGGAACAGACAGCAGGGAACAAAAATGGATTTCTCCTAAGAAAACCGCGAAAGTATCAGAAAACGAAGCTCCAATGGAAGTTACGATGGAAAATCGATTTGAGCAGCTAAGTGAAGTAGAAGGTATGGAAGAAGAAGGAGGAGCCGAAAAAGAGGAAACTCCACCCCCAATAGTTTTCCAGCAAAGCAAAGTGGATTGGTCTAAAATTCATGAAATCCTTATCAATGCCTGCAGTGAACAATTCGAAGCCGATATGAAAATGAAACTACTATATGTTAATTTAAAGTCAGTAGACGATTACAGAAAAGCAACTCTGGTTTTGCAGAAAAGAAATATACCATTTCATACTTTCCAGTTACTCAGCGAAAAACCTATTAAGGTTGGCCTCCCATCGACGATGAAGGAAGAAATAATCCAGGCAGATCTGCACGCCTATTCTATGATCACTGGATCTGTCTACAACTTGAGCGAACAATATTGACTCAAAAGAACCGGTATGGACAGCCATCACAACTTATCGGAGAAAGCCATTCTGTGCAACACCTCCTTATAGAAGGAAGCCGGGACACTGGATTGTGACGTCACGCGTAGTCGTCTATGTCGAAACCCCGAGAGAGCAACGAAACAAAACAGGCTGCGCGCTAGTGCCGTACTTAACGTTGATTTCACTATTTGATATAGATACTTGGGTGGGATTTTATTCAGAGATTCAATTATATATAATGAATAATTTAATTACTTCAAAATTTAACACAATAAAATTTGACATAAATTTAAGAATTTTTTGTTTCTTATTTCTTGACTTTAATGAATTATACTTCCTTGTAGGTTTCACAGCAGCATTTAAAAAGTTAAAAATCAGCCATACTAACTCAAAAAAGGAATTTCTGACTTTTCCCTCATAATTTAATATTGCTTTATATTTTTCTAATATTTATGAAAAAAACCCAAATTATCTGCATACAAACTATTACTTATCATTTCATTTTTCTTCCAATCAGTAATTTGTCTTTAAAAGAAAATGGTATAAAAATGCACTAAATTTTGTCTATAATATGCTATGTCTATAATATGCTATCTTGCAAGTTTCAAATAAATTAGTATATCAGAGGTTTGCTTAGCAAATAATTCAATGTGCAATTTAAAATTATTGCTTAAATCTGTAGAACCAATAATATTAGTTGTATATGTACTTAACTGTATTGTGTTAGTTATATAGCTGAACTTGAAAATAAAGATTCACAAGTGAAAAATAAAAAAATTTTATTTACAATTTTATGCAAGCAGTCAGCATAACAACACAACACCTAAGTTATAACATACAAATAAGTTAAAACCAGCTGATCTCTTTTTATCAATAAATTATTCAAACTTTCTTGTAAAAATTGAAGCAGAAATCTCATTAAGCATATTGCCATACTAAGAAATCTCATCAATTCTTATTTATTAACAGGTGTGAAAATTTCAAAACTGCTTCTATATTAATTGGGTCTCATCAGAAACAATAAGATGAGACTATGTGACCTTAATATTTAAATTTTGATACTGCAAGTTCAAGTTTCTATTCGTTAAATTTCAACCCATTTTGTCTGGCAATTACAAACACCGTTATTAACTTTTTACAACAGCCAATTAATAGTTTCAAAATGTATTACGATACTGCCATAATATGGATAAATATCGGGCAAACACTTGAGAAGACCGTCCATTACCATTTAAAACACTTCAGGTGCACAAATGATATTAAATTTTATACGATGGCTATTATTATTTATGAAGCATATAAAGATACATTCAACAGCAAATGGATGTCAGCATCACCAGTATATGTAAAAACATTTATTGATGTTGTGTAAAGGAAGTGATTATCAGTTAATGTTTCAAATATAGAAAATAATAAAAATGTTTTACCTATGCACCAGTATCCAATTTGAAAGTATTTGGTCACTACATGCAACACAATTTTGTTGTAATTTTTCCAATCTAAAATCGTGATCTTCTAAGTTACTCGCTATCAGGCTTGTTTAATTTAAGCAAAGAATATATCAAAATGATTTGTCCAGAAAGCCACCCAGTCTTAATTATGGGACACCGGTAATTTCAAAATGCACATGAAAATCACAGGTTTGTGAAATGAGTGCTCCTAATCAGAGACACCCTTTATTCAGCCAATTCCCAGAATAATAGTAGGAGTTATTACAAACCTGTTATTTTGTCGCCATGCTGAAACACATAACTGTTATCTTGATAAAGTAATTTATCATATGGTAACATGAAAATTATACTCAAATGATATAAGTAATGGCCACTTAAAGACACAACATAGACCCTTTTTTACACAACAACAAATTAAAGACAAGGAAATGAATTTTTCAATATTTTTAAGTGTAAAACAGTCAGTACATGCCCATATAAAAATATAAATTATAATGACCCATTCTCAGTATAAAAGCAGCAGTTACCATAAACTTGTCATCTTGTAAGCATGCTGAAACACAACTTTTATCATGAGAAAGCATTTTACAGTATGTTAACACCAAATGATAACCACTTACTAAACATTAAGTGGTAGCCATTTAAATACAACCCAGATACCATTTGTGCAGCAAACACTCAACAGCACGAAAATGAATTTTTCAATATTATCATCTTTCAAGTGCTCTGAATATAAAACAGTCAGTGCATGTCCATATGAACAAAATTATAATGACCCATTCCCAGTATAATAGCAGCAGCTATTATAAACATACAATTTTCTAATCATGCTGGAAACATATAACTGTTACCTCGATAAAACATTTTACCATATGTTAACACAAAAATTATATCAAAATGATAAGAGTAGTGGCCACTTAAAACATAACCCAGACACATTTTTATGCGATGACAAATTAAAGGCAAGGAAATTCCTTCTTCAATATTTCAAGTCATAGAGTGGATATATATATAAATATATTTATATACGTTTGGTGTGGCCGATTGCAACCAAAATACGAGGTGCACATATACATGTTATAGCAGTCCTATATACAAAATTTCAACGTTCTGAGGCTACTCGTTTTTGAGTTATGTGAGATATGTACGTACGCACGAACGTACGTACATACGTTCGTACAGAAGCCACGAAAAATTCTCTTCAGAATTAATTTTAGTTTAAGTTTTTTTAAGCAGTTTTATAATTTTTTTGAAGGAAAAGAGTATTTTATTCTGTCCTTACGTACAGATATGGTGCAAAAACATCGTTAAATTGCATTCGATAGCGGTCAAAATGGATATTTTCGGTGAAATATGCTGCCTGAAACTTTTCGCGATTACAATACTTCCTTTTTACTTCGTACAAGGAAGTAAAAAGGACATGCCTTCTTCAATATTTCAAGTCATCTAAATATAAAACAGTCAGTATATGTTCATATCAACAAAATTATAATGACCCATTACCAGTATAACAGTGGCAGTTATTATATACATATCATTCGGTAAGCATGCTGAAACATCACTTTTATCAGGAGAAAGCATTTTACCATATGTCAACACCAAACTTATACCCAAACGATAAAAGTAGTGGCCGCACTAAAACACAAACCGAGATACTTTTTTACGCGATGACAAATTAAAAAAAGGACATGCCTTCTTCAATATTTCAAGTCATCTAAATATAAAACAGTCAGTATATGTTCATATCAACAAAATTATAATGACCCATTACCAGTATAACAGTGGCAGTTATTATATACATATCATTCGGTAAGCATGCTGAAACATAACTTTTATCAGGAGAAAGCATTTTACCATATGTCAACACCAAACTTATACCCAAATGATAAAAGTAGTGGCTGCGCTAAAACACAAACCGAGACACCTTTTTACGCAATGACAATTTAAAGGCAAGAAAATGCCTTCTTCAATATTTCAAGTCATCTGAATGTTAAACAGTCAGTATCTGTCCATATCAACAAAAGTATAATGACCCATTACCAGTATAACAGTGGCAGTTATTATATACATAACATTTTGTAAGCATTTTGAAACATATAACTGTTACTTTGATAAAGTATTTTATCATGTTAACACCAAAATTATACCCAAATGATAAAAGTAGTGCCCACATAAAAACATAACGCAGACATTTTTTTACACAACAAATTAAGGGCAAGGAAATGAATTTTTCAATATTTCAAGTCAATTATAATGATAAAGAATCTTACCATATGTTAACACTAATTTGATATCCACATTAATAATAAGGACCACTTAAAATACAACCCAGACACTTATTTACATAGATGCATAGAAATGAATTTTTCGTTACTATTACTTTTCAAGTGATCTCAAGGTTAAACAGACAGCATACATGAGTAGAAAAAAAATAATAAGGAATTCACAATAATGTGTAACAGTAACTGTTAGATGCGAAAATATTTTTTCAACAGCTAGTATGTGTTAATGCAAAATGTGTTTCCTTAGTTAGTCCACCACTAGAACAGCCTAAAAGTTTCCACTGATCTAACCACTCAAGTAATTTATTTAAATAAATATATCTAACATCATCATTTTGCACAGTTAACGGCTTTTGATACTCATTCATCTTATGGTGTCCTTTAAAGATACTTTTGACATTGACTATTGACCACCATGTAGATATAATTTTAATAAATTCAGCTGTTGTTTCGTAATTTAAAATACTATTTTCTTTACCAATAACCATTATTGCCTCTGCAAGACGACTGTCAAATATTTGTAATGCTAGCTTGACATTTTGTCTTTCCAAATTGGTTGGATACAGAGCTTTCAGAGTCAAACCATAACTATATTTTACAATTCTGCCTGCCTCTAATGAATGGAGACTTTTTATGCATGCAAATGCCGCTGTTTCGACCTTGGAAAAATTTTCAAAATTTGGATAAAATAAACATTGCCCAGAAGTTTTTTGATTTATCCAGTTGTTCCTGACACACTTCAAGATGTGCACTGAGTCAATAACAAAAAATAGTGGCCGAGATAAGTCTGCAGGGTTTTTATACACAATACTAATTTTTGGAGGCATACAAATTAATGACATGGCTTTTTTATTTATTGAATTATTGTCAGAGACAACTGCCACAATTCTATAACCTATATTTTCTAAACCAATTATAATTTTCTTAAGATATTGATACAGATCCTCAGCATTTAATGATTTAACTGGTAATATATGTGCCACATCCTTGAAAGGTGATAATAAGCTACGTATCATAAAAACATAAGCACTTGTAGCAGCGTTTTCACAGTTGTAGGCCATGCCACACAAATTTCCTCCTTTAAAATCGAAACATGAATTTAAATGCACTTCATCCATCATAATAATTACAGTTTTATCATTTTCTTCTAAATCCTTGCATCTTTGTTTAACATATCCTAAAAAGACATCATTAAATTGCTCAGTAATAGGATTAAGAGAAAACGTTGAACAAATTCTACGAATAGTACGTGGATGGGGAATAGAAATGTAACCTGAATGTCGTAAAAACTTGTATGCATGCGGTGAGATCGAGTTTAACAAACTGCAAAAAATAAGTAAATCTGGAGTATATCGATACTTCTCTTTCTTTACATTTAGTTTATTTACTTGCTCTGAAAGGAAGTTCAGTTCAGTTTCTTTTTCAGGTAACACTCTTTTCAATTCTGAAAGCATATCATCCACAATTTGTATAGAATTCTTAATATATTCTTCATTTTGTAAGTTATGAGACAGACTTTCAACTTCCTTTAGTACTTCTAGAAACATATTTACATTACTAATTTTTAGAGGGAAAACAAATTTACCAATAGATTTTATAGCGATGTTTTTAATATAAACACATACTGTTAAATCCTCATTTATTACTACCGATTTCTGAATTTCTGGAGCTGGGTCACTCAAAATATCAAGTAACATAGTTGAATTTTCAGTATGTACAGTTGTCCAAAATGTTTCTAAAATCTGATGTTCTAGGCAATTACTGAATTCGATTAAAATTTCAAATGATCGTTCATTATCATACCGTTCTTTCATTTTCAAACTTTCTTCTATCGCTTTCTCCAGGTATTTCTCTTCTAAACGAGCTTTCTTCTTTTCTGGTGACATTCTCGATACAGAATTTGATGACATGTAGGATGGGCCACCAGGGAACTGAGAAGGTATGCATCCTTTTTTCAAACGTGGCCTAGAAATTGGGGCTTTAATTAACTTCGCTGATTTCTCATCATACATTTCGATTTCTCGTATTATTTCATCTGATCGAAAATGTAATTCACATACCTATAAAAGAAAATATTCAAAAATCAACTTGTTGTGAGTACAAAAGTTAGATGCATGTTAATATTTAGTAACAGAAGTCAATAAGCCCTATGATTTAAATAAATAATTTGATACATAAATACGAATTAAAAAACCAGTAATATCATTTCAATTACGTGTACAATTTAAGTAATTTGTAAAATCTGGAATGCTCATCATAATGATTACAGCTTATATTAGCTTACATTTAAAGAAAATTATATATTTGAGATAATTGTTTACAACAAACACTGGTTACCAAATACAAATAATTACCTTAAATACATCATACCAAACTTTCATATATCATTACAAAAATTTTAAAATGAAACCTATTATGATTACTTAGTAGTTCCTTGTCATATAAATTATGATAAATTTGGAATAACTACAGAATCTGCCTGCACAGTATACTAGAAAGCATTTACAAATTATTGGCATTTATGTAACTACTAAATTTAGAATTATTCCTGTTATATGGAACTTTATTTCATTCATAAAACTTTGAAGGAAAATATTTTTTTGAAATGATTAAAACAGGCAAGATTAAAATCTTTCAAACATAAAACTTCTTACCCACAGATCAAAATCTAATATCGTAAGCATAAACATTACATACCTATCAATAAAAGTAATAAAAAAATGTAAAGATACAAAACATAAAAAATGCAGTAAAATTGAACTTACTCTGGTATGTTTAGTAGGTTGAAAGCCATCTTTTCTTCGTAGACTCCTTATCCATTTCATCCGGAGTTCAGTCTCATTTGGAAACTTGAATACAGCCACTTTTGGTCCGTTTTTATAATTACCACGACATGTGGCTACAGCACATTTATGAGGCATCGTATGAAATTATAAAAGCACGAGACAATATACAAAAAAAGCACGAGACAATATAAAAACTCTGTCGCTAACGCAAATAACCGCTCCACGTTCGTCGCTCTTGGCTCAACTACGGGGCTTTGATTTTGTTTGAAGGAGCGAGGTGAGTCAGAGACGACTACCTGTGACGTCAGAGCTTCCCCTCGCTTCAGTGTCCCGGCTTCCTTCTATAAGGAGGTGTTGGCTCACTGAGGAATCCTTGAAAGAGACATTCTACTCCTAGTATGTCCAACGATCTAATCTCACGTTACGAAAGGGCAGAAGTATCGCCCCTCGACTTCATACACCATGAGCAAGACGTAACAGGCAAAACTAGTCGATTTTCGGTGACATTAAAGTTCAGAAAGTGAGATAGGGTTTGGAAATAACTCGAGGTCTTGGGAATAGATAATTTTTTATAGAGTCCGTTATGAATACAATCTCTGATTCTGGGATTTGAACTAGCATCGCGCTGTTTTTTTTAAGCAGAGCTTTCAATTTATCCTAAATGACATCTTAAGTTGGGACCTGAATAACTGGGAATAAGCTTCCGAAAGAGAATCAGGAACTTGAAAAGAAATATTGAGGTACTTCAAACTCTGTGATCTGCAGAATCATCGCATATGCAACTGAGAGCTGATCCTAAGGAGCTGGTTCCGCTTGCTTTCTATATCAAGGCAAAGGCAGCAAACTGCAACAACAGGCTATGCTGGCTTCAAGGCTTGCGTTCTGGTACAGAGGGTGTGGCATCAAGAGAGAGAAAAACTCCAAAGAATGGAAGTTTAGGAAGCAGAATCATCTTGTGTCACTTCGTGATTTATAAAATGCAGAAAATTAGCCTTGTCATTTGTTCTTCACAAGGTACAACATTGTTTGGTCTTTTATGCTAGAACTGCTGTATTTTTGGAGTATATACGCGACAATAGTCAACATATGTATGCTTGCCTATGCATGCGTGCCACACACATGTTTAGAGCACATGGACTTATATGGACTTACTACTTCACATTTAGCCCTCATTTCGCGGAACAGCATTTACCGGCTGTAAAGATGTAAATATTTATAACCGACAAATATTGCTCAGCGAAATCTTAATCTCTTTATCTAAATAAAATTTGTTGCATTTCTTTTATTTTTTTTTTTTTACGCATAGAACACCAAGAAAGGAACACGACAAATGAGCTGTTAATAACCTAACATTTACCGTCAGCTCACTAAATCGTCACTGACTTGGCTACTTTTCATAGGAAATACTGATAGTCCAAAAGTATTAAAAATTTCAATTCGAAAAAAATTTAACTAAACTTTACTACTCTGTATTCTCTTTCTAATTAAATCTCAATATTGTTTTCACCAGCAAAATGCTTCCCTGAACATTACTTCTTCATTCAAAATCCGCAAAATAAAATTAGTTCTTTAAAATTGAACTAAGAAATGAAAAATTTAAAATGAAAATCTAATTAAAAAAATTAAAAAGGTTTCTCAGAAATTTGTTCCCTGAATTTTTACTCTTGCAGAAAATAAAAGATTACCTTTAGCGCGTCCTCTTTTGCTGATGATTTGAACTTTCTTTCTCATTTGCTTGTCTTTGTATGATGGTTAAGATGGATCGCTTCTTCAGATTTGTAAACGAGAATGATCGCAGCTGGATGCGTTATAGTTTTTCTTTATAAACGTTAGTTGTGTGTGGTGGAAGGTAATATTGATTTGCTCATGACATGTTAAGTGCAAAAAGTTATCAAATATTAAATTTATTTCTTCAAAATGGGTATTTTGTTGGCAAAATTATGGAGTTTATTTTCTAACGAAGGTAAGCCCCCCCTTTTTTTACCAGTTCAATATTGTGATGTGTAGAAAATTGATACACATCTTAACGTGTTTGTGATTTTTATTAAATTGTTAGATACAAAATTAATTAAAAGAATTAGGGCCCTCCAAGACTGATAAACTTCTTAAGGAATTTGTCTGTTATTACTATACTATGTAACATAGTTTCATCAGGCGTAAATGTTTAAATATTTCTTCCTTGAATATTCAATCTGTTACTTGAAAATTGAAATTCAAAAGAACGGAATAAGCTTGTTAATTGATTTTCCTTGCATTTGTAGCTCTAATTAATTTCTTACAAATATAAGCTTTACATTTTCTGTATATGTTTAAAGAGTAACAATAGGAAACCATAGATCTTATTGAAATAAACTTTCACAAGAAGAAAGTTATATTCTTCTATAAGATAAAGTTACGTTTTCAAAGTAAATTCTTATTTGCAAATTCTGAATTTCTGCAATTAAATAACTACATGTATTAGTTATTTAATTGAACAAAAATATCAAAAGGTAATAAGGAAATTACCTTTTGATATTTTTGAAAAGCCACTTACTCCATCTAAATTTATAGCACTTTTAAGCAGTGGTAAGCTACGAAAACTTTAACAGGATCTTCCTTTTTATGTTAGAAGAGATCAGAGTAGTGATATCAAAGTCTAATTAAAGTTTTACATCTCATATCAGAAAATACACGTCATTGTGTGTTAAAAAATATAACTCAAAAAATATAATTCTGTAAAAAAAAAAAAAAAAAAAAAAAAAAATACTAAATGCTGCAAAAATTGCATAAAATAACAAGTAAGTTTAACTATGCACCACAATATGACAGAAGCTGCCACACGTTATTTTCTTCTTAGTTGAGCAGTGTCTTTTTTAAAGTCACAGGAGCAGCCAACAAAAGATATATAATCTCAGTAAACTACATTTTAAATCAAACTATGAAATAACATAAAAGGAAATTCATCTTAGTACTACACAAAGGAAATATCCATTTACCTTATTTACTAATTTCCGTGGCTTTAGTCAAACAAAACTCCTTAACAACATCCAAAAACTTCTTAAAATTATCTGAACTAGAATTTGTATACTGGCGTTGCCACATCAATTCACAAAAATAAATATCCTCTGTAGTGCCCGTATCATCCGACGTTTAACCATACGCATTTCCTTCATACAAACAGGACATTAAGTGAATGGCTACTAAGTAAACTTTCATTTATACACCAGTCAATTAATGCTTTTTCCCTTTCTTTCCAAATCGTACAGAAACTTCAAATTAATTTTACCACATTCAGCCATTTTACTGTGTAAACCACAAAATAACGTACTTCTTATCCAAAATCCGACACACAAACAAGCCTTTCCAAATCTTTTCCCATCATTCAAATTCACCACAACCACACAGCCAATTACATCATAATAGCGTTTTCGTAACATTCAACTACTCAGGTTCCCATAAATGAAACAACTTAGTGATAATCCAAGGAGCACCCTTAAATCTACTTTAACCAGACTTGTATTTGAATATTCCGTAAGTTCATTCATCGACTCATGATGAAAGATGATGTGGCCCAATCAGTCTCTGTGCTGCTTCAATGTCTGTTCAAAATTAATGGTTTAAGGGTGAACTGTTGTTTATGCAGCCTGAGTGCTTGTGGTTCATGCCGACACAGGGGCATTATGAACATTAAAAATGCTCTGCTTGCTATGAAATTCAACATATGAATTTCACACATTGTCTGTAATCTCCTGCTTGCAGTGCTTGGACATATTGCATGTTGAAAGAATATAAATATTCCTCATGTAATATTTGCCACATTCTGGATAACGGTATTGTGAGAAATAGCGTGTATGTTGAATGTATTCAGTTTAGCATATAACCATTGCCTTTCTGTGCAGTTGTCACAGTTCTGTGTGTTTCCTTTGAATGATTTGTTTTCCTACAGTTTCTGGCCCAGAAGCAGGGACCTAATAATTTGACTTTTGTGTATTGGGAAGTTTTTTACAATGCAAAAATATCATAGTTTATCTGGTTCCATTTATTGCTACATAGGCAAATCAGACATCTCTGCTTTCAGGTAGCCATACTACTAGTCATACAAAGTTAGTAACTCAAATAATGTAGGCTTACACTGCCCAATTAATGTGTTGCAGGCAGTGCTATCTAGTACAGTACAAAGTCTTTAATCCGGACTCGTCGGGACTTCGGCGATTCCGTATCATTGGTTTTTCTGGATTATAGATCATCAATTTAAATCTGGTAAGATGACATGCAGAAATTATACAATTAAAAATATGAAACTGTAATTTATGAAATAAAGAGCAGTTATGATCTAAAGAGTATCAAAATTTACAAAAAAAGCTTAATATTTATTTGTTTACTTTATTAAACATTTCTTTCAATGTAAGTTGTTTAAGTTGCTTCAGTTTATCTGCTAGCACTTTCTCTTTAATTCTGTAAACGGACATAATTTCTTGTTCAGTTACAAAGTTCCGCTGTTCATGTCCTGTAATTGCTGTGCCGAGAATACCGACTAACTTGTCAATTGAAATTTTTTCTTTTTTACTAACCTCTCTGTCACTTTCTTCATGCCTTTATCCATTTTTTGCAGCAATTCCACTTTTTGTTTGGTGGACATGATGGATTTTTGAAACATGCGGTTAATCTATGGATTATGGTAACTTGGCGATTTTTTTGCAAAAATTTGGCTACCAACCCTGCTACAGCAACCTGCTAGTTTTTGTTTGGACGCCATTTTGTTTTCACGAAGTAAAGGCTTTTTTTTTTTTTTTAACTCAACATTTTTTTCCAACAATCTGCTAGCCGAATTACGCTTATGCTAGAACTTTTATGGAATAAAAATGCTTAATCATGACAAAGATTAGGTGCAAAATTGGGAGAAAGTGCAGAATCACAAATTGCTTGCAGCATTTTTAAGAATTGCATATACACGGTATCCATGTACGTGTTGACCTATTTTCACTTAAAAAAACATCCCAGAATTGTACAAAAACGGCATTGCGCACACTCTTGACTTTATCCATGTACACTACTAAAGTCCTAGCTAGTAATCTTTATCGCCTTACCAAAATGTCGCCAAACTACCTGTTACCATATTCCAAACATGCTTTCGCTTTGTAAGTCCTTAGGCAGCTCCAGAATCGGAAACTCTTTTTGACATAATCAAAAGTTCAAGCTTACTTTTTATAAAATTGCTCTAACAGTCTGCAAAAAATAATAAGTCGTATCCAATTAGAAGATTAGGGAACAATGCAATCTGCAACATTGACTGAAATAGATAATTTTAGCCTAGCTTATACCGTCCGTTATACATTAAATGCGCATGCCTAAAGGTATTATGCACATGCGTAAATGCACATGCATAAACGCTACACTTGCACAGAAAGTTTGTAGCCTTAGGTCCGGATTATGGACGTCTGGATTAAAGACTTTATACTGTACACTGCATAAAAAAAAAGAACAGTTCTATATCTCTTGTTCTACTGGGCTGATTGACGAAATTCAGCTTGCCTTTTTCATGCCTCGAAAGCACGATTTAGGATATGTATTAGATTTATATGTAGCATTATTTTAATATAGCATCCATATTTCAATTCTATGACTCAAATTACGCCAAACTATTAAGTTTTGTAAAAATCACACAAGTAGATTTTAAAAAATTAGCTCTCAAAATTTTAGCTCCTCAATGTTAATTGAATTTGTTATGCATTTATTAATCTTTCTCTTTTTTATTAAACTTATTTGATTCTTCCTTTCACATTTCAAAATTTAAGTTCATTCCAAATAAAATTCACCCATTTTTTATTATTTATTTTCAAAGTTTGTATTTTAAAATAATTTTTATAATTTTTTCAGAAACATTTTTCAATTATAATCTATAAAATTTTTACGTATTTCTAAGCATACCTGCAAAAAATTAGTTTTTTATTCCAAATTTCCGAAGATATACATGAATTTATATATTGGCGGGCTTTGAAATTCGGCATATTTGTTGAAAACGATAAAACGGTTTAGACACTTTGCTAAATTTATTTGGAAGTAGAAATGATGTTGCTCGTGCACATTGTAAAAAGGTAGGAATGAGGTGCCTTTTTTTCCACTTCGGCATAATGGAAGAGAAAGCAAAATTGGGTGCCACATATTATTAAGAAGTTCAAGTGAATTATTCTTGCTTAAACTGAAAATATTGCACTAATTTTTGATAAATTAAAAATAAAAGATAAATTTTTGAATTTCTCCATAAATTTCGCACCAAATTATACAAAATTTGATATCTAGGAAATTTGAGTTGTAGAATTGAAAGATGGAAAAAAAATGGAACGTTATTTCAGAAAAAGTCCAATTTTGTGTCAAAGTACCTATGTTAAAACAATGCTATATATAAATCTAATATATGTCTTAAGTCGTGCTTTTGAGAATGATAAACACAATTTGAATTTTGTCAATTGGCCCAGTAGAGTGGTAGATATAGAACTGTCCCCCCATCCTTTTTTTTTTTTTTTTTTTTGCGCAGTGTACATTACAAAGTTCGAGATCCAAAATTGTCAGGACTTTGGCGATTTCGAATTTTGAATTTTTGTGGTTATTAGATCAGTTTAAATCGAATAAAATGAAGTAGAAATTAATGACGCATTTATGATCTTAAAGGAATCAGAATTTATGAAAACAAGGCCTCAATATTTATTTGTGTACTCTAATTAAACAATTCTTTCAATGCAAGTTATTTAATTTGCTTTGTTTATTGAGCTAATACAAGGTAACCAAAAAAGTTCTTGCCATTATGGGCAGTTAAAAAAAAAGTCTTAAAACAAATAATAATCACTGCTAATCCTCAAAGTTATCGCCATTGGCAGACAGTGCCTTTTGCTGAGTGGCTAGCTATGCAGTGCCATCGCAGTAAAACTCGGGGGGGGGGATCTTGGATACAAAGCAGTTCGTGAGGGCCTTATCGTGGTCTGGCCGGTTGTTGAAGGATTTCTTACGAAGATGGTTGTCCAGGGAATGCAAAAGGTGGTATTCTGTTGGCACAAGGTCTGGGGAATATGGTGGATGGGTAGTGTCTCCCAGCCAAATCGCTGGATGGTGTCCCTGGCCTCCCGAGAAACCTGCGGCCTTGCATTGTCATGGAGGAGTACAACCTTATGATTGACCAATGCTGTTTATGCGTCAGTGCTTGATGCACATGTTGCAACTGCTGTGAGTACAGGCCTGCTGTGATGGTTTGGCCCACTGGGAGGAGCTCATAGTGCACCGCTTAGCGATAAGTCTAACAGATACAAAGCATGATCTTGCGTGGGTGGAGAGAAGATCTCGCAGTTTGAGGTACAGGGTCCTGTGATGACAACCAATGTCTGGAATGCCTCAATATCTGGAATGTATCATACTGACCCACTTTTAATTGCTGGTGAGCACTCGATCAAATATGGATGCATTGCAGTACCGGGTAAGCAATGAGAAACAGGCAATGAATGCACTGTTGCTTGTTTGCATTGGACAGTGAGTGGGGTACCTACTTGCTCAGCTTGTATGCCTTTCCTATGCAGTGCAAGTGGAGTTTGATCATTTCATCAGATACCTGGAAGTGTGTAGTAAGCTCACCACATGTTTGGCTACTGTCACTCTCTATGGCTGCTCTCAGGGCCTCATCGCCAAGATACATAATCCCTGATCTGAACTTCTGGAACCATTGCCGAGCTGTTTGTTCATTAACGGCATCATCCCCAAAGACCTGGCAAATTTGGCGACTTGATTCTGCTGCTGACAGGCCCACTTTAAAATCGTACAGAAAACAACTTTGAACAAGTGCCTTTGACACGTCCATTTCAATCAGTCACTGTGCAAGTTGCATTTGATGTACCGATGCAATGCACTTTTATATTCTTGGTCAATGTCCGGACTCCCATCGTAACCACTTCATCTCCAGATTTGGCAGCTATTTTTATGTTGGGGTTCACTCTTCTAATGTCATATCAGAAACGGCAAGACTTTTTTTTGGTTACCTTGTACTTTCTGTTTAAATCTGTAAAGGGACATAATTTGTTGTTTGGTAACGAAATTCCATTGTTCCAAGTCCTGTAGTTGCCACATCGAGAATTCTCTTTAAATTGTCATTTGAAGTGTTTTCATTCTCAACTGTCTGTCACTATCATTAGCTATATTTCCTTGATTTGAAACCACGATACAGATTTTGCTGTCTGTTAGCTGATTGCTGATTGAGTTATTGTCATCGTAATTCTATTGTATCACCTTCATTTATTACTGCTTCTCTATATTAAAAAAAAAAAAAAAAAAAAAAAATTCCATCAATTGGAAAGTATGCTTCGTATTTGTGATATCTGAATACCTTCAAATTCACGGCAGTCATCATAAAACTTAGCTAGTGTCCGCTACATTCTATTGAGGATGTATCGTGAGATTAGTGACTAAAGACATGTTGCACTAACTTTTAGCTTGTTTCTATTGCACACTGCTGAAGTTAAGCTTGAATTATATTAGGTTATTTAAGCCTATTTCCCACACAGGATTAAGGTTTATCTGAGTCTGGAATAGATAAATTATCACATATATTTATGACTGGACCAGCACTGGACATTTTGCAGCCTGCTATGATCTCTGTGGATCCGAAATTCTGTTGCAAGCCCCTCCGTAAATTCTAAAAATGTCGTCTCTAAATTTTGTATTCCAGTGCCTTCCTTAAATTCTAAAGATTTTCCTATCCCTTAATTTTATTGCTTGATGCTTTTCTAAATTCTAAAAATTTTCTCTTGGCTAAATTTGACTACACCAGCTGTGGCACCTGTCCTGAGCTTATCTGAATAACAAATCACCGATTAGACTGTACTAAATGTAATCTTTTGGCCTGTGAGTATCATTTATAAAATCTATTTTTGGCATATGGAATGAAATGACTCTTATGTTATCGGGACCAGATTCCGAAATGTATGTATGTATGCCCATGTATGTACACCTACACATACATACCTGTATATATACATGCATATATGAACACATCCATCCATACATACATGCATGTATGATTACGTACATATGTTTCTGAATCTGGTCCTGATAACAGAAAAGTACCTGAAATTTCTGTTAGATTTCTCTTCATCAACACCTTCAACACTTCATAGTGATGTTAAATGAAGTCTGTAATCATGGGTAAGCATAACGTCAACTTAAAAGTTTATCATGCTCTTATGTATTCAATTAGCAGTATTAAAAAAAATTTTTACACATTGCTGTACGAGTCATTTCTCAAGGTATGTTGTGTTGATAGTCATGTGGTGAAAAGGCAAAAATTATTCAATAAGATTTGCCAGGTTGATGTCAAGGATATAAATTATTCAGTAGGTGTAAAATGTTGTGATGTATAATGTTTCAGTTTGAGATGTGTGCCGAGCAATAAAACAGCTATGGAGCCAAATTATTGATGATGCAGTTTTATGCTAATAAATGATTATTTCTTCGATATGGAGGTATTTTATTTAGTGCCTAAGTGAAAGTAAGAACCAGGACTCTTCACATGTTTTGTTATAAAAAGGTATCAAATGCACATGCCTAAATGCATACAAAAAGATTCTCGTATGGGGGGGAGGTAGCAAATGGTCTGGAGGTCCACAGGTCCACATTTTTTGTCATTCCAGTTATTGGACGTCTGTATTTCGGACTTTGTACTTTAAAAACTGTACGATACTTGATTGTTGTGCATGAGGCCATACCTTGATTGTCTAATCAGTGGTCACGCAAAATTGAGATATTCTGACATGGTGGTATTAGAGCACTGAGATGCCACTCCATGATATCCCAAATGTAGTGGGTTAAGATCTGGCAAGTTAGGTGGCCAGGCCTTAATTTTAATTTATCCATATGTTCCTTGAACCATTCCAACACAATTCGAGCCTTGTGACATGGGGCATTATCTTGCTGGAAGATTACATTTCGAGTTGGGAAGACAGATGCCTTGTAAGGCTGCAGTTGATATGCAGTTATGTTCAGATAGTCTGCAGCTTTCACGCTCTCTTCTACCACAACTAAGGGTCTCAGAGCCGCTCATGAGAATTGTGATTCATCCGACCAGGCAACTGTCTTCCACTTAGCTTACCGTAGGTGTAGTTGACAGTGATGCTTGGTCAACAGAGACACACAAGAGAGGTATCATTGTGGAACTTCATTAAAGTAACTCTGCATGGAACTGGCCACCGTGATTTTACATCATATGATGTCAGTCTTTAGGGTAATATGTACATAGAAGTGTTTGTGTACGAAAATGGTATGATTTGAGGTTCTGGTGTAATTGTTGAAATTGATGAAAACAAAAATATGATCTTGGTAAAAGAGTGAATGGAATCTGCATGTATACAGACATTGTAAAAGGCTGCGAGTTTTTTTTTTTTTTTTTTTTTTTTTTTGTTCTTTGTAAGGAGAATAAAGTAAATTCTTCTGAAAGATATTAAGAGAAACATAAAACAGGGTTCTCTAGGTGTCTCAAATGCTAGATGGCATGCAGTACCTTAAAGATGAAGGCTTTATACTCCTTTCACTCACTCATAGTGTGACATAGGACTCTGCTTGTAGGGCTCACATAAATTCACATAAGGGCAAAATTCTTAACCACTAAGAACAAATAACCACTAAGGTTTCTCTTGTTCAAGTTATCTTTCTACTTTATATATTATATATAATTTTATAAACATTCTCTATTCGTAAAAAGCAAATTTAAAGTTAAATTTTAAACAAAATTGAATTACAAATAAATAATTAATTATTGCTGCGAACTAATCTACAATATCATTTAAATTCTGAGAGCATATGCAAATCAAGTGCAAGTATCAAAATCAATGAATATATAATTCCAATAAATTTTTTAATTCTAAATTATAAAAATGCATAAGTGAATAATTGTTGAGCAGACAGGAGACAGACCTATCAAGGGGAAGTTCCCTTCAAACCCAACTCCTCAGTTACTTAAATCGTGCTTAGCCATCCACGCAGGCAAAGGCAAAAGGAAAATTCAAAAGTAAAACCAAATGCCGTGAATTAAGTCAATAAAGTAGAAAACCGAAGTAATTTAGAAACTTGCCTACAAAAAACTTCCCCTATATTCTCTCACTTCCTTACCGGAATGAGAATCCTTACCCAGCCTTTATTTTTGCAATCATTGGTTGTAGTCATGTAGTACCACTTACAGAAGTGTTTTCAATCGCGAAAATATTCATGTTACGGCAATATCAAATTAAAAAATGACCTTAATTTTTGCAAAGTTTTCGGGATCTGCTATATTCAAGTTAGAATAATTCGAGGAAATAAGTTTAAATGAACTGCAGCAAAAAATGTGAATAATTTAATAGGCCGTAAAAGGAAGTCATGTAGGCTCACATCAGGGTTTTCTTCTGGAAAAAAAAAAAAAAAAAAAAAAAAAAACTGTTCGGTAAGCCCGCAATTTTTCGTCAGCCGGCTTATGCTCACGAATGTGTCCGTCAGTCTGTTCTCGTAAATGGGATAGGTTTTTGAACTCCATTTCAGCTAATCGTAATACAGTTGCTTTATTTTTCTCCTTGGTTTATATGACATTTATAGTTTTATTCTTGCTTAGGAACATCTTTCACACAGTTGCGTATCGGCCATGACATGCATTAAAAAAAAAAAAAAAAAAAAAAAAAAAGTTTCATAAATCTGATAAATCTGTTGCCTGTGTAATGTACTTTTCGATCTGTTTTTGATAAGAATGTGTTCTCTTCGTAATTGTAATTTAAATCATATTCACATTGGTAATTATTTCAGGACTGATTTAATACGCTTTAAGTAGGCTCTTTGCTCTAGCTATTTATTTTTAATGTGAAAGTCACGAGCTGGACCAGGGTGATTCTCACCTTTTTTTGCTTCACGCATCCCTTTCACCATTTGCTAGATGATCATTCTGTCCCCCCTTTTCCAAACTCGAAAAATACATATACATTTATTTCGATTTATATTATTTTTTAACATGTTTTTATAAATTAAACAACAATAAAAGTATACGAAATGTTGATAAAAACTAACACTTGAAAAGTGTCTTTTAAAAAAAATATATTTATAAACTAATAATTTATATGGTGTTTTTCATTAGAATTTCTTCAAAAATACTTCAACCTGAAAGCTGAACTCTGAACTACGCTTGTCTAGAGTTCTGGGGTCGAGAAAAAGTCGTTTCCAATACTTACATAAAAGTCATTCTCTGCCGCTTGTCTCTTCCGATAAATATTTAATATTGCTGAATGATCCATTTAAAAAACAGGGCGTTCTTAATTGGGGGGGGAGGGACCTGTGTGTGTAGTATACATATGTAAAAATGCCGTTCAATTAAATTGTTAGTGTAAATTTGTAGGTTGCAATAATTTAGCGCATTTCACTAACCTTTTTTCTCTATTATAAAATGTTTGCTGTAATTATTCTTTCGATGTGAGTTATTTATTCGCGTATTTTCTTTGGAAATATCTAGCTATACTTAGTGGTATATTCTTGTGACGTCACCTTGGTTTTCGTTAATATTTCCACACATAGCAGCTTTATTTTCAGGAAAATTAAATGGTGTCAGGTAAGGAGAATATGCAGAGCTTTGTTGATTCTTACATGGCAGTGTCGTCTCGATCATATGTGTTATAATTAAATACATGTATCTTTTTAAGAAATGCTTTGACGTTAGCAATTATTTTTAAAAGTGAAATTTAACGGATTTAAAAAAAATTCAGCCGTTTTCTGATTAAACTATTGAGTTTTCTTGGGTATTTTAATTAAAAAGCTATTTACTGCATCTAAATTGTTTCTGGATTTCGTGTTACGCAATTTCCCGTGTTGATCTTACGGCATCTAACATAGGAATATAGAAAACTGAGCAGTTTGTAGAGCTTATAAAAATTCTAAACAAATTAGATTTGATGAAGGAAAAGAATCTTAATGCTGTTAAGTATGTTGAAGAATATTGTAGCTTAAAACATTACAGTGTCCAGGAGGCAGATTAATCTTCAGTTTTTAGAATTCTAGAATATCGTGCAGAAAGTAGTTTGATATTAGACTCATACAAACACTTTTATACTGTTAAGCAGTTGTAGTCAACCTTTTTTGGTGCTGGGGCACACAAGGCAGTTTCAGAAAGCGAAGCGGGCACCACGTAACATTTCCGTCCCGGGTGATAATCAGGCCATCTCTTGGCGATATTATCACGTTACCACTTAACGCTAGTGCTTAACAAGAAAAACGCGGCCTCGTAAATAAGGTTGAAAAAATGGATCGAGATAGAAACAAAATATACATTTCATGCACAAAATTTTTATTACTTACAGTATAGTCGTGTCGTGGTGTTGCACTTAATGCGATTTTTGACACTGAATTTCGTCCACCAACATCTGTATGTTAGGTACGTACGATGAGGTTCTTGCACGCAAGCAATTATCAAGATGCGAATCAGTGAACCTGCACCGGTTCTTCGACTTGATAATTTTCATGGTTGAAAATAGATATTTGCAGAGTTAGGTAGACCTAAAACAAAATCTGATTTTATATGCAACACTCCTTAATAATGGAAACCTGTTCTTTTCCACAAGTTTCCAGAAGTCTACATCTGTGGCATGGGCTTGCAGGATATCATTCTTCAGTTCGACTATTTCCAGCTTCAAGTTTTCCACTTCTGGGGCAATAATTCTTGCAATTGCTGTGGCGGTTTCAGTTGCTTCGTGGTGAATGGGTTGACAAAAAAAGCTCACCATTGGCTCCAGGCAACTGAAATCTTGAAATCGCTTTTCAAATTGGTCCAGAAGCGTCTCGAGATGGCCGGAAAATCACAAGGACCCAAAATTGTCGTCATTCACCTTTTTTTCATGTTTGGAAAATGGACCAGGACTTTGATCTCATTTGAGACATCTATAATGTCTGTCAATTTGGCTCTGAAAGCTTTCACAGATCCCATCATTTGAGCCAGCTCCTTGTCTTTACCCTGAAGATCCAGATTTAAAATGTTCGAGTTTCTCAGTGATATCGGCGAGGAAAGCCAGATAAAGTTGCCACAAAGAGCCACTTAGTTTTGCAATGTGTTTACTGAATCTGTCAGGGTTATATTGCATGAACTCTTTTATCTGCTCGATTAGAGATAAAAACCTTGATAGAACTTTACCTCTGCTGAGCCATCTGACTTCTGCATGCAAGATGAGGTCGACTGTTTTATCTTCGGAGTCTTCCAGCAGTGCTTTAAGAAGGAGGAGCCGCACGAATAGAATTGATAATGGACGTGACAACATTCATGACGGGTTCAAGTACCTTTGCGCACAACGCTTCTTGATGAATGATGCAGTGATGAGACATGAAGTTTGAAAAACACTCCTCTTTCTTGCACAAAGTGACAAAGCCGTTGGTTCTTCCTGTCATGGTAGGTGCTCCGTCTGTGGTAATTGCCGATAGCTTTTTAAGCGGCAAGCCAGTTTCTGCCACAAATGTCTTAAAAATGTTGTAAATGTTCTTGTAAATGTTCTCCCATCGCGTTCTCATCTTTAAAGGCAGAATTTTGAATACCTCTTCTTGAACAGAAAAATCGTTAATTACCATTCTTATCATAACAGCCCAATGCGACGTGTCGAAAATATCCGTGAGCTCATCAAATTGGAGAGAAAACCATTCACGTGTTTCCACGTCTCTTCAGTTGAGATTGCATGTCATCAGCAATTGCTTCTATTCTCCTTAAAACAGTGCTGTCTGATAATTTAAGGTCCTAAATCGCATTGATGATTTCACGCTTGTTAGAGAATCCGTCAAAGAGACTTTCGGCACCTGCAAGAAATACTTCCTTCAGCAACTCACCGTCTTGAAATGATTTTTCCTTCTTCAACAGCAAGTGAGCATTTTTAAACGAAGTCCTTGTCACATTTTTGGACTTTTAAACTTGCCTAACAAATACTGATGGCTGCTCTGAAAGCTTCAATTTCAGCTCCCATACTTTCTTTTACCTAATTTCGAAACCCTCCGGGTAGTTCGTTGTAAATGTTCCATTCGTCTGAAAGTGACGTTCCATATTATGTTTCTCGGCCACTGCTACAGAAGCACCGTACAGCAAACACACGCACTTCCCTTTCACATCAACAAAGCAATACGTTTCTTCCCAGCTAGAATTGGGATTGTATATCTTCTGCTTTTTGCTGGGCCCACTCATCGTGCTGCAGCGGTTTAAAAAAAAACGCTAAGCCCCGAGGAAAAATGAGGATGCCGAACAGGATTGGGTGCACCACTAACACTGCCGAAAGCTCAAAGAAGACTGGTGAAGAACGCTGTTCAAAAGTTGCCCTCTGCACCTTGTTAAATACTTAATATAATTGTGTCATACAGTCGAGTCAAAGGCCGACTCTGACCTGTAGTTCCCTCCATTTTTGCTCCTCTTTGTCAGCCCTTTTTGGTGTGGTGAGCCTTGTAATATCTTGGCTCCGATTTTAAAGCTTTATCGTCCTATTAAACCGCGAGGACGCGCGTCGGGCCTGCCAGGTCCCGTCGTTACAAAAACCTAATACAGAATTTACTCCTTTCGGTGAAATATTTCGACCTTTTTAGTAGCTGCGTTCAAGATCATCTACGTGTCATTCACAGAATTCATCTGTCTCTTTTTTCAGAAATTGGGTAGCCGGGCCTTCCAGGCCCTAGGCGCGCGTTCGCATTGTCATTTTAAACCGGATATAGGCGACAAGAAGGATCAAGTTAAGACCAAGGAGGTTAGAATAGACCTTGGTCTTAAGACCAAGGAGGTCTATTCTAACCTCCTTGGTCTTAAGACACGCCATCCCCTCGATGTTTCCGAAACCCAAGACAAGGCCAACTAAGTTTCTAACCGCTTCTTCGCCGAACTCCCTCTATGTGCAATCCCAAGAAAGACTGTTGCAACAAAAAAACAATTTTACCGAAGCTTGGCGGGCGCTGTGCAAAGTCACCTCGGGCACCACGGTACCCGCGGCCACCGGGTTGAGTATCCCGGCTGTAAAGAGTGCAAAAGCCATGGTAGAAGGAGAATCGAAGAAAGAAAATTAACCGGAAGATCGTCGTACAAGCGCGTAAAAGCAGTGTATACGGGGTATCACAGAAAAGTGCGGCAGCCTTAGACATCATATTCCGGAAGCTAGAAGAAGCAAATACCTTTAGATTGGTTTCGGTAGATTGCTTTGTTCATGAAATATGCTACTTAATATTACCGTGGCATCATTTCCGGGCAAGCGAATGAAGGGACAGGGTGAGGTAATAAGTGGGTATATAAATGTGAATTAGCACCTTTTTTTTTAATGTCGACAGTACCGGATGTGTGAGGAAAAACCGCTGAAGCACGAGATACGGAAAGTAAACAGGCAAAATTAATGAGAGTTCTGGGAACGCATTCGATTCTCAGTGATTTTGCCAAGAGGCGAAAGTAGCTCCAGTAGATAGTTAGCAAACGGAACTCCTGCGAGTACAAGGTTAGTAAAGGATGCGCCCGTGTTATTCAGCAAATCATGGTACATATTTTACTATACGCAATGGATAACATAATATGTATTATTTTACATTATTGAATGATGCAGACCCACCTATATCTTGTGCTGTATCGTGCATGGTATACCTCTGAGTAAAAATTGTCAGCCATTGATGTAAATGCTATCTGGACACGTTCAAGAATGACTAGCATTGTCGAAATGTCGAAGGCTAACTGAATGTTCAAGTCCTTTCTGTTTACAATTGATTTCGCGTAGTTGCATTAGAAGAAATCATTGGGTTTCGAGCCTGGCAATTTCAGACGGCGAGAACAAATAATGTGTGTACCTTTATTCGTCTAACCGGAAGTCACAGAACTTTGACGACGTATAACTTCTGAACAAAGTGTGCACTGAACCAGTTCCACCGCGATTTTGTTTATTTTTACCTTTCGTGTATTACCATTTAATGTTGTCGCACTTTTTCTGGGACACCCTATATATCTTATAAGACGTAATTAATTCTTTAGCGGCGTATTGCTTATTCAATATACCTGGCATATAGTAATGTTTATAAGTTTCGTAAGTTTTACATATAATAATATAAGTTTTACTGTTAAATCATCTGTTGATGATACCCATCTATAAAGGATTAATTACATAAAGCATCAAAGTATCAAACCCCATTTATGTATAACTTCAATGTATACGACTCAGAAACCGTGCAGAATACTTAAAAATAGTGCGGTATATTTAGTTTCCCTAAGAGTGCCACGATGTTTCTAAAAAAAAAAATACTTAAAATCTGCGAATTTCTTCATATCTGTTAAATAACTATGTTTAGCTTCATCTTTTGGGCTGGAAGACGTCTGTTTATTATTGTTGATTCAGTGTGGGAGATTTTAAGATAAGAGAAAGTTCATTTAAAATGCCCCTTTTTTTTTCCTTAACGCAATCCAAGAAGTTCACAATATTCTTTATTCTGTGTACGTAAGCTACATGTAGGAGGGCGAACTCTTGATTTATTGAAGCTTTTCACGACTGACATGCAAATTCTGGGAAAATCTATTTAAAAAAATGTGTGTATTGTTCTGAACATATCTCCTGCCTCATTTTCTCTCCTTGAACCGCATCAACGTAATTTTGTGAATAGCTGTAATTTTATTGTCTGTGATATATATATATTTTCACAGAGGGTAGTTAATCCAGCATGAACAATATGAATGTTGAGTGTTTAGAGTATTGGGCATAACTGTGCACGTTTTGATTTTTTGAAACTAGTTTGATGTGGTTAAATTTTTATTATTATTCTGCACGAAGGCAGTTCTTTTGTTCTCTTTTGGTAGTCCTGTTACAAATTTTTATTTGCATTGAATCATACTTTTATAATTGAAAAATTGAGATAAAATAAGCTATTGGGAAAGAAGAAATATACTAAGCAAGTACTTAGGTTATATATATATATATATATATATATATATCTTCTTTTGTACTAAGTATTTAGGTTATTTATGTACTAAGCAAGTACTTGCGTTTTATGTATATTAGAAGTAGAAATTTGTGTTCGGTATAGTGAAATGCTTTATTTAACCCTTTAAGGGGCGGTGGTTTCGCCTTGAAACCGCATTTTCAACATTTTTTTTTAATTTAAAAAATTTGGTTTTTTTTTTTTTTTTCTCAAAACCGCTGCTAAAGTTAAATTACTTCTTAAAGCTGATAACAGATGACAGCAGCAAACCTTTCTGGGCATCCATTAATTGATACGAATCATTCAAAAATAGCTTCTTTTGCACCCTACTCTTTTTGACGCATTTTAAAAGCAAAAAACCCAAAAAATTTTAGTTTTTCCACAATATATTTTATAAGCAGGCATCAATGAGTAATGAAATGTCCTTAGTTCACAAAAAAAAAAAAAAAAAAAAAAAAAAAAAAAGGAACCATTTTAAATTGGAATGTTTTCATTGCGAAACCACCGCCCCTCTCGGACATCGAAGAAATGATCAGATGACGCAGTCGCGAGATTTCTTGCAGTTATGTTTATTGCTTTCGGATCACTGCTGTAAACAGTTGCTCAATATCTTCGTTTGAGTGGCTTCAAAGATGAGGATTTATGAAGCGTTTGAGAGAGGGAAAACATTTCTTATTTTTTAGAGAGACACAGAGCACTCTGAAAAACACTCGTAGTTGCGTTTTTTTTATGCTTCTCTTAGCGGTCGCTTTTCTCTAGTTCAGAGTAAAATAATTGCATGCATCTTAATTTATTTTATTTTTACATATAATTTTCTTAGTTTTAAACATATTTTTTTAAATATTTCATAGTTTTATGCGAGTAATTTAGTGCATTATTAGTTACTTTTTGTTTCCTGTTTTAAATTTTTTATTTATAATTAAAAATGCGCGTTTATGCAAATATTACTTACTTTATTAGTTGTTCAGTAATTTACTAGTATAATTTGCGATTTGGGTTACGTTTAGATACTTTTCAGCAAAGCAAAGATAAATAAGCAAATGGTTAGTCTTAAGTGCTCTAGACGGGCGCTGGTTTCAAGGCGAAACCGGTCCTCCTTTCGATAAAGGGGGACGAAAAAAATTTTTTTAAACTCATTTATGTTGTCTATAGGACCATTGCATGTCATTATGCTTACTTTTTCATAACTTTTAAAAAATCATAACATTGCGCCCCTGAAAGGGTTAATAAACTGCTCTGTCACAGTACGAAATATTAACCAAGTATTTTCCCTCCAGTTCGTATGGTCTAACTACCACTTCGACGGAGGTATCGTTTTTTTAAAAAGAGATAGATAGCCCTCAAGTTCTTTTCCGAAGTAAATTACCTAGTTTTAGAGATAATTGCTATTTTTTCACTTAACAAACACAAAGCAAAGCTTTGGATACCCGTCAAAATTTCTTAAGTCAATAGATACATTAGTTGTCCTAGCAGCTTTAAGAGTTTGTAAGAAATAAACAGTATTTAAAATGAGAAGATCAGTAAGCTGACTGAGAACTTGAAATGACGTTTAATATGCTTTTTCCAGATGTGCGTACAGATTTTTTCTCTTAAGAATAGAACTGTTGGTCGTTCTTTAGATGCTTGTTGACATTTTAGAACAATGCTATAATAACTCTTGCAGCTGAAGCCATATATCAAATTGTTGTATTGTGTGTTTTCAAGCTACATAAAATATGGAAAACTTCCAAGACGGAGTATAAGTTTAATAACCGTTACGTTTGGTGAAACTTAGGTATTTTACGTAGTGGTCGGTTTTGTAGCTAAAATTTAGAGCCAAAATGCTTGTTTCATGATCTTTGTTAAATTAAAATAGGCTGTATCCAAAATATCTTTATGTTAAAACATGCAGTTTCTGTATCTTGATAACAGGATGTAATAAAAATTACTCTCTGTTTTGAAAAGTTATAGAAATTATGAAAACAAGTTTAAAACGTGAAAAATATTTGGTTGTAACAAAAGTTTTCCGCCAAAAAGCGTTCTCAATTTAGTTAGGGATGGGAGGGAAAGAAAAAGAAAGACAGAGTAGGTTTAGTGCAGGTAAAGAAAGCAGTAGGTTTAGTGCAGGTAAGAAAGAAAGCAGAAGGTTTAGTGCGGGTAGTAATCACGACCCAAATCTATGATTTTCTGCCAATCAATCAATCAATCAGATCAAGCTCATTTTGTGCGTCCTGTGAAGAATGGAAGATAGCACCAGCAAGATGTAGCTGCAGGTGTGAGAATAGTAGAAGCCCGAAGAAGCGATTTCGGGGCTGCACAGGTGGGTGTGGCAAAAGATCCTATTCGAGTCCGTACGGAGTCCAGCCGGTGAATGTAGTCATGTCGTGAGTGAATGTAGTCATGTAGTGAATGTCAACACGTGGTCTTGCATTATCTGGACGGAACATTACCTTTTTGCGCCGGAACTAAATTCGACGTTTTTTCTTGATAGCAGCGTCAACGCAGACGAGCATTTCGCTGTACACCTTACTGCTTTACCTTTTCCAGACACCTACTGTTTTACCTTTTCCCAGATACTCTTTGTAGAGAGTACCACGGCAGTCGCATCAGATACAAAGCATGATCTTTCTATCAGTCAAATTACGTTTTGCGACCCTGCGAACGAGCACACCGACCGCACACCAACCTCCTCTCCCGCGTGTGTTGTTGAAGTAAACCACTTTTCATCACAAGTGACGATCCGGTGAATATTCTTGCATTGTTATTCGAGCAGATTAGCGCAGGCTCGAACATGTCTGTCCTTATCTGCTTGAGTCAGTTGATGCGTCATCAAGCGATTAAACTTGTACGTCACGTTTATGCGATGCATAGCGCGACTAATGGACAGAGTCGTAGGGTTTTCAGCGCCCAGGGACAACTGAAGATTTTGCGCCTCCTACTGCTTGCCAAGGATGGAAAACATTTAATTCTAAAATGTTGTAACATCAGTTTGGCGCCCCTTGGATTCTGCTCCCGGGGACAGATGCCCCCCTCTAGCTACGCCCCTGCTAATGGACATTGCACTAACGTCCAAAGCAAGCGTTCGAGTAGTCGCATACTGGTCTTCTTCCACAAGTTCTCGCAGGCGGGCCTTATACATCAGTAGGCTGGCCAGAGCCGGCTGTTTCTTGAATGTCGTAGTCCTTGTTTTTGAAATTTCGGTACCAAACCTTCATAGTGTCATATGATACAATATTAGTACCTAAAGCTGTACACACGATTTGGTGACATTATGTAGCTGACTTTTTGCAACAGAACTGGAAGTAAATAACGGTTCTAATATGGTAGCGTAGTAGTTCCAGTTCAGACACCTTGTACTTAATGATAACGATATTTTTTTCACAAATTTCACAACACAGTGTTCTAAAGGAAGTCTCTTTCTTTTAAATGCCAACAATCCTTTGACAAAATATGATTAAACAGGCCAACGCGAACTGTTTGCGCAGACGATATTTGCAGTGGCGGGAAACTTTCGTTTAAACACAATATATTGATTTACAGCTCGTGTTGCAAAGAATTAAGGTTATTTATTAATCAGTCTTAAGATGACTACTATCAGTTCTCTGTTGAGCTAAAAATGATTAATGGTTTTCCCGGAATGTGTCCTAAGTATTGAAATGTTATTTTTTGACTAGCAGCACTAATATACTTTCAAGTTCAACTACATCGCTAATTCTTTTACTAGTATACACCTGACTAATATTTCAGACAAAAAGAAATCTAATTGGTTTCGTCGAAAGTATAATTTTTGTGTTCCGCTACAATCAATCTGACGATTGTGAAAGAGTCTGTGAAGATAATTCCGTGCAACTATTTATGGAAACAAGCAATTATTATTATTATTTTTTTAATACAGAGATGCAGATTTAAAGTGATGTCCTGATGTTTGTAATTTTTAAGAAAAATCTAATGTTATCAAATTGGATATTTGGGAGACAGCCTTGAGTTATGATTTAGAGATTTATTTATTGAGACTATATATTCACAGAGACGTAGCCAGGGTTACAGTGCTCGGGAACAACTTGTGCCAATAGTAGCAGATTTTTCAAAATCAGATCCTTGTGTTGGAAATATTTCAACAGAATGACCGTAAACCCTAATTATAAATTTTCAATATGGGATAATTTTGTTGTCCGAGTTTCATATATGCAGGTATGCTAAGTATAACCGTATTGACCAAAAGTTAGTTATTTTGCGTCACTTGGTTTTTGTCTTGATGTACATAAAAACTGAAACAGATTTTTAAAGATGCCATGCTAAAAGATACGGAAGTAAATATAATATCTATGCACGTATTTTTTTTTTCTATCTACTATAAATGTGTGTTCAATTTTTAAGAACCGATTGAAGATTTATTTATTATATTCGTTCTACCGGAAATATTTGCTTATTTCAGGCTGTTTCTGATTTTTCAACTGTCATTGAACATTTCTGAATGCTAAACATATTATTCCTGAAAAATTAATTTTGCAGTTGAGTGGTCCCCCCCCCTCCTTGCACGGGGAGATTTTAATGCTTGATTCTGAAATGATAGCTATCCTCTTGGAAAGACAGTTCATACTACTGGATAAGCGTTCATCCATAAATTAGTAACTTCCATTTTCTCCACTTTCTTTTTAAAAATTATTATTTAAATTAACATTGCTGTAAAACTGAAACTCTATACGATAATGGCATTCGAATTATAATCCGACTACTGATTTAACAGCGTTTATTTTTATCTTGTGACTACGAAAGTTTCTTAAAATATGTTATTTATTTCGGATGTGACTCAATGACGTAAAAAGTAATGGGTTAAATATGAATAAATTTTGTAGTGAAATATCGAAACAAGATATATAATTAACAAAATTCATGCTTTTATATATATATTCTAATGGCAGACTGCGAACAATTACAAATGTAACATAGTCCATTAATCTATACAAGGCCGGATGTGGTGGTCTCTTATGCGGGCACCTTATCCAGGAGGAGGTGGGCCACCATCGTCTTTCCTATGAAGGGACGGACAGTTACAACCATGCCTTCTCTGGGATTCGAACCCACGCCCTTCGGCATCTCACTCAGTTTCCCTGACCACCGTACCGACTGGGCGGCTCATTCTTTTACATTAATCTCAAATAACTTGGAGCCCACCAGCGGCCGAGCGGTAAAGACGCTGAACACTGGTAGTTCGGTCCGAGGTTCGAATCCCGCGAATGGGCTGGTTGCATGGGCGTTTTCGTGGTTTTCCCCATGTGTAACGTTTATACGAGCCAGTTTCCTTTAGAAAGTCCTCCAAGAAGGCATCCCTCCCTTTAGGCAGATACAGTGGATAAAAAAAGTATTGCCAATTGCCTATAAATGATCATATTCGCTAACAAAGTATGTTTACAAATTTTATTTTAACATAGCCATTACAGAAGGAGAAAAGACAAACAAATATAACAAAATTTTCATTTAAATATTTTTTTTAATCAAAATCTACGAGAAAATCCAAAATTTATATGATACAAAAAAGTATTGGCAAAATTATGAAATTGACAAAATTATGAGCAAAAACAAAATCAGTATATGTTTAGTACTTTGTATGCATACCTTTTACATCTATAAAAGCTTGTAATCTATTTCTCATAGAAGAAACTAAGGTCTTTGTTGTACTGTTGGAAATTTTGTGCCACTCTTGCAAGAGTAAACGTTTCAGGTCGTCTTTACTTGAAATTTTATGTTTCCTTATTTCTAGATCCAGCAGGTGCCATAAATTTTCAATTGGATTGATGTCAGGCGATTGAGGTGGGGTTTTTAACTGGCGAGAAGCATTGTAGAGTAGCCATTCGCGGGTGAGATTTCCTGTATGCTTGGGGTCATTGTCTTGTTGAAAAACAAATGATGTTCCCAAGCCAAGATTTTGGGCACTGATTTTTAAGTTATGGCGCAAAATATCAATGTATGTACGTGCTGTCAATAAAATACAGGTTGCCAACTCCATTAGCTGCCTGCCATACAGCCCCAAACTAAGACGCTGCCTCCACCATGTTTTACAGTAGCAGTTAAATGTTGCTTTTCCAATTCAGTATTTGGCCTCCTCCACACATATCGTCGTCCATCACTGCTGAAAATGTTAAACTTTGATTCGTCGGAAAAAATAACTGTCTTCCAAAACTCTTCAGATAAATCAACGTGGGATTTTGCGAAATCTAACCTCTTTCTCCTATTTATTTCCGAGATGAATGGTTTCTTTCTAGCTGCCCTTCCATAACTTCTCTCGTGTAAAACATTCAGTACAGTCTGTACGCTGAAAGTCTTTTGCGAAGTGAAAGCAACATCTCTAGCTATCTGGGGTGCACTTATTTTCCGGTTTTTCTTAGCCTTGTTAATAATGACACGTCTTCTTTTGTAGAAAATATTCGAGGTCGTCCACTTCTAGTCTTATTTTCAGTTGATCCTGTTTCCTTGAACTTTTTTACAACACTTCTGACAGTAAATAAACTTATATTCAACTGCACTCCTATAGCACGATAAGTTAAACCTTCATTTCTGAGCCTAATAATCGTGTTTTTAACACTAACGTCCAACTCCTTCGATTTCGAAGTCATTTTACTGCAGTAATCGCAAAATAATGCATAGACACTTTTGGAGTAGTTTTGCAGGCTTTATACCAGCAGAATTTCTTATCAATCGAAACACGTGACTTCAATTTAACAAAATTTGAATAGCAGTTAAAACTTTGCCAATACTTTTTTGACATGCAAATTTTCGTTTTCGAAAGAAAAAAATCGTAGAAAATGCAAATTAAAATAAAATTTTACTATTTTTATAGATCTAAGATGTCTTGTATTTAATTACGACAGCTGAAATTGCATAACATTTTAATTATTTGTCAATATGAATAAGTTAAGGCAATTGCCAATACTTTTTTTACCCACTGTAGCCCTCATGTGCTTTTCCATAATTAAATAATCCAATCTAATCCAATCCAATCCAATCCAATCCAAATAAATCGTCTTGCTGTTTTTCGAGAGAGAAACGTGGCGATTTTTTCCCTCTTGAATTCCGCCTGCTAATAAGGGTTTCATACTCTGCATATTTAAGACGTCTGTTATTTATAAACATGATATGTTAGCGATACGCTCTCTTTTCTTTCTGTAAAGTGATATAAATAATCCTGACTGACATACTGTTTCATTAATTAAATAACTGAAGCAACGTTACATGGCAAAGCGTTAAGTATTCTCTTTATTCCACATCAACCATTTTTAAATCATTTGGATGCAGTTTTTGTACGTCTTTCCCATATATGCGGGCCATGCATTTAGGTGCCGTGCTACGTTTTTCTGCTTGGAAGCAACATCAGCCACCATATTTCTCTCTTTATTAGCTCTAAATTAACTTAGTCACGCTACCGTGATTTGCTATTTTAGCTTCTGTGAAATCCGTAAGTTTCTTTTTCGTGCTTAAAAGAATGGTTATGAAATCCTGTCGCTGCACGACTGAAGAATTATAATGACTATTTATGAACAGTTTATTTCATAATCATAATTTTTTATTAATTTTCGAAGAAAGTTTCCAGTTTTTTCCAGTACTTGAAAAAATGTGAATAAAGAATTCATCGTAAAATGTGCAATACTGCTAAATTTGTGTAATTTAGTATATTGACGGAACTGTAATTGAATCTCGGAAAGGGACTTATTTGTTGACAAAGGCTGACTATCATGCCGTTTGTATTAGGTAAAAAGGACGGGTTTGTGATTGTATTGTCTTTTCCAAATTGGAACACTTCAAGTCTGTCGATCAGAAAGTCTCATTTAGAGAAATGGTAAGGAAAGAAGGGTACGAGACCCTGGATTCCATTCCTGGGGTGTTCATCACAATTTGGTTAGAGATGTTAAAATTGTTGAGAGCGCAAGGCCAACAAATAGCGCACATCCTTTTCCCGCACATGGTTGTTTATCAGGCTGTTTTAGTTGTTTTAAGCTCAGCACGAGGTTGAGTAACTTTGTCATTTCTGACAGATTGTTTCTTAAATAGTTCGTTTCCAAATTATTTTGCTTGTTTGTTGATGTCTTATTTTATTTTAACAGATGGCTTGATTAACTTTTATCTTTTTTACTCAAATTACTGTTGTCCAGTTTGGAAATAATGACTACAAATTTGAAGGCGTCTGTGAATGGAATGGGTTTTAGACATCCGAATTCGATTGTTTACTAGTTTCTAGAATTGGAAGAATACTAGGGATTTATTTTGAATCTAACAGTATTCTTGATTAAGTTAAAAACATAAAGTATTTTCTCTAATTTGCTTCAAATAAAATGCCTTTGTTAATGAATATTACTTTTAAGAAGACAGTCTGAGAAAATTTTAAACGTGTAAAAATTTTGATAATGCCATTGCTAGAGTATATAATTAAAGAATAATTTTTGAATTTGGTTCTCTCATTTTTGCTGTGTATGATAATGCTAAAGAGCTCAAAAGAATTTTATAAATAATGTGTTATATGATTCATATCACTTTTGCTTCTCTATTAATTAATTTCAAGGGATTGCCAAGGAAAATTCATATTCAGGGTGGATAAATTGCTTGTATTATTACCGTCATAAAGTCACGACATAATTTAAAATTAGGCAAAAAAGCAGATTTGCAGTCAGCCTACAGTTGGTTGGAATTTTGTATACAACTCAATTAAAATCTTTTGAATCTTATTCAGTTTCCACCTAAGATCACTTTTTTACTTAGTTTAAAATTTTAACGTTGGAATGTTTTTCTTCTATTTTTATAACACAATTGTTGTCAGATAGACGCTTTTGGAAATTTTTCATTTGAACATAAATTTGTGTCAATTGCAGAATGTAACATCTCGTATATATCTTTTTTAGAAGTAATTATTATATACATATTTTCTTCAAAATAAGCGATCATTTGAGACTTCAGATATCTGATATTTGTATTATGATATGAAGGTTAAGGAGATAATTTACTGATTTGTATATATATTTTTATTTTTTTTTAAATCAATTCTAGTGGCTGTCTAGAAGCTTATTTATTTATTCGTATTTATGGCTTGTCTTGAAACTGGAAATTTATAAGGTTGCTTTTCCATAGCTTAAAAGCTGCAGAATAGCAACCCTCTTCTTATAAAGATGTTAGATATTGAAATGAAAATATCTTTTGTAATGAAAAGAACAGAAGGTTTTTCTCAGATTGTTCTATCTAACATTTGCTTGTTTTTTTCTGATGTTTAGTCGTACGCAAAAATATCTATCGCGGTCAAAGAAGCTTTCTAGCTGTCTTTTGGTAAGGAAGTAGTTGTTTGGGAGGTGGAGGGCAGGCAAACACACCACATGTCGAATTAAAACTTTGAAAACAAAGAGAAAGCATGAAATATGCTATCAAGAGTCAAGGATACAGTATAATTAATAAAAAATAAAATAATAAAAAAAAAGCTCTGTGTTCGAAATATATGTACTTTAGGTGTTTTTTATTCATACTTTTTTTAGATCACAAATATAAGAACCTTTTTTTCTTCTACAACGAAACAAATTATTTCTGAATTTGATTTCATGCATGGTAAATTAATTCATTTCCCGTCGTCTTGAGGAAATGCTAGAATCAAGAACGATGTATACTGGTTTTCAGTCGTTGAGACCTGCTGCTGTTGATTTTTTGTCACGTCTAATGAAATCTCATATGTTTGTTTCCTTGTTCATTTGCGGCATGTTTCTTATGTCCTGTTCTACATCGTTTTGTATTTTTCGCGATATCTCTTGGAGGCATTATTCGCAGTTTTGGGTATTTCAGTGTAATAGGTTGCGGTGTTACGGTTCAGAAGAATTTGTCGGCAATTCTTATATTTGAGGGATAACTAGCATTTCGGCTGTATCCGCGCTCTGAAACTCGTAAATATTCAAAAGCTACTCGAGGTTTTTTTTTTTAGGTGTTAAATATAATTAAAAATTTTCGAAAATATTAACCCTGCATAGAGCAAAAACTGAATTACAGAGGTAAATTGAAAATAATGAACAACGATTTATATATTACAATTATGTGTTTACGATATATATTTTCTGACCTTTGACGTTTGGTATGTAATTTGTTAAGGCATTATGCAGAAGTTCCAAACAATGCCTATTTACCATTTTTGAGGAAATAAAACGGAATGATTCATAGTTATACATTAAAAATTGAATTTAGTATGCGTCAGCTTTATTTAAATCAGTATGCTCCGATTGCAGTTGTTTAATTCTCTTGCGTTTCTACCAGTTCTGTTTCGCCAACTGCTTTGTATGCAAGCATTTTTTCAGAAATCAGAAAAAATCTTAATAACGTCAGTTAGAAACATTTATATATGTTACCGTTAAAGTCGTTAATGTGCCCATTACCTACCTAATTTGCAGATTAACTGATGTGCTTCGTTAAAATGTGGAATTAAGCCTTTTCTGCATTTTATCTAGGCAATGTGCACATTAACGGCTTTCGTATCTTTAAAGTTTAAGAGTTTCTCTCATTTCCTTTCCCTCTCTCTTCACTTTTCGCATTACCTACTAGGCAGACGGCTAATTTGCAAATTGCCTACTAGGCGCTCGTTAAAATGGAAGTAAGATCTTTGCTGGAACAACAGCAACGTTTTCTTTACGTTTAAATTAACATAATTTTAGCGTAACGAAAACGTTATTTTTTGATATCTAAAAAATCAAATTAATACAATCAGACAGTCAACAAATCAGTTGATAGAATCAATCGTCAATCAGTTTAAAAAACGATAGTACAAAAAATAAAACGGTTTAAAATATTATTGCAATTAAGGAAATTAATTTACAAAACATATGATAAAATTATGTTCACTTATAGTGCAATCTAAAGATTGGTGACACTTTGAATCACATAGCAATAGGATTTTTCAACAAGCTTACATATTTGTGGTACATTTAGATTTGCAGCAGCATTTTTTGGGAACCCTGCCTGATCAACAATTTAAAAGTGACTGTTTTAGCGTACAGAAACGTTGCTATTGTTCCGGTAAAGATCTTTAAATTTAACGAGTGCCTAGCTCCGCACTTTAACGGATTAACCTAGTTAATCTGCAGATTGAGTGATTTTCACAGTTTAACGGTAACGTATGCACAAACTAAAATTATCGCTGGTAAAAAAAGCGATTGACGATTTTAAGCTTTTCAGATCTTCAGAGTATAGTATTGAAATATGATTGCAGTTGTTTTACGACTTTTTCTGATATCTGTTCAATTTTCCGTAAAGTAAGAATCTCTCTAAGGAGGAAAATGATTAAAGATTTTAAACTTCAGAGCAATTTGGAAAAACTGAAATAAAATTGAATGCTTGCTGCAGCCTTTTAGATTATGTGTATCACGAATCTTTTCACCATAATAGAATATTCTTATGGTTATTCTCGCATAATAAATCTATCGGAGTAACTTTCTAGCAATAATATGGGGGGCTTTCTTGTAAAGCAGAACTGTGGACTGGTCATTTAACACTTTCATTTTGAGGTGATGAAATTCTCATTCATACCTTTACCATAATTAAATTTGTAATTTAAATCATATTGTTCACCGGAAATTTATTTCGCTATCTTTCGAAAAGTTGAATAATTTCTATATTTAATAGTTTTCATGTTAAAAACGAAAACACTAAGTAAAACATAAAATTAGTAACGCAACAGCCTTGACTCTGACGTAGATTTAGTCAAGATTTCAATCGATTTCGAGCATTAAATGGAATTCATTCATTCTTATTTTAAGCTGCTTGCTTATTTGAATTGTTATTTGCTTTTTATAAACGGCGTCTCAAAGCTTATGGACAGGATAATAAATCCTTTAAGTGAAATTTTTCATCATCCCGTCATACTATACATTCATTTTTGGAAGGATAATGTGACATTAAAATGCGAGTCATGAGAAAGTAAATGAATGATTCTTTAAATGTCTTTTAATTATGGCGACTTAATTGATGGAGTAATTATAGTGAGGTAACACACTGCATTTTACCTACATGTCATATTAAGTGTGTCATACCAGTGTGAAAGTCTTATCAATGGAAGGCAAGAAATAATGCTTAAGATAACAGTAATGATAAATAAATGTTCTATAATTATGTATGTGTTAACAAACATTGCCACTGAATTCACTTCTTTCTGAAAGTATCTGGATTAAGTTGACAAGGAGGGAAGTATTTTCAGTCTTATTTGTTCATATTCTTAATCAAAGATAATTAAATCTACTTTTTAATTCTTATTGGTGTGTTCACATAATGCTTTAGCGCTTAAAAAACGTTAATGAAGTGTTTCAATATATTTGCTGAGTTTTTTAGGTTATGTTCAATTTACAAGTAGCTTGTGAACTGATTTTAAATTTACATATTTAAATTGTTTCCTTTACTCTCAATAGTTCAATTTAGATAGGTTATGCTATTATATTTACTATCAGTGGCGTTTAATTTTATTTAATGAACTCTGAATCAAATGCGAGGAAGGAGTTGGAGAAAAAGGAAAAATTGGTACCTTCGGTGTCGAAGCGCTCTAAGACATCATGAAATCATATGGCGTAGAAAGCAGGAAACTGTAGCCGATAGCTAAACATCTGTTTTCTTAAGTTCTCATTCGACAAAAATGAAACCGATTTCGAACTTTTTTGTGACATTTTCGGCACGCTGAAGGGCTGACTCTGGTATTGTGAATCCCCTGAATGTGGTCTTTGTAGAGTTAGCGTATTTCGTTTATGTGCAGTGTGTGTGTACTTCGGCCATCTGCCAGGAAATGAATAAAAAGTTCTTTAGAGGTGAGGAAAAGTCACCTGCTCTCCCATGATAACCGAAAGAGAACATCGAAATTCTCGTTTTGTCAAATTTGTGTTGGATTTCCGATATAAATTGAAAACTGAAAATATGTTGATGATTTGTATCCATTTGCAGAACTAATGTTTTTAAATTGCCCGAATTTTTTTTTACAGCGACTTCGAAAAGCAGATTAAGATTAAGTTTAAAATAGTAGTATGATATATATACGCGAAAATAGTAGGCATATTTATATTTTGTTTTAAAAAAATTGTTTTGTAATTATGAAATACATATACAGTACAAAGTCTGTAATCCGAACTCGTCGGGACTTCGGTGATCTAAAATTCGGCTTCTAAAATGTCTAAAATTATTAATTATGAATAAAAAATGGCAGTATAAGAAAATGTAAGCAATATTATATAATGTTTACTATGAGAGATTGTACTAACTTGGAAACAGAAGTAGCAGCCATTTTCCATATAGCAATACTTTACTTAGTGATGCTATACAGCCATGTATGATCGACAGTTAAGAGTTCTAATAATAAGAATGAATAAACACAGGAACGGAATCTGTTAAGGCATTTACAGAAGAATAAACCAATTTAAACTTTTGTTTACTAGAGTGGACGCAACAAAGGGTTAATTGTCTTTTTTAAACAGTGACTCCAAAAGTTAACTTTAACCGGATCAAAATTGTTATCTGTCTGCTCTTTGGTCGAACTGCTTGTTTTGCCGTAAAAACTCTAATTTTAATTGTACAAAAAATTAAAACTGTTTTTACTTCCTTGTACGAAGTAAAAAGGAATTATTGTAATCGCGAAAAATTTCGGGTATCATATTTCAACGAAAATATCTATTTTGACCGCTATCCAATGCAATTTAATGGTGTTTTTCGTGACATCCGTAAGATAGGACAGAATAAAGGACTCTTCCCCCCCCAAACAATTTATAAAACTGATTTAAAATGAATTCTGAAGAGAATTTTTCGTGGCGTCTGTACGTACGTATCTTGTATAACTCAAAAACGAGTAGCCTCAGAACGTTGAAATTTTGTATGTAGGACTGCTATAACATGTAAATGTACACCTCGTATTTTGGTTGCAATCGGCCGCACTAAAAGTATATAAATATATTGGGTTGTTCGGAAAGTAATTTCGTTTTTTTTTTGGGGAACATGAAAGACAATTTTCGTATAATGAATAAATATTTTATTAAATTATATATTGGCCATTCTGGTCCAACACCTTTTGCCATCTTTCTGGCAGTAACATGATTCCCCGCTCGTAAAAGTTTTGGTCCTTGCTGGCAAAAAACTGATTCAGGTGGTTTTTGACATCTTCATTTGAGGTAAACGTTTTACCATCCAAAAAATTTTGCAGAGACCGGAACAAATAATAATCGGAAGGCGCCAGATCTGGAGAATATGGTGGGTGTTGTAGTATGTCCCATTCAAGCTGTAAAAGCTTTTGGCGAGTGACCAAACTTGTATGAGGTCTCGCATTATCCTGGTGGAACACTACAACCCTTCCTGTTGGTTAATTCTGGCCTCTTCTGTTTAAGTGCATCATTCAATTTGTCCAGCTGATGAGGATAGACTTCCGAATTAATAGTTGTATTCTCCGGTAAAAGCTTTAAAAAAAAAAAAAAAAAAAGATTCCTTTTGAAATCCCACCAAACGGACAGCATGACCTTTTTTTTGGTGAATGTTGGCTTTTGAAACGCTTTGAGCCGGTTCATCTTTTCTGCTCAATGACCTCTTGCGTTTCACATTGTTGTATACGACCCATTTTTCGTCCCCAGTAATAATCCGCTTCAAAAATGGATCATTTTCCTGACGTTTGAGGAGCGAATCACACACGTCAACGCGACGACACAAATTTCGCTCCGTAAGAACATGGGGCACCCACACATCGAGCTTCAAGGTTAAGCCCAGGCCTTTCAAGTGGCCATAAACAGTCGAATTCGACAAATTTAACCTCTCACCGATCTCTCGTGTGGTTATTCGCCGATTTGCATCAACTAATGCCTTTATCGCATCTTTGTCAGCTTCGACCGGCCTTCCAGACCGTGGTGCATCTTCGACATCAAAATTGCTGGATCGAAACTTTGCAAACCAGTTCTGGCACTGGCGTACTGTTAACACGCCTTCTCCATACACATCCGTCAATTTTTTTCTCGCTTGGACAGCATTTTTTACCTTTTCTGGTAAAAAAGTAAAATATGACGAAAATGCTGCTTATTGCTCTCCATATTTAAAAGGGCACCAACCAAAAACTACTGCGTAGAAATAACAGAACTTTTTCACACACAAGCCTTGTAATATCAGCTCTCAAGACATATAATGGTTATGCGGCTTAAGTTTGAAGTTGGTTTCGAAAAAATGTAATTAAGTCCTCCGACGGGAAAAAACGAAATTACTTTCCGAACAACCCAATATGTATATATATATACACTGTGTTACTCGGCTCGGTGAGCTCATTTTCTTTATTCTTATATGTTTGTAAATTGTGCATTTTTTGCTTTAAAAATGATTGAATTATGCTGTTCTTGTCTTCTGGTTAAGGTTTTTATGCCTTTAGTAAATCTGCATGCAATATTTGTAGAGTTATCAACAATTAAAAATTTGTTTAAGTGCAGCCAAGCCTAATTAATTTTGCGATGGCGGACATCTTTTAGCAATCTTGTTTTTAAGCTAGAAGAAAGGAGATGAGGACTTTTGCGAACGCCATTTCCTCCAGTCTGTGAGGCTTGGTAAGTTCGCGACCTTACTTGCGATAAGATTTCTGGTCCACCTGGCGGACATCTTATTTACATTTCAAACTTGGCAAAATAGCGGATTTGTTACCAATCTAGAGAAACTAAGCTTCGCAACAACAGAGTTAACGCCTTCTTTTATTATTGCGAATTAAATCATGCTTAATCCATTCTGGAATTTATTCGAGGAAATAAGTGTTTCAGATTAACTTCGTAATTTTTAATATACATATTTTGAGTTTTTATGTATTTTTGCCTTGTCGGAAAGTGAGAACTGAATTAATTGAATGAGAAATACTGAATCATCTGTGAAAAACTGTTTCTTTTTTGTTTGCTTAATTTCTTTTGTACATCGTTTTAGATTTATTACAGTATTTGAATAGAACATGTGACAACGATTAGATAATTCTTCAAATGATATAAAGTTATATGCATTTTGAGTTATAATATGACTTTATGCCATTAGGAACTTAAGAAATATAGACTGATAAAGGCCTTAACAGGCCGCATGCCTTTTACACAAATGATGATCTCTGAGTTATAATATGGACGAAATGTAACGCTATTAAGTGAACCTAGCACCAGAGTGTCGCTATGGTAAGCAAATATAGTGAATTTTAAAAAGTGCATTTATTCTATTGTGGTTTTTGCGCTATCGACGATGTAGATTTAATTCAATTTAATAAGTTTAAATGAAATGCAAGAAAAAATGCGTATAATTTAATATTCCGTGCAAGGAAGTCATGTGGTGTACACATCAGACTTTTTATTTGGTGTTTTTAGTTTTTCTGTATTGTGCAGTTTTTAATGAATATGTGATTTTTTATGTATTCTTGCCTTGCTAAAAAGTGAGAACTGGATTGATGAGAAATATATCTGTAATGAAATTCGAGGAAATAAATTTAAATGAAGTGCAGCAAAAATTGTGTATAATTTAATAGGCTCTACAAGGAAGTTATGTAGTGTCCATATCAGATATTTTTAACCAAATTTATTATTAAAGTTTCTGATCTTTAGTTCTGAATGTGGTTTCCTGTAAACATCTCTCTTCGAAACAACTAGACAGAGAGTATGCATTTTTAATCAACAAAAAAAGATCGTTTCAGCGTTTTTTATACTTCGCGTATTTTTATTTTACGTAACCAAGTGAATGAGAATGATGAATATTTTTCTGTAGATGTACTTTCTATATATTCCTTTGTAGTTTAGTAAATACATTTACTTATCCTTTGGTTTTCTTGCAAATATTTAAGAATTAATTCATTCATTGTTGACGTGTGTGAAGGAACCTGTAATTACGTTTTCACGGCAGTGGAACAGACGTGTGTGCTTTTAACGAATTTGCGTAGAAAATCGGCTTAAATGTTTTTGTGAGCTTTGAACTAATTATCTTGGCGTATAATTAATTTTAAGAGTCGCGTTGTTGTTCGGTTAATTTTCGACATCGTGGAATGGGTAATTAATAAAACCTCATTGTGTGAGTCGGTAATAACCTTGTAAGTTTTAAATCCGTTCTTACCTTTTATGCAAATACTTAATTAATTACTGACTTTCCTTCTAATGCATGGAACGTAAGAGATGGAAATTAAGTAATCTTAAATGTAGTGAGCTAATGTGAAGCTAAATTTTGTCTCGCTTCAAATTTTCTTCAATCATTTTTACGTTTGTGTATTGAAATTTGTGGTGCAGTCGCTATTCGATGAAAATTTCAAAACTCAATGTCAGAGTTCGAAATAAAAATTCGTATACTTTTTAGTTTCCAACAAAACGCATGAAGTTCAAAATTCATTTGAGAAATAATGTATTGGATTTTATTTTGCCTTAGTGCCGTTAGAGAATTATGGCATATATTTCGTAAACTTTTTTGCCGATTGATGGAAATGACTTTTGATAGAAATCAGAGAAGAGATCAGTTCAGAGCATAATAGCAGAACTAGAAATTAATAAAACTACTGGATGACCTGCGGCCGAGAGGTGTACGTCGCTGAGGTCTAGTAGTTCGACCTGGGCCCGATTCCAGGCCGAATGGGCTGGTTGCATAGGCGTTTTTGTGGTCTGCCTCATGTGTAACGTGGATACGAGTCAGTCCTCCACGAAGGCTCCACTTAAGGAGATAATTTCTGCGTGCTTTGTGCCATAATCAAATAAACCAGATTAAAGTCTACTGTAATGGAAATGTCAGAAATGACAGCAGAATGGTTAAAACTTTTTATAGTGCTAGCATAGAAACTTTTTACTTCTTATAGTGCGTTCAGTTTTTCTTGAAAATAAATATTTTCAAGTATATTCTATAAATTTTTGTAACGTTAACTTCTCTTTTGTATTGCCTCTTAAACCGGTGCAGTGTAATCTCTCATTGTGGAAGATTCTTGTTGGAGGGGAGTTGTGATATTAAGAAGCATTATTTTTATACCATTGTTAGTCTTATAGTCTTGTAGTTAACAGTTTCTAAGTTTGAAACCTACGGTTTTTAATTCTAATGAAGCCATCGCGAGGGAAAGTTTAGAGAAGTAAATATTGTAACGGAATTTTTGTTATGGAATGCTGTTTTAAAAATTCTTCTCAGCAATATATCGTTTGAATATTACTGATTTGAGTTCATATTATCATCTGCTATTGATTTTTTATTATCAGTAGTGGTAGAGGTATCTATTAATTTACGAACTGAGCGTACATTAAAGCCTGCATTTAGTTCAAACCGATAACTTACTTTCTAATGTAATGGATAGTGAAAGTTATCTTAAAGATCACGTCCCGATTAGCAGTTGGAAAACAATGTCTGATATCATTCTTGTCAAATTTGCTTTTGAATGTTGAATGCTGTTATCAGATGATGACAGTGGTTTTTAATGGCAGTCCCAAGTCACCATGTAATTTGATTCTGAAATTACTCCGAATCTCCAAACAGATTGTTTGAACAACCTGCCTAATGAGTTTGGTATATTTTTATAATTAGCATGAAGCAGGAAATTCAACGTTTGTTACTCTGTGTTTGTTATTCAACTAATTAAACTTGAATCACCTGGATAATACGAATATGCAAACAAGTTTAACTTATTTATCGTGATTGGTTTGATTTTGTTTAAATTAACTATGCCAAAGCACGCGAGGGCTATCTCCCTAAGGGTAACGATGCTTTCTTGGAGAACTTTCTGAGGAAAACTGGCTCGTATGCACGTTATACGGTTACAGGCGAAAACGTCGTAGAGAAAACAGCTCATTGCGAAAATGTTGTACTGTATTGTACAAGTTACATTTTCTTATAACAGTTGACAGAATTTTGTAATTTGATAATTAAGCAATTTTAGTAGAGGTCATTGCATACAGTTACGTCTTCTTTTTTTTAAATCTTTTATAGACTACATTTACTTTTTTAGATTGCATAAAAAATACCAATAAAACGTTATAAAAGAGATTAATTAAAACTACATTTACTTTGTTGTACAAAACATTGTGGAAGAAAACATCATAATCATCATAATACAAAACATCGTCGTCGAAAATAAAGCTATTGAAAAACTTCGCAGTTTAAAAACATCGTCGTCAAAAATATCGTGGTAAAAAAGCACGTACAAATTATTGCATGACGATAACATTGCGGACATACTTTTTAAAGTTGTAAATGGTTTTAAAAATTTAAATGCATATTCACATAGTGATTTATGAGCGCAAGAAAGAATGAGGAATGTGTTTGTTTTTATACTTTTGAATTAATAAAATTTCTGGAAAATTAAGAAGGAAACTTAAGCATTCAGAAACTGAAAATGAGTAGGAAAATAATGCTACTTATAACAATTGGCAGAATTTTGTAATTTGATAACTAATAATAATTATAAAAGAGATTAATTAGTTAATGATCTTTATTACTTAGTTATATAAGTTTAAGATTTTATTAACTGCTATACATAGCATTATTTTTCTACTCCTTTTCAGTTTTTGCGCTTATTTTTTTTTCAGCAAATTTTTGTTAGTAATTCAAAAACACGAAGTAAAATGTTTCCACATTTCTTCTTGAGCTTTAATTCATTATGCGAATTTGCATTTACAACATTTAAAGCCTAAAAAAAAACGTGTGTGCGATGTTATCCCATGCGATGATTTGTAAGTGCTTTATTTTTACCAAGATATTTTCGACGACGATGTTCTTAAACTGCGAAGTTTTTGAAGCGCATTATTTTTGATGCCGATGATTTGTACTATGGTTTTTCAGAACTGCGATCTTTTTTTCCTTGCTTTGGTTTCTTCCACGATATTTGTACGACGACATTTTCGCCGTGCGTTGTTTTCTCCGCGACGTTTTCCTCCGCTGTGCTTTCGGCGGACATCCCTTAAACATGAGGAAAGCCAGAAAACACCCATGCAGCTAGTCCATTCGCTTGTAATCGAACCCAGGTCGAAACTACCAGTGTTCAGCGACTTTATTTTTATTGCTCAGTTGCAGGCGAGCTTATCGTGGTTGAATGCTGGAAAATAACGGGGCAAGGGATTATTTCGGTTGTCTAAAAAAAGGGTCTTTCAAATGAAAGACCACTATACTCTATTTGAGAAATGGTTTAATGGTATAAATATAAATTAATATACAAAAGAAAGAAGTAATACAGACGTAGCAGATAGTCTAGTCAAAGTCACCTCGTAGGTTGAAACAAAATAGTCCAGCGCTCAACAAGATGATGGATACCCTGGGGGAACAGAAGCTTCGGGGTTGGTTATGGAACCAATTTTCAACGGCAACTTGGACCTCATTATCGTCGGCAAATCGCCGTCCCTTCATAGATTTCCTGAGTGGACCGAAGATGTAGTCATACGGCGAGAGTCCGGACTCCCTGTGTAAAGGGGACGTTCGAGAACCTCCCAGCGGAATTGCCGTAACAATGTACGCCACAGCCACATAAGAACAAGTATTATCATGTAAGAAGATGACCTCGCATGACAGCATGCCACGTTGGCGTTTTTTGTCCAGATTCTGCAATGTGGCACAGTACGTGGCAGCAGTGACAGTTGTGCCCGTAGGTAGCCATTCCAACAGTAGTGGGCCATCGACGTCGAAGAAGTACGTAAACATGACTTTACCAGCTCTAGTGGATGTGCGAGCCTTCTTCGGGTGTGGGGATGAAGAGTGTTGCCATTCCATGCTCATGCTTTTGGTGGCTGCATCAAGGTGATGGCACCATGTTTCATTGACAGCAATGATCCTTGAAAGGAATTGGCTCACCATTTCATGGTACCGCATAAGGTAATGTATGGAAACAGACATGCAATGAAATCATCTGTTCCTCTATCAAATGGTTTGGCACCCATTGCACACAAACCTTGCAGTATTGTAACTTTTCATGCAGTACTGCGTGCACACTTCCTGTGCAGCACTCTTCCTATTTCTTCCCATTCCTCCACTTTCATAGACATTTCCCTCCGCTATTTCTCGAGTGGTGATTCGCGATTCATTTTCACGAAACGGTCCGTACCTGCAACTGTTTCATGGGTGAACACCACATGCGCTTGACCAGGTCGTGCCTTCTCGTCAGTAATGCTTTTTCCACTACGAAAATCCCTACACCTTCGGAATACCGATCTCTGTTTTGTACACTGCATGCCGTACACATTTTGCATTCGACGATAGATTTCAGAAGCACTTACGTTTTCCTCTGTTAAAAATTGCACGACCGTGCGTTGACACCGTTTTCAGTCATCCATATTGCCTTTTTAATGTGCTCCGACTATCACAAGTGCATCTGGCGGGATCACATGCACTCCCAGCATTCTGCGCCCTCTATAGGGGCATGCAAAGTCATCTTTCTCTTCAAGCCATGCTTTTGGGCCATTTTCTTTCTTTTGAATGCTGATATCCCATCTTGGGATCTACTCATGTAAACCTCATCACCATGGCCATCGTGGAAACATCTCAGGTTGCAGGGAAGTACTGCTGCCGCAGTAGAAAAACCCTGCATGATCACGTTCGTATCAAAGTAGCTTTCTCTTCAAATGGCGGCGTTATTACAGCAATGCCACTTTCATTTGAACGACCGTTATATTTAAAAACTCACAGATATCTGATGAAGCTGCTATGCGTAATGTTAATTGTAGATTTTAGCCTGCATTACAGATTAGATATTCATATTTTCTACTTTTATCTGTAGTAAATTAATATATCGCGTTGGCATGGGTTAATTTTTACAGTGCTGTTAACAGTTCCATATCTCTAGTTCAGGTTAACCTGAAATTTTTCGCGTCACTTAAGCACACTTGTGTGGTGAAATAGAATATCTGCAGAATTTTCCGTTATTAAATATTTCTCATTCTTCATTTCCGAATCATAACAAAATGTGAGTTGTATGTGATGGATCAAATTAAAAAACTTATTTTTAAACTTTGATAACCTTTAATTTCCAGATTCAACAAGCAAAATGCAAAGTTGCTGAATGCTTTTCTCGAACAAACACTGCATGAAATAATTTAATTAGAAATAGGTTGTGTATGCAACAGCCAACGTTTGGGTTTAACTTGGATTTTTCAGATTTTCTTCAATTTTTGAAAAATGAAAATTTTCTGTTGCACAGTTTTAATTTGTTATAAGCAGTTGTTTTAATTGTCATATAATAATCTGTTCTGTGAATAGTATTCTGTCCTGTCCTTCATATATATATTTGTATTTTATTATTATTATTTTTGATGTTTAAAACATGTTTAAGAGATTCTTCCCAAAAATTTTTTAATGTTGCACTATTATCATTCACGCCACCTCGAATACCTCCAGTTCTCAAGAGAATTGCCATTCGGCAAAACGTGAGATCTTTAATTTATCTTTCAAATTTATTCAATCTGTAATTAGCGATTTGAAAGCAATAAACGCACTTTTTTATTAGTTTACATTTTTATTCAAGTTTTGAAATGTTTTTAGATAGTTCGCCAATTGCGGACCGTGACGTTACGTTATGCTTTACTGGCTGTGATGTTACCTTGTAACTGTTAATCAAGCGGTTTGGCAAGTGTTGCACGAGACGTGAGAACTTATATGTTTTCCTCGCGATCTAGTGAATAGCCACTTTCGACTATGCAAGCATTAGCTGTGTCTTTAGATCTTTAATTTATCGTACAGATTACAGTTGCCTATACAAAGAGCGATTTAAAAAATATAAATGTGCTTTTTAACAATTTTATTTTATTTTTAGTGATATAGCTAAGTAATATAACTTAAAATTCATTTACAGTCAATCTAACTGTTAATTTTATGAACGTTTACAGGATTATTTCAATAAGTAGAAAATGTTACTAACACCGGACGTTACATATCTTTGGCGCAGAATTTACTGTTACTGACAACTTTTTCAATACTTTTTCCCCCTAAATTGGCACTGCGGATTTCTCCTACGTTTTAAGATATTTATGATGCAAGTCATCATGTGAAGAAAGCCTTGATAGTTGTATTTACAGTACAGGGAAGCGGTAATTCAATTACTTGAGTCCTAAACTTCCGATTTTTATGTTAGATGAAGAAACTGTTTGCAGCAGCAAACTGATCTTCACTTATTTCTTTCCTTTTCTGATTTTTCTCCCATGGGCGATATTTACAGTTAAAACATAATCTCGCAGTAAAACATCTTAGCTTCATTATTTGTCATAAATATCCGCTATAAAGCTGTCTTCCTAGATTGCTTTCTCGGTTTGACCTTGAATGTTTAAGAAAATATTTTCCACAACTGTGCTACAGTTGTTTACCTTTACGTCTGAGAAGTTTTCGATATTTCTCTTCTGACCTGATTTCTTTTAACCTTCGTGCCTGATTATCGAGTTTTGAATTAAATTCGTTTTGAAGGAGTATTATATTTTGCTCTTGGATAATATTTCGACGATATTTTTCTCATCGTAGTGTTTAAAAGAATAACCTTCAATACTCCTTCCCCGCTTTGTGGAAAAAGACTCTTTGTAACAGCGTTTCAGTATCTGTACCCTTGCGGTTTCCTTGAGCGTATGTTTGTATTTTAGGGAATTTAGCTTTGTATTTTAGGGGGGAAAAATTACTGCGTAGAGTTATTAGAAACGTTTCATCTATTTCATAAAGTTCACAAGGAAACTTAATGATAACCCGTCGGAACAAAAAATAACTAAGGTTATTCACAAGTTTTTTTTCTTTCCCTCAGAAAAGTGCATAACACGTAAAGTGAGGGGTATACGATATCGTATAAGCGAAACGAAACAGATAATAGCTATTACAACTGATCATTCTGTTACAGTGTTGAAAAAGGCATAACAAAAATCAATATAAATGGCTATAATTAGTTAAGTTTAATAAAGCTAGATGAGTTAGTAAAATTACATATATGAATTTAAACAAAAAATGTTTTTAAGGTGCATTTATATATGATTAGCAGATTCGGCATTAGCGTTCGCGAGAAACTAGATTTTAATTTTCTTTTTAGGAAATGCAAATAAATTTTACTGCCTCTGGCAGAACTGTGACGAAAAAAATCGGGCGCATGCGCAGTAGGAATGGAACTAGTGACATTCGTTTCCACAGAACCTTAATTGTTGATTCGACTATGGCTAAGCACACGAGGTCTATTTGTCTAAAGCTGGTTTTCTTTCTTGGTGTGGGGATAAGCATTGCGCAAATGCGGCACACGCGTGAATGAAACTGTCAGTTTCTTCACTTCTAATGTAATATACTATTGTAGTTTTAAGTCATTAACTTTGATTGACTGTAAAAATCTGAGTAAAACGAACGTTTCTATTGAAAAAAAAAATGCGTGGAAACGTTTTCATTTTTTCTTTGTCTGTATTCTCTTATATTTTTCTGTTTTCAGATTATGTGAAAATATTTGATAATTGTAAAATTATTATAAGTTAAAGAAATGTCAAAATTGCTAAAATTTTGGCGAATTCCTGCTGCAGGTCTCTCGACCCCCATTTTAAGAAACTCTGATCCAAAGAAAGAGATGCCTTCGTGGAGGACATTCTAAGGGGAACTAGCTCGTATTCATGTTACACATAAGGAAGGCCACGAAAACCAGCCATGCAACCGAACTGCTCGCTTGGGTTCGATTCACACAGCAGTAGATATGGCTATTTCATTCATTATGGGTTAGTACGCTATGGGTTAAAAGTAACCAGTAATTAGTTACTATAGTTCTTGAGAGTGGTGGAAATTATGCCAACATTTTTTCAGAAAAGGTACAATAGCCACCTTATTTTATTAGCAAACATTCTGTGAAAATTATAAACTTTGATGCCCAAAAGCATTTGTTGAAAGTCAGGCTGTAAAATTTAAGTTCATATTAACACACAGTGGATTTTATTTCAATACTCTTGATTTCATTAAGGTTTTTTTTTTTATGGATCTTAAAACTGTTATAATCTTTCCATCCGAGGTTGCCTGATTATTAAATACGATACACTCATGTGGCGTATCTATGTACAGCTAGAGCAGTGCAATATGCGTAAGATCTAGTTTACGTGTTTAATAACATTCATGTAAATTCAAAATATACAAATGCAACAAATTTTCTGCTTTCACTTGCGGAATGTGTTGGGATTTCGATTGTTTCTTTGCTGAGTATTTTTATATTTCTTATTGCTTTAACTGTTTAAATAGCTATATTCGAAGTTGTATTAATCTTTAATACAACTTCGAATGTAATTTAACATTATTATTTTATTCATTAAGTACTTGATTTTTAAACCGCCAATAAAAGGGAGGCGAATTGCGTTTTTGAATTTGCTGCAAAAATCAGCGGTTGGATATTCCAAGCGCGACTTAGGATTTATGTTCTAACATAGGTATTCTGACTTTTCTGAAATGACACCTATTTTTTTCCATATTTCGATTCGACGACTGAGATCATGCCAAAATGCCAGTTTTGTAAAAATCCCGCGAATAGTTTTTAAAAAATTAGCTCAAATTTCAAAATTTCAGCCCCTCAATGTTAATTGAACTTGGTATATATTTATTAATATTTTTTTTTTATTAAACTTACTTGATTCATTCTTTCACTATTCGAACCTTAAGTTTAATCCAAATAAAATTCGCAGATATTTCCTGATTTATTGTTAAAATTTGTATTTTTTAGTAATTTTTATAAACTTTTCGAAGAACTTTTTAAAAATTATTATGATGGTATAATTTTTTTACCATCATCTTAGAGTACATGTATTTTTAGGCATACCTGCAAAAAAATTAGTTTTTTTATTCAAAATCTCCCAAGATGTACGTGAATTTATTTATTGGCGCAATTTAAAATTTGGTATATTTGCTATGAGGGATAATAACGCCAAATATGCTCTACGCACATTTTTAAAATTATTTGAAAGAATTAACAATGCAGCTTTTTTTCTCCCCGCTCGTGCACAGTAAGAAAAACTGAAAAAGTGCACTGAGATAAATTTTTAAATTTTTCGGTAAGTTTCTCACCAGATTTTACAAGATTTAATATTTGTGATAATTTGAGTTGTAGAATCGAAATATGGAAAAAAATCGGTGTGTCATTTCAGAAAAAGTCTGATTTTATGTCAAAAAAGCTCTGTTAGAACAATGTTACATAAAAATCTAAATATCCTAAGTCGCGCTTTGGAAACATCAAAACGTCGGCCCACTAGAACGGGAGATATAGAACTGCTCCCACTTTTTTTTTTTTTTTTTTTTTTTTTTTTTTTTTTTTTGTGTGTGTGTGTGTGTGTGTGTGCAAAGTGGACCTATTTTTCCGTAAGATAAAGATAATCTTGTTGTGCTTTGTTATAGTAAATTATCTGCCGATTTTTGTGCTATATGTTATATTAGCAGTTTCATGTATTGAAAATAATCACCCTATGAAGTGAAATCGGAAAGATTTCTATCGTTGAGGCAGAATAATGCACATTTATTACAGAAGAAAGGATTATAAAATATTTATTTTTAGCTAAAGAAATTTTGAGTATCTTAATGTCCTATAAAATGACAGCAAAAGCAGTCTAATTCTTCTGATCTGAACTCTTGTTAAGGACTTAGAATGGCTAAGTGAAACAGAAAGAAACGCGAGGGCTAGTAAAAAAAATTCTTAAGTTCTGGAGAGTTAACTTGAATATTTGATATTCATATATTTTTAATTGCGTGTAACATTTTATATTTATAACTACTTTGTAATAATATTTAAACATTTCACTATCTTTTACTAAGAGTGATAAATAATTGAAGAATATAAAGTAGCTTATGTGATTTGAACTACGAATAATTGATTTTCATTGTTATAAAGTTAAATTTTATTCTTTTATTTGAGATGTATTATTTTCCATACAGTAATTTTTTTCATTGATTAATTATATTTATCTGTACTAAAATATACCCATAATTCGAGCAATTCTAAGGACATTTTGAGCCAGACAGTTTTTATTTTGTCTGTTTTTCTTAAACAAGAATAGTTCTTGTAATGTTTTTCATTCGTCTTCTAAATATACTCCTCTGATTAAACGCGAATTCTTTGGATGAAAGATACAATCTCCTTTTGTGGAAGTGTTTGATTGTGCACGGACACGCACGGCTAACTATTTGATGCATTTCCGCAAATCCTGACCTACTTCCATTGTATTTAAAATGTGCTCTGAAAGCAAAAAGTATGCATGTTGTATATTTTTCCTCCTTCTTTTCTTTACCACCTGTGTACCTCCTACGGTGCGAATACGTATCCGGTCTTACTATACTTACTCCATTGCTTATTAGCATTTACCTCTACAGTACTTCGCCCATATCTACGTATTAGTACGTTCCAAAACTTAGCCATGGATTCATCGCGGATACGCGAAACCTTGGATAATAACGTAGACATTATTAAACAGGATACTTAAGTACCATGCCCAAATACAGTAATGCTTTATATATTGCGCGAGTGGAACCTTATCAACATTCAATAAAGTATTCTGTACGCTACGGTATCGTTACACTCTGAATTCAGTGTAAATACAAGAGTATTTTAAAATATATTGAACGCTATCTCTCATATCTGTGAAAGTAAGGAATTTTGATATTTTAATTTAATTCTCTAAAAATCCAGTGAAAAAATGAAATACAGTTCTTGTGCTGTATAGCCTAATTCCCTAAAACGACAGAATAAAGAATAATAGCTCACCAGTAGCTTGTAAGCAATTGTAACATCATTACTTTTTCGTTTGGGGGGGGCCTTATTGCGGTAAGTAAGCATTTTAAGAATAGGTTTGATTTTGGTTTACTTGATTATGGCGAAGCACTCGAGGGCTAGCTGCGTAGGGAGGAGGGATGACTTCGGAGAGAACTTTCTAAGGGAAACTGGCTCGTATACACACTGGGAAAACGACAAAAATGCCCGTGCAACCAGCCCGTTCACGTGATTCGAACTTCGGAACGAACTACTAGTGTTCAGCGATTTTACCATTCGGCCACTGGTGAGCCGTACAAGAATAAGTGTGTATGTGTGTGTGTGTGTATTTAATTATGGCAAAGCACACGAGGGCTATCTGCCTAAGGGGAGGGATGCCTTTCGTGGAGGACTTTCTAAGGGAAACTGCCTCGTATACACGTTACACATGGGGAAAACCACGAAAACGCCCATGCAGCCAGCCCGTTCGCGGGATTCGAACCTCGGACCGAACTATCAGTGTTCAGCGACTTTACCGCTCGGCCGCTGGTGGGCCTCGTACAAGAATAAGAGAGCTGCAATAGCGCGTTACCGTGGCTATGGCGATATAGGATGAATGTTAACGATAAGTACAGAAGAAAATGTAGAAAGAAATATTTTTACAGAAGGAAAGATAAGCCGAAAAAAGGATTTCTAACCACTGATAACCGAAATTCACTACGAGTTCTTGTAACCTGATGTGGGGCGAGTATGATTGCAGTGATCATTTCTATTTCCCGTGTTTCGTTTACATCGTCCGGAAACGTGCTTGTAGAATGCTTGGAAATGCAATATTGGCCCATTGAGCTGCTGTATGTCAGCTGTGAGATGGACTGTTGCTATATCGTTATCGTTTCGGAGCTAAATAACGTACGAAACTGACGCAATATTTTGCCTCCTCTGTCGGTATGACGGATTTGGGCATAACCTGTATCCGTTCGTAGAAGGAAATTAGCGAGAAAGATATCCATGCCAGTTTGATTCAAATTTGTCATTTTTATTAATCTTCTTCTTTTTTATTATAAAAATTTCTGTTAAAAAGTTATTTTTTTTATAATTAGCGTTTTATAACATTCAGAAACTGAATAATATTTAAATAAAAAATACTATTAATGTCGCTCAAAATGCTGCTTGATTAATTACGAGATAAATAATATAAACTATTATTTAATATCATCTGAAATTTGTTTTATTTTTTGCATGTATTTAATTTTATTTCAGTTTTCTAATTTGAAGGCACAAATTAAAAACAATTGAATCAAACATTTTGGAAAACAAACTGAAATAAAAGTAAATTACTGTAAAAGTAAAACAGAATTCGCATAATGTTAAATAATATTATCAACTATGTTTAATAGTTGATTATCCGCTGGTCATTCTCCAGGAGCAGCCGAAAGAATTATCAACATATCCACGTTTCTGAACTATACCTGGATGAACTGCAAAATTAATCAAAGAATTCCTCGAATTTAAAATAATTAAATGAAAATGCATCGGATACAAAGCTTATTTGTCTTTTTTGACTTTTAAGTCAGACTGAGTAGTTTAGTTTGACTTTTAGTCTCCCTTACATTATATATCTGTAGTCGTATCAGAGCAGTTATATTTTGATGATTAATTTCAGATAACAGGTTTTAATATTATATCTATATATTTTTAAACTCTCTTGAAGAATTTTTAAGTACTGTAAATTTTGCTGTAATATAATTTCATTTAATTCTTTTAAATTTGAAGAATTTTTGATTAGATTTGCAATTTATCCAGATATAATTCAGAAACGTGGCTCTATTGATAATTATTTTGGCTACTTGACAGACACCAAAACATTATCAACTGTTGTTTAATACCATCTGAAATTTGTTTAATTTTTCTATTAATTTACTTTTATTTCAGTTTTGTTGTTAAGTTTTTGATTCAATTGTTTTGAATTTGTGCCTTCAGGTTAGAAAAGTTTTACACTTTTAATTGATATTATTTATTCTAATTATCTCATTCGTATTATATTTTTATATGTAATGGTTTTAAAGAGTTTAAATAAATTTTCAGTTGTTTGAACATAAATTATAAATATTTAAGAATTTATTATAACCGTAAATGGTGATTGACTTCATTAAGATTTATTATAAGCGTAAATAGTGATTAACTTCTCTTTTTAACCAGTGATACGCAGTGCTATCATTTGACTGTATCATTTATACTTAATTATAGTAGTATAAAGTATTATAATTTATTTACATCGTTCCCATTATTTTTAGTTTGTATATGCAAATAAGTCGGCTGTTACTGTAGTTATTTAAAGCGTGATTCAAATGTCGACGTTTAGTTGTAATTTTTGCGACACGAACTGCCGTTCAGCCATCTCGAGGAAATGTATTTATCGTTAAGTAAAGCACAGAAATATCTCACTCATTTACGTAATTTTATGCGAAAAGTAAAAGTCGCTCTTCTTTCAACAGGGCACGTAAGCGCTTAATTTTTCACACGAGTTTTCTATAAAAATCCTTCCCAGACCTTCATCTAACTTCATTAAACATCTATATTTTTTGCGTCTGATCTCGAACGAAAACAGAGAAATATTTTAAGCTAATATTCTTGCCAAGAGCCTATTGGTTTTTAATAAACGTATATTTACTTACGTCAAATATTAAGTGAAATACTACACATATGCGTAGTATATGAGAAAGGAATGCGTGTAGCATATGTGCACTCTGATTTACCAACCACATGAATATCAGACATACTGTAGTAGCAGTGATCATATGTATCGTATGCTGCTGATCAACTAATGTACAGATACATTTTGAAGTTAAATGTGCTATTTTGGCTACCCTGAAGTCAGTCATCATGTAAAGTAAAAGCTTTTAGCTCCTGCTTTGACTAACGTAGTGTTCTGATCTCATTCCATTTGGACATTAGAATAAAATGTTTGACAAATGAAAAGAAAATTAATTGTATTCTTTCTTGCTAAGTTTTTTGACCGAAAAAGTGTTTTAGTTCTTTAAGCTTTTATTAGTTTTATTTTTGCTTTTATTTGTGTGCTTTGTTGTTTTAGAACTGAAAAGTTGTAGACATGAATTAAGACATTGATGGGGTAGATTGAAAGACAACGGGTATTCGTTCAGAACTGCGTTTCAGATAAAATTTTTATATCTATTCGTCGACACTTATGTTATTGAGTTGTACTTTAATCTTTCTCACAAAAAGGTAATAAATTGAAGATTCGTTATTTTTTTTTTTTTTTTTTGTATGTAACAGAAGAGGAGGCGTTAGAAATTGATTACCTAATTAATTTCTTTGAATTTAAGGAAACAAGAAAATAATAAAATTTTATAAGTATATGGAGTGAGATCTAGATTGAACGAAATGGAAAGCTGAGTGAGCACTTAAGGTTAATGGCGATTATAAATACCCCCCCGAAAAAGAAAGTATAGTTTTATTTTGACTTGGTAATTAATATATTTACAGTTTTGTTGTCAAATCTGAATAAATTTTCGCCCGGGGGAAAAAAATTCCTGCGAAACTGTTAATGTTTTTTCAGCTGTGATCAGAAGCATTTTTACTAATATTTTCGTTTTATTCACAGCTGTGCGACTGGTTGCAGGTACGCATTTTCGAAAGAGAGCAGCCATGTTGCAGCTAAACTGGTAAGAAACCAATCAATGAGAGATGACTAATGATTGACACTGAGTTGGGCTATATTTCACCTGTATGCTAGCTGTATCCATATTCTCAGAACGCATATTCTCACGTCATTGCTGGCACTTAATTTATGTTTTATTCTAAAAGATACCTCTTTCTTCATATTCTGTCATTTTCCGAATCATATTCTCATTTAATAGAGAAAATAGGTTAACGCCTACTGAGAATCTAAATCACCCATGTTGGTGCATATCTGCAAACAACGGGTATTTTTATAACCTGCAGGCGGAGACCTACCAACTTTCAGTATACTCAGAACCGGATTTAGATTTCATAAGGCCCTAAGCTATTTGAGATATGGTGCTCCTTATAAGTCTGCCATACTAGATTTTAATACTATATTTATATAATATTTTAATTTTTTTTGGGGGGGGAGGGCTAAGCTATAGCTTGTGTAACTTATACGTAAATCCTGGGCTGAGTATACTGAACGCCATATACTCACCTGTGAGCAGTGAATATGAGAATCGGTTTAAGGTTATATCGCCTCCTTTTTCACAGTAGTATCAAGTGATAGCGTCTTCTTAATGCTAGTAAAGTGTAATTTTACCATATCTAGATCATGAGAAAGAATACATTAGCATTGTCATATGCTGATAATCTCACAAGGAGGGATTCTAAATTTGTAGAGAATTAAATACTGTAAATATTCAATGAAGTCAATTTGAGGTAATTTTTATTGACCTAAACTTTATTTGAATAACGAGAACCTTCAGTATATCGCCACAGAAGCAAATCTCTAAATTAAAACACGAAAAAGTTCAGTTTTCATACTTTAAAATCAAACATAAAATTGGGTATAAAAATTTAATTGAATGAATACTTCATAACTTTAAATTTCCTTTAACACACTCTTCTGCCGTTTAAAATTCCATTTATAGCTTAAGCTAAACAGTTTACGCACAATGGTACGCTACTAGGGATTAATGATTCACACACTTACTAAGGTACTGCCATTTCACGAGGGAGGAATAAAATCTTTATCATCCTCTCGACTGACAAAAATGTGTATTTCCGTTTCGCGCGGGGAAATCAAATTAAAGCAGAAGCGCTTAGTAGACTAAACTATTTAAAAGCAATATACTTCTTAATAGTTTATAATTTTAATTTGTGTAATTTGTTTTCCTGAATTGTTTTTGAAGCATTCGTAAAATGTCTTATTGGTTATCAAATATTTGTTTTTTCAATTTGTGGTCCAGCCGTGACCGGATAAATGAAAACTGCCGAGTATTGGTAGTTTCAACCCGAATTCAGATCTCGGTGAACGGGCTAGCCGTAGAGGTTTTCGAATTTTCTCTATGGTACGTAAATACAAATTATTTTCCTCTAGAATTGCTTCCATAAAGGCATCTCTTTCTTTAACACGTTCGTCGCCCAGGTATGAATGATGGGTATGCTTCCGTGGGGGCTTTGTCATCCAAACATGGGAAACGCTCTTCCTGTTCAAGTTAAATAGTATTTTCAGTTGGATTTTTAAAAAGAATTTAATGGAATAAACACTGAAATATAAATATAGGATATACAATATAAAATATTAAAAATATAGACATTATACTTTATATTAATTTTTATTTAGGACAAAATATTACATTATACTATCGCATGGCATTCGTTAGAAAAATCTTAACACATTTGAGATAATTTTGGACAATTGGAACTATTAGGTCATAGTGTTTTTACATTTTCACTCACTTCTTGGTGTTCGACAGTTTGTCTCCTCTTCTGGTAACATGGGGCTCACTTCCTTCTTATAGACTTCTCATGCTGATTCTTACGAATCTCTAAAAAAATCTCTAAATGAGACACTTTCTTAATTTTGTTTCTGTTATTGTCGGGCGAAGACAAGCATTCAATAATGAGAATTTCGCGAAATTTTTTTATATCTCTCTTTTTATTTAATTTTATTTGTGACTGTCTGGTACACGATATGAGCATGTACTATAGCTGTTCCCAAGAGTGGTGCTAATTTCCGACACCACTTGATGCTTTTCCATGTTCTTTTCCATTTGGGCATATGACACCATCTGGTCGCTTCTGTCGATGCCAGTTTTCCCGTTCTTATATGCCATTGTCGCCAAAGATTTCTGTTTCGGAAGACGACCGTGATGAATAGAATCCTAACTTGAAGTCATAATGGTGCATGTTTTGTTGACAATATCCTAACTTTGCGGACATCTCTCTGTTTTAGCACCACAGTACCGTTATAATCTTCTCGTGCAATCATTTCACCTCTCTCAGTGGGTACGACATTACAAAAGTTGGCATAATTTTCTGTTGTGCTGTACAGTTACAACGACATACGTCTTAAAAAAATTAACTACTCATTCAAAACTTGTGTAAAAGTTGTTGACAAACAAAGTTCGTCTTATTTAGTACTTTATCTGCGAGTTCAATGCAGACATCTTCAAATATGCCAGCTTGCTTTCTTTCACTGGTATCTCGACCAGAATATATTTTCGCCGACTACATGTACCCTTCACGAGAGCACAGTTTGAATAGTTTTGTACCATGCCTCACTGATTTCGTAGGTATCTATTGTTTGAATATTAGTCGTCCCCTGCAAGAAAACGACAGTCGGATTTGGGCCCTGCAAGAAACTCAACCGAATCACACTGGATGATGAACGTGTTAAGTAAAATGGTCAGCCCTCTCCGATCCATTTCACTGAAAGTGCTACGTGAATTACTTTCAGATAGTAAATCTGATACGAATCTCGGTACACGTGCAAAACATGCAATATTGGGTTGTACGTTTTCAAAGGTGGTGTCGCTTTCTTCGAAAAGTACCACCATGAAAAAAAATAGACGAAAGTGTAAATATGAAATGTGAACAATGTAAATATCATATACCCAAGTTATGTTTTTTCCATTCATACGCATGTAATCATCATATAACGAAGAAGAGTTTTTTTAGGGGGGTGTAGAGAAGCAGGCCTCCCTATGGCACATCCTGGGTAATGCTAAATCTGCTACGGTATTCAGAGTTTAGTGTTTTTGAATCGTAGGCAAAATCCCTTACTCTTTTACGCGCTTCCCAGCAGTGCTCGTTTCGAAGTTCTAGTCATTCAGTGTGCCCACAGAATTAAAATGATAAGTGTTATAATCACAAAATTTTTGCCTGTGTACTCTATAGGCCTGGTTAGACTGCCTACTTTTTTTTTTTTTTTTTTTTTTTTTTTTTGTCGAAATTCCAATTTTAAAAGGTAGCAGTCCAGAAAGGGTTAAGCTAACTATGACAGTGATAGGCAATTTTTTACGGTAGTAACAGCGCTTGCCATAGTAAATCGTTATTAGCAGTTTCGTTAGTAGGAGCTTAATGACAATAGAGGGAAAAGTATTAATGAATATTATTCATTAGCAGTGGGAAGTGTATCAGTCAAGTAGAGGGAGAACAACAACTCAGGTGTAAGGCTTAGGTTTAAAAGGTTGTTAATGAAATTCATTTAAATGACTGTTAAGATTTTGTTTGTTGAAATCATAAATGAATGCGACTTTTAACACGAAGTTGCTTTTGTTCAATTCTATGATGGAAATTTTTAAAATTTTATTCATTGGACATTTGAAAGAACAAGAGATTGATTGAAAAAAAACGTGTGCTTGGAGGCAATGTGCAAAAAACTTGGTACATTGTTCTAGTTAATTTTGGTTTTGTTAAGTACCTATGTTATCCAGTGACTTCTGCTATTTGTCATTCAGAACCATTTAATTGACACTAACAACTGCACCGTGCTAAAGGACCAAGAGGCGAAGAAACTAAGAATGGATACCGAACAACTGCGCGAGGTAGAAGATTCAACTCAGCAAGCTGGGGAGGGACCTTGGATTTCTCAGAAGAAAGTGGTGCAAAACGTGAAAAGAGAGGAAAGGATCACAGTCAAATCGTTACGAAACTCTGAACGTGGCATGGACCTTATAAGGAATAGACTAACCCAAATGGGTTTTCTTCCTCGTCTGAGGCGTTCCGTGCTGTCACCTTGATCACATCCGGAGGAGTAGGGACGATTTGCAAAAATTTAACAGTGGTTGCCTATTGCAGTGTGTATAATTGTCAAGAAAAAGCTGGTTGTAGCACCTCATTTCACAAATTAGAATTTCTACATATTTTTATTTTTGAAATTGAGATTGATTTTTAAAAATTTAGCCTATTTATCAAGCATAATTAAAGTTCCAAATAATTATAAAGTTATTGCATGCTTTCAGGGCTGGATATTTTTTTAGCTTTTCCTATGCTGTAAAGAAATTTGTAACTACTTCTTTTAGAAAATAGTATTTTAAATCTGAACTAATAGAAAATTTCAAACAAGCAATTTTCTTTGCAATTTTTTTTTTTTTTTTTATTGGTGTAAACAAGTAAAAAATACTAAAATATTTTAAAACGAATTTTTGAAAGTTTTGTTTAAAATTCTAAATTGTGCTGCTTTTTTTAAATTATAGCATAATTTCGATAAAGGAATTTTATTTCAATTATATTTCATACTACGTCATAGTGATAAACACTTTTGACTCCTTAAAAATTTTTATACATTTAATTGTAATATTAAAATTGTATTTAACCCTAATAATTAATTTTGCTTGTATTTTATAGTGATTATTTTTTAAATTTATTTTTAGTTCTGCATAAGATTTTTTTATTTATTGTTAATTTAATTTATTAGCCCAAAGGGGCAGTAGCCTAGAAAGGCTGTTAGTTTCGAAGCGGCATTTTTCGCTGTTTTACTATAAATGTCCGTGTCCCCTTGCAAATTGTTGTTACCAAATATTATCACCCTGTACCTGTATTATATTTAAACAAATTAAATAATGAAGAATCTGCATGAATGCATGTATGTTTCTCGCACTGTGACAAAAACGACAGTATCTAGAGCCATCAAATTTTGAATAATGCAATCCTCCACCCGAACATGGGCATGTGGACGGCCGAATTTCGAAGTTGTTTTAATCTATTTCATATTTTGTAAAACTTTAACGAATTTTTGATTAACAAACTCAACGAGTTCAGAGCGAGCACTGTACGGAAAATAACAGTTTTATCTCCAGTGCGGAAATTCTAAAGATATGCTGTTTTCAAATGTATGGGGTTTACAGTCGAAGAACATGATATTCACTAAATATAGGTAACACACAAAACGTTAAAAAAGGGTTCCTTTTGGGCGTAATATAAAATCTGAGTGCTTCTAGATTTTATTTTATCTTTTTTTTCTCCTTCATTACGCTTAGAAAATTTTATGCTCCGAATTTAATGAATTACTAAAATAAATATTCCACTTTAATGTTAAAACGTTAGTGATGATATAATCAAATAAATGATTATTTTGTAATGTTATTATAGTTTTGAAATTCACTGCCTGAAAATGGTCATTAAATTTTAAAAAATTATCAGATCCTGTTTAATTTTACCTTATTTATTTCAAAGCATCACGTACTATCAATCTTATTTAATTTTACGTTATTTGTACGCAAAATTAAGTTCATAAATTTTGTGCTTAGAGTTTTTACTGTTTTACCAAAGGAAAGATGTTTGTACAAGAATTACGCGTAAAAAAAATGCGTGAAATGCAGTAAAAAGTGCTTTAATGAGATATATTAAATCCTATTTGGAAAAAAACTGTGGCTTTCATAATCTCATCACTATACAACGTATCACATTTAATAATTAAGCCATAGGTTTCAGTGTTAAAGTAAACCAGATCCTCCCTACTCTTTCTTGCCGACATGTCGGTGACGCGCGCCCCGCCCACTGGGTTAGTCTATCTCTTATAAGGTCCATGGAACGCGACCGAAAGTCTAAAAAAGGGAGGAGCCAACCAAGTGGAAACGCCTCCACCGATTGTTTTTTTACAGCGAAGTGTTGATTGGATGCAGATTGATGAAATTTTGAAAAAATCGTGTAATGAAGAATTTGAGGCTAATGTTAAGTCTATAGCGATTTATGTGAATGTCAAAACTGTTAAAGATTACAAAAATGCTACGAAGTTGTTGGAGGCGAAGGAAATTCCGTTCCATACATTTCAGATGGAAAAGAAAAACCATTAAGGGTTATTCTAAGGGACTTGTCAATACCATTAAGGAAGAGGCTATCTTTGCTGATCTGGAAAAGAGAAAGTTTCCCATATTAAAGGGGAAACAGTTCTGCCGAGGGAAAAGCAGTAATTCTGAGAAGCTTCCAATATTTGTTCTGGAATTGAAAAAGAATTGCGCTGGAAATAACATTCATTCGTTGAACAACATGTTCAGTTTTACCGTAAGAATAGAGAAGTACAACCCTAAGAAGAGGCCGGTTCAGTGTTACAGGTGTCAGGAGTGATTTCACTCCCAGCATCTGTGCACAAATCCTGAGAGGGTTGCAAATGCGGTGAGTGTCATCGCAGCAAGGAATGTCCGCTAAAGCAAGAAGACAAGCCAACCTGCATCTATTTGTAAACTAAACCACGTGAGCAGTTATCGTGGGTGTAGTCAAGCGAAAAAATTTATTCAACCCCCTCCTGAGGATTTCAAAGAAGCAGTAACTTGGCTGCAGGATGAGAAAGTTTATAACTTAGCATGATTGTGCATATCGATAAGATACGAGCTGCAAAAAGCGCAGCAGTTCGTGAAGGATTTAGAGCAGTTGTGACGCTCATGAAATTTTCGGAATAGTTCCAGCATTCGCTTGTTCACCAGCTCATCGGCTTCTGTGTTAGATTTTCATCATCTTATTTTGTAAGTTAATTTTCTTATTTTCCATTCAAAATTTTACTTAATACTTTTTCATAATCATCTGACTAGTTAATTCAAGTAAGTTCAAGACTGTGACCAGGTTATTTTTTGTTATCACTTTTCGTAAATAACTTAACATGTTCTACAAAGGAGTAAGGCCTTCGGCCCAAATACCCTGGTGTCTCGATGCACCGCTCTACTGGAGTGACTTCTGCATTTGTCATTCAGAACCATTTAATTGACAGTTAGTACAGGGGCTGTTAGCCAGGGGGCAATCGCTCCTTAGGGGAGAATTTCATAGCCTCAGGGGGTATTTGATCAGCCATTTATTTACCTTTTAAATATTTAGTTTTAGTTTAGTGTGGAGAATCATCTAATAAACGTAGTTTTTTTCAGTCGACTGCGTTCATTTTCTTTTGAACGCTAAAAATAATAAACCAGCTTGTGGCTAATTTTTTCATTATTGTTCTTACAGTCATTCCACATATTTTTTCATTATGAAGATTCAAATCCATGTTTAATACAAAAGAGTGTTTATGTGCAGTATTGTGTTAACTGTGTGTGAAATTAATGACAAAATTTTAAAAGTATTCTTAAAGTATTTTTCACTGATAAACTACGAAGACTGCATTGCATTAACTAGCAATCTGACAACGTAAATAAATAGTAGAAGTGCGAGTGATCTATTATACTATTCAGACTTGAAGAGTAAGCCCACAGCATAGTGAAGACAAAAGAATTACTGTGGTGTGATTAATTACCTTGTGATAAGTTCTTGTCGTATATCCTGTATAAGGATTTTTTTTAAATAAGAGAGGGTCGAAAGAGCTCCTACCTGTATGAATTGGGCCCTTTTTTGTTTGTTTTCAAGTCATTTTTTAACCTCTGTTCATTCGTTGTCCACTTATGAAATGAGATAAATATTTTTCGTTGCTTAAGTACTTACCCTTGCTTTTTTTTTTCAATGCCTTTAAATTAGCCAGCATTTAAAAACTTTTCTGTGCTTTGTTAAACTACATATTCGAATCTACTCTGACCCTATTATTATTTTGGACTGCAAAAAATATTTTATTTTAAATAATTTGAATTGAATCTTAAGAGTTGTTACGATCTTTTTATTAAACAAAGAAATACTTCTTAACTATCTAAAAAAATATAAACAATTTTTTATAGGTTCTGAACTATCCAGAAAAAGAAATTCTAAGATTAAAGGAATATGCACAAGTATTTATACAATGGGAAATGTAATTGAGGTAGATATTTAACGCAAAAGCATTAAATGATTGCTTGATGTTAAAGAGAACTACTGGTTCAAATATCTATTTTCAAGGCATTCTTTTTCCGTGCAGTTAATTTTTTTTTTAAAATAAAAAGGTGATTAAAACATGCTTTTATAATTATGTTGAAACAGTGTTCAAGTTTGAATGCAAATTAAATTTTCTGCATAAGTTGGAGATGTCTAGTTTTCCTGTGAAATATGTTCATGGAAATTTGAAAAATATTAAAAACCAGAGATTGATTTAAAGATTTGTTATGTATTGACTATTATTTTAGTAACTTTAGTATTAATTCAGTTGATATGAGCTGCATAGGGAGCATGAGCTCAGATAATTTTAGATTCTGAGATAGACATGGAAAAGGGGCAAAAATCCCGAAACATCTACTTTCGCGAAATTCCAAAACATCACTAACATCGTAAGAGTAAACATCAAACATAATGGCTAATCTTATTTTATGGAATCGTCGCAGTTTTCATCAAAATCTCATTAACATCAAATATGTGATTGATTTACATTGTCCTGTGTACTTGGCTGTTCAAAAAACTAAAGAGGTTATCACATATGGCTACAGTCCTTGCTAGACGGGACTTTTCGGAGAAACGAGATTCTGGTAGCACTGCTTTAAACGGTAGGATTCCTAGAAAAAAAAAGCCCCGCTTGAAGCGAAGTCCCACCTAGCTACGGAAACGATGTTGCGGTTACGCGGGATTTCAAAACCTCACTGAAAATGTTTAGGTTGGACCTCTTTCCCGGGTAGAAACAACCAATCAGACGAAAGTTCTGCTTCTGTAGGTTCACGTGATCCCAATTTGAGCGATAATCGATTACTGTTTGGCGTTCAAGTCTTTGTAGTAAGTAAAAATGGTAACGTAACTACGTGGGTTTCCTGGAATTGTGCGGGTTCTGAGAATTGTCCCATTCGACGTCAAGACCCACGTAGCCGAAACATTGGGACATAAGCTAAAACCGGTACAACGAGTTAAGCTTCGGAGATACTCTTTCATTAGGAAGGACTATCAGGTAGGTGAGCATGTCACTGGAAGTGTAGGTCTCCTCACCTCAGTTGACTAATTCGATTTCTTTAAACACAAGCCTACTGTGTACTTGCCTCTAAGCCACCATATCGATTAACGAGATTTAGATGACCTAATAGAGCAGCTGCCTTAACTCTTTACCATAACAGAGGATTTCAACGACCGTAGGCCACTCTGAAGAAGTAAGGATACAAATTAAGCAAATCATTGTCTTTATATCCTCAGTAACGGACAGGATACCTACTTCCATGAGCCTAGAAAGACAATTGACGCTCTTAATCTTTCCGTCTGTTTACTATCTCTTTTACCATTTAGCATGTTTACTGTTGGCAACGATTCTTACATTCTTACAGTTGTGATCATTTTCCCAGTTTTGTATCGATCGTTCTAGCAAAAGTAAATCCCGTGTTGAGGTCCCCTTGTTTTACACTTGATAGGGCAGACTGGGAACTCTTCTCATCACTTGCAGCGTTCACAGAAGAAATGGTGAAAGGTGTGCCTATCGACGATGCAGTTAACGTTTTAACGGATATTCAGGAAGCTTCACTCCCTATACTTATGATATCCCAAAGTACTCAAAACCATGGTGGAACTGTGAATGTCAGGAGACGCTGAGACAAAGAAAAGCTTGGGGAGTTTTTCGTATATATCCACTTTGCCAAATCTTATATTCAAAAAAGCCAAAGCGAAAGGAAGAAAAGACACCAGAGACAGAGGGATGCATAGATCTCATATGTCATCATTAACATTCTCTGTGTAAAGTAAAAGAGTTTGGGAAAGAGTTACAAAAGCATATGGACTAGTATATAAAGATCACTCACTTTCCTCAAACACTGTTTGTGAGAAACATTTGCTGCCTTTTCTTCCAGCACTAATTACTCAGAAGCATTTCTTTCTATCAAGCTATGCTTCCATAGAAGTCTCATTGCATTCAACTATTTCAACTCTGATTCATAAAATAGTGATAATACTACGCTTGAGCTAAAGAGAACTTTGTTGCAGAAGCGTAAGACTAGCCCAGTGGAGATGACATTAACTGAGTGAGCGCTACCTAGAAAGACTTATGACCTGGCCTTACAGTGTGCTATCTTCCTGGCAGAAACCATGTACTCCCTGCTCCACTCTGCCCCGGTAACGCAGCCCTATAAGAACCTCATAAAGTCTACATGTAAGCTTAGATGTTGTTGTTCAGGGAAAGGATATCCTGTTAGTAACTACTTAAAATTAATCAAAGAAGCTATCAAAAGATTGTTAAGAATCGCTGTTAGAATAAACAGAAACTTGTGTTAGGTAAGATAAGGAAAGGAGGACTCTGCCGTAGACTGTCTGGACTTGCCAAATGTATACATGCGAATGCTAATTCTGACACAACTGTTATATATTTATTGTGTTGTTTATAATATCGTTGGTCTTCCACGAAGAAAAGAGGTAACCAATTAAATTATTGCAGAGAGTAAACTCAAGAAAATAAAAACATTAAATTAAAAAAACTCCTAGCATTCAAACATAATTTAAAGCAGAAGATTACTTTTCATGTACCTGACACTTAGGTAAAACATTTAAAAGATTTTGTGCCTGTTATCACTAAGATAAAAAATCCCTGCATAATTTAGTTCTTTGCTCAAACTTAAACTAGAGTTCTTTTACAAATTGAACATTTTCTTTCGTAGTACTTGCAGACAGGATAATACATACATAAGTACAAAACTGAATATTGAACTAAAAAAACAAACATGGTACTGAGTACAGAAAGCTGATCCCTAAGGCATTAAGTATGAAATTGTTCGAATGTGGGAAGGAGCATATTTTCCCCAATACATGGAAGACGGCTGTTGTTATTCCCATAGCCAAGCAAGGGAGGATCCGAAAAATCCTTCAAAATATCGGCCCATTGCAATGACGAGTTTATTTATGCAAGCTTATAAGGTATTTCTCCCACTTCCCTAGCGTGCCTTCGTGGTGTAACCTTAGCACGCTGGGCCGGTATTCCAGAGGTCCGTTGTTCGATTCCTGGCGAAGGCGGTTGCATATTTTTCATCTTTTCTGCTTCTAAAATACCTAATGACTCTACAAGTGACGCCCGAACTAAAAGGGTTGTGGATGATGATTCTCCGCACCCAGGATTTGGCGACTAGGTCCCCTAAAACCCTAGTCGCCCTTTAGAAAGGGGAGTATATAAGGTATTTCTGCCACTTCCCTAGCGTGCCTTCGTGGTGTAACGGTAGTACGCTAGGTCGGTATTCCAGAGGTCCGTGATTCGATTCCCGGCGAAGGTGGTTGCATATTTTTCATCTTTTCTGCTTCTAAAATACCTAATGACTCTACAAGCTGTTAAAAAAAATCGTAAACTGTCGCCTAGTCTTATTTCATGGAAAAGAATCATATGATGTTGCCTTATCAAAGTGGTTTCCGTAAAGGAAAGACAACCATAGATAGCATGTTTCTTTTGGAAACATCTATACAAAAGCCTATGTAACACGAAACCATCTTGTCTTTTTCTTTTTTGCCTTATGATAAGACATATAGATACGGAATATTCCGTGATCTTCATAGCAGTAGCTTGCGTGACAACCTGCCAGCTCTCATTCAGAACTTTTGAAGGCAAGGATTTTTCAGGTCAGGATTGGCTGTATATTGTTAAGTACTTTCAAACAAGAAGTGGGTGTATCTCCACGCTGCTGAACGTTATTTATTTAGTATAAAATTAAACTCAGTATTAAAGGAACTTTCTCCTACCGTGCTGGGATCATAATATGTTAACGATCGACAAATTAACTGTGAAAAACGCAACAGGAATAGGATCTAGGAATCGTCATACTAACAGGGATGCATATTTTCGAAACAGAAGACTGTTTGCGCCCACTTGTGTAGGAGGTGAAGACTGCATCCTGAGCCCGAGTTACATTTTCATGGATCGTTAATTCCATTTGAATCTGAAGTTATTAGAGGTGATGTTTGACCGAAAGCTGACTTTCCTTCCTCATGTCTTATACCCGAGAAAGAAGTTGTAGAGTAATTAGGTTATTTTTAAGCAGGAGATATGAAAAATGAGCAATGCCCTCGCCGGGACTGGAACCTCGGCCTCTCAAATACGCGTCGAGTGTGCTACCGTTACACCACGAAGGCATGGAGAAAGGAAGGAGAAAATACCTTATAAAGTATTTCAGAATATTAAATATTTTAAAAATCCTGGCCAACATCTTTTGGGGCGCAGAACGTGGTGGAATGTTTGACTGTATTACGGCTCAATATTGTATGGATGCACACGTTCTTCAGTATTAGATCCCGTTTGTCATCAGGCTCTGCTGATTTGTTCTAGAGCCTTCAGAGCATCTCTCATATAGAAATTATATGTGTTTTCACACGAACCATCACTTCAGCTGAGGCGTCGTTAGTTTTTCTTTTCTTTTTGGCGTGGTTACAATATATTACCGCAACCTGGACATCTAGCTTCTTTTGCATACTAAGCCTCTTTTGCGTGACGATTTGTGAAGTGCTTATTCTAAAGCAGGATTTCGTAAACTGCGGGACCTGCAGCAGGGGTCGCCAAAAATTTTAGCAGTTTTGATATTTCTTTAACTTATTATAATAATTTTACAGTTACCAAATATTTTTACACAATGTATCTGAAAATAAATCAAGATAAGAGAATACAGACAAAGAAAAAAAATTAAAACGTTTCGACGCATTCTTTTTATAATACAAACGTTCATTTTCCTTGCTTTGCGCGTGACGCTGTCATTTCGTCTGTTACTTTCACATTGTTCTATGTCTTAAAATTAGAAATTAATGACCTAAAACTGCAATAGTGTATTACAATACAACTGAAAAAATTGACAGTTTCACTCATGCGTGTGTCGGATTTGCGCAATACTTATGGGGTCCTACAAATTTTTTAAAAATATTATGGGGTCCTGGGTGTCGCTAAAGAATCTCAGTGATAAAAAGGGGTCGCAACTGAAAAAGGTTTAAAAAACCCTGTTCGAAAGCAATAAGCCATAAACCAATATTATTTTACTACAAGGATTGCTTATCTGGAAGAAGGTCAACCAGCATGGCTGACGTCGATGTCCAGCTCCAAAGCAAGTTTCCTTCCACTTTTCTACGAGTACGTTTCTATGAGTTCCACTTTTCTACGTCACTGAGCAAATGATTATATCAAGCGTTGGAAAGAAACAAAGATTTGATGAAAAAGGACATAAATTTCTTTGTTTTATAGATATTGCTATAAAACTTGGCTCGCGATCTCATGTTCCCTATGGCAATTGTGCCTCATGTCACCACTCTGAGTGGGTTGCATATTAACGAAACACTGTATTTTTCTATTTAATTAAGTTAAATTTGAACATGATGTAAAATACTGTAATGTATTTAATGTTCTATTTAAAATTATTACAGCTGATCTTTGGAGAGTTAAACGCACATTTATTCTTACATCTGCAAGGCTGTTAATTAAATTAGTTGCTTTTTCTTTTCTTTTTATGCTTAACCACTTTTAACGCTGTTGGTTACGAAGATTAAAAATGTTTAGAATGCTTGGCAAAGTTATTTTTCTATCATCTGCTGTGATTCTGGATGAAAATCACAAATATTTAAGATTTTCCTAAGGCGCGCTTCGGAAATATGTAGCCTATAGAAATCTTTGATTTATTTTTATGTCTTTCTTTATTCCATTTGCTGTTGTTGTCACCCACGCGATGCATTTTTATGTTTCTGACCGCACGTCAGCAAAACGTGTAATCGCGATAGTTGGAACAGCTGTATGTCTGAATCATGTTGACTTTCCTAGTTGGGGTCTTATCAGCTGTTGTGCTGTTCTTCAGATAGGGAGGATAAACCCGAAAGTCGCAGTAATCGCGTTTTAGCAATCTTGTTAAGTGTGGAGAAGATTTTGATATTTAAAAGTTAAAATAATAATAATAATAAAATTTAAAAAATAAATAATTAATTAAAAAACAAGAATTCTAATTTTTTTTTAAGACCGTGTGTAATGAATATCTTTAAGTCATTTTGTCATATTAAGTCATTTTGCGCTTTTGTAGTTCGCATATAATATAGCGTTAGTCTTTTTCTTTTGGGGTGGGGCGAGGTAAGCGATAATTAAAAAAGTGCGTATACCTTAGACGTCAAATTTTCTACAGATGAACAAAATTTTAGAGATGTAATTCTTTTTTTTCCCATACTTACAAACCTTAGCCAGTGTTAGTGATGGAATGAATATCTTTCTATTTAGAAAAAAAGTAGAACTTTATCTGTATTAATTGAAGTGGAATATGAAAATTGGAAGTTCGCGTACTCTTATTTTTGTACTGTCAAGTAATGTCAATAAGAAATTATATTTAAAAAGTGTTGCAGATAGGAAAATTCTAAGTGCATATTTAAAATCAACATGTACAAATGCATAAAAACCGTACCTAAAATGCTGTCTACAAATGTTTGTTGACCAGTGTTATTTTATTTAAAGGAATCGATTATTAACATTTTCTAGAACTACTGTTTCTGTGTTTTTCCTCTCCTGTTATCTCCCCCCCTCCCTCTAAAAACTAATTTATTTCCTTGAGCTTTCCTTTTTTATTCGTTTTTCTTTTACTTTGTTTCTCCTTCTCCCACCCGCCCCCTTTTTTTGATTGAATTGAGAGAAATTCTCTCTTACTTTGCTATGAGAGATGCAAAATTCTGTAAAAGTGAATCATCTGTTTTCTTTTGGTTTATTTATTATATGATAGTGTATTTGTGAATTTGTGAAAGCTTCACATATTTAATAACTCAGTGCACACATTTTGTAATATATCTGGTATTGTGCTAGGTTGTGTCCCACTTCAGTCTTTCCCACTGGAGTCTTTTTCTGAAAATCTTTTCATTTCAGTCTTTCGCTGTAAAAAAGAGGTTAAAGGAGCTCCCATTTCTGCTCTTCATTATGGGCGAAGTAAGGAGACTCTATTTTCAGCATTTCCATTCAAGGTTCATGACAAAGTGAAAACGCGATTGGATATGTTTGTGAGGTATGCATAAAATGATGCCATAATGACGCTGCAAGGATTTTAAAATTGAGCTAGGAACGTTTTAAAGAAGTATTTCGATCAGAAGATACAAATAGTTTTGATTCTTCACATTTGTTTTTCATTTCTTATAGTAAGGTATATGGAATCATTTCGTAATTTAATGTTATTCCCGTACGTAAGTCAAATACTAAATTCCAGTCTGAAGAATCTCACAACCATGTAAACAAATCCATTTTGATAAAAGCAAATCTGAAAAATTCTTAAATTAATCAAAACAACCCCCCCCCTCAAAAAAAAGTTTTGCTGTTGGTAAAGTGTTAAACTGCGCCTTTTAGAGATAAAGGCAGTAAAATTATTTTTATTAAAGCTTATCTTTGCCTTAAAGTTAATTTGTACATCTGTAGTTTTTGAGAGAGGATTATTACCTGCTGTATGCTTCATATTTTAAACAACTCTGCATTTGGATTTGTCTCTCCCCTCTCCGAAATTAAAAAAAAAAAAAGTATTTAAAAATAAATTAAAAAATAAGGTATTTCTTTGTAAAATTGCCACATAAAAACTTTTCCGATCATTATCACTTAGTGAGATGCTATTTTACTTCGATTATGGCTGTAGATTTTATTTTTGCATATTTGCACGTTCCCTCCCCTGGAGTTGCGTACACTTAGTATTATGCTATGACAATAGCGGCTCTGGGCAAAATAACACGAACTCGGTTCCCACTGCCAGAAAGGGCAGCCTATGTGTTCCGGCGAGTAGTGGCTTTGGCCATCGGAGTGGACTAGTGTAACGGCCAAGAACACAGTGTCTATAGATTGCCTTCCCCATCGGTGGTCTCCGCACACACGAGTTTGACGAGCTCCCGTTGTCCCGGTTCAGGCTTGAGGGTTGAAAGAGGTTTCATTTAAAATGTCTATGTTACGGGATTGAGGCTTTTGTAGCACAGCAGACGTGATTCTTTAATCCCTCTTTCGATGTTTTCCCGGCCCTTTCACATAATACGGAGGTAGTACAAGAGATATCACCTTAGTTACATAAAATTTCAAGAGAGGTAAACATTTTGATTGATTATTCGCATATTACTCCAGGGAACATTTATTGTACTGGTAGAGATCTGCACTGTGGCAGTCTGAATACTGGGGATATAAAAACAACACGAGTCTGGCGGTTCCAGGTAACCTGTGGAACATGGAGTTGCTGTGGAAGAGGGGCGGAGGCCTTGTACTTTCTGTAACATTGGTCTGCAGGCCAACTTATTGTAAATCGCTCTTTGTTGTAAGTAGTCGTCGTAGTATTGACAGGAACAGTCTGACGACCCGTCAGAGCTCCAGGTTCATAGGCCTACCTCATCATGATTTTTGTGCACCCGGGTGATCAGTTTAGCTGTATCGTGTTAAGAGGGATCCATAAAAGTCGCTGTTTCGGGAAGTTTGGGGCCCTATGTGTGTCAAGCGAGAAATTCAATACCTTTCAAAGCGGGTTTCTTGACTGGCATCCCCACCTCTCGCCAGGTTCTCAGCTGGACCGAGTCCGTGTAGGGCCTAGATCAGTGATTCCCAACCGGTGCTAAGCAAAGTATTTTTGACTTTTAAACGCAAAAATTAAATACCCAATATCCTTTTTAAGTTTTTTCTCTAACACCCGTAAATTTATGCGATTTGAGCTTTGTTCAAGGTCAATAGCCGCTCATAGACTTAATAATCCAAAATAATAGCAAAATAATCCGATTTTATTTTCAGAAATATTCTTTTAGCCATAGACATAACAAAATTTGTCATAAACTATGTTTTTAAAAGGAGTAATAGTTAATAGAAAATAAAAATAAGTTCCTATAAAAAGATAATAGTATCTCATCAATTCTTTTAGAGTTGCTCGATATATTAGCTTATCTACATCTTATGTCGCCATTTCCGGGCTCATATTGCTCTATTTTTAATTAGACTGATTTTTTTAGGTTAATTTGCTGTTTCTAATTAGGTATCATCTTGTTGCTTTTTATTCCTTACTTTTCTAAGCAATTTGAGAATATCGTAGCTTGTTTTTGAAGAACTCTTATTATATTGTGCATTTAAATATTTGTGAAAAAATAATGAAACAAACCTAGATTTCCAAAAATGAAAAAATGGTTAGGATTGACTAAGCGCAGAAGTGATAATTCACAGGTGATGCATCCAGGGCAATCTACTACTATATTGAAAATAAGGGGGAAAAGAGGAATTTAGAGGCATTTTAAATAAAGCTATTAAATTTTATTGCCTTTTTGCACAGCCTATTTGTGCAAACAAGGATTTTCTTCCATGTTATATTTGAAAAATAAATACAGAACAAAATTAAAAATGGATCTTAATTTACGGTTAAAACTAACTGAAATAAGACCAGACATATAAAAAAATTTATCTCTCTTAAACAGCCCGAAATTTGACACTAAATTTTAGAATTAAAGTATTATAACTTAAATTTTGATAGTTAAAATGGTAACCAATTTTTAATCTAATATTTGTTTATGTGTGCACATTTAATACAAATATCCAATAGGTTGTGCAAATGGCAAAATATTTGTTTTTAAATTTTTCTGCTGAGGAATTGTAAAATATAGTGGTGGTACTAAATTTTTTCAATTTTTTTTTTAAGATGGTACGCCTTAGTAAAAAGGTTGATAACCGCTGGCCTAGATTAATGGCAGAACACGCAGACATCTACTTGCGTACTTATTTATTCGCACCTTAACGCATTGCTATCAGAATGAACTGCTCCCCCCTTTTTTTTTCCTTTGGATATGTACAATAAATAATTAATTTTTCTTATGATTAAGTTTAAGAATTTGAATTCACTGGTATAAAGCTGATTATTGCTTAAGATACAGTGAATAACACATATAAATCTAATATATTCTTTCAAGCCTTCAAATTTAAAAATGTGGGCTCACTAATCGTAATTGATATAAATTTTAAAAAGAGTAATTTAAGCGAATGGGTGAATTAGTTGTTACCTAGTTAAATAATTAGCATATTAAAATGATAAAGGCCGCGTATCATTTTTTCTCTGAGTATTTTCTTATATGTGTCTCATTTGAATATTTTCTTAAGTAAATGTAATTTGTGAGTTGTGTTTACATCTTTTATTGCGTGTAAGAAGCTGACAAGGAGAATTTTCCTTAAAAATTTGATTGTTCGGTGTGTTTCCGATACGTTACGGCTATAGTAACCTATATGTATGTTTTTACAAACCAGCTTATGTTGAGATAAGAATGGTGGACCCGATGTTTGCTGAAGTGAGAAGTTTTTAAATTTATCAGCCGTTCACGCTGTGCTTTCCTGGAAGATTAATCAATTGTTTACATACAGACAGCGATTCTTTTGACTCAGAAGCGGTGCTGCCATGCTTTATCTTTTATACTTCATGATGATTTCGTAGACACTCTGCTACGTTGCTTCCTTCTGCATTTAAAGTACATAAGGAAGATACAATGAAAAGCTTTGGCTTTTTTATTTGGGATAAAATTATGCATGTACATCGTTAGAAATGTCTCTCTTTTCTTTCTTTTTTTCTATCTTCTCGTTCTTTCTCTTAGGATTGTATGGCAGTCATCACCGGTCATAAGTGTGCTTTTAGTGCTCTTCAGAATGTATTTTCTGAAAAGTGGTAAAGGCCTATCCTGTTGGTTTCCTATAAATTAGATTGTGAAGTCCAAGGCAAACTCCGGAGAAATTTTTTGCAATTTACGACAGGCAAATATGCATATAAAGGCAAATATGCATATAATTCATGTAAAATTTATTCATAACTCAAAAATGTAAGGGAGGAAAATTGAATAATTAATTTCCTTACGTTCTGTCACAGTCGTATTTTATTTTATTTTATTTTATTTTATTTATTTTTTTTTTGTTGAGTGAAATGAAAATAACTCTAAAAGAAGCATTAGTATTTTACCTAGAAAAAAGGTTTCGGTTGTTTTATCGTTTGATGAATACTAAACAGCTAACGTTTTCGTAGAGAACTTACTTCATTATCAAAAATTGGCCCTGGCATAGCCTAGGACAGGCGTCAACAACTTATTTCGGCTGCGGGTCGAAACAGCCTGATTGTGCGTATTAACATAATGTTTCCGGTCAGTGGTATTTTCACTCTAGAACAGCCTTTCTTGGTGATTGGATAAGTTTTATTGTGAAAATAATTACAGTATTCTTTAAACATAAAAATTCTAATTATTGTTGCGTGCGTACGGGTTCGTTATGAAATGAATGCACAAGTCCGATGAAAAATGAACAAAAATTTATTATTATCACAACAGAAATGCTTAAATTTTCTCAAATTATCATGCAGTATCACAATATCTCACAGTAGTTATCTTTTAACTACTTAAATGTACAATAGAACGTAATTCAAAACAGCTAAACAACGCTAATCCGCGAATTCGCTATAATCAACAACGGCAGTTTTCTAAACAACAAACAAACTAAGCAACTACCACAAACTGAGATGTTTTCCTCCTTTTATAAGATTTTAAAATCACGCGCTAGAATTTTCCAGTACTTTCTCGAAATCAAAAAGAGATATTTATTTATTTAACGCACGCGCTCTTGTATTTTTAATTTTTCCGGCTTAGCTTTCTTTTAATATTCGTCACGCGCTGCACTGCGCGAGAAATAAAACCATTTAATTTATAATTGAACTAACATTAGCTTTTTAAATACCAAATTCGTAACACTGCCCCCTTCCCAAGGACTGCACGTCCCGGGCAGTACAATCCCTGGACAGGAAGCTAAACTTACAACTGTGGCATAAATGCAACTGAGGCATAAACATTACATTACAATATCAAACAATATAAACAATAAATGCAATAACTAACTTAAACAAATCAAATGCTATCAAATACTAAATACAAAACAAATACTAAATACAAATCAAATACTAAATGCAAATCAAATACTAAATACAAATCAAATACTAAATGCAAATCAAATACTAAATACAAATCAAATACTAAATGCAAATCAAATACTAAATACAAATCAAATCAAATACACATTTATAAACAAAAAGGACCATGGTCTGATACTATTTACAATTATTTACATTACGTACTATGGCCATAGTAATGAGCTAACCTGTCGTAATGAACGACTTTAGGTTTAGAGTTCGAAGACTTACGAATCCGAACCACGACGTCATTCAGCCTTTTTAGGACTGTATATGGACCATCCGAAGGTGACTGTAATTTAGTGTTACGAATTTGGTATTTAAAAAGCTAATGTTAGTTCAATTATAAATTAAATGGTTTTATTTCTCGCGCAGTGCAGCGCGTGACGAATATTAAAAGAAAGCTAAGCCGGAAAAATTAAAAATACAAGAGCGCGTGCGTTAAATAAATAAATATCTCTTTTTGATTTCGAGAAAGTACTGGAAAATTCTAGCGCGTGATTTTAAAATCTTATAAAAGGAGGAAAACATCTCAGTTTGTGGTAGTTGCTTAGTTTGTTTTCGACCCTGGTATGATTTCGGCAGCTTCCCGAGCTCGATCTTTCGGACAAGGCGTCGACATTTCCAGGCGAGGATCCCTTTTGAGGATGGATAGTCATGCCATCAGATGCTGAAAGCAGCTTATTGTTTTTGAAATCTAAGGAAAAATTGTATTTCCTTAAAAAGTTCAATCCGAGTATGCATGGATCTGTAATATCCGCCACATATGCCGTGTGATGGTAGGCGGCACTTCCAAACGTGATGTTTACGTTTAACTTCTCAGTTATGTCGATCTTGTCACCAGACGCAGTCTGAAGGTCAACTCATCCGTTTCATTATCCGTGCCCTGGGGTGTTCTGCAATGCCGTCGTAGGTGACCTTCAGAACCACATCTCCAACATCTTACAGCCACTTTGTTCTCACTGCTACTCCGTATCAAAGCATCGACTTGTCTGGATAAATCATCTAAACGAGCCATCAATTGGTCCCCTGGGTCGTGGACTCGCTCAGCTCTGACTGGGTAGCGATCCCTAAGAGTTGCTTGCTGAGCTGCCTCCAATTTCATGGCGTACACTAGAGCGCTTTTCAGATCTTTAACATCCGCGATTCGCAGTGCTTTCTGTATTTCAGGGTCCCGGATGCCATCGATGAAATACTGCAGGGACAGGATTTCCCTTGTTTCTGTCGGGCACTCTGAAAAGGCGTGATGTGACAGCCTTTCAACATCCGTGGCGAGCTCCTGAAGCGTTTCGGTGAGCTTCTGTTGACGAGATTTTAATTGGAGCCTGCTGTAGTCTTTTAAACATTTCTCGCCGAAGCGCAGCTCCAAAGCGCCGGATAGAGCTTCGAAATCTAGCCTTTGATTTTCGGGAAGCGTCTGCAGGATATCCACTGCGTCTGCTCTCAGAGAAGCGGCGAGATGACAAGACCAGTGAATGCTTTAAGACGGAATAGTGGTGAAACAAAACCGACCCTAAAGTGCTGGAATTGCGGTGTTGAAGGCCACCTACGAAGGAACTGCAGAACTCCCCAGAGCACGGAAAATAAGACATACGATTTAAACAGACAATTAAATGCCACGGGAAGGAAAAGGACTGACAAGAAACCAAAGTGCTGGAACTGTGGAGCTGAAGGTCACGTACGAAAGAATTGCAGAACACCCCAGGGTATGAAAATTGAGACAATTTCTGAGCAACGACGCAGGAAACAAATTAATGACCATATCAAGGAACGGAGGTTGCCAGATAATGAAAAACCCTGTTTTAAAGCGCTTAAGATCTCTATAGTGAGTGGCAACAATAACGGACTGTCCATCAATGGGAATATCGATGGAGTTCCTTGCAATATGATCATTGACACAGGAGCTAATGTTACCATCATTAGGAAAGATTTAGCTGAACAGTTTAAAGATAAACTTATTAAAAAAATTGTTGCGTGCGTACGGGTTCGTTATGAAATGAATGCACAAGTCCGATGAAAAATGAACAAAAATTTATTATTATCACTACAGAAATGCTTAAATTTTCTCAAATTATCATGCAGTATCACAATATCTCACAGTAGTTATCTTTTAACTACTTAAATGTACAATAGAACGTAATTCAAAACAGCTAAACAACGCTAATCCGCGAATTCGCTATAATCAACAACGGCAGTTTTCTAAACAACAAACAAACTAAGCAACTACCACAAACTGAGATGTTTTCCTCCTTTTATAAGATTTTAAAATCACGCGCTAGAATTTTCCAGTACTTTCTCAAAATCAAAAAGAGATATTTATTTATTTAACGCACGCGCTCTTGTATTTTTAATTTTTCCGGCTTAGCTTTCTTTTAATATTCGTCACGCGCTGCACTGCGCGAGAAATAAAACCATTTAATTTATAATTGAACTAACATTAGCTTTTTAAATACCAAATTCGTAACATTATGATAAAAATAAGCGTAACTGAATGAACTTTATTTTTCTCTTTAATGGTCCCCTAATGCTAAACTTGTGAGGTCAGTTTAGTAAAGTGTGGTTTGTAGTTAGTCGTTTTAAGACGAATTCAAGCATCTGTATTTTCGGTAGTAAAGGTGCTCGTCTTCTTATTTAAAATAAATTTCATGCGTGAAAATATTTGCTCGCATTTATAAATTGAACCGAATGCGGACGAAATTGCAAATCCAAATTTTTTTAATTATTGTTTATAAATCGGTGTTGCTAAACTTATCGATATGTCCTTGAAATTATGTTAAAACTTGTGCATGTTCGTTAGTGTAGCTTTGTAGTTAAACAAAAATGTTACTGTTATTATTTATTTTTGGTTAATTTTTTTATGTATTTAAGTGCTCGTTCTGTAGTAATGTATTATGATTGATTTTTACATATTATACTTTATTTTCGAAACTCAAGTGGATCACTTAAAATTATGAAATTTGCCATTGGGACCCGCGGGTCATAGATCACCGAGACCTGGGCCTAAGCCTTGAAGATATTATAATACTTCCAAGATTTTATAATTCTGTAGAATTTTTATAGTATTTGATGCGTTATCTATATTTTTTCCTAAGGCGGTAATAAATAGGTTTTTTTCCCCCCTTCCAAAAAAGCTTTATTTTCATGTTTTTGATAGGGTTTGCGCAATTACTCTTTGATGTTAGAACCAATGTGGTCTTGAGGGATTTCGAATTATTGCCCGTAGTCGAATATATTTCTTAACCGAGAATTGCCCGTATTTTGCTCAATTCAACACGTTTGATTATACCTCTGCAAGAGGACTACAAAATAAGACCGTACGCTGCACATATCACGAGAAATGCAAATTTCCCTACTTAATTATGATAGCGCACGAACACTTTGTACATATGTAAATATTTATTTTGATTGGATTTGTATTTTATTTTGTATCTTATTTGTGTATTTATGTACCTATAAATAATTTAATTTTATTTTTACTTTCTGTGTATTGTTTTATACATGTATATGTCACGAACAGACACTTGTCAGATTGCGCGACACCAGCCTGTCCTTGGTATTTCTCCCCTTCTGCCGCATGGTCACCTCCTCCCACCTACCTCCGATGCCTCTTTGACCCTGTTTTTACCGTTTTTTAAATGTGCCAATACGGCTAATTCTATCATTGAGCAGGAAACGTCGCGCTCCGCGCTATATCTCTGCGATACCGGTATGACTGACTGACTGAATTGTGCACACACTTTTCTATTGTATGCTTTCGGATTTAATATTTTAAAGATGCATGAAGGATTTATGAAAAGATGTCTTAAAGAATATTTTTCAGGTTGTTTTCTTTTTTATATTACATGAAAATAATAAAATAGGGTTAGGTACTTCATTCTGTTTGAAAAGTGCATAAAAAAAACTCTTCTCTTTTTTCAGTTAAATAAAAACGCAGCCTTTTCTGCCTTGAAGTTGTTTGATTTTTTAAATTTAATTACTGTTCAATTTAAAATTTACTTTATATATCTCAGCAGATTTATCCATCATTCATTTATATTATTTTAATTTTACATTTCAGTGAGAACTTTGGTTATTTTGTTTTCATTAAAAAAAGAGATTAATTGATAAGATAGAAATATAATTGTAAATTTATAAATCATTAAAAAAATTTTTTATCATATTTTATAAGTATTTCACAATATTTATAAAAACACGAACCGAAATGTTTTTAAAACACGAGCAGAAATTATATTTGTTTTTACGCCCTGTCTGAAAACTTATTTATTAATTTTCCCTCCCTCTAGAAGGCTGCACTTCATTCTCTCACTACTCTATTTTGAACTGTTTGTCTTGAAGTTTTTTATTAAAAGCTTTTGATCATCGTTTCAAGAAGCCATACATTAGTTGATCATGCAAAAAGAGCAAATTCTTACTCTGCTTCACTTGCTAAATTCTTTCCTTTTAATAACTGAAGCCATATATAAATAAATGTATTTTAAGTGAGTCCAAGGTTATTTTCGAACAAATACTGTTTTGAATGTAGATGATATTCTCTGTTTCTTATAAGCAAATAATTTATTACTTTTTTTAAATTTTTACTTTGTTAAAAACACATTTGTATGTATTTCTTAAAAAGGAAAGTATTTTTTAAAACATTGAAAATTTTCATTTCCTGTTGAGAATAATCATGTAATATATTCTTATATTATGCAAAGTTTATGCATATTGATTTTTGTATCAGTATATCTTTTTGCTTCCTTGTACGAAGTAAAAAGGAAGTATTGTAATCGCGAAAAGTTTCAGACATCATATTTTAACGCAAATATCATTTTCACCGCTATCGAATTCAATTTAACGATGTTTTTGCTTGACATCTGTTCGTAAGGACAGAATGAAGGACTCTTTTCCCACAAAAAAATTGTAAAACTAATTTAAAATGAATTCTGAAGAGAATTTTTCGTGGCGTCTGTGCGTGCGTACGTACGTATATATCTTGCATCTCAAAAACGAGTAGCCTCAGAACGTTGAAATTTGGTATTTAGGACTGCTATAACATATAGATGTGTACCTCGTATTTTGGTTGCAATCGGCCGCACCGAAAGTATATAAATAAATATATATATATATATATTACACTTTTCAAAAGTCTCAATTATAGCCCGAATTGTGTTGAAGATTTTAATCTTCTAATTTTCCATACTTTAGCCAGTATTTAGTAAAGTTTTGATATACCAGTTGGAATCAAGTATATTAAAACCTTCAATATTTTCTTTCTTTAAATTTAGCTTTTAATAAACATTTTTTAAGGAATTCAATTTAATAAATAAAAAATTTTTAGGAATTCATTTCAAAATTAAAATTTTATTTTAAAAAAATTGGGCAATTTTTTAAGACATTTTAAAACTTTATTTAAATTTTACTTTAAAACTTTTTTTAAATTTTTTTAACATTTCAGTTTTACTTCATTACTTTTTAATTTGCAGTTTTCACTAATAACAAATAATTTTTTCACTTAACGTTTTTATTTGCATTATTTACACAATTTTGCAACACACATTTAACATTACAAACAGTTTACATTTATTAATTCACAATAACCACTTAACTCTACTTTACTTCAATTAGAGTGCTCTTTTTATGATATTTGCAGAGCATACTTACATCTCTTGATCGGCTCAGTTACTAAACTCCCTATCATAAATAGTTTGTCAGTTAAAATTAAAACTTGAATTACATACTTTTAGGATATTCTTTGATATTTTCTAGATTTATATTATTTAAATATTTTAATATTAAAGTTTGCAAAATTTTTAATAAAACAAAGATGGCAGCTTGGCACTCAACTGTACTAACATAAGCGCCATCTATATAACTTACATCACTTAGGAAATACTTTTACAGACCCCAACGCTAATATGGTAGGTAAGTTAGAATTAAAACTTACTACAGTCAAAAGTCGTTAATTCGGACACCCATAATCCGGAATGATCTATAATCCGGACCTCAAAGCTGAAAACTTTCTGCGCATGCGCCGCGTTGACACATGCGCATAGGCGTTTACGCGTGCGCGTAAGACCTTTACGCGCACGCGCATATGCGTGTGCGCAAGTGCAGAATACGTTTTCGCGTGCGCGTTTAACGTATAACGGACGGTATAAGCTAAAATTATACAATTATCTATTTCAGTTAATGTTGATGCTTGCGTTATACCTTAATCTTCGAATTGGATGCAGCTTATTATTTTTTGCAGACTGTTAAGAGCAATTTTATGAAAGTAAACTTGAACTTTCGATTATGTCAATTTCCGATTCTGGAGCTCCCAAAGGATCTACAAAACGAAAGTATGTCTCGATGTCCGTCAAACAAAAGTGGAATTGCTGCAAAAATTGGATAAAGACATGAAGAAGGTGACAGAGAGGTTAGTGAAAACGAAAAAATTTCGATTGACAAGTTAGTCGGTATTCTCGGCACAGCAATTACGGGACTTGAACAGCGGAGCTTTTTAACTGAACAAGAAATTATGTCTGTTTATAGAATTAAAGAGAAAGTATTATCACATAAAACGAAACAACTTACATTGAAAGAAATGTTTAATAAAGTAAACAAATAAATATTAAGCTTCTTTTTTTGTAAATTTTGATACCCTTTAGATCATAATTGTTCTTTATTTCCTAAAATACGGTTTCATATTTTTAATTTTAGAATTTGTGCATGCCATCTTACGAGATTTAAACTGATGATCTATAATCCGGAAAAATCGATAATCCGGAATCGCCGAAGTCCCGACGAGTCCCGATTAACGACTTTTGACTGTATTTACTTGCTTTTAAGTATTTTTTATGTAGTATTTAAGTATTTTCTAGATATGTAATTATTTTTAAGTATTTATTTGTTTTTTATAAATTATGAATTAGTTCTTTGGTTTCTTATTGGTTTATATAAATTATGCCTAGTTCCTTTTTAGTTTCTTTTTGATTGATATGTGTATTCGTTTCTGTAGACAAGGGTTTCTAAAATGCATTGGTTTCTAAATTAATTTTTCTGAAAAATTTAATTAAAGTTTTTTTAAAATTAAATTTAATACTAGACTTTGCAAAATACTTCATTATTGGTATTTTCCTTTTTGACCTATATTTTAATTGCTAATTTCTCAAGGTACCACTTTATTGGTATTTCTTTTTGAACATTCTTCACTATGTATTTACTTTTAGTTTTGACTTTTACCCTTGCCTGCATGAATGACGAAACACGAATTGAATGATTGTAGAGTTAGGTTTGGAGGCAACTTCCCCTTGATAAGTCTGTCTCCTGCCTGCTGAACAGCCATTCACTTATGCATTTTTTTAAAAAAAAATTTTAGATTAATTTTAATTTGCTAAATTGGTGTATTTATTTTCATGGTTTGGTTTTGCACTTGATTTACTTATGCTATCTGAATTTAAATGATATTGTAGATTAGTTCAAAAATTAAATCTTTTATATGTTTGCACACTTTTTAATTATTTTAACTTTAATTTGCTTTTTACGTATATACATGTTTGTTAAAATATAATAATTTATAGACTAAGTTAAAAAATTATTAGCATAGCCGAGCATCAGAAATCAGCTGCAGAACCTCACATCATGGAACCACGTTTACTTCTTTTCTAGAGACTCTGCACTAGGTGCAAAAAGTACATTCCGTCTTACTGGATTCAACTTATCATTAAAGACACCCTACGTATAATATATTGGTAAAGGCCGCACTAGGCCGATGGCCTCTTAATTGTGTTACGATATAGACATAGTTAAAAAATGATTGAAATGTAGCTCTGTTAAGTGAACCTAGGGCCAGAGTGTCGCTATGGTAAACAAATGTAGTGAATTTTAAAGAGTGCATTTATTCAATTGTAGTTTATGCGCTATCGACAAAGTAGATTTAATGGTTAAAAAAAAAAAAAAAAAAAAATAGTGAATTGTAAAGAGTGCATTTATTCTATTGTGGTTTATGTGCTATGGACGAAGTAGATTTAATTCAATCCAATAAGTTTAAATGAAATGAAAGAAAAAATGTGTCTAATTTAATACTCCGTACGAGGAAGTCATGTGGTCCACACATCAGATTTTTTAATAGTTATAGTTCAGAGTGAAACTTTTGGATATCTGTTCATAATCATCATGAAATAAATCTGATAAACTAATTTTTTGCCCTCTAAGCAAATCTCAAATTCATTATCATTTAACTATTACTCTTCAGAGGATTACTAAATGTTTGAATAGGAAAGCTAAAAAAAATTACAAGCTAATAAATAATTTGTGTGAGGCATTTAAGGTATTATTAATTAGTACAGTACTTATCTAGGTATACATAAAGTATCCATAGGTAATATGTATTAAGACCTGCCACAGATTTATTATAGCTGAGGGCAGTACTGAATGTTAAATAGGGAAGTATTTGTATAACATATACAGTACAAATTACAGTTACACATGCAGTAAGATGTTACAGAAAATAAAATATTAATGAAATATATATTAAAAATGTATTGAAATATATTGCATTTTAAATTCACAGCATAGTTTTTAAAATTCCTTGTGTAGGACATGGGAAAGTAAGATATTCCAACGCATAAAGTACACTGTATTAATTTTTATTTCTTTGTATCCCCTGTGTTATAGATTAAGGAATAAGAACACTATTGCTTAGTTTTCATGGAATGCTGTAATAAAAAAAGTTCTGTGTGCCATTTTACAGTTTCAAGGGATGAGGAAATATATGAGGACTGAAACATAATTCAAATATGCATGTGTGTGTATAGGCCTAAAGTCAACACTTCTGTGGAATGACTGTCGGGTTGTTGTAATTCACCATATTACTGCTTTTTCTTTACTAATGCATTTTATTTCTTTAATTTTCAAAAATTCTTTTTGGGGCAAAAATGAATAACTAAATCAGCAGATATGGTGGACATGACTGTAATAAAGTGATATTGGATATTTTATTAATGAAATTAAGAACTATTTGTTATCATTTTCAGATGAAAAATAGAATAGTCACTGGTTTTCCTACTGTGCTTTCCAGTTTAATATGCTGTTAGAACAGATATGTTTGCAATCTGTATTTTATATGTAATGAAATACATGTTATAATTTTTTAAAAAAAATTTATTGTTCATTTAAGTTAAATTATTTTTAAGATTTTGTACCTTTTTGAATTGTGTTCTTTTAAACCACTTTTTCTCCTATGGTATTAATTACTGAGAATTTAAAAATATATTAACATATTTTTCAGAATTAAAGTATTCATTTTCTCTCTTAAATTTTATTTTTTATCAATCATAATAATTTTTCTTCTAGAAATTAATTTACCTGCTTTGAAAGCTGCTGTACATTATTTTATTCTGAAAGATGCTTTTTCTTGTTTCATGCTTACTCTATAAAAACAATCTTGAATTATTTAAGAAAAGTTTTAATGGAATCTGAATGCTTAATTTTTAATTTTTGAATTTTTCTTTCAGAGCACAAGGTTGTTATTGTAGGTCTTGACAATGCTGGAAAAACAACAATCCTTTATCAGTTGTAAGTATTAACCATATATTAAGGTTTCAGGATCTAAATCTAAGTGGGACCTCAGTGATTTGTCCTCATTTCCCTTTTCTTGGCTACAGCTTTTCGCCATATGGTTTCCTTTTCACAGGCTGGGGCTGATAATGAGAAGTTATTACAACTCTCTTGTTTCTAGCTTCTGTTGGAAAGAAAACTGCCTACATGTTTGCTGTACTTAGACCCGTAAGGCTTAAGGAGCTAGGTAGAGGATTGATGTGCTGTACCCAGCATTCTAATTTGGCCCATTTTTCAGGTTGAAAAGGGAGGCACTCAGCTGTCCTTGCTATCGTCACTCGGCTGGTCATTAGTTCTTAGTATCAGTGGATTGAGGATAAGTAATCAAGAGTACCTGCTTTCGAAAAAACTGACTGTAAGGCTCCATTGAAAGTGTATAGACCTGTTTAGCCTTTGCACAGGTTTCTGCTTCTGCTTATTGGACTCCATGGTCAGGAGGCTATTGAATTTGAATTACTGTTTCTCTCAAAAATGGATTCTAAAAACATTTCACAAACTACCGAAAATTTAATCTCATCTAAGAATTTCAAACAATCTGAATGCAAAATCAATGTCCTCTCTGTTTTATTGATATTAGTTAGAACTTCATAAAATGCCACTGTTTTTTATTCATAAGTATATTAAGGATAAAAAAATTTCATTCTTGAGATATTTTAACTGAAATTTCAAGTGTGAAACGAAGTCTATGCCTTCTTGAAATGAATAAGATTGACCATTTTAGGTTACAGTTTCTATGCCTATGCCTTCTTGAAATGATTAAGATTGACCATTTAAGGTTACAGTTTCTATGCCTAAGTGATTAATTTTCAGTGGAGATGTTATCTCAGAAAATGACCTCCTGCCTCTCCTTTTTTTGAGAAAGTCTGACCAGTATGTCTGTCTGTACTGTGGTATGAATCCGGCAGTGGAGACATAGTTAAATTAGTTGATACAACACAGGTTGAACAGATTGATTAAACAGGTTGTCCTGATCTTCAGCTTGTCCAATTTGCATAGAAGTATCAAAGCTGGTTACTTGCGTTGTTCCATGTGGTCATACATCCTCAATTCAATTTCAGTGCAGGCAGTTTGCCAATATCAAAGTATCTTGCCATGGCAGCCTCACATGTGCTTACTGCTCTATGATGGGCTGTAACAATTGAAATGTTCACTAAGTCACTATGCATTAATCAGAAAGTTGAGCACACATCATTCTTGTATATTTGTCTGAAACAGAAATAGCTTAGTTTCTTTTTTTCGCAGATATCCTGCTTTTCCAAATCTTATAGCCTTTAAAATACCATAGAAAATGCAAGAAAAGTGTGGTAGCGAAACCAAAGAAATTCATAGATGTCTTATGTGCTATAACATTTTCCACATCAAGGAAATGAGAAAAGTGTGTGAATTATATAATGACTACTCAATTCTTATACTGGAAAAAGATGCCTCGGTGATTAGCAGTTATGAGTACTTTGAATTGCTGTTGTTTCCATTGGCAGCAACTGCACACCAGCATTTCTTCCTGTCCAGCTGTGCTCCTAGAAAATTTCCATTCCCTTCAACCCTTCTGAATCAAAGCCATATATTGTTGATTTTACCATGCCTGAATTAAACAGAGCTTTATTGCAGATACATAGGCCAATCTGAGGCTCAAGTGGTATCAGTTATTAAGTGTTGAAGCATCTGTCCTGTTCATGGACTGCCACTCTCACTTTTTACAGTCAAGTGTGAAATGAGCATATCTCTCTCAATGCCTGGAAGAAAGTGATTGTCATTCCCATAGCTAAGCCAGGAAAAGACGGGAAGAATCCTTTGAGTTATCACATTTATGAGTTGCATTTGCAAATTGTTTGAAAAAATGGTAAACTGCTCTCTAGTCTATTATTTGGAAAAGAACAAAGTAAGCTTTCCATATCAGAGTGATCTTCATAAAAGTAGAATGACCATAAATAATATACTCTTTTTGGAAACATCCATGCATTAAAGCCTTCTAGAATCATCTAGTTGTGTTTTTTGCCATAGAAAAGGCTGAAAAATAAAGCATACAGACACTGCATTTTACAAGATATTTACATCAATAGCTTGTGTTGCAACTTGCCAATATTGATACAACTTTTTTTTTTTTTTTTTAAATGCTATGTTTCTCAAATAAGGATTGGCTGTGTGTTATCAATTGTATTCTGTCAAGAATAGGGTGTGCCATGAAATGTTATTAACATTTCCGGTGTTATTTACATTCCTCTACATAGTCTGTATGTCTACTATATTGAACTGTTGCTCCAGTTAAGACATGAGCAGTTGTCCCTTTATCATTATTTCAATATATTATTGCAGCCTGTCCTAATTGCCTTCTCATGCTTAATGACTGTTATATAGCACCTACTCTAGCCTGTTATTTGCAAAGTCTTGTAGTATACCTCTGTTCTATGCAAGAGCTCAGTTACTCATAGAGAAATACTGTATGTCTGATGTTAATACCAAGTAAAAGTAGTAAAGCAATTTGAAATCCCACCTTGTTAGAATGCACAAAGCTTCTGAATGTTTCCTACAATTTTGATTAAAAAAAAATACTAGCAAGATTATATATAAATAACTTTTTCTTGAATTCTGATATAAATACAGCAATTGCATTTCGATTTATACAGCTAGATCCAAATCAACTAGATGTATTGAATTATTAGTTTTAGTTAGAGATTACTAGTTTTTTCCCTGAATCAAGATATTTTTTATAGTGTAGAATTTCAAAAGTATTGTAATTTGACTATTGTGTGTTAAATCATGTTGACAAGAGATATTGTCGAGTCCTAAAAGTAAAACGCCGTTATTAGTACATGATATTACTAAATATATATGTAACCTATACCTTTAACCCTCTAACTGCAAGAAAACCCAAATTCTCCAAAACTGTAAGAAAGAGGTACTTTCTTGATTTTTAATACCGAAATGCCTGGTGTACTTTATACTGAATTTATGTACTTATAATATTTTTCCTTAATTTCATGGCATATTTCAAGACGTATATACATGGAACATGGACAAAAAAATTGTATTACCTGTGAATAAGTGGAAGCATGTGCAAATAATATGTTTCATGTATGTGTTTTATGTAAAAATCACATTGTTACAATAAAATAAAAGGTGGAAGATTAATCTTAATCAAATTTTATTAGGATTAACAAATTATTTACTCTTAATTACTCAGAAAAATGAAAAAGAAGGAAAAATCAATATTTTTAATAAGACACAGAATAGAATAATTGATACATAAGTTTCATAATTAATGTAAATTCTGCATAACTGCAGTCATAATATAAGCACTTAGATGTGTATACACACATAAGGATAGCATCAATATTTAGTAAATCCTCCACGAGCTGCAACAGCCTTACTGTAGTCCGGTATAGAAGATATCAACTTCTGAATGTAATCCTAGCTAATTTCATGAGTCCAAATGCTAATAATGCTTTCTGGCAGTTTAATCTTAGTGGCAGGCTTCTTAGCTACAATTTTAGCACCCATTATATGCCAGCAATTTCAGTGGGATTCAGATCAGGATTATTTTGAGGCCAGTCCAAAATTTTAATACCATATCTTATCAGATTGGCCTGCACCTAAAGAAAGGAATGGAAAGAAAATTACTTCTCTAATATCTGTTATATTATGGAGACGGAAACCTGTGAATGAGGTAACAAAATCATGCATAAATAAATTAGATCATATGTTTCGATTTCACTATTTGTCAAGGTGAAAAATCATAATAAAAATGCATTTTCCAGCATCCTTAAAAAGATCCCAAATAATTGGCTTTAAACACTCCTCCAGGATGTAAGTATAGACTGATGCTTTCACTGCTCTAGAAATGAATTTCAGGCATTCCAACTCCTTTGCTCGGTATGTATCCCCAAACCATTTGGCCCACTTTGAATTTTACAATAGACAATACTGAATTTACAGTAGACAGTACACAATTTTATAATTTAACAGTAGACAATATAGTCTGATTGAATAAGTTTCACTTTTATGTCTTCGAAAACACAGCTTACCATCTGATGCATGGAGGTTGAATTTAGATTCGTCTGAAAAACTTACTGAGTCCCACTCAGCCTTTATCCAAAAAGCATGCTCTTTTTCGTGTTTGTCAGGGTGCAGAGTCCTGATAAAAAGTTGCTTCTGCATAATTTTTAAGTTAATGCTTTTTCGTCAGGGTGCAGAGTCCTGATAAAAAGTTGCTTCTGCATAATTTTTAAGTTACTGCTTTTTCGTTAGGGTGCAGAGTCCTGATAAAAAGTTGCTTCTGCATAATTTTTAAGTTAATGCTTTTTCTTGGAGCGATATGCATGTAGACTGCATTCCATATAGTGTCTTTGGACAGTTCATTGTGCTGAAATTAACTGCACAGTCTTTTGCAAATTCAACTTATAAATCAGCAGAACTTGCATGATTATGGAGAGCCGTTTATTTTAGAAATAGATCGGATTCTGTGATACTCTCTTCTGGCCCTTCTCTCAACATCAACAGTTTCATGCTTCAGTTGAATCACTCTTGAGACTGGCGTTTGATTGAAGCCAAATTTTTTAACAATCATGAGTGTTAAATATTCTTTTTTTAGTTAAAGCAACTGCGACACATTTACCCCTTTGCATCAGTTGAACATATGGAGCCATCTTTTCATCACTTAAAGAAAGAGACAAATGACTCTTTTCTTCTTTTGCCATACTATTTATATAAATTGGATGACACAGTAATTCAGAAGCACTGTGTGATGCAATATGAATGTGAAATGATCTTGCATCTTGCTTTGCAGGAAGTAAAATAATTTTATGTGAATAAAATAATGTATTAATATCACAAAAATGTGTAATTTTCTAGATATATGTATGGCCTTGTCAGTCAGCAGGTAGATTTCGAAATGTTTTCAGGAGGGGATAGAGAAATTTAATTATTTGCTACAATGGATATTTTCATATATAAGGCTTGTAGTAACTTAAATACAAAATCTTTGTGGAGAATTTTGTTTATCACATAGCATATGTTTTCATTCCGATTACAGCATCCGTAATAACTGAATGCTAAAGTGTTTTCAAATTAGTCATTTACATGAATTAAAATCATGATTTTATAACATACATTTATTTGAGATGTTTCATTCAGAGACTTATTTATTATGTAGTTAAAAAAACTAAATATGAAGTTTTTACATAACTGCATGTCTGTTCAGCTTCTGTTATTGTTATAAAATAAGTGTAAAGGTTGTTTATAAAATTTTAATATTTGAGAGATTTAAAATTATTTATAAACCTGTTCTTTCTGCTTTTGCAGTATCTTTAAGCAGTAATTTAAGTCATTTTGGTTTAAAATAGTGTTTTTAACTCAAAGAGGCAATTTCCCCAGAAGGGCTATTAATTTCATTTTAGCATTTTGCATTGATTCACTACAAACGGTGAATCACATTTTAAATTGTTACCACCAAATATTAGAGCCCTGTATTATATTTAAAGAAATTAAATAATGGAGAATCTGCATAAATGTTTCACACAGTGTGATAAAACAACGGTACCTAGAGTCATCAAATTTTGAATAATGTACGTCTCCACCTGAATATGGGCGTCTGGAAGCCTAAATTTGGAATTTGTTTTATTATCTATTTCATATTTTGTAAAGCATTTATGAGTTTTTGATTAAAGAACTCGATGATTTCAAAGCGAGAAGTGACAACACTGTATGGAGGGGAAAAACAATTTTATCTCCAACGTGTGAGACTGTGTATCAGAAATTCTAAAGATATGCACTTTTAAATATTTTGTGATATTGCTGTTGAATTGAATTTTATGGTTTAAGTTCAAAGAATAGGATATTTAATATATACAAGTAACACACAAAACATTAAAAAAATGCCCCTTTGAAAGAATATAAAACCAGAAAGCTTTCAGATTTTTAAAAATTTTTTATTTTAATTTTTATTTAGTTGTGTGTGTGTGAGAGAGAGAAAAATTGTCTACTGTAATGTAAATGCCTAATTATAATGAAAAATTAGAGAAAAGTATTCTTATGTCAAGTTTTACTGAATATTTTTATAGTGCATTAAAAGGTGATACCTTTGGTGGCATTTATATCTCTGTTTATTAATGCTTCTGTGCTTTTTTAGTTTAATGGATGAAGTTGTACATACATCTCCAACAATTGGAAGTAATGTAGAAGAAGTTGTATGGAAAAATGTGCATTTTATAATGTGGGATTTAGGTGGTCAAGATTCATTGAGAGCTGCATGGAACACATATTATAGCAATACAGAGGTGAGATAAAATATTAAGAATATTTTTAAATATAAATAGTATACTATTCATTAAAATTGTAAACTAAGAAAGAAAGGAAATATTAACCATGAGTTTAAATTTATTGTACAATTGTTCAAATTTATTTCTGATATCAAAGTTAAAAACTGATTTTATAATATAACAAGTAGAGTTTAACTAATAGATATGGGCAGATCTTTTAAAGTTCAATCAGGATTTTAGTGAGTGTATTTCTTAAATCTGTAAATGTAGCAACATTTTTATTTATTTATTTATTTATTTATTTATTTTTTACTTTAAGAATAAAACATATATTTAAAAGTTAAACATGCATTCCGTATAGGATTATTGTACTGTGTGTTTGACCACTTTTCTGAAAATTATATACTGGTTTAGTTAATGTTTTAATTTTTTATTATTATTTTATTATTTACAATTGTATGATCTTTACAATAAGTGGCTGATTAATTATTTATTGAATTTTATTTGGCTGCTTCTATATTTATAGAATGTAAAAAACAAAGTTTATAATTAAACAAAATAAATAGAATTTCTCTTGAAACATCTAATCACAATTTTTTTTTTAAATGTGCATTTACATTATGCTAAAAAGTTACGAAGTGGTAAAACAAGTTGTACAATGCCTTGTTCTTATTTTCAGTACATAGTTGTAATTTTATGTTGGTATTCATAAAATAGATTAATTATAAACCTGCTACAATTATATTGACTTTGATTGCTTTTACTAGAAACGTTTTTAAATTTATAAATCTGTTTCTAAAAAATCCAATTGAATGAATGTAAGGGTAAAAATATATTTACGAGTATCCCTTGGCAAAAATTGGCGATTTTTGGCTGTACATGGATACCGAGTTTATGCAATTCTTTGACTTGCTATTTTGGTTTGTGTAGCGACAATTTTTGGCCCAAAAATTTCTGCTACACAAAGCCAAAATAACAAGACCCAAAAATTTCTCCTACACAAAGCCAAAATAAAAATAACAAGACAAAGAATTGCACAAACTTGATATCCATATCCACATCGACCTATTTTCACATAAAAAAGAAGAAAAAAAAAATCAGAGAATTGCACAAACTTGACATTGCACACTCCCTTTATCCATGTACACATTGACCTTATTTTCACTTAAAAAGTCAAAGGAGCAGCCAGCAGAATCGGAAACTCTTTTTGACATAATCGAACATTCAAGCTTACTCTTATAAAATTGCTCTAACAGTCTGCAAAAAATAATATGCCGGATTTAATTAGAAAATTAAGGAACAACGCAATCTGCAACATTAACTGAAATAGATCATTTTAGCTTAGCTTATACCATCCGTTATACATTAAACGTGCATGCGTTAACATATTATCCACATGCTTAAACGTATTATGCATATGCGTAAATGCATTATGCGTTTATGCATGCGCAGAAAGTTTGTAGCTTTGAGGTCCGGATTATAGATCATTCCTGATTATAGACGTTTGGATTAAAGACTTTTGACTATGTTTCTCAGTATTTTGCCCATTACTACAAGTTTTACTAAATTCAAAATGTATAAATTGTAATATGTAGTCAAGGGGAATCTGCAACAAGGTGTTGATATATTAATTTGCATGGGAAGAATATCAATCTGCTGAAACTTTGCACAGAAAAAGCTTGCAAACACTGAAACTTGTAAATATAGTTATGTTTCATGTTTGTGATATAGCCATGCTTAAAATTCATTATTCACTTTGAGCTTATAACCATTAGATCTTCACCTTGGTTTTATGTAAGCCCAATGAATTCTCAATAAGCTGGTTTAGTTTTTGTGAGGAAGGATGTAAATTAACTGCTAGTTATCTGTTTTTCCCTCTCATTTTGAAAACATCTGACGTGGCTAGCACATGACCTCCTGCCAGCTTTCATGTTTTAAATAATAATGAGCTATAAGTAAAGTATCATTTGAAGGATATAATTGTTTGATCATTAGCATCAAATTAAAACATTTACAAATTTTATGGCTCTTTGCTAATTATGAGCACTGTTCGATTTTTATTAATATGTTCTTCCACACAATGCAGAATGACAGCTTTACATGCTAATGCACATATCCATTCTCATGCTTTCATTTGAAAATATTACATTGATTGTAGTATATCCTCTGATCATATAGTGTTTCAGATCCACAAATCAAGAGTCACAAAATTCCTAAAAGCTGCATATCTTGTGAATTCTCAATAGAATATTAAGTGTTGCCATGCATTTTCCCATTCTTTTCTCATTTTATGGTGTTAGTGTTCAGTTTTCTTAATAAGATGACTATTTTTTTTTTATTTGTCCTTTTAGCTTTATTTATTAAACATGTCTTTTTTCACTTTTATAACACATAAAGTTTAATGATAAAGTCACAAAATGTTTATAAGCAGCATATCTGTAGAAATTTCAGTAGAGCCTTAAGTATATCCATACATTTTTCCCTTTTTTAATATTCATTGTTCTATCTGTATTTGCTATATTATTTCTTTAAAAATATTATATAGCGATAACATTTGGTGTCAGTGTCCTTTTATTTTAAAAGTGATTCGGCACAGGAATGAAATGGACACTGAGGGTTGGGGCTAATACATTTAGTTGCATTATATTGAGAGCTCATCTTTATAAAGAACTTAATCTTGTAGCATTTGACACAATTTCAAGAATACATTTAATGTGTGTAAATGTAATAAATATATTGTTCTCAGTCACACACACTTTTTAAAAGTTTTGGATTATTTCATAATATATTATCTCTTCTGGCTAATCAGTGGAGGGCAAAATATAATATGTTGTTCATTTTGGATTGTATTAAAATATAGTTTATCATTAAAAGTTGTTCAAGTGAGATACCACTTCTATTAAAAACATTAAAAACTGTTATGGGTTTCATGTGAAGTGTTTTTCTGGTTGTCCAGTGTACCCAAAATCTAATCAACTCTCTTTGTATGAATGCAGAAAACTTAAATATAGAGAATAGAAATTTTTGTAAGTTTGATATAAGAGTTATCATGGATTAAAAAATCCTCACTTTTGTACACACACAAACATACAGAGATCATTCCGAAAATAATTAAAACATGCTATGCTGACTGTAATTTGTACTTATTCACTGAATAATCACAGTTGAATTTTAAATTTGATTGGAATTTAATGCAAAATCTTACTGATAACATTTATGTCCCATACTTTTGTATATAAGTTAGCAGGAGATAAAAATTATTAAAATTCTGGACTGTTCCCAGTTCTAATAGAACAATATGGAATTCTGGAGTATTTTCAAAATTACATGATCCTGCCATCAAGAATAGTATACATTAATCGATATCATATGCAACTTTATTTGGAACTAGATAAAAAATGGTGATGCAATGTGAAAAATTATGACTAAAGAATAATCCATTCTTTCAAACGTTTGCCAAAATGAACAGTGCCAGTTTGTCAGGATTTCTGCCAATGACAGGCTTTCATAATCAAATGAAATGTTTTACTGTATGTGCAATGCATACAAAAATATATATGTTTTTATGTCTGAAATACATTTCATTTGACATCTTACATAATATTGAATGTAGGCTTTTGATATTCAGGCTGATAAGAAAAGTGATGACCATTTTTAGACTTTTTAACAAATTTTAGACTGTAATCTCTTCATCCATTCACTTGCTTTTTCAAGTAGCACTTTTTATCTGCTGAATGCCCGATAAATGAAAGTCCAGAACTAGATAATTGAGCTTTTCCTTTATTTATAACTTTATTATTTATTTATTTTTGTTTATGTAACATTTATTTACATTTTTATTGAAGGGAGAAGGTGTAAAAACATCATAAACTATGCATAATTTATTCCTTTAATATGTCATCCCAACTCTCCCAGGTTTTTGACGCATTTTCCTGCCTCCTGGTGGATTATTGAATCTCCCAGTTTTTTAATTTTTAGCCTTTACCAGTAAAAATTTTTGAGCAATAAAATTAAATTATGGAAATAAAATCTACACAGTTTGTCTCATTACTGATTTAATGAAGTTTAAATTGTGCAAATTTTATTCCCCCATCCATCCCTAGTGATATTCAGCATATTGTTTTCTTATTAAATTTTATTTGATCTGAATTATCTTAATTGTATTGCTGACATTTGGAAAACTTAATGTAAGGTTTCAATCAAACCTTTTTGAATTTAATTTTATTTTACATCAGTATGTAGAGCCTCATTTCAGGACGGGAAAGATGTAAAATTTGAAATGCAAATAATTTTATTATCTTCCCTATTTAAAAATACTTTTATAAATTAGAGCTTTTCTTCCTCACAGGGAATTTCTCAGTATAAAGGCATTAAGAAAGTTAAGAAATGAAATTAGATAAAGAATATAAAATTTAGAATATGCAATTAAATATTCAAATATTTTATGTCCGAATAAGAATGGCATCAGAATTGGTACAACTAGTGCAACCACACCAGGCAGCAGGATTAGGGATGGCAAAATTTTAAAAAAGTAGAAAGCCACTAGGTGGCAGAATTTAAGACCCACAGAGATTGCACTGTGGGGCAAAAGGACTAGCGCTGACCCTACGTCAAAATCAAAAATAGTTATATTAACTTCCTAAAGTCGGTGGCACAACTGTTGTACCAGCCTTTCTTTCCCCCGTTTAGAGTAACCATTTATCTTTAGAATCTCTAGGTGACCCAGTTTTCTGTTCAGAGCAGCTCCTGGCTATTCTGTAGCCAATAGTAAATGTTATAAAGTTTAAATTAAATCAAAATAAACCTCGAAAACGTCACAAATATACTAACCTATTCTAGACTATTCTCCAGAGTCTGACAAACATGTAAATTTTACTTCATCGGTGGAGGGGACAAATGACCAGCCTAACGATTTTTCTCATTAGGGAACAGTAAAGGAGGGGGGAAAGTGTTTTGGATCATGCCGTCCTAAAGGTTATGTTATGAGAAGCCCGATTTTAGAAGGTTAACTCAATAAAATGAATTTAACTGTTTGACTTCTACATGGCACAAAAGCGCTGCGTTCATTTGCCTCGATGCGCTGCGAGTTTCAGTGTGTCTTTGTTGCTCCGTGGGTGTGAATGTAGTCTGGCCTCATGCGTACTTTGTAATAACATGAGTGCATTCTAAAATAACTAACTGCGTTGCGGTTTTCAAGACAGATGAACGCAGCGCTTTTGCGCCGCATAGCTGTCAAAGAGTTAAATCAATTTTGAGTTTGTCATGACAACATTTTTAAAACTCAGTTTTTCATATTTCAATGTTATTTTTATGTTCCATATGTTAATTCTGCATTGCTAATTAATTTACTATTTTTTTTCTAACTTAATGAATTATTATTCTTTACTTATAGTTCCTTATTGTGGTAGTGGATAGCACAGATCGAGAAAGGTTGTCAATTACTAAAGAAGAACTATGGCGAATGCTATCTCATGAAGTGAGTTGAGGAGATAAATATTATGCACTTATCAAATGTTTTCCTGTTATCAATATATTCACAATTTAAATTTTTTATGTGAAGTGAATTATTTATGCTATACTAAAGCATATTATTACTTAAGGTTTATAATTTCACATTATTCATTTGAATTCAGTGAAGATCCTGTGGTAACTATCTTATAAAACTAAAAATAGTTTTGGTAACTTAAAAGCAAAAAAATCTTATTGGGGTCAAATTTAAATCTTAAATGCATTGACATTTTACTTCAGGATTAGTTTTATCAGCTATTTGTTGTATTTTGGAGACTGATGATAAACTTAAATTGTTATTTAATGTTAAAATAGAAAATATATTAGTTTTGAATAGACTCCATTCATTTGATATTATACATATACGCACACACACACATATATAATTCTGAATATGTTGTTGCATGTGTATGGGTTTTAATAGATTGAATGCACACAGAACTGATTGTAGCTTAATAAAATTTATTTTACAAAAAGAAAAACTTAACAATTCTGGAACTGTTTCCAAAAATTTTTTTACATTTCTTCTCAGTGTCACAGAGCACAGTCAGTAGTTACAGTTCCGACTACTAACTTTAAACACAATGCAAAGCAAAGCGCATCTAAAGAGTGAAGCTAACATGGAGATATCTCAATTATCCGAACTTATGCTGAACTAAACAGTTACTACTGAGAAACTGATTCTCTCCCTGGCCTTATATAGTTCCCCTCAGCCACCAAGAAATCTCTAATACCTTCCAATTCTTGAAATAATTAGAATGCATATGAGGACCAGATATGGTTACAGCTACATATTTAAATTAATTACATTTATTCAATCAGAATACCAATTAAAGCTGTACCAGGGCAGGACCAAAATGTCAGCAAATGGTCGCCTAGTTTGTTGACAAAATTAGTCGCCAAAACCATCACCAGCTTGGCGATATCTCGCTAATTTCCTGAAATAATCATTTACTTAATGTTAATAGACTTGCCCTTGTATTCTTGTCTTTTGTTAAAGTTTTCCTCAGATTTTCATGTTACATTATATACAAAACATGCTACAATTTTATACATAATTCCATTAAAATTATTTACATATATAAAATTCATAACAATATACTCAATACAAGTAGTTAATACAGCAAATTTTTATCACCTCATATCTTTAGATTTGAAATTTCTGCTAATGTTGAAGCTTTTGCTTATTCTATACTCTCCAGTTCATAGGAGCTAATTTGATATTTTATTTAACTTTCTTAAATTGAAATCAGGTTGCGCATATCATCGGTATTTTTCTTTTGCTTTTTTTAAATCAAAATCTTGATGCTAACCATGAAGCTAATCACCAGAATTTGTAATGCTAATCACCTTTTGTTTAAAAGATGCACTTAATGTGCATAGTAAGTCTGATTTTTATGTTTAAAATTGCTATTACATTCAGAAAGAGCTGTATAATATCTGTTATATCTATGCTACTTGATACTATATTATATCTATTCCAGTGCTTACTAAGTCTTACTTATTACTACTATTATAATATGCTATCTATGTCAATACTTACTATGTCAGTAAGCATTGACTAACCAAAAGTTTTTAACCCATGCACCAAGTAGTTGCCTATTATCTCAAATTTTATTCTAGGTACACTTTGAATTTTTAATGTTCTGTGTTTGATGTCTCTAAACTAAGCAACTTTTCTATAATTAAAATGAATTCAGCTGTTTATTTGACCAAAATGTGAATGGATATGCTCAGTTTACACTTAAATGTTTTTTCTTTGTAAAATATTTGAACTAATATTTTTTAAAAAATTATTGCACATTAGTTGTTAAACATATATGACACAAATGTTAGATATTCTGAAAGAACATGAATATAAAAATTTCAGTAAATGGCTTAGCTTATCAAAAAGTTGCATAGCAGAATTTTTTTTTTTTTTTTTTTTTTTTTTTTTTTTTTTTTTTTTTTTTAGTTTTCAGGTTTTGTTATCAGTGTTGATTGGCTAGAATATTTTAGAAGTATCTGATTTATAAATATATTCAAGGAGCTAATTGTACTTCTAAAGTGTAAAGAATGGAAAGAAGAAATAATAAACAGGAAATTTTGTTATTATGCATCTTAGTATTTTTTTATCTTTGTGGAAACAAAATTTTTCTGTAAGTACATTCCTGAGAAAGTTAATATTTTTGTCTTATAAAATTTGCTGTGTTAAGCATTATTAGGATTCAAAAAAATTATTTTTTCTTATTGAAGAAAAGTCTAAATCCCCATTGTTTAAAAAAAAAATAATTCTAGTTGCTAGACTTCTTCGAAAAAAGAAAAGCATTGGATCTTTGAATTTGAAATTATTCTTAAGGAATTCTGCCTTACAAGGCACTTGATGTGATAAAAGTATAAATTTTAAAATACTAGACCTTGTGCATTTTAATTTTAGATGCAAAAAACCGTGAAAGAACACAGACTTGCATTTTATTCAAAACTTATGTGTAGAAATTCAGCTTAATTTTTATCATCTAAGGAAATTAATGGCTCAGATTCAATTACTGACAGCTTCTAGTAAACAGTCTGGTTTATAGAAATCTTCTTAGTAAATGGAAATGTAAAATGCTTGGGCTATTATTATTATTATTATTATATATCATGGATTTAAAAAAAAAAATAGGAAAAAAGATTTTTTTTTTTTTTCTTTTTATTTCAATGGCGAGTTCTAACTGTTTAAAGGCATTGGCCTCTACTAAGGCTGAGAGTGATGGTCTCTTTATTGTGGAAGCACCTAATTATGGGTCACCGTTGCCTCATGAAGGTACAGACAAATTACATTCATGCCTTTTTCAGGATCTGAACCCCGACTCGGTACAACAGTCAGAGTTACTAACCACTTTCCTGTCTGGGGAGCATGATTTTAAAAAATTGGAGTAAAGATGCTTCTCTAGATATCATTGCCGTCATTGAAAATTATATATTTTTCATCTACTATCAATAACTACAATAAATTCCAACTTGAAGGAAATTTGAATATTTTAAGGACACTCTTAAAAATTGGACTTATTTAATGAAAGTCTGATTACATTATCAGTATAATTAATCAGTAGTAGTATATATAATCAGTAATTATCAGTATGAGAATGTTAAAAATGTGCAAAATTTTGTACGAGAGTGAAAGAAGGATGAGAATAATTTAAGGCCACCCAAGACTAACATTTTTAAGAAGAAAGTACTAAAAAAAAAAAAAAAAAAAAAAAAAAAAAAAAAAAAAAAAAAAAAAAAACCTATTATTATCAAACCACACAGAACAGGAGAAAAACAGAAACTGGCAATATGTTTATCAGGACAATATGTTTATCAGTAAACATATACCTAACTCCTAGCTGTTTCCATAATATATTCATTTCTATGATGACAAAGTTAAAAATTAAGTTTAAAACAGGAAAGAATACATTTGTGTATGATGTTTCAGTGTAATGCCAAAATTTTTGCAAGTTCCTTTTTTTTTTTTATTAAGTTTTACAGAGCTGATGATGTGGTCCCGCTAGTATTCACACAATGCCATTAAAGACATTATTCGTTCCTGTATCAAATATTTTTAGCAACTATCTTTTCGAGCGGATTAGGTGTGAATCACTTCCATAATCTTTTGGACATCTTAATCTCTCATTTGGCATTCCAAAGGCTATAATGAAATTGAATGTGAAAATAATAATAATAATAATAATAATAATAAAAAATAACTGGCTTGTAAAATCAGAACTCAATTGCACAAATTTTGAACCCAGAGTCTCTACTAAAAAGCAATACTTTGGTTGTATATCCTCTAGCTAATGAATGCAGATTAAAAAATTCAGGATCATGAGAGTTACTGGATGACAGCCTAGCAGTTTAAAGGGATACTATATGTAGAATCTATGTACTTTTAAAATAATACATGTGTCCGACATCATCATCGATAGTTTCTTTAATTGTATAGTTATGAACATGCTGAATTGAAAAAATATAAATCATGCATGCTGTCAGAGGCATAGCTTTATTTTATTTATAAACTTATAAAATATATTTTGTATAGTTATATCTAAAAATACTAACTGTGAGTTTGTCATATAAAGCTGAATTTTTCCATCACTGTCACTTAGCATATTTTATATTATCTATATTCCATATTCAAGGAATGTGGGATTAGTATTGCGTGTAAAGGGAGAAAAATAAAATATTAAATTTTCATAATTGTACCCAAATTGTAAGATGTTATCATACTCCAGTTGTATTAATTTTTACAACAAAAAATTTATTGTATGTTAAGATATGCCTTGTGGACTATTATGTATATTATTTGTCTAACATGTGTGTTGTTCTTTAAGTATGCTGAGTTTTAATGTTGCTCTTTTATGTAATGTCATGTTCATATCAGTATTTGCTTACTCTGTGCATAATGTTTTCTGCATATATCTTCATCCCCTATTCATACTGAGATAGCATTTATTGTACAGTGTGAATTATTAATTGCATTGCAATTATAAATTTATCGTACATTATTACAATACCTGTAATTCAAATTTATTTATAATACAGCTGTAAATGTATTATCAGAATGTTCAAAAGGTTGTGTTTAATATTTGAAAGGTACTTAATATTTGAAATATTAAAAATTATTACTTAGCTTTGAAATAATATCTATCAGAACACACACATACTTGCTTCAGAATGCCTGAAATACTGGAAGCACTGGCAGATTACTTGTTTCATTTTCTCTTATAGACTGACCATTGCATCATTTGGGGGTAGTTTGAATAGTCTGAAACTATGCCAGTGGAACTCTTTTCATGAGAGAGACTAGCAGGATTAGGGGGTGAGAAATCTAGTGAATAAAATGTTTATTGCATGATAGACTTTCTTTACTCAAAATGTGGGATCATGGCAAATAGTTGAAAGATGTTTTAAACTCTGTTTGCAGTGCAACACAAATTATGTTCTGTATGATACCATTTCATCCACATGTTCTATACAAAGTAGTTAATATCCTCTTAACACCTACCATGAACCTTTTTGAATTGAAGTATTACAGAACAGTTGGAAATTTTGATTTCATTTGCAGTACAACTTTTAATATAGTACATAAACCTTCAGTAGCAATTGGAATAGGGGTTAATATTCAAGAATTGCAATAAAAACTTAAATGCTTCTGACAGAAATTTAATAAACATATTCATTGTACATTTTCAGTACTCAAAATTTCATCGTCTACTAAGTTAGTAAAGCTTCCAGTTAAGTGGTTAAAAATGTTGATTTGTGGTGTGTTTAATATACTGGACATAGTAAATATTGATTTTGCTCTGAAGGCTGTCATGTTTACATACTCATCATTTGAAATTTATTTCATCATTTTCCTTTAACCCTTCTGTTGACACAGTTGCTTTGTTCCACCCATTTAGTATAGAAAAATATTTCACAGTTAAATTACTGTGCTAATTCTAAATAATTTATATTAAAGTCTACTGACCAGTTTTTGACAGCATGTACTCTATATTTGATGGTGGACAAGTAGAGTAACCTTTGCATGATTTAAATTGCACTAGAGAATAAAAAAATGTGCACATAGTAAGCACATAAGCAGCGTTATATGCAATCTGAAATGAGCATGGTTTTTGAATTATTTGCATATTACTTAGATTATGGCAAAGAAGTCAAGGGCTGTCTGTCTGAAAGCACATAAGGAGTGTTATATGCAATTTGAAATGAACATGGTTTTTGAATTATTTGCAGATTACTTAGATTATGGCAAAGCACTCAAGGACTGTCTGTCTGAAGTTGGAAAATGTCATGAAAACTCAAATGCAGCCAGCTCATTTGCTGGGATATAATTTTAAATCTGTGTCGAACTACTGTTTGGCCACTTGGCATTCAGTGGTCTTACCACTTGGCTGCTAGTGAGTTCAAATAGTGAGTGAAGTTGAGAAATTAAATGACTCTTCATGATATGAAATAATGAGGAATTACTAATCAGTGGCAGTGTGTTAACTAATAATTTTTTTGTTGAAAGGGAATTAACAAATCTTTGAATTGTATTCAGTTTTCTGCATAGTTCCTTTCGACCTTAGTATATTTAGTACAGTGACATTTTAGATTCCAGGGCCTTCTCCCCCCCCAAAAAAAAAGAAGTTTTATTTAACCATTGAACATTCTGAAATGACGTTTATCACATATCATCATGTCTGTAATATGAACCATGCAAATGCTTCTTCAGTTTTTTAAACAGAGAGAATTTATTTTGGTCTATATCTGGTAAATATGGTAATTGAAAGATAAGTATTGAAATCTGTATTGTTGAATAGAATCTTAGGAAGTCTGAGTATTGTGTGCTGGAGCTTTATTATGCAAAATGCTTTTCTAGAACATTTTCTTGTGGAGTTTGCCATAGCATTCTATTTTTATGATTAGTTTTAGTTGAGTTAATAGGTTAATATAATAAACATCTTTACCAAATCTCTTGTAGTTGCTTCATGGTTTCTTTGAGCCGACAATGACAGAAAATGGTTTTCTGATGTAGTTGTTACTCTTGGTTGCCCTTGACCAGCCTATCTGTAAACTGATCCAGTGCTTAAAATGCGGCTCCAAACTCTTGATATGACACTTGGAGGGATATTCAAATCTTCGGCATCCTTCATTTGCGTTTGACTTCCTTCAGTTGTACCAAGGCCAATTTATACTCAAGGCCTGCCAGTGTGAAAATATTCTGTTATGTTTTCGGTTGCCTGCATGATATTCCTACTGACCACAAGATGGCGCTACAATTCTGCTACACTTTGCGATGTTTACAAAAATCGGAAAAGTAACAAAAACGAATTCTGTCTTGTTATATGCAAAGTTTAAAAACGATTAACCCATAGTAGTCAGAAATTGTTGATTTCTTATTAATAAAAATACTTTAATTAGAAGGAAAGCATGGAATTTTAAGCTATCTCACCTTTTTTTTTTTTTTTTTTTTTTCACACATAAACACCAGCTATTTGATCTCGATTTTTTAATTCCTACTTTCATCTAGACATGCGCTATTCTGAATTGTACGCATTATAAATATTTATTCTAATTTAAAGATAATTCAGAGCATACACCTTATTTTTTAATTATTTATATAGTAAGAAGTTAACAGATTGCTTCAGATCATAGCTTCAAAAATTTTCAAAATATTTCTATCGGCTGTACTGGGCCAAAAAATAGTTTAGTATCCCCTATCAAAGATGTAATTAACATATTAATACATCGTGATCTAAAATTTGTATATCTGTTTTCACGGCATTGGAGTAAAAATATTACTTAAAGAGATTAAAGTAAAAATATTACTTAAAGAGATTAAATTTTACATACTGAAGAATATTTTTAAATTATTAAATAACTGTTTTTAGGAAATCTTAAAGAATAAAAGTTTAAATAATGCAGATTCTGATCTCTGTGCAGTATTTGCATTGCAGATATTCAAAGACATTCTAAAATTATTAGGAAAAAAAAAAAAAAAAGTCTTACTGTGGCATAGATTTTGAATGAAACTCAAACCCAAAGTTGCTTTTTTGACTAATTTTAATATTACATAGGTGTGTTTCTCTTCACTTTCATTTGTATTCTAAATCGCATTGATGTTAACGTTAAGAAACTAGTAATTGAATTAAGTGCATTGCAGCAATTTACATTTTCAGTGCTAGAGAAACTTCAATTTTTCAAATGAAAATAATGAAATTTTCAATAAATAATGAAATTATCAAGAATAATGTATACATGAAATAAAATGACAGGTATATACAAAATTTTAAACCTATATGCATATAAAGTTAGTCAAAAAAAACAAGCTTATTAAGTATAGCCCTTAAATATATGGCAGCTAGACATTTTTACACACATACAACATTAATCAGAATGACGTGTGCAAAATTTTATGGCTGGCAGCGTGAGATACTGATATAGTTCATTATCAAGAATAATGTATACATGAAATAAAATGACAGGTATATACAAAATTTTAAACCTATATGCATATAAAGTTAGGCAAAAAAAACAAGCTTATTAAGTATAGCCCTTAAATATACGGCAGCTAGACATTTTTACACACATGCAACATTAATCAGAATGACGTGTGCAAAATTTTATGGCTGGCAGCGTGAGATACTGATATAGTTCATTATCAAGAATAATGTATACATGAAATAAAATGACAGGTATATACAAAATTTTAAACCTATATGCATATAAAGTTAGGCCAAAAAAACAAGCTTATTAAGTATAGCCCTTAAATATACGGCAGCCAGACATTTTTACACACATACAACATTAATCGGAATAACACGTGTGCAAAATTTTATAGCTGGCAGCATGAGATACTGATATAGTTCATTATCAAGAATAATGTATACATGAAATAAAATTACTGAATTTCACAAAACAATATTATCACTATTAAGCACACATATACACGAGTGTCATCTTGATACATTACCTACATGTAACTACCTGACATAAATCCATGTGTACCATTCCCATTCCAGATTAATCAGAAGAAAGTTACAAAGTTTTGAAAATAACAGCATTAGATGCACAAAGATTTCAGAATTAAATAAGCAGAATGAGGAATTTCAGAACTGAGTTCAATGAGGTATATACACAATTTTAAACCTATATGCACATAAAGTTATGCAAATAAACCAAGCTTGTTAAGTATAGCCCTTAAATATAAAGCAGCTAGACATAAAATACACTTTTTATTAATAACGAGCCACGTTACAAATAGTGAGCGTATAGCAAAATTGTAGCAGAATGCGAGCGCCACCTAGTGATCAATTTCGCGAAAGCCACTGAAAAATGGGAAGCGGAATTTTGTTCAGTCTGGCAGGCCTTGAGTATGAGTTGGCCTTGGTTGTACCAATAATTAGCTACATTTGACCTTTACTTAAAAAGGATACTTTAGAGCCATAACTGCTATATACTGATCACTGTCAGAAAACACATTCATTTTAAACAACACTGCAGACTGGAATTCCGACATGCTTTCGTTGCATTCCACATTGTCAGTGAACAAATTTGCACATTTCTGGCACTAACGTATGTGCGGAAATGCAATTTTGTGTTCAACTGTATTTAAATTTACATAAATAATTACAGAATCGGGCACTAGTTGCAACATAAACTTATTGAGAATATTTTTTCTCATTCTCCTTTAATTTTAATGACCAATTTATTTCTGGGTTCAAAACTTTTGGGGTTAGGGAGATTTTTTTTTTTTTTTTTTTTTTTTTTTAACTGTGCTTTCATATTTTGTTTCTGAGTTACAGTGCTGAAACCATGTTTCATCTCCAGCTACTAGCTGTGGTTAAATATTTTTTCAGAATATATCCTTGCGAGCAGTTTTTGAGGACGTTCTGCATAATAGTTCTTCATTTCATATGTATATATTCTGGGTACCCATGTGATGTAAACCTTCAACATTTTGTGCAACAGTTTTTTACTGATTTAGTACTAATGGCCATTTCTGTAGAATTTGAAAAAATCACCTCTCATCAATTTTGCATCATGCATTTCTTGACTTAAGTGATCACATTGTGGCTTTTTCTAATATCATCTTAGAACAATGCTGTATCCTGTCTTAGAACGGCAGCTCACCTGGCAGATGGTGTCAGAGTGAAATGGTGTATCACTAGGAATTGTAGCCCATACATTCATTAATATTTATTGCTGTTATTCCTTCTTTTTCTCAAGAAATCATTCCTGAATGATATTTGCTATTCTCAGTATTATTACGGCTAACAACATTTAACTGTATTTTAAAATTAAAACAATGAAACTTACTCTGGGTTTTTTTCCCTTCATATTTCCAAAAGATGATGCAACCATTTTACCACATTTTGCTTTCCAGGTGAATTACATAATATTTGGGCCCTATTAATTACTTCTTGTATATATTATAGCGATGCTGTCGACCATTTCATGAATGTGATCTATACATTCTTTCTTTTATTTTTTTCCCTCCCTTCCGGGGACAGAGCTGTATTCTACTAGTTTGCAGATAAAATCTGAAATAATAATTTATAAATGTTAGAGGTTAATAGTTTGTAATCAACTAAAAACTATAATTTGAATGACAGCTATAAGATTTAAAGTTTTCAATAGAATGCAAAGATATATTTTGATTATTACTTTTTTGCTATGTAAATACATCAGGTACTTATGAAATGATGTAATTAAGGAGTTATCCTGTAATACATAATTTAAGTAGTTGCTTCATATAAAAAGGATGCTTATACAGATTTTTAAGAAGAAATAATGCTTAATGCTTATTATAACTGAATTACTTACATCAGAAAACTTATTTTCACTATATAGGGTTTTATTATGTAATCTGATTAATACCTTTTATGTGTCTTTATTTGTAGCATCTTTTAATTTTTCATTATTTTAACATAGGATTTAACCAAATCTGCTGTGTTAATATTTGCTAATAAGCAAGACATAAAAGGCTGCATGACTCCTGCTGAAATATCGGAGCAGTTGAATTTAACTTCTTTAAAGAAACACAGATGGCATATCCAAGCTTGCTGTGCACTTTCTGGTGAAGGGTAAGATTGCATTAAAGCAGTTATCTGTCTTATAACCTATACATTTATGGTGTTTTTGTTGTATTGACTGATATAAAACAAAACTTGTTTATTTCATAAACTGTATTTTCATGTGCACACTACACTTTTTTGGCTGTTTCTTAATGATTAAAAAATTAAAGAGGGAAAAATATGCATTTCTTATTTTTTAATGATAAAGACTGTATTAATATTTGTTCTTCTCTTGATTAAAAAGTGACAGTATATTGAGACAGATTCGTGATTTTAAAAGTTAAAAATAAAAGGTTTAGATAAATTTAAAATAATTCATTAAAATGTAATGTATGTTTAGCATGTTCCGAACAATTTGAAACTTTTCAGTAAATAGCATTTAATAAACTGTTCATTTCAAATGTAAGCATGTTAAAAATTAGACAGAAATTGAGTAAATTATTACTGTTGGCACTTATGAGGATTGAATGGAAACCATTAAATAGGATAATTACCAATATTAAATCTAAATATTATTTTAACTTTCCTGCCTGACAGTTTGAATTTGTAGACATTATCAGTGTCAAAACAATCATGACATTGTAAATGCCAGTTCTATTAAAACTCTTCTTAGTTCTTCTTTATGAAATTAATTTCTGTATCTCCATAATCCATTCACACATTATATTTAAATTGTAGCTTACTTGTTTACTTTTAGACATCAAGTTCTGGTTGCTTTTAGCCATGGGCTCTGTGTTAAACATTTGAATTCCATGTTTAAACTGTTTGTTAACCAAACATCAAGTGTTTCTAAGATTGAAATTGACTCACAGCCAATTTTAGTTGTTTTCAACTCATGCAGCTGTGATTTCTGAAGAAGTCATAGTTATATCTGTTTGTTGTTCTTTTCTTCATTTCTCTTTTAAAGTAATCCCGTCTAACATATCTTGTGTTGCATTTCTTATGCAAAGGGAAAAAAAAAAAAAAAAAAAAAAAAAACCACTTGCATATTGTTTTTTTGATACTTAGGTATTATCACAACCACCTTAGTTGAAATTGCCCATTCAGAATGTACCAAACTCTGGCAACCATACACATAACAGTTAGTTAGGCAATATGACAAATATTTAGTTTCTAATGTCACCATTTTCACATGCATTCTTTTTATTGTATGCGAAGTTATAGCATCTTTTGTTGAAAAATTGCGATTAATTTTTGTCTTAAACTCGATTTTGAAATTTGTGCTTGTAGGATTTTCTGATACTAGGAGAAAGAGAGGAAATTTCTGCAGGAATGCATTATTTTGCCACAAAATCGCTAAAGAAACAATGTTTCGAATCCTTTCTCAAAGTGATAAACCTGTTTGTAATTTGGTTTACTGATTGTCTTTTGGAATAAATGTATAATTGAAACATAGAATATATATATATATATATATATATAACATATAATTTTTTACAATAAAAGTAATTGTTATTTGTAATGTGTAAAATATGTCAAAGTGCGCCAAGCTGGTTGTGATGGTACGCAAGTACCATTTTTTTCTTCAAGAATTTATCACAAAATATGAATACAGAATGTACTCTATTGCAAAAAATATGCATGAAAATAAAGTTTTGATTTAGGAACAATACTATATTAATTTTACATTCTGTGTCATGTAATGCATAAATGCCTAACATGTATAACCTGAATGATTTGTTTGTAGAATTAAAGTTATCATGCACTTTAAACTTTCAATAATTAGGATGTGTTAGATTATTTGATGTTGAATGGTTAATTAGTTCTCATATGTTTAATGCTATTATCAAATAATTTTTTTAAGAATAATTTGGATTATCTTAAACACCATTAATTATATTTAAAGCCAAACCATTTAATGTTTTGGTGCATTTTCGCAGGACCAGGTTATGCTTCTTTCTTGGTAGTTAGGTTGCACAACTGTGTAATTCATCTAAACTTTCTTTTAAAAAAATGCTATGGGTTTTACATTTTGTATTTATCAACAGATGAAGAAGAAAGAGGCTATCCTGTTTCATTAAGAAAGAGATATTTTCATGACGTAAAGATCATGTTTGAATAGCCATCTCTTGAAATTAAAATGCGACTCAAATCAGAAATGGCGGTGTGGTTTTCATTCATGCCAAAATGAAAAGGTGTCTGAAGACAAACATGATTTGTTGGATATGCTTTCCTCTTATTAGTGCTGTACAATTTGTTTCCTTATTGTGTCAGGAATTAACATCTATTGAACTTTGCAAACCAAACTGCTTCAAATGAACCACAACACAATGATTGATTTTATTAATTTCATAAGAGATGTATGTGTTATCTTGTTTTAAAGGTAAAGTTGACAAACACAACAAAATTGTGGGAAGAAGACTTACCCCCGCAAAGGAACAAACATAATGTAAATGCATCCCTTCCACAGCAGATTTTTGGAAGATTTTGTCAAAAAATTAGAGAATGTTCCTTGTTCTCAATTGTTCAGTTTTGTCTGTTATCTAACCAAAGGAGTAGGGAAAGAAATAAGGAAAAAATGGTGCCAGAAATGCATGGTGTGACTTAAAAGAAAGTATCACTCATAAAATTTTAATCCTATCTACTTAACAATAAACACTTTTGTCACTTTCAATCATAAGATATTGATGCTTTTAAAAAATATTATTGCTTAGGAAGCAAACCTGTCTGAATACTGTTATTTATTAAAATTTTATTTAGCTATCACATATTTTCAAATAATTATAATGTATATATTTTTTAATGTTTGTAAACATTGCTAATGTGTTTTTTTTTAATGTTGGAAGCAGATAATATAACAGATGTGTATTGAGTTTTCACTAAATGGCAATTGCAATGACAGTGACACTTGAAATTATGAGGGAAAAAAAAAAAAAATGTGAAAGAGTGAATTTTCACATTGTTAGATATATTCAATGTGGTATTTTTAACATTTCACCACCATATTAAACCCTTTGCTAATCCTGTGCTTATAGAACTAAATTACTAGATCTCTGCACTAACGAATAGGTTTATTGGAAGTCAAGGAAGAAAAAAAAAAATTATTAAAATCAAAATCAGCTTCTGAGGAGGATTCAAAGAATTAAATTTTTGGTCAGTCCTCTGAGAGGTGGTTCCAATTTATATCATCTTGCTGATGTAGAAGATAATTAGCAGTTATTTTTATACGTGTACTATTTAAGTGTCTCTAAATATTCCAGTCTAGTGATTAATCTAATCTAAGTAACTTTGCAGCACTAGGCAAGAAATTAAGGGTGCATATTTTTTGTCCAGTAATATCTTTAAGGTTTAGTTGTTGTATATTAAATATAGGTAAGCATTTGCAGAGAGGAAGTGACAATAAATTCTTTTGAAATTTTGCAAGATTTCAGAATAAGTGGTTAATGAAGGCCTATTGAGTGTCAATATGTGAGACTGTGATCATGGTAGAACAGTGGAAATTGCACACTACCCCTTTACAGCAGTTTGATGTAGATTTGCACTTATGAAGCTCTGCAGCAGATGGATTTCCAGAATCCAGTGTTTTAAAGACACTGTATGTATATTGTATGACACCATGCCAGTTAGATTGTTGAAATTGGGAAAAAATACATTAATTTTAAAAGTAGAAAATTATCTTTTATTAAACTGATGGTTATGTATTTGGAGGAGCAATTAAAACAACATGAAATACGCTTCTGGCCATTAAAATTGCAGCACCAGGAATGAATAATATGATGAACATCAGAATCATGTGAAGGGAAGAAGAGGTTGGGATATGCAAATGATTAGTATTTCACCATTACTTCGTCTTCCCTTGCCAATGCAGCAAAGTGAAAGATGGGGACTCTGGTATGCCGAACGACAAAGCTGGATAGAGGAGTAGCACAATGTAATCTTTTCAGATGAGTCCCGGGTTCTGCATGCAGCATTCTGATGGTCATATACGTATCTGGAGACTCTTGAGAAGACCAAACGTTGCCTGCTTGCATTTGATATTAGCATAGGGGCCCCTGCACCTGGTGTGATGGTTTGGGCAGCCACAGGGTATATGACATGCACATCTCTGATTCGGATTGACAGTAATTTGAACGCAGATTAGTACATTTCTGACAGCTTACATCCAGTGCTTGCGCCCCATCATCGAAGCCTGCCAAACACCATCTTCTAACAAAATAATGCAAGACCACATGTTGCATGTCATATTCTTACCTTCCTTGATGCATAGGGTATTCAGTTGCTGCCCTGGCCTGCACGGTCTCCAGATCTGTCACCCATTGAAAACATCTGGTCATGGGTTGCTGAGAGACTGTTCCGCCACCCCTCTCCAGCTAATACGTTTGTTGAAGTGTGGCATAGACTTACAGTAGCATGGAATGAGTTACCCATTTCTGTCATCTAAGCCCAGTTTGACACCATGACTAACTGGGTAAGGGCTGTTTTCACTGCCATGGGTGGCAGCTGTTTCTACTAATTTCGCCTCCCAGTAAACCCCCAAACTGCTTACAAATTTAATCATTTTGTCATGCAATAAATATCTTTTTTGTGTTTGCTTTCCGTAATGGTGTTGCAATTTTAATGGCCAGCAGTGTTATTTATTTAGATTTTACAGCACCAAGTTTTTTTATGCTTTTGAGAAAACATGCCATTCTTTCTGTCATGTGCAACTGAGAAGTAGCGTATATCCTTATATATGATAATCAGCTTCTAAGCTTATGATGGTCATTATATGATGCTGGGCAATATTTTGGTGATTAGAATACAGGCAGATTATATTAGAATTACTAGCAGCTTCGCTGCTAACCTTCGTCTGGCTTTTAAATGTACCGGAAAAATGGCTGAAGGGAACACCAAACGTTAAATTTAAAAACTGCATAGAATTTTACTCTGCAGAACAACTTCATAAAAAAAAAAGTTATTACGTATAACAAAATTACAATGAAATAAGCAATATCCCTTAATACAAATATTAATTATCCTAATAAATAAATTAACCAACTTCCCTTTGCAAAATCTTAAGAACTCAAATGGTATAAAAGAGGTTAAGAACTTTGTTTCCTAAAAAATCGCTCAAAACTTTTCAATATCTTAAAAACAATGAAGTGAGCAATAAATAGCATAAAAGAATACAAAAAATTCTGAAAAGCAAAGTATAATTAATGATATTTTATCTTATATTTTCAAGAGAAAAATTACAAAGAAATAAGCTATATCCCTTAATACAAATATTAATTATCCTAATAAAAAAATTAACCAACTTTCCGTTGAAGGAAAAAAATCATGCAAAACATTTCAATATCTTACAAACAGTGAAATAAGCAAAAAATAACATGAAAGCAACTCAAAAAATATAAAATTCCGTGCAGAATTTTACTCTACAGAACAAATTAAAAAAAAAAAAAAGTATTATATATATATATATATAAATAACAGTGAAATATGCCAATCTCTTAAAAACAGTGACATAAGAAATACGATGAAAAATTGTTGCCAAACCCATATTTCTAAAAGAATGAAACTATTAAAAATGACGCGATTTCATCAAAAATCTATCAACAACAATAAGAAAAGAAAATTGTTGCCAAAATCACATTTTTAAAAATGTGAGATGTGAGAAGTGTACTCGGAAGCTTCATTTAAAATTTTTTTTAAAAATACAAAATATTATTTTCCCAAAATTCTTTTTGTAAAAGCAGTCACAAGGATGAAATTTAATGTGTTTAAAAATCAAAGAAAAATAAACTTTTTTAGAAAAAATCCCTTTGAAAAGGTGTTAAGCTCCCTTTGTTAAATAAATTCGTATTTAATCAATTTATTGAAATATGAAATTTATTTTAAGTTCATAAAATAGCTAAGTGCCTATGTTTCATGACGAAATGAAAATGGAGTGTGTAGAGTAAAATCTCACTTTCCTATAGCCCATTATGTCTCAAAATGACACAATTTCATCACAAAGCATAAAATTTAAAAAAAATTCTAATTCTAATTTCGAAAAAAATCGCTCCGAGGTGCACTGGTTCTTGTCTAGATGCACCTATGTAGCAAATTACGCGCAGCGCAAACGAAAGACACACACACACACAGACAGACTCTTTCTTTTATTATATGTAGAGATATTTGCATGCAAAAGGTTTTTATAATGTGCTTGGAAATCGTTTGTGCACCCTACTATTGCACTTATCCCAGATAGTTGTAATATGTTCAAGGATAATAATGCAAGATTTTATGGCAATCTGTTTCATCAGAATAAATGCAGGAGCATTTGACAGCACGAAACTTAAGGAGTGTTTTCTGAACTTCTTTGATCTTGCTTAAATTTAGGAAATGTTCTGAATTACTTGCAAATATGTAGGTGTATATTTAATCACTGTAGTTTATGTTGAAAATTGAATGATTAGATAGTTTTATCTTTCTGCTATGTCTTGCGTCATTTTGTGAAAACGAGTTTTGGATATTGTCAGAGAAAAGTTAGTCTGTCAGGTATTATTTAGTGCAGTTCAGTGACAACACTGTGTGTGTGTATGGATGTTGGCATATCTGTCATATTTCTTCAATAATACATGGAAATTTTCCTTTCTTCTACTTACTGAATGTTAGTAGTTTGATATGTTTAAATAAATGTGTTTCAGACTAAAAATAGCTGTCAAGGAATCAGCAGTGCATATATGAGGAAAAGGTTCTAATATAATGTATTTATATTTGATCAATTTTGAACTTAACATCTGCTTCAAAATTTAAAATAGACTATGAACAGCTGGAGTTTTGGAGAGATACCCTTCTGTTGCTAAAAAAACGTTGGGTAGGAATTTTGTTTTCCAAACTATAATATGGTTAAAAATTTTGTAGAGTTTAGTTGTAATCAAGAAATCAGTGATTCAAATTCTATAACTTGGAATGCTGTATGGGAAATAACGATTGATAGTTCTTTCACAGTTTGTCTTTTGAAAGTAAAAGAAGTATAATCAGTGTTATTAGAAAAATATATGTAATTGATGCTACTTTTTTCTTTATTTCTAATTGAATTTCTAAATAAAATCACAAAAATATTCTACTGCTTTTTACTTCCTTGTACAAAGTAAAGAAAGTGTTATAATCGTGAAAAATTCCAAGTACCATATTTCAACAAAAATATCCATTTTGAATGTATGAAATGCAATTTAACGATGTTTTTGCATGACATCTGTATGTATGGACAGAATGAAGGACTCTTTTTCCCCCAAAAAAATTTATAGAACTGATATAAAGTGGATTCAAAAGAGATTTTTTTATGCCATCTGTATGTATGTATGTATCTCGCATAACTCAAAAATGAGTAGCCTCAGAATGTTGAAATCTTGTATCTAGGACTGCTATAACATGTAGATGTGCACCTCTCTTTTTGGTGGCAATCGGCCACACCAAAAGTAAATAAATATATATACTCACTCTGTTACTCGGCTCCGTGAGCTCAGTTTTTTTTTTTTTAAATTTTTTTATTCTTATGCTGTGGTAAATTGTGCATTTTTTGCTTTAAAAATGGTTGAATTATGTTCTTATCTTCCGGTTAAGGTTTTTATGCCTTTACCTGCATGCAATATTTATAGAATTATCAACAATTTAAAAGTTGTTTAAGTGCGGCTAAGCTTATTTTTTAATCATAGCAACATCCATATTTGTTTACATTTGAAACTTAGCAGAATAGTGGATTTGTTGCCAAAACTAAGTTTCGCAACAACAACTGTTCCTTTTTGTTTGTCTATTTATTTCTTTTATACATCATTTTAGATTTATTATAGTATTTGAATAGAGCATGTGGCAACGATTAGAGAATTCTTCGGACGGTATAATTTTTGTGCTTTCTGAGTTGTAAACTGAATAAGATGCAACGCTGTTAAGTGAACCTAGCGGCAGAGCATCACTGTGGTAAATAAATATAGTGAATTTTAAAGAGTGCATTTATTCTGTTGTAGTTTATGCACTATCGATGAAGTACATTTAATTCAATTCAATAAGTTTAAAGGAAAGGCAAGAAAAAATGCGTATAATTTAATATTCCATGCAAAGAAATCATGTGGTGTACACATCAGTTTTATTATTATTATTAAAACTATTGATGTAGTTTTTAAGTGATTATAATGATTTTCAATAAAGGATAATGTTAACGAAGTTAAAAAGGATCCCTTAAATTATTTTGATAAATCCCAGATGAATCAGAATCAAATAGAAGATTTTGATAAATACTAGATGAATCAGAATCAAATAGAAGAATTACTAGGTGAATCAGAAATCATTAAACAGTACTTATTAAATGTTATTAAAGAATTTTAAGCACAACAGGAACACTATACATTAAAAAAATGACAAGAAGAGAAGTTATTTATCAAAAGCTAAATAATATTTGTGAGTTACAGTTTATAGGAAAGATGATTACCTTCAACAAAAAGCCTTGTCTCATTTGTATTATGTAAGTAGAGACAAGTTTGTTGATTAGATTAAAAATTGCAATAGTGATTTGTGAGATAGTAATGAGATTTTATTTATAACTGTTTATGTGGGAAAATTTTATTGCATAAAGGAGGATAAATTAAGTTTTGACAAAAAAAAAAAAAAGTGTTGGGGGGGGGGGTGAACTTTTAGCTATAATAATGTAATCCAAATATTTTTTATTTAGTTTTCAAATCAAATCCAGTTTTTCTTGGAAGCTGAATGAGTGGAAATCTAGGTAGCAAGTTGATCGTTATTTTGCTAATTATTAGAAAGTAAAATAATTTTGCTGCACAGTCTTTGCTGTCTTTCATATTTGCACTCCATACCTATTATTAGAGAAGTCTATTAAAGGCTTCTTCCATTGGTCGTAGATTTGGGAGTTGCATGATGACAATGTGACAGTATGTCTTTTAAAAGAACTTTGAGACTGAAAATTTATATACGATTGTTCCATGTGCAAAATTGAATTGTAATAGGATAGCCTGAAACTTTGAAGAAAGTTTCTCGACTCAATTCTGTCTTGTTTATAAAAGTAAAAATTGCACTTAAAAATGCATTATTGAACATGAGACTCTTATGGTATACATAATAAAACTCATTGTTTAAAAATATTGATGAAGTTCTAAATTTTACTTCTGGATCTGCATCATAAGTTTTATTAAAAACTTGTTGCTGTTAGTTTAATTACTGTGTGGGTGATATAAAATTATTGCTATTAGTTTTATTCCTGTGTGAGTTATGTAAAATTGTTAGTATGTAATTTTTTCTTTACAATCATGTATGTTTTGATTCATCGCAAGTGCAAGTTTAGTAAATATGCGTAGTCATGTGCTTAAAATAAAAGTTTTAAAGTTGTTCTTTTACTCTTGCAAACAGTATGTTGAAATAGAACAGTGCAGATCTTATTTAACCAGTGAGGATATACAAATCCTTACATAATTTACTTGCTTCCAAAGTGCAATTGAGTGGAGTATTTTCACTCCTTTGAGAATATTTGTATTTTAACATTTGCATGCAGTATCCATGTTTGCTGCACTGTACCTGTGCGCACTTGCTGTAGCTCGAGTATAAAGACGAACTTTTCACTGAGAGACTCGTGCTGTTTCTGCATGCTGTTGGTCAACATTTTATGTTGGCTTATCACCATGTATTTAATTTTGTATTTTACCTTGTAATTTTCAATAAATTTAATTTTATGGTTTACTGGAGTCTTCGGCTTTCCTTTTGATAAACCTTCTGACAAGTTTGGAGTATTGTGGCGTTAAACCACTGCCACGCATTTTCAGGTGTTTGTGCAGTTATTTTGCCATTATTATTAAGATATGTTAATAATTAATAGAAATATTAATACAAATAATATAAATTTATTACTATGGTTCCTAAGATAGTGAATAATATGAAGAAGGAGATGATGCCTAGACTTAAAACGATATCATTGATGAATATGAGCAAGGTGTGTGTGTTGAATATCCCATTCATAAATGCTGATATGAATGGGGTATTCAATAATTAAAACAATTACTACATGAATAGAATGAGCAGATTGAATAAAAAAATACAAAGCATTTTCTGGTGTATCAATAACAGTTATGTATTTTTATAACATTAATTACTTAATGCAATGAATTTATAATTTTTTGTAATCTATTCAGTCTCTTTCATATTTTATACATATCCCTCTCTTATACAAAATTTTGATAATAAATTTTGTTTTATTTTATTGTAACAAAGTATATTAAAAAGATGTGTTGAGTGAGTTTCATGACTGAAATTTCACATTTTTTGCAGATTATATCAAGGACTTGAATGGATTTACTCAAATTTAAAGAATCGTAAATGACGTATACTTGATACTAGTGCCTAAAAGTTCTTCCAGTGTATGGATGTTTAAAAAGAGAGGTAATATGCGTAATGTGAGAAGAAATTTAGTCAGAATCTTTGAATTTTAAAAGGATGTGTCTAAAATATGTGCAGAAAATTTAAAGAAGCAGATGAATTATTTTATTGCAAGTTTTATTTCCTTCTACACATTTCAAGAGGGTTCTTTATTGATAATTTTTCAACCAATGGCTTATTTTTATGTGGGGGAAAAAGGTAGCATTTTACTCAAACCTATGCTGTGTATTATGAAAAACTCTGTGTAAAATTCCAAAGGATTTCTTTTGTCTTCTAATTCTGAACTTGAAAAAAAAACTTCTGTCTGTGTTTATGCATTACATTTTCAAAATATTTCAACTTTGTGTGTTTTCAATAGTAAGTTTCTGTAAAGCTTTTTAATGTTTAGCCTTTTTAAAAAAATTTTGCATTACAACTGGAATCATTAATGTAATCTAGAATCCAAACAACTTCATAAGTTGCCATTTCATGTCTTGAAATGTTTCTAATTATTTAATTATATCATTATAAAATTAATTTGAGAATTTTGTTTGTGAATATATAATAGTTAATGAAAGTGACTAAGGAAACAAGCAGTTGGATTGTTAAACATAAATGTGATATTTTATCATTTTTTTTTAAGAAAATATAATTATTTTGCTTAAGGAAGTGCTAAATAAAATTATTTGTTTATCAATTTAAGGTATTAAACTTTGTAGATATAAGATTTTATTTAAAAATAGTTATTCAAATTTAAATTTGAATTAATTGTATTTGTGTTTCAGAAGATTAAGCTTTAGTTTACTATAAATAGGGGATAATTATCTTCTTGGATCTTTTTTGAAAATATTTAAAAAAAAAAAAAGATGTATTGAAATGATTTGAAGAATGTTCTTTGGAATTACACCAGTAAAAGTATTTTCTTGAAAAAGAATCTGTTTTACTATAATCCCTTAAAAAGGCAAATTTAATTATGATTTTCATCATCTCACAAGTCATGGTCATTTGTCTCATGCTCGTGGGAAAAAAGAATTTTCATCATCATTCATACCATCTATGTACAGTGAAATCACTCATAGCAACTATATCCTTACGAGATTCACAGCTGAAAATGATCCTTAGTTTGTGAACATGATTAATGATACTAAGCATTATCAATAATCATATTCATTAAAGCTACTATAACAAAAACCCAAAATGATCTGAAATTGTGGGTGATCATCAATGGGAGATTTCACTGCATCTCGAAATATTATCAATTTATTACAAATTGTATTTAATTAATCTGTATATACTATTTTTAATTTCTTATATGTTTGTTTATATATGGAATTAGGCACTTGAATGAATGTGATGTAACATTTCTGGCATTAAGCATTTATATTTATGCTAGAAACATTGCGCCTATTTTCAAACTATGAAATACTGTAAAATATTTATGCCTATATATGTATAGATATTCAGTCTGTTAAAATGTAAGACTTTTTATATACACAAGGTATTAGAACATGTATCAGATGCTGTTATGTATATTAATTTGCTGAAGTTTTCTCTGTTAATAATCTATGGGAAAAAAAAAATTCTCTCCTGCAGCTGTTTCTGAACATGATATGTTTATTTCAAGATGTTTGAGTTCAAGTAAAATATTCCTAGTGGCAACCACATTATCCAGATTATTAAAGTAACATGTATTTCCTCCTATAGAAATGTAATTAACTAGCTTTGAGAGATACAATCTGTTCTATGTTTTGAGAAGCAAATTATCTTCTGCTAACATGCATTGCTCAATTTGGAGTAAATCATTTCTTATTTATTGTCTAGAAAATTGGTTAATTAACCTAATATTTAAAATTTAATATGGGGGCAATTTAAGCACTGAAATTGCATTGGTAAATACTTTTGATCAAGGTATATCATGTGGCACTAAAAAATCTTTTAATTGCAGTAATGATGCAAGTGTTCATAATTATCTATTAGATATTTTATAACTATATTCAAAATTATCAATTAGATAACTTACTAAAAGGGAAAGTAAATTATTCAATTATTAAAGTAAGCTATTAAGGAAACTTGCTATTCACCAGTTGGTGGCAGATAAATCGATCTTATGGCTCTTGCAGTAATAACACTTCCTGGAGTATATATAGGATGTATTTTAGGATAGGGCAATTATTGTAATATCACAGCTAAAAACATTTGGTAACACTCTATTAAAGGTGTTTCTGACAGAAAAGTAATTGAATCGTATAGACAGGAAAAGAATTGAAGAATATGAGGATAAATATAAAGGGTTATAATATGAAGGAATTTTTATTTTTTAAACATGACCTTAATCATGTCTTAACTTCGTATATTAAAAGTTTTAGGAAATGCATTATAAATGGAGCTTTTTATGCAAGCTGGAATATTTCATTGTGCATTTATTGGTTCACTTAAAAACTGTGCATTTTAAATGCAAATTTCAAGTATCTGACCAGTCACATTATTCTTGTTTTAAAACCTACTTGTGCACTTTTTATGGATACTCATGTTGTAAATACTGCAGAATTTTCATGATTGTATTAAGTTCTTTAAATAAAATCTTAAATATATATATTATATATATTTATTTTATATTCATTTAATATTTTATATTTGCTCAATCATTCAAAATGGCTTTGTGATTCACAAAGTGCTTTTCATAATGTACTTTTTAAAACTTTACTATTGTTTTTTTGTTTTCATTTTTATATTTATTTCACTTTAGAGTAATTGAAATTAGTATGTGTTTCTTTATGGTATGTTTTCAACTATATCATATTGTTGATGTAATAAGAAAAGTGATTTATTTATATTGAACTTTGTAGTTTAAGTAAGTGTACTCTGATAACTAATATGTAAGTTTTTCATATGTAATATAAGACTGAAAAGGGATTTAAAAAAAAAGGAAATTTGTATTAATTTCTAAGGCTATTAAACTATTAATATAATACACTTAAAATTTTTTAAAAATGTCAAATTTTAAAACACAATTTTAAATGCTTTTTGAATTTTGTCTAGTAATATATGATTTTTATTTAGAATTAATTAAATATTTTAACTATAATGTATTTTTTATTCATTGAACTCCCTGTTATCCATCCAACATGCATAAAAATGCATAGGTAAATGGAAAATGTGTATAATTTAAAAATGATCCTGTAAAATTGTAATTAGTGCATCAGTGCCATAAAGAATTAACTTTTTTTAAATTAATGGTATAAGTATGTTTAAATCAAAATTCAATTAAAGTAAAAATAAAATTTTCTGTCCCCTTCTCCAGGAAGGTCCATTAGATTCCTTTTTCTAAATAACATGTTGACATTTTTTCAGATAACGTAACGGCCATCATGAAAGAAATTAGTGATGCTAAATTTGAACTTATTTTATTTGCTCATATAATCTGACATCTTATCTATATAATTTATTGCCACACCATGACAACCCTTTCTTACTTTTTTACTTTCATCTTTTAGCTATTTTGCTGGCTTCTGTTACTGCATCAAAAATATTTTTTATCAGTATCATTTTGTAGCTTTACTTATTCTTTTCTCAGTCTTTACTTTTAGCTTTTCTTCATATATATTTTTAAATTCCGGAACACTAAGACCCGGTGCTGTTACTGTTTTATTATCTAAAATTTTCTACTTTTAGATTATCAAGTATCAATTTTTCGTAATCGGGAATTAATGTTAAGCTTTGAACTTTTCTAAGCCTTAACATTGAGAATCAGTGTATTAAAAATCGTGAGTTTCTTCAAAAGAAAAGACAAACTGTACCTTGTCTTAAAATTCTAGTCTGAGAACGTTTCTGAGAAATAAATATTTCATGCATAGATAATGAGGAGTTTGCTGTATTAAGGCTATCAGCCCAGTTTTTCTGGTTCTAGATTAAATACCAAATTCAAAATTATGAGCTTTGTGAAAATTGAATATGAAGGAACAGCTATGCATAGCTATTTCTTCATATTCAATAACAGCTATGCATAGCTATTTCTGCATTCCTTAATTTTTTGTTACGATCAATTTTAGAAATTGTGTTACTTTTGAAAAAAAAAAAATTAAATCCCTTGTACTAGTTTCTCATTTTTATAAACATTCGTATGGATTTATTCTACCAGTTTGTAATTTTTTTTTTATAAAAGAATGCAATTGAATAATAGCATAGATTTTCCTACATTAAAGGTATGGCAATGATATGTAAGTCAGACACCTTAAATAATGTTAAAAATACGTAGTTCTCATTATATATATAAAAAATTGCTCATTGTATTCATATTCCCAGAATTTGATTGCGTAATTCTATTAAATGATTTCATAAGTAAAGTTTTGCTGTTATGTTGTCATCTTATTTTGTGTATGTATATATTGTATTCTGTATTGTTTTTCAAATAAAAATTCATTTTGTATGAATTATGTAGTTTTACTGAAAACAGGTTACCATACTTTGGAATTTTCATTTAATTTTTTATAAGTAAATTTCCCATTTTGTCCATGAGTAATAGTTCTTCATTGTATGAAATTTATTGGGTTACTTGATTAAATTTTCTTGTTAAAATATTCTGCTGTTTGTTAAACAGCTTTATATTGTATTGGTATTAAATTTTCTTCATCCTGTGTGTATTTGTATACTTAAGTGTGCTTCTTCATATACCATGTTTATGTATGAAGTTCATGTTCTACAAATACTGGAGTAACGAAATGGAACACTGCCAAGCAAATATTATTTTAGTTCTGATTTTCCTTCATGAGTTAAATCTGATATAATACATATGATATATTCATTAGCATTCACACTGCAAAAAACGTAACGCCGAACATGCGTGTAACTCCATCATTCATACAAGGGCAAGAGTTTAGACAAAACCTTAATACGGAACACTAGAATTACTGAAGTTTTGAGATGTAAAAAATCAACTTTGCCTTTCCCAGGATTCAAACCATTGATCTTCCAATTACTGATTGAATATACTACTACTTAGCACGCATGGGGAATAAAAAATTCATTGTAACTTAAAGGTATCTGTAATGCTTTGGCATTTCATTTTATCCCAGAATTTGGACTTTGATAGAATCTGGGCAATTTTATTACTCACAGAATGTAGAAAAGATATGACAACAGTAAGTAATGTGAATTTTTTTATGAGAAAATGTTCTTTATAATGGTAAAAAGAAAATATTCTTAAGCTTTTTCAACAGCAAAAGGAGAAGATTTATTCAAGAGAGCAATAACTTCTGACAAAGAAAAGACTGCGAAGTGACAACAGAATATTACTTTAAAATGTATTTATGATTTACATATGCTTTTGGTAATTTAACTGCATATAAAAATTTAAGCGTAGAATCAAGTGATTTGGTAATCTTACTAGTAATAAATTATAACTCACAATTTAATTCCTATTCAGTATTAGAAATGCCGTTATTAGCTGCTGAAATTTTTCAATGAAATAATTTGCACATCATCTAGCCAAGCAGGTCTCTAAACGTTGCCTTTCTCATAATAGCCAGTATGGCCCGCAGGCCACGAACAGACTGTCTCACGAAGCTTCGTGGGGCCAAGATCCAGTTAATTCATCCAGTTTCCACGGCAGTGCAATTGTGATGAACGGCATATATGTTTTTAAACTAAGCAGTGAGATTTTTGTGATTAGATCTATACGCTATGATGTTAGGAAGAGCTTTGTTTTCTAGACTTTCATCCAGTTTCGCCTAACATAAATTTCTTAAAGCTGTGTTTAAAGGTTTGCAAAAATATATTTCTGCCCCAGCATATTGGAGGTTTCTTCGGTTTAGTATGTACTTTACTTTTAATGGATTAACCTCCCGGTTGTCACAATTTATCAGCGCATTTCGTTTACATTTTGATCAGGTGCAAACTTTCGCTCATAAATATTTCATATTTTGGGCAAGTTTTGTGTAAAAAAAGTCTCAAAAACTTAAAATAAATTAGAACGTATATAGATCAAAAAATAACATTTAAACAAAATTACTACTGAAAATTTCTATGAACCAACCTAGAATACTTCTATGAAAGTAGGAAAGCTATGACATGAACACTTTACTCTTCTAAAAAGTACAATGAGAACATTTTACTTCCTTGTACAAAGTAAAGAAAGTATTGTAATCGCGAAAAATTTCGGATACCATACTTCAATGAAAATATCTATTTTGACCGCTCTCGAATCCATTTGAAAAAAAGAAAATTTTATGTACATACGGACAATCTTGTGATTTTTCTATTGAATTTTATGTTGCCTAAGAATAAAGGACCCTTTTTTCGCAAAATGGATTTCAAATTTATTCAGGAGAGATTTTTTCTTCACATCTGACGTACGTACGTATGTGTATATCTCGCATAACTCAAAAACGAGCAACTACAAAAAGTTGGAATTTTGACTGCCATAACATGTAGTTGTGCACCACCCTTTTTGGTTGCAATTAGCTGCGTCAAAAGTATATATAAAAACTAAGAAATTTAGAACTAATATTTCACAAAGACCAAAAATTGAAATTCATATTTAATAAATTTTAAATAATTGCAACAAAGAATTTAAAAATGTTAAAACCAAAATATTTCAAACAAGCAAAACCCCATTTAAAAAATTAATGAAATTTAAAGAAAAATGAACAGAAACAGAAGAGGAATTCAATCAACTTCAATGCTACTTCATCAGGGGGGAGGAATATTGAAATCTCTCTTCTACAAAAATCCTTGCTTTTCTTTGTCCAGGATTAGCCATTTCAAAGTATTTTAATTATAATAATATAATTCACCCAAAAATTCTGGTCCTTTCCCAAAGCAAGGAAAAAACAAAGTAAATTCTAATTAGAATAATTAGAAAAACCTTAAAAAAAGATAATTAGATTTTATTAAAAGAATTGAAAGGGCAAAAACAAAATATATATGTATGTGTATGATAAAAACTTGGAGTAAGCAGCAATGGAGTGACAATGGTTCTCTGCATAATAACTTGCATATACCGTACTACATTATTAGAAAGATGACACTCGAAGGAGAGATTGGTAGACAGACGTAGCCGAACTGAACATTATTTTTATTGCTGGACAGGAACTAATTATCAAAAACATATTTTTATTACACATGATCACAATCACAATAACACACATGACAGTTTTATATAGAGTATCACATTTTAAATAAGGGCATATTTAGCAGCAGGACAATGCAAAGCAAAATGAAACAGCGTCTAAGCGACAACAGAACTGCAAGCTAACTGTGCATTTATCCAATATGGCAGTCTGTTAAGATAAAGGTTTTGACTTACGTTAGAAAGGTTTCAGTTTCCAAAGTTACGTCATCAGCATTTCGTAGGCCATGAAGATGGATTAATCTAGAAATGCCGCAATCCATAGAAGTTATTACGAATTTTAGAATAGAGAGGGAAAATTAAAGAGTTACCGTTAGTTTAAATTATAATTTTTATTTACATATTTTTTATTCTTAGGCATTATCTTGTATGCCGCCATTTTGCTCATTTCACATGCAGCTGCAGTTTTTCGGACTGATTTTCCATGGAAGTGTGCAGGTGGTTCCTCAGCGACCTATACATTTGCTCCAGTAAAAGCCGACCGGTGACGTTTAGCAGCTCTGGAATTCTCATTTGCAACACTACCTGTTTGTTTGAATTTCCCGCACAATGTTTTTTATGCATTCGGCTGCGGACTATTAGCAACTTGGAATTTTCGTCCAACGAATATGTCATTTTCAACACTTTCCTACAGAATCTGCTGTTCAGCTATACTGCTCGTCCAGTCACAGATAACACTTATTTTAAGTCAAAACCATTTCTTGCAGATGCATATTTTGATGATTTGTATGCATTAAAACTGGAAAGAATGGCAAAAGGGATTTGCAGCACCATCTGTTGGAAAATTTTGAAATTTATGTCCTGTCACATGAATTTGTTGCATGAATTATTTTCTTTTTAACAGTTTTCCTGTCGTAAATTTTTGAAAAACGTCAGTTTATTTTAGGACATTCAATATATACACATATAATGTATTCTTGATTATCCCAGCTAATGTCAGTGATGCAGCTCATGGATAATTGAAAAACGCTGTTAATCCATACTATCCATTTTCATGCATACTGTACAAGTTTATTTCTTAAAGTATCGGTAATTTTACTTTAATTTTGAGAACGCTAAAGGATTTTTCGAATTTCACTGATTATTTTTCGAAGTGAAATTTTATCATTGCATTCGTATCCCATATGATCGATGAAATCCAACAGAGTTTCAGCAGAAGTCGTTGCTGTCTCGGGACTAATGAAATTGTCAGAGTCACTTCTACTTTCAGTACTTCACTTGTATTTATAATATAACTTTCAGCCTTTTGTGCTCATGCGACATTTGAAACGATATCTGTATCACTCAATCACTGAAAGCCCAACTCAGTCGAATCGCCATTTCTTTATCCTGATCGACATTTTTTAAGAAATTTCAATTTTTTGGCATCCAACAGCAGTTATTGCCTTGTCTTCTTCACAATTAAAAAATCTCCGATATCTGTACTAGGAAGAATATTTTTCTATGATCGAACCAGTGTTATTGTTTTACTTTCCGCCAAATTTTTGTTACTTTGTATTTGCATCCAATACAATCAGCTTTTTTCAAAACTTCATTTAATCACCTTACCCAGCAACAGTTACGAGAATGGTAAAGTAATTTTGCTGATAATTTTATATTTTGGTACATCTGCTGAATTTAATTGATAACATTTGGTCGTAAAAATTTAGCATTACGTTTAGCATTCGTGCATACGTTGAGTGTGCGTGCATGCTACGCAGGATCAATCTGTATCCGGATCATCGAGAGTACATTGTAAACATAAAGGTATACCATTATACCTAAAAATCTGTGACGCACATCGAAAAGCTGTAAATAATTAACTGTCACTACTCGCATATTGTGTAGTAAGATAAAACACCTTGCGTAATGACATACGTCATAGTTGTTTAACCTATTTTCAAAATGAAGCACAACATGATAGCCCTATACACAGTACGTAATTACCTTTTTTTTTCGTTATAAGCTGCACACTATTTAACAAGTGATATCTTCTGACATATTACTGAAAGCTTATATATTCGTCAAATGCTGCGTAGTGTTTAAAAAATTATCGGTTGTATATTCTGTAAATTTAAGTACAGATAGGTATCGAATTAAAAAGTTAAGATAAATATTAAAATTATTAAAACTTGCCTTTACTTTTTTTAATTTCTGAGTTTGTTAATCAGTAAAGGCTTCATTAAATTTCTAAGATAAATGCAATGTTCTTCAAAATGGCAGCATTCTAAGGATGACAGCCATTTGCAAGGCCACATGAAGATAAATGAGAGCTCTCATCTTTTGCGGAATGGCAAACACTTGCCGAAACGCTGGGACTTGCAGTGCTTACCGGTTATCAGCGATTAATCGCCAGATGGTATAACAAATTCAAAATCGGGTAATAAGAATTGTGAAATAATTTTTTTCGTTATAAGAAATAATTTTTTTCGGATTTATAATGATGACAATTTTCAGTTTGAGTGAAAATGAAGCAATTCCATTCTTTCAAGAAAGGGGTATATTAACCTCTACCCAAGTTTGCGAAACTGAGTATGAAATGAAGTTGCATAAGCCTGTGGACAGATGGAGATGCAATGTGAAAAATTACCAGGAGAAGAGAGGGCTTCACATCACAACTCGTTCGCTGCTTCAAAAATCACATTTCTGATTTATATACTGGCAAAAAGAACAGCTTTATGACCACTTGAAAAATAAACTAGAAGTTCTTTCTTTAAAAGTAGGAATTTATTTTTGCAAATAAATGGAAGTGACTTTCCTTTTTTAAATATTTTCATTAAAATTCAGTTATTTAATTAATATGACACCTAAATTTAGCGACATTTGTTCCTTGGTCACTGGTAAAAACGACAAGTATGATGGCTGTTTCTGTTAAGTTCTTTCAATTTTTGTACAACTGTGGAGAATTCTTTATTATTATTATTTGTCCGCTGCCCTGAGAGAGGGTGCTACCAGCTTTCTCCCTCTTCCTCTCTGGAGGGAAATTCGAACTGGTTACTCGGTTCCTGGCTGCCGTCGGTGAAGCACGCACTCACCTCTCTTTCCCTCCGTGATGTTATCGTAGCTGTAATATGACTTTCTTGATTTTTACTCATGCGGACTTGCGAACTTTGCTCATCTTGTAACTACATGCAATGTGATAGTGTATAAGTGAATATATGTTAAAATATATATCATCCTATAATTAAATGTAAATGTTAATATTACCAAGTCAGATTTTGTTAACATTCAACGTGCAATCAAAAATGGCATCCATTACCAACAGCCATAAATGGTGACCCGTCAAGTTAGTGAACACGTGCCTCCGGTAACCTGCTTGCATCCTCAAGTTCTGTGATTATAATGTGCTATGAAGTGAAAATTATTTCTGTTCATGCAAACTACTAGCGTAATCCATCATTATTTTCGTGTCATCAGCAATATAGTGTGAAAAACAGTTGTGCCTGCTTAACAACGTGCTTGTGAATTATCATGTGTCTCATGCAAATCGTACAACGTGGTTACATATCATAAAATAAGTTTTTTCGGAATATTTTTTCTATAAGTGAATTGTGTTGTGCTGAACCTGCTGCTGACTGAGCAAATATTTCTCGTATAATTCGGAGGTAAGCCACGCAAATTCTTAGTATTACTTATGCTTATATTCGGATAGCTTACCTGCAAAAGTGTTTCTCTCACGTTAATGTTTATATTATTTATTTTGCACTAGTGTCGTATGTGAACTTATTAGTGACTGATTATTGTGTATTTATTTGTGTCATATTGGCAATATATATTTGTTTTTGCGAATCATGACTCCACCACAACCCATCACAGACGATCTTAATATTTCACGTGTTTCCGTCAAACCTCCCCCATTTTGGAAGGTCAACCCTACTTTCTGGTTTGCCCAACTAGAAGCCTAGTTTGATATCGCCGGAATCACTGTTGACTCCACGAAATTCAATCATGTGATATCTGCAATCGAATCTGATATTCTCAATAGCGTTTGTGATATCGTTTTACACCCACCTGTGACTGGCAAATATGACACACTAAAAACACGCTTAATTGAATTGCATTCTGAAAGTGAGGAGTCAAAGTTACGTACACTTCTTCAAGGGCTGGAACTTGGCGATCAACGCCCATCACAATTACTTTGCCGTATGCGAAACCTCGCTGGAGAGACCACTTGGAGAACCTTTGTTGAAATCCCTATATATATCTCGTCTCCCGCAAAATACACAAAGTGTTCTTGCTGCCTTAAGTGATGATCTTCCAAAACTAGCAGTTGTAGCTGATAAAATTACAGATCTCACAACTCTCCCACACATAAATAGTGCTGCTACGGCATCTACCTCTCCCATTGAACAGCAAGTTGCAGATCTGACAAAGCAGGTAAATGAAGATCCTGTCGCTAAGCTTAAATCGAAACGCAAAGTATTAAGGACAGCAGTATCCAAGGTATTAAAGAAAATTGAGACAGAATTAAGCAAAGATGACGTTAGTATAAATGTAATAGAAGAAACTTTAGACATATTAAACGAAAAGGCAAAAACTCTGAGTGATTTAAACACTCAAATAGAACAGGATTTGAGGGTCCCAGAGGATGAATTTGAACTTGAAGTTTCATCCGCTCTAGAATATGAAGAAAAAATCCATCTGTGGCAATTTAGAGCAAGAAAAAAATTGAGGGAATTACACAAACTCGAAAATTCGGATCCTAATGAAACCGCTATAGATTCCAAACTTGAAAATAATAAAATTATTCGCCTTCCAAAATTGACTATCGCTAAATTTTTTGGTGATTCTAGCAATTGGCAGGAATTTTGGAGTCAATTCGAGGCAGCTATCCATAACAACGACTCATTATCGAAAGTAAATAAGTTCAGTTACTTAAAGTCATTACTAGGTGGGGTAGCTTATAATGCCGTTTTCAGACTCTCGCTTACAAATGAGAACTACGATTCAGCTATAGAACTGTTAATTAACAGATTTGGGAGAAAAGATTTGGTAATAAATGCTCACATGAATAAGCTGTTAAATCTTTCCCATGTTAGAAATGTAAGGGATATAGAAAATCTTAGGAATTTATATGATCAGTGTGAAATTCAAATTAGATGCTTAAAGTCAATGAACGTCGTATCAGAAACTTACGGTAGTTTACTTTGCCCAATATTGTTAAAATTAATTCCATCAGACATAACATTAGAATACATTCGCAGTAGAAACAGTGACCAAACATGGAACGCTAACGAATTAATGGAATTTATTCGTAAAGAAATAGAAAGCCGCGAAAGAGCTACGCAGTTAAATGAAAGTAGAGAAACAAAAACAAAACACCGAGCGGGAATGATTCATAACTGGAGGCATAAATCAAACGATCCTCTCCACTCCGCTCACGATAATGTAAACAACAAGCGCAGTAAACAGGTTGAAAGAAGTTCGCCTAAAACGTATGAATATGTTGCTCCAGTCGCTAGCAGTAAATGCATATATTGTGACGAACTACACGATTCGGAGCGCTGCGAAATTAAAACCGTGGAGGAGAAAAGAAATATTTTAAAATCTCAAGCTCGATGTTTTTTGTGTTTAAAATCTCAGCATAAAATTAAGCAGTGTAAGGAAAAAAAATGTGCGAAATATGTAATAAAAACCACAATAGGTCTATTTGTTTCCAACTCGGAACCAAATCGGAGAAAAACGAGGTCGTGTCGACTATTCCATCCAGTAAAGAAGATGTTCAGATTAGTCAATTAAAAACCGAAACTTTCCGCAGTGCATTGCTACAAACGTGTACTGTGATAATACGTCCATTTTTTGAGAAGGATAATTTAGAACCAGTTCGTATTCTATTAGACAATGGATCGATGAGAAGTTTTATAATTCGAGACATTTCAGAGAAGTGTAAATTACCTGTTATTCGAAAGGAGACTTTGTCCGTATTTGCCTTTGGGGTTAACCAGGCAACAGAACAAACTTACAATGTTGTGAAAGTTAAACTAGAAAACAGAAGTAAACCATCCCTAAATATAGAAATTAAAGCTTTAGAAACTAACCAAATATGTGCAACTAATTTAGCTTTCCCTGATATCCCAGTTTCCAAAATTAACAAAGAGATAATAGGACTACAATTAGCTGATTCTTGTGAATTCAGTGACAAAAATATTGCTGTTTTGATCGGAGCAGATTACTATCATGAAGTAATAACTAGTAGACTTAAACGTTTTAAAAATAAACTTGTAGCTTCCGAAACAATATTTTGATGGTGTCTTCAAGGCCGGACTGATTCTAACGGTAAATTGTTAAACATGGACATTATTGTTGACGATAAATTGGTCTCAACACAGTTAAAGCAGTTTTGGGAATTATAAACATGGGGAATTGAACAAGGGAAGGAAATTAGTAAAATAAGATAATGACGTTTTAGAGAATTTTAACAGAACTATCAAATTTAAAGAAACGTGATATGAGGTTAAACTCCCTTGGAATGAAAATTCGTCTGAATTAAAAACGAATTACGTAAATGCAGAAGTTCGCTTTAATAAACTGGTTAAAAGGTTGAGAAATGATCCACTGCTACATCAGCAGTATCACTCAGTTATAGAACAACATTTAAAAAGGGGTATAGCTGAGGAAATTGATCCAAGTTCTGAAGAAACAGGAAGAATTTACTACGTGCCTCGCCAGCCAGTTATCCGACCTGACAAACCCGTGAGAGTTGTATTTGAGGCATCCAGCCATTCGAAAAACGAATACTCTTTAAACGATTGTCTCTATTCCGGTCCTAATTTAAATCCACCATTGTTAGAGATATTAATACAATTTCGTACACATAGTATAGAATTTACTGCCGACATTGAACAAGCCTTTCTCCAGATTTCTCTGTCACCTGAAGATAGGGATGCTGTAAGATTTTTGTAGGCAAATAACCTTACAGATAAGGATGGGAAACCTAACACGAAAATACTTAGGATGACTCGCGTTTTGTTTGGAGCTACATCCAGTCCATTTTTGCTTGCCGCTACTATCAAACATCACATAAATACCTGTAAAGAAACAAATCAGAAAGCAGTTAAACTATTGAACGAATTTTTATACGTAGACGATTTAATAGGTGGGGATGAAGACGAAAATGAAGCTAAACTCATATATGAAGATACTACATATATATTGAAGGCTGCTGGTTTCAACATGCGAAAATGGAAAACAAATTGTGGGAATCTGCAGGAAGTTTTTGACGAATACGAAAATGGTGAAATTCAGAAAGTTCTGGAACAGAAGGTATTGGGATATAAATGGAATTACAAGGAAGATCTTCTGAAGATAGAATCACAAAATCTAACTAATCAAGGGAAAACAAAGTTAATGACAAAAAGAGAAGTTCTTAAAACCATTGGAAAGCTTTACGATCCCATTGGATTTATAAGTCCATTCACTATTAGGGCAAAAATACTAATGCAGGAAATTTGGCAACTTGGAGTAGATTGGGATGATCCGTTATTGGACTGTGAAAACAGAATGAAAAAATGGATTAATGAACTGTCAGCGATTCAGGATGTAAACATTCCGCGACATTACTTCCGAAAGACTAACAAGTCTGAATTGAGAGATATTCAAATGCATTGCTTTACCGACGCAAGTCCGAAGGTATATGGAGCTGTGATATACCTGCGATACGTCACGACGGACAGTGAAATAGGAAGTAGTTTTGTCATTTCCAAAACCAGAGTAGCTCCACTGAAGAAGCTGTCCCTTCCAAGATTAGAGCTGATGGGGCGCTCATCGGAGCAAGATTAGCCTCGAATGTCAAAGAACAGTTAGAGAAAAGACTCTAGATGAATGTATATTTTTGGTCAGACTCTTCTGTTACGTTACATTGGATAAAAGGGCGATTTAAATAAATGGAAGCCATTCATCCAACATCGAGTAATGGAAATACGAGAGAAAACATCACCTGAGTCCTGGAATTATTGCCTTGGAGATGAAAATCCGGCTGATATGCTGACCAGAGGAACAAAGACAAATTCCACGAAAGGAATAACGTTGTCTGAACTACGAAATAGTGACATGTGGTGGCATGGACCTAAGTGGCTATTACAGAGTATCGATTAGTGGCCAAAACTTCCAGAATCAGTAAGAGATTTCAAGGGTCATGAAGAGCTTGAACTTCGAAGGGGAGCTGTAGTGAACTCAACAGTCACAGGTGAAAATTCCATTGAGAACGAATTCATTAAAAGGTATTCGTCATTCAGCAAATTGATTAGAACTACTGCGTGGTGTTTAATGTTTGCGAACAACTGTAGAACCAATCCACCATTAAGAAAAGAAAGTTTTTTGAGTGCTTCTGAACTAAAGAATGCAACAAAGGTGCTAGTTAAAATGTGTACAACATTCTGAATTTGAACCTGAAATTAAGTGCCTGCAGTCGAAACGATCAGTTCCAAGTAATAGTAAGGTTTTATCCTTAAATGTATTTCTTGATGAAGATGAACTTTTACGAGTTGGTGAGAGACTACGTTACTCCAATCTTTCAGAAGACCAGAAACATCAACTTCTTTTACCCAAAGGACATCATTTCACTGAATTACTCATAGATTATTATCACAAAAAATCTCTTCATTCGGGCGTTCAAACAACAGTTTCTCTTATTAGACAATTATACTGGATACCTTCCGGAGAAGATAGAGTTAGACGCGTTATAAGTAAATGCATGACGTGCTTTCGAACAAGGAACCAAACCATAAACCAAATGATGGGAGACTTACCTAGAGATAGAGTAGTAATAACTAGACCATTCGAAAAAATAGGACTTGACTTTGCAGGTCCAGTTATCACCAAGCCTAATTTGAAAAGATCTAGAGTTACGTTTAAATCATACATCGCGATATTTATTTGCTTTAGTACAAAGGCTATTCATCTAGAAGTAGTATCGGATTTGTCTACTGAAAGCCTTTCTAGCATGCCTTAGAAGGTTTATTGCCAGACGATCTAAACCATCCATTGTTTGGAGTGATAACGCTACGAACTTCAAGGGAACGAAGAATGTTCTTGACAAAAACTCTTTAGAATTTGTAGATCGGATCCTATTCAGCGCTTTAGTTCCGAAGAAGGTATAACATGGAGATTCATTCCTCCTTCTTTCCCGCATTTTGGCGGATTATGGGAGGTTAATATAAAATCAATGAAGAGAATTTTGACAAAGGTCGCGAAAACGACAATTTTAAACTTTGAAGAGCTGTATACATTAATTACACAAATAGAAGCCTGCTTGAACTCTCGACCTCTATCACCTATTTCGGCTGATACAACAGATTTTTGACTCCAGGTCATTTCCTAATAGGAGCTCCACTTTTGTCGATACCAGAACCGAATGATTCTGTAGATTTTTTGACCTTGTCTTCTAGATGGACCTTAATTCAAAAACTTAGAGGTAATTTCTGGAACCGTTGGAGCGTGGAATATCTTAATCATTTGCAGAACCGCTCAAAATGGAATCAAGTGAGATCCAATCTCAAGGCAGGACAACTAGTCTTGTTAAAGGATAAAAACAAGACACCCATGAAGTGGACACTAGCTCGCATCGAGAATACCTTTCCTGGTCCAGATGGACTAGTACGAGTCGTAGACGTCAGAACTTCAGATGGAATCTTTCGTCGAGCCGTCTCTAATATCAGCCCACTCCCATTTCCAAATGATGTTGGACAATTGTCCAACGGGGGCCGGGATGTTCCGGTTTGACTAGAAACTTTCACTATGCCGAAGTTCCGGTTTGATTAGAAACAAACTTTTCTATGCCTCAGAATGGCAACAGTGAGAACTTGACTTTAGATTTGTTATGACGCAGCTAAAACGATGCTCCTGAGATGTAACATTAGATTCGATTCTAGATTAGATTAATTTTAATATTTTAATAAATCCTTGTAAAACTAGATTGAGTGTTTGATCATAGAATTATAGCTGAACCACCGCTTGCAGAAATTTAGATGTGGCATTTAGATACGTTGTTAGATAGTTAGATGCGTAGCAGCGACATTCGTGATTCGAATAGTGTACATTAGTGCGTATAAACAATTGCGATGCCATCCGAACGATTCGACCATGTCCATATAGACATCGTCGGTCCTCTGCCACTATCTGACGGTTATCGATATCTACTCACCTGCATTGACAGATTTACTCGTTGGCCTGAAGCTTTTCCCATTCAGGACATCTCTGCTGAATCTGTGGCTCGACAATTCATCACCGGTTGGATTGCACGATTTGGTGTACCATAAGTTGTGACTACTGATCAAGGTAGACAATTCCAGTCACACCTTTTCGCTTCTCTGACATCTATGCTTGGAATACGCCGAATTCGCACTTCACCATACCATCCTTCCGCCAACGGTTTAGTGGAACGCTTACATCGCGACCTGAAAGCAGCCCTGAAGTGCCGTAATGACACCCGTTGGACTACTTCACTTCCTCTTGTGCTTCTTGGTTTGCGTTCTTATTTCAAGCAAGACCTCGCAGGTACATCCGCTGAACTTGTCTACGGCACACCCCTTCAATTACCATCTGAATTCTTTCAGCCATCCTCTGCTCCAGTCGATCCAGCATCTTTTGTCCAGACTTTCCGAGAGAAGAAGCTGTCTCCGACTTCTACTTCGTGCCACAACAAATCTGCCCCTTTCGTGCACAACGCACTGAACACTTGCACTCACGTGTTTGTGCGAAACGATGCGGTCAAACCACCACTCACTCCTCCATACGATGGAACCTTCAAGGTCTGTGCACGTAACAATAAGCATTTCACCGTTCTCGTGCGCGACAAGGAAACCGTTCTGAGCATAGATCGTCTGAAGCCTGCTTTCTTCGAAGCTTCAAACACTCAGGTTCTTGTCACCAGCGATCCTCCTGACTCCCCAGATCCAACTGCTACTCCGGATACTCCTCCTTCGACCGACCTTACGCTTCCTCCCAATGCTCCACCAGTCGTCACACGATCAGGAAGACGTGTGCGCTTCAACACCAGATATTTGTGAACTGATTTTTTTCATCGTACCTTTGGTACTCGGGGGGGGGAATACTGTGGAGAACTCTTTATTATTATTATTTGTCCGCTGCCCCGAGAGAGGGCGCTACCAGCTTTCTCCCTCTTCCTCTCTGGAGGAAAATTCGAACTGGTTACTCGGTTCCTGGCTCAGTGGCGTAGCGAGCAAAACTGGCGCCCGGGGCAAAATACCTTTTTGGCGCCCCCCCTTCTCCCGAAAAAAAAAAACACAGTGATATGATGAAAATCTTGTTTGGAGACCATTTGGTGCCCCTCTGCGAGCGGCGCCCGGGGCATCATACACCCCCTTGTCCCTCCGTCGCTACGCCACTGTCCTGGCTACCGTCGGTGAAGCACGCACTCACCTCTCTTTCCCTCCGTGATGTTATCGTAGCTGTAATATGACTTTCTTGATTTTTACTCATGCGGACTTGCGAACTGAAAAATGCTCATCTTGTAACTACATGCAATGTGATTGTGTATAAGTGAATATATGTTAAAATATATATCATCCTAGAATTAAATGTAAATGTTAATATTACCGAGTCAGATTTTATTAACATTCAACGTGCAATCAAAAATGGCATCCATTACCAACAGCCATACAACTATGATCGTTTTTATGTTGCTTTAAAGCGAATTGTCATATTAACTGACACAATATACTTCCTGTGGGGTGTAAAAAAAAGGGAGGGTGGGTTGGAGAGAAAATAAAACTTTTAACATCATAATCTGTTGCTATCACATTTCTCTGAAACAGAGGGTAACTTGCAGACGTTCGATTTTTACTTCAAAAAGCAAAGTTTACGAATATTTAAAATAATAGCACGAAAAATAATTTTAAAAATATATTATTTTGACAAGTGCAACAATTGTAGAAACTCAGATCTCAGATGATAACATTAATCCATCAAAATTTTAAACGAAATCCTTTGTCGAAAAGAAATTCAGGATAATTTAACATCGAAATTTACCCATTTAATTTTGCATATAGCAGCTTGAAATTTTGTTTTAAGGCTATTTCTTGCAGATAGATGGCAGTACTGAGTACGAGCTTTTGCTTGCAACCTCAGCGCGTTCGAATAGCTGTAGCTATGCAAATTATCTTACTAGTGTTTCGAAACATGGAGTAAAATAAACTTTCAATAGTTAAACAATTTGCATAGCCTAAAATAAAAGCTCCAGTGAAACTTTATTGATTAAATTTCTTTATTATGTATGCGTACCGTGAGAATAAAATTTAAAAAAAAAAAAAGAAAAAATTCAGTTCTGTTGACAGTAAAATTTTTCTATCTGTATAATAAAATAAAATTAGTCTAAATATTAAAATTCGAACATTAGGTACTGAAGATGTTCTGACCGTTTCAGAATTCAGTTGAAAATTATTATTTTAATGTTTCTGATATATCTGCTACAATACTTAAAAGAAGAATATGAGGCATCCCTTGCGAAAATTTTTTATAGAGTCTGATAGAGATTTATAAAACTTTAAAAGTAATCCTTTATAGAAATGCTTCTCTATAAAATTCTGCAGAAATTAGGTTTCAGAGAACAGAACTCTATAGATATTTTGCTTTGCAAAATTTTACAGAAATTTAAAAAAGCCTTTATAAAATGGTATTCCGTAGAAAATTCTAAATTTTCAAACTAAATCAAAGCAAATTTTCAGTTTCTGACGTACAGAAGAGTAAAAATAAATGTCTTTTATTCATAAATGCTGAATCAATTTTGAATAGAAATTTTTGCCTTTTTCCCTCCAATTCTGTGCAATTTGTTGCGCAGTACTGCTAACATAATACAAGCATTAGATCTTGTAAAAACGTAAAATTAATATTAGTCCTTAAAATTAGTTAAAAAAGTAAATTTATTATGTTAATTATATAATTTGAATTTCCGAAATTAATGCTCTTAATTAATGAATATGTACCCTCATCAGAAAAGTGGTTTCTTAATTTAAATTAAACCTAACCGTTATTTTTAAAGTATTGATTTTTGTTAAATATTTTTTAAATTTTAAGCTGTATTCAAATTTTTTTAGAGAGGAAAAATGACATCTGTTCTGTGACATCTGTTTCCCCTTCCTTATATGTTATAGATCATTTCAAAATTTAGGTTAAATAATTCTATTAAAAATGAAAATTTTATTCATTCTTTTTAATTTCAAAAGTAAATTTTGTTGATATTTATAGTGCTTTTAAAATATTCAAAAGTATTCTATTTAACTTTTATAGAAAATTAAACTAAGGAAATATGATTAGAATTCTTTAAAACTATCTCCAGTTTTCTATACAGTAAATCTAACATTGTTATAGAATATTGTTAACTGATTCTATATACTAGTTTCCAAACTGTGTTCCGTGGACGATGGAGCTCAGCGAAATGCCGTTAAGTGTTCCGCGCAGAATTAGGACCCGAGAGTAGAGAATAATCAAGTATTCACTGCATTATTTATATATTAACATGTTTTAAAACAATGCTTAAAAGAAATTTAAAGAGAAAACATAAAGCAAAGGGTTTTCATTCCCGTACGTGAGAAATTTAGTAATGTAGCACGACACTAGGTGGCTTACATTTCTAATGAAATAATTGCAGAATATACTTAAGGTAGCTAATATATATAAAGAAGAATATCCGTGTGTTTGTCATTCATACAAATCTACAGTTTTACTCCGGTAAATTTGGCACACTTGACCTTCAAAGCAAGAGGAATTTCACCAGAGTCGTAGCTAGGGTTTTCAGCGCCCAGGGACAACTGAAGATTTCGCGCTCCCTACTGCTTGCCAAGGATGGAAAACATTTAATTCTAAAATGTCGTAACATCAGTTTGGCGCCCCTTCGATTCTGCGCCGGGGACAAATGCCCCCCCCTTGCCCCCCTCTAGCTACGCCCCTGAATTTTACTGTCAGACCTCAGACCACTCCACGGAGTCTGTATTCTTTATATATAGATTTTGAGTTAATTTAACAAATTTTAAGGAAATCTTTAGTGATTTAAAACTCTTTTGTTGTCATTCTGAAAAACGTGACATATTTATGTTTCAAATTTAATGAGAAAACTCGGAGACATAAAAGAAGTGGTGACATAAAAGAAGTGTGTGCTGTCACACGGAAAAACACAATAAATTTACCCTGTTCTCCGACTTTTATGACTCACGTGTTTTATACAACGGTGGTGCCCGTGTCAACGAAAACGCCAGCGGTAGCGCTGCCTTGAAACGGAACCAAGAGTGAAAGATCGTGGACGGCGCATACAAGTTGTCCAGGTTTAACCCTTAATTAGAATACCATCGCTCACCTGTTTCTTCCCTCCCCACAAAAAAAATCTGGAATGTTTCAGATTTTAAATTACGCCCAAAGGAGCGTTTTTTTAACGTTTTGTGTGATACCTTTTTTTTATTAAATATCATGTTCTTTGCACTTAAACCAAAAAATTTAGTTCAATAGCAATGTCGCAAAATAATTTTAAAATGAGCATATCTTTACAATTTCCGATACACAGTTCGACGCGCTGGAGATAAAAAGGTTTTCTTCCTCCGTAGAGTGTTGCTATTGCTCGCTTTTAAATCGTTGAGTTTGTTACTAAAAAATTCGTTGAAGTTTTACAAAATATGAAATCGATAATAACAAAAATTCCAAATTTCAAATTTGGGATTTCAGATGCCCATATTCGCAGTAGGATTACGTCATTCAAAATTGGATGGCTCTAGATACCGTTGTTTTATCGTAGTGCGAGAAATATACATACATTTATGCAGATTTTTCATTATTTAATTTCTTCAAATATAATGCAGGACTCTAACATTTTGTGGCAACAGTTTGAAAAATGAACCGACATTTATAGGAGTCCGACGCAAAATGCCGAAACGAAAGTAATAGTCCTTCGAGACTCAAATCCCTTTGGACTAAAAAATCTGAAAGGTTTCAGATTATAAATTACGTCCAAAGGGGCGTTTTTTTACGTTTTGTGCGTTACCTTTATTTATTAAATATCATGTTGTACGTACTCAAACCATAAAATTCAGTTCAACAGAAGTATCGCAAAATTATTTTAAAATGAGCGTATCTTTAGAATTTCCGGTACAGAGTCTCGTCCGCTGGAGATAAAAATGCTTTTTTTCCCATACAGTGTTGCTATTGCTCGCTTTGAAATCGTTGAGTTTGTTATCAAAAATTCGTTGAAGTGTTACAAAATATGAAATCGATACAAATTTGAAATTCAGATTAGGGCTTTCACATGCCCATATTCTATGGAAGATTACGTCATTCAAATTTTGCTGGCTTTGGGTATCGTTGTTTTATCACAATGCGAGAAACATACATACATTCATGCAGATTCTTCATTATTTAATTTCTTTAAATATAATACAGGGTTTGGTTTGATTTATTAAATTACGGCAAAGCACACTAGGGCTATCTGCCTAAGGGGAGGGATGCCTTCGTGGAGGACTTTCTAAGGGAACTGGCTCGTATACATTTTACACATAGGAAAAACCACGAAAACGCCCATGCAGCGAGCCCGTTCGCGGGATTCGAACCTCGGACCTAACTACCAGTATTCAGCGACTTTACCGCTCGGCCGCTGGTGGACCCAAATAATACAGGGCGATAATATTTGGTGGCAAAAATATGAAAAAGTAAACAATGCTTATCGTTAATAGACGCAAAAGTCAACATGAAATTAATAGTCCTTCAGGACAAACTGTTCCTTTGGACTTGGGAAAAAAAAAAAAAAAAAAAAAAAAGAAAAGAAAAGAAAGAAAGAAAGAAAAAGAAAACATCTGAAATTCCACTTCAAATTCACAATAATTTCTTCCCTCTCCGTTCCAAAAAGATGTGCTGTTTCAAATATTATCGTTTCTGGTTTCTCCTTGGCTCCCCCTTGAGTGTATACTAAGTCACATTTAACAGAAATATAAGGAACCACAAAAGAATCTTTTAAGGACAAGACTGTCCTTAAAAGAAAATGCTATTGTGTACTTTAGGGGGTACACAGACGGGTCCAGATAACGGAGAATTCTGAAATGATGACGAGTTATATACTGAATAAATATTAATATCAATAATTTAATGTAATATTTTTTCCCGATTAAATTGTAATCCAGCAGGTTAACAAAAATCAGTTCGTCAACAAAGTAATTTTATATTTTTTTCGATATTCGGGTCCCAAAACCAAAGTGTGTCTTATATATGGAAGCGCCTCATACAACAGGAAATGCGGTATTTTTCTTCCAAATTTAATCAACAAACTCAGCTATTTAAGAGAAATGTGTTGTCTTTCCGAATTCAAATATTTTTAATCTTCCAAGTGGCATGGTTTTGTGATTCGGGAAACGTAACATATTTAATTTTTCTTTCAAATCTATTGTTATTAATTAACAGACTAAGATATTTAAAAACAATAAACGCAATTTCTTAAGAAATTTTTTTAAGTTACTAACTTAACTCGTGAAGTTACGCTGATTGGATTCATGTGCGCAACTTTGCGCGTGTGTAATTTCTGCATATCTACAGTTTTATTCTGATCTTGATGAAATTTTGCACATATGGCCTTCAAAGCAAGAGGAAGCTCACTGTCTACATAAGATTTCGAAAAACCACCTCAGCGGGTCCACACTCAAGGTCATTTATATTAGAACGTTGCGCTCGTGACTCCCATCTTTGGTTCACGCCGCTGATGTTGCGTTCCCGCTCGCAGTGGCACTAATACAGTCTAAGCAAGGAATATACACTGAAGTGACAAAAGTCATGGGATAGCAATATGCAAATATACAGATGGCAGTAGTATCGCGTAGAAAATGTACAAATGCGAAGTGGTTTGGCAGGGCTTTCATTTGTGTTCAAGTTGTTCATGTAAAGAGGCTTTGACGTGATTATGGCCGTACGACGAGAATTAACAGACTTTGAACGCGGAATGGTAGTTGGAGCTAGACGCATGGGTCATTCCATTTCGAATATCGTTAGGGAATTCAACATTCCGAGATCCACAGTGTCAAGAGTGTGCCGAGAGTATCTAATTTCAGGCATAACATCCCACCATGGACAGCGCAGTGGCCGACCACCTGCACTTAACGACCGAGACCAGCGACGTCTGCGTAGAGTTTTCAATGTTCACAGACAAGCAACACTGCGTCAAATAACCGCAGAAATCAATGTGGGGCGTACGAGGGCGGCGAAATTTGTCTTCCTTGGGCTATGCCAGCAGAAGACCGACTCGAGTGCCTTTACTGACAGCACGACATCGCCTGCAGCGACTCTTGTGGGCTCGTGAGCATATCGGTTGGTCCCTAAAGGAATGGAAAACCGTGGCTTGGTCAGATGAGTCACGATTTCAATTGGTAAGAGCTGATGGTAGGGTTTGAGTGTGGCGCAGACCCCACAAAGCCATGGACCCAAGTTGTCAACAAGGCACCGTTCAAGCTGGTGGTGGTTCCATAATGGTCTGGGCTGTTTTTACATAGCATATACTCGGTCCTCTGGTGCAACTGAACCGATCATTGACTGGAAATGGATACCTTCAGCTACTTGGAGATCACTTACAGCCATTCATGGACTTCACGTACTCAAACAACGATGGGATTTTTATGGATGACAATGCGCCATATCACCGGGCCACAATTGTTCGCGATTGGTTAGAAGAACATTCTGGACAATTCCAGCAAATGATCTGGCCACCAGATCGCCCGACATAAATCCCATCGAACATTTATGAGACATCATCGAGAGGTCAGTTCGTGCCCAAAACCCTGCACCGTCAACACTTTCACAATTATGGACGTCTATAGAGGCAACATGGCTCAATATTCCTGCAGGGGACTTCCAAGGACTTGTTGAGTCCATGCCACGTCGAGTTGCTGCACTTCGCCGGGCAAAAGGAGGACCGACAAAATATTAGGAGGTATCCCATGACTTTTGTCACTTCAGTGTATAACTGTTTTTTACAAGGAAAAAAGAAAGTAAACATTAGTACTTCTACAGAGCTTCAGTTTTCAAATCACGTTACCCAGCTTTCACGTTGCCCTTGTTGCATTCTCGATAATAGTTCTTAATAAAACCATTAAATGCGCCCTACTAGTTTATTCTTTAGAACAGTGTAGAACTTTCCAGAACAGTGTAAAACCTTCAAAGCAGAATTTAAGTGTCCTCTGTATGAGGTCTTCGCGAATATTTAGAAAACGTGAGGAAATCGGCCGAACTGGATAGCGAATTTCGGGGGAAAAAAAAATCATTTCCGAAAAAAAAAAGTGAGCAATAAAACAAATATCAGTTCTTACTAAAACCACTACATTGTTACACTGTCTTTGTTCAACAGTTTTATTTAAGCTTGCTTAAATAAAATGCTTTCATTTTTTTAAATTTTCTTAAAATGCTTTCATTTTTTTTAAAATTATTTGTTTCATTTAGCTGTATGTGCCACTTTTTATAACATTAAAAACTGAAATATATTTCTTTTATATGCATAATATAAAATTGTAATAAACGTTTCTTTTATATGCATAATATAAAAATTGTAATAAATGTTTCTTTTATATATCTAATATCTGTATGTTTTCATTTATTATAACTACAAATCCAAATTTATTCTGGTGTTCCTTAAATATTTTAGAATTTAAAATGCGTTCCACTCTCAGAAACATTTCGGAAACTCTGCTTTAGACAATATATGATTCTATACGTGAGGTCTTTTAAATATCTGTGCAAATTTTTATAAAATCTTTGCACAAATCCCTAAAGAATATCTACACTGATCTCTACACAACCTCTCTACATAACTCTATAGAAGATATATCTAGAATTTACAGAATTCTATAGAAGATCTTTGATTCAGTTTACAAAAACTGGGTCATAATTTTAAAAGATTCTAAACAAGTTTAACCATTGGATTATTTTTTTAAAGAATTCTCTAAGGCATTTTCGTAAGAGAAAAGTGACCTGTGAGATGGTCGATTGAAGGAGTTTGAAGGCTGTCCACAGTGACGTAACTATAATTCTTATGTCCATGTATGAAAAATTTTCCGTGGTCCCGTGATATACAAGATTAAGGAAGGGGGCAGAAAGAGGAAAACATTTAAGGGTCTCAAATGTTGACAGAATAATGATGGCAGAATTGGAATAATTATAATGCAATATAAGAATGGACGTAGGGTATAAAAACGAAAGAAGGCACAAAAGAATCGTTTTGCTTCAGAAGTTGTGAGGTAGCATTTATTTGTGTTAGCACTTTCTAAGAAGGAGTGAAATCTTGCAATTTAGGACCACAGTCTAGCCTTATTCTTAGAGCATCTGACGGTCTGCTGTGCGCTTTGTATTCAGTTATTTATCAGATTAGTCTTTCGATGGGATATACTATATTAATGAATAAAAGAATAAACAACTAAAACATTTACGGACAGGATGTGTTAGCATAAATTTAGGTATTTTGCATAATGAAACTCGAAAGGCATACGAAACGAACGTGCGCCAAGGTATATATTGGCGAGAGAAAGTAAAGCTCGTGTGCAATGCAGTATAATTGATTTTCACCCTAGCTACTTTTATCTGACCAAAGGTCTAATCCAATAGTACTTTCTTCTCTTTCAGGTACGATGGCAAAGTATATTCCTGTATATTTTTCTTATTGTCTAATATAGGTAAGCCTGATGATATTTAGTACTGATGATGATTCTATGTAAGTTATTCTTTTGAATACTTCAATTTTAATGTCCTTGAACATTATTACTTTTTGTTATGCTTAAGTTAAGCAAAATTATCCTATTTTTTTAAATAAAGATTTCGTAGTTAATCTTTTGACTTATGATTCTTTAATTCTGTGCTTGAGGAAACGTACTCATTACGCCTTCAGTGCTAATGCACAACCAACAAAAGATTATGAGACTGAGAAATTGAAATTTTGTAATGTTGTAAGATTCCAGGGGCATAAAGTGTTAAAACACTTTGTTGAAAATACTAGTTACAAAGTTTAAAAGAATAATTGTAACAAGTAATAATGTCTATTCTAAAAGAATCAATTTGTATAGAAAAATTAACAGATGATAATTATTCAGTGTGGAAATTTAAAATAAAACAACTTTTAATAAAAGAAGGTTTAGATGATGTTGTATTCGAAGAAAACCGGAAACTGATACTGATATTTGGTTAAAGAATGATCGTAAAGCTAAAGCTTTAATATGTCTAAACATTTCGCATTCGCAAATTATCCATGTTTTACATAGTAAATCTGCAAAAGAAGTTTGGCAGAAGTTAAAATGTGTCCATGAACGTGTAAATTTAACAAATAAGTTATTTCTTCTTAGAAAACTATATTCCATTAGATATAATGAAAGTTCTAAAATGCAGGAACATATCAAAGGAGTACTAGAATTGGCTGAAAAGCTGCGTAGTATAGGTGAAGAAATTAAAGAAAATAACTTAATAGCAATACTACTATGTTCTTTACCAAATTCATACAACTCCTTAATAACTGCAATAGAAAGTAAATCGGAAGCTGAATTGTCGCTGGAATATGTTAAAAACAAACTAATAGATGAGTATTGTAGACGTGTGGAAACTAAGAAAGTTCAAAAGTACGATTCAGTTGCTTTAAAAAGTAAAAGCGAAAATAAACCAAAGTATGTTACACAATTTTGTACTTATTGTAAGAGAAATAACCATACGATAAATGACTGTTTTCATTTAAAACGCAACGCTAGAACTTCCCCGAAAACAGATGTAAATAATAGTAGAGTAAGAAATTATTCTCAAAATTATATATCAAAGTAATGCATGCCAAATAGCAAATACGCAATGTAGAAAACATAACAAAACTTAAAGAAAATAAGTATTTTAAAAGTATTGAAACTGAAAATACACAGATTCAGTTCAATCTAGTTCTAAAAGTGGAAAATAAACATGAAAACACGCAAACGCAAGAATGGGTTATCGACTCTGGAGCCTCAACTCATATGACAAGTGATAAGAATTTTTTCTCTCAGTTAAATGACTCTAATAAACAAATAGTAACTGTAGCCAATGGTGCTAAATTAAATTCTTATGGTATTGGTGAAGGTTATTTTAAAGTTCAAAACTTAAAGGGTCAGGTTACACAAATAAAATTGGAAAATGTATTGTATGTACCAGGTTTAGATAGTAATTTACTTTCTGTTCAATCTGTTACCAATAAAGGTTGCATTGTTACATTTGATAGTAATAAGTGTTACATAAAGCGTAACAATATACTCGTAGCCGACGGCAATGCTCAGCAAGGTTTATATAAATTGACCGTAAACTCAATTGACGAGAAAGCACACTTAGCTAATAATGTTTCATGTTCAAATACGAACTGTATACTAAAATGGCATCAAAGATTAGGCCACAGAAATATAGATGCCATAGAAACACTTGAGAAAAATGATTTGGCAGACGGCATTAAACTTGGCAAATGCACTCATAGTGTGGAATGTTCTACTTGTGTAAAAGCGAAACTAATTGAAACACCTTATCCCAAAACTAGTTTTAGATCTAAAAATCCACTGGATTTAGTGCACACAGATGTGTGTGGGCCAATTGAAGTCAACAGCTTAGGAGGGAAAAGATATTTCGTAACTTTCATTGATGACTATTCGCGTTATACTCAAATTTATTTTATTACTTCAAAAGATGAAGTATTCGACAAACTTAAACAGTATGTTGCATCGACAACAAATTAATTTAGAAAGAAAATAAAGGTTCTCAGATCCGACAACGGTACAGAATACTGTAACGAAAGTACTGAAAATTATTTAAAGAAAATCAGCATTTTTCACCAAACTTCGGTTCCTTATTGTCCGGCACAGAACGGCGTCGCAGAAAGGAAAAATCGCTCTTTAATAGAAATGACAAAAGCTATGCTAATAAACTCTAAATTACCGAAAGGATTCTGGGCTGAAGCAGCAGCTACTGCTGCATATCTTCAAAATAGGTTACCAACTAAAGCCACAGATAGAACACCATATGAATTGTGGAATGGTAGAAAAACAAACTTAAGTCACTTACGAGTATTTGGCTGTACAGCATTTTATTATGTGAACAAACAAAAACGGCGTAAATTCGACAACAGAGCCGAAGAAGGAATATTCGTAGGATACGATTTACGAAGTAAGGGATACAGGATTTATGTAGGTGGAAGAAAAATAATAGTAAGTAGAACTGTTAAATTTTCAGAAAACGCGTCTTTACCTGACAAACTTGCAGAAAATAATGCTGAAGATTTAGAATTAATTCACTTCAATAACTCGCAAGAAGATGAAGAAAATAATGAAGAAACATCTCTTGGCGATGATTTTACAGAAGATTCAAAAAGTTCCGAAGAGTTAATTAAATGTGAAGAAAATGTAGAAAGAAGGGTTTCTAGCAGATCAACCAAAGGGGTCCCACCGGAAAGATTCTCTTATAAAGCAGAAGACGAAGAATCAATCTTACTTAAAATTAAAGATCCAGAAAGCTTTGAAGAAATTCTAAACTTACCAAAACGTGAACAAGAAGCTTGGATCAAGGCTATGCAAGAAGAAATACATTCTCTAAAAGAAAATGAAACCTATAAACTTACAGAATTACCACCAGGAAAACATGCAGTAGGCAGCAAATGGGTGTTTAAGACAAAATATGATGAAACTGGTAAAAATATAAAATACAAAGCACGCTTAGTAGCCAAAGGATTTACTCAAAAATACGGCAGTGATTATGATGAAACTTTTTCACCAGTAGTGAAACACACTACGATAAGAGTTTTCTTAGCATGGGCAGCGTATAATAATGCCAAGGTACATCAACTAGATGTTAAAACAGCTTTTTTGTACGGCAACTTAAATGAAGAAATATATATGGAACAACCAGAAGGATTCGTGGTTCCGGAAGAAAGACATAAAGTTTGTAAATTACAGAAGTCGATTTATGGTCTCAAACAAGCAGCTAGGTGCTGGAATGCAGAAATTGAAAATACACTGAAGAATCTGGGGTTCAGACAAAGCAAAGCAGATCCGTGTCTTTTCACAAAAGTGGTTCGTGATAAAAGAATTAATTTAATAGTGTATGTTGATGACATCCTAATAAGTTCTACAGAAGAAGGACTAATTCTTCAAACAATTAATGATTTCAAGAAACGTTACCAAATAACGCACCTTGGTGAAGCTAAATATTTCTTAGGCATGGAAATAAATCGCAAGGAAGATGGAAGTTATCTCTTATCACAGAAAAATAAAATAAATCAACTTGTCAAGCAATTTCAACTTGAAGAAGCGAAACACGCTAGCACACCAATGGAAACGAACTATTATAACCTAAACAAGGAAGAAAATCTCCTAACTTCAAATGATAAATTTCGCCAAGCTATTGGAAGCCTTTTGTATATATCGTCTACCACAAGACCAGATATCACAGCTTCAACTCACATACTCAGCAGAAGGTGTAATAATCCACGTCAAAAGGACTGGAATGCTGTTAAAAGAATCATTAGCTACTTAAACACGACAAAGAACCTATCCTTACAAATTTCGTCGAGTGAAGAACGTAATATTACAGTTTATTCAGATGCTGATTGGGGACAAGATATTGAAGATAGAAAATCTACATCAGGAAGTGTTATTTTATTAGGAAGGAACTGTATTTCATGGTTTTCAAGAAAACAAACTTGTGTTTCTTTATCCTCAGCAGAAGCTGAATAGGTTTCACTATCGCAAGCTACGCAAGAACTATTATGGCTATTAAAATTAACAGAAGATTTCAATCTACCCCAAACTCTACCGATAAAGGTATTTGAAGACTATAAGACTTGTAGAATGACTATAAGACAGTCTACTATAAGACTTGTAGAATCTGAAAAATTCAGTTCACGTCTTAACATATTGATACAAAAGTTCATCATATACGCGACTTGAATAACAAAGGAATAGTAAAACTTGCTTATCTTTCAACAGAGGAAATGGTTGCTGATATTATGACTAAACCAATTCCTAAAGCTAAATTTCAGTTTTGCAGGAATGAATTACAATTGGTATGAGTTTCATTAGCAAAACAGTGGCAATTTTAGCATAAATTTAGGTATTTTGCATAATGAAACTCGAAAGGCATACGAAACGAACGTGCGCCAAGGTATATATTGGCGAGAGAAAGTAAAGCTCGTGTGCAATGCAGTATATTTGATTTTCACCCTAGCTACTTGTATCTGACCAAAGGTCTAATCCAGTAGTACTTTCTTCTCTTTCAGGTACGATGGCAAAGTATATTCCTGTATATTTTTCTTATTGTCTAATATAGGTAAGCCTGATGATATTTAGTACTGATGATGATTCTATGTAAGTTATTCTTTTGAATACTTCAATTTTAATGTCCTTGAACATTATTACTTTTTGTTATGCTTAAGTTAAGCAAAATTATCCTATTTTTTTAAATAAAGATTTCGTAGTTAATCTTTTGACTTATGATTCTTTAATTCTGTGCTTGAGGAAACGTACTCATTACGCCTTCAGTGCTAATGCACAACCAACAGGATAATAGACGGATATATACATACATAGAAATTACATTAATAGTGCTTGAGGTGATAAACTGACAAATCTGAATTATTAAAAATATTACAAAATAAATAAATAACAAAATTCATTTCAATGTTTACTTTTTATGTACTTAAACATGCACTATTTCTTTTGTTTTCTAACTCTCTCTCTTCTTTTAAAAATTTTTCCTGGGCCGCCCTTCATTTCCCTCTAGTTGTTGTGATAATTAAAATAATTATACAGTTGACTAAACTGATAAAATGAAAGGCCCAAATCACCATAAATTAAAATTTCCTGATTTATTAAAACATGCGTATTCGTAATTTTCTTTCTACAAAATTATTTTTTAATTCCTGGAATGTAATTTTCTCAGCATTTTAATTTCAGTTTTGACAATCGATATACTTGCACCGTACTCTTTTCCAAATAAGGTTTATTAATTTAAGTTGATAATTTTTTCTGATGCTCCTTGGCAAAGACCTAGGAATCATTAACTAATATTTATTATTTATTCATCATTATTTAACACACACATATATACATACACAATAATTAAAAAAAGGGATAACATAAAATAAATAAAATTAATATAAACCAAAATGGCGAACTATTCAATAGCATTGTACAAATCAAAACAATAAATACAAAAGATGGAAAAATTAAAACGTAATAAATAAGTAAACCAGTGTATAAATATTGTAGAGACATTAGGTATTTTGGAAGCAGGCAAAGTGAAAAATTAGCAGCCACCTTCGCCGGGAATCGAATCACGGACCTCTGGAATACCAGGGTGCAGAACCACTACACCACGAAGGCACTCTAGGAAAGCGGGAGAAAGAGCTTATAAACTCCCCTTTTTAAAGGGATACTAGGGTTTTTAGGGGAGCCAGTCACCAAATCCTGAGTGTGGAAAATTATCATCCATCACCCTTTTAGTTCGGGCGCCACTGTAGAGACATTAGGTATTTTTTGGAAGCCGGAGAGATAAAAAATGAGCAATCACCTTCGCCGGGAATCGAACCACGGACCTCTGGAATACAGGCTCAGCGTTCGCTTGCCTACAAAAGGTAATGAGTTCATGAAAAAATAGCAGATCCTTATTCCTGCCACGCTTCCAACAAGAGCTGTCCGTGAACTGTAAATGGGCAGTCCGTTTCTGGAATCGGATCAGATTCACTCAGTAAAGTAAATCGGTTCTTTGGAATTAGTTCCCGGGCAAATTGTCCAACTCTAATCCATACGATAACGTTTAGGTAACTTCTCCCTTTGTGTCTTCCCCCAAAAAGTTGACCAGTGGCAAAATGGAGGAGAAAAAATCTAGAATCTCTTATCTAGGGAGTTTAATGCGTTAAAAACTGACTCCAGACCTCCTTGTTCCCGCTCTTTTGCCTTGTTTCTTCAATTGATATTTATCCTCACATTCTTTCAGTAGAAATCCTACTTTTTTTTTCTATTGGATCACCTTTCAAGAAATTTTAGATAATTCACATTTTAACCGTACAATAAACATTTGCAACTTTCTTGTTATTATTTGGAGTAAAAAGAAAGTTTGCAGATTATCTTCATTTATAAAACTGTCCTCACAAATTAATGAAATATTCTCGTAGAACATTTTGGGCCCGAGGTCTTTTTCATGTTTCGACAACTCAGAGATATATTTTAGGTGATTTTGAGAACATCTTGGTGCGCTGTTCCCTTAAAAATTTATACTGGTAATCTGCAGGCTTATATGAAGCTATTCGTACTTAAAGATACAGCAAGGATTTAATATTAAAATATCTGATGTCTCCACCAGCTGATTTTCTTGTACGGCCTATTAAATTTTTTGCTACATTTCATTGAAGCGTATTTCCTCGAATTTTAATTCATTTCAAGGCAAAAATACATGAAAATTCAAAGCAGCTTCAATAAAATTTATAAAATACAAGAAAACATAAAACACGAAATACAGTTAAACACAGTTAAATTTAAAAAAAAAGGGAGGTTACATGAAAAAATAAGCGATTCGGCTAGCGGGCAAGCAGATAGATTTTTGGTGCGCAAAACTGAAAGTTTGCTTTTGATCTCACTCGGCAAAAAACAGTGAAGTTGGTGCTCAAACTAACTTAATTCACAATTCTACTGAGAGTTTCAAATGTAAACAGATGGTGGTTTCGTTACAGCTAGCTTAACGTAAAATTTCAATTGTTGATAATTCTACAACTATTGCATGCAGATAAACTAAAGGCATAAAAAAAACCTTAACTGGAACGTATGAACAACATAATTCAATCATGTTTAAAGCAAAAATTGCGCAGTTTATCAACATATAACAATAAAAAAGCTGAGCTTACCGAGCCGGGAAAACAGAGTGATTATACATATATATATATATTGTTGCTATCGTTCGCAATCGAAAAGGGAGGTGTACAACTACATGTTCCACATACAAAGTTTCAACGTTCTAAAAAAATCTTTTATTCTGACCGTACGTACTTGTTGTACGATGAACGATATCTTGTCAAAACATCGTTCAAATCGCTTCAAATGCGGTCAAACTTCATATTTTCGTTGAAATATAATATCCGAAGTTTTTCCCGATTATAGTAATTCCTTTGCTTCGTACAAGAAAATAAAAATACCTTTATATTTTGATTCATAAATAAATAAAAACCACAATGAAAATCTGCCCTGTTTTGTTGAAAGTGTTTCTTAATAAAGAAAAACACGGCAATGAGAAAGAAGCAAATTATACCTATGATTTCAAGGTGCAATGCTGTCTATTGGATATAACTGTAATTAAAAATATATGTAATAAAATATTTTAAGATCCCTTCCTAATTTCATTCACGTTTGCTGTAATTTCTTTACAATATGCCGTAATTTCTCCGAAATAGTATAAATATTAAAAAAGTTTGCTGATATATGTAGTAACAGGTACTAATTTCTTCTGTCAGAAACACGGAAGTTGCTGTCTGCCAATGTTAAGCTGATCTCCGCGATGCTTCCGCGCATGGGCAAAAAAACTCAATCCATTTGTAGAAAAGTGTAGTCAGTTTCGCTGGAAATGCATTATTTATGTCATACTTTGGCAAGATCTTGCTGCAGTCTCTTTTTTTCAAATCCTGTGTGGCACACAAACAACCAAAACAAACATATGCACAAGAAGGTCAAAAACCTTTCCTTTAAAAAACAAAAGAAGAACGTCAGTGAGAAAGAAAATCTTAGAAACTTTCCTTTCTTCCCTAAAATGGGTTTTGAGCCTTCTTGGTATGCAGGTATAAAATTGGTAGGTGGACTGTTAATGTTCAGCGGAACATATGGAAAATATTATTTTTTATTACTATCATGTCCATTATCGCTATCTCTGTTCTTAGACCTGTGATCTTCACGTGCCATAAAAAACTAACATATCTAGTTCTAAGAATATAATGAATTTTAAAAAGGGTCATTAGGTTTATGGATGATAGGAAACTGAAGAAATCCGCAGTACCCCCTCCGGGCTTTGAAGCTGGAAGCTCCCGATTACGCGTAGGATGTGCTTCCAGTTATACCACGAAAGCACGTGGAAAGGAGGGAGAAAATACTCCCTCTTTTAAAGGACAATCGCTAAATCTTGGTGGTGACAAATTATCATGTACCATTTTTTATTCGGATGTCACTTGTAGAATCATTAGGTTTACTGTTGTCAGGAAACTGAAGAAATCTGCAATGCACCGCCGGGACCCGAACCTCGGAGTTCTCGATTACATGTCGGACATGCTTCCAGGTCGAAAGGAAGAAGGAAATGCCTTATAAACGAAAGAGTATAGTTAAGATTAAGAGAACATGCTTAATCGCATTCTCATAGTCAAGAGTTACTGTCAAGGAAGGACACTGGTTCCCTCTTTATTATTTAACGCAAGCCATGAAAATATGAAAGTAAAAATGTTTTGTTTAGTAAATAAATGTAGCGATTTTTTGATGAAAGACAACTTAAAAGCAGGAGAACGTGGAACGATATTAAAGTCAAATGATAATACAACATTTGATTAATGATTCTATATATTAGATAGGAGTGGTAAACAAAAACAAATTATTGTAATGTAAAATGAAGTCAAGCAGTGGCTGAGCAATTAACATCTTCACAACCACTTACAGATTTTGCATAGGCTTCTGGGGAAATTCGCTGATGTGTGGGAATTATCTTGGTTTTACGTAGAAGTGTCTTATACGCAAACAATTCTCATTTAAAATGTCTTCAATCCCTTTAGTGCAGATAGTACTTATGTACTTTACTCATAACCGAAATTTTTTTATCTCGACAATCCAGTCTTCAGCTCTTTAGGATATTTTACAGTTAATTGAATTTCAGCCATGTTCATGAATATTTCACAAAATAATTGATCAAATTATTCAATTAAAAATTTATTATTTTACAGTTTTTTAGTGCGTGATTTAAAATTATCCACGCTAATTTTATTTTTTAATGGATGCATCCTTTTACGACCCCATCGGGGTTAAAATCCATCTCATGAATCTATAGCATTTATCATGATTTGAAATTAGTTTTCATAAAGAATTGTTGATGAAGGAAGTTTACAGGAAGCCTGTCAGTGAATATGCAGAGAGGGCAATCAAGGAATGAAGCCGTATGCAGAGCTTTAATTTCTACGGCCTCCCGCCTCCTGTCCTGCCTCACACCAGCAACAAAGTTCGAACTCAAAGCACTTGCAGCTGAGTTGAGTTGTGACTCGGAAACCCGACGACAAATATTTGATTTACACGGCGGGATGTCTTTGAGGATGGCACGAACGAACCCTCGTCTCATTACCTCCCTTATTACATAAAGTAGATCGTCTGCAGGAGGAAAGGGGGGAGGCAGAGAGGTAAAAGGAGGGTGGGCTCAAAGCAATAATTTGTTCGGGGGTTTGCCCCTATGTGTTGAACGGGGAGCAACCAGTTGCGAGAATACAGTTGCGTTTGTGCTAAGTACAGAAATATCCACATGGTGGAATTTATTTCTGGTTGGCGTAACAGGAGAAATAACCCGTATGTTTGGGACTACGTAATAATTTAAACGTTAATTTGAATAGTTCACTGTCAGTAACTGCATTCTTAGTGAATCCAAATAAAATGGAAAATTTTCTCTCAAACAGTCACGTGCTTCATTTTAAAAATAATTTTAAGAATATCATGAATTATATGAATACTTACGATATAATACAAAATTAGATACATTTCTTTTTAAATATGATTCAGGCTAGAGTGGCCTACTGTATTTATCTTTATTTTTCTATCAGCGTGCACTTATTTAATACACTTACAAGTTCTTAAATGTAAGTTTAGTTATACTAAGGTCATCCAGAAAATACAGATCGTTAATTATGCAAAATGAAAGCCACAATATTTATTGGAAAAAACAATTATGTTACGTACCTGAAGCTTTCTTTACTTCTCTGCACAATCACCTCCTTCATTTAAACATTTCTCAGTATCTGTTTCAAAGTTTTAAAATTCGCATGTTACACTCTTCTGCTGCCAGACCTGAAGACTGCAGTGAACAATAGAATCTTGCAAGGCAGGCGGATGACGGAGATGCCTTTCTTGATCGGATTGTGAGTGTTGATGAGACACAAGTGTCTCACATCACCCAGAGAACAAGCGCAAGTCACTTGAGTGGCATCATTCCTCTTTACCCCCAAAATTGAGAAAATTCAAACAGACTCTCTCAAGAGAGTCTGTTTGAATTTTCGTTTAGAGAAAGAGAAAAATGAAAGAGCCGTGCTGGACTAGCACTTAAGGCTAACTTATGTTAAGGCTAACTAGTTTGACTCAATAACCTACCCGTCGTGATAATTATTTAAATGGCCAAAAAGGCGTATCAGCAACTCAGCGTAACAGCAAGGACATATTCTGCTAGCGAAACACACTGACGTGCGCTGGCTAGCGAAAACCCGCTCTGAATAAACTCCAAGATTCATCCGTTTAAATACTCATTTCACATAACTTTAAATTTGCATCCTGGCGAAGAAATACGAGGGGAAGTTATGGAGTTCAGGAAAATAGCAAAAATTTGAATATTTGGTTAATTGAATTAAGGAAAACTCTAGAGCTTCAGAAATGAAACGGAATTGTTTTCTCAATAAATATTGTGTTTTTCATTTTGTATAACTAACCGGTTTTTATTTTCTGGATGGCCTTCCTACATTCTAATGGTTTTTGAATCATGTGTTCTAATTTTAAATATATACTGCAATTTTTACTGAACTTGTATTGTTTTAAAAAAGCAGAAAATATATTTTACCCACTACTCATTCGATTTGCAGTTAAATTATCTACAAAAACTAGAATAAAAATGAACAATTCATTATTTACGTTTTGGGCAGATAAATATAAAAAAGAGCTTAAATGTATTTTAATAACACGGACACTCTCCTTAACGGCGATTTTATTTGAAAGATTCTGCTTCAGAAAAGAGCAAAAAGCTTATTATAAGAGTATTTTGTTTATCCACTCACGGCCAACACAGGTCCTCATTCGCTCTCGCTCTAATATTTACGCGGTATCAAGTTGAAGATTTAAAACTATTACAGTTTGTATTTTTAAAATTTATTCTAGAAAGAAATGTTAAAAGCAAATAATAAAAAAAATTTCTAAGTTGTGCATTAATCTGCTAGTGCAAAAAGAGAGAGAGAGAGAGAGAGAGAGAGGGAAAAAAAAATCCACACCGGAAGCATTACTTCTTTGGGGGATTTTTAAATGACAGCTGCTCTTTAATAACTATCTAACATTAATGAAAATAATCATGTTAAAATATATATTTATGGGCATAAGAATTTTCAGTTATAAGAGAATTATATTAAATTTATACTGAACTGATGTATCACAGATATGAGAAATCGCATCAGATATAACAAATAAAAAATTACCAATTTTAAGTATAGAAAATCTGGTTTCAGATAAACCCCCTTGGTAAATTCAGCAGACCGAAATAATTAAACACTGAAAGAATATTTTGAGAGTGCTTCAAAGGGAAATTTTTAACTCTAACTTTTAATTAACTAATTTCTTTTCCAATATTTCTCTCAAAAATCCACATACCCTCAGAGAAAATTCTTCTCAGCTTTTACCCTCAATGCTGTGTTGTAACCTATTGAAATATTGCTCAGCGTCTTACATTTAAATCCAACGAAACAGAAAATGAAGAGTATTTGTTTATTATATTTCAGACACGGAAGGATTTAGTTACGGTCTCTGTGATATACCAGGTTAGTTAAACAACACTTTATTTGTGATAGATATTAGCGATCTCTTCGCGACGCATGGTACCTTAAGATATTTATTTAGTATCTTTCTCCTCACTAGACACCATATTCTTCAACACTGATTAATTGATGCATGTTAACCGAATAAAGGCAAGCTTAACGACATTTTGCTTACGAACATTCGTCTATCCAAGTATTTCTGTCCCGACGAATTCTTCGTGTTCTAATGGCAACAGCAAACAATACGAAGATGTGTATATATCTCTCTTAGAGATACTCCGATCTCTCGCCGTATTGACACAGCCGCACGAGTGTTAAGTTCATATTTCAGATGAAAGTCTGGGAGAAGAGTTGTCCAGCCCTTCGGCGTTTAATATTTCTTTAAGAATCCTCCATTCAAGGATATTATAGCAGTACAGACATTGATATAATTGAATAAAATTCTAGTGCAAGGATTACTGGCTTAAGTCTTTCACTTTTGCTTCATAGCTGATATGATAGTCAAACTAATGAGTAACTGTGATTTAAAATAACAAGAAATGAATTGGATTATTTGCATCAGCAAAGCGCACTAGGCTATCTGTCTATGATTAAGGATGCCATTGTGGAGTTCATTCTAAGAGAAACTAATCCTCATTTAAGTTACACATGAGAGAAATTGCGAGTATTTCAGGATTTGTTCAGCTACCAGGATCGTTTATTTTGTTGTTTATTTAATAGATTATAGCAAAGCACATTAGGATCATTTACCTAAGGAAAGGCATGGCTTCCTTGAAGATGTTCTAATAAAAAATGCCTTGTATTCACATTATATACGGGAAAGACCCCACCAGGAATAGACGCCGAAAATAACCACTCGTGTTTCAGACTGTATAGCCAATGAGCTTTAGCCACTTGGGCAATTAATAAAAGGCAAATGAAAAAACATTAATATGATTAATGAAAAAACATAAAATGCATGGGTTTAATGTAAAACAAGCATGATGGTAGTTACTTAAAAATAGGAATTACAAGGTTATTCAGCACCGCTCAATTCGACTCGTATCCGTAGGAACAACAGAAGACGCAGAAATAAAGTTGAATCGCTTTATTCCCTCCTCCCACACACATAATTTATTTCCACTTAGCGTATTTCGCTTCATGAAAAGCACGCGAATGAAGGCTGAATTGAAATACAGTCTCAAATGACGTGGAGAAAATAAATGCTGTACAGTGTCGACGATACAAATTGCGACCCCGAACGGGGGAATAGCAACGATCTTGAAGTATTTTAAAGCAACTGAGTGCAGAAAATTTTAAGAGGTCGGTAAAGAAAATTCAATGCTTCGATATGAAAGAATTTCCAAAATTAAATTCAAGGAGTGAAAATGTTCCCAACTTTAAGTATATTAAAAAGATTTCTATTTTTACTTCCATGTAGAACGTAAAGGAAGCACTGTAATTGGAGAAAATTTCGGGTTTTAGATTTCAAAGGAAATATTCATGTTGACCCTTCCCGAATCCATCTTGACTATTGTTTTGTGTAACGTCTGTACGTACGGACAGAATAAACGACTCCTTATTCCAAAACAGCTTGTGAAATGGTATTTTCGTGACATCTGTAGGTACATATGTATCCCGCATAACACAGAAACCCATTATCCTAAAACGTTCAAATTATGTATATGGAACTGCTGTAATATCTAGTCGTGCATGTCTCTTTTTTTATTGCAATTGGAATTATACCCAAAAAATATAAATATAAAGTGTTTAGTTCAGAAAGAAATGATTTTTTAAAAAATTATCCTTTCTGAGGAAAATTGCGGAGGACCAATAAATGGAATTTATAAATTAAAAGTGAAAAATTATTTTAACCCTAAGACGTAAACCAAACTTTTGTTATGAAAGCGAAAAATCTATAAACAATAAAATTAAAGAATAATAAAAAATATAAATAAAATATTAATCAACCTTTGTTTAATGTTTTAAAACAGAACTTTGCAAGGGGTTAACATTTGAAACATTAAACTGTGACTCTTAATGAATACCGAACAACATATTTCGTTTTTCTCGACATTGTATGACTCAAACTGTTGTAAATTAATTTTCTTGTGTATAAATGTATTTTTCTAATAATCTTATATTGTCAGAGAATTACTCTTACATGCTGCCCATCACTCGTTGAGTTAGAAGCACAGAAAGATATATATGTGCCCACATTCCTTACCCACCCGGGATTTACTGTCGCAGTCGTTGGTCGTAGACATGACGAAAATATTCATATTTTGGCAATTTCAAATTAAGAAAAAATATTTTTTGACAAAGAAATATAACTGTTAAAATTGTCTCCCAATTCCTATACTGATATTTGGGAAAGTCTTATACTTGTTACGAAAAAATAAATATACAAGAAGTTTGACTTCAATGCGACAAAAATTGACGCGGATTTTTAATTTCAAAATTTGCAATTTTTGATGCCATTTTTCAAATTGCCTTGAGGGTTGTTATTTGATTACGGCAAACCACGGGGATGCTATCTGCCTAGGGAAAAGGATGCCTTTGTGGAGGTCTTTCTAAGGCAAACTGGCTCGTATGCATATTACAAATGGAAAAAACCTTGAAAACGTCTGTCCATTCGTCTGGATTAAAACCCAGGTCGAACTACTAGTCTTCAGGTAACCGCTTGGCAGCTGATGAGCATTTGCTTAGAGGGATCGGCTAATCAAGTTAAAATAATTCGAGGAAATAAATTTAAATGAAGGAGCAAAAAATTGGTATAATTTATTAGGTGTACAAAGACAATTTTAAAGCAATAAACGCTCTTTCTAGCATTTTAAATCCTTTTTTTAAAATTTCTTTAGTATCTAACCGGTTTAATTTAGAATACATTTTAGTTGATAATTATGAACATTTACAGCATTATTCCTACAGGAAAAATCGATGTTTTGTAATGCAAATGTTAATATGGAATTGCTGAATACCTTGATACAAAATTGTTCGATTTTATTTAAATTATATTGTTTTGAATCAACGGTTCCTAAAATTGATTTGACGTTAGTACTGCAGTTTACAGTTTTAAGCATAAGTTAGTGAAAAGGCACTAAAAAGAACTAGTATTGATGATGGAATGAAAATAAATTGCTTCATTTCGCTTACAGAAAATACATAATGTGTAATTCAATGTAGATCGCACATTTAAGAGTAAATAAATTTTTGTAGTGGTTTTCTAATTCCTGTATTGTTCCTTATGTGTAATCAGTTCGATAAATTATGTTGGTTTGGGGGAAAGGCTGTATAGTCATTAGGTGTTTTTTTATTTTATTTATTGTGTGTGTATGTGTGACAGGAGACGAAAAATGTGCAACGCTTTCGCCGGGACTCGAAACCTGGACCTCTCGAATACTCGTCGATTATGCTTCCAATTACACCACGAAGGCAAGCGGAAAGGAATCAGAAAATACCTTATACAGTTCCCCTCTTTAAGGGCAGCTGGGTATGAGGGGCCCAGTCATCAAAACCTGGTGGTGATGAATTATCATTCACCTCCTTTTAGTTCGGGCGTCACTTGTAAAGTCATTAGGGTTTTCTGAAGCAGGACACGACAAAATGTGCAATGCCCTTTCCAGGGCTCGAACTCTGGATCTCTCGAATATGCGTTGAGTATGCGATGAGTATGTTAGATGAATTATTTGCGGAGAGCATTTTTTAATATTTTATTATATGCTATGCCTCTGGTTATTCTTTCAAATGAGCTTTACTCGTAAGGAAATTTGGGATTTATACCAGGTGTTTTCACAGAAGAGATATGATTTCATCATAATGGATTTGATAACAAAGTTTATCTAAGATGGGGCTCTAAATATCTACATATTTGACAAATCTTCTTTGCAACCTGCGAAAACTATCTTGTGTGCCTCGCCATGACGAAGAATAATCGGGCGCCTAGTCTGTGAAACAACCATGATCCTGCGTAGAAGTTCATTATCTATGTCCCGCCATTTTCTCCTGTGAGGAACGTAATGCTTTCGGTCCAAAAGTTCGATAGTGAGTTTTCTGTGAATAAGCGCGAATTAGGATCCCCAAAGATCACGTTTTTACTATTTTACTGTGATGTTTGTCTGTCTGCATCTATGTTTGCAATGATTTGTTTTTCGTCCATGATAACTCAGTTATATCAAACTTCCAAAAATTTTTATTTCTTGTATTTAAGCTTTCGACATTCATATAAAGAGCTGATTAGATTTTCTTTAAATTTGGACAACCTGAAGGGGTACTTCCGGTTACTAGAAGCCCGTAACAGTTTTGAAGGCATCAACATAGCATATTGTTGCACTTGAACAGGTATTATTTACTGACACCTAACTATCACAGGGATATACCTGAAGATCAAAATGAATTAGATTTGTCGATACTATAAAAATAACATAGAATAAAATCAAAATATGGTATTCGTTTGAAAGTATTTATTTTAAATATATTATAAACACATAATTTTCTTTAATTAAAAAAATCAATTAAATTATATGTTATTCAAATGCCTAATAAAATGTATTTTTAATAAAAAATAAAGGGGCAAACCTTTGATTATGTTGGTATAAGTTTATAAAATCAGTTTTTACATATAGGCAATTATAACTAATAAAATAAATTCCAGAAATTCGCATTATAGATCTTTCTATTTATTGATGCAACAAATTAGATTTTTCTTACAAACAATCAATCGAAAGTGATCCTTTACTTAGGGCTCGTTGCTATTTAAAATATGAAATTGGCTGGAGATCATATGATGGCCATATCTTACTTTTTATGTACTAGAATAACTAGAATGGTTTACTAGAATGAACATCCCTTTTGGGTATAGAAAGATACCGTAGTATATCTTATAGCAGATTCGATCATGAAGTCGCTTGAGGAGATAATGGTGACAGAATATCGCCACTGAGATCTTCAGATCTTACCCAGATAAACAAACATTTTTTTGTGAAGACGCTAAAATAATTGCTTCATATACAAAACACGAACACCTTGGAATAGTTGAAAACGAATATTCTTGTTGCCATACAGAGCATACGTACAAAAAGAAGTTTCGAAGTTTGCTAAGAATATAATGAAATGTGCATAGAATTTGAAAGATGTCATATACAACATATGCTATAGTCAATACATATGCTATGGTTCATTAAAATATATAAACATATAGTATCTGCAAAGATTTCACTTTTAAACTGAATACCTCGGAGTTATTGTAAATCTTGTAAGCATGCAATACGTCGAAAAAAAAAAGTGCATAGTGGTGTCTCCAACAATTAAGTCTCTTCTTTTTTAAATAACTATAAAAAATCTGACTTGTACACCACATGACTTCCTTGCACGGAATATTGAACTAAAAGCATTTTTTTCTGCATTTCTTTTACACTTATTTCCTCGAATTTCATTACAGATATATTTTTCATTGAATTAATTCAGTTGTCACTTCGCGACGAGGCAAAAATACATAAAACCTCAAAATTTCTATTGAAAATTGAAAAATATAGAAAAATACTATAAAACACCAATTACAGTTAAAACAATTGAAGAAAATGTTTTTACAATTACAATTACAATTAGGGTTTGTACGCAACAACAAGCCATTCGGCCAGCGGGCAAGGAGGCAGAGTTTTCGGTGTACAAAACTAAAAGTATACTTTTGGCCCCACTCGGCAAAAAGACATTGAAGGTGCAGAATATCATTTAATTCACTATATGTTTCAAATGTAAACAAATATGGCTGCTGTGGTAAAAAAAAATTAGGTTTAGTCGCACTTACACAACTTTTAAGTGCAACAACCCAACATATAAGAATACAAAAAAGTGAGGTCACGGAACCGAGTAACATAGTGGGTATGTGTATATATATATACTTTAGGTGCTGAGATTGCAGCCGAAAAGGGAACAGCACAACTATATATTATAGCAGTTCTATGTACAAAATTTCAGCGTTTTGAGGCTACTCGTTTTTGAGTTATGCGAAGGCATACAAACGTCACGAAAAACATTTCTTCCGAATCCATTTTAAATCCTTTTGCAACCCGCTTTGGGAAAAAGAATCCTTTATTCTGTCCTTACGTATAGATGACACGCAAAAACATCGTTAAATTGCATTCGATAGCGGTAAAAATGAATATATTCGTTAAAATATGATACCCGAAAATTTTCGCGATTACAATACTTCCTTTAGAGGTATCATAATCAAGTAATCAAGTAAAAATTGTACGCAACATTAATTTTTGATGAAATAATATTAGAAATCTTTCTCCTACTTTTGGAGCCCACCAGTACCTGAGCGGTAAAGTCCTTGAATACTGGTATTTAGGTTCAGGGTTTGAATTCGGACGAACGGGCTGGCTGCATGGGAGTTTTTGTGGTTTTCTCCATGTGTAACGTGTATATGAGCCAGTTTTCCTTAGAAAGTCCTCCAGGAAGGCATCCCTTCTCTTAGCCAGATAGCCCTAGAGTGCTTTGCCGTAATCAAATAAACCAAACCTTCTACCTTTAGCAATCATTATTTTGGACTGTTCTCCTACATTTGAGATTAATTCTTAAGCCATCCTCCTAACTATGCTTAAAACTGTTCCAAGTATAAAATTGGAATCTAAATGAGAATATCAGATTTTAGTTTTTTTATATTTTTAAGGTTTTTAATATTACATCTTTTAAAAATAGATATATCTATATATCTATGTATATTATTTTGAAATTTCTAATAGTTTACTCTGCTTTAAGGTATTAAGCTGCAAAATGAAGTTTCTAAATTGCAATTTTCTTTCTTGAGAACACACAGCAAATTGCTTTCATTGCGTTAATTAATTACTTGATAAAAGTCTTTTAATGTTGTTGTGCACTTAAATCTATATTATATTCATTACAAGCTGCAAAAACGTAAAAGGAAGCCTGTTTATTTATTAACTATTTTAAGGGAAATAATTTTACTAGTATTCTATGACGCGAAGTTTCCAAATATCTTCATGTCAAGAACATGCAGAAGAAAATTTCATCCTTTAATTTACAGTTAATTAAACTTTCAACAAGTATGCAATTACTTTTAGTATTAAATCTGTTAGTAAATTTTCTATTATGTAGCAAATTTGAAACAATATGTGTTTTAATCTTTGCTCCAAGATTTTGAGGAAGTTATCTGTAAACTTTGAATAAATAAAAAACAGAACAATAATAATAAAAAGGCTTGGGTAAATAAAAAGCAAAATAATCCAGGTAATTAAATTACAAAAATAAAGATTTTTAATCAGAAGAAAAGTTTCATTTTTTAACATCAGCATGTACTATATTTTTGTAGAAAAAAGCGCTTATCATTATTATCTACGGAATAATATTTGATGAAAATAATACTTTTAGAAAGGCATTTTTATTAGTTACTGATAAATGTTAATTATAATATAATAATAAGACATAATTGCAAGAAATTTTATTATTTAATAATTAAAAATTGAAAATTAAATTTAAGAATAAATAGGAAACAGCCAATGCTTATAATTACTTAATTCAAAGATCAAACGGCATGCGGCCTGGCAATTGCTGCCTTTTGATGAGACATAAAATATTTAATATATATTTCAAATTAAAATTCCCTGACAATCTGAGATGCTTAGAAGAAGTGTAAGTACCTTATACCGTATTTTTATTTTAACTTTCTATTTCAAGTCCCTTGTAACCGAAATTTGTACTAATTTACTTTATGTTTACTAATACGATTGAGATAAGATAATAATTAGCATTAATTACTTTAAGGTAATAATTAGCGGCAATAAAGATACAACAATAACGATAATTTTTAGCAACAACCAAGCTAAAAATCACGTTAAAGATATTAATTGTTAGTAACAAAACTCTGAATAAAGGCTGGAAATTCTGAAGACTAGATTTTAAGAGTTTAAATAGAACCTTCTTCAGGTGCTGGAATAAAAATGATACTAGAGAGACATGTGCTAACACGATAACATGCAGAACAGTTGACACCATGTTTTGACAAAAATATATACGAAAAAGTTAATTAAAGCAAGTTAAATAAAAGCAGGTTTATTAAAGTTCTTTCAGTAATGAATTTAGTTTATTTTGCTATTCAGTTCTTCTTTAAGCGTGGGACATCCAGTTCTTTCCGTCCCTCAATACCGTGGTTACATAGAATAAATCTAATTTCTGAACTATTATATACAGTTAGCCTTTGTCAGTAGGTTTTCCACCATTCTTTAGATCCTCTCATTTTACTAAACAAAAACATTTCTTTCTTTCGTTTACTTTGTGCCCCAAGTCTTCTCCTCCAAGTCAACTCCTGATGAAGAACTCAGCTATTTAAGAGCGTTTGCAGTTGACAGTTGATAGGTGACGGGAGACGGAAATGTCATCATTCTACCAAGAAGTTAGGTGGTATTCTCGCGTCCCCTTATATCTAGCATTAAAGACACATTAAATAATATTGAAGATATTTAGCTGTACAGTCGTTTCAGTTCAAGACATAATTGCATAATTTACATAATTATGACATTATTTCAGATACTAAGATTACTTTACAACAGAACATACACTTCGCTAGTACACATTGAAAATGCATTTCACAAAGACAACATTTAACAGAAATTTACAAACGTTGCGCAACATCTAAATACAGTAGTACTACAGAGAGTTAATCTTCTAGAAACAAACTGAGTGAATATTAAATTCTTACTCAAGGCATTGTTCCTATTAACAACCTCCCCGCCCCGAAAGAAGGGGGCAAAATAAAATTAAAACAAAAAAAAAGCATACATAACGAGGTATAGGTCAAGTACAACTTGCAGAAGACTTATGTACTTTGTCTAGGGATTTTAAGGTGGTGATCTCTGGTAAAAGAGCAGATGGCAAGATAATGGTCTGGGGTACCAATTTCTCCAAAGACATGTAGGGTGGTGTTACTGACGCCGTGTCTTCTCAGGTATTATGGACCAAACAGTTAAGGAAAACGGAAAAATATTTTTTTAGAGAGATTATAGGACTACAATGGTTATTCCTTCCTTTTCATCGATTAGTTTTAAACTGCAAGTACTTTTAACTTTTGAGAAGTTTAACTTTCATATCGTCCAGAAGTCGTACCTGCCAGTGATTATTAGTAAGTTAGATAATTAATCATTAATTAATAAAAATAACTAGCTAATTAATATAATAATTCTTTCTAGTGTAAGATTCCAAACTTTGAATGTACTGCAATGTGTCTGGAACGTTGGAGAACTGATAAGCGAAAAATTGCTTAGCTCAGAAAGATAGAAACGTAAACGTACGAAGGCTTAATTACCCTTTATTATTCAAAATAAAGTTAACAGACGACTCCTTCTTGGAGTTACAATGAAGCCTCCATTTGGGCTTGAATTCAAGAATAATAATCAATAAAACTTAACTAACTTAACAAAGATATAGCTATCAAGATACTAATACAGTTGGCCCTTCACGCTAACTAACGGCGAAGCTATCAAGGGCCTAAAGTACGGCCGCGAGTAATAATAGCTTGTGAGAGAGTATCGCCAAAAGTCTAACGCGCACTGAGCAGGTAGAATTTAAGTACTTCTTCTCCTCATTTGCATTCAACCACGATTCTGAAAATACGTTCCGGCCGGAAGTTGTAAACTGAAATTCAGGAAGATAGGAAAGTAACTTTTAACTAAAAATGAGGACAAACCTTACACTATATTTATTACTAATTTATTTTGTTAGTTAATTATTATGTAAATTTTTAATTCTTAATTATTATATTTACTTCTAATTAAATTAGTTTATGATTACATTAATTGGCATTAGAAAGAGTTATTATTATATTGCATTAGTTATCATTACAGAAAGAATTACTATTATTAATTTTATTCAAGTATAAATGATATTACTAATTTAAAATTCATTTAACTTGAATCTTTTTTTATAATTTAACATTTCCAGCTCTTTTAACGGTATCAATTTAATTTATATACATGTAAACAACATTGACTTAGCCATAAAAATCATTCACATACCACATTATTCGCCATTTTATTTATGACATTGAGAAGAGCCAGGAACCAGCATTTATTTGGGTTAACATGTTTGTTAAATCTTCAACAAAACACAGGCGCACATTAACTTACGTATTACGTCTAAAATAATTAGGCATTCGATATGCACAAAGACACAAATGTATAAAATTTAGCTGCTACTTATCAACGCTGAACTTTTAGACTTACTCGTTTTAAAGGGACATACACCAGTGATGCTTTCACAGTACCTCTTCACAAGAAGCTGGGTAAGTTCCCAAAACCTTGCTTCTACTGTTTGTTTATCTTGTGTTCAGCGTTTCTCGCTGGACCTGTTTTCCTAACTCTTCCCCTTATCAAATGTATTAGAATCTTGTAGGAAATGGTATTTGCACTCCTTTTCCCTCAGGTGAAAACCGAGAAGAGGACAAAGCGAATCTAAAATGAAGCTGAAACCGCATTTGTTGTTGAAATGTAGTGCAAGGTACAAAGGGAAACTTGGTATCATCGAGATATTAGCAAACTGAGCGTTGTAATAAGAGAAGATTGCGAAAATAAACTATTTTTCTGAAGAGTTTAAAAGTAAGATAACAAAGTTATCTTATTTTTTAATCTTTCCATCTAAGGGACGTTGTTTATACAGTGATGGAATTTAATGGTATAAAAATAAAGCAAGCGAATTTTATCAAATATCGCAAATATTATTGTATATTTATAATACGTAAATGTGTTTGCATTCGTGTTTATTAAGAAAATGAGAAATGAATAAACATGAATGAATTAAAGCATTATTACTGTGCATACAATAAGAATTAATATTGGTATATTCGCTAATGAGTTGTCTTATCAAAACAAGCTTATCAAAACTTGCTTTCCATTTTGCATATGTTTCTGAAGTGACAGGCTCATAACTTAATGAAGTTATTTTAATTTTTTAAGTGAACTGACGGAGAACAAACAACATTAAATTAAAAATGTAAATCTATTAAGTTATCTTTCTATTAATGCAATTGGAAAATAACGAAATAAAGAAGGAAATCATGTATCCCCATAATAATTCGACAATCCTTCTAACCAAATTTAGATAAAACGTTAAGAGAGATTTATATGTAGAAGATAATAGATATGAAGTCTAGAAAAATTTCTATTGGAAAGCTCCTGAACGACTCAGAGAAAATGCGAAATAGTACAGGAGAGTTCATTTACTAGTTTATGCGAGCCTTGACTTTATGAAGTAGATTTTCACTTGATTCGAATAATTCTGAGAGATTTGAAAATAATTACCTTTTTTTTAGATAAATTCAGAGAGAATAATTAGAGAATAAATTATTTGTATCGAAAACATAATCTTATCCTAGCTGAAAAAAATTGCATAAAGATTGCTCAAAATTTTTCTACGTGCAACGATTCTTATCAAAAACTCCTAAGCCTCATATTTCAACCAGCACAGATTTTCATCCTTTTGAATTGTTTCCTATTTTTCCATTTCCAGAAGGATGTTCTTTATTCTTCTTTAGATGCTTTTTCCAAGATTATCATTTTCTTGGGAAAACCATCCAAAGAATGCTCATTATATTCCATTCTCTGCTTACCATTTATTAGAACTCATTTATTACTTTATTTTCTTTCATTTAATTATTTTTTTTGCGCACTTTGCTGGGTAGTGTTTTTTAACTTTCATTTTTATTCTTGATTCATTAATCACAATTTATTACACTACATACTTTTTTATCACTATTCTAGTTAAATCATGATTTTATTTACTGATCTACAGCCATTTTTAAATATTGTTAGTACTTCAATTCAATTCGCGCTATTCATGAATCCTAATTCTCTCTGGCGAAGTCAGTGGAACTTGACTTAAATACTAATCTCTTTCTCATTTGCATTTAACGCAATTCTAAAAACTTATTCTGGTAGGGAGCTGTAAACTGAAGCTAGGAGAGACAGACAAGAGACATAAACTTAAAATAACTCTTATAAAATTAAAATATACCTTACAATACTATTGCAAAACAAGCAAAATTAAATTATAAATTGTAGATCTATTTTAATGTCAACATCAGCTGATATGCTTCAACGGAGATTTTACGTTTTCATTAATTATCGAATTTACACATGCGCACTGGCATGGAATAAGAAATTAGCATATCCAGCCAATTTTGAAAGATTTGTAATTCGAATCACTGCAAAAGAACAGTTTAATTTACATGTTTCCTTGTCCGAAATGTCTATAAGGTCTATATAACCTACCTAAGATAAAATGTTGAAAAGTACAAGTCCAGCCCGGTCGGGCTGGGACATTTAAATCTTCCAAACCTCGGAAAAAAAGAAAAGATTTGGAATCTTTGAACTTTTTTCGCTTTCGATCCAAACTTAAACTTAAGCATTGAAGGATTTACTCAACGTTTTGGATTGATTAGTTTTATTGATGTACAATACATATCAAAAACGCGATTGCTGAAATTTCAGTGCATCCTGATCACTAATATTTTCTTTTGTTTCTCGGAGTGTCAAGAATATTCTTAAAAAAATTCAGCTGTTACTGAAATATGTTTTTTCAAATTACTGTAGACGAAATGAGACTGAAGAGTTTTAATTATGCACTTCTTTCTTTAATTCATTTCAATAAAAATAGATGCATTTTCAATAAAAATAGATGCACTTAAAAACAAAACTGGTTGCTTAATTTGTTTTTCGGTACTCGCTGATTTCAAATTTTGATTTAATTAAAAATCATTTAATATTACGCAATTTCTACCCCTTCTTTTTGTTATTCTTGAAAGATTCGGGAACATTTTACGATTCGTATTCGGATTCGAGATCATTTAGGTTTCAACAATCTTCCAGTTCATGCAATCATCCCATAACTAAACGTACCGTTTCTTACATTAACTCTGTTACATGGATTATTAGATCCCTATACCATTCTCGTATAAATGTCCTGCTTAAAATGCTCGTTACAATCAAACCCTTTTGAAGTCTTCTTCCAGTTTTCAACTTATCCCCGTTATTTATAGTTTTAGGAACTCTGCTTTGTTTGAAACATTTCTGATAATGCTTACGAAAAGATTAAGATTCTTTCTTCTTAATATATGCTTTGAACACTTCATTATTTGTCAGGTAGTCCTTAAAGTATTGGGCCTATCAGCGGCCGAGCGTCAAAATCGCTGAACACTGGTAGTTCGGTCTAGGATTCGAATCCCCGCTAATGGGCTGTTTACAAGGGCATTTCCATGTTCTTTTCCCCACGTTTTCACTTTATTTGCTCGTTATGCAGATCTATATTCTTTAATTGCACGTACTAATGAGTAGTTTAGTATTTTTTCCAAATTAAATGATTTTTATTCCAATATTAAATGATGTTTAATTAAAGCAAAATTTGAAATCTTCGTGTACAGAAACACAAATCAAGCGACCAGTTTTGTTTTTTAATGCATCTATTTTTATTAAAAAAATACTGTTGAATTAAAGAAAGAAGTGCATAATTAAAACTCTTCAGTCTTGCGCGTATACTGCTCAGATTTCCTTGGAAATGTCCTCCACGAAGGTATTCCTTCCCTTAGGTAGATAGCGCTCGAGTGTTTTGCCGTAATTAAACAAACCGACCAACCAGCCTTAAAATGTCTCCTGCCTTTTAGGCTAATGATATTTATCAATCAAATTTAGGTGTTGTGTAATTTGAAGAAAAAGGCTAGAGGGCGCTGTTGCTCGCTTAGTTGTTAGAGAATAAAGTTTGTTCATGTTGAAGGCGGCGGCCTAATAATACGCTCTGTATATAGTAATTAAAATATTGTTTAAAATGTAAAAGTGTTAGAATTAGTAAACCCACTGAACCACCATCATCTGATTTGGAGATGCACATAATTATTAGATGGTGCATCGGCATAAGGAATTAAGGCTTTGTGAAGATTTTAGGTGTTCGATCCAAGTGTTTCGATTTCAATGGATATTTCATACTCGAGGGACAATGGAATTCCAAATAAAGGTAGGGAAATCTTAAATTAATTATTTAGTGATTATTTGTAGTACATTAGTAAGTATTTATTATTGCTGTCGTGGGTGTATTTAAATTAAATAAAATGGAAGAGAAGTTAGATAGATTGAAACGTAAACGTTCCACATTGAGATCGTCTGTTACTAAGTTAATTAAAGTGATTGAAGATAAATTAAAAATTGAAGGGGAGGAAAATTCGATTAAAGAATTACGAGAATTGTTTGAATTATTAACCGAAAAGAAAAATAATTTGAGAACGCTTGATGATGAAATACAAGAGTTAATTGATGTTAACTTAATTGAAGAAGATTGTAGTATAAGCGAAGAATACAATGACAAATGTATAATTGCTTGTAGTCAAATTAAGCAGTTTCTAGGTGCGGTTACCGCAGTACCGCCAGCGAGGAATCCCCAAAGTTCTGATTTAAACCAGTCTAGTGGTAATGGAATTTTGCATGTAAGTTCCAGTTCTAGTGGGAGTAGTACGCTGAAATTACCAAAATTAATGATTGATAAATTTTGGGGAGACCCCAAACAATGGAATGAATTTTGGAATAGTTTCGAAAATTCGATACATAAAAACGAAACGCTTTCAAAAATACAAAAATTTGTATACTTAAAAACATTCTTAACGGGACAAGCTTCGAATGTTGTGTCAGGCTTTGAGTTAACAGAAAGTAATTATGATAGATGTGTAGCATTACTAAAGGACAGATATGGTCGAAAAGACCTGATCATTAATTCATTCATGAATAAAATTCTCAATTAAGAAGCTGTTAAAAATTCTGCTAACGTAAAGGCTTTACGTAAATTATATGACGAATTAGAAGTTTCGATTCGTAATTTGGAAACTTTAGAAGTAACTTCTGGCTCATATGGACATTTATTAATTCCAATATTATTAAAATTAATTCCGGACGATTTAGTTTTGGAATTTAATCGGCAAAGACGATCGAAAGATAAAGTTGAAGTTTCGGAATTAACACAATTTATTAAAACGGAAATAGAATGCAGGGAAGTTTCAAATCTAGTATTAAGCGGAAGGAAAAATCCTGTGCCTCCGCGAGTCGATCAATCAAAATATGAAACTAGAAAATATGTAAAAAATACACCCACGGCTGCATTTCATACTGCACTTAACCGAAAATGCATCTTTTGTGATAATTTGCACGAGTCATTTAAATGCGAAGTGAATGTTTCTGATAAATTAAAGAAACTAAGATCCGAAAACCGCTGCTTTTCTTGTTTTAAAAAATTCCATACATCAAGGTGCAGAAATAAAACTAAATGTAATAAATGTGGCGGTATGTATCACAATGAATCGATTTGTACTAATAAATCCATTGTAAACAAAAAGTTGGAACAAGGTTATTCCAAAAATGAAACTGAATCTCTGACTTTGAATTCTGAGGAAAGAAATAAAGTTCAAAACTTAAAATTGATTGCTTCTGTTCCTCAAGGTGATAATAATAATGACTGTAATGCCAGGGAAATATTATTACAAACTTGTACAGTTTATTCTTGTTCTAAGTATAAATCAAAATTAACTAGATTAATTATTGATCAAGGCAGTCACAGATCCTTTATAACGAAAAAATTGGCCGACCATTTAAAACTTACTCCAATCCGTTATGAAAGACTTTCTGTTTATTCATTTGGTGCGACGAAGGCAATGAATCATTCCTATCCGGTCGTTGAAATCGAAATTCAGAATTGGAAACAAAATAATAAAATAAAAATTGAATGTTTGATCTCGGATGTTATTTCCTCGGCGTCCATCAGTGTGCCTAGTAAACAAATTACAGACTTCATGGAGCATATGGGGTTGCAGATCGCCGATTGCGCAAGAAAAAATAACATAGATGTTGAGATATTAATTGGCGGGGATGAATTCTGGAATGTAGTTTATTCTGAAAGAATTAAAACATCTGAAGGGTTGTACGCAGTCAGTTCTGTGTTTGGTTGGGTTGCCGCAGGAATCGAGAAAAATAAAACAAACAAAAATTGTTCTGAAAATTTAGCGGTAATGACAAACACTGTAGTGTTGAAAGATTTAAGAGGTTTTTGGGAATTAGAACATATGGGAATTAATGATTCTGATGATTATTCCGATATTGACTGCGAAATAGTAGACCAGTTTGAAAGAAATTTGCAGTTTAAAAACGGAAGATATGAGGCAAATTTAATCTGGAAATACAGTCCGAATAATCTAGGAAATAATTTTGAGGTAGCTAAGAAACGATTCGCAAACCTTCACAATAAACTAAGTAAAGCTCCGGAGATTTTTCGGGAATATAAAAATATAATTGAGAACCAGATATTAGAAGGAATTGTGGAGGAATGTCCAAATAATGATACAAATTTGGGATATTTTATGCCTCACCGAGCAGTGATACGACCTAGTGAAACTACTAAGGTAAGAATTGTGTACGATGCTAGCTCAAGGACAGAGGACACGAATTCGTTAAATGACTGCCTTGAATCGGGACCTAATCTAAATCCAAATATACTAGACATTATGTTAAATTTTCGTAAGTTTAAGATAGCGTTTTGTGGAGACGTTGAAAAAGCCTTTTTGATGATAGGAATTGCTGAAGGTGATAGAAAATTTCTAAAATTTCTTTGGTTTAATGAAAATAATGACTCCTTTAAGATTATGCAAATGTGTCGCGTAGCTTTCGGCTTGACTATATCTCCTTTCATTTTGGCCGCCACTATAAAATATCACATTCGAAAATATAAAGATAAAATGCCGGACAGTTTCCAAATGTTAAATTCTTCTGTCTATGTCGATGACCTATATTTTGGAGCAGGAACGGTTGAAGATGCATATCGGTTATCTGTAGATGCGGTTAATATATTTAAGGATGCTGGGATGAATTTCAGAAAATTAAGAACTAATTCTAAAGCATTAAACGATTTATGGGTCTCAGATGGGATTAAGGAATCAGACAACAAATTAACTAGTGAATCGAATTTCTTAGGCATGATTTGGAATTCCATTGGAGACGATATAAAGTTAAATTAAAAAAAATTAATTGACTTTTCTACTGGAAACGATTTTGCTACAAAAAGGAAACTTTTTCAAAGCATCGCCCAAATATACGATCCATTTGGATTTATTGCACCCTTTGTTATTCGGGCAAAAATTATTATGCAAGAAATCTGGTGTTCCGTTTCTGACTGGGATGAGGTCCTTCCTGCAGAGATTAAGGGCAAATTCAACATTTGGCGGGAGGAACTTAATGATTTAACTGAAATATCGATACAGAGAAATTTCTTTGATGACGATCCAATGAATATAAGCCTTCACCTATTTTCGGACGCTAGTCCTAAAGCATATGGGGCCATCTCATATTTCAGATATTGTACGAGTGATTCTAAAATTAAAACTTCCTTTATCATGTCGAAATGCAGAGTTGCACCTTTAAGAGCAATCACGCTTCCTCGTTTAGAGTTAATGGGAGCACTCATGGCTACTCGAATGTATAAATATTTGAAAAAATTGTTTGGTGATTTAATTGAGGATGTTTATTTTTGGAGTGATTCCGAAATCGCCATTACTTGGATTAAAGGTTCGCCAAATAATTGGAAACCATTTATCGCCAATCGTGTTACAGAAATACAGAGTATATGCAACAAAAAATTGTGGAACCATTGCGAAGGGAAACAAAATCCTTCCGATTTACTAACTCGAGGAATTAGTGCTCGGTCACTAATTAAGAATGATTTGTGGTGGCATGGGCCACACTGGTTACGTTTTCCTATTGAAAACTTTCCAAAACAAAAGAAATTAAAACCAAATTCAGAATCGTTGGAGTTAAGAAAAAGTATTATTTTGACTGCACCTGTAATTAACAATGAATCCCCAATTTTGCATATAGAAAAATTCAGTTCTTTAGGAAAATTACTTCGAATTACTGCCTATGTATTTAGATTTATTGGGAGGCTTCGGAAAAGGTCTACAGGGAATGGACCTTTAAGTGCTTTTGAGATTAAAGCAGCTGAACATTATTGGGTAAAAATTACGCAACGAGAATCGTATCAAACGGAAATAATTAAGTTATCAAATAAAAAATCAATTCTCGATTCTTCCATCTACTCCCTTAATCCAAGGCTTGATGAGGAGGGAATTCTTCGGTTGAAAGGTCGCATTCAATTTGCAGACTGTCACGAGAATTTAAAACATCCTATTCTATTACCCTCAAAATGCAAGTTTACCGAGTTGATCATCATGGACTCGCATGAAAGGGTATTCCATGCTGGAGTTAATTCGACACTAACTCAGATCAGAGACAAATATTGGATCATTAAGGGAAGACAGCGTGTTAAGACTATCATCAGAAAATGTGTGATATGCAAACGATATAGTGCACGTCCTGGGGTACAGGATATCGCTCCACTTCCTCCAGACAGAATCCAAGAGTCGCCTCCATTTGCTGTGACCGGGTTGGACTTCGCCGGTCCATTTTTTACGAAAGACAGGCAAGGTAAAGTTTACATGCTGTTGTTAACGTGTGCGGTCACTCGTGCCTTACATATAGAGATAGTAACTGATCTCAGCACTGAAAGTTTTTTGCTAGCTTTCCGAAGATTTTTAGCTCGCCGAGGACTGTGTACCACCGTGTACTCCGATAATGCCAAGACTTTTAAAAGAGCTGATAAAGAACTAAAACATATTTTTAAAACTTTGAGTCACTCATCTGTGAAAGAATTATTTTCTGCTAGAGGCATAAATTGGAAATTTATTATTGAGAGGGGTCCATGGTGGGGAGGGTTTTGGGAGCATATGGTACGAACCATAAAATCCAGCTTGCGAAAAATTATTGGTCGATCATCCCTTACTGTGAAAGAGCTTGAAACAGTGCTCATTGAAATCGAGGCAATGATTAATTGTAGACCAATTACCTACGTGTTTACCGATCCCAATGAACCTTCTCCACTAACACCCTCTCATTTTCTGGTTGGTAGACGATTGCTATCTCTGCCTGCTAATAAAATAACATCAAATAATTTGATTGGGTCAAGAAATTCAATTATTAAACGATATAAATACCATCAAGATATTTTAAATCATTTTTGGAAGCGTTGGAGATCAGAGTATCTTTTTAATCTGAGATCTGCCAATATTTGTCCTCCACACTCTAACGCATCTCAGTTTAAAATCAACGATATTGTCTTGATTCATGACGACAAACATCCCAGAAATCTTTGGACAATAGGTAAAATTTTGGAATTAATGCCAGGCAGAGATGGTAAAATAAGATCTTGCATAATTAAAACACCTACTGGTACCTTAAAAAGGGCTATACAATTGTTATATAATATGGAACTTAACTAATGTTTGTATTTGTATTTTTAGGTTTGATTCTCCTGACCTTGCTGATAAGTATTATTTAATGTTTCGTAAAATTTTATGTGCTTATAATTATGTATGCATGTTTGTTATATTTAACCATTTCTCCAGGATTTATTGTCGAAATATTAATTGAATATTCTAGAATATATTATTGAAAGATGAACTCTCCACCGAGTTCAGGTGGGGAGTGTTGTGTAATTTGAAGAAAAAGGCTAGAGGGCGCTGTTGCTCGCTTAGTTGTTAGAGAATAAAGTTTGTTCATGTTGAAGGCGGCGGCCTAAGAATACGCTCTGTATATAGTAATTAAAATATTGTTTAAAATGTAAAAGTGTTAGAATTAGTAAACCCACTGAACCACCATCATCTGATTTGGAGATGCACATAATTATTAGATTAGGTGGCCTACCCGTTTTAGAAAATATTTATGTAATGAGCAAGGCTTATTTTATGGACGCATCAACCCATGCTTTTGATCCATCAGAACTTTTATCAACTCGGGAAACAGACTACACGGCAAAATTTTGGTGTCTGCAGAGAAAACTCAGTACGGTTCCTGCAAAGGGGTAGAGGGAAAAAATACTAAATTACTCATAAGTACGTGCTATTAAAGAATATAGATCTGCATAGCGCCCAAATAAAGTATGTAAAAATACATAAGTGCCTTACACGAATATAGATGTACAATATATATATATATATATATATATATATACAAATAATTACATTTCTTCTATTTATATACAGGGTGATCAGCGAATAAGCCCTGATTTCAAAATTACATATCTCTACAACAAAGATCGATAGAATTATGCGGTAAACTGTACGTTTATTAGCAAAACTGTAAAAGTGGTGTTTAAAAGTTTAGAAAATTTAGTTACGAAAATCGTTAACAGATGGCGCTCTGCGCTGAAAACTCTTTCTCTGAAAGAAGTCTAAAAAAACAATAAAGTAAAATGGGAGTAGCGGGACTGTACGATAGGCAGTGTCTTTCAATGCGTCCCACAGAAAGAAGTGACAAAGACTCAGATCGGGAGAATATGGAGGCCAAGCAATCCCTGTGTCAGTAAATTGCGAATGCTGTGCTTTCTCTTCACACAAATGAGGATTTTCGGAACCCTAAAATCTTCAGATTTGTTTATTAACAATTCCATTTAAATGAAAATGTGCCTCATCTGTGAACCAGATGCAGCTCACATCAAATCTGTCGTTGTCGATCATTGATAGAATCTGATTCGCAAAGTCAACCCTTTGTTGCACACCTTTCATGGTGACTTTGGATTTTGTATGGAAACATCCGTAGGCTATTTTTTAATATTTTTTTGCGTGCTTGTATACTTTAAACCTGTCTCTGGTACAATCCGTCAGATGCTTTTTCTAGGATTTTGCTGAACAATTCCAGAAACTTTGGCTGCATTTTCAGGAGTGACTACAGTTTGCCTAGGCCCAACATTTCCCTTTCGATCATCAGCCACGCTGCCAGTCCGTTCGAATTTCGCGAAGAGCATGGGAATGGTTTTCGCATCGCGTCCAACTGTAACATTGAATCGGTTTTGAAAACTGCAACGTGTTGCCGTAGGACTGTGTTCTAATCGGTGAAATTAAAAAAAAAAAAAAAAAAAAGTTGTTTAATGGAATACATTATTTTACTACGCTAGTCTCTTTTCTCTAGCCAACAGTCGTACTGATCACTTTTGACTTCGATGTACATTTTAAAGGCTATTGATAGGTCATTGCGATTACAGCGCCCTCTGCTGACGATTTTCGTAACTTAATTTTCTTAACTTTTGTACACCATTTTTACAGTTTTGCTAATAAACATACAGTTTACCGCATAATTCTATCGATCTTTGTTGTAGAGATATTTAATTTTGAAATCAGGGCTTATCCGCTGATCATCCTGTATTATTATTTGCAAGATAAAGTCAAAATAAGAAACACTTACTGTTGTGCGAGAAAAAATATGGCAAATATAGCTATTTAATGAATAATGCCATAAACAGGCTAAAATATATAAACATTTAATTTGATTTGTAATTACTTCTATCACGCTCGCTCTGTTATAAGGACCTGGAAATATTGATAAAATAATTCTTTGAAGATATATCAAATCTCAGACATTTGATTTTTCAAAATTGCTATAAAACTTTTAAAACTGCTATTGCTTCCCTAAAAGCTCTTTCCTGAATTACATTGACTAATTAATGATTAGATAACTGGATTATGACAGTATGTGAGGGTTATCTGCCTAAAGGGGATACTTTCGTGGAAGATTTTTTAAGGATAACTGGATTTAATCGGATTTAATCATATCAAACTGTGAGAAAGCCATGAGAATTTTCATATAGCTAGTGGAAATTAGTCGGAATTTACATCTAAATCAAACTGCTACTCTTCAGCGATTTTACCGCACAGTCGCTAGTGAGCCCCTACTAATGGTCACATACCCTAAGTTTCCTATTAAGTGCAGAATATAAAAAATAACGATCTGTATATCTGCATTAGAAAGTAACTGAGAACATATTTTATGTACCTTTTCATACAAGTAATTTTAACTTCAGACAAATGAATTTATGCTGCTCTGATAAAGCTCCTCTTATTCTTTTCTTATTTTCTCAATATTTAAGAGACTTTTCTAGATTATGATTGATTTACCATCCATGCTTATGGAACTAGTACTTAATATCTATTTAATTAAAGCAGCAATAGGAGAAAGTACTCCACCATTCACTTCCGAAATTTGGTATCCACATTAGCTTTTTTAAACCACCGAAAACTTAGGTAAAATAGCACAATAGTATCCTTATTTGCTAACTAAAAATTTTGTAACTGTCTACACATGTTTTAGATTAATTAAAATAAAAAAGAACTGAGTAATACTGTCCACAAACACTGGATGGTGTACAGATGAGGTAAGCTTTGAGACAAAGAACAAATAATTTGCTTATATTCAGTAAAAGCTAAACTAGTTATCCATAAATGTAAGAATATCGAGATCTTTTATTTTGTTGCCTGCCTATCGCTGTTCATAAAGTTCTACAGCATCTGCAGTATTTCTCCATTGTTTATCGAACAGTCTTCATATATTTCCAGAAAAACAAGTTTTTTGAAGCATCGAAATCTCAGTGAATTTTCAGTAATATTAAATGTTCTTTATAACGCTTCAAAACTATTCTATTTTAAATAAACGCTTTCTTTTACCCTAAAAAAGTGTAGCGATTGTCTTCGATGTACTTACCAAGTGGCGACATAATAAAAAAAACAGAAATAAATCAAGTACAGGTTAATGTCAGCGAAAAATTAAACTGTCAATAAAATTAAGAAATACTTCCTCTCAGCTTCAAAGAAAAGAAGTTCACAAACAGATTTTTCTACAAATGAATGCGAAGTAGGAAAATGTGGACTTAAGAAAAAGCAATTAAAAAGGGGAGATAGGAAATGGTTTAGCTTTTAGGATAGTGATTTTACTAGAAATGCTTTTTAGAGCATTCAAACGAAACGAAGGCAAATACTTTGTTAGAGGATGTTAGTTGCATTAAGCAACTTAAATGCATTAAATTTAGGCTAGCAATGTATAACGAAACTAAAATAGAACTCTTAATAAACGAAACTGTTTTCGTAAATTTGACCCTGGATGAATGTGACGTAGCTCTATGTTTGATTTGCTCATGCAATAAAAATAATTCAATAATTACGGCCAAAGAGTGGCCGTAATAATCTAATAACCTATTTTGAGTTCACTGAATTTAAGTCAGACCTAGAAAAATTTTAAGTGATAATTTTAGAAATTTATATTTATTAAGAAAGAATCCAATTTACATACCAGACAGTATAAGTCAAATTATTAAACACTTTCATTGAACAGAACACCATTTAACACCATTTAATTTACTTTATTTTATTTCGTACGAAGAAAACAACTTAAAAATTTTATTTCAGTTTTAAAAGATGTATAACTTTATCTTCGAAAATGTATAAAAATTAAGAATTTTATTCCTGGCTTTGAAAATGTGAGCTTTTTCTTTGAGAACACAGCTGTTAGTTAGTTTTATTTAGCAAATGTTTTAGATAGGAAACAAAACAAAAAAAAAAAAAAAAAATTCTTCAGTCTAGAAATGTTGAAGGCAATTTTTGAAGACGAGCTTTATGATAATATTTGCCATCAAATGGGAAAATGTAAATGAACTGTCAAAATAACTGAAAATGATCCTAAAGAAAACAATGTTTTCCAATGGCAGTTATGACAATGAGCACAAATTCCATGACAGTTTCTAAACTACAAAACAGATCAAATTTTATAATGCATACTTTAACATTTTTAAATTATTATTTGCATGGTATGATGCTCCGTGAAACTAGAAATACAGAATGCAATTATACAATAATAATTACACGAAAGGTTCTGAAAGGAGAGACGAAATGCTATGAAAATGTAGCTAGTAACGGATTGAATTAGGTTATTTAGATTATAGAAAAGCATGTGAGAACTATTTGGCTTCGTCTATGATTTTTAAGGGAACTTGTATTAATGTCACACGGGGAAAAACAACCAAAACTCTAATGCAGCTAGCCCAGTTGCTGAAATTGAGACTTAGTGTCCCAAAGTGCCGAACTACAAGTGTTACGTGTCTTTACCGTTTAGCCACTGATGAGCCCTGTAACTGACCATGTAATATATACTACCTAATCGATAAAAAGATGCAATTGGAAGGTATTTTCGTCCGCGTTTTTGCATGTCTTTGTGGTGTAACGCTAGCACAGTCGGCGCGTATTCAAAAAGTCCAAGTTCGAGTCCCAGCGAGAACATTGCACATTTTTCATGCTATAGTGGCCCCCGAATTAAAATAAGGCGGTGAACGATAATTCGTCAACCCCAGGATTTGGTGTTTGGTTCCTCTAATCCCCAGTCGCCCTTGAAAAGGGGGAAGTATATGAGGTATTGCCTTCCGCCTTCCAGCATGCCTTCGTGGTGCAACGGTAGCACACTCGGAGCATATTCTAGAGGCCCAGGTTCGAATCACGACGAGGTCAAGAACATTAATAGTAAAGAAAAAGTAAACAGTTAGTTCTCCTTATCGCCCTGAGAAACCGTTTTTTGAGATATTTTTTGGTTTCAGAAGACACGTGTAGTTGAAGAAATGCCTGGCAGAAGATGCCGTAGTCGGTTTTGGCGATCCGGCCTTTTCAGGAGAGGTTTCGCTTTATGTTTACAAACAGTTGGCTGCGATACGTCGAAACATAGCTACATGCGCAGTATGCAAATGAATTGAAGAAGGGAGTGTGAATCGTGCCAGGGCTAGTGGTGTACTTAGACGGATGTCAGCACGCTTGGATCGACACAATGATGCATATAATGACAAGCTTACAAAGCGCGAGTATCAATGATATGGCAGAATGTGCAAGGAGCTTTGGAGTAGTAGGAAGAACACTTTGTATCTTGATCTAAAGTGGCTTGCAATCATGACGCCCTTTATGAACATTAGCTGTGATGTTTAGCCATCGACATCAATTATTTTAATGATGTAAGGGCAAAGCCTTTGAACTGCTCAATCGCACAGTGTACAGTACAACGACAAGTCTCGCTTCTGGTTCACCAGTAACAATCATTGGCTAAGAATCTGCAAGCGACGTGGATATAGATCTAATCCTGTTGCGACATGTTGAATGCAATGCTGCTCGACAATACGGCGTCATGATTTGGAGTGCCGTTGCCATGGATAGGCTTTCAACTCTGATTTGGATCAGAAGCAAAATAACGGCCCAACGAAACATGGGCGAAATGCTGCGACTTATTGCACTACTTTACATTCAGAGTATGCAAAATTCTGTTTTTCTGAAAGATAATGTTCACTGTAAACTGTAATTATAAGCAAGCAATCTCTGCAAGGTACCCAAATGATTCTTTGACCATCAAAAGTTTCAGATCTCATACAGATCGAGCATATATGGGATGTGATTGGCCTTCGTTTGTCTTCGTTGTTTTCGTACCCTCAATTGGAGGACGAGTTATAAAGAATGATTGAAAATATATGGTCATCCATCCCTTAAGGATCTATCCGCACTTTGATTTCATCTGAACTTCGAATGTTTCCTTTTTGAAACCCCACAAGAAGTGATTCTTATTCCTTTTTATCCACTTGCATATTCACTAGTCATATTGCATTATCCTTTTAAAATTAAAACCCTTTTTTATATATGTATTCTCTGTCTGTATGTCAAATTTAATCCCATTCTTTCATGATTTTCTATGTCAGGTGGTGAATATTAAAATAAATGTATAAAATGGCTTAAATATATGAAAATGAAATAATGTGCTCCTGAAATCATGCAAACACATTCATAGTAGTGTACTTCAGAATATGTATGGAATCAGTACTTCAGAATATGTATCGAATAAACATGATTCAAGAAGACTTGACAATGCAGCTCTTATTGGGGTACTAACAATTTTTCGCAATATTAAAACTCTCAGATCACCGTAAGGAGTCTTCCGATGAGAAACATTCGCCATTAGAGAAGCAAAGAATTACCCTGATTCTTCTGGCAATGTCAGCAAACGGATAAGTGACAGCGAAATTACCAGCCAACTAACTGCCATGATATAACTGATAAAACAAGTCCTAATATTACCAGCTAGCTATCCAAAATGTTATAAAAACCGATTAGTTTCCAAGGAGTATTTTTATCAAACTCGATTTAGAAATGGAATAGCTGAACATTTGCTAACAAGCGTTGTTGAAAATCTGTCAAACTTGGTTACGAAGTTTAGAATAGTCAATCAGCACATTAATGATACGCCACTGCTAGTTATCCCAATTTGTTACTCTAACTCAATAGCTTATAGATTTTTCCGAGTGCGATGACAAGGCTTATAATATAGTACATTAAAATATGAAATTTGAGAAGTACTGCAATCTTTCCATCTTGCTCTTGTTCGGCTTCATTTGCATCTCCTTCTTGTACACGTTAGACCTGATTAGACCTGATAGAGTTTCTTTAGTTGAGCTTATTAAAAATAAAAGAGCATTGGCTTTTCTTCATCTCAACAGTAGAGGTTTTGGATTTGCTCTTACATTCACTAAGCAGAAGAGTTTAACAAAAGCAGAAAAGCCATATAATAACTGGAAAGTTTTCTGCAGAACATATAAAAATGAATTTCATATAGTTTTATTAAAAGACACTACGTAATCTTAAATGTTGTAGCACGAAAATCCTATTTGTTTCACTTTTAAACTTAGCCATTGTTCACCATTGTACTAATCTTTGAAGATATATTAGATACAAAATAATTAGACAGAAAGATATAGGAAAAAATAAAGCTAAGTTTTACGTAAGAGTTATTTACAATGTTAAACTTTTTAAACGAAAAATATATTATTTAGCAACATAAGTACATTGTTTATGAAAACGGAAGAGTTAAAGGAATAAAGTATTAAATAGAAACTCATGAAACATAAAAATGGAGAAAATACATGTAAATGATAACACTGAAGAATATGAAAAAGAGCAAACTAAAATTATCTATTATGCAGATGAAAGCCTGCAGTAACGTAAACTTAATAAACACGTAAATTTAATAAAGCTGATGGCCGAAAAACAAAGGTATACGGTATGTACCTTAACTTTAGTTTAGTGCAGATAGTAATATTTCAGAAAATATGAAAAATGAGCCATAAAATATGTATAGACAAGTAATAGGAGCCAAGAGAATAAAATTATACATAATTTTTAACTTGAGCAGCTTTAAATGTTTACTTTATTAAAAAAAATGTAAATATTTCAGGGATATTCTAGAACTAGAAAAAAAGTGACGTTTGACTTTAAGCTAAATAACGAGGCCCATTATTTACTGTATTACTATAAAGGTATTTAACGTATTCTACGCTGTATATTAGAAGTATAGAGTAATCTCAAATTTTTAATTAAATAAAATATTGTATGGGTGACTAATACAGCGCTTAACTACATACGTGTATTCAACTAATTTATTTGCAGCTGTTTGTTACAGTCTTATTTGAACATAACTACACTCGGAGAAAACTTTCTAAGAATTTTTATGAATACAATGCAAATTATTAACCAAAACGACAAGACTTAAACTAATTTCTTACGTTGAAATCGGGATAATTTCAAAAGTTGGAGGAAAAAATAAGAAAACGTTTCATGCTTTAGTAATACATGATAAATTAAAAAAACAACAACTAAAAACAAATTTAATTACTTTTATTTCATATAATTGTTCGGAAAGAAGTTATTCCACACGGGATAGCAGAAATCTTCAAAACTTCTGAAATTAATTCAAATATTTTATTAGCTTAATAAAATCATTCACAAATAATTATCTTAATATCTTTTAGAGATGTTACAGTTTACAAGATAATATACGTTTTAATTATTATTACCTAGATTGAAGTCACAGAAAGAGAGGGCGTTGTGCATGTTTCATATACTTTGGTATTCCTTTGAATACTCTGTACTCGGAGAAAAGTTTTCAAGGAGTAAAAAATTAAAACTTGCTTATTCATTAGGTCTGAATAAATAAAATAACTTAAAAACGACACAATGAGCAAATTATAGTGTATAAATTTCAGACATTTTTATCTTGCACTGAGCACTTATTTTCTTAATTAAAAAGACGTCCAGAAGCATTAAATTAGACCGGAAGTAATTCGGTCAAGCTAAGAATCAATAAATTATACCTTGTTTACAATTATTTGAGAAATGACAGCATGTAATATTCCTTTTTTATATTATAAACTGTCTTAATTATTATATATTATTCATTTATATCAGTAGTGTCCAACTGTTTTGCATTAAAGACAATATTGAAATTTGTATGTGTCTCGCGGGCACGCGACATTTTACTCGTATGCTTGTAAAATACGTTTCTTTTCTTTACTGGATTTTACTGGATGATTTTGTATTTAAAACAGTCAAGATAATTATATACGAACCTACAGAAGACTGAAAGAAATTCACTAATAGAAAGCAATTATGGTGTAAGTTCAAACTAATTAACCCAAAAAGGACGTTAGTCCCAAACGCGATATTAATCTCGAAACTGCACTTTACATTGAATCATTGTAAACGACCTAAATTTTTTTCAAATTGTTGCTACCAAATATTATCTCCTTGTTGTTATGTTTAAAGAAATTAAATACTGAAGAATCTGCATGAATGTATGCATGTTCCTCGCATTGTGAATAAACAACGGTACCTAGAGCCGGTAAATTTTGAATAACATAGTGCAGTATTTTCTGATTTATTCTTAAAACTTGTATTTTTTTGTAACTTTTATAAATTTTTCGAAAAACATTATAAAATTTTATCATCATTTTAAAGTAGATGTAGTCGCCTTTAACTAAAATTAATGACAAACCGTAGACAAACGTTATTAATAGTTCTAAAAACATAAAATTTTATTTAACAGAAAACAACGCAGTGCGATTAAGAAAACTATTCCATACTAAAACAATAAATAAACAAATAAAAAATAAAATAAAATATGAACGCTTTCACATTTTATATTACGCCCAAAGGGGAGTTTTTTAATATTTTGTTTGTTACTTTTATGCATTAAATATCATGTACTTCGCACGTAAACCGCATTCTTCAGAATATACGGCCGAGCGGTAAAGTCGCTGAACACTGGTAGTTCGGTACGAGGTTCGAATCCCGCGAACGGGCTGGCCGCATAAGTGTTTTCGTGGTTTTCCCCATGTGTAACATGTATACGAGGCAGTTTCCCTTAGAAAGTCCTCCACGAAGGCATCCCTCCCCTTAGGCAGATAGCACTCGTGTGCTTTGCCATAATTAAATACACCACACCACCACCAATTCAACAGCAATATCGTAAAATAATTTGAAAGCAGCATATGTTTGGAATTTCCGATACACAGTCTGGCGCACTTTCTTCCGTACAGTGTAGCCATTGCTCGCTTTGAAATCGTTGAATTTCTTATTACGAAATTCGTCGGAGTTTTACAAAATATGAAATAGGCAATAAAATAAATTCCAAATTTCGGTTTCCAAATGCCCATACTCGAATGAATGACTACGTTATTCAAAATTTGTTGTCCTGTTTGTTTTTTGAAAGTGCAAGAAACATACATACATTCATGCGGATTTTTATTATTTAATTTTTTTAAATATAATGAAGGGCGATGGTATTTTGTGGCAACAATTTGAAAAGTGAAACGAACTTTTATAGTGAAATACGCAAAATTCCGTTTCGAAACTAGTAGCCTTCTGGGCTACGGATCCTATGGTATAATAAAAATAATATTGCTGTCATTCACACAAATTTAATAGCAAAACAAAACATGTTGCTAGTAACAAAATTATTGTATATTAATGATAACGCAGAGATAAATACTGAGAAAATAGATAAAAAATAGAAATTTGCAAATATTAAAAACATATACAAACAAGATGTATTTCTAGGCATAATTGCAAAAACATTTTCCAAAGATATATGCGAATTTATATATTGGTGCGTTTTTAAATTTGGCATATTTGTTATAAGCGATAATAATGCCAAATGTGTTTACGCACTTTGTTCAATTTATTTGAAAGAATGAACGATGAACCTTTTTTTTTCGCTCGTGCACAACGAGAAAAGTAAAAATAAAATAGTTTGCTATAAATTAAGAATTTCGCCAAATAAATTGGCGCGAAGTGAAAAAGTGCACCAAGCTAAAATTTTAAACTTTTTGGGTAAGTTTCCCACCAAATTTTACAAAATTAAATATTTGGGCATAATTTGGGCAGCAGAATCGAAATATGGGAAAACATCAGTATGCCATTTCAGAAAAGTCTGATTTTTTAAAAAAAAATATCTATGTTAGGACGATACTTTACATTGAAATAATATATATCCTAAGTAGCGCTTTCGACGTAAAAAATGCAATTTAAATATTGCCAATAGGCCCAGTAGAATGAGATATAGAACTGTCCTTTTTTTTTTACGACGATCTTTATATATTCCTCTCAGTCTAGAGAAAGTTGTAACTAATAACTTTTACTCTAAGTGCCAGACATATAACTGCAAGTGCCTAAATATATTTAATATTAATTTATCAAAACAGATAACGATTTGAATAAAGAAACAAATCAGCGGTTATATAAATGACTTATTGAACTCCGGTTTGTTCTACCCGAACTTGACAGACCGGAGAAAAGTTACATATTAATTTATCAAAACGGATAACAAGTTAAATAAAGAAACAAATCAGCGGTTATATAAGTGACCTATTGAACTCCGGTTTGTTCTACCCGAACTTGACTCTAGACCGGGGAAAAGTTACGTGGTTTGACAGACTTTAGAGCTCTTTCGCCACATTAACGTGAGCACAAGCTAGTCACTTTAATTAAATCTTCCCGAAATCAATTTTTAATTCAAATAGTCCTCTAATGCTTTACTAGAATGTGTTATCAATCTGAATGAAGAAAATGTGCCCAAGTGTAGCGAACTAATGTGGAAAATCTTAAAAACAACTCTTTATATGTCGTGAAACCTTTTAAACATTATCACAAATAAATTTTTGGAAAATTTTTGGAAGGTTGTTTTTTAAATAATATCGCAATAATCTTTGATTTAAATTAGAGTTCTTCTCAACCTAAATGTTCGCTACATATGGGAAATTTGGTGGAGAATATTTAGGTTTGTCATGTAGGACTTTCGTTAGCAAATATTATATCAAATATGGAATATTTGCTGTGTAAGATTTATGTATCTTTATGAGATATTCGGCGTGAAAGATTTATGAATGAAGTATGCGACATCTGATATGAAATTACTCTAAATTAAGGACTTTAAAAATCACTCATTATCGGATCATCATTTACTTATATAAAAAACTATACTCATATTATATCATCATTTACTCATGGGGTATTTGTGAAAGCGTATTAATGAATATTGAAATATCAAACAGAAAATCTCGGCCTTTTGACGACAATATAATTAATGTAACAATTTCTTTCCCGGTGAGAAATTCATTTATGTTTCTGAAGTTTGACCGGCAAGAGGACAGGAATATCGATTTGATTAAAAGCTGGAAATTACCGCATAGCACAACATTGGATAGAAACACCTATCACCATGACAATTTTACCAAAGTCTTCAAGCTCTAATCTCCACGATTCAATGAAATCTGCGTTACGGGCCAATCAGAATGTGGCAGGTGGATGATGTCAGCAAACCGTTGCAGTTACAGACAACACTGTCAAGAGATATTCTTACCCCTTAAGGGAGACGTGGTTCCTTCGCCTGCAAAGTAATAATATGCCTCTTAACTAATCAATGAAAGAAATGCGCTAGAGGGAAGCCACTGTAACTCCAGAAACGTAAATATTTAACTTTTGGCGAGTTTCGCGAGAAAGCTGAAGTACAACTCTGCTCGTCCCGTATTCTTAGTGAATGGTCCGCCTTCTGTTATTTCCGCCTGCGGCCAGTTTTTGGAAGAGTTTGCATTTTCTTCTTTGAAGCCTTAGTTCTGCTATGATGGGATTTTATCAATATCGAAAAAGCTCCTAATAAATCTGGAACATCAGAAACCAGTGGAGTAAAAAAATTAATCAAGGGTAAAGTAAACACAGCCTCATTGTGTTCTCTCTCGCCTTTTGTTGTCTAAGCATAATAGGAAGGCGAAGAATTTTACGCTCTGCAACTATTCCAAAATCATTTTTAGATAGAAAAGGATGGAATTAATTTGACACTACATGATCTCGCTAGCTAATTAAGAATCCAGGTTACGTTAATGGGCAGTCTGAAAATTAGATATTTGACAGACTTCGGCTTTAAAAGGTCGAATGAAAATGATTTTGTGCTAGAAAAGATCGGAAATTGAAATAAGTTTCATGCATTGTTCCTGTCGGAAATGAAATGGATGTCTTCGTTGACATTTTCGTTGAATTCACTGTAAAGCGTTGTACTCAGAAAACAGAACAAGAAAAAAAAGAGTAAAAATTCATTTTGTTTTTATTTTTCTTAAATCTCAACTCACCTTTATTTTATTCACCCTTCTATCTTTAATAGCTTTTATTTTCCTGAAAATAGAAATTTTAAAAGCAGTTTTATATTCCTCATGGCTTAAAATAAGTTTATAGAGTCATTAGATATTTTTGGGAGCAGAAAGCATGAAAAATCAGCAATGCAATAGCTGTAATAGCTCCAGACTAGCGATTGATAAACGACATACTTCGAATTACAGCTCGAAGGCGCTCAGAGAGAAGTTCCAACATTCTCCCCCACTTGAAGGGTGACTGGGAAGAAGAAGAGCTGGTCACTAAATCCTGGCGGAGACGAATTATCGTCAAAAACATTTTATTTCATCAATCTTTTCTCCCCCTGCTTCCTTTCACAATTGCTAGAAAATCAATTCCTTTCCAAATCTTGAACGATACATCTGTATATACATTTATTTAGATTTAGCTTATTTTCTAATGTGTTACATAAATTAAACAGCAAAAAGTACAAAAAACATTGGCAAATACACCAACTTGAATAAAGGTGGTTTTTTATTATATATTCATAAACTAAATATTTAGCAGCTACTACGCAATTACGCATTCTATGAGCCAGTATCATTTACAACCATTGGCGATGATTTAAGTGATTTGCTCTTTATTCGCATCCTAAGTAATTACACCTGCACACACACACACACACACACACACATATATATATATGTATAAAATAGGAAAGTAATTACATCTCTTTTCAAAGATGAAGGAAAAGAGAGAAAAAATACTTGGGAATCTTCATCAAAAACAGTATATTCTTCCGCTTTTACTTCCTTGTGCGAAGTAAAGTATCATGACGTACGTATGTACGCTATCACATCAAATTACGCCAAACACATACGTTTGTAGCGCAACTCAAAAACGATCAGCGGTAGAACTTTGCAATTTTATATAAGGGACTGCTATAACATATGTAGTTGTTATTGAAGTAGGTAGAAAGAAACACACGCATATGTATATATATATTGGACCATGTCTAGATCCACCTCTAGAATTCCTGAAAGACAATGTACCACCTCCTCGCCCTCTTCTTGATGGTTTCCCTCGCGGTGCAAAGCCCCCTTTATCATCTTTGGGTTTTTCATCATACGTTTTTGTTTCAATTCGAGAACTGTCTTTCTTTTCCTTCTTATATTTCTCATTCTTAACATTTATATCCTTTACAGAGTTAGGTTGGTCATTTATAAATGTTTTTTCTTCTTCCTGTGCTATCTCTGAGCCCTAATACTTTTCTGCCTGAGCACTTTCTGTAGTTGTTGCACTAGCTTCATCAACCGATACTTCACCGTCTTCATTTTTCTGTCGTAAATGTCCAAGTTTACCATCATCAACTTCCGAGCAGGATGTATCATCACTATGTTTTTCCTTCTTATCTATTTTCGATTTATTTTTGCCACGTTCTTTTTGGGGATCAAATCGTGGGCCTCTCTCTACCCTAGACCGCCTATATTCTCGTTTGCCAGTACTTAAATGTAAGCTTTGTAAACAATTTTATATTTCTTAATTAATTCTGATAGTAAACAGATTATGTTTACAAAAATGATTTGTAACGTGGGAACATCCCGCCTGTTTCTAATGCAATATATAATGTCCTGAAACATGCTGCCTGTACCCACTACAATAAATAACATCTTCAAAATATGCACCTGCACAACTATGTATTTCGCAATGTATATCAAGTAATTCAATCCCTTGAGCTAATTTAACGCTGAAAGGTAGGAGTACCGTTGATGCCGCCGCCGGTAGCAGTACTTATAGAGTCACATTTTCCATCACGACTCGAGGAATGATGCCAGAATATTGTTAGTCTTCTAGTTAGTCTGTGGGGCTAATACCTGATTACTTAGGGTAAATATTAGGTGGCCCCCTCACTTCTACATAACATAACATAACTTAACATAACATATATATATATATATATTAAAAAGTAAACTGTTCAAGCTACTGCCTATGAGCTAAAGTGATACTGCGGTTCCTTTGAAAAGTAGTTTAACCACAAAGTAAAGATCCAATTGTAATTCATAAAGTAAAAACACACTATGTATGAAATACTAATAAAGAAAATTAGAAAAAAAAGGTGAAAGCTTAACTTGATTCAAACTTAAAAGTTAATATGCATGTAGAATAAAGTTAAACTATCACAAAACATATTAGAAAAAATACTACAAAAACATCATGTTAAAAAACAATAACAAAGCAGCGGTAAATGGAAAATTATCCTAATTCGAATATCATCATGGACTTTTCAAGGGAAATGCATCGTGAGCTTCGAACTCTGCTAATTCCAGAACGCGTTTCGTCAAACAAGAAGCAAATCGAGATTGATTGCCAAAAAATTTTTGAAATATTAAAAAGATCCAAATATTAATTAAAACCAAGTCTCAATTTCTCTGTTTCATTTCCCCACGCGTCCGCTGTTAACAAGTACAAGAGAAATACTTAACTTGTGTAAGAAAAACTATACAAGCAAGCCTGGTAAGGCAAATTTACAGAATTAAAATAAATAGCGAATTGCTATTAGTCAACATATTCACAAATTTTTTAAAGGCGAACCTTCTTAGTCTGAAGAGTTATAACTTTAAGAAGGAAGTAACGGCAATTATTTTTAATAAAGATAATAAATGATTCAAATTGGGTCAATTTATGACCAAAAATTAGAACAACGAAAAGAGGAAATTAAAAAACATACTTTAATTCAAAACTTCTTTCTGCGAGAAGCTATTTGCAAAAAAATGGCAGAAAGAGGTAGTCGTAAGAAGCAAAAGTAAAGAGTGAAAAAAAGATAAGGATTAAATTCACCAATTAGGAGAGACGACGCAAAGGGGAAAAACAAACATCAGGAGGCAATGTCCAATGAAACGTAACTAACTGAGGGGGACCTGAGTCCAAAAATTTGGGGGAGGGGGTTAGATGGTAGTTTTTTCCAACATGGCGTCTGTCCTGTTTGATGTCAATTCTAGAATGGTTTGAAAAGGTGAATTCAAAATGACTAATTCCTACAACTGGTAAAATTGGCCAGAAAGTAGTTGAAATTGAAAAAATACAGTAATTTATTAGTAAAAGTGGTAATTCTTCAAGCTAGAGGGCTTTCAAGCTTCTTTGAAACGAAAAGGGCCTATAAAATTTAATTAAAAGGATAGATTTGGCCAGAAAAAGTATTTTACATACTATACATATTAAGAACAAGGTTTGAAGTACTGAGCCAAATGTGTAGAGAAAAACATTTTAAGTAGTGAGAGTAATATGTATACATTTTTTACATTAGAATATTTAAATTAGCCATCCATTAATCACCTTCATTTGGGATTTAAGTAAAAAATTTCATTATCTAACTCAAATAATCTAAAAAGAAACAGGTAAATACCAGCTTTTTTTAGGGAATTTTTAATGACTGTATTTGGAATAAGATTGTCTTGCAAGATATTAACAAAATAGTGTATTCCTTCTTGGAGATGTTGTTACATTACTACAGATTCTTTTAATTCTTAGAAGTTGTGCATTAATTGTGTTAACTACTACCCTTTTTGAAATATTACAATTCCAGTTAGTTAATTTAAGTGGAGGAAAATTGAAATCTCTGCGCTTGTTGTAAATTTTGATAAGTTTGTAATCCAGAATATGCAAATCAAGGTAAGCTATATCATTTTCAACTATATTAGTGATATTAAACTTGAGGCAAGTTGGGTAAATATTTGAGTTCTCAATTTTGTTGAAGTTGTTAAAAGCAATAAAATCATCTATATAACGAAAGATGTGCTTGAAATATTTGTGATCTTCAATATTAAGTGATCTCATAAACTTATATTCTTGGGTAAACAAGAATATTTCGAAAATTGCCGTTGAAAAATTTCCGCCCATAGGCAGACCTTGCACTTGTTTAAGATGTTATTATTAAATTTAATATAATTGTTAAATAGTACACTTTTCAAGAACTGTTGCCAATTTTCAGTAGAAATAATAGTATTGATCTATGGAAATAAGTTAGGGAGAGTAAGCGAACTATTATAAATTTCTTCAAGAGGTAAGTAAAGTAGTGTAAAGAATTTCAAAATCATAGCATTGGATATGCTCTATTTCAAGTGAATTTAAAGTATGAATGATTTTATCGTTGTTTGAGATCATCCAATTGTAATGCTTCTCTTGAAAATCAAAATTGTTTCTCGAATGAGTTTAAGTTTTTGGGCAAAGAGATAATCAATCTCTTTTAAATAACTTCTAGTATTGTTTGCTATGTATCTGCACTTGAGTGGAGTTTTATGAAACTTTGGAAGTGCATAGATATTTGCAAATCTATTATTAAATTTGTTGGGATGGATTTTAAGTCTTTAGTGCTTTTAAGTCTTAGTGCTTTAAGATAGTGCTTTAAATTTATTTAAAAGGATTTTAGTGCTATTTGAGGCCTGTGTATCGGTGCATGTACTTGTAATTCTTTTTGCAGAAAGTCATACTAAAATTTTTTTCATATCACACTAAAATTATTACTAGCTTTGTCGATTTTGGTGATGATAAAGCTTTCTTGCAGAAGATTAATTTGCGATTCAAAATGTTTCTTATTGTGGACTTGACTGAAACTAGGCAGTTTAAAAAGCAAGTAAGAGTAACTAAGAGTTTGAATTGAGACTAAAAAAATTTTCTAGGACAATTCATCTAATTAATTAAAAATTTCGTAACGCAAAAGTTTCAGTTGTCTGTTTCCGCGAAACGCGTAATGGAGTTAGCTTGATTCGACGTTTAACCAGAAATTTCCCTTGAAAAGCCAGGTTGGACCTCGAATTGAGCTAATTTACCATTTTCCGCTTTATAATTTTTATATGTTTTTATTTGTTTTAACTTATTCCATCGATTGGTTTTTGATATGTTTTAACTTGTCACATCGATAGGTTTTTTACTGTATTTTTTGCCATTAACTTGTTTCCAACGATTTGTATTTTACTGTGTTTTATATTTTACATTTTATTTCGCGTGCAGGCTAATTTTTCACCCTTCAATGTCATTGTTTTTTTTTTTAAACTGTGTTGAACGCTTTCTTGGAGCCGCAGCTCCTGGTAACTTTTTGGCGAGCTCACTACAATGTTCTCATTTCCTTAATTTTGCAGCATATTGCGCAAAAAATTTTTAGACCAAATTGGTCTTTTTAATATTGTACTTAAGACTTAAAGTTTAATTTTATATATATATATATACGAGGGTTGGGGCAAAAGTCATGGCAACTATTTTTTTTCTTGTAGATATGCAAACGGATCACAAAACGTATGTGTCGTGTGAAAGTTCTGCAGGCATAGTGTGTGTATGCAGAACAACAGATGGCTCAGTGATAGCTGGCTCTGTGGTAGCGAGGGCTCTGAAATCAGTCAGTTGGTGAGTTCTGTGCGAGATGGAAGTAACCCGTGTTGAGCAGCGCGCCTACATCAAAATAGCTGTTCTCCGAGAGAGGAATGCGATGGAATGTCACAGTGAATCAGTAGCCCTTGGGAATAATGCCTTACCATATCGTACAGTAGCACGGTGGGTAGGAAAGTTTCAGCAAGGACGTGTGTCAACCAGTGATGAGCAACGTTCGGGACGATCGGTGAGTGTGCGGACCGATTTGGCACGTGCCGTCATCGAGCACCTCATGGATGAAGACAGACAATGGACATTACTGGAGTTAGAGAGGGCAAGTGGCATCGAGAAACGCACCGTCCACAGGATATGGCATAATGAGCTAGCGTCAGAATTCTTCCCCAGTCAAATTGATGGTGATCGTCGCGTATGGCGTCAGGGGTGTCATTGTTTGCCACTTTGTTTCTCATGGCAGAACAGTGACCGCACAGTACTACAGGGACTTCCTAGTGCGACAGGTACGACGTGGCGTTCGGGATAAACGTCCGGATTTTGTGGAAAGTGCAATAATTCTGCACGACAATGCAAGACCACATAAAGCAGAGTGTATACGGCAGCTACTTCGACGTTGGGGATGGGAAGAAGTGGAGCACCCACCGGTGTTCTCCTGACCTTTCGCCCTGTGATCTCATTCCCAAGATTAAGGAACCAATACGTGGTAGCCGGTTTGCAACACGAGAGGCCATTGCTAATGCTGTTCGCCAACAGATGACCCGATTCACACATGATGCGGCAAATGCTAAGGCTGATGGTATTCAGCGCCTCCCTCATCGTTGGCAGCGTGTGGTGACAGCAGGGGACTACATTGAGGGTCTTTAGGCCCAGGTTTGTCATGTCAACTTTATGTGTATTGTGTTATCATTCTTTTGCACGGTGAAGGTTATATTGCCTTGTATACTACCGTAATAAATTCGTGTGCTACGATATTTCAGTGCTATACATTGTCCACACATGTAGTTAAGACCTTGTTCTTTCGTCTGTATATGTCACATTGTTCAACCGAACTGATATCTTAAAGAAAAAAAAATAGTTGCCATGACTTTTGCCCCAACCTACGTATATATATAGGTAAGTAAGCATCTGTGTAAACATAAAGTAGTTTTTTCCAACATGGCGTCTGTCCTGTTTGATGTCAATTCTAGAATGGTTTGAAAAAGGCGAATTCAAAATGGCTAATTCCTACAACTGGTAAAATTGGCCAGAAAGGCCAAACGGCGTTGAAGGCCAGAAAACCGCCGTTGGCCAGAAAACTGGTAAAATTGGCCAGAAAGCAGCAGATTATCAGACGAATATCAGGCTATCTCAGAGTATCAAATGAATAAAATTTTTAAGAGATAGATGTATTGTATTTAAATCTAGTTTATATTCATCTTGTATTATCGGAAGTCTGAAGTCTGTCTTAAAGATACTTATTTTATAATAATGCCGTCCAACCGGGAGAGTGGTTAGTGACTCTGACTGTCGTACCGAGGATCCCGGGTTAGAATTCCTGAGAAGTCATGCATGTTTGTAAATGAATAGTGTCTGTCCATCATGGGGGTACTCTAAATATGTGGTAAGCAATAAGGTCCTCTCGAGAGGGTTGTTTTAGAGAAAGAGAGATGGAAGACCCTCAGACTTGCCCCCAGGGGTGTTCTCCTTCAGAATTGGGGGCGGAACTAAGCAAAGTCGTACTGCCACTTGTATGGGGCCGAAGGCTGTTGTCGACGACAGGCGCACTCTTGCCTCCTTGTCACGATAAATTTCGTGGGCTTGCTCTGATGTCAAACAAGCGAGATTAGTCACAGCAACAACATTTTATATGACAATTTGCCAATTATTCTTTGAAAGTCATCAATTCAGCTGCATTTGTGAAACAGGATAATTCAGCAATATGAAATTTACTTTCAGTAATTTTCATCATAATACTGATTTTGTCTGAGTGTGTTAAATGATTAATTACAGACAGAAAAACAATCATGTTCGGTATTTTGTCTGTACGTTTGTCTAGAACAATAATGATTTATATTGTTATCTGCTTTTGTAAAAGGTAGTACAGGTTTAACATCAGTTTACACTGGGGGGGGGGTTAAGCAACATATTTTTACAATGTTGCAACAATATGCTTCTTGTGAAAAGGCGTGAAAAATCTATTTTACTGCATAACAAAGGTGAATGAACTTATATAAAGCTGTATATTTTCTTCGCCATTCAGCGCACTTTTTAGTTTTGCGTATCATGGATTATTTTATGTTGATGATCTTCTAGCGCTTTTTTTTGAATGAAGATATATAAGTTTAGACACCACTACCGACATTTTCTCTTTTCATTCTAAAAACTGCCGGAAGCTCTGTTTAAAATCGTTCTCATTTTAGATAGAATATTATCATCTTTATTGTTGCCACATCTAACTAATAAAAATAAATTACATACCTAAATTTAAATTTCGAAAAGAAACTGGTAATAGCTCGTAAGCTAAAACGAAAAGTTTAACAAAAGCTAGACATAACATGCATTATAAAAAATTAAATACCAGAATTTAAATTTTGAAAAGAAACTTATAATAGCTCATAAGCTAAAACGAGAAAGTTTATTGTTTCATTCCAGTGGCCTAGAAAAACGAAAAGGCACATTTTAAACAATAGGCAAAATTGAAGTATGCTACGTTAAACAACTTTACAAATTAATGGGATTTAAAAAAAAAAAAAAAAGAAACATTGAGAATAAAATAAAATTTACCTGCTAAAACTCCAAATTTAAATAGCGACGAAAAAACAAGAGTTTTCATCTATCAGGTATATGTGGAAAATATTGTTTAAAGTAAGAAAATATGAGCCCAGTGACAAAGCCTAAGGAATTATCAATTTCTGTTTTATTTTCGTTTCGCTTTTGTATCAATTTACTTTTTTCCAGTAAGAAAATATGAGCCCAGTGACAAAGCCTAAGGAATTATCAATTTCTGTTTTATTTTCGTTTCGCTTTTGTATCAATTTACTTTTTTCCAGTTTGATGTCCAAGTTTTTGCTTCGTATAATTTTTTAATTTAGCCTTTCTGTTAGACAGATTACCACTTTTGGGTGATAAATATTATATGTAATATTTTATCTCATTCTTTTATTAATTAATTAACTTCGCAGCATTTTACACGACTTCAGTAGTATTTATTTAATTAAATATTCTTCAGCTTTCTACCACGCATATATGTAATCATTTAGAAGATATGAATGACATATTTGCAAATATATATAGAAGAATAATTCTTTTATTTTTTGTTAAAATGGCTTTGTTGTAAATGAATTTTTTGACATATCTCTGACAAGCTGACGTAGGAAGCGCGTTTTTCTTGAAGAACTATTGCAATTTTTTTAAGATATTGTGGTACAAAAAGCAGCAGCAGCCATCTAGCTGACTAAAGAAAGAAAACAGAGAGATAATAGCACAAGATGACTGTATACTTTTGTACCCTATTTCAAAATGATTTGGTTCTGGTTTAGCTTTATTTTGATTGGTTAATTTTGAGCTTCTGAAATAATTATTGACAGAAACGTTGCTTGAGTTGCCTCATTAGCGTTATGCAAGAATCATATGACATTGACAGATTAATTTTGAAATATCGTAGCTAAGAGAGATTAATTATAAGCAGTTACTATATTTAGGGAAAGGGGAATTAACCGAATTGAAATGGAGAGTTAAGGGACTATTGCAAACCAAAGTTATTTTTTCTTACTTATTTTTTCATTATTATTATCTCATATATCGCTTCCCCCTTAAAAAGGCTTAACAACACGAAAGCTTTTATTTAGGAGAAAGAGCATTAAAGTATTAAAAAATTAACATAATGCAATACAAGATATTTAATTTTAAAATATAGTAAAAATGTGAAACAGAAAGATTTTCATACAGATCTTCAGATTTCACTATGCTTTACCATTTTCTTCTTTAATTTTTTCATATAATCATGAAACAAATTTATGTACAAAAATGATAAACTACAAGGGATACCAAAATATGAAATCATACAAATACAGTAGAACCCCAATTATCCGAATCAATTGGGACCGGACCCCATTCGGATAATCAAAATTTCTGATAACTGGATTTTTCCGAAGAAAGAGTCTACGTACACTTTAATTAATTACTGTGTGTACTGTATGTTGAAAATGGAAGAAAACAACTGTTTTTAAAGAAAAAGAAGTTTTGATTAATTAAAAATTGAAAGGCAACACTTTTACGTAAATATTATATAGAGTACTGTACAGTACTTGCAAGGGCTGTCAAGTCATTGCTTGCTGAATATCTCGGTCAAACTAAGCTGTTTGACTGTCTTCAGCCGTTTTCGGGCAGCCAAGTCGCGCATCCCCTTGACAGTGAGAAGTTGCATGTGGTCACACTCGGGCTGACGCTCCATCCACTTCAACGCTGTTTTAAGGCTGGCAAACGCTTCACAAGCTGATGGTCCCGTGTCTGCTTCAACTTCGATATTAAGGTCATCTTCTTCCTCGACACTTTCTTCTCTCGCTTTCTGACGAATCATACACCATCCATTCCTGCTGTATCTTCAGCACTATTTTCTAAACATCCAAGAATTTTCTAAAGAATGTTTCTTAATTTCTCAGGTGACACGTCATCCTCATCTTCTTCTGTCTCTTCCCTTTCCTTCTCTTTTTCCTTTGTCTCCTTTTCTTCAGTTGATTCTGAAAAATTCTGAAATTCTGAAAGCGATTCGGATACTCGGAGTTCGGATAGTTGAAGTTGTATTGTATATGAACTAAATATAAACAAACTGAAATATTTTGAAGTTCTTCAAAATTTTTTAGAAAAATTAAACAAAAAGGCAAAAGCTGGTGAACAATCACGTTTTTTAGCCTTTATAAGATGTAAATCTTGGTTTATTAAATAATTTAATTTTTTCTACTGATACATTTAAAGACCTATGCAATTGTTTTCTGCATCGGTGGGTTTTTCTCTTGTTACCAACGATTTAACTTTAGAAATGTTAGAAATAGTACACACCTTGTTCGGATTTTCGTTTGATATCTCCTTTACATATAGAAGTAATGCTCGTTCGAATGTTGCTTATTTTACATTTAGAAATTTCATTAGAATGCATTTCACAAAGTGTTTGAATTACGGAGTAGAATATTTCTCTTCGGAAAGTGTCCAAACTTATCTTTCAGTCCAAAGCTTGATTACGTGCGCCATTTTGAAAGAAGAGTAAATTTAGCAGATAAGTAAGCAGACGGTATTTCGAATTTCAACTAATAAAGAAATTGCTATTCTAAAACATTTGCTTTTTAAAAAATTCTTAATCGAATTCGTTCTTAAACGTGTAAAACACTCTGCATTTGCTGATAGCTGCTAGACGCTTAAGTACAATAGTAAATAAAAGTTTTCGTTCCTTATAATAAGGAAACTTGTTTTTACATAGTTACATTAAAATTATAAAATACGATCATAACTCATATATTTTTCGTTATTAAGCACATTCAAATAAAAATATGAAAATTCAATTATTACATAGATTTAAGACTAATAACCTGTCTATTCAAGTTAGATGATACTAATTTCGTAAATTAAAATTTTACAGTACTCTACATTAATAAAATTTAAAAAAATTTGTGATAGAACTAATGTAGCTGAGAAAGTATTCAGTTAGTCATAGCTGACTGTCCTAAAAAAATTAACATTAGTAGTATACCTAAAGCGACAAAGGGCGTGTGCTATTGCTGCTTGTATCGTCCCTAACGAGAGAATGTGATAACTGATACACAGAGTGTGACTCATCAGGTTGAAGTACACAAAAGTATGCAGTCGTCTAAATGTCAGGTATTCTGCACAGACTTAAAAAAATGGGACGATTTACAAGTTGATGGCTTCAAACACAAAACAGCCTTCGTGGCTAATAGAACACATTTTATTTGTGGACATAATAATTGTTCAGAAGCATATTAACTTGAGTAACATAGTGCGAAAGACGCAATTCGAGCTCTCGTCTTCATACCAAATGATGGAAGCGAAGTAAGCAGCGATACGTTGATTGGGTGGCAAGTGGGAGCAAGAGTACAACGTATATAATATGAAAGCCCAATTCAGAATAATTTGGTTAATGTTAAGTTTCTTATGGCTGAAATGCAATACTTATTTCAGAAATAATGTTACGCAAGATTGATATGACATAGATAAATTTTAAATTGACGAAATTTAGAGAGGTTTAGTAGAAGAAATTGCTGCTTTTAGGACGAAAAGTGGAAATAACCGAAATGAAGAGAGAATTAAGAGACTACAGCAAAGCAGTTATTTATTTTTACTTATTTTTTATCTTATGTATGTGGGATGTCATCTTTTGTGACCGACAGATGGCGCTGCTCATTGTCTCGTGAAACTGATCTTGGTAAGAAAAATGCAGACGAAAATAACAATAGAAATAGAAGACGTAGGAAAAAAAAAAAAAAAGATATGTAAACGTTTTAAAGATGAAAGAACTGTTTTCACTGTAAATATTCATGTTTCTGTTTTCTACTTTTATAGTGTGTAAAAATTGTGGATATTTCCATTAAAGGGTCAAGTTAAAATGTCTCTGTTATTATCCCCTTGACATTAAATTCTTCAAGCATTTAGGAAGTAAGTTTCCAGATGTCAAGACAAGAATAGTATGTAACTGTATATTGGTCTATTGTATTATTTTTTTTGAGTAATTTTATATATATATATGTATATTCAAAACTAATAAGTCATAGAAGTTTCAAATATTTAACAATACCTCTGATATTAACCCAAGTAGAATATATATATTATTTTTGTATTAAATGTATTATTTTTGTATTAAATATATTGTTTTAAAAGTATTTAATTAACATATTCAAACAAAAATTAATTAAAATTGGAAATTCAGAGGAAGAATATAAACAAGCAGAAAAATTTTCAATTGGATGTAATTCGATTTTTGCAGTTTCATAAAACGAATTGCAGAGACACGAGCACTTTTTTTGCTCTCTGTTTTGCAAAAACCTCGTTTTATTACTAAGTATAAAACGCAAAATTTCTGTTGCAATTAGAGAACATTGAAATATGAGTAAGATATCCATGAATTAAACTGTCAGCGAGTAATTTAAATTAATTGACCGATGAAGTATGGAAGAAATGACTGAAGTCTAATAGTTAATCCTGATGAAATTTCTAGCTGAACGCTTTCCTAAAGAGAAAAAAAAATTTTATCGAAAGTATATAGTCTTACAAAAGTATATAGTCTAATAAATACTGTACAAAACTTCACATTATGCATCATTTATCATACTATATGCGAACTCTCCTTTATCTATAATTGAGCAAACTTAAAGAATACCTGACGTGGAAAAAATCTTGTATATAAGTAAGATACATGGAGACAGTACATAAGGAGATTAATCCTATACAATTTTGAGACGACATTTTTTTGTTTAATCACATATAAAAATTTCCCTAAGAATGTTTTTAATAACTATTTAGAGACCTATGATTTGTTTGCCTCGTCAAATTCAAGGTCTCCAGTTGATAATTTCATCGCGTAGAATTGTTGTATACTAATTCATAGAGCATAATTAATTTAATATGGGAACTGTTGTGTAGTAGTTCATAATGAATTTAATATTTATGTTCTAATACTTAATGAATTAAATACATTGTGATTTGAGCACAATTTTTTTCAATGATTCTATAAGATGAATGATTTTTAGAGACTCATGATGAAGATTTGATATATTTTATAAGATGAATAATTTTATGAATCCTCTTCTGCCTTTCGCGCAAGAATTTTTAAAACCTCAGTTTCTCAAAAACGAAGACCCCTCCAAATTCACCATTGGCTCAAATTAGTTATAAATTAACATCTATCCATTCATATCCTTTCTTGAAGTACCTACAACCACCCAGAAGATGGCAATAACTTGCAAACGTTTTTACAAGAAAAATCTTGTAGATTTTTAAAGGAGGAAAGATGAAAAATGAACAATACCCTCGCCGAGATTCTAACCACGGACCTCTCCAATATGCGCCGAGTGTGCTGACCCCCTACACCACGAAGGCATGCTAAGAACGCGGGAGAAATACCTTACATACTCCCCCTTTTAAAGAACGACTGGAGATTAGGGGACCCGATCGCCGAATTCTGGTGGCGGAGAATCATCATCCACCACCTTTTTTAGTTCGGGCGCCACAGTAGAGGCATTAAGTTATTTTGGAAGCAGAAGACGTGAAAAATAAGCAATGCCCTTGCCGGGACTCGAACCACGGACCCCTCGAATACGCGCCGAGTGTGCTGACCACTACACCACGAAGGCATGCTGAAGGCAGGAGAAATAACTTATAATCTAACTTCTCTAAATGATGATAAACCCTCTTTTTTTTGCCAAATTTCAAGGGATGTTTTCAACCATATTTCTTTCGACATCAGCAGTAATAAATAAATCGCAGTTTTCAGACAACGCCAAAATACCTCACTTCTTCCCACGACAGAAATACGTGTTCAGTATTGAAATCCCTCTAGTACACTTTCGATAGGATTTCAAAAAGGAAAACGCGTTTAGAGAGGGAAAACTGTACTCAAATGATAATATTTAAATTCATTAAGAATTAGTCGCAATTATTAAATTGATTATGAACTAGTACACAACAGTTCCATATTAAATTCATTATGCACTAAGAATTAGTGTACAGCAGCATAGTGTTCTACTGCAGTATAATCGAAATGAATAGGCAGTCTTGAAAATGGCCTTATATTCGAAGCGACCACACGGTCGACTTTATAGACTTTATAGTGACTTTATAGAAAATCATACTGTAAGCACATTATTTATATTTTACTGTGCACAAAGAGACCCTCTAATTCAGTGCTTCTAATGTGTTTTGGAGTCATGATCCCCATGCATTTAGCTTCGACTTATTCATATAACTTTTATTATGAAAAGAAACAGAGAAAGAACAGACCTTAAAGAAGAAAATAATTTAATAATGGATTAATAATTGTATAGCTGTGCATAATTAGTAGCAACTAACTAATAACTGTGCGCAATTATTAGCAACTAACTAATAACTATACTAATTATTAGAAATAATTAACAAGCTCAAATTAATTAATAGTTTTAAAAAATTATATGTAGTTATATTATAAGGTTATTCTCCTTCGTTCCTAGCGTGCCTTCGTGGTGTAGTGGTCAGCACACTCAGCCGGTATTCCAGAGGTCCGTGGTTCGATTCCCGCCGAAGGCAGTTGCTAATTTTTCATCTCTCCGGCTTCCAAAAAATCATAAAGTCTCTACAATATAACAAGAAATATTTCAAATCATTTCATTAGCCCTCAAAGATTGTTTCAGGATTCGCATTATGGGAACTAAAGTTTTAATCTAATTCTGATCAATATCACTTCTTCTCCACAACTAAAGAATTCTCAATTTCATTCGTAGTTCCTAAATAATTTGGGGTCGTTTTTTGTATGAAAGTTTTTTTTAAATTGCTAGTTATATTTTAGTTTAAGCAATGGTGCAGATTTATTAATATCCAAAGCTATTGAAAATGCATTTCGAAAGATCTAAAATCATATAAGATCAGCTAACAACATTTTCGCTGATTTAAGTCTCTCTGTTTGCATTAATAAATTTAGTCAAAGTTTATAGCAGAACATTAAAGATCTGGGATTTAGACACCATTATTAAACCAACACTGAATTAAGAAGAGTTCGTAAACTGTGTTCAGCTTTAGCTTAATCTGTCTATAAAAAAGTTTGAATAAATATATCTCGTGATACTTCGCATTATTTAAGTTTGCATTATTTATAGGCTGTTTTGTAAGTTAGTGGTTGGTTAATCTTGATGTTCCTTTTCAAATGTGGAATATACAGAGTTAATCATAGTTCTCGTTGCGAATATACACAGTACGTTGTTGCGTCACAAGTAGTGACGTCAGAATATTTTTGTTTATATGTGGGTGTGTAGAACTAAGCCAGTGGATGAGTGCAGAAAACCGTAGTGAAGGAGCAGAGGGGAGCAAGATGATGCTAAGTAAGAGTGAATTCTACATCTGACTCATGGACCTTATAAGAAATAGACTAACCCAGTGGGCGGGGCGTGCGTCACCGACATGTCGGCAAGAAAGAGTAGGGACGATCTGGTTTACTTTTTAACATTGAAACTTATGGCGTTTGTATCACATAACTCTTTTTAATTATTAAATGTGATACGTTGTATAGTGATGAGATTATGAAAGCCACAGTTTTTTCCAAATAGGATTTATTATGTCTATTAAGGCACTTTTTACTGCATTTCGCGCATTTTTTTCACGCGTAATTCTTGTACAAACATCTTTACTTTGGTAAAACGGTAAAAACTCTAAGCACAAAATTTATGAACTTAATTTTGCGTAAAAATAAAGTAAAATTAAATAAGATTGATAGTATGTGATGAAATAATAATAAATATTGAAATAAATAAGTAAAATTAAACAAGATCTCATAATTTTTTAAAAACAAATTTAATGAAAATTTTCAGGCAGTGATTTTCCAAACAATAATAAAATTACAAAACGATCAAATTTATTTGATTATAAGATCATTAAATTGTTAACATTAAAGTGGATTAGTTATTTTAATAATTCATTAAATTCGGAGGATAAAATTTTCTAAGCGTAATGAAGGAGAAAAAAAAGATAAAATAAAATCTAGAAGCACTCAAATTTTATATTACGCCCAAAAGGAACCTTTTTTTAAAGTTTTGTGTGTTACCTATATTTAGTGAATATCATGTTCTTCGCCCATAAACCAAATACATTTGAAAACAGCATATCTTTAGAATTTCCGCACTGGAGATAAAACTGTTATTTTCCGTACAATGCTCGCTCTGAACTCGTTGAGTTTGTTAATCAAAAATTCGTTAAAGTTTTACAAAATATGAAATAGATTAAAATAAATTCGAAATTCGGCCGTCCAGATGCCCATGTTCGGTTGGAGAATTACATTATTCAAAATTTGATGACTGTCGTTTTTGTCACAGTGCGAGAAACATACATGTATTCATGCAGATTTCTTCATTATTTAATTTCTTTACATATAATACAAGGCGATAATATTTGGTAACAACAATTTGCAAGGAGACACGGACACTTATAGTAAAACAGCGCAAAATGCAGCTTCGAAACTAACAGCCTTTCTAGGCGACCGCCGCTTTGGGTTAATAAATTAAATTAACAGTAAATAAAAAAAAAATATTATGCAGAACTAAAAATAAATTAAAAAAAAATAGTCACTATAAAATACAAGCAAAATTAATTATTACGGTTAAATACAATTTTAATATTAGAATTAAATGTATAAAAATTTTTAAGGCGTCAAAAGTGTTTATCACTATGATGTATTATGAAAGATAATTGAAATAAAATTCCTTTATAGAAATTGTGCTATAATACTCATCTTAATTTTAAAAAAGCAGCACAATTTAGAATTTTAAACAAAACTTTCAAAAATTTCTTTTTAAGTATTTTAGTACTTTTTACTTATTTACACCAATAAAAAGCATAAAAATTGCAAAAGAAAATTGCTTGTTTGAAATTTTCTATTAGTTCAGATTTAAAATATTATTTTCTAAGAGAAGTAGTTACAAATTTCCTTACAGCATAGGAAAAGCTAAAAAATATCCAGCCCTGAAAGCATGCAATAGCTTTATAATTATTTGAAACGTTAATTATGCTTGATAAATATGCTAAAGTTTTAAAAATCAATCTCAATTTCAAAAATAAAAATATATAGAAATTCTAATTTGTGAAATGAGGCGCTACATACAGCTTTTTCTTGATAATTATACACGCTGCAATAGGCAACCAATGTTAAATTTCTGCAAGTCGTCCCTACTCCTCCGGATGTGATCAAGGTGACAGCCGGCAACGCGTCAGGCGAGGGAGAAAACTCGTTTGGGTTAGTCTATTTCTTATAAGGTCCATGATCTGACTATGGTGACGTATCCATGCTTATCAGGATCGTAAAGCTTAATGACGAGATCACCATGTAAAAACAAAATCAACTAACATTAATAAAGGATAACAAATCTTATTACTTGTGTGTTCATATTCATTTTGAAAACAAGAAAAATTTAGAGCGTCCCAACAGTGCTAACAACAAGTCAATATTTGAAGTTAAATAATATGCTAGAAAAAAAAGCCAAATGCATATAAATTTGTTAAATGTTTTATTAAAAAATATCTGCGATTCATAAACGTCAATTAAATGTATTAAAAGAACTTGAGCCTATGAAGAATAAAATATGTACAAGTTGATAATTGCATAAGCAATATCGTAGCGGAATTAGGAAATTCTAAAAACAGGAAAATTAAACCTCTTTGCATATAAAATTAACGAGCGTTAAGCTATGTTAATAAAAATGCTAATTAATAAAAAGCACTATATTAATAATGCATTAAGCTATATTAATAAAATAAATTAACAGATACACTTTACAAGAATTAAAAAATTAAGCTAATTAGCCTATACAAAGTTTACAGAATTCATACGAGGTAAGTAATTTGATTCTAATTTATAGGGGCCCACCAGCGGCCGAGCGGTAAAGTCGCTGAACACTGGTAGTTCGGTCCGAGGTTCGAATCCCGCGAACGGGCTGGCTGCATGGGTGTTTTCGTGGTTTTCCCCATGTGTAACGTGTATACGAGCTAGTTTCCCTTAGAAAGTCCTCCACGAAAGGCATCCCTCCTCTTAGGCAGATAGCCCTAGTGTGCTTTGCCATAATTAAATACACCACCTAATTTATAGGTATGTATGATTAATGATTCATAAAATCGGATATCCTTATTTTGATCTTGCAATACTCTGAATGCATTAAAAAAACTTCTGCGTTTAACCGTAACATTAATATTTATAAACTATGTTATAGTGCATATATTTTTACAGATTTATCTTTTTTCGCATATTTATTTATTTTTTTTTAAATGAAGATAAAACAAATTGACTTTTACCAAACTAGATTGTGAAGTTTGATAGTTCATTATCTTTAGTATTTAAAACGACTAACAGCATGGTATTAGTTTTTCGAAAAGTAAAAACTATAATGTTTACTTGCGTATTTTCCCTCTTACCTTTTTTGCATTAATTCTATTGTACGAAAATCGAGAGGGCAAGAATTATGAAAATAATTTAATTTTCGTAGAATGCTGTTACAGGAAACAAAAGAATAAATGAAAAGTATTTATGATAACTTACTGACAACTATCACATCACTTATTTAGAAGAAATCTACATTCCAATAGGAATACATACTAATATTAACATTACATTATCTAATAATGTGTCTTCATTTTTAGTTTTTTGTATCTTGTATATCACATATTTTTATCATTATCGACTATTATCATTATCGGGCTTTAGATTACTTATTTAAACTTGATTGTTGTGCTGGAAATGCTGCCTGTCATGTGCATCTATCATATTTGCTTTCAAGAAGGTATCTTGGGAAAGTACACCCGGATCTTTACAAACAGATGCAGGGAAAGACTTTACCAATAAGCAAGCTCAAATTTTTTCAAAAAGAAAATCATTTATAAAAGAGCAAAATGTAACTTTTTCACAACAGATAATGAAACCGAAGCGTAGTAGAACAACTTGATCTAACCTTTAAAACGAAAATATGGAAATACTTTACCGAAATGAACATACGTTAAAAATACATATTAAAGTTATAGGTAAATTGATATCTGGTTATAACAATAAATGGCATCAAAGCATTAAGGCAGAGCAGCATCGGTTACATTTCAAAATCAAGAAAAAATTTGAAAAACATTGTACGGTCAACAATTAGCACAAAAATTTCTTACTTAAGATTGGAGATTTGGTTCGCGTCATCAAGAAAAAATGCTCTTCGAGAAAGGACACAAACAAAACTAGACAAGACAAATTTTTATAGTCTAAAAAATTATTCGGCGAATTTCTATTGTCTGTAACCTGAATCTATCAGAAGTTAAAAAGTTTCGGATTCTTCTTACCTTGTAGAAAAATTGTTATTACCTTATAGAAAAAGTTTTTCTTACGCCATCACACAATCTGCAGACATACTCTTCTTCCCTGCTGAGGTCGCATATCGAACTTTTTTCTAAAAGAATTATAGTTTCCTTTCAAAAGAATCTTTATCAAAAGTTTGGTTCTACATAATTACAGAGAAGTAAATTAAAATGCATAATAAGGCGTTCGCGTCTGTGCTACTACAACTATATTTAACTTGTTTTGCTAAGAATGTATTGGCTCAGCATCCAAGGAGATAAGATCACTGAACACTGGTAATTCTATAAACGTTTAAACTAAGCGAATATGGCTGCGTTGGAGGTTTCGTACCTTTGCCCATGTGGGATCTAAATAAAACTTCTTCCACCTAGAAATCCTCCATGGATACATCCCTATCTTAAAGCAGATAGCTTACTGTGCTTCATCTTAAACAATTAATATAAGAGAATTAATCTAAAGGTATAACGTATTTTCTCCCTCTTTCCAGCATGCCTTCGTGGTGTAACGGTAACACATTCGGCGTATATTCGAGAGGTCCAGGTTCGAGTCTGGGCGAGGGCATTGCACATTTTCACGTCTCCTGCTCCTTTTTTTTATTTTTTAAAGTTCTAATGGCTCTGTAATGAGGCCTGAAATAAAAGGTGTGGGACAATAATTTATCACCACCAGGATTTGGCAACTGGGCCCCCAAATCCTCAGTCGCCCTTTAAAATAAGGTGTATATAAGGTATTTTATCCTTTCTTCCAGGTGCCTTCGTGGTATAATGGTAGAACTCTCGGCACGTATTCGAGAGGCACAAGTTCGAGTCGCGGCGAGGGCATTGCACATTTTTCACGTTCTAGGATTTAAAAAAAAATCCTATTGAAAAGAAAAAAAAAATTGTCATTAGCAATGAAGTGGCAATTTCAGTTTCTTCCTAAAGACGTTAATAAAATATATTTATAATTGATCTAATTTTTCACACGTGCCTTTCTCTTTATTAAGCTTTTCTTACATAAGTTATTTTAAAAGTAACATATTTTATTTTATTTTATCAAGTCGTTATATTTAGATAGTGATTTGCCTTTTTCATTCTCATTATATCCTGTGGGAATTCGATTGCAATGCCAAATGATAATGGGTCGAATTTCTCTAATCTTAATTTTAAATTTCTTAAATACTTTATTTAGCTTTTATCTTTTCGAGTGTCTTTATATTTTCTTCCGATAAGAATTAAATGAAATCATTTTCATATACCTTACAATAAAACTCACTACATGAAAATTTTTCGTGGATTCATCATGAAAATGTTTTGGGAATTAAACGCCTTACCATTCCACAGGAAATGTTCTCTTTACTTACATGAATCACAAAAGCTGAATCAATTTTTTTCATTGTTTCGAAATTTATTATTTGATCTTTGATTTTACTATATAACTTTAAATTTTCCGTTACGATGGATTTATATTTTTATATTCCTCTGAGTGTTTCGATTTTGTGCAGCTGAAATTTAGATCTCCGTTTATAAGTATGTACATTAACTTTCAATTTCCATACCTGTCTAAAGGTAAGAACTTGAAGAAACTAAAGCACCTCTTCAGAACTTGTTATATATGCTTTTATAACGAATATCAACAGGCTTCTTTAAATTTGCTGTACTTGTTTCTTATGTGTGTTTCGCCATATTGCTTTAATTCATAAATTATCCTTTGAATGGCTCTTAAGTGCTTTTTATGGAACATGATAATCTTTTTTATTGATTTAAAAAAAGTATCCATCTTATATACTGCCTATTTAATGTATGAACTTTTAAGTTTTTAACATTTAAGTGTGGCCTTGATATATTATATAAAGAAACCTCTTCATGAATATTAGTTAAGATATAACTAACAACTTTGATTTTTTTTTCTTTCATAAAATTTCAGTTTATATAAACAAAATATATCTGAAGAGCACTTGTTTTCCTTTTTCTGCCTAACGTAAGTCTGAAGCCCTCTGGGTGCACTTTTAGTTGATACTTATCCGAATATTCCTAAATACTTTCTTTCTCATCAAAGGAAGTAACTGCTACATTGTTTGTAGCATTCTACAAGCACAAATCTAGTCCCAAAACTAATTCTTGGGAAATATTTTAGCGATATGAATGTAAGATTCATTGTTACGGATAAAACATTTAATCAGTGTAATAAAAAATGGGATTGATATAGATTTTATTTTAGCACAATCACTTTTAGTGATTGCACATTATTTGCTTTCCTCTCTTCTCCATCCTTATAACACTTCTGGTTCCATTTTCTCTCCCTAGATGACACTATCTGCTTAGCTTCTTGCTATTTTTTCCTTTTTTGGTTCATTATAGAGTGCCGTGATTAGCTACCAGCAAGAGCATGTTTTCGAAAATTCGCCGATCTCTCTTGTTTGTAGTACTTGTTTTTCATTCAGTTGTAAGTGAAGAAGGCGATAATGCTGAATCGCTGAAAGCGCATCTCTTAAAATAAAATTCACGTCAGTCAGCCATATTTTTCTGGTTACGTTGGGTTTTCTGTTTACATTCTTAACACATACGGATATGGGTTAAGTTGACAACTTAAAATCCGTGGACGAACCGGACAGTTATCTCCTTCCAGACCGTCCCTCCCTTTTCTTATAAATTGCAAGAAATTATGGTGAGGGCTCATGAACAAATTTCACTTTTTAAAAACCCATCTAGCTCATTATATTGAGCAGTTTCTCATATGGTCAGACCATCTCATGAAAAATTTAATTTGCGTTTAGTATCTCTCAGACACTATAAACATAAGATCAAATTCTTTGTAATTATGTATGTAGTATCAGGAGATTCTTAATAATGTACTTTTAGTATTTCTGGTCTCTATAAACTTTTAAGAATCACCTTTATGCTCAACAAAAGCATAGCTGAATTAAAAAGGAACTTGTAAGCGCTGTGTACATGGGATAACAAAGATCACTACATAGATAAGAATTGTTGTTCTACCCATGTACATAGTGATATGTTTTTGCTAAAAAAATTCAGAAAATTGCACAAATTAATCATCATGCATAGCTTTAGCTTTGCTCACTCAAACATTGCACAGCTGTTCATGATGCGATGTAAAGAGGCTACCATATTTAGCTCAAATTTAGCGACCTGTACCACATTAACTGAAAAGTACCTTACATAAGTAACTTTTAAAACTGTTTATTTTTTGAATTACAAATTTTATCAATTCAAACTCCATTTTAAGACACTTTGGGGGATTTTAGGCTTTCATTCTGTTTTACGTTATTCACGCCTGTGATTGAAAATAACAGCATTTATAGAAACTTACTTTGAAATATATTTTGCAAAATTCAGGAAATTGTCTAGCACATTATCGTGGAAAAGGCTTTTAAAAGGTTTCTGAGTTTTGATTTGCAGCAAGCATCTGTCTTTTAAAACTAAACAATTAAAAGCCTAGCAATATCGTGACGTAACTATATTCGAAAGAAATGATGCTTAAATAATAACCTTCGGAATACCGTTAGGTATTTTACAAGACGCGTAACAAAAGCAAAGTGCTTACTCTAAATCGAAATAAACTTAAAATAAGCAGTTGAAACAGAAAAAAATCTGGAAAATGCAATATATTATTGGAAATGGCTGAGAAATATAAATGAAGTGTTTTGAATTTCTGCACGAATTCGACGCCTGAGCTTAAGAAAATAAAGCTCTCCGTCAGAAATTCAGTATTTTGGATATAAAACTAAATGTATATACTATTGGGATTATATAGTCAGTCTCTCAGAAAATCCGTAATGTGGATGTAATTTTGAAACAATTTTTAGTAACTCCGCTACCTGGATATTAAATTATAAAAATTTATTCATTTTGAGTTTGACATTAGCAAAACATTTCTCATGGAGAGACGCGAAATAATAATAACAGCAAAACAAAGAAAGAAAAATCTTTCTCTTACAGTTACAGTTTTTGTTTTGATTAAAATAATTAAAAATTAATCTGAAAGGTTTCAGATTTTAACGCTCACCCGAAAAGGTTTGTTAATGCTTTTTACACTCTCGCTTAGTTCTCAGTCTACCAATCTGCTATTACACTCACTCCTACTTACCCACTTTTTTGTCTTTTTAGCTTTATTTTATTAAGCATCATTTTCTTCGCCATATACAATTCGACAGAAAAAATCAAAAAATTTAAAAGACTTGTTTAGAATTCCTGAGGCAGTATTAAGTGTTGGTGCACTTTTTGTCTTTTCATTATTAAAGTTTTGCGCGTTCAATTTATTTATTAAACATAATATTCTTCTCATTTACGTCACACAAAATTTAATGCCACAAGAAAATCACAAAATATTTAAAAACAGTATACTTTCAGAATTTCCGATAGACAGCCTCGCGCACTGGAGATAAAAAAGTTTTTTTTCAGTATAGTGTTGCCGCAGCTACCTTTGAAATTATTGATTTTGTTAATCGAAAACACATTAACGTTTTACAAAATATGTTATAACGTTGCGCGCCTCCAACTTGCACGCAACCAAGAGGTGACTGTGAAAACTTGTATAAAAGATAGAAGCTTGTGAAGGATTTAAGTCCCTTTTTATTCAACGTAATAAATTACAATTGCGTTCTCTTGACGCTTACAGACGGTGCCAACTTGGCAGTCAAATAAAAATAATAACCTGAAAAGAAAATAAAGACAAGATTCTAACTACGAGGCTCTCTAAAATAACTAACTCACCGCGTTTTACAATACCGCTGCTAATTCAGCAGACTTGAAGCTCACTGGAACGATGACCACTACTTCCCGCCAAGCACATAGGCCGCAACGCGGGGTTCTTCAATTCTCGCTAACTACCTCCGCGCTCGCTAAGTAAGAGAATCTCACACCGAACTTGTTTCCTTCCTATTTAAATCAGAATACTTCCGCTGATAATTTGAATGCTTGCGCGTTCTACTAAAATTTACATATTCTGGCATTGGCAGTTCCAGGGGAAAGTAAGGCTTGACAGGAAAGATAGTTTAAACTTAAAATAAATGTTAGTTAAAATAAATATAAACCCTACAATGTAATAGATAATAAAACAGTTTCGAATAAAAATTCGGGCTTCCAGGTGCCCATGTTCGGGTGGAGGACTACGTTATACAAAATTTGATGTCTCTAGGTACCGTTGTTTTTTTACAGTGCCATAAATACGACTATATTCATGCAGGTTCTTCATTATTTAATTTCTAAATATAATACAAGGCAATAATATATGGTGGCAACACTTTGAAAAGTGGTACGCTGCTTATAGTAATTTAACGCACAATGCCGTTTCAAGAATAATATCCCATTAGGGATGAACGTCTCTTTTGGGTTTATTACATTTTCTCTTAGTATCGTTTTTGCAAAGTCACATCTATTTGTAAGATTTCTGATGCTATTATTAAATTCGTGAATTTTATCAACAGTAAATTTTAAGAAAATGTAGAAATGGGTATCGACTTTTACTTATTTCCGTCAGTATTTTCTTTCTGCTTTTACATATTATACAGCAGAATTACAGTGAAACATATTACTTATTTAATTATTCAGAAAAGTCTGAATAATATTATAGTAAAAACATGCATTATATATTTATTCATTTTTAAATTTTGGAATACAGAGAAATATTTTTTATTCAAAGATGGTTGACATTTAGGTAACTTATGATAATTACAATGATAGTTTACTTAATCCTAAAGTTGATTGATTACTGTTGCATTTGAAAATATGGAATTTTTTATAAGTCATATAGTATTTTAAATCTACAACTAAAACGTTGTTCAAAGTAGCACTTTAGTTCACTCGCGATGTTTCACGGGAATATTATCATAGATTTTTAACTTTCTGATAAGCTATCAAGCTAGAATTTTGAAAGCACACTGCTTATCGATGACAGTGCAATGTGGTGAAGCGAAATTCGACTCAGATATATATATTTTTTAATTTCATGTTTAAACAATCTTTCGCACACATCTTCGCTTAACGAACAAACTAACTAACCTAGAATGTTACTGTTTACACAATCTAAATGAGTGGAAAAAAATCTTTTCAAAGAAACTTTTATAAAAATTGTAACTTAATGTCTGAAGTTTTAATGAATTTCTGAAAGACCTCAGTTTTTTAGACTATTTGACTTTAAAAATATTTTTAGGATTTTCATTCTAAAAGCAGGACAAAAAGGTCTAGGTCAACTCCTCGACACTTTTTTTCTCTGTTTTGTTTATTTTGATACAGATAAACACACGAGACCAATGCACTCAAGGATAGGGATGCCTTAGTGGAGGACTTTCAGACGGAAAATTAATATTTGTCTTTACATTACACCGACGAAACTCATATTTTATTCCAATTAGATATACATGAAAAAAAATTTCAGTGATATAATATTCAAGACAAGGGTTAAGTGTAAGATAGGAAGTCTGAAGTTATCATTATTGGATTGATGAAATTAATTTTCTCCTTAATTTTTATACCTCAGTTTTAATAATATTGTTATTTTAAAACTATATTAACATACTGTCGCGTTGCTTCTTAGAAATATGAACAGAAATGATTGTATTTAATCGCTTTATGTTATTACTGTATAATGCATCAGTTTGGAAACATTTTACCCATGAAATAAAGGGATGAAAAATGAAGATGCTTCTGAACTTCTTAAAAATAACTTTTTAGAGAAAATAAAGAGTCATCACCTTTAGGAAGATTAAAAGGATAAATAAATAACCGTTTATTCGAATCCCAAAAGCAGAATTTTCATTCCTGAAAATACCAGTAAACTATACCCACGTGGCTACCTAGAATGATAAAATTCAAGCGACATGAATGCAAGCACTTTATTGCCGTTTACGCTTAAGCCAGGGTGACCTTCCTAGCGAACGGCCGACGCAACAGATCGGATTTAGTGCAAATTTGAGGTTGCCATAAAGCATCGAGATGATAGCGCCAAAGTTGTCGCCAAATTGAATGCGAACTGATTGATTTTAGTGTTTACATTTATAGATATAAGCGCAACTTTTGAATTGAATGGAAAAACACTTCTGTGATTTTTATCAATGGTGTAAACCATGAATGTAAATTTAATTCCTATAGAAGTTTTGTTTTCGAGTGCATTTGCGTCATAATGAGTATTTATTATATTTTCCATTGCCGATGTTCTATTAAAAATGTTTCAAAAGAAGCAGTACCTTCGAATTTTAAATTCTGCTGGTGAGTTAGACTTTATCAACATGGGAGCAAAAATATTTTTCTTCTGCTGGGGAATGTCTTGCATTATTCTATAAAAAAAAATAATGTTAAACTTACTTAGAATCTTTTAGAATTATGGTCTAGTTCTTTATAAACTAGATCAGAAATTATCTGTGAAATCCCACGCAATTTAGACACAGCTTATATAGTTTTATATATATATATATACTATATATATGTAAATATTCTATAGAGATTTGTGCAAAAAAACTGTAGACTTTCTTTGTAGGTCTTATATAGTGTGTGTAAAGCCAACTATTATAATTCTACTGAAAATATCAGATCCAGTGCTTAGAAAATTAGACTATAATTCTAAATAAAGTTCCTTTTCTATTTTTTTTTTTTAAAGATCCTATAAAAGCTTTTGAGTATTTAAAAGGATTACGAAAACAGCGAAATTTTCTGTTGAGATTAAAGAGAATGATCTAAATTTTCATTTTCGAATACAACTTTTGAACTTTGTTCTAAATTTTGAAATGATCGGTGACATGGAAGGAGGGAACAAAAAAGAATATCCTTCAAAGCAGTTATAGTATTTTTCTTTATATGTTTATATTCTTTTGGAATTTATATGTTTTTTCTTATATTTGCTTTTTTTCTGGCCAGTCCCATTTTTTTATCATACGGTCGGCTTGTGCCGGCTAGGAAGATCGCGGCTGTGTCCTTACAATAATAATAATAATAGTGATTTTCTAAAAAAAATTTTAATACTTTCATATTTAAAAAAATATTTAAAACAAAGGAAATACATTTTAAATAATAGTTATATTTAATTTAATACTAAGAAACCATTTCTCTTATCAGGAGTACATATACAATCATTAAAAGCACTAATTTTATGAATTTAAAATTTAGCAACTGAAAGCTTGTATCTAATCTTTTAACTGATTTTACGATTTAAATTGATTTACACTCTTACAAGATTTCATTTCTGTATTAAATAATATCTGAAAGCTTGTTTAAAAATTGCTCAAAATATTATATAAATTTAATAAGCTCTAAAATGTTAATCTAAAGGAAAAGTAAAAATTTCCGTCACAGAGTTTTTTCAAGATTTATGAATAAAGAGTGTGTAGAATTCTCCACTGTGCACCTCTAAGTTACAGTTAAATGTGAAGAATCTTAAGAACTAGTAAGCGAATAATCGCTTGAGTTCGTGAAATAGAAACAACAAGTGAGAAGGGTGAAATAACCCTTTATTATTCCAACTAAAGTTTAACGAAACTCCGTCTTTGAGTTGTACAATAAAGCCGACACTCGGACTTCAACTTAAGAGACTAAGAAATAAACTAATCTTATCTAAAAAAACGCTAATTGACTGCGAAGCTATTAAGGGTCTAAAGTACGGCCGAGCGTAATAATAGCTTACGAGAGAGTAGCTAAAAAGGCGGACGCGTGCTAGCCAGAATATCTGGTATCTCTCACTAAGACAGTAGAACTTCGCGGTTAAATACCGCTCTTCCTCATTAGCATTCAGCCGTGATTCTAAAACTATATTATGACCGGAATTTGATGAGTTGAAATTAAGAAGCGATAGGAAAGAAAGTTTAACTAAAAATTTAACTGTTAATAAAATTAACATAATTTTTACACGTGTTTATTTTTGTTGTTCTATATCACTAATTGAAAATTAGCTTTCCAGTTAGGAAACTTTGCAGATTTCTGTAGAATACAATTCTATAGAAATAGGCTTTATAAAAATTTTACATGATTTTGCAAAAAATCATTTATAGAGAATTCTGTTCTGTGTAATCTTTATAAAATTTCTGCAGAGTTATTATATAGAAGCATTTCAACAGACGATTACAAAAAAGTTCTGTAGGAATTTCTGTAGAGTTTTCTTAGCCATTAAAAAAATGTTTCGTCCAGGAGACTTGGTAAAATCAGTCTCAATGCCACAAAATTTTAAATTGCGTGCGAATCATGACCCAGATGAGTATTTACTATGTAAAATAATCATTTCTACGAGATTTAACGTATATATATATTTTAATTTATGTTCCTGAATTTGAAAGTCATTGCGCACAGCATACTTGTTCTCATTCTAAGTCTCTGAGGTATAAACACGCAGATGGTGAATATAGAGATGCGAAGAAATTACCGCGGATTTTTCAGTGGTTAGTGCATGAGAGTAACTAAGGAATAACACAGTTAACAACTCTTTACTTCGCAGTCATCCCGACAGTGGCCAAATGAGTAAGACCGCTGAATAGTGGTATTTCGACGTGCGCTCGAGCGTAGGCATGCGGAATGGCTATATTGCTTGGTTTCCCTGTGTGTAACGTGTTCTCAGAGCTTTATCAGAACTTACTTCAGACTAATTATTAACTTCAACAGATAAATAAACTTTAACAGACTTATGAACTGTGCACTATAATGAACAGTGAACTATTTATGAATTATTGTAATATAAAATATATTATTGTAATATTATTGTAATAAAATTTTCAATAAACGTGGTCCCACTGAGTGGGCAATAAAGCTGAAAGTCTTCATGGCGGCACAGCGCTGCTCACCCAGTGGTCTCCTGTGTGTAACGTGAATATGAATCTTTTTGTTTTAGAATGTCATCCACGAAGGCATCCCTCTTTTTAGGCAGAGAGTCGTTGCGTTCTCTTTCATACTCTAATTAGCTTTCTTCACATTCTGCTTCTTAAATGGGTTATAAATCCATTGTCTTAATGTATTTCTATGAAATTCAAGTGACATAACAATTTAGTAACAAATGTGTAGTAACTATATAGTAATAACTCTTGACCACTATGCAGACGTAATATATATGTACTCCTATGCATATGAGATAGCGTAACTATTCACAGCTATAGATGAAGCATTCTGGAGAAACGGATTAGCTTCTCAATGTGCCGCTAGCTGGGCGTCTTCTATTACAATCCTACGCTATTCGGGATAGTTAGTAGGAAGGGACAACACTTAGATCACCTACTGGTAAATATCTGATGTCCTCCCTACTTGTACCTGTGCCTGTATTTCAATGAAGAATTATGACTTATTTAAATTTAGAACTGATTGAACTAAACATTTAGAACTTGATTCCCTTTAATCACAGTTTTCTTGTTTAGGTATTCTAAGATAAGAGATAACCTACTATAGTGTCATTCCCTAATTAATAAAAATATTAAAATAATGATAAAATTACGCAAGTATTTAATTAAATCCCACATTTGAATATGATTTCTGAATTAAAACAAAACGAAGCAAACAAACAAACGAAACAAGAAAAGAGAACACACACACAAAATAATAATAATAATAATAATAATAATAATAATTAAAAAATAAAATAAAAAAAATAATAATAATAAATAAAAAAAAAAAACTAAATTGTGGTAATAGAGAAGGAAGATTGGGTAATATTAACATAACTAATTATTTGCCTCTTTAGCCATTTTCTTTCGAATACTTTAGGAATTAATATTTTTTTAAGATTAGTGAACGTTTAAAATTCCTTATCGAGATTTTTTGTTTGCTTAAATCGAGATTTTTATAAAACTGCTGATAATAAGGTGTGTGTGTGTGTGTGTGTGTGATTATGGCAAAGCCTCGAGGGCTATCTGCCTAAGAGGAGGGATGCCTTCGTGGAGGACTTTCTAAGGGAAACTGGCTCGTATACATTTTACACATGGGGAAAACCACGAAAACGCCCATGCAGCCAGCCCGTTCGCGGGACTCGAACCTCGGACCGAACTATCAGTGTTCAGCGACTTTACCGCTCGGCCGCTGGTGGGCCCTACTCTGATAATAAGGACAATCCTTTCTGATCATGGATTTAAAATGTTTAAAAAATTAAATAATCTTGAAGCTTTCACAGTTTTTCTTTAGCTGTTGTCTTTTTACAGTGTCTACTGCAATACTGACTACCCTATATTTAAAAGATCTCAAATGGATAGTACATTTGAATGCATTGAATTTAATAGAATTCATTGTTTCGATAGCTAACTAAAATTATCACAACTAAAGCCAAAGTTTAAAAAAATTTGAAGGATTTTAGATTTTAACGATCGCCCAAAAGGGTTTGATTTTAACAATCATACCGTTCAATATTCTAGTTAGTATGAGTAGACACCCAACAGAACATGTTGCAGCAGCCTTCTCTGAAATAATGCATGGATTTCGCTAAGGAGAAACGCTATTTCTTCTTTCTTTGTGCCTGTACTGTCTCAATGTCAATCCTTGTCCATGCATTTGAACTAAGAAGGTCGGATATCAGATATTTATAATGATATTTAAACTTAAGGGGGAGGGGTCACAGTTATATTTCATCTACTTTCACGACTTATGGCTGTTAGGCCATTTTACAAATACATTTGTGTGTTTTAACTCTTAAAACATTTTTGCAACTCGAAGTAACAAACGTCTCATATTATCATTATATATAATATAGTTTTAATTTCTCAATTGTTTTCTTACTTTTACATGTGCTTATACAATACGTTAATGTACTTTAGATTAAATTTTCAAATATTTATTTAAAACTAGGAACAATTAAAGTTGATTTCTTGTTTCTGCTGTAATGATAACATTTTATTCTTGCATATTTTACTTTAATAATTGAGCATTTGAGAAATGTACAGAAAAGAGATAAATTTTCACTAGTTTTCCTTACGGCTGTTTTAGTTATATTTGCGTTAGATAGTTATTTTAGATAGGTTAGATAATATTTTAATAATATAAGATTAAACAATGATACTAAAATAATGTTACATTAGTTTGCTTAAGCTTAAACAGTGTAGCGTTGCGCGCCTCCAACTTGCACGCAACCAAGAGGTGACTGTTGAAACTGGATAAAAGACAGAGTCTTGTTAAGGGTTTAAGTCCCTTTTTATTCAACGTAATAAATTACAAGTGCGTGCTCTTGACGCTCACAAACTACACCAACTCGGCGGTCAAATAAAAATAATAACCTGAAAAGAAACTAAAGACAAGACTCTAACTACGAGGCTCTCTAAAAGTAACTAACCTCACCGCGTTTTACAATACCGCTGCTAATTCAGCTAAGTGCTTCAAACTTGAAGATCACTTGAACGATTAACAATTCTTCCAGGCAAGCACACAGGCTGAAACGCGGGGTTCTTCAATTTCTGGCTAACTACCTCCGCGCTCGTGAAGTAAGAACAGCACACCTCGAACTCGTTTCCTTTCTATTTAACTCAGAATACTTCCGCTGATGATTTGAATCCTTGCGCGTTCTACTAAAATTTACATACTCTGGCATTGGCAGTTCCAGGGCAAAGTAAGGCTTGACAGGAAAGGTAGTTTAAACTTAAAATAAATGTTAGTTAAAATAAATATAAACCCTACATTTGCCGCTGTCAGAATTTGGAAAACTTGGAAGCAGGTCCTACAAACGACCTGTTGTAAGTTTCTATAATTCTGAACTAACTCTCGAGAACCTCGTTTACACACACAAAAAAAATCTTATGTAACAAATTGTATACTAAATTTCTGTCGATACTTATAAATCTCTCTTCTTACAGCAACTTTTCCTGGACTTCATCAATCAATCTTGGTCTTTTCCTTCCAGCATCTGGAAGGAATAAGTATCAGTATCTTTCTAAATACATTATAATTTACACTTTCTTCACACAATAAATTTTTGTTTTTAAACGATTCGTTTTCCTTAGTTATTGCTTAATTCACATTCATTCAATTTTTCAAGCATTAATTTAACTTTACCCTGGCTCTTCACCATGTGTGGTGTCAACCGGGAATATTCGTGTTTTAGTCTTACAACACTTCCCCTAACCACCATGATTTGTTAGAATTCAACGCCCAAATAGACACACCTTACTCGACATTCTACAACTCGATGAGCTACTTTAACATTCTTAAAAATTCAAGTGTAGGTGGAGAACCCTACAAAACACATTCATTCTAACTTCCCCCTCATTCATCTTTAAACATGCAGGCTTTCGCTCTAAAGCATGACTTTATCTACAGTTTAATACTTAAATTTTGAATTCATTCCTTTTGAGCATTTTACTTTTAGCATCTAAAATTTTATGCTTCTAGACTAAATTCTACTTTTACATAACATTCAAGTATTTACGTACATTTACAAAATTTTAATACATATGATTTTTACAATTTACCATAAAATGAATAAGAGAAAATAAATTTTTACTTTACTCATTCTTCGCCAAGCTGGCGGCACTGAAACTAAAATTCTTATTAATACAAGAATACGAAGTTATTTTTATCTTCGGCCAAATTTTAGCTTTAACATAACAGAATTAGTCTTTTGACCAACAGAAAATGCTTGTTCTTAGCTTTTATACTTAAAGAATATAATACTTTTGCCTTAGCTAAATAAAGTAAAACAAAACTAAGTCTCAACCGAGACATATTGACTTTTGTCAAAACATAGAACTTCGTACTTATGCATAACATTTCGGAACAAAAGAGAAAAAAAAAAAAAAAAAAATATAGAAGATTTTAACTGATCTTTGAGTTTTCGATGCTTGAAACTCCGTCATTCTTTTCTGGCAATATTGTTTCCAAGTTATAGGTTTCATGGACGTCAATCTTCTCCTTACTGACCTCTGAGTGTCGTCCACATTAGTTTTTCTTTTGCGTCCTCTGCATGCTGGCCTCTTGGCGGAGTAATCGTCGGGCTGTTGTCGTTTCCGTTTTTCCATGGGACGGTTGGTCTTGACGTCCTCCGGCCTGGAGTCCTTCTCGAATTTCTTCTGTTGTTCCTGGTATTTTTGTTCCTCCTGTTGCCGTTTCAGTTTCCGGAACGGCGGCCTTGCTGGCACCTGACTCTCTGACGCTGGGCGCGTTCTCCTTGATGTATAATTTCTCCTGCGATCTGTTGTAGGTGGTGTTTTGCTCTTTACCACGGTTTCGTTACGCGGTGCATCTGTATTCTTGTTTTTCTTAAATGCTGGAGTTTGAAAGTTTTTATTTTTTCTTTTTGGTACCGTCGTCCGGGTTGTAGAAGGGCTAAGTCTCTCTTCAGTTCTCTGCTTCTTGGGTGGTGGAACAGTTGTTGTTATCTCTGGACCTTCTACTTCGTTTAGACTTGAGTCCTGCAAGAAACTTTTAAGGATTTCAAAATCATTTGGATTATAGTATTTTTTCACCTGGTCGGAACTTGCTTTACAGATCTCCCCTCTCTCGTTCTTAAGATATAATACGACACCTTTGATTTCCTGAATTACATAGGGGCCTTCAAATTTTGGAGCTAGCTTTGCCGTAAAATTGTCTGGGGCACTTGATAAAGAAAATTTCCGCTTCAATACTTTATCCCCAACTTTAAAATCTGCTTCACGGCGTTTTCTATCATAATATGCTTTTTGCTTATTTCTTGCCGTATCCGAGCTTTTAAGCGCCTGATCAATAAGTTTTTGCACATCTTTCTGCTTAAACTCTTGCTCTCTTTGTTGCACAAAGAATAATTTATCTAAAGGCGTAATTAACTTTCTGCCTAAAAATAATTCTGCTGGGGTTTTCCCCGTAGTATCGTGATTTGCCGTTCTTAAAGCATAAGCTAATTCATTTATGTAGCCATCCCAGCGCTTGTGATGTGTGCTCACGTAACTGCGAATTATTTTTACTATGTTTTTATTCACTCTTTCTGCTATGTTTGCCTGTGGTCTATACGGAACCATTTTGATATGGCGTATGCCAAGTCCATTGCATATGTTTTCAAATATTTGACTAATGAATTGTTTTCCGTTATCGCTAATGACTTTTATTGGTGCACCGTATTTTAAAATGTATCTGTGTAAGAATGCATCTGCGACTGTTTTGGCTGACGCGCGTTTAAGTGGAACAATTTCTGTCCATTTTGAAAAATGATCTACTATTACTAAAAGAAAACGATTTTTATTTAACTCGGGAAACTCTGGGGGAAGGGACCAAGAAGATCTATGCCTAAAATTTCATTCGGAAATGTAGCGCGAATGCTATTTAAGTACCCGGCCGGGCTGTAATTAATATCATTTATTAACTGACATTGATTGCAGGACCTGACATACGCTGTTACTATTTTGTATAATTGCGGGAAATATACCGCCTCGCGTACCCTTTTTAAAGTCTTTCTGACCCCTAAATGACCCGCTGTTTTTTCGCGTCGTGTAATTCCTTCAAAATGCTTAATCGAAGCGAGGCTGGGATGACTGGTTTATACTCAAGATTTTCGTTTGTTGTTTTCGTATAAAATAATAAATTATCTATTATTTCATAGTTTTCTGCTCTATTTCTTATCGCATCGATATCTGTGTGCTCAAAGCTTTCTGGGTCTTTCAAATATGCATAGATATTTCCAAATTCAGGATCAGCTTTCAGTTCAGTAATAATCGTATCTCTAGAATCTAAAATTTTTGAAGTCAACACAGCGCATTTAAGTTCATTTCCTTCATCGTCCAGTTTTATACGAGAAAGTGCGTCAGCTACATTGTTTTCTTTACCCGGTTTATATTTTATTCTGATATTATATTCTTGGAGTTTTAAAGCCCATCTTATTAACCTGGGCGTTAGGTTTTTCCCCGAGTAAAGTCTACCAACAGCCGCATGATCCGAAAAGACTGTTACTGGCGCTTTGCCGAAATAAACTCGAAATTTGTGTACAGCCATTAATACGGCTAATGTTTCTCTTTCTGTAGCTGTATAATTCCTTTGTGTCTGATTCAACGTTTTACTAAAAAATGCCAGAGGATGGTTATTTTGCATAAGAACCGCACCCACCGCATAGTCTGACGCATCTGCTGCAATTTCCAGGTTTTCGTCCCCCTCCGGGAATTTTAAAACAGGGGCATTGATGAGCGCTTCTTTTAATCTTTCAAAAGCTGTATTTGCTTCCGCTGTCCACGTAAATTTACCTCTCTTTCTTTTGATTACTAAGAGTGGTTCAACAATATTAGCGAAATCTTTTATGAAAGACCGATAGTAAGAACATAACCCAAGGAAAGAAGAAAGTTTCTTGGCGGTGTTGGGCGGTGGGAAATTCTTGATGGCTTTTATTTTTGAATCTTGCGTTTCTATACCCTTTTGCGAAATTTTATAACCGAGATATTTAAGTTCTTTAGTTGCGAACTTGCATTTTGAGGCGTTAATCGTAAGACCGGCCTCTTTTAATAATTTAAAAACTTCTTCTAGATCTTTAATGTGTTGTTCCAACGTACTACTCGTTATAATTATATCATCTAGATAAATTAAAGTTGATTTTCCTAGGACAGGCTTTAGAACAATGTCCATAGCTCTCTGGAATGTTGATGGGGCCCCACACAACCCAAAGTGCATGCGTAAAAATGCATAAGTGCCCGATTTTGTTATAAACGCGGTTTTATGTACGTCTTCGGGTCTCATAGCTATTTGATAGTAGCCAGACGTTAAGTCCAAAGTAGACATGTATCTTGTCGATTTGATTTGTCTAATAATTTCCTCTATAACCGGCAAAGGGTAAACTGGAAATTTAGTAATACTATTTAGTTTTCTGTAATCTATAGCAAACTTCCAAGCCCTTTTATCCGAAGGAGGAAACTCGTTCTTTTTCCTACATAGTACGACTGGACTCGCGTACTCACTATTTATGGGCGTTATTATTTTATTCTTTAACATCTCCTGAATATGTTCTTCGATGATTACGTCTTTTTGTTTGTCGTACCGATAAGGTTTAGTCCTACAAGGTTTTTCGGCATTTAATTGTATCTTATGCGTAACTATTTGACAATTTCCCGGCTTTTCTGAAAACAAGTTAGAAAAATTACTCACCACTTGCTGGATGGCTTGCCTTTCATGGTCATTCAGATGGCTAAGGTCCACTTGCGGTTTCTCCACAGGTTCCACCACCCTCTGGTCCATCTCCACGGAACTGTCTTGAAAATTCAATTTGGCCTTCGCGGCTCTTAAAAACTCCATACCTAAAATAAGAGGATTTTGCAGATTCTTCACTACAAAAATTAATACTTTGAGGCTTTCTTCTTTTAACTGTATGTTTAATGATAATTTCCCGATGCAGTGACATGTTTTTCCTTGCGCCGCTATAATTTCCGTATTTTTGGTTTTAAATAATCGTACCCTATAAAAATTCTTTTTGAAGAAATTTTCGCTCATAAAATTCCCTTCTTCTGCTCCTGTATCGATGAGGGCTTCTACTGGTACATCGCCAACCAGGACTTGTATAATTGGTAGATGTGAGTTTTTTACGATGACCGTATTTAAATGTCTTTTAGAGGTTTTTTTTAAAACTTCCGGGGTCTGGACCCTCCCTTTCACAGGCCCCTCTACTCGTTTAAAGCTTTCCTTTCAATCTGTGCCTTCTGGGTACGCGGATGTTTATTTTCGAATTTTCTTTTTGGGCCTTGACCTTCGAGTTTCGATGAGTTAGCTTGATAGCTCTTTCCCCCATAAGAGCGATTTCCATTTCTGGATTCCTCATTTGAAGATTTCCTTCGGCTACTTTGAGAATACGTTGCCCCTCTAGCTTTTTCCGCTATTCTGCGATTTTGAAACTTCACCGCCAATTCGAAGAGCTCCTGCAATGTGCTTGGGTTTCTAATTTCGAAGTAGTCTTGAACAGCAGGTAACAATCTTGGTAAGATTATTTCAATAATCTCCGCATCGGGTTTCTTCCCATACAGCATATCCGTCAGCTTAATTTTTCGTAGAATAAAGTCCGTCAACTCTTCTATATCCCGTTGATAGAAACTATATAGTTCGGCTTCCAGCCTTGCTCGATCTTTCACTATGGGGAAGGCCTTTACTAACGATTTTTTGAAATTTTCAAATGTATATGTCTGGCTCCCAAATTCCTCTAATAAAAATTTGCCTATATTTTTCCACCATAGCGCGGCCTGTACTCTTAGTGCGGATGTGGCGATGGCAACCTTTTGTCTTTCAGGCACAGGGTAGAGCTGAAAGTGATTTTCTAGGCCTTCTAGAAACATCGCCACCGAATTTTTTCCGTCGAAATTGACGTTTGGCTTGATTGACGCTCTCAAAGTCTGGACCAGGTATCCAAATCCTTCCAATTGGCTTGTCATTTCTTGGTGTTGTCCAGCGGCTTCCATCCAATTTTCGGCCATTTCAGTTCGATAAGTGTTCGGGCGCCAATGTAGCGTGGCGCGCCTCCAACTTGCACGCAACCAAGAGGAAACTGGATAAAAGACAGAGTCTTGTTAAGGGTTTAAGTCCCTTTTTATTCAACGTAATAAATTACAAGTGCGTGCTCTTGACGCTCACAAACTACGCCAACTCGGCGGTCAAATAAAAATAATAACCTGAAAAGAAACTAAAGACAAGACTCTAACTACGAGGCTCTCTAAAAGTAACTAACCTCACCGCGTTTTACAATACCGCTGCTAATTCAGCTAAGTGCTTCAAACTTGAAGATCACTTGAACGATTAACAATTCTTCCAGGCAAGCACACAGGTCGAAACGCGGGGTTCTTCAATTTCTGGCTAACTACCTCCACGCTCGTGAAGTAAGAACAGCACACCTCGAACTCGTTTCCTTTCTATTTAACTCAGAATACTTCCGCTGATGATTTGAATCCTTGCGCGTTCTACTAAAATTTACATACTCTGGCATTGGCAGTTCCAGGGAAAAGTAAGGCTTGACAGGAAAGTTAGTTTAAACTTAAAATAAATGTTAGTTAAAATAAATATAAACCCTACAACAGTTAACTGTATTTATTTGAACTTACCCTAACCGAAGATTTCTAAGAATAATAGATGTTGCTATTTAGTTCATTTAAGCATTTAATTTAATTTTGAGACTCTATTTCCTTGTTATCACTATATTGCATCTCTTATGGGATGAAGATTTTCAATTTAATCTTTACAAAGAAAGTAAAATTATCTAAGGAAAATTATAATTTCTTAGCCACATGCTTACTTTATTTTAAATTTCTGTTTAAAATCTGCGCGCTATTTTAAACAATATTTTTTATACGTTTACGTTCTCAATAGACTTTCGCAGTAACTTATGTTTTTGAGGACTTGTAGATTTTTTAAAATTTAAATAAATTTTTTATTTAATGAAAAATCTATATTATTTAACGTATTTTTAGAGTATTTATGTGTATTTGCTTACAGGCTCAGTAATTTTTTGAAACTTAAATCTATTTTTGGACTTTTCAAAATGTTAAACATGGAATTAAGAGAGCGTGGCCACAAAAGTCTTTAAGCGGCCTTTATTATCGCACTCGTGTAGAGTCATTAGGATTTTTTGAAGCAAGTGACAAGAAAAATGAGCAATAACCCTAGTCGGGACTCGAGCCTAGATCTCTCGAATACGCGCCGACTGTGCTACCGTTACACCACGAAGGCAAGCGAAAAGGAGAGAGAAAATGCCTTATAATCGTGTTCTTAAAAATGTACTTCGAACATACAAAAATGTTTTAAAAACAAAGTGTGTTAAAGTTGTGTTTTAAAACATACAAATATTAAAGTTACGATAGTTTTAAATATAAAACAAAATCAATACTGTAAAAGTTACGAAACCTTTCTTTTTGTGCAGTGTCACAGTCCATATTTAATAAAAGCTTATACTTATTATAAAAAACAAATCTAAAAATTTGACTCCCTTAAAACAAAATTTGACCGAGATATTTAATTTCAAAGTTTGAAATTGTTTAAAGACTCTTTCGCTGCCAGATTTTTTTTTTTCTCCCAAAAGCGGCTAAAAAAAGTACAAATAGTTCGAGGTTAATTTTTCCTCCTTTAATGTCATTTTGTGATGTTGCTTTGTGATTTACTAATGGATACCATTCTTTAATTAATTACATTTGGTATGCAGAAAAGATTTTCGCTCAAGGTAATTTATAGGATTTCAAATACTAGAAACACCTTAATATTATTCACAAGCAATTTCATTACTTTAAAATAATAAGCTAGTAGTCATACAAAAAAAAGTCTTCGGAGTAGAAATATTTTTAATGTGTTCAAATAATGCAACGAAATGGCTATGTACTAATAATGAAGCCTTCTATTGATTACAAGAGCACAAATCCTGTAAGATTATGTGAATAGTATTGAAAACATTTGTATTGAAAGAAACGGTCACTATCACTACAGTCAGGTCGTCAAATACTCTGTCAACATCAGAAACCTCTTTTCTAAACAGATATTTTATTTTTAATACCATGCTAGTTTAAATAATTCGCTCTTCAATTTTCGTATAATTCCTGAAATTTTCAGGAGTCATTATCTCAAACTTTAAAATTAATATGTCAATATGTATGATATGTATGTTTTATAAATTTACAGATTTGGAGATCGTGTTGGCCAGGGCAACAGTCGAATGCCCTATATATCGAGGAAGCCACCCCGAGCAAGATGCAGTCGTGCGTTACCTTCTTGAAAGTTGCCGTACCCAGGCTTCCATGATAGGGCATAATACGTTAGAAATATATAACTTCGGCTGCCCATACTACCGGGTATGCAAACAAAACGTGAGCGGTATATATATCCAATAGCACACTATACCAGCATATCAGGCTTTGGGCCCGTGTAACGATGAAGAATACAAGCTGGAAACTTTCGTTTTCTCGGTGTCTTTGCACACAGATGTATCCACTATGGGGCTGTACGTTGTTGCAATTCGTTTGAAACGACGACGTTGTGTCACTCCTCTGTTGTCTGTTTCTGCTGCACCATAAAGAAAAGCCGCAACAACGGTCTCCGTGCTGGTAGTCCATGATACTGCAGAGGTCGCCGCATTGTCAGTACGGAAATGTTTTGTCCTGCTAATGATCAAAGTTCATGCCTCAGGGCAGGAGAGGTGGCTGTACGATCCCGCAAAATCGACAGAACAAAATGCCCGCTCGGGCGTTAGTGGCAAAGAATCTGTAAGGAAAAGAATGAAAGCTTCCATAGACGCAATGTAAACCTGTTTCGCCTCTGCGCCGCTATATCGAGGAGCCACGGCTTATGCAGTGAAACAGCAGCGCAGGGTGGAATTTAAATAGCGCAGTCCGAGGAGATAGTAATGTTTTTTACTTTGAAATTCCTCAAAATGCTTTATTTTCATACATTTCAGATAAATTGTGCAGCTGATCTTTTATCTTCTAATCTTTAATCGTCTAGATGTTTCGCATAGAACATCCTAAAATTCAATTGCAAAATAAATGAATAAATAAATAAATTTTATTATTTTTATATTCCTTATTTTTCCCCTTAACCCTTCTTTCTGTAAACTCACATAATTGTTATTCTTTTGATATAATATCTAGCATTAATTTATAACTAACATCAGAATTAATAGAAAACAAAATTAACTACTGCCGTGGTGTTAGATTTCTAACAAATCTGCAATTAATTACATAAATAACGCTATTTTTCTTTTCATATTAAGCATATTATTAAATATTAAAACAAAGAATAACACATTTGAGGTAAAAAAATGATTTTATTGACATTTCTCAAGTTTCAGAATATACATATGCAAAATAATTTTAAGCATCTTCACAAATACCAAGAAATTAATTAGACAATTATTTGGAATGACCATTATGAAAACAATGAGCAAATTTTGCAGCCAAGAACCAAAAGCATTTCACTTAAATTAACAAATACAAAATTACACTTAAAAGGGCTTTTAAAGAATTTCACATAAATTATTAAAATAAGTGATTTCATTACTTTTTCATAAAATATTCAATACTTCTTACATTTATTAATATAAGATTAAATACTGAACTTGAAAATCAAACCTTCCAGGTGTTATTAAAACCTAGGAAGAAATTTTATAAATAATCCACTGAATCAAATAAATACTGTTGCAGCTCATCCTGATGAAGATTATTTCAATTTATAAAATTAGAAATTGATTTTTTTAAATAGCAATTACAAAAATGACTATTTTCCATCTTTACTATACATATAATAATTCTAAAAATGCTGTAGCTTGGATTTTACATAATTTTAATTTTGCAAAAATCTATTTAATCCCGAATTATTCGACCAATGAGTACATTTAATTCTGTAAGCTTAAAAAAGAAAAAAACACATACCACACAATTCATAATAAATTTTTATAACTCCATATTTAAAATTTTATGAGCAAAATTTGCATGATAACTAACTGAAACAAAAAAATAATTAAAAACAATTACAAGTATCCCTAAATAAATTGAAAACACTGAATTCATTATAATTATCTGACCTCAACTTAAAAAAAAAAAAAAAAAAATTACCAAGAAATTTTAATTATTTGGAATGACCATTATGAAAACAAAGAGTCAAAAGCATTTCACTTAAATTTAAAAATACAAGATTACATTTAAAATGTCTTATAAAAGTTGCACAAAAATTATTAAAATAACTAATTTCATTCTTTTGGTTCATAAAATATTCAATACTTCTCACATTTATTAATATAAGATTAAATACTTAACTTGAAAATCAAACCTATAGGTATTAAGAAGTTTTGTAAATAATCCACTGAATCAAATAAATATTGTTGCAGATCATCCTGATGAAGATTATTTCAAATTATGAAATTAGAACTTAATTCTTTTAAGTAGCAATTACAAAAAATGCCTACTTTCTACCTTCACTATACATCTATACACTATACATCTATCACTATACTATATAATAATTCTAAAAATGCTGTATGCTTGGGCTTGGATTTTACATAATTTTAATTTTGCCAAAAATCTATTTAATAAAGAATTATTCGACCAATGAGTACATTTAATTCTGTAAGCTTAAAAAAGAAGAAAACACATACCATGCAGCACATAATGAATTTTTATGAATCCATATTTAAAATTTTACAAGCAAAATTTGCATATAACTAACCAAAACAGAAAAAATAATTAAAAACAATTAACAGTACCCCTAAATAAATTGAAAACACTGAAATACATTACAATTATCTGACCTCAACTTTAAAGAAAAAAAAAAAAAAAAAAAAAGAGAAATTTTAATTATTTGGAATGACCATTATGAAAAAAGAGCAAAGTTTGCAACCAAAAGCCAAAAGCATTTCACTTAAATTAAGAAATACAAGATTACATTTAAAAAGTCTTACAAAAGTTGCACATAAATTACTAAAATAACTAATTTCATTCTTTTTGTTCATAAAATATTCAATACTTCTCACATTTATTAATATAAGATTAAATACTTAACTTGAAAATCAAACGTATAGTATTAAGAAGTTTTGTAAATCACTGAATCACTGAATCAAATAAATATTGTTGCAGCTCATCCTGATGAAGATTGTTTCAAATTATGAAATTAGAAATTAATTCTTTTAAAAAGCAATTGCAAGAAATGCCTATTTTCCACCTTCACTATACATATAATAATTCTAAAAATGCTGTATGCTTGGATTTGACATAATTTTAATTTTGCCAAAAATCAACAGTCAATATTTCGACTAATAACCGTCAATTTTGTTGCACAGCATTCTTTGAACATAACATGACAGGCGATCCAAACCATCAATTTTGTTGCCCAGTATTCTTTGAGCATAACATGACAGGTGATCCACTATTATTGATGAGTTATTTCTTAGATGGCGCCATTGTTAAGCATATTGAAATAATAACAGTAAACACTGTAGATACCTGTTTGTTCAAATTTTGTCGGCACTGCACAGGAATGTAAATATCGCATCTTTGGTGAACAGTAATCGTGATCTTTGAAGTGTGACGAACATATTAGTGCAGTTTTATACAAATCAGTTGGTGATTTATTTAACAAGTCTTGACAGGCAATCCAAACCATCAATTTTGTTGCACAGTATTCTTTGAGCATAACATGACAGGTGATCCACTTTTATTGATGAGTTATTTCTTAGATGGCGCTATTGTTAAGCATATTGAAAAAATAACAGTAAACACTGTAGATACCTGTTTGTTCAAATTTTGTCGGCACTGCACAGGAATGTAAATATCGCATCTTTGGTGAACAGTAATCGTGATCTTTGAAGTGTGACGAACATATTAGTGCAGCTTTATACAAATCAGTTGGTGATTTATTTAACAAGTCTTGATTACTGCATGCGGCAGCCCATTGTTTTGATCTATAAAAATGAAAAACATTAATTTTTTATTTTAAATTTCAATAAATCCATTTTCAGTGTTAGTAGAAAAATAGCAAACTAAAAACATTCCTTATACGTTAGTTATACAATCTCGAGAAGGGTTATATATTTTTTAAGAACAAACATTAAATTATAATTTAAGGAAAAATTCATGTACATATTATGATTTATTACATTTCTGACATATTTATACTAATTCTCTATTATTTTGATCTATGAAAACAAAAAACAATTTTATTTTCTTTAATTAAAAGAACCTCTTTTCAGTGTTATTAGAAATTTAACCTTGTTAAAAAATTCCTTTTACATTAGTAACAAATTCTGAAACGATTGCATTTCATCTAATTTTATTTTGATGTACGAAAACCAATAATTTTGCAAATATTGTGTTAAATTGTAGTTACCGGTTATAGTATCTAGTTAAACAATTTAGCATTTCTTTGTACAGTTTTGTTAACACTATGATTAAAAAAGGATAAGGCACCAATAAAAAGTACACATTGTTCGTAAAGTGCATCTTTAAAATGTTTCCTTCCTTATTCACACTAATATGTAGTGGTTGCCTAAAGTGTTCGTACACTTATGTTTCAGTGAAATAGCGCTGCGAGAATTTTTTAATATCTATAAATTTATCTTAGCAAAACTCTATATAAGTATTATAAGAATACAGTAAAACTTTTTGGGGGGAATTAATAATTAAAAAGTAACAAAAAAGTTACCTCACAAAAAATTTTCGTGCACTTTAAAGAAATCTGCAGACACTATTACGAAATATTGCAGTTAAATTTCTGTCAGTTTCAGTTTTTGTAGGATATCCTGCAGCATTCAAGCTTGTAATACATAAATTACAAAAATTATCTTCTAAAATATTAGAAGAAAAAAATTTGGTTTTATTCAAAATCACTTCGAGATATGAGAAAATATTGGGCTTTATAATCAAGTTCAATTCCAGGCTACAGCGCATTTTTTTACAAATTCTTAAAGTGTATGAACACTTTTGGGAGCAACTATATCACAAGCACAGTTATCTTGGATATTTACAGAAGAACACTGAACTATTTGTCTATGATGAGGAACACTTAATAAAAAAAAAAAAACAAGCTATTTATTTAAATTATTCCAAATACATGAAATATTTGCTTCTCTATCAAAAATTGAGATATATATATATTATTAATAATCAAAGCTTAGTTTCTTTTAAACTTAGAAATGATTTACCTAATAGGATCCTTAGAAAATATGAAGAATTTCCTGTCTGGTGTTTTTCGAGATGTTGTCCCACAAACACAACAGCAATACCAGGATTTGGGTTGTTTGCTAAGTAAAAGATAGATTGAGTTAGTCTGTTATTCACCACACCACATCAAATATTGAGAGAAATCAAAATTATATTTTTATAATAATGAATATAAAATTTTCAAAAATAATCATAAAGTATGAAAAATTGTATATAACTATCAATATACTAAATTAAAAATAATCTTCAGTGACCACTAATATTAAATAAGTTTATAAATTTTCTCAGATAAACTATTTGGTAATCTATAGCATAAATTTAAAGCTGAAGCATAATACAATTTATTAATAAAATTAATTTATGCAATCATACATGCCATTAGCTGCCGCATTATTATAAATGGCAAATTTACTCCTGATCGCTCGTTTTGTCGTAATATTATTATTAGTTGACTTTAAAGCTTAAAACTCATTTAAAAAATTTGGAAAGAAATACCAATATGCCTGCAAAAACTATAGTATTTGTTTGCCATATGATTAATTATATAAATTGAGATTCATATGCTAAAATGCAAAGTTAATATATTAAGAATGAAAATCTAGCTGCTGTGTTATACAATGAGACAAAATATTTTTGGAGCTTGGGAATCAAAATTAATGTACTATACAAAATCAATTTTTAAAATCTATGATAGGTTTTCGAATTAAAAAAGCAAGCTTACCTAACAGAAAGAGAATCGGGTGAATTCCGGTGATCGCCCTTGCGAAACATCCATCTTATGATCTGCTTAAATAACTAGAGAAAAGAACTGAAAAAAACTTTCAATGAACACTTCGAACAACGCGGTAAAAGATTGCTAATATGGCTGACGACATGCCGGTTTCTTGCCTGCTATTTCGCACATGCGCAGAAAGGTACGGAGGGTGGATGGATTGCCCCTTTGAAATAAGCTTCAGGGACATACACAGTGTCTCTTCAGTCTGACGGAGCCACATTTGCCTCGGGAAACCTTTACTTCTTCTCCTTAGAGATTCTTTGTTAGTGGCCCGGTGATATGATCCTGCATAATGTTTAGTATGGCCTTCCGGGGCTCATATACCTTAAATTCATGGGATCTCCACTAAAACGAGCAGCGGTGTCGCGGAACGTTAAATAGCTGTCCCAATAGCCGTCGCTGTCAAATTCGGACACATGCTAGTAGGAGTTTCTCCTTCTTACACAAGGCATAGCATGACCTTTATACAAATAACCGACATTCAAATAAGATTTACAAATCAGAATCCCTCTGTGCAGCCTTCCCATTTATACACAACGGGGACGGCATATTTGCTTTGGACAATGTAGACTCATACTTGCTTTGTGTGCATGCGCTGAAATGAGAATCGTTTGCATACTCCAATATGTTGTAAGGTCTCTATTGATCTGGACCTGCAGAACTACTATACTGGTTAGCGAGTTTCCGCTACGTCTTAAAAACGCACAGAGGGCAAAACAAGATTTTAAAACAACCTTTTTATTTAATCTGAATTTTCGACATAATAGGCACAACTTGTGCTACAGCCCAACCACTTCTCGCTGCGATGTAAATTAATAAATAGCAGTTAAACGAATTTAAATTATTAAAATAGCTTAGGACTACCCATTCAATAAACTAAAGTATAAGCTGTCTGAATTAATTTTACAGGGGTGTAAGTTTAAAGTATCAGTTGCGAAAGAATGCAAAAGTCTGAAGCTACATTTAGCTACAGCTGGCGAAATTCTTTCTCAGTCGAAACTCTCTGTCTCTAATACAACTACTATACTGGCTCTAATACAGCTAATACTAATGCAGCCAGAAACTCCCCCTCTCTCTCTCTAAGATTCAAAACGCTCAGTTTATGTGCTCTAAAAGATGATTTGCATTTTGGTGACAAATACGGAAAAACGTTTTAGTATAAAATCATAATAACTCGTTTCATGGTGTAACAAGTTTATATACCAACAGCTTTAATGGCTTCATGGTGTAGCAATTTTAATGTTATAATACAAAAATGATGTCAGTATTACCTCTATAATATTTGTTTTCTGCTGTAAACAATATACATATATCATAGTGTTACGAATTTTTCAGTGTAACATGAATGGTCTCAAGAAAAGCCAAACTTTGTCGGAAAAATAAGATTACAAGGGCAAGTCTATTTAACATTGAGATAAATGGCTAACTCGCTAAACTGTCGAGATATAAACTGGCAGTGGTTTTGGCAACTAATTTTTGTCACCAAATGTGGAGAGAAAAAGTCAAAAGTTGCCACACGTGGCTAATATTTGGCGACATTTTAGTCCGTTAACTGTATAACTGTAACCAGTTTAATTGTGTAACTGTGTCTGGTCCTTCTATGTAACTGTAACCTGATATGCCTCTCGGTAATTTCGAGAAATGGAAGGTGCTGGAAATTTCTCGTCGACCGGAGAAAAACTATATGTGACCGAAGAGATCATCAACTCTCAGTTTTCAGTTCAGATTTGAGTTCGGAGTACTGAGAGATCTCCGTGTGAGCTTAGCTCTTTAAATCCGTTTCGCTTTACGTTATGTTTAACGTTCTTAGTACTCTGAAGTGTAACCACTGATGTTCTGTGTGATACTGAGAAGAGCTGAATGAATAACTTTGCGGAAAGTTCTAGAACTAAAAAGTGTTTCTTTTGGAAAAATAAATTTTATCAGGCTATCATCCGTTCTGATTACGTTTAGTGCATTAAGAACCTGTATGTAATAACAATGACAATAACTGGCAGTAGTAATGCTTTTTGTCTAATATTATTGTAACGTTTGTTTATTATTTCTAAATTAAATCTAATGAACTTAGCAAGAATTCAAACGAAACTATCACAGACTAATGCATGTGCTAAGTATTCTGAATTGCAAACTCTGCCAAATAAAATTCAGAGAAATTACGGCATTAGTTTAATCAATGATATATATAAATATATTTCAGATGGCATACATATTATATGTGTCGGCTAGACGAATCTGTACTTTTGTTTTCGAAGTCTCTACTTCTGAAATTTAGTTATTTAAATTTAAACTTTCAGAAACAAGTTTGCTTAAAGTTTTAACAAAAGTATTTTTTAAAGCGCAAAACCTTTATATAAAATGTTTAGTTTGGAATAAAAAATATTATAACTTATAAATTTTGCGTGCTTCCAGGACACTGGAAAATAAAGAAATCTGAAAGGCTTTATCTAACGAAAACTAACCGAGATCCTTAATTTTATTTCATAATTTTTTCAGTAAATAAGGAAATAAATGCACTAGTTATTTCTGGGCAAGAAACAGATTTTGTCCAAAATTACAATTTATAGTTCTAGCTTGATGAGAAAGTTTTATCCGAAATAATGATAATGATAATAAAAACAGCATAATGAAAGATGAAAAATAAATTTAAAATGTTTTGATAAATTAGAAGTAAACGATAAAATGATGTGTGAGTTTTGTTTTGCTAAAGTTTTCTGTTCTGAATAATCTATATGGGTGTTTACGACCTTTTTGGGGCTAAAATTGAAAGAGCCAACCAAGAACTGCAACAACCCTGACAAGAAAATACAATTTAGTTACTCAATCACTTTTTAATCAAACTTAGTCTTACGCTGAAAATTAATTAGAGCAAAAAGAAATAATTGAATTTTATTGCCGATGATCTGAATTTAATTTCTTGTTTAAAAAAATTATGCACCTGAATTTTATGGAAGACATTTGTCTGAAAAATTAACCATACTACGCTAATTGAGAAGAATTTGAGCGGTATTAATTTTTTTTTCTTTTTTTCTTTTTCTAAATATTTTAGTAATTTTGTTAATAAAATATTTTTCAAAATTTATTACATTTAAATAATTATTTGGTTTAATTTGTTTTAATGAAGCTTTTTATTAGCATGTTCTCTGTTCAGTTTGTGTGAGAGGTAAGAAAAAATTTTAAACGATTTATGCTTCTCAGATCGGTTTGTTTATGTTTTAAACAATGCATTTACTTTTGATTTTAATGAAAACTAATACTGAGAAATAAAACAACAAAAAATATTTAAAAAAATCTGAAAGGTTTCAGATTTTAAATTACGTTTAAAAGGGCCTTTTTTTAACGTTTTGTGTGTTAACTTTATTTATTAAATATCATTTCTTTGCACTTTAACCATAAAATTCAGTTCAATAGCAATGTCGCAAAATAATTTTAAAATGATCCTGTCTTTAGAATTTCTGATACACAGTTCCGCTCGTTGGAAATAAAAATATTTTTCCTTTCCGTAGAGTGTTGCCATTGTTCGCTTTGAAATCCATGAGTTTGTTAATCAAAAATTCGTTAAAGTTTTACAAAATATGAAATCAATAATAAAACAAATTCCAAATTTGGTCTTCCACATGCCCATATTCGTAGGAGGATTATATCATTCAAAATTCAATGACTCTATGTACCGTTGTTTTACCAAAATGCGAAAAATATGCATGCATTTATGCAGATTTTTCATTATTTAAATTCTTCAAATATAATGCAGGACTCTAGCATTTGGTGGCAACAGTTTGAAAAGTGAAACGGACATTTATAGAGATTCAACGCAAAATCGCAAAACGAAAGCAATAGTCCTTCAGGGACAAAGCCCTATTGAACTAAAAAATTGCAACATATATTTCCGGAAACGGATATTGTCATCTTATAGTTCATTATTTTTACCTTCATTATATCCACTGTAAATTCAACTACAAAACAACATGTTACTGTAGTATGTATTTCTAAAAATAAATTCCTCTCGGGATGTCGCAAGCAAATTGGCTAAAATGTTATATAACTTAAGACTACAGGAAAGATAATTGTAATTAGTAAGGAAACTATCTGAAAAGAATCTAGGATTATTAATACACTGATTTTCGTAAACCGATGATGTTTTAGAATACCTAACATGAGTATTTTACACCTTGTCAAAAACAGAAATGCATTTTGATGATAAAACTATACTCTGAGTAACTTTGAAGAGTTCATATCAGGGGACTCTTTTAATATAAGCAATTGGGTTGATAGTGGATACTTCTATGAGCCATATCATTTCCCTTTCCCACTCCTCCATCCTTGATATCTATGGATGAAAAGATCGGGTCTCCCTGAGCCTTACTTCCGCGCGTCTTTTCCTTCTTCTACCATCCTCCAACCCTGCAGCATCTCCTTCGGATTGTTTTTTTTATCGGATCATATATCTGCTTGATCATTTTTTGCTTTTCACCTCTCGTATTTCTTGCCGGGAAATGGCTTCCTCGAGTTCTTTGTAGTAATCGAGCAATATTATATCACCGAGCATGACATTTTCCCCTGTATTCTTATTTCAGTCTGAGAAATAATAATACGGAATTCCATTCTTTTTTATTATTTTTTCCCGACGCAGAGGAATTTTGAAACTCAAAATAGTTAGCTATTGAAATCTTGGAGATTTTTTTTCTTTTACCTTCAAGGCTTAAGGAAGTATTTTTAGCAAGTAAAAAGGAAGTATTTAAAAAGTGTTCCATGGAATGAATTCTTAACATTAAATTTTATTCCAAATTCTGAAAATTTTAGGTGTTCCTTTTTCTCAGGCCAATCTTGGAAGAAATGACCATAATGAAGATGCATTTCTGAATTGCATGTAATGGAATCGAAGCTAAAACAAAGTCAGTTAAATTATGGAATTAAAAGTAGTCGAAAATGCGAAATATGCGTATTTGCTTCGTTTTATGATTATATAATAAGCATAGCCAATCTTGTTAAACTGAATAATCCTTCGTATCTAAGTATTTGCATTTCCTAGAACAAATGTCATTCTGAGTACCAAGTTCGAGGATCGTATACGCATTTATAATGCATCGCATTTTAAATGATTCTGTTTTAAAATTTCCTTTCTTTATAAAAAAAAAGACTTTTAACAGGTTTTACAGCATTTTTCTTAGCAACAATAAGAGTTAATTCGGCAGGTTTGGTCTTAAAACTTAAATATGCGAAATACTCCGTAATAAGCAGTTGTATGCTTAGACAGGCTGGAGAATTGTACTCTTAATAGAACCTAAAGCAATAAATGTACAGATGAACCTGTAAGTGAATAATAATAACTAAATTTTTCATTGGAGATTGTGATTCATTATTATGAAAGTTTAAAAAACAACCGAAAGTCTAATAATGCAATTAGCAAATATAAAGCATCGAAGTAATAATAAAAATATGAAACAAAATGGGAATTCCTTAGCATTAAAAAATAAGAATAATAACTCATCTTCACGAAATTCTGAACTAAAAAAAAATATTTCAGCACTGCTTATAGATTTGAAGTTTATGTACTTCTTTTAATTCATGTTAATCTAATGACTGCTGATAAATCGAGAAAATTCGAAGTCACTCTTACAATGGTCTTAGTTATTTGTTATATTTATATAGCCGCGTTCATATATTTTTTCATAGTAAATAAGGCCTACCAGAGGCCGAGCGCTAAAGTCGCTGAACTTTGGTAGTTCGGTCTGAGATTTGAATCCCGCGATCCTGGCTGCCTGGGGCGTTTTCGTGGTTTTCCCCATGTGTAACTTGTATACGAGTCAGTTTCCCTTAGAATGTCCTCCACGAAGGCATCACTCAGGCAGATAGCCCTTGAGTGTTTTGCCATAATCAAATAAACCAAACCATACTAAATAAATCTGTGTCGATGAAAGAAAACAGAGTCCTAAAACGCCACTGAAAAATAAAATTTTCAACTCTTAGTTTAAATTTATAAGCCTTACAAACAGCTATCTTAATTACTAAAGCCCCAGCTTTTATTTAGTTTTTTTCTTTTTTGTTCTTCAGCAACATTTAGGTTGATGGTTTTACTTTATTAAGTTATGGCAAAGCACATCAGGGCTATCTGCTTAAGAGGAGGGACGCCTTCATGGAGGAACTTTCTAAGGGAATTAAGCTCGTAAAAACGTTACATACATATGGGGGAAACCATGAAAACGCCCAAGCAGCCAGCTCGTTTGCCGCTATTCAAACCTCGGGCTAACTACCTGTGTTCTATCATTCTTACTGCTCAGTCGCTAGTGGGCCCAGTATTCAGTTGAAAGTATCATTTTAAAGTGCATACGCGTCAGTTTGTTTCGATGAATGCCATGAAAGTACGCACAAATTTAATTGTAGGAATGAGAAGGTAAAACACACAAAATTTAAAAAAAATGTCATTTAGTGCAATAATTTAGCAGTTGTCTTGAATTTCATGCAAGAAAATTAGTGTTATCTGTGTTAGTATGTAATAGAAATATTGATTCTTGAATACTGAAATTTCCATAATATTCAAGAAAAATGGCAAAAATTACTGTTTTACTAGTGACAAAATAAAAGTCTACGCTTTTTTCTTTTAACTCATAATAAATTAAAGTATGATATAAAAAAGCTAAACTGGATAGCAGCTGAAATCACTATTTCAGAAGATTCAACATTCGTTATCAACAACAGAAATAGCTTATATAAGTTATTGTCTCCCTCCTTCCGCGTGCCTTCATGATGTAATTGGAAGCATACTCTACGCGTAATCGAAAGGTCCAAGGTTCGAGTTTCGGAAAGACACTTTGCACACTTTTCATGTCTACACATCAAAAACCTCTTGCAATGCAAAAGAACTTAAATTATTCAACTTTTTTTTTTAAATTTTGCGTATTTCACACTTTTATTCTTACAATTAAATTTGTGCGTATAACTTCCATGCCATTAGTCGAAACAAATTACGTGTATGTACTTTAAAAATGATCTTTTAAACTTAATAATACTGGGTCCACTAGCGACCGAACAGTAAGAATCGCTGAACACTGGTAGTTCTCCCGAGATTTATCGCGGCGAACGAGCTGCTATAAGTTTACTATATTTCATTTCTTCCTTATTATCTCAATCGAACATTGCAGATTAACTGAGCTTTCTTGAGCCCTGTCTCTTTTAAATCATCTATTAAAAGTTTTTCGTAACTAGACTGAAAGAAGTCATACGCTTTAATTTTTTGTTAAAATTTAGAAAGTAATTTAATTATTTGGCACAGTGAAATTTCTGTTTGTGACCCCTTCTGAAAGACGACCATTTCTAAAGACGACAATTATTTTCTGAGAACATAAATAACGGTAAGTACCTTTCAGTGATGACAATTTTTACAGAAAACCAAAATCATCTTCAACCATTTATAGTCGTCTAAGAGATAGTTCACTGCATTTTATTTTACTCAGAGTAAGTTTAATGGTAATAGTGTAAAACTTCGTAAATATTCCTTTTAATATAACGTATATTTAAAACATCAAGTAAAGTTCTAACCTATTCGCTCTCAACTTGTGATCTATGAAGAGAATAAAAGTGGAGCGGGAGTCGGTTAAAGTTTTTATTCTTTCTCAATTCATGATCACTGAAGGAATGGGAGTTTAAATATGAGATAAAGACCTAACTTATTCTTCTTTCACTCAGCAAAAGTGCAGCAGGAGTAAATTAAAACGAATCATATCTATATATATGCCTAGGTATTGTAATGTTCTGTATAATCCTTACTGACTCATTCTATTAATTATTTTCAGAAAATTTGTTTTTTTTTTTAGTATATGCATTGGTTATTATGAAATATTTCATGGTATAAAAGATTTGAGTAATTATTCTATTAAAATGAAACAACTTATACTATTTTACTATTTTTCTTTCTCTCTCTATATATATATTCCCACTCTGTTATTCGGCTTGATAAGCTTAGTTTTTTTTATTCTCATACATTGGTAAATTGTGTATTTTATGCTTTAAAAGTGATTGAATTATACTGTTCTCATGTTCTGGTTAAGGTTTTTATGCCTTTAGTTAAGCTGCACGCAATAGTTGTAGAATTAACAACAGTTTAAAGTGGCGAATTAAGCTTAACGAGGCCACCATTTGTTTACATTTGAAACTGTTAGTAGAATACTAAATTAAGTCAGTTGGTGTCCCAGCTATGGTGTCTTTTTTCTCAGTGGGATCAAAAGTGAACTTTAAGTTTCGTGCACAGAAAATTTTGTCTTCTTGCCCGCTGGACGAATAGCTTGTTTTCGAGAAGAAATTCGAATTTTAAACCCCTTCCCCAATTTTTTTAAACTGTATTTAGTGTTTTATAATTTTTCTCTATTTTACAATTTTTGATCAAGATTCTTTCAGATTTTTGCCGCCAAGTGAGAACTGAATTGATTGAATGAGAAATATTAGATAATTTGTTATAATAATTAAGATTTTAAAATATGTTTCACTCGAGGGACACTAAAAGTGGTTTAATCCTTCGATTTAAAACAGTAGATCGTTCAGAAATTTTTAACGCAGAAAAGTTTTGATGTTAAAATAATTTTTAGCAATGTTTCTAAATTATAAAGCGTTTGGATAATATCACGCAACTATTATATTTATCAATCACAAGACCTAACAGGTGAATTCGTTCATGAGATATAAAATCTTTTATTTATCCTTTCGGCTCCCACCCGTATAACCAATTTCAATTATTGTCATTTGATGTGACATAAGATCTTTAATTTTTTTATAATGATAACTGTATTGCTTAGCAAACTGAAAGATTTAAAATCAATAAATACAGTTCTCAATAATTTAAATCTTTATTTCATTTTTAGTACTATATAAATTGATATAATTTAAAATAATTCAAATTATGATGAATATTTGCAGTATTACTGTAACTAAGTAAAGATGTTACAATTTATTTTCCGCATCTCGGCACGGAATCATTTAATTTAAATTTTCTTTACATTAAAAAATGTTTCCTAGTTTCCATAAATGGTTCCAATTTCCATACTTAAGTTAAAAAGTTAAAAACTCTTTTTTAGAATTATGCTTGGTATATTTTAAGGAAAGCATGCATCTCTCGTCGTCATGAGAGAAAAAAAAAAAAAAAAAAAAAAAAAAAAAAAAAAATGTTCCCATTAATGCACCGGTTTGTAAGCAGCAAGATAGCTTTGCGGAAGCTTAACTCTGTGCATCGTATAAAAAGGGAGAAAAAAAACCCTTGAAATGAAAAGTGTAAAAACATATTTTAGTAGTTACCAATGAACTTAAAGAACTTAGTATAAAAATAACAAATTTGTAACGTCTTTGGAAAAATTTAATTCACATTTGAAAAAAGAATTACTTGCATATATTATCTTAAAATTCACTATGAACATCGGAAGTATGACTGAAAGCTCAATATACATCTTAACTTAATAGGATGAAATTTCTTATATTTTCGATTATTAAATATGTTAAACCTTTTATTTATTGAAATAAAGCTCAAAATACAAGTGATTTTTGCCATATGTTAAAAAATTAGAAGTTCCAAAAATGCTATGAGCTGAATCTCATGTTTTCCCCAGTCAAACGGTTTTGCTTAAAATAGGAGAGTTAAAAAAATTCGTAGATATGTTTCTTTGATATGTGATACCAAGCGGACAAGAAAAGTTTTTATTCGGAGGAGGTTTTTAACTTTCTTAGATAGTTTAAATTTGCAGTTGCATATATTTTCTATGCATGTTTTCATAACTGATTTTTTTAATGTAAGTAGTAAGCATCACACATCAGACAAAAATCACATTCTTTTGCATTTTGGAATTTTTAATTTGATACAGTCAAGTTATTAAATTTTAGTTTAACATTTGAATGCTTCTCTTGGGAGGAGGGGGATTCATTGAAGTTTCTAAGCAGAATAAAAAAGAAAGACAAGAAGATGATTTAGAATAATTCGATGTTTGGTTTGCTTGGTTATAACAAAACGCACAGAGGAATATAGAGGAATTCTTTTGTGGGGAATTTTGTAAAGGAAATTCGCTCATATCTACATTACATATGATAAAACCACGAAAACTCCCACACAGCTAACTCGTTTAGAGATTAGAGCCCTATTCGAAGTAGCAGTTTTCTGTGACTTTTTTTCTGTTTTCTGTGTTCGGCCGGTGGTGAGCCAGTATTAAATTGTAGCAAAATTCCAAATGATGCTGTTTCACATTTATAACGCGTTCCTAAAAAAATTTTTTTTTCTCTCCACAATCTCTTGGATAAGACCTACAGCATTTGTTTTCGATTCTTTCGTTTGATTTCGCTTGTTCTATCAGAATGTGTCCTTATCATGTCTTAGTTCGACCGGAATTCAAATCCTGACGAACGAGCTACTTGCACGGCCGTTTTCCTGAATTCTTCCGTACGCAATGTCAATGCGAACTAATCTTCCTTTGGAAGTCCTCTACGAAGATATTCCTTATTTTAGGCAGAAAACCCTAAAATGTGTTTTATAATCTAAAAAAATCCGATCCATGTGCCCAAAATCTGCAGTAGCATTCATTAAACTATTAGTGGACGGTTTCGAAGAATTAGAATCCATATTCGAATTTAGTACTTAATAGAAAAATATTATTAATGTTATATAATTTCATTAGCTTTAGCCATATACGAGAAAGAATTCAATACACGTAAGAAGTTACAAAAATATGTTTAAATTTGCAACAATCTGTATAAGCAATGAGAAAAGCTCTGCGTATTTATTCGATCACATAAAGGCCAGGAACCAGTCCCAGAAAATAAAAGCTCAGCAGATATTCCAATATTAATAGTAATGCTGATAATATTTTTAAAATCTTCATTTGAAGCTCTCTGAAAGATTGTTTCCTTCAACTTCTGCAGTTACTTCAAAAAGATTTTACCCTTAAATTGATGCTACGTCCACAGAAACAAAAAAACAGTTGGACGAGTAGAAAAAATGAAATACTGCAATTTTAATTTTAAACGAAAATTGCTAAGCGTGTGAGGAGCTTCCTTAAAACATCGGCCAAAATTTAACTTCAATCGATGACGCTTATATGAGTCATCCGAAATTCTTCCATTGTAACCTATTTTCTTTGTCTCTAGAGCTTGTGAAAGAACGATCAAAATATAATTGGTGTCTTCAGCTGACATTTCATTTCATCGTTCCTCATATACCGTGTCACTTGCGTTTAATAGATGATTTTCTTTTTGAAAATTTTTATGAGCATTAGACTAGTTTCAACTGAAATTTGTCTGACTGAGAATGAAATTTTGCATTCATTCATGATATATACACTAGCTTATTAAAAATCGCAAATATACTTCAGAAGACTTGATAAATATTTAGAAATTACTAGATGAGCACACAACATTGGTAGGTGTCAAGATAATTAAAAAATTCTGCAATGGAATATTTAGCAACACAATCCTGCATTTTTTTCGTTTTGCCTAAATATAGAAATTCCGAATGCTTTTGCGTCACTTTTCTCTATATCTACTATTTAATCACTAGGAATCAAAAGTATCTAACCTCAGTTTAACTTTTTATAGAGAACCTGATTTTTAGAGGCAGAACATCCACAATCTATTATCATCTATATTAGCATTACTTTCACGTTACTATAGCTGGGAGAATGAAGAGTTTTTGAAAAATTGAAAGAAACCGCGAATAACTGAAGCGACGTTCCTATGCTCGCTGCGTTCATCCGAAAAGTTATAATCCAGCAGTTTTTCTTACCATGTAAAATTTTGAAATACGTCATGCGTAACTTCAGTACAATAATCGCATTACTACGAGTGTTAATATGAAATTATGATATTTTTATAGAAATCCTATTTACTTTTATGCAATAAAAGTATAACTTTAAGATGCTGTGGAAGAGTTTTAAATTTAAAAACAAATCAACTTGGTTACGTAATTAAATAGCTATAAACTATACTGACTGACTGATCTTGAGTCTGGTAGTTGCAGTTTGACGCCAGACTGTTTCGTAATATTTTCGAGAAAGAAGATTATCAAATATTAATAACGTAGTTTCTCGGAAGTGTTACTATTTGTCAGAAGTAAGATGATATTTACTAAATTTTTTATAACAAATAAATGTATAAGAGAGCTGTCTAAACTAGTTCATTAATTTGTTTAGTTAGGCTTGTTATACAAGTTAAATTGTTATTCTGCATACATTGATGCAAAGTAGTTTATGTAATGTTGCTTATGTTAAGTTTGATGCACTCAAGTAAATGTTATAGCTGGGAGAATCAAATTATTGACTTAAATAATTTACATCTCTTACCAAATTATTGATTTAAAGCTTTTGATTATTTCTGAGAAGTTGTTATTATCAGTGTCAAAGCTCAACTAGGTTCAAACATTTATTTTATTTCGGCCTACAACTATAGCCTTGTTAAAAAGTCTACAGCATGAAAAATAATCTGAAACAGGTCTCGAATACATGTTATGAGAAAATTATAATTTTCTCACAGGCAGTTTTTTAAAAGCAAAGTCAAAATAAAATAATCTAAAGAATTAAAACGAACATTAAAATAATTTAACTGCGTAATTAAGTTCTTCTATTAGTATTAAACTGAAATTCTTTCTTGTACTGGACTCAGATGTTTGCAAGCTCTACAATTACTTCTATCGAAACTAAAAATTTCGTCAAGACTCCATTAAGCAGGTAAACTGAGACTGAAATGCAGATTGAAATCAGTCTTGCAGTATAAGAAAGAGTTTGAAGTTTTAAAAATTTGCCATCGCTAACTCTCAATTTCACTGCTTTGGAACGAGTTTGGCTAGGCTAGGTTAGGTTGTTAAAAACAGCCACGAGAGCTATCTGCTTAAGGGAAAGGGGTACTTATGGGAAAAGCCACGGAAAACAACCATGCAGCATTCGTCCGGGATGGAACACAAACCAGATCGAAATAACAGTATTCAGCGGTATTAATCACTGTTCATTGCTTTAGGATATGGACTTATTTTAGAATTAGAAGTGCCGAAGCCATATAAAAGGTATTAGAAACAATGAACATATTTAAATAAATAAAATAATAATAAATAGAACAATCAATTGTCAGTGATTAATATGAAATGAAATGTTAATAAATCATATTCAATCAATCATACTTGAGTAAATAATAAATTAAAATAACGTACAAATTAAACGAAATAATAAAAGAAAGGAGAGTAAATTAATAATAATAGGACATGATATCTAAGATAAAAGAAAGGCAGATATTTTGATCACTGTTTCTTTGCAAGAGGGCCCAAAATCTGGGTAGCGGTCTGGCTGCATGGAAAGTTTCATGGTTTTATTAATGAGTAGCATGGATACGAGCCATTTTCCTTAAAAGTTTCTTCACGAAGGCATTCCTCCTTATAAATAGATAGTCTTAAGTTGCTTAATCAATTAATCTAATCTTGAAAATCTTTGCAGTCAGATAAAATTAATCTTTGTTTTGGCTTCTAATATAGTTAAAGATTTTTTTGACCAGATGGGAGTGTCCAAAGGTTTCTTGGATAGATTAATACAGCCCATATAATTTCGCCTTCCGAAAGGGATTTCACTTTGGTACATGCGGTTTCTTAAGTTTTACTATGTAATCTGCTTTCCCCAGGAAAAGTGAGGTATAGATTCACTATCTAGCACCAGTATAGCGTCAGTATTCACTATCTAGGCATCAGGGTATAGACTCAGTATTTGCTATCTAGCATCAGTATAGACCCAGTATTTGCTGTTTAGCGTCAGTATTCACTTTCTGGTATCAGTATTTACTACGTAGCATCAGTATAGCATCAGTATTCACTATCTAGCATCAGTACTCACTGTCTAGCATCAGTATTCATTAACTAACATCAGTATAGTTTAATAGAATATGTTGGTAGTATTGCTATTCAGTTGTATAGGAAAGTATTGTATACCAGAGCAGATCTCGTTTGCAGCTCCAGAGTGCTGCGGCTGGAATTATGATTTATTTCGAAAGTTGAAAAGCATTGGTTAGGTTAGGTTATTTGAATATGGGAACGCACACGTCGCTATCTGCCTAGGGCAAGGGATGCCTTCATGGAGGTCATTCTAAGAAAAACTGTCTCGTATCCACAGTACGCATGGAAGAAAGCACGAAAATCAACCTTGCGGCCAGTCCGTTCGCCTGGGATCGAACCCGGGACGAGTTATCAGTATTTAGCAATTTGTATCAGAAATAAGATTAGCAATCTTTCGGACGAATTTAAAACATGGTAGAAACGTAAGGTATTATCTTAAATATGTCGCACTCGTTCTGTGGTATAAAACTCTATTGTCTTGGAAATTCATATAGATAAGAAAGTCAGAAATACTTTAGGATAATTAAAATATCATCTTCGTTTTGATCATTCGGTGAAAGAAATTGAATTGGGTAAGCTTTTATTTTTTACTATACAAAATTCTAATGAACTGATAAATCGCCAAGTTTGAAGTCCGTTTTCACGCCAAAGGCTAAAGACAACCGAGATGATGCTGCGAGCAAGGGGAAGAATGGTGGGTAGGCATATTGCCATCATCGATCTTTCAAGCTGTCATTCGTTGACCAAACACTTGCCAGACTTCTTGGGGGGATAGTGAGAGTGCTGGATGTCAGCTCCTGCTCCCTTTCATGTGCTTTTCCCCGAAACCGTCTGGTGCGCTTCAGATCATCAAAAGAGCCTTTGAATTTCGCTGGCTGTTTCATTTATAAAATTGTAGAATAAACTAATGGGTACACGATTTTGAATGGACACACACCGCCCGCGCATCCTCCTGGAAAATGAAATCGCCATTTATGGTATTATCTCAACAAAGTGTATTAAGATCTTTAGTACGGATTGTTTACGATAGAATTATTCAGTCACGAAATAATTCTTATATGTTTAGTTGTGTAAATTATAGAGTAGGTAAATTGCGAATGGGAAATGGCAACAGATGTGTAAGGAATTAATTAAGAAGAGAGACATAATGATTAGAGATATGTTTGTAATAATACATTTGCCTCCTTTTAAAAGGAATAAGAAGTGTGTAAAATCCAATTTTCCGTAATGTATAGCAGCAATACAGCTATTTATAACTGGCGAGATGATGTAAAAAAAAAGTAAAATATGAACTTATAAGGTTTGATGCTAAGTCGATGGGCTCTCTCTCTCTATATATATACATATATATAAATCACTTAAAACCCCCTTCAAAAAATTGCACTAAAAATAAATATATACATAGTGATTAGTGAACATGAAAGGTGATAATAAACACTAGATAATGTAATGAGAAAGTATAGTGTAATTTTTGAATTTTTATCATGAAAGGTGATACCAAGTATTCGGTGTTGATGTCAGAGAGATTATCAATAAAGTACGATCATGTAAAATGCAAAACGGTGTTCATTTAGTGCATGATATCTTATTGTATTTATTAAAGAACAGAACATTCCAAATCAAAATTTTTAAATCAATATAAATGCATATAATCTTGTACAAATCAAATGTGAACTCAACTCCATGATATGTATAACGTCACCTGCGGTCAGTTTCATGCAAATTTGTACTGTCCGAAGAAAAGCAAAACTACCCAAAAAATTCTTGTCATGGATAGCAGTAAGTACTCATTATTTGTCTAAAAATATGTAATTATAGATAAAATTCTCATTTTTGGAAACTGTGCAAATTGCTAGTTGAGGCAGGGTAAGAACACGAAAGGGTTCAAATGACACACATTTAGCGATCAAACTGTATTTATTAAACAAAGGTGTGAAATATGACGCATGTACTCAAATTAGGGTGATTGGAGAGTCAGTATGTTGTAACAATCGATTGAAGATTGAAGGGACCCATCACAGAATTGAGATACTGAACACTGATAGTTCGACTTGGGTTGCAGTTGCATTGAATAAGGCTCACCAATGGCTGAATGATAAAGACTGCTGAATACTGCTAATTTGATCTAGGTTCGATCCCATGCGAACGGGTTGTCTGCATGAGTGGGTTTCGTCATTTACCCAATATTTAATGTAATTTAGATCAACTAATATGAAATTGCTAATTTTAATTTCATTGTTCTATTTTAATTGAAGTAAAAATTCCTTATGTGTTTAGAAATACGAAATAATATTCCATCATTCGGTTTTAGCTAACAAAGTGCGTTTTATACATTCTATTTGATTTACTATTAATTTGTTTTGTTTATGGAAATGGGAAAGATTTTAAACAATATAAGCTTTGCTGAAAGATATGATAAACGAAGAAAGAGAATTCTGACATTTGTGTTCAATGGGGCGACTGAGCGATCTAATTATTATTATTTATTCTCTGATAGTTTTGTTGATTTTCATTAATTTATGCATCGCCATTTATTTGGACTAAAATCTTTTAGGAAAAACTTTATACAACAATTCAGACTAAATAAATAATACATATTTTGTTAATTAAAAAATTAAATAGCACTACATGGGCCAAAGGTGTGCTGAAAGGCACGAAGACATCATAACCGTAATGTAGGTATACTATTGTTGTGAACAACGGGCTCATCGCTTCTTCTTTAAATAATCACTCCAGATGAGCAGGGAGAAATTGACAATTTATTTAAAAAAATGACACTCAGCAAAATTAATAGCTCCAGGAGAGGGTGGATATTAAGTAAATCCCACTAAGCGCATGAAAAATTACCGATGTCATTCGTGATAAAGTCTAAAATGCAGTTCAGCTAACTCTGTTTGATTAGCAAAATTTCAGACCTTATTTACAGCTGACCAGTCCTGGTTTCGACAGTCAGGATTCTATTTGCACGGGCTTCTCGAAACTTCGGGAAAAAATATCGCTCATAGAGTTTCGAAAATGCGTTTTCTGGAATCTTTCAGAACGTCACCAAGTTGGCCAAAAATCGCCGAATATCATTAAGGTACATCAGTAGCGTTTTTGCCCACATCTCGTGTTTTATCTGAGTTATTTTTTAATTTCAACATTGTTGAGCTTAGAACTAAAAGATCTAGAATTCTATATACGAAACAAGACACTTTTATACGAAAGACATGTCCATAAATTCAATTACAAACAAAATAAATCTTGAAACTCTATTCTAAGAGTAATGAATAAACAAATAACTTACTAAAATGATACGCAGTGTCACAACAAAGCAATAAAAAAATCTTAAATTTTTTAAAATGCATGAGGATATTAGCCAGAAAAAATTTACCGTGTATTAAACTCTAAGGTAAAAAGCGCTTTGCTTAAATAAAACAAGAAATAATAATAATAAAAAAAAAATGAAAGGTTTCACATTTTAACGGTCGCCCAGAAGGCTTTGTTGAGGTGTTTTTCGTTTTCGGTGAGTTAGCAATCTCCTAGTCTGCTCTTACACTCACGCCTACTCACCTATTTTTGTTATTCATTTAACGTATTTCCTCTTCTGTCCATTCTTATAACTTTAAAATTATATATATATTAGTTATTATCTCATGCTAGTTACTTTTTGACAGCATTCGAAATTGCCTATCTATTCGACAAGGGGTAGGGTCTCTGATCCAGGCACCCTGGTGCTACACCGTTTCTCCAGTGCGTCATTATTTTTTTGTTATTTTAGCTTTATTAATAAGCATTATTTGCTTTGCACTTATGCCATATACAATTGAATAGCAAAATTACAAAAGTTTTTAAAAGGATTATTTAGAATGCCCAATGCAGTGTTAAGCGTTAGCATAGGTTTTTCTATTTTTTTTTTCCATTCTTATATCATTCCATCATATCAGTGTTCAGTAATAGTTCTTGCACCATTTTTTTATAGTATTAAAGTTTTGCGTGTTAACTGTATTTGTTAAACATCATGTTTTTTGCACTTACGTAAAATTCAATACAATGGTAAAATCACAAAATATTTAAAAACAGCGTATCTTCCGAATTTCCAATAGATAGTCTCGAGTGCTGGAGATAAATTTTTTTTCTTTTTCCGTACAGTGTTACAACTGCTGGCTTTGAAATCGTTGAGTTTCTTAATCAAAAATTCGTTAAAGGCTTACAAAATATGAAACAGATAGCAAAACAATAAAATATACCATTCGGGAATAACGTACCTTTAGGGCTCATAATAATAATAATAATAAAACACCCAGAGTGAGAGCTACATATAATAAAATTCTGAACCTTCTGAACACAAACTATTCAAACTACTTTAATGTCAATTTTTTTTATTCTTCCTCACGATTTGTATAAATTTCTTTTACGTGGAAAAAAAAAGCAGTAATTCAAGTTCCTTAAGAAGTAAATACTGAAATTTTGCTTGTAGAGTTCGGTTTATAGACTCTGCGTATACTTATATATAAAAATCTTAAAATATTTCTTTTGAATAAATTTTGTTGCAGTATGCAGCTGGAAGTATGCGAATTAAAAAACTTGTATGCATTTTAACTTTGCTTTATTCTTTGAAAAGTAGAACTTAAAAGTAATCCTTCAATTTTTTTAAAGTCTTCTTTGGAAAATTAAAGAACCTTGTGACTGTGAAGGGGGAGGAAAACATTTTTCATGCAGTTGACTTCCCCTTTCCGAAATCGGAAAATTGCTCGTGCAAATGGTATATTTTCTTATTTTTTTCATGAATCTGGAAGACCCTGTGATGTTCATCATCATGCAAAAGCTAACGAAAAGAGATTTAAGGATTGCAAATGAGGCTGAATTTGGTACTGAAAGGGTAAAATAAAAGAGAATTTGTTGCTCCGCTGTTTTATGAGAGCTATTCGAATCAGAGGGTATAGATTGATGTTCTTATAATGTATTGATTTTTATTTTCGTATTTTAAAAAAATATTTGCTTACCTATGCGAGATGGAGTATAATGGATGGAGAGAGATATCAAAAAGGAATGAAGAAGTAATTTTTATATGGTGGATAGTAAATGGGAGAGAATCTTTCTTCTATAGAAATTTTATACAAAAATTGATTTTTTTTATATCGTTAAGTATGGAAGCCAATTAAAGATTTGAAATCAAATACTTTCATGAACGTGTACTTCTGCAAATGAATGATTAAAAAAAAAAAAAAAACCTAACATTAAAAGCATTTCAAGCTTTCATTAAAATATGGTAAAAAATTAAAAAGCTAAGAAATATATTTCATCCTTTAAGATTTTAAAATCGTTATGGACAGTTTCTTAAAATTTTCTAAACTTTCTTTAAACTCTGGTACAATATATATATAATTAAATAATGTATACTTTTGTATTTGAAAAGCCTAATAAGTGCGCTAAAGCTGCTAAGTAAGAAAATAATAATTTATTTATAGAACAGTACTTGCATTATCTCCTAGGAATAGAAATGAAAACAGGAAACTTAAAAAAGTGAACTTTAATGCTAGTGAGGTAAAAAATATTTTGGCATTGTTTAGAGCAAGTAAAAAAAATAATTAAAAGGAAATTTATGAATATGAGTAAAAACGGTATAAAACGGAAATTTAAGCAAATGGGATAAAAGTTAAAGAATCATATATGTATATATATATGTGTGTGTGGGGTCTGTTTACACAAAACTCTAGTATAAACTTTATAATGTTTAATAAACCATTATGTATAAATCTATTATTTAAATTAAGTAAAGCCTTGATCTATTATTCAAATAAAATAAGTGTAATAAATAAATAAGGTTTTTAGTTATTTTTCATATTCCTTATAAATACTTCAAAGTAATAAGATGTTCTTGAAAGTTAGAATTTTTCTTCTTTCATCAACCAATATTTAAACTCAATACATTTAGATGTTCCGTAAATCGTGCGTATTTTAATTCGATTTTCGGATTTCATAAAATAACAATTTTCAATAAATTTTAAAAACTCAGATTATCATGATATAAGTAACAATTCTTTGTGATTTTACTGTTTTCATTCGATTTTCCTCTCAAGATTTTGTAATATTTAGAAAAGAGGGCAAAAAAATTCGGATATGTATTGTTTGCTGCATGCTGTAATAACTGAAAAAACAATATATGTCGTCATTTCAATGTAAAGAATTGAGCAAGTGTACTGCATGTAAAGTGCAAAGAGGTGCTTTTTCTTCATAACTGACATAAATATTCGATCTTATGTGAAAAGAGAATCATTATTTTAATTACTATACATCCCCCTTAACCTAATTGCCAGTCTGCTAAGCCTTGCGCTGAGACCTCGTTACATTTACCGACAATCTTCTTTTTACCTCCTACCCCCAGTTTAACAATTCTCACCCTTCCACCCTTCTTTCTCATCCCCATATTGTCCACCGAACTCAATCTTGATTGGATGGTACGCCTTTCTAATTGAATTTACATCCCAGAAGCGTAGTCAAAGAACAGTGTTGAAATTGGGAAAGTCACAAAGCGTGGAGCTCTGTCGGTACGCCTCTTTTACATTTCACGTGCTGGGAATTTGTATTTATTTCTCGTTTTATTCAGTCTTTTTGTCCCTTTTTCTGTTTTTAATTCGGGCTCTTAATGTCCTCTTTCAAGACAGTTTGTACTTGGTCCTTTTTTGACTTCCTCAGTGGCTTTTTAAACCTTTTTTTTTTTTTTTTAAAGAATAATAATTTTTTTTTTCTTTTAGAATTTTTTAAAACTTTTCCCCCTTTATTTAATAACTGCATAACGTAAAAGTAACATGGTAAGAAAATCGTGATTTTATTAGAAATGTTGATTTTGATCCTCAGAGAACAAGACCTGATTAATGGTTTATTTCAGCCGTTATATTGGGTCCTCATATGTCGGTATATAGTATGTTATCAGCAACAATACAGAAGATGGGCTAATATAGCCATTACATTTTTTGCAAAACTGATTCTCTCAAAATATTACGAATTTTCTTGAAGATGAATTCTTAATAACTGCATTCCTTAAAACATTTCTAACAAGGAAGAAAATATAATATTTTGCCTCTATTTTAGTTGTAATAAATTAAACTTGATTGTTTTGTATACATGTAGGAGGAATTAGAATAATCTCCAGATATTTAGTATACCACTGTACTGTAATAAAAAGAAACAGTATACCACTATATTGTAAAGAAAAGAAACATGGCCGCATTTAAAGAAGAAAAGACCCTAGAAGCAACGACAGTTTGTTGAAAATAAAATTTAACGTTTCTGTAATAATTAATTTCAAGTCAAAATAGAAAATAATTTATCATTGGTGTATGTATTTAAATTATTTTAAGGGATGAAAATAAATCAGTTAAAAATTAAATTATAGAACAATTTATAACTGAAAATCTAAATATCATAATCAGTGCAAATCAATAAATTTTGTAGTATTAATATCTGTCGTTTGTATAATCAGTATAAATTCTTGTTCTGATGTGCAAATGTTTTCCAAAAATATCTTCTAGTTGTACTGATTTATTGGTTTCTTCAAGAAAGCAGTTGATGCGTATCTAATATATCTAGCTTGTTTTTGCTCTTTCATTAAAGAAATTAGCGTACTTTAAACGTCATTAAAAGTATTAACAATGAAATCCTTTTCTTCAACTTACAAAAATAAATAAATAAATAAATAAATCCGAACTCTGAATAAATTTGTTTACTTTTTTATTGTTTTATTTAAAGCAACAAAACTCTTCCTTATACACAAAGAAAATCCATATCAAAATTCTGAAGGTATTTATTAGCATTGTTTTAAAGTATTATTTTGTAGAGATATTTAAAAATTTTAGAATAAGAAGCATACGAAAGTAAGCTATAGTATATGCTCTTACCGGGATTCGAACTTAAGACCTCCCGACATGTGGCCGGAATGGCTTCCAATTACATTACAAGAATACGCGGTAAAGAGAGGACAAATGCTCTTACCGGATTCGAACTTAAGACCTCCCGACATGTGGCCGGAATGGCTTCCAATTACATTACAAGAATACGCGGTAAAGAGAGGACAAATATTCCTTACAGTCTTATAGAGTTTAAATTTGTTTCTAAACTGTCAAAATATTTAACTATAAATTTAATAGTAGAATTTTCATGACAAGAAAGAAATTGCTTATAAGATCTAACCTTTTTGGCTATCATGGAATGTGACTAGATCTCAGTGTTCAACTTGACGACTTTTCGCACAGGCATGAAGTGAGCATAACAGGGAAAGTGTGTAAAAAGCCCTTTTTATGAATCACGACTTTTTAACAAAGGCACGGACTTATATGCGGTTAACAGTACCGACTACTGGCGGTGAGAACTTAAAGGTAATTTAATAAATAAATTCAAGAAAGAAGATGCAGTCCTAGACTACACAATTTAATTTAATCTAACAGGCTGACTCAGAAACCTACACAAGCTATTATTAACTAGACTGCCAAAGTGCGTAGCCGTTACTAAGATTAACAGTTGGAAGACAAAATAGCAAACCTGCACTACACTAGCGAAATCACGCTCTGTCTAACCTTCTCGTTTCACCTCTCCTACTTCATTTAAACCTACTTCATTTGCATCCTGGCTAGGAAATGCGAGGGAAAATAAGAGAATTCAGAAAAGATACCCATATTAGGATAACCGGTTAATGAAGTAACGCTAATCCTACATGTTCATGTAACACTTCTTTAAACTGTTTGTATCCGCGTTAACGAAGGTTACTTGGTATAATGTCAGCTATTATACACCATCTCGTTTTATTTACTTTTTAAACGTTACAGAATTTTTTTCAATGTATCTGAATACACCTTTTCGGTGAAAGGATGAGAAGTAATCATAACATTTAGAATACAACAAAAATATAGCATTGCTTCCATTAAGATTCCGAGATGTCCTTGTCAATAAACAGAATGTATCACAACACCATAATATGTAACGTGCAGAGGAAGCTAGGACATTTTTTTTCCGAGCTCAACATGTAAAACCTGTACAAAAATGTTTCAGCTCTAGCTTCCGCACATGTTTACCTGTATGTTTACAGAAAATCCTGTTTTACCTCTTCCAAATGCGAGGTATAATGCTATGTAACTCTAAAGAACCGATGAAGCTTTCTTTAAAGTAAAAAATTTGCAATAACATATACCAAAATGTAATAGCCGTTTGATCATTGTACGTAACATTTGGTGTTGACTCAAGAGCATATATAGCTAAAACTTAAAGATCAACCACATTTTGAAACGTAAATAAGACAAATAAGACCATGACAAACTATTATTTCTCTATATTTAACACAAGCTAATAACCAACAACCTATTAAAAATAACAAATCAAAAAATTAGTACAGAAAGATTATATTTACATTATGGCTGGATGTACGTAAAGTATAAATAAAAAATATTTATCAATGTCTAAGCAGTTTAACTTCTTACAACAGAATATGCCCACCCCGAACTGTGATGCAGCAGCTTCAGTGTTGTAAGCGCCCCCACGTAGATATAATCCTCATAATGTCGATTTAAGGATACCTTCACTATCCAGCACATTGCGCACTGTTCCGGTTCGCTGACACATAGCATTATCATCTACAGAATGAAATGTTTCACTATTGCAGACATAAATGAGTACGATGTTCAATAGCCTTTTTATAATAGTGGTAGACTGTCACGATGCTATTGTCTCCCACCTGTAGTTCAATAAAGTCATAAATTATGATGTTACTTCACTTTATCATCCCAACATCACCATAAAAATATTTTCTATACTTTTCTGCTGGAATGCCTCATCCATTTTAAAGCCAGATGAGCTGATAATCTGAAAGACAATTACAGACTAAATCGACTCTCATTGGAGAGTACTGGTTCATTGCTGCATTGTCAATCTGGAAGGATTTAACACCATTGCAACCATTCTGGATAGCGCCACACAAATGATCGGTCTTCAAGCATGTAACCAAGGTTACTATACCCCAAAGTTTGCTTTTTCGTGATGTCAGACTCATAATCTACTCAAAAACAGCTATTTTTTACTTCTTTTGTGTCTCGTTTCTCTCATTTCTATGCATCAAGTGAAGTCCTTGAATTCGAGCATTGGAGATAAGCTTGTTTATCTACTGACTTGCATAAAACTAAGTAATCTGAAAATGAAGCCACAATTTAGAGGGATACGCTTTTTCCTGTGCAGCAAAAGAGGTAACTTTCAAGTAGGCTGAGCAGTAACATCTTTAGCATCTAGATTTTAACGTAAAATATCGGTCATCTAATATAATCACACAGATTAAATTTTACAACTAGTTTAAGCAAACAATTAATATATATACATTTGTTTACTAGATTACAAATACTAACCAATTAACAATAACTAAATTATCAGTTGTTTTGCGTATAAAACATTTATAAGACACATTTAACGAATTGTCTTCGTTGTGGCTGGGCGTTATCTTAGAATAGAAAACTAAGGAATTGCAAAAAGGCTTAGAATAGAAAACTAAGGAATAGCTCCCCTCCCCCAAGAAGGTGAATATATATTCTATAACTATCTTTCTACTCCTGCTCCTTTATAGTTGCGTGAAATATGCAAATAAAGGGAACCAAACAACTGTTACCTTTAGTTTTTTTTTCATTGTCAGTAGTACGGTCATGAATGTGAATATTACTTAAAGTAGCAGTTCCTATAAATTTTATATCCCAAGAAAAGAATAACGCATTTCAAAGAGAGGTAGAAAGCCTCAGAAATTTTTATGTGGCTTCTATGTTTTGCGTTATGAAATTAATCAATCTAAAAATAAGTATTTTACTTTGAATCTATAATTAGAATATTTTGAATGTTTTGCAATACAGTATACTATCTATTATCCCTTATTATAACGGTGAAACAGGTCACGAATAATTGAAAAACACGGGTAATGCAGACTATCAATTTTCATGCATTTTATATGTACATATTTATAAAAAATAAGTAATCTTACTTTGCTTTCGAGAGAGTTTAAATAGCTGTTGAATTTTACTGTGTATTTTTCTAAGTGCTATATGAGCACTGAAATCGAATTTTCTTTGGTCGACGAAGTCAATACAATTTCAATAGAAGGCATTGTTGTCTGAGGATTGATGTCAGTATCTTCTTCGCTTGTACTTTCACTATCATTCTCTGCCTCTTCTTTCTTGTGCTTTTTATTTATGTGATTATTATTAAGTCTCGTTGGATATCTACCTAAGCGAAGGGATGCCATCGTGGAGAATTTTCTAAGGGAAACTATCTCGTGTATTCGTTAACACATGGAGAAAACCTCATTCGCGAGATTCGAACTACAGACCGAATTACTAGTGTTTAGCGACTCAACCGCTCGGCCGCTGGTGGACCTTTCTGTTATTGTGATATTTGAAACAATATCCGCATCACTCAAGCACTGAAAACCCGGTTCAGTAGTATCATCATCGAACTATTCTTTGATGTTTTCCCGATCGTCATTTTCAACTGTTTAGAATAAAGTTCAGTTTTTTCTTCAACTTCTTCACAATTAGATAAATCTCCGATTTCTATATTAGGACGAATTCCGAAGAGAATGAATTCTACGATGTGATCATTGGAACTAAAATTAAAGACGCCATTCAGCGGTTTTCAGAGCATGCTCGGAGTTGCGTGTGTTTGTGTTTTACACATTTTCGCCCACAGCACTGAGTGTGAATGTATTCATCATGGATACATTCATGTCAAACATGGATAATCCACAAACCGGTTAAGCCACACCCGGATAATCCAGAGTACACTGTATTTTGAAAGTATATTTTTTATTATTGTTTTCGAACAGTATGGTTTTCAAAATGTGAACCTAGAAAATGAAGGTTACGTTTCATGATAAGTATAATCCATGAAAGAAATAGAGTAACATTGATTGGGGATAAAGAAAGAAATATTTCAAGTTTCAGAAATGTTTTAACATATCTTACAAATTCTTGATATAGTTGCGCTTTTTGATAAGGCAAATAAATAGTATTTGTTCCATTTTAGGTCCACACATATTCCATCGCTGCCTAGTCTGTCTGCGTAATAGCCGTGTTAGCGCAGCGTTTCAGTTTCATTAAATCTTGAGACGAATGGATGGATTTCATCCACTCTGAAAGGACAGCTCATCTTTAATAAATTACTCAACACCTGTATTGATCGCATATTTGCCGACGCCAGATCACATTCTGTCTGGTCGAAATGTACTGCAAGATAATCACTGGTCTCATAACTGCAGGCTGACAATTTGTTAGGTCTGAGATAGTTTCGAACATTTTTCTTCCCATTGTCATTAAATATAGCCAGTTAAGTGAAGCACTTGCCTCGGGTGAGTAACCAGAAGGAGTGCAAAACTACGAAAAACTAGAAATCCGTTTTAAAATAAACTTATGATTGTTAACTTGACAGTCTGAAATATATAGAGAAGTTCATTTTTAAAACATCCTATTTAAAATAGTAATAAAACTTTATAAGCAACAGATAAGATAATTTGAAAGTCTTACATTCTTGACAGTGCTTTCATTCTCTGTGTGTACAGTAGTCAGATTCCCATCAGTCATCGTTCGTAGCCATCTTCGTGATCAGAATAGCGTTTCTTTATTTATATTAGACGCAGAATTGTGCCAACTTAACGAGCAGTCATTTAAATATAAATGATCTGTTATTTGAAGTGTTAATTCAGGTAAACTAACTGATTAACTTTATTACTTTTCTGAAATCTTTAATACATTCTTTAATTTTTTATCCCCTGATATCCATTAATTCCAGGAAAAGGGTTAATAAAACAATTACAGTAAATAATCTAGCTAACTTAAAAGAAGCATTAATGATATAAGGATATTTTCAGGAACTTAGTTCAGGCCGGTTCAGTTTCGCCGTTAAAGTCTCTGAACTAAGCTTATTAGAGCGGAGGTTCTTTAAAGTTTATTTCAGCACACCTAACATGCAAAATCGCATTGGAATGGCGAAAAAGAGATTTAACATTGCTGACTGAAGATAAAATATACCGTATTAATAAGATTTTTTTTTTGGGGGGGGGAGGCTTTTCTTTCTGTATGAAGCTGGCCCTTCTATATTTCTCTGTATAAATTCTACCGCTGAATAACATGCGTAGTTTGAGTTTTTTTGTCCTGTTATGTAGGTATTTAATTTCTCTTAGAACTATACAGTTGGCTTCATTTATGATTATTCATACTACAGATAGATTTGTTGCGTTTCTGAAACCTTGAAATCCATTCTCAAAATCATCATGTCACGTATATTTCCTTATGCAGATTATTTAGATCTCCTTATGCAGATAGAGCTCCAGAGTTAATTGAATTTCTGTTCTCAATATGAAACTGACACAGTTTTTAGTTGCATTATGTATGCTACTATGCTTAGAAATATCACTTAATAGTGTTAAAGAGCCAGTCATATATGATAAAATTGATACCATGAGTTAATACTATTCCTAAAATTAATATTTATTATATAAAGCTGTACAGTGACTATTTCAAATTTCTTCTCTAGTTTTAATAAGGTATATATGACGAAGTTAATCAGTTACACAGAAATACCTGAAAGATTTATTATTTTTGAGGCAAAATCCTTTATATTTAGTTTTTTTCCTTAAATAAATTGAATTTAAATTTCTTATTTTAAAATATGTATTTAGCACCAGAAGTGTTGTAATAATATTTGTATTTTAAAGAAGAAGAATTTTACACTGATAGCTGCAATGCATAAAATATTGTGTTTTGTTAATTTAGGCACTTTTCTGTACACTCTAAAGAACATATGTGGACATAAAAGGAAAAACATTGATCTAGACTAGGGGTCTTTAACCAGTGGCCCGCTGAAGGCATTTTAGTGGCCCCACATTTCAATTTGAAGAAAAATTGAAGAATTAAAAAAAAATTTGATTTCAAGAAAAATTGTCTTGTCAGCGTTTCGTCGTAAAAAAAAAAAAAAAAAAAAAAAAAAAAAAAAAATTCTCTTATTCTTGATATTTAAAGCACTATTGACATGCCTGATATTATTTGAGATAAAATTTTCCAAAAATGACGAGTTTTTAAAAATTTCACTTTATTATTGTAATTTTAAAAATTAAAAATTTGACTACGCATAAAATCTCAATTCCATAAAAACAGTAGATTCTTATCTCTGTTGTAAAAGTGGTTAATTTCATTCGGTCTAAGGACTTAAACACAGGCAATTTTAACAGTTTTTGCATGATTTGAAAGCTGAATATGGTGAAGTTGTGTGACAGACATTCGGAGGAAACTTTACGAAATGCAACAACACAAATTAAACTGGGTATTGAAGCTTTAATCAAGCAAAAAGTGTCAAATTTCACATTAAAACTAAAGTAACTGCCATCTCCTGCCAGCAATGTAAGTTTTTTTTATTGTAAATGCATTTCGTAGCATCGTTCTGTACAATCATCTTTATACTTTATTTTTCATAGTTAAAATGTTGCAAAAGATTTTAATTCGACTCCCATTTGACGTTTTGGAACCAATGTATATATATGTAGAAATTTGTAATACCATCTCTTCGCTCAGAATCAATTGTAGCCTTGCAAAACAAAACTCCTTTTTTCATATAAACTTTCTGACTATACTATTTTTGACAGACATGTGGCCCGCGGATCTTTTCGAATTTATTGATGTGGCCCTCGGGCGAGAAAGGTGGAAGACCCCTAATCTAGACTGAATTAAAGACTACAAGAAATAGCTACATACAGTAGAGCGGTGACAAACTTTTAGGAGAGAGAGAGGACACCTAGACGATGGGAAATCACACAGCAATGCATGGTCGGAAATACTTTTCTGGCACGGTAGTGACGACGCAAAGCAAAAAAGGAAGGACACAGACAGTGAGATAAAACATCTTTTATTGTGTTAAGTGCAACAGAAACGTACAAATAAGCACAAAAACAAACAACGGTCGTCGTTAAAGAAGGTGCTCGAAATTACGGCCCGGACCGTGACGTAGGCCCCACTTCTCTGGTGCATGGAAGATGCATGACGCACGTTTCCTGCATCACGGTCCGGGCACGGCCAGCTCGATATAACTAAACTGAACTAACTAAATTCTCGAAGGCCACGGTCAGGGTCGTAATTTCGAACACCTTCTTTGATTATGATCTTTGTCTCTTTATGTTGTTTTTTCTTTGTTTTTGTTATACTCTTAATAATAAAAATGTTTTTTCACCCCGTTCGTGTCCATTCTTTCTTGAGTTTTGTATCGTCACTACCACGACAGGAAAGCGTTTCCGGTCTTGCATTGCTATGTGGTTTCACATAGTCTAGGTGTACTCTATCTCTCCTGAAATATTGTCACCGCTATACTGATACATCCTGTAAAATTCAAATGATTGTTTAGTGTTATTTAGAAGTAATTGTTGCCCTTGCAAAGATAACTGTAAACTTGAGATTAATTTATAGGCAGTGAATCATGAGTAAAATTCAATTAATTATTGTAATACCTAGGCTTGAATCTGTGCTAAGATTACCTTTCTTACTTTCTTGCGATCGTTACTAAGGAAAGTAACCAACAGACGAAGTGCAAACACTATTTCGTTACATTATAACATGTTAAATTACTTTCTGCCTAGATTTTTATCCATTAAAGAACAGATATGTAAAACTTTTAAAAAATGATAGTTTCACAGGAAATTTGAATCTAAATTCCTTGAATTTTTTCCTATGAATAGCCTATATGACCTTTTGCTAAGTTCTTCAAACTTTGCAATAAGCATGAGCCATGCAGTCATGCAGTGCGAAATTCTGTTGTTCCAGAGTGAACTGTATACAATTTTAAGAGGGTGTTTATTTTATGTTTGCCAATATTAGCTTACATTTATCAATAAAAATGTGAGAATTTTCATTTAATTATGACTCGCTTATAAAATATGTTGAAAGAAATACTTATGTTTCAACATATTTTATACTATTATCAGAAATTTCTAATTATAGTATCAGTTTCTGACACTATTATCAGAAAATTTCAACAACTACTAAACTCGCCCGAATTATAGAATAGGCGTCACTAAAGTACACACTTCTCTGTTTCTGCAGGGCAAATCTGAAAGATATTCAGTCTTGTCAGTGCAGACAGCTTTTATATGCTTTTTAAGTATATTCAATACACTAAGCAAAAAAAAAAAAAAGTTTTAAAAGCACTTGTAAGAGAATGAGCATTCGTCAGTAACGAAATATCAAAAGCTTATGAAAAAACGCATATTTATTACTTGCGGAATGTTAAAAGCATATCTAATTTTAAACATAAGGGCATGCGTTTTAGAGGGCTTAGATTTTAGCCCACCTTACATATATCTTTTAAAAAGGAGATATGAAACAGACAATAATATATTAAATTAATATTCCTCTGCCTAAAGTGAGAAACTGCTTTCACAGAGTAATGGTTATTTTATACTACACTCTCAAATACGGAGGAATATAATTCTTTACACCTTTTACGCCCTTTGCAATATTTTCAACTATCAGATAATAAGATGTGTTTGCGAACTGTCTTATCTTACTGTTCCTCTGAAAGGTCGCGTTAAAACTCGACGGAGAAAATCTTCGGAACTACGACAAAGTGTAAATTAAATTTGCTGTTACTGATATCACTATCTTTGATGTAGCACAAGCCTTTCGTGGAGGGATCTCATGCACTTAGCTTCATTTCGTTACATGCCTGAGATTGATCTTTTACCCTACGGGGGTGACGACAATATTGAACATCGGAATTAAATAAGATTTTTGCATCTTCTTTTCCTTCGAACTTTTCTTTTGCGACCATCGAAAAGCTCTTGCGAAGACTCAAAAGAGTAAAAAGCTGTTTGAAATGAAATTTTTATGGGTCATATTTGACGCTGAAGTTTCCCAGCAAAATGGTAGCAGAAATTCTCAATAATAATTGGGAAAACTGTGAATGTGCTGAGAGTAATAGTGAGGCAGAAAGTTTGGAACATAAGTTTACAGCAATTTTAAAGAGACAAAAAGAGGTCATAACTGGAAAATCTTTAGAATAAAGTTCGACTTAGATATAAAGAGTGTGAAATTTTATACAGAAGAAATAAAATGTTTATTCGATTTCTTGCCAACGTTTGCTATTGTTTCTGTTTACTTTTAATAATTTATTTATCAATGTGCCCCACCTAGAACATTTATAAAATAATTTATTTAAGTGATTAGTTTTTACTATTTTTCATGATAATTTGAATTACTGTAAAAATAGAAATCTTTATTAAAATAGTTTGTTTTAGTATAATGGGAAATAATACATTACTGTTTATTATTTATTTTAGATTTTCTAACCACGTCTAAACATCTTAACATAGAGATCCTGGAAGTAAAAAAAAAATTAAATTAAAATTTTGGAATAATTACTTGATAATTATGTTGTAAGGAATTAAGGAATTAACGATGCTACTAACATATGCTGGGGAGATAGCTAGCATAGCGGTCAGTCAAGTCGAAAATATCATGCTCAACTTTGACTGAAGGTATAGTTTATTTAAAAGAATTTACCATTTCTGAATTTCCCTACTGCTGTTCATATGATTACTAATTAAATTAAATTGCTTTAAATTAAATTGGAGATTAAAATGAATTCTTTCGTGATATAACGTGACTGAGATGAATGGAAATTTCAGAGCTATGAAATGCCAAAGATAAATCAAATCTCATAATAATTATAGCTTTTTTCCTAAATAATAATAGAATAGAAAATAAAAAAGGTCTAACAATAACCGAATTTAGCAAGTAAGCATTTAATATTATATTTTAATTAAAGAAAAATGTTAAAAATATGTCGAGCCGTATAGAATTATCTAGATCCAGTATGCTTCCAATTAGACCACGAAAGCATACGGACAGGAGGGAGAAAATAACTTATAAGCCCATAGAATAACAAAAACTCACAGCTTGTAGGAATTCGGAAATACTATATAAGCTCAAGTAAAATTAAAATATCCTAAGCTGTGGTTCACGGCTTCAGTCTTTCGCATGCAGTTACGGCAAGCAAAGCTAAAGTTGAATTAAATAATCCACTTGTAGGAAAAACAAACAGAGTGACAGTTAGCGACAGAAGGGCTCTATTTGCTCCGGATTTTCGTGTCCAGTTACACCAAAAAAGAAAGCATTTAATTCTATTTTTCGTAACTGACAGCGTGCCTCGGAGAAGGAAAGAGACCTAGTCAGCCAAATATATGTGGTGGCGAATTATCGTCCACAGCATTTTATAGTTTATTATTTCAGAATAGGCATCTGAGGTTCATTTTTCTTTTTCCGGCTTGCCTCGTAACCGTGGTACCGAAAGCTGCGGCAGATGGTTTTTTTTTTCACTTTATTTCCGTTTAGCGTGTTTCATTTCATCAAAAACGTCGAATAAAGTTGAAATGAGTTATAATCTCATATGAAGTGGGGGAAATGAGTGCTGCGCGGCGATAAAAACGCTCCTTACGATCAAAAATGAGGGAAGTTGAAAAGACTTGTTATGTATAATTTAAAGTAACAAACTATATTCGGGCGTCAGTGTAGAGCTAATCGGTATTTACTTGGAGAAGGAACACGAAAAACCAACTATGTCTTCACCAGGTATCGAACTGAGGGCCATCTGATTGATAGTCGTACGGCTATTAGCCACATCATGAGAGCATACAATTGCAAAAGCGAAGATTCCTTATAAATGTAGAGTCGTGGTGATTTCACAATAGTATAGTTGTCATTCAGTTGGACTGCTGGTACGTCTGCAAACATTTCTAATAAGTAAATTTGCGTGGACATTATTCAGATGAGTTGCCCTTGGTCATGCCCTGCGTTTATCCTGATGACTTTGGTCTTTTCTAGCAGAAAAATGCTCTGTCACACAAATACACATAGACTCCTACACAAGACACGTAGGGAAAATTAGCAAAACACCTATGCAACCAGCTCGTTTGAACACCGAAATACCAGTGTTCAGTCACTTTACCGCTCGGTCGCTGGTGGGCTGTAACTAATCTGTTTCTGAAACGTTTTAAATGTAGACCTACTATATTTTTTATCTATCACGCATCTTTGTTTCACTTATTTTCCCTTAGCATAAATTGAAAAGTTGGATGCTTTATCCAACGCGAGTAGGTCGACGTTTTGGCGCTCCGTCTTCCAAGTCCTTTTCAGCGGATTACTTCAGTCCACACTGCCAAAAGTAACATCAACGGAAAGTGCATTACGTAAGGAACACAACGATACCAAATTTTTGATGCTGTGATCATTAATTCCTGTTTAATTAAATTTTTTCAAAAATTCATAATAACTACCATTCACGGCGGACTTTCATCAGAGCTTAGGAGCCCCTGGAGAAGCCCTTGCTATCTCGACGTCTAAAGGCCCGTCCACATGAGTACGCTCGCGACGTAGTTGACGCAACTTTTTTGACGCTGGCGTAAATTCGCGTGACGCAGAAGACGTAAAACTGAGTTCGCTCTTGTTCAGCTGTTTCGCCCGCGACACGCGCGAATAGCCAATAGCCGACCGAGTTCTTATCACGTGTCATAATCAGAAAACCTTGTTGCTTACCCGTTTCAATATGGCGTCAGAACCACACAGAGATGAGTTTTTGCTTAGATATATCATAACTGTATACAGCAATAAAATAATAAGTATTGTTAACGCCATCTTCAGATTTCTCAAACCGTATATATTGGAATAAATTTAAAATTCTCATTAAAGGGGAAAACTGTATATTTATAAAGCAATGATCCGACCAGTACATCCATATGCTTCACCTATTTATAGGACCGTAAGTAATAAATTACAGTTTTTACGAAATCAAAGTTTCTGCCTTACAAAGTTCTCCTTAATTATTATAAATATTGGCTATATTATGTGTAATAAAAAGCTCTATAAATATTCCAATATTAAATACACCAAAAACTAACTTCAGCAATATAACAACTTCTAAAATAAAGCGGTTGACTGTGAAAGAGTATTCAATAAGATACAATTACGAAATTTTGGAGGAAAGTTACAACTTGCGTTTTACAGCAATCATTTATTGAAGTTTAATGAAATTATCTTTGCAGTGACTTCTACTTGTTACATTATTTTTCACTAATCCTACTGTCATAGATAGCTGAGTTGTCAGTGCGCTGCTTTGCAAATGGGAAGGGGGCGAGTTCGAACCTCACCCGTAGAAAGTATATAATTCAGATCACTTTTCTCACTTTGAAACGTTTTTCTTATATTTAATCATGAATCATTATATTCTTATTTTACCTATTATTATTGTTTTCATTTCTTATTTTATTCATTATTATAATTGTAATCTATGGTGTATATAAAGAGAATTAAGTAATTTAATTATCTTTATATACTGTATTCCAAACCAATTTAATTTTATAAATCCTAATTTTCATACAATATAGAATCCGCAAGTCTGTCAAACTGGTCGATACTCATCCTGAAGTAATTAAAAAAACAAGTAATATACAAATACTTTCAAGTAATTTCAAAACATCTTTCAAAATATAACTTACCAGTATGGATTCCTCTTTAAAATAATTCTACTTTAATTATACTTAGGTGATAATATAATCAATTAATCAATATTGTTTAGGAAATAAATTATTATTAACTAACTTTGCAGCAATTGCGCAAGTAGTAGTAACTTGTTTTCGCACTAAATGAATTTAAGATCATACAGCATATATCTATATATATATATAAATAAATAAATAAAAAATAAAAAAAGTCAATTCCTACTTAGGTCCGCAATGAAAAATTTTAAAATACAAAAATGAATAAATAAATAAAAATACAAACAGAATTTTTAAAAGTTAAAAATTTAAAAAAAATTAATATGTGAAGAAGCTGCCATCAAGTGTCATTCACTACAAGTTTAAAAAATTGTATTTGAACTTGAGTGGATGAATAAAAAGTATTTTATGTACTGAAAATTTGAACAAGATATAGGCAGAGTGTGAGCTAATAGTAGGAATTTAATAATTTCGGATATTCATTTCGCAAACAAGGCAGTAAAAAAAAAAAAAAAAAAAAAAAAAAAAAAAAAAATATATATATATATATATATATATATATATATATATATATCTTTGAACAGGTCGCTCTAAATAAATCTTTCGGATCCATTCTTGCCATTTTTTGCGGTTTTGCCTCTGCTTAATAATTGCACTTAATAGCAAAGGTTTCAGCTGTTAAAAATTCACCTGATTCGGACAACTTGCCGCAGACACACAGAAGCACACAGAAGTAATAAGATACAGCTCTGTTGACGCTATATTACAGCGTCACGTGAATTTTGCGCAAAATAATTCTATTAGTTAAACGCACTCTTCGCAAGCGTACTCGTCTGGACGCTTTTACGCTGGTAACGTAAAAGCGCGTTCTTCAGCTTCGTTTCAATCGTTCTCGTGTGGACGGGCCTTAAGTGTCTTACATCAATATACGCACGACATCCTGAGGAATAATTTGGTGCAAGTTTCAAGTGAATCGGTAGTTTAGTTAATTAATTACGAGCAAAAGTATGGTTTTCGAATGTTGCAAGCACACTGAAGCGTGAGTCATCGCATACCTCAGCGACCGTTGACGACAGTTAACAAAAGGAAGCTCCCCTCCCCCAGAGCAACAAAGGGAACTGAGAGTTGTTAATTATCTTCATAACTCTGCTAATTACCATCGTATCTTAATAGTACCAGGACGGAAGTTATTTTCATCGCCTGAACGACACAAGATTACACATTTCAAGTTAATCGGACAATTAGTTGAATTTTTTGCCTAATTTTCGGACTTAGCGACCGTTAACCAAAGAAAGTTGCCTCCCCCGGCAATACAAGGTACTTGAAGATTTTAATTAATTCAATTACCCAACTAATTAGCATCGTACCTTCACAGAGCCATGTTTAAAGTCGATCTCATCGCTTGCACGACACAAGTTTTAAAAAAATTCAAGAAAATCAGTCACTTAGTTAAATTTCTATAGTTCAGTTTTTTTAACTATTTCTAACGAATTTGTGAACTTTAACTAAGTGCCTCACTAATTAGTGTAATTAGTGCCTGGAGTTTTCTTCGAGTTTTAGTGTTGTGCTTGTGTTGTGCCAGTGTTTCAGCTTCGTGCGATCAACAACAGCGCTAATTGGATTCCAGTACACTCACCTGGGTCAAGACGCATGCACCACCATCGCATCTAAAGAAGTTTCTCCAAGAAGACCTCAAAATATGGCAAGAGGAATGGAACGCGTGTGACACCGGACGGCGGACCTACAATCTCCTACCAAAAGTCTCTCTAACACGCCTCATAGCTATACCTCAACTCACCCGGTTCATAATGGGACATGGCCTCTATCCAGCGTATTATTATAGGCACAACATCTCCACTACAGATGCTTGCGTGTGCAGCCAACTTGAATCACCAGAACACTATATCTACTCTTGCCCGCTCACAGTAGACAGCCACATTAAGCATCCCACTCCTTCTACAGACGCCTTTCAACGGTTCATTATTGAAAACAAACCTGCAATCAATAAAATCTGTAAGGTCATTGACCAGCTCACAGCTACGGGCCAAGGTATATGCGAAGCTGCATAATCCCACAACGTCCGCCACTAACAGAAGTCAACATGCACATCATCCTGTGCTGCTAACAAGTCACTGCGCTTGGCGTGCTTATAAATTCAGCAACCTATGCGCTCCACAAATATACTATATTCGCCAGGACCTCTCCGTATCCCCCATTTCAATGTCCAGCAATGACATGTTAATCCCATATTATGGCCCCCTCGTCTGTAAACACACCTCACAATGTACAAAATATGTGGTCAATGAGGACAAATATGTATCTGTCATGTGGTAAATGTGTATTATTATTATTTAAGTGTGTTTTATTTGTCATAAGTCTTCAGTGTTAATCAAGTGCATCCCTCTCCTACCCTACTTTTTTCCTCTGTGTGTGTGTTTTCTGTACATTTTTATGTTTTTGTGTTTTCATACATTTAGTACTTAGCTCTGAGCCCCTCATCTGTAAATACGTCCCACAAGTCTCATACCTGTAATTATGTAATTAGTCAAGCAATGCCAATAAGTAGCCCCTGTTTGGCCATGTCAACTCCTGCGCTCTTAATAAGCTCCCGGTGTGGTTCCTTGAGTCCACAGGGAGCTGTTGCCATTAGATAGAGGAAAGCGAGGAACACATGCCTGTTTATCTCTGATAGCCACTAGGCGTCCCCGTCTTCCGTCACCTACCTACCTACCTTATCATGCATTAACTGTATAACTGCGTTTTCATAATAGTGCATGTATAACTGTATTATACCCTGCGCATGCATACCTGTGAACACAATTTATGAATACTGTAATACAATTAACCTTCCTGTACGAATAAGCATCAACATCAATGCAAATATCTACTGCTCATGTATGACTAACGCATTACGTTTTGTTCCGCATGTTAAACGTAATGTGCCTAGGTGCATTCATGTTAAACGTAGTGCGTTTTGATTCTCCCGTGCTCTCATGCATTTTTGTTTTCTTAGGTAAGTAGTTTTATGTGTTTAATGTAATGTGTGTGTGTTTAACGTAAATCAAGTGCTGAGTTTATATATGTTGCTGAGTTTGTATATGTTTTATGCTTATTGTGTGTACTTTGTATCGTGTACTGTTATGTTTTGTATATTGTGTGTTGAACTGTGCTTACTCTATGTATATTTATTTGTCATGTATTTCAAATGTGTATGCTTAAGCTGCATGTATGACTTACCATTAAGATGCCAAATCGTTATGTCTACCAAGTATCCATTGTACACTTAAGACGCCCCTATTTGGCCACGTGAACAAACTCATTTTAATATCTTAATAAACTCCCGGGGCGGGCCTCTTGCGGCTCCAGGGAGTTGTTGCCTCTAGGTAGGGAAGGGCGTGGGACACATGCCTCATCAGGCGTCTCCGTCCTCCGTCCAGGGCTTAATTTCTAAAAGTAGAAGTGCCGATGCCCTATGAAAGACCATCACGAAATGAGGAACAAGAGTAAACAAATAAACAAAATGATTATTAAAATAATTAATAATTTAAAAACTAAATAGTTAATGAGTATCAAATTAATCAATAATTATTTAATTAATATTAATAATCAATATTTATTCATTATTATTTAACTTGTAATTATTATTTAATTAATTAACAATTGATTTATTATTATTTATTAAAATAATTAAATATTAAAGTAACTAAATAATTAAAATTAAATAAAATGTAAAGAGATAAATTAAAATTTAATAAGCGATTTTTTATATAATTTTATTGCTAAAAATAAAATTTTCTAGATCAAATTTCTACTAAAATAATTGTTCCGTTACATAAAAAAGTGCCGAAGGCTCCGGTGCGCTCCGACTAGAATTAGAATATGTCCCCAAAACTAAGAAGTACAGGAGCCGGGCTCCGTTGGGCTTCGGCGCAATTTAAGCTCTGCTTTCGTCACCTGCCACCTTAATCAGCATTCTTCTTTTTCACAAGTTTCTGTTGTTAAAGTTTATGACTACGAAAAACTTATTTGTGAATGTGTGGTATAGTATATGTGAGTATTTTCAAACTGAGGATACATATATCTAAACATTCGGTTGCTTGTAATATTCGTACCTGCACATGTATATTTATTATTTTTCTGCCTATTACGAACTTTCACGTGCGAACTTTAAAGTTTCGTCAGAGATGCTCTATTCCCCTGTTGACCATGCAGAGAAACTGTTACATATGGAGCATTTTCCATTTCCTTTTGAAACCATTGTTTTAATGAAGCATAATAAATTTTGTTTAGTCGATGGAAATAATGAATTCATAAAAATTAAATGTAATCTTAAAGAACTCTTCTAGTTCTTTGTACGTAGTTAACTGCTTCTCACGCGAATAGATGACGATAAGAATGAAATTTGACGTCTTCTCTATTAAGTTCTACTCTTACTCTTGAGTTCTAAACGCATGATTAAAATTTTGGATATTTTTGCAGTGTAGGAGAAAATTTGGCTCACGAAATAAAAGAAGAAGAATGTTAAGCAGTTTGTAATGGTCCGTTTAAGATTACCTTTATGGATGGTAGTTACATCATTCGAACTACAATTTGCTGATAAAATACATTTTTCATAAAAGATGCTTTTATACTCCGTACTTGGAGAATAATTACTGAGGTAGCAGGTGAAATTAAAGATTAGTTTAATTACTCCTACGTCTAGCGATGTTAAATATTCATGAAACTTTGCGTCTCGCAGTAATTAATTAGAAAGCATGGCTAAGCGGTGAATTGTGTCAAATTTGTTTGTTAGTAAATTCGCTTAATAAGACAAAGGTAATTATTAGTGCACATAATGTAATTTGTTTCAGGTTAACTATTCTGAATATCCTGTATATGTATTTAGTGTTTTCTCACTACAAACATAAATCCAGAACGCAAAGGTTTTACATATCTAAGGGTTCAAGGAAGGTAATCCTAGTTTTTATATATCCAATAGAATATTCCATGGTTTCAGGAAGAAAATATAAAATTTTTGTTTTCTTAGTTTTTTATTGGCTCTCTTACAGATCAGCTTATAATCGGGCGCCAGTGTAGCGCTAATCGGTATTTACTTGGAGAAGGTTAATGGTCTTTCGTTACTTCCATCGATTAATCGATTAATGGTCTTTCGTTACTTCCACCACTTCCGTAGCTTTTACGCTTTTATAAGGTATTTCTCCTACCTTCTTAGCATGCCTTCGTAGTGTAGTGGTGTGCACGCTGGGCGCGTATTCCAGAGGTCTGTGGTTCGATTCACGGCGAAGACGTTGCTCATTTTTCATCTCTCTTGCTTCCAATTAACCTAATGTCCTTACAGTGGCGCCCGAACTGAAAGGGTGGTGGATGATGATTCTTCACACCCAAGATTTGGCGATTGGGTCCCCTAGAAACCCCAGTCGCCCTTTAAAAGGGGGTATATAAGGTATTTATCCCGCCTTCTTAGCATGCCTTCATAGTGTAGTGGTCTGCACGCTGGGCGCGCACTCCAGAGGTCCGTGATTTGATTCCCGGCGAAGGCGTTCCTCATTTTTCATCTGTCCTACTTCCAATTAGCCTAATGTCTCTACACCTTATTTTCATACAAAGTGTTTGATAGCTTTTCAGTCTTGGAAAGTAAAACTTCTTTACATATGTTAAATAAATTTTGATTGAAATCTGGATTTAATATACAATTCTTCCTTCTAACGTTATTTTAGATTTTACGTCTCACGTGGTTTGATTTATAAAGCCTTTTTTGAAAGCAGGGTAAAGCTTACAATTTTTTGCAGTAGGAGTTAAGTTAACCATTTATTTATTTTAATGGGAGTTTTACTAATGTAAGTTATCAGAGAAGCGCTATAGTTTTGAGCAATCTTCTGTTATCATGACCAGATTCAGGAATGTAAGTATGCGGGTGTGTATGTGTCTATTTGCATATATATGTGTGTGTATACGCACATACATATATACATGAGTACATATGTACATACATACATATATACATATGTACATGCACACATATATACATGAGTACATGAACACATATATCCATATATACATGCATACATACATACATTTCTGAACCACGGTCCCAGTAACAGAAGAGTACCTAGTTTTGTAAATCTAAAGAAATCCGTATTCCGTTAACATGTTCGTTAGGTAATATTCTCGTATTGTGCTGCGCTCAAGATATTTTGGCAATCAAAAATCACGATGGCTCCGATTAGAAATCCGAACAAAGTTATTTTGAGAGAAAATTTTAAATACTATATTATACAACATAGATTATTAGATAAAGAACAATTCTCCATGATTCATAAATTGTGTCAAAATGTCCTTGTAACTTTTTTAAAGTTAGGAAGTACTTTTTAAAGTTGTTTGTGTTCGAATAAAATTTAAATGAAACTAACAATGATAACAGAAATACATCATTTTTTAACAGGCAAAATCTTATACAACACAGATTATGGAATAAGAGGAAATTCTTCTTGTTCCATAAATTGCGTCAAAAGGCCTCACACTTGCAATTTTTTAGGCAATTTTATAAAACTGTTTCTGTCTGAATAAATTGAAATAAAAAGTAACAATGATAACAAAAATGCATCACATTTCAACCGGCAAAGGCAGCAAATCCAATAACCACCTAACAGCTCTGATATGATACTTTAATAGCACAGCAAGCTTTTCATACGAATACTTTTCCTTTACAAGAATATTTTCACCCAAGGCAACACTTTATTTCTAAGAACCAGGGGGGGAAAAGCGTCTAATTTGCACTCCAATGAAAGTAAAATTGTAAATTAGGAGATGCAGATTTCGCTTTGCTATAAAAAATAGCTTCGCTGCAAGATACTGCAATGCACTCAAACATCTTCTTTACTTGCATGAAATAATAACATGCGAAACTCAATTCCATCCAATTAGGATCTAAGAATGGGTGGACTTTCTTATTCTTTCTAAGGTATGAATAAAAGTGAGATAATACATGAATTTCGGTTCGAAGAGCCTATATGGGAAAAATTTGATTATCCTTAATTCAAAGTAGATGAAGTATCTTATCACTGGGAAATCTAATGCAAGGTTCATAATATATTCTCTTTAAAAGTTGCTGGAAGGCATATATTCTTAGATGGAAATTTTTGCTAGAAGGAAGCAAATGGGAGCAAAGTTTTCTGTGTCGTTTCTGTTAGGGCATCTTGCACGTTGTGAATCAAATAATTTGGGTTCAGCACCAAATGTCAGACTCCATATACTTGAATAGGTAGCTGTAATTTTATATTGAATCCGACAACAGGAAAAAATGTTCAGATTTAGAGCAAGGAAATGACATTAATTAAGCGAAAAAAGTCGTCTAGCCTTTTTTAAATAACAGAATTTGTACTTTTATTGAAACCTACTAGGGAGGAGACACATTTATTTATTTATTTAAGAGATTTGTTCGTGTACATGCATGCGGAATTCCGATATAATCTCAACCTTTACTCGACTCGAGTAATTATTTTAATGCAAAATGGATCAGCAGATTTGTAGATATGATAGCATCAGACGAAGGTATTTTTGCAATGCGGCCTCAAGCAATAGCATAGAAAGGTATACTTATTCGTTTATTAAAGTTTAATTTTGACATACATCACATTTGACACCCCATTAAGCACAAAGCCTCAAGGCGGACATCTATCCCTCAGTTCTGCTCTGGGTATTAATATTTGACGTGTAAAGGGAAGCAAGTTGACGCTCTAACATTTATTTAAATCTTTTTCTATATTTTAAATATAATTGTTTTTGAAAAGTAATGGTGATTTCCTTGATACTTTTTGTATTATGGCAAATCAAACTTCAATATTTGTCATGTTTCGTAAAAACGAAAATTTTTGCTGTTGTGCTTTATGTAATTCTATACATCGAAACATTTTAATATAATATGAGTTTGTTATTTAATTATTATTACTCAATTATTTGATGAGCAGTTTGTTAGACCTTTCGATAAATACTGACTAGAAATTTTTAACAGTTAAAATATCCCCATCCATCAACTCTGCAGCACATTTAGGACACAAAACACGTTCTCTTTGTAATTCGGTACCAACATGAAATCGCTCGGTGTGTAGCATATACATTAATAATTTTTTTTTTTTTAAAAAGAAGCTAAATGATGTAATTTTTCTTTAAGAGTAGTCTTCAATATTTTGTTCAATATTTGAAGCGTTATACCACGGACAAAAATTTTATTTATTATTTTTCAACAGCATTATAATTTTACTTTCCTTTTTAATTATATCATCTTCAGAAAATATTTCGTAATTATACTCATTGAAATAAAAAAAAGACTAATATCTTCTTCATAAAATGCCAACGAAGAATGTGATTAAAAGTGTTTTGCTTCAAATTGTAAACATATGTTTATCAGAATAATTTAATTTCATATATTCTAGCTGTATTATGGTAAAAAATAAAGAGTTATGTATATTCTAGAAGGTGAATTATCACGTCTGTGTTGTCTAACTTTAACTAGACAAATACAGAAGTAAAACCAATCCAAATTTTCTCTACCTCACCACTTGTGAGGAAGTAAATTAGGATATACAGATGACAGGGCTCAGTTTAAAACTCAAGCTTCTATGTAAATGAAGAAGAACCAGAATTTAATGGGAAGTTCACTCACTTCAGCAGAAGAGCTCAGAAGTTCTTACCAGAACAGGTTCTGCCTTCGGGCCACGTCGTTACGTTAAGCCTATCGAATGGTTGTAGTGTTTCGTGCCTTTTAGTATTCGCTAGTGAGGTTTTACCTTTGTAAATCTTCAGCTAAAGTATAGCTAGTTATAATTAGTTTTTTTTATTTTTTTTATTTTCTGTCTAAGTGGAGGCTTTCTTGTAAGCCCGAAAAGGGGCCCACTATGAGTGTTTCTTTGAGCGAATGAAAAGGATATTTTAACCCTGCTTCGGACTTAATTGGCATATTGTACTTCAGAGGTTATTATTACTATTTCTTCTTTGGACTATTTTATAGTTGTAAGAAGACCAGCGAATAGTGGCTAGACACTTCTTTAAGATTCTGGAAGCCTAGGACACGTAAGTTAACTAGAACTTTATAAACATAATCTCTGTTTTAAAAAGGTTTCCCATAACCTAAAGTGAGAAGAGCCTTTCACATAATAAATCCACTTCTGACTGGCTGTAAGAAAGAACTTAGCGTGGAATTATTAGAGTTAAAAACTGTAATAAATAAAAAAATATTATTAATTTATGGCTAGCTGCATTAAAATTTTTATAATATTAAGAACTACTATTATTATTTATCACAAATATTATTATTTTATGGCTAATTGCATTAAAATTTTTATAATATTAAGAACTACTATTATTAATTATCACAAATTTTATAAATCTGAATGTAAGTAAAAATAGAGAATAACAAAGTATAGGTATTGTTATATATTTTACCTAGTTGAATTCTTTTGAGGAACACATGTTCTTCAGAAAATGGCCTACTTGGTTTTAATAGAAAATGATTTCAGCTATAATGACGATAAATACTGGGGCTTATGGTCAGAAAACGCGTTATTCGAGGAATCAGGTGGTATTTAAAGTATTATTTACTTGTTGCACTATTTACAAAACTATTTCAAGCATAGTGAAGCTAAAACTGCCATTTTCATCTTTTTAATCTTTCATAATTTTTCGTAATGACAAATGTAAAATGCAGAAAGCCGCTTGAAACAAGTTTTGTTTCATTTAAAAAGCTCATTTGGTCAGTAATTAAAAAAATTTCTGTTGAAATGACATAATAGATTTAACAGGACAGTTTTGACAACTATCAAAAACTATTACCTAAAAATTGACTTAAAAAACATTTTTCCTATTCTATCAGTAACCAAAATTAAATTAAAGAAATAGAATCCATTGATTAGTATTGACTAAAATACAATCCACATTCACCCCAATAGAGGAATGCATAGTTGAGGACAACAAAGGAAACCGACAGCTAATTGAATTTTAGATGTCATCTAAGCGATGGGTAAATTTAATGGGCACTTTAGAGGTCTGTATGCGAAATCATCAAGTGTAAAATGCCCAAGGGAGTGCATTCCGGAAACAGAAAAATTCTCTTCAGCATTTCATTCTGTTTACTGGCGATTAATGGACGTCGCTTTACGAATTAATTTGTTTTATTTACTACGTGAGAACAACTTTAAAGGCGAACTTGAATAGAAAACATCAGCTTTTCTGTACTTAAAGTTTTATTTTGACTTCATTAGTTAGATACCTGAGAGAAAAGGAGCTTTTTCTCGAAATGCAATAAATCTTATAGTGTTTCAGAAAGCTAAGCGCTTAAAAATGTTAATTTGTATAAATTTATAACTAGTTTATAAACTTAGTGTTTCTCTAAATATTCTCAGAGGAAATCTCAGAAATCAAAGCTGTATTTATATTACTTTAAGCAGCAAATTTTAAAATAAATTGTTGAAAGCTAAGTAATGCCATAATCAGCAATAAAGTACAATGAAACAATAGTTTCATACATCTAAAAAAGAAAACTTTCAACAGGTGATTTACCCCTACTTATGTAATAAGTGTAACATATTTATGTTCATTTTCCATCAAAGTGTCTAATGGGATTTTTGTTTGGTTTAGTTTATTTGATTACAGCAAAGCATACTAGGTCTATCTGCCCAATTGAAGGAATACCTTCGTGGAGGACTTTCTAAGGGAAACTGGCTCACGTACACGTTACATATGAGGAAACCACGAAAACGCCCAAGCAGCCTGCCCTTTCGTCTGGTATCGAACCAGTGTTTAACTACTTAATCGCTCGGCCACTGGCTAATGAAAGTTTGAATAAAAATTACATAGATTATGTAAGTAAAAAAATCTGGTGTGTACACCACATGACTTCCTTGTACGGAATATTAAATTATATGCATTTTTTCTTGCATTTCGTTTAAACTTATTGGATTTAATTAAATCTACTTCGCCGACAGCGCATAAACCACAATAGAATAAATGCATTCTTTAAAATTCACTCTATTTGTTTAACATAGCGACACTCTGGCGCTGGGTTCACTTAACAGTATTATATTTCGTTCATATTATAACTCAGAATACACAAAATTTATATCATTTAAAGAATTATCTAATCGTTGCCACATGTTCTATTCAAATACTATAATAAAGCTAGAACGATATATAAAAGAAATTAAGCAAACAAAACAAAAAAGAAACAGTTTTTCACAGACGATTGAGTATTTCTCATTCAATTAATTCAGTTCTCACTTCGCCACAAGGCAAAAATACATTAAAAACTCAAAATATCTGTATTAAACATTACTAATTATTAAAAATTAAGTAAATCTTAAACACTTATTTCCTCGAAAAAATTCCAGAAAGGATTGTAAGGATCTTAAGTTTTACTAACATTTATTTTATTTTAAATCTTTACTATCACTTCTTATTTTCTACTTACGGCCAGAATTAAAAGCTTTAACTTATTTATGCAAATTTGTCTGGCGAACGCCATGTACTTAAGTTGTGGCTTTTTGCCAAGCGAGAGAGAGGAAGGAGTTAGTCGAAGCAGGCGGCTTGCCTTAGCAGTTTTACTCGGTTGCTGGTTGCCTTCCAGGCCAGAGGTTTAATCCTCTTGATAATTTTAAACGTATTGTAGTGTTAACAGTTCTCTGTACTACATACGGCTTCCTGTTAATATACGGCCAATCTTCCACGTAGGCCCTTGTTTATATTCCAAAGTTAGAGTTTAGTTAATATTTTTATATTCTTACGTTCAGACCACAAGTAGTTGGTCTCTGTATTCCGAAGTACGGAAATTATTGTAAAGAGTGAAAAATAAAGGGTTTCGTATACCCTTCCTGTGTATCTTGTCTACTTCCCACATTTATTGGACACAGCTTTAGTAAGCTCCCTGTTCCGAGTCAGGTTCTGGAATGTTCCCCAAGCAAGTAAGGCGGAACACTGAACCTGATAGTGGCGCCCGACGAAGAAGAATAACCATGGCCGAGTTTCAAGAAGAACCTGTGCTGCCTGCACAAGCGGCTCAGAATCGAAAAATACCAGCTGCCGCCCTGGAAGGATTTGGTTACATCGTCCAGACCATGCGCGCAGCGATGAAACCAGAAGCAACATTTAATGGAAACTCACCGGTAACCAGTTTTTGGAAAAACTGGATGACCACTTCATGATGTATCCCGTGCACGAGTTCCAAAAAGTCACCTTAGCTACCAGCGCTTTGAGGGGCCAAGCGCTTAATTGGTTCAAATGTATAGGCAGAAGTCTCTTGGGTCAAGCAGGAAGTCCCACCTATACTTACGAAAATTTCAAGACTGCCTTAGTAAAAGCCTTCCCTGTCGTAAGGGATCGTGCGAAATTAGAAACGGAACTTTTCAATATATATATCAACAAAGAATCGAAAACCTCTCGAGCTTTATTTTAAGAAAAATTCACGTTTTCAAACTCTTTTATGGAAACCGTCCGGATCCTGAAATAATTCAAGTCATTTTGCCGAGGTTACTTCCCCAAGTACAAGACTTTATTGAATTAAGGAATCCGACTACACTGGAAAAGTTATTTGAGCTAGCAATCCAGTTTGAAAGTAGAAGAACGGCGGACATTGAAAGAAGACCCCAATATCAACAACGAAACCAATTTGGTGCGCCAAGACCACAGCAAAGTCAAGCACACGGCTACGGAAGCAAAGCGAATCAGTGGGCAAGGAAACCCGAGCATTCAAAAACAGCCGGCGAACGTCGACAGTTGATTAGCAACCCAGGAAAAAAGTCTCAAGGCCAGTGGAAAAAGAAGGAAAGCATGGAAAGAAAAAAGGATTTAAACTGAAACGGATTTCTGCTGACGGGAGGGTGCGGAAATCCGAAGGCTAAGAAAACCCCTCTTCCTACAAGTTAAATACAGTAATGGTGAAAAATTTGACTCTTCCGAAGATTGAAGTTTTGGTGAATAACATCCCAGCCACCGCACTCCTGGATACAGGCGCGCAGTGTTCCTGTGTGGCAGAAGATTTTTTTAGGAAGTATTTTCGGAAATACCGCATATATAATTCGGATAATACGACAGTGTTAGCTGCGCAGGGAGAAAGATGTAAGTGCATAGGTAAATTACCGCTATACGTTCGTATCAAGGACGAACAAGTAAAAATTATGTTTTTTATAGTAAAGAATCTGCAAGCACATATCATCTTAGGAATAGATTTTCTTTCAGAGGCAGAAGCAACGCTGGATTTTAATGAAGCGTCCCTTAAGCTGACGATGAAACCAGTTCGAGAAGAACAATCGGAACCGCCAATGTTAAACCTTGATCACCTGCCTAAGGAAGAGCAACAAAGAATCCGACAAGTAGTAAGTGAATTTGCTTCGTTATTTAGTGATAGTCCAGGATTTACTCAAGTTACTAACCATAGTATTGACACCGGAGATTCAATGCCAGTTCGCCACAAAGCATACCGGTATGATAAGAATAAAGAAAAAATTATAGAATGGCACATTAGCGATATGCTACGTAAAAAGATCATAACGCCCATCTCAAGTAGTTATGCTAGCCCAGTGGTTTTATGTAAGAAAAACAATGACTACCCATTAACACATCCCAAAAGGTGGCGTTTCGCGATTGACTATCGTAAATTAAACTCCATAACTAAATGTCCGGTATATCCGTTGCCTATTATTGAAGAAATTCTAAGGAACATAACGTCTACCAAATATATGACGACTTTAGACTTAACGACTGGTTATTTTCAAATAGGGGTTAGACCGGAGGACGTGCCTAAGACTGCTTTTATAACCAAGTCTGGCACTTATGCATTCCTGCGTATGCCGTTTGGCCTTTCAGGGGCACCGGCAACATTTCAGCGATGTATGGACATTGTGTTAAGGCCTGTTCTTGGAAAGTCCACATTTATCTATTTAGACGATATCATTATTACTAGTGATAATCTGGACCAACATGTACAGGATTTAAGACAGGTGTTTTCTTTATTAAATGAGGCCGGTCTAAAAGTTAATGTCGAAAAGTGCAAATTTGCAGCCCCTGAATTAAAATATTTAGGTTACAAAATATCTCAGAAAGGAATCGAGACAGACGAATCAAAAATAATCGCTGTGCAAAAGTATCCGCCGCCAAACACGGCGAAGAAGCTCTCTTCTTTTCTAGGACTTTGTTCATATTATAGGTCCTATATAAAAGATTTTGCAGCTATTGCTGAACCATTGTTAAAATTAAAAAGGAAAAAGGCAAGATTCTCGTGGACGGCCGAAGCCAATAGTGCTTTCGAAAAATTAAAACAAGCATTAACGCAAGCCCCTGTGTTGAAATTTCCTGAAAAGTATGAGAATTTAGAAATTTCAGCGGATGCTTCGGATTATGCGGTAGGAGCGGTACTTTCGCAAAATCAGCAGCCCGTGGCATTTTTTAGTCGAACTTTAAATCAAACACAAAGAAATTATTCCGCGACTGAGAGAGAGGCACTTGCAGTTCTGTTAGCAGTGCAAAAGTTCCGAGTCTATTTTGGAAGAGCGCCAATAACAGTGTATTCTGATCATGCGGCGGTAACTAGATTGTACTCAGGGAAAAACTTATCCCCAAGGTTAATAAGATGGGCACTCAAGCTACAAGAATATAATCTGGTAATCAAGCATACCCCCGGAAAGGAAAATATCGTAGCAGATGCCCTATCCAGAATAAAAATAGATGAAGAAGGTAATACTGTAAAGGTGGCAATGCTCACAGCATGTACAATAAATTCCCGAGAAACTGTAATAACCGAAATGGGTAAGGATCCTGAGTTTGGAAACATTTATGAGTATTTAAATGATCCTGAAAATTTTAGCCACCAAGATATTGTGGCGATAAGAAATAGGGCGGCCCATTACGAACTAATAGATGGTCTATTATTTTATACAAAAACTACGAATTCCAACAACGAATTTCGACCTGTTATCCCAGCTAGTCTTAGATTAAATATCCTGCAGGAGCTCCATGACAGCCCTTTAGCTTCTCATGCTGGTATTCGAAAAACTATCCAACGCGTACGCGAGGCAGTCTATTTTCCTGAACTGCAAAAGTTAACAAGGGCGTATGTCCAGTCCTGCCCAACATATCAAGCAGTTAATTATATTAATTTCCGCCCGGCCGGGTTTCTAAATAGTATTAAATCCGAATTTCCAAATGAAATAATTGTCATCGGTTTATTGGGCCCTTTCCCAAAAAGTCAGTTAAAAGTCGGTATCTCATTGTTATGGTTGATCATTTTAGTAAGTGGTTGTTCCCTTAAAACGAGCCTCCGCGAAATTAGTTACTGATTCTATTTTAAATAAATATATTTTAAAATGCCCCTAAAAGTTATATCGGATAATGGTCCTCAATTTGTAAGTAATATATTTGAAGACATGTGCCAAAAACTGGGCATACGTCATTTAAAAATGGTCCCGTATCGGCCGCTATCAAATATAGCGGAACGGGTCAATAGAAATATAGTGAAAATTATCCGTAGTTATGTTAAAAATTTTCATAAAAGCTGGGATAACTATGTCAATGAATTTGCTTTCGCCCTTAGGACCGCAAAACATGATACAACGGGCAAAACTCCTGCTGAGTTATTTTTAGGCAGAAAGATTATAACGCCGTTAGATAAATTATTTTATGTTCAACAAAGAGCCCCAGAATTTAAAATGGGTGATATAGAAAAATTAATTAAAGAAGCAAAAAAAAAAAAAAAAAAAAAAAAAAAAAAAAAAAAACACTGAAGTAGCACAGAGAAAACAAAAACTCTATTACGATTTGAAACGACGGGGAGTAACTTATAAAGTAGGAGATGAAGTATTAAAAATTAAGCATTCACTTTCTTCAGCACCAGAAGATAAAAACGCCAAATTTTTTCCACGATTTGAAGGACCATATGTCATAGAAAAAATAACTCAGGCTGTAGTGGTGTTAAAAGCCAGGAATGGTGAAACATGCTCCGCAAACATTGACCAAATAAAACCATACTATGACCGTAATAAAATGCAAATATTTATAGATGTTTTGCAGGATCCGGCACGGCAGGCACAAGCTCCAGAGGTGGAACAACGTCAAGGACAAGGACAAGCCATTAGGAGGCAGGAGCAATTGAAAAGAAAGTTTCCCCGTTGGAAAATTGAAGTTAACAAGAAAAAGAAGCCGTTCCACCGACCACAAAAGAGAGCGCACGACCACCCCCAGAATGAAGAAGGGAGAATTACGACGAATGCAAAGAGAGCCAGGAGAAATAACGGCAACTATAACCCGGCTCCCAAACGGAAGATCTACTCATCGGACGGGACTCTCCGCAGCAAATGTCGCCGAACTGCGGAAGGGCCACCAGCGGCGGAGGAAAAGATACAAGGAAAATTTGAACGGCCAGCAACGAGGTCCAAGCAGGAACGAGAGAGAAGTGTCCCGGTTCCGCGAAGACCAGCGGCCATCAAACGGCCAGGACCACAGGCAGAGGCGAAGAAGAAGATATTCAAGGGTTACCGAACTGGAGGGAAAAGAAAGCTTCTAGAGGAAGGCCCTGAAGGGCGAGCCCGCACAAGAAGGAGGATAAATCAAACTAGAATCTTCGCTACCTTCCAGGACTGGGCTGAGAAAAGAATGTCCGAATATCACAGAGATAAGTAAAATTTTATGTTACTTTGCAAACTTAAGTTAATCTTTCATTCTTACTGCAAGTGGCAGATTTCAAGAAGTTTTACCTCATGCGAGGTCTACCTTTATTGCCAAAAAGGCGAGAAATGAGTTGTTACCGATTTTGGTATTATGTTTTTCAATTACTCGCGAGTAAAACTAAAGTTGATGTATAATAGGAATGTGTAAATACTTGAATATTGTAAAAGTTATTGTATAAATTTTATTTAAAACATTCTGGCAAGAAAGAAGTTTTGGTCTGAAAGACTTTTGAAATGTAGTGTTTCAATGTAGAAGAATTGGCACTTGCTTGGAAAAGAATAGAAGTTAACAATGTACTACTAATGTATGTTTTAAAATGCGTAAAATTAACGGCATGTTAATATGTTCTTATATACAATGTGAACTGTTATTTTAAATGTTAAGAAATACTGTGATATGGTAAAAGTGAAAGTAATGCCAAAAAATTTTAAACTTATTCGTGTGACTGTAAAAAGACCAAATTATGGTGAATATGTGTTAAAGGTTGAATGAATGTAGTTAGGCTCTCTGACGCTACACTTCAGAGTTAGCCACTTTCAGAATAGTACCTCAGAGTTTAGAGTTGAAGATAGGGTGTGTTATGAGGTCTTGTTATGTTGAATTTTAACACGTTAGTGTTTTTATTGTAGGAGGCAGTGTTGAACACGTATACATAAACACATTCGTGTTTGGTGTTTTCTTTTACAACACATGTCAGAGAGCACGGGGAGAGATAATTAAAATAAAGTCATGAATGAAATAAGAATGTTAAGAGAAATATAAATATTCATGTTACTTGCCATTTAATTGTGTAACATTTCATTAAACTAGTTTTCCTTCCAGATCTCTGGAAGGAACCAGATTTGAACTAAAAGCTCCTGTTTAGATGCAGTACAGATGAAAAGTGGTTGTCCATGGAGCTGATAATGTAAAAACAAATTTTTTTAAAATTTCTAGTTTCTAGTGAGAAATGTTTGTAAAAGATTGGCCTCGCGTTAGATTCTAGAGCTAAAAGTTTTCAACAAGGTCGTTTTAGACCTCAGTTTCAAACTATTTAACTCCGGCGGGAAGTATGTAAGGATCTTAAGTTTTACTAACGTTTATTTTATTTTAAATATTTACTATCACTTCTTATTTTCTACTTCCGGCCATAATTAAAAGCTTTAACTTATTTATGCAAATTGGTCTGGCGAACGCCAAGTACTTAAGTTGTGGCTTTTTGCCAAGCGAGAGAGAGGAAGGAGTTAGTCGAAGCAGGCCGCTTGCCTTAGCAGTTTTACTCGGTTGCTGGTTGCCTTCCAGGCCAGAGGTTTAATCCTCTTGATAATTTTAAACGTATTGTAGTGTTAACAGTTCTCTGTACTACATACGGCTTCCTGTTAATATACGGCCAATCTTCCACGTAGGCCCTTGTTTATTATTCCAAAGTTAAGTTAGAGTTTAGTTAATATTTTTATATTCTTACGTTCAGACCACAAGTAGTTGGTCTCTGTATTCCGTAGTACGGAAATTATTGTAAAGAGTGAAAAATAAAGGGTTTCGTATACCCTTCCTGTGTATCTTGTCTACTTCCCACATTTATTGGACACAGCTTTAGTAAGCTCCCTGTTCCGAGTCAGGTTCTGGAATGTTCCCCAAGCAAGTAAGGCGGAATACTGAACCTGATAGGATTAAGCATGGTTTAATTCGCAATAATAAATGAAGGCCTTATTTTTGTTGTTGCGAAGCCACGTTTTTCTAGATTGGCAACAAAACCACTACTCTACTGTTTCAAATGTAAACAAGCAATGGCCGCCATCAAAAAAATTATTAGGCTTAGTGGCACTTAAACAACTTTAAAATTGTTGATAATTCTAAAAATATTGCATACGGATTTACTAAAGGCATAAAAGCCTTAACCGGAAGACAAGAGCAACATAATTCAATCATTTTTAAAGCAGAAAATGTACTATTTACAAACATATAAGAGTAAAGAAACTACAAAATTTCAACGTTCTGAGGCTACTCATCTATACGAACGTACATACGTTCGTATAGACGCCACGAAAAATTCTCTTCAGAATTCATTTTAAAGCAGTTTTATAATTTTTTCTTTTTTTTTCTTTTTCTTTTTTTTTTTTGCGGAAAAGTCTTTTGTTCTGTCCTTACGTACAGATATCACGCAGAAACATCGTTAAATTGCATTCGAAAGCAGTCAAAATGGATATTTTCGTTGAAATATGCTGCCTGAAACTTTTCGTGATTACAATACTTCCTTTTTACTTCGTACAAGGAAGTAAAAAGCAGCACATTTTACCATAATTTTTTTAAAATGGCACTTCATTTGGCTATTTTATACATTCAATTTTGTAAGATTTGATAAGTTATAAGATTTGGTAAGTTTCGTAAGATTTGGTAATTTATTTTATTCGTACGTTAGGCAGTTTCTCCTTCGTGTTCCTGTGCCTTCGTGGTGTAACTAGATAGAATGTACAGATGGCAATCGATGTTCGAATTCCGACGATCCCATCGCATATTTTCATGCTCCTGCATTTTTCATATTCCTTCATCCTGTTTCATATTCTTGATATTATTTAATGAATCTGCAAAGCTATTGCTTTTATTCCTAATATAAAGAAAGTGCAGAAATGATGCTATATAAAATACTAAATGACGGTACATGTCACAGGAATGGCGATATATTAATTGAAAGTATATGAAAATACTATCAAGATTACTGATTGAGCTTGAGGTGAAGAATGGACAGACGGCGACTTACTTATAGCGTCCCACGATTGGCTTTGGATTTGCATCCATTCGTCCTAAAAAGCTAATGCATGGTTACAATATTTATTAAAATAGATAAAAGTATGAAGTGTATCCTATATGTTTATCTCTGTAGTTTCCCTTAACATTTTAACTGACGGCAAACGTGCCGGTCAAGCCGCGTCATCTGTGTTCGGTGACAATTCTTTCAGTACTTACGAGGTAAATTAGGTAGTTGAAAAAATGATTGTTGAAAGAAAGTGCTAAAGTCACAATCAATTCACGACTGTAGCAATAAAACAGATAGAACCTAATTTACTCTGAAGTGTAATGAAGTTTTAAAGAAATCACGACATTTTTGATCGAACAACCAACTTTATTTGTCAGACTTACAGAATAACTGAAAAACATTTTAAGCGCGAGCACCTTCAGACACGGATATTTTATGCGCGAGGTTTCTTTACATTTCTTACTGATAGTATGTTGGTAGCGCAGCAACGCAGATTTACAGAACAGACGCTTTATTAGTCACTTACAATTAGATCTTTACTTACTTTTACGTGGTTGATTGATAATAACTATTCATCAACTAACTCGCGACTGCAAAGATTTTGAAGAGACAATAAATGCATCACATGACGAGCAACACAGTTTTTGGTTTTAATTTGTGAAGGCGTCTAGTCAACAATTATTGAACAATAAACAATTCGAATTTGTTTCTAAATTTATTATGTGTGAGAATACTTTCGATAGGATTTTCTACTATTACTAATAATGAAACTAATAATGACTACTAATAATGAAAAATTTCGATAGGATTTTCTACTATTTATAGGCATTAAAATTGAATTCTTTTGCAAGGAAAAGCAAATCTCTTTTTCAATTTTCTCGAAAGTCTTTAAATGTTGAAAAAAAATTACACATTTCCCAAACATTTAAATAGTATTTTTTACAATTTGGTAAAATAGCAACTATATTTTGGCATAGAAAATTTATCCTTTTTAATTAATGACATTAATTCCGTTCCAATCCTTTATAACGGTTTTTTTTTTTTGTATTCTAATACTTTAATTTTTTGTTTCACAACTATTTTTCTTGGTAGATGGCACTACGTTCATGTCCGCTTTGCTTTGCCTATTGCTGTTGATATGAATACCGTCGTCGGTCATTCTAGTTTGTAAATTTCTCTTCGCTCCTGAAGATGAGAGATTTATGTCTGATTGCTCTGGAAATCCATAGAATTTTGTTCAAAATCTATGCCAAAATAAGGCTGTTGTCTTCACTACTTTTGAATTTTTCCGTGGCGTGTTTCTCTTCCAGTTTGATTTTAGAAGTAATTATCATGTATAAAAACTTTCTTTATCTCAAACTATACTCCATTTGACTAAACGTTGAAGATAATTATCTCTATTTAATAAAAAGAGAGCTCATGGGAAGAAGAAGATAGTATGATAATATTTTATAATAGATACCACCGCTTATTTAAAAAAAAAAAAAAAAAAAAAAAAAAAAAAAAAAAAAACGTGAAATGTTGATTTGTTATATAAATGGAAAAAATTAAGAAATTAGGAGCATTTGAACTGCATTTAAAGCTCTAGAAATATATAACTATAATGTCGGTTTTTTTGTTTCGAATAAGATTCTATCAGCCATATTCTAATAATATATGGAATGCAAATTACGTCTTCCTGGAGTTCTAGTACGAAAAAATTGGTATGTCATTTCAAAAAAAGTCCGATTTTGTATAAAAATACGTATGTTAGAACAATATTATATATAAATCTAATATATATCTTAGGTCGCGCCTCCGAGATATGGAAAACGCAAATTAAATTTTGTCAATCGGTGCAGTAGAATAGGAGATATAAAACAGACCCCCCTTTTCTTTGTTTCTTGGTGCAAGATGTACCCACACTCGTGAAATGAATTAAAGGAATTTGCATATTTTATCGAATTGCATGAAAAGAACTGAACTGAAGGAAGAACCACTGTTTCTAGATAAAAATGCAAATCTTGTACGGCACATACGTAAGAGTACACGTGTGTGTAGGCAAAGCCAGCAGAAAAACAGGCTTTATAAGCGAGTGGAAGGGTAAGACGAACTGCGTTCACTAGCACACCTCGACGAATTTCATGGTGTTATCGTTCAGCAATCGGTTAAGTTCACATCGAAACAGTAAAAATGTGTAACCACCAAACGTTTAAATGATGAAATGAGGTGGCGAATTGTGAGGAGGCTAGAGACAGGCCAATCGCAAATCCAGATATGCAGAGAGTTTAATTTAACGCCCAGCGTCGTGTGTAACCTAGGGAAACAGTTCCAGGATACTGGATCCATCCAGAGAAAGCCTAGGCAAGGTCGTCCAAGAACTACGATGGCAAAAGAAGATCGCTTTTTGTCCATTTTAGCGAGGTGTAACAGAGGAGCTACAGCTTCTCAACTCTCTTGGGACCCGTATGCAGCCACAGGAATCCGTGTAACAAGGGTGACTGTTTCCAAAAGACTGAATGGGAGAGGGTTGTTTTCCAGAAGACCGGCTGTTTGCCTTCCGCTCACATCTACGGACAGGAGAGTCCGATTAGCATGGTGCAGGCAGCATAATGATTGGAGTACGGAGCAATGGGCGACCGTTCTGCTCACCGCCTGTCTTTCGTGGGCATTTGGTCTGTTGGAATGCCCCCGGGTTGAATTTGGCTCTGGGTTTGGGCGCCCGGTGCGTGGCGTCTTGTGATTCCTCTTTAGGCTCTAGATATAGGTGGACGTGGTGCTATACCGATTAATCTTTTGGTAAAGGGACAGTGCCCACGTCCTCCGTTGCTTATCACCGCCGAGTCCCGTTTTAGTCTAAACACCGAATTTCGCCGTACTTTCATATGGAGAAAGCCAGTGATCCGCTACCTACCCTCCAATGTCCACGAAATCAACAATTATGGCGGTGGCGGTGTTATGGTTTGGGCAGGCATCATGTTAGATGGCCGCATACCTCTCCACGTCTTGTCTTTGACAGAGGCTCTGTGACTGGTGTGAGGTTTTGGAGTCCTATGTTCGCCTTTTCCGGGGTGAAGTGGGCCCCGAGTTGATCTTACAGGACGATAACGCGAGGCCGCATAAAGCTCCTCTGGTCGACGAATTTTTCGAGAGTGAGGATATTTGCCGCATGGATTGGTTAGCCAGGTCTCCAGACCTCAACCCTATAGAGCATGTCTGCGACGATCTGGGGAGGGCAATTGCAACACCCCTCCGAGAACCATCCAGGAACTGGAGAGTTACTGAATGAGTGGGACCAATTGCTACAGGCACTGATAAACTGCCTTATTTCCAGCATGACATTACTCTGCGAGGCCTGTATGGCTGTAAGAGGGGACTATACCCCCTATTAACCCATTCCTTTTCTGTCTTCTGCAACCGCTGTTTCAGACCTTCAGACTCCCATAAGTGTTACACACGAACATGTGTATCTATTATAACTGTTGAATGTTTATTTTGTTTGTATGATATCAACCTATGTTCATACCAAATTTTATTAAAATCTGTCCAGTAGTTTTGGAGATCGTAGATCAAATATGAAAATTCTCTTCATTTATTTCACCAGTGTAGATAGAAACTTAATTTAGCGGGCCAAATGCTAAACTGATTGTTCGAACCAAATTTCAAGTCCCAGCGAACAGGTTACCTGCATGAAAGGTTTCATTATTTTTCTGTGTGTAACGGAATATTCTTACAAGATATCCTTCTAGTGTCAGCACTTGTGTGCTTTACCATAAGTGGTTGAACAAACAAGAAATGTAATTAGATATTGAGTTCTTTTCAGGGAAAAGGTCTCAAATAAGTCTTTTATTGCTTTTTAAGGAGGCATATTGATGGTCTTTTAAGCATAAAATAAACATGTCGTCGCTGAACCTTGAACGTTTTTATCCATGCATACAGTCTAATTGCTTATTTGCATGTTTCAGTACATCTGAAATATCACTCTTGCTACTTTCTTGCTACTTCTAATGTACCTTTTGTTTTTCTCTTCTCACTCTAGGTTCCTACTGAATAACCGAAAGAACAGCTTAGTTTGATATAGATCTAGAATCTCTGTCGATGCTGTCTTTCAACAACCACATTCTTGTATTTCTTCACTTTTATTTTTAATCACTTGAAGGAAAGAAGCAATTTGAGCGGAACCTCTACAAAAGAGCTTTTTCAATTCTATCATCAGCTTTTTTCAGCCATGAAATTTATGTTCAGTTTCATTTCAAACGATACTAGTCATATTCCTTGCATCAGAACTTGTGAATTTCTTACAAAAATCACAAGAGCTGCGCTTCTTCGGGTAGTACCTTGTAATCCATTTTTGAGAATGATGCCTGGATGATTCGCATGCGGATAATAGAAACTTCAGTGTGATGCGTTTTCTTAATCTTACACAATATACAAAGATAAAGTTTACAGATTTTCTGTTTTTTCCTTGCATTGTGTCGCTGTTAAATTTTTGGTGACTAGCCGTGAAAACAACAGCACTTAGCCTGAATTGACCTGAATAAATCAGAAATTTGGTTTTCATAAACGATCATTTATTATAACTAATGGATTAAGCTGAGCTCTGGAGGCTTCAAGATAAACTTTATTCGCCAATAAAGAAATATTTTCACTGCCAACTCGTGTAAATAAATCAGCTGAATTATCAAGGAGCATATAATCTTGTTTGTATCATTGTCATTACTATTTGAGCAATAAAAATGTTTAAAGCTATTGATTTCTAACAAAAGAAGACATTTTTCAGTACCTAGACACAGAGAGCCAATATGCATCTAAACCTGTAAAATTCATAAATTGAAGAATTTGGACTTTTATAATGCGTTCAAATGATTCAGTCTTCTTAGTCATTAAGCAAATAATAGCAAGTCTCATTGTTAAATGTCTCAGTGCCAATTTTATGTGTATAAAAGAAGTTATATAAAGCAAAAACTCAATTTAATTTTATATTGCGCCTATCTTCTATAAATCAAAGTGATGTGATACTAAATTGCTCCGACATTCAGAGTTTTAAGCATAATGTGCCCTTGCTTGTAAGAATTACTGAAAATTTCAATCATTTTCTGAAAAAATTAAAAGAAAAGAATAAAAATGTTTTGCAGAAGCTCTTCTTTAAATCAAAGTGATGTGATACTAAATTGCTCCGACATTCAGAGTTTTAAGCATAATGTGCCCTTGCTTGTAAGAATTACTGAAAATTTCAATCATTTTCTGAAAAAATTAAAAGAAAAGAATAAAAATGTTTTGCAGAAGCTCTTCTTTAAATCAAAGTGATGTGATACTAAATTGCTCCGACATTCAGAGTTTTAAGCATAATGTGCCCTTGCTTGTAAGAATTACTGAAAATTTCAATCATTTTCTGAAAAAATTAAAAGAAAAGAATAAAAATGTTTTGCAGAAGCTCTTCTTTAAATCAAAGTGATGTGATACTATAAATCAAAGTGATGTGATACTAAATTGCTCCGACATTCAGAGTTTTAAGCATAATGTGCCCTTGCTTGTAAGAATTACTGAAAATTTCAATCATTTTTCTGAAAAAATTAAAAGAAAAGAATAAAAATGTTTTGCAGAAGCTCTTCTTTAAATCAAAGTGATGTGATACTAAATTGCTCCGACATTCAGAGTTTTAAGCATAATGTGCCCTTGCTTGTAAGAATTACTGAAAATTTCAATCATTTTCTGAAAAAATTAAAAGAAAAGAATAAAAATGTTTTGCAGAAGCTCTTCTTTAAATCAAAGTGATGTGATACTATAAATCAAAGTGATGTGATACTAAATTGCTCCGACATTCAGAGTTTTAAGCATAATGTGCCCTTGCTTGTAAGAATTACTGAAAATTTCAATCATTTTCTGAAAAAATTAAAAGAAAAGAATAAAAATGTTTTGCAGAAGCTCTTCTTTAAATCAAAGTGATGTGATACTATAAATCAAAGTGATGTGATACTAAATTGCTCCGACATTCAGAGTTTTAAGCATAATGTGCCCTTGCTTGTAAGAATTACTGAAAATTTCAATCATTTTCTGAAAAAATTAAAAGAAAAGAATAAAAATGTTTTGCAGAAGCTCTTCTTTAAAGATGAAATTCTGGTGGAATATGATGTATGATATAATATGGTCCAAAATATAAGGAAATTTTAAAATAAAAATTATAGCCTCTGGTAAAAGGGGATACTGAAATCAAACGCTTGGAATGCATCAAGTTATTTAGAGCTGAAATTACGTTAAGAAATTGCCTAGTTTTATTTTTTTATTAATGTAATTTAATGTGTACGTCTTTATTTTAGTTTGCTCGATTGGGAAATAAAAAGTAAAACATATTTGGTGTATTTCCTCAGTTAAAAGCAATTGTCATAATTACAACGTTTATACATTGTGCTATTTTGAAAAGCACATTTAAGATCAGTGTGGAACCGTTAGTTTATTCATAAATTCAACATTCTTATGTTTCAAAGCAGATGAAGATTTAAAAGGGGTCATGAATGAATTTAATTTAAAATTATTTAAAAATTTTATTCTACTATGAAAACGCTCATTTTTAAATTTAATCAACGTATTCTTTAAATTACTGTATGAAATGCAACTTCAAACATCTGCAAGACATAAGCTCACATTTGTGCCTTATTATAGTGAGACTAACGATAGCAAGACGTAAAAATTTATAATTTATAACAAGCACTTATAAATTTATTTTCGGCCTGAGGGAAAAGAGAAGAGCTTTTTAACGTTATTTCAGACTAATGAAGGTTTCAGAAGGAAGGAGGTGAAAAAAAATATTCATTTATTCGTGAAATGCGTACTTTCTAATGAAATACACATATAATGGTGATGTATGGAAAAATTAAACGAAATAAAAGCATATTATGTACATAACAAATAGTAAAATTGCTTTTGATGTTGTTCCGAATATTAGTTAGCAGTAATTAAATGATCCATTTAAACCTATTTCCGAAAACACAAATTTTATTTGAACTTATATTTCATTTCAATAATTGCAATCAAATCAGAATATTGGTATTTTAGCATATTGGTACTTTAGTTTTTTTTTTTTTTTTTTTTTTTTTTTTTTTTTCCAGTAGAAAATTATCTTCACCACATATGCATCGACCTGAATAAATCAGAAATTTGGTTTGTGTATCAGAACAATCTGTTCAACAAAAGAAGAGCTAAAAGATGCAAATATTTTTGGATAACGAGATTTCATAAGCAATCACTTATTAAAACTGATGGATTAAGTTGAGCCGAAGATTTTAAAAGAATCTTTATTAGCTGAAGAAGAAATATATTGTATAATTTTAAGCAAAAAAAAAAAAAAAAAAAAAAAAAAAAAAAAAAAAAAAAAAAGGAATGACCGAGAGACCGACTATGATTAGTCGTGAAACGATTATTAATTTCTCTTTTGGTATATAAGCCCAATTACTTCAGTTACGCTGCTGAATTATAGTGTGTATTTAAGAAAGTGTAAGACTTATTTCAGACATATAACAAGAAGTATCAATACGAGCAGAGTTATTTGGTCCCACTTATATAACTATGCTTCCTCCGAAAAGATTTATTTGAAGCTGTTCAATATAATTAAGCTATATAATTTTAAGCAAATATTTTTACTCTTATTGTTGCTGTGACTAATTTCGCATGCATCGTGGCAAGGAGTCAAGATTGCCCCTGACGTTGGCAAGAGCCTTGAGCACTGTAGAGGTGATGGTACGACTTTGCTCAGTTCAGCCCCCAGTTTTGCCAGTAAAGTGTCTGTGCGGCATGGGTTCCATGCCTTCTCCGGAATTGGAACCCGGACCCTTTGTTACTGTATTCAGAACAGCTAACCGCAGTCCCGGTTGGTCGGCTCCTTGATTCTTACCGGCCTTTAGCACTTTGCTTACCATTCTGATATACCAGCAACACGTTTGTTAAACTATATTCGGATGTTGTTCTAAACAGGAGTTATTCTGGTACCAAAAATTCACAGTTTTTCTAGTTAGATGCATGAAATCAACATGTAGAAAGAAATGCCCTTTAAGAATACGCACTTTGGAATGCGAACTGGTAGGGCAGAAGAAAAACTTATTAAGCAGATATAAAAGTAATCGATTTGCTGAACTGATAAACTGATCTGAGTTTTATAAACACAGAAGTTAAATTTAATAGCGGCAATTTTTCTATTAATTAGTACATATTAAAATTTTTCCAGGAAATTTAAACGCAATAAACAACTGATACTATTATCCAGTGAGTTTAGAAAGCGGCAGATATCTAAACACACTGGTTAATAGTATCAGTATATCTTAATAACATACGCAACATACGGTAATTGGAATTACTTAAAATATTTGCAGATTTTTAATTCTTGAATGTCATGGGCAAGGGATGAACAAGATAACATTTGCATTATAATAATACTACGATATAATTAATTATCAAAAATTTCAGATAACGTTATTGAATCAAAAATGCAAATATAAAGGGTATTATGTATCTTATTCTGCAATGATCATCGAAAATTGTAACTCCAAGCTCAAGATAACGTTTCTTAATTTATTACGATACACATACATCAGTAATACACAAGGGAATACATTTTATAGATGTCAGCGATAGTAACTATCTCCCAGATGATAAAGCGAGTCAGTGGTCGCCATTTTGAATACCATTGCTATGGCAACCGTCTGATAGACAGCTCAAGCAACCAGATACTCAGCAACACGCCTTACTCGTTTTTCTGAAGCTTCCATGTCAATAATGCGGAATTGAAATATTTGCCAGTTCAATGATCTGCGAGGAAGAACTGAGAAGGGGGAAAAACGGGGTGAGATTTTTCTGATTTTTTTTCGAGTCTGCACTCCCCCAACCTTTCTTGAATACATTTCTGTTCCAGCCTTTCTTTCGGTTCCGTTTTGTGGAAAAGTGACATGTTTTCTGCATTTCATTGAGACGGCGACTTTAAAAAGAAAATTCGAAAGTTACTAAAATATGTCTATCTTTGTTTATAAAATTTCTTCCTATATTTTAAATATATAAAAAATAAGGAACACATATTCGCTATGAAGATTACAAATAGAATTTTGCATAGTTTCGTTTCTATTTAATTATCACATAGCAGGTGTTTACTTATTAATTCAGGTTTTTTGTTTCAGTACATAAAAGTAGTATGTAGTATCTGATTTAACGATGGTTAATTCCGCCATCTTTCTATTCTCCACAGTTGGGCAAGATACCCTACAAACTCGGTCTTAAATTGAAAAATGGAATTCGAGAAAGACATTTACTGTTATAATACTCGTTTAGTTAGTAAGTATTTCAAGTATCGTGTACTCAGTGATTCAGTAGTCAGTACCAGGGGCATGAGAAAACGAATGTTTTGGATTCCGTCACACTTTGCCTCTCTTTACGCCTTAAATAGAAATTGTTATTCTTGCGAGTGAGCCCCTATTAGAAGCTTTAGTCTGAAGATATTTGATTTGATTTATAATAATATCTTGACTAATTTAATTCTTTCTCATGGATATGTCAATTTCATACATGTATGTTTCAGTACATATTTAATGTTTTGTAAATGGTAATAAAACGATTAAATTATAAACTGAAACTTGCAATTGTTAAGCATTTTTCATAAAAGATTCAGAATAAAGAAAAATGGAAACTTAATATAATTTCGAATCAAATCGAGCACTTTTGTTTGCATGATAAAAACCATTATTTATCACAAAAACATGAATAGTTTTTTTTTTTTTTTCCAAATCTTGTTTAAGATATTTTTTACAAAGTTATGTGATGCTCTCGCAGATGTCGTAAGTTTAAAAATAAGTCATCAGCCTTGCTTATTTACTTTTGGAAACAATTATAAACACATATATATATAACAAGAAAAGAAGTTTTTAACATCCTGAAAAGGTCTGATTAGAACTGACTTGGAAAAATAGTTAACCTTTTTTACGAAAATATATCGTGAAGCTAACTGGATGTTTTGAAAAACATACACTTAGTCGGAAATATCCCTTTAACATCTAAAGGACGAAAATATATCGTGAATCTAACTGGATGTTTCGGAAATGTCCTCCGTTTAACATCTAAAGGACGAAAGTCGGAAATATCCCTTTAACATCCAAATTCAAGACCAGATGGTTGAATGTTGGAAGATCAGAAGTCAGATATTTGAATAAAAACTATAAATGGCTAGATACTTCAGTTTGTTGCAAGCGCCGTGAGTCTAACAAAGAGAGAACATTTGTCAGTAGATTTTGAATAGAATGATGAATACAACAGTGATATAGTTTCAGTGAAAAAAATAAAATAATTTAATTTATTGACAAAGTGATAGACAAAGAAGTGAGCGATGAAAACTTATAATTTAGAATATCAAGGTATTAGAAAGATAGATATCTTCTTCGAAAGGTTTCTACATTTAGTCAACGAGTGTCGAATAAAAAGTGGCAAGCCCGAAGGGAGGATCAAGATGTATTTACACGAAACAAAAAAATCATTTGCTACATTAAATGTTGCAACAAAGTAAGGCGCTTTTTTTTCGGGGGGGGGAGATGTTAATTCTGAGATCTCTTCGAATAATTTTATTAAAAATGCGCATAATTTTAATAGTTCTTTTAAACGATCACTCAGTTAACACTGATAAGTTCAGAGAATATCCTCTTTATATTCATTCCTATTGTTGCTATTGTATTGTACAAAGAAGTATCCATGGTACGATACGCCTCCTATGATAAACAAGGTTTTTGATACACATATCTGGAATAATCAGTTTCAAAAATAGTGACCAGATCAATTATTAATATTCATTTTCAACCAAAGGCTTTTGTATTCTCTAGAAAATCAGTTAATTTCTATGTATTGTTCCTCATTAATGATCTGTATTTTTCTTTCATAGCTGCTCTCGGCATCTAGTCTGGATTAACTTTCTGGATCCGCAAAAATTTAAGAGTTTACCAAATTAGTGTGTTTTTGCTCACAGGTTTTTCTTGGTCTGACTGGATTTCCCGTTTTCAGGAATTTAGGTTTTCTTGATCCTCTTTCTGAAGACCTGGAATTGCGTTTCCTTCAGCATTTGCTCTCCCTTCATTTGGCATTTTGGAATTTTTGTTGGCTTCTGAATTTTCTTCAGTAGGTAACAATTCGAGGAATTTCTGTTCGCATCAGTTGAAGTTTCCGAGCTTGGTTCAGTTTTCGGGAGTTCCAAAAATCTGACATCACGACCTTGTATTACTTCACAAGTTAGAGGGTTCCTCAGAATATGCAATAAGAACGTATTCTTGACTTTTTGGGAGAAATTTATTTTCCATGTTTCAGTTTGTTAATACAAAAGCTTTGCTTCCTACGATCCTGAAATACCATACTGTAGGCTTTCTTTCAGACCGTATTTCTTCAGGCATTTTTTATTAATTTTTTGTAAGACATCGGATAGGAATGTAAGCGGCTGCAGATACCATTTCTGCCCCATAATCCTTGAGGAAATTGTAATGTGAACAGGCGGATATATGGCCATTTCACCTCGAGTACGATTGGCGCGTTCTGCTACCCCGTTCGGTTGTGGTCTTCTGAACTGAGAACTGGCGTTTAATGAACTGAGAACTGGCGCCTTCCTTTTCTAAGAATTTATTAAATTCATGGCTTTTGAATTTTTTCTCATTATCGCTGCGGAGTGTTTTCAGTTGCTTCTCCGTTTGCTTCTCAGCCTGGAATGTGTACTTTTTAAATGCTTCAGGGTCTTCGGGCCTTTTCCGTAGGGGTTCAAAAATAAAGTTTCATTAGTACATTTTGGAATCTTAAGATTGTGCACCAATTTTTTGGAATGCAATACTTTTAAATCAGTTAGATTTAAATGACTACAGCTTTTACACCACAGTTTCAATTTACTATTTGAATCATTTTCTTATCATTTGCCACATTTGAAACTTCTATTACATCCTGTTGATTTACAACGCACAGGGCGTTTCGAAACTCATGGGCAAAAATTCAAGGGTGATGAAAAGGCGTATTAGAAATGCCTTCACGAGTTAAAGGTGCAGTCATCCGTGAATAACATATATGCGCTGGATTCAGGCTGCACTTCGACACCTGGCGCATAATCTGCAGGTATCAAGGCTTGCACTTTCTGTACATGGTAGAAGTGTAATCCTTCGTCCCGTAATACTCGAAAAACAACTGAGTGAGACACATTTACGGCAGGGAAAACTTCTCGCGTGCTAATATCGGGACGATCTTCCACTCTTTGCAGAATGTCCTATACAAATTGTGGCACCCTCACAGTCCTGTCACGCTCTGTATCATGCATGCCGGTGACAAAGGATCTCGTTCACACAGGCACCGAGGCAATCTCTCGAACATTTTTCAGTCTGGCACGTGTCTTCTCGGGAAACGCTGCCTGTACAGTCTTTCGGCTTCCAGAGCATTTCCGTTCGCAAGACCATACACAAAATGTATGTTCGCCATTTCTTGATTACTGCACTTCGACATGCCTTCTGAAATCTACGTTAGAAATGACGATGTGTAAGAAAACTCGAGCTTTATGCTTTCCATTATAGCGCTGTTTAGCGGTTCACCGCTTACTCTCTGCCCATGTAATGTATGGTTAAAATAATGAGTTACGTTTTAAACCATGTAATGTATGGTCTGCCCATGTAATGTATGGTTAAAATAATTAGTTAAGTTTTTTGCTTGTTTAAATGTTTTATATAACTCATTAAGTTTTTGCCCTTGAGTTTCGAAACACCCTGCATAAGTCATTTTGCTTCATTACTTATAAGACTACGCTTTTATTTTTGTCTTTAACCTATGCATTTATAAAGTAGACTGTACATTTACTTTGCCTTACTAAGTTAACTGAAATTAAGTTCATTTTTAGGTTGGGAACATCATTGAGTGAAATGGCTTGAGAAGTTGAATAAACACTTGCATAAATTTCACTTCTCCCCCATCGAAAAATTCATTATTTGTTAACTGAATTTCACTTTTTATTTCAATTATTGATGTTATTATTGATGTCATCGCACATGTGTGCTGTTGCTAATTAATCAAGGTACCAATTATGTATTCCTAATCCTCGCGTTGTATTTATTCACAACTCACAACGGTGAGAGAACAACATTTTGCAGGAATCTTGGTATGGATTTTTGTTTTTATTTTTTCTATATTTTTGTTTTTGTTACAGTTATAGCACCTGAAGATTTGGGCATATTTAGACTTTACATTCACTTTGCCGTGATATTTAGTTACTAACGCATCTTGCACTTGGCTCTTTTCCTGTGCTTTAAATTGGCGACTTTTAGATTCTTCTAGTAACTTTTGACGTGTGTAAGTCAGGCAACTTATCACGAGATTTTATATGATTTTAAAACTTTCAATTTCTTCAGTTAAACTACGCAATAGAAAAATAGTTAGGAACTCTTCGGGAATTTCAGATCCTATTTCTGCGAGTTTGTCTGCAATTTCGAAGAAAGAAGTCAGGTCATCCTGCATTTTTTCGTTCGCGTTCATCTTTTTTGAGCTAAGTTGCTTCATGAGGCTAATAGGACATTTAGGCTGATAAAATTCGTCTAGTTTCATACATTCCTCGTATGAAGTTTGGCATTTCTTAATATGCACTACCTCAGATGATTTCACGCTCAGAGCAATAATTGCTAAAGATTTTTATCTTTGGAAAACCATTTGTCAAGCTAGGTTTGGCTAGTTCCGGAAGTTTCTGAATTGACTAACTGGGGCGGGGGATCTACTCGAGATTTCCCAAAGTTTCGAGGGTATCCATTTTCACTCGAAAGAGCCATGTTTCATAATTACTCTTATCCAATTTCTCGATTTGAAAATTACGGTTCATCATTTTAATCAGTTACTTACAGTGCTAGGAAAACCAAGGAAAAGAAGAAATAATACTTTTTCTGACTTTGTTTTCCACCAAAAAACATAGATGTTCAACTGACTGCTTAGTCGTGTTTCTTCGTTTTGCTTCTTAGGTATCTGGGAAATCTGGGAGACTTGGGAGACCGAGACCTGAGTATCTGGGCCCATAACCTGTTGTTTTGAATTTTTGAAAGTTCTTGAGAGTGATACGCAGTAGTGTAAAACATGGTTAAGTTGAAAAAAGAATTAACGGTTGGATTTACTTGAATTTTAACAAAACAGATGAACATATCATGTCAGACTATGACACGTTAGTAAAACCATAATAGGCTGACTAAGAGATGAATGTACTTGATTGGTACAATATGAGTCTAATTTACAGTTGAGTTCGGCAGGCACTTTTGGCGGCGTAGTAAATCGTAAAGTGTATTGTCTGGAAAAAGCGGCGTAGTGTCCGGGGTAATGTGCTAGATTTCTGTTAAAATATAGTCTTCCACTGCTGTAATCCACTGCAGATTTCCAAGCCTTGAAATCACCACACCACGAGGAAATGATTCACGGCTTTTGACAATGTCGATAAGGCATACTGGGGGGGGGGCCACACAGTCTTCAATTACATTGGGATTATATATTTTACCTTTTTATGCTCATCGCCAAATTTAGTGAGAAATCGCCAGGTCCGGTCTCTATATAACTGTAATGGATATTGTAATTGAATAACTGCAACTGATGTTCTGTGTTAACTGTAAATATATTCGGCTCTCATTTGCCCTCCAGTAATTTCGAGAAGCAGAAAGTACTAGAAATATCTCGGTCGCCGGGTGAAAACTATATATTTTGTATTTATTCGTATTATTACTATTCTCCATTTATTAGTATATAGTAAAAACTGAATGTTATGAAACTTGTAATATCGTGCTTCTAAAAACTTGAACTTTAAAACAACTTGTTTAAAAATTAGTGTCTTAAATTCATTTTACTAGTCTATCAATATGTGAGTTTCGGATCGATTTCAATAAGGAATTTCTTTATTGAATTCTTTAATATACTTTACAGAAAGGCACGACGAATATTGCTTGATTCTTAACAAATTTTAGAAAATGAGAGGAATTCATTTTAAATGATTCCATGACTTGCAAGACTTTAATAATTTAAACCTAAAATACTATCATAAAGATTTTAAGCAATATAAAAAGTAAAAAATAATTAATTTCGATTCTAGGTGAAGCAGAAAATTGTTTGAAATTTTTGTTATTTTTTTATGGAGAGGTGACTGGATACTTAAAAGGAACGTAATTTCGTTATAAAATTATTTTAATAAAAAAAGTATGAAAAATAATCAACATTTTGTATCAGTCAGGTGTATTGAGATATCTTGTTATTGCCTTCAATACAGAAATAAAATGGAATTCGTTTTAAATGCTTCAAGATATTTGGAAATAATTTTAGTTGCAAAGACATTCCAAAATAGAGTTATTGAATCAAAACGTAACTCATTATTCACTACTAATTTGATTTCTTAAGGCAGTATTTCATTTCCCATTGCATTTTCAGATGGTGCATTCAGAAAAGATGATGTAGTTTCTGCATCTACTTTTTTGTCATTAAAGTTCGTTCTTATTTGTCTTCTCTCTAGGCCTTAATAGAAATAAAAATGGAAACTCTTTAAATTCTCGCCTTTCCTTTTTTCCTGGCGAGATATTTTCTACTTACTCACCCATTCTGAAAAGACATCTAATGAAAAATTTCATATTTCAGCTTTTCATAAAATAAATCTTCTTTGATCCTTTTAATTGAAATCTTTTGAAACTCCGTTCAAAAATGCTTCATTGCACTGGAATAGCCTGAGAGATTTTTTCCGATCTTCTATGTACAGAAGATGGAAATTTCATGGACAAATAATTTAGCCTTAATAACTCAGTTTTTTAAGATTTGGATTTTAAATGTTTACATGCTGCTTATTTTGAATTTAACTGCACATAAAGTAAAATGAAATCTAATTTTCCTTCCGAAGAATGTTGTTTGACCAGGAAGCTATTTACATTTTTGCAACGTTTATTATCTTTATGAATGACTCTTTCCAAATTATTTTTCCTGCATCAATGCTTTAAACGCAGGCGAACGACGACTATAGATTCAACTGTTAATCCAGTTTTCTGTAAGAAATTTAGATTAAGACTTCATTTTTCACCTTTTAGAAGAGAGACTTTTACCTGATTCTTTTGAAATAAAAATACGAATTTTCTTTAAAAATTAAGTCCACCAAAATCGTAGTCTGTATCAACCTTGATGCATTCATTTGATTTTATTGTTTCTGGAGATTGACCACCTATATCGAAATGAATTAGTTCTTGAATGATATCTATCACGATAGAATACTGGTTCTCTAGCACTCCACTTATCAAGTTCCTGGGTCGGCGTTCTTGAATAAAATAAAATTAAGCTTTTTATTACTTTTTTTACACAGTTTTAATTTTTTTTGTTGTTTTAAGTAAAGTAATATATCAAGAAAGAGTAAAAAGATTTAAGAAGCCTTTAAATTAATTTTGATGAATGTGCATTACATGTAGATTGATTGATAAGAATATTAAGTAAATAATTGTACTATAATATTAAAAGTATACCAATTATGAACTGTTTGTTGGTTTACTTGTCTTTTGCTTAATTTTAGTCTCAAAGTTAAGAAAACCAATTTGATTTTTAGCTCAAAACCGACATTAGTCGCGAATAGGATACTAATCTCGAAAAGATATTTTGGGCTCTATCATTATAAACGGCGCATCACTTTTCAAATTCTTGCCACCGAATATTATATTTATATAAAGTAAATAATGAGGAATCTGCATGAACGTATGCACGTCTCTCGAATTGTGAAAAAACAGCAGTACCTACAACCTCCGATGTTGAATAGCGTTGTATTCCATTCAAACACGGGCACCTGGAAACCCGAATTTGCTTGAAACTTCTTTTCTTTATTATCTATTTCATATTTTGTTAAACTTGAAAGAATTTTTGATTAACAAACTCAAAGATTTTAAAGCGAGCATTGTCAACACTGCACGGAAAAAAAACATTTTTATCTCCAGCTCGCGCGACTATCTACCGGAAATTCTAAAGATGTACTGTTTTTTAATATTTTGTGATTTTGCTGTTGAATCGAATTTTATGAACCAAGAAATTAATTTTATGAAATCAAGAACGCTATATGTAATAAATAAAGTAAACACACAAAACGTTAATAATTAAAAGACAGAAGAAGTTTTATAAAGCCATCTTAGGAAGAAAATTGAATATTGATGTAATAAACTCAGTAAACACTAAAAAAAAAAAAAAAAAAAAAAACGAGAAAATGTATGCCAACACTTGAACATTACATCGGGAATTCTAAACCTACACTACTATGCTTCTGTTCAAATTTTTGTAATTTTTCTTTTTAATTGTATACGTGAAATAGGTTAGTAGGAGGGATTGTAACAGCAGACTAGTAGACTAGTAGACTGCGAGCTCAGTGAGAACATACTCACTGAGCTCATAATTACATACTGGTGCCACTGAAGTGTCCTTAGATTCTTTGATGTTGGAGGGGTGAAAAATGTGCAAATACAAAATGCTGAAAAATACCAAAACTTAAAATAGTTTTTATTATTCATAAAATAAAACCAAATGATTAACAAGTAAACAACAGGGTGACCACATTCCCGCCCGGTTAAAAAATCCATAGGTTTTGTAGTTAATTCAGCCGACAAGGTAAACACATATCTTCATTCATAATAAAATTCGATAAATCTACTTATAATATCTCGTGTTTTGAAAATAATAAAAGTGTTTCTCTTCGAAATTTACATCTTCTATTTGCCACGGAGCTGGAAAATAATATCATGAAGCTTTAGTACTTATTTTCCCTCTCAGATAGAGGCCCACCAGCGGCCGAGCGGTAAAGTCGCTGAACACTGGTAATTCGGTCCGAGGTTCGAATCCCGCGAACGGGCTGGCTGCATGGGCGTTTTCGTGGTTTTCCTCATGTGTAACGTGTATACGAGCCAGTTTTCCTTAGAAAGTCCTCCACGAAGGCATCCCTCCTCTTAGGCAGATAGCCCTCGAGGCTTTGCCATAACCATATACACACACACCCTCTCAGATAGTGAGGTTTCATCGTTACTTTTCAAGATTTATTGCTTACATACACTCTTTTGCAAAAAATTCGAAGCACCAAGAACTTTTGCGATTGCAACGAAATTTGGTATGCAAATGCAAAAACATCTTGATCGAAAGTGCAAAGTTTCAAGGCAATGAACAGGAATTGCGATCACAGCGCGCATTTCTAGTGTGCAATTCGCAAAGTATAAAATCAGTAACAGAGCGAAAATTTATCTTTTTTTGCTGCTGCCAATGTAATTGCGTAAAGAAGTAACCAAAGATGCCATTACGACGATATCGAAGACCTTACAGACAACTAAACGACTTCGAACGTGGTTGCATTGTAGGGTTGCGTGAAGCTGGGTGGTCATACCGAGTAATAGGCCGCCACCTGCAGCGTACAGCCACTGCTGTACAAAGATGTTGGCAACAATGGTTGCTACAAGGAAATTGACGACGAAATGAAGACCAAGGAGCACAAATGCGAGGCAAGATAGAATGATTGTTCGCCAGGCCCGAACCGCCTAAACAGTATCATTGTCGACTATTCAACGCAGTACAGCCACGTCTATACCTCTCGTGGTACCGTCCGCCATCTCATGGCGCTTGTCTAAGGCGGGGTTACGCTTCCAGAGGCCTTGAAGACATTTGCCTTTGACCCCAGAACATCGACGGAGTCGTCTGGAGTGGTGCCGCAACCGATCATCATGTCTGACATCAGACTGGCATCGTATAGTGTTCAGCGAGGAATCCCACTTCACTCTTGAAGCAGATGACCATCGTGTTCGTCTCTGGAGAGAACGGGGTCAGCGATCCCAGTCAGCCTTTGTTTTAAAAAGGCATATGGCCATAACACCTGGTGTGATAGTGTGGGACGCTATATCTTATGACAGCAGGTCATCTTTAGTCATTCTCAGTACATGTTTAACAGTTCAACGTTATGTTGATATCATCCTGCGGCCGGTTTCATGGCACGTCATCCTGGGGCCATTTTCCAACAAGATAATGCCAGGCCACATACCGCTCGCATATCTGTGGACTGTCTCCGTGCGGTTGATACTCTTCCTTGGCCAGCAAGGTCAACAGGTCTTTCACCAATCGAGCATGTTTGGGGCATGATAGGCCTCCAGATTCGGACACCTCAAAAATCACAGATCTGGAGCGACAACTGGTGAATACCTGGCAATCGAGCATGTTTGGGGCATGATAGGCCTCCAGATTCGGACACCTCAAAAATCACAGATCTGGAGCGACAACTGGTGAATACCTGGCAGAATGTGTCGCAGGATGACATTAGGGATTTCTACCACTCCTTGCGTCGACGAATTTAAGCATGCATTGACGCCAGGTGCGGTTCGACCAACTACTAATTTGAACCCTCAATGGGTGATTGTGAGCGGTGGACAGGTACTATGACTTATTAATCATTTTATTATCTGTGTATGTGCCATACACATATTCAGTTTCTTCAAAAGCAACCACTTCCTTCATGGTGCTTCGACGATGTTTTTGCAAAAGAGTGTATTTGATTCTACAGTGCCTTTGATTTCGTTCGATGCTTCGATGCCCTATGTTACTATGTTGTGAGTAAAGGTTCCTGCTGTAAAAGTTACTAGATCGTCCTCTTTCCCAATATTGGAAAATTTGCTGTTTTCGGAATGTGATGGGGAATTGACATTATCAGAGTTGTTGGCAGGTTTCCTGAATGAAGAACTATGTTTCTGAGAGGATTGAAGCATTGACTGTTTCATGTGTTGAAGCTAATAAACAAGTTTTTCTTATTAAAACTTCGTAAAGATACTACCTGCTCAACTTACTTACAGACACTCTCTTTTTCTATTTACTCTTTTCTTACAGTTTCATATACCTGAAACATTTAAAATATAGTAGAACTGCAGTAATTTGAAATTTTCTACCAAACGAAACTTTTCAATAATATGGAAATGTATTAAAATTAATGTTAACTATTTCTGATTAATTTGAGTTTTGTGTCACTTGGAATTTTTCAGTTGTCTTCACATTCATCTTAGAAAAATTTCACTGGATAATTAAATTGATTTTGTTTTGATGCTAATAACAAGTCATAAAACACATTTGATTGACTTGAACAAATTGCATAATTTTTGCATCTTATGCTTGTAAATTCTGTGAAACTAATTTAAAAGTTAGCCTTAAACACTTGAACTATTTCTTTGCAAGTTAAAAATATAAATATAATAAATTACGGAATATTTATGCAAAGAATAAGTTTTTAGCTTGCGTTTTAAAAGACATTAATCAGCAATTTCAGGGATATGTTTTCTGATTTTTGCTTCTTTTTGCAGAAAAATGATTAATATTTGCGTTTACTAAGAGCAAACAACCGGAAAAAATTTCAAAAGATTATCTGCTGTCAAAAGATACGTTTAGTGAAACAGGCATGTTTCTGATAATAACAGAAGCATAAATGCTAAAATAAAAATAATCTCAATAATTTTCCGAAAATTAAATGCAAAAACCCGTCTTCAGACTTTTTTTCTTTTAGTAGCTTACTTATACTAGTAACAATGATTATTTATTTAATAAGACATGAGAGAATATTTTATAAAATTTCCATGAATTTTTTTTCTTGCTTTTTTCGTCTTTTTTACTTTTCACTCGATCATTTTTTCTTTTTTTCATTGTTAATCAAAAGTTTAGTAATTAGAGTGTATTTTTTATTTTACACTTAGTTTTCTAGACCCAAAAAGGAAGATATCTGAAACGCTTGCTTACTTTTTCTAAAGCAAATTGACTTACGATTTTGACAAGATTATTTCTTTCATTAATATTATACTGAGTTTGATACATTGTAGAGACATTAGGTATTTTTTGAAAGCAGGCAAGATGAAAAATGAGCAATCCCTTCCGCCGGGAATCCAACCACGGACCTGTGGAATACCGGCTCAGCGTGCAGAACCACTATACCAGGAATGCGTGAGCAACATCTTACAACATTAACTTATTAATCTAGAAGTAGACGGTTTTACTGAAGTTAAAGTAAAAGGTTGTTAATGCACATTTTGTCACATGGCTAAATCCAGAACAATACCTTGTAAATCAGAAGATTGTTAAGAGGTAAATTTTATTAAAAACAAAATTCTAAAGAAAATTGAACTTTACTGAAGTTGAACTAATTTTACGTATTTTAAAATTTATGAAATATATTTCGTTTCGGAATTATTTAATATATATATACATGCATATTCTTTATAATCTTTTATGCTTAGGTAATTTATCAATGACTGCAAAATGTACAGTAATTGTTACACTTACTCTGGAGGAGAGAAAAGAATAAAATAAAATTCTTTCAGTTTCTGCCTAAAAGCAAACTTTGTAGGAAATTTCTGCCTTTCTTACTGCGTGCATCCGATGGATGGTTGGAAGCATGCCTGGCCTCAAATCGGGAGGTTCGGAGTCGCTTCCTGCTTCTGAAAAAATTTTATGATTCTACGTGTGGCATCCGAATTAAAATGTGGTGGGTTTAGGGCTGATTCCCTATTCTCTTGTCACCCTTTAAGTGGGGAAGAATGTGAAGAATTATCATTTTCTCACCCGCGTGTTTTCGTGATGTAATTGGAAGCATGTAATTATCCGGCGAGAAATCGGGAAGTCCGGAAGCAGAACTCCGGTGAGGGTATCGGTAATGTTTTGTGTTTCATGCCCAGATAAATTAATTAACGGCTTTACAGTGTATGCTAAACGCATTGCTGACGAAAACGTAAGGTAGAAAAAAAGGAAAAAAAAATGTGGTAAAAAACAAAGAATTATCTCATGATGATAACATGAGTTCAAAAAGAAGCAATATTTTTATCCCATATTTCATATTTTTGAATTAACTAACCAATTTTACAGAAAAAAGCAAGAAACACACTTAACATTCAAAGTTTGGAAATTAGTAAATATTCATGCTATGAATCTAAATTTAATTTATGCTATAAATCTAAATTTATGCTCCTAACTCTTAATTATTTAATTAACTCTTTATAAAGACGTTGTACGTTCCGTTGTTTAAAAATAGTGGACTGTAAATTAACTTGATATTACTTCAGTATAGAACTCAACAAACCTCAACGTTGACCGAAACTTCTTTATTGACTTTCAAATAGTAAGTTAGTTGAGGAACGGCAAAGACCACACAAACTCCGACTTCAGTGGCGGCTTACCAACACAAACTCAGAAGAACCTCTGCCTAGTTGAAACTCCAGTAATTCACAGCAACCTCGAAGCTCTAACCGCGAGCTTTAAAAACCTAACAAATTTGCGTCTGCGCCGCTCCTCGGTACAAAGAAAGAAATACAATTTGCATAACATCGAACATACCCCCAGCCTTGAAGTCCCAAGGGGGTTCAAACAATAAATTTAAACTGTTGAACTGCATAAACCTGAAAAATAAAAATTAAAGTCTCTAAATCAGGAATTAAATGGCAAAGCGCATAGCTTCGCTATAGATCGTTTTATTTCACCATTAGACGTGCGTAAACTCACCACTCGAACTTTCTCATCCAGACCGGGATACACTTTAATAATTCTACCTAATTTCCAACGTAGCGGAGGTAGATTTTCGTTCTTAATAAGAACCATATCACCAATCTTCAGGTCTTGTTGTACCTTGCACCACTTGGGTCTCTGCTGCAATCTAGATAAATACTCACTGCTCCAACAATTCCAGAAATGTTGAAATAACCTTTGCACGTTCCTCCAACGGTCACTGCAGCTCATGGTTTCTTGAATTTGGTTAGATTCTGGAATAGCGCTTAAAGCCGCTCCGGTTAAGAAGTGTCCTGGTGTTATCGCCTCCAAGTCGCTACAATCACTTGAAGCTGGTACTAAAAGCCTAGAATTAAAACAGGATTCAATTTGGGTTATTAATGTCAAAAATTCCTCGTATGTTAAAATAAGTGTTCCTAAACATCTGTTTAAGTGATGTTTCATAGACTTGACACCCGCTTCCCAAAACCCTCCAAAATGAGGGGCAGAGGGAGGATTAAATAACCATTTAATATTTTCTGAAGAAATATAACCCTGTAGCTGTTCATCACGTTGAACAATAGAAAAGGCTTTCCTTAATTCTTTATTAGCTCCTATAAAATTCGTGTTGCACAATCACTGTGAATTTCACACTGTTTGCCTCTACGAGCTATAAACCGCTTAAGTGTCGCGAGGAATGATTTTGTTGACAGATCTCCAACTAATTCTAAGTGTATTGCTCTTGTAGTAAAACAAATAAATAGACATACGTAACACTTAAAGATTTTGACTCCTCTACCAGGACGATATTTAACGTTAAATGGTCCTGCTAAATCAATCCCTACACGAGAAAAAGCTCTACTTTGAGTAACTCTTGAAGCGGGTAAATCTGCCATTAGCTGAGTTGCAGTTTGCGCTCTAACTCTACGGCAGATAACACATTGGTTTATACACTTTCTTATAATATCTCTAGCATTCACAATCCAAAATCTATGTCGTATGACAGAAGTGAGTAGCTGCGTACCTGCGTGAAGATACGTGTCATGATAATGCTTAATAATTAAACGCGTAACATTGTGATTCTTAGGTAAAATCATAGGATGTTTCTGATTATTTGAAACTGCAGAGTTTCTGAGCCTTCCGCCTACACGCATTACTCCCGCGGAATCCAAGAAAGGACTTAAAGACAGTAATTTACTTGATGTCTTCAAGGATTTACCAGAGTCTAAACAGAATAATTCTTCTGGAAATTCGGCTCTTTGGACAATCCTAACAATCATAGAAGTAACTTCACAGAATTCTTCAGTATATAAATAACCCTTTATACGCTCTGTAGGTAACTTACTACAATTATTTCTGAATCTTAAACACCACGCTAACACTCGACATAACTTGAACCATGATGAAAATCTTGAAAACACACTAGGCTCTTCAAATTTGGAAGCATTTGAACTGAAACTCTTTTTCAATTCCTTCAACATAACTTCACCCTCTAATTCTACACTTGAATTTTGCTGTACATGAATTACGGATTCGTTTAACCACTGCGGTCCCTTCATCCATAACTCACATTGTAGGAATTCTGATGGAATAAAACCTCTGGTCCCACAGTCTGCAGGATTTTCTTTCCCAGCAACATAATTCCATTGAATACCTGGAACAGTTTCCTGGATTTTTGCAACTCGATTTGCCACAAAAGGTAGCCAACGGCGAGGTTCGGACGAAACCCATGCCAATGTAACCCGCGAGTCGGTCCATGCGTAAATATTGTTAATAGGCAGTTCTATGCATGATAATACTGCATGTAAGAGGCTGGTTAAAAGTAACGCAGCACACAACTCTAGTCTCGGAAGAGACTGGGTTTTTAAGGGCGCTACTCTGGTTTTCGATGTCAGAAGGCTGACTTTGACTGACGAATCAAGGTCGATTGTACGGAGATAGATGACTGCACAATAAGCCTTTTCTGAAGCGTCGCAGAAAGCATGGATATCTATCACTACTGCCTTCGGACTCAAGACATACCTCGGAAATTGTAAGCTTGAAAGTAAGGGCAGTTCTAGATAGAAACGCTTCCATTTCCTACTTATTCTCTTATCAACGAGTTCATCCCAACCCAGCTGTAAGTTCCATAACTCTTGTAATAATATTTTCGCGTATATTATTGTTGGCGCTAACCATCCCATTGGATCAAAGATTTTTGGCTACTTCTGATAAAATAGTCCTCTTAGTAAACTCTTTATCACTTATGCATACCGAAAAATGAAACGTATCACTAGAGTTGTTCCAATTAATTCCCAATACTTTTACTTTCTTGTCACTGTTTATTTCAAGAGAAATACTAGATTCTCGTAAGCACTCGGGAATATTCTCTAAAATAGCTGAACTGTTCGAAATCCACTTCCTTAAGCGAAATCCACCCCTTTTCATCATTTCATTCAACTGCTGAACTAGAACATTCGCTTCCTCTTCACTTTGTGCCCCTGAAAGCAAATCATCAACATAAAAATCACGAAGGGCAATTTTTGATGCTAAAGGAAATCTCACTTGTTCATCTAATGCAAGTTGTTTCATTACTCTAGTAGACAAATATGGCGCACAGGCAGTCCCATATGTAACTGTCACTAATCTAAATGTACTCAAGGGCTCACTAGGACTATCCCTCCAAAGCATTCGTTGCCAATTTGTATCTTCTGGGTGGACACGAATTTGTCTGAACATCTTCTCTACATCGGCACATACTGCAATTTTGTGAGTTCTAAACCGTAGAAGAATTGGAAACAGCTCTTGTTGAACTCTTGACCCAACCATCAGAATATCATTCAATGAAAGACCCGATGTCGTTTTAGCTGAAGCATCGAAAACAACTCTCAGTTTAGTCGTAGTACTTGATTCCTTTAATACGGCATGATGAGGCATGTAATACGTAGAGTCAATAAGAATCTCTCCCTCAGGCACTCCTTCCATATGTCTCAGCTCAAGGTATTCCCTCATGAAATCCTTATATTGTTCATATATCTGAGGCCTTTTTAGAAGTGAATTTTCTAAAGATTGGAATCTACGCATAGCTAATTGTCTGGAATCTCCAAGCTGAGAAGGCGGAGAGTGAAACGGTAATTTCACAGTATATACCCCACTTTCCTCTCTCGTATATGTAGATTTGAAATGATCTTCACATGCTCTCTCCGATTTAGTAAGCATGTCAAACGTAGGTACAGCATCCAATTTCCAAAAGTCAGACAGCATCTGATCAGTTTCCACTTGTATATTATTAACATAGATAGTAGGATTAATTTCTGTTGAATTATTCACACTACCTGAAATAATCCATCCTAGTTCAGAACGAGAAGCTACCGGTTTACCTTCTTCGCATTTAATTATTTCTCCCTTTAAAAGAGGTAAGGCAATATCTACGCCTAAAAGTATATCAACAGGCCCACTTTTGTAAAATGTTGGATCTGCTAACATTAAATCATTATATTCCTCAACGTACTTCTTATCCAATGTAAAATGCGGCAAAGTTCCAATAATTCTATTGATGATAAATACTGGTGTTTTAAATGACACTTTCGCCGGAAAATGCGGAACGAAGTTTATTTCCGTAATTCCATTAGTTTTCGTATCCAAAGACCCTAAACATGAAATAAAAACTTTAGCATTTCTTCATGCTAACCCTAGCCTTTGTACACAATCTTCAGAAATCAGGCTTGCTTGACTGCCAGGGTCAAGGAGGGCTCTACACAATTGGTATTCACCCGATGAATCTAACACTTTAATAACAGCCGTACATAATAAAACTTCACTCTGAAAATTAAAGTCTGAAACACAAGATTTAATTACTGGACTAGAACTTGCGATATTCTCCCCGGACCCAGCCGATTGAGCGCGAGGTTCTGGCTCAGGTAAAAATGGCTTAGCCGTCACTGATAATTCATTCGAACTGTTCGAAACTCCTTTAAGTGCCTTTGGTTCATTTTGAACTCTTTCGAAATGCAGTAGTGTGTGATGATTTTTAAAGCACTTTTTACATTTATGTGTACTTCTATACTCGAAAGCTTTATGGTTTGAAACCAAACAATTAAAACAAACATTATTTCTCTTGACAAAATTAACGCGTTCCTGAACATTCACATTTAAAAACTTATTGCATTTAAAAACTGAATGACCGGCTTTACAATACGTACACTGCGCGCGAATCTCTGAAGCCAATGAAGTTAATTTGTCTTTTGTAACTTGTTTTTTAACACCTTGCGTTTTACCTGCTTGCAAGGTTCTGGCATGAGATTTCAAGAACTCTAGCAGATTATTAAGTGTTGGTATTTCCTCACTCTTTAATGTTCTTTCCCACCATCCTCTCGTCGAAGAATCCAATTTAAACTGTACTATTAACATTAAAATAGTATCCGCGAATTGCTCCACTTTGAATCCTAGATTTTCAAACGAACATACACACTCTCTTACAGTGTCTACTAACGCTAATATCTGACTAGGAATTTCAGATTGTAAATTTGATAAATACAAGATTTTCTTTAATAACGATGAAAGTAATTCTCTCTTATGTGAAAATCTTTGACACAATAAATGCCACGCTATTTCGAAATTCCTGTCACAAATAGTTAAAGCTTGAACAATCCGCAAAGCATCTCCTTTTAAAGAACCCTTTAAATATTGTAGCTTTTGTGCACCTGATAAACGGTCATTATCCATTATCGCCGTTTTAAATAAATCAAAAAATGATAACCATTCTTCAGTACTGCCACTAAATACAGGAAGAGTTAGCTTAGGTAAGCGTATACTCGCTATTTCACAAGATCTAGTTTCCACACTAATGTCTTTAACATTCTTAACTCTGGTTAGCATTAAAATTAACTCATCAACAGTATCTTGTATGACCTGTTGTTCTTCTATAAATACATCAATATCTTTTTCTTCACACACTACAAATATGTTACTAAAAATATCCGAAAGTTCGATCACTAAGTCATTTAATCTAGATTTAAAAAGTTCCAACTGATCAACATCAGCAGAATCGTAAGTCACTGCAATTTTCTCTTTCAGTTTACTTAACTTAGCTTTAGCTACACGCTTTTTAGTCTTAAGCGTTGTAAATTCCATTATCTAATAAGAAAGATAAAAAAACACACTGACTCACCAAATTTACTGCGACTCCGTAGCTGACGGACCATAAAACATGTACGTTCCGTTGTTTAAAAATAGTGGACTGTAAATTAACTTGATATTATCAGGTTCAATGTTCCTTCTAACCTTCTTCGGGAACATACAAGGACCTGACTCGGAACAGAGAGCTTACTAAAGCTATGTTCACTAATTGTGGTAAGTAGACAGGATACACATGAAGGGTATACAAAACCCTTTATTTTTCTCTATATACAATAACTTCCGTACTTCGGAATACACTGACCCGCTACTTGGGGTCTAACGTAAAAGTATAAAAATAAAACTAAACTCTAATTTAACTTTAAACTAATAAACGAGGAAGATTGGCCTTATATTAACAGGAAGCGTATGCAGTACAGAGAACTGTGAACACTACAATACGTTTAAAATTTATCAAGAGGATTAAAACCTCTGGCCTGGAAGGCAACAAGCAACTGCGTAACTTCTAAGGTAAGCGGCCTGCGTCGACTCACTGCTTCCTCTCTCTCGCTTGGCAAAAAGCCACAACTTAAATACTTGGCGTTCGCCAGACAACTTTGCATAAAAACCTTAACGCTTATAATTCTGGCCGGAAGTAGAAAATAAGAAGTGAAAGTAAAGATTTAAAATAAAAATAAACGTTAGTAAAACTTAAGATCCTTACATACTTCCCGCCAGAGTTAATTAGTTTGAAACTGAGGTCTAAAACGACCTTGTTGAAAACTTTTAGCTCTAGAATCTAACGCGAGGCCAATCTTTTACAAACATACTTCGCTAGAAACTAGAAATTTAAAAGAAAGAAATTTGTTTTTTTTTTACAATAACTTTTTTCAATATTTAAGTCTTTACACAACGCTATTATACATCAACTTTAGCTTTACGCGCGAGTAATTTAAAAACATAATACGAAAATCGGTAACAACTCATTTCTCGCCCTTTTGGCGGTAAAGGTAGACCTCGCATGAGGTAAAACTTCTTGAAATCTGCCACTTGCAGTAAGAATGAAAGATTAACTTAAGTTTGCAAAGTAACATAAAATTTTACTTATCTTTGTGATATTCGGACATCCTTTTCTGGGCCCAGTCTTTAAAGGTATTGCAGATAGTTGTGTGATTTATCCTCCTTCTTGTACGGGCTCGCCCTTCAGTGCCTTCCTCTGGAAGTTTCCTTTTTTCACCAGTTCGGTCACCCTTGAATACCTTCTTTTTCTCCTCTGCTTGTGGTCTTGGCCGTTTGATGGCAGCTGGTCTTGGCGGAACCGGGAAACTTCTTTCGTGTTCTTGCTTGGACCTCGTTGCTGGCCGTTCAAATTTTCCTTGTACTTTTTCCTCCGCCGCTGATGGCCCTTCCGCAGTTCGGCGACTTTTGCTGCGGAGAGTCCTGTCGGATGAGTAGATCTTCCGTTTAGAGCCGGGTTATAGTTGCCGTCATTTCTCCTGGTTCTTTTCACATACGTCGTCCTTCTCCCTTCTTCATTCTGGGGGTGTTCGTGAACTCTCTTTTCTGGACGGTGGAACGGCTTCTTTTTCTTGCTACCTTCAATTTTTCCGCGGGGCAATTTTCTTTTCACTTGCTCCTGCCTCTTATTGGCTTCGGCCGTCCACGAGAATCTTGCCTTTTTCCTTTTTAATTTTAACAATGGTTCAGCAATAGCTGCAAAATTTTTTATAAAGGACCTATAATATGAACAAAGTCCTAGAAAAGAAGAGAGCTTCTTTGCCGTGTTTGGAGTCGGATACTTTTGTACAGCGATTATTTTTGATTCGTCTGTTTCTATTCCTTTCTGAGATATCTTGTAACCTAAATATTTTAATTCAGGGGCTGCAAATTTGCACTTTTCGACATTAACTTTTAGACCGGCCTCATTTAATAAAGAAAACACCTGTCTTAAATCCTGTACATGTTGGTCGAGATTATCACTAGTAATAATGATATCGTCTAAATAGATAAATGTGGACTTTCCAAGAACAGGTCTTAACACAATGTCCATGCATCGCTGAAATGTTGCCGGGGCCCCTGAAAGGCCAAACGGCATATGCAAAAATGCATAAGTGCCAGACTTGGTTATAAAAGCAGTCTTAGGCACGTCCTCAGGCCTAACCCCTATTTGAAAATAACCAGTCGTTAAGTCTAAAGTCGTCATAAATTTGGTTGATTTTATGTTCCTTAGAATTTCTTCTATAATCGGTAACGGATATACCGGATATTTAGTTATGGAGTTTAATTTACGGTAATCAATAGCGAATCTCCATCTTTTTGGATGCGTCAAAGGATAGTCATTATTTTTCTTACATAAAACCACCGGGCTAGCATAACTACTTGAGATGGGCGTTATGATCTTTTTACGTAGCATATCGGTAATATGCCATTCTATAATTTTTTCCTTATTCTTATCATACCGGTATGGTTTTTGAAGAACTGGCATTGCATCTCCGGTGTCAATACTATGGTTAGTAACCTGAGTAAATCCTGGAATATCACTAAATAACGAAGCAAATTCACTTACCACTTGTCGGATTCTTCCTTGCTCGTCATTAGAGAGGTGGTCAAGTTTTAACATCGGCGGTTCAGCGTTTTCTGTACGAACTGGTTTCATTGTCAGCTTAAGGGACGCTTCATTAAAATCCAGCGTAGCTTGTGCTTCTGAAAGAAAATCTATTCCTAAAATTATATGTGCTTGCAGATTCTTTACTATGAAAAACATCCCCTTTACTTGTTCGTCCTTGATACGGATATACAACGGTACTTTACCTACGCACTTACATTTTTCTCCTTGCGCCGCTAACACTGTCGTATTATCCGAATTATATATGCGGTATTTGCGAAAATACTTCCTAAAAAAATCTTCTGCCACACAGGAACACTGCGCGCCTGTATCCAGGAGTGCGGTGGCTGGGATATTATTCACCAAGACTTCAATCTTCGGAAGAGTCAGATTTTTTACCATTACTGGATTTAACTTGTAGGAAGAGGGGTTTTCTTAGCCTTCGGATTTCCGCACCCTCCCGTCAGCAGAAATCCGTTTTAGTTTAAATTATTTTTCCTTTCCGTGCTTTCCTTCTTTCCACTGGCCTTGAGACTTTTTTCCTGGGTTGCTATTGAACTGTCGACGTTCGCCGGCTGTTTTTGAATGCTCGGGTTTCCTTGCCCACTGATTCGCTTTTTCTCCGTAGCCGTGTGCTTGAGTTTGCTGTAGTCTTGGCGTACCAAATTGGTTTCGCTGTTGATACTGGCGTCTTTTTTCGACGTCCGCCGTTCTTCTACTTTCAAACTGGATTGCTAGCTCAATAACTTTTCCAGTGTAGTCGGATTTCTTAATTCAATAAAGTCTTGCACTTGGGGCAGTAACCTCGGCAAAATGACTTGAATTATTTCAGGATCCGGACGGTTTCCATAAAAGAGTTTGAAAACGTGAATTTTTCTTAAAATAAAGCTCGAGAGGTTTTCGATTCTTTGTTGATATATACTGAAAAGTTCCGTTTCTAATTTCGCACGATCCCTTACAACAGGGAAGGCTCTTAGTAGGGCAGTCTTGAAATTTTCGTAAGTATAGGTGGGACTTCCTGCTTGACCCAAGAGACTTCTGCCTATACATTTGAACCAGTTAAGCGCTTGGCCCCTCAAAGCGCTGGTAGCTAAGGTAACTTTTTGAAACTCGTGCACGGGGTAGAGCATGAAGTGGTCATCCAATTTTTCCAAAAAAACTGGTTACCGGTGAGTTTCCATTAAATGTTGCTTCTGGTTTCATCGAAGCGCGCATGGTCTGGACGATGTAACCAAATCCTTCCAGGGCGGCAGCTGGCATTTCTGGATTCTGAGCCGTTTCTGCAGGAAGCACAGGTTCTTCTTGAAACTCGGCCATGGTTATTCTTCTTCGTTGGGCGCCACTATCAGGTTCAAAATTCCTTCTAACCTTCTTCGGGAACATACAAGGACCTGACTCGGAACAGAGAGCTTACTAAAGCTATGTTCACTAATTGTGGTAAGTAGACAGGATACACATGAAGGGTATACAAAACCCTTTATTTTTCTCTATATACAATAACTTCCGTACTTCGGAATACACTGACCCGCTACTTGGGGTCTAACGTAAAAGTATAAAAATAAAACTAAACTCTAATTTAACTTTAAACTAATAAACGTGGAAGATTGGCCTTATATTAACAGGAAGCGTATGTAGTACAGAGAACTGTGAACACTACAATACGTTTAAAATTTATCAAGAGGATTAAAACCTCTGGCCTGGAAGGCAACAAGCAACTGCGTAACTTCTAAGGTAAGCGGCCTGCGTCGACTCACTGCTTCCTCTCTCTCGCTTGGCAAAAAGCCACAACTTAAATACTTGGTGTTCGCCAGACAACTTTGCATAAAAACCTTAACGCTTATAATTCTGGTCGGAAGTAGAAAATAAGAAGTGATAGTAAAGATTTAAAATAAAAATAAACGTTAGTAAAACTTAAGATCCTTACAATATTACTTCAGTATAGAACTCAACAAACCTCAGACTCCTAACGTTGACCGAAACTTCTTTATTGACTTTCAAATAGTAAGTTAGTTGAGGAACGGCGAAGACCACACAAACTCCGACTTCAGTGGCGGCTTACCAACACAAACTCCGACTTCAGTGGCGGCTTACCAACACAAACTCAGAAGAACCTCTGCCTAGTTGAAACTCCAGTAATTCACAGCAACCTCAAAGCTCTAACGGCGAGCTTTAAAAACCTAACAAATTTGCGTCTGCGCCGCTCCTCGGTACAAAGAAAGAAATACAATTTGCATAACATCGAACAGACGTATTAGTAGACCTTCATAAAAATATAATATAAACAAGATTAGAAAGAAGTACAGATGTTTTTTCTCTGCATTTTTTCCCTCTACCATGTTTTGTACGACGACGTTTTCCCCTTGCGTTGTTTTCTCTATGGCATTTTCTACCACGATATTTTCACCTGTAAACGTTTTAAAAAATTATACATGCATATGTATACATATTCAAATGTGTATTTACAAGGCGTAGAATCATTAAGTTATTTTGAAGCAGGAGACGTGAAAAATGTGCAAGGCCACTGCACATTTAGACCGCCACACTCGAACCCTAGACCTTTCGAATACCTGTCGAATAGTTATACTAAGTAAGCATGCGAAAGGAAGTGAGAAAATACCTTATACACTTTTTTCCAAGGACGGCTGCGAATTAGGAAAACCAGTTACCAAATCCCGGTGGTGACGAGTTATCGGCCAACACCTTTTAGTTCGGGCGCCACATATAGAGTCGGTAGGTTTTTCTTTTCTTTTTTTTTTTTTTTTTTTTTTCAAAAAGCTGGAGACGTAAAAATGTGTAGTGTCCTCGCCGGGACTCGAACTCTGTACTTCTCGAATACAAGTTGAGTATGCTTCCAATAACACCACGAAGGCATACCCGAAAAAGTGAGAAAATTCTTTATAAAAGAACGGTTAAGACTAAATGTTTCGATCTAAGCTTCCTGTTTGCAAAGTATTCTTGTGCCTTTCACTCTTACATGCATCTTCGGGAAAACTTGCGTGTAAATTTAGAGCTGCTGCTGTAGTCTGACTCTGGTTTCAACTAGCAAAGCATAAGCTGTCGAAAATCGCGTTTTTCCTTCCTGAGCGCAGCTGAGAAATTGTCGCTCGGAGAGAATGAAACTTGAGTCTCGAAAAGTGTGATGCGATAAAATTTACTCAGGAAAACGGCGTAAAGATGCGAAACTGTTATGTGAAATTTGAAATATTCCAGAAATGGCGAAAATTTTCCTGCTGACATAATCATTTGGAAGGTAAGTGAAACATTTCAGGTCCCAAACATCGGCAATAATTTCCGTCGCAAAATTATTTAGTTTGTTAAGCTCTACGCATCATATAAATATAAAATAAAATTAGCAGCTATTTCTATTTTTGAAATAGACATCCTTCTTCTTCGAGTATAACCTAATATCCCCATATCGTATTTAAATTAACACGTTGCCTAAGGTAGGAAAAAAAATCTTAGCTATGCTTATTTATTTTTCAGAAAGAGATATGGACATTTCTGTCTTTCTTATGATTGCCAGTGGCATATATTCGTTTTTGATATTAGCAAAATGAAATCAAAAATGGATCAAGCTAATTTAATTTTCCAATCCACAGTAGCATTTCTTCAATTTAAGATTAATTTCTATTTTAACTATGGTTATGGTTAAATTTGCGTTTTGTTTAAACAAACAGTGAATAAGACAAAAAATAAACAAGAATTACAGTATTGGCAAAAAGATTCCGCGAATGAGCTTAGCACCTATTTTGTATCAGCTAAAATATCCGCTGGAAAAAGAATCACATTTTGGCAACTACCTTATTTCCTTACGTACTCTTCCCAGCTGATTTAGATTCAGGTTCTGAAAATTAAAAATATATTCGCGTAATTTTCTCTTCTTCAATGCTTCAGAGCTATCCTATATTTTTAAATGATTCGTTCATAAATTTATTGTTTTCATTTTACTAGCAAAGAAAACTCTCACAAGCTATATGTGACGGTCAAGACGAAACTGTCTCTTCTAATTGCTGAACTTTATGCCAGCCTGATACAAGAACCGCCCAATCACAGCGAAGAATAATGACTGATATTCAGTCTATAATTTTGTTGCGTCAGCTGCACATTCGCCTTCTCTGTTATTCACGGTTGATTTGAGATCTAAGAAGTAACAGACACAACAATAAGAACGGGGAGATTCAACTTAACAGGGAAGTAGAAATAAAGATATCTTAGGCTGTATTGTGATGCTAATCTACTGTCTATTGGAATGTAGTTTTTTTTCAAAGAAATAATATTGTGATAATTGCCAGTAGTTTATTCATGACTGCTTTCTTATTTTTACTTCCTTGTACAAAGTAAACGAAGTATTGTAATTGCGAAAAATTTCGGATATCATAGTTCAACAAAATATCCATTTTGGCCTCTCTCGAATCCATCTGAACGATGTTTTTGCGTGACATCTGTTCGTACGGACAGAATAAAGGTCTCTTTTTCCCAAAACGGATTGTAAAATGGATTTATATTGGATTCAGAAGAGATTTTTTGTGACGTCTGTACGTATGTATGTATCTTGCATAACTCACAAACGAATAGCAGTAGAACGCTGAAATTTTGTATATGAGGTTACTATGCAATGTAGTTATGACCTTCCCTATATATATATAATGCCACTCTGTTACCCGGCTCGAAGAGATAAGATAATTTATTCTTACATGTTGGTAAACTATGAATTTTTTGCTTAAAAAAAGATTGAATTATATTATTCTTATGTTTCAGTTAAGGTTTTTAGCTTTTAATTAATCTGCATTCAAAAGCTGTATAATTATTTATTAACACAATTTAAAAGTTTAATTGGCGCTACTAAGCCTAATGTGGTCGCCATTTGCTTACATTTGAAACTCTTTGTAGAATAATAAGTTAAGTCATTTGGTGCACCAACTTCGGTGTTTATTTGCTCAGTGTGGTTAAAAGTTAACTTTCATTTTTTTGCACCGAAAATTCTGTCTTCCTGCCCAAATTGCTTGATTTAGCGTAGAAACTCTAATTTAATGTAAAAATTGCCTTTTAAACTGTTTTTAACCGTATTTTGTGTTTTAGGTATTTCAGTATTTTACAGTTTTTAATGTAGTGTAGTGTATTTAATTATGGCAAAGCACACGAGGGCTATCTGCCTAAGGGGAGGGATGCCTTCGTGGAGGACTTTCTAAGGGAAAATGGCCCATGCAGCCAGCCCGTTCGCGGGATTCGAACCTCCAATTTTTAATGAAGGATAAGATCTATTTTTGTCTCGCCGAGAAGTGAGAAACGAATTGGTTGAATGAGAAATGTATTGTTACGGAATATCCAGGCGCGGTGAGATAGCTTCCCCGAAAAGCAGTTTTAGAATTGCCATAAAATGGCAATGGTACGCAGGGTTGCCACATTTGGCGCGAAATCGCCGATTTCGCAACAAAATTGGCGATATGCCGTGGACGGATGGAGAACCTTCTGGAACGAATTCTTACCGGTTTAGCCCAGAATGTTCTCAAACACAAGCCGAAAGCTATATAAACCCTGGTGGTCCGCAGTCAGTTAGTATGCCTCGTCGAGAGGGCGAGAGTGTGTGCCTCGTCTAGCGAGCTGATAGTCAGTCATTCAGGGAGTGTCTAGCGCCGAGTTGGTCGTCGAGTGTATCGAGAGTCTTTTAGTGTATCGTGAAATAGTGCATCGTCGAGACTGTGCTGAGTCGAGAGCTATACTCTTGCGTATCGTCAAGTGCATCGCGAGTTGTAGAGTGGAGAGTCTCGAGAGTACGTGGAGTTCCGAGAACGACTAAGCAGTGTCGGCAGCTGTACTCTGGTGCTTTGCAGTGAAGCTGTCTTCACCGTTATTGCCTGACAGTGTGAAGGCTGTGTCGTTGAACGTGTCAGCGTGCCTATAACAGTTCGACGACTGTAAAAGTGATTTTGGAGCTATCTGATTAAATATTGGTAAAAAAAGTGTGTTTCGACACTTCATCAAGTGTCATCGTTATTCACTCCAAATCTACGAACCCCGTACGAACGTGAAGGAAGAATTAACGTAACAACTGGTGTCAGAAAAGAAAAACACAACAGTATCTCTAATGAAATTCGAGGAATGAATTGCAGCAAAAAGGAGGCTAAATTAATAGGCCATACAAGGAAGTCATGGGATGTCCATATAGGGTTTTTTACTTTCTTATTGTAACCGCGTTCTTCGGAAATTAAATTATTCTCATAATTTTCATATATAAATTTTCGGCCCATAAAAATAGCAAAAAAGGAGGGGATAAAATTACGCTACGAAACACGGTATTTAAGAAGCACTATATAAAAAGTAATCTTCGTTTCTTGTATATTGAATATGAATTTTTATTATAATAAATAGATAATCTAAATGTAAATACTGACCCGCAAATTATATAATATAGTAGCAAACACATTAGATGCTTTTCAGATCTATCTACTAATACATTGCGTTAGTAAGTGTATTAAGAAAATTATATGTATTGTACTAAAAAAAGTGCCCACGGTATCGTATAAAGTCTGTGTGACAGGAACAAAAATTTCGAAGATTTTTAAAGATGAACTTAGATGTACAAATATGATGTTGAGAAATTTCATTCATGCTCCTTAAAATTTGTTTGTGTTCAAAAAAATAAATTAATTTACTTTGATTTTTAAAAGGAGTGATTATATAAGGAGTGAAATATTTTGAGCGGAATTAAAAGTAATACTATTTTTAAATTTCACTGCTAACTCAATAAGTGTTTGAATTAAAATAAATATCTCTGACATGCTTTAACCTCTGAATAAGCAATTAATTAATTTACAGTTAACTATTTTTGCGAGGAAAATTTTATTCATACATTTAATTTATGTCTTTAAGATTTTTCTGCCTAATAAACCTTCAAACTTTTGGGCTGTGACGGACGTAATTAATCACTAATGACAAAATGTTTAGAAGGCAAAAATCATATGTCAAATCATATACCATTTATCATATGTCGTCACATGTCATTTATCACACGACTGAGACTTTTTATTATAATAAATATTAAAAAATAAATTTTTATTATTAATAACAAAAATCTATATCATTCCCCTAAAAACACCCCATTGCGGTTAAAAAGCGGTTTCGAAAACTGCTTTTGGATTAACCAGTCCAAAGCGGAAAAAGAAGTGCGTCAATCTCATTTATGATTTATAATTTTAAACATGTATTCTTCAGAGTTTTTGTTTATTGGCTTCTAGTTTAGAGAATGCTCGAAATGATTCTATATTACTTTTATTTGCAGTTTGGTGCTTGATGTAATAATTATAAAGAAATGAAAAAGGTAAGGTATTAATGTTCATACACATTATAAATGCAAGAAAAAATGAATATTAATATTAAACAATTTTAACTTTAAGATACAGGATTTAACATTTTTTTAAAAATAATATTTTGCAGTCTATGAGCAGGGCTCTTTGTGACAAAACCGAAGTTTGGCTGCAAAATCAGTTACGGAGGCCCCCTTCTTCAAAATGTTTCAATCTAGTTGACGCCATTTACGCAAATTATATTTCATACCATTTTTTTATAAAGTATTTCGCGAAATAGCTTTAAAATTTAAAATATTTTGTTTAAAGTTATTAAGACAATAAAGTGCATTTCGCCTTTTTTATATGTTTTCATGGCTTCAGTTCAGTATGTGTTGCATAAAACATAAAAGCACTCATTTAGTGTTCTGAATGAAATTTAAAAAAAGAGACGCATTCTTAATTTTATTACGTACCTTGAAAGATATGACTTTAAATTATTTATTAATTCAATGTAATAAATAAAAAATCTAGAATTAAAAAAATCAATTTCTTTTAAACGTAGAAAAAACATTTCTTCGAATAAATAGATTCTGTTTCTGAGTTTGTATTTTAAAAATTTAAAACTGGAAAATAATAATTAAAATTATAAATAAAAAAAAAACAGAAAAGGATGAGGATTCATATTTTAATTACGCACTAGACAGTTTGTTAAGTTGTTTTAATACCCTCGCTGACCGCTATTTGCTCTTAGTGGTGTTAGTGGTAATGGATTTATAGCACACTCTAAAGGCCAAATGCGCCAAACACAGGATTTATTGCATATATGTTAGATAGAGAAAAAGGTATAACAGCACACTTATAAAATCGAGGGAAGTAGTAAGATAATGAAATGGTGGGATGAAATGCTGATTAAGATTCAGATAACAGCATGGATTTAAAATCATAATACATCTGATATTTGCTCTTAGATTCACTCCTGCTAACACAACTTTTGTCATTTTAATTTTAATACTCAATTTCGCTTTCTTCGCCGTTAAAACACACAAAATTTGAGAGTGAATACAGAAAAATTTTAAAAGCAGCATATTTTTAGAATTCCCGATAGAGTGTTAAATGTTGGCATATATTTTTTTAGTTTTTTCTCAGTTCATCATATCAATATTCACCTTTCTTAACTAGACAACCTACACAGCTTCTATTTTTCCTTTTAACTTTATTATTAAAATAACCTTCTTCCCACTTAGGTCACATAAAATTCAACAACAAAATCGTAAATTTTTTAAAAACAGCGTATTTTTCGAACTTCAGATACAGGAATAAGATTTGCCATTATTTTTGTTTCAGTTTGTCATCTCAAAATTTAGTTTTAGTAAGATTATAAGGTATTTCTCCAGAATTCTTCGCATGCCTTCGTGGTGTAGTGGTCAGCACGCTCGACGCATTTTCGAGAGGTCCGTGGCTCGAGTCCTAGTGAGGGCATTGCTCATTTTTCATCTCTTCTGCTTCCAAAAATTCTAATGTCTCTACAAGATGACTTAAAAAACTTTCCTGTCTTTTTATTCCTATCTTTTTATCATTTTAACTTCAACAGAGAGTTCTAAAATTTATCAAGAAAATCACAAAATGTATCCGAAACATCCTATGTTTAGAATTCTCGATAGAGTAGTAAGTGATGCCGTACTTTTTCTATATTCGCTACATTATTTCTTAAAAATAAAAAGTGGCGATAACATTTGGTGACAACATGCCTTTATTTCTGTTCCCAAAATGTTATTTTCGCTTCATTGTATCTTTAAAAATAACACATGACCTTAATAGGTAATGGAAACATCCTTTTCAACGTAATAAAAAAGTGAGTATTGAAATAAACAGCACTATGATGTTTAAAAAAATCAAATTTTACATATTTTAAATACTGCAGGAAGATCTGAAGGCCGCTATAAAAGTGAAGACTTCCGGGACACGCGCCTCTTTTCCCCTGCTTCAATCAGGCGTTGGTTGTGAGATCTTTTATCAAAAGTATTAATTTTATAAATTCACAAGCTTTCTGAAACTTTTCAGTATTGTTTGGTAGACAAGAGTACATGGCATATATTTCGACGTTTCCTCCCTCTTAACGCCAAAGCTTTCAAACGTGTTCCTCAAAAATTTCAGCTTAGGAAGTAAGTTTTATTTCTTGAGCGAAGTTTATTTCAGTTCTTACGTACTTTTTACAAAATATTTCTTTTCCTCCCATCTAGCGATGTATCCCAGAGGGAATGGTAGGCGAGGAGGAGGATGAAGCAGATTCCTCCAAGAATGTCATGTCTCAGATTGCAGTCACAATTTGTCGCGAGAAATTTGGGGCACCGCGTTTCTCGAGTTTTAAAAGATTTCACATTGTCTCTCGAATATTTTAATACATGCGGAATATCGACACTCTCTTAAAGCATCGACAAAAGGGCCGCAGGACTTCTCGAATAATTCAAAAGTAATGACATTCCTTTAAAATTCTCCTCCGAAAGTGATATGTCATTTAAAAAAAAATATTTAACATTAAAGTCAAGGAAAAGAAGAACATCCTTCTTCGCTTCCAGTTATTATGTGACATTCCGTATTTATACTATTCTGTTTGTAATTTGTCCTTAGCTAAGGATACAAAATGATATATTACAAAATAATGAAGTGGAAAGTACATCTGAATTATCTTATGCATAATGGTTACAGAATTTCATTAAGAGTAACTCACAAAATGATGTTACGTACTTATTAACCACTGTTAATGAAAAAACATAACGGCAGAGGTATTACATTAGTCCCACACAAGTGTTTCAGTAAAAAGTTTTGATTTGTAATTCATTCGTTGATATGAATATCACTCTCAGATATTTATTGTTGTACCATGAGAATTATATTATATTTTTAAAAGACTTCTTATGACGTATGAACGAATGTTTAACTTACGAATACTGGAATAATGAAATACTGGGAGTTTCTGTTTATGTAAATTTTAACTTGAATTAATCTCGACTACCATATTGCATAAGACTCTCAGTAATATAGATTCAAAATAGAACAAGAATAGAATAACATGAACAGAGTGATATATCCTGCACTGAACATAGTTAAGGCGTTTGTATACAATATCCTCCATTTAGCACAGATTTAATGAAGAATCATAAATTAGAATAACTATGAAATCCTTATTTAACAAGTTAGAGAGTTTACTTAGTTCAAACAGAACACAAAAAGAATATAAATAAAAGTTAACAATCTTTACAAAACTTTAAATGGAAGTGTTGGAAGAAAAAGAACGTACAAGAGATTTGTTTGTAGGTTTTAAATATTTTCAGGGTTACCAGTTAAGTAACATTATCAAGAGTATATTCCACAAAAGAAAGTAACATGCTGAAAAGAATGAAGAATTTTTTAAGACTTCTCTATCTGTAAACATAGGTAGAATCCTCTCTTGCCAATATATATCGTTTGGCACTCGATTGTTTTTGACGTTGCCGAGTTTCATTATGCAAAAGTAACACTAATTTATTCTAACAACAAAAAAAAAAAAAAAAAAGGCATGAACAGGGAATAAAAGGGTTTACCACAGGAAACAAGTTATAAAATAAATGAATATCTCCTTTTTTGGGGAGAAGGCGGAGTGATTTCACATTTTAGAAAAAAGGCTCTTTATCACCCTTTTTAGTCATATTTTGTCACTTTCAGTCAGTTTTACTGGAAATTTTATCATTGCACTCGGATAATCATTTTCAGCTTATATGATAACGACTTCTAGATGAATCTATCACTAGAGATAATTTTAAATATCGTATAAGAAGGACAAGGACTGACTAAAACGTGACTTTTTTTATTGTAAATAATAAGCATAGAAATTTTCATTATTTTTGAAACACAATCACCGACGTAAAACCTGATATCAATTAGATTAAACAAATATTTTAAGATCACTACAGCATCTTTTTACGTAATGAAAAGCAAAGTTTAAAAATACTCGCGATGCCCTTAGAGGAAAAACGGTACTAATGAAGATATTCTTTTATTTCCTAAGGTATTTTGAAAATCAGATTGGGACGGAAGACTCTCTGCGCGGTAAATAATGGATGTAAAAAATTTATTATCTCCAACCACGTAATAATTATCTTCCGTTTGAGTAAAACTGCAGTTTCGAACGCAAATGAATAGAGATAAAAATTCTTATTTCATATTATGGTAACATGTATTACGTTTAACGGCAACAGAAGAGAAGCTTTTAATTCTCTGAGGCAGGGATAACATTGAAGTGGCAAAAATTCAAAACAGAATTTAAGCATAAATTTTCAGTTTTTATGCTTTATTTTAATTATTTTTACAGAAAAAATCGTTTTTCTATAAAATGCTCCTCATTTTATCATTTATGAACAAAGCACAATAACCTTAATTTATTAGGCCAACAGCGGCCGAGCGGTAAAGTCGCTGAACACTGGTCATTCGGTCCGAGGTTCGAATCCCGCGAACGGGCTGGCTGCATGGATGTTTTCGTGGTTTTCCCCATGTGTAACGTGTATACGAGCCAGTTTCCCTTAGAAAGTCCTCTACGAAGGCATCCCTTCCCTTAGGCAGATAGCCCTAGTGTGCTTTGCCATAATTAAATACACCACACCACCTTAATTTATTAGCTCAAATTTGGCATTATTTTTTGCGAAGCGTTTGAAGAACCGCTCTTCTTCTTCGAGCATATTACTTATTAGCGTACTTCTAAGCAGATGAAGAACAAAAGTATCAGAGAATATCATTTCACCTTCATGTATTTTGTTAAAGTTATTTCCAGTCGTAGTAAAAGAAAAAGGATATTTCTAAAGTTATTTCTTATCTTAATCATAAAGGATATTGTTTCTTGTCGTAGTCATAATTTCCTAGTTAAAAAAGTAAACGATGTTTTAAGATAACTCTTTTACATAGGCAGAATATTGGTCTTTGATACATAATCATATTGCCACCATTCAGACCGATAGTGATACCGGCATCAAAGCAGTTACCAGTGAAACTTCACAGAGTACCTTCGGTTGCCTAATCTTGAGAATTAGATGATTTTTAGATGCAGCAAAGGTAGGATAAAATTACACTGCGTTTAAGTTCACATAAATATTTTTGGCAATGGCTGATTACCTGTCCAAGAATACTCGTGCCATCAGTCTGATTATCAAGGTGTCCGCCGATAACATCGCGGCAAAAACATCGCGGACGAAAACGTCGCGGAGAAAACAACGCAAGGCGAAAACGTCGTGCTACAAAACATCGTGGGAGAAAACATCGCAGTTCTAAAACATCGTGGTACAAAACATCGTCGTCGAAAATAAAGCGGTCCAAAAACTTCGCAGTTTAAAAACATCGTCGTCGAAAATATCGTGGTAAAAAATAAAGTATCTACAAATCATCGCATGACGATAACATCGCAGACATGCTTTTTTCAGGCTTTAATAACTGTAAATGGATATTCCCATAATGATTTGTGAGCGCAAGATGTAAAGAAGGATAATTTTTACTTTCATATTTTTTATTAAATATTAAATTTTTGCTGAGAAAATAAGAAGAAAACTTAAGCATAGAAAATTAATGCAACTTATAGCACTTAATAGAATTTTAAATCGACGTAGTTAACTAACAAAGACCATTAATAAATAATTTTTATAAAGATTTTACAGGTAATTTTTCATAAAAAGTATAATTTATTAAGTTGCATTTAATTTTCTATGCTTAAGTTTCCTTCTTATTTTTTCAGCAAAAATTTATTAGTTAATAAAAAAAATGTGAAAATAAAAATTATCCTTCCTTACATCACTTGCGCTCACAAATCATTATGGAAATATCCATTTACAGTTATTAAAGCCTGAAAAAAACATGTCTGCGATGTTATCATCATGCGATGATTTGTAGATACTTTATTTTTTACTACGATATTTTCGACGGCGATGTTTTTAAACTGCGAAGTTTTTGAACCGCTTTATTTTCGACGACGATGTTTTGTACCACGATGTTTTAGAACTGCGATGTTTTCTCTTTGCGATGTTTTCTCCCACGATGTTTTGTAGCACGACGTTTTCGCCTTGCTTTGTTTTCACTGCGACGTTTTCGTCCGCGATGTTTTCGGCTGTAACCGATTATCAAATACGGTATCTAAACTGAAATATATTTGTCGTAAATTCTGTTTAAACATCTGTAAAAGTTCTAAAACAATCACTACAGTGAAAGAAGCATACATGATTAATTTTCACTGCTATGTCTTGAATGCCAGTTAGCTTTCCGAGAGCCATGCAGCTTACTACTGAGCATTGTCTATCGCCACCAGTGGTTGATTATTGTCAAGCACGAGGCGGGCATTTATGTTTCCTTTCTTATTTAAAAAAATGATTTGTCAGACTTTCTTAAGACTCTAGCTCTTTTCAGACATAGTAATAATTCCCTCCCAGTCTGCAAGGAGTTCGGAGTTAGTTTATGTTACCAAAAAACACTAAAATCTATTAATTAAAAAGAAGCAAATGTTTTAGAATAAAAATTTCGGGCAACAGCTTATAATCTGAAATGAGAAATATCGTCTGCTTTTTTTAAATTTATTCTTCTTTCAAAATGTCTCATGTATAAGACCTGTGGATTGTGGGATAGGTTTTTGAACTTTTGGAAGACAAATATTCCTGTTACATAGTTAAAAAGAATTTTAAAATGCATAACATTAAAATTTATAGTGCTCAATAAGCGACATTATTAATAGAAAAGAGAAAACACATCAGTCTTTACTTCTACAAGGGAAAGAAGGCGCCACATGATTCCCAAAAAAGGTACGTTACTGTTTCTAATGTTTCTAAAGTTAAATCATTGGTAGCAAGAAAATACGCAGACGCAGAAATTAATTCCAGAGTCTTTAAGCGCATCTGTAGCAATAATAATAAAATAATAAACCAAGATTTTACCAATTAAAAAAGCTGAAAAATAGGATATTCTCCAGCTTTTGCCGAGGCATGTGGCTCAACGCATAACAATTTGTATAGTTTTGTATGAGAACTATTTAGCAGAATATAAATGGAAATACGTTAAGAAATCCACTAGATGCTTTCTTTTCTCAAGGACATAAAATTTGCTGCATCAAGGATATCTTAATGAAACATGGGTTTACCGTGGGTAACCAAGTGACTGCTATAAAGAAAGGTCTATTTATTATCGAAAACGAAGAAGAAATATGTACATACCTGGCTCCGCCATTGCAAAGAAAGTTTCAGTAAAGTGATTACGACTATCGTAGAATTGTCTCGCAATGGGAAATTAAAAATAAGAGAAGTAAAAAAGAATGTTAAAATTCAGCAGTATGTACTCTCAAAGAGAAAGTTTTACGTGCGATATTTGCAAAAGAAATTTCCATTTCTTTATCCCAATGACTTTCAAGAAGTGAAATTTCATCAAGACAAAGCAGCATGCCATACTTCGAAATGTACCACAGCTTTCTTTGAAAAAATGAAGTGTAATACATATATTGAATATTATTCCTTTTCAGCGTATTCCTGCGAATTTTCCGGGCGTTTCACCTACGGACTTATTGTGCCTTTAGTCTCTTAAAAAAGATCTGTCTAAACCATCACGATATCAAACTCACCACTAGCCAAACCATCATGAATGGAAAGTAGTGAAAGAGGAGTGGAAAGAAAGCTTACGAAAAGCTCTTTTATCACGCAAATCACGATACAGACTTATAGCCCAGTAAAAAGGGCTCTCAGATCGAACATTTGAAAAGGTACTCCTCACATTTTAAACGTTAATTAAACGACCCCGAAATCATTCTAAAATGTGTAAACACCTTCTGTATTTATATTGTACATTTATCAGCCTATCTTTATTTATTTTAACTGGTATTTAACTTTTTAAGAGATGTTTGATGTGTTGTAAGAACTCTCACAGCGAAAAGTCATAGTTCTTAAAAAGAGTAAAGAAGTGTTCAGTAATAAATGGACTCTGAGTGGTAAACTAAGTCCAGTTTTTTTGTCCGTGAATAAATATACAATATAGGGTATACTGCATTTTATTTCAAATCGGTAATTATTTACTATGTGTAACTTGCTACATATCGATAATTATTTATTAGTGTACTATGGATAACTATGTGTAATCCATTATTATTTACTATGTGTGAGCGATAAAACATTACCACATTTATTGTTCATAAGTATTTACTCTGCCGCTTCACACAACCAAAGTAAGCCTTGCAACATATTACCTACAGACAAATGGACACCAGTCTACGTCATACACATTTATCTGGAAGTAATGATAATAATCTTTCGTCTTTTTGTTCTTATGTCGGTATTAACTCTTAAGTTCTGCAATGTAATGTTACAGACATAGTAGGGGCTCACTTTATGTGATCACGTTTATCAAAGACTATTTTGATAACATTAACAAAATGATAGCATTAAGCAATGAGAGAATTAGCCTTTAGAATCTCGTTGCAATTTATCTAATTTAATATAAATATAACTAGAAACATATAAGAACTTAGCTTCATGACATTTTAATTCGGAACAATTTCATTCGTAATTGATTGCCTACAGTTATTATGCAAAAGTTCAGTTATGAAGCGTTCATATTCATAATTTTTCTGGAAATTATTTGTCAGATACAACTTTGGCAGCCATCAATTTGACAGCAACTTTCTTTTCATGATGAATGTGTTTGTAAACAATGTTTTCTCCTTCCTTCTATCGGCTAAGTAAGCTATTTGTTGCTGCAAAATCAATCATCTCCATTTTTACGGTTAATTTTTCACTTTTCTAACGCATTAGTGAGCCACTGAAAGCCCCATTCTTCTTACGAATATCTGCAATTCAGCGCTTTCTCAGCATTCCGATCTTTTCCGCTACGTATTCAGATCATGTTTTAATTTCAGTTTTGATTTGATTTGCAGATAATAACTTCACGATTATTCAAAAACTTGCATAAGAGGATTTGAAAAATATCCATCTTAAGATCACACTCGTTTTTAAGATTTAGTCTTAGCGTTTTAACAAGTCGACTTTATCCCTCACAGCATTACTCCCTTTGTTTGATTCTATAATAAAAATTATTAAACAGAATAAAAAAAATGAGCGTTTCCTAAAACAGAAAAATTAGTGTAAAGTTCAAAACAAGCGAAGAGTTACTTTGGTGCGAAAAGGTAAGATTTTATGGAATTTCTCCTTATTAAACTAGTTATTCCCTTCTATCTTCCTTAAACTAGAAACAAAGTTCCTTTACAGTTGTTTGTTTTAAATCAAAATCAAATTTCTTGGAGACTTGTTTCTGTCATGTGATGACTGTATACTCTATTTTGATATAATTCGGCGATTTTATCTTTCATTTGGCAACTTTACTTCAGTATGAAAAATTCATTCTATAATATTTTGATAACATTAACTATTTTTTATCATAATAACCGATGTATTTTCCATCTTTTCGTATACAAATGGACGGAGTTTAAGGAACTTGATAACAATATTCAGAAGATAGCATTAACCACGATTACATTATGCGGTATGTACTATAGTATAAGCAGATGCCCATACTATTTTAGTACAAATTTCATTAATCCATTTCACTTCTGGTGTTTATTATTTAGTTGCTAAAGAGCAGTATTTACCTATTTTGAACCATTACGTGAAAGCATTTAAATATTCATGTTTAAAACTTTGAAAAGCAATGTATGCACATGTAAATTTTAAATACCCTAATAAATAAAAGCCAGTAAAGTAAAATATTAGACAGCTGAAATGCAGCGAGAGACATGTAGGCAAGACAGTAGAAAACTAAAGGAAACATTTCGTGCTTAAATGCAATACTATAATTTAAATACCTAGTGAAGGAACATATACTTCTCAAAATCCATTGATTGGTTTATCGGTTTTTGTTCTTAATTTCATCGTTTTAGGATGGGAGATGATGTAAATAATTAAATCTAGAAGAATGAAATTAATGATAATTTTATTCATTAAGAGTATTTTTGTATTGTCTTCATCTGAGATGTGCTCTAAAAATTATACTTTCATTTACATACTTTCGATTGAGTTTTGAAAAGGAAGTGGCACTTCAAGTATTCCTCTTTTTCAAAATTCATGATGGAATCCGTAGCAGCCTCAATCGATAAGTCTGCGCAACTAATAATCCAACGTTAGAAGAATTCCCTTACCCAACTTCTGTTTTTCATGCGATCCAGTAATTTCTGTCTAACGATCGTTATGAAAAGGGAAAAGAAAGTTTAAACTTCTGGAATGAATATAGTTTGAAATGAATTCCTTAGAGATTCGAATCTTGTGCAGTACATAAATAAGAAATTTCTCATTTATCCATAGGCAATAGTAAAAAAATATTAGAAAATAATTACATGTAAGGTACATGTGCATTTCTTTTTACCTCCTGGTACGAAGTAAAGAAAGTATTGTAATCGCAAAAAATTTCGTGTTTCATCTTTCAACGAAAACGTCGGTTTTGACCACTCTCGAATCCATTTGAATGATGTTTTGAGTAATTTCGTAATCGTAGAACGTTGACAGTTCTTATATGGAATTGCTAGAACATGTAGTCGCGCATCTTGCTTTTTTGTTGCCGATTGGCTAAACCAAACATATATGTATAGCCACTCTCTTACTCGGCTCGGTGAGCTCAGTTTTTTTAATAATTATATGTTGGTGAATTATGCGTTTTTTGCTCTAAAAGTGATTGAATTATGTTGTTTTTATATTTAAGGTTTTTATGCCTTTAATTAATCTCCATGATAATCAGCAGTTTATAAGTTTAAATAAAGTTAAGCCTAACGACCGCCATTCGTTTACATTTGAAAATCTCAAACTTTAGTAGAATGGTGAATTAAGTCAGTTAGTGCTTTAAATTCAGTATCATTTTGCCCAGTGAAGTAAAAGTTAACTTTGTTTAAATTGAAAAGAATGAATTGAAAAGTTGACTTTGTTGTCTTTCTGCCCGCCGGCCAAATTGCTTGTTTTGGCGTAGAAATTAATTTGAATTATAAAAGCTGCTTTTTAAACTGTATTTGGCGTTCCAGATTTTTCTGTATTTTACAATTTTTAATGATTGAATTTTTGTATTCTTTTGCCTTGCCCCGAAGTCAGAGTTAAATTGATTGAGTTAGAAATATATCAAAAATAAAATTCGAGGAAATAAATTTAAATGAAGTGCAGCAAAAATGTGTATTATTTAATAGTACATACAAAAAATGTCATATGGTGTCCACATCAGATATTTTACTATACATATTTTTAATTAAAAATAAGCAGTGGAACACGATTGACTTATTTCTGATGTTAAATGAATATCCGAAAGAGTAGATTTAATATTATTAAAACGAATTCGCAGTTAAAAATTAGTATGTATCCAACTTACCGATAGCGAATAGTTTTAGCAGGTTTTGTTAAAAGGTGTAAGTTACTTGTAATTTCATCCCCTAAAAAGAACTAGATTTTAGCTAAAATCTTATAGCATTGGTGTAATAATTGGAAACAAAAGCGCTTTCGATGGTACAATGCCTGTTATATTATATTTTGTTCTGTTTTGAGATTTCTAAATTTATATTTTATGTCCTCTGTTGACATTAAACAGTGAATCTATATACTTTAGAATTTTTAAATGCATTTATTTTCTAGTGTTGCTGAAATAGTTTAGTTATAGAGCTTGACATGTGTCCCCCGTTGACAGCGTTAATCTAGTTGTCGTTGAGAATCTTTTTACCGTATTTAACATTTTAAATAATCGAACATGATTCATTAGAAAATATTTCATTTATCCTATAAATAAAAGTATCAAATCTTTATTTCCCCATTTATTATTATTATTTATTTATTTAGGTATTTAAAATTGTGAGTACTTGTAATAATCTATCAAGACGCATGCTATTAACACTTACCAATTAAACCAGTGCTTATTTCTTATGGTATTCTTATGGTCGAATACACTTAATACACTTATACTGGAATATATTACGAACATTATTTTGCAAGAAATTATTTTAATTCTTTCAGATTTATGGGAGTTGATGATATACTAAAGTTATAAAAATGATTTATGGTACATCAAAGTAAAAATATATCAGTAAATTTAATTTAGGATATAAAAATTAATAAAGTTTTATATTGAACCCCAACAGCTTTGAAATTTATTTTCTGTTACGTTCTTATAGTTTTCAATTTATCCACTATACTACAAAGGAAACGCGTCAACATGATTTTTTTTTTGGCTGAAATACGCAAATTTCAGGTTAGGTTTGAAGAAATACATTACGTAATGATATTCTATTTCCATGATACTCTGTAATTAAAAGTATTATAGAAAGTGAAAAAATAGTCTATTCATGTATGTTTCCAGACTTGTTCAAGAATATAGAAATGTAAGATATGTTTCAGATCTTATTAGAAATAAAATTATATGCTTTAGTTAATTTTATTTTGACATTTCTTCAAGATAGGAAGAGGGCAAAACGAATTTAATATCAGTTCTGTTCGAAAGTATCGCAACTTCTTGATTATTCGAATTCGGGATTAATAACTTCGTTTCAAAAAACGATTTTTCATATATCCCCATCACAATGTTGCATATGATTGGATAATAATACCCTTGTGTTGAACAGGGCCAAGATGATTAGCCCATTCAATTTAAACGATTTTGCTTTCCTTCAGTATGTTTGTGAACTTGGTCTGCACTTGTTTACTATTTCTAATATTGAGAGATAAAAGCAATAGAAATGTTACAAAATACTGAAAAATTTAACTCGTAACCATTGAAGATCTATGGGTATCTATGGTATCTATGAGTCATCTATCAAATTAATAATGATAGACCTTGAAAACATGAGTTTTTGCGGAATGAGTGAACTTTTAGCACTCGATAGGATTGTAATTCATTCGATTATTTGGACATCAAATTCATTATTATTTGGACATTCTTTTTCAAAATTATATATTTTAAATTTAATTATTTTTTAACGCATTTATAAAGTGAGAGATATCACACTAAATCCTCCTGCATTGTCTGGGTTTGTAAGTCTGTGCTTGCCGTGTTTCAGAGTAAAGCCAAATAACGGGAAATGTATCTAAAATGTTTTGCTTACGTTCAGGAATCCGCCGATTTATTATCAATATGAAAATATTTAATTCATTTAATTAATTACTAAGCATTATTACAGTTATTGACCACCTAGAATATTTCCATTTATTAACAAGCTAAAAGATCAAATTAAACATCATTTCAGAAGTTTACATTTTGTTATAGCCTTTCCATACATCATGTCTAGTACTAAATATGTCAGAGGTATTCGAATGAACACATTGTTTCTTATGACGAACTCCTCCTGTTTCGTTTACTCTACCATATTAAGGAGTTTTAAACAGGAATAATAATTTATAAGAGAGTATTGGCACCTTTAAATCAGTTGTAGTGAAACTCGTCTATTGCTGTACGTAGTGAGCACTATCTCCGCGTTCAGTTAGCCGAGCAAGGCGCTAGGATCTAAATCAAAAGTTTGATTTGTAAATAATCTGATAAATCGTTGCCCATAGTTCCGCAGAAAAGTGGAATTAAATTTGGTTTAGTTAGTTTAGTCCTGCCCTTTGAGCGGAAATCAACAATGAAATTTTATTTTTCTATATCTGTTTTAACTATTTAGAATTCTAACATTGTCACGAAAATTATTTTGTCAATCTAGACGTTAGGCTAGCATTTAGATTAGAACAAGTTGAGTTTAATCTTGTAACTATATAACAGGTTTACTAACAGAATGTTTTTGAATGACTTGTTACTCCAGTTGACGTGTTGACGCAGTCTCGACACCCCAGCTGAGAAACAATGCATTAAATTATTTACACTTTCAAAGACAAGATATTGCTCGCGAAAAGTTAGCATTAAAGGCTCGAACACTGCTTAGACGAGGATAATTTTCTAGAATCCTTTAACAATCTTAATTTCTATTTCGCCATATATGACTAAATATTTGCGCAGTATCAAAATGGGTAAGAACACAATTCTGAAAAAGAATTTGATATTCCATGACGCACCACATTATTATTTTTTTTTCCAGTGGCACTAGCCGTTATAGGAGCTGGCTACTACTCAGACCGGAAGCGGTGATCACTTTATTAAGGAGGCACCGAACAGATGGGTCACGATTACTTCCTATGAAGAGACTGACAATTTACATCCATGCTCGCTCCGGGATTCGAACCCGGGGCATTCGGTACGGCAGTCAGAGCCACTTTCCCTCTAGGCGGCCTATCACTCACCGCTATTTTTTGATGGGAATGTGCAAACTAAAAGTTGCATAATAGCATTGACGGATTGATAATTTGCGTCCACGAACATAAATTTCATGAAATCAGATGAAAAAATAAATCTTGCTTCTATTTAATCATAATTTGTTTCCACATGTAGCTGCAAAATTAGAAAACTGGTATTTTATGCTATATTAAAATTTCCCTCAGTTTTGGTAATAAAGTTTCAAAAGTTTACGAAATAATCTTTTCAGATCTCTTAACTTTTCTTCCAAAATTAAAATTTTATTCTAAATAGGAAAATGGTGGTGTGGTGTATTTAATTATGGCAAAGCACAATAGGGCTATCTGCCTAAGGGGAGGGATGCCTTCGTGGAGGACTTTCTGAGGGAAACTGGCTCGTATACACGTTACAAATGGGAAAAACCACGTAAACGCCCATGCAGCCAGCCGTTCGCGGGATTCGAACCTCGGACCGAACTACCAATGTTCAGGGACTTTACCGTTCGGCCGCTGGTGGGCCTAAATATGAGAATGACCCTTAGTCTTGTGACTGCACTGAATATAAATCCAGTTATTTGAAGAAATGAAGCACTGAAATTTAAGTAAAATTTCAAATCCACGAAAATGCGAACTCAAAATCCTCGGAGAAAAACGAAAAATCAAACAAAAATGTTTAATTTTCCTGCAGAAGCGGTTTTTGAATAATTGAAAATGTCTTTATCTTTTGAACTCATAGTTCTTTAAGCATTCCCCCATACTTCCGCACATCAATTATGCAGAGGTTTAGTCCTCCTTTTATTGTTCTGAGGTGTTCCTTCCGCTTGAAGGTTTTTTAGTTGTCTTTTTACCCCCAGTAACGATTATCTTGTTAATGCGAATTATCAATTCATGTATCTTACAGACTCCGTAAATCTGCAGGGAGAAACGGGGTAGCCTGCCGTCTAGAATTGCGAGAATCTTTTCATGGTAAACGCTTTTTATTCTATTCTTTAACTGCTACGATTCTAATTATTTAGGAAGAATAAGCAAATATTCACAGAAATTTCTTAGGGACAGACCAAAAAAATGATAGTTGTATATAAAGTTAGAACTCCTATTTTAAATTACGGGTACGTTTTAAATTTGCAGTCTTAGTAAGTGATCTTGGTGAAAAAAGATCGTCACTAAAGTAAAGCAGACGTAAAAATAAGCCTAAACTAAATTCTGTAGTTCGGAATGTATAAAATTTTATATCTTGAAAGAACTAATGTAGGTTTAAAATATTACAGGTTAAGAAGCTATAAAAAATTTAAAATATTCTGATTTTAGATGCAAAAGTTTCAAATTTTGTTAAAACGAAAAAGTCAGACTTTATATCTTCGCATTTTCTTTTATTTCTGTACATTTAAAACGCATCAATATTGCCGTGACATATTTGTGTATTATTAGTAAACTTTAAGTACATTAAAATATTTTATTCGCTTATAAAATGATAGATATTTAAGTACTGCGGCCCCAAATGCAGAGACACTAAACGTTATAAGCAGAAAGAAAAAAATATAAAAATAAAATTTAAAAAAAAAAAAAAAAAAAATCTGAAGGCTTTCAGATTTTATTACGCCCAAAGAGGCGTTTTTTCCACAGGGAATTCAAAACGGGATTTGAAAAGTGATACAGACATTCAAAGTCATTCGACGCAAAATACCGTTAGACATTGTAACGTCTTTACGTTGCTAAGCTACCAACATAATACCAATAAAAAATGAAACCTCGCACATAAAATATCCGTGCTGGAAGAGGTAAACGATGCTAATGTTAATGGATCGCTTTGAAATCATTGAGTTTGTTGATCAAAAATTAGTTTAAGTTTTACAAAACAAGAAAAAGATAATAAAACAAATTCCAAATTTGGGCTTCCAGATGGTCGTATACGAGTAGACTTTATTCAAAATTTGATGTCTCTAGGTACCGTTGTTATTTCACAATGTCAGAAACATACATACATTCATGCAGATTCTTCATTATTTCATTTCTTTAATGCAAGGCTCTAATATTTGGTGGCAACAATTTGAAAAGTGATTCAGACTTTTCTAGTGAAACAACGGAAAATGCCAAAACGAAATTAACAGCGCTTCTGGGCACACAGCCCTTTAAAAATTATATATTTTATTATACACTGCTGGCCATTAAAACTGCAACTCGTGGAAGGAAAATTTGACGAACGTCAAAATCACTTGAAAGAAAAAAGAGAGTGGGATATGCAAATGATTAGTATTTCAGAGCATTTAGACGACGCAGGAGGAAGATACGACATCTGAAGCGCTGCATAAAAGAAGAGTTGTGCAGTGGATTTCTGATTCAGAAAGCGTTATATAAAGTCGGAGATTGATCAGAATACCGTGTAATACTTCGAATAAGGAGAAAAAATGCTTATCAGTAAGTGTCGGAATTCGATAGAGTCAGGATCGTTGCCTATCAAGAGTGTGGATTATCGTTCCATTATATTGCCCGCCCTATGAAGGCACTAGTCGGTATCCAACCTCTTTTATGCGAAAATGGAATATGGTTGTTGAGGGTCATACTGAACGGCATTCAGAATCTCAACGCTCTCCCATGACTAACGCCCTAGAGGACAGACATATAGTGCAGAGGACAGCCCTGCAAAACCATACATCCACATAACGGACCATTCGTCAGGAAATGGGCACTTTTGCAGCACGCCCGGTATCCACTCTTACGGTGCATCAACGTTTTCAGCAGCTTGGTCTATCAGCAGGGCGACTATTACTTTGTCTTCCCTTGACAATGGAGCATAGAGAGAGACGGCGACTCTGGTGACTGAATGACAAAGCTGGATGCAGAAGTGGCACAATGTCGCTTTTTCCAACGAGTCCCAGTTCTACGTGCAGTATTCTGATGGCCGTATACGTGTCTGGAGTGCCCGGGAGACCGCACGTTGCCTGCTTGAAATCATTATCGGCATAGGGGCGCTGCACCTGGTGTGCTGGTTTGGACAGCCACTGGGTACGCGATACGCACATCTCTGGTTCGAATCGATGGTAATTTGAACTCAGATCGATACATTACGTCCAGTGGTTGTGCCCTATCTTCGAGGCTTACCAAACGCCCTCTTCCAGACAGATAATGCAAGACCACATGCTGCCCGTGGTGTTTGTCCTGACCTTCCTCGATACACAGGGTATTCGGTTGCTTCCCTCGCCTGCACGATCTTCAGTCTGTCTCCCACTGAAAACATCTGGTCATGAGTTGCTGAGAAACTGGCCCGCTACCCCTCTCCAGCTAATACGGTTTATGAAGTGTGGCCATAGACTTGAACAGCATGAAATAAATTCCTCGTTTCTGTCATCCAAGCCCAGTTCAACTCGATGCCTAATCGGGTAAGGGCCATTTTAGCTGTCAAGGGTGGCATCGGTTTCTACTAATTTCGCCCCCCCGTATATATTTCGCCCCCTTCCCCTGTAGAACTTTTGATATACGTTGCATGTACGCATGTTTCTGAGAGTAGTTTTTAATAATATTTAATTGCCGAGAGTGGAATTCTGGACCTCTCGAATACACGCCTAGTGTGCTGACCTTTACACCACGAAGGCATGCTAAGAAGGCGGGGGAAGTGCCTTATAACTTTACAATGTTTGCAAATGATATAAGAAATTATTTCATTATCCCTGTATAGTCTCACAATTAATTGAAAGCTCTTCCTAGAAAGTCTTCCACGAACCCATCTCTTCGCTTAGGCACAGAGCCCTCCAGTGCTTTACCATTACTAAATAAACCAAAATGAAAGTTTTTCCGGATAATAATTAGAAAATTTATGGTTGGAATCCTGGCGAAGACCTAGTTCACGTTTTCGCTTCCGAAAGAAATTTAATTTCTCTACAAAGACATACGTGTTTTTCTTAATTTTGCTCGTACACAACTGTATTTTGCATATGAAGCTTGATGTGTGAGGCTCCTGTTTTTAAATGCTTATAGGTTTTTAAAAATATTTTTTCTGTTATCAATTTTGTATGTGCTTAAGGGTACCAAAAATGGCGGATTAATAATTTTTCAGTTTGCAAACTGTCAAGATTTATTAAAATTATGCAGTATTTCATTTGAAAACTCTTTTCTTGGCAATATGCACTCAATTCCTAATTTATCTTGAAGCGTGTAAGAATTATTTATTTACATTTTTATGGGAAAAAATGAGCAGGAAAATGCAAGAAAACTATAAAAATGGCAAAATTTAAAAATATTACAAACAAATTTCGTATATTGATTCCTGTTTAACACCTAAGATACTTTAAAGATAACTATTAATTAAAAAATAAATCCCCAAGGAATTAAAGATTTAGATGAAATTTCATATTTAAAATGAATTGTTAGAACAGCAGTATCAAATTACACGAAAAATTCTCAGTGATGCATTTCATTATAAATTATTAACTCATGACAACTTACGCACTTATATAATTGAAAAGTTGGCTTAAATTATTCAAGATGAGCGGGCATTTATTTCACTGAAGCGTTTGCGCACATAGTTTGTAACAATTATTCCCTCAAGTGACAATTCTGTGGATCTGTACCATTATTCCAACACCACTTAACTAGAAACAATAAACAGCTCCAAAGAATTTTCCTTCGAATTATCGAACCAAAAAAAAAAAAAAAAAAAAGGTAAATGTTTAATGGCCTTTCAAGAAATGAAGAAAACTGCAACAAGTATTTTCCTCTTTCAATAAATTTACAAGATGAGATATTAAGTATTATAAACAAAATTAAGCGTTAAATGAGTAATTAAATAAATTTGTTTGCGTAGAAACTGAAACTAAGAATGGCACCTAAGTGTGTAAAGCTAAATTAGATGAAAAAAAAAACAAAAAAAAAACAAGAATATTTGAGATATGACAAAATTAAAGAAATACTAAATGTATGGTAGAAAGTGCTCATCATAATCTGGATATTTGGATTATAAACCTAAGATTTCATGCAGAGTTTAATTCAGTAGTTTTCCGCACTTCTAAGAATTTTGTTATTTAAATACAGCATTTATGACCAACATATACCAATGTTAGAAAAATTAAAGAAAATTTTCAAAATAATTGTTACACTTTATTTTAATTAAGATTATTGCTTACTTGCATACTGAAAAACCCCGATGGAATTATTATAAACTGGATAAAGTTGTAGAGACATTAGGTATTTTTGGGAAGCAGGAAAGATGAAACATGAGTAATCGCCTTCGCCGGGAATCGAACCACGGACCTCTGGAATACCGGCTCAGCGTGCAGAACCACTACACCACGAAGGCATGCTAGGAAGGTGGGAGAAATACCTTATAAAATATCTTGTAAGATCTATCTCTATTCTTCCACATAAACTAAATTAGATCCTAGAATGAACCTGGCGAATTCTCGCCCAGGCGTGAATTAAATACCAGCACAGAAGAAGGGTGCAAAATAACCCTTTATTAAATCAAATTAATTTAACAGCTAGGCACGGACTTCGTGCGTTACAAAAACACCGTTCACTTGCGGTGGTAACTAAACCTAGACTATAATAGAAATAAAATCTGAAAAATAAAGAGTGCAAGAACGCATTTCAATTTATGCCTAAGAGGTGGACTCACAGAAATCTAATCGGCGTGATACTAAACGGATAAGGCCAAGAGGCCTACTAGCGTGACCGCAAAATAACAACGAAACGTGCGCTTGGCTAGCGAAACACGCTCTGAATAAACTGAGATAATCACACGTTTAAATAGCACTTCACTTAACTTTAAATTTACATCCTGGCGAGAGAATATGAGGAAAAGTTGAAAAGCTTAGAACAGGAAAACTTAAAATAAATTTGTTATGCAAAATAGGGAAAACCCTACAATCATACTGCTAATTAATGAAGAGAATTTTATACTGACAAAATTCCAATTAATCTGCGTCATTTTTTTTTTCCACCGAACCAACCCAGTAAATTTAAGAAATTTCAGTCACCACACGGAACACAACAGATTCGATTTCATTATTAATGTATGTCTAATTTTCAAAAGTTGTTTGATGAGAAATAATTATTTTTTTCAATAAGAATCATGCTACGTTTATATGAGTAGTTTGTTAATACTGCGAGGCGTTAATGCAGAAAGTATGTTGTAAAAAGTAAAGTAGTTTAATGAACGTGTTTTCTGTTGAACTCATTCCCGCTAACCCTTTTCTTTTCTTTTTAGCTTTATTATTAAGTACCGTTTTAATCGCACTTACGGCGTGTACAATTCAACAGCAAAATCAAAAAAGTTTTAGAAGCAGCGTATGTTTAGAATTTCGGATTCAGTGTTAAGTGTTGACTTATATTTTTCTATTTTCTTTCAGTCTTTTTCTCAGTTCATGGCTCTCGATAACTTACTAAAAGTTTTTTTGCCTTTTTATTATTAACGTTTTGTGTGTTAACTTTATGTATTAAATATCACATTTTTCCAACTTACGCATTTACTCTGTATAAAATTCAGTTCAACAATAAAATTACAAAATATTTAAAAGTAGCATATATTTAGAATTTCCGATAAAGAGCCTCGCGCTCTGGAGTTAAAAATGTTATTTTCCGTACAGTACTGCCATTGCTTGATTTCAAATCGTTGAGTCTGTTAATCAAAAATCTGTAAAAGTTTTACAAAATACGAAATATATAAGGTAACAAATTATAAATTCGAAATTCGCTCTTCCAGGTGCACATATTCGAGGGGTGGACAACGTTATTCAAAATTTGACGACTCTAAGTACAGTCGTTTTTCACAGTGCGAGAGAAACATACATATATTCATGCAGATTCTTCATTACTTAATTTCTTTAAAAATAGTACGGGGCTATAATATTTGGTGGTAACTATTTGAAAAGTGATCCGCCATTTATAGTGAACTGACACAAAATCTCATTTCCAGACTAATAACCCCTTTTGAGTTATAAAATATATGACAATAGGAAATTGAAAAAGCAACTAGATAATTTATAACTAATTAAATTTCTGAAGGACTAACAAGAAGTTTTTTGGGCACTCTTTAAATTAATCATTAATAGTAATTCTTTTATTGCTTTTCCAGATTTTGTAAAAATTATCACTATGAAACCTCTGGAAAGTTATCAAACGCGGAAGACAAGGCTCGCTCTTCCAAAATTCCACTTAATTCTGACATTGGAATATTTATATGACATATATTTTTTCAAACTTTTAGGCATGTACCGATTAGGTAGTTGTCACTAACTGATCTTGCACCGTTTCGTTAGCGACAGAGTTACGCAGCATATACAACAAGGGATTAATCTTTACTTCACATTTAAGCAGAGAGACTGCCTAAACATCATGTTTTATTTGGGATCTGAACTAGTGTCGAAGCTTTCTCAGTTTGAACTCGGGCTGAAATAAGAAAACTAGTAGCGTGTGTGCCGACAAGCAATTTTTGAAGCGTGTGTGGAACTTTTCAAGCTTAAACGATATCGAGTTATGCATTTCTTTTCCATAAAAATAAAATGTAAATGCAGGAGAAAACTAAGTTCTTGCCTTTTAAATCAACTGAAATGTATCGATCATATTTTCGAATCAATTAAAATTTCATACATGATTTACTTTTCTTGCAAAGTAAAACTTTATAAAGTACGTAATACATTCATTCAGGAAACGATCTTTCAGACTTACAGCATGTCACATTTTTCTAAAATAAACCTCAAAATAGAATTGAGAAAAAAATACCCTCCGCCATCATGTAAGTTTTCGAACAAAGTATTATGTTTCGATAGTAGTTGGAACATATTTGCATTCTTTATTCGAATGAAGAAAAGTGAGGGAATAACGCTTTGACTGCCCCCCCCCCTACGCCTCGTCCTTACATCGGCTAAGAACGTTTTTCGCATGCATTTTGTGAAAGGTTGCGGTGGTTATTTGAATGTGAACGAAAAGAAAAAAAAAAAAAAAAAAAAAGAAATAGAAAAGAAGACGTTTCCAATAGCTTGCCAGATTGGAACAAAATTGTCTGAAATCTTCTTTTCATGGAAAGGTTCTTCAAATAGACGACGCGTAACTATACGGAGGTTTCCAAAGCATGTTTTGCTGTATGTATGGTTGCAAGCGTAACTTTAATCTTTTGAAGCCACAGGAACGTTCGTTTTCATGGTACAAGTTTGGAGAATATGAATATAATCTTCTATTATTTTCATAAATATGCAGATATTTAATATGTTTGAAGCATATATCAATAAAAGCTTTTTTCATATTTACAAGAAATTCATTCGAGAAAGCGGTATTGAAAACTGATTGAATACGAAGGAATTCATTACATTTTTTCCTCCATGAATGATACGTTCATAAGACTTCCCATACTGCATCCTTTAAATAAAGTAGTAATCATGAGTGAATCGAATTCATGTTTATAACGTAATACGTAAGGCATTTTTCTTTTCGCTGAATTTAAGTTAATTATAAGAGCTTTTCAAAAGATGCTGCTGCGTGTATGTGCATAAAGGAGAAAAGGCATGATACCATTTCCTCAAAAAAGTACTTTAAATAAAACTCTCGAATTCATTTTATTTAATAATAAAATTTTGCTGTTTTTATATTAAATTATATAATTTTATTTGAGGTAAAATTTACTGACCAAAAGTTTATAAGGATAATCTCTTCAGTATAAATTTAAGGAACTGTCAGGCTGCATAGAAGCTTTCGTGATTGTTAGTAACGTAAAAAAGACCCAGTTCCTCTTAGAAAATTTGTCACGGAAGGAACCCATTTCTTAGACCGATAACCTTTCCGAATGAAATATTTCCGTAAATCACAACTGCTCGTCATACGCTAGCGACTGAAATTCAATTATACTCGGCATTTTACCAAATACAGTATTAAATCTTGAAACTAAAGATATTGTTAAATTTTTCAATTAAGGGAAAGTAGTTTGATGTTAGCTGTCTACCTACGCTCTGTTTCAGTTTTGATAGAGAGCACTCATGCTACGCCGAGCAGCTAGTAAGTATTCAGAGTAGAGTAGCTTGTTAGCATTCAGCGTTTCATACCCATGCCCGAAAAGGATTAGTTAGTTGTCTAGAACTTCCAAGAAATGACTGCAGGTGAATTAAAATGTAATGCACTGCATTACATGTGAATAATTCATTGCTGAAATTACAGAATGCTTTGGTTTATTTAATTAGGGTAAAATGCACGGTAGTTATCTCCCTAAAAGACTTATATATAGACTTTATAAAATATATTGGCTCGTATCCACGTTATACATAGAAAAACCAAAAACAAACGCCCATACAGCCAGTTCATTCTCTTGGAATCGAACCCAAGTCTAACTATCTGTGTCCAGCGACTTTATCCCTCTACCGCCAGTGGGCAAAATTGTACAGAGATGTTAAGTCCAAACTAAAGTGGTCAGATGCTAGGAAAATAAAATTAGTTAGAGAATGTCTAAAGGCCCGGTGGCACAGCGGCTAGCGCATCGCGCAGCAGCACCACAGGTCCGGAGTTCGATTCCTGGGCTGGGCAAGGTCGACTCAGCGTTTCATCCTTTGATTTCCATCATTTGGGTCGATAAAATGAATACCAAGTTCGCTTGGAGACTAAACACTGGGGGTCCTGCGACAAGCTGACCTCTTGTTCAAGGCATATGCTTACACACCCCAGGGCTCACGATAAAGAAAGCATATTTTTTCGGACACTGCAAGCCTTGGCCCATTAGGGCTGTTACGCCACTGAGTTTTAAGTTTAGTTAGAGAATGTCAGATTGAGCAATACAAAAGTATAGTATGTAAATAAGCATGTGATATCATCCCTTTCTTCATCCACCGCCTCATAGAGAAATAACTCCCCCTTCTTGTATTTTTAAACATTTATTTCACAAACACAAAACTAATACTAAACTACAATACTAATAACTGAAATATATAAAGTAATAAAAGTGAATTTCGGTTTCATTAATGGCTCACACGAGCCTTCCGTATGACCTCTTTGTCGGTCTCCCTCTTGGAAACTAAACTTTTGGCGCCTCTCGAGACTGAGAGTTAGCGCCCTCTATACATCTTGTTGGTTGGCGTCACCAATACATCACACCCCCCATCCAAGATTGAAATAGGGTGAAAGCCTATTGAAATATGACAAATTATGGTGACGTCAAACAAAAGAGTTACTTACCTACTAAAGTCTACAAATCAATCTATACTGAAGTTGAAAGATATATAACACAATACTTATACAGGTTAGTTCTACACCTACTACAAGACTTCTTCTAAAACTGTAATATATAAATGATTAAAAATTAGTATTCAAACAATTCTAATGCAATAGAATACTTAAAGCGTCTATGATATACTTAAAAGTCTCTAGGAGAGTAGCTGAAAAAGAAACACACACATAAAAAAATAATAATATTAAGAGTTCATAAATGTCTATGAAAAGTTCTTTCTTTCACACAAGTCACTCAACAGTCTCTAGTCTGGACAACGCATCAGCATTGCCTAACTTAGCACCTGGGCAATGTGAAATTGTAGTATCATACTTCTGTAATGCTAAAGCCCATCTCTGTAACTTAGAAGATTGTGGTGCGTTCTTTGTGATGAAAGTTAACGGATTGTGATCAGTTATCAGTTCCACAGGTGATCCAAAAATCCAAGTTTCAAACTTTTTCAAGCTCCAAATAACAGCATAAGCTTCCCTCTCGATAGTTGGCCATGCTTGTTGTGTTTTGGTAAGTTTCTGGCTGGCGTAACTAATCGGGTACAACTTTCCGTTTTTCCTTTGAGATAAGCAGGCTCCAACACCTGTTGAAGATGCATCACATTGAATTATAAAAGGTAACCCTGGAACAGGGGTATAAAGACTAGGTGCTTCCATTAGGCATTTCTTTAATTTAATGAATGCTTCGTCGTGTTTTTCTGTCCAGCACAGCTCTTCAGGACTTCTTCTTTTGGTGAGCTCGGTTAATGGATAAGCTGTTTCGGCGTAATGTGGAATGTAGTCTCTGTAATAATTACATAGGCCTAGAATGCTTTTCAATTGTTTTTTTGTTTGAGGTCTAGCAATTTCTGGATAGCCTCCACTTTCTCTGGATCTGTACGATGACTGCCGGAACCGATGATATGTCCTAGATACTTAATATGAGTTTTAGCGAAGTAACATTTCTTGTGATTTACGGAAAACTGTAGTTCTAACAGTTTTGAAAAAATGGTGTCAAGGTGTACTAAATGTTCATTCCAATTATTTGAATAAACAGCTATGTCATCGACGTAGGCTCGAGCAAAATCTTTGTATTTAGCAAGGGCCTGGTTCATGACTCTCTGAAATGTTGCAGCGGCGTTGCGTAGCCCGAAAGGCATGACTTTAAATTGATACTGAGCTCGATGTGTCTTGAAACATGCTAATTCTTGACTCTCTCTTTCTAATGGTATGGCCCAATAGCCTTTGAGTAAATCAATGCTGGATATCACTTTGGCTTTTCCAATGTAGAATAAGAGCTCTTTAGGATTTTCCATAGGGAAGTCATCTGGTTTCGTTACTGCATTAAGGGATCTAAAGTCAACGCAAAGGCGAATATTACCGTCTTTCTTCATAACGCATACAATAGGGTACGAAATTTCAGCGTTGGTTTCTTCAATCAATCCCATTGATAACATTTCTTCGATTTGTTTATCTACTTGAGGTTTCAATGCTTCTGGAATTCGATAAACATATGGCTTCTTCCTTTCATTGTCACTTAATCTTATTTTATGTTCTCCTACTTTGGCAATTTGTACCTTATTTATAAATAAGTTTTCATATTTTCTTAACAAGTTCATCATTTCATTCCTTTTATCATCATCTAAATGGCTTAAATCTACTTCGCTAAGATGAAAATGATCGGACTTGTCACTCACACTGGGTGTGGGATGGATTTCTCCTAGTTCTTCTTCGTTCTCAAATATTACACCTACTGCCTGTACTTTTGGATTAAATTTTCGAATTTTATTTACATGTACTCTTCTTATTGTACCATCTGTCAGTCTGACTCTGTAAGAATCTGGATTACAACGAGATACTATTTCTGCAGGTCCTATCCATCTAGCATATAATTTATTACTGGAATCTGGAATCAGCAGGTACACTTGATCTCCAGGGTTGAATTCTTTATATATAGCCCTTCGATTAGCATATCTTGCATATGCGCCTTGTGTCAATTCTGCATTTATAGATGCTTGCTCTGCTGCTATTTCTAAATTCATCTTTAGCTCCTGTAGATAATCAACAGCACTTTTACCCAATTTTATTGGTAATGGAATTTCTCCTGACCATGACGATTTTAATACTAATCACAAAGCAGCTGCTAGGAATGTTGCTACACAATAATAAATAACAACAGTCATTAACATATTAATTAATAAATAATATACGGCGTTGTAAATACACAGCCTCCCAATTGAATTAGAGATGATTAGCAGGGTTGTGGCTTGTATTGCTTTCGACATCCTCTTTGCTCTCTCTCTGAACGCCCTCTCATACTCCGATGTGGCAATCGCCCCTTTGGTTACTTGACCCACTATTACTTTATTTACTATTTTGCCAATATCCATTTCTAGTTCTTCCGCTGAAACTTTTCTCACCTTTTTTGATTAATCTACAGTGACGTACCTATCACCCTACTCCACAGTACAGCTATCTTCAGCCTACTTTCATATTTCTCAGCTAACTGGAATAATTCTTAGAACATAACGGGATTTGTCAATTCGGTAAAATCCTCCACATGACGTGGCAACCTCGGCAAAATAAGTTGTACGAATTTACAACGAAAATTCTGATCGTAAATTTTAGCTTAGGCTGTAGATTAGTAAACTCGCAGACTCGGCTAGCAAAACTAGCAAACTCGGCTAACAAAAGCTGAAGCCGATTCAAGTCAATTTAGAACTTGGACGAAAATAGCAATGGAAAGATCACTACGAAAAGCTCTCTCTTAACGTAAAGAACTGCCCTATTATATACATTACTAATTTGCATTCCAGTGGGAGCTGACAAAAATTGAAGTGATACTACAAGCAAAAACAAGATAATGGGTTAGTAAGCGTAAAACCCTACAACTTGAATTAATTAATATTATTACATATTTGAATTAAATAAAAGCAACAAATTGTTTTGATTATGAACCATTGACGATGAAAAGTGTTCTACTAGGTACTTTAGTTATTTTATTGTTTGCTTGTTGGTGTATTTGAAAATAAAAAAAAATCAGTAATAAATAGAAACGAAAGCAAAGAAGGAGGGGGGAAATCTTCTGAGCATAAATCGAATTTCATGTGCAACTTTACATCTTCAAATATATATAGCTGAGAATTCAGCATCTCCAAAAACTAAAGCAAAGATCCTGAAATCGATGCATGCTAAGCTGTGAATATTTGAATGAGCTTTTTACATAGTATTATGCCATTTCTTAAACAAGACTCGTGTATACAGGGTATATCAGTACAGCGGTGATAAACTTTCAGGAGAGATAGAGTACAGCTAGATGACGGGAAATCACATAGGAATGCATGGTCAGAAACCCTTTCCTGACGCGGTACAGACGACACAAAACGCAAAAAAGGAAGGACACAAACAGTGAGACAAAACATGTTTTATTATGTTTAGTACAGCAGAAGTCTACAAATAAGAACAAAAACAAACAACGATCGTTATTAAAAAAGTTGTGCGAAATTACGACTCCGGACCGTGATGGACCCTTACTTCTCTGTCGATGGAAGATCTGCATCACGAATGGAAGATCGCATAGAAGATGCATGACGCACGGTTTTTGCATCACGGTCCGGGTTGTAATTTCGAACACCTTCTTTGATGGTGAACGTAGTCTCTTAATGATTTTTTTCTTTGTTTTTGTTGTACTACGGATAATAAACATCTTTTCTCACCATTTTAGTGTCCTTCCTTTCTTGACTTTTCTGTCGTCACTACCGCGCCAAGAAAGCGTTTCCGACCATGAATTCCTATGTGATTTCCCATCGTCTAGGTGTACTCTATCTCTCCTGAAAGTTTGTCACAGCTGTACTGATACACCCTGTATAGTTCTTAAATAAGACTCGTATATATAGCTATAAATAACATCCTCAGTAACGTAAGTTTTGTTTAAAACGATATTGCCGTACTTGAAGTTCGTTTTATATTTGATGATTCGTTATGGCCCAGAGAACAACGCGATGGAGTAAATCGGATTATTTAGATTACGACAAAGCACTGTAGGGCTGTCTACCTAAACGTTTACCTTTATAGAAGACTATATAATAGAACTTGCCGTATTTGCGATACACGTAGGGAAAACCCACGGAAATCCCCATGCAACGAGCCCATTTGCATAGATTTGAGCCCGGGTCTAGCACTATTAGTTTTCAGAGATTTTACCAATTGGCTGCTATAAAACAACGGAAAGCGATTGTTTTACCCGCATTTTGTTCCGAGATGAAGGGCTGATTGAGTAGAGTTACATGATTTTCACATACTTAATATTACGAAGAATTTATTTGAACTAAGAATTCGCTGATATGTCTAAGAATTATGAAGTCTTAATATATTTTAATTTCCTTTTACGAAGTAAGGGAAGTATTGAAATCGCAAAAAATTTGCTATCCTATTTCAAAGAAAATATCCATTGTGACCGCTCTCGAATCCATTTGAACAATGTGCTTGCGTGACATCTGTACGCAAAAACAGAATAAAGGATCCTTTTTTCCAAAATGGATTGTAAAATAGATTTAAAATGGATTCAGAAGAGATTTTTTGGTGACATCTGTACGTCCGTCTGTCTGTCTGTATGTATGTATCTCACTTAATACAAAAATAAACAGCCGTAGAACGTTGAAATTTTTTGTATGGGATTGCTATAACACATCGTTGGGCACCTCTCCTTTTTCCTGCAATCACCCTCACCAAACGTATATATATCACATGTGTGGTGTCTGTATATATATATACTCTGTTTTCCGGCTCAGTGAGCTCAGTTTTTGCTTATTTTTACGTATTGGTGAACTGTACATTTTTTTCTTTAAAAGTTATTGAATTATGTTAAAAAGTTATTGAATATGTTTGAAGTGATCGAATGTGTTCTAGTTAAGGGTTTTTAATGTCCTTAGTTAATATGCATGTAATAGTTGTAGAATTATCGAGATTTTATAAATTGCGAAAAGCTAACCAGGCCTTCATTTGTCTATATTTGAAACTCTTAATAGAAAAGTTAATTCAGCCAGTCTGTGCACTAACTTCACTTGACTTTTTGGCCAGTGTGACAGATAATTAACTTTCAGCATTTTGCACCGAAAATATTGTCTTTGTGCCCACTGGCCGAATTGCTTAGTTTTGAACAGAAACTCTAATTTTAATTGTAAAAATTGGTTTTAACTGTATTTGCTGTTTTAGGGTTTTTTTAATTTTACAATTTTTAATGAAGATTGAGTTTTTGTGTATTTTTGTCTTGCCGCAAACTGAGAACTGAATTAATTGAATGATAAATATATCTAATGAAATTAGAAAAAAATATGTTAAATGAATTTAATGAAGTACACCAAAATGTGTATAAATTAATAGGCCGTACAAGGAAATCATGCGTTGTCTATATCAAATTTTTCAAGACTATTTTACTAAAAAGTAATTAAAAATGTTAGTTATTGAAAATCCGTAATTTTTAAAGGAGATAGGCGCATCGAAGAACATCGAAAGAAATAAGATGTCTTCAAAGACATCCTTGAATAGGAGACAAAAGAAAATTTATAAAATGCTGTGTATTAATGTATGTTGTGAAAAGGAGCAACTGTCTACGCATTGCAACTAATTTTTCAGTTAACATACAAGAAATCCATTTTTAACCATTCTTGACAGCTGTATTTCTACAGAATAGTTTTTATATATCTAACGAGAATAAATTCCTCAGTACTTACATAAATTTGTTTCCAGACAGATTTGCCTTCTCTCGATGTCGAAACAGAAAGTGACAATTTATAAAATAGATTTTTGTTAAAATATAAAGCTTTTGAAGCAGGCTTTAAGATAAAAGGATCTGGGAAAAGGCGATATCATTTTAATGCAATTATCTAGGATTTAGTCTCTGACTTTTTTTAAAAAAAGAAAGGTTACTTAACCTTTAGTTTTTGCTGAACATTAAATGAAAACAGAAACATGAACTTGGAATAATCTAATAATGTGAGTTTTTGCTTTCAATAAAATTTTGACTCTCCAGCAGTTTTAAAATTTTTTGAATGTTTGCAAAATTTTCTGTAGTGATTCCATTAAGGCACAATTCTTTAACATTTATTTGTTTCGACTGCTTAAGTGTTCTAAGTATTACTTGCTGAAATGAAAATAACTTTTACACATTTTCTGTTTAGATGTAAGATTAATTTAAGAACATTTATTTCGTGTTATCATTAGTAAAAATCGACATTTAGGTAGCTGCAAAAACAGCACTCTTTTTAAAGAAATGATTTGTTGATATTCAAATGCCTTTATTTTATTTTCTCCCATTTTCTTGACTTTTTTCCACGTTTTCGGTAGTATTTCCAACTGTTGTGCACAAATTCATTGTGAATTTAAAATTTTGGTATTTAATCATAGGCATTATTATATGAGAAGTATTTAATTATAGTTCTTTATAAATGAATTCGGTTCATTTCGTCTGTTTTTCCCATGGCTGTCACTCAGTGCAGTGTCAAAGATTAGCGAAATTTAACTGACACCCCCCCTGTTTTCAACACTGAGCACTGTTTCTAATAAAAGGAAGATAAGGAAAACTTTCAGCTTCTACTTAAGAGTTAACTTTTCTGACTTATGTGTTACTACCTATGTTAGGGCTGTCACAGGAAATGCGATTCCTACTACGCCGTATGCATGGCTACAACTGATGATCTCCCTGTTTCATAAAAATTCTATTAAACCGACAAAAATCATAATGATAACGTAAATCTATACAATTTCAACCTAAAAAAAGGCCGATAAAAATTGTAATGATAACATATGATGCAGATAATACGAATAGTATAAAAGAGTTGACCTTCATCCCGAATCAATACAAAAAAATAAAAATGACTGTATAAACATCCAGCATCTCCTTATAACAGATTTAAATTCGAAATATTTGGAAGGTGAGAGAAGCTGGAGTACCGCTTCTCTTTTACAGACGGATGGAGGATCGACAACAAAGTTGGCTGTGTTGTGTAACTAGAAATAAAAGGAGACCAATCAAGCAGTTGGATGAGATACTAAAACTACTAAACTCAATGGCGTAACAGCCCTAGTGGGCCACGGTCTGCAGTGTCCTTTTTCTGCTTTCTTGACCTTTTGGGTCCCGGAGTGCATCAGCATATGCCCTGGGAAAGTGGTCACCTTGTCGCAGGATCCCAGGAATAGGGCACATGCAATAAACACAATTGGCATAAAAGCGTCTTACAACTGTGAAGTCTCTAGACGGTTGCAGGGCCAGGGTAATACTCGAGTAGTCATAGAAAGCCGTCCGGGTGCCCTGTCCTGCTGTCACCTGTCACCTGTCGCAGGACCCCCGGTGTTTAGTCCTCAAGCAAACTTAGTACACATTTTATGGACCAACTTAAGTGATGAAAGGCTGAGTCAACCTTGCCCAGCCCGGGGATCGAACCCCGGACCTGTGGTGCAGCTGCGCGACGTGCTGTCCACTTCGCACCGGGCTGTTGGATGAGATACATTGAAATTTGAAAACAGAATGTTGGAAAAGGAAACTAGCAACCATTGGAACGGCACTGCAAGTGACAAAAAATACCACCTCGAAGTGCACATTAAAACAGATACCCAGGCTGCTCAATAGGTAGTTAAAATTCTGACTGGTGTATCGTACATCGCAAATGAGATCAACATGAGGCGGAATTTGTCAATCAATATGAAAGTTGAAATCTCATTGATCAAGGACCACGGGGAATATTAAACAGCGAAATAAAACAAAACTATGAATTGACAAAAACGGCAGAATCTGTTGAAGTTCGAGAGCCTTATTCATAAAAAAATTTCATATAAAACCGAAAAACCCAATAAGCTAGCAAAATTAATGGAACAAAGCACTGGAAGTAAGGGGAGTTTAGGAGTTCCTCCCAAAAGTGAATGACCAAATAATACCAACACCAACCATCAGCTCTACCAGTATATACCTGACTGTAGTCCGATTTCGCAGAAACGAGTGTTGTAGGTCACTACATACTCAAGTGTCTTCAGACAGATAGGCCTTCCATGCTTTACGTAATCCATGCAATCCAAATCCATATCAATGAACTACGCTCAGCTAAATATGGCTCGAGAAAACATCATTTGGAATTTGTACTGGCCAAGCCGATCCCAGATGCGAAAGGATTTAGCAGCTAGAAACATTTTTGATAGAGCACGTTTTTTGGAACTGTATGATAGATATTATAAAACGCGAGAAATATTGCTTGTCTATTGACTACACTACTTAAATTGTAGTTTCAAATTACAGTAAACCAGAACTACTAAACTCATTTTTGTTGCCCTCCACGCTGCAAAGGTATGATGATTTGATATTAGATTCAATAGTTAAGGGTTTTTATGCTCTTAGTTAATCTGCATGTAATAGTTGTAGAATTATCGAGATTTTATAAGTTGAGATAAGCTAACCAGGTCTTCATTTCTCTACATTTGAAACTCTTAATAGAAAAGTTAATTCACCTTGTCTGTGCACCAACTTCATGGACTTCAGGGACTAGATTCAACTGCAATTGCCGCTCCTTTCATTCCATAAAATGAGAAACAAATATTATTAAAAATTCAAGTGTCTATTTACTTAAGTTATATCTTTCTACAAATAACTAATAAGCGAGTAGTCGGGATCAAAAAATACCGTAGTTTGTCTTTCTTTATTTCTGGTATTTAATCGATTAGCGAAAGCTGTGTTTTTATCTACGTGGAAAGTAAATATCAGCCACTTTCGCCTATCTTCAGCCTTTAAAGACTTTTTAAACTGATTAACCATTATGTGAAATATATGTTTTTCAAAATATTTCCCTTTTGTTAATATATAAGTTTAGGCTTTGTTTGAGACGTCCTACAGCTGAAATGTTTGATAATTTTCTATGCGTATAGAACTAGAAATGGATAAATTATTTTCGCTATGAAATATTTTCAGTTTTAACAAAAAAGAATAAAACTTCAGTGAAGAAGTAGCCTATAAATGTTTCTTATAAGAAATTTTTAATACATCTGAAATGATGATTAGTGATAAGTACATGGAATTCATCATATTTACTTACATGTGAAAATACTTGCTTTAGACTTCTGGAAAAAAAAAGAACCACTTTTCAGAAGTTTAAAATAGCAATAATACCAACTGAGTGAAGATCACCATAAATCCATTCATTGAAGTTCCATTTGTTACTTAACATCGGCAACTATAATGAGATTTGTACTTTGAATTTATCAGATATCAGTATTACTTGCTTATGTCTTTTAACCGGTCTAGCATTGGATTCTTATAAATCTTCAATGTATTTAGAATGAGATAATTTGTTTCCATGAATTCATGAATGTATGAAATTGTTTAACTTGTAAAACTAGAATTATTGTATCGGAATTCTCAATTGCAAAATCAGCAAAATTTCGATATGCTTATTCCTCAACATTAAAAAAATATATACTATAGAAATCTTTAACTGGGGTTTAAATAATAATCAGTTATTAAGCTTTAATGAAATTGTAGGATTTCTTGCTTTAGACAAGTGAAAGTGTCAAGATCCTTTTCATTTTTTGTAGAAAATAATTGTATTACACAGTTTTTGTTTATGTTCACATTTTCGTTTTATCAGCATAGTGTCACTTTAAAAGCTGATATCCGCTGAACTGATTGATAATTCGGAACTGCAAAAATCTACACATCAAGTAAGTATTCAAAACATTCATTTGTGCTAATGATGATGAAATCGCTCATAGAGGGCGCTGTAGCAGCCTTCAACTGAGTGAGTAAAAACGTTCCGGCCGAGGAAACGTTGAGAATGTAATGTTACTAGGTGTGTTGAGAATGTAATACTAGGTGTGTATAAAGTCGCCGGGATTTGGGTTTCAGTGTACCGATTCTGAGAGGCTGAGCTGAAAATCCACCATTCATTCAGGTCGGATTTTATGCCTTTTATGCTTGTCACAGAAACGCCACTCAAATCAGCAGCAAAAGTAATAATTTCACTATCGGATTCATTTGAAAAATACTCCGGTAATTTGACGAAAACTTTCATAACGATAATCTTAACGGAACTCCGTAGTAGTTTTCCACCTTATGATGTTTTGAAACTGTACACATATGTATAAGATGAAGCAGACGCCATAACAATTGCTTACTTCTTCTCCCGGTCATTGAATAAATGAATATTTCTTTTCTCATCTGCTTTTCTCATCGAGAGTGAGGTCGGGGTTGCTAGAATTTGCAGTTTCGCCAATATATTAAGGCCAGAAAAATGTAACATCTTTCTATTCATCATCGAAGATTGACATCACAAGGAAATTTTTAAATAAACAGCTGAATATTGTTTTTCGTTCTCTTTGTTTGACATTATTTATATTTCATAGCGTAGTTTTCATGATACGAAATCTCGAAATGGTAGAACTATTTGGTTGAACTACTAATCTTAGAATTATTCTACTAAATTCAGCGCTTCTTATAAGTAAAGAGGGAAATAAATTATAGTTCATGTAGTGTTTACCTCTTGTTCGTTGTCTTTGATAAATGGTTTTTGTAATTTTGTACTCGCATATCTTTAATGATGGAGCAATTTTTGAACAGTAATAAATTTTAATACAAATAAAACCAAGTAAGGTACACTGCGCATAAAAAAAAAAAAAAAAAAAAAAAAAAAAAAAAAAAAAAAAATGTGGCATAGTTCTATATCTCCCGTTCTACTGGGCCGATTGACGAAATTTAAATTGCGTTTTTCACGTCTCGAAAACGCAACTTAGCCTATGTATTAGATTTATATATAGCAGTGTTCTAATATAGGTATTTTGACTCAAAATCGGACTTTTCCTGAAGTGACAGGCCAATTTTTTTTCCAATATTTTTGTTTTACGACTCAAATTCTGCCAAACTGCCTCGTTTTGTAAACATCGCACGAGCAATTTTTAAAAAATTAGATTTCAAAATTTTAACTCCTCAGTGTTAATTGAATTTGGTATATATTTATTAATATCTCTTTTTTATTAAACTTACTTAATGTATTCTTCCAGAATTCGAAATTTAGGCTTAATCCAAATATAATTAGCACATTTTTTTATGATTTATTTTAAAATTTGCATTTTTAAAAAAGCATTTTTTTGTATATTTTTCGAAAACAATTTTAATAGCCTATAAAATTTATAACATCATTTTAAAGTAGATGTACTTCTAAGCACACCTGTAAAAAATTATATTCAAAATTTCCGAAGATATACGTGAATTTACCTACTGGCGCGTTTTCAAATTAGGCATATTTGATATAAGCGATAATAATGCCAAATAAGGTTTCCTCACTTTGTTAAAATTATTTGTAAGTATGAAAGATGACAATTTTTCCGCGCGTGTATAAAGAAAAAAAACGAAAGGAAACTATTGCGGAAAGAAAGTGAATTATTTATTCTCTGCGCAAACTGAAAAAAATGCGCCAAGATAAATCTCAATTTCTTCATAAATTTCTCCCCAAAAATTACAAAATAATATCTAATAATTTGAGTCGTAGAATCGAAATATGGGAGAAAATGGCACGCTCTTTCAGAAAATGTCCGACTTTCTGTCAAAATACCTATGTTACAAAACGTGCGATGGTTATAAAACGGGGCAGTTTGGCAGAATTTGAGTCGTAAAACCAAAATATGGAAAAAAAAATTGGCATGCCACTTCAGGAAAAGTCCGATTTTGAGTCAAAATACCTATATTAGAACACTATCTATAAATCTAATATATAGGCTAAGTCGCGGTTTCGAGACGGGAAAATCGCAATTTGAATTTCTTCAATCGGCCCAGTAGAACAGGAGATATAGAACTGTTTCCCCCTTTTTTTTTTGCGCAGTGTACCTTACTTGGTTTTATTTGTATTAAAATTTTGCATTAAGTGCAATATATACATAAATTTTTATTATTTTTTGCCTTACCAAGGAGCACTGTATCTTAAATATATATAAATAGATACTATGTGTAATAATGTTTCCGTAAATCAGTCTGCACGCATATTTTATCATATTTATTTAATTCATTTATAACCTAACATAATTTTCTCTATACAAATGCAATTCTGTGAGTTTAGAACTCATTTAATGCATTTATGATTCCTATTAGCGCATAATATGGATGCAGGAATCTGAAATATTTTTAGCATAACTTGCCATTAATGTCTGCATAACGTAAACGCAACATGTATACATGCAGTGTTTTATTAACATAATTTGTAATGTGCTTCGCTTCATGATTTGTAATGTATAAGTACCTGTATAGATTTTATCTTTACATCTGTACATAGCAACCTGTCCTTATTATATCTGTATATCTAATATGTATCATAATAGTAAAAAGTAACTAAAATATGTATCAAATTAGCAGATTACTGATTTGTAAAGTTCTTGGCAATGGAGCATCTACAACATCAAATATTGTAATTTAATTGTGTAACTGTCGGTACGCATTACAACTATGAGACATAAGGGTGCACATAAGCATCAATCATGTCATTTCTATAGGCCTGAGCATTGATGGTTCCATGTGGAAAGAGTATGTTGTATGCGAGTCATTAGTGTTTTTTTCATGCTAGAGACGTGAGAAAATGTGCCCTAGTCGGTATTTGAACTCAGGACCTCTCGAACATGCGTCTTTTGTGCTTCTAACTACGAAGGAATGCGATATTAGAGGGAGAAAATACCTTATATACTCCTCTTTTTAAAGGGCGACCTGGGACGAGGGGGTCAAATCTCCAAATCCTGATGGTGATGAATTATCGTCCACCATTTCTTAGTTCCGATGCCATTGTACAGGCATTAGGATTTTTCGATGTCAGGCAACTGAAGAAAGCCTCACTATCCTCTTCAAAATTCGAACTCCGAATCTCACGAATATGTGTCGAGTGTGCTTCCAGTTAGAGCATAAAAGCATAAAAAAAAAAAAAAAAAAAAAAAAAAAAAAAGAAAAGAAAAAAAAAAGAAAAAAAAAAAAAAAGAAAGAAGGGAAAGAAAACGTACCTTATATACTCCCTTTTATTAAAAGGCGACTGAGAATGAAGAAACCCAGCCGCCAAATCCTGGTGGTGACGAATTATCATCCACCACCTTTTAGTTCGGGCGTACTTCTAGAGTCATTACTTTTTTTCCTTAATCCAAGGGGGCAATTTGCCCAGAAAGACTATTAATTTCATTTTGGCATTTTGCGTTGAAATGCCGGTTTTTGCCACCAAATACAAGATTCCAGTAATACTTTTAAAGAAACTGCCATCAAATCTTGCATAACCTACGTTTCCACCCGAATATCAGCATCTGGAAGGCCAAATTTGGAACTTGTTTTATTATCTATTTCATATTTTATAAAAGGGCTCACCAGCGGCCGAGCGGTAAAGTCGCTGAACACTGGTAGTTCGGTCCGAGGTTCGAATCCCGCGAACGGGCTGGCTGCATGGGCGTTTTCGTGGTTTTCCCCATGTGTAACGTGTATACGAGCCAATTTCCCTTAGAAAGTCCTCCACGAAGGCATCCCTCCTCTTAGGCGAGATAGCCCTCGAGGCTTTGCCATACTCACACACACACATATTTTGTAAAACTTGAACAAATTTTTGATTAACAAACTCAATGATTTAAAAGCGAGCAATGGCAACACTGCACGGGAAAAAAAATATCTCCAGCGCGCGAGACTGTGTATCGGAATTTCTAAAGATATACTCGTTTTAAAATTATTTTGCGATATTGCTGTTGAACTGAATTTTAGGGATGAAATGTGAAGAACAGAAAAAACGCTAAAAAACGCCTCTTTGGGCGTAATGTAAAATCTGAAAACACTCAGATTTTTTTTTAAGCAGAAGACGTGAAAATTGTATACACTGCGCCCGCCAGGTCTCGAATTTTAGACCTCTGAAATATGCATTGAGTATGCTTCCAATTATACCAAGAAGGCATGCGGAAAAGACCGAGAAAATGCCTTATAACTTCAACTCAAGAGGTACATATATGCCCTTTGTGTTGAAGTCCAAAGTTTCAGTTCAAAGTTCAAAGTTCAGTTCAAAACCTGCAGGTTCTTCATGTTTTGGCATGAGTGAGCTATGAACACATTAAGTAAGAAATCGTAACTTACAGTTGCGTTATATGCCATTTTGTTACATGAAATGATTTCGTTTCGTTTCATTGCTTTAAAATATCATTTATAGAGATAATTTAAGGGTATAAACTACATCCGACCTGGATTGTATAATACTGGGTATTTATAGATTTCAAAGCCAGTAAAGAGTTTCTTATAGCAACCACAAAATCCTTTAAAACTTCTTAAACAAACTCTGTAACTTAGTTAAAAGAATAATGCTTTTACAAATTACCTATTCTGAAGGCTTCAGAAACTTAATTAAAATTATTTTCTTCCTTTTACATATCTGTTTGTGAATTACGGCACAAGTTTAAAAATTTCTCCCAAATTTCATTTAATAGCCCGTTCTTACGCAGAAACACATTTAGGTAAGTCTTTCCCGCTGACAAATATTGCTTACAGATATGTGAACATAAATGTGTAATGCAAGAGGGATGAGATCTACTTATTTATGGAAAATAGGAATTAAAATATGCGTTCAAGCTTGAATTTTTTAGGAAAATAAGGCTTCACGTCGCGGTTTTCTGATGAAACAAAAAATACGTCAAACTACATATTCATTCTTTAAATATTACTCAAATTTCAAATAGTATTTCCTGCCGAAAGATGTAGAATGCCATTTCTGTAGAATATAAGAAGTAATTCAATTGGCTTCATAATTAATGCCAACTAATTTCCGTCAGCAGTGTTGTGTCGTTTGTGAGCAAATACGGGGAAACCAATTCATGGTGAGGCGAAAAGTGATATCGTCTCGGAGCATCGCTAATGAAAAGAAACTCCCCAGGAGTTGCAATAATTAAATTATCGGGAGAAATTTAGTCCGACGAACTATTTTACTGAGCGCCGCGCTTTTGATGTGCGCCTTTTGTAGCTTCGAATTGCCGCTAAATTCATTAGACGAAGTGACATTCGCGCAATGCAAACAAATGCAGCGATACTTTGTGAATCCCAGTCCGGGATGGTATAGATAACCCGATTTGAGTTTCGAATTAAAAGGAAATCGACCAATGAGTGTTTTGGGAGGGGTAATCGGATACTTATACATTTCCAGATGACATAACAATTGTCGTGTTTTACTAAAAGATGTTATGGAGAATTGTATTTGCTTTCTAAATCATAAATTTCCGTCTAGCCTTAAAACAATTTCATCAAAAAGTGAATCCTCCATAACAGGGGCCATTAAACATTTTGTATGGCATAGCATTTTTGAAATACTCTAATTCTAGGAATGTTCTGATTATCCAGCAATGAATGATCTGTTTTGTGGATTATCCGTTCTTAGCCTAAATACTGCCTAGACAATCTTATCGATTGTGATACTTGAAGATAATGAAGAATATGATTTTTTTTCGATGAAATTCGTTGATTTCAATAAAATGACTGTCACTGATTGGACTTAGAAAGAAGTTTACATAATTCATAACAGAAAACCTATTTTTAATGTCATAAAGTAACAAATTTCTAGTGATGCAGATGAAATCCCAGTCAGATCTTAAAGAAGTCAGTTCTTATGTTTATGACTTTTACAATATAAATGAAGAAAATGCAGAAAAGTGGCACCTGAAAATCAAGAAAATTAATAATTTTAATTGATAAAGATACTTTAAACCCAGTGAGCCAAAAAGGCAAAAAAAAGAACAAAAAATTTGAGAAGCAAAAACAACAATCATGAACCGTGGAAGGCTATTGATTTCTGTTAAATGAGCTGTTAGACTGACTATATGAGTCACAAAATTGTTTAGTTCATTTAAACACGACAAAGTACTCAAAAGCTATCTATCAGGGTGAGATGCCATCGTGGAGAAATCGGCTGGTATACATGTTACACATGGGGAAAACCACGAAAACGTCCATGCAGCCAACCCGTTGGGTGGGGGGGGGGTTCGAACCTCGGACTGAACTACCAGTATTCAGTGACTTTACCTCTCAGCCGCTGGTGGGCACGATGGCAATAGATCATCGAACAAAATGAAAAATATTTGACTGATTAAAGTTAATTTTTTTGTATAGAATAAACTGAGTTTTATTTCACACTAAAAAACCAAAATTACTTTTTGTCAAGCCGATAAATAGCCGATCATTCAATTTTCAAATCGGCGCGTATTGGAGAGGTCCAGGGTTCCAGTGTCGGCGATTAAATATTATTGAAAACTACTCTCAAAAACATGCGTACATGCAAGGTATATCAAAAGTCTAAAGTTATAAGGTAGTTTATTTTATTTAATATGTAATTTAAAATTTATTTTAGATGAAGAATAGGAAAAATTTTATTTGCAAAACTGCATTTTAAACTTATTTTGAATTTTTGTCGTCAATTGTTTCTGCATTTATATTTTTGCTTTGAGATGCAAATCAAAGGAGTCTACATGCTTTTCTTTGCTTTGTTTCACACTTTCTTTGCACTTTCTTTTGTTTCACACTTTTGTTTTCTTTGCTTTTCTTTGTTTATTTTTCTATTGGATGCCTTACTGATTCACACTTCAGAGTCAACAGATTTTCACCTGCAATTTTTTCTACTAACTTCTTTTGTAAATAATTTGTAAAAGCATATTCCAGATATCATACTGTAATTTTGTGCGGTTTTATCTTTAAAAATATTTCAGAGCCTTAAAGAGAGTGAAATTGTAGCCTTCGACTGACATTTAGATGTGTAGTATGATTAATTACAAAAATGCATAAGAGGAATTACCTAAAAATATTTCCAGTATTTCTGGCACAGAAGACGTTTCACAGGATGAATGACAATATTAGTGGTTTGTCGTGTCAGCAGATTCTCACAAACTCTTGTTACAGGTATGGCACACAATTTTCATTTTCTTTAAAAATTTACATTGACAGTTCATTTGTTTATTTTGTGCTTTTCGAGGCAAAAATTTAGATAGATAACTACTAGAATATTAGTACAATTGGCAAGAAATTTAAAACAAACCATTGTTTTTACCGTACATATCATGAATTTGATGACAGCAATGGGGGAGGGTTACACTGGTTGATCTTAAAGTGGCGCAATCAGAGTTTCAAAGGAGAATTTTCGAAATGAATATTAACGACATGTTTATTCAATGCATGACCCCTATGCTGTTTTAAGCATATTATTGCTTGAAATTTCAGTTGAAATGTAAGCCATTAGTTTTAAAAACCATTTGTTTCATACATTATGAAGATGAGATTTTTCCAAGCAGAACGTATTTTTATGATTGAGCATTATTTCGCAACGTATACATTGGATTGTGATGCATCTTTCTTATACTGTTTGTTAGTAAATGCAAAAATTGAATCCGGACTTCACTTATTATGTTTGAACTCAAATGACACGGGATGCGACTTCATTTCTTAGGGTAAACGCTCGCACTTTTTCAAACTCCAAGAGGAAAATTATTGTCATGTTAGGTTTAAGAAACATTTGGGAAAGTCTGTCTAAATGTCTCAACAAGAATAGTACAGCAATTTGCAAACTGAATACAGAAACTATTTAGCAAATCGATATAAAATGAATATGTCAGAAGATTCTGCTTTATAATATATGATTTATGAGACATCTTTTTTTAAATTACAATATTGCTACTATTGTTTGTAATTATCAATTGAATATATTGCCAATTATTTTATTTATATCAAATGTATAGATCGTTAAAAATAAAATTAATATTTTACCTTTTAAGAAACAAGTTTTGTTCTCTGATCACTTAATTTGTTAAGCAATAACTACTAGAAAATTAATTTAAAGATTTTAATTCACGCTCATTGGCAGCACTGTAGTAAGCGACCAGTTGCCGAGCCACACAGAAGATAAGGACCTGCGTTTCGTGGAATATTAACATGGAACATAAAAGCATGATAGCGTAACATAATGTAATGTAACAGTTCCAACACTTCTAACATCATAAAATCTTATGCATAATTAACTTACTTTTTGCTTTGAGTATGCGCTTGCGTACTTGAGAACAGATCTTAACCTTTTGAAGAACAGTAAAATTGAATGTGGAATATTTGTTTTAAATAATACAACTCACTTTTATAACTCAGATAAACTAGACTATTGGCCATAAAAATAGCTTTAATTTAACTGATTAAAAGCCTGTTTTTAAAAGGACTGAAACAGCACAAAGCATTAGCAACAAAATATTTAAAACGTTTCGCTCCTCTCATATCTGAATCTAGTGGAAAATCTTAGAGAATGTTACACGGAGCTGTGTATTAAAATGGGTAGCAGTATCGGACATTTGTAGAAATAGAATGCTACGAACGTGTGATACGGCAATTCGCATGGTATTCTGATAGCTTTGTTTGAATCAATGCCGGACAGTATTTTTAATGAATGCCGAACTAAGCTAATTATGTAAATCATAAATTTCAGTATCTTAAATTTATATTATGAAATTTATGTTACTCTGGAATGTTTTATAGTTTTATCCATCTCATTGTTTTATCCATAATCTTACGCAAATACAACTGAATTTTATGAATTATGCAAATACAACTGAAATTTATGAACGTTGTTACGCATAATTGTTGTGTAGTGTTACTATCTTATTTCGCTTCTAATTCTCATTTTCCATTCTTCCTGGTAATTCTTTGAATACGGGTTTCTCTAATATTGTATTGTAGAGACCTTAGGTTAATTGGAAAAGCCAGAGAGATGAAAAATGAGCAACCGCCTTCGCCGGAAATCGAACCACCGACCTCTGGAATACCGGCCTAGCGTGCAGAACCACTACACGACGAAGGAACGCTAGGAAGGAGGGAGAAATACCTTATATACTACTCCCTCTTTTAAAGGGCGACTGGGGCTTTAAGGGGATCCAATCGCCAAGTCCTGGGTGAGGAGAATCATCCGCCAACATCCTTTTAGTTCGGGCGCCACTGTAGAGACATTAGGTTAATTGGAAAAGCCGGAGAGATAAATAATTAACAATCGCCTTCTACGGGAATCAAACCACGGACCTCTGGAATACCGCCCAGCATACAGAACCACTACACCACGAAGGCACGCTAGGGAGGCGGGAGAAATACCTTATAGTATTATCAGTTTAGCTGAAAAGCTAAACCAATTTCATTGGAATTTGTGTTTTTATCTGGTAGTTAAACTGGCCAACTGCATGAGATTTTATAGGTTTCTTTATATATAGCGTACATATTTGTAATTTAACCCTTAAAAAGTATCTTTACGAAGATATACATTCTTAAATAGTGTTTTAGTATTCTTTAAGTACTTGACATAACCATAAATACCCAACATGTTTATTTTAATGAAAAATTAATACTTTTATGCAAATCAATTCCTTGTTCATTGAACTGATGATCACAAATGTTGCACTTCTGCGATTTAGAAATGCTGTGAAACCAAAATTTTATTTTTTGTATATTTATAAAGTATAGTTCCTGTAGGTTTCAGTTTTGTTTAGGATTTTTGAGGGGGAAAAACACAAAATAGACTGATTATCCAGGCAAAAGCCAGGTTTTTTTTGATTTATTGAGAACAACCACATACAACATTTATTTTAGTTTTCTGATGACACAAAAATAGCAAGGAGGAAGAAAATAGATTCTCTCTTAATAATTTTCCCATAAATTCTTAAACCTGCACCAATTATGTTCTTATAATGGAAACATTAGTGGCTAGCAAAATAAACGGAAACTAAATCAATCATAATACTTCGAAAGGAAAAGCAAATTTTCTTCATAACTTAGATATGCTTTCAAATATATACTTTCGTATTATTCATTCGAATAAGTTCACAAAAGCATATAATTAAACATAACTGAATTTTTTTTTATTATTTTTGTTTAAATAATGAAAGTAATATTATTTATTGTCTTTAGCCTTAGACTAGAAAGTTACGAGTTTCCACGGTCTTTATTACTTAAGTATTTAACTTATAAGAAAAAATAGCAGAAGTCAACAAAAGAAATTCATATGTTTAAACAGTTAAAAATATAATGAAATAGCAAACGTTTAAGAGTTTTATACCGCTGGAAACATTAAAGAAAGCTTCGTATAACTATAATTAAGTTAACGTTTAAAATGTTAAAAATTAACGTTTTGTGCCACTAATGCTTCCTATTAAAATATGCAATGTATTTTTACAATGAAACGTTAGTCTTGGTGAACGAGAAAATATAGAATTTTATTTTTGAATGCAGACATATACGCAATGCCAGTAGTTTTCATGTAATACAGGTTAGAATAAGTCGAATAATATTATACCACAAAATTTAATTATACAATTTCAACTTTTAAATATTGTTCTAAAGTACACTTCTTTTAGCAAAACTATGACAAGAAAAAAATATTAAAGTTCTGCATTGAGCATGTAGTTAATTTGAATTTAGCTTTGAATAAAGTTTTCTGAGCATAAATCTTTATGTGCCAACAGAATAACAAAGATAACGAATTTACCAAAAGCTATGAATATCCGAAGCTTGAGACAGTTGTTTATCAGATGTACAGTATTTTATTAATAGATAATATAAAAAGATCTAATTTCATCCTAGAAATATTATCACTAATGTGCTTCTTTATCTCAGAATTTTTAAAACATTTTGAAACATTTCTCGAAATGTAGCTAGCGTTGCAAACTAAATCAAAGAAAACAATTTGCAGGTGTTAGATTAATCAACTGTTGGACGAAATATTTTGCAATATTCATTTTTATGTCTCATTTCACTGCTTTATCGTAAAATTTATAACTAGAACGTAAAAATGTTTTATTAACCTAAATTAACAAATGGTATCGACTGTGCTTAAAATGCAAAGTAATTTGAACTTGAGAGGTTTTACATAGTGTACATTGTAAGACATAAAGCGGAATATTTGAAACCAAATTTAATTTTTAATTAATTAAATATTAGTATACCTTCACTCTAAATGTTACTAGAGCCTGTACCCATAATCTGTCATTTAAAAAAAAAACTATGCAACTACATGTGACATAAATTATAAGGTTTTCCCTTGTAAGAAGGAGAAGACATGTCTTACTAATAGTGCAGTACAGCCAAAAATAATGCAGATAATTAATCAGATAACATTTTTATATCATTTTTTGTTTTCCAATACATATTCGTAACTTCGTTTCTTTAAATTTGGAATATGTTAAATTATGGCATCGCTATTCATTCTGCAACGTAACAAACACGATACTTCAGATTTAAGCAAAACTTTAAAATATTCAAACTACTTTAAATTCATGACAGCCTTCTCGAAATGCAGACTACTGTCAATATTTAACATGCTGTCAAATCAAGGCAGAGTAGGAGAATTTGACGGGAAAGTTAAATAAGGAAAATATTTAATGCGCATTTAATCTCCTACCCTTTCCTTTTAAAACGATACCACAGTTTTGACAGTTTTAAAGCACTTTACTTTTTAAGCTACTAGAGAACTAATTTAAATTAGATAGAGTTAAAATTTATTTTCAATGGAAACTTTTACATAGACATTTTATAATTGGATTAGTATACCATTTTCATGATTCTCCTGCAAGGTGAGATTTTGTAGTCGAATTAAACGTTCAGTGAAATATTCCGAAAAAAATATATTAAATATTATAATTTCATTTGCATTGCATTAGTCCCTTGAAATTAGGAAATTCTCAAAATTACTCATATGTAGATAGGCGCATCTTTCTTTAATGCAGATTCTTAATTTTTTAAGACTAAAAGGCATTTTAATGTTTTTATTTCCTCACTAAAATATCTTAATAAATTAAAGTGAAATGCATTTTACTTCATTAGAATAATGATATAATAATTATTTAATAATTATTTTGGTATGGTAATTATAACAACCAAACTAAAAATGCAGTGTAACAAATATACTGAATAAAATAATCAATTAGTAACGTTTATGTAAAATATGATGAAAATTTATATAATTTTATTCATAGCATTATTTGTATAATTTATTGGTAGTAATCTTGGTTATAAAATAAAATTATATTTAGGCATTTTGTATTAAATTATATTAAATTATGAAATAATAATATTTTTTAATTAAATAAAAATATTTTCGTTTAATAAAATAATCAGGTAGGTTTGAAAAAATATTATACCTGAATAACGTTTAAGGCAGAAAATTTATTCTTACGGATAAATTTGCAAAAATAACAGATAATATAAAAAGACATGGGAAAAATTATATTTGCAGAATAATAATACATTTTTTTAATATGAATATATGTAGGAAAGACCACAACAGTATGGCAAAAAGTAGAGAAAATATTTGACTAAAACATTATACGCATTTTTTTGTTCATTAACTTTCTATTTATGATATAAATAACATTAGAAAGAACAGAACCTTTGTAATTCGTTTTTTTCTCTTTCACACAAGACTATGCAACATAATATAGTTCTGCAAATATTTTGAACTTTCATATAATATAATATACAATAACAACATGAAAATTACAGAATTTATTTTATAAATATTTAAGGTCAAACAATCATAAATTTGATTAGTATTTATATAAAATTTACATGAATAAACAAATATAAAATTTTAAACTAATACAGTGTGTATTTATAACCTGTGCATTAGAGATATGTAATATTAAGGTAAAGGTTAAGAAATAAGGATATAAAATACAAGCATAACAAAAGAATATGAGGCAATTTTACTGTATTATTTCACTATATAGTCTGCGTAACTATAAGTATACTTAATTGTTTTAGAAGAGGAAATTTACCAAACTATGTTTTTAAATTTTACTAACATAATTGCATATTTTTGTGCAAATTCATTTATTTACTGCTTTCTACTGCTATGAGGTAGGTATGTTATTATATACCTTAGCTTAAGCCATTTAGAATTATTAGGGCCATTTAGAGCCGCAGGAAATATTTTAGCTTGGATATTGTGCTTATGAGGACATAAAATGCGTGAAATGAGGCATTTTGTCTCCTTTTATAAACACATCAATAATTTTATTTTTGGATACTTACTGTGAAATACAATAATTTTAGAAAATATTTTACTGTAAAAAACAATAAATACATCGATAATTTTGCGTTTAATACTTACTGTAATAATTTCTGAATATAGTTACGCAGATTTCTGATAGATCTGCACTTTTAAAATGAAAACACTGATTAGAGAGCTAAAAAAATGGTTTGGTTCAATTTCAAAGGTTTCGAATTATAATAAATGGATAGTATCATCACTGAAACAGATAAATGTATGCTTTCAACAAAATATTGTTCTCCAAATGGTTTTTATTCAAACACAAATAAAAAATTAAATTCTAAATTACATACATATTTAAAATGTGTTTGATAGAAAGTATAAATTAAAATTTAATTGAAATTGTCTTGATATATAAATATGAGTTGAAAAAATAAGATATTCTAGTGAACACATAAAACAAAGAAAATCTAGGTGGCAAACTGGCAAAACTCCATACTATCCAAATAAAAACTGTAAACTGTTTTGTCTCTTATGCTCTTATAAATGAAAGATAGGAAGAAATATAAAGAACTGTACCTGTACGATCAAAGCATTTTGGTTGAAATAATCGCATCAAAACAATTGATATTTTGCAAAATTTTAGGAAATATTTCCCTCACTTTTCTATTATTTATTTTGGTTAAAAGTTTTGGAGTTTCTTAAACAAAAGTAAGCTGATTTCCAAATGTATTACTAATATATAATAATAAAAAGTAAAAATCGCTGTAGATGTTGTTTTAAAATATATGAATCAGAATTTAAAGTTAAGTTTTAGCCTAATTTGTAATGTAATTTAAATTAGATTCAGGTGTTGTTTAAAGCTTGTCAGTTGTTTAAAATATTTCTTCGAATTTTTCTGTAAAATAAGATTTTCAAAATATTGACACTGAAGAATGCCTTCGATTTTGATTTTTACGCTAAAACTTTTAAATATAAAAATAAATTAAGGTCTTATAAGCATCAAAATCTTATTACATTATAAATAATTCTGACTGAACTCATTCACAAAAGTAAAGAGCATAATATTCGCATTAATTCGCAGAAAAAATATGAAGTACACAAATGAAATAACAAAATTACCCTAATGAGGTTTGAATTTTTGAAGACAGCTCACATAATCAGGAAAAAAAAGTACAGAAGCGACCTGGCTTTGGCCTATATATGTATATTAAGAGTGTTTAAAACATATCAATAACAATAAAATAAAAATATATGAATAAACAACAACATCGTATTCTACATGATTTAAGGTAAAGCATAGTGCACAGACAACAGAGACCTGCGTTGAAAAATGCACATGGTCAAATATAAGTAGTAATAAAAGACAGACCTCGCCAATGAATGTATTCGCTTCACATATCAAAATTCTTGATATATAATACTAGATACTTAAAATAAAATTAATAAAATCAAACAAACATTCAAATATTAGGTGATTTGAAAAATTTAATCATTTGTTCGAAGGAACAGATCCGTGGATCTATAGTACTCTCCATTAACTTGGACTCGAGTGAGATGAATTAAACAATTTCTCCTCAGTAACTGAATGCATTAAAGCGATAATACTGCAATAAAAGTCTCAAAATTAAATACCATAACGCAAAAAGAAATATACGATTTTGTTATTAATATGAATTTAAATGAAAAAATCTGAAAAAGGTGTATTTCAAAAAATTATTACATTATATACTTACGTTTCTATACAACTCTAATGCGCAGAATTATGTAAATATACTTTAGAATATTTCTGAAAATTCATCCAAAATGTGGAACATAATTTTCCCCTCGATTAGTTAATTAATTAGGCTCATTAAATTTTGTCTAATAATTAAAGAATCAGAGCGGTGTCTAATGCCTGTCTGTAACACTGAGAAAACAATATCACACTTCAGTTGTCAACCAGTCAGTTAATTAATTAATGAATTTTCGAACATTTTAAACACTAACTTATATATATTATTATGCAGTGAAGTATTATGTTCCTGAATTCAAGATACATGCAAAATTAAAATTTTCCTGCATCTAAATATCTATAGTGCAGAATGTGCGAATGAGTGCTGAAGAAAACTGCAGCTATGTCTTCTCTAATTCTCTAACGACTACTGAATAATTCGGTGCCACGTAGGCACGTAAAAAAGTGCATAAGTTGAAAAGTGCGTAATAGATTGAAGTGCAATGGTGCGCGTTCATACTCGATCGTAATATCTACAGTAAGTTGGCATGCGAGTAGTTAGAATTAAAAACTTGTGCCTCAAAGTGCAAGATGTGAAATTAGTGCTCATCTACATACTAATTTGTGCTCTTAGGGAAACTTATTTACATGATTTGGCATGTACTATGTGAATTCTACTGTTTGTGCATAAATGTGCTAAATGTGCAAGAAATGTTCAAAGAAGAAAATTTTAAATTTGCATGGAACCATTTTATGCGTGTGATATTTAAATTTGCAACACTTGTTTTAGTCAAAGTATGTTTGCTGAAATGCACATAATAAGGATTCAATTATTAAATAACAAGGAAGTTGCGGTATGACATTATATATGTGTTGTAAATATATATAATTATAAAAAGCATTAATGCATTGCATATAATAAATACAAAGCATCGACTATTAAAAGTGATAAATTTGAAATATGCGACATATAGTCAAATTTAGAAACAAATTACATTAAATGTACGATATTTTCTGTGTAACAGTTAGATAAAATTTTTAATAGCAGGAAATCCTGAATAAGCATAAATTCCCTTTAATTTTAACATATATTCCATCACCAAAGTATTTTCAAGCATTATCTGAAGTAAAAATGAATCCATACAAATTCTAAAAATAATAATATTTAATTCAAAATTCTACAAAAATTATATTTTTAATAAACATGTTTTATAACTTCACTTATTATTAGCATTTCTAAATAGTTATTAATCACAGTCAAGAAATCAATTATATAGAGAGAAATTTTACATCACATTTTAATCTTGTATAATACTGTAAAAACATTTGATACAAATTGTCTAATAGCTTTTGAGTTTTTTGCTCTATATCTTAAAACTTTATCTAGTGTACTCATATTAAAGATTTATATGTAGCGTAATATCTGAAATTTGGCTTTAAAATTCATTAGGAATTACTTTATAAAAATAAATATTGAAAAAACAGTATTGCTGGCAGAAAAAGGCTTGTTAACGTAGTTTTAAGAAATATGTACAGTGCTGTCTTGCAAATAAATGCTGTTTTAAACCTTTCATCTCCAAAATATATTAAAAAAGCATTTCAGAAGATAATTTACAAGAAGATAATTTTAAGTATTTCAGCAAAAAAGCACTAGTTACGTACTTAAAATCGAATAGAAATTCAACACTAAGAGTTAAAACTAATTGAACCCTGTGAAGAAGTATCCAAAATATTACATTTTAGGAACAAAACGATAAGGAATAGTAATGCTGGTCCCTAAATTTCTTAAAAAAGTTTCAAAGGTATCCATTTCACTGTCATGTCTTTTTTCAATTTGGTTTTCAGTAATTGAGAATTACTAAAATTGAGAACTTTGCACGCAGTTGCCCGTAAGTACTTCAGCTTAACTGTATGTTCGACGAATTATTCGAAAATGTACTGATTTTACATCTCCACAAGTTATGCTCCGTTACACTAACCGTATAGTATCACAGTATCCCATTAGACTGCTTACACATAGTGCACGATTAGGACTTATATTGCTAAGTACAATTAGTTAGTGGCAGTAATAGATTTTCACGAACATATTTGTTGACAATACAACTCAGGAAATAATACGTTATTTATAAGTTAGAATCCTGTATTATTAAAACAATATCGGAAAGTATATATACAAAATTATTAAATACGGTGCATATCGAAGACTCACGTAGGCAGTATAGGAAGTTTCTGCTAAACATTATTCATAAACAATATATTTACACAACTTAGCCTATTTTAATATTTAAATTATAAAAGTATATAATTTCAGTTCGTTAGATTCTGCAGATTTTGATGTGCATATGTATGCTTTTCTATCTACAGTTCACATACATAAATACAAAAATATCGATATGTACAGCTCTCATGGATAAAGTTGCATAAATCAGGGGGAGTTAGCGAGGTTAAACAATACAAGACAAATTTGCATCTAGAATACTAGAAACATTTAAAAAATACACCTATTTCTCACTTGATGCCTGGATGGAATTTTATGTACATACAACACACTTTATGCTTATGGAACGATTAATTTAACTAGAGCTGAATAACAGAGATCGCTGATTCGGATAAAATATTTGAGGAGACTAAAATTATATTTATATTATATCCTTACAGTGGTGGACCAAACTAAATAAGTACGAAAGATATTTTTAAATTAAAAATTAGGTAGAAGCATTTTAACTGCAAGTGTACAAAAATAATGAATATTTGGAAAATAATGGAATGAAACAAGAAACGAAATCGTTATTCTTTCAAAGATATGCACAGAAATTAACAATTGCGTAACAGCTGGTGAAGAAATCTCAATAAATTAATTAATTTTAAAAAATAGTTTGCATTAAAACAATGATATGCTTACAGTTTTAAATATTAATAAAACAAGGTATAGATAAAATCAATTAAGCAATAAAAATAATTATAAAAGTGTAAGAAAAATAAAATAATCGGTGATAGAAAACGAAGAAAACAACTAATTTCAAATAAAGGTGTCTTCTCTGTGTTAAAAATTGATAGATAATTAAGAAATGTAATTATGTAAACTTAAATATGGAATAAAGAGGTAATCGAAGACTTAAATTGATCAATATGTAAAATAATTGATCCCAACCTAATGTGACTCAGGACAGAATGTGCCAAATACAAGACACAAGAGTTAATGATTTTAACATAATAGAGAAGAAAAGAGAAGGACATAGATTTCCGTTTTCCAAAACAATACAGAATCAGCTATTTCATTGCAAAACAGCTGCTACTTAAATTGTTAGCGTATTTCATACTAAGTTATGGAATGTTAACTTATTTCCGCTTTTAAAATACATTTTCTTGGCACAAAGATTGAAATTTATGAGAAGATTGCCCATTTTAAATTTTTCATATAAATAGATATTATAATGCACGCTAATTTTTACATATTTAATGCAGAAAGATATTCATACAGATGGTTATAATTTGAAGTTATGTTTTCAAAAATTTTCTCTCTTAGATTTCATTTCCATCTACTATACTTGCATGCTCATTTATTAGTATATATGGATTATATCTGAATTGTAAGTATAATAAGCGCTCCCGATAAAATATCAGAACAAAAGAAAGAAATTAATGAATGTACTGCTGTTATAAGCTACAGTGTTTTTTAATTCTGAACCATAAACTTGGTTTTATATTTTATATCAGAATTTTTCTTCATCTGGAGGATATATTCAAAATTCATCATTATTAAGATATTCTAAAGCATTAACCTCATAATTATACTCTACTTATTTAGGAAAGGACCTGTGAAGTGATCATTGCAATACATTTTTTTACTGAAAATACAGAGAGTTAAAACATTAATTTATATTACTCGTAACTAGACCATTTTTAAACCTTTATACCTCTATTTAGAGCCCACTAGCGGCCGAGCGATAGAGTCGCTGAATACTGGTAGTTTGGTGCATGATTCGAACCCCGGCGAACGGGCTGGCTGTATGGGCGTTTTCGTGGTTTTCCCCATGTGTGACGTATATAATAGCCAGCTTTTCTTACAGAGACCTCCACGAAGGCAACCTTTCCCTTAGGCGAGATAGCCTTTGACTGCTTTGCCATAATTAAATGCACCAAACCAAACCATACTGCTATTTATTCACAAGATAATTCATTTCTATATCTTGTAACTTTAACGGATAATTCAAAGATTTTAGTTAATATTTATTATAGATAATTAGAAGTGTTAAGAAATGGGTGGTACCTGTTATTTTGTCAAAATTTGAAGAAATAGCAATAGAGATTTTATATTTGCCATTTTGATTGCCTCAGAAATATTTCACAAAATGGAAACAATAAAGCATGTAAAATAATTATAACATTTAATATTTATTATTTTACTTCAAACAACGCAGCATTATTAGCTCGTTTATAATAAATATTTCGGATGAAATAATTTTACAAAATTAAGATAATAAGTGCAAATAAATGGCAGGTGTTAATGTAGGACATAATAAATAGCATTCATTAATAACGCGTTTAATCAAATTATGTCATTTAACAAGAAGTAATAATTATAAATTATAAAGAATTATAAAGTACTAAAAACCTGTTCTTTCATAGCGAGTGATATTAATTAGATATTTTCCAGCTTGGTACCAGATAAATATGTTGATTTTAAATTTCTATATTATTTTCTGTGATGATCTTTATTACGCGCCATTTAGATTCTACCAATTTTATATAAAATAAGATGAATGCAATGCGACATTTTTACACTAACGAATGAAAATTAATTTCAGAATAAATTTATATTTACCGATGTGCTGATATTTTTGAAAAAGCTGCAAAAAGTCATTGTACCAGCCATCGCTGTCAGTCTATTCTCCTCATATGTATGGCGAGTTTCTCTTTAATCATAGCACCCGAACACTAAAGACAATTTTTTGCAAACAAAATGCACGTGAACTGATTTTTTTTTATTTACAGTATACTTGGCAGGATTATGAGCGTAGTTCAGGAAAGAATAGTGCAGTGAATAACGTATATACAGTGCACACGATATATTGTTATACTGATGAAGCCTTTTTGCATCTTACAGACATCAGATACATAAAAGGCTCGATGTACAGACTGGAAAGCATATGTGTGCTCTTAATTCAATATTTATTACAACACGAAAAAATTAACTACATCATAGTTCATTAAGAATCCCATGCACAGATGAAAATACATACTGCGCGTCTGGATTTTTCAGTTTAAGTTCTGAGACATTGGACTTCTGGTCTAGCCTCTTTAATACAGATCGAAGGCCTGACCAGATCTAAATACTACGTGGGTTAAATATTTTACATACATTACATATACAAAGCACGAAAAGCTTTCAGAAATAAATAACATAAGGATCTCTTGTTAGTAAAGTCTTCACCTTTTCCTTATTTTGGCTATTACGACACTGGTAGTTTGGCAATTATGCGCCATAAATTAAATATTTCACATACAGTATATACATGCAGAACAAATATCTCTCTATACTGAACAGCACTCCGGAGATGAAAATTATATTTCATAAATGATTTCTTTTATATAATTTCTTTTATTAATATTCCTTGATGTAATACTAGCTTTAAAATTGCTTTATCTCTTTTACTGTGTATTCGCAAAACTGCGTGCGTTTTAAAAATACAATATACTTATAATATTCCCTTCACTTTCCTTGTAAAAATACCATAAGGAATTATTTATCAAATTCAGAAAATTGTGAAATCTTGCAATATATATATTTATGGTTGAGTTTATCTCTAAACATTTACCAGTTTTATAACTATTTCTTTTTTCTCGGCTTTTTGTGCTGCAGTTATAAATAAAGATATTTGAAAAGCATACAGCATTATTTGCAAATTACATTAAAGTGTTTTATGACAGGCTTTAAAAGTTATTCTTGAAAATTAAAAATTAAGTTTTGCTCCATAATTATAGGAAACAATAGTAATTAAAAGCTTAAATTTTTATTATATAGCTATATGATTTCTTGATAAGACTGCGATATAAATCTTTCATTATTTATTAGTTACTTGAGAGAAGATAATTTTAATATTTATTTTTAATTATTAATTCTTATTTAAATATAATTAATAATAGTCTTGTAATGCAGTGACTTAAAGTCACTACATTTACAGTCGTAATGAATCACAGAAATTAGTTCCAAGCACATTATGTATCAGAATTCAGGAATTAAATACTAAAATTACATGATAACATGAGCTATATAATTTGTTAGTTTTAACCTGAAAAAAATATCTCCTGTATTTCTAAATTAATAATACATTCTTACAGATTTTACGAATTAATTTGCAGATTCTACTGATATACAGATTTTTATTAACTTGAAGAAAATAAATCTTAGCTTATAATTCAGTTTCTATCAGTCATAATAATTAGAGGGAGTTTGAACTGAATTGTTTCTTATTTTATTTTTAATAAATTCCTCTACTTAAATTTTTACTATAACTTATTTAAATTTTTTATGAAAATTCATTCCATATTTTATAAACATTTCATATGCGTAATCAGCAGACCAGCTGCGTTTGTAATTCAAGGAGAATTACAAAGCTTATCGTACCCCGTAGCAAACCAGCTGCTTGCAGTTGATTCCTGTTTTTAATTAATATTTCGATAAGTTTTATTACTTAGTTAATAAAAACAAATTTGGCACATCATTTATTGATTAGAACAGAAACACGACAACGTAAAATTTTAAATAATGCAAAAGAGTCACCTTATATATGATGAGAGTTTTATTCAAAATTTATGCCAATCTAAGGTTTCTCTTTTGCTTAATTTTAAGAGATTTAATTATTTTAGTAATAATGCCAAACACAAATACAAATTAAAAAAATTATACAAATTTTATAAATGAAATTCATGAATTTAGTACTTATAATTTTTCCAATATTTTATTTTATTCTCGACCGAAATATTTTTTAAATATGTTCTATGAAATTATTTGAAAATGTTTCTTAGGATGGCTTAAAGGCTGTTGTTTTGATTCAGCATGAAAACTGTGAGTTTAAATATAAGATCTAAGAAATATATTTCATACAGGCTTCTGTATACAAAATACGTTATAAATGCATATTCCTTATACAGGAGAACAACGAGGGAAGTCTGAGTACAAGACAATAAAAGTGAAATTTATACATGACAATAAAAAAAGAAAAGGATACAAGATTTCGAAAATAAAAAGCATACAAAATTTCGAAAATAAAAAGGATACAAGATTTCGAAAATTTCGCAAAGTATTTTGCGAAATCTTTCTTTAAGTGTATTAATGGTTCTAATTATACGAAAATAGTCTTTTGAAAATAAGGAGAAAAGTTTATAAATTCATTTACCTACAAAAGGAAGAGCAAACGTTTAAGAAAAGAAGAATATTATGCCTAAGACAACTCTGAAAAATTGTTTTATGTCGAATTTTAATATCTATATATATATCTCTTTTTATATATACCATAACATCATTAGACTCATTAGACTTAGTTTATGTTAATGGAAAAGTGTGATATTTTTACCTGAAATATATACTGAACTCGTCATAAAGTATCTCACTAAATTTAAAATGATTTTTATGTGATTTAATAATGCTATTGGTTTTTAAAAATAAATCAAAGTTTCCAGAATATATTACAGAATATTTTAAAATATATAAAGGTTCCAGAATGTATCGCATTAATTTATTGGCTTAAAGTATTTTAGTTTAAAGCGTACTGTACAGTTAATGTTATTATCATATTAAATCACAAATTAAAAATGTATTTTCAGAAGTATAAGGAAATTCATCGCTCAGTTCAGAGTGATAACGATGTAATATAAGCTGCTATTTTTATTTACTAATAGTATAGTACTAAATGAAAATTACCATTTGATATTATTAACTTTTAATATTTAGAACAAAATGTGCAGCTAAAAACTTCACAAATATTGACTCACAGAAAAGCCTCCCTTGTGTTATAATGTAAGCAAGCAGCTGGCGATAATCATCTCATAACCCTATACTTTTTTGTATCCAGTCACTTTAATGCAAGCAGCTTTCTCACCGTCTAAAATTAATTATAATAATGGTAGAAACATTTCATGCTACTAACTTGATGTTAGCGAGAGAGACAGAAAGAACTACGTAATTCACCTATGTCCAAGTTAGAGAGTACCATAACATTACATTTATGACTGAAGAAGTTTGACAGCAGTTAGCCTTTAAAGGACAGAAATAGATTTTGAATGAAAAAGACAGAATTATCAACATATATAGACATATATTGAAGTTTGGTACATTTTACATACAATTACTATTTGCTCTGAAAAATGAAGATTGTAATAATAGAATTCTAAGTACAATAAATTTTATACTACAGTAAAAGGACTTACAGAGTTTAGGATTACACATTTATATGGAATAATACACGAAACTTAGTAGCCATACTTTCATTGACGTATTTCTTCCTTAAAAGAAAATATTTGGCCAACAGAGGTGAAAAGTTTAAGATATCTTACTGAAACTCAGACCTTCAGTTTTCACGTTTCACTTTCTAATATATTGTATTTTTCTGAGTTGAAAACGTAAATATGCTATGATATAAAGATGTAATACTTCAATCTGAAATGGCAAAGATTTGTCATCAATATCAGCTTTACTAGTTTTAAAATAATTTTAGGCTTGTTACATTACTATGTACTAAATGTATTTCTATATGTATCAGTTAGAAAAGATGGATTTTTCTGAAATTTTCAAAAATATTTAATTTATATAAAAAAATACATTAAACTGTACTAAAAATTTAATGAAGTTAAAATTAAGGGTACAACTTTGCAGTGAACTTATAATAAAAAGACTTCAAAAACTAATCATTTGGAGAACACGATAATCAAAACCAATATTCTGTATGTTTTATTCATTTTTCATTACGTATATGTTTATTAAATTTCCAAAATTACCGAAGATGCTTAGATGTATAAATAGTTTCATTGTTCCGATGATAAAATGGTGATTAACGTATTAAAATATATTCAGAAACATAATTTTAGCAAATTAAACATATTACAAAAAAAAAAAAAAAAAAAAAAAAAAAAAAGGAACATAATGCATAATCTGAGTCAGTTAAGAAATTTAATAACATATTACAAATAATCAATTCTGAAACAAAACTTAGATTTCTGAAGCTAAAATCTTAAACTTCGTTAAAACCACATAGAACTTCTTTTAAGAAATTGGGAAATATATTGAAAAAGCTGATTTCCTCGAAAATTTAAAGAAATGAGCTAAGTAATTTAAAACTAAAGATTCATATAAACAGTTTAAAAACGCGATGAATTTGAAACGGTTCATATAAATAAACTCATATATAACTCACAAATCTAATAATCTTAAAATTAGCAGCTGAATCATGATTTTTATCACTACAAGCAAGTTAAAGAGAAATATAATTGTTAAAATCTGTTTTATTATCTATATTAATAACAAATCGTCTCAGTTACGCTAATGTTTTCCATTGCACTTGTAAATAAATAAGTAGTCTCAATTAAGCGAGGATAAATAACTTAAATGAGTACTTGATTTGCATATGAGAATAAATTATAGCTGACTCAAGACATACAAGCAACTTTTAAAGAGCAGAGTAATGGAAGCAAAACAAAATTAGATATCGGTAAATGAAACAGAAAATATCACACCTTTGTTGACCAGAGATTTACTTATAAGGAACTCATAGCTGAAACATCAAATGATATACTAGTACGATTCACAACACAAGTTATATATTTCAACGAAGATAGCATTCCTGCAGCCACTGGGGGATTGGAGGATCACTTGGGATTTCACGCTGCAGATAGTACTCGTGGGGTGTATACATGTTGCAGATGCCTTAATTGATAATTTAAGTTATACCATGCAGTTTATCAAAGTATCGGCCTAGGTTATGTCCACACAATACAGGGCTGGGCGTCGAGGATGTTTCTCAGTGGGAGTATAACAGTGATGACTACTGAGACAATGCCTTTAAGATAGCATGAACTTCTTCCGCAATGGCCATCAGAACAAATTCAAACTGTGCCTATAACGAGAATAAAAATTACCTCAAATCTACTTTCATTTCCTTACATTTCTTTTTCTTTTCATTGCTGTTTGCATTAATTTCAGAACAAACAATTAACAGTATATTTTAACGTGATAAAGAAATAAATCTATTAACACACAAAACAAATTAAGCAAAACTCAGAACAGAAACGTGCTGTTAACATAAAGTTAACATAGCGTAGCTTTCACTCTGACTAATCTAAGAGTGCAAGATAAATATCTTATATTAATATCTAAGATCTTACTAATTTTAGATAAAATAAGATATTTGTAAGATAAGTATATTATTGTAAAATAACTATCTTAAAATACAGTACGTAATGTCACCGATAATTTTTATATTTTGGTTAAGAGAAATCAACAGGCTGCCAAATTATAAGTATCGACGTAAATTTAAGTTATCTGCATCAAAACGAAAAGCATCAAGTTTACTACCTTTAAAAACATTCTTTAACCAGCTGATATTAATTAGATTAATTGTAACTTCTTTCATATTTAGAAAGACTAGTCCAAAGCCCTATTAACTGAGAAAACGTGCTTGTAACATAAAGACAAAACATTCTGAAGCATTTCCTCTCACCTGTGATCATCTAAAATTATATAATATACACTAATTCTAAACTTCTAAAATTCATCGGGTAAATGATAAAATGTATTGTTTATTCGATGTAAATTTGTTTATACAGAATAATGAAATTCATAGCATTTCTTTTTACAGTGTTCTAATTGCTAACGGAGGGTAAGTAAGACCAAAATATTTTTTAATGAATTATTTCATCTGATTCAGATAATGGAAATAACCTTTGATATTATATCTACTGACTAATCTAAGATTGCATTTCAGTTTATTATTCAATATATCACATTTATTTATTGTTAGCCTGCTAGGATGTACCTTTAACACTATGACATTTAACAAGGGATTTAAAAATGCTTGAAACATTTATTTCTTCGTTCAGAGACAAAGTTTAATTTTTACTTGCGATATATGAATGAGGGAAAACTATGTAAATTTCCCTTGTTTATTGAATGTAGTGTTTAGACCCGTTTTCCCTCTTATTTTACCTTTCTTGATGAGAAAATACAGTTTCTTGACTGTTTGGATGCATTCTAAATCTAGTACTGACTATATCGATGCTTTATTGAACTATGACAATTCTAAAAAAAATTTACAATAAATAAATACATGCATTTACGTCCATATGTATGCATACAACATTCATTACTGTACTTTATAGTTTGTTATATGTGATTACGAGACGAGATATTTGAATATTGGAGTTGTATGAATACAAAAGACGTGGACATTTAGTTTACTGATGCAATGAAAAAATTCACTGTATGAAATTGTGATGAAAATGCAATGAAAAAATTCAAAAGTAAAATAAATCTGCTATAATGATCAAAATTTTTTTATTCGGAGGAGTTAAACGAATAATCCACGAGTTAACAAACTCAGCTTTATATAACAATACAGTTCTTGCATTTAAAAGAATAATATTTCCTAAAAGTGTTTAACTTTTTTAACTAGCACAATCAGGCTAACAAATATTAAAATTATTAAAATATACGACGCAATACTTGCGCTAAACGTATTCAGAGATAATCAAAATTAGTTCTAAATTATTTGTTGTATGCAAGACATATACTAAGTAATAAACACAAAGCGATGAATGATTAAAAAATATCATCATGTTAAATATATCATGATAAAAAAATAAGATTATCAGTTTTGTAAATTTCGCATAATTCGCAAAAGTATATTAAACTTAATTAATATACTTAATATATTTAACTATAAATTAACCCAAAACATGTCTTGGAATAAATACAACTCTCTCTCATTATAATATGGGGATGATAAATTAACGTTGTAAGACCAAACGCGTTTTATGAAAAATGAATGTTTCGGCAATACGCAATCAAATATTTGTATATTTAGGTAAAAGTTATACACAGTTGCATTTAACAGTGAATTTCAGAAATCATTTTCACATGTTTCCATCAACGAGTTATGTGTATAGTAAAAAAAACGAAGTATATACAAAATTAGGAAGTATTAAGCTTTATACATAAAATTAGATTTCATTCGATCGTGTATATGTATGCACCTATCAATAAAAGTCACATAAAGGCTTGTATACATTTTATTTACTTAATACACATCTAATGCTTGTATATAGTTTCAAGCACAATTTTCTAAAATTAATTCTGGTCTTTATATTTTTAGATACAGTTAAACATTTAATAATTGTAAAATTTTAATGAAATTTTTTTAAACTTTTAACAACTTACGATCGCTCATTCAAGACCATGTTATTCATAACGAGACACTGTGGCGTGTACGAATTGTGGCGAAAATTACGATGCTCAGTGCATTATTTATGCGCGTAATAAACACGCATTATTTACGCGCGTATTAAACGTTTAAAATTTGAATGTTAAAATGCTACCTTATAATGAAGTTCTTACCTTGGTTTTAACCATCCCGGCGCGTTGATCACGAACATGTTCAAGAGTAGCTGCAATATCAATTTCCTTTGCGCCTGAAAAATAATTCTGATGTTAAATTTGTTGTTAAAATAAAATTATTAAAAGACAGTACTCAGGCCGGGTAGGGAGACAGAATTTGTTTTACAAGTTATGTGTTTATGATACATTGATATGATATGAGGGATGCAGCCCGATCCTCCTAGCAGAATTTACGTCGCCCTATGGCCTTTTTGCGGGCTGCGCCAGAGCAAGCTAGAAACAACACCTTCAAACAAACAGACATAACATAACTAAAAAACAAAATTCAAACTAAAATCTCTACTGCAAGCTTATCATGATTAATTTTCTCCATCATTTTCCTGGCAAATATTTTCAGTCTTTTAAAATCATTTAAAATATCATATATATTAAAAACATCATTTTTCTTAAATTCGTTCCTGATATCAGTAAAATATTTACATGTTTCCCCATAATGCTTCGCAGTGCCCGGTTCTTTACAGATATCACAGAGGTCAGACTCTTGTAATTTAAACCTTTTAAAATAGAAAGGAAAACGGCCATGACGTGTAATGATTTGGTTAACGTCAATGTTCTGAATAACATAAACCTTTTTTAAGTTTAACAAATTTCATATAACATCTATTTCGATTAGACCTTTCCCGCTCCTCCCTCCATTTATCATAAATATAATTTTTCATAATAGTCACAGCTTTCCTTATTGATCCCTGTACATCAATATTACGAGCATTAACATCGGTAATTGCCTCCTTGGACAGTGCGTCCGCCCTCTCACTTCCAAAATGTCCAACGTGTGCTTTCACCCAATTAAACACAATATTTTGATCTTCTCTGAAGTCTTTATATAATTCTCTAATATCTACCATTAAAGGGTTGTCTTGATCAGATCGTGAAAGAGCTTGAAGAACTGTCAGACTGTCAGAATAAATTATGTATATCATATTTCCCTTTAAGAGTCTTCTTAATCCATTTCAGTGAATAAAAAATAGCCATAGTTTCCGCTCGATAAACTGAGTTATAAATATTGAGTTTAAATTTATCATTCTCAATCTCTGTTTCATAATAATATACAACATATGCGAGATCAATGGCGTCTCCCAGAGACCTGACCCGTCTGTATAAATGTCAATTTCTCCTATTTTTGAAACATTTAAATAATACGGAATAAAAAATTTTTGATACATCCGATTTTTCTCTGTTGAACATTTACATTGAGATATAAATCTATAATTTAAAAGTTGATGCATGAAAGGTAGTAGCAGTCATCGCGGACCAGTTCAGCATTTGTTTTATTTTTGATAATATGCAGCCGCAAATAACTTGGTGCAAAATACATGTCTGTTCCTTAAAGAACGACATCGCTAGGTTTTAGACTTTTGAAATATAGTTGTACCTCGATATATGTCTGCTTTGAAACACATTTAACTTGGTATGCATCTTGTGTGGACGCGAAAGTTTTGTTTGGTACATGACAAGTGTTTGTAGCACGACTTGAGTTCGAGGACTCACGGCTGCCTATTCTGCACTGGTTTACCACTTTCGAGACAATGATGCCCATGAGCGGTTGAATTTTCAAGTGATTTTCTGTTTCTTCGAGTAGCAATTGGAAAAGAGTTAGCTGAAAAGTGTGAAGATAGCATGCGTATCCGAGACTTGGCTATTGCACACCATATGCTGAGCAAGATGTTATCTACGATTGTGTAAATCAAAGACTTCATTAAATCTGCTGATGTTGCGAAGGGAGTGAAATGGATTTCCAAACAAATAATCAGAGACGTTAGAACACGTCGAAAAATTGCTTTTGATCCAGATAGCATCAAAATATTTCCGCACAGTATCATGTGCAGCCCTTCATTATGTACAGCAATACAAATCACCATCGCATTTGTATTTTAGTATTAAAGAGTTTTGCGATAATAATTATACGAGTTTTTTATAGAACGAATTAATTATTTTCTTTTATTTCTTATTGTAAATGTTCGTTTAGTATAACGTCCAATCTGGTATACGTACAAGGATCTGAAACGGATTAATGATGTACACTGAGGTACCACTGTACCCCAAAATGACGTAGTATTAGACACTAGCAAGTTGGCAGAAGCAAAGCGAGAGAGTGAAAAAATGTGCGACGTCTCTAAGATAAAGTCCAGTTTCACATCATCTAGTGTCAGTTCAGATCTGTCCTCACTGGTTAATTTAAAATTTTGGTTCACAAATTTGAAATGTTATTGGCTGTAGCCTTATTTAAGTCTCTGCATCATTAGAGGTACGTAAGTATTATATAACAGGAATTAATTTTAAAATGACACAGTTTAAAAGATTTACTTGCATACACCTATATTATTACTCCGCTAATAAGATAAACGAGGTCGTTAAAGAAACACCTGCATTTTACCTACAAATATCTTTTCACTATTTGCATTCGTATGATAGATAATGATGTGAAACAATACTATAAACTTGAAAGCTTTTATCTAAACTCCAATCGAAACAAATCACAATATTTTTGGTATATATACTGTTGCATTCAATATCCATCATAAATATCGCTTTAAGGTTCATTGCATCAAATAACTTGTTTCGCTAGAACAGTTCGAGTCATTATACTCTAAAACAACAGCTGGCTCTAATATGTAACATGTTTACATTTGAAAAAATTCATCTTTTGGTAAAGACGTTCCATATCTTAACGACAGCCCAACTTAAAACTCTTATTTTTTTACATTTGTGTAAATTCATGATTCTTTTTTTAACATGCATAAACCGTAAAATAATATAAAATAAATCATTTACTTTATAATTCTCATAGGCAGCGATGACTTTGCTATGAGGCGTTTTTGAAAGCAAAAAAACAATGTCAACATCAATAAACAAGATTGCTCAGTATCATAACAATGATTGTTCTTTACCTTACCAGAAAACTAATTGACTAAATCTCACCTCTCTTGTAGAGTCTAATGGCGGAACATTTAGTAAAATGAAACAAAATAAAATAAATAAAATTAATTCTCAGCTCAAAGAACAGGAATTACCCCCTATCGTTTCTTGTGAGATAAATTGATCAACAACTTCATATTAATCCAAGAATAGTTCGCTTGATAATACAGACACTCTGAATTAAAAAAGTGTGTTTTGAAAATTTAAAGATTAATAAAGCTAGTAAAACTGTGTTGATAGTATTGAGAAAGAATAAAACAGTTCTGCTTGGTGATATACATTTGTGAGAGATTCGTTTTCCATTAAAATCAAATATGAAATAATTTGAATTTGAAATTAGATCTGCGCAGTATTGCAGCGCTACGTACTAGACAAAGATATGTCAAAACTCAGCGTACATTTTGAGGGGAAATAATGCAGTATCTCACATGGGAAACACCTCTAAAATGAGAAAATATTTTTGAGAAAGTAAATAAATAAATAACATTTTTTGAACTTCATATGCTTTAAGGTCATATGTATTTTCAGTGAAGATAGTAGCTGATTAGAACCACGGGATCTCTTTCGTGAATTTCATTGTAACATGTGAGCAACCGAAAAACTGAGATATTAAGTGTGTTAAATAATAAAATTACATTTTAAGCAAAGTTTTCTTTTCATTTTAGCAAAAGTTACTGAAAGTGTCTTACTCTGCAATTGGTTAGGAAAAATTTAACCATTTTACACAGGCAACTAGTCTTACTGTTTACAAGGCAGTTAGTACATATCACCACTGACTTCATCTTTTGATCTGATTTTGTGAGTATCCATTTACCGATTTTAAAAAGATATCTCCATAAAGAGGATATTCTTTTAGAAAACTGACTTTAATGGTATCTCCCATACTAACAGTTAAAGAATAGAAATCCTGTTCTTGAACATACACTGCATTCCCTTTATCAACATCTTTATCGTTATCTACCGAAAACTTTTAGCTTATTTTCTCACCTCAGAAGTGTTTATTGCAGCAAGATACATTTATGCATTGCCAATATTATCATGAATTATTACTATTTTTATTAATTAGGAATTCTAATTACACATTATTTTGAGCTGAAAATCATCTCAGGATAGTATTTCCTCCGTAACCCGGGACCACATCTATTCTAAGCGTTCTACATGCTTCTTGAACTTATTAACAACATTTTAACTCATCTTGGATAACAAATGCAAAAGCGATTGCTGTTAAGAAAGTAATAAAAGGCGCGTGCTCTTTTAATTTATAAAATTGGCTTTTGAAAGACGTTTAGAGATCTCTGCTGTAGACTGTTGACTTGTACATCCGTTAGAAAAAAGGATCCGCATTGAACATGATATAATCAAGTGAAAATATTGGCAATGCAGCAAGTAAAAAAAAAAGAAATAGCTAAGTAATGGAAAATCCTCTTTTTCCGACGTAGTTACAAGCTTATAAGCGTTTTTATCTATAATACACTATTTTTAAACTGAAATTAGAAAATGAAATATAAAGCAGCATATGAATATGTATGTATCGTTAATTTTTAACAGCTCATTTCTCTTATTATATCATTTTCATTTATTTATATAATGAGATGACTTTGATAAAGTCTCAACAAACTGACAATGGTTCTTTGTGTTGTAATACTTTGGAAAGGCTTTACTGCGTAGTTAGAAAGATGACGCTCGAAGTCAGACGTAGCCTAAAATTCCACACATAATTTTATTCCTTGATAATTAGTTCTCAGGACACATACTTTTGCATTGCACATCATCAGTGTGGGGGCGCTATGCACCCCAACATTTTATACAGACTACATTTTTAGAGCAAGGGCAGTAGTTAGTGAAGGCTAAGCGACACGTCAGTGAGCGGCATAGCATTTTAGCGGGAAGACTGGTAGAAGCAAAAAGTGGACAGTTATCCAGTATACAAGCTCACCATGGGAAGGTTTCGGTTTGAGTTGCTTATTATAAGAACGTTTCAGTTCTCGAAATTTTGAGTTCAAGTTCCGAATTAGCTACGTCATTAGCGTTAAGCAAGTCACATGATATGGATTGATCCAGAAAAAGGCATTACTATTTTTAGAATAGAGAGGGGGAAATAAGTGGCTATTGCTAATTTAAATTATAAATTTGATTTACATATTTTTATCTTATATATATATATATATATATAAGATAAAAATATGTAAAATATATCTTTTATATATATATATATATATATATATATATATAAAAGATACCTCTACATTTGCATTCATCACAACACTATTCTATTTTTCATCGGAGCCCTAGTATATGTAGGTCGTGCATTATGTAGGTATATTATTTGCAGCTGTAATGTATCTGCTTTTAGAAGAATAGTTTTATTGTCTATTAATAATTATTTTTTTTATTCCAAATGCTGCTTAAATAAACATATCATTTTTCTGTTCCCTTTCTGTAAATAAAAAAGAATAACTAATAAAAGTAAGTAAGTAAAAAAGTAAATAAAAAAGAGTAATAAAAAAGAATTACTAATAACTTTTTGTATGAAGTTTACTGCATCGTTACATTAAAGAAAAGACCCCGATATTCCTTTGCGAGTCCTTTTATAGCCTCTGGAAAGGCGGAGCTTCAAAGAAATGACGTCGGCCTCGTCAGCCATTCTATTTCACACTCACATTTAAATATCTCCAGAACATTCTATAACTGTACGTGTCGAAAAAGCGGGAAAAACAACTTGACTACGGGCTGTGGATTTATATATGACGCAGATGTAAATGTGTATATTTACAGCGATCTCCCAAGACAGAAAAATTTAGTTTCAATCTGGTATTGGAATCGTTACAATTATATTTATGATTATAGAGGACATTATTAAAATGCTACTCCAAATTCAGTGCTTTACGATTTTTGGTTAAATTAAGAGATTAGGCAAATATCAATGCTCATTGGTAATAAAATATTATTTTATTTTACACCTGAACACATGAATAGTCAAACAATTATTATACAATTAAAATATAAAAAATAAGTGAGACTTACCCTTTGCCATGCGGTTGAGAACCATATCAATCAAGCAGTATGTTCCAGTTCGGCCGATACCATCACTAAAGAAATTTTTAAAAATATTAAACAAGCTTTTTTTTACCATAAAAGTAAATATAATGTTCAATAACCAAACTGTCTCAGAGCGTTCTTAAAGTGTCTTAAAGCGTTAATTTCGTTGAAATAAGATGAAAGTGGTATGTAAACTTCTGAATAAACGAGAAATAAAAAAGTTATTTGAAAGCCTCCCAAATTATAAGCTCATTATATATTTGGATTATCCTTCTACTTGGTTTTTCTTATTTGAAACAGTCGAAATTGATAGAGCAATGCATGCGTATAAAATATTGATACATTTTTAGGTTTTAATTAAACTATGTTCATTAGAAAGTCTTTGAGTACTATAACGTAAAGTTTTCATTTGATCGCGTTATTAGCGTGTTAGAAATAATAGCATTATTAAGAAATAAAATAAAATTTTGGACGTATATTAGATACAAATTGTACAAATATAACAGAAAAAAGACTTTATAGATTTACTATCATAAATTACTATACTATCAGTTTTAGAAATAACAACCAACTGTACTATCGAAAGCTAATTCTTCGCAATACTGCTCATCTGTCCATGAGAAGTTGAAACGGAGAAAACTGTTTCTATAAAACAACATTAACGTGAGTCCATAATTGGACGTTTCATTACAATGCAAGCTCATACATCCATTTTTTAGCCTATGGTATGACAAATCACTGAATTTATTATTTTTATGACTCCATGAAATTCAAGTCAAACAAAGTTTGAGACAAAGGTATTATGGATTAGGAATCCATAACCAGTAAAAGATATTTTATGACCACAATATAGTTATATAATAATTTGCAATTTTAATATTTGAAATGCGAATTTAGAATTCGGAATGGTTAAAGAAATTTGCATTTTTATAGTATAGATATTACAATTTTATATTATCTAAAGCAAAAATGCTTGAGCACATGACGTTAAAAAATTTTATGAATAGATATTAATGTTTGTGAAAAGAGGTTGATGAAATTTTGAATTTAAAGTTTAACTTACTTACTTGTTGCTCCATGACGTGTATTGCGTAACAACCCGGATGTGAACAAAACGTTTTTGTTATTCTTATAAAAAGTCGTTAGTCGTAAATTCAATTACCTAACTCAGAATAAATAACATCGTTTAAGATATCTGTTAAAAAAAGATGAAATATCAGTCTTGTTACTGAATGAGTTTAACTGAAATATTAATTACGATTAATTAATATTTGAAAAATTTGGTGAAAACGAAATGCACCTAAGCTGCCTTAATCGCACTGCTCTTTCATGAAAGCGACCATCGCAACAAGTGCTCAAAAGGAACACTTAATCTTCTGAAAAGAACAACCGGCAATAAAAACAACCCTTTTTTCCTGGAGAGACAATGCCCCTAATGGGCTTAAGTCATCTTTTTCTCTGGAAGATATTGACTAGCCTGTTAGTCTGAATCAATACCACTTTTGTGGCGTTCCGCCTTAGTCCATAAACTCGCTGTTGCATACAGCGTTTGCCGTTGGGCACATTATGTTTAATGGAATGGACATGTTAAAAACATCATTTACCTACAAAGATACAAACGCTTGTATGAGCATTAAAGTATCGTTTACTGTATCTTATAATAATTTATTCTGGTGATATGACAGGTTTTTAAGTTCTTTTCTTCGATTTTCTTACTTTTAAGCTATGGCTAACGATTGTTACGTATTTTGTTTTCACCAAAGAACATATTATTTCTCATAAAGGAACGTCTTACCTACGTGAGAGCACAATTGGATATATTCACAATGACATGTATAGTTACACATATCTCTGGTACGGTTTAATTATTAATTATGTAATGATCATATACATATAAATGCAAATGCTATCAATAACATTCTGTGAGTATATATAAATTTAAATGCCAGAAATTACGTTTATACACTAATTGCATATGATATGTACTGACGGAACTTTCCTTACAAATAATTATTTAATCTTTTTTTTTTTTTTTTTTTTGCTTTGTTTAATCTTACATATCAAGACTTAAGGCAGAATTTATGTATTTTTTATGAAAATCTTCAAACGAATCATATATCTCCTATTGAACAGAAAAACAGTTGTAAGATTGCAATTATTATTACGTAGTAATTTCGTTTCTTAAAAATTTAAAATATTCTATTCATTCATCTTCGTTCTATTCATACTTAAGATTATCACTGAAAAGTTATTTTATTGAAATTCTTCAAATTATTTTAATCGTATTTGAATATGTTTTCGAAACTTTTTGAAAATTGATTATTCCTATAAATCCAAAAATGTATTACGTATGAGAAGAATCTTTCTACTTTATACAATGTTAATGTTTTTAAAGCAGTAATTCTTTTCAAAATCTCTGAAATTTAACTTATATTTTGCACTAATGTCAAATTAAAGAAGTAAAAGACACAAGATCCCTCTTTAACAACCAAAGTATTCTGACATGCAATATGGACAGGTCCAGGAAAGCTATTACAGGATAGATTAGTTTTGTTAAGACACAATAACACGCCGAATAAATACTAATTCAGAAGTCAAACAACAAAAATCAGCGTTAATTTACAAAGTTTTCACAGGACTAGTTTCGATGGTTTTACCGAACCATCGAAACTAGTCCTGTGAAAACTTTGTAAATTAACGCTGATTTTTGTTGTTTGACTTCTGAATTAGTATTAGTTTTGTTGTTATCTTTGAAATGTACTGAATTTTAAAACTAACTTTAAACCACGTCTTAATGCTAAGAAGGTGAAAACCTCTGTGGAACTATACTAATTTGAATGTATATGAGTATATATTTTATTCATTTAATAAACACAATACAAGCTAAAATAAACTATTTTGAAACACTTTAAATACTTTATTTCTAAACAATAACCTGTTTTAAGTCTTTTAACAAGATTGCATTTATGCAAAAATATAGTTAACGTACTACATACGTCTTGCACTTAAACTGCGATTTTTTCAAGTTTAAATGCTTCTATTTAGTAAAGAAAAATTATCAACTTCATGTATATAATCTACAATAATTTTAAGTTGAACAAGGACTTGTTTTTATTACTTATAATATTTTTTCGTTTTTTTTATTAAAGATGTATGGACGAAATTCCCAAAAATCTTCAGTTAATTTTTTAAATTTCATCGTTTTTCTTATAATTATAATTCTAAAATGCATTTAATATTTTGTACGTATTAAACTTATGTCTTTACTTTCAGATCTGCATATTAAAAGTGAGGAAATGCTTCCCTCTAGAAATTTAACGTCTGTCCTTAAATTCTCCTAAATCGAAATGATTTATTAGAACTTAAGAATTTAAATATCTTATCAATCATTTTATACATTCTTAAAATCATTTTGTTTTATAAGACTTTAAAAATACTCTTTGTGACATACGAGAATATATGTATGAAAAAAAATATTTTGTCAGAAAAATTGATATTTAATGTATAATAAATGTTTTCTAATCACACATAGCAATGGAGCGTTCAACATTTTAAAAGGAAAAGATTTTTTTAACAAGCTAGTTGTGTATAGACATTTATCTGTTGCCATTTACCGACTTCGTCGCAAACTATCGACCTATATAAAAGATGAAACATTGCGTTTTATTAAAACTAATAATTTACTCATTTCATCAAGCTAAAAATTATAATTTATTAAATAAAGACCTCTTTTATTTTAGTAAAATCTTTTATAAAGTCTAAAAACGTAGTTTGAGTTCCCACTGCTTTTTCCATCATTTGTATGCATGATAGCAGCATGAAAAAAATGCTTGGAATACCGAATTGCCCAGATTGTTCATTCTACCTAGAAAAATATGCCATCGACTTGAAGCTACTTATACCATTGATAAACCAAAGTAGAAAAACAGTCAAATCTCTTCTGCATATATCTGCAGGTTGTTGTCTAAAATATTCATTTAATCTTTATTCATGTTATTAAATAACTGGGACGCTTTTCTTCAGAGATATTTTTCAGGGATCTGGATTGTACAGTGTTATAGAAATTATAATTTGAAATCTTATTTCTGTTTTTGTGCTTGGCAATCTAAGGAAGAGCTATCAAGCTTGATACCTTTATGGATGTTACCAAGAATGGCAAATTGAATAAATTTTTAACCACTCAATTAAAATTTTTAAACTGTACTGATGAGCTCCACATCTATATTTATTCTTAAATGCATACATAATGCAAGTGTATTACAATATCGTGATGGATGAACTACAGTACAGTACATTTTCTTCTGAGGTGAAAAGGACAACTTTATACAAGGTTGGGCAGAGTAACTACCTTATTTCAAAAATGAACAATGCAAATAGTATAAGCGATATTAGTTTAATTTTCTCCCAAGTTAAGAGACACTTAAAGTTTTTTTTATTATAGTTTAAAAATAATATCATTAAGCCACCCCACCCTTTTCGGAATAAATGTCGCTAGATGTCGCGTTTCAAATAAGGAATTTTCCCTGCCGCACGTTGTATTAGCCCGTTTTGAAAACATCTGGTGGCATGATGGCATGCAATCTTCACCATGGGTACACTACACATAAATACGCATTCACCAGTGTTTCTGAACGCAAACGTTTTGATGACCACTTGTACATGCGAAACTAGTTTCTGAACTATTAAACAGTATTTCATTTGCACATTTATTGCTCGTATACACAGTAAATTATTGTTTCAGTTTTTCTAATGTTAGCTGAAATTTTTTCTATCCGACTTCCTCTCGTTCCAAACGTCTCGTCTCAAAAAAAAAAAAAAAAAAAAAAAAAAAAAAAAAAAAAAGTGATCTTAGGTCAGAAAAGAAAGAAAATATTTTATGATGCAATGAAAGTAGTAACATGCTTCTTACCTGCAGTGAACAACAATAGGGCACGATCTTCCTCTGTAAGATTTGTTCACTTTTCTGAAGAGGAAAGAATTGAAAAGAATTAATCAAACATTCGTTACATAAGTTATTTAAATAGTTTTATCATGATGTTTCTTATCTTAACTGCATCATAAACAAGCTATTTAAATTGTTTCGCCATGCTTTCGTTTCATATCTTAATTTCATCATCATAATTTAATCATAATAATATTTTTTGACCATACTGTGTCATAATAACCTTATCAGGATGTTAGTTTATTACTATTTTCATTATTGTAAATTTTCACTGAATCTATTTTTATTGCTTACATATGTTTGAAGAGTTAGAACCCCTCAGAGAGTATAATCCGTAACATAAATAGAAAAAATCTCATGTGGACACTACATGATTTCCTTGTACGGCCTATATTAAATTATACACACTTTTTTGTGGCATCCCATTTAAAGGTATTTCCTCGAATAGAATTAGAGATACATTTTTAATTCAATCAATTCAGTTCTCACTTCGCAGCAAAAATACATAAAACCTCAAAGAACGTTGATTAAAAATTGTAAAACACAGAAAAACATTAAACAATAAAAATAATTTTTACAATTAAAATTAGAGTTCGTACGCAAAAACAAGCAATGCGGGTAGCGAACAGGAAGACAGATTTTTCTGTGCATAGACTTGAAAGTTGATTTTTGGTTTCACTGGGAAAAAAGGCACTGAAGTTGATGCGCAAACTGACTTAATTTACTGTTCTACTAAGAGTATCACATGCAAGCAAATTGCGGCGTCGTTAATCTTAAAACTATTTAAATCTCTTTTAAACTGTACCGAGCTGGGTAACAAAGTTGGTATGTGTATATATATATATATATATATATATATATATATATATATATATATATATTTACTAAAGAAATATTGATTATATTATCTCCTAATATAAATTTAGTAGAAGTATCAAAAAAGAGGGAACCCATATGTAGGAAGTTTAATTCAGAAAATTGTGTTAAAACACATGTACTTTAAACATATTTAAAAGTCCATGTAAACATGTACTTTAGAACACAATTTTAGGAATTAAACTTCCTGCATATGGGTTTCCTCTATTTTGATACTTCTACTAAATTTATATTAGGAGATAATATAATCAATATTTCTTTATTAAATAAATTATTATTATCTTACTTTGCAGCTATTGCGCAAGTATTAGAAAAACTTGTTTTCGAATTAAGTGAATTTTAGATCATTCAACATATATATATATATATATATATATATACATATCTGTATATATACATACGTTTGAAACGATCGAGTGCAGCAAAAAATAGAGATGCACAGCTAAATGCTGTAGGATTGTCATTTACAAAATTTTCAACGTTTCTGAGGATACCCGTTTTTGAGTTATGCGAAATATATGCATACGTACGTAGGTACAGATGTTACGAAAAAAATTTTCCTGAATCCATTTTAAATTCCTTTTGCAATCCGCTTTCAAAAAAGAGTCCTTTATTCTGTCTGCCCGTATAGATGTTACGCAAAAACATCGTTTAAATGGATTAGAGAGCAATCAAGATGAATATTTTCATTGAAATATAATATCCGACATTATTTGCGATTACAATGCTTCATTTACATCGTGCAAGGAAGTAAAAATATTTTAAAATTAAGTCTTAAAAATGACTAGTAAGAAAAAAAGGCAATTGCCATATAATATTTCAGTAATAAAATTGATTGAATGAAACACCTAATATTGAATCAAAGTAAAATTAGCAGCTGTTTTAACATTCATTTTTTATCATTTTATATCATGATTGACATATAAAAATTATTGCAAACTACACGAATGTATTTTCAGTATTTTTATGTTTAAATCTAAGTGAAATATATTAAAAATTATAATAATAAGTTTTCTAGAATTCTCATTTATGTAGCAGTTAAACAGTTTTAACATTTTGCTTGTTTGATTTCATTATTATGAATTTTGTTGATAAACTGATTTTTGCCAGCATATAGTTTTTATTTTTCAAACATAAAGCTTGGTAAACATAAAAGCACAGGTAAAAGTAATTTATTTTAGAAAGTTGGTATATTATATAAACAAATGATAAGTATAGTGTATAGTCAGCGATATTCAAGTCTTCAGTTTGATAGTTTATCTCTTTCCCGATAAGATTCCTCAGCAAATTCAGCATCTTTCTTTGATATTATATCACATTTTACTAAATATAAGTTTGAGTTAACAAAGCTTCTTCGATTATCTTAAATTTGTATTTACATTGCAATGCTGTACAATATGTGTCACGCAAAGTAGAAAATAGAAAACAATGAGATGATTTACATATACACTATTTTGCTTAAAATAAGAGAGCCAATCACTCTCAAAACATGTTTATTCAAGCAGTATTACATGCATGTTATACAGTGTTAAATTTTATGGGTTAACTAGCTATTACCAACAGAAGTAAAAGAAATTTTTTTAATTCTTTGGCATTTCAAATCTGTTACATGTTTCGGGATAACTTAACTATTATATGAATTAATAATTATTTTTTTCTAATAACGTTAATTAATATTGTGGCAGAAATCTTAATTTGGTACCTCCGCTATGAAATAAAGAGTTAGCTATAATCCACAGTAAATATCAAAAGATGTTTAATTCATTTTCATTCAAGATTAACACGATAAATCATTAGTAGCTTTTTCGTCAGAATAAAAAAGAATTAAATTGGGTGAAAGTTTAGAAAAATTATGTGATCTTTACAGGAGAGCTTTCTACTAAAAATGCGAAAATTAAAAATGTAGGACTAGCATCTCTTAAAATTCGTTTAGGAAATTATTTTAATGTAAATCATATTTAAAATCATTCTAAAATTCCTTTACCATATTAAAATTTTATTTTAGAGCATTCAGTTACAGAAAAAAATTCATTAAAATCCTAGAATATAGAATGAGTGCAAAATGAAAGAAGACAGCAATATTACTCATTAATTCGGAAACTGATTTTTTCATATTAATAAGAAATTAAAATTAATTATTTGAGCTAAAGTAACAAAATTTATATAGTAGCAATAATTTTAAACTAAGATACTATAAAAATGTATTAATAGTTTAATTTTAATTGACGTGTAAATAATCCAGAAAACATCAGTTTGCGAGATACAAAACTATCAAATCAAAAATTAATCTAAATAGAGCATTAGTGAAAAGGAAATCAATAATACATTAGAAGAAGAGAATTTATGCTGTAATATGTTCTCCTACAGCTATTAAGCTCATACACACAAAGGAAAAAAGATTTAAATAGCTTAATAAAAGTATTGCGTCTTGGCATATTGATCTGTTCGAGTACAATTTAATGAACTAATGTGTAGGTAAATAAAAATATCAGCATATCTTAATTTTAATTGAACATTGTGAGTTCAAATCGTTATATCATAGTAACAATACTAGTGGAATAAATTTAGGTGTTACTTTTAGTGCACGCACCAAAGAAAAGTTACTTGGATTTATCAAAACGTAGTTTGCTTTATAATAAAACACAAGATCATCAGAAAATGTACTAGGTATCAGAAGAAGGAAACTACATAAGGTATTTTCTTATTATAATAAAACACAAGATCATCAGAAAATGTACTGGGTATAAGAACAAGGAAACTAAATAGGATTTTTCTCTCTGCTTTCCGAATGCCTTCGTGGTGTAATTAGAAGCATATTCGACGCGTATTCGAAAATTCCAGGGTTCGAGTCCCGGGAAGGGCATTGCACATTTTTCAGCTCTCCAGTATAAAAATATCCTATGTTTTGTAAAATTAAAAACTGAAAAAATTTTTAATAGAGGTGATATAACTACTGGAATAAATGTTTATTTTGCTTATCGAATAGATTTAATCATTTGCTATAACTAAAAACTTAAATTTACTCTAAATGTTCCTTTCAAATTTTAGAACTTTAAAAAAAAAGTGTTCAGCGATGAGAAATGTTAAACGACAAAGTTATAAGGTATTTCTCCCGCCTTCTTAGCGAACCTTCGTGGTATAGTGGTCTGCACGCTCAGCGCGTAATTGAGAGAGAGAGAACGGAAGACGTGGGCACTATCCTCTTACCAAACAGTTAATCAGTATAGCACCACATCCACCACTATCTATAACACCCCTTAGAAATACATAATGCCACCTGAAAGATATTCAACGTGCACGAAAAGACATACAAAATAACATGTTACAGAGTTACAGATTAATATTTAAGATACATTATTGGTACATAACTGATGCAAATATGACAGATGCAGAATTGATAAAAGGCTGATTTAATACTGGTACTGATATTAATACTGATTAATACTGCTACAGTACTGATTCATTGATATAACACTGATTATTAATACTGATTAAACGGGAATGATTTTTCAAAAGTCGGCAAATAAATCCATCCGTGGTTCGATTCCCGGCGAAGGCGTTGTTAATTTTTCATCTTGCCTGCTTCCAAAAATACCTAATGTCTCTACAGTAGCGCCCGAACTAAAAGGGTGTTGGATGATGATTCTCCTCACCCAGGATTTGGGACCCAGTCGCCCTTTAAAAGGGCGAGTAAATAAAGTATTTTCTCCCTCATTTTCGCATGCCTTGGTGATATAACTAGAAGCACGCTCGATGCGTATTCGCGGGTCCCAAGTTCGAGTCTTAGCGAGGATATTGCACATTTTTCACGTCTCCTGCTTCAAAAAAGCCAAGTGACTCTATAATCTTTTTCGAAGTAACATTATACACAGGTAAAAAGAAAAGAATTATTAAATTAAAAAATAATGAAGAACTAAAATCATAAAATATTTTCCTTTTATCATTTTCTGCTAGGTATATTGAAGAGAGGGAATCACAATAAAATGAACTGAAATTTGCTTTAAATAGAGAACTGTTTTGAATAAGGTTTTGCTTTGGTATGATTTTTTTTTGTATTTTGTTTTTTATATCCCTCTCTATTTGTAGAGACACACATAAAGAGCGAAGAAGAGAAAGCGCTTTTAAAATGAGAGATAGTACATTTTATGTTTTGACTATAAATATAAAACTTTCTTATTCTTAATTCTCTGAAGGTCACAGAATGATAAAGATGGCAGATTTTAAGATTTATTTCTTTTGTTCTGACATATATGCTACTTCTTGGCCGCCTTATTAAGGTGCTTTCTAGCAGAAGGTATAGTGATGTCTTAATCCATAATTTTTAATAAACCTCATTTAAAAATGAGGAAATGCAAATTAACAAAGCTACGGGGCACCAAATGGCCTGTCTTTAAGAATGAAAAATTTCATGAAATGCTTCATTGTGTTAATAAATAAAAATTTGCTACTGTTTTGATCTTTTCTAGAAGTACTAGTGGTACCATAAAGTGACACAATAGTACCAGTGGTACCATAAAGTGACACAATAGTACCAGTGGTACCATAAAATATAATAATAAATATAGTGACACGATAGCACACAATAGAACTTCTTAACTACATAATAATCGTCCATAAACAAACCCACTAGTTAAAGAAAGAATAGAAATAGAATGGTACACAGAAGTTTATTTGAAAAATATGATTCTAAAGCTGCTCTTCTTAGCCATTTGTTCTTTTGAATCCCCAATGTCTGTCAATGCTTTAAACCGTCAGCAGTTTCTAAACAACTTAGCTCAAGAGGGCAAAGAAGTTGCCATGCAATGAATACTGTCACACTATCACCTTCATGGAAATGATAAATCAGATTTGTTAGCAAAGAAAGGGGCCAATATTCTTCAGACATCTGACAATCATATCCCTTTTTACACTGCTAAAAGAGTTATCAAAAGTGATTACAGAGAAGCTTTTTGGAAATACGTTATCGAAAGCAACGGTCATAAAGTATGGATAAAGAGAAATTTTAACCCTCTTTTAATGCGCAGAAAGAAATTTTTCGTCTTGTTGCTGGCCATGATTCCTTTTTAAAGCATCTGATCGAATGAACGTTGTTCCAGCCCCAATTTATAAATTGTGCAACCGTCATGAAGAAATGTACGCCTCACGTCTGATGAGTCGTTGCGCTGCATTTAATGTTGAATCACTCTGGAACAGATATTGAGAGAACACAAATAGATTTATAGATTATACCATGATTTCATTTTAGTTTTGCTGTTTTCTCTGATCTTTGATTGTCTTATCTACAGTGTAATACGCCATTAGAAATTGACTAAGTCCAATAGATTATATTAGAAATAATATCGCTAGTAAAAAGCACTTTAAATCTTAAATCTGTATTTAGGAATAAAATTGGTAATTCCCATTTAATCACCCAATTTCGAGACTCATTAGCACTTTTTATTTACTGGTTTGGCTGAAACTGCTAAGTTTCCTCATCCTTCATTTATGCATTTTATCCTATTAACCTGCCAAGGACATTTAATTAGAAATTTGAAATTTAATTTAATCTGGTTTTACTTTTTTTCTTCTCTAACTCCATGTTTTTTATCTATCAAAAATTGGACCACAGGAATGAATAATAATATTATAAATTAATGGCATTAATGTTCCATGTATTTAAGAAGCTTAGTAAAATCAATGAAAATTGATAAAAATCTATAGTTAACCTAAAAGTACAAATTCCATTAAGTTTATTTAAATTAAAAGATCATATTATAAATTATTTTCGAATCAATGTAAGAAAAGTGAGCTTTTATATTTCATCCAAATCGTTTTTAGTTTTACATGGTCTGCTACATTCATTTTGGAATATTATTCAACTGATATAGCGTAAAAACTATAGGTAAAGTGCTACAACACAGGGGATTTAATAAAATTACAATTCAGATTTCTTTGGAAAGCGCCAGGAATGGCGAAGAAAACTAAATAAATAAAACAATAAATGTGTGTTAAAAAGAGATAAATAAAAATATTCATAATAAAATTAATGATAAATAATAAATTAAATCAAATGTTCGGAAAAATTAAATGAAGTAATAGAAGTTCTGGAAAATAACTAAATTAATGATAACAAGGATTGAGTAACAAAGTTATTGAGGATAAAAAGAAAAGTATATGTCAAGGATAAAAGTATATTGAACAGTTTTCTTCGCGATCAGATACAATGTATCTTTTTTAACTTTTGATACACTAAAGGACGTCTCACGGATGAGTGCAGCCCATCAATATTTTCCTTTCTGAATGGCTGTATTTTGACATGGGATATTTCTTCTCCAGTTGCTCAAGGTTTCCTTCACAGTTAGCTAATCTCTCAGAAAAAGCGGAGATAAATTTAGTAGGTAATATCAGTTATGAATTTTAGCAACTCTCAAAAGAAATGCTGAATTAATAACAAATATCTATAAATATTGCAATTTGGTTGCAAAATAAAAGGCCAAATCTTATCGTCCAGGTTGTTGGCCACGCTGCTATCCGGCAGAAGCTTCGGTAATCTGAAATGTCTGATGGGATTGAAATGTATATGTTGAAATTTTATATTAAGTCATTTCTCACGTAGTAAAATTCCCAATGTAAAAATAAAATGTAACTTTCAATTAGCTCTCATTTAGCATGTTTTTCATTGACTTCCTTGTTAAAAACCTTTTAAAAAATATTTAGCTCAAATTTATGTCTTTCATGCGACAGATAACAGTAAGAATTGAATATAATTTTTAGGAAAATTAATAAACTTTTAAATGAATTTTACGCTAAAAATATTTAATATTTTAGTAGATGAACATAATTTTATGCATTTTTGTAAATGTAAAAATGCAGTGCAATACAATTACTAACAATAACACTCACTGAGAAAAAAGTACAATTGTCGCTACAATAATCTTAGTTTTAGATCTACTTTATCATATGAGTATATATGAGCTCTTCCTTTTCAAATCTAAAGAGACTATCATTGAAATCAGATTTGGTTACTTCTTAGAATAATCAGCTTTTTACATTTCAGACGGTAATTTCTTCATAATCGCTATTAAATCGATTGATCAATCTTTAATTAAATGGCAGTTTTCTACTATAATTAAATTGTCGTAAGTAATTTTTATGTATAAATATCATGCTAACCTGCTGAAATTTATAAAGCATGTAATAAAAGTTCGCATTCTGCATTTAATTTCTACTGAAAAAAAAAAATAATAACTTCTAGCATTTCTGTAGACAAAAATAACTTAATTTTAGATTGAACTGAAGGAAAAAGCATTATAAAAAGTCGTACTATCTTTTCGACAAAATATTTTAATTAATGGCAGGATTATATATAACGCAATGGAAGTAATAAAATTCAAAATAAAATTTCTCATTTTTTCACGTGAATTCTATAAAAGTTAGCATCAACAGGAATTTTAAAGTAGCTTATAGATACTGGCAGAAAAAATAATTAAAACATAAACTATACATAATAAACAATTCCTGATAAGCCGATTTTCGAAAGCGATTAACCTTCTTTAGAGACACAAAACACAAAATTGCATTTTCGCTTAAGAAAGGAATATTTTTTAAAAAGTAATAAACACGCATTTATACCCTTTCAGTTAGAGTTACACATTAGAATTACAACTACAATTCTCTCACTAAGCATACAAAAAAATGAGCTGGAAAATATACTAATCCGAGGCACAGAAAATTTTATTATAAATTAATTATTTATTAATTTTATTGTACATTATTTTATTAAATTTATAATTTTATTATTTATTTTATTAACGGCAAACATTTAAACAATCAATTATTCCAGGAAAAGTAAGATTTTAGATTAAAAACTGAGAGTAATAAAGTAAAATTTTTTTACATACATTTATTCACTGAGAAAGTACAAAGGAAGATGTATATAAATTTGAGAATCGCAATAAAATGCTATAATCCGTTACGATGGTGAAACACCTCAATATTTGAACACAAAAATTCCCAAAAGTATCAATCTGACACTTGCAGTATGTGGTATTTAAATATAATTTCAGCGAAAGAATAAATTTACGAAAAAATTCCTATACGCTATTTAGGAAAAAATTCAATATTCTCAAAAAAACAAAGGTTAGCATCATAATACTATCCTTTGTTTTTGATGTAATTAGCCTAAAAAGAACGTTAGTTCCGAATGGGATATTAGTTTTGAAACGGCATTTTATGTTGAATCATAATAAAGGGATATCACTTTTCAAATTGTTGCCACCAAATATTATCGCCCTGTATTATATTTAAAAAGATTAAAATAATGAAGAATATGCCTGAAGTGCATGCTTCTCGCTCTGTGAAAAAAGACAACGGTACCTTGAGCCATCAAATTTTGAATAACGTAGTCCTCCAACTAAGCATGGGCACGTGGAAGCCCGAATTTTAAACTTGTTCTGTTATCTATTTCATATTTAAGAAACTTTTAACGAATTTTTGACTAATAAACTCAACGATTTCAAAACAAGTAGTGTACGGAATATAATATTTTTAGCCCAGCCCGCGGGACTATCTATTGGAAATTCTAGATGTGCTATTTTGAAATATTTTGCGATTTTGCCATAGAATTAAACTTTATGCTGCTTAAACGCTAAGAATGTGATTTAATGATAAAGTAAACACACAAAAAATTAACATTTAAAAGAAAAAAGTTGTTTTGTAAAACTACCTTAGTAAGAGAAGCATTGATATGATGAAATGAGAAAAGACTGTGAAAAGGCAAAAAAATGCATGCCAATACTTAAAGCTGCATCATTAGTTCTAAACGCATAATTGCTATGCTGCTTTTAAATTTTTTATCATTTTGTTGTTGAACTTTATATGGCGTAAGAGCGAAGAAAGTGATGCTTAATAATGAAGTTAAAGAGACTCCCCGCAAAAAAAAAAAAAAAAAAAAAAAAAAAAAAGAATAATAGGAGTAAGTGTAACAGCACACACAGCTCATTCAAAAATGCATATACAGCTCATTGGTTTAGAAATTAAAATTGAATTATCTTATATTGTGGTATGATTACTTTACTTATATTCTCTCTGTACCACTAAAAGCGGGAATAAAGCATGAAAACTAAGATATTGAAATTATTATATGATGTTAAAAAGTGCATGATTGATAGGATAAAATAAATTATCTTGCGCCCAATATTTTGTATTTAAATCTGCGACATTTTAAACGATCTTACAAACAAAATACATCATTGGCATATTATATTAGCAATATTTTTATATTCTTTTCTTCGTATCCAGTCTTCTGGCTAAATTTTAAGTATTTATAATCTGAGAAAGTCAAAGCAAACTTCTCCGTTTCATTTTCTCAACGTATATTATCTGAATAATACATCACATCATACACTGCTATAAAAATCTGTACATTCTTTCTACTTTTCTATTTGTCTCTTGGTTTGTTTATCTTCGTTAGTTTTCAGGGTAGACATTTTTTTACTCTACCCTAGCCTAAGGGAAATAAACATCTTCAGATCACCCTAAGTAAAAGGAAGATAAAAATTTTACATGAGTTCAAGCTAACAGATTGTAACTTTTATGAAACTGAACAAAAGTATTATATTTGTAAAGACAATAAACTTGACCGCCCATTTAAGCAATCCAGGAAGAACTGATGTCTAATATTTAAGTGAGATCGTAGACGGTTATGATAAAATATGGCATTAATATGGCCAACACACCTATGCTTATGAATCAATTATATGATGATTATGAACAAATTTTATGGCTATCTTAAATAATTTATCCAAAAGCTTGTATCAAGGAGGGTTTTTGAACCGTGTACTTGAATTTTAACTATACAAATTTTATATGATTTACCTTGACTTGATTCTAACTCCTATGTGCAATGAGTTAAACATTTACTATAGTTTCAGTTATCAAGCAAAATATGGAACATTTATTCGTACATTTCATTCTTTTTATATTGGATATGAACTGAGATCTTATTATATGTTTTAAAAATGTGAATTTTCGGATCAGGCAGGAATTATTTTGAAATTATCTCAATCAATGTTTTATTAAACTGAAGCAATATATTTTTTCCTAAACGTTACAAAGGAGCTGAAAACATATACAAATAGCGAAATGAGGCCAAATCAAAATTCATAAGTTCTTATGAAACACATGAAAAGAAAATGTATAAAAGCATTTCGGTATGAATGAAATCAGTTTTATATCTTTTAATAATAATAGACGCGTTGCGTGATTCCATAAAGAATTTTACCTCTGTTTAATAAAGATGGATGGCAATTTTGAAATTTCACCTCCTATGCGCATCGATGCAGCATGCCGAACATCAATGAAGTTTAGCGAAAAAAGCTACTTGCAGGGTATGAAAATTAGTGTTTTCAGAATTTTGACTTAATATCTTGGCTAATTAAAATCGTAGGATGAGAATGATCGAAATGGCTTCTCACGAATGTTTTGGAATCCTCTCTCGAAACTCATCTCCCCGCCGTTCCAGAGGAGATGATGTTACAAACAAACAAACACACAAAGAAACAGACAGACGTGCACAGATTTTAATCTAATACTGCTTTATTGATACACTGCTGGCCATTAAAATTGTAACACCAGGAAGGAATGATCTGGCAAACGTCAAAATCACATGAAAAGAAGAAGAGGTTAGGATATGCAAATAATTAGTATTTCAGCCTATTAAACGACGCAGGAAAGAGAGACAACATATGAAGCAAAACTAAACGTTATGTAATGGATTTCGCATTCAGAAAGCGCTTTCTAAGGTCAGAGCTTGCTCAAAATATCCTGTTATGTCTCGAATAATAATAAAAAATGCTTACCAGCAAGTGTCGGAAAGCGATAGAGAAAAGATCGTTGCCTATCGAGAGTGTGGATTATCGTTCCGTGATATCGCCCGTTGCACTGGTCAATATCCAACCACTGTCCTGCGAATATGGAATCAGTGGGTTGGCGAGGGTAATATGGAAAGGCATGCAGAATTTCAACCTCCTCCTATGACTAACGCACGAGAGGACAGTCATATTGTGAGGTCAACCCTGCAGAACCGTACAACCACATCACGGTCCCTTAGTCAGGAAATGGGTATGTTTGCAGCACTTCTATTATCCGCTCGTACGGTGCGTCAACATTTACAGTGGCATGGACTATCAGCACGGCGACCATTACTTCGGCTGCCCTTCACAATGTAGCATAGAGCGAGACAGCGAATCTGGTGCGCCGAACTACAAAGCTGGATAGAGTAGTGGCCCAACGTCGTCTTTTCAGACCAGTCTCAGTTCTTTGTGCAGTATTATGATTGCCATATATGTGTCGGGAGGCTCCGAGGAGACCTCATGTCGCCTGCTTGCATTCGATATCGGCATAGGGGCCCTGCACCCTCTGTGATGGTTTGCGCAGCAATGGTGGGAAGGTCTGGGCCGTACACCTCTAGTTCGGATCGACGGTAATTTGAACGCAGATCGGAGCAGTTCTGACATTGTACATCCAGTGGTTGTGCCCTATCTTCGAGGCCTGCCAAATGCCATCTTCCAACAAGATAGTGCAAGACCACATGCTGTACGTCGTGTTCTGATCTTCCTTGATACACAGGTATACACAGGATTAATTTAATTGCTGCCCTGTCCTGCACAGTCTCCAGATCAGTCACCCATTGAAGACATCTGTTCATGGGTTGCTGAGAGACTGGCCCGCCACCCATCCCTCTCCAGCTAATACAGTTGTTGAAGTGTGGCATAGACTTGAAGCAGCATGGAAAGAGTTGCCCGCTTCTGTCATCCAAGCCCAGTTCGTCTCCATGCCTATCCAGATAAAGGCCATTTTAGATGCCAAGGGTGGTAGCTGTTTCTACTAATTTCGCACCAGAGTAAAACCCCAAATTGCTTACAAATTTGATCATTTTATCTTCATGCCATATTGGTTACGTGCAATAAATATCTTTTTTGTATTTGCTTTCCTTCATAGTGCTGCAATTTTAATGTCCAGCAGTTTAACTTAGCCTTGAATCGGCAAATGCAGAGGAAGCCTTCTTCGTTGTTATAAATATTTGCACTAAAATATTTTGTAGATTAAGAGGCGTATCATAAAATGTCTCATTCATGAAAAGTACCGGTTCTGAAAAAGAGTCATAGCTTATATTACTTTAATTATTGTCAATTTGCTATGTTAAGTGTAAATTTTGAAGATATAATTTCACTTCCCAATAGAATTTCAGATTTTTTCCCTGGAATCATGTATTTATTATATCTAAATTTCAAATTAAATCAATGGATTTTTAATCCTGAAACATAAATGAAAATAAAAGTGTTTACGTGCGTACACAGAACTAATTTGTTATTAATTCAATTAAGAAGGAAATATTTATGATTTACTGGGAAAACAATTACTTACTAAGACGTTTTTAACTAGGACTCGCGTTCATTATTTTGGATTCGATTCTAATTTGTTAAAACTCAAAATAACGAGCATCTCTAAGCTATCAATATTATGGAATAAAATAAATATCACATGACGTATGTATATTAATCACGCGACAGAAAATTTAGTAAAGTCTTTAATTTGATTGTAACGGATTTTACTGTGAATAAATTAAGATACAGTGTATTTTCTTATTAACATCACATTGCTCGAACGTTTCATGCATAAAAATACTTGAAAAGGAAGTTTTAAGAAAATTTTTAAGTTTCTGCGAAACTTAAGCAGAGAAAGATAGTTTAGTTAAAAATTTCATTCAAAAGCAACAACAACAACAACAACAACAACAAAACACTCATCTTAGCTAAAAATTTGTCCAAACCTATAAAAACAATACTACGACACATAAAATGAAACATTCTGCATATTATTACGAATTCAGTCTTAATTTAAACACATGATTGAATATGAATTCATTAAAAAATTTAGCTGGTGCAACAAGCGTAAATAAAACCGGTAAAATAAGCAGAACACATTTCTCTAAAAAAGATTTAAATTACGAAATAAATATTTGTATTTTTAACTAAGAAAATAGAAAATAAAGTTGTTTTTTAGGAGATGGAGGAATGTATTTGCGACTGAAGTAATGAAGTTTTTAATGTCATATCAGACGTTATACAGACTTTCAAAATTTTGATTTTCTTTAATTTTATTTCAGCAGCTGAATAGAATAAAAACCGTTTTTTTTTATTACATTTAATTTAAATGTAACTCTTGTGAGAAATATTTTCTCACAACATTCTATCGTATACACGGAACGGTAATTCCCAGAATATACTGAATTATTAAAAGCGAGAGATTTTGTCACAGAATCAGCCCATGCTGCAATACTCAAATGTATTTAACAGACATTAAATAAAATATACAAAAAAGTTTTTAAATTGTAAGGTTTCAATTAAATGAATTAAAAAGTAAAAATATATTTTAGATATCACAACACTTTAAATCATATGTGATTAAAATTTAATGCACTTTATATGTTTCATTATAGTTAGGAAACATGAATTTTACTATATCCCTTTATACTTAAAGAATAAAGATTAATTTCACCTTTGCCCCATTAGCTATTTATTACTATATAAAAATATTTTCCGCCCAACCGAGATAGTGGTTAGTAACTCTGATTATCATACCAAAGGGCCCGGGTTCGATATTCGGAGAACGCCACATGCATGTTTGTAAATGTATAGTGTCTGTGTTACATAGGGGCACTCAATATATGTGACAAGCCGAAAGTACTCTCGAGAGGTTGATTGTAGGGAAAGAGGGATGGGAGAACCTCGGACCCGTGCTGTCTTTAAAATTGGGAGCGGAACTGAGCTCATACTGTCATCTGTATGGTGTCTAAGGCGCTCTTGCCAACGACAGGCGCAATCTTGACTCCTTGCCACGATGAATTTCGTGGGCTTGCTCTGATTTCAGACAAGCGAGATTAGTCACAACAACAACAACAATAAAAATATTTGCTTAAAATTTATACAAGGGGAACTACTGACTTGTTTGTTATCCCTCTCCATTCTACAGTCTTTGGAACTGATCTCTTGCGCAGACTCATCATGCAATCCATTCAAGGTTTTAGAGTAGATCTTTCGTTGACTGTCACAGCAGCACATCGTTAACAATGCACAACGAATCTTCTTACAGACTGCGTTCTGCATTGTTAATGGCGGACCACCGCGAACACGACCGTAGTGTCTTGTTCACTGTCTTCAAGAGTCCGGAAGAATAGCTGAGGATAGTATAGCATCTAGATATTGCCAAAAGCGTTAAAGTCCAAGCAGGATGCCCTCATTTTTCATCACTTCTCAAAAGAATTCAAGCAATAGGAATCCAGTACAGTGAATTACTGTGACATATTTCTAAACAACGAAAAACCTCTTAAAAATGATTTAACTGTCTTCCAAAATATGATCTAGCGAAATTTTGGCTGCTCGCATAACTGTATTGCTATAACTGATTTAACTTTTCATTCAGACACGCATTACACAAATACCGAATTATAATGTTACTGTATTGCAATAAGCTTAGTAAGAGTAATTAAGTTATGAGGAAGTTATATATAATTACATTGTGTTATAATACATGTAAATAGTATAAGAGAGTTTTAACTTGCTCTCTATATTTATTCTAACTCTCAAAAGTTGCAAACTCTCAGAAGTTTACGTTATTTTCTTCTTTATCTTTCATCTGCGTCTATTTTGAATAGATCATAATTAAAAAACATTAACCTATCATTACATTTCTTTCTAATTTTAAAATTCTTCTAAGTTACATTTACTTTTGCTGTCCAAATTAAATTTTGAAACGAATTTTAATCTGATGCATCATACTTTATATTTACAACACTTATGGGTAAAAATATGGTGCAACGCGTTAGTTAAATTTCGCATCTTCACATAACACTTTTAAAACTTTGCACATAACTATTTTTTTTAAAATAGGTACTAAATATGTTTTGATGGCAATAGAAATTAATATAATTTGAACATATATGAAATAATATAACATATATGAAAGCATTGCGCGCTTAATGTATTTATGGCCTCGTAAAGAAATAGCTAAATCAAGGAAGTGTCTTTGTGATGTTCAATAAAATGCAGACACTGGAGGGTGAAGAATTTGCTATTACAATTTAAAATCTATAATCGATCCCTTATGCTTTATTAAAATTGGAGTTTGATCTGTTATATTTAATTGGTCATTCCAAAAGATTTATTTCAATTAATTAGTTTTTACTTTGAATCCTTACCACACTTCTCTTGTATCGTTCACTTCAGAAAACACAAATTAGAGATTATAAAAAAACGAGCGAAAATCTAAGTTTAAAGAGAGAGTTTTGAGAACTTAGGCTCAGGAGCGAGGTAATTTTGTTACTTCCTTTTGAAGTACTGACTGTTGAGAGTTAGCTTTTCACCTGTAATAACGAGAGAACACCCTATAGCCCCCCCATAGGAGCCAAGTTCTTAATCTTTCATATACTATTAGTAACTAACTGAGCTACTCTCTAAGCTATTATTACTAATGTATTACCAAGCCGCAAACAGTGAAAGTTATATAATTCTGCTAAGTTGTATCTTCAGATTGCACCAATAAATATTGTAGTGCGCAAAATTAAGAGAATTTTCACACTATCTCGAACTTCTGATAAAAGAATGATAGATCTTAAAACAAAATTTGGTATAAATACACGTTTATAACAGAGAAAGAGATGTACCATTCAAAAGTCAATTTACATGCACATAATTATCTGTAAATCTCATAGTGATCTTGTTGGCCAATCCATGCTATGAATATCCTTTATTTCCAGGTAATTTTCTAACACCTGAGCCCTGTGTGGATGAGCACTGTCGTCCATTAACAGTAACTCAGGAGCAACTACGCCTCTGAAAAGTCGAACTTAGGGTTTTGAAATTCCCTCATAGCAATCTGGAAGTCTTTGTCAAACACATGTACGGTGTGCGGCCGTCCAACATAATACCTGCCTAAATCATAATACCTCCACCACCATAATAATCCTTTACCCTGATGAGGGAGGGATGGTATCATGTTCCGAGCTCTCTCCATATACAGGTACCCCACGAATCAATGTCCAGGTTGAAACTCAGCTCGTCTTTAAAAAAGTCGATACTCCTCTGATATCTGGTCCAAAGCGCATGTTGCCTGCACCATGCCAGAAGCGCTCTCGTGTGTAATGCAGTCAGCGTGACGTAAACAGCGGGTCTTATGGCATACAACCCTATCTCACAAAGCCTTCGCGCAACTGCAGACCGCAAAACTCGGGTTCCAGGGGCAGCACACAGCTCTCTGTACAGTTCCGAAGCTCTAGCAGTCCTTAGTCGCTGCGGAGAAAGTGTTACATAACGATCCTCTTTCATTTTTGTTGATGTTGGTGGACAATGCCCAGGTCTTTTCGATTTCATCCAGTGTCCTAAAACTGTTTTCTCAAATTTCAGACGACACTGGGCGGTATATAGAGCTCTGTAGCCATCAGGGTTTGTGACTGGTTTGTTTTCTATCTACGGACAATTCTCCATCTCATTCCGTCATCCATACATGGCTACTCATTTTATTTGACACCTTATAAAATTTACCAAACACTTAAGAGAAACACGGCGAATGTCGCGAAAACGTACGACTACACAAATCGCCGAAATCTCCTTGTGCGCATATATCCCCTCCAAAATCACAGCTCCGCAGATACACACATACATGCCTACATATTCGACTCTGAATATCTGCATAATTTTCCGGCGGCATTATTAGTACCTTTGGTTCAATAACTTTGGTAAAAATAAAAATGATTTGCAAATTCTCTTAATTTTGCACACGGGTATATTTTAGTTTCTTTCATACGTTTGTTAGTACAAGTTTCTATAATAGGTCTCTAAATTAAGATGAGATGAAAAATCGTCAAGCAGTCTAATAAGGTTGCTCTGTTAGTAGATTAATTATAATTAGAAATAACCTTTACAGTTTCTATAAGAACTGCACAACCTTCCGCGCAATCTCACACCCTAAGCAATTTTAAATGCTTTTTTGCTGTCCGAAATCTCTCAGTTTTATTTTAGATGACATAGCGTATTTATTCGAAAATAAGATCCATTTTTGCTATATTTTTACTCTAAAATGTTCAACGATCTACAATCTGGTATTTTCATGAATAAATTTTAGAATGAAAGAAGTGAGTTTAATTACCATACTAGGTAAAACAATTATACATAATAATTACACATTTAAATGCTAAATAAACGACACGGGTAATTAATTACCCTATATATATATATATATATATATATATATATTTACATTGATAGAGACATTTAAATCCAATACATACTCAACCTGAAGTGTTAAAGCAATAAATGAACCAGGAAATATAAATTCGAATAAATAAACCAGGAAAGCTATGAGATCAAGTGCGCATATATGCTTAACAAGTACAAAAAATATTGCCATGAAATAAAAAGTGCAACAAAAGGTGCAAAGAAAAATAAAGTGCAAATAATAAAGAATTTACAACACATCGTCGTAAGCAGGATGGTGTATCTAGAAAAGAGCACCTCTTGATATATATAAAGTGCTGGCCGTTCAGAAAGCAACAACGCCATGAAGGAAGCGTCCAAACAGCATGAAACTTGCATCATATGTATAACGCGATGAAATATGCCCACAATTTCAGCGCACACATATCATGGGCGTCTGCAGAGCTCCTCGCAACATGTAAATAAACGAAGGAGAGATTGTTGTTTTGAATAATATGAATTGTTCTCTCATGAGATCTTTAGTGTATGCAGCTTCAGTATGCCTCGTAGAAAAACTGCAACATCATTCGAGCATGGAAGTTCAACCAATTCAGAACCGTTGAATATAGAGATTGCAGATTATTCTTCCGGAATTTAGATCACCGTGTCGGATGTAGCCAAGCAATAGTCATATGAATACGGAATCTCTGGATGCAAGAGGAAAGTACTGACGGACAGGACAAATGCAACGGACGCATTGCATTATTACACGAGAAGACAGGAAAATTGTGCGTATGGCGTTAATAGAGCGCACTGGCACATTCGGAACCATATCACAATGAAGGCAGTCTATAACACAACAATTGAACAATTCGATGAGATCACACTACGATGCACTGTCCACTGGGCGTTCATTCCTTTGCTTACCTATAACTTTAAATTACAGATGCTTGAGTTTACAATGTTGCACTGAACGGGGAAGATGGAGATCCGAAAGGCATGACACTGTGTTTTCGGACGAATCACACTTCTGCCTGAAGTACCACGGCGGTCGGATTAGTGTTTGGAGACACCGTGGAGAACGGCCGCTCGACTCTTGAGTTATGTATAGTGATACTGGTCCTGTACCCTGTATTATTGTGTGAGATGGTACTAGACTTCATTCCAGTACGCATGATCGATACACTTATCAACCAAGGCTATATCTCTTAGGTTCCTCTTCCTTATCTTCAGGGCTTGCCTGCGGCCACGCGTTGTACGAATGTTCGAACTTTCTCCTTAGCCCAAATGGAGAATTGTTATCCTGGCCTGCCCGCTTTCCAGATCTATCGCCTATCGAACATCTCTGGTCAATGATTGGAGAACATCTAGCCCTGCATGTCAAACCCCGCGGGGTACACCAGATGAACTTTGGCTAAGCGTGGAGGCAGCATGAACTGCCATTCCCCAACAACACATCGAAAGATTCTTTCATTGAGTGATGAGTAGTGCAGCAGTGGTTATTCACCAGTGAGAAGGCAACACCCATTACTGATTTTCTCGTCTTCCTCATTTCAAAGATATCTGTATTTCAAATCAATAAACATTGATACTATATATAATCTCTAAAATAAATTTGGCTTTATATCACTTCTTCTGTGTTGCATTTTGGACGGCCAGAAGTGCATTTATATGAAGAACACGCTAAGTTGAAAATTTGAATTTTGGTCTGCGTTTGCTACAATGGTAACTGACGTACCTGAAAACCAATAGCTAAAAATGTATCACTAACATGGGCCACAGTTTCTATCACTGAAATTCTAATGAAAGTAAAGAAGGGAACTTTTTCTGGACTACTGGAAAGCAAAATAAATATTCACCAGAACGCAAATTTTATTTCTTAAAATTTATCCTAGAATATAAGAAGGGTCTTATTCTGAAGGGAGATATCATTTTAGAATAAACAGCGTGAGCATACTACGCACATGTGAGATTGAACAGGAAGTAAAGTAAGAGAATAATGACCTATAAAAACTATTTTCGTAGTTGACATCCACTTGCGTAATGCTGACAAAAGTGGAAAAAAATAGAATTAATTCAAGAAATTTATATATATACATAGTGTTTCAGCAAATCGGTTACAAACTTTCAGAGAGATAGCGTGCATATAGGCGATGGAAAATCACATAGCACTGCATGGTCGGAAACGTTTTCCTGCAGCAGTAGTGACAACACCAAAACACAAGAAAGAAAGACACGAACAGGTTCAGAAAACATCTTTATAATGGTTTCAACATCATGGTGCCCCTTACATTACAGTCTTGATGTGCATCTCCACCTGGACACAATGTATCCTCAACATTGGATCGGCAGGGGTGGTCCGCTGTATTGGCCAGCAAGATCGCTAGACCTCACTTGCATTGATTATTTCCTCTGGCGGTAAGTCAAGACGCTGGTGTACGAAACCTCCGTTAACAGTTCTGAAGAATTTGTTGCACGGTTCATAATAGCTGCTGGGGAAGTCCGGGACACGCTCTGTATTTTAGCAGAACATGAGATCTCTCATGCGCCGGAGTTATGAGATCTACATCACGATCTAGAATATAATATCGAACACCTTCTTTGATGACGATTGTTGTCTGTTTTTGTTATTATTTCTTGGTTTCTGCTGTATTAAGTATAATAAACATGTTTTACCACTCCGTTCGTGTTCTCCCATTTTTGTGTTTTGTGTTGTCACTGCCGCGCTAGGAATGCGTTTCCGACTAGGCAATGCTATGTGATTTTCCATCATCTAAGCGTACGATATCTTTTCTGAAAGTTTATAACCGATTTGCTGAAATATATATGTAAGTGTGTGTGTGTGTGTGTGTGTATGAGATATAATAAAACTATTTTAGCAGAATGGATCTCTATAATAATTCGTCTATGTCCTAAAATGGTTTTAATAGTGAAAGCTACGTTTGTAATCTATGTTTTAGAGAAAGTACCTACAGACTGTTTTCAAATCATGTGTTCCTATTCAAATCATGTATTCCGCGTTGAATGGTTTGGTTCTAAACGTCGTCGAATGAGACGAAGTCCTAATTTCTCATGTGATATCATAATATAAGATACCATTTATAATATGCCTGTCAGCACATTTTCATATGCTCTGATCACTCCGGATAAGTACTCGTTTATACACACAAGTTTAATCTCAAAATTTCCCTCACCTTTGAGTTTATGATTTTTGATTTCATTCGAAGCTGTTTAAAGAATCAAACTATAGCTACAAAGGGAGATATTTTATACAACTTATCCATTTCGCCTCACTTTAAAAGTCTGAATACTAGACCTAATTATTATGAAATTAAATCATCGTATATAAATTTAATGCATCATTTAAGTTTACATTTCCTGCAAATGAATTTAGATTTGTAAGAGATAGGTTCTCGATAGGTTACGAACATTTTAAAGAAAAGCTGCTGCCTCGTAAAACAAAATGTTTGTTAATTAAACGCTAATACGTTTTATCATTAAATGTGTTTCTATTGTTACAAATAAAGAAGAAATAATATCTATGTGTATAATTACCTGCTAGCATTAACTGAGAATATTTGGATTTTTAAAGTGTTCGTTTATTACGAGAACTGTTTTGATTTTCTAAGGTTATATTTAATTTGAAAACTTTCCTTAAAGGGATTTGAAGTTCAGTGCACATTCATTACATAGCTCTTGGAGTTGATTAAAACTAGCTTAGATAACAACACGAACGAAAAGTTTTCAACAGAAAAGCTGATGCTTCAGAAGTTATCTTGTTGTTATGTAGATTGCATGCGATTCATATTGATGAAAGTCTTATATAATTTCCTGCAAAGGTACCGCTGATTTAACTTTCATTTCTTTTTTATACTGTCAAAAAGGCTTGGCTTTCTACTGAATTAGCATTAAGATAATTGAAACACCAGATCGGTATAGCGTCTTACACCATACCATTAAATATTTCACCACTTCAATGATTACATTTGACTGAATAATCTTTGACTGAATAAGCGCAACTCTTTCAATATTTTCATAGTTCTTTGTTTGTCAAAATAGTTATTGTAATATATGTTTATTTATTCTTTTGTAACTGTACGTATTCTTCTTTTTTAACGGAGATTAAAAAATAAAAATGAAACAGGTGATAATTTTCTAACTGATATGTGCGAAATTTTGTACTTCAAAATTTAATAATTTAATTGATTCGTTCCTGGATGGAAATAACGATTGTAAGGTGTATGTTAATTTTATTAACAGTTAAATTTTGAGTTAAACTTCCTTTCCTATCGCTTCTTAATTACAACTTACCACTTCCGGCCAGAACGTAATTTTAAAATCACGTTTGAATGCAAATTGAGGAAGAGTAGTATTTAACCGCGGAGTTCTACTGTCTTAGTCAGATAAAGAGCTTCAAGTGGAGCAAAGCAGATATCTTCGCATTATTACAAATGCCCACTTCTATGTGCGTATCAAATGTCTTCACGACGACCTTAAGATCGAACCGTTGACGAAGTTTCTCAGAAAATTATCTATCAGGAAGCACAAGAAGGTAATGCACTGACTACCAATAAGTATTTGGACACCTATGCAAATGACGATATCTGCGGTCCTAAGGTATGTCACAGATTCCGCCGGTATATATCGTGTAGGAAACAGCATCGGCTTTAGTCGCATGCAAGATGCCTCGCAGTTTGGAGCTCTCTGATTTCGAGAAAGGTATAATTATTGGGTATCACAAATGTGGCCGATCCTTAAGGGACATATCTAGCGATCTGAAGTACCCAAAATCGACAGTAGCCTATATGATTAAGAAGTGGAAGGTGAGCGGTGACTGTCGGAATGTGCCCTGAGTCGGCAGACCACGAAACTGGGAGATAGAGACCAACGAGTGCTGTCCAGAGAAATTCGGAAGAACCGCACCCAACCGATGGTCCTCATCCGCGAGGAGTTTCAACAGACATCCGGGAGTATTGTTTCAATGAATATTATACGTAAGGAAGCACATCTGCTTGGTTTTCATGGTCGTGCTGCTGCCCATAAGCCTTTGATCACAAAGTCCAACCGCGCTGCTCGGTTAATGTGGTGCAAAGCACATCGAAATTGGACCGTAGATCAGTGGAAACGGGTTCTTTGGAGTGACGAATCAAGGTTCACCCTTTACCGTTCGGATGGCAGGGTCTGGGTCTGGCGTCTACCTGGAGAACGTCTCCTGTCAGAATGCATTGTGCCCACAGTCAAGTTCGGCGGAGGTGGAATTATGGTCTGGGGGTGTTTCTCCTGGTATGGGTTGGGACCCTTGGTTCCCATTCATGGTAAGCTCAACTCCGATGCCTACTGCACTATTTTGGATGACAATGTGCTTCCTACGTTGTGCCAGTTTTACGGGTTGGACCCCTGTTACTTTCAGGACGACAATGCCAGTTGTCATGTTTCGACGTTAACCAAGGCTTGGTATGGTGCCAATGGGGTTCATCGAATGGACTGGCCTGCCAGAGTTCAGACCTGAACCCTATCGAGAACCTCTGGGACGAGTTGCATTGCTGAAGTCAGGGGTGCACTACCCGTGCAAAATCGGTGAAGGAACTTCTATGTTTCTCCAAGCCGAGTGGAAGAAAATACCACTAGCTGTCATACAAAGACTTGTGGAAAGTATGCCCCGGAGGGTTCACGCTGTAATTACCTCTCGTGGAGGCTCTGCCAACTATTGATTTTGAATAAAGTTAGTTTTTTCTATTCTATCATAGGTGTCCAAATACTTATTGGTAGTCAGTGTATAATGAACCACTTTGAACATTTCAACTACGAAATTCTTCATGATGACCGCCATCTTCGCCCTTCTGCGGCTTTCATGCTTAGCAATAACCAAAATTTTCATACATAAAGTTTTATTGTGCCTTCGCATCAGTGCTCTGTCCAAAATTTCTGCTAAATATGTGTTTATAGCACATGATTTTGATTTCATCCTCATCACTCATTTAATGAAAAGCAAATGGTTGTAAATATTGTGTATATAGTCTTCCAGTTCATGAGAAAAATTTGTATTTCATGTATTTTATCTTGTCTTCAGGACTAACTTAGGCATTTCTGTCCTTGCATCGCTACATGAAGCAGCCAAATGAAGATAGCCGGTATACAGCTTACAACTTTGCAAGCTAGACGCGGCGGCAACGGCAAACGGAATGGAACGCTCCTAGTCAGAGAGACCCAGAGATTCTGGCTAGCACGAGTCAGCCTTTTCAGGCTACTCTCTAAGCTATTATTACGCTCGGCCCTACTTTAGGCCCATAATAGCTTCGCAGTCAATTGGCGTTAAGGGGTCAACTCTGTTAGAATCTTGATAGCTTCAGCTATATCCTTTAAGTTAAGATTAGTTAAGTTTTAATTCTTAGTTTTCTAACTTCAAGCCCGAGTGTCGGCTTTATTGTAAAACTCCAAAACGGAGTTCTGTTAAATCTTATTTGAATAATAAAGGGTCTTTTAACCCTTCCCAAGTTTTAATTACACTCTCACGAACTCAAGCGATTATTCGCTTACTAGTTCTTAAGATTCTTCACATTCAACTGTAACTTAAGGTACACAGTAGGGAATCTTACAGGGTTCAGTAACTTACTATCAGAATTTAATAAGAGATAATGTCGGCATTTTTACACTGAATTTTCTAAATTAAACGAAGTAATTAATTCTACGTCCCATTATAAAATTAAATGCCTTATGTATTTAGTTATATAGTTATCTGTTACAGTTTTTTAAACTGCAAAGCACATTATTTAAAATATGCAGTTTGTAACAGCTAGAATAGGTAATTAATTCTTGATTTTAGAGAGATTTTTATTAGTCAATACGTTTAAACTAAATTATTTAAATAATCTCACTTTGATATCCGAGTAGCTAAACGGGAAAGATGCCACTTTTTTTTTGTGTGTGTGTGCCCGCAAGTATCAGCTAGTTTTGCGTACAAAAAAATTTTCGAAAGGTATCCGTCCCTTTAAGCAGATCATCCTAGAAATCTTTTCCATAATTGTGTAACAAATAATCACCTTGCCCACACGTATGTTATTTCACATTAAAACTTTTTTGAATATCAAAACGTTCGCATGTTATAATTTGGAATTTTTTTTTAGCACTGACGTCCGCACTAGACATGTTTTATAGTCTCAATATTATTTCTAAGCGTGTGTAAATAATTCTTCAGAACGTTCTTCAATAATGTTGCAAGAAATAAATAATTAAGTGTTATTGTTAATTATTTTATCAGTCTTATTTTTGTATTATTTTATCCTATCACTCCTATGATATGCCACGTGAAATTTTGCCCCGAATATGACCGGTGAAATTAGTGTTGAATACATTATCGAGTTGGTATTTTCTTCTGAGCATAAACATACAAACCTACCTAAATATTTTTTTTCAGAATTCAAAAACACACTAACACTCAGAGAAAAAGGTTTTTAAGTTCTTAATGCATCTACGAAAAAAGTTTACCAACATTCTGTCTCAAATAACCTTGCAGACATCTAGTATTTATATAACTCTCTCTTTGTCTTTGTTTATTAGAGTAGCATTCAAAGTTCGGAAGTCTGTCAACAATTTGTACAATAGTTTAGAGTTCAGCATCTTCTTCCGTTGAGTCAGCTTCAAACATCTTCTTTGATTCCTTCTTATTACTATGAGTACTTTCTTCAATGATTGGCTATGGAACTGTTACAGTATCTGAATATTGATCTTATCTTGCATAATGCTGTAAGATGAATCTTCAAGTTGTTCAAAAGACTGCTTTTACTGCTTATCATCACATACTTGACAAAAGGATATAAATGCTTCAGCAAACCTTCAGCGTTTGTATGTTTAAGCTTCAAGTTACATGACCGGAATATCATTTCTGTTGCAGGTCACAGTCGCCCGAGGCTACATCGCACCTCTCGAATAGCCAAACAGTCGATATATTCGAGAGCACGATATAACCCAGGAAGATCTGCGAGTCAAAAAATAGCTTTCAGTAAAACATGCCACCAAAGATGTCTTAAAGGAAAAGAAATTCCATTATTTTTCTTCTTCAATATATTTTACTATAGGACTAAAAGGACCAATAAACTTCTACTTTAAAAAGCAACTAATATTTCAAAGTTCCCGATAGGTTTACTCAGAGCTACATATAACACATTTGCTAAACATGCAAGCAATGAAAATAGAATTTTACAGAGTTGAATACACACACACACACACACACACACATATATATATATAAGATGTCGTCTGCATATCTTACGATGTGGCTAAAAATACTTATGTCATTCTATTTGGAATTTCGCTTGGCTAGCAAAGGTAAAAAAGACAGCAGAATTATTTATATCTTTTATACAAAGCTATTTTAACAATGAAATTAATCAAAAAGATATCGATTGGATTTTTTTAAAATTTCTTTGAATTGTACTTTATCACATGTTCTGCAAATGCTGAAACTATTTCATAAACTGAAATTAAAATTCAGAATTTCATAACCAACGAATTACTGAGACGCACATACTGAGGAATGTACATCGAATAGAGCTAGTGTTGGTCTATAGTAATAGAGTAAACATGGCTTAGAAAATAAACAATTGATTAAGAAACATATTTCACAAAATGTATTCTCAAAAAGAAAAAAAATCCGCCACATCAAAAGTGATCAAAATGAAATGCCTGTTATGAATTCATGGATATATATTAGATTTATATACAGCATTGTTCTAATATAGGTGTTTTGACATAAAAGCGGACTTTATTCTGAAATGACATGCCAATATTTTTCCATATTTCGATTCTAAGAGTCAGATTATGACAAACTGCCAAGTTTTGTAAAAATCGCACGGGTAGTTTTTAAAAAATTAGCTCTCAAACTTTTAGCTCCTCTATGTTAATTGAATTTAATGTACATGAATCTCTTTTTTTTTTAATAAACGTATTTGATTTCTTCTTCCAGAATTCGAAATTTAGGTTCACTCTAAATAAAATTCGCCCATTTTTTATGATTTATTTTTAAAATTTGTATTTCTAAATAATTTTTATAAATTTTTCGAAAAACATTTTGAATTATAACCTATAAGAGTTATACCGTCATCTTAAAGTAGATGTATTTCTAAGCATAACTGCAAATAATTAGAGTTTTCAATTCAAAGTTTTCAAAGATATACATGAATTTGCATATTGGAGAGTTTTCAAATTTGGCTTTTTTTTTCTCTCTCTTTTTTTTTTTTTTTTTTTTTTTTTTTTTTTTTGAGCGATAATAACGCTAAATGTGGTTTACGCACTTTGTTAAAATTCTTTAAAAGTATGAACGATGACTTTTTTCCCGCTCGTCTACAATGGAATAAAGAAAAGGTAAATAGGTTGCTATAAATTAAAAAGTTCGCCAAGTAAATTATTCTTGGCCAAAACTGAAAAATATACGCCAAGATAAATTTTTGAATTTCTCCGTAAGTTTCGATCTAAATTTTACAAAATTTAATATTTACGCATAATTTGAGTCGCAGAATCGAAATATGGAGAAACAATGGAATGCCGTTTCAGAAGAAGTCCGATTTTTTGTCAAAATACCTATATTAGACAGTGCTATGTATAAATCTAATACATATCTTGAGTTGCTCTTTCGAGACACGGAAAACGCAAGCTGAATTTCGTAAATTGGCCTAGTAGAACATATAGAACTGTCCTTTTTTTGGTGGGGCACAATGTACATAACACTTAAAAAGATAAATGGATACAATTATTATAGTTTTTGGCTGTCTCCATAATAAAGTGGCTATTAACTAGTGGTCAACATCTGTAGAGGGTTTGGGCCCGCCATCGGGGAAAAAGTATAGTTTAGGTTAACTGCTTTCGTGACGATTTCCTGATATATACTGATTCGTATTCATACTATACATGGTGAAAAGCCCGAAAGCGCTCACACAGCTAGCCCGTTTGCTGGGATTATCTAATTATCACTGTTAATGATGTTATTAATTCGGCTTCTGATGATCTGCGATTAATGTAAATGAAATACTCAGTAAAATAAAACGTTATTCGTGTGCTTGATTTACATTTGATATTAGGATTTTCGATTAATACAACTTAGGAAGAGACGGAAGTTGTTGACTCTGTTTTCAGCTGAAAAGTTTCCATTCATTTCGAGATGTAATTCCATGACTATCTTTTACAAAAGAAAATTATTTGTAAATTAATCTGAAATTCTTAAAGCTAATTATTCATAAACTGTTCCTGAAATTAGTAATTTACTTTCGAAATATAAAGAAATTATATTCAGCATACACGAAACGTATTAAAAAAATTAAAATCATTAAATATATTATTATCAAATACAAATTAAATAAATTAAATCATTAAAAAATTAAAATTCCTAATTAAAATCAGCATACACGAAACGTACCTATATCTGCATTCTTTTAATTATTTTCCGCATGCAAATATTATCATAAAACATAAAGAGGGCTATTTATCTGTTTCTCACAAGGTCATGCTTTGTCCTTTCATTTACAAAAGCTGTTATACTTCCGAACTTATTAACAAATACCATATTATCTTGTATTGATATATTTTGAAAGTTTTCCCTCATTAATAATACAATATATAAAATTAATCTGACATAAAATCTTTGATACCAACTTAGAGTAAATATGTCTGTCATCTAGTCAAGAGATTCATTCAACCATTAAATAACTTTTGAAACAGAACATCAAAATGAATTTTGTACTAAACAGCAATGAAGGGCTAATGAAGTTCTGTCCACACTAGATAACATAATTAATCTGCGTTTTCAATAACTGCGCTTTCGAGGATAAAAATTTCCGTAATTGATTCTAATCTTCTGATACGAAGATGAATATCGGTTTATAAATGCTTCTAACACCCTGTTGTATTCATACAAGGGGAAATTACATCCGCAGAAGCATATTCCGAGTATCTTGGAGATAATTCAAGATTTCACAAAGTTTGCTTGAATACAATCACCCCTTCTTCTTTCCAATTCAAAATATTCTACACAAAAGGCATCAAAAGTTTCAACATATTTCCCCTTCAATATATAAAGTAAACAGGACTCATTCTGCACAGTCCTCCCCTTTATATTTTTATTAAATTTAAAGAAGTTTTTTTGCTCGCAATTTTAATTAGAAAAGCAAAGACATTTAAATTAGCTAGACGCCTCCCTTTTAATTACGACCTAATACACCTTTAGTGGAATTGCTGTAATGATATTATTTTAAGGGAATTTGTGAACTTCCCGGGTAGCAGAGGGGATAAAAATTGTGTAACTTGTTTTAGAATAATGTTCCGAAAAGCGCTCTGTAGTGTCTTGCGCTCTAAAGAAAACAAATCCGCTGAAACGGACAGTTAATCATTTTTGTTCACCGTTTTTTAAGCTGCACTCCATCAAAATTATTATTAACTAATGTTTTCTTCATTCGCAGGACAGTATACGAGTATATTTTCAAAATTAATTTAGATAACACTTTGTGTTCCTCTCTTGTGCATCATAAAACAATATAAATATTCACATATATCGCCTGCTGAAGAACTATGCTGAATTCCCGCATTTAATAGCTAAGCTTTTGAATTGATTATGGATTTTAAGGAATTATAAAGAGAATTAAATAATGTACAATATTACTTTATATACAATTTCATATATGTACCACTTGATATATCTATAACTTGATATGTATAATATTCAGAAACAAAATTAACCACAGCAAAAATAATTTTAATAATAAGAAAAATATATATGTAAACCCATAAATAACTCTTGAATTCTATATATCTCCTAATGCAAACGAATTTAAAAATATTCGATTAATCTGAAATTTTAATATTGCAGGTGAATTTACTTTTAACTATTTTCTGGGAAAAATGTTAACTGTTTCAAGATGTATAAAGCAACAGCAGGTATCAGAAGAAGCGTCAAGCGTTTTACAGCAATAGAAATGAAACCGCTCACTAGAAACTTCTGAATTTATTTCTTATTATTAATAACTTACAGATGCGGTCACCTTACGAAGATGTTCGTTGTGAAACAGACATATATTCGCTTTCGATTTTATTATATGTACTTTTGTATTATTTTAAATAATGCATACCTAAAGGCTACATTGATTGGTATTAATTTACCAAAATGTGAAATATAATTTTAAAAAAATATCCGGTGAAAATTTGTAGCTAGTGTGATTTGCTCAAAATCTGCTTTTCACGCTAACTGAAGCACACTGGAATTTTTTCCAAGTGTATTAACATGTATTAATTCACACAGTAATTTCAAGCTCAAACTCTTTGATATGGCAGGCGAGTCTCAAATTTTATTCGCAAAAATGAATAAAATTTTAAAGGTATTTCTTCTGTGGAAAATCCTTCAAATATTTTTCTGACACATTAACTTTATTCAAAATATGCAGTTTAAATGAATTTTAATATTTAAAAAGTTACATGTTTTATGTTAAAATTGCAGAATTAATAAGCGAATTTTAATGCTACGAAAGATTTCTGAGGCTGAACAGTTCCGACCGCTGAATACTGGGAGTTCAATCTGGGCTCAATCTCACGTGAACGTATTCAGTACTTCCATATATGTATAATTAACAAAAGCCAGATTCCTATAGAAAATCCTCCACGAAGGCATCCCTATAAGACGTCTCTTCCCTGCCCTTGTGTGCTTTGCTGTATTCAAATAAACTAAACGAAAAATTTCTGCACACCGTCAATTATTGAAGAAAGTAAGATTAACATGAGTTTTAAATATTTCAAATGAAATTTGGCGCCAGGTTGAAAATTCGCAGCAACAAGTAAGTGTGAATATCTTAAAAATAGGCGGTCAACCTATATAGAGGTTAGCGCCGCTGGCTGCCGTACCAAAAGCCCCGGGTTCGAATCCTGGAGAAAGCATGGATGTTTGTAAATATGTCTGTGCGGCATGCTAGCACTCTAAATATGCGGTGAGCCGAAAGCCCTCTTGAGAGGTTAGTGCTTGGGGAAGAGAGATGGCAAACCTCCGAACCTGTCTTCCCTGGTGTGCTCTCCATCAAATTTGTGGCGGAATTGAGCAAAGTCTTACTGTCAACTGTATGGTGCTCTAGGCTTCCTAAAGCGAATATTGCACTCTTTTCCACTATGAATTTCGCGGGCTTGTTCTGATGTTACTTAGACAGTGAGATGAGTGAGAACAACAACATATCTCAGAAACGGCTTGTATGATTTTTATGCATATTAGAGCAATGCTGCATATAAATCTAATACTATATATTTTTAAGTCGCACTTTCAAGACATGAAAACGTTAGTGAAATTCCGTCGTTTAGCCGATTAAAACGGAACTGTTCGATTAGAATTGTTCTCATTTTTTTTCCTACTTATTGTAGTTAATTGTGAAAATAGGATGAAATGAAAAAAAAATATTTAATTGTTTTTGTTTAAACTCAAAATTAATCTAAATGTTCTTAACGCATATTTTTATTTAATACAGTGGAGTGAAAACATATCGGTTTTTCATTATAAGAAAAGCAAGACAGTAAAATATTCTCAAACCTACGTAATGGCGAAAAATGAGATATAAAATAAAGCTTTTCTTACTTCCTGCGTAAACTATGAATTTCGTACGTAGTTCTAAATTCAAATAAATTGTTTATGCAAATAGTGCTTTCTGCGAATTCTGCGTAATCCTGTGATCTAAAATGTAATTATAATTTATTTTTTTCTGCCGTTGGTTTCACAAGCGAATTTTACCTTAGCGTCCATCAGCGTTTTTATCCTTGCGGTTTGCTTGAAATAAGCAAGTAATCCATTCATAAAAAGTAGCCTACACTACTAAATTTGTTAACTAATTCAGTACTATTTATTAGATTTTTCATTAATGTAGTTCGGAAACGCTTGCTTAAAGCCTTTTGAAACACTCGAGTTCAGGGAAATCTGGCTAAGAAATCCCTTCCTGAATTGTTGTAATAATAAAAAGTGGTTTACAATTACTGACTGCATTTCATGTTTGAAACAAAGGAACAAAATGAGGTGCATACATGTTTATTGTTTTATGGAAAGACAATTCAAAACAGTTTTACATATCAAGATTTGTTTCTAACTTTTCCATTTATTAATATTTGAACTACTTTTCAATAAACTAATGTTTGTGACCCAGTACTTTTCAGTACTTAACGCCGTCATCCACATACTTATTTTCACAGCGTTGATTTGTATACTCATTCTTATTTTACCTCTCCAGGTTATCTATTAGTTCCAACTATCTGTTTTATTGCATTCGTTTATTCATGTATATTAGGTATAAAATGGCTCATGACTGTAATTACATATATATTTAAGCTACAGATAAAATATTACAAATTTGGTAAACTAGGTAGCTCATTAACTCCCTAATTTAATTAGAAATCCAATGATTAGGCTGCGTATTGTTAGAAATGTAAGAAAATTGTGAGATTTAATATTGTAAAACAAATAATAAACATACGATCATTATTAACAAAGATAAAATTCAAGCAGCATAGAAATATGCAACAACATAACAACCTATGCAATCATTAAATACACGGAAAGAAAGTACTTAAAAATATGAGATTTAAAATATGAATGTTTGCACAGATTTGGCAATAGTGTTTTAAACTGAAAGAGCAAGCTAATATATTCCAAATTATTTCTCAAGTCTTTTATGCAATATAAAATATCAGGATATAATTTGCTTTGGAGACACTATCACCCCAAACTCATGTGCATACTATATAATATCGGAAATATGTTCCAAGTACGTCAACTCACAAGTGACATTCCTCGACCCCTATTTAATGAAGTTCCATATTTCTCCCTATTTTATTTCGAGGCGCAATACAATGGATATACAGGATATCGACGATGCAACTTAAAACTCCAAAAATGTATTCATAGTATGCAGATCACGGAGTTAGCTTCTAAGTGAACTCAAGGGTTAACGAGGAGCGTTGTATTCACATACAACAAAGTCAACTCGTTAGATCTTTGAATGCTTGCTTGTCCTGCATTCATATCGCAGCAAACAATTGCGGTAGATCGAGTAGGAACTACTCTGCGGTTTACTTGCTAGGGTTTGCAGAGAGTTAGTTTTAGTTTGCTTGCTAAGCAAACTTTACGTAATTCATATATATTAATTTTAAACTATGGCTTATTTGGGACAATTGTCATTTATCTTTATGCGCAGATGATTTGACATCGATTTCAATTCCATGAATTTTTCCTAAAATACTATTTTATGTTAAGGTATTCGACTACGAGCGACACTTAAATAAATCTATTATTGGCATTATTTAGCAGAGTACTACTTAAAATGATAGAAATAGGTAATAAACATGTTATTAAAACATAAGTATAGTTTTTGTTTTTCTCTTACATTTTGATTTAAAAATGTATTAAATTTCAGGATTAGTAGACATGTCCATATAAAATTATTTATCAGTATTTCACTTTTATTTTTGTCCCTTCTATTTATTAAAGCATAAAAAATTAAACGGAATAAAACGCAAGTGGCAAAATGTCTATTAAATATCCCTGTTTGAGTACGTGCATTAGCCATTTTTGGAGAATTTTTTCGCCTTTCATTTACAAAATTGTCTGAAAACATTTTAGACATTAACATAAATCTAAACTTTTAGTCCACTTACATTTCATAAAGTCTTTGTGTAAAGTTTCGTAAAATTACTTCAGTTCTATTTTAAGTTAAAGTTGTCTTCGTAACATAAAAAAAGTCAAGTTTTTCAAAAAAAAAAAAAAAAGGTTTAACGTAATGAAAACACAAACAGAAGGTGAAAACAATGCTGCCAAGTATGAAAATTAAATTCCAAGACTAAACTTGTTCCCAAGACTGAATACCAAATAGAAAGGCTCAAAATTACCTTTTAAACATCACCGAAAGTATTCAAGTCCAAAATTCTAATTTTAACGTAGTCTGTGTACCTGGGTTCTTACATAGAAACTTCCGGTTCACGGCCTAGCACAAAAATAGTCATAATTTCGTTTCTAATGACCAGAGAGACAAAATAAAAGTAGTTTGGGGAAGATTTAAAATAAAGTGATAAAAGTCCGTTTTAAAAATTTCATCACAATTGACGATTAGATAAACAATTTGACTTAAATCTTTCACTCTAAACATTTCTCACGAAATTTTAATATTATTTTCTTTAACTTAGAATGTTATGAAATGTGCTAATGAACATCATAGTGCACGGCTGCATTAAAATAAATGACGTAAAATATTCGAATTTCTCCTTGGAAAAAACAGTAATACCTCCTCTTAAAATTTAGCATCTTGAAATAATTCAAAGACGTAGATGAAATGCTATTTTATACCATAAGCACATCTTAAACAGCTTTCGAATCCATGAAAACTATTTTCGTAACTTTTAATTACCAGTGGTATGTCTACGATAAAAGTTACTATGAAAGTACTCTTGTGTACTTTGAAGACTCTATTGTTAAAACAAGTATTAAAACCTCCCTGTTCGTTTTCTTAGTTCTGTTCGTTACCTCTGTTAGTTTCTGTTCGTTCCTATATTATATTTGTTAATTTTCGATTATAGCAGATATAAGTTTCACGTATTTATTACGCAGTTAAAAATATTATATGACTTTTTTATCTATTCTCTGGCTATTTCATTTTTGTGTTTAATGAAAATTTTTATTCATTGACTCTTATATGGAATTTAACTTTTGTTTCCGCCTTAACGAATTTTCCCCAAAATGATTTTAAATTATGAGTTTGCATGGATATTTTAAATGCTCCGACATCTCACCTGTGATTGATTATTATATTGTAAATATTTGATGTAAATCATTATAAACCATTCTGAACAACGTCTCGCATTTGCTGGGTAGTTGAAATGATAAAAATAAAATAAATGTATATGGTATTATTAACACTTAATTCAGAGAAAAATTCTAAAATCTCAAAGTCAAGAGAGGTATCATTTTCCGAAGGATCAACATGCGAATGATTTTGCTCTTAGAATCATGCATGAAATTATTTTTCTTTAGAAGGGCTTTATTATTATTTCGGTTAATATACTCTATGCTACATCTAAAAAATTTATTTAAAACCAATTTATTCGCTCTTTAAAATAAGGAAGGGTACCTATTGAAAGTTTGACAATAATATTCGAAAGAATAATTATGATCTTTTAATTTCACAAGAACTTTCTGTCTAAAACAACTATAGAACTCATATAACACATATATACAATGTAGTGTATACGTGAAATATGATATATAAATTATATATATCATATTTTTTTTTATGATTGATTTTTGATGATATATAAATTATAAACAGTTCCATTGATAAAAACTTTATATTTTTTACTTTCTTATTGTTCACACAGTCATTGTAAAACAAAATAATGTTGCAAATACTAGAAAATAAAAAGATATACTGATATATAAATACCTTGCGAATTATTTTAACGCAAAGAGACTGGAAAAGTGCGTTTAATTATGATAAAAATGAAGAAAGAAATTACACGTATAATTTGTACGCCATTTAACAGGCATAAGTAAACAGCATCCATTAGCATTATCTAAATGAATTTATAGTTTTAATTTATGAAGAAATATAATAATTTATTATGAAAAGTACGCGTGATTAAAAAATTTACTACAGAGTTTTTCCTCCGAAAAAAAAACCTTTCAATTAATTTGATTAAATACCTTTCAATAAGCATGTTGTATGCATATAAATTTCATTTTTAAAATTTCTCAGTTTTCTTAAGGGTTCTTTAACTTATTTCACATAGCCGACATATTCTTTTCCCGAAATATTCTTCAAAAATTCAACAAATACATTTCATATTCAAGACAGCTTTTAGGTTCATACTGCAATGCTGTATATTTATAGAATGATTATTTTAAATACAACAGAATATGACCGATTATAAATTAATTTTATTGAGTTATATTTACTGTCATATATAAACACCAAATGGTAATTTTAATGCTGTACAAAACTGATTTCACATATCACTTGTTATATGATTTATTATAATAACAGTATAAAATCCATTACCAAAATGTGAAAAGGAAAAAATACTTCAGCCTTCTTGTATGTATGAACAAAAAATGCTTTAAGGCTCCCTTGCATAAGTTTGGCTCTATAGATTCTTGAAAGTAAATCTGTATGTGGTGTATATGCTTACAGGATATTAGCTTAAAACTGCATACACACTTTTCAAAAATTTTTAAGATGATTGATAATGAAAGGTTAGGATAGAAAAGAGTTGACTGGGAATGTTTTTGCAGATCCTGGAGACTTGTATTCTTTACATCCTCTTCAAGAAACCACTGTTGATAGAATTCTGCTAGCTGACGAGATACCTGTAGAGCAGTGAAGGGCCCAATGATCCCCATCACTTTTGTGACTATGCAATTCTTCATCACCAAAATTGCAACAATCACAAAAATGATGGGCAACACCGAGCAAGCTAAGTCCAGAATTAAGTAGAGGGAGAACAAGGAGGATGGCAGCACAGAACAGAGTCGACAGCAAGTGAAGAGGCTTGAGACATCATAGGAAGAGAAGCTCAGTAAAAAGGTTCATGAAGAAAGGTTTAAAATATTTCATGTGATTTTGAGACTGAAGTTTTAAGAAAATCGGCAAATGATGGGAAACATTTAAAATTAAGTTGATGCATCTCTTCTTAACATCATTTATTGTTGAAGTGATAGGCAACTTTTCAAATTTTGCTTAGACATTTGTTTTAAAATAAATAAGTAAAAATGAACTTAATTATACCAATTTATTTATATCATATTCAGAAAAAATATTCCTTCTTTAAATATAAACAACACTGCTGGCCATCCAAAAGAACAAGAAATACCAAAGCTAAATTTACTTTTGAAATTACACATAGTATCAATGTTAATTGATTTGAAATAGTCTTCTTTGAAGTGAGGAAGACGAGAAAAATCAATTATGAATGTTGCCTCCACATTTGTCATTAGCCACCGCTACACGCCGCGGCCTGTGTTGTTGGGGAATATCATAGCTGAGAGCGCGTCAAGACACGCAGGCGGCTTACAAAGACTATTCAAATATCGTCCGGAATCCGTAACTATATAACGCAGGAACTCTGGCGCCCCAGAAGCGCGGCGAAGGCAGCTTAATAGAAACTTTTAGATACGGCCATACGGGGGCAAGGTAAATCATACAAGTTTCATACAAGACACATGATGCATCCAAGAAGAAAGCCTGAACATCTGCATGAAACAGGCTGCAAAACCTCTGAGGTATAGAATTAGATGGTAAATATAAAGATATCATTGGCTGGTAAATGTGCTGGGGGTGCGAAAGTAGAATCCAAAATCACCTCATATCATAACACCGGTTGCAGGACTAGTACGGCGATACATACCACAACAGTCGAGCAGCCTCTATCCACGATGTCTCAGAACTCTAATCCGACCATCATAGTACTGCAGGCAGAAATGTGATTCATTTGCAAACACAATTTCGTGCCGTTCGGGTGTTCATCTCCTCCATTCAGCGCACCATAGCAAACGCAAACGTATGTGGTTTAAATTTAAATACAAGCGCTTACGTTACTATGGACGCCTAGCCACCAATCCGTTGTGCTGTAAACGACATCGAATCGTTCGCGCAGATACCGATTGTTGTGTTACAGACTGCATTTTTTGTGATATGGCCGCGGATGTGGCAGTGCATTCCATCAGTGAAATGCGCATAATATGCCTGTCTTCCTGCGGAGTGAAGCGACGAGTCTTGCAATTGCTCCTGTCCGTCAGTTGTTCCCTTCTGCATCCACGGATTTCATATTCGTGTGATTGCTGTTTGGCTACGTCCAACACGATGATCGATTTCCTGGAAAGATAGGCTGCAATTTTTGCAGTGTATCTGTCTCGGTCGAACTCAGAAAAGTGTTCGAATGATGCTGGTGTTTTTCGACGACGCATACGGAAGGTGCACAAAAAAAAAAAAAAAAAGAAAAGAAAAAAAAAAAACCTCACAAGAGAACAAAAAGGCAATCTTTTCTGCCTTTATACTTTGTATATGAGCTGTAAGAAGTTCTGAGGTTTTTCCTGATGTGGACGTGCGTTGTATTCGTAATCATTTGCATCTTCCATCGTGGTATACCTATAATGTATATTTGAAGCTTTTTAGATGCTTCTTGCGTGGTGTTGCATTTTGGATGGCCAGTAGTTTATTTTAATGACCACTGACGATTATAAAGTATTCAAATATAGTTTTACATTTAAGTGTAATATATCACGTTTTAAATTATTTTTGGCTTTTTTATATTTGCTTAGACAAACTTTTATGTTTTACATTTAATTGTATTTAAAACATTCTTTCCAAATTTAATAAGAATGAGAATTAAAGGAAAATTGGTAAGAAAGAAAACATTAAAGAAAAAAATTTATATAGTAAAAAACAATTGGCAATCAAAATTAGAAAATATAAAAGTTATTATGTTTATTTGTCTTTTAAAAACTTTCAATATTTAGAATTCAATATAGTCTCTTTCTCGTAAAGGCATGAGTTGCTAAATTTTAAACCAGTGCATGGGTTTTACAGATTTTAACACAGTATGGTCAAATGATACCATTTGGTACGAAATACATTTAAATAAAAGAAACTAAAGGCGTTATACATATAAATTAGTTTATACAAATTTACATAAAAAGAACAGTAAACAGTTGTTAACAGACTTAAATACATACATAAAATTCTTAACTTTCATGTTCATAAAGACACATTTTCTTTCCTTTTTTAAAACTGAATGCTTAAAACATGAAGTATAGTAGTAAATTTCAAACTAAAATTTCAGTATAAGAAAATAATCACAGCAAAATTAGAGTATAATAATATTTGAGAAATAAATCTTCTTGAGAATCATACGTTTTGAAGATCAAGCATAATAAATTTTAAGAAAATATCGAAATAGTTGTTTAATTATTAGCACTTTCTCATCTGCCTTTTTTTTTTTTTTCTTTTTAACAGTTTTATCTAAAACAGTGATTATGAAAATTCATGTTTTAGGCAATAAATTATGCCAACGATTTATGTTAATCATTCTTAAAAACTCAGTTTGAAGGGCTCTTTAGAAATTTTGGGGTGAGAAAATAAACTTCGCCATCTTGGTGATTCTAACTCTGGATCATTCGGTAGCTAACCTAGACGTGCTACCAATTACACCACGAAGGCACGCAGTGAGGAAAGAATAAATTCCTCATAAATTCTCTTTAATTAAACAAGGACATAAATCATTAGTCCCATTAGAGTCGAACTATTTATCTTCATTACTCGAATAAGTCACAAATGATTTGCAATTTTCTTAATATTTCGACACTTGTTGCCGATAATTTTTATCAGGTAATATTATTACGTTCATTATAATTTTATGTGTTCCTAAGAGGAATCATTATAAGTGAAAGGAACAGAAAAACCATTAACTGACATTGATCAAATATGATTGTGTTTAAAACATAGTATAATCATATTAAAGTAAGATAAATTACCGCAGATATTGAAGTCAGAAAAAAAAAATTCAGAGAAACCAAAAAAGCGAGTGAAAATTCCCTAGCAGTCGTCCCCAGATCTTTTAAGGTAAATGATATCGGAAAATTCGAATGGCGTTCCAGGGTTTAATATGTATGCAAAATCTGATTGTATTTTATCCAATACTTTAGCTCAAACTCCACAGGAGTGCAACAGACTTTTTACCTAACTTAAATGGCGAAGAAAAGAAACTTTGAAACCATTCAGTTTTACATATTGCGGCTAACTCAACTAACATTTAAATCAAACCTGCCAGTTATAAATTCTCTACGTACATTCCAGAAATAAAAATATAGTATTTAGTAAATAAAAATTACTTCAATGTTATTACGAAACATTGAACAAACGAAAAGTGAACAAAATACGTAGTAGGATATATAACTTCAGGCAATCACCTTTATTTTATGATTTTCACTTTTTAAATTAAATGGAAATATTAAATGTTTCAAGAAAGGGTTTTGGACATTTTAAGGCTAAATTACAGTAACACAGTATCTAACGTTTATTGAAATTTAATAATTTCTGATAAAAACAATCTGATATGACACCAAATGGCTTCCTTGTGCGGCCCATTAAAATTTATAGCCACTTCACAATCCGTTTGGGGAAAAAGAGTCCTTTGTTTTATCCATACGTACAGGTGTCACCCAAAAGTCTCGTATAGATAGATTCAAGAGCGGTCAAAATGGACATTTTCGTTGAAATATGATACCTGAAATGTTTCGCGATTACAATACTTTTTTTATTTCGTCCAAGGAAGTAAAAAATGCTTTACGTTTTCTCATTTCAGCTTATAAATATGCAGAAATCCATGCAGAGACGGATATAATGATACACATTTCTTTGAGGAATTTATGTAAATTTCATGATAAGAGTTTTTGAAGTTCTTGGATATTTATAATAAACCTTTCAAGGAACTCGCAAACTAATCTTGTTATATTTCCTTTGGTCGGTTTTCAGTCTCGCCGTTGGCGGATTTTTTTAAGTGCACATCCGTATTACAACAATAGGTGTGGTTTATAAAATGGGACAATTAGCTTTAACTTGGAAATTCGCTTATATGATCAAAAGAGAACGTCTTCAGCTATAGGTCTTATGTTTAATAAACTGACATGCAGGTACGCCTCTTATTTAATTGAAGATTTTGAATAGTTCCTGGCTTTACAGTTTTATTAGGGTTTATTCGTTTCAGTTTTAAAATAATAACTTAAAAAAATTTATGCCGTTGTTTACGTCACTGAATATTTTATCTCTTTCTAGTATAATGTAATAAGACAAATTCGGATAAATTAAGTTTTGAGGCAAGGCTAAATAAGAATTCATGGCTGAAGATCTGTGGACTATATAACAAGAATTCATATTCTTTCCTAATTCATTTAATCAAATATACTTAAAATCTTCAAGTGCATTACAGTTTTAATTATTTTGCAAATAAATTTTCTTGTCGATTACAAATCGGCGGCAAAACTCTGACGAATAACAGAATTTGATAGTTGATGGAAACTATTGCAAACCCAAATAAGATAATGCTTGGCAATCCTTCCCACAGTTGCGATAATAATGCATATAGGAAATTTGTGCACCGAGATAGTAAGGAATTAAAGGTTTTTCTTACATGCATCTTGTTATAAATTGGTTAGTTATTGCGTTTGCAAATGAATAGCCTCGAATTCGATACCCTGGGACAGCATGATCTTTTTTCTCCAATTTACTTTTTTAAACCCCTAATGACTCTACATTGACAATATTGATGTTAAGATTTGATTTACCATAGCCAAGAAAACGCATTACAGTTCAAGAATATCCGGAGATTATTGAGAAGAATACGACAGAAATATTTAATGACATGCTATAGCTTGACTATTTTACATAAGAAAAAGGATACAGTTATTCATTAAGTAAACAAAATAGTATAATATTTGAGTAACTTCAAATATCTGACATGCAGAAACAGAATCTTTATTACATAATTAAGTCTTTTTAAACATTTTAGCTCGTCGTACTAAAAATGAAAATACGTTTTATGACTCAACTATCTCCTTGTATTTTAAGAAAACATATAAGGATTATAGAAGAATTTGAGCTTCAAACTTTAATTCTTATATTATATATATATATATATATATATATATATATGTTATACCAAGCTGCACTTGATATGTATAAAAAAAGAGCTAAAGAGTTTCAGCACTTTTTTCGGGAACAAGGGATAATTTTTTATGCAAAACTTAGGGCAGCAACACTCACAAAGAGCAAACTTATTTAAAAGATATCGAATCCGACTGTTGACTTAAAAAAATGTAGTATAATACTTCTTTGCAATTTTTCAATAATCACGAAGAGCATTTACATTTAAGCATTTTACTTTTAGATATCGCAATGAAACATCAATACTTTAGCATATAAATGGAAGAAATTATCACCTTTTCATCACTGCTTGTTAAAGCTAATTTTATATAGCATCATTTAGATATATTAAAAAAGGAAGGATTTACATTTGAAATACATTTCTTCTTATATTAACTACAAATATTTCACTTGATCGACATCAAATGAACCATTCTGGTACAGAACTATCGAAACGATAACAGAAGGAATACGTGCTTAGTAAATATTGGGTAGCAAATAAATTATTGGAATCGTAATGAATAAACTAGTCAAAAATGGTTAAAATATGTTCATAACTAATTCATAAACGAAGATATTTTAACACAGTAAACTCATGATAAATCAAATGAATAAAAATTCTAAAATTTCACATTTGATAAATCACAGGACGTACTTAATAAAAGCTAAAAGCACCCTTATCAACTAGTTCATTGTTTTAAACTATATAATCTCTGTAATTGTTTCATTTTCTCGTAAATAACTTCAGTATATGTGAATCCTATAATAATAACAATTGCAACAGTGGCCAAATGGATAAAACCTCCAAAACTGATAGTTTGACCCAGTTTCAATTCTGGCGAACAGCATGGGTGAATAAAAACTACTTTCTCTTAAGAAGTCTTCAATGAAGGCATCCCTCTCCTTAGGAAGTGTGTGCTTTATCATAATCATCTAAAGAACAAGTATGCAGTATTAAGGATACGACATGCATAATTCCTTTCATTTTGAAATTCGAATAGAAGATTTTAGTTTACCCTAACAAATTAGTTCGTTCTCATTCATAATAAGAAAGAGGAAAGAATGACTAAATCAAGACAGTTGATTAATCAGTGTAGAATTCGAAATACTGAATAATTATGCTGTTAATTATTAGCAGAAAAAATTGAATAATTATGCTGTTAATTATTAGAGAGTTATCAAACAGTAAAATGAGTAGAATCTCCAAGCAGCCAGATCGGTTATACCGAGAATTCATTCATGAAAATGCTTTTGCAAATATATTTCGTTACTTTCAAAGTCAAAGAGTTCTTTTAGACCGTAATTTGTTAATAATAAAGTTCAATTTTTAATTATTTATGAATATAGTATCTGTGTTAAGAATTTTAAATAGTACATATAAGGAAATATTTAGTGCAGTTGTAAAAAGTGTTGAAACAGATATAAGTTTATGTTTAGATTTCATATTTGTAGCTTAAATATACAAATATATTTCAGAATTTTCATTTTAAAGTTGTCTGAAATTTAAGTTGAATACCTCTTTCGTAAAACTGCAATAATACTATTCGTTTCTTAAAAATTTCTATTAGTAATGCAACAAACAAGCGAGCTTATCATAAATTATCATGAAAATGAGAAAAGAATTTGAATACACATGTAACCTCATATTTTAATGAACTTTGGATATTTTATTAAATCTTAATTGAACACAAGGTAGCATTTTTGAAAATTTTATCACCGATATCTGGCAAGTATCTACAAAACTTTAATGCTCAGTTAAAGTTGTGTCAGAACTATTTAATGGGGAATTCTAGATTCCTCGCTCAGTGAACAAAATTCATGCTTTAAAAAAAAAAAAAAAAAAAAAAAAAAAAAAAACACCTCATTTTGATTAAAATGGATTTCTTAGTTTAGTCAAGACGAACTGCTTTTTTTAAAAATCTTAATAATCTTTTTAATTTTTTAAATGAATTAAGTTAATATTAAGCTCAATTATTTGTATGGAGTCAAATAACGTACTCTTTAAATGGCTTCGTAAATTGTTTTCTCAGTAAATAACCATTTTCGCCTGAAAATTTACTTAATTTTATAGTTTATTGTTAAAAGTATAACTTAGTTAATAGAAGTATTAAAAACTTTATTTCATAGTATAATTCATTCAGAATGTTTTGTTTCTAGTTCATATGCTATGATTCATATGGTGTGATAGATTCCCGGTCTTTCTCCGGAATAGTTTTCATGATTTCACATAACTAGTAATTATAGTTTATGTTTTACTAACAATAAGATTTTCAATTAAACACTAATATATCGTTTCTGAATTATGTCATATGTTTAATTATTAAATTAAAGGAATATAGTTTAGCGTTATTTTAAGCTGAAATTAAACTATGCGACATGTCTTAAAACTAAGGTTAGGTTATTTAATTACGGCAAAGCTTCGAGAGCTATCTGCCTAAGGGGAGGGATGCCTTCGTGGATGACTTTCTAATGAAAATGGCTCGAATACACGGCACACATGGGGAAAATCACGAAAACACCCATGCAGCCAGCCCGTTCGAACCCCGGACCGAACTACCAGCGTTCGGCGACTTTACTTAAAATTAAGATGTTCAAACGTAACTGTGGTTAAGTAAATTATGTTGCATGCTTTTAAGTTAAGTACATGAAATTTTGATTGAAGTTAAATTATGCCCTATGCCAGGGAAAATCTTTGACTTAAAAGATTTTAAACTTAATAACGGCTAAAGTTAAGCTACGTTGTATGTTTTTAGGTTAATGAATTTAAGCTTTGCTGACTAAAATTAAACTGTGTTTTCTTTAAGTTAAATAATTTAAACTGTGGAATAGAGAATGCTCGCTACACCGCCACTATCTCTGGTAGAGATAAATCCGATAAAACCCCTTAATTGTATAATATTCCATGCTTTAAATGAAGCTTCATGCTCCATGGTCATTGATTTTAAAGTTTAGCTTCAGTCAAACCAACCAGTTGTTTACTTTCGAACTAGAATTTTGCTTTGTAAATATTTCAAATCTGGTAACAAGGCAAATCTGGCAACAATGCAAAGTAGTTTCATCTTCGAGTACTTTTAGTATAGCAAGTATTTTTGATCTTGTGGTGCAATTTCAGATAGGGAGGAGCGGCTTGATTAATTTTTATTTTATATTTACTGAATTGTAGTTGCAGTTAAATAATTACTAAAGTTTATCCTGAATATGTTAAGTTAGCTTCGCATGTTTGACGTTAGAGTTCACTTAAGTTAATTTTATGCCATAGAGTTATAATGCAAATCTGAACCACTACTCTTCGAAAATCGTCAAAATTTTCTTTCCATTTGAGCAGCTACCTATCGTGTTCATTGCCATAATTCATGAATTCGAAATAAAGGAAATGGGAATTTATAGGGAAGCTAATTAAATTTAGTTTAAATGTTTAATTAAATTTTTAATGGTAATATTCATTCAGTGTTGTAACAATGCTGCGTTTCAAAATGCATCTATTATCTTTTTCTGATACATTTCGAGAACGATATCTTTAAGGAATACCTCGAGTTACTAAATACTTAGTCGGGAATGAGTATACATCTTTCATTGTTACAGTTGCAAATATGCATTCAGTGATTTTCATTCTAAAGAATAAGAAACTAAATAGGTTACATAGAAATATCGATATGTTTTTGAAACATTTACTTCTTTCTTTGAAACAAAGAACAGATGAAAACCAAAATATGTGTTTAGATTTAGTTTAAATATTTCTCATAAAGTGATTAGTAAAACAAATAACTATGAAAAGAACGTTAAAGGAAACAAATAATAGGGGGACCGGAAAGTAATGTCGCTTTCTTACATTAAATTCAAACGAATAAATTTGTAACAAGTTTTTATTTTTAATCAATAATATAATCACCCTCGTTATCAGCAACCTTTTGCCATCTAGTATGCTGACTTCAATCTCAGACCGATAAAAATCAATTGGTTTTTGAGTAAAATATAATAATGGCATTTTGGACATCATCCAAATTTTTAAATTTTTTCTCACTAAGAAAAAGATTGTAAGGATCGGAATAAATGGAAATCCGAGTGCTATATCTGGCGAATATTCCTCCCACCCCAATTCATTATATTTTTCCAGTGTTCGTCTTGCACAGTGCGGTCTTGAATTGTCGTGTTGCAGAATGACGCCTTTTCCGTTGACAATCGCCAGATATTTTTCGATTAAAGATTGGTTCACTAGATCCAATTGTTCACAATAAAGGTCTACATTAACAGTTTTCCCAGGTTTCAGCAATTCAAAATGAACAATTCCGCGAATACTCTATCAAACACCCAGAAGCAGCGCCTTTTCGGGATGTAAACCCTTTGTAACCCCTATTAAATCTGCCTTTTGAGTTTTGGATTATTATATAGGACTTATGTTTTTGTCTCCACTAATCAAACGATTAAAAACGGTTCTGTATTGTGCCGTTGAAGCAATACGTTGAATGTGATAGATAAATTGGCTTTGTTCTTTTCGGACAGATTATGAGGGACTCAAACACCTGCTTTGCTTATTTTTCTATTCTGCTTTAAATGTTCTTGGATGGTTGACCAAGGTTGGTTAAGTGTGTTTGACATGAATTTGCTTCCACTTCTGTCCTTAGCATGTTGTTGTCGCCATGCGCAGAAACGACATTACTTTCCGGTCCCCCTATTAGATAAAAGAATAATTAAAAGATTAATTATGAAGTAATTATAAGAAGAATTGAATAATACTATTATTATCGCTTTCTCAAAATTTTGCACAGTGATTCTCGCATCTGGTGGAATTATCGCACTTGTCTCAGTAGTTTAAGTCATTGAAGTTACAGTTCTGAGTTTCATACTTAAGCACAAAATATCCGACCTGCTAACAATTTGCGGACAGCTCATTTGTTAATAGCAGTTTACGTGCGTGGCAGAGGCTACGTTAGAATCAAACGTCAAACGAAGAACTCAAGTAATTGTCTCTGAACGTGCTCATGTTGCGAAAATAAATTCGTATTTTAAAATATTTTGAAATAATATCTGGTAAGTACTGTAAAATGCCTGAGATTTGATGTCTCGATAGAAAGAAAGATCAAAATAATGAAAGATGGAATAAATGAAAAAAGCAAAATATTTATAAAAATGTTACCAGCTTACAGTCATAAAGAATAAATTCTTCTGTATGTACAAGCAGAAAGAATGCAGGATAAACTCCAGTGTCTCGCTAGGAAGAAGGGAAAAAACGAAAGTGTTTTACAGCTGTCGCAACCACTCGAAAAATTCATTTTTCAGCGATGATATATACCTATATATCTATATCTATCTATCTCCCACACCTAACCTCCTCATTGTAGTACCCACTGCAGTATTCGGATGGAAGAGGCTCTTACAATGTCCGGTTTTTATCCCAGATACAGCCGGACGTGAGGGATGCTCCGGGCGTGGAGAAGCTGTGATCGATCTAAGCTTGGAACGATGGTGGAAATATCCGATTCCCGGATTTGGGAGTGAATCTTTTTGATGCTCCATTTGAGAGATTTAATCTTTCTCAGCTTTACGGATTTTTATCACTTTTTTTACGTCTCCTTTGTGAAGAGTTTTCTTTCTTTAATTCCCTCGATGGTCAAACTTTCAATCAGTTTTTCTTTCCTTTTGACATTTGTCCTCTCGTTTCGTTGTCAAGATTCTTGCCATCGATTTCGTTGAGATTTGACTCTGCTAGTAATAATATGAATTCGTACATCAATGAGATATACATAATTAACATTTATATGGTCTCCTCATTATGTTTTTGTATAATATCGAAGATCACATGACATTACTTTCATATTCAGCTTATGTATTTAAAGAAATGTTCATAAGCAACTTACGTATGTAATGTTCATAACTATACGGTGCATTAATCTGCTAACTTATAATTTTTTTTACTTCTAATTTAATCTGAAAATGTTTTATTTACTTACCAAGATATAATAATAATTAAACAGACTATATATACTTGATGAAAATATTTCTATAATATTTTACCAAGGCGAAAGTTCATTATTTAGTTTTAGCTATCATTTTTGCTGTACTGTGGTTCACTGTATATGAATATCTTGTTCCACAAACTGCAGACTGATTTTAAAATAAAATAATCAAATAATATGGCAACAATAAAATAATATAATGATAGCAAAAAGCGATGTTTTCATTGTGTCCTTCTACAAAGATTTTCCTCGTTTATATTCTTAGTTTATAAAAATGCTATCTCAGTTTATAAATTATGTTATACCAGTTTAAAGTCTCAGTTTTATGAAAGTTTATATCATGTTTGAGTTTATAAACTATGTTACTCCAGTTTAAAAAAATTTGTAAAAATAGTGGACTCAAACTCAATGAAATACAACGGCCACAATACACGTTTTGAGATACGACTCACTAGACTTATATCCTTTAGGAAGTTAATACACATTCAAAAGATATTTTACAAAGTGAAAATATTTTTAAAAAAAACTTTAAAAAAAGAGGAAGGAGGGAAAAAATTAAATACATATCATTTATTTTTCAGAAAAAAACCTGAAAGAAAGGAGGGAAATAACGCGGCAAATTACATCATGGAACACTTGATACGATGAATACGCGACAAGCCTCGCAATGGATATACGATTTGATACGATTAAAAAGCAAAATTCCAAGTTTAAATTTGAAACAAAAGAAGCACTTTCTGAAAATGCTATGAAAGCTGCACATAGACATAAAAATAAGTTAAAAAAGCATATCTGCTTTTTTAAAATCTTCGAAGACAAGTTACATCATGAGCGTGAAATTTGCTATACTTGAGTTTGGTTGTTATATGATGTTACTGTACATTCTAACTATGAAATATATTAAATGATATCCAAAAAAGAATAGTTCATGTTGTAGGACAAACAGACTTAAAACATCTTTTGGTCACTCAGCGTAATATCACATTTTCAGCAAAGGCCATTTGATCAAAGAAGCCTGGGTTTCGTTGATCCCTGTCATATCACAATCCCTTTATTTCCGGGTTGTCTTTCCTTCGGATTCCATTGTTTCCTATTATCAAGACGATTGTCTCTACAGTACCAACATTTCCAGCCTTTTCAAGTTATCCTAAATAATGTACGGCCAGCTTATGACAGTTACCAAAACAGGCATTCATTGAGGCAGCTAAGAATAATACAAGCGCTGGGGCACGTTTGTGTGCTCTCATGGATGGCATCAAAGTTGACTAGGTACTAATTTATTATATTTTAAATAGAACTGCTCTACAAGTAATTTCCGCTAACTTTTTAAACATAGGAGTATTGATTAATAAAAACAAAAATAAAAAATCTGAAAGGTTTCTGATTTTAACGGTCGCCCAGAACAATTTGTTAAAGTTTTTTACGTTGTCGCTAAACTTGCAGTCTGCCAGTCTGCTCTTACAGTCTCTTCTACTAACCCATTTTTTTTCTTTTTAGTTTTATTATTAAGCATCATTTTCATGGCACTTATGCCATATACAAATCTACGGCAAAATTACAAAAAAATTCAAAGCAGCATAATAGTATACGATTAGATTTCACGATGCAGCGTTAAGTGTGCGCATATATAGTTTCAGGTTTTTTTCAGTCTTTTCTCAGCTCATCATATCAGTGTTCAGTTTTCTCACTAACATGGCTTTACAAAACGTTTTTTGTCTTTTCAATATTAGCGTTTTATATGTTTACTTTACTTATTAAATATTGTATTCTTAGTGCTTATACCATACAACGATTCAACAGAAAAATCACAAAAATATTTAAAAACAGCATATCTTTATAATTTGCGATAGAGAGTCTCGCGCGTTGGAGATAAAAATGCTTTTCTCCGTGCAATGATACCACTCTTCGCTTTGAAATCTTTGAGTTTCTTAATTAAAAATTCGTTAGAGTTTTACAAAATATGAAACAGATAATAAAGCGAATTCGAAATTCAAAATTCAGCCTTCAATGTGCCCATGTTCGAGTGGAGGACTACGTTATTCAAAACTGGATCTCTCTAGGTACCGCAGTTTTTTTACAATGCATACATTCATGCAGATTCTTCATTATTTAATTTCTTTAAATATAATACCGGGCGATGATATTTGGTGGCAACAATATGAAAGGTGATACGCCATTTATAGTGATTCAATGCAAAATGGCCTTTCGAGATTAGTATCCTATTCGGGACTAACGTCCCTTTTGGGCTAATTATTATTTAAAATTTATTATATTTCATATTGAACTGCTTTACAAATAATTTCCGCTGGAATTTTAAACATAGCAGTATTGATTAATAAACACAAAAATAAAAATATTATATTTAAAATTAATTATATATCTAACAGAACTGCTCTACAAGTAGTTTCCGATGGATTTTTTAAACATAAGATTATTAAGACAGACATAAACTTAAAAAAAAAAAAAAAAAAAGGAATAGTACGCGAAATATAAATTCACGATTATAGCAACTTTGAGAAACTCGATTTCTACAATCGCACTTTCACACAGAAGACAAATGGATTTTAATTTAAGGCTAAATTCATACAGAAGGGTAATTTTCATAAAGCGTTTGGAAACACTTTTAACAGAAATCGGCTTGCATTTTTAACGCAGTAGGAAAATTATAAAAGCCATTACATTTCGTCTGTTTAGTCACCGCAAACCATTTTCTCAAGCGAAATACCAGAGTTTCACAGTTTTATCCACACTCCCAAAGGAACTCACATTTAGAAAGGAAAACGTGGTATATACACAGTGCGTTCTTTCTCATGCTTGTATTATTTCTTAAAATTCCTTTAAAACTGTTTTTATCTCTCTCTAATAAAAGTTACTTCTATCTCGTACATTTTATTTGTGAATAATTGTAATTATTATGTTGAAAATTATGTAAGTATCCAAATAAACATATTTTTACATTTGAGCCGACATTTCTTGATTTCTAGCTAATAAAGTATGTGAAACTGAAAGCATGTTATTAGTTTTAGAAAATAATTTGGTTTATATCCAAAAATACAACTAAAAATTAACAGACATAACCTGATTTTAAAGACGTAGAATAAAAAGGAAATTTCTACTTTGGTAGGTTTGCTTTTCCTTAAATTCTGAATGTATAAAAGTTATTTTTTTCCATGACATGCTTTCGGATAAGATATTTTATTAGGTACTGTTTAAGTAATTAAAACCCGAACTTTCAGAATTAAAAATTTTTGACGAGATGCTAATGATTCATTTTTAATTTAATGAAAGAAGTTTTGAAGCATGAACGAAATAAAAGGCAGCTTACGATAATTTGATCTTTAAAAATGGAAAACGGCTGGTCGAAAGCAATGCTTAAAAAGCATAAATTTTAATCCTTTTCAGGTATTTCGCTTTTAAAATGTCAAACCCCACTTTTCTGTTATTCTTCTTTTATCCTTTATTCCAGAGCTTTTAATAACTGAATACCAGAAAAAAGAATACGTGCTTATGGTTCGGCATATTTTTTTTTGTAAAGTTAAGTAGCTTATATGTACTGGTTTGATAACAAAAGAAAGCTTCTTCAAAATAGAACGTTGGCTGATTTCTTTCCAAAGTGTAATTATGAAAAATAATGGTTGCATGTTTTTAAACTGTATTCCGTACGGGCTATTAAACTATGAATTTAAGGGTAATATGGTGTCATTCGAATAAAATATGAAAATTCAAATTTTGCAATACATCAGTACTTTATTGATTGAAATTCAAGAATTTCATAAATAATACTCGTAATTTTTCGTACTTGGAATTCTTCCCGAAAAAGCTTAAAGCTCTTAAAGTGGTATAAAAATGGAGAAAGCTCTGGCAAGCTTTTCATAACGGAATACACTTTTTTTGCTAATTAAACTGCTTAGTTAGCTTTGGAGTATTTTTCACAATTGTTTCAGTTAATCTTGCTCTTAAAATTTGTTTTGTTAATTGAAATATACTGAATGAAGAGAAGCACTGAAGAATAATAATTCCAGCTTTAACAAAAAGTAAAGATAGAAAAATATTAAATGGAATTAATTAGGTAATAATAGCTAAACATAATACAGAACATGTTATCGAAAGTCGTACTTCATTAATGTTTAGTTTTGTTAATGTTAATGTTTGTTAGTTCATTAATGTTTAGTTAGTTTCTAGCTTTTTTTTAATCTTTAGTTTTAATAAATGTATTTTGCATCGCCATATGGTGTATGAAATTCGCGATTTCTTTTCTTAATTCCTGAGAAGGTTTTTAAACACAATGTGAACTGAGAACGATATTTGCCTGTCATATTGTTTCCACCACTTCATGTTCACCACCAAGTTTACTTTGCCAAGTTTACACCAAGTTACACCAAGTTTAGACCAAGTTTTCTTTATGATTAAGCTTACAAATAATTTTTCACTTAAAAATGTTAAAAAAAAAAAAAAAAAAAAAAAAAGGAAAAAATACTGCAATCTAGAAACTTAATGTATATTATTTTTTGTAATATAAAATATTTTGGCCACAGCTAAAAGTAAATTTAATTTATGTGCATTTTTAAGGATAATATATTTCTATAATAAATAAATAGCATTAATAGAGAATACAAATTTCAGCAGTTATTCAAATACTCAAATACCTTAGTAGCCAAAAATAGCAATTAAAGCATTTATTTATTAACTATACCAGAATATGTAGTACCTAATAAATTCCTGAAACAGACGAAATGAAACACATGCATAAGGCTAACTTTTAACTTTTTTATATTATTTTATCTTTGATGATCGGAAATAATACATTTTTAAGCATTTAGAGTTAAATAAACCAAGTAAATAAAAAAATATCAGAAAGTTTTCAGAATTAACCGACGCTCAAAGGCTTTGATAAGATTTTTTTTACGCTCCCGCTGAGCTCGAAATATACCAGTCTACGTACACTCACTCCTACTAAGCTTTTTTCTGTTTTTTTTTTTTTTAGCTTACTATGAAGCATCCTTTTCTCGGTACTTACGCCGTATGCAATTAAATTGGAAAATGACGAAAATTTTAAAAGCAGCATAACAGTATACATTTAGAATTCCCGATGCAGCGTTAAGAGTTGGCATACATTTTCTATTCTTTTCAGTTTTTTCTCAGTTCATCATATCAGAGTTAAATTTTCTTACTAAGATGTATTTATAAAGCTTCTTATCATTTTTTATTAATGTTTTGTGTGTTTATTTTATTTATTAAATATCACGTTATTTTTTTTGGTGTTTACGCCACATAAAATGCGATTTAACAGCAAAATCATAAAATACTTAAAAACAGCATATCTTACAATTTGCCATAGACAGTTTTGCACGTTAGAAATAAAAATGTTTTTTCCGCTTCCAGTGTTGCCACTACTCGTTTCGAAATCCTTGAGTTCGTTAATAAAAAATTCATTAACGTTTTACGAAATATGAAATAAGATAATAAAACAAATTCGAAATTCAAATTTCGGGCTTCCAGGTGCTAATGTTCGAATGGAGGACTACGCTATTTAAAATTTGATGGAACTAGGTATCACTGTTTTTTCACAGCGAGAAAAACATGCAGACATTCATGCTGATATTTCATTAATTAATTTCTTTAAATGTCGATAATATTTGGTGACAGCAATTTGAAAAGGATACGCCGTTTATAATGATTAATATGAGATAATGTTGGAAATGAATTTAGAATTGTTTCTTTCGATACGCCAGTTACTTGCTTATTTAAATACTTTAAAAGGTAAAAGATTTTATATAGTACATTAAGGAAGTATCTCGGGTAACATATTATATAATATTTTCTGAAAGTGTGTATTATATTGTTCCTTTTTGAGATCCGTAGCAGGTTATTTATATCGTCCTAACTATATTCCCTTTTGCGTATACATTAGAATAATTAACTCTCTGAGGAAGATTTTAAGTAATTTTAGCTTTTTCAAAACAAAGAATTCTTCAAAACAAAGCATGCACAAAAGAAAGAATTTTGAAAATATAAGTGGAAGGGAAAAATAAGTGAAATGTCTGAAACATGTTTTCTGTTAGATCGGATTAGTCCCCTAAACTTTTACCTCATTATCATACTTATCCTTTCATCACTTGATCACAGTCATAATTTCATGTATAAATCATCCGGATTTGGTCGGGTCCTTTGATCCTGATCAAGAGATCATGATTTCAGATTTCAGTCAACAGTCATACATGTGTAATAGCTACGTTTTTAAAACCTATTACGTGAAATCAATTTAACATGTCGAAAACGCAAGACAGTTTCGAAACCCATAATTGCAAAATTTTGAAATTAAGATAATTTGTAGCATTAATTGACACTTCATGACTCTATATAGTTCGAAAAATCGAGTTTACAGCTTTATACGAAAGCATTTTTGAAAGTTTGTATATTTTTTTTAGCATATAACCTTTGATAAAATACTTTTAAGTTTTAAAGATAGTCGAGTTAATGAATGTTTAAGAGTCTTGTCAACATATATGTGTTAGTCATGTGTATATAAAGTTGCATATCTGGCAACTGTTTCCTGTTATTTCTTCCATATTTCATTTTTAATATTTCTGATTAAATTTAAAATTATAAATCAGTTCTTATGAAACTGTATATAATGTCACTGGCAGTAATATTAATAGCATTGCCAAAAATTTGGTTTACGATAACTGTTAACCAAATAATTTAATGCTAATTTGATAGTATGGAATTTAGCAAAAATGTAAAGCGTAATAAAATGGGGACGAATATATTAAAAATTTAAAATTCACTGGACAAGTTACTAGTGACAACATTATGTTTTAGATATGAATGCTAAGTGACAAACATATGAAACTTTTTCTTCGGTTAATTTAGTTTTTATACATTATTTGATGTTTTGATTGAAAAATAAATATATTTTTACTTGAGTTTTAATATAAAATAATAAGGTAAAAAAATAAGGAAGAAAAAGAAACATTACAAATAGCAAAAATCTGAGTCGAATAGATTTGGAATAAAATTCAACCTTATGAATACGTCATCCTGGTTGAGAACGAAATTCGAACAAATTTTTTATTAACATGGCATGTAAACGAATATTCTGTTCCAAGATAAATAATAAAGAACTTTAGAAACACTTTTTATGATTTATAGTACTGATGCATACATTTATAAAAACTATCAATTATATTATATGTTACAAAAATTAGATGCATTTAAATGATACCAGTTAAGAATATAAGTTAATAAATTTATAAATTATTAAGATGTACATAAAGCGCTTTTATCGAGTTCAGTTTGTCAACTTCAAAAATAAATAAAAAAATTATCCTTTGTACAGAATAGCAATATTTCTGAGTTTATACTGACAATTCGCCATTACGTTTAAGTGCGACAATAGTGTAAATTAACATAATACTGATTCAACGAATGAAACATCCTAATATCAGTGACAGATATATCTTAGTCGGAGACAGCGTAATATTAAATTGAACGTACGTTTTGCATCACAGAGTAGAAATTAATACAGGTAAAATCTAAAAAATTGAAAAATGATAATAATAAAATGCATCCATGGGGAAGAATGAAAAAAACACACACATATACGGTAGCATGCGTAATTATGCTATAGCAAACAGTCGAGTTTCTGGTCTACAGATATTCATAACAATTCATATGCATCAAAACTAACTTTGAATGCCTAAACGTTTAGATATACCTTGAACATGTAATCATCAACCAGTGGCACTATAATACGGGATGAGTATTTGTTCGGAAATTTGCAGTCTCTATTATAATTATTCGAATTAGATTCTGCTGAAAATGATTAGAATATATTTTGCAAAACCGACAACGGAAATTCAGAAATCCATTACATTTCATAGAATGATTTAAACAGAATTATGACTGCTCTTGTTCTACGCCGTGAGCTGGAAATTTCTACGTTTATCAACGCGGAAGGTAATGTCTAAAGATAAACAGACTACTCTAAATAGCTTTGAAATAAGAATTTTCTTTGAATACTTTTGGCAATGTTCAAAAGATGATTTTGAACTTTTTGTTTGTTATTAAGTGCGCGGGATTAGTTTTGAAATTTAATTTTCATACTTGGCTACACTTTCTTTTCCTTCTGGTTGTGTCTGCATTACATTAAGTCTATTTTTTTGAAAAACTGGAATTTTTTCAACTTTCCTGTTACGAAAAAATATTTTAACTTAGAATAGTACTATTGTAATTTATCGAAAATTTCCACAAACATTCTACGAAATATTGTGAATTAAATGGGCCAAAGGTTTAGGTCTATGCGCATATCTAATTTTTTTTGATAATTTTGTCAATAAAGAGAAAACTTTCTCGAAAAATAGCTTGTGCATATACTCAAACAGGTATATTTAATAAACATTTTAATTTATCACTTAGATTTTAGCCCATTTAATTCTTTATAACTTAAAAAATTATAAGGGACAAGAATAAAAGTAAAATATTAATAAATAGATTTGTGGGAACATATATAATAATCCTGAAATTCAATATATTTTTAACACAAAATGTAAGAAAAAACAAAAATTATAATTTGGTAATATGTTGATCACCTGCTTCTATCATCTCAAGTAAAGTAGTATTCTTCTAAAATAACACCAATAACATATTTATTTATACTATTTTCCAAAATTTGGGTGTCAAACGCAGTCGGGTATCTTAAATAATTCATTTGCGATCAACTAATGAAAAACTGTGGAAATCTGGTAAGAATGTGTATTATGAATTTCGCTTTATTTGCAAAAATAATGAAAATTAGTTATTACAACATTTATTAATTATTCATTTTTGTACAAAACTGTAAAAAGTGAACGATGATAAATGAAAGAAACCAGTTCCATTTGCTATTTTTAACCATTCTTTATTTTTTGCTTAGTTTCCGTTTCAGCTTCCGAAGCAACAGAGAAACTATCTGCTTTTGTTTCTTTTACACTTGTTATTTACGTATAGCTCTTTCCTTCTGAAGATAAGTATGGTAGCTAATGATTTCAGTTCTCACATTTTGTTCTTCTTTGAAAGTTAGATACTATTCAAATTTAATAATAGTCACGGCAAACATATTATACATGCGCATGAAATTATGCTAGAGAGTCCCTTTTTATATCAAGTGTCTCACTGTTCTTAGATCTTAAATCCGGAATTGATAAGTCCTCAGTGATTGTACATAAAAGTTCTTCCAGAAAATAGTTTCTAATAGCCAATTTCGAACCACAGTAGCAGATCGTGCTCTTGTACATCAACCGTTATTAGCGTGATATCACATAACGCAGATTTTACCTGTATTTTTAAGCTTTGACTTGCCATTTGTATCCAACCTCAGGAAGAGTCACAGAATACAGCGTCGGTTGGAAGGAAGAACATTTCAAAACCATAGGTTCCAGATGCGCTTCCAGTACTTCTAGAAATATTGGCAGAAGTATAGTGTTGCATACTTATGAAAGCAAGTATTCACACTTGTGCTACGATTAATAAATCTTCAGCGAATTCACCCCGCGCGAGTACTTAAATTCTCCCCGAACAGATTTTTCCCTGCTTTCTCGTAGGCGTGCTGCAAGGGAAAGAGACTTCGGCTTCATTCCACCAGCTACGTTTCTTAGCGCATTGTATTCAATGATGCTATAGCGAAAATGTTCAACTTGCGAGGTTTGGCTGAGATAATAAAGATAATTTTGAGCTCAAAATAACAGAGAACAATTCGATTAACTTCCGTTTAATCAATATATCTATTTTCCTATGAATTGCGGAAATGTCAATTAATTATAAATAATAGTAACAAATAAAATTAACTTGCAATTATATAATTATCATCTTATTTACGTCACAAGCAACTTGAGTAAATTCGCAGTAACATACCGGCTCAAAAACATCGCAATCACACCGAAATCTCCCAATAGGAAATAAGAACTTCATAAACAATTGCTCTTTTGATTGATTAAATGTCAATACAATTATTCCTAGTATGAAGCATTAAGTGACATGATTACACGGTTCAGTCAAATCAAAAAGTGACAAGAAAATGGACATTCCAAGAGCACCAAGTACTTGAGATATTAAACGTTTAGAAAGACCTTCGAGGCGGTTGGAGCAGCAGGAAGACTGATATAACTTTTCTTCTTAAGGTAATTAAATAAACGTCGATTTTTATGCCGGAAAATGTTTTTCGTACTTTAAAGGTGTGAATGACAATAGCTATAGATACCATTTCGAGGTAACTGAGATTACGTGATGCTGGTCTGGAGTAAATTTTACATTGTCTGCTTAATTATGCAAACTTCTGTACATAATCGGCCCTGCTACTATTTCCACAATAAGAACATGTATTTCTATTTCCATTTTCATTTTTTCTGTTGCTTACTAATTATCTTTTCACAAACTTCTTCTACTCGGCGGGGATATGAAATGTTTCATATTTTAAAGGGTCGCCTCCCAAAAGATTTGTTAAGGTTTTTTTAAGCCTTCATTGAGCTGGGTGTCTACCTGTCTGCTGTTATGATCACTTCTACTAAACCACTTTTTTTTCTTTTTAGCTTTATTATTAAGCCTATCACATATGTCATATACAATTAAACAGAAAACTTACAGAAATTTTAAAAGTAGCATAATAATATACGTTTAGAATTCCCGATATTGTGTTGGCATACATTTTTAAGTTTTTTTTTAGTCTTTTCTCAATTCGTCAAATTGTTACGAAAGGTCCAGCTGCGGTAGGACAGTTCCCCGCAAGGTGGGTTTAGGGTTGCCAGGAAACGACAAGGGAAGCCAGGGCTGCCATATTTGGCGAGAAATCGTCCTTTTGCCGATATTTAGCAACAAAATTGGCGATAAGCCATAGGCGGATGAAGAACCTTCTAGAGGGAGTTCTTAACGGTTTGGCTCAGAATGTTCTCGAACGCAGGCCAAAAGCTATATAAACCCTGTATCTATAGAGTAAGGGTGTTTCGTCAGGGTCTATCGAGTTGATCGTCAGTCTAGTGCCGAGTTGGTTGTCGAATGTATCGCGAGTTAGCGCATCGCTAGAGTGTCTCATCAGAGTAATTGTGAGTTGGTGCATCTTTGAGGCTATCGATTGTATCGTAGAGCGCATCGCGAGTTGTAGCGTGGAGAGTCTCGAGAGTACGTTGAGTTCCGAGAACGATCGAACCGTGTCGGGAGCTGTAGTGCTTTGCCGTGAAGCTGTCTTCCCCGTTATGGCCTGATAGTCTGAAGGCTGTGTTTAGCATATTTGTCATACTTTTTCGATGACTGTAAATGCGTTTTTGCAACTGTCCTGATAAATACTGGCTAATAAATTGCGTTTTCTTTCTTCATCAAGTGTTGTCGTCAATAAGTCTAATTCCACGAACCCGTACAAACACAACAATATCAATTTTCAATTTTCTTACTAAAATGGCTTTAAAAAAAACCTTTTTTCCCGTTTTTTTTTTTTTTTTTTTTTTTTTTTTTTTGTCTAACATTTAGTCTATTCACTTTATTTATTAAATTTCACGTTCTTGACGCTTACGCCAGCTAAAATTCGATTCAACAGCAAAATTACAAAATGCTTAAAAACAGCATATGTTTAGAAATTTTGAAAGACACTCTCGCGAGCTGGAGATAATTTTTTTTTTTTTGCTTGGCGCTGCTAACTTGTAATGGTAAAGTATGTTAATCAAAAATTCGTTAAAAGTTTACAAAATATGAAATAGAAAATAAAACAAATTTGAAATTCAAAACTCTGGTGACCATGCTCGAGTGGAGGTACACATTATTCAAAATTAGATGGCTTTTGTTTTGAATAATGTAGTCCAGTAATGCAGTCACTGTTTATCACAATGCGAGAAACATTCATACATTCATGCTGTTTCTTCATTATTTAATTTCATCAAATATAATGCAGGACGATAATATTTGGTGGCAACATTCTGAAAAGTGACACACTGTTTGCAGTGATTCAACGCAAAATGCTATTTACAGACTAATAGCCTATTCGGGACTAAGTTTTTGGAGATGGGGCTGAAAAAAAAAACACCTCAGTCTACGTATTTCAAATTAATTCTATATTACTACAACATACTCTGGGTCATTTCATTTTACATTTTACGCATCTAACCTATTTAAAAAATTTATATCTCATTTATTGGTTATAAAATCGGCACTCAAAAATAACTTTGTGTATTAAAAAATAAAAATAAAATTCAATTCTACTTATTTCACAAAATTCGGTTCTTCACTTCACTTAACATTCGATTCAGTATCTAACCCATTTAAAATTTGTATATTAATTATTGGCTGCAAAAATTTTCCAAAATTCCAAATTTCATCATGAATTTGTTTAATTAATATCCAATTTTTTCACGTTTTTAAACAAATCAATTTCTTACTTATATTACATTTCAAAAATAAAAATTTAATTTAATTTAAAATAACAGCAATTGTATTTGCTTATTAGTCTCGGTCTTGCATTATCACTAAATGCAGTTTTTTTACATTTCAACATGCATCATGTACACAACTCAGTTCGTTAATTATATATATATATTATTTTAAGCATAAATAGTACCACTTACTTAAAAGAAACTGGTTTTTATTATTTGATTTGAATTAGTTTTTTAACTCTTTTAATATATTACTATACTTAATGAGTTATAACAGGTTTTTATATTATAATTTAGCATCTGAATGTTATGCACCTCTTCATCGCACCATTACTTTGTACTCTTCAAATTATTATTTTAGCTGTTGGTGTACCTTTCCCTCATAACATAATAAAATTTCATTAAAATTTTCCTTTAGTTGCTTTTATCATTTTATGGTCAGTCTGAGACGGTACTGCTAAGAGCGAATATTTTCACTATGTATTTGGCGCATCATAAAATCTGCACCAGAAATTCCTTGATCACCACCACCACCACTATACCACTCAATTCACTTCATCCCATTTCACTAAATCAGTAAACAACACATGTGTTTAAGAAGAAGAATTCTTCATACATATAACTGAAAGATTGGCGCTTTCGTAACCGTTTACCAAATTTAGGCTTACTCTTTTTTTTTCTAATTTAATTACATTAGAATTCTAAATACCAAATTATGGCTATTGATTTTTGTTTTCAATTTTAGTTTCCCATCATTTTAGAGACTTATATTTTTACCAGTTTGACATTGCAGGTTACTTATTTACTATAAATTTTAAGTAATTTGCGTATTATTATTATTATTATTATTATTATTATTTATAATTTCGTTTCATTTCCTGAAATTTTGACTTGGTTTGAGTCTAACTACTTTGAAATTATGTACCATTTGTGACATAAAAAAATGTTTGATTTCCCTTTTAAATTTAAAAATTCAATATTTACAAAATTTGAGCATTTTTGCCTTTACGAAGTTTCTTTGATTTCACGTTTATTGATTGTTTACGAATTTACTATGACGATATTCAAACTACTAATATCTAAGGTCGTTTTTGACTTTTCTTCCTTATTTTATACCATTTTACTTTGCATAAGTTTTAAGTCACGTCGGAGGAGGTTACATCTTGATAATTAAATTAAAAATTTAAAATAAAATTTTTAATATCATTAAAACATAATTAAAAAATTCTCTTAGTGGAATTTAATTTTTTTACTTTTTTTAAATTATTTTTAATTTGTTAATTTATTATATTATTATTATATTATTATTTTATATAAATAATCATAATAAACGTCAGAATATCATTCAGAAATATGACTCAACTGAAAATTTTCGGCTGCTCTTTGAAGAGGACCAAAGAATTTTCAACTACTATATGTTATTGACTTTGTTATATTGTTTCGATTTTTTTAAATTTTTTATTTTAAATTTTATTTTTACTGTTCGCAATTTTACCACTTTTAATTGATTTAATTATGTTAATTATCTCTTGATTTTTTATATAAATTGTCTTTACAGCTTTCTTAAACAAAATACGCCAAATTAATCTTTAACATATTGTGCAAAGAAATATGTTGAACATGAAAAGCATTAGTTACCTTCTGAATTCCAGGAGGGCCTTAGTAGAGTTGGGAACGCCATTGTCCGGCCATGACATGAAATGGAATTGAGTTACTGTTCTCGTTTCGCTTGTCCTTAAGTTCTTAAGATAAAAACTGCGTACGAGGTAGTCATCACACCAGATATGTTCAGAAACGAGGTGAACCTAAAGAATAATTATGAATAAAATTTATTTTTTAACTTAGTCGTCATTTTAAACAAAATAATCGTAGGAGACATAAATTTGATGACCGATTCTTGTAAATGAGATAAAAACTTTAACCAGTAAAGTCTTCATCTAAAATACTACGCCAGGAATTTTGTTGTAACATATTTGAAGATGCGTTTCACATAAATTATAAACTGTAATGTAAATGTAAAAAACTGTAATGTAAAATAAGCAAAACTGTTATTAAATTTACTGCAATATGTTCGAATTCAGTGCATAAGAGTAAGCGGCACTGCCAATGAAAGATCAGATTTACAATCATTGCAGTTCCTTCAAAAAGTTGAATAAGCTTATTCCATTGATGAATATCCACTAAATATGTATAAATAACACATAAAGCTAAATCTTTCTCAGTTTAATAGAGAAAGAGATGAACATTAAAATAAAAGCGATATAGTTCTTCCTTCTTATACAGGCTATTTCCAATTTTCATAAAAAGGCAACTTGTTAAATTGAAATTCGACAAGCTGCAGACTGAAAGAGTCACATCTTTGATAGCTGTTATGACAAATTACTGAAATGCACAAAAAAAGTAGTAATTGTAATTCAAATATTATTGGAAGTAATACACTCCTAGATTAATCCCTAAAGTTAACTTCACAGTTTTCACAAATGTTTCTTATTCAGATGTCTTCTATAGTTTCCATTTAAACAGCTGCTGTTAATAAACTGTTAAAAATTATTTCAAAGAAACAGATTTGAATTTTTTCATCAATAAACAGTATTTAAAAATTAAAATTTTTAAGATTAGTCAGGTAACTAGTTGTACTTAAATTCACGAAATGTTTTTATTGTATTATACAGGAATTGTACCTTATATAATAATTGGGAATATTTGGAATTATATGATCAATGGCAATAATACAGCAATTATGCATTACATAGAAATCACACTTTTATTGCATTATAAAATTTTTATTACGTATGTACAGCAAAAATTTGCGTTTATTGTATTACTTAATTCTTTTCACTTACCATAATTAGTTAATATACGTTATATTATTGTTTTCGAAGATGAAGTGTTATTTGAGGTTATTTTTCGATGGATTTAATAAGCTTTGCTAATTTCAGTTAAATTATATTTGCTTCGGAAAAATTTTTTTAATTAATGACACTTAATTATGAGAAAGCGAAAAATAACAATTATCTTGTATTTTGTGATATTACTATTATTGCTAACTATTATTGTAAAAAACACGTTTCTGATAGTTATGAAAGAAAAACGGAATTAATAAAAAATGTAATTTCGTTAATTTTTGTAACTTAATTCTATTAATTGCACTAATAGCTTACCTCATGAAACTGTATCACGCGGGATCTTTAGGATCCTAGGAATAATCCTGTAGAGGTTTGTACTACGTTTTATAAAGACTATTAAAATTTCCTTCTATGCTAAATAACCCAATAATTTTTAATTCTGATAATATGCTGATTTCTAAAGCTATGCAACATTTATTGTTTCAAAAATTTCATTAAATCGTATATAATCGTATATATATATAGATATATATATATATATATAGATATATATATATATATATAGATAATAGATAGATAGATAAATCGAAATTTACAGGTGCGCGGAATGCCGGATATAAAAATGATAGATTTAAAAATATCGAAAAGATGAGCATACAAAAATTCCATTTCTACATTCTAAATGCTGTTACTGGTGATTCTGAATATTTTCTAGGACCCAGTTCGTAACACTTTCGTTTAGGATAGGCCATTTCCGCAGACCACATTCATTCCTCACGTATGGAGATTTCACCAGTAACAAACATCCTTGCTGCAGCACGATTTTCATTTTCTTTCGCAAACTGAATGACTTAAACTGAATGACTAACTGAAACCAGCACTATGCTTGTTTCATTTGGCAAGAGCTATGTTTACTTTTAAAAGGAACAGTAAATCAATTGTACTTCAACTAAAGCAAATGCGATTTACTAAAGCCTTCGATGTTCACTTTAGAATCACGGCTTCAAATGACAAAAGAAAAAGAGGACATCTGACTCCCGATTCCGTAATCGTATCCCAAATTATTTTTCCCTTTTCTCGAACACCTAGAATAACATTCTTATGCACACCTGCATTGAATATAACCCACCTTCTTTGGAGAATTATTTACTCCTTGAAGCGCCTCTCAGCACACATTTTGTTCCCCTTATCACTTGTCAATTCAGTGTATCATTAGTCGAAAGTCTGCAAAAAAATCTTTGAATGAACGACTTCAAACCATAACAGCATCTCGTGTGTGTCTTAAGGTTTTTTCGCAACGAAAATAGTGTTCGTTATATGGCGAATATTCCTAAATGTTATCAAATGTAGTTTGAAATTACAGGTGTGCGTAATAGGGCGGAATATACGATATGTATATACGCACATACATTTACTAAATAGATAAAGAGTTGCAGAGACATTAGGTTATTTCGAAGCTGGTGAGATGAAAAATGAGCAACGCCTTCGCCGGGAATCGAACCACGGACCTTTATAATACGTGCCCAGCGTGCAGACCACCACACTACGAAGGCATGCTATCAAGGCGGGAGAAATACCTTATAGTGTATTAGGTTGTTCGGAAACAAAAATATGAAAATCAACTCTTTTCTCGCCGAAATTCGAATCACCAATTTCCATTTGATACCTAAACCACTTGCTAATTGGTTTTACTAAGATAGCACCCATGGAAAAATCTGATAATTCCATATATTTTTCCCTTAAAGAGAAATTTGGTAAAAGTATATAACCCAGTGGATCAAATCGAAATGGTGACGAATTACCGTCCATTACATTTAATTTGAAGCCACCTAGAAATCATGAAGTTTCTTTGGAAACTGGAAGGATAAAAAGTCAAATCAGTTCTAGTCGGGATTCTAACCACAGAACTTTCCATTGCTTTGTGGACGTGCTAACCTTTTATAACATATCAGCACGCACGAGGAAATGAGTTAATTATTTATGCTGTTCTGCATTTAAAGTTCGTTTGGGGGTCCAAGAATCAAATGAACCAAATCCAGCCGATGATGAGTTATCATCCATCTAATTTTAGTTCGGACGCCGCTACAGAAACGATTACGATTTTCAAAGCAAAATAAAGGAAAAGTCAGTTCTGCCGTCGGTTGTATCATTCAGGTGTTTTGCCATCTGAAATGGTATGATAAAAAAAATGAAGGACATTAAGCTTATTAAGCTCAAAAAAGACTTATCATGATTTTAGTTTTAAATTGCATCCAGTAATTCGTAGACGAAACAGGAAAATATATATAAAAAAATTGTTTATCAACTCAAGGTTTTATCACACTTGATTACAAATCAAGACTGATTAGAAATCTTACAAAATATGATATAAATTCCGTGTAAAAAAAAGAGATTTTTTTTTACGCTTTGATTACATTTTAAATATCAGATAACAACTACAACTTAATATGTGAAAAACATGGACATTGAATGGAAGAAATGGACCATGAAAAGAACAAAAACTGTTTGCCTCATTTTTATAAATAGAGTTCAAAACTGTTTTCGATATATGTTATAAATAAAAGTGCTGTATAATTTCAGACAAGAACTAAAAAAAGTCTTTAATAATTTTTTCATTGTAAATATAACGGTGAAAAACACAAATAAAACAAACGTAGGTTTATATACTTTTTATGAACATAAACTCAAAAGATGTAAGATAATTACAAACTTCTTAATGATTGTAATACTGAAATAATGCAGCATTTTTACTGAAAATATGCAGCATAACCTTTTATGGTAGAAATCATATTTACCGAGAGAGGAATTTCCAATAAACAAATGCATGGGAAAAACTGCTCAAAAACTCAACTATTTTTTTGTTTAGATTTTTTTCCCTCTTTTGCACATAACACTGTCATATTTTCTTATTTCTTCGGTTTATTTTAGTTATTTATAGATTCTCAGTTTTCCGAGGAAAGCTGATAAGAATTTTAACTTGATGAGATGAAAACTGTTTTTTAAGTTAAACACAAAGAAGTGTAAATAGTTTATTGCAAAGTTAAAAAACGATAAGATAAATATGTTATATAAGTTTTTTTTATTTTTCCAAATAATCTTTTCAGGCTTACAAAATTTCTTTTAGCTCCACCGCTTAATATACATTAGGAACGTTATAAAGTACATGAAGAATTTCTAAATACATTCCTAAAAACTTTTTTAACGAAATTAATCATTACAGACATTTGATTAGTATTTCCTTTTTGTAGGAAATATTTTCAGGCATTGAGGAATAGAAAAATAATGCAAGTTTTTCTCTAAAAGTACAATGTGTAAAAAGTGCAATATTTTTTGCAAAAAGAGATTTTGTTTATTAGAAAAATGCACGTTTCCTAAATTTCCAGAAGTCTTTTATTCGTGATATTTTACGAACCAAGGAACAGCATCGAAAATTATTTATTTTTTGTTACCGAAACAAAACAGCTTCTTTAAAAAAGGAATTATCTGTACAATGAAGAAACTTGAGAGAAAATCAGGTACCTATTAACTCTGTGGTATATTTGAACATAACCAGAACTATAAAGTGTTAAGAAAAACAAAATTAGTCGATTAAAATATATTTTTATCCTTACTACACACTGAATGCACAAAAGAATTTAAAAATTCTTATCAAGACTCCAGAATTACCAATACTGAAGAAACGTTTCTAGTTCTTACGTTTTTTTATGTATGAAATAAACTAATATAAAATTAAGAAAAATAAATGCGATGTATATAAAAACAGCATTAAGGAAAATATATGCGATATATGGGAAATATAACATTAAAGAAAATAAATGCGATACATATGAAATAAAAAAATTAAGGAAATTAATGCGATATATATGAAATATATGTGCATAAATATATAATTCTGTCGAATTGTAGTTATCAGCTATTTGCCGATTACTTTAAATAAATCGTTTTCTCATATTATAGTTTCTTTTTTAAAAATAATTGAAGATTCTTAATTAATTTTGTGAGCTTCAAAATACATATTGGATAATTTAGGAAAATAATTTTAAACTTAGAAAAACTTCTTTTAACATTTTCAAACTATTTCACAGATTATTTACAGTTACAATTTTGCTTAGATGCTTTATCAAAAATTTGAAATATTATGCAAAATGGTTTCAAAATTTTCAATCGACAAGAACATTAAAGTTTGCCGGAGAAGAAAATCTATTTAGAAGTTAGCTGAAAAACTGTAACTATCTTAGGAACTGACGGATGATGTTTAATGTTCTGTACCTCATAGATATGATAGACTTCGCTTCCTTCTTCAGGCCAGTAACGATGGCACATAGCTACGCCGTTTTCCATCAGACGGCTTAACATCACAATCACAACACTTCCTTGCTCCCAAATCATCTAAAATTAAATTCAAGCATTCTGATAAAACTGAAATATATTTTATCTCTTAATCAAAATTCTACTGTTTAGTGTAAACTTACCTGCCAGAAATCAGCTGCCGTTTGAGGTAAAGGACCTTGGGTAGCAATATAGGCCGGGTTACGTGGGTCATGGTCGGTCTGAAAGAAAGGAAGTAATTGTTTAACATTTTATACAAATTCCAAATAAAAGTATGGGAACAGATTCCAAATCTAAAAAAAAGTAGTTAACATGAAAAATTAGAATGCGACGACATGACGTAAGATTTTGAATGTAGGGTAATACTGTGACAACATAGCTTAGATTGCGTGGATCAAAGAGAAGTAGGAATAATCAGTTCTATTTTCCTGGATAGCCATGATTTTCATTAAAACATTTTTACCTCCAACATTTATGGAAGGGCAAAAGGCATTGCAAACGTAACTTCAGACTAGAATTCAAACACAACCTTGTGACAATTGCAGAAGACAATTCAGGCATTTTTTAGCAGTGTATCATTTAAATTATTTGGATATGTCAGTTTTTGCCTAATTTTTTTCCGTTACAGGCATGAAACTGAAATTTAAATACGAGGTAATAATGTTGACAAGTTATTTTTGTGCTACCTCATAACGTCGTTAATTATAAGCCTTCCAGTCAAATTAATTCGTTAGTTAAAAAATTAAAAATAATAAAAGCAGTAACTTACGCATATAGTTTTAATGTTTAATAAAAAAATATTCTGCTTAAATAATTAGTAAGATTAAAAAATAATTCAAAACTAATTAGTAAAATTCTTTAAATTAATTCTTGAACAATTACCAGAACCATTTACAGCCTTTGTTTTCAAAGTTCATGTTATTAATTTTAATTCTCAATTAATTAAGGAAGCCATTTTTCGCACTTGTTTTCGAATTTTGTGCTGCTTGTTAGACGAATGGTACCGATCTTTTTCTGAAGGTTGTGGTGCAAAACCTTAATGAATTACAAAGCATTTATTTTATTAGGTATCTTAATCCATTTAATACTTTGAAAAAAAAATCATTTAATATATCTAATTTTGGATAGATTCTACTGAGAAACGACATTTAGATAATCAGAGATCGCAAATCTTAAAAAAAAAGTAAATGGAGTAAAAAGTCTGAAATCTGTTCAAAAGGCTTTTTTTTTCCTTTTAATTCACTAACATTTTGTAGCAACTTCCTCGCTTCTCTTAATTCTTTAAGTCTGATTAAGTAAACCGATAAAATGTTTTGAAAAAAATGTGATTTTAATCAACCAGACGCAAATTAAAAATTCAAAAGGATTACACAAAAAAAATTGTTGAAAGGACATTAATTAGATTAACATGGCTTTTGTCTCTGACACAAATAAAAGGTATTTTCTATACCTGTTTAAAATTTCCCCTTTAACATTTTATTACTTAGCTTTAAAAGTGTTCGTTAAAAAATGTACTATACCGAAACACAAGATTAATACAGCGTTCCTTGATGGTCTTCGTATAGAGTATTTATATTCAGATTTACGCGGGTGATTTAAAATTAGAAAGTCGGTAAATCATTTATCATAAATACATCGATTAACGTTCAAAAGGAGGAAAAGAAGGATTTTCTGTGTAAAAATAAAAATGAATACAATTTCTTGAGTACATTTGCATAATTTTGTAACAATTGCTTTTTACTGTTTAAACATATAAATGGTTTCCAGAAAAATGAAGTTCTAACCCAGTCTTTTAATATATTTTGCGTATAATTAAGGAAAAAGTCTACAACAGTTAAACAAATAGTATCTACAAGGGATACATTTTCTGAAATAAAGAAATATTACTAATAATAAAAAAGATTTTGCATAAAGACTAGAAGAAAGACTGAAAAATACTTGAAAATGTTAACGTTTAACTGGTACAAAACTTAAAAAATTATGTGCTTTTGCGATGAATTTAAAAATTTGCAGATTACTTCATAATTTCGCTTTAGATTTTGAAGGTTTAAAACAAAAATTTATAACGCTCACGTATAAAATTATATATCAGTTTATGAAGATTCTCTCCAAATTTGCACTAATATTAGGCCTCATCACATAGTTGTAGACTTAGCCGATACGCACCATTTTGATTTACAAAGTGAGCCATTCTTTGTTTAGAGACCGAGCTATTTTGCAACTGTTGTTACTGCCACAATGGAAAGAGACAGTTTCTTATCTCATGAGGATGGTGTCCTTACATTTTCATTACGCCGTCTGAGCTTAGCTTAATGCTGAATTTCCTGGTTGTTGGTACTGATTTTACTCTTATGACATGGCTTCCACGCTTATTTGATATATGAGATTTTATTTAAGGGGTTAAACCAGAGGTGTCGACCCAACGGCCGGCGGCCCAAAGCAGGTATCAGTACTGCCCAAGAAGCGAGCGCGAAGCGCATAAAAATAATATCATGACTTCAATTCAACCATATGTTTTACTGTTGCGATCGCAATCGTGATTCGAGGCTGACTTTCAAATATGGACGAAAAGACTGTTTGACGCACTGAGTTGAAGGGCGACAAAATGGATTTTGAACGAAGCGGAAGTTCCAAATCTTCTTTTCAACTGTGCGTGAAATTATTATCTTCATTTTGACTCAGATATGCCTCGTTACACAGTCATACGTCATTATTCAGCAGCACGCAGATTTATGAACAGCTATTTTCAAGAGCGAAGCATACTAAGAATAAAATTAATCAATCGAACCAGACATTGAGGCATTCGTTTCTAAAATTCAAGGCCAAATATCACATTAACTTAATGGTTTCTTATCTTCACAATTATAAATAAAATTATAATGGAATGTTATGTATAAAATGTGAAATACAATGTCAAAATATTATTCTGTGCTGCAGTCATTATATTTAAAAAAATTATAAATTAATAATACTTAACTTTCTTAAATATGCTGTTACGTGTTTTCTGCGCATCATCCATAGTTAGCGTTAAAACGTGGCAGCTCGCTATATGAATCGGATGAATCCTTGAATTCATTTCAAATTTTCTACATATGGGTTTTCTTATACTACATAGTATGCACTGAGCAAATTGGAAATAACGCTATTAAACCCGTACAATTTCTTTCCTAGATCGAAAATTCAAAAATTTCAGTGGTCCAATGCGTGCACACCCGACATTTTTCAGTGAAACCTACCAAATTGTGTGATTAACTTATTTTGGAGGCCATGAACTGCCACAGGTGTTAGAAATAATTCGTACGGTTTAAAATATCTCTCGTCTTCCATTGTGGTCCAGGGAAGTTAAAAGGTTGGACACCTTTCAGTTAGACCAAAATCATGTATTCATGCCTTTACAATATGATTTGGCAGAAATGCAGGAAGGAATCATACATGTATTTTTGGCTTGTAGAGACATGCATGGCAGAAGTTTTAATTGCGAAATCATTAAAACTCCTACCATGCATGTATCTACAAGCCAAAAATGCAAGTATGATTCCTAATTCATAATGCATGTATGAAATCATGTTATTCACGTCATCAGCATAGATGTAAAATGCATGTAAAATTTAGAAAGAATCTTTATATAATGATACACAACTATTTCTTGTATATATTATAACTAATGTAAAATAAATTTCTGAAATAAGGAAGGAATGATGAATCATTTTGCTACATCGCCTATTCATAGAAAAGGTTAATAATTTATTTTTAAATTACGATTAAATTAATTAAATAGTTAAAATACGATTAATACATTCACTAAGAAAAATTAAGCTATAGACTTTCTCTTAACATGTAAAAGTCCTTAGCTAGGGCTTGATGCTCGGGTCATCAAAGCTCACCAGTTAAATGTTCAGTACAAGACAAAATATAAAACTTCACTTACAATACTACTGGCGTTGATGTAGTCAGAGCCTGATACGTTTGATAGTTCATTTAATATTACTCGGGAATGGTCATCTGCAAATGGAAAGAATGTAAAAATTATTAAAAAAAAAAAAAAAAAAAAAAAAAAAAAAAACCGATTTAAATAAAATCCTAGTGATATACATATTTTTTTTAGCTTTGCAACATCGTGTGCCTTTGTGGAAATATTAAAAGTTTTACAAATCATATAGAAAGCTCATTTATTCACATGTATCACTTAGACTGTTCATATGTTAAATGTTTCAAGTTCTGCACTGATAATCGTAATCTAAATGTTTAAACTATAAATTCTAAGTCTTCACTAAGTCTATTCTCTATCATAATATGCAGGATTAATTTTTATAAAATGCTTGTTCTTACTTTTACTAGTAAATTTATCTGCATTGCTCTGTCAGACGAGTTAAGCGACTACATGTATTACATAGTAATTGCATAATTTTACCTGTACTAAGTTTTAAACTATAGACAGAATTATAAATCTAAATCTTGCATATCATAGCTAATTCAGTTTGCAACTAAATCTAGCCATAGCTTGTATTCACAGTTAAGATAAATTAAATACATATACAATAAATTCTTCGATTAATGGAACTTCACAGAACCAAAATGTGGCTTGGAGAAAAGATGGAGAAAGTAAGATTTACTCAGTGAGTCCAAAAACAAAACGTTTTCACTATCTTACATCATAATTTTTCAATATGGAGACATTCAGTGTTGAGTTCTTTAATGTAAAAAAATGGTAAAAATGAAAAAATAAATCACAAAAATAGCGTAAAATATATTTAAAAAAAAGCCTATGATAATAAAAAACAGAGTATTATTCCGCAATATCTGCCTAGAATGTGATCTATCTATATTTATTTCATAAGTTATTTGAATAAACATTTGCTCTGTTCAAAAAGAATGCCTCCTGAGAAAATAAATTACCGAAATCAAAAGCGCCAATGAGCTTAATAAATTACAAAAAATATTTCGCAGTAAATTTTGAATACATTTTTGCCATTTTGGGAAAACATTTCATGAGCGATATACCCTAATACTGACAATACACCAGAAGGCAATTTCGAAACTGGAAAATTACAGCTAAGTACAAGATATTACTTTTTAGAAGTTTTATTTACTTAAAAAATGCTGATGTATTTAAAAATAGTGCTCTGCTAGTTTTCATTATGCGTTTTTACGATTTTACATGTGGATCACAAGTTTAAGAGGTTGAAAACAATGCTGTAATAAATATAAAAAACAAATTTTGTTTTAATAATTCATTGTTAGCTCATACATGCGTTTGCACGAATGGGCTATTAGTCTCGAAACGGGATTATGCGTCGTCCACTGTAAACGGTTGTATCACTTTTCAAAATGCTGCCACCAAATATTATCTCCTTGTATTATCTTATATTTAAAGAAATTAAATAATAAAGAATCTGCAAATATTTATGTATATTCCTCTCACTGTGAAAAAGCAGTGGCATCAAATTTTGAATAGCCTAATCCTCCACCCGAACACGTGCATCTGGGAAAACGAATTTTGAACTTTAAATCTTATATTTCATAGTCTGTAAAACTTTAATAAATTTCTGATTAACAAACTGATTCAGCGATTTGAAAGTGATTAACAGCAACGTTGTACGGAATAAACATTTTTTCCTCCAGCGCGAGACTGTCTATTGCAAATTCTAAAAATATGCTGTTTTAAAATATTTTGTGATTTTGCTGTTTAATTGAATTTTATGAGGCCCAAGTGCGACGAACATGACATTTAACAAATAAAGTTAACATGAGTCATCCATAAAATTTGAAATCTTTCAAATTTTTATTTATTACAATTTTTCACCGATTATGTAGATTTGAGGATAATTCGTTAATCTTGCTTTTTTATAATGGAAAATCGATACGTTTTCAGTACACTGTATTCAATAAAAATACATCTTAAGAACATTTAAATTTATATTCAACATTTTTTTAATTTCTTCCAATTTTTACAATTACATACAATAAAAAGAAAAAAAAAAATGAGAATTATTCTATATCTTCCTTTTTAACGGGCCAGTCGACGAAATGCCCTTCCGTTTTTCCTGCCTTGAGAGCGCGACTTAAAATATACATCAGATTTTCCTTTATAGCATTGCTCTATTATGCATAAATACCAAATTTTTTAAAAATCACTTTTGCTTTTTCGGAGATATTCACATTTGATTTCTGGCGTGAATTTTCAAACTGGAGCAAAAAAAAAAAAAAAAAAAAAAAAAAGTCATTTTTCAAATTTATAACTTCCGTTAATTTATAACTTTCTTTTTGTTTGTTTCTTTTTACTTTCTTGAATAACAGACCACGTGCTAAAATCTTTCAGTTAGATTATTAGAATATAGCAAAGTATACGGGGGCATGAAAGATATGCCCTAAGATTTGACACGCCTTCGTAGACATGCCTTCTATGAGAATTTAGCAACTGTTAAAATACACATATGGAAAGCCACAAAAAGCAACCATGCAATGAGCACGCTCATCCGAGATCAAGCCCGGTTTGAACTCCCAGTATTCAGCGATCTTAACCAATCGGCCAATCTTAGGACCATTAAAATCTTTCGAAACACTAAAACTGGGGTTATTAATATTGCATTTTAAACACAAACTAATTTTTTTAAATATTGAAATTCTTTTAAACTATATATTTTGAATATAGTTAAGCTGTCAGAAAAATATTTTTTAGAAAGGAAATTACTTTAAAATTTCATTCATTTGCAAATAAAATTTGTGTAAATTCAAACAATGTGTGGAATTTAATAATACGACATACAAGGAAACTATGTGGTGTCCACATCAGAATTAAAAAACAATAATGTTTCACATTCTGATGAATTAATAATTATTAATACAGCCTTTATGTACGCATTATTTAAAATAATATAAAAGTACATATAATAAATATCGATAGCGAATACACTTTTGTTTCACAACGATCATCTTTGCAAGATAATCGCCTCTGTAAGCTATTAATATTAAGAAACAAATTAAATTCAGACGTTTCTAGTGAGCCATTTCATTTCTGTTGCTGTGAAACGCTTAACGCTTCTTTAGACGTCTGCTGTTCCTTAATACGGCTTGAAATAGAAAGCAATGTTTTCACAGAAAGTAATTAAATGTAAATAATTAAATGTAAATTCATGTGAAATTTTGGATTAATAACTCGGGAAAGGATTAAGTACAGAATATTTTACATTGGAATATATATATATAATTAAATAGTGATATATGGGATTACACACATTTTTATTATTATTATTAAAATTAATTTTGCTACAGTTTGTGGTGTTTTTGAATAGTATACTACATATCAAGTGGTACATATTATATTATTGTAAACCATTTAATTTCCTTTATAATAATAATAATAATTTAAAATCCATAATCCATTGAACAGCTTAGCTGTTAAATTCGGAAATTCAGCATAGTTCTTCAGGAGGCGAAATCTGTGAACATTCATATTGTTTTATGATGCACAAGAAAGGAACACAAAGTATTAGTTAAATTTATTTGTAAAATATACCTCGTTTACTGTCTTGCAAATGAACAAAACATTAGTTGATACTAGCTTTGATGGACTGAAGCTTAAAGAAAGACGAACAGAAATGATTAACTGCCAGTTTCAGCGGATTTGTTTCCTTTAAAGCGCAATATACTACAAAGCGCTTTTCAGAACATTATCCAAAAATAATTTACGCAATTTTTATTCCCTCTGCTACCCGGGAAGTTCACAAATTCCCTTAAAATAATATCCCTACACCAGTCCCACTAAAGGTTCATAATGTCGTAATTAAAAGGGAGTCGTCTAGCGCTCTAGCTAATTTAAATGTCTTTGCTTTTCTAATTAAAACAGCGAACGAAAAAAAACTTCTTTAAATTTAATAAAAATATAAAGGAGATGGTTGTGCAGAATGAGTCCTGTTTACTTAATATATTGAAGAAGAATTATGTTGAAACTTTTGATGCCTTTTGTGTAGAATATTTTGAAGTGGAAAGAAGAAGGGGATGATTGTATTCAAGCAAACTTTGGGAAATCTTCAATTATCTCTAAGATACTCGGAATATGCTTCTGCGGATGTAATTTCCCCTCGTATGAATACAAAAGGGCGTTGGAAGTATTTATAAACCGATATTCATCTTCGTGTCAGAAGATTAGAATCAATTACGGAAATTTTTATCCTCGAAAGCGCAGTTATTCAAAACACAGATTATGTAATCTAGTGTGGACAGAACTTCATTAGACCTTCATTGCTGATTAGTACAACATTTATTTTGATTTTCAGTTTCGAAAATTATTTAATGGCTGGATGCACCTGTACACTAGATGAAAGAAATAATTAGTCTAAGTTGGCATTAAAAGATTTATGTGAGATTAATTTTATATATTGTATTATTAATAAGAGAAAACTTTCAGATTCTGGCAGAGCGAGATAATATGGTATTCGTTAATAAGTTCAGAAGTCTAACAGCTTTTGTAAATGAAAGGACAACGCATGTGCTTGTGAGAAACCATATAAATAGCCCTCTTTATGTTTTATGATAATATTTGCACACGGAAAGTAATTAAATAGATACAGATATAGATCTTTCGTATAAGTTGATTTGAATTGGAGAATTGCTTTATAATTTGAAAGTATATTTATAATTTCAGGAATAGTTTATTAGCAGAATAATTTGCTTTGGAAATTGCAAATTAATTTGCAAATAATTTTTCTTTTATAAAATACAAGCAGCGAGTTATATCTCAAAATGAATAGAAACTTTTCAGTTGAAAACAGAGCCATGCATAAAATGCATTGTTACTGAAATTAAAATTTGTCTCCAACGTATTCAGATATGAGTGTATGCAACTAGTTAAAAATACATGCATCAGCGTGTTATATGAAGACAGAGCTTAGTTGCACTAATCGTAATCTTAAAATAGATTTTTGACTTATATGTCTGAAGCATACAATTGTGTTTAAATTTTCTGAGTGCGTTACCATTTTCTTAGAAATACTAGATTAATTTTCAATTCTTCTGGAGCTATTTGGCAATTAAAATGCTTCATCGTTTATTAAGGAAAGCGAAGCAAAAACTAGTATCTGTCATAAATGCTATAAATTTTGTGTATTTCTATTAGTGAATTTTCGTTTGTCCTTAAGATGTATTAATCGATAACCATAATATCAATGTAAAACAAGCACGCGAATAATACTTTAATTTACTAAATATTTCATTTACAATAATTGCAGCTGATCAGGAGCCGAGTGAATAAGGTACTACATAGTCGTAAATAAACCCGTGCGATAATTCCTTGTAATGGTGTAGCTGTATTGGTGCCTTCTGGGTGTATAATATGAATACCTTCGCCGTGTATAATATGAATAGGAGTCAGTTTACCTTTTCTTAAACACATTGCTTTCAGAAACTCCGGTACAAAAGCATCCCTTTTCTTAAACACATTGCTTTCAGGTAATTTTTGTATACAATAGATTAACTTAACCTATATTAATTGCATCCATTAAAGTGCCATCAAACAAAATATACTCGTATATGCTCCTAGCAGTCTGGAAGAAGTTGTAAATAATAACTTTTATTAATACACTTAGTGGTAAACGGACGTATTTTTTACTGGTTGTTTTCACCATCTTTGATGATAATCGTTGTCTGTTTTTATTCTGGTTTCTTGGTTTCTGCTGTACTCAGCAAAATAAACATGTTTTCTCACCCTGTTGGCGTTTTTCCTTTCTTGTAATTTGTGTCGTCAGTATAGCGCCAGGAAAGCGTTTCCATCGTGCATTGCCCTGTATGATTTTCCATCGTCTAGGTGTATTCTATCTCTCCTGAAAGTGTAACCTATCTGCTGAAACACCCTGTATATATTATATATATATATATATAATTTATTTACTAAATAATATTGATTAATTGATTATATTATCTCCTAAGTTTAATTAAAGTAGAATGATCTTAAAAGAGTGAATCCATACTAGTAAGTTATATTAACTTACTTTGCAGCAATTGCGCAAGTAGTTGTAACTTGTTTTCGCACTAAATGAATTTAAGATCATACAACATTTATCTATATATATATATATATACATAGATAGATAGATAGATACATAGATATCAAAATTCAACATTCTACGGCCAATCGCGTGTGAGTTATGCGAAATACATACGTACAGACGTCACTAAAAAATTCTTTCTTTATCCATCCCACAATCCGTTTTGAAAAAGTATTCCTTAATTCTTTCCGTAAGTACAGATGTCACGCAAAAAATCATTCAGATGGATTCGAGAGCAGGCGGAATGGATATTTTTGCTCAAATATGATACCCGGAATATTTCGAGATTACATTACTTCTTCACTTCGTACAAGGAAGTAAAAACAAGCAAGGAAACAAAATTTAATCGCTCTTTAAAGCGAATTGGAATTAAATAACTTTTTTGAAGATCTCTTGTAAATACTGTTTTTAATGCTACATATAACTCAGTTTTTTCTTTTTGATTATATTATATATTCTTCCGCTACTTGCAGTGTGTCCTTTGTGTTTTATTAATTTTTGTTATTTCTTATATAATTTACATAATTTATTTAATTTACTTATTCTCCACAGCAAACAATTTGAAAATACAGTTAATTGATTACAGTATTTTTATAATTAACTATGATATTAGTTACTCCTCTTTACTGTCTTTTTAACCTTGATATTGAATTAACCGTGGACCTCATTTCCGGAATTATCCAGCTTAAACGAGGGTTAAATGTAGTAATTTCACTGTTATTTGCATACGAAGTGTTCACATTTTCTGATCTCAGGTTTTTAAACAAATGTTTACGTCATTAGATTAATCACCAAAATGTATTCCTAACTTCATATATTACGCACTTTTCCTCAACAATTTTCTGCTACCATGTCTGTCCACAATCATCTCTCTACATTTATTTATTTTCAGCTGCGCATAGTGATTTCTGCCGCCTATTTCGTTCAACGAAAATAATTATGTAATGCATAGCATTTACATAATTTTGATTCTTATGATATTTTATTCACGTTTTCTTAAGGCAACATGCTAATTTTTACTTGTCAATAATTTTAGAATTATACTAAACTTGCAACTTAATTTTTAAACTAACAGGTCTTGTCGTAATTGCTAAGCTTAAAATTATTTCAGGTACTAAACTGAGAACTGGATACCAGTATCAGACTGCAAATTATTTTTAATTTTATGAGTTTTGAGCAATTTCTTTTCATTTTTTTTATTCTTTGAGCTGTCACACAACAATCAGAAGTTTTCAAGCTGCACTTATTTTTTCATTTATTTATTTACTTATTTTTTAACAATTCAATTTTTCAGTTTTACATATATTTCTAACACATTTCCTTTCACATTTTTTCACAATGTTTTACATCCTTTTTTCTCATACGTTTAGTTAAAAAAGAAGAGGCCTTTAATTTGTACTTTAAATGAAGAAGTTAAAAAGTTGTTAAAGAAAACTAACAGAAGTGTTTGAAGAACCAAACAACATTTCATTCTATATTTTCTAACATTATTTACACCTAGAATTTATTATTACAAATGTAAATATTTACATTTGTTTTTCTAACATTTTTAACTTCTATAATTTTGATATTATATGTATATGAGTGTGTATAAACATTTTAATATATTTTTTGTGTTGACTAGATATCAGTTATTTTCTTAATCTTTCAATTTGGCTTGTCTTGAAAATTTTCAATATTTTCTTAAAAAGTCTACTAGTCAAAATTCATCTGGCATAAAGTAAACATTCTTCACCACCATTTACAAAAATACAGTTATTCAATCAAATTAAGACTAGAAGTATTAAATTTATCATTTCGCTATATGAAAGATAAACAGACTAATCATCCATATATATTGTTCCGCCGTGAGGTATATTAGTTCAGGGTTTAATTATTCCGACAGAAAAATCTTAAGTTTCACCACAGGAAGTCAATACGAAAATTATGTCTCTCTTACCTGAGGCTAAAGAAAAGATGTAAGAGAAGCGAAAATTAATTAAAACTGCATTAACGGCTTTAAAACTCACCACCAGGATGAATAAATATAAGAAAGGGGTTATCTGTTAAAAACCAAGCTGTTAGTGCCGATAGAGTTAAAATTAAAAAAGCGCACTAAAATAATTTTTTCCAGTCAGACACAAATGGAAGAAATCGATCTGCTTGCTTTTCTGTGAAGTGAGATGAAATAATATAAAAAATTCTTAGCCAAATCCTCGATTAACTTTTAAAAAATGGTGACGTAAAATAGAAAGAAAAGTGCTATCACGTTTACGAATTTCCAAATGAAACGGTATATTTAATTAATTTATTTTCTAAAATCCTGCGTATTTTTCCCGCCTTTTACACCTCTCTCTAAGGCAGCTTACGTGAACAACCAATCATGAAAAGAGGATTATGAAGGGTTGGAAGATATAAGATTAAAATGCAAAAAAATAGCATGAAATCCTTAATGAAATGAAGACAATATTTGGGAGGCTCATTAAAAAGCAACAGAACGTCTATATTGGTATTGACATAAAAAATAATTTCTAAAAAGAAAAAAATATATCAAAATAGTTAAGTTTAAATATACTTTGCTTTCTTAAGAGCGAATTTTTCTCTCTGGATTCTACAAAGATAAAAAAAAAAAAAAAAAAAAAAAAAAAAATCTACGAGAAATAAGCGTATTAAAAGTGATCAATAAGTGCAAAGTTAATATATCCGAAACTAGGAAAAATATTATTGTAAAATAAGTTAAGTTCCATAGCGACTTTAAAGTTTGCATGTCTATGGAATTGTATAAAATTTACTAAAGTATTCTGCATCATTTTCTAATGTGTTTCCTTACACTAGATGTATAACTGCTTGTTTTAATATGTCCAGCGTCTGCCTTTTAGACATCACTTCGTGATCAAGTACTACAAATCACTACAAATCAAAATTTGTATTTAGTACTACAAGTCAAGTACTACAAATCACTACAAATCAAAATTTGTATTTAGTACTACAAGTCAAGTACTACAAATCACTACAAATCAAAATTGTATTACAAATCAAAATTTTGATTTCTAGTACAGTAACTTAACAGACCCTGTTCTTTCTAATTAAATCTTTGCGAGTACACACAAGTAATAGCTAACTTCACAATGACTCTAATCGCTGTCTTTAGATTTTATGATGGCTCAAGGTGATTCTCATTCAGTAAGTTTGAATCTGTTCTAGATTAACAACATGGGACAGTGTGTGCATGCAAAAAACTGGTATTCATAATAAGTTGATCTTTCTTGCAAAATTCGCAGGCGAGTTTTAACACTATGCCACCGTAAACTATCATTAGCTGTCGATGTTCAGGCAAAAATTAATTTTGAAACAGAAGATGAAATAAAAAATATCTGAGGCAACGTTTTTAAATAAATATAAAATTCCAAACAGTCATGTTAAAATTTAAATAACAAATGGGAATAATAACTATTCAGTTTTAGATAAATAATAATCGTTACTTTAGTTTAAATGAAGCTTTTACTTTAAAATGAATGTTTTTAATTCCTGAAAATGAACAGATTTGTATTTAACTGAGCAACTTCTTTTTAATATGTCATAATAATAATAATATTTGCTTGATTTATTTTTAAAAGGTCTGACAATATTATACTTTCTTTCATTCATAAAAATTGTTTTGCATTTCCAATGATTGAACAATTTTAAAACTAGATTTCTAAGTATCTATAATTGTACCTGTAAGTGTGTAGTTTTAAGTTCTTATATCTAAAAATAAGACATTTATTTTCAGTCGAATGACTATAGAATTTAAACTAACCGTAGTTTCTTAATTTATATATACATATTTTCAGACTGAAACCTTTGTAGGAAAATGGAGAGAGATTAATTACTTAACACTGGTTTTCTTTTTTATTCAAAAATATTATGTTTATGATTCTCACCTCATTTCCTATGTCTTTTCCTATGCCGATTAGTGTCACACGTACATGAATAAGTAAAATTAAGGCTATTAGAACAATAGAAAAAACTTTCAAAACTTTTCTTATTTAAAATATAATCAGAATTCGAAATTTAATCATGCTTATTTCGTAAGTTACGCATCAAAGGTTTAAAGAATATCTCTAATCAAGTTTCTGTTGCTTAAGAGTGATAAATTTCTGATGGCAATGTTTTGTTATCAATCAAAATCATTAAATTGCATCCTTTTCAGTATTAAACATTCCAGTTATCGAAAAGAAAAGTTTTATTAATATTATTGAACATTATTTTAAAGCTTTTAAACAAAGCTGCGAACACTGACATAAAATACGCCTGAGGATGTAAAATTTATCTTTGATATCTTTGCTACCAAAGTTACTATACTATAAGGTTTGCTCTTGCATGACGCCTTTGAGTCCTAGTGGACTCAAAAGCAACTTCTCCCTGCTCCGTTTATGTCTTCGTTTCTGCCATTTCTGTAAGTAAGTCACATCAGCGTTGGGAAGAGCCTCCTAATCTTCTTGTTCGTACTGACTTCGTTTGCAACGAAGCCATAGACGAAGCAGCATGACTGACACTCTTTGGTTAAGTTTTATTATTTGAAAACTTTGCTATATTAAAATATTTATACACTCGGCTGGATATTGATAACATTTCACAGTTGGAAAATGATCGATTAGTTTGATCAATGAAAAGAAGTGATTAATTCTAATTCAATCGTCGTTTAAATAAAACAACGATTATCGCTTATTGTTTACATTCTTTCAGTGAATGATGATACTTTATTATCTTTTTATTATTTTACTAGCTTTATCGAGTTAAGCTGGAAAACTGCATCTTTAACACTTAAAATATAAAATCGTGGGTTGTTTCTTCTTGTTATTAACAAATCCCCTAAAAACTCAATAAAGTATTCTCATTATTTGCGAAGCTTGATATGATTGAAAGGATAACCCGTTGCATCTTATATTTTTACTGACGATTTAGAATGCATTTTAGCACAAATGGGTTTTAAATTAGGTAACTTTAAAACAGTACGTCATTTTAACTACACATTGCGTGCAATAAATAATTTATAATAAATACATCAGAGAAGTAGGCCACAGAAAATATGTCTATATGCTTAATGCATATATGCTTTGCAAATAACAGCCATTTGTAAAAAAAAACGCCCTAAAAAGCAGCGATTTAAGGAGGACGACTACCAGACCTTTTTTTTTTCATTTAAGCAACGTTCTATATGTGACAAGAAAAACGAAACGTTAAATTGCCACTGTTTGTTTCATGGTACCTGCCTTCTTCTTAGGGGCTGAGTAAATTGGTAATTTATAAAGTGGTTACTTTTATCTCGTGTTTACACGTCTCATGATTTTCACATCTCAGGAATGTTCAAAACATCCGCCCGGACATAACGTTCAATATTCTCACCAAATTTCCGAATTAAATACAACGTTGGCATTTTGCTTAGATTAGGTACTTTACTTTTACTAAATTGTCAACATTCAGTCAGTCTACAAATAACAATGATATTATTATTTGTTTGAAAGCCACAATTCAAACGAAAGGTTTTCTATTAATATAACCTTTTGTCACTAAGAAATATGTCGTAAAAATCAATGATTTTAAAATGCTCATTTTTTACACTGATAACCTTCTACTTTGTAATTAGTTATAAGAAAAAAGACAGATCTTACACGGAATATTAAGAACAAAATTCTACGGCTGGAATTTCTTCATAAAACGGAAATGACATCTGTATAAAGCGTAATTATGTAAAAAGAATCAAATTCATGTTGAACCAGGTAAAAACTGTTTTTCGTTTATAAACTATAAAGTTTTAAAAAAAATCTTTGAATTTCATAAACAAATGAAACATTGCTATAAATAACATATTTATCAAAGTATGATACTTACAGGGTAAAACATCGGTATATCGGTTCTTCTTGATGTTAACTGGCAGTGTTGCTGCCGCGGTAGAACATAGTTCAGCTTCGTATGCACAAAGAGCTTCCCATTCTCGGTTCAAGCGATCTTTGTTCTTTAGGTGGTCTTCCATATAGGACTACAAATAAATAAATAAATAAATAAATAAATAAATAAAAATAAAAATAGAAACTAAATCTTAACCTTGCCTCTATCGAAAATAATCTGAAAGTTACAGATTTTAACGATCGTCCAAAAAGGTTTGTTAAGATTTTTTATGCTCTCGCTGAGCTCACAATCTACCTGTCTGCAGGTACACTAAATGTTGGCACTAAACGTCTTCCCTCCTGGTATTTTCTCAGTTCGTCATATCAATGCTCAGGTTTCTTACTAAGATGGTTTTACAAAGCTTTTGGGGGCTTTTTATTATTAAGGTTTCGTATGTTTCCTTTATTTATTAAATATCACTTTCTGGCGATTATGTAACCAAAAATTCGACTCAACAGTAAAATTATAAAATATTAAAAGCATATCGTTAAAATTTCCCATAGACAGTCTCGCGCGGTTGAGATAAAAATGCATTTTCCCGCAGTGTAGCCACGACTCGTTTTGTAATCGTTGAGTTAATTGTGAAAAATTCGTTAAATTTCACAAAATATGAAATAACAAATAAAACAAATTTGAAATTTAAAATTCAGTCTTCCGGGTGTCCAGGTTCGGGTGGAGAACTACGTTATTCAAAATTAGATGGTTGTAGGTGCCGTTGTTTTTTCACAGTGTAAGAAATATGCATGCATTTATACAGATTCTTTATTTAATTTCTTTAAATATAATACAGGGTGATAATATTTGGTGGCAGCATGTTCAAAAGTGATACGCCGTTTAAGTCGTTTCCAGACTATTTTCCCATTCGGGACTAACGTCCCTTTTGGACTAAAGATGAAAAATTTAGGAAAAAACTTGTAAACTTTCTTAGTTACTACAAATATTTCTATTAGAAAGCGGATTATTTAAAACAGCAGTTTACTACTTTAAATTTTCATTATATATATATTTGTATTGTGTGTATTTAAGAAAAACTAAATGGAGAAAGTGAAATTATGCAAGCTTAAATTTGGGCAAAAGATAGGCATCGGTTGCTCATTTTTTTCCCTCAAAAGAAGTTAAAAATTAATTAAAAAATGTCTAGAGTTAATTACTAATTTAATCTGGAAATAGATTTTCGGAAATGGCATAATAATATTCAAACCAAATACTTGGATATGTAAATTTATAGCTATATTTACCTGCATATTTATTTGCATTTATACGTACATACATAAATACATAGAGTCATACATATAAAGAAAAAAATTGAAAAGTAAAACGTAGTTCAAAATCTAATTTAAGTGCGCGATGAAAGCAGCAATATGTGGTAATCCAAAATAAATTTTAAAATATAACATTTAAAACTCATTCCCTTGTCATTTCGGAATATACATACGTAAAAACTAAATACCAAAAGCACAGCAGCAAACTGCAAGAAAAAGAAGGGAAACATACCAAAACCGTTACTGAACCAGCAAAGACACAAATTAAAGTTTAAAACTTAAAATAATCTCACAGACACAATCCAAGTAGTCCGCATCTTTATCAGTCCAACCTCTACAGGCCGCAGTGCGAACAATTGCAAAGTTATAATATCGAATAACATAAACTAATTTTAAAAACATAAAAATATTATATTGAACAGACTAATGCCAAGAAACAAAACCTGCAAATAAATGCAATCAAACACATACAGAAACAAAAAAAAAAAAAAAAAAAAAAAAAAAAAACTTATGTAAATTTTGAAACGCCAATAAATCGGATTAAACACTTTTTTACTTCCTTATATGAAGCAAAAAGGAAGTATTGTAATCGCGAAAAATTTCAGGTATCTCCTATTTCAACAAAAATAATATATTTTGACCGCTATCGAATGCAATTTAACGATGATTTTGTGTAACATCTGTATGTATGGACAAAACAAAGGACTCTTTTTTTTTCCTTTTTTAATTTATTATTTTTCTTTTTTCAAAATAATAAAACTGATTTAAAATGGATTCAGAAGAGATTTTTTCGTGGCGCTTGTACGTACGTATGTTATGTAGAGAAATTATCTGATAGCGTTATAAAAATTAGGTGAATGATTTTATGATTTATGGAAATCTTAATTTTTATTTGATTATGAATTATTTATTTTAAGGCTTTAATTTTGGGGAAAAACAGATGCTTCTGGAAATATTATTTAGTTTAAATGAATATTATTTATTTTCTTTTATTTAAAAATCTTGTACAAACTTTTATTCATTGTGAAAGAAGCAGGGAAAGGGAGGCAATTTGTGCCAAGTCATGATTTCGCGCGCTTTGTCCTTTAGAATGTTCGAGGAAGAATTTTCATTGTTAGTTGACCTTAAGAGAGGAAAGTACGTGACAGAAAGGTCAAAGGTTGCTACTTGTCTTTCAATGTAAGTCATTCAGGTTTTTGGCGATTGAGGGTCCGGTTGTTGGCTAAGTGAAGAAGGGCGCGCATGCGCGATCACCCTTATTTCCGCATTCTGGAGTTGAAAACGAAGATTTCGCCATAATTAAGCGGGCGATAAGTGAAGCCATAGTGGGAGCCCGTTTTGTGAAGGAGACGAAGGAAGTTCGAGTTGGATTTACACTTACTCTTCACTCACTCTTGGACTCGCTGATTTTCGGGCCGGCTGGACTAGTGGACGTTGCTCTTGAAATCTGACTTGAAGGAAATTCGAGTTGGATTCTCTCTCTTACTGACTGGCGGGTGGAACTTACTTGGGACGTTACTCGTGAAGCTTGCTCTTGGGATGAGTAAGAACAGGCGAGCCGTAATTGCCTAGAAACAACGTTTCTGACCTGAGGCTGAAAACCCTCTTCCTTGCGGCGTGCTGGTAAAGAGGCGAAATTTGAACGAGTTACCTGCGTGTTGACATAGGACTTTCAGGACCAAGCGGATAGCCGTCCTGGGCAGCAGTGCTCCTGTTTCTGTTCTACAGTGGTGAAGTGGAGTCTACATTTTTAGAACCAGTGTCAAGATGAGCCCGGCCGACATCAACGCTTGATAAGATAAGAGTCCTCCACTTCAAGATGTCCCCTCAAGATAAGTTATTTTTTTTTGTTTGAACTTTAAATCTTCTCACGGCAAGCAACATAACACTGGTGCCGTGACCTCTGCTTAGTGGGGGATCGGATCGAGAATTGAATTTGGATTTTGAATTTACCTATTTTGTGTAATTTACTTTTTAAGGAAGGAGTTAAATTTTATGTGCTAGGATTAATTAGAGTTTTTGATTTGTGTTTGCTTATTTGTTAATACGAGAGTGATAAAGTTTGAAAATGTGTGTGAATTTCAGGAATTTTGGACTTTAACGTTAGGCAAACAGAATTGAACTTTAAAATTAGGAAAAATATATATTTTAATGTAGCAGAATAGGTACTGTACATTTTTACTGTTGAAAATCCTTGAGTGTTTTCTGGATGTATACTTTTGATTTCTGATTTCTGATACAAGATGGAAAATGAATTATTTCACGATAATCCTATGCTATTTGTGTATCCTTGTATAAAGTTTCGAGTGCTTGTCGGTAAAAACTGGACTCATTTTTTGAGCACTATTAAGAGAGCGAGACTTAAGGACTCTAATTATTTTACTGAATGAGTCAAGCCATAGCTATGCGTAGCTAGAAATTTTTTGCGTGTGTTTTTGCTAATTATTTAACCCAGAATCTTGTGAAATGTGTAATTGTGAGGCGTAACGTTAGAGAAATTTTGATTTTTTTGACTTAATTGAATAATATTTTGTGAAATGTATGTAATGTTTTCATGATTATCTAGCGTAGTATATTATTACTTTTTGATTTACAATGTTTGATATGATTCCAGTATATTGTGTAATGTGTTAGTAATTTAATTTAGTATGGAGCAATGAATTTTATAAGTTCTGAAGGCATAATGATACAAATGAATGAGTTAAAAAAAAATTGAAGGTTATTTTTCAATTGCAAAATTCTGTTTTAAAGTGAACATGGGTTAGATTTGAATTTTTGCCTGAGATCAGCAATAGTGATGTTTGCATATTTATTTATTTATTTTTTTTGGATTGAATTCTTCAGCTTGAGTGAAGTTCTAATTAGTTTAATGAGTCAGAGTAATTGGGATTAGTTATCTTCTGAGTTTTAAGTTTGTGAAGAGTTGTCATGTGAGAATTGTTTAAACAGTAGAAATAGAGTTAGTCTTGTGAATTGTAGAAAGTGAATTTTAATGAGAATTTTGGTGACAACGGGAATTGGTTTTATGAAATTTTTGAAATAAGTTTGAGAAGATTAGTTACTTTTGCTCTGTACTCATGAGTGGGAATTTTCGGTTGATTACAAGTAGTTTGTCTTGAATTTGCTAGTGAATCGTAATAGATTTGATTTGAGTTATTGAATTTTCTTTCGTGGTTGGACTTGTTTCGTGGTTGAATTTGGGGTTAATTCTTGTTTTGGCTTAAGTTTTGTATTTGAATTATTAGTATCAAGATAGTTGTATCAAGTTTTTGTTTTGTTTTCTGGTGGTTTCTGCCAAGGTCCGTAAAATGTAAGTTCTCTGATGTTTAGATTCTGTGGAAGAATTGAGATTTCGGTGGTCATAGGAAAATAGTAGAATTTGAGTTATGGATTTCATTTGTGTGATTTTTAGGAATTTTGAGTTACGAGTTATGAGTATTTTTTTTAGTTTAGCACTTTTGAGAACTTTGCATTTGTTGCTTGCAGTTAGGTCTTGCGTGAAGTTGTAATGTCCTGAAAGCTCGTTTTCTTGTAAATACTTGCACTTCATGGTGGCACTTGACTTCTTACACCGGGAGAAACAGGAACTTGTTATCTGAGAAAACTATTGTTGTATCTTTTTCATTGTGTTGGTTCAGGATTGTAGCGTTTCAGTCGGCGCACTTTTCTTTCCGAGATAAGAGATCTTATGTTCTCTTTCAACGTGTCTGGAGGTTTGCTTCATACGTAAAGTTTGAGTCTGTCATTCATAATACAGCGCTTTTCTCAGCTTACATGGACGCGGTAAAGAGTTACTTTGTTTCTTTTGTTTGGGTGGAGGTGTTTCTGAAAGCTGCTACTTAGGTTACTATACAACATTTTGGAAGAGTCTGATGCAGAATAGATCTCAGTTTTTGCCTAAATTGGGAGGTTTCAAGATTGTTTGCCTAAATTGGGAGGTTTGTTTTGAACACTTTTTTGATTTGTGATATTTTATTTAGTGTTCTAGTAACGTGCTTCAGTCCAGCTTTGATTGATTTCTTTGACTAGTTGAAATTTTTTTTGTGGACCTAATGGATTTTTAGAATTACTGAAATTTTTGTTGTCTTACTAAGGGGACTTAAGTTGGTGTTGTTACTCACTAGTGTTTTCTTTGAGGTGAAATTTTAGCGACACTTCACTCTTGCTGGTTGATTATTTTTGGCTTGATTTGAATTACAGTGAAATATTTTTTGACTTGATATGGTTTAATGCTTATGTGTGTATTTGTTTAGGTATTGCAGTTTAAAAATAATTTTTAAGTATCACTGATCTCATTGCTCATTTGAATTATGTACGAAATTTTTTTACAGTTTAATTGTATTTTCATTTTTGGTGTATATGTGTATCTTGGTAGTATCTGTAAATTTTTTGGCCAAACGTTATTTTGTACATGCATTAGGTATTAGTATTATTTTTGTGTGTGTATTGGATAAAATTCTAATGTGTATTTGCACAGCGTATTCGTTATGCTATTTTCGGAATTGATTTTGGTTGGATTGAATTTTTGGACAATCACGTTTTCTTTCTTTCTGATTTTTTGTGTGGGGTATTTTCGGCTGGTTCCGAGGTTCCTTGTGTTGTAACGTTCTTTACTTTTCTAATGCTTGGCCCTGATCAGGCCGCTTCTGTTCTTAGACGTGATTGTTTGGGATTCATTCCTGGAAGTTATCCAATTTCGTATTACTTAAGGGGGTCTTTACTCTTTGTTAGAATACGTTCATGTGACATATTTTAATTGGAATTGTTTGAATTATTAGTGTGTTTATTTTCTCAGGAATGTATTTTATGTATCTGCGGCGCGTTAATTATCTTATTTTTATTTATTTCATTTTTTTTGTGGTGTGAGCAATTGGATTAGATTATTTCTTTCTTCCGGTGTGTGTATTCGAACACATTCAGTGGCTTATCTATCGTAAGGGAAAAATTGAAAGATAAAGTCTTCTTCAACTTTGAAAGAGTGATTGTTCTTCCTTGGTCGAAGGTGAGACGTAGGAGGGTGAAATCTGGTTTCTTTTAAGGTCAAGTTCCTCTACTAAGGAGTATTGTGGTGCTGAGTTCACATTCCGGGGTTGGTTGCTTTCATTTTCTCGCGTTGAAGGCTACAGGGGGGAGTTGCTAACACAATGATTTCTAACTACAGGGTTTTAACTCGATTGCATTGACAACTCCGTACTCATTTAATGTACTCCATGATTGTGCTCAGCAGAAATTGTCACAATAGTAGAATGTGTTCGACCTCAGGTGAAATGGTTTACATTAATGGACTGAAAAAGAATGAGTAGATAAATAAACGTTCAGGATATGGCCACACAGAGACTGCAACACTAGTGTGATGTAATGAACTGAAAAAAAAAAAAAAGAGAGAAATTCTTTTTGTCATTATTGATTGATCTTAGACATATTTTGTTTGTGATTAACGCCTTATTTTATATATTTTATTTTTGTATGTGTTCTGAGTATTTCTAGGTTTAATTAATTAAGTGATTTAATTGATGTTTTTGATTAATTGTTTTTGATGATCTTCCTTGAGTATTATAATTAGTAATTGCTTTGATTAATCTTGTTGTTTTATTTGCACATTTTGGACTTGAAATTTAATGTGTCAGTAACGTCACTGTTACCAAGGAGTCGTGTGAAATATTGTTACATTATGTTATCCTTTAGCCTTATTGCACAGTATGAGTCATGGTATTTCAAGAAGTGTCTGTCTGCTAAATTTTGGTAAACCAAAATTTAATTCCTTAGGGGAAAGGAATGTTATGTAGAGAAATTATCTGATAGCGTTATAAAAATTAGGTGAATGATTTTATGATTTATGGAAATCTTAATTTTTATTTGATTATGAATTATTTATTTTAAGGCTTTAATTTTGGGGAAAAACAGATGCTTCTGGAAATATTATTTAGTTTAAATGAATATTATTTATTTTCTTTTATTTGAAAATCTTGTACAAACTTTTATTCATTGTGAAAGAAGCAGGGAAAGGGAGGCAATTTGTGCCAAGTCATGATTTCGCGCGCTTTGTCCTTTAGAATGTTCGAGGAAGAATTTTCATTGTTAGTTGACCTTAAGAGAGGAAAGTACGTGACAGAAAGGTCAAAGGTTGCTACTTGTCTTTCAATGTAAGTCATTCAGGTTTTTGGCGATTGAGGGTCCGGTTGTTGGCTAAGTGAAGGAGGGCGCGCATGCGCGATCACCCTTATTTCCGCATCCTGGAGTTGAAAACGAAGATTTCGCCATAATTAAGCGGGCGATAAGTGAAGCCATAGTGGGAGCCCGTTTTGTGAAGGAGACGAAGGAAATTCGAGTTGGATTTACACTTACTCTTGACTCACTCTTGGACTCGCTGATTTTTGGGCCGGCTGGACTAGTGGACGTTGCTCTTGAAATCTGGCTTGAAGGAAATTCGAGTTGGATTCTCTCTCTTACTGACTGGCGGGTGGAACTTACTTGGGACGTTACTCGTGAAGCTTGCTCTTGGGATGAGTAAGAACAGGCGAGCCGTAATTGCCTAGAAACAACGTTTCTGACCTGAGGCTGAAAACCCTCTTCCTTGCGGCGTTCTGGTAAAGAGGCGAAATTTGAACGAGTTACCTGCGTGTTGACATAGGACTTTCAGGACCAAGCGGATAGCCGTCCTGGGCAGCAGTGCTCCTGTTTCTGTTCTACAGTGGTGAAGTGGAGTCTACATTTTTAGAACCAGTGTCAAGATGAGCCCGGCCGACATCAACGCTTGATAAGATAAGAGGCCTCCACTTCAAGATGTCCCCTCAAGATAAGTTTTATTTTCTTTGGTGTGTTTGAACTTTAGGCAAGCTGTTCAAAACGTCCTTAGCAGTAAAAACTACGTCGAATCTAAAATTTAACTCTCATGCCTTAAATTGTTTCCCTTTCCCTTCTTTTAAATCACCAGACAAACCTTAAGTTTTTTTATGAATTTAAATGAACAGACTCTCAGATGAGGTTAAGAGTTTTCTTATTGTGATGTAATTGAATAAACTGATATTTAAACTGGTAACCTCTTACAGTATGTTTTCTTTATATATTTAATATGAACTTTTCCTTTATATCTTGTACATGTTTTTCTTATGTTTTCGATCCTCTCACGGCGCGGTCCCGGGATGCATTTTTTTCACAACGCAAAAATGCTGTACACGTTTCACTATACGATCACTACCTTTCACGGCAAGTAGTTTCATATTTAACATTTAATAACATATAGGAATTTCAGATATAACATGGTACCCTGAAGTAAAGCTATTTAACCTTGGTGTCGAAACTTTTCTATATAACACGTACGGATGTATGTACATATGATGTATGTATATATGTATTTATCTCTCATAACTCAAAACTGAGTAGCCTTAGTCCGTTGAAATTTTGTGTATATCACTGCTATAACATGTAGATGTGCATTCCTATTTTGGTTGCAATCAGCCGCACCAAAAGTATATAAATATATGCATAGATGTAATAAAACTGTTACATTAGATGTTAAAAAACTGCGTTATTATTGAAATAAGACTGCATTATTAGATGAAATAAGATGACTTGGTGAGAATTGCAACGGACAGGCTTGGAAAGAACTGCGACTTTGCTGCGTAGTTAGCAAGATGACATTTGAAGAACACACAACACATAACAGTAAATTCCACACATCATTTTATTTTTCGATAATACGCATTATCGCTGTGTGTGCGCTATGCACCCCACAACTTTCTACAGCTCATATTTTAAACAATGGACGAATTTAGAAAAGTAAACCAACGGCACAGCCGAAAGCAACACAAAAGACGAACGAAGAGAAGAAGAGCGGAGTTGCGACGTAATTGAGCTTTTGATATACCGAATTCCATTTCAGATCACATGACACTTTAATATACAGAATTTTGGGTTTAGATTCCATATGCAAGTGCGCATCAGAACTGCAGGGAGTAAAATTTATTGCTGTTATTTTTAGAAGGAAACGGAAGTTAAAGGGCTATTAATTTATTATTTGAAAGCTAGATTTTATATTTTACATATTAGATATTTTATATTTTTAGATATATATATCCATTCTGTTACTCGGCTCAGTGAACTAATTTCTTTATTCTTATATTTTGGAAATTGTGCATTTTTTACTTTAAAAATGATTTAATTATGTTATTCTTATTTTCCGGTTAAAATTTTTATGCCTTTAGTTAACCTGCATATTATAGTTTTACAATTATCCACAATTTAAAAATTGTTTTAAGTGCGGCTAAGCCTAATATTTTTACCATAGCAGCCATAGTTGTTTACATTTGAAACTTGGCAGAATAGTGGATTTGTTGCTAATCTAGAGAAACTAAGTTTCGCAACAACAAAGATAACATCTTCTTTTCTTATTGTGAATTACATAATGCTTAATCATTCTGGAATTATCATTTAAGTTATTGAATTAGCCCATATATTGCCTCAGCATAGCGTCCAAAACAAATTAAGTCAGTTTCTACGCCCCAGTATCTTTTTGCCGAGTGAGACCAAAAGTAAACTTTCAGTTTCGAGCACCGAAAAATCTGCCTTTTTGCCCGCTGGCCGAATTGCTTGCTTTTGCGTAGAAACTCTCATTTTACTTGTAAAAATTGCTCTTTAAATTGTTTTAACTATATTCATGTTTTATATTTTTAAATTTTTAATAAAAATATTATGTATTTTTGCCTTGTCGCCAAGTGAGAACTGAATTAATTGAATGAGAAATATATCTTTAAAGAAATTCGAGGAAATAAAGTTTAAATGAAACGCAGAAAAACGCGTATAATTTAATATTTCGTACAAGGAAGTCATGTGGTGTACACAACAGATTTTTTATTTAAATATGTTTTGCATTCGTCCACTTTTGGGTGCTGAAAATAGATATAACGCATAGAAAGAGAGCACAAATTATAGCAGTTAACAGTCACACATAAATGACTATAAGAAATATTCCTTCGGCGACTGGTGTTGGAAAATCAAGCATTTCTCGAATTCTGACGAGACACATGAAACTGAATCATTTCCTCCAGAAAGGAAGTACAAATTTGGAAGGATAAGTAGACTTCTCACTGCTAGTCCGAAGGGGAGCAAGCCAATTAAAAAAAATTTTGGCATCTCAAATGAAGCAAAATCGATTATTGTGAACCCCTCCCCCCAAAAAATACAAATCTTGGGTCATAAATGACAGGAAAAATTTTATTTTCAGCGATTAGTCTCATTCATTTGTTAATGATTACTCAAATGTTAAACTAAGCAAGGGTGAATCAGTGAGGCCTCATCGTATTCAACACACCGTAAAACCCACTCAGAAAATGGTTTTTTTTTTTTTTTTTTTTTTTTTTTATTTTTTATTTTTTTTATAGTTTTTGAACTGTAGATGGTATTGAAAATCTAGTTCCTATTGATGAAATAATGTATTTATCGAAGTATATAGAAATTTTAAAACATCGCTTTGCACTATTATCTTAAAAATGTCTGCAGGGATATTTCAACATGACTCCATGTCACAATTCAAAATAGTCAGAATGTTCATGCTGGAATATAAAATTATTGTGCTAGATTGACCTAGAAATCTACCCGACTTCAATCCGATCAAAATCTGTAATACATACTCAACAGCTTAGCAAAATGGACACATGGAAAAAGAGATCATGATTAATAATGCTATAAAAATGTGGTTCTATGATAAAGAAGTCAAAAACTATACACGCAAGACTAGCAGATTCAATGCCTAGGCGCATTCTAGATATTACCTTTCAATATTATTATTATCACGATATATGAAGGTATGTACATAAATTATGAAAGAATTTGGGGGAAACGTACGCGAGGGGGAGAAACACGCCAAGTAAATAAGTTATTTGTTATTTATTTCTACACTTATCAAATAAAGAGGATCGAGTTATAATAAAAAATAGAATACTACCAATTAATGAAAATAAACAAATAGTCTAAATTATTGTCGTAATAACAAAAATATTCGTTAATTTGTTTTTATTAATGGCCGAGGAATTTTAAATGCTAGCTAGTATGTAAATGTAAATCGATGTTTATTATTAATATATAAAATTTCGTGGTGTAATTGCAAGCATACTGTAATTACATACATGTTAATACAGGTCCAGGGTTCGAGTCCCGGCGAGGGCATTGCATATTTTTCACGTCTCCTGCTTCGGAAAAATCTAATGACTCTACAAGCTGAGTTTTTTAAAATTTAAAAGCAAGAAATTTCTAAGCAAATTTTCCTTAATTCACCAGGATATTTCATTGAGATGAAATTTAATTGAAATATTTTGTTATGTATGTAAAGTTCATCTAATTCCATTTATTAAAAAGATTTTGTCATTTAAACACTTGGCTAACTCGAAAAATATGACTACGACCAACGATTGCGAAAATAAAGGCCGGGTAAGGACTGTACGCATCTCCCTAAACCGGCTGGGAAGTCCTTACCTGGTCTTTATATATATATATATATATATATATATATATACCCTTTGGTACAGCTGATTGCAATAAAAAAGGGAAGCACACAGCTAAATGTAATAGCAATCTCATATAAAAAATTTCAACGCTGAACGGCTTGAGGTATGCGAGATACATACATACCTACGTACAAAACGTCACGATAAAATCGATTTTAAATCTAAAGTGAATCCATTTTGGAATAAAGAGTATTTTATTCTACTTGTGTGTACAGACGTCACTCAAAAATATACAAAATGAATTCGGAAATGGTCGAAATGAATAATTCCGTTAAAATCTGATAATCAAAAATTTTCGCGATTAGAATACTTCTTTCACTTCGCATGAGAAAGAAAAAATGTAACCGGTGCACTTATAAAAATTCGCTTTTTATAAAATGGATGCTGCCAGTTGTATGAGCTTGTTTTTTCTTGAAAGAAAAAACTAATACGAATTTGCTAACGTCTTCTGTTGAAATAACTTCTTTTTCGGTACTATTAATGGCGTATAATAGCCTATTGCCTATTGCTGTTGCAAATTAGCATATTACTGAGCTTAATAATTTGTACCTGAATGACGGTGAATGTAATTGTTAAAAGCAGCAAGGTCTGAAAATACGAGGTTTTGTTATTTATTAAATTTACTTTCTTTTAAATAGAAATGGTTAGTTTTGTTGTTCTATCAAAAGTTGATGTTGACTGTTTTTGAAAACTAAATCTCCATGAACCCATTAACAACCAATTACCAGCTAAGTACATTATTTGTTTCGCAGTTTTTTCTATCCCTACTAAACCAGAAAATATATCAGCATAGTGTTTTGAAACTACCGTGAATTTGCTTTTTTATGGGGTTTTAAATAGCAAAATATAAATCATATTCGGAATATTATTTCTTATATCTTTATATACATCTTTGTTATCAACGAAAAATGTTTTGTAAATTGATGATACGATTTTTTTAATTGCAGTTTTTTAATATTTAAGTAAAGGCCGTTGACCGAAAAATTAAAATTGCACATAAATTTACATTAAACATGTAAAACAAACTACGAAAATCACATTTATACAGCTTAAACGTAATTGAAGGCTGAATTCTACGCTATATACGCAACAGAAAAAATAAACTTTAAGGAAAATACGTTTATTTTCTCTCGTTTCTCATTATCTAAGCATTTTGAAGCAGTTTCCGAATTTTTATCTCTTTATCAAAATATCATATTAAAGAGCATTTAAAGCCTGTATGCTTCAGTTTAGAAAAATTTCCATAGTCAAGCACAAAACAGAATGAGAGAGAAAACTAGAAGCGACATAATCCTTTTAGCAAGAATCTTTCCTTTTTAACTAATCCATCAGATCCTTTGTGATTTGAGGTAATTTGATCCCGCGTGTGTTCTAACGGAGTTTAAAAACATATTATTAAAATTAATTAATTATAAATAGGGTGAGTACACAGAGGCTATTATGTTGGTAAGTTCATTGATGTTTTCAAAATAAATACATTGACTCAAATTACATTACAAATTATTGAAATAAGGAATAATTGAAATAATGTTTCACATCCTAATTTAAAAACTTCCTTTTTTGGATACCGAAGTCAAAAAAATCATTTTCGTATTCTCAGTTGAAAAATCTATTTTCTGATCTCTAAAACAATAATGCAGCACGTTTCACTTCTTTTATGCCAATTTTTGTGCTAATATATATACTTTACCAGATTAAAATGGTAACCCGATAAAAGTGGTTAGTAATAATGGTGACCAGGGAATCACTATATCATGAGTATATATCATCAACTTTCCATTTATTTTAAATTATGAAATATAATAACTATTATAAATATTAATCTAATGTTTCTCTTTAAAATTAGTTTTCGTTATCAATGATGCGTTTGTGCATTAGGCAAAATTTTCCCGCTTTACTTAAAGATAATGCCTAACTTTGAATTTTTTTTTACATTATTAAACATCTGCATTACAGGAACTACAAAGATCAATTTTCTTTGCTTCAAAAGCTTTTGAACGCTCTGAGAGTAGAAACCACGAAAAAATACCGGGAAAATTAGGTAAAAAAACTAAAGAAACTTATTTTTGTTTCAAGGATATTTTTGGCTTCTTTACCTATTTGTTTTCAATGGGCTTTTAATCCTAGTTTAGACATTCAGCCAAGAGCTAGTAAAGTACTTCAAAAATCAGAAATCGAGCATTCTGACTAGAAACAAGTAAAATGTTTGTTAGTAAAAAGACTAAACAAACTTTAACAACATTTTATTTGACCTTTATGGTTTACAATTAATAGCTGTATACAATGAAAGGTCGATTTTTGCCTATTAACATTTTCAAAATTTCGATCTTTACCGACACTAACCTTTAATAATCAGACGATCTGTCTCTCACAGCTATAGATTGTAAAAAGACATTTTGACTTAAACTTCCTAATTAACTACTAGAAAAAGGTTTACTTAACCCAAGACGTATGTGGAACGTAATGACTTCCACACCGACTATGTGGAACAAAAACAGCGCAAGTTCTAAAGCAAAATAAGACGTAGCTAATTTTCAAACATAATTTAACTGTCTTGTGCATGGCTTAGATTTACATATATAAATCTGGTATGAACAAATATTTGTGATGGGAGTCAAGGAAAGATGTTGTTTAAATTGTGAATCAACTGATAACAGAACTTAAAAATACAGACATATTCAAAATGAATATAGCGATTAGAAAGGACTATAACTATTTAATTGAAAAACATATCGGTAAGAATTACACATAATATAAACGTAAGCGCAAAATTTTGTTTGCATACTTTATAAATGACTCCCCTTTGGGAACACGTGCAACATTCAAGCAATAGTCCATTTCCCGCCACACATTCTGAAGTATATTTGGAGTCACCAACGCAGTTCAACATGAACAAAATTTTTCAATGCCACTGAGAACAACATCTCATCTATATTTCCTGCACGGAAACGCGAGTAAGAATTATAAGAAATGTATTTTATTTTACAATTACAAGATAACCTCGAGTAAAGCGACATTTTTGTTAAGTGGAGTTCCGATGCCTTATAAAACAGCACATCTCTGAATTATTGAATGAAGAAATTCTACATAGATAATTAACTTAAAAGTTAAATTACCAGAATCATATGTCCAGTTGATATGTCCATATTTGAGGTAACAGGTTCTTCATTCCTGCAAAAAATTTATTGGCCATTAGAGGTTTGAATAACATATTTTTTTAATTTATAAGGAAAAAAGTAGTATTAGTCTACTTTTTCCATCAAAATACACAAAATGAGAAAATATGCATCTGAGAAACTATATATTTATTAACATATAGAATTCTCATCATTGGACGAAAAGTAAAGATTTTTTAGTGATTGTTTATCGATGACTATATTTTACGTTTCCTGTTTGTCAAAAGTATGAAAATGTAAAACTCATACGTTATATTTCGTCGTTATATTAACGAAAGGGCGTTTAAAATTATCCGTTATATGTATTTATATACATATATAATATATCTACTGAAATAGCGAACGAATTTTAAATTCGCCATTGTATTAAAGAAAAAACTTAAATCTTTAAATAAACGTAATGCAGTGCTCTATATTTCCAAATACAAGCACAGATTTGATTGGACCTTTGAATTTATTTAATTGTTAAAATTACTAAAATGGAAATATTTTTCAGATATTTCTAATTTTCACTTTAAGCAAAAGAAGGTAACCTAGATAATTGTAGTTAGTCGGACTATTTTCATTTTTAATTATACAATAATTTCTAACTTGGTAAAAGCAAAAGTATAACTTTTAGAAACAACAAACCAGCAATTTATAGTCTAGAAAAATGTCTTTTATGTATACTTTTCAGATATCGATTTCTCTTATTCTAAATACACTCAAGGATTCAAAAACCGATTCTCGATGTGAATGAATTTAAATTCGTATAGAGTTTATAGATATCTCACCAGTCTAATACACTCGTATTCCGTTTCAGAAACTCAAATCTTGTTTCAGCGTTACAGTTCGAATATGTGTGATGTGGACAAACAGCGGTATCAGCAAACATGATTATTTCAGCTGCCAGCCGCAAGTGTACTTTAATATGGAAACAAAAACACAAAACTGAAGGAAAAAACTTGTCAAAACGTGACCCGAATGTAAATTCTCAGCTCTAGTTGGAAACATTCTGGAATAGGTTTTTCTCTCGCATCTTCTACTTTTCAAGCAGAGTGAGTGAACTGCTAGCCCCTCACGGATAAACCAGATCCAGGGAACGTGTTCCTAGTGCACTATCTAAATCTGGGTAGATCCCCAAACCCCTCTTTCTGTCGAAGCAGCTTGCAGAGCTCAACGGGCATGCGTATTCTATTAGAGTGCTCCGCGACACTGGGATTTAAAGGGGGATTTTAAGCTGTTTTGCATGATTGGGATTAAGCGCGTCCTGTTTGGGGTCTTAACAAAGTCATGATGGCGGCAAATTAGGTCCTGCGCTAAGTAGACACAAATTAGAGAACTGTTTCTCGAGCGTCGTACTTTTCTGTTAATAAAAATTTAGATCTAATATTACTAATGAAAGCTTTAAGGATATTTGTCAAAGGATATTCTGTTCCTAATAATACAAGATAAACTTTCCATATCTTACACTAGTTCAAACTTAATTCATATTAAGGAGTTTCTTTAAAATTTGCAGAATTGCATACAATTCAGAACAGTTCAGAAAACAAGAAGTTTTCAGTTTATAAAAGTCTTAGAAACTTTTTATCCTCAAAATACAGTGAAACGTTTAAGATTGCAAAATCACCGCTACAGTTTTGAGACCTAGACTGGAATCAAATGAAGTTGGCATCATGCTTACAAATTTACAAATTCCTTACCATTTTTCCATACATATTTTCTCTCTATCTCTTCCCTCCCCCCCCCCCCAAAAAAATAAACTACCAACTTCCTATTTAAATCTTTTATCTGAACTCTTATTCTATTCAAATTTCGAATATAGTAGCTCGACTCAGTCATGAATCTTGAGATAATATATGCATGAAAACTATCATGAACATTCAACATGACGCATAAAATTACTTAGACAATCGTAACAGTCACTGTAAATCTTAGGATAAGGCAGGCATTACAGAAACTCTTCAAAGTCCATATATCAGGCCTGAGGTCGAATCACATTATCTTTCATTTGCACGTCCGTAGAGTATCTACGGACCGTTTGAATGCCAGTCTTACAGTGTTTAAAATGCCAAGATTACAATACTTGTTAACTTTTAAGTTGCGGATTGCGCGTATTATACTGCTGCCAATAAAATGGTTTAAAATTTAAATTTCAATATTCTGCACCGAGGTCTCAAAGAAAGAGATTTCAATAAAATGTTATACATTTATCTCAAAATGAGAAACGAAGAGTTTAAAGAATCTGTTATAAACGATAAAAATATGATTTTCAAAAATTTATTTCAAGCAGAAATGATGAAAAGTGGGCAAGAATAGCCACTGATAAGAGAACTTCAATTTTTAGTACAATTCTTGACCGATCTACGTATGTGCTCGACTCATCAACATTATATTCACAATTAGGTTAGTGCTAACCGCTGAAATGTTAAACACATAATGACAAAGATATTAAAAATAATAATGTTTTATGAATTTAAACTGGAATTTATATATTTTAATTTTTAATAAAAAATCTTAGTTTTATAATGATAAAAGAGAAAAATTAATTAAATTTTCGGAAATTCTGGTTTCTAATTTTTTTAGAGGAAAACACGTTTTTAGATGACTAATGCATATAAGGAAAAAATCAGCAGTAAACTACTCCTAATCTGTTACTAACATATTACCTAGCATCATAGTTTTGGACTCGAATAAGTTCTACGTATAATAAAATCACTTTCAAATCTCCTTATGCTCAGAGAGCCAATAGAAGCATTATCAAGTTCCTGAATTCATCGGACTGAGAGAAAATTAGGTACTTACGGAAAATCCCGTCGACAAAATGAGACGGCGCCAATTGCTCTAAACCAAAAATTACCCATTTACTATAAGGAAAAAAACATTCTATTCTTATTTTTCTTTCAAATTTATTATATTATCATTTATTTGTATTTAATTTTTCATTAAAAATTTCCATTATTTTTTATTAAGGAGATATACTGTAAAAGCAATTATTTTCGCTAGGTTTTAATTTTCAAGAGAAAATATGTCTCGCGAAATACTTTTTTTCGCTATTCAACAGCATGCTCTTCTGTAGTAGGCAGGTCCCAAGTTTTAATTTTTTAAATTTTTTTTCCGAAAATGCGTGATAGAGGGAAAAAAAGGAGTCTTTACTCAAGAATAATACCTAATACGTGTAATCAAGGTTACACTAAACCCAGCATGTCTAAAGAAGACTTTTCCATTTTTCGCGCAAAGTCGCATAATTTTGTGTTTTTTCTTTAATAGGAAAAATGGTCGATGGGATTTTCCGTAAGTACCGAAAATTAATATTGAATCACTTAGTAAGGAAACAATAGTCACTGGAAACACAAATTAATATAGGCCTGAAATATAAACAAGCTAGTTTTCAATAATTTTGGTCAAAAATTTGCACTACGACACGAAATAGTGTTTCTTGCTGCAGCTAAGAAATTTATACGGATATTTTATTAACTACAGCGAATAAACGTTTTTGAGATGTTTATTATTTTCAATTCATGGATTTTGCATACTGCGAAATAGAATGAACTGTCAAACCAGCGGGCGAACGGTAAAACTGCTGAACAGTGGTAGTTCGGTTCGAGTCCTAGCAAACGCACTGGCTGCATGGGCGTTTCCGTGGTTTCTCTTATGTGTATTGGATACTAGCCAGTTTAACTTGAAACGTCCTCCTCCGCGCATCTCTCCTTTCCGTGTAGATACTTAACGGCGGAGCACATAATTTAAAAAAAAAACCTGGTGCGGAAAAAATTTGACAAATGTGCAGCTACGTCTTAAAATATTTTTAAGCTTTATATCTTTAATTTCTAGGGGTCTAATTCTTAAACTAGTAGGATACGATAACTGCTTAGTTAAAACTGTTTCAAACTTTTAATTGACTGCATATTAAGTTCAGAATGCAAATTCTTTTTAATTTTATGATTTTTATGTTATTTAACTTTCTAAAAATCATTTAAAATTTTTGAAACATTTTGATTTAATTATAAATTTTGATAATTTAGATCAATTATAGAGAATTTTATATGTAATAATTATATTCAAATTCAGTTAGCGTCACATATAGCGAAAATGCAGGACCGTACAACAGATTTGTACCATAAACCAAGATGTTCCTGGAAAGATCATCCCAAGGATAGCAGAAAGGTGTTAACTATTAAAAATGTAATGCAAATGTATATGTACTTTAATCATTTCGTAAAATGGAAAAAGAAGAAACATAGCTCTTTTTAACGGCGTTCTTCTTTACCACTTCATTTAGAAAACATAAAAATAGAAATTTTATAGCTATTTACGATTATTGTAGTACTACAGTGGGAAGTACATAAAATTAAATTTTAACTCAAATCGTATTTAATTTTTCATCTGCATTACCATTATTAATCTCTGAATAGCCAATACATTTAACCTTGTATTAATCCTGTTTTGAAACAAACAATATCCTTAACGCATGGAGCCAAAAATTAAAACAATTATCATGTTTTATTTTTATTAATATAAATATTCTAGAAAACGTAGGAAATATTAAAGTCAAAAACGTACCTGAAATTTTATTCTTGTGCTATGTTTGAAATGTACTGTAACATATGAATATAGCAATTTTAAAATAATATCAAGCTAATATTGCCTGAATCTTCAGATTTTTCGGAAACGTTATTCAACATTTAAATATATGCGTATTGCTATTCTTAAAAAGAAGAAATTATAACATTTTAGACTAACACTTCATTTTTAAAGGATATGATGAAACTTGTAAAATATCACCGGCATTTATTATGGATCGAAATGATAAGCCTTTGCTGTTTAAATACTGTTTCGTAACAGATCGTTGTAAGACTCCGCTGTTTTAAGAAGATCTTGAAATTTTGAAGGTGTCAAGGAAACAAAAGAACTGTATAATTCACATATTTGAGATTTTTATGTTCAAATATGCTTTTAAATGAAAGAAAACAAAATGATTTGAATACAACACCATGAAGTAAAACTAACCAGATGTTTTTACTGAGTGTAAAAGTTAAGAGAATGTTAAAATGTTTCACCGCACTTGCAGATGTTGGGCTGTATTTATAAGATGAACATGGTTTTCCGAAAAGTAATTTAAGATTAAAACAAGAATGATAATTTTATATGTCAGTAATACAACATATATTTAACTTTTTAAACAATAAAAATACACACTTTATAAATATGAAAAGGAAATTTCTATTTACTTTGCAGAATTATAAGAGATGCTGATATTTATCATATAAATTATATTTATAAGACAGAAGTCATGTTTTACAATTTTCCTTCATTTTAAACTAGTTTTGTACAATATAATAATGAAAATACAAGATAACAAAAATGGCGTTATTTATATAATTCTTTGGCAAACACTTTAGGAAGAATATTTTTGCTGTAAGAAATAATAAAAAAAGAAAGAATTCAATACTAGTAGAAAAACCTCATAATTTTAAGTGATAATAAAATTTAATCACTTTAATCTCCAAGACATCTATATACTACTATCACTTGCCGTCGACTGAACAAATGAGTTTATTTTGAACAAATGTTTTCTATCAAATAACAAACTGAAGAATAGAGAGCCAAGAAAGACTGGAATTCATGCTCTAAAAAATAACAGCCACTGACACTTGCTGAAAGAATCTTCTAAATGGTTTTTCTTTTCTTTTCTTATTTCTTAAATACATTTTTAGTTTTTTCTGAATTGTTCTCCCCCTACAAAACTGCACTGTCTATACTTCGCGTTTTAGCCTTAAGGTATCAAATGGACTGCTGTCTGTTTTCTCAGCATAATATTTTTTAGAAGGAAATTCTGCTATAACTGTTTTAACGTACGGACGTGAAAATAACTCTAATCAAAGGTTAGCATATTGTACTAAGCTGTCACCAAAAGAGTGCTGAGAAATGAAAGGCATGATGCTTCCTACAGAAAACTCAAGAATATTAATTACGAGAGATGTGTTTGGACTGTGTTAAAGTCCTCTAAATTTAAAATATTTGTCTTCACAGAAGGGCTGTTACTTAGAACTCTTATACACATAATTAAGATTTTTCACATTGGTTACAGATATACAACGTCCCATTATATCAAATCTCAGAGGTTCTACAAGTATTGCTTAAAGGCAGAAAATAAAGATAGAACTATTAACTTTCTAAGAGTGATATTTTAAAAATAAAAAATAGGCTTCAAATGATCGTAAATACAGATCTACTGCTGTCAATAAAAGTTCTAATTAGTGCTCTTATATACATAATTAAAATTTTTCACATTGGTTACAGATACACAACGTCACACTATATCAAATCTCAGAGGTTCTACAAATATTGTTTAAAGGCAGAAAATAAAGATAGAACTATTAACGTTTAATGAGTGATATTTTAAAAATAAAAAAGAGGCTTCAAATTATCCTAAATATAAATCTACTGCTATCATCTAGATTTTTTTACTGAGACACAGCATTGTGATGTTGGCTAATATTGTCTATGCTGTTACGTCTCAGGCCAATATTTTCTGCATAGTTTTACGATATTTCAAAGTTAACGAAAAACTTTTACATTCTGTCAATAATAAAATGGTTAAATATCGTAATACTTTTTGTTTTCCGTATTTTGATAAAATTGTAAAATACGCTCTTCTCATGCGTTATTTACTATAATACTGGTTTGAAATGAGAGTTTTGGATTCAATATAGACCTTCATGTAAAAATATTAAGATATGCATATTGTTATTGCTTATATTCAGTAGTTTAAATTAAAGAATTTTCTACTTCAGTTCTTTGATATCTCTTATCATCTCTAAAACCCAAATATTAAGTACCTAAGACTGCGTATTCTGTGATATTACTGTGAATACTATTGATCTAATATTCTGTAAATATTATAATCATATACATATATATTAATAAAATATTTAGAACATGTGAAGGAAACATCCTACCTTATTTTACAATTGAAATACAAAATAGTTTAAAACACAGGAAGCTTGCTTTCGAACTCTAAATTTGTTTTGAAGATCAAATACAGAAAAAAAAACTTAAATAGAACATTTGCTGCCTAAAGAAATATAATGGTGGTATACTACTAAAGAATTATGTTACATTATTCAGAAAACGAAAGTAAGAATACAGTAAGGTAAATAATAACAACAGGAATTTAAATACGAGATAGTGCTAAAATAATACGATGTAAATTATCATTCAACACTTTATAGGTATTTTTGCAATGCAGAATTGGTATCTTACATTTCAAACTTATTCTGTACATTTGCGCGCAGCTTACCCAACATTTTAGATAAAGAAATGTGTTTAAAGTAACCGTTTCTGACATGCCTTACATCGGAGACAATATTTATATTGTTAACCAAAGTGGAATTTAGATACCATGTAGTGGTGGGCATGCATTGGGGTTTCATGGAACAAAAAGGTTGGGCTTGCATTAGGATTTTGTTTTGATCCCTTGCATATAGAGTCTCAAGTGCATCAGTCCTTGTAACTCGATATCATCGGAACTGGAAGATAGATGCATATAGAAACAAACATCTCTTCACCATCATCTTTGTACTCGCGAAATGGACAGAGTACTGAATAATATACTTACACAGGGTGAGTAGCTGAATGCATTGCTGTTGTTTCCATAGTAACGGGTACGCATCCATTGTGAATAGTTACCCCAGTGATGTAATCCATCTTTCAGGAAAACGCGTATCTGCAACACTTTGTCGAGAATGTGTTTCTGGCGTGATGGGTTTGCTTTTGTTTTGTCTTTTCGTTCGCTTGCATGGGTTGAGAGTTCCGTGATGAATTGAATTTGTATCTTTTCACGCCTGCTTATGATGATTGTTTTCTATGGATTGCGATTTTGAGCTCCTGCTTAGAGTTCAATCACTTATCGGAAGAACAAGTTTGGAGAAACAACAGCTGGACGTTTTCGATTCAAATTTTAAGGTTCACTTTTATTCACTTTAATATCAAACACTTAATCTAACCTTTTTTACGTTAACAATTAAATTTATTACTTTAATTAATCTGCTTTAAAGTACACTGAAAAGGTAATTTGACCAAACACTTGGGTGTTTTAGAAATATAACTGGCGAAACAATACGTTAGATCTATTAGAAATAAAAACTGACTTTAAGATGGATAATGACAGTCGTTTAATTTAGTATGTGCTTATTTTACAATGATAAGAGATGCTTTAGAGACAGCAAATTAGTAAACTCCAATGAAATGAGTAGTGATAATGTTGGATTACATGCAATTTTAATAAATTTATGTTGCAATATATATGATAATTATGCATTATTATCTCTTAAGAGTATAGAAGACTCTGTATAAAGTATTCCGCCTCGCAATTTGATTGACTACAATCCAACAAAATCGGCTCAGTCGTCTATTTAGCAGGAATGTTCTGACTTTATCGTTTTTTACATGAAATAAAACTGTAAACTTTCGGTTAATTTTTAAGTAAAGGATTATGGAGTTCCTGCGAGATGGGAGTTTACCTCTACTAGAGCTATATTTATTTTTGTGTATTATTCAGTTTGAAGAACTTGATAAAATTTCAGGCAGAACGTAAATTCAACAAACTATTTTTTCACTAAAAAAATATCTTGGCGTCCCTTGAATTGAACTAACACCTTCAAGGTGAAAAGTGATATACGTATCTTTTTATAACTGGGACATATCCTTATTTCTTGAAAAATAACAAGAAATTTTATTGGAGAAGATAAAGGATTGAAAAACAGTCATTTTTTAATTTTATATTACGCAGATTATTTTAGTTGTATTTAACTACTATAATATTATTAAACACTGGAAATTACACAGACCCGTTTGTAATCTTTCTCATGTTAAAAAAGTATACCAACTAACAGGTTACAGTAAGTACTAACGGCTATAATTAGAAATTAATTAGACTTATTTTTGCATTTCATTTTCAATTATCTTGTACGCAACAAGAAACAAATGTAATTCGATTGTGAAGTAAAATGTTCTGTACAGTTGGTTTTGGCATGTGCCCATTTAAGAACATTCCTCATCAAATAATTAACGCATATTGTTTCACTTAATCAAGGCATTCGTATGATATATTATATAGTATACTCATGCATTATACTCACGCTTATTTCTCAGTTGGTCCCATTTTGCAATTTCTTTTGTTGGGGTAAAATGCAAGTTGAGCTTAAAATTAATTTTGACCTTGAGTTGTAAAACAAATTTAACTGTATTTATGTCAAATTAGTTTATTATTTTCTTTTCATTTGGTTTTTATTTTAATTCTGCTTATTTTTGCACTTTTATTCCATTTTTCTTATTTTCGATTTAAGTAATGTTCTGTATGAATGCTTTGCTTATTTTAAAATTTTATTGTAACCAATAGTCTGCCCGCGTCTTGGGGAATTATTTCGTATATCAGAATCGGTCAGATGCAATTCGGATATGTTAAAACTGAAAAGAAATGTAAAACTGACGGGTGATATTTTCACGTAAGCGAGATGACTAAACGCACTTTTCATGAATTTTTGACTGTTGTATGGAGAGATTCCAAACCTCTTTGATAAGTCGGGATCTTCCCATGGAATCAGCAATAATTCTTTTGTTTTAGTCCTTTCTTTTTCATTTTAATTGGCTCTGCAGTGCATTTTTTTATAAATACCAATTAATTTATTAACACAATAGTGCACATTTGCATATTTCACTTCCTAGAAGATAATTTCCTTCATATTCTCTACAACGTTTTTAAGTAATCACAAAGTAATTTTATATTAAATTATTAATTAGTCGAACTTTTTTTCTGTAGTTTCAACAATAAAAAATTCGAAACAAATCGAAAGCACTTCTAAATGATTATTTAGAGTTAAATACAGTATATTAGAAACAATTATTTGGAAAAAAGTCTCAATAAAATTAAAATTGAAAAGCACGAAATATTGCGTAAAATAGAAAAGATTATTAATTTTAGAAACATTTCGATCAGAAACGTTAGCAAATATATATTTAAACAATAATTTATCTATAAAAAGGCGGGGAATGCCATATTGAACAGCTGTTTATGAATGGTTCTAATTAAGGATTATCCCATATGAAAATGACTTATTATCCATTATTAAGGATTATATATTACCCGAAATACAATATCAAAAATGAGAGTTGAAGTGTATCATTGCTATAGTATATGTATTAATAAAGTGAACGACGAAGAAAAGAAATGGAATAGTCTTTCAATTGAGTTAGACCTGTGGCATTTTTCCATTGATATTCCTTTAAATAAAAATTAATAATTATTAATAAAAATAAATAATTAATATTTAATTAATTAATTCCCTTTAATGCTAATACATGGAAACTCAAAATAAAGCATAATTATTACTTATACCCAGTCGAATATTTTTAAATGAAACTACAACACCATTCCTAATGTAGTTCAATTAATTAGGAAACTTGTTCCAATGAATCGACGCATCAGCATCTTAAGTGAATTCACTCATTTTGATTCATGTATTCGAACAAAATTAGTTAAAATGATTTGATTTGATGAAAGGCTTCTTAAATCATCCATTAGCAAGCGAACAAAATAAAGTTGAACAGAGGAAAATAGCTAGTGTTATGATAATAATATTCAAACGAAAGGAAATATTTTAATAACAATCTTTTAAAGGAAAGCCTATTTCCGATAAGCCTAATGGAACAGCAACCTCTCTTACAGAAGATTATAAAGATTGTGCAGAATGTGAAACTAAAGGGCACAGAAAAGTATTAATCTCCATTACTTTAGCAGCGGTAGCTTCTAGACCGACATAATTCCATTAGGGGCGACGAAAATGTTCATAAATTAATAAGTTTGAGGTCTGCCTTGAGTCTCGACTTATTGGGAACTAATTCCCTGGACAACTGCAGCTCTTAGCATCGTGGTTTTAAGGGAGCGTCTGGGGATTTATCCCACGGGGGTGGTAGTGTAAAGGCACTCTCGCATTTAAAGACCAGAGGTTTTAACTATGCCCGTTATGAATGAGATACATTGTTTTCTAGATAGTGGAAAGGGGATCATGTTGTAGCTGGTTTAATTCAACTAAGGAAACAAAATAAAAGAAAGAAAATTTTATTTATTAGAACGAGTTTCATGGCATTCACGACTCGAGTAAGGAGATTTATTATTTTCATTGTAGATTTATGATTTTAATTATGATTCAACTTTGTGTCCCTTCCCTTGTTATTATTATATTAATGATCCGCCATCATCTGCGATATAAGTTTAGGATTACAGATATAGATTAAGTAAAAACAAAACAAAACTTTAGTTGAACAAAGCGGATTTTAGTTGAACGAAGAGAATTTTTTGCACAAAAGTAATGACAGCAAATTTGTGTTAAACAAATGGCACGCAATCCAGAGAAGCGAACATTTACTCTAGCGATCAAATAAATTTTCTTTTTTAATTTTTTATTTAACTCTTTTCATTCTTAAGAGAGACATTGATGAATATGAAATAAATGCTTAGTTACAAGTGTTAAATTAAATGTTTGAATTACAATTTTAAGCCTCTTTTATACTTACATCGTAATAGGGTGTCTCCAAAAATAAAATAATTTTTCAATGGGTTTGCATTCAGAAAAATTTTAACAAACCCACACCATGTACCCAATGCATATATCCTCATGTGGTCTGTGTTTTCATAACCGTTGGTAATAGATATAATACGTTCAATTACAAAATTATTATAAATGACGTAAATATACATGTTTGGGGAACTTTTAAATTAAAAAAAAAGTCAGTTTTATAAAAATTACGAAATCTTAACTTTTTTATGTCGCCTTCTAGTACCTACAATTATATTTAGAAAATTTTTATACATATTATAGAAAATAAAGTACAAAAAATTTTACCCCCCGTAGCCCCAAAAATGAGGCAGGAATTTAATTTAATTCAACTTGCCGTGAGGGATCGGTTATTAAATAAATTAGAATAATTCGAGTTTGAATTGTTTTCTTCTAAAATACTACTTAATGATATTCTTCTGTGATTTACAAACAAAAAAAATTAAAGAAAGTTACACAAAAATTTAGTGTGTAACCTTTTTTAATTTGTACCTTTATAATAATTCGTACGCAGGAAGAACTTCCACAGGTGTAATTTTATAAGATTTCAGAAGCTAAAAATAAGTTATTAATATATTTAAAAAGCTTCATTACTTCAGAAGCGTGGTTTAATAATCATATTAAAAATTCTTTAAACTTGAATTATTTATAATTTCGAATTTATAGAAATAATATTACGAGTTGACTTTGCTAATAGTGAAGCCTGCTAGTACTTTCTAGAAAGCGGTGTGTGAGTAAAATCTCCTTTTTGGAAAAACTAACAACTGATCAATACTTTTTCACGAGAATTTGCATAGAGATATTTGTCGCTTTACCTATTAAGATCAAAATTATTTTTTTAAAACTTATATTTTATTTTTAGTTACGTACAAATACAAATATCTCGCTTTTCTATTTGTGTACGGCCTCTGAATATTAGAATTTTAAAATTAAATATCTCTGTCAAATTTCGTTGTACGGGGGCCACAGCTTTTATATTTGTTTTTGATAATGAGCATAAAATTTCCTAAGCATAAGTATAAAGAGTGGGGGAGCGTATAAAAAGTTAAATTTTGCTGTATGTACAAAATCATTATTATTATTATTTTAATTTTAAAATGCCGGAACATGAATATTTGCGTCACTTAAAAGATTTTTGTAACTGGAAGTATACATTTAAGAATTACGGTTCCATACAGCTCTTTCTAAAATAAGAAGTACTGGAGCCCTGTAAAACACAGTCAGGAAAAATGAACAAAAATATGTGAATATGTGAATCAAATAGCTAATAAAATAATAAATAACTAAATTGAACAAAATGTAAAAATAAAAATTTTAAAAATTATTAAATCAATGATGAATAATTAAAAAATAAAATAAAGTACTAGACCATGTTTTCTTTGGGACTCCGGCGCATTTTAAGCTCTATGATTGCATAAATGCAGGCCACAGTGATTTTTGTGGGCATGCGTATTAACTCCATACTATACCAAATAAACATTACGTTGAGGTGCATCACAGTAGATAATTTCTGTAGTTACAGAATCTCGGAAATTACCATCTGTTACGCAGCTTGGCCATCGAGCAGTTTGATGGTTTTAAGAAAATGATACTTTCTATGAAGCTATAGTAACAGCATTGCTTAGTTTTAAGAAGACGAGTTTCATTTCCAGATTAAAAACTAAAAGAAAATATAGTAAACAAATAAATAAAAATAAAATCAAAAATCTGAAAGTTTTTAGATTTTACATTACGCTCAAAGAGACGTTTTTATAACGTTTTGAGTGTTCCCTTAATTTATTAAATATCATGTTCTTCGCACTTATACACACACTTGTTCTTCGCACAATATCGCAAAATAATTTACAAATGAGCATATCTTTAGAATTTCCGATACACAGTCTCGCGCGCTGGAGATAAAAATCTTTTTATTTTCGTACAGTGTTTCCATTCCTCGCTTTGAAATCGTTGAGTTTGTTAATCAAAAATTCTTTAACGTCTGAGAAAATATGTAATAGGTAATAAAACAAATTCCAAATTAGGGCTTACAGATGACCGTATTCGGAGGAAGATGACGTTATTCAGAATTTGATTGCTCTACCATACATACATTTATGCAGATTCTTCGTTATTTAATCTCTTTAAATGTAATACAAGGCTGTAATATTTGGCGGTAACAATTTGAAAAGTGAATCAACGCAAAATGCCAAAACGAAATGAATAGCCATTCAGAGATAACGCCCTTTGGGGTAAAAAAATAATGCAGTAAAATGTGGTTGGAACCAGTATTTTTATAAAGGAATGCTTCAGAATTATTCAAAAAGTTAATAAATGTTACGAAAGAATTCACAAAGAAAGTCAATGCTGGAATAAGCTGCAATATTCAGTTTCAAAATATCAGGGATTGCTAAACACTGTTTGAATGTTTTCTCAATGAAACATCGGTGAGATCCTTTGTTTTATGTTTTACAGCCAAGACGTACGTGCCACTTTATTCAAAAACATTCGGTCTTTTATAAAGTATTATCCATTTTATATATTTATATAATATCCACTTAAAAGTTTATTTTTTATTTATTCCACCCGTTTATCATCCAGACACGTATCCTGTCAGTGCCTACAATCGAGTACTCTTTCAATACAGAGAAATGTGACTTTATGTATTATGGGAATTAGGTACACAGCTGAAGTCCATAAGTAAAAAGCGAGCTAATAATTAAAAGATTGACTTGATACAGACTGCAGTTTAGCGCTTTCGTGACTGGCGTTTCTTTCAAAAATTTCTTCTTTTCATAATTCTAGAGTATTATTCAAGCAAATGAAGTTCCATCTGTACGATTTACTCTTTTCCCTATTTATGATGTAGTAGTGGAGACTAAAAAATTAGCATGAACCCTACCTTAAATCTTGGATCATTCTTACTCTCCCGATTACTTTCTCTGTTAATCGCTTTCTTTTAACTTTTAAATATAATCAGGTAATATCGTTTGAGCACTTAAAGAGGAATTGAGACATATTCCCTCAGCTGTGCTTCAACTTACTGTCACGGAAAGAACGCAAACTGAAATCTAAATTTTACGTTTCAAAAGCAGTAACTTGCTTTTATTTAAATGTTATTTTGGCACAAGGATAGCATAATATTGAGCAATTTCAGTTATCGACTTTCTAACTCATATTTAAAGTATTTTACTTTGATTACTAACGTTGAATAGAATCATCGATTGGTAATTTTGTTACACATTACATAAATAATGTAGTTAAACATTACATAAATAATGTTGTTAAATATTACATAACTTGGTAATGTTAAACATTAATAATATCATCATTTGGTAATTTTTAGCAACATTACAACCATTCAAGCTAAAATCAGATAATCATTCAGACTAAAATTTTCGGTAAGAAATAAGCTTTCCATAATTTATTCGTCCTCAAATTTTTAATGTCACATTGATATGTGCATTAAAATACTTGCATGTATAGTCGTAGAAAACGATGAGAATGAGATAATAATATTCATTTAAATTACAAATGTATATTATTTGCGGCTATATAATATACACGTAAAACGTAAATATTATGTGGATACAGAGTGACTATATGCTTTTTCGTAGGGCATTGCAGCAATCGAGGGTAAGCAGCATATTGCATCAAGGATAAGCTTATACAAAGACCGCTATTAAATTGTAATTGTTGCTCAGTAAGATATTTATTGCACATAAAATTTATATGAAGTAAATCATCACTGTTGCCAGCTACTTCTAAAAAGAACCAAATCAAGATTACTCTTTTTATGTGTATCCTTTTGTTGTGGAAAGACATAAACAGATACTATGATACACCAATCCACGGTATTGTGATACACTTGCGTTAAATTCTTGTGATGTGAAATTAATTCGAAACATCCAAGTAACCGCTTTAAATATGAGATATGTTTGGTAACAGCTCTGCTAAGTAAGAAACTGTGAAGCAGATGTTAGATGCTCTGAAACTAGACATTTTCTGTTTGTTTTTTAATCACTATAACCCATAGCACTTTTACCGCATATAATAAATTTTGATTAATTATTATCTTTTTAAATATATTATTCATACATGAAGATGAATAATACGCTTACATGAAACAGCACGTATTTTATTATTCGAATAACCTGTAAAAAATACCTGAATCAGTGAGATGGCTTACCTCTTTGTCCTGTCGAGTTTGAAAGCGTTATGAGTTGTTTAGTATGTATGCCATCAATGTTTAGAGAGTTTCCATAAAATATTCATGAGCGAGTTTTATTCTGTGACGATGTACGCTGCAGATGGGGCGCTTTGAAAATTCTACATATTTAAAAAGCCTATTTTACACCAAACGCTTCGTCTGTAGGCTGATAAAATACTTTCCGCAACTGTTTCCCGAGCTGATATTCCAAACTATATTTCATAACGTTATTATTATCTAGGCTACATCATGCTTGAAAAGGCGGATAAATACCTATGGAATTAATGTGTCATTTTCAAAGCATTCTGGATACGATGTAAAAAAAATATAAAAAAAAAAGTTGCGAAAAGGTTTTTGTTTCGAATAAGCGAAATATCTGTTAATATTATCACAGCATTAATGAAATTTATGAATCGATGAAATTTTCAACATGATGACTGCAAAAGCAAAGCGGTTTTGTCGCGTCAAAACACGCTTTTAAAATTTGTCATTTATGAAGAATAAAAGAAAAAAAAAATTCAAAGCTTTCAGATTTTATATTACACCCGAAGGGGCGTTATTAACGTTGTTTGCGTCACCTTTACTTATTAAATATCATGTTCTTCGCACTTAAACAATAAAATTCAATTGAACAGTAATATCACAAAAATTTTTAAAAGAGCATATCTTTAGAATTTTCGATACACAATCTATCACGCTGGAGACAATTCCCCCCTCCCCCCGTACAGTGTTCCAATTGCTCGCTTTGAAATCGTTGAGTTTTCTAATCAAAAATTATTTAATGTTTGAGAAAATATGAAATAGATCTAAGACAAATTCCAAATTTGGGCTTCCAGATGCCCATATTCGAATGGAAGACTACGTTATTCAAAATTTGATGTCTCTAGGTACCGTAGCATTAGTGCGAGAAACCTACATACATTCGTGCAGATTCTCCATTATTTAATTTCCTTAAATATAATGCAGGGGTCTAATATTTGGTGGCAACAATGTGAAAAGTGAACTGACATTTATAGTTAACGGAAGCAAAATGCCAAAGCGATACAAAATATGAACTAGATAATAAAACCAATTTGAAATTTAAAATTCGGGTTTCCAGGTGTCCGTGTTTGGGTGCAGGACTACATTATTCAAAATTGTATGGTTCTAGTTTCCATTGTTTTTTCACAATGCGAGAAACAAGCATGCATTCATGCACATTTATCATTACTTAATTTCTTTAAATTTAATACAGGGCGATAATATTTGGTAGCAACAATTTAAAGTTGTTTGCAGCAACGCTTATAGTGGTTTAACGCAAAATGCTGTTTTGAGACTGATATCCCATTTGGGACTAACATCCTTTTGGGGCTCATAAAATAAAATTAACTGCCTAAGTAATAACGAAAATTTTATTTCGTTAGATGAAAAATAAATAATGGACAGTGCGTAAAAAAAAAAAAAAAAAGAAAAAAAAAAAGAAGAAGAAGAAGAAAGTTTAGAGATAATGAGAAAAGTATAGTAAAGAACCATAAATAGATGAATAAATCAAATAACAGAATATCTCATCATCTGATTTGTAAATAGTCAAAACAGTTGTCTACAGTTCACCGAATGATCTGAAAATTCTGGTTCGTGTTTCTCACGGATGCTACAGAAATGAACGTTAACGAAGGAAGCTGTCTGGGAAAACGACCACGGTGAGCTACATTATTAGTTGTTAGACAAAATAGTTGTCTGCAATTCACCGAATGATCTGGAAATTCTGGTTCATATTTCCAAAGGATGTTACAAGAAGAACGTTAACGAAGGAACCTGTCTGGGAAAACGACCACGGTGAGCTACATTACTCGATTGTTATTTCGGTTAGCATTATTTAATAAGAATTCCTCTAGCTAAGAATGTTAAGTCAGATCTTTGGGATTGACTTTGTAACTTTGTAGAGACATTAGGATTTTTTTTACAAGCAGGCAAGATGAAAAATGAGCAATCGCCTTCGCCGGGAATCGAGCCACGGAACTCTAGAATACTGGCCCAGCGCGCAGAACCACAAAGGCACTCTAGGAAGCCGGGAGAAATACCTTATCAGGTCAAAGCTGTCTTTCTTCTATTTTACAATTATTAAAACAAAAATATCCTTCTAAAATTAAGTTACTCAAACAACAGCAGCTAATTTACTTGAACAGTCATTAAAACAGCTATTGTTAGAGTTATTTTAATACTATTGTTGGTTTTCATGCGCCATTGATGTCAAATAATTCTAAATGTTTTTCAGCAGTTACCGCTGATAATACAAATTTTCAAGATAATTTGAAATGTTCGAAAAGCCTGCGAAGCAGATGAATAAAAATAATCAGCATATTTTAATATTTTAATCACGTGATAATCTAGTTATCAATAAACTAAATAATTTCCTTTCAGTATGTAATACCATATTTATCTTTTTTGAGCAAAATCGGCATTTGTTTCGAATTCAACTGTTACATGTAACATGAAATCTAAATTCCAGATTCCTATAACTAAATATATAACGTATATTCCAGCGTACACTGAGCAACTATAATTTCAAAATACAGTTTTTAATTTTTAGATAAATTTCATTAGATATAATTTTAGATTTTAGCCGTTAAATATCTTTAGAACACATTTACATTTTTCATTACAAAGAAACCTGAAAAATACATGTGCGATGCTGTTATCTTTTGAAGCCGTTCATTCGAAGATTTTTCGCAGGCTTTCAAACAATGGTGCACTGAACATACAAGCGATAAGGTGTCAATATGTGTGTGGGGGAAATCTTGAGACGATAAATAATTCTGCGAAGAGGGTGAGTTGTATTCAATGCAGCTGCGCTCAAGAATGTTATTCTAGCGTTTCGAGTAAAAGGGAAAATAATTTGTGAGACGAATGTAATTCCAATCCAAATGAATTCGCGGAATTAGAAGTCAGATGTTTTCCCTTTCTGTAGTCATTTGAAAACGCGATTTTGAAATGATCATCGAAGACTTTAACAAAATGCATTTGATTTTGTTGAAATACAGTTCATCTAGTGTTCCTATTAGCAACAAATATGGCTTCTGCCAAAAGAAACAGACATAGTGCAGGTTTCAAATGCAAAGTCATTCAGTTTGCGAAAGGAAATGGAACTCATTCTGCAGCAAGGATGTTTGTTATTGGTGAAAGTTCCATACATGATTGGAAGAAAAATGATATCACAATAGTTAGTATGCCAAAAAATGAATGTGCTTTCCGGAAAGCAGTAATAAGATTTCCGTAAAGAAGTAATAAAATGCCTTATCGTAGAAGGAAGTGTTGCGAATTGGGTCTTAGAAAATCGCCAGAATTGCCAATACATTATTTAAGTACATGTAGAAATCAAAATTTTGTATGCTTATCTTTTCCTTATTTTGAAATATACTCATTATTCGCATGCTAATTTACCTACTTGCAATTATACCTAATAATTACTATATAAATTAGTTGGTTAGTTTTAGTTATTCAATTATTTACCTAATTTCTATATAATTCATTTGGTTTGACTAGAGAAAATCAATTACTAGAAACAGAAATTATTGAACCAATGAAACGTCAGTATTTTAAAAAAATAATAAGCACTTTTAAATAGGTAGTTACCATTATTTTGTTATTGTAGATTTCTGTTTACAAATCTCAACGGAATGCAAGTCATAATTCAAGACTTACATATGTATCCTATTTATATGAATCTGTGAAATAATTTCACAATAATATGCATGAAACAAAACTCTTTCCTAATATATTTCTTTTCTACTCCTTACACGCTTAGATGGAAATTTGATCAGTTTAGGAAAGAATGAATATTTATGTTAGATTATGGGTAAACATAATATTGTAAGTCTTCAACTGGAAGTTTTTGAACCATTTTCGAATGTTACAATTAAGGATTACGCAAATCCAAGGGAAAAAATAGAACGCATATACGAAATGATTCGGTTGAAATTAACTTAATCGAGAATAAAAATATTTGCTCTCTCTATTTAGAAAACTTTTGCATCAAGTTGTAAACACTCTGTTGCAGTCAATAGTCTAAAGTGCAATAATAATGTTTGGAGGCATTTCTAAATTGAATTCGATATATCCTTTGCCGATATTCCTGATCTTTTTCATTAAATTTCGTAATGCGTTTTATAAAAGTTAACTGTAGATAGACGGGCAATAATCCTCCTTTGAAAGGAATATTTATATTTTTGAATAAATTGTTCTATTTATCTTATGAATACAACGCAAATTCTTAATCGCTTGCTCAACTTCTCAATAACACAGAATTAAAATGAATTATGAGGAATTTATATATCCATTTCTATTTTTTCTTAGGTACCAATAAGTACATAGATATTAGATATTATTTGCAAAGTTTTTGCTGTTTTTTTTACTATTAACTGAATAGGACAAGCTTACCAAGAAGATGTTGAAGAATGGCTTGAAGAACTGGCTTGGCCCTCCTGAGACAAGCTTCGAATCCTTTTAGGCGAATTGACAACATGAACCGGTTCAGGTTTCTCGTTCGCTTTACTCGCCATTCGCTGTCTGCAAAGGTCCTAAAAAGATGAAATATAGATAAATTAGAAATTATTCACTGGTACAAAACATGACAGAAAATTAACCAAATCCTATCTTAAAATGCAATTAAACTTTATTTCTAGATTTATATTTTACATAGGTATTTTGACAAAAATCGGACTTTCTCAGTAATGACATACGTATTTTTTTCCATACTCCGATTCTGCCACTTAAATAATGCCAAAATGCCAAGTTTTGTTAAAAATCGTACGAGTAATTTTGAAAAAAAAATCAACTCGCAAAATTTTAGCTCCTCAATGTTAATTGAATTTGGTATATATTTATTAGTATCATTTTTTATTAAACTTATTTGACTCCTTCTTTCATAATTCGAAATTTAGAACAAAAAAATAGTTCTTTATTCAAAATTTCCAAATATATACTTGAATTTATATATTAGCGCGTTTTAAAATTTGGCATATTTATTATAAGCGATAATAACGCCAAATGTGCTGTATGTACTTGAAATTATTAGAAAGAATGAACGATGCTCTATATGTTCCGCTCGTGCACAATGAAAAAAGGAAAAGGAAAATAGGTTACTATGAGTTAAAGAATTTCACAGTGTGAATTATTCTTCGTGCGAGCTGAAAAAATTCAGGCAAGTTATATTTTTAAATTTCTCAGCAAGTTCCGCACCAGATTTTACAAAATTTAATATTTGGGCATAATTTGAGTCGTAGAATCGAAATATGGAAAAAAGATCGGTATGTCTTTTCAGAAAAAGTCCGGTTTTGTGTCAAAATACCTATGTTAGAACAGCGATACATATCTATATATAAATCTAATATATACCCTACAAATATATAAATCTAATATATAAATCTAATATATACCCTACAAAGCGCTTTCGAGATGTAAAAAACGCAAGTTCAGTTTCGTCAATCGCTCCTGTAGAACGGGAGATACAGAATTGTTCCTTTTTTGTGGGTACAGAGTGTACAAGTATGGCATATTTATAAGAACTTGGTTTTTATTGCATTAAACATTCACAGGAGCTGATTTCATGTAGGCTTGAGGAAAACATTCCAAACATTTTATTACATTGCCCTCAATAATTGTATTATCTTTAACTTCTCTGCACAATCGCTCTTTTGTAAAAGACTATCTATTTAAACCTACTCTTGATTCTTCCTAATGATGCAATTAAACCTGATTTTGACTGTTAGTTGATCAAAAGTGTTACAGTGAGTAGTATTCAATTGAAAACACCTGTAAATTACTTGTTGAGTAACAATAATTTAGAGAAGTTTACAAATATTTAGTCTGCCCTCTTTCCACGATTTTTAATTTCTCTGCAGCAGATAGCTATTTTTAAGCAAATTTTAGCAGAACTATTACGAAATTTTTTCTGACAAAGCATGGTGTATTTTAATCGGCAGTAAGTAAATAATGTTTCAACGAACAACAACTTTCAATTTTTTAGAATAAGGGATCATATATATTACACTATTAAAGGATATTTGATCCTTTGATATATTTTCTGTGTAAAATACATATTGTTTAAATGGGATGGTTGAAGGAAGGAAGAAGAAAATATAAAAATAATGTGGTGACTGTTTTAATAAATGATTAACACAAAATCCAAATTGAAGAAAAAATTAAGTACAAACTAAACAATAAGAACTGAACAGTTAGAAGAAATTCGAAAAGCAAATACAATCAACATGGAACAGGAATTGGAAGAGTTATATCTCAAAAAGCATCTGCTTGGTATATGACTTAATATCACATACTAAATAGTTTTGTGAGTCGTTTTCTATAAAAATTTGCTACAGTACAAAGTCTGTAATCCAGACTCGTCTGGACTTCGGAGATTCCAGATTAGGGGTTTTTTCGGATTATAGATCATCTATTTAAATCTTGTAAGATGGCATGCAGAAATTATACAATTAAAATATGAAACCGTAATTTATTAAATAAAGAGCAATTATGATCTAAAGGGTATCAAATTTTACAAAAAAAAAGCTTAATATTTATCTGATTACTTTATTAAACATTTCTTTCAACGCGCGCATGCGTAAAGCATACATTACGCGCATGTGTAATGTATGCGCATTATTTACGCGCATGCGTAAAGTTTTTGGCTTTGAGGTCCGGATTATAGATCATTCCGGATAATAGACGTTCAGATTACGGACTTTGTACTGTATTTTCTTTTTTTAAGCTTTAGCACTTCTTCCTACTCCTCGTTTTTATTGCTTTTAGATTTCAGTTAGAAGTTCCATAACGTCAGAGTAACATAATTTTACTGCACTTAGCTAAGTAATGCAACCTGATTCGTCGGTCAGGTTGAAATATTCGTGTTTATTTATTTTAAAGATAGTTCTGATTAGACTATAAAATTTATTACCAAATCCCATCGGTTTACTCATAGGGTTCATTCATAGTTTACTCACAGGCATTTTGTATATTAAATGCACAAAGATAAATTACCAAAGAAATTATCGTAGGTCATCAGAAGTCTGAATTAGGAAAACACTTCAAATCTAAATTCTTAAATTACAAAAAATATAAAATAATGCCAGTATTTTGTATAATTATATAAATTGTAGAGTCATTAGATTATATCAATGCAGAAGCATGAAAAATGTGCAATACTCTCGTCGGGATTCAACCGGATCTCGAGAATACGCGTCCAGTCCGCTTCTAATTACACTATAATGGCTAGCGGGAAAAAAGGAGAAAATATCTTAAAAATAATAATTTTTGTTATTTTAAACTGTTGAACTTGCTTCATTTAATAAATCATTTCTATTCTATGCGAAGTTTTGATAAGAATTATACGCTGTCAAATTTTCAAAAAAAGAATATAGCATTAGATGTGTCGCTGGTTTTCAGACATCTACTGTTTGATTTTAGTATACTTTTTGTTCAAGGCTCAAGTATAAAATGTATAATGAAATCCCTTGTAACCAGCAATATCAAAATAACGGCATCTATGAAAGTGTAGATTTAAATCCGAAATTTAAGCCTGTGAGATATACATGTTTTAAAAATGGGCTAACAATCTGAAGACTTAAAGGCTGAAAACATTTGTATTGTGTTTCAGCCGTCCAACATGCCAAGCCTCATCAGACTATCGAATAAGATTTATCCAAAAAATAAAGATGAATTATCAGTCCATTTTTATGAGTCCCTGTATGAATTTTGAAAGTAATAGTTTCCACAATTTTCAGAAGCAATTCACACCGAAGGACGCCATATTTAATTTTTCTCTTTCCTGGAAAGAAATAAAGAAAATGACGTGAACGTTAATCTAAATTGTGGTCTGTGATCACGTTTGCACATGACGAACTGAGTGACGAAGATTCTCTTGGTTTTAAAACCCGTTGACGCCTATGTCAGACATCTTGGATTTGCTTACATATTGGAAAATTAGTGTTAGTGAAGAGGAGGTGCAGGCTTGGATGAATATGGATAATTCTGTTCTTGTTGCACACTCGGAAGATAAAGACGAAATAATCGAACATGGAATGGGAGGAAGGGATGAATAGGAGCAGAATGAATATGAAGACGACACGCAGAACAAGAATATAAGATGATGTAAAATATTTCCTTTAATGCATCCGCTTAGCACTATTATTTCCATGATAAGATAGAGCTCGTAGGGTGTAATAATGTAGATAATATAAAAATGCGGTATTTTTCCTTAACGAGTAAGGAAAACATATTTACGTACGGTGCAAAAAATACGAATGTAATTAAATATACTGAACGTTACCTTAACTGGCTGAGCTCCCTATGCATCTAATTGCAGCCAAGAAGGGCACTACATAAAACAGGAGAATCTCCGCAAATGCCATACTTTCAACCAAGCCCCCATCATCTTACGATAAATACATCTGTTACGACGTGCGTCTGACGGTAGGGGGAGTAAGATTTTACACGCTCCGACGGGTAAAGTACGTGACGTGTAAAATAATGAGGAGAAACGTAATGCCAATTAGGGGGGGAGCAATCGGTAGTGCCCCGGTCGTGCAGGGCAGCCGAGCGAGGCTTTGAAGTTTAACGGTTTCCGCCGACTGTTTGTTAGCGTTTCCGACTTGCGTAGCGTGAAATCTTTCCACTGGCTTCAAATTCCTATTCAGGAATTCAGAAAGACATCCGTTTTCACACTGAATAAGCCGGCCGCTGTTCTGTTTTGAGAAGCGCATTTATCTGTATCGGAAATGCGGACGACGAGTATTAAAATCACAGGCGATGATCATGAAAAGGAGCCGGTTGGCATGCCACCTATCTTTAGGGCTTAAGGGGGACCCATCTATTTGCTATTGTTCAGCACTTAAACAGGACTTGGTATTAGGGTCTTCCGCATGGCCATTGTTTCACATTTAAGCCGTCTCTCAGCCTCAGAGAAACACCTGAAGTTTTGTTTCTGGACAAAAGACGCTAATTGCTTCCAAGAATTTCATCATAGCGTTGGATAATTAGAGATCCAGCTTGCCAGTCATTCCACTAACTACTTACTTGAAGTTCTCAGTTTTGTCTTTAGATTTCGTTTCGTATTTAACTTGCCAATTTTTTACTTTTTATTTTGAGTTTTAAACCCTCATTTTAAGAAATAATTACACCATTGTTAGGAAACTCTGCTTTGTTTTGTGTGGTTGTAAGATGCGATTAATGTCTGAAAGTATCGCTTCATTCTTGTTAAGAAATGAGTGGCTTTCGAGGCAGTCTAAAATTCTTTACATTTCAGAAGTTGCAGTTTCTACAAAAGGAAATCTAACAATGATTAAAAAATTCAGTATTTCTTTCACTTCAGAAGAATGATGAAGATCAATACTTTATAGAAATAGGCAAATGTGTAAAATTCGCATATCACGCATTTTCAGCATAAATGCCACCAGAAACAAAGAAATGTAAATTTACCATAATCCTGAAATTTTCAATGAAGTTCACTTTTTAAGATTCTAGATAAGTGTCTCAAACCATAATTTATTCTAGGAACAAATGAAACAATTTCTACAAAGAGCTCATTATTAAGGACAAAAAGGCACTACTATTAAACGAGTTAATGAAATTTAGAACCATACTCATACTATGAGGCAAGGGATTTTAAAACTGATCATTTCAAAATAATCTCTTACATTTGTCAATATTCTTTGCAGACAGCTGTAGAGTACTTTATCAGAGTTAACCAAATATATTTCGATAAAAATTTTTAAATTGCGTATTCAGCTGAGTTTCAAAACGATTAATTAATTACGAAATACCATTACTCCAGACTGATTATATAATAATATTACAGCGCAGTAATGAAAGTAAATGGCAGTGAAATTAAACATCGAGATGACAGATTAAAAGTTTCTAAATTTATTTTGTGAGATTTAGTGGAACTGATGTAATTTTAGTAAAGTAAATACTTAATGTTTCGTTAATTTATATAACAAAAACTCTTCTTTAAGATGTAATCAATTTCAGTTTATATGTCTGGAAGTTTTAGTTATGTATTCTTTTGTTATTATCAAAACTCCTTACTGCTCTGTAGGTTATATAATTATGACAACATATAAAGTGCATTTATATGATTATGAACATAAATAGCATTTCTATGACAATGCAATTGCGAATTACGTTTTCATCAGTTTAAGCAGATTTCGTAACTAAAATATTTATGCTTTTTTATATATTTTATTTATTCAATTGCACATGATAATGAAATAACAGTGTTCTGAAGATAAGTTCTTCGGTGATAAACAGCAAGTGGCAACATTTATAAACCAGTGTATTAACATGTAAAAATCTAAATACAATCAACTCCCGACTAACAGGACCTAAATTGAAGCGACGTCAAAAGTTAATCAAAGAACATTTACAAAAAACGATTAACTCACATCGTAATTAAAAGAAAGTGCTATTTACAATTTAATCGTATTTTTAAGCAGTTTCATCTGAAGAATAAGTTCATTTGGCTACATAAATTAAATCCGTATTCAAAATACAAGGAAAACACGGTAAGTAATGAAAGAATAAACATCATTAGAAATGAAGTAACTAAATTTAAAATGGTATTAAAGAGCAATATTTACAACAGAAACATGGTGAATGCCATTGAATTCAAACTCCAGTAAAAACATTAGTTAGAAATTTTTGTTTTTTCGAATTGAGACAGTAGTTTTCCTTTCGCAATAAATAAATTAAACTTTTTTCTAGGCAGGGGTCCGTTAATCCGCAATCCGGTTAATGAGGGGTTGGTTATCCTAACTTTTATTATTCAGCTATGAAGATAATAGCTAAAATAATAAATGCAAGAAGAGCTCTTAATTGTAAGAGCAATTTTTAATTAAAAATGTTTTGACACTTTAAATTTAGGCACAACACACTCCCAGATTGACCTATATTATAAATGAAAGCTTCCTGCTTTTAGAGTGATGATCTGATACTGGTGGTTTTTTGATAAAGAGCTGCACGTATGATGTCTTCTGAAATGCGTATAAATACTTTGCTTAAAATTTGTGCCATGAAAATTTGGGAATTTTCTAACGGCTCTTAAAAAATTGTTTTTATATGTATTAAGAAAGTAAGATCATTCATGAAATCAACAAAGAAAAAACAACCGTTCTATTTGAAACGTTTTGCATTATGGATATCAAAAGGCATGCTCAAAAAAGCACTGCGAAATTCCATTTAGTGAAAATTATATAAAGCCGCCCAACCGGTATAGTGCTTAGCGTCGTTTACTGTCGTGCCGAAAGGCCTGGGTTAGAATCCCGGAGAAGGCACGGATTTTTATAAATGTATAGTGTCGTTGCGGCATAGCGGCACTCCAAACACGCAGCGAGCCGAAAGTCCCTTTGTGTGGCTTGGTCGAAAGTAAGAGGGATGTGAGACCCTTGGACTCATCCCCCGGGGCGCTCTCCATCAAAATTCGGGGCAGAACTGAGCAAAATCGTGCTGTCACCTGTAAGGTGCTCAAAGCTGTTGCCAACGACAGGCGTAAACTAGCGCTCCTTGACACGAGGTATTTCGGGGGCTTCGGCTGATGTTACGGTCAGACACGTGAGTATAAATAACTTAACAACTATATAAAACATTTTTAGTAATATTACTGAGTTTATATTTCAAAACACGTTTTTTTCCTGTAAAATGCTCAGCAAATGTTTCCTTTTCCAAGAGATTCCTTGTAGCTAAGTAGCGCAGGAATTAGAATACATTATAGATTGTTTTCGAAGCATAAAGATGAGGATATCTTTCTTAAAAAATGTTTTGGTTTGATAAATTTTTGAAAAAATTTTGTTTTTTGAAAAATAACCATTTAGGGCTATCTGCCTAAGGGGAGGAATAACTTCCTGGAAGTCTTTCTAGAGGAAACTCGCACGTATAGATGTTACACATGCGGAAAATCAAGAAAACGCCCAGGCAGCCAGCCCGTTTTCAGCATTCGAGACTCGGACCAAACTACCAGTGTTCAGCGACTTTACCGCTCGGCCGCTGGTAGACCTTCCTGTTCTTGTGATACTTGAAACAATATCCGCATCACTCAAGCACTGGAAACCTGATTCAGTAGAAGCATCATCGAACTAGTGAATATCATCGCTAGTCAGCCAAAAAATATTTTGAATTTTTTTCTTCCTTAAAAAGCAATCTACTGCGTAGTAAAAAACTGAATATCACCTAATGAGTCATACAGAGAGGACAAAGAACACAGAGGAGAGAATATTAAGGACAGAATGATTGACATTTGATAAAGATAAAATTTGAGATATGCTATTTCACCACTTTGACTGAATTCATGGAATTCTTATTTATTAAGTGTTAATTGTTTTTACCAATTATATACTATATTCTATTATGAATTTTCAAATTTATGCATTTCTTCTGATTTTTTAAAATGTTTTTAAAATTTCATGAATATAAGAACCGAAATGTTCCAATACTTGATGTTCGAAAGGTAGCGTTCAAGGTACTCATGAAGGTACCCCAACTTAAGGTATATCTGGATTAGGTCGCCATACTGAACCAATCAACAGAGAGACAAATCAACAGAGATAACAAATCAACAGAGAGAGAGAGAGAACGTAACCAACAGGACTCTTGCCACGAGATATTGCAAGGTCTCTTTTTCTAAAACAAATTTGTGCAGAACTGAAATATGTTAAATTTTCTTATTATTTCTGTAAAACATTATAGCTAAATGGCAGAAAAGGTGACAGTATTACAAGTCATTTTCTTATCTTTAATACTATAATTCTTTATTTTTTTAATATTTCAACAAATCATGCTGTTGAAATTAGATGAATTTATATTAAATATTTAACTTGAAGCTTAGCTTAAACAGCTTTTTTTACACAAAATTTTCCATATACGTTTTGTAATATTTTTCTTACTTTTGAAATAGATAACCTTAATCTTTATAAAGCACTCACATAAAAACAAACTTCTATACTTTGTATTAAAACAGTAATAGAAATTGTGGGACAAGTAAGGATGTACATTGAAATATGATAAGAATGAAAATGTTTGAATTTAGCTTCAAAATAAGTATTCTGTATGTATCTACAGGTATAAATAGATAAACACCTAACTGAAACGTGTTTAGACGACTTGATAACTAAAAATATAATGAAAATCAGAACAGGGAAATATATTTTAATTAAAAGAAATATTTTAGCGTTATTTAAGTTTTAAATTCTAAAAATTACATTTTTGCTTAATAGTAAATCGTAATGACTATGTATATCGATAATATCTGTTATTAATAAAAATAACTTCACTAACTGTTAATAAAATTTAAAACATGTCCATTTTAGAAAATTTATTTAAAAAATTAGCAGTTTGTAGGCAAATAAATATAACCGAAATCATACGCAAAATATATATAATAAGAAAAATAATTAATAAAAAAGATCACGGATATTTTTTAGAAGTTTATGTTAACATCTTCACTGAAAGCATTTTTTGTTCAGCTTGAGATAATTACTTTAGACATTCTAACTAGTATATCTTTTGTGAGTGAGCAAAACAAGAATAAAAAAAAAAAAAAAAATCAGACGTTATTTAAGGAAAAACCACTCCGCGTTACGTTTTTCATCGCATTGCAACTTTCGGAATTCTTTTCTAAGAAGAATGAATATCACCAAAAATACACATTTTTAAATTGCTGTAAGTAACTAATGTAAATTTAATCACACTTTTAAACAAAAGGGCTTTGAAAAACGACAACAAAGGAGCATTTTTAAAAGCTTCTGTTTTATATTTCAAAATAAGGAATTCTACGGCATTTCTGCAGTGACGGTTGAAAGAGAGAAAAAGAAAAAGAGTCTGTCTGTTTAAAAGACGGAAGAGTTTATTCCGTTGAACATTTTTATCGTTGCTTGGAAAATTAATTTGCGAAGTTATTTCTCGCTGAAAAAATTATATATGTGTTTAATTAGGACTATATTATAAATTTACACATGACGAGTTTTTTTCCCTTTGTCTTTTTTTTTGTGCATGTGTTGCAAATGAGTTTTAATAACTAATCTAGATGGTGTCTTCTGCAGTAATTTAATTTTACTGAAGATTGTTCGAATATATTCATAGCTCAAAGAAATTTCTTCATTTTCTTTCATACACGACTTAAGCGTGAAAGGTCTCCAGGGAGCACTTATTTATAGTTAGAAAAAGTAACTCATCATAAAAGTTACTAAAATAACTTTTATTACGAGAACTTGAAATTTCGTTTCTTGAATTGTTATTTTATTTCATTGTTTTAATTAATATTATTATATGAGTTAAAATAAGTTATTTCAGCTGAATATTTTTATTTCGTTTCTAATTTAACATTCAGAAATATTATGCAAAACATATAATCTTTTTCATTTCATTCATAAATTATCATTACTAAATATTGAACTTTCTTATAATATTAAAGCAAAATAATTATTATCATCAGCCTTTCACGTCTATCTAAAATGTTTATATTAACAATATTAATATAAATTATATTAACAAGTGTCGTTTATATTAACAATATACGGAGTTTTTAAATATAGAAATTGTGCTAACATGAGTACCAGCTGCTCATATAAAGTATGACAAAGAAAGTTTTTATTAATCAGTAAAAGAAAATCTTAAAAATTATAAGAATTTTAAATCCTTTCATGGTTCAAACATACATTTCATGGGTTCCTCATAGGTAACACTTTTCTGATTTCTTACAAAATTGTAAGCAATAAATGTTATAAATAATTGTAGTTAGACTTTTAGTTCGGAGGATTATTTCAGTCTTAAATACTCAACGAGTAACCCTACATATCTTATGAGTTTTCATTTGATTATAGCAAAGCGCTCGAAATCTGCCTGCTCATAGGAACAGATGCCTTCGTGGAGGACTTTCTAAGGAAAACTGGCTCATAGAAACGTTACATATGACGAAAACTAAAAAACGCTCCCGCAGCCAGCCCATTCATCGGAATTCGAACTTGTACTAAACTATCAATACTCAGTGACTTTACGACTCGGCCGCCGGTAAGCAATACCTCAGAGAGAAAAACATTTTCCACAGGTTGTAGTAATATGAACCTTTTCTTTCATAGTAATAAGTACTGAACATTTGCAAATATTACATGTAGCAGTACATAATTATAATTTAAACATTTCACGATAAAATAAAATATTTCACAAAATTTTGCAAATACAACTTCATTCAAAAAATTGCAAGGCAGAAGCAATGTTTTCGGCATAAATTGTACTAAATATTTTTAATATAAATAAATTTAAGGCACGCGATATTACAAATTCTTTTTGTGAAAGCTCATGTAAAAAAAAAAAAAGAAAAACTACGAATTACTGCTACATATTAAGTACTGAAGACAGGACATATTGAAGTGAAAAAAGGGTGACAAAAATTTAAACGACTGATTAAATAATAAATTTCGTTCAGCGACAAAAATACTTTGATTGAAAACCATCTGTTTATAACTAGATTCATCAAATGTTCTTATATGTGATTCCTGATGGAGGCATTAAAATCTGGGAGATTAAATTTGAAGTTCTCCAGACGTTTCCTGACATTATTTGAAAAAACAGAAAAGGACGTATTTTGACAGTTTTATTTCATTAATAATAATATAATAAAGCAAACATATCCTTAAATTTTAATTACTTGTACGAAGTAAAGGAAGTATTGTGATCACGAAAAATTCGGGGTACCATATTTCAATGAAAATATAAATTTCGACCATTATTTTGGTGTGACACCTGTACGTAAGGACAGAATAAAGGGTTCTTTTTCCCCAAACGAATTACAAAACTGATTTAAAATGGATTCAAAAGAGATTTTTTTCCGTGGCGTTTGTACGTACGTACGTATGTATGAATGTTTCTCGCATAACTCTAAAACGAGTATCCTCAGAACGTTGAAAATTTGCATATAAGACTGCTACAGCATGTAGTTGTGCATCTCCTATTTTGGTTGCAATCGGCCGTACCATATATATATATTCCACTCTGCTACTCGGCTCTGTGAGCTCAGTTTTGTAGTCTCATATGTTGGTAAATTGCGCATTTTTTTGTTTCAAAAATGATTGAATTATGTTGTTCTTATTTTCCGGTTATGGTTTTAAGGCTTTTAGTTTCATGCTTTCAAATATTGCATGCAATATTTGTGGAATTATCGACAGTTTAAAAGTTGTTTACGTGCCGCTAACCATAATTTCTTCTACCATAGCAGCCATATTTGTTTACATTTGAAACTTAGCAGAGTAATGAATAATTCTTTCTGCACTTTCAGTGTCTTTTGTCAAGTGGGACCAAAAGGAAACTTTTAGTTTTGTGCACCGAAAAATCTGCCTTCTTGCCTGCTGGCCGAATCGCTTGTTTTTGTGTAGAAATTGTAATTTTGATCGTAAAAATTGTTTTTTTTAATTGTTTTAACTGTACTTGGTGTTTTATGTTTTTCTATATCTTTCAGTTTTTAAAGAAAATATTTTGAGTTTGTATATCTCTTTTGCCTTGCCGCGAAGTGAAAACTGAATTAATTGAATGAGAAATATATCTCTAATGAAATTCGAGGAAATGTTTCGTATTAGCAACAAATACTGTCGCCAGTCTGTCTCGGACAGAGGAGAACAGAGTAGCGCATACACATTAGATAAGCGGCGCTGAATCGTTTGCGAAAAACTGTTTCTTTTTTATTTGTTTAATCGCCTTTATACATCGTTTTAGATTTATTATTGTATTTAAATAGAACATGTGGCAACGATTATATAATTCTTCAGATGATATAATTTTTGTGCATTCTGAGTTATAAAATGAATGAGATATAACGTTGTTAAGTAAACCTAGCGCCAGAGTGTCGCTTTGGTAAAGAAATATCGTGAATTTTAAAGAGTGCATTTATTCTTTTATGGTTTATGAGCTATCGACGAAGTATATTTTCAGTAAGTTTAAAAGCAATGCAGAAAAAAATGCGTATAATTTAATATTCCGTACAAGGAAGTCATGTGGTGTACACATCAGCTTTTCTTTGATATGTAATCATTTTTATACTTATTTATTGCTTTAGCTTTCGCAAGGAAATCACGCATATAAATTAAGTGTTTGTGTAGACAACTGTATATTAACTCAAATGAAAATTATAGGAAAATTAATATAAGGTAAAAAAATTCAGAAATTTAACGAGAAAAAATTGAGGGAAAAAGAATATGAAAGAGTTCACATTTTAACTGTCACCAAAAAGGGGTTATTAGGATTTTTTACGCTCTCGCGGAGCTCTCAGACGACCAGTCTGCTGTTACACTCACTCATTTATCCATTCCTTTAGGTTTATTATTACGCATCATTTTCGTCGCACATACGCACTATATAATTCAACAGCAAAATTATAAAAATTTTTAGAGCAGCAGAGTATAAGTTCCCAAAACTGGGTTAAGTGTTAGAATACATTTTTCTGTTTTGTTCAATCTTTTTTCCCTTCATCTTATCAATACTCAGTTTTCTTACGAAGATGGCTTTGTAAAAATTTCTGTCTTCTTATTACTAAGGTTTTGTGCGTTTATTAAATACACTTTATTTATTAAATATAACGTTCTTGGCGCTTACGCCACATAACGATTCAACAGCAAAATCGCGAAAGTATTTAAAAACAGCATATGTTTAGAATTTTCGATTTCGATAGACAGTCTAGCACGCTGACGATAAAAATGTTTTTTCCTGTAACATGTTGCCACTTCACTTCTTACTTTCAAATCTTTGAGTTTGTTAATCATAAATTAATTAAAGTTTTCAAAGTATGAAATATAAAATTCGAAACTCAAAATTCGGTCTTCCGGATACCAATGTACAGGTGGAGGACTACATCAGTCAGAATTGGATGGCTCTAGGTACCGTTGCTTCCTGTTCTTTCGAGACTAATATCCCATTCAGGGCTAATGTCTCTTTTGGACTAAAAATTCGATAATTTAATTTCCAATATGATTAATATTTCTAATATAATTAAAATATCACTTATATATAATATACTTATACCATAATAAAGGAGGAAAAAGTACCTTATACATCCCTCCCTTTAAAGGGATCCAAATCCCAACGGTTACGAACCACCCTCCATCACCTTCTAGTTCAGGCGCCATTCAATAGGCTATTTTGAAGCAGGAAACGTGAAAAATGTTTATTACCCGGGACTCGAACCTTGGACCTCCCGAACAAGCGTCAAGTACGCTTCGAATTTGTTTCCAGTTCTCGATGTTTGAGTATTACCGACTGCCCATTTTCAACGCGTTCACTTTATGTGGCTAGGCAATGGGACGAAAGTCTTAAATTTATAACATATATCTTCTCTGTTCTTAAAGCGATTCCTCTGATGCATAAGAACTCAGATGTGAAGTTAAAATCTTTGAAACTACTCGATTAAATTAAAAGTGAATGAAAAATTCTTTGCGTATTGTTTACTTTGCTTTCTTTCAATAGTCGGGAAACGAACGAAATCTGATGCACTCTAGCAAATTGGTATTGAATAATGTCGGAAGAAAATATACACTGGCAGCAATGAACAACCAATGGATAATGGGAAAAAAATATATTACAATTGAGTCTAGACAGCGGTAGGAAAGAGGAAGAAAACTATATTATTCATTACATTCGGATCACGCTTTTTATTTGAACGTCTGACCAAGAAACTTCTTGTAGGTATAAGTAAAATGCTGGGAGAATACGAAACATCTTTTTTACAGGTTATCCTGTTGAATGTAAGTGCAAGAAAAAAAGGATACACAGCATCAGGGAAGTGAAACGAATATGGAATTGATTATGATTCGTTGGGGACTAGTTCAAAAATTACGGATGCTTAAGGTAAGGTTATAACGCCTTGTGGCGCTTACCATATGTTGATTAAAATTTTTCGGGTACAGAAGTAATTAAATCCAGAAGTAAATGTATCAGTATATGAAAATTGTGCAGATTTATAATTCAAATTAAAATCTGAAAGAAGTATTTCATACAGAAAATTTTTATGATAAATTCAAACTAAATGAATGATAACATATATTTTTTTTTTCCGTTTTAAAACACTTTCACATTATCATTTCTTTTCCAAGCAGTGAATGTATTTTGCTATGTTAATAAATTTTAGATGCAGGGTAACTTACATACATATACATTTTCTGTCTCTATATAATATATGCATTTCAGAATATTCATACAATAAAAATTATTTCTCAAACTTAACGTATTGTTAAATTTTATTTAAAGAAATTAGAAAACAGTAGGCATAAATTATTATATATATGAATATTTTGGTTTAAGTAGTATTTAAAATATTTCTCTAAGTATACCTTTTTACTTAGATGTTTTAAATTTTGGTGGCGCATCAATATATAAATTATGGGAGGTAAATTCATAGGTTTAAGAAAATCTGTAGGGAATAATTGCATACATTTATGGATGAGGATAAGTTTCAATTGTCAGCTAAGCTGCAAATCTGATAATTCATTTTCACGTTTTGGTTAAACATATAAAGTATTTCTCCCGCCTTCTTAGCATGCCTTCGTGGTGTAGTGGTCAGCACGCTCGGCGCGTGTTCGAGAGGCCTGTGGTTCGAGTCCCGGTGAAGGCGTTGCTCATTTTTCATCTTTCCGGCTTCAAAATAACCTAATGGCTTTACAAACATTTCACAAGATTAGTAAATATGAATTAATTTAAAATGAAAAGCTCTGTTCAAAAGTTTTAAAAATTGATAGTTAAAGTTTCATATCTTTTTAAACTTGTTTTTAAACCTTAATACTAAAATAAACCGCGTGGTTCTCTAAGAGATTGTCAACAAATGAATCATCAATTTCTTCAAACATAAACACATTCTCTTCTACATCATAGTTGTGTAATTATTCATACATTTTCTTTCATTTTCAGTAGTTATATACATATTTTTAAAAATATTATCATTATCGTAGGCTCAATTGTTTCAGAGTCTTATGCACATTGCGTAACAATATGCATTGCAAAATTCTTATGCGCTGTAAAAGTATGCACATATTTATTTATATAAAAAGAGTTTAATCAACGAACTGCGCGTGTTTTTACGATTTTTTTGCCATATTCAAAAAACATTACAATAAATTATGAGACAGTTTTTATCTGCACATTCTCGAGATAATGTAAAACGAACTATTTCTTAAATACACTCCTTTAGATTAATATTTTGAGTAATATATACGCCATTTGAGACATTTGGGCAAAAAATGCATATTATATATACACTCAGTTTTATATTTATGTATATGCGTTATCTTAAAAACATGGACTGTTATCTACTATTGCCCTTTTTCATTATAATTGGAGAAATCCGATTTACATTTAATTCACTAGAAAATAGTAATACGATATTTATGTTGCTGTGGGCATTATGAACAGATACATGCCAAAATAGGAAAAAGCCATAAAATGGTTTCACCCGCAAATAATACTTGACAAAACTAACAAAAATGTCCCTACAAGATGTATTTTCTGCTTAGCATTGTGTTCTCTAGAAAGATTTAATTATTTTTACAATATATTAGCACTTACAAGTTTATTTTTATGATTTAGGTACAACATAAAGCTTTAATAATTGCTCATGAATAAATTGAACAAAAATTTTGAAGAGCTGTTAATTATACATAAGCTAATATATTGTTGGATTGCGCAGTATTATCTTTATACTGCAAATTAGTAATCATCGCAAAATATATACTACTATTTATACTGTTTTGAAACTATGAGCCAATACATTTTCTTTCATGAACTAATATTTATACAGTTTCATAAACTGCAGTTGGAAATGTTATAAAACTGCAGTTTTATGTTTTCATAAAGCACTTAAATATTTGCTTAAAATTTCCCTTTTCGAATTTATTTAACACAAAACATAAATTATCTCATCTTATAAACTTATTTTTCACACTGAATCTTATAAATTTATCTTTCACATTGAAACATATCTGCATGTACTTCATTGTATTTCAGTTTATAGAGTTAGTTTGTTGATCAGAAAGAAATATGCGCTTGGATTGATTTTGGATTAAAAAAAAAAACTAATGAATATAGAAATATCGAAATTTATCACTTATTTTTGTATAATGTTTTTCCATTATGCAATTAAAATCATCTATAATCTGAATTAATTCTTGCATACCTAGTACGTATTCTTTTAAATACTTCATTGCAATAGCAAAATGAGTCTTTTTTTAGATAAAATTAATACTAAGAAGTTAACTAGACTCCATAGCATACAAAAGATCTCCATTCCCGTAAATTCATAAATTTTAGATAAAATGAAATTGATTTAAGTTTATTTTATGTTAGTATCTCACATATATTTCTAATTTATCCAAGACAAATTCTTACAGAATGAATAAACTGAGCAAAGGAATAAATTAATCAGACATATGAATGAAATAATGTTTCGTTACTTCGACAATAAATCTTCGTCAGATACACAGCTAATATAATTATACGCTTCGGCTTCCAGTAGCATAATTTCATTAGTTAAAAGTAACGGCAAAAGTTATACATTTGAACGAATTTTTCTATTATATTAGTCCTTTCGAAGTATCATTTATGCGTAGTTAAATAATTGATAGTCTCAGTTTCTAAAGACAATATTTTTAATCGTTAGGTAACTTTAATTTCAATAAAATAAGCAAAATCTAATTAATTGAAAGACAAAAAATTAAATTCGATTTATTAAATCTTCCACATGTCCGCATGACATACACTGACGAAGTAAAAAAGAATACATGAAACTTGGTATTATTTGATTTGTTAAATTAATTAAATATATACCGATTCATTTTGTTATAGCTAGTTTTAAACGTACAGGCAATATGACTGAAAAATTTCAAATCAAAAAATAAGTCTGTCACAGAATAGTTTCAAATTTTTCTAAGTATTACTTTGCTGCTCAAGATTCTGTATTGACAGTTCTTGGAAAAGCATTAAAATTTTTGTACTACTCATTTCTAATGACCTTAGAAATCTTATAATACCATAAAGATCTCGCATACAAATATGTGACCGGTTTCAGGTTCTGGAAATGAATTATTGCACTGGAATAACTTCTTAACAAAATACAATTGTAAAACCTGTATATAATCTTAAAATTATGAGAAATTCAAAAGAAAAGATGTAAGAAAGGAGGGAGCTGCTGAATGAAAACTGAGCAAAAATTAACAGAAAAATATCTGAAAATTTTCAGATTTTTACGGTCGCCCAAAAGGGTTTATTAAAATTTTTTACGCTCTCGCTGAGCTTGAAGTCTACCAGTCTGCTCTTCCACACACTTCCATCAATACTCTTTTTTGTCTTTTAGCTTTATTATTAAGCATAATTTTCTTCGCACTTACGCCATATACAATTCAACAGCAAAATTACAAAAACTTTAAAAGCAGCATAGCAGTGTACGTTTGAACTACCGATCTACCGTTGCAAACATTTTTCTGTTTTTTCAGATCATCATATTAAACTTCAGTTTTAAGACATTTTTTGCCTTTATTTATTAACGTTTTCTGTATTTACTTTATTCATTAAATATAACGTTTTTGGCGCTTACTTCAGATAGCGATTCAACAGCAAAATCGCAAAAATATTGAAAAAAAGCATATATTTAGGATTTCGGATAGACATTCTCACGCACAGAAGATAAAAATATTTTTTTCCTTACAGTGTTGCCACTGCTCGCTTCGAAATCGTTGAGTTTGTTAATCAAGAATTCGTTAAAGTTTTACAAAATATGAAACAGGTAATAAAACAAATTCGAAATTCAAAATTTGGATTTCCAGGTGCCAGTTGTTAAAAACTGGATGGTTCTAGGTACCGTTGTTTTTTCACGATGCTTGAATATGCATAAATTCATGCAGATTATTCATTATTTAATTTCTTTAAATATAATACAGGGTTATAATATCTGGTGGCAAAAATTTAAAACGTGATACGGCGTTTATAGTGATTCAACGCAAAATGCCGTTTTGAGTTTAATATCCCATTCGGGACTAGCATCCCTTTTAGGAAATGCTTGCTGAAGTATAATTTATTCTAAACGCGTTTTCTGACTTCAGAAATATAAAATGGCTGTGTCGACGTTTAAAATCACTGACTTTCTAATGGTGATTACCTAAAAAGCTACTAATGCGCACTATGGTTCAGATTCATATAGAAGATTATATTACATCAAAGGACGGGACACCAATGTCGACTATCAGTTACCTGCAAAGTTTCAAATTACTAAATTGTTTAGCTCCGAGAGTTTGATTTTAACTCCCTTTCCAACTGCTTACGGTGAAATCTATAGTATAGGAACTGACAAAAAGTTAAATAATCGGTTGAGTAATATATCAGAGTAATATATAGTTTGATCATATTTAGAGTTATTAGAAATACCTTTCAGAGTTTGCAACAAGAATTAAAATTAAAGATAGATATAAGACGTCAGCGGTTTTCTATCAGCATCTTGCATTTTGTATTTTGTGAGCCGTATGTGTATTTGGTGTGTGTTTCTGGTCCATTAAAATATCTTTCTAAATCAAGAAGCTCCATATATTTAATTTCTTCCGCCCACATGAACTCTACATTAGTCTATTCTCACATTCATATGTGTCACGTAGAACTCAGCTGAAAAAGATTTAGTATTTTAGGTCTTGTATGTTTTGAGACCTTTTTTCGACATAGCATCAGACAATAGTGTTTATAGATATTATATATTGTTACATATAATATATGTATATGTTATTCCCATATATAACGCTTAGTAATATTTCTACACATTTGTGATGCATCATTTCGATTTATCAATCTCGGCGTCATTACTTACTTTGGACAGGCACTCGGGAAAATTTTCAAAACAAATCTTTTGAAATACGATATATCAACATTTTTCATATTTCAGAAAAAATTATATGGTACGATGGGGCAGAAGTTTTGATATAATTAAAGATTCCAGTCCATGTATATCTAATAATTTTCTTTAATACAAAAAATGCCAATGTTTTATGAACTCTATTAAGTAAAGAATAAGTAAAGTCATTCATTATAAGTAATAAGTAGTTGTCAATTTTGTCACTCCATTTGCACATCTCTCTCTCGATTTCTGTATGCGGCAGTATCCTGTATAAGTATATTAAACTACTTTATATCCTGTACATTAAAATACTTTATAAAACTATTGTAATACATAATTTCTGGTTACTGCACTGAAATTAAAAGTTAGCAAACGTATTTTCACATTTCCTTTCCATTTCGTGATATTATTTTTGAAAATAACTTCCACATGTTTTGATTGCCTTTGTTTTGATTGTAAGGCTGCCGTTTTAGCGAGCTTTCTTGGTGTAGTGGTCTGCACGCTCAGCGCGTAAAATAGAAGTCCTTGGTTCGATTCCCGGAGAAAGCGTTGCATATTTTTCATTACTCCTGCTTCCAAATAACCTAATGTCTCTACAGTGGCGTCCGAACTAAAAGGGTGTTGGATGATGATTCTCCTCACCCAGGTTTTGGCGATTGGGTTTCCTAAAAACTCCAGACGCCCTTTAAAAGGGAGAGTATATAAGGTATTTCTCCCGCTTTTTTAGCGAGTCTTCGTGGTATAGTGGTCTGCACGTTCAGCGGGTAAAATACAGAGTCCCGGTGGTTCGATTCTCGGTGAAGGCGTTGCATATTTTTCATCTTTCCTGCTTCCAAATAACCTAATGTCTCTACAGCCTAATCGAAAGAACTATGTACGTTTTGCTAAGGGTAAATCGTTTAGAAAATATATCTAACTAGGAAAAAAGATAAAGGTATTTATTGAGATAGGCCTAGTTACGACATTTTAGAACATAATCTAAAAAACTTTGAATCATATGATCCCTGAATCTTCTGTAGTTTATTTACTGTAGACTTGAGTAAATTAATATAAACTCCTGATTCACTACAAGCAACAAAACACAAGGCCTATAACATAGTATGTAAGTTACACTAAATTTAAAGGTAAAGAATAGTGCGAGACGATACAAGTGAATTTAAACTAACAGGTTGACTCAGAAACCTACACCGGCAAGATGCTAACTCGATGGCAAGAATGCGTAGCCGCTATTAAGATTAACAGCTGGCAGAAACTAACAAACGTGCGCTCACAATAGCGAAGTCACGCTTTGCCTAACCTTATCTCTCCAACAGCTTAATAACTCTCGTTTACTCCACTTCATTTACATCCTAGCAAGGAAAGGCAAGGTGAAGTAAAATAATTCAGGAACGGCTCACAAAATAAAATAACTATTAGTAAATATAAACAGAACCTCACAAGCTAATAAAGCAGTATTAAAAGGTTATGAAGCAAATATCGTTTACATTAAATATGGTAAACATTTCCGTTTATTTAAAAAATATAAATAATTGGTGGATTAACATTCATAGCTATTTGAGTCTTTCTGAAACACAGTGCATAAAAGATCTGCGCCGAAAGAGTATGTTAGACAGTCATAGGAAGATGTCTGCAAGATAGCACGAAACAGTTCCCCGCCGGGAATCTTATAGACTATAGAAATCTTAAGATTTTATTGCTTCTTAAGTACAGGCTAGATTGCTGTTGCGTTACAATATCACTGAATAGAAATTAGCAGTTTCTGGAATAATTTATTATAATATTAGCAATAACGTATTATTAATAAGGTAACATATTATTAAGAAATAATATTTTAATGTTAAGGTAATAATAAATTATAGTTTTTTCAAGATACACGTCGAAAGATCCTTACAACGGAGCTTATATTAAGCACCGAAATGAAAAACAGATAATATAGCGTGAAGGGTTGTTTTTTATATAAGAATACTATAATTTATTATTACTAACTTTACATCAGTGGCTAGTAGCCCTTTTAAAGTACGAAAGTAAGAGAGAACAAAATCTCTGGAAATAACTTTTATGTTAATTTTATACTTAAGAGCCAAGCCTAAATATCATGCTATCTGAAGGTTAAGAGTCTAGTGCAATTGATCCCATGGTTCAACTCAAGTGAAAGATTTTGAAGAAAATGACGATTCAAAATAAAATTGAATACTACTGAATAACTGACAGTCTCATTCATTCAGCATCCAAAATAGCTTATCTTAATTAACATAAGAACATTTCCCCACAAAGAAATACCTAGTAAGATAAAGAACAGAGAAATGCTATTTTAGAAGCTGAGGCTTCTATTTTAATGTTACGTTAGCCTTCTTTTATAATAAATGCATGTGCCAGTTAAATTATGTAACGAATTATGTTTCACGTATGGAGCTATTATAAGAATAATAAAACTAATCTACTACAGAAAAGTGAATATTTATTATTTTAAGCCTCTTCCTGTCAAGAAAGAAAGTCGTTTCTCCCCTTTCTTCTTATATAAGAAAACATTAATTACGCTACGTAATATGAGACATAAAACGAAAATTAGTGCACTTGATTTTATTAGGACATCGAAAAATTATAAAGAGTATATTTGCTCCAAACAAGTTACTTTAGAAAATATCGTTGTTATGAAACCTGCGTATTAGGAAAACAAACGCAGGACACTTTTGCTCGAATTTCTTTTAAAATACAGAAAACAACTATTTTGTGCCTCATTTTTACGTCAATTTATTTGAAAACGGTACACCTAAGTTACTCAAGTTCAAAACCTTAGAAGGCAAATTTTTTTTGACATCTTATGTACTTTGTTTTCTAATGAAAAGCCATTAGAAAACACATTTGTTATAAATCTTTCACTAGAAAGAAAAGTTAGTAGATTATTAGTTGTTTTATTATTTATTTATTTTATTGCATTTATTTTACTTTTATTTTATATTTGTTTATTTATTTATGATTTATTTTATACCGCTAGGTGTTTCCCTTATTTGTTAGTTGCATGTAATTTAGTTATTTGTTTAAAATAATTTTCCAGGAAACTCATTAGCCTCTGTGTTATTTTGTAGCGGGTAACAGCAAACATTCTAATTAATTTCACTTAGGCATTTATGAGAATCACAGCGACGTTAAGACAATTGTGCGAGTGATGAATTAAAAGGTAGATACCTTTTTGGTAGAAGGTTCTTTCCAGCTCCACAGAAACACACATGCTCTCATCATGTCACCCTCCAACTAGAAACAGACGCTGTGAAAAAAAATTTTAGACCTCACTGAGGAGAAACCGCATGGTGACCAGGGTATTCCACTTAAAGACTTTTGCTTTTTGATTCTGATAACATAAAGGCAGTCACTAATGTATACTAAGATAGCTCCCTCATACCGGTTACCGTAATGATTCAACTGGGTCCGTCGCAATCACCATAGTAGAACCTCAGGTTTAAGCTTTGTCTTTTTAGTTTTATTATAAAAGGAATAACTGCACATTGATCTGCTGAGGATGCTTTCGATAGCAATAACGTTACCACTATACCTTCAACACAAACCTTTTATCACAACAAAGATTTTACTAAACACAGTTCAGCATTGGCTAATATATTGGCTCACCCCGCTGCTCTGTTGTCTTGGTGATAAGGGAGTCGGTTACCATAGCTATGAGCCCAGGTTCGAACCCTGTAAAAGGCATAGATGTTTGAAATACTATAGTTTTTTGTAGCACTGGGAAATTGAATCTTCAGAGTCGATAGTTCTCTGGAGAGCTTAATGGTAAGGAAAGCCGGATGGAAGACTGTCGGATTCATTTGCTAGGGGTTCTCCATCAAACAAGGGATGGGTGTTATTCGGTCACCTCTTGTGGTGCACCCTTGCGATACTTAGCGATGCTGGCAGCCATATCCTTGGGCCTGAATTCGAATCGGGCAAAAAGCATGAATGTCTGTAAATGTATAGCGCTTGCGCGACTTGGGGTTACTTAAAATCGTGGCAAGCCGAAAGAGTAGCTTATCTCGAGTAGCTTGGTGATAAGCGAAGAGGCATGGGAGATAGTCGAATCCGTTTTCCTGGATGTTCTGTATCAAACTTGGGGCGACGTTGCAGGAGAAATGACTATATATGGACGACCATACGACTACACTTGAATGTGAAGGTATATATATACCTGTACGACCAGTGGACCAGTTATTATCTTTAGGTATTATTTATGCTTTAGTAATGAATTGATCTTCTCTAAAAATGAAAAAAGATGACAATATTTTGCCAAGGGACAAAAACGATGTTTTTAAGGTAAGAGTGTATTCGACAGAATATAAAGCATTCAACTTTAATAATTATTTGTAGTGTGAAAGGCATGGAAAGTGTCTGTCCTCTACATACAGGATGAATCTGAACAAGAGGGCAAAACTTTAGGGGGCGATATAAGGCAGCTATAGGAGCAATATTCGTCATAGAATGTATGGTCGGAAAGTAAGTAGTGAGAAGTTACAAAGTAGTTTACCACTGTCATATTTAAAGAATTAACACAAGAATGAGATGAAATAATTAGAAAATATTTTATTAAGAGAACATGCTCATAGAAATTGTTCAAAAGACTTTCCGCCAGCTGTAATGCAGGCTGCACACCTGCGGGATAAGGATTGGTGCACATTTTCGAAGACACCAGGCGTTTCCAGAATATAGCCAGCAACAACGGCGACTACATCCATATTGGTTTCAATAGGGCACTCGCAGATTAAGCTTTTCATATGGCCCCACAGGAAAAGTCCAAACACGAGAGATCCTGGTAGATAAGCTATGAGACGATCTTGACCAATCCATCGCACTGAAAATTTTGCGGTTCCTATAATCAGCAATCCACGGTAGAAAATGCCGTTGGGTAAGAGGACTGACCCTTTTTCTGCCATTTATTTACAATGCCATCTAGCGGCTCGCCTTTCGAGTTCCTACCTTACATTCTATGACGAATATTGCTCGTATAGTTGCCTTCTATCACCCCGTATAGTTTTGCCCTTTTTGTTCAGATTCCCCCCGTATAACTCTGAGACAAGATCTTTACGAGCCATTCGCTGCACAAATCGACTAAATCTATAAAACAAAAGTGGAGAAATGTGATGAAATAACGTATATTGCTTTCTAAAATTCCCTTTACAATATTCAAATGAATATTGTAAAATGCATAAATACAGATGTAGCTTTCATCTAACGGTATATAAAATTGATAAGAAAGAATAGCCAAAAATTATTCATCCCTAACCTTACAATTGTTATGTGACTGGGGAAATTAATCGCTTTGTCAAGTGAAATAAAAGTCATAAAACTAAATTCAGTGTTAGAAACTGTTTTATCAGAGAAAAAGTTAATTATTATTAGTACTTTTATCACAGATGTTTCATAAATATGGATATCAGTTCTGTTATGATATATTATTTGTGATCAATTCATCAGTAACATAAAAGATGTGCTTTTTATCAGCTGTATGTACGGTTTCGTCATTTCGAATTGTTCTCACGTTTTTACCGTAATCATGGTTAACAGCCGGAATGCATTTTAGCAAGGCCATCATGTCTCTCATTTTTATCCTTTGTCACATTTCTATCGTTAGGATATAATAAAGGCTGATCTACATATTTCAAATTTTGTGGTGTACCTGCTAGATATTTACTTATATTATTAAAATGCATAATCCTTGTTAGAATTTAACAAAATTACTAGAAAATGCTTTACCTGGTAATCTTGACTTGCTTCAGTATCAGGCTGGGTAATATTGTGCAGTTTTTCTCTGGAGTGAGCATGTCGTCGGTATAGGTAAGCTGCAGCAACGGCTAGTAGAATGCCGGCGACTCCTCCGCATAGGGCAAAGGTAAGAATGAAAAGTCGGCGGTCTTTATCTGGACTGACAACTTCATACTTCACCTGAAATCCGAGCAGAACTTGAGTTTCAAAATTCCTTACATTCAAATAACTGATTTATAATAAACGTATATTTTTAAAACTATAGCATTAGAAATTATTTGAATGAATATTATTTTAATTAATTAATTTTAAAGCGTCTCCGCAGTTAAAACAGTATTCAAATATGCTGCTGAATAATTTTTAAATTCCTAGATTTCCTGGGAAATTTCACCCGTTTGATAAGTCATCGCGAAGGAACCAGTTGAAAATTTCATTTGATTTATTGATGCAACTGATTTATTTAGTTGATAGTGATGTAACTGAAATTAAAACACGTCAGTGCAAAATTTAAAACTGGGGCACAATCCTTAGAATACTGCATATTTTAAATAAAGTTTTATCGATTTCAAAGTCGATTTTACATAACCCCGCCTTCTTATTAAGTCGATTTGGCATAAGCGCCTCTTCTTAAGCAAAAACAATAAATTTTGCTAATAGCCTCATATATTTTTTTTTCAAATTCTTATAAACATAGATTGCGTAGATAAATAAATATATGCTATAAATATACTAGTTTTCAATTAGCGACTTGTAATGGTCCCTGTACTATGCAAAATTTACATCAGAATTTTCCGGTGACTGTAGAAAGTTGAAGTAAAAATTAAGAAGTGTTGTCAGCAACTTTGATAACGCAGTGTACAGCACTCGTTTAAAAAACAAATTCTTTTTTCCACTAAAACATATAATTATATTCTTGGCGAGTTCTGGCTGGTGCTGATTTTCTCTCTCTTATTTGTATTTAATATAATAAACATGCGGAATCATCTTTATTTAACTTTAAGTTCTCAGGAAATGCAGCCTTAAAGTTTTGCCTGTTTTCATAGACACAAACGTAAATCAGGCAACAAAACAATTAGGAAGAAGAAAAATGGCATCAATTTTATACCTATTCTTTTGTTGTTGTAACTTATCTCATTTGTTCGACAGCAATATCAGATGACAATGAATTCTTCACAATACCCCCTCCCTACATGAACGCTGAGTAGATTCTCTGAAATTTTATTCGCAAAACGAAAACAACAAGCTATAATTGCAGCGTTTCTAAGTCCACAGATAAGATTGTTCAACTTGTTTTAAGATACAAGCCAAGACAAAAGTTTTTTATTTTGACTCAGAAATTCAGGAGCGACAAAAGCAATGGAAATAAAAATTTTCTAGCATTTGTTCTACTATTATTAATTGTTATTTTAAATAGTTTCATGCAAGAAAAATTATAAAATTATTTCCGAAAAGTAAATATTTTATATAATATTTATGTGTCAAGCATTTTCGGTTTACAGTTCTATTTTGTGCTATTTAGCCTTCAGTTAAGGAGGATTATATTTATTAAATAAATTAATTATTAGTTTGGCAAACTAACTTAATTTAAATTTTTTATTTACGTGAGGTCTTTGTGATGTATATAATTCAGTAAAAAAAAATTAGATTGCAAATATAGTTTCATTCTATAAAATAACTTTACTCAAATTCATATAAAATTATTTTTTATTTAAAACCCGTTGACGACTGCGGTTGCATTTTCGCAACATTAGTTAAAAATATTTTTCATTTTCTCTATAGTATTTTTTTAACTTTTGTTGTATATTACAGATAGAACTTCATTGTTTCTGGGAAAAAAAAAAAAAAAAAAAAAAAAAAAGCTATTTCTCTTATATTAAATATTTTCATAAAAATAGATGTTTGTTTTGGTACATCGTTGCGAATTTTTTTCTTTTAATTTTGAGTAGATCTGATAGAATCAAATAATAGTATTGATTGTATGAAGATTGCCCAATCTTCTACAAACATTAGACTGTATAAACACATCAAAAGGTAGGGCTATTATTTTATTTTCTGGCATAAATATGTATATTTTAAAACGTTGCCGAAACGTAACGTCTGTCCAAAGCAGTATCTTTACACAGATTTCATAGATGGTGATACTGTCTTTTACCAGTTTCACAAACAAAGAAACTTCAAAAACAAAAAAACTTTCAAAATGACGAATATGGAGACAATGGGTTTTAACGGTTATAATTCATGAAAGATTGGATAAAACTGAAAAGCTGGCTAAAGAACGTCTTTATTTAAATATTTTAATTGCCAATTTCATGTCATGTGAAGTTCTTTTCAGCACATCTTTATATAGTTGAGCTAATGATTCCTTAGTTTGGAAGACATTCATGCAAAATGTTTCTCAAAGGAAAACTCGTTCATTTTGTGTACAACATTTGGTGTTTTGTATACCTATGAAGAATAATTTTTATCATTTTGATATATATTCAAGAAAGTATTCAAAGACATTGACTGATCTTAGACTAGCTGAATATTTTGTAACAGCTTATTAAAGTGTGGTGGAAGTTTCTTCAACCATTGCATATATTTCGACAACTTTTTATGTCATACATATCGTTGTCGGAATTGAACGCGTTCAAATTTCATGCGGCTGGAGCAATTGTTGAGTATGGATTAGGAAATCGCCTTATTATACTTATAAACAAAATGGAAAAAGAAAAATGTGGAAAAAAAAACCCTCAAGAAAAGAAGGGACTCAACAAGGAAATACTCAAGAAAAGAAAACTAATATGCATCCGTTAGGCTATCTAAACTCATCGGAAATTACAACAAATATATAGACGGACCTTCTAGACGATCTTATTGCGATCTTGTTGCATATAGAAAAAAAAGGAAAAATAGTGGAGTAAAAAGTAAATTGGTGGTGGCCTATTTTTTACGAATTTTATTTAAGTAGCTAAATCAAATGGATGAAAATGTTTTAAGATAGCTGCAGAAACCAAAATGTCTTTGTTAGATCTTAAGGTATTTCTCCCGCCTTCCTAGCGTGCCTTCGTGGTGTAGTGGTTCTGCATGCTGGACCGGTATCCAGAGATCCGTGGTTCTATTCCCGGCGAAGGCGTTTGCATATTTTTCATCTCTCCGGCTTCCCAAAAAATATCTAATGTCTCTACAAGATTTTCAAAGAAGTGTTGCGCTGTGATTGTTGCGAGCAAGGGAAAGATAATTTGAAAAGCTGCCTTCATCTTCAAATATTGAATGTGTTGGTTGACTATCTTTCTTTCGGTAACTTAACCCGGAATAGTCACTTACAAGCATTCAGCGAATAGTCGCTACACAGATTTTCAGTATTCTAGCTTACAAGTATTTCTAATCTAGGTAGGCTATTACAAAACGATAACTGTTTGCAATAAATATTACGTGTCTTTGTATAGTAACTCTTTCAAAACAACTTTTCAAAGATTTCTCAGAAATAATCGGTTTTGATTCACGCTACGTTTTCGCAACATTTTGTATCTTCAATAAAAATAAATTTTATTTATTCCAGTTGCATTTTTTTCTCTTAATTAGACTCTAATACATCAAAAATATTATCTATGTTCATTTCCTTCGAATGAAAGTTAGTGAGGACGTTAATGGACGTTAATGTTTTTCATTACAAATAAATGAATTTGAATCACAAAATCCTTCTTGTAAATCATACTTCTCCGAAGAAATAATGATAAATTATTTGTATGACTCAATAACTATCTCTTTTAAAATATAAAAAACATTCTATTATATTTTAGGATAAAAGAAATTTATACCTGAAGAAAGAAATATTCCGATATGTAATACTTTATAATCAAATCTTTCACTGACTTTATAAGGATATATGAAATATATTGATGGTGCCTCAATTTCTATCGATACAGGTATAAGGTCACTGCCTCAATTTCTAGTAATAAATACAGAATTAAAAAATATCTATTGATGTTAATGTTGATTTTAGACTTCTATTGATAATTTTAAGCGGTCTTGCATTAAAAGGCAAAATTTGTCACTGTTGATGTAAGAAAATTTCCTAATGCAGTCATTTTTTTATAATGCGAAAAATGCATTTTCGGTTGCAATTATAAAATTACTTTCCCCGAAAGCATTTTAAAGCTTTTTCGAGTGCCGTTTTTACAGTACAAGTACGACTGCTCAAGTATGACAAATAAGGAATTATTAAAGAAGAATTCAAATTCTTCAGTTTTTGTCTCCCTTCACTCATTTTGAATCCATGAAAAATCTGCAACATCCGATTGAAGACAAAATGGAAATTCTCGTGTTTCGTCTTTTCCATTTTTAAATACTTTCAGCAGTAGCAGTTTTAAGTCTAAAAAAAAAAAAAAAGAACTGAGAAACGAAAAGAAGCTTTTAAAACGAAACAAGCCAATTCATTTCAAGAGGATGAAGTGAACTCGTAAAAAAAAGCAAAACAATATATTCCATGGAAAGAACTTCCGTACAAATTCATTTCGTAATGGTCGCTCAAAAGAAATGGCAGAAAACTCTCTAGAAATACTAAACCAAAAGCTCAGCGTCTTTTCATCGTAAGGATTTTCTTATGTCAACGTAAAAGCAGAAAAGGGATATTGAAAAAGCGATGCGAGAAAGTAATAGTAGTAATGGCCTATGGCTTTGTAATTGATACCAGAGGTAGTTGAGCGCCTTTCTGTATTTACTCTAGCTGTGATAACATATAAGAAAAGTATGGCAACTTGTCTACAATGAATAAAATGAAAAAAGGGTAGAAAGATTGCCTAAAAGATAGTGCACGACGATGAAAAGAATTTTTTTATTGCTGCACTTTGTTTCTGTAAACATGCACAAATAACGACAGGAATGTTTTTTTTTTTTTTTTTTTTTTTTTTTTTTTTTTTTTTTTTTGTTAAAAGTCTTATATAAGATGCCATCTTTTAATTGAAAGTACACAACCTGATTTTCATAAAATGTTTGATCTTTCCTAAAATCAGTATAATAAATGAAATATATGAATACAATAAAATATAAATTAAATATATTATAATTTTATGATTACTAATTAAATCAAGCCAAATATTTCTAATTTACTTATATATTCTCTAAAGAAGTCATCGGGATTGCTAATTATGGTAAAGTGCTTAAAGGATGTCTCAAAATAAAGATGACTTCGAGGACTTTATAGGGAAAATAGATCGCATTTATGACGCATATGCGATTAGGAATGAAATAAGCTAAAACGCCGTAATGTGTTTTCATCAGGCTAAACCTTGTGCTATTTAACGTATAACATAATCTAAAAGTCAAAACAATTCTCTCAGAAATTCATACTCAATGCTAACCTGGGTTAAATCCGTAAGTTAACCATGAAAAGACCTAAACCATTTCTCATATTTTCGGTTGAAGAGGCAGTAAAATATTCAAGATTTTTTTTCTGTCTCTATTCAAAGAATTTATTTTTAGTTATTCAGAAGGGAGGATATTTTAGCCAATATTCGATAAGTCTTAGGTGTGTTGAAAAGTTATCAATAAAACAATTTATAAGAGTAATTTTTGAAGAATAAAAAGATAAAATAGCTAAAATTGAAATATTCACTTAATTATTGAAATATTCACTAATTATTAGTACTGAAATATTGACTTAAATAATACATAAAATATAATAATATATAAAAATATAAATATAATAATATATAAAAATTCGTTTGACCAGGTTTCACAGCGAATAGCAATTATAGTAGTGTTTTCTTCATGAAAATGGTTTACATATTTGCAGATTACAAACAAAGGTGTATGTTTAGAATTTAACATTTTGGGAAAAATATTAAAGAATATAGCATTTTAATTTCTTTGAGGTAACATGAAATAGAGTCAAATTCTAAGATACTCTAGCAGTTACACGTAATTTTTTCTTTGAGCAGTAAAATTTCCTGTCTTTCACATTCGCTTCCTTACCTCAGAATATAATCAGAGGATTTACCGAGCATGATGCAAATTAGTTTAGATCGACGTAAATTTTAGGCAAATGTTTCATGCATTTTTACTGAACATAAGAGAGGCTTCTCTTCTTCAAGGAATCTCTCTCTCTCTCTATTTTAAGCCTCAAAAAATATTCCGCTTCTTAAAGAAGAGACTTGGTTTACATTCTCTCAAATTCAAAAGGTCATACTTTCTCGTTCAATTCCATCAGAAAAACGTGGGCTTTTCTAAAATATCAGCATAAAATTACATTTAATTAAATTATGAATTACATTTAAAGTTTCTTAACGTAATAAAAGATAAATTCATCTTTTATTACGTTAAGAAACTTTAAATGTAATTCATTTTCTACAGTTTTGTACGTGGATCATTTAAGAAAATAATAATCAGATTTGCTTCTCTCTACACAAAGTCATGACCGAGAACTTATATACATATTTTATGCATTTCTTATTAGATACACAGATACAAGTGTGCATTTATGCATAATCTGTGCCCATATAAAATTAATGATATTTGCGATATAAAATTAGTGCACTCTTAATAATTTCTCTATGCCAATATGCTGATAGCGTTTATGTGATTGAATTCCTTATTATTTGTATTGCCCGTATTGGCTATAGTGTATTGAATGCAATATTATTTGAATCCAATAAAACAGTAATTATTCAAGCGCTTGTTAAAAACGAAAAAGACCGTATAACTAAGAACGCTTGAAAACTGAATAATCTTCCTGCTGAATTGGCATATAGAAAGTGGAATAACGAGTGTTGCGTGAATATCCAATGCTATGTTACAATTTTGTTGTAGCATGGATAAAAATCCCATACTCTTGCAACAGAATTCAGCATGTACCATTGATCGCATTCTTCAAGCAAGGAACACGAAATAATAAAGTGCTTCTACGGAGAAAAAAAACATACATCGGTAACTTGTTCAACCTAAATTAGATTTCCCAAACATAATTCAGAATAAAATTATATTTTTGTCAAATGAAACTGATGATAACATAATTATCCAATTCTTTCCAAATTATAAGAACATATTAAAAGGGTTTCTTAATCATTCTAAAAATAAGTCACTTTCCAACTATTAATAAACAGTTTTTAAACTGGCAAACATTGTTCCATGTAATATGGACAAGACAACAACAACAATAACATTTTCCCTTTTCGTGCTTTTCTAATGAGCTCAAAAATAAAGTTAAAATTTAAACTTTTCTGTAGTAAAATTAAGTCTACTTCTACCTCTATAAAAAGAAAATATCACAAAAATGGACACTATTTTGGAGTTAAATGTTTTAAATAATTTCGAAAAAGTTAATCTTAAGTTATGAGCAAAAATTTATACATTTCAATTTTATTTACTCTGAGTATACTAACTGAAACTCACCCAAATATGTACCTTAACGAATCAAATTGAAAATAATATCACTATGTATAAGTACTGTAAAAGCGAGTATTTCCATGGAACGTATTATAAAAGCAAACTTATTTAATATAACAAAACTGAGCTCAATGAAGTAGCAAAAATATTTTTCAACAATGCTATACTTTGTTAACTGTAAATTATTACCATAACTTTCATATAGACAAAGTGCACAGTAAAACTAGCTGCGCTTACAAAGTACCGGAATTTACCAAGCGCCTGAAGACTTAACCCACTATACAGTCACTAGTAAGAAGAGTTTCCCCAAATGTTTATATAAAGAGAAAAGTCTCGTTAATGGCTTTCTAACTGCTGCCTGCCTCTTACAATCCCTCATGTGCTCTTGAGCTTCCTTTTCCACTTGGCTTGCGATGCATAAATCATGCGATGACGGCGTAATTGTCAAGGTATGCTGCTGCTGTAATTGGTCTGATGGGGTCGCGTAGGGTAGAAGAGGGGTCTAGCCTCTCACCGAATATCCCTTCTTCCCTCCGTTACATGGGGATATAATTTTTCCGGGTGTGAGGTTGTTTAGGTGTGGGGAAAGAATTGGTGGATATTTATTTCGGTTTCCATTTTTCATATTCGGTCCAATGAACTATTTTAACGATGTCTTATAATCTATTTACCAGACACGGAGCGATGAAAATCAGTGAAAGGTACGGCTTGTTTCCTTCACTGTTGAAGATAAATCCTGGCTTTTTTTCCTCTCTGTGCCGGAGGCGTCAATGTATTCGCAATGATTGTCTATTAGTGAGACTCCTGGGTGAGGCAATTAAAGAATATTTTTACCATTTCTTTCCAGGCGTTTTTTTCAAAGGACTTGGCTTTAGTTTTTATAATGATAGCTGGCTTCTGGGCAAAGAACATGAGAAAAATGATATGGGTGAAACATTTTGAGCAAGAATTTTTTTCCATTTGATTGTGATATTCTGACGGCGTTTTGAATGCTAGGTTTACAAATTTATTTTATTTGATTGTTAAATGTTTAGACTCAGTTCAGGAGTTAATGTATTTTCTCTTAAGTATTTTCATTTTTCCAGGGATTTTGGAATTACAATTATGCAACAATAAGACGAAATAAAGTGAAATGTTTAAAGATCGCATTAGTACGCTTTCTAACATTATTTGCGCTCGAAGTCTGGCTTCACTAATATCAGCTCTCATGTAATTGTTAGAAATAGACATATTTTATAGCTGATCTAGACTTTAAAGCTGTAAACAGTAAATTATTCAGTAACTTACATTTAAGCCAACATCGATGATTTCGTAAAACATTTTATGTTAAACCGTTAACTTTTGAGTTGTTAATTAGTGCAATCTCGTAACTTAATCAAAGAAAATTGTGAAAGTGAATTAGAAATCACTGTAACTTTTAAATAATTTTTTATATTAGAAATTCAATGAAAACTTTTTTTTTATTTCTCCTTTTATGCAGTTAAATTTACCTTATATAGTATATAGGTGTATGTTATTCTATTTAAAAGGAATTACCAACTTCAATCGTGAAAGCACGATGATATAATGTTTTTGAGGATATTCATAGTTTAGAATTTAAAAAATAAGTAAAAGAGTCTTTCATGTTTTGGTTTTTGCAAACGTGATAACATAATAGCAATACAAATTAAAAGTGAAACCCGAAATTCATTATATTAACATTCTGATTAAAATATTTGTAGTACACAAATTATTCTTGAAACAAGTATCAAAGAATTTGTTTTAATATATATATATTCTGTAAGCTGCAAAAACTAAACTTAAAAAGGAAAGCTTTTTTTGTCAGCACTTTCAAACAATGAAGAATTTTAATGAAGATGAGAAAAACTACTAAAATTATTTATGAGAGAAAAATCAGTGAATCGGATTCTTTTACCTTTTCATTACATTAATTTATAAAGATGTAAGTCTTCGTACATCTCGCAAACCAGATGCAGTAAACAGTAATATAAATGTGACCATTATTTATACATCAATGGAGAATTTTTTTAAAATCAGCATGTCTTTTTTATGAATTTCTGACGAAGAAAACTAAAGAATATAAATTTTGAAGTGAACTGAACCTCATATTTCATTTATTCTTTATAAGTAGATAATTTTAAAAGCGTACATTCATTTCATTCGTATGAGTTTAATGGCTTCTAAAATCCAATCTTTTGATAAGATCGAACAAAAGACATCGTATGCATCATTTAAACGTATCTAAGAGCTTTCTTTTATTAATTTGATACAAAATTAAAACTATTTGTTATTTCAATTACGGAACTGATTATTGATGTCAGCATCTAAAACTGAAATCCTGTGTACTTCTTCATCTTAGATACATAGCTTTCGCATATATTGAGTTCAGTTAATTTATTATATTTTCTCTTATTATTAATGATAACGATACTATATCAAGATAGGCAAGGAAATTATTCAGACAGAAATTATAATACAGTTTTACGATCTGAAGCTTTCGTAATAAATGGAATTGTTTATAGTGCATTATATACATGTGCTTCATTTGTTGTTAATTCAGTATTTTAAAGAACATTAATAAAAGTAGTTTTCATATTGAATTCATGAAACAATGTCAACTCGAAATTAACAAAATACAATTCTAATTCTATCTTTCATAGGTGGTAAGGAAAGAAATAAAAGATTATGAGCTAAACACCTTATATACTCATTAAAAATAGTGCACGACATCTGATAAATAAATTTTGGAGAATACATAAATCAGTACAATAGATACACACTCGGAGGTTTCTTCTAACAACTATTATAGAAACTAACTACAGGAAAAAGATGTTACTAAATTGTATAAAATTTGGAAACTAATAAATTACGAAACTACTGCATTCATTAACTGAATTCTATAAATTTATTAATTTAAATAAATGATTAAAATAACCGTAATTTTTTACATAAAAATAGAAAGAATGTATTTTTGTGCAGATTACTTTATGAATGAAGAAGTCCTTTATACAATTACTTTTTAGAGTTCAAAATGTTTACGATAACTAATTTTAACATTGACAGTATTGCGTTACATTAGGTTTCTAATAGAACGACACGATTTTGTAATTTTATCTTTCGCATGTTTTCATTAATCATCTCTAATTACTCGCAGTGACAATGAATAGCATTAGGATTATGAAGTAGTTATTGTAGGTAAAGGTAACAACTTTTTCTTACTTGATAAAATGCGTGAAATTTGAATAGCTCAGAATATGATGTGAATTAAGTACTCAGTTAGTATTCATTATCTGAAATGAAATATACTGAACTATGAAATATACTGAAACCTTTGAAAGCACAATTGAAAATAGCAAAGAATTGAAAATAGCAAAATCTGTCAGTATTTCAATCTTTTGGGAGAGGAATAATTTCCACAAGATATAATCTCTAATTTTCAGTTGCAATATAAATATTCGGGGTCCTTCACAAGACAGTTCCAGATTTTAATGTAAAATATGCAGCTCTCCAGAAGTTTTTATATAAGTAAATATTATATAATGTTCGCAGAAAGCATTAAATTTAATAACTGAATAACAGTAAAGTAACAATATAACTGCAATTCTGTAGTTAACAAAAGCTATATGAGACGAAATTTAATTTATATAAGAAATGAAATGAAAACTAGAGTCTTAAAGATGTCAAAATTATATGAACTAAAAACAGTAACGAAACGTAAGAATTTCCTGACTTAGAATTACATTACTAACTAAATTCGAAAACCGAACTGCAAACTAAACTAAAGATTTCACACAGTTTTTTTGCAAAAGAAAGGTCTCGCCGATATGACTAATATTCGGAACACATAAAATAAAAACCCACGCATTTAATGTTTTGACGATCAAATAAAATGAAGTCTATTAGTGAACGTCTGCTGAGAGTACTGTCGACCTATATATATTAAAATATATTATGTCGGAGCTTTAGAAATCGACAGTAATACTCTTAATTTACAAAAAAATTCCTGTAATGATGCTTTCATTACATCACCTGCGTAATAGCATTATGTTATGATTCTATAACGTAGCTGTAGCACCAGACTTCATTTAAATCACGAAACAATTAGTGTAATTTGGTTAATTAAATGCAGTCTCTCTCATTTACTTACCAGCCCAACTTTTCCCCGGTTGTAGCTGAGAGACGTCTGGTCACGTCTCTTCTGTTTTCAGAATAATGCTCTGATCTTTCCAATGTAATATAGTGCAGTGAAACTAGGGTTTGAGTCATCCAGAATGTTCGTGTACCTCATTCTATTTCGGCCGAGTGACCTGATGCGCCACACACCCGATATACCTTCGTTATAAACTCCTATGAGGCATTGCATGATTTAAACGGACCGGAGGGAAGGAGATTTCGCCATATTAGATGGCCTTGGATTGCCCAGTTCTGCGCGAACAGTACATTACTTCACATCTTGCCTCTCTACACGGACGCAAACAAATGGTATTAATTAATTTTCTCCTGAGGCTGTTATACAGGGGTTTATATTAAACTGGTGACCGTACTAAATTCTGCAAACATCTGTAAAGTAGAATCTATGCAGGAAGTAGTGGAATGAAGCAATTGTGTTACGTAGCATAGTTCATCGTATCTGCAGAATATTTTTTTCTCCTATGGCGGATTTTTTGCAAACTTGAATTGAATTATATATTTTATAAATTTAATATTTATTCTCTTTAACATAAAAAGATTTATTTAAAATTAATGATAAAAGCAATATTTTTAATATATATCCTTAAAGTATACATAAAAAGTAGAATAACAGAATACAGATTGTCATTTTTGGATAACGTGATTAAGTTTGTATAAATTAAGGTATTTTATAGACATTTGTTTGCCAACATATATTATTTTGTTGAATTTTAGATAGCTAATTGAATATATTTTTTTAAATGATGACGTAAATCTTATGAAACATTTGTAAAATAGAACTATTTTTTAAAAGAGGAATTTAAAAAAAAATGAGAATAGGAATAAATTAGAATTGAGACTGTACATTTGTTTTTGACATACAACGATAAATATCTTTAACACAAACTATTAATGCATTTCAGTGTGGAAATAAAGGGAGGACACAATTGCATACTGAAAACATACTTATTCCTGATTATTTGGTATATGGATTTTTACTATCAATTCGTGTACTAGTACGGTTTGCAGTTACCAGTATGATATACCAGTTCCTTTTACAGGCTACAAAAGTAAATGCAGATATTAAAATTCAGATGAATTAATGAGTGCTACGTTAGAATTACGTTTACTTGAAGTAACTGGTATAGAGTCACTTTATGTAAAATTTTTGGACTGTATCCCATAGCAAAATTTTTCATAAAAAGTGTAAATGATTATTTATTTTTGAAACATCGCTTTCGACTACAAAGTTATTTTGAAAACGTGTTGTTGATAAAACTAAATTTAAGAATTTACCATTTAATGATTTTTTGCTTAAATGTTTAGATGCTTAAATGAATGTTTTTTTGCTTAAATGAATTTAAGAAAATGACATAAGAATAGTAATAAGAAAATGGTAACTAAACAAACCCTATCATTATCATTTTATCACTTATGATTTTAAATCTAAAACCAATTTTCCATAGATGAAGTTGGAAAATCAAATGATAATAATTAATAGCAATAGATTAAATACAAGAGTAATTGTACAAGCAAATTTATAGTATTAAATAAATAACTGTAAATTTATACTTCCAGAAATCATCTCCTGCAATATTATAATAATTCCATCAAAAACGTTCATTTATAAAATTGAAAACAAAATCTTTTAAGATTTATTTCAAAAACTTTTTTAATATTTATTTTGATAGAGTTGTTTCTTTTCAGAGAATTTTTAGTTTAGACTAAAGTGCGATTGACACAAACTATCAAGAAAGATAGATAACATGAAAATAATCTTTCTTCTTGACAAAGAATGTAGAAGAATCAAGTTCTGAATATACTAACTTGAATTCGTAATGTATATTATAAATAATATATTTACTTTTTAAGAATGAGGCAGTGAAAGTTTATTTAAAACAAAAATGGAAACTGTTTATGTATTCAGTGATTTAGCGATTAACAGCAGTTTCAGTTAGAAAATATTTATTTGCATATTAAAATTTCCAAATTTCTTTTAAATATAATTTCCATTGGCATTAACAAGTATGTCTTTAAAGCACGGCATCAGATTGTATGCTGAATAATCCCCATCAGAGGTTTAAAATTGAAAATAAAACTTGTTGAAGAACCTCCACCCCCTCAAAAAAAAAAAAAAAAAAAAAAAAGAGAAAATTTGGAGCCAGGTTTCTTCGCAACAAAAGGGGTTGTTTTCATCATAATAAAATATTTAAGTGAAGTAATTTCAGTTGAAAAGTCGACTTTAAAGTTTACGGGATTTTACTTTTTACACAGTATTACCTAGGAATTGTGTGCGGATAGAAAAAGTGGAACAGAAACAGAATATATAAAAATTATATAAAACAAAATCTGAATCTTTTTTTTTAAGTTTCTAATGCTTTGAAATTCCTAAATAACAGAAAGAATGCGCTTTTTCAGCAATATCTTACTAATAATTTTTAAATAACTAAACATATTAACATTTTACTAAAATTGCAACACCAAATGTGTATTTTCTAAAAAAGCAAGGATGTACGTTTCGAAACAGATTTCAAAAACCTGGTTCGAAAATATGTGCAGTCGGGTTCAGATTTATGATTTCGACATGAAACAAAACCTCTTTGCAGCAATCAAATCGCTAAACAATAATTCTACGTCATATTTAAGTATATGCAGAGTAATTAATTTGTTATTAAATAAATACTGGTGCTCTTAAAATTTAACTGAAGAAAAAAGAACATAATACTGTATACAAGCATAGTGAATTATATGTTTAAGTGCATAATACATATTGAGCGTTAAGTAAATAATACATATTTACCTATTTACTTGTTCATAAAACTTCGCTAAAATACCCTATCTGTATTTTAAATGAATTTAAGAAATGTATAGCAAAGAATGCTGATTTTTTAAAATTTTTTCCTAAAATGATTTACGCTTCTTTTTTACTTTTCCAAAAAAGTATTTTTTTGCTTTTTGTTTTATTTCTAGATTTCTAAAAATTTTCTCAACACCCAAAAATAGAGTAACAGAAAATTATCAAATGTTTTTAAAGTCATGTAATGGAGAGAATATTTTCTTTCCATTACATGTCTTTATGAAAATGATGCGTTATTCTTTTGAAAATAATTAAACCTTACAAACATTTTTGAAAGCACTGGCTTGAAAACATTCTTTTGCTCATTGAAAAACTGAAATATTTTGAAATTTTATTCATTAAATACTGCTTTAGCAGTATACTTTAAACGTAATACTGCTTTACGTTTTTGTTTCTGCAACTGAAAATCTTTAGATCGCTGGAGTGAACAAAGTCAAGAGCGTAAACTTTAAGTTGTTTTTAATGGATAAAAGAACGTTTTATGTTATTACTTCTACGCAAAATAAAATTATAATATTTAAAACCATAAAATGTTTAACCATAAAAAGTATTAAAGCAATTCAAACTAATTCTTTAGATACTTTTGTCTTCATTCTATTTCATTTAACTTACTTTCTTTGATTGTTTCGGTCAAATCTTAAAATTAATTGTTCATCTCCTTCTATCGGTATATTTTCTTGAAATGTTTCAGCCACATACACGATATGTATACATATATATGTAAAACGTGAACTTTTAATTTTAACTGGCAATAGTCCCTTTTATGCTGCACTTTAATTTGGGTATTTTCCCTTCCCGCCTTATTTTCCAGTAGTTTCGTGATTTTAAATGATGATAAAATTTAATTTTTAAAATTAAATGGAAATTTAAATTAATTCAATTTAATCTTACATTTGATCAGAAAGAATAATTTTTCTGCATTTGGATTTTCTTATTTTATTACTTTTTCCTTACTGAGTGATTTCCTTATTTGTTTACTTTTTCTGATTTTGCAGCAACAAAATATTGAAAAAAAAAGAAATATAGAAAATTTTTCTAATTACACCGTTTTAATTAAATGCACTAAATCCAAAATAAGCATCATTGCATTTTTCGGCTGAGGCTATAAATAAAATGATAGGTGATCCCATTAATGAACTATATTAGAACATTAACAACTTTCAATGCACAGTACAAATGACAATGTACAGAAATGACATAGGATTTATTTCATTTAAAATTTAGTTCACTTAAATTTCTCTTCGGGAATTTGGATTCAAAATCAGCCATTAGTTGCAATGTTACGATTATATTTACAGTCATATATGACTCTGAATATAGTTAAAAGTTATTTATTTATTTTATGCATTTTATGTCATTAAGCTTCGTTATTTGTTATTGTTATTTTTTTTACCTTTTATTCCTCCTTAAACAATTACATTTGTATATTTTAATATTGAGTATAGTAAGTTTAAAAAATGCATAGCAATAGAAGGATGGTCAATAGTTTCTAACAAGAAGAAAATAAAGCAAATTTAAATCCAGTTTTATGAAAGTACAACGCATACTATCAAAATCTGTGCGCGTCTGTCTGTTTGTTTTTTGTGTCATCATCTCTTCTGGAACGGCGGGGAGTTTTGTATCGAGAGAAGTACTCCCGGATTACAAAAATTCGTAGCAAGCCATTCTACCATTCTCAACTTCGTGCGACTTTAATCAGCTAAGATATTAATTTAAAACTCTAAAAACTCTAAATTTCACCCTCATTTTTCCGAGTGTCAACAGCCTGGCACGCTGGAGATAAAAATCTGCTTTATTTCGAAAACTGTTACCACTGCTCGCTTTCAAATCATAAAGTTTGTTAAAAAGATTTGTAAGTTTAACAAAATGGGAAATAAAAATAGCATTGTCAAACATTACATATATTGTTAGTCCAAATGGGCTTTGTCCCTGAGGGATTACTGTTTTTTTTTTTTTTTTTTTTTTTTTTTCCGATTTTGCGTCGAATCACTCTGAATGTCCGTTTCACTTTTCAAACTGTTGCCACCAAATGTTATGGCTCTGTATTACAGTTGATGAAATTAAACAACCAAGAATCTGCATAAATGTATGCATGTTTCTCGCATTGTGATAAAACAACGGTAACAACGGTACCTAGAGCCATCGAATTTTGAATAACATAATCCTACTGCGAATATGGGCATCTGGAAGCCCAAATTTGAAATTTGAATTTGTTTTATTATCAATTTCATATTTTGTAAAACTTTTTTTCTTTTTTTTTTTGATTAACAAACTTAAGGATTTCTAACCGAGCCATAGCAACGTTGTACAGAAGAAAAAACCATTTTTATCTTCAGCGCGTGGGACTGTGTATCGGAAATTCTAGAGATATGCTCAATTTAAAATTATTTTTCGATATTGCTCTTGAATTGAATTTTATAGATTAAGTGAGAAAAACTCGATATTTAATAAACAAAGGTAACTTACAAAATGTCAAACAAACCTCCCCTTTGGACGTAATTTAAAATCTGAAACCTTCCAAATTTTCTTTTATTTCTTGAAATTTTATTATATAAGGTCATGGTGCAACCTTGAAGAAAGCATACAATTTCATGTGACGTCATTGTATGTCGAAAAAGTTTCGTGAATATACCTGCTGTTGGCAACTTTTTTGTTTCAGATTAAGATAACTGACACGTATGTTGTTATTGCCAAGTTAATACGCATACTGAAAACTTAAGGTCATAGCCAGTAATACGAATTTATCATTGAAATTCGATAGGATTTTCATTAAATATTCAGCAAATAATTTTTTAAGATTAAAAAACTTTACCAAATAAAAAATTATAGAATAAAAAGAATTCAGATTTTGTGTGTGTGTGTGTATTTCATTTTAAATGACTTTAAGAAAAGCAATTACTTTAGTCTATGAATTTAAGAACTTGTTTCATAGAAATTAAAGATACGATACATAAAAATTATATTTAAAATGACAAAGCCAAATGGTGGAAAACATTCACATGGAGATTTAGTTAATAAAGAAATTATTCGCTTATTTAATAAAGAAATGTTTTAATCATTAAAGACGATTGGACATTTATTTTACTGGAACATTTACGGACGATGCATTCAATAACTATTTTCGTTAAATGGCAATGATGCATTCAATAACTATTTTCGTTAAATGGCAATCTTTTTATTTTGCCAGGACGTGATATTTGAATATTGAAAACAATAATAAAATTAGAAGTGAAAAACAATAAAATAAGAATTTTCCTTTGGAATATTTTACATTTTAATTAATTAAAGCGCTATAGATAATTAATAATCGTAGTTCAGTAAATAAGGAAACTAAGTTTATTTAAAAATACTTCTCTAGGTTTTCCTTTTCAAATAAGATAATGAATATAATAAATGCCTTCTATTATACTATTTAGAGTTTCCTTTCGCAAACTTTTAATGCCAATGTCTAAAAATAAGGATTACCTAAAACGCATTTATCGTATATGAAAATAATGTTAAAAATGTGACAAGTGTCATGCTTTAGATAAATTGTGTATAAAGTAATGCAAATGAAATACAGAAAAAATTTTATATAATCTGGATTTGATTATTCAATTATGGCAAAGCACACGTGGGCTATCTCCCTAAAGGGAGAGATGCCTTCGTAGAGGACTTTCTAAGGCAAACTGGTTCGTATACACGTTACACATGGGGAAAACCACAAAAACACCCATGTAGCCAGCCCGTTCGCGAGATTCGAACATCCGACCAAATACCAGTGTTCAGCGACTTTACCGCTCGGCCGCTGGTGGGCCTTACATAATCTGATTTTGCAATATAAAGAGAAAAGCAAATTTCTTTTCCAACTAATTTGGAAACACAATGACATACACTCATCATTTTTAAAAATATGATTTATTTTTATATTTATCGACAGCTGATTAAAGTAATATTACCATTTCTAATTATATGTAAGAATTCTCAGTCTCTTGTTAATTAAAAATTTCAAATTAAATTATTCTGCATTGGAACAAATTGTCAAAATAATTTTTTGTACGTATGACGTTACAGAGAAAGAAATTAATTCTGAAACAAAATATTTGACTGAATATTCACTAATTTCCATGCTAATTTAAAATAATTCATAAAACAATGTACTATACGTTTCTTTTGCAGAAAATTTAATTAAATTCAATTAATTTTTAAACTTCTGGGTTATAATAATATTCATTTTTTATAATATATTTTAAATCCAGACTTCCTGCTTTTGGCCTTTATATTTATCTTTTAAAACCGTACTTCCCTCCAAAAAGTTAATTAGCATTTTAAGAACATACATTGCAGCATTAGTAAGAGATAAAAAGCTGCTATCTCTTAAGAAAATTCGGAGAAACGCATGTCACTGCTTATAAGAGCATAACGTAAACTTAATGAAAATTAACTGAATGATTTTTAGCTAACTAAATGTAAAAACATATTCTTTGTTTTTGGTGACTTATGTTGGTCCGTTTGCTCTTTGAAAGAGTAAACTCTCAACGTCAGTTAAATTATAATTAAGAACTAGCTCCTAAATTACTATTTCAGTGTCTTAAACATTTTAATGCACAACGTTTATTTTAAACAATTTATATTTTTGATGCATTTTCGTGAAACATCTGTATTTTGAATATTAATCATTTTAATTTTTTCTTCACTACTAATATATTTTCAAAGTGAAATTTTTATTGTTAGGGTATATAAGTAGTAATCATAATTCGAAATCGCTTGACTGAAGATTTAAAGCTATCATTAATTTCAGCCTCAACACGTTAACAGAATTTTAGCGGGTTCATCAAAGCATATTTGAATATTATGTCTAGAACCGAAGAAGCTTAAATTTTAACTCAAGTGCGGTTAAAGGACATTAGAATCTTGGTCATATTCCAAATAGCCTAAAGATTAAAAACTAGTAGAATAATTTATTTGTCAAATCTCTTTAAATTTCAAAAGTATAGACTCTGTGCCTTTTATTTAACAGTCTCAGTGTTATCTTCTTCCTTCTTTAGTATTTTTTAAAAAGCCACATTAAGGTTATTAAGTGGATGCTATGATAGATTAATCCAACAGTAAACATTTTTAGAAACACAGGAGAGATTGAAAACATCAAATGTAATGGTGAAGAAAAATAAGGGATTCGAGATCTAAAGCAGATTATATATTGTCAGTAATATTTATTCTAACTTTAATATACGGCATGTATTTTGTCAGAACAGATGGAAAACAAATTCGCGAACAGAAAATTCCCTCATGTTAAGCATTTTCTTGTGATGATAAATGATTTTACACGAAATACACGAAAAAAAATCCGAACTTCTAACAAATATGATTAAATGCGTTATAACTTGTTGAATATACTGAACATAACATTTGAAAAATTCAAATAATGTCAGCTAACTTATCTATCCTTGCATTTATGGGCTGCTTGAACCATTGTCGTATGAAACAGAGAAGAGCGTTTACAGTTTCATTCACAGTTACGCACCCAACCCTCGGCACCCACTCGTGGCGAGGGAAGCGCACTCTTCCTAGTGTCATGGGGCATTTAATTAAAATCAGTATATCACCATAGTAACCTGATCTTCATTTTAGGAGGAGGTGGAAGGAGAAACTGGAGTGATGAGTTTAGTGATGAGCACAGGGGTCGGTGGAAGAGGAGAGTTAAATCCGGTCGTGGGAGTGGGTCGGGATCCTCTCTCGGATCCCGCTTCATTCTGGGAAAAGCTGATGTTAACAAAAGCCCTCCTGCGGTTTTGTTACAGGTCGAGAGCTTCCTTACTTACTCCGCGTTTAGGGGAGAGTTATTGGTGAAATCAGATTTGCTTTAGATTATTACATGATATACAGATTAAATTGAACTGAATTTACAAGTTGTTGTCTATTTTGTTGATTCGAAAGAATGGGAAACCATTCCAAGTATTTAAATGCAATGCATAGTCAGAGACTATAATGGAATAAAAAATAATCATTTCAATTTGTAAGTTGCGAAGTTAGCTGTTGAACAAAACTGAAACAATTGCGAGCTGTGGCCTTTGTGAATATTTTAACATTATATATAATAATAATAGCCACATGTACATTCACATACCAAAAGCCAGACATAAAGGGAAACGGGGAATACATTTGTTACACCTTTCTTGAAGTTGCACTTCTTAAAAACAAGAAACCTCTAAAAATGTTGTGAATTCGGTCTTTTAAATCATATTCTTTGAAAGTGAAGTTCTGACTGATTTATTTACTCAGTAGTGACTAAATTGAGTATTGTTTTTTAGGTTCAGTTTCTAGCACGTGAACAGAGCTGCAGAAGGATATTCGTGTTTCAACTCATGCGACCCTTAAAGACGAGCACATACGGAGGCATTCCGTTTGAGTCAGAAACCTTCTTATGTTTTACTGTGCTATATAACTTGTCTAATATGATAGTCTTATGAATTAAATAGTACATATTACTAAAACATACAATTTTTTTAAAGCATGAACTGTATGAATGCTCAAAATTATAATTCGGCATTCTTTGGTAGCATAACTGGTATCCAAACCCCTAACTGTCTGCACTCTGTCTTACAATCCGAAAACTTCACCTTAAATACTCATTTTAATTGTTTTAAATAACAAGATTACGTTTTCAAACAAGAATTCGTTTCGCCCAAAAATGCTATTACACTCGAAACACGATTTTGAGTTGTTTCACTCTAATTCATTGTTTTACTTTTCGTGTCTGTTGCCATTCAGAAAAAAGTAAGATATTACTTTTTTATTCTGCTATTAACTAATAAACTAAACTTATTTAAAAGCAACAGATGTTGTTCTCACGAATATTATTTTTTACTTTTAAATCTAAATATTTTAAATAAAAGTTGCATTTAATTCATGGGATATCTAATTAAAAATATTAAATATTTTTACAGAAATTCATTAATTTTTTTTTACCTTTCAAGTATATGGAAGATATATAACGCTCCTATGTTATTCTAAATTTATATTCATCTACTATCCTATAGAATGCTTCGTTATTTCAATTGGAGCATCTCTGTTGATAATCTCTACTGATAATCGGGCGACCGTTAAAATCCGAACACTCAGCTTTTTTTAAAGTTTTTATTTATTTTTTTAAATTTAAAATAATTTGCTATATTAAAAAAAATTCCATTTTTATGCTTCTGTATAGTTTTATATACGCTGGCTGTAATAAGGAAATACCATTAAAATGAAATTAAAAATATTAAAACTCAGTTTTTTTAAATGATTGAAATATTGAACGGTTATTTGCTTGCTTAATTTTTTATCACATGGTTATCATTTATGAAGTCTTAGTTCTTTTCAAAGCATATGCATAAATAAGCAGTTTCTCATAATGTATATTTTTTCAATTATACATCACCTAGGGACCTCATATAATTTCAGCAGGCCCTAGCTTGCACCTTCTGGTTGTCAGCATACCCTGATATATTGAGTTGCCGTTATTTGGCTTTATAATAACGGCAACTGTTATAGTTGCCGTTATTATAAATCCGAATAATACAATCTTATCTGCGCTAGCAGAAACCTAGTAACGTGGCCTCGAGAGGCCTCGTTACGCACTCTGTCTTACAATCCGAAAACTTCACCTTAAATACACTAAACCTGATTTTCATTCTGGTAATAAAACGGAAAGGAGAGTGAAAGTAAAGATCTACATCATAATAACTGCTAAATATATTTTGCTTTTAATGAAGGACAAATACAGAAGCAACGTCTGTGTATCATTCAATTATTAAGAAAACGGTTGGAGCCCATGATGATTGTATAATCCTTTACAATCTGAGGGGTCCCGCAGTAGCCATCATTTGTCACTATCGTTTGATCCAACTGACAGATACAAAGTGAAATCTTTCAGATAATTAATTTTTCTTTTGATTTCTTATACGTAATGAGAAGTAAATTTTTGTCAATAGAAGTACTTAAAAATAGTTTTCTTACTTTCATAACATATCCTACATTGTTATGTGATATTAATTGTAAGAATATTTTTTAGAATTCCATTCGAATATTTTGTCCCTTGTTGATTTTTTTAGCCTTTTAAAAGAAAAAGACTCTTTGATTAATAGTGAAAATTTACAAAGCTTTTTTTCAGCATTTTTTTTCTTCTGACTTATTCCTTTCAAGGAAGAAAAATATTCTTTTATTAATACTGAAAAACATAAAAAGTGTTTTCCTTTCATTGCACATTTTGCACTTACGCGAAGTTAACTGCAAAATATGTATTTTTTTCAACTTTTGTTTAATGAATTTTTTTTATTCCTTTGTGGGCTGAGGGCTATATTTGAGCTCGCTGTTCTATACAGACTATTCAGCTCGCTGTCCACCTGACCACAGAATTTAAAAAAATCTTCCAAATTATGACTTTTTCTTGCTGATTTCTTCCATCAAATAAAGAAATAATATTTTTACTGATATTTACTTTAAAAAATATTTTCTTTACATTTTTATACTGTTACGCGAAGTTTATTAAAAGAAATAACTTTAATCCTTTTATTCCCTAGCAGACTAAGCACTGAATTTGAGCCTAGAGCCCCATGCGGCCCCGGCTTGATCTGACTCTACGCACAAGGTTTCTAACAATTAGTTTTTCACAGATTTTTTTCAATCAGGACTTAAAAAGCCGTTTTTTTAATTAAATATGTTTTTGATCACATTTTTTATACTGTTGCGTGAAGTTTATTAAAAGAAATAATTTTAATCCTTTTATTCCCTAACACATTAAGAACTGCATTTGAGCCTAAAACCCCAAGCGGCCACTAGGATCGACACCTGCTTGATCTGATTCTACGTACAAGGTTTCAAACAATTAGTTTTTCACAGATTTTTTTTCAATGAGCACTTAAAAAACCTTTTTTTTAATTAAATATGTTTTTGATCACATCTTTTATACTGTTGCGTGAAGTTTATTAAAAGAAATAATTTTAATCCTTTTATTTCCTAGCACACTAAAGACTGCATTTGAGTCTAGAACCCCAAGCGGCCACTAGGACCGACACCTGCTTGATCTGACTCTACGTACAAGGTTTCAAACAATTAGTTTTTCACAGATATTTTTTCAATGAGCACTTAAAAAGCCGTTTTTTTAATTAAATATGTTTTTATCACATCTTTTATACTGTTGCGTGAAGTTTATTAAAAGAAATAATTTTAATCCTTTTATTTCCTAGCACACTAAAGACTGCATTTGAGCCTAGAACCCCAAGTGGCCACTAAGACCGACACCCGCTTGATCTGACTCTACGTACAAGGTTTCAAACGATTAGTTTTTCACAGATTTGTTTTTGTCTAATAAGAACTTAAAAAGCCGTTTCTTAATTAAGTATATTCTTATCACATCTTTTGTCTAATTAAGAAAGCATTCTTTTAGCAACACTAAATACTAAATATTTCTTACGTTGTTGCTTGTTTCACGAGTAAGGTCATGCGAAATCAAATAAAACGGAATAAAGATAAAATACGGAAAACTTCACAGAAACATTCCAAATATAATTCAATTATTTTTTTTAAGACTAATGATAAAGTTGCATATTTTTATTCGATATTTTTCATATTGCATTATCTTATCTTCCACTCATCACATCTTTATAAATACTTTATTAAATTTCAAAATTTCTTACTGCCCTTAAAATTTCCTTCGAACTTGGGCCGCCTCCTGGCATCTGCTAAATCTGACACAGTCATTTCATTCGTCTTTAAATATGAAATGTTATAGGGTGACAGAAAAATCACACCAGAGTAAGCTACTAATAGTGTCTGGTTTAATGTACAGGCTACAAGACATTATAGGGTTTTCTTAAGCTTGTAAAAGTTAAATAGTTCAAAACCCTAACAGACGGACGGTGAATATCGCTATGTCTGAAAGTAACTACAGAGACTTGAAGAGTTTTAAAATAAACTCAAAGTTCAGGTTTAACTAAAAAGTTAAACCTTAACTTCGAACATAAATGCACGTTCTTGAGCTAACAAAGTCAGCCACAACTCGTGGCGATGCAATTAAAGTAACAGTCAAATTCCAATTTAAAATGAAGAACAGTAATCAAAGATTATACAATTAAAATTAAATATAAGCTGGCTAATAGCTTTTAACTGGCGTATTAAGTCCAAATGTGCTCAACAACAACGCAAATTCGAATAATTATAAATTTAACAGAGCCAACAGAAATTAACGTAAGAAGCTGCGAAAGCCAAAAACACGCTGTGTCTTACAATTCAGAAACTTCAGCTCAAATACTATCTGAGTGATTTACATTCTGGTGAAGGAACGGAAAGTAGAAATTATAGTAAAAGTCGAAATCATAAATAACTAGTTAGTCCAAATAACAATCTTATAACATGAAATATAAATCACTAATGTTTATACCTTACCTCGAACAAACACAAAATCAGACCGACAACAGCTTAATATTCAAATAATTCATATATTCAAAACTTCAATAATGCATATGTGTGCACATTTTACATACATCAGGCCACTTTATGAAGCACTTGTATACTGATGCTGTTAACGGTTGACGTAATGTTTCTCTTGAGGTGCTGGACGTTTCCTTCAAAGTATCCCCACGGAAAGAAATTTGCGGGATGCAAATTGGGTGACCATGAGGACGATAATCCTTTTTTTAAAATGATACGAAACATCTGCTCAAGGACGGCATGGTTTTATTGGGTGTATGATAAGCGACACCGTCTTGCTGGAAAACAAATCCATGTTCATCGACTTCAAGAAACGCAATAACCTGAATAGTACACTTTTAAAATACTTACCACTGCAATTCAGTTTATAACAAGGCATTTATTTGAATTTTCTATCACCCTGTGGTATCCATTGAAAACAAAGGTAAATTTTTCTGTTGCATTACTCGCTAACATATATAATGAGAATACAAACTGGTTAAATCCTTTTTAGAAATACCTAAATTTTGCATTTGAAATGAAATTTGGACTATGAAAATTTTTCACGTGGCTTCCACTATAAACAAATATGAAAAATATTACCATAGTCTCATGAATAAGCAATTACAGTATTCAGGCAAAGTCCTCTCCAAACTTAAGAGACTGAATCTAAATTTTTCCAACACATTATAGAAAATTTAAACATGCCTTTCAAAACCTTATTTCAAATTTCAATCCATTAAATGCTTCTTTTGATAAATCAGGATCCAACATATTCAGACTGAATTATTTAAAAGTTTCTTAACTTTGCTATGTATGCGTGTTTTCATCAGCGTGTTAGATGCACTATTCCGCAGAGGCACATAGCACGATAATTTTATACTTGTCCACATTTTCCGGGACTGGGTAAGGCACAGAATATTTGACTTTCTATCAAAGTACCTCTTAGAGGTACTTTCAAAAGCCTGTTTGATTTAGCGGAACTTAGGTCGTACACTCAGATACGTGTTTATCTAGTTACATCTAAGTAAATCTCTTCAAACGATTAGAATCGTTCGTTTGAGGAAATGTTCTTTACATTTTCATTCTGCAGTCTTCTCCCGTTTTTCATTTATTTAATCTACGGGAGAGAACAGTTCGAGCTTTGTTAACGAAAATTACCCATATAAAGAATAAAAGTACGTTTTAGAGCTGAATGATAGAAATTTTCGAAAGTATTATATAGATCATCATTTATTCATAAACCTAGGATTCATAAATTTAGTCCTCAGCTGCGATAGCTTTCTTTTGCATTTAAATTTACTTCCAAAATATTATAAAGAGCATATATACATCATTATATATAACACAATATGGTAATTTTTTATAACGCAATATAACTATTTTGTATGCCGCCCAGACTGTATAGTGGTTAGAGGAGCTTACAACAGCACCGAAGTGCCCTGTTTCGAATCCCGAAGAAGGCATGGATGTTTGTAAATGTATAAAGTCTTTGCGGCATGGGGACACTCTAAATATATGTATGGCGAGCCGAAAGTCTTCTAGTGTGGACTGGTAGTAGAGGATAGGGGTGGCAAGCCCTAGGACCAACCCCCTGGGTCTTTTTCCTCAAAATAGTGGTGAAGTAGAAGTCCAACCTCCTTGAGGTTCTGGCTACCATTCTTCCATGAAATACATGGACAAGACAACAACAACTATGTCGTATAATATGATATGATTTACATCATTGTAACATAATCTGTTTCCAATTTCGTAATCTAAGCTAAACATAGAGTCAGGGAAAAAGTATAGGCAATTAGCAATTTATTTTGCTGGGAATCAGAATATGTTTTTAAAAATTTGTATTTCTTTAGAAGCAGGCAAGATGAAAAATGAGAAACTCCTTCGCCGGGAATCGAACCGCGGACCTCTCAATTATGCGCTGAGTATGCTGATCAATAACATCATGATAGCTCGCTAAGATGGCGAGAGGAATACCTCATATACCCCCCCCCCTTTTAAAGAGCGACTGGGGTTTTTAGGGGACCTAATCGCCAAATCCTGGGTGAGGAGAATCATCATCCAACACCCTTTTAGTTCAGGCGCCACTGTAGAGGTATTAGGATTTTTTGGAAGCAGGCAAGATGGAAAATTAGTAACGCCTTTGCCGGGAATCGTACCGCGGACCTCTCAGTTACGCGCTGAGTGTGCTGACCAATACACCACGAAGGCTCGCTAAGAAGGCGGGAGGAATACCTTATAAATTCCTTTGATAATGCATAGAAGCAAAAATGTGCATTAAAACAGCTAAATGTATTAATACTAAACAGTTAAAACAAACAGTTGCTGACAGGTCATAATGAAAAGATATTACCGTAAATGCAAAACCAAAAACCTGCACTTAAATGAGAATTTATAAGAAAGATAAATGCAGGCTGATGAAATTCAAAAATATTCGCATTTAGATGAAACTGATAAAGAGGTCACGCCTATCAAAATTTTGTATGAATAATAAAAAAAAAAAATAATAGAAATTTAGTCTAATTTTGCCCTTAATTTGCATTCGTGGTCGCTGTTAAACGTAACTGAAGAAATAAATTTTACATCAGTTCATTTTTCCACCTTTGTGCATAAACTTATATCACACCTTCAGTTTTCAATTATTTATGTTTCTTTTGAACATTGAAATAATTAGTTCTCAAGGTATACAATTAATTTATTAAAAATATTTTTTGTTAAATTTTACGTAGTTTTTAAATAATTTGCAAATAATATGCACTCATTTAATAAGGGCTACATCATTATTTAGCACACGAATAGTTCTGCAAAATAAAAGAGTGTTTTGAGTAACGTTTTAAAGGGGAAGAGAGGTGCAGAATTTTCAAAATCATAACAGGAATATTTTTCAGTTTTATGCTGGCAGCTAATTTTAATAACCTTTTGTAATTATAATCATGTTGGCATTCATGATTACTTCAAGCGATGAATCAGAAAAATTTTTGTAACATTATTTTGACAGAAATACCTTTGAAATTATACATTCAGTTTGGTGTGAGATTAAATTATAGTATAATTTTATGGAATATTGCTAAAACATAAATTAATGGAGCATTTTGAGCTGTATGTACAATGTTATTATATTTCAATAGTACACCATAATTTTAGGATATTAAACAATTATTCCTATTTTTAATTTACTAAGAATTAATTTTGTTTCTTTTCCTATTTGAGGCCTAACAGCGGCCGAGCGGTAAAGTCGCTGAACACTGGTAGTTCGGTAGTCGCTGAACACCGGTAGTTCGCTGAACACTGGAACTAATTACTTTTATTTTAGTTACTTTATAATTATTCACAATGTTATTTCTTACTTCTTAACATAAGTATATGCAATTAATCGATAAAATAACTTAAAAAGTGAAAAAAGTTATCTACAAAAGACTAGCATATTTTTTTTTAATTGATATTTCTTTTTTACTTTGTTTTGCATTCTGTATAATGATTGTAAAAATGAAACAGATACTTAATTCATATACCTGCCAAGTTTGAAATGTAAACAGACATGTCCGCCATCGCAAAATTCATTAGGCTTAACTGCACTAAAACAACTTTTAAATTGTTAATAACTCGACAAATATTGCATGCAGATTTACTAAAGGCATAAAAAGCTTAACCGGAAGATAAGACCAACATAATTCAATCATTTTTAAAGCAAAAACTGCACAATTTACAAACATATAAGAATAAAGAAACTGAGCTCACTGAGCCGAGTAACAGAGTGGATATATACGGATATATACAGATATATACAGAGTGGATATATACAGAGTGGATGTATTTATATACTTTTGGCGTGGCCGATTGCAACCAAAATACGAGGTGCACATCAACATGTTATAGCAGTCCTACATACAAAATTTCAACGTTCTGAGGCTACTCGTTTTTGAGTTATGCAACATACGTACGTACGTACATACGTAAGCACAGATGCCACGAAAATTCTCTTCAGAATTCATTTTAAATCAGTTTTATAATTTTTTGGGGGAAAAAGAGTCTTTTATCCTGTCCTTATTTGCGGATGTCACGCAAAAGCATCATTAAATTGCATTGGATAGCGGTCAAAATCGATATTTTCGTTGAAATATAATATCCGAAATTTTTCGCTATTACAATACTTCCTTTTTACTTCGTACAAGGAAGTAAAAATGACACAATCAAGGTATATCAATATTGGTTGTTTCAATATCAATTAATTTTAATGTGAACCAGTTTAATTGCCCAATTGAACTGGTTCAATTGAACTGATTCAGTTGCCCAATTGAATCAGTTTAATTGTTCAATAAGTGAATGTTTTGCTAAGAAACCGCGAATTTTCTTTCAAATTACAACTTTAACCTAAGGAAAAATCACTTTTCCTCAAAGACCATATATCAATGTCGTTTAATAAAATTATTTTGCATACTCAAAACTTTAATACAGTGGTATCAAACAAATCTAATTTTAATAATTCATAACATTAGCTGAATATGTGTTAATATTTCATATGGAAATTCCATCCGTTGCCGGTTCACTCTATCCTATATCTCATCAAGTTATTTTCTTGCTCTTTGTCAATGAGGAATACTGACAAGGTTTCGTTGTATAGGAAGAGAGAAAAATGAATTTTACAGAAGTATACTTATGCATACACAATAACTGTTGTGTTTTTTATTATCGACTGTTTCAATGATAAATATTTAAAAAAAAAGACAAGACATATCTGAGAGTGTTCAGATTTTAATGGTCGCATGAAAAGTTTGTTAAAGTTTCTTATGTTCTCACTTAGCTCGCAGTTTAGCAGCCTGCTATTGCACTCGCTCCTGCTAATCTTTTTCTTTTTTTTTTTAAGCCTTATTATTAAGCATCACTTTCTTCGTACTTACGTCATATACAATTCTCAGCAAAATTCCAAAAATTTTGAAAGACACATATTTTTAGAATCATGATGCACTGTTAAATGTAGCCATACATGTTTTCTATTGTTGCCATTGCTCGCTTTGAAATCGTTAGCTTGTTAATAAAAAGTGTATTAAATTTTTACAAAATATAAAATACAAAATTCGAATTCAAAATTCGGGCTTCCAGGTGCACAAGTTCGGTTGGAGGACTACGGTAATCAAAATTTGATGGCCCTACATACCATCGTTTTTTTACAATGCGCGAAGCATACATACATACATGCAGATTCTTCATTATTTCATTTCTATAAAAGTAATACAGGGTGATAGTTTGATGGCAATAATTTGAAAAGTGATAAAGCCGATTATAGTAGACAAAGTAAAATCCCATTTCGAGACTAATAACTCATTTGGTTTAAGCTCTTTTAGGTTAAAAATTTAAAAGATAAAAGATCGGTATTCTACAACTAACATAAATACTGCCACTATATACTTAAAAATGAAACAATATACCAAAATTAATATTTATGCAGTTGAGAAGCTCTGAGGGAAGAAAATACACTTATTTATATTTCATTATCCGTATTTAATTGTTAAACATTAAGCTGATTTTATGGATTGAAAAATAAAATAATTATTTAAAATAACATTAGTAAACTATCGAAAGTAAAGAAAACATATTTATTTGTTCTATGTTTTTTTTAAACTGAAAACCTCATCCTTTGATAAATGTGACACTGCTATAGCACGGCTTACATGAATAAAATATTTTATAACTTAAAATTTCTCTGTAATCGTGTCGAATGAAATCTATTTTAAATACTTCAAGAGATTTTTTTAAATCTCAAACGATTTGGGAATTATGTATGCGTTTTATGAAGCACGCAAAATACTTTTATATTTTATATTTTACTTAGATAACTAATCACGTAAATGCGTAATTAAACATTCTAACATCGTTGTAGACTTTTGTTGGGCCCATAAAATTCGAAAATTAGTATAAAGTCATAAACTTCCTCGTAAAATAATAACTCAAATCCTTTTTCCTGCAAAAACATTTTTTCCCCAGTAGAGGGAAAATAACCTTATGCTAGAAACCAAAGAATCTCTCGAACCACTATCTCCGTTAAAGGCCAGACAAATGTTTCTGTAGGGTGTGGAGGTCGAGTCAGAGGCATAGAAGCATTTAATGTGATATACTTTTTTTGTTTGTTTGTTGTTGTTACGATCCTTGCTTCTGTTCTCCCTGGTCCGGCTTCCACCCACAGGATGACAACAATAGGAAACAGTTGCCCCGAATTGATGGTTTTACTGCTCACCAGGAGGCTTTTATGAGTTCCCATACAAAAACTGGAAATTGTGCTATGGTGAGCTACAGAGCAAAATGTCAGAGTAATTTTCGATCTGTTTCAGATCTGCGAGCTAAGCCTTGCAAAGAATTTTATCTTGTGATCACACTGTGTTTACGATTATATAAAATATATTATATTCCTAGTACTATGAATACAGAATTTATTTTGAATGTACTAATTACCATTCCTAATTTTCCCTTGAGCTGTTTATAGTTATTTATTACGTTGTGTGAAAATATTATTTATGATAAATGATTGATTTCTTTCTGCTCATCTGGAATCATTACTTAAAAAGATATCCAAGAATCCGTAGCTCGTATTTAATATGTAGTTTGTGTAAATTGTAATGCTGAAGAACTAACAAAATTGTATTTTAACTTTCTTTTGTATTCAGTGTTACGACATTCAGAGATCAAGACGGGATGATAAATCGCTTTCACAAAACCAGAATTAACGTTTAAAATAATTAGGTTCTGTTACCTTTCGTGTAAATTATTAAATGGATAAAAGAAATTATTAAAAGTAAATTCATGAAAAAATAAGGCTTTAAATAGCAATGTTTTAGTATTCAAATTCACTTCTATTGAATTGCAAGGAATTTAAGCGCTATTCTTTTTAAATAACGATCAAATTTAACAGCGAAATATTCAAAAATTTAATTAATTGAAATTATGGTAAAATTTCTTGAAAAACATTTATTTATTTAAGTCCTAAACAAATACAAACGAATATTATCCAGTAACGGTCATGCCATTGAAACAGTTTACTTTGCTATTTATTTTAAGGCGGAAAAGAAAGATTTTTAAATTTGTTTCATAAATTTTGTTCTTTTGCAAAACTTATTTAAGTAATGCATTAGCTTATCAATTACTTTTATATTTTTGCCTTTCAAATAGGTCATCAATTAACCCTGGTATTGAATTTGGTTAATTGTTACTTTCAGCTGTTTAAATCAGGCCTTGGAGGTTTCGTATAGATGTTCGAAAATGCAACTAAAAAATTAATTATTCCATTGTTAAGTGATTAGCTATTTTCTTCGTTCAGCCTGTACTTAGCTTAATATGAGTAAAATGTAATGAAATTAAAATACACTCTTGAATTACCTTTTAACACTTTGTCGTATCAAAACTTTCTAAAATATATTTACAAAATTTCCAGCAAAATTGTTATCAGGATAGCATTACGAAAATCCTTCAGTAAAATAAATAAATATAAAATAATTATTAAATAATAAGTAGTAATTAAATAGTTCTAATTAATAAGTAATAAAAGAATTAATAGGTATTAAATAATAAATAATTAAATAGTTTCAAAATAATAAATTAATTAATAAGCATTAAATAATACGCAAATATAAAAAATTAAGAAATTGCTTCAGTCACATACAGATTTCTTAAAAAATTATTAAACAGTTTTACCGAAAAATTATTTTTATTAATATTCATTTTATAGCTCATTCCAGCTTTGTTTTCGTGAGTTTTCAATACCTTGTGAAATTAAATTGAAGCGCTATAGACTATAATATTTCATTTAAATCTAAGATTATCATATACTTTTAAATCTGCTAAGGCATTAAAAATTCTATTCTAGGAATTGCATATTTCATTACCATAATTCCTAAGCAGATGGAATCAGTACTTTCTTCCTTTGCCGAAACCGTGTAATCACAACACCCCACATGTAGGAAATTCAATTGATGAAGGCTGCATGTGCAAGTCTGTATCGAATTACCAATCATCGGAAGTACATCCTCCAACAACCAGACGGGTGTCCTTTTACAATACTGTTATCTCAGTTTTCCTAGTTACGCTCGAGATATAAAGTATTGTGTTTGCACCAATATTAGAATTGTTATCATATGTCGAAGTACGCTTGTAAGCCTCTTGTTAAATGAGACTCATGGGACATGGGTACCGAAAGGTTCTATAGAACATGTTACAATCGAATGCATGTAATTATACCAGTAACTAGATGAACCTTTTAACAGGGTAAACAGAAGCACATTTATCTTAAGCGTAAAAAGTTATTAGTTAATTTTCTATATTAAACCATTTCTAGAAATGAAGCTCGACTCGCTTGCATCAGTTTTCTTAATTTATTAAAATAATTAATTGGCAACATTTTTCCGTTCATAGATTTAAAGTGTTGAATTTGATTGAAATAATATTCCTAAAAAATTATCATATATAATATATATTAAATAAATTGATTTATTACACATTTCCTATTACCCTGTTTTTCTAACAGGGTTTAGAAACTTCGTATAGATATTATATTTTTATTTTTATTATACTTAAAAGGAAACTTCCTTTGTAATATATCCTCAATGTTGTGATTCTAGTTCTTAAGAAGAACAGGTATTTATATTTGAAGCTAAGATTTTACCAGAAGAATTAAAATATAGATTGAGTTAAAAAGACTCAAAACGATGACATATTGTCCCTCCCTGTATATTATTTTAAATTTTTACAATTAAAGACATCTTATGATTTCCTATGTGAGCTTAATAGAATAAAGCTTCAGTAAGTGAAAAATCTTTCTGCTCATAGCTAAATAAAACATACGTATTAAAAAAGGCTAACAGTCAGAGAAACATTACAACAGAATCAAAATTTAACTTTTAGTCAGAAAATTAATTTCAGAAAAAACTAAAAAAACAAAATTTGTGGAATACCAAACTGAAGATGAGAACTTTCTTCCCCTATCTTTAACTAAGCTAAAAGGGTTTTACTTTATACTTGATTTTATGACTTGATAGCTTTCTCACTTTAATGACTTTTCAGTTCGTGACTTAATAAAGTAATGAAAGTAAACTTGTGTAGATTTATTTATTTTAACCAATAGATATTTTTTAGCTAAAGCAAATTTCCTTTCAGTCTCGTTTTTATCCATGCTTTTCTGCCAGAATGCTAATGAGACAGCTCGCATGTATTCAAATTAAGGTAGAAAGACGTGCTATTTAAGCAAAGGCTTTTGAAGGTGATTTTAGATCTTGTTAGGCCTGCCTGAAGGCCATGTTATTATTTTGAATTTAAGGATCTTAAATTTTACTAACGTTTATTTTATTTTAAAACTGTACTATCTTTTCTTATTTTCCACTTCCGGCCAGAATTAAATGCTTTAACTTGTTTATGTAAATTGTACTTGCTAACGCCCAAGTATTTAAGTTGTGGCATTTTGCCAAGAGTTAAAGAGAGAGAGAGGAAGTTAGCCGCCTGGCCATCGCATTTCTGTACGAGTTTTCAATCAGTTACTGCTTGCCTTTAAGGCCAGAGGTTTAGTTCTCTTGAGATTTAAAACGTATTGTAGCTTCGGCAGTTTGCGTACTACATACGTAAACTTTTAAAAAGATCAGTCTTAGTGTTAGGCATTTGTAAATTAATTCAAAGTTAGCTCTTAGTTAGAATTTTAGTTAGTAGTTTTATATTTTTACGTTCAGACCACAAGTGGTTGGTCTCTGTATCCCGAAGTACGGGAGCACCTGTAATCTTAAAGAGAATAAAGGGTTCAGTACACCCTTCCTGCTGGTGTTGTCCATTCCACACATTTGAATATAGCTTGAGTAAGCTCCCTATTCCTATTCAGGACACGTAATATTTCCGAAGCACATAAAAAGACATACAAGTCCTGACATAACTACTGGCGATTTGATTCTGTCGCGCTGAGTACTTCTAGTCATTAATTTTGTTTCCGCCAGCTTCCACGAGCCAAAGCCTTTCTGCGTGTTAAATTACACTGTCAGCCGTTAGGCTAATTTAATTACATTTTATTTTAAGTTCAACATTACCTGTTTGAAATACGCCAGAAGTACTGGTTTTGTGTAAGCCCGAGTAGGTCCATCTTTGCAATTATATTTGATTGAATCAAGGGTTCTTTATATCATTCTTTTGACTTTTCAGGTGTACTAACTTCTGGGAATAATATCTCAGTCTTTTAGAGCTCGCTACTTTATGCTACTCAAAAGTATGAGACTCTATAAATTTATATGTCTTCTTATATGAATTTTCATTTACGTATCTTTTTTGGAGTACTTTTCTTTTCATTCAGTTTGGATAGAGATTACATTTATTTATATTAAGGTACCCGAGTACGTTCTAATTGTCATTTTGATGAAAATTTTCAAATTGTTTATAACTTTATTTTAAAGTTTACATAATTAGCTTCCAAAACTACTTTTAATTTGTCTCTCCAGTCATTAGGAGCAGAGTTATGACTGTTCTTGCTCAACGCCTTGAAACGAAATTTCTTTTAAGAATCCGGAAGTTGATGGTTAAAGGATAAAAACTACTCTAAGTAACTTTAACCTGAGAATTTTTCATTTGAATACTTTCAGTGGTGTTCAAAGATGATTTTGAAACTTTCTGTTTGTTAAATGTTTGCATATTAGTTTTGCATCTTTTATTTTTGTATTTGGGAACATTTTCTTTTTTTCTATTTGTGTTTAAAACAGAATTCGAGTAACCTACCATTACATTAAACCCATTTTTTGAAAAACGTGATTTTTTTTTCAACTTTTCTGTTACGAAAAATTTCTTACTTATAAAACTTACTATAGTAATTTCATGAAACTTTCCAAAAATATTATATGAAATGTGAATTAAATGCTGTAAAAGCTTAAGTTTATGTACGTATTTAAATTTGCAAAAGGTAAATGAAAAGAGTAGTACTTCTCGAAAAATAGCTACTGCATGCATTTAAACAGATATATTTATTTTGCATTTTAATTTATCACTTAGATTTTAATCCATGTAATTCCTTATACCGTAATAAATGTAAGTGGAAAACCTAAAAGCAAAATATCGATAAATATTTTTGTGAGAACGTATCTAGTAGTACTGAAATTTTAGCACATTTTTAATCTCAATTGTAAAAAAAAGCAAAACTTATACTATAATAATATTTTTATCATCTATTTCTGTTATATCAAGTAGCATTATGTTAAATAACACAAATAATAGATTTATTTGTATTATTTTCTAAAATTTTAGTGTCGAACGTAGTCGGATACTTTGAATGCAAGAATATTTTTCGCTTGTTTAATTTTTGCAAGAATATTTTTCGCTTGTTTAATTTTCTTTTTAATAATCACATAATATATATTTGGTAATATTTTGGGTAATTATTGGTAACTGGATTTAAAAATTTAGTACATTATGATTTTAAATCTAAAAATTAAATTTTATCCCAAAAGTGAGCACATTAAAATTTGTTATCTCAAAAATATGGAATAATATTCTCGCAATACAAGAACCAGAAATTCACACTTTTTCGTATGCGATTGTTTATTAATGAAGAAAAGCTTCTTATACAGTGTATATATGTTGAGTATTTATTTATCTTCCAGACTAAAGCATTAGCTTAAAACCGGCAGCGTGGCACAATTATTATTATTTTTTAATTTTCAGCAATTAAATTAAACAGCTCTTGAAGATTCTAGAAAAGCAATTTGTGAGTTAAAAAGCACAGAAAATTGTATGTTATCATTAAAAGAAATAAGTATTCAACATAGCGATCTACTATATCTTAATTGAATAATACTAAATATGCAATTAATACAGTACCTGTTAAGAAACAAACAACACAGCAAAACGACGATGCGATAAAAGAGAAAATGAAAAGGACTACAACAGAAAATTACTTTTATCTCCACAGGATATCATTGTATTTTTAAAAAAGTTTTAATTATATCTATTTCAGCATTTATTAAAATACATTTATATGCAGTAAAAAAACATACTTAGAAAAAAAAAAGAAAAATACACTCTCTTAAATATTAACTGAGAAGAACGTTCTTCATACCTAAACGAAATAATCTCCCTCAAATAATTAACTGACTTTAATTATATCTATTTGAGCATTTTAAAATAGATTTATATGCAATAAAGTGAACTTACTTAGAAAAATAGAAAAATCCACTTTCTTAGATATTTCTGAGATAAATATTTTTCATATCATAACAAAATATTCTTCATCAAGTAATTAACTGATTTATCATACTCCTAACTACTGAAATATTATTCTGTACTAGTGTAAACATGTAGTTTCTTTACTGTAAAGCATATAATATCCTAGCATGATTAAACACTAAATTGAGAAATACTATTGACTGAGATACCTCTGGGGGAAGAAAACTCCATAATTTAATATTTTGTTATCTTGCTTTCAGATTTTTTACTTTTGTTCTTTTCAAACTGAGTTGCTCATACTGATTAATATAAATTTAGTTTTCACTGCAATTATTTTCTAACAGATGATTTCATTGAATCATAGCTTTTATTATTATCTTTATCTACATTTATCAAGACAAGCGCTTAGTTATTTAAGTACCTTCTACATTAGAAAAGAAATCTGTTTTGCGAAAAAAGAATGCATATTGCCCACAAACAACAGCGGTACAAATTGTATCAACAGAAATTTATATTAAAACTTACTATAATTAAAAGTGTTATTCCATCCCTCGCTTTCTTAAACTAATATTTGCTTAGTTTTGAAAAAAAAATATAAATAGGAAAATATAATATTCAAAGATAATTTTATAAAATTTAAGTTAAGAATTCGACGAAGGTACTGCAGACAAACTTTCAACCCAGAATATCAACAGTCAACTTAAAACGAATACTAGGTAACATACGGTTCAGATACAGCCAAGGAAGAAAAGGTTAAGTAGGAACAAAAATATTTTATTGTGATAATGAACAACGAATGCTATAGGGCTTATCAGAACGAAAGGAAATGATTTTCCGCAATTCCTGCATACACACAGCTGCGTCCTTATTAGGAATGTAACAAGTTTAGGGAGACTACGAATTCGCATCTTAATTTTCCGATTGTTCGATACATTTGCTGAATGTTCGATACATTTGCTGAAAGCATGCGCACACTTAAGACTTGACAAAGAATTTTAATTCAATGAAAGAAGAAAGTGCATTGAACGTTGAACGAACTGTTGTATGTAAAATTCTTTCTTGATATCTCGCAATTAAACATTTTCAAACCATTCCTAAAAATAAATAATAAACTTTTATCCCTTTATTCATACTTTTCTGATCGAAAGCGCTCATTTAATAAAAATAAATGCTTCATTCGTTACAACTTCTAATGATGATTTATTTTGGGGGAATTTAATTTACGTTTTCAACCACAATTCTTTGGATTTTCATTTTAGATTTTGAAAGAAGGCCTTTTTTTTAAAAATTTAATTTCGGAATACAATACAGCTTTAAAAATGTATTTTACAAGTTGTTACGTTTCGCGTTTTGTACGCAAATTGTCCTGCCAAAAAATGAAGCTAATGATTTAAAGCCATTATTTTATCCATAAGAAATTTTAAACTTCAGATCACAAAAGGATGCAACAATAAATTTAAAAAATATTTAATAGAGGATAAGGACTGCATAGCATTATGCATTAGTTTAATTGTTTTATTTCTTCTTCTTGAAGATTTTCTCTTTTCATAAAATACCCTTTAAAAATTTAAACAAAAACCAGAATTAAAATTATTTTAACAAATAGCGTATGGTGATGAATAAGCATTTCACGTTACGTAATAAGGAAAGTAGAATTTAATTAAAAACTAAATACTATCAAGAATTATCATTTTTATTACTTTAAATTAAACGATAACAGCCACTTTATCTAAGGTATCTCAAGGAGTTTTCTAGACGTTAATGCAATTCTAAATTTGAGTTGATGAAATGAGTAAAGTGTAGTACAAAGATATATAAAATTACAGTTAATCAGTCGTGGTATTATATGCAGTTCATGATGTTTAACCTAAACATCATGAATTTTATTTTATATTATTTATAATCATCGCGAAGAAAATTTCAGCCTTGATGAGCGTTAGGTTAGACTGCGAAAACAATATTTTTCTGCTTTTTCATTTGCAGAAAATTTCCTCCCGGCAATAAGAGAACTCTCCATTTCATATCTCGAAATACACTGAACCTTTAAATTTGAATTTCACTCCAAATAGCGTTGAGCTTTATCTTCACACTTAACGTGCAACCGTTTTATTCAATACATGAGTTATATGTAATTACTTGATTTTTAAGAACGTCTGCTTGATTTTTTGGAATTCAATACAGTATCACGTTGATGAAATTTATATGTTTTTTAATAAATAATAATTATCTAAATCATCATAAAAAAAGACTATACCTGAAAGACAAATACTATTTTAAATAGATCCAGTTCTTTATATTCCCAGCTTTTTATACAACGACATCTAATCTTTATTAAGAATAGAAAACAAAATTCAACTTAAACATTGTGTTTTGTATATCCTTATTGTCTCTCACACATTTTAAAATTTTATATATCGCTTGCTTTGATTTTATAGAATACCAGAACTTAATGTACAAGATAAATTTCTGTATATATTAAGCCGTTACATATAAGTTTAAAAATCATTTCCTTTCTCTTAAATGTAAAGAATTGCAAATCAGAGGTTTTAGGTTCTTAAGGAAAAGTCTAGTACCAAAAAAGAAAGAAAAAGAAAAAAACACCTTTTGAAAAAATACAAAAGCCGAGTCATTGTAGCAATGCCTGCTTAAGATCTATCAAATGCAAATCCCTCGCTAAAATGATTTAAGGATAAAGCTAGGCAATCGAAACTGTCAGATAAATAAGCCAAATAAAAGAACGAAGTTGTCGTCTTAGCAGACTAATTTCTGCACAGCAGGAAAGCTACAGGAAAACGGGTAATTCAACATAAAGCATTCTGGGAAATGAATACGAGATTCAAAGCAGATTCTTGACTTCAAAGGAGGAAGTGGCAAGGAACACAAACAAAAATTCAGGGAGGGAGAGAGAAAGAAGTGAAGAAACAATTTCTCACAATCGTATTCAATATTGCTCCTTTTTTATTCTTTGTCTGAAACAGCAGAAACGTCGGATGTAATCAGATTACCAGAAGGGCAACATGCTGTTTACGAGATGTATTATGCAGGGAGTAACAGCGCCGAAAGGTGCGACGACTATTCTACAGAACTGTCGGTGGAAGTGCACTTGAAATTGAAAATTTAAATAGAATTCATTTTCTTTCCCCCCAGCTTGCGATCCTTCCTTCTTTTTCTCTGTATTAGCAATGCTTACACTGCTGCTAAATTAAAGTTATAAGAAAACAAAATAAAAGAAAGAAAAAATTTATTTGTCGTAAATATTAGGAACACAGTATTGCCTGCGCTTCGTTGTTGCTCCGGGTCTACGAAAAGTATGAGGGCGTTTTTGTCATATAAAGCAAGACATCAAAGAATCAAAATTGAATTTGCCCTGAAAGGTTTTTGTTTGCGTTATTGAAAAGGAATTAAATATAATAAAATATAGATGTATTTGCATAGGAGTTGAATTTTCTGCAATGCGTTTTAATAGGAATTCACAAATAACTTGTTTTTCAATAATGTCTTAATGGTTTTGAGAGCAGGAAATAGGACATTTACGTAACGTGAATGGATTTTATAAAGTTAAGCTGGCCTTTATGAAAGTTAAATTTGAGAATTTTGATACATTATTATACAAATGTTAAGCAAAATTTAGATGTATCGTTTTATCATTGGCAGAAATTTGAAAATTCAGTTCTTATAAAGAAGAGAATATTTAAAACTCTGAATACGTATATTTACATCACTGAATATTTACTGGCTTTGGACATTCATTGAAAAGGTTCTCTTTATATACGGAATGTTCAGTTAGGCGGTCTAAGATGAACTTTAAGACGAACTAATCGTACCAACATAATTCTATTCAGTTTTTATATTTTTATTAGATGCCATGCAGTTTTACTTAGTATATACGGGCATAAAAAGGTTTAGATGTGATACTTGAGGTCGGGATGCAAGTGGGTGTGAGGTAACCATGATAAGCTCCCCTTATCACATTCAACAAATCTTCTATATTCTTCCAAAGCATTACATTTGTTTAAATTTAAGCAAAGCAAATATCCAATTAAAGCAAATATCAGTATATAATGTATCGATTTATATGAAAGTGAATTATTATTGTTATTATTATTAGCCCAAAAGGGACGTTAGTTCGAACGGGATATTAATCTCGAAACGGCATTTTGCGTTGAATACCATAAACGGCGTATCACTTTTCAGATTGTTGCCACCAAATATTATCGCCCTGTATTATATTTAAAGAAATGAAATAATGAAGAATCTGAATGAATGTATGCATGCTTCTAGCACTGTGAAAAAAACGCTAATTAGAGCCATCTAATTTTGAATAGCATAGTCCTCCACCCGAATATGGGCAACCTGAAGCCCGAATATTGAATTTTGATTTTTTTTATTATCAATTTCATATTTTTGAAGACTTTAACGAATTTCTTATTAATTTTAACGATTTCAAATTAATTCAACGATTCAACGATTAATAATAATTTATTAATTTAACGATAATAATTTATTAATTCAACGATTTCAAAGCGAACGGTGGCAACATTGTACAGGAAAAAAATGTTTAATCTCAAATGCTCGAGACTGTCTATCGGAAATTCTAAAGATATGCTGTTTTTAAATAATTTTGGGATTTTGCTGTTGACTCAAATTTTATGTGGCGTAATCACCAAGAACGTGATATCTAATACATAAAGTAAACCTATTCTAAACGTATACTACTACGCTGCTTTTAAACTTTTTGTAATTCTGCTGTTGAATTGCATATGTCATAAGTGCGCAGAAGAAGATGCTTAATAATAAGACTAAGGAACAAAACAAAAAAATGGGTTGTAGGAGTGAGTGTAACAGCAGATTGGTACGATCTCAATGAGCGTAAACTTTGAAGAAACCCTTTAGGGCAACCGTTAAGATCTGAAGCTTTTCAGATATTATTTTCTTCTATCGTTTTCATTATTATGATCTTCTTAAGCATTTTAAAACCCGTTGCTAACAAAGCCTTGAAAAAAAAGTACAACTAAGAATATAAAAATAATTATTTAGAGTTCTATCAAGAAGAAAATGTAAATTGTGAAAAATACAAATGCCAAACAAAAAATAACAAATGTAATTAGTAGTAGCAAAATGAAATGGAAAAAAAATCAACAATAATATTTAATTATTCAGCATTAAAATTTATATTAGAAAGCAAGTTTATTGTTGTATAGTTTCTTTTTAAACTGATCAGACTGGCTATACTTAAATACAAACATTTAACTGTCAAAAACATAAGCATGACTAATGCCAACCAAGAGCACATAATAGAACAAAATAAGTCTTGCAATGGAAAAATAAATGTAAGTCACCGGTTTTTAAAGTTCTGAGAAAAAGTATTTACTGCTCTATAATTTCTTCATCGAAGGAGACATAACGATTGTTTTTGACAAAAATTATCAAAGAATGATAAATTGCTATTTTACTATTTTAAAACTTTATCAACATACACCTGCAATCAAAAATGCATATCGTCTTATTACCTATTAAGCAACGCATTTAATTATTCCAAGCGAATTTGCTCTGAAGCTAGTTTGATTTCCGTGTTTGCATTTGAAACATTTTTTATGAAATAGCCGTGTGCATACTACGGCCAAAGCCCGAAGTTCGACCAGTTCCCGAATTGGCCGGCCATTTCGCACCTTGGCCGGTGTGTGTAGCCAATGCCCTAGGAGGTAGGAAGTAAGTCCTTTCCTACCTCCATGCCAATGCCCGATGCACTGGCAATGAATAGCGTATATGCGACTTTGGCCGGCCACTTCCCGAAGTGCCCGGAACTCCCTGGCCAATGTTCGATGTACTGAAGCAAGACTGTTCGGTAGCGGGCGCAGCTGTCGATTCCGGCGTAATGACGGCATGCACTAGCAATGTAACACACTGGTGTTACATTTTCAGTTGCACTACCAAATGCTCAACAAACCGGTGCAGATGTAAAAATAACAAACTACTGTGCAATTCGAAATGTCATAAAAGTTCATCTTGTTGTAACAAGTGATGATACTGATAATTTTCTGTAATAAGCTAATTCAGTACATAATGTGATTATCTTTTTGTTTGTTTATTTGTTTTCTCCAAGGGAGAGCAAATTTTCATAAGAGACCAGGAGGTTTCTGGTACTGTGAGATCCATACTCACTAAAACTTCTCCCTTCAGACTATAGCCTACATAAGGCAACCGTACCTCCTTGGCCTTTGTTCCGAAGGACGATCCTAGGTGCCTAAGAGGGGAGGATTCGTCGGAAAACTCCTCTGTGGCAGCTATAATGTGTTTATCATTAGCATTACAGTATACAAACACCCAAAATTTGCTCCTGACCTTTTTCTTCTGACTTCTTTTTTTTTTTTTTTTTTTTTTTTTTTTTTTCTTCTGGGCCGATCGCCCCATGCCATTTCGCGAACTGGCTGGACAAACCCCAAAATCAAGGAAAGATCGGACATTGGCCGGTCATTGTGAGGCGATATTGGCTGTTTTGCGATTTGGCCGTAACGCATACATTAGTAACAAGGAATAAAATCATTCAAACCTAATATGTATGTACACATATTTGAACGTAATTATTAATTTTCTTCTGTTAATTATTAAAGAGAATCTACTAGATCTTAATGCCTAAAATCATTATTTAATTAAAAATCTTTGATTGTTAACATTAATGAAAACAGAAATAGTCTAATATTCCATTTTATTATATTGATATCTTACATTTTGCTTAACTAAATTCGATTTACGTTTTTGCATCAGACATGTCGAACTAATTAGTTTGAGACTTAGAGACATTATTTTCTCCACTTTTATATTTATTCTGTTTAAATATATGAGTTTCATATTCTTCACATAATTTGCTTCCTTAAAAAATTAAATGATTGCTTTATAAATATAGCCCTTATTTCACCGAAATATATTTGTTATTACTTACTTTCACTGAATACATTTATTTTGGTAAAACGACTTCTACTAAATTAAGTTAAACTTTACGTCTCGGATACAATAAATATTCTGTTTATTTGGATATTCTCATTTTTAAGAATTATATCACTCCTTCCAAAAATACTTGTACATAAATTAATTTAATGTAAACGGAAATGAGTTGCGCTTTTAAGAATAACATGTTTTATTTAGTAATTTATAGCAGATTTGAGCTGAGTTATTGAGCGAATATGTCTATGCTTCAATTGTGTATTGCGTCTGGTATTTTGATGTTAGAATAGTCTTATAGCGAAAGCTTGCCATTATTAAATCGTTGTCTTAACAGGGTATTCCTGTGTGCTGCCATTGAATCCAAAGCTCTTTAATTCCTACATAACCGGTTTACCATTTCAGTTGACGTGTACAAGATATTAACTTAGGTTTCGACTTCAAATTGGTTACTTAATACACTAAACAATTTAAGAGCAATAAAAATGTAAAATTACTTATATACGCCATTATAATGTTTTCTGAAAATTCATCGAACTTATATGATGACTACATTCAAATTAAAATTTTAATGTGTCTTCAAAGTTACTATAATTAACAAAATATATTTCTAATGTCATATGTTATGGAATAGAATGCAGAAGAATAATTTAATTTCCTTTCCCATAGCAGTTGAAGATATTTGATGAATTCAGACTCATGCGAAGGAAATAACTAACTCAAATGTTACTAAGGTTTTAACTATCAGGAAAGTTTCATGAGCAGATGCGTAATATCATCATTTTCAGACTTCAAGACTTAATTATTTTGGCATGAGGTACACACTCCATCAATTAAGTCTGATGTACACAGATAGCATTTTCGAGCTTTTGATGCACTTCCAAACTGCGCGTGTGGCATTTCGACATCACCTGATTGTTGACTGCATCAGACAGGAAGTTAAACTAATCTCGCTGACGATGCAGTCAGCATTCAAGTAATGACGATGATTGGCATCCATTTGTATGATGACATCCGTTTGTATACTTCTTTCCTCTAAAAATGTGTTTTCCATTCCAGTTTTGTAAATTAGTAGATCTGCTTCTTCACATTAGTGATTTTAACATATAAAAGGTCACATATTGTTACATGAGATCTTATTTCCTTATCTGGAATTCATAGCTAACCGAGATCATTAATCAATTCTGAAGGAAAAAAAATTAAGCAGCGTTTAATTCCTTTTAATTAAAAATATTTTACTAGTCACCTCTTTTCATTTTAAATTAACTGGATAACAATCGGAACAAAAATCTACCTCAGCTTAAACCTCATCTGGAGAATACTATTTACGGATTTCCTCAGACGTCAGACCCGATTCGGGATTCACTCAGGAATCTAGAAAAAGCAGGGAAAGGAATTCCTCGCTGTATGCCAGAATAATAACAATAGTATCTGGAAGAAAGTCACTCACTATCAATAAAGCAATAAATTTATATTTATTGTTCCGAATTAAAAAATATTTTCGAAAATCACTATAGGAAGTTCGGCTAATGCACACGAGTCCGAATATGTAGTAAGTAATTGCCACCAATTAATGCTTATAATTATCCGCTGTGGTGGAACGATTTGGTGCACAGTTGATTTAGCGATTTCCATCATATAGAATGAAAACACAGTTTCCATCATAAAATCTTCATGAAGATATTCCTGTATGCATAAAATATAAAACTTTTGAGCATAATATAACAAAAACTTATCTCTGCAGCAAAGTGAACCATTTGAAATAATGTCAGTTGCCGTATATGTAAGGAAAACATTTGGTAAGATGGTCCTCCATTGCATAGTTTTTACTGAATTTCATCACAAGTGTTTTGTATACATGCATATATGAATAGTGTCATTTGGTGCACAGTTGGCGTGTATTGATTCGATTTATTTAAATTCCCATTGTATATAATTGACCAAAAAATAGCTCAGCTCAGCTTTTAAAATACCTTATCACATTTTTGAAGCTGAGTTCATGAAATTGACGTATTTTAAGAATGTTCCTCTGAAGGATAAAGAAATGTTAAATGTCGATACAAAACTGATACTACACTGATAAATATATACGGACATTAAATTTTACATCAAGTGCCTTAGTAAAAAATTTCTACAATTTCGTTGTTGTGAGAAAACATAAAAATTACTCTTAAAAAACACACAAAATAATTCAATATTTTCTTTAAATAATATTGCATTTATTAAGTTTGTGAGTACATTTAATATTACCTTGCTAACAATGTATACTTAAAGATTTTTATGAGATTGTGAAGTAAGTAATTTATTAATTTTTTACTGTATTGAATTTTGAAAAAGCAGCGCTGTTTTTATGAAAAGAATAAATTAAAATTTCATAGTGTTAGGAACTGAAATTCTAATATCTACGTTGAACAAATTAACCAAAAAATTAACAATTTTAAAGACTTTTGCGTATGGAAGATTATTAAAATTTAATGTATTATTAATTTAACTTTGGATTATTGTTAAACAGTTGAAATTATTTTGAGAATGAGATTATTTTTAGTGCAAACACAGAAAATTATATAAAATTTGTGCTGTTTTTGTGACTAATCTCGCTTGTCTGATATCACAGCAAGCCCACAAAATTCATCGAGGCAACGAGGCAAAATTGTGCTTATCGTTGGCAAGAGCCTTAGGTACTATACAGGTGAGTACGACTTTGCCCCAGTTCCGTCCCGCCCCCCCCCCATTTTGAAGGAGAACACTTCGGGGAAACGAGTCCGTTGGTCTCCTTCTACTTTTCCCCTGCCACAACCTCTTGAAAAGATTTCCCGCTCTCTCGGATTTTGAATGCTCACATGCCGCACAGACAATATACATTTACAAACATCCATGCCTTCTTCGGGATTCCAACCCAGGCCCTATGGTACGGCCGTCAGAGTCACTAACTGCTACCCCAGTTTGGCTGTTACAAATTGTGTTGTTCGGTATTAATACCGAAAATATTAAATGCATCAGACACACATAGTGCTAATTATTTGATATAACTGGAACGATTATAGTATTATTAAATATTAAATGCTATAATATTCGATTTTACTGGATTGATTATAAAAATAATAATAATTTAAGATATTGAATAACTTTCTATACTAATATTTATAATAATAAAATTGATTAAGGGTAACATAATTTGAAAGCGAAATGTACAAAAGCATCCTGAAATTATGGCAAATGAAATGTTAATAATTATGTAAATGGGTAAATGTATTTGAAGAATAAAGTATGAGGAATATTGATTCAGAACCCCAGGATTTTATTTTTACCTCCGAATAACTGTTCCTTTTTCTCTGTCATACAAGAAAAAGTTAAATACTACGATTTCTGCGAATGAATGTAGCAATTTTTAGAGAATTGTTATTAAAAAAATATTTATAATTTTTTTATGATGGAACGTTTTAACACAATTGTCAAAGGCCAATTACCTCATGTAGGAAATGGAGGCCTCTTCAAGTAAATACTTGAGCAACCCTTAACCACCGATGCAAGAACACATAAGTCTGTTAAGGAACACATGCCAGTATGATATGGAAATATTTATTTTTGTAGAATTGTGGAGCCTTCACTTGTAAATTGACTTCACACTAAAATTGGGAAGCCAATTGAAAATGAAATGTAGCATCAATGTAATCATAATTTTAATAAGACAATTAAAATATGGGTAGATTTATTAGAGAATTACAACTATAATAAGAACAATTAGGGTAGACAATTAGATTTGATTTAATAGAGTATTGCAAAAGCAGGAAATGCAAGATTTAAAAAATATGTAAATCAAAATTACAATTTTAATTGTAATATTCCTTTGGCTCTCCATTTTAATTTGGTTACTTTCCTTTTCTGTCCTAAAATAATAATTGCTTATAATAAATCCCTCTAAACTGTGTCATTTTAAAATTAATCGCTGTCATAGGATTTGTACTCAGCGCACTTATATAACACCTCAATCAATAACAATACCAAATTTTGGAAACCGAATTTCAGCTTGGACACATCGCATTCTCTCCCTCGCTATAGTATTGCTAATTCGATTGCTGCTCCTTTTTTTCTTATTTTACGTATGTTTCGAAAATGTTAAATGAACTGACGTAGTTGATGGGAAACAGGTGCAATGTTTCGCGTGAAGTTGTTTGCGAACAATAAAGGAAACGGTCAAACAGTTCGATGTTTGCATCGACATCTAAATCATCAGACAAACATGCTGTGCGTGCGAGCATGTACAAGTAAGAACGCATGATTTATGTGTAAGTGCATATAAAAGTAATAGTTTATACTTTTTATGTAATGGAGAAGTATTAAAATAATTAGGAGAAATAAGCTCAAGCTCATGCAATGTTTAGACTAGCTTTAGTGTTATTACTATTATTAGGTTGTTTCATATTTGCAAACGAATATTCCTAACAAACCTAATAATAGTAACAACAAACCTAATAATAGTATAAAAAAGAAACCTAATAATAGTAATAAGTTATTGAAACTAAAATACAACTACCTTCTTATAAATCTTCCCAGAATTTGGAATTGGGCTGCGAATAAAACACTCAGTATGTTTTTTTTAAATAAAACGAAAAGCAAACTCAGTTTTGGGTTTTCGAACAAATTACATATTTACGTAAAGAAGATGTGTTTAAGCACTAAAAAGCGAGTAAAAAACATTAAGGACAGGGCAGTAAAAATCATACTGATAGGTGAGAAGAAGTACGTGAAAGGATGATAAGGACTGATTTTGAAATATAGAGAAAATCTCAGTGACTGCTTTAAATTTTAAATAAAAATAATTATTTTTGCTTCAAAATATAACTGCATACCACATAACTTTTAACAGCCTAAAGGAACCAATATGAAAATTAGAACTTCATTTTTAAGTTCCAAATACTGCCGTTTTTAAAACAATTATTCCCCAATGCCATATAAACGTTTATATGTTCTATATATGATTTGTTACATAACATGCAAAAATCGTCATAAAAATAATGTATTAACATTCTGATCAATGATGTAATAACATTCAGACCGAGCCCAAATATTCACCTCAGTCGAAACTTGGACACATCGAAATAATTTTCTATTATGAGACTGCCTTTATTTACATTAACTGGAAGGAAGCAATAAAAATGCATGGAACAAAGTGACGCAACAAGCAACTAATAATGTAACGGAACTAATTAAATTGTAACACGCCTAGGAAAAGGCAAGAAAATTCTCTTACTCTGCGTCGAAATATCTCTTTGCTGTCAGAAAAATATTAAAAATGCAAATAACGATACCCATAGCAGAACTTAAACTCAGAAGAGTCATACTCTATTGCTCGGAGAACTAGTGGAGATAAAAATGTAACAAGGCAAGGAAGGAAAAAAATGGTAAGAAAGAAGAAAATAAATAAAAGATCACGCGTATTCATTCTCTTCGCTATCCCCCCTTGCGCTGCCATTCCCTTAGCAGCAACTGGTATTGCTCTCTGCTCGCGGCGTATTTACCCAGCGATAATTGCCTTGGCAAACATTTTCACAGACAACGTTTTTCGCATCGACAGATAACATGTGAGCTTCTTTGAGTCTTGGCGTCTATCTTCTTGTCTATCGATTTGTCGGAATGAGAACCGGAGGGGAAGGCAAAGGAGCTGAGGATGATATGCGGGCAAGAAATATGGGGATAAGTTACGTGTGAACTGACGTTCGAGAAAGAGTGGGCAAGCACAACGGGAAAATTGGGATAAGGAGTTTTTTCCTTTCTTTCTTTCCCCAGACGCATCGAGATAAACAGTTCTTCGGCTATTATATCATAGACGAGATCTTACTACCGTGTGTTTTGATTCATGTTCGAGGCGGTTTGATTGTATCTATGTTTTGAATATGCTCTTCTTTTTCAGATATTTTTCAACAATAACACGAGAAAATGTGAATAAATCATATCACGAATATTTACGAACCAGGGGTGCAATGTAGATCTACCTCCTAGCGGTGCACCCTGGCAACTTAGAAATACGACTAAGTAATTTACAAATTCGGGATGTATCGCCTACAGTAAGTTTGACACGTCTTTATGGATCAGAAAGAAATCTGTTGCTATCTTTCGTCTTGTTTCTGGCCATGATTGCCTTTTAAATCATCTGCATCGAATGAACATTATCCCAATCGCAATTTGAAATTCATGAGAACATGGGTTCCTGACATCTGAGTCGTTGCCCTGCACTTAATGCTGGATCATTCGGGGCAAGATACTGAGAGGTGAAACATAAAATAGATTTACAGATTATACTGCGGATTCTTTTTTTAGTTTTGCTGTTTTCTAAAATATTTATGAACCACATTCATCTTGATTATATCACACGTAAGTACACTCCTTTCCACTCATTTTATCAACAAACAGCGGTGGAGTGTGAACTTCATTCATGTACAAAACATCATTCTTTGGGTGCCTGAAATGGTGGCTTTGCAAATGCGGTCAAAAGCAAGAAACTGGCGTTAATTACGGAAGGGGAAAGTAAACGGCTGTGTCAGGGATCATAAGGGGAGATATATTTTAAAATAAAAGTGTTTTAGGTCTCATTCAATCAGTATATGAGGAATATATATCGCGCGCTGAAGATAAAAATGTTTTTTTCGTACAGTGTTGCTATTGCTCGCTTCGAAATCGCTGAGTTTGTTAATCAAAAATTCATTAAACAACTTCGAGCTTTCAGATGCCGGTATTCTATGGAAGATTACGTTATTCAAATTTTGATGGCTCTAGGTACCGTCGTTTTATCACAAGCGAGAAACATACATGCATTCATGCAGACTCTTCATTATTTAATTTCTTTAAATATAATACAGGGCGATAATATTTGGTGGCAACAATTTGAAAAGTGATTCGCCTTTTATAGTTTTCAACGCAAAATGCCAAAATAAAATTAATAATCCTTCTGGGCAAATTGCCCCTTTGGACTAATAATGTATTCTAAGAGCGATGGGCTGATGCCTAGCAGTAAGGGTTTGAAATCAAGAATATATTTCGCAGAACCATTATATTACTTGCAAGTATTTTATTGACTGATATCGTTAAATTTTGAAATTTCATATAAACTAGAAAAGGGATATGAAAATTAGGAAATATTTTATTTTTAAATAAACAGTCACTCAATTTCCTGGCCTGCAAGACGCGCAGTGATTTATCAGGTTAAAACTTGGGAAAAATACTTAGACAGAAAAGGATTAAATACTTATTTTAATGATAAACACTTTATACAAAGAAAACGGAACTGTTGCATTAAAAAATTAGCAAACACATCAGCGTTTCTTAGAATCCCAGAAATTCGTCATCACTGTTGCTAAAATCATAGTTATTTTCACTTAGGTTGTCATTGTAACTAGATCTGCCACTTTCCGAAAACACAATGTCATCCTTATTTCCACCTAGTTCACTGCTAATTCCACACTTAAAAAGTCTTTTAAAAAAAGATTTATTGTAGGATAAAATTGGATAATACGATAAATGTATTTTTCAGTATTAACTTCATTCTGAAGAATTTTCTGCAGTCTAGTTTGCGTTATTTTATTCATAAGTTTTAAATTAAAAACAATTTAATGTTTATATGTCATTAGAAAATTAACTAAAAAGCAGCGACCACAATGAAATTGAAAAACAGTCCTTTAGACGTGAAAAGGGTGAAGGCTTTGGGTTAAGACTATTTTCTCATATACTCAGCTACTTTCGCATACAATGGAACATAGCATTCAAAATGAAAAGTTCAATATTTACTACAAATTCATTGATGTAACAAATATCTGTCTTTTTACTCCTACTTTAAAAAAAGATGTTATTTGCCTTACATTTTATAGTTCAATAATACATTTTCATTGTACAAAATTGCATTCATTCGAAGAATTCAATTTGTATTTTCCTCTGTATAAAAATTGAATGTAGATAAGTTAGATGTTTAAACGACCCCCACATTTTCTCAAGACCACGAGCAAGATTATCCCTTCCTTTTCAGCCCCCCCGTGAAAAAAGGGGTTCTAAATTTACGACCTGACCGCATATAGGGTGATTTCGCCTGAAATGTATGAAACCTTTAGAATCTTCTTCGGTCTTCTGTTTGCCATTTGTTACATTATATAACACTACATTCTACAGCGTCAGCATTAATTCTGTGGACTAAAAAACCGTCAGTTCTGAAAGATTTTGCCTAACTTACACGAAAGGATCTTGAATTATGTAAACTGAGAAACTTTGTCAATCCCAGGAGATCTTAATTACCTTTCAAGATTTCAGCTTTTTCTTTCAGCGTTAATAAAACTGAGAGATTAAAAAAATATATATTTCTAAGTAAATTGCATTTGTGCATTGTAATGTATTAATCTAATATAATTAAGAATTTATCTAACAAATATTTAAGAAAATGATAACATCAGTATAATTAAAAAAACTTTCTTATCGTCACATATAATTATTTTTTTCATTGTATAGAAATAGATATATCAATATGCTTATGAATAATATCACATATCTACCTCAATTATAAATTATATTAAACTTAAAATAATCGATTGTAGAAATGTTTTGTGTTAAAATTCCATATAAAGCGAAGATTAATTTTTAAGTGAAATAATTTTATTAGCCATTATTTTTTTAATATGTTACTAGAGGAAATATATCTAATATAAAAAAAAAAAAAAAAAAAAAAAAAAAAAAAAACAGTTTAAAGAATTACCTTTTCAGACATCAATACTTTCGATAAATATGCAATTTGTATGTGAAAACAATTTTATTACATTAAATGTCCAATCTCTCTATCTTTGAAGTGCGCGTAACAAGTATCGCTTCAGATATCAAATAGTATCAACGATCACACCATTTGTATAACAGAGCAGCTTTGTTGATTATAAAAGGTTGCATAAAGTTCGTCAACTAAACTAAGGCATATAAACTAAATTAAACAGAAACTGTTGAGGTTTGCAGTTTGACTAAAATATGCAGCTCCAAAGTAACTCTAATTTGCATTAACTAAATTAGTATTTGAAGGGATAGTGCCTAACATTTCACCACTAAACTTAAATTCTGAACAATTTTAAATTATCTTGGGAAATCTTCTATCATTTCCATGTTCCTTTTTTTAGTTTCTCATAGTAAAATATTTAATTCTATGTTGAAGGATCATACATCGTCCTAAACAAAGCAAAAGAAGTAGGAATCACTAAAGCACTAAGCATCGCGTTACAAAAACAATTTTGCAAGTCAAATCGTACTAGCTTTCTTCCTTGAATATTTTTACTTATATAGTAGCAATGTTTAAGTTGCACAAAAAAAAAAATGGGACAGTTCTATATCTCTCGTTCTACTGGGCCGACTGATGAAATTTAACTTGCGTTTTTCATGTCTCGAAAGCTCGACTTAGGATATGTATTAGATCTATATATAGTATTGTTCTAATATAGATATTCTGATACAAAAGACTTTTTCTGAAATGACATGCTAATTTTTTTCAATATCTCGATTCTACGACTCAAATTATGCCAATCTGCCTAGATTTGTAAAAATTGCACGAGTAGTTTTTAAAAAATTAGTTCTCAAAATTTTAGTTCCTCAGTGTTAAATGAATAAAGAATGTATATATATATATGTATGTATGCATATATTTGTCAATATCTCGTTTTTTATTAAACTTATTTGATTCTTCCTTTCACATTTCGAAATTTAGGTTCATTCCAAGTAAAATTCACCCACCAGCGGCCCAGCGGTAAAGTTGCTGAACACTGGAAGTTCGGTCCGAGGTTCGAATCCCGCGAACGGGCTGGCTGCATGGGTGTTTTCGTAGTTTTCCCCATGTGCAACGTGTATATGAGCCAGTTTTCCTTAGAAAGTCCTCCACGAAGGCATCCCTTCCCTTAGGCAAATAGCCCTAGTGTGCTTTGCCATAATTAAATACGCCAACACCACCAAATAAAATTCGTCCACTTTTATGATTTATTTTTAAATAATTTTAATAAATTTTTCGAAAAATATTTTGTATTCTAAACTATAAAATTTTTAACATCATCGTTAAGTAGATATATTTATAGTCACACCTGCAAAAAATTAGAGTTTTTAATCAACATTTTCTAAGATATACATGACTTTACATATTGGGGCGTTTTGAAATTTGGAACATTTGTGATAAGCGATAATAACACCAAACACGGTTTAAGCACTTGTTAAAACTGCTTGAAAGAACGAACGATACACCTTTTATTCCTCTCGTGCACAATGAAAGGGAAGGAAAATTAATTACCATAAATTAAGAATTTCGCCAAGTGAATTATTCTTCGCGAAAAAAAAAAAAAAAAAAAAAAAAGTAAGCCAAGATAATTTTTTTTAATTTCTAAATTTTAAAGTATGAAAAAATGTAGGTATAAAATTTTAGAAAAAGAGCGATTTTGTGCCAATATACCTGTATTAGAACAATGCTATAAATGAATCTAACATAGATCCTAAGACGCGCTTTCGAGGCATGAAAAACGAAAGTTAAATTTCGTCAATCGTCTCAGTAGAACGGGAGATGCAGAATAGTTCCACCTTTACTTTGTTTAAGGTGCACATATGTTTCGCTAACGCTAGAGTTAACGGAAGTAATTGAAGGGGTTGTTTAACAGGACCAAAAGCTAAATGTGCTAACTGGTTAGCGAAAGTGTAGACGTTCAACAGCATTCCAATCAAAATTACACATATTTTCTATAATAGAATACATTCTCTTAATAATACATTCTCTATAATAATTCTAACTTTTATAACTGATATAAATACACTCGTGAATAAATCTTCTTGGGTGTTCCAATGTGTATGTACATATTTAGTTTTTAAATGCCTAATACGCCATCTATTAATTAATACCCAGTCTCTATTTAGAAGAGCATGGCATTTGTTCAATCAATCCCTTATTTAAACACAAGTAGAGCTCACTGAGACTGCATTTTATCTACGGGGCTGAGAATGGGGCTAAAACAGAGCACATACTCAAAGTAGGCATTGAAAACGATTCTCGAATACATTCTTTGAGAAACTGCTCCATTTCTGTCTGCAGTCCATAGATAGCATGCATGCCAACGAGATCCGCATTAGGTAGAAACCCACAACGCTTTAAATTCACATAGGAAATGACAATTTGCGCAAACAGAACGCTTTTACTATCGTTAAACAGCACCGTGAATCACGTCAAAATGCCATTTTGCCACACACATTCATAACTAAATTTTATTATTTCGGTCTCCTCCCCTGTGCAATTTTGCAAGATATTTTTGAACCACCCCGTATATATAGAGATTAATTAAATTTAATTAATGCAGAAATTCGTCATACACAATATAACTGGTGAAGAAATTGAATATGATTTATTGTTTTCTATAAAGTTGAAAGTTCACTTTATGAAAAAAAACAGAGAATACTAATTATGTATTTTTTTTGCCAGGGAGTTATTTGTCTTCGGTTACCTGGTTTTATAAATGACTTCCTAAGGGAATCCGGGTCTTACTTCAAGAGGATAAAATCATACAAACGTTTTCTTATCAATTATATATCATTTGGACAAGAGCACTATTGTTTCACATATTTACTTTTATACTAATGAACAAATATACCAGTGCAATATGCCGAAAAATTATTTTTCATTAATTACTCACAAATTTGTAAGTTACCATTTTCATAATTTTATGCTCCATAATAAGAAATAATAATAGAAATAATTCCATAATTTTTGCCACAGTACTGTACTTCGACTAAAACAATGTCGATAATTGAAATGAATGTAAGCAGAATACAGTTAGATGTTCTAGCATAGGCGATTATTGATATTAATGAGAGTACTCACACAATTAAATAATAAGTAACTAAAAATATAATCGATATAAAAAATTAGCATTGGCACTAATAATTCTGACATAAAGATCTGATTCGTAATTGGGTTAATTGGTTATTTAATTTAAGCAAAGCCGATTTGATCAGGGGCATTTAAGACATAAAAACTGAGGGTATCGTGAGTCTCGCCCCATACCATTAACCTAGAAAAAAACACATTAACCTAGAAAAAAACAAACTGGTTTAGAAAATAATCATGGTTTACACAATGAAAGGAGCGTTCGGAATTTATCTATAGCCTTATTTTATTGTGATTTTTATCCTAACCAAGAGAAAGAACTTTTAAGTAAATCTTTTTCTTTTTACCATTCTCTTATTCCTGAACGGATTACGAACAGTAAGAGATGGCTCTAAAAAAATAAGACACACTGGAACATTTCGATCTCTAAAATCAAAAGGAGGAGTAAATACTGAAAGAAATTTCCGGAAAAGAATCAGGTACTCAATAAATACAAAAAGGAAATGAACAATAAAAGACCCATCTCTGAAATACTTCGACCAATTCGATGACAATAATATTGAAACGCAGCCCTTTGAAATCCATCGGGAAAAATACTCAGAACTTCTACCTCTTTCAAAAAAATACAGACACAATAAAAACTATCAACAAAGACTGCACAGTTGTCTTTGGTTGACACACATCGACAGAATATTTTTTTCCTTCCTCCCTTTTCTTTTTTCTTTTAAATGTTGGAAGCACAGAAAGCAAAGTTGATTCTAAATGCAGGGAACTGATATTCTGGTCTTTGGTCAGTCTTGTTTCAAACAAGTTTTTCTGTTGATATTTTTCCTCTAGGCAAAGAAATCTCTCTTAATGGACTCATCCAATAAGAGTAGAGGGCACAGATTTCTATCCCCTAGCGAGCTCCCTTGAGCGATTACTTTTCCATTCATGAGTTCTCCGGCACTGCAAGAAGAGGATATTTTTGAGCTTTTCGACTGCCTATTGTTGAAAGAACTTATTTCTATCTTATGAGAAGATTATAATTATTTTTATACGTGCTAAGTATTACATTTTTTAGTAGATGGACAATATCTATTTTATGCTTATTGCTCGAAACATTCAAACAACAACTTCAAACAAATGCAAATGCTTCAAACAATTATACGAAAACGAAAACTTCAAAAAATTTTCAAGTGACTTTCATAAGTATTTCTAAAACATTTATACAAACTGGTTGAATGGAATCTTTGCCGCTTTTTAATTTCGAGGAATACCATGAAGCACTTGAATTTCGTTCCGGTCATTTTCCGGACGACAGAATTGCCTGGTTAACAAAAATATATATTGCGGGAAGCAGAAGGGTAGAGATTTCTTAACTTTACATCTTTTTCGGTACATTTCTATGCATAACATTAAATCAGGACTGTGTCCTTTAGATGACAACCCTCACAGCCAAACGATAGGAACTCTTATCTTAGAAAACTCGATGTTCGTTTTCGTGATCAGTAAACCCATTTGAATCTAATCTAATCTATTGGTAAAAATGGCCTAATATTAAACGTTAATAATACATGATTACTTTACGCAAGAAGGGATTTTTCCCTATTTGATTTTTTTTAATAATATAACGCAAGACTGTGTATATTTCATTAATTTGAAGTAAAGAATATTATGAATTAAAATATAAAATTTTTTCCTCTAATAATTCATTTTTTATCATTAGTAACACAAAAAGGACATTAGTGTCAAACGGGATATTAGTCTAGAAACGGCGATTTGCGTTGAATCATTATAAACGGCCTATCAGTTTTCAAATTGTTGCCTCCAATTATTATCGCCCTTTATTATATTAAAAGATATTAAATAATGGTAAATCATCATGAATGTATGCAGGCTTCTCGCTCTGTGAAAAACCAACGGCACCTCCAGTTATACAGTTTTGAATAACGTAGTCCTCCACCCGAACATGGACATCTGGAAGCCCGAATATTGAATTTCGAATTTGTTTTCATATTTTATAAAACTTTAACGAATTTTTGATTACCAAACTCCACGATTTCAAAGAAAACCGTGGCAACACTAAAAGGAAAAAATCTTTTTATCTCCAACGCACGAGACTGTCTATAGGGAATTTTAAAGATACGCTGCTTTTAAATATTTTGTGATTTTGCTGTGTAATCGAATTTTATGTGGCGTAAGTGCCAAGAACGTGATATTTAATAAATAAACCCATAAAACGTTAATAATAAGAGAAAAAACTGTTTTGTAAAGCCCCCTTAGTAAGAAAGCTGAACATTGATATGATGAACTGAGAGAAGTCTGATAAACAAATGCCATGCCAGCACTTAACGCTGCATACTTCTATACTGTTTTAAACATTTTAAAAATTTCCTGTTGAATTATATATGGCGTAAATGCGAATAGAATTATGCTTAATAATAAAGCTAAAAAACTATTAAACAAAAAAATGGAGTATTAGGAGTTAGTGTAATAACAGGTTAATTTTTGGTAGACTGCAGGCTCAGCGAGAGCATAAAAAACTTTTTGGGCAAACTTTAAAATTTGAAACGTTGATGCTTTTCTGGGAGTTGTCGCATACAAACATACCTGTTTTTTTATAGATTATTTACTTCATTTATTTTAATTAGATACATACAAAAATTAAAATTATACCATGATTAATAATTTGATGCAACCTAAATCAAAAAACGATTATACACAAAAATAATCAAATGCTGTAGACAGCATGATTATTGAAATTTAATACTACTTTAAACAGCATCTAATTTATGAAGTTGTTTTAAGTATACTACTTTATAAAAATTTTATATGTTGAAATTAGGAAGGAAATATAGCATTTCTATTCTTAATTTTAATCATGCATATAAAATTTTAAAATAAATGCATGATCGAATCAATTAAAAGTAATGATGCATAAATATGAAAATCCCATCAATATTAATAAACATTTCAAAGCTAAAATTTCATTTTTGTAGTTATTCGTCGGTAATGACTATGCGCACTTTAATATTGTTACATGTATCAAGTACGAAAAATTTTAAAATATGCACTTCGTGATTAGTTGCTTGGCTAATAATGGTGAAAAGTTAATAAGCATAAAGAGTAGTGCATAAAAAGTGAAGCTAAGAAGTGATTCTATAAAGGAAACATCGTTCATATTTAGACTACATAAGGAAAAAAACCAAGGAAATCATGTGAATTTAGTTTGTTCAATAGTTGGTCACAGGATACCACTATTCCGCTACTTTTAAGCCACCATAAGACGATGGCTGGTGTTATCTTCCCGTAGTGTAACGCTTAAACAATAAACATATATTTCCAAGAAACCTATTATTTCCCACTTCTACCCTTCCGTGATTTAAACAAAATAAGGAAAAAAAGGATATGGGTTAGGGTAGAAATGAGAACATCCATAATACTGACATTTATTTTTATCCGATATACATTTCTCGGCACGGATGTTCCGCAGTTTGAGCGCTCTTATATCAAATATGTATCAACTGTCAACTGCGGTCACGAAATCCGTACATTTATAAATAGCACCCCATAGTGTTTTCTTTCATCTCACATTTATGATAAAACATAGCTATAAACACGAATGGAGAGTAGAACCGTTGTGTTTCATAAGATAAATAACTTTTTATGTATTTTTTAATAATTTACGAAACGGTCTGGGATTTTATGATAATATACATTAATTCACCCTAATTACATTTAGTCTGCTGCGAATCAAAAGCTATACTGGTAACATAAGCAAGAGATCATCACGTTACGTTGCATTATTACAATACAGTAAACTAGAAAAGAGTTAAGCGAAAGTTGAAAACTGAGCACTAGCAGCAGGTAGCTGTAAAATGATGAAAACAGTTATGTCACATTATTTTTATTGTAGGTAATTTTATGATTCATTTTAATTACTTTTTTCATTTACACTATTTTTTCTCAGTGTTATTTACATAGTGTAAAATCTACAAGTGCTTGCGTAGCAAATTTTACAGATTCATACTTGTTTTACGGTAGTAAATGATATAGCAAACTAGTCACCATACACGTTTTACATACGCAACCTGCTATCTTTAAGCTTTCGAAATTTCGTAAACCATGAATTTTGTTTGCTGATCTTTTTTAAGCACAGAAATTATACTTATTGAGAAATAAACAGTGTATAAGCAGAGAAAGCCGAGATTTTATTCATTATTTTGTTAATTTTTAATAAAAATTTAGAAAAATGAACGCCCGGCATAAAGTGATGTAAACTATGGCTAAGCGTTTTCGAGTAGTCATTGTTTTACATTTATATACATTATAAAAAGTATACGGAAACACTAGTGTTTTATTGAGCTTTCGTATTTGTATTTTTGAGTGTGCGTACACATTTTTTAAATCATTAATTGTAAATATTTCATTTCTTTACATTTTCATAAGAATATTTTTGGACCACAAAAACAATTTTAATGATTAAAATAATGAGAAAAGCTCCATTCAGGTAACAAACATGTTAAGGAGCTACAAGAAGAATTATTTTCTAGTTTGTGTGAAAGCTGCACTTGGGTTTCAAATAAAGAATTAAACGCCTTAACGGATTTATAATTTTTCAATATAAACAGCAAAGACCTTTTAATATTTAAGATATTTATATCTCTAACTTATGCTTTGTAAACAATATCTTAACCAGAATAAACTGCGTTCAATAAGAAGATATAGAGTCGTATATTGCTTAATACTCAATAGCTCATAAGCTCAGAGAAAATTAACCGTAAACCCATTGGCTTCATAGACGCGATTACAATGAAATCGCGTCTATGAAGCCTGAAGACTAGCTCAGAAGATTCTGGGTTTATGTGGAGATGGTTACCTTTGTGGTACATATGGTTCTATTTTCAATAATGAACATGAGTATCAGTGGTATTCATTTTATCAAAATATATATTCAGAAATATTAATCATCTTTTAGAAGTAAGTCATCATAGATTTCATAATAGTAAATATTTGCTGCTGGGTTTACTTATCAATCCTCTTCCTAAAGGATTCTTTTTTAATGTTACTGTACGAGTAGGTTTTAAATGTCAGCCAATAAAGTTCCATTGCTTTGCTATAAATTATTACTTTATTTTTGCGTTTTATTTCCTCTGGCTCATTTAACTCGCCCAATTTATGTTTATATAAATGAAAGACTAACTACTGAAAGAATCAAGCAAGATGGCTTGATTATAGTAAAATTAAGCTCGATTTTACTAGTACTTAATAAGAGAACTTCTAGCATTTGAATGGCTGGTTTCTGTTTATCTGTTAGCTATTAGATTTTCAAAGGAATTAAACCCCATGTACGGTTAGTATAATTTAAAATGAATTTGCTTTGTTTAGTGAAATGTGGCAGCTAGCTAAGCGTAACTTTCTGGTTGACAATCATTGTTGTGAGTGCATAGTAGCGTGTCACAAATAGTGTTTGTGATTGTATAGTAGTGTGTACATAGTACAAATATTAGTGAAATTATTACTTATGCTAATCTTACATCCAGCTGCGGATTTTAGCTATTACATACTACAGTTGTTGATTGTAATAAATTAAAATTTTTCTTTGGTTTTAGTGCTAATAACGAGACTGTGATTTAGTATTTAAATAGCTGTCTGAAGCAATATCTTGAGGAAAAAAATGCTTATATCAGGGAAAAGAATTGTTTAAAAAATGTTAGATGAAATTTATACATTAGCTTCAAATTTCATTCGCGTACAGTTTCAAAAAGAGATATTCTAGCAAATGCAAACAGTCTCAGCGCAGATATGACATGATAAATGAGTCACTGAAACTTAGCAATATTCAAACATATATCAAAATATTCTGAGATTTAAATAAAATACTTTAACTGTTGATGTTACCTGTCTTTCGAGCAAATATTATCTGCTGAGAATTAAAAAAGATCAGCAAGCAGAAGAGAGCGCTCTCTGAAGTATAGAGTTTGTCAGTAAATAATGTCAGCAGCTTTTGACATGTACACAGCGGAGCTAATTCATTAAGCTTTCATATGCCTGCCATAAAAGAAAAGTGGTGTAAAGTTCTATAAAACGACTTTTATTTGTATCTTACTTGACAGCTAATAGTAACTAAGAAACATACTCTGCAGCTCCAAAAAGTATTTTAGAAATGAATAAATTTAACTTTAATTATTTATATAAGATATATTTACACACATTATTTTGACTAATGCGAACAATTATTGAGAGAAACTCTTCAAATATACATCATCTACATTTTAAGTTTCCCTGTGCAAAACTGTGTTGCATCTCTTGAGCATTGAAAGACGGTGCTATGCATATGTAAATAATACATTTCTTCTTAAAAAATAACAAGCAATGAATAATTCTCTATATTAGGCGAATTTTGATATTTTTAATTAATAAAGCAATGTTCAGAGTATGATTCAAAAATAAAAATTTGGATACAAAAACTAGATTAAATTAGGATTTATCAAACTAGGGCATGGGTTTTATGTCACATTATCAAGACTGTTAAAAACTTTCATTGTTTTTATTAATATTGAAGAAAATGCTTGATTGATGTAAACTGAAGAAAAATTTAGCGAAAACGAAATTCAATTTTAGAGTTTTTTCCAAGTATCCTGTAAAAATGTATAATTCTATTTGATGAAATATTTAATTTACTTTGACATTAAGACGTGTTAATAAAAGCATTTATTCCGAGAACATTTAATATTTAGGACTAAAATGTCTTCATGAAAAATTTTGGAGCACCTAGGTTGATACAAGCAAAGCAAAACAAAACAAACAAATAAAAAATTAATTAAATAAAAAGAAATAAAGACATGTTAATTGTTTACTCTACACTTCTCCTTAAATTCAAAAGTAAACTTAAAATAAGATAGTATTAAACTGAGTGTTCCATTTAAACAAGGGAAAGAAATAATAAAATGTTTAGGACACTCATCCAATTCTTTTGTCGTCCTCAATACTTCATTTAGGATTTTCATCTATTTCTGGTGTAATTGCCAAGAAAAGTGAAGCAACTCATTTATTCAACAGCATTAGCAATATTTTATTAGCTGAAAAGGGAAGTGAGTCCCGAATGGAGTATTATAGTCTCCAAACGGCATTTTGCGCTCATTCGTTATGAACAACATATCACTTCTCAGATTGTTGCCACGAATTATTATCGCTCTATATTATACTTAAAGAAATTAAATAATGAAAAGTCTGCATGAATGCATGTATGTTTGTTGCAATGTGAACAACAATGGTACTTAGAGCCGTCACATTTTGAATAACGTCATCCTGCACCCGAATATGGACACCTGTAAGCCCGAATATTAAATTTGAATTTTATAATTTATATTCTGTAAAAGTTAAATGAATTTCTGATTAACAAACTCAATGATAAAAAAGCGATCAGTGGCAATTTTGTACGGAATAAAACATTTTTATCTCCAGTGTGCGAGACTGCCTATCGGAAGTTCTAAATATATATGTTGTTTTTAAATGTTTTCTGATTTTGTTATTGAATCGAATTTTATGTGGCATACGCTCTAAGAATGTGATATTTGATAAATAAGTAACACAAATATTTGATAAATAATAAAACGAAAAATAAAAAGGTTTTCAAGCCATCTTAGTAAGAAAACTGAACATTGATATGGTGAACTAAGAACAGACTGGGGGAAAATATATGCCAACACATAACGCTGTATCGGGAGTTTTAAACGTACACTGCTATGTTTTTGAAATTTTTGTAATTTTGTTGTTGAATTGCATATGGCGTAAACTCGAAGAGAAAATTATGCTTAATAATAAAGCTAAAAAAGGGGGTTTAATAGAAGTGAGTGTATCAGCAGACTGGTAGACTTAGAGCTCAGCGAGAGCGTAAAAAACCTTAACAAACCCTTTTAGGTGACCGTTAAAATCTAAAAACTTTCATTTTTTTAAAACTTATTCAGATATATTACTTTGATCTTCCATCGAAACGCAGTAATTATAAAGGCAAAACCTTAAAGGGTTAAATATCCATGGCCACTCACACTGCGTATGCTGAAATACAAAAATCCTTTTAAATGTTAGAACATTGAGATATAAAAGCTCTCGATATATATTAAAATATTAAGTAATGTGGGAGATGGATTTCAGTGCTTAATTTTCTAAAAGAAAGAGCTTGAATCTTCTATTTAAAAAATAACACATTAAATTATTCGGTTAAGCAGTAAATTATTTTTTTAATTTTAGGCAGTAACTAATTGTAAATTGTTTTTTATTCTTCATACGTGTCAACTGGTGTTGTAAGAATTTATAGTTATAGGTATTAAAAATCATTGTTGACAGTCTTAAATGCTTCTCTCTCCTACAAAGTTAATATGAGTTAAGTCAAGCTAATTTCAAATTTTCCACGCAATCCGTTCAGAAAAATAAAACTTTGTATGAATAAATTGTAAATGATTTAATACTGAATGTATATACAAGATTTATCATAAACTAATGCAAAGATAAATTTAACCGTTGTAACGATTATAAGGATAAAATTATAAATTTTAAGAAATTAAGTGGATATACATTTCAGGAATTTCATCGAAAGTATTGTTTTAAATAAAAAGAAGCACACTGAGTGCGTATATGCACTTAGATTACTTATAAGTATAGTTATATTAAAACATAAATAAAATTGTACATAAAATGTAAAAATAAAGTAGCGATAGATCAATGAAGAATTTCAAAAATGAATTTCTACTGTGCAATAAGAAACGGAATGTCTACTAAAACAGTAATATTCACTGCTATAAATAAATTGTATATTTACATAATTAATGCAAACATTGATATGGAAATGAAAACATAGTAAAGATACATCTGATTAACTTGTTTAAATACTGTACGCCGAAAGAAGCTTTAGCTGAGAAGGGGCATTACTCTCGAAACAGAATTTTGCACTGAATCCCTTTTCAAATTGCTGCCTCCAAATATTATCGCTGTATTATTATTAAAGAAATTGAACAAAATGAGAAGGTACATGTATGTATGTGTGAAGAAACGACGGTACCTACAGCTATCAAATTTTGAATAACGTATTCCTCCACCCGAACATGGGACCTAGGACCTAAGAAAATGGGAATTCTGAATTAGTGTCATTATCAATTTCACATTTTGTAAAACTTTAACGAAATTTTTATTAACAAACTCAACGATTTCAAAGCGAGCAATGGCAACACTGTGCTGGAGGTGGAAAAAAAAAACGTTTTTATCTAGAACACGCGAGACTGTCTATCGGAAATTCTAAAGATATGCTATTTTTAAATATTTTGTGATATTGCTGTTGAATTGAATTTTATGTGGTTAAGTGCGAAGCACATGATATTTAATAAATAAAGGAACACACAAAGCGTTAAAAAATGGCCCCTTTGGCGTAATATAAAATCTGAAAGCTTTCAAACTTTTTTTTAACTGTTTTCATTTTAATTTTTCAGTTTTAGTCAGAAATAGGACACCTTAGTTTAGAAAATAATTTTTCGCAAATAAAAAAAATTTTTGCTTATATTGTTACAAAAAAAAATTGAAAAGAAGATTATGTATTCAATTTTAGAACAGTAAATTTAAAACATGTTTATCTATTTAATTCTTACATAAGTTAAAATTAATTTTAGGAGAAATCGAAGACATGCTTAGTTAACTTCATGCTCAGTAAATTAATAAATAAAATCAAAATTTTTGTCGAATAAAGTCTCTTTATTTTATAGAAATACACTATACTCGCGATTTACAGGGGTAATATCAGGAATGACGTTCATCATTAATCTGACAGCAGTTAAAAGAATTCAGGAAAGATCAGTAATCTATATCACAGCTAACAGAAAAATGTTGTAAAATAATTCATTTACATTTTAAGTAGTTTAACCATTTTAAATACTCAGAACTGAAAGAAAAATGCTTTTTTGTTTAGGTTAGGTTATTTAAGTACAGAAAAGCTTATAAGGAAAGGGATGGAAGGTGTTTTTGTTTATACTGCTCTTGAATTTTGATACTACTCAGTGGGAAATGAATGATCGTACAGTTCATTTATTTTTATGATTTAGTAATTTATTTTTAACGGATGATTTAACGATGTTTATATATTGCAGATTATGTACAATCAAACTGTGGTCTGAACGATTCCTAAACAGTGTTAAACTTGTTACCAATTGTTAAATTATGCTCCCCTCCCGTAAAAAGTTTGTTTTACTTCAGTGATTTGAGACAATATTTTTTCGCTCCTTCTAAAATAAATCAATTCCACTTTTGTAGATAAGACGAGATTAATCAGCAAATCATTTAATTGGGATTTAAATGTATATATATGTGGGTGTTTGGGTGTATGTGTCTGTATGTTAGTGTATGTGTTTTGGGCACTTTAAAGTTTCTTATATACTTAATATCATTTTATACGGCTATATCCAAGTTCAAAATATGTAAAATCGGATGTAATGAACTTAACAGATATGGTTATCTTTGATAGAAACCTCTCTTTTGCATTGAAAACAAATTTCGAGAATGTCTAAAAATTTTAAATGAAACCTAAACCATTGAAATATGCTCAGAATGTTAGGATTTATATTCGGTCATGTTAAGTTATCAGAAAATATTTCGTATCGTTCTTTTGTCTTTACCTTTCCTTTTCATTGTTTGTTAAACACAGGCGACCTACTTTTTGAAGGCCCAATACATACAATAAGTATATCTTCTGACGTCATAGGGTATCTGTGCCAATCAGATGAAAGAACTTATACATATTCTCTGATTCCATTCAAATTCTTTGATTGAGTTATCAAGCTCAGATTTTTTAAAGCTGATTCTATGAAGAAATATGAAATTTCGTTAATCACTAAAGAGAAAAAGCAATGAATATAATCTTTTGAGTTTGGGGCTATACAGTTGTTTCGTCTTTTAAAGAATTAAGATTTCCGATTCTTATCAGTTTGTTTCTTTCAGTATAAGTTTGGATGTAAAATAACATTAAAGTAAGTGAAAAATTTATTTCCGAATTCCGTTTCAAGTACATCGAACTCCTTGAGCTTATCTGCGGAACATAGAAGCTTTAATGAATCTTGAGAAGAAACGTGCCATAATTCGAACTGATGGTTTAACTCGTATTTGCACATGCCTGAGTTACTGGAATCGCAGATTATCGAAAAAGATTAAGCTCTTGAAATTTATCAGTGATCAATTATTTGAAAAAAAACCGAAAATTCTTGATGAACTGGACTCAAAGATCGATGCTTCAATAGTTGAAATCTCACGAAAATGAAGTGAATGTCTCTGAGAAATATAATTGAAAATTTATTTGTTATAAAGTAAGAGCAGCTAATTATTTAAAATCGTGTATAGAAGAGGAGAATTCTCTATATCGCTAGGTACTATTGTAAATACTCAATTCTTTTACCTAACTCTCTCGTCACTGCGTATTGGGGAAATTTTCTAAGCAAAAGTTCAGCCGTATAAATCAGCTGTAAATATATAACATATAATTCTGCATTGAAGATAAGGTGAGTTATTATTCGAAAAACTCCGAATAGATATAGCCAAATCCGTGTAGGCCGTGAATACAGTTCATAGAAATCTGAAGTTGGTACCAAGAAGAAAAACCTAGACTCAATAGCTTTCCTACTAATGAAAAAAATTGAATGTAAGGAAACATTTGAGAAAGGCCGAATATTGAGGTGTTGAAGAAGCATTGCTGAAATTATTCAAAATTTCAAGATGCCGCAGTCTGCCAATATTTGGACAAATTTTCAGATAAAGGCCAAAGAATTTTCTGAACGCTTTGGAGTATCTACGGTTTTGTACTCGCATGGCTCGTCAGATAGGTTTACGAAACAGAATAATATTTTTTAGGAAAAATTATAAGACAATCAGAGATTATTTTCAAATTAAATTTTTAAAAAATGTTTGGAATGATGTTTCTTGCCAGTGAAATTTGTTTGTTCCACAAGTTGATGCCAAACTAAAAGCATAAATGTAAAGACCAGAGTTTCTATCTATCAAAGTTGAGATGAGTAGAAATATTTTAAACTTTCACAGGTCTTGTGTATGATAACACGAATGGCATTGACTGTCGTAGGCTTTTGGGGAATGTAAAATCTCAAAGAATAAAGCTAACTATAAGTATGGATGACGAGGAAAAGTTTGAAACTGTGAAATGAAGAAAGTGAGATGAGCATTTGTCGCAAAAGAAAAAATTTTACTTTTATTTGAAAATTGTTCTATAGCGACGGATGTTGAAAGGTGAATTGTTTTTTTGCCTCATATGCAACTTCAATCATAAACCTGTCGACCAAGCCGTGATCAAGAGCTTGATCATCGTTACGGCATCTGATGCGCTGGGTATTATTCTAAAACAATTTTTGAATGTCCATATTTTATCTAGGAATTTCAAAATGCAGTTGCATAATGTAAGTAACTAATTTTTGCACAAACTGAGTAATGAATAAATAAATAAATAAAATCTGAAAGTTTTCAGATTTTAAATTACGTCCAAAGGGACTTTTTTAAACATTTTGTGTGTTACATTTATTTATTAAATATCATGTTCTTTGTGCTGAAAACATAAAATTCAGTTCAACAGCAATGTCGCAAAATAATTTTAAAATGAGTCTATCTTTAGAATTTCCGATACACAGTTCCGCGCGCTGGAGATTAAAAGATTTCTTTCCCGTAGAGTGTTGCTATGGCTCGCTTTTAAATCATTGAGTTTGTTACTCAAAAATTCGTTAAAGTTTTACAAAATATGAAATCGATAATAAAACAAATTCCAAATTTCAAATTTGTCTTCCACATGGCCATATTTGTAGGAGGATTACGTCATTCAAAATTCGATGGCTCTATGTACCGTTGTTTTATAACAATGAGAAAAATATACATCTATTGATGCACATTTTTCATTATTTAATTTCTTCAAATATAATGCAGGACTCTAACATTTGGTGGCAACAGGTTGAAAAGTGAAACGGTCATTTACAGTGATTCAGCGCAAAATCGCAAAACGAAAACAATAGTCCTTCGGGGACAAAGCCCCTTTGAACTAATAAATATAAAAGCAAAATAAAGAAAACTTTATTGATATAAAATATAAGCTAACATATCTGCACTCAAAATAATCAACAACTTACTAACTTCATGTAAGACTTCATCTTGACGCATTTTTCTTATACTCTAAACACTTTTGCAGAACTTCCTCGACCGCTGTCAGTTGCAAAAATGCATCATAATACATAGCGTAAAATTTTTTCATTATTCCTGGACAATACTGCATTTTCTTTCAAAATATGTTTTCAGAATGACTGTTTGCTCTTTGTATAAATAAGAATTTATTTATTTTAGATCATGTAACAAGTCACAAAAATTCAATCATAAGGACATAAAATATAAAGCGGCAAAAATATATAAATCCTACAAAATATAACCATGAGTGATGGTGCATGCAACTCAAAAGTCTGGAAACTTTAAAATACAATTTAAGAGAAAAAAAGCATCAAATAGTGATAATTATTTAATGAAAAACTTGAAGTTATGTATAAAATACTTCCTGTTAGTTATCATATAATATCATTCGAATAAGATTGAAACAAAGTATAAAATTGCACGCAGAACATTTTAAAATAAGAATGAAAATAACGGCTATAAAATACAAGATAATGCCAATTCTATGTTTTCTCTTAATTTTGAAAGTAATCAGCTACAATTTCCTTTTTGAAAATTAGAATACCCTCGTAGTTCATAAGTTGTTTTATCATGTAACATATAAACGTCTTGGCTTTACAGCTAACAATAAATTAAAAAGAAAAACAATAATGGCCGAAAACAACTCAAGGAGCATGCGGATATTCAGCAATTCCTCCTTAACACACGGAATAAATCATGGTTCCTCAAATCGCTTTCAGGGCACACCCTAACTAGTAGTTCAGCTAACGAACAGGTTGGCTGCTGGCAATTAGTTTAAAAATTTTTTAATGTAAAATATTTATATATTGTTTTGTTGTTGCTATGTTAAGCAGTCGAAACGTACCTCAGATATTTCTCATTCGCATAAAGTTTATAACTTCAAATTTTGAAATGCTTTAACATCAGATACATTACTAAAGTTTGGAAGATTTCGATGAAAACTCCATTCTGTACACTTTTCTTAATTTTAACTCATCATTGTTTTAATTCAATAGAGCGATCTACAGGGCTTCCCATATTCTTCACACAGTTTCTTTTAGATTTTATAGCATTAAATGAACAGCTAAAATAATAAGATTCTTCAAAAAGATTAAAGAAAGAAATCGGGTGAAAAGGGGGAAAGAATCACCGGGCGAACAAATTTTAAGACTACCATTGGTACCGGTGTTGTCAGTAACTTACACCACTTTAACACGGAATCTCTCCTACTAAGACATTTTCTCGCAAGTTATGTGTCTCTATAAGACATCATATGCATAGCATATGTCCTAATCCATGGGAGGGGGAAGATCCAGCAACAAAGAGGAAAGAAATCTCAGCTGACTCTTTGCCGGGAGGAAAGAAATAAGACGCTTTTAAGGCTAAATATATGAAAAAAAGAGATGTTCTACTATTCCCGAGTTGTATGAACTCCCATATGCAATTTGTCACCAGCTCGGAATAAAGAAGGCGTAGTGGTTGCAGCGGTGCATTTTACTGTATGTAGTTCGCGTTTTTTTTTTTTTTTTTTTTTTTTTCCCCGAGATCCTCTTTAGGCAACATTTCTTTGATGCTTCTGAAGTTATTTGCTTTATTTCTACAGCATTTTTTGGTCCTTCATATTTGTGGAAATGGCTAACAGTACATCTGCAACATTGCGAAACTAAGATACAATGTTACAATCAGTGTGTGACTGGAATTCAGGAATATGTCGTTTACACAAGAGTTTGTTATTTCTCTTAGAGATTTGTGTCAGAACAGATAATCTTTTTGATTTATCTTGCAGAGATTAAATAAGATTTGGATTGCTAAGCTGTATGGTCATTTTTTATATTCAGTCGTCCTGCCTAGTTTCGTTGGCAAATAGAAGCTTTCAGCAAAATTTCTCAGAGAATATATCTTGCATTGACCTTTAGAGTTCAATAATTTCAGGTATTTAAAACATTCACTAAATTTAGTTACAATCTTTCTATTTATTTAGAGGAGTTGTAAGCTAATCAGGTCATCATTGTGGGCATCTAATCCATATCAAGTACAGCTGTACTGGTTCAAAGAAATAAAAAATAATATTCGGGTTAAAGTCCGAATTCTACATAGGCAGAGAGTAATAAATTACGTTGCATCACGGTATAATAAAAAATTACAGTGATACATTTTTCAGATCCAAAATATCAAAAGCAGTAAAAATGTATGCAATATTAATGGTACGAATACAGCAGAGATAATATATATCCCAGACAATAAAAACAAGGTTTAAATTAAAATTTCCAGCCTCTGTGGTTAATATTAAAATGCCCTATTGCAATTTTATGAAAAGAATAGTAAACATAAAAATAGAAGAAAATAACACTCCTTCAGATTTATTAAAATGGTTATCGTTCAAACAATGAAGTCGAAAGTGAAATAAAAGTAATAATAGGAAACAGTTAAAGACTTAATTAACTTTTAAAGTACATAATATTTTTAATATATTTTAAATATTATATATCTTGCTAAATTAACAATGTACCTATCATTAATTTAGAGCTTACGATAATTTTTACGAAATTCATTTCTTCCTTTATTCAGTTATTTATGGTGTTATCACGAGATCGATCGCATTTGTTAAACATCATAACTCCTTCTTTCGTATGTTGCGTTGACTTTGCGACTGTAATCGTAAGATAATCATTTTAATTAATTTTAAAAGGATTTAATTATCTTTTGAATATTAAACTGTACAGCTATTATTCAAACTCACAACCCTCCTGCGCAATCTCCATGGCAAGTAAAAGGTTTCAAGAACTAAATGGTCGCATTTAATACTAACAAATGAAATAGTTTGCATTGGAATAATATGATATTAGTTTTATAAGGAAATGTATACCCGCCGTGCATAGGATTAGGCGAATTTATTGTAATATTAAAATATGTGTAATAATTTAAGTGCAAGATATTAACTCTAAGAAATACATTACATGATTTACATTTTATGTGACTAAAATCTGCAAACAGAAACGAACGATTCTGAATACTTTTATCGCCATTTCGCATTTTCCTTATATAGTGTATTTAAAGCTAAAAATGAAATACACGCATAAAATCTAAATAATCTAGAAGATCAATGTGTTCTAACTAATCGTATTCGTAATTTTTAAATTGGAATATGATACTTCCTAGTTTTCCTTACTTATATTAATTTTTTCAAATCTCATTGTTTTTTAACCCTGCACTGATAACAGAGAATACAGGTATATCATTTCTTCGCAATAAATCCATGTCAAACCATGACATTAAAAAAATATAACTTACGTTTGGCCTTAATATGTCGCAGAAGAAGAAAGACCATGTCGAAAAAATATTCTGAATACTTTCATTCATTCAAATAATTAAAATATATTAAACATTCATTCATTATTCAACATAATGGTAAAAACAAATTTTAAAAAGTCTGATATTTACACCACATGACTTCCTTGTACATAAAATTAAATTATACGAATTTTTTCCCGCATTTCATTTAAACACATTTTTCTCGAATTTCATCAAAGATATATTTCTCATTCAATTAATGCAGTTTTCACTTCGCGGCAAGGCGAAAACATACATAAATACTCTGAAAATTTTCATTAAAAATTAAAAGATATAGAAAAACATAAAACACCAAGTAGTTAAAACAATTTTAAAAACAATTTTTACGATTAAAATTACAGTCTCTACGCAAAAACAAACAATTCGGCCAGCAGGCGAGAAGACATTTTTTTTCTCGCACAAAACTAAAATTTTTCCTTTTGGTCCCACTCGGCAAAAAGACACTGAAGGTGCAGAAAGAGTTACTTCACTATTCTGCAAAGTTTCAAATGTAAACAAATATGACTGCTATGTTAAAAAACTAGGCATAGCCGCTCTTAAACAACTTTTAAATTGTAGATAATTCTACAACTATTGCATACAGATTAACTAAATGCATAAAACCATTAACGTGAAGATACGAATAACATAATTCAATCATTTTTAAAGCAAAAAATGCACAATTTACCTACATATAAAAATTAAAAAACGGAGCTCACGAAACCGACTAACAGAATGGGTACGTATATATATTTATATATATATACATATATGAGGATTTGTATACGTTTTGGTGCAGCCAATTTGCAACCAAAATGGGATGTACACAACTACATGTTATATCAGTCCTTGTACTACAAATAGTGTTTTCATCTTTATGTATTAACCCTTTGACGCGCGGTGGTCGCGCCCTGAAACCACCAATTTTCGAATTTTTTTCTCCTCTTCCTTCCGAAATTTTTGAGTGAAAATCAATTGATTACTGATCTTTTACCTCTAAATAACACAAAATGACTACAGAATCATACATGTTTTAGGTCTTAGTTCTTCAAATTGGATGCCTTTTCAAATTCGTTTTCAATGAGACAAACTAACTTTCTTTTATTAATATAAACAACTTTAAATTTCAAAAGTTATTCATGTACATCATGATTTCTATCATAAACCATAAAAAATAGCAATAATTAAACTGCATATATAAAAAAGCCTCTATATGTATGGCATTTGCTTTGTGGTTTCAGGGCGCGACCACTGCCCCACTAGAGCATTGTGTCACAATGATCTAGAGGTTCAGTGGTTGCGCCTTGAAACCACTGCTCTTCACAATGGCGTTTGCTTGCTTCTCAAATAGAAATGTTTATTTTTACCCGGATATAGATAAGGGGTTTTGGAATCACAGAGTTATTTTATTACTAAACAATACATGCACCTGCCTAGTAAAAATGCCTTTCTTTTCCAGAGACTTTTCTCTGACCTCAACACACTTGCTCCCCAAGCTAGTATTGTGATTTTATAAATTATTTCCTCTGGTTTAAATGTAATTTAAAAATAGAAATCGCGTAAAGTTTTATTTAAATTAAAAATATTTTCTGAATATTTTGAGACGAAATACGAATAAAATAAGTATGAATGGGAAACGAATGATCCGTACCAAAGCCAAACAGACCAAGCCCCCCATTAACATAAAAAAAAAAAAAAAAAAAAAAAAAAAAAAATTCACGTGCCAGATGAATAGAAACTAAATAACGCTGGACATATACCAGTGAAATTTACATCCAATCAGTGTACATTTTGTAGCACAAGGAAGAAACATCATAGAAGAAGATGCATGTGCGAAACGTGCAATGTGGGTCTATGCATGAACCAAAATGACAAAACGTGCTTTGAACAGTGTCACAAAAAATATTTGTTCTTTAAAATTAAAAAAAAAACCACTAAGTCTTTTTTTGTCCTTATTTTACTCAGTTTTTTTAAATTCATGTAGCCAAACGTCCTTATTATGTAGGTGCTTATACTTTCACTGCTATAGAAAAATTACATAAATGTTTATTTTTTAATTTTTCTGACCATTTAGTTTGTAAAATAATGTAAAAAAATATATATATTATGCAGTTCTTACATGCATTTTTTTTAAATTCGTAAATTTCGTCATTTATTGGAAACGCGCACGGAATAAGGTAAGTTTTTTTTTCCTACTTCCTAGGTACGTTTCAAAGTCCTAGACGCGCGGTGGTTTCACAGTGCGACCACCACCCACAAAACAATGGGCAAGAGTAGATTTTTTAAAATTCATATATTATTGGTCTCTAGGATCATAATATTCAATTTCTAGAGATTTTAGTTAAAAAAATTATAAAAATAATATCGCGCGCGTCAAAGGATTAAAGAAGGCATATATAAACTACATAGAATATCAGTACACCAAAACAAGTCACTTTTTTTTTCAAAGGAAACACTATTTAAATTTATCGCAAGTATGACGGCTATCTAAGAGCAAATACGTTCCTAATGCCGATTTCGACGATTAATTCTATCTCATTTTTCTGAATATTATGGATGCTATGCTTACAATTTCGACCCTATGAGGTACTAAAGAAGCAAAGGCTGTACCCTTATTTTTCCGCTCCGGTGAAAAAGGATATTCCTGTAACAAGCTTATTTCTTTCTCACTGCTCGCAGTCATTGTTTGCGAACAAACAAACACGTCGCCACCTCAGAAATACGAGCCAGTAGATCTGTCACGAGACAAAAATCTCCAAAGAATGACGTTTCCGCCTTCTGCCGCGTGAATGGCGTTGTTTTGAGGAAAGACTTCTGTTCCCTATTGTTGCATTCCATCGTTGGAAGGAATGGAATAGGTTACACAGCAGATGCAAAAAAACCTCTGAACCAAGGCTATACAATGGTTACCGCCTTTAGAAGTCTTCTCCAAAATGCGGGTTTTCCCTATAAACGTAAACACGAGCCAAAGATTACATGTAAAGATGAATGATTGCCAATAGATACTAAAGAGTAAAACATCAGGCCATTTCGAAGTTCTTCCTTCGTTTCATCGAGTATTCTCTAGGTGTACTCGATGAACATCCGAGTAACTCTGCTAGGTGCAATAGATTTCGTTGTTATTCACATACATGATTTTATAATTTTTTGAATGACCGCATGCGGTAATTTTCTAAATGTAGATTAAATGTTGCATTTTCTGAAATTTCAAAATTTTAATTTATTTGTTTTAAACAGTTCTTCAGTAAACTATCTAGTTCGTAAAACAGCTGCTTGCTGTATAAATAAGTATATATATATATATATATATATATATATGGCTGTGTTACTGATATATATATATATATATCAGTAACACAGCCGCTTTTAAGCGGAAGCATTAAGAATTTTCTTTTTACCTTGTTTTCTAATTTTTGCAGCTCAATGCGCAAAATTCTTGACCAAAGGTCTTTTTTAGTTTGTTCTCCTTTCTTTAATTATATATATATATATATATTGTTTCAAAAGAATAAACTGAATTTAAATACAAATTTAATTAATTCTTTGTGCCATTGCTGCAAGGAATGAAATTTAAATTTTAACAAACAGGTATATACGTAAAAAGCTAATTTAAAGTTAAAATTAAAAAATGTGCAAACATATAAAAGATTTAATTTTCGAACTAATCTATTGGTGAATTTATTTTCATGGTTTGGTTTTGCACTTGATTTACTTATGCTATCTGAATTTAAATGATATTGTAGATTAGTTCGAAAATTAAATCTTTTATATGTTTGCACATTTTTTTTATTTTAACCTTAAATTAGCTTTTTACGTATATACATGTTTGTTAAAATTTATATATATGTATATATATATATATAAACATTCGCGTATAACAATATTTAGATATAAACTAACTGTTTGATGCTAGAAATCATAAAATTTCAATATTAGAAAATGGTTAAGCATATTTTAACTACAGCAAAGCACATGAGATCTATCTGCCAAAGGGAAGGCATGCTTCTTAAGGGAATCTGGGTAGTATTTCCGTTACATATTGGAAAAACAGTGTGACTACCGTTCAGCCATTGGTGAGCATTAGAAAAGGAAAGAAAAATTTCGCTGCAAATGTTTTTTTAACTTTTTTTGTACTTGGAAACATTTTTTTAGTATTTAAAATATGTACGATTCTGATATTTTGTTTTGTTTTATGTTAACATACATATTAAAAATTTAAATCTGAGATTTTAATTGAATGTTTAAAAATCTGATGTGTACATCACATGACGGCCTTGTACTCACATGACGATTTAGTATTTCTCATTTAATTAATTCAGTTCTCACTTCGCGGCAATACAAAAATACATAAAAACACTAAATATCTATATTAAAAATTAGGATGTAAATCTTATTTCTTCGAAAAAATTCCAGAAAGGATTAAGCATGATTAAATTCGCAATAATAATGAAGGTGTTTTATCTGTTGTTGCGAAGCTTAGTTTCTCTAGATTGGCAACATATCCACTATTCTGCTTTTCAAATGTACCTGCATGTCCACCATGGTATTTAAAAATTAGGCTTAGCCGCACTTAACCCTCTGGTTGATCATCCCGCGATTTCCACAGGCAACTTAAATGTAGCAAAATTTGCTTATCCCGCGATTTTCGCGGGCATATGTTTTTCTTCCTTTATTGAGGAGCGCATCCCGTTTTTTTTTTTTTCCCCGTTTAAGCATTGAAATAAATTATATACAGTATTAGGCGTTTAGTTTACATTTTGGCCAACAGCTATCGTTAGTTGTTCACTAAATTGCAGTATTTGAAAGCACGTGGTATTAGCGTTCAAATCTCATTTTTTGCCGCTTTTTCTTACAGAGATGGCTGCTAGAAAACGTTCAGGCATTATCTTAATCATTTAATTAAATTATTGAATTATTAATTAGATTAATAATTAGATTTATTGAATCTGGGGCAAAAACTGTGAAGTTGGACTTTTGCCTTGAACCCTGTTTTGAAAGCCCATACTAAACTGCATTTCTAAGGTATTTTTCCCTGAGCGCTTTATATTTTCTTAAATTTTATACATTTTACTTTTTTATATTATGCAATAAATAGAAATTAACTGTAATTCGACTGAAATTTATTTTAAAAAAGATTTTTTTGTGATAACATCTGAAATTGTTTTTTCTAGTAACTTAGTTTCTCATGATAAAATTCTATATAAAAATATTTTCCAGAAAGAAAAAGTGCATTTTTCAATTCTCTAATCTATATAAATTTAAAATATGCAAAATTTTTTTAAATACACAATTTTGGACGCGATTTCGGTCCACAAATTGAGAAGTCAGAGGGTTAAACAGCTTTTATATTGTTGATAATTCTACAAATATTGCTTGCAGATTTTCTAAAGGCATAAAACCCTTAAGCGGAAGATAAGAACAACATAATTTAATCACTTTTAAAGCAAAAAATGCACAATTTACAAGCATATAAGAATAAAGAAACTGCACTCAACCGAGTAACAGAGTGGTTATATATATATATATATATATATATATATATATATATATAATGTTGTATGATCTTAAATTCATTTAGTGCGAAAACAAGTTACTACTACTTGCGCAATTGCTGCAAAGTTAGTTAAGAATAATTTATTTCCTAAACAATATTGATTAATTGATTATATTATCTCCTAAGTTTAATTAAAGTAGAATTATTTTAAAAGAGTGAATCCATATATTTTGAAAGATGTTTTGAAGTAACTTGAAAGTAAAATGTTAATAATGTTTTAACGGGTACTGGAATTAAATCATCATGAAGAACAAAATTTCAATTGTAAAAGGAAAAATTAAATTAAAAACATGTAATCATTGTCATTGATCGGAAATTAGTTGACTTTTCAAGGGGAACAAACCAACTCCCGTTCAATGAACAATAATTAATAAAAATACGTAAATACGAAGGTGTTTCGTCTATACTCGAGTTATAAGGTAAAGCCAAACCGGCAATTCTAGTCAAGCCAAATATTCCCGCGAATAGAAGGGATTACGAAAAAATGCTGATACTCAAAGAACTTATTCTTATGAAGCATTTTAGCCAGTTATATATATACTTTTGGTACGGCTGAGGGCAATCAAAATGGGAGGTACATATCTAAATGTTATAGTAGTCGTACATAAAAAATTTCAATATTCTGAGGCTTCTCATTTTTGAGTTATGCGAGATACGTACATACGTACGTACGCACAGACGCCACGAAAATTTCTCCTCAGAATTCATTTTAAATCAGTTTTATAATTTTTTTTTTTTTTTTTTTTTTTTTTTTTTTTTTGGGCGGGGAGAAGTGTCCTTTATTCTGTCTTTACTTAAAAATGACACACAAAAATATAGTTGAATTGAATTCGATAGCGGTCAAAATGGATATTTTCGTTGAAATATGAGGCCTGAAATTTGAAGTACAATACTTCCTTTTTACTTCGTACAAGGAAATAAAAACCATGAAATAACATTTGGAACACATTTCTTATTAAACTTTTAAAAAGGAGAGCATTTTATTTCTTGCTTTCTGAAATATTTACTTGGTAATTCATGAAATAATGAATACGATTAATATACTGAGTCATAATGAAGAAGTGTGGATTACAAACCAAAATATTTTTTTAAATTTAAAGTTGTCTTTAAACAGCATGAATAAATACGTAAACTGCATAATAGTTTCAAGATAAAATAACGGAAATAAAGAAGCTTTTAATACTTAAGAAAAGGAGATCATATTTAATAATGAGCTAAGTTAATACATTTAATAAATTTCTCTTCCAAAATATATTTAATAAGCCTATTAACTTATTTGCCAATATCCCCGTTCTGTTTTCTTTTAAATTCTTTTATAATGTACATAAAAATAAGTATGAATTAACAGCTCAATGCTTAGAAGGAATACATGTTAAAAGTGATAAATTCATAAACGTTATATCGCAGTTCTTGTAACGAAGAACATAATACGTCCGGAATTTCTTCTATCACGAAAGGATATAAATGCATCATCTCTTGCAGCTCCCCGTAGAGTAGAGCCCATCAATCGAACCTCCGTAGCGGGGAGGGACCAGTTTCAGGGATCTCCGTTATTGACTAGGGCTGTCGACGCCATATGTATTACACATGAGCTCTTTCACCCTGATAGAAAAGCACGCCTGTTTGCCCAATGGAGTACTTTTTATTTATTTTTATTTCGCTTTTTTTGTTACTTTTCTGCTTCTGTTTTCCCATCCCAGCAACCTGTAGGTATTAGGGGAGAGACCGGAATTTTATGCAGTATCGGAGTGTTTTTTAATGGAGTGTCAAGGGAGAAAATATTCATCGCGTATAGCACAAAAAATGTCTGCACACTCGTGAGGAAAATGATTCATGTTGTTCAAAGATACTTTATCTTTTTAATCACATTCAGAAATTTCAATCTTACTAGAGCAATATTTTCATATTTCAAGTATAACGAAGTTAACTACACTTGTTATACAACTGCTATCATACATGTAGTGTCATTATCTCTTTTTGAAGCAGAAGATGCGAAAAATGTGCAATGTCCTCGACGGGATCTCTGGAATACGTGTCGAGTATGCTCTCAATTACATCACGAAGGCATGAAGAAAGGAGGGAGAAAATACATATACATATAAAATATCAGAAAAATACAATATAACCACTTTTTTTTACAACTTTACCCTAATGCAAAGCTATAGCTTAGGATGTCATAGACTATGATGAATACTAAACTGCAGAGATTTGGGATGGTAGTTCTCTTTTAGCAGATTTAAATCCTTTTTCATCTGCTGAAAATTTTAAATTTTAAGAAACAATATGGTACATAATTTTAATTAATAATAAATAAATATAATTTACGACTTGAAAATCTTGGTCTTTTGAAAAGGAGTGTCAAAAAAATAGGTTTTGACTCCAAGATATCATTAAATGAACGTACTTGAATAAGCGTAATATTCAGGGCAAAGTTAACTCTATTTTTATTTTCTTTACTTTTTAGTCATTCGTAAACATTCTTATCGGTTCAACTCCTCCACTTAGGGACTGCATAACTTAGGACTGTATAACCTATTTTGATAATCATCTAAGTTACGTTATGAAATGTCAAACGTCTGACAATCTAGCAGATGTTTCCTAGTAGCTAAGTTCAAATCTAAACTAAGCAAAATTCCACTGCTGGAAGGCATTAAATGACGTTCAGCACATATCAGTGAAATTGGTGCGCATTGCATTGTCCAAAAACAAGCAGCTGCATGTATGCTTTTAAAAACGAACCGACCAAACTGGTGGATAGGCCGTTTTGAACCCAGTATTCAGAGTCCTTGTAAGTGGTCCTTATGGCCTCCAGACTTGTCTGTTTGTAAGATTGTTCTGTGGGAATGAAATAATCAGTTATATTTACCTCCACTACTCGCTTTACTGAATAACTTTAAAAAACGCATCAATGCTGCTTTCAAATGCTTACGTTTCACAAAATGTGGATTACCGCACCAATGTTTTCCACTTAGCAGCTCGCGCGAACATCGAAATTTTGTGATTCAGATCAATGCCACAACACCTTTACGTGCTTATAAAACTTCGGCAGAAATTTTTAGGCAAAATTTTCGGCAAAAATTACATATGATATCTTTGACAGTCTGAAGCAATATATGCTATTAGAGATACTTTTTATGAATTAGCATACTGCTGTAAGTAACAAAGAATCATCAACTGGATACCTTATGAAATGTCCAAATACGGCATACTTTAAAAAATACAAATTATTCATAAGTGGGTTTATTGCTCCCTGTTTGTGTCAATTTGAAAGATATTTTAAAGGTCTTGGGCACCTTTACTAGCAATATTCTGAGAACCAGCTATTTGCCAGTCCACGGTAATAGAAATCGAAAACTTTATATCTCGTGCTACGGCAAAAGTTTTCTAGTGGCGTGGATGATAAATTCTCTGGTAGCGTACCGTAATATAATGTAATGGTTAAAAAACTGGTAAGCTGTGCTGCGCACATTTCATGTGTAATACGTACCGTAATATAATGTAATGGTTTAAAAACTGGTAAGCTGTGCTGCGCACATGTAGTGTCAGCATAAGGTTTTTGTTTGGAGTTTAATTATTGTGATAAAGAATAATTTTCGAAGAAGTCCTTCGTAAAGAACTAATTATGGTAAATGTGAGACACATTCGCATTACACATGAAATTTTAGTCTCATATAAAGTACTGGACTCAGGCTTCTGTATTATGTATAGACTACACATAGGAAGCAATAAAATACACTATAATCAGTTATCAGAATAGAAGTCGGGCTAACCTAAAAGAATAACGCGTCTTTAACCACTCGGTCACTGAAGGCTAGAAAAAGAGGTCTTTTAATAAGATTGATTAATAAGCGACAGTAAAAAATTAGCAAGAGTCAATAAGCGTAGAATAATAATTTTAAAATGAAACTATAGATCGTCACTCCTCTGAAGTTTTATACGTGACACTCAAGAACACCAAGAGGGCATAACCACCGCCCCTGAATGTAAATACCGTCTATTGTATAGTGGTTAGGAGAGCCTAAAAAGCCTGGGTTCGAATCCTGGAGATGGCTTGGCTATAATTATCCATCCCTTGATAGGAAGTATCGGTGCCCCACCTATTAGGTGCTTCCAAAATAAAGCGGCCGCCACTTTCGGCCTTTCGGACAAGCCTAAGTCGTCTCAGTGCCCACGAATGAAAAACAAATTCACTTAAACTTCTCAAAGCATATGACAGATAAATCTGCGTCTGCTATCTGTGTTTTGGTATTTGACAACGATGAGCAAAATCAGATTATTAAATGGTAAAATTTCTTTCTCTTTTTAATTAATTATGATGTTATTCATGTAAGTTTAACACAGTTTGAACAAACATTTCTTTTTTTCCTTCCTTTTTATATGCTGCGAGACCACAGATTTCTAGATCTTATATAAATTACAGTTCAAAAGATAACTGTCGGGCAATCGTTTTGAAATATTCCATTTCAGGTATTTAATTGCAAAAATATTCTTGAAACGTTGTCAGCTTACGGAAGGTTGTATTCAAAGACTTCCTACTAACGAAATTACACTACTTCGAAGATTTACTTCTAGAATGTAACTATGGTAATTGCATAGAAAACTATACAAGCACCCCTGTAATCATACCTGCATACCAAAATCGAAATATCAAATGAGATTTTATGTATATATATATACACTATATACAATGTTTGATAGACTATTTAATACGGCACTTTTATGTTTTGAACTGTTGTGGTATTTACTTTTAAGAACTGTATCCAAATAATTTTATCTGCTTTAAACTGTTCCGGTAGTTATTCTTAAGAACTATATACAAACAATCTTAAATAGATCTTTTAATTAGTAACTTTCAAATGAGTTTCAAAGTCTTACATAAACAAATGTTTCTGAGGGCATTAGAGAAAGCGTGATAAAAAAAATCCCGTTAACTAAATTTGGAACTTTTGCTGTTATACATTTGAATAGAAGGTATAATTATATGAACATGGAAATTATTTTATCATTTATTTTTTATGCTAACTTCCTATGCAAATGAGTAAATTACACCTTAAAGGAGTAACCACACGGATAAATCAAGAATCAAATATTTCAGTCACTCTTTTCGGTGCAACTGTAATAGAAAAACCCCCAAAAGTTGAAAATGAATAAATAAAAAGTACTGATACGTGTTTAAGTAAAAGGCTTTATTCTTTGTTTGCTTCTCTGCTATCGTTATATTATCTCATTTGCTCATTCTGCCATACGATGGCAGTTGTTTCTAGCTCCGAATGATTCTAATAGGATTACTTCAGCGTGGAAATTAATTCAATTTAGCTGTTAAAGGAGGTCCTTATTGTCTTTGCAAGAGTTAATAACAAAACAATGGAATGAAATAGGACGTAAAATGGGCGCTTTGAGGTACTTATAATGCTTTATATTAGTAATGGAATTAGGCAGACCAATTAAAGTATTCACACTTTGGGAGAAGGAAACAACTTGTATTATCCAGTACCAATGCATTGGTATGCTTGGAGAAATGAAAGCACATGTACTGAAATAAAACTGTCTAAGAACTGCATGAAGTAGAATTCTAAATATTTGGAAAATTGCAATTCGATGTCGTTTGAACATAAAAGTATTAGCTAACGCAAGTCAAATCTATTTATGACTTTCAGTACATTAAAGTTAATAAGATGTTTTCTCCGAGAAATTTAAAATAAATACTCAGTATTTGTATAATTACATAGTAAAGGAGTATAAAGAGCTTATATTAATTAATAATGAAGCTTATGAAAAAGTCATCTCTGTTGTTAAAAAGGGAAATTACATACCAAAAAATAAGCAAAATTACGTTCCTTTAGATTGAATGCATCATATTTCTTCATATTTTGCTCGTATTACTTGAAAAAAAGCTTAACAAGCTGTGCAAATGTAATGTTTTAATTAAAATATAGTCCTCCGCCTGAACATGGGCACCTGGAAGCAAGAACTTTTAATTTCGAATTTGTTTTATTATCTATTTCATATTTTGTAAAACTTTAACGAATTTTTGATTCAAAAACTCAACGATTTCAAAACGAGCAGTTATAATACCGCACTTCACAATTTTATCTTCAGTGCGCGAGACTGCCTACCGAAAATTCTAATTGTTAATAAAAAGAGAAAAAGTGTTTTGTAAAGTCATCTTAATAAGAAAACTGAACATTGATATGATGAACTGAGAAAAAAACTGAATATATATATATATATATTCAGTTGTTTTACGTTGTATATTTTTTTACTTACGCTGTATACAATTCTAATAGATATATATATATATATTATCTCATTTGCTCATTCTGCCATATAAAAATATATATATATATATATACATATACCAGACCTTGACTCTGTAGCGGAAATTCGAAACGTTTATTGCTAACCTGATTTAAATTTTTTGTAATTTTGATATTGAATTGTATACAGCGTAAGTGCGAAGAAATAGTACTCAATAATAAAGCTAAAAAGACAAAAAAAAGTGGATTAGTAGGAGTATGCGTAACAGCAGTCTGGTAGACTGCGAGCTCAGCGAAACCGTAAAAAAACTTAACAAACTCTTTTGGGCGACCGTCTGAAGGTCTTTTGGGCGAAGTCTGAAGCCTTTCACATTTTCAACTTGTTCTTGAAGTATTGCAAGAGTGGAAATTCCGTATTCAGATCGTCAAAGACTTTTATAATTAAAAAAATAATAAATATATTTTTAAGTTACGATGACTTGCTTTTTTTATTATACTACAATATTTATCCATGTAGCTGGACGTGCCTTTTCAATCGGTAGAAAGAAAACAATCATGCATATTCACAGAGTCCTGTTCTAGAAGTTTTCTCTCCATTCGCGAATAACCGTGCGCAAATTTCATCGGATGATAAATTATCTGTCAGTAGCTGTCTCATTTTCCGTATTAATGAAAGTCTTAAGTAAAGGGAGAATTTGATATCTCAAAAGTATCATGCAAATGAACTTTTACATACCGTCATCCATCAAGCTCTTTGTTCAGCTGATGAAGGGAGACTAAATTATGAAATATTAAACAACTTCACAGGCATGTCTTGGAAACAAAGCACATAATATACGTATTTATTTTTTTGCACAAATTCTTTTGCATTATTTTTGAAACTGAGATATGAAATCAAATCATATGAAATAGATAATGATATTTTAGTCATCTCACTAAAATTTACTTTCAAATTTGCTTTGAATACGCAAAGTTTAGAAATTCTGGATATCTGCAGCACATAAAAATATTTTTATTTATCTGGCTGGATATTTTCATGCTTTTATAATTACTTGTCGATTTATGCGTATCTTCTCCAAAAGCTTAGGAAACGCTTTCGCGTGTTTCGATACTCAAGTATTAGATCAGAATGAGTAGTTAGAAATGTACAAAATAGTATTTTCATAAGGTTTGGTTTCAAACATAGGGTTTTAATTCCAAACATCTGCGACACTAGACTGGAACCTTAATTACCACAAATATTTTAAAATTCCAAACAAACGGATTTTCTTTTATATCATTTTTTCGTTCTTTCTTTCTTTTGTTATATTGTATTTTACAGCAACGAAACTGTAAGGAGTTTATTTTTTTCAAAGATTATCCAGTTAATAACGTAAAGTATTTTTATTCCATTAAAACACTGAACACACTTTTTTTGATATAATCAAATAAGAAAGTTTTATATTTTTAAGTTTTCATAATCTGTAAATCTATTTCTATTTCAACTAAAATAAAATAATTAGATTGATTTTATTAATCTCAATTCTAAAACTAACATAAACGATAAATCAATATAAGTTCTTGCTTATAGCACTGCTATTTCGAGAATACTTGAAACCAATATTTAACGCACATCTTCTTCATGAATTTAACTTTTTTTTTAACACGATGCTTAGATGAACTCGAACTTCTTCTTTTTCCTTCTAGGTTCGTACACATTTCTGCACTGAAAATTAAGTATATTTAAGGACCATTAATGAAAAAGAAAATTAAACATCTATCTGCAAATGGGGATTGAATAAATTTAGTTAAAGATATTATCTATGCCTAAGCTTCACTTTATAATATCATCCTAAGAATAAAACAGATCTGTAAATAGGATGCATTATTATTACACTTAATTTCATAAACATAATTGCAAAACAAATTTACGAATAAAATCAGCTTGGTAAAATTTTGCAAATATCACTTAACATTGGACACTTATAATAGCTGGACATATTTTAAAGAAGATTAGTGACATATCATTTACGTTTTTATTAACTGTTGGCTTGATGCTGATTTTTAGTCCAAAGGGGCAAATTGCCCTAAGGACCATTGATTTCGCTTCGTCTTTATGCGTCGATTACTGATAAGTGTTGTTTCACATTTCAAATTGTTGCCACCAAATATTATTGCCCTGTGTTACATTTAAAGAAATTAAATAATGAAGTATCTGCATGAATATATGTATGTTTTTCGTATTGTGATAAAAAAACGGTACCTAGATCCATCAAAATTTTAATAACGTAATCTTCCATCGAATATGGGGATGTGGAAGCCCTAATTTGAAATTTGTTTTATTATCGATTTCATATTTTGTAACACTTCAACGAATTTTTGAAGAAATTAAATAATGAAGTAATATTTAAAGAAATTAAATAATAAAATTAAATAATAAGGTTTGGTAAATAGCAGGCGGAACACATTAAAATGAGAAATAAAATAATAATTAGCATGATTCTTAACAGAAAACCGGCTCTTGCCACCGCTGCTGCTACACTAGAGAGATTGCGTTGAAAATATTACATGGATAAAAAAATCTTACCATGAAAAATAAAAAAAAATCATGTTTCAGATTTTAAATTACGTCTAAAGGAGCGTTTTTTAACGTTTTGTGTGTTACCTTCATTTATTAAATATCATGTCCTATGTACTCAAACTATAAAATTCAGTTCAACAACAATATCGCAAATTAATTTTAAAATAATCTTTAGAATTTCCGATACAGAGTCTCGCGCGCTGGAGATAAAATTTTTTTTCCCGTAGAGTGTTGCTATTTCTCGCTTTGAAATCGTACAGTTTTTTAATCAAAAATTCGTTACAAAGTGTTACAAAATATGAAATCGATAATAAAGCAAATTTCAAATTCAAATTAGGGTTTCCACATGCCCATATTTTATAGAAAATTACTTTATTCAAATTTTGATGGCTCTAGGTACCGTTGTTTTATCACAATGCGAGAAACATACATAAATATATGCAGATTCTTCATTAGTTAATTTCTTTAAATATAAGACAGGACGATAATATTTGGTGGCAACGATTTGAAAAGTGATACAGCCTTTTAAAGTTTTGACAAAAACTTTGACAAAATGACAAAAGGAAATTAATAGTCCTTCAGAACAAATTGCTACTTTGGACTAATAAATTAAATTAATTAATTTAAAATTTTAATCAAGTAATTAATTTTAATTTATAAAAAATTAAAATAATTGTATAGCTATTTTGTTTTTGCTAAGAATTGTTTCCTAAATAAGTTTTGTAGCATTTATTACCTTGTTTATTTTTCAAATTCAAAATATTGCAATAATATGTCGCAGAAATGGAAAGTAATGTAACTTTATAATATGACAAGGAAAAATGATATTTTATTTTATTTCTTAAATATAATTTTATTATATCATCATCATTTTATTGAAATTTATCAAAAAAATCGTTGGATAATTCACGAATTCTGTATTAGAATTTTGTATAGAAGTTGATCTTAAAATCGTCAAAATGTTGAATAGGTCTCCAAATTTAGAGCCGTTTCATAAAAGAATTCACATCCACGAAAGGGAAAAGTTGTTTAAGAGCTTTTTTTGAGGGGGGGGGGGTTCGAAATGCTTATGTTCCACATCTTGCACAAACACTCGAGTATCCTATGGTTTATATTACAAACAAGAACAAATTCAAATGATAGCCTATGAAATGCATATCAGTCAGTGAATCTTCAAAACTATTCCTTCAAAATGCTGATTTATATTCAAAATAGCAGTCGTGAAAACAGGCAGAAATTTCAAATGATTAAATTTAAGGACCTTCTGCCGATTTTGGCCGAAATTAAGAACTTTTAAGGGCCAAAAATCGAATCCAAAACACCTTTAAGGACTTTTAAAGACCGTAAAACCCTGCTATAATTAACTGCATCCGATTGTAGGTCGAGAAAAGTTTCAATACTTGCTTATTTAATTTACTTCGCCTAACAATCGTGTTGGTACGAGAGTAAATGTTTAACAATTAGCTATTTTATAAGGCATTTCTCCCACCTTCTTAGCGTACCTTCATGGTGTAGTGGTCAACACACTGAGCCGGTATTTCAGAGGTCCGTGGTTCGATTCCGGGCGAAGGCGATTGCTAATTTTTCATTTTGCCTACTTCGAAAAAAATCCTACTGTTCCTCCAGCCTAAAAATATTAATGGCAGTCCTTGGCCTCAATTCTTTTTCCTGCTGTTTGCGACTACTTTTTATGGTATACCAGACTGATTCACCTATAGATTAGCTCATGCCATTTTCACACAAAACTATATTTTTCTGCATAAACTATGCAATACTTCGTTTTATTTATGCATGTGTTTTAATGCTGTTCTTTTTTCTATATGCGTGCCCTAAGCGATTATGATTTCCCATGTGCCTTAAATTATTATGGCCTTAAACCTGCATGTGCTTTAAACGATTATGATACTTAAGATGATTATGACCGTACAGTTTTAAGCCTGAAGCTTTGAGTATTAAACAGCCTAACGAATCCAGATTAGAACTGTTCAATATTTCGATTTTCATCGCACTAAGAAATTTTCGTAAACAAGGAAGCTGTTACGTTCTTATGACAGAGTCGCGATTATCAAAGTTCTAGAAAGGAAATTTTAGTTGGAAATGGGATTTCAGTCTTCAAAAAAATTATACATTTTAAGTAAAAAATAGACACTGCAAGTTATTTGAAACATATACTCAAAGTGTCATAAATTGCCGTTACAATTTTGCAATCAGAATCGATAAAGCTTTGGGCAATATTTAAAAGATATAAAAATTACACTGAGTAGACGCCAGTTATCCGGAAGCCAAATATATTTTTCTCGCGAAAACGTACTATTTTTTCAATCTTAACTAAAATAAAATTGGTAAACCAAAAAAGTAAAATTTTCTCACTTAGTTAAAAAAAGAACCCTAAATTAACTGTTTGCATTTAATAATATGAAATGTTTTGGCCTCTTAGGTAAAAATTTAATAAGCAAATCTCATTTATGTTAATATTTAACTTATACTTCAATTGAATATATATTAGAAAATTATGAATTGGGTGTATTGATTGGAAATACTGACATATATATAGTATTGTAATCTTTAATTGATAATGCGTTAAACTAGTGCTATTATTGGATATGCTGCTTTACTAATTATATATGTTTGCATTTTTTTTCTGTAATCCTCGTAATTGGGTTACAGAAAAAAGGGGGACCCAATTATCGAATTCAATAAATACTGGTATGATTTTACTCGGTTCAGATAACTGAATTTTTGTTTAATAGAATCACATAGACACAAATCTCTATAAAAACGTATGAAATTATGAAAAGGCATAATTCCAATAGCAAAAGTTACTGAGGCATCCAAAGGTAACAGAAAAAGTAAAAATTTAATAATTTGAAAAGTATAAATAGTAGCAGATGCAGTTATTATAAAAATGCATAGAAAGATGTAGAATTCTGAAAGGATGAGGTAATGCAAAATTTGATTGCCATAATTCTTATATTTTTCATCGACAGGTCGTGCTTGTGTCAATACTTCGCACACTGCTGCAGCACAGTTTGCATTATAGCTACAATAGGATTACAAATGTCACCGTGGAGGTTATCATTTATTAAAATGCTTGTCAGATAAGGTACAACATTCTGCTTAGCTTAGAAGAGGGCTCAGTTGATAGTGAATAACTTCTTTCAATATGTCCACCACTGTACACCTGTGACTTCAAGTATCCCCATAATTAAAAGTCACAATGTGTAAGGTCTGGATACCCTCGTGGTCGTTCGTACGGGAAAGAACGACTAAGTATATGGCCGATCATCGAATGCCGACTGCAACTAATGCTAAGAAGACGTTGTACGAGGCCTCTCTATTCTGCATAAATTAAAAGCGCTGCATAATACTCGACTGTGTTAGAAATATTTTTTTAATTTATCACCGTTCACTCTGAACTTTATCAGAGAAAGAATGGCCTTTAATGAATGACGAAGAACACCTCTCCGCTCTCTTATCTTTGGCTGATGCAAAGCGGTTTTCACAGTCGTGTGTGAGTTTCTCTTCCAGAGGAGGTAATTATGTGCATTTAAATTTCCATAAAACAAACGTTTATTTAAATTAAAAATGAATTTAATAAAGTAAAAAATGTCAGTTAACAGGATGTTTGACAGTCAATCATTTTGGATCTGCTGAAATGCCCAATCTGCAAATTCATAATATCTCGCAAAATTGTTCGGCTCCATTTCCTGTATGTGTTGGATTTTGGAAGGTTTCCTTTGGTGTATAATTCTGAGTAATCGTCACACAGTTTCCTACAAAACATCAGTTCTTCGACACATCCGTAGCGCCTGTAGATAAATAATGTAACTACACTAAATAATGCAACTTGTATTTTGACAATAAAACTTTCGTTATTCAAATGTTTTATGCAGCTACCTATACTTTTCCAATTATTGCATTTTTTCACTTTCTGTTACTTTTGGATCACGTGGCACCACAAAATTAAATAAATATTACTAATAACTAAATAAAATAAGTAAAACATTAGATATAATTGAAACTATGCAGTAGAAACGCGTGAAAATGGATAATAAAGTTTTTTATAGATACAAATTTTAAAAGCCGCCTAACAGTATCAGTTTAGAATTCTCGAGGCAGCGTTAAAATGTTTTTACAAGACTTTTTGTCATCTTATTATTAACATTTACTTAATTTATTAAATAACACATTCTTGGCGCTTATGCCATATAAATTTCGATTCAACAGCAAAATCACAAAATATTTAAAAACAGCATATGTTTAGAATTTCCGATAGACAGCTCACGCATTGAAGATAAAAATGTATTTTTTTCGTTCAGAGTTGCCACTGCTAGTTTTGGAATCTTGAGTTTGTTAATCAAAATTCGTGAAAGTTTCATAGAATATTAAATAGATTAGAAAACAATTTCGAAATTCAAAATCCAGAGCCCACGTTCGGATGGAGGACTATGCTATTCAAAATTTGATGTTTGTAGGTACCGTTGTTTCTTCCCAGGGTGAGAAACATGCATACAGATTCTTCATTATTTAATTTCTTTAAATATAATTCAATGCGAAAATAATTGCCGTTGATAATGATTCAACGCAAATGCTATTTTGAGATCAATATCCCATTCGGGACTAACGTCTCTTTTGGGTTAATAATAATAAAAAGAAAAGAAATTGAAAAAAAAAATGCTTCTGAAAAATTGCAAACATTAATGTTTTAAATGCTTCATTTATAATAAAATTTTGCGTTTTTATTTTCAGTTGCATCACTCTGAATGCAGTTGTGATCACTTTCATCAACTACTCGAAACCCTATACAACTTACATCCTCTTATCATTTATCAAAGTAGTTCAAGATTATATATATATATATATATGAAAGAGCGATGAGAGTACTAGAATATCACTTTTTTACAGTTCTTCCCCTTACTGCTTCAAATCAGTCAGGGACGCCTCCAATTTCGGAATTTCTAGTTGCCATTCCCCCGAAACCGTCTTCATTCCTCTTCGAAAGCAATAAAGGTCAATTAGTTGTAATAGGGGTGGGCGGAAGCTGTCAGTGGATACATACGATTGAGGATGGGAAAACAGGGAGACGCTTTGAAATCTCTAGAAGATAAATGGGAGAATGAACGCGCCTGTTCTTGTTCCCCATCCCTTTCCCTCAGCAACCTCGGGTAACTGAAAGAAAAGAACGAATGTGGGAAATTCCACATTGCTTTGATTTTGGATAGAGGAAAAATAGTCTCTGCATCTGAGTTCTTGTTAGCGTTATTCACACATTAAATCGGACTAGGATATGAATATGGCTATTCTACAAGGTATGAATCCGGCATTTTTAACCCTACTTTAAAGTACGCTTTAGAGAATTTAAATTATTTTTATTACATTTCTCTAAAATATAATTTCATAAAAATCTTGGTAATGGGTTGGCTTTAGATTAAGTAAATTTGCTCAATAAATCTCTTTAAAGATATAAATGTTTTATTTTAGTTTTAATACAACATTGATTGGTTCCATTTCAACAAGAGTGAGGCATTTCGCAGCTGTATGAGTGGTTATGTCAAAAAAAAAAAAAAATCTGACATCTATCCCTGTAAGCTCATGCTAGAAAATCGTCGAAGTGTCATCATTTATGAAACATTCAAACATTTCTAGACAAAAACGCATAAACAAAGGATTATATTCGTGGAAAAGAAAAAGAAAAAAAATTATTAGAAATGAATTAGTGAAAAGATAAGAGATTTTGAGTTATTTTTAAAGTGCTAATCACTGAACATTTTCATCCACAACAAATCTCAGCACAAAAAAGGCGAGATAAGTGGTTTGAACAATTGGATGCCGAAAAGTGTTTCTTCCCCGTTGGACCTGTCAAACCTGTAGAACAGTTTTTTTTGCATATACGATATTATTGCAGGAAACCATTTAGAAACTTTCTCTACTTGTTTTACATTGCGACTAGGGATATTTTGCAGCAGATTAATATACAATGCGTAATTAAAATTAAAATGAATCAATACCCTTGCTAAAATTATCTACATATAGTTCTATAAAACGTTAATAAAAAGTTTTCACCACCTAAGTTAAGTAACTGGTGTGTGTTAAAGCAACAACTTTTATACAGTGCTGCATAAGAGCTGTACTGTATATGACCAAACACACACGAGCCAGTTTCCCTTAGAAAGTCCTTCACGAAGGCATCCCTCCCCTTAGGCAGATATCCCTCGAGGCTTTGCCGTAATTAAATAACCTAACCTAACCTGAAACCTGTTTAACCGAGTTTCGTTTACCTAAAATAAAACTTGACCGACACGGCGATGTAAATTTAAACTAAATCAAACAGAGAAAAGTTATCTATAACTATATTTTAAACGAGCATTCTTTTCTCGCCTTATTACTCAATAATATATTATACACATATATACACATATATATATGTAATATTTTTTATGCGTAGTCGTAATAAGAGAGCGGCAAGATGGGACGAAGATATTGATACCAAATCAAGTTCAGCAAATTACCATCTTTATTTACATACACATTAGAATAATTCTTCGCTGTCAATAATTTTTTTATCATAAACAATTACAATAATTTCTTATTTACACAGATTAGCGGGGCGATATCATTTTAGACGGACAAGAAAAGCAGCCTGTATACTGACGTGGCTGAAGCTAAGGAAAGGAAGATGATGCAGTTTATTTGCGAAAGTACATGCAGAAAGTACTCTAAGCTATGATTGGTTAATTTTAGGTTGTTATATAATCATGGAAGCATCTCGAATCTGGGAGAACAGATGAATTTAGGGGGACAGCACCAAATCTAGAATCATTAATTTTGAAGTCGCCAATTATCTTTAAAGCAGCCATTGTATTTTGTTATATCTTATATATACATATATACATATAGTATACACACATCGGCTAGGAGGATCGGGGCTATGCCCTTAAAATAATAAAAATAATAATAATATAATAATATACATAAATGTATATGTAGATATATTTGTGTCTATGATATTTGCAATATCTCCCGAAATAAACTCCCTTTTTTGTTTTTCTGATTGCTTGAGAAATAAGTAGAATTTCAAGCTTCAAATTTTCAAGGTGGGTGTCTACTTCCTTTTTTTTTTTTTTTTTTTTTTTTTTTTTTTTTTGGGCTGATATGCGTCTGTCCCTAGCGTCTTTCCTTTTACAGCATGTCATTTCGTGCTTGCCAATTGTACTAGTGTGGAATCCTATACGTATATGTTATACATCATATACAATTCATCAGACACGCAGAAATTTATAATATTACACATAGTGACTTTTCCTCAGATAGAATAAGCAAAACATTTTAAATAAATACTAAGTTTATCAGCATAGTTGTGCATATATTTACTATTCGTTATCAACGTTTACGACGTTTCTTGAAAGGATATTATTCTGATTATATTACTACAGTCTAATTTTTTCCGTCTATATTAACGTTGAAAATAGGGAAGACAACGGAAAACAACATTGCACCCTATCTTTCAGCTGGGATTGAGACCTGTTGAACTTCCAACGTTGAACGGTCCACTCGACCGCTGGCACCATCACATATATATACAAATATACTCAAATATTATAGAGATGGCTATGGCTTAACTTTTCCGATTATTTTCAGTCGTTTCGTTAAATAATTTTGGCAAGATGTTTTATGCACTTTCGGTATTACATAAGACTTTTACCTTATCTTTCAAACAATTATATCTAAATACTGAACGGTTTAAAGGCTATACATGCAAATCACAATAATTTGTGTTTTATTTTATTTGTTAATTCGGTACTTGGCTGACATAATTTAGTTAATACCAAATTGCTTAGAACTCTTTTAACTATATAATAGGTACAACTGATAAATTTTATGAACATTTGTACTATTACTAAAATATTTGTGCTACTATTTGCACTATTCATAAAAGATGTTTCTAATGCCTTATACCGTGTATCTCAATGCAAAAATTGAAATTTTCTTGTTGCTGAGTCAGCTTAGCAACTTCAAAGAATTGGAATTGATTCAGGAAACAATTTGATTCAGGTTCTTAAAAATTTGATATCTACACTAGATTTTATGGAAACAAATATAAAAAACAGGTATGTTCAGAATATTTAATAGTGTAACACAATTGTTCGCTTTTGATTACCAGAATATAACTTATAATTAAATTAATTTGCGTGTTAATTGTTACTAAATTAAGTTTCAAGTTACTTTAATCATTCCCAGAAGTAAAATTTCAAAAGCTATGGATCAAATTGTAAGATTCTTAAGTGTTTTAATCTATAGCTAAAAATGAGGAACCTTAAGAACTATTAAGCGAATAATCGCTTGAGTTCGTGAGACAGAGAACAAAACGTGAGCGGGGTTAATTACCCTTTATTATTCCAAATAAAGTTTAACAGATGACTCCTTTCTTGGAGTTACAATAAAGCCTCCACTCGGGCTTGAACTCAGAAAACTGAGAATTTAAACTTACTTAATCTAACTAAAAAGATACAGCCGAAGCTATCAAGATTCTAACAGAGTTGGCCCCTTAATGCTAAATAATAGCGAAGCTATCAAGGGCCTAAAGTACGGCCCGATCGTAGAAATAGTATAACCAAAAAGGCAAACGCGTGCTAGTCAGATTCACTGGCTCTCTAACGAAGTCAGTAGAACTCCACAGTTAAATACTTCTCCTCATTTGCATTCAAAAGCGATACTGAAAATGTGTTCTGGCCGGAAGTTGTATGATGAAATTCAGGAATATGGGAAAGTAACTTTTAACTAAAGATTAACTTCTAGAAAAATTAACATAAACCTTACAAAATGATAAAAATATGAAAAGGTTTTACACTGAACTGTTTGACAATTAAAACAATTTAGGGATATGGGATGGAGTAAAAATACCGTTTGTTAAAATAATATGCAAACAAAACAAGGATACTAACTGCGGGCATTTAGCTATTATAATATTTTAGCATTTTTAGCAAGAGTTTTAAACACAAGATAAAAATAGAATGTAAATGAGTACAAATGCCCATTACTCCAAAGGAGAAAAACACAAATATTACTTCAATTTATTGAAATTTTCGTAAATAATCTCTCAAATACTGACTGCCATAATTTTCTTGTTTTATACCTGTTACAGATTTTATTTCTTTCATAAAGAAATAACTCTTGAACTATTTATCAAAGCGGAAAACATTCTTCAGAGTTAAAGTTTTCATTTTTTATTGACCTAAGAAATAGGAAACGCTGCAAATTAATTATGCATTGTTCCCAAGAAACCTATAAAATTATGAACGAAAGAAAGAGAAAAATTTCAAGCGTAAATTACATTTTAAAAGCGGGAGTTCTTAGTTTTGGTTTTATGTATATACCTTATCCTTTTCTAGAAATGTCTTAGAAAGAAACTCTAAGATAAGAAAATAATTAAAGAGTGCAGAGAAAGTGTGTAAATACTCGGAATTGTAAAAAGGATGCATGTTTCAAAGACAGTGCAGATTCTTTGATCAAATATCTCATTAAATATTTAAATCGTTAACAGTCATGCAAACTTAAATGCAAAAATGTAAGTAAACTTCAGCTGGTAAGAGAAGAAAATACGTTCACAATGTATTTTTTTTTAGTGCTATTGATTATTAAAGCGTCGTCTCTAATTTTAATCTAGAATTTATCTCTTAAAATGAGCTAAAAGAATTGTAGTGCATCTGTAATACTAAAATAAAATTTTAGAACTTAACAAATTTCTAAGTATAAAAGTTTACATATTGAGAATTTGTTATTGATAACCAATTTATACAAAAATCTATTTAAAATAAGCAACTTTAACTGATGCTGTCTTTAAATTAGTGCCAGTAATAACTTACATTAATTAAAAAGTAAAATTAATTAAAACAAATCCCGAATTTTATTAATTGTAATTAACTAAATTTTCTATTTCATTGTGGATCTAATTTAGATTGATTTATTTAAATATTTGATATAAACAGCTATACACTCCATTAAATGTAAATTATAACTAATCAAACTTTATTACATAAATCTAAAACATAATTTAATTTTTTTTTATAATTATTCTGATTCTGTTCTGAAATTCAAGAAGAGCAAAGCGTATTTTATAGTAATTCTAATTCTTCTAAATAATATCTTCATGTATATTGCACAAGTTACTTCTAAACGATAAATTTATTTAAATTACCGAAATAAACAAATTTTTCCTGTTTATAATAAAGCGATTCACTTGCATTTATTTTTAAAAAGAAAGAATAATAATTTTCATATTCAAAGCTATAATTAAAATTTACAAACGTCAGCTTAAATATAAAATATGGATCATGATTGACTCAACTGATAAAACTCCCTTTCTCGTATACAGTTTCAAACCCTAATTAAAACAATAAAGAAATTTTACAAACAATGAGGCAGTAATTTTTGAAGTATATGGCATGTTAAAATGTAGACCTAAAGTAAGTTTAAATTAAGAATTAAAACTAAATGTTAAACCACATTTTAAAATAAGAATGGATTTTTTAAAAGCTAAACTAAACGTACCTGAAATTTCTGATGGCAGTAATAAGAATGAAATGTCTTTATTTATTCAATGCATTTATCGCATATTTCATTGTAATGTATCATATCATTAAAACATACTTTTATTCATATTATATTGTTTAAAATTTATGGCAAGGTTCATTTATTGCGTCAAGTAACACTGACATAATTCATTTCTTATTCCTTGCAACAAAATATGTGAACATTTTATTAAAAGACGTAGATATCAAACGTTTAGATATTTTGGCTCTAGAATCTCAAAAAGCTTAAATATGAAATTAATTTAACTCCATTTCAAAATATTACACATTTGACTTTGATAGTTATGAATTTCAATTTAGACAGGATTTCTACTTACGCTCCTAAAAAGTACTTAATTAGAAGATTATTTTACAAAATATAAAAGGAGGAGCAAATAAATTCTATACAGTTTATAATAAACGACTGATTTAAGTGTCTAAATTTAGCTTTATATGATGCAATAAAATGGTTGAGAAATATTTAATTATTAAAAGCAATCAATAATTAATATGATAAATTAACAATATTTATCTATCTGTTTAAGTAATAAACGGAGCCCAAGTATTTGTGCTGCATTTGTAAGGTTAAAACAATTTTATCCAAGAGAAATATCAAGAATCCAATTTGGCGAATTCTATTTGCGATTGCAACCTGTTTAATTATTTTATTGATTATTGAGAAAAAAAGCTTACAAAAATTTTAAGATACGATATATCTATAAAAGTTTTAAGAATGTTTAAGTAAAATCTAATTTCTTCAATAAAACCGTTGCACGGGTCAAAGCACCCTCATAAAAAGCACAAAAAGCAGAAAATGCATTTTTTATGCTTCAACATTGCTTACTTGCGCTTTTCTACAGGTAATAACAACGCAGTTTTACTTGTGATTATTTATCTAATGGAATAACAATATTTGTATACTTCTTGTTCCTAAACGAATTCTGAAGTTTCAGTTTATGGTTAATAACGCTAAAGAGATTTAGGAAAAAATGAATGGTTGATAAAGTAGCCACATTAATGTTGTTCTTAGATTAAATAATTACAATAATAACAACCAACATCAATTTTTGCATTAAATAATTAGTAATAATAAAACGATTCGATCATCTATTATTCTCAAAATTATAAAAATAAACTAATAAATCAAGAATAGAAAACAAGTACAGAACACGAAGCATGCCTTAGTGTTCAATGCTTCTAAACTTTAAACTTTTAAACTTTTTTAATTTGTATACTTCTTGTTCCTAAACGAATTCTGAAGTTTCAGTTTATGGTTAATAACGCTAAAGAGATTTAGGAAAAAATGAATGATTGATAAAGTAGCCACATTAATGTTGTTCTTAGATTAAATAATTACAATAATAACAACCAACATCAATTTTTGCATTAAATAATTAGTAATAATAAAACGATTCGATCATCTATTATTCTCAAAATTATAAAAATAAACTAATAAATCAAGAATAGAAAACAAGTACAGAACACGAAGCATGCCTTAGTGTTCAATGCTTTTAAACTACAGTTCAACAGTTCTTTATTTAAGGAAATATAATAATAATTAAATACACACTAAAATTACGAATATTTACACAAAAGAAGAGCAATTTCATTTCAAGCGCAATTAAAAATCATGATTACTCAGCTTTTAACTACCCACCGTCCTATATACAATTTTAATATTACCCGAGTTACTTCCTTGAAATATTTTTTTCATTCAGCATTTTTTATACATAAAAAATAGCGTTAATGAAGTAATGCATTCAACAGAAAAAAATTATAATAATTAAATGCACCCTAAATACTATAGGTATTTACAGATAAGAAGAGCATTTTCATTTCAAACGCAATTTAAAATTATAGTTATTGAGCTTTCAAAACACGTATATTAATCCACCGTCTTATATATAATCTTAATATTACCCGAATCACTTTCTTGAAATAATTTTTCATTCACCATCTCTTATACATAAAAACAGCTTTAATGAAGTAATGCATTTAACTGAATATTAGTTTGGATTGAAACAAGTTGCATTTTAAAACGAATAAAATAAAAGAAAGATATTTTCAATAAGCATCTTCAAGAAACGACCCCTTTCCTTGTATAACAATTTCAATTACGGTAAAAAGGAGAGAAGAAATGTTATATGCGTTTCTTTTTTTCCATTCTGTTCGAGATAAGGAAGTGAGAAACTCTGGATTAAATTTTGAGAAGTAAGAAAAATTCGAGAAGTCGGAAAATCCTCATCAATTTCAAATTTCTTTCGGCAGCATAAATGAGTTCTCAATTTCGTTTAAATGTATCTACTTTTATTTTCTTTGTCAGATATGTCCAGGCTTATTGTTAGATAACATTCAGGGACTGTGAACAAATAAACAAACCATACTTTTACGGAACGTTGATATTTTACGTAATAAATTAATTATACACTAAGCAAATAAATTTAATATGATATTATATAGCACGCATTTGATGAGAAATGTAATATTCAGAATAGTGTTTAATATTCATTGAAAATATAAATATACACGAAGTATTTAAATTAAAAATTTTAGAGCTATTTTGAGCTATTAAAATTTTAAATCAAGTTAGAATGTAATATTTGATTATCACGCAGAATTATCATCATTAAGTTAATTTTCATCAATTTCCTGATGAATTAACTGATTATCATTAAACCTTCAGTTTATCATGCTTATCTTAACGTTAATAAAAGTCTTCCTTTGAGGCTCGAGTACGGAAACGACTAATAAAAATTTTATAATTTTTATGAGAAAAATCAGAGTTAAAATTGCTTTACAATTGAATACAATTCGCTGTAAAAATTAAGACAATTGACTGCTGATCATGTGACTTGATAACAGATTCCGCACAAGTTGGTCAATGAAAGTAATAAATTATTTTACTGAAATTCCCAACTGAGTTAAACGTTTGCAGTAGTTTTATAACAATTTATAAAATATATATATATATATAAATTCATATACGAGTATAATATTATTTATATTATTAATATTCAAATATTTATATTAATTCAATCCTACAGATCTACTATAATATCCGATTAAGGAAAACGGAAATCTTTTGGGCAAATTTTAATGAATTTTCATAAATATCCATTAGCATTATTTTTCTGAAAGTTCTACTCATTCTAAAAGTATTTCAGAAGAAAGGTTTGAAAGTAAGAATCCCTCTGAGTGTTTAAAAAAAAATCTCTTGACATGCGATTTTGACGAAACTTTTGATACTGAAACCTCCTGAGTTTTTGAACAAGAAAGTCTCTTGACATATGATTATGACGTAGTTCAAATAATCATACAGATTGTCTATGATTTTATTTATAATTAATAAAATTTAGAAACGAAATAATGAAATTTGACAAAGAATTCGAGAAACACAGTGCAATTGTGAATTATATATAACCGTACCGTCACATCAAACAAAAACTTCCTTCCTTGAATTGGCAGTGACAGTAAGAATAAACAAGTAATAGGTAAATAATAAAATAAATAAGTAATTATTCGAATTCAAAAGATAAAAAAGGAAAAAAGGAGGGCGAGAAGAAACTTCCATTCATTAATTTCAGAAAGAAAATTAATAAAGCATATTAAGAATACAAAGTACGAATTGAGGATCTTTTCGAAATAAACTAACATGACACATCAAAGAGGTCTTGGACAGGTAGGTCTCTAGAAGTGATAATATTATGACATCCCGATCTAGTTTTTTTTTATTTTTTATTTTTTTTATTTTCACAAAGGAATAGTCCAATTTGGCAAATTAAAAATCTTTGTGTACTGTTAGAATCACTGCAGTCTTACCCGGATTTAAACAAAACCAGAATCCCATCTCTAATTTAATCTTTGTTGTCATTTATTAGTAGGTTGTCATCTATTTTTGCATTCATTAATCACTTCAAAGCTCACAACAGCCGAAAAATTAATTTTCCTGTTAAGATTTATTTGCAAGTTGCAATTACATGCAGATTTAATCAGAAATTAATCCGATTTGAAACGACTGAATATTTGAAGTTAACAAATGCAAAATAATTAACCGTGAATCAAACGAAAGAAAACCATTCTGCATGTTGGGTTTTGCTTAATAAAAGAGAAACACGAATGGATAGATTTTTCTTTTGTTTGAAGTATTTTTGATATTCTTCGCGCCTTCCCAAATTTACATGAGAAACGCTGTAACAATATCTAAAATCATCCCATAATCGTTGTAGAAGTTGTAGAATGTTTTTCTGACTGACTTTGTTGTAGTAATATAGCACATTTCGAAATTATTCAGGATTATGGAAAAATACTATTATGCGCATTGCTAATACATACTATTATATAGAGCTAAAATATACGTAGAATTTGTGGGCGAGGTTAAAAATTAGCGGGATTAGATATAAAGGACATTATGGCAAAGATTAAAAGAGTTCTTAACATTTTTATAAAGAAATTAAAAAGAACGATTCCGAAAATCTTTCGAAAGCGCAACTACTGTAAATATCAAAGGGTAGTATCGTTAACCACTCTGAAAACTTAAAAAATATATCATTTAAAGCTGGAGTGATCATTTTGAATAACCTTGTTATAGTGCTACAAGTGCTATATCGTATTATTTTAGCTGCATTTAGTAGAGAAATAATAGCTGTTACTATATAAACTTAACTGAAATGTCAAATTATTTAAGTTCAGATTTATGTTTGTTTGGGAAATAATGCATAATTTAGTCAGCTGTTTCATATAAATCATAAAAAAATCTGCAGTGTTAGTATTACTGTTTAAATTATTTTACAATTAATTCATTTTCCTGCATTCAGCGCGCATAATAGGATTAGGTTTTCAATTGCTTTTTACATTGTATTATATATAATGAAAAACACAAAGTAATATATATATATGTGTGTGTGTATTTATAGGTTATACATCAAAAATGAATCGGACTCAGATGGTAATTGAGGGCCAAAAGCACTGTCGTCATATGCATGTCTCATGTCGTCTTGTAATTTTTTATGTTCAGAGAGTATTAAAACTTAAAAGAGAAACGAATAAGTAAACAGCATTACTTTATTCACTAAAGTGCAACAATTGCGATATAAAACAACTTAGAGAAAGTGATCGAATTTTCAACAACCATTTGCAATACAAGTCTGACATCCATGCTGCATAGAATTATGAATATTTTGAAATATTTCGCCATCTCTCGGACAGCCTCGGCAGCTACCCAGATGCCTACGACTAGATGATCTTTCATCTTTTCCAAGGATGTAATCATACACTAAATATCTCATACGATACACACAAAAAAATGTCCAGGGTTCCAATAAAGATGCAGACCAATGAATAGGATCACCACATCGGATCGGCTGAAATGGGATGGGGCTCTATCATTACATATCATGGCGCAACGACTTCTGGACTCTTATTTATTGACAGTCAGGAAAGCCTTCCTCAACACCATCCGGGCAACCGAAAAGAAACGATATGTGATCCCTTTAAGTGGACATCACAATTCCACACTAAATATTAACAGTAAACTGGTGTTAAGTTGCGCATGTTCATGTTACATAAAAGGATTGATGCGAGTTATGTGCATTATAGCAATCTTCCCTGGTGAAGTACGCCTCATGTATGGGTAAGGCAGAAGCTGTAAAAGAGGGTCTGTCTTCTGCACATACCGTAGACACACATACACTTCTGCACATACTGTTCAGTCCATAGTCTTCTGCCCATACCATTACGAAAAAAGCAATTCTCAGCAAGTAACCATCAGGCTTCAGTAGCTGAACGCGCTGCTCATGGTAAGGGAGCGAGTGGTTCGAATTCACAATATTCCAGATGGTGGTATGGGAAAAAATGAAGTGATTGCTTATATATTGGTATGCTGAGAGGCTTCTGCATGAAGATGTACCTCTCTGCGATTTCCGGAGTTCGTGCCTTTTGTCTCTGATTCATGGCGTGTCTCTTGAAATAACCCGTTCCCCCAATATCTTTGATGCCGTTGTGCAAACGCGTGGTATTTCTGAATACGATTCATCAGGTACGGTGCGCCATGCCCATTACAGTCAACAGCTCATATGCTAGACGCACATCTACAAACTCTGCGTTTATGAAAACTTGCATTCTACTACCTCTTAGTGCAGCAGTGGAGTTCCGGTCTCCCTGAGCGGACGTTTTACTGGATCTCCAATAATTCTCTCAAAAGCGTTACGATTGCGTTTTCGACTCTGCTTTACGGCCTGATACCAATTGATCTTTGAATAACCATCCTTTCCAGTACTTTGTACGTAGCAAATACAAAATAAGTATCGCTCTCTCTATTATATATATATATGAAAGTATATTTACTGTTTACAGTTTTCATTAACTAAGCAGTTGTAGGTACTTTTAATAAGCAAAGTCATTTACTTTATTATTTTTAATAAAATTTCTGTACGGATATGTACAACGCAGGCATAATTTATGGTATATTGCACCTACATGTTTATTTCAGTAAACTTTAAATAATATTAGTATAACACAATTTGAGTGATATGAGTATTTGTCGTAATCTTTTATGTTTATTTAAATCAAAATAAATAACATTCAGCGCAGTCCGACATGCATGAAACTCAAATTAATTTCAACAGCAATAAGAGATAAAGTCTTTGCTGAGTGATATCTAGATTCATGCATACAAATGTTACTCGTAAATTCTTTTCCCACCTCTGTCACATCAAACAATCTGTCGAGTTCACTTTTCAGCTTCACGATGGCAATAATAAAACGAAAGTCAAGCAGGGAATGAAGCAAATTTCTCTACGATGAGTTTCCAGGGAAAGGTATCGAGTGAAAAAGATAATAATAAAAGAGATCTAGAGATATTACAATATCGGATTGAGAGTTTTACTGAAATAGATATATATTACATACCAGAACGAGATCTCGGGAAAACACTTCACGAGAATCGATACAATTCCAGCAACACTGTAATACACTCTGCACCCCACAGCATTGAAGGGGAAAGGAGAACTCCCGTAAAAACAATGAAAAAGAAGAGAGAAAGAGAGATAGCAAAGCAAACATATATCCACGAAGAGAATTTTTTTTTTTTTTCGTTTTTCTAAGAGGAAATATGGAATTTTAACGGATACATTTTCAATAGCCTGAGTATGCTCTCATGAGAATATATTTCTTTTTGAGTGAACACGCGGGTAAATATTAAAAGTTTTATTCAAGATGGAAAGATGTATTATATATCTATAGTATTGTTTCTGTGTTGTAATCATTTCTGAGAGTCTAAGGTTCCTTGTGATCAAAACGTTTGAGATTATTCTTAGCAAATGTTTCAACTTCAAATCAGTTCCTATCATGCATCGCAAAATATTGCTTTTTGCATTCGTAAAAAATCATATATTTTACCTTTCAAAACATGTATTTTGATTAAAAAAATGTAATCATATATCAAGACAGCTACTGTTTGTGATTCTTGTTTAATAAGATACAAATAAAGAGAGATGCAAAGTAACTCATACCATATCAATCATATGCATGGCTAGAGATGAAAACGTACTGAGATTGCACTATTTTTTTAGAAACCACTTCATTTTATTAAGTTACACTTTCATTTTCTTCAATGAAACTATTCTAAATAAAATGAAATGAAGTGAGAACAGCATGATAAAAATATCAAATAGTAATACTCATGAACACACCCAATCAAATAAGATCAACATTTTTGACTTGTTTAAGCAACATTTAGTATTATTTTGATCATAATAAACACTCACTATTGTATTTGAAAAACAATACGCATTTCATATTTAAAGACATGAATTTCACCACAGAAATAACGCATTAAAAGTCGGCGGAAATTTAAATTTAACATTTCCCTTTAAAATACGAAAACTAATAAAATATAATGAATAATATAAAAATGAAATGATTCTTATCGTAGCAATAGGTTAGCGATGAGAAATGATACAATAAGTATTTCGAATACGATTTTCTGTGGTGTTTTACTTATTTTTTCAAGACGCAAAAGAAGAGGAAGCATGAGTTTGTTGAACTGTGCATAACAAAGAAATTCTAATATGTATTCTCATAGTCAAAAGTTAATACAAATTTAATATTTATTTCATTACAGTGTTTTTATAATGCGAACAGAAGAATAATATTGAAAAACTTAGTAATATGCGTGACTGATATCGACAGAAATTTTCAACATTTGCATCCGCTACAATATTGAAAAACAATGCAGTAAATCTCCAGCAATGGAGGATGAAAGCCAGGACTGGTATGAACATTAACTTAACCATCACACTTAAACCATAAAATTCAGTTCAACAGCAATGTCGCAAAATAGTTTTATGAGCATATCTTTAAATGAGCATATCTTTAGAATTTCCGAAACAGAGACTCCCGCACTGGAGATAAAATTGTTTTTTCTGTACAACGTTGCCATTGCCCGCTTTGAAATCCTTGAGTTAATCCTTGAATTTTTAATCAAAAATTCGTTAAAGTTTTACAAACTAGGAAATCGATAATAAAACAAATTCCAAATTTCAAATTTGGTCTTCCACATGCCCATATTCGTAGGGGGATTACGTCATTCAAAATTCGATGGCTCTATGTACCGTTGTTTTATCACAATGCGAGAAATATACCTACATTTATGCATATTTTTCATTATTTTATTTATTTAAATATAACACAAGGCGATAATACTTTGTGACAACAGTTTGAAAAGTGATTCGCCGTTTGTAGTGAAAAGACGCAAAATCGCAAAACGAAAACAATAGTCCGTCAGCAAAACGAAAACAAAGTCCCTTCCCCCATAACATAAGACATACTCAGGATATCCTACTTAAGTCGCAATGTCCCGGAAAGCAGTTAGGATATCATGAGGATGTTGATTCTCAAATATCCTGAGGACTTCTTAAGTCAACATCCTGAGGATATCCTATTCAAATCTCAATGTCCCGGAATATATGAAGATCTCCTCAGGATGTTGATTTTCAGATATCCTGAGGACTTCGTAAATCAACATCTTAAGGATGTCCTGTTCAAGTCTTAATATCCCGGGATATATGAAGATCTCCTGAGGATGTTGCTTCTCAGATATCTTCAGTACTTACTTTTTATGGAAGTTCATATCTGAAAATATTAAAGTAAAGTAACCTTGTACCACACGCAAGTCATGTTATAAGAATCGAAATCTTACTCTATGGATTACCTATTCTGCATATGAAAATTTAATTGTTATGCTTACACTGGTTTTTGTCTTGTATATGTTGGATGTAAGTATTAAGTAATAATATTTTCAAATTTTTGTTTTGTTTCACAGTGTCTAGTGATCAGAGTACTTTCTTACAAATTATATGCACGTGTTTTATGTCATTTTGAGTTTCATATTGAAAGTGTGTTTACGATTAACTTCTAATTGCTACATAATATATTTTGTAAACATTATTTTAGATACTTTTCTAATATCTTTGAACACAAATATTATTTACGTTACAGGTTAACTCAGAAAATCTTTCACGAAGACATTTATCCTATGAACAGATGGGCATGATGTACATACATGCCTTATCTGGCATTCGAACTTGAGCCCTTCTGTACGGCAATCAGTCACTAATCACTTACCCGTCTCTGAGGCACTAATCAGAAATATCAAGTTATAAAAGTATTCTATTAAATTCATTGATAGTTCTTAGCATAGAAATAACTATATTTTGAAACTGCAAAAGAAAAAAGTACTTTTTGATCTGTTACACTATAATATTATTAATGAATGATGTTTAGTGCTGTGCAGTAATAAGTAACAATATTTTTTTAACAAACGAAATTTTTGGTTTACAGACGCAGTTAAAAACTAGTCTGTACGAGGTTTAACTTGCTTTAATTTACATTTATAAACAGAAGAATAATTTTATTGGACTGAAAATTTCATTGCAGTTTCTTCGTTCATTTTCTGGTAAGTTCTTTAATAATGAGAATTAGTCTTTCAAAGCGACTGAGGTAAGAAGTAACTTATGTTTTACCTCTCTGAAATAGGAAAATGAGGTTTAAGAATGGGAAGAACTAACATTAAGTTCTTACTCTCCTCAAACCTCACTTTGCTACCTCTTTAACCATACAAATATTCGGTCTTTGCTAAACAAAACGCGAAAGAAAGCGCTGTGTAGTCTTAACGTTATGCCGGCAATGCTACATGACTCCTCATAATTTAACAATAATTACTGCTTTATTAATTTATTTGTAGCATCCAGAAAATGCAGTAAACACGTTTCTTCAAGGTAAATGTTGTTCAAGGTAACACAAAGTTAAATGTTGTTATGAAAACTCAAAATTAGATAACGGATTAAATAGATGTTCAAACTTTAAATTAAAATGATTTAATTTTTAAATTAAACGCGTTCTTTAAACTCAGCAGTTTTATTACTTTATTTTATACTATAAATAACAATTGACGTTGAAAATCTTAAATGTTTGTTTCCATCACTATCATTGTTCGTAAAACTGCTTCTCAAATTTTCTTTGCTTTTGAGAAACCGAGCTCCGCTCAGAATGTAACAATTCTCAGCACTTTTTCTGTAGCCGATGCCCCAAGAAGATTTCTCTTTTATTAACGCGGCAGATTTATGTGTCAGACCTTCCCTTCTTTGTATCCCCTACAAGGGAAACATCCCTTCACAACAAAGGACGCAGAATGCCCCCAACGGTTTTAATTGCTCCCTAATAGTGATATCCTTGAAGAAACCCACAAAGTGGAAAGTACACGTACTTACTTTCTGATTTCCAAAATTCAGCTATTCTGCTAAACGTTAATAGCCGTCGTTCCAAATTCTCTTTCAGTTACGAACTGACTTGCTGACGCTTGCAAGCGTTACGTTGAGAGAGTGTGGAAAGTAAGTTTCAAAAATTTTCCTTTATTCTACGAAAATGATCAGAACTAAAAAAAATTATTTCAGATATCTAAAAGACGGATTTACAGCAGAATAAATCAACGTATATTATCGGATTCGTCAGAAGATGAAGTAGCATTTAATTATGAAAAAAGCCTTTGTCAAGCAAATATTCTTTAAGTTCCATTTCAAACTGTGATTCGGAATATGAACTTTTATTTCTCAAGAAGAACTGACTGATGACGATTACCAAAACGATTATCCCATTTTAAGGAATACTCCAAATATAGGACTAATAAATATTCCGTTAGACTTTATGCCCCTTGTGTGCTTAGGAGTAGTACAAAAAATGATTACTATTAGGATAGGCGGAGGCACCTTACAAGCACGATTACCACAAAAAATGTTGAAGTAATTTTCTGTTTGGCGGGAAAATTCTAATAGTTGAAACGAAGGAATACAAAAATCTGAGATTTTTGGCATACTTTTTTTTTTGGTCCCGAAAAGGATTTGGAAAACGCGGACATTTTCTGCTTGTTTCCAGCTAGGTAAAGACCTAGAAGTACCTCCTGATAAAAATATCCACTGGGAATTCTGTAAAAACTGAATGACTTGGTTGCTGATTCTCAGTCTGGTAGGCCACGAGAAAACCGTCGAGAAATGTTTCTCTTTAAATCACGAACTTCAATTGTGGGCTAGCTCATGACGATCGGCTAAGTACTAAAATAAGTTATTTTTTGTTTGTTTGTTTCCGTATCACCCTTACTTGCCTAGTTAAAACTGATTTAATCTAAGACTTCTGTAGTCCAGTAACGAAGGTTGCTTAAGTAAAATTTAATGTCTAATTTAACTCTCCTGCATTTCTCAAACGTAAAATTCTTACACTTTCCTTATATGTGATTGAGAAAAAAATGAAATATAAATAATGCGTGTCAATCGATATCTAACATTTAGGTATTTTAAGTTTTCCCCGAAATGATTTAATTATTGTTCAGCTCTAAGTACAGCCGTACCTGATGTAGGAATTTCTTTTCTTTTGTTTTGAAATTTTTTATCTATAGCTTGAAGCTAGTGTGAAATATGCAATACCAAAAACTGTAGTTTGTTTCAAAATCTCATCACCTGTGAAATCTGAAATACTCGATGAGTCTAATTAATGACTTGTTTAATATAATGTCTGTCAATTAACTTAGAGTGATATTAATTTTGAATAAATACTGGAAGTATTTAAGAATTAGAGTCTGGCAGTTAGTTTCCTTTATTATTTATCCCCTTGAAATTTGATTGTCTCACTGTAGAATAGGTTAGTTGCTAACCACAGTATGTTTTTACCTTACAGTTTGAGTATTTCTAAGTATAGAGTGTGTGGCCATTCAACAGGCGTGAGCTCGGAATCCCTAACACAACACAATTGTGTCCACTTTCATTCGATTTATTTAGAGTTTTACTAAAGGTATATTCAGTCCTTTATTTTAAATAATTGTATAATACTTACCTTAGTACCAACAGATTTCTGGTACCATCATTTATGAGTACTTTACATCACCAAAAAATTTTCAGAAACTTAAATAATGTAATTTAATATATGAATTTCGATTTTCGCGTTTAAGTGACGAAACTCGAACAACATCCAAAGAAAAAAATAGTTATCACATTAATTATATTTCTTTTTAGATAAATTCACCGGAAAAGTTGCATTTGTTCAAGCTATTCTACTTTCAGAATATAAAGCTTTCTAAAATATTTGGAAAATAGCGTCGAGATATAGAAATTTCTTCAAACAACTGGAAGTGCAGCTTTTTCAGAAAGTAAAAAGCAATTATTTGCAATAACATATTCACTTTTAAATGACATTAAGTACCACTTTTTGTTTGATTCACTCAGCTGAAATATTTCATTCGCTAAAATATGATTTTGTTTTACGGATGTTGTCTAAGTTTATAAACAAATCAACGTTTTAAAACTACTATTTTAACATAAAATATTCTTTCTATCCTACCTCCTCTTTAAAAATTTCCATTGCTTTGTACGCACAGGCGAAGCAAGAAACTAGTGACTGTTAATAGTCTCAAACTCCTAAGAGATCTAAATTCGGAAATATTTTATCAAGTAAATATAATATAAGCAGAAAACAATTTTAAAAAAATGAAACTTCAAAAATGAGAAGCGCAAAAACAAATTGATTTTGCTCTTAATGAAACAAGAAAATGGAATTATATCTGTCGCTTTAACATCTGAACCATTTCATACGACACGTAAGCTAGTAATTTCGCGAATTTTGTTTTTAATTATATGAATGTTTTAAAAAAAAAGCCAAACTCTAAAGCCCTTTTTTAAAATGTGTTTTCCTATAGCACTAAAAAACTGGTAAATAAAATTAAAACAATTTTTAAGTTCTTAGATATAAATGAAAGTATATTTTACTTATTTAGATAGAAGATATCAGCAAAAAAGAAAAAAAAATATTTTAAAGGTCTTAAAACTCTGTATGCAAAGGGGAATGTCACAAACCTGGCGTCCTCTAGACACCTATAATGTGAACCCCAGAGAAAACAAAAGGATTAAAATTTATTGCATGTAAGTTAAAAAGAAACCTTCTTGCAATTAATTTTAAAGAACAATATCAAATATGTAAAGAAACTAAAATATTCATAACAGTTTTTTCTTAAAATTCTTAAGTATTAAAGAAAAAAATAATTTCCTTGTTGGTAAAAAAAAAAAAAAAAAATCAGCAGAAAAAAAAATATTATTTGGGAGATGATAAAACCTTGCTTAAGAAGACGGATGTGTCGAACCTAGAGGTCGATGAAAGTCCAAAGTAAAACTTCAACTTTCAGCCCATAGGGAATAAAATTGTTATTTATTGAACAGTGATTCACAAAATACGTCCTTGCAATTAATTTCTCGTAACAGTATAACATATATATATAAATTTAAAAAAATGTCTTTAAGCCCTTAGATTGTAATAGCGTTCTTAAGTAGATACGCTTTTTTTCACATAAAAAAAAATAATTATTTGAAAGATCTTAAAACCCTGCTGAAGTTGAGAACTCGGCGGCCATAAGTCGCCCAGAACTCTATTTCAGTACGCAAAACCAGAGGGAATAAAAAGATTATTTACTAAACGTAAGTTTATAAAACACATCATTGTAATTAATTTCATGTAACAGTATAACATATATAAAAAAGGGAACTTTTTTTAAAGTTTTTAGGTATTATAAAAAAAATTTTACTTTATTAAGCAAAAGAAACGAGCAGAAAAATAATTATTTTAGAGATTACAAAACTATGCTTGCAAAGGCGGAGGGAGTTGGTCCCAGTGGTCAGTAGGAGTCTAAAATGCAACACGTAATACATATGGATTAAACGTTTATTAAATAGAAATTTCCAAAAAGCATCCTTGCATGTAACCTTACAAATATTTTAAAACATTAGTTTAAGTTTTCAAGTACAGTGAAAGTTTTTTCTTTTTTTCAGCCATGAAAAATAAGCAAGAAAGTTGATTATTAGTTGGAAGATTTTAAAATCCTACATGCAAAGATAGAGATGTTGGCCCTGGTTGCCATTAGATGCTAGAATTCGAAAGAAGCACTCAACCCAAAGACAGAGGAATGGTTATTTACTAAAAATGTTTGCAAAAATATGTTGGCAATTAATTTCATGTAACAGTGTAAGTATGTAAAAAAATAAACCAGCTTTTTAAGTTCTCTGGTATTTAGTAAAAATAAAATGCTAGGCTGATGCAACAACAACAACAACAAAAAAAAAAAAAAAAAAAAAAAAAAAAACATAAAATACAAGTTTTAAAGATTTTGCATGCAAAGGCGGAAGTAATGGACCTAGTGGCCAATAAGAATCTAGAATGCGAGTCTTATCTACACTTCAACACGGATAGGGTGAGGAAAGATTATTTATCAAACAGAAGTTTAAAGAAAAACCTTTGTAATTCTTTTATATAATATAAAATAGAATAAAAATTTATAGAAATATTATTATAAATTCTTATAAATGAAAGACATTTTTTATTCTTTATTGGGAAGAACTAAACACGAGGAAAAAATATTGGAAGGGATTAAAATCTTATCTTACTAAAATCTTAAGATGATGTTGGTGGTAATACCTACAAAGTTGACAGAAATGCCTACATAAAATGACAATATCGGTCAGTTTATTAATTAATTATGTTAAGTATCAAATGTAAACAAATATGACTGCTACGTTAAAAAAACTAGGCATAGCCGCATTTAAACAACTTTTCAATTGTTGATAATTCTACAACTATTGCATACAGATTAAATAAAAGCATAAAAACCTTTCCGTAAGATAATAACAACATAATTCCCTCCTTTTTTTAAAGCAAAAAATACACAATTTACTAATATATAAGAACAAAAAAAACTGAGCTCACGAAGCCGTACAACAGAGTGAGTGTATATATATATATATATATATATATATATATATACACTTTTGGTGCAGCCGATTGCAACCAAAAAGGTAGATGCGCAACTACATGTAACAGCAGTCCTATATACAAAATTTCAAAGTTCTGAGGCTACTCGTTATTGAATTATGCCAGACGCATACATACCTACGAACGTACGTCAGAGACGCCACGAAAAAATATCTTTTAAATCCATTTTAAATTAGTCTTTAATTTGTTTGGAGAAGAAGAGTCCTTTGTGGCATCCTTACATATAGATGTCACGAAAAAGCGTCGTTAAATTACATTCGATAGTGGCCAAAGTGAATAATTTCGTTGCAATATTATACCCGGAACTTGACGTGGTTACAATACTTCCTTTATTTCGTACAAGGAAGTAAAAATATTTTTATCTCCAGTGCGCGAGACTGTGTATCGGAAATTCTAAAGATATGCTCATTTAAATATTTTGTAATATTGCTGTTGAATTGAATTTTATGGTTTAAGTGCAAAGAACGGGATAATTAATAAATAAAGGTAACACACAAAACGTTAAATAAACGCCCATTTGTGCGTAATATAAAATCTGCAAGCTTTCGGACACTTTTTTTTTTTATTTTATTTCCTTTTTTTTTATATAGAGAAACATCAAACCAAGGACGAAGACGGTTGCACTTTTTTGCGTCTTCTTTCCATTTCATAGTCTCAGACTTTAATATAATTTTTTTCCCTAGCATCTTTAGAGACAACAGAGGCATCAACGATGACCTATTGTCAGAATTCCCACATACTACACAGTTATGATCTTCTTAACGATTGGCTTCACGCGATTAGTTTTACTAAAGCACGGAAGTTCTTTATTATACTCTATGTTTATGAATTTTTTACTTTTGTTTATAAAGATTCGTAGTTATATTAAAATTGCCTTCGAATTATACCAAGTTTTAATTTTACGAAAATTGCAAAGTTTAGGAAATATTTTTCATAAGGCAAAATAATTTGCAACATTCATACAGCTTCTTCTGCAATTCAATTCTGCTGTAAAAACAGCTTCTGAAATTCAGCTGTTTTTACTTATTTTGCGGAGCTTGCGGGAGATTATCTATCACCTACAGGTTTTTAATTGTAATTTTTTATTCGAACTTCTTGCAGTAATCTCTAGCGAATTCTAATGTACCAAATAATTTACTGCAACAATTAAAAATGCCTCCAAAAAATGCCCTTCTTTAAAATTTTCATATGCTTACATTTCGTAATTTCCTTATATAAAATATATAGTACGCTCGCAAAACAAATTCTAAATTTATTGCTTTATTAATGTACAAAAATATTAAATCCAATTTACTACGCATTAACACAATGTGTGATATGTTTCAGCATTTCATGATGTCAAAATATTATTACTGTTCCTCGTAAAATATGATGCATTTTACAAAGATACACGAAGGATATTTCTTAAAGGGAAATATCATAAAAGGAAAATCTATTATAAACAGGTGATTCATATGATACCATCAAGGAAAAAAATCTACATGTGGTTATTTTTGACATTGTTAGTCTTATTATTACTGTTATTATTATTATTATTTGCATGCGATTGCATTTAACTAAGTCGGATCCACCTTTATTAGCTATGTAAACTAAATAAGTTAATTTTTTTTATTCAACGGATTCCTTTTTTAAAACGAATATTTCTCTTATGGTTTCATCCATTGTTATGTCTTATTTAATAATAAACTTTATTTTCTGGAAGTTAATATAATTCCTCCTTGCATTTAAGAGAATATATGCTTTGTATTCATGCGCACATTATCAAAATACGATATATTTTGCTTACGATTTCTTTAATTTAATTTACCCATTTTTGCTCTCGATTTCCACTTTTCTATTTTTATAGGCTTTCGGTTTTAACTCAGTTGTTAAAAATAGTTGTTAAGTTTCTGCAAGGAATGTCAGATTCTGATTTCATAGTGCAACTTAATTTTAGTTTGATATGTTAAGTATCTAGACCGTGTTTTATTGACAATAGTTTATCACCCTTTTTATCAATATAACTAATTCAGAATAATGTTGATTTACGAGTAATCTCCATTTTAAGATAGTTAAACATACTAGTTGTCGATATTTGTTGGTTTAAAAGTGACTGGCATTCTATTGAGGTTCTCTTTTTAATCGCGATCTTTCCTAGATTAACAAAATGCAAGTAACAAACGATACGTAAAGCGCTTAGTGGCAAGAATGCTGATAGTCAAAAACAAGCCGTGCTTGTTTGAAAATGCGTTAACATTCTATATCTTTTTAAGGATTATTTGCTCGCTAAAGTCTCACTAAACGCTGAAGTCCTTAAATAACATCACTTAATTAAATTTAATGCTTAAAACATTCTTTAATCTCTTCATCTTTTCGCTACGTACATTAATGGCGATTACCTGTAAATTCTGTTTTTTTTTTTTTTTTTTTTTTTTTTTTCAATCAGTGCAATGTTCAAGAAGTTAAATGATATTGTCAGCATTACTTTAAATCAAGACTTTGCATTTAATGATTTTATCTTCAAATCATCTGAGCAATCTAAGCACGTTTAAAACAGGCTTTATTGTGATATTAGGTTACAAGCACTTTTAAAATATTACTTTCAATTTGTATGAGATTATAAGAAGGTAATCTTAGCGCATATGACAGAATATCTAGAGTTGTACTGCGGCCGAGCGGTAAAGTCGCTGAACACTGGTAGTTCGGTCCGAGGTTCAAATCGCGCGAACGGGCTGGCTGCATGGGTGTTTTCGTGGTTTTCCCCTATGTGTAACGTGTATACGAGCCACTTTTCCTTAGAAAGTCCTCCACGAAGGCATCCCTCCCCTTAGTCAGATAGCCCTAGTGTTCTTTGCCATAATTAAATACGCCACCTAGAGTTGTACTAAATGGTTGAGTCATTTACTATGAGTTTCTCTTTCTTAATGGCTTAAAAGATTAAATTCAGCAATTTTATCATTTTCCAGATAGTTATATTTTATGATTAGATATACATGCATTTATGATTAGCTATACATTTATGATTAGCTACACCTGTGTAATTTAACTATATGTGTATTCCTTTGCAATCTTTCGCATCATTGTAAAAGAGTACTAACTATTTAATGTAGCCAATTTTTTCCGATATTCTTCCTTCGTTCTTTTAAACATCTCGAAACCTCTTCGAAATATTTATTGTTTCCAAGTTGCAGGTTTCGGGAATAGGAAATGAAATAGCAATACATGGAAACATTTTCTTAATTTAAGGTTACTTGATTTAATGTAAGACTCCTGTGTAAGGTATGCAGTAAAAAAATTGCACAGAAAAAAATTAATCCCCATATGAATGTTTTTAATGTAATATCATATATATGTTTTTATTTGCCATTTTCAAGGCCTTGCTTTGAATTGAATATAGGTATGTATATTGTACACTTCTAATTTTTGGGAGCTAATTCTTAAATTAGTAGGCATGTCGGATCTGTTTAGTTAAAAATTATTTCAAGAGTTAAACTAAAGTTTGCCTACTATAATCAGATTGCATTTCCTTCTTAATTTTATAATCTTTATATTTTATTTATGTGGTGTTAGAATGAACATTTCGTAAACTAGGTTAAATGTTTTATAAGATATTAGAAAAGTCTCAGGAATATTTAACTTAGTTTACGATTTTTTTATAAAAGCTCGTAAACACTCGTTAGGTAAGTTTTCCAGATCCGTTTTTTTGCTTATTTTATTGTGTCAAAAGATCTGATTTTTTTTTTTTACTGAACAAACTTTTTTTATAATTGTAATTCACATTAATTTGCATATTACTTACCATTCTTACGAGGCCTTTTTTCCTCTAGTATTTTAATTGGATGTTATTATTTAGCTAATGAAAGCCATCCTTATAATGCATTTTCCTCATATACTACATTTTCTGGTTTATATTCAATATTCCGATCCATGTGATAATAAGCATTTATACGTTTGATATCAAATGCAAATAATGTGTATTTAAATGAAGGTTTTTAATACATTTATCAGATGTTTTCGTAGTGATAGCTGATACCTTGCATTAGTGAATGTAATGAGCAATTATGATAATTCTTCTCTCCGTTCATACTAAAAATCCTTATTTTAGAGCAAATAAAGGAAATAAAAAGATGTATTTAATAAATACTGTTTGCAAACTTCGGGGTCGGGGAAACTTTAAAAACCATTACAGGTCAATGAAAAATAACCCGAGTTCACGATCGAGTGTGTATAGATCAAAGAATTGAATTGCTTCATTACTTCGAAAAAACCCTGATTTTCTATACTGCCGCTCTTGGGTACAGCTATCATATCCCCTGTAGCTCCAGCTTAAACGAAAATCTCGTGGTAGAAAGAGATTTTCGGTCTGAAATGGACTACTAGAGATTAACTTCCAGGGGATTATTTTTATGTTCCTTGATTTATTTTCTATTCCTTTTATACGTTCGAAGTTTTATTTGAGATATTCCCGACTTTTCCCAACTTTCATGCTTACCTCGAAAATACTCAAGATAAAAGCTACCTTAAAATAAACAAAGAAATGTTCTCTTTTTCATGTGGAAACAAAGAAACAATCGTAGCTGAAGTTTAAGAAAGAAATCTCCAATGCCTGCAAGTTATTAGAGATTTTTATTAGAAATCTGAAAAATATTTTTAAAATATTCTTTTGTCTTACAAATGAACTTTATTAGCAAGATTTACTTTCAATTACATTAAAATTTAAAGCATATGAATGCTCTATCAGAATAATTATTGTTTTATAAGATGTAGTAACTAATTATAGATTTATATTTCTGTCACTAGCAACTTTCGGCATAACAGGAAACAAATTTAAAAAGAAAAAAACTAACTTCGCGGATAGTTAAAAACAACCAGAATATTTTCTGCTAGCCAAGTGTTTGTTATTACACTGTAGAGGATATTAAATTTTTTTATGACAGGAAATATGAAAAATCAACTTAATCTTCGCTAGGATTCGAATCGTGGATATTTCAACTGCTAGCTAGATATATTAACTATTTACACTATAAAAGCACGCGTTAAGAAAAGCGGTAATAAGTTATAGTATAATTAAAAAATAATTTCAACTAAAATATTTCCGCCACTCGAGGAAAAATAATGAGTTAATTACAGGTAATTATGGTTCTCGGGTAAAGCTAAACTGAGAACAGTGGAAAAGAAAGAAGCAGATCCGGTATTCTGTAAATACACTTTAGCAGATATATTAAAATATATTTAACTCAAAAGAGCCCTTCAAAAATGTTGATAAATAAAGGGGAGACTATTAATGTGTTAAATTTGATATAAATTCTTCATTGAACTTCTATTTTGAAGTCAGGGAAAAAATCAATATTATTTGTATTCTAATGTTTGTATTTTAACTGAATATAATATTTACCTGCTTAAAGCTATCCGTTACGTTCGCTTGTGTATTATTCTCTAATTTATATTTAATATTTTGCTACGTAAAATAATAAATAAACGAATTTATACTTTTTATTTACATATTTGAATGAAATAAAAATACTTTTATTAAGATATGTGATTCCCTATGTTAGTGGACATAATGAGCCCTCCTGATGAATTCTTATATCAGTAAAACACAAGTATCACAATATAGTGTGTAGATGAATTGATTAATTAGGCTCATAAATCGGTTAATTAGGCTTATGTTAGTCGACAAAAACTTTTAATTTATTGCTTGATCTTTAAGAAAAATTATGACTTTGATGCTGTTTCCTTGCAATTTTATTTCTTTCTGCAATTTTACTCTACCCACTCCAGTCTGTACTGATTGGACAGATAAAGAAACAAAATTATTGATCAAATTTTCAATGGCTTATTGAGGTATTTAATTTTAATTTATAATTTATGTCATTATCATTTCAGAAACAGGTTTATTTATTTATTTATTTCGCTGCACCAACACCATGAAAACTATGAGGCGAAGAATGTAAAAAACGCTTTTCTTTTACTTTTTCTTTTTTGGTGTACACTGTTCTTCCACATTTTCAGGCTTCTCAATTTTTTCTAAAGGCTTCCTCTAAGTTGAATTTGGGATGAATTATTTTTTTTTCCTTTTGCAGTATTCCCACAACTTGTTACAACTATCCGAGCATAATTGGATAAGGTTTTGAAATGTTTTTATTGTTACATATATATATATATATTTGTGTGTGTGTAAGCATATGTATAAAATTTTTTAAAAAAAATTGCAGGAACATTTTTTTCAAAACAGTTATGATGCATCTAATGATTTCACAGGTGGAACCAACATTAATATATTCAGTAAAAGGAATAATTCAGTTTCTTACTTATTTTCAAAAGTTATTAACTGTTGAACATACGAACGTTGCCAGCTTTCTGTTTACAGAGCTTATAATTTGTCGAGTACATTAACAATGGTAACTTTCTGTGATATATTCAAAAGCATCACATGTTGTTATTTATTTATCACTTCCAAAACAAAGGAAATTTAACAGTGATCCTTAGATAGTAATCTTTTCATTATTCCAATAACTGCCACGAAACTCAATTGAATCCATTCATTTTTATCATAGACTTTATTCTAAGAGATCTAAATTACTAATCTAAATACATCAATCCATATTATTTAATGAAATAGTAAATTCTCTCAATCGGAAACGGAGGACAGGTCTTTAGTTGCTAGTTTATAAAATTTCATTTTAACTACTTGCAATAAATTAAAAAAAATACGGGTGTATTTTGCGAATTTAAGATGTTAGTTTTTACAAACATCTTGATGTGAAGTCTCATTTAAAACTGTTACTTATAAACGTAAGATAAGTATAAAAGGATGTTCAAAAACTGTGGCTTAAGGCGTAACTTCCTTAAATATTTACTCTAGTCATATATTTCAAATTACGAAGCTTACATAAATACACCATGTAAAATTTAAATAAAGATACCTATCAGGCTAACAAATACATTTATGAAGACCTAAAATGTTTTAACACCACACTTAAATTTTGTTATATTTTCTCTGTAAAATATATTAAAATATTAATAATAAACAATTACTTTTGATAATACTTTCATATGATATATTAATCACATTTTAATTTCTATAATTTTTTTATTAAATTTTATAAAATTCCGAAAAATCTCCAAGCATAATCAAAAATTAAGTAAACTAATGAATAATATATGGAATATAATGATTTTTGGTTTTCAAAAGTGGGTTTTAAATTTTCTTGATGTAATTTCAAATTTCAAATTTCCTTTATGTAATTAATTTGTAATTTCTTGTGGAATGATGATGGTAAAATTTTCTTATGCAATGAAATTATTTGGAAATATTTTCGGTAATGATACTGGTCGAAGAAGATCAAAATTTAAATGGCATATAAAATAACAAAAAAGTTTTAAAATTTTAATCAGTTTAATTTCATTAAATTCTGCTTTTTTGCGCTAAATAAAGCAGCATCTTTTAATACTGTTATGTAAATATTACCTTATTGAATTTTTCGTCATTTATTCTTTTACACAAATAAAAGTCATTTGAATAGGATTTTTATATATTTACACACAGTGAAAAAAATCAATAATTTCTTAAATTATTTAAATGACAATTTTTATATTGTTTATCCATTTCTGTTCAATTAAATATTCATGAAATGGATAATGCTGGACATCAGCGATGGTCATTTTCACTAAGGGGCCCATCTCCATCACAACGGAATCACCTGAATCGTGGGTTTCCCTATATATGTATGTATGTGTGCAGAATATTCTTGCTTGAATAGAATATTAATTCATAGCTACACACACACTATATGAGCACTATAAATTCACTTAAGAAAGAGATATGGAATAAATATCAAACAAAAGCGTTAATTTAACCAACAGGAAGGTACAAATTAAAAACAACTGAAGCAACGAAAAATTTCAATTAATAAAAAATAAAAAATAATTAAACAATAAATAATGTTGATATTTATCAATCTTTGTCAAGGAGTAACCGAAAGAATTATTAGGAAATCATTTATGAATTAATGTTTAATATTTTGTGATTATTTCTTTATTTTTGTATTAATTTGCTTTTATTTCAGTTTTGATAAGCTAGTGCAACTATAGTATCAGGAATCTTCAAAATGAGAAACTCAAATAGAAATGTGTTCAATTTAGAATATTTATTTCGATTACTCTAAATCTTATAATAGAAACTATAGGATTTCCTACTAAAAATGTTTCAGTTATAAAATCAGTGCAAACCAAAAGCAAGTTTTTAATAAAATGCATAATAGTTCTTTCAGTTTCAAAAATATGCATCTGTGTAATGCAGTTCTCAACCAAAGAAGAATTTCATAATTTCAACAGAGAATGCGACCAGGCTTCTACTTATCTGTTAAGTAATTAGTTTTAATTTATGAACATAAAAGTTACTTTTTTTCAAGGTTTAGTATTTATCAACATTTTCAACATATTTTGTTGTTTAATTTATAAAACACGTTGAAAAAGCATCTAAATCTAGACAAATGTATATATTTATATTCCGAGTTTTGGAAAGGCATGGGGATTGATCTTCTAACAATTGCGAAAGGTTTGGATAGGGCAAAAAGTTGAAAACCCCTAGTCTAATGCATAAAACAAATGGTATGAAATACATTTAATTTTCTACTTATTCTAGAGATACATTTGTCGTACTTTATACAAAGATCTTATGCTTCCTCCTTGTGAATATACAAATGTGAGTTCTAAAAGTCACTATAATATATTAACTTACGCGAGGTAAGTCATATGATTTATATAAATTTTTTTAACTTCTAAGAAAACAAATTTCTGAAGATTTCTTTTGAAGAATTTTCTGAAAATTCTATAAATTCTGTTCACATTTTATTATATTTACATCTTAAATGAGAAATACGCTTTTGAATAAGAATTTTAATCAATATTGAGTCTTTTCGAAGCTTCGTTTTCACATGCACAAAGCATTACATGCTAGCTATTTTAAATGAGAAATTTTTTAATAATTCATATCAGTAAAAAATTCAATTTCTATAATTAAAGACATTTTAGTTAATATAGTTATTAATCTTACCTTTAAACGTCTTCAGTTTCGATGAATACTTTGCACTGTTTTGAAAATTGGCTGCTGCGAGGAAGTGTCAATTTGAAGGGCTTGAGTTGCAGTGACGAAATTGCGATTTAGCAGTGAAACGTTTATGAGAGTTTTTTCTTCATGTTTTCAAACATAAGTTCAGTAATAGTGCACCTTTTACAGACTTCAATTTACAGTGAAGAATTTAAAAAGATCTGAATTTCTTCTAGTTCGTCTTTCTTCTAGTTCATATTAAAAGTCATTAGAAGTATCTGCAAGGAGTTAGCGGCTATTTCTCATACTTCTCATCTAAGTTCTAAACGCAGTGAAATCTCGGACATATTTGCACACTAATAGTACGAGTGCATTAGTACGAGTTGCGATTTATGTGGAGAAGAGTTATTAAGTTAATTATAAGAGTTCAGAGGATTTAGCACTTTCAAAAGGAACCTCAGTCGGAAGTCTCGAACCATCATAGCTATTTCCTCCTCCTCTGCTTTAAGCTTTTGTTAGAAAAGTAGCGCTATATTTTGAGTCATAGAGCACAAATAGTTGCAAGATAAAAAGAGTCAAAATGCTCAGTTTTTTGCTCATTCATCACAGTTCTTATTTACAGTTTATTGGCATAAATGGACGGGATTATAACTGAATAGTGTTTTTCAAAACATATGCACTCAGAATATATAAGGATAGGAGTACTGAATACATTGAGTTGAGAATTATTACACAAAAAATATAATAGGATGTTGAATACTCATATTAATATTATGGTTTCACTGAAGCTAACAAACTCTATACAGAGAGAATGAAAATATCAGAAGGCGTAATGGGAGAGATGCAGAGTGGAATACATGCAAACGGAACTAAATATACTTTTTTAATTCTTAAATTTATTGAGGTAGCCGACTACGTTCTAATCGTCAATTTGGATGAAACTTTCTGAAGATTTTTATTACTTCATTGTAAAGCTTATACATTAATTAATGTACAAGCTTTTTTTTTTAATAAATCAGGCTTTCCAAAATTACTTTTTTTCCCTCTCCGATTGTTATAAGCAAAATTATGGCTGTTCTTGTTCTACGCCGTGATTCCAAAATTTCTCTTTGAGAACCCGAAAGTTTATGTCTAAAGATACACAGGCTACTATTAATAACTTGAAAAGAGAATTTTTCATTTGAATATGTTTGGTGACGGTCAGAAGATGATTTTAAGCCCTTCTCTTTGTTATTGAGTATTCTGGAAAGAGATTAGTTTTGCAATTTACTTTCCATACTTGGCAAAATATTCTTTTCTTTCTGTTTGTGTTTGAATTGCTTTAAACCTATTTTTTGAAAAATTTATTTTCGCAACTTTTCTGTTAACAACAACAACAACAACAACAACAACAAAAAAAAAAAAAAAAAAAAAAACCTTTAACTTAAACTATTGCTAGAGTAATTTTACGAAACTCTCCTCAAATGTTGTGAAATAATGTAAATTAAATGGACTAAAAATTTAGATTTATGTACATATCTAAAATATTTCAAACAATTTTGTAAATGAAAAGAGCTAAATTTGCCGAAAAATAGTAAGTGCATGTACTCAGTTTTAATTTATCATTTAGTTCCATTTAATTCCTTGCACCTTAACATATAAATATTTTTGTGGGAACATATCTAGTTATTCTGAAATTTAACATATTTTTAATCCAAAATGTAATAAAAAAACACAAAATTGTGCTTTGCTATTATGTTTATCACCTGTTTTTAACATTTTAAGTAATATTCTGCTATTTTATGCTATCTGCTATAACAGATTTATATGTACTATTTCCCCAAATTGAGGTGTCGAACGTAGTTGGAAAGCGATAAGTACTATCTAGAAAGAAAATCTTTATGCTTTATTCGGAGAAGATGTAGTTACTGAAATAAGCTGAATTCACAGTGACCTGAAGCTGAGATGCTTGTGTAAAAATTATAGTAACAGGCATACTAGTTTAATTCCTAACAATAAAATTTTAAAACCAAAATACAAGAAATGTGTTTAGGCATGTTTAAAAAATTAATAATAATAAAATAAAAATAAAAATTAAAAATAAACCGAATTTCTATTTTAAAAGCAATTTAACAAAATTTTAATAGAATTTGAATGCATGTCATGGTAAAATAAATTAAATCTTATAATAAAATTTGTGCTTTACTTATTTTCACGAAATATTAGATGTTATAGTTAAAATTACGCATTTCAGCTTCTCGCATTTCTGAATTTACTCTTTTTTTGTTCATATAATTAAGATATTTCCGAAGTCAGTTTTGCTAACTTAATTAAGGATATGGGCCCAAAATACTGATATGATAATACTAAATCACAGTTATATATTTAAATCACAATATTTTCTATCATCTTTTTTTTTTCATTATCATTTCATGAAATTGAGATTTTGAAAGTTCAACACTTCTTTCAAAAGTCTATGATTTAAAATTCAAGAAGACTGAAATGCAAGAAGCTAAAATGATGAAAATTTTATAATATTATAAAAATAAAATGAAACATTTTTGTGTTAAATGACAAGCAAAATTGAATAAAGAATGAAGTGAAATATCATATATCATGCAGAATATCTTTAAGGTATTATGACAGTATAATAACGTATCTGTAACTGAGTTCAATACATGTGTATTAGGTATTTTTTGATACCATGCATCTGTTATCATCTAAGTGTTCTCAAGTGAAGATAAACGGATAATAAATTTTGTTTATTATCAGTCGAGTAAAGAATTTAGTAAGATACGTCAGAGATAAGAGTTACATCAAATTTAAAAAAAAATATAATTAATTAGTGGGAATTATGAAATAAATAGCTAAGACGAAAATTCGTTTCACATTCTGAGTAGTAAAGATAGTCTTTATGAAATAAATAAAAAATTTAATTTTAATTTTAATAATTTATGTACATGTATTATTTATTTTAATTAAGTAGAATACAAAGATAATTTAAAATCCTTAATTTTGTATCATACCGTTCCTTGCAATTAAAAGGTCAATTTATGATTCTGGAATAGCATTATACATTTATTTGTTGAGAATATCTCTTAACATACGGGGAAAAATACATACAATTTCAAAATTGTATGTATATTATAAATTCATACAATAGCATTTAGCAGCATTTTTTTAACATCTATCCGAACTTTTCGGCACTGATAATCTTATTTTACTCTAACAATACATATAATCATGAAAATAATTAATCAGATTGTTGAACAAATTGAGAGTTTAGTTATTATTGTGAAAATAACGAAGAAAACTGCTAGATTTCTAAGAGAAAATTATCATATTCTACAACATATTGATAAATATTGATAAATAATCATATTCTACAACACTTAAAAATAATGGAATTTGATAATGCTTATAATAATCAATGTAAGAACAGTTTCTGAAATAAATATTGTTTCAGGTAAGAATTAATTTTCTATAAAATATTAAAAAAGTCAACAGTTCTAAACATAAAAATTATTCTCATTTACTGAACAAATTAAATGTTCAATTACTTTCAAAAACACTTAGTTTAAAGTACATGACTTCTTGCTGTGTGTAAAGAGAAAGTTCGGTTTGAGAAAAGTCTTTTCTGGGCATATTTTTCAGCGAAAACCGTAGAACAGGGAGAATGCAGCAGATTCATTGCAGCAGTTCATTTTCTGCTTCTTATTTGAGAAGTAGTTATTATACAGTTTATTTATATAGCAGTTTCAGTTTTTATTCTCTGCTAAAAGTTCACTTTCATGAAAGAAAGTTGCCGGTGCTCATCATGGTGGCGACATTCATCATAAATATAAACTTGAGTCTACACATTTACCAACTAACCATTTCAAAAACAAGATATAATAACAAGACAAAGACAAAGCTTTACACGACTTACATGCACCAAAACAAACCAAAATGGTGATTTTCTGGTAATGCCTGTTTGCATATTTATCATGAAAACTCTCTGAGATTTTTGTGACTAATGTAGTTTTGCGTAAAGACTAAATGGATACAAAATAAGATTTTGAGTCATTTTCATTACGTAATATTAATTAATATAAGGCAAAATTTAATTAAATATATAAAGCGAAATGTACTGAGTAGAATTTCATATAATACAGTATTATAAAAATTTTCAAAGCTTTAAGTAAATACATAAAAATTTAACACCAGATTAATATTAAAGCCAATGGTTCCAAAATATATACATCTGTTACTTCAAATTTAGTTATCATAAAAGATTATTAATGATTTTAGTATATTCATACTGCGTTTTTGCATAACAAGTACATTACAGAAACACAAATTGTTTTTCTAAATTTTAGACAATATTTAAACAATTAGTCATTGGGTAGTTATCAAAACATTATTGCGCATGAAAGCATTTTTTGAATTAATTCATTCATAATTGTGAAAGGTACTATTAATTTATTTAAAGTTTCATGAATATAAATAAATCTCATCTACGAGTTTTCAACATAAATTGCTACGTTAAAAGATATATTCGCTGACACTAAAATAAATCTCACTTTTCATCTTTAAGTTTCTCTATTAACAATACCTCAAAAGAACCTAGGATAAGCTCTTCGGGATCATAAGTATCTCATCTACTGGTATTCAGAACTATAATACTCCTACAGTTATCATCACAATAACTAGTTAAGAATACCATATTAATAATAAGCTCTCCAGGAAAATGCCTTTTCATTTTTATCACAGAATATTTTTTCGCGTTTCTTCAGTATAAATTACAGTTTAGCTCGTAAGCATAAGCACCATTAGGAACAGTTCTTATGAGGTAAGATCAAATTTAATTTCCTACGTTCTACTGGAACTACCTACTATAAAGAAGTTTTAGACGAATTTGTTAAGCTCTGAGAAATCGTGAAAGACTGACCAAATACAGGGACCTAACATCTAAAACGAAATGACAAGAGAAAAGTTTTACAAACACAGACACGAATATGTCAGTTTGAATTTGAAACAAAAAGGTATTTTCGATCTAAATCTAGGTTTCTTGTGAAGGAATACATTCATACGAGGTCTCGTGTCTAAGTGAGGAAAGGACACTGCAAAAGCGGCAGCATTAGCAAAATTAGTATTAGGGTTAATATGACCCATTTTTGATTACTTTCTATTGGCAGAGACGAAATGCAAGCAGAAAAGATTGTTAGTGCTCGTAAAAGAAGACTATCTTTCGGCAAACCAAAACTTCAGGGCCACCTTTTCAGGTTATAGGAAATGGATGACAAAATACATTACCGGAGTTAGCAATGCGCGAGACGGAAGCGAAGATTGAACTTAGGGAAAAGAGATCTTCAGAAGCAGGAAGTTGCGAAGCAAGAGGAGGAAGAAGACGTCGGGAGAAGATGCTGGTGTTGCAAGGGGTGCGCCGTCAAGAGTGCGTGGAGAGAAGCGATGCTCCAGACTTTATACCCTTCTCTGTCCAATGGCATGAAGGCGTATCCCCGGCGCAGTAGCTAGGGGAACCGCCCCAGCATTAACTAAGAGGTTGAGCAGGACATCTGCCAATCAGAAATGACTGGCTTACCTGCGAAGTTGGAGTTGCGTCTGATGATAAAACACCGGGACTGCCATAAATTGGCGTTTCACTGCTGATCTTTGGCGGCAAAGACATAATTCTCCAAACACAAATAAACTTCGAATATTAATATATGTGAGAAAGAGTTACCTGTAAAACAGTCACTCTAAATTGAATTCTTAGGAAAAAGTAATTCTCGTATCTGTGTCAGACTTAATGGTCTACAAACGCTGGATACACTCTGTTAGTCAAAGCGGAGACTAATAACAAAATATATATATAGCACACAGTAAGTAAATCACTAAGTTTCTGGTACATGATACTGCCTATTTATTCCCCTTATGTTTTTTTAATATTTTTATTACTTTTTGTTTATCAACTATTTAAGGAATTTTTTTGATTGTTAAATGCATTTAATGAATTTTTATTTTTTTCCACGGGAAGAATTTCGACAAGATTTACCCCCCCTCCCTAAATTAAATTGTGGAGCTTAGTAAAATAAATGAAAATAAATGATACAGCTACCTTACAGTTAGGCCTTATTAGTATGTGTAATTTGTATAAACATGCTAGAGAAAAAACAATTTTTTTTCCTTTCAGAAATGTTCCATTTAACTCGTATATTTTTTAAAAAATTTTGTTTCCATAAACCATTTTTTTTCTAATTAAAGTTTTTTTGATTATTTTACAAAAACTACGCATTGTGAAACTATATACGAATATAAGCGTATCTAATCACATTATACAGACATAGGAATAACAAAAAGGGTTTTGTTCCTTATAAACTACTTTTCTATATAAGCTTAGGAACAAAAATAACGCTTAGAGAAAACTAATATATTTTATGCAATAATAGTAAAATTTAAATGAATTTTTTCCCAGAATTTTACATAATTATTTAAATTTCCTCTTTCCTAATTCTTCTCTTTCTGTAAATATGATTTTCAGCAGATTTTCTGAAAAATAAGTAACCCGTTTTCTAACGATTGCAAGGTCAATGATGAAGGTGTTTAAGAAAGGTGTTTAAGGTGAAGCTTTGCAATAAGTATTTCTTTAAAATAAAATGAATTTACTAAATTTCCATCAAACGTGAATGTTAATGTCAACTTTCTTCTCTGCATGCTTCAGAAGTCAAGAATTAAATCTAGAGCACTGATATAAACAAAGTCATAAAATGTAATGAATATCCTCATCCTAACTTTGATACATATTATATTACTTTCAGTTGCATGACGGAATAGCAAATTTGAACAACTTAGAAGCTTTAATAAATTATAAAGAAGTTAAATTGATGCATATCTTAAATTACAAACTGCATTAACTTCCTAATTCTTTTTAGAAATAACAAAATAATTTTAGCTACAAATAATGTACAATTTATTACGTATTATGTATTTATTAGACGTATTCTATAACATTACGCAAAAAGACTGAATTAATTAGGAATAGCAATAAAAACTTTATAAAGTTAAATCTATATAATAAATTAGCATTAATAGCTAGACTGATAATACGTTAAGTAAAACAAGAATACTTTAAATACAAAAAATTTTGTGAAACTTGACGTATATAATATGGGAAAATATGCACTTCTGCTCAGTTCTTTTAATATTTGTAAAAGTAATTTTTTTTCGATTGCAGTCGTCTGGTAATGACTAAAATATTGTCTTTGTTAATTAATCGACGTTGCTTTTTTAAACTCTTTTCATTATAAGAATTATATTCAGAGTTAATTTTCAATGTAATTAAGCCAGTCTACTTATGAATGATCAAATTTTCAACTAGAATTGCCAGGTTAATAGCCTTGAAATGCCTCTTTTCAAGGAAATTATAAAAAAGCCAATCTACTCAAAATATGATGCTGTAAGCCATGACGCGTTCTTTAAAGACATCATTTAATATAAAATGATTGTTTTAACTGATTTGGATAAAGCACAGAAAGGATATTTGTCTAATGGAAGTTGCTTTTGCAGATGTTTTATGGAAAACAGGTTAATATCAATGTTACACACGGGCGCAAAACACCAGAGCAGCTAGCCCATTCTCTCGAATTCGAATCCGATCCAGCTATTATTGATCACTTGTCTTTATTTGGTCATTGGTACTCCTTTATACAGAATGGATAATAAACATAATGCTAAAAAAATAAATGAAAAAAGAAAATTTTAAATACATCTATTCTTTTTCAAACGATAAATATGCGACTATTAAATCACAAAATATATTCCAAACTAGAAAAAACAGGAATCTTATTTGGCTAGATTTTGAATAAAATACTGTCGATATTAAAGTATAAAATTCATAATAAGTTTGCTGATTTGCTTAGTTTTGAATTTTGCATTGGCATATTTCTTTTCCACTTTGACACAAAAATTAAACTACATTCTCATATTGCTCTATTTCGGGAATGGTTAAAAAAGCTCTAGATTGCATTTAAATTCATAAAGGTATCAACAGCCTTAAGGCAAAAATTACAAGTAATCGTTGCTTTGATATGCCGTATAATTATTCTTCGGAGGTTCTATTAGTTCATAAAAAGCACAGGTTATTAAATCTGAGGAGTTATCAAAAGAATATACACAGAAGCAAGATATTTTCTGATTAATTTATCGCAAACATGCTGTGTCAAATAATCTGAACATTTTACTGTTTCTTGAAATCATTCAGCCTGTTTCAAATTACGGAAGTCGTTTATCTTTTATTTATTAGAAACCAGAGTTTGGCTAAAAATTTCTATAACATATTATTCTAATTTTACGTAACTTTTTTAGAGTAAATTCTGATATTTTGTAAAAGTTGTCAAACTTCCGATTACCTTCTGATGTTGATTTAAAAAAGATGCAATACGTAATATGTTTGAATTAGATATTACATTTAAAATAGATGAAAATGCTCTGTTAATATATTTACAAAATCTTCGTAATTTTTAATTTACTGTGTTTAGGGCTTTCAGAAATGAGAATATCAAGGTCAGCGCAGGATTTTAGATAGAGTTTTCAGAGATTTTTTTTGTCACTGCGATGTAGTATTTTGCAAAGTATTAAAAATATTCTAATGTGTACTTATTGCAGTGTATATTCCAATCGTGCCAAAAAAAAAATCAAAAGTTTATTTTTTGAACTAACGCCTTGCGCAACTTAGCAGTCTCTATGAATTGAATTTTTTTTCTTCCTAATAAAGCTAAAAGATATGAAATGAAAAAGAAAATTTTACATTTTTTAGACAGAACGGGCCAAGAAATATCGTCTAAATTTAGTTCTAGTTCAAAAACGAAGTTTTTTGTTTAATGGCGAGCAATTTGTTTAATGGCGGGCAGTAGCTGTTTTAGACTTTGGCTACTACTAAGGCTAGAAGCGGTAGTCATTTTGTTATGGAGGCACCTAACAGGTTGCCACCGTTTAGACGATTTATATCCATGCCTTCTTTGAAATTCGAAACCGGACTCTTCGTTACCGCAGTCAGAGTCTCTAACCAACTTTCCATCTGGGCGGCACAGGGAGTAATATAACAAGTAAAGTTTTTATCTCACTCTACCGGCTGTCTTCCTGAAATTCTGTACCTTATTTAGGAGGCTTTTAAGAAAAGATTCCAGTAAATTTAATAAACGTAAAAAACTTTTTTAATTATGATGCCAGTTACATTATCCCTTAATGTGTGATGAGATATTAGGTTCTTTCCATTGCAAACATTCTCGCGATCGCCCTTTTCGCATAATATAAATGAAATAGCAAATTTATGCATTATAATATGCCTGTTAATAGTAAATAAAGCGGCCGATGAATATCCTTCTAAACACAGACTGATTTGTTCATTTTCTAATACTTTAAAGTTAATAAATATATTTCGTTTATTTAGTAATACGGAATTATTACTATTGCTTAATCATACTCTTCTCTGTTACTCAATGTCTTGTTCTATTGCTTAATCATATTCTTCTTACTGAGATATGGCGAGGCACTTTTTACTTCTTTGTACGAAGTAGAAAAAAAAAAAAAAGTTGTAATCGCAAAAATTTTGGATATCATATTTCAACAGAAATATCCTTTGGGACGTTCCCGAAAGCATTCAGACGAATTTGCTTGCGTGACTTCTGTACGTACGGACAGAATAAAGGAATGTTTTTCTAAAACGGATTGTAAAATTAATTTCAAGTGGATTCAAATGAGAAAATTTTTTTTGTGATATCTGTACGTACGTACATACCTGTATATGTATATATCTCATATAACTCAGAAAATGATTAGCCGTACAGTGCTAAAATTTTTATATGGGACTACTATAACATCTCCTTTGTTCATTTCAATCGACAGAACCACACACACACACACACACACACACATATATATATATATATATATATATATGAAACAAATATATAACATGAAACCAATAAATTAGCTTTCTTAATATTACAACATGTTTAATTAATAATGCATTCATTTGATAACTATGAACATTAAAGAATTATTGAATTTAATAAAAAATGTTTGGATTGTCCCATGTTCCGTACCTATGTATAGAATAGACTGGATTTATTTAAATTGTTGTTCTTTTTTAACAAACATAAAGTTACTTAAAATGCTTATATAAGAGAGATTTTGCAAAATTTAGTACAATTTCTAAAATGCACATTATTTAGAAATTTCTAAGTTTTATGTTGTTTAAAGTTGAGATATGTTTGTGAAACAAATATAACATACAATTTATTGTGCAAACTTATTTCTTATTTTCTCACTGTTATATTGATTTTACTTTCTTTCAGATAACGCACATATCTGAAGAATTTCTATCTACTTTAAGAATGTCTCAAGGGTATCAGCAAGCAAATGGTTCCTTCGCTTCAATATAATACACGAATTTCAGAATCTCTAGTCTTTCCGTCTGAGATCATAGACGAAAGTGAGCACTTTTTAGGATTTGCATGTTTTAATATATATACGAAACAGACCATTATGAAGGAATTTTTTTCTTGCGACTTAAAAGTTCTCCAGCGATAGTTTCTACGTAGTTAAATATTCCAATTCTGAATAAGCTTTTTCTGCAAAATTCTCTGCTTCACTATTAACACAGAGAATACTCGTGTTTGAAAATTCTCTTCTGAATCTTTCGGAAAAAATAAATTTTGCTTTGCTCAAAAATTGCTTTTTTAAGCGAGGCGCCCAATTTTACTTAATATTTTTACTTACTTGTATGAAGTAAAGGAAGTATTGCAAAGCGAAAAATTTCGGGTATCATATTTCAGGAAAAAAATCGAGTTTAACCGCTCTCGAATCCATTTTGACGATATTTTTGGGTAACATCTGTACGTATGTACAAAATGAAGGACTGGTTGGCATAAACGAAATGTGATATATACAGATATATAGATAGATATAGATGCACACACACATACAAACATCCTTAGCCGGCTTAAAATTCTTACCCGGCCTTTATTTTCGCAATTGTTGGTCGTAGTCATATACTTCCAATTATAAAAGTACTTTAAATGGCGAAAACATTCCCCCATTTTTTTATTGGCAAAGCCAAATTTAAAAAAAATAATAATAATTTTCCACAAATAACAGAATCTAACTTTTTAATGACGTCTCCCATCTCTTACACTCATATTTGGGGAGGTTTTATACTCGAAAAATAAAAAATAAAATTAGAAGTTTCATTTCCGTCCGGCAACATTTCAATGGGATAATTAATATCAAAATTTGTAATTTTTGATGTCCTTTTTCAACTTGCCTTGAGAGATCGATTAATTAAGTTAGACTAATTCGAGGATATAAGTTTAAATGAAGGGCAGCAAATAATGTGTGTAATTTAACAGAACTTACAAGGAAATCATGTGGTGTCCACATCAGATATTTTAATAAGACAAAAGCAAGATTCGAGACTAAACCATTACTTTGACAAAAATAATGAAAACTAAAAGTTAAAAATATATTTTAAATTATTTATATTTGTTACGAAAAAATTTTAAATTCTTCGAAAATTGTGATTACATAGCTGAAAATGGCAAAAGTTTAAGAACGCTATGTATATATATATAAACCAAATGTATGTTATTGTTCATTTTGTGTCTTTACGCATTGAATTTTATGTAAAGCATTTATTTTGATGTCTACTGTTTCCGATGAATGGTTTCTTAACATTAATCATAATTTATATACTTGATGCATACTTTGCTAGTTACTCCTGTTCAGTGTCATTCTGCGATAGAAGGTGAGCTTAAATTTAATAAGATACATACACTTGTATATTAAAAGCTACAGATACCTTTTCTTCAGAGGGAGGACCGACTTTTCCACCGTCTTGGATATTTAAAGATGAATTCTTGTATATTTTTGTTATATGCAGTAAGTAGTTTACATTTGATTTATTTATAAGTGATGCAAATGCGACTTGTAAGTGATGTAAATGCGAATTTAGTAAATATAGATGAGATTTGTAAGTGATGTAAAGGCGAAAGTGTTTTTGGCGTCTGACGTACATGGTAATAGAGGTGATTTACACGATATCAGTAATAACAATATTGAAAAATAAAGAAAAGAATGAACAGAATAAGCATTTAATCATAAACTTTTAGAAATAATTTATAATTCTGGTGCATAAAAACTACCATACTTAAAATTATATTATTTGAATACAGATCTCTTATTCGACAAGTTAGGAAATCGAGCTTTGTTAAAAGAATTAAATATAAAAGAAAAAAACTAAATAATAAAATTTAGGAAATCAAACTTGGTGAAAAGAACTGATATTTAAATTTAGGAAATCAAACATAGTGAAAAGAACTGAAAATGAAATAATCAAAATTCGACAATTTCTTAAATCATTATAATAATAACAATAAATTTAATCTGTCTTTGGGTAGCCAAAATTTACTACATATAACTAGTAAAATAAAACGAAAGATAAATGGTGAATTCTGTATTGGACATCTGGGTTCCGACTGTAAATCCAAGAAGCGGACCAAAAACTGAAATAACGATTGCAAAAGACGAGAGCCAAACTTCTTGTACAATCTAAAAACAGCTGAAGGGACATATTTTTTTTAACAAAAGGAAAAGTTTTATTAACAAAATTAAAACTATTTGAATTAAATTTCAAGTTCTGCTCATTAAATATTTATCAAAACATGCATAAACAATAATAATAATAAGATCGAAAATGGAAAAAAAATCAATTGTATATTTATTTTCTGCCTGAAATCTAAAGCTTGGTAACTGTCAGAAACTTTTGCTCTGTCACTTTACAATATTAGCTGAATATTAAATTATTAGACTGACATCTCTTTCAAATAATTTTAACCTGCTTAATTAATAATTAAATCACTCACTTTAAATTAAAATAAACAAATTATGAAATCTTTTTTAACCTTTTATAGAAAAGTAACCAAGTGAGACCAAACTTGAGAATAATTAATAATAATTTAGTTTCTTTTTTTTATTTATTAAATTTTTCTTCTAGGTTTATATACAAAAACCTTTGTTTGTAAGTAAACAATTATAAAATTCTTTATTTCTTACAACTTGACACCTGATGGCGTTTCGTTTTCAATAAAGCTGACAGCTATTGGAGACAAAAAAAAAAAAATTGCTATTGGAGACAAATTACTAAATAATATCGTCATCACGAATTTGTTGATGCTCATCAGTCAATCGGTTTCTTTTATTACTAATTTTCAACTGAGATAAAAATGTTGTTCACGCATAAATATATTCCCAAGCTAAGCCATTATTCTTAATGCATAAAAATCGTAACTAAGCTTATTTAATTTTTAAAAGATACAAATAAAAGTTAATAAAAATCTGTGTCTTAAAAATTTTAAATAAGATTTTTATCCCATTTTAAATTAAGTAGCTTTTTATAGATTTTCTGGTGCATTATTCATGTTCGTTTTTAATAGAAATGAAAATAATATAAACTCGGACTTCAAATAACTGAAATCTTGAAACCTTTTCAACATCGCATTTGCAACAAATACAAAATTGAAATATCTTTGCTGCCATATAAAATTGCTTCCTCGGCCACATGCGGTCCGCGGGCAACCATTTTGAGACCATTGTTGTTTGAAATTATACAAAATAATAATGCTTCTTCTCTTAAATCCCACACCAAGTCAATAGTAGGATTTCATTAGCTTTGGGTCACCTCAGCCGCCAGAAAATTCACCAAATAATCTTGCTGATGCTTCAAAAGGTGGTTAACATGTATACCACGTTTATATATGCAACAAGAGAACTGATTTAGTCCACACATTGTACATTTAGGTGAAAAATTAAAAAAAAATATTTTTCAAGACGAAAGTTAGGAAAAAAAGCGATAAAAAACAATGATAATTTTTAAATAAATAAATAATTGATATATTTGGCTGCATTTATAAGACAAATGTGATGTTAAAAGGGAAAATTTTATGCAAATAAATAAATGAAAGTCTGCAGTCTAGAAACTGTAGATTACACTGTGACACCTCAGAAATTATTTTACCATCAAATATGTTAAAATAATATCGTTTACTGCCAACAGACCTAATTCAGTTTTTTTAAGTCAAAGAAAATCAAAATTCAGGCAGGGAATAAAGCTCTGGTACATTTCTTCTGTTCCTTTTTATATATGGTATATATATAAAAAAAATTACCACAAATGCATCACCATTTGAACTAGAAGATTACCATTTAAATACGATTTGAAAAGGAATACACGGAGAGTATTACAAATTACATGTTATTAGAGAATTTAATCATTATCATAGGTTTTATTTCGAAGGTAAACGAATGTGCATAAGAAACCGAATGTTTGCTGTATTATATTGTGTAAAAAACATACGTTGCTAATTACGCTATACAATAATATGAAACAACAGTTGCTATTACAAATAAAATGATTTTGATTCCGTCCATTATGCTGCGAAACACGTAATAATGTGAACGATAAATGAAGGATGTTACAGCATTTCGATCCTAAATAACTTACGATATTTATTAGTGTTGGACAAAACCCTTGAAAGCAATAACACCTGTCCGGCACGAGTATATACATATTCTTCTGGTTTAATAAAACTATTTTGATGTTACATTATGATTAAGACCGACAGTTTTCAACCACTCGAATTCAATCACAGAACCGTAAATAATTCCTGAATTTCTATTTATAATGATGCTGAAACCGTCACAATCAAATGATATGTCCATATTTATTTATGTCGAATGAATCATGATCCAGAAAATATTATTCCGTATTTTAAATTCATTTTAAATTCCACGGCCTTCGAGAGGCTTTAAGTAATAATTTCAATTTAATAAAATGTTCCGAATGTATAAGTGTGTAATTTGAAATAGATATTATATGTATATATAGATATATACAGAAAGAGACGTATTAAATTTTAATAAAGACTCATCTAATGTATAATGGATTGCAAGGAAGTATAATATTTTTATTCTGTACTCTGCTTTTATTTAATGGTAAAATATTCAGTCACGTATAGAGAAATCGCACATTTATTTAATTCCTTGGATTTAAATAGCTGTAGACTTAAAATGTATAACTTCCTCCATCAGATGATTCCGGTAAGCTGGAAATTAAAATTCATGTGTGAATCTACGAAGCCAAGAAATCTGGCGACTAATTCTCTCGCCAAGAAAAGTTCACCGATCAGGAATTTTGATTTCTGGCAACCCGTGATTTCGCGGAAAAAGGGGAAAAAATCACCAAAGACGGGGGAGTGGGGCTTGTCCAGCCCAAAGACGCGAGCGAACGGAAGATATCTGTGGGTCACCGCAGGTTGGACAGTCGGGTGTAAAGTGGTCGACGAATAGGCAACAAGTGCGCGCGCCCCAAGGGGGAGCGGTTTCGTAATCGAAGGCACCCGAACTCCATGCATGATTTAGATTTTAAGCATTTGGCAGAAAAATTCCTAGTGTGCGCATCAGGAGAAGGCAAAAAATTAAGAAGGCTGTTCATACTGAAGATAGGCTTCAAAAAGGGTATGTGTAGTCTCTTTTAAAAAAGGGTAGGCATGAATGAAAGACGTATCCTGGCATTAATGAATTTTTAAATTTTTAATACATTTTTTCCCAAAATTGGATTTATCAGAAAACAGATGTATCTATCCCTTGACGTGCAAGAACTGCTCTTCCACCCTTTTTTTGGCTCTGTTTTTTTCCAGCTGCGCCAATTTCTGAATAATTATCATTAATTCATTTCTCATATGCAAACGAATTTGTAAAATAAAGCATTTAAGTGAGAAAAAGCACGGGGGAAAAGTAAGATCGGCTGCAATGTGTTCATAAAACATGAATGCAAAGTGGGTCTGAAGGAAAAAAAAAAAATGTGTTTAATTGCTTTGTTTCTCAGTATCATATCACTTTATTGAAGGTTTTGTAAAACAGAGGTTTGCATTTTATCCAATGAAACACAAAAGGGTATTCATTCAAAATACTTTCATTTATGTAATGCTTTTTAGTCATTAATTTCCATTTCTTAATTAGAATGTTTTCACAGTAAATTAATTTTTCCCATGAATATTCTTGATTTACATAATATTATAAATAATACTAAAGAGAAACAATCTCAGAGATGAGCTCCAATGCAAATACGCTTTTTATTTTTAATGCTTTTTATTTTTAATTAGTCTAAAATTTTAGTGATCTTTGAAAACTGATGCTTGTAATGAAGAACATATGACGAATAAAATCACGGCATTTTCTTATAAATGTGCTGCAATGTAAAGTCTTATTTTAATTTCATACAATAAGATGCTCCATAAAATGAACACACTTTATATATTTGAAAATAAATACATCCTTAGTAAATATGATAAAACTGCAGGTTATTTACATGCATACATGTTTCGAAACTAATAAATTAATCATTTTCCATTACTTAAATTTGCATTACAAGCGCATTATATAAATTAAGTGAAATACGTTCAGCTAGCTGCTCAATGTTTGCAATTCATTCAAATTTTAAAAAAAAGTGGTGGAGGAAGAGATAATATGTGTCACAATTAAGGGGGAGAAGAGATGAGTCAAAATAAAGGGGTAAGAGATAATATGAGTCACAATTAATGAAAGCATTTTACTGCACTCTGAAAATTCCTTTCATTCGTGTGTAACAAGAAAAAAAAAAAAAAAAATAAGAATTATGTTTTACTATAAAATTTTGAATAAAATGAGCAACTTTTCTTACAAATACAGCTGAATGTTTGAAAATGTCACTAAAAATGCAATTGTATGTGCTACGCAAATATTTAGTACATACAGAGAGTCGCATTTAGTTTTTATAATATATTACTATATGCTACTGAAATAAGTATGCAATTTTAATTTCAGATGAACACATAATTTTAACTTCCAGAAAAATATCATTCTATCATTATCATATCGCTAAATTAAAAACATATAGCCTTTTCGTTTCCGAACCGATTTATTTGCAAAATAATAACAAGCAAGGCATCTCTAAATGCAATCATTCTGTTGTAAACTATCAGTTGTTCATTCTTTATAAAGTAATTTGAAGGTAATATATACAAATGGATCGAAATTTCTGAAGTAACAAAGAATGCAACAAGTTAGCCTAAACACTTACTTTTGCATTAATATTAACTCTCGAGAATTAGAGTTTCCGAGCTAATTAAAAAAGAAAAAGTATTAAAATGATTTTTGTTTAGTAAGTATTTTCAACTTGAGGCAAATCTTCTTTTCTCTTTTTTTTTAAAGAAAGTCAAAACTTACTTTCTTCATTTTCGTTTGCTTTTGCGCAAGTTTCGAGTCTGATTAATAACCTAAGATCAATTACTAATGTTACGCATTTATTTAGGCTATTTGACTACTCGAAAATAACAAAAGTGACAGCAATAATAGTAATTATGCAAGTTAATTTCATTAGCTTTTGTTTGAAGAAACATGTAACATATTTTGAACTATGCTTTATGAAACGCATGTAATATAGCATAATCAGTTAGCCTTAATATTAATTATCTAAATATACGTGCTTTGTCCCACGTAACTCTAAAGTACAATTTGTCCCACAAGCGGCCGAGCGGTAAAGACGCTGAACACTGGTAGTTCGGTCCGAGGTTCGAATTCCGCGAACGGGCTGGCTGCATGGGCGTTTTCGTGGTTTTCCCCATATGTAACATGTATATTAGCCAGTTTCCCTTAGAAAGTCCTCCACGAAGGCATCCCTCCCTTTAAGCTGATAACCCTCGTGTGTTTTATCATTATTAAATAATCGAATCCAATCCAATTCTAAAGTACAATTTTGCATTTAAAGCAAAAGAAAATTTGAACAACACTTAGCTAATACTACCGTTTGTAACAGACAGAAATTGCTTTAATTTTTAAAAGATATATGATTTGCTGGGCGACGAGAAAGAGAGCAGGATGAAAATAACAGCAATACAGTATAACAATAAAAAAAATGAAAACAAAACAGCATGAAAATAGAATAATGAAAATAACAGTAAATACAGTAGCACAACTTAAGAAAATTGTTTTAAAATTAATGAAGAGGCCAACAAGCGAAATATAATTCATGCAAAATGGCAAATATGAATTATTCTGCAGCACTTACGCGGTGAATAACATTGCTAAAAAAGAATGCATACTATTAAAGGTTTGTTTATTTATTGCAAAGCACTCGAGGGCTTTCTGCTTAAGAGGAAGGATGCTTTCATGGAGGACTTTTTAAGGAAAACTGGCTCCTATACTCCTTACACATGGGACAAACCGCGAAAATGCCCATGCACACAGACCATTAGCCAGGATTTGAACCCTGGACTGAACTACCAGTGTTCAGCGACTTAACCGCTCGGCCACTGGTGGGCTCCTAGAGTATTAAAACAGTTATTTTACGTGCGTAGAATATCTGCTGTTATACCTATATATATACGTAGGATGTACATAGGCTAAAAACAGGTATATTGTTTACTTTCCGTACGTATAAAGAACATTAAAAATAGTTAATTGCACATAGCCCCAAAAGTGAACAAAGTAAATAGCCATTCCACAAATTTTTAATTCGTTTCCCGGTACATGTAGCTCACCAACGCCCGAGTGGTTCGATCTGCATCGAATTCGAACGCCGGTGAAGTGATCGAATTGTATATATTAAAACACCCGCGCATGGGTGCTTTCGTGATTTTCTATAGTGTTACTTAAGTAACAGAGAGTTTCATTTAGAAAATCCTCCACGAAGGGATCTCTCCTCTCAGGAAGATGATCTCATGTGCTTCCCCATATTCATTTTAATTCATATTAATTTATAAATGAAGAATACACATATCAGCTGCACCTTATAACATTATTTAAAGTTAAAATGTATAGATTGATTTGATAGTTTTATGTAATAATAATAATAATACTCTGCATTATATCAAACTATCCATTTTTCAATTCATTCGAATCGTATAATATTATTGTATCAAATTTGAACCTTATAACATTTTTTAACATTATTTTTAAATATTTTTTAAAAATATTCCTGCTACATACCAGAAGTTTTTGATGGGCAAGTGCTTGCACGGATGTCTCTGTAATCTTCATATCCATAGTAAATTTCTCATCGGATGCAATTTTTTAAAAATAAGAATAGCAAGATTCAGTCGTACTATTAAGTGATCAAGGATAATAATTATACGTACATATTAGCGTACTCGTACATATTAGCACGACTTTGCTTATATAAACAGTTTACAACATAAATTTTGTGTAAAAAGTATATTAGAGATGATGTAAATACAATATTATTTATTAAAGATTGCTACGCGCTTTCAGAAAAAATCCCATTAATGATAAAAAATTAAAAGAAAAATAGGAAAAGAAATGCGCGACTTCAGAAATTATTGACAAATTTAAAAAAACAATTCTTTTCTTGAAAATTTAAACTTTTGTAAAACAGAATATACCGCACTTAAAACGAAAATAATATTTCAAAATATTCTGTACAGCTTGAGAACGCGTGCTATATAATAACACTTGCGTTTAATCATTTCTTTCGACTTATAAAAAATTCAAATCGATATATTTCGTTTTGTTTTTTTAATTATAATCATTCATAATATAAGCCCCTTGAAATGACGATAAGGATTGAGGGAATAAATGAAAAGTATTCATTAAATGTAATAAAAGATATAGAATTGCAGTTTCTGTTGTGGTTCACTTACTTGTTTCTCAACAACAGATTTTTTTTTCTACCTCCTTTGATCATTCTTTTAAACGCTGTGGCGTTTCCCATAGCAGGCAATTACTGCACATTTAAAAGCCTGCATACGAAATTCATCTTGAACAGAACTCTGCTACTCTACTTTTTGAGACTATATATTACACAGTGAGTGATCATTTCATATCTAAACGTCATCTTAACCATTTTACGTATGAGTGTATGTTTTATATCAACCAATTTTTAATGTGCTAGAATAGGTATATATGGTAACCCCGAACGGTACAGTGATTACTGGAGATTCGCTGCTAATCCGACCTCCGCGTTACAGTTCGACTTCCGCTTAAGGCTTGGGGGTTGTATGTGCATTTCTCCTCTTTTCGCCGATTTAATATCGGTAAAATCCCAATGGTGCAACCTGAACAATATTCTCAGTGATAAGGTGGTAAATGACTAATGGGTTTGGCTTTTTCTGATACTCACTAGTGAAGTTAAGTACTCGGCCATTCGGAGAGCAGCAAGTAAAAGAATTAATAAAAAATCACAATAAATCATTCTTTTGTGCGGAAAACATTAAAACTAATGTTATTCATTGATTTATAAAGAAAATTGTTTCGTATCTATATTAAAAATGAAAAAAAAAATCATAAAAATGCCCAAGCTAATCCTTCCGCCCTCATTTCGGAAGGAATTATCAGTGATCAATAAATTTTATCCACTGGACATTGCAAAAGAATTTTATTCCCAATACACTTTTACCCATTCGATTAATGGATCTGAACAACAGAGAAGACAACGATTATTTTTTTTTAAAGAAATTACGGTTTGTTTTTACTATGTTAAGAAATCTAAATTAAAAAGCATAACAAAATTCCCTGAAGTGTATTACGCTCTGAATACTGACGTACATTGCTTTTTATGGTAAGAATACTTTTTAAAGAAGTTATTGCATTTTAAGAACGATAATGAAGGAGGTATTGAGTTTATCGCTTATTATCTTAACATTAGCAATGATCAGATGATAATATATAAATCAAAAGCCTTTCTCATTATCGACTCTCATTATCTGAAAGTTAAATTCCAATCTTTTCACGATGGTTGGTAAGAATGAGTTCAAATTTAATTATCAGCTAAGCTATTTTTCGCTAATTGATGCTCCGAAACTTTCAGTTAATAGAAAATTATTTAAGCAACTTACAAAATAGCCTTTATCAACGCGAAAATAAAGCAGTTTAAATTGCAAGGAAACTTTTAAACAATTCCCCTTCGCTATCGTCAAGCGGTGGATTCTCCCCACAAAAGTATTTGGTGAAAATTTATAAATTTATTTTTCTAATTCAATAATCCAAAACTCATTCTTATAAGAAGTGAAGAATTGTAATTAACATCGAAAGCTGCATGATCATCACTACAATGAGTTAAGTTGTGTAATTAGCGTCTGACACAGTTCTGTTATTTTTAACGTATTTAATTTCTGACGCTGGCTTTCATTATCTTAAAAAAGTTGATAAAGTAATATGACTTATAGAATAAAAGAAAATTATTCTTATTTTAGTAATTGTTGTTATCTTGATAACATTTACTAGTAAAATATTTATAGCAGTCATTCGCATAATAATTTTAAAATGTGCCCTATGCTGTAAATTAAACTTATTCCTACTATTGATTTAATTAATAAATTATACCTGCAAACGATATTAATATAAAAAAGAAATTAATTTCACACAATTTCAATATGAAATTTCACTTCTGTGTAACTCAGTTTAACACTCCTAGTGGTACTTTGCGAAATTCATGAAAAGTTTTATTTAAGAATTTTTGATGACTAAATTGATATAATTACTTACTTTAATTTTTATTTTATAGCCACTCATACATTAGGACGATATTTAATTCGTTAAATCAAAAATCTGATGTGTACACCACATGACTTCCTTGTAAGTAATATTAAATTATACGCAATTTTTCTTTCATTTCATTTAAACTTATTGAATTCAATTAAATCTACTTCGCCGACAGCGCATAAACCACAATAGAATAAATGCATTCTTTAAAATTCACTCTATTTGATTAACATAGCGACACTGTGGCGCTATGTTAACAGTATTATATTAACAGTATTATATTTCGTTCATATTATAACTCAGAATGCACATTTATATCATTTAAAGAATTATCTAATCGTTGCCACATGTTCTATTGAAATACTATAATAAAGCTAGAACGATGTATAAAAGAAATTAAGCAAACAAAACAAAAAAGAAACAGTTTTTCACAGACAATTGAGTATTTCTATTCAATTAATTCAGTTCTCATTTCGCGACAAGGCAAAAATACATAAAAATTCAAAATATCTGTATTAAAAATTACGAAGTAAATATTAAACACTTATTTCCTTGAAAAAATCCCAGAAAGGATTAAGCATGATTTGATTCGCAATAATAAATGAAGGCGTTATCTTTGTTGCTGCGAAGCTACGTTTCTCTAGATTGGCAACAAATTCACTATTCTGCTGTTTCAAATGTAAACAAACAACGGCCGCCATTAGGCTTAGCGGCACTTAAACAACTTTAAAATTGTTGATAATTCTAAAAATATTGCATACAGATTTACTAAAGGCATAAAAACCTTAACCGGAAGATAAGAATAACATAATTCAATCATTTTCAAAGCAAAAAATGTACAATTTACAAATATATAAGAGTAAAGAAACTGAGATCACTGAGCCGGGTAACAGAGTGGATATATAAATAAATATATATATATATTTATATACGTTTGGCGTGGCCGATTGCAACCAAAATACAAGGTGCACATCTACATGTTATAGTAGTCCTATATACAAAATTTCAACGTTCTGAGGCTATTCGTTTTTGAGTTATGCGAGATACGTAAGTACGTACGTACATACGTTCGTACAGACGCCACGAATAATTCTCTTCAGAATTAATTTTAAAGCAGTTTTATAATTTTTTTGAAGGAAAAGAGTATTTTATTCTGTCCTTACGTACAGATATCACGCAAAAACATCGTTAAATTGTATTCGATAGCGGTCAAAATGGATATTTTCGTTGAAATATGCTGCCTGAAACTTTTCGCGATTACAATACTTCCTTTTTACTTCGTACAAGGAAGTAAAAAAGAAAACAAAATACTTTAAATAACATGCTAGTATGTATTCTAACGACAACATATCTCATGTCAGGATAAAAGCGGCTCTGCCACTCAGACGGTTTTGACTGAGACATCGGGGAAATATCATGATGAATCGGGAAACGAAGAGATTTTCATTATTCGGTTCTCGGGAGAAATTCCTTTCCTTTCATGAAACATGTTGATGTTTAATAGCGAAAAGAGTGTTGTATGAGAATAAAATGAAGGAGGAATAAATTCTGTTGAGAGATAACGGCAAATATATCCGCCCATTCTTAAGGTATATGTCAGTTGTGTTGCATTAAAAGAGTTATCCTAAAGGTGCTAAATTGATAACAAAAAAGGGCGAGTCAATTATTTCTATAAATTATAAAAAATAATGAGGAGAAAAAGAGTTTGTGGCAAATGTGACGTCAGCTTTCACCATTTCGTTTGTTCTCTTCTTTCAAGATATTTATTTAGCTTTAGCACTAAAACAATAATCCATAACACAATTTCCGAAAATATGGACTTAAGATCATTTACGGGATGTTACAAGCAATATTTTTTTCTTTAATAATAGTATTTTTGGTAGAATACTCAAGCACTTAAATTAGAACGCTATTAATTTTGATTAGTTTTTATAATTTATTTCGATAATTCATGGTAATCGTATAAAAAATTGACATTATTTTATAACGTGTGTTCTGTAGTATTTTCTTGAAAAAGTCTAACTGAAAATAAACGTTTATACGGGGAAGTTTTTATTATACAAAATGTATTAAAAGTAATATTACACAAGAAGATTAATATAACACAGCATGAAAAGTACCAGCATTTCACAGTTTATGTAAACGTGTTTGACCTAACATACCAAGATATAGTGTAAGCGGAGCTGAAATTAACTAAGCAAAACTCGAAAAATTTCATCCACCATTTTGAATAATAAAGATATGTAAATATTTATTATTATTAATACGTAAATGTAATGCTGTATGTGCCCTTGCTTGACAAGCTTTAAAGAATCTTTATCAGAAAAAGATTTGTTCAGTTATTTCAGACAAACGGATTGAGCTCAGTTTTCAATTTAATCAGCATAGCGAAATTGTTCTCTGATTTTAAAGCGATAACAAGAAATTTATAATTTTTACTGAATCATTAGGAGAAAAGAAAATAATACTTAATATCAGAATATTACAAAAAAGGAATAATGGTGAATGTCAAAGCTTTCACTTAATACATATTCTTAAAAATTAGTGAAAATGGATTTTATTTATTTCCCCAAATTAATATCACTTCGATTCCAGAGATAATAAATGCACCAGGAATAGCGTAATCATCATCATAAATCAAGTAGTTTCTTCGTAATGAAAAGCTATTTTTTATTGAAATGAATCTTTGAAATTTACTGTCATTAAGTTATATAATTAAATAGTATCCACAATTAAATCACAGCAATGTGTGTTTACCAGATTTGTTAAGACCGCTAAATCAGTTAAGAACTTCTACAAATACAATTTCTCTGTACTTAATGAATATGCACAGAAAACCTTAATCAAATTGCCTAAACTGAGTAGAAATGCTTAGAAACTATACGAACGCCTGTATTTTAATTGTATATTTTATCACATTTTTATTTGCATCCTATTATTTTCCTCTCCAAAATCTAAAATTGATTTCTTTAGTAAAAGTATAAATTGATTTTCGGGAACTTTAAACACCGCTAAAAATTTAATAATATAGAATATTTAATATAGTAAATATTTGTTTCATTAATTTTACGACAATTTAAAAAAATGAAATTAATTGAAAAGATTATTAGGCTTTCACAGCATTTTTAATTTAAGCATAAAATATTTAGAACAATGAACAATAAAATTAAGTTGTGACGGTCATCAAATCAAGGCAATCAGCTCTGATTTAATGACAAGAGAACTTTTATGAAATAAAATTGTTTCCTCTAAGTTACATGAACTTATATCAAATTTACATAAGAATTGTACTCTTCAATTAATTCGCCCACCAGCGACCGAGCGGTAAAGTCGCTGAACACTGGTAGTTCGGTCCGAGGTTCGAATCCCGCGAACGGGCTGGCTGCATGGGCGTTTTCGTGGTTTTCCCCATGTGTAACGTGTATACGAGCCAGTTTCCCTTAGAAAGTCCTCCACGAAGGCATCCCTCCCGTTAGGCAGATAGCCCTCGAGGCTTTGCCATAATCACACACACACACACACACTTCAATTAATTAAATATAGGATAAAAGACAATCTTCCAAAACGTAGTTATGATATATTTAAAAATAAAAATTACTAGCAAAAATTAACTCAAATACGAACAGAATATTAGTTCAGAGAATTATTTCAACAAATAATCGTAGAAAATAATAGAAATCATAAAATAATGTGCAATTGTACTCCAGAATTCTGACATCGAACTTTCCAAACAATGATGGTGTTAGGCATTTTCTCGAACACATTTAAAATGAGAACTTTGAATATTTATGAATAATATGGTACCGAATAATATATTTTCATTAAAATTACGTCAAAACGGTTTTCTGAATTCTGTTTGATTAGTCTAAGATGATCTGAAACTGTAAAAAATGAGATATGAAAAATAAACATTACTTCAATAAACTTATTTAGTTAATTTTCATTTTCCAGAAATCCTTCTAGTTTACTTCATTATTACATGTACAACAGATTTAAAAACACAAAGTTGCCTTTATTTTGTAAATATATATATATATATATATAAACTTATTAAGTTAATTTTCATTTTCCAGAAATCAGTCTAGTTTACTTCATTATTACATGCACAACAGATTTAAAAACACAAAGTTGCCTTTATTTTGTAATATATATATATATATATATATATATATATATATATAATATTGTATGATCTTAAATCCATTTAGTGCGAATACAAGTTATTATTAATTATTTAATTAATTTATTAAGTTATTATTTGCGCAATTGCTGCAAAGTTAGTTAATAATAATTTATTTCTTAAACAGTATTGATTAATTGATTATATTACCTCCTAAAGTTTAATTAAATATATATATATATGTGTTTTATTTTAGTCTCCCTGTTTTTCAATAACATTACACGATGCTGTGTCACCTGTGATGCAGTGGAATTGGTAAAAAATTTTCAAACTGTCAAATTAAATAATTAGTTCCAACTGCGTTAGAGATCTTTATCACGCGAATTGGGAAATTTCGATTTCTGACATCTGTTACCAATCTCGCTACAGCAGATCTTTAATTTATATCTCAAATTATATCAGTACATTACATTAAGTATAACAAACTGCGAGATTTAATTACAGTTAAAATAATATGTTTTAAATAAAGCTTCTTGGTATCTTTTATATTTATAATTAAAATGATTCCTATCCTCGACATAATTCATAATACTTCCAATTAACAATACCTATAATACTTACACCACTATGCAATTCGCAAAAAGCATTTCTAACTCCATATATTACATATCTGATTACAGAATAAACGTTCATATATGAAATGTATATGGCAAATAAGTTTAGTATATTTATTTTTTATATCAATAGAATCAAGGGATTAATTTCAATCTCAGAATGGTTTCCACTTCAGAGAAATGTTTTATACATTTCGAAAGGATAGCATTTAAATATCTCTTCTTTAGAGAAAAAAAAGAAAAACATTCTGAACCGTTGTGTCATAGTTCATTAGATAAATACAACAACGTTTAGAGATTATTCATAATGCGTTAAGACACGCATTATGAATGTTTCTCTTTACGAAATAGGTTTCGTGTTGTTTAATGCGAAATTTTAAATGCTTTATAATCCGAATCGATGTTTTATTAAGCAAAATGGAAGTGGGATGTTAAAACTTCCCAATAATTCAAATCTGGTATAGGATTCTGTTACATGATTCAAACGCGATAAGGATAGTTAAAATAGTAAAATTCGTATTCGTATATTCTTAAATGACTGAACCACGAAATTGATTAACTGAACGAACACAAAAATTGAAAATTCATTAGTTCATATTCCAAGTTATTTCGACAGCAGACTTTAAAAGCCCACCTAGTAATTTCTGACTTTAGAAGTGTCTATAGTTGTCTTTCTAATTTTCGCATCATTAAGTTACGTTACGTTATTACGTGACACTATGTTACGTTTCCGTATCATTGTCTTACGTTAGCAGAGCACTAATCATGTACAAGGTCTGGCATAGTGTCCAATTTCCAAACTGTTTCTAGTCTTGCAGAAGACCTTTTGCTTTCATAGTTGATTCTTAGGGAAGATCATGACTATTTTAGGCAAGCTGGCATATCAGTTAATGTTACCAACCTCGAGGCAAAAGATCTTTGTTTTTTAAATCATAGAAGTGTTTCTTTACCTGCGAAATAAATTTAACCAACAAAAAAAAAAAAAAAAAAAAAAAAAAAAAACCTACACTGTGTTTACAGGAAACTCCCGAGAAACAGATCACAGAGGAAAACATTGCGGAGAAAACTATGCTAGGAGGAAATATCGCTGTACAGAATATCATGTTAGAAGAGCACCAAGAAGAAAAACATCGCGGTAGAAATGAAGCACACGCAAAACATCATCGCACAAAAAATCATGATAAGGAATAAAGTATCAACAAAACATCGCATGATTATAATATCACAAATTAAAGGTTTCAAACACAGATATATCAATGCTTGCTATTGGAGTTATGCAATGTAATGATATAAAGTCTTCGCGATTGCCACTTGAGGGAAATAATTGTTGCAAGCTTCGTATATAAGCTTCTAGTCAAACGAACGCGTAGCTGCATCTTAAACAATTAAGTGCTTACTTTATTAAAATAATTATATTAATTATATTATTTAATGTTAAGTCTTGACTTTGTGTTTACTTGCGATGCAATAATATCATAACAATTTTTTATTCTACCAATTTGCTTTGTTAGTTTTAACAGCTTATTTTAAATATAAGACTTTATGTCCGCTGTTATTTAATTCTTAGGGATTAATTTCGAAACAGGAATCAATTCTAATATACCTTAGTTTAAAATTAAGTAAATAATTTAAAAGTTAAAAGCATAGTTTAAAAATTGTTTCAAGTGTCGAACTGAAATCTGCATAGCAATTTATTATTCATTTTTCATTATTTAAGTATCCCACCAGCGGCCGAGCGGTAAAGACGCTAACCACTGGAAGTTCGGTCCAAGGCTCGAATCCAGCGAACGGGCTGACTGCATGGCGTTTTCGTGGTTTTCCCCATGTGTAACGTGTGTACGAGCCAGCTTCTCTTAGAAAGCCCTCCACGAAGGCAACCCTTCCTTTAGGCGAGATAGCCCTCGTGTGCTTTGCCATAATTAAATAATCTATTTTAATTACTTATTAAACTTTTTGAAATTTCACTGGCAGAATTTTTAGAAGCACCGATCGGAACTTCTCATACTGCATTTAAAAAACTTTTTAAACAATATATTCATTTGATATAGCATTATAAAACGCATTTAATTCATAATTTTTATTAATACACTATGAATTTAATATATAAGATATGTTTTTAAATATATATATTGTATACTTGAGTAGAAAATGACATTTTATATGTTAATTTTAATGACATCTTATACGCCAAGTTTTATTCAAACCACTGGGCATTTTTATAAAAAAAGTTGCGGCATGCAATATAAGCCTAAAATTGTGCTTCAGTATAACAAAAATATTACAATTTTTGTTGTAAAATTTAATTAAAATTTGATTTCAGTATGCTTTATTTATCAGGCTTGAATTTTGTATGAAGAATTACGCCTGCTTATTACAATTGTATCTTCACAAAAATAGTAAGTTCAAATAATTTGGTTTTGGAATTACAGGAAAAAGCCCAATACATGTTAAAAATTTTTGAAAGGGTACATAAAAGAGATTTTATCATGAACAATTTTTTGACTCCTACTTTACTCAGGTACGTTTAACTAAATGTAAATGCAAGCCAAAAACCACTATTTAGAGTATATCTCGGCTTATTTCATGCTTGCAAAATAATTTCTGGTCCCTGCTTAGGAAGGATTAACCAATAAACAAATAAGCCAAATATCCAGATACTGTAATTCGGAGGGACTCCGTTTCAGAACAGGGAATAATAATAATAATAATAATAAATCTGAAAGGTTTCAGATTTTAACAGTCACCTAAAAGGGTTTGTTAAGGTCTTTTACGCTCTCGCTGAGTTCGCAGTCCACCAGTCTACTGTTTTGTTTTTTTTTTTCCCCGTACAGAGTTTTTACTGCTCACTTTCCAATGATTGAGTTTGTCAATCAAAAATTCGTTGAAGTTTTACAAAATATGAAATAGATAATAAAAGCAATTCGAAATTCAAAATTCGGGCTTCCAAGTGCCCATGTTCGGGTAGAGGATTAGGTTATTCAAAATTAGATGTCTGTAGATACCGTTATTTTTCCAGAGTGCGAGAAACATTCATACAGATTCTTCCTTATTTAATATCTTTACATATAATACAGGGCGATAATATTTCGTAGCTGTAATTTTAAAAGTGATACGTCGTTTATAGTGATTCAACGCAAAATGCCATTTCGAGACTAATATCTCATTTGGAAAAAAACGTCCCTTTTGGGTTAATAATAATAAGAATAATAATAATAATTAATACATAATAATAAGGTCTAAAATATATAAAAATTTTAATAAATCTTTAATGGTATTGTAAAGGTTCTTTTGTTCATTAACCAGTTATTATGGTTTTGATCATTACTATAACTTCCTTCCGTATTCCTCAGAATGCAAATGAGATGTGAGAGTATTTAAGCTGAAGTTTTTTAATCTTAGAGAAAGAGAGATTATGGCACTCGCGTCTGTAGTTAGTTTTCGGCAGTTCTATTTAATGGTGATATTCCAGTTTTGGTATTTTTCGTGCCGATTGGTTTAAACATATGCGCGAGAAAAATAACTGAATCAGTTATTATAGTGAATGTGTATTCTTAAACTGCGTTAACTGTGTTTGAATTAAAATACCTGCCTTAATATGCTTAAAGAGGCATGAGCGGTGGTTTGTCGGTAGCACAAGTCGTGCCTTAAGTTTGTAGAGACATTAGGTACTTTTGAAGCAGGAGCACATGAAAAATGAGCAAAGCCCTCGCCGGGACTCGAACTTCGGACCTCTCGAATACGCGCCAAGTGTGCTGACAACTACACCACGAAGACATACTAAGAACGCGGGAGAAATACCTTATATACTCCCCCTTTTAAAGGGCGACTGGGGATTATGGGACCCAATTGCCAAATCCTGGTGGTGGAGGATCATCATATATCACCTTTGTCCCTGTTCGGGCGCCACTTTTAAGCTCTGTCTCTTTTATTCCACATAAACTAAAATGAATCCTACAATGAACCTGGCGAATTCTCGCACAGTCGTAAATGAAATACCAGTACAGAAGAAGGGTAAAATAACCCTTTATTTAATTGCAAAAAATAACAGAAAGGCACAACCTTCGTCCTTTGGAATAACACCGTCGATTTGCGGTGAAACTTAAAATTAGATTTAATTTAAACATAAACTTCAATGTTTTCGCTAGCCAGCGCACGTTTCGTTGCTATCTCGCTATTACGCTCTTTCGGCATTTTGGATTATCGTCACTCCTGTTAGGTTTTGTTGAGTAAACCTAAGTTAAATGTAACTTAACGTGCTGATCCAGCGTTATTCTATTTTAGATTTGAATATATTTATATCCTACGTTTAAGTTTCACCGCAAGTTGACGGTGTTATTGTAAAGCATGAAGGTTGTGCCTTTCTGTTGTTTTTTGGAATTAAATAAAGGGTTATTTTCACCCTTCTTCTGTACTCGTATTGCAAGAATTCGCCAGTTCATTGTAGGATTCAGTTTAGTTTACGTGGAATAGAAGATACATATCTTGCATCTTTAGTTCAGACTAAAATAAAAAGGTCATTTTAAACTTTTCTTAGTACTTTGTGAGTTGTTTAGACGTAGCGAAAATCCGCTATTTTGTCTAATAAGACTACAGGACTTCAGTTTGGTTTCCAATTCTATAGTACAGAATATTTGCATATGTAATTTTAAATAATGCAATTAAATGACATGATAATAATTAATAAAAGACTAAAATCTAATTCAGTGCTACACGTTGTACCAGTATATTGTGACCATGAGCCACGTATACGTGATAACTCTAAATTGCACATATTGTATTAATATATTCACTGTTCTTCTCTTTGCAACAAAAGCTGCTGCATAAACAAGTGAGCTAACGCACTGTATATTATTTATAACTTGACACGAAAACTAAATTTGCGAAGAGCAAACAAGTTGAACCAGTTCATATAAAATAACAGAATTTTATTTTTACCTAATACGGAAATATTATTGCTAATTTACTAAACTTTGCCTGTTAGTATTGACGCAGGATAAAGATCGTTCTCTGTTAAAAAAAAAAAAAAAAAAAAAAAAAAAAAAATTAAGAAATTAAATGGGACAGGAAAAGCTAAAGACCTTTATTGATACTTCTTATATGAAAAGAAAATTTTGAACAGTTTGATTGTAAGGCTGTAATTAATCCGTTTTCAGAAACGAAAATCCAAAAACGCAAAATTTAAATTTTCTAAAGACTGTTTAATGAATATAATTGCATATATTATAATCTATTTTTCGTTATGCCAAAAATTATTTAACTTTACAATTATTATTGCATTAGTGTTTAAATATTCTGTTATTAATAAAAAAAATTTTCTTAAGATTTCATTAGAACAAATTGGCCCACCAGCGGCCGAGCGGTAAAGTCGCTGAACACTGGTAGTTCGGTCCGAGGTTCGAATCCCGCGAACGGGCTGGCTGCATGGGTGTTTTCGTAGTTTTCGCTATGTGTAACGTGTGTACGAGCCAATTTCCCTTAAAACGTCCTCCACGAAGGCATCCCTCCCTTAAGGCAGATAGCCCTATAGTGCTTTGCTGTAATCTAATAAACCAAACCAGTAGAACAAATTTACATAAATGTGCCCCCTCTTTTGTCTACGGCTCGGTAGAAGCTTACTAGCGTATCCCATGTTAACGGTAAATAGATGGAATATTAAAAAAAATACTTAATAACTCCAAAATAACTGAAAAGCCACAAAATATTATTTAAGTTTACAATATTTAAAAATTAAAACTTTTTGAAGTTTCAAAATAAACCTAATATTATTAGTCCAAAGGGATTTGAATCCCGAAGGACTATTAGTTTCGTTTTGGCATTTTGCGTCGGACTCATAAATGTCGGTTCACTTTTCAAACTGTTGTCACAAAATGTTAGAGTCCTGCATTATATTTGAAGAAATTAAATAATGAAAAATCTGCGTAAATGTATGTATATTTCTCGTATTGTGATAAAACAACGGTACATAGAGTCATCGAATTTTGAATAACGTAATCCTCCAACGAATATGAGCATGTGGAAGACCAAATTTGAAATTTGAAATTTGTTTTATGATCGATTTCCTATTTTTTAAAACTTTGACGAATTTTTGATTAACAAACTCAAGGATTTCAAAGCGAGCAATGGCAACGTTGTGCAGAAAAAACATTTTTATCTCCAGCGCGTGAGTCTCTGTATCGGAAATTCTAAAGATATGCTCGTTTTAAAACTATTTTGCGATATTGCTGTTGCACTGGATCTTATGGTTTAAGTGCGAGGAACATGATATTTAATAAAGAAAGGTAACACACAAAATGTTAAAAAACGCCCATTTGGACGTAATTTAAAATCTGAAACATTTCAGATTTTTTAAAATTTTTTTTAAATTCATATTTTTCATTTTTTAATAGTTTTTGCACTGCATAATTGTGTGAAATATCACTGCAATGTAAGCACTTGATTCTGAAGATTCTGTATGAAGTTACGATACAGAGAAATGATTAAACGAAAGACTAACTGAAAAAACATATTTATTACGGTATATCTGCTTATATAAACTAAGTAATCTCATAAATAAAGCTATACATTTCCATCGCTTAATTATTTTTTCAAAATAACGACATGTACCAAATAGTTATTTCATTTCAAAGAATACTAAAAGTTCCCTTTTTGTTTTCAGTAGTATTATAATCATAATGAACAGATTTCTGAATATAAAAATTAAGCATAAACACTAAAATAACAGAAGACGTAATACTGATAATGAAAATATTTTCAAAAGAATATAAGAGTTTTGGTTAGTATTTGATGTTTACGGGCTTAATACAAATAAATCAATTACAGCTGTTACAAATCCTTGCAACTTCGGTTCGTTTCGTCGGCAGACATCCTGTGATTGAGCCTTCATAAGCTTATTTCATATGAACTTGCTGATTGAAGAGGGTGCAATCCATAGATACTTTTAAATATAATGATTAGTTGTGTAATGTAGGCAGCGTAAGAGAAAATTTGCCTGAAGGAGCGTCTGGCAAATAAAAAAATGGCTAAGTTTATTTGCTGAGCCTTTCAGAAGAAAAGCGTCATATTGTTATTAATTTTAATTAGAAGGAAGGCTGATGCATGAAATAACGCACCATTAAATGTAGCAGGTTCATTTATAATTGTGAAGTCAAATAAAAATAATACTCTCCGTTAGTGAATACAAAGACGAATAGAAATATGCTTCATTCAAAATATTTCTCGTTCGTTACAGTGATTTTTGAACCTCATCTTAGATATACTAATGAACAGCTTCAGTAAAATAGTAATAGCAATAACGTAAGTCAAATATAAATTTACTTGTCTTATGCGTTAAATGATACGAAGTTATTCTTAACACTCTAGTGTATCACTGAATTAAAATTTCTCCCTCTATAAACCGCATTTAGTTTCGCTCGAATAAATATAAGAGGCAAAAAGGATAAGAAATTATTTTTCTTTAAAACTGAGATATTTGTTTGAGTAATTAATTCTCCAGCAACCGTAATTTATTGAAAGCTTAAGAATCTCTATACTTTAAGGATAGGTTTTACAAATGAAAACAATGAACCTCCTTCGAGGTATAAAATTTTAAGAACAGGATTTTTTAATGTAAATATTACATCAACTTCGGTGTAAACATAATGTGACATACATCGAAAAGGAATAGAAAACTGCTGATCGCAGCTTTCACTACGTGTGGCCAACAGCGACCGAGCGGTAAAGTCGCTGAACACAGATATTTCGGTACGCGGTTCGAATCCCGACGTACGGACTGGCTGCATGGGCGTTTTCGTGGTTTTTCCATGTGTAACGTGTAGACGATCCAGTTTGTCTTAGAAAGTCCTCCACGAAGGCATCCCTTCCCATAGGCGAGATAGCCCTCGCATGCTTTGCCATAATCAAATAAACTAAACCAGCTATACCACGTCTAGTAAGACACGAATGTCTTGCGCAAAGAAAGAATGACAATACGACATTTACTTTTTTTAATAAGCTTGTTTTCTTGTTAATTTGAAGCTAGCATTGTTATGTTATACATAGCGGCACATTATTAATATTCGCTCATATGATATTAAACCAAATGAAATTAATGCTTGTATTAGATTACTGAATTAATATAAATTAATGTCTATATCCATAAATGTAAGTCAACATCCAATAAAAGATATATACATTATTCTAAATTAATTTTATCTTTTTAAATGGCAATAAATATTATTATATTTTCTTCATTACGTAAAGAAATAGTATATTATAAATGCAAAAATAGATTAACAGTAAGTTTAATTTATAACGTTTCACAGAAGTAGTTGTATAATGGGAAGCAATTGATGTGTCAGGTATGTTATTTGATATCAAGAGATTAAAATAATTTCATTGGCTATAATTTTATTAGGTAGCATACAAACAAAGAGCTGAGGACATGCTTTTGTTCGAAAAAAACGGATGATAGTGTAATAAACAAGAATTTTATGTGCAGCAAAAGTGTCAGAGTTAATTAGAATTCTTAAACCGTTCAGTAATTCTAGAGAACTTAATCAGATAAATGCTGCTTATAAGTCTAAATCTGTAAAATAGTCTAATTTAGTATCCTTAATTTAATGTAATATAAAAAGATAACGTAGCCAAAGGGAATCTTTATGACTACTTAAAGATCTTAAATTTTAAATCTTTGCTTTGAAATCTGTAGAAACATTAGGATTTTTTAAATCTGCAGACGTGAAAAATGAGCAATGCTCTCACCGGGACTCGAACCTAAACCTCTCGAAAACGCGCCGAGTGTGCTCACCATTACACCATGAAGGCAAACTGAAAAGAGAGAGAAAGTATATACTCCCCCTTTTTAAAGGGCATTTGGGGATTAGAGGACACAATCGCCAAATCCTAAAGGTGAAGAATCATCATCCAGCACCTTTGTTTTAGTTCGGACGCCACTGTAGAGTCATCAGGATTTTTTTTTTTTTTTTTACTTTAGGCAGGGAATATGAATAATGAGCAATGTCCCCGCGGGACTCGAACCTGGACCTCTCGAATACGATCCGAGTGTGCTAACCGTTACACCACAAAGGCATGCCGGCTTACTAGTTCGGTCCGGAATTCGAATTCCAGCGAACTGGCTGCCTATATGGACGGTTTCATGTTTTTCTTTTTTTTTTTTCCCGATGTGTAAAAAGGTTACTAGCCAGCTTCCCTTAAAATCTCCTCGATCACTTCTTTCTGCGGATACCATTGTGTGCGTCACAATCCAATAAAATTACTTACCAACCCATCATAAAACATTTATAATATTTCACTGAAGTATGTGCTAGAAATGGATAATTACATTTTAATATCTCGTTGACAATCACTTAAATGTCCCGGAAGCATATTTATAAGACTGTGATTATGAAAACTGTCCACATGATGTTTACTTAAAAAATAGCTATTTTTATTTACATATAGAAAAATGATCAATCTTATGGTAATCATGTGAAAAAAGTGTCAGCTTTCGTTTCCCGTCGAGCAAGAACGGGCATACTTTCTATTAATAAACTTTTAACTGCTTGTTTAATTTGAGAAACTTATTTTAGTTAATATGGCAATAAGAAAATTCAGAACTACATTGACCTTATCCATAGCTTCACTATCCATTTTCAGCAGTTGTTGAACAGTTGTTCAGTTTTCAGCAGTTGTTATGATGTAATAAAAAAAAGACGCTATCTGGACTAATTAACTACTTCAACTCCTAAACCCTCAAATGTTACCTAAAAGCTATTTGCCGAATTATCACAGGTAGCTTATTTAAATGCTGAAGTCAAACAAACACAATTGTTTAACTTTAACTAAAGTGTATTCTGCCTCGCCGCTCTCGAAAGACAAACTAAAATATTATAACAAAAAATTACCAGTCGCCTTGACTTGCCAATGAAACAAATAGTCCGCTAATAATCTGTTAAAAAGTTACAAATCTAAACACTTTTTAACTGAGGCTACAAGTTGAAGATTGGAAACTAAAAGTTTAAAATCTTAACTTATCAACCAATCTGTATTTCCTTGAACGTCTGCTTTATTGCAGCGAATTTGAAATTCTGGCAGTTCCATTTTTTTCTATTTTTTTATTAATTACAGGTGGTTGTTTCAAAACCTGCGTTAATATAAATAAAGACACTTCCACTTCAAAAATCACTACTTGGTTGACTAGATGCATTTTCTGGAACTGAAATGTATTTTATTTAATATAATTCTGCCGCACAATTAGCTATTCAAGACATTTATTTTAAAGATAAATGTAAAACTTTATAAAGACTAGAATAATGGTTAAGAATTAAAAGGCAATAATCTAACGTCTCTCTAATACTTTAAATACAGAAAATGATAAAAAAGTCTCATAATTTGTTTTTCAATTACGTCTTATAAACTATAAGCTTGCTTGATTATTAAACTTACTAATTACTGCCAATCTAAATATCATAAATATATAATTTCCGCTTCTCTATATGTAAAACTCTGTTAACTGTCAACAGTTAATGAAAAGATAATCTAACAAAGTTCATTCATGAAAAATATTAGAAAATAATATAAATGATTTATTAAACTGATTAAAATAATATATTTTATTTAAAAAATTAAGATATAGATAAAAATCTAAGAATTATTAGCCCAAATGGGATATTAGTCTCGAAACGGCATTTTGCGTTGAATCACTATACACGGCGTATCACTTTTCTAATTGTTGTAACCAAATATTACCGCACTATATCATATTTAAAGAAATTAATTAATGAAGAATCTGTATGAATGTATGTATGTTTCTGTCACTAAAAAAGAAACATTTTCTTCAGACCATCCAAATTTTTAATAACGTAGTCCTCCACAAGAATATGGGTCGAATTTTTGATTTTGAATGGAGGCCCTAATTTTTATTTCCGAATTTACTTTATTATCTATTTCATATTTTGTAAAACTTAAAAAAATTTTTGATTAGAAAACCAAGCGATTTCAAAGCGAACAGTGGCAACACTGTACGAAAAGAAAAACACTTTAATCTCCAGCGCGCGAGACTGTCTATCGAAATTTCTAAACATATATCGTTTTTAAATATTTTGTGATTTTGTCGTTGAATCGAATTTTATGTGGTGAAATCGCGAAGAACATGATATTTAATAAATAAATTAAATACACAAAACGTTAGCAATAAAAAGAGCGAAAAATGTTTTGTAAAGCCATCTTATAAGAAAACGGAACATTAATAATGAACTCAGAAAAGTCTGAAGAAAAGAGAAAAATCCATGCCAACACTTAACACTGCATCGGGTATTATAAACTTATACTTCTTAAGTTTTTTAATTTTGCTGTTTAATTGTATATGGCGTAAGTGCGAAGAAATGGATGCTTAATAATAAAGCTAAAAAGACCAAAAACAAGTGGATTGTTAGGAGTTACTCTAACAAAAGATTGGTAGACTACGAGCTCAGCGAAAGCGTATAAAACCTTAACAAACCCTTTTGGGAGACGTTAAAACCTTGCACTTGTTTTGGGGGAGGGGGTTTTAAGGTGATTATATAGTAGAAACAGTTTCCTATTAAAAATCGTGATTTACATACTAATTAATCATAAATATTTAATTGTAAGTAGTCTCTTACTATATTTGTTTGAAAGTGTACGTGAGAACATTAACACTGCGCGAAGTGTCTTTGATGTGTCAAAGACTATAAATCTGCCACTGTATACGGAAGCGCTTTTGAATGATTCTTATTTAAAATATTTTCTGTTCTTCCTGAACTCAACGATCAGTCAAGTCATATTGTAACGAAATCAACGCACTTCTAACAATGCGATTGCTCTCAGATTCCAGCATTATGCTTTTATTTCACATTATGCGCGCTAATTCCATTACATTTCCGGCTGCTTACTCGATTACTCTGGAGGACAGACATTTCAATTCGAAAGTCATTAAATTCCAATTTCTTTGTACATTCTATAAGTTTGTTAATAGCCTTTTCGCTCATCCGTTATGTAATTAACCGCTTACGAGAAAATACTCCCAACAGTTGGTCTAGGGATGCCTCCTGAGAAAGCTCTTCTAATTTATATATTCAAGAAATATAATTCTTATTTCATATAATTATGTTTCAGCCTGATCTCATGATTAAAAAAAATTAAGGTTTAACTTTGATTCAAGAATACATTTTATTAATTCACAGATTTACGTACTGTTCAAATTGCATAGGCTTCCAACAAGGTCTTTGTTTTAATTACGAAAAGGAATTATGTATCAGTTCATGTCGCTTTAAACATTGAAAGTGAAACATTTGTTTTGTCTGACATAGAATGATAGTTAAAGTAATAAAACAATCTAACGTCTAACCAGCATTTGAAGGGAATAACCTTTAACTAAATGTTACATTTAATTTTCCTTTTTAAAATAAAATAAAAAGAAAATTTAGACGAATTATAAAAAATGAAATCACAATCAAATGAAATTAGAAGAAATCATACGGCGGTATTTTGCTCCCTCAATATTTTATCACATCTATTGTTTGATAACTGATCGCAATCAAAATTTATTCTTTGATTTGTTTAATGCACTAAATATTAAAGTGTGTATAGGCAGTTGATGTTTCAAGGTCTAATAATAAAAAGTCGGAGAGACAAGGATGATGGTTAATTGAAACCGGGTCGAGAGAATTATAAACTTAATATTTTTTACGCACGCTAAATTATGATAAAACATAAGCGAACGTATGGTTTTTATATTATACATACTTTAAAATATCTCGAACATTTCATGTTATGTTGTAACGACTTGGAAATATTAACTAAGCGAACTAAGCATTTGCCGGGAAATAGCTTCTGTCGTTTAAATTTTCTCTCGGTAAAAGTTATGGTACAAAAAAAAAAAAAAAAAAAAAAAAAAAAAAAAAAAAGAAAGAGAAAAAAGAATGGAAGGTTCTCAAAGCTAACGAACAAGCTTATGAAAATTCAAAATGATTCCTATAATTTCGATAGCTGTTATAGTAATACATTATGAAAAATATCAGTAAATAAAACAAACAAATAAGCCTTACGATGATGAAACAGAAATAGTTGAATGAACAACATCTGTAATGTGGAGCCCTCTGAAAATATCGCGGCAAATACATAGAGGACCAAAACGTCGTGATAAAAACAACGCAGGGTGAAAGGTGTAATCTTACAAAACATCGTAGAAAAAGCAACATTGAGAAAATATCGCAGTTTTAAAACATCCTAGTACAAAACATCATCATCGACAATAGAGCGGTTCCAAATTATCGCATTTATAAAACGTCGTCGTAAAAAATAAAGCAACTATAAATCATCGCAGACACGAGTTTCCAAGCTCTAGAAATTCGTATACTAACATAATGATTTGTGAGCTCGAGAAGGAATGGGGAATATTTTTACTTTTATATTTCATATTTTTGAATTTACTAATAAATTTCTGATGAAAACATAAAAAGGAAATTTAAGCATTTAGAAACTGAAAATAAGTAGGAAACTAATGTTAAGTAGTAGTAAATAAAATAAGTTAATAAGTAGGTTAATAGAATTTGAAATTTATATAGTTAACTAATAAAGGTTATTAAGTCATTAATCTCTTTCAATAAATTTTATTGGCAACTTTTCATTAAAAGTATAGTCAATAAAAAATTGAAAAAAGAAATATGAGTTACTGCATGCGGTTGCCTCTATTAAAACTGTTTAGCTAATTATAAAATTTTAAAATTCTGCTATCATTAACTTTTTACTCATTTTCAGTTTTTGAATACTTGAGTTTTCTTCGTAGGTGCTTTATTTTTTACTGTGATATCTTTTACGATGATGCTTAAAAACTGCAATATTTTTCAGTTGCTTTATTTTCGACGCCGATGTTTTGTACGACTATGTTTTAGAACTGCGATGTTTTTCCTTGCTTTCTTCCCTCCCACGATTTTTGTACGACGACGTTTAAGCCGTACGTTGCTTCTTCCACGACGTTTTCGCCTATAACTCATTTGTGGAGTCTTGTTTCGGAGCATGAAATATGGAAAATGTTCAATACTCCTGGCCGCATATCTTCACGTCCCTCACCGGGACATGAAGGCATGCGGCCAGGAGAGAAAATTCCTTAAACATTTAAGTACAGCATAACAGACGTTTTCAGGTATTTTGTAACTCACGAGTCTCTTAGAAAATTATTTATTCCCACAGATCAGGATTATAACGTAAGCTGTTGCATTAAAATAAAAGAAGTGAATCCCCAAGCCCAACTGGAAAAAAGTCGCATGCTTTTATTATGCTTATTAAAAGATCATGCTGCATTCAAAATGCTGACTTCAGTTAAGTCTTGTTCTGGAATAGTCAAAAACATATTTAAACGCAAGTGGTTTTCAAATCTATAGTTTAACTATTATAATCACCTAGTGTAGCGAGGAAAAAGTAGAAGAATAGTAAATATGTTAATAATAAAAATGTGTAGGATCTTACTCTGTTTGGCCACATAAACTCTCCGAGATTCTACCTAAGGAACCTGGCGACTTCTCGCACAGGCGTAAATGATACCAACACAGAAGAAGGGGGAAATAACCCTTTATGACTATGACTCAACTATGAAGTGAAGGGCACGTACTTCGTGCTTACAATAACACCGACAACTTGCAGTGGAACTTAAGATTCGTTACACAATAAAGGTTAAAGAGTAGTGCTGGACTAGCACTTTAAGTTAAGACTAACTACGTTGACTCGACAATCTACCTGACGTGATAAGTATTGAAAAGGTCAAAAAGACTAATCGCCAACTCCGCATAACAGCAAGGACAGACTCGTAACGTGCGCTGACTAGCGAAAATATGCTCTGAATAAACTCCAAGCTTCACCTGTTTAAAAACTCACTTCACCTAACTTCACCTAAATTTGCATCCTGGCGAAGAAATACGAGGGGAAGTTGAGGAGTTCAGAAAAGATAACAAAAGTTTGAATAACTGGTTAATTGAACTGAGGAAAACCCTACAAATGTTCATCAGTAGAAATGAGCTGAAACGGAAGTTAAGACTAACTACAAGATTCAGGGTTCAATCTTACTGCGATTTCTTACACACAGATTGCCCAGCAAATGCAAAGCAAAATAAATTCGTAAAATTCCGGAAGTCATTGAACAGAAAAATTAATTTTAATTTGACTCGATCAAGCACTAGTTGATAGGTAGTTTGAAACACGAATGTCAAGTTTACCGCCATGTTCAGTAATATCCCAGGAAATACATGCAGTGAGTTTTTCAGATCAAGTATCAACGTAAAGTATAGTATAAGTATCAACGTAATAATCTCATCGCAAAACAATCCATAATAATATATGTCAATACAATTAATAATATACGGGAAAAAACGTGCACTTGTATTACAAAAATTGAGCTCGAAATGTAAGGATGCGCCTTATACGCCAGATATAAAAATGATAGATTTAAAAATAAGGAAAAGATGAGCATACAAAAGTGTGATATTTACATGTACCTAAATGCTGTTACTGGCGATTCTGACTATTTCTAGAGCCCAGTTCGCAAGAACTTCTTCTAAGATATGTCATTTCCACAAAGCATTCTTTGGCATATTAACTACCGTAATATCATTTTTCTTCTACTTACGTATGCATTTTTCACCAAACATCCTTGCTGCAGCACGATTTCCCTTTTCTTTAACAAACTTAATGACTTTGAAACCAGAACTATGTTTCTTTCGTTCTGCAGAAGCCTTGTTTAGTACTAAAAGCTACAATAGATGAACTGTATCTCAGCTAAAGAAAATGCGATTTACAAAAGCCTTCTTTGTTCGTTTCAAAATCACGGTTTCAAATGACAACAGTAACAGCATCGGACGCGTATCTTTCAGGTTTCTTTGTAACGAAAAGGGTGCTCGTCATGCGGCGAATATATAAAAAATTAAAAAATATATAGTTTGAAATTACAGGTGTACACCGAAAATTGCCAATTTAGTTTATTGCACGATTTGGTTTTCATTTATTTTTTTACACCAAAATCATAATTAAATACCATGCAATCCTGATTATTATGCTCTTTCCTTTAAACGTCTTTTAAGAAATCATATCCGTATTAGAAACTCAACCTAATAATTGGAAAACGAAAGGAAAAACATAAAGACAATTCCTTTCTCTCTTATCCTTAAAGGAATGCATGCTAATTAGTTCCTTGTCAAAAGATGTTTTTTAGATCATTTCGTAATCCTTAAACTGTTGAAGAACTCTTTTAACAAAGCAAGCTCATTTTACACATAAGGTCATCTGATGTAGAAACCTTCTTCTTCCTTGTAAAACAATATAAAAAATGCGTGATCATCTGGAATAAAAGGTCTTTACTTGTTTACTCCATTGCGGTACTAATTTGCTTCAGTGGAGATTTCTGTCTAACGAAGAGAATTAATATCACAATAGCCACAACACGTGAAATAATAAACATAAAAAATCATGCTCATTTATTTAGTTGATACCGGTGTACGAGCTAGATTCATCGGCACGTTTTTGGCTTTCTTCATGAATTATGTAAATAAGAGCCAGTTTTAGTCTTCTACGAAAGCATTCACTCCGTTAGCTGTACAGCTCTCGTGCAGCTAAGAATGCTATCATTATTTGCCGCCATCACCGTGAAAACAGGAAATGGCTGTGATGATGAAAGTTTATAATAATTTAAAATATATGTAAAATGATGGAGTTTTTGCGGAACGAATTTTGGTCGAAAATATGTACTGAAAATTGATCTGATGCAACGCATTTCTTCTAATGTCTCGGTTAATTCGCAGTGAAAATTCAAACTCAGGGAGCACATAAACATATCATTCATCTGCATTAAAATGTCTTATATCTAACTTATCAAAGCTCAATGGTTGTTTAAAATGTTAGATTTCATATTTAAGGCAATTTCCTATTTTTAATGATGAAATTCTTTTCACAAAATCCTGTGTATCATTTTCGGAAACTTTGTAATAGGAAGTATATTTCTAAGATCATACTTTAAGGAATTAAATCCTTCAATTATTTGTTCCAATATAACAAAAATATTAGTAAGATAAATTATCGAATTTGCGGGTAAGAACTTAATTACGACAGGAATATAGAGGCAGCTTTAAACCTATAGAAAATAATAATCTTTTAAAGGAAAATTAAAAGATGTGAGCATGTCTTTTACACTTTTAAGCTTAAAAAATTGTAAAATAAGGTCTAACGATACAGAAAAGTCATGTGATAGTTATAAATTACTTAAAATTAAAAACAATCATTTTCACTTTTACGCAATAAAAATGGAACTAAAAGTGCATATTTCTATATAGCTATGAATTTGCATTATACAAATGTTATCATTATTTACCGTCATCACCGTGAAAATAGAAAATGGTTGTGATGATGAAATTTGATAATAATTTAAAAGATATTTAAAATGATTGAGTTAATGCAAACAGTTAAATAAACAGAAGAGGAAAAAGATATTTTTCGGGGAAGCATAATCTGGAGTTCGAGATGAAGAATTTATTCTACAATGAAATGTTAAAAACGTAGCTATACTCATGACGGAATTTATTCCGTGTACTGTAGACCATTTAATTTAACTAGAATACTAGAATATATATATATTCATACACCATTCTCATGCTTTAATTAAAATGAGCCTATATTTATATCAATGTATATGTCAGTATAGAGATTCTGACGTTCAATTATTAAGATCTTTCTGAAAGCACTGGTGAATTTGAAAATGTTCGATATATTGCCGATGCTACAGTTTGACAGTACCTAATTGCTACTGTCAAACAAATAAAGAAGTACAGGGAATTTGGCCCTTTTATTTCTTAGATGTTAAAGTAATGATGCAGTAACAGAAGGCATTCCGTGGTCAAAAATATTATAATTCAGGTCAACCTAACAAGCAAATATACGCAAGTCTGGAATAACCTTTCGCAGTGTTTGGCCTGTTATCCATGTGCTAACCATTCGCTTATGTCCAATTTTCTTCATGGACTTATATGTTTCGCAGTCACATTACCAAAACTGGTTTTGTTTATACAACAGCGTACGCGCCAATTCATCAGGTATGGTGACTGAATTATAGCTGATACGAGCATATCAGAAAGAAACAGGAAACCTACATATTTGGATTTGATAGCGATCTGAAAAATCTGCTTTTGCTAATTTTTTCGCTAATGTTTAAAAGAAAACTACTATTTATACTTGAAGAATTGAAATAGCCAATGCTGATATTCTTCATAAACTTGATATAAGAATTATTTAATTGCGTAAAAACGTTTTCGTATATCTAACGTTAAAATAAGTAATTTTACAATAAATTAATTTTTTAATAATTTGTAAAAGTAACTACAGTCAACTCAGGAAAGTTAAATTTGTTTATCGCGGAACGCTGAAAAAATTACTATTTCAAATCAATATAAAACAAACAAAAAAGTCCATTGCAAGGCTGCACCGAAACCGATGTTACCTTAATATTTGAAAATGACTTTTATCTGTAACAGTACATAATATAATTTTACGTAATCCTGAATATATAAACACTGTACCCTAAGAAACCAAAGTCCTAATTGACATTTTTGCACGACTTGTTAGAACTCAGAGGTATTTTTTAAGTCCTTATGTAAATATTGTTTTTTAGCGGTATTTATAATTTAGTTCACCATACTTGTTTGATATGTTTATCATCCCGTTAATTAGAATGCAGATTCCATTATTACTGTTATTTTCCGTTATTTATAATTCCATTACTTATTTTGTTTTCATTTACGTAACCAAGTGGACTTTTACCCAAATCTAACTGCTAAACAGCATTTTTCTGCTAATTATGATATGAGCTATTCCTCTTTTCTGTGGTTTTTTAACTGTCCTTAACTTGATACTATCTTTGAGTTAACCGTAGGATTCATTCCTTGCTTTACTCCGTTTAATAGCGAGTTGACTGAAGCTCATTCATTTGGGATGATATAACTATTTTTGCAGTATGATAGAACGCCGATAAAACCAGCGCAACATTTTAAAGTTTTTCTCCTTAAAGATATCTACTAGATGCTATTTAGTGAATTTTTAACGAAATTTTATAACTTTTATCTCGATTGACGATCGAATATTACCTACTTATAACATATATACCGTACAAAAAATTTCTGATTCTCGATCGTTTAAATATACACCTTTTCTATTGTTCTCAATTAAAAATGTCTAGTATTTGCAGCATCACTATTTTATAAAACTACAGAAAGAGGAAAGAAGGAAACGATTCAATAACAGCAATTTGCACTTGTGTGGAACAGAATTTAAAAGCAACAATTTCTATTGTAAATTAAATAATTCATATAACATCTTGTATAGACATTAGGATTATTTTTGGAAGCAGGAAAGATGAAAAATTAGCAACGCCTTCGCCGGGAATCGAACCACGGACCTCTGGAATACCGACCCAGCGTGCAGAACACGCAGGCACGCTAGGAAGGCGGGAGAAATACCTTATATACTCCCCCTTTTAAAGGGCGACTGGGGTTTTTAGGGGACCCAATCGCCAAACCCGGGATGGAGAGAAATCATGATCCACCACCCTCTTAGTTCAGGCGCCACTGTAGAGACATTAGGCATTTTTTGGAAGCAGACAAGATGAAAAATGAGCAATCGCCTTCTCCGGGAATCGAACCACGGATCTCTGGAATACCGGTCCAGCGTGCAGAACCACTTCACCACAAAGGCATGCTAGGAAGGCGGGAGAAATACCTTATAATGTACGTAAATGTAGAAGAGTATTATTTTGTGCTTAAAATTTTATTTACCCTTTAGTTTATTTTTCTCAATAATATTAAATTTGCATAGTTTATTTTTTAATTAAAGCATACTTTTTATTATCCGCAAGATCGTAATATGAACTCGATTTTACGAATTTCCAAGAAATGTCATCAAAGTTTTCAGAAAATGAGATAACAGGATGATCAGAGCATTTCTTTCACATCATCTGATCTCTTTTGCTCTCCTGCTCGATATTTGAGTTCCTGCATTTTTAAGCTTTCTCATAATCGCTGTTTCTGTGTTCAACTTTCCTATTTAGTCCGTCCATTGCTTAAAGCAATATTCTTTGCTTTTATTCAGGGTGTTCAAATATTTGGATTTTTTTTGGGGGGGGGGAGATTATAATTCATTTTGTCAGTTATTTATTCCCAGGTAGGATATCTAAATCTGCACGTTCAATCAAAGACAAGTTAACAAGAAATTTGTTAAAGAGAGTTAAAAAAGCAAAGCAGCAAACGTTTCTTTGAGGATTATAACATAGGAAAATCAACAATTACTGGTATCAGATTTATTTCTGCTTGCTCATTTGATTAGAAAATATAATTTAATATAGAAATAAAATATTTATTTCTTGAAAATCATATTTATTGAATTGTAATGTAACAAATTATTTCAATTTTCTTATATTTTAAGTTTAATATTGTCCTACTTTGTCTTATATTCCATCAAAATAATTATTTTTTAGTTCCAAAAATCTGTACACCGCTGGTAAAAATTGAAGGACATTGATCGAAACAAAACTTAACTCTTATGTAGTGAGAAATGAATATAGATAATTGGCCCAAGAACATTATTAAATTTTATACCATATGTGCCAGTTGAATTAAGATCGTTAACGTTAAGTTTAGCTAAAGTTAAAAACGATCGAAACTGAGTTCCCTCGTTTTGTAACAAATCTTTCTTTAAAATATTCCTTTACTGAGTGAACGATTGTTCACTTGCGAGTGCATAGGCTTGGCCCTAAACCAAAATAAAAGCTTGTTCAATTTTCGATCATGTGATTGCATGACAACAAAGTTGAACGCGAAAGCAATTCAATATAAGAATGTCTGTTACGTAGTGCTAAGCGATCGACACGTTATAAGCATCTTTTGTTTTCCCGCACACATCTTAAACTCGTGAAGCTTTCGTGCAGCAGCAGAATGGTTGATTCGAAGTTTTATGGCAGTTCGAAATTCTAAAAAACATTCACTCATAATCGCTTTACTGTTTCGTCGAATCGTCAATAACAGAAGATCTAAAGATCTTTTGCTGCTCCTGGGGGCACTTAAAAGCTGCCTACTAATTCATTTATTGCTTAGAAAGGGTTCCAAATTCTTGATATGGCATTTTGAAGAATATTCAAATTTTGAGTGTTTTCCATTTGCGTTTGCTTTTCTCGCGTCTACCAATTAATTACCATGTTTGCCCCCATTTAAATGATGTCTTTGAGTAACAACTAATAAATATTGATAATTCTCAGAGGCCACCTTAAAACACCTTTAAACACCATAACACACTGGAATCCCAGCATGCGTCCACCGCAGTCACCTAATTTGCATATTAAAGCCCTAATCTATTACTCCACCGAATACCCATTGAAAACTTTAATTAGTGAGCATAGGTGCTTTGCCGTTATCCTGTAATTTTAAAGAACAGCGCAATCATGACAAGTTTAAAACTTCATATTGCGATTTCTGCATTACATCCCATACTACAGTTGAAAGTGCACAGTTGCTTACTCTTAGCTGTAGTGAGGATATTTGTAAGCTATTATTTGCAATGATAAGGAAATTATGATAAGTTCACGATGTGAAAATACGAAATGAAAATAAGTTCACGATTTAGTTTGGTATTAAACATTTTGAAGTCTACTTGTGTCGACCAGTCATGCTTTTGTGCATCGTGTAGGCAGATATCGAATCGCGAATTCATAACAGCCAAACTTCGGTATTTTATCTATAAGATGAATCGTACAATGCAATATCAAAACATTTTTGGTCATTTGATATTTAATTATTTTAAAATCCATATTTCTAATCCGGATACAATAATTCAAAGTAAAAATTTCATGTATCTAACGGTGACCGTTATATCAATTTCATCAGACTAGATTAAAAGGGTTGCAAGAATAGTTTACGAAATGGTCGAGAATGAATAATTTACTCGATTTTATTTATTTAAATATGAAAATGAAATACTAAACGCGTCTTGACCCCACTCAGTTCCATTTAATTGAAGCTCTAAAGTATTAGATATTCCGCAATGATATTTTTATGGATGTAAATTCAATCATATCAAGTGTTCTCAAGCAAGACTGGTCTCAAACATAATATACAAAATAAGCGCATTTCCAAACTAATATATTTTTAGTACACAAGTCTCTAACCATGTGTGCGACTATTCTTGTTTGGCTTATTTGACCGTTCTTAGGTTACTTTTCCTAGAATGTTGAGCGATCTAGCTCCTTCTGAGAGTGACAAACTGTATTTCTGCCAAACAAGAAATAGAAAAGGAGGGGGAGAGAAATACAAGCTATTGAAGAGAGACCGCCAATGAACCAAAATCGGGGACGGGGAGAATGGGAGTGGCTGATGAAGCGGAGAGGAAAGAAAACAGCCGAGGAAATTACTTCCACTTTAAATGCAAATTTACCTTTCGAGAGGAATACTTGCGTGAAATATTGTCACGTGCACATTTACGTGATTACTTAGGCTCACTCACAAAAGCTGCTGACAAAAATGATTTTTATTTCTTAGAGATTTCTTTTTTTGCTTCGTGTTATCTCACTCTTGAGTAAAAAGCATTGTCGTCGTCATATGCCCGTTTCCACTATTCTCCTTACTAAGGCATTACAGAGTTGCAATTATTTTTTCTTTTCAAATTCAACCGTATTCCAACCTTTCAAATCACTTATTTGATTTTGATTAAAGTTCAAGTGAGTTATGAGAATAAAATACGTTTTTCTCTAGGGCTTCGCTTCGACACTTCCCCGTCCTCGACCAACTTGCGCAAACGCTAATAAATAGGGTATTGCACCAATAAATAAAATATGTTCATGTCCCTCCCATAGAGAAGATTAAAATGCCAAAAACGTGGGACACGAGAGAAAAAGTTTGTTTTATAAATTTAAATCTCCGTGAATCTTTTGTGTGTTTATACCTCCACCCCGCTCAAGTTTGCTTCTTGTGCTTCGGCAGATATTTTTAAAGAAAACTATTTAGAAAATAATTTATTCAAATGCCGGTGGAGTGTTTTATACTTAGAGAATTATTATTCAGGGAAATTTTACGTCTCATGAGTCTTTAAAAAAAAAGCGCTTTTGAAAACTTGTAAAGAAGACGTATTCCTAAGTTGAAGTAAATTAAGTGGCAGGAACACCTGTTAAAGAGAATAAAATGGATTTTTGAACAAAGACGAATGAGAAGAAGAAAAAGTAAATAAGTCTGGTTTCAGAAAAAACGAAAGCTCAAGATGTTCTGACTCTTGCTAATATCTATGATTTATTTCATTCTTATTTCATGTCGTACACCTTTAATTCAAATTACATTGAAACCTGAAAACCTCAATTGCAGCAATCAGTCATTTGGAAGGACAAATAGCGATATCAGAAACAATGAGATATTTTTTATCTATGCTTTCGATTGTTAACTTAGCATTTTTTGTAAAACGGTCAGTTAAAATAATTAAAAATTTTGCCTCTTATTTAATTCGGTTTTATTTCAATATTCGAGTTTTTAAATCATTTGTTTTTCGAAGTTACTGAAGAAGTCAAAGAATGTAAATAGGGAACGTTTCTAATTGCATTTAAATTATAGGATAAAATTATTTAAGTAATTTTTTTTAATCAAATGTCCAAATTTATTTCAGATGAAATTATTTTACAAGTTCTTTGAGATCCACTTTGAACTCTATATACTTTGTTGCTAAATCAGTATCGAAAATAAATCTTAATTGTTTGTTTCTGGAAGAAATTTTTGTTTTTTTCCTGTCACTAAGCATAGACTTTCCTTTAGAGCCCAAAAGAGACGTTAGACCCTAATAGGATATTAGTTCCGAAACGACATTTTACGTTGAATAAACAGCGTATCACTTTTAGATTTTTGCCACCAAATATTATCGACCTGTATTACACTTAAAGAAATTAAATAATGGAAAATCTGCGTGAATGTATGCATGTTTCTCGCATTGTGAAAAAACAATGGTACCTACAGCCATCCAGTTTTGAATAATGTAGTCCTCTGACCGAACATGGGCACATGGAAGACTGAATTTTGAATTTCGAATATGCTTTATTATCTATTTCATATTTTGTTTAACGATTTTTTTAAAATTTAACTAATTAATGATTTATTAAATGCATGAAAATAAAACCATAGATAATAGAAGCCATTTGAATGTATCCCAAACGTTCAAAAGCCTAAAGCAAGTTTTAATTTGTACGGACGATCAATGACTAGATTGATCTCACGTCCCATTTTGAATGAAACAATACCGTTTTATTTTTGCAGCCCTTCCCTTTATTTAAAAAAGATCTCAATTTTGACCCTTTTTACGAATAGATTAAGACAAATGTTTCTAAATAAAATAATTGTAAACAAGCTTGCAGCATTAATACTAATATGAAGACGTATATTGAAGATACGATATATGAAGACGTATGCCAGTATTTTTCGAGAACAGAAAAATTACGTTTTGGCAACAATTGCAGGTCTTAGGTTGTGTGTTTCTACTGTAGCGTTACTTTTGTCCTGAGTACTTTCTGGCTGCATAGGACATGCACAGGATGTATAGAGTAAGTTTTCATTTTATAAATTGCATAATATCACTCTCACAATTTAAAAGTGCTGAACATGCGAAACAGCACATTCAACCATCATCTTTCTAAAAACATCTGAATTCATTAGAGGAGATAAATATGTAATAGCAATGATGATAAAAATTTAATGCGTTATCAACAACAATGATTTTTTTCTAATTCTAATGAAATAGAAACAACATGAATCTTCAAACATAAAAATGTTAAGAAAATATTCAATTCAGTTAAAAGTATTAGTTGATCTATTGCAAAACGAGTTAATAAAATAAGAAAACCGTCGCCTAAAGTAAATTCATCTCAAAATATATTAATGAAGATACGTTATGACCTTTACATGAGCATATGTTTTTTTTAGTTACACATTGCATGATAATGAAGATATGGTATCCTTTTATCCGAACACAATATTTTTAATAAGGTTTTCTTCGAAGAATTATATAGTAATTTCCCAATATTTTTTATTATATACTCCACCTTATATTTTATAACGCAATCAATTGGTGCATAAACGTTGTTATTTTGAGCCGATGCTCGATTTTTCTACAACTACGGTATCTTGTTCTTCTCACCTTTGCAGATATTTTTTAATTTCCTAAGAAAAGAAACCTGCGTAAGATCATACGCACTATCGACGGAGTTATACTCATAATTTAAGTCAATCCAAACTTGCTTTGAATATAATTTTAGTACGTTGATGTATAACAAATATTTAAAAATATCTAACAAGCCTTATAATATTTTATAACTGCAGTAATTTAGGTAGTTAACATACGTATCGAAGCAGGTCTAGTAAAGTGTGGCAAAATTATGAGCGTGGCTATAAACACTGAGAGCACTAAGGCTTGTCATTCTAAAATAATAATAATAATATAACTGGAATTTTTTAAACAGGAAAATACTGCTTCATATTTATTTTAAATTTTTAGTTTCCAAATTGTAATAAATAGATGGTCTTTTAGCGAAACTTTTAGCGAAAATCACATTTTGAAGGTGGAATCTGACTCTTGGTTTCTATCGAATGTTAAAAAATAAAAAGCGCGAGAATTGAAACCATTCTTCCTCACAATGACTTTCAGCTCCTTACACTTCAACTCGAAGTACTTACTTATCCGGCAAAGTCTATGAGCCGGATAGATAGACAGACAGTTATCGTAAATTATGACAAGATGTCTATATCTCTATACAACTGAGCAGGGAAAAGAATGGAAAATGGGGAGCTACTGATGCTGTATTCTGTAGAGAAAGAAGTCTCAAATAAGGAAAAGAAAGCGTAAAGCTTCTCGGTGAAATATTTAGGTAAATGGCTTCGTTAGGGTTCCTCAGGGGGCAATATATCATTTATGTGAGAGCTTCTGTCGAGTGAATGGAAAGAACGGGAACTCCGCGGACAAAAAATTGAAGGTAGGGCAGTGAATTTAAGAACTTCGCGGTACGGTAAAACCAAGTTAATTCGACGTTAAAGTGACAGAGAAAAATTTGACTTACCAACAGCATAGTATATTCGAAATTTCAAACTGCTTACCTGTTGGATAAACATATGCATTAGAAGCATGTCACACTAATGTATAAAATATTGTAATATATTATGCATATTAGGCTTTGGCATGAATGACACTTTAAAAAATTAATTTTTATTCAAAATAATGCAATAATAGGTAAATAAAATTAAACTGGAAAAAAAAGAAAAAAAAAAAAAAAACATTGCAAAATGCTTTAAATATATGTGAACAACTATTAAAGGGAAAGTCATTTTAATATTTAATTTTAAGATCGGTTTTAAAATTTTCAGTATTTAGTTCAGAGGTTCTTAAGCGTGGATTGCGACTCAACAGTAAATTGAAATGCGGTTTGTAATGAGAGACGAAATGTTTTGAAGATTTCTTGTTTTCTTATAAGTTAAACCAGTCATAATAAAACCAGGCTCACGAGGCCTTTTGTCACCTTAAATACGGCTTTCATTAAAGTGCATAGTTGCTTTACTTTTTAAGTGTGATTATTATTTGAAACAAAAATTAAGCTTCAGCGTCTCCATAAAACTGTTTTAACTCCGTATTCAAAATATTAGATTTTGATGAAATTCTGCTTCACACCACTAAGAGAAAGGTTCCTTTTCTCCTTTTGTTGCAAAGATATGCGTTAAATTAGATATGCATTAAATTTGCATCAGTAATGTTTTCATAAAGCCATATTTCTCCTATCAAAAGTTAAATATCAGTTATATATCAGTCATCCAGAGTTTCATTTGGTAACATATATGACGGGTAGAAAGTGCAGGTATGATTTTTATCATATGATAAATACTGGCATAACGTTCAATGTAACACCAAAAATTGCAAAATGTAAAGCGAGCTATATAATTTATATAGTCATTCTGTATTATAGTATTTATTTAGTCATTCTGTATTATAGTAGACAAGTTAAAATTATTTTCAGTTCTGATGAAAAGATATTTTATTGCACGATAATGCTTTTTGACCTTCTTTCATCTGACAATCCGAGCCTGTTAGAAACAACAACCGAAACTGCGTTAAGGTGCGGATTTAACGCATTATTATGTAAAAAGTTAAACGACTTCGAAATTTCGATTCACGATGCATAAAATTCGAATATTTTGAGCAAGTTATGACTACTTTTGAATAAATACGATTAAATTTGGTTTTTTAAACAAAAATGTAAAAAAAAAAGGTCATCGGTCATTGTTTATACTTTCAAATTATCTCTCTCTCTCTCTCTCTATATATATATATATATATGTTTCCCTTTTAAATCGTATTTTACGGCGAAAAGGACGCTTTTTTTAAAGTTTTATGGGTTACCTTTATTAAATATCATGTTTTTCCCACTTAAAACACATAAAATTCAATTCAAAAGCAATATCACAAATATTTAAAAACAGCATATCTTTGGAATTTCCGATACCCAGTCTCGCGCGCTGGAGAATAGAAAAATTTCCAGTACAGTGTTGCTATTGCTCGCTTTGAAATCATTGAGTTAATCAAAAATTCCCGTTTTAAAAAAATGAAATAGATAATAAAAAAATCGAAATTCAAAATTCGGGCTTCCAAGTGCTTATTTTCGGTTGAAGGACAACATTATTCAAAATTTGATGGCTCTAGATACCGTTGTTTCTGCACAATGCGAAAAACATTCATGCATTCATGCAGATTTTTAATTATTTAGTTTCTTTAAATATAATACATGTCGATAATATTTGGTGGCAACAGTCTGAAAAGTGAATTGACGCAAAATGCCCTTCAAAGCATTAAATTATTTTTTTAAAAAATTAATTAAAATAATCATGAAATTAATAACCCTTCTGGGCTATTAATTTAAGATATTCTAATAAATGCCTTACAAATTATTTTCATATACTTCATTGCAATCCATCAACAGTTTTTCCATCCATATGCCCACTGTATATTCTTTGGCACTTGATTCATAAATAAAGTACGGATACAAATAAAGAAAAGCTTAAATTTTAAATTTATAAGAGTAGTTATCAATAATGAAAAATTGCGCAAATCTGTTTGAAATAAATTTTAGAAAATATAATGTAATTAAGATGCATTATCTTTTTTAAGACGCAATTCACACACGCACCTATATATAAGTATACATTTTTCGGGATATTATAGAATGAAGAAAACGATTGCTTAATTTACCACAAAAGTTATTATACTTGTTTCATTGCAAACATGTATATTAATCTATTTTTACCCGACAAAGATGTTTCTTATGGTATTTTCTACTCGTTGGTTTACAAGCAAGAGATATTTTCTGAAGCCTATTTGCTAATTAATCACTAGAAAAAATTACTAAGTGTATATTTGTAGTCGCATTAATAAAACTAATTCGTGGAAAGGAAACTGGCCTAAAACAAATATGGTTGCTAGATATTACATTTTAATTAATAAATTGAATTTTACTATTTTTCTACAACTCCTGTAAAATATGCATTAAATTAAATTGAAAGTATTAACTTTCTTATAAATTCTGTTATTTAGCTCGTAAAATAAGACATTATACATCTCAGATGAAAATGTCAATTTAACTTTTTGTAGATTACCTTTCGAGACATACATCGATATTTAAATACACACATAGCGCGGAAGAAGACAAGTTGTAGCTGTAGCTGTATCCTTTTGAAATTGCAGCCACTCCGGCAGAACTGCATTTACGTATATGGCTCCGAAGCGAGTACTCCAAACATGGCTTAGCCGCCAGCAAGATGACCTGAATTAAACCTTCACTATCAGCTCATCGGACAGAATTCCCACTCGAGATGATTAAATGTAGGAGAAACCTTTGCAGGATTGACATGTATCTGAGAAAAGTGATCAGTGACGACAGAAGAAGGCTGTTGGTGACAATGTAATTGCAAAGATTATTGACTATCTTCAAAAATCGCATAGAGACATCTGAATGAAGCAAATTTCGGATAGAAGCCTAAAGTCACTAAAGTAATTCTAAATCAGTAGAAGTCTTTGAATATAAGCATCTACATTGTGGGAATAATCATGATTAGCAAGTCACAATATGAGTCGACCGTGAGTTTTAACTGACTGTGACTTTTGTTGGAATAATAGAAAATGTATACAAAACGTATGAAAGAATTAAACGACCAATAGAAGAATGTATTCAAATCATATTCAGATCATCATAAAGAGTTATTATGCTTAATAACTAACTGACTTATTATTTTGCCTATACAGCCATTCCACTTTCGTCGACTCCCACTAGGATACAAAGTAGCTAAGGTATATTTGAGCAGAGTTCTTGAATTTAGCACAGAACTATTTGGCAGTTATCGCTGACCATCCTGATATCATTTTTTCCAAGCTTATGGATTTAAATACTTCAATCAGTTTTAGCCTTTGCTTGAACCAAAATTTATAGGCATACTTCGCCATGTGAATCTCATATTTTAAAAGTTTCAGTTTAATTTTGGTGTTTCGTTAATCCAGCAAGCAGAGGAGACTTTCTGTTATTGCACGAGCTGACAATATTCTGTTATTGCTGCTAGGCTGGAAAAATAGATTAAAAGGCTCCTTTTGAAACTTCTCCTATAACTCCTTTTAAACTCCTTCCTTGGTATTACTTTACTGAAAGGTTAGGACGAGAAATAAGTAATCTAGTTGTCTTCATGGAGCTAAAATTTAAGGTAGTTGTGTTCCGTACACAATAAATATCCCTTTTGCGTATAACAAAAATTTCTACATTTCCCCTTATACAATTTTCTATTCAAAATTAATTAGAAAACTACGGGCTCTTATTCAAATAACATTCTCTTTATTGAAGTAGTATGTATGCATTGTCCAAGTTATTTATAACTTTTTGAATCAGCTTACATATATATATATATTCGTGTATGTGTATATGTAAACATATACATAAACCTTTCAGTATGAAAGACATACCCACACATAAAATTTTTGAAATATAATTTAGATAAAAAGGCTCGTAAAGATAACAGGAAAGAATTGAATAATGATATTTCATAATGATTATCTGTTATGAAATGAAATTCATGCGGATATGATTTTTAAATAATTTGTTATCTATTAAAATTATACTACTAGAGCTACTGAAGTGCTGACAATAGCATTTGCTATGCATTTTTATATATGCTTTTGCTTTCTAGCAAGCAGATTTGGGACTTTTCGAGCATTATTATTTCAGAAAGTATGAAAAATACAGGAAAATATAAATTATAGAATCGCAATATTAGTATAAAATAATATTTTGTCGAAATGAAAGTTGTAAAAACTCGTAGAAAGCTATAATCTAAAAATATCGTTTAGTGCAAAAGTAGTATTTACGTAACTTAGAGATTAATATGTTTAACTTGGGTACAATCTGCTATATTTTATACGAATGACGGTCTGGTATTTCGTTTTTTACATTTGAGAGCTTAGCGCATTTGTCAAATTCTTTGTAAGCATGATTTTACTTATACAGCATAAATCCGAAGATCTTTAATATTTAGGATAAAAGGACATATTAGGTATATGAAACAAAAGCAAATAAAATGGTTTTCGACTGATTCCTATTGTCAGACAAAAGCACAGTTTTCGATTTTTTGAAATTGAAATAATTGTTCGTACTAATTCGCTTTTCAGTTTGGATTTTCTAGAAAACTTCGAAATCTTTCTGAACAATTTTAGAGATACCACTCCGTTCCTATCGGGAGGCATGATGAACGTAGTTCAGAGTCCAACGTCATTTTTCTAAAGCCCAAAAGGAACGTTAGTCTCGAATGGAATATAAGTTTACTTTTGAATTTCGGAAACGGTATTTTTCGTTAAATAACTATAAACAGCGTATCACTTTTCAGATTATTGTCACCAAATATTATTGCCTTGTATTATATTAAAAGAAATTAAATCATGAAAAATCTGCAGGAATGTATCCATGTTTCTCGCATTGTGAAAAAAACTATGGTCCTAGAACAGTCCAATTTGAATAAAGTAGTCCTACACCCCAACATGGGCACCTGGAAATCTGAATTTTGAATTTGTTTTATTATCTGTTTCTTTTTTGTAAAACTTTAAAGAATTTTTGATTAACAAACTCTTTAAACTTTTTTTCTCCAATGGCAGATTGTGAACAATTACAAATGTAACCCAGTCCATTAATTTATACAAGGCCAAATGTGGTGGTCTCTTTATTATGGAGGCACCCGATAGGTGGGCCACCATCGCCTTTCCTATGAAGAAACGGACAGTTACAACCATGCCTTCTCCGAGATTCGAACGCAGGCTCTTCGGTATCGCAATCAGCTTCCCTGACCATTATACCGACTGGGCGGCCTCTTTAAATTTAAATTGTTAATTTTTGATTAGCAAAACTGAATTTTTTCATTTAAAAGCAACCAGTGGCAACGCAGTAGGAAATTAAACATTTTTATCTCCAGCTTGCGAGACTTTCTATCGGAAATTCTAAAGAAATGCTCCTTTTAAATATTTTGTGATTTTGCTGTTGAAGAGAATTTTAAGTGAAACTTTTACGTGAATTTTACGTGAAAAGTGAACGTAAAAAACTTTAACAAACCCTTTTGGCGACAGTTCGGATTTCCGCCTTCCCCAAACTAATACTCTAAGCTGCATGTGTAACATAATAATTTCTGTAATTTCTCCTGCGTTTTGTAAAAACAACACTACCAATTAAATTCCAATAAATTGCTATCAGCGATATGGATATCTTTTTAATGCTGATATATATGTTAAATGGCGTGTTGTTTATTTTAAACTGCACAAAGTCGTTTTCGTGAAATTGAAAACAAATTATATAAAATTAAAACATTGTAACTGATCTGAGTATGCTTATTTTTGAAGCTGCTTTTACTTCATTGAAAAAAGAAATGCTACTTTAAATAGCAGTTTACATTAAGTTAATAATCATGTTAGCATTTGATTCATAAATAAATAACTACATTAAATAAGTAAAAAACTAGATAGGTGACAGATGAGCGTAGCTATCATTATTTATATGTTACCCAATTGCATACTTGAATTTATTTTATCGTAGATGAGATGAGAAATTTCAGAGACTGAGTTTTATTTTCTAGCTATCAGATTTTATTATAAATTGCGACAAACAATATACGAAGAACTTTTAATTTCTTCATTGAAAAATTGCATTGCATTTAATAAATGACAATATTAGGTTAAAATATGTTTTATATACAGGGTAGTCATTCATTTTAATTAAATTTTTCCTAATTTAATAACAGGTGATATGCTTTATCTTTATATCATTTCAGTTGGATTTACATATTACCTCTACTAATTGCTTATAACTGATCATTACTAATAATTTTAATTGCTCTAGATATTCTCTCATTAACAAGAAACGTTGTACCTGCGTCAAACCTTTCTCAAAACCGGACAAGACATATCAACGGCTAGTACATTAGTCAGGCTTCATCTACCATAATACTACGACACAAATGCCAAGAATTATTGTGAAAAGAGCTTTGATATGCTGAGCATTTACTCCTTGAATAACCGTTTCTCATCATCGAAATTCTAAGCTGAATGCAGGAAAATCACTCGAGTACTCAATTGCCGAAGGCACGGCCACCTACAAAGAGCACTTAAACACAGCACTTAAGAGTGAGATTCTGCGGATTCCCACTGGCATGTTTTGATCGATTACGTAATACATCCGAACTGGACACTAGTTCTGACAGTATACAGACGTCTATAACTAAGAGGTTTCTTAAAACTTTCCTGCCATGGCATATTGATATGCTGAAACGCGATCTTCAGAATTTTAATAATAAAGTATTGGCGTCAATCAAAGGCAAATTGCTTATGTTCGTGGAAAAGTTTCATCATATTAATAATGAAGTTATTAATAATGAAGATAATACATAAATACGTGTGGTATTATTTTCATGCAGGTTCTAAATAGGGATAATTTATTCGTTGTCTAATGTAGCTGGCATATTTTTAGGTAGAATAAACTTTCTTTCTGGTTTTATGGCATAGAACGAATTAAACCAAGCTGTCTAATACAGGTCTAATATTTCTGTATAAATACGTACTAGTTTTGTTTCCCTCATTCTATGAGTATGTACTTTCTGTCCATTCAGCTAACTGTTTATTCGCTCTTGTTGTTACAAATATCTTTAACTGAGTCTTTAAAAAGTTTCAATTTTGTCACGTTATGCTAGCATGTATTTTATGAGCCATACGACATAGTACGCGATACCATTCCATGAGACAGTGTTGAAATATACAATTTCGACAGTGTTGATATTCAATGTGATTTAAGATCTTTGATTTATCTTTCAATTTTTTAATTGATGAATAAACATATTTCTTAATAATTTAAATCTTCATTTCATTTTAATAAGACATTTTGCTAACGAGATCTAAAATTTGTAATATAGCGAAACGACAGTTATGAAAGTTAGCAGCATTACTGTAATTAACGAACGATATTTCCAATGCCACATGTTTTTGAGTAATTACACTATATACAAATCATCCAACTGACAGTCATCCAACTTATACCGCCTTCTCAGGTTTAGGAACGAATTATCATATCCCTATCAGTTAAATGATTTAGAGTGAGTATTTAACGCCTGCTCTTTTAAGGCAATGGTTGATAAATTGAATGGGAATTAGATTATTTTTGAGAATTTTGATAAGGATCAAAATTTCGCGTTGTAAATCTATTGTATCTGTGCTTATAGTTTTAATTCGTCGTATTTGATTAATTATAGTATTGTTAATTACTTTTTTGGATATGTTGGAGTTCCAATTTATTAATTTGTTAGTATTGAAATTGAAGTTTCTTGTTTTGTCAAAAAGTAAAAATTTTTTGTAGTTGATGATTTGAAGATCTAGAAAGTCTATGCTATTTTGTGAATTATTAGTTTTATTAAGTGTAAGACAATTCGGATAAATCTCGGAGTGTTCAATTTTACCAAAATTATTAATTGTAATAAGGTCATCAATATATCTGTAGGTGTGTTTGTAGTAATTTAACTCTTGTGGTTGTAGATTTTTTTGGAAGTTAAATTCTTTGACAAATAAAAAGATATTACAGATCGAGGTGCTGGAATGTAAGCCCATTGGCAATCCTCTGACTTGTTTAAAAAGTTGATTTTGAAACTTGATGTAGTTATGAAAAAGTGTGCATTTTAGGTAGGTTTTCCATTTGTCAAGAGTCATGATATTGAGTATATTAGGGAAAAGTTTAGGTAGATCAAGTAGACTGGTATAGATTTCTTCTAGAGGAAGTGAGGTATATAAGTTTTCAAAATCATAGCAGTTAATGTTTTGGATGTTAATGGTTTGAATGGTATTAATGACAGGAGTGTTATTATGAATGATCCAGCAATAGTTATGATTAGTGTTACAATCATTGAAAATAAATTTACAGATTTTATTAAGTTGAATTGAAAAATAATACTCTACATTTTTCTTGTAATTATTAGTTCCATTAGCTATAAATCTAAATTTTAATGGTGTTTTATGGAATTTGGGAATCACATAAAGATTAGTAAATCTGTTGTAGTTTGCACTGAAAGTAATATTGAGTTTCTTATGAAAAGTTTTAATCCTGTTTATTATAGATGTTTCTGTAAGGTTGGCTAATTGATAAGTAGTTGCGTTGAGAAGTTCTTTATGAATAATTTCAGCGTATTGTTTTCATATAATGCTAAAGTTATTAGTTGCTTTATTATCTATTTTTGTAATAGTAAAAAGCTGTTTTAATTTATTAATATCTGATGTAATTAATTAAATATACATATTAATAATTGAGAACAATAAAATAAAAAAAATATTACTCTCTACGATAAAAATTAATTTTATTTAAATGAATCCATACATACTTTTTAAAATGGTTTAAAATAATATTTCTCCTTTTAAATTGACTTAATTTACTGAATGGAAAGATGTTTATTGATATTTTTGTACCAGCTGCAAATTAAATGTTATGGAGAATATAATGATGCATATCAGAATTGATTTGTAGGTAGCATTAACAAAAAATACATCTGTTACAAAATACATGCAGTCATGAAATGTCTAAAAAATATTATTGAATTGGAATTTAATTTAAATACATTTGAAGATAAAGTTGTATGACAACGCGATGAATGCTGAAATAATTATGCTTGACGTATGGACTAATATAAGAACATTATTAAATTCTTAAACATTTTAAGGTTTTGTGCAAGCCACAATAAGCTATTACGTAAAAAGCTCTTTCTGAACTTTTGTTTTAGTTGCATTATGTATTTAGAGTTAAGATTTCGAAAAGTATTAACTCTTTTACATGGATTTTGATAACTAGGTTTTCTTTAGTTATAAGAAAAAAATTTGCTAAAAAAAATAAAGCCTCTTCTACATTGCTAGAGCGTTAAAATATAATTTATTGACCTTTGAAATTAAACTGGTGTGCAAAACTTAAGGAACAATGTAAAAATTTAGCAGATAGCCATGAAATTGCAGAAAAGGAGGTCTGGAGATCAGTACAATGAACAGGTAAGTCAGTAGAAACGGCATGTGTATGCAGATATGAGGAACGAAACGTCAGAGGCGACGTGAGCGTACACAAAACGCGTGATGTCGGTGCGCGCAGCTCATCAGTAGAATAAAAGGAAGGACGGAGGCGCAATTCAACATCGCCATTAGCTCCTGTCCTTCTGGACTCACACTTCGAACTTATTCACTTTTCAGCGCCCAAAGAGCAAACATCTGATGACAGCCGGAACACATCAAGCAGAATGCTTGATAATCTCGGCATAAGTGGAACTTGGAACTTGGAACAATTCAACATATTCCCTGCAAGTGCCAGTGAGTCAGTTCGTGAAATATGGCTAGAAGAAATCACCTGGACGACTTCACACGTGGAAGAATGATCGGAAAGCTGGAGGAGGGACGTACTGTCACCAGTGTAGCTGCAGAGTTCGGAATCAACAAAATCATGTTGTTTCGCGCGCTTGGAAAGCGTTCCAAACCACAGGTACAACTGTTAGAAAGGTTGGTGGTGGCCGTCCGAGAACGACAACTGCAGGGGATGACCGATATATTGTCCTGCAGGCAAAAAATGGCCGACAGCAGTCAGCAAGCGCCATTGCTCAGCAACTCTGCACAGCAACGGGGCGACAAGTGTCGCGGTTTACTGTGGCCAGACGCCTTCACAAAGGAGGCCTTTTCGCCCGCCGTCCCGAACGCTGCCTCCCGTTGAAAGTTGGCCACCGACATCACCGTTTACAGTGGTGGAGAGAGCACAAAAACTGGACAACTTGTAGTCATTAGGTTAATTGGAAGCAGAAAAGATGAAAAATATACAACCACCTTCGCCGGGAATTGAACCACGGACCTCTGGAATACTGGCCCAGCGTGCTACCGTTACACCACGAAGGCACGCTAGGGAAGTGGGAGAAATACCTTATATACTCGCCTTTTTAAAGAGTGACTAGGGTTTTAGGGGACCTAGTCGCCAAATCCTGGGTGCGGCGAATCATCATCCACAACCCTTTTAGTTCGGGCACCACTTGTAGAGTCATTAGGTTAATTGGAAGCAGAGAGATGAAAAATATGCAACCGCCTTCGCCGGGAATCGAACCACGGATCTATGGAATACCGGCCCAACGTGCTACCGTTACACCACGAAGGCACGCTAGGGAAGTGTGAGAAATACCTTATAAACTGATCAATGGAGTCGTCTTTACGGATGAGAGTCAGTTCAGTATCAGAAGCGATTCTCAACGCATTTTGATTTGGAGAGAGGTCGGGACCCAGTTTTATACCAGTAACATCAAGGAAAGACACTGTTCCGAGGTGCCATTGACCCAGACTTAATTTTTATGGATGACAACGCACGGCCACATCGGACTCTTGCTGTTGAGGAGCTACTGGAAAGTGAAGATATAACTCGAATGGATTGGCCAGCGTACTCCCCAGATTTAAATCCCATCGAACATGTTTGGGATGCTTTGGGGAGACGCATTGCAGTACGCTTACATCCTCCGGAGAACACCCAACAACTCAAACAGATGCTGATTGAGGAATGGGCACTTCTACCGCAAGAAGTGTTGCACCAGCTGGTTTTGAGTATGCGGAGACGGTGCGAAGCAACCATTGCAGTCAGGGGAGCGCATATCCAATGTTAAGGAATATCTGCTTGTTGTTCTTCCTCTTGGAAAGACAATCATGAGTCACGATACTATGCGTTCAATAAAGCTTGTTTTTGTTTGATTCCATAACGTATGCATTGTATTCCTTTTTCAGCTCCGATGCTTTCGTCATCCTTTAGTACATAATACTCTCCTTCATTTCTGCATTTCATGTCTCTCAGTTGATTTCTCGTGGAGTTATGACAAAATACTCTGCTGTTGCTCAAGTTTTGCACACCAGTGTACTATTTTTTTAAATTTATTTAGCAATTTTCTAATGATAGATAGCACTCCACTAACATAAATAAGAAATTATACTATTCAGACTCCATTTTGCGTTTCTTTCACCACATTCTGAAGTAACTGACGTGGAAAAAATAAGAGAATTATAACCTGTGTCCTACAGTATTCAAAGTTTAGAAATCATTTATAAAAATGGTAAGATAAGCATGCAATGTTATTTACTAAAGGGTTTTGATCAAAATAAGAACATAATCTTGGATTTTGATCTCAGGGTCAAATAATAATCATGACTAACTCAAGGGTTTTGATGAAAAGACGAAACTAAGTAAGGGTTTTGATCTCAGGGTCAAATAATCAAGGGTAACTCAAGGGCTTTGATCAAAATAAGCAAGTAATCAATGGTTTCGATCTCAGGCTCAAGTAAACAGCGGTAACTGAAGGGTTTCGATCAAAATAAGCAAGTAATCAACTGTTTTGATCTCAATGTCAAGTAATCAAGCGTACCTCAAGAGGTTTGATCAACATAAGCAAAGAACAATTCTGCAGATTTCTGACTCTGAAGATATGAACGAATGTCTCGAGATTACCCAAACCAATTGTGCAGATGAAGGATAATTTTCTCTAAGCAGTAACAAGATGCGCACGAAGAAATAGAGGTTTATACAACTGAGCTCACAGACAACAACAGACAACAACAGACAATCACAGACAACCAAAAATATAAATTTAAATTAATTCTTAAACACAGCTTTTGACATTAATGAATGAAGGAAAAATCTAGAATACAATGAACGAGAATATTGCTGATACATTCATTGTCTTAAATTTAGAATAGATTTTAAAATTATGAAGCCGAATTAAATTTTCAAGCCCTTTTTATATGAAGCAGAACATTTTGTTTCAAAGTAAGAAATGCAAAATAGGCGTTCGTAGCTTAAAAAACTTAATACCTCTACCTAAAGCGTAAATCAATTGTATTAGCCACCCACATACACACACTCAATACTCACGCAAATTCAAACATGGATTTCCACAAGATGTGCATAATTTCAAATTGTATTAGAATTCCAGTTACTCTTATTTTAGATATCTGGAGCTTGAGTATTTTGTGTCAAAGTTTATGAAAATTGCTGTCCAAAAATTCAGACTGCAATCTCGAGAGTTATCATTAGATTCAAAAGATTGTAACGTCTAGCTTTCTTGGCTACTAGACCTACTTAAAACTGCTACTAGACCTACTTGAAGCCCACTAGCGGCTGAGCGGTAAAGTCGCTGAATACTAGTAGTCCAATGCGAGGTTCAAATCCCGGCGAACGAGCTGGCTGCATGGGCGTTGGGCGTTTTCGGGGTTTTACCCATGTACAACGTGTATACAAAAGCGATATACTCTTAGAAGGTCCTCCGTGAGCGCATCCTTCGCTTTAGGCAGATAGCCCTCGAGTACTTTGCCGTAATTAAGTAAGTTAGAAACCAAAAGACCTACCTGAAAGTCTTTTAGCGACTTATCGCTAAGTCTAAACGATGAATACAACAGGGAAAGCGTGTGAAAGATCCTTTTATTGAATTCAGTTATTTACAGACGGCACAGTCTCTGTGCTTACAAATCCACCATCAACTTTTGGCGGTTAAACTAAAGATAATGGAAAATTAAACTAAATTTAAAGATAAGCTAGTAGTTCAAGATTACCAAATTAATTTAATTACGCAGGTTGACTCAGAAACTACACCGCTGTGATATTAAACTTCGGCGGCAAGAATGCGAAGCCGAAATTCAGAATTCAAACAGCTGGCCGAAGCAACAGAGTACGCACTAAACAGCGAAACACGTTCTAACTAACCTTTTCACTACCTCAATTTAAGCACTTAACTCATTTTCATCCTGGCGATTAAACGCGAGAGAAACAACAGATGACAGAAAAAGCTAGCAATTTAAAATAACTACTAAAAAATAATATAAACCTCATAACGTTTAAAAAAGATTAATATATATATATATATATATGAATGATGAGACTTAAAACAAGAATTTGTATGCCAAGATTAGTCTTGGCATGCAAATATAAGTTTAATATTGTTACGAAATGCCCAGTTGCGGTAAGATAAAAAGAGGGGAAAGGGTAGCCAGAAAATGGCAAGGAAAGGTAGGGTTGCCAGATTTGGCGCGAAATCGCCCATTTGGTGACATTTGGCGACAAAACTGGAGATATGCCATAGACGGAGCGAGAATATTCTAGAACGAATTCTTACCGGCTTTCCCGAGAATGGTTTCGAAAGCAGATCAAAAGGCTATAAATAAGTACCCTGTATGTACGCGGAATAGCAGTTTATCGTGAAGCGTTTCTTGAGTGCGTTGAGTTCAGTAGTAGTGCTTTGAGTTCAGAGATTATGTTGCGAGCAATCGACCGAATCGGGAGCTGTAGTTTAGTGCTTTGCCATGAAGCTGTCTTCTTCGTTATAGTCTGATAGCCTGAAGGCTGTGTTGCTGATTGTTTCAGCGTGTTTATCGTAGTTTTGCGACGATTGTAACTCGCATTTGGAACTGTCCTGTGTAATACGGACGAATAAATTGTGTTTCGATTCTTCATCAATTATTGTTATCAATCACTCCAAATCCATGAATCCGTAGAACGCAACAATATATTTAAAAAAATTAATAAAATTTAAGCAACAGAGTTACAATAGGCCTATTCCTTCAATAATTAGCCTTCCAGAAATTAAAAATGTAAAAAATATTATCTTACATTGTAGGTATTGTTAGGGTTGTCGGAAGTGGGAAACATTAGAAATCAACTGTACTCTCAGCGGGTCTCAGCCCACCAGCGGCCGAGCGGTAAAGTCGCTGAACACTGGTAGTTCGGTCCGAGAATCGAATCCCGAGAACGGGCTGGCTGCATGGGCCTTTTCGTGGTTTTCTCCACGTGTGACGTGTATACGAGCCAGTTTCCCTTAGAAAGTCCTCCACGAAGGCATCCCTCTCCTTAGGCAGATAGCCCTAGTGTGCTTTGCCGTAATTAAATAAACCAAAAACTCATCGGGTCTCAAATCACAGAGCTTCTTGCTTCTTCCATTCTATTACCAGGATGTACTAACCACAAACATCCCAAAGAATGTACGGGAGCATGCAATAATTCCTAACGATACATAAAATCAACATTCAAAACAACAGTGCCCCTTCCGCCCGCTAAAAAGTGTATAATAAAGTATATAAGTTAAATATTTTATAGTCAGTCAACTATGCGAAGTGACTTCTGAAATTGCAAAATAAATAATTTTATTTGCGCTTTAATAAAAATTGCGCATTTATGCAACAAAGAGCATATTTCATTGTTCAAAACGTGGCAGTGCATATTTAGTCCACTGACGCCTGCGCATGCGGCCGGCAATAAATATCTCTCTCAAGTGGCAAAATGTTGAACTTTGTCAATACATAAAAACGTCGAAGCAAGGGATATAAACACGTTGAAGAATTTTTCACAAAGGTAAATAAATTCTTTGTTTAATTTTAGTCCAGGTAAAGGTGATACAATAAATATAAGTTAATAAAATAGTCAAATAAATAAAATATATCCGAGAGGCTTTTTAGAGTTATACTACACCTATTTATGTTAGTTTTACTAAATGAGTATTAAGTATTTAACACTCCTTTAATGTATTAACTTGTTTCCAAGCAAATAGATACTCTCCTACATATGTATGTCAGTTTTATCTCAACCGTCAAAGCAAATTTGCATTCCTGCTTCTCAAAGCCAGATAGTTGGAAATAAAGCTACTGCATTTAATTTACTGATAAAAGGATAAAATGTTTTTGATAGGTTCATCGCGCAATTATTTACTCCTAATCAATGATAGCTCTTCTTTGATGATGTCTTTTAAGTCTGAATGTGTAATCATAGGAACGTATGTTCACTTCACCGTATGCTTTCCTTCAATTAAAAATCTTAGCTGCTGTGATTTTGCAGAACTTTTAAGCATACAAAAGTTTCGCACTAGGAAAACACGTTTAATGTTTCTAAATAAAAATTGGAGCAGATGTAAGTGAGTAAATTAATTCAATTTGTTTTCTTATTTATTCCTTATTAAGAGTTTCGACATATATCTTCCTATAAGCAATTACTGTTAACACTTCAAAGCTAAGGAAATTGAAGTAGTCAAAATCCAGTAGTTTGTGTGCATTTGTTACTCTCATTCAGAATTTGTCAAGCGCATCTAGCTGAAAACTGCAAAATAATTTCAGCGCATAAACTTTTTAAAATGATCTATTTGTGTTGGCTGAATTGGTGCTGTAAGAGCGTGAATCTAGGTTCAACTCAGGATTCTAAATTTCTAAAACGTCGAAGCTTTACAGCTAAGTGCATATAATCTCAGGCGTCAGTGACTAAAATCAAAAGAATCCCTTAAACAAAAGAGAAAAAGCTATCAAGCAGATGTTGAAAGATGGAAAAAGTGAAAAGCGAACTAATTACACAATTCTCTGCGTTATCCATATAAAATTTCTAAACAGATTTTGGAATGTAAGTCGGAATTTATATTAGTTTTGTGTTACGTAAACAGAACATTTCAGCTAAATAAATGTTGCATTTTATAAAAATTTTGATTAAATTATGTTTTTTCGTTTCATCAACATTCAGATACGTTTACTTATCTCAATAATCATCATTAGTTTACTTTGAAATCCTAGTCTTTCCAGAATGGTTTCCAACAAGTTTTCAAATCAGAACAGCAGACTAGAATTTATTATTTCATTAAAAAAATACTAACACGTGAATGTTTGGAATTCGAAAGAGATAGGGATAGTTTATTCATTTTCAGGAAAACATTTAATCGCTAATTAAAATGGTTCACGTATACTTTGCCGCATTCACTATTAAACACTCGCAACTATTCCAGCAGTTGATTCAAAATCAGGAATACTACAATTCATGTTTAGCTTATAAATTTAAACTGCATTTCAATACCATCAAGATACACTTTAAATTCAAAATTGAATTTAAGTTAATACTTTTACATCACTTAGAAATTATCTTTAAAAGTACAATGTTTAAAATACATACTAATTAAATAAATGCAAGATATCAAATCTTGAGTAATAAACTTTCCAAATCTTTCAGCAGGAAATGACTTATAAACTTTTACTATTGCAATAGTCATAAAATTAAACTGTATTTACATTTCGAACAATGCTACGAAAGTGGACGCACTAAACACAAAGGGTCTTCTTGGAAACTGAACAGTCGTGGATAGGATTATAAGTCTGAACTGCAATAACGAAAACTTAAACTAAAAAAATCTAATAAAATTTACTGAATCTGAGATCTTTTTCAATTGAATTTTCTTAAACTGTCGTTATTCTGTAAGTTTGTGATTTAAATTTACTTTTAATAATTTTATCCATAGATATCTGTTCACACTATAATCTCTACTAATACTGTCAAGCGATTTATTGCCCAATCTATGAAAACAACTACAGGTACTGAAGGAGGTTTAAAATAAAACTTTTTAATTAAAACCTTGAATATTTTGTTACTTGAACATAACAATGTAAGACAGTTTAATCATCGTAGCTTGCGGGGTTTCAGAAAACACTGGAGATTTAAAAATGCAAAACCCTAATAAGCGTTGGCTCAACTCTGATTGCACATATAACTACTCGGTTGGGGAAAGGCTACGCCAGATAACGCAGTTTTCAAGGCTGGAAGAAGGAATAGCACAGCGGTCACCGTAGTTGCCGAAACTCTCTCATTCTCTCTCTAGCTTCCAAGTATTCTCTTCTTACATATGTGCGTCTCATTTACACCTGGTGAGAGCTAACGAAAAGTAGAAGTAACAGCACAGTTCAAATAATAAGATAATGAGCTAATTAAACTAGATCTTGCACTGTTATATAGAGTCAGTCAAATACTATATATATTTTTCTTCTCATACATTATCACAGGTGAACTTACTCGATTAAAGCTGAATCTCTTCAATTAGTACTTACTTACAGCTGATGATTTCAAACTAATCCTTACTATATTTTACTTTTTTGCTCTGCCATCTTAATTTTAAAGTAGAATCCATCTTATTTCTCAAGCTTTCTTTTTCTGATAAATTTGAGGCCCACCAGCGGCCGAGCGGTAGAGTCGCTGAACACTGGTAGTTCGGTACGAGGTTCGAATCCCGCGAACGGGCTGGCTGCATGGGCGTTTTCGTGGTTTTCCCCATGTGTAACGTGTATACGAGCCAGTTTCCCTTAGAAAGTCCTCCACGAAAGGCATCCCTCCCCCTAGGCAGATAGCCCTAGTGTGCTTTGCCATAATTAAATACACCAACACCATCTGATAAATTTTGCGCTTTTGCACTGCATTTCTTTTTTTTCATCCCTGATGTTTTATCTTGTAAACACAAAATACTGCTGCAGCTGTACGTACCTAATCAACTATGTTTAAAATTATACTCAAAGGCTTTCCGGACAGTAATGGTATTTATAATATTTCGATAATCACCATATTCTAGAAGTCACATAGGTTTGACACGCTTCACTAACAGTAAGTAAACTGCAACTTATTTGTGATTTTAGCATACATGACTGATGAGTGTCTTTAAATATCTATGAACGCATTGCACAGATTCTGTATATAACGCAGAAATTTAGCTCTGCTAAATTTACAATTTAAGTGATTCTTTTGTTACTTTTCTATAGTTCAGATGCTTTATTATTTTTATCTAAACTTTCTGTATTGCATATGTAATTATTTAGAGTACCTCTAAAACTTAAATTTTCCGGCATTTTTTTTAAACTTAACAAAGCCATATTTTATCTTATGAGGTATTTTTCCATACCTTTCGCATGCCTTCGTGGTGTAATCGGAAGCATACTCGACGCGTATTCGAGAGGTTCCAGGGTTCAAATGCTGACAAGTCATTACACATTTCTCAATTCTTCTGCTTCAAAGTAACCTAATGATTCTGCAATGTAAATAACGAATTACCAATTTTAAAAGTTATTGAAAGAGGATTCCGTTATATTCGTTAAATATATGTTTTTTGGGTGTTTGCATTTAACTAGATTTGGAGTCTGGACAATTCTGAAAATTTTAGTTTTCCACTTTGTGTTATCAGTTGTAAGTTTTCATCAAATTATGGATGGTTTAGCCAAACTGAGAAAATGTATTGTAAAATTGGCAGCTATTCTATAAATAAAAATACTAGAATTTGAAATCTATACCAGCTGATTATTTTGACCTCATTAACTAGTGCAAAAAATGGGAAATCTATAACGTATTTAATGTTAGGAAAATAATCATATCTAAAACAAATCTAATAAGCAAATAACAACAAATTCCCTCTTTAAAATATTTGAATTTTATTAAATGTTGTGCTATGTCACATGATATTTCTCATCAGATTTGCATGCAACTGCACTCGGTAACAGCGAGAAGAGATTTATTTTAAGTTCTTTTTTTCCAGTTGAAAAAAATTGAAATCCGAAATGTTACGTAATACGATATTTTGAAAAAAAAAAAATAAAAAATAAGGCGGAAGAGGATTTTTGTCGAAAATCTGAAGGTAAGGAAGAAGATTTAAACTTTACTCACTGATAAATAAATTACAAGCATGCAGATAGAACGTGAGCAAATTTTGTTTTGAAAACTAATACACTTTTCTTCGATTTAATGAATAAGAGTTTCTTTTTGGTGAATTCTATATGCTTCTGAAGCCAAGAAAAGAGAAAGAATTAATAATTTAAAATTGGAAAAACATAATCCTGTTATAAAAAGCATGTTCAATTCAAAATTGTAAAAATATAATCCTGTTATAAAAAGCAAGTTCATCAAGTTTCTGGTACTTTTTGTTTTCATAATTGTAGTCCCTTCTAGTTTTTGTACATGTTTTAATACATTTCTTTAAAGGACACATGCAGACTATATTTCTGAGACATGTTATAATATTTCCTTCAAAATGTAAGCTAGAAATATTGAAATATTTGAAATATTTCCAAACAAAATTAGAAAATATTAGACATACGTTGTTAAATTATTAAAATTTTGAAATGTAATAGCAGAAATAGGTTATGTAGGAACATTAGAATAATTATTTATATACCTGATATGTACATGATATTTACTTATTTATACGACACCCAATGGTCAGCGTCGCTGACTGCCGTGCCGAAAGTTCCGGCGAAATATCGGGCGGTCTAAATATGGGGCGAGCCGAGAGTCCTCTCGAGAGGTTGATGGTAGGGAAAGAGGGGTAGGAAACCCTCGGACCCGTCCCCCCGCCGTGCTGTCCATCAAAATTGGGGAGCGGAACTGAGCTAAATTGCACTGTCACCTATTAGATGCTCAAGGCTGTTGCCAACGACAGGCGCATCTTGTGCTGTTTACCACGAGAAATTTCGTGGGCTTGGACTGACTATAGGTGAAAAGTGAGCATTAGTAACAACAGCTACAACAACAACTTATTTATACGCATCCTTATACAAATATGAACACTTCCCTATATACATGTATACACGTTCTACATTACGCTTTAATATGTCAAATTAATATACAAAGAGAATTTAGTGCCTGTAAGCTAAAGTTAATGAAAAAGTCAAAGTTTTGTTTATCTTGCAATATTCCGATTTAAATTATAAAGAATTATGGAGAAAATTATGAAAAAATATTTAAATTCTATTCAGGTTTAATGACTCATTTATTTCAAGTATTACTTGACCAAACTCGAGTTTTAAAATAATATTCTTTAGTGAAAAAATCATAATTTTATTTGATATTTTTGTAAACAAATAAATATTTACATTTAGGAATTTTTCTTTTCTTTTATACTTCTAAATCAGAAAATCATGCGGAATGTAGATATATAAATTAGAAGTCGAAAATAATGAATTGATAATTACTTATTATCATTCTAGATATTACATTTTTTATTTGCAGTAAAATGAGCTCATTAGTATAGATTATTTGAGGCTGGATTTCTTGGATAATTAAAATAATTATATAACAGCATTCGAATAAAGTAGAAACATCGTTTAACCACCCTCTCATTTATGTCAACTTTGCCACGATCCTCTTGTCTCCAATAAAATGTAGAAGGACTATGTCAGTGCGTTTGGTATTTTATATGCAATAAAATAACAACATAAACAGATTTTGATGAAAGAGTGGTTTTACACTGACTCTACTGCTAAGCTATAGAGGATATTCGCACATTTTTTAGACGACTTTTATTATATTTACAGAAGTATTTCACCTAAAAGTTTTGTGTTTCAAATGTTCCGTTTGAGAACCCATATTCTTCATTAAAGCCTTTTTCATTATCGAAAGAAGCATTTTATCCTGTTCCTCTTGAATAATTTTCCAAAGTCCAAGTAGGGTTGTAGGTCGAAGTTTGAACAACTCGTTTTTATAAGTCCAGAAATGCAACAATCCGTGGATGACACGGAATTAGTAGGGATGTGAGTAAAGAGATACACGTATCTGGTTCCATTTTTTTTTTCGGGAAATTAACAGTGGATTTTGATGTGTGCCTGCGCGTTTTGTCTTAATGCAGTTCTACTGACTGATGGCACTGCAAGTAAAGAGAATGTATTTTACATTTAAAAAATGGGAATAAATTATATTCCTGATAATATGTGGAGCTGAGCATAGCAGGGCTCTGCACTCAGTTTAATTTGTATTTGTCATATCAAAAAACATCAACAATCATAAATCCCTTTGAAAACTTTATTCAGCTTCTTTGAACCATATTCCAAGACTTTCTGTCTTCTCTTTGGTGATAATAAATGAATCTTTTTTGTTCCGTTTATTTAAATATACCCAAGATTCATATATTTTGACAACATTTTTTTCATTTTTGTCCGAATAATTGTTTCTCATAGAAAATTCCGCAGCGTGTTCTGCTTTCGATCATGGTTATAGCCGAAAACATCGCGGATGAAAACGTCGCGGAGAAAACAACGCAAGGCGAAAACGTCGTGATACAAAACATCGTGGGAGAAAACGTCGCAAAGAGAAAACATCGCAGTTCTAAAACAACGTGATACAAAATATCGTCGTCCAAAATAAAGCGGTTCAAAAATTTCGCAGTTTAAAAACATCGTCGTCGAAAATATCGTGGTAAAAAATAAAGTATCTACAAATCATCGCATGACGATAACATCGCAGACCTGCTTTTTTCAGGCTTTAATATTTGTAAATGGATATTTCCATAATGATTTGTGAGCGCAAGATGGAAAGAAAGATAATCTTTATTTTCATATTTTTTATTACCTAATAAATTTTTGCTGAAAACGTAAGAAGGAAATTTAAGCATAGAAAACTAAGGCAACTTATAGCACTTAATAGAATTTTAAACTGGCATAGTTAACTAACAAAGGACATAAATAAATCATTTTTATAAAGTTTTTACTGGTAATTTTTCATTAAAAGTATAATCTAAAAATGTTTAGAAAAAGGAAGCTACGTAACTGCATGACCTTACCTATAAAAAATCGCTAATTATGAGATTATTTTCTTCACTTTTGTCAATCTAATACTCTTATAATGAAAATTATTTCTTGTTCTGCTTCAGTTTATTCTTAAGTATTAAGTTTCCTTCTTACATTTTCAGCAAAAATTTATTAGTTAAAAAAATATGAAAGTAAAAATTATCTTTCTTTCCATCTCGCGCTGACAAATCATTATGGGAATATCTATTTACAATTATTAAAGCCTGAAAAAAGCAGGTCTGCGATGTTATCGTCCTGCGATGATTTGTCGATACTTTATTTTTTACTGCGATACTTTCGACGACGATGTTTTTAAACTGCGAAGTTTTTGAACCGCTTTATTTTGACGACGATATTTTGTACCACGATGTTTTAGAACTGCGATGTTTTCTCTTTGCGATGTTCTCTCCCACGATGTTTTGTAGCACGACGTTTTCGCCTTGCGTTGTTTTCTCCGAGACGTTTTCGCCCGCGATGCGGACACCATCGATCATATGCCGTGGAGAAAGACGATGGACATTAAGTTGTTTCGCTTTTTTAAGATTCAAATCAGCATTAATTACTTTTTTTACTTTTGACACTGAGCATTTTAATGATTATGTAACTGTCCCGTGACTTCGCAGATTTTTTTTATTTTTTTTATTTATTTTTTTTTTTTTTTACATTAAATTTTTTACCTTTGCAACATTCCAAACATTCCGTGTTTCCTTGGATACGTATTTTGAACAATTTTTCTTCTTGAAGCCAAAGTTTCACGCTTTTCTTTCTTATTGACAATACTATCTATCGTTGCTTTAGATACCAAAAATTCATTAGATACGACTAACTTTGTTCGGAAAGAGCATAAACATAGCCTTCCGACTAGTGCTTCTTTCACAGCGCCATTTAGCATGAAAACAAAATTGTGAAATAGCAGACGATAATTACATTTTCAAAAATATAGCTGCAGTTCAAAAAATTTCCAAGCAAGCGAATTTTTTTATAGCAAAACTCAATCGTCTAAAAGAAGTGCAAATAGCCTCTCCAGTGTTGTGGTTATTAACATAACCCTACGGGTATCTCATCACTCTATTTTAGTTTTAAAAAAGAAAAAAAAATAGAATTTTAAGAATGTTATTAAGAACTAATAGCTTTTCTGTATGAAGGAAGCATGCATGAGTGTATAACCTGATGCCTAAAGCTATCTAGTACAGGATGAATAATACCGCTTCTAAAATTCATATTTCTCCTTTCCTGAATCCGTACAAAATATTTCGCCAATATCCAAAATTTCTATTACGGTTCGAGAAGTTAAGTTGGAGCAAAGTTTATAAAGGCCTTCTTTCTTTCAAAAACGTTTTCCGACGTTCTAAAAGCATGTGAAAACGAATCCTTATAACTTCTCAATGAATTGGAAGCCATAAACATAGAACGGTAGCACAGTTTTGGCATGCTTCGACTCAAGGAAGACATGATTCTAGGAACCTCAACGAATTTCTTTATTAAAAGAAATGTATTAAAAGTGTTTTTTCTAAAGATAATTTCGAAAGTTTACTAAAGAGTCAACTAAAATTAGAGAAGGAAAATTTTAAGAAGAATGATATGAACATTTGAATATTTATACTTATTAAAGAAGGCAAAGTAAAAATAACATATTTATACGATATGTTTTCTAGACACTTCATTATTTTATGCATACAGTAATCTGCACATCTTAACACAGCCTAAGAGCCAAATATTCTTTAAATGTTGTATTTATTTTGCATCCTACATATATCAATAATCACGAAAAAATACATTATGCAACAGAAATGTACTTTCTAACCGCTTCTGCAACTAGGTTTTTGTATTTTTGCAACGTCAAACATCCTATTCTCATGATAAATGTTACAATAGGTTGAAGCTAAGAGGAGAATCTAAATAAAAATTTTATAGGTTAGGTTATTTAACTGCGACAAAGCCTCGAGGGCTATCTGCCTAAGGGGAGGGATGCCTGCGTGGAAGACTTTCTAAGGGAAACTTACTCGTATACACGTTACACATGGGAAAAAACACGAAAACACCCATGCAGGCAGCCCGTTCGCGAGATTCGAAACTCGGACCAAACTACCAGTGTTCTGCAATTTTACTGCTCGGCCGCTGGTGGGCCTAATTTTTTTTTATAATTATGAACAATTCACACATTTGTTATAAGGAATATATTATTATTTTCCATTCCACCTTGGAATGGAAAATATTTTACACTAAAGATTCTAAGCCATGAAATAAATGCATCATTATAACACAGTACCAGAGTAAATTAAAATTAATAGCTGCTAAAATTCGAACCATATTTGGATATAGTATTAACTGAAAAGATTAGTACATTTTTGAGTGTTTGAGAGTTAATACGATATTTCATCTTCAAAAACAAGTGATTTTTCTTAAATATCAAATTACTGTTCTCCTAGGAATATGTAGCACTCTCAAATAAACAACATAGGAAAAGGAGTAGCAAAACGTAAACGTGTGTAAATTAGGATAGCGTAAACACACTTTTTGATTGTTAGAAGTGGATTTAAAACCTTTATAATTCAAATTTTCAGAATATATTTTAAATGTGAAAGACTATGAAGAAAGCAATGTTATCAGCCGAAGGAGATTTTAATTATTTTAACAGAGCAAGAATTGAAAGGATGGGAAAGAAAGCGACAAAAAAAGTTAAAGAAGAATTTTTTTTTCTTTTACGGTAAGGTATACATTTCTTAGTTAAAATTTGTCCTCTTCTTAGCTTGTCTATTTGATCGAACTAAAGAACTACGAGTTTTAACACAAGAAAACATTATTTGAAGGCAGATTTTTATTTGTGTAATTTATATAGTTAACCGGATACAAATTCTTCATTAAAATAGGCACACAGAGTGACCACTCTTAACGACTGTAAAATTTGCGACCGCAAAACGATAATTCAAACGAAGTTGAAATATAGTTAGCATTTAGTTTTATTAAAACATTTTCAAAATGTAGTAGAGTTAATTACTTTCAATGAAAATAAAGGAAAAGCGCCTTGCATTTACCTAATTAATTTAATTCTGCCAACGTTAATTAGCCTGATTTTTGTTGTAATCAATGGCTAGAACAAGATAGAAATTTGAGCTGAAATTGAATCATAAAAATCATAAAAACTTTCTAATATTAAATTGCTAAAATATTTAATTCATGAAAAATGCAAAGAAAACTTTTGCAACGCGAAATGCTAGATAATTCATTTAATTTGAATAAGCCTACGTACCAGAAAAATGAAGCAGAATCAATGAAGAAACATCCCTAGACTATTATTTTACACTTTGTGCTAAAAATATTCGTTTCTGAGAAATTTAGTTCTTAATCATGCTTTTAAACTTCAGAACTCAATAATCTGTCGTCAATCCTTTTTAGCTACAGTCGAACCATGTGTTTGTGGTTCAAAATCTTTCGTCTCCGAGTACTAAACTTTAACTAAACATAAAATAAGTGTAAAGTAATGGGAGTATCTAAACAGAGTTTCTCGTTCCAGGAAAAGTCTGATAAATCCCTGGTATAATACCTTGTTTTTTAGATAAAGGTTTTTTTAAAAGGTTTCTGCTTCTCTTTTTGAGAAGTAGACACACGAAGAAAATATTAAGACTGTTTTAGATCACTAAACCTTTGAACAATTGAAGTTCGGATGTTTATATGTTTACCTTTTTCGCTTCCGAAAGAATTCTAAACAAAAACGCAGGTTTATCAGATCCAAATCTTTAGAAAGTTTTCAGTTTGCGGTAGATTATCGCTAAAATGTCCTGCAATAATAGCATTTCAGAAATCCCTATCATAAAAGCAAGAAATCCACAACACGTGAAGAGCGTTAATGCACATATAAACTTCGCTTCCTACAGCATTACGTCAAATTTTGACATGAAATGTTTAGAGCAGGAAAAATATTAGCTAATACCGAATCAAATTTAAAAAAATTAATGAGGTATTAATCGAAAATCAGTAAATTTATAACATAAGTTCAGAAAATTAAATGACTATCAAACATCAACAGGAATATTTTGCTCTACCACTGAGGTGCGACTGTTGCTATTTATATTTATAGCCTTGGCAAGAGTACAGTAAGTGTTGGTAAGCGACTACAGACGATTCCAATCGAAAATTTGATATTTTTAACCATAAAGTTTTGCCATTTTAGCGTGATTTGCGTTATTTACAATAAACTGAAAAATTCATCTCGGGCAAAAAAATGAAATTGACTCGTGAACATTTTCGTGCGATTATTTTTCACAACTTTTGACGTGGATTATCAAGACAAGAGTGTTTTAATGAACTTAATTCTTTATACAGCGAGAAAGAACCATCCTACAGCACTGTAAAAAACTGGTAAAACGAATTCAATCGTGATCGACGTTCGCTCCAGCACGAATTTCGAAGGTCGTCCAAAATTGGTTGTTGTGCTAGAAAATATCGATGGTGTGCTTGAATAGATAGAGCAAGATCGTATCTTAGGCTTTAGTATGACAAGCATCAATAAGACATTACATAAAACATTCGGCTGCTTTCAAAAAAAAAAAAAAAAAAAAAAAAAGATTTCTTCGCGTTGGATCCCACTTAATCTGAAAAACGCTCAAAAGGAGGCTCGTGTTGATTGGTAAAAGGAAATGTTGAAAAAATACGTTCAAGGCTGCATCAAAGGTTATGTATAACATCTACCCAGGTGAAGAATCATGAATCTATGCGTATAATCCCGAAACAATACAGCAGTTGATTGTATGGGTCTTTCAAGACGAGCCAAATGCAACAAAGTTGTTCGCGGAAAAAGCACATCGAAGAAAATGCTTTGCCTGTTTCTTCGGGATTACCAGTTACGTCGCGTCAGTGGCGTTAGAGTAACCCAGAACGGTCAATTCAAAATGGTACACGACCGTTTGTTTGCCAGAAGTCATCGGAGAAATTCGAAAAAAGCAGAAGAAGCGAATCATGCTTCATCATGACAATGCGAGCTCTCACATTTCAGCTCAAACAAAGGAATTTCTGACGGGACCAAACATCGAATTGATGGGGCATTCTTCGTACAGCCCTGATTTGACACCCAATGACGTTTTTTTCTTCCCGCACATTAAAAATAAATTTCGTGGTCAGCGAGTTTCGACAGCGAAGCGGTTGATGCATTCAAAAATGCATGTTTTGGAGTTACTTCAATCGGAATGGAAAAGGTACTTCGAAAATTAGTTCAAATGCATGCAAAAGTGTATTGATTTTCATGGAGAATAATTTGAAAAATAATAAAACCAATTTCGATCATAAACATTTTTTTTTTTTTTTTTTTTTCATTATTAGGCCAGAAACAGCAAACCTCGGGTATCTTCTAATTTCATATTCGATGAGATATTTTCCAGCATTTAAGATAGCGTTAAGGAAATCAATAAAAATAATATTTCTAGGTATCCATGTGAGAACTGTATGGTTTACATTTATTAAGCCAATTTTATCTTAACAGCCCTAAAGGGCGTTATCCCGAATGTGCTCTTAATCTCGAAAGAGATTTGGCGGCGTATGGCTGAATCGCTTTTCAAATTGTTGCCGCAAAATATAATCTCCCTGTATTACTTTTAAGGAAATTATATAATGAAGAATGCGTGAATGTACGTATGCTTCTCGCACTGTGAAAAAAAAGACGATACCCAGAGCCATCAAATTTTAAACAATATGGTCTCCCACCCAAACATGTGCACATGGAAGAAAAAATTTTGAATTTTAAATTATATATTTCGTATTTGTAAAACTTTAAGAAATTTTTAGCACACTCAACGATTTGAAAGCGACCCATGGCAACACTGTATGGATTAAAATACTGTTATCTTAGACACGCGAAACAGTATATCGAAAATTCTAAAGATATGCGGTTTTTTAATATTTTGTGATTTTGTTGTTAAATTGAATTTTATGCGGCATAGGTACGAAGATTAGTTTTGGTTTGGCTTACTTAATTATGACAAAACACTCGAAGGGAGGGATGGATTAAGGGAGGGATTGACTAGAGGAAGGGATGTCTTTGTGAAGAGCTTTCGAAAGGAAATGGCTCGTATACAAATTACACATGGGAAATTCACAAAAATGTCCATGCAACTAGCCCATTTGCTTGGAGTCGAATACAGGTCGGAATTGCCAGTGTTCAGCGATTTTACCGCTCGGTTGCTGGTGGTCCTAAGTGCAAAGAACATGGCATTTAATTGCTAAATTTAAAACGCAAAACCTCGATAATACAAGTGGAAAAAATGTTTTATAACCAGTTTGCCTAGAAAACTGAACACTGATACGTTAAATTGAGAAACGACTGTATGTAACAAATAGAAAAATATATGCCAACATTTAATACTCCATCGAAAATTCTAAACACATGCTGTTTTTAAAATTGTTGAAATTTTGTTCTTGAACTGACTATGGCGAGAGTGCGAAGAAAATGCTTAGTAATAATGCTAAAAAGAGAAAACAAAATGCTTAGTAATAATGCTAAAAAGAGAAGAAAAAATGCTTAGTAATAATGATAAAAAAGAGAAAACAAAATGAGTTAGCAGGGTTAAGTGCAATAGCAGACTGATAGACTGCGATCTCAGCAAGAGCGTATGAAAACCTTGGCAAACCCTATTGGGCAAAAAATATGAGTCCTTTCAGATTTTATTTTTTTTTATATTTTTTATTCACCTTCTTCCAACTATTTATATTGAATCGGTCTTTGCTAACGTCTTCGAACTATTTGTATCCAGCTCATAAATTTACCTGAATCGGCTTTAGTCTCAGGCTAACCGTGTTTCTGGCGTGATTAGGGGTCCTGAGCTAAAGCTTAACGTAGAACTTTCTCATATGTATTGCGTACTCTAGTTACTTAAGTTTTACGCTAGAGTTTATGTTCTGTTAAATCTGACATGAAGCGGTGAACTACTCTGTAATTTACACGAGCCGCGAACGTTATTGAATTGAAGTTCTAATCTAAAGGTATATTTTAAATCTTTGTCTGAATTCGTAGTTGTTGTTCAGAATTGTAAGACTGGAGAATAATTCGTCTGAATATTTACGCGAAGTTAGAATTTAGATTTGAAATACAAATATACTATATAAGACGTTCTCTGTCATCTCCTAAGATCATAATTATTTCGTTTTGATAGAGATGTATTACTCTGCTAACGTGTTTTTGCTTTAGGCATATTAATTTAACACAGTATTATATTTATATAAAATAAATTGTAACTGAGAAAACAATGAAGAATTTTCGATTATTTTTGTGCATCTGCAAAGCATGTTGGCCGATATTACTTTAATAGTAACGTCAGAAAGGGACCATTTTAAAATTATATACCACTTAATAGAAAAAACAAATCTGCTCCCTTGAAAGGAAATGGGAAGCGGATACACTGCTAGTCATATTGCTCCGTGAAGGCAGCGAACAATAAATCCAAAATATGCACGAAAGGTAGAATATCCTGGGATACGTAAATGATTAACATTTTGCGACATGCTTAAATTACAGGCACGCTTGAGTGCTGACTTCTCAATGCTGTATACAAAGGCAAAGTGAAACGACGATTTTCCTGAAAATTATATTTATTCTTATGTTTGAAGAAGTGATACTTCTCTTGCAAGAAAAAGAAACTTGTAAAAAAAATACATTTATATATATATATATATATATATATATATATAAAAATCTCGTTCTCCCTCACGTCTTCAGAAAAGTTTCTTTTCTTTTTGTGTATGACTTATTTCCAACAGCGACAACGCACAATATGCTGACAATCTGCAGAATAATGAATTATACACTAGTAGAGGTTATTATGAACTTTTGAGATTATTGTTTATCTGACAAAGGCGTTTTACAGTTTCTCAGCAATAAGTTGAATCAATTGCTTTCTTTAGCTCGATACTATATTCTACCATATTATATTATGCATAAACATGAAAAAGACCTTATTAAGGAATATAAAATGCATAAGAAGTGGTTTTAGTAGAAGGGATTAAAATGATAAAACTATTTTATTGGTAACTGAATACCTAAATAAATAGATATTTAAAATATCCTTAATTTTTAGAAATTCAAACAGAGACTGCTTAAAACATTTAGTTTTTTAACTATGGTAACTCATAATTAGACAATCTCAGGCCCAGACTTCAAGAAAAAGAAGTAAAACATAAAACTGAGATCGTTTAAATTAATTTTACAGATTTCATGCCTGGCATTTTGCTTTTTTTGAAATCTATTTCTGGAAACTCAGCATCCTTTAATTTGCTGACATTAGAGGATTTACTTTCTGTCTTTTAATGTGTTTAAATTACTTACAGTAAAATTTCACGCTTTTCTTATCATTTTCCATAAAACTTTCTTCCCGCTGCACTCAGAAACATATTTCCCCTTACAGAATTGCTTTTGAATTTCTAAATGCCTTTGCTTCTAATAATACAAGCAGCAAAATTAAAATTCAAAACACGATTTGCCTTTAGCTTTCGAAATGTCGGATTTGTAATTCATAAAGTTACAGGCTGACCTTGAAATATACTGAGTGCCTTAAAATGATTATTTGATTTTTAGTTACTTGATTTCAGAAATTTATGAATACGAAGGGATAAATAATAAAACAGAAGGAGAAACTGCTTATGTTTAATCCACAATTTTTATGTGACTTTTAGTTATACTAATAGCAAAAAGACAATAAACATACTTTTACCACACTTGCTGCAATGAATATTTAATAATCATTTCAGCAGTAAGGGTAAGGTAAATTTTGAGATCATGTAGGTTTTGGTTCAATTTTAAGAAGCAACAGTACAAACATTTGAAATGTAGCCCCAAAGGAACTCACACGTTGTAACCCAGATCCAGTGACTTGGAAGGCTAACTTTCAAAACTAAGTCACCGGATCTTTTGAGACTGATTTTATGCAGTAGAATCAAATATATTAAATAATATTAATTCGCGATATTACCAAAAATAAAATAAAGATACAAAATGCAAAGTAGTATAAGCATTGTTTAGTTGAGCAACGCATAATTTTAATTTTAGAAGTATAGAGTTTATCAGGCTTTTCGAAGAAGGACAAGAGAAAAACCAGTTATTAGAATTTCGGAACTTTTGACTTTTAGCCGAAAGTTCAACCACTTAAACCACGAAACGGGCAGTGTGAAAGGTGAAAATACCTTACATTCTCGCCCAGTTAAAGAGCTACTCGGGAAACAAAAGTATCAGTCTCTAGCTCTAGGTAGTGACGAATTATCATCTTCCACATTTTAATTGGGCGTCATTTATAAACATTATATTATTTCGGAGCTAGAGAATTTGATTAAGTCAAATCTACCCTGGGCCAGGATTAGAACTTCGGACCTTCCAACTGGTAGGCTATCACTTGCGCCCCAAAACATGCAATAACAACTTCATAAACTAAATATCTCATGCCTTGTCGAATGACAGCTTCTCTGGAGACTCGCACGTTTCATGTATAAAAAAATTTAAGAGTGAGAAGCAACAATTTATATTATGAAAGCAATATTTTCAATCCCACGTTAATGGTAAATTCCATAGTGGCTAGCATAACACTCACAAAAAGCCAAAAGAATAAGTTGCACTAATTTCTAACGACAAAACTTACTGCACCTTAAACGGTATATACTCTGAAGAATATTGCTTTTAGTAGAGATGATCGTAGATCAGATGATTTCAAGTTATATGAGGGAATACTATAAAATTTCGATCTTTCTCCAGCTTTTTACTAGTATCGATCGATTTTAATTTAAAATTTTAATCTGGCCTTATATTGATGTTCAAGTTCATAGTAATTCTGTCCTATGTTGAATTACTCCTACAATTCTTTTATCAGACCAGAACCACAACCTAACTTTAAAGGAATATCAGGAATTACAATATATAAATAAACACTAAATACACGCTGTCTCTCAGTTTCTTTGCAGTCCATTGAGAAATAATTCGGAATAATTGGCTGACTTTAAATTTTGGAATTAACTTTCTATTCAGTGCAGAATAAATAAGTGGCATTATTAAGCACAACAAAACTTATTTCCTGATTTCTTCATTACAGTGCGAGCATAACTTTGCACAAGTTTTCAAAAAATTAAACTCGTTAATTTGAGTCACAACATTAAAAATCACGAAACTGTGAATATGTAATATTTTTGTTTAAAATAGTAAATCATTACAAAAACGTAAAGCAGCTTTGAGTTCCGTCCAACGACCTGCTGCATCTGCCATATAAGGATGCGGCGCGAGATACTCGTGTCGTCGTCATGGCGACGCAGCATCACTGTGACACAGTGGCAGTACTAATTGGTATGGGGCGGGGTAAGAGAGGGTAGTAAAATGGGGGTGAATGCCCTAGTACCCCAACGAAACGAAACGTCACTGGGGTGTCTAAAGGTTGCTCGAGGCAGTTGACGAAACGTACTCCAAGGAAATCTCTGAGAAGAAAATATATGCCTAACCGCCTATTTGTTTATCTACTGCTGCTGAAAATCTATATTAAGCTTCCTTAACCCCCCTTCACACGTATACTCACACAGTATCAGTTTGTTACTAAGATTTATTTCTTCATCTTTGCGGATGTTACGATCTGTAGAAGATATTTGATTATTCAAAATTAGTGCTATTAAAATTAATTCAAATAATTGATTTTATTTTTAACTATACTTCATGGAAAACACGATTGATCTGTATTAGGGTGGTACCATTAGGAATAATATAAAGCATAATTTTTATTTCAAGCCTAATGAATGAAACAGACAGCATAAAGGAAAAAAAAATCTTCAATAGAGATGTTGGCACACACTATGATACACGAACGCAAGACTAATAATCATATAAAGTCTAATAACTCCAAGAAACTATGCTGTCGAATACTGTGAGAAGGGGAGTAGTAGTAGCGAAACTGTAAAGAATTTGACTTATCACATTTCCAAGAGTACAGTAGTTTCGGCTTTGCTAAAACGAAATGGGTGTAAAAATGGCAAACTACTTATGAACTACGTGATACCTTTTTGAGATTCCTGGAATGTTTTTCAAACATTAATTAGTACGATAAATTTGAATTGATGCGAAACATTATGTGCGTAGTCACATGAAATAGGCTAAATTTAAACTCTATAATAGCATTAATAACCACTACAATTACGAGCATAAAATTTAGATATATTTTCAGACGACTGGCAATTTAAAATTATTAACTTCTAAAAATACTGTGCTCAAAAAGTCTTAGGCATGTAACTTGAGGTTAATAATTATCCCAACTGCAGATGTATATACTTCTCACAGGAAGAATTTGTTTTATATTTCATTCTTCGTCTTAAATTAAAAGTTGATTACGCAATTCTGCGTACATCTTACGCCCCTCCCCCCATCAAAAAATAAGAATCTCCTGTTTTATTGGGACGACTGACGAAATTTACCTTGCGCCTTTCATGAATAAAAAAAAAAAAAATAGATGTTAAATTTCGAGGTTTATATATTTCCCTCCAAGGTTTATATATTGTTACAAGTGAAAGTTGTTTATGAGTGTTAAAATGTAACATGAATTTTGCTATAACTTCGAAATAAAAATATGGAACTTTTGTAGACTTAGAAAATTAGAATGAATCAGAAATGCTTAAAATGTAGAATTCAATAATAATAAGTAAAAGCTTATTTCATCTCTGTAAGAGGAAAAATTCAGATAATTTTTTCTAGGACAGTGTTATTTACCTAACAGACTTGTAAAACTACATTAAAAAATTTCCTACCTTAAATTTCATGCATTTTTTTTTTTTTTTTTTAAATTTCGGTACTTTTAAATTTCGGTTAAATTCAAACCGAATTAATCGCGAATTGTGTATATGACGATATTCTTCAATTCTGAGTCACAACAAATAATCATTTCTGAAGTTAAACAACAAAATACAGGAAGAGATCTGCTTATGAAAATCTGAAAGCAGATGACTTTCCTTATTACAATATCTACGCCATATTTAAGACTACAAATGCAGTTTGAAACGAAAAGCTAGAAAAGATACAAAATTTGAAATTTGATATATTCAATTTCTATATTCAAAAGAATAAAAAATCCAAATATGAAATTCCTAAAAATATACTTATACCGAAACGCATGAAATATGTTTTCTGCTTAAAAAACTATCAGATGTGTCGGTGTTAAAACCAATTCAGATGCTTGAAAGTCAACTGCTTTTCATACCTAAACATCTTAAATTAGATGAAGTTGTATATGCTCAAAAATGATATTTTTATCTGTAAAGTTCCGCTTATATTTTTGACAAATATCTTTGACATAAAAGACAATCGCCACTAGTAATTCTTCTGATGTCCGCCAATATCCTAAGCTTAACCTAAGGGAGAAAAATAAAAAGTATCAGATTTTCGTTTTTCGATACATTGGTTTTTACTTAGAGCCAATAAACAGCTTAAAGTTTCTTTATACAAAAGGAAAATTGCACTTGACGTTTTTTGTATGTACACATAAAGGTATTTTATGCCTAAAAGAAACGGTTATGATTTAATTTCCAACAGAGCGTCTAGAATTGTCAGTACGGAAAGTCAAGATTTGAAGCAAAAAATATCCAAATGTAGTCAGTCCAAAGTAAAATCTTATTATTTAACGGTATTTAGATACGAAAGGTATAGCTCGCAATAATAAATTTAATTTTTTGAGAAAAACAGAAAAGGCTTTTTGTCAAATATAGTTTTTCGAAAGAATGCAGTTATTTTGTCTTTGATATGGACGCTGGCACATTGGATGCAGCCATTTACTTGTTATCTTTATCTGCTTAATTGTTGTAATTATTAACTTCCTTTTTCTTCATTAAATCTTTTCAGCTCATATTTGGAAATTCTCACTGCAGTGATTAAAATTTATATATGATTAACTTCGACTATATTAATTTATATTATTTCCGATGGACAAATATATCACAACATATGTTAAACTAATTAAGAAATTAATCGGCAAAAGACTGAAAATAATTTTAAAAAAGAAAAGAAATAACTAGATCTTCATCCTGATCTACCTTCATTTCTTTACCTGTATACAAAGATAAAGGGGACTTCCTATTTATTCCGAAAGTATATGAATAGTATATAGTTATAGAAGTACGCTATTAGACCTGACATGACATTTACGCCATTAGAATGCCATTAGAACTGACATCTTATTATGATACGAAGTATTTTCAAATTAATTAGCAGGACTTTCATCGTGCTATAGCGAAAGACACATAAGTAATATGCAGAAACTTAATTCAGCTCGGATTTACCATTTTAAAATAATGTAACAGATAACTACTGAAATTAGCGACGTAATAAAATAACATAGATCTTTGTGTAATTGTTTATAATAATAAACGTATTTTATATTTAGATAATCTGGAGGGATGGCTATCCTGATCTCAAAATGTGCTAATCTTTGCTTAAGTATTTTGATTTCTTTGAATCAAGCTTATCCTACAAAAAATTTATATCTCTAGATAGGCAACTCAGAACCAGCAGCTAAACACAAAAAAAAAGGACTAAATTTTCATTTATATATTCCTAACCCCAGCCCGATGAACAGAGCGAGTAAGGTAGAGTGATAAGTTAGGTCTCAATTAAGACAGACCTACACGTAAGGTAGTACATTAGCTTCTTGAATACGCAGGAAAGTAAAACAAAATGGTTAAATTCTTCGAAACTCCCGTGATAACATAGAGATTTTGTATTCTGTTAAATGCTTGCTCATTAGTGTACATTTTCTTTATCAATTATCTCATTGTGTATTTTCTATATTTGAAAAATGTGTAATGCATCCAATATACAAATATATATTTTGTAACTTAAAAAAGGGATAATAATTTAGTCTTCTTTATGCGTGAATACCTGTTTAAATTATACATCTTATTAACAATAAATAGTAGTTTTCACTGTCATTTTTTACAGCAAATTCGCAAATCTTACATATACAAACTTTGGATATAGGAAATACAAGTAAATTTTCTTTAGATCGGAAAATTGTATGCGGGCCACATAAACAATCTAGGAAGAACAAGCAGCTATATGTTTTTAATTTTTAGGTTTTCCATAATCAAACTATTTTATTAGCAAAATTTAAAATATTTTAAATAAATTTTAAATGTATTGCATTATTAAAAATATTTTTAATAAATTTTAATTATTACTGTAACACATTTAGAAAAATATTTTACAATAATAATAATAATATCATAAAGGAAAATTCAAATTTCTATTTATTTTCTACCTGAAAATTAAAATTTGGTACTTGGAGGAGATATTCCTTAGTCACACTTTGTAATTCAAACATAATAAGAGCTAAATATTAAATTCTTAGACTGATATTTCTTTTAAATAACTCTAGTGTGATTCAGAAGTCAAACAACAAAAATCAGCGTTAATTCACAAAATTTTCACAGGACTAGTTTCGATGGTTTTACCGAACCATCATCTTCAGCTGCAAAACCGCAAATGAACAAGATAGGAAATAATGTTTAGATAAGATAAGAAAGCCTGGACAAGAATAAGCAAGTGGCGCCATCTGTTGGCGAAACCAGAACTAAAACATAATTTCTCTAAAAGCCGAAGGCAAATTTGGATTGGAATTAGGATCGTTAACTAGAACAGAAAGATTTTTATGAATGTGAAATGCCTCTAGAAAATCCAGTTCTCCAATGGAAGATGTTTTTTGAATAATTTTGGCAGCAGAAAAATTGAAAGTGTGATTTTCGGACCAACAATGTTGAGCAACAGAAGACTTCTGTGTTTCCTTTTTTCTAACATATGCCTCATGTTCTTTGACGCGAAATTTTAAGGCTCTCTTAGTTTGGCCAATGTAAATTAAACCGCACTGGCAAGGAATCCTATAAATACCCCAGGAATTCATATCCGGAATGGGGTCCTTGAGTATAGAAGTTGGAATTTTATTGATGGGAGAGTAAACAACCCGAAAGTTAAATTTCTGCAAAATATGTGCAACTTTATAGCTAATTGATGGAAAGAAGGGAATGACAACAGAATTTTTATAATCTCCTAAAATAAGAGTGTGGCTTTCAGTGTGTTGAGATGAGAATTTTTTAACTGCTTGATTAATAATGTTGGGTGAAAAGCCCCTGTCAATAGCTATTGCTTTTAAATAATTTAGTTCTTCATCAAGGGCTAGTTTGGAGGAGCAAACTTGAAGAGCACGGAAAACATAGGAATAAAATGAAGCTAACTTTTGTTTAGTCGAATGACATGATTTAAAGTGTGGTGGAAGGCAAACCGATGAAGGTTTACGGTAAACTGTAGTACTGAAGTTGGATGTGTTACGTGTGACCAGAATATCGAGAAACGGAAGAGAATTGTAAGCCTCAAGTTCAAAAGTTAACTGAATAGCAGGATCAATAGAATTCATTGTTGAAAGAACTCTATTTAAATCATCTTTATTACCTTCAAACAGGGTAAAAGTATCCTCTACGTAGCGGAACCATGCCGGGAAGTTTAAAGTTTCAAACAATTTTGATTCATAATAATGCATGTAGATATCAGCCAGGATGGGACTGAGGGGGCTTCCCATGGCTAATCCCTCAGTTTGCTTGTAATATTTATTTTGGAAAACAAAATGTGTTTGTTTCAAACAGAGTTGAGTGAGAGAAATTAGCTCATCAATTTCGATGCAAGAGAAATGAAATTCTCGAAGTCTGGTTTCTAGACATCTTAATGCACCCTCCACTGGGACATTGGTGAATAATGATTTTACATCAAAAGAAACCATGAGTAAATTACTAGGAGAAATGTTTTTAACCTTTTTTACAAACTCTATTGAATTTTTTATGGTGTAAATGTTATTGTCTAATAGAGTGGAAAATCTAGAAACTAAATATTTAGCTAATGGATACGAGGCAGTACCTAAATTTGATACAATAGGGCGGAAAGGAATACCACTTTTATGAATTTTGGGAAGAGCATATAATCTGGCACAATTCGCAACAGATGGGATAAGCGAATGTTTTAAGTTGCTTGAAATGATTTGCGAAGATTTGATCGCAGTTTTTATTTTGGATAAGTCCGAAGGTGAAGGATCTTTAGGGATCGGATTATATGGTCCTTCGTTTAAGAGTTTAGTGACACCATCGATGTAAGTGTTCTTATCCATGACGACTATCTGGCCACCTTTGTCGGCCTTTGAAATGACAATATCCGGGTTAGAATGAATCTCGCGCATTGTAGCTCTTTCTCTCGCAGTTACATTTGGTTTCAAAGGTTTATTATTGAATTTCACATTATGAGCGATAAGATGCCTAATCATTTCTTTCTGTGAGACTGAAACTTTACTGAACTTGAAAGCTTTTTGGATAGGAGCCAAAATCTTTGGAATCGAGGGTTTACAGGTTTGTGAGAAGTTAAAATTATATTTTAGAATTCTCTCTTGTTCTTCTGAAAGACTAACATTAGAAATAATAACTATTGGCTTGATGTTAAGAATGGGAAGATTTTTTGAACTACTTGAACTGGAAGACTGTAAAAGAAGTTTTTCGAATTTAACTGCAAGGGTGTTTTTATGACGGTTAACTGCATTCTCCGTTCTAGACCAAGACTTTTGTTCAAGGGCAGTGAATTTTGGATACGTTTTAGCGAGTTCCAGATGAAGCTTATAGAGGTCATGTTCAATTTTGGACAATTGTTGACGTGTATCCCTTATCACGGACCGAAGTAAGGCAAGTATGCAATTTAACAGAATTCTTGAAACGCGACTCGAAGGTTTTTGATTAGATTTGAATAATGAATAATAAACCTTTGAAACCAAATCTAACTGCGAGAGAAAAAGCTACAATGCGCGAGATTCATTCTAACCCGGATATTGTCATTTCAAAGGCCGACAAAGGTGGCCAGATAGTCGTCATGGATAAGAACACTTACATCGATGGTGTCACTAAACTCTTAAACGAAGGACCATATAATCCGATTCCTAAAGATCCTTCACCTTCGGACTTATCCAAAATAAAAACTGCGATCAAATCTTCGCAAATCATTTCAAGCAACTTAAAACATTCGCTTATCCCATCTGTTGCGAATTGTGCCAGATTATATGCTCTTCCCAAAATTCATAAAAGTGGTATTCCTTTCCGCCCTATTGTATCAAATTTAGGTACTGCCTCGTATCCATTAGCTAAATATTTAGTCTAGATTTTCCACTCTATTAGACAATAACATTTACACCATAAAAAATTCAATAGAGTTTGTAAAAAAGGTTAAAAACATTTCTCCTCGTAATTTACTCATGGTTTCTTTTGATGTAAAATCATTATTCACCAATGTCCCAGTGGAGGGTGCATTAAGATGTCTAGAAACCAGACTTCGAGAATTTCATTTCTCTTGCATCGAAATTGATGAGCTAATTTCTCTCACTCAACTCTGTTTGAAACAAACACATTTTGTTTTCCAAAATAAATATTACAAGCAAACTGAGGGATTAGCCATGGGAAGCCCCCTCAGTCCCATCCTGGCTGATATCTACATGCATTATTATGAATCAAAATTGTTTGAAACTTTAAACTTCCCGGCATGGTTCCGCTACGTAGACGATACTTTTACCTTGTTTGAAGGTAATAAAGATGATTTAAATAGAGTTCTTTCAACAATGAATTCTATTGATCCTGCTATTCAGTTCACTTTTGAACTTGAGACTTGCAATTCTCTTCCGTTTCTCGACATTCTGGTCACACGTAACACATCCAACTTCAGTACTACAGTTTACCGTAAACCTTCATCGGTTTGCCTTCCACCACACTTTAAATCATGTCATTCGACTAAACAAAAGTTAGCTTCATTTTATTCCTATGTTTTCCGTGCTCTTCAAGTTTGCTCCTCCAAACTAGCCCTTGATGAAGAACTAAATTATTTAAAAGCAATAGCTATTGACAGGGGCTTTTCACCCAACATTATTAATCAAGCAGTTAAAAAATTCTCATCTCAACACACTAAAAGCCACACTCTTATTTTAGGATATTATAAAAATTCTGTTGTCATTCCCTTCTTTCCATCAATTAGCTATAAAGTTGCACATATTTTGCAGAAATTTAACTTTCGGGTTGTTTACTCTCCCATCAATAAAATTCCAACTTCTATACTCAAGGACCCCATTCCGGATATGAATTCCTGGGGTATTTATAGGATTCCTTGCCAGTGCGGTTTAATTTACATTGGCCAAACTAAGAGAGCCTTAAAATTTCGCGTCAAAGAACATGAGGCATATGTTAGAAAAAAGGAAACACAGAAGTCTTCTGTTGCTCAACATTGTTGGTCCGAAAATCACACTTTCAATTTTTCTGCTGCCAAAATTATTCAAAAAACATCTTTCATTGGAGAACTGGATTTTCTAGAGGCATTTCACATTCATAAAAATCTTTCTGTTCTAGTTAACGATCCTAATTCCAATCCAAATTTGCCTTCGGCTTTTAGAGAAATTATGTTTTAGTTCTGGTTTCGCCAACAGATGGCGTCACTTGCTTATTCTTGTCCAGGCTTTCTTATCTTATCTAAACATTATTTCCTATCTTGTTCATTTGCGGTTTTGCAGCTGAAGATGATGGTTCGGTAAAACCATCGAAACTAGTCCTGTGAAAATTTTGTGAATTAACGCTGATTTTTGTTGTTTGACTTCTGAATCAGTATTTATTCGGCGTGTTATTGTGTCTTAACTCTAGTGTGTTAAATTAATCTTTAATTTACTTAAATTTAATCTAAAAATAAACAAATTATGAAAAGTTTTCAGGGAAAACATTCTAAGTGAGGACAAGATTTGAAAACAAATAAGGACAACTGAATTTCTTCCTCTTATTCGTTAAATTTTTCCCTCTGACGCGTAAATAAAAATACATATGTCTGTATGCAAATATTTATAAACTCTTTTTTATTTCTACAGCTTAACCCTTTTATACAGTTTGACCCTTGATGATATTAAATTTTGATACAGTTCATAACTTTAAAGAGAAATTACTGGAAATCATCTTTTTCACGGAGTGTAGATGCTCATCGGTCAATCGGGTTCTTTTCTTATCAATTTTCAACTGTGAAAAACATTGTTCGCATATAAATGTATTTCAAAACAGAACGATTATTTTTAATGCAAAATTTCGCAGTTGAGCTTATTTTTTTTTTTTTCAAGTACAAAAAAAAATTAAATGAAATCTGAATCTTCAAATCTTTAAATAAGATTTACATCACATTTTAAATTAATTAGTCCCGTCTATAGTTTTCCTGGCGCATTATTCATGTTCATTTTAATGGTAATGAAAATAATATAAGCTCGCCCTTCAGATAACTAAGATCTTGAAATCTTTGCAACAAATATAAAATTGAAATGTATTCTCGGGCAGTACAAAATTGCTTTGGAGGCCGCATGCCATCTTTGCGGGTCGTCAGTTTGAACTTCTGCTTTAGATCATATGCGCAAGTTCTAAAGCTTAGAAAGGAGAGGAAAATTAAAAAAGCTAAATTCAGAGCATCATATTCTTGAGCTGTAAGATTAAACCTTACTTTAAAAATTTTTGAAATTCCGTGTAATCTAAAGCAACTGGATCCGTGTAATTATTCTAATGCATGTTTGTTCTTTTTGAGGGATAAAATGGCATAGTAATTATCGTAAATTATCTTAATTGTCCATGATTTTGATTACCATGGCTGCAATCGAGGACGAACTAAAATGTTTGCTGTTTCGGAAATAATTTCATTTGCTGAAATTTAAGTGATCATTTGGAAGCAAAATTTTCGGAAAAGGAGTATAATTTTAAATGCTTCACAAAATTTCAATGCAAGAAAAATTGTGTAATTCCACTATCTTTAATAAACATTTCTAACATCAGTTTAAATATAAATATCGTATTTAAATGCAGTACATTAAATACGAGACGGCCTATAGGTCTTCGTGTATAACGGTAAAACGGTTTGCTTCATTTTCAAAGTATTTCGATATTTATTTTAATGCTGTAAATTTGCCTTACCAGGCTTCTTGTATAGTTTTTCCGGCACAAATTAAGTATTTCTCTTATACTTGTTAACAGCGGACGCGTCGGGAAATGAAACAGGGAAATTGAGACTTAGATACAATTCATATTTGGACTCTTTAAATAAAAAAAATTGTTGGCTATCAGTCTCAATGTCCTGTTTGACGAAACGCGTTCTGGAATTTAGCAGAGTTCGAATCTCACCATGCATTTTCCTTGAAATGTCCATGATGATATTCGAATTAAGCTAATTAGTCCATTTACTGCTCCTTGTAGTACTTATTGTTTCTTAATATGTTGTTTTTGTAGTTTTTTTGTAATATGTTTTGAGATAGCTTACACTTTATTCTACATACATATTAACTTTTAAATTTGAAAAAAATTAAGCTTCCATCTTTTGCTATTTTTCTTAATTAGTATTTCATACATAGTATGTTTTTACATTTTGCATTACAAAAGGATCTTTACTTTGTGTTTATACTTCTTTGCAAAGGAACCAAAGCATCACTTTAGCTCATAAGCTATAGCTTGAAGAATTTACTTTTAAATGTTATTTCAAATTTTGCAGAAGAAAATTCTTAATGCTTCCGCTTTCGCTGTGATACTGTGGTTCCGGTGAAACATTTTTTAACATAAGTTAAAATAAAGTGCAATGAAACGTGTAAATACAAAATAAATGAAATTATCACTAGAATACTTACTTTTTAATTTGTTCTCCTTCTTTAATTATATGTGTGTGTGCGCGTACTTAAGTATATTATATGCACAGGTATACATATGTATACGATTTATTTTCCAATTACGAAATCACTTTTTACGTGTGAGGCTTTCGCTTTCCTTTTAGTTGTATAGGACACATTTCCTTATATTTCTTTATCTTACGTACAGCAATTTTTAATAGCAGAAAGAAAATGTTTGTTATTTAAAATGTTCAGTCCTTAGTAATTTATTCACAAATGATTGACTGGATTACATTTTTAGATTGTTTCGGTACATTTTACTGATTTTTGCCTAAAGAAACCACAAATTAATTTCAAAATTAAAGTAGTTAATAAAATTAATTTTTCAAATTAGTTAATATTTATTTAATTCATAATTAAAGTAATTTAAATAGTCATAGATTTTTTTCGTTATCAGTGAAGTCTGCAACAAAATAAATCATGAAAAAATTCCTTTTCGTTATACTTTGGTTTTAAATATTGAAAACTCGTTTTGACAAAGTTCAACAATTATTTCGAAACTCTTAATCCAGCTGTTCTCCTTTCCGCTCCTTATTATGTCGAACCTCTCCTCTTAAAAGTGTTAAATATCATTTCGCTAGTAAATTAAATATCTTTTAGAAGTGGGGTCACATAGAAAACAAAACCAAATATTATCAGACTATAAAACAGACACCTATAGGTATGATAGTTTGAACTAATTAAAAAATAATTATATTAAATTATGCAAAGAAAGTTTGCTATTTTCAACATTCCATCTGATACTTATAAATTTGTTTCAAAGGATATTACCTTTTACATTTCTTCGTTTTAGATTTCTTCCTCGAAATCTGCGTATTTGCTGCTTTTAGAAACTTTTGCAATAATCTAGTGTGAAAGTCGTATCAAATTCCAGTTCACCTTCATGAAATTCCACATTTAGCTTTACTTCTTTAAATTACAAACATGTTGAAGATTTATATACCTTAGTACAAAATGCGGATTTCTGCCGAGTTTTAGAAGTAATTTCTTTTGAAATGGGCCACAGCATGTAACAAGATCTCTCTTTACAAGCAATGTAAAATTCGCTATCGTCATTGAATTTGAATCCTCATTCAATCATAAAAGAAAGAAAGAAAATGCCTATGAAAACTAATTCCCTTCTCGATCTTATTAGGTTTTCAACCAATTTTGCTCTGAACGCAAACAGAAACGCTCCGCATCTTTTGATGTATTCAAGGCAGTTAATGGTGGGAGTATCATGTGATATAGGAATTCAGTTTAAAATTAGGACCTATAATGGATCCTTTGAAGATGATTCTATCTCATATTTGAAATTCGATAGACTTTTGATGTCGGAACTCGAAATTTCAATTTCAGTCTCAAGCAAAAAGAACGTTCATTTTAGTGCCTCGGAAATTGTAAAGCAGGTTAGCTGCATATATTTATTTAGATTTACAATCTTTGGAATATTAAAAATGCATAATACATACATACATACACACTCAAACATTATCCCACAGACACACACACACAAACTTATATATATTAATATGTGTGTGTGTGTGTATAGGAACTTATGTGCGGAATATTCTACTTTTCAGAAACCAATATAACCTCTACATTAAGATTTACATTTCAAAATCATATTTTGAATCATTGTATCCAAACTCATTATATTCCATGTAATTGCATTTAACTAAAAGAGAATTTATGGACGTGTATTCAAATTCGATAACATTTCTTAAAATGCTACATGGAATAGAAAAAGAGTAACACTTTTCAGTATTTTACGTTGTGGTTTCGAAAGATATAAATAAACATAGTCATGCATAGTTTTAAATTATCATTCCCCAAGGTGCTATTAAAATCCTTTCAGATGCCATTTCTTACCCCAGCACAGACAATAATATAAAGCAAAATGACTTTTACGGAGTGAATCTGAAAAAAAATTTCTCTTTTATGTGATAAAAATGAGACAAATTTTCGTGCTTTATTATAATCGCATAAGAAATGTAGTCTTATAGGGTTTTTAGATTTTCTTCGTTTAGATAAAGTGAAAAAAAGAAAAGTGATGCCACTCTTCGTACATCTTTTCAATAGAGCGCAAAATACGGTTATGTAGCATAAAATGTTGACCGAAATTAATAAAAAGCTTAACGATAATAGCTTCTGGAATATAATGTCGACGGATTACTGATATAGTATTTTACGTCAGGATTTTCGAGATCTGGAATGTAGTCTAAGAATTTTCCAGAAGATATAACTTTGTATAAGAATCAGAAAATAGTCTTATCTACGCTCTGAAATGTAACTAAAAGAGTTTGATTATCATCTAATATCGTTGCTCAAATTTACGATATTAGATGATTATCAAAACTTGCAATAATGAAATAAACATAAATTCTCTTCACATTCGAACTCAGCAAACTACACATTGGAGAATTTTTCTGATGACATTACGCACTTCGTTATTTATTACGCAGGACAAATTATCTAAGAAAATTATCTACAACAATGAAAACAGTGATGCAAAGGGACAGATAATATGTGATATTCTTTTAGACAACAATGACCCTAAGAGGAGTTACGATGTGTCACCACCAACGGCAAGTATCCATTTGTTGGCCTCAAACAGTAATTAATATAATAAATTTCTGTCATTTTTCATTTCAGAAGTGGATTTTCAGAATGACAGAAAATGAAGTGCAAATACGATCACATGACATGTTACTTATCGATAGCATTTTATTCTTCCCGTTCTGGGCAATCATAAATATGCATAGTTTATTTGCTTGATCGTAAAACTCTGCACAGAAATGCGATTTCTTTAAATGATTTTCAGTTGCATTTTTGTTCACGAAATTTGTTTTTAAGCTCCTTTACATAATTATTAGCCTACTTACAGATACAGTGTTCTTCCATCCATCATCTCTCATTTAACTAGAGAGTATTGTTATAATAATTGTTACCACCCTTCACATTACTTATTTATCTACTATTTCCACTGTGTTGTATAACAAGGGAGTTTGTATATTTTTACAACGATTCCGGAGGCCGCTTAATTAACGTTTAAAATGTAAAGAGTATTTTTTAGCCTTTTATCTGTATTATAAATCTGCATCGTGATTTCCATGATAGAAGGTTTTATGTAAAATTCTCAGGGTAGTGATTTGTATTTCTTTTTGACTACTTTCTACAGTTAATCAATTATGGTGGATTTGCGCTTAGAAAGAACTATTTTCAAGAGACCGAATGCAGTAGGCGAGTAGGTAGATGAAATGTCAAAGCCATAAGTCAGTAGGTGAAAGTCAAAGGACTTTGCAGGAACGTTCAAAAATATAAATACAATACCCGTTGCTTTAAGGAATGCAGTGGTACTTTCCGAAGTATGATTTGTTGCTTTGCCTTGACGAAGTTTCACACTTTGAAAGTCATTGGTATAAAGAAATGGAATTTACTCTGTAAACATTGTATGTAAACTTTATTTTGATAGTACATTCAGTTGATTTTAACATTTTTTCCCACTCTTCTTATTTTAAATTTCCCATTGTAAGAGAATCATGCGGCAATCAGAAACTACTTACTGAAACTTTCTTTGCATTCATAGAATCAGGTATGTACACTATTTTACTTCGTTTCCGATAATAAATAGACTTTTCTTGCTGCAGTCATTTTGATAAACTCATGCGTCATCAACGATCACAATGTCGGGCACTAGCCGTTAGAGGCGTTGGCATTACTAATGCCAGAAAAAGTGGTCACTTTATTATGGAAGCACATAATAGGTGAGCCACCGTTACCTCTTAAGGAGGGACATAAAATTTACATCCATGCCTTCTCCTGGATTCGAACGTGGGCCCTTCCGTCCGACAGTCAGACAAGAATCACAGTGTATTTACATATATCTCCTGTTAAATAGTTGTCATACAGGGTTCTACATAATGTTCTGCGTTGAGCCACATGCTGCAGTAAAAGCTGATAAACATTACGTTTTTAAGATTTTTATGGTGTAAATCTTTTATTATTTATTGTTCCTACAGATGTATTTAAAGAATTTTCAATTGATTTCTGCGTCGCCTGATTTTCTCTTGTTACCAGCAATTTAACTCTCGAAACATTAGAAACTGTGCGTAACTTTTTCGGATATTCGTTTAGAGTCTTCTTTCCATGTAGAAGTAATGATTGACGACTTTTCCCTTTCCGATTAATAATTTTGCACTTAGAAATTTTAACACCATGCATTTGTCAAGTTTTTGAATTATGAAATAGGAATATTTCGCTTCGGAAAGCGCAAAAGCGTAGCTTACACGAGACATTTAGAAAGAACAATAAATTTAAAATCAGCAGAAGATATTTCTCATTTCCAGTAATAAGCTGTTGCCGGAAATGTTTAATCCAAAACATCTACCTTTTCTGAATTCTTTCTTGAACTAGTTCTAAAAATGTATAAACACCCTCTGTAGTAATATTTTTGTTAGAATTGTATTCATAATGATGATTTTTGAAAAATCACCGAGTATCAACTAGCTATGAAATATTTATCTAAGTATTCATTAACTAATTTTTAATGTATTAAATATTTCCTTACCAGTTTATGACAAAAAAACAAGTAATATAAAAAAATTAAAGTCTTTCTACTTAGATCAACAAAGAAAAGTTTTATTTTAGTTACTTTTTATAAACATTCTTTCGTTTCTAATTTATGAAGCTGATGATTGTCTATAATTTCTCATTCTATCCATCTCTTGTAATGCTTCATTATTGCAAGGAGCCTTTCCAGCGAGTTTCGAGCAGTCCAGTTCTTCAATTAATATTCCATCTAATGATTTCACACGACTCGAGGTGACATATGGTTGACCTGTCGCGAAGCGTTTTCGTCCTAGATATATTACTGCATAATCTAACGTTAACATAGAAATATGGGTAGAATTTTCGCTACATAATAGGACATTACATCCGCTTCATCCAACTCTAGAAAACTACAGTTCTTTAATTCCATACACTAAAAATCTTTAGAACTCTGTCTTACTGTTGCCACTTATTTTTGTTAAATATCACAATCCTATTTATCACAGTCATGTACTATTATTTATAAGTTGTTATAAAATTCATTTTACAGCACATGAGAATTCCTAATAAACGGTCATTATTTGTAAATCTTATAATATTTAAACAAACAGCATATCTTTAGTTCCGATAAGAATAAATACGTAGGAATTGGCTTTAATATATGAAAAAACTGTAAAACATCAAGTGTCATCCACTAAAAGTTTAGAAAATGTATTTGAACTTGAGTGGATGAATTAAAAATATTTTATTAATGATTGAAAATTTGAACAAGATATACGGAGAGTGTGAGCTAATAGTAGGAATTTAAAAACAACAACAAAAAATTAATACTGCCACAGAATTTAGTTCTTATCAGGGTCTAGATAACACATTTAATTATAAACTTTTCAGCAGATATATAATGTTTGATAGTCGAAATGGATTCCAACTCATGGTTTAAAACTTTTATCACTTACATCAGAGAAAAGGCTACTTTTCTAACTTACATGAACTTTTATCACTTACATCAGAGAAAAGGCTACTTTTCTAACTTACATGAACTTTTCTCCGATGAATAATTTTAAAATTCATTCGCAATTCATTTCATTGACAAATAATTGTAAAAAAAAGGAGAATAGAAAAATTTTATGTGTTCAAAATATTCTATACTATTTTCTTGCCTGATTAGAGCAAAACTAAAGAGTTTTAAAAATAATATACTTCTCTTCATTTCCCTCTCTTCGAGAAAATTTTGTAACGTGAAATACCGTCTATGCATTAAAAGAGATAATTTTTTAAAAAAAATCCAGGGATAGCATTAACTAGCTCAATTTGTACATGTACGCATAAAAGTTCACAGTGGATCACATATAATAACACGCAGGCAGAGGGGAAGGTAGTAGAATGAAAATAAATAAATGAAAAATGTAAGTCTTCTGGAGGGGAATCTGAGTACAGGGAAGGTACCTTAACCCCCCCCCCCCATATTTTCGATTTGTCATTTTGTTGTTGTTTGCGGAAGATTTTGTTCCTAGTTCGAAATAAGCTTTTCCTGAATGTACCTTTTTCTCCGACCCTCTTATTATTCTACTTTCGCATTGTTAGAGCAGAATAACAATGCAGAGACTTTTTTCCGCTACAATTTTTGGATATGTATATCTATATATAAATGAAAGGATTTGGCTGTGTTCGGTCTCATAAAAAGTTCATGCTGGTCTAAGTTTTATATTTTCATTTCCTGTTATCTGGAGCGTAAGTATCCCATTCCTAGTAGTTCTCTCGTGGCAACATATAGAGTCGAATATAGGAGATTGAAACAATATTTCCATAACTAATTAGAATTTTGGAATGCATGTAAAGTATTACACCTGAGTTATAGTATAGAAGCTTCACTAGAAATACTTCGTAAAATAATAGATTTATATTAAATAACTTGAGATTTAAAGGCATTTAATGAAGGGAATGTCCAGAGATCTCCTTAGTAAAAGTGCTATTTTACGTATTATTTACTTCAGAAAAATTAAATAATCCCCATAATGATATCATTACATATTATTACGAATTTTGAATTTTGTGTATATTGTAATATCTTGTTATTTCATAAATAACTATATTTATTGTTGAAGTGGCAACGCCATATTTGTATTATATAACCGTTGCTTAGCAAAGTGAGTTGTTTTAAAATTAGAATTCTGAAGTTTTACCAGCTAGTAGTAGTATTAAAATTTTGCCCCTTAAGAATTGTATAAAATTTGTCTACCACCGTGAACTAGAAATAAAATTTATGTTCTACTAAGAAGATTGTCTGTTTTGTGAATTACTGAAAAAAACATTACAATATATATAAATAATTTTAGCGAAATTATATGTAAAACTGTAGTACTTTTTTGTATAATGTAACAAGAAAATCTGAATATTCTATGCTTTGCTGGAAAAGTACGAAACAGCGGCAAGACACTTTAACGTTGAGTAAATGGCTATCTTGCTAAATTGGTGAGAGATCGCCAAGATGACGATGGTTTTAGCGACTAATTTTTGTCGCCATATTGGATGAGAAATCACATAAGTTACCAAATTTGGTGCCCATTTGACGACATTTTTTCAGCCCGGTCCTTGTAATAACTGTAATAAGTATTGTAATTGATCCTCTAATGTATCTGTAACCGTATCCGGTCCTCATATGCCTTCCAGTAATTTCAAGAATTATTAGAAATTTCTCGACGTTTGAGGGAGAGCATCAGCTTCTCAGTTGTTATTTCAGAGTGACTTCGGAGTATAGAGATATCTGTGAGAGCTTCGCCTTTTACATGCGCTTTCCATTGCGTTGTATTTAACGCTCTTAATAGTTTTAAGTGTAATTACTGATTGTGCTCTGTAATACTGTGAAGTGCTGTGCGAGTACTTTTATTGAAAGTTTTAGAACTGTAAAGTAAAACAAATTTTATCAATACATCATCAATTCCATGTGAATTAAATTTATTACGAACCCGAACGCACTCAACAATAATGTTTAAATTTGATGCACTTTATCATTTTGAAATATTAAATTAAGAAACATTTAACCATTTTTACACACGCTGATTAAAAAAAAAAAAGGAAGAGCAAATGCCAGCTTTCTTTCCCCGTGCGCAAAATATATAGATATATCTTAACATCAGTGTAATGTTTCAAAAGTAAGCAGTTGGTTTAATTTTATAAACAGGGGCTGCTGATTAATATATTGAACTGAAGAATAAACATGCTAAAATTAGATATCAACAAATATTTTTTAAAGGAAACTTCCAGCAATATCTTTAATTCGCTACTATTACACAGATGCTGATGGACATTTTGTTCACATGGAAAACGAAAATTACGCACATTCATTATTTTTAAACTAATTTATTTGTCATCTATAAAATTAATTCCTGTCATCTATAAAATTAATTCCATCTATAAATTAATTACTGTCCTAAAGTAATACTCCTATTATAATAACTATTTCAAAGTATTTTACACATTTTATTTTTAATATTAATCATCAAAATAAAAATTTTAAGTGTTTTGGCCACGGAATTGAAAAGTCCTTGTGCTTGATCTACACATCAAATCAATTCTGCAAGAAGAAGATATAATGCCATATTTAAAAACAATTACAGTACGCAAGTTGTCTTAATCTAATGATGCGTACTTTTAGCACGTTAGATAGAATATTTAAAGAAGCGAAAGTAATTAAGCAATGATTCTTTACAACATAAATATTCACAGACACTTTTACAGCTTACATTGATTGAGGTGCATAGTAATTCTGGTTTTTATGTCTTAGGATGCGTATTATATCATTAGCAATACGAAGAAAACCATAGCTATCAAACTATTTAAGCTTAACTGCATTTGAAAAACTGAATTTTTTTAATAATATTCCAAACCTATATCTATTGTATTTAAAACTTTTTAACATTCTAAGATACCTTAAAATAATTATATGATATATTAAATAATTATACCGTTAAACAATACTAACGGTACCATTATACGGTATGTTTAATTCTTATGTTTTAGACTATTGCAAAATATATATGCCCGTCAATGGTTAGATTAAAGTTAATAATTCCTGCCGGGTTCATACAGCAAATAAATGGCAAAAGTTATCCTGACTTTAATCATGTTTAACGTGAACATGAGAAAATTTGCATATGAAAGTTTCCATGAAGGCATTTTTTCACTTAGGCGAATTGTCTTCCCGTGCTTTATCGTAAACAATAATCCACACATATGCACGCATGAAGAAACAAGTAAAAAATCGTCGTCATTTTTACGTTTTATAATTCTTTATTTTTAATACAGATATGCCTAATGAAAAAATGGACCATTTCAGATTTTAACAGTCGCTTAAAAGCGTTTGTTAATATTTTTTTTTACGCTCTCGCTGAACTCGCAGTTTACCAGCCTACTGCTACACTCACTCCTAATAATCCATATTTTAGTCTTTTTAGCTTTATTACTAAGCATCAATTTTCTTCCCATTAACGCCAGATACAATTAAACAGCAAAATTTTTTAAAAAGTATACGTTTAGAATTTACATTTTTCTGTCTTTTTCAGTCTTTTCTCGGTTTATCATATCAATGCTCAGTTTTCTTAGTAAGATGACTTTAAAAAACTTTTTTTTTTGTCTTTTCATTATTAACGTTTTGTGTGTTTACTTTATTTATCAAAATATAAGGTTCATGGCGTTTACGCCACATAAAATTCGATTCAACAGCAAAATCTCAAAATATTTGAAAAAAAATGTATGTTCAGAATTTCCGATAGACAGTCTCGGTGCTGGAGATAAAAATGTTTTTCTTTTTTTCCATTACAGTGGTGCCACTGCTCGCTTTGAGTTTGTTAGTCATAAATTCGTTACAGGTTTATAAAATATGACGTAGGTAATAAAACAATTTCGAAATTTAAAATTCGGGTTTCCAGGTGCCTTGGCTTTAGTGGAGGACTATGTTATTCAAAACTGGATGGCTTTAGGTACCGTCGTGTTTTCACAATGCGAGAAACATACATACATTCTTGCAGATTTTTTATTATTTAATTATAATTTCTTTAAATACGACTACAAAACAGGGCAATAATATTTGGAGGAAACAATTTGAAAAGTGACCAGCCGCTTCTATTGATTCAACTCAAAATGCTGTTTCGAGATTAATATCCCGTGCGGGACTAAAGTCTGAGCTATAAGAAAAAATAAATCTGAAAGCTTTCAGATTTTACATTACGCCCAAGGGTGCGCTTTTTTAATGTTTTATGTGTTGCCTTTATTTATTAAATATCATGTTCATCACATTTACACCATAAAATTCAATTCAACAGCAATATCGCAAAATAATGTATCGTTCGAATTTTCGATACACAGTCTCGCGCGCTGGATGTTTTTCTTCCGCCGTACAGTGTTGCCATTCCTCACTTTGAAATCCTTGAGTTTGTTAATCAAAAATTCGCTAAACCGTTACAAAATATGAAATCGATAATAAAACGAATTCCAAATTCGTGCTTTCAGTTGCCCATATTCGGTGGAGGATTACGTTATTCAAAATTTGATGACAAATTTTTGATGATTCAAAATTTGATTCTTTTATTACAATGCAAGAAACGTATATACATTTATGCAGATCATTCATTAATTAATTTCTTTAAATATAACATTAGTGATTAGTGACTGAGAATCGGCCTTTTTTAAACACAGAATTATGGGACATTCAACTACATGAACATTTTATTTAATTAAGCTGATATATTATTAAAACATAACGAAAGTATATTCTTAGGCAGGAATATTTTATATCATTCTATGATAAGGACAGCGATTGTGTAGTTTGATAGAAATGCTTTAATGGCATGAGAATATCCAACTTCAGACTGTAATATGAACCGCAAGAAGAAAATCAATGTGACATGAAAAAATAATTATCATTGTACTCTATCAGCTTTCTTTATTATACATAAATCGGTCTTTAGCGGAGCACTGGCCAAATTAAATTCAAATGAGTTTATTCTGCCATTGTTAATTAACAAACAATTTTAAAATTCACAACATGGAAAAAGTTGATTTTTTTTCTAGCAAAACGACAGTTTATGCAATGAGTACTTTAGATTTAATAAGAAATAAATGGGCACGAGTATATCGAACGTACTTTTAGGACACGCTCATATCTACGTAATAGCACATGCACGCTAATGTATGAAACTCACAAAGGAAAGTTAATTTGAAACAATAATGTAAATACAGGAACCTTTATTCAAATGTCACCTGACTTGATAAATTAGAATGCGCGAATAATTTTCTAATTTGGCTAAAGGGGCTGTTTAAATGAACTTGAGAATAAAGATCTGGTTTATATAAATGTCTATCAATTGTGTATAATGTCTGACTTTAAATTATTCATCTAAAGAACTATGCAAGTTACGTTTTATGGTTGAAGAACAAACCTACATTTCAGACCACGTAATCTAAATTTAATGTGAATTTTCTACATATATTTTATAAGCAATTATTATTTTTTTAATATCTAAACAGATAGTTCCGCTCTTAGAATTAGTAGAAATCTACAAACATTAAATTGTTAGACTTGCATAAACTTGGCGATTCTTCCACCTGCAGCTCTTTGAAAATTCGAAACGCACCAAAATCAGTTTTGTGGCAGGGTACTCTAATCATCCGACATTCGGCGCTTAACAACCTAAAGGCGACCTTTGAACCGCAGAGCAAACTTCTGCCAATCACTCCTTGCCAGCAAGATGCCAATTTACGCACTTGCTTGTTTGCTCAAAGCTGAGCACTCATTATCACGCGGAGTGTGTCTGAACGTGTGTACCGACGGGGCTTTTCAACTTGGAAGTTGTGTTTGCCGTCGGACGTTTATGAAATGAAGCTTCTGATTACTGTGATCAATAATATTAGCATGACTGTACTTCAGTGAAGGGAGGGTAACTTCTGTGGCATATTATTTGTCTTTGCTAGGAATCGACTCGTGAAATGAACACCGAGTACATTCACAGAAAAGTATCGAAAAGTACAAACTTTACAAGAAGTAGTAATACTTAGATTAAAAATATTAGATAAAGAATCATTTGAACGGATGCGCTGAAAATTTCAGTCATCAAGTTTAAGTTGAAGGATACAAATAGGAAGTTTTGAAAAACTGAACATTTTTATTTAAAAACAGAAGGAAAGTTTATGTTTATTTCGTAAGTCAAACTTTTTTTCGCATTCGTCAATTGAAATCTGACAAGAAAAAGGAAGATATATGAAACGATAAATAAACTGAATTTTGAATTTGTAAATTCGGTAACTGAATATAGATGGAATATCTTGTAAGCAGAATTTTAAAAGTCAAGCAAGAGGGGGAAAAAGGTCAAAAATTAATTTTTAGAGGTAAAAAGAAGGTATGTTTACAAAACAGGATAAATATAATTTATTAAATTTTCATACTTATAAACACAATGTATATATATATATATATATTTAAAGCCTAAAGGGGCAATTTGCCCAGAAGTGCTATTAATTTCGTCTTGGCATTTTGAGTAGTTGATTCACTATAAACGGCGAATCACTTTTTAAATCGTTGCTACCACATATTAAAGCCCTGTATTATATTTAAAGAAATTAAATAATGAAAAATCAGCATAAATGTATGCATGTGATTAAACAACGGTACCTAGAAGAGCCAACAAATTTTGAATAACGTACGTCTCCACCCGAATATGGAAATCTAGAAGCCCAAATTTGGAATTTGTTTTCTTATCTATTTCATATTTTGTAAAGCATTTATGAGTTGTTGATTAAGAAAATCAACGAAAAGCAAGCAATGGCAACACTGTAAAAAAAAAAAAAAAAAAAAAAAAAAAAAAAGCATTTTTATCTCTAGCACGCGAGATTGTATCGGAAATTCTAAAGATTCTAAAGATGCTCTTTTAAATATTTTCTGATATTGCTGTTGAATTGAATTTTATGGTTAATTGCGAAGAACATGATATTCAATAAATACTGGTAACAGACACAACGTTGAAAAAAGGTTCCTTTAGGCGTAATATAAAATCTGAAAGCTTTCAGATCTTTTTATTATTATTATTATTATTTATTTTCCACTTTCTTAGGCCCTATTTTAGAATTTACCAGTAAAATCGGAGGAACTCTTTGTTATCATACATATTAAACATAAATTATGGTATTTGCAAACAGAATACATGCAGCAATTTTCAAATATATCTTCGCAAATCACATTTTCAACAATATTACTACAAAAGCATTTACTAGTAAAAATAATCTGTTATATAATCAAGATATGTTAGTGATACACGAGTTTGAAACTATTATTAATTAAATCAGTTACTAAAAAAGAAAAGATTAAAAACGAAGCAATGTGAGTAAGATTAAATATTTTTAATTAATGCATCGCACAGATGCTCATAAAAACTCAGAACACTAAGAGTCTAAATGGAAATTGAATTTATCTGCATAAATTTTATCTACATAAGCTTCAACACATCAAGAAAGCTTAGTGGATTTTGATATGATAAATTCTGTTTATTTTCGATTCTGCAAGTTTGTTTTGCGGAAAACTAATTAAATATTCTTGTTAAAACAAGCAGACTGCACAGATAGCACTAGTTTTGCAGAATTGCTCAGTCCTTGGAAAATAATATGGATAAGAAACATGATAATTCTTAAATTTCATTTTCAGCTCATTCAAATCTATATCTTCTCTCTCTATCTAGATATTGACCTCTGAAATGATTTAGAATTACAGCTATTGCGTACAATTTTCTCTTTTTAACGAAGCTAATCTGTAACATGAAATATTTAACATTTGAAGTGCAACGGAAGTATTACACCACTCAGATGAATGAGGCCAGGGTAGAACAGTGGGAGGGAAGGAAAGGCCAGCGTAGGCTTTTTAATGAGACTGTCAACCACAATATGATATTCTCTGGGGTTAGAAATCTATTTTCTTATCGAAGGAAACCATTAAGAAGCATAATGATGGTGGAATATGGTTTCTAGCAAAAACTGATAAGTGAGGAAATGATCACATCTCATTTTATACTAGGTTTTCAATTTTATTTATTCTTTTTTTTAATATAATGAACGCACGTTTAAGGTAAATAATTAGGCGTCACTGCGTATGTAATAATGAAGTATGAAGACGAAATCAAGACGGTGAAGCTTCATAATCATACTAGGTTTTCAATTTTATTTCTTCTTCTTTTTTTTTTTTTTTTTTTTAATATAATGAACGCACGTTTAAGGTAAATAATTAGGCGTCACTGCGTATATGTAGTAATGGAATATGAAGACGAAATCAAGACGGTGAAGCTTCATAATCAAGTGCATTAATTAAAAAAACTTTCTCATCGCAATGCGTGAAAAGGAACAGCAATAAATTCACGATTACATTAAAATTGAGCCCTCAAAAAAAAAAATTCAAATTTTTATGTAGTTAAAAATTATACAAACATATATTAAAGATGTTTTTATCCATTTCAGCTTATGCAAGTAAATAGTAATAAACAAAATATAGAAGTGCAAAATACAGACTATAGTGTAAAAAATGTATAATACATATGTTCAAAGTGTAATTAATAGTATATATGTTCAAAGTGTAATTTATAATATATATGTTCAAATTTAAAGTATATATGTTAAAAATTTTATAATAAATATGTTCAGACCGATGTTCATGTATATTGTAAGAACTGGTCATTTTTAGTAGTATAGTCACATTAAAAAGGTGACTGGCTAAAGAATAGTTGCTGCACATGATCTGCGCAATGCATCCGTGAATCCAAACGCCGTAACTGAAATTTTGTACATGCATTTATTTAATTAGCATCTACACGGTGGGGCTGAAAAGATTGCTACATGCTATATTTCTTTAAAGACAGATGTTAGACAAGTACTCCCGGTTTCATAAGGTCTTAAAACGAGATATATAGCCTAATACAATATTACGAAACCTCTTCCAACACTATTGGTAGAAATGTTCTCTAAATATAAAATTATAGGTTTTATATAGGAGTCTAACAGAAGAAATTAAAATAATGAAATATTTTAACTAATCACACCTTACTAATTCGCGAAATAAATATTTTAAATGTAAAATCAGAATGATCGAGATCATATACATTTTTTATAATTCTAAAGTCAAAATACAGGTGCGTGAATTGCATTTGCAAATATAGTAACATTTACAATATAAACCTTTGTATATATTAGATGAATTTAATAACTGCTTAAAAGTCTTGTTAGTTAAATGTTGGTTAAAAGTCACTGCAAGCCATCAGAAAATTCTATAGCACGAACTAATAAAAGGTATTAATTCAGAAGTCAAACAACAAAAATCAGCGTTATATTCACAAAATTTTCACAGGACTAGTTTCGATGGTTTTACCGAACCATCATCTTCAGCTGCAAAACCGCAAATGAACAAGATAGGAAATAATGATTAGATAAGATAAGAAAGCCTGGACAAGAATAAGCAAGTGGCGCCATCTGTTGGCGAAACCAGAACTAAAACATAATTTCTCTAAAAGCCGAAGGCAAATTTGGATTGGAATTAGGATCGTTAACTAGAACAGAAAGATTTTTATGAATGTGAAATGCCTCTAGAAAATCCAGTTCTCCAATGGAAGATGTTTTTTGAATAATTTTGGCAGCAGAAAAATTGAAAGTGTGATTTTCGGACCAACAATGTTGAGCAACAGAAGACTTCTGTGTTTCCTTTTTTCTAACATATGCCTCATGTTCTTTGACGCGAAATTTTAAGGCTCTCTTAGTTTGACCAATGTAAATTAAACCACACTGGCAAGGAATCCTATAAATACCCCAGGAATTCATATCCGGAATGGGGTCCTTGAGTATAGAAGTTGGAATTTTATTGATGGGAGAATAAACAACCCGAAAGTTAAATTTCTGCAAAATATGTGCAACTTTATAGCTAATTGATGGAAAGAAGGGAATGACAACAGAATTTTTATAATCTCCTAAAATAAGAGTGTGGCTTTTAGTGTGTTGAGATGACAATTTTTTAACTGCTTGATTAATAATGTTGGGTGAAAAGCCCCTGTCAATAGCTATTGCTTTTAAATAATTTAGTTCTTCATCAAGGGCTAGTTTGGAGGAGCAAACTTGAAGAGCACGGAAAACATAGGAATAAAATGAAGCTAACTTTTGTTTAGCCGGATGACATGATTTAAAGTGTGGTGGAAGGCAAACCGATGAAGGTTTACGGTAAACTGTAGTACTGAAGTTGGATGTGTTACGTGTGACCAGAATATCGAGAAACGGAAGAGAATTGCAAGTCTCAGGTTCAAAAGTGAACTGAATAGCAGGATCAATAGAATTCATTGTTGAAAGAACTTTATTTAAATCATCTTTATTACCTTCAAACAGGGTAAAAGTATCGTCTACGTAGCGGAACCATGCCGGGAAGTTTAAAGTTTCAAACAATTTTGATTCATAATAATGCATGTAGATATCAGCCAGGATGGGACTGAGGGGGCTTCCCATGGCTAATCCCTCAGCTTGCTTGTAATATTTATTTTGGAAAACAAAATGTGTTTGTTTCAAACAGAGTTGAGTGAGAGAAATTAGCTCATCAATTTCGATGCAAGAGAAATGAAATTCGCGAAGTCTGGTTTCTAGACATCTTAATGCACCCTCCACTGGGACATTGGTGAATAATGATTTTACATCAAAAGAAACCATGAGTAAATTACGAGGAGAAATGTTTTTAACCTTTTTTACAAACTCTACTGAATTTTTTATGGTGTAAATGTTATTGTCTAATAGAGTGGAAAATCTAGAAACTAAATATTTAGCTAATGGATACGAGGCAGTACCTAAATTTGATACAATAGGGCGGAAAGGAATACCACTTTTATGAATTTTGGGAAGAGCATATAATCTGGCACAATTCGCAACAGATGGGATAAGCGAATGTTTTAAGTTGCTTGAAATGATTTGCGATGATTTGATCGCAGTTTTTATTTTGGATAAGTCCAAAGGTGAAGGATCTTTAGGGACCGGATTATATGGTCCTTCGTTTAAGAGTTTAGTAACACCATCGATGTAAGTGTTCTTATCCATGACGACTATCTGGCCACCTTTGTCGGCCTTTGAAATGATAATATCCGGGTTAGAATGAATTTCGCGCATTGTAGCTCTTTCTCTCGCAGTTAGATTTGGTTTCAAAGGTTTATTATTGAATTTCACATTATGAGCGATAAGATGCCTAATCATTTCTTTTTGTGAATATGAAACTTTACTGAACTTGAAAGCTTTTTCGATAGGAGCCAAAATCTTTGGAATCGAGGGTTTACAGGTTTGTGAGAAGTTAAAATTATATTTTAGAATTCTCTCTTGTTCTTCTGAAAGACTAACATTAGAAATATTAACTATTGGCTTGATGTTTACAAAGGAAAGATTTTTTTGAGCTACTTGAACTGGAAGACTGTAAAAGAAGTTTTTCGAATTTAACTGCAAGGGTGTTTTTATGACGGATAACTGCATTCTCCGTTCTAGACCAAGACTTTTGTTCAAGGGCAGTGAATTTTGGATATGATTTAGCGAGTTCCAGATGAAGCTTATAGAGTTCATGTTCAATTTTGGACAATTGTTGACGTGTATCCCTTATCACGGACCGAAGTAAGGCAAGCTTGCAATTTAACAGAATTCTTGAAACGCGACTCGAAGGTTTTTGATTAGATTTGATTTGAATAAAATTGGGGATCAATTTTTTACATTTACATTTAAGTAAAAAGTCAAGATGATTCAGGAATTTTTGCCGTTTCACGCGTAATTTAGTGAAACGATTAACGGATGAAGGCATGATAAACAATGCAGAAAATCAAACTAAATTAACTGAGCATAAACTAATAGCATAAACATAATTAAATTAACTTAAATAATAAAGTACACACAATACAGCAGAAAAATCCCTCACTGAAATGAATAGAAAACAAAACGTTTGTAAGAAAAATGCATGAAGTCAGACAAGCAAAGCACAATATCCAAATGTACAAAACATAAACATAACTTGAAAGTTGCAAAAATGTACTCACCGAAACTCCTACAATCACAAAATGGCGGCCACACCACGTGCAAAAATGAAAGCAAAATGTAAGCCTGTTTGGGGCTTCTATAATTAAGACACAATAACACGCCGAATAAATACTAATTCAGAAGTCAAACAACAAAAATCAGCGTTATATTCACAAAATTTTCACAGGACTAGTTTCGATGGTTTTACCGAACCATCATCTTCAGCTGCAAAACCGCAAATGAACAAGATAGGAAATAATGATTAGATAAGATAAGAAAGCCTGGACAAGAATAAGCAAGTGGCGCCATCTGTTGGCGAAACCAGAACTAAAACACAATTTCTCTAAAAGCCGAAGGCAAGTTTGGATTGGAATTAGGATCGTTAACTAGAACAGAAAGATTTTTATGAATGTGAAATGCCTCTAGAAAATCCAGTTCTCCAATGGAAGATGTTTTTTGAATAATTTTGGCAGCAGAAAAATTGAAAGTGTGATTTTCGGACCAACAATGTTGAGCAACAGAAGACTTCTGTGTTTCCTTTTTTCTAACATATGCCTCATGTTCTTTGACGCGAAATTTTAAGGCTCTCTTAGTTTGACCAATGTAAATTAAACCACACTGGCAAGGAATCCTATAAATACAACAGGAATTCATATCCGGAATGGGGTCCTTGAGTATAGAAGTTGGAATTTTATTGATGGGAGAATAAACAACCCGAAAGTTAAATTTCTGCAAGATATGTGCAACTTTATAGCTAATTGATGGAAAGAAGGGAATGACAACAGAATTTTTATAATCTCCTAAAATAAGAGTGTGGCTTTTAGTGTGTTGAGATGACAATTTTTCCGGGCATGGTTCCGCTACGTAGACGATACTTTTATCCTGTTTGAAGGTAATAAAGATGATTTAAATAAAGTTCTTTCAACAATGAATTCTATTGATCCTGCTATTCAGTTCACTTTTGAACCTGAGACTTGCAATTCTCTTCCGTTTCTCGATATTCTGGTCACACGTAACACATCCAACTTCAGTACTACAGTTTACCGTAAACCTTCATCGGTTTGCCTTCCGCCACACTTTAAATCATGTCATCCGACTAAACAAAAGTTAGCTTCATTTTATTCCTATGTTTTCCGTGCTCTTCAAGTTTGCTCCTCCAAACTAGCCCTTGATGAAGAACTAAATTATTTAAAAGCAATAGCTATTGACAGGGGCTTTTCACCCAACATTATTAATCAAGCAGTTAAAAAATTGTCATCTCAACACACTAAAAGCCACACTCTTATTTTAGGAGATTATAAAAATTCTGTTGTCATTCCCTTCTTTCCATCAATTAGCTATAAAGTTGCACATATTTTGCAGAAATTTAACTTTCGGGTTGTTTATTCTCCCATCAATAAAATTCCAACTTCTATACTCAAGGACCCCATTCCGGATATGAATTCCTGGGGTATTTATAGGATTCCTTGCCAGTGTGGTTTAATTTACATTGGTCAAACTAAGAGAGCCTTAAAATTTCGCGTCAAAGAACATGAGGCATATGTTAGAAAAAAGGAAACACAGAAGTCTTCTGTTGCTCAACATTGTTGGTCCGAAAATCACACTTTCAATTTTTCTGCTGCCAAAATTATTCAAAAAACATCTTCCATTGGAGAACTGGATTTTCTAGAGGCATTTCACATTCATAAAAATCTTTCTGTTCTAGTTAACGATCCTAATTCCAATCCAAATTTGCCTTCGGCATTTAGAGAAATTATGTTTTAGTTCTGGTTTCGCCAACAGATGGCGCCACTTGCTTATTCTTGTCCAGGCTTTCTTATCTTATCTAATCATTATTTCCTATCTTGTTCATTTGCGGTTTTGCAGCTGAAGATGATGGTTCGGTAAAACCATCGAAACTAGTCCTGTGAAAATTTTGTGAATATAACGCTGATTTTTGTTGTTTGACTTCTGAATTAGTATTTATTCGGCGTGTTATTGTGTCTAAATTATAGAAGCCCCAAACAGGCTTACATTTTGCTTTCATTTTTGCACGTGGTGTGGCCGCCATTTTGTGATTGTAGGAGTTTCGGTGAGTACATTTTTGCAACTTTCAAGTTATGTTTATGTTTTGTACATTTGGATATTGTGCTTTGCTTGTCTGACTTCATGCATTTTTCTTACAAACGTTTTGTTTTCTATTCATTTCAGTGAGGGATTTTTCTGCTGTATTGTGTGTACTTTATTATTTAAGTTAATTTAATTATGTTTATGCTATTAGTTTATGCTCAGTTAATTTAGTTTGATTTTCTGCATTGTTTATCATGCCTTCATCCGTTAATCGTTTCACTAAATTACGCGTGAAACGGCAAAAATTCCTGAATCATCTTGACTTTTTACTTAAATGTAAATGTAAAAAATTGATCCCCAATTTTATTCAAATCAAATCTAATCAAAAACCTTCGAGTCGCGTTTCAAGAATTCTGTTAAATTGCAAGCTTGCCTTACTTCGGTCCGTGATAAGGGATACACGTCAACAATTGTCCAAAATTGAACATGAACTCTATAAGCTTCATCTGGAACTCGCTAAATCATATCCAAAATTCACTGCCCTTGAACAAAAGTCTTGGTCTAGAACGGAGAATGCAGTTATCCGTCATAAAAACACCCTTGCAGTTAAATTCGAAAAACTTCTTTTACAGTCTTCCAGTTCAAGTAGCTCAAAAAATCTTCCCATTGTAAACATCAAGCCAATAGTTAATATTTCTAATGTTAGTCTTTCAGAAGAACAAGAGAGAATTCTAAAATATAATTTTAACTTCTCACAAACCTGTAAACCCTCGATTCCAATGATTTTGGCTCCTATCGAAAAAGCTTTCAAGTTCAGTAAAGTTTCAGATTCACAAAAAGAAATGATTAGGCATTTTATCGCTCATAATGTGAAATTCAATAATAAACCTTTGAAACCAAATCTAACTGCGAGAGAAAGAGCTACAATGCGCGAAATTCATTCTAACCCGGATATTATCATTTCAAAGGCCGACAAAGGTGGCCAGATAGTCGTCATGGATAAGAACACTTACATCGATGGTGTCACTAAACTCTTAAACGAAGGACCATATAATCCGGTCCCTAAATATCCTTCACATTCGGACTTATCCAAAATAAAAACTGCGATCAAATCTTCGCAAATCATTTCAAGCAACTTAAAACATTCGCTTATCCCATCTGTTGCGAATTGTGCCAGATTATATGCTCTTCCCAAAATTCATGAAAGTGGTATTCCTTTCCGCCCTACTGTATCAAATTTAGGTACTGCCTCGTATCCATTAGCTAAATATTTAGTTTCTAGATTTTCCACTCTATTAGACAATAACATTTACACCATAAAAAATTCAACAGAGTTTGTAAAAAAGTTTAAAAACATTTCTCCTAGTAATTTACTCATGGTTTCTTTTGATGTAAAATCATTATTCACCAATGTCCCAGTGGAGGGTGCATTAAGATGTCTAGAAACCAGACTTCGCGAATTTCATTTCTCTTGCATCGAAATTGATGAGCTAATTTCTCTCACTCAACTCTGTTTGAAACAAACACATTTTGTTTTCCAAAATAAATATTACAAGCAAGCTGAGGGATTAGCCATGGGAAGCCCCCTCAGTCCCATCCTGGCTGATATCTACATGCATTATTATGAATCAAAATTGTTTGAAACTTTAAACTTCCCGGCATGGTTCCGCTACGTAGACGATACTTTTACCATGTTTGAAGGTAATAAAGATGATTTAAATAAAGTTCTTTCAACAATGAATTCTATTGATCCTGCTATTCAGTTCACTTTTGAACCTGAGACTTGCAATTCTCTTCCGTTTCTCGATATTCTGGTCACACGTAACACATCCAACTTCAGTACTACAGTTTACCGTAAACCTTCATCGGTTTGCCTTCCGCCACACTTTAAATCATGTCATCCGACTAAACAAAAGTTAGCTTCATTTTATTCCTATGTTTTCCGTGCTCTTCAAGTTTGCTCCTCCAAACTAGCCCTTGATGAAGAACTAAATTATTTAAAAGCAATAGCTATTGACAGGGGCTTTTCACCCAACATTATTAATCAAGCAGTTAAAAAATTGTCATCTCAACACACTAAAAGCCACACTCTTATTTTAGGAGATTATAAAAATTCTGTTGTCATTCCCTTCTTTCCATCAATTAGCTATAAAGTTGCACATATTTTGCAGAAATTTAACTTTCGGGTTGTTTATTCTCCCATCAATAAAATTCCAACTTCTATACTCAAGGACCCCATTCCGGATATGAATTCCTGGGGTATTTATAGGATTCCTTGCCAGTGTGGTTTAATTTACATTGGTCAAACTAAGAGAGCCTTAAAATTTCGCGTCAAAGAACATGAGGCATATGTTAGAAAAAAGGAAACACAGAAGTCTTCTGTTGCTCAACATTGTTGGTCCGAAAATCACACTTTCAATTTTTCTGCTGCCAAAATTATTCAAAAAACATCTTCCATTGGAGAACTGGATTTTCTAGAGGCATTTCACATTCATAAAAATCTTTCTGTTCTAGTTAACGATCCTAATTCCAATCCAAATTTGCCTTCGGCATTTAGAGAAATTATGTTTTAGTTCTGGTTTCGCCAACAGATGGCGCCACTTGCTTATTCTTGTCCAGGCTTTCTTATCTTATCTAATCATTATTTCCTATCTTGTTCATTTGCGGTTTTGCAGCTGAAGATGATGGTTCGGTAAAACCATCGAAACTAGTCCTGTGAAAATTTTGTGAATATAACGCTGATTTTTGTTGTTTGACTTCTGAATTAGTATTTATTCGGCGTGTTATTGTGTCTAAATTATAGAAGCCCCAAACAGGCTTACATTTTGCTTTCATTTTTGCACGTGGTGTGGCCGCCATTTTGTGATTGTAGGAGTTTCGGTGAGTACATTTTTGCAACTTTCAAGTTATGTTTATGTTTTGTACATTTGGATATTGTGCTTTGCTTGTCTGACTTCATGCATTTTTCTTACAAACGTTTTGTTTTCTATTCATTTCAGTGAGGGATTTTTCTGCTGTATTGTGTGTACTTTATTATTTAAGTTAATTTAATTATGTTTATGCTATTAGTTTATGCTCAGTTAATTTAGTTTGATTTTCTGCATTGTTTATCATGCCTTCATCCGTTAATCGTTTCACTAAATTACGCGTGAAACGGCAAAAATTCCTGAATCATCTTGACTTTTTACTTAAATGTAAATGTAAAAAATTGATCCCCAATTTTATTCAAATCAAATCTAATCAAAAACCTTCGAGTCGCGTTTCAAGAATTCTGTTAAATTGCAAGCTTGCCTTACTTCGGTCCGTGATAAGGGATACACGTCAACAATTGTCCAAAATTGAACATGAACTCTATAAGCTTCATCTGGAACTCGCTAAATCATATCCAAAATTCACTGCCCTTGAACAAAAGTCTTGGTCTAGAACGGAGAATGCAGTTATCCGTCATAAAAACACCCTTGCATTTAAATTCGAAAAACTTCTTTTACAGTCTTCCAGTTCAAGTAGCTCAAAAAATCTTCCCATTGTAAACATCAAGCCAATAGTTAATATTTCTAATGTTAGTCTTTCAGAAGAACAAGAGAGAATTCTAAAATATAATTTTAACTTCTCACAAACCTGTAAACCCTCGATTCCAATGATTTTGGCTCCTATCGAAAAAGCTTTCAAGTTCAGTAAAGTTTCAGATTCACAAAAAGAAATGATTAGGCATTTTATCGCTCATAATGTGAAATTCAATAATAAACCTTTGAAACCAAATCTAACTGCGAGAGAAAGAGCTACAATGCGCGAAATTCATTCTAACCCGGATATTATCATTTCAAAGGCCGACAAAGGTGGCCAGATAGTCGTCATGGATAAGAACACTTACATCGATGGTGTCACTAAACTCTTAAACGAAGGACCATATAATCCGGTCCCTAAATATCCTTCACCTTCGGACTTATCCAAAATAAAAACTGCGATCAAATCTTCGCAAATCATTTCAAGCAACTTAAAACATTCGCTTATCCCATCTGTTGCGAATTGTGCCAGATTATATGCTCTTCCCAAAATTCATGAAAGTGGTATTCCTTTCCGCCCTACTGTATCAAATTTAGGTACTGCCTCGTATCCATTAGCTAAATATTTAGTTTCTAGATTTTCCACTCTATTAGACAATAACATTTACACCATAAAAAATTCAATAGAGTTTGTAAAAAAGGTTAAAAACATTTCTCCTAGTAATTTACTCATGGTTTCTTTTGATGTAAAATCATTATTCACCAATGTCCCAGTGGAGGGTGCATTAAGATGTCTAGAAACCAGACTTCGCGAATTTCATTTCTCTTGCATCGAAATTGATGAGCTAATTTCTCTCACTCAACTCTGTTTGAAACAAACACATTTTGTTTTCCAAAATAAATATTACAAGCAAACTGAGGGATTAGCCATGGGAAGCCCCCTCAGTCCCATCCTGGCTGATATCTACATGCATTATTATGAATCAAAATTGTTTGAAACTTTAAACTTCCCGGCATGGTTCCGCTACGTAGACGATACTTTTACCCTGTTTGAAGGTAATAAAGATGATTTAAATAAAGTTCTTTCAACAATGAATTCTATTGATCCTGCTATTCGGTTCACTTTTGAACCTGAGACTTACAATTCTCTTCCGTTTCTCGATATTCTGGTCACACGTAACACATCCAACTTCAGTACTACAGTTTACCGTAAACCTTCATCGGTTTGCCTTCCACCACACTTTAAATCATGTCATCCGACTAAACAAAAGTTAGCTTCATTTTATTCCTATGTTTTCCGTGCTCTTCAAGTTTGCTCCTCCAAACTAGCCCTTGATGAAGAACTAAATTATTTAAAAGCAATAGCTATTGACAGGGGCTTTTCACCCAACATTATTAATCAAGCAGTTAAAAAATTGTCATCTCAACACACTAAAAGCCACACTCTTATTTTAGGAGATTATAAAAATTCTGTTGTCATTCCCTTCTTTCCATCAATTAGCTATAAAGTTGCACATATTTTGCAGAAATTTAACTTTCGGGTTGTTTATTCTCCCATCAATAAAATTCCAACTTCTATACTCAAGGACCCCATTCCGGATATGAATTCCTGGGGTATTTATAGGATTCCTTGCCAGTGTGGTTTAATTTACATTGGTCAAACTAAGAGAGCCTTAAAATTTCGCGTCAAAGAACATGAGGCATATGTTAGAAAAAAGGAAACACAGAAGTCTTCTGTTGCTCAACATTGTTGGTCCGAAAATCACACTTTCAATTTTTCTGCTGCCAAAATTATTCAAAACACATCTTCCATTGGAGAACTGGATTTTCTAGAGGCACTTGACATTCATAAAAATCTTTCTGTTCTAGTTAACGATCCTAATTCCAATCCAAATTTGCCTTCGGCTTTTAGAGAAATTATGTTTTAGTTCTGGTTTCGCCAACAGATGGCGCCACTTGCTTATTCTTGTCCAGGCTTTCTTATCTTATCTAATCATTATTTCCTATCTTGTTCATTTGCGGTTTTGCAGCTGAAGATGATGGTTCGGTAAAACCATCGAAACTAGTCCTGTGAAAATTTTGTGAATATAACGCTGATTTTTGTTGTTTGACTTCTTAATTAGTATTTATTCGGCGTGTTATTTTGTCTTAATTAATAAAAGGTATCTTATTGTTAAAAAAACATGTCAATGCAAAATTTAAAAAGTTATACTTCGGGGGCAGATTTGAATAAAACTCTATTGATTTTGAAGGCGGTCAGATGCCGATCTTTTTTATTTAAAGGAAAAGTAAATTCTAAGATTCTTTTATTGCTCTTGTTTCTGCTATATGAAAATATTTTTGCTCAATTTTTTTATGCTGCTGAATGAGAGGGACCTGTGTCTGATCTCTCTCGAAATCCATAAAGCTTTACTCAAAATCTACGCCGAACTAAAACTGATGTTTTGCCTAATTTTAAATATAAAAGATATGTATACATATATAATCTTTTTTTAGTATATGCCATATAATAAAATGTTGGGTAAATGTTTTTCAAAACATTACTTGACATCAGCTGATTTATATCATTTATAACGAAATATTTCTTAAACTTCTCTAAATTACGTTTTTATAAATAATCTTATTCATATAAATTACCAGTGCATTTTTATAAAAACATCTCGTTGAAAAAGTGAATCTGGTTCAGTAAACAAATCCTAGATACAAAAAGGAACTAATCAAATCCTATTCTAAAAGAAAGAATCTTTATAAAAGAAATTCTAATTCTAAAAGAAAGAAAAAAGAAGAAGAGAGGATTTTCAGTTACTTTAATAAGCATTTGTTTTCGATGTTGTTTGCTTGAGGTCAATCTCATAGACCTTTTCTACACTGATGCCAATTTTTGGAATAATACTTCTTTTTAAGGGAGGGAAAAGGATATTTTTTTTAAATCTTAAGCCATGTTAGAAATACAAGCTTTAAGATTGAAACTGTATTATTTTTCATGAGTCTTACTTCCTTCCAAAGCATATTTTAAGGCACGAGAAATCAAAGAAGTTAAAAAAATAGTGTATCCAAGAAGTTAAAAAAAGAGAAATAAAAACAGCACAATTTTTTACTTTCACGACATACGAATATGTATAGAGCTAAAGCGATACAATTCAAAATACATTTCTCGTTCAATTAATTCTCTTCGTGGCAAGGAAAAATACATAAAAACTCAAAACAATTTCATTCAAAATTGCAAAATACAGAAAAACATAAAATACCAAAGTAAGTTAAAAACAGCTAAAAAAATTTACAGTAAAAATTACAGTTTCTATGCTAAAACTTGCAATTTGTTATTATAGATATCGTTCGTTATTACGGAGTGTTATTATGGATGATCCAGCAATAGTTATGCTTAGTGTTACAATCGTTGAAAATAAATTTAGAATTTTTTTTAAAGTTGAATAGAAAAATAATAGTCTATATTTTTCTTGTAGTTATTAGTTCCATTTGCTATAAATCTGAATTTATTAAAAGAATAGTCGGAGCTTAAACTAAAGTTTACAATTTCTTTCATATGAAGGGTCCTTAACCATTTTGTTTCTCGAAGATATATTTATATTCTCGAAGAGTATATATATATATATATATATATATGATGATGATTTGCAGAGTCGTCGTGACGAAGTTTGGCATTGTGATGGCTTAGTGGTAAGGCTGAATCCAAATGACGACGCATGATTTAGCTTTCAATTATACATTTTTATTCCATTGAATAGCAGAATTTAGATTAACTTTTTCCAAATTATATATTCAATAGTAATTTAAATTACGTACGATGAATTTTGACTTTCTGCGTCTTAAATTTTTCTAACAAAAGAAAGATGGCATAAGCAGCAGCGAGGTGCGTAGCGCAAACGGAGAGGAAGCTTCTTCTGAGTCGCAAAATGGCGCGAGCTCGTTATTTATACGAGTGGTTACGTAACAGACAAGGTTCTTTAATATAACAGACTAGAGAATTCTGGAAGGCACTAATCAAGGGGGAAGATCCTGAATTACGGAAAGCTACTTAGAGGTTGCGCGTTTGCATAGAGCAAAGCCATCGTATTTTTTTATATTTTACATATATATATATATATATGCATATATTTATATACTTTTGGTGAGACCGATTGCAACTAAAGAGAGAGGTGTAGAACTGCATGTTATAGCAGTTCTATATACAAAATTTCAACGTTCTGAGGCTACTCGTTTTGAATTATGCGAGATATTATGCGAGGCATGCATCTATCTTCCATACGTACTGTCTGTACTGGCTTACGTACACGTACAGAAGCCACGATAAAATATCTTGTGAATCCATTTTAAATAAGTTTTATATAATTCATTTGGGGAAAAAAAAGAGTCCTTTATTCTGTGGTTACGTCCAGATGTTACTCAAAAACATCGTTAAATTGTATTCAATAGCGGTCAAAACCGATATTTTCGTTGAAATATGATAGCCCGAAATTTTCGTGATAACAATACTTAGTTATTTCGCACAAGGAAGTAAAATATATATTTAAATAATTCCATATTTCACATTACTTTTCGAGATCTCATTTATAGCAGCAATGATATAGATTAAAAACTGACTTACAATAATTTGTTAAACCACAAATAATATGTTATAAGGAAAGCGTTAAATTTAATTTAAATGTAAACAAAAAATATGGCAACAAACTTTTTTATCAGTAATAAAAGATAAGAATTTTTCTGTTAAAATTTAAATAAAGTTTATTACATTCATCTAACTCTTTTCTCTTTGAATGCTAGAAAAGAATTCTGAGTTAATGATAATTTGCTAAACTCCTGAGAGTAAATGTTATTATTTTCACTATGCAAAAATGCGAAAAATCTCGCAACTTGTAAAAATCGAAATTAATGCGACCCTACATAAGCATAATATTTTAAATATGCTCACTTTCAAGTGAACACTACCAGCTAGTACTCGTACATAGTTCTCAATCAAAGTATACAGATTGCAAACTATAACCAAACGGAATTCATTTTAGATGCACGTTTGTTATCTAAACAGTGGCAGAAATTTAAATTTATCCGTGTTATGTGAAAGCTTTTCTCTCTTTTTTTTTTTTTTTTTTTATTTTATTTTTTATTTATTATTTTTTTTATTTTTTTATTTTTTCCCTTGCTTTTCTCTTTTATTATTAAAAATTAGTTTGATTTTTACCCTCATGTTTCACACTTCACAGACACTTGGTTACGAGGCATAAAATATACATATACATATATACATGTGTGTGTGTGTAATAAAAAAGATGTTGCAGTATTGATGGGATTGTACGTAGAATGTTGAATCCGTAATGAACAGCAAACTTGGCAGTCAAGACATATTAAATAATTATTTTTGTTTCAATTGAAATTTGCAGCCACAATTCACTTGGCACTCTAATCCTGCCTATACAATAACAGTTACATTTTTGATACTGTTGCGCTAGGAAGAGAGCAGCGAGAGCGCGAACACGGGTAGAAGTAAATGAGTTCAGTTATCCAAATGAAAGCTCACCAACAGAAAGTTTCGGTTAAGTTGCTTATTAAGAGAAAGTTTCGGTTAAAGATCTGAAATAGCTAACGTCACGAGCGTTATTGAGTAATACGTATGGATTGATATAGAAATGACGTAGTCGAGACAAATTTTGATGCATTGAACATGCTAGGAGAGGAACATATAAGAAGAAATTTGAAGAGCTGTTGCTAAGTCAGCAATTTATTAAAGTTATTAACTTAAGTTAGCAATTTATTAAAGTTTATTTTCTTATTTTATATTTTACATGTATACATAAAGAAAATGCTACATTTTTTTTTTACCCCAGTTGGGTGTTAGTACAGATGAGCTATTAGTCTCGAAATGGCGTTTTGCATCGAATCATTTTAAACGTCTGAATCACTTTTGAAATTGTTACCACCAAATATTGCCGCCCTGCATCGTATTTAAAGAAACTAAATAATGGAGAATCTACATGAGTGTATGCACGTTTCTCGCATTGTGAAAAAAACAACGATATCTAAAGTCTTCTAATTTTGAATAGCATAGTCCTCCAGCCGAACATGGGCAACTGAAAGTCCTGATTTGTAATTTCGAATTTGTTTTATTGTTTATTTCCTCTTTTGTAAAACATTAACGAATTTTTTTAACAGAACTCAACAATTTCAAAGCCAGCAGAGGCAACACTGTAGGGAGTAAAACGCTTTTATCTCCAGCGCGGGAGACTGTCTGCCGGAAACTCTAAAGATATGCTTTTTTTAAATATTTTTAGCCCAAATGGTCTCGAAACGTGTATATGTCTGTAAATGAGAAAACGCCCGTTTGGGCGTAATATAAAATCTGAAAGCTTTCAGATTTTATTTTTAACTGCAATTATATATATTTTTTATTTTTTAATGCATTAGAGACTCTCGACAGTCTCAAAAAATTTGGCCCGTAATTGCTGGATAGAAATTAACTTTTAATAACATTGCCGGTTTTAATGCTTAGTACGCACTATGCAATTTAAATAAGAGTTATATTTAATGATAAAATAAGAGTTACTTTATAGAGTTGCATTTAATCAAGTTTAAGTATGCCTTATAGGTGTCAATATGTAGTAACTGTATGCCATAGCGTCAAAATATAGAAAACTATCATATATAAATAGAGATCAGAAAAATACTGTGAATTTAAAATAAAGCTATTTATTTTTATTTGAAAATATAAATTCCGAAAGTGTATTAAATTTTAATGGGCATAAAATGGCAGTTTGGATTCTGAATTTTCATTTAAAAATTCACCTTCAGTAAAATAAATAAATAAATAGAAACCAATTTCAAAACTCAGATTAAATCTGACTTATCTTAATGGTTAATCATTAAAGTTTCAAAATGTTAAAAAAGGGATTTAAAAATTAATTACAAAAATATAATAACATTAAAAATTTTAATTTAGTCTTCGAAACCAGATTTTAGTTTAGCACAGAAGTCGACAACCTTGTAGCTGCGGTAGTTAGGGAACAGAGGTCAAGAATACAGATTTAGAGTTTTATAATGTATTAATTATGCATCAAAGGTATTTATTAATATAAAGATACAGAAAATAAAATATAGCTATTCCATCAACATAAATAAATAATTAAAATTCTACACATATTTATGTATTGCATATCTTTTAAACGTATTAATTAAAATAAGAAAAGAACACAAAATTACAACTTAATAACAAAACAAGGCGCGCAACATCATTCACTCCAGTACTTTTATCAAGAGCAACGCTAAATGCAACAATTTCTTGTAATCCAGAATTCTGGGATGTTGCTACATTTTCTGCTATTTCAGTTATTCGTCTTTCAATAGTTCGCGTATAAGTCGATATTTCTTGAATTAGGGTAATATTGCTTGTAGATTTGGTAAATTTCTGTACAATATTTCATCACTTTTTAAAAATGTGTCCTTTAATGTATTCACCGTCCGTGAAAGTTTTGACTTTGGCAATTACACAGTGAGAAATTACGGAACTGCATTCGTCGTTTTATGTTTGGTTCCAATTGCTTGCCAAAAATGTAATTTTAAATGTAATTATTAAACATAGTTCTCCGATCATTCAAAATATCTATGACATCTCCATCTCGAATCTCGATATACATCATACTATTTGATGGGTTAAATCCCATGTGGGGATTTTGGAAATAAAGAAGCTGATCAAGCGGCAAAATCTGCTATTACTGACATTTACGTAGAATTAAAAAATCCCTCTTGGCCCAAATCTCAGCTAAAACACCAACCTGAATTGCCTACGGGGAAAAATATGGGAAGAAGAATGGAAAAATAGTGATAAGAGGAGAAGACTCTGCCAACTTAAACCTTACATCAATACGGAGAGACTTATTACGAACCATCTAATCATTTGGTTTATGACAAGACATGGCCTCTTTCCCATGTATTTTTACGAACGAAACATAGCTCCTTCTGAGCAATGAATATGTGACGAAAGGGGTGACCCTAACCATTACATCTTCAAATGTCCATTCACAAAAAATTATCACTTGAAATTTCCTGAGACTAACATATATCAGTGTTTGCAAATAGCATTAAAAATCAAACAATCAAACAACTAAGATGAAAAATAGAACTCTTAGTCATATTCATCGCTAGTAGAGGAGAAAAATTGTGCAATACAAGATAAGCAAATAATAACACACTGGAACTTTCAAAATTTAAATTAGAATTGGCAAAACTACCTACTTGACAAAACACTGAAGGACAAAATTGATAAAAATACAGATTAGAATTTATAAAAAGAGTAGAGGACCATACATCACCTCTTTGCATCCAACGAAACAAAAGGAAGTCTAAAATATTCCGAAAAATAATTCATGTACAAAATAATTTCTGCATGTACACAGTATATACTCTCTGCACATACAAGCAAAAAAAAAAAAAAAAAGAATCTATGTATATAGCCATGCTATATATATATTTGTAAATGTATTGTTATATGTATGCCATTATATATTATTTGTTTCTTTATGTTATGTATTTACTTTTAAGTTCTGTATTTACCATTATGTATTCGAGTATGAAAGGCACCATATGTCACACTTATATTGTGACCGTCTGTAAAAATTGTAAATATGTCAAAACTCTTCAAAAAATAATAATGTTCAAATAAAGATAGATAGTGCAGTTGGACAATACACAGTGGTTAAACAATGGGTGTCCGCTACACTACAACCTGAATCTGAAACTGTCAAAAAATGCAGCTTGTTTCTTATGCCCCGAATCAGCTCTTTTTATAGCTTCAAATTTCTCTTCGGAATTCTGAAATGCGGACTGATGTTTAGTTTGAAAATGTCTTAATGTGTGGCATACGACGTTTTGTAATATAACACACATACAACACGTTTCTTTTTATGTACGAAGACATATTCATTCGTCCAACGGTCCTGAAAACCGGGAACATCAGGCTATCATTTTTCAGTGGACATTTAATTAAATATCTAGGTATGAATTGTCACAATAATTAGACAAACAAAATACAAGTTCTCACAAAACTAAGAACGAGTCGTAAAGTAGCCAGTTGCGCCCGACGTACATTCCAAATCATATTCGATACTCGTGCATTGACTCGAGGAACGAAAGTCAAAACAATGCGTGAGGCATGAGGTGGGTCGGTGCAGAGAGAAGAGACAAGGCGATATATCTTTATGTGATAACATTGTAGAGTGGTGTAGATTGCCACTGAGAATTGTACTGAGTGGCATAGTTTGCCGACGCCAGTTTAGCACAAACAGTTTTAAGTTCAGCATTCACTAGTTAATGAATTATATTCCCAGAAATGAAAGTTGCAGGACATGAATTCTTACATTTAAATGAGCTCCTCAAAACGGAGAGATGCTAGGCGATAAAAACTTACCATGATATTATTTCATCATAAATTAACACCACGTGGAGGTTTGTCCACTTACTTAATAAAGGAATATTAGATTTAGTTGCACATGCAGCTCATTGAACTGCCTTCATTAGGCTTGTAGAAAATATCTCCTTCGAATGCCTACACTTTTTATTTTGTTAGGACATAAAATACGCAAACTACAATCAATAAACATTTCGAAGAGGTTTATTTCGAAGAGGTTTATTTATATATTTATTCTGTATACTATAATTTACAATGTTATACATTCTTCGATAATCTTAGGTAACATCATTGGATTCGCCATAACGCAGTTTTAACAGTATCCTATATACCACCAGTTTTACAATAAAAAACTGCTCTTTCCTTATCAGTTATGAAACAAAACCCGATGAAAGCGGAATAGTTAGAAAAGTAATTTTGTTAGTTATTGAAGACTGCAAATTATAATGTATAAGATCCCCCTATTGTTTAATAACTCAGGACTGAGATTAAATATTGAAATAAGCAAGAAGCAGTTTTAATATTTAAATGGATTCATTTAATAAATGGCCCTATTCTTGCATATATTTCTTTTGTGACCTCTAAAAACGATCGAATTAAAAAAAAATATCTAGAACATGAGCTTTAAGTCAAGCAAAGATTAAGTTTTAACATAATCGTTGCTTAATTTTAAGCTACATTATACAAGTTCTTAACGTAAATTATCGAACAATTTTTTTGGCGATTAAAAATATATTTCCCTTATAAAATTTCAATTATAATTCTACATCATTAAACTGCTTTCACAGCGGCGCAGTGAATGTACATACTTATCTTTCTCCAGTTATGTAGATTTTATGGATATTATATGGGTATTTGAGCAGGATGAATTTTAACGTACATACTACTCATGATTGGCTGATGCAAGATACCCGTTCTTAAGTGTTGGAAGGGGGCAAAAGACTTCATAAGATAATTTATCATTTTTAGTTATATATATTTATATATAAGAGTCATATTTTCAACTACATAAGTGTATTACAATAGATATTTTTATTAAATAATGCTACATTTATTATCCCAAATTGGACGTTAGTCTCAAATAGGATATTAGTCTCGTAATGGCATTTTGCGTTGAATCACTATAAACGGTGGGATTACTAGGAGTGAGTGTAGCAGCAGATTGGAAGGCTGCGAGCTCAGCGACTGCGTAAAAAACCGTAACACACCTTTTTAGGCGACCGTTAAAATCTGAAACCTTTCAATTAAAAAAAAAAAAAAATTACTTTCAGAAAACAGTTAAAGGTAAAAACGAAATGCGTATAGTTTTCTGGATACCTGAAAAAGTCTGATCCGCCTTTCTTTTAATGCTGAATATTGAACTCTAGTCTGTCAATGACAAAATGATTAGTACTTTTGCAATTAGTCGTTAAGTTAACAATTAAAGGTATGGAGTTATCTTTTGTAAACTCAGCTTTTAAATTTGTGCGCGCCAAGCATAACAATTATAATTACTTTAGTAAGTAAGTGTATACTATAATTTCAGATCTAATAAAATAAACTAGAAGTTAAACTCATATTTCAACTTAACACTATGTGACCTTTAACTTCAGATTTTAATCATGTAATGATTTTAAATATTTGATTTACAAACGGATGTTATGAAATTATAAAAAATATTCCGTTTTATTTTTCTCATTATTTCAACCAAGCATTGCATATCATCTTTCAGAGCTAACGTAAAATAAAACATTTTAAAATGATTCATTTTTAATCAAGTCTCAGAATAGCATGCAACAAAATATTTATAACATTTGTGTTTTACTCTTAAGGCAAAATCAAAAGTCTTCAAAATCTTAAAATACTTAGCAGCTCGCATTTTAATTTAAAATATACGCAGAAAGAAATATTATTTTACAAGCTCGTGGGTTACTTTTAAAATGCAAAATTTCAATGACAACAAAGAAATTGAAAATGTGTAACATGAGAATGTAAAATAAATTATAATTTTGAAACTCTAGATATACCAGAAAATTCTAATTTTAGAAACAGAACAGCAAAATATTCAGACTTATTTTACAATCTTTCTCAGAATAGTATTACCTAAGAAAGCAGAATATGCATAAACAATTTTTTATTTCAAATAATTTGTTAAATTTGAAAATTCAAATGACAACTCTTTACAGTCGTTGTTAACAAAGGACAATTATAATAGCAGGGCAAAATTTGACGAGTACTCATTAACGAAGCAAACAATTTGCCAGTATTATACTTATATATGCATATAAACCTAGGTGTCATAAAAACGCTGCAGTATGAAGATCCGGATTACAATCCTTAAAAAAGAGTTTCCATTAAAATTTCTATTTATTAAAACATAAATAATAAATGAAAAGTTTTTAAATGAGTAATATCGTAAAAATTAATTGAGAAAGATTATGCATTAGTTGCAGAATATTTGGAATTAGAACACTCTTTCATTAACTACAATAAAGCTGCAAATGTTCATGAAATTTTTCATTTGGAAATATTAAAATTTAGTGTATTTTAATTTATATTGTTGTTGTTGTCTTGCTCATGTTACACGGAACAATTGTTGACACAGCCTACACCAAAGAGAGGCTGGACTTCTATTTTCCTCCCCAATCTTGAGGGAGAGCATCCCGGAAGTCTCCCACCCCTCCCACCACACCATACCAAAGGACTTTCGGCTTGCCGCATATTTAGAGTGCCGCCATGCCGCACCGACACTTTACATTTACAAACATCCATGTCTTCTTCGGGATTAGAACCCGGGCCCTTCATTACCGTAATAGGCTTCCCTAACCATTATACCGCCTAGGCGACTTAATTTATAATAATTAGATATGTTTAAAAATAAAATAAAATAACATTTTAATTACTAAGAGTTCATCACTTTTAGATCACTCAATTTGCAAATACAAGATTAAATTCGAAAAAATAATTAAAGATCTTAAGTTTTGTTTAATGACAAGTGTCATGTTTTGTCTCGTGAATGCTTTGTCTCTTGAATGAAGTCTCATGTTTTGCAGAGACAACATGTGATATTAGATTATTTCCATTCTTCGTATATTTGAGGCGTGATAGAGTATACAGATTTTATTATCCAGGACATGATTTCATTCGTTAAAAACAACGCACCTGTCTCGAAATGGGAGGGGAAAATACGATGTAGTTAAATTACTTAGTAATCATATGTGGAAAGAAAATTTATATGAAAATCTTGTATTGTTCTTGTTTTGTGTTTTAAAAAGAATGAATTTGATTATTAATTTACTACTTTTGACTTTTTAATTCAATGGAACGTTTCGATTTTCAAACAAGCAAGCAAGTTTTCCTTTCGTGCTATTTTATCTTTTCAAAGTTTGTCTCGGATGCTATTACACCTCACATGAAAATGTTAATAAAAGCCAAATGTTATATCTAGTACACAAATTAAATTGGAAAGAAACATGTGTAATTGTTAATAAGTATTAAACTTAAAAGCACAAATAAATAGATCGAATCAAGAATTATGAGTCAAAGATATAAATTATGCATATTAATAAAAGTGGTCGAAAGAGAAGATATTCGGAAAGTTGGAAGTAAAAGTTTCCCCAAAAGAAAACCTTAAGACCATTTTAGAAATTAAAACAGATGTTTCTATTCAAAAATATTTTATTGCCCTATTTTTCATTTTTTACCAATTTTCAGTTCAGTGCAAACTTTGCTTTTGAATCAAATGTACCCACCCAATCCCTTCGAAATTAAGTTTCCAAATATTAGATATCAAAGAGCAAAAGTTCTACAATAGAATAAAGATGAGCGACAGAACGCCCGTCATGATTTAATTTGATTAAAGTGGACCAGGACACAAAATAGTATTTCATTCCATTTTTTCAATGATAACGGGAACCTCTAATGATAATAAGAAGCTTTTTTCATAAAACGCAGAAATAGAATGTTTGTCAACAAAATTATTTATTCCTGAAAAATATTTGACAATTAAATAGAAATTTATAAATGCAGATCACATTTAAAATTAATAATTAAATAATAATAACTTAGTAATAATAATTAAGTAATAGTAACTCAATTTACTTAGCGATTGCATACCTGTTTAAAATTAACTTTTAGGTAACGTTATGCAACATTAAGTAAACGTTAAGTAAAGATTATATAAAGATAAAATTTTAATTTATTGTAGCTACTTCATTAGTTTTCAGAACAAGTTCTTTTGTAATAACAATTCACAGAAATAATTCCTTGTAATTTTACATTATTTTTTAAAGCTAATGTTGAATACAGCGGTACTATTAAACTGTACGTTAAATGTGTAGTTAAGCAGAAAAAACTCAATAAAACTCAATTTAAGCAGAAAATTTTACTATGGACTAACATATACACATGTAAATCACATTTTTACCTCCTTGGACGAAGTAAAGGAAGTACAGTCTATCATAAGAAAAGCTCTCGCCAGTTAGTCTGCAGCTGTCTGTTGCCGTAGAAACGAGCCTTGATCCATTTTTCGTAGGGGTGTCTTGAATACGAATGATAAACTGTTTTCCCCTCAGCCAACAGTCGCCAAAAACAAAATAACAATAAAGCAACCCTTGGTCCGCCCCTATTTAAAATATACTAGCATTGTTATTATAACAAAGCCACCCGTCAGACACTGTGACGGTAGCTGTACTTCTCGTAGACGGACACTACTGCAATTGCGAAAAATTTCGGGTGTCATATTTCAAAGAAAATATTAATTTTGGCCGTTCTCGAGTCCATTTGAACGATGTTTTTTGGGGACATCTGTACGTGAGGACAGAGTTTTTTCTAGAACGGATTGTAAAATGATTTAAAATGGATTCAGAATAGATTTTTTTTCGTGACATCAGTACGTATGCACCTACGTATGTAACTCCAATAATTTAAAAATGAGTAGCCTTAGAACGTTGAAATTTTGTAATGGGACTGCTGTAACATGTAGCTGTGCACCTCCCATTTTCGTTGAAATAAGTTGCACCATAAGTATATATATATATATATATATGATGTACCAGCTTTTGCCCGGAATAAATAGAATGCTGAAGAATCATAAATGTAGTCGTAGCTTAAATAATCAGACGATAAGTTTAAAAAACAGGATCCATTTATTATTATTCAGGAGAAATAGCAGTTACAAAATTCAGATATCCGGAGTAAATAAAAATAATTGCTAATAACTTTTTGTATGAAGTTTACTGCATCGTGACATTTAAGAAAAAGCCCCGATATTCTTCTGCGAGTCTTTTTATAGCCTCTGGAAAGGCGGAGCATCACAGAAATGACGTCAACCCATTCTAAAACTGTACGTGTAGAAAAGGCGGGAAAAACAACTTGACTACGGGGCTGCGGATTTAATTCCACGTACTTTCAAATAAGAGAACGTCGCCATTAAAAATGAAAAGAACATACAGTTAGAATTTTAAGTGTATTCTTGATTATGGAATTTTATTATTACAAATAAATAAACAATTTTGTTAAAAACCTACACTACAAAATCAAATTTTACACACACACACACACACACACACATATATATATATATATATGAAAACTTTTTTTAAAACCTAATTTACAAAGACAGAAAAAATAAAATAAAATCCAGTAAAATCCCAATAAAAAAACATCAACTACGTATTTGTTTTCAATACAGAAGAATTTCTGAAAACAGTAGAAAAATATAAAAAATAGGAACAGGAATTCAATCAAAATCTGATTCAACATTATCAAAAGGAGGTAGGTAAGATTCATTTGAATCCCTAGAAAACCACAGAATTTCTGCTCGTCCAAGATTAGCTGATGAACTTCCTTAAATAACTTAATAGTTCTTCCGAAAATTCTGAATGCTTTCTCGAAGCAACGTATTTCCATTCATATGAAATAAAAATGTTCAAAAAAATTTGCTTATGAAATAAATTCAACATCCATAAAAATAGAAGAAAAATAGCCACATATATTGATATTAAAATTGAAATATAAATTCAAATTCAAAAGTAAATTACAAAATATATCAGATTTAAAAAAGGACTGTAGTAATGCAAGTAAGAAAAGGGGAAAAAGAAACAAATGTTAGAAAGATTAAAATTTTTACGTCATGGCTTATCATAAATTTAGAATAGAGTAGTTAATAAAAGTATAGTGAAAGTGTGTGTGTGCGTGTGATTATGGCAAAGCCTCGAGGGCTATCTGCCTAAGGGGAGGGATGCCTTCGTGGAGGACTTTCTAAGGGCAACTGGCTCGTATACAAGTTACACATGGAGAAAACTCCGAAAACGCCCATGCAGCCAGCCCGTTCGCAGGATTCGAGCCTCGGACCGAACTACCAGTGTTCAGAGACTTTACCGCTCGGCCGCTGGTGGGCGTATAGTGAAGGAAAATGTACAGTAATATACATATATATATATAACATTATAAAACTCTGTATATACATATATTCATAGCAACTCGGTGAGCACAGTTATTTTAGTCTTAAATGTTGCTAAATAGTGCATTTTTTGCTAAAAGCGATTGAATTACATTATTTTTATGTTCCAATTAAAGTCTTAAAGTCTTTATGCTTTTAATTAATCTGCAACAATTTAAAAGTTGTTTAAATGGTATTAAGCCTAACGAGGCCGCCATTTGTTTACATTTGAAACGTTTAGTTAGAATAGCGAATAAAGTCATTTGGTGCACCAACTTTGATGTCTTTTTACCCAATGTGACCAGAAGTTAACTTTCAGTTTTGTACACCAAAATTTTGTGATCCTGCTCGCTGGCCGAATTGTTTGTTTTGGCTTGGAAACTGAAGTCTTAACTGTAAAAATTGCTCTATTTGGCGTTTTAGTTTTTTCTGTATTTTACAATTTTTAATGCAGATTGAGCTTTTAGGTATTTCTGCCTTACGGCGATGTGAGAACTGAATTGGTTAAATTCGAATTATAGCTCCAATGAAATTCGAGGATACAAGCTTAAATGAAGTGCAGCAAAAAAATGTGTATAATTTAATAGTCCGCATGAGGAAAATATGTGGTGTTCACAGCAGATATTTTTATCCTGACATGCTTATTCGCATAATTCATGTTACTGAGTAGTTTACAAGTCTAGAAACCTAAGGTTACCGAAGTAAGAAATTTGTAAAGCCAATAATTTCTTTTAACCCGATTAGAAAACTCGTGCATTACTACAATGCTTTCCAGTCTTGGATTTGTCAGCTGAACGTTCTACCCACATGCACTACGACAGCATGTACGACAGAATACAATAGTTCTTTAGAAATGGAATAAATGTTGCGTGGCTATAAGCAAAAAAAAAAAAAAAATGTGACAATCTACAATGTCGTTATTTAAATAGTTTATGATAATATTAGCCATTTAAAACTTTATTTTGATAGAAAGATGTTTAAAAGCATTAATAGTTATAATCAGAATTTTTGCAAAAATACTTTTTTAGTAAATAAAAAACCGTTATTTTGCACTTTTAGAATGCAAACTTAACTTTTTCTGTTTGTAAATATTTATCTTTTGTGTTAACATTATGAATAACTATAATGATTTGTCAAAATTTCAGAAATATTATAAATAAAATTGATTTCTCATATTGGATATACAGTGCTATACATTTTTATTTGTGGCTAACTGTCTAAATTGCATAGTTCTCTTACATGCTAGTCAAATAATTAATCTTATATAACTAGTCAAATAATTAAATTTACATATAATTACAATGTAATATTTATCCCTTATATTTTACATTAGAGAATCTCTTCATATCATTTTACGATGGCATGGTAAAGAAATGCATGGCAGTTTTATCATTTAATATTTTGTTCTCTAGAGCACATTCAGCATATGTAATTCATACGTATACGTGATAATGTAATGTGTTTCATTTATATTAAATTTTAATATTAAATATATGATTTTATACATTTTTACTTGTGAATAATTGTCTAAAATGCATAGTTCTCTTACATGCTAGTCAAATAATTAGTGTTATTTAACTAGTCAAATAATTAAATTTATATATAATTACAAAGTAATATTTATCCCTTATAATTTACATTAGAAAATCTCTTCATATCATTTTACAAAAGCATGGAAGATTTATCATTTAATATTTTTTTTTCATTAGAGCACATTCAGCATATGTAATTCATACGTATATGTGATAATATAATGTGTTTCATTTATATTAAGTTTTAATATTAAATATATGATTTTTCATCGCTCAGATTTAACGCTATTAATTTTGCACAATAAGAGGCATGGAAACGTACAGAATTATTGTCACACACGCCGTGCTAATATTTTTTCACTAAAATAAACCACGTAACTCGCCGCAAATTCGTTTTTGATAGCCAAACTACAATTTAATGTAAAAGTATTTTAAATGCGAAAAGTAATATTCGAATAATTCTAAATGATAAAATGAAAATCTTTCTCAGGCATTAAAAATAATGAGGAGGGAAACAAAAAATGCAAAACTGTTGTATTTTTCTTGAAAATAAAATCCCGAATAAACATACAAAAGCATTAAAAAATATTGCATCTTCAAATACAACGTTGCTTGGAAAATAATTCGCAAAATATAATCAAAGAAATGTCTAGCAAATAATAAATCTAACAGCTAAGGAAACAATGAAGAATTTTTCTCCTCGAAAGGTTAAAAATTCACAAATCTATCGCAAACGGCGAAAAGTAAGGAATGAAAAGTATGCACGGGAAACTAAATAAATAAAGGAAAGTAATGTGCAGCCCTTTTCTTTTTTTGCAACATATTTGTGCATTATTCATTTCTTTAGTTTTCAAAGTTTCCTTAATTTTGTTCATATTTTTAGCTATTTCAGTACCTACAAAAATGTTAGAATAAATATATGCAAGATGTATAAAACAGAATTCTTCGAGTGAAACAGAAAATTATGCATTTCTTAAAATTTACAGGAGAAAACGTCTTTAGAGCTTCGTAGCTGCATTAAGATGCTCAAAAGTACTGTATTGTATTCGAATATGAATCATTCTCCTCTTGAATTTGGAAGCCAGTTTCAAAAAAACATATTTTGTTCTTAACGGCTTTTCTCTAGTTTCATGTAACTGGATACAAATTTACAGTAAATAACTTATGTAATGTAAGGAGTTTTACGCAAATTATTCCATAGTTTACATTTCAAAATGTATTCTCATAGTATGTGTGCAGACTCATTTTACGCAAATAATTTAATATTTATTATATTCTATATCAGCCTCTTAAGTCATTCTCATAAGTCATTGTAAATACATTACGCTGTGAAAAGCCTACTCGAAATACCACGTATATTACACACGTGTTGTTTAAAACTACTTATAAATAAAAATCTGAAAGCTTACGTTAACAGTCGCTCAAAAGAGTTTGTTAAGGTCTTTTATGCTCTCGCTGAGCACACAGTCTACCATTCTGCTGTTACACTCATACCTACTAGGCCATGTTTTCTTTTGCCGTTTTAGCTTTATTAATAAGTGTTGTCCTAAAAGCCATCGTAGGACAACAATAAGCATATTCTTCTTCGCACTTATGCCATATACAATTCAGTAGAAAAACCACAAAAATTTTAACAGCAACATTGTAGAATTTCCGATGCAGCTTTAAGTTTTGGCATACATTTTTCTGTTTCTTTTCAGTTTTTTTACAGTTTATCATATCAGTGTTTAGTTTTCTTACTAAGATGGCTTTACAAAACATGTTTTTCATCTTTTTACTTTTAACGCCTTTTTGTGTTTTCATTATTTATCACATTCTTGGCGCTTATGCCACATAAAATTCGATTCAGCAGTGAAATTACAAAATACTCGAAAATAGCATATTTTTATAATTTCCGACAGACAGTTTCGCTCGCTGGAGATGAAAACGTGGTTTTCCGTACAGTGTTGCCACTGCTCGCTTTCAAATAATTGAGTTTGCTAATAAAAAATCGTTAAGGTTTTAAAAATATGAAATAGATAATAAAAACAACTCGAAATTCAAAATTCGCGCTTCCAGGTGCCCATATTCGGAAGAAGGATTACGTTATTCAAAATTTGATGGATCTAGGTACCGTTGCTTTTTCACATTTCAAGGAACATGTATTCATTCATGCAGATTATTCATTATTTAGCTTCTTTAAATATAATACAGGGAGATAATACTTGGCAACAATTTGAAAAGTGATATGCCATTTATAGTGATTCAACGCAAAATCCCGTTTCGAGACTAAGATCCCATTCGGGACTAACGGCGTTTATATGCTAATAACGAATTCCTGGAATACTGCTCCTAACAAATAATAAATTTTACTATACAGCCAAATAAAGATAAAACAAAATAAAGATGATAATGAGCGAGACAATGCAGAAGAAACATCATTTCTTAATTTGCAGTTGGAAGCTATTAATACTTAATAGGCAAATAAGTTGAAGGATAAAATACGATTCCATTAAAAGCATGCACATATCCGTAATGAAATATTTCAATAAGCGAAAGCATTTTATATCCAAACAAAAACTTAAAATTACGGAAAATGTGTTAGAATTAATTTTACATAATATCTGCGTCATACGTCACAAGAATCAATGTTGTAACATGTAATGTATCAAACATGATGTGATTTTTATTTCATACTGTTCGAGTTTCGGGTCGTTCATGTAAATAAATAATGAATTCACATAAGTACGAAGAAACTGACAATTTATTATAAAAATTAACAATACACAGCAAAATAAATAGCTGTATATAGCTCAAGGAGAACGCGGATGTTAAGCAGTTTCTTTACGAAAAATATCTATAAATTCTCAGAAACACTCACAGAATCGCAGTTAACTGATTCATCCTGGGCTTCGCAGCCGTGTTCATATAGTGCAGCAGTTCATATAGTGCAGAAATAGGCACTTATATTCAAAATATGCAGCAACATATTTAACAGAAACTAAACAAACCGAAAAACTTATTGTTCTAAACGCAACAAATAACTAAAAAGAAACATAATGCACTCAAATGAACTTAATTATTAAAATTTACATAAACACATGTGTACCACACATATTTTATATTACAGTGTGTATTTTATTTTCGCATTAGTTTACGCTTATTTCACATAATGTCTATTAATAGTTTGCTATTTTATTTGTGATTTTTTACCTCATACTTTTTTCGTTGTTTCTTAAAAATTGTTTCCTATTTTTATTATTTAGTAACTACACATGCAACCTTTCTTCTTTTCTATATAATTATTTATTGTGAATTCTTTGCTTTCAAGGTAATGAATGCTTAATTTGCCACTTATCTCCCACTTTTATTGAGGGATCACTTGGATGAAATGGAATCAACATTTATTTATAAACTAGATGTCATTTACAATAGCAAACGACAGATGCATTTTATATCTGTTGCAAATAGGTGGGACAAATCTTCTTAAGGTGATTTTAAAAGTGCATTGCTGTGTTCACATCACAGTAAAATCTTGAACTGTATCTTACTCGAAAGGCATGCATTTTTTGTCTTCCGTAACATTTTTTACTTTGTTTTTTTATGTGGACTCGGCTGCTTTATCATTTTTCAGCCAGCGCTTACTGCACGTAAGTTTGCAGTAGGTCAAATAATGTACCACTGCATAGATCGATTCCTACACAGTATATTCCTTGACCATTATAAATGTATACAGAATTCCTATTATCTCCAACTCTTAGGACTCAAATTAACGTCAGTTTACTGAACTAGCACTTTTGAATAGTACTGAAAGAAATACGCGTATTAGTTAATTCTAATAATATTGCAATGCTGCAAGCAAAAGAATTTCTGTGATAAAAAATTTAACAGCAATTAAGGCAAAAACTCGGCGAAAATCAGTTACTTTCGCTCATTCATGTAAAATAAAATTTTTGGTGTATAAAGCAGCAAAATGGGTGTAGCTTGGTTCTTAACATTTGAACTAGTGTTGGGGTGTACATGTTTTATAAAATGTATATGTAAGCAACAGAATATTACTACAATATAACGGTTCCGAAAAAATGATTAGTACACTGAATTGGTGTTAGTTACATCAGTGCAAAGTGAATCTTCAGTAGCAAAAAGTTAGATATAAAGTTTTGACTTTACATACATTGAGCTTCTTTCTGAAGATAAAATGAAGGCAGGCTTAGTATTCAAAATCTACGCTAACCTGAGATTGCCGCTTTGCTTTATTTTAAATCGAAGGGCAATTATAAAGTATAAGTAACATACTTTTAGTTTTATAGTTATAGCAAATACTGAGCATAATTAAGCTGAATAGTTATAGTAATTATTTAATTAAAATAATTTGAAGACTTGGGGGCAGAAACCATTTATGTGCATTGATATGAATTTTGAGAAAAACGAGTTTTATTTTATGCAACTTCAATAATAAAGTAATTTTATTTTAAAGTCATACAAACTTTCAACCTTTTAAACAAACTACAATTATGAATAAATACAATAATTATTCGTAAGATAATAAAAATTCGATACAAACTGAAAATTCGTTTATCCTCTATTTTGTATACATATTTGTATTTCCGAAAGATTACAAATGTTCTTTCTTTGGTAACCAATTCCGATGTCAAACTTAGAATTAAAAATATCTATGAATTTATCATAAGACACTAGATTGCTCGTTTGGCACATGTTTTGTAATTTCGCGATGTTTAACTTTTTGAGTAGATATATTTTCTTTATCTTTTTAAAGGAATAATAAGCTATTCTCCCTTTGAGGGAGCTAATAAACTTGTTTACTTCAGAAATAGTTTCCTCAATAGTTGTATGTTTTCCTCTGCGGTCTATCGATGTTTTTCCGTCAAATGACAAAGCTCCTCTCAGCCTTTTAGGGTTTCGTCTCTGTCAGAGCTTTAACCCAATTTTTTGTAATTCCGAGAAATGAAGAAAAGGTATTTACGTAAACTTGTACATCATTATATTGATCGTCTGGGAAACAAGTTACACCATAAAAGCAAGACGCATTGTGGAAGATCACTCATTTTCCAAACGAGAACGTCTGCGCATCACAGGAAAAAGCGTTATAATCACAGCAAGATAATGTGTCTGAGTAATTTAATTCTTAAGTTAATTAACAATTTTGAGGACTCGTTGTTTCTCACTAACATAAATCAAAGAAAAACATTGAAAACGTTTGCACTTTCAATCCTGGGCCTAACTCATGTGCGGCGCTCTTAAAACTTCATAACATAAGGAATCTTCCTATTTTCTTCATTTTCTTGGCATTAAACTCAACCAATGAATCGAAGCCTGCATTGAAATCATCACTTTCCATGTCTGCAAGTACTTCTAAAGAACTGATGAACAAGATTAGAACGAACATGAATTAGCCTGATGAGAGAAGTTGGACATACATGCTTTTCTCTCTTTGGGGCATAGACAAAACGTTTTCCCCAGTACCCAAAATCTTTCTACTGTTTCAATTACGGGCATGAATACTTTTTCATCTAAAGCGATTTCTAATGTATAAGCTATTCTTATTGCCCACAAGATGGCACTATTACTTCAATTTTCTCAAAAATTGGACATAAGTGGTTTTTCTCCCCGGGTCTTCATTTATTATTGTTAATAAAGGAGTTAACAGTGCATACGGATTATAAATAACACCATGATTGTTTAAAATGATTACAAAATATCATTTGGAAAGAACAGAAATCCGAATATTAATTAAAGTCAATAGATATATTGAAAAGTATGAAGATATTATTGGACTTACAATAATAAATTTATTGAAACTAGTAATCAAGTATGCAGATATATATGTATTAACTAAAAAGAATTCACGAGTCCTATTTATCTATCACATAGTACGATTATATAAAATAAGAAAGTTGAAAACAAAAATAAAGTTAAATAAAATAAATTAGGCTTAAGAGTTGTAGCCAAGAGAAAGGAAATTCAGTTTAAATTAATACTGAGCGGTAATAATCTTAATAAAATTAGGCAAAAGTTACATAAAATTTGACATAAATTTTGAAAGATAGGGTAAGAAATTTATTTTATATCTTTAAAAGGTACATTACATTATTTACACTATTTACAGAAACAAGATAATATTTCTCTTAAATAATAAACTTTCAATGTTAATAAAACAGTAATAGTTAATGTATCTGGAGTATGAAAAAAAGAAGTAACTATTATTTTCCTAAAATGAAGAATTTAAGCGTTTACTTTTTAATAAATTTCTAGAAATTATGCCATGAACAGTCTAAAATTTCAATGACGACATGAAAATTTTAAAAGTAATACAGATCGAGATGATTACTTTAATTACCGAAATAATCAGATGACACAGTTGATAAACTTACAGACGCATATCGCATTTACTCCAAAATAAAACCTCCTTGAAGATAAGATTATCCGTACAATCTAAGATAAATTTTAAGAAATAAAAATTTAATATCTATTTTTTCTTTCAGTAATTCTGTGAAAAATAATCATAATTCCTCCTCTTTTTTCGGAATTTCCTTGAAATAACTACCTTTAGCGCCGCCACTGCTGGAAAATGGTTAGTGACTCTGACTGCCATACCGAAGGGCCCAAGTTCGGATGTAATTTAGAAGTAGAAGGCTCGGATGTAATTTGTCCGTCCCTCCATAGAAGGCAACGGTGACCTGCCTGTTAGATGCCTCCATAATAAAGTGACCACTGCTTCTGGCCAACACCTATAAACGGCTAGATCTTGACATTTGGAGTTTTTAAAAAAAAACTGTACTGTTAGTGGTGGTTCAAATACATGGTTAGTAATACATCTATAAACAGAACAGGTATGGGTAAACGTTTTAACTTTACGACGACAAATTTTAAACTTTTATCAAGAACAGGGTAAACTATGTGATCTATCAGATGAAGCATTTTCAGAAACATTGCATGTTTGTCTGATATTATGACAAAACAAAACAAGTTTAATATTTGCATGCAAGGCAAAACGATATATATATATGTGAAATGCGGCAAAAGATACAAGCGTTTCGGGAAAAACAATAACATTTTTCAAATCATTGATCTTTTGCTCGGATATATCCGCAGAACACTTTCTGGAGCTAGAAAACATCTTGAATGAGCAAAAATGTAAAAATAAAACATTAAATGAATATATAGGTGTCTTGGACTTTTTAATAGAAGAATATATTGAAAGATTTTGAAATTTTGACGAGCACGCTTCTGCTAAGAAACTGGCATTTGAACCCCATTTAGTAGATATATCCAAAGCTCTTACGGAACTACAAAGAGTTGTTTGAGTTGCGGAAAGGTAGTATCTTCAAGAAATCTGTAAAAATGCTTTTGAATATCCATGTCTACAAGAGCATGCACGCCGTTTACTTTACTGCTTTGGAAGTGCTGACTTCTGTAAATCAACATTTTCTCTCATGACAAAAATTAAAACTATTTTAAAAGCGCAAATTAAAGATCCTCAATTATAGGATCTACTAAGGCTGCGCGTTACGAAACTTAATCCAAATATTCAAATATTTTCAGGCAAGAAACAAATGAAGGTAATCTCCTTAAATTAAATTTTCCATCGGATTTTACATGCTGTTCCTATTGTTGTTTGTTTATAACTTAATATTATTAGTTTTGTTCTTATAATGTATTATAAATTTATAATATTTTTATTTGAAACAGTATTTAGTTTGTAATACAGTATGTAGTTGTTTATTAATATTATTAAAGATTAGTGTCGTAAGTTATTAGCCTTATGTAAACACAAAGATATTTTATATTGTAAATTTTAATAAATGGCTTTTTAATAAATACGTTTTTTGCGTTATTTCTGTATAATGCAATAAAGTTATAAAACTATACAAAACTATATCAATTTCATAGAAATCACGTTTATAAGTATATCAGCTTGTGCGGCCTCCTTTATCACGGCCTAATTTAAATGCGGTTTCTCATGATAAAAGAGGTTCCCCACCTCTGTTCTAGAATATATTTCTAAACGCAGTCTGTTCTCAAGGAATATGAAATTTTATTCGAATTTCAGCTGGTTCTCAAGGAAATACGAAACACCAAATTGGCAGAGCAATTTCACACAACCAATGGTTGTTAATAAGAGCAACAATAGCATTGGTTGCAGCCAAATTTATGTAGACCACTTTATTATATGCTGGGAAAGCGTCACAGCAACTTGTTTCGAAGATTTTAGAAAACTTAGCACTAAAAATCCCATAAATGAACTTATATCTAAGAAACGCTGCCCTTCTTATGTGATTATAATTTCGTAACTATAAATTATTATCACAATGAATTAATATTTATAATTAATCATTATAATGAATTGAATGGTACTGTTGATAGTACTGAAATAATCCTCTTGAGACAAAGTATAACTCATGCTTTGTTATTAAATATTTTAGATGGGAAAGAACATACGTTTTGCTGATATCTTAATACAAACTATTGTTCAGCATTCAACACTAACTAATTTTCTTCGGTATGAAATGAATTTTGTTAAAGCAGATCATAAAATTTCAAAGCGGGCAATAATGTAAGCTGTATTACCTAAAATATGAACATTTTATACTGCATTTCTAAAGCATTTCTGAAACTATTGCAATTTTATATATTATTTAACAATAATATATAAAATTTTGCAATTTTATATATTATTATAATGTTATTTCAATATTGTATTACTAATACTACACTTTCGAAGTTTTCGTAATATAATTAATTATCTTCAAGTAAAATTTGTTTAAAATTATAAAGGAGGGTTAAAAATCTTTATATAAGTAACAGCGATACTGCAGTACGTAGAAGAGAAAGAAATTCGTTCCCTTCTGCTTACAGAAAGAAAGGACTCCCCCCCGGGGGGGAAAGAGATAAAACCTTATGACTAATGGAGATAAATCGCTCTGGGGTTAGGGGCAAGTAGGAAAGGAGGCATGATATTGAGAGCAGGGGAGAATGGATAAGGGGAGTGAGGGATGAGTGATGGACTTGTTGAACAGAATGCTCCCCCCTCCCCTTCGTTTTTCGTTTCTGGTTTCTCCCCAACCGCTTTCCACAATCAGTACTGAGATGCGAATCAAATGTTTTGGCGGCAGCGTCCCGTATGTTCGGAAAATTTCGCTTAATCGCTTTTGTTGTTTGCTTCATGCCTACTGAGCTGATTCTGTCATACATATGACACAGGTAACGACTGATTCGGACCCGTCCACTGTTTATATTTATTATTTTTTTTTTCCTGGAATCAAAGGAAATTTTACCGACATTACAGTGCACGGTTAGGCACTTCTAAACTCATAAAATATAAATTGGAGCAATTTATTAATTTTTGTACAGAATATATGTATACATATAAATTAGTTCGCAGCAATAATAATTAATTTTATTTCTTTGCAATTAAAATTTCTTAATTAAATTTTGAATTTTAATTTTATAATTTTGTATTTGCTTTATACGAATAGAGAATTTTATATTTGCTTTACATATATATAATAATAAAATGCTGTCCTCTTACACCACAACCCTGCTTAAAGAAGGACGTTACTTTTGCCGAACCAAACAGTAGTAATTTCAAATTTGTAGCTTGTCGAAAAAAGGAAGAAAGAATCGATTTTGTGTTTATGGGAGATGTAAGATGTATTGAAAATTAAGAAGAGGCAAGAAATAAGACTAATTTTAGAAAGGAAAACGCCAGGATATACAGTCAAACAAAAGGTCAACAGAGTTATAAAATCTTATAAATGCCCAATTTACATAATATTAAGTTGTTATGAAAAACCTAGCCGTAGAAATTCATAATGCAAATAAGTGCTACATAAGGCGAACTTCCTTTGGCAATAACAAGTCAAAACTCCAAGCTGGAAACAGTTAAATTTATTTCGGTATATGTAAAGGAATGATCTGGGAAAAAAATTAATACAAGATTTTAACGAAAATTCTTCAGTATGATAATGAAGTAGCGAACAATTTGCTGAATGATTTAGAAAGTAGAATAAATTCATATATTTTGATTATTAGAGAAGTGAATATACCTGGATTATATTAAAATTAACAGCGGCAGAAATATGCCAGTTAAATGAAAGTATAAATTACAGAAGTTAAAAAAGATTTTTACATATAGTGTAATAGAGATATATCTACTAAATAACAAGTTACTTTAATATGTCTCAAGGAATCATTCCCTTCTGAATTGTTTTAATATTAAAGAATTAAGCACTGTTTTATTACAAATGAAGAAAACATTAAAAATGAGGCAAAAATTGTTTTCCAGTTTTCTAATACCAGTTTTTGTTGTAAAACATAACAATGATGTTTGAATTTGAATTAATATAAAAATAATGTGAGTGAAGTTCAGAACATCCCACATTTTTGAAGTCACAAAAGAACTTTAAACCTGACCAGGTAAGGTTAGTGCATTAATTATTGCCCTGAAAGGGTAAAAACAAATGTTTAAACAGAGGCATGAAATCCGTTTGTTAAAGCAATAAATATCTCTTCAAGATGTTAAAACAATCCGAAAAATTCATATTACAATGTAGAACTACAAAAAGGAACTTACCATTTAAAATTTTAAAAACTTTAAAAAATTCCGAAAGGTTTCAAATTTTAACGGTGGCTCAAAAGGGTTTTGTTTAGGTTTTTTATGCTCTCGTTGAAATCGAAGCCTAATAGTCAGCTGTTACACTCTCACTCCTACTAACCTTTTTTTTTTACACTCACTCTTACTAACCCTAAATTATTATTGTGGAATTTGTTTCACTGGATCACTTGTTCACGAGGCTTGCAACAAACCTAAAAATTATATATTACATACATACATTACGTACATATTCTAAGTTTCAACTCTATTCGCAAAAGGCAAATAGTAAACCTAGTTCCAAACGGGTTTTCGTTTTTGTTTTTGCGGAAATTTCGTAGCAATCGTTTTGAGAAAGAATTCGAAGCATTGTTTCTTTAGTAATTTTGAGACAAAATAGTGTATTCTTGCAGAAATTTTACTTCTCTTTCTTCGATTGTAGAAAAATCCTAGAAGCACAAATGTAAAAATCGATTTTAAGATAAAAAATAATCATATTTTTTCTTGGAAGTCGTTGGAACTTGAAATACAACAAAAAGGGCGCATACGAAGATGATGCTATTGGAAACTGAATATTTGTCATGCGCATGGTTTCCTGAATAACTGTTATGAGCGTGGTTATCAGAGTTTGGTGTATTCTGAAGCTTTGACGATTTCTTCAAAGGTGTTTACACCTTACTAAGGTGTTTGCACCTTACGATTTCTACTAAGGTGGTTTGATGTGTGTTTTATCTATACGTAAGCACCTTCAAAATATTACATTACAACAGGATGGAAAAAATTTATATTTAGAGAATAAAATTCAAAGAGAGTTAAAATACATGGAATCGTAAAAGCTATGCATATTAATTAGCATTGGATAATTTTGCATAAATTGTTACTTAAATTATTCCAGAACAAAAAAAGTATGAAAGTCCTAGTCCTACAGATAACAACGACATGGATAGTTAATTAGCTGATTTAGCAACAAAATATCATCCTCAAAGTAGGGAAAAAAAAAAAAAAAAAAAAAAAAACAGGAGAGAAAGACATAAGATTATTTGCTTTTCGGGTATCGTACTTAACGAAAATATCCATTTTGACCGCTCTCCAATTCATTTGTTTTTGCATGAAATCTGTATGTACGGATACAATAAAGGACTCTTTTTGTTCCACAATGAATTGTAAAATGGATTTAAAATGGATTCAGAAGAGATTTTTTCCGTGACATCTTTATGTACACTGCGCAAAAAAAAAGGGGGAGCAGTTCTGTATCTCCCGTTATACTGGGCCGATTAACGAAATTCAACTTCTGTTTTTTATGTCTCGACCTTTTTTCCGCTCGTTCATCAATGAAAAAAAAGAAGAAAGTAAGTAAGCTACTACGAATTAAGTAGTTCGCCAAGTAAATTATTCTTGGCGCAAACTGAAAAAATTCCACCAAGATAAATTCTTCAGATAAATTCTTGAATTCCTCCGTAAATTTCGCGACAAATTTTACAAAATTTAAAATGCAGGCATAATTTGAGTCGTAGGTTCGAAATATGGAAAAAAAATGACATGTCATTTCATAAAAAGTCCAATTTTGTGTGAAAATATTTATATTAGAACAATGCTATATGTAAATCTAATATATATACAGAGTCGCGGTTTCGAGACGTAACAACACAATTTGAATTTCGTTAATCGGCACAGCAGAACGGGACTTTCATTTTTTAGAGCAGATTATATTATATACAGATGAAATATTTCAATAGAACGTCTACAAATTAATTGCAGTTAGTTTCCTAGTTTTTGCTCTGATAATCGCATACTGTGGCTGACTGGATAAAACGACTGAGGATTAGTAGTCATACTCGGTTTTGACTTCCAGGCAAAGGGCAGGGATACACGGGCAGTATTGTGTTTTAATGTGAATATGAGGCAGTTTCTTTTATAGAATGATCGACTAAGGAATCCCTTCCTATAGATAGTGACTGAGTAAATAAAACCCAACCCCTGATGATTGCAATAATTCTACTTGCAGGACGGCATGCATTAAATATTATACTGCATACAATATAATTCGATGATTCAAAATACAGGTAATTTCTTGCTGGCTACAGTGTACTAAATTACTAGCAAAAAACTGGACTTTATATTGGATATAAGGCCCACCAGCGGCGCAGCGGTCAATTCGCTGAACACTGGTAGTTCCGACCTGGGTTCGATTCCAGGCAAACAGGCTGGCTGCATGGGTGTTCTCGGGATTTTCTCCCTGTGTAACGCGTATACGAGTCAGTTACCCTTAGAAAGTCCTCCACAAAGGCACCCTAGGCAGATAACCTCGTATCTTTTGCTATAATTAAATAAACCAAACCATACTGCGTGTAAATACTACAGCAGAAATAACGCAGTGCTTCATTTTCAACCCAGTACTCTTAAGTACCTTCGTTCATGTTTGTCTATAAATCAAGAAGTCATGAATTTGCATTTAAAAATCCTTACTTGCAAGTATCAGTTAACGAACTTATGCCAAAAGGGGCGCATAAAATTAATTCCGCAAAATTTCATTTGGATACAACTGAAAGAAACTGCTGAGATACAAATCTGCCTTTCAATGATGAAACAAATCTAACTGGGTAATAAAAAATTACACTTTGATGGTTATATAATTAAGACTTTATGAGATTAATAAAACAGTAAAATATCTTCCAAGAACAAACGCACAGCCTGTGTAATCCTAATTAGGCCTAACAAGTTACATGCTCTTTCAGTTTGAACTATTATTTCACGAGTAAATAGAAACAAACTTCAAATTTTTACAAACGGATAGTTACGAAACATTGCAAATAATTTTTGCTTCTAGTACAGATGGATCTCAATGTTAATTGAATCTGTGGAACTGAAAAGCATCATGAATCACTATTTTTGTAATTACTATCTATAATATATTAAATTAGATCAGTTAGTTGTATAGAAACAGTTTGTCTGTCTCTGAAAAATACTTCTGAAAATTTGCCTGTAATGCAAGTAGGAGCAAAAAAAGGCACAGTCAGCAGACAATTCTTTCTTCTGGAAATCAAATCTCAAAATGCTGAATTGAGATTTTTTTTTTATTTCAGTCATTCGGTATCGTAAGAAAGGAAATTCTAATAAAACATGCAAGCACTTCCTAAATAGTTACATTTGATAATTTAAATTAATTATTTTTAATATTAATAAATATAAATTTTACATAATTAAAAATTTGATAATTCTCATGTATTGCACATATGCGCATAAATCAGGAGGAGTTAATAAACCCTCTATAAAATTTCTCACTCAGCATTTCAATGTCAGTAAAAGGTAAACGAAGCATGAAAATCATCGAAAGGCGACGGATAAAGAAAAATAACTTCAAAAGCCAAGTCCTGAATTCTATTGTTCTACTTTATATTAAACGTCACTTCCACTCTCCCATCAATTTTATGAACACGTACGATTTCAGGCTTCAGAGAATATGAATATGGATGGTGGAAATTTTAAGCGCAGTTTAATTTTAACGCTCCCAATAATCGCATATTCTCCGAAGAATTACCTTTTTTATGAGAACGCAAATATGTTTAAATCTTCCTCTTTTGGCCTGGATTATTCTTCCCAAGTCAAATATCAGTGTTTTCAGGTTCCACTCTCCACTTCCCCAAATCTTTTGCAAGTGCGTCGGTGTTGAACCAAAGACATTTCAAGACTTCGCATGATGTCAGCGGTACAACAATTGAAAACTTGCACTTGATGGTTTAATTAGCGTGCTCAAATAGTGTGGATGCAAAAACTCGGCAGGAAGCGGGGACGCAAAAACGCGTATTCCGAAAACAAAGGAAGACGAAGTATGTTGAATTTCTGACTCGGTGAAGGGAAAGTAAAAATCAGTCAGAAAAAGAAAAATTGTCTACTACTAAAAAAAATAGATTCATTATTTTCCTCTTAATGTCAGACACTGCCAAAGAAGTGCGCATGCTTATAAAGAATGCTTTGTGAAGAGTCAACTAATATTTCATACTACATTGAGAAAAATTTGTTTTTTTCTAAACCTGTATATGCGCCGGTAAAAGCATTTTTCTCTTAGGTGTGGAAACGTAAATTTCCGAGATTTGAGTTTAGAGGTAGGCCTTTTTCTAACTTCGTAGCGAGAGTTTGGCTTCTATGTTATTTAATCATCATTTGCATAGGCATCACAAGTGCATATGTAAATATGTTTTATTTATGGAAAATGTAGGGCTCTTTTTATAACGGATTTTCATTTCTAATTAAAATACCTCATTTATTTCGTTGCGTCTAATAGCAAAATAAAATCTTACATAAAGGAAAAAACCGTTTTTTTATTCTATGACGAATTTAATTTCTTCATAATTAAAGTTTTTTAGTTTTATACATCTAATCTAATTTTGTGGAAAAAAATGTTTTGTCAACGTTAATTGTTTTTTTTCCTTGAAATTATTTTCTTTAGCAAATATAGCATGCTATTCAACTCATCTTAAGCACTGCATATCTACCGGATCATAATCAAATTTTGGTCACAGAGGAAATGATTGTGAATACGCGAATTCTGTGCTAGAGTTTAGGACAATAGACTAAAACCATTAAAGATGGACTGTATCTAGGAAATCAGCAATATAACTCTCCACTGTGGAGGATTTTATAAAAATTCATTTACTTATAATGCAAACTGCTCGAAATGAAGTAAAGCGATTGTCATTAATTATACGATATCATTCGTACCTTGAATGATAAAAGATAAGATTTTCAACAATCAAAATAAGTATGTGTTCTACAAAAAAAATTATAACTACACAAAGTATTCGGTTATAAGCAAATAAACAAACGGAAATAAATTTTGCAAAAGAAAAGTGTTTATAGCTATTTCATTACAAGAAACACGTGATCTAAAGGATTAGAATGGTACCATCATCGAAAAGTGTATTTTCATCAAGCATGCTGGACTACTAAAGAATACATCTCACATGGCATTTACGAATTCACAGCTTTAGCTCTCGAAACATGATAAACGATTCAACATGCCAAAATTTCGTATGCAAACAAAGATTAGAGAAGATTTGTGTCACATCTGACACGTTTCTAAACTAATAGCTACAGACGAAAAGGATTACAAATCTTCCCCTTCTATGCTCAAGTAAGTCCCATGTCAATCACGAGCAAAAGTGTTGCAGAACATTGTTTCTGAAGACAGTGATATTTGCGAAAGTAAACATATCTGAATGTATGCTTATTCCCATAAAGGATTTTGGATTTCTTGAAACATCAGAAATGAACAAACAATCGCATTTTTTTTAATTTCCTGTTTTCTCTGAAGTACATCAAACGTTTTGACATTTCAAAATCCGAAATGCTTGTTATAGTAAAATTTTCCATATTATTAACAGTCAAAATTCAAATAACTGTCAAGAACAAAATATAATAGAATGATAACTTGTACCAAATAGACTAGAGTTTGCAAAAAATACTCAATTAAAAGTTAGCATATTTTTAAAGCAACAAAATGAAAATTTCAGGTTTTATTTAGCGATAGGAAATTTTATTATCTGCCTTTTTTCTGCAGATATCGACTTAAAAATTTACATTAAAAAATAGGAAAAATTTGCTATCTCTATTTTTGATTTTAAACCGAAAGTTAGGACTGAAATTTTTGATTTTGTAAGAAACGTTTTCATTTAGTTTCATACCTTCGTTTAACCCTGAGAGCCAAAACTTTAATACACCTGTGAGCAAAAATTATCTTTGTTTAAACACATTCTTTAGAAAAAATCGGAGAAAAAGCATTAAAGAAATTAAATAAATAAGAATAAAAGTAAAAAGTAAAAATGTATAAATAAATAAAATTATGAAAAGGTTCAGATTTTAAGACTCGCACAAAAGAGTTTGTCAAGGCTCTCGCCGAGCTCGCAGTCAATGAAACTGCTGTAACACTCACTTCTACTAACCCTCTTTTTCATCTTTTTAGACTTATTATTAAGCATCATTTTCTTCGCACATTCGCGTATAAAATTCAACAGCAAATTTTTAAAAAATTTAAAAGCAGTGTCCGTTTAGAATTTCCGGTGCAGCAGTGTTGCCATAAATTTTTCTGTTTTTATTCCAAAGGGGAGTTAAACCCCAAGGACTATTAGTCTAAAAGCGGCATTTTGCATCGTTTCACTTTCTGCGTTGATTCACTTTTCAAACTGTCGCCCACAAATATTATCGCCATGTTTTATATTTAAAGGAACTAAATAATAAAGAATCTGCATGAATGTTTCTCGCAATGTGAAAATCAACGGTACCTAGAGCCATTAAAGTTTGAGTAACGTACTCCTCCAGCCGAAAATGAGCACTTGGAAGGCCGAATTTTGAATTTCGAATTTGTTTCATTATCTATTTCAAGTCTTGTAATAGTTCAGCGATTTAAAACATTGTACGAAAAGTACAATTGTATAATGTTGTCATAGTATGAACACATTGTACGAAAAAAAAAAAAAAAAAAAAAAACTATCTCCAGCGCACGAGACTGTGTATCGGAAATTCTAAAGATATGCTCATATTAAAATTATTTTGCGATGTTACCATTGAACTGAATTTTACGGTTTAAGTGCGAAGAACATGATATTTAATATCATGTTATCATAATCACTTGCTAGCTGTGTTCCGGCTCGGTTGAAATAGTTGTGCCTTAATGGCGCTGAAGTAAAACAGTCATGATATAAAATTACATCATACATTAGAACATGAAAGTTTAAATACTAATAATTAGTAGTAATTTTTAAAAAATTGGTAAAATCAATGTCATTTTCAATCATCAAATGTTGGAGTTCTTGTGGAAGAGTAGGAAGCCCGCAGGCATTCCACACAGTGAAAGGGATTGTAGAATACTTAATGTACTTATTCATGGGATGGAGCACTGCGCGTAGTTTCTTGAGATGCAGATTTTTTATCTTCTGTTGATTGCTTGAATAACATGGAGAGGCCAGATACGAGCCTTTTCATTAACGGTGTGTCTACTTTATTTATTAAATATCACGTTCTCGGCGCTTACGCGACATAAAATCATATATCTTTAGAATTTCGTGGAGATGGTCGCGTGCGCTGAAGTTAAGAATGCTTTAATCCGTTCGCTCTTGCCACTAATCTATTTGAAATAGTTGAATTTGTTAGTCAAAAATTCATTGAAGCTTTACAAAGTATGAAATAGGTAATAAAACAAATTCGAAATTAAAAATTTCGTCTTCCAGTTGACCATGCTCGAGTGGAGTCAAAGCTTGATGGCTCTAGGTACTTTTTTTTTTTTTTTTTTTTTTTTTTACAATGCGAGAAACATGCATACATTCACAGAGATTGTTCATTATTTAATTTCTTTAACTATAGTACAAGTCGAGTATTTGATAGCAACAGTCTGAAAATTGATACGCCATTTATAGTGATTCAGTGCGAAATAGCGTTTAGAGACTAATATCCCATTCGGGAGTAACGCCACTTTTGGGCTTAAAAAAAAAAAAAAAAAAAAAGACAAATGAAATAAATTAATAAAATAATAAAATCTGAAAGCTTTCAATTTTGTATCATACCCAAAATGGTGTTTTTTTACGGAGGATTCCAGATGCCCATATTCGAGTGAAGAACTACGTTATTAAAAATTTTATGTCTCTAGGTACCATTTTTTTTCACAATGAAAAAACATACATACATTCATGCATATTCTTCATTATTTAAATCCTTTAAATACACTTATGTCCATAAATTAAGGATAATGCCAGTTCCCGCCAATAAAGGTTAAGAATCAAAGCAAACATGATTTATTAGTAAAGCCCATTTATTAAACAAAAGATAAATAACAAAAAGAATGGTGAATGTATTATACCATTAAAAAAACTACGATTTTTGCTCCCTGTAGAAATTACGAAAAAGATTTTCCCTTACAAAAACTTAGCATTACATAGTTGGTACGGTGGTTAACACATAGAATATCTCCCAGACGAAGAAATGTAGTCCCTACAAGGCCTAGGCATGCTGAGTGTCAAATTTTCGAGCTGATCTTGGGGAAGATTACTCCACTCAGCAAGTAATACCCTCCGAAATTCCGGCTCACATGTAGGAGGTTCTTAACGTGCTGAAATTCATAAGCCAAGCATGTCCCATACATGCCAAATCGGATAGAAATGAGGTGAGAATTTTGGCCATTCCGTACGCATGGTATCCTCAGGTTGAAAGCATGCCTTTACAATATTTGCACCGTGAGAACGGGCATTTCCCTCCATAGACACAAATTATGTGCGCATGGCACCCCTAATGTAACGTCCATGTTGTTCCAGAATGATGTCCTGATAAATTTGTTTTGCTATGGTTCTGATCTGTTCTGGAGCCCTGTATATTTCCACCCCAAACGAATATTCCTGCACCACTGTAACGGCGTCGTTCAATGATGTTGTCTTGGTAGTAGCGGGTACCTTGAGTTCTCCATATTAAAGTCCTATATCAATCAGATTGCAAGCTAAACCTGGACTCATCGGAAAACATCATACAAGCCCACTGTGATGTTGTCCACATCATATGTTCTGTACTCCAATCTAATCGCTGGCGACAGTAAGTTGCGTGAGCGGAAAACATCTAACAGGACTACGAGCGTGTACACCATTCTGTCCCAAACGTCCGTACACGGTTTTCCTTAAAAATGTCATACCCGTGGATGAAGAAAAGCTGACGAGACAGGTGTGATTCTGTGCTCCGTCTGCTTGTTTTGGTAGTTACTGCTACGTATCAGTCGTCATTGGGCATGGTAACTCGGGGGTAACCTGTACTGTAACTGCTACTAATATTTCCATCATTTTGGAATCGTTGCCAAAGCCTAGAGATGAAACTTTGGGCTATTCCAAGTTCCTCGGATACTTCCATGTGAGTACGCCCATATTCCAGGTGGCCGATAATTCTACCACGTAAAATATCACCCATTTGCGTCCTCTGTGACATAACTATTCAGTAAGACTGAGCGGCTTACAGAATGCTTGTGAACAATTTTACTTCTTTGCTATCATTCCTTATATACACTTATCTTACACTCTCGTCATCTGATGTACTATCGACGTCATACGATGGCTTCCTGTAATTCTCATATTATTCTTGAAGATATGCACAATAACTCTACAGGTGAAATCTTTACTTTAGAGTTCGATTTCCGTGCGACTCTGAATTATCCTAAATTTACGGACATGAGTGTATTATGCAGGGATCTAATATTCAATTTCAACAATCTGAAAAGTAAAATGCCGTTTTAAATTTAAAAAAATAAACAGACATTTTTCGCCATAATATATTCTATAAAGAATGTCGAATTTTCTTTATTTAATGGACTATGATTATGATTTTAGTTTCTTGAAAAATAACGCATTATCGCGTTCCCAAAATGCTAATACACATGAAAGTTGGTTTATTAATAATTAGCTAAGTTACTTTTCAGCATCACCTTTTGCCACAAACAACGTTTAGCGATTTCATGAACAATTTTTACATAATAAAAGTGCATGTACCAGTAAATGATGCTATATTTACATACTGTTTTGTAATACTGCAGTAAATAAACATAATGTTACAGTAGTAATGCAAGCCAGTATGATTAAAACCATTGCATAAGAGCAATGAATGATGTACGTTGGTTTTCAGGAAGAAAAGCTGAACAAGAGAATTTACTTTGAAAGATATGTATAAAATGCCTCATTATATTTTTATGCAGTAACTATGTATCAAAAACCAACATTCAAAAATTAATTTAATCAAATAACATACATAACATGAAAAAAATAGATGACTGATTATAGAGGTAAATGTTAAGAGCAATGAATAACTTATTTTTAAACAAATCGTATAAAACGTGTTTTTCTTTCATTTATATAACATTTTTCATGGATAGCAAGTTTTTTTCTTAAATCTTTCGTACAGCAGTTTCATTACGCATTTTCCTATAGATGTTGACTTTTTACATCTGCAAAATAATTACAACTTATAACCTTATTAAAACGGATAGCTTTCTGTCCGCGCATTTTCATATTTAATTTATTTAAAATTATTATTAGACCTGTACAATCTTTCAGATTATATCCATGCAGGAAACAGAAGAGATCCGCTTTAATTTAAAAAAAAAATATTTAAGTGCATAAAAGCCTAATTTTTGTTTACCATAGCAGCCATATTTGTTTACACTTGAAACTTAGCAGAACAGTGAATTCTGTTTTTGCACCTTCAGTGTCTTTTCACCGAGTGGGACCAAAATTAAACTTCCATTTTTGTGCACCGAAAATCTGCCTTATTGCTTGCTGGCCGAATTGCTTATTTTTGAGTAGAAACTCTAATTTTAATTGTAATTTTTTTATTGTTTTAACTGTATATGGTGTTTTATTCTTTGCCTATATTTTTCAATTTTTAATGAATATATTTTGAGGTTTTTATGCATTTTTGCCTTGTCGCGATCTGAGAAGAAAGTTAATTGAATGAGAAATATATTTCTGATGAAATTCGAGGAAATGAGTTTACATTAAATGCAGCAAAAAAGCATATAATTTAATATTCCGTACAAGGAATTTATGTGGTGTACACATCAGATTTTTTACTTAATTGAACTTATTAAGATTTTTTAGTTATACTTTTGAAATCATATTAGATCAAAGTAAGTCTTGCGAAACGGAAACTAGATCATTTTTCTAAATCGTGTTAAGAAAAAAATATAAAAATAATTCGTGAGGAAAGAGAATTATGTATACTTTACTTTTATACAAACACAAAAATGGGACAGTAAATCCGTTAATTGTTACATTTTATTACGACTCTCGAAAACTGAAATTCTAAAGGTTATGGCGGACAGGCTGTCGAGAAAACTGCATTGCGTTATTGACAACGATAAGCGAGTTATCGAAAACTACTTGCTTGCTTATTCAGGCACCGCTAGTTCATATTTAAATTACATATAGGGAGAATCATAAAAATTCTGTGTATCTCGTCTGAAATTGAACCAAGGGTGAGCGCTTGGTTAGCATAAAATTTAGCACATGCTGTACTAATGGAAAATCAAGCGTTTGCGATTTAATGCTTGCAGAATTATGAAATATGCATAAAATAAGAAAGACATGTAATTATTAGCAGTTCAGACAAAGTTGCTTCATGCAAGCAATTTTGTTTTATTCGTAAGCAACATAAATCAGCGTAAAATGTTTAGCTATTTAAAACACTTTTAAGCTCCGCAAATAGAAAATAAATGCAAATTCACAATTGCCTTTGGAACAGCCTTCCCTTCCCCCCCCAAAAAAATAAAATAAAATAAAAAATAAAGCGGAATTAAACTTCCTTGTATGGATTATTTGTATTCATACTTTGCAGCTTAAATAAGCATTTTTCCAATCCTTTTTCAAAATATTCCTAAACTTTTACTTCGCACGTAAATAAAAATGGATTTGTTTTTCTTAATGTCACATGGGATGAGAAAGAGAAAATATTTTTTTCTTTTTTTAAGTCTACTGTTCAATTATTTTAACAAATGTGATACTTATACTGCTTTTTCATATTACAAAATGGATTAGAGAGCTAATAAGACACGCAGCTACGTTACATTTATAGTATATGATTTAGCAACATATTTAAACCCAAAATTTGCTAACGGTTATTTTATTACACTGGAGATTAAATAATTTATGTTTTAGTAATTAAACCAATAAATGCTGCATTTCTTAATGCAGGAATGGGATAAAAAGTGCACGGATGTTATAAATTGAACAGCGCTAGAAAATATTACCATAAATCAAGAGAGAATTAAAAATAGTGCAAAAAGAAATATTAAAATGTGAAAGATCACTAAAGCGTTTTAATACTCTAAATTTTACAGTACGATCATAGGTTTTCAATAAAAATTACACTATAGCTATTTAACTCCTGCTCCCTTGATAAAATAAATTAACCCTGCAATTCCGATCAGTTTTTAGATAAGATTGTATTTTTCTATTTGTTCATATTTTTTTCTAATTACTTCTCTATTAGTCAGCGATATATTCCTTTTATTTAACTTTCACGGCAGATTACTTCAAATTTTACTTTTTCTTTCAAAATCTAATTATTTTTCCATCCATACTATTTTTGCAGTTTAATTTTTAGAATTAATCTTTTAACAAATTATTTGCCTCCAAGTTAAAATGCAGCTTTTCATTGCAACGGAGTGTTATTGAAAGAGGAAGTTGTGTATAAACTTTAAATTAATAAATTAAAACGCGCTCTGTGCTAAAACAAATTTTTTAAGGAACACAGTATTTATTTTAAGACATTTCATTTTTGTTAATATATTTACTAATGTCTTCCCTTTCTAAATCTGTAAGGACCACTAGCGGCCGAGTGGTAAAGTCGCTGAACATGGGTAGTTCGGTCCGGGGCTCGAATCTCGACGAACGGGGTGGCTGCATGGGCGGTTTCGTGGTTTTCCCCCATGCGTAACGTGTATATGAGCCAGTTTTCCTTAGAATGTCCACCCCGAAGGCATTCCTCCTCTTACTCAGATGGCCCTCGCGTGTTTTGCCATAACCACATCTAAATCTATAATATTGCTTCTACGTTCCTTACCTTTAGAGAATACACACACTTCTTGAAATGTATGAGCAACACAATAGACAATTTTGCTGCTCAGAACAGCTTCGTTTTGCTTTAGAAGATAAGCATTTTTAAATCAATATTGTTATTACTTTTGTACCACTTATGTACTAAAACATCACTTTGTAAAGTGTTAGTGGAAACCTAAAGTTACTTCAAGATTTTTTGTTTAACTGTGTGGTTAGATCATGAATATTTTAGGCAGTTCCTTATACTAAAACTACCATTAACTGGCAAAGAAAAGTTGTTTCACTGCTTTATTAGTTAAGTCATCTTCCATAAATTTTAACGATACTACCAGCAGATACTCACCAACAGAAACTGAAATTACCTAGACACTTTACCTATTACTTTACTAACCTCCAGACATTGCGGTCCCTAGCTTACAACTTAGCTTAGGTTACTGGGTTAAAAGTTGTCGGAAGACTATGCATGGCCTTTGTAAGTGATAGCTACCACATGCCTAACGTTTTCATTTACTAATCTTCTAGAAGAACAAAAGAAGATAAAGCAAAAGGACAAAAGAAAAATCTTAAAACAAAACTGATTAGTCAGCTGAGAACTTTAAAAGATTACGATTTTAGTTTCCATTTTTGTGATCGAATTACTTTTAAACAATCACTACATTTAAAAAGGAGGAACGTGAAATAAGGAAACAAAGTTCAAAATTAGGCATGTTCTATATCCATTGAAATTTATCGCAATAAAATGTTAGACAAAATCATCTTATGGAATCAAACACTATAATAAGATAATATATTTCTAAGATTATTTATTAAGAAAAGAGCCTTATGGGGCAGCCTCATGTTAGGATGTTAATTAGTCATATATATTTTAAAGAGATAATTAATTAGGATAAAATAGTAAGCCTCCGATTCTCTAACGAATCGAACAAGCGAACGCATGAAACTTGCTGCGGTATGAAATGTATGAGAATTAAAAAATAGAAAGTTGTATATACATTTTGAAAGTGTATGAACCGCTATTGTATGAACAACATGGGAAAGAAAATGGGAGAATTAAAAAATGAAAGAATAAATCCACAGACGGAATAATTCACAACATCCCATGCAATTCACACTGGCATTAAATCTTGTAATTATTGCGGCAGTGGGGGAGTTAGACATTGGTATTTTTGGCTCAAAGTACATTACCGAACTTACCAATCTTTGCGATAGGTAAAAAAATTATTTTGCCTCAAATCTCTTTACCGACCCTTGTTACTAATCCCTGAAATAGGTGAAATAAACTTCCGTCTCAAATCATTTTTCATATCCTAGTTATTAACCATTCGGACAGGTAAAATCAAGATATGTAAGATTTTATTTTAACTCAAATCTCATACTCATACCTAGACGCATAATTTTGGTATGTATGAAAGCATGGTATAGCTAAAGTTGTTCATATGTGTTTTAAATTAAAATGACCACCCATCTTACCTGTATCCTGTCTAACAATCAGTTTTTGTTTTCAGTCCCCCAATCATCTTGCCTAGAAAACCTTTTTTGAAGTGTTGATATTGTTATTAACTCGTCGATCACACAGTCAGAACTAAACTATTTTTGTCGTCTTGCGTTTGTATGTGTTTCGGAGTGGAAAACGGCTTATTTTTCGCTTCCTTTTTTGCACGTGGTGTGACCGCCATTTTGTGATTGCATGGGTTTCGGTAAGTACTTTTTTAAATTTTGAAGTTCTGTTTGTGTTTCGCATATTTGGATACTCTGCTTTGCTTGTCTGATTTCATGCATTTTGGTTGCAAACGTTTTGTTTTCTATTCGTTTCAGTGTGGGATTTTTCTGCTGTTTTGCGCGTGCTTTATTATTGGTTAGTTAATTTAGTTTGATTTTCTGTATTGTTTATCATGCCTTCATCCGTTAATCTTTTCAATAAATTCCGCTTGAAACAGCAAAAATTCCTGAATCATTTTGACTTTATACTTAACTGTAAATGCAAAAAAAATTATTTCTAATTTCATTAAAATCAAATCTACTCAAAAACCTTCCAGTCGCGTTTCAAGAATTCTGTTAAACTGCAAGCTTACCTTACTTCGATCCATCATAAGGGATACACGTCAACAATCGTGCAAAATTGAACATGAGCTCTATAAGCTTCATCTGAAACTCGCTAATTAATATCCAAAATTCACTGCTCTTGAACAAAAGTATTGGTCTAGAACGGAGAATGCAGTTAACCGTCATAAAAACACCCTTGCAGTTAAATTCGAAAAACTTCTTTTACAGTCTTCCAGTTTAAGTAGTTCACGAAAATCTTCCCATTGTAAACATTAAGCCAATAGTTAATATTTCTAATGTTAGTTTATCAGAAGAACAAAAGAGAATTCTAAAATATATTATTTTAACTTCTCACAAACCTGAAAACCATCGATTACAAAGATTTTGGCTCCTATCGAAAAAGCTTTCAAGTACAGTAAAGTTTCAGATCCATAGAAAGAAATGTTTAGGCATCTTATCGCTCATAATGTGAAATTCAATAATAAACCTTTGAAACCAAATCTAACTGCGAGAGAGAGAGATAAAATGCGCGAAATTCATTCTAATCCGGATATTATCATTTCAAAGGCCGACAAAGGTGGCTAGATAGTCGTCATGGATAAGAACACTTACATCGATGGTGTCACTAAACTCTTAAACGAAGGACCATATAATTCGATCCCTAAAGATCCTTCACCTTCAGACCTGTCAAAAATAAAAACTGCGATCAAATCTTCACAAATCATTTCAAGCAACTTAAAACATTCGCTTATCCCATCTGTTGCGAATTGTGCCAGATTATATGCTCTTCCCAAAATTCATAAAAGTGGTACTCCTTTCCGCTCTATTGTATCAAATTTAGGTACTGCCTCGTATCCATTAGCTAAATATTTAGTTTCTAGATTTTCAACTGTATTAGACAATAACATTTACAGCATAAAAAATTCAATAGAGTTTGTAAAAAAGGTTAAAATAATTTCTCCTAGAAATTTAATCATGGTTTCTTTTGATATAAGATCATTATTCACCAATGTTCCAGTGGAGGATGCATTAAGATGTCTAGAAACCAGACTTCGCGAATTTCATTTCTCTTGCATCGAAATTGATGAACTATATTCTCTTACTCTTTTTGAAACAAACACATTTTGTTTTCCAAAATAAATATTACAAGCAAACTGAGGAATTAGCCATGGGAAGCTCCCTCAGTCTCATCCTGGCTGATATCTACATGCATTATTATGAATCAAAATTGTTTGAAACTTTAAACTTCCCAGTATGGTTCCGCTACGTAGACGATACTTTACCCTGTTTGAAGGTAATCAAGATGATTTAAATAAAGTTCTTTCAACAATGAATTCTATTGATCCTGCTATTTCAGTTCACCTTTGCACCTTTGAACTTGAGACTTGCAATTCTCTTCCGTTTCTCGACATTCTGGTCACACGTAACACATCCAACTTCAGTACTACAGTTTACCGTAAACCTTCATCGGTTTGCCTTCCAACACATTTTAAATCATGTCATCCGATCAAACAAAAGTTAGCTTCATTTTATTCCTATGTTTTCCGTGCTCTTCAAGTTTGCTCCCCCAAACTACCCCTTGATGAAGAACTAAATTATTTAAAAGCAATAGCTATTGACAGGGGCTTTTTACCCAACATTATTAATCAAGCAGTTAAAAAATTCTCATCTCAACACACTAAAAGGCATACTCTTGTTTTAGGAGATTATAAAAATTCTGTTGTCATTCCCTTCTTTCCATCAATTAGCTATAAAAATGCACATATTTTGAAGAAATTTAAATTTCGGGTCTTTTATTCTCCCATAAATAAAATTCCGAGTTCCACACTCAAGGACCATCTTCCGAATATGAATTCCTGGGGTATTTATAGGATTCCTTGCCAGTGTGGTTTAATTTACATTGGCCAAACTAAGAGAGCCTTAAAATTTCGCGTCATATAATAGAAAAAAGAAAACACAGAAGTCTTCTGTTGCCCAAAATTGTTTGTCTGAAAATCACACTTTCAATTTTTCTGCTGCCAAAATTATTCAAAAAACATCTTCCATTGGAGAACTGGATATTCTAGAGGCATTTCACATTAAAAAAAAATCTTTCTGTTCTAGTTAACGATCCTGATTCCAATCCATCTTTGCCTTCGGCCTTTAAAGAAATTATGTTTTAGTTCTGGTTTCATCAAGAGATGGCGACACTAGCTTATTTTCTGTCCAGGTTTTTTTATCTTATCTAATCATTATATCCTATCTCGTTCATTTGCGCTTTTGAAGCTGAGGATGGTGGTTCGGTAAAACCATCGAAACGAGGTCCGTGAAAATTTGAAAATATGACGCTGATTTTTGTTGTTTGACTTCTGAATTACTATTTTGAAAGCTCAGTGTTGATATTAATTCATCGAGGGCAGGAACAGAACTAAATTTTTTTGACTGCTCAACGTTCTCTCTCAGAATGTTTTTGATTACTCTATTTGTAAACCTTTTCTATAAATGTAAACACTGATCAACTGACACATAATTTTTTTCTGACCCGCGTCCATGGCATACACGCGTTTTTTCTCCTCGTCTTCCCTAATGCAAGACATTACATTTTGTGTTAAAACTGAGTAAATACGTCTTCTTTAAATAATGCAGTTAACAATTAAATGATAAATTATCTCAATGCATTATTTAGGCTGCATATATAGTAGAGTATAGCTTTCCAGATGGGGTAGGAACAAAACAAAAACAAACAAAAAAAAAATCACATAACTCTTATCAGGGCAGTTTTCAAATGAGTGTGCGGCACCAGATAATATGCAACTAAAATAAATAGTAGTTTCGATGTATATAAAACTAGGGAAAGTAGAAAATATTATTTAACCAACTCATTCCTTCAAAAAAAAATTTTTTTCTGCAAAGTATTATCTAATTAATTCTTAGTAGAAATTTCAGAATCATTATTCATATATTACTTCACTTAAATATATTCTTACATTAAAGCGTAGAATAACATAAAGATAATTAAAATTAGGGGTACGAAATCTTGATGCTTATATCAACTAAACATCTGATACACATATAAATCAGATCATATGCTTATCTATGTACAACTTAATTCTAAACTAATGCTCTCGAAATACATTTTAAAGTAGAATTCAATTCTTTAAAGTTCATTAAAATGAAATTGTATTCCTGGGTCTCAGTGTACGAGTACATATTTATATGCTGTGCTAGCAACACATCCATGAATCCAGTCTGAAAAAAGAAATCTCAGAATATTCCTCACACATACATGTCTCAGTATTAAGAAACAAAAGCTCCAGTTGCATGGAACTAAACATAAGCAACAACAAAAAGATACGTATCACAGAAGAGACTTCTTGATATTGTAATTTTATTTCTTTCTTTCTATTCAACGTCATATATTGTTAAGTAGAAAGTGAGACAGGCATTTGTAAGCGTCTAGTTTTATTAACTCTGTCTAGAAAGGTACGTATCTGTGTATTTTTTGCATATTTATAAAGTATTCTAACATAGGGAGCTTTCGAAATGGATTATTATTCGATATCACTGTCATCTAAAGTCATACGTCTCGCATGGCAATAAGGCAAAATCTTCAAATATTTGGGAGTGGGGGAGCAGAACGCACTTCAGAAAAAATTCACTCAAATAACATATCTTTTTCCAAATCTACAAACATCCATAATAAGTGGAAAGGTGAGAATGAAAATTCTCATTTATCATTATTAAAGAAATCTGAGTAAAAATTACTTAATAAATAAATATCGATGCATATAATCATTACCTTTTGCACAGCTTATAATATACAAACACACGTACAAAACAGAGCTAAAATGATATTGAAAATAAATTTTTTATACCGCTCTACTAAGAAGAAGTTTCCAATTATTAAGTCGTTACTTAATCTCTCAAAAATCTTTTAGAAAACATTTGAATACACAAAACTGGCTGTGGAAGAAGTACTCTGGGTAATCCTCCCGCGTCTCATTGTATGATATAAGTATCTAACATATTCATCTAGTAACTCGAAAGGCCCACTAGCGGCTGAGAGGTAAAATTGCTGAACACAGGTAGTTTAGGCCTGGGCTCGATTTTAGGCGAACGGGCTGGCTGCATGGGGGTTTTAATCGCTTTCCTCATGTGCAACGTGTATACGAGCCAGTTTCCTTTAGAAAGTCCTACACAAAGGCTTCCTTTCCCTTAGGAAGATAGCCCAAAGTGCTTCCTCATAATCATCGAAACTAAAAGAGCAACTTAAAATATCGTGGTTCAAATCTCAGAGAGGACACAGATGATTTCAAACTTTTCTTGCTCTCGAAACCTAATAGTCTCTAGAGTAGGGCCTGAAATGAAATTGAGGTAAATGAATACTCGTCAGCACTTGAATTAAGCTGACTAGGTCTTGTACTTCATCCTAGTCACTCTTTATGTAGAATGTAAAAGTTATCGCATTTCCCCGTATGTGCTCTTGTGGCGTAAATGGTTAGCATTTGCAACTAGCAAGTGGAAGATCCGTGTTTCAAATTAGCGGTGAAGGCTCAGTTGATTTCTTACGTTTGTAGGATCCTAATTTTGAGTATAATTTAAAGCCCTTTCTTCCAGTTAAAAAAAAAAGAAATTGAAAGCTTTCAGATTTTATATTACGACCAGACGGGCATTTTTTCCATTTTCAGATACATACACATTTCTAGAGCATCTTTAATATTAAAAAACAGCATATCTTTTGACAGACAGTCTGGCGCACTGGAGATAATTTTTTTTCCTTCAGCTTTGAAATTTTTTAATCAGAAATTCGTTACAGTTTTACAAAATATAAAACAAATTCCAAATTCGGGCTTTCATGTGCCCGCGTTCGGATGGAGGACTATGCTATTCATTCAAGAAACATGTATACATTCATGCAGATTCTTCATTATTTAATTTCTTTAAATATAATGCAGGGGTCTAATATTTAGTGGCAACAATTTGAAAAGTGATGCATTGCAATTGAGTGATTCAAAGTAAAATGCCGTTTAGAGACTAATACCCCTTCTGGGCTAGCGCCGCTTTGGACTAAAAAGATCACTCTAGAGATTTGTATTTAATTTAATGCAAATTTTATCATTTCCAAAAATAATATTATGACACCAGTGCTTCCATATTCCTGTTTTCCTAATGTTAATTACCTTTAAAAACCATCCATCTACAAACCTTAAGTACTTAACTAGCTTTAGTAATATCTGTATACGCTATCCTAACTTTCTGACTACTGAAACCTCGGGTAACTATGACTGACGCCAGAGCCGGTGCAACGGATGCAGTCGCAACGGGTGGAAATACTTAAAGGAGGCAATATTTTAAAATTTCAGGAGGAACTGGGAGGCAGAATCAATGAACCACAGAGATTGTAAAGGACTAGAACCGACCGTGCAAATAACTTTAACCTCATGAGAATGAAATTAATTGTTTGACTTTTTTTCCATGGAAAAAACGTTTTCCTTTGCAAAGCGCGTATAAAATTTAAAGTCCGTATACAGTACTAGAATATAATAAATGATCAAAATTGTCGTAGCGTGAAGGCAGGCGGAGCGTTTGGTTTATAACCAACCATTCAAGAGACAATTCTTTGTATAATATTTAAACATTATGTTGTTACGAATTTTGTATTTAGATGGCTAATATTAGTAGAGAATTATAATTAAAATTGTTTTATTTCCCCATGCAATGCAGCGCGTGATAAATTTTAAGAGAAAGCTACGCCGAAAAAGCAAAAATATAGGAGCATGTGCATTTTAACATTGAATAAAAGTTTATCTCGCTAATTTATATTTAATTTGAATAAATGCAATTGACTACTATGTTAACCATAATTCTGCACTTTTGCTTTCCAGAAATCTCGAGAAGCAGAAATTACTAGTATCTCTCGCGACCGATTTAAAGCTATAAAAAGCTAGAAAGAGAACTTCTCATCTCAGTTGCTTAGTTACTGTTACTGCGAATAGTTGTTTAGTTAGTTACTGTTATTATTGCTGATCAGGTTAGCTTACTCTGCGCTGTGGATTGCGTTCTATTTAATTTTTTAGTATTAAAAGTATAGCTAAAGATTATATTGCGTGATATTGTGCGAATATCTCTGAGGAAAAATCTAGTGTTCAGTTATATTTCTTTTGATAAGAATAAATTTTATTAACATTTTATCGGACTTGTGCATTCAATCTACTACGAATCCTTACGCACTCAACAATATATAGATTTCAAACAAAGACGCAAATAACATACAATAACTTGATTGATATTGCCTTCCAATTTTACTTATGATTTAGAAATTAAAATTTAAGTAATATTTAATTCGCTAAAATATAAACAATGACAAACTGCTTGGAACGACTTCATTTCTATTCACTTTACTGATAAAAATTCAACTTTAAAATGTATGCCTTTCTAGCATTAGATATTTTAATTTTGAAGTGATACTTATGGACAGAACGCATTAAAAAAAGATGGGTAATTTCATTTCATTTCTATCATAACACTATAATTCTACTGAAGAAAGCAAATAGGTTATCACAATCATTTGTGAATTCTTATTAAATAACGGATGGAATAAAGGTGTTATCTATTACGAATGAGTGTTTAATACAATATTACCTCCCATACAGCCTATTTATCCCTAATTATAGCAGTAATTAGCAAAGTGAAAAGCCGCCAAATTCTTCCAGAGTTAAAACAAAAATGAACAAAAATATATTTCCATTAAACTAAAAACTCCATCAATTACACAGCTAAAGATTTCCTCCGCTGCCATCATCCGTCATTTTCTTCATTTCAACGTGCTGATTTCATTATCTGTTTAGTCAGTAATTTCTAATCGAGGTGGATTCGGCACAAGAAAACGCCAGCAAAGTTTTAAATAACTTAATTGATTTTAAGATACGTTGGAAGGAATATCCGTTAAAGACTTATTATGCGGCATTTGTTATTTCCGGCGGCACTCTATCTGTAAGTGAGTCATTAGTGCTTTTGCGTAGAGAGAAAATGCAATATTTTTGAATGGAATATTTAGAGCTATCAATAAATTAAAAATAATACTAAACTTAGTTTACAGTTTATACTTTTTTTGGATCTTATCAAAACCATATTAAGATATTATATTTCATTAAAACATAGAGGTTTTAATGAAATCTGAAATGTGACTTATTCGATAGATGTATAAGATTCTTGTGAAATAAATTCAGACGTAGCATTATAATGCTGCGAACTATGGGTTCGTAGCTGTCTCATTAAATAACGATTTCAGATGAGCAGGAAGATTTATTATAAATAATGAGAATACAAAAAATAAAGAGCTTTTAAATAATTAAGACACAATAACACGCCGAATAAATACTAATTCAGAAGTCAAACAACAAAAATCAGCGTGAACCGCAAATGAACGGTTTTGCAGCTGAAGATGGTGGTTCGGTAAAACCATCGAAACTAGTCCTGTGAAAAGTTTGTAAATATAACGCTGATTTTTGTTGTTTGACTTCAGAATTAGTATTTATTCGGCGTGTTATTCTGTCTTAATTATAGAAGCCCCAAACAGGCTTATTTTTTGCTTTCTTTTTTGCACGTGGTGTGGCCGCCATTTTGTGATTGCATGAGTTTCGGTAAGTACTTTTTGCAATTTTCAAGTTATGTTTATATTTTGTATATTTGGATATTGTGCTTTGCTTGTCTGATTTCATGCATTTTGCTTACAAACGTTTTGTTTTCTATTAATTTCAGTGAGGGATTTTTCTGCTGTTTTGTGTGTGCTTTATTATTGTTTAGTTAATTTAGTTTGATTTTCTGTATTGTTTAATATGCCTTCATCCGTTAATCGTTTTACTAAATTACGCCTGAAACGGCAAAAATTCCTGAATCATCTTGACTTTTTACTTAAATGTAAATGTAAAAAATTGATCCCCAATTTTATTCAAATCAAAGCTAATCAAAAGCCTTCGAGTCGCGTTTCAAAAATTCTGTTAAATAGCAAGCTTTCCTTACTTCGGTCCGTCATAAGGGATACACGTCAACAATTGTCCAAAATTGAACGTGAACTCTATAAGCTTGATCTGGAACTCGCAAAATCATATCCAAAGTTCACTGCCCTTGAACAAAAGTCTTGGTCTAGAACGGAGAATGCAGTTAACCGTCATAAAAACACCCTTGCAGTTAAATTCGAAAAACTTGTTTTACAATCTTCCAGTTCAAGTAGTTCAAAAAATCTTCCCATTGTAAACATCAAGCCAATAGTTAATATTTCTAATGTTAGTCTTTCAGAAGAACAAGAGAGAATTCTAAAATATAATTTTAACTTCTCACAAACCTGTAAACCCTCGATTCCAAAGATTTTGGCTCCTATCGAAAAAGCTTTCAAGTTCAGTAAAGTTTCAGATTCACAGAAAGAAATGATTAGGCATCTTATCGCTCATAATGTGAAATTGAATAATAAACCTTTGAAACCAAATCTAACAGCGAGAGAAAGAGCTACATTGCGTGAAATTCATTCTAACACAGATATTATTATTTCAAAGGCCGACAAAGGTGGCCAGGTAGTCGTCATGGATAGGAACACTTACATCGATGGTGTCATTAAACTCTTAAACGAAGGACCATATAATCCGATCCCTAAAGATCCTTCACCTTCGGACTTATCAAAAATAAAAACTGCGATCAAATGTTCGCAAATCATTTCAAGCAACTTAAAACATTCGCTTATCCCATCTGTTGCGAATTGTGCCAGATTATATGCTCTTCCCAAAATTCATGAAAGTGGTATTCCTTTCCGCCCTATTGTATCAAATTTAGGTACTGCCTCGTATCCATTAGCTAAATATTTAGTTTCTAGATTTTCAACTCTATTAGACAATAACATTTACACCATAAAAAATTCAATAGAGTTTGTAAAAAAAGTTAAAAACATTTCTCCTAGTAATTTACTCATGGTTTCTTTTGATGTAAAATCATTATTTACCAATGTCCCAGTGGAGGATGCATTAAGATGTCTAGAAGCCAGACTTCGCGAATTTCATTTCTCTTGCATCGAAATTAATGAGCTAATTTCTCTCACTCAATTCTGTTTGAAACAAACACATTTTGTTTTCCAAAATAAATATCACAAGCAAACTGAGGGATTAGCCATGGGAAGCCCCCTCAGTCCCATCCTGGCTGATATCTACATGCATTATTATGAATCAAAATTGTTTGAAACTTTAAACTTCCCGACATGGTTCCGCTACGTAGACGATACTTTTACTCTGTTTGAAGGTAATAAAGATGATTTAAATAAAGTTGTTTCAACAATGAATTCTATTGATCGTGCTATTCAGTTCACTTTTGAACTTGAGACTTGCAATTCTCTTCCGTTTCTCGACATTCTGGTCACACGTATGTCATCCGACTAAACAAAAGTTAGCTTCATTTTATTCCTATGTTTTCCGTGCTCTTCAAGTTTGCTCCTCCAAACTAGCCCTTGATGAAGAACTAAATTATTTAAAAGCAATAGCTATTGACAGGGGCTTTCCACGCAACATTATTAATGAAGCAGTTAAAAAATTCTCATCTCAACACACTAAAAGGCACACTCTTGTTTTAGGAGATTATAAAAATTCTGTTGTCATTCCTTTCTTTCCATCAATTAGCTATAAAGTTGCACATATTTTACAGAAATTTAACTTTCGGGTTGTTTATTCCCCATCAATAAAATTCCGAGTTCCATACTCAAGGATTCCATTCCGGATATGAATTCCTGGGGTATTTATAGGATTCCTTGCCAGTGTGGTTTAATTTACATTGGCCAAACTAAGAGAGCCTTAAAATTTCGCGTCAAGGAACATGAGGCATATGTTAGAAAAAAGGAAACACAGAAGTCTTCTGTTGCTCAACATTGTTGGTCCGAAAACCACACTTTCAGTTTTTCTGCTGCCAAAATTATTCAAAAAACATCTTCCATTGGAGAACTGGATTTTCTAGAGGCATTTCACATTCATAAAAATCTTTCTGTTCTAGTTAAGGATCCTAATTCCAATCCAAATTTGCCTTCGGCCTTTAAAGAAATTATGTTTTAGTTCTGGTTTCACCAACAGATGGCGCCACTTGCTTATTCTTGTCCAGGCTTTCTTATCTTATCTAATCATTATTTCCTATCTGGTTCATTTGCGGTTTTGCAGCTGAAGATGGTGGTTCGGTAAAACCATCGAAACTAGTCCTGTGAAAATTTTGTAAATATAACGCTGATTTTTGTTGTTTGACTTCTGAATTAGCTTTTAAATAGTTCAAAAAAGAAGACGGTTATTAACGAAGTTCCTCCCCCAAATTACTCATTTTAGAGTAGAGTTTCCTCTACTTTAAAATATAATTCAGTAACTCTAAAATATAATTCTTAGCTCTTTTTTAAGCGCAAAATGCCAGAACTCAAAAGTCTCTTACCCTAGTCTTGACATCATTGTAGCCGTTAAACCGATTATAAAGATTGTTTGAAATTACTATCATAATACTCTTCAAATAATCTTTTCTTACTCTTCTAGGATATATTAAGAAACACCTGTTACATATAACATGTAATGCGATTCATTATACCTAACTTTAAACATATACAGCTAAGTATTTTTCTGTTGAGCAATAATTCAAGATAGTTTACATTTATATAAGAAATAAGCGTTATATAAAATAAGGTTAGCGTTGCAGGGGTAAGTCCATTTAACATTGAGGTAAATGGCTATCTGACCAAATTTGCGAGTACTTTTGTGTGAAAGTTTTCAGAAATAAAGTTTTACGGGAAAAATTTTATTTCATTGGTTCTATGTACATTCAATCCATTACAAACTAGTACGCAGTAACAATATGTTTTTACTCGTCTAGACATATGCATATATTATGTAAACCGCTTCGGACTAAAATCAGAATCTCTTTTCGATACACATCTTCGTGACTTTTACCAAAAATGGAAGTTTACATGGAACATGTTGAAAGAGTGAAAGTTTTGTGCATGCATTACAGTGCGATACTGTTACAAAACTAAGAATCATAATTATTTAGAGCATTTTAACAGCGTTAGGAAAGCTAGCTCCTAATATGTTTAATATGAACAACATAATTATATTATAAGCTCATATTTATTCTGCTTTCTCCGTAACAGGAAAAGACTGTCTAATATTCTAATAGGATATTCCTGATGCAAATATTTATAATTTTGGCGCATTTAAGGCCCGTCGAAGGGCTTTAACATTTAGAGTATCCTATTGACAAAAAATGCCTGAACAAAGTAAAAAATGTTCATAAAATGGTGTAGAGACATTAGGTATTTTTTGGAAGCAGGCAAGATGAAAAATATCGAACGCCTTCGCCGGGAATCGAACCCCGGACCTCTCAATTACGTGCTGAGCGTGCAGACCATCACTCCACGAAGGCATGACAAGAAGGTGAGAGAAATATCTTATATACTCCCCCCCCTTTAAAGGGCGACTGGGGTTTTTTTAGGGGACCCAATCGTCAAATCCTTGGTGAGGCGAATCATCATCCAAAACCCTTTTGGTTCGGGCGTCACTGTAGAGACATTAGGTTTTGATCGGAGCAGGCAAGATGAAACATTAGCAACGCCTTTGCCGGGAATCGAACCGCGGACGTCTCAATTACGCGCTGAGAGAGCAAACCACTACACCATGAAGGCTCGCTAAGAAGGCGGGAGAAATACTTTATAGTGGAAATTAATTTTAAATACTAATGTCTCCAAGCGTTCCGAATTTGTGATAATCATCTGCATCAATCGAAAGCCAGATGCTCAGCTTTACGTCCTCTCTATATGTGAAACAATACAAAAATCATAAAATAAATTAAGATATTTATTTAAAAGAAAACCAAACCGCGGACGTCTCAATTACGCGCTGAGAGAGCAAACCACTACACCATGAAGGCTCGCTAAGAAGGCGGGAGAAATACCTTATAGTGGAAATTAATTTTAAATACTAATGTCTCCAAGCGTTCCGAATTTGTGATAATCATCTGCATCAATCGAAAGCCAGATGCTCAGCTTTACGTCCTCTCTATATGTGAAACAATACAAAAATCATAAAATAAATTAAGATATTTATTTAAAAGAAAACCAACAAGTAAGGGCCAGAGAACGTCTAAATTATGAAACTTCAAATGGAAGGGGTATTTTAGAAATTAAACTTCAAAAATAAAGATAAAATGGCGAATTCAGATACAATTATCATCTAAACTGAAGTTTATGAAGACAGGTAAAACCACCTAAGCAACGCCAATGTTCTTTTACCTTAAAATAATAAATACTGCGTTTTCGAGAGATCTATGGTGGAGCGTCTGAACGCAATAAATCAGTGATACTACGGTTAGGAAGTCATTTAGTTCAAACACATGGAGCACTAAATGAACTTATATCTGCCTCTTGTCAATTTGCTCTGGCTATTGCATTTGCATTTAATTCTTAATTTTTCGTAAGTGCCTGTGTTTTCATGCTACATGACATGTGAAAAACGCAAATAGATCATTCAAAATATCATCGATTAAAATAGTCTCATAAATATTTAAAACACACAACTTAATTTTTCGACGTTTAACTTAGCGATGACAAGCTTTTCAACTCTTTCCTTTATAATCAAAATATGTTCGAAGCATAACTCCTCGCTTTTGTCACCTTTTGGTTTGTTTTGTAAATTTAAATTAAGCTTCTGATCACTTTGTTACAATTTTGTATATAGCATGATGCATTTACTATTATGCCATTTAGCATTTGAAACTGATATATTTTATTTTTAACGTTTCTCAGGGACCGAAAATGTGTTTGCAAGCAGTAAAAGCCGGATTTGCTTTTAACGGATTGAAGCTTTTAGCTCTTCTTTGATCTCTAAGAGGTCAGATGTAAAAGAGACGCTTTAGTCTGATAAATTAAATAGCATTTTGCTATACAAACCTTAAAGACATAAAGTTTTTATTAAATTACAATGCACATTTCCGATACCATAAGAAAGTTATATCTTCGTACTTCGTATGTTACTGTCAGCCATCTGTTACAAGTACCGTACAACAGCAAAATTGAAAATCACTTAAAGTAAATCAATCAAAAATGGTCTTCTCAAACATATGGAAACTGTAACAATTGCTTTTTATGTAGTTTGCGAAACAATTCAAACCACTTTCATTACTCAGTTTTGAGCATGCTGTTACATACTATAAAAACTCATGTTGCAATTAATCTAACCTTTATTTATAATGTAAATGTAACAAACCCGAAATATTTTCTTGCGACAACCACAACTTATTATGTTCTGTCTGCTTTTAAAACAATTCATGTCGCCGAAAGACATACGCAACATTATTCTACTATTTCATAAAGCTTAGCCAAATATATGTTTTATCTTCCATTTTTAGACTCAATTAATGGAATAAACGAGTTCTCGGAACAACCTTATTTCTTCTTGGAGAAAATGATTTCTGTCACCTTTAACAGGCCTCCTTTGTAATCACTTTACCGATTAATGCAGAACTTACTGAAAATGCACTTTTCATGTTTATGGTATGGGGATTTTTCTCCCCATTCATGGCATGAATTTTATTTTTTTAGGAATTCATCATCCCATTAGCGATGCTAATGAAAAGATTCCCATAAGTACGTAAAGCGTGCATTAATATCTCATCGGACCTCTTTGAATGGCTTCAAATTACATTTGCAGTTTTAAGAATTCCCAAAATATGTTGTAATATGCTTAAAGCATATTCTCTTAAAGAGAAGAGCTTAAAGCTTCTCTTAAAGAGAAGAGCGGATAGTGATACGAAACGAAAGTTTTCTCAACGCTTCAACTTTCACTCTATTTCCATGAATTAATTTTTCCGAGAAACACATCAATTGGTAGTTTAAAACGCTTTTAAGAATCAAGGTTAAAGAATGCTTCTATACTTTATGATATCTGAAATATTCTGAGGTCCAAGACTAACATATTTAACTAGGATATTCCAATACAGAAGTTTTCCACGTTTCGATGTTCGCATTCAACGGTTCGTTCTTGCTGTCCTTATGTATATATATATATATATATAATCTTAAATTCACTTTGTGAGAAATTGAGTTATTCTACTAATTGCGCAATTGCTGTATATAAATGAATGTTTGTTTGTTTTTTGTCTTTTATACAAATTAGATTCATTCCGATCTTTATGGAACTTGCCTTACCTGACCTTCAATACAAGAGGAAGGTCACTCGCTACATAAGATTTCTAAAAAAAACCAGTCCATGGAATCCACACTCTATATACACATATATTTTCTCGCCTGTGCTTCGGCAGTGAAGTCACGTGACTGGTAACTTGACGAGTGTGGCCGTCGGCGGCGAACGAGAAAGAGTGCCTGTGTTCGGCGTTATAAAAAAAATTTAAATGTTGCCGCTCGAGAAAACGCAATTATATTAATTTGCCTTGAATTTAATAAGCAAACTCGGCTATTTAAGAGAAATATGTTGCCAGCGTCCAAATTAAAATATTTTAAAATATATTTTCATTCATCAAAGCGTAAAATATTTAATTTTTCTCGCATTAGTTAACACTCACGCATTTTCTTTGCTTTTTGAGAGTGAATTTGTAATAGTCGTCACAAAGCATTACTTTTGGTGTGAAATCAAATATGCTACCAAAAAAAAAAAAAAAAAAAAAATCGATTGTCTTATGTACGAAAGAAAACAGAACCACGAACTTGAGAAACAAAAGAGCAACGGAAAGCAAGCCTGGAAAATGTTCAAGTACGAGCTGCTCAAGCCGGTTCGTCTGAAACAAACGAACAACGGGAAGAAAGACTTGAGAACGTTCGAGCACGCACTGCTCAGGCCCGTTCGTCTGAAACAGACTATCAACGGGACGCGAGACTGGAAAACATTCGAGTACGCCCTGCTCGATCCAGACGAAAAACATTCGAGAACGCCCATCCACACGAACACTGCACGGTTTAAATCTTGTTGCAGTCCATTACGATACTAATTATGATTACACTCGTTATCCAAATGTGGTCATTAAGACGAATAACTTACGCAGGTATTGCACAGCCTTCAAATTTAAGAATGAAGCACCAGGAATGTTCTGCGTGGGTAAGAAAGCGAAAAATCCTGAATTCACCACCAATATCAACCTTGGCATCAGGTGACACAAAACAATCGAAACAATCAAAATACGCATAAAGAAAAAATTTCAAAACGAAATTAAAACACAAATACTTTCTTTTCTTTAAGCTGCATTGCAACGCATGCCGAGTAACAGCTAGTCACTTATAAAACAAAACTCCTACTCTGTATTCGGAACATAATTAGTTTAAATGATCTTTCTATGGATTGCATTTTGCAAATTTCAAGATAAAAGTTTGTTTATATTACTGTAAATGCATAGAAATAACCGTTATATAGTAAAATATTTTCTTCAGAAATATTATACAGAATTAAGAATTGATACAAAAAAGGAGAGTGGGTTCTAAAACGTGACTGAAAGTATACTATTTTGTTTTTATACATAGATATATCTTTGTACTGCTGTTGATCAAAAGTATTATACATTTATGTTAAGTAATAAATAGTCCTTGAATTATTATGCGTATCATTATTTGTATGCAACAATCATTATTTGTATTCTCTTCTGAAATTTTTTTCTTTTGCAGGGTTTGATTATTTTTATTTAATCTGACTTGAGTTACTTAATACCAAATTGTTATAAACGTCATAGCACCTTGTATATTATGTACCTAATTCACCTCGAAATCGACAGAGACTTGACTAAACACAAATCTGCACTAAACCTGAGGTTATTGCTTTGCCTAATTTTATGATTTATGAAATTCTTTTTTAAGTATTTTATTCCTTCAGAGAAATATTTGCATTAAGAAAGTACAATATATTTCTCGACAAGATATACGTTATTTTGTATAAAATTTTAAATTTCGGACCTATTTTCTCTGAATTGTTTGGATGTAGCTTACTGTCTCAACTACTTACTGTCTTTCCATTGTTTGTTGTTGTACCAATCACATTCCTGTCAGTAATTAATTGCTTCATCTATGTAACAAAGAATCGACATTACAGGGATCCAATAAAAGAGGGCTTCTTCTTTTATAACAGATTCATATTATCTTTATACTGAGTAATATGGAATTTCTCCAGTTTTTAAGAGCAATGGCCATGGTTACAGAGAAACAGTGCTTTTCGGATATGATGTTATGCTGAAAATACTTGCTCATAAAATATATAGTTTTACATACATTTGTGAAAGACGTATAATTATATGCATTCGTTTTTCGTTAAACAAAATTCGATAAATAATTAAAAATAATTGTTAAATCATCTCTAATTAGTAAACTAATACTTTCATTAGTTATTTACCACCTTATTTTTATTCAAAGGGAATGCACTTTTGATCATGGTCATACCAATGAATCACATAATGCTAAACATTTTTTTATCGTTGTTTATCTCACTTTTCTGACATAATCAGAAGAAGCTCACAAATTTTACCGTGGCAAGGAGTACAAAATAGTATCTTTCGTTCCCATGAACTTTGAGCAACATATAAGCGACAAAGGAGTTTGCTCAAAAAGGCCCAAATTTGAAAGACAGTACGTAAGGGATGGGTCCGAAGGTTTTTCATCCCTCCTCTCCTACTAGCAAACCACTCGACAGCATTTTCTGCTCGCAGCATATTTGAAATTCTTCCATACCGCGCAGGCTCTATACATTTAAAAATACGTATAACTTCTTCGGAATTCGGAAAAATTTTATCTTCCTCATAATGCGGTTATTAAAGCTTTTAGCACAACAAAATTAAGAGTAGTTTTTGATGCATCTTGTTGCTTTCACAGCCGATGTGGAGAAGATGTATCGTCAGGTGATGGTAGCCCCTGAAGATCAGAATTCTGAATTGATACTATGGCGATACAATTTCAGTGATGAAATACGTACGTACAAGTTGAAAACTGTAACGTATGGTCTTTCCTCTGCTTCATTTTTAGCAACCCGACGTCTGAAGCAGATAGCTTTAGATTCTAAAAGAGGAAACAGATTTATCTCGTATATTGCAGGATGATATGTATATGGAGGACTTATTGTCGGGTGCAAATACAGTTGAGGATGCAGTATCAGTCTGGAAGAAATTATCTTCAATTTTACATGCACGTGGTTTTGATTTGAGGAAGTAGATTTCAAATTCTGTAGAATTCTTAACTGAATTTACGGAACATTGTTCATTGAATTCCGATTTCGAGATATCTCCTAATTCGAGTCCGAAAGTCTAAGGATTTTTTTGGAATTCAACTACTAATACCTTCAGTTTTAAAGCTGCACTGCAACTCGACGCACCTATAACAAAGTGACGCATATTGGCAGAATATGATCGCATTTTCGATCCTTTAAGTATCCTATATCCTTGCATTATATTGATTAAAATATTCTGTCAAAAGCTATGGTTAGTTAAAGGTAACTGGGATTCAGTTGTTCCCCAGCATATCTCAAATGATTGGTTTAAATTTCAGAAGACGTTCAGTCAAATCAATAATTGTGAAATTCCGAGATGTGTCATACTTATAACGGACAGTGTTATCCAACTACGTGGATTTTGTGATGCATCTTTGCAGGCCAATGCAGCAGCCATTTACTGTGGCCAAAAATGCAATGGTACGGTTAAGATTAATCTTTTGGTGTCAAAGACTAAAGTCGCGCCTATAAAGTAAGTACCCATTCCTCGATTAGAACTCTGTGCTGCGTATTTGTTGACATTTAACATCAAACATCCTGTCATACTTCCTTCTCAACTTAAATTTAGTGAATTACTAATGAAGGAACTTCATATTATTTACCTTCACGCTGGTCGTTCTTTATTATCCCACCTCATCAGGCAAACTTACTGGATAATTGGAGGGAAGAGACTGATAAGCAGTTGTGTCAACCCTTGCTTAATATGTCATAGATTTAAAGCTGCTTCAAATCCGCAATTGATGGGTGACTTACCTGAACATCGTATGACATTGGAACGACCTTTTTTCGCATCTGGTGTGGATTACGCTGGTCCTCTTACCATTAAATTTAATAAGGGTCGTGGTTCTAAAACAACGAAAGGTTATATAGCTCTGTTTGTTTGCTTGTCGACTAAAGCTGTGCATATAGACGCAGTCAGTGACCTGACGGTAGACTCGTTTATCGCTGCACTTAGACGCTTCATTTCACGTCGCGGTGCACCACGGCACATTTATAGTGACAACGGTACCAATTTTGCGGGATCATGCCGAAAACTACAGGAAATAAATCAGATTTGGTTTTCCTTGTATGCAATGGAATCGGTGTCCCGAAAACTAACTCAGTCATCTATTGAATGGCATTTTATACCGCCTGCTTCACGCCACTTCGGAGGAATATGGGAAGGCGGCATTCGCTCAGCGAAATTTCACCTGAAAAGAGTATTGAAAGAGACTCTCTTGACCTACGAAGAGTTGTCAACGTTACTTACCCAGATCGAGGCTATTTTGAATTCTCGTCCATTTACTTACGTGAATGATTCTGATATTGATTCTATTAATGTTTTAACCCTTTCTCATTTTAATACAGGTGATACTTTGACTTCCTTTCCAGAGACACATCAGCCTGTTCGCACAAGGAGTTCTAGGTGGCAACTTGTACAGAATCTGCGACGTGGATTTTGGAATCGCTGCAAAAGGGAATACTTCACTTATCTTCAGCAGAGATCCAGGTGGCAGCAGACTAAACCGAACTTGAAGGTCGACACGGTGGTTCTTGTCATTGAAGATGGATCTCCACTTTTAGCTTGGCCTATATGGCGTATCATCGATGTCCATCCGGGCAAGGACGGAATAGTTCGCGTAGCTAAAGTCAAAACTAAAACTGGTGTCTTCAAAAGACCAATTTCGGATTTATTTTCCACTTTTCGTTGCCCTGCGTCGGCAACAGGCTTTTGAGTTTTGTCGTCGGAAGAATTCGGTCGCTAAAAGCGTAGCTGGCCTATAACTGTTGTAATTCTTATTTTAAAGCTTATCTGTATTGCTGAATTATTACTAAATGTTTACGTGTGAATGTTATATATTATTATGTGTTTACAGTTTGATTTCTATAAACTGGAAGTAGTTGAATTTATGAAAGTTATTTCAAAACGTAGCTTCTCACTCCGGCGCCTTTTGCTTATCGGCCATTGAACAACATGAAAAAATAAGCAATACCCTCGGAGGGACTCGAACCTGAACCTCTCGAATATGCACCGAGTGTGCTACCGTTACACCACGAAAGCATGCAGAAAGGAAGGAGAAAATAGTTTATATGCTATGAAACAGATAATTCTATATTAAAAAAAAAAAAAAAAAAAAAAAAAAAAAAAAAAGCTCGAACACAAACTTCCGATACACCCTAAATTTACAAGAGTAAGTTAATTAAAAATTAACACACTAATAAAACAAAGAAAAACAAAAAACAGTAGTCCAGATTCATAAAAACAGATAAGTTACTGGCCAAGTTACACCTATCAAAATCGCTCTGCAGGCATAATGCAGGGCCATCAAATGTAGAACAAGAGAAAATTAAATGATCCACATGAGATACCTTTGTCAAACAATCTCTCTTAAATTGAAAGGAAACACGTAATTTTCAGTTTTACCGTCACCTAGAGAGTATGCTTTTACATTTATCCTTTTACATGAAAACTTTTAATTGCGTCTGCCACCACGAGAACTCTATTTCTTAAGAATGTATAGGTCCTCATCTGACCGTTGTAATTACATGAGAGAGCTAAAAGGACATGGATTTCCCCGAATGTTGATAAATCAGGTTGTATAAATTTTTCAAAATCAGCAAAAATCAGAATTATAAAAATAATAACACATTTAGTTGTTTACCAAAGTAAATAAGTAATTATTACTAAGGAATTGTTACAGTTTAGTAAAATGCACATTAAAATAACCAAAATAAATGAAACGAAATGCGTTAAAATAAATCATGAGAGAACATGAAGTTTTTAACTGATGGAATTTTTATAATAAAAAATATTATTTTGAATTTTGACAGTAAACGGCCATTTTGCTGTATAGAATACCTAGGTAAATGAGCTGTTCAATACGCATTTATTCTTCGAATTATCTATTCGATTTCCAATTAAAAAAATCTATACATTTGGGATATACGCATAGATACCCTATTTTTTTAATTTCGCAATGTCTCTCACAAAATATGAAGCTAATATTAATTCTTATTTATTTAAATATAATGGTGTTTTTGAGAATAAATAATCGACATTAATAAGCATCAAAATTCAGCCTTTACTCGGAACTGAATCCAGTTGGAAAGGCTCAGAGCATTTTGCATTACAAAAGAACTGAAGGGCTTGCAGCAAGAAGGGTCCAGATCCACATTTCTAGATTTTCAAAAAAATTTTAAAAAATTAAATTGGGTTTTAAACGTTTGTCCTTATTAAAAGTACTTGTAAAAAATTATGTATCACGGATACTCCAGTGGCTTTTTACTTCAATGCAGAGAACAATTTTTTTTAAATAAAAAAGGCCCATGAACACAAAATCTACCAAAGTGGAGCTGGGCCTTTCTTCGTGCAAGCCCTTCAATTCTTTCTCGTCTTTAATAGGAACGGCTTGTTTTTTTTCTCCTAAAATGTGCTATTTTAAAACGAATATAGCTTAAACAACAACTAAAGTTTACAAAGGTATAAAAAATGAGTAGCTTTTTAAACCAGTGTGCATGACTGCAATAATTTCTACCTGTTAAATAATATCTACAATTTGAAACAAAAAAAAAAAACAATGAAATGTAAATACCTAACGATCCGGTTTTAATTTATTTATACCAGTTAGCGGAAAAGCTACTATTATGTTAATTTATTTAGTGTTCTATGAAATTAATAAGTAAAAGCATTGTTCCAGATGATATTTGAAATATAATGCTTTTCTACTTCTTTTTCTTCTGTTTCAAATTGTATTGTAAACCCATGAAAATAAAATGTAATAAATTTGCGCTACATACGGATTATTTTCAGTCAAGAAAGGTTGATAAATGAAGTGATTATATTTTCAAAAGGATATTAGAACTAACTGCAAAATAAAATTACATTCTTTGATCGGAGTGTTTTGAGTTAAATTAAAATTAATGTTTTGAAAGAATTTTCCGTATTTTTAAAATGAAAATTCAAAGTTTTAAAAGAAGTTTTATGAACTGTAATTTAAATTTAAAAACAAATTCATTTTGTACTTTACAAATAGGGTATGTTCCTCATTCTTTCCATAGAGAGAAAATGCTATAAATTTGTTTCCAAGTTTTTTATTACTATATGTAACTTGATAAGATATGAAAATTTAACAAACTGTTATTTTCTCTTATGCTCCAAATGCCTAAACAAAGCAAACAAAACCATGTATTACATAAGTCATGTGGCTTTATAATATTTATTGAACTAATGCGTCTTTATTAATTATTGCAAATAAAACTGAAAATAACATGTTTGATCTCTTTAGAAGACCATTAAGTTATCCGGGACTTAATTTTAAATCCAATAATGAAGTCCATTAATTTCAGATGTGCCACTACATGACTTTCAAAATTTTTAGTTGGCTTGCTAGAACCATTCATTTCATGAACAAGGTCTTTTAATAAAGATGCATTTCAAAGAATTTTAAACAATTACTTTTATTCAATTTTTATTAAAAGGGGAAAGAGTATATTTCCCCGCTGCTTATTTCTAAAATAATTTCAATATGCTTTTCTCGTGCATCTGCAGTAAATACTAAGCGCTTTAAAGGGAAGACGTACGCTTAAAGCGCTAAGCCTCTTTTGTCATAACCAGTATTGAAGCTAGCCTGCATGTGGGACTTCAAAAGAACTTAATGAATATTCCTTAAAACGTTGTTTTAAATAACTTAAGTGCGGAGCTTAAGCTTATCTATTAAACTAAAACAACATCTAAATTCTCTTGTTCCCTATAGAATTTGCATGCATTGTGATGTATGTTCGAAATATGCTGTTTAGCTCTATTTTTAAATGCATGTTGGTTCCCCATTTGAAAGAATTCTTAAGGAAAGAATGATAAGTTAATGGATTAATTGAGTTTCAGAAAAGTACTACAAAATACTAAATTACTAATTGATTATTAATGACCAAGAAAGACATTAATTTTAAATAATTTTTCTTACAATTCCCTGGAAATATCAGAGCATGTTTGAGGATTTACTTCCAGATATACGTTTAGTGTTATGTTGCTACTTGCGAATTCTTACCCATATTCCGTACATTACGTAGCCTGAATTAGCTGTCATGCATTGGAATGAACAGGGTGTTTTAAATTATTTAAAATTATACTAAAAATTAACTCAAAATATAAAAATTAAATTAAAATATAATGTAATTATCTCAGATAGGTTAAAAAGAAAATACGGCTCACTGGCATTGGGAATTCGCTTCTATGGTAACCGGATGCGAAAGAATAGTCCTAGTACAGATCATGCATGTCGTAAGAGGCGAATAAAATGAGAAATCTAGCGCTCGGAGGTATATGGCCCTCATCTCCAAGAGGTTAAACATGGAGGAATGGTAACCTAAATTGGAGTTTTGGCTTAGGCAACATTGACCCGCAAAAACTTTCACAGTTTCGAAATGTAAGGAATGAAACATCAGGTTGCTCTCTCGGAAACGAATTCGAATTTGATCAATAATAATTTTAATGTCTTTAAAATTACCAACTGAAAAACTCTAGCGAAATAGAGAAAGATGTGGAAAAAGACTATAAGCAGGGCTATGGCCGACCTTGCGCTGTCTGTTCAATAGAAAAATAAGATGAATGTGAGCATTTCGTATGATTGTTTTAAATACTTTTAATAAATAAATTTACATGCTTTTTTTTTCAACAAATAATCCTCTTTTGAAATATTTCTTAGAAATCATTGGACTTAATGAAACATGCTATTTTAATGTAACTTTGATCATGTAGCTAGTTAGCAATCAGAATAATAAAATTATAAAACCAGGAAGTCTAAAAAAAGGAATTTTCTTATAATACTTCACTATTTTTCGAATTGCGTTATTTTTTCTTTTTTTGGCCATAACATCCGTCTTCAGAAATTCGTTCAGTAAATTTTAGCTACAGTTAAATTTTATTTCTCAGAATTGATGAGTAAGTGTCCAAAAATATGTTTCCGACCACTTCATTCCTCCTTTGCTTTTTTTATTAAGTATTCATTTTGTAAGTACTGTCCCTCCATTACATTTTGATTTTCAGCTTTAAATGCGAAGTCGTTGTTTATATTTGTTAATGTTTTGACCCGATAAGCAAGGTTATTTCCTTATGTATGTCATAAAATATGTTTCAGTGCACGTCAATTGTAAGTTCATCGGTTAACTTGCATTGCTATAAGATTATTTAACACTGAACGGATTTACTAACAACAGCTCTTGCATGAGCGAAAATGATCTTACAGGAGTATATTAATATGAATATTGCAGCTAAGGATAAAATAAATGTTACAACAAAGTTCATAATAGTGATGTAATAAAAAATTAAAGTTTTCTAATGGAGCGAGTTCATGATAAAAGGATGTCACTTACTACCACATTAATCTTTCGTAGAAAAACTTGGTAAATCCTGAAAAACCCTAGCATATAGGTAGGTTGACGGACGACGGGGACACTTAGTGGCTATCAGTGATAAGCAGGTGTGTGTCCCTCGTTTTCTACTATTTAGAAACAATACCTCCTCTAGGGTCTCTAAAGATGCTCCATCAGAAATTAATTAGGAAATTTCAATTATATTTACACTGCTAAACAATTTACTGCAGAGATGTTGTTAGTACACAGAGGATTTTCTGCTAATATGTAAATTCTGCTGGTTACATAATAAAACTATATGTACATTACGTAACATTAATTAACGCACATAACATACTAACAACGTGAATTAAATATGTGTAGAGAATTATTACTACTAATATTACAACTCTTTCACACAACATCAATACATGCACTATCCTATGTTATAAAGTTTCGCCACAGAAAATTGTATTTAGTGTAAACATTTTCAGATGCCTTTCTAGAAATGAATTTCATTCTAATAAATAGGATAGATCTGAACTCAATAAATCGTTTTTCCTTCACTATTTTTTTCTCTGACAAGGAAAAATTCTTCCAAAGAGATTCTAAGATCGAATTTTAAGACGATAAAACTTTAGCACAACAATGGTGAGATAAGCATCTTATTTTTAAGCAGTGATAGAGAAGAATAATGATGTTTTCTTTGCAATATTAAATTTTAGACAACTACATTATTAAAGTTCAATAGCTTTAACTCGAGAATATGCCACTTTTGTAATATTAAGTTTACGTTACCAAAATAAAAAAGGAGTCCTGTCGGTAATTAAATCAATTTAACTGAGCACAGCACGTTGTCAAAATAATGCAATGTGTTAAGAATTATTGCATCCTAAGCAAAGCCTACACTCTAGCTGCAGTGGAGAAACAAGAAGTTTCAGAAGAGGACACCATTGCTGACTTAGCTAAGCGTTCGAAGTCATATGTTAATAACTAAAATTCAGACATCTAATTCAGACAGAATTATCTTAACAAAAATAAAACTGTTAATTTAATACAGTAAGAATTATAAACATAGTTCTTTAAGGAGTACGTTCCATATTACAGCAGTCTTTAAATAGATTAGATAGTAATGATAAAAATAAATGTTCTAGACTGCTGCCCATCTAAAAGATTGTAAGAGTCATCAGGTTTTGAAGCAGGAGAGATGAAAGATGGTTACAGTTCTAGCTAAGACTGGAAGCTGGACCTCACGAATACGCGCCGGGTTTTCAACCGTTACACCACGAAGGCATGCTGGAAGGAGGGAGAATATATAATATTTCTCCCATTTTAAATGGTAATATATATATATTCCTCATTTTAAGAGCGAGTGGGGATTAGGAGACCCAAGGACTAAATCTTGATGGTAACAAATTATTGTCCACCACCTTCTAGTTTGGACGCTACTGTCGAATCATTAGCAGTTATATATGAAGCAGAAGAAGTGAAAAACAGGCTATGCTCTCGCCAGGACTCGAACCTTGGACCTCTCGAATACTCGTTGAGTATGCTTCCAATTACATCACGAAGGCATGCAGAAAGGAAGGAGAAAATACCTTATAAGACAACACCATAAAGAACAAGTAATATCAAACTCATACAAGCTACAAGGGTTAAAATTACAGCTCCGTTAGACTTGGAGAGCACAGATAAATCACTGTTTTGTGTAGCCGCCTTGGCCGGCAATAACTCCCTAACCACATCGCTGCGTTGAAAGAAGATGCTTTAAAGATGCGCTTTGGGTTTATCAGTCCATATACTAGTTTCCACATGTTGCCAAAATATATCTAACATAGTCGCGGATTAGTGTATGCTGAGCGACTAATTTGCCAGTCATCGACCAGCCATGGCCAGTGACTTACAAATCGAGAGAAAGTTTGATCCAGGCAGCAGTGCAACGTGGTGGACTAATGTGAACAACTAATGAAAGCTACGTACTGCCTTAAATCTCAAACTGTCCTATTGCAACTTGGTTGCCTTGAAGCTAAGGGAGAACAACAGGCTACAGAACTTCACAGATATAGCGGCGGTGACTGTTGATTACACCTGCCATGCATATGAAGGAGTAACATTCAAAGTTACCCCGAAACGGCATATGCGCATAGTGCAGAGTTAATGGTAGTCGCTACAATGCAGCCAATGCGAAAATTTCCTTGTTCTACAGGCGACATCGTATGATATGTACCGATTCATGATTTTTTTCAGATCCCGTAATGATGTTGCTTTGCCATCCAGTCATTCCCATGCGCGCAGTATGCTTGTTTTTTCGTTCGGGGGTGTGACAGGACTATTCTAAGCGTTTTGAAAATTTCGTTCTTACTGAATGCTTCCTACATCGTACTGCATTTTGGATAATTAGCTGAGCATATCGAGCAGATATCTTCCTATGACTCTGAATCCTGTGACTTCTTCTGACTATGAAAAGTTTTTTTTCCATCCATTATGTTTTGAAATTATTTTATTGAATAAGCTAATATTTGAAGATACAAATAATAATTCCTACTTTTATATGCATCAGAAATCTTTAATATCATAGCAAAATAAGATGGCAAAAGATCAACCATCTCTTTCGTGGTGCTAACCTTTATTTTCAAGCTATACATAAAGTGAAAATTGGGGTAAAACAGAATTACTTAATTATAAATAATTTATAAAAGCAATATCAAATATGTCAAATTTATTCAAATACAATATCAAAAGTAAATCAATATTTACACGTTTCACTTTGTTATATTTGTGGGGTTTTATTTATTTTTCTCAACACTTAATTTTACTTTGAAGCAACCTTCCCTATTACTCATGTTTTCAACCCATGCTTTCTTGCCAGAATGAGATCTCTATTTCGCGTGTTGGACAAAGTAGAGTAGTCATATAGTATATAAGCTGGTGTCTTAGTTACTTCAGACACAGAGTGTTTTACATTCGGCCACATTGTTTCTCTGCTATTTAAGCTTGTTATTTTACGGCCGTGCATATTAATTGCCGGTTAGTGTACATCAGTGGTAGGGCCAAGAACCAGTTACGCGTTAAATATCTCTGTGCAGCTTTGGCTGCTTATTTTACTTAGGATTATTTTAATTTCACATTTCTGTTTTGAGTTGACGCCAAAAGTATTGGAGTAGATTTTGTAAGCACCAGGAGTACCGACTGTAAATGCTTTTTTTTTCAGTTTTATAAAAGAGACTTTTCACCATCTCCTCGTATTGTTTCATCCTTTTCTCGTATCAACAGCTGAACATAGCGAATGGTCGCTTCGCAGTTCAAATAAAGATCTAGCCAACAAAAGGAACTTTAATTTAGCTAGAGTCTTACATATTTTTTCACACATTTTGCATCTGATATTACACGAATGAATATATTATATGATAGAAGTGTTTTATATTGGAGAAATGTTACAAGATATATTTATATTTTTAACTTTTTATTAAAACTACGTCTTACATATATTCGAACAATAAGATTCATCATTAATTATTGCGAATTAAATTATTTAATAATAAGCAACAAAATACAAAATGTAATCCATTAGCTTATAAAAAAGTTACACATTATTTAAGGCCGTAATTCTGATAGACGTCTTTCAAATATAGGACAGACAAGCACCCATGTTGAAAATAAAATTAAGCAAAAGCCAATTTAACCTGTCATTGATTTTATAGAAAACTCTATTGATTCTAAGATAGTCATGTCTAAAAAAAACATTCTACTCCATTAAGAAGAAAAGACCTCATTGCTTGTCTTCTTTGAAATTAATAGAGTTTGCTTTGAGCCCTATAGCATGTAAGGTTAATTTTGTTTCCTAATTTATTTTAATCCTCTCTGTGTTTATTTATATTCTACGAAGTGTTTTTTCTTCGTAAATACTTAAAAAAAGGGAAGGAACGCATTAAAATAAAATGCTCAGATATGCCTATTCTGATATAAATGGTAAACCTATTTATTTCCCTCAGTGGGTTTACTTTACTCACTCATTTTATATAATATATCTCGTGGTATTTTCACTTTTGTATTGTTTGTGTTTTTTACTATAGTAGTTTAGTTTTTATATGTACTTCGTTAGTATACAAAATGATGCTTCTTACATGCATCTAAAAGTACGTTTTTTTCATTAATTTGCCTTAGTTGTATGTTTAACCTATTATTGAATTTTAATTAATTATTGTTCTCCATGAAACATATTATTGACTTTTAATTAATTTTTGTTATTTGTGAAATGTATTGTTGAATATTACTTAATTATTATTCTTTTAAAAAAAGGTAATGCATGTTTAATATGAGTATAAAAATATATATATAATGCTCGTGTATGTTATACGTCCATTTTGTATACTTCTCAAATGCATCTGAATTTCCATTATTTGTTCTAAACTGGTGCATAATGAACTTCGAGAATATGCATTAGAATCATAAAAATCAATTTTACCAAGTTCAGAACTGGTGCATAATGAACTTCGAGAATATGCATTAGAATCATAAAAAACAATTTTACCAAGTTCAGAATAATGCTTTGAAACAATCTTTGATTTTAAAAGGCATTAACCGAGATCTAAAAATAATATACTAATGCTGCCGAAATGCTCTGCGGGTTTAATTCATGTAACATCCATTGATGCAGAACATTTAACATCGTGAAAAAGAAATATTTTCTTTTGAGAGGAAGCTCCTTGAAAGAAAAAATGTGAAACACTTTTTTTAGATATAATAATAGAAACATACAAATAAAAACTATAAAATGAAGTAATTAAAGAGAGGATTTGCGAAATGTCTTCTTTTTAAATCCACTTTACCATATGATTTCTTCCACTAATAATAAAATTGTGTCCAACCTTCAACTTTATAAAACTAATTTACTGTGAAAGCTTTATTTATTTATTTATTTATTTATTTTGTTTATATAACTGAGTTGTATTTACAACCAAATTATCTATGTATCTTTCTTTTCAGAAATTGCCACTTATGCGTATTCTTCATTACGTCTTTCAATTAAAACAAATAACTTTTCAAAAGTAAATTTTTCAAATAAATTAAAGATACAGATCTTTAAAAAACTGCTAAGAAAATACAGAGTTTATGATACTTTTGTTCTTTAATCAATAATAATAATGATAATAAAAGTTACCTTGTCGCCAATGCCAGCTGCTTGAATGGTGAGGTCAGTAAACATCTGTAACTGTTTGGAATGCCCCTCTGAAAAAGAGAAAAATGAAATATTGACTTAATGAGATTTATTTTAAATAAGCGAAGCTGTATTAAAATTTTGCTTTATTATTGCTGTGAAAACTGCAAAAGTAATATTTTGTATTAACCTAAAATAAAACAAAGATTTAAAATTTTTAATGTTAGTTTAACTAAAATTTTTACGCAGAAAATTCAAGCAATATTACTTATTAAATTAATTATATATAAGCTGTAAAAGTTTTAAAAAATATATTGTAAGAGTTTAGATTTTTGAAAAAGAAACGGTTAGCATTCATAGTACAATAATAGTGTGTGCGGGAACTAAAATGTAGATATTTTTGGGCATTAAAACTCGAGAAGCAAATGCGACTTTATTGCAGACATCATCTTGTGTGAATCCACTTCATTGATGATAATCATATATTTTTACTTTGTATATGTCTTTTCAAACAGATGCCTTAGATTCGCTACATTATAGCAGATTTCTTAAAAGTAATACAGATTTCTTTTGACGTCATTCATAAGATAATAATAATCTGAAATTCGTAAACTGATTATGAAAAATGCAACCAAAATATTTTGCATTCTTTTTATAAATTAAATTGCAAGAAACCTCATATTAATGCAATAATACAATCAACTAATTTATCAAGTTTTAGATGACATATTACATTTAAATGCTTAAAATAACTTAAATAGAAATGTGAAATCATAAAATGAAATAATTACTCTTTATTCCAAAATAAATTACGCGTTTCCTATTATTCAGTATTTTGCAGTGGTTAATCTCACTAAGTTTCTTCTTCTATTTTATACACCTAGAGCAATTTTAGGCACAGAATTACAGAATTTAAAATATTTGAAACAAGTAGTAGTTTTACTTCAAAGACATTAAAATTTCACAAAATAAAAATATTGCGAACGATCGAGATAGCTTGAAAATTTTATTTTAATCAACATGTTATTTTTTATGTTACATTTTTCCTGACTTTTGAGTCAATTCTACTAGCATGGGACGGTATCACAGAAGCCAGGTTCTTAGCTCCTAATTTAATATTTATATCGAAAATAAATAAAATACTGTTATATTATAAGATGCAAGAAACAAATGCTATGTTTCTATTAAAGATTTAGTATAAAAGAATGTTTTAGTCAGTTTTACGACTATTGTTTCCACTTTATGCTATTAGATTCCACGTTAAGGATAGAATAAGAAATTGTATGGATGTTTAAGAGGATTAACCCAAATTTTAAATTAAACATAATAATTAAGGTGCCTTTAGCTTCAGAATTCATCAGAAGCATTATACGTAAGATTTAGAAGCACAATGCACTCAATTTAAATTTCCTCCATTTGTAATATGGCATACTCTTTATTAATGTGCATTTAACTAATAAGAATACAATTAAATTTTGTTAAATCGCATTTTGAAACGTATTCTTTTACAGCAAATGGTAGCGATTTGTATATTAAGATTAAAAAAAAATAGTATTTGCACAATATCTAAATGATTTAAATTGCAGGAGCATGATGAAAAGAAATTAATATTACATTAAATCTATATGAAGTAAATTGGCAGAACTTCATTTGATAGTGCATTAACATTCAAGCTAAACACATCAATATAAAGGTAATAAATTAATTCTTATTTTTCTCACGAGTTCTCGCTTTTAAATTCCATGGAAAGAAATGACTGAATTTTCACGACTTTAATTAAACTGAGGGGAAGAGAATGTACTTCCTATAATTAAAATAAAATGTTTCATGTTGGGAACAGAAATGATGAACACAAAAGTTATAAATATTAATAGCGGAAAACATGAAAATAATCACATTTTATGACATTAAATTGAGCTCATTAAATATCAGGCGTGTTAAAATTATTATGGATTAAATGAACGGATTAATCTACAGGAATTATATGAATAAATTTTATAGTTTAAGAAAATAAACGCAAAGACACTTAAAAAATCTTTTAAGTTTTTTAATTTATGAAATATTTTTATTATATCAAACATATCTTTTCTTACATTTTTTAGCAAGCAACTTCAAGTCGGATTTCATTCCAGAGAATGGTCAGTCTATGAAGTACTTTCAGACAAATTTCAGGGACCATTCGGTAAAGAAGAACTGAAATAAATCTTTCACTACTTTTAAAGTTCAGGGTTCAGGTCTGCTTTCTTCCTCTGCATTTAATATTTATTTTCACTCAATTTCTAAATTATTTATACATTCAATACTGTTTTATTATTATTAATGTTGTCACCGTACTTATGTTCTATTTTGTCAGCATGGTATTGCATAATTAGCAACTATCATAATATTATTTGATATTCGTTGTTTTATTCGTCATCATACTGTTTTACAGCTTCTAATTCTCTTTACCATTGCTTATTTCACATTTTAGTATATTCTGTACTATAGTACTCATTTGTTATACAGGGTGGATAAAATAAAATTGGTCTGGAAAATACATATAATTCTTACACTAAATTTTTCCTTGTTAATAAAAAGAACTACACTTCGCTGCAGTTCCAGTTTTCTACCATTTTTGTCACAAAGATTTCTGTTACATATTTTGCTGGAGGTTTTTCCACTTCCATTCTTAAACACTTGTGGAAAACGTTCAGTGCATGTTTTTCAGGAACTGTGTTTCTCACAACATTCAACAATGAACACACGTTGTTTTACCGTTAGCGCTAATTTGTTTTGCATTAAACTGATCATAAACGACGTCTGTTCCAATTTCTAATGGTCTCTTTACGATTTAGAGTACTTTTTTACGAAATTTCGAAAACACTTTTCCGGGCTAGTTTTATTTTGGCCGCCCTGTACACTTTTATTAAAAATCACAATTTCGAGAAAAGGAAATAAAAAAACATCCCCGTTGTCGAGCTTTGTTTTAAAAGAAATATTCATAAGTACCGGCTTGCAATCAATATACTGCATCACATTTGGAATGAAGAATATTACAAAATGAAATTACTAGACATTTTATTATATCAAAGCACATGATTTCTACCTGAATTAGGGGTGATGCCTTTCCAGGATGTTTTAAGGAAAACTGGCTTATATTCCCATTACACGTGCCAACAAATTTCAGTATGAAAAAGAATATACAAAACCTCAAGATGAAGCAGAATTCGTTCGAAATTCTTAAAACATAAAGGCTACAATCTTGTTTATATTGCAAAGGAAATTTTTGCATTTTACTACGTCTAATAATCAATCAAGGATCATAACTGATCTTTGCGAGTAAATTATTCAAAATATTTAACAGCATTCCCATGGTAGCTAAGGAATTTATCTCTTACGTAACAGGCAGATATTTTCATCACAAAATGCAAGTGTTCGAAATTGTCTTCGATAGATGGCTAAATGAATATAATAAAAATAAATTAAAAATCAATAAATCAGTTCGAAGCAGCTATGCGTAGCATTTTCATTTTATTCGTTTACCACTTACTATAGAAAAGATTATTATTTGACTTGCGAAATTCCAACCTTATCACTAATTGATCACGCATTACGCTTATTGGTAATTTATTTATTTCAGTTGGTAACATGAAATATATTTACTTCAGTTTTGCTAATATAAAACTGGTATTGAACCATTCTCCGAAAACCAAATCCATTAAAACCATTGCTTTTCATTTACAGTGGTGGCCAAAATTGTGGACACTTTTGGAAATTTTTATGTTTAACTTTGTATGCTTATAGAAAATGTTACGTTTCGCAAAATGCAAACTTGTATATATCATTTTAAAGAGAATTTATTACTGAATTCAATACAAAACACAAAATTCAATTATTTGCAATACAAAAAAGTTAAATAAATAAAAAAACACAGTTCTGAAGTGGTTTGTAATGTCTAGCTTTCCTGGCCAATCACTGTTATTGTTCTGAAAACCAATCAAATGTTAGTAACTGCCAGTAGAAGCTGACATCATGTTTACACTTGAAACAATTCATTATTTTGCTTTGTTCTGTAGAAGGAGGACCTGTTTCTTATACACTGCAATTACAAGTAGGAATTTTGGTAAAAAATTTTAATATTTAGTCAAGAAGCAATGACATCAAATAAAAGAATTGATTGGACACCTAGAAAGAGATGTAATGTTATTGTGTTACGAGAAAGTGGTCTTTCCTATGCTGAAATTGCAAGACAGGTGGGTGGTTAAATGACTACATCTGGAGTCCGAAAGTTTTGTTTACGATATCAGGAGACAAATTCAATAAAAAACAAAGAACGAAAAGGCCGAAAAAGGTGCACCACATCTATTGATGACAGAAGAATAAAAAGACTATTTCTCCAAGATAGAAAAATGTCATCAGTGGCCATCAGAAGTGATCTGAATGATGCTGGTTTTCTGTCAGTTCAAGAACAATCAGGAGAAGATTAACAAATGTTCGAATGAGATGTAGAATTCCACGAAAAAAGCCTTATCTTAATTTTCAGCGACGAAAAAAAAAAAAAACTACAGTGGGCAAAGGAATACATTAATTGGACAGATGATCAGTGGTCACAAGTTATATGGAGTGATGAAACTAAGATATCGTAATTCGGTAGTGATGGATGAAAATATGTAAGACGTAGAACAGGAGAAGAGCTACATCCTGACTGCATTTAAGCAACTGTGAAGAACCCAGTTAGCGTTATGATTTGGTCATGCATGTCAGCAGATGGTATTGGTCGCCTTCATGTCATCGGTGGGACACTGAATGCCAGAAAATACATTGACACTATTCTAGAACCAAAACTTCTACCTTCCATCAGAGATCTCTTTCCCAACAATGCTTCGTTTATTTTTCAGCAGGATTCTGCTCCTTGCCACACGGCCAAAATATCGAAAGAGTGGTTTCGTACAAAGAGCATTAAATTGTTGTCATGGCCAGGAAACAGTCCTGACCTCAATCTTATCCAAAATTTGTGGCACCGTTTGAAAACTCTTGTCCGAATGAGGCGCCCATCAAATAGAAGGGAACTAATTGAGGCTATAATTGTTTCCTGGCATCATGTAATAACGAAAGAAGAGCTTAAAACTCTTGTCAGCTCAATGAAACGTCGATGTGAAGTTGTAATCAAAAATAAAGGGTACCCTACTAAGTACTGATAACTCACTGCAATCATCACTATCTAATGTATATCGATAACTATTATCGTTTAACTTTTTTGTATTGCAAATAATTGAATTTTGTGTTTTGTATAGAATTCAGTAATAAATTCTCTTTAAAATGATATATACAAGTTTGCATTTTGTGAAACGTAACGTTTTCTATAAGCATACAAAGTTTAAAAACATAAAAATTTCCAAAAGTGTCCACAATTTTGGCCACCACTGTACATACATTTTAAAACTCATGTCATGGAGTAAATAGTGTTCTGAAACTATTAATTCATGAAAAGCAGTTTGATCTTCTAGGCAGGAACTTGTGGCAAAACTTCCGGAAATCTGCGTTGATTTTGTTGTACAGTCAGGAGAAGATATAAAAGGTCTGCAGTACTATCCCTGGGATCTTGGACATCTATCTACCTTGGACGCGTTGAGTATGCTTGCAATTATAACACGAAGGCAAGAGAAAAGGAGAGAGAAAATATTTTATACTCTTCTCCTTTTAAAGGGGACTGGTGATTAGGAAAGCCAAAAGCCAAATCCTCTTAGTGATGAATTGTCATCTATCCTCTTTTAGATCGGGCGCCATTTGTAGAGTCATTATTTTTTGAAGCAGGGGACATGTGTGGAGTATGCTTGCCGGGACTCGAACTCTAGAACTCTCAAATAAGTGTAGAGTATGCTTTCAATTACACCACGAAATCACGCGAAATGGAGGGCGAAAATACTTTACATAGTAAATCAAAAATGATTATTCAACTTAGTTCCTAGAAAGAAAATCGTTAGCATTGGCTTCATAAAACTACAAGAAACGTTCAGTTAATGAGCTGGAGTGAGAAGCCGTTTCAAATGAGAAAACGACATAAGTATTACTTAATGTCATTGAAGAATTAACCAATATTTTTGACAAACTCAGTTTCACATAAAAAGTAATTTACACCTGCAAAGCACCAATGCAATTCTGTTATTCGATCAACAAGCATGGCCAAAACCTTTTTCTAATATTAAAGTATAAATATCTTTCATATTGTCATACAGCTATGAATTAAATTTTCAGTATGGGAATAAGGGAAACAAAGTTTCGAAATAATCTGGCTTTTTTTTTTTTTTAATTCGAGCTCTTTAAGCCAGAATATTATCAGCATCTATAATGTCGTTACTGTTATCATTAGCAGAAACCAGAAACACAATTATCATTTTTACAAACCCCACTATGTGATATATATTTTGATTACAAGATACAATAAGTGGTGAATAGATCTCCTTATGTTTATTAAAATAATCTCGGTTGTAAACATTTGTCAGTTTAAAGGGGGGTCATTATATAAAGCTTTAATAAGCGTTTCTGTTCTTTAAAATAATACCTACTTCATATTTATTAGACAATAAGAATTTTGATATTGGTATTCTGAATGCATTAATAATTATTCAGTTACACTTCCACTTTTAAAAACCACCTATAGCTTTTTTATCATGTTCAGTACAGTGTTATTTCAAATTGCAGTTTTAATATCCCATTTTAGTATTTATGTGCCAACAAATTCGGATATTCGATGGAGACATAATTGGCAAAGCCAAATCAAAGTAAATTAAATTTTCGGTTTCTTACACATATATAATTATCATTAATAAAAGGAAAATAGCTTAACTCTATCCGAGTTTTATAAAGCCCACGGAGAATTTACTTAATTTTAGAAAATGAACATTTTTAGGAAGAATGTTTCACAAATGTAATATACCTGTAGAATCAAAGAATCATTTTGTTCAAAGAAAAACGTAATGGGTACAAAATAACAAAACTAGCCTAAAACATTTTAAAGATCAAAGAAAACATATTTCACGATCATCTTCGCCTCATTCCGGAAATTCTCGATAAGAAATGGGAAATTCAATTTCGATACTCAAAAGCCAAGTTAATGAAACTCTGTATGAATAGGCATTCTATAACCTAGGGCAGTATATTTCTGATGTCCCATGCAAATCCTCAACATTCTCTGGCCCAGCATTCTGCTATCAATGGAGATTTTTACTCCTTTCTTCACTTTTTTCTTTTACTCGAATTAGTTCTACTTCACAAGCTTCTTAAATGAGGTTCACAGCTTTGAATTCTTTTGAAGTCCCTCTCTTTTGCCGAAATGTGCTGTACACCAGAATAAACATTTTTCCTTTAGCAAAAATGCTTCACTCTGTACATGAGCATGGTCTTTTGTGAAGGATACCACACAAACAGGAACTGAGTAAACAGACATCTCAGCGCTAAAAAAAGCCATTTTTTCCATCTTTCGTTTTATGCTCTTTAGTGTCGCCCCTCCTTCGCTCTCTTTTTCTGTCTTTATTCGCAGCCGCTTTGATAGTGTGCTAGGAAAAGTCAATTCTCGAAAACACACACATATGCACACTTCCCAGTGATCTATTCATTGTGAAAAAAAGTAAATAAATAAAACTGCTACTACCTCCTCTCTGTTATTATCGCACCCCTATGTCTCTACTGCATTCCGCTATGACACAGCTAAATAAAATAACAAATAAAAACTTCAAACTAGAAAGAGTTGAAAGGAAGATTTTGAGAGGAGGAGGATGAAGGTAAAAAAAAATGTATCTTTAAAAGTTCTATGGGTGATCACTGGGTGGCGTCAAATTATATATCATGGCAGCCAATCAGGGTTAGCACAGAGAAAATAAGCTATTGCTCTGTGTATGCAGCACTTGAAAAGGGGGAATTAAAGTAGGGGTTGATGAGAGCTATTTACATTCTATTCAATTTTTTAACTTTTTTTCGTCACCTTTTTTCTGAAACCTTTAAAGACAGAAGAGCTACAATCACAGTTCGGCAGATTAAAACAGCGCTATTGGGGATTTCTACTTTTTATACGTCTATATATTACCTTCATGTATACTCTAAAGCTTCTGCAAGCATAGAATTCAATTCAAACGGATTTTCTGTTAGAAGTTTACAAACTTCGTTTCAAGATCAGCGATCTGTTCAAACTGGAATAGTACGGAATATTTTAACAGAAAATGAATATATTTCCTAATGTCAAACACATTTAGGGAGTTTTAAATAATAGAAGTTACAGTGCATAGATGATCATCTCGAAACTGAATTTTTAATTTTTTTTCCAAAGGTGAGAATATTCATACACGAAGAAGCATTAAAACTTCAAAGAAAAGTGCACAAGAATGTAAATGAGATTCTGTAATGAGAAATATTTCCAATTTTTATTATAGGTTTTTAGTAACATTACTCTAAATTTAAACTTTTATCTTGAGATTAATATCTTTGTGAACGTTTTTTCCGATAAGGAAAAGAAAGTAATCTAAACGTATGAAATAAAAAAAATAACTCTCCGAAATACCAATTTATAAGGATGTAAATAATTTTCGGAATGCAAATTATTCAGTGTTTCAAAGAAGAAGTTTGTTACAGTAATAACAGAAAAATCCCAGGAAATAGCAATTAAGTTATAAATAATACTTGTAATAAAAATTTACAGTTGCTCCAAATATGAAATTTGTTAAAACAGTATTAAATTCACAACAGTAATCCACAGCATAACGCTTACGCAATCTTTTTAAAAACAGCATCACTTCCTGAATAAGAACTGAAGTCTCAGACTATGATGGTTTCTATTTAATTTGAAATTGAAATGTCTTATTCAGGGAAGAACCTCTGTTTTAGACCATCTTGCACCGTAGAGTCTTTTAAGGTTCATCCATCTTGAACCGGAGTTCATTTAAAATATGATTAGATTTGAGAACAAGATGCATAACTGCTAGGTTTCTTATTCCTTTCAAAAGTAAATCAGTTTTTTACTTACACTTTCTAACCTCTTTATACAGGATAAGTACATTTTTAAGTTAATAGTTTAACTAATTCTATAACAAATGTGAGATTTTTATAACATAGTTAAATTCACCTGCGTCTTCTTTATTCTGCTTATAGCTTTTTCATTTTTTTTATGTTTTTCTTTTCATAAAATGTTGTAATTTGATTTTTCAATTCAAGGAAAAACTTAAACTCGAAATTATGTATTATCGCTTACTGCCTAAGAACAGTTACTTTTTATATGTCTTTTCCTGCAAAGAAAAAAATGCACCAATTTATAATATTTGTCACTTCATGCCTTTTCTTATCATGCTATACCTGTAAGAAATTTTTATATTTTTGATACCTTGATAATTTGTAGTCATTCGCAACTTTTTCAACGTGATCCGCAAAGCAAAATATATTGGCTATGAATGTAAGGCTTCCTTTACAATATCACTGTGAGCCAAAGGTCATTCACACAGAAGTAGAAACTTAAAATTATTCTTAAAATAAAACTATTACCTTCAAACTTCTTTAAGAAACATAAATTTTAGTCCATATTCATTCTATTCTTAAGATGATTTGAAAAAGCTGGCGTCGGTAATTGTTTTGCTTTAGAAGTTCCTTCATGCTCTCTTGGAAGTACTTTTAGGAACGCTTTTGATATTACACTTAACGTATTTTGATTTCGAGATTTGTGGTTGTGAAAAACACTTTAAATTTAGATTCTTTAATATAATACTTCAATAGGATTTTATGCTGAAATTTAAAATCGCATGTAGTATCCTTCTGAAACCATCGAAATTTTAAAAGTTGCTCAATTTTATTATTTAATTAATTTTTTAATTTTGAAATGTGTGTCAGCTTTCGTTTGCATTAGACATGGGTAAGAGTGTGTTTTCGCCTTCATATTTTCTTGAAGAAAAGGAATTGGCGGCATCCTAAAATTAGCAGCATTTTTATCATGCTTTATTTCAGTTTCATAGTTTCTGTCTTCTGTTATGAAGGAAATTTCACTTGTATTAAAATTTCTGCGTAGCTATCATATTTAATCGTATTTGAGACTGACATTTATTAGGTAGTACTATTTACTTCAATTACCAAACAAACTAGTAAATCAAAATCGTAAAAACAACCTTGTATTTAGCTTAAGTATATTGAAACACTCAATCGATTTCGAGGGCAGCTAAAGATCCGTCCTCATCAGGAGAAAGAAGAAAAATAAAGGGGAAGGAGTCTCAGAAACACTTGGTCCCTTATCAGCACTGCACGTGGCATTTCTTTCTCCTGATGAGGAGGGACCTTTAGCTGCCCTCGAAATCGATTGAGTGTTTCAACATACTTACGCTAAATACAAGGTGGTTTTTACGATTTTGATTGTCACATCAGCGTGTTTCTCTTCTAATCTAAACTAGTAAATATAAGTAAAAACTAGTAAATAGCAAATACCTTATAGTTAACTAGTAAATATAAGTAAAAACTAGTAAATAGTAAGTACCTTATAGTTAACTAGTAAATATAAGTTTTAAAATTTAAAAATCCCTCAGCTTTGATGACATCTTTATTTAAAACGTCATTCAAAGCGGAAACTACAATTCTGATTTAAAAAGGGAAAAGACGATTAGCTTAAATGAATAAAAGAATTATTCCAAGAGACTAAGGTTTTAAAATGCAGATTTATGAAAATTTCTTTTGTTCACATAACTTTCTTTTAATATCAGCAGTTCAGCAATTCATTCTTTGGCAAACTTAAGTCAAGCACAAATATAAATTTTATTGTTGGTAATGTCATAAAGCTTGGAACATACATTCTTAAGTTTCATTGATGTTAGCGTTTACAAATGTTTTACCTTTCGGAGGTAAAATTCCACAAATTAATACAAGTCGATCAACGATAAAGTAATAAATTAAACATTATACTTTTCATGTATTTTAAAATTTATGAAATCTAACATAATTTTTCCGTCATTAATTTACTAGCGTTTTACCAACCTGTTAACTGAATTAGCTAATGTTTAACTTGGTAGAATGTTCAGTACCATATTCTGTTTAACTTCATTGGCTTTCGAAACTGTCCGCTAGTATCTGAGCGGGAAATACGGGTTTTTGATCAGATTCAAATCCCAGCGAAGTTTGCGAATAATAAATGAACTTCGTTTTAGCAGGTGTTCAAAACAAACTAGCTGACTACTATACGTGTCTCAAAATTTCAAGTATTTTTAAATAAACGTTGCTACGAACGTAAAACATTCATTGTTGGCAGAATTACATCGCAAAGTTTCACTTCTCATTTGTACTGAGAATGAATCTATATCAATCGTTTTCGAAATCTATGCAGCTCAATATAAAATTTACACTTAACATACTTTTTTCCTACTTTTGCATTTTATGTTATTTTTACATCAAATTATGAATGATTTCATAATTTAATTTAAACTTGATACTATGCGTAATCACTGAATGTTTCTTTCATTTAAATTACTTCAGTCAGCAAATGGGATAGAATAAAGTATGCTAATTCATTATGTTCAGCACAATTACTATAGTAAAGGATGTTGGCTAATGCGAACCGCCGATTTAAAGCATGCACCCTGCAGCAATGGAAGCCTCTCACAGCAACTGAATTAAAAGATGCTTTTGCTCATGGAATTGAAACGTATTAACTAAAATTTGAGTGCAGAACAAACAGAGTTACCGTTTTCCTCAAGAGTAGCCATATTCATGGTGTAAGGCCATTTTCATGATGAGAGAATAAGTATTTCGAGAAAACTACATGTTAAAGGGAGATAAGCATGTTAAAATTAGAATGATTATCCTTTATATAAATCTCTATAACATTTTGAAATTCCTTGTACTGTGCTTATTTTACCATAGATATATAACTCCAACAGCTTATACGGCTCCAAACAAGTAAATTGTTCTATTTCCGATGGCAGATTAGAAGACAACTGCAGTCAAAAATACAAACAGAAGACACAGGTAATAAAACTGAAACTACAGAGTAAATCTATAAATCGTTCAATCTAGCACCCAGCTCTCCAGAATTTTTTCCGCAAGTGTCCCGAGCCCAGTGTAAGGCAGTGAGTAAATGATTCGCGTCCATTTAATCACGAGTGTTGCACATTTGGTAAAGAGGACTTGGCAGTATTTTTTTCGATATAGATGCTTGGAAAGACAGTCAAGGCCAGTAGCGAGGCGAAACGTGATAACAGATCTGTTCCTTGGCCATAATGGAATATTTGTGATTTGCTCAATCCATTTCTTGTCTTTATTTGCCTCTTTGATGTTTTTCCAATATTCCTTTCTAAAAGGTTTTTGATGAAGCGTTTGGCGGTATGAAAAGGAATTGGTTTATCTGTTATTTGAGCAATTTTTGTTGCCTTCTTTGCTAGGCAGTCAGTTATTTCATTACCCAGGAGTCCACAGTGTGCTGGTACCCACTGAAAAGCAACCTCTTTATGGTTTTCGATTAAATTATTAAGGGCCAGACGAATATTTAAAATATAAGCTAAAAGAGGAGCTTCAGATGAAGCAATAGTCAGGAGGGCAGCCTTAGAATCTGATAATATAACAGCTCGTGGAAAACTTTCAGATTAGCATTAGAGCTGTGACAAGTAGATTTGGATTGCAGAGATCTCCGCTCCAGAGTCTGTTCTAAACCTACCTACAGGAGTGTAAAATGAGAAGAGCCTACAGAAGACCTCATCGCCAGCATTGATTGGGTCATTCAACATGGAGCCGTCTGTAAACACATGCAGCCACTCATTATCTAGGTACAATTCATGGATAGTCTTCATACAGCATTTAGAATTAAGTCATTTGTTTCTTTCTTAAAAACCTCACTTGATAGGTTTATTCTAACCATGTACTTCCTTCCTTCAATTGGACAGTGTGACTTGACGAGATTTTCTCTCTCCCAGTTCAATACTATTTGTTCTTTCATATCAAAAACTCTTTGAAGGAAACCATACTGGGTTTTGAGGTTCTGTGAAGATGAAACAAGGGAATTATGTTTGCCATTATATACTAGAGACAATACTGTTCTTTAAACATCAAAATCTGTAATATTTTGTTTGTATCTTTCTGTATTATATCATTTACTGAACAAAACTGGGGATGGATTAAAAACAGATTGAACTGATGATTTTTAAAACAGATTGAAATTTAGATTAATTGCTATTTTTATGATTTATGTTCACATCAACCATGATAACTCCAAATAGAATAATTCGAAAATTTGCGCAGTGTTTGTACGTTATTATGATTGATTTAGGATAAAAGTTAAAAAATTAGCCTAATAGAATTTAAATTATATAATTTTTCCTTCAATAGTGTACTCATTTTTTAAACTTTTGAGTGCTGAATAACATATTTAGCCATATATTACTAGTGAATCAATATTTTCCGATCATCCTATAACACTGTATGCTTATGGTTAGTATATATATAACATAAAATCGAAATTATGTTTTTATCATCATTATTTTCTTGTCATTTTTATTGTGAATATACTGAAGCATTAGTGCAGTCCTATAAAAAATGTCATAAATTCCGAAATATAACAAACATTTTGGAAAACGCCCTTCGAACAAAATCGATTATATTAGTTTATTAACTGCCAAAGACCAAGATTTGCTGAAAAACGTACAAACCGTTAGTAGTCAGTAGACAAAGGAGACACCCATAACTTAAGGAACTCCACAGAGCACACAGATAAACAACACAGCATCTAAAAATGCATTATAAAGATATACATAATAACAATAACGTAGCACTAGAAGAATCAGAAAGTGATTATCAAACATTTTGAACGTAAGGAAGTATAAAAAAACAAGCATAATATATTGATGCACTGTGAAAAGCCTCGAAACGCTGCTTTTCTGCAGAAAATATCGCCGGAAATATATATACCTGCAAACAAAATCTAGTCGGTGCCTTTATAATAAAAATGGGATGACATTTTTAAAGCCTTGGACTTACATCACTGTGGCACGCGCGCTACGCTTGATGAAGACAGAGCTTTTTTGAAGTAAAAGAAATGATAATAAAAAGAAGCAACAAAGCGTGTGATGAATATGCTTCCCTCTGTCAGCTTAATCCATTCTTCGCTGTTTTCGAGGTAGTTGATACTAAGATAGTGTTACGGATATTTTCACTTTTCTGTGCTTTTTAGCCACAGTGCTCGATATTTTTGTTTGATATATTTTTTAGTTCCTAGATTTAGATATAAAAGAAGTTAGGATTCTCCGGGGACAATTTAAACAAAGCTATTTGATTTATTTATTCTGTCCCCAGCGGAAAATTGCGGATTTTCGCGTTTTCACTGACGTTCCTTACTATGGTAACGGCTAAGGAAGACTTTCCGCATTATGGACTAATACTGGGTTTACTGTGAAAGATACCGGCATTTTGTATTTGCTCCTGCACTGACTTTTCGTAACTTAGAAATATTTTATTATTTCCTCAAATTCATGCTTTGAGCGCTTTAGATTGTTAACATGCTATACGGAAAATGAAAAGCAGATCTTTATTCAGCTTTTTATCGTTGTTATAACAAACGACTTTCGAATAAAGATTATGGTATTTTAGACTGAATTCCAATAAAAAGTTTTTGAACCTTCGTTAAGACTTTATTTCAGCAATGTTTTGCAACAATTTTATTTTACTAAAGCAGAAAATATCCAGCGGTTCGTTTCAGCGATTTCTAATAAAGCTTAGAAAATGTTCAAGATAATAATAGATTTGCCCACTTATGTCATTCGATATCAGTAACTGTCGATGGAGAGTCGGATCGAAGCAGTTGCTTATACACTAACGACCACAAACAAAAGATGTTTAAGAAAAAACTGCATTAAAATACAAAAAATAAAAATTATATAAAATTAACAGTAAGGACTGCATGAACGTTCTTTGTTAGAATTTCAAAGAAATTCTGTAATAAAAAGAGAGTATAAAAGATGATCTTCTTAAATTACTTCAGTATTAAGTTAAAAAAATAGGCTCTAGTATATCAAAGAAATACTTTCCATGTCTATTTTCAATGAGAGTATATAAGTTGATTTTCTTAAATTACTTCAGTATTAAGTTAAAAAATAAAAAAAGAAAATTCTGTAGTATATCCATGAAATATTTTTTCATGCCTAACTTTCCGAGACCCTTCACAAACCAGAGAGCCGAAGGTAGGAAAAAAGAGATTGTATGAAAACAAAATCATTTTGTACCAAGTGCGGATATGGCAGAAGAAATATCTTTTATTCATCAAAATAATGCTTAAAATCTTTTCATTTATTAATTGATTGCATTATAAATTAAGTGTATTTTAATTGTAGTAACGATATATATCATTCAAGAATGAAATAAAGATTTTCATTACGAAGAAATACGTATATTGCCTATAAATATCGAAATGTATGAAGCAATTGTAATGTAATTTGGAAGCTAAATTAAAGAGGTAATACCGATATACCAAATGGTACCGAATGTTTGCCATTCCGTGTACAAGATGAATTAAATAGATCTTGAGTTTTGGATAAAAGTAAAAACTAGGTAGATGGCAAATTTAATATTAGCATAATGCTAAGAAACACAATGGTGAAAAGAATTTCGGAAAGACTTTGAACACTTTTGTAACTTCTATAAAGTAACATTAAAAAGGAAAACCTGAAATCATTCCTGCTTACTTCTTATTACTTAATAGTACACATAAATATTTCTTTTGTGCTTTTCCAGATATTCTGGAGTAGCTGTAAAATGTTTGTATATTTGCTATACTAACTATATACATTAAAATAGTGCATTTCAATGTTGTAGGGGAAATTATTATCAAGCAATTACGATTCCCATGATACCTAATGAATTTATACCTTACGAGAAAGTGGAACGAGAAAGTGGAACACAAATACTATTTTACTATAGTATTTGTAGTAACTGTAAAACTGTTGCGAAGTAAACGAGAAAGTGGAACACAAATACTATTTTACTATAGTATTTGTGTTCCACTTTCTCGTTTACTTCGCAACAGTTTTACAGTTCTTGCGCAGAGTTACCGTGAAACGGAAATCATAGCAAAAGGAGGGTTACGCATCTACGAAAATACGCACTTCCCACTTTTCTTGACATGTACACTGCAGGTAAAAAAAATGGGACAGTTCTACTGTGCCGATTGAAGAAATTCAAACTACGTTTTCCATGTCTCGAAAGCGCGACTTAGGATATATATTAGATTTATATGTAGCATTGTTCTAATATAGGTATTTTGACACAAAATCTGACTTTTTCTGAAATAACATGCCAATTGTTTTCGATAGTTCGATTCTGCGCTTCAAATTATCCCTAAATATTAAAATTTGTAAAATTTGGTACGAAATTTACGGAGAAATTAAAAAAAATTATCTTGGGCATTTTTTCCGTTTTCGCCAAGAATAATTCACTTGACGAACTCCTTAATATATGGCAACCTATTTCCCTTTTTTTTTTACATTGTGTATGAGCGGGAAAAAAGACACATCGTTCCATTTCAAATTATTTTAACAAAGTGCCTAAACCACATTTAATGCTATTATCGCTTTCAACAAATATGTCAAATTTGAAAACAGTATATAAATTCACGTACATCTTCGGAAATTTTGAATTAAAAAAACTCTAATTTTTTGTAGGTTTAAAATGATAGTAATAATTTTATTACAATTCAAATCTGTTTTAGAAAAATTATTTAAAAATACAAATTTTAAAAATAAATCATAAAAAATGAGCGAATATTATTTGGAATGAACCTAAATTTCGAAATGTGAAAGGAAGAATGAAATAAGCTTAATAAAAAAGAAAGATTAATAAATGTATACCAAATTCAATTAACATTGAGGAGCTAAAATTTTCAGAGTAAATTTTTTAAAAACTACTCGTGCGATTTTTACAAAACCTGGCAGTTTGGAATAATTTGAGTCGTAGAATCGAAATACGGAAAACAATTGGCATATCATTTCAGAAAAGTCCGATTTTGTGTCAAAATACCAAAATTAGGACAATACTATATATAAATCTAATGCATATCCTAAGTCGCGCTTTTGAGACACAAAAAACGCAAGTTGAATTTTGTCAGTCGGCCCAGTAGAACAGGAGATTCTGAACTGCCCCCCTCCCTTTTTTGTTTTTGGCAGTGCACTTTTCATCCACTCTTTAGCACGCTTTACTCACATTTTTGTGTTAGTACGTCACGCAACAATACGATGCCATATAATTATAAATGATTTTTAATATTTTACCACACTACTACAACTTAAAAATATTTAGTTTATAATATATACAAATCTTAGTTTTTAATAACATTTCTAGCAATATTTGCATTTAGTAAAGAAATATTCTTAACGCTGTATATTACATATCTCAAGTCTTTTCTGTTTTAATAAATAAGTATATTCTTTATGTTGATGATGTAGAACATAACGCAATTGGTATATAAAGACGTATCTGTAGTCATAGTCGATTCAAAGCTATTTTATTTGAGAAAAACCATTTTTGAAGCAAACGTACACAGCTAAACCGACGCACTCGATATTCAGTAATTATTTCTTGTCTTTTTCATATTTTCATAATCCACTTGAAATCTGTAAAAAGCTAGAAAAGCGGCAACAGCAAGCTAGCTAATTAGTCAAGGTTCGAATTCGCAAATTTTAATATTGTTATTGATTAAACCATCATGAACGTTATGTAAGAATCATACAGAAAGGATCATTTTTAGAATGATGTAGTTTAGAGAGATTTATTATAATCATGGTTTTGAAGATAGAAAAGTGAAATAGCAATATTTAGTAGGAGACTTAAAAAAGCTCTTATAAATTAATGTCATACATTTAATTACACATTCTTTATATTACACACACATATATATATTTCATAAACATTAACATTTTGCGTTGTAATTCAAAAGATGGAACATTCCGATCACATAGTACATTCCGATCTGCAAACAATCTTTAGTCATTGCTCTTAAATATACAAAACCAGTTGGAATTTGATAATTATTTGTTGAATTATTAAATCTTTCCAAGCTACATATAATCTTAAGCGAAACGTTAAGGCTTCTTTTTTATACCTGGTTAAAACCTTTTGAGTGCATTTCTGGATAACACTAAAAGTCAAAATTTAAATTACTAACCTGCTTCTGCTGCAACATCTGACGCATTCAAGTGCTGTGTATTTGGGTTGACTTTAAAAGTAATTTGTCTCCCATCCAACCTGAAACATAAAATTCAATGAGCAAAGAATAGACACAAAAATCACAGTAGAATCTCAATTATCCGACATTGGTCGATATTCAGGTCAAACGTTGGGCATGGCCAGATGTGATGAAGCTATCGAATACAGATTTTTAGAATAGGCACCCTGAGCCTTACGCCTAATTACAACGTAAGGCTTGCAAAGCTGGATTATTAAAAGACAGACATAATTACTGCACATCCTATTTAATGCATAATTTCAGTTTTGTAATTATTCTTTATAAATCTTAAATTTATGTAAAAGAGGTGAAAAGTATTCAGTGATTCGCCGGGACACGAACCCTGAACTGCTCGAGTACTTATTGGGTATGCTTCCAATTACATCACAAAGGCATGTGGAGATAAATTTCAACAAGTTACTCTGATAAAAAACAGTTTATGCGGTTATATTTTCCAGCGATCATATTACTAATGGCAATAATAGTAACATTCAGCAGTGAAGTAAGCTGTTGCGTACGTCAAATAAAACGCAATGTCGGATAAATTGGACTCCATATTTACATAAGACATAAATATACACATTTTAAAATAAAAAATATTAAATTGCTGTTTGTTCTGATATTTTATGTCTTCTGTAAATATTATATATAAACTTTAAACGTATGCAACACTAAGTTATATCAAGAAGGCCGATATCTACACAAGAAAACTCCTTTTGAAAATATTTTTTGTATACTTAATTCTCACGGGTTTCCTTAACCAAGATTAAACACTAAAATTTCGATAATATAGTACGTTTCAGACTTCGATAGAATTTAACTATTAAATATGCCGAATAGTCGGGTTATTGAAAAAAAAAAGGCAGTCAAAAAATTGTAAACATAATTTAACCTATCTTAAGAATGCGAAACTAAGAACGAAGGTCTACATAGAGCAAGTTTACTTTTAGTGATTGAAAACATACTAGAATATAAATTTCAGAATAATCATATTTCATTATCTTTAGTCGACTTAAGTTTTGTAATGAACTGTATTATGTTGCAAAAAGCCTCTCCAGAATTCAAATATCGACCGTTTTCTCTATGAGTGGATCATCTTCCATTCATCACATTTATCATTGTTGTATCATCGTGAATAACGCGAAATATTCATTGCATTTTCACTGCATTGCTTTGAGGATATTATGCTCTGGAAACATACCAAATGTATTTAATGCTTCGGTAGCCTCACACCACGTAATATTAATCAAGTCATCTTCTTCATCACTCTTCTCTTACTTTGACATCAGCAAGGTTTACATAACAGGCTCAAGTTTTGCTTTCTTAATCGATTATGCAAATTTCATCTTCCGCAAATGTGACGAGAGAATTATCCCAAGCAATATTTTGTATTGAATTCAGCAGTTCAGAATGGTTACGCATAGGACCAACACTATTTTCGTTTTCTTCAACAGATTGCAGCGGCATAATATTCAGCCATAAGGCTACTGGCTCCAGAACAAATGCCGAACACTTCCGATTACTCTAAAGTGGCACGCTCATAGCTTCGTCAGATAGCATTCATATTGCATGCACACGTGTGTCTAAATATCGGAGCCAAATTTTTGCTTTATTAGAAATATGCAATGATATCTTATTTTTCCCTGACGATGGAAATATTGCGCAGAGTTTCTCATAGAGAGTTTTGAATTTCAATTCCAATGTTCGATGCGAAATTTTTATTTATTTTTTCATATTTTCTATTATTTTGTGATGACCTTATGTATTAAAGTAACATATACTTGCATATATTAAGAAGCATCACTTGATCAGTCAGCTAGAGATACTCCTCTCATACCGAAGGTCGCAGGTACGAAGGAAAATCTTTTAAGAGAGACTTTAAATTGAAAATGTACAATTATTAAGTCCTTTGTTAAAGTATTAAATTGAAAATACACAATTTAATACTTTCATCAAATGACTTAGTAGTGAAGTTTACATTTTTAGGGACTGAATCAAGGAAAATTTTATTATTCTTGGAGGTGAAGAGTTCAAACTCCTTTAGTATAAAAGTATTTAATAAGAGTTGTAAAAGGAAAAAGCTCTCGTACTGAATATTTTAGCCGTCTCTACCAAGCTCGGATGAAGTTGGACAAAATTTTAATATGATCAGCCAGCGTCTATGACTAACAACTAGCAGAAAAGCCCACAACGTTATTTATCATGAAGTCTGTCCGTAAGTCTATAGCATGATATGTCCAGTTGGCTAATTTGAGATAAGGAATTGCAATAATAATGTATTTCAAACCCTTTTTACTGGGTGCATGTAAAACAGATTTGAGTATAGAAAAGCAAGAGCAAAATTTGCCCAGATGTTCCCATTTTTAACGATTCAATCACTCCGAGTTTCCAAATGATTTCATATAATGATTTTAATATGTATCTTAATAGTTACATTGGAGTTTATGAAATGGTAAATACAATTTGTTTAATGTCTCGTTAATTAACCACTATCCCTACTTTGCTCATATCATGGTTGAAGAACCCTTTTTGCCAGTGTTAAAAAAATAGAAAACACATGATTTAATAATTCAAATGCATTAAATTATTATCACATTATTTTGGCTGATTTCTTAACTCGCAAATAGTAATATATAATGCCAGGATGCTATTCGTATCTAAATTAAAACTTCTGATCAAATTGCCCTGATCGAATACTCTTTTCTTGAAAACATAAGAAGGAATATCGTACTATTAATATATCAGGAATTGTCTTCTTCCTCATTGTGTGTCTTCGTGGAGTAATTAGAAACATGTACGGCTAAAAGTCAAAAGTACCGGCAGTGACATAGCTGACTGCTTCGCGCAAATTGCCTGCGAATTCCAAAGGGAGTACAGAAGGGCTTAGCTAAAATGTGGTGTATGATAATTCCTCACTGACTGAAGGTGAAAATCCTGTCGTGGACATAGCTGACTTTTCTTCTTTCCTGCCGATAAATGTCTATAGAATGACTCTTTTTCATTCGAAACTTGTGTTAATTACTTTAGTATGAAAACTTTTATTTATGGGGTTTCGGCAGAAAAAGAGCTTGGATCTACACTGACAATGCGTTTGAAATTTGAGCTATAAATTTATAAATTCTATGACAGTTAATGAAATTCGTTTCAAAACCATTAATTAAAAAATTCAAACTGTCTTTCAAACTTCCGACATTGGCGAACATCTACAGAATTTCAAAATTTCACAGAACTAAAGTAGATAAATTTACAATATTTCAATTTTTTAAGTGAATAATTAATATTAGAATAGCCATTTCAATTATTTACAAAACTAACTTTAAACATGCTTTCAGAAGTTGCTGATATTCCTTTTTATTTGCTGATATTCCTTATTTATGATGTTTATTTACATGATAATGAAGTAGGTTTGAATACTTTTAGATATTTTTAAAATATTTCGAAAAAGTATAAGAAGCATATAACTTAAAAATATCTAAAAGTATGTTGTTTTGAAGAGTATTGTAATACATTTTGTTTCAAATTAATTCGTTTTTTAAATATTCATTGTCATAATTAGAAAAAAAACTTTTCTTCTCACCTAATATTTGAAAAGCTTCCACGTGGGAGGTTCAACATTTTTTCCAGCTCTTTCACCAATTTTTGAGCTTTGCTTTCATCTACATCACTTAAAAAATAATTACTTCTATTAGTAAGGACATAACAGCAAAAGAAAAGAACGTTAAAAAACAAAAGCATTTTTTTTTCATTTTACCAAGGTTTAAAGAGCTATACTTCACTTTCAAATTACACGAAAGAGAACGTTTATATTCAGATTCATTCCTATTACTCAATGCATGGTTTACAAGATTCAATATTTTACAGATTTCTAGACTGATAAGTATTTTACAGATTTCTAGACTGATAAGTATAATTAAGTTATTAATAGCAATAAAATAGTACCGTCGCTGTCCAAATATGAAACATAACTCTCAGTCCTACGTGCAAGTAGTTACTTCATTCCAAATTAAGGTATTTTTCCCAGTTTACATTTTGACAACTTTTTCTGACATATTTCTTTCTGAATATGCTTTTATAAGAAAACGTTTTCTGACAAAGGATAACTAGGCCGATTTCTTCAAATTACGAAAAAGTAAACATATTTCCCCAAATTTCATTACAATTAATTATATACAGTTTGAAGCATAATGATTTCCACTTTGCTCTCTTTAGTTAATGGTAAGTGAAAGACAAATTATTTAACAAAACACCCTGCATCTATGAATCCTAATGACATAAATTACTACTGATTTCAAAGAATCAATAAAATGAAAGTTTTGTTAGACTTTCAATACATTTTAATTTTATTACTATTATGCCATAAACTATTTGTAGAAAAATTCTACTTACGTTTAAAAGTTTAAAAACTTTTATTTAGAAGAAGCTTAGTAGTAAATGATTTACAATGATTACAATGTACAATGATTGCATAATCGAAAATAAAGGGATGAAAAAGAAAAAATATAACATAATATTTTAAAAAAATTAGAGAAAGAAATAAAATGAAACAGATAAAATCCGTTTAACTCTATCTATTTTGCTTCCACTTCAAGCAAAATAGAAGTATCAGTAAACATTTTATAAATATGTTACTCATAAAATATTCTGTAAATATTTACGTTATTCACATATTAAATTTTAAAATTATGGTGTAATGGAAGGCAGGGATACACGCATATATTTCAGATACATGACATCAGACTCAGACAAAATTCAGAATTAAAATTTTCAGTAGTCAAACATTTTCCTAGTACATAGATAAAACATGCACCAAATCTTAATTTCATTCAAATAAAATTATAATAAGACAATTTTTAATTTATATGCATTTTTAACCATCTTAACCACTATACAAATTACATTCTCTCCTCCATATAATATACCAATCCGTATAATTGACGATAAGATACCTGAACACGATTATTCGTTTCAAATTCAGTTCTCAGCGTCTGAACGGGTGACCATGTTTGGTATTCCTCACATGCAATGTACAATATGATTACATTATTAGTGCAACGTCCTCCGTTAAGACATCCCTGTGTATTTTGCTACAATAAATATACAACCAACTAATCCTTTGTACTAAAAAATTAGGCGAAAATGAATAATTTTGCATCTTTCATTTAGAATCAGATGTAAGAGCTTCACGCATATAGGCATGTTAAAAACATGTATATTTTATGTCATTCTTAGAAAAAATCTGATTACAAGTGTGCAGTTTTTGTAGCTTGTTTTCAATAACACTTAATTTATTTGAATTTTATGTCTTAAAATATTTCAGGCTCTTTTTTAAACAAGTGAAACATTTTAAAGGAACAAACTTAATATACAGAGGATAAGAGCTTCTAATATTTTAGAAGAATTCACTGCCAGCTTATATAAGCTCTCTGCAAAAATATCCTGATAAATTCGTTACGAATTTCTTACGTGAAAAGAAATAGAATTCTTATTTAAGAAAACGTACTCGAAGAGCTTAAATGGTTGAATAGTTTAAATAATTGTCATCTTATTAAATTAATTGAAAAGGCAAAATCGAAAATTTGAACATGCTGAATACTAAATATTCATCAGCATTTTTAGTCTACTGTAATATTCAATGAACATTATTAATCTACGTGTGCCGTTGAAGGAATAATAAAGTTTAATTTTCCTCCTAGATATTCGATAACGGTTTATTTCATAAGATATGCATGTTTTGGGCTAAGTAATATTTGGTGGATAAGTATTTCAAAAATTGTTATTTTGGAAGAATTTCAAATAATTATAAAGAAGACGGCAAAACGGAGGCATAATCTCATACATAAGAATTTTTTCAATCCAAGCGCAGCGTCTGACATACACAAAGCATAACTTACAGCATACTTCAGTTTGAAATGATTAAAACTTGGAACTGAAATATGTTTACATTTCACCTTTAAATAACAATTGAAAGAAATCATCAAAAGAGCATCTTAGATAGTTTTATAGAAGAGAATATTTCTCCGATAAGTTTAAAATACAAACCTACTTCCTGAAAAATTTCTCGAAATGTTTAGGAAGAATAATGCATAGAAATTCTGTAACAGCCTTATTGAAGAAAACTTTCTCGAAACAAGAAAACATTTGAAAACGTTTGCAGAGATACTCTCTCTACAATGCCTAATGAGGGTTTTGAGTGCTGCATCATGGCTTCTTTGAAGAATTGAAGTCGGAAAAACATAAAAACAAATTTATCTAATACCATATATTTAGAAACTTGCATGCAGTTATTTTTTGTAAACAAGGGCATTTCATTACAACTTCTAAATTCTAAGATTTCGAATTGTGTTTCTGAAGTTAATAACTTAAGTAAATTTTCTTTTTCTCTGAATTTTCTTTTCTCTGAATTTAAATCGTATTTACCTAGTTATATTATAAAATATTGTATATTATTCTATGATCTCTTACCGTCGGAAACAGAAAATGTGATTTGTAAAACGATCCCACGAAAATAAACTTTCAGACTTATACAAGAAATTTAGATTTGAAAAATGAAGAAGATGCTGCAACGCTGTGCACCTCACACAATTTTGCGAGTTTATTTCGGTGATGTGTAACTGAAAATATGAATTACTGAAAGGAAATACCACACACATTTCAAGAAAAAAAAAACCTTTATGTTGCATCCAAGCGATAATAATATAGCATACGTTCATTTTGCAACTACTTTGCGGAACACTGTCGCTTATCAATATTTACTCCTATCCATTTTTTCCACTCTACGCAACCTTGAATGAATAACTAATCTTCCGGTGCAACAGTTCTCTGAGATTATAAGATAGTTCAATGTTGTTAAGTAAAAGAGCTTTGGAAGTAATAATTTAGCTTATATTATGCATTACAGGTAATGTTATTTAATACTGTTTTCTAAAATACAGCCTACTGAAATATTTAACTTATTAAAATTACCAGAATTATATTATTGTGAAAGAAAAAATTTTTCTAAAAAATAGAAAGTACTATTCCGTAATAATTCAGTATCTTTTCATATTCTTAATCCTATTTTTTTTCTGGCTCTATAAAATTCTCTACTTCATAAATGTACTTGATGTAAAAAACAGAATGATACATTAAACCCACGATAAAGAATGAAAGACAGTTATGAATAAAGTTGAAATTTAACTACTTCTAATATAGTTTTCTTTCCAAAATATATCGAGGCCCACCAGCGGCCGAGCGGTAAAGTCGCTGAACTCTGTTAGTTCGGTCCGAGGTTCGAATCCCGCGAACGGGCTGGCTGCATGGGTGTTTTCGTGGTTTTCCCCATGTGTAACGTGTATACGAGCCAGTTTCCCTTAGAAAGTCCTCCACGAAGGCATCCCACCCCTTAGGCAGATAGCCCTAGCGTGCTTTGCCATAATTAAATACACCACACCACACCAAAAAATATCCAGATATCCAAAATTTTTATCTTTTATGTTATTCCAGGCATTTTATTCACGATGTGAAATAGCTCAGCATTTATCATTAAAAACAACGCAATAAATTTCAGCAAAACTAAAAACAAAAAACATTAGTTTTAACAGAACAATGTGTTTTATTTGAATTTTTGCCTTAAGAATATTACGACAGAATTTATAATTTCAGGACTGAAACCGAAAGAAAATTCAGTCATTCGATAGTTCCTATCAATACATAAAATGGCAAGTCTCAGAGATAAAATATTCTCCATATTATTACTGGAATTCGAAAAGCATGAATAAAAAAAACTTTGACTGCTGATTTATTGATCATTTTTAATAGTCATTTTCTCATAAAGCAGTAAAAGTACATATCTGAGTATGATAAAAAATTACATGCAAGTTATTTCTGTCTGTAATAAATTTTAATTTACTTTTAAATCGCGTATATAAATGCTTGAAGTAATGTTTGTTCGAAAACTACCTAAAAATGTTTCGCTGCAAAATAAAAAAGCTTATACAAATTTCGAAGCTAAATGTATTTTCTCATTACTTCTATTTAAAATCTCTTTCATTAGCGCAGATTTCGTAAATTAATTTTCATGCTAATTTCAAATTTCGGCTGATTTGCTTATAACACTGTAAGAAAACATGAAATCAGTCCAACCTTAAATTACATTTATTACAAACTATTAATTTCATAGAATTTTTGTTCTACCGATTTCTATTCTTCACAGAATATTATTTAAAATCGAAGTCAGATTTTTATATTATGCTGATGAGCGTCTGTATTACTTTAACACTCAAATCACCAAATAGTAAATCATTTTGATTCGAAAGTAACTTATAATTTTAATTAAGATCGCATTTATAAATGTAAAGTTATTAATTTCAAGTAAACTCTTTCGAGGAGGGATATTTCTTATCTTGTTGGAAGGAGGAAAGTCAAACAGGAAAAACAAGGGGAAAAAGTAGGTAAATAATAATAATTAAAACAAAACCTGTTTTAAGAATCCATTTTAAAATAGAAACAAAAAGTTTTCAGATTTTTTATGATACCCATAGGGGCGTTTTATTAATTTACACACATATACGCATTTCGAGAGATTTTGGGCTGACGTCCCTTTGGGCTAAAAATATTTAAAAACAGCGTATCTTTAAATTTTCGATAGACAGTCTCGCGCGCTGGAGATGAAAATATTTTATTTCGTACAGCGTTGTCATTGCTCGCTCTGAAATCGTTGAGTTTGTTAATCAAAATTTGTTAAAGTTTTACAAAACATGAAAAAAATAGTAAAATAAGTTCTAAATTCAAATTTCGGGCTTCCAACGCATTCATATTTGGGTAAAGGACCACGTTATTCAAAATTTAATGGCTCTAGGTAGCATTGTTTTTTTCACAATGCAAGAAACATGCATACATTCATGCAGATTTTTCATTATTTAATTTCCTTAAATACAACAGTGGGCGATAATATTTGGCTGCAACAATTTGAAAAGTGATTCAGACCTTTTAGTGATTCGACGCAAAATACCCTTTCCAGACTATTAGCCCTTTGGGCTAATAAATATATTTAAATATATTTATTTATTAGGTAAAAACAGTTAACAACTGAACATAAAATGTAATTAAAACACAAAACTGCTAATTATTATTCTATTTTTTAGCAAACTGAAGAAGAAAACAGTCATTTTCTACTTATCATTGTCGATGTGTACATTTGTTAAATATTGTTATTTATTGAAAAGAAATGTCCATTGAAAATACGGCAAGTTAAAATTTTCATTACTTCAGATTACTTTATCTTTACCGAAATAACAACTACGCTTTCTTAATATGCTCAAAATTGCAGTAATTAGGTTTTTTACACAGTTTAACCACGAATAGAGCGAAAATAAACTTAAAGCGAATGTCCAAAATAAGTTTCTGCATGTAACGTAAGCGCAATTGACTTGTAAGGCGAAGCGAATGCATTAAACAGTCATATAAGTTCTGAATCAGATTTCTAGCATTAAAGATATAATGAATAATATGATAGTTGCGGAGAGAGGAAGTCTCCCATTACGTGTACACGACTGTTAATGGTCGGCAGTCAGCGTTTTCCTCTCTTATTCAGTTACAGCTTCAAATTCATTGAATAATTTTGAATTTTGCACCATTTGCGATCATTTGACACTCCGCATTTCCCGTCTCATTTAAAACTCCTCCTGAACCCAACTAGTATAACCTAAAATTTCCGAAAGTCATTTCCCGTGTGTCTGTTAATATTCGAAAAGCTTACTTTCGAGTTATTAATTTAATAAATATTCTACGAAGTTTTTGAATACTAATATTTGTTTAACTTTTCACATGCCATCTATTTGAGGAAATGCGCTTTTATAAATAATTATATTTTCTAAGAACAGGAAATGACGGATTACAAAATAGCTTATGATACAATATCCAATAAATGTATTTAAAAAATTGGGCTACATGTTACTATTTTACATTACATTTAGTAGCAAACATGAATTGTAAACATTATTAGTCTTTGATAAATTTTCAATAATTACTCTTTTTTATGGGACTTTTACAGAGCACGTTTTCTGTTTAAATTTAACAGAAAGTTTGATATATTTCTTAAGAGAACATTTCTAAAAGTGATCAAAGGAAAAAATATTTCTGATTTTCTTATTTTCTTTTCCTTTCTCTGGTTTTTTCTTCCTTGTACGAAGTAAAGGAGGTATTGTAATAGCGAAAATTTTCGGGTATCATATTTCAACGAATATATCCATTTTTAATACAATTTAATGATGTTTTTGCATGACACCTGTACGTAAGGGCAGGATAAAGCCCTCTTTTTCCAAAATGGGTTGCAAAAAGGATTTAAAATGGACTCAGAAGAGATTTTTTGGTGCTTCACGGAAAAAAATTAAACACACATACAACACACATACATATATAACATATGAATCTCGCATAACTCAAAAACGAGTAGCCTCTGAACGTTGAAATTTTATATATAGGACTGCTATAACATGCAGCTTGCACCTCCTTTTTCGGTTGCAATCAGACGCAATATCTGTACAATGAATTCATGTAGTGGTCAGATTTTGTTTCTGCTTATATCATAATTTGCCTAATAATAGATTTTTAATACAGAAAAATTTTTCACTTCAAGTAGCTGAAGTAAATCTGTTATTCCACTTTATCTAAATTTATTAGTGCCTATATCTCCATGCAATACGTCTGTGCAATTATTTTTTTAAAAATTTTTATCACGCGTTTCATTAATGATTTTTTCTTCATTCAGATAAACAATGTTTAGAATACATACATGTCTTTTTGTATTTTTTAAAACTTAGAGGAACACAAGATTTTAAAATATAGGAGTTCTAAGGGTTCTAAGAACTGAAGCTTCATTTAGTTCCATTCGTTGTTGGTTTGATAAAAGGCATACGTTTATTATACAAGTATCCTCTTTATTAATGTATATCTACTGGAAATTATCTATTTATTAAAGATTTTGTTAAATATGCTCTGTCGTCAGAAATGATTCTGGGAGGAAAAAAAGGTGGAAATAACTTCAGGTGTCCCTATCTAATATAAACAACTAGATCACATGGCACGAGCTGTAAGTTACCATTTCTGTAATAGCAGAATATGCAGTGTGTTTGTTATATTTTTTTAGATCTCTGTGCAAGTGCAATATTTAAATAAAACTTTCGGAAGAGGTCAAAAACTGGAACTAAAGAATTTTTAATGATGCATTTATAAAGCTTGAAATGTATGATCTTTTCATTTTTCGGCATCTCGACATGCAGTGTTAGTGGAAAAAAATCTAAAAAGGGCTCAGATTTTAAAGGGTCGCCTAAAAGGGTCTGTTGAGGTTTTTCTACATTCTCGCTGAGATTGCAGTCTATCAGTCTGCGGTTGCACTCACCCCTGCTAACCTATTTCTTTTTGTCTTCAAAGATGAGCGTAATTTTCTTCTAACATAATTCTCTAACTACAACAGCATAGCTGAATACATTTAGGAATCACGATGCCAGAGTTAAGTTCCTCCCCCAGTCTTTTTACCACTTCATCATATCAATATTCAGTACTTTTACTAAGATGGCTGTAAAAAACATTTTTTTCCCTTTTTCTTACTAACGTTTTGTGTGTGAATTTTATTAATCAAATATTATGTTCTTCGTACTTAGACTGCATAAAATTCAGTTCAATAGCAAAATCACAAAATATTTTTTAAAAAAGTGTATCTTTAGAATTTCCGATAGAGAGTCTCGCGCGCTGGATATAACAATGTTTAAATCCACACAGTGTTGCGATTGCTCGCCTTAAGTTTCTTAAAAATGAATTAAAGTTTTTAGAACTATGAAATATAAAATTCAAAATTTAAAATTCGGGTTTCCAGGTCCACATGTTCGGGGGAAGGAATACGTTATTCAAAGTTTGATGGCCCTAGGTACCGTCGTTTTTTCACAGTGCGAGAAACATACATACAAACATACATACATTCTTCATTATTTAATTTCTTTAAATTATTTCGTGGCAAAAATCTGAAACGTGATTCAAAAATTTAAAGAGATAAGCCGCAAAATTCTGTTTCCAGACTAATAACCCATTCGGCTAATAATAAGTAAAATAATAATGATCACTCCTCTTAAACTTATTCAGCTCATTACACATTAAATTGCAGCAACTGAAAATACGCAAGCAACTTTTGCAACATAGGTTTTTACCTAATCCAGAAAATAATTTATGCTTTCCATCTTTTTCTATCTACTGCTTGTATCCTGAAAAGAATTAATGAATTGCTTGACATATCTATGTATATCTTAAATTTCATTAAAATTAAATTCGCTGGTATTAGAATTTTAAAAACAGCAGCAATAAAATTATCGATGGCTTCCACGCGGAGAAGAATAAAAACTACTTTAATCTCCCAGATGAAGACGCTAAGGCAATTTAATAAGATTTTGTAAACTGGGATTGTTATCTTAAGCTTCGTCAAACGAAACTGTTTCTAGGTTTTTTTCTTCCAGTAATATTTTGTCAAGAACTTTAAAATAGGAAGCACGGAGGCCTCTAAAATCTCTTTAAACTTCGAAGTTACAGTCGAATTAATAATTTTTTAAAAGCACACTTTAAAACTTCATCGTTTTAATTAGTTTCTGAAACATCTATTTAAGAAAGCAGATGCTCACGAAAATTAAAAGGTAGCTTTCTTGAAAATTATACAAGGAAGGGAAGTAAAGTGTACGTTTTACAAAGCTAGAGTAAAAACATTCAGTATTCGATATTTCATCATTCATTCCAAGGCTATAAGCAATAAATAATTTTCTTCTTGATCTCTAATTTGGTAACATTTTTTACTCTCTCAATTCTCTTTATTGCCAGTCGTAAAAATGAAAACTCAGTTCAGAATATCACTTAATTCAGCATTACGTAATAAAATTTGTACTATGGGAAAATTGTAAATGTTTTTTTTTTTTTTTTTTTTTTTTTTTTTTTTTAATTCTACATGTTAAGATAATATTCATGCTAAATTTTACTCTAGCATAATGACTAAATTTTTACCTACAAGATTAAATTTAAAATTTTTAAATACTTAATTCATTTATAAAAATCTGTTCCTTTATTTTAAGAAATAAAAATATTTCGTCGAAATATGAATATAAAGTAAGTGCGTAATTGTGGTTCATACGAAAATTTCTCCCACCAAAAATAACTAATTCTAGTAATTTTTCTTATTGGAACTCAGTGTCTATTTTTATTCATTACCGCTTTATTAATACGTAGCTCTTTCATTCGTTATGTAAAAAGACTTCTTTAAGTATTAAGAAATAATTTTCAGAAAATTAATCCAGACAAAATGTGTATTTTCTATACGAAAGTTTTCTTTTCCACCCAAGAACAAATTGTTGCGGCACAATTATGGATAGCTTTCCGATTATGTTTTGAATGAAAATTGTTAAAGAAGATTAAACAGTTTTGCGTATTATTGTAAATATTAAATTTCATGAAAATAATAAATGCAATCAGTCTTTTGTCATACTACCTCTATTGCTTTCCCATAGTCTTATACCCAATGATGTTCCACATTTTGCCCATATTGTTCATAGAACTAGTTGCTTTAAAGAATTCAGTTATGCATGATTAAACATACGAAACTCGTATTATAAAATAATTAGACAATAGTTGTTTGTAATTAATTCAAAAATAGCTGTTTGCTTCTAAATAATAAGGAGACTGCATGCAAAAGAATTAAGAACCAGAAGTATTCGAACATTTTAAGTCAGTGAGCTATACGGATTTAGAATTACTTTCAAACATTCTCGAAACAACTTACATATTTGTAAATATATATTTTTAGGCTCCCATATTCTGTGAGTTCTGTGAAACGATGTGTTTACACTTTATGACAGAAGAAATTCATTTCAAACTAGACACAGAATTATTCATTCGACTTACTTTTCTTCGATAATTAAATACGTATGTGTTGCATCAACGGAGTCAAAATGCCCAATATGGCCTTCTCCAGTCTGTGCAGCATTTGCTGTTCTATCTTCATCTTTCAGCGATTTCGAATTTAAATTGTCAATTCCTTCTAGCAATTCTGGTTGGTTCTGCGTCAAGCGCTGTAGGGGAAGCTTCTGTGAGTCTTGACTTCTTTCTTTTGTTTCTGAAAGGTAAGAAAAAGTCAAATGGACTCTTACATAATTATTATGCAAGATATTTTGAATGCATGCATTTTGAAATATAAGTTAAAAAAGAAAGCATTTACACCTCGGTTGTCCCGAGTTTAGCGAAAATATGTTCATTCACAAAATAATCGGAAAGAAATTGCGGAAACTTTGTAGTTTTAATATATCGTGATACAACTAGAATTTAAAGAATATTACTAATATTGATCTGATCTTTGACATATCATAAAGAAAATTTCCGGAATAAAACAAATCAGCACTTTTCTTCTTTGAAATATACATTGATTCCATATATATTGCGAAAATAAATTTATTTTAAAAATAACTTTGTTTAAATTTGTTTGTATAAATAATTTATTCTTTGAACTTACTAAAAATTATGAAGTGTTATATTCTTATGTTCTATCATTACAACAAAATGAGTTTCATTCCAGAAAATACATGATTTTATCTCAAGTTGTAAGATCTAGTCTCCTTTGCTAGCATAAACTGCAACTAGACCTATTTGAAAGTCTGTTTAACGACTTCTCGTTAAGACTAGGAGATGAATACTACAAGGTAAGGGTCTAAAAGACCCTTTTATTACATTCTAATTATTTACAAACGGCACGGTCTCACGTGCTTACAATTGCACAATCCACTTGTGGTGAGGAATTGAAAGATCATGGTAACAAATTAAATTTAAAGGTAAGCTAGTAAGTAGTTCAACACTAAGCAAATTAATTTACCCTAGCAGGTTAACTCAGAAACATACAGCGGCGTGGTATTAAACTTCGGAGGCAAAAATGTAAAGCAGAGACTCAGAATTCAAACTGCTAGTAGAAATAACAACGCTGGTACTCAAATAACGAAAACACGCTCTGACTAACCTATTCGCTACTTACACACTCGTTCACCTTAACTCATTTATATCCTGGCGAGGAAATACGAGGGAAACAAGGAGTGACAGGAAAAGCTAACAAATTAAAATCCCCATTAGTAAAAATAATATACACCTTATACGGTGAAAAGTGTTTAGAAATGTCTCAATGAAAATGAGCTCAGTGGATTTCACTTAAGCGATGAACTGGCTCTCAAACAATGAATTTATTCTAAGTACATATTAAATTATGCTTTACAGTACTAAGCAGCTGTCGAACCCCTCTACTTTCGGATGAGTTTTACCTTCACATCCCGCAAACATAGAAGACCTTAAAATCAATTCATCTGTGAGTGCAAATCCCAAACTTCAGAGAAATGATCAGGCAAATTAAATAAAAATTCTGAAAAAAAAGATAAAATTTGAATTCCTTGCGTTACAAAGACCGTGTTAATTGATTGCTTAAGGGCGTGACAGATCGTTTACTATGCACGAGCGCAGTAGATGGTAGAAGCAACTCTTTTTCGCTTTCTTTATTTTTACTATTATTTATGCTCAGAAAATTAAATTATTTATAATTGTATACTCGTTCATAATTGTATACATATTATACATATATAATTTTATACATAATTGTATACATTATTTATAATTGTATACATATCGTTCCCTCATTTAGTGTGTTTTTCAGGTGAATTTATTTAGGACTGCGAGAAGAAACGCAGTTCTTTCCTTTATATTATTATACTATTTATTATTTTATTTTATAAAAGAAATTATTCACGCAGTTTTTGAAAGAACAATGGAAAATAATATGCCAAAAAATTTTAAAAGACATTTTTATTTTTTCTTCTCTTCGTTTTGCAAATAAATTCGTAAACATAATATATATTACTATAAGTTCAAAACATTAAACTGTTTACAATCGTGGCATTAAATGAATTTAAAATTTTAAATTAATTTAAAATTCTGACGAATTTGTTCTTTAAATTATCAAAGGAAACACCATATTCCATTAATGTAGTTAAATAACTCTATGCAACTCACTATGCCTGCTATATATTATATTAGAATTACCGGAAGCTCAAAACTTTTGAGAAGCGGCAATTCAACCTTCAACCCTGCTAACCATTCATGCATCGCTTTGCCTTTAAGAACAATAATTACGTAATAATAATAGTTATATTTGAGGATTAATTAGAAAACGGTCGATCAAACACCGATATTTTAAGCAAATGATGAAATATGTTGCTGCCAATGAAAAATATTTTAGTATTTGCTCGATAAACAAGAACCACGAATGATGTAACAAAGAACCTGACACTGGTGTCCTATTCTAATGAACAAGTTCCAATTTTGAATAATAAAACGACTGCAAATGCATAAATTTGTTTCTGATAAAAAAATCATGATTTTGCTACAGGAATATGTAGCATGAAGGGAGGAAAGGAATATACAGAATACTTTCTTAAAATTTTTATCTCCCATCATTTCAAACTTTAAAAATATTTTGTGATAGTTTGAGGAGCCTAAACTCAAGCTACTCACGCTAGGAAGAGGACCCTCTAGCCTGAGTATGTTTCCTTAATTTGAGCAACCTAAAATTAACTTGCTTTCATGGCAGGAAGAAGGCCCTCTGGTCCAGGAGTTTCAAGAAATAAACTCTTAAATATCGCATTTCATAGTTTAACGAATTCGTATATAAGTATTTACCCGTTTGAAAAAAAAAAAAGGATTTTTTAAAGCCTTTCTTTAATTATTTAAATGCTGTTTTAAGGTACCATTTAGCTACAGAATTAGAAATAGAGTGAATGTATTTCAATTCGTGCGAATAGAGTTGTGACCGCTCTGTGAAAACTATTTTTCAGCTGCCACAAAGTCCTTTGCTCATCAATGGAAAAGTCAATCATTTTAAAACAATATATCAGTTACTGAAAATAAGGAGTAGTTTATATGGAATTGAAGCGGGCCAATATGAAATTTCAAGCGATACAATATTCAATTTTGAACTAGCCTTTTCGAAAAATTTAAGACAAAAAGTAAATGTAGAGATTCACGTTAGTTTTACATAAAATCTCTATGCAGTTTGAAGGATACATTTCGGTTTCTATCGAAGTTCATACCCTAAAAACACTTTCAACTTAAATTATAATATTTAAAAATTTTCTAAGGATATTAATTATTACCTCCGCATATCAGAATTTTACATCTAAGGCAGTTTCATTTCTTTTTTAATAACTTTTCCACCACAAAAGCGTTTATTGAAAATGCTTATAGCATTTTAAATAAACTATGTATGATGTCACTATCTACTGAAAAATAGTCATCTGCAGCTTCATTCGAGTTAAATTCATACAATTGATATAATTAGCACAAATCATTAATACTGCCAATTAATAATGGTAATTAATAATGCCAGCGCTTAAAGGTATCTAACTAAAACTAATTATGGAATTCCTCCAGTTTTCACTTTTTCGATCTTTTTTGTTAATAAACAGATAATTTGTATATTCAGCACATAATCCCTTGTCTACATCGTATTTAACGATTCTTGTACAGAAAGGTTAACCTTTAATCATTTCTCAATATTTTTGCACAATACAGCATCCTAAAAACGTAGTACGTAAGTATAAATAAAAGCACAGCACAATTTTTGCATTCTACTTTTGCGTGAATTTATAAGTGCTATTACTTGTGCACTTATAAATTCACGCAAAAATAGAATGAAAATATATATCCTTCCAAGTTGCAAAAGCAAGATTCCTATTTTACTGATATATTTTTTCTCCGAAAATGCTCTTTTTCCTTTTATGAAATAGGTAAATTAAACAGAAAAAAGTCAGTATTTCTTTGGATGCAAGGGGATTTCCATATATTGATAGATTTTTATATTTACAAAGAAAAATGGTTTATAATACATAGTAGTTTTAACCGTATGAATTAATTTTGCAGTTACTAAATAATTAACTCATTCTGATATCGAAAATATAAGATCATATTTATATCTATTCTATTTCTAATCTATTTCTATCTCTATTTCGTTGACAATGCAAATTTTCAAAATAAGAGAACTTATATTTATATGCTTAACAAACTGCTAAATGTATAAATTTTCTATATGAACCTCAGTTTTTACAACCTCAGTCTCAGTTAAAATCCACAATATTAGCTTAACATTTGCAGGACATACGTTTTGTACATATGAACTCGACTGCTTGTTGAAAGTGAAAGAGAGATATGATGACGTATGTTAAAAAAGAACTCGTTCGCCGTCATTTCACATTTATTGTAATTCATGTGTATTCAAACATACGAGAATTTAAAAGGTAGCTTTGAATTCATTTTTAATGAAATACAACTATAATGTCTTGTATTGTAATTAAGTTTTCTGCAAATATCTTAAATGTGAAATACCATAGTAGAGTAAACATATCTCATTCTTAGTGTTAAATCTAAAATCTTACACACCAAACTCCATTTTTTGTTTTCTATGTGTACATTTTATTTATTTGTGCACTTATTTCTGTATTCATATTTATTATGCGTCGAGAATGAATTATTTAAAGTTATTTTGCAGTTTAAAAGCTTTAAGGACATTTTAGATTATTAATTTTCACTGAAGCAGAAAAAAATGTAAATCGATTTTTGCGTTCTGCACGATCGAAAGTAAGATAAAGACTGAAGGAAACTAACTTACCTTCCTTATTATTACTTTGTGGGAAATTCCCTGCTATTACAAATCTTTCAGCTCCTACTGAAAATGCAAAGGAAACCAAATTTCAGTTTTCTGAGTTATAAAAATGGCATAAAATTAAAGTTGTCGGGAAAGAAATAAGAGTTTTAATAAATTAATTCTTTACCAGTTAATAAGTAACATTAAATGCCAAAGTATAATGAAATGTTCCGAAACTTTTTCTTTGGAAAGCGATTGGGTCCCCTAATCTCCAGTCGTTCTTTTAAAAGGGGAGTATACTTCGTGGTGTAACTGGAAGCGTATTCGAGAGGTCCAGGGTTCGAGTCTCGGTGAGAAACATTACACATTTTCCACGTGTCCTGCCTCAAAAAAACCTAATGTCTTTACAAGCTTTGCCTCAGGTCTCTTGCGAAACAGTTACAGCTAGCGAAGGTACAATCCATTTGGCATTTCTGTCTTAGGTAGAACTAATAATGACCGGTCAGCGATAGCTAACAACTCTATCTCGAACTGCATTTAAATAAATTAACTAATTTGTCTTTTGACAGAATCTGACGAAACCTGAAGTGAAAGTAAAGGTAAAACATCAAACATCTGCTTAGTCAGTGATGATGTGGTCCTGCGAGGGATTTAGCATAAATTTGTCTTATACCTTTACAAAGATATAACTCAGAAATTTTGTGAAAGTTCAAGGAAATTATATTACAGTTCAAAATATGTGTCCAAAAATTTGTTGTTGCCTCTGCTTTACATCACGACAGGAATCGCTTATCAGAGCTTATGTAACATATGAAAAATTTAAAAGGATGACACATTAGAAAATTAAGAAATTAAAAATGAAATTCTGAAACACAGAGAAAAAGTAGAAATAGAAAAAATAAAAGATTTATTTTCCCCAAAACATAGTAAATAAAATACAAATGCATAAGATTCGCTATTGCTTAATGGTTTTAGTGTTTTAAATATTCATAGGACGGATTTATTATATACGGAAATTGATATATAAAGGATTAGTAAAATGAATACCAAATATTAAAACTAATGTGCCACATTAAAAAAAGCGTGTCTTTGGTTTAAATTTCTGAAATCAGTAGTTAAAGCAATGAGCACACATGCAAGATGATTGAAAACCATTAATTGATTTAACGAGAATAATGCAGTAAATAAAGCTTTTCTGACTTTTTAACAGTTGAAGACTGAATTTATTGAATGAAAACGTGATTTATTTACGTATGCTTATTACATTATTATCGATATGCAGATGCAGAATATGTTAGAACTGGTACGAAGTTCTCTTGGTATCTTTCTTTTATTACTTTTTAGCATATCATAAAAGTTCTTATTCACAAAAGATTTGTTCAAATAAAGAGCTGCCTGCTTGTAAAATGTTTTAAAGCGGTTTGTTTTATCTTTCTGAGAAAATAGTTTTTCAGTATTTTTAATATTTCTACTTTGTTTGGAATGATGGTATGCAAAAATTTATTCACACATGTTTTGATCGCACAGTATAATCATACTGAACTACAGTTTTTGGTAAATATGTAGAAGCTGCATAAGGCAGACATTTCTAAGTATTTTCTTCAAGTTTTGTAGCTCTACACAAATGCCCGTCCACGTGAACAAATATGAGAAGAAACTTTCATACTGAAGGTGCTTAAACTGATATGGAATGTAGCTTTCTCTTATTGCTGTCCTCTCCGTCTCCTTATAATCTTAGTAGCTCCTTATTTGTCCAGATATGAAAACGTACATAGTCGTTGCCAAAATGTCATCCTCGCTCTTTCCTGGTCTTCACAAGTACTTGTATTGCATCCATATTTCCACATGCCTACTTACTTCTCTACAAAGGAATATACAGCACATTCTTCGGTTCATTTTGTGCATCCTGGGATTTATTGCAAAATGTTTCGCCGCATTCCGCAGTCAGTCCGATCTTTAGCTATATATATATTGATATATTTAGCGAAGGGAACGCACTGCTTTTTTTGTGGGCGAGTCCAGGCTTAATACTCTTCCAATATGTGCAGTATGGAGAAAAATGACTGGTATTTTTTCATATTCATTGTCACTGGAAATCTTATGCAGAAGGTGTCACACCACAAATCTTTGAAGCGATATGCTATCTGTCTTTCGTTGATAAGAGAGATTGTTTAAAATATTTTTATTAAAATGTATGTATTTTTGCAAGTTATTTCTAAGCTTTGTTTTATATTTATTTTCTAATAATTTCCTGACTAAATACAATACCTATTATCAAAAGGAAATCTGATAAATTCGTTCTCCGTCCTTCTAGCTCCTAACATATAATAGTCGCCTATTTCAAGATGTGACATGTTGCATAGCTATTGAAAAGTGCTTATTGCATTCATGATATTGTCCCAGAGCAGAAGATGTGTATTTTTAAGAAATCATTCTTCAGAAAATAAATTTGTGCCATAGAAATTTTTTTTGTAATTGTTCAAAAGTGCAGTCATCTACAAGGCAGCATAATTGTAACGACTAATCATCCATTAACACTGGTTAACTGCAAAATAGCTTATATCTCCTTCTCCAAAGAAAATTTTTCCTCATTTCCACAGCCTAAATCATTACATATATACATATATTTAATTTATATACGTTTGATGTGGCGGATCACAACGAAACTAGGTGTTATAGCAGCTTTATATGCAAAATTTCAACATTCTACGGCTACATGTTTTTGAGCTATGCGAGATACACGCATACGTACGTACAGACATCACGAAAAAAATCTCTTGTAAACCCATTTTACAGTCCGTTTTGGGAAAAGATAGTCCTTTATTCTGTCCGAACATACAGATGTCATGCAAACACATTGTTCAAATGGATTAAAAAGCGGTCAAAATGAATATTTTCGTTGATATATGATACCCGAATTTTTTTGAGATTACAATACTTCCTTTTACTTTGTACAAGAAAGCAAAAATAGCAACACCGTTCTGAAGATAAATAAAAGTAGATTTTTCTTAATGTTATAAAATATATACGAAAGGAAAAAAATCTAAATTACTAAAATGCTAATTAACTACATGGCAGTTAACTATTGAACGTTTTATGGATTTTATTCTTTTACTTTGTATCAAACAGCTCTACGAAAAATTACTTATATATATATATATATTAGCTGAGGTACGTGGCTTCGCTCAGGGAGTTGATATGAGATTGTGAGGTACACGGTTGTAATAAAAGGATAAACTTTAAAATATAAGAGATAAAATTTTTTATTGAAAATGTTTTCTAACTATTTACAATAATTATTTATAAACAACATTTTTTATTTTGCTGTACAGGGTATATATGTACAAATGTTCCGAATTTACTATTCAAAAGCAAGCTACGTATATCTGACCGGGAGAAAAGTAGGAGTCTTTGAGGTTGATAATGCGATGTTTTAATGTTTGTCTTTCGCTTTGTTAATTGTAAAACTATAGGCTACTTTAATTGGAAATTGCAATCTTTTAAATTGGAAGGGCAGTTCAGTATATATCAGTGGTATTCTGGGGATAAATACTACGTGTCCTTTGCCCTTTCTACTAATAAGTTGGGTTTCGATGATGTTATTCGATAGTTGTTTGATGACCATCCTTGTTCCATAGTTTTGGTGAGCTGAGATTTCTGAGTAAAATAATCGGAGATCCAATTTTAAGTCGAAGGCACTGTAATGGCATTCCTAGTACTTAAAAAGAGTTTAAAAAATTCTGTGGGAAAGTTCGCTTCTTCAACGTTCACCATCGTGTCTATCGATTTGTATATTCTCTCTTCACCGGCAGCCCCAACCATATAAAAAAAGACTTCGAATGGTCCACAATGTTCCAGAACATTCTATAACATTCGAGATTGTTCTGGAATGTTCCCGAATATTCCAGAATGTTCCGGGATATTCTGAAATGTTGTGTAATGCTCTCGAATGCTCTGGACTGCTTCAGAAATTTCTAGAGGGCGAAACTTCCAGCTCTTATATCTTCAAAAGCATACCCTTCAGGTAAAAACGGGAACCTTCTTTATAGATGGGGCATAGAGGGCTACCACACCATATTACTCCCTTGATCGTACCGGGAATCGTTTCTGAATTTTAGCGGCACGCACACTGTACACTTACTTTTATAATACACATCGATTACATAAAACGAGAGTAATAAATAAACATATGGCTTTCCAGATTAACTACGCTAATGAAACTTTTATTGATTCATTATAACAAAACCATATTTTGCACATTTTCTATCCATATTCATTACTGGCAGTGGCCGGCTACTTTAAGCTTACAAGTGATTTGAAAAATTGTGTACTGAAAGATGATTTTTAAGCCCTTAGGGTTATGCGAGTTAGAGATGATTTATTTTACAGAAGCAGAAAAAAAAAGATAAATCTCTGATAATTCCCTCAAATTGGCAGATGCATTCATAAGCAGCAGTAGACAAAAAATAATTACCGTGTTTAATGCATTATTTTAATTACTGGACTTTTAAGCAGTGCCCTGCTCTCTCTTTTTATCTCTCTCTTCCTCTATCTCTCTTTCCTTAATTTTCTTTTCACCAGATGCCTCCAGGACAAATATACATTTTCTCTTTGCTTAATCTTCGACTTAATGCTCTTTTTATTTCTCTTTTACCGCTTTGGATGCCGATTTTCAGCATAAAAATAAATATGTGCAGTTCAAACTTATCTTTATTATGCTAAGTGATGATGGGGAATTTATCGTTGTTATTTTGTATTATAATTATCCTTCCCTTGACCTACATATATTTACAAATTAGATAATCCAAAGAAAAATGCAATCATTTTTTAAATTTTCTCAGAACTTTATCTCACTTATCTGATAATAATTCATAACTGTAATTCCACCTCTCCTTTTTTTCACAGAGCACCTTCGACAGCAGTTCTTTCCTTCCGACTACATCACATATCCTGTGAATAGACTGACTATTACTGCAACAAGGGCATCTTAGAGATAATGAAGCAAGTGAATGAAAATAATTATATCCAAGAAACTACAGATTAATGTAAAATGTAGAAAGGCGACCTAACCGTCAGATTGCTAGCAATGACTAGGATGATTTCCTAACCCTGTAGTGCCATTCACATAGTTTGGCGAAACAGGTTAAGTAAAGTGACCATATATCTTTTAGAGATAATCTTTTTCAGTTTCTCTAGCGTTATATTTACTCCAATTCGATTTATCTTTTCCAGATAGATGGTACAAATAGATATCGGAAACGGTAGAGGCCATAAAAAAGAAAAAGAGCAAGTTTACGTATTTTGGGATAACTAACGTACAGTAAGACCCCGCTTAACGTTGTTTCGTTTAGCGCTCTTTTATTTCAACCCGGGGATTCTCCGAAATTGTGCGCAGCGCTAGGTTTCCAAATAACATATCCGAAACAGTGTAGTTGTGTTTCTTGCTTGGTGGACGCATTTTTATCATTTGAAACATTTGTTGACATTATTGTAAGTTTAAATTTGTATAATACTATAACGATTAATACAGTGACAAATATTATGATCTTTAGTTTTTATCATGGGTGATAATAAAAAACAAGAAAAGAAAGCAACCAGAAAAAACATTTCACTGGAAACTCAAATGCAAGTGATTAGAAGATTAGATTCTGGTGAACGTCAATCTCAAATTAGTGCTGCATTTATTTTGGCAACTTCAACAATAAGGACAATTCTTAAGAATAAAGAAAAAATAATCTTCTGCAACTGCAACTACGTCAAGCTCACCAACTAGAATTACCCGTTCTAGAAATAACATTATAGAGGAAATGGAAAAACGACTGTCTATATGGATTGACGACGAAATTGAACGCAATATGCCATTAAGCCAATCTATCATAATGCCTTCTTAACAAAAAGGCAGAAAATTGGAAACCCAGAATAGACTGAATGATCTGACTGAGAATTTTATTTGTTTTTAAAAGTATATGCGTTTATATTGTTTTTATTTTTGTAAGAAATAAATGTTTGATTTTTATTAAAAAAAACATTATTAAATTTAATGCCTAACCATTTTTTATCCGTCTTCCCCTAACCCCACTATTTACATGTTAAGATAGCCTCGCTTAGCGCTGTTTCGCATTACGCTCTACTTCGATGGAACGTATCCCCCGCCTTAAGCGGGGTCTTACTGTATGTGCATTATTTAATTATTCCTATTTATAAAAACTACACAATTTCCTTACTTCGCAAGCACAGGTGTCTTACCTCCAGGTCTTGTCTTTTCTTATCGTAAATGCATTTCCGCAGTGCCTAAGAATATACTTAGAAGAATGAACTCATTTGCCTCCCCAGATCTAAATACACTGTAGTTAAAATATTAGATGATCGATATTTTTCCATATAATCCATCGTTTTCTTTATATTTCGCTTTATGCGATTATTCTCTATACTAAACACGAATTTTTTTTATCAAACCTTAACATATTTACGTTTGGATAAAAACAATCCAGTTGGAAAGAATTTTTAGGTAAAGAAATAGACCCATTTTCCATTGTCTCTAGCCTATCAGTTACCTTTCAAGAACCTTCATCAGGTGGTGTACATCAAACATATTTCGCGGCCATTTTTACTTCCTTGTACGAAGGAAAGGAAGTATTGTTATCACAAAAATTCTGGTTACCATATATCAATGAAAATATCCATTTTGACCACTATTGAATGCAATTTAACAATGTTTTTGTTTGGCAATTTAACAATGTACGTAAGGACAGAATGAAAGACTCATTTTTCTCCAAACGAATTGTAAAACTGATTTAAAATGGGGTCAGAAGAGATTTTTTCGTGGGGTCTGTACGTATGCATCACGCATAACTCAAAAATCGAGTAGCCTCAGAACGTTTAAATTTTGTTCATAGGACTTGCTGTAGCATTTAGTTGTGTACCTCCCTTTTTGGTGGCAATCGGCCGCACTAAACGTATATAACAACAATATTTCAAGCTTCAAAACACTTTTCCCTTCACAAGTTCTGTTTTGAAGCTCTGAATAAAAGAGAATAACCTATATTTTGATACCACTTGTTTTCCATTGTACACCTAAAATAATGAGCACCTGTGAATATATCACTAGCCTGAAATTTCAAGTAAGTCAGATAAGAAGTATACCATGGCAAAGCATTCGAAGATTATTTATCTACATTAGTTGGAACACTGAGTAGAATATTCAAAGAAAATGTTAGTATATCTGTTCTACACAGAATTTAGAAAAATCTGAAAATTCAGCTCGAGTAATCGCCAAGAGCAGAAACTAATATAACCTTTACAACTCACTAAATTTTACATACTTATATGGAAGCATAAAATGTGGAAATATACGTAAGGGAAGAATTTGCAACTCTCAGAGTTAAGTGAAAAATAAAACTAAATGGATAATCTAGGACACTAGTAATTACCCAACTTTCTTCTTTCACAACAAGCTTCAATAAAATTACAGATCTATTGATCAGAAGCTGTGATTCTCAAACATATTGCTCCCTGGGTTTCCTTTTTTCTTCTCTCCTTAACAGTTTAACACTTCTTTGTGAGATATATTTTTTCGGAAGCAGTGTAAAATATAATATGCTAAAAACATCGATTTTTCATTTTATTTTAACATATTGCACTTTTCTACAGCTTTATTTACAACTGATAGATCATCTTACCTATTTTACATGATCATAAATTTATCAAGAAAGAGTTTAAATCAAAACATACTATCATTAAGAATGCATCGAATAAATGATATTTCATTGCAATTTTAATTTTTATTTATTAATATACGTTTATGAAATATAAGAACAAAATAATTATGAAAATGCACATACATATTTATGCAACTTGTAAGGATCTTAAGTTTTACTAACGTTTATTTTATTTTAAATCTTTACTATCACTTTTTATTTTCTACTTCCGGCCAGAATTATAAGCGTGAAGGTTTTTATGCAAAGTTTGTCTGGCGAACGCCAAGTATTTAAGTGTGGCCTTTTTGCCAAGCGAGAGAGAGGAAGCAGTAAGTCAACGCAGGCCGCTTACCTTAGAAGTTACGCAGTTGCTGTTCGCCTTCCAGGCCAGAGGTTTTAATCCTCTTGATAAATTAAAACGTATTGTAGTGTTCACAGTCTCTGTGCTACATACGCTTCCTGTTATTATAAGGCCAATCTTCCACGTGTATTATTGTAAAGTTAAATTAGAGTTTAGTTTTATTTTTATACTTTTTTACGTTAGACCCCGAGTGGCGGGTCATTGTATTCCGAAGTACGGAAGTTATTGTATATAGAGAAAAATAAAGGGTTTTGTATACCCTTCGTCTGTATCCTGTCTACTTCCTACAATTAGTGAACATAGCTTTAGTAAGCTCTCTGTTCCTAGTCAGGTCCTTGTATGTTCCCGAAGAAGGTTAGAAGGAATATTGAACCTGATAGTGGCGCCCAACGAAGAAAAATAACCATGGCCGAGTTTCAAGAAGAACCTGTGCTGCCTGCAGAAACGGCTCAGAATCCCAAAATGCCAGCTGCCGCCCTGGAAGGATTCGGTTACATCGTCCAGACCATGCGCGCTTCGATGAAACCAGAAGCAACGTTTAACGGAAACTCACCGGTAACCAGTTTTTTGGGAAAATTGGATGACCACTTCATGCTCTACCCCGTGCACGAGTTTCAAAAAGTTACCTTAGCTACCAGCGCTTTGAGGGGCCAAGCGCTTAACTGGTTCAAATGTATCGGCAGAAGTCTCTTGGGTCAAGCAGGAAGTCCCACCTATACTTACGAAAATTTCAAGACTGCCCTACTAAAAGCCTTCCCTGTTGTAAGGGATCGTGCGAAATTAGAAACGGAACTTTTTAGTATATATCAACAAAGAATCGAAAACCTCTCGAGCTTTATTTTAAGAAAAATTCACGTTTTCAAGCTCTTGTATGGAAACCGTCCGGATCCTGAAATAATTCAAGTGATTTTGCCGAGGTTACTGCCCCAAGTGCAACACTTTATTGAATTAAGAAATCCGACTACACTGGAAAAGTTATTTGAGCTAGCAATCCAGTTTGAAAGTAGAAGAACGGCGGACGTCGAAAGAAGACGCCAATATCAACAGCGAAACCAATTTGGTACGCCAAGACTACAGCAAACTCAAGCACATGGCTACGGAGAAAAAGCGAATCAGTGGGCAAGGAAACCCGAGCATTCAAAAACAGCCGGCGAACGTCGACAGTTCAATAGCAACCCAGGAAAAAAGTCTCAAGGCCAGGGGAAAAAGAAGGAAAGCACGGAAAGGAAAAATAATTTAAACTAAAACGGATTTCTGCTGACGAGAGGGTGCGGAAATCCGAAGACCACGAAAACCCCTCTTCCTACAAGTTAAATACAGTAATGGTGAAAAATTTGACTCTTCCGAAGATTGAAGTCTTGGTGAATAATATCCCGGCCACCGCACTCCTGGATACCGGCGCGCAGTGTTCCTGTGTGGCAGAAGTCTTTTTTAGAAAGTATTTTCGCAAATACCGCATATATAATGCGGATAATACGACAGTATTAGCGGCGCAAGGAGAAAAATGTAAGTGCGTAGGTAAAGTACCTTTGTATATCCGTATCAAGGACGAACAAGTAAAGGTGATGTTTTTTATAGTAAAGAATCTGCAAGCACATTTGATCTTAGGAATAGACTTTCTTTCAGGCGCACAAGCTACACTGGATTTTAATGAAGCGTCCCTTAAGCTGACAATGAAACCAGTGCGTGTAGAAAAGGTTGAACCGCCAAGGTTAAATCTTGATTACCTGCCTAATGACGAGCAAGATAGAATCCGACAAGTGGTAAGTGAATTTGCTTCGTTATTTAGTGATATTCCAGGATTTACTCAGGTTACTAACCATAGTATTGACACCGGAGATGCATTGCCAGTTCGTCAAAAACCATACCGGTATGATAAGAATAAAGAAAAAATTATAGAATGGCATATTACCGATATGTTACGTAAAAAGATCATAACGCCCATCTCAAGTAGTTATGCTAGCCCGGTGGTTTTATGTAAGAAAAATAATGATTATCCTTTGGAGCATCCAAAAAGGTGGAGATTCGCTATTGATTACCGTAAATTAAATTCCATAACGAAATATCCGGTATATCCGTTGCCGATCATAGAAGAAATTTTAAGGAACATAAAATCAACCAAATTTATGACGACTTTAGACTTAACGACTGGTTATTTTCAAATAGGGGTGAGGCCTGAGGACGTGCCTAAGACTGCTTTTATAACCAAGTCTGGCACTTATGCATTTTTGCGTATGCCGTTTGGCCTTTCAGGGGCCCCAGCAACATTTCAGCGATGCATGGACATTGTGTTAAGACCTGTTCTTGGAAAGTCCACATTTATCTATTTAGACGATATCATTATTACTAGTGATAATCTAGACCAACATGTACAGGATTTAAGACAGGTGTTTTCTTTATTAAATGAGGCCGGTCTAAAAGTTAATGTCGAAAAGTGCAAATTTGCAGCCCCTGAATTAAAATATTTAGGTTACAAAATATCTCAAAAAGGGATCGAGACAGATGAATCAAAAATAATCGCTGTACCAAAGTATCCGACTCCAAACACGGCAAAGAAGCTCTCTTCTTTTCTAGGACTTTGTTCATATTATAGGTCCTTTATAAAAGATTTTGCGGCTATCGCTGAGCCATTGTTAAAATTAAAAAGGAAAAAGGCAAGATTCTCGTGGACGGCCGAAGCCAATAGTGCTTTCGAAAAATTAAAACAAGCATTAACGCAAGCCCCTGTGTTAAAATTTCCTGAAAAGGATGAAAATTTAGAAATTTCAGCGGATGCTTCGGATTATGCGGTAGGAGAGGTACTTTCGCAAAATCAGCAGCCCGTGGCATTTTTTAGCCGAACTTTAAATCAAACACAAAGAAACTATTCCGCGACCGAGAGAGAGGCACTTGCAGTTCTGTTAGCAGTGCAAAAGTTCCGAGTCTATTTTGGAAAGGCGCCGATAACAGTATACTCTGATCATGCGGCGGTAACTAGATTGTACTAAGGGAAAAATTTATCCCCAAGGTTAATAAGATGGGCACTCAAGCTGCAAGAATATAATCTGGTAATCAAGCATACCCTCGGAAAGGAAAATATCGTAGCAGATGCCCTATCACGAATTAAATTAGACGAACAGGGTAATACCGTAAAAGTTGCAATGCTTACAGCGTGTACAATAAATTCCCGAGAAACTGTAATAACAGAACTGGGTAAGGATCCTGAGTTTGGAAACATTTATGAGTATTTAAAGGATCCTGGAAATTTTAGCCACCAAGATATTGTGGCGATAAGAAATAGGGCGGCCCATTACGAACTAATAGATGGTCTATTATTCTACACAAAAACTACGAATTCCAACAACGAATTTCGACCTATTATCCCAGCTAGTCTTAGATTAAATATCCTGCATGAGCTCCATGACAGCCCTTTAGCTTCTCATGCTGGTATTCGAAAAACTATCCAACGCGTACGCGAGGCCGTCTACTTTCCTGAACTGCAAAAGTTAACAAGGCGTATGTCCAGTCCTGCCCAACATGTCAAGCCGTTAATTATATTAATTTCCGCCCGGCCGGGTTTCTAAATAGTATTAAATCCGAATTTCCAAATGAAATAATTGGCATCGATTTATTGGGCCCTTTCCCAAAAAGTCAGTTAAATAAAAGTCGCTATCTCCTTGTTATGGTTGATCATTTTAGTAAATGGACCGAAATTGTTCCCTTAAAACGAGCCTCCGCGAAATTGGTTACCGATTCTATTTTAAATAAATATATTTTAAAATACGGGGCGCCCCTAAAAGTTATATCGGATAATGGTCCTCAATTTGTAAGTAATATATTTGAAGACATGTGCCAAAAACTGGGCATACGTCATTTAAAAATGGTCCCGTATCGGCCGCAATCAAATATAGCGGAACGGGTCAACAGAAATATAGTGAAAATTATCCGTAGTTATGTTAAAAATTTTCATAAAAGCTGGGATAACTATGTCAATGAATTTGCTTTCGCCCTTAGGACCGCAAAACATGATACAACGGGAAAAACTCCTGCTGAGTTATTTCTAGGCAGAAAGATTATAACACCGTTAGATAAACTATTTTATGTGCAACAAAGAGCCCCAGAATTTAAAATGGGTGATATAGAAAAACTAATAAAAGAAGCAAAAAAGAATACGGAAGTAGCACAAAGAAAACCGAAATTATATTATGATTTGAAACGACGGGGAGTAACTTATAAAGTAGGGGATGAAGTTTTAAAAATTAAGCATTCACTTTCTTCAGCACCAGAAGATAAAACTGCCAAATTTTTTCCACGATTTGAAGGACCATATGTTATAGAAAAAATAACTCACGCTGTTGTAGTGTTAAAAGCCAGAAATGGTGAAACCTGTTCCGCAAACATTGATCAAATCAAGCCCTACTTCGATCGTAATAAAATGCAAATCTTTTCAGATCTTTTGCAGGATCCGGCACGGCAGACACCGCAACTTAAAACTTAGACACCGCAACTTAAGTTGGCAACTTAAAACATTCGCTTATCCCATCTGTTGCGAATTGTGCCAGATTATATGCTCTTCCCAAAATTCATAAAAGTGGTAATCCTTTCCGCCCTATTGTATCAAATTTAGGTACTGCCTCGTATCCATTAGCTAAATATTTAGTTTCTAGATTTTCCACTCTATTAGACAATAACATTTACACCATAAAAAATTCAATAGAGTTTGTAAAAAAGGTTAAAAACATTTCTCCTCGTAATTTACTCATGGTTTCTTTTGATGTAAAATCATTATTCACCAATGTCCCAGTGGAGGGTGCATTAAGATGTCTAGAAACCAGACTTCGCGAATTTCATTTCTCTTGCATCGAAATTGATGAGCTAATTTCTCTCACTCAACTCTGTTTGAAACAAACACATTTTGTTTTCCAAAATAAATATTACAAGCAAACTGAGGGATTAGCCATGGGAAGCCCCCTCAGTCCCATCCTGGCTGATATCTACATGCATTATTATGAATCAAAATTGTTTGAAACTTTAAACTTCCCGGCATGGTTCCGCTACGTAGACGATACTTTTACCCTGTTTGAAGGTAATAAAGATGATTTAAATAGAGTTCTTTCAACAATGAATTCTATTGATCCTGCTATTCAGTTCACTTTTGAACTTGAGACTTGCAATTCTCTTCCGTTTCTCGACATTCTGGTCACACGTAACACATCCAACTTCAGTACTACAGTTTACCGTAAACCTTCATCGGTTTGCCTTCCACCACACTTTAAATCATGTCATCCGACTAAACAAAAGTTAGCTTCATTTTATTCCTATGTTTTCCGTGCTCTTCAAGTTTGCTCCTCCAAACTGGCCCTTGATGAAGAACTAAATTATTTAAAAGCAATAGCTATTGACAGGGGCTTTTCACCCAACATTATTAATCAAGCAGTTAAAAAATTCTCATCTCAACACACCAAAAGCCACACTCTTATTTTAGGAGATTATAAAAATTCTGTTGTCATTCCCTTCTTTCCATCAATTAGCTATAAAGTTGCACATATTTTGCAGAAATTTAACTTTCGGGTTGTTTACTCTCCCATCAATAAAATTCCAATTTCTATACTCAAGGACCCCATTCCGGATATGAATTCCTGGGGTATTTATAGGATTCCTTGCCAGTGCGGTTTAATTTACATTGGCCAAACTAAGAGAGCCTTAAAATTTCGCGTCAAAGAACATGAGGCATATGTTAGAAAAAAGGAAACACAGAAGTCTTCTGTTGCTCAACATTGTTGGTCCGAAAATCACACTTTCAATTTTTCTGCTGCCAAAATTATTCAAAAAACATCTTCCATTGGAGAACTGGATTTTCTAGAGGCATTTCACATTCATAAAAATCTTTCTGTTCTAGTTAACGATCCTAATTCCAATCCAAATTTGCCTTCGGCTTTTAGAGAAATTATGTTTTAGTTCTGGTTTCGCCAACAGATGGCGCCACTTGCTTATTCTTGTCCAGGCCTTCTTATCTTATCTAAACATTATTTCCTATCTTGTTCATTTGCGGTTTTGCAGCTGAAGATGATGGTTCGGTAAAACCATCGAAACTAGTCCTGTGAAAATTTTGCAAATTAACGCTGATTTTTGTTGTTTGACTTCTGAATTAGTATTTATTCTGCGTGTTATTGTGTCTTAATTCCAGAAAAGGATGTCCGAATATTACAAAGATAAGTAAAATTTTATGTTACTTTGCAAACTTAAGTTAATCTTTCATTCTTACTGCAAGTGGCAGATTTCAAGAAGTTTTACCTCATGCGAGGTCTACCTTTATCGCCAAAAGGGCGAGAAATGAGTTGTGACCGATTTTCGTATTATGTTTTTAAATTACTCGTGCGTAAAACTAAAGTTGATGTATAATAGCGTTGTGTAAAGACTTAAATATTGTAAAAAGTTATTGTATAAATTTTATTTAAAACATTCTAGCAAGAAAGAAGTTTTAGTCTGAAAGGCTTTTTGAAATGTAGTATTATTTCAATGTAGAAAGAATTGGCACTTGCTTTGAAAAGAATAGAAGTTAACAATGTACTACTAATGTATGTTTTCAAATATGTAAAATTAACGGCATGTTGATATGTTCTTATATATATGTGAACTGTTATTTTAAATGTTAAGAAATACCGTGATATGGTAAAAGAGAAAGTAATGTTAAAAATTTGTTATTCGTGTGACTGTAAAGATTAAATCATGGCGAATATGTGGTAAAGGTTGAATGATGTAGTTAGGCTCTCTGACGCTACACTTTAGAGTTAGCCACTTTTAGAATAGTACCTCAGGGTTTAGAGTTGAAAGTAGGGTGTGTTAAGAGGTCTCGTTATGTTGAATTTTAACACGTTAGTGTTTTGATTGTAGGAGGAAGTGTGGCACACGTAGACAGAAACACATTCGTGTTTGGTGTTCTTTTACAACACATGTCAGAGAGCATGGGGAGCGATAATTAAAATAGTCATGAATGAAATAAGAATGTTAAGAGCAGTATAATTCTATATGTTACTTGCCATGTCATTGTGTAACATTTCATTAAACTAGTTTTCCTTCCAGATCTCTGGAAGGAACCAGAATTGAATAAAAGCTCCTGGTTAGATGCAGTACAGATGAAAAAAAGATTGTTGTATATCCTGGGAGCTGCTATTGTAACAAATTTCTTTCTTTTAAATTTCTAGTTTCTAGCTAAGTTATGTTTGGAAAAGGTTGGCCTCGCGTTAGATTCTAGAGCTAAAAGTTTTCAACAAGGTCGTTTTAGACCTCAGTTTCAAACTAATTAACTCTGGCGGGAAGTATGTAAGGATCTTAAGTTTTACTAACGTTTATTTTATTTTAAATCTTTACTATCACTTCTTATTTTCTACTTCCGACCAGAATTATAAGCGTGAAGGTTTTTATGCAAAGTTTCTCTGGCGAACGCCAAGTATTTAAGTGTGGCCTTTTTGCCAAGCGAGAGAGAGGAAGCAGTAAGTCAACGCAGGCCGCTTACCTTAGAAGTTACGCAGTTGCTGTTCGCCTTCCAGGCCAGAGGTTTTAATCCTCTTGATAAATTAAAACGTATTGTAGTGTTCACAGTCTCTGTGCTACATACGCTTCCTGTTATTATAAGGCCAATCTTCCACGTGTATTATTGTAAAGTTAAATTAGAGTTTAGTTTTATTTTTATACTTTTTTACGTTAGACCCCGAGTGGCGGGTCATTGTATTCCGAAGTACGGAAGTTATTGTATATAGAGAAAAATAAAGGGTTTTGTATACCCTTCGTCTGTATCCCGTCTACTTACTACAATTAGTGAACATAGCTTTAGTAAGCTCTCTGTTCCTAGTCAGGTCCTTGTATGTTCCCGAAGAAGGTTAGAAGGAATATTGAACCTGATAAACTTTACAGATAATATTTTTATGAAGTTTCAAAAAAGTATGTTTTTCCCTTGAAATCGTTAAGAGATGTTATTGCGAAGAAAATATAAAATCTGATAAATGACCACGTATTCATTGCAACCAATGAGAGTATTTTATATTGTACGCGTTTTTAGGATAAGTATCATGCATCAGTCATGAATAAATTTATGATAAAATACTGTGAGATAAAAAGACATAAATTAAAAATTCCTGTTTGTGCGAAATTTATGAACTGCTTATTTTTTATGTTATTTCTTCAAAATAAAGTGACGCTAAGAAAAATTTTAAAATTTGAATTAGAGTAAAAGCTACATTCAATTCAAGCTATAATACTAATAGCTCGACACATTAACTACATGATCATCGGATCTTCTAGTGGGAGAAATTTATATGATGTATTTCATTTTTAGACATTTAATCTCAACTCCATTGCCTAATTTTTAAGAGGATCTTTTACTTCCTACATATATTTATTTCAAAATCTTCTAAATTTATGCTAAACCAAGGCCAAGTGCTTCCCTTGTAAAACCTTAAGTGCGGGTCTGTACAAATAACGTGTAATGGTTCATTAAATCATAATTATGCATTTCTGTTAATATGTCAACTGAAATAAACTTAACAAATATTGAAATATTTATTTCAAAAACTCTAATTAATCGTTTTGAATAAAACATGAAAACAATCTTTATTATATATATCCCTATTAATATCTAAGCGCAGAAAACATAGAAATATCTAATACGTTAATTTTAAAAGCTATAATAATTATTTTCAGTTTTGTGCATACAACAATTACTTTAAGATAAATTTCTTCAAACAATATTTTAGGCTTTCCGAGCAATATTAAAACTTTGCATGTAAAATTTTCTTAGTTGCCACCTAAGCTTTATTACCGTAGCAAAGGAAATTTAATTCGTATATATTACTAGAACAAGTTACCGATGATTCATCAATTTTTTTATTTTCTTGCAAAGTAGACAGAACTTACCATATGTTTTCACAGGTATTTGGGTTCTTAGCATTAAAAGGAAGAGAAAAAAACTATCTGAGAAATGCAATCAAATTACATTACAAAGAAGCAAGTGAAAATGTATTTGATGAAAGGGAAATTAATTTCATCTTGATCAAATAACTAGAAAATGAGATATAATATGTTTTACTCAAGAGAATGATTAGATTCAGTTATGCACAAGAGGGAATGCTGCAGTGCTTATTCTTGTTTAAAACAACCATACATGAAATCCAAAATAACCATTTCATTCTTCTTTAATATTTTTTAAATGAGTTTAATTTCTGGATGAAGGAAATGGAATTCTTACTGTAATTAAATAAATCAACCGCTTTTCTGCTCGTGAATTAGAAGTACTGGAAGCGGGGAAAAATTGAAATTATGAAGTAATCATCTTTTGATTGTTTTTCATCAAACTTATACAAATTATGACACTTATGCAATAGATTATGAAGGTTTAAGCAATATAAAAAGAATTATCCTATTATCTCCTCAGAGCAATAAAATATTCGTTATTCCATGACTAATTCTACATTTAAACAAAACACTGAATCACCAATCTTACCAGTTAAATGAATAAAAGTCACGGTTAGAAATATTTTAAAATTTATCAAGCATCCTTTTTTAGAGTTCTCTCTAAAGTTTACTCTGCAAGTGAATTGAGTAATTAAAGTTACTGAGTACTCGTATAAACTGTACACGTTTTATATGCCATATGTAAGTGTAGAGTCAATAGTTTTTTTTTTTTTTTTTTTTTTTTTTTTTTTTTTTTTTTTGAGAAAGCTAGAGACTTGAAAAAAGTGCAGTGCTCCCAGCGGAACTCTAATCGGGGACCTCTCGAAAGAGCGTTGAGTGTGCTTCTAATTGCACCACGAACACATGCGGAAAGGAGGTAGAAATTACCTTATATACACCCGTTTTAAAGGGAATTAGGGGACCCAACTGCCAAATCTGGTGCTGGCGAATTATTATCCACCACCCTTTAGTTCGAGCGCCACTTGCAGGGTCATTTGATGTTTTTGAAGTAGAATTGAAAAATGTGCAATGCCCTCGCCGAGATTCGAAACCTAGACCTCTCGAATACGCGTCGAATATTCTTCCAATTACACTAAGTCAAGCGGAAAGAAGGAGGAAAATACCTTAAATAGTATAAAAGTGAGTAGGTTATTCTAAAGTACTTCTAAGAAACACATTCATCTCTTTATGAACGTGCCCTCTAACGTTCTCTAGAATTCATTAAAGAAGCAATTTTTTAAATTTTAAGTGATAAAAGTTGAAAAATTCACTTTATGTAATCAACAGATGTGTTGGTAGGATGATCAATTTATTTTTTGAAAATTGCATATATGAAACTAAGTAATATCTGAGTTTATAATGCTAATCCAAATATACTATAAAGTAGTACTATAATATAAGTAGTATAAGATCAGAAAAATATATTATGGTATCAGACGTTAACCGAAAAAGTTTTAATTACAGTAAATAGGCACACTGTTTACAATGAAATTCATAACATAAGCATAAGAGTAATGCCACAAGTTGGTATTTAAAGCATATGTTGATTTTAAATGCTTTAATTCATAGCACGATTATACACTGCCAATCGTATGTTTCTAATAATATTGTCGTCTTATTCGAGCAGCAAGTACCCCTTCGAATTTATGCTTATTTGACGAACTTTGAGAAACCTCAGCAATTTTAATTAATGTCAAAATAACAAGGAACTGTTCTTTAATAATGCTGCATATGCTGGGGGAAAATTTGCAAAAATAATCTGCTTATTCTAATTAGCTGGCTTTGTTTCCTGCATTAATTTGGTTATCCCTCAGCATGCAAAGGAAGCTAAATTTTAAAACCTTACGTTTGCAATTAGCGACCGAGAGGAACTCTCGGTAACGAATAAATAAAATACTGCTTTCTCCTTAGCAAGAGAATGTTAGAATGTTAGGGAGCAAGAGTATAACTGGCTTTAAAAATAACGATTAAAAACAAACTGTAGAACTACTAATGGAAGGAAGGGGACAAATGTATTTCAGTCAAAATATTCCCGCTAAAATATATATTGCAACTAATTAGCCTAGAATTGCGGTTAGCCTAAAGATGAACTAATTAGAAAGTTGAAAAAAATCACCAAAACTTTTTAAATGATTCAGTATTTTATTTTAACATTTTAAACATAATCTAATGAGCAATGAACCTTATTTTTTTAAATAAGTATCATTTCGAATGTATTGTTTATTCCAAAATAAGCTAAACTTTAATTTTGGATTAGTATTTTTTTTAAATGCTGTTTATACATAGTATTTGGGTGATTGTTCTGTAATTAATTAGCTATTGCTTGATATAAATTTTCAATTCAAAGCAAAATTTTATTTAAAACTTTTTTATCTTTAGCAAAGCAGTTTGTATGCTTACTGTATATGATACTATATTTGATTTACCCCAGTTTATCATATACATATATTCGAAATGTTTAAATCAATAAGATCGCGTATTCAAACAAAAACCTTACTTTTTTTTATCTTTTTCTAAACAGGATTTGTTTTTTTAAATTTTTAGATTAATTTTACGCTTTGATAACATATTTCGATTAACATTTCTAGAGACTTTCCTTGAATGTGAAAGATTATTAATTTACGTTTTCTACTTAGCACAGTAAATAAGAAATTTAATTTTCAGTTACTTTAGATTAACTTCTACTTCATTTGATATCCTTTACTTCCAGTGAATTACAATTAACTTTTACTTTATTTGATATTTATAATGCTTTATGTATATATTGAAATAGCTCTTGCGTGTGCCTGAATAGCCAGTTTACTTTAAAAATATCTCTCAAAGTACAAAAATTTCACTTCTTTATTACAACAATTGACCAATAGTAAATTAAGGAAAAATTATTATGTATAACTTTACTGAGAATAAGTTTAATTTTAAACGTCAAGCGCCACGTCAGTCACCGGCAACTGAGGCATATTCTTTGTTAGAACTGTATAAGTCACTGGTGATTAAAATTACATTTTCCGTTTCGATAGCATCATTCACTTTTGACTGTATAGTTTTGTTCAGGCCACGTCAGTCACTGTTGACCTACGACATTTAGAATTTTAAAAATGATATTCTTCTATTAGATCTATTTTCTGTCAATTCTACACAGATCTCCAGTCACCAGCATATCAAGGGGTATATCGGCGAAATTGGATATCGTGGATTAAAAGGGAATGAAGATAAAACATGATTGCCGCTTAGTATATTAATAAAAGAAGAGAAAAAAACTATCAGCTATCGATAGTTTGGGAAAGATATAAGTAGCAAAAGATGAAAAAATTTTGAACCAATCACAGCTAAAGATCAGCCCCTTTCCTATTGTAGTAAGAAAGTAAAACTTTTATGCTTAGAGCTTCAGAATAATTTGTTACAGAAAGAGATTTGAACGATAATTATTCTTAAAGTCATAACCTTTCTTGTATATACAAGAAGATAATTTAAAAGCTATTGCCTTGTTGCTTCTTTGCTACAATGTTACATCAGCCTTGTTCCCTTACTTTTAGCTGGATATCGCTTCGCATCAACTAAAATATTTAAATATTTAATCCTAACTAAAGTCTCAAAATAACCACGAAAATATTTAAATCGAACAAAGTAAAATTCATTGCGATTAATTACGTTTAAAAGTAAAAGATGTATAACGAACTAATAACATTACAAAACAACAACTTATTTTCACTGGAAAAAGAAGCAGAACTAATTTGGAGTAGGATACATATCTGACTTTCACTCATATTGCTGTTAACATTGAAATTTGAAAAACCGCGAAGCTGTGGCTCGAAAACCGGGAGTTTCCAGGAGGTTCCTGCGCTGCGTGGTGACGCGATTTCAAAAGAACTCCAGAATGACTTTAATTCATTTTATAATGAATAAGCTATGTATACGGTAAAAAAAAAAAAAAAAAAAAAAAAAAAAAAAGACTACCTGTGAAGTAAAGGAAAACTATTCCCCGCTATATGATAACATATTCTACTATATTGTGAATTAAACAAGAAAATATAAATTATTGCATTTCTACTACAGAAAATCATAAGTGATACATGAGAGTTGCTCCAATCACACCCTCTTTCAGCGTTCAAACTCTACTACGACTCTCCATCTAAACGCAACCTTGTCTGCGGGGACCAGAGTACAACCCCTTCCCTCCCACTAAAAGGGGCTTTTAACAGCAATTTGCAAGGAGTGTTACTTCCGCGGGCGGTATTAGGGAAGCGGAAGGGAGGGAGGGAAAGGATCGCCCTGTCACAGGTGATTAATAAGGATCGAATTTCGGGGCATAAAAGGGGCTGGAGCATTCCCCATCCTTTTCCCATGATATTACTCTCTCTAGCTCGTAATCCTGACGGTAGACGATCGGCTCACTTCTCGGCAAGCTGAAACCGGAGGTATCTGTTGAATTAGTATGAAAGTGTTGTCTGGGATGCAGCTATATATTTTGCATTAGTAACGTGCGGTACATATAACGAATAATTCAATTGTTATGTTTCATTGTTATTATCACAGAATAATGCAAATTTCAGCATCAAAGTAAATATTTCTGGATTAAATATCTTATCTAAAGCTTCAACAACCAGCTGCATCATTTGCTGGCTATGTCATAGATTTAATGCATTTATTCGTACAGAGAATTAATTTGTCGTATAAATTGTGCGTACTGACCATTGCATCTAAATTACAAGAGCGGTTTTAAAATGTGTAGTAAGAAGCATTAGACTTCCGTAGGATTCGACTTTTGCTATCTTTCAGTATATTACATAATGCTTCATTTAAAGCGTTATAAGGAAAGCATTTAAAAATAATAATTAATGATCTGATAGAACATTTTATACATCAATCAAAAATATAAAGATGCAAATGCAGTAAAATCTTCCCTTAACCGAACTTCGCTTAAACGGCGAAGTAAAGCTATGACGGTACGCCCAAAAATATAATTTACACTTAAAAAAAATCCTTTTTTTTTATTATTAAATATCTGTGTTCTAACGTAAACAAGAGATCACGATATGTTTTAATGTCAAAAAGAATTATAGGCTGCAAAATGTTTTTCTGAAAATGAACGCTCCGATAGTGGCCGAGTAGTTAAGGCGGCTGTTGGGAATTTGATCCCAGGAGCATCGGGTGGTTGCGTGGTTCGTTTCCGTGCTTTTCTGCTAATGTAACATGAATATAAATTCGTTTCCCTTTCCAACAAGTCCTAAGCAAAGCCATCCCTTCGTTTAGGCAGGTAGCCTGTGCTTGATTTGCCATATTTCTATAACCTAATCTGAAAATGATCTTTAAGTACCTTCGTCCATTGATGTATTATATCAATTAATGTTATGTTATTTCAAGATTCTTTGAGTTTGAATAAATTTTAAGAAATGAAGACAGGGAATGTTTTTAAAAATGAATAAACAATCCGTCAGTGTATCCTGAAAGAAATTTTGCCGTTATGAGTTTTAAAGTGCTATTTTGTCATCTAAAAGTCACCAACGGGCATTCACTTGATTTCTGGAAAAAACCAGTAACATTGTTTTGGTTGTTTTAAATGCATATTATTAAATTTACGTGATTTAAATAAAAGATTAATTTCAGAACGAACTTTTGAAATTTGCTTTACTTTAAACGCGTTCAAAAATAATATTATTGTCAAAAATGATTTGCATTGAAATAAGTCATTTCTATTGTTATGAAAAGAAAGCTGGCCGTGTATTACTCGAATAAAATTTAATCTGAAATGGTCTCCAATTAGTGAAAAGAATGAGGCTATACTGTGTTCTCTAAAATCATGATAACAGGATTCACATTTTTTGAGGATAAAAATCTTCTCTGTATGCATAGGGCAGTAATTAAGACTGGTGACACCCAAAAGCTAATTATTTTTTAAACTCACCTTAAGTCAAACTAGTATAATGAAGTAATTATACATTGACGCACTTGATACACTTAAAATAAATGGAATGGTGACTTTAAAATGTCGTATTTCATAAAGAATGTTTTGATTAAAATATCTAAATCCTTTCTATTATTTTTCCATATTAAAACTGTCTATTAAAATACAGTCAACTCTTTCTAAGACGACCAGCCACGATTTCAGATAGTTTTGGTCTTTGTGGATGGATGATTTTTACTATCGATGCTCGTATAAACGGAATATTGCTTTAAGAAAATATTAGTTTTCTAAATATTGGTTTTAGAAATAGTGTTTCTATCCAGAAATACTGCTTTTAAAAATATTGGCTATTCTCAAAGTTGATCCATTTAGAGAGCGGTCACTCGCAGAGAGTTCAGCATGTTTCATTTTTTTTTAAATTTCTGAAACAAACATTAAGTTATGAGATTTCAAGCTGTAGGGACTTCACCTCATGAGTCCTGTTGTCGTTACACTGTTATGAGAAAACAGAAACCTAAGTCTCTTATGTATAAGCTTATTATAAAAGATTCACAAAGTTAACAACGTTGTATTTCGTAAAGTATTGCAAGTAAAAAAAATAAGAATTACATGGATTTAAATAAGAATCTTTCAAACGTAATAGCTTAACTAGACATAGAACTATATATGTTCGATCCATACTTCTCTTGCTACGCGAAACACGAGTGAAAAGTTCTCAAAATTTGCCTATATATTGGTTATATGAGTTGTAGTATTTCTCGCCGATGGTCACCAAATCAGGTGTGCTTGGATCTCTTCTGATGTTATTGACGTGCAAGAAGTGAAACTATCTTTTACAAGTCCCCAAAGAAAAAAAATCACTGGGCGTAAAATAGGGAAAATACGTTGTGGGTACTGCAATGTTGAATTTTTTGGACTACGCACGAAACTATTTTAAACTTTCTATGATATTTAATTTGAAACGCTTGCCGTTGAGCCTGTTGCAGAACAAGTGTTCCTAAAGCTATTCAGGTAATCAGTAATCAAACACGATATCATCTTAGAATGCTCTGATGGCTTACAAAATATTTATTGTACTACTGTACTTTCTGATTACACTCATTATTTGTGAAATCGAATTTTTATCTGCTATACGATTTGTATCAAAATAAAATTTGCGTTTGCAAATTAAAAAAAAAATTAAGACATTTTCTTTCATTACGTGACTATCAAGAAATTGGAAATTACAGGACATCAGGATCTCGCGAATCGTAATAACTCCATGCGTTTTCCTCATATACTAAGTAAAGAATGAATAGGATCGTAAATGACAAATAAAAGTAACAATCAAGATTGCCTGAAGCAAATATATTAAAATTTTTATTTTAAAACTTTAAAATAAATTTAATTAAAATATTCATGTATAAAGAAATATGCATTTACGTTAAGATATTGACTGCACTCTTTTCTCTCACCAGTATTTGTTTCAGTCTGTCGTCTTTATCAGATGCTAAAAAATACTCATTTCCATTTGTAAGCATGCTTCTTACACAAACTACCTTATTTCTTACATGTCTTATTGACAGTAGCAAACTATTACTGGTATTGAAAACGAATACTAACGATGAGCTTAAAGATACCGCTGTTCGATATATAGAGTGATTCAAAATTATTCCTCTGATTTCAAATAGCCGCATTATTGGAGATTAATAAAAACCACAAAATTATTAGTTTTATGATAACTAAAAAGCGAAATGGAAAACCACTTCTTTTCATCTCATATGAGCTATGTATCTCAGTAATACACGCAATGATGAATCAATTTTAGATAAAAATCCCGTCTTTTCTCTAAAGCAATGTTTCTTTATCTAGAAAGCTTATACCCATGGGAGCATTTACAAGGGTGCGAGAAATATTTATAAATTTTTAACGAAAACTACCCCAGTAAGAAGTTAGCTAATACTACACCAATGTTTGAAGAGTTTTTATAATAAATTTAGGACACATACGAGTTTTCCAAGTGTCCTCCAATAGGTCCTCCAATGTAAGAAAATTTGGTTTCTAAATTGGTTCAAATTCAGTTTGTTTTATGAAAGTATTCCTTGTGAATATGCGGTTAACAACCTTTAATTTACCAAATAAAGAGGTGGATGCCATACCCTTTTTTTCAAGAAAGAAGTCTTTTACCTGATAAAAAAAGTGTGCAGAAATAGCCACAACAAACTATATGTTAACGGCGAAACCATTTGGAGGTTCAACGAATCATGAAAATCATGTTCAATGAAAATCGTGAAATGAACAGAATATCGTTGGTCACAGCTATTGGTTTTATATATTCTTGGGAAGAGGAGCTAACGTCCATCAAATGGTGTGACAAACAGCTTAATATACGTGAAAGTGCTTTAGTTGATTGGAACAATTCTATGTGGCAAATTTGTTCTCTATATCTGATGCAAAGATTCAATGGGCAAATAGGCAGTCCCAATAAAATAGTTGAAATCGATAACAGTCTGTTCATCTGACGTAAGAACATGAGTGGCACAGCACTCTCTCACAACTGTGGACTTTTGAAGGAATAGAAAATAGAAAATTATTCATTATGCGCAACATGGATCAACGATCTATTCAAGCTGCTAGAAGTGATACAGAATGGAGCAACTTGAAAAAGCTGTTTACAGACACTTTAAAAATTACTAAAAATATTCTTAGCAAATATCTTATTACTATATTAAACAACATCTTATCATTACCTTATATCATCATCTCATTATTATTATACATCATGCTGTTTTATTTTTACATTCGCGCTTAACCAGTTTGATGAAGTCATATTTGCGTATGGTCAGGGGTGCTATAATGACGAAGTACCATTTAAACTTCAATCAACCCATTCTTAAAATATATTTATATACCAGGGGTGGCCAAGCTCCTTGATAGTCCGAGCCATTTTTCAAAATTTAAAATTTTTCGCAAGCCGCAATTAAATATATTTCAAAGGTATGTAAAAAAGGTATTAATTTTTTTTCTTACAGATATTATATTTATTGAAAACATATAAATAAAAGTACAAAATATGTGTATTGAATTTAAATATTAAAAATTAAACACACTTATTTAACTTCTCTTGATAATTCTTCAAAATTTGGTGAATAATTGGTAACAGCACTTCTCAGTAATTCTTTGAGATGCTGGTTAGTTAATACTGATCGGTGTTTGGATTTCATGAATTTTAAAGTGAAATAAAATGTTTCACATAAGTACGTTGTTATGAATGTAGAAATAATTAAACAAACAGCCTTTTTTTAATTCAGGATACTTCGATTCTGATACAAATTTCCAATATTCAGTAATCGGCGTCGACTTATATCTTAATTGTAGAGCTTGATCTTCTTGCATCTCTATTAATTCTAATTCTCCAGATGCTTTTTGGGTCATAATTATATTGGAAATTGAAGACTCACCTTGAATTATGCTAACTTCAAATGGATTCAGAAAAAAATCAAGAGACAATTTAAAATATTTTAAGTCTTGAAATCTATTTTGGAATTGCGTCAATATTCCTGATAGCTTTTTATATACTCGTTGAGTTTTTCTTGTATAATATTGGAACAAATTTTTTTAATTCGAGGAAAATGACAAAATGTTTTATTTTTAATGTCCTTTTGAAAAATTTGTAATTTAGTTTGAAAACTAAATATACACTGTGAGAGGTCAGATATTATTATATCTTTCCCCATGCAATTGTAAATTCAGTGTTTTCAAATGTTCCATGACACCAATCAAAAACATGAAGTCTTGTAACCCCTCGTCATCGTCTAATTCTGAATAGCTTATTTCCTTTTCTTTTAGAAATGCGGTTGTCGGATCAAACAAATCTACAAATCGATTTAATACGTTGTAGCTAGATAACCATCTAACAATGGAAAAGAAATTAATGTCATTTGGAAGTTTTTCATTCTTTAATTCTTCAAGGAAATGTTTGAATTGTCGATGATTTTTGCATTGGTGCGAATGTAGTTTACAATGTGTAATACTGCTTTCATAACATCAGGATATTTTTAATATTTTGTAACGATATGTTCTCGGTGAATTATACAGTGAATCAGTATGAATTGTGGAATTTGAGAATCATCTCTTAAAAGCCCAATAAGACCGACTTTTTTACCCAGCATTGTCGGAGTTCCATCAGTTGCAATGCTTATAAGTTTATTAAAAGGCACATCAAAAGTTTACATTATGGAATCTAATGCATTTTTAATATCGACAGCGCAGGTTGACTCTTGAAGTGCTACTAAATCTAATAATTATTCTTTAACAACGAAGTCAGGTGAAACAAAACGTATGAAAACTGCCAATTGCGGAGGAACTGTGATATCTGTCGATTCGTCAAGTGCTAAGCTGAATGCAATAAAGTTCTTCAAATCATTTTTAAATTATATTTAAGAAATGTATTAATTGCAGTTATGCGTCGTTCGGTTGTGTGTCTCGAGATGGGAATTTGCGAAACAACTTTGTGAAGTGCTGCATTATTTGGATCTAAAAGTGTAAGTACATCTTCCAAGATTTTTAATAAACTCTCACTCTCCATGCGGGCGTTTTGCACGAGCAATATTCCAGGCAATAACAATACTGGCTTCAGCCACATTATTAGCTTGATTGCTAAACGTCATCAAAATTGACTTTTGCGTATTTAAATTTGATTTTAAAGAAGCAAGTTTATCTGATCTTAATTTGGAATTTGGTGGATACTGATTAGAAAACTGAGGATCATTGGTTTGATAATGTCAACGTAAATTGCTAGCTTTATAATTTTTGGTTTCCTCCAGAGCACTATGTCAACTGTCCGTTGCAATGAAAGTTTACAAATTAAAAATCGGTCTAGAGTCGATCGATTACGTAGATCGTACATCGTCATTCGTCAAGAAGCAATCGGCCGGACAAGGTCTTAACTCCCATGTTTCTCATAATTCACGAGGCAGTCTAAGAGGAAGAAAATCCGACGAACGGAACTGTTACGCCACTGTTTATGTTCGTTTGCGCAGTTTTCGATGAGTCATATCATTATTAACTTGGACAGAAATGAAATTTGTTACAACGTTCCACTTAGTCTTTCATATTTGTTGTCAGTAATTTAAAAGACATTTTGAAACATACGAAACGATAATAATTTTTTAAAATATAATAACACAAAAATGAAAATGGAACTCGTGTACATTTATCGAGAGCCACAAATAATTCTTCAAAGAGCCGCATGTTGGCCACCCTGTTATATACTATCATGTGAAATTAGCAAACGACTTTGCACGAAATCTGCACATGACTGATAAGTTAAATACATAAACGAAAGTTATATGAACTAATAAACGTGTTATACAATTTTTATTTTTTCTATGGCCAAATCATTGCTGATTAGTACTACGATTAAATCCTTGCTAAATTTTTAAAACTAAACTCCTTCCTTTAATTCACTGTTGCTATGTTTCACAATTATTTGCAAAGTTAAATTCTATTACCTCAGCATTCTCTGAATATAAATTTAGCATTTCAAATAAATAATAAGTTTAAAAGCATATGAACTAAAGCAGTTTTCGACAAAGTTCTGAAAGTTCTAATTAAAGAATTGCGAATGACAGATACAGCGAAGCATCGCGTATAAAAATTTCCGATTTGAGACTCGGATTGAAAAAAAAGAAAAAAAGATGACAATGAAACACTGACAACAGATGACTCATAGGGATCTAAGTAATGTAACAACCGAGATGCAGCTGGCTTACCACTGCTTGTACATTACGTTGTAGGGCGTTACTCGGCAACGCTGGCTCTAAAATATGCGGATCGCAATTCAGAGTTAAACATTTCATTTTAAATTCCTCCCCAACAAAAACGCTCTTCCTCTCTCTACTCAAGTTATTCCAGCTAAGAGTAATTTTAAACATCGGATGAGACAAATCTTGGTCCAAATTACTCCACGTATATTAAGTGAACATTGTTGAGAAGTGTCACTTAAAAACCCCGAAAAGAATTTTTCTCTCTTAATATGAAATCTTGCTTCCGCTACGAACATCCGAGATGAAACAAAATTAAATCTGAAAGCTCACGAAGCGACGAAATAGAGAGTTTCCAGGTACTTAATTGTTTCGAGCTTCTAAACAATAAGTTACATAAATGAAATTGCGTGCCATGATTTTAATTGTTTTAGAAATGCTAATTGCCACAGTAAAAGAACTTCGGAATTTGTCACAAAAGTGTGTAAATTCCAATTGGTATTGCGTTATTTTGTTTACAGGTTTATGAAATATTTTTCTTATCCTAACAGTGTCCTGAAAATACTTTAATGGGTTGAACAAAGATTTCAAATATTAAGCATGGAGCTTTGACTACCACTCTATTTTTAGAATTATAGTTTTTGAGTCCAAAAATGAAAACTGGATTTTAGAAAACAATTTATGAAGCTGCTTGTTTTTTATTCGAATAATCTATGCTTTAATAGTTACAAATTACCTGAATTTCGTTAAAAATCTTCAAAATATTTAAATAACTCTTAAATTAGGTTTGATTGCAAAACTATAATAACTAACTTCTAAATAACAATAAAGTCAATAAAATGAGATTTTACGTCAAATTATCGAAAAACTAACAGCTACTAATAACAACTAGCTAGCAACAAGATAACATATGCTATGGGGATAAAATGATGACAATTAAAATTTGATTTGACCGTGAATAATAAAAACGTCAGTATAATCCTCCATTTCCCGTAGTTTGTAATTCGCAATCATAGCGCATTTTGCCAAAAATGAACAAAATGTAGTATTCCAATGATTAAAATATTTATAAATATAGATATTTTAAAAATCAAAATATAATTTTATATATTAATGAAGCCCCTCAAAAGGTAATTTGTATACGAAATCTTAGCTTAAACGTTGTATTCAGTAATAAAAACTAAAAGATCATGTGATCAGGTTCCAAGAAATGTTCTTTTAAATACATAAATGGAAAGTAAAGAACATACACATCAGGTTTCATACTTAAAGGGTTATTCAATTCCATCAAGCATTCAACTGGCGTTGCCAGATCCAAAAACAAAAGCATGCATCATTAAGCATTTACGCCCTCTGTCGACGATTAAAATAGATTTTCAGGCAAGACTCAGCGTCCTGCTTTATATTTTCTTAATTAACAGCTTTCTGTAATTAATGATAAACAATTCATAAGCAGGTATGAAAAAAAAAAACTTCACATTTTGACTTTTTAAGAGGACATTATAAAACATTGTATTTTATTCCTTGAAACTAAATACACTTGAAGCATTGAAAAAAAAAAAAAAAAACACTGTACATAGCTAGATTTGTTACACGTAAAGACATTATTTATTTACTCTCTCTTTCTTTTATTACGGAAAATAAATAAATGCATTATTTTATTTATTACGTTCTTCTTTTTCTACATCTTCGAAAATTCTATATAAACGCATATAAATAACATACTTAAAGAAAGTTATCTTACAGGACCTTGAAAATGTGTCTGCTTTCTGCAAAGAGGTAGACAGTTTAAAAGAGAAATCTAATAAGCATAAAATTCCAATTTACAAAAATCTGATCTTATGTCTGAGTCACACAGTTTGAGAAAAAACGCTTAAAAACGACAAAAACCTAGTCTTTGATATGCAAATTAGTTATTAACAACTTTTTAAAATACTAAAATGTATCCTCTTATCTTCAATAATTTTTCATTCACGTTTTGAACTTACCCAAGACATGTTTTTATTTAGAAGGCACTTTTTTTTCGTGTGGATTAGAGCTCGAAAATTGCTTTTTCAGAAATGTTGTCTCTTTTATAGCGCTAAAAAACTTTTCAAACGGATAATGATAATAATTCCAAAAAACGAAAAGGAAACAAGAAAAAAAGTGTGTGCTTTCTGAAGTTGCATTTAAAATTCAAATCTTCAGTATTAGCATCCTGACTTGTTTTTTTGAGATGAAACAGTGAAAAAAACTGTTGGAACAGTTTTTATTCTTTTATAGAGAAGCAAAAAGCTGCGCTTTAAAACTGTTTGCATAGCGAGATTGAAAAATATTTTTTTCCACCAGATATGGTAACCTCTGAAGAATTTCACGTCCTCATTTTTCATTTTTCTTGTGTTACTACAAAATTAGTGAGAGTTTGTAAACAGAAGCTTTGAAAGCATGGAATTTTCTCATCTATTAAGATATTTCCCTATTTTAATCATGTAAGGTATATATGATACTTTTGTAAAGACAAATTTTTATATCCTCTTCGTTTAAACTAATTAAAATCTAAGCAGCGTATATTCATATAGCTTTTAACCCGTCCACTTAAAATGCAATACGGTGCAATATGTTATGATCATGTCCTCAATGTGTTATTGCATACGTCTTACATAACCATCAACTGCAATAATCCTTTCCACATTAGTATATTTTTTAAAGAATAAAACTGCACTACATTATTTTAATTTGTTTCTACGGAGAAAATGCATTTTTTTGTCATATTAGTTTTAATAGACGTTTTTGTACTTTAATATTTAAGAATTTAAGAATGAAAGATAAAATTTTTATTTAAAAATATTATTTTATGACTTATAAATGATTGGCAGCCACTTATAAGTCATAAAATGTTATGTGTCTACTAATTCTTTCGCAAAGACCGTAAAACGAAGAATTTTTGCTTGGAAGAATTATATTTCTAATTAAAAGCGAGAAAAAAATATGCCTTTCATTCTAAATAAATTCGTGCATAAGTGCTAATATAGTAATCTGTAATATAAATATTATTTTGTAATTTAAAACATCTAAAAATATTTGTTTCCTTAAGGTTCTATTCAAGTAGTATGGTAAATTAGAAGAGCACTTATTTGTATTTCTTTGCAACTTCAAAAAGAATTATATGCATTGGGAAGACATAAATATTAATTGAATAAATTTTTGATCATTTTCTATGCCAGAAAAATTCTCAAATTAGTGAAACCTCATTTATATTTATGCTATAAGTACCCTATTCTATAAAGCATAAGCTTCTCTCTTGCCTTCTTATTATTTTTATGTATATAATAGCATAACTTTCAATAACATTTTTTTGAGGTCATGTTACTTTCCCTATTGGATGTAAAGGACTAGTTTCGAGCCTTTTCCTTATGTATAGCGAGCCTTTTTTGCTAATATTAATAATGCTTAGCGTACAAATTAATAATATGTTTTTCTTCCTCTCTTGTAAGCATTTAGAAGTTACAAAAAAACTCACAAGTGCTTGAGTGGCTAAGACCGTTGAACAATAGTAATCCAACCTGAATTAAAATGCCACAGACTGGCAGGGCCCGAATTTAAAAACTGGTCCATAGTCAAATCTTGTTATGGAGTACACAGACTAATTATTTTCAACATTGTAAATGTCAGTCCTTCAGATTATATTAGTAGATAAAAAATGAGGGTTCTGCCGCACAGGGTGTGAGATGTGGGCGTGGTCAATGACGTCACACAAACAGAGGTCAAAGGCAACGTAATCACACCAGGGGCGAGGTCAGAGTAGAGTTGAGTTGTTGGTAGACTGCTGGTTGAGTAGTAGATTTCCTGCTACTAAAATTTAAAGTTAGTCTTTCAAAATTGGCAACGGGGATTGTTTTTAGAGATGTACGCTCATGGTGCCCTCTAGGGACGAAAAAGGGAAATAACCTATTTAGAAGTTTCTCTTTTTTTTTAATGTTCTATTATTCAAAATATAGAATCGAAACCTGAAACAAAATATCTCACCAGCTCAGTAATTTGAAGGATTTAAACACTGAGCTGATGTGATACATTCAGATTCAGATTGAAAGAGGTATATTAGAAAAGGAAACTGACTGAAAGTTTAGGTTCGTCGTGTGATAACCATATTAATGGGTTATTATAGTAACGTATGTTGTGCTTTTCTGCAAAGAAATAACTGTTAAAAATATTGGAAAGAATAACATAATACTCATTAAAATTTCACACATACACACGCATACATATAATCATTCGCACATGGGCTGTTATCGAAAGCCTCAGCTTTCTGACACCTGAGGGTCTCTCCATCATGTCATGAAAATGAAACAAGATAATTTGTTTTTGTTACTCAATTTTATTCTGATACTTTTATCCTTTCTAGTTTTCCATGAAACTTTAACTTATTTGTTAGGTTTTCTGTTCATAATAACATATTCATTTACTGTCATATTTTTTTTATACTTAACGTTTCTAATTTCTAATATTTTATTTAATTTCCACATACTACTTTTTTTCATACCTTTCATAAATTTCAGCTTACCCTGATTTTTAACTTCTAGGTTATATTTCATAAACGTTCCTGCATATGCTGTTTGTTACATTACTTAATTTTAGATGCAATTTCACACTTTTTTAACGTTATAATGTTCAATATATTCTGAATTTCAACTTCATTTACTTTTTTAAACCATTCTAGTATTCTATACAAACTTTAACTTAGTGGTTTGAAATTCTATTTAAAAAGAAACGTTTATTTTTCGTGATCTTAGTTCTTTTACTAAATTTTCTACAGAATTTCTAATTTCTTTCACATTTTCAACAATATCTTCCTTATATTACCGAATATTTTTTTTTAAACTTAAGTCTATAACTGTTAATTGCTTTTCTTACGTTCATGATTTCCCTTCTGTGTTTATATTTCTTAATTCTAGTTTAACTTATTTATTATAATGTTTTTATTTCTATCTCATCACTCGTAATTCCAAAATTTTATCCCATTTTATTCATTTTAACGATATGGATTGTTTTCATTTACTCCATATTCAAACATTTCCTTACAATTTTTAAAATACTTGTTTTATACTCCGATCATAATAGATCATCTACAGGTTTTACTCAGAAATTCCCATTCACAACTTTACAGTTTAATACCATTTATATCTAAATGTATTTCTTTCTCATATAGTTTTATGGTCTTCAAAGTTTCTAACATCATGTTTAGTTTTAAATCCCGATTACCTTTAAGTGTGCTGATAATGTTCATTTCTAATTTTCATTCAGTGTTTCATCCACACGGGTGTACTCCAACTGCGCTAATGAAAATCCCCCTCCCGAGTCGAGCTATATTCCAACTGCGCCGATCAGAATTTCTTCCCCCTGCTGCCTACAGGGTTACAATTTAACTTTTCGAAGCAAATTGCAGCCAAGAGGAAAATAAAAATAAATAAATAGAATTGCATATCACAAGACCAAGTAAAATACTATCTAACAAGCAGGCTAATTACTTGAATAACAGTAATAAATGCGAGAGCTAACAAAGAAAATAAAAGGTATTGGTAAACATACATATTAGCATTACAAGCATCTTCCATTTATTATAATAATATCATAAATTAAATAATTAGAAAGCATACAAATTATATTTTTAATAAATTACATCAATAATAGTCAAAATGTCTGAACTAGACTGGAAAATTTAATAGAGTTTACTAGCGTTTTTATGTGCAAAAAATTATTTCATATCAAAGTGTGTTAAAGTGTGCTAAAAATAGTTTTTGTTAATTAAAGTAATCATGTAAATGTTTGCAGAAATTAAATTTAGTTAAATTTTAAAAAAGCTTAGCATGAAATCTATTATAACAACATTACTATGCATTTGGAACACTGACGTATAAATTGTAAATAAATTTAAATTATTATGCTAAGAAGTTTTTTCTAAAATTTATCTAGAAGAAAGGAATTAGATAAACAATACTGCAAATTAATATAATCAGTCAGGCCTCTCAATAAATAAAAGTTTATTTTTTTAACCAAAAATTAAAATTGGGATGCAAACGTTTGAGTAATATACTTGGAAATATCTGAACATATAATTAATTATAAATGTATAATTAAATTAATAACAAGCTAATTAACAGTAACATTAAGCTTAATTTCATTCAATCTAAAACAAGCAATCGATGAGGAGCTCAGCATAACTGAAGTTTTAATGCTATTTTACGTAGATTTGCATATAAAATAAAAGTTGCACTTGTGAAACAAGTGAATAATATACTGATAGTCAACAGGAATTAAAATACAATGGTTAAAAATATAACTACTTGTCAGAAGGTATGCAAAGTTGCCATAGCTAGAGAAATTGAATGGTTATAGAAAACTCATAAAGTTAAGCGCTACAGTGTGAAAAGAAAATTCTGGAATAAACATGTTAAGAAAATTAGATGGAGAAATAATTCTTAATTTATTGATATCCATATAAACTCTATGTTTTTTGAAAAATGTTACATGTAATTTCCACCGAGGTATCAATCACCGAAAACGAGTAAATTTCTTTCCTTATTTTTTCTTATTAGAGGGTTTTGTAAAAACCCTCTAATAATTACTACTTTTACTTCATGAACTGAAATTTTTACGCTACATTTTTACACAGTAAATAAGTCCCCCCCCCCAAAAAAAAAGCTGGAGGATCTCTGGGATTAGAAACTCGGATCGAACTACCCATGTTTAGTGACTTTTCCGCTTGATCGTAAGATCTTTCGAAATTAAGCTGAACAATATATTAAAGAAAGTAGAAGATACAGCACATGTAAAAACAAAAGTGGGCTGAATTATAGATTAACATGTTTGGTGAATGAGTTAAACATAGATAAGTATGCCATACAAATAAGTATGCCATTATGAAATATTAGGAATGTAGCATAAAAGCATCAATGAAGAAGGCAATGGAAATCTAAAACACTGTAATCTAAATGTATAATATTATCAGTATATGCTATTAATTTCAATACTGCTGAAAAAAATTATAAATGAATAATATTATAAATCACACGAACTCGTTGCATTATAAATTACAACAGTTAGAAATATTATTAGCGTGATTTAGCGACCATCATTGCTAAGAAATAATTTCAAGTAATTAATTTTACATATAATTCAACCTGAAACTGTGGTTGGTTAGAAAATAAGCTACATGCTGAAGATTAAGCTTTGCCAAGGTGTTAGAAACATCTTCTGTTAACTACAGTTGTGATGCAAGAATTTATAAAAATTATCATTTAAATACAAATTCGCATTAATACAATACAAAGTAGTATATAAATTCTACATACATGAAAACTTGAGTACAGTGCAACAATATGAGAAAAAGGAATTGATTAAAAGGGAACTGAAAATTCCAGGATATAAATATAAGAGAATTTGAATTTTTTTTGCTGTTAATTATGAAAATTCTGCTGATTCTCATAATTATTAATTTATTAATTAAATGTGTATTAGAAATTAAATGTATGACAAAGTACATCAGGTGGAAAACAGAATAAATATTTAAACTTTTCTAGAATTAAAATATGGAATTTGTAACAAAGTTAAATAACCTTAAAATAACTTCAATGACTAAAAATGGAAAGCTTAATACGGGAATATATTGCAATAATATTAAAGTGAATTTAGAACGACTTAAGACGTCCAATTTTTAGATTTAATAAAGAGAATTTTTTTAATTAAATTAGAACTGTTTACCTAAAATGGTAAATTTGAAAGTTAAAACCATTCTGCTATCTAAGAAGATTTGTTAATATTTGTCTAGATAAGCAACTTATTTAAGATGCGCTACAAATCTGACATTTGATAGGTTGAGTATGTATCAGTTTTGTGTATGTCATTAATCTATCAATTTTACTATTCAAAACTGATATTATATATATCAGCGACTAAAATCTACAACTTGGAAAGTTTTTAATTCTTACAGAGAATAAAAAAGATCTGGCTCATCATTCCTTTAAGCATCATAAAACTTTAAAATGAGTGTAAAAGAAATTTATTTTTAATTTAGCACACGCCAGACTTTAAATTAATATTTGTTTTGCATACACAATTTTTACAATATTGATAAACGAAAATAAAGGTCAGTCTCAATAGAATGTCCCATTAATGGCGATAAATGACTTTTTGTAGCACCCAATCTTCTTGGGAAAAAAATAGGGGACAGGAAACGTCGCGCAGTTCGTGGATTAAATAAGAGGGGGACGGGTGTCTTCGATCAAATTTGGCGCAGTTCGTACCCTACCATCCACACATACCAAAATATTTCTCACATCTTCTGATATTTAGTCTATGTCATATGTACTTCAAATAAATTTACACTGCTCGCACTATTATTTTTTCATGTATTAGAGACACTGACTATACTAATTTTACCTTTTTCCTACACTAATTGCATCTGTGTCCGCACTCATGAAAAACTGGCAATTTTTTTGCATCACGTGCATAAAGAAATTCTTAAAACCAACTTTTTCAATATCGTACTCAAATTACTATTTTCCAGATGAGAATTATCAATATTCTTTGGTTTTACTCTGTTGCATCTTTTTAAATTTTAACATCTTACTTTTAATTCTAACATACATCTTTTGAACAGCTATTTCTTTTAATGCATAGCGTATAACCTTACCTTGTTTGTTCAAATTCCTTCTTTACTACATTTCAGTACCTTCATAATTCACTATGCAAACGCAATGTCTTTCACTGACATTCTGTTTGATAATACTACAAGTTTCCTTAATTGACAAAAAGCGAATTATTTCTCATTTCAAAATAGAACTACTATATTTTTGCAGAAACATTACCGTCATCCATTCAAGCTACCCCTTAACCTGTAACTGACGTAGCGATAGAAAAGGAGACTCTTATCATATGCGCTTTCGACATTTGAGGTTTTTAAAACTTCTTTGGCAAGTATATCAATACCATCAGAAAATATACTTGACATTTTTACTCAGTTTAAAGGCAACATACTGTCATAAGAATGGTTTTAGTTAAATTTATAAGACAAATAAACACATTTTGTGCTAAATAGGCATAAACATTTAGATTCAGAATATTTCTTTTTAATCCAATGTAAGACTTGAATTTCATTCATGATAGGGATTGTCTCTTGATTTTTTGTTTACCTTACACTAATAAAAAATTTTTATTTTACAAGTTCAGCTTTTAACGAAATAGAAATAAAAACTACGATACACCTGCTGTTTTTAAGAAAAGGACCTTAGATATATTTCTGGAAATGTAAATGCTTCTAGAGTTTACTTTCACTAACGTTGATTTTCATTACTTTACTAATTTCAATAATTCTCTTATTAGCTAATATAAATGAAAGATTGTCAAAAATGTGACACAGTATAACTCTTACTAACATACGTACTTTTACCAGAATACAGATATTACCGATTGAAATGAAGAAAGATACAGATATTTTACTCCAATCTACATTAAATTAAAAAAAAAATTAAACTTTCATAGATTCCAAAGAACAAACGAAAACTAAATAGATATTGTCATGTTTGTATATATGAGATAAATGTTTTATGAAAGATATTTAAAGTAATGCTAAGAACTTCGTAAAAGTGAACATTCACTATGTTAATACACATATCACAGTTATTTACATTAATCAATGTAATATTAATCATTACATGTACTATATGAATATATATTTAAAGTTTAATTTTCTTACAATTGAATAATTAACTATTGATAGAAAGATGTTCATATCTTGCACTATTTAATTCACATAGAACAAATTTTTTCGTCAACCACATTGAACCACGTTTATTAAATTCGCCAAAGCTCTTTTATTTCTGCATTTTCACACTCACGACACATTTTAAAAGTAACTATTGATTACCATTTCAAACACCGATATCATAACTCAGTGTAACACTACACCATAACTCATTTTTTCCCTACTAACTACAATTTTATATGTTCAAGAAGTACATCTAAGACATGATCATTTTCTATGTTCTAGAAAATCAATTCAATTGCGAACATACTATTAAGACTTGCGATTTTAGAAGACTTGCATGTATTAACGATGTCAACGTTTCTACGTTTTTGTAAGATTCGCATCAAACCATGTCGCATTCGAATGTGGTGTAAGAGATCACTTTTTCTTTTAAACACTTGTAAACAATGGATGCAATTTATAAGAAGAGAAGTATCATGCTGTTTCAAAACATCATCATCAGCATATTTCTGTATCTTTTGACACCGGCTACATTTAAAAAAAAGGTTCGTGAGATTTTCTTCAAATTCTGTTTTACTTGAAAAAATGTTCGAACATTCAATACGGTGTAAAGTTTCATGTTGTTTTAAATTCTCATGCTCACTAAATATTTTTTATCATTATTTACTCTTTAAAGTAACTTTATAAGTTTTCATATCCTTTTTACATGAAAAGAACTTGTAATTATTCACTACAAATTCTAAGACGAGAAGCTTCTCGACTTTTCAGACTATAAACTTAAATTTCTTGGGACATACACTACATCTGATGTTTCTTTCATGAGATTTCAAATATCTCTTCAGGTTACTCGTATTCAAGAATCCTCGCAAATATATCACATAAGTAAAACTTCAGCGAATAATCGCTTCATAAACTCTTCAATTTTCAACACGCGTGAATCACTTCAAGCATATACTGCATTGGAAACATATAATACTTAAAAAATTTTTTATAAAAAATAAAAATACATTTATTTCACCAAGAAGCTTTTCTATTTAAATACATTTATTTATTTCCAAAGAACAGGTTTCTGTATTATCCATAAAATATACTTAGAATTTTCTTTCATTAGTTAATATCAAATTAACAGCAATATCCATTTACTGACATTTGATATACATGTTTGCTTTAAAATTAAAACTAAAATTTCAATATATTTCTATAAAAAATACTAGAAAACCAAAATAGACATATCATTAGTCAAACACAGAAATTTATATGAAAAAGCTGTACTTATATTAAAGCATTTTAATACTCTTCATAAAATTTAGATTCAAAAAACATGTCATGAAATAAGTGAATAGTATTTTTCTGTCTTAAAGAATCTGTTACATTTTTAAAATTTATACATAAAAATACATCTTCACCAATATATTTAATTCTGTCATCAACACTTATCGTAATACATTCATGTCTTGTTTGTAAAGGATGATATATAATACACCCCTCGCATTTAAACAGTTTTTAATCACTGAATTTAATTCAGTTTTGATAAAGTTTATGAGTTCTTTGAAAAGTTTATCATCATCATTTGTTTCATCCGAGCAATTGTTTTTACATATGATTTGCAAGCAAATGATACTGGCACTTGTATACACAAAATTGAATTGATATATTTTGGAAGAAAATTCTTCCCATGTAGAGAAAGTCATAACAACACCGCATGTAGTAGGATGCAAGTTTTTTTTTTTTTTTTTTTTTTTTTTTTTGTTTTGTTCCACAAATTTACGTGGATGAATGTTCACTCCATTTTTGAATTGAATGAGGGATACAAAATATCCCCAACCAAGAGTCCTTTCTTTATCAACTTTTTGAATTTTTCTTTTCCTTTTCTCGATTATCGGCCATGAAGATATTTTCAAGAGCATATTTCATATAGTTGACAAGCCAGTCATCCTCTGAAAGTTCCTTCACAAACAACACATGAATGCATTCACTTATTTCATGACATGTTTTTTGAATCTAAATGTTATGAAGATTATAAAAATGCTTTGATATATGTACAACTTTTTCATATAAATTTCTGTATTTGACGAATGTTATGTCTATTTTGGTTTTCTAGTATTTTTTATAGAAATATATTGAAATTTTAGTTTTAATTTTAAAGCAAACATGTATATCAAATGTCAGTAAATGGATACTGCTGTTAATTTGATATTAACTAATGAAAGAAAATTCTAAGTATATTTTATGGATAATACAGAAACTTAATATAAAATATAATAAGATATAATACTTAACAAAATTGTTATAAAAATAAAAATACATTCATTTCACCAAGAAGCTTTTATATTTAAATACATTTATTCATTTCCAAAGAACAAGTATATTTTATGGATAATACAGAAACTTGTTCTTTGGAAATGAATAAATGTATTTAAATATAAAAGCTTCTTGGTGAAATGAATGTATTTTTATTTTTATAACAATTTTGTTAAGTATTATATCTTTCCAATGCAGTATATGCCTCAAGTGATTCACGCGTGTTGAAAATTGAAGAGTTTATGAAGCGATTATTCGCTGAAGTTTTACTTATGTGATATATTTGCGAGGATTCTTGAATACGAGTAACCTGAAGAGATATTTGAAATCTCATGAAAGAAACATCAGATGTAGTGTATGTCCCAAGAAATTTAAGTTTATAGTCTGAAAAGTCGAGAAGCTTCTCGTCTTAGAATTTGTAGTGAATAATTACAAGTTCTTTTCATGTAAAAAGGATATGAAAACTTATAAAGTTACTTTTAAGAGTAAATAATGATAAAAAATATTTAGTGAGCATGAGAATTTAAAACAATATGAAACTTTACATCGTATTGAATGTTCGGACATTTTTTCAAGTGAAACAGAATTTGAAGAAAATCTCACGAAACTTTTTTTAAATGTAGCCGGTGTCAAAAGAAACAGAAATATGCTGATGATTATGTTTTGAAACAGCATGATACTTCTCTTCTTATAAATTGCATCCATTGTTTACAAGTGTTTAAAAGAAAAAGTGATCTCTTACACCACATTCGAATGCGACATGGTTTGATGCGAATCTTACAAAACCGAAGAAACGTTGACATCGTTAATACATGCAAATCTTCTAAAATCGCAAGTCTTAATAGTATGTTCGCAATTGAATTGATTTTCTAGAACATAGAAAATGATCATGTCTTAGATGTACTTCTTGAACATATAAAATTGTAGTTAGTAGGGAAAAAATGAGTTATGGTGTAGTGTTACACTGAGTTATGATATCGGTGTTTGAAATGGTAATCAATAGTTACATTTAAAATGTGTTGTGAGTGTGAAAATTCAGAAATAAAAGAGCTTTGGCGAATTTAGTAAACCTGGTTCAATGTGGTTGATGGGAAAATTTGTTCCATGTGAATTAAATAGTACAAGATATGAACCTCTTTCTCTCAATAGTTAATTATTCAATTGTAAGACAATTAAACTTTAAATATATATGCATATAATACGTGTAATGATTAATATTACATAGATTAATGAAAATAACTTATGATATGTGTATTAACATAGTGAATGTTCACTTTTATGAAGTTCTAAGCATTACTTTAAATATCGTTCATAAAACCTTTATCTCATATATACAAACATGACAATATCTATTTAGTTTTCGTTTGTTCTTTTTAATGTTTGAAAGTTTAAATAATGTTTTTTTTAATTTAATGTAGATTGGAGTAAAATATGTGTATCTTTCTTCATTTCAATCGGTAATATCTGTATGCTGGTAATAGTACGTATGTTCGTAAGAGTTATACTGTGTCACATTATTGACAATCTTTCATTAGCTGATATAGCTAATAAGAGAATTATTGAAATCTTAAATGGATGACGGTAATGTTTGTGCAAAAATATGGTAGTTCTATTTTGAAATAAGAAATAATTCGCCTTTTGTCAATTAAGGAAACTTGTAGTATTATCAAACAGAATGTCAGTGAAAGACATTGCGTTTGCATAGTGAATTATGAAGTTACTGAAAGGTAGTAAAGAAGGAATTTCAACAAACAAGGTAAGGTTATACACTATGCATTAAAACAAAAAGCTGTTCAAAAGATGTATGTTAGAATTAAAAGTAAGATGTTAAAATTTAAAAAGATGCAACAGAGTAAAACCAAAGAATATTGGTAATTCCTATCTAGAAAATAGTAATTTGAGTACGATATTGAAAAAGTTTGTTTTAAGAATTTCTTTATGCACGCGATGCAAAACAATTTCCAGTTTTTCATGAGTGCGGACATAGATGCAATTAGTGTAGGAAAAAGGTAAAATTAGTATAGTCAGTGTCTCAAATAATAGTGTGAGCAGTGTAAATTCATTTGAAGTACTGAAATATGACATAGACTAAATATCAGAAGATGTAAGAAATATTTTGGTATGTGTGGATGAAACGCTGAATATGGTTGTAAAATTAGAAATGAACACTATCAACGCACTTAAAGTTAATCGGGATTTAAAACTAAACATGATGTTTGAAACTTTGAAGACCATAAAAATATATGAGAAAGAAATACATTTAGATATAAATGGTATTAAACTGTAAAATTGTGAATGGAAATTTCTGAGTAAAACCTGTAGATGATCTATTATGATCGGAGAATAAAACAAGTATTTTAAAAATTGTAAAGAAATGTTTGAATATGGAGTAAATGAAAACAATCCATATCGTTAAAATGAATAAAATGGGATAAAATGTTGGAATTACGAGTGATGAGATAGAAATAAGAACATTATAATAAATAACTTAAACTAGAATTAAGTAATACAAACACAGAAGGGAAATCATGAACGTAAGAAAAGCATTTAAGAGTTATAAACTTAAGTTTTAAAAAAAATATTCGGTAATCTCTAGCTATGGCAACTTTGCATACCTTCTGACAAGTAGTTATATTTTTAACCATTGTATTTTAATTCCTGTTGACTATCAGTATATTATTCACTTGTTTCACAAGTGCAACTTTTATTTTATATGCAAATCTACGTAAAATAGCATTAAAACTTCAGTTATGCTGAGCTCCTCATCGATTGCTTGTTTTAGATTGAATGAAATTAAGCTTAATGTTACTGTTAATTAGCTTGTTATTAATTTAATTATACATTTATAATTAATTATATGTTCAGATATTTCCAAGTATATTACTCAAACATTTGCATCCCAATTTTAATTTTTGGTTAAAAAAATAAACTTTTATTTATTGAGAGGCCTGACTGATTATATTAATTTGCAGTATTGTTTATCTAATTCCTTTCTTCTAGATAAATTTTAGAAAAAACTTCTTAGCATAATAATTTAAATTTATTTACAATTTATACGTCAGTGTTCCAAATGCATAGTAATGTTGTTATAATAGATTTCATGCTAAGCGTTTTTAAAATTTAACTAAATTTAATTTCTGCAAACATTTACATGATTACTTTAATTAACAAAAACTATTTTTAGCACACTTTAACACACTTTGATATGAAATAATTTTTTGCACATAAAAACGCTAGTAAACTCTATTAAATTTTCCAGTCTAGTTCAGACATTTTGACTATTATTGATGTAATTTATTAAAAATATAATTTGTATGCTTTCTAATTATTTAATTTATGATATTATTATAATAAATGGAAGATGCTTGTAATGCTAATATGTATGTTTACCAATACCTTTTATTTTCTTTGTTAGCTCTCGCATTTATTACTGTTATTCAAGTAATTAGCCTGCTTGTTAGATAGTATTTTACTTGGTCTTGTGATATGCAATTCTATTTATTTATTTTTATTTTCCTCTTGGCTGCAATTTGCTTCGAAAAGTTAAATTGTAACCCTGTAGGCAGCAGGGGGAAGAAATTCTGATCGGCGCAGTTGGAATATAGCTCGACTCGGGAGGGGGATTTTCATTAGCGCAGTTGGAGTACACCCGTGTGGATGAAACACTGAATGAAAATTAGAAATGAACATTATCAGCACACTTAAAGGTAATCGGGATTTAAAACTAAACATGATGTTAGAAACTTTGAAGACCATAAAACTATATGAGAAAGAAATACATTTAGATATAAATGGTATTAAACTGTAAAATTGTGAATGGAAATTTCTGAGTAAAACCTGTAGATGATCTATTATGATCGGAGAATAAAACAAGTATTTTAAAAATTGTAAAGAAATGTTTGAATATGGAGTAAATGAAAACAATCCATATCGTTAAAATGAATAAAATGGGATAAAATGTTGGAATTACGAGTGATGAGATAGAAATAAGAACATTATAATAAATAAGTTAAACTAGAATTAAGAAATACAAACACAGAAGGGAAATCATGAACGTAAGAAAAGCATTTAAGAGTTATAAACTTAAGTTTTAAAAAAAATATTCGGTAATATAAGGAAGATATTGTTGAACATGTGAAAGAAATTAGAAATTCTGTAGAAAATTTAGTAAAAGAACTAAGATCACGAAAAATAAACGTTTCTTTTTAAATAGAATTTCAAACCGCTAAGTTAATGTGTGTGTAGAATACTAGAATGGTTTAAAAAAGTAAATGAAGTTGAAATTCAGAATATATTGAACATTATAACGTTAAAAAAAGTGTGAAATCGCATCTAAAATTAAGTAATGTAACAAATAAACAGCATGTGCGGGAACGGAACGTTTATGAAATATAACAGATAAGTTAAAAATCAGGTTAAGCTGAAATTTATGAAAGGTATGAAAAAAATAGTATATGGAAATTAAATAAAATATTACAAATTAGAAACGTTAAATATTAAAAAATATGACAGTAAATGAATATGTTATTATGAACAGAAAACCTAACAAATAAGTTAAAGTTTCATGGAAAACTAGAAAGGATAAAAGTATCAGAATAAAATTGAGTAACAAAAACAAATTATCTTGTTTCATTTTCATGACATGATGGAGAGACCCTCAGGTGTCAGAAAGCTGAGGCTTTGGATAAAAGCCCATGTGCGAATGATTATAGGTATGCGTGTGTATGTGTGAAATTTTAATGAGTATTATGTTATTCTTTCCAATATTTTTAACAGTTATTTATCTTTGCAGAAAAGCACAACATACGTGACTATAATAACCCATTAATATGGTTATCTCACGACGAACCTAAACTTTCAGTCAGTTTCTTTTTCTAATATACCTCTTTCAATCTGAATCTGAATGTACCATATCAGCTCAGTGGTTAAATCCTTCAAACTACTGAGCTGGTGAGATATTTTGTTTCAGGGTTCGATTCTATATTTTGAATAATAGAAAATAAAAAAAAAGAAACTTCTAAATAGGTTATTTCCCTTTTTTGTCCCTAGAGGGCACTATGAGCGTACATCTCTAAAACAATCCCCGTTGCCAATTTTGTTAAACTAACTTTAAATTTTAGCAGCAGGAAATCTACAACTCAACCAGCAGTCTACCAACAACTCAACTCTACTCTGACCACGCCTCTGGTGTGATGACGCTGCCTTTGACCCGGCCCTCTGTGTGACGTCATTGACCACGCCCACCTCTCACACCCTGTTCGGCAGAACCCCCATTTTTTATATACTTATATTTCAGGTAAACTATTTTATGAAATAAATTTCTAATTTATGTTTTTTATTCAAAAAACGAACAGATCTATCTTCTGGTATATTTCGTTTTTATGGTTTCAGCTTAGTATTCTTTGTGCAACATACAAATTTACACATTTTAAATTAGGTTATTTTTTTAAGAATCTGAAAATAAGGGGAAAAATAAAGATTACTTGCTGATTTTACTTTAATTAACTTTAATTAAATTATAGAGATTATATCCAACGGGCTGAAATTAAATTGCTATTAATTAAATGAATAAATAAATTAGAATCTAAAATGCATTATATCTCAGATTAGTAAGATATGTCTTCTGTTGAATCATTCTGCGTTATACAGTGGCCTGCATTAGTTTTTGGACATCTTTGTTTTTCAGTTTTGTTTTGTTTACAAATATAAATTACTAAATACTAGAGAAAAGGTATTTTTTTAAGCCTGGTTGTTTTCAAAAACATTATTACAACCATTTTTTGTTTAAAAAATTATACCTCTGATTCACAATGTTCTGAAAATAAACTCATATAAGTTCTTTTCAGCCCATAAGCCGTTAGTCCAGAAGGGCTATTAATTTCGTTTCGACATTTTTGTCGTTTCAGTTTTCAAATTGTTACCACCAAATATTATCGCCCGGTAATATATTTAAAGAAATTAAATAATGGCGAATCTGCATAAATGTATGAATGTTTCTCGCATTGTGATAAAGCACCACTATCTAGAGCAGGGCTTCTTGAAATATGGGTCGCGACCCCATTTGGGGTCGCATAGCAAAATTCTGGGGTCGCGAGAGATTTTAATGTCAAATATTTATATATAATATATATATACCATTTTATAACATCACTAGAGTTGGCGGAATACAGTGGACTTGCAGCGTCTAGACACGCGCATTTGTTGAAGGTTTTGAACTATCTCCACCGACAGCAGTAAACGATCGATGATCGCTATTATTATACTGTGGCTATACATTGTTAGTGCGTTTGTCGGTATCATACATGTTGAATAAACCGCGTGCCGCTGACTTCCCACAAGGGAGGAATGCGCGCGCGTACACACGTACAACCTGCAGCTAAACAATGATTCAATACACGCGCTGGCAAATACGCATTAACCAAACCGGTCTGTGGGGCTCTTATAAAAAAGCGCGCATAAATACTTGTGAAACCCGTTGAAAAATTTGTGAATTTTATGCTTTTTAAGCGAATTTTCATAACATTCCGTAACTCGCATTGACTAAAACGCTTGTGTAAACTAGCCTACACTGACTGTAATGTGAATTAGTGGAGTGTTGACGCTCTTCTAGTGTGGTCAATTGTCAGTGTCCCCCGTAACAAGATTTTAGTTTTTTTTATTTATTCGGTAATTAATAAATCAATTATTATCTGCAATATGTTATTTTTATATATTTATTTTATTTTAGGATCAAAATAATTTTTGGCTAAAAATGGCTGAACTTAAAGTAGAATTTTAATGACGCAGATGATAATGCTACAAACTCTTCTCAGGCAGGACAAAGTATTGGAAAACAGGCATCTAATGTGCGAAAAAGAAAATATGATGAGTCTTTTCTTCAATTTGGCTTTACATTTCAAAATTGTGAGGGTAATGAACAACCTCTTTGTTTGATCTGCAATGAATTATTGGCTTCGGAGAGTATGAAACCATCAAAATTAAAAAGACATCTTGAATCAAAGCATGTTTCGTATGTCAATAAACCAAAAGAATATTTTGAAAGACTGTTGAAATCTTTAAATAAAGAAAAGAAAATCTTTGAAAAACTTATAACTGTTAATGAAAAATATTTACTAGCGTCATATGAAGTTTCATACTGTATTGCTAAAAATAAAAAGCCGTTCACCATTGGAGAAGATCTTGTGTTACCTGCTGCTATTAAAATGGTAGAAATACTACATGGAAGAAAATATGGCGATGATATTCGAAAAATTCCTTTGTTGAACGACACTGTCTCGAATAGAATTTCTGATATTAACAAGGATCAATTAATACAACTTATTACAAGAATTAAAGAAAGCTCAAAATTTTCAATTCAGTTGGACGAAACAACTGATATTACTAAATTGGCTCAGTTGTTAGTATATGTCAGGTACGTTTATAAAGAAAGCGTGGAGGAAGAATTGTTATTTTGTCGTCCTATGGAAGTCCATACTACAGGGAAAGACATACATTGTAAAGTTGACGAATTTTTAAAAGCAGAAGGTTTAGAATGGAAAAATTGCTGTGGAATATGCACAGATGGTGCAAGAGCGATGACGGGCAAAAATATTGGTTTTAAATCATTTTTTAAGCTGCTCATTATGATCATATAACTTTTACTCACTGCCTTATTCACCGAGAGGCTCTTGCAGCAAAAAAATTAGCACCAGAATTGAACGATGTGCTTCAGGATGCTGTTAAGATCATAAATTTTATTAAGAGCCACGCCCTTAACAGTCGCTTATTTTCAAATCTCTGTAAGGATACGGATTCCAACTACACAACTTTGTTATTACATGCAGAAGTAAGATGGTTGTCAAGAGGTCAAAGTTTAAGAAGATTATTGTTATTAAAGGACGAGATCGAAATATTTTTAACCGAACAAAAATGTGAACTTGCTGCTTTTTTTCAAAATGACTTATGGCTATCCAAGCTGTGTTATTTGTCAGATATTTTTGAGAAGTTAAACGATCTCAACTTGTCTCTTCAAGGAAAATATTGCGATATATTTACTTCAAATGATAAAATTGAAAGTTTTATTAAAAAGATCAACATTTGGAAAAGTAGGGTCGAAAAAAATTCGTTCGAAATGTTTTCCAGTGTCGACAATTTTGTAATCGAGAAAATTCATTGTAAAACGTTTATTGAAAAAATTATTGTAGGTCACTTAAAAGCGCTAGAAATACAGTTCCGGACATATTTTAAATTAAATATTGATTTCCAAAAAATAGTTTGGATTCAAAAGCCGTTTTGGATTGGCTTGGTTGAGATTGATCACCTGCCACTTAAAGCTCAAGAGGAATTTGCTGAGCTTTCGAGTGACTCAAACTTAAAACTACAATTTCAAAAAAAGCCCTTGACTGAATTCTGGATCGGAACTAGAACTGAATTTCCCACAATCGCTGATATGGCGTTAAATGTACTTCTGCCATTCAACACCACATATTTATGTGAAGTTACTTTCTCAGCTTTAACACATATTAAATCCCAATATCGTTCAGCGTTAAAAAATGTTGAAGAGGTCTTACGTCCAGCAGTTTCAAACATTCCACCAAGATTTGATTTGTTATGCAATAAAAAACAGGCACATCCATCTCATTAAATTTTTTTCTTATACTTTAATTTAATACTTACCACGCAACTACTTGAATATATTCGAGAGAATTAAGACGGTCAGAATTCACTTTTATTTTTGAAATTATAATAAATACAATTTTATAATTTTTTGTGCAATTTTTAATTTTAGATTTTTGTATGTTTCAAAACGAATTCTAAACTTATATATTTTCATATGTATATGTATATTGTTACCTAATAAATAAATCATCAAAAAATATTAATTTATTTTTCTTTTATATTTGTATGGGGTCGTCAAGAAACTCGCAATCATAAATGGGGTCGTGAATGACAAAAGTTTAAGAAGCCCTGATCTAGAGCCATCAAATTTTGAATAACGTACGTCTTCACTCGAATATGGGTTTCTGGAAGCCTAAATTTGGAATTTAGAATTTGTTTTATTATCTACTTCATATTTTGTGAAGCACTTATGAGTTTCTGATTAACAAACTCCATGATTTCAAAGCGCACTGTACAAAAAAAAAAAAAAAAAAAAAAGTCCACCGCGCGAACTGTGCGTCAGATATTCTAAGATATGCTCTTTTAAAATTATTTTGCAATTTTGATGTTGAATTGGATTTTATGGTTTAAAGTGCGAAGAGCATGATATTTAATAAATAAATACAAAACGTTAAAGAAAACGCCCTTTAAAACGTAATAGTTTTCAGATTTTTTTAAGTTTTTTATTATTTATATTTTTTAGGCTCAAATGGGTTTTGGCCGAGAAAAGATAATGGTTTCGAAACGGCACTTTAAATGTCCGAATCACTTTTCAAACTGTTGCCCTGTTTTATATTTAAAAACGTCTACATGAATGTATGTATGCGTCTCATACTGCGAAAACACAACGGTACCTAGGGTCATCAAATCCGAATACCAAAGCCCTCCACTCGAACATTAGCACCTGGAAGCCCGAATTTGGAATACGGAATTTTTTTTATTGTCTATTTCATGTTTTGTAAAACTTTAAGTAAATTTTTATTTAAAAAACTCAACAATTTCAAAGCGAGCAGTAGCAACACTGTAGGGAACGAAACATTTTTATCTGCAGCGCGCGACTGTGTATCGGAAACTAAAGATATGCTGTTTTAAAATATTTTAGCCCTATTTGGCGTTAATCTAAATGTTCCGTAACGTGTATGTGTCTGTTAATGAAAAGCACTGTAAATGAAAGATGTAAATTATAAAATTTTTAAGGCCTCTTTCAGCAGTTTTTCTTTTTTTTTTTTTTTAAATTACGGCAGACACTACCCATCTTTAGGCTTTCCCTACGAACTCATATAAGTATTCTGACACTTTGAACAAGCAGTTTACATTTAGCAAAAAACCTGAAAATAATTGGACATCCAATGCTTCGTTAAATATCCTTTAGCTGAAGTTATACTTTTCATGCGCTTTGAAATGGATTTAACTAGTTTTTACGAGCAATAATGTTACTTTCAAATTCCTCCTTAAAAATTTCCCAACCCACTCCCTACACGTTCGACAGAAGGAGGAGCTTTAATAACTTCAAGACAGTTGTATAATGGACTCGCGCGAACATTTAGGGCTGCATGTTTAGGATCATTATTGTGATAGAACTTGAAAATATTTTGCATTCCAAGTGTTCTTGCATATGTCTAGAGGTTTTTTATTCAGAATATCTATATGTTAGTACTGGTCTGTGTTATTTTCGATAAATAGTGGAGCCAAACAAACCCAAACCATTGGCATTCTGACTTCATACTTAATAATAGGCAACAGGATTTTCGGAATCAGTTCTTTATTTGACGTCGCCCATAAGACCTAAATATGTTAACATTTGACTTGTCTTCAAATACAACATTATTTAAGAGTAAATCTTTGCTTACAGATGATTTTATAAACACCAAGATTATTTTTATTGTTTTCTTATTGAAGAAGAATTTTCTTTCTTGATGATACTCCATTGTATCCATGTGTCCTGAAGACCTTTCTAACAGTTTCAAGAGTCAATTTATTGAAAGTTCTAAATTCGCTTAAGTTCCATAGCATAATGTTTTGGGTTTTGTTTGATTTTTCATAAGATAAATCTCCGACTCCTTCGTGTTAAATTGAAATGTGGTCCAGACATCATTGTATTTTGAGCAGTTCTAAGCAATTTCCATCGTTTTAATCCTTTGAGGTTTGGAAGATTGAGCAATTCTTTCCCTCCAAATACGAGCGATATATATCAGTCGTAAATCTTTAATGCGGCAGCGTTCATTTGCGGCCACTGAGGTGCATAACTGGAACGTGAATTGAGCTCGTTAATGACCATCAAATGATTATTAAGACATTAGGGTTAGTTTTACGCTTTACATCAAAGATATATCCAATGCTTTGAAAGCTTCTGCTGTCTTTAAAATCCTAAATAGTTGAATTTCGAGCTTGTAGTCAATTTGCAGCATCTTGGTACGTGTCGTTTCAGATATAGAACAGTTAACATATTTTGCTGAACAAGTGGTGATTTTCAAATTTAAGCAATAATTCTTGTGATGTAGTTTCGTTTAAAACAAAACAAAACAAAATATTATAAGAAACATCTCATACAGAACTTTTAGTACCAGAATTATTATGTGAGTTACTAATTAACACTTTAACTTATTTTATCGAAAAATATTTTCATGAGGTTTATTTCGCAACAAACAAGACTAAAAATAGAGAAAATAATATATTTGGAAAACATTTCGATTTCTATGTTTCAATATTTAGTAAAAAATTATAAGCAAATAAACTTCAAAAATACAAATGCCCGACAACAAATGTCAGCCACTGTATGTTCTGAGTCTCTTAGTAAAGAATTTTAGGACATTTAAAGAAACCATTTCTTTTTATCTCGTTGAAGAGCATAATCTGAAATTTTTTTAAAAAAAGCTGTTATGACAATATGATTTCCTTGTACGGACAATTAAATTATACACATATTTTGCTGCACTTAATTTAAATTTATTTCCTCGAATTTCATCAGAGATATAATTCTCATTCAGTCAATTCAGTTTTCATTACGCAGCAAGGCAAAAATACATAAAAACTCAAAACATCTTCATTAAAAATTGTAAGATAAAGAAAAATCTTAAACATCAGATATAGTTAAAAACAGTTAATTTTTTTTTCCAATTAAAATTAAACTTTACGTAAAAAACACTTACTTTACGTAAAGCCAACAGGCAGAAGACAAAATTTTCAGTGCACAAAACTGAAAGTTAACTTTTGGTCCTACTAGGCAAAAAGACACTGAAGCTGATGCACTAATTCTACTAAGAGTTTCAAATCCCCCCTCCAAAAAAAGGGCGGCCTTATTAGGCCTAACCACTTAAACGTTTAAATTGCTAATAATTCTACAAATCTTGCATGCTCAGAAACTAAGGCATAAAAAACTCAAAACGGCACATAAAAACTACGTAATTCAATTACTTTTAAAGCAAAAAACGCGCAATTTAAAATCATATCAGAATAAAAACACAGAACTCACCCAGCCGGGTAACAAAGTGAGATAGTAGTGGACATGTAGTCATCAGTCCCTTTTCTAAAACTTCTTTTGAAATCCCAAACTGGCAACCGCAACAACAGCTATATACTTCTCCAAGCTGTGCGAAAAAATTGAGACACAGATCAGCGTTGGGACGCTGCGATGGAAGTATAGATGATGGAGCTTGAAGTGCGAAGCTGAAAGAACTCATGAAGCGACGATACTATGTTGTTATGATGTCATAGACTTAATTTCTCACTTTATTTTCATCTTGTACTTATTCTTTTCATTTTGTACATATTACCTTCGTGTTAATTGTTTCGTCAGTAAAAGTCATAAAATGCCACTACTTTCCTCGTCCCTTAAGCCAAACCTCATCCTACATGGCGGCTCGGCCCCTTGAAATCTCTCGACTTCTTTGAACCCTGCGAAATTCTTTACTAAATTCTCCTAGTTGTCTGCCATTTGAAATAAACCATTTTTTGATGCTTCTCATCGCATGCCGTTCAGAGGATGACTAAGAGCAAAGGATGGCTTGTCATTCCTGTGCTGCATCGAAACCGTACGTACTATGTTTCAATTACTTCACAAAACCAATGCCCTTCTTCGATGATTTATTTTATGATTATTTGATCACTTTATTTAATGCGTAATTGAAGCTTGATGAAGTTTAATTGCATAAACGATGGAAGGACATTTGATTTTGATGAAAATTAATTGAAGAGTATCATTTTTTGATGCTTCTCATCGCATGCCGTTCAGAGGATGACTAAGAGCAAAGGATGGCTTGTCATTCCTCTGCTGCATCGAAACCGTACGTACTATGTTTCAATTACTTCACAAAACCAATGCTCTTCTTCGATGATTTATTTTATGATTATTTGATCACTTTATTTAATGAGTAATTGAAGCTTGATGAAGTTTAATTGTATAAACGATGGAAGGGCATTTGAATTTTATGAAAATTAATTGAAGAGTATTGTTTTGAAATGAGTATTATTTTCAATCTTCAACTGGAATTTGATGCGTATATTTTCTTATTTCTTGCGATGCATATATTTTGCAAGGATTATAAAATGTTATTTGAAGTTGAAACGTTTTTGAAGCTATTACTATTTTGAAGCTGTAGCTATTTTTGAAGATATACCTTGAAGTTAAATTCTATTTTCTATTCTTAAGATATAAGAATTTAAAGATATATTTTAGAATTTATTTGAATTCGTACTTTCAAAATTTCATCTATAATTTTTGATTACTTTAACATTATAGTTATTACCATTCCGAATATTTGTGTATTATATTAAGGAAAATTAAGATTATTGAAAAGAATAAGAAAAATTAAGAACATATTTTGATGTGATAATTTCTCAAAACAGGTAAAGAATATTTGATGAAATCGAAACATAAATATTTTGTGAATTTGATATTTGGCCAAACCGAAACTGATAAATAATGGCTACCCTTAACGATTATCCCAAGATTGCATGGTCATTAAAAATCGTCAGTACCAACCAGACATCGTTTAATTTTTGGCACAGATGGTGATAGACATAATCGTGCTAGATTACGTAAATTTTCAGTATTTCCTAAACCATTTAACGAAGAAAAATCATAAAAGAATTTTCCCTCACGGATTTAATTGCTATATGTAATTTACTGTATTTAGAATTTTCTACTGATATTTAGCAGTGTGCTGACACATTTCTTACGAATCTTGTTGACGTCTCGTTATTAAAATCAGCTTTGGCTGACCTCAGCGAAATTGAAGCACCAAAAATGAAGCTTTCGTGTTGGCTACGTTATCCGTTAAGTTCACCCTTAACGGATAACGTAGCCAACACGAATATTAATCACACACCAGATGAATCTTTATGTAAACAAATGGAGGCGAATATCTGTCTCAATAGCTGACTTGGAAATTTATTACTTCCAGCTAATTCGTATGCTCTGAGTGTTTCTTTCCACGTTTGGGTTTAAAAGACATTGTTGAATTTTTTAAACCCTATTCCTCTGGCGATAATTACAGTGTTGAAAATTTTATTACCGATATAGAAGACGTTTTTAATCTCTACCAGATAACGAATCCGGTTCAAAAATAAAATGTCGTACAGGTCTTTAACGTTAATAAGATCATTTCGTGGAATTACTAATTGGGAACAATTAAAACACCATTTCTTAGATGAATTTTCAGACAAAATTAATAGCTTTCAATTACATCCAATAATGCAATCTCATCGTATGAAACCTTACAAGAATATATTTTAGCTATGAAAGATCTCGTGCATAAATGTTCTATGAATGATTCTTCTCTGATTATGTTATAAATGGTATTCCTGGTTCATCAAACAGCAAAATAATTTTGTATATCCGGCTGTAAATCCGTTTCTGAATTCAAAGAAAAACTGAAGATTTATAAAAAACTCTTTAACAATTCAAATTATTTGATGCAAAATACTCAAAAGAAATTTCTTAATTCCCTTCCCAATGTTAAAATTGATAATAAACGTATATCAGACACTCAACCAGATGCTATTCCTGTGATTGAAGAGAGAATAAAAGCGTCATTTCTCTGAATAAATCTACAGGCAAATTGTGTTATAGCTGCAAAAATTATGGTTATGTTCATGTCAACTGTCCCAAAAGTTCTGGTAGTTCTTCCACGGAATATGCTCATAAACACGCCATGCCTGTCAGAACTGTAAATGCACTTTCTGTTCAAAATGTTTTTAAACATCCTGTTTAGAAACAAATTCATAAAATGCCACTACCTTCCTCGTCATTAAGACAAACCTCAACCTATATATAACATTTATAACATTTCGGTGCGGCTCATTGCAACAAAAACGGAAGGTGCACAACTACATGTTTATAGCAGTATAATATACAAAATTTCAACATTCTACGGTTAATCGTTTTTCAGAAAATCGTGATGCATACATAAAAACGCACGTACACGTCACGAAAAAGTCTGTTCTGAATCCATTTTATAATCCTTTTTGGGGGAAGGAGTACTTTATGCTCTCCATACGTACAGTTGTTATGCAGTAACATCTTTCAAAATAGATTCGAGCGCGGTCAAAATGGATACTTTCGTTGAATTATTATACCTGAAATATTTCGTGATTACAATGCTTCCTTTACTTCATACAAGGAAGTAAAAAGATTGCAGTGTTGTTTTATACTTTGTTTCTCAGTAATTAAATAAACACTAATTCAAGTAAAAATGATTCGGTAAATTAAAAGTATGGTTTTAAAAGGGAATTCATTAAAGTTAAATTTTCAAGTTCACCGAGCAAATGTTTGCTTTTATTTTATACATACACTGGCCAATGAATTAGAAACCCAAGATTAATATTTTATTGGAATACCTTTTGCACGGATAACTGCTCTGATTCGTTTGGGCATCGAGTCTACATGCTTCTGGTATGCGGTGGTCAGGGAAGATGTTGGAAGTCCTACTGATGTTCAGCGAATCCATTTTGAATCCTTCTGGCACGATGTATAGATGCATTACCGTCCATGAAGTATCCGTCGGCATCAGGGTAAAAATGCAGCATTGCAGGGTGCACTTGATCTGCCAGTATATCTAGGTATCTCATGGCTGCTGGCTGCTTGTTTACCCCTTTCCCCGAGAATAACAAAATATCCTGCGCCCACCCCGCCTATGACATCTCCTGTCCCACCTACAGCAGGTACGTTGAAAGAATCAAACGCAGCACAACCTATGAGTAATAGCACTGCGGACATCCATCAATCTATGCCTACAGACCACAACAACCAAGTAACATTTAGCCCCATAAAATGCGTCCAGATTAATCTACAAAGAGCGCAGGCAGCGACATCTCAAGCAGTCACTCATGCAACATCCCACGATGCAGATCTACTCCTGATACAGGAACCTTATTGTAGAGAGGGTCAAGTAGCAAGCCTTCCCATATCGTGGAATGTCTATCAGCGTAAAGCAGAAACTAACGAACAATCCCCCAGAGCCGCAATAGCATGCACCAACCCATCCTGGTCCCATCAAGCAAGAACGAGACCAGGATCTTTGCCATCTTACTAGCATTCAATAACGCACAGTACATAATAGCTTCAATTTACTCTTCCCCAACGGACAGTATCACTGGCACCACCTCATACATTCTTGACACCATACAACGATGCCCTTCAACCCCTCTGCTTCTTAGTGGTGATTTTAATGCGCATAACACCATATGGGGATATGCAGATACTACGACGAAGGGACAGGAGCTTGAGGACTTTCTGGCAGCCAATAACATTCATCTATTAAATACACCCGATTCCCCACCTACATTTGATAATACCTATGATGTGGGCTGGCCAGATCTCACCCTCTGTTCAAGCAGCATCGCAAACCTAGTGCAAGACTGGACTGTGGTCGATGATGACAGCTGCTCCGATCACAAATACCTTCACCTTCTCATAAACTGTGACACGAAAATCACAGTCCTACGTAGGTACAGGCTTCCAGGCAACAAGATCCTACCCTCAGTCGCTCCTTCACACGCATCTTAAGTAATGAGGAAAACAACCTTGCGCTTCACAACAGCCCAGAAGGCATGGAGATTTTCACAGACCGACTACTTGAAAACCTTAAAGCAGCCTGTAGTGAACTACTCCCCACATGCGCAGCGAAGAAAATACAAGGAGTTAAGTGGTGGACGAAAGAGCTCAGACAACAACGGCAAAAATGCAGAGCTATCAGACGCCGCATACGTTCCACCACCAATGAAGACAAGAAAATCCAACTATTGACGACATTCCGCAAAGAGTATGCGTATGCGGAGTATCCGTATGCGGCTATCAGATCCGCAAAGAGTACGGATACCGTATCCGCAATACATACGGATACCGTATCCGCAAAGAGTATCCGTATGCGGCTATCAGACGCCGCATACGTTCCACCACCAATGAAGACAAGAAAATCCAACTATTGACGACATTCCGCTCTTTACAAAAACAACATACTAGCGGCCAAAATTACCAGTTGGAGGAAATTTTGCACCGAAAACAGCAATCCGTATGGAATCCTCCACAAGCTAGCCTCAAGTAAAATATATCAGCCAGCTCAAATCTTCATGCAGCCACCAAATACAAGCAACGACAATCCAGTACAAAATACAGCCACCACAATCCTCAACTAAGTCTTCCCCACAGACAACGCGGAGGAAGATACGCCAGCACAGAAAATTGTTCGCATGAATACCACCATCCCACCGACTCCACATGATATACCATTTAGTGACAAGGAAGTCAAGCAAATTTTCCAACACCTACCCCTGAAAAAGGCCCTCGGTCCGGACGGCTTGGACTATAGCATCATCAAAGTTGCCTACAAAGCACGGCCCTCCTTCTTCTACAAATTCTTTAACCAACTGTTTGACAACCAAATATTCCCGCAGGCATTCAAGAAAGGACAAGTTGTCCTATTCCTGAAAAAGAATAAAAGCCCGCAAGACCCGCGCTCTTTTCGCCCGATATGCCTTTTGCCTTTTGCCCTGGGCAAAATTTACGAGAAATTAATTGTTAACAGACTAAAATATCATCTCCATAGCAACAATCATCTCAGCCCCAGGCAGTATGGCTTTCGCACTGGTCTGTCCACTACGCATGTCCTCTGCAAAATTCGTGAAACAATTCAACGCAATAGCACCACAGGTTTCCATACAGCTTTCATATCCATTGACCTCCAGAGTGCGTTTGACACACTCTGGTGGCCAGCGATAAGACAGGCCCTCCGAGACACACAGTGTCTATCCAACCTCTTCAGCGTTTTTAGTAGTTATCTAGAGAACCGTAGTCTTCTCATAGCCATCAACAACGACACTACCTTCAAAGTGCAAGAAAGAGGATGTCCCCAAGGCTCTTGTGCTGGACCGATTCTCTGGAATTTAACATTCAACGCTGTACTGGATGCAAACTGGCCACGACATACAAGTGTCATCGCCTACGCAGACGACGCAGCTCTTCTTGTCAAAGGTCGCACTCGTGCGGAGCTCGAGAAAAACGGCACCTAAGTCTGCTCCCTCCTCGCCAATATCTGCAGCAACTTAAAGCTTACAACCGCAAAGTCATCAGCAATAATAATACCCAAAGCAGGCACGAATCCAACGCGCCGCCCCTGCATCAAACTACAAGGAGCCAACATATTACCTAGGTGTAATCTGGGATAAAAAACTAACCTGGATCCCTCACATCCAAGAACTAAAAAACAAAACATCAGCTATAGCCAGAAAGGCGCGCGCCTTCCAAGGTAAAAACTGGGGTCAGAATCATCATATTCAAAAGATCCTCTACCATGTGGTAGCTGAAAAAATAGTCTTGTATGCTGCTGCCGTATGGGCCCAACCGATGGGAGGACGAAAGATCAAACATCTTACATCTCTTGAACGACCATTCGCCCTGAATCTCTGTAAAGCGTACCGCACCACAGCCACCAGCTCAGCGACAGTCCTTGCAGGGCTCATTCCACTCCACATACGGGCAGAACAAGAGGCAGTCTACACCACCCTCATATACCTCCGCAAAGATGCAACATTTGGCAACATAACATACAGCCCTCTGCAATTTCAAAGCCCAGGTAACACTCTTCACACTCATCCTGCACGTAAAGGCACAGGTATAAGAATTAACATCTCACGGATACAGCCACTGTCAATGACGCGAGTTTCAAGGGATACGCAAATATACACCGACGGCTCTAAGCAGGAAGACGGAGTAGGCAGCGCCTTTGCACACTATGACAAAGGAAGAATCATCCATGTATGGAAAGGACGCCTTGACTTAAACAACAGTGTGTTCCAGGCGGAGGTGCAAGCAATTATAACCGCGGTCGATTACATTTTCAATAATAATATAGAACGGGCGAAAAGTTTCACTGACAGTATGTCAACGCTTCTAGCACTAGATAATCACAACCACACCTCGCCCTTGATCATCAAATTACAACAACTTTTACAGCGCAACCCGCAGAAACATCTCTCCTTAGCATGGATCAAGGCACATGCAGAAAATGAGGGGAATGAAGCAGCTGATAGCCTCGCCAAGCAAGCAGCCACTGATCCAGAAGCTGAAAAATCACAATCCCAGCCCCTCCTTCCTACCTCAAAGGGCTATTACGGGGTCAAGGCCTAAATCTTTGGCAGGAATACTGGACGCACTGCACAACTGGAAGACGTACATACAGCTACCTCCCGAAAGTCAGCACTGAACGCAACATTGCAATAGCTCCTCTTACTGCTTATATTACGGTACACGGGCCATTCCCGACCTACTTCAATAGACATGACATAACAACCACGGTCATATGCGCCTGCGGAGCAGAAGGCTCTCCAGACCACTATGTTTTTGAATGCCATCTGACAGCAGGAAATCACCTCCCTCTTCCCATCAACAATAGTGAAGCTTATCACCGCTTCCTTATAAAGCACAAACCGGCAGTAAATACAATTTGCAAAGTTGTTAACAAGCTCAAGAAAATGGGCCAAGATTTGTGCTCTCCTCATTAACCAAAACTCTCAAGGCATGATACACTAAGTCAGCATGCAGTTCCACATTCTCAGACACATAAGTCTACTCCTAAAACTTACATAAGTCCCTATTACAGACACCTTTCAAATAATGTACAATCAAATGTATTTAACATTTCCTCTTCTGTATATGCAAAATACTTAATTTTTTATTTTTATTTATTTATTTATTTTATTTTATTTTTATTTTTTTTCCTATGAGCCTGTATTTTGATCCTATTATTTTGTAACTGTATTTTTGTATCCGTATATTTAATTTGTATTTTTATTAGAATTTTATTGTGAATGTGCAAAATTACCATAGCAAATTGCAACAACAAATGTCAAAACGGTAAAACGAATGCAATCTGCCCTTGTATGGCCATGTAAATGCTCTTATTAACATTCTAAAAGCTCCCGAGGCGGCCTCTTGAGGCCCCAGGGAGTTGTTCCTGGTTAGTGGAGGGCGCGGGACACATGCCTGTTCACCTCTGTTAGACATCAGGCGTCCCCGCCCTCCGTTACCAAACAACCAACCAACCAACCTTCCCCCGAGAAACACCAAGGTACCACTTCCTTGCTAGCGTAACATGCCCCATATAATGATGCTCCCACCAGACCCTTGCGCAGTGCGAGTAAGACAAGATGGCTTCATGGTTTGATGGAGTTCCATCAGTGCAAAATAAGGTATAGCGTGGTTCATCCGACCACATTACCCGTTCACAATCCCCAGATGTCCAGTGTCTTCTTTCCCGACACCACTGCAAACCAATTTTTGCATGTCGGGCAGGAATGAGGGAATGAGTGGTTTTTCTCACAGGCACCCAACTATGTATTCCTATCTTCTGCAGTTCTCTGTGCATGGTGTTCAGTCTTACCTCCCTGATATATGAACTGCAAAATGTAGAAAATAACTCTAGAGAGCAGTGGCTGTGCAAAAAGGGAAAAACCAGAGTGTTTTCTCGCTTGGAATAAGTGAGAGTTCCCGCCTTTGTGGCGAAAGTGTTGAAACAATTGTAAATATGTGAAATAAAGCTACAGTCCTAAACGTTATAAGTGTTTTCGAGTTATTGAGAAGTTTTATTTATAATATGAATTTTCTATGGTTCGAGCTGAAATATATTGGGAAGAGCCTTGGTTGACGATCTGTGTCAGTTGAAGCACAGTAGAGTCCCTGTTCTGCCGTACAATTCGTCGGAGATGACGCGGATCACTCTCTTGGAAAACTGTGTCGAACCGCAATTACGTCTTTTAGAGAAGGACTGCGGTTTCTGATTCCAACTTTTGAAAACCTTCGATATGGCTGCTTTTGAGAACCCAGTGAAATTTGCTGCCTCCCAAATTGAAGCCCCTGCTAAACGGTAGCCAACAATAAGCTCTTCTTCAAATGGTGAAAGATCTGCCGTTTTTCTCATTTTACTTCATTCCTCGTGAAAAGCACTCTTACACCTTACTTATACTAGCATTCTAATAACGTGTAACCCACGTCATTAAAAAAATTGCATACTTCATCCCTAGCAGGTATTCAAATGAAAATATCAAACGTTTCTAATTAATTTGCCAGTGTGTATATTACATTAGTATACATACTAATAGCTTATTCTATATTGAACCTGTATTCAAAATTAAAATTCCGTGATAACCTTTTCTGAAACCAGTAAAGAAAGTGTTATTAAAAATGTCAGCTCCAAAATAAATTAGTTCATGAACGTTTCGAAAGATTAAACACGAGTTTGCTCTGCTTCTGCATTTTCCTTGGGCTTCAAAATTACTAAATCCTTTACCATACTCGTACGTCATTCTCACTGCACACTTTCATTCTGAACATAATTGTTCCTTATCCCTGATTGAACCAAGTACCGAGTTTAACTATGTATTTCGCTCTTGGCGTGCCATATTTCCAAATATGTTCTTTCGAAACATTTTGCCTCTGTAAAAGAAACAGTGTACGTTTCAATCTTAGCCCATTCTAAGAACTTTAAAGAATTGTTTTAGCATTATATTTTAAAGCTACAGATCCACTACAGTGTGTATGTGTGCCATGAAATTGAATATGCCTCTAAATGTATATGAACTTAATAAAAGACGCACACACAAAATGCTAGGCATTGAGAATTTTCATTTTTCCCCACGGGCTGTATCTATGACACTATTATGTACTGTTTTTATTAATATCGTCTTTGCTGACATATAGCTTTTCTTCGAGATTTCTGTCAGTGTTCAATAAAGTATAGTTGGTTAGATATTTCCCATAGAGAACATTAAAACCAATTAGCCATTACTATAAAATTTACAGAATTACAGAAAACAATTATATAAAGTGCCTCACAACGCGCTAAAGATAGAAAAGCATGTAGTAACGTTTAAGTTTAAAAAGAAATAAAAAATGTATATTAATTATCATCATGAAGTATTAAAAATAACATAAATATGGTATGCAACATAAGGAAGCGTAATAAATATAACGTAATAAAACTTTTTCAGAATAGACTAATTATTTCGTGAAACGAAAATGGAAAGTTAACGTTGCGCAACAGCTATAAATTCAAGCTCTTAGTTTTCCGAAAGATATTTCTCAACTTCCTACCTTTCAATGTACGCAATTTTTAAAATAATGCTACTGAATACGTGTGCTCTGTAAGTCACATCCGGTTTTGTATACGAGCACGTCTTTTTCAAAAACACTCAAAAACCTAATTATCCACGTCTGCCTTGTCTTCAAGATGCACCGGTCTCTATGTCTCAAACAGAATCTTGATGAAGAGGAACAGTTATTTTTGCACTGAAAGAAATAGCGATTTCGTAAGGTGAAACTTTCTCCTTTGTTATAAAACACTACATAATATATATAATAGCTTACTTAATATGCTGCTGGGTTTCCAGTACATTTTTTAGGAAAACGAAATTGGTATAAAGCGACTCCATTCATACATTAAAATGCATTTAATAGCAAATATTCTTTGGGGTATTTTCACGATATTTCTTAGTTTAATAAAATATTTGAAAAAATGTATATGTTATCCAAGTTGTGATTTTAAATAAAAATCAGATTCACCTAATACAGAATTCCTCCCTTCTTAATAAAAACAAGGAATTCAATTTCATCAAATACTGCCATGAAGCCTTCTCAAATATATGCTTTCTCCGGTCAAAAAGCTTGTTCCTAATGAAAGTAAATAAAAGACCAATGTTATCAGACAATGTCGATTGTTGGCGCTCCATCTTTTTCAATTAAATGACATAGTTTCTGAGGCCACTGTTGCTATGACAAATATCTAAATTATTACTCCTGCGGGAGCGAGAAGAAATAATTATGCTTCCGAAATGAATTGCAGTTTCACGTCTCTGAAGAGTATTTATTTCTTCGAATTATTTATTAGTGCCTCTCCTTGTATCTTTTATTAGAATTTAACAATAAAGGCTGCAGAATAACGCTACATTGTATAGTGTATCACTATCCAGACAAGATTCCTAATTTAATTACATGTAGGGTGAGATTTTTTTAAAGCAAAGAACTTATTTTTTTTTTTTTTTTTTTTTGTATTCCTTTTTTATTTTTATTTTTATTTTTACGTATTTCATTTCGATTTCTTTTTCCCTTCAAGTACTTTTCTTCTTATAATTAAGGTTTAGTTCAATAAAGAAAGTGCTGCACATTAATGCTACACATTATATCACAGAGATATTTAATTGACAAAATTATAATGTTTAGCAAATAATATAACATCAGGAATATCTTCTGCTATTTGCATATGTAATGCCTTTGAAGTAATTTATCTCCCCATAAAGAATTTCTTGAAAACTTTTCCCTTATATTGCTCACTTAAAATATTTCAATTACCAATAGTTATAGAGTAGGTTTCTGCTTACACTTGCTTACACCTTTCTGTTTACGTTAACTAAATAGCTTGCGAAATCATGGAAGAAAGGTTGTTTAAGCAAATGAGCATATGTAAATATAAAGATGTGTGGAAATTATTTTTATTAATTGATAGATGGCGCTAGCGTTGCGTATTAACGCGACGCAACGTGCCTTTTGAATTTAGATAGACTCTCCACCGGCAGCTCGAGAGATGGATGTTTCGTTATCGGTTCATTCCGTTTTTACTGGCTGCAGCCATTAAACACCATTTGAAACAATATGAGAAAATCTACCCTGACACTTGCGAATTTTTAAACGATCACATTTATGTAGATGACATCATTGGAGGATACCAAAACGTTGAACTTGCTTTCAATACCAGTTTATAATGCGTCAGCATTTTTAGAGAAGCTAGTATGATTCTACATAAATGGCACACCAATTCTCAAGAACTGCGCGAATTATGGATTAAAGAAGGTATTGAATCCGAGGAATCTCCTCTACTTTCAGAAGCTAGAAATTCTCCATTGAAAGTGTTAGGTGTCGCTTGGGACAACCAAAGTGACATAATTTACTTTGATGTAAAAAATTTGATAACATTTCTATCAAAACAAGTTAATACTAAACTTTTGTCTTACAAGCAATAGGGCGAATATTTGACTCTGTAGGTCTATTATTACCGTTTGTACTTAGATTCAAAATCATATTGCAACAAATTTGGACACTTGCTTTAGATTGGGATGATGTGTTACCGGAAAATTTATGTTCCGTACAGAAAAACTGGTGCAAAGAAGTTTCAAATTTAGACGAAATTGGTATTCCACGATATTATTTCTCTGCAATCGGTAATAGTGATGTGGAAAGAATTGAGCTGCACTGGTTTCCTGACGCTAGTAAAAAGCCGTATTGTACAGTAGTGTGTCTGCGTATAATTTCTAGCAATGAACAAATATTTACGGTTTTTGTTGCCTCGAAGACTAGGGTAGCGCCTTTAAAACCGTTCACCTTACCTAGGTTGAAACTAATGGGAGCTTTTTTCTCAGATAAATTAGGCACTAGCATTATTAAAGTTTTGAAGTTACAACTTTCTTGTTTTTTCTGGACTGATTCAAAAAATCACACTTTTCTGCATAAAAGACTGTGCAAAGAAATGTAAGCTTTTCATTAAAAAACGTATTCAAGAAATAGAAAATTTAACATCCCCAGAAAATTGATATTATTGCCCCGGTAAATGTAATGCCGCTGATTTGGCTTCGAGAGAAGCTAAACTTCATGAGTTGAAAAACAATTCTATCTGGTTTCAAGGACCAGAATGGCTTAGAATGTTGTCTGAGTTGTGGTCTCGAAAGAATGAATAGAAACCTTGTAAGGATCTTAAGTTTTACTAACGTTTATTTTATTTTAAATCTTTACTATCACTTCTTATTTTCTACTTCCGGCCAGAATTAAAAGCTTTAACTTATTTATGCAAATTTGTTGGCGAACGCCAAGTACTTAAGTTGTGGCTTTTTGCCAAGCAAGAGAGAGGAAGGAGTTAGTAGAAGCAGGCCGCTTGCCTTAGCAGTTTTACTCGGTTGCTGGTTGCCTTCCAGGCCAGAGGTTTAATCCTCTTGATAATTTTTAAACGTATTGTAGTGTTAACAGTTCTCTGTACTACATACGGCTTCCTGTTAATATACGGCCAATCTTCCACGTAGGCCCTTGTTTATTGTTCCGAAGTTAAGTTAGAGTTTAGTTAATATTTTTATATTCTTACGTTCAGACCACAAGTGGTTGGTCTCTGTATTCCGAAGTCCGGAAATTATTGTAAAGAGTGAAAAATAAAGGGTTTCGTATACCCTTCCTGTGTATCTTGTCTACTTCCCACATTTATTGAACATAGCTTTAGTAAGCTCCCAGTTCCGAGTCAGGTTCTTGAATGTTCGCAAAGTAAGTAAGGCGGAACATTGAACCTGATAGTGGCGCCCGACGAAGAAGAATAACCATGGCCGAGTTTCAAGAAGAACCTGTGCTGCCTGCAGAAGCGACTCAGAATCCAGAAATGCCAGCTGCCGCCCTGGAAGGATTAGGTTACATCGTCCAGACCATGCGCGCAGCGATGAAACCAGAAGCAACATTTAATGGAAACTCACCGGTAACCAGTATTTTGGAAAAACTAGATGACCACATTATGATGTATCCCGTGCATGAGTTCCAAAAAGTTACCTTAGCTACCAGCGCTTTGAGGGGCCAAGCGCTTAATTGGTTCAAATGCATAGGCAGAAGTATCTTGGGTCAAGCAGGAAGTCCCACCTATACTTACGAACATTTCAAGACTGCTCTAGTAAAAGCCTACCCTGTTGTAAGGGATCGTGCGAAATTAGAAACGGAACTTTTCAGCATATATCAGCAAAGAATCGAAAATCTTTCCACCTTTATTTTAAGAAAAATTCACGTCTTCAAACTCTTGTATGGAAACCGTCCGGATCCTGAGATAATTCAAGTGATTTTGCCGAGGTTACTTCCCCAAGTACAAGACTTTATTGAATTAAGGAATCCCACTACACTGGAAAAGTTATTTTAGATAGCAATCCAGTTTGAAAGTAGAAGAAAGGCGGACATTGAACGAAGACGCCAATATCAACAACAAAACCAATTTGGTGAGCCAAGACCGCAGCAAAGTCAAGCACACGGCTACGGAAGCAAAGCGAATCAGTGGGCAAGGAAACCCGAGCATCCAAAAACAGCCGGTGAACATCCACAGTTCAATAGCAATCCAGGAAAAAAGTCTCAAGGCCAGTGGAAAAAGAAGGAAAGCATGGAAAGAAAAAGGTGTGGTGTATGGTGTGGTGTATTTTAATGATGGCAAAGCACACTAGGGCTATCTGCCTAAGGGGAGGGATGCCTTTCGTGGAGGACTTTCTAAGGGGAACTGGCTCGTATACACGTTACACATGGGGAAAACCACGAAAACGCCCATGCAGCCAGCCCGTTCGCGGGATTCGAACGTCGGACCGAACTACCAGTGTTCAGCGTCTTTACCGCTCGGCCGCTGGTGGGCGGAAAGAAAAAAGGATTTAAACTAAAACGGATTTCTGCTGACGGGAGGGTGCGGAAATCCGAAGGCCAAGAAAACCCCTCTTCCTTCAAATTAAATACAGTAATGGTGAAAAATTTGACTCTTCCGAAGATTGAAGTGTTGGTGAATAACATCCCAGCCACCGCACTCCTGGATACAGGCGCGTAGTGTTCCTGTGCGGCAGAAGATTTTTTTAAGAAGTATTTTCGGAAATACCGCATATATAATTCGGATAATACGACAGTGTTAGCTGCGCAAGGAGAAAGATGCAAGTGCATAGGTCAATTACCGCTATACGTCCGTATCAAGGACGAACAAGTAAAGGTTATGTTTTTTATACTAAAGAATCTGCAAGCACATATTATCTTAGGGATAGATTTTCTTTCAGAGGCAGAAGCAACGCTGGATTTTAATGAAGCGTCCCTTAAGCTGACGATGAAACCAGTTCGAGAAGAAAAATCGGAACCGCCAATGTTAAACCTTGATCACCTGCCTAAGGAAGAGCAACAAAGAATCCGACAAGTGGTAAGTGAATTTGCTTCGTTATTTAGTGATATTCCAGGATTTACTCAAGTTACTAACCATAGTATTGACACCGGAGATTCAATGCCAGTTCGCCAAAAAGCATACCGGTATGATAAGAACAAAGAAAAAATTATAGAATGGCACATTAGCGATATGCTACGTAAAAAGATCATAACGCCCATCTCAAGTAGTTATGCTAGCCCGGTGGTTTTATGTAAGAAAAACAATGACTACCCATTAACACATCCCAAAAAGGTGGCGTTTCGCGATTGACTATCGTAAATTAAACTCCATAACTAAATATCCGGTATATCCGTTACCTATTATTGAAGAAATTCTAAGGAACATAATGTCGACAAAATACATGACGACATTAGACTTAACGATTGATTATTTTCAAATAGGCGTTAGACCGGAGGACGTGCCTAAGACTGCTTTTATAACCAAGTCTGGCACTTATGCATTCCTGCGTATGCCGTTTGGCCTTTCAGGGGCACCGGCAACATTTCAGCGATGTATGGACATTGTGTTAAGGCCTGTTCTTGGAAAGTCCACATTTATCTATTTAGACGATATCATTATTACTAGTGATAATCTGGACCAACATGTACAGGATTTAAGACAGGTGTTTTCTTTATTAAATGAGGCCGGTCTAAAAGTTAATGTCGAAAAGTGCAAATTTGCAGCCCCTGAATTAAAATATTTAGGTTACAAAATATCTCAGAAAGGAATCGAGACAGACGAATCAAAAATAATCGCTGTGCAAAAGTATCCGCCACCAAATACGGCTAAGAAGCTCTCTTCTTTTCTAGGACTTTGTTCATATTATAGGTCCTTTATAAAAGATTTTGCAGCTATAGCTGAACCATTGTTAAAATTAAAAAGGAAAAAGGCAAGATTCTCGTGGACGGCCGAAGCCAAGCGGCACTTTCGCAAAATCAGCATCCCGTGGCATTTTTTAGTCGAACTTTAAATCAAACACAAAGAAATTATTCCACGACAGAGAGAGAGGCACTTGCAGTTCTGTTAGCAGTGCAAAAGTTCCGAGTCTATTTTGGAAAGGCGCCAATAACAGTGTATTCTGATCATGCGGCGGTAACTAGATTGTACTCAGGGAAAAACTTATCCCCAAGGTTAATAAGGTGGGCACTCAAGCTACAAGAATATAATCTGGTAATCAAGCATACCCCCGGAAAGGAAAATATCGTAGCAGATGCCCTATCACGAATTAAATTAGACGAACAGGGTAATACCGTAAAAGTTGCAATGCTTACAGCGTGTACAATAAATTCCCGAGAAACTGTAATAACCGAACTGGGTAAGGATCCTGAGTTTGGAAACATTTATGAGTATTTAAAGGATCCTGGAAATTTTAGCCACCAAGATATTGTGGCCATAAGAAATAGGGCGGCCCATTACGAACTAATAGATGGTCTATTATTTTATACAAAAACTACAAATTCCAACAACGAATTTCGACCTGTTATCCCAGCTAGTCTTAGATTAAATATCCTGCAGGAGTTACATGACAGCCCTTTAGCTTCTCATGCTGGTATTCGAAAAACTATCCAACGCGTACGCGAGGCCGTCTACTTTCCTGAACTGCAAAAGTTAACAAGGGCGTATGTCCAGTCCTGCCCAACATGTCAAGCAGTTAATTATATTAATTTCCGCCCGGCCGGGTTTCTAAATAGTATTAAATCCGATTTTTCAAATGAAATAATTGGCATCGATTTATTGGGCCCTTTCCCAAAAAGTCAGTTAAATAAAAGTCGGTATCTCCTTGTTATGGTTGATCATTTTAGTAAGTGGACCAAAATTGTTCCCTTAAAACGAGCCTCCGCGAAATTAGTTATTGATTCTATTTTAAATAAATATATTTTAAAATATGGGGCGCCCCTAAAAGTTATATCGGATAATGGTCCTCAATTTGTAAGTAATATATTTGAAGACATGTGCCAAAAACTGGGCATACGTCATTTAAAAATGGTCCCGTATCGGCCGCAATCAAATATAGCGGAACGGGTCAACAGAAATATAGTGAAAATTATCCGTAGTTATGTTAAAAATTTTCATAAAAGCTGGGATAACTATGTCAATGAATTTGCTTTCGCCCTTAGGACCGCAAAACATGATACAACGGGCAAAACTCCTGCTGAGTTATTTTTAGGCAGAAAGATTATAACGCCGTTAGATAAATTATTTTATGTTCAACAAAGAGCCCCAGAATTTAAAATGGGTGATATAGAAAAATTAATTAAAGAAGCAAAAAAGAACACTGAAGTAGCACAAAGAAAACAGAAGCTCTATTATGATTTGAAACGATGGGGAGTAACTTATAAAGTAGGAGATGAAGTATTAAAAATTAAGCATTCACATTCTTCAGCACCAGAAGATAAAACCGCCAAATTTTTTCCACGATTTGAAGGACCATATGTCATAGAAAAAATAACTCACGCTGTAGTGGTGTTAAAAGCCCGGAATGGTGAAACATGCTCCGCAAACATTGACCAAATAAAACCATACTATGACCGTAATAAAATGCAAATATTCAAAGATCTTTTGCAGGATCCGGCACGGCAGGCACAAGCTCCAGAGGTGGAACAACGATAATTACAAGGGCAAGCCATTAGGAGGCAGGAGCAATTGAAAAGAAAGTTTTCCCGCTGGAAAATTGAAGGTAACAAGAAAAAGAAGCCGTTCCACCGTCCAGAAAAGAGAGCGCACGACCACTCCCAGAATGGAGAAGGGAGAAGTACGACGAATGCAAAGAGAGCCAGGAGAAATAACGGCAACTATAACCCGGCTCCCAAACGGAAGATCTACTCATCGGACAGGATTCTACGCAGCAAATGTCGCCTAATTACGGAAGGACCACCATCGGCGGAGGAAAAGATACAAGGAAAATTTGAACGACCAGCAACGAGGTCCAAGCAGGAACGAGAGAGAAATGTTCCGGTTCCGCCAAGACCAGCGGCCATCAAACGGCCAGGACCACAGGCAGAGGCGAAAAAGAAGGTATTCAAGGGTGACCGAACTGGAGGGAAAAGAAAGCTTCTAGAGGAAGGCACTGAAGGGCGAGCCCGCACAAGAAGGAGGATAAATCAAACACGAATCGTTGCTACCTTCCAGGACTGGGCAGAGAAAAGAATGTCCGAATATCACAAAGATAAGTAAAATTTTATGTTACTTTGCAAACTTAAGTTAATCTTTCATTCTTACTGCAAGTGGCAGATTTCAAGAAGTTTTACCTCATGTGAGGTCTACCTTTATCGCCAAAAAGGCGAGAAATGAGTTGTTACCTATTTTGGTATTATGTTTTTCAATTACTCGCGAGTAAAACTAAAGTTGATGTATAATAGGAATGTGTAAATACTTGAATATTGTAAAAGTTATTGTATAAATTTTATTTAAAACATTCTGGCAAGAAAGAAGTTTTAGTCGGAAAGACTTTTGAAATGTAGTATTTCAATGTAGAAGAATTGACACTTGCTTGGAAAAGAATAGAAATTAACAATGTACTACTAATGTATGTTTTAAATTGCGTAAAATTAACGGCATGTTAATATGTTCTTATATACAATGTGAACTGTTATTTTAAATGTTAAGAAATACTGTGATATGGTAAAAGTGAAAGTAATGCCAAAAATTTTAAACTTATTCGTGTGACTGAAAAAAAAGAGAAAAGTATTGTAAATATGTGTTAAAGGTTGAATGAATGTAGTTAGGCTCTCTGACGCTACTCTTCAGAGTTAGCCACTTTCAGAATAGTACCTCAGGGTTTAGAGATGAAGATAGGGTGTGTTACGAGGTCTTGTTATGTTGAATTTTAACAAGTTAGTGTTTTGATTGTAGGAGGCAGTGTTGAACACTAATACATAAACACATGCGTGTTCGGTGTTTTCTTTTACAACACATGTCTGAGAGCACGGGGAGAGATAATTAAAATAAAGTCATGAATGAAATAAGAATGTTAAGAGAAATATAAATATTCATGTGACTTGCCATTTAATTGTGTAACATTTCATTAAACTAGTTTTCCTTCCAGATCTCTGGAAGGAACCAGATTTCAACTAAAAGCTCCTGTTTAGATGCAGTACAGATGAAAAGTAATTGTCCATGGAGCTGATAATGTAAAAACATTTTTTTTTTAATTTCTATTTTCTGGTGAGGAATATTTGTAAAAGATTAACCTCGCGTTAGATTCTAGAGCTAAAAGGTTTCAACAAGGTCGTTTTAGACCTCAGTTTCAAACTAATTAACTCTGGCGGGAAGTATGTAAGGATCTTAAGTTTTACTAACGTTTATTTTATTTTAAATCTTTACTATCACTTCTTATTTTCTACTTCCAGCCAGAATTAAAAGCTTTAACTTATTTATGCAAATTTGTTGGCGAACGCCAAGTACTTAAGTTGTGGCTTTTTGCCAAGCAAGAGAGAGGAAGGAGTTAGTAGAAGCAGGCCGCTTGCCTTAGCAGTTTTACTCGGTTGCTGGTTGCCTTCCAGGCCAGAGGTTTAATCCTCTTGATAATTTTTAAACGTATTGTAGTGTTAACAGTTCTCTGTACTACATACGGCTTCCTGTTAATATACGGCCAATCTTCCACGTAGTTTATTGTTCCGAAGTTAAGTTAGAGTTTAGTTAATATTTTTATATTCTTACGTTCAGACCACAAGTGGTTGGTCTCTGTATTCCGAAGTCCGGAAATTATTGTAAAGAGTGAAAAATAAAGGGTTTCGTATACCCTTCCTGTGTATCTTGTCTACTTCCCACATTTATTGAACATAGCTTTAGTAAGCTCCCTGTTCCGAGTCAGGTTCTTGAATGTTCCCAAAGCAAGTAAGGCGGAACATTGAACCTGATAACCTGTCATTGAAGAAGACTTAGAATACCGCACGAACATTAAATGATATTTATGAATTTGTGTGCACGTTGCGAAAAGGGTAATAGACATCTCAAAATATAGTAATTTAAGAAAATTTTTGAGAATAACTGGTTGGATGAAGCGATTCATTGGTAAAATTAATAAAACAAACTATTTGACAGGTCCATTAACAGGTCCTGTTTGTTTGTTATATGTAAATAAATAAGCATACCTCGAAGTATCGCAAATTAGGGTTTGGTCTACCTCAGACAGCCTTCCTATAATCTGCTGCATGCCGTTAATCTTACAAACCAAACAAGCTTGTAGCTTAAATATTTTAAGAAACAAATCATTTGTACATTCGAATTACTCAGTAACTATTTTAATCTGTAATTTAAGAGATTGCCATTGTTAGTATATTATTTAATTCTAACTCCTGAAATTTTGTTTAATTTTAGAACTGATGTTGCATTCCTTTCTTATGCAGCTAGGCTGCTAGTAAAGCCAAATTACCAAAGTAAATCGTAAGAGCTGGCGGATGATTTTTCGTCGCATTTAGCTTCTAACTAAAGTTGCACAAATCTGAGTCAAAATTTAAAACAAAACTTTTCATAAACAGGCCGTTCTCATTGTTAAAAGGAGCTGAAAATGTAAAGAGAGACAAATATTGCAGGTTTGTATACTTAGTTTGCCGGTATACAAATGCTTTTAACTAAAGTTCCAAAGTGAAGTGAACGTTATTAATACAATATTAAAAAAAACTAGCAAAACCTTGACTCCCTCTTATTTAGTACTTTTGAATTAAATATTTCATAACTTCCGCTGTAAAACAATGTTGACAAAACTTTTAAAGTCTAAAGTTGCAAAGTTAAGATCTAAAGCTGTTGTAAGATCTAAGGATTTCCTGTAAAACAGAACTGGTCTTTAAATATGGTCACTCTCTTCAGTAATGTTACAAAATAAGCTAAAACGTGTTACACAGATCTATTATGATAACACCTATTCCCTTAACCCTAACTGATAGTGAAAATGAACTGGATGCCAGTTGGATAGGTATATTTACGGATAAAAATATTATTCACGGTGAAACAAGTACAAGATTTGTCGAATTCATTTTTCATCGATTATCCTCTTTTCGTAATTTTTCCAAGATTTATAAATTCTGTATAAAGCCATCAAAGTCCACAATTAGCTAAATCACACTTATAAGCATTTTCAGATATATCATCCTCTAATTAATTTAAATTTTGAAATACTGCAGAAAAAAAAAAAACATTTTGAGATGTATTCTTAGCATCGCGATCACGAGCATCACGTTAAGCCCTAATGAAGAAAACAAAGGTACTCGTAGACTTAACTTACTGAATTACACCTCACACGAGAAATCACAGCTTGGATGCTCTTATACGGTATCAACAGTTACCACAGTTATACGACCAGTTTTAGAACATGCTTCTCAAGATACCAATACATATCATTGAAAGAACCGAAGCTTTCGTGAAAAACTTTTTAGAGTCAATAGGTTTTTTTTTTTTTAAATCCAGAGACGTGACGAATGTGCATTGCTATAACCGAGACTCGAACTCTGGAGTTCTCGAATACGCATCGAGGATGCTTCCAATTACACCGTGAAAGAACACGGAAAAGGAGAAAGAAAATACCTTATATACTCTCCCTTTTAAAGGGCGACTGATGATTAGGGGACTCAATCGGCAAATCCTGGTGGTGGCGAATTATCGTTCACTACTTTTCTGTTCGAGCACCCCGAATGATTTAGAATTCTTGGATATCAGGAAGTTGAAGAAATCCGCTTTGCCCTCCCGGGATTCGAAATTCGCTTCTAATTACACCGCGAATGCAAGCAGAAAGAAGGGAGAAAATACCTTATAACTTTCTAGCGGTAACTAGCTCGAATTCATTTTACGTATGGGGTAGAATCACGGAAAAGCCGCGCAATTAACCGTTCATTGGAAATTGAACCCAGGTCGAAGGTGCCAAGTATATACTCGAAAGATCCTGGGAAGTTACAAAATAATAAAAACAACAACAAATACTCGGGTTTTAATACATTACGTTGATTCCGTAAAACACGTTTGAATTTTACTTTTCTCACTTCAAATTACATAACTGAGAGCTATTTAATGTAGTAAATATTCTCTTTCTAATACACTGAATTTCACATTTTCTTTAAATGAATGTTGCAGGTTCCTTCCTATGTAGCAAAATGTTTCTCAATCGTCTTTTTTATCCATGGGTCTACTTTAAATACAAAAGAAATACTTTTCGAAAAAGAATGGAAAAAACTAATAAACAATTTAATATAAAAGTGAAAAGCGCATTTTCTTTGAGCGCTGTTGCTAAGCACTGAAGAATGTTGTCTGGTTAATTAGGCCACAACGCTACCGGATATGTTTTCAACGCCCATCCACTTTGTTTCGAATCGTGCGATAAAAGATTTTTAAAAACGACTTCCATTTTGAATTAAAGGTGAAAAAAATCATCTAAAAATGCCCTTTAAATGATGCTTCCCCCTTCCTTTTTAATTTAAAGCTTCCTTCCCTCCAGCTTTACAAAAAATACTTGACATGTATACATGTATTGAAAAGAAAAGAACTGTAATCAAATTACTAGAATCTTTTATCAATTAACTTCTCGTTTTCATTGTTAATTATGATTTAAGAGGCGCTAGAAAACAAATGATGTAATAATAGTTTAATGAACCAGAATAGAAAACAACAGCTTTACTCACAGTTTTAGCATCCTTTATTGGCTTGCTGATGAGACGTTGATTAAGTGGAAAGTATGCCTTTTTTTATCCGGCCCGATAATTAATTGATCTCTAGTATATTTTTCTAATTTGGCCTTTTTTTCTCAAAATACATTCAACGCTTAGGTCCTCATAAATTAAATAAAAAACTAATTTTTGTTCGAAGGTCATTTCCTAGTCCTTTATTCATGTTAAGTGTCACCTGTTGTAGATATTTATGTTATTATAGTATTAATTTCAATTTAAATGACATATATTGCGGCATACGTACATAAATTAGCGGCGCAATATTTTGTCTCATGTTATATAACAGACAGCTAGGTTCTTCAGAAATGCGAAAGCAGCTTAAAAGTGCATCTGCAAAATTTTAGAACTTAATGCATGAAACCAAAAATTGGAAGGAAGTGCATTTACAGTTTTAAATTTGATTTTCCTTCAGCACGCTTTCCATCTAAAGCTATACATGACATTTTATAGGGTTTTTCTAGATGCTTTCTCTTGTTAAGTTTTCCGAAATGCCTGAAATGCTTTCAAAATTCTACATATAAATGTGAAATTTCACTTCAGAAAGCCATGTCTTTAAAAACATAATTCGCGAGTATAAAGACTGGCTTGCATAAAAGATGATTAAAGAGCAGTTATATTTTTGTTTGCAATATACTGCTTGGTACGGAACTCGTAATCGATATAGTATGAAAATATGTGATGTGGACACCACATATGACTTTCCTGTACGGCTTATTAAATTATGTACATTTTTCGCTGCACTTCATTTAAACTTATTTGCTTGAATTTCATTAGAGATATATTTTTTATTTAATCAATTCAGTTCTCATTTCGCAGGATGGCAAAGACAGATTAAAGTTCAAAACTTCTTCATCAGAAATTGTAAAAGAGAGAAAAACCTTAAAACACCAAACACAGTTAAAAGGAGATAAAAAAGATTTGTTTACAGTTAAAATTAGAGTTTGAACGCGAAAACAAGCAATTCGGACAATGGGCAGAAGACCAAATTTTCGGTGCACAAAATGAAAAGTTAATGCTTGGCCTCACCGGGCAAAAAGACTCTGGAGTTGGTGCACTAACTGAATTTACTATTCTATTAAGAGTTTCATATTTAACAAATGGAGGCATCGTTAGGACTAGTGTCATATAAACATTTTTAACTGTTGATATTCTACAACTAATTTGAATGCAAATTGACTAAAGGGATAAAGCTCTTAACCGGGACATAAGAACACCATAATTCAACCACTTTTAAAGCAAAAAATAACAATTTACTAACAAATAAGAATAAAAATACAGAATTATATATATAATACTATATCACATAGTTTAAAAAAATAAAAATATCCCAATATTATTTCTGCGCAATATGCTTAAAAATTGATCAATTGTAGACAAAAAAATAAGAAATTCAGAACCTAATTCCCAAAGACATGGGAAAAATAAAATCAAAACCAGTAAAGACCAAAAATTTTCCTACAGAAAACATCAATCAATAAACTATTTTAAAACCAGAAGAATATTTCAAAAAAATATTAAAATACAAAAATAGTAGGAAGAGGAATTCGGTTACAAACTTTCAGGAGAGATATAGTACCCCTAGATGATGCAAAATCACATAGCAATCCATGGTCGAAAATGCCTTCTACACAATACCGACACAAAACACAAGAAAGAAAGGACATGAACAGTGTGATAAAATATATTTTATTACGTTTAGTACAGGAGAAACCAACAAATAAGAACAAAAACAGAGAACGTCATGTGTTCGAAATCACGAATCCGGACCGTGATGCAGGCCTCATATCTCAAGCGCCCGGAAGATCTGCATACATGCATGGAAGATCCATGACATACGGTTCCTGCACCACAGTCCGGGGTCATAATTTCGAACACCTTCTTTGATGACGGTTGTCTCTTTTTTGTTTTTATTTATTGGTTTCCGCTACACTAAGTGTAGCATAAGAAACATTATTCTCACTTGTTCATGTCCTTCCTTTCTTGTGTTTTTTGTCGTCACTACATCGCTACGAAAGTATTTCTGATCATTAATTGCTACATCTTGTTCCATCGTTTAGATGTACTCTGTCCCTCCTGAAAGTTTGTTATCGATTTATTGAAGCACCCTGTATATGTTTGGTTCGGCCGATTTCAACGAAACAGGAAGATGTTCAGTTAGTGTCCCGTATAGCAGTCCCATATATAAAATTTCAACGCTCTATGGCTATTCATTTTAGAGTTATGGGAGATATATACATACGTACGTACTTACTCACGTACAGACGTCAAGAAAAGAATCTCTTCTATATCCATTTTAAATTCATTTTATACAACCCGTTTTTGATAAAAATGAGTCCTTTATTCCATTCGTACGGCACACCAGCAGCTGGGCGGTAAAATCGCTGAACACTGATGATAGTTCGGTCCGAGATTAGAATCTCGCGAACGGGCTCGCTGCATGAGTGGTTTCATGATTTTCCTCATATGTAACGTGTATACGAGCCAGGTTTCCAAAACATTCTCTACGGAGGCATCCGTTCCCTTAGGCAGATAGCCCTCGAGGCTTTGGCGTAATCACATACACCAAACCAAACCGCATTGCATCCGTACGTACAGATGTGAAGCAAAAACATCTTTCAAATGGATTCAAGAGGGTTCAAAATGGATATCTTAGTTGAAATATGGTACCCAAAATATTCGCGATTATAATACATCCTTTATTTCGTACAAAGACGTAAAAAAGCAAGTTTAGTGCAACAGATAATGATTGCCAGTAGCTATTATCTGAAACTTCACACTATACTATCAAATTACAACTAAAATAAGTATGTTAATGGCTATTATAATAAAATTGTAATAATAATATAGTAATAGTAATAATACTAATATAATGGCATCTGTATGCGGCTGCAAAATCTCAAAAATGTTGAAGAGAAACAAAACGAAACAAAACCAAGCAATAGACAGAAACTGCTTATAACAAGATATACTTTTTTTACTAACAAGGTAATAAATATTCAGACCACTACAATATGATACTTGTTTACGATCAACAAAATTACATTGTCTATGGCAAGTCAAAAACATTAAAAAATGTTTTTTGACAAATCTGATAAGTTTTAGGAAACGGCAAATTTACTAAAATATCTACAAAGGGATGACGTTACAAAATAATAGATTACAACCAAATGACGTTGTAAAAAGCAAAAGTGACATATTTTAATTAATGTTACATTTTTACAACATCAGTTTTACGATATTCATTTCAAACTTATCATCAAATTCCTTTTTACAGTTTTATTTTAATTTCATATATAGCGTAAAATTAAAATAAATTAATTTCATATATAAATTTTAATTTCATATATAGCGTAATTAAAATAAATTAATTTCATATATAAATTTTAATTTCATATATAGCGTAATTAAAATAAATACTGCTGTATAATTTCTGATTCGCCTTTAACATTTTCACTAGTAATTAATATTACGGGGCCTACCAGCGGTCGAGCGACCAGGTCGTTTAACACTGATAGTTCCGACTTCCTGAAAAACGGGCGGGTTGCATGGGTCTTCTCGTGGTTTTTTCGTGCTAACTTGTATACGAGAGAGTTTCCTTAGGAAGTCCTCCACGAAGGTTATCCCTCTCCTTAGGCAGGATAGCCTTAGTGTGCTTTGTCATAATCTGCCAAACCAACCAACCATCAATAGCACGAGTAAATTTTTATTCACCGTCAAGATAACTTTGTCATTTGGCACTTTGGGGTAATTTTTTTAAACTTTATATTTGCTTTCAGTTGAGTACAAGCATACATTTGCTAACTCTCCTTCGCGCTTTTTTTTTTTTTTTTTTTTTTTTTTTTTCACACGAGCCTAGTGAAATTTTTCAATATAAACGTTCCTGAATGAAAACTTTCATGCTGAAAAGTACACGGTGCAAAGTTTTTAATACTTTTTCATTAGCAACTTGGTATGAATACATCTCTTTCTCCATGCTAATGTAGCATGATTTTCTTACTTGACATCTCATAAAATGTAAAAACAAATTGGTAATTCAAAGTTCCTAAATACTCATGTTTCCAATTTTAGTAAGATATACGAGCTAATTTTGCAATATTGATATAAATTATTGTAGCTAAATGGAATTATAAATTTTAGATTAAATTCATCAAAATCGAATTAATACCTACAAATTATTAGACCCTGAATCTTGTCCTTTTTGTGAACTGCGTAACTGTACTGCTACAAGACGGAAATGTATTTGCTTATTATGATTTAAAATCAAATCAAATTTGTATGCCAGTCAAATGCTTTCGAGAAATGAAATGAAATACAGAAAATTATGATTATTAAAGGAGTAAACTAATTCTGCTTTTATATATCATTAAAAGAAGTAATGCAATATTATAAATGATTTTAACACGTTTTTGCATTTAAAACATTTGTATCGAACTATCTTATCCCCTGCCATTTTGTGTTTCTGCATTTGGAGATCTTTTATTCAACCGAATGATTTGTTACAATGCGCTGAAGCTCTAGCTATCCAACCACTGGCCGCCAAAAGTTATTAATCATTTGCATATTCTGTTGCAAGTTACGGGCATATGCGATTTCATCCCCTTCTTGACGCGTCGCATATTATATTATACAGTGTTCATCAAAATACTTTTTTTCTCTCTATTGGAGCGTGCTTTTCTAGTTTTGAATGCTAACTTAATTTACATAACCGAATGAATTCATATTCCAAATTAGAGAGCTAATAAATACAGTTAAATTGTTAATAGTATATTCTGCTAATTTACACTCATGTCCATAAATTAAGGATAATGCAAAATCAGGCAAAGGAAGAGTTAGAAGCAAAACAAATTTGACTTATTTGTAAAGCTTATTTATTAAACAAAAGGTAAAGAGCAAAAAAAGATGCCATATGTTTGATATTATTAAAAAAATTAGCGATTTTTTCTCCCTGGAGCAAATTACAGAAAAAAAACCTATTTACAAAAAACCAATGTTACATGGTTGGTATGATTGTTAATACATTGTATGTCTCCCAGACGATGCAATACAGTCCGTACAACGCCTAGGCATGCTGAGTATCAAATTATCGATCTTATCTTGGGGCATATTTCACCACTCCAAAAGCAATGCTCTCCGAAGTTCCGGTAGACATGTAGGAGGAGATTGACGGGCTGCAACTCGTCAGCCAAGCATATCCCACATGTGCTCTACTGGATTCAAGTCCGGTGAGAATGCTGGCCAGTCCATACGGGTGATATCCTCCGATTGAAGGCATTCGCTCACGATGTTTGCACGGGGAGGGCGGGCATTGTCATCTATAAACACAAATTGTGCGTCCATGGCGCCCCGAAACAAACGTACATGTTGTTCCAGAATGACATCCCGATAGATTTGGCTTGTCATGGTTCCAATTTGAACATGCAGGTCAGTTCTGGAACCCAGAATAATTCCAGCCCAAACGAGCACTCCTGCACCACAGCAACGGTGTCGCTCAATGATGTTTTCTTGTTGGTAACGGGTACCTGGAGCTCTCCATATGAAAGTCCGGCGAGAATAAGACTGCAAGCTAAACCTGGACTCGTCGGAAAACATCACACAAGCCCACTGTTGCGGTGTCCACAATGCATGCTCTCTACTCCAGGCTAACCGCAGGCGACAGTGAGTTGCAGTAAGTGGAACGCATCTGACAGGTCTACGAGCATATAGAGGAATCTGCCCTAAGCGTCTGTACACGGTCTGCCTTGAAATTGTCGTACCAGTGGCTGAAGAGAGCTGACGAGACAGGTCTGAGGCTGTGCTCCGCCTGTTTCGTTTGGCAGTAACTGCCAAATATAGGTCCTCATTTGGCGTTGTAACTCTCATTGTCCATCATCTTGCAATCGTTGCCAAAGCCTGGAGATGACACTCTGGGCAATTCCAAGTTCGTCTGATACCTCCAGGTGGGTACGCCACATTCCAGACGGTCGATAATTCTACCACGTAAAAAGTCATCCAAATGCGTCCTTTGTGTCATAACTATTCGGTTATTGCGCTGAAATGCTCATAAAGCGCCTGCGAACAATTTTACTTCTTTGTCTGTATTCCTTATATATGACTCTCTTACACTCTCGTCATTGTGACGTATCATCGGTGTCATCTGGTTACTTCCTGAAATTTGCATATGATTCTTGAAGATGTGTGTAGTGATTTTACAGGTGATATATTTATTTTAGAGTTCGATTTCCGCGTGACTCCGAATTATCTTTAATTTATGGACATGAGTGTAGATTATTCTCTTTTAATATGCATTTTAATTGCTATCAAATTAACCATGATCTGGGGCAAAAAGAACGTGACTCTGATCACCCTAAGTTACCCCGATCACTCGCGAGTTTATTGTAAGTATGTATATCAGATAGACAACAGTTGAAAAATAAAGATTAAAAGTTTTCAGATTTAGTGCTCTTTTGAATTTTTGCTAGTTGATATTAGAAATTAATTTTTAATCTATTCAGAACGTAATATATTTGCCTTCATTAATGAATATACCGAAATGAAAACGCTAAATTTTCTATTTTACAACTTACTAATGCCTCATTTCGGCACGAGAGAAAATGCATAACGTGCACTTTCCGTAAAACCTTTTTTACCTTACATTAACAGGTAATCTATATGCGCTTTATGTGCATGAATTAAATTAACTTTTAAAAACTTACACGTATAAGCACAATATTCACTTCAGTCATGCTAATATTTATATTATTCCACTTGGTAAATTAAAAATATTTCTTAGCATTAATTCTAGCTCTATTTCTAATAATCATTACTATTGCATATTGATTGAAAGTTTTTGGACTAGTAGATAGTTCCATTCCTTTGTTTAATTGCATCTATCCATGTATTATGAGTCATAACTGCAATCAATATAAGACGGTTCTTATGTAGTTTTCACAACAGCCTGATATATCACTATTGTGATTTGTGAAAAAGAAGAATAAATTGATAGGAAAGGATTTTTATATATGGTGCAGCATTTAATTCATAAATTTAAAAAAACAGTGGCACGATCTACATTATAAAAAGATAAACTTGCAGCGAAAATCAATACTATATAGATACATTTTCTTCATACAAGAATAATGTTAACATCTTTATATCCATAACAATGAACTGTAAAATGAATTACATCATGAATGCAATGAATTGCATTCATAACAATAATACATAACAACATTCATTGTAATGGAATCTCATCAGGCACATAATAATTCTGATTATCCTGAAATGCTATGGAAAAGAGAAACATTTTTAAAATGCTTAGATTAAGTGTAAGCGAAATCATTCTTCTCTAAGTGAAAAGGCGAAAGCAGGGAACTGAGTGGAAAGTAAAATAGATTTTTTTCTGGACAGCCATTTTGGATCCCTTGTTATGGTATGGAATGTACAAGAAATGCTCTTCCTAAAAAAATGACAGGCAGTTTTATTCTGACGGCAGTTTCCCAAACTTGAAGTGCAATTCCAATGCTTCCCGCCTGTTTTCATAGGTAGGGAGCACTGAAATTGCTAAACGTAAAAAGAGAGCATTGCAAGAGCGACAATAGTGCCATAAGTGAGCAATTATAAGCACGTCAGTTTCTAAATTCAACTTCTGGACACTTACCTATTACTTCTCGGCTTGGCAATGACATTTTGGACGATTTCTGTTCTCCAACAGGTGGTCGTAACACAGAAAGCAACTGTTTTTTGCTCGAGGCCTTTGATAGTCGTGCGATATAAGCGTTGATGTCTTGCTCTGTCATCTGCGAAGAAAATAATAAATTGAAATAACATAGAAATAACAGTGAGATTTTTCGCTCCTCTAAAATACATGTCAGCAGTAATATGCATTTGGTATTTTTCTTTCATTTTTATAAAGCCAGGTGCAACATAATTCTGTCAACATATTTTATTTAGTCGCCGTAATAAAATCTTTTCAATTCTGTAGCACAGACCAGAAATAGCAAGGACTGATTAATTTTTTTCACTTTTTAAATAAGCACATTTTTCATAAGGTTTTTCAAACAAATGCATTTGCTTTTGAATGCATGACTTAACTATGGCTTTCAGGACTTAAAACAGTGGGATATGTTAAGAATATTAGATAACTGCATTTCTTCATAGTAGTTATAAGATCCCATTTAAGTTCTTTAACGTGTTATTTTGTGTTAAAACAGCTTTCCTATCTTCCTCATTTCGATTTTTCTGTCATAATGTAAATTTCTTGCTCACGCGATATTCAAATGAGGTAAAAAGAAGAGAGCATTTAAAGGAAGCTTTAAGGGCTGAAGGACATGTTGCTAATTTGATTCCCTTGCGAATAATATTCTTCTGCGTCGAGCTATCAGGTTTGTTACGCTGACCTTAGAGCCAGCTTGCGCGTCATTCTGATTGTGAAGCCGTTAAACTAACTAACTTACATGTCTTCGTTTTAATTAGTTTAGCCATTGGTTCACTTTTGAGTCAAATAAAAGGATTTTTTACACCTTTCTTCTATCTCTAGCACAGCGAAAATTCTCGTTTAGTGTTGCTATGCAAAATTTAAGAATTAGTAATTAGTTTTTATATTTTTGATAACACTGAAGGACTAATCGTCATAATTTCAAAAATAATCTAATAAATGTTTAACTTTATTTCCAAATACGGAATTTGAATCAGATCTAAGCAAAATCATTGATCTATTTCATTATACAGAGTTTGATTAAAAAATATGAACGAAATTTAGGTAATTCAAAAATACATTCATAAGATTTAAATTGGTATTCTCCTTGAACAAAACAGAAGAGAAATTGTTACCGTGATATAAAATTTGATTTGTGAAAAAACAGATAATACAATATAAAATACACTATTATAAAATGTATTGCTAAAAATTACTGTAACGAAATATTCCTCTCTTTAACTCTTATCAAATTAAAATGTAATATATTCATTTAATTTCCCTCCTTCAAGAGCATCTTTAAAAGTTTATTCTTTTGCATATTAATAATAATTTGCCGTCGAAACATAATAGCAATATGAACTAAATTTATTTATAGTAATAATATATTTAATTTATAATATATATAAACGCAAAATGTAGAGAAACACTTCTTTTCCAATTGAGACAAATTTAAGAAACTTTTTTTGAAAGGCTATTTTGTGATGATGAATCATCCCCAAATTGCATTTTAATTAGTCTAAATTTACTATCGTATTCGATAACTTTATTTTGATGAATTATAAACAGAACATTTACATCATTTGAAGTATCACCATCTTCGTCTTCGTGGAGCATATATGTTGGGCCTGGCTTCTTTGTATCATAGCGCATATCTCTTGTAAACGTAGGCAACCCATTATTAGCAGGCAAGATAGCATATAGTTGATCTTCTAAATAATCATCTTCAATAACATCTACAAAAGAAAACAAATTACTTAATAATATTTCTTTCAGAATAATAATATACTAAGCAACAAAAACTATAAGATTATCAGTAAATCGTAATGCTGTTTTACATCATAAGTGTCAATAAATTGTAAATGTATAGAATTAATACTTTGACTTTTCAAGGTAATTTACAGTAAATGATTTCACTTTTCATGGAAAGTAAATGCTTTCACTTTTCATGGAAAGTAAATGCTTTCACTTTTCCATGCATGAAAAATTCAGTGCAGCGTTTGAAAAGAAATTAAACCAATTGGCATGTTTTAACTTTCGTTAAGATATGTAATTTTGGTCTAAGAAATATTTATACCAATTTGCACATTTGCAAAAATGCATACATTGGTATAAAATTATTCAGAAAATCAGAAGAAGAATGAAAGGACTTGGTAATATTATAGGAATATAATAGGAAATATAATAGGAATATAATAGGTAATATAATATAATAGGTATGGTAATATAATAGGAATGGTAATATTATTTATGTTTTCCTTTAAGATTCTTGATTTTTCTCAGTTAAAGTAAAAAGGTTAACATCCAGAAGAATATTTAATAAAATACAAATATCTGGTTAACTGTATATTTTGAAACAGAATAAATTTTCTGTTTTTCTGCACATGGTTTTCCATGATATTTCCCCGTACCATATAATCACACGACTTAAATCTATTTTAAACAGATAACATTGAATTATTTTACTTCTCTCACTATGCATGTATGTCTGAACATCTCGAAATCCTGATCAGTTTCCTTTGATGAGTCACTTCAATTTATAAAAAGTACTAATCATATGCAAAAGCAAATCAAAATTTCAGTTTCATTTCTGAAAAGTAATAACTACTGTGTTACAAAATCTGTTTAACGAGGTATCTGGCATATCTGGTTTGAAATCGTACTTTTTAAAATCCAAGCACTACATCCAGGATTAGAAAATTTAGTTCTTCTAATCATTACATAATCATTACATAACCGTTTACGCATTTGACCTGCGCGTGTTTTCACGACCACTCGTCTAACAGAACTTTTTAAAATCCAGAAGTCTTGTTTTCATTTGAGGACGGCTTTGCAAAATTCGATGCAAGCTTACTGCTCATAAACCCTTTTTTCTATTTTTACAATCTGGAAATTATAAATAATTAATAATAATTCATAAATAATATATTTATAATTCTTTCTACAGAATTCTTTAATTTGTTTGCTGCAGATGCAATGAGTAACATGGAATCTAACTTATAAAAGAATAAACGGCATAGATACTGTTCACATATTGGGCTCCAGAAGTTACTCGTAGACCAATTGAAGAGGCATTTAGAACTCGGAATCCAGACTGACAGAGCAATCATTAAATCAAAAAATGTAATTCATAAGTTTTACATATTATCTGGATAGTTAATTACATATATCCTGAGGATGTACGATTTTTGCATCTCTTCCTATATTTTCGAATAATATTTACCAAAAAAGAAAAAAAAAACTTTTGTTATTATTGATGATGCCTCGAATATTAAGGGCTAGATTGCTCATGTTTAAAGCAAGCTAATACATGCTTCTAAATGTAACTTTATTTCTAGAAATGATCACTAATCCTTTTTCAGAAACGAAACTTTTCCTAAGCCGGCCAATATAATATACAATAATTCGATAATCCGATCAACATTTACTGATGTGAAACCTTCTTAGGCATTTGGTGATCATATTTTATTCAATAAACTTCAAACGTTTTAATATAAAAGTCCCTAATCATCTCTAACTCCTCTTGGTTCATTCAAAGCACTATAATTTATACAGACTTGATCTTTCAGCTATCGATTCCATTACTGAGCATCTAGGTTTCACTCAAGTATAAAGAATTCACAATAGAAATCAGTCTGTTTTAAATTATGATATGCTTATTGACCTTTTAAAGGCAAAACTCTTTTGTTGCTGTTGTTTTGTCTAATCTCGTTTGTCTGATAACAAAACAAGCCAACGGCAAGGAGGCAATATTGCGCTTGTCGTCGGCAAGAGCCTGGGGCAGCACGCTGCTGACTGTAGGACTTAGTTCAATTCTACCCAAAATTTTCAAGAAGAGCACCTCGTGAGGACGTTTTCGAAGGTCTCCCGTCCTTCTTCCCCTACCAGCAAACCAAACGAGAGGACTTCCGATTCGCTGCATAGTTTGAGTGCCCCTATGCCGCAAAATAGGCATACCTGAATTTAAAAATTCAGGTATTCGAACTCGGGCCTTTCACTAATCGCTATAACCGTTGTGCGGCTAAAGTGTTTTTTTTTTTTTTTTTTAATATTTTCGCAGCTGACATTAAGAGTTAAGATTCTTTATGAGCGTTTTGAAGCTACTAGAAGATTTTTGAACTTTTAGCTATTTTGTTTTCACAAATTTTCCCTCTACCAACTTCCTTCGTAACGTTCAGATTTCTTTAAGTAAATGAAGTTGGTTATGTGCACTTATCATATAATTTTTAATAAAACCTTCCGCTAGTGAAACGACGATATTCCTGAAATCAACTGTCCCATGTTTAAATAAGCTTATATTAATGATTCAAATACCGATATCTTAATATAAAAATGAATTATTTCAATAAAAACGTGTATTATCGTGAGTTTGTATTTCACGATTCTTTGAATAATGCTAATAAAATTATGAATCTAATACTGAATGGTGAAAATCTTTCCTCCATGTGTATTAAGGCACAGCTACCGGCTCTTTTGAGCCCCACTTTCCTTACCTAAAATTTCCTTCCGCGACATTATTTGTTCATTAAATTCTTTTTCTTTTCGACTTGTATTTTATCGCTTATTCTACTTCTACTTTTTTCCTTCTGAAGGCCTGACATATCTGTATTTTGGCCTTCTCAGAAGTGGTGGCAGTAATCGACAACACTTACTGATCAACTCTAGCAAATATAATTTCACCTGCTACTTTAAAAACGAATTTTACCTTCGCAAGTTAAGAAAATGAAAACTAAACTCTTATACATTGAAATTATAATCAAATTTTATTATATTTGCTAGACCGAATTAAATTTATTCAGAAAATCTTATATTATGTTGTAGAGAGATTAGGTGTTTTTTTTTTTTTTTTTTGAAAAGCAGGCAAGATGAAAAATGACCAACGGCTTTGCCGGGAATCGAACTACGGACCTCTGGAATACGCGCCGAGCGTGCGCACCACCATACTACGAAGGCATGCCAAGAATGCGGGACAAATACCTTATATACTCCACCTTTTAAAGGGCGAATGGGGTTTTTAGGGGACTCAATCACCAAATCCTGGGTCTGGAGATCCATCATCCAACACCCTTTTAGTTAGGGTGCCAGTGTAGAGACATTAGGTAATTTGGAAGCAGGGAAAATGAAAGATGAGCAACGCCTTCGCTGAGAATCGAACCGCGGACTTCTGGAATACGTCCAGCATGCAGACCACTACACCACGAAGGCACGCTAAAAAGGCGGGAGAAATACCTTATACACTCCCCCTTTTAAAGGGTGACTGGGGTTTTAGGGGACCCAATCGCCAAATCTTGGGTGTGGAGAATCATCATCCAGCACCCTTTTAGCTTTATAGTCCATAATTTATGCTCCTCTTATATCACTGAACAAAATGTTATGCTTTTATGTTTTTTAATTCAATTAATTCTTAATATCGCCATATTGGAGTTTTCTATTTTGTATTCTTTCTTTTCTAAAATACGTCAGGAACCTGCATAAAAATTATTTACAGTTTGTGTGTGTGTATGATGTGTGTATATGAAACACCATCATATGAATATTTTAGAACTTTAAAAATATAGGGGCCATTTCGTATCGTACATTTTATTACTTCGTGCGAAAAAACAATAGATGAATATTAGGTTTCCTGTACGTAATATACTACTCGCATTTCATGGAGAGTAGACTGATTTACAATTTTTTTTCCCACAGTTCACATAGGAATCGACGACTATTTCGTGAGCTTTTTCAGGAATGGAGGATTATTGCTTTATTGAAGAGTACGCTGGCTTTTCCCAGAAAGTGCACTCGCGAGATTTTGGAATTTGAGGGAGCGTGTTTTAAAATATTTGGAAGAAAATAATGAACTGCCCACTGAATGCTTGCTGCTCAGAATAAAGATTGGGCATATGATTTAGGTTTGCTTCAAATTTAAGGATTACAGGGAAAATATTGTATTTTCCTATTTCAGTGGGTCATATATCTTCTTTTGTGAACAAACGTTTGCTTTTTTGTGCTGATTTTGCAGAAAAAAAAGATTAACACATTTCCCAGAAATACAAAAACTAGCTACTAAAGTCAATAATGATTCGGACTATGAGAGATTTAAAAGTTTAATATCCATTTTGCTGGATTTATTCATTTCTAAGTTTAGTGATTTTCAAGATGATAAACATAATGCTGATCTTTTCATAAATCCTTTTTTAGTTTTGTTCTCCTCCAAGATCTTAATCGCTGCTCGCTTGAAATCCAAATAAAAATTACATACCTACAGTACCATATTACACTGAAAATCAAATATAAGGAACTTTTAACTGTAAGTGATCCAAATTGCTTTGAATTTTGGAAATTTGTACCAACAATGTTTCAAGTTTTTCATTTTTATTTCATGCATAACCTGACTGATTGAACCTTTAAAAATGTGTATTAACAATAGAAACCTAAGTTTATCCTATCATTTTATTTATTATATTATTTTTTAAATCTTCACCATTTAGACTGATATGGGGAAAAAAGTGCCGTTTGTTTAAAAATCCCTTTGACTGCGAGGAAAAGTATCATGTGCAAGCATTTGCATACATGTGAATGACATCTTTTGACATCATCAGTTGGATAACGATGTCTAGCTTTGCCTTTTACTCATTCCGTGAAGGAATGAATACATATTGATCGTTTCCTTTAAAAAATATCACCTTTTATGAAAATAAAGATAATTTTAGTATCAGTACAGAATGTAATTCAAAGTTCATATGAGTATCTGTCACGATAGTCCAGCTCGCGTTTATGAATGTAGACTGAACGAAAATTTACTGAATATCACAAAAAGAAAAAAAATAGAACTTACCACTCAGACTATTATTATCTGAAACATCTGATTTTGAAATGCCTTTGGTTTCTCCTCTGTTTGCAAACGGCAGTTGGCTGACATCAATGGAACTTGTAAACCTAGGGTTCCAACGGAAATTTTCATCTTCATCATCTTGAGGAAATATTCCAAATGTCGGCTTCTCGTAAGAATTTTCATCATGGTTTCCAGCACTATCTATGGGTTGATACACACTTTTTGGAAAAGAAGGTATTTCGTCTCTATTCTCCTCCTCAACATCCGCGACTTCATTTATTGTATGACTTGGCAATCGAACTCTTTTTTTCTCATAGGAATCTACTACATCGTCTGATGCTAAATCACTGTCTTCATTGACTGGTAACCATTCCATTCCACCCTCTGTAAATGCTGGGCGTTGATTCATATCGGAAGACAAATCAGTTTTGATCACTGGTGTCTACAGAAAAAGACAGAAAGCGTTCGATATAACAAGGCATTTTGATTAAAAGAAACAGGATATATTTGTAGTGCATTTTAGCGCAGTTTAAATAATGGTGTGTTATATGTATTTCTATTTGTCATACTACTGCAGAGAAAATGTATATGCATTTTTAGAGCAATTTCCGATAAAGAATTAAAAAAGAAAATGTTTGGGAATAAAATTTTCTGGCCGCAGGTTAGTATTTCAAATGCAAAATATAATCTGCTACTTCTAAATTAATTTTATGCACAACTGATAATTTTTGTGAACATTAATGTTATGTTATGTTATGTTAAAAGATATTTTAATGGGGTGCATAACATATACTTTGGTAGCATAGTATCGTTTAATTTAATTATAACACAATTACATTAAATTTTTCTATAGTTGAATTCGCAGTATGCAATTTCATACGAAACATTGCTCCGATAAGTCTTCGTTCGCAATTGAAATCATAATTCGCGGTGGCGCTAAATTTGAGTCCTTATGCAGATTACGGATATTTATTAGTCTTTGAATCGCTGAATTTAAATTAGACTACACACCGCTTTAAGTACTGAAGTGCTGAAGTACCATTTAATACAGAAGATTTAATTAAAGCAGAAAGTAATCACTATGGATATAAAAAACTCTTTTTTCAATAATAATAAAATAATAATTGATAAATAATTGCTAGCAAATAGAAACAACAGAAAGTTACTTAGATAACATATCTTTCAAGATAGAGAGGATGTTTACATATTTTTAGAACAATTTCGATACAGAATTAAAAGAAAGCAAATGTTTTGCAATAAAAATTGCTGTCAATAATTTATTATTCAAAATCAGAAATACCATCTGCAACTTTTAAATTCATTCTTCGTTTAAAATCTCAGACGCAGAAACCAATTGCAAGATCTTTAAATACATATGTGGCTCACGAGACAGATGGCATATGGCTCAAGACACACACACGCACACACACACACACACACACACACACAAAAAAAAAAAATACAATCCTCTGTGAAAATTATTTAGCAGGAGGCAGATGCAAATACATTACAAACCATGCTGAATAATGGGTTTGCCTAAATGACTGCATTAAAAATGAATATATATTATCAAAACTGAATAGAAAGGAAGTTTCAGTAAGGAGTTTAAGATTGTCGCAGGTTTCTCATGTAATGGGAAATTTAAAATGAGGAAAGTGGAAGAAAAAGTTAAAATCAACTGAACGTTCTACATCCGACATTTACAGAAAAAATTATATTTCTTTATAATAACGATTCTCTAATATTTGAACCTTTAGTGAAATTTCATCAAGACAGAGTAATACGTCGAAAGGTACCATTGCATTCTAGCAAAAATGAAGATTGATACATATTGTTGCATTCTACAGGTTCGTAGATTCGGAGTGATTGATGACAACACTTGATGAAGAATCAAAACACAATTTATTCGTCAGTGTTACACAGCGCAGCTCCAGAGATGAGTTACAGTCGTCGGAAAACTCCCTGAAACAATCAGCAACACAGCCTTCACTCTATCAGGCTATAACGGTGAAGACAGCTTCACGGCAAAGCACTAAAGTAAATATTCCACGGCAAAGCACTACTCGATCGATCGCTCTTCAGCTTATCTCTGAATTCAAAACACTACCACTGAACTCAACATACTACAAGATACTCTCTTACTCCGCGTACAGGGTAGGGTATTTATAGCTTTTGACACCTGCCTTCGAGAACATTCCCGGGAAAAAGCCCGTAAGAATTCGTTCTCGAATGCTGTCGCTCCGTCTATGGGATATCGGCAATTTTGTCGCGCAATGGACTATTTTCCGTCAAATCTGGCAACCCTGTATTTCCACTTTCTGGTAAATCTATTACCAGCTATCTCACCGCAGCTAGGCTGCATAGATACCTTTTTAACGTAGTCTTATGAAGACCTCTGAAGTCTGACCTACAGTCTCCCCAATTTAATTTTAAATTTATTTTGTATACTTCTAGTTAACACAATCTGTTTATCACTAGTTAAGCTCATGTCTTCTAGCAAGATATGTTACTTTTGGGAAAAAATAAGTTCTATTCTAATATTTTTAATAAATACTAAACTAATTAAAAAGTCTATATTTCTTTATCAAAGTACAGCCTAGTAAGTAACGCATGCTGAGCAGCATTATAAAATTCATACTTTGAATTTATTAGCAATCTAATATACAAGCACTGAGTTTCAAGAAATCGATTCTAAATCCAGTATGCAATTAAACAAACTAGTTAAATAAGCTCATTGGTAATTCACAATCAGAATTAAAACGATTTGGATCGTATTGACAAATATGTTAAACCACATTTCATAATAATAAAATTCTTCCAGGAAACTATCTAATTAAAATTAAAAAAATAATACCAGTACTTTTCTTTAAACTGAAATATGTTCTCTAAATTACCTTAAGTAAAATTTTCAAATCAGAGTTTAAAAAATCCAAATACACTAAAATAATATCCAGGGCTCATACATGCTATTAGTTAAAAATTGTAGAAATTAAAAGCAACTTTTCCTGTTTACAGATTAAAGATTTATAAAGCTAAAAAGTGAAAATGCACTTAAATATTACTAATTAGTTTTACTTATTCGCACAGTATATCTGACATATTTATATCTATGATACAGAAGCGCACAGATTTTCAGTGGATAAATGTATAGTAAAATTGATCTGCTCCTAATTGTATTTAATTGCTATTATATGAGTTAATTTTTTCTAAAGAAAATTATACCTTTTAGTTACGGTTATTTATTCCGCTAATGTAATTTGATACATTTTGTATAAATTTTATTTATCTGTTTTCTAAATTTTGCATATGTATCGATAAATTTAATACATCCGCTGAATAAAATATATAAAAGTTTTATTAAAGCAAAAAAAATATGTTATAGTCTATCATCTATGAACACTCATAAAACGAAAATTACGGTTTATTCACAGTTAATTTATGCTAAAAAATTTTATATACGTTCAAGAAAGAAGAGTACATTAAAATTTTCACTAGACAATAAATGAAATAGAAAATCTAGAATTTTAACATCTCGACAAATTTGAATATGTGAGAAGCAGCGGGGGAGATCAAATATATTGAAATACTCACAAAAATCATTCGAAGCGACAATATAATGAAAATCTTTGTCTTATTATGCAAATATGTAAAGTTGCGTAATTTTTAAAATTGCTTTCGTACTCCAACTACTGACATTTTTCAATTATTAAGAAATATGAATATATATATATATATATAGAATATATATATATAGAAATATGAATATATATCATATTTATAATATGAATATATATATATATATATATATTCATATTTATAATATGAATATAAAAATATATATATGAAATATGAGATTCAAATGTCCATAATTACGAAACAAAGATATTGTCCACGAGTGATTAAGAAGTATATATCGAAACATTTTATTATATCTATATTTTTGCTTTCCATAAGAGGTTTCTTGCTTAAGTGATTTAAATAATGATCTTTCGAAACCAAAATCTAAGAATTAGAGGATCTTTTACTTTTGTTTCAGTCTTTACTTATTTAAAATATTTCATATCTGTTTCCAAGAAAATAAATGCAGCTGCAACATTATAGAAACATCCATTTCTTTATGCAAAAAGTACTTGGTTACTACCTTTTAAAAATAGTCACGGATTATTATCGTCTTTCATTAAGTATATTTCTTCAAATAATGTTGAAAAATATTGTGTATTAATTTATAAAATGTATTTTTTCATTCAAATAAATTTTTATAAATTTTCTTTCCTCCTTTCCGAAATAATAGTCAGGAAATGTCTAGTATTAATAGTTTATAAACAAACGTATTTTAAAACATACGTATTTCAGTGTAAATTAATTATTAAGCTTTCATTTTCTGTGTAAATGTTCCTGTTTACATTTACTGTGTGCGCAGAATTATCTACATATAAGTTTAATAATTTAAAGAGTCATGTGCATGAATTTGACACTTTTATTTAATAAGAGTTTTGTACTCGAAGCCATTAGAACTAATGGCTTCGAATTCATTTAATATTCTGGCCATTGAATAATTTCCAGAATATTCAAAATGAATATTCTGGCCATTGAATTCATATTAACCTTCTATTCGTAATAAAGTTGGGCATTTGCAATTGCCTTTCGAATAATTATTTAACACATAACAAAACCCACATGCCATATTGAATATCAGTATCTAATTTTCACTTTTAAGTCTCTAAATGTCTTTAAAGGTAGGAATCTTTTCAAAACATTTGGATCATTATCTTATGGTGCATTTTTTGAAGTCATATTGTCACGTACTTTTCATCCATACAACTTGGTAAGAGTTCAAAATTGACAAAACCCAAGATCATTAATTTATCTTACATATCGAATCTTATATAGTTCCAGAACAATGCCATTCGATGGGATAAAAAATTTCATCTTAAATTTAATCAATCGTATTATCAGACAGATTGATTAATTTGAAAGTAATAAGTACACTTTTAATACTATACTTGGTATACTTAAAATACATTTAATTGAGATATTTCCAATTGATAAATTTTATAAATATTTGCATCATTTTTGCAATCGGTAAAAGAGGTATTTAAAGTCATATATGTGGTAGGAGAGTTGAAGATGCTTAGCTAGAGTCAATAAACAAGTCCAACGTTTTCCACGCCACAGAACATTTAATAAAATAACAGAAGAAGGTACATTAAATCAAGTCACAGTGCCGTTTGATACAAACAGGATTCCTCATTGTCACTTTTACCAATTTTATAACATAGCAGCTTATTGCCTACTCGCACTTACTGTTCTATTATGCAGTTCAATTTACCACCTCCTCGTGAAAACATACAGTTCATTATTTAACCACCTTCTCGTGGAGAACTACGTCTTACCACCTTCTCGTTGAGACATATTACCACCTTCGCGTGGGATTAGAAGACTCTCTATCTATGTCATACTCCTTTCACCTCGCTCTCGTTGCTGGTGCATCGGTGAGGCCCTCTGGTGGCTGTGTTACGAATACTACATATATTTTATTAATCTTTCCTTAAAATCTTTTGTTTGCTTTACATATATTTCGCATTGGGAAAACGGATGAAACAATCATAAATAATCAACATATATTAAAAACAAAAATGACAATTTTGAACTATGAACAAAACTTAATGAGATTAAAAACTTTAATTGTTTTTCTTCGATTTCTCAAATTATAATGATGCAAGTTGTAATTTTCATTTTATTCAAGAGATTTAATTATTTACCCATGAATAAATATCACTAACGTAGAGTAGGAATCTGGAATTTATTCATTACAGAGGGTTCAAGGTTATTAAACGGTGATAAATTTAAAACTGGAAGATTTGATATTTCCGGGTCTTGTTTTTAAGAAAGCATTTAATGAAATGTCCTTTCCTTAACATATCGTTTAGAATACTACACAGCACTCAAAGGCACAACACCCTAATGAATACAGAATTACGTTATTTTGTACTTTAGAAATAGGTTATTTCTTTCATAAATATTAAGATGTGATTTTTAATAGCTGTTTAATTTGTTTTAAATAGCTGCTTAGCTTGTTTCGTGCATTTTTTATATTAGACGTATGATATCAAGAAAACAGCAAGACAAATACAATCTACTTCCTCGAAGAATTTATTATCAAAAACTGCAAAAGTAAAAATATTTAAGCATTTAAAATGTAAAATATACTTGAAACTTAAAGAAAAAAATATTTTATACCATGCACATTATGGAATTAGAAATATTTTCGTTAATTACAGTTAAACATCAAATGTTCGTGAAAGTTATCAGTTACATATGTTTTAACACCTAATTTTATTGTTTTAAAACTTCTCAGATTAAATTTGAAAGATAATTTAAATATTTTTTCTTTGCCTAACTGCATCTTATTGAGAACCGGCTATATTAGAGTTAACATCTGCAAATCGCTCTTCTGAATTTTTTCCATTCTTTTACCTGTCATTTTTACCAGGACAGAATTTGATATATTACGTGAAAAGAACATAGCTCTTTCGATATGTAGAAAGAGGAACTAACTGCCTTTAATTCTAACTTATATATAGTGATACATGCATATACTTATACATAGTGATCCTATGAAACACACAGATATCTAGGATTAATTATGCTAATAGCTTTTAACCTGCGTAGAAAGATTTATTTAGGTAGACTGTTGTGAAATGAACTGAAGTAATAACCGGCGCGAGGCGCTGCTGCTTGTGACGTCAGCCTGCGTGCTGAGTTTTTTCGAATGTTTTACGTGTGGACGAACGAAAGCTGAGCTCGGAAGAGTGATACTGTTTTGATGGAAATAAAGAATGATTTATTAAGAATTTTTTTGTCTTTATTCATAATGCACCCAGCCTCGGGTAGAGGCAGGCCCGCAACTGAACGAACTGTTTTAAATATATTTGATTTATATATTTTCTGTGTTCTTCGTAACATAGTGGTACCCTCGGCGGGACCGGGTGCTTTGAATTAGAATTTTCCGATTGAACTTTTGTTATTGAATTTCGATTTTGAATATACTTTGAAGATGGATTTGATCGCTTTAAAGGCTCAAAGAAAAGGACTTAGAATTGCGTTTTCGCAAACCTCAAGGAAAACCGAAAGTGAATTAACTAAAGAAGTAAGAGATTTGAAAATACTTTCGATTTTGAAGTGTCAACTTTGTGATAAATTCCAGAGACTTGACGTATGCCAGAGTGCTATATCGCAGCAAATTCTGCAGACTGAAGATGGAGAAAAATTATTTAGTGATGATTTTCAAGAAGCGGAGAATTATCGAGATAAGTTTCTAGAACAGTGTGCTCAAATAGATGCGGAAATACAAGCCTCTTCTCCTTCAAATAATTCCGAATCTAGGAAATTTAAATTGCCTAAAATTGAGCTTAAAAAATTCAGTGGTGAAGCTAAAGATTACCTGACTTTTTGGAGTCAGTTCCAGAAAATCCACGATGACAAAAGTATCGCCGATGAAGATAAAATGCAGTATTTATTGCAGGCCATGGAACCCAAATCGAAAGCAGAACGCCTAGTCCTTAGCTTCCCGGCAACGGCAGCTAATTATCCTAAAGCCATCGAACAACTAAAAGAGCGCTTTGGACGCGAAGATTTACTTGTGCAAATCTATGTGAGAGACTTGTTAAGCCTAGTGATGAAGAACGCTGTAACCGGAAGAGCAAAAACGGATCTACCCTCCCTGTATGATGAACTAGAAGGAAAATTGCGAGCGTTGGAAAGTTTGGGAAGAACCCAAGAAAAATATGGGGATTTTTTGACCCCCTTAGTGGAAAGTTGCTTACCAGAAGAAGTACTGATGGCATGGGAAAGAAGCAGAAATCACGACTCCATTGAAACTAAAGGGAATCGATCTTTGAAATATTTAATGAATTTCTTAAAACAGGAAGTTAAGGGGGAAGAGATGGTTCTCCTCGCAAGAACTGGTTTCGCTTCCCAACAGAACCATCGAAAGAAAGATTATAACCACGAACAGGTAAAGCAAAATGATCCCGTAACAGCATCAGCTCTAGTAAGTCTTGAGAATTCAGGTAAGAGTGTTCCGAACTGTAATTTTTGTGAAAAGAAACATTTTAGTGAAAAATGTTACTCTGCAAAAAAAATGACTTTAGCTGAAAAACAACAATTGTTGTTGAAAAAAGGTGCTTGTTTTTCTTGTCTGAAAAGAGCGAGTCATATTAGTAAATTTTGTCCTTTCAAAGGTAAGTTAAGTTGTTCTATTTGCAAAAGTTGTAATCATTTTGATGTAATGTGTAATCAAAAGCTAAAAAATAATGATCAGATAAATGTTTCAAAAGAGAGTTCTCTTTCTAACTGTAGCAGAAGCGAAACTGTATTTTTGCAAACGCTTTGCGTTCGAATTCGGTGTCAAGGTCGCGAGAAAATTATTCGCTGCATAATTGATAGTGGAAGCCAAAGTAGCTACGTTAGTGAAAATATGATGAGTCAGCTTAAAGCATCTCCACTTCGGGAGGAGACAGTTATACATGCACTGTTTGGGGGGGGACGAAACGAAACCTAAACAACATGAAGTGTTTTCGGTCGAGGTCAGCAATTTAAAAGGAACATTCGCATGTAGTTTTGAGGCATTATCGGAAAAAAAGATTTGCGGTTTTATTCCTAAGGTTAAGGATAAAGAGATTTTGAATGAATTAAAAGAAAAAGAAATCGAATTTTCGGATCCATTGCGAAAGGAAATTGAAATTAACCTTTTAATCGGAGCAGATGTTATAGGAAAGTTATTGACGGGAAATTCTATTGAATTACAGTCCGGGGTAACGGCTGTCGAAACGAAACTTGGGTGGACGGTATTTGGCAAACGAAATTCGGGTGAAAAGGATAATATTTTGAAAACATTTTCAATGCATGTCAGGAGAATTCCTCTGAATGAGTTATGGGAACTTGAAAAAATAGGAATATGCGCTCCAAACGAAACTGTTAAAATGAATGAAAGTTTTAATTTATCTGAATTTGAGAACAAAATGAAAATTCTTCCAAATGGAAGATATGAAGTAGAACTTCCGTGGAAATGTGATACGACACATTTAACCGATAATAAAGAATTATCCTGGAAAAGGTATCAAAAGATGATCTATAAACTCAGATGTAGTAAATTTTTCGATGATTATCAAAATGTGTTCAAAGAATGGGAAAGGTTGAATATTATTGAACGCGTACCAGAAAACGAATTGAATAATGAATGTCATTATTTGCCGCATAGGCCTGTAATCAAATTAGGAAGTGAAACCACGAAAATTCGTCCTGTTTTTGACGCTTCTGCATCTGAGAAAGGGAGACTCTCTTTGAACGAATGTTTGTGTAAAGGAATAAATCTTATTGAATTAATACCTGATATTATAGATCGTTTTAGAATGTATCCGATTGGTATTAGTGCCGATATTGAAAAGGCTTTTTTAATGTTATCCGTCGCATCTAAAGATAGAGATTTTCTCAGATTTTTTTTCCCATGCAATGAAGAGAAATTAATTTATAGGCATTGCAGAGTTGTGTTTGGAGTTTCTTCGAGCCCCTACTTGTTGAACGCATCTATAATGCATCTATTAGAAAACTGTCCACGTCAATATAGTGAAGTTGCTCAAAAATTGAAATCGTCATTTTATGTGGATAATTGTTTATCTAGTGTTTTTAGTATTGATGAACAGTTTATGTTTATTGAACATTCCAAATTAATCATGTCAAATGGATGTTTTAACTTGCGCGGTTTTGAAAGCAATGTGGCTGGTACAAATGTTGACAAACATTCAGGGGATACTTCCGTTTTGGGGGTAATTTGGAATTTGGATAATGATACGCTGAGGTGCTGCACAGACACAGATACATTGACCTGTGATACAAAAATCACAAAGAGGACAATTTTGGCAATTGTGCAGACAATTTTTGATCCTATTGGTTTAATAACGCCAACTACATTGCTTCCAAAACTGTTGTTGCAAAAATTGTGGAAAGTGAAAATTGCATGGGATGATGAATTGTCTCCGAATGATGTAAATATATTTTTGAACTGGTTTAAAGAACTTAATGTTTTGAAAGATGTTACTTTGCCTCGATACTTGTTTATCAATGACACGTCTGAACTACATGTATTTGTGGATGCTTGCAAGGGGGCGTATGCAGCGTGCGTCTTTGTTCGATCAATATTTAATTCTGAAGTAAAAATAAATCTCGTACGGGCGAAGTCTAGAGTATCGCCTTTGAAATCTTTAAGCATTCCTCGCTTAGAATTAATGGCCTGTTGTATAGGTTCTAGACTTGCAAATTCTATTATCAAAGCTCTCAGTTTGCCCGATTTAAAAGTTACCTTCTGGTCTGATTCAACCACTGCCCTTTGGTGGATAACAGAGCAAGGAAATTGGTCCGTTTTCGTCGAAAATAGGGTTAAAGAGATTCGAGAGTTGACGCGAGGTCATTCATGGAGACATATCCCAGGGAAACTAAATATTGCCGACTTGTTGTCGCGCGGATGTTTTGCGAAGCAAATGCTTCGGTCTAGATGGTGGGAAGGCCCCTTGTGGTTACGAGAAAGCCCTGAAAACTGGCCCACTGGTGAGATTATTTATTTGCATGAAGAAGTAGAATTGGAGAGGAAAAAGATAAAAAGAGTGAATATTGATCTATCAAAAGACGCACCCCCTTGGCATCGAATCAGTGTATCCAATTATGATAAAATGATTAGAGTATTTGCATGGATATTTAGATTTGTAAATAATTGTAAAGGTGGTTCTGAAAAGAATGGAAAGATTGAACTTTCACAGTATGAAATTGAAAATTCTGAGAAAAATTTAATTCGTTTGGTTCAAAATTATTATCTGACTGATAAGAAATCTTATAATTTTATTGAAACGCTCATTGATGATGATGGTATTATTCTAAGAGTTAAAACGAGAATACTAAATAGAGATGACTATGAATCTTTTCTGTATCCAATACTGTTACCAGAAAAATGTGATTTTACTAAGTTATTAATCAGAAATGTGCATAATAAGAACTGTCATGCTGGTCTTCAGATGATGCAATGCATATTACGAGAAAGATTTTGGATAGTCAGAGCTAGAAAGGCCATTAAAAATGTCCTCTTTAACTGTATCGTTTGTAAAAGATTTAAAACTAAGGCCATGTCAAGCGAACCGACACCTCTGCCGCCAGACCGAGTTACGGATTGTGCGCCATTTGAAATCATAGGGATTGATTTGGCCGTACCGCTGTTTTTAAAAAATGGAGGAAAGGTGTGGATCGCGCTGTTCACCTGCGCTGTGTACTGTGCCATTCACCTTGAACTCGTAAATTCTCTTTCTACTGATGCGTTTCTCCTGGCGCTTCGACGATTTGTTGCTAGGCGCGGACGCCCTAGAATAATCTATAGTGATAACGGGACAAATTTTCGGGGTGCGTCTAATGATTTATCAAAACTAAATTGGACTAAAGTAGTAAAGGAAACGGGAACTGAAAGTATAATCTGGAAATTTATTCCACCTACTGCAGCTTGGTGGGGTGGCTGGTGGGAGAGGTTGGTTCGTACAGTAAAAGAATTGTTAAAACGTACTTTAGGTAAAACAGTGTTATCATCTGAAGAACTTTGTACTATTATTTGTGATTGTGAAACTATAATTAATTCTAGACCCTTAACTTATGTTTCTGAAGATCCGCAAGAATTAGTACCTCTGACACCCGCCATGTTTCTTATCGAGAACAGAAATTCCAATGTTGAAGATCTTGATGAATTAAATTCGTCAAGTCTTAATAAGAGATTAAAGTATAGAACTAAATTGTTAAATGATCTGAGACAACGATTTAGAAAAGAATACCTTAGTCAACTGGTTCAAAAGCATAATGAAAAGCGATCTCGGGAACCTGTTGTAGGAGAAATAGTACTGATGGGGGATGATAACAGAAAACGTTTATTTTGGCCTTTAGCCCGAATTACAGAATTGATCCCTGGACGTGATGGAAAGATTCGTACGGTTAAACTTAAGACCCGGCATGGAATAGTTATACGACCAATACAACGCATCTTTCCTCTGGAGATACAGTCCAATGATAGAAACATAATTCCTGATAAGAAACTGGGTGCAGAGGAATCTAATTCTAGTGCTGGGTGTACGTTAAAAAAGAGTATTGCACCTGATAAAATGGTGATGCAACAATATTCCTCCTCTGGACGACTTGTAAAAGTTCCAAAAAGACTTGATCTTTTAAATAATGTTTGTTATGAGTTTGAGACTCAACCTGAGTCTCAAGGGGGGGGAGGATGTTGTGAAATGAACTGAAGTAATAACCGGCGCGAGGCGCTGCTGCTTGTGACGTCAGCCTGCGTGCTGAGTTTTTTCGAATGTTTTACGTGTGGACGAACGAAAGCTGAGCTCGGAAGAGTGATACTGTTTTGATGGAAATAAAGAATGATTTATTAAGAATTTTTTTGTCTTTATTCATAATGCACCCAGCCTCGGGTAGAGGCAGGCCCGCAACTGAACGAACTGTTTTAAATATATTTGATTTATATATTTTCTGTGTTCTTCGTAACATAGACCAAATAAGGTATCTCTTCAATTCTTATCTTCACTTCAAAGTATAAATGTATAAGATATTTCTCCCTTCCTTGCGCATGCCGTCGTGACGTCATTGGAATCATACTCGACGCGCATTCGAGAGGTCCAGAGTTCAAATCCCGGAGAACATTTCGGATTTTCAAAGTTTTCTGATTTCAGAAAAGTCTGTAATGACTACAACAGTGGCGCTCGTACTAAAATGTGATGGACAATAATTCATCTCCACCAGAATTAGGCGGACTCATATTCATTCGCTCTTTAAAAGGGGGAGCATCTAAGGGAGCATTCCTCCCTTTTTTCAGCAAACCTTCGTGGTGTAGTTGGAAACATACTCGACACGTATTCGAGAGGTCTGGAGTTCAAATCTCAGCGAAAGCACTACACATTTTTCACGTCTCCAGCATCACACATATCTAATGATTCTGCAAGTGGCGCCCGAATTAAAAGGTTCGGGAACGATAATTCATCACCACGTAGGATTTGGCGACTGAATCCCCTAATCTCCAGTCCTTTTTTAAAAGGAAGAGCACATAAGGTATTTTCTCCCTTTTTCCACATGCCTTCATGGCATTATTGGAAGCATACACGACACGTTTTCGAATCCGTATTAAAATCGTATCCGTATCATACAGAAATCGTATTTTAAAATGTCTATTTATAGTAGTAATGTAGTCTTCATTCCTTAAGTTTTCAGGCTGCAATTAAAACATACAATTACATATGACACATTGTGCCTATGTTACTTCTTTCACAGCTTGATAGTAATAGCATTACATCAGTACATATGGGACATTTATCATAATTACTGGATACTGGTGTAGTGAATCAATATATGCTTTTGAAATTGCTATATATTATCGCAAATTCCTTATCGTTTCTTTTAAACTTTCATTTGGAAACCAAATTAAGAAATAGCATGTGTTACTGCGTTAATGTTTAAAGATGGATTCAATTTTATTTCGTGACGGAAATTAAGGAATACTCAAAATATGAAAATTTACAATTTAAATCATTATTAATCTTAGAAAATGCTAGAGAACGCCCAAAATCTCTGTTAAATTTATACCCAAAAATAAATGTTGTTTTTCTTTCTTGCAATACTTACTGTCTGCCTTAAACATCCCGTAGATAAATACAACTTGCCTTAAACAGTGATAGTTACGTTTAAATGATACTATATCATGACATTAATGAATCAGGCCGGCAAGGCATCTTGCAGGTAAGATGGACACGAATTATAATACATAATGTGCAATAAACAATATTGGAGATTCGTTAGCTGAAATAAATGTAGCGACAGTGAAAGGTTCCTTAAACCAATTATGCTCATAAGTGATGAATGACTTTAAATTTAAAAAAAACATCGGAAGCTATAACAGATGAAATAGCTTAACTTCGACGTCAACAACGAAAGCGTTAATGAGTTTATTGAATCTCCCTCAATACCTCTGGCAAATGAATACTTAATTGAACAATAATAAAGTACACAATGAAAGTGAGAAAGAAGTAGCTGATAAAAACGTCCAGAATTTGAGAATTAAAAGTATGAATGAAGCCTTCATGCATCTTGATAAATTTTCGACTATCATGAAAGCATGTGATCCCAGTGGAGAAAGTATATCATAAGTACGTAAGATGACTGGGAAAAAACAGCATGTTACAGATATCTTCAATTAGAAAAGAAAAATAAAGCTCGGATTCAACTAACTCTTCACGAGTTTATTCGTAAAATATACGAAAGTACTTAAATATGACTCGTTAATTTCAATATGTACACATATTGATTAATAAATGTTTTAAAACACAGTTTTTGGTCCTCTTTTTATCCATTTACCTTTCGAATAATTCAACATTCGACACACTTTCAGGAACCAATTATATGCGAAAGTCGAGGGCCTCCTGTACCTGTGGAAATTATTTGGTTAATTGATAGATTGCGTGTTAACGCGACACGACGTGCCTTCTGAATTTCCATAGACTCTCCAAAGGCAGTTCTATAGATGGATGTTTGATGCCTCGCACACTTTAGGTACACTTCGGTTCCTATTTAAAAGATTTCGATTTTCGATTGCGAAAGCTTATAGATTTGTTTGTCAACTGAACCACCATATTTTGATTAATGATGTGTAAATATTGTACATATTAGAAGTTACGTTTTTAAAGCGATTGATGTCGATTTATAGCAATCTTAGAATATTTTGAAACAGCTGGTGCATAACGGCCGAAATTTGGATTTCGCACATTGCAAGTGTGCGAAGTCAGCAAAAGGTAAGACTAAATTTTCTAATTTGTAGAATAACTATGGTGGAAGAGTCTGTTGCTAAATTAAAATCGAAAAGAAAAGTTATCAGGACTACCGTGTCCAAGATTCTAAAAAAATCGAATCGGAGTTAATTAAAGAAGAAATTGATACAAGTACATTAGAAGAAAATTTAGATCAATTAATCATGAAATCGAAACCTCTGAGGGAATTAGATGCTCAAATAGAGCGTGACTTGAAATCAGAGGCCGAAGAGTTTGAAACAGAAATTCTATCTTGTATCGAATACGAAGAGAAAATTCAGTTATGGCAATTCAGAGCAAATAAAAAATTGAAAGAATTAAATAAAGTAACAAATTCGGATAATGAAAACTCTCTCAATGAAACTAATTCTAAAATCGAAAGCAATAAATGTACGCGTCTGCCAAAATTAACCATCGCTAAATTCTATGAGGGTAAAAGTTTACAATTTGGTGCCCCTTGTTTTTTGGCGATTCCTTTTTGACGCCAAGATCGGCGCCAGGGAGACACAATTGAAGATGGCTGCTATACAAAACCAAAATAAGAAGTCAAAGAATTGCACAAACTCTGTGTCCATGTACACATCGATCTGTTTTCACTCAAAAAAAAAAAAAAAAAAAAAAAAAAATACTAGAATTGCACAAACTAGGCATTGCGCACTGGCCTAAATTTGTCTATGTCACATCAATCTATTTTCATTTAAATAAAATCAGGAAGCTAAAAGAAAGTTAAAACTATCATGGTAATCAGAAGTGAGGTTTCATCACCGAAATTTGAAAAAAATTGTCGCTAATCGAAGGGGCACCCAATTCTACACTAGAGCGCTATGGAGATTATACCAAGTGGACAAGTAGAACTCTTTTAAAGTAGCAATCCATGATAATGAATCTTTAACAAAGATCGAAAAATTTAATTATTTAAAATCGTACTTATGCGGCAGCGCTGCAAACGCGATACAAGTTTTTTGTATTTCGGAACCAAATTACGATGAAGTTACTGAAATACTTAAAAACAGGTTTTGCAGGAAAGATATCATTATAAACTCACACATGCAAAAACTTCTGAATCTTACTCAAGTAACCAAATAGTGACACTTTAAAACTTCGCAAACTTTGTGACACTATAGAAACTCAAATACGCAGCTTGAAATCATTAGAAGTCACACCGTATAAATACAGTTATATGTTGATTCCAGCCATAATGAAAACTCTGTCGTCTGATATAACCTTAGAATTGAATCGTAAAACGGATTCGTCATCTTTTTTTAATGTTGACGAATTATTGCAGCTTGTTCGATCAGAACTGGAAAGTCGCGAGAGAAGCCATCTTTTGCTCTCCACTCATAAATCAGAAAACACTTCCTGTGTTTATAAAGAGAAGGGAGGGAAGGGGAGTATCGCTCATTCCACTTACCAGCTCTTGGCGCCGGTTAAAGAAAACAAAACTACTAATTGGTGTCTGTTTTGTAATACATCCAAACATGTTACTGAAGACTGTGAATCACTGACAGTTGATGAGAAGATAATTTTATTACGTAAACATGCAAGATATTATCTTTATCTGAAGTCACCGCGTGAAGCAATGTCAAAGCGATCTCGTCTGCTCCAAGTGCAAAGGTCGACATAACCGTTCAATATGCTTTCGCGCTGAGAAAGAACGAAATGAATAAAATAAAAGTATAGAAGATTCGTATGTTCTTTCAGCGTTCTCACGCAGCAATATTAAAACTATTTCGCTTCAAATGTGTTGCGTAACACTTCGAAAAACTACGCAGTCCGTTTTAATTAGAGCTCTACTGGATTCAGGTAGTAAGCGTTCCTTCCTGAGAAATGAAATCGCGGATAAATTGAAGCTTCCTATTATACGAACAGAGACTTTCAGTATTTACGTTTGGAAATAAAACACCCATTAGAAAAACATTTGACGTTGTTAAGATAAAATTACAGAACAAGGAAACACCGAATTTGAAAATCGAAATTGAAGTTCTAGTGACTGAACAAATTTCAAGTTCTGATTTTAACCTCCTAATACCGATAGACACATTTTAGGCAAACAGTTAGAAGGTTTACAACTCGTAGATTCTTGGGATTGCAAATAAAAAATTGCTCTTTTGATAGGAGCTGATCATTATTATGATGTAGTAACTGGGAAACTTAAACGTTTAGACAAACGTTTAGTAACTGCTAAATCGTTATTCGGTTGGTCTCTGCTAGGTTACACTAAAGGTACAACGTATAATTCCACAGCTTTAATATCGTAGTTGAGGAAGATATAATATCTGATCAGATAAAGAAATTTCGGGAACTTGAAAGTTTAGGTGTGAAACCTGAAAATGAATCATCCGACCCTACTAAAATTTCCGTTACAAGGTTAGGCTGCCATGGAAGTCTGATAGAAAATATGAGTTACATGATAATAAAGCGATTGCGCTGAAACGGTTTCGAGAACCTTATAAAGCGATTTCAGAATACCCCTGAACTCTTTTATTCGTACCAAACAGTTCTACAAGATTATTTACAACAAAACATCATTAAACCAGTTCCAGACACTGTTGATAATGAATCTCAAATCACATTTTATTTGCCTCACAGAGAAACCGTTCGTAGTGATCGAACTACTAGTAAACTACGTATCGTGTTCGACGCGTCTTCAGATGGACCTGGTGAAATCTTGTTAAATGACTGCTTGGATATTGGTCCAAATTTGTATCCTGACATTTTTGAACTTCTATTAGCCTTCAGGCGTCACCTGTAGCATTTACAAGTGACATAAAGCAGGCTTTTCTTCAGATAGAAGTAGATGAGGACAGAGATGTAACGCGTTTTCTGTTTACTAAAAACCCATCTGATGATCCACAAAATTTTATAAATTATTGGTTCACACGTGTGTTATTTGGCGTAAATAGCAGTCCATTTTTACTGGCTTCAACCATTAAACACCATTTCAAACAATATGAGAAAACCTACCTTGACACTTGCAAATTTTTAAATGATCATATTTATGTAGATGACATCATTGGAGGACACCAAAACGTTGAATTTGCTTTCAATACCAGTTTAGAATGCATTAAAATTTTTAGAGATGCTAGTATGATGCTACATATATGGCACACCAATTCTCAAGAACTGCGCGAATTATGGATAAAAGAAGGTATTGAATCCGAAGAATATCCTCAAGTTTCAGAAGCTAGAAATCCTCCATTGAAAGTGTTAGGAGTTGCTTGGGACAACCAAAGTGACATAATTTACTTTGATGTTAAAAATTTGATAACATTTTAATCAAAACAAGTTAATACTAAACGTTTTGTCCTACAAGCAATACGATGAATTTTTGATCTTGTAGGGCTACTATCACCGTTTGTACTTTAAGTCAAAATCATATTGCAACAAATTTGGACACTTGCTTTAGATTGGGATGATGAACTACCAGAAAATTTATGTTCTGTATGGAAAACATGGTGCAAAGAAGTTTCCAACTTGGACGAAATCGGTATCCCACGATATTACATTTCTTCAATCGGTAACAGTGATGTGGAAAAGATTGAACTACATTGTTTTTCTGACGCTAGCAAAAAGGTGCATGGTACAGTAGCGTATCTGCGTATAATTTCTAGCAATGAACAAATATTCACGGTTTTTGGTGCTTCAAAGACTAGAGAAGCGCCTTTAAAACCGCTCACCTTACCTAGGTTGGAACTCAAGGGAGCTCTTTTGTCAGCCCAATTAGGCACTAGCATCACTAAAGTTTTGAAGTTACAACTTTCTTGTTTTTTCTGGACTGATTCGAAAATCACACTTTTCTAGATAAAAGACTGTGCAAAGAAATTTAAGCTTTTCGTTAAAAATCGTATTCAGGAAATACAAAATTTGACATCGCCAGAAAATTGGCATTATTGCCCCGTAAATGTAATGCCGCTGATTTGGCTTCGAGAGGAGCTAAACTTCATGAGCTGAAAAACAATCTTATCTTGTTTCAAGGACCAAAATGGCTTAGAATGTCATCTGAATAGTGGCCTCGACAGAATGAAGAGAAACCTCTCACTGAAGAAGAATTAGAATACCGCAAGAACATTAATGATATTTATGAATTTGTGTGCACGGCAGTTGAAGAAATAGTAATAGACATCTCAAAATATAGTAATTTAAGAAAATTGTTGAGAATAACTGGTTGGATGAAGCGATTCATTGGTAAAATTTGGAAAACAAACCATTTTACAGGTCCATTAACGACTGAAGAAATAGAAGATGCCGAAAATTATTGAATTTGATCTGAACTAGATCGTTTTTATCCCAAAGAAATCGAGTCTCTGAAGAAAGCGAATAAAGTCGAAAAGAAATCATCTTTATATCTTTTTAACCCATTTTTAGACCAGAACGGGATACTGACAGCGGGTGGAAGATTAGAACATTCTAATTTGTCACATGATGAAAAACATCCGGCAATTCTTTCAAGAGACTCCTGGCTAACGAATTTGATAGTAGAAAATTCACATGTTAAAATGATGCATCGAGGAGTAGCAACGACCTTAGCTGAAATTCGAAGTCGCTTTTGGATCCCAAAAGGACGTCAATTTGTCAAGAAAATAATAAACAAGTGTCTTATGTGTAAAAGATATTCATTAATGTCTGCTGACCAGACCACTTCTCAACTTCCAGAAGATAGAGTCCTCTCTGACCAAAAGAAAGATTTACCAAGATTTATTGGTTAGACAATTGTGGACTTAATGGAAAAAACAATATTTGATAGATCTTCGGACAGCTTATCAATTAAAAAATCCTAACGTTTATGATGATCTAAAAGTTGATGGTCTTGTATTAATCGAAGGCAACAAGTGTAAACTTTTGTGGAACTGTGGCAGAGTGATAAATGTTTTTCGTGGTCGTGATAACAAAGTTTGTTCTTGTGAACTAAAAACTGCTTATGGAACAATAATAAAACGACCAGTTCAATTATTATATCCTTTAAAACTTTAAAAACATTTTTATTGTTTAATAATATGAAGCACATTGAATATGTTTTATGCAATTGTTTATTTTGCTAATTTTGTTTCATATTAGATTAAGAATAGTCTAGATTTATTGAAGTAGTGTTAAATTGTATTTGATGTTAACATACCTTTTTCTAGAATTTAGGATAATGATTATAGTTTGGATATATTTTCTACTCATTCAATATACTTCTTAATTGTTTTATAATTATATGTTAAAATACTTATTGAAAAAAATTTGATTGTTGTTAGATAATGTGAAATCTTGACAGAGTTCAGGTGGAGAATGTGTGGAAATTATTTTGATTAATTGATAGATGGCGCTAGCGATGCGTGTTAACGCGACACGTGCCTTCTGAATTTCCATAGACCAGTTCGATAGATGGATGTCTGATGCTTCGCACACTTTTAGGTACACTTCGGTTCCTATTTAAAAGATTTCGATTTTCGATTATGAAAGCTTATATATTTGTTTGTCAACTGAACCACCATATTTTGATTAATGATGTGTAAATATCGTACACATTAAAAGTTACATTTTTAAAGTGTTTGATGTCGATTTATAGCAATCTTAGAATATTTTGAAACAGTACCTAAATTCAAATTCCTTAAACGCACTCGGATTATAATGGAAATTCTCTCTAAAGTTTCACTAAATACGTAATAAATTTGAAATAAAAGTGATTCGTTATCCTCGATGATCCGTTAGGGCGAATGATACTACTTGTATTTCCATGAGCGAAATGATACTACTTGTATTTCCACTATTAAATGAATGGTAAATTATTTAATTTTTTCTTCCCAATCTGCAATGACAAATTTTTTAAATTAACAGTCGTATTAAAATAGGTTGAAAAAAAGTATGTACACAGAAGAAATGCCATACCAAATATTGGAAAATAAGTTTCGGCAGTTAGGTATTAATTTCAATATTTGTTAAATGACGAATCAGATTTTATTAGAGGATAAAATTAAGTTTTGAAGTAACTTCAGCCAACTCCATTAAGATACTCTCGTTTAGGTAAAAAATTATTCTTCAATATAGCAATTTTAAATCTGAACCTAAACCAAATAAAAAAAAGTAATTACAGAAAATTTTGAGTTAGTTTTATCACATTTGAGCGCGCAATAAGAATTTCCTGCCTTAATACGAAACAAAGCCCTGACGACTACACAAATGTTGATAAATTGATAGCTAGTTATTACAAATCGCATGTCGAGAAGGAAACATCACGAACAGTAGAACCACTTTATTTATGTTTTATTGACATTTACTTATTTAAGTATGTGTGTCATACTGTATGAAATAATAAATTAAGCAATTGATTTTTTATTAACTTCTCTTTTTTTTTCGAATTTACGTTAGTTGTAGAATGACATTTCATTATTCTTACTATTCATAATATTCATATAATGTGGGTTCACTTACAACATATTGGTTGATGCATTAACTACAAGAAAAATATACTCGTGTGTGAATATCACATTTCTCTTATTTATTTATGCACATTTTATTAAAATGAACGAGTAAAAATATTATCATCTATTGATACTAAATAGAAGTGCTATATATACCCAAAATGCATTTGTTAAGTTCAAGAAGAAGAGCAGCAGCATCATATTTAATAATTATCTGATTTCATGCCTGAAGAATCTTTCAAGTGAAAGGAATCATTTCTTAAAATAAGAGTCAAGCATTAGGGAATTGCTTAGGTAAACTTTCAAATAATTTCAGACTTACATCATCTTCAGGAAATCGGTTCGAAGTTTCTCCAAAATTTTCAAATAATTTCTCTGTGTCTTGAGCAGCCTCCATTAGCTTATTAAAAAGGTATTGCTTATCAGCGGGGCTCTCTGAATCAGGATCGAAGCGTCTTTGATGAAATTTCTTTGACCATTCTTGTTCAGAAGATTCATGGTTGAATAATGGAGATCTCTTTCTGGTGTCTTTAACATTTTCTTCTCGAAATATCGGTGGGGTGAAAATTTCGTCAGCAAATATATTATTTTCTGAGTTTTCTCTATTAGGCTTAAACCTGGAAAAGGAAATTTACGTTAATTGTAGAATGACATTTCATTATTCTTACTATTCATAATATTCATATAACGTGGGTTCACTTAAAACATATTGGTTGATGCATTAAGTACAAGAAAAATATACTCGTGTGTGCATATCACATTTCTTTTATTTATTTATTTTCATAACATGTGTTTTGTGGAAAGGAGGAAGCTTTGCTCCTTTAGTATGATCGTCGTTTTAGAAAAGCAAGAACAAAATACGTTTTTACCACCGATTTTCTTAAATATTTGATTCCATAGTTTATGCATATTTCATTAAAATGAATGAGTAGAAATATTATCATCTATTGATACTAAATAGAAGTGCTATATATACCCAAAATGCATTTGTTAAGTTAAAGAAGAAGAGCAGCATCTCTTCTTCTTGAACTCTTCTTCTTCTTCAGCTTAATGCTAAATGAAGCATAAAACTCAGTATTTTGAAACACACAGAAAGTACTTTAATTACAACTGAATTTTACTTTTTCTCCAATTTTATTCCGTGTGTAATAAATTCAAATAAAATGCAAAGTATCATACTAATTCCGCTATATAACAATAATAATCGCACTAACACAAGTATTTGACGCTCTTTTGAAAGTCATAAAACTGTTACATGTAGAAGTGATTTAGAATGTTCTGGTATAACGTTGTATGAATGTCCTTTGTGAAATATTCTTTACACGTTGCATGAGTATGCTACTAACACCGATACTGGATGTGCTATTATTCGTTTTAGAACTGCATCATAGAGAATTGATTCAGAATGTTCCACGTGAATTTTTTGACACGTTAGTGAAACTTTCTGTTGTCAGTTGAGACAGTGTTCTATCTGCATCAGAATTAAGCATAATTTCGTTAACAGACAAGCACGAATAAATTTCTGTCAGTAATTATACAAGGTATTTCTCCAGCCTTCTTAGCATGCCTTCGTGGTGTAGTGGTCAGCACGCTCGGTCCAGCACGCGTATTCGAGAGGTCCGTGGTTCAAGTCCTGGCGAGTGCATTGTACATTTTTCATTTCTCCAGCACCGAAATAACCTAATGTCTCTACAACTAAAACAATGAAATTCTTATTTCTTCATTTCTCAGAATGTTTAATATTATTTTCTGTCTTCAGATAATAAGTATTTACATTTTTTCTTTTTTTTTTCAGAAACACATCCGCAATTAATTAATTTTATATTTCGTACAGTACAATTCAATAAAACACTATTGCAAAGCCTTTGAAAATATATACAAAACATACCTATGTAGACGCATATCTGAATTTTTATATCATAATGTCCGTAAATAAATAAAGCAGGTGGATTCAATTTCAAATACATTAAGTCTACCTCAAACTTTTAAGACTACATTATTAATAATCCTGCAACATTAATTTAGAATCCTGTAATATTATTATTTTTTCAAATCATGTGAAATACTAAAATATTTTTTAACAGACGGAATATATTTTATTAGTAAAAAGAGAAAATATATATTAAATATTCCTTAGTCAGTAAAGCAGGGTATATAATCCTTGTCTTTAATATTTTTTCCTTCAATTCATACCTATTCCGAAAAATCTGAAGTGAAGCTTCAATTATAAAGATTTAAAAAATTAAGTTAGAACCAACTGTAGGGTCTTTGACAAAAAATGTATACCCCATCTAAGAAACACAGCAAATAAACAATGGTAGATTAAAACTAATCGCCGCAAGATTTCGAGCTTTCCATCATCGGATGAGTGAAAGCTAATCTTTTGAAAGAAGTTTGTTTGGAGTCTGTAATATAATTTACGAACTTTCGGGGAATTTTCCGTAAGACATTGTTTCTAATTTTGAGTTCTTAAATCAATATTTCAGTTTGTAAACACTTCCTAATTTTTTTAAAGTCAGATGCTTTTACAATTCGAAAATTTAACATTTATTTGTCGCAAGATTTTTATGTACTTTCGTAATTTAAAATAACAGAAGTTTTAAAAAGCAAAGTTTTATTACCTAACAATAAAAGCACATGCGTGATCTATATTTCTTATGTTTCAGTAACATTTTTTTATGGTATTACCTTTAATTTCTTCTTCTGCTTTCTCAAATTTCGTCTTCCTCTGACAAGCAAATTAGGTTAAATCAAGGTACATTTTCTTATGAAAAACTAATTATGCCATGGTTTCAAATATAAAATTATAATTCTCTAAACATGAAAGGACAAACTTTAAACGGAAGTACAAGGAAACAAATTACAAGAAATTGCAGACGCAATTATTTTAAAATCGTTATCTGCATTTTAAGCAATTTAATGATTGATTTCGGTTTTTGAAGTTTCCACTATCTAAATTATATTTCTAAAAACGGAATGCTTCATTAAAACTTTAAACTAAACATAAAAAACTTCTACCGAATATCTACAACATTAACAGAGGATTTTCTTGAAAATATTTGACTCATTTCTCTTATTTCCTTCCCCTTTATACTCATTAGATGTTTAATTTTGATAATTGTGCTTCGGAAAATATTCCTATCTTGAAGCAATTAAATAATTTTTTACTAATTTATTAAAGTAACAAGGAACTACTAACTTATTAAAAAAATCAGATGCCAGCTTTTGACTAAAATGTATTTTACAGCATAGCTTGAATACGATTCGATAATTTTACTAATGATGCCATACCATGTTTTGGCATGAAAACAATTTATAGAAATCAAAGTACTCTCGTTAAAAGAAAATGTTTATTTTATCAAGTTATAAGACTTCACAATTTTAAGGAAAGTTGAATCATTTCATTTTAGCAGACTATAAACGTATGTACTTGAAATTCGAATTGAAACTTTCTTTCTATTAATGCTGTGAACGGGTTTCTTAAACTGTTGAGGTAGGCAAGTCGATTAATAATTTTTATTTAGAGATTAAATTCATGTCATAATTTTCTTTAGTACCCTATAAAGACACTAAATTCCCAGATTCAGATTCGTCAGGACTTCGGATTTGAGGTTTTTCCGATATTAGGTCATCAGATTGAATCTAGTAAGATAACATGTAGAAATTATAAAATTAAAAATATGAAATAGTGATTTATGAAATATTGAAGCATTTTTGCTCCGTTTTTTGTGCTATTACTTTAATTTTATTTTAAACATAATTTCATGTTTAATTACGAAATTCTATTTGTAGCTACGAAAATTCTCATTAAACTGTTAATAATTTTTTTTTTTTTTTTTTTTTTTTTTTGTTCTGAACAACCTGTCTCTCTGTTTCTTCACTACCGGTTGGTTTGGTTTAATTAATTATGGCAAAGCATACTAGAGCTATCTGCCTAAGGGAAAGGAGGCGTTCGTGGAGGACTAACAGAAACTGTCTCCTATACACGTTACACATGGGGAAAACCACAATTCAAACCAAAAACCACAAAAAACGCCCATGCAGCCAGCCCGTTCGCCTGGATTCGAACCCAGCTCGGGACTACCAATGTTCAGCTATCGGTAGCGATGTTTTCTGCATTCAGAATCAAGTTACAGATTTCACTGTCTGTTAGTAGATTGAAGATTGGGGCACTGTCATCGCAATGAAAAGCTTCTGCTATATCATCTTCATTTATTACCACTTTTCAACGTTTCATCACAATTTCCATAGATTGGAACATTTTTGCTTTTTGCTTGCAGTTTTTGAAAACCTTCGAACTCGTGGCTATTATCATAAAGCTTAGCTGCGTCCGCTATACACTATTGGCGATGTATCTTGAGACTGGCGATTAAAGACATTTGTTTTGTTAAATTTTGTCTTGCTTCTACCACACTCTAACAAAATAAATGCTGAATTGCATTAATTATTTAATATATTTACGATTATTTCTCGCACATGCTTGTCTCAATCCCAAACAAATAAATTCCCCCATATACTCGAAGCTTGTATAGGGCCGCAGCTAGACATGTTGAGTCCCGGCGCAGTCTTCCCTAAATTTTGCATTCAAGTGACTGAAGATTTAGCCATTATTTTGTTGCTCAGTGCTTCTCTAAATTCTAACTATCTTGCCTTCTCTAAATTCTGCGCTCGGTGAAGCCACACCAGATCTAGCACCCGTCCTGAGCTTAACTGAATAACAAATCAGTTATTCTCGATTCAAATAGCATTAAATTAATCTTTTTGCCTATGAATATTAGTTACAAAATTTATTTTTTGCATCAGGAAAAATATTCCGTTCGACTGTTTCTCGTCAGCTGCCCACCAGCGGCGCAACGTCGCTGAACACTAGTATTTTGGTTAGGAGTTCGAATTAATTATAACCTATAAAAATTTTGCCATCATCTTAAGATAGATGTATTTCTAACACTTGCAAAACATTACAGCTTTTTATTCAAAATTTCTAGGATATACGTGAATGTACATATTGGTGCGTTTTGAAATTTGGCGTTATAAGCCAAATGATAAATGATAAAATGATGAAATGAGGAAAGAATAACGCCAAATGTGCTTTACGCACTTTGTTTAAAATTACTTGAAAGAATGAACGACGCACCTTTTTTTTCCGTTCGTGCACAGTGAAAAAAGGGAAACAGGTGACAATAAATTGAGAATTTCGCCATGTGAATTATCATCGGTGCTGCTTGAAAAAGTGCGCCAAGATAAATTTTCAAATATTTCAATAAGTTCTCACCAAATTTTACAAATATTAATATTTAAGCATATTTTGGGTCGTAGATTAAAAATATTTAAAAATACAGGTGTGCCATTTCGAAAAAGTCCGATTTTATGTTAAAGTGCGCATTTTAGAACAATGCCATGCATAAATCATATATATATCCCAAGTCGCGCTTTCGAAAGATGAAAAACGCAATTTAATTTCGTCAGTCAGTCGAGTATTCGAGTTAAGTCTCATCCCCTACCATTTTTTTTTTTTTTTAATGTGTGTGCAGAGTATACTTCTTTCCTAACGTTATGATAATCAATCATCAGTACGTAAGTGAAAGTTACTTTAGCTATGGATCGAGTGCATAAAAAACAGATCTAGTTTTTTTTTTTTTTTTTTTTTTTTTTTTTTTTTATTTAAGGGGTACAGCATACATCAGTTTTCCAGTAACGCGTTTAGGGAATTTAAAATTAAAAAAAAAAAAAAAAAACCTACTGCAGTAAAATCTTCTAAATAAGATTTAAGCTTAATACTTGAAGAGAACTTTTTTTATCTAAAATGAAAAAGAAATGTTCAATTTACGATTCATGCATAAGTGATAATTATGCATTTGTCAGTTTCCAAAAGACAAAATAGTATTTGGAGATGAGTGACAGTAAAAAGCATTTTTACCGAGGTATAAAACTCAAAACAAAATTTGTTAACACTGAAGTGTATCACAATATTAAAAAAAAAAGAAATATGTCTCTTAAATTGAACTGCAGACTGAAAATAGCTAACCTGGAGTAGATTTGGTTGAATATTAAAGAAAGATTTTGTTTAAGTAGCGTGTTAACAACATGCCATTTTGCCTAATACTGCATGCAAAGTTTTCCAGTATTGTGAATAATAGCTCCTACTTTAAGGTATTAAAAATGCTTTCTAAAAATTACAAGATGCTTGCTTACCGCAAATTAACGATAAGATTTAATTAAAAAATAACATTAAGCTTCATTATGCACTATTTCTCAAGTAATATTAAAGGATTATAGTTTTATATATTACTTGAAAACCACTGCTTCCGATATTTGATTTATATGAAATATTTGAGTCCATAAGCTTATTATGGCTGTTATGTACAGCATATTTTTAATAATATGAGTTCTCGTTAAAATATTCTGCTAAATTTATTTTGTCAGACGAAATTCGTAAGTTCGGCGGACAGAATCTAGAAACGTTTTAAGTATGGATATAATCGACTGATTTTATCATTAATTCTATATTACGATTTAGACTTATTAAAATCTTGAACTTCATAATATTATTTGAGTATACTCATTAAGACATACACTGGCTTAGAATTTTAACTCGCGTCAGAACTCGTCTGCATGAATTGTTTAGGTTTACACGTTGATTCTTCGCACTGAATATTAAGATTTACTCTCTGCGCATTAATACATTAGGTACATATAGTATATCTATGATTTACATTTAATCAACAAATGGTTTTCAGTACTTTTGAAAACGTTTAGTTACACATCTGTCTAACTAATTTAAACTATAACAGATAAAGCAAACAATGATGAAAGAATGATAAATTTGACAAGTTAACTTACTTTACGAATGCTAGTTCGTCTGGCTTTGGAGACTGCAATTCGGAGAGTATGTTCATGGGCTAAAAATAAGAAACATAAAGTCAAATAAAGTCACTATCTCAATTTTTATAAAATGCACCTAAGAATTAAATTGTATAAATCTAAAGTAACAAATTTTTAAAACAAATGAAATGGCAGGAAGGCTTTGAAATAACCTTTTCACTTTTAACATAGTTTTCTTTGCTTAATATTCGGTTATGCTCCCAAGTAAAATCAGGCTAATTGAAAGTTTTTAGTCCCGGGAAAGAATGGGAAATGGAAAATAACTATAAATATATAAATACTTTCATAAGAACAAAATATGTAATATGTCAGAAATAGAAAATTTTCAAAAGGAATTGAGTCACTTTTTACTCAGCAATGGACAAAATTTTTAGTTAGTGCAAACTTAATATTTCTCAATAATTAATTAACTTTCCGCAAATAATACATTATCAGCAATGCTTTAAAGCAGGTATTCAGGATGCCGAAATCTGGCCATCGAAGTAGCGAAACGATTGACATTTCTACATTTCCCTAGACATTGAACGCAATGCCAGAGAAAAACACGTAAAAAAATACATAATTTGTCCATTAAACATTTAAATATATAGAAAAACAGAAAACACCAAATACAATTAAAATGAGTTCAAAATTCAATGAAAATTAATAAAAAAAGAAAAAAATCTGAAAGTTTAAATGAAATGCAGTAAAAAGGCGTATAATTTAATATTCCGTACAAGGAAGTCATGTGCTATCCGCATCAGATTTTTTTATTGTTAAGTTCTTATGTACTGTATGTCTAGAAATATGTTCTGTGAAAACGGGTAATATATGATTAAGTAAGTGTCACTCTGCGGGAGGGGAGAAAGTTTTCTGATTTTAAATTACGTCCAAAGGGGCGTTTTTTTTTAACATTTTATGTGTTACCTATATTTATTAAATAATGTTCTTTGCACATAAAAAATAAAATTCAGTTCTATAGCAATATCGCAAAATAATTTTAAAATGTGCATATCTTTAGAATTTCCGATATACAGTCTCGCGCGTTGGAGATAAAAATGTCTTTTCTGTATAACGTTGCCATTGCTCGCTTTGAAATCCTTGAGTTTCTTAATCAAAAATTCGTTAAAGTTTCACAAAATACGAAATCGATCATAAAACAAATTCCAAATTTCAAATTTGGGCTTCCAGATGCCTATATTCGCAGAAGGATTATGTCATTCAAAATTTGATGGCTATAGGTACTGTTGTTTCATCACAATGCGAGACATTTGCATATATTTATGCAGATTTTTCATTATTTAATTTCTTTAAATACAATACAGGGCGATAATATTTGGTGGGAACAATTTGAAAAGTGAAACAACGCTTGTAGTGAAATCAAGGCAAAATGCCAAAATGAAATTAATAGTCCTTCTGGGCAAACACACAAGACTGAAAGTTATGTAATTAATTTGTCCAGAAAGTGAATTGTTTAGATTTTCATTCTACGCGGGCTCGGGAAGTCTCTGGCGTCAAATATATCAAGCGTCACGTGATATGTGTGGTGGAAAATTTTAAATTAACTTTGAAGGAATTTTTAAATATTGGGTTGAAACATAAGGTAATGGCCGTTTATGTTGTGTTTAAAATTACGCAGTAAAAATAAAATGTATTGGCATAATATTTTATGTTATTCGAAACAGAATCTTTCCCTTTACAAGATGGCATATTTGAGTATTTTGTCTGAGCTAATTTTTGTTATTTTTCAGATCATTAAAATGGAGTGTCAAGTGGACAAAAATAACCATTTTCGACAACTTCTTTTTGCGTTTAATCGAGGCGCTAATGCTGCAGAAGCTGCCCGAGAGATTTGTTAAGTGTATGGAGAAGGTACAAAGCCTGAAGTAACTGAAAGAAATTGTATTGCCAAATTCAAAAATGGAAATTTCGACCTCCAAAACGCTGCTCGTTCCGGAGGACCCAATGAGCTTGATGAAGAGCGTTTGAATCAACTTCTCCACGAAGACGCGCGTCAAACCAAATTAGCCGAACGAATAGGTTGTAGCCAAATGACTATAGTTCGACATCTTGGGTCTATGGGAAATTCCAAAAACTTGGATATTATTGGCTAATTTATTGTTTTTTGTTTTGTTACATTAAAAATTTTTTAATTAAAAAAACGGCCATTACTTATGTTTCAAACCAATATAATTGCTTGAATCAAGGACATACTTAATTCACGATCACTATATGCCATGTCATCTGATTTGGATATTTTTGACGTCTTGTGCCAGGTCATTTTTCGTTGGGAGACCAGTAACTAGTTGAATACTATACATGGAAATTTTACAAGGCTGGTTTAAAAAATTTTCATTTTACCTTTACCTAATGTATAAAATTAATGTAATTATGAAATATGCATTATCATTTAGTAGTTACTTTAATTTATCTTCAAAGTAATCTTTGCAAATAGATATAGACAAGTGTTTGTATTGTTTATTTTATCTTTATTACACACTTCATTGCACCTTATTTTACTTATGTTAATATTTTCACGGAACCACAGTACCTAAGCAACTTTTTAGCGTACGAACTAGGAATTTTCTTTTACCTTTTTCTAAATTTTGCAGCTCAATACACAAAGTTTTTGATCACATAGGTCTATATTTGTTTGTTCTTTTTACTTTAATTAGTTATATATATATATATATATATATATATATATATTATCTTGAATTAGATTGTGCTTTAATTTTGCATTTGTGAAAATTCAGATTGATAAATGTAACCATGCCAATGCCGGAAGGTATTTTTCCACTAGCAAGCTCAGTGCTACAGGCCAACATATTCTTTTTTTGTGCATCTATCGACGAGAGTGTCGAGTCAGTAAGGCTAGAAATCCTAAATAAGTGCATGAACTTATTCTTAATTTTTTGAATTTACAGTTCACTTTGGAGTACGACGATATAAACAAACTATCTATAAGAATGAGTATCAGCGCACAGAATTAATAAGAATTTAAAGTAATATTATTAATAATTTATAGACGGTTTATTATATTATTATCCCTTATTGTTGTGTTTTAAAAATAATTATACTGTTGCCCATTATTCTACATTTTGAAAGAAGCACAAAACAAAATTAAAGGATGCATGGTGGTAGAAAATGCTGCGATACGCAAATAATTGTCATTTCAAGTGGAATGCGTTCATTACAGGCGTTAGCAATTAAATCCTTAAGCTGGATAAAAAGGCAGATAGAAATGGCGATTATTCATTCAGAAATATCGTTTACACTTTTTTTAATATGTGCGTGCATATGTGTGTGCATCACAGCTAGGGTCATAGTAGATCGAGATCCAATGTCTGTGATGAGCATATGCAGTTGATGTGTCACGGTGGGCCACATGGAACACTGTGTGGCATTTCAAGGACCCTTAACGCTACATCGCAGATATCAGTGCATAGAATAGCGCAACCCACAATGCATGCGGACACATCAACGGCGTAACTGTCTTTTCTGGCGAATTTCCCTTTTGGCTATAGCACCGTAATGGCCTAATCCGTGTATGGAAGCAGAGATGCGAACTAACGTTGAAGCCTGTTTTCATCGCAATACTGAACCCGCGGATTGATGGTGGCAATGGAAAACATCACACTCATATATTCAGTATAGACCGCATAGCCGACACTTTAATCAACCGCTGTTCCATGGCCGAGATTTAATTGCTCCTGATTATACCATATTTTCGGAGCTTTCATCACCTCAGCTTTGAACAAGACAATATACAACCGCATCTTGCCTGAATTAGTAGTTAAAGGTGGATAGTATCCCATAAACAGCACTTTTACGTGCTGTGACGTATACGTGCTTTATTTAATAGGAATTAGTCATGTGGCGGATGAAAAATAATGAGATTACAAATTGACATTTTGAATTAAATTGAGAGCAAAAATAATTTTATACTAGCTATAGTATTCAAAGAAATCAATGTGAGATTTCTGCACTTGCATATTTCTGTTATATTTCCTTTACTCTGTCGAAATTCAAAATTTCGACAAGTGCGAATATTAACTTAATTCTGATCACAATATTATCAAGGAAGAATTCTTCTTTAAAAGATAAATATTTCAGCATTTTAATTACGTTGTTGCAAGGGAAACGAAATAGGTACATGGAAGGACGGTTCTTTTGAACTTTGACAGATTATTCTACACTACAGTATCAATAATATGTATTAGATATTGTAATATTATTGAGAGCTTTTCTCACAACTGCTATATGGGTTTCTAGATGTGAGTAAAAACAATTTAAGAAGTATTAACACCTACAAATGCATATTTTGGATTTAAGAAGTCTATATAACAGTAACTGGAGCAGTTAAACGGATCTGTACAATGTCTTCAATAATTTTGAAAACAAGAACAAAAAAACAAAAAAATAATAATAATAATAATAATAATTTAAAAATGGTCGTCTTAAAGTTTTACTTCAGATATAACGTGTCAATTTATTCCTCTATGTGTCATTTTGACCTTTTTTAGTATGGCGGCAAATTTGGGGATAGCAGCGGGTGGTAAAACTTCTGTCTACGCCACTGTCTTACCCGCGCTGTCATAAATTCAGATCAAATGCTACCTCATTCCTGCCTTGACAGGCGAGTCCCTTAGATCTTTCAAAAACTTAAAAATGCCAATTCAGTGCTTGTAGAGAAAATGGTATTACTTCCACCAGCTAGTACGACAGATAAACTCTAGTACTGAACTGAATGAACATGGTTGAAATATTATAAATGACATCCAAAGTCGTTCTAATCTGTGTCCAGTGGTATAACTTCTGCTATAATTGCCAAAAGCAGTTGCTCAGGATATTGATTTCTGCGTGTTCTGTAGCTCAAAATTACCTGAAATTTGAGTCATTGTACCCTTGCATTATTTGTAAAATAAATAGGTTTGTGGTAATTGCTTTCTTTCAACGTGTAGTAGTTTTAATCGCCAATAGTGTAACTGTAACAATGAAATGGCAAGAATATTCCTTTTCTAGTTGCAGATATGGTGCTCCGATGATTTTCTGGTTTAGTTGGAGATATAGTGCATCCGTTCATTGTACAATTCTGAAAATCTACATCAAACATGTAATACTAGAAATGGGAAAATATTTAATTTCATCAAAGCAATATTAGGAAATTCGAATACTGATTAAATGAATGTATTATCTAACATGATTTAATAGGAAATTTAATTCAACTGTTAAATGTAATCTTGTATGCAATAATTAATTTAACATTCATCGAATGTTAAAGCTGCTTTCGGCAGAAAATTGATTCATTCCCGGATGATAATCTGGCTTAAACGTTTCATACGACGCCATTTAAAGTAACTTTAAACTATTTCATATGTTCCCATATTATAAGGGAAGTGGAAGCTTGTTTGCTAATAATGTATTCAACAATGAAGATAAATTTCCATTACTAAGATAAAATGTGATAAACAAACTGTGGTGTTATGAACTGATAATGAAAAACACTGTGAATAACTTTCGCTTGAAATCAACTTTAAAAAAAATTTAGGAAGAAAACCAGTGATGTTCAAGAAGTAAAAGCTCTTTTATGGATGGCGACAATTTCTTAGTAGTACGCTGTTCATTTAGCGTCTTTATTAAAATTATTATTTTTTACTTACAGCCACGTTTGTAACTTTAGCCAACCATTAACCACCCTTGATAAATCCTTGATCAGATTTGATTGATTGATATGATAGGGAAGGTGAAATGGTATTATGAATGGTATATATCGAAACAAGAATAGCCAAATAGTCCTCTATACAATATGGAATATAAGAATTACGAAAGTAAACAATCGTCTAACAATCCGCTATATTTATAATGAAGCATTGTCCTTATTGAGACGTTCTGGGAAAGCGTAATTTGATAAAATATCTTCAGTATCGAAAAGATAAAAATACCAACTCAGCACAGCGCACGGACTTAATGTAGGATACTTTCCATTCCACAATTCTTGCTTACAAATTTACGCGGCTAAATAAGATGAACTCAGCATGGGACCGCTTAGTTGAATTTAAATATAAAAATTTTATTATTGAAATAGAAATGAACATTGAAATATAAGCAAAATAAACGGAAAATGGTAGGTTATGAAATTTCTAAATAAGCGTGAAAAAGAAATTATTAATGAAACCAATAAATATGTAAACAAAAGAAGTTCTTGACAGTCACCTAATCAAGAAAGGCATTTAATTTCCATTTATAAGGAACTCGATAATTGATTAAAATAGTTATAAAATGAAATAATTGTGAGAGAACGTAAACTTTAAATTTTGAATTTTTGAATTTTTAAGAAATCCTACAAAAAAGCAACTGAAAAAACATACTACGTGACTGTCACAAACCGCAAATAGTAGATTTAGTATCATACAACATTTACCAAATTGAAATCGTCAAATATTTCACCTAATAATTAGGAAATAATTTCAATTTAGCATTTAATAAATAATGTGAATATAAAGAGCAAATTAAAATAATTCCCTTATTATACTTTTTGTGAAAATATTCAAAGATAGAAAGCATTTTTTGATTGAGTTATCTGAATCTGAAATACTTGTAAGAAAATTATGCTTACAAAATAAGCTTCAGTTTGAGAATAGATTTTATTAAAATATTTAATTCCAGAATATATTAGAAGTAAGAAAAATCTTCTAAGTAAGAGTGTTAAATATTTCCTTGCTTAGCCATTTGGCCGAAATCATTTCAAGTTTCATCATTAAGTGGCCAAAATCATTTCAGATATTATAGAAGGAATACGATAGAAATGGCTGAACATTAAATTTAATATGTTTTAATTTAAAGTCGATTGGTTTAGTTCATTATGGCAAAGCACACTAGAGCTGTCTGCCTAAGGGAAAGGATGCCTTCTGGAAGTCTTTCTCAGGGAAACTGGCTCTTACACTCTTACACTCGTTACACATGGGGACCACGAAAACGGCTGGCCCGTTCAGCCAGCCCGTTCGCCAGGATTCGAACCCAGGTCGAAAGTACTAGCATTCAGCGATTTTACCGCTCGGCTGCTGGTGGACTAAATTCAAGTTGAAGTCTTAATAAAATTATATGTGATATCGAAACATCCAATGCACCTACCTTGCACGTGCCAAGAAATCAATCGCGTTTTGAAGAAAGCGCCAGTATATAGATTCATTCTTCTAAAATGAGTTATACCTCATGTAGACAAAAAAAAAAAAAAAAAAAAAAAAAAAAAAGATAGAGGGCATCATCAAAATGTACAAATTTCCTTCTTTAAATAAGATCTCATGTACCTTTGTTATACATCTTTTTTAGTAATAAATTAAATCTGGTGTTCGCAAAAAGAGAGGAATTAAAATATTCTCTTCCAGATTATAGAATCGAATTACAAATCGACGTTCTGATAGAAGCTTCATCACTATTATTCCGAAAGAATCGTTTATCTATCCTTTATAAATAAAGCTCTTAAAAAAAAGGTGATATAAATTACAAAATAAATAAATAAATAAATAAATAAAATAAAAAATATGAAAGCTTTCAGATTTTACAATACGCCCAAAAAAGCGCTTCTTTAACGTTTTGTGCGTTGCCTTCATTTATTCAATATCATGTTCATCGCACTTAAACCATAAAATTCAATTCAACAGCAATATCGCAAAATCATTTTAAAATGAGCACATCTTTATAATTTCCGATACACTGTCTCGCACGTTGGAGATGAATTTTTTTCGTACAGTGTTGCCACTGCTCGCTTTGAAATTGTTGAGTTTCTTAATCAAAAATTCGTTAAAGATTTACAAAATAGGAAATAGATAATAAACAATTTTCAAATTTTAAGTGGAGTTAGTTCAACCTACTGAAAATTTGATGTCTCTGAGTAGCACTGTTTTTTCGCAGCGCGAAAAAAATACATACATTCATGCAGATTCTTCATTACTTAATTTCTTTAAATATAATGCGGGGTATTAATATTTGGTTTTAAAATTTAAAAAGTGAACCGACATTTATAGCGAACCAACGCAAAATGCCAAAACGAGATTAATAGGCGCTCTGGGCTATAGCCCAGAGCGCCTATTAATCTCGTTTTGGCACTTTGCGTTGGTCGTTTTCGCACTTTGGGCTAATAAATGGAGCATGAAATCTTGTTTTCGCACTTTGGGCTAATAAATGGAGCATGAAATTTAGAACCTCTAAAGCGTTTTTGTTGACAAGATCACATGTCTATTTTAAAACGTTTGCATGTAAGAGTGTCAGTAAATAAAATTAAACTGAACAGCTTTAATATCAATGTTAATCTTTCGAGCGAGCATTTCCTCCCTTTGAAAGGAACCCGCCTATCGTCTAAGTTTGGAAAGAAACAAGAATAGAAGTTATCGGCTGCAGAAGTTTACACGTTGAAAACAGAGGCTCCTACTTAGAACAGTTTCAAGAACTTCACAGTTAACAGTTACTAAATTTTCTGGATTAAATGAAATACTTAATGCGCTAGGATTTTCTCGGACCACAGAAAAGCTGATTGTATCAGCCGAATATAATGTTTGGTCTGCAAGAGGCAACGTTTGCTCTTATTCGCAAAATCAAGGACAAACAGATTTTTATTTCTTGAAGAGAATAATCCTATATGTAGGTGAGAGCGACTTTAGTAATTTCAGTTCAGTTGACTACTTTATTGCTCCAAAGAATGAAAAGCTAAATTTCAAAAAACATGGTACTGATAATGTAACACAAGACAATAAAAATGTAGTATTTACATGGGATCACATGTGTTGGTGACAGGATTAGATAAACTAATCCTCATACTGGTTGAATCTGAAAAAAAATGGGCAAACCCTTAAGGAATGATAGAACGAAGCTGTACGAAAAATATTCGTCATAGAATGTATGGTTGGAACGCAAACGGCTAGCCACCAAGTGGCATTGTAAATGGTATTAAAAGGGTCGGTCCTCGCACCCAAAAGGGATTTGCTACTGGGGATTGCCAAGAGAATGGCTGGTTGTACGAACCATGGAATTTCGAAGGCGATGGACTGGTCGAAATGGTCCCATAGCTTAGCCACCAAGATCACCAGATATCTAATTTTTGGACTTTTCTCTCTGTAGCCATGTGAAAAGCCAAATCTACGAGTGCTCCTTTGAAACTAATATGGATGTAATCCCCAGGATCACCGTTGCTGCTGGCGATACTCGAGAAATGTCTGGTGTCTTCGCAAATGTGAATCAGACCCTATCAGGAAGCCTACATTACAGCTGGCGGAAGGTCTTTTGCGCAATTTCTTTGTTCACATACACTGCGCCAAAAAATGTCAAAATACCTATATTAAAACAATGCTAATGTATAAATCTAATATATATCCTAAGTCGCGCTTTCGAGATTTGAAAAACGCAGTTTGAATTTTGTCAATCGGCCCAGTAGAAAGGAAGATATAGAACTATGCCTTCCCCCCCCGCAGTATACATCAATCACATTCTTGTTAATAAAATGTTTTCTGAAGTATGTCCTCTCATTCTTGTATTAACTCTTTAAATGTGACAGTGGAAATCTACCCTTTAACTTCTCCCCGCTTGTGTTCCGACCATACATTCTATTTCGAATATTGCTCGTATAGCCTTCTGTTACCCCCTAAAGTGTTGCCCACTTGTTCAGATTCACCCCGCAGAAGCAATCAAAGATCTCATATGTATCTGAATATTTTAGAAAATAATTTGAAAGCATTTGTTTTCCACCATACCGGACTTTCTCCCCGCTTCACGAGAGTTTGTAGTTTGCTTCAACATTCTGGAAAGTTTGTGCTATCACAACACAAACGTGTACAAATGCTGCACTTCGTTGAATGCCAGCTAATCTCAATCGAGTCTATTATTCTGTCGCTATCGAGTCTATCGTAATTTCATATGTAGTAATATACCTGTTAGCTGCTTCAGCGTCCTATGAAACTCAAAGATTTGTTTCTTCCCCCCCCCCTAAATATAAATTTTTTCCATCGGAAACTGCACTTAGAAAAATTTTCTTTCGCCAGCTGCCAAAACCCTATTAAGATATCCGCCTACTCGTTTTTCTGTCAAGAAAAAAAGTTTCGTATGTTTCTTTAGTCTCTCACGTGAAAATAAACAAAAACAAATAAACGAAATTTCTCTTACTTGAAAAAAAAATATATAAAAACACGACTTAAAATGAGTAGTAGTTCTATTGCAATACCAGCTGAAAGGGACCGGAAGTACATTCCTATTTTCCGGCTTTGAAGTGAACTGCCTTTATACAGAATCAAGGGTAAGTTTTTAAGTGGGCTTAAGTGAGCATTAGACGACTGTGAAACATCAACAAGAGCATACACAAGCGTCGTTCCGAAAATAAAATCAAGGTAACATTCTTGAGAATAACTTAAATTTTGAGTTTACTAGTACTGAAATAAATGAAGACGCCTGTGTGTCATTTGCTAAAAACCTGTGGCAGCAGACAGCGTGAAACCTAATTATCCTAATTAATGGAAAGGCTTCATAGTAAGCGCATTAACAAACTCCGAGAATCTTGGAATTGAAATTAAAATCGTATGTTAAGAAAAAAAAGTTTTTAAATAAACTTATGTGAATGATAAAGCTTTGTTTGTGCCTTACAAATTTCACATAAAATAGCCAGACGTTAAGAAAAACCTCACACGATTGGTGAAAAGCTTATTTTGCGAGCTGCAACTGAGATTGTAGAAACAATACTTGGAGATAATTTTGCCAAATAACTGCAGTCTATACAGCTATCATAATACTTTTGTCCATCAAATGACGATATACCTGAAGATATACAGAATCAGCTTTTCGGGAAGTTGCGTGATATGTTGTTTTTAATTCAGCTTGATGTGGCAACGGACAACAATATTGCTTATTTCATTGCCTATGTTTTATTTTATGACCTGTATGTCAGCGGTAGCACAACTGCTTTACTTCAAACCAATTGAACTCACAGCAACAGCACTAGCATTTTTTGTATCTCAAATGATTTTATAAACGGGGTAAAACATATAGTGCAAACAATTCTCTCAGAAGATGCACCGATAGTGCTCTTTCAATATCTGAAAAATTCCAAAATATACAAGCGCTTGTGAAACAAAAATCTCCACTGTGTGTCTGGACACATTGCATGAGAAGCTCTAGCTTCGAAAGAAATGCGTTCTGTCTGAATATTGTGCTAATGACGGTAGTAAATGTACTAAACTTTATTAAAATGAAACCCCCTAAAATCAAGAATCTTTACTGCACTTTATAATAGACATGGCTGCAGGACATTCAGCGTTACAATTTTATTGTGAGGCAAAATGCTGAGAAGTTTTGCAACGTATTTATGAAATAAAAGATGAAATCATTTTTTTTTTCGTAGAACAGGAAAACTGACCGGAAGTTTCGAGATGGTTTATTTGTGATGAAATTGATCTACTTGATCGACGCACTCGAGAAATGAAATATATTGAATCTTCACCTCAAAGAATTAAACATATATGCTGGATATGGGTGATAAAGTTGATGTTTTTATAGAAACTGGAATTGAGGAGTATAAACTTAAAACGAAAGAAAAACTAGTAATATTTTCAAATGTGAATGAATGTGTTAAAACTTACAAGGCTGAAGAACAGTATGAGAAAGTTGTTTTTGTAACCACTGAAAATCACTTAGCCATGTTTGCAAAGAATTTTATAAAGTACTTTCTTGCTGACGACAACTTGATTGTAAGTATGAGTGAGTTAGATATCCATTTGAAAATACTTTCGAAAGCCTCTCAAATGCCGAAGAAGAAATCTTCATATACTTCCCAGCAAATGACTAAATCAAAGGCGCATTTAGCAATGAATCACTCTTTTAACCTTCACCAGGGTTTTGCACTGGCAATAAGAGTATTTCATTTGCTTTTACCTTTTTCCAACATCTTATCTTTGAAAAACCAGACTTTCTGAGGTAGTTGCTTTGAAGACAAACTATAGATCTAAGCGAAATATAGTAAAAATAACTCAGAGTTTCTATTTCTAGTATTTAGACACTCCTTCAAAATCCTATGGTCAAGACAGTCCCAAGAAAGTCACTAATAATTATAAAACTTGCTTTTAATTTAGTACTGATAAGTTAATTATTAAATACATTGTGCAGTACTGATACAGTACTATGTATAAGTGTATTATATCAGTGTAAATGTGTATTTCGTTTTTGTTATATCAGAATGTATTTTGAGTTTTTTATTTTTCAGTAAAATTAATTGCTTTAAGAAATCTTTCATTTCGATGTATTCGCTCCCCTCAATTGCTGACTTAATATTTTGCTTCGTGAAAATGAAATTGTGTCTTTAAAAAAAGGAATGAAAAGAGCGTCATAGATCTTATTCCAAATTTTATCATACCGAATGCAGAATGACGTTTCCTTATCGCTGTGTTTCAAAGATGATATCTTCTAGCTGCTTGCCTCATGAATGTTGCCTCCTAAAAGTCTCGTTAAGAAGAACATCAATGAGGCTAGTACTGCTGTGATCTAAGTATAAATAGCATCTTTTAGTTATCTTTTAGTTTCTGTACTGTGAGCGGCCCATGTTAAAGGTTTCAGCATTTTAGTATCCCTCAAAAAATAATCACATCGATCTGTTGAGAAACATTCAATGTCACCAAATTCTGAAATGAGGTCTTTTAGAAAGATTCCTTGCAGAATTACCCTAGATTCATTTGTCGTATGTTGAAACTTACTGGAAATTGAAGTGTGCATTTCCCATTGATCTCAGACTGCATAAAATAACAAAACCTGTTTACATACATTTGACAAGTCACATTGACTGGGCATCCTTCTTCCTCAAATAACTATAATCTTACCAGTTCAATCATGATTACAACCTGAAGGGACATTGTTTACACTATTCAAATATAAATACTTCTCAAGCTTCATCTCCAAAACAGTCACAAGGTGACAAAATGTAATGGAGTCAATCATTCTGCCGTAGCCTGAATTTTGTACGGAAAATATTTCTCGTAAATAATTTTGTAAAGTTAAATAAATCATAGCACATAGCATTCAAATAAGAATTTTAATTATATATATATATATATGTAATAATTTATTTACTAAATAATATTGATTATATATACATACATAATAAATATATTACTTTTAAAATAGATTGAATAATAATTCTAAAAAATCATATTATATAATCTCTTCATAAGTCAAAATTTCTATTCTTACCACATCGGGTGTCGTGAATTGTAAGACTCGAGAACACAAACCAGGATCGTAAGATATTCTGTGACGACTGGAATACAAAATATTCTGGACAACGCACTGTGTGTAGTCATGTTGCCAGCGATAACCTCCTGCGAAGAGTCGTGTTAGTTCTCTTTCCAAAAGTTTAGTTGTTTCAGAGCCCAAAAGATGGCGATAGATGTCTGTGTCCAAACCATAAGGCATCTGGCAACGACCAAAGGCATTATCTGAAATAAAAGAGTAAAAGCATTAATACATATGCCGAGAAATTTCTTTGGGCGAGTGAAAAATGATAGCAATGAGCAAGCGGGGCATGAAATAAAGAAAAATTATGCATGTGGATACAAAAAATATTAACAAAAGAAACCCTCCCAGAATACTAAACAAATTAAAAAAAAATTAATATTGCTCTTTTTATACATTCAGATGAACTCTGTCATTAATTAAATTTTTGTCTTCGAAGATAAGCATTCGGACAAGAGTTGGTGAGTTTTGAATTATACTTTACCCAAAACTAAAATGACCAGATATTTCAGAAGCGGACGCGAGACAAGAGTTTCAACGAGTTTGAATGAGATTACTTGCAACATTATTTTACTAAATTAAATAGGTAATACTGTTAGTTGAGTTTTTCAGCTTTCCACATAAACAATGAAACCATCCAAACAAAATCATGTTCCCGAATTATGACTGTATTTTGAGAAAATTTTCTTCTCGAAAAATAAATCTATCGTATGATGTTAAAATACCAGTGTTTTTTTATGTGCCCTGAGAAACATTCCTTGTGTTTAGAAAACATTGTGGTGCAGGATTGGCTGTACCTATTATCAAAATATAACTATATTGCGGCATTTGCGCCCAGTAAGTGGAGTCCTGCTACTATTGTTACAAATTTGAAAGAAGCATAATTATTTTAACTGCGGGAAATATCTCGCTCTATTTCGCTAAATTTCAGTTTTATACTTGGACGAAAATTTAATTTTTCAGGTATTTCATATCTTCCAAAACACAACATTCAGCTGAATAGTTTTTATCAGAAAATAACCCTTCTCCGAAATGTTTTCTTTGGAAACTAAGATTTCCTCCCTGTATTTACTTATACAAAATTTTCAAAAGAAAAATCCATTAAAAATTCCCCAGGAGATTTAATTTCATTGCCGAACTTATGAGTGCAAAAAGCAACTGGAATGGAAATATAAAAATAATTTAACAAACCAGTCATTTATTGCACCTTGACAGTACTCTAAAATACGAATCTAGAAAGCATGATATAATTGCATATAAAATGCAATTAGATTACATGATTCCATATAAATTATTATGCCTATCATTTACATATAAAATGCAAGTAGAATCTACCATCTGATCCATTCTAAAGTTGAAGTAAACTGCATGATAATGTACAGAAGCTTGTCTTCTACAAATGACTGGTGAAACTCCTCGTTGTCAATGTAAAAAAAAAAAAAATATTTCAAATGATATATTTACGTTTTGATTCATTCATCTCATTTTTTTCATTCTTGAGCTTTGTGATTATACACTATGCATCGTTATCTTTAGTAAAATAATTCCTCTTCAGCATTTTTTAGGAAGGACTAGTTTGTACAATTTATGCACTTGCTCTTTTCCTTGCTGCATTTTTGCCATTTTTATTTATTTTCCGATATTCTTTCCAACTTAACGAGGAAAGAAATTTTTCTGAAGTTTTCACGGATTATCTTCAACTTAGAGACGGAGACAATTAGCTCAACAACATATAATAACACTGAAATTTACAGAGGGAATTGAAAGCAGACGAAACAGCTCTGCAGTGCGTTGCATTCTTTTCCTTGATTTGCTGAAAATAAGGATCATTTCGCTTCGTTTTTATCGTTTTTTCTTTTCGCGTTAGAAGAAGCTTTACAGATTAACGAGACAATATTTTTTTTCAAAATTAGTTGATAATGTGGATAAAAATGAACTAGGTCTTAACTGCGCTAGTCGTATAACCTCTGACCAGTGAGATGTGTTTTTGATATTTTAAAATTATGTTTCGTTATAAATTAATTTCCTTTTTCATGAGCTAATTGATTACATCTTACAACGATTATTGATCTTACAACGAACTATTGCATGTGCTAAGATCAAACATAAACTCATCATTAAAAATAAATTATTTCTTTTAATAAAGTATTTACTAATGAATTAATGAAACCTAATAAAATTACTAGAAAAGAAGAAGGTGAAACAAGGATTATTAATTATATAAAAAATAAATAAATAAACAGAAACAGTTAGCTATAATGATTTTGGAATATATAGAAAAAAATATTTGTTTCTGAAAGATTAAACTAGTGTGAAATCACTGCCGAACTAGCAAAAGAAATGAGCGCTTCCTTAAAAGTCTACATATGGTATCAAAATATTTTGGTCGGGGATGATCGCCACACAGAACTTGACTATTAGTATTGTTCAGTCCGTTTTTTTTAATTATGATCTTATACATAATCATCATTTTCAGTGACGTCTTTCTGGAAAGGTGGTCGCGTTCTGAAGCATACCTTCAAGATGACGAACTTGAGGACTAAGTTATTAGATTAGCTTGGAGAGTTCTCCATATGTAGTCTTGTTATCTGCGCTTTATGAAGTACTCAGATGAGGTGCCTAATCTAAACTTTATGAGTCTGTGGTCACTGAGGGTGATCGTATCAGTAACAGTCCAGTGCTGAATCTAGCAACTTGTGTATGGATTAGCCAATGTCAGGTCTGGTTAACCTCGGTCATGTGTGGTCCAGAAAGTTGGTATCTTGAGTATTGACAATCACTAGTCTGTTTAATGCCATATATACTTGTATCAATATAGCACGCTGATTCTCTGTACGCGTTAAAGTCCCCTGGCACGATGTTGAACGTGGATGTGAAGAGGTGTTCTTAGTCCAGCTCACTCAGGAGTGCATCGACGTTTTCACTGGGAGGAAAGTAAACGCAGTGATCATGATTTTGGTATTGTGAGCGACCAGTAGTACTTTCACGGTATGTTCTGTGAAACTGTGGAAAAAAGGAATGAGATGAGCATTGAAAATAACGGCTGCTAATGAGTTTTGTGAGCAGTTAGTTTGGCACGAAGAAGAAACATCAAGCAAATTACCATGCTCAGTATAAGGATTTTGCAACAGCACAAAGCCTGCTCCATGTTCCCGCATCTTCTGCATCATATTGCTTGTAGCCGATCTTGAGTGATGTAGGTTGCACTGATAGAAGAGTAGATATGGGCACTGGCGGAGAACGTTTAGTTCGTGGTTTTTGTCATTTATCTGACTGCTGCCTTTTATATTTTGCAGACCCCTGAGCTGGCTTTTATGTGAAGTCAGATAGGGTGTGCCTTTCGTCAAGTTGGCCCTTTTCGCAGTTGTGGCAATGTTCACCCAGCAGTGCATTACTCAGCGAATGGCTGCCTTCACAACTTTCACAGACTTGAGCATTTTTTCTGTTGTTTCTGAAGTGTTCAGTCTCTTGGCGGTTGTGACAACGGATGATTCTATAATATTTCCTAAGAGGGCAGGAACTGAACCCAAAGAAATTTCTTTCTTCAGAAAGTATGTCTTCCAATGTCTCAGGTGCAATACCCACTAGCCAATTGTTACTTTTATTCTGTTTTGGAAGTGCTTATGTGTAAGAATATTTTTCCTGCTGCTGTTGCTGGACTTACAGCTTCGGTAGCTGATTTGATGCTCTCTGCTTGAAGGTCTGAGGGGATGTTTACGTTTCTAATCGTCTTGGCGTAAACTCACGGATAAAAAGCGAATTCGTTAGACAGCGGCTTTCCTCGAAGGCTTACTTAAGGCACAACCGATATTTTCGCTCTCGATGCCTGACGTTTCTATGAGCGTGTGGATCGAATATGGTCAGAATTATGCCCAGCTACTCCGGACATGAGTTGTTGCTAATTGCGTACATATTTGCTCTAATTTTTAGCTCTATTTTCGTTCTTCATTTTTAAAAGCAGAACGTGATCCAAAATTTTCTTTTTTTGATTGGGGCGGGGAGGGACTCCTGTGGAATTACGGTTGCACTAGTGTGAAATATGACTTTTCTTCTACCGGTAAATTCACTGCTGAAGGACGGTTTTGCTCTGCAACCTTTTTAGAGTATTCTGAATCTCCACTGGTGAGCAAGAAGGGCACAGTAAATCATCTTTGTGGAATAAACGTTCTGCTCTATTATTCCGCAATGCCTCCTTCTCTTGCAATAGTAGCTTCTTTTTCCAGAAATAGAACCTATTTCTGGAAATAGCCGCCAAGTAATACTGTAGTGTTGCTGTGTCTGCTATGTTGAGATTTTGGTTTTGATTTTCTCAATATACTCACCGAAATTCTCTATAAAAGCATGCACCTTTGTAATTCGTTACGTAACTACCTCTTGAGATTTCATTTGTTCTAGATTCTTTTGTAATTTCTAGTTACAGTCCAGCAGCTACAAATAAATTCCTGAGATTGCACGATTTTTGGAAAATTACAGTGAGAAATTAAATACCAAAATAGAAAAGAATTATTAAACAAGGTAATTAATAGGTTTGGACACACAAACAAAATGGAGCTGAGACGTTAAAAAACATAATGCTATTACACAAACATATTTAATTAGGAAGTAAAAGAGAATTAAGTTACAGCAATTGGGTTAAAGTATGGCAACGGCGCTAATTAGTACTAATTAGTGCTGTTCTAGAACCGAGATAAGTAAAACAAGTAATTAGTGCTGTTCTAACACAAAAATAAGAACACAAGATATAATTAAAAAAACTGAGATAATCAAGTAGCTGATGCCTAAGTTGATGTCTTAGTCAGTAAATATTATATGAAAACAAATAATCAATTAATTATGATAAATGAAACATGCCTTACAGAACGCGTTTGCGTCCACAGTTAAATGACCGATTATTTCGGCCAGTACTGATAAATATCTTTCAGCAAGTGTCTGGAAGTTAGGAACAACACTGGAGCTTCGAAAGTACTATAAGACATTCCAAACTACAGTTCTCAATATTTTACTGACATATTGCCAGTTTGTTTTACCTTTAAAAAGACTCAAAAATTAAGAAATGTGATAACTCAACCATGATTGCAACGCAAGCCGGAATAGGGAAAATGAACGTGAAGAAAATACCTTACAGACTATAACTGTAGTCCTTCTGGGATTAAATCATTTGGCATGGAATTTGTAGCATGTGCATTCATTTAACAAAATTAAATGTCGCTATTTAAATAAAAGAATGAAAGTAAAATATGAACAAACATTAAAATAAAATAGCACCTAAAATTTTCTTTGCTTACTTTTAAATTTAACAAAATATTTTAAGTAATATTTTAAGTGCATTGTGCATAGTAATTGATACACTACTTTCACATTAATGCGGATTACCTTTAATATACTCTCATTCTCTTTTACATCCCTCTCTTTCTCTCCCTCGCTCTCTCTCACGCACACGTATAAATTTGCGAAAGAAAAAATAATTGAAAGGCTAAAAATTGGGAATAATTCAAAATAAAAATCTAAATCACGAAAAGAGAGAGCTACCTGATTTTTTGCAGATTGGTGAAGAGGAATGCCAAAAGGAGGAAAGCAAATGGAAAGATTTCTCGATACACTATAATGCTAAAATTAAATTTAAGCATGCTATCAAAGTACTTTGTGAAAGAATAAAGACTCGTTTTATGTTTGTAATGAATGGTGAGATCGGTGGAATTCATAATAACTAAGATTTACTAATTCAGAAGTCAAACAACAAAAATCAGCGTTAATTTACAAAATTTTCACAGGACTAGTTTCGATGGTTTTACCGAACCATCATCTTCAGCTGCAAAACCGCAAATGAACAAGATAGGAAATAATGTTTAGATAAGATAAGAAAGCCTGGACAAGAATAAGCAAGTGGCGCCATCTGTTGGCGAAACCAGAACTAAAACATAATTTCTCTAAAAGCCGAATGCAAATTTGGATTGGAATTAGGATCGTTAAGTAGAACAGAAAGATTTTTATGAATGTGAAATGCCTCTAGAAAATCCAGTTCTCCAATGGAAGATGTTTTTTGAATAATTTTGGCAGCAGAAAAATTGAAAGTGTGATTTTCGGACCAACAATGTTGAGCAACAGAAGACTTCTGTGTTTCCCTTTTTCTAACATATGCCTCATGTTCTTTGACGCGAAATTTTAAGGCTCTCTTAGTTTGGCCAATGTAAATTAAACCGCACTGGCAAGGAATCCTATAAATACCCCAGGAATTCATATCCGGAATGGGGTCCTTGAGTATAGAAGTTGGAATTTTATTGATGGGAGAGTAAACAACCCGAAAGTTAAATTTCTGCAAAATATGTGCAACTTTATAGCTAATTGATGGAAAGAAGGGAATGACAACAGAATTTTTATAATCTCCTAAAATAAGAGTGTGGCTTTTAGTGTGTTGAGATGAGAATTTTTTAACTGCTTGATTAATAATGTTGGGTGAAAAGCCCCTGTCAATAGCTATTGCTTTTAAATAATTTAATTCTTCATCAAGGGCTAGTTTGGAGGAGCAAACTTGAAGAGCACGGAAAACATAGGAATAAAATGAAGCTAACTTTTGTTTAGTCGGATGACATGATTTAAAGTGTGGCGGAAGGCAAACCGATGAAGGTTTACGGTAAACTGTAGTACTGAAGTTGGATGTGTTACGTGTGACCAGAATGTCGAGAAACGGAAGAGAATTGCAAGTCTCAAGTTCAAAAGTGAACTGAATAGCAGGATCAATAGAATTCATTGTTGAAAGAACTCTATTTAAATCATCTTTATTACCTTCAAACAGGGTAAAAGTATCGTCTACGTAGCGGAACCATGCCGAGAAGTTTCAAACAATTTTGATTCATAATAATGCATGTAGATATCAGCCAGGATGGGACTGAGGGGGCTTCCCATGGCTAATTCCTCAGTTTGCTTGTAATATTTATTTTGGAAAACAAAATGTGTTTGTTTCAAACAGAGTTGAGTGAGAGAAATTAGCTCATCAATTTCGATGCAAGAGAAATGAAATTCGCGAAGTCTGGTTTCTAGACATCTTAATGCACCCTCCACTGGGACATTGGTGAATAATGATTTTACATCAAAAGAAACCATGAGTAAATTACGAGGAGAAATGTTTTTAACCTTTTTTACAAACTCTATTGAACTTTTTATGGTGTAAATGTTATTGTCTAATAGAGTGGAAAATCTAGAAACTAAATATTTAGCTAATGGATACGAGGCAGTACCTAAATTTGATACAATAGGGCGGAAAGGAATACCACTTTTATGAATTTTGGGAAGAGCATATAATCTGGCACAATTCGCAACAGATGGGATAAGCGAATGTTTTAAGTTGCTTGAAATGATTTGCGAAGATTTGATCGCAGTTTTTATTTTGGATAAGTCCGAAGGTGAAGGATCTTTAGGGATCGGATTATATGGTCCTTCATTTAAGAGTTTAGTGACACCATCGATGTAAGTGTTCTTATCCATGACGACTATCTGGCCACCTTTGTCGGCCTTTGAAATGACAATATGAAATGATACTTTTACCCTGTTTGAAGGTAATAAAGATGATTTAAATAGAGTTCTTTCAACAATGAATTCTATTGATCCTGCTATTCAGTTCACTTTTGAACTTGAGACTTGCAATTCTCTTCCGTTTCTCGACATTCTGGTCACACGTAACACATCCAACTTCAGTACTACAGTTTACCGTAAACCTTCATCGGTTTGCCTTCCACCACACTTTAAATCATGTCATCCGACTAAACAAAAGTTAGCTTCATTTTATTCCTATGTTTTCCGTGCTCTTCAAGTTTGCTCCTCCAAACTAGCCCTTGATGAAGAACTAAATTATTTAAAAGCAATAGCTATTGACAGGGGCTTTTCACCCAACATTATTAATCAAGCAGTTAAAAAATTCTCATCTCAACACACTAAAAGCCACACTCTTATTTTAGGAGATTATAAAAATTCTGTTGTCATTCCCTTCTTTCCATCAATTAGCTATAAAGTTGCACATATCTTGCAGAAATTTAACTTTCGGGTTGTTTATTCTCCCATCAATAAAATTCCAACTTCTATACTCAAGGACCCCATTCCGGATATGAATTCCTGTTGTATTTATAGGATTCCTTGCCAGTGTGGTTTAATTTACATTGGTCAAACTAAGAGAGCCTTAAAATTTCGCGTCAAAGAACATGAGGCATATGTTAGAAAAAAGGAAACACAGAAGTCTTCTGTTGCTCAACATTGTTGGTCCGAAAATCACACTTTCAATTTTTCTGCTGCCAAAATTATTCAAAAAACATCTTCCATTGGAGAACTGGATTTTCTAGAGGCATTTCACATTCATAAAAATCTTTCTGTTCTAGTTAACGATCCTAATTCCAATCCAAATTTGCATTCGGCTTTTAGAGAAATTATGTTTTAGTTCTGGTTTCGCCAACAGATGGCGCCACTTGCTTATTCTTGCCCAGGCTTTCTTATCTTATCTAAACATTATTTCCTATCTTGTTCATTTGCGGTTTTGCAGCTGAAGATGATGGTTCGGTAAAACCATCGAAACTAGTCCTGTGAAAATTTTGTAAATTAACGCTGATTTTTGTTGTTTGACTTCTGAATTAGTATTTATTCGGCGTGTTATTGTGTCTTAACTAAGATTTGTTAGATCAATATCCTAGAGCTCAAGAAGTATTTAGATGCCGTCTAAACTGCTACTCAAAGCGGGAAAAAACTGTTTTACAAATAACTGGGTCTTAATGTTTTGCATGTGACAATTATGGTAAGAAGAGCTGTCTCTTGTTTAATCATTCAATTTAGAAACAATAATTATTTTAGAAAAAATTTAGAAATAAAAGATTTTTGAGACATATTACCAGAAATACATGATTTAAATATGTAGAATGACATCTTCTAGGATAGAGACATGGCGCTCCACGCCACTGAACAAAGCCGAGAGAAATCAGACGATGCCGCCATAAAAAAATGACGTGCGAATAAAACGTTATATAACAATGTGAAGACGATGAACTGTCCTTAACATGATATTTATCTTCTGTATATACTATCATCCTGTTTCATATATGTAATCAATTTTGATAAGAATCATTAAAGTTCAATTAATTATTCATTTGGATTTAGAGTATGTTTTACCCTAGACCACCGGCAGGTAAGCTTATTCTACGACGAGGAATATCAGGATAAATAAGAATTTCCACAAATGTATTGCATCAGTTGTAATACTGTTACACACTACGTAATATATTTTTTTCGTAATCTATAACAGTATTGTAATTTTAACTAACCCCTCGATTGCATTGTTCCTCAGCTTTAAATTAATTACAACAGAATTTGAAACATCTAGAATAAAGCTTTTCCTTAACTGCCTTTAATTTTGTTTAAACAATTATCGATATGCTACATCTGTAATAGAAAGGATGGATTTTTTCCTTATTTACAGGATTATTTCAATTAATTGAATGGAACTCAGGTACTTTGCTTTTAAATTTTAAATTTATTTTAGACAAAATTTCTAAATTGTGGTAAAAGCTAACAGCAACGTTTAGAAATACTCTCCACTCATAATTTTACTAAAATCAGAGTAATTGTTAACTCTACTCAAATAATCATTGAATTTCATTCCTTAAAAAACAAGAGTACTTCTGATTTGAGTTTTCGAATTTTGAATGAAGCCTTAGATTTTAGAATGTAGGAAAGTCAATCACTCCAGAATTACATTCAAAACCGAACTGAGTTCAAAATCAGTAAGAAGATAAAAAAAAAAAAAACAGCCTTATTCACTGATATGAATACTACTCAATCAGTGTAACTTAAACAATGCGTATTATAAGGAACCTAATGGAGCTCCATTTATTTCTTGAAGAGTTAGAATAGAAATCTGTACTGACTAAGTTACCCGTAAGAGCATGAGCTACAACCTAATGGGGCATGAAACCTGAACCTATTGAGTATATCCTAAAAGGAAGGACTTCCTTATTTTTTCTGATTAATATTACTCCTTAGCAGGATTCTGATGATGTGGAAATTTCTGAATAAAATACGAAAATCTACCAGAGATGTGGATAACAAAATGTAGTAAATGGATGCATGATAAAAAAAAAAAAAAGGCAATTATTCGTTGCACTTTCCCAAATGTCGATTATTCTTTGGCATGGTAAATCACTGGAGTAAAGCATTTTCAATGAATATAATGAGAGCTTTTTAGCTTCATAATAAAACAAATTATTCCTCCTACTTTCTGTTTATCAGTTTTTTAATTGATTTATGTATAAACGTAGATAGTTCATTAAAATAACTGTTAAATTCCATCCTTTCAACTACTGTTTTCACTTAAAATCACTAAATTGTAGCGAATATATAATTTCTGATAGTCACAACATTCTGCTTCATTGAAGTTTTTCGAACTTTAAAGCTTTCAGAGCTTAAAAGAATATCAAACGCTGAGTGACAATTTTCTGCGAGAAATTTAAGCCTATCATTAAACTGGTAGTAAAATGAGTTGGATCTGTAAGCATTAAATAGATTATCATTTTTGTATTTATTAGCATTTCTGCATTCACAAACATACCCCAAAGTCAAGTATTATTTAACATCAGCATAAGAATTGTGGCTTCTGTACAATAATTTATGACTCTTTTATTTGAACAAACATAACATCTCTTCCTATTGGCACCGTGGTAGGAAATCAGATAGTCACAGTCTTGGGCCCTGGCTAGAACTCCAATGGCATGGATTTTCATAAGTTTATGGTCATATGGGACATGGAGGTACTTAATATACTGCAGAACAGAAAATCCTCTCTAGAGGTTGATGGTTGGGGAAGAGAAGGATAAGAGATACTTCGACCCGTTTCCAAGGGAAATTCTCCATCAAATTTGGCAGACTGAACTGGCAAATTCATATTTTCATCTGCAAAGTGCCGAAAGCCTAAGTTAGCCGACAGTTGTAATCCTTGTCTCCTGACCATGATAAAACTTCGTGACTTGATTTGATGCTACTGTGAGCCAATTGAAATGAATCGCAGCAACACAACACAACTATAACATATGTAAAACTTCATTTGATGTTAAATATAAGAACTACTGATAATTGTCGTTGTCAAACTGTGTGAATGATGCAGAGTATCATAATCATCTTTTGCATTCCCTCTCGCTAAGTACACTGAAATTTATTACTACTGTACAACTTTATCTCAGCATAACTTGCGACATTCAATTCCATTACAGCTTACAAACGTCGTGTTTATTTGCTTAATTACTTCCAAAATGGGGTAAAATTAATTTATAATGTTAAGCTTTCCCACAAACTCTCAATTTAAAGTTTATTGTAATTTTGTAACAGACCTATTTAAGTGTAATTGAACTATTTTATTCATGTCATGAACTGTAACCGAACTATTTTATTTAAACGCCATCTCGTGGCGATATGAAAAAACGTCAGTCGACCTCCAGCCGCCATAATGATAGCTTACTATGTTATGTTATTCTCAATGTTTGATGTTCCATTTCGTTTATGTTTCATTTTTATATATATTTCTTTTGTTTGTAACCGTTCCTGTGTGCTCTGTTAATAAATCCTTTTAAAGCTAGCCGGCATTTGTGTCTATTGAGGAACGGCTACATCACATTGGCGCCCAACTAAATTTGAATTCAAAATGGCGCAACAAAATGTTTAGAATTTCTGTTTGGCTTTAACAAGCTCTTACTCCCGAATTTAACTTTTAGTTGCTGGAGATCGGCTCAGTTTCTTTTCAGGTGTGGACTACTGGTCAAATATTCTGGAAACCAATTCTGGAATTAAAATTGTCATACCGTGCTGCTAGCACATCGAATCATCAACTGGACAATTTCAACGGAAAAGATAAGTTTCGTTTACATTATCGTTTAATCTGAGTTTAAAGTTCTTTTAAACTGATTATTTATTATAAGGTGCTTCTTAAAGCAAATGTAAATTCTTTACTGAAATCTCATTTATTGATACTACATAAGAGTATTAAACGAAAGCAAACGGCTTTCTGTTAACCAAACGTTATTTCTTGAATTGTAATTTGTTATTTTAAAATGTTAATGCGCATAGTAAATTAATTTGTGAATAATATTGTTTCACTGAATACATGTTTTGATGTTAAAGTTTGAACATATTCATGGACGTTGTTCATTAGAATTTATTAGTTTCGATTCTGACATACAGCAGCAGATGTTTTCCCCCCCGCGGAAATGTTTAGACTAGCGATGATTTATGATGTGTTTACGTCAAATCTTTTATTATTTTTATTTCCTTTGAGTGCTGTTGTTCCTTATTAAATGTTTTATTCTACATAAAATAAAATATTGTATTTGTTGATTTATCTTTCGACGAACATTTTGAGAAAATGATTATAGTATAATACTTTAAGAAAATACGATTGTTTTCCTTTAATGAATGCATGTCTTGAAAATATTTCTTGAAGCGAAAGAAAATAATTATGAATAAAATCGAATGACTATTTAAATAAAGTAAAAGAGTTACTAAGTGTGTGTTGCTTAATCAGCTTAATATTTTGTTAAGATTAAGATTTCGAAGAATTCAGCTTAAATATAAAAGTGTTATGTTACGTAAGGCGTTACGTTCGAACAATGGCTAGCTCAGAAGGGATTCGTAAGTCAGCTACCCGATGAATTAACAGCAATCTTGTCATAAATGGAGCACTTCATTTAAACTTAAGCAAAAAGATTTATTTACAGATAAAAACAAGTTAAAAGAATAAAAAATATTTATCTAGCTACAATATCTAACAACATCATGCAAACATCGTTCTTAGCTAACTAAACCGGAACTGTTCGTTTTCCTCTGGCGTCCCATGACGTCAGTCTCTATCTGGCTTTTTATTCGCTGGCGTAGTGATGCCATTCCCAACATCCTCCCCCCTTTGAGTTGCTGGATAGCTACTCAAAACATTCAAGTCTATCAAGTTCAGTCTTAATGGCATCTTAACAGTTCTACCAGCTCGTGTCTTTATAGTCTTAGAACTATCACATACATCGGAAACATCAGTTGAGTCCGGAGATCGGGGTGACCCAGAAATTTCTGAATGATGAGAGGTACTCATGTCGTCTCCACGATGAGAATCTGAAGACTTTACAGCAGATTGATGTTTTTGAGGATCACTTGGATGACATGAACCTGACAAATCATCATCTTGGATTTCTAGGGGAAACACTCGTTGTATCGGACGTACTAAATTGTTAGTTTGCGTTCTTAATCTAACTGTTCTCATTTTACCGTCCTTTCCTGGAATCAGTTCCGTAACCCTGGCTAAAGGCCAATTCAATCTCTTTTTGATATCATCTCCTATCAACACAACGTCATTCACTTGAATATTTGGAAAGTGTGAATTTTGCTGTTGTTTCTGAATAAGTAGTCCTAAATATTCCTTTCGAAAACGTACACGGAGATCTTCCATTAATTTTGCACGAAATCTGATTCTTTTCCTGAGATGATTGGTGTCTACTGTATCTATAACAGTTACATCTAAATTGGATCTGTCGGTCAGAAACATGGCAGGTGTAAGTGGAACTAAGTCTTCTGTATCTTCGGATACATACGTCAGGGGTCGCGAATTTACTACCCTTTCACATTCGCACATAACTGTTTCCAGTTCTTCATAGGTAAGAACAGCTCTGCCCAATGTTCTCCTAAGGAGTTCTTTGACTACTCGAACAAGTCTTTCCCACCATCCGCCCCACCAGGCAGCAGTGGGGGGGGGATGAATTTCCATTCGATCTTCTGTATTTCTGTTTGTCGAGTTATTTTACTCCAATCAATTTCTAAAAAATTATTATAAGCTCCCCTAAAGTTTGTACCGTTGTCTGTATAAACCACTCTAGGTCTTCCTCTTCTAGCAACAAAACGTCTAAATGATAACAGAAAAGCATCAGTGGAAAGCGACGTTATTAACTCTAAATGAATTGCTCTATAGAGAACACGTGTAGAGAACCATCCATACTTTGTCCCCACGTTTTACAAATAGGGGACCTGCTAAGTCAATACCAACTACTTCGAAAGCTGCAGCATTTTCCACTCTATCAGCAGGTAAGGAAACTGGTTCAGTGATGAGAGATTTAGTTTTGTATCGTCGACATTTAATACAGTCTTTCAGATCACTACGTATCGCTTTTCTTTCTCTTGTAATCCAGTACTTTTCACGCAATATACTTAGCAATATCTGGGTTCCAGCATGACAGTTTTCTCGGTGAAAATATTCAATCAGTCTTTGAGTAAAGATACATTTATCAGGAAGAAGAATAGGTGAAATGAAGAAAGGCTTATCTATGCGTTCAGTAATTCGAGTTTTAACTCTGATAATTCCGTTCACATCTTTGAAAACACACAAGTTCCGAATAGAGGTTTCACTAGGAAAAAATTGAGCTTGCACATTATGAATAAGCAGAATTTCAGCATTTTCAATCTCCTGCGTTAGAAGTTCTCCCCCCCCCCGTCTAGTATCATGATGCGATCTTACATTACTGATAAATCTCAATATCCATGCAACCATTCTAACTATTGAATGGAAATTTGAGAATTTAATGGCATACCACGGGACTCTCTCTTCCGACAAATTAATATTACATAACCTAACCTTTCTCCTTTCAAGTGTTATTTCGGGTGTTTCCGTTATCAATATTTCGGTGTCAGGCCAGTTGTCTCTTGCTTGCAACAACCATGCCGGGCCTTTCCACCAGAAGGATTCTAACAATTTCTTAGGGGAACACCCTCGCGAAATCAGATCAGCGGGATTCATTTTCCCTGGCACATGTCGCCATTCATTATTAGGAAACAGACTATTTATTTCTTTTACTCTGTTCGAGACAAAACCTGTCCAATCACCACGTTCTTTTAACCAGTATAAAGCTACCCTAGAGTCGCTCCAAAATATTGTTTTAATCTCATGGGCATTTAAAGCCTGCTTCACTGAATATGCCAACCTGGCACCAATGCAGCAAGCCATTAACTCTAACCTAGGGATCGTTACTTTCTTCAAAGGTGCAACTCTGGTTTTTGCTCTAACAAAGTAAATTTTTACCCCTTGAGAGGTTCTCGTTCTAAAAAAAATACAGGTGGCATATGCCTTTTTGCACGCGTCTACGAAAACATGCATCTCAGTGGAATCATTTATTTCAACATAACGTGAGATTTCGATATCTCTTAATGCATCTATTTCTCTAAACCATCTTTTAAAAGACATTTGAATACTATCTGCTAAGGGAGTATCCCACTTTAGATTTAAATTCCACGTTTCCTGCAGTAAAAGCTTAGGTGGTAAGATTGCAGGACTCAACAGACCTATTGGATCAAATATTTTCTGAACTGTAGCTAAAATGTTTCTCTTAGTAAAATTATGATCTTCACTTACAAGATTAAAGTTTAAATTACACTTAAGAGTGTCCTTATCAAGATCCCACAAAATTCCCAATACTTTCGTGACACCAGTACTATTAGAAACATACTTACATTTTACATTACTCTCCCAGTTTCTTAAATTAAAGCAACCCCGTGACAAAATATTTTTTGCATTTACAATAAAATCTTCCTGCTCCTCAATATTTGCAACACCAGAAACACAATTATCTACGTAAAAAGAATGTTTCAGTTTTTGTGCTATAGCATCAAATTCAGATGGTACATTATCTAATAAATGTGTAATTAAGGCTGCTAATAAAAATGGACTCGACTTTAACCCAAATACTACTCTGCGATGTCGGTAAACAATCTGTTCACTCTCGGACGGATAAAAAAACCGCAAGAAATCTCTATTTTGAGGGGCTATACTTAGCATCAGAAATGCTTTCTCAATATCTGAAGATAATCCTATTGGATGAATTCGAAACCTATCAAGTATCTCTGGAATTATTTCTAGTAAGTTCGGACCCTTATACAAAAGGTCATTCAAAGAGCATTTACCACTTTCTCGGGCTGACGCGTCAAAGACAGGTCTGATTTTTGTAGTGGTACTGTCCTTAATTACTGGCCGATGAGGTAAAAAATGTCCCGTCTCAGCATTATCAGTTACCTTTTCAATTATATTCAATTTTTCCCATTCCCGGAAAATCGTAGTATATCCTTCTAAAAATGTTTTATCTTGTGCTCGCTGGCACATCCTTTTATGCCGCTTCCAAGTTAAATCTTTATTTGTCGGCAAATCGGCCACATCAGATTTAAAAGGTAAACAAAGTTCATATCTACCGTCTGAAAGAATTTTCACATTATTTTTAAACTCTTCCAAAACTCTAGAATGTTCTAAATTCTTTCTATTATTTTCAACGGGATCTGAAATACCTATGGATTCTAAAGACCACAAATCTTTTATCGAATAATTACTAACATACAACGAAATTGCATTCAAAACAGTATCATCATTGCTATCTCCAAATGACTCATGTTTCCCAGTTAACACATGTTCTAAACAAGTGTCAATCAAAAATAACCCTGACTCCAACCGAACAGATTTATTAGTAAATAAACTGCCCACAATATCTGCTCCCAAAAGCAGACCGATCTCACGATCAGAAGAACCCAAATCAGACAAACTGACGCCTCTATCTTTCAGTTCATTAAGAATTTTACTATCGTTCACTTTTGGCACTGTGCCACAAATTTTGCTCTCGGAAAGTGCTTCGATTTGAAAGGAGAAAGTTTCATCTAATGCCGAAATCAACAAATTATAAACATCGTGAATCTGCGTTCGCGTTTCTCTTCCACCGAATAACGAATGCTTCAATTTAATTTGCCTTAATGGTTTTAAATTTAAATTCTCTACTAATTTTTTACTGACAAACGAATGCTGAGAACCTGTATCCAGTAATGTGCGTACTTTAAGCTCAACATTCTTAAATTTAATTTTAACTATTAGAGTCATTAAATAAACATTTTCTATTTTACAGTTATTAGTTAATGTACTGGTTTCAGTTACGTCCCTTTTAGACTTTTCATTTGCGCTTTTTTCTTGGCGATCGGGACACATTAAAGAATGGTGATGTTTATTACAGTACATACAAGAATTTTTTACTCGACATGTTTTAAAAGTGTGTCCAAATCTGAAACATCCAAAACAGGCCCCTCTTTTAATTAATATATTTTTCTTAGCTTCTAATGTCATATTTCTAGCAGAAAAACATTCTTTAGTTGGGTGCCGTTTTTCAAAAAAGAGACAGTTAAAATTGCGCTTACCTGGGCTCTCAGAATTTGATGTACTTACTAACGCAGCTGCGGTGGCGAAATCTAAATTTTTATTTAGTGTATCCTTTTTCTTAGAAATATGATTAGAACCAAACCCAGTGCGGGCTAACACGATCATCTCTTCTCCTTTCACTTCTTGTTTCAGAAAATTCATCAAATTTTCAAGGCATCGGTCATCAGGCTGAGGTGCTTCTTTTAAATTTCTGTTTCTCTCCCAAGCAATTAATACTTCTTCGGGCAGGCAGGATTTAACTAAAGGCGTTAAGAAATCACCATACTTCTCTTGCGTTCTTCCAAGATTTTCTAAAGCTCTAATCTTGGTTTCTAAATCATCGTAGAGAGTGGGAAGATCCGTCTTCACACGTCCACTGCTTGCATTACGCATAACCATGCTTAGAAGATCTCTGACGTATATCTGTACAAGTAAGTCTTCTCTTCCAAACCTCTCTCGAAGCTGGGCGATTGCTTTCGGGTAATTCGACGCCGTTTCCGGAAAGCTCTCCACTACCCGTGCGGCTTTGGACTGAGGAACAACTGCTTGCAGGAGGTACTGGAATTTATCTTCATCTGGAATCGTCGGATCTTCATGGATCTTCGAAAACTGGCTCCAAAACGTCAAAAATTCTTTTGCTTCGCCGTTGAATTTCTTTAGTTCGATCTTCGGCAGTTTAAATTTGCGCTTCTCTGGTAATTCAGTAGGTAAAGGATTCTTCGACAGCTTTTCGATTTGAGAACACAGTTCAAAATATTTATCTCTATAAGGCTCAGACGAAATAAAATCTTCTTCATATAGCTTTTCAGCTTCTTTAGATTGTAGAATTAGTGACGTTACTTCCTTTTGGCAAATTTCAAGTCGATTAAACTTGTCTCTAAGCTGTTGTTCCAGAATCGAAAGTAGCTTCAAATCAGGAATATCTGATTTCAGTTCTGCATCAATTTTGTTTGCACATGTGGTAAAGGAAGTTCTTAGACATTTTCTTTCGGTTTTCAGCTGTGTAAGCTCCATTTTCAGTTTATTTTAGCTGTTATCGCGCCCCACGTTGGGCGCCACAATGATATGTTAAGTAAGGCGTTACGTTCGAACAATGGCTAGCTCAGAAGGGATTTGTAAGTCATCTACCCGATGAATTAACAGCAATCTTGTCATAAATGGAGCACTTCATTTAAACTTAAGCAAAAAGATTTATTTATAGATAAAAACAAGTTAAAAGAATAAAAAAATATTTATCTAGCTACAATATCTAACAACATCATGCAAACATCGTTCTTAGCTAACTAAATCGGAACTGTTCGTTTTCCTCTGGCGTCCCATGACGTCAGTCTCTATCTGGCTTTTTATTCGCTGGCGTAGTGATGCCATTCCCAACAAAAAGCTTATGGTAAGACATTTACGTATGTTTTGTATGTTTTGCTAAATAGTAAACAATTTTTGAGCAATCTATTATATGTTATTTTCTTGATACAAGTTGAATTTATGAGGGCATTTTATGATATTTTTACGACTCCGAAATAATAAACTTTATGAGTATTATTGTTTACATTTATAAATACTGTTTAATAGTGGTATATAAATGTACGAGTAACATTGTTTACATTCATACATGCTGTTTAATAGAGGTATATACATTTTACTTAAAGGTATAATTATTAATTCTAAAATACTGTATTGTGAATAAAATCGAAATATCAACAAATTCAACTTCATCTTTTCCCTCCCCCCTGACCTCTCATATAATTATGGCTTTATGGCTTACCTTGCCAAAGCACGAAAAGAGGATTTAAAAACTCTCGCTGCAGAACTGGGTTTCACTGTAAACGACACTATGCGAGTAATAGATCTTAAAGATCTTATTGTCAATTCTGACACTTATGATGAGGCTTTTACCAGGAATCTTCTGGAAACTTTAATCGAAACTAGACAACAAAAACAACGTGAAAGCAACGATCTGGAGACACGTCAAAGAAAAGAACAAGAACTTTTATTAGAATTGGAACGTTTAAAATTAAACCTGGCAGCTGCTAGCTCAAACCCTAACTATGCCGCCTTTGCTTCAAATGCAGCTATTGGAACAAATATTCAACACCTAATCCCTAAATTTACAGGAACTTCTGACATTGCAACCTACCTGCAAATTTTTGAAAGACAATGTGAGAAAGTTAATATAAAACAAATAGATTACATCACTCAACTCCTACCTCTTCTGCCTATAGACATTTCGAAAATTATTTTAAGAGAACCAAAAGACAAATTAGAAGATTATTCTTACATCAAGAAGATTCTGCTACAAAGATTCAAATTAAATGCTGAATCATTTCGAATTAAACTTACTACACACCAAAAACACCCTGGGTCTTTATGGAAAGATTTTACTTACGAATTAAACAATTATCTGGAAGAGTGGCTCCATAGTCTCGATGTTACAGACTTTGAATCACTCAAAGACTTGGTCCTGACGGATCAGCTTAAAAGAAGAGTCAGTAGTGACGTTAAGGAGCATTTTATTGATACTTGGGGAAAAATAAAGAGTTCATCTGAATTAGTACAGATGAATTGGATGATTATGAAGCTGTACGTGTTAAAATTACGAACTATAAAACTGAACTTCCTGGCAGGCGGAACTATTCTTACAAATCGACTAATCCATCCAAACACAAAGTGGAAAATCGAACAAGTGACATACAGGGAACTCATAAAACCTTTTCAAATCGTGTTCAGCAACAAACAGAGGAAAAGCGACCTCCTTTAACATGCTATGGGTGCGGAAAAACTGGTTTTATCAAGTCTAAATGTTCAGACTGTAACCCCCCAAAGACTTCAAATTCATCAAATTTTGGCACTATCCAAATCCGATCCTGTTTATCTTCCACTCGGACTGCTGTATTTCCAATTAATATTGGTGGTGTTTCCGGTACAGCTTTCGCCGACACTGGTGCTAGTCACTCAATTACAAGTGAATCCCTCTATCATATTCTGCAAAACCAAGATGCAGTATTTGAAAAGACAACACTACAGGTGTCTTTCGCTGATGGTTTGGTATCTGAAAAAGAGGTACTTCGCACCGAACAAATCATTCTTCTCGAAGGCAGAGAGTTCAAAACTCCGCTCCTTGTGTTGCCTGATGCCAAAAATAACTCGACTCTGTTAGGAACTGACTTTCTTCAAAAAGCTAAAATTGTTTTAAATCTTGCTGAAAATAAGTGGAACTTTTCTGATGAACCTCGAAGAAAATATAGCTTCGTGAAATCTCATCAATCCCAAGTACTGGAAGAAACCCCAGTTGTTGTAAACAACTGCCGACTACGAGAAAATGAAGGACAGCAATTAACTACAGCCCAACGGCTTGCAACTGATGCATTGCTTAACAAATATCACACTGTCTTCAAAGTAGGGGGAGAAACCACTAATCAAAAGCCATCTGGCTTACTTCAAATTCCAGTCTATGCTCAACGTTTTGAAACCTTGTCAATTGATCTTTTCGGTCCCCTTCCTGAAACACCGTCTGGTGAAAAATGGATTTTTATTGTTCAGGACTGTGCTACGAAGTGGACAGAACTATTTGCTTTAAAGGAAGCCACGGCTAGAGAATGTGCCACTATTCTTTTGGAGGAAGTTGCCCTTCGATTTGGGTTACCCAAGAAAATAATAAGTGATAATGGTACCCAGTTTACTAGTGCTGTTATGCAACAACTATGCTATATCTTGAACATTGATCAAAGTCTTACTCCTGTCTATCACCCACAATCTAACCCAGTTGAAAGGAAGAATAGAGATCTGAAACCACGTTTAGCAATACTTGTTGGCAATACGACCATCAGTCATGGAAGGATAAACTGCCATTAATAAGGTTTGCTTTGAATACAGTCAAATGTGATTCAACTGGACATTCTGCTGCTTTTCTTCAATTTGCACGAGAGTTACGAACCTTAGATGATGTAAAAGCCGTAATTGAGAACGATAATTTTGTTCCCGAAATTACTCCATATTTGAAACGTTTTGCAAGAAATGTACAACAGGTACGAGAAAGAGTCGAAATGCATCAAGATAAGCAGAAACGATATGCTGACAAAAAACGAAGAGAAACACCGAAATTCGTTCCTGGAGATAAAGTTTGTGTCACCCTCCACCCAATCAGCAAAGGTCCACTGAAGAAAACTGCTAAATTCATGCCCAAGAGAGATGGTCCTTATGTGATAGTGACTACAAGATCTCCAACCACTTATGATATTGCCGATCCTCATGAACCAGACAAAATTCTCGGCAAGTATCATGTTTCAGCCTTGAATCCATATCAAGATCGAAATAAGTTTCAAAACACAGCTCGTGTAACTCCAGTGGTTCCCTTAAAGAAAAGAGGACGCCCGAAACGTGTAATACCACCCGAATCTGCACCTGTTGCACAAGGTGCTGGTGACGCTAAATTTCCTGCTTGTCAAACTGGAGCCCATTCATCTGATTCTCCGCCCGCTGCACAAAGTAGACAAAGGTCAGTTCCTGACTTCTTGCCGAGACGTCTACGAAGTCAGAGGGGGAGGATGTAACAGACCTATTTAAGTGTAATTGAACTATTTTATTCATGTCATGAACTGTAACCGAACTATTTTATTTAAACGCCATCTCGTGGCGATATGAAAAAACGTCAGTCGACCTCCAGCCGCCATAATGATAGCTTACTATGTTATGTTATTCTCAATGTTTGATGTTCCATTTCGTTTATGTTTCATTTTTATATATATTTCTTTTGTTTGTAACCGTTCCTGTGTGCTCTGTTAATAAATCCTTTTAAAGCTAGCCGGCATTTGTGTCTATTGAGGAACGGCTACATCACAATTTCATACATTTATCTTCTAAAATTACTTTAGTCTGTTATGAAGATAGCATCTTCGAGGTTATTTTCAACAGCCCAATTTGCTTCGTATTCAAGGTTGCCTAATATTCTTCATTTACATTATTTATTTCCATCTGGCATATTTCGCTTTATGAAAATGAAGCGTGAATGAAGGCTAATTTTTGAACTACAGTATGAAAAGATGTAGAGAGAAATAAGTGCTTGTGCGGTGATAACAACATGCGACACGATCACAAATCGGGAGCGTTAGCAACGGCCTTGAAGTTCCTATTTTAAGGAAATAAACTATAGTATAAAAGTCTCACATTTACATATTACGTTTCCAGTTACTAGTGCCAAAGTCTTCACATTTTGATCAGATGTATTTTTAAGTCGTATATATATATCATAAATATAAGTAAAATATTTTGAAACAGATTATATACAGATTTAAGCATTTTAATTTCTAGAATTTCAGTCCTTAATTAGCTTAACCGTGGGTACTAGCGAGACTGTCAGGCGACTTAGTGAACCATTTTATTAAAGTTCTACAACTCAGAAGAAACTTTTGTCAATTTTTTAATTAAAAATTTTATACTTAACGAATGTAAGCCCTGTGCTTATAAAAAATCTCCGCAGCTTTCAGGTATTAAAACATAAAATATAATTTAAAGTTTTTTAGAGCTGGAGATTCACAAAACAAAAGCCTATCCAGCTTTGGTTCAGACTAATTTAATTGCTCGAGCAAATTGCTAGCAAGATTAACGCCGATCAGATAAATCGCAAGGCTTGATAACTTACAAATTTAACTATCACATGCACGCATTCGTTGCTCCCTCTAGAGTGATACATCCTGAATAAATATGACCACTAAAAGCGTTGAATTTGTTTCGCTCAAATTACAAGTCAAAATGTAACCATACAGTGCTCATGTACATTGCACAAAACACCCCCCTCCCCCCCCAAAAAAAACCGAAAGAGACAGTTCTATATATCTCGTTCTACGGGATCGATTGACGAAATTCAAACTGCGTTTTTCATGCGCGACTTAAGAGATATGTGTTAGATTTATATATAGCGTTGTTCTAATATAGGTATTTTGACACAAAATAGGACTTTTTCTGAAATGGCGTTCCAATTGTTTTCCATATTTCGATTCTACGACTGAAGTTATGACAATCTGCCAAGTTTTGTAAAAATCGCAAGAGTAGATTTTAAAAAAATTAGCTCTCAAAATTTTAGCTCCTCAGTGTTAATCGAAATTGATATATATTTATTATTATCTCTTTTTTATTACACTTACTTGATTCTTTCTTACAGAATTCAAAATTTAGGCTTAGTCCAAATATAATTCGCATATTTTTTATGATTTATTGTTAAAGTTTGTATTTTTAAATATTTTTTATAAATTTTTCCGAAAAATATTATATATATATTATTTATATATTCCGAAATTTTATATATAAATTTAACTAGCGTTTTTATGTCTCGCAAGCGCTTCTTGTTCACGTTTTGGTAAGTTTAGAATTTATTCAAAGCTTTTTGAATCTTTATTTTTTAGGTAAGATTGATTCTTCGTCTTCTGCTTTATAAGAGAATCTTTCCGGTGCGACCCCTTTGGTTTATCTGCTAGAAACCCTTTCTTTCTACATTTTCTTCACATTTAATTAACTCTTCAGAACTTTCTGAATCTTCTGTAAAATCATTGCCAAGAGATGTTTCTTCATTATTTTCTTCATCTTCATTATTTACTTCAATAACTCGCAAGAGCGAGTTATTGAAGTAAATTAATTCTAAATCTTCAGCATTATTTTCTGCATGTTTGTCAGATAAAGACGCTTTTTCTGAAAATTTAACAGTTCTACTTACTATTATTTTCCTTCCACCTACATAAATCCTGTATCCCTTACTTCGTAAATCGTATCCTACGAATATTCCTTCTTCAATTTTGTTGTCGAATTTACGCCGTTTTTGTTTGTTCACATAATAAAATGCTTTACAGCCAAATACTCGTAAGTGACTTAAGTTTGGTTTTCTACCATTCCACAATTCATATGGTGTTCTATATGCGGCTTTAGTTATTAACCTATTTTGAACATATGCAGCAGTAGCTGCTGCTTCAGCCCAGAATCCTTTTGGTAATTTAGAGTTTATTAGCATAGCTTTTGTCATTTCCATTAAAGAGCGATTTTTCCTTTCTGCGAAGCCGTTCTGTGCCGGACAATAAGGAACCGAAATTTGATGAAAAATATCAAGTTTCTTTAAATAATTTTCAGTAGTTTCGTTACAGTATTCTGTACTGTTGTCGGATCTGAGAACCTTTATTTTCTTTCTAAATTTATTTGTTGTCGATGCAACATACTGTTTAAGTTAGTCGAATACTTCATCTTTTGAAGTAATAAAATAAATTTGAGTATAACGCGAATAGTCATCAATGAAAGTTACGAAATATCTTTTCCCTCCTAAGCTGTTGACTTCAATTGGCCCACACACATCCGTGTGCACTAAATCCAGTGGATGTTTAGATCTAAAACCAGTTTTAGGATGAGAGTTTTCAGTAAGTTTCGCTTTTACACAAGTAGAATATTCCACACTATGAGTGCATTTGCCAAGTTTAATGCCGTCTGCCAAATCATTTTTCTCAAGAGTTTTTATGGCATCTATATTTCTGTGGCCTAATCTTTGATGCCATTTTAGTATACAGTTTGTATTAGGACATGAAACTTCATTAGCTAAATATGCTTTCTCCTCAATTGAGTTTACGGTCAATTTATATAAACCTTGCTGAGCGTTGCCGTCGGCTACAAGTATATTGTTACGCTTTATGTAACACTTATTACTATCAAATGAAACAATCCAACATTTATTCGTAACAGATTGAACAGAAAGTAAATTACTATCTGAACCTGGTACATACAATACATTTTCTAATTTTATTTGTATAACCTCACGCTTTAAATTTTGAACTTTAAATGGCCTTCACCAATACCATAAGAATTTAATTTAGCACCATTGGCTACAGTTACTATTTGTTTATTAGAGTCATTTAACTGAGAGAAAAAATTCTTATCACTCGTCATATGAGTTGAGGCTCCCGAGTCGATAACCCATTCTTGCGTTTGCATGTTTTTATGTTTATTTTCCACTTTTAGAACTTTATTAAACTGAATCTGCGAATTTTCAGTTTCAATACTTTTAAGATACTTATTTCATTTAAGTTTTGTTATGTTTTCTACACTTTGCGTATTTGCTATTTGGTATGCATTACTTTTATAATTTTGAGAATAATTTCTTAGTTTACTGTTATTTACATCTGTTTTCGGGGAAGTTCTAGCATTGCGTTTTAAATGAAAACAGTCATTTATCGTATGGTTACAATAATTCATTTATCGTATGGTCTTACAATAAGTACAATATCGTGTAACATACTTTGATTTATTTTCGCTTTTACTTTTTAAAGCAACTGAATCGTATTTTTGAACTTTCTTAGTTTCCACACGTCTACAATACTCATCTATTAGTTTGTTTATAACATATTCTAGCGACAATTCAGCTTCCGATTTACTTTCTATTGCAGTTATTAAGGAGTTGTATGAATTTGGTAAAGAACATCGTAATACTGCTATTAAGTTATTTTCTTTAATTTCTTCACCTATACTACGCAGCTTTTCAGCCAATTCTAGTACTTTTTTGATATGTTCCTGCATTTTCGAACTTTCATTATATCTAATGGAATATAGTTTTCTAAGAAGAAATAACTTATTTGTTAAATTTACACGTTCATGGACACATTTTAACTTCTGCCAAACTTCTTTTGCAGATTTACTATGCAAAACATGGATAATTTGCGAATCCGAAATGTGTAGGCATAATAAAGCTTTAGCTTTACAATCATTCTTTAACCAAATATCAGTAACAGTTCCCTGTTTTTCTTCGAATACAACATCATCTAAACCTTCTTTTATTAGAAGTTGTTCTATTTTAAATTTCCGCACTGAATAATTTTCATCTGTTAACTTTTCTATATAAACTGATTCTTTTAAAATAGACATAATTATTCGTTACAATTATTCTTATAAACTTTGTAACTAGTATTTTCAACAAAGAGTTTTAATACTTTATGCCCCTGGAATCTTACAACGTTTCAGTTTTTTAGAAGCATTTCTACAAGGAAATTACCCTATTCAGTCTCATAATCTGTTGTTGGTTTGTGCAGTAGCACTGAAGGCGTATTGAGTAAGTTTCCTCAGGCGCAGTTTTCATTAAAGAATCATAAGTAAAAAAAATTAACTACGAAATCTTTATTTAATAAAGTAGGATAATTTTGCTTAACTTAAGCATAACAAAAAGTAATAATCTTCACAAACATTAAAACTTGAAGTATTGAAAAGAATAACTTACATAGAATCATCATCAGTCCTAAATATCATCAGGCTTACCTATTTAGGGAATAAAAAAAGAAAACAGGAACATACGTCGACACAGTACCTGAAAGATAAAGCACTAACTGAAATAGACCTTTGGCCCAGGTACAAGTAGCTAGGGTGAAAATCGAATATACTGCATTGCACACGAACTTTACTTTCTCTCGCCAATATATATCTTGGCGCACGTTCGTTTCGTATGCCTTTCGAGTTTCATTATGCAAAATACCTAAATATATGCTAACAGAATAACAGGTCATCAAATTTTGAATAACGTAGTCCCCCACTCGAATATGACCATCTGGAAACCCAAATTTGGAAAAATTTTGGAATTTGTTTTATTATCCATTTCATGTTTTGTAAAACTTTGACGAATTTTCGATTAACAAACTCAACGATTTCAAAGCGAGCAACGGGAACACTGTATGGAAAGTTTAAGTGTGAAGAACATGACATTTAATAAATAATGTAACACACAAAACGTTAAAACAAAAAAGCTCCTTTGGGCGTTGGGCGTAATATAAAATATGAAAGCTTTCTTTTTCTGTGTGTGTCTGTGTATGCAAAGTGCACTTTGTCATAAGATTATTCACTATTTCTCATTCATTAATTACAAAAATTTTCAATACTCGGAATTTTTTTTCATTTTTCATTTTTTGAAAGGAAAACTAATATCTCGCTAAACATCGGATTCATGCGTTTTATCACATTATACACAATGCTATTTAAGAATTATGGGGGAGGTTGTGGATATAAACACTTTAATCAATTAAAAATATTGCTTGATAAACAAATAACAACAATCTCTTCATGATATCAAAAACCAAAAATTATTTTGAAATTGCTTTACGGTTTTAAATACATTTTTATAACACTTTGTTTATATTATTTGATTTTTAAGATTATTAAATTAAATCAAACCTTTAATATATGTTTTAAAAGAATGATAACTTCACAAGCATGCGATCTTAGCTTTAAATCAGGAATAATTGCCGAAAATTTATCAAGGTCGAATCCTCAGAAATAGCAATTCATTTCAGTTTAGGCGACTGTTGATAAGAAGCAAACTAGCAGTATGATAGAGCACTTACAGAACACGGTGTTAAATTTTTAGTTGCTTTCAGAAATACTGACAGATAGTACATATCTACTGAAAGTGTATTCCAACATAGAATTACGCAGAGAGTATTTTATCCTCATTAATATGTAAATTCCTTTATCTTCACTCTGAAACCTTAATATATTCCTTCATTAGCGTAAGACAATGCATCTTTCCTATTCCGCATATTTAATAAAATTATTTCCGGAAGACATTAGGAGTGAAATATCATAGAAATATTTGTACCCTCTAATATTGTGATTAAGAAGCGTACCTGATTATGTTGCCAAGAGGCATCAAGAGACAAAGACGAGGCATCCCATGTCATACTCTTCCATTAGGCTTCCAACAAGCCCCAAAGAGAAACAAGCAGCAGTCGAGGGATAAATATGAAGTAGATTTTTGTTCTAATAAATCCCTCTGCGTTTATCATGATCTGTGCTTTTGAGAAACCAGAGAGGAGAGGGGATAGGCTTGTACCAGGAACTAACAATCGTTTTAATGCTGTGGCATCCCCTGATGGAAAGAAAAGTGGGAAATGCCATGCCCCACTCGAAGAGAAAGAAGGGAACAGTATCGACATATGAATGCATGCATACGGAGCTTAGCATGTCCTAATTACTGGTTAACCCCCACCTACCCATAATGCCTCACCCTCCCAGAAACTTAAGCCTTGTCTTCCGTCTCCGTCTCTCCCTCCTGTAAAGCTCTGTTCAGGTCTGGAAGATTATATCAATTATTTAAAGATTAAGTCTTAGCAGAGGGGTGTGCTGCCTGAGTCTTTCAACTACTTTCGTATTTAAACGGGTCGTCTTTTCTTCCCTTTCAGAAATATTTAAATTGTTTCTATGGATAGAAATTTGTGTAACAACTTAAAAATTTTCATTGCATTCATGATATCTTTAGAAAAAAAAATTATGTAGAATGTTATTTATACTTGCATTTTGTTTATGTACGTATGCATTTAAAGAAAAAGTTTTGAAAAAAATTGCAGATACATTTTCTCGAATGCCACATGCTGTAAATGCACATGCTTCACTTGCTCCAAATGTAAATAGAGATTTTTTTTCCTTTCTTTCTTTCTTTCTTTTTCTTTTTTTCCTATCTCAACAATACATAGATCGTTTTCCTAAAATTTTCCTTTCATGTTTGCTTAATTTGAATGAAAGTACGAAACAAATAAAAATAACAAGAATTTATAAAATTAATTTACTAATTAAGGAAAGCATTTCCAAATTTATAAGTACCAAACGCCACAAAAAGCCAAAAATTACATTGTTATTTTTTACTACCGATTAAAATAATTTAATTTTAAAACAAATTATTTTAAATGAAAATCGTTCTAAAGTCGTTTAAAGAAAGGAAAATATTTTTTACGGTAAATATATAGAGACATTGTTTTTAAATGTGTATTAACTATAAATATGATTCGTCATATGATATACGTGATCCTTCAAAATTTAATCATTAAATTTTAATTTTATATTCTCAGTCATATAATTTGGCGTTCTGGAATAAATTTTGGCTTTTATTTTGTGAAAATAAAGGGAACGGTATCTCAAAATTTGCGAAAAAACATTTCAAAATACTCGGAAGTAAAAAAATCTTCCTGCATTATAAGACTTACATTACAAATTACAATAATGTGTTGATGCTTTCAAAAATAATTCATTGGATGTATTATATATCCCGCAAAATACATATATTTTAAATTATATCAGTCATACATATTATAAGGTATTTTCTCCTTCCTTTTCGCATGTCTTCGTGGTGTAACTGGAAGCACACTAGACGCATATTCGGGAGGTCCAGAATTCGAGTCCTGCGAAGGCACTGCACATTTTTCACGTCTTCAGAATAAAAAAGTCCTAATGAGTCTACAATTAGCGCCCGAACTAAAAAAGTGGTGGACGATAACTCATCACCACCAAGATTTAACGATTGGGTCCCATAATCCCCAGTCGCCCTTTAGAAGAGAGGAGTATATAAACTATCTTTCCCCCCTTTCCGCATGCCTTCGTGATGTAATTGGAAGTATTCTCGAAGCGTATTCGAGAGATCCACAGTTCGAGTCCCGGCGAGGGCACTACACATTTTTCACGTCTCCTACTTCTAAATATATCAAATAACTACAATATTACAAAAATGTATAAATTAAAAGTTTCACACACATTTCTTTTAAATTTTTTAATTCGTTATGCATTTTTATTCTTAAAATTTGGAATAGAAATTAAAGATTTCGGCTATCTAAGTAGAATGGCAGTGCATCTGGGAGTCGATAATTTTATTAAGAATTTAATTATTTTAATGTTAAATTCTTTCATTATAATAATATTACAAGGGACCCTCGTCCTCGAATAAAATGTTCTGAAGATTGTTACAAATGCTTTCAGTTTCAACCTCCCTCCCCGCAACTCTGAACTATTTCCTTTTTCATGTTTTCATCAAGAATTTCAGATTTCGTTTCAGAAATTACTTCCATAGTTTATCCCGTTCAACATTTTCTTTTGCTCTCTTCATATACTACAATATACGCAAAGATCGAACATCTGGATTTATATTTAAAATATCATTTTACATAATTTACTTGATTTTAACATGCACTTCTAAATAATTAAAGTTTATAAATAAGCTCATGTGTTATATAATCAATTAAAAAACTCATAAAAATGAAAGCTGTGCTGAGATTTCTATCAACTAATTTAATTAAAACCAAGATGCTGTAGCGAGGTACATAAAATTGATGCAAATTTGTCAGAAAATATATACAAGAGTAATTTTATTAGAACTGGTTTACAAACTTTTAAAAAATGATGAAACTCTAGCTTTATAGCATTTTTATTTTATTTACGTATTTTAATTATTATTTGTTAAATATTTCCCATGCAGTGTCAAACAAAGTATTTAGAGTTTTCAATAAAAGAATCTGGTATACCCATGAAATAAAAAGGTTTTGCTCTTTCGAGGAAATATTTATTGCAAGCCTTCTGCTCAAACTATGAACAGAAACAAATCCATAGCTGTGTTCTGAATAATGATGTTTTTTCTTTGTTAAAACATTTTCTACGTAACGATAATTTTACAGTGAAAAAGTTTTATACTAAGGCCTCTTTTCGTACTACTTTTTTAACAGCTCATCTGAAACACATTTTACGTTTTACTCGTATATCTTGAGGGCCTAGAAGATTGAAGTGTGTAAGAAAACCCAACGTTATTTAACGTAAGTTTTTATTTTAGCAGTAGAGTTTTTATCGATCCAAAGACAATAGCCTTCTTTAGTTGGAACTAAAAGAAAGGCAGGAAGTTACTAATAACAGAAAAACTTACAAAATTTTGAGTAACACAGAACGTACTATAATCTGTACCTTAGAATAGGCATTTTAGAGGCTATTTCTTCCTTGCAAACCACGACTCATAAGCATGGCGCAACGGCTGCTCCAGAAAAAAAGTCGAATCCCCTAACTTTCCAAAATCCTCTTATTTGTTGTGTGCGGGAATGACGGCACACGTTGCTGTTGACGAGTCCATGTTTCATGGAAGAATGATTGCTAGGGCATTTACAAACATCCATGCCTTCTTCCGGATTCGAATCCTGGCCCTTCCGTACGGCAGTCAGAGTCAGTAACCACTCTTCAATCTGGGCAATCAATGACGACACAAGTAACGATCGTAAATGGGTGTAATACCAGTATGAACTTGAAACACCTATTTCAAAATAACAGACGTCAGGCAAGTATAGCAGGCATGGTCAAACTGTGGCTGTTAGGTCAAACTGAGGCCAACTCGCAAATTACATGAGGATCTCTGGCTCTTTAAATGTGCCACTCGCCCACAGTAAGCAGTAGCTGTATTTTTTGTTGCACTTTTAAATGCAACAGTATGCTTCTTGATTAAATTTAAATTCTTAAATTGCAATATGTATGCGTAATTAATCCAAACTATTTGTTGTTTGCTAATTGCCAGAGTAAAAACATAATAAATAATCCTATTTTTGCAAATTACTGTAATAGCCATGTTAATTTAGAAAAGGTAAGCCATCGAAACAGCACTGAAGATAAATGCGAAGTTCATTTAAAAAATAATGAACTCTATTTTATTTTTCCTCATTTTTTTTCCTTTCTAGCAGTTTGTCCTCACAGTCCTATGTAATCTCCCATCTCGGAAGATTTGCTACTCCGTGTGGTACTGCGTTTTCAGTCCTTGAATGGCTTGAATAATAGCTGATGGAACTTCCTTCAGGGAAAAAAGAGGCAGTCCATATTTTTTCGGGCACAAAAGAAGCAGTGCACACTGTATATAAATGCAGTCTCACCAACTGGAGAAGTATTAGACAGTTGATGCTTTCATTTACATATATTATGGCATTATATATATTAAATCTCTAGTGATTGGTCGGTCAGCAGATCTGTCACAACCTTCTCACGTATAAATATGCAATAGCATTCATATTTCTCATCCCTAAGCAAGTTAGGTAATTTTTATACGCTCTTCTGCACAAATTGCGCAATTCATTGCAACAATATGCCACAGTTACACTTTTTTCTGTTGAAACTTTACCTTCGATAATGCTTTCTTGGTAACGTTAGACAGAGATCGTTATTTACTGCATCTGTCAAAATATGGAAATGTTTTGGATTCAGGAGAAAGGCGGACTTCTTTACTGGATCGGCTGCAATTTTCACTCTAGTTCTGTCTCTAATCTATGTTACATCAGGTACATAGAACTTATAAATTTTGCTTTGGCCGTAGCCCGCTCATCTGGCGGACTTACCCGCTAGTGTAAAGACGAACAACCGATTACTTTTAAGGCATCGATATGTTAACGTTGATGGTAATAGTCTTCATGAGTTTCCGAAACAATTCAGATTGCAAGAGGGAAAATTTGTTTGGTCTTTTGCTTCGAAAGATGTAAAGAACACTATAACATTTTTACTTTCTTGGCGTAAATTGTGGCTTACGATCATGTTCGTAAATGAAGATTTTAGTTGCGAAGATTCGCTTGATTTTAAAACATGTGCGGTGTCTATGGCTGGTATCTTAGATTTGATTACATATTTGAAGAAGGTTAAGTATTATGAAGAATAAGTGCAGATTGGGTGGATGTAGACTATTCCGTTACCATCACACCCTCTGAAAAGACAATGAAATAATCAGACATCTACTGGAAAGGTTAAAGATACTGAGGAGGAGTGGAAGGATGAATCTGAAGATGGCATGCAGAGGAACGTAGAAGTTAAGGAACGTGGAAGGAAGCTCTCGAAAGATTTCGTACTTTCATAAGATTTAGTGAGAAGAAGCTTTATCGAATACACCACGAATTTATAAAACTACGGTGGCAATCTTGTAAGCAAACAGACATTCAAAATCACACTAAGAAATTGATAAATTTCATATGATAATAAATATGGTAAATATAAATGGTTGCTTAATTTTGTTTTTCTTAAATATATAATAATATCAATATGTTTAATTTTAAATAATTTGTACGATTTTCGATATTACTTGTTATTTGCGGCAAATAGATTAAAAAAAGACCGTCTGATTTCGCATGCTGAAATTTCTACAAATGGCATCACAAAATATGAACAAGTAAGTTCTAGAAATATATATTCGATTATCTGGAAAATTTCTTCTCAGTTGGCGAGGTCCCATTGCTGCCGGTTAAAAAGGGATTCTACTGTATTACTTTCTTTCTGTTGTTAATATGTCTTGTCTTCCTCGAAAAACAGGCTGATAAACACCATCTCCAAGTGGACCAGCTGCTCTGTCGGTGAAAGTAAAAAAAGTCATCTTGCATGTCTAGCATATTTCCGAAAGCAGAAAGCTCAGTGGTAGACTAATGCTAGGATCAACATCCCCATTACCACAAACTGCACGAAGTGAACTGAATAATGGAACGGAATGTTGCCGAGGGTACACTGCGAGGAGAAGGACCTGATATAATGTTTCCTCTCCTGGTGTATGGTGTCCGGTCACTGTGGACCAAGTGGTACGAACAGGCTGACGTGCTGGTGTATTACAACTCACACACAGCAATGTTCCATTTTGCATGGTAAAACGTCTTATCAAGAATTTTCTTGCCGATATAGCAAGAAATTTGAACTGAGGGCTCGAACTGCTTCCAAAAGTTGGAGTTTTTTCGAACAAATAAACATAGCTGACTGACCCTGCCGTGAAGCGGCTGCAATTTTTAGACTTCATTCAGCATGACTGTTTGGCTGGACACCTCTTTAAAATCTGTGACTTTCCGAATCCTTACTGTGCCCTCTGAGGTGACCACGTCATTATGGATGACCACCATATTTCTTACTGCAAAGCTTTCCTTGGGGCTACCTTGATCGAGCGGTACTCGGAGGCAAGAAGCCGAATGAGACAATTACTTTCTTTTGTATTTCGTTCTTTATGTTTATTTGTTACACATTATGTCAAGTTCTCTGCACTAGAAATAAAAAAAATATATTCTGATTTTTAATTCCTATTGATTCAGAACCCTCTTAAAAATTAAACCCATTCTCCCATTTTCTCTTCCCATTCTTATTTTCCGGTAAGTAGGTATAAACAAATCGCAGATGTGTGATATCGAAATAGATAAGATACAACAACGTATTGATTAAACTTGAGTTATTATTTATTATATTTGTATACCGTCCTGTAAGTAAACGTGTCTTCCGAAAAACAGTCAGTTACTGAAATATGTACTTGTTATAAGCAATCACTGTGTAAAAAGCATTAAAACTATAAATTAAATCTGAAGTTACTAATTAATTTTTCCCGCTTATATTTAATTAAAATAAATAACTATTAATAAAATAACTATTATATTTTAATTCCTATAGTTTGCGTCTGAAGTACTTACTCATTTTGTGCTAGTTTAGGTTTTAGATGCAATGCTACAGTGGAGGTCAATTTTTGCTATTTACGATGTACTTCTATCTTAAAAAGCCCTCTTTTAATATTCAGTTAACTATAAAATGCTATTTAACTACGTAGTTTATCCATTATATAAGGTGGAATAAAATTACTTTCGTTTTAGTCCAGTATAGCTCTATGAGATTTTATTTAGAAAAAAAGAAAATATAACCGACATTGTAAAAGAAAATGTCCCGTTAACAAAACAAGCTAAAGATGCCCTTCTGATAAAATTCCGTTATGATATGCATAGCAAAATTCTAAAAGAATTTTATTTTATCCAAAAGGGACGTTTGGGTCCCAAATAGGATAATAGTATTGAAAATGGCATTTCGTGTTGAATCAACTATAAACGACAAATCACTTTTCAAATTATTGCCACCGAATATTATCACTTTGTATTAGAATCAAAGAAATTAAGTATTGAAGAATCTGCATGAATCTATGGATTTTTCTCTCAAATTTTGAATTACATAGTCCTCCACCCGAATTATTTATCTGTAATCCCGAATTTTTAATTTCGAATTCGTTTTATTATCTGTGTCATATTTTATAAAAGTTTAACGAATTTTTGATTAACAAACTCAGTGATTTCAAAGCGAGCCGTGGCAACAGTGTAAGGAAAAAACATTTTTATCTCTACCTAGCGACTGTCTATCAGAAATTCTAAACAAGATATGCTGTTTTTAAATATTTTAATCAATTTATATAAAGTAAGCGCCAAGAATGTGCTATTTAATAAATAAAGGAAACATGCAAAACGTTAATAATAAAAAGATTCTGTAAAGCCATCTTACTAAGAAAACTGAATACTGATATCATGAGCTGAGAAAAGACTGAGGGGGGGAACAGAAAAATGTATAACAATATTTAACGCCGCATCGGGAATTCTAAACTTTTACTGCTATGCTGCTTTTAAAATTTTTGTAATTTTGGTGTTGAATTGCAGATGACGCGAAAGGGATCTTTTAAAGTTTAGTATGGTTTGTCAGGAGAGGTTATCGATATAGATGACCTAGGTGGACCATTAAAACGTACAGATTTGAGATCTTGTGTGTTAATATTAAATGTCGTTTTTATTTACTGGCAATTAGTTTACAACATTACAAATTGACATTGCTCTTATAAAACAATTTATTCGATTTTGAGCTTGATTGTCATACCGAAAACAAAATTATACAGTCGGCCAGATACTTGCAATTATCCTGTTACCCTAGCTTTATTTGACGGTTAAAATTAATACTTGTCTTCAGCATTGTAATAGTTAATAATTCATTTTAGAAATTGCTACATTGCAATTATTTTCTCCTACTTGCATTAAAGTTGTCCAAATGGGCATACTGTAGACATTTTAATATCGATTATGAAGTAACTTCAGAACATCTGAATACTTCACAACGATTTCAATTTTAGTTTTGATGAAAATTTCATTTCTTTTGGAAAAAATAATTTTAATTATATCTCCACGTACATAAAACAATAAAAATAGCTTTCGTTCTAAATTTGCTCAAAGAAAAGCAATACTTTTCTTCAAATTAAAACAAGTAACATATTTCCTATTTAATTTTGTCACTGTTCTCTTCCAGTACTTATTAAGATTTATTTCGAAATTAAATATCTCCCAAATCTTATAGTAGCCCATTTCTAGTTAAGTGAAAACATCTTGTCTTCCACTAATTAGAATTCTTGTTGCCGCGACGGGCAGGAGAAGGCTTAGGCTTATATTTCTCGAAATAAGAAAAATAGGAAAAGATGAAAAGCGAAGAGGTGACATTTCTCTTGTCCCCTCTCTTTCAAAATAAGTAAGAAAAAACATGTAAAATTAATAGAAAGAAGAGATAATCTTACGTGTTTTTTAATCGGGTATTTAAAAATGGACGTGTCGTCACGACAGCGTTTGGAGAAAAAGTTATGCCTCGAAAAAAGAGATAATAAGAATACAGATCTTTTTATTTTCTGGAAGAAAAAGAAAGAAAGGAGGAAATGGGGTATTTTAAATCAAAAAAATTACTTAAATTAAGAATATAAGTTTTAAGAAGCACATTTGCGAAATGTCAAACGCAAATTTTAAAAACTTTAAACTATAAAATTTTGAAATGAGCATTATATGATGTTAAGAAAAAAATTATTTTCTGAAAACTGAATGACGGTTATCAAACAAAAAATTTTATCAAATATTCTGCCGACGCATTATTTGTCTAAACAAGCAATTTCTCTTTTACAGTATCACCTTAAGTCTGAAAGAAAATATTCATATTTTGCCTGACAATGTATGTTGAAAAATGATCTATGTCAATAGACCCGTTCTGTTACATTGTAAGGTATACTTTAAATTTATAACAATTATTTTAATTTGAAAACTCTTTTCTATCAATTCTTGTTTCCACTTACAACTCCGTACCAGAATGAGTTTTTAGAATCACGTTGAATGCAAATGAGTTAGAAGAAGTATTTAAGAAAAGTTCCACTAACTTCGATAGAGAGTGCTAGGAATCTTGAGAAGCGCGTGTTTGCCTTCTGGCTAAGTCACTCTTGAAGCTGTTACGCTCGGCCGTATACTACGTGCATTTTGATATTCGTCGGCTAGTTTAATTTTAAAGCCAACTACGTTAGACAATTATTTTTAGCTTCAGCTATGTCTCGTTTAGTTAATTATATTTTCGTTTCTTATTTCTTATTCGAAGTTAAAGCTCGAGAAAGGGCCGACCTGTTATTCTTAGGTGAGCGAATTAAAAGGGTATTTTAAAACCCTCTCGTGTCTACGTGTTTAGTTGTTTGAACTCAGCCATAAGCCGCTATACGTTCCCTCGACGTTCCTCTTAGACAAAAGGAGTGAAAACCCCTACAACATCTACATTCAAATAATGCCATTATATTTTTGATAAAATTAACTGCTTTATTTTAAGAAATTTTTAAATTTAAAGGTCTCTGAATAACGAGGATGGGAATATAGGAACGCCAGCATCGTACACAGTTGCAGATTCGCATTTAAATTTTGTTTTCCTAGAAAGTCAAAATTAATATTAGATTAAGATTTATTTTATATGCCGCATTGTTACAATAAAGTAACCAACAGAAAACACTCTTCTAAGCAGATATTCACAATATCCGAACTTACAAGTCTGTTTACAAAATTACTATATTAGCACAGAATCTACTTCAAATAGTTTTATTGAGAATAATTTATTGTTATCTTTATTAACATCTTTCTTGCTTTCAATAGTATTATATAAATTCTGTCTAGTTATGTTTGTCAACATTTTTCTCGCTTTCAATAGTATTATATAAATTCTATCTAGTGTCAGTACTATCCTATATAGTTGACCCTGTTTGCTTGCTAATATCTTGGAAAATTTCAATTTCTTGCAACAAATTTACATTTATTTTATAGTAATAAATCATATAACAGCACTTACACACATTTTATGTTCCCCACACAAAACCTTTTAAAGCTTTTATGATATTGTTGGGCTGCGTGGCTTTTTCTAAATAATATTTTCAAGTTGCTGTAAACAGCTAAAAATGTTCTTATACTTTTACTTAAAATCTCTGCATATAGGTTTAATTTATTTAATTATGGCAAAGCACACTAGGGCTATCTGCCTAAGGGGAGGGATGCCTTCGTGGAAGACTTTCTAAGGGAAACTGACTGGTATACACGTTACACATGGGGAAAACCACGAAAACGCTCATGCAGCCAGCCCGTTCGCGGGATTCGAACCTCGGACCGAATACCAGTGTTCAGCGACTTTACCGCTCATCTCTACATATAAGAAAACCCGCAGCTCAATTCAACCTATTAGTTAAGTCAACTGCACATATGTAAAATCAGGTCTAGGAAAATAGTCTTTTACCAAATGTTTTCAATCCCTTGTAATATATAGTTATATCTTTAATGTGTTTTTTATAATTAATGAATTGTGAATGACTTTTTAATATAATACACATGGCTTTAAGTACTAGTATAAGATCGAAATATAATTTATTTAGGAATAATATTTATGTGCTTAACTGGAATGTAAATATCATTTGTTTTTAACATGAATGCATGTCATTCATATTAGTAGTTAATTTTCGAAAACGTACTACAGAGTGTAAATTCATCACACACATTATGGATTCTACCGCAATTAAAACTTAAACTACTGTTATAAATATACTTTTTCAGCACCAGGGATGCTAGCTGCTATATTAAATCAATAAATAAATTTAAAATTTTTACATTAAACCTATAAAATAGTGTTTAAGTTATTGAAGTGTATAAAGTGTATAAATCTATCGTTTATTAGTAAGAAATATTAGAAAAGAAACCAAATTTCAGTATTTAATATTATATTATTATAGTATTCTTAAAATTACATGCAAATAGATTATGATGATTGGTGACGATTTTCAGTAAAATAGATGATAATAACCCACTTACAAATAATAACCAAATAAGGTAAACTGATTTACTGCCTTACAATCTCTGTGTTTTTTCTCTAAAAAGCTTTATATATAATTCATCTGCATTCGCAAAATACATTAAGAGAGAGATGCAATCCTAGATCCTTCATCACGCAAATATTTTTGTTCAATATACGTTGATAACGTCGAATGTTTTTGAGTACCTTGATATCTTCAAGATAGCTCAGTAACTTTTCATTTAAATAATCTCTATTAATTAAGTATATTTTCTTAAATCCCCTCCCAACTATTCCAAATCTTCCTGTTACTCACCCAACACTATCGTAGCTAACAATATCCTCACCAAAAATAAATTGAAAATGTATAAAACATTATTATAGTTTAACTTAAACTCATCACCAAACATTATATACGCCAACTGATCCTAATATCCTCTATATAAATATACATACACTAATACACAAAACAAAGCTATTCCTCTAATATATTATTTGCAGAAGACTAGGAAGGGAGTACAATATCGGTTAATGAAATATTACTATACAGCTTTTACATGCAGTATTTTTACGGAATGATTAAGAGTTTGTTAGTATATACACGCATTCCTACAGAAAGCCGAGATTTCTATCATATTCCCAAGGACTATTCCGTTTTGCTGGCATCTTATGACAATAAATATTTGTGAAGTAACAAAAAGCATGCTTTATTGCGTATGTATTAATAAAAGGTATTTAGTAGTTTTATTTGAGAGAAGTCCAATGAATTATTATTTCACGTTCAACACATTTTACGTCGAACTGATCAGCATATACTTTAAATACTCTTTTCCTCCACAGTTGCAATTTCGATAATAAATGTTTATTTTTTATCAGTACGAAATTTTTCTGAAAATATTATTCAGTTTAACTTTCAACATTCTCACTTAAAATTATATATATATAGATAAAGATTAGAATGCAGATAACATTACGCATAATTTTGAATGAAATAAAATAAGGTAAACGAATTTACTCTAGAAGAAAACATAATACTCTAGAAGACAACAAAAAAAAAAAAAAAAAAAAAAAAAAACATGAAAAGTTTTCAGATTTAACGGTCACCCAAAAGGAGTTGTTAAGTCTCTTACCTCGCAGCCTCTCATCTGCTCTTGTGCTCACCCCTGCTAAGCTTCTTTTTTTTCTTTTTTGTCCTATTAGCTTTATTATTAAACACCGTTTTTTTCTTCCTTCTAAGAAGCATTGTAATCACGAAAAATTCCGGGTACCATATTTCAACGAAAATATCCATTTTGACCGCTATCGAATGCAATTTAACGGTGTTTTTGCATGACATGTGCACGTAAGGACAGAATAAAGGACTCTTTCCCCAACGTATTGTAAAATTAATTTAAAATGGATTCAGAAGAGATTTTTTCGTAGTAGCCTCAGAACGTTGAAATTCTACGAGTATAATAGGGAAACCGGAAAGCAGTGTCGCTTTCTTACACTAAATTCAAACGAATAAAGTTTTAACAAGTATTTATTTCTAATCAATAATAAAATAATCCTCGTTATTAACAACCTTTTGCCATCTAGTGCGCAGATTTTCAATCCCAGACCGATAAAAATTAATTGGTTTTTGAGTAAAATATCTCGAAATGGTATTTTGGACATCATTCAAATTTTCAAATTTTTTGCCACTAAGAAAATGTTGCAGGGATCGGAATAAATGGAAATCCGAAGGTGAGATATCGGGTGAGTATAGTGGGTGAGGCAGTACCTCCCACCCGAAATCATTAATTTTTTCCCGTGTTCGTCTTGCACAGTGCGGTCTTGCATTCGTGTTGCAGAATAACACCTTTTCTATTGACAAACGTCAGATATTTTTCGATTAAATATTGGTTCGCTCGATCCAGTTGTACACAATAAAGGCCTGCATTAACAGTTTATCCAGGTTTCAACAATTCAAAATGAACAATTTGGCGAATACTCCACCAAACACTCAGAAGCACCTTTTGGGGATGTAAACCCTTTGTAACCCCCATTAAAACTGCCTTTTGAGTTTTGGATTATCATATAGGACCCATTTTTTGTCTCCAGTAATCAAAAAACATTTCTGTATGGTGCCGTTGAAGAAATACGTTGCATGTGATGGATCGGTTGGCTTTGTTCTCTTCGGACAAATTAAAGGGTACCCAAACACCTCCTCTGCTTATTTTTTCAATCTAACTTAAATGTTCTTGGATGGTCGACTAAGTTTGGTTAAGGGTGTCTAACAATTCCTCGATTGTTTGACATGGATTTGCTTCCACCTCTGCCCTCAGCATGTCGTTGTCTAATGATGCTGGTCTCCCTGATCGATAGGAGTCAGAGAGATCAAAATTACAGGATTTGAACTTGGAAAACCATCTTTGGCATTTTTGAACATCTAATGCATGTGGATAAACATCGCAAATGTCTTTGGTCGCAACTGTTGCGTTACTTCCCTTGAGAAACCCAAAAAGCATACACTGCCGGATATGCTGTTTTGGTATTTTGCTGGCGATTTCACCCCAAATTTGAAAAAAAAAAAGTTCAGTATTGAATTATTTAGAAGTGAGCAACTCACCACAATAACCTTAAAATGAGATAAGCAATGAGATGACAAATGACAATCAAATATCGACATACGCAAAAACGACATTACTTTCCCTTCCCCTTGTTATATAAGCTTGCTATAACAAGTAGATGTGCACCTCCCTTTTTTGGTTGCAAACGGCAGCACCAAAAGTACATAAATATATATATACCCACTCTGATACTCGGCTCACTGAGCTCAGTTTTTTTTATTCTTATATGTTGGTAAGTTGGGCGATTTTTGCTTTAAAAATGACTGAATTATGTTAGTCTTATCTTCCGGTTAAGGTTTTTATGCTTTTAGCTAATCTGTACGCAACATTTGTAGAATTATCAACAATTTAAAAGTTGTTTATGTGCGCTTAAGGCTTTTTTTATACCATAGCAGCCATATTTTTACATTTGAAACTTAGCAGAACTGTGAATTATTTCTTTTTGCACTTTCAGTATCTTTTTGCCGAGTGGGACCAAAAGGAAACTTTTAATTTTGTGCACCGAAAAATCTGCCTTCTTGCCTGCTCTCCGAATTGCTTCTTTTTGCGTAGAAACTGAAATTTTAATTGTAAAAAAAAAAATTTTCATTGTTTTAACTGTATTTGGTGTTTTATGATTTATTTGGTGTTTTATGATCTTTCAATTTTTAATGAAAATATTGAGAGTTTTTATGCATTTTTGCCTAGCCGCGAAATGAAAACAGAATTAATTGAATGAGAAATTTGAGGAAGTAAGTATTTCATATTAACAGCAAATATTGTCGTCAGTCAGTCTCTGAAAGAAGAGAATTTGTACGAGTAGCGCATGCGCATTAGGTAAGCGGCGCTGAATCGTCTATGAAAAGCTGTTTCTTTTTTATTTGTTTATTTTCTTTCATACATCGTTTTAGCTTTATTATAGTATTTGAATAGAAGATGTGGCAAAGATTAGACAATTCTTCAGGTAATATCATTTTCATGCATTCTGTGTTATAAAATGAATGAGATGTAACGCTATTAAGTGAACCTAGCGCCTGAGTATCGCTCGGTAAATAAATGTAGTGAATTTTAAAGAGTGCATTTATTCTTTGTGGGTTATTCGGTATCGACGAAGTAGATTTTATTCAATTCAATATGTTTAAATGAAATGCAGGAAAAAGTGCACATAATTTAATATTCCATACAAGGAAGTCATGTGGTGTACACATCAGCTTTTTTTTTTCACTCTTATATCTCACACAGTTCAACAAAAAAATCACAAAAATTTTTTAAAGCTCTGCTTATCATTCCCGGTGCAGAGTTATTAAGTCTTGGCATAGAGATTCATAAATTTTTCAGTCTTTTCTCAGTTCACCATATCAATACTCAATTTTCTTAGTAAGATGGCTAACAAAAACATTTAAAAAAATTTTTATGATTAAGTTTTTATATGTTAATTTTATTTATGAAATATACTCTTAATATTTACGTCACATAAAACTCATTTCAACCGCAAAATTACAAAATATTCAAAAGAAGCATATCTGTAGAATTCGCAGTAGAGTATTATAGGACGTAATACATATTTTCATACTTGCTATATTATTTCATTAAAAACTAACCGCTTCCACAGCCATCCGCTAAACAATTATCATAAAAAAGTAAATAATAATTTTAATGAGTCCAGTTAGTGTACCAGCCGAGTTTTTTAATTTAAACTGAAAGATAAATATTTTACATCTTTCCGAATGGCAACAGTTTCGAGCGCTGGAGATAAAAGTGTTTTTATTTCGAATAGTGTTGCCATTTCTCGCTTTAAAACGGTCGAACTTGTTAATCAAAAATTCATTGAAGTTTTACAAAATATGAAATAATCTGAAATTGGGCTAAAATTATTTAAAAACAGCATCTTTTAGAATTTCCGCTAAACCGTCTCGCATGCTGGAGATAAAAATGTTTTATTCCTTACAGTATTGCCACTGCCCGCTTGGAGATTGTTGAGTTCTTTAATAAAAAATTAGTTAACGTTTTACGAAATATGAAATGGATAATAAAACAATTCCATACTTGGGCTTCCAGGTGCCCATATTCGAGTGCAGGATTATATTATTCAAAATTTAATGAATCAAGGTACCGTTGTTTTTCCACAATGCGAGAAACATACATTCATGTTGCTTCTTCATTATTTAGTTTTTTTTAATATAATATAGGGCGATAAAATTTGGTGGCAACAGTTTGAAAAATGATTCAGATATTTAAAGTGATTCGAAGCAAAATGCCATTTCGAGACTAATAGCCCTTCAGGACTAACACCAATTTAGGCTAAAGAATAATAAAACAAATTCGAAATTCAAAATTCGTGCTTAGACATGTTTGAGTAGAGAGCTACGTTGCAAAAAATTTGATGGCTCGAAGTACTGTCGGTTTTCACAATGCAAGGCACATACATGCATACAGATGTTAATAATATATTGTAATTTATATAAAAATATTTGTTAAGTGGTTATACAAATTAAAATATTAAGTATAAGTATTAATATCTTACCATCGTAACATTCTTCATCTCTTTCACAAAGTATCGGGCTAAAGAGGCAACCTGCAAATAAATAAATAAATAAATAAATAATGGAATAAACATTGAATACTGAAAATGATTACACAGAAAGAAAACAGATATAAAACGTGCAATGAAAGATATAAATGAAGAAGCAAATTAAAACATGTATGTTTTAAAGCTATCAGAAACTAATCATGAGATGACTTTTTCACTGCAGCGAAACTGATGCATTTCTGTAAAAATATTGCCTCGCTTCCAAGATTATTAAAACATAATAAGAATTCGAAGCGCAACAGAATCATGCATAGAAAAAAATAACCACTAGAATTTCCAGTTAATAATTTTTAAGTAAGGAAATAATTAATTTCATGTTTTTATTAATTTACTCACAACGCTTTTTATCCAACATTTAAAATATGAAGAAGAGAAATGAATAAAAAATATAATTATACTTCAAACATGATTTTAACACCTTGCAGCAACCTGAAATTTTAAATTAATAATTTTATCACGTGAAGTGGCTTTCAGTAAGATATTCTCGTTTAAATTTATTTGCAAATTAACACATTAAGTGCTGTTTTCCAACTCTTATGCATATTAAAATGTCATCAAATTAAACGTTACCTATAAAATATCATAAGTTTAAAGTTCCTGCACGATTTTCAAACATGATTTCCCAGTATTGCTGTATATCGTCTAATGCAAGCAAAAAAAAAAAAAAAAAAAAAAAAAAAGCTTAACGAAGAGGAAATGTTTGGAAGCAAACTTTGTCTTATGCGATAAGCAATAAATCACAAATGATTATCTCTTGACTGCCGATAGATGCCATTATTTTCGAAAATAAATGTTGTGAATATTTTGAGAAATGCAACAAAAGGTTCTTTTTATAGCGATTTTGATGAAAATAAACCGAGGTTCTTTTATGGCATTAACAAGGCAAAATGCGATTTATAACATAAGCACTACGTATTAGCAAACTTTTTTTTTTTTTTATGTCGGAAAAATATACAGTTTAAATTTTACAAAAAAATTTAAACTGTATATTTTTCCGACATTATGCAAAATTCATCCATTTCATGCATTCTTCAAACTGACATAATAATTATCAGTTTCTGAGAGAAATTAAAATTCGCTCTTGTTTATTTAACTTATAAGGTATTGCTCCCACCTTCTTGGCGTGCCCTCGGGGTGTAGTGGTTTTGTACGCTGGACCGGTATTCCAGAGGTCCGTGGTTCGATTCCCAGCGAAGACGTTACTCATTTTTCAATCTCTCCAGCTTGCAAAAATCCTAATGTCTCTACAGTGGCGCCCATCTAAAAGGGTGTTGGATGATGATTCTCCACACCCAGGATTTGGCGATTGAGTCCTCTAAAAAAAAAACAATCGCCGTTTAAAAGGGGTAGTATATAAGGTATTTCTCCCACCTTCGTAGTGTGGTGTTTTGTACGCTGGGCCGTAATTGCAGAGGTCCGTGGTTCGATTCCCGGCGAAAGCGTTGCTAATTTTTCCTCTTGCCTGCTTCCAAAAAATACCTAATGTTTCTACAAACTGAATATCACAAGGCATGTGAAGGCAACCGGCTTAAGGTTCGATATGGCAGACAGGTTGCCTAACGATTTCATGGATGACTTTCTAAGTGAACTAGCTCGTGTTTACATTACCCTTCAGAAAATCTCAAGAAAACACTCATGCAACCAACCCGTTCGCCGGGATGCCAACTCGGGTTGAATTGCAATTTATTCAGCCACTAGTGGACATTGCAATTTTTTATCTAGATAATTCAGTTTTAAGGTAAAAATAAAGGGATGAATATAAAATAAAGATTTAACTTCGTACATACTACAATGTTGGAGGTTTAACAGTCCAAGAAACTTTTAACTCATAATATGTTGCCAGAAAATTTTAATGCATAAATAATGAAAGACGCTTTAATTATATACAAAAAGGGAAACAATTTTTATGCAATATATATAGTCATTATTAATATTATTTATATTCCTATCGATTACTTACTACATACGAGTGTGTGTAATTTTTATTGTGAGTGCGTGTCTATGTGTGTGTGTGTAAACATTTGAATATCTTTTTGGAGCTTTTCGATTTAACAACAATCGTCAATGAATGCATTAATAATAGCTATTTTCCTGGAAATGCGTTGACATAAAAATAACTGTACGAGTTCCAATATGACATAACAAATATTTCCAAAGAACAAGTTACTACAAAATTTTGAGTCCTGGTAACCACTTATGCACTTGGCTTCAAAAAAAAATATGCTAACTAAGCCTTCTTCAATTAATGTTAATGGATTTCATCCCCTGAAGATTTCACTTTTTCCAAGATTTACTACGAACTTCTTCAAGTTTAATTAGAAATTCCTTTTAAAATATTACATTACTCCGCTTCGTCTTTGCATAAAAATAATTTTTAGCTAGAATTCGCCTTATTACTTTAGCATTTCATTCCGCCGTGAAATCATGAGCTAAATCCCTTTAAAAGGAAAAACAGGTAAGAAAATTCTTAACGTGCTTTCTTCTACCTCTTCGAATACGGCAATCTTTTCCGTAGAAAGGATCTAAAAAACAAGCTTCTATCTGTAAAGAGAGTATTAAGTTACTCGAAACACTTTTTTGATTCTTTGTTGCTTTCCATCCAGTCCATTTAACGAACCAGCGATTTTGCAACTCAACTCAAATCTTCTAAGGCGGTTTATTGTTACAAAAGCGTGGCATTACAAAACGTTTCCGAAAGCGATGTGGAGGAGAATATAATTTTTAATAAGCTTCCATCGCTTTTGGACAATTAAGAAAGAGTCAAGGAGGTTATAAAGTCTCTACCGATTTACAGAACATTTTTTAATCACAAATAATTATTGCATTGTTATTAATATAAATTCTAAGCATTTCCATGAGAAAATATTTTTATAGAAATATTTCCAGAAAGTGGTGTCTCGTTTCCCTACCAAAGAACGCCAATGCATTTTTTATATAAAAGTTGTTCTGTCTGGCATATAACAAATGAGTTGTCTTGGAGTTCCTTTGAAAATAGTTTGATGTTCTTGTATGTTGGATCAAAACGCACAAATTTGCACAAATTTTATGTTTTCTTGCTTAAACAAGACCTTAGAGTAAAGAATCATTGAGCCATCATAAAATTGTTGCAAGAAAGAAATATCTTGTGAAGTATAACAAGATTACGAATCAGAAATCAATCTTTAGAATAGTCATTCTGAGAAATATGCAGTTTTATATTTCTGAAACTGGCATTGCAAAATGTGATTAAAAGAATACCTGTTATGGGAAAAGGAAATTCGAAATGTTTTACATTGAATATTCTACCTTACACCTTTGTAACTTCCGTATTCATTAGTATAACTGTAGTATTTATTTTCGACAGAAATATTTGTTACGCATTATACGTGATTTAACTGCACAGAAGTTGGTGACTAAATATAAATAATTGTTTTTTTTAAACAAGACATCAGTAAATACACTTGCATTATACACACTTCAGGAGTGTAAACAAGGCCCCTGGAAGAACTAATCCAAGGCTCGTGAAATTTGGGAAATGCAATGAGAATAGTTATGGCTGCTCTCATTGACGAATGCTCCGCATTATCTCATTTAAAATTTCTTATGGAAAAATATTGGCGAACACGTATCCTAATGACCTAGTGATCAACAGGCTGACATTTGGTAAATAAAAAAAAAGTGCTTGTCACATAAGCAAACCAAGCAATGTTTTCTGGTTTTTATTTATTTATTTATTTTTTTGTAAACCAGACAGAATTTCTAGAAAAAAAAAAAAAAAAAAAATATCACGTTAAATGGAAAATGGAAATGAGGTGGGAAAAAATTTATTGTTACTTTAGTTATTATTTTGAGCGTTAGTAGTGACTTCAATAACTGAATTAATATGATTCAGAAAGGTGAAAAGGAGAAGAGGGGGGGGGGAAAGGACAAAAGGAAAAAAAAAGTGCATGTGGCGTGGACGCACTCAGCTAATCAGTGTTTGCATTTACAAGTGTCACAAGTTTCCAAGTATCCGGATGATCATTAATAACACATGAAAAAAGTTATTCGAGACAGATCATTAGCAATTGAAAACAAGGGTTGAATGCTTGACAGAACATAGATAGTACATTAGTTGGTCATTTTAATTGAAAGCAAATACGAACCAGTTTAGATCATAACCCTGTTTTCACATATCACAAGGAATGTGTCTGGGACAGTAGTTCTCAAACTTACAATGCGTATGGACTCCTTCCTACGACAAAAAACTGACCATGAAACTTCAAGTGAAATAGCTCTATATCAGTGCATAGTAGAAAAATTGCAAATTTAACTTTGATGTCTTGAATGGTAAATGGTGGCGAAAAAATAAAATATAAATGAAGCATTCTAATATTTCCTGTAATATTTATTGAAATTACACTTTTGTTTTAAAATGCAAGAACACATTTCCCCCCCCCCTTAATGTGATGGACGAACGTGATGGGATGATATGAGATTATTTATATTCGGCTCTAAGCTTGTGAGTAACATTCGTAAGTCTCCATTTTGTGTGTTGTGTGTTTTATCTCACTTGCCTGACAATGACATCAGAACAAGCCAACGAAATTCATCCTGGCAAGGAGAGCAAGATTGCCCTGTCGTTAGCAAAGCCTTGAGCACCATACAGGTGACAGTACGACTTCGCTCATTTTCGACCCCCAATTTTGAAGGACAACACTGTGGGGAGGACGGGTCCAAACGTCTCCTACCCCTCTTCCCCTACCATCAACCTCATGAGAGGACTTTCGGCTCACCGCTTATTTAGAGTACTCTCATGCCACTCAGACACATTTACAAACATCTATGCCTTCTCGGAGTTTCGAACCTGGGCCCTTCGATATTCCAGTAGGCTTCCCTAACCACTATACCGTCTAAGCGGCTCCATCTTGTCATGAGGCTTAATGCTGCACTAAATTGACGTCCTACTAAACAGGAAGTATTATTAAGTTTAATTAATCACCTTATAGCAACAAACTGGATTCGCTAAAAATCAGTCAGTCATATTAGCTATGTCATATTTTTGAATTCATTAAACTGGGTAGCAAATCATTATTCTTCATTTCATCAATCGCAACATTGAATCAAAGAGTACATAAATCAATCCAAACATTAATTACTCTAATGACTACATTTCATTAACTACTCTAATGAAATAAATTAGTAAACCCTGCATTAAGTGTTAACTAAGATTTTTGGCGAAAATATGCCAGCAAGCCTTGGTCTCTTCCTACCATTGCTGGTGCATTGTCGGATGCAATGGAGAGGATATTACTTAAGGGTATAGCTTTTACATCGCAAGATCTTTTCAATTCATTGAGTTTTGTTTCACCTTTTATATTAGTTCCTAAACATTTGATAGATAACAATTCTTGGGAAATTTTTCCTTATTTTACAAATCTGACATAAACTAAAAGTACAGCTTCGTTTCCTGGCAAAGTTGACTCGTCAAGCTGTATAGGGAATTGAAATGTTTTTATTTTTTACGCACTGAGCCATTTCGCCAGTCCTTCTTTGTATTGTATTATTACTCAGTGGAATTATTCTTATAGTATCAAAATTATTTAAGCAGCCCGGTGTTTATTACTTCATTTACAGTTGGTATAAGTTCATTAGTGGTGTGAGGTAATTAGTAATGTTATAAGAAGCACGTAGTCCATCGTCATCTCTCATAGATGATGTCGCAATGTTTTAAAAGAGCTTCGGCTGTTTTAAAAGAGTTTATCTTTTTTTGTCTCTTTGGATTTCTGTCAAATGTTCTTAAGCTTCATTGATTAGCTTGATAAATTTTATTGCATAGATATCATAATCCATTCTCCATAACCATCTTAATGTGTTGAGTTTCTATTTTAATTATAACAACACTACATAACAAAATACTCTAATTTAACGAAAAAAAAGTCTATTAATGGCAAAACTACGTTTATAACCTCGCCCCCAAAAGATGAAAATTGAAGAATCCTTTCTAAAGTGAATAAGAATTAAAAAGGGGAGAGGGGCTAGGAAATTTGCTTAAATAAAATTACAGCGTACATGTACGAAATCTTTTGATAAAATCGCCTTTATATTTTAAAATAATTTTATTTATTTGCGAAAAAAGATTTTAAAATGACACAATATTTTTTTTTTTTTTTTCTGTGGAATTTGACAATCAATATCCCATCTAATCGCATTAAAAATAGGTAATCTGAATTACGTATTTTGTTTTGATACTTAAGTAAAAAAAACATGTATTATATTTTCTTTTTATTTCATACAAGAAACTCCGATTAATATTTTCTTCCTATTCTGTTTTCATTTCCAGTCTTTCTTCTGAAGTTGTAAATCTTTAGATTTCTTCATTTATTTCACTTTCGCAATTTCTACTCATCAATGAGGATTAAAAGTCAAACTTCTTTTACAAAGATTCAAGTTGCACTTTCTTCTCTTCTGAATTATTGCATTTTTTTCCAGTATGAAAGGGATAGTTGTTTAATAAAACTGGATGCAAAAACAAATGAATATATTTTTAGTTCTACTAAGTAAAAAGAAAAATATAAATGATAAAACTTCATAAATCAAAATAAAGGTAGTAATCAATTCCTCCTTGATTATTTTCCATATACAGATCTTTATATTCTTGCTATTTTTTATTAGCTTAAAGTCAATGAATATTAATGCTTTTATTCCTGCATACGTTTCAAAATACAAGTTGAAATGAAATGAATAGAATCTTATAAACATCGTAATTACTGTTACAGTTACATAGTGACCGTAAAAGTTTTTCTTTTTAGACATTGTTGAAATAGAAGTTTGATATGAATTATATGGCAGACTACAATATAATCTTCTTTATAAATTACATATACTGAAGTAAAGGTGTCTGCAGTGCATGCAATGCTACATTCGGATATTCCTATCCTTACCGACTGATTATTCCGGACTACCCGAACTCAGATTGACAAGCAAGATGGATTTATTAATAGGATGTATAATTTTCTTTTATTTCAGACAAATTCTGCCATGAATACTGTGATGAATGCCTAAAAATCCACTCGCAATTTCTCTAAATCCATCGTGGGCGATAGTGGTTTTGGGGTGAGCGAGAGAGTGCTCGGGAGAAATTAGAGAAATGCTAAAAAAAATTATTGCCAGAACATTTTTAAAACAAGGGTTTAAGTATTCATTTGATTATATTACATTTTAGCCAGCCATTTCCATCAGAATCATACAAAATCATGCCTTTCATTTATGTTGGTAAAATTTTATTTAATTTATGCTTGATTTGGTTTCATTTATCTTACGGTTTCATTTACCTTACCTATTATACGAGGATACGGTAAGATTTATCTTTTATTCTGAAAAATGCATAAAATGTAAGCCAGAACCTCTAGAGTTTTAAATTCAGAAAATTAGACCAGGTTTTACACTTTACAGTGATATTTATTACGCATTACGTAGCATGTACTTAGCAGTTTCCTAAGTTTGTTATAGTAGCTACTCATATGTGAGAATCTTTAGTCATCATCATTCTGTTTTCAAATTTCGTGATGCGTTTTAATTATTAGTGCTATGCAATGTAAATGCAACAAATAGATCCTAAAATTACCAATCAAAATCAGCGAATACTGCTCATTTACAAAATACCTGGCAGAAAAAATGCAGCACCATGAAGATTTAGTTGTACAATTGTATACAAATTGCAAGGAATCCTCAGCTGTACGATTTATGTGTAAAATGAAAATTTGGCATGTAATAAGTTAGCGAGGTAAAGCAGAAGGAAAGTTAGAGGAGTCAACAGTTAGCAACTTCTGTCGCATGGAAAAATCGTTTTACGCACTATTTTTCGTCTCAGAAGCTAGTTGAGCAGAAGATGGGATACGGTATCATATTTTTCGCGATTTTTCAGTTAACAAACGTTTTAACGAGGGGTTTCGCTTTAGTCCCGCAAAAGACTAGTTGATTCTCCCTTCGTTCGCAGCTGAAACGCATCGATATGATCCACTACTTAAAAGATTTGAGAAAATGGGTTGAAAAAGGAAGTATGAATAGTGCCAAGGGTCCTGATGTGTCTGGGCTCTAGGCTGACATCAGCACGCTTGGAATGATGCATCCGAAGGCGTGCGGTGGTGGCCCTGCAAAGCATGAGTATCAGCATTATGTAGAATATGCAAGTAGTTTTGTGTGCTTCGGTTATCGTCAAGAACAATTTCTAGACAACTGGTTTAAAGTGGCTCGCAGCAGTGATGCCTTTAAGAAGACCTCCGCAATTACAGAATCACCGACTTCAACCACTGCAGTACAATGATGGCAAGATGATACATGAATGACATTCTGCAGCCTGTGGCTCAACGCTGACGTTCCGCAGCATACATTTAACGGTTATGAAATGCAGTTTTTCAGCAAGTAAAGTCCGATCGCACATAGCAATCATCAGTAAACAGGCTCTACAAGGTACTGAAATGCTGCATGGGCCACCGAGGCCCCCAGATTTTAAACCGATCGAACATTTGTGTTATTTGATTAGCTGTCATTTACTTCATCTGCCCAACCTCAATCAGAGGATGATTGAAAGCTTATCGTTATCCATCGCTCAGGTCACTATCCTCATTATGATTTCATATGTACTTCGAAGACTTGCTTCTTGTATCGCCGCAAGATCCTGCTTCCTATTGCTCACACTGTACATTCGATCGCTATATTGTATAAAAGTTTGGAAATTAAAATTACTTATTATTATATGCAGTTTCTATCTGTCCGTCAAAATTCATCGCATTTTATTCTTTCCTTCATAGTGTTGTGTTTTCTTTGTCAGGCAGTATAGTACATCATTGTTACAAGAAGGGAGGAAATGCTTTGGGAAATTTAGGAAAGGAATATTTAGAAACTAGTTTTGAAAGATCGCCAAAAATACCATTAAAACAGCACATTGTAAATTCGAGAGCAAAAAAGCCCCTTTAGTTTTTGAATGCAAAATATCACGGCAAAGGAATGATGAAGTCAGTATCTTTTAAATAAAAATTTACATATTTGAACAATGAGAGGATAAAATAAAAAATAAAAAGGGGGAGAAGAGAGTAATAAACTGGCTAATATAAAGGACTCAGTTTTGTTCTTTCAGTCGCATAGCGAATGGCGTAAATTATTAACTGTCTTGTAGTTGTTTCATTACACCATAAATTCACTAAAGTTAAAAAAAAAAAAAAAAGATATAAAAATACTACTATTTCATGAAAGTCAAAACAAATTTATAACTTTAGTTTTTAGTTAAAAATAATTGCAAACTTTAATTTGCTAATGAACGATTTCTTATCCGACAGAATATCTTTTCATATCATGGACTTATCATTACTCGAGTAGTTACGTCCATTAGAAATTCGACCTTGTCGCCGCATGTAACGTAAAAACGAAACTTCGTTTTTTTAAAGTTTCAGAAAGGTTTCCCCACGAAGCAACTGCTCCTCTCATTTTAAATTGAATTATGTCGGGATTCTACTAAACATATAAATTTCTATCAATTTTATTTCGAAAAGTATTTGGCAAAAGAGGCTTATATAAAATTATTTAATAGTAAATAAACGTTAAGTGAAATCGAGAGAGATTTCAAAGGTAGAAAACCAAAGTTGACTACAATGTTACGAATTTTATTTCTATAGGCATTTATACTACTGCATTTCTTACATTTTTCATCTTGCAAAGGAACCGAAATTTCCTTTCCTCCTTACATATTCTAAGCATCAGATTACTTATATTTAACATCGTTTAGTAATCTCTATGCTTATATACATAGCCTAGAGGTGGAATTTAAAATGAAACATGGAACATATTTTTTTAACGTATCTCAGCCATATGTTTTTTCCATTCTAATGGTACAAAGATTTTATCCATATACATTCAGTTTCTGTGCTATATAAATTTATGTTATCTATCGTTTTAAATATGCTGATAAATTCCGGAAGACTTTCAGTTATTTACATTTACAAATTGACACAATTACAAATAACTTAGCATTTTAAAAACTGTATTTCACTTAACTACATTTTTGTGCAATATCCCATAGCGATTTTTTTCTAAAAGCTCAGAACAATTAGACAAAAGCACAAATCAAATGGAAAAGCTTTAAAATTAAGTAGCAATTTTAATATATTTATTTATTCTTAGTTGTAAATAAATTTAACTCAAGTTTTTTTTGGGGGGGGGTGTTAGCTAAAGATTTATTCATATGTCACTAAAATTTGTTTCTTTACCAAAGTATTTTTCATGTAAGGACATGTGGAAATTAAGACCAGACTGCGATCAAATCAAAAGCAGAATGAAACGTTCGATTCATCGATCTAAATCAGCATCTCATTAGACAGAGAGTACGAATGTTAATTTATGGGACCCTTTCACAAATACGAAATACATTCGAAGGTCTTAAAAGAATGCTTTCCTCGGACAGCCTTACTATAGTTTGTCCAATGGGAATTGCAGACTGTGCTTGATTGACATCAGACTTAGTCTCAGCTGCCAGCTATGAATGGACAACTCACTTGAAGAAAGGGCGTGTCTTTCGATTTGCGCGCCTGGCAAACGGGTTAGAAGTATTTGGTTACCTGTGTTGCCATGGTAATAGAGGAGAAATTTTGAGGTATACTTTTTCATTTCATCTCCGTTTTTCATTTCCTATTGTTTTAAGAATACGACAGAAGATGTCGCCACTTTATAAACTTTCATCTGAACGCATCTCGAATTCCGGAAGTAATAGAAGAAGGAAGGGAAGGAAAAAAAAAAAAAAAAGATGATTTTTATTTGTGCATGCAGTCTCTCATCCACAACACATAAACATTGATCCTAGCTATATGCTTGAAAAATAAAAATAAATATCTGAACTAATTGTTATAAATGTAAGTGAATATATATATACATATGAAAATAATAATTTTTATTAAAATAGTGTATTAGTAGGTCAATTAATTAATGCTCCAAAAACTATTTTATAAAATTACATGAAAACATCTAACACATATGCATTTTTAGCGTTATATTTCGGATCTACATAATATAAATTGATATAGTTTAGGTATATTTTAATTATTTTGATTACTGTATTTGAGATATTTCATTAAAAATGAATCTAATTTGAAATCGTTAAACAAGCATAAATTTTACCCGCTAAAATATTGAAATTATTTGCAGTAATCTAATTTAGCTATAAAATAATAAAATATTATTTATGATAAACCTTATTTAATAAAAAATTTCTTGGCTCTTGTTGTTTTACGATCTGTTAATTGCATCAGATCAGTTTATAAAAATTAAGAGGGAAGTAATTAGGTTTTAATAGTGTAGAAATATATCATTCGCCAAAAGATTGAGAGTTAATATGTGGAGGAACTCTGTTTTCTGTTGTAACATAAAATAATAATAATAATAATAATAATAATAATAATAATAATAATAATAATAATAAAAACCCACTTTTTATGAAAGGATCCTTGTGCATAGAAATAAAAAAACGTATAAATTCATTTTAATATTTTGCGATAACAGAAATGTTAAAAATGTGAGAAAGAAAGATTTTTTCTACGTACATGTATATTTTTGATAAAATAATAATTAATTACTTCAATGAAATAATGGTTATAAAGTATGGTGCCGTGAAAATGTAATGACATCTGATTTTGATTTCATTTAAATTCTGCTGAAATGCTTTACATTCAAGTAATACCTATCCAAAACAAGCCACAAATACACTTCGGATAAAATGCATAGTTACTAAGAATGGTTAAGGGTGAAATATATATACATAAATGAATAAAAAATAACTAAATAATGATTTAAATGAAATAATGGTTGATCTTTACAATATGGTAACTGGTAGTTTGGCGACATTTTGGAGGCGATAAAGGTTACTACCTGGGACTTTGGTAATAATGTGAACAGTACTCAGTTCCGATTACGCATTATTTTGTGTGAGGGAAATGAGAGATCATGGGATATGTCATGTGATATTAATGGACGAATTACGGTTCTTTAATCGGAAAAGGGTGGAAATCGGGAAAAAATCTGGAAATTTTGTATTTGGCTTTATTCTGTGTTGTGTGAAACAGTGTTCGTGAATTTATGGATCCCATGGCCGTAACTAAAGTGAATTCGAAATGGGTATTTATGTATGTATTAATTTAATGTATGTGCTCATTTATATTTTAAGTAGTGTTTTTGAATTTAATTATATTTTAATTAAATGATAGTTATTTTGTGAATTTTATGTTTGTAGGAATTTGGTATACGTTTAAGTTGAAGTAAACGTGCATGGAAATAATTTAAATATTTGATACTAAGTATTTGTAACGCTTGCGGTATGAATTCGTTGGTGATGTGTATAATGCAATAGATGATTTAGAGGTAAAAGTTTTTGGATATTTTATTTATTTTATATGTGGAAATGTTCATATTTGGAAAGGGTAAATACTTTTTAACGATCAGGTAATTTCATATATGTTCTTTTTACCGGGTTTAAAGATTGAGAAAATTGTCATGTATTTTCGTGAAATTTTTCTAATTTATGAGAAAAAAAGCAGTTTACATGGATATAGTGAAGAGTGTGCGCAATGCCATTTTTGTGCAATTCTGGGATGTTTTTTTAAGTAAAAATAAGTCGACGTGTACATGGTTTAGTGATATTTTAATTAAATGATAGTTATTTTGTGAATTTTATGTTTGTAGGAATTTGGTACACGTTTAAGTTGAAGTAAACGTGCATGGAAATAATTTAAATATTTGATACTAAGTATTTGTAATGCTTGTGGTATGAATTCGTTGGTGACGTGTATAATGTAATAGATGACTTAGAGGTAAAAGTTTTTGGATATTTTATTTATTTTATATGTGGAAATGTTCATATTTGGAAAGAGTAAATACTTTTTCGCGATCAGGTAATTTCATATATGTTCTTTTTACCGGGTTTAAAGATTGAGAAAATTGTCATGTATTTTCGTGAAATTTTTCTAATTTATGAGAAAAAAAGCCGTGTACATGGATATAGTGAAGAGTGTGCGCAATGCCATTTTTGTGCAATTCTGGGATGTTTTTTTAAGTAAAAATAAGTCGGCGTGTACATGGTTTATGTGTATGTGTTATTTTGAAAAACGCGTAAGGAATATGGTATTGTGCACTTTTTCCCAATTTTGCAGTGAATATTTGTCATGATTAAGCAGTTTTGTTAGATAAAATTTCTAGCATAAGTGTAATTCGGCTTGTAGATTGTTGGAAGAAGTGTTCAGTAGATAAAAAGAAAAGAAACATGTCTTTACTTCGTGAAGACAAAATGGCGGCGAGAAAAAAAAATAGAGGGTTGCTGTAGGAGAGTTGGTCGCCAAATTTTCGCCAAAAAAACGCCAAGTTACCATAATGTAAAGATCAACCGAAATAATAAGTAAATAATTGTTAAAGCAGACAGAATTTGCAGAAGAATTTTATATTATCGTTCCTGGCATATTTTAAAATTGCTGAATTGCTTATTTTTTCAAAAAAAAAAAAAAAAAGTAAATAAATAAATAAATTTAAATAAAGACAGAGGAAATGTGATATAAAGTGGGGGAAAAACGCTAGTGCAATAAATTTCAGGGGAACTTTAAAAAAAAAAATTGAAAGCATGTGTAGTCATCTCTAACGGAATTGCAAGCTTTATACAGATTTTCCTCGCAGCGTAGGCCGAAGAGTTCCTACGATAACAAAGTACATATTGAAGAGCATGCGTTAATATTACAATTTACTGAATTATTAATGCTTGATTATTGTTGTGCTTTGAAATGAAAATGCATTTAATCTGGATAAAAAGGATTATGCTAGTATTTATCAGTTTTCGAAAGAAGATTAAAAATATGTGACGTTAATAAATTCCTCGAACGAGCTTTATTTCAGATAAAATAAGTACTGCTTGCGAGATCACTTTCGCGAAGATATGATTCCGAAAGAAGACAATTTTATGGATATAAATGAATACTAACAGGCAAATTTTAAATTGAATGTTTGGAATCTAGATTTGGCTTGTATCGGTAAATGCCAAAGTGTGATTTATGTGACTGCATTGGATGGTTCGAAGAGTGAACGAAAGCTTCGAATGAAAAATGTGTTAATATAATGTGTTAAGAAAAGTCTTAGATTAATGCCTCTTTGATGAATTAGCCTGCGTAACAAATGCAGCGACATAGTGATCTCGCTTTATTCGGATGCGAATTTGAATATATCGATAAATATACAAATTTTTAATACAATGCCTACAAAGTTAGAGTGTTTACTGTCTAAAATTTCTCTATGAGCTGTACACAGGTAAGAGATTGAATTTAGATAACTGTTGATTTTATCAAAAAATTTGAAATGCATTTCCAAAAGAGGTCAAAAACAACACTTAGTTCCTCCTTCATCTTTTTAATCTTTATTAATTATTGGGAAGTACTTAGTAATCAAATATATTTTTTAATATTGTCTTGAAAATAGTGAATACCATGCAAAATATTTTTTAAACAATTATGTAAAAGTTTTAACAGTTGTAAGTTTTATACTTCAAATGATTGTTAGCTAATGTACTTATTAAACGAAGAGATTACGATATCTCCTACTATATTAAATAGTAGAAACTAAAGTGCTTTATTTAGATATAATAAAACAAAGTGATATCATTAATCTATGATAATCTATGATTAATAAAGGAGTCTATGTGTTTGTGTGATTGTTCGCGATTAACTCGGTCACTACTATAGCTACCGTCAACAAACTTTCTACAATTCTTTTCTGGGTCTTGGAAAAGGTCGACGTCCAGTTTTTCAAAAAAAAAAAAAAAGTCTGAAAGGTTCTAGATTTTAAATTACGCCCAAACAACCATCGAAAATCCTTAAACACTGCGTGCCATTGTTGCTGATATAATGAGAAAGACTTAGTTTATTTTCTACCGAAATTTTTATGCGGGTTCCATATCGGACTGAAAAATGTATGACTATGAATCATATTTTTTGCATCGTTATTAGAGAAGGATTACAGCGGTATGGTTCTCTCGGTTGTTATATACATTACTCTCAATCTAACTTAATTGGCATCGGGTACTTCCGCTAGTGCTAAATATTGTAATATATATTTAATGCAATTTTTGAGCCCCTAATCTCAAGGAAATACGCAACACATAGTTCTTTGATAAACCAGCTAAGTATATTTAATGACATTAAGCATACAATCAGCATTCAATTCTTTTTTCCCTTTTTAAACTTTATATTAATAACTGTGAATCACTTGGTAGAAGAATTTTTAGACTCTTCCATTTTACGTAAAAAGTTCTGAAAATCATTTAATACAAATTTATTTAATGCCCTAATGCACTGCCATTCGACAAAGTTGTTTAAATTTTCTTTCAAATTTAATCTGTTATTGATTAACAATCTAAGCGGTTTGAAAATAATAAAGTAGTTATTCTTGTCTATTATTTTCAATTACTACCTGTATTCATGAAATTACATTAGATGGATTCAGTGAATTTATTAAAGTCTTTATATATATATTATTTTTTATATTAACTGCTTTATCCCTTTCAGGGACGGTGGTTTCGCCTTGAAACCGCATTTTCAACATTTTTTTTAATTTAGAAAATTTGGTTTTTTTTTCCTCAAAACCGCTGCTAAAATAAAATTACTTCTTAAAGCTGATAACAGATGGCAGCAGCAAACCTTTCTGGGCATCCATTAATTGATACGAATCATTTAAAAATAGCTTCTTTGGCACAATACTCTTTTTGACCCATTTTAAAAACAAAAAAAAACAATTTTTAATTTTTCCACAATATATTTTATAAGCAGGCATCAATGAGTAATGAAATGTTCTTAGTTCACAAAAAAAAAAAAAAAAAAAAAAAGTAATAGAACCCTTTTAATTTTGAATGTTTTCATTGCGGTTTCAGTATGACACCTGTCGCGAACGACGCACGCTCCGCTCTTGGGGAACGGATTGAGCCTCCAGACCGACGAAAATTGAAAAAGAAAGTTTGTTTTTTGAGAACTGGCAACGATAAGTGTATGCTTTTAGAACAGTGACGCAGTAGATTAATGACGCTGTTAGATATGTAGAACAATGATGCTAAGTAGTTAGAAGTGTTTTTTGATAGTGTAATGATTTAGATATTGTTGCTCTTTTGTGTCAAATATCAAATAAAGTGATTCATACAAAAGAGTGCCAATTTTAGATGAGTTTGGAACCAAATCGGAGTCTACTAAAGCGGCGGACCAGAATCGAAGAAAGCGGATCATAAAGGTAAGCAACCTTTCTTTATTTGCTTATCTAGAATTTTGAATGATCTGTTTTTTACTGAATTGAAACGATATAAATTTTCTGGCGCCCGAACAGGGACCGCCGATGTGGACTATATTGAAGTGAAAGATTTAGGAATGTTTAAAAAATATCTCCTTTTGATTTGAGAAGTTTATTCATGATTTGAGAGTACTGATTTTTAATTTGAAATATTTTCTATCTGAAATATTTAAACATGTGTACTAAACTAGAAGAATTAAAGAAAAGACGAACTGTAGTTAGGAGTATGACAACAAAGTTGATAATTGTAAAGAATACCTCCAAGAAACAGAACACGATTTGTGTATTCTTAATGAAAATATTGATTTATTAGATTCAAAATATAACAGCCTAAAAGAATTAGATAAACAAATACAGGAATTAATTGAGGCTACTGAATATGAATCGGAATTTGAAACTTGTGAAGTTTATTCCGAGAAAATAATTTCTATGAAATCAAAACTAACATTTATGTTAAAAGAGAATAGGAAACCTGAAATTCCTGTTTCGAATACAATTGGTAATATTGTGAATAATGATATTTCAAATATTTCTGTATCTCATTCAAAAATTAAATTGCCTAAATTAACGATCAATAAATTTAATGGCGATCCTGTTAATTGGTTATCATTTTGGAACCAGTTTGACAATGCGATACATCAGAATAGTGATTTAACAGATACAGAAAAATTTAATTATTTGATATCATTTTTATCAGGTGCTGCTTGTAATGCTGTTAGTGGTTTTGCATTATCAAGTGAAAATTATTTTGCCGCAATCGAGTTACTTAAAACACGCTTTGGTCGAACAGATTTAATTATAAATGCACATATGGGAAAACTTTTAAATTTAGAACCTGTTAGGAATGCTAACAACACATTTGCATTACGTAAGTTGTATGATGATATCGAAATACAGATAAGAAGTTTAAAATCACTTAATGTAACTTCTGGCACATATGGCACGTTATTGACACCAGTTTTATTAAAATTAATTCCGAATGAACTGAATCTTGATTTCCAAAGAAAAAGGAAATCGAAAGATAATTTCGATGTAAACGAATTATTAGAGTTCTTGAAAACGGAAATTGAGTGCCGCGAATCCATGCTACAAATTCAAGATAAAATAAACAACCATAATTCGAGCCACTTTCCTAAAGAAAAAAGAAAAAATAAAATTTCTATTCCAACGGCTGCTGTGTTAAAGGTTTCAATTAAAAGCTGCATATTTTGCGAGGATACAGAAAAAGAAAAACATACTTCCGATGCTTGCCCGAAGTCCGTAACAGACAGAAAGGCGTCACTTCGGAAACTCGAAATGTGTTATTTATGCCTTAAAAGGAATAACCATTTGGCAAAAAATTGCTTTTCGAAGATAAAGTGTGATTCATGTGGGTGGAAACACAACAGTTTAATCTGTGACAGAAATAGTTTAGATGAAAAAAAAATCAAATAAGAAGGATCTCAATTTGACGAACAAATCATGTTTAGAGAAAGTTTTATTACAAACTTTAGTTGTAAGAGTGCGTGGGAATGGTCCAGAAAAATACTGCCGCTGTTTAATTGATTCTGGGAGTCAACGAAGCTATGTATCTAAATTCTTAGCTAATGCTATGCAGTACGAATGTATTAACGAAAGCAGTGTGATTCATTGTCTGTTCGGAGGAACTGAAGTGGTTGAAACTCATAAACAGTTCGTTGTACGTTTAAGTAGTATCAAAAACGATTATCAGTGTAACTTCAAAGCTTTTGATCAAGCGAATATTTGTTCTGATATTCCACAATTGAACATCAAGCCTTATTTAAATGAGTTAAAAACCCATAACATATTTTTGAATGATGTTGAAGGTAGGCATAAAAAATTGTTGTTCGAGCATTCTCCTTCTGAAATTCATATCCTCATAGGCGCAGACATAGCGGGAAAATTGCTTACAGGGAAAATAAAGAAGTTAGAATGTGGATTAGTTTGCATTGAAACTTATTTAGGCTGGAGTATCATGGGGAAAATTCCCGTAGAAATGGAAAATAAATAAATATGATTGTTTTTATGCATTTTCTACGTTAGTATCAGATAGTAAAATTTCTGATTTATGGAAACTTGATACTCTTGGGATATTAGACCCTTCAGAAAGTCAAACTAAAAGGGAATTATAAAAACAAACAATGACACATTTTCTTTCCAATGTGAAAAGAGATGAAGAAGAAAGGTTTCAAGTTTGTTTACCTTGGATTGAAAATCGTTCCCTACTTCCAGACTATCGAGAAATAGCTGAAAAGAGATTAAAGAGCACAGTGAAGAATTTAAGGGATGGGGGATTTTTAGAAGATTATAACGCAATTTTTAAATCTTGGGAATAATAATAGAGGGAAAAATAATCTTGGGAATAATAATTTTAAATCTTGGATGATAAAATAATAGAGATTGTTCCTGAGGAAGAAGTTAATAACCCGTCTCATTATTTACCCCATCGTGCTGTTATTCGAATGAATTCCACCACGACAAAAATAAGACCGGTTTTCGATGGATCCGTAAGAACTAAAGGATCACCCTCCGTAAATGACTGTTTGGAAAAGGGTCCAAATTTGAGTGGTCTTTGGAATAACCAGCAGTCCATTTCTCTTAAATGCAGCACTAACGAAATTAATGAATGAAGTACCAGAAAATTATCGTGCGAGTGCTAATAAATTAGTAGAATCCTGGTACGTTGATAATTTAGTTACAAGTGTGAATGATGAATCAGAATTAAAGAAGTTAAAAAATGATGCCACTGAAATTTTGGCAAGTGCTAAATTTGAATTACAAGAGTGGGCATATAACTATCCTCAAAATAAAAGAGATGCATTTGTTGTTGAACCCATTTTAGAACAGTCGAAGCTTGATAAATTAAATGAGAATGAGTTTTTCGATGATCCTTGTGAAGCTAAAACGGTCAACATTTTGGGACTTCTTTGGAATTTGCATGATGACACATTAAGTTGTGATATTAAGGGATTAAATGAATCAAAAAACAAACCTGTTACTAAAAGAACAATTTTGTCTGAAATTCATAAAATTTATGACCCTATTGGATTCACCTGCCCTATAATTTTAATTCCTAAAATTCTGTTACAAAACTGCTGGGAATTAAAAGTAACTTGGGATGAAGCTCTTCCTGAAGAAATTCAAAGGAAATACATGAAATGGAAAAATGATGCAAATCGTTTAACAGAAATAAAAATTCCTCAACAGATGATGCTTAATATTGATTCTGAATTGAAATTATCCTTTCATATATTTTGTGATGCATCCCGAATGGCATATGCAACCTGCGTTTATTTAAGAAATGAAAATGAAAATGAAGTTTCTTGTCATTTAGTTCAAGCACGATCTAGAGTTGCTCCTCTAAAACCCACATCAATTTGTAGACTAGAATTATTAGCTTGTGTTGTTGGTGCAAGATTAATGAAATCTATAAAACAAGATTTGAAGGAAGAAAATATACCTACGTTTTATTGAACAGATTCAAGGAACACATTGTACTGGATTAAGAATGAAGAAAATTGGGGTGTATTTGTTATGAATAGAGTGAAAGAAATACGAGCTCTTACTAATCCTGATGCATGGAATTATGTTCCTGGCAACTTGAATCCTGCGGATATTCCGTCAAGAGGATGTTCTGTTGAAACTATTAAAGCCAAAAGATGGCATGAAGGTCCAGCATGGTTGAAGTTGAATCCAGACTGTTGGCCTACTTGTGATATTTCTCCTGACAAAGATATGATTGATCGAGAAAGAAGAAAAACAGTTGTATCCTCGTTAACAAATGTAGATGAAGAATTTTCGCATTTCTCACGAATTTCTTCTTTTGAGAAAATAATTAGAGTTACAGCCTGGATAAAAAGGTATATTGATAACTGCAGAAATAAAAACAGAACAACGTCAAAGAACTTAGAAATCGAAGAATTGAATGCAGCTGAAGTCCTTGTTTGGAAATTTGTGCAAAGGGTCTCCTTTAAAACAGAAAAGGATAAACGCTTACAAAATTTAAAACCATTTGTTGATTCATCTGGTCTTTTAAGAGTAAAGTCAAGAATATTAATGAGACAAGACTTCGAAAATTTTAGAACACCTGTAATCCTACCTCCTGAACATCCAGTTGTCTCTAAACTGATTATGGAAAAACATGAACAACAAATGCATTGCGGAACTCAGACTTTAATGTCAATGCTACGAGAAAATTTCTGGATTTTGAAAAGTCGTAAAACTATTCGTAAAGTGTTGAAAAACTGCACTAAATGTAGAAGATTTGATTCGAGGCCCTCCACGGTACAATCCGCACCTTTGCCAAAGGACCATGTTAAAGATTCTTCTATTTTTGAAGTGACAGGTATCGACTTAGCTGGCCGTTTGTTTTTAAAAAATGGATCGAAAACGTGGATCGTTTTATTTACATGTGCTGTATACAGGGCAACTCATCTTGAACTTTTAACGTCTTTGTCAACAGATAACTTTTTATTGGCTTTCCGACGTTTTATAGCACGCAGAGGAAGACCTGAAATTGTCTACACTGATAACGGTAGTAATTTTATTGGTACAAATTCGCTCTTAAAAATGATTGACTTGACTGGGATAAACTTATTAAAATCATGTTGTCAAACCGCATTAAGTGGAAATTTATCCCACCAGCTTCTCCCTGGTGGGGTGGATTTTGGGAAAGAATGATTGGCCTGATGAAAAACATTCTCAGAAAAGTTTTAGGTAATGCCTCACTGAAATATGAAGAACTCTATACGATCTTCTGTGATTGCGAGAATATCTTAAATTGCAGACCATTAACTTATATTTCCGAGGACTTGGAACTGGAACCCTTGACACCTGCAATGTTTTTTCGTGATCTAAAAGAAAGTGGAGTTCCAGATCTAGATATTATTGATGCCAAATACTTACAAAAAAGGTATGCATATCAGATGAAGGTTAGAGAAGATCTAAGAAAACGGTTCAGAACTGAATACTTAGGACAACTGAAAAACCATATTTTAAAAACAGAGAAATATGTTAAACTATCGGTTGGAGACATTGTGTTAATAGAAACGCCTGAGAAAAGAATTAAGTGGCCTCTAGGAAAAATTATAACACTCATCCCAGGAAATGATGGTGTAGTTCGTTTAGTAAAATTACGCACCAAAAGTGGCGAAATCCTTCGATCCATACAACGAATTTATCCGTTGGAAGTCCATTTACAAACGGATAATATAGGAGACTGTTTGAGAAAGAAGCATTCTGATCAAAAAATGTGTGATAAGCCTACAACTTCTATTGGATCTACAGAGTTTCGTGCCACTGACAAAGATCAGTCAAATGAACTCAATCAGAATCCCCTCAAAACAACTAGATGTGGACGAGTGATTCGAACTCCTGAACGATTAAACCTCATGAACTTTCAACCAGACTGTGGCTGAGTTTCAACTTGGTGAAACTCATCGGGGGGTGTGTCGCGAACGACGCACGCTCCGCTCTTGGGGAACGGATTGAGCCTCCAGACCGACGAAAATTGAAAAAGAAAGTTTGTTTTTTGAGAACTGGCAACGATAAGTGTATGCTTTTAGAGAACAGTGACGCAGTAGATTAATGACGCTGTTAGATATGTAGAACAATGATGCTAAGTAGTTAGAAATGTTTTTTGATAGTGTAATGATTTAGATATTGTTCCTGTTTTGTGTCAAATGTCAAATAAAGTGATTCATACAAAAGAGTGCCAATTTTAGATGAGTTTGGAACCAAATCGGAGTCTACTAAAGCGGCGGACCAGAATCGAAGAAAGCGGATCATAAAGGTAAGCAACATTTCTTTATTTCCTTATCTAGAATTTTGAATGATCTGTTTTTTACTGAATTGAAACGATAACACCACCGCCCGTCTGGGACATCGAAGAAAGGATCAGATGACGCAGTCGCGAGATTTTTTGCAGTTGTGTTTATTGCTTTCTGATCACTGCTGTAAACAATTACACAATATCTTCATTTGAGTGGCTTCAAAGATGAGGATTTATGGAGCTTTTGAGAGATGGAAAACATTTCTTATTTTTTACAGAGACACAGCACACTGAAAAACACTCACAGTTGCGTTTTTATTATGCTTCTCTTAGCGGTGGCTTTTCTCATGCTTCTAGTTCATAGTAAAATAATTGTATGCATCTTAATTTATTTTATTTTTACATATAATTTTCTTAGATTTAAACATATTTTTTTTTAATATTTCATAGTTTTATGCAAGTAATTTAGTGCATTATTAGTTACTTTTTGTCTTATACTTTTTTGTTTCCTGTTTTAAATTTTTTATTTATAATTAAAAATACGTGTTTATGCAAATATTACTTACTTCATTAGTTGTTCAGTAATTTACTAGTATAATCTGCAATTTGGGTTTTGTTCAGATACTTTTCAGCAAAGTAAAGATAGATAAGCAAATGTTTAGTCTTAAATGCTCTAGACGGGCGCTGGTTTCAAGGCGAAACCGGTCCCCTTTCCATAAGGGGGACTCTAAAATTATGAATCGATATTTCGATTCACCGTGACTTGAAAAAATTCACTTAATACAATGAATCAATATTTGCGTTATGCATTTCAAACGTAGTGCTATCGACCCTTTTTTGATACGAATTATCACTGATGAAAAATGGATCGTCTACAATAACATTAATCGAAAACTATCACGGTTATGATAGTTTTCGAAGAATGGCATGGTGAATTATCACAAATCACATCAAAAGCTAAATTGCATCAGAAGAAGACGCCATAATACTGCCAGTTTGGTGGGATTACTTAAAAGTGTTGTATATTTTGAGCTGCTGATCAACTCAGATATTTACTGCAAACAGCTTATGAAACTGGAGGAAGCAATCAAAGAGACAAAGCCAGATTTGGAAAATCGAAAAGGAGTCGTGTTCCACCATGACAATGCGAGGTCTCAAGCAAATTCAGCAACAAGTAAGAATTATTGGAGGTTGATTGTGAGGCCATGTCGGATCACCCATACAGCCCTGACTTTGCGCCATCGGATAATCATTTATTTGAAAGTTTACAAAACTTCTTAAAATTTTTTTTTTAAATTACAAATATTTCAGCAATAACGATGACATCAAATCGCGTTTTTTTTTTTTTTTTTTTTTTTTTTTTTTTTTTTTTTTTTGAGTTTTTTGCTGGTAATGACCAGAATTTTTCTGACCGCGTAATCATAAATTTATCAGAAAGATGACAAAAGGTTGTTGAACAGATAGGAAACTAGTTTACTGATTAAAGTTAATTTTTTGTAGAGAAAAAAAAAATTGAGGTTTATTTCACACTAAATATTTAAACTATCGAAATTACTTTCTTGCTAACCTCATATTTAGAATACATTTAGGTTTTAAAACGGAAAGGTTTAAATATTGTTTGGAGTGCATTTGGCGATTTATTTTCTTTTGTGCTATAAAATTAGCTAACCAAATAATAATAATAATAATAATAATAATAATAATAATAATAATAAGCCTTAGGATTCAGAAATGCAAATTTAATATGTTCTAGAGGGTAGTAATTTTCAGGTTTGGTATTTGTGCTTGTTTTTCTTTTTTTGGGGGGGGTATCTCTGCGAATAATTTGTGACTAGATTAGGATATTAGAAGACAATTAAGAGGATTTACAATTAATGATAAAAAATGAATTTTCCTAAAATAACAACAGGCTAGGTGATAGGATTATGAACTGTTATATGTAAACTTTCTCAGATTTCCTTTTCAACAAAGCTTGCTTCAATTTAATTCAGAAATGAATAAATTAATTTAAATTTCTACAATTTCTACAATTATATAGATGTTGTCAATTACCAATGGAATAAGCCACCTTTTCATTTATCATATTATCATGGTTCCTAGATAATGATATTCATTCGAAGATAAAGGCTTTGCCACACACAAGCTAAAGAATTTTATGAGTAACAAATCACATTATGACTCACTCACACAGAGCAATATGAATTAAATATTCTAAAATACTTTACGATTTAATCGTTACTAAATCCGAAAGATGTTATATAATTTCACTGTGGTTTTGATCTATGGCTTTAAGTGTCACAAAATCCTCATTTATAAATTCAGTTTAACTTAAGACACACACTGCTGTACAAGCTTAAAGCAATGTTAAAAAGTTATTACAATTCACACACACACAATTTTATACACAATTCACACAACTTTCGATGTAATGAAGAAAATTAAGGATAAACTGGAACATAAACTAGCATTAAGAAAAAATGTACAACTGAAGACAAATAAGGCGGAATTTAAATGGACTAGATAAATCTAAAGTAAATCGGAATCTTGAAACAAATTTTATACGTGAAAACATGTAGTTATGGGACATAGTGCGGAACTAACATAAAGAAATATAGCAAAGATTCGAGAGTCAAAAGCACTTCATACGCATCTTTATTTGAGCAAGAATCAAATTATTGTACTCATTAGTACAGGGTAGATATTATAATGAATGTTATTCTACCACTGTGGAAGATTCACGGACTGCCTGAGACGTTGCTTACTGAGTGTAATATGTAGGACGTACCAGAAAATATTTCATACCTGTGCATTTGCTTATCTTCTAGTCGTAGAATTAAACTAATATACAGTCATATGTTTGTTTGACATAAATATTATATAAAAAATTAAATCAGTTTTTAAGAAATTAAAACCGATTAAACGAAAACTCCTAATATATAATAATTAAGGTCAAATTAGTTTATTTTTATTACTTCAAAATAACCACGATTTTGTGTTTAAGATAGGAACAAGGAGCTTGTCATTAAATCATCTCCCCCCCCCGAAAAAAGTCATCCATCTGAATACTCTATTCCCTGATGTTAAGAGGATAATGTCATTTTTCAAGCGTTTCACAAATTAAATAGAAGTAATTTAGAACTCCGCTGAAATTGTACTTATAAGAGAATATAAAACGATTTCATAATCAGGAGCCTGTGACACAGTAGTACGGACAATTATTCTGATAAGGGCTTCGTTAGCAAGGTCTTATTTTTTGACAAATCACTCATTTCCATCAAAGCGTCCTTTTGAATTAAATCTCTTTAACGTACTTCAGTTGGAAGCCCTTTCCCTTTTTATGCAATTGAGTGGACAGTACAGAGTTTCGTTTTCTTCTTCAGTGAATTAGAAATCGTTTAGAAAAGACTTGCTACAGATTGTAATTACCTCTTCTTGTGATTATCATTAAGCTACCCTTCTGCTGATTCAAACTGTCTCTTTAACACACTATGTCAAAGTACCTTTGGTGGTAAACCTTAATTACTTATTGATCTAAAAGATTACAAACTGAGAAATCTTCGGAGCTACTTTGGTAGATGGTTGCACGGATTTTGGCGATTTTCCTTTAGCGAGTAATACAACTTATGGTAAACCTATACTTTGTTGTCATTTTATTTAAAAAATAATGCGTTTTATTGTGCATAAATTCCGTGTTTAAAATATTATTTATGGCTTTTAAATATTAAAAATCAATTTAATTTTGCATTTTTATCTGAAATAAAAATTTTATTGTTTATCATATTTTATGAAATTTTATGTTGTGGATGATGTAATCAATGACGTCACCTTCCTTTAAAAGTAATTGGTTTTAATATCTATAAATTTAATCTAATGTTTTAAACATTATTTATGGCCGTTAAATATTAAAATACAATTTAATTTTGCATTTAAAAAAATGATTTTATTAGGTATGAATTTTTAAATAATTTTAATTCTAGCCGTGATGTAATAAGCTCTCTGATTGGTTATAGAATATTTGTGCATTAATGAGCTGCAATCAGCTCTTTGATTGGTTACTGACAATTTGTGCATTCAATGTTTTAAAATTTAATTCATATCTTCGAATTCCTTCAAAGATATCCTCAAAGATGATATCTAAATTATGATTCTGATTTTTTTGTGGTACTTATCAATAAACAACAGGTTAAATACTCAAAAAAAGTGTAAGTACATATTTTTTTAAATTTTATAATTGTATACTTCAATTTTTGTTAAAAAAAATAATATACTATTTTCAGAAATTGCTGAGATAATTATTGTTCATATGTTTTAATGTTAATTAATATTCTATATAACGTATTTTAAAGTATTTGAATTTAATAATATTCTAATTCTTTTAAATGTTGGTATGATGGTTTTTAATTCGATATTCAATTTCAGTAATATTTTAATCTAATTAAACGTTGGCCCAATGATTTTATAGCGGTATTTTTATTCTTTTCTTTGCTATATGAAAATAATAATAACCTTACTTTAGTATTTTATACTCATAGTAAATGTATTTATTTACACTTGTCTGCCATCTTAAAAAACGACATTTTCAACAAAAAATTAATCCATTACTTTTAATGATATTTATTTTTTTTAAAGTTTCGAATACTTTACTATGCGTAAAAACAGCGTTTTTCAAGATGGCTGACGTTTGTAAAAATCTCCGCCGACAATTGCGCCAACGTAAATCGCCAAAAATCCGTACAACCGACTACCAAAGTAGCACCAAATCTTCGACCGTGTTATGATGAATTCAAAGTCGCTGGTAATGAATCTAAACCATCAAAAATTGCAATACGATGATCTATTATTATACTTAGCATATAAAACGATAATAGTGCTGTTACCAAATGTATGAACCAAATTTTATTACAAAAGAAAATTTATATTTTTTTAAAACTGATTGTTGAAATAAGTATTCGTAATCCCATAATTCATAAATATTCGTAATAATCTCTCTTTCTATCTCTTTCTCATGCACATACACAATTGAAGTAGCCAGTCCTTGTTATGAAAGAAAAATTTTTGAGTTCATTATTTTGTAATCTTAATTGTAAAACTATAATTTTCACGTGGGCTAGAAATGAGAATAAATGCTTTATTATTTTTTCAATCTTAATCTCCGTGAAGTTAATTTTTTTGTATATTTCTAAAATTAATACTAATCGCTTACAAAAATTGGATAGTCAGAAATTTGTTATCGTGCTAGGTTTTTATTTTCATTTTATATTTTTACCGATACTATATAGCCAATAAATACGTTCATACAGTTTTATGAAAATTGCTGTTAATTTGTATTTTCATGAATTTCAAATGAACGAAATACGAGTTGTGTGTCCATATTATTCTTTATATCTTATGCTTTTATAATATTGACGGGAAATGTTTTATAAAAATTATAGCATGATCTTTTTCATCAGTGGTCTTCCCACCGCTGTTTTTTCTTGCTCAGGTTTTATTAAACGCTAAATTTCAAAGTTCAAGGCGAAGCAGCTAAAGATGTAAATTTCATACTTTCATTCCGAACTGATTATGTGATGAATTTTAAACAAAATATTAAGTATTTCATTGTGCATTATATGTAGAAATTAACAAAAAACCAAATCGGCTTAGCACTAAACAAGAGTAAAATCTAGTTTGCTTATATTTAGAGTTATTAGGAATGCTTGCTTAGAGTTGACAACAAGAATTAAAATTCAAAACTAAATATAAGACGTGAGTTGTTTTCTATTGGTACTGTGTATCTTATTATTTTTTGTGCGGTATGTGTATTTGGCGTACATTTTGGTGCATTAAAATGTCTTTTTAAATCAAGAGACCATATAAATTTAACTTCTACCGCCCACATGCGCTCTCTCTCTATATATATGTAATATAAAAATTCCCAGTAGTTTGAAAGTGCCGGTTCACGGGCAGGATCTTAAACTCGCAGACGCAATGCGCAACAAGCTCGCAAGTGGAGTGCGGAACAAGGCCGCAAGCGGAGGCACAGCAGATAAGAAGGAGTGTTTCAGGATTCTTCATCTAACTGATAAGACGACGTCACAATTTGATAAGAGATTATCTTTGATTAATTTTCTGGAGGTTTTTGTTAATCGAGGTTTAGACTTTGTATTTTTCTTGCTATTCCAGCTATTTTACTACATATATGATGGCTATTTCCTAGGTGCGCTGAACGGCGCTATTTTCGAATTTAATGACTGATTCAGTTTATTTACTTTATTTCTTAAATCTTCTATTCATAATACCAGATTTACATTATGTAATCTTAACTATATTACTCATTTATATTATTTATTTCATTTTACATAGAATTTTTTCATGTCTTTTAACCAGTACTTTTAACTCATTTGTTACATTTTACGAGCTTAACTATTCAGATCTGCGTTTCTATTTATTATATTACTTAATCTTAGATGTAAAATTTAGCTTATTTTATACATTTTAGCCGTAATAATATTTAATTTACTCTAATTTTTAACTAATTTATTATATTTTTACACTACATACATGACTTTTATTTGATTTCTTTCATACATTTTAACCTTCATAATTTCCAATATAGTCTTAATTTTAACACAATTCCTATATTTTTAGATCATATACCTTTTTATTTAATTTTAGATGTAAATTTTAACTTCTTTTCTAGTTTTCAGTTTCCATCAAACTCTGAATGGTAAATAATTTGCTATATTTTCACATTATGTTCATCACTTTCATTTAGTTTTTAACTAAACGTTTATAACTAATTTCATATGTTTTAACCTTCGTAATTTCAAACATGTTCTTAATTTTAGCTTAATTCCTCTATTTTCTGACCATACATATGATCTTTATGTAATTTTCGATGTTATTTTTAACTTGTTTCATACAATTTGAATCTTCATAATTTTGAATGTAATTTAATGTTAAACTTTTTCATCATACTTTCTTATCATATACCTAACTTTTAGTTAATTTTTTATGTAAATTTAAACTTCTTTTCTATTTTTTAACGTTTTTAGTTTCTATCATACTCTGTATTTAACTAATTTGCTATATTTTCACACTATGTACATGACTTTCATTTAATTTTTTACTACTTTCATATGTTTTACCCTTCGTAATTTCAAAAGACTCTTAAGTTTAGCTTAATTCCTCGATTCTCTTACCATATATATGGAATTTATTTAATTTTGGATGCTACTTGTTTCGTACATTTCAAACCTTCATAATTTTTAAAGAGCTCTAATTTTGAACTTATTTATTACATTTTCCTACCATATACATGAACTTTAATTAATTTTAGATGTAATTTTAATACTTTTCTGACACTTTTTTTCTTCCAGTTTCTAACATACTCTAAATTTTAACTCTTTTTTTATATTTTTCGTTTGTAATCACGCATTTGATTTTACTATTTCAGCTAAATTTACGTGTTTAAATGTCTTAAACATAGACATAGTTTACAATTAAGCATTTTATTTTACGACCGATAACTATTATTTATAACCAATGCGTTGAATAGCCCTTACTTAGTCTATATTTTATACTACTATTTTAATTTGCCAATTGTACAATTTATCATTCTGCAGTATTCTTACCATGACTAATTCTACTATTTTACGTCACTATTAACCTCATTTCAATTTTCAAACTTTAATATTTCTTGCATATTCTGATATTACCTTAAAGTTTTTAAATCATTTATATCTGAACGCATGCTTTTAAGCTCTTTGGTGTTACCAAAGTTCGATTTCGAATCTCTATTCTCATTAACTTAGTTTGATACATTCCAAATTTTTAGAATGAAATTTCAACTTTCATTCATAATTTTAGAGCCATATTCGCTGTTTCGTGTACTCATATAGAAATCTTTCTTATTTTTTTAAACTCTTGATACCTTTTAATTCAGTGTTTTTTTGCTGATTGATTACACCTTAAATCACTTTAAATGCCCCGACTATGCAAATTTTCACTTTATTACCTTTGTCCTAGACTAAGTACAGACTTTTCTGTCTTTATGGACAATTTGCATGTGCAATTAACGATTATTTAGGTTCAAATACAAAAGAAAGTCCTAAGATAAACATTTCCAGGATCGAATCAGAGGTTAATGACCATCGATTTTACCCATTGGTTATCATTTCACCTCTTGAAATTTTGTTTGATTTAATTTTATTTCTAGCGCATAATGTTAGCGCATTTCTTCGAGCCTTGTTCAGCTGCAACTTAATTTCCCTAGACAATATCATATATAGTCTGTTTTTTAATTTCTTATACCAGGATTTTTTTTTCGTGGATGTCAGTTTTCATTAATTTATTTACCAATTTATTCTCTTATGAACGAAATCTTGTGAAACACTACCATACTTTTACACAACATATATCATTACCAATATACTTATATTTACAGAACGAACCAAAGAAAGAAACAGTAAGAGACATTTTACCAAAATCTCCGCTATATTTTCCAATATTTTAAGTTTCATCCATCTCAAATACAGAAATTTGTTCATAAATACTCATTATATCAGTTAAATATTCTTTACTAATACCCATTTAATGAGTAATAACCCCTTTAGAATATAAAATTACACCCAAATAAGTGTTCCATTTTCCCATAATTGTACATATAAGTTTGCATTATAGGAACTTTCTATGCATGTTCAAGAACTGTAATTTAATTAATGCTGTTAAATATTACCTTTTTCTAAGGCGAAAACTCCAAAGATCATTCAATTTTCCAACTCCAAAGCCTATTTAAATCATTCATCTTTTCCTGCAGTATTTCCTCAGCACCGAATACCTATCTTAGAACTATTTTCTTAAGAACTAAATATGAAAGAAGCATTGTCCACTGTAGAATATTTACTGCTTTAATCCAAAATGAAGGTAGAACTTTATCGAATGTAAGTTATTTACCCAGAATTCCCCAACAAGATTTAGAAAATAAGCCATAGAAAGCAAGCAACTTATGTATCTAAAAATGAGTCTTAACAGATTCTTATCGGCTCAAGATTTACTATCAGTGAGAAAAACCTGAAGTTAACTTCATCTAGCCTTGTCAGTATAAACACAGAAGTCATGAATCATTTTGTAGTACAATTAGCACTTTAGATACATTTAATACTAATTAACTAATTTTAATTAACTTTTCTTTTAAAAATCCTAATTGAAAATTGTACTGCAAAATTATTCATGTATAGAATCGGAAACAATACAGTTCCCTAGCGGCTGTTCCACTGCTATTAGCTGCCCCATAAACGAGGTGCATTATCCGACATTTCTCTATTCGTGTAGCGATTCATCCTCCCTTACGCTCATATGCTCAAAATAGTGCTTTTCATCGCTTCATTGTGGCCAGTTTTCCTTGCAACCTCTAGTGCCCTCTCGCGCGTCTGGGTTGAGCATGCGACCTTATGTTACTATATGATTCTTGCTACTTATCGTGTTCCTGACCTACATGTGGATTTTTTAACGAAACTTCTGAATCACTCTGTATTTAAAGTTTTTTTTACCATGCATATTTGCATACTTTTTTATTGTGTTCTGAAAACTTTTGTTTAAAGCTATTTGCAACATGCAAATAGATAAGCTAGAACTGAAGAAAACAAATTTAGAAAATTTATACACTTGGTTACATTTTTTAGATATCTGGTAAAATACTGACAAACTTAGCAATTTTTGTATATTTTAATCTTTTTGACTTTAAGTATAAAGCTTCTAAAATTAAAAAAAAAATAAATAAAAAGTATGGAAAAATTTTCTAATCACTCCCCGTCTTGCAATTCGGAAGAAATATATAAATAGAAGTTTCATGCCGTTGACGAGTAGTCAGTAAAAGTCTGAATGTTTAAACCTCTAAACGTAAAAGAGTTGTCATTTTATACTTCTGGTGCTGATTTTTTACTATGAAGGACAACATCTTAAATGCTTTAAGGGATAAAATATAATGCATTTTATAAGGACATATATCATTTGACAAGTATAACCCACAGAGAACCGACACTCACTAAGCTTGTTCTGAATATAAAAAGAAGAAACGATTATATTAAATACCATTTTTGGATCAAAATTAGAAATGTAAATTTTGAATGTCACAACTATTTCAGCTCGAACACACCTTTTAATTTCAGTTTTCTAATCCTTCTGCATAGTGAGCAGCTTATTAATGATGTAGTTACTGTTTTGATCTTGTCCTAAGCTTAGACAAACTTGTTTTGACCCTCAGCTTGAGTCTTCTGTAGAAACACTTCCAATTTCCTGTTAAATACTAGCAGTTTCGCAGCAAAGTGATTGCATTAAACGTGACGCTTGGATTAATCTTGGACAGAATTTCCAGCGCAGTTGCTGTTATTGTGTTAGCTCATATACAACAGTGCTTACAGAACATGTCATATTATATAATTTCAGGAGATATTATTACAGCGCATTTATTAGAATGGAAAATGCATTTCATATTATATAATTCCAATAGAATCGTTATTAATTAACTGTCAATGATGTTTCTGGTTGGAAAAGTACAACTTGCATTAGTAAATAGTAGTTGGGGATTCCATTAATTTTCACCTAGAAATTCGAATTTAAAATATGAAAAACCTCGTAGATGGAGGGATGGTGTGATTTTGCACGTTTCGGATCCTAACTTACTAAAAATTTGTAATTTTACAAACACTGCTTCAAATTAAAAAAATAATATTAATAAATTATAAAATAATACCATCATCTTACAGTAGACTTACTTAAAGTATACTACAAAATTTAATAGTTGGGTATAATTCCATTCATAGAATCAAAATATGGAAAAACGTCGGTATGTTATTTCAGAAAAAGTCCGATTTTGTGTCAAAATACATATATTAGAGCAATTGCTATGTATAAATCTAAAATATATCCTAAGTAGCGCTTTCGAGACATGAAAAACGCATATTAAATTTCTTCAATCGGCTCTGTAGAATAGGAGTTATAGAAATATCCCATTTTATGTGTAGATTTTATGTAAGTAGGGAAACGTAAAGTGTAATCGAACAGCAAGAAAAGCAGTCCTTTCCTTTTCACATTCTAAGATATATTTCTTGCTCTTTTGAAGATTTCTAGTAATAAACTGAAACTGAGATCTTTGTAAATTCTGCTATTTCCGATATACTAAAGTGTATATAGTAACATCTGAGAATTCTGTTTTGAACGTCTTTCAACATAAGTCCGAAATTTTGTAGATCCTTCACCTGAATGTGTTCGGCCTATTGTGAGGTAGGCCGAAACACTCTGACAAGTATTATTATATTATTTATTATATATCATAACCACTGGGACAAGTAATATTATATTATTATACAGTGCGACTGCATTATTAAGTTTACGTTCATCTTTATTACCTTTCAGGGAAGCAGGAATATATTCTTCACTCTAAAACAAAAATTACTCTGGGAATCTTAAGATTTTCTATGAAAATAAAGAAACACCGAGATGGAAAGTTTAAGAATCAATTTTATATTGTTAATCAACTATCTCTTGCATTTAATTAGTTGTTTACAATATTGTTTGATTAACTAATTTATTATTTCTAAATGCGCTTTGCTAATATATTCTCTGCGCTTTGGAATACAAAAGACAGCTTCTAAGATACAGAGGAAGGGAACTATAAAAATTTCAGTACTGTCAAATACTGCTTTGAATCATAAGCTAGCTTAGGTGTTGTACGAATATGTTGTTATAATTTGTATTTTCCAGAGATGAATAAATTAGTGATATATTACTTTATCATATAAAAACTTAGCTACATTTAAATAGTAGTACCACCTTTTTCTGCATTGCATATTTTATTTAAGGAGTTTTACTAACGAAATTCAAAAGTTCTCTCCATTATTGTGAACAAAATTAACACATTTGCACGCTAGGTTAGTTGACAATATATTTATTCAGAAAGTATTGTCTTTACTAACTTTACTCAATTTTATGTTCACATAACTAAATAATTCAGCTCAAAGCATAAAGTTAGAATCTCGAATTTATGAATTTTATGAATAATTTATGAATATATAAGATAAAAATATGTAAATCAGCTTTATAATTTAATTCAGTTATAGCCTCTTAATTCCTCCTTTGTTAATTTGGGTATTTCCTTTCTGTATTTAAAAGTCGTAGCAACTTTTCTGTACTGCGCCGTTTCTAGATTATGTCACATGACAAGCGTAACTTTGATGACGTAGCTAATTCGAAACTTGAACTCAAAATTTTTAGAACTGAAACATTTCTAACCTAAACCAAAACCTTATTTTGGTAAGTTTTCTATTGAAATAAATGGGCATTTTAGCTTCTTCCTTTGTGCTCCTTGGACGTTGTTTCGCAGTGCTATCTTCTTATCGCAGCAGTCAGTCTTAAAAATGTAAATGTTCCGGAAGTAGGCACAATTAGAATGCCAAGTAAATTGTGGCCAAGAATATCAATTTAAGTAAAAATGGAATTTAATCCCCTTCGATTGCCAAGTTTCTTATTCATTGCGAAACAACATTTTAGCATTCTACACAATCTAAACACTTCCTCTTCAATATGGATCTATGTTCTACGCCATTAACATAGCTACGACGTTTTTTCTCTTTTTCATCATCACACACACACACATATACGTATATGTACACTGCGGAAAAAAAAATAATGGGACAGTTCTATATCTCACCTTCTACTGTGCCAATTAACAAAATTCAAATTGCGTTTTTCATGTCTCGAAAGCGCGACTTTGTATATATATTAGATTTATATTTATCATTGTTGTAACATAGGTATTTTGACCCAAAATCGGATGTTTTCTGAAATAACATACCAATTTTTTCCATATTTCGATTTTACGACTCAAATTATGCCTAGATATTAAATTTTGAAAAATTCGGTGTGAAATTTACGGAGAAATTCAAAAATTTATCTTGGCTAAATTTTTTTCACTTGGCGAACTTCTTAATATATGGCACCCAATTTTCCTTTCCCTTGCATTATGCTGGAGCGGAAAAAAAGGCACTTCGTTCTTAATTTTTTACAATGTGTATGAGCGGGGAAAAAAGTCACTTCATTTCTACTTCGAAATAAATTTAGCAGTATTTAAACCACATCTGATGTTTTATCGCTTTCAACAAATATGCCAAATTTCAAAACGCGCTAATATATAAATTCATGCATATTTCGGAAATTTTGAAGAAAAAATTGTAATTTTTTTGTATGCTTAGAGATACGTCTACTTTAAGATGATGGTAAAAATTTTATAGATTATAATTCAAAAATTTTTTGAAAAATTTATAAAAATTAATTTAAAAATACAAATTTTAAAAATAAATCATAAAAAATGGGTGAATTTTATTTGGAAAGAACCTGAATTTCAAAATGTGAAAGAAAAAATCAAATAAGCTTAAGAAAATAAGAGAGATTAATAAATATATACCAAACTCAATTAACAATGAAGAGCTAATTTTTAAAAAACTACTCTTGCAATTTTTACAAAACTTGATAGTTTGGCGTAATTTTAGTCGTAGAATCCAAATATGGAAAAAATTGGTATGTTATTTCAGAAAGAGTCTACTTTTGTGTCAAAATACCTATATTAGAACAATGCTATATATAAATCTAATACATATCCTATGTCGCGCTTTCGAGACGCAAGATGAATTTCGTCAATCGGCCCAGTAGAACGGGAGCTATAGAACTATCCCCCCCTTTTTTCTTCTCGCAATGTACATGTAATGTTAGATACACCACAAAATTGCTGTTTTTCAAAAAGGGCTTAACCTAAATCTTTTTGGCGGTATACTTTAGATGTCTTTAGCACAGTTGCATTAGACATTTTTCAAAATTTTGTTTTAGTTTTAATTTTTAGACTACCCAATAATTATCTATCTCTTTTATTAACAAAATGTTCAGCTTCCAAGACTCAAGAAATCCCGCTTGACTGAGTTCTATATTCTGTAACATTTAACAATTTTTCTTTTCTTTTAGGCTTCCTATAATTTATAAAATTTTCGCTAAATTTCTCTTTTGCGTTATTTACGATTGCTCACAGCTTCCTCATAATTATTTAGCTTCTTGGAATTTGTTTATTCTTCACATAACAATTTTTAAAATTTTCCAAAAATGTTTTACACAATGCATTACAAGTTTCTAGATCGTTGAATTTAAAACAAATAATTAGTTTGTTAAACACTACAACATTTTTTTATTCGTTGAGATAAGCACTACAATTTGTTACATTCGCTGAACTGATTCTGAATTCATTCGGTAAACTGATTCTTCCCTTTAACTTGACTCTCAGTGCTGAAGTTCTTTTCGGATTTGTAATCCAGGTAATTCGATAATTTTCCTTTTTGCTTTTAAAAAATTATTTATTTTGTTACATCGTTTTCGCTATACCATATTTAACGTTATATTGGAGGTTTTATTCTATTAATTTTGTTATTAATCAGTTTAAAATTCGTAATTTATCTAATTGTCTAACTATCTAAATCCATTACTTAACTCGTTACAGGCTTAGTAATGGTGTTTTGCTACCAACAGAACTTCATTCATTTCAAAACTTTTGTTGATCTAATGTTACAGATTTTAAGAACTAGTTCCCCTCCTTTATTTTTTATAATTTTAGTTCAAATTTTCATATGTTGGATTACTTATATTTTACATGTTTTTTGGACTATATGCACTTAAACTGAGGTTATCATTATTATATTTTAAGCTTTTTTCCTTGTTTGTAATGCTGTTGTTATAAAAGTTTTCTTAAAAGTTTTCAACCTGACCTACATAGATTCAAAATTTGCATATATTTTTATTTTTTCATACATTGGATGCTTGATTTTGTTTTTTGGATTCTGTCTGCTCAAAAGAATAATATTTTAAAAAATTGTTTATGTTTTTGATGTTATGATTTTGCAATTTTTTACACTGTCAACTTCGGTCTATAGGAGTTGGACTCATAGTTTGGCACAGATTACTTTGATTGTTTTCTGAGATTATTTTAAACTTTAATTTGTGTCTTTTTTGATTCAGAAACAGGTAGGTTTATTTACTTCTTTCGTTTTCTTGTATTTACTTCTTCCCCTGATGACGATGCAGCGAAAAATATAAATTCTTTATTTCATTTACGGTTTTGGCATGCTTCGACAACGCTGTTTCCCTGTGTGCTTCTAACTTTTTGTATATGTTTATTCTAAACTGAATATGGGATGAATTTTAAACGAATACTTTAATTTATCTTGCGTTACATGTAATGTTGTTGCAGACTTAAATATAATGATGTAGGAATGTAGGTTGCGTACATACTGAAATGCTGATTCATAATGAATAAGAAACTTGGCAGATGAGGCAGATTAAATATTCATTTTTCAGTTGACATCTGCAGTCACATATTAATTGGTCCATTAATTGTGCCTGTTCCAGTATTCCATTTTTGGTATTGCTTACAATAAGAAGTGAGCAGAGCAGCAGGAGTCTAGATAAGCTGAAGACGGGAAGGAAGTGCCTTGCGATCACGATAAAATCTTAATTTAGAGTGTGTTAGTTTAGTTTCAGTTGGCTGTTTGAGTTTTCGTTCCATTAACATCACTAGCGTTATGTAAAAGTCATATGATATAGATTAGTCTCGAAATGACGCAGTGGGAGAAAAAAGGTATTACTATTTTTAGAACTGGGAGGGGAAATATTCAAATTAAAAGAAAAAGAGACAAACACAAAAACAAATACAAAATGAATGTTTAGTATATACGCTTCTGCGCAAGCATCTATTTCCTTTCAATTAATCGACTAAAAGGAAAACTCTAGAAAATATTTTTCGAGTAATTAATACTTTGACAGAACCTTGATTATCCTAGAAATAAATTCAATAAAAATTTTCTATATCAAATCACTAAATAACAAAATGAAAGAGAGAAAACAGATTATTCTCTACCAATTCCCGATTATTGTTAGAATTCTTTGCCAGTTGATATAAAGCAAACACCCGGAAAACCATAAGAGGATACGGAGTGAGGCCAAAAAGGCCACTGCTATATTTTAGGCCTCGTCCCCTCCCCCCGGGAAAAAAAAAACTAAATAAAAGGAATGGCAAGCAAGAAACAGATTGATAAAACATTTATTCACTGGTTGTTAAAAGACGTTTGAGCTCTGAATAAGAAATGAAGACACTTAAAGGAATCGTTAAATTTTTATTCGCTTGGGTCAAAAGCTTATGAATAATCATTGCATCCTGACGAGGCAGGAACTGACTGAGGGTCTTCTTCCTTTGAAAGAGAGATGAGAGATGAGTTGCTTTTATTAGGAATTGAATGTATGGTAGACAACAATCTTCTTTCTTTCTTTCTGACGTAGAATTTATCCTGAAAACCTTTAGAACGGAGTTTTACTCATCGTTTCATATTTTTCACTCAGGTTGTGTACTAAACGGATTTCATTTTTACTTAATTTTATTTTTCGTTCACAGTTTCCAGTTACACCTTAAGAATAATAATGTCAAAAATGAAGAGAAAAAATAGTAACAAATAAAAAATGTAAAAAAAAAAAATGCTTCTTTCTTTTTTTATATCAAAATATATAAGGTGAAAATCTGTTTATTATTTCAGACATAATAAACTAATACTTTTCACAATGAATCTGTAATCAACAAAATTCGCATTTAGACCTGTAAGCAAACGTTCAGTTAATTTTAATAAAGAAAGATATTTTTAAGTCACATTAAATGCATCCCTATAACTACACATTTAAATTAAATAAATATAGGCTCTAAGAATAAAATAAAAATCTAAGAAATCTAAAGTATACGAATCTAAAAATAAAATAAAAATGATTTTCAAACAAAAATATTTTAGTTATGAATATTTCCAATATGAATTTCATTAAAACATACCATAATTCTAAATTCTATAGTCATAACTAATTTGAAACCAGCTGACACTGGCAAATAACAAAGAATTTCTTTTTGGGAACAATTTAAATATTTCTCATTGCATTTTTCGACTGTTATTTCTGATTGGTTTTGAACAAAATGGTAATTTTTCAAATATTCCCGATTGTTATTTCTGACTTATTTTGAACAACATCGTAATTTTTCAAATTGCGTAGAATTTTTAATGTTTTCTGATGTTCGAGATATCCGTGTATTAAAAAAATTATTTACATTAAAGAAAAGCATTATGAACTTTAATATATTTCCCACAAACATACTTCAATATCGTGGAGGAGGTATGTGCAGTCACAATGATTGCAAGATGAATTAATCTAATACAGCTCAGCACACTTAATTTATCTCATTATAATATTAGAAACCTGCTGTCCATCAGCTTCTGAGCGACATGACTATCAAACACCGCTGCCTTGACTCGGCTTTAAAACTCAGCCGTAGCGTTATTGCATGAGAGGTTTCGTATTTTTTCAAATATGTAACATGAATATGAACCAGTTTCATTTAAAACTACTCTCACGAAGTCGTCCCTCCTCTTAAGATCTTAAGCAGATAGCCGTCATGTGTTGACTTTAAATAATCTGAAATATGTTAGAAATTTAATTTTATACATAAAATATTAAATATTCTACATAGCTAAAGGAGAAATTAAGGATTTCTAATGACGTAGACAAACTTCTCAAGCTTGCAATTCATGCTAATTCAGCTATATAGTATTCCTTTCGTATCGAGGAATTTAAATCTGATTTTTGCAAGTGACATAAACTGAAATTCAATTTGCTTGCTTAACTACATATCCAGTAAAGTTAACATGAAATGAATTAGAACAAAAGTAACCATACAAAGCATAAGCATAAATTCAAATTCTCAGAAATTACTGAAAATCTGGCATACTATCTCATAGTAAATTTTCTTCACAAAAATCACAGAAAAAGAGTTCATTTTTATGGGTTACAAATACTTTAAACTAGTATAATATGAAGTTAACATTGCTAAACGAATTCAGTTCACATTGCTTAAATTTATGTGATCAGTCAAAACTAACAATATTCATAAAAATTTCAAATATTGCACACGTTTCTATTTAATTACGAACTCTTACTGTGTTTCAAGAAAGAGTGTAATTTTCACATACTCCTCAAAGTACAGCTTACAAAAAGCAATTAAACTATTCCTCTACCATCCAAAAAAATAACTAAAAATAGATTCTGTTTATTTTGGTTGTGCATTTGTCATATTATTCATCATTATAACATTACTTTATATTTCATGTATTATTTAGTATAATTTGACAGATTTGTTTTTTTGAAGATTCGAAAATGCTAAAACATTTTCCTGTAGAAATCAATGGTGATTATCTCTTCGTTTAACACCATTTCGGCTTAAGAAAAAAATTTCAGAGGAATGCTGTGCGTTTTGGAAAGCGAAGGAAATGTATGCGCTGTTATATTTTGCTTTTAATAAGCTGGATACATATGTATCTTATAAAAAGGAACTTGTGTTATTTGTTTTATAACCATCATTATCCATTTCCATTGCTATACAAACCATTTTATAAAGGGGAGATCACTTCTCATAAATTACTGTAAATATTACTCTAAGAGAACCTCAAACCGGAGGAAATTTAATTTCCTATCAAGTGGAATCGCTTAACTTCAGTTTATAAAGAGTTGCATGCTAATTTACGAAAATGAGAATATCACAGGGCAACTGGAAATACACTTTCTGTAACATATAAAACTGAAAGATATACGCACACTAAACGCTTGATCTGAAATTACCTTTCACATCAGACGTTAAAAAATACAAATGAAAATTTTGAAAACTCCTTAATGGGAGCTAGCAATTAAGGAAAATGCAAAACCACTAATTAGAAAGGAGAATATGCCTTGTATTCCTTTTTATTTCAGATAGCCAATAATAATTGCATAAAATTTACATTGAAGTAAAATAACGGAAAGCTTTCTACTTGATTGCGGCTGCTCATTTTTGAAAATTAAACAATATCTTAAAAGCTACCATAATTACTCTGCGGTTCTTCATTAGTAGAAAGCAGACGAAAACCTATTGCGTCTCAAAAACAAGTGCAAGTTCTGGATATTATTTTCGGTATGGCATATTTCTGTCTTGAAATTTTAAACGCTTCGAGATAGTAGACAGATTAAGACTGTTTTAAGAAAACATGCACAGCATAATGTGAGCCATGTGTATTTATTAGAAAAGAATGGCAGTGTTTCTCTTCAAATAAAACGATTTGCCTTAGATTGCAAACATAGTAGACAAAAAATCTGATGATCACCACATGACTTCCTTGTACGGAATATTAAATTATACGCATTTTTCTTGCCTTTTATTTAAACTTATTGGATTGAATTAAATCTACTTCCTCGATAGCGCATAAACCACAATAGAATAAATGCACTCTTTAAAATTCACTATATTTGTTTACAATAGCGACACTTTAGCGGTAGGTTCACTTAACAGTATCATATTTCGTTCATATTATCACTCAGAATGCACAAAATTTATATCATTTAAAGAATAGGATTATCTAATCGTTGCCACATGTTCTATTCAAATACTATAATAAAGCTAGAATGATGTATAAAAGAAATTCAGCAAATAAAACAAAAAAGAAACATTTTTTTAACAGACGATTGAGTATTTCTCATTCAATTAATTGAGTTCTCACTTCGCGAGAAGTCAAAAATACATAAAAACTCAAAATATCTATATTAAAAATTACGAAGTAAATCTTAAACACTTATTTCCTCGAAAAAATTCCAGAAAGGATTAAGCATGATTTAATTGGCAATAATAAATGAAGGAGTTATCTTTGTTGTTTCGAAGCTAAGTTTCTCTAGATTGGCAACAAATCCACTAGTCTGCTGTTTCAAATGTAAAAATCAATGTACGCCATAAAAAAAGGCTTACCAGCACTTAAACAGCTTTAAAATTGCTGATAATTCTAAAAATATTGCATACAAATTTACTAAAGGCATAAAAACCTTAGCCGGAAGATAAAAACAACATAATTCAATCATTTTTAAAGCAAAAATTGTACAATTTACAAACATATAAGAGTAAAGAAACTGAGATCACTGACAACACCTTCTTAAACACAAGCCTCCCTACTGAAGGCTCGTAGTTTAGTGACGTCACAAACTGTTGGCCTTCTCGATGGGGTGCGAAAAATCGCCCCTAAACCAAGGATATCTAGGTGGCATTAGCAAGTTAGGAGAATTTCGTCCTTGGTCGTGAGAAGGCGCGTGAACCAAATCTCCTTAATTTGATATTGATACTTTTTTTTTTTTTCGATTTCAATCATGCCTAGTGCTGTGTGTCGTTATGCCGATAAAATTATTGTGACGGTTCTAAAGTATCAGTATATAGATTTCCTGAGCAACAAGATGGTTAAAATTGATACCGCGAGAAAATTTTACCATTTCGAAGTATTCTCGGGTAAGTTAAGCCTAACTTGAAATTTAAATTTATTAAGGTATTTGCTTCTACATTTAAAAGAATGGATTTGTTAATATTAAGGAATTTCATTTTTATAGAATACATTGTGTAATTACGTATCGATTAGTATCATTATGTATCGAACTGTATGGTTAATAATTATGCATCGAATTGTATGCTAAATATTTACTTACTTTTTAAAATGTCCAATTTTTTACATTTTGATTAATTTTATAACTTGGAACTTTTAACTTCATACGTATATGGCAGCAAATGAAATTATTTACCTTAATATTTAATATATTGTGGTATTAAAAGTTTTTCTAAAGAAACTGTGAAGGCAATAAATGTACTTAGGGTTTTTTAAATTGTAATATAAAGTGCACAGTTTTGCGTAAAACAAGAAATAATTTAAATTCCTAATGCATGAAAATTCAAATATTATTAAAACTTATGTCACTAAGCATCCTTTTCTTCCCCCCCCCCCTCCTGAGTGGGAGACAAGCACACGTATGCTTTCTATTACCTGTTTTGTTAAAATATAAATTGCATTACTAGAAATCCTACTTTTATTACATTAAAATTAGTAATTAGGTAATTATAGGAATCTGAGTGAGCTTTCATCATGTCTAAAAAATGTTAAGATACCTGATGATTTAACAGTTGTGATTAAAGAAAATAGTATATTTTTTCTCCAGATAAGCACAGAATTTTCTCCTTTTATTTCTGCATCAGTCGTTATCCATGACGATCTGCAAGTGGAAGCATATTTTAGAGATATTCCATTAATAAAAATTAGTAACCATGAATTCCCTTTAAAAATTAATGATGTGCATAATCTCTGTTCATTGCTTTAAGAAGTTGCAAAAATTAAAGGTGATAATAATGAAAACAGCTTTAAAAATTTATTATTCGTAACTCAAGGCCTTCGTGAATTAGAAAAAAATGCCCCTGAACATAAAAAGAAAGTAGTTCAGTTTATATTTGAGCAGCTGACATTACTCGTTTTGCATAAAAATAATAATAGGTATAGTTCTGATCTGTTAATATTATCAAGTTTGATGTTTTCAATTTCTCCACATTGCTACAAATTTTTAAGAAATAGTGCATATGTTACTTTGCCACATCCTTCTACATTGAAACAATTGTGTTCTGAATATAATGTGTATCCTAAAGTGGAGCAAACTCCTGAAAATTTTCTGAGTTATGCTAAGGAAAAAATCCGCTTTTTAGACAAAAACGATAATATGTCAATTTAGTGGTTGATGAAGTTCACATTAAGCCATTCTTAGATTTCAAAAGTGAAAATATAATAGGAATGTAGCAAAATATAATTGTGAAAACGCTGCTAATTCTGCTTGTGTTTTTATGCTGCAGAGTATTAGATCTTCATATAAGGATGTTATAAGTATTGTCCCAGTAAAATCATTATCAGCACAATTTTTGCATGGATATATTGGAAAATAATAAAAGGTTTAGAAAATTTAGGTTTTTCGTGTAATATGTGTGCTTATAAATCTACCTTGCTAAAATTTAAAAACTTCTAATATCCTTAAAAATATTTACACGCATCCTTCTTATATATTTTTTATGACTTGAATATTATTAGTATGAAGAGAGATTCGAACATTACCTCAAGTCCTTATCAAAAGTCAACCAGTACTTTAAAGCATTATTTTAACTGTAAACATACAATATAAGATCATACAAAAATTAATAATATATATAATATATTTTGTGCAAAGGAAAATGTTTCCAATATTATATCCGCGAATGAATTGAAAATATATATTTTCAATATATATAAAGTAAAAAACGAAAAATAATATGTATCTACATGATTAGAAAATACCCTTCTGTTAGTAAAGCTTTAAAACATATATAGTTTAAAGACAGGCAATAGGTGACCAACGGCGATTGTCAGCCGCCAGTTTGTGACGTCACGATCTCGTAGTTGGGCTTCTGTTTAAGAAGGTGTTGTCACTGAGCCGGGTAACAAACTGGATATATATATAAATATATTTATATACGTTTGGTGCGGCCGATTGCAATCAAAATACGAGGTGCACATCTACATGTTATAGCAGTCCTATATACAAAATTTCAACGTTCTGAGGCTACTCGTTTTTGAGTTATGCGAGATACGTACGTACGCACGTACGTACATACGTTCGTAGAGACGCCACGAAAAATTCTCTTCAGAATTAATTTTAAAGCAGTTTTATATATATATATATTTTGGAGGAAACGATTAATTTTATATCATTTAAAGAATTCTTATTTTATTATGTCCTTACGTACAGATATCACGCAAAAACGTCGTTAAATTGCATTCGATAGCAGTCAAAATGGATATTTTCGTTGAAATATGCTGCCTGAAACTTTTCGCGATTACAATACTTCCTTTTTACTTCGTACAAGGAAGTAAAAAATGTAAGTTCATATTTTTCTTTTACTTTATGATTGTATACTTTAATTTTTATTAAAAAATTAATACACTGTTTTCAAAAATTCCTGAGATATTTATTGCCACATATGCTTTAATGTTAAATAATTATACCCTCTAAAGCTTATTTTAAAGGATTTGAATTTAAGTAATTGAAAAATTTTAATTCTTTTAAACGTAGGTATAATGTTTTTAATTTAATATTCAATTTAAATAACATTTTTTTCAAATTAAATGTTGGCGCAATGTTTTTATAGCGGTGTTTTTATTCTATTACATGAAAGTAATAATTTAACCCTACTTTAGCATTTTATACTCTTACTAAATGTATTTATTTGCATTTGCCAACCATCTTAAAAAACAACGTTTTCAATAAAAAATTAATCCATTATTTTTAACGATATTTATTTTTTTAAAGTTTCGAATACTTTACTATGCGTGAAATACGTAAAAACAGCATTTTTCAAGATGGCTGACGACTGTAAAAACCGCGCCAACGTAAATCGCCAAAAATCTGTGCAACCGACTACCAAAGTAACACCCATATATGAAACCGTGTAATAGAGAAGTGTTACAGAAATGTGCGTATGGTAAAACACATAATGCCAACGAGAGTTTCAACGGAATTATGAGGCAAATAATACCTAAAAACACATTTTGTTGGTCAAAATCGTAAAAACAACCTTGTATTTAGCGTAATTATATTGAAACACTCAATCGATTTCGAGGGCAGCTAAAAGATTGCGTTTCTGTCTTGAATTCTTGGGGAATTTATAGTATATCGTGCAGTGTGGTATAAGATATATTGGCCAAACTAAAAGAGCGTTGAAGTTTCGTATCAAGGAACATGAATCTTATGTCAGAAAAGGCGAAATTAACAAGTCTTCAATAGCGTATCATAGTTGGACATTTAACCATAATTTTGACTTTGGGTCTGCAAAAATTATCCAAAAGGCTTCTTTCCACAGGTGAATTGGATTTTCTTGAGGCTTACATTTTCACAAAGATTTAGCAGGTTTAGTTAATGATTTGAAGTCCAATCCAGTCCTTCCTAATGCCTTTACAATTCTACTATCTTAATTAAGTTTTTTTGCCGATAGATGGCGTTACCTTCTCGCGTTTTGTACTACCAGAGGGTATAAAAATCTGTTTCGTGGTTGTTTTCCATTATTCGAAGTTCAGATTTTGAGCGTAAAGGTGCAGTTGCTCCTCGCTCCCTATTTTTAACTTCGCTAATTTTTCTTGTCGTTTGTGTTACATGTTTGATAAGTTAGCCTGGCTCAGTAAAAGAAGGCGGCCAGTGTAACTCTGATTAAAAATCCGGTTATAACCACGTGCAGTGCTGATAAGGACCACGTGTTTCTGAGACTTCTTCCCCTTTATTTTTCTTCTTTCTATCTATTTCTTTCTCCTGATGAGGAGGGACCTTTAGCTGCCCTCGAAATCGATTGAGTGTTTCAATATAATTACGCTAAATACAAGGTTCTTTTTACGATTTTGATTGTCACATTAGCGGGTTTCTCTTCTAGTCTACATTTTGTTGGGTTAAAAACTTTAATATTTTGTGCCAATATCAGTGTTATTTTATTTAATGATGGATTTTCTGGTCTTATTAAAATATTTGAGTCGCTTAAAATGACTCCTGGCTATTTTACAATCCAAGACTATAAGAAGTTAGATGTAACAAGAATTCATCAAGCTTCTCCAAAATTCACAGGAAAAAAAACTGAAAGCCCTTCGCAAACAAAAAAATATTTTTTTGAAAAACGTGAAGGGCCGATGTATAAGGCAGAAGCATTTTAACTGAATATTTGTGTACATAATATCACGTAACAGTAATCTGAAAACTTTAAATGCGATTTTTGATTAATTTTTTTTTATGATTTATAATCTCAACAACCATTATAACTCTAAAAGTTCGTTATAGAATCACTTGAAATTTTGCATACATGTTTTATACATTATTATACATAATGTAGACAAGAAGTTAGAAAATTAACTCCATAGAATTTAAATTATAGCATTTTTCCTTCAATAGCGTGTGTATTTTTAAAGTTCTTTAGTGTTGACTGACATATTTGGCCATATATTGCTAGTAAATCAATATTTTCAAATTATTGTAGTCCTATGTATGCTTCTAGATAGTATATATAAAATAAAGCCAAAAATAGATTTTTACATCAATATTTCCTTGTAAGTGATGGTTGATGTTTTTATTAATTTTGACCTAAAAATTTCCGTTTTTTTGCATAAATTTCTCAAAATAACGATTTTTTTTCACTTTTGCAGTAATTATATTTAAATTTGAGCACAATTCACTAAAAAAATTACACAAATTCCAAAATATAACAAACATGTTAAAAAATGCCCTTCGAACGAGGTCGGTTACCTTAAAAAAAAACGAGTATATTAAGGAAAAAGTAGAAAGAAAAGGTTTCGATTAAAAAAATGTTGAAAAACGTCTAATATTTCAGAGGAATACTTTTTTATAGACGAAACTAAATTCTCTTAATTTAGATTCGAAAAGCACAAAATTATTTGAAAAAAATATTAAGGGCTTATTTTAGCAACGGTATGTGTTTAGCTGTGAAAATCCTATTAACAACAATATAATTTAGAATTACGGCCTGGACTGGATCGATACTTTATTTAGCTAGATTTGAAGGACTTTTGAAAGCGCAAAAGTATAAGAAAAAAAGCGCAAAAGTATCGATATTATAAATTAATCATGAATTCTGGTTTCAATAAGACAACAGCGTGAAGTTTACGATAAGAAATAAAAAACAGTGGTTGCATTGTAGGGTTGTGACATACAGTTTCCTGTTTGCTAAATACATTTTTCAAATCTCTTGATCGTATTTAGAGTGAAGATTTGTGGCATTTCTTAGAATAAGAAGACCTAAATCAGGAGTTTTAAAATGAAAGATTTTTTAAACATCCTCGTATAAAAAAAAAAAAAAAAAAAAAAAAAAAAAGGAAAAACTCTCCTCAAATTTACTGAGTAACTTAGGAGAATTAGTGTCGAAAAGATTTCAAGCTTCTGTGAACAATTATGGTTTTTCTGCAAATTATAAATTTCTTTTTAGAAGTTTGAACTGAAACTTGTGTTTACATAATTAAACACTTGTACAGATAATTGTTTAGATGCTTCATAGTCATTAGTTTTTTTTCTTTGCTTAAGTTAATATGAAATAGTTGCTAGTCAAAATTTATAGTTAACTTTCTTTCATTTACAATAAATACTACGATAAAATCGTTTTTCAAATACTATTCCCAACTTCGTGCCATCAAAAATGATAATCAGACTCCCATACCTAATTGTTCGTGATTCTGTAATGAAACTAGATTAAAAGAAATTAAATGATGTGTGTAAATTATCACAAAATATAATGGTAGGCTATTTAAGATTATCTGTGCAAATCTGAATTATGGAATTGTTTCCAAAATGAGGATTAAGAAGAAATTAACTAAATTATACACTCTTTTGCAGAAAAATCGAAGCACCAAGAAGGATATTTGCGATGGTGACGAAATTCGGTATGCAAACACATCTTGATCAAACATGGAAATGATCAAAGTTTCAAAGCAAATGAACAAGAATTGCGATTATAGCGCGCATTTATAGTGCGCAATTCGCAAAGTATACCACCAGTAACAGAGGTGGAAAATTTATCTTTTTTGTTTGTGCCACTGTAATTCCGTAAAGAACCACTAAAGATGCCATTCGAAGTCGTTTAGTTGTCTGTAAGATATCCAAAACCCTTACAGACAACTAAACGACTTCGAACGTGGTCGCATTGTAGGGTTGCGTGAAGCTGGATGGTCATACCGAGCAATAGGCCACCACCTGCAGCGTGCAGACACTGCTGTGCAAAGATGTTGGCAGCAATGGTTGCTACAAGGCAATTGCCAACGAAATGAAGGCTCTGGAAGACCAAAGAGCACAAATGCGAGGCAAGATAGGATGACTGTTCGCCAGGCCCGAACCGCCCCATCGGTATCACTGTCGACTATTCAATGCACTACCAGCCACGTCAGTACCTATCGTGGTACCGTCCACCATCTCACAGCGCTTGTTTTAGGCGGGATTACACTCACAGAGGCCTTTAAGATGTTTGCCTTTGACCCCACAACATCGGTGGAGTCGTCTGGAGTGGTGTCGCAGCCGATCATCATGGCTGCCATCAGACTGCCATCGTATAGTGTTCAGCAATGAATCCTGCTTCATTCTTGAAGCAGATGACTACCGTGTTCCTGTCTGGAGAGGACGGGGACAGCGGTCCCAATCAGCCTTTGTTTTACAAAGGCAAACAGCCATAATCCCTGGTGTGATGGTGTAGGGCGCTATTTCTTATGACAGCAGGTCATCTTTAGTCATCCTCCGTACATCTTTAACAGCTCAACGATATGTTGATACCATCTTGTGGACGGTTCCAGTACCCTTCATATCACGTCAGCCTGGGGTCATTTTCCCACAAGATAATGCCAGGCCACATACCGCTCGCATATCCCTGGACTGTCTCTGTGCGGTTGATACTCTTCCTTGGCCAGCAAAGTCACCAGACCTTTAACCAATCGATCATGCCTATGACATTGGTGGCTGCCAGATTCGAGCACCACAAGATATCACAGATCTGGAGCGACAACTGATGAATGTCTGGCAGAATGTGTCGCAGGATGACATTAGGAACCTCTGCCACTCCTTGCCTCGACGAATTCAAGCATGCATTGCCGCCAGGGGCGGTTCGACCAACTACTAATTTGAACACTCAGTGGGTGATTGCGAGCCGTGAACTGGTACTATGGCCTTGATTTTTTAATCATTTTATTATCTGTGTATGAACTATACACATATTCAGTTTCATCACAAACAACCACTTCCTTCAATGTGCTTCGATTTTTTTTGCAAAAGAATGTATCTTGCATTAAAAAGATTATTTTTAATTTTTCCAAATGTATCGCTATCATATTATTATCTTATTAATAATGGGTTGACTCAAAAGTTTTTTCCGCTTTCTGGAATTCAGATTATGAGTGGACTTGAAGTCATACGTAAAACTGTAATTATTAGAATCCTCAGCCAATGAAATGAGTCGGCAGACAGCATATAAAAGCAACATATTTGTAAGAGTAAATTATTCAGTAAAAAGTTTCAAGTGATTTAAAATGACAGAGGATAAGGAGCATATTAGATTTTTTTTGTGGCACGAGTTTGAGAGACAAGACTGCATGTCTTGCATTGGTCAAGTTTACGAGGAGGATGGTTTAACAATATCACACGTCCAAGCTGGTTTCGTAAAATCAGGCATGAAAACAGATCAACCACGCTCTAGATGTCCATCAGTAGTTTCTGAGCAGATTCTGAACCGAATATTGAACACTTTCCATGCAGCTTTTGAGGAATTAGCCGAAACGCTATTCATACTCAAAACGGCAGTTTAAAGATGTACGCATCTGAATCCATCACAAATGTATTCCGAATGTTTGTAGCGAATTCCGGATTAGATCTGGAGAGCAACAACACAGATCTAAAAATATTATACTATGGTGAAAAATGAAGGGAAGGATTAGCTCTCACGTAACAAAATCACTAATGATGGTATTTGCTGCCAGCAGTAAGTATTAGTTTTTCTCAGCAATTATCATTTGCCAAAACGTTATTTTTAAACAAAAAACTCTTGATCTCAAGTTTCTTTAATCATTTGGATAAAACTACTAAACTTTGGTTGGCAACTTTTATTTTATCCCTTAACTTTGCTCTTTGAAATGGCGTCTTTTTTTATCGTTACACATTTCCTTACCCTTTAATTAGGGATGATGCACAACACGTGAGACAAACATTACAAAACATTATTTTCTAATTTTAAACCAGATTTACCGACCAGAAAAGATTTTTGCAAGACAAATGGCAATAGATCATACTAAATGACGGCGATTATATGAATGCACATTCACCCACGTTTTCTTTAATTCGCTATTTCTTTTTCAGTTAAATAAGGGGGATGAACTTTAGCATCAATTCAATACTTGTTTGGAATGAAAACATTATCCTGTCAGTGAATTAATAAAAACAAAAAATAAATTGCAGTCAAATAACTCGAAATTACTGAAACCGAAACGTCTAAACAGCTTCATTCCCCTAATAATTGTTAAACCAACAAAACGTTTTAAGAATATTTGAAGATCGATTCACTAAGAAATAATAGGATGAGCTAGTAGTGATGAAATAGTAGTTGCCTGAGTGAAAAAATTTAACTCAAGCAAAGCACAGGAGGATTATCTGCTTAAGCTCTCTCCCAGTTTTGATTAAAGGCCACTTGGTGGGAAAATGTACAAGGCTCTGGTATTCTTCTTCCCTTTTCACACCCTTTCTTGAGAATTTTCGATTTAGATTGATTTAAATGCTAGTGTGATGAAAAGATACTCTAAGCATAAACGCTCATGATTTACTCGGGACTGGAACTCGGACTCAACGGAATGGAAAACAGTACGCCTGCACAACACCGCTCGAGGTGATTCCACGAAACAGAAGAAAGCGAATCTTATATGTATGCGGCTTAAGTGTTTGTCGCCGATAGTTTATAGCTAGCTGTACTAGCCAATGGGGTGAAGTTGCCACGGCACAGAGTTGTCGTTTCATCTGAGACGTAGACAATTTCCTGTAAAACTTGCATTTGCTATGAACATCAATAAGTCTCAGGGCCAAACGCTTAAGCGTGTTGGAAATTTTTACCTGAGCTTGCATTTGGACAAGGTCAACTTTATGTTGCCTGTTCAAGAGTTCGTGAAAGAACGGACGTAAAATTAAAAATAATGGATGGTCCTCTGCAAGGCGAGCTTTAAAATGATGGAAAGTTCTACACAAGAAATGTTGTGTACAAAGATATCTTTGATATGTGAATTAACATTTTATTATTTAAATCACCTTTATTTATTGAGCTAGCGGTGGCTTTTAAGAAATGTACTTTCAGGAGTTTCCTTCATTGCACTTTAAGCAATTAAGCAAGTAGAAGGGGGAAACCTCGTGGGGCAGTAAGCAAAGGGGTTTCCTCACCGCCTGCCCTGGGTAATTCAGTTTGAATTAGCAGATACCTTTGCACAAATCCTTTTAATTACAATTTATAATACCTAGAACAGTGCTGATTTCGTATGATCGCCGGGCTTTCTAGTTATGTTATAAACAATTATTTTACAAGAGAAAATCATTATAAAAATAGTATATTTTTTCCAATCATATTTATAATTTCATACTTCTGCTAAACTAAAATTCTTAAAATTTAGATTTTTATAAAATGGAATCACTAATTACCAAAAAGAGGTACAGCGGTCGTCTCCGGCTTACGAATTAGCCGATTTGTAGCATTCTGTTTTTACGGACGCGCTTTCCATATCGTTAAAATAATGCACTGGATAAATAGTACTGGAACTGAGAAGACTTAGGAAGCTAAAGCAACCGTTTTATGTGAAATACGTATATAGTACTGCATGAAAATATATCTCTTTGCGTTAAACGTTCTTTCAAAAATTGGTGTATTACATTGGATATTTATTTCTGTTTCATTCATTTCAGTTCATCACCTATGATCTCTTTTGCTCGTTACTTTACTCTTTCTCTTTCTTCAAGTGCATATAACTACAAGACGAAATGCCATATTAGCGCGTAATTTTATATACTTGCTTCATTACCGAAGGGATTAGTACATTGAATTGACATCAATAATATGTATGCTCCCTCTTCCAGCAACAAAATGAAATCTTATTTATCACGTATTCAGTGCATTCTCTCCAGTACTAGAGCCGTCATCATTTTCTGTTTAATGTTAGTTTATATTGTTGCCTTAAAATGCTATTTCAATTTAACAAGTTATAGAGACATTAGGAGGCATGGATGCTGAAACGTGAGAAATGTGCACTGTCCTCGTCGGGATTCGAACGCCAGACCTCCCGAATACGCATCGAGTGTTCTTCTAGTTATTTATCGGACGCTATTTGTAGAGTCATTAGTTTTTTTTTTCCCGGGGGGGGGGAAGCAGGAAACGGGAAAAATGTGCAGTGCCTTCGCCAGGACTTGAATACGCGTCGAATATGCTTCCAATTACAGCCCGAAAGCATGCGGAAAGGAGTAAGAAAATACTTTATACACTCCCTCTTTTAAAGGACGACTGGAGATTAGGTGATGCTTTCGCCAAATCCTGATGGCGACGAATTATTGTCCATCACCTTTTAGTTCGGGCGCTAGTGTAGTGTCTAGTTTTCTTGGCTAGCATAAACTGCTACTCAACCTACTTAAAATTTTGTTAGAGAATTATCACTAACAGACTAGAAGACGAATACTACAGGGAAAGGGCGTAAAAACCATTTATTCAACTCAATTATTTACATACGGCACAGTTTGTGCTTACATAATCCGCTGTCCACTTATGGCGATAAAAATGGCTAACTAAACTAAATGGTAATGGGAAACTAAACTAAATTTAAAGATAAAAGAGTAGTTAAAACAACACAAATTAATTTAACCTAGCATATTGATTCAAACTTACAACGGCATGTTATTAAACGTTGGCGCCAAGAATAGGAAGCCGTGAGTCAGAATTCAAATAGCTGGTAGAAACAACAAGGAGAGCACTCGATAGCGAAACATGCTCTAACCGTTTCGCTCCTTCAGTTTAAATACACTCTCGTTTATCCTAACTCATTTACATCCTGGCGAGGAAACGCGAACGAAACAAGAAATGACAGAAAAGGTAACAAATTTAAATAACTATTAGTAAAAATAATATAAACCTCACAAATTCATGGGACGAGCCTTAATCGTTATTTATCTGTTATCACCGGCATCATAAATGCCCTTAGCTAAAGTCTTTAAAAACATTATGGAGCATCATGTTATGTTACTTTATGTTATCACACATTTTTCATCCATATGCCTGAAAAATTTCGCCATAGCAAAAAGGATTGCTCTACTGTATAACGGCGACTTCAAAATAATGCTCACTAGCAACCAATGGCTTTGATGTCGTGGTCTACCCTTTAGTTTAATTTTATTTTAAATTTAAATTCATTACATTGCTTTTGGCGCCGCTGAGTACACAATGATCTACGACGGTCAATTTGTCAATCACCGATGACCGCCTGCGTTTATAGGCGCTGATAATTTCAGTTTAATTTTATTTTAGTAATCTATCTACCCCCACTGTTAATTTGAGAGAGTCAACGGCTTTCAACACGTACGTCACATATGACTATATATCTTGACATGCACCGGAGTTCATTGATTAAATTCTACCTTAATAAGTTACCCTGCTTTAAATAATAAATTTACCCGCGCTGCCCTGTATCGGTAACTAATCAGTTATAAATCATTCGTAACCAAAGGTCTTAATGGTGACCTACTATTTAATTTAATTACAATATTAGATCTAAATAACATAACTTTTGGCACATTTAATTTACAACATGGCCAACAGATCATTTTTATGAAAACGTGAAATATTTTAATATATAAAATATATTCCCAAAAAAGTTTATTTCGTGCCTATAGTGCAAATATTTGCTTAAGTTTTTTTTTTATTTCCCACCTAAATAATTTATATGAAGATTTCTTTTTATAGTCTTAGAAGTTCTTTTCCTTTCCTTCTTTTTCCTTCTTCATTTTACATAAAACATTTTATTGTTAAGTTTTTTTTTTCTTTGGGACAATAATCCCTACTTAATTATTTATTTTAACGTGCTAATTAAAAATCTTTTTTCAGTTGTCGACTACTTTTATTTTGCTTTTCTTTTGTTAATTTGATATACATGATTCCTTGTTAATTAATTTTTGGTATTTATCGTGTTTTTTCACAATCTATTATACCTTTTTTCTTTTTCCGAGTTTGAGAATTTATTTGTTATAATCTTAGTCCATCTTCCTTTCTGAACTTTTGGCTATCAGTGGGTATGAGAATATGGCAATAACATCAGCAGATGTAAACACGCTTTATGTAAGGTTGTTATAATAGAGATGTTACATGTTATTGTCATATGTACGTATGCTAGTGAGTCAATATAGTATTTCTGTAGTTTGATTATTTCAAAAGCTGTACCATTATCTAACAATGCTTGACGAAAACTATTTATGTTCAAACTTTAAGGCATGCCCTTCATGTGATTTCTGTAATAAATAACCACTGACGGCAAATCTTCACTTCTGTTGCTGCTTAGAAAACTTCCTACAGATGAATTTATTTTTGGTATATTTTCAATTGAACCAATCACTTGTGTTGACGCTTTGTCATTTTCATTCATTTATTTTGTTTTACTTCTCTCAAAACTTTCTGGAAGATGAAAGTTAGGCAATCATTTAAGTAAGAGATTGTTAACTTATGGCTTAGAAAATAAGACCAGTTTTGTTAAATCGTCGTAGCTTGTTTCTAAAAGGAAACAGCTTCTGGTTCTGGTTCCACAGTCGATACAGTACCGAAAAACTTTTAGATTTTTCAGGGAAACTTAGTTAGGCAATTCAAGCCTTGAACTTGTAGAGAAGAAAGTATGGTTAATGTTTATGTTAATCTGTGGCGCAGGTGAACTTTGATTATAAGCTTGCACTTAAAAATAGGTTAAAAATATTTTATTAATTTAATTTGTCCTCGTAATTAGTGAAATAATAAACTGTATCTTTACTTAAATTGTAAATCTAATAATCTGAAGGCATAAGTGCAAAGTGTGACACACACACACACACACAAAAGAGACTGGTCCAATAAATCATTGTACTTAAAGAATTAGTTCTCTGTGGCATTACACTTTCAAAGCATTTCCCATCAGCATTCCACACACTTCTGCATTCGGTGCTGCTATTGCTGGTAACAGTTCTGGAACGAGGGTGGCCCTTGAGGAGATTCTCCGTTTTTGCTCGAGCTTCTTCAGCTGAGGTAAAATGCGTTCTCTTAAGCAAGATTTAACATTCGGAAAAATTAAAAAATCGCATGGAGCCAAATTAGGTAAATAAGGAGGATGCCCCATCACAGTAATGTTTTTGCTGTTCAGAAACTGCTTGACAGATAAGGCCGTGTAAGCGGGTGCATTGTCCTGGTGCAACAGCCATCCATCACTCCACAGCTGTGCCCTTTTTTCCCTAATTTTTTCACGAAGTCCTTTTAGTACTTCAATGTAGTAGTGTTGATTAACAGTCTGATTCCTGGGAACCCATTCAATCATGATAAACGACCTGCGCCCTAGCACGTTCATCATCTTTCACACTGTCCCTAACCCCTGAAAACCGCTTATGCCATTCAAACACACGTGCACGAGACAAAGTTTCATCTCCATAAGCCTCGGTTAAAATTTGAAATATTTCCTCCGTGGCTGATTTCTTAAGCTTCACAAGAAACCTGATGTTGATTCGCTGTTCGGTTTTTACATTAAACATTTTTCCGGCAGAATGCAGTTTCTCATGTTCACTCAATGACGCAGTACTCCCCACTGGTGTGGTCGGCTAAGTCGAAACTGGCCACCTCAGTAGAGGAGGTGTGTGGCCCGACGTCACCAAAACAATTGTTGCCAACTCCACTTTGTTTTCAAGTCACACATTTACACAGTCACACACGTAGTCTGTTTTTTTTTTTTTTTTGTGTCAGACCTCGTAAATTATTTTAGATGCATTTCAGCATTTCATTTCACCAATACCGTGTTCATTTTGGTGTGGACGAAAATTCGCAGTTAATCAAGAAAAATCCAGCACGTTTTAGCAGTTATAAGCTTAACTTAGATTCTGAATTAGGAAACTCTTTTTTAAAGAAATGAAGTTAAATAAGAAACATCAAATAGACGTACGATAGGCAAGAAACATTTAAAGTTTTAAACTAAACTAGAATAATAAAGCAATTAACATAGTCTAAAATTCTAAATATTTAAGAGTATTATGAGTTGACTAAAAATATATGAGCGGCAAATTTATTATCTAAACTGAAATATTTTCTTAGAAAGAATATGAAGTGCTGTGACGAAGTACAAACTTGAAAACATCCTATGTGGAATTTCAATGCAGTTGTAAAACCTGTAACTGATGATGTATATCGGATGATTTAAATTGAGTTATTAACACAGAAAATAAATCTTTAAATAAATAACTAAAGCATCGGCACTGCTGTTCTCTTAGACCATTTTGAATGCTACTGTAGAATGGGTGTTACTGAGGAATTACAAACAACAAAGTACTAAGGGAAAGAGAGTACGTTTGGTGCCAAGTGCAAATGCTGAAGGGCTGTACTACTCTACATATAGATAATCACATGGACCAGTGTATATATATATATATATATATATATATATATGCGTATATATTGACACAACAGTAAAAGTTAGTAATCTGCATAATTAGGATCTAAGCTCGATGCAGCTAATATTAATCTGGAGGATTTGCTATGAAATGTTGGTTATACGAAATATATAACTGAACATCGGAACTTCGCCGGAATACTTAGCTTACTCCAGAATACAGAACGTTTCGCCACGCTATCTCTAACTACAGAAACAAGCATCATTTCTAATTAAAAAAAGCACAATTATTAAAAGTTCCGCGGTCAATAAGGCCCAGGACGGGACACTGTAGATACCTTAATAATGTAACAATTGGCAAAGGCTCCATAACTTAACACATTTTTTGAGCGAGACGAAGGTTTCGTTCTTTCTCAAGGCTTTAAGATAATCAAAATTTGATTAAACCCGGTTGGCTTGAGTTCTTTAATAAAAATCCGTTTATTTATTTCATAATTAGCCTTGAATCAACCCTCTAACTGGCAAGGCCGTATATATACGGCCTAGAATATTTTTTGTAATATTACAGATTTTAATGTACGTGCATATTAAAGTATGACAAAAAATTAAGGTAATAGATTAAAATTAAACAAATCCAGATATAAAATACCAAGATAATTTTTACATCAAAATCAAGAAAATAAGTTTTTCGCATAGTAGTTTTAGGAATAAAGCATAGTAGTTTTTTGTGTTTCTTCAGCAGAAACCTCGGCCGGTCTGAGAGGTTTTGGCTATGCATGCATTATGATGTGGAAACAGATATCTCTACATCAAAATGCATAGCCTAAACCTCATAGGATCATTCTCAGTTGAATGTCCAAAGAGTCATTCTGATGCCAATATTGCGAAATTTAGTATAAAATATTTATAGAAATATAAATATAACATTCCTCTTGTGCTTCAAATAACCTACTTAAAAGTAATTTTAATGAGCAAACGAGGTATCTTCTCTACATAAAATACAACTACTCATTGGGGTATATTAATTCATTTTATTTAACACCCTACAGTTTTGCAGTACCAAATGAGAGCTGCAGTATCTGAAGCATAAGTTCTGAAGACTTAGTAATCACAGATGAGAAAAGAACTTGGCTTTCCATAAAGATGTTATTTTCTAAATTGTGAAAGCACTACTTCTCGACAGCAGCCTGTTTACATCAGGTCTATTTCAGCTAACGGGGAGAGTTTTCCGACTCAATGGAACTAAGATTTTCGTCGCTATTAATTAGTCTTAACTTCATGAACTTTGTGCCCACCAGCGGCTGAGCGGTAAAGTCGCTGAACACTGGTAGTTCGGTCCGAGGTTCGAATCCCGCGAACGGGCTGGCTGCATGCGTGTTTTCGTGGTTTTCCCCATGTGTAACGTGTATACGAGCCAGTTTCCCTTAGAAAGTCCTCCACGAAGGCATCCCTCCCCTTAGGCAGATAGCCCTAGTGTGCTTTGCCGTAATTAAATACACCAACACCATGAACTCTGTGCGCGCAAAAAAAAAAGGTGACGGGGAAGTTCTATATCTTCCGTTCTACTGGGCCGATTGAAGAAATTCAAATTGCTTTTTTCATGTCTCGAAAGCGTAACATAGGATATATATATTAGATCTAAATATAGCCTTGTTCTAATATATGTATTTTGACACAAAATCGGACTTTTTTGAAATGACATGCCAATGTTATTTCATATTTCAATTCTACGACTCAAAGCATGCCTAAATATTAAATTTTGTAAAATTTGGTGATAAATTTACGGAGAAATTCAAAAATATATCTTGGCGTATTTTATCCCTTTCCGCAAAGAATTTAACTTCTTAATTTATAGTAATCTATTTTACTTTTCCTTTTTTCATTGCAGACAATTGGAAAAAATGTCATCATTCGTACTTTCAAATAATTTTAACTAAGTTAGTAAACAATATTTGACGTTATTATCGGCCCCCGCAAAAAGATGCCAAATTTCAAGTCGCTCCAATATGTAAATTCATTTATATCTTAGACAATTTTAAGTAAAAAGTTCTAATTCTTTGCAGGTGTACGTAGAAATACATCTACTTTAAGACGATGTTAAAAATTTTATAGGTTATAATACAAAAATGTTTTCCAAAAATATATAAAAAATATTTAAAAATACAAACTAAAAAAATGAATCATAAAAATAGGCGAATATTATTTGAAATGAACCTAAATTTCGAAATATGAAAGGAAGAATCAAATAAGTTTAATAAAAAAGATATATTAATAAATATATACCAAATTAACATGGAGGAGCTAAACTTTTGAGAGCTAATTTTTCAAAATCTACTTGTGCGATTTTTACAAAACTTGGCAGTTTCGCATAATTCCAGTTGTAAAATCGAAATATGGAAAAAATTTGACATCTCATTTTTGAAAAAGTCAAATTTTATGTCAAAATACCTAGATTAGAACAACATTATATATAAAGCTAGTACATATCCTAAGGCGAAAAGAAGAATATTCGATACATGAAAAATGCAAGTTGAATTTTGTCAATCGACTCAGTAGAACGTGAGATATGGAATTGTCCTTTTTTTTTTGAGAGTGTCCCCGTGTCTTTTGTCATTGAAGGACTATTGTTTTCGTTTTGCGATTTTGCGTCGAATCACTACAAACGGAGTATCGCATTTCAAAACGGTGGCACCAAATGTCCTGCATTATATTTGAAGAAATTAAATAATGAAGAATCTGCATAAATGTATGTACGCTTCTCGCATTGTGATAAAACAACGGTACCTAGAGCTATCCAATTTTGAATGACGTAAACCTACTACGAATATGGGTATCTGAAAGCCCAAATTTGAAATTTGTTTCATTATCAATTTCATATTTTGTAAAAATTTAACGAATTTTCGATTAACAAACTCAAGGATTTCAAAGCGAGCAATGGCGACGTTGTACAGAATAAACATTTTTATCTCCAGCGCGCGAGACTCTGCATCGGAAATTCTAAAGATATGCTCATTTTAAAACGATTTTGCGATATTGCTGCTGAACTGAATTTTATGGCTTAAGTGCGAGAAACGTGATATTTAATAAATAGATGTAACGCACAAAATGTTTAAAAAACGCCCCTTTGAACATAATTTAAAATAGGAATTTTTTTAAAAATATTGTTGGCGAATTACCTTGTCTCTTTTTTTTTTTTTTCTCAGTATACATCAGAACCAGTAGACGTGAAGAATTGACCAACAGAAAGTTATCTATTATCTTCATCAGCGCCCAAGTTTTAATAAATAAGATAAGTAACGATCTAGACCACAGCTTCTAAAAAAGACTGCGGTGACCTCAGCATAAACATAACATTCATAACTAAAATAAACTGCTCTAGGTGCAGAGCGAGAATATTTATTGTTATTATATAATGTGAAAAAAATTCAATATTAAGCAAGATTTTGCAGTGGAAATACATACTACGCACAGGAAAAAAAGTAAATTTATTACGCAGAGGAAAATTAAGTATATTTATTTAGAAGGAAAAAGTACAATGTTTGGAAGAGTTATAAAAACAAGGAATTCGGCCAGCGGGCAGGAAGACCTACTTTTCGATGCACAAAATTGAAAATTAACTTTAGTTCTCACTGGGAACAAGACACTGAAGTTGCTACGCCAATTGTGTTAATTCACTGTTCACTAAGGGTTTCAAATGCAAATAAAAGTTAGGCTTAGTGCCACTTTTAAATTCTACAACTATTGCATTCTAATTAACTAAAGGGATAAAAATCTTACTCAAAGCATAAGAGAAATATAATTTAATCACTTTTAAAGGGAAAAAATGCACATGTTTATGTGAGTATCGTTTGCTTCATTTTATTGTTGCAAACAGCGTAAATTTCTTTTGTTTTTCTTCCTTTAGTTTGAATTTTATGTGTGGCAACAAGATAATTGATTGATAGAATTGTGTTTGTGACAGCCATGTAGAATGGCTCGCTTATTTTGTATCAATTATTTCGCATCGCTGACATCTTATTTATAATTAGTGTAATGAAATAAAAGTGAAGGAATACAGTCCATGTGCTAAGTGATTATTGTTTGTGAAACATATTAAGTAAAGATAATTTATTATTGGTCAAAAGTCTAGCCGGAGTGCTAGTGAAGATAGTGACTGTTCTAAGCGCATCGTAACAATGCAAATATGCATATGGTTGGTGAAAAATTACTCCGCTTTGCGAGGTAAGTGGATTTTGAACATTCATATTCTACTAAAAATTCGTTTATAACTGATTTTAAGAACAATGTTGTAATACAGCATAGAAGTGTTTCGATTTCGCTTTAATAATAGCGTTAAGTGATTTAAGAACAATTTCTGTTTTTGAATTGATCAATTATGAGTGAACCTATAACTTTTAAAACAAAAAGAGCTGTTTTACGCAGGAGTGTTACTAATTATGTAAAGAAAATTGAAACTATTTTAACTGCAGATGAAATCAATTTAATAGAACTAGAGGAATGTGTCGAATTATTGAAACAAAAAGAAACTGAGTTAAGGAAGCTTGATTCTGAAATCGAAAGTTTAATTACAGATACTAAAGAATTAGAAAAAGAAATAGATAATATTCAGGAGTATACAGATAAAATTTATTTGTGGAAATTTAAAGGTGAAAAAATATTAAAAAATCAAAATAGTAAAAATAATTCTAATGGTGTAATTTCAGAACAGGTTGTTGACAATATTAAATTACCCAAGTTAACATTACCGACTTTTGGTAGTAATATTACAGAATGGATAGCTTTTAAAGATTCATATAAGAGAAAACAAATTTTTGCATATATTAAACGTTTTCTAAGCTTACCAACTATTGAAAATGAATCAGTATTTGCTATTTTAAATTTAGTTGACAATATTAATGAAGTAATTGGTTTTTAGAAGTATTGAATCAAACCATTGATAATTTTGGTGACACTTTAATGACTTATTTAATTTTGCAAAAAATTAGACCCTTCTACAAAATTATGGTGGGAACGTCAGTTAAAATGTAATGAAATTCCAAAACTTACGACTTTAATTGAATTATAAAAAAAACTATGCAAGAACACTTCAAAATAGCAAATCAACAAGTAATAAGGTACCTAAATCTGTGTTTCAAAATAAGAATAATGTTCTGGTTGCTACTTTGGGTTGTGGTTATTGTAAAGAAGATCGTAGTTTAGCCAAATGTTCCAAATTTCTAAATTTATCGGTTCAGAAAGAATAGAATTTGTAAAATCTAATCGTTACTGTTTTAATTGTTTATCTAATATTCACCTGCTCAAAAAATGCAAGAGTTTAAATACATGTCAACATTGCTTTAAGAAGCATCACAGTATTTTGCACATTGTAAATAATTCAAAGAATAAAACTCAATTAAACAGTATATCTCCGCCTACGCAATCTATCCTTAAAAGAGATGAATTAACGTGTCCTAAGGATGTTTCAGCCACAGTTTGTGCCTCTCATTATGATTCGAATGCAAAAAATAATCAAACCAGTCACATTTTATTGTGTACTGCTTTAATAAAAGTTCAAAATTCTGAACAACAATTTGTGAAGTGTAGATGTTTATGTGACATTGGATCTCACAAATCATTTATTTCAAGGGATTGTGTGAAGAAATTAGGATTACGAGTGAAAGATAATTCCATTTCTGTATCATGTCTAGGAGAATTTAATACTATAAGTAATGGGGAAGTCGATTTAGTATTCACATCTCATTTTAAAAGTGATATTCGTGTATCAACATCAGCGTTTGTACTGGACAAGGCTTACAGATAACATTTCCTATGTATCTTTGCCATCAATCATCTTCGATAACTTCAGTGATTTACAATTAACTGATCCATTATTTTACAAGTCACAACCTGTTGACATTTTATTTGGAGTAAATGTATTTCTGCATTTAAAGACGGGAGAAATTGTCGAACGTGGTCCTGATCTACCATTTTCTCTAAATTCGAGTTTGGGATGGATAATTTCGGGTACTACAAATTTTGAATCTACAAATTTTGAGCCAGTATATGTAAATCATTTGAATACAAACACAGTTGAGTTAGTAAATTCTTTCTGGGAGTTAAAAAAGTTTCCAAATATACAACCTTTAACAAATGAAGAAAAACTTTGTGAAGAACATTTTAAAAACTCGCCTTTTAGAGACACATCAGGTCGTTATTCAGTTGCATTACCATTGAAACATAATAGAGATATTCTAGGTGACTCCCGTGAAATGGCGCACAGAAGATTTCAATACTTGGAGAAGAGGCTGTTAGCTATGGAAGAAACTTACAACCAGTATATTCAGTTTATGAAAGAGTACTTTTCACTAGAACACGTAGAATTAGTGCCAGACACAGATTATGAATTAGAGAATAAACACTATTATATCTCACATCACTTCGTGTTGAAGGACTATAGCTTAACAACAAAACTGAGAGTTGTTTTCGATGCGAGTGCTAAAACAACCACAGATGTTTCTTTAAATGATAAGCTAATGATAGGCCCAAAAATTCAAGATGACTTAATTTGTACTTTACTAAGGTTTAGACTTCATAACATTGCAATAACCGCTGATATTAAAATGATGTACAGACAGATAAAGTTTCATGAAAAAGATAGAGATTTTCAGAGAATATTATGGAGAGATAGCCCGTATAAACAAATACAAGTATGTCGTTTGAAAACAGTTACATATGGAACTGCAGCTGCTCCATATCTTGCAACCAAAGTTTTGAGTCAGTTAGCGATTGATGAAGGATTGAACTTTCCAAAGGCAAAGAATATAGTTTTAAGAGATTTTTATATTGATGATATGTTAACTGGTGTAAAAGATAGTTCGGAAGGTATTGCACTGATAGACGAAGTGCAACAACTGCTAAAAAGGGGTGGCTTTGAGCATCACAAATGGTCGACAAGTGAACCGTGATTGTTAAAAACTCTGGCTTAACAAACACAGATAATGACAATATTTATCGTGTAATAGAAGACAAAACATTGAAAGTTCTGGGATTGGAATGGCATTCGGACAATGATGAATTCAAATGTAATGTCGGTGTAATAGAGTATCAAAGTGTTCCGACTAAAAGGATTATTTTGTCATTCGTAGCAAAGCTATTCGATCCATTGGGGTGGATAGCTTCATTTTTAATTCTTGCTAAAATGATCCTTCAGCAATTGTGGAAATTACAATTATCATGGGATGATCCTGTAACAGAAGAGGTTGATCGAAATTGGAGAAATCTATGTAGAGAAGATAAACTTTTGAATTCTATAAATACACCTATGAAAATTCTGCTATCTGATTATTTTCGATGTGAACTTCACGGATTTTGTGATGCGTCTGAAAGGGGTAATGCAGCAGTTATTTATATCAAAACTTGCAATAACTCTGACATTAATGTTAAACTTGTAACAGCTAAAACTCGTGTAGCACCATTAAAATCTATTACGATTCCAAGACTGGAATTATGTGCAGCAGTGTTATTGGCACGCTTGATTCAGTCTGTAAAAGCTGCATTAGTTATAAATTTTGATTTAGTGCAAGCTTGGAGTGATTCACAAATCGTGTTATCATGGCTAAGGTCAGATCCTAAAAAATAGCAAGTATTCGTATCCAATAGAGTTTCTGAAATACAATCCATCTTACCACCTGAGAACTGGAGTCATGTTGATGGAAAAGAAAATCCAGCTGATTGTGCTTCACGTGTGTTATTTCCTGCAGAACTTTTATGTCATCAATTGTGGTGGAATGGTCCTTCTTGGTTAAAGTGCAGTGAGATTCCCTTGTCTAAAAATATTCTTATAGATGAAGAGGCATTACCAGATGCACGTAAAACAGTCTCATTTGTAGTTTCTGAACCTGTACAGGAACTTGCTATTCTATCAAATATATCTTCATTTCCAAAGTTACAACGCATATTTTCTTGGATATTAAGATTCATATCGAATTCTAAAGTAGCATATCTAGAAAGAAATACGTCTTTTTTATCTAGTAATGAAATTCGAGCTGCAACTTTCTGTATTGTCCGAATAATACAGCAATTTCACTTTTTTAAAGAAATTCAATGTTTGGAGTTGGGAAAGGACTTACCTACAAACAGCAACCTCCTTATCGTGTGTCCAATTTTAGATGACAACAAAGTGTTACGTGTAGGAGGAAGACTGAAAAATGCGCAACTATCAGAAAATGAAAAACATCCAATCTTATTACCTTCAAAACACAATATGACAGAAATCATAATTAGACACTTTCATGTCAAATATCTGCATGCAGCACCAGAACTTCTTCTATCTTTAATTAGACAGCAATTTTGGATCATAGCTGCTAGATCTGCTATCCGAAAAGTAGTAAAATCTTGTATCACGTGTTGCAAACTTAGAGCTAAAACTGCAAGTCAAATAATGGCTGATCTACCGGAATCTAGAGTAACACAATCGCGACCATTTCATCGAATTGGAATAGATTTTTCTGAACCGTTCATGATTAAACATGGTGCAGGACGTGGACAAAAATCATTTAAATGTTACGTATGCTTATTTGTGTGTTTTGTAATTAAGGCAGTACATCTTGAAGTGGTAGAAGATTTGTCAACAAAGACATTTTAATTGCATTGAAAAGATTTATTGCAAAAAGAGGGAAACCATTTGAGATTTATAGTAACTGCGGTACTAACTTTAAAGGTGTAGACAAAGAAATCAGAAAATGATTTTTTGCAATGTAAACAAAATCAAGAAATTCACAAATTTTTGTCTTTAGAGAAAATAAAATGGATATTCAACCCGCCATCATCTCCCCATTTTGGTGGACTATGGGAATCGGCAGTAAATTCAATGAAATTACATCTAAAAAAGACAGTTGGTGATACTGTGCTGACCTATCCGAAATTTCAGACCTTGATAGCGCAGGTTGAGGCTTGTCTCAACTCTAGGCCATTGTGTCCAACATCGGCTGATCCAAATGATTTAACTGCATTAACACCTGGTCATTTCTTGATAGGAACGTTTTTAACTGCCATACCTGAACCAGACCTAAATTATAGTTCTTTCAATCACCTTGACAGATGGCATGTTAGACAGTTTATTTTTTAGCACTTCTGGAAAAGATGGAGTCGAGAATACCTGTCTCAGCTTCAGCAAATACCTAAATGACAAAAAAGGTAAAAAAAATTTAGAAGTCAATGACTTAGTCCTCATCAAAGAAGACAATCTTCCACCTCTTAAATAGACGTTAGGGAGAATAATTGCTGTTCATCCGGGCTCAGATCATAGAGTCAGAGTTGTTGGTATTAAAACTGGTCATGGTGTCATAAAACGACCAATCGTGAAATTGTGTCCTCTTTCTATTCAGACTAAAAACTATGAACTGCTTCGCATATAATATTTTGTATTATTTTTCTTATGTTTATCTTTTATTACAGATTAAGAAGTTTCAAAATGCTCCAACTGTTGAAATCCCTTGGGATTTCAACGAGGACCAGGATGCTTATGTGAGTATCGTTTGCTTCATTTTATTGTTGCAAACAGTGTAAATTTCTTTTGTTCTTCTTCCTTTAGTTTTGAACTTTATGTGTGGCAACAAGATAATTGATTGATAGAACTGTGTTTGTGACAGCCATGTAGAATGGCTCGCTTATTTTGTATGAACTATTTCGCATCGCTGACATCTTATTTATAATTAGTGTAATGAAATAAAAGTGAAGGAATACAGTCCATGTGTTAAGTGATTATTGTTTGTGAAACATATTAAGTAAAGATCAGCATATTTTACCAACATTTAAGAATAAAAAGGTGAGCTCATCGGCTAACACAGTGGCAATATATATATATATATATATATATATATATATAATCGAAATAGAAATTGAAAAGCTAACAAGTAATGAGACGTAAGACCTGTTTGGTCTTAAAAGTTTTTGTGCAAAATGCTGCAAAAATATGAAATAACAGGAAGAAATATTGTAGCGAGCTTGCTAAAAAGTTACCAGGAGCTGTAGCTCCATGAAATAGTTAACGCAGTATTACAAAAATATTAACATAGAAGAAATCTTTTTAAAAAATTATTAACAATAAAGAAAAAAAAAAAAACTGCTTACACACGGAATTAAAACTTTTAAAAATCAATGTTGGAAAACTTGTGAATGCACGAAAAAACTTATCTGACTGTTGTGACATGTGAAAAGTAAATCGACGTAAGCAGTTAAAACAAAATAAAATAATTAAACCATAAATTGCAAAATTACAAAAATTATAAAAATTACAAAGCGGAAAATGGTAAATTAGCCCAATCGGCCCTCAACCAGGCTTTTCAAGGGAAAAATGATTGAATGTCGAACTAAGCTAAATACCATTACGCGTTTCGCCGAAATAGACCATTGAAGCTCTTGTTTGATGAAAAAAAAATTAAATAAACATGAATTGTCCTGAAAAAATCTTTTTGGAGCGTCAATTCTCTGTTCCTTTTTCCCGACGCGTCCGCAGAAAAACACATTAAGGTGTAAAAAAAGGTAAATGCAACTCCGAGCAATACAAAATTAAAATCAAAATAAAATAAATATCGGTCTGCTATTAGTCAAAATTACAATAACGTACGGGCTGGTCCTGCTAGCTTAAAGAAGAAAAAACTTTTATAAAGATTATGGTACTGAAATCAAATAAATATGCAATTAAACTCGCCTGAAAACAAACGCCGATGGGTCTTACTAGGACCAAAAAATTTTTAAGAAACACATAAAACAAAAGAAACTAAAAAAACAGACCTGGGTTGGGCCGACCTCTGGATCGCGCAACAGATTTGAAAAAGGGTGCAAATTCCCTCCGTGTTCTACCAACCATCCCTCTCGTCGTGTGACGTAAGTGGGTGAAACAATGCTATTCCGTATAGGCCAATGCGCTTAGATTGAAATTTGGCGGGAACTCTTATCCCCCCCTTCGCTAAAGAGGGTTTGAGAGACGCGAAAAGACATGGAAAGAACACAAAATGGCGTCAGTCAAGTTGTTAGAAGAAGAAAACTGCTTCAAAAAAGTGAAATAAATGGCCAATTCAGCTAAGATACTTATTTTGGCCACAAAAGAAAGTAAAATGGAAAAAAGTCATTTGTTAATAAAAGTCATCATTCTTCAAGCTAGAGGGCGGTCAAGCTACTATGAAAAATGAAAAGGCCCGATTTGTTAATAATAGTAGAATTTGGCCATCTAAGTAATTCAAAACTATTTAAACAATAGTATTAACTCTTTCGCATCGAGAGACGACCAAATCTGTTTTCAACAAACATCGAAAACGCCCGTGTTTACGAATTTGTCTTGGAATAATTTTCCTTTTCCCCTTCTGCGGTTTCATCCATTCATCCATTGTGTGCAGTTTCACCTTAGGGCCGGATTGCACCTGCGAACGTCAATAGCTTTCCGTATTTCTCCTTTATTTGCTTCAAAAGAATGATTGACATGTCTTTTAACAACTCGCAAAACCAATGAGCCATACACTAACGTGGAGGGGAAAGAACTAGGTAGAAAATAAACGAGGTGTTGGGGCGGTTTGCCGTAGCCTGAATGAACGGGCGCTACGGGCGACTTCGATGCGAAAGAGTTAAAGTATAGTGCCAAAATCTTTGTAGGAAAGAAAATGTAGTGACGAGAAAAATCTGTACATTTTTACAATAGATTATCTGAATCAGCCATCCACTTTATACCGTCCCATTGGGCTTTAAGTATAAAATTTCATTATCCAAAACAAATTATCTAAAAATTGGTAAGGCTAATGCCAGCTTTTTTTAAAGTATTTTTAATTATTTCATGAGGAATTTGGTTATTTTTCAAAATTGTGACGAAGTAAAGTATTTCTTCTTGTAAGTGTTTTGTAGTATTACATATTCTTTTTATTCTAAGTAGCTGTGAAAAAATTGTGTTAATGATGATTCTTTTGGAAATATTAGAATTCCAGTTGGTTAACTTTAGTGTAGAAAAAGTGAATTCTCTCCTCTTGTCGTAAACTTTAATAAAATTGTAATCAATAATATTTAAGTCAAGGTAGACTACATTATTTTGCACCGTATTTGTATTATTTAGTTTTAAGCAAGTTGGGTAGATATTAGCAGTTTCTATTTTGTGGTGGTTGTTAAAAGCAACGATATCATCAATGTAACGATAGATGTGTTGGTAAAATTTATGTTCTTCTTTACTTAGTGAACGGACAAAGGTCAATTCTTTTGTGAAAAGGAATAATTCACACACAGCACTTGAAAAATTAACTGCCATTGGAATTCCTTGAATTTGTTTATAGATGCTATTGTTAAAGAGAATAAAATTATTGAAAAGCACGCTTGAAAGAAAAAGTTTTCATTTTTCGGTATTAATTATTGTCGAAATATGTGGAGTTATATCTGGTAGAGCAAGTAAGCTTGTATAAATTTCTTCAAGTGGTATATAGGTAGTATATAGGTTCTCGAAATCGTAGCATTGTATATGGTCTATTTTTAAGTGAATTAATTGCCTTGATCACTAGCTCATTACTTGAAATCATCCAGTTGCAATGCAGATCCTTAAAATCATAGTTATTAATTAAGTCACGATTTAAACGAAGTTTTTTTGCAAAAAGATAATCTATTTCTTTAAGACAACTTTTGGTACTATTGGCAATAAACCTGAATTTAATAGGAGACTTATGAAATTTTGGTAGCGCATAAAGATTTGCAAATCTGTTATTATAGTTTCGGGGATGTATCTTGAGTCTTTTATGTAGTGCGTTAAATTTATTGATAAGAATTTTAGTGCTGGCAGTAATTTTTTGGTAAGTGCAATTACTATTTAGTTCTTTATGCAGAAGGTTGAAGTAAAACTTTTTTCAAATAACACTAAAATTGTTGCTGGCTTTGTCAATTTTTGTAATGATAAAATTATCTTGTTGTTTTTTAATAAGATTATAGATTTGCTTCTTATTGTGTAAAGAGTTGAAAGAAGGTGTCTTGAAAAGTAAATGTTGAAATTCTTTAATCAGTGCAGCTTTCCATTCAAGAAAAGTAGTAGTAGGTGAATTGGATTTATTACTAAGATGATAAATTTATCTAGATCTTGACTGAATTGCTTGAGGCAAAAGTGTTTATTGATACTGAAAGTAGGACGAAATTTGGTTCCAAGTTGTAAAAGGGCTCGCAATTCTAAGTCTTCAATGATATTAAGATCTATATATACTTATTTACCTATATATATATATATATATATAGATTACCTATATATATATATTATATACTTATTTACCTATATATATATATATATATATATATATATATATATACTTATTTACATACGTTTGAGGCGGTTGATTGTAGCAAAAACGGAGGTGCATATTTACATGTTTTAGTACTCCCATATACAAGATTTCAAAGTTCTACCACTTTTCGTTTTTTGGTTATGCGAAATACACACATTAGTACGTACAGACGTCAGGAACAAATCTTTTCTGAATCCATTCTAAATCACTTTACAATCCGCTTTGAAAAAAAAAAAAAAAGAATTCTTTCTTCTGTTCTCACGTAGAGATGTCACGCAGAAACATCGTTCAAATGGATTCGAGAGCGGTCAAAATGAATATTCTCGTTGAAATATGATACTCGACAATTTTCGTGATTACAATATTTTCTCTGTTTCGTACAAAGATATAAAAAACCTAAAATTGCTTGATGGTTGCGAATTCTTATAGTTATTTATTTTTACTAATAGTTTAGAAAACGTAGTTCATTGATTTAGAAAGCTAAAAATATTTATATTTCTTTTTAATGTGATGAAACTTATGATTATCTATAATACTTTTATTATTGCCATTATTATAAACTCCTTCTCTCCTTATGCAATCAGATTTCTTTTCCATTGACCTGGGTTATACTCTAGGCGAATTCTGGGCTCTCTGCATGAGCCTTTTCGGGGTTTTTCCATGTGTAACGAATATGCCAGCTAGTTTCCCTTAGAATGTCTTCCACGAAGCTATCCCTCTCTTTTGGCAGGTTGCCCTCGAGTGCTTTGCCGTAATTAAATAAAGCAAACCAATCCATTTCCAATAGTACTCAGGCACAAATCCATCAAAAAAATTTTGAATACAGATCTTGGATTATTATTTTAGTTTCATATTATAGTCATCATAATGACTTTTAAAGATTATTTTACTTTTCCTTTATATATTTTTATGCAACTAAAATAAATTTAAAGTTAAATTAAATTTATAACACTCTGTAATATAAAAAATATATCACATTCAACATACTTATCTTGAAGATCAGCGGCCTTGTTGACTATATGTTGCATTTAGGGGGGCCACGATTCATAAATTGGTTGTTTAGAAGACGGGGAGTTGTAATTGTAGTTTTACATTATGCTAGACGACTGATATCAACAGCTTACTGAAATTCAGAACATCAAAATAAAGTAATGCTGCGTTTGTACATGCAATAAAAAAAACTACCGTGGAATATAAAGTGATTAAAATTTTAAGCAAATTATAAACCAATAAATGAGTATAATGTTTTTTTTTTCTTCTAAAATTCTGTCTTAAAACTAATGTTTAGAAAATCACACTAAACAAAATTATGTGCATGAAATTTTATAAAAAATACTATAAATCGTGAACTAATCTTGCTCAATAAACAACCGATAATCAAAACATATATTCTCACTTTGTTTTTAAATACCACATAATTTTACTGTATTAATGATTAATAAATATCATTATATAAAATTTAAATATTATATAGTGCAACGAAACGCATCTCTCAAAGTTCCACCTGAAACGAAATGAAAGCAGAAGAAAAGTGCGCGCAATTTTAAGCTCGTATTAACCATTGAAATTGGAGGCATTTGGCATATCTGGATTTTAACCAAATGTGAATGAGCTAGTTCAGTAGCAGGCGTCGAGGACCACAGATTGAAAAACACCAACTTAAAGTATTTGGTTGGAATTATCTCATCTGTATTGTCTTTTTATACTTGGGCAGTGGTAAATTTATATATTTATATTTTCAATACTTGTGATCACACAAGTATTGTGATATAATTTTATATTTATATTTTCAATACTTGTGACTGCCATTATATGTGCTTTTTGACAGTTATACCTATAATTTTAATTCTGTCTGTTTCTGCAAAATTTTGTATCTATATTTTTCACCATATTAAACGTACTTTATCAGATGAAGGTCGAATAGGCTGAACCTGAAAATTTTTTAGTTTAGAATATGTGTAATGTATTTTATCCCAAACTGCATGCCTTCATGGTGTAATTAGAAGCAAGTCCAGTAGCAATCAGGAGGTTCGAAGCTCGAATCTCGACGAAGGCGTTGAATATTTTTCCCGTTTCTTCCTTCTGCAAATCTACTGGCTCTCTCTCTCTCTATATATATATATCAGCTTTTAATGTTACCAGCTTTAAATGACTAATTTTTCTAAGTCTGAAAAGTTTCGATTTCTGTGGTCGACCAACAGAACCCTTTTAGAGCTTAATACAATTTATCAGTGGAGATTATCAATAGCGATATCAAACATTTTATAGGATACTGAGTAAATACACATTTAGACTAACAAGGGATCAGTCTTCTGTATATTTGAAAAGTGAGAAAACATATATCATGAATTAAATACATTTTTATATAAATCAATCCGATTAAAAAGTAAAAATATAATATTAAGAACTGCATCTATTAACTTATATCTGTAATCAATAACAGAATGAATAAATTTGAAAGATAGAAAAAAATTTGAAAATCTTACATATTGCTGAATGGCAGCGGACTCGAATGCAATATCACGTTTCGAGACTAATCGCCCTTTTGAACTAATAAATAAACAAAACAAGATTGAATTTAAAATGAAACAGCATTGACCAAATCCCTTTAACATGCACAATGTGTTCTACAGATGTTCATAAAGTATTCATTATTTTAATTTGTTCGTGATCATGCCCGCCAATAAAGAAGTAAGTCTTAAATTGAAAATTAATAATAAAGAAGAAGTATTAAATTGAATAAAGAAGTCTTAAATTAAATTAAAAAAGTAATAAAAAGTTTTGTAAAGAAGTAAGTCTTAAATTGACCGATTACTTCTAAATAAAGTAGTGAGTCTTAAATTGAATCTTTAATTTTATTTGTTTCTTTCTTTATTTTTTGCGGGACTTCCACAAATCTCCGACGCTTCTTATTTTAGAAATTAGGGTCTGATTCTGGCGTTTTAAACGAGCGTGTATTTATGTCGGATTTATTTTAATTGCAATGAAAAACAGTAGATGGCGCTGTAACATGTTTGAGAAAGTTACGTGGTTGATGTATGACCGAAATCTGGCAGTAAGAACGGTACGTATAATATCTGAAGATTTCATGAAAGCATTATCTATTCTGTAAAATAAAAGTTCATAATGTCATTTTTAAACTGACAGTAACAAATAGGTTAAAGTTAATAACAAAAATGAAGTGTAGCTTAAATCTGAAATGTAAATTAACGGGAAATAAAACAAAAACAAAAACAAAAAAAAAAAAAATGAAAAACAAACGTAATACATGTTGCTAAATAATTATAAAAAATTACAATATAATTTTGAATTTAAAAATTAAACCTTGCTAATAATGTTTATTCAGTTATCTATAATTATAATTACATTACAAGTATTATTTTGACAACAGAAAAGTCTCTCAATGTTTTTAGAATGAAACACTGAATTTTCGCTCTAGGCACAATCGCAAGAAAAATTCTATCTGGGATGCTATAATTTATACACTAAACTTATGCATTCTTTGCAAATTAAACAAAGAAATTCATGCAAGAAAACTTGGTTTAAGTTAAGGAAATTGCATCAAATATGTTTGTATATATGTTATTTGTACACAAATATACAGCATAAATGATTAATACTTTAATTAATTATACATACTACATAATCAATAAAGTACTACAAATTATGTAATTCGGTTCGAGAATGATATTAATTTTGAGCTTTGCTGCCAGAGAATATTTTTAAAATATTTCCAGTGGATGCGACTGATGTGAAGTTACATTATTTTACTCTTGAATAATTTTGTTTTTAGTACTACTAATAATATTAGATATTTCGAAATTTTATGATAATTAACTTTAGAAGATAAAAAATTAAGGGTGAGCAATATGTTCGCTTTAAAGCTGTAAGTTGTTAACTGCGGCTTCTTCCTCTTGCTGAGTTGAAAAACATCTTTACAGCGACATCTTTAGCTTCTAAGTCAGAAAATAAAAACAATTAATTTTTCTTAAAGTCGGAATATATAATTTTTCCTGAATTTCATTGGAACTTCAATTATGATACTTTGACAGATTTATTTACACAAAATGATTAGTCTGGATGTTACTTAAAAAAGGTGCGCGCATAATGCAGGAATACAGAATGGAAAAAAGTAAGAAAATGTGAAGTTGGGTAAATGAGCATCTTAATGCTTATAGAATTAATTAGTTCAAATAATACAACTCGCTTTACCTTTTCACAACTCTTGAAAGACATATTTGAAAGTGTAGAAAAGATAAATTTTTTTTCATACCATTAAAATCGTGAGACCTAGAGAAAGGAACTATCCCTTTCATTGTGTATTCTTTGAACTTCATCCACTGAAAAAGTTCAGAATTGCAAAACGAAAATTTTCATTACTTGACTAAACCTAAGAACTTTGACATCAAGAATATGAGATATCTCCATACATAATCATTTTTGCAGTTCCAAATATTTTAGTAATCCAGAAACAGCTTTAAGGGAGATGAGCCAGGGAGACTTCCAGAGCAGAGAAGTGTCTCAGAGAATAATTAATATTTTTTAAATTCAACACAAAGTTCTTTCATAATTTCGACAGATTCTTTTTTTAATGTAAGGGAGCTAAAAATCTTTACGCCCAGGATAGCAAATACATTAAAGCCTATAGTGCATCTTGTGAAAATTTTTCTAAGTTGTGAATCCGCTTGTGATTGCTAATGTCAAAAATGCTACTTGAATTTTAGGTACCGCAATTTACAAAATTTATCAAATGAAAGCATTCATAATGACCAAAAGATGGCAGCACAAGTCCTTCCATTTGATCACAATCCTTGTTTACCAGTGTATAATGTTTATATATGTGCAACGAAAATATTCTCGTATGTTTTCGTTGTTATAATGCTGGAAAACTAACATTATTACAAGCGAATTTGTCCAGTGCAAAAGTACCATCTTCATCTTGTAAGAAATTATAGTACTTCTACTGTTAAAAGAAAACTTTTCCCCCCCTATCACGTGCTTTAAACCCAAGTAACTCAAAGATGAAATATAATATATAAATGTATATATATAAACAACACATATATATCACAAAGTATAAGAATTAAAAAAAAAAAAAAAACTGAAAACCGAAAATACTTTAGTCAATGGTTTCTTTTCTAAAAGTGTATGAAAAAACATTTTCATTTTCGTTAAATATTTCTGATTACTGTCTTAGAATCTTAAAAACTTTGCAAAATTCATGCTTGAGCCATTTCCTCGGCCAGCTAAGTTATTATAAAAAAGAAGGTACTGTTCTGTTATCGAGATCAGATTAAAAAATGTATGAATATATGCACCTATGTATGCACATATATGTGCATATAAATACACACACATACTTTCGTACTTTCATACATACATGCATACATGAACACGTATATCCATGCATATATGCATACATTTCTTAATCCGGTCCTGATAACATAACAGTACCTAAAAGAAAATACATATAATAATTTTAATGTATTCAGCTAGTGCATTTCACGTACCCAACTTATAATTTATAATAATATAGACTTAGAGCATTTATTGCTTTAAAATGCTTAATATATAAATCAATAGCAGACGGTAAATTTGGACGAAAAATTTGAAATATCTAACGCTTTGTAGAACGGCTGTACGCTGGGGCGTGGAAGATAAAAATATTTTATTTCGAGCAATAACAACAGATTTCTTTAAATCGCTGATTTTAATGCTTAAATTTGAAACTTGAATATCTTACTCTTTGACGAGTAGCAACGGATTGATTTTAAACCGTTAAGTTTCTTAACCAAATTAAATTCGCTCATAATACGAAATAAATATATAAATAAATTCGAAATTCAAAATTTAACCTTCAAAGTGCAAATGTCCGGTTTAAGAACGACGTGCGTTGAAAATTTTGGGACTCTTGGTGGCGTCATTTTTCCATAATACGAGAAGCGTACATTCAAACATACATTTGTGCATACCCCCACATTCTTCATTATTAATAAATGGAGATATAACGTATGATGAAGAAGCAACATTAAAAATTTGAAACTAGACACAAAAGCAACCTTTAGTTTTAGATTTTCTGCAGAAAAACATTTTTGGATCCTAAAAAGTGACCTGTATCTGATCGCTTTCCAAATCAGCAGAGTTTTATTAAAATATTTACGCTAATTTTAGGTTGATTTTATTGCCTAATTTGAAATTCCTACTACTTGAACTATATAAGTATTTCAGAATAACATTTCCCGATTAGATATTTTTTAAGTAATGTAATAAATGATTTTGAAAACATTATTTTACTTTTTAGCATTATCGAAAATATAATTCTTTTGTTAAAAATATTTATACACTTTGGAACTTAATGTTTAGACATCTTTAACAGCAGAAAAAGAAGTATAATAATAAAAGAAAATTTTGTAAATGAAATTTTTTACCTCTGAAATCTGAAATATCTTTTAAAATAATGCATGACCTTTCGGTACGTTGGTTAAGATGAAATCGTTTTTGTAATAGATGTCTACTTCCAACTTCCAGAATCCTGATTCATTACAAGTAAGAACATCATACGTAGCAATAATAGACTTTCTGCTAGAAATTAGAAGTCTTCCTAGCAGTCTTGTAGTAACCCTATTTTGTTGGTTTTTCTATTAATTTAAGATTGGTATAATCAATAAAGAAAGAATACATAAATATTAAAAATTTCTTTTACTGTTTCAAAACTATAACATATTCTAAAGCTATTTTCTGCTATCACTTCCAAATAAAAGTTCTTCGTTGCTATTGCATTTCGTTGCCACTTATTAGAAGTTTAAAGTTGCTGTATCAACAAGCCGCCATGTATCGTTTGGAGATAATAAGCCACAATATTTTCTTAACTGAGCTCGAAAGAACTATTGGATTATAATTATGCGAACAAGCATTTTATGTATTAACAAACGTTTTCAGCATTTTAACAGTAGTGCATGTTTCCTTTTCATTTTCAGAATTATAATGCATTTATTTTTATAAAACATTAAAAGTAAACACACATAATTGCAACTATGCAATGAAATGGTTAATTCACAGATAATGCTGTTTAAAATTATATTTTTCTTCTCATAATTTATTTCTGTGTATTTTTATACAAATATTTGTTCCTTAATAATAAAAGCTGAACAGCAAACGATTTACCAAGTATGTAATATATGGAATTAGAAATATCTCTTATTAATTTTTTTATATTTTAACATAATTTATATTTTTATCGATTAGATGTATTATTAGCCTCTTCAAGGACACTGACACACATATGTACGTCTGCCTTTATTTAATTAAAATTATTCTAAGTGAAAAAACGAAAATCTATCGGAGGAACATTTGCTGCAGCTATAGTATTATAACACTGCAATATCGTAAATATTTTTTAGCTGTAGGATTCATTATAGTTCGTTGTATACTTTCTATTGCATCTAGAATCATTGTTTTGGAATGATTGGTTAAATTAGTGTTAGAAAAATAGCAATACATTTGGTTTATTTCTATTAGAAAATAATGAAGATGTATGTTCCTGGCACTGTAGAAAATCGGCGGTATCAGAGCCACCAAAGTTTGAATATACATAGTCCTTCACTCGAACATGTGCACATCGAAGCCCGAATTTTGAATTTACGATGCATTTTTAATTATTTCACATATTTCATTAATTTAATGAATTCTTTATTAGCAAACTTAGCAATTCAAAAACGAGCAGTGGCTACACTGTCTATTTCAAACTTAATAAAATCTAGGTACATAAAAATGTGTAAATGGTAACTATAAGAAAAATGTATACATGATAACTTGGAAGACCAATGAAACTTTCAGTGAAATTTTATGAAAATTATGCCTAAAGACACTTTTCTGAGCCTGCGGACGTTGATATTTACTCTCAAAGTCCTTATTATTTAACAATAAGTTTCAAAGTCTTTTTCGTACATTGTATGGCGGTCGCCGTGCTAAGTTGTGACGTCATCTTGTTGACACTTTCTTGGCTTCATTTTTTGGATGTCATGCTTACTCTATCTATTCTAAGCTAACTGATTTCCACTGCCCCAGACTGTGGCCATTCGGTAAAATGTAAGATATTTATCTTTAAATTTTAATCAACAAACTCGGCTATTTCAGAGCAATGTGTTGCTATTGCCTGAAAAGAAGTATGGTTATCTTTCACGCTACAGCATGTAACCCATTTAGTAAAGCCTAAGATATTTAACTTTCAAATTTCATCTCATGTTGTTGATTATGTATCTTGTTGAGCTATGTAGTTAAAATGCTGACATTAGTGAAATATTTTACGCAATCGCGTGCTTTGTGCAACGTTAGAATATGACTTTATGTAACAATAACACATTTAATGTTTGCCAGTGTTATTTTTATTTCACAGTTTGTTAAATTACAAATTTTTTATTACCAAACTCTACGATTTGAAAGCGAGCAGTGTAAACACTTTTCGAAATAACGTATATTTTTTTACTTCCAGCTCGTAAGACTGTTGCCACTCCGAAAATGAGTGCGAAAATGATCGTTTTCAGAGTTTTTAACAGATATTCCGGGTGATTAAAGTCGTACGAATATGAGAATGGTCGAAATGGCTTCTTACAAATTTTTGGAATCCGGGGGGGGGGAGTACCTCTCTCGAAACTTAACTCCCCGCCGTACCGAAGGAGATAATGCCAAAAACAAACAGACAGACAGACGCCCACAGATGTTAATAGTATAGATACGTTAAAGTTCAGGTCCTGAGAAATTACAATTTGAATTTTAAAAATATGTTTATTCTAAATTCTCAAGTTATCTAAAAATATATTTTACTTTGGGAAAAGAAAAAGACGTTTTGCTGATAATTAGGGACTTGTCAAACGTAGACAACAGTTCTTTTTACGAAATTTACTGTACTGTAAAGGTCATGGAATATTACGGAACATAAAATTTCTTCAAAATCATTCTTATTTGTTGTCTTTTCTAGACACGTAAAAGAAAATGAAAAATCTTATTTCTAGTAAATTTTGCTTCTGTTAAGCATTTCTGTAGTAAAAAACAGCATGTTTTACTTGTAGATTTTACGTATTACTTACTCAGGCGTATTGAATGCGTATAAGATGCAAAATTTTGTAATCAGCAAAATAAATTCGCAGCATATGAAGTTAAGTAAAACAGCAGATGTAAAATGATGAACATCAAAATACACTCGCATGAAAAAAATTTTGATTAATATTCTTTATAAATTAAAAAGCAGAATTTTATATATTATTACAAATATTTATTAGACATTATTAATAAAAATGAAGATAAAGAAATTCGCTATGAATAATCCTTAGTAAAAATTTTTTCGTAAACTTAAGATTCCAAATAACTGTTACAGTGCATTGAAAATTATAATAAAGTGCGTAAAGCTCATTTGGCGTTATTATAGCTAATAACAAATTTCATATTTTTGTTTTTCCGCTTGATGCCTTTAAAGTTCCTGCGATCGCGATCCCCTTCATATTTACTCACCCTCAGTCGAATGATTAAAATTCTACAGTGTTTTTAAAAATAAAATACTAATACATTATTTATTTAACGTACAGTAAAATTTAAAGTTAGGTTTTATTTATTTATTTATCTCGCGGAAATAAAAATATGAAAGCTAATTTTTTTCAGAACCTTCGAATCAGATTGCATAAATTGATATTTAAACTTAAGTGTAATATTAATTTAAATATTAGTTTACGCAAATCATAGAATTAGAATGCATATTTATATATTGGAAAACATTACATTAATCTACCTTTTTTATTCAAATATTAAAACATGTCAAATATACAAACAAAATTTACTGATTTTAAATACATAATATATACTAGTTCAGTTTTCGAACTAGAAATATTTAATTGAAAACTCTTTTCTTATTAATCTATTTAAAGTAGCTAACCAACAGCAAATACAATTAATATATAAAGAAACTATAAAACAGTTCATCTGTATACATACAGTTTAAGATTACACAATGTAGATCATATAGCATGTGCACTTTCAAAATAAAAAAATCAAAATTAAAATAGTCAGTTTTATTTTCGGCAGATGGCAGCACATGAAACAGTTGAAACGGGAATTATTATTATCCTGTTGCAAGGTTCTTAAACCCAGTCAAGATACTCTTCGGTATTTGCACTGGCAGGATCATGGAATATCACGTATACTTTGGAAATCACTCTACTTCAGGAAATAAAATTTCCGAGTATATTCTGATCTGAGACATGTCATTGACACCCCTCCCCCCACACAAAACCACGAATATACAACACTACCGCTACGGGAAAATGAGTTTAAGATCTGACACGTGCTTAGCTATGAGAAAAAATATAACTTATATAGGATACATCTCATTTATTTAGAAAATGCATTTCTATTTTTTATCACAAGCTAAAAATATCAAATAATAATATGCAAACTACATGTTATTGCAAATAATATAAAACGCAAATTCACGACAAATTCAATTTTTTAATTACGACTGTGAGTCACAAATAAGACAAAAATTTCAAATTCTTATATTTTCTTTCTGTCCACAATGTTTGGTAAAATTTAAAACATAGCCTAACTGACTGGAGAGTCATTTTTGTTCTGTTAAAAGGTTAGAACTCCTAAAAAAAGAGGGCTAATACTGCTAAGCAAATTACATTTCTTAACAAAGAGCTAGCAAAAAGCTGAAATTTTAAACTTAGCTCTCGTCATTATTAAAATTCAAATGTTACTCACAGAATATTGAACTTATCGAATAAATCGAAACAGCCAATTAATATGGGTTTAGTTTTTACTCCTTTACGATAAACGACATTATTTTATGGGCATCTCTCTGATTGATGGAATTTTCAGGTGGTTAGCTTTGCTGTCTGTACAGTAAGGATGTTAAGAAAGCGTATTTACAGTAGAAAGAGACAGCTTTTTGTATCGGGTTATAAGTACAAAAATCTCTTCAAAGGTGAATTACTGGATTTTTATTTACATATTTTACGATGCTTTTAAAATATATATTAATCAGCTACTTATAATAATAAATTAACTTTTTGTTGAAATCTAATTAGTTGTACGAAAAATAAAAATTCATTGATGCACTAGTTTCCTCATTCTGAAAGAGCGGCAGCAAACTCTTTGTTTCCATGCAGGTAAAAAGTCTGGACAAATTAAGCAAACACTTCTTAAATTCTAACTAATTTGTAAATATATATCTAATAAAATTCTTGCTTAATTTTAATCTCATATTTATATTTCCAATTTCGTGACATTTCGATGGCTTCTGTGTTATGTGAATGATGTGGAAAAATGCACTAATGTTTATTTTCTGTTCGAGAAAAATTATCCATTTTGTTAATGGCTAGAATGGAGTTAGAATAAATACAGATTTTTGCCTGCAGGGGCAGATCCTATGAGCCCCTTCAATATTTTATTTACTTCTGTTCTCTAGCCGTATTATACAAGACAATTATGTAATTCTTTAGTATTAAATAATAATATCTTTTATGATTTAAGTTAAAGTATTCCATCTTTTTCATTCCTTGTCCATAAGATTGCTTTAAGAAATTATAAATTTTATCCAAAAAGAACTTTGTTAAATTGTTATACATCTGAAGATGAAATGTATTTGATCTGCTTTCTTCTAGAGCAAAAATAAAGATGAAATTTATTGCAGAAACATATGATAAATGTATTTTTAAATTTAGATAAAAAGTTACCACACACACACACACACACACACACACAAAAAAAAAAAAAAAAAAAAAAAAAAAAAAATACAAATTAAAAACAACTACATTCCTAGTATATTTTCTCTGTTTTACATTATTACATTGGCAGCTGAAAATGCTCATGAAAATTATACTGAATTAAAAGCAAAAAGTATTTCAAAGCAAAAACTGAGTAATAAAATGCAAATTCTAATGTGTATGTCGCTGTTATCCATGAGAAAACGTAATAAGCTTTTATCTATTCTAAAATCCTTTCATTCCTTAGATAAAACGGAGATACTACTTTAAAAGGAAAAAAAATGAACGCACCGAATCAAGACCTTGAATTGAAATTAAAAAACACCATATTAATTATATTATCTGGCAAATGATAAGTCCATTATATTAAATTGCATTACCTTCAAAATGAAAACGACCAGAAAGTGAACACTCAAAAGCATGGCATTATCAGCATTACAAATTTTGCTAAATGATATCACAACCAGCTTCTCTTTAAGCTATGCAGAATGGTTAAATAAATAGCTCTCTTATTTTATTCTGTTACAAATCTTCATCTCAAAGTTCTCCCTTGAAGCCAAAAGAGAAAATATTTCCTCACGTAAATACAGATTAATGTAAATTTTTAATTAATTGAACAATCTTATGCTATTTTTATCATTTTATTAATTACAAATAAATAGAAAAACAGAAAAACATATTTAAAATCACTTTTTAGTCTTCTACGAAACAGTATATGGTCATGCATGTTAAGGAAAGAAAAGAAAAGAAATTTTAAAACTTAGTTGTTATTTTAAGTAAAGGTAACTAAATTTCGTATTTTTTATTCTCTACGAATTATATACTACAGTGACTTTCATTATTCACGTAAGCACGCTATTATCCCCATTAACAAAAGCTGTCTTAGCAAGAAAATTAAAAAAGGACCTAATTACTCAGGTTTAAGAGGTCTTTTATGTTTTTGAGGTTCGAATAGTTAGACGGCGTAAACATGTAATTGCAGTTCGCTGTTAATTAGACGCAAGATACTTAATCAAAATAAAACACGCAGAACAAACTGAAAGTGTATAAATACTAGTTTACGTCTTATTATTCATGCCTACTCTCCAAATGGACAATATTTGACACAAAATGAACTAAATTTTAATATGTGTTATAAAAATCTTATGAGATGTTACAAATAATTTAATGCTTGTTTTTTATTTTATTCCTCGGTGTGAGTTTTCTACTGATCCAGAAAGAGTGTCCATTTATTTCTTTGAATATTTACAATGTTTAATTTTATTATTATTATTATTATTAGCCCAAAGGAGCGTTATCCAGGGGAATATTAGTCTCAAATCGGTATTTTGCGTCAAGTCACTACAAACGGCTGTATCATTTTTCTAATTCTTGGCACCAAGTATTATCGTCCTGTATTATATTTAAGGAAATTAAATAATGAAGCATCTGCTTGAAAGTATGTACGTATGTTTCTCACACTGTGATAAAACAACTGTACTTAGACCATTATAGTATTTGTTTTACAACCTATTTCATATTTTGTAAAACGTTAACGATTTTCTGATTAACAAACTCAACAATTCAAAAGTGAGTACTGGCAACACCGTACGAAAACAAATATCTCCAGTTTGCGAGACACTTTGTCAGAAATTTCAAAAGTATGCCATTTTAAAATATTTTGGGATTTTTCTGCTGTTGAATCGAATTTTATCTGGTATAAGCGCCAAGAATATGATATTTAATAAATCAAGTAAACACACAAACCGTTAATAATAAAAAGCGAAAAAAAGATTGGTAAGGCCATCTTAGTAAGAAAACTGAACATTGATATCATGAACTGTTAAAAAGAAAAAAAAAAAAAAAAGACAAAGAAAAATGTGTGTCAAACACTTCACGCTGCATCGGAAATTCCAAACATATACTGCTATGCCGCTTTCAAAAATTTCGTAATTTTGCTGTTGAGTTGTATATGGCGTAGGATAAAAAAATCATGCTTAACAAAATAGCTTAAAAAAAAAAAAAAAAAAAAAAAGAGGATAGTAGGAGTATAACAGCAGGCTGGTACCTTTGAGATCAGCAAGAACATAAAATTTGAAACCTTTCAAATTATTATTATTATTATACACACACGATATGTCAGAAAAATATATACGATTTAATATATGATATCTGCTTAGCTGGCTTGGAAGGTGAATTGAATTAACTTTGCAATATGTAGTATGGTGTTTGCTCAACATATATCGGTAATCTCATGAGTGCAATACGTGATGTATGACATGTGATAATGAATCAGAGTGTACTTGAAGGACATTGTATAGCGCAGGAAATCGATTAGCTAAACGTCCTTTGTCAAGATATTACAGCGGTATGTGTAGCAATTTTCGGAGACGCAAAATGACCAACATTGTTTAAGTAATCCCCTCACCGTTGTACTATACGTCTGGTCGCTAATGGCCACAACTCTGACATTGTGAGTACTCTAAGTAACTACATATGTACAGGTACAGGAATATTGTATTAAATTTAATATAATTTATGATTAAATTAACCTGTAATTAAGTTCGGTAATAACATACAATAACGTAATTTCTTTCATTAAAGTGCGTGTACATTTATCTGACAAACTCTGGAAATACATATAATTTTTTATTTATGTTATCACTTTTCTTTTAGTTTTCCTTTTTACATCAGCTTAGGACCACTATCTAAGTCTATCACTAATTCATCAAACAGATACATGCATAAATTTTTAGAATAAAATTCCATATCATGTGCACCGTACCAGTAGCTGTTCGGGTTAAAATATCACTCGATAAATGAAAACATCCTTCAACAACAGGAAATTGACTTTTTAACATTAGAAATACATTACTTACCCTAAATAAATAAAATTATACACAAATATTATTTATAATGTTAAAACCTTTCAATAAAAAGAAAGTATTAGATGGAAAAGACTATCACAGATTTTATGTTAGATTGTCTGTGCGTCTTCAACCGCCAAAATAAACAAGTAATATATATAAAAAAATTAAAGTCAATTTCCTACTTATGTCAACAAAGAAAAATTTTAACAAATTAAAAAATCTGAAAGGATTCAAATTTTAAATTACGTCCAAAGGGGCGTTTTTTATACATTTTGTGTGTTACCTTTATTTATTAAATATCATGTTCTTCGCACTTTAACCATAAAATTCAGTTGAAGAGCAATATCGCAAAATAGTTTTAAATTGAGTATATACTTAGAATTTCCGATACGCAGTCTGACGCGCTGGAGATAAAAATGTTTTTTCTGTCCAACGTTGTCATTGTTCGCTTTGAAATCCTTGAGCTTGTTAATCAAAAGTTCCTTAAAGATTTACAAAATATGAAATCCATAATAAAACAAATTCCAAATTTCAAAGTTTGGGCTTCCACATGCCCATATTCGTAGTAGGATTACGTCATACGTTTTATAACAATGGGATAAATATACATACTGTTCCGTCTTTTTGGTAGATAGGTGGCGCTCTTGATGCGCGCCGATAAAAAATATATCACTTGACGCTTGAACATGAACAATGGCGCATGTCATATTTATTTGATGCTTGATTATGTTTCATGGCCGCTATAGGCGGAAGTAATATAAGTAATATAAGTTTATCGTTAATAAATGTTATTTCTATGTTCTAAGAAATCTTGAAGTTTTGATTTGAAATTCTAATGCTCTCCCAACCTTGACTCCTGAAACGAAACGATCTTTGAATTTATGACTCATGAAGAGAGAGACAACACATACATTTTTCTGGTGTCTGAAACCCGCGGCAAGGGGAATTACCTTTTGAAAGCTAAGAAATTTAATTTATTTGTTCTTGGTATCGATCTTTGAAAACGAAACATAATGGATGATTTAGCAAAAGAGAAAAAGAAACGTGCTATTGTACGTAGTAAAGTTACTACACTTCTAAATAAACTTGAGAAATTATTATCGGAAGAATTAAGTAAAGAACATCTAGAAGATTTAAATTCATCATATGAATTGTTAATTGAATACCATAAGAAACTTAAAACTCTTGACTCAAAGATCGATGCTCTCATAATTGATGAAAAAGAATATGATAACGAACTACTTGTATGTGAAGAATATGATGAAAAAATTATAACGTTTAAAGCTAAGATTGTTAGTAAAGTAAAGAAAATTAACAGTAATGAAGTTGTTGAAAGAAGTATAATTGCAACTAGTAATGGTATTAGTAGTACTCTGAATGGTAATAATGTTGTTACAAGTAGTGCTTCAGTAAAGTTACCTAAATTAAATATTGAAAAATTTGCTGGTGATCCCAGTAAATGGCTCGAATTCTTTAATTCGTATGATAATGCTATTCATTCTAATCCAAGTTTATCTAAAATAGATAAGTTTACATATTTGAAAAGTTTATTATCTGGTTCAGCATATAATTGTGTTTCTGGTTATGCTTTATCTGAAGAAAATTATGATCTATGCATTAAAAGTTTAGAAGAAAGGTTTGGTCGTAAAGATGTTATTATATCAAAATTCATGCAGATGTTGTTACAGTTAGAACCAGTTAAAAGTTCTTCAAATGTTTTTGGGTTAAGAAAGCTCTATGATCAGTTACAAATCTGCGTTAGAAATTTAAGTAGTTTAGATGTTACTAGTGGTTCATACGGACAGTTATTGAACCCAATAATTCTTAAATTGTTACCTGAAGATTTAGCTCTTGAATTCCATAGAAAAAGAACATCTAACCAAAATATAGAAGTAAGTGAATTAATAGAGTTCATTAAAATAGAAACTGAATGCCGAGAAGCAAGTATTTTGATTAATAGCTCAAAAGGTAATAAATACACAGGGGTTAATCCTAAACAAGGGTTAAAAAATTATAAAGTCAAATCACAAGCTTCTGCTTTTAACACATCGGTAAAAATGTTTTGCATATTCTGCAAATCAAACGAACATACATCTGCCGGATGTTTGAAATTTTCCGACGAACAAAAACGAAAGAAATTAAAACATGAAGGTCGCTGTTACAGATGCCTTCTGAGATCACATTTGTCGGCGTTTTGTCATTCAAAAATACAACCATGCGAAAATTGTAACGACAAAAATCATAATAAACTTTTCTGCCGTTTGAAATCGAAAGAAATGGGAGATGTTAACTCCGCAGATACGCAAAATAAAACTTTAGTATCTACTTCCTACTGTAACACTCTAAAACCTGAAAATAGTGTGCTTTTACAGACATGTTCTGTTATTGCTCAAAGCAAAAATAAATCGAGAATCGTAAGATTATTAATTGATTCAGGTAGTGAACGAAACTTCATCACCCACAAGTTAGCGCGCGATTTAGAATTGCAAGTCATTAGAAAAGAATTTCTAACAATTTATTCGTTTGGAAATCAGCGCGGTAACTCGCAAGAATTTGATGTATATAGTCTAAAAATAAAAAATAAAAACGATGATCGCTGCCTTGTTGTAGAAGCTATAGGGATAGAATTAATATCATCAATAGAATTCCAGGCGCCATCAACATGTCAAAACATTAAAGAATTTATGACTAAAAAGGGCTTGGAACTTTCGGATACAAGTCCCGTTAATGAGAACATAAATATTCTGCTTGGCGCGGAGCATTTCTGGTATATACAAACAGGAAGTAATTCAATGATAAATGATGGTTTGTTTATAGTACCGACCATATTTGGATACACAGTGATGGGTAAAGTAAAAAATAATAATACTCGAATTAATGCGTTGTTTTTATCTGCCGTTGAAGGAAACACATTTGATTTGCAGTCATTTTGGAAATTGGATTCGATAGGAATTGAAAATGAAAACAAAACATTTTCGGAAACTGATTTGGATACTATTAAGCATTTTAACGACAGTTTAAAATTTAATAACGGCAGATACGAAACAAAACTCTTTTGGAAGGACAATAAATCACAACTCGCTGATAATTTTTTCGTTGCTAAACAACGATTTCTAGGACTAAAGCATAAATTAAAGGGAAATGATTTCCTATATAATGAATATGATAATATAATTAGAGAACAAGTTGAAAGGGGGATTGTTGAACAATGTAAGTTTGTTGAAAATGAACCTAACTGTTATTATATGCCTCATAGGCCCGTTATACGTGAAGGAAAAGTAACAACAAGAATAAGAATAGTTTATGATGCCTCTTCTAAGTCTGAAGGAGCTAAATCGTTAAATGAATGTTTGATAACAGGTCCTAATTTAAATCCTAACTTGTTGGATATAATTTTAAAATTTCGCGTACATAAAGTTGCATTTTGTGCAGACATAGAGAAGGCTTTTCACCAAATTCAAATTGATAGTGAAGATAGAAATTTTTTAAGGTTCTTATGGTTTGATCATTCTTACGACAATAGTGACAATAGTTTAGGCTTTAAGGTTTTCCGAATGTGCCGAGTGCCGTTTGGAATGACAACAAGTCCGTTTATTTTGTCCGCCACTATCAAACATCATATTAAGGGTTATGAAAAGAAATATAGCAAAGCTGTTGACATGTTAAATAAGTCCTTATATGTTGATGACCTTATCCATGGAGCAGACTCCGTTGAAGAAGTTTTCTCATTATCAACTGATGCAGTTAAAATTCTTCAAGACGCTGGTATGAACTTAAGAAAATTTGAATCAAATTCCGTATCTTTAAAAAATCATTGGCAAGATATTGGTTTAATTAATAAGGAAGATAATTTGGATAAGAAAACGTTAAAGAAGGTGCTGGGAATAATTTGGGATTTGGATGAGGACACATTGAAATTAGATGTACAAGAACTTTTACAACCAGTTGACTGGAAACACGTTACGAAGCGAAAGGTATTACAAATTGTGGCAAAAATTTATGACCCAGTTGGATTCATTGCACCCTTTGTTATCAGAATAAAATTCTTATTACAAGAGTTATGGGAATTGGGTATTGATTGGGACACAATTTTGCCCAGTTATTTGAGTGAAAAATTTAAAACTTGGTACTTTGAACTTAAAGTTATTCTCAACTTGTGTATTCCTAGAAAATACAAATTAAATGATGAATGTGTAAATTTCGATAAAATAGAGCTTTTTGTCTTTTGTGACGCCAGCCTCAAGGGATATGGAGCTGTTGCATATTTTCGTGATCCTGATTCTTGCTGTACGTCTTTTGTTCTTTCAAAGAGCCGTGTATCCCCACTTAAAAAATTAACCTTGCCTCGTTTAGAACTTATGGGAGCCATTATTGCCGCAAGAATAGTTAAATATTTAAGGAAATTATTTAATATCCAAGAAGATAATGTATTTTGTTTTAGTGACACTAAAATTGTTCTTCACGGGATCAGAGGTACCGCTGATAAATGGAAACCCTTTGTTGCTAATCGTGTACGTGAAATACAAGATGTTGTATCACCTTCGCAATGGAAATACTGTAAGGGAAATGACAATCCGGCTGACATAGTTTCACGTGGATTAAGAGCTTCTGATTTAGTGGGAAATAAACTTTGGTTCAATGGACCAGTGTGGTTAAAAGAGAAAAATGTACCATCATCATCTTTTGATCCTTTGATCGAGCCTATGGTGGAAGAGGTACAGGTAGAACAGCGTCAAACTACTGTATGTTCTGTTATTAGCCAAGAGGCTGAATTTGAATTGACATCCAGGTTTTCATCCTGGAAAAAATTGAAACGCGTAACTGCATGGTGTTTAAGATTCTGCCACAATATTAAACCTACATCTTTAAAACTCAAGGGTTTTTTAACAGTTCAAGAATTGGATAAGGCAAGCAATTTGATTTTTAAAATCATGCAAAATTCCGAATTTAGAGAAGAAATTAGACTTTTGAAAGCAGGGAAGAAATTGAATCTCAGCAGTAAAATCCTGAAATTAAATCCTTTTCTTGATAGAGAAGAAATCCTTAGAGTCGGTGGTAGACTCTGTAACTCGAATCTTTCAGAAAACACAAAGTATCCAATCATTCTTCCCAAAAGTCACCAAGTTACTGAATTGATAGTCACTTTCACGAAGTGAACTTTCACGGAGGAGCCACATTAACATTATCTGCTCTGCGACAGAAATATTGGATCGTTAATGGCCGAGAAATTGTAAGAAAAATAATTTGGAAATGTATAAAATGTTTTAAAAATCGAACAAGCACATCCAGTCAGATAATGGGCGACCTACCTGCTTCCCGCGTATTGCCGAATAGAACATTCTCGAATACAGGACTAGATTTTGCAGGCCCCTTTTTAATTAAAGCTAGGAAAGGAAGAGGAGGAACGAGATATAAATGTTACGTTTGCCTTTACATATGCTTCACCACAAAGGCCATTCAACTAGAAGTAGTCAGTGATCTAACAACTGAAGCATTCCTAGCATCTCTGAAAAGATTTGTGTCACGCAGAGGAAAACCCAAGAAAATCTTTTCCGATAGAGGCACCAACTTTGTTGGTGCTGATCGAGAATTAAGAAGATACATAGCTACACTTTCCTCTGATGAAGCATTTCAAAACTACCTAAGCGGTGAAAATATTCAATGGATCTTCAATCTTCCTGCTGCCCCTCACTTTGGAGGCCTTTGGGAGGCTGGAGTGAAACAAATGAAGATTCACTTAAAGCGAACTATTGGGACCCAGGTTCTGACATACGAAGAATTTCACATCTTAATTATACAAATCGAGGCGTGTTTGAATTCCAGGCCAATAGTTTCCATCTCATCTGACCCTGAAGATTTTAATCCTTTAACACCTGGACATTTCCTAATTGGGACTACATTAACAGCAATTCCTGAACCTGATCTTACAAATAATAAGCTAACCCCTGCTGAAAGATGGAAATTGACACAGCAAATTTTCCACAGCTTTTGGAAACGTTGGTCTAGAGATTATCTTTCGCAATTACAAGAGCGTACCAAATGGTTGAGGGATAAACCAAATTTAGCCCTCAATGACTTAGTCTTGATAAAGGATGAAAATTTGCCTCCATTAAAGTGGCGACTTGGACGAGTAATTGAACTATATCCTGGTGCTGATGGAAAAGTTCGTGTTGTGAAACTAAAAACTTTATTGGGCAAAATGAAGCGTCCTATACATAAACTTTCCCGCTTACCATTGAGTGAATAAGACTCTAAAGAAAAAAAAAACATTAATTGTATATTCATAATTTGTGTCTTTATTATTATTATTAATTCAATTATGTTTCAGATTCAGAGAATGGACCACAATTGTGGATTATGGTAATTTAGCAGTTTCATTATTTTGTTTTCCTTCTAGAGATTGTAAGTATGTTTTATTTGTAAAATTTTGTGTTAAATTTAATGTTGTTATTCAATTTAAATTTGTCAATATGCATTTTTATTTTATATGATATACTGTTGAACTTTTGGAAAGCTTGTTTGAATCTAAAATTGAAGATTTTTATAATAATGTTGTAATGAACCAATGTTCATCGGGGCGGAGTATGTTCCGTCTTTTTGGTAGATAGGTGGCGCTCTTGATGCGCGCCGATAAAAAATATATCACTTGACGCTTGAACATGAACAATGATGCATGTCATATTTATTTGATGCTTGATTATGTTTCATGGCCGCTATAGGCGGAAGTAATATAAGTAATATAAGTTTATCGTTAATAAATGTTATTTCTATGTTCTAAGAAATCTTGAAGTTTTGATTTGAAATTCTAATGCTCTCCCAACCTTGACTCCTGAAACGAAACGATCTTTGAATTTATGACTCATGAAGAGAGAGACAACACATACACATACATTTATGCAGATTTTTCATGATTTAATTTCTTCGAATATAATGCAGGACATTTGGTGGAAACAGTTTGAAAAGTGAAACTGACATTTATAGTGAACCAACGCAAAATCGCAAAACGAAAACAATAGTCCTTCAGGGACAAAGCCCCTTTGGACTAAAAATACAAAAAAAATTGTGTCATCCACTACAAGTTTAAAAAAAATGTATTTGAACTTGAATGAATGAGTAAAAAGTATTTTATTAACAATTGAAAAGTAATTAATTAATAATTAATTAAATAAAAATTATTTTAAAGTCAATTTGTACTTAGGTCAACCAAAAAAAAAATCAAAATACAAAAAAATATTTTTAAATCACAATTTTTAATATGTAAAAAAACTGTATTGATTTGTTTGAAACTTGTAGTGTCATTCACTGTGTATCGGAAATTCTAGAGATATGTTCAATTTAAAATTATTTTGTGATATTGCTCTTGAACTGAATTTTGTGGTTTAAGTGTGACAAACAGGATATTTAATAAATAAAGGTAACACACAAAATGTTAAAAAAACGCCCCTTCGTAAGTAAGTTAAAATCTGAAACCTTTCAGATTTTCTTTTTTTCTTTTATCTTATTTTATTTTTATTTATTACATTTATTCATTCAAAATGACTCTAAGTAAAATTGGTTGATGATATGAGAAATAAAATACATAATTTAAGATGTCTGCAGTTACATTTCTATTAAATGTTAAATCAATAAGTACTTGCCAAGTGTATTCGGATATATACTTGACCTCGAATTGAGATTAAAATAAGGTTTCATAAAATCAAATGCATTTTCATATCGCTTGACGTCTACATTGAAATCTCCCATCATTATAATAGGAAGATCTGTATCTACAGTAAACTCTTCATCTATCAATAAAGTAGTCACAGTATATTTCATCAATGCACTAAACAAGAACATCTTCAAATCTCCTTAATTAACAACTGGATGAATATAGAAACGTCTGCCACACAAATGCGTCTGCTTCTGAGTCCTTTATTCTCTTATTCTGCATAATAGTAAATAAATTCTATTGGTACACAATCCGCTCTATTCGTTGAATTTTTATAAATGGCAGCACCACTAGCTAGGCGAAATAACCACCCGAACAGTCTACCAGACGACCGTGCCACTCACACGCGGTCGTGCATGCGCACAGAGCTTTCACTTTCGCTATTTTTCCCTTTTGTTTATAAGATTTTGCTATTTTTGACGCGTTACTATGCGTATATCTTTTATGCAATTTTAAAAAAAATTGTGTTTGCTAATATGCTCTTTTATCTATCTTATGATGTACTTAGATTGATTGTAACATTTGTAGTTTTGAATAGATAAGCATTCGAGCACACCTCAAATAGTGCCTTAATTTTTGCTGTCCCATTAGGCCATTATGGAGCAACATTATCTTACGTTAAAATGTTTTGTTTTTCTAAGAAATGCATAGTTTTCAATAAGACAAATTATATAGCATATGTCATTGATCTTCTGAATCTTAAGGTCTGATGTGTCTCTCCTGACGAGTAGATTCCGTGCTATTACATCATTTAAAAGCCTCCCAAAGGGAAAAGTGGTTAGTGATCTTGACTACCGTAACGAAGGATCCAGGTTCGAATCCCGGAGAATGCAAAGACATAAATTGTCTGTCCCTACATAGCAGTAACAGTGGCTTATATATTAGTGGCCTCCATAATAAAGTGACCATCGCTACCGCCCTTAGTTGTGGTCAACACCTATAAAGACTAGTGCCCGCCATTAAGAAAAAAAAATTTCTCACCGCCTAAAGGGAGAAGTCGTTACTGATTCTGATTGTTGTATCGAAGGACCCAGGTTCAAGTCCCGGAGAAGGTGGGGATGTAAATTGTCTGTTCCTTTATAGTAACCAACGGCGGCCCACCTATTAGGCGACCCCATAATGAAGTGACTACCGCTTCCAGCCTTAGTAGCGGCGAACTCTTTTAACGGCTAGTGCCCACCATTGGAAATAAAAAAACTCACTTGTAAAAGAGTTGTACTCAACCCAGTCTTCTTTCGCTAGTTTTCATGACGAATGTTTTCAAATGCAAAATAAAAGATATTATAGTTTTAGCTGAAACTTTTTAGAAGACAGAACACGATATAAAAATGAATGCCTGCTCATATTCAAGAAAGAATGTAAAATAGTTTAAAAACGAATTTACGTCTGCCTCTATAATCTGTTTGTTTGCTGATTTGCTACTTTACGAAACATGCCATTTCGTATCATTGAGTAATTCGCCCTTTCAAGCATAAATGAAATTAAGTTTATGTTTGAGGCTATAAAGCAATGAATTTATATTTAGTTTGCAGAAAGGTATAGTAACGTTATGCTAAACAAATGTACCTTCATAAAATGTACTCAAGAGCTCTATTTAATGCAATACAAAAATACTTTATGCAAATATAACACAAGTATTAAGAAAATTACATCACAGTTCCAGATAGAAGAGCAATAACATTATTTCATCGATTCTATATTGTGTGGCTAAATCATTAAGTAAGCAATTTTGTACTGTGAAAAATATTAGTCAAACTATGCAAAGGTAATTTTCTTGGACGTTTGAACATGCAATTACTTAATACAAACAAACTGAAATGTAATTTACTTAATAGATAATAAAATTAGTTTCTTTATCTGTTAGTATGAAAGCATTTAAACAAAAAAAAAACTATATTAAAATTGAAATAGAATCAAATTCATTAATTTTTTTTCATTTTAGGTTTATGGAAAAGACAGCTGAATATTATACTGGAGAAGAAAAAGCAACACAATAGTACTTTGCTTTAAGTGTCATCATGTGATATCAAGCGATTCATAAAAATGCAAAGTTTCTTAGTATTATGCCATTTACTTGTATCATTGTATTTTACACAATTAAAATGCAAATTAAATCAGTATTTGTAGCATTTTATTATACATGTGATGCTAGAATCAGTACATTATATTTATATTTGCGAAAACTGTAAATGAAATTATAAAATAATATAGGTTTGATAAAGTGAAACAAAAATAGACTTTGCTTTAAATCATACATTACCTTATCAGGTTCAATGTTTCTTCTAACCTTCTTCGGAAACATACAATGACCTGACTAGGAACAGAGAGCTTACTAAAGCTATGTTCACTAATTGTAGTAAGTAGACAGGATACAGACGAAGGGTATACAAGACCCTTTATTTTTCTTTATATACAATGACTTCCGTACTTCGGAATACAATGACCCTCCACTCGGGGTCTAACGTAAAAGGTATAAAAATAAAACTAAACTCTAATTTAACTTTAGAATAAGATTGGCCTTATAATAACAGGAAGCGTATGTAGCACAGAGACTGTGAACACTACAATACGTTTAATTTATCAAGAGGATTAAAACCTCTGGCCTGGAAGGCAAATAGCAGCTGCGTAACTTCTAAGGTAAGCGGCCTGCTTCGTACTCACTGCTTCCTCTCTCCTGCTTGGCAAAAAGGCCACACTTAAATACTTGGCGATCGCCAGACAACTTTGCATAAAATCCTTCACGCTTATAATTCTGGCCGGAAGTAGAAAATAAGAAGTGATAGTAAAGATTTAAAATAAAATAAACGTTAGTAAAACTTAAGATCCTTACAACCTTCACAACATTAAATTACTCTCAAGATTCATTTGAGTAGTTTAATTAAAAGAATAACTCAAATTATAAAATTCTTTATTCTCAGTAAAAAGTAATAAACAAAATACTCATTACTTTAAATTACACGCAAAGTTTAAAACAATCTTCATTTGGAACTTAAAAACTATTTATCAAGAAGTAAATTTTAATTTCGAAATCACACTATGAATATTTCCTAATAAAATCATGGCTGCAACACATAGTGTAAATAATCTATTCACTTTGTTACACTAAAAGCGTAAAAGAATCTATGCTTGAGTGGTAATTTATACTCACTGACGTTAGGAGCTTTAGATAAACCTTCGGGGCACCTAAATAAATTTCTGTACCAGTAAAGCTTGTTGTAGACTTCTATTCAATGTTCTACAATACAGCCGGAGTAAATAGGAAGACACCGCGAGGACAGTTTATGCTAATGAACACATTCTCCCTTCTGCAGAGTTTAGAGAAGTGAATACGTTTGGAATCCTATTTCACTTAGGGGATCACTATTGCATTTTATTTGTATGGAGTAAATTAGTTGCATATATGCAGGCAAATTTCATTGAATGATGACTAAATTGTATTTTCGTGTGGCAGGTTAGTACGAGACACCAATTTAAAAAAAGAGTATTGAACCCGTGTTGGTCTTTTCTAGTCATTGACATATAAATTTAAATTTCACAAAGATAAAGGTCGTATGAAATATTAAAAGACCTTGCGCTGTACGTTTTTAAGTGCTGAAATGTATTTAGATTTGTTTTTAAAATGCAAATGACTAAATTATACATAACTGGTATGGAAGTAACAAATTTCGTTTTAAGTCCTCATAGAGCTAAATATCTTTGATAATGGTGTTATCAGAGTTGATATAAGTTATGTACAGTGCATTATTCCTGCGCAACTTCAAAGTTATGTACAGCGCATTGTTTCTGCGCAATTTCAGTTAGTTAAGATTCGAACTCCTAGCGTAGCATACATGTTTTGATCCCGTATGGTCGGGAATTTATCATTTTCGATTTAGATTTTTAGTTATGTTACAGTCCACGAAATAAAATTGGTTGTTGTTGTTGTTGTAAAGTTGTCTGTATTATACAGTCTAACCAGCGACCTCAAAACATTGGTCGCGATCGGCCGAAGCTAATTAGAATAAAAAAAATGGCTAATGAAAACATAACTACGTTGAGTAGAAAACGTGGCGGCATTAAAGCGGAAATAACCAAATTAAAGTCTTCTGTCAGTGCAAAAAGTGATGATTTTGGGTTCGAACAAATAGAAGTATTGCAAGAAAAAGTGCACAAGTTAAATAAACAAATTGATGAACTTCGCTTGGATTATTACAAAGTGTGCAAAAGATGCAGAAATATCAGACATCGAAGCTACTTTTGAAGAAATCGAGATGGATATTACCAATGTTGAGAATAAGCTTGAAATGTCTCTATACTTCCTTATGTAGTAAGAATGCAAATAATGAGTATGCAAATAATAGTATACCAGAAACAAGAAGTAATTCCTTGAATTATAAATTGCCTGAAATAACATTACCTAAATTTTCTGGTAATTTCAAAGACTGGAATTTATTTAAAAACCAATTTGTAGCTTTAATTTCATCTAATAGACAATTAACAGATTCTCAGAAATTATTTTATTTACAATCTTGTTTAATTGGTGATGCAAAGCAGATACAAACAATAGATGATACATTTTCTTCCTTATTTAAGGCACTTGAAGAAAGATATGATAATAAAAGACTGGTTGTAAATTCTAATATCAATGAATTACTTTCTATTGAAAAAATAATTCATGAATATCCTAAAGATTTACGCTCATTAATTGAGAAAGTTCAGAAGCATTTAAGATCATTAAAAGTTATGGAATTAAATATGGATAAATTAAGCGAAGCTTTGCTGATTAATATTATTCTCAATAAAATAGATAAAGAATCACGTAAGCAGTTTGAAATGTCATTAAATAGTAATGATTTATGTGAATGGGATTCTTTCATGGCATCTCTTCAAAAGCGATGACAGATGTTAGAAAATATTCAAAACAAAACTGTATTTGCAAAAGCAAAACAAAACATTCCTCCAAATAAAGTTCGATCGCTAGTGACAAAAACGAATAATAATAATAAATTTATGTGTCCCCGGTTTGCAAAGATAATTACGCAATTTTTAAATGTGAAACATTTCTAGCATTAAATCCAATGGAACGATACGAAATGATTAAAAAGCTTTCTGTGTGCATTAATTGTTTAGAGTCAAATCATAAAGTAGCTTCCTGTCAGTCTAGACACTTTTACTCGGTTTGCAAATCAAAACATAATTTACTTTTTCATCGGAATCACGGATCTATGTCGTCTTTAGCAAGTGGGGGAAAGCAAAGTGAAACTACGCCCTCCTCAGAGAACCGCAAAACTGAGGCTGTTTTGAATAGCAATGAATCAACAGAAAAAGGCTTTATCGGCGTGTCTTTTTTCGAAAAATAAAACGGTTCTCCTTTCAACTGCGATTGTTTGGGTTAGAAATATTTATGGCCAATTCGTTAAAGCAAGAGCAGTTCTTGATTCAGAATCACAGTCAAATTTTGCTACAAATGAATTCTGTGAGGGTGCAAATTTAAAAAAGGAAAGAATAAATATTCCCGTTTCTAGTTTAAATGGGCAAATTTCAAACATTAAATCTCGTACTTTTGCTTCTATTTTTAATGGAAATAATTCTCTGCTTCATTAAATTTTTTAGTTGTAAATAAAATCACAGATTTAGTACCTTCTACAAAATTAAATATAGAAAATATAGATATTCCTAATACATCAAGTTTGGCTGATCCAGAATTTGTAACTCCATCTAGCATAGATCTGCTTTTAGGAGCAGAAATATTTTATGACATTTTTATTAATGGACAATTTAAATCTTCTACGAAATCACTCGTTTTCAGAAATTCTGTGTTTGGTTATATAGCTACTGGTTCTTTGAAAATATCCCTTGAAAATTGTCGGAATTATTGTGGACTTCTCGGTAATGTTGATAATATTGATAGATTGGTAGAAAAATTTTGGTTAGTGGAAAATATTGGTGAAGAAAAGCCAATGCTTAGCCAAGAAGAAGAATTCTGTGAACAACATTTCAAAGACACTTACAGACGAAATGAAGATGGCAGGGCTGATCCAGAATTTGTAACTCCATCTAGCATAGATCTGCTTTTAGGAGCAGAAATATTTTATGACATTTTTATTAATGGACAATTCAAATCTTCTACGAAACCACTCGTTTTCATAAATTCTCTGTTTGGTTATATAGCTACTGGTTCTTTGAAAATATCCCTTGAAAATTGTCAGAATTATTGTGGACTTCTCGGTAATGTTGATAATATTGATAGATTGGTAGAAAAATTTTGGTTAGCGGAAAATATTGGTGAAGAAAAGCCAACGCTTAGCCAAGAAGAAGAATTCTGTGAAGAACATTTCAAAGACACTTACAAACGAGATGAAGATGGCAGATTTATCGTAAAAATGCCTATGAAAGACGAACAATTAGGAAATTCAAAGCATTTAGCCAACATAAGACTCAATCAATTAGTTAAACGTCTTAGCAAAAACGCTACATTGCAACATTTATATCACGATTTAATAACAGAATATGAAAATTTGGACCATATGGAAAAGGTCGATGATAATTCAAAACCGGAACTTGAATATTACCTTCCCTATCATGGAGTATATAGACCAGAGAAGTCAAGTGTAAAATTAAGAGTTGTGTTTAATGCTAGTGCCCCAAGCTCAAATGGCTTAAGTTTGAATGATTTTACTTTTAGCGGGAGCAGTCCAAGAAGATACTTTTGATATTCTTGTGAGATTTAGAAAATATCAAGTTGCAGTTATTGTGGATACACAAAAAATGTACCGGCAAATTTTAGTTGATGAATCCCAAACAGATTTACTTCGAATCTTATAGAAGAGAAACCTTACCGACTCACCTGTGACATATAGACTCAAAACGGTGACTTGTGGTACTAAAAGTGCTTCATTTTTAGCCATTAGATGCATAAAGCAAGTTGCATATGACGAAATGCATAAATATCCTGAAGCTGCCAAAGCTGTCTTGTCAGACTGTTATGTTGATGATGTCATCTCTGGTTCATCAAATTTAGACTCAGCAAGGGAATTGAAAAATCAACTTATACAGCTTTTCCATAGCTGTGGAATGGCTTTGCACAAATGGAACTCTAATTCTCCTGAACTGTTGGATAGCCCTTCTACAAGCTCTGAGCTTTCATTCTCCTCCAAAAGTGATAATGTGGTTAAAGCTTTAGGCATTACATGGAATTCTCAGAAATATGAATTCAGCTTTAAAGTCTCACTCAAGGAGAAATCATCATATACCAAAAGAGACATTTTATCGACAATTGCCAGACTTTATGATCCTTTAGGACTGATTGGTCCGATAATCACCAAAGCCAAGATATTTTTACAGAAATTATGGGTTCAAAAACTGAGTTGGGATGAATCACTTTTTGCAACTATTGCTCACGAATGGCAACAGATAATTTCAAATGTAAAGGCTGTTAAAAACATCAAAATTAATCGTTGCATCCTCTCCAATCATCCAAGCAAGATTTCACTCATTGGATATGCAGATGCTTTGGAAACCGTTTATGGTGCAGTTGTCTACTTGATTTGTGTCGATGAAGATCACGGCTCGTCGTCTCATCTACTAGAGGAAATCTCGTGTGGCTCCATTGAAAACTTTACCTATTCCAAGATTGGAACTTTGTGCATGTTTGTTATTGGCTCATCTGATTTCGAAAGTTAGCAACTCATTGAAGATGCATTTAGATGACATCATTCTGTGCACTGATTCAACGATAGCACTGTCATGGTTGAAGACTTCTCCTCATTTTTTGAAGACCTTTATTGCAAATAGAGTCTCCAAAATCCAAAGACTAGTAGAGCCTCGGCACTGGAAGCACGTATCATCAGCCAATAATCCGGCAGATCTGATTTCTCTTGGTGCTTATCCTCATGAACTTGGGACATCTTCCTTGTGGTGGAATGGTCCTGAACAGAGAGAACTTAGTGATGCTTCTTTATTTGAACTTGACAAGACTCTCATAGATTCTCCTGCTTATCAGGATGAACTTAAAAAACCTTTAGACATTAATTTGAACTGCAATTTAAACTTGCTTTGGAATACCTTTTTTGAATTAACAAATAATTATGTTAAACTAATTATAATTTTAAGTCTTACTTTCAGGTTTCTGTCCAATCTGAAAGGTCCAGGAAAGAAAACAGACCCCATTAGTAGTAGTGAATTTCAAGATGCGGAAATGCATTTGATAAAAATGGTTCAGGTAATAGATTTTGCAGAGGAGATCAAATCACTTCAAGATCAGAGAGTAATCAAAAGTCAGGTAAAAACTTTAAATCCATTTTTTGATGGAAAAGATATATTACGTGTGGGCGGTCGCTTAACTCATGTCACAATTAATTATGACTTAAAATTTTCATGATGTCCTCAAGCATTGTTACACTTTGTTAGGGAAAGGTTTTGGCCTATTGGTGGCAAGGACTTCCAAGTTTGGCGACTTTTGGCGATTTCTAGCCAAATTTGGCAACAAAAAGTAGCCTTCAAAACATTTGCCAGTTTGATGATATATCGCCAGTTTAGTGAGATAGCCCATTTACTCAATGTTAATTGCCCTGTATTCTTATGTTTCCGGTAAGCTTCGCTTTTCTAGATTTTCATGTTACATTACGCAGAAGAAAATACAACAATTTCACATAAAACTCAACTAAAATTATCTATCTCTGTACAAATTTCGCAATAATAAATATGTTAATTCAATGCTCTCAAACTGCATGAGGGCCAAATGGAAAATCCGAAAACAGTTAACGAGCCAGATAAAAAAAAATTGTTAACAATTAAAAAAAAATCTGATAGGTTTCAGATTTTAAATTACGTCCAAAGCTAGAAAAACAGTTCACGAATGCTTAATTTGTTTTCGTCATAAACCTATCATTTCAGATCAATTAATGGCCGATTTACCTCCTGAACGTGTAAACCTAACCTTTCATAACACAGGGATAGATTTTGCAGGCCCATTTCTAATCAAATATAGAAATCAAAGGAAAGGTAGTTTACATAAAGTTTATATAGCAATCTTTGTTTGCTTAGTTACAAAAGCGATTCATCTAGAAATAGTATTTGACTTAACATCTGAAGCCTTTATTGCATGTTTAAAACATTTTTTCTCGCATAGAGGTAAAAGCTCATGTTTGTTTAGTAACAATGCAAATAATTTTGTAGGAGCTGACAAAGAGTTAAAGAAACTTGCTTCTTTAGTTACTGTCCCTGATGAAGTTCTGGGTAACTATATGGCATCTGAAAATATCTCTTGGAAATTTATTCCTCCTCATGCCCCCAATTTTGGTGGAATTTGGGAGGCCGGAATCAAATCTTTCAAATTTCATCTTAAAAGAACTATTTCCGATGCAAAACTAACCTATAAAGAATTTTTAACCGTAATTGATCAAATTGAAGGAATACTAAATTCGAGACCTCTTTCTCCTTTATCGTCTGAAGCTTCAGATTACGAACCCTTGACGCCAGGTCACGTTTTAATAGGTAGACCCATCAACTCAATTGTAGAACCTCAAATTTTAGACTTGTCAGAAAGCAGATTGTCAGGATTGCAAAAATTAACTAAAATGATACAGATTATATGGAAACGATGGATAACTGACTATCTTAATCACTTGCAACAACGAAAGAAATGGTATTTTTCAAAGGACAACATAAAGAAAAATACAATGGTTATTATTAAAAATGATCAGTTACCTCCATTTAAATGGTTACTAGAAAGAACTGATCAGACAATTCCTGGTAAAGATGGTAAGATACGAGTAGTAGTCATTAACACAAAGTTTGGTCCTATTAAAAGGCCAGTATCAAAAATTTGTTTATTGCCTATTGAGGATAACTTCACGGATAAGTTTCATTGTTAATAAAATATACATTGTTCTTTATTATACTTATATTTTGGTAATTTTAATGAAAAACTGTGAATTTTTTTACTGTTTGAAATGTTGATATACTATTGAAAAAATTTGCAAATGTTCAAATTTTATCGAATTTTCTGAATTGTTTATTTCAATCTGTAAATGATTTACTAACTTTAAGTCTTTTGTTAATGCTTAAAAAATGAATAGCTGAATTGTTAGCATTTGATATTGGATTGTATGCTTAGATTTAGTTTGCATATCATAGATATTGCAACGTGGGGTGGTATGTTGCCTCCTACGCGGCAATAAAAGTTATGTACAGCGCATTATTCCTGCGCAACTTCAAAGTTATGTACAGCGCATTGTTTCTGCGCAATTTCAGTTAGTTAAGATTCGAACTCCTAGCGTAGCATACGTGTTTTCATCCCGTATGGTCGGGAATTTATCATTTTCGATTTAGAGTTTTAGTTATGTTACAGTCCACGAAATAAAATTGGTTGTTGTTGTTGTTGTAAAGTTGTCTGTAGTATACAGTCTAACCAGCGACATCAACACAAATGATATGAAATAAACTTTCAGCAGAATTACACTGTGTTCGACTTTTGAAACGTTATGACTAATTGTAAAGAATTAGAATAAGGGCAAGTATGTGAAAGCAATTTCGGATGTGGTAACAGGATTTTTTCTTATTTTTTACAAAAAATATTTTTATACAAAAAATAAGATAAAAATTTACGGATGGGCGTTATACGCCGAATATAAAATTGATCGATTTAAAAATAATGAAAAGATGAGTATATAAAAATTAGATTTCTATATGTACTATATGCTGTTTTTTAAAAAGAAATGGCCTTATGAACTTAAAAATTTTCATTACGGAATAATATAAAAAATTCGTGATGTTCGTCGTCCGTTATACATTCAGACACATCATCGATTGCTGTTTCATCTTCCTCGCCACTGTTACAATGATTCATAAACAAATAATTATCTTCTGTTTCATCTATATTGTTAGATATACTACATTTTTAAATTACTTTTGAATCATGTTGGGTTTAATTTATTCCATGCTTTTATTACCCACTCATACACTATTACTCATGATGCATTTGCCTTCTTTTGAAAATATTTTTTACTTTCTAACACTGACGTATTTCACTGTCGTTTTAAATTTTCTTTGAATGTTTTATTGATACACACATCTAAAGGCCTAGAAAATCAGCCATGTCTGTATTACACTATTTAAACAATTTCTTCATATTATCCGTTAGATCTGATTTCAAATTGTCCCAAATTAAAAGATTTTCTGGATTAAAGGCAACAAGATGCTTTTGAGAAACATTTTCTACCCACAAATTCACACCGTCTATCCTTTCTCAAGAATTGAAATGAAAACGCCGTTTGGGAAATTACACTTTGCATTGTCTCTCTTTAAAAAAAACAAAACATTATTAATTTTATACCGTCAACTAAACAGCAAAGCTCTACGGTGAGGTGAAAGTTTTCCTGACTTATTGTTCTGTGTAAACAGTTTTCGTGCCTTTCATATCGGACATACACACACTGTTCTCCTTATCGCTTTTCAACTCAAATGTTCACTTCAAAATCACGGCTTCAACTGACAACAGAAAACGAAAACATCTGACTCCTAATTCCGCGAATTCATTCGGGTCGGAAGTACTTTCGTATCCCAAATTACTTTTTCCTTTTCTCGAAACCCTATAATAACATTCTTTTGCACAACTGCATTAAATTCAACCCACCATCTTTGCAGAATTATTTATTCTCTCAAAAATTTTCTCTTGTCAATTCAGTATAGCATTGTTCGAAAGCCTCAACAAAATCTTCGAATGAATGTTTTCAAAAAATAAAAGCATCGCAAGTGTATCTTTCATGTTTCTTCATATAAAAGGGTGCATGTTATGCGTCGAATATGGCTAAAAATTAAAATATATAATTTGAAATTATAGGTTTGCGTTATGCGCCGGAATATACAGTACATAAACTCTCCAGGTGACTCAAGCTCTTCTTGAGAATGCAATTGAAAATGGGGGAACACTGTATAGATCCTCTGTGTTAATAACTCAATAATATAGGAAGATATCTCGGACGCTGTCTGTGTAACTTTAAATGTTGAGATGAATGACATGGATTTAGTATTCGTTATTTATATAACTATTATATATATAGATCTATAGAGACGTAAGTACATGAATGTATGCACGGGAGTTGAACCACTTAGTGTACATTTTGATTGAAAATCGAGAACTCTACGTGCATCTTTAATGTTAATAACGTATCTGCATATCGCGCACCTCTCTATACGCGTAACATAGATGCTGAAATAGCTGACATTGATTTAGCATTTGGGGTTTTATTAGAGACAGAACTATTGCCAGAAAGTACAGTGATTGATATCATAACAACTGTCTGTCGACCTAGCAAATACTCGCGAATTTACATCGCTATCCGTATGAAACCGGAGTACTCCATATGCCACAATTACGGTTAACTTTCGTAAATAAGAGATGTTTATCCATATTTTTGAACTTTTGTTTATGTAACAACAGCACCTTCTATCACTGAAAGATAAAATATTTAAATATATATCGATTAAGAAAAACGTCTTCTTTAGTGTCGCGACTTCCAGGAAATGGGAGTGTCCGACTCCGAATGGGAGTGTTTAGTGTCCGACATCCAGGATATATAAAATTTTGGTTCACTATGTGTATATAAAATAATTTAAATGCACTTCTGAAATATTTAAGTCTCTCAATTTGTCATACTTCTATTTGAAATATTGAAACATGCCGAATTTAATAATTGTTTAATCAGTCCAAGTCTTGAGAAAAAGAAGAAAATATTGAATTTAATTGTTTTCATTCCCACTTTACTTAACTTTAAAAAAATAACTATTATCATCATCATACTTTTATTTTAACTATTGGAAAGAATTATGTATGTAAGACATAGATAGATGCCGTAAAATACGATTATCTTTATATTAAAAGATAAGATGCTTTAGCAGATCATACATTAAAAATGAATAAATAGATTCTGCACTTTGCAGTAATTATTACTTCTGCGAACATCATGAAGAGTATTTTGCGGTCTGTTTTCAATATTCGTTTAACTATATTTTTTGAAAACTTGAGCATTTTTTAAGAAATTTTAATTTCGTCTATAACAACAGAATATCTATAAAGCTTTGCAAAAGGCGGCATATTCAAACATAAATGCTCATACATTATTAATGGAATAATAACTGGCTTAAATATTCGCAATTTCATTGCCAATTTTCTATAATGATCTGTAAATAAAGCGTCAAGTAACGTGTTTGATTATCTTTAAGTTAAAATAAGATTCCATGGAAATTTGCAGCTGTTGTTACAGATGAATATAAATATTTTCTTTATAGTTCACTTTGCATCATCCTGAAGTTCTTATTTGTAGACTTAAAGTTATATTCGAAAAGGAAGTTAGAATGAATTATCTAATGTTCACTGTATATATTCAAAATAAAATCTCTAATATTTTCTTATCGGTAAAGAAATTTTATTTCTCATTTTTTACGTCTAGTGTCTAAAATTCAAAGTGGAATAAAATTATGTTATAATAATAATTTTAATTAAATTACTTAATTACATAGCTTAAAAGTTTTACTTCATAAAATGCTCACGAAAATGTACAGTTAAAATACGTGTAAGGACTTTCGAAAACATGTACGCAACATTGAACAAAGGTTTTGGTAGTAAATTAAATTAATATTTAAATTGAACAAAATTTATTTCCTTTAAAAATGAGAAGAGTCTACGTATAGATGTGAAAAATAAAAGGAATGCGTTAATGAACGTTTCTTGATCTTCCTTACATTGTTTTAAATCAAAGAAATGAGTAAGACAAATCTGGAAATTGAGTTAATATACCGTGTTTACTCGCGTAATCGCCCTCGGACATAATAGTCGCATGCTCATTTTGAAGCAGAAGAAAATTCTCAAAGTACTTTTCCTGCATAAAAGTCGCACTCGCGTATTTGTCCTTCACCTACAAAATAGAGAATTATCAGCTGTATTCTTCCCCAAACTAGTACTCATAATGGATTCATCTGTTCTGTCACTCCCATTGACATTCTCAATGGTCATTCCATACAGAGATAAGGAATTACCTGCTTTCCTTGGGAGGTGGGAAAGCTCCCTGGGGCGGGATTTTTTATTCCCCCCTCAAAAAGCTTTTAAACCTTTTAACTCGTTCTTCGTTAAAACAGTTTACACGTGCTCTAAATTTACTGGACTGTACGTATCTAAAGTACAGAAAAAGAATCTTTGCCGATATTTTGTTCTGCGATGAATTTCGTGGTATGTTTTGGGTGTCTTTTTTCTTTTGCTTGAATATGGGAAAGTTTAGAAAAATAATAGTTATACGGCAGGATTTAAAGTGAAGATTATTGGATATACTGAAGAGAATGGAAACAGAGCTGCTGAAAGAGAATAGGATGTAAGCGAAAAATTAATAAGAGACAGGAGAAAATCCGAACAGTCACTACAGGAAACAAATGTAAACATGCGAATAGTCAGAGGATCAAAGCATGGAATTTTTTCAATGATGGAAAAGGAACTTCTTTCTTATGTTGGCGCATTACAAAATGATGTATGCGCGGTTTCGTTTGAAATGCTGCAAAGAAAAGCAACGGAAATTGCCATAAGCAAAATGTTCCAAAAGAAAAGTTATTTTAGTTGCATTTAATTGCATTCGGTAGTATTTTGATTTACTTCGTGACGGGGACTGATATTATCATGTGACTTATTTTTGCACCAGAAAGACATTTTTTAACAAAAAGTAAATAAAAGAATTAAGTAAGAGCCTTTATATTTTGTTATATATTTTCAGAAGCATTCCGATTTATTCACTTGCTAAATTAGTAATTGTTACTATTTAAATGTAAAAGTCAGATTAATCTATGAGCCAAGGGAATACTTCGCTTATCACAAAACTAAGGAAATTAAGAAAGCATGGAATTATGGCGTATGTTAAAGTCTCCTGATTGTCAATAATTCGTTCGGTTCATAAAGAAGGTAGACAAGAATAATATCTGTATAAAATAGTAGAGACATAAGGTATTTTTGGAAGCAGGCAAGCTGAAAAATTAGCAACGCCTTCGCCGGGAATCGAACCGCGGACCTCTCAATTACCCCCTGAGCGTGCAGACCACTACTACACCACGAAGGCTCGCTAAGAAGGCAGGAGAAATACCTTATATACTCCCCCTTTTAAAGGGCGACTGAGGTTTTTAGGGGACCGAATTGCCAAATCCTGGGTGCAGAGAATCCTCATTCAACACCCATTTAGTTCGGGCGCCACTGTAGAGACATTAGGTAATTTTTTAGAAGCATAAAAGATGAAAAATTACCAATCGTCTTCGCCGGGAATCGAACCACGGACCTCTGGAATACCGTCCCAGTGTGCAAAACCATTACACCAGGAAGGCACGCTAGAAAGGCGGGAGAAATACCTTACATACTCCCCCTTTTAAAGGGCGACTGGTGATTTTAGGAGACCCAATCGACAAATCTTGGGTGAGGAGAATCATCATCCAACACCCTTTTAGTTCGGGCGCCACTGTGGAGGCATTAGGTATTTTTGGAAGCAGGCAAGCTGAAAACTTAGCAGGTGAAAGCTGAAACCTGAGCTTTCACCTGATTTCACCTGATTATCTGTTTTAATTTTTTGGAAAAAATTAAAGAAGAAATTTCCGTAATTATGAGAAATTTTGTTCCTTACATACATTATACAAATATTGTATTTCCTCGTGAACAAATGAAAAGTTGTCATAGATAAACTGCTTGTAAATATTACAACGTTATTTCCTTAAAAAAACAACATTTCAATAAGAATACATAGTAATATTGACACTGCATTATTTGACGGATACTGAGGCGATATCTAACAGTAACTGAATACCAAATTAATTGCAATGAAAAGCCCAAGCGTCACCTCACATGAATGAGTATTGACCGCAGTTCCCAAAAGGAACATGGAAGGAAAGAAGGAGAAGAGGGCTAACAAAAGACCCGGATTTGGAAATATCGAACCCATCAGCAGTTGGTAAAGCTACAATGAGCTTAAATAAGATAAATAAGGTGAAGTCACATGTTCGGAAATTTTCTTAAGTGTGGGAATACCCATCACGTCCGGATAGCTTCATTAAAAATTTTCACAAAATAGATTTCAAATAATAAATGCAAGGTAAAACATAATTTATTAAAAGCTAATTCAGAAATGCAAATACAAATTCAATACACTGAATAAAAATAAAAATACTTAAGCAAATATAAATTACCGAAATTCTAACCTTCAGAAGGAAAACTTATGCATAGCAGAGGAGGAGGAAATTATGCAAATAATTTTAAAATTTTCAGAACCTAGTGTGAAGAAAAATATGAGAGGAAATACAGAAAATATATTCTTATTCATAGTATTTGACAATGATTGGCTTGTTCGTGATTTCATGATAAAAACAACATAATTTGAACGTTTATTTACAGCAGTTATGAAAACATATATAGGATAATGACTGAAATTATTATCCTATATATGAAAGCTACCGGAAAATAAAACTTTTCAGGGGATTCAAGCATATAAAACTTATGTTCCTGACGACCTTACAGTAAAAGAACAACAAAAGTCATATTTAAATGTTCATGCTTAGTTTTTTTCAAAACTTGAGTTTATCCATGCTGGTTTTCGTAAATATTAATATCTTAAAATATTATCAACATAAATTAATAAAATTATCAGCAATTGTACAGTTTGATCTTGAAAATGAAACAAATTGAATCGTAGTAGATCATTTGACCATGACCCCAAAGCACAATAGGGATATCTGTATACAGAGATGACGCTTTCTCAAAGAACGTTTTAAGGGAAAAACGGATTCGTATTCACGTTACAGGCGAAGAAATCTACGAAAGGACCACACAAAGAGACCATAGCCCCATTGAATAGAATCTGTGCTGAAATATCAATGTTCAACTCTTTTATCCAGTTGGCCGTTAGTTAAAAGAGCAAGACCTTAAAATATAATTACACATAACTTCTAATGTAAAAATTTAAAATAAATTTTTAATTTTATCATTTAAGGAAAATTTCACACTTTATCCAATCCAAATAATTTTAGCTTATTTGAAACTACCATACAATCTAAAAAAATTAGAGGCTAAAGGTTTTTTAGATGAAATTATTTTGGAAAAATGAGTTCCCAAAATTCACATATTCAACTTGCGTGAACGTCTGAGGCGACACTGTGTTTTGTAAATGCAGAGGAAAGAAAATATTTAAACTAATTAAAAATTTAAGAAATATTCGAACTTTTGTCTAAAATTTGAAATCCAACTGGTGGAAGCTCAAAATTTTACTCTATAAAAGTATATTCTTTCAAACAGTTTAAGACAAATATAATTTGATTTCTATAAAATTCTATTTAAAATTTTTCTTACTGACGAAAGCTATCAAATTATTTTGGCAAAATTTTAACACACTTAAGTTTATTTATAAAGGCATAATTTTTATGATTTTAATCTTTTTTTGGGGAGAGTATCTAAGATTAACAAGTTACTAAAATAATTAACCTTATTTGTAGTAAAAACTTAGATTAATAAACATAATAAAAGTCAGTTCTGTTTACAAATGAAGTTAAAGACAGGGGATACAAAAAAATTATTTTTTACCTGGTAAACATTATGAAATGGATTGCAGGTAAGTTTAAAAATAAATAGATCTTTTAATTGCCTTTTAAGTTACAGTTAATTAAGTTAATATTTTTAGAGAAGTTGCGTTTAAAAATTTTAACTACCTTTCAAGTCGGAATTTGTGATCTTTGTCTGTAAAACGAGGACATGTATATAAATCTATTTGTCTGAAAGTTTACTTCCGTTCCTTCTGAAAGAAAAGAGGAATACGCGACCTTATTATTTCTTCTTCTAAGATGAGGTGAACACGATCAAATCTAGTGTCGTGCACAGGACAAAGTCATACAGTTATCACTGATTCGCTTTGGTGTATGACCAATGATAGATGCATTCGCCTCTAATCCATCATTCTTTTCTCTGCAATGGACATTGACTTAAATAAGAAAAACAAGCTTATTTGTTTATGTATATTATATTTACCCACGGACAAAAACAAATATCAGCGTATAGCAATCGAGTGTCCAATTCGATAAAATATTTATACTTTGAATGATTTTGATGAAAAATTTTTTAAGATATATTTATTTAAAAAATAGAAAGAAATATATTCAGTGAAACAATAGATTAGAGCAACAGTATAAGCAAGCACACTAGAAAACGTACAATGTTAGCAAATTGACTTTCTGTGGAAGAAAGATAAGATTTTTATTCTTCGGAGCTTAAAATAATCCTAGAAAGAGAGGTACACTTTGTTGAAAGGAATATATTAGAATAATGATTTTTTAGTTCTAGAGGACAATGATATTTCGTTGGCAGATTCTGAGTTGCGTGATTAAGGACTAGTATACTTTCAATAGCTTTTCGAAGGGTCAATATTATAAAGAATATTTGAATGAAAGCAAAATATGTAAACAGGATGGTCTATCTGAGTGAATCTTGGTAGTTCCCAACTATTTGATTGTAACACTATATGCTACCTTACTTTTATTCCTCGAGTAATTCACAGTAATTACTCAATAATTATATTTTTTACTTCCAAGTTAATAAATAACATATCCTTTATAATGAAACAGAATTTTGATAAACCAATGCATCTATGCAGCAGACATAAGATAATACGTGTTACGAATTTTGTTTTATGCCACGTTTGAGAGGCTTAATACAAGCCTCGAATAAAAAGGATTACAAGACTATGAAATTTCATTTGACGAGATTTTAAGTACGGTGTGCATGATTATAACAATGCTTATTGAAATCAACTGAGATATTAAATAAGACCTACATAAAATGTTACTGTTTTTCTTCATTAAAACGGTTCTTAAGTGTCTGATCAGCACTACATGAAAGACCGATCATAACAGTTATCGTTAAAGAATAAGTATAGATTTAGTTTGGCCAGGACTGCGCAACCGTCGTGAATTTAGATGCACAAATATGATATCATCATACATATTTAATAATTCCATAACAACTCAGTCAGTCAAAGGAATGCAGCTGCTTACAAAACAGAATAATAATATAAAACTTCGAATGCTTAATTTAGTATACACACTCCAAAATTATATCACTTATAATTTTATCAAAATGTATTCAAAACATACGAAAATGAGAAATAGCACGAATTTTGAATTTTGCGTTTGTTTTATTATCTATTTAATATTTTGTAAAACTTTACTGAACTTTTGATTAATAAAGTCAGCTATTTCAAAGCAAGTAGTGGCAACACTATACGGAATGAAACATTTTTATCTCCAGTACGCGAAACTGTCTATCGAAAACTCTAAAGATGTGTTGCTTTTAAATATTTTATGATTTTGCTTTTTTCACGCACATATTAGTAAAAATACTGAATATTGATATGGTGAACTGGGAAAAGTCTGCTAAAGAAACAGAAAAATGTATGTCAATACCTAACGCTGCATCGGGAGTTCTAAACGTACACTGCTATATTGCTGTTAAAATTTTGTAATTTTGCAGTTGAATTGTATATGGCGTAAGTGCAAAGAAAATGATGCTTAATAACAAAGCTAAATTACAAAAGAAAGTGGTTAGTAGGAGTGAGTATAACAGCAGACTTGTATACTATGAGCTCACCGAGAGCGTAAAGAATATTTGAATGAAAGCAAAATATGTAAACAGGATGGTCTATCTGAGTGAATCTTGGTAGTTCCCAACTATTTGATTGTAACACTATATGCTACCTTACTTTTATTCCTCGAGTAATTCACAGTAATTACTCAATAATTATATTTTTTACTTCCAAGTTAATAAATAACATATCCTTTATAATGAAACAGAATTTTGATAATCCAATGCATCTATGCAGCAGACATAAGATAATACGTGTTACGAATTTTGTTTTATGCCACGTTTGAGAGGCTTAATACAAGCCTCGAATAAAAAGGATTACAAGACTATGAAATTTCATTTGACGAGATTTTAAGTACGGTGTGCATGATTATAACAATGCTTATTGAAATCAACTGAGATATTAAATAACACCTACATAAAATGTTACTGTTTTTCTTCATTAAAACGGTTCTTAAGTGTCTGATCAGCACTACATGAAAGACCGATCATAACAGTTATCGTTAAAGAATAAGTATAGATTTAGTTTGGCCAGGACTGCGCAACCGTCGTGAATTTAGATGCACAAATATGATATCATCATACATATTTAATAATTCCATAACAACTCAGTCAGTCAAAGGAATGCAGCTGCTTACAAAACAGAATAATAATATAAAACTTCGAATGCTTAATTTAGTATACACACTCCAAAATTATATCACTTATAATTTTATCAAAATGTATTCAAAACATACGAAAATGAGAAATAGCACGAATTTTGAATTTTGCGTTTGTTTTATTATCTATTTCATATTTTGTAAAACGTTACTGAACTTTTGATTAATAAAGTCAGCTATTTCAAAGCAAGTAGTGGCAACACTATACGGAATGAAACATTTTTATCTCCAGTACGCGAAACTGTCTATCGAAAACTCTAAAGATGTGTTGCTTTTAAATATTTTATGATTTTGCTTTTTTCACGCACATATTAGTAAAAATACTGAATATTGATATGGTGAACTGGGAAAAGTCTGCTAAAGAAACAGAAAAATGTATGCCAATACCTAACGCTGCATCGGGAGTTCTAAACGTACACTGCTATATTGCTGTTAAAATTTTGTAATTTTGCAGTTGAATTGTATATGGCGTAAGTGCAAAGAAAATGATGCTTAATAACAAAGCTAAAATTACAAAAGAAAGTGGTTAGTAGGAGTGAGTATAACAGCAGACTTGTATACTATGAGCTCACCGAGAGCGTAAAGAATATTTGAATGAAAGCAAAATATGTAAACAGGATGGTCTATCTGAGTGAATCTTGGTAGTTCCCAACTATTTGATTGTAACACTATATGCTACCTTACTTTTATTCCTCGAGTAATTCACAGTAATTACTCAATAATTATATTTTTTACTTCCAAGTTAATAAATAACATATCCTTTATAATGAAACAGAATTTTGATAAACCAATGCATCTATGCAGCAGACATAAGATAATACGTGTTACGAATTTTAATTTATGCCACGTTTGAGAGGCTTAATACAAGCCTCGAATAAAAAGGATTACAAGACTATGAAATTTCATTTGACGAGATTTTAAGTACGGTGTGCATGATTATAACAATGCTTATTGAAATCAACTGAGATATTAAATAACACCTACATAAAATGTTACTGTTTTTCTTCATTAAAACGGTTCTTAAGTGTCTGATCAGCACTACATGAAAGACCGATCATAACAGTTATCGTTAAAGAATAAGTATAGATTTAGTTTGGCCAGGACTGCGCAACCGTCGTGAATTTAGATGCACAAATATGATATCATCATACATATTTAATAATTCCATAACAACTCAGTCAGTCAAAGGAATGCAGCTGCTTACAAAACAGAATAATAATATAAAACTTCGAATGCTTAATTTAGTATACACACTCCAAAATTATATCACTTATAATTTTATCAAAATGTATTCAAAACATACGAAAATGAGAAATAGCACGAATTTTGAATTTTGCGTTTGTTTTATTATCTATTTCATATTTTGTAAAACGTTACTGAACTTTTGATTAATAAAGTCAGCTATTTCAAAGCAAGTAGTGGCAACACTATACGGAATGAAACATTTTTATCTCCAGTACGCGAAACTGTCTATCGAAAACTCTAAAGATGTGTTGCTTTTAAATATTTTATGATTTTGCTTTTTTCACGCACATATTAGTAAAAATACTGAATATTGATATGGTGAACTGGGAAAAGTCTGCTAAAGAAACAGAAAAATGTATGCCAATACCTAACGCTGCATCGGGAGTTCTAAACGTACACTGCTATATTGCTGTTAAAATTTTGTAATTTTGCAGTTGAATTGTATATGGCGTAAGTGGAAAGAAAATGATGCTTAATAACAAAGCTAAAATTACAAAAGAAAGTGGTTAGTAGGAGTGAGTATAACAGCAGACTTGTATACTATGAGCTCACCGAGAGCGTAAAGAATATTTGAATGAAAGCAAAATATGTAAACAGGATGGTCTATCTGAGTGAATCTTGGTAGTTCCCAACTATTTGATTGTAACACTATATGCTACCTTACTTTTATTCCTCGAGTAATTCACAGTAATTACTCAATAATTATATTTTTTACTTCCAAGTTAATAAATAACATATCCTTTATAATGAAACAGAATTTTGATAAACCAATGCATCTATGCAGCAGACATAAGATAATACGTGTTACGAATTTTGTTTTATGCCACGTTTGAGAGGCTTAATACAAGCCTCGAATAAAAAGGATTACAAGACTATGAAATTTCATTTGACGAGATTTTAAGTACGGTGTGCATGATTATAACAATGCTTATTGAAATCAACTGAGATATTAAATAACACCTACATAAAATGTTACTGTTTTTCTTCATTAAAACGGTTCTTAAGTGTCTGATCAGCACTACATGAAAGACCGATCATAACAGTTATCGTTAAAGAATAAGTATAGATTTAGTTTGGCCAGGACTGCGCAACCGTCGTGAATTTAGATGCACAAATATGATATCATCATACATATTTAATAATTCCATAACAACTCAGTCAGTCAAAGGAATGCAGCTGCTTACAAAACAGAATAATAATATAAAACTTCGAATGCTTAATTTAGTATACACACTCCAAAATTATATCACTTATAATTTTATCAAAATGTATTCAAAACATACGAAAATGAGAAATAGCACGAATTTTGAATTTTGCGTTTGTTTTATTATCTATTTCATATTTTGTAAAACGTTACTGAACTTTTGATTAATAAAGTCAGCTATTTCAAAGCAAGTAGTGGCAACACTATACGGAATGAAACATTTTTATCTCCAGTACGCGAAACTGTCTATCGAAAACTCTAAAGATGTGTTGCTTTTAAATATTTTATGATTTTGCTTTTTTCACGCACATATTAGTAAAAATACTGAATATTGATATGGTGAACTGGGAAAAGTCTGCTAAAGAAACAGAAAAATGTATGCCAATACCTAACGCTGCATCGGGAGTTCTAAACGTACACTGCTATATTGCTGTTAAAATTTTGTAATTTTGCAGTTGAATTGTATATGGCGTAAGTGCAAAGAAAATGATGCTTAATAACAAAGCTAAAATTACAAAAGAAAGTGGTTAGTAGGAGTGAGTATAACAGCAGACTTGTATACTATGAGCTCACCGAGAGCGTAAAGAATATTTGAATGAAAGCAAAATATGTAAACAGGATGGTCTATCTGAGTGAATCTTGGTAGTTCCCAACTATTTGGTTGTAACACTATATGCTACCTTACTTTTATTCCTCGAGTAATTCACAGTAATTACTCAATAATTATATTTTTTACTTCCAAGTTAATAAATAACATATCCTTTATAATGAAACAGAATTTTGATAAACCAATGCATCTATGCAGCAGACATAAGATAATACGTGTTACGAATTTTGTTTTATGCCACGTTTGAGAGGCTTAATACAAGCCTCGAATAAAAAGGATTACAAGACTATGAAATTTCATTTGACGAGATTTTAAGTACGGTGTGCATGATTATAACAATGCTTATTGAAATCAACTGAGATATTAAATAACACCTACATAAAATGTTACTGTTTTTCTTCATTAAAACGGTTCTTAAGTGTCTGATCAGCACTACATGAAAGACCGATCATAACAGTTATCGTTAAAGAATAAGTATAGATTTAGTTTGGCCAGGACTGCGCAACCGTCGTGAATTTAGATGCACAAATATGATATCATCATACATATTTAATAATTCCATAACAACTCAGTCAGTCAAAGGAATGCAGCTGCTTACAAAACAGAATAATAATATAAAACTTCGAATGCTTAATTTAGTATACACACTCCAAAATTATATCACTTATAATTTTATCAAAATGTATTCAAAACATACGAAAATGAGAAATAGCACGAATTTTGAATTTTGCGTTTGTTTTATTATCTATTTCATATTTTGTAAAACTTTACTGAACTTTTGATTAATAAAGTCAGCTATTTCAAAGCAAGTAGTGGCAACACTATACGGAATGAAACATTTTTATCTCCAGTACGCGAAACTGTCTATCGAAAACTCTAAAGATGTGTTGCTTTTAAATATTTTATGATTTTGCTTTTTTCACGCACATATTAGTAAAAATACTGAATATTGATATGGTGAACTGGGAAAAGTCTGCTAAAGAAACAGAAAAATGTATGCCAATACCTAACGCTGCATCGGGAGTTCTAAACGTACACTGCTATATTGCTGTTAAAATTTTGTAATTTTGCAGTTGAATTGTATATGGCGTAAGTGCAAAGAAAATGATGCTTAATAACAAAGCTAAATTACAAAAGAAAGTGGTTAGTAGGAGTGAGTATAACAGCAGACTTGTATACTATGAGCTCACCGAGAGCGTAAAGAATATTTGAATGAAAGCAAAATATGTAAACAGGATGGTCTATCTGAGTGAATCTTGGTAGTTCCCAACTATTTGATTGTAACACTATATGCTACCTTACTTTTATTCCTCGAGTAATTCACAGTAATTACTCAATAATTATATTTTTTACTTCCAAGTTAATAAATAACATATCCTTTATAATGAAACAGAATTTTGATAAACCAATGCATCTATGCAGCAGACATAAGATAATACGTGTTACGAATTTTGTTTTATGCCACGTTTGAGAGGCTTAATACAAGCCTCGAATAAAAAGGATTACAAGACTATGAAATTTCATTTGACGAGATTTTAAGTACGGTGTGCATGATTATAACAATGCTTATTGAAATCAACTGAGATATTAAATAACACCTACATAAAATGTTACTGTTTTTCTTCATTATAACGGTTCTTAAGTGTCTGATCAGCACTACATGAAAGACCGATCATAACAGTTATCGTTAAAGAATAAGTATAGATTTAGTTTGGCCAGGACTGCGCAACCGTCGTGAATTTAGATGCACAAATATGATATCATCATACATATTTAATAATTCCATAACAACTCAGTCAGTCAAAGGAATGCAGCTGCTTACAAAACAGAATAATAATATAAAACTTCGAATGCTTAATTTAGTATACACACTCCAAAATTATATCACTTATAATTTTATCAAAATGTATTCAAAACATACGAAAATGAGAAATAGCACGAATTTTGAATTTTGCGTTTGTTTTATTATCTATTTCATATTTTGTAAAACGTTACTGAACTTTTGATTAATAAAGTCAGCTATTTCAAAGCAAGTAGTGGCAACACTATACGGAATGAAACATTTTTATCTCCAGTACGCGAAACTGTCTATCGAAAACTCTAAAGATGTGTTGCTTTTAAATATTTTATGATTTTGCTTTTTTCACGCACATATTAGTAAAAATACTGAATATTGATATGGTGAACTGGGAAAAGTCTGCTAAAGAAACAGAAAAATGTATGCCAATACCTAACGCTGCATCGGGAGTTCTAAACGTACACTGCTATATTGCTGTTAAAATTTTGTAATTTTGCAGTTGAATTGTATATGGCGTAAGTGCAAAGAAAATGATGCTTAATAACAAAGCTAAATTACAAAAGAAAGTGGGTAGTAGGAGTGAGTATAACAGCAGACTTGTATACTATGAGCTCACCGAGAGCGTAAAGAATATTTGAATGAAAGCAAAATATGTAAACAGGATGGTCTATCTGAGTGAATCTTGGTAGTTCCCAACTATTTGATTGTAACACTATATGCTACCTTACTTTTATTCCTCGAGTAATTCACAGTAATTACTCAATAATTATATTTTTTACTTCCAAGTTAATAAATAACATATGCTTTATAATGAAACAGAATTTTGATAAACCAATGCATCTATGCAGCAGACATAAGATAATACGTGTTACGAATTTTGTTTTATGCCACGTTTGAGAGGCTTAATACAAGCCTCGAATAAAAAGGATTACAAGACTATGAAATTTCATTTGACGAGATTTTAAGTACGGTGTGCATGATTATAACAATGCTTATTGAAATCAACTGAGATATTAAATAACACCTACATAAAATGTTACTGTTTTTCTTCATTAAAACGGTTCTTAAGTGTCTGATCAGCACTACATGAAAGACCGATCATAACAGTTATCGTTAAAGAATAAGTATAGATTTAGTTTGGCCAGGACTGCGCAACCGTCGTGAATTTAGATGCACAAATATGATATCATCATACATATTTAATAATTCCATAACAACTCAGTCAGTCAAAGGAATGCAGCTGCTTACAAAACAGAATAATAATATAAAACTTCGAATGCTTAATTTAGTATACACACTCCAAAATTATATCACTTATAATTTTATCAAAATGTATTCAAAACATACGAAAATGAGAAATAGCACGAATTTTGAATTTTGCGTTTGTTTTATTATCTATTTCATATTTTGTAAAACTTTACTGAACTTTTGATTAATAAAGTCAGCTATTTCAAAGCAAGTAGTGGCAACACTATACGGAATGAAACATTTTTATCTCCAGTACGCGAAACTGTCTATCGAAAACTCTAAAGATGTGTTGCTTTTAAATATTTTATGATTTTGCTTTTTTCACGCACATATTAGTAAAAATACTGAATATTGATATGGTGAACTGGGAAAAGTCTGCTAAAGAAACCGAAAAATGTATGTCAATACCTAACGCTGCATCGGGAGTTCTAAACGTACACTGCTATATTGCTGTTAAAATTTTGTAATTTTGCAGTTGAATTGTATATGGCGTAAGTGCAAAGAAAATGATGCTTAATAACAAAGCTAAATTACAAAAGAAAGTGGTTAGTAGGAGTGAGTATAACAGCAGACTTGTATACTATGAGCTCACCGAGAGCGTAAAGAATATTTGAATGAAAGCAAAATATGTAAACAGGATGGTCTATCTGAGTGAATCTTGGTAGTTCCCAACTATTTGATTGTAACACTATATGCTACCTTACTTTTATTCCTCGAGTAATTCACAGTAATTACTCAATAATTATATTTTTTACTTCCAAGTTAATAAATAACATATCCTTTATAATGAAACAGAATTTTGATAAACCAATGCATCTATGCAGCAGACATAAGATAATACGTGTTACGAATTTTGTTTTATGCCACGTTTGAGAGGCTTAATACAAGCCTCGAATAAAAAGGATTACAAGACTATGAAATTTCATTTGACGAGATTTTAAGTACGGTGTGCATGATTATAACAATGCTTATTGAAATCAACTGAGATATTAAATAACACCTACATAAAATGTTACTGTTTTTCTTCATTAAAACGGTTCTTAAGTGTCTGATCAGCACTACATGAAAGACCGATCATAACAGTTATCGTTAAAGAATAAGTATAGATTTAGTTTGGCCAGGACTGCGCAACCGTCGTGAATTTAGATGCACAAATATGATATCATCATACATATTTAATAATTCCATAACAACTCAGTCAGTCAAAGGAATGCAGCTGCTTACAAAACAGAATAATAATATAAAACTTCGAATGCTTAATTTAGTATACACACTCCAAAATTATATCACTTATAATTTTATCAAAATGTATTCAAAACATACGAAAATGAGAAATAGCACGAATTTTGAATTTTGCGTTTGTTTTATTATCTATTTCATATTTTGTAAAACTTTACTGAACTTTTGATTAATAAAGTCAGCTATTTCAAAGCAAGTAGTGGCAACACTATACGGAATGAAACATTTTTATCTCCAGTACGCGAAACTGTCTATCGAAAACTCTAAAGATGTGTTGCTTTTAAATATTTTATGATTTTGCTTTTTTCACGCACATATTAGTAAAAATACTGAATATTGATATGGTGAACTGGGAAAAGTCTGCTAAAGAAACAGAAAAATGTATGCCAATACCTAACGCTGCATCGGGAGTTCTAAACGTACACTGCTATATTGCTGTTAAAATTTTGTAATTTTGCAGTTGAATTGTATATGGCGTAAGTGCAAAGAAAATGATGCTTAATAACAAAGCTAAAATTACAAAAGAAAGTGGTTAGTAGGAGTGAGTATAACAGCAGACTTGTATACTATGAGCTCACCGAGAGCGTAAAGAATATTTGAATGAAAGCAAAATATGTAAACAGGATGGTCTATCTGAGTGAATCTTGGTAGTTCCCAACTATTTGATTGTAACACTATATGCTACCTTACTTTTATTCCTCGAGTAATTCACAGTAATTACTCAATAATTATATTTTTTACTTCCAAGTTAATAAATAACATATCCTTTATAATGAAACAGAATTTTGATAAACCAATGCATCTATGCAGCAGACATAAGATAATGCATGTTACGAATTTTGTTTTATGCCACGTTTGAGAGGCTTAATACAAGCCTCGAATAAAAAGGATTACAAGACTATGAAATTTCATTTGACGAGATTTTAAGTACGGTGTGCATGATTATAACAATGCTTATTGAAATCAACTGAGATATTAAATAAGACCTACATAAAATGTTACTGTTTTTCTTCATTAAAACGGTTCTTAAGTGTCTGATCAGCACTACATGAAAGACCGATCATAACAGTTATCGTTAAAGAATAAGTATAGATTTAGTTTGGCCAGGACTGCGCAACCGTCGTGAATTTAGATGCACAAATATGATATCATCATACATATTTAATAATTCCATAACAACTCAGTCAGTCAAAGGAATGCAGCTGCTTACAAAACAGAATAATAATATAAAACTTCGAATGCTTAATTTAGTATACACACTCCAAAATTATATCACTTATAATTTTATCAAAATGTATTCAAAACATACGAAAATGAGAAATAGCACGAATTTTGAATTTTGCGTTTGTTTTATTATCTATTTCATATTTTGTAAAACGTTACTGAACTTTTGATTAATAAAGTCAGCTATTTCAAAGCAAGTAGTGGCAACACTATACGGAATGAAACATTTTTATCTCCAGTACGCGAAACTGTCTATCGAAAACTCTAAAGATGTGTTGCTTTTAAATATTTTATGATTTTGCTTTTTTCACGCACATATTAGTAAAAATACTGAATATTGATATGGTGAACTGGGAAAAGTCTGCTAAAGAAACAGAAAAATGTATGCCAATACCTAACGCTGCATCGGGAGTTCTAAACGTACACTGCTATATTGCTGTTAAAATTTTGTAATTTTGCAGTTGAATTGTATATGGCGTAAGTGCAAAGAAAATGATGCTTAATAACAAAGCTAAAATTACAAAAGAAAGTGGTTAGTAGGAGTGAGTATAACAGCAGACTTGTATACTATGAGCTCACCGAGAGCGTAAAGAATATTTGAATGAAAGCAAAATATGTAAACAGGATGGTCTATCTGAGTGAATCTTGGTAGTTCCCAACTATTTGATTGTAACACTATATGCTACCTTACTTTTATTCCTCGAGTAATTCACAGTAATTACTCAATAATTATATTTTTTACTTCCAAGTTAATAAATAACATATCCTTTATAATGAAACAGAATTTTGATAAACCAATGCATCTATGCAGCAGACATAAGATAATACATGTTACGAATTTTGTTTTATGCCACGTTTGAGAGGCTTAATACAAGCCTCGAATAAAAAGGATTACAAGACTATGAAATTTCATTTGACGAGATTTTAAGTACGGTGTGCATGATTATAACAATGCTTATTGAAATCAACTGAGATATTAAATAACACCTACATAAAATGTTACTGTTTTTCTTCATTAAAACGGTTCTTAAGTGTCTGATCAGCACTACATGAAAGACCGATCATAACAGTTATCGTTAAAGAATAAGTATAGATTTAGTTTGGCCAGGACTGCGCAACCGTCGTGAATTTAGATGCACAAATATGATATCATCATACATATTTAATAATTCCATAACAACTCAGTCAGTCAAAGGAATGCAGCTGCTTACAAAACAGAATAATAATATAAAACTTCGAATGCTTAATTTAGTATACACACTCCAAAATTATATCACTTATAATTTTATCAAAATGTATTCAAAACATACGAAAATGAGAAATAGCACGAATTTTGAATTTTGCGTTTGTTTTATTATCTATTTCATATTTTGTAAAACGTTACTGAACTTTTGATTAATAAAGTCAGCTATTTCAAAGCAAGTAGTGGCAACACTATACGGAATGAAACATTTTTATCTCCAGTACGCGAAACTGTCTATCGAAAACTCTAAAGATGTGTTGCTTTTAAATATTTTATGATTTTGCTTTTTTCACGCACATATTAGTAAAAATACTGAATATTGATATGGTGAACTGGGAAAAGTCTGCTAAAGAAACAGAAAAATGTATGCCAATACCTAACGCTGCATCGGGAGTTCTAAACGTACACTGCTATATTGCTGTTAAAATTTTGTAATTTTGCAGTTGAATTGTATATGGCGTAAGTGCAAAGAAAATGATGCTTAATAACAAAGCTAAAATTACAAAAGAAAGTGGTTAGTAGGAGTGAGTATAACAGCAGACTTGTATACTATGAGCTCACCGAGAGCGTAAAGAATATTTGAATGAAAGCAAAATATGTAAACAGGATGGTCTATCTGAGTGAATCTTGGTAGTTCCCAACTATTTGATTGTAACACTATATGCTACCTTACTTTTATTCCTCGAGTAATTCACAGTAATTACTCAATAATTATATTTTTTACTTCCAAGTTAATAAATAACATATCCTTTATAATGAAACAGAATTTTGATAAACCAATGCATCTATGCAGCAGACATAAGATAATACATGTTACGAATTTTGTTTTATGCCACGTTTGAGAGGCTTAATACAAGGCTCGAATAAAAAGGATTACAAGACTATGAAATTTCATTTGACGAGATTTTAAGTACGGTGTGCATGATTATAACAATGCTTATTGAAATCAACTGAGATATTAAATAACACCTACATAAAATGTTACTGTTTTTCTTCATTAAAACGGTTCTTAAGTGTCTGATCAGCACTACATGAAAGACCGATCATAACAGTTATCGTTAAAGAATAAGTATAGATTTAGTTTGGCCAGGACTGCGCAACCGTCGTGAATTTAGATGCACAAATATGATATCATCATACATATTTAATAATTCCATAACAACTCAGTCAGTCAAAGGAATGCAGCTGCTTACAAAACAGAATAATAATATAAAACTTCGAATGCTTAATTTAGTATACACACTCCAAAATTATATCACTTATAATTTTATCAAAATGTATTCAAAACATACGAAAATGAGAAATAGCACGAATTTTGAATTTTGCGTTTGTTTTATTATCTATTTCATATTTTGTAAAACGTTACTGAACTTTTGATTAATAAAGTCAGCTATTTCAAAGCAAGTAGTGGCAACACTATACGGAATGAAACATTTTTATCTCCAGTACGCGAAACTGTCTATCGAAAACTCTAAAGATGTGTTGCTTTTAAATATTTTATGATTTTGCTTTTTTCACGCACATATTAGTAAAAATACTGAATATTGATATGGTGAACTGGGAAAAGTCTGCTAAAGAAACAGAAAAATGTATGCCAATACCTAACGCTGCATCGGGAGTTCTAAACGTACACTGCTATATTGCTGTTAAAATTTTGCAATTTTGCAGTTGAATTGTATATGGCGTAAGTGCAAAGAAAATGATGCTTAATAACAAAGCTAAAATTACAAAAGAAAGTGGTTAGTAGGAGTGAGTATAACAGCAGACTTGTATACTATGAGCTCACCGAGAGCGTAAAAAAACTACACAAATCCTTTTAAACAACTGCCCACCAGCGGCCGAGCGGTAAAGTCGTTGAACACTGGTAGTTCGGTCTGAGGTTCGAATACCGCGAACGGGCTGGCTACATGGGCGTTTTCGTGGTTTTCCCCCATGTGTAACGTGTATACGAGCCAGTTTCGCTTAGAAAATCCTCCACGAAGGCATCCCTCCCCATAGGCAGATAGCCCTAGTGTGCTTTGCCATGGTTAAATACACCACCACACCACACCACCTTTTGAACAACTATCAAAGTCCGAAAACCATTCAGACTTTTTTTAGATATTATACTAAAATGAACCAAGACTTAATCATTTGTTTAAAAATAAAATCAGACAGAACATCACATGAAAATTCCAAATTATCGCTTAATATTTTAGTCGAATGCAAAAGGTTTGAATTTTAATTTGCGTATATAATTGAAGCTTTTTAACTGAATCTTAAAGATATTATGTCTTTACATATAAAGACATAACGGCAATAAATAAATAAACCTATTTAAATGGGGTAGTTTTTGATTCGGAAACTTAATAAATAGCACAATAACTAAGTGACGGTTCTTAGTTTAATGTTGTTAAAATAAAAAACAAAAAAAATCCTCGTTGACCACATACTATCACATGGGACTTACAGAAGCAAATATGAAATACAGTATAGAAATATAAAAGGTAAAGGAAAAATTAAAAAACAAATATGAAGAATTACAATAATTTATAGTAAATTTACAAATATAGTCAAAAGTTTATAGTAAATTTACAAATATAGTCAAAACTTATAGTAAATTTACAAATATAATCAAAAGTACTTCTTTCAGAAATAAATTGATAGAAATGAGTAGGCCAGTTTATATTAATATTTTTCAGTGCCAGTTTTAAGATCTTTCTTTCGCTGTCAAATTTATAACACAGAAGAAACACATGTTCAACATTTTACTCGCCACCGACATTTCAATCACAAAAAGTCTCTCGACCCAACTTAAATCTGCTCAGATAACGTTTAAAATTTACATGGCCTGTAAGGAATTGGATGATTATATAACTTGTAAAAAATGATGACATGAGACATGATTTTAATATTTTGTTCAACGCATTAGACAAACAACAAGTAAATTGTTTATACTTTATCTAACACCGTGTGGGTAAAAAGAGCTTTCCAAACTTGACTTTATTGAAAACATATAAAAGAAAATTAATTTCTTTGGAATAGGAAAGGCGTTTGTATGTGGTTCATAATATTAAGCAAAAGGAAGTTTACAGCAATGTTAAAATATCTTCACTTTTCAAGATGCATACTAAAGATTTTAGTATTTATATGGGCTGCTATGAGCCGACATTTGTACATACTGAGTATACGAATAAAGATTTTGTTTTTTTTTCCTCTTTAACGTGTCTTGGTAACAGTAGGATAAATGTTCTGATATACTCTTTAATATTTAAACTGCGATAAATTCACGTTGTGATCGTCAATAACGGCCGTTATTTTTCTTATTACGGCTTTTGTTTAATTTGAAATTAAAATAAACATTTCTCACTCAAGACTGATCGAACTTCTGATTTACAAGCCTTTTATAACGTTATTCTAATAAGTTACAAAGGTTGTACAGAAGGAACATCTTTATGAAAAAGGACAAATAAAATAATTACTTTTATAATTAAATTTAACAGATAAAGAAGTGATATGTGGTGTTTTTACATATCTAATTCAATGGCCTAACACTTTTCCTCGCCGCGCTGTCCAATTTAACCGGTTCCTGCACGAGTGTAAATCTCGCCGGTTTAGTTTCAAACAAAACTCTAAGAAGTGAGATGAACGATGTTAAAATGTTAAATATGTATTAATGCTTATTTTAAACTTGTAAATATTGTGTTTATCATTAAATTTGTTCCGTTTTAAGATGAGTACTGACTTTCCCAAGACAAAAACCCATAGCAGAAATACAAGTAGAACATAAATTGCAAAATTTTCAAAGCCTCATAATTAAGTTTGGGGTGATTTTTATTGAAAAGAAAAGTTAAAAGTAAATGGTAAACCTATTTTTATTCTTTTGTAGTTTATTTTAATGACTTGAGAAGCTATTCAAGTTGGATGCTTCCTGCAGAGGAACACTGAACAACAAAAGGCTTTAAACGAGTAACCAAATAATTTTCCAGATTCACACAATTCAAAGGTTCAAATATTGCATTCCTCTATAAAACACATAATTGATGCAAAATAACCAAATTTTACGCCGCATCTTATATATATAGACATGTTAAAGCTTTTAATTTTATTTTTAAAAATCTTTTAAGTATTCCTTCTTTCTGTATGCCTTCCTGGCGTAATTAGAAGCATAGTCAGCGGGTATTCGAGAGGTTCAGGGTTCGAGTGCAGGAGAGGGCACTGCTCATTTTCCCCGTGTCCTGCTTCAAAATAACCTAAATACTCCCCGCCCGAACTAAAAGATGGTACACAATAATCCGTCAAAAGATTTTAATTGATTTTGAAATAATTTAAAAAGTGCTAATGCTAATTCCAAGTTGAATCATATTTAATTTTAAAGCATACATGCTTAAATTACATTGAAAACTGGAAATATCAACCAGAAAATTTAAACACACTGAAAATTATGCTTCCAGTTTTATTGCTGGGTATGTTACACAACTGCTGAATAAAAAATAGTGAAAATTAAACTAACTCTTGTAGGCCCATTTCAAAATGATAGTTACTGCAATAAGAATCCGTATTATGCTTCTGTCTTACTCAAAACATAACACTTCAATTCGTAATTTGATTTCGAATGACGCAAAGGTTTTCATTTGCTTTATATCTGATTTCTAAAACGTATAAAAGCAATTGTATTTAAAATGTATGTACACACACACACACACACACACACACACACACATATCTATATATACACATAGAAAAGCAATAAATATTTTCTATGCGTAAATTGTTGTGCGGTATAATTTTGAATGGAATACGAAAATTTAAGACATTTGATGAATTAACAACGAATGTTCTTATTTTCCTCATCTACCCTTCCAGCAACATGGACTATCCAAAAAGTGTAGACTACCAATGTCTAAAGAAACAAAATGATTTTGCTTTCAAGGCTAAGATTTCTTTCAAAGCCACGGGGTACCTACAATAACGACTACTCAGAAGGCAGTTGCGTTGATCGATCACTTTTATCTCAATAACATGACTTTCAATTTAAAGTTACTCATGTTACATGACTCAATAACATGATTCTTTTATATTTCTTTTGATAAGAATAAATTTTATTAACCTTTTATCGGACTTATGCATTCAAGCTGTTAAGAACCCATACGCACGCAACAGTACGAAGAATCGTTGAGTATAATTAGATGTTCCATGAGCAGGAACACAACGTTACCAATTCTTATCTTAATAACATAACCGAACACAGTGGTGAGAACAAGTCACATATTCTTCGATCTTCTAAATGTACCTGTAATTAACAGCTATGTAATAAATAAAATGCTAACCGGAGGCGAATTAAAAATCATCTAAGAATTCCGTCTGAATTTTCTATATTCTCTGTGTACCATAAAGCAATCAGAAGCTACTATGTTTAAGAGACGACTTCAGGCCCCCAAAATACCCCCAGTTTTAAAGTAAAGATCTCCACGGATATACGCTACGACAGCGTTACATAAATATACGGCGGTTAAAGATACGCGCAAAAATGTACGTACTACAGCACGAAAGCAAAGCCGCACAAAATAAGATTCATGTGTAAAGCCTGTAATGTTGGTCTGTGGTTCTACCAAAAGGGTGTGATGTGCTTCGAAAATTTCATTAAAAAATAAAAGATTGCAAATACTTTTATACATCGAACTTTTATTATATGTATATATGTATATATATATTGGAACTGTAAATATTTATCTCATTAATTCCAAAAAATGTCATATAACCAAGAATTGTTTTAGGAGGGGCTGAGGTGTAGAGTAGCAAGCTTCCGCATGGTGCACCCTGGGTTATACTAAATTTGCTACACATGTATAAAACAGTATTTCTGCATTCATATGTAAAAGCTTTTGCTCGTTTACGCGCTTCACTGCGATGTTCACTTTGATGCACATTTTAGTGCTCTGTTGGCGCAGTATTCTCGCTTACGAAACACCCACAGAATCAAAACGGTAAATGCAATCTTTACAGAATTATATCTGACTACTCCTTTAGGCCTAAATATACAGCCTACAGCTTTTCTTACTGAAATTCCAAATTTAAAGGGTAGTGCGCAGTAAAGGGTAAGGAACATTCTCCGTTACAATACTTGTAAAAATATTTGGTTTTTTTTATTGAAATTACGGCAAAGCACATTATTATGTTTAAGAAGGCATCCCTCCCCAAAGGCTATCTGCCTAAGAGAGGACTTTGTAGAGGATTTTCTAAAGAAAACTTGCTCGTATCCACGTCACAGATGGAATATACCACGAAAACGCCCATGCAGCCAGCCCGTTTGGCTGGAATCGAACCCACGTCGAAACTAACATTATTCAGTGATATTGCCGTTCGGCCGCTGGTGGGCTATTTGTAATAATGAAAGGCTGTAAAATGTAGTTCTCTCAGATTTACGCATTTTTTTTTCATCAAAATCGTTTCATAAACACTTTGTATGCAATGAGGTTGTTCAAGTGAGAAAGAAAAACCAAGAAATTATAGTTACCCTATTTTTTGAGTTTTAAAAGTAAATTTAAATACTATTATTTAACAAATAACAGAATACACTAAATATATGTTTATCATGCTCAGAAAAGGTAGTTTTGATACGTGATATTAATAAAAGTGCTCTCATATCCTCTCACAAAATGAGGATAAATGCAATAATCACATTTTATTAAATCATATATTTATTCTCAAGTTTTTAATAACATGTTTTTTTGGCCACATACCACAATTGTCTGGTCACTCAATTAATTAATGTCTAAATACATGCCAATTTGTTCTCTTCAAGCAAAAAAAAGTGTATTATAATAAATCCTTTCAACTTCTCGTATTCTGTTATTGATTGGATGGGTTGTGCAAGATACCATAAAAGAAAGTCGATAGCACTATTCATGAGAACCACAATTAGCTTTCAATGCTGCTTGGTGAATCATGGATGGCTTAACTTGAAAGAAATTGGCAAGGATGATAACGGTTATGGGTTCATTATTTCTTTATGAACAGTTGTTGTTTATTGTTATGAACCACCAAGCCTTAACTTTCGTTTTCATAAATTTGCTACATATATTTGCGATAAAATGCTTCACTTCCTTTTTTAATCTTCGTTTGTGAAGAGGATTATTTTGATTATTGCAGATAACTATTACGAAGCTTCTTTTCTTCACTGATATGCAAATAGTAATTACAAACATTAAGAATTTAAGTTACTAATATGGTGAAAATTACAAAAATGTATTTAATAATTTCATTTCTAATTGCTTCTGAGAATGCATTGTTATAAAAATCCGTTTAAACAATTGCCGTTTAAATCAAAAATGAAACTAGAAATCGTATTTTCCGAAAAGAAAGTGCAACGCTGTGAACTGCACTACTAAAAAATGTTTAGAGTTCGATACAATTCAACTTTAGATTGGGGACTATTTTGCAGAAAATCCTGAGTGAATTTCTGAAGAATCTCACAGAGATGTTTCCTTTTCTAAGAACGAAAAGTTTACAACTTTGCTCAAATACCATTGCTTAAGGGTAAAATAATCGAAATTACATAAAAATATTGTGAAAACATTTAGGAAGTCTTTATTCGCAAGAATATTTAAAAGGTTTTATACACTTTAGGAAATTTTATAATTTGAGTACTATTTTAAGATAATAAAGGTACAGAAATGTAAATAAAAATCCTATAGCGAAAACAAATAACGTATAGAGTTAGATTTTTTTTCGGTAGTTATATGAATGTTAATGATATTATTAGGCAAATGATACATTACATTTTAAATTCATAATTTTTATAAGCAACGTCCAGTCATAATTTGAAAGATAAATTACTATTCTCCCACATGGAACCACAATAGGTTGCAGAGACTCGGGCATTTGTTAGACTGTGCAGGAGATTAAATGATTAGTCCGCTACCTGGTAGCCGAACGTAATGTAAGTAATGTGATAGAAAAAATGGAAAAAATAGCTTACAAAGGTTTTTCGATGTCGGAAATACCGCATATAAACGATGCAGTAATAGATAATTGTTTTTGTAGTTGCTAATTTTTCATTTTATTTCGATTTGAAAAAAAAAAAAAAAAAAAAAAAAAAAAAAAAAAAAAAAAACCATAATCTTTTAATATCCGCCATTTAAGGACACAAGATTATATTTAAATATTCTAAATTAAAAATTTGAATATATTAATTCAAGAATTTAGACTAAAATATTCAAGTATTCTTCATATCTCAAAGGGGTTAACGTATGCCAGCACTGATTTAATCCAAGTTTTCGTAACTAAACTTATGCACTTAGTAGTATTGACTATATACATAAGTTTCAAAATTTAAAAAGGAGATAAGAATTAAATTTGACAGTATTGTTTTGTAGTAATTTGTATTAAAAAGAAGACTGCTTTGTTTATAGCTTAGATAAGAGAAGATTATATCTTTATATGATTTTAAGGAAAATGAAAAAGGAAAATATTTAAACTTTAAACTCATGCATTTTAAATAAAACTATTGTCGAAATTCATGGATATAAAAATGAGCTGTTTCCATTTCTACAAAACAAATATTCTGCTTAATTCGCTTCCTTTAAATGGGATCCTGTAGGTGAAGAACAAAATGTAAAATAAACATACATGAATAAACATGAATGGAAATATGTAACCAAATATGTAGTATTTCTTGCTATTTTTTCAAAACATTTCGTTGAATACCTTCTGCAGGTTCTTCTTTATTAACTTTAAATCAGACAGTTGATTAGTGTTTGAAGTGGTTATTATAAACTCCTTTTCTAAGTTAAGTTTATAAGAAATTGCAGAAATTGTTGAAAGTAATACAATATTCAAAACAAAAATGTCCGACCACTATTCTCATTGATTTGGTACTCCAATACATGATATCAATCTTATTGAGGATGAAAGCACTTCATGATAAATTCTAGAATTTTCTCTCTAAAACTTCGAGTTCTGTCTATTCGCGTAGTTGTCCAAATACAACCATATTTATTCGCATAAAATAAGAATTTACAGATATTTTCCTTTTCCTTCTATTTGAAGCTCTTTTAAATGTATATTTATAATGTTTTTAGGCATATACAGAGGTTGTTCGCGCATTTTTAAACGATTTTCACTGTACACACAGAAAACATTTTTGTGTTTTAAATGCTCTGTTTGATAACACTTATTCTTCACCATTTTTCTATATCGTAATGACTAAGACAATAAAGCCTTTTCCAGTATCGGAAGAGGTATTTTATTGCATTGCTCTCGAACAGCTTTCCAAAGTCTAAGGAGGCTGCAGGTCGACGTTTGGACAACTCGCTTTTTAAAAGCATAAAAATAAATTGTTGATAGATAGGGATGGATTTATAGTAATGACAGTAATTTATAATTAAGGGAATGATAACCAGTTGATCGAGCTTTATATGAAACACCTTATGAATGATAGCAGATTTTGGATGCATATTAATTTAGACATAGATTCGAATGGCAGACTCGTAAGGAAGATTTTCTGATTTTAATATCGTTGCGGAATGAAGATTAAAATGCACTGATCCAAAAGTTGTCTTGGAAGGCAAAGGAAGACGAAGAACAGTCACATTAACGTAGCTTCATCTTTCCTATTTTAATACTTAAATCAGAAAGCATTAACTCCAAAAGAGCATAAAATGCGAGTAAAACAACACAATATTATTTGCAACAGCACAAACCAATTTTATTATTATTTTAAAAAAGCAAAATTTATCACGATATGCTCAGTTAAGCAAAGACCTAATTTATTAAACATTACAACGTATTTTAATAAGAATTAAAAAATTATAGTAAAAATTGTAGTAAGTAGAATTGGGTGCCCCTTCGATTGGCGACAATTTTTTTTTAAATTTTGGCGATGAAACCTCACTTCTGGTTACCACGATAGTTTTAACTTTGTTTTAGTTTCCCGATTTTATTTAAATGAAAATAGATTGATGTGTACATGGACATATTTAAGGCAGTGCGCAATGCCTAGTTTGTGCAATTCTAGGATGTTTTTTTAAGTAAAAACAGATCGATGCGTACATGGACACAGACCTTGTGCAATTCTTTGACTTCTTATTTTGGTTTTGTGTAGCGGTCATCTTCAAATTGTGCCTGCCTGGCGCCGATCTTGGCGTCAAAAAAGAATCGCCAATAAACAAGGGGCACCCAATTGTAAACTTTTACCAAGTAAATCAATACTATGTAGTAATAACTAAAATACAATTAAAAATTACGACATCGCATTGAGACATTTTATAATAAATAAGCACAGTATAGTGCATATAATATTATCTGTGTAACATTAAAAAAAACTAAATCTTTAATTATTCACAAAATTCAAAATTTTTAAATGAAGCTTCGCCCTTCAAATAATTTTACACAATTTTTCAGATGGTTCAAGCTTAAGAAATTTAGCTAAGAGATTTCAAACCCTTAATGCAATAAAGGATAATATTCTAGTTTGCTTCTTAATGCAATTAATGTAAAACCTTTCTCTGGGAAATTGCATTAAACTAAATTGTGGCTCCATACTTGCAGGTGACTTTTGACAAAAGATTAAGTTAAATACGTGTGAGTTTTTCTTTTTAATTTTCATTTCAACCAGAAAATATACAACAAATATATTAAGATTAAAATATGTAAGCTAATGAAGGTTTTTTTCAGTTCCTTAACGAAGTATAAATCGTTACATTTCTTCAAATTTTATGGAAAAACAACACTTTATTGGCTTTGTGTATTCTAACTTTTGTTTTTCTTTTCTTCTCATTGAAATTATCATTTGCTATCTTGTTTCGTATTAAATACACAAAACATATCTATCTTTAGTAAACCAAATTAATCATAATGAAAACACGTACATTATCTAATTCGGGAAAAATAATTTTTAAAGATTATTTCTTTTTAGTTTTTTACATTTGCACATAGATGAAAGTTGATTTTTAAAGTTTATTGAATTTACAGATATTGAAAAATATTGCTTTCAACTGTTTGTGAAAGGAAATACAAACCCCTTTTTCAAATTCATACTTAAAGACAAATAGTCACTATTGATGAAGTATTCACAATAAATGATTCATCGCGTTATGACAGTTAATGAATATATCACACATTTACTACTGTAAGAAATGATTAACTATGTAGTGTAGTTTAATTTTAATATACATTTAATTAGGTAGTAAAAATCATAGTAAATAATAATTTAAATATTATTAAAAACCTAAGATACGTTTTAAAAACTGTTTAGTAAATTCATGGAAAATATTTCACTTAAAACGAATTTTTAATATGCGTTTTTCAATGCTTGACAGAAAGAAATCTCTCGTGAATTTTTTAAATGCACTGATTAGAATAAATATTCCTTTTATGTAGCTGAAAAGGGACGAAAATAATCGAATCTGTCTCCCTTTGAAAAATGCATAAGCCGCTTGCTTTGTGTTTATGCTGCACAAAGTAGCTTGAAGACAGATTAGAAAACCTAGTTTCTTCATATTTAAATTCTCAAGTGAAATAATAATATGATAAGAGGAGTTGTCTTGAATAATTAGCTAACTTAAGCTACATGCGAGAGTGCATCGTTTTTGTTCCAGTTACTATGTTTAATTTAAAGAAGTTTCTTATGCATCCATATATACACATACTTGCGAATTTTAATTTGATTACTCGGTTCTTACTCACATTCTGTCTGAGAGAAGATACGTTAAAGCTTAAGAGATGAACTGAAACTGAATGAGGCAGTTATGAAGAAAACTAGATTCATTTAGGGTTCTTACTTTCTTTCTCTGAAATATTTACAGATGACATATATCATTAAAAGACATGAAACAGAGAAACGTTATATATTACTTTAGTTGAAATAATTTCTATTTTTTGATATTTCACCTTTCTCTGTAGACATAACCAGAAGCGCTCAGTAGTGAAATAAAATGAAAACTGAGATAAAAGTTTAATTATTTCAATTCAAGAATAACCTACAAGTGAATAAATTGAAATTCTTTCATATCTAGTATAATTTGTCTACCCTGCTAGAAGTTGCTGAGCTGTGATATGATCCATTTCATAAATTATAAAATAAGTTTTGAGAAGCAGATCCTTTTATAGTCCACCAGCAGCCAAGCGGTATGCATGGGCGTTTTCGTGTTTTGCCCTACGTGTAACGTGTATATGCGCCAGTTTCCCTTAAAAAGACCTCCACGAAGGCATCCCTTCCCTTATGCAGATAGCCCTTGAGTGCTTTGCCATACTCAAATAAACAAAACCAAACCTCTTTCGATACATAGATGAAAATGCGTAAACACTTGCATTTCAATAGTAAATTTCAGCATTAAAAAGTGCAATCGAATACAAAATTGCATATTTGCTAGTTATCTTCTTCTGTAAATGTAGTTCAGCTTTTGGAACTGTGAGTATTACAGGAGGTTTGGTATTTTAATTTTTGTGCTGAGTCAGGGCACAAAAACAAGCAAAAACAAGCAATTAGACCAAGGGGCAAGGAGACAGATTTTTCGGTGCACAAAACTGAACGTTTACGTTTGGTCTCACTTGGCAAAAAGACACTGAAGGCATAGAAACTGATTTCATTTGTTGTGGACGCTATGCTGAGTCAGTATATGGGATAATTTAGTAACTTAAATGATAATTCCAGAATGTATTAACATAATTTAATTTTAAGTTGTGCACCCTGTGTTAGGATGATAGAAAGTGAAAAATTTTCTGCTTTGAAACTCTACGCATCTTTTAGATTTTCAAAAGCAGACTTTAAACTGCAAAATCTTTTGCAAGAATAGAAAATTTGAAAATTGAAGCAACAGAAGTAAAGATTATAAAATCTAAAAAACTGTAAAAAGGTGAAGGGAGACGTTGAAGTTATTTCTTAAGCAGTTTCTTACGAACAGCAAAATGAAATAAAGATTCTAAACTTTAAAAAACTTTATTTCTGAAAAGCTGGATGGCACTTGTTAATTTCTTTTATATTCCTAGATTCAGTATGAATGCTCCATACTGAGCATAATTCAGTATGATAAGTTTGTAGAGACATTAGGTAATTTGGAAGCAAGAAAGATGAAAAATGAGCAACTTCCACGGGAAATCGAACCTCGGACCTCTGGAATACGCGCCCAGCGTGCAAGTCATAATAATTTTTAAAAAAAATGTTTTTTATTCTTTTCCATTTATTATCTTTTAGTCCTATTTATAGATGTCTCTCTCTATAAATATTTACTTTTTATATTTAAATTATAAATTTGTTAAGATTTTTTAGGGGCTTCCTTCCGCAGGAAAAGTTAAAACTTCCTAGCAAAGATACTGTAGCAAAGACAGGTGTATTGTAGATGAGTTATACTTTTTAGAAAAGGTAGATGTATTATACTTGTCTGCAAAGTACTGAATAAAAATGATTCAGATTTTGAAACTTTTTGTTTCAATGGTGGGCATTAGCCATTTATAGGCGTTAGCCCCTACTAAGGCCGAAAACTGTAGTCACTTTATTATGGAGGAACCGAATAGGTGGGCCATCGTTGCCTTCTATGAAAGGACAGACAATTTACATACATGCCTTTCCCGGGTTTGAGCCCTGGCCTTTTGGTACGGCAGTCTGCGTCACTAACCACTTTCCCGTCTGTGCGACACATTTTGAATCTATATTCTAATTATTTATCTCATTTTTAACCAATATTCAAGGTAGCTACTCTTTTGTGACATACAGTTAATTTATGGAAAAATATATGACTTATGGTCCTGTAAAATATATGACAGAGAACGGCATTTGCTCGCGTTAATAAATATAGATTTTTTTACTAAAATATAATTTTTGAAATCAAATTCATTATAAAAAAGATTTAATAAAAATCATTATTGCTGTTTAGAATAATAAATCAAATTATATCAGAACGGGCAAGGGCCATTCATTGCCTACCAGAATGGGTGACAACAACTTCAAAATTATGAAAGCTGAATTAAAAATTTCATGTCCATATTTTAAGCAAAATGGTATGTAAATTTTTAATTTTTGTGCAATAAGATTAAAGAAAGTATCAAAAATGAATCAGTGAAATGGATACCAAAGAGGAAAAATACACTAGAAAGAGGAGTGACCTTAAAGAATAAACGCTTTCTTTCTCTTTCTATATATTATGTGTGCCCTAATGAATGCGTGTATTCTTGAAAGCCGAGCCTAAAAGTTTTCAAATTATTCAAATTTTATCCGATGAAATTTGTAAAAGAGGAATCCTGGTCCCTTGCGCAGCGGACGTTGGTTTATCGTCAAGTCTGTTAGATTACTATTCCCTCTGAAAAGGTCATCGGAGATTTCATGGAATTTAACTTCAAAGACGATTTGTTTTATACTTTTATAGATGAGAAGAATGATATGTGCAGTCATAGCATTTGAATTAAATCTCACTAAAATATCTGTAGCCAGAATGCATCCAAAGCAAGCAAACGTATTTTGTGTCCTTAGAATTGTAGAAGTAAAGTATAATATTTATCAAAAAAGGTTAAAATGGGCAAAAAAGGGAATAAATGTTTTTTAATTGCAAATGCAACAATGCGCTTTTGCCGTTATAGTTTTATACTATCTCACCCTCATAGTTTGTGAAAGTTGCCATTTGAATTGAATCCTTGATCCTCAGTTGGGAGTACAAGTTTGCAAACAGTTGTCGAAATGTTTATTTGGCGATCCTTGTAAAGACGATAATCAATAAAATGTAGTAACTTGCTTGTTGCCAAAGCAAACAATGTAGACATACGATTAACTGATTTTATATTTTAAAACTCATAAAATTAGAATTTATTGGAAATTTGTGCGAAACTACATTATAAATTATGCACGTTCTTTACGTCCTAAATTAAATCCAAGAAAAGTAAACAATTGTTATAATACTGTATTTAACAAACACTGAAGAAAATTTTAATGTAACGAAATAAAGATAAATTAAGTAAAATAATCAACATTAACATAATTTAATGTTGATTATTTTATACATTTTAATTTTGCATACGACTAAACTGTCATGTGTCAAGGAAGTCATGTATACACCACGCGACTTCTTTGTACGGAATATTAAATTATACGCATTTGCCCCTGCATCTCACTTATTGAATTGAATTAAATCTACTTCGCCGAAAGCCATAAAATAAATGCACTTTTTAAAATTCTTATTTATCCTACCGATATTCTGGCGCTAGATTCATTTAACAGCGTAACTCATTTATTTTATAACTCAAAATGAAGAGGGAAAAATACATCATCTGAAGAATTATGTAATCGTTGCCACATGTTCTATTCAAATACTATAATAAATCTATAACGATGTATAAAAGAAATTAAACAAATAAAAAGTAAACAGTTTTTTACAGACGATTCAGCGCTGCTATGCGCATGCGCTACTCGTAAACATTCTGTTATGTCCGAAACATACTGGCGACAGACAGTATTTTCCGCTAATGTGAAACTATAAACTTCGAATTTCATCATTCCGTTCTCACTTCGCGAAATTCGGCAAGAAAAATAAAAACACAAAGCATCATCATTAAAAATGTAAAGATATAGAAAACATAAAACACTAATTATAGTTAAAATTAAAAAAAACTACAATTAAAATTACAGTTCCTAAGCAAAAACAAGCAATTAGACCAAGGGGCAAGGAGACAGATTTTTCGGTGCACAAAACTGAACGTTTACGTTTGGTCTCACTCGGCAAAAAGACACTGAAGGCATAGAAACTGATTTCATTTGTTGTGGACGCTATGCTGAGTCAGTATATGGGATAATTTAGTAACTTAAATGATAATTCCAGAATGTATTAACATAATTTAATTCGCAATAATAAAAGAAGCCGTTACTTTGTTGTTGCGAAGCTTAATTTCTCTGGATTGGCAACGAATCCACTATTCTGCAAAGTTTCAAATGTGTACGATTATGGCTGCTATTTAAAAACAAATGGCCCTAGCCGCTCTAAACAACTTTAAATTGTTGATAATTAAACAACTAAAGCATGCAGGTTAACTAAAGGCATAGCAACCTTAACCGAAAGAAAGAACAACATAATTCAATCATTTCCTAAAGCAAAAGATGCACAATTTACAAACATATAAGAATAAAGAAACTGAGCTCACTGAGCCGAGTAACAGAGTGAATACATATATATACATTTATTTATATACCTTTGTTGAGGCCGATTGCAACTAAAAAGGGAGATGCACATCTACATGTTATAGCAATTCCACATAGAAAATTTCAACGTTCTGAAGCTATTCGTTTTTGGTTTATGCATAGATACGTACGTACGTACAGACGCCACGAGAAAATCTCTTCTGAATCTATTTTAAATTAATTTTTATAATTCGTTTGGGGAAAAAAGAGTCCTTTATTCTGTACTTATTGTGTACAGATGTCACGCCAAAACATCGTTTAATTGCATTCGATAGCGGTCAAAATGGATATTTGCTTTAAAATATGATACCCGAAATTTTTCGCAATTACAAGAATTCCTTTTTACTTTGTACAAGGAAGTAAAAATGAGATTTTGTGAAGTCAAATTTGAATGATTTAAATGTTTAAGGATTTATAATTAACAATGTAATTTGTTTCTGAATAAGAGATATTGCTCAATTCGGCAAATTATTAACAAAATATCGGATATTAAAGTACAATGCATTTATGTCAATGATTATGATGTAGAAATTAAATACATTATAGCTTTCGTTTTTAGTTTTTTTGACATCATTATATTTAGAGGTACTGCGGATTAAACTCCTTGAAGACAAAAAATTACATCTGGGAACTGTACATAATTTTGCTAAGATGCCGGATATCTTAAATTGCTCTTGCACATTTTAAGTAGTTCATAATGCTGAGAGATAAGAACAATTCAGGAAAACTGGTAACTTTGGAAGATTAGAAAATTAATTTAGGAAACTATTTATCTTTAGACAATGCAAGCAAAATATAAAATTAAATATGTATGAAGATTAAGAGATTAAAGTGCTCCTGCTTTAAGCTGCTATCCCACTAATTGAGCAACTTTATGTCCCATGCGACAGTATTTGCTCAAATAACGTGTAATTAAACTTTCCTTACAATATCGAAATATTGCCAAACTTCAAGGGATGCAGGAGATTATAAACAATTATTAGAGGGCATAAAATGTCGAAAGAATGTTACCGAATTTGAAGTAGTTGCTGTAAGCCCTGCAATTTGATATGAAAAAATGGGTTATATTACATTTTAGGATTTTTGGAAATAAAAAACACATTTTTAGAGCAAAATATCGAGCAAAACGTATTTAGATAAACAATTAGATTTTGAATAAAAACGAAATAAAAACGTAAGAAATCAAAGACTCATTGTTAGTTACAACTCTTCGAAAATACAAAGGAGGGAACATGGCATAAATGTTCGGAATTGTTACGGCTTTTAATCTGACATAAATTTGCAACCGTTACCAATCACTCTAAAGTATTAATAAATATCAGTCTCCTGATACTTAAATAGGAAAAGTGTTTTTTATTAACATGCCTGAGAATTATTAAGATAATAAAGCAGTTTTCATAGCAGTTTTCATCTAATGTAACTTAAAACTTTATGAAATTTGTTAAATTAACCCAAATTTACGTCACTGCTGTGATTACGGTAACATTTCGTGTATAGATCTAGTTTCATTTTGTTCCTTAAATCCAAAAGCATCTTGCGTAAACTTAGAAATGATATACCAACATGAATTTTCCATTTGAATACCTGATAACTCTCAAATCTCATTCTCATTTGCGATAGACAAATATATATCAGTATTTCTGTTACAACAGCGTACTTTAAAAATTATGAATTATCAAGAATAAAGAATAAGAAATAAAATTAAATTCCCCTCTATCCACACAACTAGGAGGCTGAAAAACAAAGAACTAGATTACATTTCTATCATTAATGTAAAAAGAAAAATTCAATTCAATTGCAACTACAAAATAAAACTATGTTTTGAACAAAGCACCAATATAAAGAGTCCGCTTTCGGAAATGCTGAAGTAAATAATCTAACAAAGATGTAGGTCCCGTTTTAGAGTTAAAAAACCTAGAGGGATATGGTAGGGTAACTTAATAGATGCATCTGGAAAGAATGTACATTGTATTGATGGAGATGGAAAACTATGACTTTACAAATCGGTAAGATTACATTTTACTTCGGGAAATGGAGAGATTTCAACGAGGGTTAACTGTTTCTAAGATTCGATTGAGGAAGACTAAAAGAGTATAAAGCGGTTGAATTGCTCATTATGTTGGAAGCCAGAGAATCTCGTATATTGATGTTTTCTGGGAAAAAATGTTGAATTTCTTGAACAATTTGGAAAATTATTTTAAACATACTATCTATTTTAAGAAAATGAACTTTTACCATTATTACAGAACCATTACTACGAATATAAATTACTTGTTCAGAATATTAAAGGGTATATTTGAAGTCAGAAATAAATCTACTTTTACTTTTTAATTCAGATTTCACTGGACAAAAATCAAAGTAATATACAGTACAGAAGCAATAAAATTTCACTAATTTTGCGACACTGAACGTGTACATGACAACTAGAGCTCTTTATTAATTAAGGTTTTGAAGATTTATAGGAATATGCTTAAAGACTGAAATGGCAATGGAATGCAAGGCGTTCTTCCTCATGTTATCACAATTTCTCTTGGATGAAATTCAGATGCCTTGTATTCTTGTTTCCTGATACGTATGTTTTAAAACGAAATAGCTTTGAAAATGTTTCTAAACTTTAATTAAATGCGCTAGCAACTGAAGCCGTTTGGCAAAAAAATGCAAGTTTTGGAGACAAATCCAGTTTGGACCTAGAAAGAATTTCAAAGCTTTAGGTACAAGAATGTAATTAACTTAAGAGCTGACGATTGTAGCCTTTCGACGGCTTTGCAATTTTCACCTTTAGATGATAGTTTCCATAAAGATATGATCCATCTATGTTTGGTGATAAGATCAGTGGAAATTGGTAGCCCGAAGAGGGCTCAGATTTCGCTTAGGCGGGCCAACTGCACGGGTGGTCTCGTAGTTTTTCAATAGGCATAATTAAATTAATACTAATCATTTTCCGTCAGAAAGTCCTCCTCGAAGCATCTCTTTCTTTAGTAAAACACCCTTAGTGAGCTTTGATATAACTTAAATCATTCATTCTCATCTAATTCACGCAGATACGTTTTAGCCTAAAGGGCTGAGGAAATTAGCTGAATTTTATTACTTAGCTTTGGGTATTATAATTACATATAGTTACAGTGGCACCTCAATACACGTCCACTTTAAAATACGTCCAACTTGGTGTACATCATGTTGGAATGAGAAAATTTTTGTTTAGAATACGACTCGAGTTCGATGAGTTACGACTGAGCGCACTACACTTACAGTCATAACATTGTCTCGAAATCTGCCCATGAGCGTTAGTACATCTTCCGCTATTATTTGGTAAACAACACAACCCGTGTTATATAATACTGGATTTTTAAATGTTTTTTTTTTTTTTTGCGTAAATGTTTTGTAAATTAGTTTTAGAAAAGTTAATGTAAAGACTCAAGTAACGAAGAAAATTGTTAGGATCACAAAGGAAGTGAAAAACGAGATTGTTGAAAAGTATGAATAGGGCATGTGTATTCGAAACTTGGCTATTCCGAGAACGATGGTGTCTAAGATCGTGAGAACTTCCAAACATTGATCAAAGATTAATGATGTATATAGAGGTACTACTGTAAAATTAAATATCACTTTATTATTCACCTTATTGTACGATCGAAATTAAAATATCTGCTTGATTGAGTTACTACTGCCAAGGATACTATAAGCTGCTTTCTGAGGTCAAGTTGAAATTATCGGGAGCTAAGTGAATTAATTAAACACTAATTAATTAAACACTAATTAATTACACACCTCAGTAGCATAAAGGTAGAGGGATCATTCTGGAATGAAGAGTTCCTCGATTCAAGTCCAGTTCGAATCACATGTATTTCAACAATATTACACTAAAGATATATTATTAAGATCAACCTAAGCCGGGTTACACTAATTATGTTTTACTAGCTAACTGACAGCATTCTAGTCCAAAATCGCTCATATCTTAACCACTTGTTATAGAGATGTTAAACGTATTCAGCTATGGATTCATTGACTCAGTAGTGGAACATCCATTGGTGAAAGAGAGGCTCTGAATTCAAGTTCCAGCATCCATCCTACTTAACAAAAGTTTTACAAACATGTTATACATGGCATTACATTCCTAATTTCAGGTTTAAGAAAGTATTGATCAACTATTTATAAAACTAAATTTGAAGTACATAATTATTAACAGAATTTTATGTTACTCAAAACCTAAATTGCATGCATTTATTGCAAAGGAAAATAAAAGAATTAAATGAAAGATATGCGTTCACTATGTGTTTGCCCGAGTTCATATGAACTAAGCCAGTCGCCTTGTAATTTAAAGGATCTTCTTTGTAACATTACAGGTCTTTGTGATGCAATTTAATTCTTCCAGAAATATCACGGGAATTAATAATGAATTCCGATGGACTAGAATTCTAAGTTCGCGCACAGTTTCCCAAATAATTTGTTAAACATTTGCAGTATGACACCCTAATATGTTTATAATGGATCATCATCTTTCATCTCCAAAATTAACCTCTAATTCAAGGTCTTTCCGCGATGCTATTTAAGTTAATTAAGAATAGATTCGCTAATTAAAAGATATTTAATGTGCAGTTGAGTAATAACAATACTTGCCGATAATTAAACATCTACAGAATCATGAAAATGTTCACTTTTGATAATACAATACCAAAGTCTTTCCTAAAGAAATAAATTCTTGCTCTTTCAATAAGAAAAGAAAATTTCGATGTAACCGAAGAGATAAAGTTTGGGATAGTTTTCACCCCGTCAACAAAGGTCCACTAAAGACAAAATATTAAATTCATACCTAAACGGTCATTATGTGTTAGTGACTACAAGATTTCCAACGAAGTTTGACATTAGCCTTTCCAACGAGCCAGAAAAAATTATAGGCAAACATGATTTTTCAGCCTTGAAACCATATAAACGAAGAAATAAATTTCAGACTTTAAAAAAAATGTAACTTCAGTGATTCTTTAAAAAAAAGAGAAAGCCCAAAACGTTTAATATCCACCTAATCTGCACCATTTCAAACTCAAGGCCGTTTATCTTGTTCTCTACCTACTGTACAAAGTAGACAAATGTCAGTTTCTGACTTCTTGCAGAGACGTTTACGAAATCAGAGTGAGAGGATGTAACAGAACTATTTGGTGGTAACCGAATTATTTTATCGAACGCCAGCTAGTAGCAACGAGAACAACTTACAGTCAGTCGATTAGCGTTTCGTATGAGCGTTGAAGAAAGAAATATTTTAAACAGGGGAATTTAGATGCTCTTTTGCTTGATTTCCGTGATCTGTATGGCAGTTAGCAATGCTTAGCGTCCATATGTTTGAGCCGAATTCGAATATCTGGGAAGGCATGGATGTTTATAAGTGTATAGTGTTTGTGCAGGAAGAGGCACTTAAAATACTAGCTTGCCAAAAGTCCTCAAAAGATATTTTGGTGTTAGGAGATGAAGGGTGGGAAATCCTTGTATCTATTTTCAGGATTATTTTCTTTAAAACTGGCGCAGAGCTGCAGAGTTAGTGCGGTGGGATTTTAGCTCTACGAACGGTGGTAAAATTCTGTTCATTTCTACCTGCAAGAATGACTTCTATTATAGGACTATACCTGTACGAACAGTGGTAAAATTTTGTCCACTTCTGCCTGTACTTGCATTTGACTTAAAGGAAGGGACTATACCTGTATGAAGAGTGGTAAAATTCTGTCCGCTTTTGTCTCTACTTGCATGTGGTTTGAAGGAATTTATTTTGGGGCTACACCTGTATGAACAGCGGTAAAATTCTGTCCACTTTTGCCAGTACTTGTATCGGGCTTGAAGCACTTCAGCCTAGTGCAAGTACAGGCTTTCAATAAGACCTTATTGAAACTACTACTACTGGTGAAGTTATAGAAATTTGTTAGCCATGCGCTGTTTTAAATTTGAGTGTTTTCATGTGATTTGAATATATCCCCCTATTGTTTATTAGTATGTAGGGTTTATATTTATTTTAACTAACATTTATTTTAAGTTTAAACTATCTTTCCTGTCAAGCCTTACTTTCCCCTGGAACTGCCAATGCCAGAATATGTAAATTTGAGTAGAACGCGCAAGGATTCAAATTATCAGCGGAAGTATTCTGATTTAAATAGAAGGAAACAAGTTCGGTGAGAGAGTTATTTCTTACTTAGCGAGCGCGGAGGTAGAAATCGAGAATTGAAGAACCCCGCGTTGCGGCCTATGTGCTTGGCGGGAAGTAGTTGCAATTGTTCCAGTGAGCTTCAAGTCTGCTGAATTAGCTGCGGTATTTGTAAAACGCGGTGAGTTAGTTATTTTAGAGAGCCTCGTAGTTAGAATATTGTCTTTACTTTCTTTTCAGGTTTTTATTTTTATTTGACTGCCAAGTTGGCACCGTCTGTAAGCGTCAAGAGAACGCAATTGTAATTTATTACGTTGAATAAAAAGGGACTTAAACCCTTTATAAGACTCTGTGGTTTATACAAGCTTTCACAGTCACCTCTTGGTTGCGTGCTAGTTAGAGGCGCGCAACGTTATATTGGCGCCCGAACACTTATCGAACTGAAATGGCCGAAAACTGGATGGAAGCCGCTGGACAACACCAAGAAATAACAACGCAGTTAGAAGGATTTGGATACCTGGTCCAGACTTTGAGAGCATCAATCAAGCCAAACGTCTATTTCGACGGAAAAAAATCGGTGTCCGTATTTTTAGAAGGTATAGAAAACCACTTTCAGCTCTATCCTGTGCCTGAAAGACAAAAAGTTGCTATTGCCACATCAGCACTAAGAGGACAGGCCGCGCTATGGTGGAAAAACATAGGAAAATTTCTTCTAGGTGAATTTGGAAGCCCGACGTATACATTTGAAAATTTCAAAAAATCGTTAGTAAAGGCCTTCCCCATAGTGAAAGATCGCGCACGGCTGGAAGCCGAGCTATATAGTTTCTATCAACGGGATACAGCACAATTGACGGACTTTATTTTACGAAAAATCAAGCTAACGGATATGCTGTATGGCAAGAAACCCGATGCGGAGATTATTGAAATAATATTACCAAGATTGTTATCCGCTGTTCAAGACTACTTTGAAATTAGAAACCCAACCACATTGCAGGAACTTTTCGAATTGGCGGTGAAATTTCAAAATCGCAGAATAGCGGAAAGAGCGAGAGGGGAAACATATTCTCAAAGTACCAGAAGGAAGGAGGAAACCAGAAATGGAAATCGCTCGTATGGGGGAAAGAACTATCAAGCTAACGCATCGAAACTCGAAGGTCAAGGCCCAAAAAGAAAATTTGAAAATAAGCATCCGCGTACCCAGAAGACACAGATTGAAAGGAAAGCTTTAAACGACTAGAGGGGCCTGTGAAAGGGAGGGTCCAGACCCCGGAAGTTTTAGAAAAAACCTCAAATAGACATTTAAATACAGTCATCGTAAAAAACTCACAGCTACCAATTATACAAGTCCTGGTTGGCGATGTACCAGTAGAAGCCCTCATCGATACAGGGGCAGAAGGAAATTTCATGAGTGAAAAGTTCTTCAAAAAGAATTTTTATAGGATACGACTCTTTAAAACCAGAAATACGGAAATTATAGCGGCGCAAGGAAAAACATGTCACTGCATCGGGAAAGTATCATTAAACGTACAGGTAAAAGAGGACAATCTCAAAGTATTAATTTTTGTGGTGAAAGACCTCCAACACTCTCTTATTTTAGGTATGGACTTTTTAAGGGCCGTGAGGGCCAAATTAAATTTTCAAGATAGTTCCGTGGTGCTGGAGATGGACCAGAGGGTGGTGGAACCTGCGGAGACACCTGAATTGGACCTTAGCCATTTGAATGACCAGGAAAGTAAAGCAATACAGCAAGTGGTGAGTAATTTTTCTCATTTGTTTTCAGAAAAACCGGGAAACTGTCAGATCGTGACTCACAAGATTCAATTAAAAGCCGAAAAACCTTGTAGGACTAAACCGTATCGCTATGATAAACAAAAAGATTTAATCATCGAAGAACATATTCAGGAGATGTTAAAGAATAAAATAATAACGCCCATAAATAGTGAGTACGCGAGTCCAGTCGTACTATGTAGGAAAAAGAACGAGTTTCATCCTTCGGATAAAAGGGCTTGGAGGTTTGCTATCGATTATAGAAAACTAAATAGCATAACTAAATTTCCAGTTTACCCTTTGCCGGTTATAGACGAGATCATTAGACAGATCAAATCGACGAGATATATGTCTACTTTGGACTTAACGTCTGGCTACTATCAAATAGCTATGAGACGCGAAGATATACATAAAACCGTGTTTATAACAAAATCGGGCACTTATGCATTTTTACGCATGCCTTTTGGGTTGTGTGGGGCCCCATCAACATTCCAGAGAGCTATGGACATTTTTCTAAAGCCTGTCCTAGGAAAATCAACTTTAATTTATCTAGATGATATAATTAGAACGAGTAATACGTTGGAACAACACATTAATGACCTCGAACAAAATTTTAAATTATTAGAAGAGGCCGGTCTTACAATTAACGCCTCAAAATGCAAGTTTGCAACTAAAGAACTTAAATATCTCGGTTATAAAATTTCGCAAAAGGGTATAGAAACGCAAGATTCAAAAATAAAAGCTATTAAGAATTTCCCACCGCCCAACACCGCCAAGAAACTTTCGTCTTTCCTTGGATTATGTTCTTACTATCGATCTTTCATAAAAGATTTCGCTAATATTGTTGAACCACTCTTAGTAATCAAAAGAAAAAAGAGTAAATTTACGTGGACAGCGGAAGTGAACACAGCTTTTGAAAGATTAAAAGAAGCGCTTATTAATGCCCCTGTTTTAAAATTCCCTGAGGGGGACGAAAACCTGGAAATTGCGGCAGATGCATCAGACTATGCGGTGGGTGCGGTTCTTATGCAAAATAACCATCCGCTGGTATTTTTTAGTAAAACACTGAATCAAACACAAAGGAATTATACAGCTACAGAAAGAGAAACATTAGCCGTATTAATGGCTGTACACAAATTTCGAGTTTATTTCGGCAAATCGCCAGTAACAGTCTTTTCGGATCATGCGGCTGTTGGTAGACTTTACTCGGGAAAAAACCTAACGCCCAGGTTAATAAGATGGGCTTTAAAACTCCAAGAATATAATATCACAATAAAATATAAACCGGGTAAGGAAAACAATGTAGCTGACGCACTTTCTCGTATAAAACTGGACGATGAAGGTAATGAACTTAAATGCGCTGTGTTGACTTCAAAAATTTTAGATTCTAGAGATACGGTTATTACTGAACTGAAAGCTGATCCTGAATTTGGAAATATCTATGCTTATTTGAAAGACCCCGAAAGCTTTGAGCATACAGATATCGATGCGATAAGAAATAGAGCAAAAAAGTATGAAATAATAGATAATTTATTATTCTATACGAAAACAACATACGAAAATCTTGAATATAAGCCAGTCATCCCAGCCTCGCTTCGATTAAGCATTTTGAAGGAGTTGCACGAAAAAAAACAGCGGGCCACCTCGGGGTCAGGAAGACTATAAAAAGGGTACGGGAGGCGGTATATTTCCCGCAATTATACAAAATAGTAACGGCGTATGTCAGGTCCTGCAATCAATGTCAGTTAATAAATGATATTAATTACAGCCCGGCCGGGTACTTAAATAGCATTCGCGCTACATTTCCGAATGAAATTTTAGGCATAGATCTCCTTGGTCCCTTCCCCCAGAGCGAGTTAAATAAAAATCGTTTTCTTTTAGTAATAGTAGATCATTTTTCAAAATGGATAGAAATTGTTCCACTTAAACGCGCGTCAGCCAAAACAGTCGCAGATGCATTCTTACACAGATACATTTTAAAATACGGTGCACCGATAAAAGTCATTAGCGATAACGGAAAACAATTCATTAGTCAAATATTTGAAAACATATGCAATGGACTTGATATACGCCCTATCAAAATGGTTCCGTATAAACCACAGGCTAACATAGCAGAAAGAGTTAATAAAAACATTGTAAAAATAATTCGCAGTTACGTTAGCACATATCACAAGCGCTGGGATGGCTACATAAATGAATTAGCTTATGCTTTAAGAACGGCACATCATGATACTACGGGAAAAACTCCAGCAGAATTATTTTTAGGCAGAAAGTTAATTACGCCTTTAGATAAATTATTCTTTGTGCAACAAAGAGAGCAAGAGTTTAAGCAGAAAGATGTGCAAAAACTTATTGATCAGGCGCTTAAAAGCTCGGATACGGGAAGAAATAAGCAAAAAGCATATTATGATAGAAAACGCCGTGAAGCAGATTTTAAAGTTGGGGATAAAGTATTGAAACGGAAATTTTCTTTCTCAAGTGCCCCAGACAATTTTATGGCAAAGCTAGCTCCAAAGTTTGAAGGCCCCTATGTAATTCAGGAAATCAAAGGAGTAGTCTTATATCTTAAAAACGAGAGAGGGGAAATCTGTAAAGCAAGTCCCGACCAGGTGAAAAAATACTATAATCCAAATGATTTTGAAATCCTTAAAAGTTTCTTGCAGGACTCAAGTCTAAACGAAATAGAAGGGCCAGAGACTGCAACAACTATTCCACCACCCAAGAAACGGAGAACTGAAGAGAGACCTAGCACTTCTAAAACCCGGACGTCGGTATCAAAAAGAAAAAAGGATTTTCAAACTCCGGCGTTTAAGAAAAACAAAAATACAGATGAACCGGGTAAAGAAACCGAGGTAAAGACGAAAACACCACCTACAAAAGATGGCAGGAGAAATTACACATCAAGGAGAACGCGCACACGGCCACAGAGTCAGGTGCCAGCAAGGCCGCCGTTCCGGAAACTGAAACGCCAACAGGAGGCACAAAAATACGACGAACAGAAGAAATTCAAGAAGGACTCCAGACCGGAGGACGTCACGACCAGCCGTCCCAGGCAGAAACGCAAAGGCCAACAACCAGACGATTACTCCGTCAAGAGGCCAGCATGTAGAGGACGCAAAAGAAAGAGCAACGGGGACGACACTCGGAGATCAATAAGGAGAAGATTGACATCCATGACACCTCTAACTTGGGATCAATTTTGTCAAAAACGGATGACGGAGTTTCAAGCATCGAAAACTCAAAGATAAGTTAAAACCTTCTATAATTTTTTTTTCTCTTTTGTTCCGAAATGTTATGCATAAGTACGAAGTTCTATGTTTTGACGAAAGTCAATATGTCTCGGTTGAGACTTAGTTTTGTTTTACTTTATTTAGCTAAGGCAAAAGTATTATTTTCTTTAAGTGTAAAAGCTAAAAACAAGCATTTTCTGTTGGTCGAAAGACTAAGTCTGTTATGTTAAAGCCAAAATTTGGCCGGAGATAAAAATAACTTCGTATTCTTGTACTAATAAGAATTTTAGTTTCAGTGCCGCCAGTTTGGCGAAGAATGAGTAAAGTAAAAATTTATTTTCTCTTATTCATTTTATGGTAAATTGTAAAAAGCATATGTATTAAACTTTTGTAAATGTATGTAAATACTTGCATGTTATGTAAAAGTAGAATTTAGTCTAGAAGCATAAAATTGTAGATGCTAAAAGTGAATGCTTAAAAGCAATGAAGTCAAAATTTAAGTATTAAACTGTAAAGTCATGCTTTAGAGCGAAAGCCTGCATGTTTAAAGATGAATGAGGGGGAAGTTAGAATGAATGTGTTTTGTAGGGTTCTCCACCTACATTTGAATTTTTAAGAATATTAAAGTAGCTCATTGAGTTGTAGAATGTCGAGTAAGGTGTGTCTATTTGGTTGTTGAATTCTAACAAATCATGGTGGTTAGGGGAAGTGTTGTAAGACTAAAACACGAATATTCCCGTTTGACACCACACACGGTGGAGAGCCAGGGTAAAGTTAAATTAATGCTTGAAAAATTGAATGAATGTGAAGTGAGCAATAACTAAGAAAAACGAATCGTTTAAAAACAAAAATTTATTGTGTCAAGAAAGTGTAAATTATAATGTATGTAGAAAGATACTGATACTTATTCCTTCCAGATGCTGGAAGGAAAGACCAAGATTGATTGATGAAGTCCAGGAAAAGTTGCTGTAAGAAGAAAGCTTTGTAACGAGCAAAAGAATTTTAGTATATAATTGTCACATAAGATTTTTTTTTTGTGTAAACGAGGCTTTCGCCAGTTAGTTCAGAATTAGATAAACTTACAACAGGTCGTTTGTAGGACCTGCTTCCAAGTTTTCCAAATTCTGGCAGCGGCAAATGTAGGGTTTATATTTATTTTAACTAACATTTATTTTAAGTTTAAACTATCTTTCCTGTCAAGCCTTACTTTCCCCTGGAACTGCCAATGTCAGAATATGTAAATTTGAGTAGAACGCGCAAGGATTCAAATTATCAGCGGAAGTATTCTGATTTAAATAGAAGGAAACAAGTTCGGTGAGAGAGTTATTTCTTACTTAGCGAGCGCGGAGGTAGAAATCGAGAATTGAAGAACCCCGCGTTGCGGCCTATGTGCTTGGCGGGAAGTAGTTGCAATTGTTCCAGTGAGCTTCAAGTCTGCTGAATTAGCTGCGGTATTTGTAAAACGCGGTGAGTTAGTTATTTTAGAGAGCCTCGTAGTTAGAATATTGTCTTTACTTTCTTTTCAGGTTTTTATTTTTATTTGACTGCCTAGTGGGCGCAGTCTGTAAGCGTCAAGAGGACGCCATTGTAATTTATTACGTTGAATAAAAAGGGACTTAAACCCTTTATAAGACTCTGTGGTTTATACAAGCTTTCACAGTCACCTCTTGGTTGCGTGCTAGTTAGAGGCGCGCAACGTTATAAGTATTTCCCCCAATCATTGAACAATTTTTTCTAAGATATATTTTTAAAAGACTGGCATACATTTTCTTCTGTATGTATGATTTCTGAAATAGAAATCGAATAATCACAGGGATTCTTCAGTCTCGTTTTATGTAAATCTACTCCTTTCTTTTTTGCAGTTAAGGATATCTGTAAAGTGACTTTTGTGCATATAGCTTAGGTGTGCAGTAAAATGTAATATACAGGAATCAATATTATAGGCTAGGGGTTTTCAACCTTTTGACTAACGCTTACCATCTAAACAAAAACTGAAAAACTTCAGTACCCCCACTGCATTTTACAATGATTATTTTCCAATTTCTCAATAGAAATATTATATATATATATATATATATATATATATATATATATATATATATATATATATATATATATATATATATGTTATATTGCCGTTTACACAACCCATTGGCTATTTATACTAAATATGCACACCTGTTTAAGAAGAGCAATTTCTTTATGTCTGCTCTTATTTCACTTAGTTTTAACCGTAAATTAGGATCCAATTTTAATTTTATTCTGTATTTATTTTTCAAAAGTAACATGGGAAAAATTCTTGTTCAACAAATAGGTTGTGCAAAAAGGAAAAAAAATACTAATAGCTTTATTTGAAATGCCTTTAAATTCTTTTTTCGGCTCAGCCAAAAGTTAACAAGTGTGTTATTCGGTTAGAATTCGATCACAGGAAATTTTAATCAATAGTTCTTTTTCTTCACGAGATAAAATTTCAGGTAAATTTGAACAAATTGGACTTCTAATCCAATTTTATTTTTCATAATCCTGGGTAAATAAATTTTGAAATTATTTACCAACGAAAAACAACGATTTTTAATGTCAAATGCTAATTTTTCTTTTATTTTCAAACTATTTTCGGTTAGAAATCTTTCTGAAAGTGGTAAAAAAGCTTAAAATGTTACTATCCAATTCTTTGAATATTAACTCGAGTTCTTTTTTACCGTGACATTTATTTTATTTCTAACACTAAACAAATTAACAGTTTGTCCTTGTAATCGTTAATACAGTTCATTTAAATTTCCAAAGATGTCAGCTAAACATGCTAAACGCGCCAACCATTATTCATTAAATAAACATTTTTGTAATTCAAATTTTGAATCGCAGAAAAAAATTTGAATTTTTGATCCAGGTTCAAAGAGACAATTTAAAACTTTGCATCTGGATAACCACCTTACTTCGAAATGGAACTAAAGCGTTTCCTGTTTATTGCGCATCTCCTGGCATAAAATCGTAAATCTACTTAAACTCAGCTTTTAATAAAATTGAAAATTTTTCACAGCTTGATTCAAAACGATTTTCAGGTTTCTGGAGTTGCTTTGGTTACTAAAGCTTCACAATAAATTGAACAGTGAGTAAATTGAGTTTCAGTTTCGACTTTCTATATTAGAGAAATAGCACCGGAATGTTTTCCTGTTAAAGCCCGAGCTCCGTCATTGTATACAGCAATGCACTTATTCCAAAGATTATCATTCTCAGACATAAAATTGTCAGTTTGATAATTTTTTTGCAGTTGCTCTATCATAAAGAGATCCACAAAATAAATACTCTTCCACAATTCGTTTATCTTCTTCAAAACGTATGCAAACAAATAATTGAACAAAGTTCGTTATATCAGTGCTTTCATCCAACTGCAATGCGAAATACTCATTGTGTTTTATCTTTTTGAATACGTGTGTCTTTTATGGAATTTGCCATTTCATGAATTCGTCGACTTATGTATTATTTGATAACGGAATGTTATGAAGTTCATTAGCCGCTTTTTCGTTGAATAATGTTAAAGCAGTAAAGTAAGAAAACCTTTCATTACTTTTTAATATTTTTTAACACCGATAATTTCCTCTCAAAATATTTTTCAGATTTATAATTTAAATTGGCATGCTTAGATTCAAGATGTCTTTTAAGAAACGACGATTTCATTCTGTAATTGAGTGATAGTTCACTGCAAACAACACACTGAGGTTGGGGGTTCATTTCATACCCATTTCAAGTAAACCCAAATGATAAATAACTTCCATTTATTTTCACAAAATAAATGGAATGTTCTTTAAACAGTTTTTCTTTTCAGTAGCTTTAATGCTAGGAGGTTCCATCACCTGGCGAAACATCATTTTTCTTCTTTGTCAGTCCTAGCCATTTTTCCATTTTGAAAATCTAGGTTTGTTTTATTATTTTTGCACAACTATTTAAATGCACAGTATATTACGAGTTCTTTAAAAACAAACGAGGATACTCTCAAATCGTATAGAAAAGTAAGCAATACAAAGCAACAAGGCAGTGAAGGCTGACCTCATTATCCCTTAAAACCATGCATACAGAAACCATTAAATGCCAAGAAGTTATTCTTCAAGCATACCATAAATTTATGTGATTTTCAATAGAAAAAATTATGTAATTTTTTTACCCTTCTTTATAACTTCATAAATACGATCTAAGCAAAAGGTAATTTCTGCGCAGAAAATGGAAAACATTTTGCTCCCTTGCGTGTCTTCCTGCAATAAACATACACGTAAATGGAAAGATTATTCCGTGAACATCAACTAAATAAGTCACAAAAGGAATACGAGAGAAATAGAAATGTTAAAAGTCTAGGATTCTTAGCTCAGGTCTTATGCTTTATATTTTTCGCACCTTCACATACGCATGCAATAAGCAACGTACTACAGCGTTTTGGGGCATAAAATGAACGTTAGAACATAAGATATAAAAGAACAATTCTTCTTTATGATAATAAAAGAATCCATTTAGTTTAGATTCCATCTGCTTATATTAAACTAATATATAGTCTGAACTTTTATATTAATAGGCAGCATTTAGTATTTATTATTATTAAGCAATAATTAAAATTGTTGATTTTCTGAATTTACGTTTATCTGTATTTAATACGTACGGAAGTAACCTTAAATGACATTCTTGAAAACTCTGTCCTAAAACAGCAAAGGACGAGAAATTCCTCGCACATCACAGCATTCTTAGAACACGGTTCAACAACGTTCAATACCTAGGATGCTAGGTTTAAAGGTTTAATAAAGGCCAAATTTAAGAAAAGGAAAAGAAACTGCAATTTGATAACCTTGGATTACTGTCCAGTACTTCAAAGAAATGTTTAATATTAAAAATATTTAAAAAAATTGAAAGAAGTAAAACATTACAAAAATTAAAAAGAACAGATGCTATACTAGTTATATAAATTACGAAACTAAAACCTCTTTTAGTAAACAAAACAGTTTTCAAGTGCTCATAAAAGTTATCAGTGGATATATTGCAAATGAATTGTATTTTATTATTTTAATGTTTTATAATCTTCTCTAACTGCTATAAATATACTTTAATTCATGGTATACTTTAATTCATGGTAATAGGGGCATTATTAAAACGTTTTAAAGGAAACGGATTTTACGAATATTTACAGGTATTTATAAACATCAAATACCTTTTTGAAAACAAAAATGAAGGTACGAAATCAAAATCATATTTACGTGATGCTCGGAGTTAGATCGTAGTGTTAATTTATAAATAAAATAAATATTTCCATGATTGAATAAACCAAAAATAAATAAAAAATCTAAGGCTGTAAATCTAAAACATACACGAAAGTAAACCTTTAAAAATATAACTAAATTTTTTACTTTGTAAATACAAATAGTTCCTTGAAAGAAGCTTTAAATTTCGCATAGAATTTCATAATTGTGTAGTTCACTTGCAGAAAGAAGTTTCTAACACCCTTCACTCGTGCGATCTAACAGCTTTTAGTGTTTATTTTTTCTAATAAACGTTATTGTTGATGGGTCTTTAAATAATAACTCCAAATAAAGGGGGCTAATTTATTATATAAATTTCACCATACTTAGCTTAATAAAAGCGATAAACAGCTTAGGGAGTAAACGGATATTAAGCAATCACTCCTTAACAAACGAAAAATATTGTTAGGTCGCAAAATCTCTCACACTGAAATCTAAATAACAATTAAACTGACGCTCTTTGAACCGCTAGACTCACAGCTGATTGCATCTAAATCCCTAGCTTTCGTATCCAAGTTCGCATAGCATAACACGGGATTCTGCCAGCTTTGGTGCTCTGCTAGAAAGAGCAGCTTTTTTGCAAACATAGTAAGCCAACAGCTTAATTACCTAACCAGTGAGAAATTCCAACCTTTAGGGAGGCAACCTGAGACGTTACGTAAGAAACAGAAACATAGAAAGCCTGAAGAATGCCACGGGAAAAGGAAAAGGAAAGCAAATATTCATACTCACGGATCTACACTCTGCACACAAAAAAAGAGGACAGTTCTATATCTTCCGTTCTACTCAACCAACTGACGAAATTTAACATGCGTTTTATCATTCATAAATACGTCAAATTTCAAAACGCGCCATTATACAAATTCAGGTATATTTTGGGAAATCTTGAATAAAAAACTCTAATCTATTTCAGGCATGCCTAGAATCTACTTTAAGGTGACGATGAAAGTTTTATAGGTTATAAACCAAAACTCTTTTCGAAAACTGTATAAAAATTACTAAAAAATAAAAATTTAAAAAATAAGTCAAAACATATCTCAAATTTTATTTGGATTGAACCTACATGCCGATTTGTAGAAGAAGAAATAAAACAAGTTTAATTAAAAAAGAGATATTAATAAATGTATACCAAGTAGTTCAATTAACAGTCAGGAGCTAAAAATTTGAAAGCTAATTTTTTAAAACCTACATACGCGATTTTTATGAATTTTGATACTTTGGCATAATTTGACTCGAAGAAGCGAAATATGAAAAAAATGGGTAAGGTATTTCAAAAAATGTTCGATTTTGTGTCAGAATACCTGTGATAGAACAGTGGTGTGTATAAATCTGAAACATAACCTAAATCGCGCTTTCGAGATTTGCAAAAAGGAAGATAAATTTCATCAATCGGCTCAACAGAACGGGAGATATATAATTTCCCATTTTCTTTTGTGCAAAGTGTTTATATACCTATTTGAAAAATAGTTACTATTAATTAAGTAAACTATGTAATGTAAGAATGGGAAGAATCAGTCACAAATTTGAAAATATAGTTTCACATATCTTTCGAAGAGTCGCCAAGTTAAAGAGAAATTGTCAAACACCGCCAAATTAAGGAGCAAATTGGTCCATATCTCATGGTTTGTTTGAGTTAGATTTAGAATTTAAAAGTTGTTGGATTAAGAATTGAAAAAAAAATCCATTCTATATAAGAAATGAATACTTATATACAGAACATGTGTTCGATTACACACAAATTAAACCATAAAATTATCATTCTAAAAGTAACTAATAAACAAGAAAGTAAAGCAATACTGCAAATATTTGCAAAAGTTTATGACATTATGAAAAACAAGCAAGGAAAAATATGATTTTAAATATAAGAAAATCACGTCAATGTAAAATTTAAAATTAAGCAAAAAAAGCAGCATTGTACTGCGTAGATTTTGAACAAAGCTTTAAGGATTCAAGCAAGATTTCAAGAACATAAAAATTAATCTACTGCAGAAGAAAGTTCAAATGAAAACACTTTGTTACATATAATTAGAAATTGCCCAACATGCATTTTTTTAAAATCATAATAACCGTGTTATATGGGATTATCTTGCAAAAATTAATATTTTCAAAATGTGAACGTCAGGTAAAAACCTTAAATCCATTAATATTTTAGTTATTTTGATTATAAAAAGAAAACTATAATTAATTTAAAATCAATTAGATACAATTAATTAAACCACATTTTTAAAACAAGATGAAAATTAAATTGTTATATCCAATGAAATTATAAAAGTTATAAGAAGTTTAGAAAATAAATATTTTTGGAAATGAAATTGCGTACAATATATTTACAAAATCTCACTGCATAAACTTACGAGAAAGGAAATAGTGAAGTGAACGAAAAGTGAAACAAAAATCAAGATTTTCTGAAAAGAGTTAGGGAAAGGCACATAAAAATAAGGATTTGCATTTAGCTTTTCGTAAGGAATAAAATTAGAAGCATAACAGAGATATATTTGTCAGCGCCTTATCATTTAATTCAGCATTACCTTTCAAGTGTCTAAATTCGGCAATTTTATTGTCAAAGAGTTTCACTCAAACTTTTAAACTGCACTTTGAAAAATATTAATTCAATTTTTTTAATATCTTTTAACTACATGCTTATTTGCTTTCCGAAGAAAAGGTAAAGAAATTCTAATGCATCGAAATGTTGAGTCTTTAATTTAGAATTTAGTGTAATCCTACTCTCCCACTTGGGCACTTATCCAAACCCTTTACGTCAAAGATGCCCTGCCCCCTCTCTTGAAACGACCCGTTTTCGACGTCACGACGGCAGGCTGGCATCGATCGGATGCGTAAAAGGGGAAGGGGTCATTCAGAAAATTTCGAACCCACCTACGCACATGTGGGCGTCGCTATATATAGTAACATGGGACTGCTGACGTCACTATGTAGCCCATTGATGAAATTTCTGGAAACCTACCTGGAGGAGAAAGATAATTTTTGGTTGAAACGCACATTTCAAGATACTTCAGCGTGAGATAGGAATGAATGAGGAAATTGCAGTTTTACCTTTACGTGAGGTGTTTGAAAAATAATGAAAATGAAATTCTTTTATTTTGGTTTCTACTAAACATAATCTTATTTTCTTTTCTTTCCAGTTTATTAAGGGATATAAACAGTAAAAGAAAATTTTATACACAATCACGCCTACGGCAGAGTTTGTAGGAGATTATTTAGAGTAAACTTTATGATAAAAGAAATGACAACAGAAATAGGAGTAGTGTACTTTGCGCAGGTAATTTGTAAATTCCTTTCTTTCGAATACTAATACTAGCCTTTCTCTAACAAGGAAGGTCTTCCAACTCTGAACTCTCAGTTTTTCTCAAAAATGTATATGTTACCGTGAAAGACCGAAATTGGAAAATGTCGACTTTCACCGGAGAATATCAACATTCACCAAATACGTCGGTGAAAGATCGACTATTGTACTACATTCTTGTATATTCGGACCCTCACCGGTGTATGTCGACAATCACAGATATGTTCTGGTGAAAGTCGAAAGGAGAGGTCATAAAGTGCCATAATAGTTTAAGTTGTTGCACTAAATAAGATTTGAATCACATAATTTAGTAAGTTTTTTATTACTGTTATTTTATTTTCTCATTTAGACTCATTTCGTACTGTATAATTAAGTAAGTTTTTAACTTCTATTATTTTCCTTTCTCATTTTGAATGTATTGTGTGTTTTAGGTTCTCATGTTCTTAAGTTCAAGTCTCAAGTACGTTTATTCACGACTGAATTACGGAGAAGAAAATATAATATTGTTATATGTTCAACATTCACCATAAGTACATGCTGAATGTCGACATTGACCGGTGTAAGTCAGAAATAAGAGTATTTGGAAAATATTTCGGACATACACCAAAAGACTATGTGAATGCTGACATTCACCGGTGAAAGTCGACGTTCTCCAGATTTCGGTGTTTCACCGTAACATAACATAAATTTGCTCATTTAAAATACATAATAGTAACTATAATAGTAATCAAATTAGTTGTTAATATTCTATATACATAGAGTTATAAAACTTTAAATAATAACGAGATTTTTACTAAGATTATTTGATAGTATTTTCTTTGCATGAATTGATCAGCTTACTGTAAAAAAAATTCGATATGCAGGTTTGAAAATTCGAAAAGTCACTAAGTTTAACAATTCACGCAACGAAAATATAAAATAATGCTTAAATATATAAAAAGAAAAAACAACGTATTTTGGTTGTCAACAATAAGCAACTTAAAATGACAGGTTATATAGAACTTAATTTAATACTTGGAAACAGACTTGATTAAATATAATTTAATGTCTGGAAAATTATTAGAAGAAGAATTTTACAGTGGAACGATGTCTCAGTTACTGAATGGTCTCAATATTTTTTCCCAATAACAATAAACATTACAAATAGAATATCACTCCTTCGTCCTTAAAAATCCTGTGGTATATGACTGAAGTTTCTTTTTCTTTTTTTTTTTTTTTTTTTTTGTCTTTGTTTTTTGTTTCAGATGCATTCTTTGACGAAACCAACTGCGAAACACTTTTATATGTACTATATTTTTCCTTTTCAGAGCCAAACTCTTCAATTATTTAGCTTCAAAAATCATCAAAAGAAGTTCAAAATTTTTAAAATCTTAGAAATCAAATTTTTGAGATTGCGATTTTCTGGAGCAAAGTTTGGCAATTTTGAATGATTGCTGTGTAATCTTGAAGAAAGCCGAGACCACATGTTATGCATTTATAACCTTAAATAATGATATAGTTTAGAATTAAAAGTCTATCCTAAATTTTAGATTTATAGTCAGCTTGACTATTTGCAGTTAATTTATTACTGGACAACTAATTCTTGAGACACATATTCTTCTTCACACAGTGTCATGGTAGCTATATGTCTCAATCTCATAACATTCTTTGAAAGTCACGTATTTACACAGACGAAGCTAAGAGACGATCTGCATAGTGAAGCGAAGTGGGAAAAAGTGCGCATTCAGAAGACAAAAGACACATAGAGTTAAAGTAATATGATTGGAGGAAAGATATCCGCATTACTACGCTTAAGATGAAGATGAGGAATTGTGAGGAATAATTTTTAAATGGTGCAATTTAGTTTAATACTCGTACATCATGAATAATTCTTAGTTTTAAGACAGGAAGGGGAAGTAACTAAATTAAAAGGAGGAACAAAAGGGACTATTGCCAAATTAAAGTTAGAAGTTTGTTTTCATATTTTATACCTTGCATTACACAGATACATATATGTATATGAAACAAAACATAAATACACATATCTATGTTTAAGGATATAGGAAAAGAAGAGTTTTTAAAGCGTAGCAAACCCTGATATAAATTTGTTTTCGGTCACAGAAAAATTAATTTATTTTCTGTTTGTCTTCTGTTGTTTCATGCGCAAGAATTTAGCAGTTTATTTTACGTTTACAGTTTTTGTTTTGAGGTTGTGGAATCAACTACATATAATTCGCTTAAGGTAGATTTATTAAAAGTTTAGACTGCAATATCTTTGGAAACTTAGGAAACAATTTTTATAAATCAGTATTATTATTGGAAATCAAGAAATGCGAAGAAGACTGCATACGAGTTTCCTGCTTTAGAAGCATATAATGTTAAAAAAGTTAATTGCTGGCGAAACATGAGTAGGGAATTGGAAACATGCAAGTCTGACTATACTGCCTTGGAGACTTCACAAAAATGTTTAAATTTCTTCAGGAAGTTCGTTACTATTGGCCAACAAATTCATTTTTCAGTTGTTCTTTTCGATAATTTGCCACTGGTGGTCAAAAACATTGAAACACGTTTTTTTTATTTATCCATAGAATAGTAGCAGCTAATTATGTTACTATTACGTATTTACAAATAATTAAAGTCGTATATCCTTTCCTGAGAAAATTTGAAAGTTCAAGGTTAATTTTTAACCAGTTAATTTTTTTTCTAATTTTATGAAAATAATTAAATAAAATGACTCAACAAAATTCTGTTTGGAAGATAATAATAGATGCTGAAGTATTGCTAAAACATATCCTGAGCATGGGGGTCAAATTCAGCGAGACTTAAATTTTACTGAGTTTTAGCTACAATTTGGCAACTTTATCTAAGAATTATATAATCGAAATAGACAGTGAAATTTAAATTTCTATCTGCAGCTGGTAAAATAGTTAGCTAAGGTTGGCTACTATATAGATGGAAATGGGTTTTAGCCTTGTTGAAAAATCTGGATTTTCTTATTGTGTTCCCCTTCTTTATTGCATTTTTCGTACTCTCTGTAATCATCTCGAGCAGATTTCTTAGAGATGAAACAGTGAAGTGATTGATAGGTTTGGATTCTCCATGGAATCCAAAATCGACAAAGAAGTCACAAATATGGTGATTTATCACGAAATATGCCGTAAGTTTCCGAGCATTGCCAAATTAATTTATAATAGCGACAATGTTTGCTATCAAGAAATTTTGTTATTTTTATCTAGAGACATCTTGCTTAATTGCTGAGCGTACTACAATTTTGCAGTAACATTGCTAATTAAGAGCCCACCTTTTATTAAATGCAAACGTTTTTTCAATTAATAATTGTGGTTGTGATTTATTTAACTTGTCTGACAGTGACATCAGAACAACTCAACAAATTAATCGTGATTAGGAGCGCAGGACTGTGTCTGACATTAGCATAGACTTTCGGTAACGTTATCCGAATTTCTTTGCATGAATCCCCGGGAGACATATACTAGGGTTTCCTCTTCTCTTCAGCCACAACCAAACCACTTAAGAAGCTATTCGGTTAGTATTGTATTTTAAGTAACCCCATGCCTCAGCAATACTGTACACTTACAAAATCCAAGCCTTCTCTGGGATTTTAACTTCAATGATGCGGCAGACAGCAACTTTAACATTACGCCGACCAGGGCAATCAATGAACAAGTTGTAGAATATACATTTAGTTTTATTAACTAGTTATTTTTTTGTTAATGTGCTTAGGTTTATCTCCAGCTCCCAACACTGAAAGTCGTGTTTTTAGCGAGTTTTTCAGCGTTCAAACCAAGCTGAGGAAGAAATGATATTTCTTGTATAAATTTTATATTAGTGTGAATCCCACCATGAATGGAACAAAAAGATACAAAATTCCAGAAATGTATGTACATCAAGGCGATCAAGAGTTATTTGGGTTTGAAATCTTCAAATTTATAAGTTCCGAAACTTAATGTTATGTCGCGAATTTTAATTATATTAATGTTTTTTTATTCTTATTCTTTATTCAAGTAATTTTATTTATACTCATGTATATTTTAAACTGGTAAAAAGAGCATTCTAAATTGTTAAAGTTTTATTTAGCTCGTTATTCTTGAAACTGTAGAAAGTGTAACAAAAACAGGAAACGTTATGAGAAAGTATCTGGTTTATAGTCTTTTGTTTAACAGTAGAACTCAAAGCAGTTAAGGTAATTGTCGAATGTCTTCGCTGCGGGTTTTACTAAATTGGGCAGGAAGTCATAAATCGGCTTTCTCATTTGATTTTTTTTTTTTTTTGTAAGTTTAGGAGATTGGATTTTCTTATCGTTAGTTTCCACTTGTTAACTGGAGGGTCTATTTCCCACGTTTTTCCCGAAGTATAGATGTCCGGTTGCACAGTGAGATTTTTCTTGTTTTTGATTCGTTGTGTGGCTGAAATTTCTCAGTTAAAGATAAAGCAAAATTCTGGGGTTGGTGAGATTTAATTTTATGATTTTTTGTGAGTCTATGAAGTTTCGGGGGCGGAGAGACCGAGTTTACTTCTGAGGCTGCATAATGTTAGAAGTCAGTCTTGAGTCTGATTTTGAGCTTCAAGGAATGAGGTAGAAGGAGAAATTGTGCCGGGGCTTGACCCCTTGCGGGTCTTGCTCGCCTGTCGGAGCGGAATCTGATATAGAGTGACTTGAGCAGCGGCGATGTGAAGGAGAAAAGCGATCGAGGGGCGTTTTGCCTTGATGCCGGCTTTGCCGTGCGGCCGGTTGCCGAGCAAAAAGGCTTGGGCTGCGTTTTTCTTTGCTCTAGAGGTTGCATTCTTTTCTGCGAAATGTTTTAAGAGTTTGGTGCGAGATGCGAGGAACATTTTCCTGCAAGATATCTGAAGAAATGTGCGCGAGCTGCAAAGAGCATTTGACTGAGAGCTGATTACTACTTTAGTGCGAGATGTATAGAGCAAATCTACCAAGAAAATTTAGCTCAGATTTTCCCTTTTTACCCGAATCTCCGGATAATCTCTTCCGAACTCGAAAATTTGACATTCCCGAAGTGAATATACCTGACACTTGGAAGTTTCGGATCGACATGTAATTATTACTATCCGACTGCTGTGGTTTCGGACGCCTAGACGTTCCACACAGAAATATGTTCCTGAAGAACGAACTTTTCCCTGATCTGGCGGTTAGTTTTACAAAAGGGTCTTGATCCCGTTTCCAGATATTCTTATACAGAATGGACTTCAGCGCGAGAGTGTTAGTTAAACTGTAATCAAAGTGTTGGATCAAGAAAATAGACTTCCTCCGTGAGTAGGAAAATTGGACACTCCCTTCAAGATAGTACTCGTATATTCCGAAGAATATGTGAGTGAAATTTTAAGATTATTTTCTCTCTTAGTTTTCCCTAATGCCATGGCGGAATAGTTAATAATAATTTACCTGGTAGAATAGTTAATAATAATTTATCTGGTAGAATAGTTAATAATAATGTATCTACATATTTAAAATGTTATGACTTATATAAATTAAATATAGCTAGTTAGTAATATTGAGAATAATAACTTTGTAGATAAACATCTTTGCCTTTAAAAATTTGCACATTTTAATTGTTGCAGAAATGAAAAGAAAATCAATATTAAGGCATTTTATTTTGTTTATAGTTATGATAAACAGAGGTAAACGTTAGAAGTTTAATTGTGTAATTCCTTTTGCATTTACTATTTTTGAAAATTAATAAATAAACACAATTTCATGCCAAGGCCAGTTTTAGGAGGATTAAAATATGTTTCACCTATTGAATTTGTGAGCTAGAAAAATGTTAATTTCTAATTAATGAGAACCATTTATTTGGAGGATAAAAAATATATTACACCTTCTTAATTTGTGAAAAAAATGTTTTAATTATTGAAAGCTGTAATTTTGTGTGACATTATGTGTTACTTTTCATAGTAAAATATGTGGTAGGATTACCGATCAGTTATCCAATATTTAGTAACATAGTAATATTCTAGAAATTAATAAATGTGTGTTTAAAATTTAATTGCACTTGTGTATTTATCTTGTGTGTATTTTCTTACAGTGGTCTGTCATACCACTTCATTTGTTTGAGCCGGGAGGCTTTTAAGTAACATGGAGCTTTCTGAATTTGGTGTTATTGTTTTTTCCCTTTTACACGTGTTCTCACAACATGCGCAATAGTACTAACCACTTAAACTAATTGCTTTGATTATGTGTTGAGGTTTAGTGATAAAGGAAATTTATGTGCTTGATAGTTTTACACTTTTGATGATATATTATTTATTTTTTGTTAGTGTGTTCGTCACCAGTAAGTCAGTTTAAGTTACGTAAAGTTTTAAAGTTAAAAACCCCCTAATTTCAGAACGCAACACCACCATGAATGGAACAAAAAGATACAAATTCTAGAAATGTATGTACATGAAGGCGATGAAGAGTAATTTAGGTTTCAAATCTTTAAATTTATAAGTTCCCAAACTTCAACAATTTTAGCAGTATTCATACGTTAAATAGCATCCGTAAACGTCTATATTTAAATCTTTATATCAAGATTTTCTGCCTAATTCTGTGTCAAAATATAATAAATTTTATAGAGACTGATAGAACATAGTTTTGTCTTTCTGTTAATATAACTTTTGTATACAAATGTATTAATTTATGCAAAATATTAGCCGTAATTTTAAAATGTTTTACCATTTTTCTTATTTAATATAAATATAAAGCCATTGTTTCAAACTCAGTGCATGAATTTGCAAATGCACATGCTAAAAGTATTTTTTATAAGAAACTGACGTTAAAATATTTAACTGTGTTTATTTATTAATTTTCAAAAATAGTAAATGCAAAAGGAATTACACAATTAAACTTCTAACGTTTACCTCTGTTTATCATAACTATAAACAAAATAAAATGCCTTAATATTGATTTTCTTTTCATTTCTGCAACAATTAAAATGTGCAAATTTTTAAAGGCAAAGATGTTTATCTACAAAGTTATTATTTATAAAGTTGTCACTTTCTATTATATTAGGTCAAATTCAGTACTCTTTGATTTCAGCCTTAAATGCAGTCTTCAGTAAGTACGAGCGGTGCATGCTATTAACTTTTATTTGAGTTAAAGAGTCCTTTAGACCCTTTTTCAGACTCTGTGGTACTTTAGAAGACATAGTGAATTATCACTCACAAAGTCTTTAGAAGTTTCGCACATTTCATGCTGCCAAGGAAAACGAGACGTTATAAAATAAAATGGATATATAATTACAATCCACGTGAATTTTCAAAAATATTTTTCCCACTTTCAGTTAAAATTAAATATGCATAACTTTGCTATGTGGTGTTAAAGTTTTGAGCATTGGGCTATGCATAACTTGGCTAAGCAAACTATGTGGAAACAATGTTGTCCAATAAAGCTTAATTTGGGGAAGCCCGAAGGATACCTTCGCGGAGGTTGTTTTTAAAATCCGACTCATATTTCAGTTAGACTTGAGGAAAATTACTCAAACAACATATAGCCAGTCCATTCAAAAGCCGAAAAGAAAAAAAAATGCAAATCATCAATGCTTTTCAACTTCAGCTGCTCGGCCACATATTAGCCCTCTAGTAAAGAAATGGCTTTAACTTTCCTCCATAAATCATCTTTCTTAAATTATATGTACAATTCAGTTTAAAGCGTAGAAAAAGGTGTGTACTTAGATATTTAATTAAGTTCAAAATATGTTAAATTATGAGTCAACAATAATTACACGCTAGGTAAGAAGAAACTGTTTTAGCAGAACTTGAATCATTCCCAATTAAAGACTACTACATTCTGGCAATATAAGATGAAATACCTCCAAATCCGAGGGTGTTTTGCTACTTTAGTTACAGCAACAATTGTACTGTACATTAATCATAATGGTTAGTTATAATGGCAATTACACAGCTACATTAATTATAAAGCAATTATACAATTAATTCTAATAGCATTTACACAATGAATTATAACATCAATTACACTATCATTCAATTACTAAAGAATTTCACTCTAATTTACTAAGACTAACTGAGGTAAAAACATAAAATTAAATTTCATTTTATGCGTTTTTGACTGCGTTTCTTCCCTACCAATATCCGAAACTCAGTGAGGTTTTATCAGAACACTTCCAATATCAAAGGCCAAGTACCCAAATCCAGCAGATAGATATATACTTCTCAGGTTGCTATATGACTGTTTTTCTTGGTTGCACGTGCAAATTTGTGTATATTTTTATAAATTGCAACTAACCATCACAAAACGTCTTTAAAGACATGAAAATTCCGATTATATACTTTCAGCAACAAAGTTACAACTAGCTTCAAAAGTTTGACTCGTGTGGCTAGAGAGCAAACATTTATTCCTGACTGCAATATCATTTATGTTCTTGTGAAATATTGGGATATATGTCTTTTGGTACAGAAAAAATAATAGCATCTATAAATAAGTCACGAAATAAATATGTTTGGTTAGAATTTTATTTCGACTTCAGTATCGTTTACATTAGTTGTTCCTGAGAACTTCTTATGCTTAATTACACGTGAATGTTTTTAGATATTAAATAATTATAATTATAAATTTTATATCAAATATTTATGTTAAATAATAATCATAATAATATAAAATATTAATATACACTAACTCTTTAGTTTTTCATATTATAATTATGCGCATTTTGTATGAATGCATTTAATAATGCTTATAATTTGACTCCTTTGGTAAATAATGAAGGCACATGTTTAACTGTGTCTGAACTATTATATTCATATGTTGAGTTCAACAAAAATTAATAAATAATTGTGTAGGACAGATGATTAATACAGATTTTCCTAAAACCAATGAACTGAGTATTTTCAAAGAGGCAAACCACGTATAGCACGTTTACCTCATAAATTTTAATTCCATTCGCTCAGCTGCAAACAGATTTATAAACTCCTAACAGCCAAGTCTATATTACAGAAACGTATGCAGCAAGGTAAAGAATTAAACTCTAGAGGGACTGCAGATAATAGAAACCTCTAGTACGTGATCTAATAAGACGAAAGGAAATCAATCGTGATGAGCATTGTGAGTTTTGATAAAAGGAATATTTTACTTCAATTCTTTTCGCAGAATTTGGGAGCAGCAACAATGTAAGCTAAAAGGTGTAATTGAAATGTGTTCCCGAAATACTCGTAAGTTAAAGGAATTGCAATAAACTCAATTCAAGGCTTACCGTTTGGTAAGACTTTTCCATTTAAAAATCGGAAATTTCTACTGGCACGCAATCATATATTTTGTTTCGAGTTTAAGAGCTTATTTATTAATCCACTTCAACTACATTCACATTACGATAAGATGTTATTAGACCGGATGAATCCAATTTTACTGATTGCATGACACTGAGCGCATGACGATGAAGAAGGAAAATCTACTTTGATGTTTACTTTCATCAGCTGAAATATGCTCAAGGCAAATGTGTTTCGATTCAGAAATAAATTCATGAAGAACTGTAAATTATATTTCTTTAAAATAAATTAATAAAAGGGTCTTTTTCTGAAATATAGCTTGAAAATATAACATTTTCTAAATGTAGGAATTCATATAGGTACTCCTTACTCCAATTAAATTTCGAATGTGGCAACGGACTTTGGTTAAAAAGCCTATACATAGAGCGGTTTTGAAGTCGGCGAATCAGGAACCTTTGGTGTCACATTTTCTCACACTTCTCTCTGATTACCCTGCATACTTTGTAGGGTTTATATTTATTTTAACTAACATTTATTTTAAGCTATCTTTCCTGTCAAGCCTTTACTTTCCCCTAGAATTGCCAATGCCCGAGTATGTAAATTTTAGTAGAACGCGCAGAGTATTCAAATTTTAGCAGAAGTAAATTGAGTTAAATAGAAGGGAAACGAGTTTGTAAGTGTGCTTCTTGAATCGCGAGCGTGAAGTTTGATAGGTAGAAATTTAAGAAACGCGTGTTTCGGCCTGTGTGCCTATTTCGGCAGTTCGTTGAATCTTTCAACTTCTTAAACAGTAAGTTTGCTGAATCTCAGCTGTATCTTAGAACGCGGTTAAGTTAGTTACAATTATAGAGCCTCGTAAATAGTGACTACGTTATTTATTCATCCTGTCATTTATCTTTAGTTGTACTTTTCTATTTGGTTTAACCGCCGGGTCGGCGTAGTTTGTGAGCGTCAAGTGAACGCAACTGTGATTTCTAAAGTGAAATAAAAAGGGATTTAAACCCTTCTTACGAGTTTGTATAATTTACAGTTCATAGCAGTCACTACTACTGTTGCCGACAAGTTGGGGCCACGCAACATCATAACTTACTTCTTTGCAGATTACTGTTTCATGACTTCCCTTTATAATTTCTCCTTTTTCATATGTGCTTTTCTCCCGGATGTCTTATGTTTTTCCTTTTTCTTGTTTTATTGCACGTTCATGCAACATTCGCTCGGATCAAAACTTGAGAGGGTGACCTCTCACGTGACTGGTATCGGTGAATCAGATTTGTTCGCACCTGCATCCTCCCCCATCCCTCTGTGTTTCTCATCTCTTTTCTACTTTTGACTTACATTTTTCGCTTACACTCATATACATACATTCTATTTTACGTTTTCCTAATATCGCAGACCAAAATTACACAGGCATGGGCCTGCACTTTTTTATCTCACATGCAGCTCACTCACTGACTCCCTTATTTGCAAAATATTTATGTGTGGTTCCCCTAAACGGTGTTATCGGAGATGCTGGTAATAGCGTAACGTTGAAGCTAATAGTTCACTCTGACGTCAGCATAAATGAAAGAATCAAAGTATCAAAGTTTTCACTCTTCTTTCTTTTCTTTCTCCTTGAGAGTTACCTCGTACGTATAAATAAAGGCTGCAAAATATATCTAGTAGCTTTTAACTTACCCGCCTATTCTATACCGCCATTTCGTTAGCAAATCCTGGTCATTTAATTACTTATGTTTCATAAAGCGTTTAATATTCGTTATCAAGATTTTCCTCGTTGCATACACTGCTAGGATGAAGAAGCATTCCTGATATTCCTGATTACAGTTTCCAATCTGGTGGAAAATGTTTTACGTCATAGTTACGAAATCGAACAAGCAGCGTTTTTCTTAAAAAATAGCCGGACATTTTTCATTCCTACCAAGTCATATAGTATTCTGCAAGCACGATATCGAATTTTAATCAGTGAATTTTACGATGCTTCCAGATTTCATTTCCTTCGATGTGCCGACAAACTCGCGAATTTGGTGAATGGTGTTATGTAAGTATTTTGTGACCAAATATTTATCAATATTTCTCAATACAGACTTAGGGTTCTGAATAAATTCGTGTTTCACAGGTGTTGATATTGCGTGTTCTTTTTTGGTACTAGATATGGGTAGTCAATGTTTATCTTTATCTAATTTTAGGTTATTGAGAAGCATTAGAATCAGTCTTAACATTCTCTTTTATTGCGGCAGCAGCGCAGATAATAATTAAAATAGCTATCCTTAACTATTTCACTACCAGCTTTGCTACCGTGACTCTCAGAGTTTTAGCAATTTTAATAATCTCTCCTTTTTGAGTTTACTGCGGCTATAAATTTCATAGCAATTATCAAACAATTTACCAGGAAGCATAATTGATGTCTACAGTCGTTTCGCATCGGAATAAAAATTTCTTGCTTTCCGTAAGAGCATGTCAAGCAAAAACACAGCACAGTGATAGCAATTATGTAGTTTAAAAAAAGTGAAACAATTAACATCATACATAAATCATTAATAATAGAGGAAGCTAAGAACAGAAGAATCGAAGCGTGGGAACCTAAGGGGCATATTATCGGGGTCCGTGACAGTTAGCCGAAAACCACTTATCCGAAGGAACACTTAACCGACACCAGTTAGCCGACACAGAAACTTAGCCGACACGGACACTTAGCCTACAGGACATTTAACCGACACGGACACTTAGCCAACAGGTCATTTAGCCGACACGGACAGTTAGCCGACAAGACATTTAACCGACAAGAACACTTAGCCAACAGGACATTTAGCCGACACGGACAGTTAGCCGACAAGGATATTTAGCCGACAGGACACTTAGCCGACAAGACATTTAGCCGACAAGGATACTTAGCCGACAGGACATTTAGAGCTACGGGACACTTACCTGTCAAGATATTTAGTCAACAGGTTACTAAGCCGACAGTGACGTTTAACTGACACATACCCAAAAATTATTTAAACTATGAATTACAAAATTTTTCGACTACTCCACAAGTTCAATATATAAGTCATTTTTTTTAACCTATCAGTAAAATTCATTTTTCGATTCTTAAAGATCTCATATGTGCTATTAATTATTGTGTTAATTTAGCATTGTTTGATATGTATCGTGCTGTTTGGTGTACATTGGCCAAATTGAAAAAGCGCTGAAATTTCTCGAAAATGAATAAAACAAAACCTTAAAGGATATTTTACTTCTAAATTAAACATTATACACTAGTTTAGGGCTATAAACATTCACCTAAGTAAGTATTTTAAGCAAGAGGCGTGGTTAATAAAATATTACAGAATTTTTATCTCAAGAATGGTGGCATGAACTGCAAATTATAGAGGTCACAAATAATTTATACCTTTGCTTGTCTTAAAAATTCACTTTTTTTAAAATTCTTTTTAATAACAAAATAAAATATATTTGCTAAACTAACCCTCAGCACTATATGTTTCCATAAAAAGTATAATTCAAGGATAACAATAATTTTTATTGCATTGCATTTTGCGCATTTTTTTCAAGCGTAATTCTTGTATAAATTTCTTTACTTTCGTAAAACGGTAAAAATTCTAAACGCAAAACTTATGAACTTATTTTTGTGTACAAATAAAGTAAAATTAAATAATATTGTTAGCATATGATGCTTTGAAACAAATAAGGTAAAATTAAACAAGATCTGATAATTTTCTTTGATTTTATGAGCATTTTCAGGCAGTAGTTTTTAAAATTATTATAACATAACAAGACGATCATTTATTTGATTATATGATAATTAATTATTAACATTACAAGATGATTATTTATTTTAGCAATTCATAAAATTCGGAGCATAAACGTTTTTGAGTGTAATGGGAAAAAAAAAAAAAAAAAAAAAAAAAAAAAAAAAAAAAGATAAACTCTGGAAGCACTCAGCAATATAATTTTATATTACGCCCAAAGGAGCATTTTTGTAACTTTTTGCGTGTTACCTTTATTTATTAAACATCATGTTTTTCGCAAATAAATCACATAAAATTCAATTCAAGAACTATATCACAAAATATTTGAAAATGACTTATCTTTAGAATTACCGCATTGGAGATAAAAATGTTATTTTCTGTACGGGGTTGCCATTGCTTGCTTTGAACTCGTTGACTTTGCTAATCAAAACTTCGTTAAAGTTACAAAATATGAAATGGATTAAAACGAATTTGAAATTAGGCCTTGCAGGTGCCCATGTTCGGGTGGACGATTACGTTATTCAAAATTTTATGGTTCTAAATTCTGCCGTTTTTTTCACAGTGCAAGAGAAACATACGTGCATTCATGCAGATTCTTCATTATTTAATTTCTTTAAATATAATACAGGGCGATAATATTTGGTGGCAACAGTTTGCAAAGTGAAACGGACATTTATAGTGAAGCAAAGCAAAATGCCGTTTCGAAACTAATAGCTTTTCTGAGCTGCCGCCTCTTTGGGCTGATAAAATAAATTAACAATAAATAAGAAAATTTATGCAGAACTAGACATAAGTTAAAAATTAACCACTATAAAATACTAGCACAATTAATTATTACAGTCAAATACAATTTTTAACTTTATAATAAATGAATAAAAATTATTAAAGTGTTAAAAGTGTTAATCACTATAATGTAATATGAAATATTATTGAAATAAAACTTTTTTGTAGAATATTATGCTTTAATATTCAGATATAATTTTAAAAAAGCAGTACAAATAAGAATTTTAAGCAAAAACTTTCAAAAATCCCTTTTTTCAATTTTAGTATTTTTTACTTATTTATACCAATAAAAGCAAATTTATACAAGAATTACGCTTGAAAAAAATGCGCAAAATGAAATGCAATAAAAATTATTGTTATCCTTGAATTATAATAAATAAATAATCAACTTGTAATGTTAATAATTAATTATCATATAATCAAATAAATGATCGTCTTGTTATGTTATAATAATTTTAAAAACTACTGCTTGAAAATGCTCATAAAATCAAAGAAAATTATCAGATCTTGTTTAATTTTACCTTATTTGTTTCAAAGCATCATATGCTATCAATATTATTTAATTTTACTTTATTTGTACACAAAAATAAGTTCATAAGTTTTGCGTTTAGAATTTTTACCGTTTTACTAAAGTAAAGAAATTTATACAAGAATTACGCTTGAAAAAAATGCGCAAAATGCAATGCAATAAAAATTATTGTTATCCTTGAATTATACTTTTTATGGAAACATATAGTGCTGAGGGTTAGTTTAGCAAATATATTTTATTTTGTTATCAAAAACAATTTAAAAAAAGTGAATTTTTAAGACAAGCAAAGGTATTTGTGACCTCTATAATTTGCAGATCATACCACCATTCTTGAGATAAAATTTCTGTAACATTTTATTAACCACGCCTCTTGCTTAAAATACTTACTTAGGTGAATGTTTATAGCCCTAAACTAGTGTATAATGTTTAATTTAGAAGTAAAATATTCTTTAAGGTTTTGTTTTATTCATTTTCGAGAAATTTCTGCGCTTTTTCAATTTGGCCAATGTACACCAAACAGCACGATAAATATCAAACAATGCTAAATTAACACAATAATTAATAGCACATATGAGATCTTTAAGAATCGAAAAATGAATTTCACTGATAGGTGAAAAAAATTACTTTTATATTGAACTTGTGGAATAGTCGAAAAATTTTGTAATTCATAGTTTAAATAATTTTTGGGTATGTGTCAATTAAACGTCACTGTCGGCTTAGTAACTTGTTGACTAAATCACTTGACAGGTAAGTGTCCCGTAGCTCTAAATGTCCTGACAGCTAACTCTCTGTGTCGGCCAAATGTCCGTGTCGGCTAACTGTCCGTGTCGGCTAAATGTCCTGTCGGCTAACTGTCCGTGTCGGCTGTATGTCTTGTCGGCTAACTGTCCGTGTCGGCTAAATGTCCTGTCGGCTAAGTGTCCTTGTCGGTTAAATGTCTTGTCGGCTAACTGTCCGTGGCGGCTAAATGACGTGTCGGCTAAATGTCCTGTAGGCTAAGTGTCCGTGTCGGCTAAATGGCCTGTCGGCTAAGTGTCCGTGTCGGCTAAGTGTCCGTGTCGGTTAAATGTCCTGTCGGCTAAATGTCCTGTCGGCTAAGTGTCCCTTTCGCCTAAATGTTCTGTCGGCTAAGTGTCCCTGTCGGCTAAATGTCCTGTCGGCTAAATGTCCATGTCGACTAAGTGTCCGTGTCGGCTAAATGTCTTGTCGGTTAACTGGTGTTGGTTAAGTGTCCTGTCGGCTAAGTGTCCGCGACCGATATTATCGAAGAGCAACCGAAAAGGCAGGAAAGATAAAAAACTTAGGCAAAATTCAGCCAGGGGCTTTTGCATTTTCATACTCGCAATAATTACAGTAATTATTATTCGATTGGTTAGTAGGAGATGTTAGATTAACACACCTTATGTAATTATTCATCAACTAATTTAATTAGTACCTTTGTGTGATTACTTATGCATGAGTATCAGAAACCGAAAGTCTTCAAGAAAATAAAAGCGCATACGTACTTAGATTAACACTACCTTGCAGCGATAAAATTGTTATTTAGCTATTTAAAGTAGCTAAATATTTCGTCGCAAAGCTTGCAAAGCTTTAGATAAGATTCCAATTTATTTAAAGAAGCTATAATGAAACGTTTTTCAGGTGACCACCTATGATAATAAGTTGTTCTGGTTTTCTGTGAAGGTAATTGCCGTATAGAATGTAAGGTGGCCTCTGATAAGATATGACACCGAAAATAGGGCTAACTCGTATATATAAAATAATCTCAAGTACTTGAGCTCCATAAACTGAAGACGCTTTACTAGAAATATCAGATATACCATAAATTTGAATATTGTTGAAATTGTTATACAAAATCAGTTAACTGGCACATCGTATTGTAGTTTACGCACAAAGACTTATCACGGGAAAGGATTTTTCATGATGGAGGTAAAACAGCAAATTTTTGTTCAAATTATTATCCTATACCTGTATCAGACCATCAAAGGACCAGTATAAGAATAGAATGATGAAAATTAAAATTATACAGTAGTTTGCCTTTTCGAGCATATTACGAAATTGTTATTAACGCAGCAATCCATCTTGATTACAGTTGCACATCTTCTGCTAAAGAATTTAAATGTGCTCAGTTTCACAACATTAACAACATATTCCAATCTATCAAAGAAAATGAGAACTAAGTATATATTATTCTCGTTCCCAAATGGGAACACCCATCTTTGAGATAAGTCTTAAAGCGCAAACAATACTCAGATACGCAAATCTGTTCATCTTATTTGATGTTTATAAATATATTTATATTTACAGAACATACTGTAAAATTAAACAATCTAAATACAGCACCTTGGCATAGAGACGGTGTAAATGTATCTTTTTAATGTAAAACTTAATAGATAACTCATAAGAAATTCTCTTCGTCCATATTGGGTGCTTTCCTCCGGCTAGCACTCGGAAAGTCCGAAATTCAAATCCCTGCTCCGGAGCTATCTGGGACTCAGTAGGCTAAGTGAAACAAGAAACACGAAAAATTGACTACGCCTTTCCCGGGATTTGAACTTCGGACCTTTCAGTTGGCAGCCCGACGCTTTCCAATTACACTACGAAAGTACTCTGCAAGGAAGGAGAAAATTCCTTGTAACGTGAGAAGAGTACCGTATTTTTCAAATTTTAAATTGTTCATTTGAGAAGTATCCTTTTCAGAAGCTACTTTAAGGTGAAAAGAATGTCATCACTGCCTTATATTCAAAGCCCGGTGAACAGGCTGGGTGCATGAGCGTTTTCGAGTTTTTCCCCATGTGTAACGTGCAGAGCCAGTTGCCTTTAGAAAGTCCTCCGCGAAGGCATCCTTCCGCCTTAGGAAAATATCTCTTGAATTCTTTGTCATAATTAAATAAACTAAACCTATATTTTTGCATTATTAATCAATTTAAGTGAGTCATAAATCTTATTTTATTACCCAGTACATGTTGGATTTAACACCAGTCTTATCCTACAATGGCACTTCTAATTACCTTTTTCATTTCAAAGGAATTGTTGCTCTAATTTTACAGATTTCAGAAATGATTCCTTTTTTTTACTATTTTGTGTTCTATATTTTTTAGTATCAACTACCCAAAAAAGGGTTTAAATTTTTAAGCTTTTTGTAAGCTTATTTTTGATATCAATGCTATAATTTTGCAAATTTTTGCACTACTTACTGCCACTTGTATGTGTTGGACTGATAAAAATATCAATTACTTTGATTAATTTTCTGAGATTCTTTCAAGTAATAAATTCAATTTTCAATTTCTCCATTGTAACTTTAGAAACAGGCTGATGTATTTATATCTTTCGCTGTATCAACCTCCTGATGACGAAGAGTGAAAGCTACTAAATAGGTGTTTCCTTTTCCATTTTGCTTTTAACAATTTTTGCTCCTTTTATGCATGCAATTTACCACTGTGATTCTGTTTTTTTTTTTTTAATGGTTTTTCCGAATTGAATATGCAATGGTTTTTCATTGTATTATTTAACTTAATTTATTCAGCGATATATACTATGTATATATGTAAATTAATTAATTAATTCTATATATATATATACAGGGTGTACCGTAAATGTTGCGACAAACTTCTGGGGGAGGCAGGGCACATCATAAGGATTAAGACTTGCATAGGAAGCCATGCCCGGAAATCTCAGGGGTAGGTGGTAGCAGAGGTAGAAGATGGGAGGAATATTTATTGAACATGAATACAAATGGTGTACGACAGCTTGAATGTTACAACAGATGCTCGAAGTTTGCACCATGAGACGCCAAACTTGCCTGACACTGACGGACCATTTACTGCCGGACATGTTTAAACACACCAGTAGTTTCTTTGATTGTAGCAGGCGAGTCTTGCCACAAGATCTATTTCAGACACAACAGGATCGTGATACACGACACTTTTCATGGCTCCCGACAAAAAGAAATCTATAAGTCAGGTGAGCGTGGAGGCCAGGGAACTGGTCCACCCAGCCCAATCCATCGATGCGGTAATGATGCGTTCAAATGGCTACGAACATCCAGTCCAAAATGAACACGGGCCCCATCATGTTGAAATCACATGTTACGCCTCAGATTTGGTGGAACATCATCAAGCAACTCGGGAAGAACCTACTGCAGAAAGATCGAATAATTCGCGGTATTGAAATGGGCCGTCGGTGTCAGGCATGTTTGGCGTCTGATGGTGCTGTGGTGTAGTGGCCGAAACCGCTATGCACAACCTGGGTTGTGACATCAGGTTGAAAACAAAACCCAGCATACAAAATTTATTGAATGCCAAAAATATGGCTACATACAATTCGACAATTTATCTTTTTTTAAAAAATCAAATTCTATACATCAATCGTTCGACAGCCATATGTGGCTCTCGAGCCTGCGTTTTTAACATTGCCAGCAATTTAATATTATTTTAATAACAACTATATTTTACAACTTAATATTAATTAAGACACAATAACACGCCGAATAAATACTAATTCAGAAGTCAAACAACAAAAATCAGCGTTATATTTACCAAATTTTCACAGGACTAGTTTCGATGGTTTTACCGAACCACCATCTTCAGCTGCAAAACCGCAAATGAACCAGATAGGAAATAATGATTAAATAAGATAAGAAAGCCTGGACAAGAATAAGCAAGTGGCGCCATCTGTTGGTGAAACCAGAACTAAAACATAATTTCTTTAAAGGCCTAAGGCAAATTTGGATTGGAATTAGGATCGTGAACTAGAACAGAAAGATTTTTATGAATGTGAAATGCCTCTAGAAAATCCAGTTCTCCAATGGAAGATGTTTTTTGAATAATTTTGGCAGCAGAAAAACTGAAAGTGTGGTTTTCGGACCAACAATGTTGAGCAACAGAAGACTTCTGTGTTTCCTTTTTTCTAACATATGCCTCATGTTCCTTGACGTGAAATTTTAAGGCTCTCTTAGTTTGGCCAATGTAAATTAACTGGCAAGGAATCCTGTAAATACCCCAGGAATTCATATCCGGAATGGGGTCCTTGAGTATGGAACTCGGAATTTTATTGATGGAAGAATAAACAACCCGAAAGTTAAATTTCTGCAAAATATGTGCAACTTTATAGCTAATTGATGGAAAGAAGGGAATGACAACAGAATTTTTATAATCTCCTAAAACAAGAGTGTGCCTTTTAGTGTGTTGAGATGAGAATTTTTTAACTGCTTGATTAATAATGTTGGGTGGAAAGCCCCTGTCAATAGCTATTGCTTTTAAATAATTTAGTTCTTCATCAAGGGCTAGTTTGGAGGAGCAAACTTGAAGAGCACGGAAAACATAGGAATAAAATGAAGCTAACTTTTGTTTAGTCGGATGACATGATTTAAAGCGTGGTGGAAGGCAAACCGATGAAGGTTTACGGTAAACCGTAGTACTAAAGTTGGATGTGTTACGTGTGACCAGAATGTCGAGAAACGGAAGAGAATTGCAAGTCTCAAGTTCAAAAGTGAACTGAATAGCAGGATCAATAGAATTCATTGTTGAAAGAACTTTATTTAAATCATCTTTATTACCTTCAAACAGAGTAAAAGTATCGTCTACGTAGCGGAACCATGCCGGGAAGTTTAAAGTTTCAAACAATTTTGTTCATAATAATGCATGTAGATATCAGCCAGGATGGGACTGAGGGGGCTTCTCATGGCTAATCCCTGAGTTTGCTTGTAATATTTATTTTGGAAAACAAAATGTGTTTGTTTCATGTGTGAGAGAAATTAGCTCATCAATTTCGATGCAAGAGAAATGAAATTCGCGAAGTCTGGTTTCTAGACATCTTAATGCACCCTCCACTGGGACATTGGTGAATAATGATTTTACATCAAAAGAAACCATGAGTAAATTACTAGGAGAAATGTTTTTAACTTTTTTTACAAACTCTATTGAATTATGGTGTAAATGTTATTGTCTAATAGAGTTGAAAATCTAGAAACTAAATATTTAGCTAATGGATACGAGGCAGTACCTAAATTTGATACAATAGGGCGGAAAGGAATACCACTTTTATGAATTTTGGGAAGAGCATATAATCTGGCACAATTCGCAACAGATGGGATAAGTGAATGTTTTAAGTTGCCTGAAATGATTTGCGAAGATTTGATCGCAGTTTTTATTTTTGACAAGTCCGAAGGTGAAGGATCTTTAGGGATCGGATTATATGGTCCTTCGTTTAAGAGTTTAGTGACACCATCGACGTAAGTGTTCCTATTCATGACGACTATCTGGCCACCTTTGTCGGCCTTTGAAATAATAATATCCGGGTTAGAATGAATTTCACGCAATGTAGCTCTTTCTCTCGCAGTTAGATTTGGTTTCAAAGGTTTATTACTGAATTTCACATTATGAGCGATAAGATGCCTAATCATTTCTTTCTGTGAATCTGAAACTTTACTGAACTTGAAAGCTTTTTCGATAGGAGCCAAAATCTTTGTGGCCGCCATTTTATGATTGCATGAGTTTCGGTAAGTACTTTTTTGCAATTTTCAAGTTATGTTTATATTTTGTATATTTGGATATTGTGCTTTGCTTGTCTGATTTCATGCATTTTGCTTACAAACGTTTTGTTTTCTATTAATTTCAGTGAGGGATTTTTCTGCTGTTTTGTGTGTGCTTTATTATTGTTTAGTTAATTTAGCTTGATTTTCTGTATTGTTTATCATGCCTTCATCCGTTAATCGTTTCACTAAATTACGCCTCAAACGGCAAAAATTCCTGAATCATCTTGACTTTTTACTTAAATGTAAATGTAAAAAATTGATCCCAAATTTTATTCAAATCAAATCTAATCAAAAACCTTCGAGTCGCGTTTCAAGAATTCTGTTAAATTTCAAGCTTGCCTTACTTCGGTCCGTCATAAGGGATACACGTCAACAATTGTCCAAAATTGAACGTGAACTCTATAAGCTTCATCTGGAACTCGCTAAATCATATCCAAAATTCACTGCCCTTGAACAAAAGTCTTGGTCTAGAACGGAGAATGCAGTTAACCGTCATAAAAACACCCTTGCAATTAAATTCGAAAAACTTCTTTTACAATCTTCCAGTTCAAGTAGTTCAAAAAATCTTCCCATTGTAAACATCAAGCCAATAGTTAATATTTCTAATGTTAGTCTTTCAGAAGAACAAGAGAGAATTCTAAAATATAATTTTAACTTCTCACAAACCTGTAAACCCTCGATTCCAAAGATTTTGGCTCCTATCGAAAAAGCTTTCAAGTTCAGTAAAGTTTCAGATTCACAGAAAGAAATGATTAGGCATCTTATCGCTCATAATGTGAAATTCAATAATAAACCTTTGAAACCAAATCTAACTGCGAGAGAAAGAGCTACATTGCGTGAAATTCATTCTAACCCGGATATTATTATTTCAAAGGCCGACAAAGGTGGCCAGATAGTCGTCATGGATAGGAACACTTACGTCGATGGTGTCACTAAACTCTTAAACGAAGGACCATATAATCCGATCCCTAAAGATCCTTCACCTTCGGACTTGTCAAAAATAAAAACTGCGATCAAATCTTCGCAAATCATTTCAGGCAACTTAAAACATTCACTTATCCCATCTGTTGCGAATTGTGCCAGATTATATGCTCTTCCCAAAATTCATAAAAGTGGTATTCCTTTCCGCCCTGTTGTATCAAATTTAGGTACTGCCTCGTATCCATTAGCTAAATATTTAGTTTCTAGATTTTCAACTCTATTAGACAATAACATTTACACCATAAAAAATTCAATAGAGTTTGTAAAAAAAGTTAGAAACATTTCTCCTAGTAATTTACTCATGGTTTCTTTTGATGTAAAATCATTATTCACCAATGTCCCAGTGGAGGGTGCATTAAGATGTCTAGAAACCAGACTTCGCGAATTTCATTTCTATTGCATCGAAATTGATGAGCTAATTTCTCTCACACATGAAACAAACACATTTTGTTTTCCAAAATAAATATTACAAGCAAACTCAGGGATTAGCCATGGGAAGCCCCCTCAGTCCCATCCTGGCTGATATCTACATGCATTATTATGAACAAAATTGTTTGAAACTTTAAACTTCCCGGCATGGTTCCGCTACGTAGACGATACTTTTACTCTGTTTGAAGGTAATAAAGATGATTTAAATAAAGTTCTTTCAACAATGAATTCTATTGATCCTGCTATTCAGTTCACTTTTGAACTTGAGACTTGCAATTCTCTTCCGTTTCTCGACATTCTGGTCACACGTAACACATCCAACTTTAGTACTACGGTTTACCGTAAACCTTCATCGGTTTGCCTTCCACCACGCTTTAAATCATGTCATCCGACTAAACAAAAGTTAGCTTCATTTTATTCCTATGTTTTCCGTGCTCTTCAAGTTTGCTCCTCCAAACTAGCCCTTGATGAAGAACTAAATTATTTAAAAGCAATAGCTATTGACAGGGGCTTTCCACCCAACATTATTAATCAAGCAGTTAAAAAATTCTCATCTCAACACACTAAAAGGCACACTCTTGTTTTAGGAGATTATAAAAATTCTGTTGTCATTCCCTTCTTTCCATCAATTAGCTATAAAGTTGCACATATTTTGCAGAAATTTAACTTTCGGGTTGTTTATTCTTCCATCAATAAAATTCCGAGTTCCATACTCAAGGACCCCATTCCGGATATGAATTCCTGGGGTATTTACAGGATTCCTTGCCAGTTAATTTACATTGGCCAAACTAAGAGAGCCTTAAAATTTCACGTCAAGGAACATGAGGCATATGTTAGAAAAAAGGAAACACAGAAGTCTTCTGTTGCTCAACATTGTTGGTCCGAAAACCACACTTTCAGTTTTTCTGCTGCCAAAATTATTCAAAAAACATCTTCCATTGGAGAACTGGATTTTCTAGAGGCATTTCACATTCATAAAAATCTTTCTGTTCTAGTTCACGATCCTAATTCCAATCCAAATTTGCCTTAGGCCTTTAAAGAAATTATGTTTTAGTTCTGGTTTCACCAACAGATGGCGCCACTTGCTTATTCTTGTCCAGGCTTTCTTATCTTATCTAATCATTATTTCCTATCTGGTTCATTTGCGGTTTTGCAGCTGAAGATGGTGGTTCGGTAAAACCATCGAAACTAGTCCTGTGAAAATTTGGTAAATATAACGCTGATTTTTGTTGTTTGACTTCTGAATTAGAACTTAATATTATTTTAATAACAATTAAATAATTATATTTAGTCTCGTGATTTCATCACGTATATTGCACTCTGAATTTGCAATTTGAAATTATTCGTTGTAGATTTATGCGACCTTATCAAAACTCCTCCCCTCATAAAGGAATTTTTCTTGACTATGTAAGGAAAAATTCTAAATACTTTTCACTGCTTTCAAAACACAAGTGATAGCCATTTAAGTGATAATAGAGAAGCCAGTTACATTACCCTGCACTTATTTCTAGATAACAAAAATGCAAAAATACAACAAAAAAAAATTAAAATTTTGAATCTACACAAAGTACCTTTTCAGTTTACAAAATGCTAATACTTAAACATTTGATTCTAACCATTTTGAAAATGAAACACACTATGCAAACAAATTTAAATCTACAAAAATCTAATTCCAAAACGCTACAAAAATCATTTTTCAAACAACAGTTTACAGAACAAAAAGGATTGGATCCTCCGTATACTTCATATGCTAAAGTTCCTGCTGTCCGTAGATCTGATCTCGAATAATCAATCACTGAGATAGGACTCTTCAATATTTACAACTATATTTGGATGAGGTCCCAATTTCTTTTTCCGGACTTTATGATTTGTCAGTTCATCCAAAGAAAACTCGCCAATGGCTGGTAATGTCTCCTTATACACTGTATGCCATATAGCATATGCATTTGATTCAGCATTATAATTGAACATCATTTTTACAGCAAGGTTATTTGGAAGCAATTTCTCAGAAGAAAACGTCTTGATAGAAGTGGATTTTTCGAATATCGAATTTTGCAGATTTTGTGTTCCTTCAGTATGCGATATAATAAATTTTGTTTGATTTTGAACATTATCATGAGTTTCTGTTGCTTGTGCTTCCGAGAATTCTGCTGGCGAAACATCCGCAAGGATAGCCCTTTCCTCTAAACTGATGTCTGGAATTTTATTGTCCTCCTCCGTATTACTGGTTAACTTCCTTTCTTCCGAATGCTCATTATTGACGGACCTTTCACTTTCTATCTCTTTCTTTTCTTCCGATCAGGAATCTAAGTCTTTTGCACTCGCTCTCTCTAAACTCCTGCGCGTATGCGCCTGACTACGAGTCTCCACAGTATTCAAGAGAACCGGTTGTTACCTAATTTCCTCAATCAACTGTGCAGTTTTATTCCCTAACAAATAGTACTCTTTATCTAACTCTACCGGAGTAACCGCTGCCTTTGTGGTGACCACACCAAAATCACCTTCAATGGTGACTTTCGCCAAAGGTAAACATTTACATTCTGTGTCCAAAGGCTGTTTCACCCATACAGTTTCCCATAATAAGTCACTAGTATTAATCCAAGTACTATTACACAGATACCAGCTCCAGCATCTCTCAGATATTCTCTCTCTATCCCATTAATTACTGCTTTCTTGAAATACGGCTCAAAACATTTTCCTAAACTCTCCGTTCCTAGATTATTCACCAGATTAGCTTTATTCTTTTCCAGCCATGGACAGTTATATCGGATATGTCCGTCCTTTCCACATTGGTAACACCTTATTTTCCGCTGTTTCTCGAAACCTGCTTCATTGAAAACTTGCTTTTTTTAGCAGCCTCCACTTTTCTATGCTCCTCTGATTTAATTCTTTGATGACCACTACTTTTCTGATTATAACTACAGTTAGAATTTATATACCGCTCTCTTTCTTTCTCAAATGGTTTCTTTAACCCCGCTCTCTGTTCTTCCTCGTATCTCTTCGCAAAGCCTCATACTTGTCGCATTTTTCTGCTAAAATGGAAGCTGTTTTAAATTCTTCCCAATTGTCTAAGTAGTGCTCTCTTCTTTCTAGAGGGACTCGCCGCTTAATTTGCTCAGTGAGCATAAGTTCTTTAAGACTTTCAAAATCTTGAACTTCTACTGAATCCAACCAATTCTCTAAATACACTCTCAATTCATACACTAAATCCACCCATAACATTCCGTTTTTTTCTAGAATATTCTTCAAATTTTGTTTTTAAGTTTCCAAGAACTAAGCTTGAATCTCTGCGTGAGTAATTTCTTAACATGCTGATAATCATCCCCTTTATCCGTTGGTTCTTTCACTATTAACTGGGCTACATCGTAAGGTAATAAAGGAATTAATTGCGAGACCCAATCAATCTCATTAATGTTCTCTTTTTGAGCTTGTTTCTCAAATAGCATAAAGAATAATGAAATATCCATATTACTCGGTTCAAAACGCAGTACTACATCTTTCAAATTAACTTTTTTTTCTCTAGATTGTTCAACTTTCGAAACCGTGGAAGCTAGGCTATTAGTCTGAACCACATTCATCAGTTTTAACCTTTCCAATTAAAAAACTCGCTCCCGCTCCCGTTCCGCTCTCTCTTGTTCACGTTCCCGTTCTGCTCTCTCTTGTTCGGCTATTTCTTCTGCTTTTCTCTGCTCAGCGGCAACCCATATTCTTGCCGCGTATTCTTTCGCAGCTTCTTCTTCATAGTCCTCGGCATTTAGAATAGCCTGCCTAATTTCTCTTACTCTATTTGCCTGAGACACATTTGTTTCAAACTCCTCCGCTAACTCCAATTGCAGAGCCTTTGTAAATTTCCTCATAAACTCACCCATTATGGAAAATTAAAGAAAAATAACCTACCCCGAAATACAATAACACAAAAACAACAACAGGTCTATCTCTCCAAAACTGAATAATTCCCTAACAATTCTGAACACAAATTGCCTTAAAACACTTAATGTTGATACCTATGCCTACAAACAAAGCGTATATAAAAAAATGCTAATTAAGAGGCAACCTTTTTCTGCTCTATATCCAAAATAAGCCTAGTCTCGAATAACTAGCATAACTTCTCCAAAATCACAAAATAGTACTCACCAATTTTGAAGAAGCCTTCGATTGACTCTCCTGGCACTACTTGGATATTCTTCCGGCACTACTTAGATATTTGAAATCATTCGTTGTAGAGTTATGCGACCTTATCACAGTGCAAACTTTAAGCATTTGTTGTAACATTCAAGCTGTCGTAGCCCATTTGTATTCATGTCCAACAAATGTTTCAAATTAATCACTCTTGTTTTTTCCCCATCTTCTATCTCTACCCCTGACACCCAGCTACCACTTACCCCTAACATTTCCAGGTATAGGTTCTTATGCATTCTTAATTCTTATGATGTTCCTTACCACCCTAGAAATTTGTCGCAACATTTACGGTACACCCTGTATATAAAATACTTAATTAACTTCTGAGCAGTTCTGAAAGCACTTCAAATTCAATTCAAGTATTTGACGAAATATATTTATTCATAAGAAAGTATTTGTGAAATAAAATTCGACAAAAGTAAAACCTTAGACTGGTGTAACATATTTTACATAAAATTCTGTTGATTTCGAGAGCGAATAACATAGCTTCCTTTTCTTTTTTAACGGAGCGAAAAATTCTGCACATTTTTCTTATTACAAGAAAAAACAATTATGCATATATTTCATGTAATATAATTTAATGGAAAAGTTTAAATTTCACAGCTTATAACTTTTTATTCAAAATTTATTATGGAATGGCTAGTGCCTCTTTCATCTACAAAACATATGAATCGATCAGTCATCTATATAACTTGATTAATATAGTTTTCCTGAATTACATATTCAATTTGTTCTAAAAATGCATATTTAATTCATTAATTTACATTTGATTAATAGTTAACGATTAAAACTTTTATTGCTCAGCATCAACCAGGGTAAGCAGTTAATTTACTCGTAGAAATGACTCGTTCGATTCTGGAAACAAAATACCTACTACATCATCTTTTCATGTTTAAATTTAATAAAGACGCAAATTTTTCGAGTAGTGAGTTAGCATTCTACATAATTAACATTTTAATGTAATTAAAGAATGTTCTAGCACACATATGTAGCTGTTTTTTAAGTCTGAACTTAGCTTTGGTTAAAATTACATACTCGTGCGTAACGGTTTTTAAATAGCATAAAATTAAAGATCTCTGAAAAATAATTAATTTTAGAAAGGCATTTTTAGAGCTGTTAAAGAACTTTATGCAAATTTTACAAACGAGATATAACGTATGCTATCAATAAACTAAAACTCATTCTCAACTTTAAATGAAGCTCAAGGAAAAAGATTTTCGGTCGGAAATAACACGTCAAAGAAAGGATTTAGATTTTAGATTATCTAATATGAATAATCTAAACTCTATTCATACATTTCTGATCCTATTATAATTATTCTTTGGTCATAAATAAGAACATATTTGTATTTATAAATAACAACTAAAATATTACTATGCACTGTCAGAATATTTCTTCTGTTGTGCCTAGTTCCTCATTCTAATAGAATAAAATATTAAGGAAAGGTATACTCAGGTGAACAGAAATGCTGCCCATAAAATGTGCAGGATACATAATTAACTAAAATATTTCTAATTTTAAAATAACATAAAGCATCATAATTTTAGAGATAACACAGAATTTTAAGGGCAAACTATCTAATTGGAGTTTGTGGAAGTGGTAAACCATTCCATTTATTCATTAGTACCTATCGTTTATAAAGTAAAAATCCTCAAGAAGCACATTAAATGTACTCGTGTGCTTGTTCGAGAATTAAGGCAATAAAAGATTAGTAATAACAAATACATTTCGCCACAAAAATCAAGTACTTGGATTTTAAATATTAGACTGACTCGAGCGCAAGGATTCATATTTCTTTGCAAAAACCGTCTTGTAAGATAAACTGATAATTTAATAATAAACTGATTATTTAAACTATCAGTTACTCTTACAAGATAAGACAATTTTAATATGCTTAACTAAAACACTTGCTGTATAAACCTTATGGATAACGTTCAGAAATGGACACTACTAGTTAGAGAGTTATGACCTCTCTTAATACTTACTATGGGCACAAGAAAAAAAAATCAAAAATCTAACGTAAAACTTTGTTTCCCGCGGTTTGTAACATTTCAATTAAAAGGAGTACCAAACAAATATTTCTTCTTCTCGATACAGAATATTAGCTAGCGTACAGTTCTAAAAAAATTCTAAGCGAAGCCCAATTTTGTGGGGTCGAACAGAAATACATAACTAAGAGAATACACTTAACAAATATGACTGACTTCAGCTATCGGATTCTATTCTGATGAGATGCTATTTATGCAAACAACAGCATATCAGCGAGAATTCTAAGCAAATGGCCGGGTAATTTGCTATATTCCTTCCATTTATTTGCAAATATTTCTTTCTCTTTTAAATCTATGATGCTTGCCATACAATTTGCATAAACCTCTGGACTGAACGAGTACGTTGAAAACAAGGCATAAGGTTATTTAAAAATGATAAAGCACATGAGCGTTATCTGGATAAACAAGAATAAAATAGATTAAAATAATAAATATATTTTTATTTATAAAAAGGAATATGATTATTCCTTTAATTTAAATAACATAATATTTATTACGTATAACTACTTACTTAAAACTATCAACACAAAATAATAAAATAAACTATACTTTGTGTTAGTTGTCACATTAATCAAAAATCAGTTCTACGTTAATCAAACAATTTCATATCAAATCAGTGTCACATCGTTAAAAAATTTCTGTCTAGCTTTGAGGTGGCTGATTTTGTACATTTTATTTTTTCGGGGTGGTGTGGGGGAGTTGGGAGTGTATCCGTTTTGCTAGGAAGTATATTTTAAAATAAATGCGAACTTTCTAAGCTCTTGATCTTTAAAAATCGAATTTGAGGCATAGGTTTTGTGATCCACTCTGTAGAACTGGAACTTTTACAAGTTCTTCACCTTGTTCTAGACAGTTTTTACAAAACTTAAAGATTTGGATAATATCTGTGTTTCGTGTCTCTCGTACCAAACTATTGCGAGCTCCGCCGAAATCCAAAGCATTTGCTAGATAAATCCTACACTTATTAAAATGATTTATGTCTTCGCGAGCAGTAATTATAGCTCTTCAGGTATATCCAAATAGTTTTAAATCAAATAATTGGAAGAAGACTTACTCAGAAAATTAGAGTTTTATTCGTCAATTTCTTTAATTACGGTGTGTACGAGGCAGTTGGGAAAATAAGCGCACAAGCAATTCTGTTGAAGAAGAACCAAAACGGTTCAGATGGATCTCGTTATATTTCTCGGATTAAATACAAATGAAATATTTTCAGTGCAGCAGTCGTGTCAAGAAAATTTCACAGTTTTCAGAAATGTGCATTTCATTATCTTCTCGGATTGATTTAGATATGTCTCTCGGATATCAAGATATTGCAGCCCTTCCACCAGGTACAAGTTAGGCGCTTAAAATTTCTACAATTTGATATCTTATACCAATACGACAATGGTTATCTGGAAGAAATAGTTTTGAAGTCATTTTGAATACAATCTAAGGATTTCAAAGCCTATCAGATATTTATCCTTTTGCAAGGTTGGTTTGGTTTGGTTTATTTAATTACGGGAAAGCACTAGGGCTATCTGCCTAAGGGGAGGGATGCCTTCGTGGAGGACTTCCTAAGGGAAACTGGCTCGTATACACGTTACACATGGGGAAAACCACGAAAACGCCCATGCAGCCAGCCCGTTCGCGGGACTCGAACCTCGGACCGAACTACCAGTGTTCAGCCACTTTACCGCTCAGCCACTGGTGGGACCCCTTTTGCAAGGAGTCAAACACATTTGAATAAGTGTTGGAGACAAATATATATGAAAATCAATTAAAATAACAAAGAGAATACGAATGCAGTGTCATCTATCGAAAAAAACAGTATTGAAAAGTGAAATAGATAAAATATTAGGGAAAAGAGATTTGAACTAGCATCAATAACTGAAGAACACAGTGATATTTAATATTTAGTTACATAATATTAGATATTTAATATTTAGTTCTCTAGGAAAAGAAATTTTAGGAATGGATTTCAGTCAGAATTGTGGTTAAATAACTAACTATTATTCGCTAATGAAGATATGTTTATTTTCTTTCTTCGAGCGTAGGATTTGTATTCCTTGATGTAAAAGGCTAATATTGTTTTAGTTTGGTGGTTTAAAAATTTTGGTGGTCTAAAAATGTAATTCCCGTTATATATATGTTACTTCCAGATAAAAATTAAGAAACATAGAACATACTTTTCTTTATTAAGAAAATGATAGCTTTGTCATTAAAATAGTTTGGAACCCTTCTCGAAACTTTGGTTTATTTAGTTGCGACAAAGCACTCGAGGGTTCTCTGCCTAAGGAGATGGATTCTTTATGGAGGATGCTCTAAGAGAAACTAACTCGTATACTCTTTACACATGGGGGAAAACAAGAAAACGCCCATGCGGCTAGCCCGTTCGTCAGGATTCTCCCATAATCCCTTACCCGGACCGAACTACCAGGATTCATCAATTTTACCTCTCAGCCGCTGGTGAGCTTTTTTAGTTTGGTTATGTATATCAAACCGCACTGATAGAACATTCTATTAATTCCCCAAGATTTAAAATTAGAGATGGAATCTTTGAAATCTTTACTAAAAGGAGCATGAATTTTATTTGATAGCATATAAAATTATCTTAAAGTTGAACATGTGAATTATCTGAGCAATTTTGTAACAGATAGAAAGATAAAATGGAAATGAAAAGCAGGATACAGTTGTTTAAAATACCAAAAGAATATGTGTTAAATCCCAGGAAATCTGAGTCATGAAAACACGAATAAAACGGTAGCGAATGAAAATCTTCGTTTAAAAATAAACTTCACAAAAGTTAAAAAACCATGAGACAGACACACACACACACACACACACACACAAAAAAAAAAAAAAAAAAACAAAAAAAAAAACAAAAAAAAAAACGGAGCTTACGCAAAATGCTAATTTAACGCTCTTCGTCGACACTGTAGTAATTCTAAGAGTATTTCTAGCGGCATTAAAATTCAGTTATTCTCTTCGCCTCTAGCGATGCAAAGGCATTCAGCCGAAACTCGCAGCTTTTCAAAAGCTAAGCACGCGGATTTAAAATTGTCGCTTCATGTCTTCATCGAGACATGCTCGAGTTATTCATAAGATTTGATGAAAAAGTAATCGAAAATCGTAAGAGGAAACCTTTTACAAATTACGAAAGACACCTTCAATGTACTATATTCTTAGACAGCCCCAAACTGTTGTCATGGTTACAAATGGAAACTGCAACAGGCAGGCTGTTTATCCTTTGAAAAGGGCGGCAGCTCAGCTACGAAGTGCGTTGTCAACATGTTTTTTATTTTTTGCTTTAAAAGGCAAAGTAGTGAATAGTGCCTTTTCTCTAGGGAATGAATACCTGGGTAGTGTTAAGAAGCTAAGGACAATTACTGCATTAAATAATATACAACATAAATGCATTAATTATATTATTCGTTGTTATCGTTTTGAGTGATAAAATTGAAAAATAAATGGCACATTTAGTAATAGCATTCTGATTTTGATTTGTCCATTGCAAACTAAATAGTTTAAATCATCCTTCAAAATTAAAACTCACAATAGGCTAGAACTGCATTCTATTCTTCTCTTCTCCAAATAATAGTTAAGTAAAATCAAATATTTTTGTAAAAGTATTTATTTGAGAATCTATGTGTTGTATACACATGCACATATCTGTTATTTTGCTTATTAAAAGTTTTTTTGGAATCATATGAATGCATTATACTGAAAAATATAAATAGATTAATGTATTGTACGAGGGCTATCCAGAAAGTAGATTACGTTTTGGAATAAAAAAATAAACAAAGTATAGGAAACAAATTTTATTATATACAGATGAAAGCCACACTCAAATACTACTTTTCTACATAGTCACCATACAAATTAAGGCATTTATCGTAGCGATGTACGAGCTTGGAAATTCCTTCGTCGAAAAATTCGGCCGCCTGCGCCTTCAACCACTTCGTTACCTCTTCTTGCCTTCCATCTTGCACAAAACTTGTGGTAACCAAGCTTTCCGCTGATGATTTCGTGCAACAAACTTCGCGAAATTTGTGGAAAACTCAAAGAAAGTTCCGTTATTGTGAAATTTCGATTTTCACGGACTTTAGCATCGACTTTTTCGAGAAGTTCGGCGGTCACTATGCTGGGTCTCCCACTTCGATCTTCGTCGTGAACATTGGTTCGGCCATTTTGAAATCTTATGACCCACTGACGCACTCCACCTTCAGTGATAATGTTGTCCCCATACACTTCACGAAGCTGCCGATAGATTTCTATCGGTTTACAGTTTTTTGCAGTCAGAAACCTTATTACTGAGCGCACCTCGCAGGATTTTCAATTAACGCAGACATTTCACACCGTCACAGTATCTGAACGGAGCACAGCACGAACCTCTCACTAGCACGGCTAGATGCAGACTGAGCTGCGCAACGCTCTGACCCCAAGATGGCCGCGCTAGCCCCGCCCCTAGCGGACACAGACGGAAACGTAATCTACTTCCTGGATGGCCCTCGTATTAACATGTGCTTTTACTTAAAACATGTAACTTCGTTTCTAACTAATATAAAAGACAACAAATGGCAATTTTTGGCAATTTTTGGCAAATGGCGACAACAAATGGCGTTTGACAACAAATGGCAATTTTCAGAAATGTTTCTTCTTTTAGCCCAAAACGCGCGTTAGCCCGAATGGGCTATTAATCTCGAAATGGAATTTTGCGTCTTCGATTATAAATGGCGTATCACTTTCAAATTTATATCACCAAATATTATCGTCCTGTATTACTTTAAAAAAAATTAAATAATAAAGAAGCTGCATATGTGTATGCTTGGTTCCTCGCACCGTGAAAAAACGACGGTGCCTAGGGCAATCAAATTTTGAATACCGTATTCCTCCACCAGAATATGTACACATGGAAGTCCAAATTTTGAATTTCGAATTTTATAATTCATATTTTGTAAAACTTTAATCAATTTATGATTAACCGCCGAGATTATATATCGGGAATTCTAAAGATATACTATTTTTAAATATGTTGTGATTTGCTGTTGAATTGAATTTTATGAGGCGTAAGTGGGGAGAATAAGATATTTAATTAATGAAGTTAACACACAAGACGTTAATAATGAAAAAGAAAAGAAAAACATTTTGAAAGCCGTCATCTATCTTAATGACAAAACTGAACATTTGTATCATAAACTCAGAAAAGACAGAAAAAAAATCGAAAAATGTATGGCAGCACTTCCCGAGTTGCAGGGCTGAGTGCAACAGCAAGCTGGTAGACTGGAAGCTCAGCGAGAGCATGAAAAGCCTTACCAAATCCTTTTAGGCGACCGTTAAAATCTAAAACATTTCAGACTTTTTTTCTTTTTTATTGAAATGTTATTTTTCCCGATAAAAGTACCTTGAGAGAAAAAAATAGACTTTTGGCATACTAAAATGTGATGTTTCTGCATGAAATCTGTGCGTACAGGCACAATACAGGGCACATTTGGTTCCAAAACGCATTATAAAATAGATTTAAATGAATTCAGAAAAGAGTTTTCTTTGATATATACATATCAAAGAAATGAATATGTACGTACGTCTGTACATACATATGCTTATACATATGTCTGTACATACATATGCATGAATTTCTCAAAACTCAGTCTGTACACACATATGGAAGTCTGTACATACATATGCATGAATCTCGCAAAACTCAAAATCGAGTAGCCATAGAACTTTGAAATTTTGTATATGGAACTACTGTAACGTGTAATTGTGCACTTCCCTTTTTCGTTGCAATTGCCTGTACCAGACACACATATATATATATATATATATATTGCCACCCTGTTACCCGGCTCGGTGAGTTCGATTTTTTATTCTTATATGTTGGTAAAATGCTTATATATTACTTTAAAAGGTATTGAATTAGGTTGTTCTTATGTTCCGTTTAAGGGTTTCATGGCTTTAGTTAATCTGCATGTAATATTTATACAAATATCAATAATTTAAAAGTTTAAGTGGAATTAAGCCTAATGAGGCTGACCATTTGTTTACATTTGGAACGTTTAGAAGAATAGTTAATTAAGTCAGTTGGTACATCAACTTCAGTGTCTTTTACCCAGTGAGACCAAAGGTTAACATTCAATTTTCGCACCAAAAATTTTGTCTTCCTAACCTATGGCCAAATTGTTTGTTTTTGGGTAGAAACTATAATTTTAATTGTAAACATTCTTGTAACTGTTTTTAACTGTATTTGGTGTTTTAGGTTTTGTTGCATTTTATAGTTTTTAATGAAGACTGAGATTTTGTGTATTTTTTATTGCCGCACTGTGAGAACTGAATTGATTAGATTAGAAATATATCTCTAATGAAATTCGAGGAAATAAGTTTAAATGAAATGCAGTAAAAGGTGTGTGTACTTTAATAGACCGTATGAGGAAGTTCTGAGATGTCCACATCAGATATTTTCAAGATGATTTCGAGCTGTATTAAGACACTGTTCGAAGTATAGTTATCTGTTTCATTTGTCAACGTAAATTTGTTTTTGCTTAGAGCTACACTAAAGCTGAAGTTTTTCCCTCTTATCTTGTCTGTTTATTCAAAAATTGACGTTTGACGGTTTGATTTAATTTAATTTGATTTAATTCATTATATGAAATGAAAATTTATTTTTACAGAAAAGTATTTTACTCTTATACGTTACTGCAGCTGACAGAAGTCCTGCGCTGCAATGACAGTAATGATAAATTTGCGCAATAGTCCATGGAACATAATTTAATAACATTAGTAATCCAAAATACTTATTGGTTAAAATTATTATTCTTTTCCTAAAATAACCTGAAATTTTTGTAACATATTTGTAATTAAAAAATTAAAAAGTTGTATTGTGAAGAAAACAATATTATTATTTTCCTGCATGTTTCGGAGAACAAAAAATCTCATTATAACATCCCTTTTCATTTAATAAAAAATAATAAAAAAATTACAACTAATTATTGTTAGCTAAGATCTAAATTAAAAAATACAAAAAGAACTGAAGTGAAGTTAGAAAGGATAAGTAAAAATTGAGAGTCAACAGAACTTATATGAATATTTCATTCTTCATGGTAATTAAAAATTGATCAAAAATATGTCTTATGGATAAAATAATCGTATTCAGCTTGACATTTCAAGTGAAACTGAAATGAAATGTTTATCACTTTATCAAAAAGATTACATTTAGAAGTGCTCGAACAAATTAAAGTTGTAAACTATTATTTCAAGAAACAGAAATAGCCATAGAACTTATTTTTAGAAAACAAATTTATGAAAAGCTGTCATACTTAACGTCGACAAAAAAGCAATGAGCAAATTTTGATTCTCATTTGTAAAGAAACAAGCTTAAATAATTTTTCATTCCCAATGAATTTATAGGAATAAATGATTATTTTTCTTTTAATGAGAAAGCTTCCATACCAAATGAACACGTACACTCAATGAGAACGCATTCGCCGATTGAAAGACGAAACAAACTGGCATAATAGAAGGGAAATTAATTTTTCACAAACGAGATAAGGGTTTCATTTGTTAAAGGTTGTACTTAAACTTAAGCAATGTTTGCTTAATCACGATTTCCCTCAAATTGTAACAGTGATTTCTTTGCATTAAAAGAACGAATTATGAACTATTTTCACAATATAATCCCTTACCTGTCTTGAGCAATACAGTTTTTAATAGTGAATATGAATACAATTAATGCAAAATATATAAAGAATACCAAACTTTTTTAATAGTACTTTAATAAAATGTAAAAGCGCAAAATATTTTGAATATATTTCTTTTTTTTTTTATATTTGAGGGTTCCGAAATAAAATGTTTAACATGTTAAAAAAATAAATATTTCTTTCTTCTCGAGTTAAATGCTAAAATATTCAAAGGATATTTTTAAGAAATGTAAATACTTTTAAACTGTAAAATTCTGAAATTAAAGATTTTGTTACTTTTGGTGTTCTCATCGTCGCTAATAGAAATATAAATTCAACTCTACTGTATCAAGTAATCACTTTGCACTGTAGATTTGTTTACATTTTTCTTTCTATGGCGTACTATAATTCTAGAAATTTATGCTGAAAGGGAGAAAAACCTCATGCTTGCATTCTTATCAATTTCTTTTTAAAAGAAGGAACAGAACACAAAAGTATTGTTATTGCTGATATATATGTGCAAATATATTTAGCTTTAACTAGATTCTAAATAAAATCTTTTTTTTTTAAATTATGAAAGTACTTCATAACAGATACTGAAGAAAAATTTAGGAATAATGTGGGTATTTATTTAATTTACTTAACAGTTATTTTATGTTTAAGCGCCTTTCTATCGCTCTTGCTTCCCAGACTACAGTTTTGCGCAATGTATTCAAATAACGTAGAAAGAAGTTATTATTTAAGGGACGGTTTTCGAAAGGTGAAATCAGAGAGTGTTCTACCTGCCTGAAAGCCACGTTGCTATCTCGATTTTCTACGGATTATATTTCTGTGGCGTTAAGATTTTGTTGCCAAGAGGCTTCTTACGGCCACTTTTCGAGTTAGAGTCAGCTTGCGCGATAGTTAATTTCTTAAGCCGTTAAAAATTGTTGGTTTTTGTAAGCACGAGTGGGTGCTATCTGTGGGCTTTATTTGAGCTAATAAAGTGTCTAGTGCGCCCTTCTCCTGACTGTGTAGTACTTTAAGGTTTTACTGATTATTCAATAAACAGTTTTCTAAAGTCGAGCTCATTTTACGATAGCCAAGCATACAAGACCTTATAATACGGATAGCATAATAGTAAGGGAAAATCAATCGAGCGTCTTTTCCTTGCTTGCACCAATTACACAAAAAATACTATAAGCTAAAACTTGTTCATGTCCAAAATTAGTTCTCTTATACGAAACCCGCAAATATAACGAGAATTTTTATTTTATATATATTAGTTTAGAATCATTAATTATTGTGCCGTGTTGCATATGCTGTATATTTCTTTTAGGACAAAAATATCAGTTCAATTAAAATCGAGTTTCGTGGCTTAAGTCACTAATTGTGAGCAAAAAAAAAATTAGGTTGACATTGCGATATTACTTTAATGAAAACTGATTAAAAATATATGATGTAACTAAGCGGTAAAACTTTCACAACCTCCAAAGCACTCTATGATTTATCAGTGTTTTAAAGAAACAGCATAAAATTTTATGCGAGAATATTAGTTTAGGATCACACATAATCAGCTAGAATTTTTTAACAACCATTTATGTGATAACCAATATACTATGGCTTAGAAATACTGACCACAAAAAAAAAAAAAAAAAAAAGATTGAAGAGATAAATTATAATGCTGTCTAAGCAATATAAACGTGTAGAGAATCAATAGAAACAAAAATAAATTACAGAATTAAAATTTTATTATTTTAATTTTATGCATGTTTTCAATGTACATTATTCCATAGAGAATAAATACTGGTCACAGATTTGACTACAGGCATATCTAAGTATTATTTCTATTAATATATACTTCGCTTTAAATTCTTTTGCGGCCTTTAACTAAGACGGTTGCAACTACTGACTAATTAAGTTAAAACTCAAAACGTGGGTGCAAACATCATAATTAAAACTAAACTTTTGTTTCCTTAGCCAATTCTTTGTTGGGTAGCTAAGAAGACTGAAAATTAAAGCAATAAAATTTTATTTTGAGTGTGCAAACATTTTTCACTGGCTCGTGTTAAATTTTACTCTTTTGGACGAATAAACTTTATAAACAGCGTTTTGCGCAAAATAAAATTCACATTAAGCCAAAATTAATTATAATTTTAATTTTTAACCATGTGCAAACATTTACTTCTACCTTAATTAAACAGTCTTCTGTGCTGTTGGATGATTCAGCTAAGTTTATTTTAATCACTCTTCTACCTATAAAATAAATTTTCTTCCGCGTTCAACTTATTAGGAATTGTTTTTATGTGACTTTGGAATTTATTTAAAGAAGGATAACATTTTCAAATAAAGAATATCCTCCATATTCGAAACTTGTTTTCAAGTTAATGTTTCAAAAGATTTGGAAAAAGAATATCAAATTTCATTACAGTTTAAAATATTGCTTATTTCTACAAGAACTTAGGTAACCTTTTTCATTTCATTCTTCGCGTAATATCACTAATTATAACCAAAAAATGAGCTTGACATTGTGATATTACTTTAATGAAAATTACTTAGAAATGTATTATATAACTAAGGTGTAAAACTTGCACAGCTTCCAAAAACACTCTATGTCTTATCAATGTTTTTAAAGGAAGAAAGCATAAGACAGCTATTAATAAAGGCTGCTTAGACATTATATTAAATTTTTAAAAATAATTCAGAATACAATGAGATCTTGGCGGATTATAACGCTTTAAGAAACAGAAATACCGTTATCTAATTAATTTCTTCATTTGGAAAGTGCATGCATTTTTATCCATTGCATCTTCATTTAATTCATGTTTGCAGCTTAAACTATGTAATTTATCATTTCATAGATTTAACAAAAATATTAATTTAAAGTTAGTAGAATAAGTCATTAATGAAATCTGCGGTTGAAAGCCTTTCAAAAGATTGAATGAAATCACCATGTATAATTGTCAAATAATACTGACATGTAAGTAAGTTAGTAAAATCATGAATATCGGAATAGCACTCAGTTTAGTGCTCAAACGTAATTTACGAATACCTTGTATGGATTGAAGAGCAGAATACTGACATTTCAGCAAAAAAATCTAAAATAAAAAGGTGTGAATAATTTATTTCAGCAAAATGTATAAACATTATAATGTACAAAATAAAAAATTACAGACTATAGTCAGTACAACCTTGAATAATAATGTATAAATACATACACAAATATTTATGAAAGTTCTAATTTATGAAGTGACAAAACATTACTCAAAATTATTTTGAAATCTATTCAAAAAATAACTATTTTGAACACAGTTAACTAAAATGTTAAATAATATAACCTTTTACATTTGAGTGCTAAAGAAACGGCTGCATTTGATGCATTCAGTATCAGTCTATTTTACGCCACTTTTTGCATAGATATATGAAATTTGGAAAGCTTGCACATCTTAAAGATGACGCCAGTTCAAATTTCGCGCTAGACGAATAAGTGTGGCGTTAATAGCGCCAGTATTAATACGCAAATCACGTTTGCTTTAAATACGCGATGTAAACTTCGCATGATTTATTTATCTTCCGGATTGGGCATTGTGAGCAAGGTTTGAGTTAAGATTTCCTTTAAGAGATGAAAAATGGAGTATCAGCAGCTGACTAAATTGGAACGACGCCGTGTGCTAATAGGGTTAAGAGAAGATAGATTTTCTTTTCGAGATGCTGCACAAAGACTTAGCAGGGATGTAATGTATCCAATATGCATACATTTTGGCAGCAGAACGGAAACGTACGGTCTGAAAAAAGCGGTAGTGCGACCGCGCATGTGGCCACCACTCTTATTTCAAGACTGGTGTATTATCGTATGGCTGTGGCGCAGTTATTGTTAGCAGAAGAGTGACAGAACGAAATGTAATAAATCGACTACTTGAGTAAAAATTGTGAACCAGCCGCACTTTAGCGACCATATCACTAGCTCTAAATCACCGCTATCTGCGACTACAGTGGTGTCAAACTGCTCCATTTTATGTAGTGACTATCAGGCTGTTTAAAGCCAATTTTCTTACATTTATATAAATATCTGTAAATACAAACACCTAAATAGGTGTTTGCACATACGCTAAGGGAAAATTAAATCCCAGTACGAAGGAGGAATTGTGTTAAATTTAATTTGAAAAGTATGTCTGCACATCAGAAAGATGACATTGAAGGGCTCATTAGTGGGCGGAGCAGAGATCTGCTGTGTTCTCATATGAAAGCCTATACTATCTTGGTGCCAGTGATGGACGTATGTTGGTTAGATGGAGACAAGGTGAGCGCTTGGTACAAAGTTGTCTGCAGCGTAGGTACTTTGGACCTGTACTGAGAAGTCTATTATGGTCTGATAAACAATTTTCTATGACAACGAGATCACTTTCGTCATTATCCAATACATTTTGATATCTAATATGTACCGCTGCTCGCAAGTGTTAACAGTATAGTATACAGTGTCAACATCTGCGAACTCACTTTGGCCTGAGCTCATTCTATCTTTCTCCCATTGAGTATGATTGGACACAAATCCAGCTTCATCCACAACCACCGATGGAAGGTTACTGATTTGACTGACCAAGTGCAAAAAGCATGTAACCATCCCACAAAACGGACATGCGGCACCTGTACGACACAATGAGTGCACGTTTGCATGTTTGCATTCAGCATCTTGGTGACGACAGCGGTTATTAATGTGCCGCCATTTCATATTTGAAATGGATGTTCTGGCTCATATTTTAACCCGTGGCCTTGAAACGTTAGTCAAATAAATATGCAGTTTAGACAAATGCTTTGTCTACCTCTGAACTAATTGCTGTTAGATGTTTGGATTTTCTTTACCATGACTATAGTTTTATATTGGTATTTGCTTAATTTCTTTACTGTGTATTTGTTTTCATTTTGTTATTATTTATTACTTCATTATAATGTTTGAAAACGTAATATAATTTAATACTATAAAATTTTCAATTCGTAGCTAGCAATTGCATTTTGTGTATTTAATCAGTTTATTTGTTATCAGCATTTTTAACCATACACAAAACATACGTCGACATTATGCAAATAGATCAAGCAAACCATTCAATGCTTACTAAGTTTGAGCTCTGAATATCTCTCGCACTATCTGTATCAGGAAGCTGACACCATTTTGAGTTTTTCGTAAATGTCTTATCGAAAGTCTAGTAGTCATTTCCAGAGTGTTTTAGTAATACCTGTTCTGCCCGAGTGACTTGAAACTCAGACAAATGAGTGACTCTGCAAATCTGTTGCTTAGTATGAAGTTCGAAGTTGCAAATTTCTTACAGTAAATGATCTGCATTCTTAAGACTGAATATACGATGACATTTGATACGCCATATAGGATTAAACGGACATCTCTTGTTTCTACTTTAGCTTCAGAAATCCATTTGCAAATTCCTTACTGCGATAAAATTCAATATTTCGTCTTCATGATACATGTTTTTTGATAATTCTAACAGAAGTTTTTATATAACACAGGAAGTATGGAATTCATTCCTTCTACTATCAGCATGAATATAATACATGGAATTTTTATCTATATAATATAAAACACTACATAATTAATGTAAACGTATTCTTTGCGTGAAAATAATTACCGTATATTCCGGCATATAACGAGCATCTGTAGTTTCAAACTACATTTTTTAGTTTTTAGGTATATTCGCCGTACAACACGCACCCTTTTCTTTACAAAGAAACATGAAAGATACATGTGTAATGCTCTTATCCATAAGTCATTCATTGGAAGATTTTTTTACAGGCTTTCGAATACTGCTGTACTGAATTTAAAAAGACATAAGGGGAACAATATGCGGATGGGGGGAAATGCTTAAGGGAGTAGAGAATTTTGCAAAGAGCGTTCATTGTATTCAATGCAGTTGCGCCCTATAATGTTATTCTAGTATTTTGAAAAAAGGAGAACATTATATAAGATAAGAATGCATTTCTGACCCGAATGAATTCGCGGAATTCGCTGTTAGATGTTTCCTCCTGCTATAATCATTTGAAGCCACGATTTTGAAATTAACATCGAAGGCAAGGAAGGGATAAAGAACGGAAAGGAGGTCAAATGTGTCATGCCAGTCTAGAAATAGAGTGTAAATGTATAATAAAAGCATATAATGAAATCAAACCCAATATAATTCAAAAGTCATTAAAAAAGTAGTATATGTAACAAACTGGATGGAACGGAAGATGATTATTCATTTATGGATCAGAATATCAGTGACGGTGAACTATAATTCGATGATGTGCCTGAAGATATAACGGAAGACAAATCTGACAAACTTTTAATGTTATCAGATAAGAAAATTTTTAAATTCATAAAGGAATGTCATTTTTTTAAACAAACAGCATTTAAGTACATGTAGAAATTTAATTTTTGATTGCTCATCTTTTCCTTATTTTTAAATCTAACATTTTTTTTATCCAATATATAACGCGCACCCATAAATTTCGATCTTACATTTTGTATTATACGTGCGCTTTACACGCAGGAATATACGGTATATATTAAATAAAAAAGAAAAATTAAGCTAAAAATACTTAAGCAAAATCAAGTACTGTAAGCTGCAATAACTCAGTGGTAATAATTATCAAAGTTGAAACAAAATCAGAGCAAATTCAACAATAATAAGAAGGGTATACAAATAAAGAATAGGAAAAAGAACAGGTATTAAAAATGCAAAATTAGCAGAAGTATAACAATTATTGTATCAATTGACGCAAGTGAAAAAAAATCGTGAGAAAATATTATTTTATTATAATTTGAAAGAAAAAACAAAAACATAATGAGAGGAAATCCAAAGTTATCAGATCACTATTTTGCTAAGTTTTTAATGTAAACACATATGGCTGCTCTAGTAGGCTTAGTCATACATAACAGCTTTTAAATTATAATTCTACAACTTTTGCATGCAGATTAACTAAAGGCATAAAAACCTTAACCGAAGCATAAGACTTTCAAAGCAAAGAATGCACAATTTACCAACATATAAGAATAAAAAAAGAGCTTATCACGCCGAGTAACAGAGCGGGCTTATATACATACATACATACATACATACATATATATATATATATATATATATATATATATATATATATATATATATATATATATGTATATATATATATATATATATGTATGTTTACTTTTTGTGCGGCCCATTTGAACCAAAAAGAGAGGTGCACAACTACATGTTATAGCAGTCAAAACTGCAAGGTTCTGACGCAACTCGTTTATTGAGTTATCAGAGACACATACGTAGGTACGTACGTACAGACGTCACGAAAAAATCTTTTCTCAAATAATTTTATAATCCGTTTTGGGAAAATGTGTCCTTTATTCTGTCTTTACATACAGATGTCACGCAAAAATTGTGTTAAATTGCATTTGATAGCATTCAGAATGGATATTTTCGTTGGAATATGATACGTGAAATTTTCGCGATTACAAAATTTACATTACTTCGCACAAGGAAGTAAAAATCATTTCAAGTACATGAAAAACGTATGAAAAATAAAACAAAGCAAGTAGATTTTACACTTCCCCAGTACATGTTCCGCAGGGGTTTCGTGTACCGAGAAATGTCAAAAAGAATTGCCTGTTTCTGCATTAACAAATGTGTAATTAAAAATTTTGAATAAACTTTAATCAGGAAATAATATGAATTAAATTGTGTTTTTTACCTACCCCATCCAGACAGGATGTAGTGGAAAAAACACTTTGCTTAAGCTTACGCTTAAGCAGAAATATAAAAAGAAATCACTTTTTCGTTTAATTACTTAAATGAAAAAGCCATTTCTTTTTACATTTCTCACTACAATTAATTTTACCTTTTACTATTTGTATATTTTAATTTACACCACGTTATTTTAAATTACACTTTCTGAAATTTTGAAACTTTTATTCCAAACCATTTTTTATTTTGCCAAACTAAATATGATATTTGAATTTGGTTTGGTTTATAGCAATGAACTCTAGAGTTATCTGCCTAAGGTGAGTGATGCCTTTGTGGAAAAGGAAGGAAACTTTTTCGTATATGCATTTCAACTGGGAAAGCCACAACAAACCTGCATCCAGGCCTTTCGTCAGGATTCAGATACCTGACCGTACTATAAATGTTTAGCGACATAACCGGTCGACCGCATTTGGTTTTGTTTTGATATTTATAATTATATATATATTCACGGCATTTGGTTTTACCTTTGGTTTTGAATTTTGCTTTTACCCTTGCCTACATGGATGACGAAACACGAATTTAATAATTGAAGAGATAGGTTTGGAGGCAACTTCCACTTGATAAGATCTATCTCCTGCCTGCTCAACAATTATTCACTTATGCATTTTTATAATTTTTAGGATAATTTTCTTTTTGGAAATTATATATTTGTTCATGGATTTTGATACTTGCACATCCAGCGAGTGAGAGCGAGTTCGTAACAGATTGAATGCTCACAGAACCTATGATAGCTTGATAAAATTTATTTCTACAAAAGAAACACGTTACATTCCTGGAACTTTCCTCAAAAATGCTTGTACAGCTCTTCTTAGTATCACACAGTACAATCAGTAGTTACACTTCAAACTACTAAGAACGTTAAACACAGAGCAATGCAAACGCATTTAAAAGGAGAATCTCACAAGGAGATCTCTCAGTACTACGTACTCAACGCTGAACTAAACAACAACGAGACTGACGCCCTTTCCGATATTATACAGTTTTTCCCCCAGCCGCCGAGACATCTCTAATACCACCCACTAATCACAATTATTGGAAGGCATATGAGGGTCGGATACGGTTACATGTAGGGAAAGAATTACATTTATTCAGTCACAGAACCAATTACGGTTATACAAGGCCCGGAACAAAATGTCTCCTAATGGTGGCCAAGTTTGGTGACTTTTGGCTATTTCTCGCCAAATTTGATGACAAAAATTAGTTTCTAAAATCATCACCAGCTTGTCTATATCTCGCCGGTTTAGCGAGATAGCTAGCCATTTACCTCAATGTTAAATTGGCGTACAGCTTTAATTTTATTTTCCGGCAGAGCTTCGTCACTTTCAAACATTTCACGTTACATTATGGGGGGGAAAGCTAAGATTTCACATATAATTTTACTCAAATTATTTACATATATATCAAATTCGTAACAATATTAAGAACCTATGTCTGTCTGTATATGGTAATAAATTCACGAATTCACTTTTCATTGGAAAATATGATAGGCCAATATTTATTACTACGATATATAATGAGAAATAAAATAATCAACACGGAAAAAAATTGCTAAATTCAAAATCCTGGTTAGGGTTAAAGTAATAAAGTAAGAGTATTACAATTTTGTATAATTTATGTAAGAAAATGACAACATATTTCATGCTTACTTGCTCTATAACGTATTTAGATGTATACGTATACGAATAGGATACGTATTTAGAAGCCTGAGGTAAGTCTTGAAACTATGGTGATAAATAAAACAAATTTCAGTCTCCATTATATAATTTGCCGACATCGCAGGAAACGACAAAGCGTTTTCAGAAAAACGTTTTTAAATGTTGGCTCTCTAGAAATTCTTTCAGAAATCGAATACAATTCTGCAATTCTTTCAGAAATGGAATAGTTCTTTTATCGGGTTGTAACGAAATTTATCCGCCAAAAAACGTTGTTAATAAAGTTAGAAAACAAAACATGAAAGCCGTATCTTTAGTACAGATTTACCATCTAAATCTATGTTTTGGTAGTTTTTCAAAGCGTTTGCCCACGAAACTTGTTGGCCGCAAGTCCAAAAACAGATAAGTCTCATTTTGGATATCTGTGCAGAATGGAAGATAGCAACAGCAAGATGTAGGTGCAGGTGTGAAAAAAGCTAGAAGTCATGAAGAAGCGATGTCGAAGCTTATATGGTGGGTGTGGCAAAAGATTTCATTCGAGTCCGTACAGAGTCCAGCGGTGAATTCAGACACATGTGGTCTTGCATTATGTTGATGGAACATTACCCTTTTGCCCCGGAACTCATTTCAACGTTTTCCCTTGCTAGCACCTCAGCACGGATTAGTATCTCGCTGTACACCATACTGTCGAGGGTTTTAGCTCTCCACATATTCTCTTTGTGGATAATACTACAGCCAATATCACCAGAAACAAAGCATGATCTTTTTATTAGTCAAATTCCCCTTTGCGAAGCTGGCGAGGTGCCAGACGGGCGCAAACGAACCCCTTTTTTGGCCTGTGTCGTTGAAATAAATTCGCTTTTTATCACGATTGTGATGAAGTTACAATCCGATCCATAATTTTGTCCTTGCCTTGATATTCGAACAGATTAGCGCAGCCCGAACACGTCTTTTCTTATTTGCTTGAGTCAGCTCATGCGACACCCAGCGATTGAAATTTTAACATCAAGTTTACGCGATGCATAGCCCGACTAATAGACGTAGTACTAACGTCTAACTTAGCGAGCTCTCAAGTATTTGCATACTGATCTTCTTCAACAAGTTCTCAGACGGGCACCAACTTAAATTAAATTTATACCGATCGTTTACTTTTAATTCAATTTTCGAAAAATTTTATAATGCATACAGATATTAATTTTGGTAAGAAAATCTAGGATCGTTGTCTCAAACTCAAATTCCATGAGGACCAAATGAACTAAATGAATGCAGCTGACGAGCCCCACAACGTCAAAAAAAAATGAACAAAACACAACAAAATTAAACAAAAGCACAATGTGTCAAAATTACGTTAGAACAATGTTATATATAAATGTAATATATATCGCGCTTTCAAGCCATGGAAAACACAAATTAAATTTTGTCTATCAGTCCAGGAGAATAGAATACATAGAACCGTCCCCCCTTCTTTTGTGCAGATTGTACTTGCAAGAAATTTCCATTGGTTATATTTCGTAATTCAAATGCTTTGACAGTTAAATATTAATTTTAGATTGACATTTATTTCAGGTAATTCTAGTATGATGAATTAACTACTAAATAACCTACTTTTTTTCTTAAAAATAGAAGCAGAAATGTTAAAATACTGAAGCACCACCAGCTGTCTGCTGGTGGTGTGTCTGCTAGTGGCTAAATTTAGTGATTTTTCCAATGCGGAAATTTCTCCCACATTACGTGGAAGTTACGTGGCCCGACATATAGCATACAATGACAATGCCCCAACATATTTGTTCTATCTCATTTCCTTCAACAGCAGTTGCACACATAAGCTCAGGCAATATGTTTATGTGTCTACAGTTCTAAGCATCCTATTTGCGACAAATACGTAATTAATATGACAAATGCATTCGTAAAATCGTTTCAAGGGCTGCATGCGGTGCATGGGCGAGTCTGAGATCATTCGTCTAGGGCATGGATTAAAAAATCAGCTATTTAAAGAGGCTTTTAAAGATGCACTTATTAAGAAAATTGAAAATAAAATCCTGCCCAGTTTTGCTATATGAATTTTATTTATTTTAGACTTCAGATCCTAGTACGATCTAAAGTAAACTTTAGATTCCGTGCTCCGAAAATTTTGTTCTCCTTCCTGCTGGTTGAATTACTTGTATTTGCGTACAAGCTCTAAACATAGTTGCAAAAAAACATTAATTTTTAGAGTATTTGGGTGTTTTAGGTTTTTCTGCATTTTGCAATCTTTAACGAACATGTTTTCAGTTTTTATATATTTTTGCCTTGCCTCGAAGTGCCTCGAACTGATTGATTGAATGAGAAATATATTTCTTATAAATTCGAGGAAATAAATTTAAATGAAATCCAGAAAAAATGTATATACTTTAATATGCCGTACCGAGAAGTCTTGTGGTGTCCACATCAGATTTTTTTAAAGTAAATCCTTTAACACTTTGCTTAGTTTTCAAAGCACCTTAACTGTTATATTGATTTCGTGTGTCATGTTATGAACTATGAAAGAAATTTGAAAGGGGGTATTTTCGAATTGTCATCTGTTCGTCTCATTACTACATAATAAATTCTTTCGAAAAATTGTCTAAAAGGTATTTAGTTTATTGATGCAGTAATTGCTTTACTAATTACATAACCTAAAAAAATTCTCTTTACGAAATAATAGACACTTATCTCTGCAGTCGTGGACAGCTTCATTAAAAATCGAAACCTTTTAAAACTTAGTTGTGACATCCAGCCATCAAAGTAACCTTGACATTTAGAAAGACGTCACCGTTCTAGCAACAAAGGGCAAGATTTTTTATATACGTCGAGGGGGATTTAAAGGAAAGGATATTTCCCGGGAGAATTCGTTGTCATAACATTATTACAGGAAGAAAAGTTTTCAAAAAAGGCTCCAACGTTGCTAAAAAATATGAGCATCTTTGATTGACTATGTAATATTACATATCCAAATTCGAAATATTTAACTAATTCTAGCGCCACTTTCTATTTTAATTGAGCATTCATACAAGTAACCACACTCGTACGTTGAGGATGCAAAACTACAAACTGATATTAAAAATGTTCAGTTTCAAACATTTATTTAGAAAGTTAATCATTTCCAAATGAAAAAGATTTATTTTAACTTTTACAATGCATTTTATTCATTGCCACAAACATACGTATTTTGTTGTTTGAATTTTTCTGAAACGCTCGATAATTAGAAAGTAAATTCTCTAAAAACCGGTTTTCTGCGCAGCTCAATTTTAAAGCTCACACTACGTACAAATGAAATATATAATTTTATCTCACTAATGATAATAATATTAAATAATAATTAAATAATAATACTAATATCTCACTTACAAAATTTTAACAGCATCGCATTAAATTGCGTAAAAATAATAAAAGGATCGTAATAAAAACTGTTTTGGCCAAGTGGCATTTGAACCGAAAACCATTCAGCAACTTAATCACTGCACTGAATAATTTTAATTTTAACATGAAATGTGGAACTGAGTGCTTGACGATATGAACTTAACGAAAGAGCTATATTTTCTTAATCTAAACGGATGATCTTTTCGTAAATCAATTAACAGTTTCGAAACACTGAATTCATTATATATATATATATATATATAATATCTGCTCTCTTTATATAAAAATAATAAAAAAGGTGTTTCTTCGTATATTAGGGCGAAGCGAAGAAACACTTTTTTATTATTTTTCTCTCATTATACTCAAGAAACGCTGCAGATCCTCTACTCGTGCAAAGCGTAAAATAATATTTTCAAATGAAAAAGTATCTTACGTTCACTTATCTCTCTGATATGTTTTCTTTTATTCATAATCATTGCAAGGATCAAATTTTCGAGATAAACAAAGAAATCATTCCATTGAATTCCTCGGTTGATGACTTGCAGTAATTCTTGAGTTAGGTATCGTGATGTTTCAGTGGCTTCAAAAACTATCTTTTGTTTTTGAAGTGAAATTTTGCTGTTACGATTTTGGTCCAGAGAGACCTGTAACTATTCAAAATAAAATGTTATCAACTGCCAAATTTCGAGAGTAATTTCAGTTCACGTATAGTATGAGATCTCGATTTGTTGTCATCAACTATTTTGAATGCGAAAGTGGACCAGGATCGTGAGCTGCTAAATCTTCTAAACTTTTACCTGACTAATAAAGAAATATCAAATAAGGATAACTGTTGCTTGCTCAGCACTTTTGTGTCAATTTGAGGAATTGGGAATTCAGCACGTTCAAGCCGGAGCAAAAGAAGTTTCTCACATCCAGGGAATTTTTTTAAATAGGTCGACTGAAGGATTTGGGTCCTGTGGTAACACTATCCAAGTGGATGAAATAAGGGACAGAACTACAGTTCATTGAAGCGGTAAAAGGCATACAGCACTGCAGTAATCTCCCAACGTGAAATTCTATCTGTTAAATAACTCCATTTTTAAAATCAATATTAATTACAGTTCCATACCTCCCTATCACATCAGATTCATCAAGGAAAATCTCACGTGTACTCAAATGGGAAATTATGGTAGAAGCGGTAACTTTCGCAAGTCCAGTACAGAAACAAAAAACAAAAAAATGTTCTTCGGTTCACCATTATATACATACCATGTTTGCTTGAAAATAAGACCCAGTTTTAACAATATTTGCTGCCTCCAAAACGCTTATCTTCAGGGTATATCTGCTTTTTCAATTACAACAATCCGAATTTATCTAATTATAACAATCTACATTACTCTTTACATTTATTCATATATTCAAGAACCTTCATCAATTTTATTTGACAAAATTAACATTTATTTAAGTACAGTAGTGTGAATATATTGCGATTCCATTTCCTGCAGAATTATTGGGCCTAATCCGCGATCTTCTCGAAGGTCGCGCCTAATCTCTCAAGTCAAGTAACAGAGTTCTAATTAAATTATCACTTCTTGTTCCTGTATCCAGTTTGTAATGCATTAGCAACATAATGGGAATTGATTTTATCCCATGAATTCTTCACTAAATCACGATCTATTTCAAGTTAGACATCACAAACTTTCGGCGTAGATTTCCTTCCATTCTGTTTTCGTTGCAATCATCGATTTCCATATGCAAATGTAATATCATGAAACTGAAGATAGCAACTCATTCTATCTGATTTATCTCTCAAGAGGAATCATTATTTTACTTATTCCATTTTCTACAAGAAAGCTGTTCATGTTTTTAGGTCTGAGTGCTTGTTGAATCCTAGACTAGCTTACCGCACTTCCTCGTATATTTTCTCCCCTTTTCTAGCTAATTTTATTGTAGAGAAGAATATTACGCGAGTAATTTAATATTCAGGCAACGCGGTTACAATTCGAACATAAATGAAAAGTAGTTTTGGATAAACTACTGGTAACTATCACAGTATTATTTCTTTCAAAGAAACCTGTATTCCCATAAGAATACATAATAATACTAACATTACTATGTATTCATACTGAGTGGTACTGAGTCCACCCAGTTACCTTGTATAGCCCCAGGAGCAACTCACATGAATGAGACTTGACCACAGTTTCCAAGAAGGACAACAAAGGCACGAACAGAAGATCCGGAATTTCGAAAATCGTAAGTAACAGAAGTGAGGTGCTGAGCAAGGATCAGTTATCCTTATTTGACATTTCTGCTGCCATAAAGTCAGGTACAATTTTAGAAGATTTAGCACCTCATGATCCTGGTCCACTTTCGCATTCAAAATAGTTGATGACAGCAACTATAATGTAGCTGTTTTAAATAATCAGTGCAAAGGAAAATAAAATGGATGAAATGCTAATACGTGCAATTTCGTAACAAGCGAAGAAAATGTAGATTGAAGAAGAATTCTATCAAACTGTCGTTTCATATATTTGGTTTCTGACGCCAGACTGTCTGCGCCAGACAAGGTGGAGACATAACTACTCACCGAAAAGTGTTGCTTTACCTAGTTTCAATATTAATAATGGCTTTCTCGTTTCCTTATCTTGGAAACCCGCTATCTTAACTGAACAAGAATTTTGTATTTATCCATAACCCAGGCCTACGCAATCTCTGTTCCAGCGCAAAGGAATTTCAAAGCGTTAAAGAATGAATTATTAACATTATTATCCAAGTATACGAGCACAGTATACGTTCAATATATACCGCTTTATCTTAGATAAAAGAAATAATACATACCAGCCAGATCTTCGACCATTGTAGCTGTTCAGGAAAGAAAGGTAAGAAAAAACTGGAAAAAAAAAGAAACTGAAAGGTTCGAGATTTTAAGGGTAACCCAAAAGGCACTGTTAAAGCTTTAACGCTTTTGATGACCTTGCACTCTACGAGTCTGCTGTTACACTCACCCATTTTTTGTCATTTTAGCTTTATTAGTAAGCATCATTTTCTGCGCACTTACGCCATATACAATTCAATAGCAAAATTACAAAATTTTAAAAGCAGCATAGCAGTTTAGAATTCCCGATTTGTTGGAATACACTTTTCTGTTCCCCCCCCAAGCCTCTTGCCAGTTCAATTATACCAATGTTCAGTTTTCTTATTAAGATGGCTTTTTATTATAATGGTTTTGTGCTTACTTTATTTATTAAATATCACGTTATTGGCGCTTAAGCAGCATAAAATTCGATTCAACAGAAAAATTGACAAAACATTTAAAACAGCATACCTTCAGAATTTCCGATTGACAGTTTCGCGCGCTGGAGATAAAAATTTTTATTCCATAAAGTGTGCCACTGCTCGGTTTGAAATCGTTGATTTTGTTAATTGAAAATTCGTTAAGCTTTACAGATATGAAATGGATAATAAAACAAATTCAAAATTCAAAATTTGTGCTTTCACGTGTTCCATGTTCACGTAGAGGACTACGAGATTCAAAATTCAGTGGCTCTAGATACCGTTGGTTTTTCACAATGCGAGAAACATACATGCATTCATGCAGATTCTTCAATATTTAATTTCTTTAAATATAATAGAAGGTGACAATATTTAGTGGCAACAGTTTGAAAAGTGATGAGCCGTTCTTGGTGATTCAACGCAAAATGCCATTTCGAGGCTAATATCCCATTTTGGAGTAACGTACCTTTCTGGATAAGAAGGATATTAGCCACATTAAATTAATAAATATTGCTGTATTTTGTCTTAAAAAGAAAAAAAATCTAATAATTCAAATCTTTCATCATATGCAATTGATGACTGAAAAATTTGATTTTAGGCAATTATGAAATTGAAACAATGTTCAGATGTGTGAACATATACGAGCATTAACGTGTGCAATATTTATGCCAAGAATGGAACATATATTGTACACTTTGAGAGATTTCTGATTTAATGAAAACAGTAATAGAACAAACACATGCTGTGAAATTTATTTCAAAAACGTGAAGAGGAATTTAATATCGAATCACGTTTTTAGTTTTAATTGTACGCTATTGGAATTTGAATCAGTTTAAATGAAAGAAGATGGGAACAATATTCTTCGTTTAGAAAAGCAACTGAACGACTAAAAATGCAAATTTATTGCTACGAATTTGGTATTTAAAAAGCTAATATTAGTTCAATTATAAATTAATTGGTTTTATTTCTCGCGCAGTGCAGCGCGTGACGAATATTAAAAGAAAGCTAAGCCGGAAAATTGAAAATACAAGAGCGCGTGCATTAAATAAATAAATATCTCTTTTTGATTTCGAGAAAGTACTGGAAAATTCTAGCGCGTGATTTTAAAATCTTATAAAAGGAGGAAAACATCACAGTTTGTAGTTGCTGCTTAGTTTGTTGTTGTTTAAAAAAACTACTGTTGTTGATTGTAGCGAATTCATGGATTAGCGTTCTTTAGCTGTTTTGAATTACGTTCTATTGGACATTTGAGTAGTTAAAAGAAAACTACTGTGAGATATTGTAATACTGCGTGATAATTTGAGAAAATTTAAGCATTTTTGTTGTGATAATAATAAATTTTTGTTCATTTTTTTTCATCGGACTTGTGCATTCATTTCATAACGAACCCGTACGCACGCAACAATTTTTGGTGTCAGAAGTGGGATTTGAATGCCAATAACAAGAGCGATGGAAGAACAATTCAGGCAAATGATGACTGCATTTGCTGCTTTCCAAGAAAAGATGGAAGGGGACGTCAAATCCGTTAAGGAAGAAATGAAATTGGGCTAGGAATCCGTTAAGGAAGAAATGAAATTGGGCCAGGAATCCGTTAAGGACGAAATGAAAGCCGTTCAAGCTGGTCAAGAAAAGATTGAAGCATGTCAAGAAGAAATGAAAAGAGAAATTACCTGCATAATAGAAAATAAATTTGGAGCTATGGAAGGCAGAATTGACACAGTTGAAAATAAAGTTGGACAAATTGAAGAAAAAGTTTCTTTCGTAAAAGATCAAATTGAAGAAAGAGTTTCTTCGGTGAAAGAAGAAATAGAAAAAAAAGTTTCTTCTGTAAAAGAACATATAGAAGGGAGAGTTTCGGCTGTGGAGGAACGAATTGAAGGAAGAGTTTGTGCCGTCCAACACCAAATCGAACAACAAATTGATGAGAGAGTTTCTGCAGTTACCAAAGAAATGGATACTTTAAAGAAATTCGTATCGTCGGCAGGGAGCAGGAGTGATGATTTTAAATTCTTACCAATGCCTGCTCGTTCACCTCTGAAGCTATCCACATATGATGGGAAGACCTCCTGGCAGGTGTATAAGACACAATTTTCTATCGTGGCGGATGCGAATGGATGGGATTCCCAAGCTAAGGCCTGTCATCTCGCCGCTTCTCTAAGAGCCGACGCAGCGGATATCCTTCAGACTCTTCCCGAAAACAAAAGGTTAGATTTCGAAGCTCTGTCCGGCGCCTTGGAGTTGCGCTTTGGGGAGAAGTGTTTAAGAGACTACAGCAGGCTCCAATTAAAATCTCGTCAACAGAAGCCTACCGAAACACTTCAGGAGCTCGCCACGGATGTTGAAAGGCTGTCCCACCTCGCCTTTTCGGAGTGCCCGACAGAAACAAGAGAAATCCTGTCGCTGCAATATTTCATCGACGGCATCCGAGATCCTGAAATACAGAAAGCTCTTCGAATGGCAGATGTAAAGGACATGAAAAGCGCTCTGTTGTACGCCATGAAGTTCGAGGCAGCCCAGCAAGCAACTAGTAGAGATCGCTACCCAGTTAGAGCTGTGCGAGTCCATGAGCCAGTGGATCAACTGATGGCTCGTTTAGAGGATTTAGCCAGACAAGTCGACGCTTTGATACGGAGTAGGAGGGAGAAGAAAGTGGCTCTAAGGTGTTGGAGATGTGGTAGTGAAGGTCACCTAAGACGGAATTGCAGAGCACCCCAGGGTACGGAATATAAAGCAGATGATTTTACCAGACAAGTCAGTGGCTTGAGACGGAACATATGTGAAAAGAAACTAATTCTAAAATGCTGGAACTGCGGAGTTGAAGGCCACATACGAAGAAATTGCAGAACATCCCGAGGTACGGAAAATAAGACCATTTCCCAGCAACGACGCAGTAAACAAATTAGTGACAATATCGAGGAACGGAGGTTGTCAGATAATGAAAAACCTTGTTTTAAAGCGCTTAAAATTTATACAGTGAGTGGCAACAGTAACGGAATGCCCATTAATGGGAATATCGATGGAGTTCCTTGCGATATGATCATTGACACAGGAGCTAATGTTACCATCATTAGGAAAGATTTAGCTGAACAGTTTAAAGATAAACTTATTTGGACGCCATCCTGTGTTACCCTTCAGACTGCGTCTGGTGATAAGATCGACATAACTGGGAAGTTAAACGTAAACATCACGTTTGGAAATGCCGCCTACCATCACATGGCTTATGTGGCGGATATCACAGATCCATGCATACTCGGATTGGACTTTTTAAGGAAATACAATTTTTCCTTAGACTTCAAAAACAACAAACTGCTTTCAGCATCTGGTGACATGACTATCCATCCTCAGAAGAGATCCTCACTTGGAAATGCCGACGCCTTGTCCGAAAGACCCAGCTCGGGAAGCCGCCGAAATCATACCAGGGTCGAAAAGAAACGCAAGACTACCATCTATTCTCCATCTCAGAAGCTCTCCGGTCGAGACCTTCGTCTGCCTTGTGACCACGTGTTTGATCGCCATACGGATGCGCCTTCATCGCCTGAGGAACACATCCAAGACGCCCAGGCCCGGTTTGAGGGGATGCACCGTTCTGCACGAAAGCGAGTCAACTTGGCGACGGATAAAATGAAGACCAGATGCGACACAAGAGCTACTAGACATAGATCCAACAAAGGAGACAAGGTGTGGTTGTGGAACCCGATTCAACGAAAAGGACTGAGTCCTAAATTACAGTCACCTTCGGATGGTCCATATACAGCGCTGAACACGAATGACGTCGTGGTTCGGATCCGTGAGTCTTCGAACTCTTACGACAGGTTAGCTCGTTACTATGGCCATAGTACATAATGTAAATAATTGTAAATAGTATAAGACCATGGTCCTTTTTGTTTATAAATGTGTATTTGATTTGATTTGTATTTAGTATTTGTTTTGTATTTAGTATTTGATAGCATTTGATTTGTTCAAGTTAGTTATTGCATTTATTGTTTATATTGTTTGATATTGTAATGTAATGTTTATGCCACAGTTGCATTTATGCCACAGTTGTAAATTTAGCTTCCTGTCCAGGGATTGTACTGCCCGGGACGTGCAGTCCTTGGGAAGGGGGCAGTGTTACGAATTTGGTATTTAAAAAGCTAATATTAGTTCAATTATAAATTAATTGGTTTTATTTCTCGCGCAGTGCAGCGCGTGACGAATATTAAAAGAAAGCTAAGCCGGAAAATTGAAAATACAAGAGCGCGTGCATTAAATAAATAAATATCTCTTTTTGATTTCGAGAAAGTACTGGAAAATTCTAGCGCGTGATTTTAAAATCTTATAAAAGGAGGAAAACATCTCAGTTTGTAGTTGCTGCTTAGTTTGTTGTTGTTTAAAAAAACTACTGTTGTTGATTGTAGCGAATTCGTGGATTAGCGTTCTTTAGCTGTTTTGAATTACGTTCTATTGGACATTTGAGTAGTTAAAAGAAAACTACTGTGAGATATTGTAATAGTGCGTGATAATTTGAGAAAATTTAAGCATTTGTGTTGTGATAATAATAAATTTTTGTTCATTTTTTTTTCATCGGACTTGTGCATTCATTTCATAACGAACCCGTACGCACGCAACATTATGTTAGGACTATTTTTTATCGTCTTCAATTCCCTAATACATATGCAATGACACTTGATTTTTAGATCCTTGCGAGAAATTTTACTCTGCCTCAAATGAATATCGATCCTCCGAGCTTTGTTGTTATATTTTTTATTTACATTTGAGATAAGAATGCTATTTTTTAAAATGAGATTAGTTCCCAAACCACGTTAACTACGAACTTCAGAATATCATTTTGAAAACGGAAATTAATATAACCATCTGAATTTGAGGTATAAATCGCATAACTATTCAAGCATTATCTTAAGAAACAAAATCATGTTTCTCATAACTGAGTATTGCATTTTTCATTTTCTGGAAAGTTAAAAATGTTTCAAGCTTCTTATTTTTAATTTATTCGTTACTCAGATTTTATCAACCAAGAAAATTTATAGTTAAATTTTTATTTAAAAGTTCGGATCGAGGATAATCCAATTTTACCAAAATGTCAGTCATACATAAATGACTAAATAAGTTAAACTATTAATTTCATGTATAAATTTTCTTATAAATCCGTGATTATAAACTAAAGCAGAAAAATCATGATATGTAATTTCAGAATAGATAAAATTTATCATAAAATATTTTTAATTTCGTGTTATGATATGAAATATGTATATGAATTTTGTATTGCAAATGAAAAGAAAATATAACTGATTCAACTAATACTGAATATAAAATTTCGGGAGAATTATTTTGTGTCAATTAATAGTGAGCCTTAGCTTTGAAGACATATGAAAGAAAAGCTTGATATTTATCCAGGTTTCATTTTATTTCATGTTCAATTTTGTTAGCAAAAGTCATTCTTTTTTACAGTATTATTAAGAGATGATTAATTTTTTTTTCAGAAATTCATGGCAAATTAAGCGTTTTAAATTCAGTATAGCAATTTCCTAATCACGTTTCCTTAATAAGAAATGACACATTAAAACCATCCATTTCTTAAAATACGGAATGAGTTAGAATACTTAAATTTATTTAAACCACTGATTACCATTATTTTCCTTTTACAAATTTGAACTTGATTCAACGCTAAAAAAATAAGTAAAAATTATATATTGATAAAACAATTTTTTTTACAGACTCTCTCTTTGTATCTCTTTTTTATATTTATTTATTTAGTTTTGAATGTTTGACTATTTTTTGATTTCACGAATTATTTATTCAGTTAATTAGCATTAATCTTTCGACATTAAAGTGTGTCTTCATTAAAAGTCTTTTTGTATCTTTAAGCAGAGCATCTATTGTCAAATATTTTATTAATGAATTTAAAGAAAATTTTGGTTCTTTGAAACTGTTAAAACACGAGGGCTGTTTGCCTACGGAAAGGGTTATTTTCGTAGAGAGCTTTCAAAGACAAACTGGCTCGCATTCGCGAACTACATGAGAAAATTCATGATAGCAACTACGCAGCTAGCCTGCTCGTACGGCATCGAACCCAAGTATGCAGCGGTCTTAACTGCTCGGCTACTAGTGGAGTGAAGCTAAAGAAAAAATTAATTCAGTTAATTTATTCATGAAATCAAATGTTTTCCATACTGATTTTATTTCAAAACTAACAAATACATTTAAGATAACTAATAAATTGCACTGCTCTTGCCTGAAATGTATCTAAATATAAAAATCACTTTGTAAATAAAAGGTAAGTTCCTGTAAAAGGGAAAAATATTCTTTGAACTCTGGGTTTATCTATTTGTGTTTATCTCTGAGCGTTTATCTATCTGTGTAGCCATAGGGGTACTTACATTTACTTAGTTAACTTACTTTAGTCAATACTTTTGATTTAAGTCAAAAATGATCGCTGTTTTTTAAACACAAGTGGTTTCTTGAGTCAAATGAGTTCAAAAGGATATAGTATTTAAAGCAAGGTTTTAGAGGGTAGAATCAGATCGTGTTTTGCCTGCTAAAGCCACATCGCTTGTTTTGTTTTCTTAAGAGCCGTATTCTGCGCGTTTGCGTTATTCTCGCCATTCTTGTCATGCCAGCTTTAGATCAGAGCCTACTAGTGTGTTACTCTATTTCTGTAGCCGCTACGTTAACTTACTTTTGCTTAGTTAAATCAATACCTTTGATTTAAGCCGCTAGCTTCTGAAAGCACGAACGGTGCTCTCTGTTAAACTTTTATTTTTACTCCCTTTCTCAGTCTTTGTGGTACAAGGCATAGTGATAATTCACTTAAGGCCTTGTACATTTGATGTTACATTTACTGATACATTTGATGCTAGCAAAGAAAACGAGACTTCTTATGTGCAGAAACCTCACCAGAAACACGAAACTAAATAGAATATCACGAATAACACGAATAGAAACTTTACCTGATTTCAGTTTTCATATGGCTGAAACAACGGTGAATGATAAACAGAGGACCTCAGCGATGCTAAAATATATTTTAAGTCCAGTGCCTGAAAAAATATAATCAAAGTTTGCGAAAATGAACATCACCTTTTAATTGAGAGAAAGGCATAGTTTAACTAAGACAGAGCATGTAAGTGCTGTTTGCTTAATTCGATCCCAGGTTTGATTAAATGTATCGCAGGTATCTCTTTTAGGAAGAGGGAAGACTTTACACTGAAACTTGCTATTACATTCGGACGAAACCGTATTACAGCCCAGTCTGAAATGGTATAGTATGTATGAAATGATAAAAGACTCGTTGCTAATACAACTTAAATTTTCGATGCATATTTTAACTTCTGATAATTTTTCTACTTGAAATCCATAACTATTTAAAATTACTAAATTATACCTCAGAATTTAAATGATTAACTTTTTTCAGCTCCTTTTAACTGTACTTATTATAAACAATAGGTACATACAGGGTGTCCGGAAAAGGAGTTCCTGATGTCAAAATTAAAAATCTCGAAAACAAGGATCGATATAGGAATACAACAAACGGTATATTTACTGTGAAAACTGAAAGACTGTTACACAGTAATTTCGAAATAATAGTTACAAAAGGTACTAACAGATGGTGCTCTACGCTGGCGCCTGGTCGATTTGGATTTTAAATGGAAAAATATCTAGGCTGTTTTCTCAGTCTTACTGCGTGCTGGAACGCTTCAAACCAATCTCTTCTACGGTTCTTCGGCGAGATTTCCATCTGTTTTGCTGAATAATTCCAGAAACATTTGCGACCTTTACAGGAGTAACTACAGTTTGCCTGCGACCAGACTCCCTACCAGATCATCGGCCACGCTATCTGTCCGTTGGACATTTTGTGAAGAGCTTGTAAATGCTTTTCCATTCGGTCTTTTGGGAACATTCAGCCGCGTTTGAAAACTACACCTTGTTGCCGTAGGACTGTGATCTAAACTCTGGTATTCCAGTACCAGAAACACACGCTATTTAATTAAATACATGATTTTAACCTCTTACGTCCATACCATAACTTCCTTTCAGGTTTCAAATATGGAACTGATCACTCTTTTGGGTTTTGCCGGCATTAACAAAAATTAAATCTTGCTTTTTCCGGCAACTCAGCTAATCTCCGAGTAGGGTTACCACATGTACAAAACCTAAAGGAGATTTCCAGTGGGAAAGACCTTAGATAACAGAGAAAATTTAGAAAATAAGAGACCCTAATCTCAGGAAAATTCGCTTTTACGTCTTTTGGAGTGCTATTTAGATGCACTATTTTTTACAATTACAACTCCATCTGTTCGCCGCTTTTGTAACTATTATTTATAAAATTTTGTATAACAATCTTAGACCTTTCGCAATAAACATACCGCTTGTTTTCCACTATAGATATCTGTTTTTAAGATTTTTAATTTTGAAATTAGGGATTCCTTTGATGGGCACCCTGTATATATAAAATCCGGTTTCCCTTTTTATTTATTCTAAGCTATAAAAAGGGAGAAAGCAAATTTACTTAAATAATGTTCCTAAAGCTTTTTACATGCTCTATGCTCTACGCTTGAAATGTTTTTAAAGAAATTACAAGGAACACAGTTTCGCTTTTAAAGAAAGGAAGCACAAGTTTCAGTCTTTGTCTAATATCCAATACATTTCTGTCCATTAGAGTAAAGATGAATTTTAGCATTCGCTATTGTTCCGAAAAGGAATGAGAAATGTTAGTTTTTGTTGCTTTAATGCGCCGTTAAATTTCATAGAAAACAAGAAATGTTTCCACACCCGATGCTTTTTGACACGATAAGTAGCTCATTAAAAGTTTAAATAGAAAGCAAAGACAAGCAGTTTTGAATAATAATTCTCTAAGAATCTAATCTTTTAATATGAAAGATAATGAGCTACCAATTTAAAAGCATTTTCTGACACTCAAAGCGACAAGATTAAAGGAATAATGAGATAAATGGAAAATATTCTTAATAACTTATTTCGTAACGTTAATAACTTATTACAGCAATTTCCCATAGCAATATTTTAAATGTCACTGGCTGTAATTTAATCACATTTGTCTTCAAAGGATCAAACCTGAAAGTAGAAGTCTCTTATTTCTTGAAACAAAACATTCCCTTCACGGAAAATAGGTAATAGAAGAGATTATGGTTTTAAGTAAAAAGGTGTTAAACAGTTATAATTTAAAAATTAAAAAATTTCTGTTAGTTCAAACGTTTACATAACTGTCTATCTATCTATGTATTTCTTTTTCTTTGGATATATATATATATATATATATATATAGAAATTTAGATATATATACAGGACGAATATATTTAAGCGGGAGGAATATGTATAAATAGCACGAATATATTTTTTTTTTCATTTCGAAACTTTCGTTGCTGTAATGTTACTTTAAAAACTAACTCCTCTTTTTATTTTTTATGTTTAGTTTATACTTTTTAGATCAAATTTTCATTTATTATTTTTTCATACGTTAGATTAAACTGAATATTATTATACTTTTAAGCTTTTTAGCTTGATTATGGTTTTGATGGTATAATTTTCTAAAAACAAAATTTTAACTCAGCTTGTATGGGTTAAAACATTTTAAGTATGTTTTGATTTTTTTATGTATTTGATTGCTTACACTTGCATGTTTTAGTGTTTGGACTCGTTCTGCTTAGAATCATATTTTTGCTTTTTTTTAAAATTTGTTTACGTTTTTGATGCTTTAATTTTGAAATTTTTACACTGCTTTCTTTTGGCTATATGGGTTGGACTAGTAAAGACACAAATTACTCTATTACTTCTGCTTTACTTTCATTAACTATTACTCCGCGTTACTTTCATTGCGCCATTTATCAGAAGCCGTAATTGCGGGAAGACATGAAATAGACTTTTGAATCCGGAATAGTAAAAGGGATTCGCTTAAATAAGATTCTTTATTAAAATAAAGAATGCGAAGGCTTTTTACCTCTGAAGATTACCTTCGATTTCATGAAAAACGTTCTATGAGTTACGTGCTTCTACTGATGTTACAGATAAAAAGAAATCACATTAGTTAACCTACTTAAACGGCGGGAAAACATTCTAAAAATACAATTATCCATATAGTGGCTAGTTGGCTGAAATAATAAAAGAGTTAAAAAATTGCAACGTTTGAAGTCTCAAGACGTAAACATCATTATTAAGCAGCGTTTGGATTTTGTACACCTATATCTATGGATTTCACGTACTTCATGTTTCACGTATTCTCTTAAAACAACGATTAGTATTTTATTTCGCTTAGTCAGTAGGTCCTGCGACGTCTATGAGTATTTTACAGGCAAGCGGTCTGCCACTAGATCTTCCTATTTCCAATTCTTCTACACCGTACGTTAGCCGAAACTTCACTTGCATTTTGAAAAATGCGAAGAATGTTCGTCTAATATACGACTCTAAATTTAAAATAATGCGCATCCTTTTCTTGCCATGACACACATTTTGAAAACCTTTTTCATTACTACTATATAAAGATTCCTTAAAACCTTCGCCTTCGAATACGGCGATTTCGTGCTCGCTTCGGAGCTTGTACTAGCGCTGCGGTTGCCAACCTATAGAAACCTTTTGCGGTTGCCAACCTATACCAACCTTTGCGGTAGCTCCGAAAGGCAATTCTGATACTTCACAACATATTTCTAATTTTTAAAAATACAAAGGTGTAAAAATCATGGAAGCTTCCGTAAATTTCTCCATTTCTGATAATAAGCAATAATAATTGCAGTGAGCAATCTGCCGTCTAGTTCACTATAATTGGCTAGAACTCGAACTCGGGAACCATCTGGGTTCCACTGAACGGGATAAATACGCATTGCGCGGAGACATTGTACTGAGTTTAAAACTGAACGGCATAATCAGTGTCTAGCAGTAGGGTTAGTACACAGAAATAAAATGTAGTACAACATGGTGGTAGTAAGAAGATGAAAACATACCAATTGCCAATTCTGAATCGGAAGAACAGTTCTTTTGTACAGAAGTACACGGTAAAAATGTGTTTGTTATGCAAAATTTCTGTCTCCGTTGCTAAAAAAGGAAATTTTAAGAGACGTCACAAAATTGTACATTCGAATTTTGAGAACTCCTATTACATTGTGCCAGCAAAAATGAAAAACTAGAATTCGAAAACCAGTTAATTGGACAGCAGCCAATATTTTGAAAAGCAGTTGCCAAACATAAGGGTGCAACTGAAGTATCATACCGTGTGTCTCATATAATTGCACTAAGGAATCGACAGAAATGGTTATCACCTTCCAGGTGGTCGTGTTTGTCAGGATGGTTTTTAATGATTTTACGATTAAAGAAGATCACTGAAGCTTTATCTATTGAAAGGGCATACATACTTCTAAGGCAAATGTTGTTTTCGTTCTTTAACAAATATAATTTTTTTGAGAAAATTCCAATATCGAAAATGGTAGACATTGCAACCTATGACGCTCCAGCTATGGTGGGTTGTGATAAGGGTCTGGTGGCGTTATGTTGTAAAGATGAATGTTTTCTGCAGTTTCTCTGTTACTACTTCATTATCCATCAGCAAGCATTATGAGGAAATTTTCTAAAACTAAACAACATGATGAAATCGGTAGTAAGAACTGTGAACAAGATTATAGCTCAAGTGTTACGAAGAAAATTATTAAAACCCTTGGCCGATGAAACTGACTATGAATACAGGAAGCTACTTCTCCACTCTGAAGTTTAGTATAGGATGGGCTGTGAAACGTTTTAATGATGTCCTATCTGCCATAGTTCAGTTTTCCAATAACGCGGTGAACCGATTTCGGAACTAGAAATTTCAATCTGATTTAGAGATTTTGCTTTTCTTGTGGTCATTACAGAAAAATTAAATAAACTTAATTTGTAGCTACAGATGAGAGATAAAGAACTAGCTGAACTGATTTCTGATATAAAAGCATTTATTAAAAACATGAGATTAAGAACAAAACTTAATCAATCGCAATTTCCTATTCTTTCAGAAAAGATATCTCAAAATTCATTGGAGCACTATGACAGCAAATATCATGCGGAAATAGTTTCTAACTTGAAGAATAATAACTAACTAACAACTGACAAATAATAACTAACTAACAACTGACAAATAATAACTAACTAATAACTTCAACAATTGTTTTAAGGATTTCAACGAAATGGCTTTAGTAGCGCAGTTTGTTGTTTCACTCTTCATCGAAATTGTTATCCAACAGGTTTGCAACATATGTTATGCAAAACTTTGGCGAAACCATCACTGCAACAGAAGTGGAACTGACTGCGTTTCAAAATGATGTAGCCTTAAAATCGTTAATCTCAAGAGGAAATTATATCTAGCCTATAGTAAATAAAGACAAATATTCAGTTCTATGTCGTGTTGCCTTGAAAGTGTTATTTAATCAACCTATTTGTGTGAATCCTCTTTCTCCAATATGAAATTTATTAAGAATAAATACAGCATTCGACTTACAGATGAGCATTTGTATAATTGTACTCGAATGGCTGTATCGAAGAACTATACTGCAAACATTAAAAAAATATCGATGAGTCTGAGTGTCAGCCTGCTCACTGAACATGCACTTTTATCTACGCATGCTTTTGCTTAAAATAGGTTTTTGTTATTTTTCACTTTTTTTCATGTGAAAATTTCATGTGACATGCCATTGTAGCAGCAGAAGAATTTGATTTATTATTCAAATACTTACGATTGGCAGGCCTGAATGTAATTATGTAGTATGAATTAATAATATTATTCTGTTACTCGTTTATTATTAGTATGTATTAGTTAATTAGTAAAATAACATGTATATCGAATATGACTGCGTATTATTTCATTTAGGTTGGGTTACCTGGCTTACGACTAGGTACTTGGTAGGTTTACTCCAAAATTAACAAAATATCTCAACACATTGAAAAGGTTGGCGACCGCTGTAACTAGAGCAATCTTCTCTGATACTAAATATTTTCCTTAGCAGTTCAATACCTCTACGTGAATTACTCATGATGACTAAAGAAGGGCATTTCGTCAGAATAAAGTAAAACGAGTGCTTTTCTCTATTTCTATAATGATATTGCTAATAATCATAATAATCTAATACTTTCTTCTCGATCGTCTGTACTTGCTCTGACTAAAGCTTTTCTTAAAATGTCTTGACATATTAACTGTAACTCAACGACTGCAGATCTTTCCTTAATCTTGAGCCTAACGCTTTATATTTACGCTTTAGGCACGTATGCTTGATAGACAATCGCACATGACATATCCCTCGACCTGGCGAACCGCGGTGCGTTGATATTGGGTTCGAAGTTATTGAAAGATATTTCCGTTGAATTATGATTTTAATTTAGTATCAAGGTTTTAACTACTTTTACATATTTTCCAGCAAAAAATAATTCAGGAAAAAAACTATGAAACTAGCTTACCAGTCATTTTGATGGCTATTCGTAGAGATAGGTGTACATCATACAGAACCCTGAAATTAAAGAGCTAAAGGGGAAATAAATTTGGGTATGTACTCGTCTCATTACACCGATAATTGCCAGCATGAATTAGAAAACTATAAAAACAATATTTCTGTAAATTTTCTCACGATATCCGAAATCCGTCAAAATGACAAGCCCCCTCCCCATAAATCTAGTGTTAAAAGTTTATCACACAACATAAATCTGCTTTACTATGAATTAAGAAAACGTGAATTTAAATGAAGGCAAAAACGTATAAGTTCTGTATACACTTTATATATGTACTATAAGAGAGCATACAGCGAAGTAATAAATCATGACTACGAGAAGAAATGAACAGAATATCTCTAACACTTTAGCTGGAAAAATAAAGGAAAGTAGGAAAAACAAATTCTCAATGTAGCTTATCTTGAGGACAATGTGGCTGAAAATGGAGTGCTTAAAATTTGAAATGTTTTTGAGAAAACTCATCGTAAAATACAAAAAGGATTCTCATTCCATAATTGGATAATAAAAGTAAATTGCAACTTGCTTTAATTACACTGACTCACGAGCTTACTTAGCTTTACTTACCAATATACAGGATGCAACAAAACCTATACTGACATTATTTTTTCAAAAAACGCAGTGACTCTGTCTACCGTAACTAAGGGCCTAGGCTTAAATGTTTGCAACCGTATAGTGCCTGAGCGGCATAACGGCACTCAAAATATGCGGCAAGCCGAAAGTCCTCTCGAGAGGTTGTGGTAGGAGAAGAGATGCGAGAGACCGTCACCCCAGGTACTCTTCTTCAAAACTGGAGACGGAACTGAGCAAAGTCGTACTGTCATGTGTATGGTGCCCAAGGTTCTTGCCAACCACAAGCGCAATATTGGCTTCTTGCCACGATGCATTTCGTGGAGTTCCTCTGATTTCAAGCAAGCAACATTAGTCCCAACAACGACAAATTTCTTTCAGAAAACCTTTAGTGGGAAACTATGGAAATCATATACATTCTGAAATTGGAGGAACACAGTACGCTACGTATTTTACAGTGCAATATGGTCACTGTGAGAACTAACTAAATTCGATGACTTTTGCAGTTGTTTTCTAAATTTACATTCTCCAAATTTTTGAATGAAGTGGTGGAAATTGCATGCAGAAAAACAAATCCTCGTAAGAAAATCCCTTCTCTAGTTTTCGTGAGCAATTTGAATAATGAGTAACAGTTCTGAATTAAAAATTAATGCTTTTGCTTCAAAAATATCTTTCAATCTAAATTCCCATAAAAAGGGAAAAGAAAGAAAAAGGTAGGATAAGAAAGAAAAATTTACTGACAGCTTAGCAAAATTTAAAATAATAAAACGAATTTGTCCCTATATTTTCCCAATTTGTTCTTTATTGCTGAAATAAAGGTAAAAAGGTGGTTAATTTGCAACCATTTGTAGTTTTATTAGTATACAACAGCATACTAATATTAATTTATATTATTATTATATAAATTTTTATATAAATTTCCGTCTTTTTATCTTAAACTGTATAAATTTAAAAACATTTGTCATCTGAATGTAATTTTTGCGTAGCCTGTACGTAACATTCTCAAAATGTTTTCTTTTGCTATCATAAGTATTACTGAATTTCTGTCGCATGTTTAAACATTTGTTTTCCCTTTGCATATTTTTATTGAATTTTCACAAGTAGTAAAAAAATACATTTCTTTGAAAAAATCAAGTTACTCTAAAAGTGTTAAATTTGAGCGTGAAAAGCTTTAGACAAAACTCAAACAAAACCATTTCCTGATAGCTCTTTCTTCTCTTTTCTTCCTACTGCGATCCAAATCATAAATGTTTAGACGTATCTATTAAAAAAAGAAAGCTTAAGAAAAGAAATTCCGATTTTCCTTTATATAGTTTTGGATCCAAAAACTTTTCAACGCCAAAATGCAAATACGTTTTCAAAGAACAATATTAAATTCGAGTTCTTGAAGATTTAGACCCAAAGCGAAGAAAGAATTTGTAAAAGAAGTCGAAGCAAATTGATATATTCTATAATATCGTTTATAGCAAACTTTGATTCTGCTTTACAATTTTTTTTTATATTTCAATTCAGTGAAACACTACTTAATGGGTATATTTTACTTTTAAGACATAAACAAAAGATAGATATGTTAGGAGAAAAAATTTCTTATTGAAAATAATGAAATATTATAGCATTTAAAATTGAATGAATTGAAATATTTTTCGTTCAAGCCGTAATAATACAATTATTCTGCTCCTAGTTTTCTTATCCAGTGATTCGAAAAATCTTTCATTAATTACAATAACGGTGGAAAGATTTATAAAATTTCTGAAAGATGTATGTAATTGAAGAAACATTAGATATTTTTGGAAGCAGGCAAGAGAGATTGAAAAATTAGCAACGCCTTCTCCTAAAATCGAACCGCAGACCTCTGGAATACGCGTTCAGGATGCAGACCACTACACAACGAAGGCATGACAAGAAGGCGGGAGAAATACCTTACAAAGTCACTTATATTATGTGTAATTTGAGTTATAAAATTTAAAGGTATTATAGAGTTGCGAATAACAAGTAAGCCTTCAACAAGCATAAATATCGCTTTTAAATTGCTCAAATTGTTTTAAATTGAAAGATTAGTCAAAGGTTTCATACACATTAAGCGTTAGAACCTCTGAGGATTAATTATATTTTTAACAATTCTGCTGGAAAATGAATGATCTTATGTCCCATGTAATAAATGATGTAACAGGTCACGTGGTGCCTTAGTCATTACTAAGGCACCACGTGTAACATATTGACAGACACGTGTAACATATTGACACCAATGTAACATATTTGACAGATAATATTTTAAAAACTACTAGCACGATTTTTACAAAACTTGCCATTTTGATGGAAAAATAAGAAGATTAAGCTACAGTACTTTAAGCGTAAAAAAAAAACAAACTTTTAGTGCCCATCAGTTTTAATCCTCGGTAGTTTTCCGTAACTGTTAAGTTTCAGTTTGAAATGCTATATGATGCTGTTAAATTCAAATTTGGAAGTACTGCCAGAAAACATTGTTTACTGCTTTCTTGAGGGCTAATACAAAATTATATTATTTTATTATTCGTTTTTATATATTTTGTTCTCATTAAAAATTTGGTAAATAGTTTTCGAAATAATGTTGTATTATAAAAAGGAACTTGCAAGTTTCATCTAATTTAGATATACTCAGAATCAAAATACATGAATAAAAGAGTAAAAATAAAAGAATATATGCTAAAATAAATAATCGCAGTTGTTACATACAGACAATTCACCTAATCAATGGTTTCCGTCACATGTAATTTCGCTGATCAGGATGGTTGACAAATTGTTGCTTTTTGCTTCTTTGTACGAAGTAAAGGAAGTATTGCATTCACGAAAAATTCCATATTTCAAAGCAAATATTCATTTTGACAAAGCAAATATCCATCCATCGAATGGAATTTAACAATGTTTTTGCGTGGCATCTGCCTTTAAGGACAGAATGTGGGACTTTTATCCCCCGACGGATTACAGAATTGATTTAAAATGCATTCAGAAGAGATTTTTTCGGAACGTCTCTACGTAAGTACGTATGCATGTATTAATCACACATAGCTCAAAAACGAGTAGCGTCAGAACGTTGAAATTTTGTATATAGGACTGCTATAACATGTAGTTGTGCACCTCCCTTTTTAGTTTTGCCACACCAAAAGTATATATATATATACATACAGAACAGTGAATTCAATTTCTGCACCTTCAGTGCCTTTTTGCCGAGTGGGGCCAAAAGTAAACTTTCAGTTTTGTGCATCGAAAAATCTGCCTTTTTGCCTGTGGCCCAATTGCTTGCTTTTGCACAGGAACTCTAATTTTAATTATAATAAATAAATAAATAAAAATAATAATTAAAAAAATTTCAAAGGTTTCAGATTTTAAATTACGTCCAAAAACGTGATTTTTAACATTTTGTCTGTTACCTTTATTTATTAAATATCACGTTCTTCGCACTTACACCATAAAATTCAGTTCAAGAGCAATATCGCAAAATAGTTTTAAATTGAGTATATCTTTAGAATTTCCAATACGCAGTCTCACGCGCTGGAGATAAGAATGCATTTTCTGTACAACTTTGCCATTGCTCGCTTTGAAATCCTTGAGTTTGTTAATCAAAAATTCGTTAAAGATTTAGAAAATATGAAATCGATAATAAAAGGAATTCCAAATTTCAAATTTGGGCTTCCACATGCCTATATTCGCAGTAGTATTACGTCATTGAAATTCGATGGCTCTATGTACCGTTGTTTTATAACAATGCGATAAATATACATACATTTATGCAGATTTTTCATTATTTAATTTCTTCAAATATAATGCAGGACTCTCACATTTGGTGGCAACAGTTTGAAAAGTGAAACGGACATTTATAGTGAACCAACGCCAAATCGCAAAACGAAAACAATAGTCCTTCATGGACAAAGCCTCTTTGGACTTATAACAGTTTTAATTGTATTTGGTGTCTTCTGTTTTTCTATATCTTCCAATTTTTAATGAAAATGATTTGAGTTTATGCATTTTTGCCTTGCCGCGAAGTGAGAACTGAATTGATTGAATGAGGAGAGAAATATATCCCTGATGAATTTCAAGGAAGTAAGTTTAAATGCAAAAAGGCAAAAAAGCGTATTCCGTAGAAGGAAGCTATGTGGTTGCCCGCATCAGATTTTTTTTATTGTTAAGTTCTTATCTCTTGTATGTCTAGAAATATGTTCTGCGAAAACGGCTAATGTACGATTAAGTAGGTGTGTACACTCTTCGGGGGGAAAAAGGTGGACAGTTCTATATCTCCTATTCCATTGGGATAATTGACAAAATTTAATTTGCGTTTTTCATATCTCGAAACCGTGACTTTGCATATATATAAGATTTATATACAGCATTATTTTAGCATAGGCATTTTGACACAAACTGGACTTTTCCTGGAATTACATACTATTTTTCTTTTACATATTTCGATTCTACGACTCAAATTATGACTAAATTTTAAATTCTGTAAAACTTGAGGCGAGCAGACGAGAAAGGAGCATTGTTTCAAATAATTTTAATTTAATTAATTATGTGAGTAAAGGACATTTGGCGTTATTATCGCTTATAAACTTCTAAACATGCCCGTCTATAAATCCAGGTAGGTATATCTTGGGAAATTTTGCATAAAAATTTTAATTTGTTACAGTTTTGCCGAGAAGTGCATCTGCTTTAAGGTGAAAATGTTGTAGCTCCTAATTCAAAAGTTTTCTTGAAATATTTATAAAAAATATTTAAAAACATAAACATTAAAAAAATCAGAAAATATCTGCGAATTTTATTTGAATTGATTTATTTTATTCGAATTGTGAAAAATTAAGTGTGATAAAAAGAAAAGTGGTAATATATAGGGAATTCAGTTATTTCTGATGAGCTATAATTTTGAAAGATAATTTTTTAAAACTAACTGATGCGACTTTTACAAAACTTGATATTTTGGCTTGAGTCGTAGAATCGAAATATGGAATAAAATCGATATGTCATTTCAGAGAAGTCCGATTTCGTGCCAAAATACCTATGTTAATGCTATATATGAATCTAACTTATATCCTAAATCGCACTTTCGAGATGCGAAAAACGCAAGTTAAATTTGGTCAATCGGACAGGTTAGAAGGGGAGATATAGAACAGTCCATCCCTTTTATTGTGCATAGTATACATCTAATTGATTTCTTTTCGTAAGTTTTGTTTTACAAAGAGAACCACAGAAAAAAACCTAGGCAATTATGTGCCCGTTCCCCGTATCCAATCAGTTCCATTCGAATAGTTCCCCATATCCAATTAATACCTTTTATGTATTTATTTTGATTTTAAAATTATTTAGAGCTTTCGCTTATGTTTCCTACGATCTTATTATTGCGTCTCTAACTTTCTCTTTTGTATTTCTCTTTAAATTTTATGGGTTTTTATATTGATCATTCTGTAAGCTTACCACATATAATGTGATATTATTTGGATTCAAAAATTAAAGCTCATCGAGTACATAGAAATATCGTTTCAACTGGAGAATCATTTTCAAAACAAAGTTTTAGATTTTTATAATTATCTTAAAATGGGAGCGATCGCATTACAGACGTAACGAAAGAGAACTAATAAGGTCCAGTTACAAACAACAAGAACGAGAAACTTTGTCATTAAGCATTTTATATAGGCCAAATACCCAAAGCCGTTTTTGTCAGCAATTGTTACTTTCTTTTCAAAACTTGCAATGTAGACACCTTTTTATCTTAATTAATAAATCTATTAAATCCAAAACACCATTGTAAAACAAAGCAAATATAATCCCATCTTGATATTATTTTACTAAAAAATATAATCACTAGATTCAGATCACTAAAGTAAAACAGAGCAAATATGTTGATAACAACATATTTGATATTATTTTACTAAAAAATAATAATGTGAAAATATTCTGTGCATTAGAGAATATAATAAATGCTAATGCGAATGACACCGTAAATGCAGACATATTATGGCTTTTAACTGAGTAATAGTCATTATTCGAATTATTCGATGCTATTACATTCAATGAAATCAATCTTTATAGCTTATATCAGTACGGAAATTTTGTGGAAACGCTGAAATGTAAATATTATAAAATAATACTTTATATTAATTTGTATTGCACAAGTTTTTTTTTTTTTTTTTTTTTTTTTTTTTGGAAGCATGAGACGTGAAAAATGTTGGATGCCTTCGCCGGAACTCGAAATCTGAACATCTCGAATACGCATCAAGTTTGCTTCCAATTACAGCACGAAGGCATACGGCAAGGAGGGAGAAAATACGTTATAAACTCATCCTTTTAAAGGGAGACTGGGGATTAGGCGACCCAATCGCCATACCCTGGTGGTCACGAATTATTGTTTACCACCTTTTATAGTTCGGGAGCTAATTATAGAGTTATTAGGGTTTTTTGATACCGGAGAGGTGAAAATGTGCAATGCCCTCACTGGAATTCGAAACCCGGACCTCTCGAATACGTGTTGAATATGCTTCCAATTACACCACGAAAGCATGCGAAATGTCAGAATAAGTGAATCATCTAATATACTGTCTCACAGTATGATAAAGAATGCAGATGGCAAATGAATTAGATCATCAATTGTGCTTATATCTACCGGCGCATTCCGACAATGGGTAGAGAGGCAGCTTTATGCTCTCTGAATTGCCTTCGTCCGATAATTATTGGAGATACTTAAGCGATTGCAGAGAAGAAACATCTGTTGCTTGAATGACATTATATTCTCTTTAATAATGATCTCTAATTAAGTGCGAATGAGTACTTCATGCATTTGTGGAGACTTTCTAGACGTAAGGGTAATCGATTGCGCAACTCTACAAAAAAGTTGAAACTAGACATTATGTCATCGGAAATCATTTATTATAACAGATGATCTATTTTGGATATTACTAATAACAATTTGACAAAGTGAAAATACGTGGATATTAAATTTCAATTTCTGCTGCTATTTGTATATAACGAAGATAATATCCGGTTACATAATGTCTGACTTATTCTCGCCGTCATCTTCCTTCACTATCTCAGTTATTATTGTAAGGAATTCTATAATATTATGCTTTCAAATATTCCTGTCCGCTAAGTATCACACTAACTACCACAAGATATGCATGACGAAATCATTCCCTTTTCGTGTCGTACACGGAGAAATTAAACAAGGCCATTGTTATTACAACATTCATTCGGCTACTTGACAGATAAGCTACGTTTGTAAAGATTGATTATCATTTCAAAATGATCTGAAAACTGAGCATTGAGAAATGGGTTCAGATTCTGTTATCAATTTTCGTGGTATATATTCGCAGACAAAAGTTATTAACTTCCTCCTATACTTAAATTTAGGAAAGTGTTATACTCGTGATAAAAATAGCATAAAATGTGATTAACACAGTGCATTAAAATCCCATTTGCTACACATAATTCTGTTCCTGAACTTCGGTAATATAATTTGCGTTTCACACACCCTCGCGGTTAGTGTATGATTGATCAGGTCTCTGTGACTTATTGATTCCTTTTCATGAATTTTGTTTTTCAAAAAGTTACAAAGAAAAAATCTAGTGAGTTTAAGTCAGGTGATTATGGCGTCTATTTCATTGTTCTCCCATATCCATTTAATATTAGTTTCAAATTTGCTTCTCAAAAAATGCGTGGCGACGGGAATTTATCATGCTGAAACCATGTAGTTCGCATATCATTTACTATCTTCTAAGAAGTCAGATAAATGTGTATTTAATATTTTAAATTTAATTTATGTGTACTTCTCATCATTTAAAGCGTCATCAAAAGTGAATGGCATAGATAGCGTATCGTTCCATAATCCATATCAAAACAGTTAATAATTATAAAACTTTTAAAATAAAGAATGTTACACATTAGTAAATGAGAAAAAATATCAATGGATGACTTAAAATAAAATGAAAGCAATCTTGATTTATCTTAATTTATTTTTCACAGATCCTCAAGGAAAGCGATAAATTGAGTTTTCGGACACTGCAAAGTTCTTTAAAATTAAATATTTCGGTCTATTTTTATCGTGTGAAAGTCCAATTTCCAGCTATTAATTATACGAATTATAATTATATTTGTTTAATAAATTAGAATGATTGAATAAATGATAATATTGAATAAATTATTATTAAAATTGAATATTAAATGACTTATTAAACTTGAAAAAAAAACTATAATTGTGAGCAGTAAAAATATTACGCAAGAAAACGCTCCTGATTACAAATGTACAGTAGTAGGACTTCCTATCCAGATTTCTAAATTTTATTACTAAGCTAGGATCTGATTAACTGAAAATTATTCAATCCATTGATGTAACCAGTGAACCCAGGTTTGCTATTTTTAGTCTTCAGATTAATAAATAATCTGAAGTACTGGCTGCGCTAATTTCATATGATGCTATAAATATCTTCTAACTTTCTTATTAGGATGACAAATACTTCTCTTTGTAATTTTAGAGCTAATAATTATATGATGATAATGCTTACGTATTCTACTGAAAGAAAAAAAAACACTTTATGGCTGTTTCAAAACTCAAATATACATTTCTGTTTTAGAAACTGCTAGATTTATAAATTTTATTTTATTTCTTCCTCTTAAGGACTTCACTTTATTTCTCTTATAGTATATATTTCTTCTAGAAAATAGAATATAATAACCACAAATGAACTGGAAACCTCCACAATGCCTATCACTTTAAATTTCTATTATTAAAATTGCATTTTACATCACTTTTACAAAACCAGAAACGATGAGACTTTTCCCCAATCCTTTCTTCTTTATCAAACAATAAGCATTAACTACTTGACATCCTAAAAGGGAGCGTCTAGACTTAAGTGAGGGTGAAAATATGATAATGGAATTTAAGTCTCTTTCAGTAAGTTTATTTTTATTAACATCCCCCAAAATAAAGAAACATTAAATATAGAATTAAATTTCAGAAATACTTTCCTTTCGTAATAGCTACAGTCCTTCATTCGGCATATTAATGTACATGGTTTTCAACCAATATCATGATGACAGATATATTGATAAAACCAATTATACTTTCACATTTAAAATTTTACATGCTTTATTCAAAAAGGTTTAGAAAGAAACAAAACAATGCATTGATGATGCAGAAAAAATACCGAATTCGAAGAAGACAGAAACAGTCATGCAGATGTTTTTCTCAAATGAGAGTACAATCTGATATAAATGTACCAACAAAAGAAAGATATGCCTTCTATCTTCCTTTGAAGCAAGGCCCAAAGATATCTACAAAGCTGATAATTACCACAATTAATAAAGATTTTCATATTAAATAGTATTTTCAATTGAATATTTAAAGCTTAAAATGAATGCCTTTCATATAGTTAATCAGAATTAAAATAAAGTCTTATTTACAATAACTTAATTTTTTTAAACTTTAATAGTTTCTAGAGATTAAAAAATTAAGAGTAGAGAAATACACGGATGGTATTTTGATGAAATCCAGCAAACGCATATACTATACTGTCAAATTTAGAATAGAAAAATTTACCATGAAAAATGATTTCCTGCGTGAAATTAGCAGACAAAGAAGACAAAGAAATTAACGTACCAAAATACTGTAAGTAAAGTATTTCAATATGGAATATGATTTATTCTTAATCAGTTCGATCCTACATGAATGCTCCATGCGGTTCTGATGATGTAACTTCAAGTCAATATAAAATAATGAATATGGTTCTTTTAAAACTATTGCAAAAGCTTCGGCGCTGCATGTTAATTTCAAGAAAGAACCATGTCTACTTAAAGCATCTTATGTGTACTCAAATGGTTGTTTTTTTAATGTTGTTTTGGATCATAATTTTAGTGCAATAATTCTTGCGTGAAAACTATTATCGTTTTGTTATATGAATGATTCTTAAACTGCACCTGCACTCGTACGTAAAGGATTCAAGTGCACCTCTTGACTACATATGAGCAATGAGATTTCTTCTCATCAACATATAAAAAGTCTGCGAGTCCATAAAAGTCAGTGCTACACCATACACAAACAGAGCCTCAAGCATAATACTCCTTTCACAGATGCAACTGAAAAATAGGAATGATTGATTATCTTTAGTCATATTTTGCTGAGAGCATGTGTTAGAGAAATACATATATATTTTAAGAGTAAGAATGAAGACTGTTCTTAATATAGTTTGCTGTACTGCATGACCAACCACTTTCGGATATGATGTGAAGAAAGGAATATACAAATTACTAATCGCTTAGTAAGAAAAAGACTCACTCGTGAACTGTACTACACATAAGAAATGCTGACATAATGCTATAACTGTTATTAAAGAAAAGTATTTCAGCTGAGAAGAAATTGAATCATGATCCTTAATCTAGTTACTTACAAATAAACTTCTCTGATTTTAGTGCTTTTCCAAAACTTTGCTTTAGAAGTTACCATTACAAATCTTTTAAACAGTGATTTCCAAAAAGTCTTATATTCAGTCACCATGTATTCAACCATCGTACAACTGTTGCTAAATTCGAGATTGGCCACTGCATTTCCTTAGGCAAACGCCTCGATTGTTTTCTACAAAATGGTAATATCAACTTGGTTTTTCATATTTATGCAAAGAAATAACAATGCAACATTATATAAAATCAACAGCAGGTATTTCAAACTTATTACGCAGAGATTAATTCTTACTTATCATACTTAGCTAGTTTCAGTAACGTTTCCCGGCTCAGTGAAGATTGCGTTATTATTTGAAGAGTTGTTCCGACTTTTGCGTGTATTTCTTAATGAAATTCTGTTATTACAAAGCCCTCTACAGATTTTTTTTTATTCAAATACGTTTAATCTTGATCAAAAACATATTTCCAAAAGTGTTGATATGGAAAACTCTTTTAATAGCTTAAGTGAAACGAATGAAGAACAGTTTAAAATTAGTTTGCATGTTAAAATTTAAAAACAAATAAACAATAAAATTTTAATTTTTTTTATTTTCTCAACTTTTCAGTGAAAGAAAATTTACCAAGATCACTAATATATTTCTGATTTTTCATGATGTTAAAACTCTTGTCAACCTACAGTTGTGAGGGACTGTTAAGTTACAGCCAACAAACTAAAAGTTGTAGAAACTTTTATAATGTTTTGAAGAGAGAAAATCAACTATGCCCTTGCCGAGATTCGAGTCACAGACCTTTAAATGCTAACTGGACATGCTAATCGCCTATTTTGCGAGAAAAAAGCAAGAGAGAATGATATAAATCCTTACGAAGTACATCTTCAGCATTTTCATAAACTACAAAAATTTCCATGCATAATATATCTGATGAATAGATATCCGTGTTTTAGAAATAATTGTGCATTCAGAAATATAAAAGTAAGATTTGGGTTAAATACTGTTTGAGAGTCAAAACCTTGATTGATATAGTTGATGTAAATTATCATAAGGATTTTTATGGCAACATTCTTATAATAAAATTTAAGGTCCTTAGACAAACATAGACAAAATCAAACACAAAATAACGACTATTATTTATTCACTTGATTAAAGAATGCGAAGCAGAATAATCCTTAATAGTTACAAAAATGTCGATAGCTACATAGTTTACGTTAACTAAAAAGATTTTTATTTATACAAATTTTTGTAAACCAATTAGCAAATAAGAATGCACAGCAAAATAACTTAGCAAATATCCTCTTCTTTTGTTGTACTCAGAATATCAAGTTTGCCCCTAATTTCTCTACTTCTATATGAAACATAAGCAATCACCTTCAATATTAGATTATATAGTTAGAAAATTTTATTAAACATAGATCTGAAATGGTTTTGAATAATTACAGACACATCCGTCTTCTCCATAATATTTACATTGGCTCAGCTGTTAAGTCACTATTTTCTGTTTTTCTTACTGTAGATGCTATAACTCAACAGAGAACACAATTATAGCTGGATCATTTACAACCTGCCAGCAATAAAATCTATTAGCAAATTAACCATTCATGAAATTAACTGCTATGATTTTGAAAACCTTTAAACATCTTTACCTTTTAAAAAAAATCTTCGACAGTCTACTAGAAACTCCAAAATTATTTCCACAAGTTCACTCAACTGTCAGTATTGAAAATTGGAAAATTTTCCTTTAATGTACATTATTTAATAACTACATTAAATTGCATAATAGTATTTTCCTACAGGTCAGAGAAATTCCCATGTGATCTAACAGCTTAAACACAGATTTCTAATTTATTTCTGTTTACGTAAGTTAGCTGAGCTGTTCGTTTCACTGAAGTAAGGTAATCGAAACTTTAAAAGATTTTTCTGTTCTCTTTTATTATTTTACACATGACCATATTTATTTAATTGAATATTGTTGTAATTTTTATAATATAGCGTAATTTTCTTTTTGTAAACATTTTACATAAATGTTTGGATATCTTGAATTTATTGTTATTAAATACTTGCATAATTTTCTAGCACTTTACATTTTTAAATGAATGTTTTAAAAGGATTTACATCGTGTAGGGGAATTCTTGAACATGCATATGGGTTTGCTTATTTTGGTACATTGATTATTAGATGAATGTAAAATTTTTAGATTACATATGCATTATGCATATGACAAGGATTAAACACGATGTCTGAACAGTTGGGGAAAGAGTGAGATAAGGTAATTCGCCCTGATAAGTCGGCATTGTCTCATTGACTTTTCAATTGCTCATTTTTCTTTAATTCTAAAATTTTCATTTAATTTGCATTTAAATTGAATTTGCTTTACTATGACTATTAGCTAATGCTTGACAGACAATACTTCCATTCGTCACTTCATGTTCATTTTATTTTTACTTTACAAATTTTAAATTTTAGTTTTTAAAATTTATTTATTTATTTATTTTTTATTTTTTATTTATTTATTTATTTATTTACTTTTTGGAATTGGTACTTAAATTGCTTCATTGGAGTTCATGTTGACTTTAAATCGAAATTCCAAGTCTTGGCTAAATTTGTACTTTTGATCGGAGTATTTCCTTTTCATTAATTTGACTATATATATATACATATATTGTTACGAATATTGTACATAGATAGATGATTTTAGTGCAATTATAAGTGAGATTGTTGTATTTTTCTGCCTACTGTCAATTGCAAAATCTAGAAGCTGTGGCAGAGAAGTAAAAATACAGGGGCAAGTCCGCTTAACATTGAGTAAATGGCTATCTCAGTAATTTGGCAAGATATCGCTAAGCTGACTGTTCGATGTTATGCAAATTGTATTTCTTTCTTTGTACCGAGAAGCGGCGCAGACGCAAATTTGTTAGGTTTTTAAAGCTCATGGTTAGAGCTTTGAGGTTGCTGTGAATTACTGGAGTTTCAACTAAGCGGAGGTTCTTCTGAGTTTGTGTTGGTAAGCCGCCACTGAAGTCGGAGTTTGTGTGGTCTTCGCCGTTCCTCAACTAACTTACTATTTGAAAGTCAATAAAGAAGTTTCGGTCAACGTTAGGAGTCTGAGGTTTTTTTAGTTCTATACTGAAGTAATATCAAGTTAATTTACAGTCCACTATTTTTAAACAACGGAACGTACATATTTTATGGTCCGTCGGCTACGGAGTCGCAGTAAATTTGGTGAGTCAGTGTGTTTTTTTTTTTATCTTTCTTATTAGATAATGGAATTTACAACGCTTAAGACTAAAAAGCGTGTAGCTAAAGCTAAGTTAAGTAAACTGAAAGAGAAAATTGCAGTGACTTACGATTCTGCTGATGTTGATCAGTTGGAACTTTTTAAATCTAGATTAAATGACTTAATGACTGAACTTTCGGATATTTTTAGTAACATATTTGTAGTGTATGAAGAAAAAGATATTGATGTATTTATAGAAGAACAACAGGTCATACAAGATACTGTGGATGAGTTAATTTTAATGCTAACCAGAGTTAAGAATGTTAAAGACATTAGTGTGGAAACTAAATCTTGTGAAATAGCGAGTATACGCTTACCTAAGCTAACTCTTCCTGTATTTAGTGGCAGTAATGAAGAATGGTTATCATTTTTTGATTTATTTAAAACGGCGATAGTGGATAATGACCGTTTATCAGGTGCACAAAAGCTACAATATTTAAAGGGTTCTTTAAAAGGAGATGCTTTGCGGATTGTTCAAGCTTTAACTATTTGTGACAGGAATTTCGAAATAGCGTTGCATTTACTGTGTCAAAGATTTTCATATAAGAGAGAATTACTTTCATCGTTATTAAAGAAAATCTTGTATTTATCAAATTTACAAGCTGAAATTCCTAGTCAGATATTAGCGTTAGTAGACACTGTAAGAGAGTGTGTATGTTCGTTTGAAAATCTAGGATTCAAAGTGGAGCAATTCGCGGATACTATTTTAATGTTAATAGTACAGTTTAAATTGGATTCTTCGACGAGAGGATGGTGGGAAAGAACATTAAAGAGTGAGGAAATACCAACACTTAATAATCTGCTAGAGTTCTTGAAATCTCATGCCAGAACCTTGCAAGCAGGTAAAACGCAAGGTGTTAAAAAACAAGTTACAAAAGACAAATTAACTTCATTGGCTTCAGAGATTCGCGCGCAGTGTACGTATTGTAAAGCCGGTCATTCAGTTTTTAAATGTAATAAGTTTTTAAATTTGAATGTTCAGTAACGCGTTAATTTTGTCAAGAGAAATAATGTTTGTTTTAATTGTTTGGTTTCAAACCATAAAGCTTTCGAGTGTAGAAGTACACATAAATGTAAAAAGTGCTTTAAAAATCATCACACACTACTGCATTTCGAAAGAGTTCAAAATGAACCAAAGGCACGTAAAGGAGTTACAAACAGTTCGAATGAATTATCAGTGACGGCTAAGCCATTTTTCCCTGGGCCAGAACCTCGCGCTCAATCGGCTGGGTCAGGGGAGAATATCGCAAGTTCTAGTCCAGTAATTAAATCTTGTGTTTCAGACTTTAATTTTCAGAGTGAAGTTTTATTATGTACGGCTGTTATTAAAGTGTTAGATTCATCGGGTGAATACCAATTGTGTAGAGCCCTCCTTGACACTGGCAGTCAAGCAAGCCTGATTTCAGAAGATTGTGTACAAAGGCTAGGTTTAGCAAGAAGAAATGCCAAAGTTTTTATTTCATGTTTAGGGTCTTTGGATACGAAAACTAATGGGATTACGGAAATAAACTTCGTTCCGCATTTTCCGGCGAAAGTGTCATTTAAAACACCAGTATTTATCATCAATAGAATTATTGGAACTTTGCCGCATTTTACATTGGATAAGAAGTACGTTGAGGAATATAATGATTTAATGTTAGCAGATCCAACATTTTACAAAAGTGGGCCTGTTGATATACTTTTAGGCGTAGATATTGCCTTACCTCTTTTAAAGGGAGAAATAATTAAATGCGAAGAAGGTAAACCGGTAGCTTCTCGTTCTGAACTAGGATGGATTATTTCAGGTAGTGTGAATAATTCAATAGAAATTAATCCTACTATCTATGTTAATAATATACAAGTGGAAACTGATCAGATGCTGTCTGACTTTTGGAAATTGGATGCTGTACCTACGTTTGAGATGCTTACTAAATCGGAGAGAGCATGTGAAGATTATTTCAAATCTACATATACGAGAGAGGAAAGTGGGGTATATACTGTGAAATTACCGTTTCACTTTCCGCCTTCTCAGCTTGGAGATTCCAGACAATTAGCTATGCGTAGATTCCAATCTTTAGAAAATTCACTTCTAAAAAGGCCTCAGATATATGAACAGTATAAGGATTTCATGAGGGAATACCTTGAGCTGAGACATATGGAGGGAGTGCCTGAGGGAGAGATTCTTATTGACTCTACGTATTACATGCCTCATCATGCCGTATTAAAGGAATCAAGTACTACGACTAAACTGAGAGTTGTTTTCGATGCTTCAGCTAAAACGACATCGGGTCTTTCATTGAATGATATTTTGATGGTTGGGCCAAGAGTTCAGCAAGAGCTGTTTCCAATTCTTCTACGGTTTAGAACTCACAAAATTACAGTATGTGCCGATGTAGAGAAGATGTTCAGACAAATTCGTGTCCACCCAGAAGATACAAATTGGCAACGAATGCTTTGGAGGGATAGTCCTAATGAGCCCTTGAGTACATTTAGATTAGTGACAGTTACATATGGGACTGCCTGTGCGCCATATTTGTCTACTAGAGTAATGAAACAACTTGCATTAGATGAACAAGTGAAATTTCCTTTAGCATCAAAAATTGCCCTTCGTGATTTTTATGTTGATGATTTGCTTTCAGGAGCACAAAGTGAAGAGGAAGCGAATGTTCTAGTTCAGCAGTTGAATGAAATGATGAAAAGGGGTGGATTTCGCTTAAGGAAGTGGATTTCAAACAATTCGGCTATTTTAGAGAATATTCCCGAGTGCTTACGAGAATCCAATATTTCTCTTGAAATAAACAGTGACAAGAAAGTAAAAGTATTGGGAATTAATTGGAACAACTCTAGTGATAAGTTTCATTTTTCGGTATGCATAAGTGATAAAGAGTTTACTAAGAGGACTATTTTATCAGAAGTAGCCAAAATCTTTGATCCAATGGGATGGTTAGCGCCAACAATAATATACGCGAAAATATTATTACAAGAGTTATGGAACTTCAGCTGGGTTGGGATGAACTCGTTGATAAGAGAATAAGTAGGAAATGGAAGCGTTTCTATCTAGAATTGCCCTTACTTTCAAGCTTACAATTTCCGAGGTATGTCTTGAGTCCGAAGGCAGTAGTGATAGATATCCATGCTTTCTGCGACGCTTCAGAAAAGGCTTATTGTGCAGTCATCTATCTCCGTACAATCGATCTTGATTCGTCAGTCAAAGTCAGCCTTCTGACATCGAAAACCAGAGTAGCGCCCTTAAAAACCCAGTCTCTTCCGAGACTAGAGTTGTGTGCTGCGTTACTTTTAACCAACCTCTTACATGCAGTATTATCATGCATAGAACTGCCTATTAACAATATTTACGCATGGACCGACTCGCGGGTTACATTGGCATGGGTTTCGTCCGAACCTCGCCGTTGGCTACCTTTTGTGGCAAATCGAGTTGCAAAAATCCAGGAAGCTGTTCCAGGTATTCAATGGAATTATCTTGCTGGGAAAGAAAATCCTGCAGACTGTGGGACCGGAGGTTTTATTCCATCAGAATTCCTACAATGTGAGTTATGGATGAAGGGACCGCAGTGGTTAAACGAATCCCTAATTCATGTACAGCAAAATTCAAGTGTAGAATTAGAGGGTGAGGTTATGTTGAAGGAATTGAAAAAGAATTTCAGTTCAAATATTTCCAAATTTGAAGAGCCTAGTGTGTTTTCAAGATTTTCGTCATGGTTAAGGTTATGTCGAGTGTTAGCGTGGTGTTTAAGATTTAGAAATAATTGTAGTAAGTTACCTACAGAGCGTATAAAGGGTTATTTATCTACTGAAGAATTCTGTGAAGTTACTTCTATGATTATTAGGATTGTGCAAAGAGCCGAATTTCCAGAAGAATTATTCTGTTTAGACTCTGGTAAACCCTTAAAGACATCAAGTAAATTACTGTCTTTAAGTCCTTTCTTGGATTCCGCGGGAGTAATGCGTGTAGGCGGAAGGCTCAGAAATTCAAATAATCAGAAACATCCTATGATTTTACCTAAGAATCACAATATTACGCGTTTAATTATTAAGCATTATCATGACACGTATCTTCACGCAGGTACGCAGCTACTCACTTCTGTCATACGACATAGATTTTGGATTGTGAATGCTAGAGATATTATAAGAAAGTGTATAAACCAATGTGTTATCTGCCATAGAGTTAGAGCGCAAACTGCAACTCAGCTAATGGCAGATTTACCCGCTTCAAGAGTTGCTCAAAGTAGAGCTTTTTCTCGTGTAGGGATTGATTTAGCAGGACCATTTAACGTAAAATATCGTCCGGGTAGAGGAGTCAAAATCTTTAAGTGTTACGTATGTCTATTTATTTGTTTTACTACAAGAGCAATACACTTAGAATTAGTTGGAGATCTTTCAACAAAATCATTCTTCGCGACACTTAAGCGGTTTATAGCTCGTAGAGGCAAACCGTGTGAAATTCACAGTGATTGTGCAACGAATTTTATAGGAGCTAATAAAGAATTAAGGAAAGCCTTTTCTATTGTTCAACGTGATGAACAGCTACAGGGTTATATTTCTTCAGAAAATATTAAATGGTTATTTAATCCTCCCTCTGCCCCTCATTTTGGAGGGCTTTGGGAAGCGGGTGTCAAGTATATGAAACATCACTTAAAAAGATGTTTAGGAACACTTATTTTAACATACGAGGAATTTTTGACATTAATAACCCAAATTGAATCCTGTCTTAATTCTAGGCCTTTAGTACCAGCTTCAAGTGATTGTAGCGACTTGGAGGCGATAACACCAGGACACTTTTTAACCGGAGCGGCTTTAAGCGCTATTCCAGAATCTAACCAAATTCAAGAAACCATGAGCTGCAGTGACCGTTGGAGGAACGTGCAAAGGTTATTTCAACATTTCTGGAATCGTTGGAGCAGTGAGTATTTATCTAGATTGCAGCAGAGACCCAAGTGGTGCAAGGTACAACAAGACCTGAAGATTGGTGATATGGTTCTTATTAAGAACGAAACTCTACCTCCGCTACGTTGGAAATTAGGTAGAATTATTAAAGTATATCCTGGTTTGGATGAGAAAGTTCGAGTGGTGAGTTTACGCACGTCTAATGGTGAAATAAAACGACCTATAGCAAAGCTATGCGCTTTGCCATTTAATTCTTGATTTAGAGACTTTAATTTTTTTTCAGGTTTATGCAGTTCAACAGTTTAAATTTATTGTTTGAACCCCCTTGGGACTTCAAGGCTGGGGGTATGTTCGATGTTATGCAAATTGTATTTCTTTCTTTGCACCGAGGAGCGGCGCAGACGCAAATTTGTTAGGTTTTTAAAGCTCGCGGTTAGAGCTTTGAGGTTGCTGTGAATTACTGGAGTTTCAACTAAGCGGAGGTTCTTCTGAGTTTGTGTTGGTAAGCCGCCACTGAAGTCGGAGTTTGTGTGGTCTTCGCCGTTCCTCAACTAACTTACTATTTGAAAGTCAATAAAGAAGTTTCGGTCAACGTTAGGAGTCTGAGGTTTTTTGAGTTCTATACTGAAGTAATATCAAGTTAATTTACAGCCCACTATTTTTAAACAACGGAACGTACACTGACAATGGTTTTGGCAACTAATTTTTGTCGCCAAATTTGGCGAGAAATCGGGCGACATTTTGGTCCGGTCCCTGTATCACCGTAATTGGTACGGTAATTGAATAAATATAAGTGATCACAACATTTTCTGTAGCCGCATTTTGAGCTCCATATTGCCTTCCCAGAAGGCAGAAAGTACTAGAAATATCTCTGCGGCTGGGTGAAAACTATATAAGGCCGGAGAGAGTATCTACTCTCAGTTGTTATTGTTGTTATCTATTAGTTCAGCGTGAGTTTCGAGTACTATCTCCAGTTTAGCTTCGCTCTTTTTAGCTGCACTTTGCATTGCGTTGTGCTTAAATTTCTTAGTAGTTTGAAGCGTCACTATTACGAAACCGTAAGCAAGCAACAATATGTATATTATTTCTATGGAGATCCGATTTGACTACCTTTGGCTTACTGGAAGAGACCGATGACCACTGGCAACATACATAACATGAATATAAATCAAGATCAATATCTAAGAAAGCCATATATGAAGACATCTGTTACCTTAGGTAGATAGCTCACTTTGCTTTACCTTATTCATTTGAAAATTATATAAACAAACCTACAGAATGAGATATTATACAGTAAATAGTATACCTGAAAATTCTTAATTATCAAAAAAACATCAATAAAATTTAAATACAAGCATATATAATTATTTCAAACTTTGGAAGAAATCAATTTCTCGCCTCAACAATTCTAATCATTGAATTGATTGCAAGTAAGTTACGTTTTATTTTTATCAAGCTTTCTGTCGATTTCTGTCAACTAAAACATAGAACTTCGCTCTTTAATAAACACTTTATAGAGCTCATATTTCACGCTTCAATGGCTAGGAAATATATTCAGAAATACATCATCTCCCAACTTAGTTTGATATCGACAATATTAGATGCAGGTCTTCTGAAGCAGAAACTTTTCAAGTTACTTCAGTTTATTAAAGCACTGAATATCGAGGATAAGACAAATATCGATATGCGAAAGCAAGAAAGTGAAACGATTATTAGCGATAACAAGGACTGCGATATAGTTTCACTTCAACAATTGTATTTATTACGTATAAGAATAGTTTTATATTGAGATAACGCAGATTTCAAATTATTTATTACAAGGGAAAGAAAATTAAGTAAACTTTTAAGCTGTGTAAGTACTACGTGTACGTTACATGCGTACCTGATGATACGCGTAACAATTTTAGAAAGTCATATTAGAATATTGGCACTATATAAAATGCAAGAGATGATAGTAGAAAAAGACAAAAGCAGACTAATCGAATTTTACTTAGCTGAAGACTCAAATTCTTAAACATATTTTTTTCTAGCTGTTATAGGCTTTGGACCAGAGGCAGTGGACAATTTATGATGGAGGCAGCAAATAGGTGGGCCACTTTTGCCTCCTAGGAAGTGATAAACAATTTACATGCATGCCTTCTCCGGGATTCGAACTCAGGCTCTTCGATACTGCAATCAGAGTCACTAACTATTTTCTCGTTTGGGCAGCTTCTTAAAAATATTTTGCAACATACTTTTACCATTCGATTCATATATTTGATATTAACTTATGAAACACAGTTCCATTATTTTAGAGTACCATTCAGGGTTTTCTGTTCTGGCACTGATAGTTATCAATATTTATTTATTTTGTGTCATTTGCCAACTGGATACGACGATTAGCAATGAATGGCTAACTTAACAATGAGTAAGTTCAGGTACTGGAGAGGACACAAGTATTTCTGGTTGAATTGCCGAATGGTAGGATATAAAAATTTACACATGCGAATGCCCTTTTCAGAAGCTGATAGTAGGAAAAACAGAAGAGAATTTCTTCGATGTCTAACTTCCATCCCTAGGATGTTCCGATAAAAATTAGGATGGAATTTCAGAAATTTGTAATCTAACTAAAGATTATCCAAGCCCATAGGCAACGGAAAATTCACTTCTTGACTCCTCTGTGATTAGTTATAAGCTTAGGCGAAGTCTAAGAAATGCAATTTATAGCTTAAAATATAAAATATAGCAATATAATGTGGGCTAAGTGAAACATGAGCATGAGATACGAGCATTAACTATATATGATCTCACTTACATTGATCTTAATTATCTTAAGCACACAAACTAAGAGATTCATTGCTGACGACTCTTTCCAGAACTAACTAAGACATTCATTTCAGAACGCATTCATAACACTAATATAATCAGTAAGAGTCTTTTTCAGAAATATGAAACAGAAAACTATATGTAAAACTTAAGTTATAAAATCTACAATAAGTTAAATCCACGGTCTTTACTAATATCACTAAAAATCTATTTTTTTAAAGATTTTTTGGTAAGCCGTGTATAGCAATTAGCAATTGAACTGTAGACGTATTACTTAAGTTAACCTAGAATTCAGAATTTTCGAACCAGGAATAAGTTTTATGGGATAGAACTGGAAATATCTATCGAACTGGAGCTAAACGTCATAGTATTGAGTCTGGTTTCCTTCCAAACAGAGTAGAAGCACACAGCTTTAGTTTTGCTATCAATGAAACTCCGAAATAGTTATCAATTACTCTTATTAATATTCACCAAAAGTGTACGTAAAGGTTATTTCCTGACTCAAATACCTTCAGTTAAGCAAAATTATTTAACTGATAGGTAACTAAAAAATAAGTCACTAGGAAAACTGCTAATTCGAAATTATGTATTGTTTTAGTACTTTTATTTGAAGAATAAAAGCATGGAACAAAGTTTAGTTGTCAGTAAAAGAAATTTTCTTCTGTTTTTATGCGGAATTTACGTGGCATCTCATTTGAATTCTCTTAAAATTTATTTCTTGATTCTGCAATTCCATATCTTCAAACTTTAATCACAAATAAACTTGAGAAAAGAAAGAAACATCAGTCTGCTTAGTTGCCAATAAAACCAGTGCAGTTTAAAGGGTATTGTAGAAACAGCCTTTTTTAGAAGTTAGTAGAGCTTTACAAATTTCTACAACAATCTAAAATTCTAATTTATCTAAAATTATTCATGTTTAAGCGAAGTAGTAAATTAATCCAAATATAGTACAGATTTAACGATGCGATGCTTATAGAAACTGAACAACTCAAATCGTTATACACTTTTAGACAAAAAAAAAAAAAAAAAAAAAAAAAAAAAAAAAAGATGCCCCGAGAAGATATAAAGCAAAAATGCAATTTTCATTTTGGCTGCCAATGAATGAACGGTTATCGCTACAGCGCATCTGATCTGCGCAACTGGCAGGATATTTAAGAGAAGATTACGATTCCAGGTCATAAATTGTTCACGAATTTCATTCGTGTACTCCGGTAGACAGTAACTATGCCTCGCAGACAGGTTCGCGAACGATATTCGCAGATGTCAGAATTTGAGAGAGGTCGTGTAGTGGGCTCAAAGGAGGCGGTTGGTCTTATCGGTGGAGAGCTTGACATTTGAGTAGGAGCGATGCCACTATTAGACGATGTTGGCAGGAATGAGTGAACCATGGCCGCACACAGCGTCAAGAAGGAGGCGGTTGGCCTAGAGAAACGACAGAACGTGAAGACCGAGCAATGATCAGAGCGGCACTCACAGCCCCAGATGCATCATTATCATCGATTGTACGTGCAACTAGTGCTTCAGTGATCGCAAGGACTATTCATAGACGGCTCACAGAAAGGGGGCTGAGGTCACGGCGACCCTTGCGCCGACTACCATTGACCTCTGTACAATGTCAAGCCCGTTTTCAGTGGTTTCGGGCTAATTCGCTTTGGAATGATCAGCGAAGACGAGTCTAGAGACACCCCGCACAGCGGTGTCATACCAACCTAACTGTCTTCCGGCAGACAGGCCGATAACCAGTAGTGATGGTCTGGAGTGCCATTTCATTTCATAGTAGGACCCCTTTGGTTGTCATCCGTCGCAACCTTACAGCACAGTGGTACGTGGACGAAGTTCTAAGGCCCGTTGTGTTGGCCTTCATGTCACGCCACCCTGGGCTTACATTTCAGCAAGATAATGCCCGTTCCCACACTGCACATGTTTCTAGTGCTTGCCTAACATTACCTTGGCCAGTAAATCGCCGGATCTCTCTTCTATTGAGCACGTTTGGAGCATTATGGGCAGGGCCCTACAATCAGCTCGGGATGTTGACGATCTAACTCGCCAGTTGGACAGAATTTGGCATGATATCACTCAGGACATCCGCAACCTCTATCAATCGATTCCAAACCGAATAAATGCTTGCATAAGGGCCAGAGGTTGACAAACGCATTACTGACTTTTTCACTTTGTGAAGCTCTATCACTTCAATAAATCATCCAATTTTTCTCAAACTGTAATCATTTGTTATTTGTATGTACATCACTTCTACCGATTTTCGTTCCATCCGGATAATTCCTTTTTGGTGAGCCTTTTTTTATGGTCTAAGAGTGTATACGACGCAAAATCGATAAATCAACAATGGATGCAGATTGCACTGAATAATGAACAGTTAGAGACCTATCCTCCACTGCTATATGATGTCAAATGCAGTGAGTGTTCTTAAAGTAATATTGGTATAAATGGGACATGGTTCTTCTTGTCATGAGCAGTGTTCTAATGCGACTGATAGAATCACTGAAGAGCAAAACAACGTTGTTTCACAATATTATAAGGCTCTATTTTTATGAGCAGCTGTGAATTATACATTTTTTACATTCTATTTTTTAATATAAATGTGTTATCCATACTTAATGATATTTTAGTCTTAGGATTCATATGAAAACATAAAAATAGTAAATGATCACGTTTATACCTGAACATCCTATTTGGAGCTCAAACTCACAACTTATGACATTGAGAGCATTATCAATTATTTTGACTATTCTGAACAAGCGCTGAATTAATCTGCTATAATGCATAACCTTACTCTTTTCCTGTGTTCCTAAGGTAGAGAAAAGAAAGGATTCGTCACCACTTTGGCGAGACAAAACATTTGGGAAGGCAAAACGTATTGTAGAACAATCTGCTCAGTAATAGTCTTGTCATTTATTGTGTATGACTACATTGGCAACTTGATCAGAACTGCAAAATTTAGAATATAAAAATAATGGTGCAAGAAATGAAAGTAGAACAACACCCATACTTATTTAATGAGAATAAATGTTTTAAAAACAAAAATTTCTGTTGCTGAGTTTTTATATTTAAATTGTAGTTTTATTAAGAGACAAAATCTTGAAAATGATACAAAACTAGTAAATATCCTAATATTATATTATTTTAGATCCGGCACACACCAAAAATGTTTACCACCGAATTTCAGACATGTAGCAACACCCGAGTAATCAAGAAATCAAATACAATTTCAAGATTTAGTCAGGGCAATTTTCACAATTAACCCAGAATTTGAGAGAAAATGAAATATTATTATTAAAACAATTTAATGCTCAGAATTTACTCATTATTAAATTTCTAGTATATATCTTTATAATTTATATGCCAAGGGTTCCGTTAATTAAGCATTTTTACTTTTCTTTGTGTCTTATAGTGTATTGTCCTTATATATGAAAATTTGCAATCCGTTTTCCTCTAGTTAAATTGGAATCAAGAACATTCTTTGGAAAAGAATACCCATGAAAAATAACAAAAAATATGTAATGAAATTAGTACTTGATTAGTCAATCAAATCAAATGATCATTAGTAGGCAGCACGTGCTGAAGAAATATGCAACATAAAAAATTATTATAATGCCTATCATTATCCACTCGCACAGACAGGTAGAACAAAAACTGAAGCTTGTTTAGTTCTAAACCAATAAAATCTGCATTTATTTTATATCTGAATTGTAGCATATTATTTCCTCGCTATTACGAAATTATAGGATAAAATAAAAATCCTTCAATAAAAATTCAATTTCTTGTGTATTTCAAATGAAATGGCTGTTAAATAACGTCACGTTTTCTACGGGCTGCAGAAAAAATACGTGTGCTTAGTTTTATGAATATCTTTATGTCATGTGATAATGCCAGATGTAGTGGGTGATGCATTTGTAGTATTCTTTATTACACATTGATTCCTACTGAAATTACGTTATTCGTAGAACCTAGTCAGTTCAAGTTTGCATAATTTTGCGAGTTCAAACTGGGGAATTCTCAGCGACTGTAGTAAAAAATATCAATATAGGATTTTCTGGAGGAACAAATAATAAGCGATCCACTGCCTATTCGTTTGTTCCCCCGGCGAGTCTATTGGGGGCAACTGCTGTCGTTCTGGCTAGGACCTGTACTTAGACAGACTCGAATTCTGGGGTAAATCAGACTTTACCGTGACTAAAACCATTGTCTATTCGGTGGTAGGTTCAGGCTCGGCAGGGACCGTCTTATCTACCCCTCAGTTGTGAGGACGTTACATGGTTCAATTTCGAAGGTTGTCCTTGAGGGTTTGGCTTCCTTTGGTCAACACTGGGAACAGTTTACAACGTATTTATGTTGTCTTTGTTGGTGACTACTTGCCGGTCGCCATTGATATGTATTACTTATTCCCAGACTGCGTGCATCTAAAACTGTCCCTCTGGGTTAACCTACGGGGTTATGCCTCTTGGATCGTCTCTAGAGGTTGGGGGATTATAACCGTGTAAGGGCATCTTAAGCCTAGGTCTAGGAGCCCCTCCTCACTAGTGTGCTGTCCATTTGTTTACAAAAGTGTTCTCAGGAGTTTTGAAGCCACAGAACAAGCCCTATGGTCATCATCTTTTCTTCCCTGATTCGAATGCATTTAAAGATTTAATCGAATCAGATCTGTACGATCTAAAACTGTACGATAGATCACCCAGATATTAAATATTCACTTTTAAATTGTCTCACGGCTTTTGGGAATAACGAGAAAAGTAAGAAAGTTCGACAAGTGAGAAAGCTTATTAATGAAGACACGAACTTATTAATGAAAAGAACGCACTTTTTTTTTTTTTTTGAAGCGAGCTCTTCTCTTTTAGAATTAATAAAACAAGGGAAATCTTTCAGCAACAGACAATGACTTTGCATAAGATGTGGATGTTCTATTACAATTATATTACGCTCGACTTAGTGTTTGAGAGGGAAAGATGCCCCAGAAAAGAGTTCCAAAGCATCTTTCCATATCAAAAAGATTATTTTAATTATATGGTTGTCTCCTTTTGGTATTATCCACTACTTATTCCTTCTACTAGTTGAAACAATAAATGAAGTTTGACACTGCACAGATACGAGGCAAAAGACAAATTGTGTTTTAAGCAGTCAGCACTGAACAGACATGGAGGTATATTGCTTCAGGAAAACACAGCAGCGATCTTACACACTAGGCCCAATTATACAGCAGATACGTAATTCCTGATATAAAACTGTACTTTATCTTGCATATTCTTCTTGCATTTTCAAAAGGGTTTAAACTTTTTTTTAAAATTTTGGCTATCTTTTGTAGAAGAAATACTTTGCCGACGACGCGTTAGTTATCTGATAGTGGAGAATTTCATCACTTCCAGAGATACTGACTTTTACAAATGTGGTACAAATGATCTTGCTACATATTGCCAGAAATATATTGATGGAGTTCGAGATTTCCCTGACTAAGCAGAAATTCCTTTCTCTTTCATTAGTCCATAAAATCAACCATTTCATTTATAGCAGCTTAATATTTTTAGATTGAGCGCAGCCCTATAGTTAAGAGTTTTTCCGTTCTTAGTGCAATACAAGATTCTAGATAAGAGATAGAAGTATTCTCTTCTAAATATTTAATTAACTTTGCTCAACCTATTTTAAAAACGTAACGATATCCCACATCCACTGGATTTGCATTTATTGAAATAATTAATTCTTTCATAAAGCGAAGAAATAACGGTACCTATGCTCCAAGCCACAAAATATTTTCAATTTTTTAAATTACGATATTAACGTTTTAACTGAAATGAAAGCTCATTTCATTCTTTATTAGAAGACATTTTAATTGAAACTCTAATTCAGAATTAAATTTTCAGTTGAATGATTAGACATTTGTAATGCTAGCAGAAGTTACTGTGCCTAAAACCTGATCGATACTGTAAAAGCTAATTATAATGGAGGAAAGGGGAAGATATAGAGCAGCTAAATACAATTCAGAAAAGTACCACTTTCATTTTCGTTTTGTTTACTTCTCAAAGCGGAATACATCTAAATAAGCATATTTCTATGGTGATGTAGCATCATATGAATAGAAAAGACATTAAACATTAAATTTGTTTTGATAAATTCCCAGACCTTTAAAAATAGTTTCGGCATTTTTATTAACATTTAGGTCCTCAACATTTCATAAATATATGTAAATATTTCAAATTAAGCAATGTTCAACTTTGTTTTGATTTCTGTTTTTAAAGAATTCTTGCAATGTAATGCTTAATTTTGTATATAAAATGCTAAAGAAGCAGTTTTGGTTTCAGTTTTCCAGTTGAAACAAATAAATAAATAAATTTAAAGTTTTACTGCTTCTCTTTTATCCGGCAAAGGTATTTCGTTAAATATTATTTGCTCTACTTCATTTATGTAATTTTTTTCGATAAATGATAATTTGTTTATTTGATTTTTTAGTTAATTAAATTATTTTTTTTGAGAATTAATTTTTGCAATTATTAAAGTTTACTTCAGTATGCATACCACTTTAGAAACGGGAAAATGTTAACAATTTTTAATTTCTCCTAATCTGTATTACCTACTTGGTTGTACGCGAACGGTGAAATTGGTTGTCGTAAAACTACCATAAAGAATTTTAAAGCCGCTACCAAAGCTTCTTTAAACTACCATAAAGAATTTTAAAGCTTCTTTTTTAGCAGTTTATAATTTTGATATAAAGTGCTGAAGCTTTTTTTGTTAATTTTAACAACAGTATTATGCTTTTTGTTTACACAAGCATTTAAATCGCACTTTAGAGAATTATTTAATGTAATTTATTAAAGTTTTATTTTAGTAAGTAAAATGTAAGTAACTACCAAATTTTCTCTCGTTGCCTTGCATCGAATTAAATGGTCAGAACATTTCCGTGTCTAGTTATACTACCTGATTCTTACTTTTCTTCTTTAATTTAACAGGGAGAAAAGGAATGTTATAACTAATGTTTAAATTTTAAATTAATTCATAATGTAATAATAGCGTTTACATTAATTAGTTATTTAAAACAGTATAATGGCTTACTGTCTGTGCAATATATATATATGTAATAGATGACTTGGAAAAAGATGCAACGGATTGGCCATACTTTCTTGCGTTGTAATAACTTGAAGACGCTTTACTGAATAGTTAGAAAAATGACAGTCGAAGACAGACGTAGCCGTAAACTCCGCATGTAATTTTATTTCTGGATAATTAATTCTTAGGACACATACATTTTTCATTACGCACCATCATTGTGGGTGCACTACGCATCCAACAATTTTAGCCAGATTATATTTTTAAAACAATGGACAACAGCTAGCAGAGTTTAAGCGACACATCAGCAAGCGAAGTAGTGTCTTAACGGCAAGAGAGCTGAATTAAAAAATGCGCAGTTATCGGATACGACAGCTCATTAAGAGAAAGGTTTCAGTTCTCGAAATTTTGATTTCAAGTTCCGAATTAGTTACGTCAAAGGTTCGGTTTAGATTCCGCATTAGTGACATCATCAACTTTAGGCATGTCATATGAGATGGATTGATCTGGAAATAACGCTGTCCAAAAAGAGGTATTGCTAGTTTAGAACAGAGAGAGGGAGTTAAGGGGAAATCGATAGTTTAAATCATAATGTTAATTTGTATACTACATTAAAATATGTATATATATATATATATATATATATATATATACATATATGTGTGCGAATTTAAGGAATTCTTGGAATTTTAAGGAATACTTTTTAGCTTCTTAGAAATTATTTATTTATTCCTAAAAAATTTTCAAGTTTTCTAAAAATATTTTTTCACAATGCACTACGCTTTTCTCTATGGCTAAACTTAAAAAGATTTTTAATTTTTGGTATTAAGCACTACAGCTTATTCCATCTGTTGAACAAAATACTACAATTGTTTCCATTGTTTGAAATGAATCGAACTGATGCTTTGTTCATGCTCGTATGATGGTTACCTTTAGATTTCTTTTAGGTTTTATATTCCACGTAATTCGATATTTTCTCCTACACAATTTTCATTTTTGCTGCACTATATTTAATGTCAGAATGGAGGTGTTTTCTAATTATTTTCAAAGATATTAATCAGTTCAATTCGTAGTTTTAAATTCTTAGTGTATCTAAATTCATTATTTAGCACATTTTAAGTTTATCTACTAAAAAAATCAAATATATGTTTTCATTCTAAACATTTTTTCCTTCCAATATTTTTTCATTTCAAAACTTTTGTTGCTCTTATGTTACATATTTTAAGAAATAACTCTTTTTTTTTAATTTTACTTTGCTTTAGGGAAATATATTTTTTTTTTTTTAATTTTTTACTTTCTTCTTCTTCTCTCTTTTTTTTCCCATTAGCTTCTGTTTTAGATATTTTTTAGACTCGCTCAGCTTAAATTGAAAACTATCATTATTATAATTTTATTTTGATACTGTAATTATTTTTCTTCAAAAAAAGGTTTAACCCAGCATGTGGGGTTTCAAATATATATTATGTTTTTTCATGCTATCATTTTTGCAACTGTTTGCACTACTTACTTCACTCTGTAGGGATCGTAGTGATAAAGACGCAGATAACTTTTCTCTTTTTTTTCTGATATTATTTTAAATTTCAAGCTTTAAGTTCAGAAATAAGCTGATTTGTGCTTTACTTTTTTGGTTGCACAAATCTCCTGATGGTGATGCAGCGAAAGATCTAAATTTTGTATTTCATTTTTGGCTTTGGAATGTTCTTCCATCTCCCTTGTTCTTGCAGTCTGCCATCGGGCTTCCTGTAGTTAATTCTTACATATGTTTATTGCAAACTGAATTATAGGATGAAATTTAAACGTATTATTTTTAATTTATTTTGCATTATTAGGTTTTGAACTGCTTTTTACTTTGTATTTTTTCATTACATATATATAGTCTATACGTATATGTAAATGTGTGTATTAATGCATATTTTAATGGATATTAATGAATATTTTTGATAAAATGATTTTAATTTTAAAGTTCGCAAATCCAATCGTATTCGATTCGAAAACATTACTTCGAAAATGTTACTTAAGAAATTACTATATGTGCATTTATGCTTCTCTTAGACATACCAAGAAAATGATCTGCGTGGAAAAAAAAGTAAACTTATCTACAAGAAATGAAAATTATCTATAATGTTTATCAAAGATAATAATCGCATCTAAATATTATAAACCATCATTTTTGTCTTCTGCAAAAATCACCAAATTGCGTCACGGTTATTTCACTAATACGTAAGTACCCATAATTATAATTATTTAAAGGAAATGATCATGTTAGGTCACATTATTTTAACAAAAACAGTAAAATTTTACTTTATTTTTTGTAAGGTGTGATCTGCGTAACATGCGTAACAGCCTCCCTAAATAAAATTAATAAAGCACGTAAACTGATATTGTCAGCACATTACGCTCATTTGGCATACACCAAGTTTAAATGATGGTTATAGTATATCATTAATAAAATAATGCTATTCTCCTTATATCAATATTAATCACGTAACTGAAGCCCAGTCACATTTGAAAATTTACATAAGCAACAATATCAGTTTCTTGGCAAAAATTATTAATTTGAAAAATGTAGCAATACTTCATTTTTCATAAAAACAGGTACTGCAGAATTTTATTAATAGAGATACAAAATTTGGGAACTAAAAGTACTAAAAATGATGTAATATATGACAGATGACATGTTGCTAGCTATGAGTCTTTCAAATCGATTATCAGCATTCCGATGAAAATTTACACATCAAATTCAAAGCATTTATTTCACAATACAATGTGATTATGTTAGTATTTTATATGAATGAGCTGAACATTTATGCAAAATTGCTAAACACTCCAATATAACGAGAATGCATGATATTCAGACAATGACAGTTTCTTTTCGTTTCTAAGAGGTGTGACATTGTGTTTTCATTTGTTTAGAAACAACCAGTCTTCTCTGTTGAATTGTCTTAGTTATATCAAATTCTCAGTGGTGTCGATCATTATTCTCCATTAAGATTCACTGATATTTTAAGACCTAAGTTTTATCAAATTTGACTTAATGACAGGTAAATAGCTTTCTATGAAATAATCCTAAACTTTGTCGAAGTGTCACTCAGTCTGTTTCTTTTAGATTGCTCATGTATATTAGTCATGTTATACTAATTAAAAGGAAGAGGAAATTTAGGAACCATCATCTGTGACACCTGCGGTTATGTCATTTGCGGAAGAATATAAACCATTGACATTGAACTTGATAAATGATCTTGAATATATATGTTAACTCTTATCTCACATGGGCTAACATGTGCTATAACAGCACACTGGCGTGTTCGTTGTTTAGAAATGCCTTGAAGATCTTATGTGCAATTACTCTAAACCAGGGTTTCTTAACTGTGGGTCGCGATCCCCAAGGAAGCAGCAGCAGGGAAATCACCAACAATTTTAGCAATTTTGATATCTCTTATTATAATAATTTTACAATTACCAAATATTTTTACACAATGTATGTGAAAATAGATAAAGATAAAACAATACAGACAAAGAAAACAACAAAAACGTTTCGACGCATTTTTTTTATAATATAAGCGTTCATTTTTCTTGCTTTGCACGTGACGCTGTCATTTCGTCTGTTAATTATTTAAAATGTTCGCATTGTTCTATGTCTTAAAATTAGAAATTAAAGTTAATGACCTAAAACTGCAATACTATATTACCGTACAAGTGAAAAAACTGACAGTTTCACTCACGCGTGTGTCGGATTTGCGCAATACTTATGGGGTCCCACAAAATTTTTTTCAAAATTATGGAGTCCTGGGGTCACGAAAAACTCTCAGTGATAAAAAGGGCTCGCGACTGAAAAACGTTTAAGAAACCCTGCTCTAAACCTTAAAATTAAGGTACTTTCATGATAGGAAAAATTTATACCAGTTATTATGAATAATACTGAATTCTTTAAATCAACTTATATAAACCATACATGAGATCCACCGACGAACATTTCAATGTTTCGAGATTCCTTAATTAAAATCTAGTAATAACATCCGTAAAATTCTTAATTTATGAAGTATAAAATACAAATAATTTTATTTTTTCATCTATTATCCTAATTTAATTTTCGTAAAACCCGATGCGATCTTTAAATAAAACATATCTGATATGACCTCCACATGATTTCCTTGTACGGTCTATTAAATTAGACACATTTTTGCTGTACTTCATTTAAATTTATTTCCTCGAATTTCATTAGAGCTATATTTCTCATTCACTCAATTTAGTTCTCACTTCGCGGTAGGGCGGTAAGGCATAAAACCTCAACCTTCATTAAAAATTGTAAACTACAGGAAAACGTAACACACCAAATACATTTAAAAAAGCAATTTTTGCAATTATTATTAGCAAAAATAAACAATTCAGTCAGCAGCCATGAAGACCAAATTTTCGGTGCACAAAACTGAAAGTTTACTTTTGGTCACAATGGGCAAAAAGACACTGAGGTAAGTCACCCACTTACTTAATTCACTATTCTACTTTGAGTTTCAAATCTAAACAGATGGCGGCCTCGTTAGGCTTAGCAGCCCAACTTAAACTTTTTAACTGTTTATAATTCTGCAACTATTGCATGCAGATTAACTAAAGGCATAAAATCTTTAACCGGACTATAAAAATAATATAATTCAATCACTTTTAAAGTACACAATTTACCAACATATAAGAATACAAAATTCAGCTCACCAAGACGGGTTTAAGCAAAATAAATAATGAAGAATATGCATGAATGCATGCATGTTTCTCGCATTGTGAGAAAACAAAGTTACCTAGATCCATCGAATTCTGAATAACGTAATCCTCCACTAGAACATGGGCGCCTGGAAGCTCGCATTTTGAATTCCGAATTCATTTTATTATTTATTTCAGAGTTTGTAAAACTAACGAATTTTTCAGTAATAATCCAAAGCGAGAAGTGGTAACACTCTACGGAAAAAAAGCATTTTTATCTCCAGTGCGCGAGACTATCTATCAGAAATTCTAAAGATATGCTGTTTTTAAATATTTTGTGATTTTGGTGTTGAATCGAATTTTATGTGGAGAAAGCGCCAAGAACGTGATATTTAATAAATAAAGTAAACATACAAAACGCTAATAAGAAAAGGCAAAAAATGTAAAGCCATCTTAGTAATAAAACTGAGCATTGAAATGATGAACCGAGATAAGTCTGAAAAACAGAAAAATGCATGCCAATACTTAACGCTGCATTGGAAATTCTAAACGTATCCTACTTTCAAAATTTTTGAAATTTTGATATTAAATTATATATGACCTAAGTGCGAATAAAATTTTGCTTAGCTTTCCAGGACGCGTGTATGCGCAAACTTTAAGACAAATTCTGTTTTTAATGCACATTTTCAGCATATCGAAGCTGAGACTTCTGAAAGTCATTTCTATTCCTCCTTTCACCCTTCCCTACATCATGGAATGCGTCAATCAGGAAGTCATTTGACTTTTCGTTTTTTTTACTGGGCTTTTGTGCTGCGTGGCAGCTTTTTCTTAAAAGTTACGACACGCGCGTGGTCTTGGGTGCAGATTCGGAAAATATTTTTTTTCTCAAATATTTTGTAATTTTGTGTTATTAATTGCCGTGTATTATTTTAATTTGTATACCCTTGGTTCTGTAATTTTTATATCGGTTTTCATGGCAAAAAATATAGGCAATCAGCTGATTTTGCTCGCATTCTTCAAGAATTATCTGATGAAGAAAAGAAAGACAAGAAAACCTTTGGATGGGAGAACGATAGCGATTTCCATTCCTTATTTTCTTTCCATTCCTTGTTTTCTGTTATTTGTATTTTTTAGAAATAACTAAAAATATTATAATTAGTTTAAAGTGCGTTTTTGTAACCATTAAGAAGAAAATTTCCTTGAGGAAATAAGTAATGCTAAACTTACTTTTTTTCCTACCAAGGTCCTTTTTTATTTGTCTATACTTGCCTTTTATGAATATCAAAATTAGCTTCGATTTAAAAATATAATTATTAAATAATAAATTTAAAATTTTCTATAATAAAATACATCATTGCATTTCCATCTCACTAACATAAGAACTTCAAAATAATTTACTTATATTTTAATATGATATCATTTGTATTTTGCAATAATAAGGTTAATATTTTATTTCTTAACAAATTTATAATTAATATTCACTCTTTCTGTCGTTTTTCCTGCCCAAAATAACGGAAGTCGTAAAAAATACGACGCGCGCGTGCTCATGTAAAATTCCCAATGGATAACAATGCGTGCTGGATGGATAATAATAAAGCTAAAGAGACACACATAAAGAAATAGGTTAGTTGGAGTTAATGTAACAGCAAATTAGTGAACTGTGAGCTCAGCGACAGCGTAAAAAACCTTAACAAACCGTTTTGGGTGACCGTTAAAAAATCTAAAATCTTTCATGCGTTTTCTTTTTTTTAATTACCTTTGCATTGGAACTGTAGCTTGTTAAGCTCTTTTTACCACTCATTTGTCAGCAGATGCACTTGATGATATATGTGATTAAAAGTCCTGATCTGCTCTGGAGGTCGTTTTATTTTGGTTGGGGAATAAGCTTCTAAATTGCTGGGGTGTGCTCGAGGCAGTAAACAGTAATCCATCCAACGTCCGTAACACTTGACTCTGTCAAACACATAATTCGTTGCCATAGCAATTAAGAGTATTATTTATCCTCCGAGCATCTTTTTCATTTGAGAGGAAAGGGAAATATATCGACACAAGGATTATAGATCTTACTGAAAGTTTTTGATTTAACTTCGACTTTGGCTATCGTTTCCTCGTATAGATAAGTAATATATTTCCGAGTAGAGTTTACGCTTGAAATCGAATTTCTTTAAGCTAAAATTAAACTTCAGAAAGGATTCTGATAATTCTGAGGAAAGAAAGAGGTTGTTGTCTTATTTCCCAGAACATTTCCCCTGTACCGAAATTTTATAATTTAATTATAAATTATGTTAATTATGCTTCTTTATTTTTGCCTAAATCGATAGCATTTTAAATTATCTGTGATCTCTGCATTTGTAATAACTTCGTCAAATTATAAATTTGTATTCTTGGAAGTGTTTGTCTTTCATTCTAATATACTTGTGTATATGCTTTGTGCATTCGTATACCATACATTTGTGTTATGTAATCTGAAATATTCAGGCATATTTATTCTGAATTCATATAATTCGTTGAAGCCTCTATAATGCATTAATTTGACTTTGAGTTTGTATGTTTTTACTTGTACAGAAACTTATCCTTCGGACCCTACTAGACAGAAAAAAGCGAGTTATCACTCCAGTCTGGATTAAGATCATGCATAGACTAAAATAATTTTTTATTTAATTTTTAAATTAAACAGAAGGCATCACTTGTGCATGCAAACAAAACTTCTCCATTTAAGGACAGTTAAAATAACATCAGCCGAAATTCACTTTCAAGAAAAGTAGTCAGAGACTAGACAAAATGATTTATTTAAGCTGGCTCAAATATTTTAAGTGCCACGTTTTTAACGTCGGCTAGATAAATGCCTAAAGCCAGAATCTTCTTTAGCTGACCTGGTGGATTGCATTCTGGTGAGAAAAAAACGCAGAAGTTACAGTAAAGATTTAAAAGCAGTGAAAGCTCTGAGATGGCGGTACAAAGCCTATAGACTTATAAGCGGAAAGGCAGGAATTCAAACTACGATTTTTGAAAGCGAGAGGTGATCTACAAGCGACATATACGTTTAGCAAGAACGAAAAGCTGGAGGAATTTCTGCACGGTAACAACAGAACTTTATGGGTCATTATTAACTATTATTACAACTAACGTATGGGTCAGCCTTCAAACTAGCCGGCAACAAAACTTCCATATCGCCGGAACTATCCATGTGAGTCTTCTCGGGAGCTAATACATCAAAAGATATAGTAACAAAAATCGTATTAGCCCTCTGTCGCCAAAACGAAGATAGGATAAATGCATATCAGAACTCGGAAACTGTAAATATTTCTGACTCTTCACACAGATCAGTTCCTTTGGATCTTCCAAGCTCAGCAGAAATAGAACACATAATTAAAAAATTAAATAACAAAAAAGCGCAGGATCCCAAAGGCATGGATAACATAATACTAAAACAAATCCATTCTGCTAACAAAAATATAGTCAATTCGTTTGTAAACGCTTGCTGGAGATCAGCAACATTCCGAAATATATTAACACTTTACCGACCGCTAGCGCTTCAACAGCATACGCACGTCCGACCGTCAGCTTAGCCGCAGATTCTCCCTATTCTGAATAACTGTCAGAACAATCTGATAAATCGTCTGAATAAAACTCTCCAGTACCATTTTTTTGGGCTCATTGTGAACGGTAAACTTTTTAAAAATGGTCTGAAACGGAGCAACGCACTTAACGCAAGTGAGCAATGTACCTCAGTACTAATAATAAAATGCATATGATATAGCAAATGGCAATTGTTTATCGCCATGGCTACCGACTGATAGGCTATTTTTAGGTAGCCCCGAGGGAAAAAAAACGATTAATAGCCTATCGGTCGGTAGGCGTTGGCGAAAAAAAGCCGACTAATAGGTTATCGGTCGGTAGGCGTTGGCGAAAAAAAGTCGATTAATAGGCGATCGGTCGGCAGTCGTTGGCGATAAAAAGCCGATTAATAGGCTATCGTTCGGTAGGCGTTGGCGATAAAAAGCCGATTCATAGGCGATCGGTCGGTAGGCGTTGGCGATAAAAAGCCGATGAATAGGAGATCAGTCGGTAGCAGAATTAGTGTCATTCTTAAAGAAGAACAAACCACAGGACAATCTGCACTCATATAAACCAATATGCTTAATACCTGCTCTCGGAAAGTTACTAGAAAAGTTAATATTGGCAAGATTAATCTACCATCTGAGCAAAAACAAACTAATGCTAATGCATTAAACCCATTTCGGCTTCTTGTCTAATAAATCCATAGATCCTGCATTCCATAATCTGCAACAAATACTATAACAGAATAAAAGTCAGAATCTACAGTCTCTAGTTACCTCGCTGGACATACAAGCAGCCTTCGATTCAATATGCTGGAAGGTTGCATTGCAAATCTTATCAACAATAAACTATTCAGCTGGAGTTCTGAGATTATTAAGAGATTATCTAAGTAATCGCTGCAGTACGCTACCAACACTGGCATTCAAAAACATTCAAAGGGGCATAATGTACATTCAAACGCTGAATGTTAAAATCTTTAAGGTTCTGAATATTACTTTTGTTTATTAAATGCCATGTTCTTCGCACTTAAAAAATAAAATTCAGTACAACAGCAATATCGCAAAATAATTTTTAACTGAGCATATCCCTTAAAAAGATAAGCCCGGAAAATAAAAAAAAATAAAAAAAAATATTTTTTTCGTAAAGTGTTGCTATTGCTCGCTTTTGAATAGTTGAATTTGTTAAAGTTTTACAAAATATGAAATAGATAATAAAACAAATTATAAATTCAAAATTTGGGCTTCCAGATGCCCATATTCGGATGTTCTGTTTCGTATAAAGCGTTAAAATGTTATTGTTTGGTAAAAAACATGTTCCTAAAAATAATTTTATTAGTTTGTTACTTAAATTGAATGAAATTTAACCGAATATCAGGAGAAATATTATTATGAGTATATACAGGAATATAATTTGCTGTTCTAAAGCGCGAGCTGTTGTATGAGGTAATATTTAAATGTCATTATTTATTGTGCGAGAAAATATTCCGAATTTATAGATGGCAATTGCAAATTTAAAAACATTCGATTTTAATCTCTATACATGAGCGCAAAATTTTAGTAATACGCATTGAGTATGTAAATTATATTATGAGCAACAGTTTAAAAACCTTATTCAAATCAAAATCCTTCTCTCAGAAAACAACAGGGTATTTCTGGAAATGCTGGCAATCTTAGCATCTTTCACTCCTTTTTGTACTTATTATGATAATAAGACTTTAATGATAATGTAGTCTATTATGATAATAAGACAATATGTTAATAATAAGATTATTTATGTAAAGAAATAGTCCAAGGGACGAGTAATAAAAATAAATACGCAATAAATGCGAGTTGGCTGAAAATTGATGATTCTTAATATGTTCTCTTCTGTATTTTGCTGTCAAAGTTACTTAAAATAAGAAACCTATAATAACTTATGAAAAGCATATTTGCGAAGTGGAAGTTTCTGAGTAATTATTCAGAAAAAATGCTGTAATAATTCCATGAAGAAAGGAGGGTTAACTTATCATCAAGTAAATAGTTCTTTTTATTTCTATATTTCTGTTTTTGGAAAGGAATTACTACATGCACGCTTAGCTGCTTTTCATTTAGTACACTGTAACTTTCAGACTGAAACCAACAAAAATTAAAGAATCGTTTGGTGTTAAAGCATCTACAAAAAAAAAACAAACAAAAAATCTAATTTATGAAAAGAAAGAACTACGATTAATCATCTTTAGAGAGTCCTAGAGCGCAAACGTATTATGCAGAACTTTTATGAAATTTTCGTATACCGCTCTCGAAATCACACAGCCTAACTTCTGAAAGAGGTATCTGTTATCAGTAATCTGTGATTAATTTAAAGCTCGAGATCTTGTATTTCCTGGTGTATAAAATTAGAGTAAATGAGTGTACATGACTCTAATTAGCACACAAAAGTGTTTTGTCTTCAGTCTTATTACTTTGGTGCTAACAATAAAGCGTGTTGCGCATTAATTTTCCTAAGGCATATCGCAAGTAATCACACAATGCATTTTCTTTCTTTATATTCTACTTTTACGTATGTTTTTAATATTTCTTTTAATTTCCTAGCCAGCTTTCATTTCGACAGGTAACTTTAAATATCTTATTTTACTCCCTCGTATAATTTTTCCCCTGCCATTTTAGCACAAGGCTCCAAAAATTTGTTTTAAGTATTCACATAACTTGAGTTAAAAATAACAGGCCGAATAACGATTGCTGGAAGAGTTAAAGCAACAACAATCAGCGCATAATTCATAGTTTGCTTTATATGATTTAACGGCAAATCTTCCTAAGAGAAAAGATGCCATTGTGGAGGTCGTTCTAAGGGAAGGTGGCACTTATACATGTTTACATATGGGGAAAACCACGAAAACACACATGCAGCGGGCCCATACGCGGGATTCGAGCCTCGGACCGAAATACCAGTGTTCAGAGACTTTGCCACTCGGCCGCTGGTGGACTCACAATTTTCAAAGATTTGTAGGATTAAATTCGAAGGATTAACCTTCGAAATTAATTCTGTAAATCTGTGAATATAACGCTGATACTTGTTGGTTTAATTCCATTCGATAACGCAGTTTTTAGCTTCTTCAAAACATTCAAAAAAGAAGTTTGCTCCCTTACGTTTTGAAATAAATTCGTCCTCTAGTGTATGCTTTCATTATTTATTTGCATATTAATTATTTTCGTAATATTCTCCTTATCATTTTTGTACGATAAAACTAGCAAAATATGCGAGTAAATACGGTATTTTCTTTTATGCGTCATAATACATTTTATTAAAAGATACATATGAAACATGACTTTTCCCACTATTTTTTATAAATGCTAGTTGTTTTAATCAAAATCAAATATGAGAAGCACAGTTTATTATTTAAAACAGTTAATGAATTTTAAACTGATATTTAGATAATTTAAAGTGTAAGCTTCCAAATTTCGAAAAGTTCATTTATATTAGCGAATGTTCTTGTTAATTTTAGACATTTTTTTACTCTTATAACAATTTTTTTTTTAATTTCTGAAAGAAATTAACTTCACTTAGGTTTTGAAAAGAAGCATGTCTATTATTAAATAATGAAGAATCTGTATGCATGTAAGTATGTTTGTTTGTTTCTAGCATTATGGAAAAATAACTATAACCTCCAAATTTTGAACACATGTAGTCCTCTATCAGAACATGTGCCCCTCGCGGCCCGAATAATGGACATGAATTTAATTTTTAGTTATTGTTATTTTATGTTCTGTGTGATTAACGAACTGAAGGATTTTAAAGCAATGTGTTCCGAGTACGCAAAGAGTAAGATGTTCATGTTTCAATTTGATCAGCAAACTCCTCGATTTAAAGCAAAGTGTTGAAACTCGGCAAACCTTAAGATATTTGTTTTTAAATTTAATCAACGAATTCAGCAATTTCAAAGAAAGTGATTCTTGTTCCCGAATTAAAACAGTTTGATCTTCCATTCGCCAGTGTGTTGCCATTCGGCAAAGCATAAAATATTCGAGTTTTCTTCCAGATTTAATCTCTCTGTCACTGATTATCAAACTAAGCTATTTAAAAGCAATAAGAGCAGTTCTCACCTTTGTTATAATTAACTACTAGATGAACCGTGAAATAACATTAGCAGGACTCATTAAAATCATATGTTTTTTGTTCGTGGTAATAATTACTTTAAGCGGCTGGCCGCGTCAGCCACTAATTTTTATAAATAATTGATATTTAAAGTGAAGAAAAATGCTTTGTAAAATAGTCTGAGAAATATATTTAAAAGCAGACATTTGCAAGCTGGTATTAAATGTTATTCAAAAGATTTTGAAATATATTCCTCATATGAGAAGATTTAAAACATTATTTAAAAAAAGGAGCTATTAAAGCATTTTTTCCTTAAATAATTAAATGTAGAATAAAAAGATAATTATGATGAAAATTTACTCAGAAAGCTGGAGGCAGTTTCTTACGAAATATTTCGAATATCTGAAGTTTAATAAAAACCTTGCAATTATTAGTTTTTCGTCCCTTTTTTTCTTTAATTTATTTTTATCACTAATATTTATTTATTACTGTAATAGTTTCTCCTTACATGCAAATAAAAATGCAAAAGACGCGCAAAAAATCTCACGGAAGGTAAATTCACGTTTTTCAAAACTGTAGTTTTTCCCGTCTTTATATACGGGTAATAAGGAACGTTGCAGTCGCGCATGTGTGCTGAAATTCGCACGTGAGCTGAAATCGTAACCATTTGCATATTCCATTGCGGTATACACATGATGTAAGTTTCATGTTGTTTGGATGCTTCCTTTATAGTGCTCCGTTTTGGATGGTCACTGGTTATGGTTTCAGAGCTCTCGCCGAGACTCGAACCTTGACCTCTCGAATACGTGCCGAGTGTGCTACCGTTAAACCAATAAGACATGCTAGAAGGAGGGTGAAATACCTTATAATATATATGATTTTAAATCTCAGCAAATATTAAAGACGGCTAGATACATTAGTTTAACTTTATTGCCATTATTTAATTAAGTCCATTACTTCTTCTTACCATTATTTCCTAGTTATCTTGTCCATATTTATTATTTATCTTACCCATTATTTATTTAACCATTATTTATTTAAGTTTATTTAATAATAAATAAAATAATTTTTAGTGCAAGGCAAGAAGGTATCTGAAACAATTTTCCCATAAATTCTGATTAATATTTATGTGTAAATTGATGAATGGCAGCTGCAGCATTTCAAAGAGTTCACTGACTACGAAGAAAGATAACAGAAGTTGCATCCTATTTTAGTATATTTTTTAAATATTCAAATGGATAAGGATGTATGGATTCAAGCCGTGCGTACAAACCACTATCGTGCTGCCTCAACGGTTTTAGAATTTGCATGTCTCTATGGCAAAATTTACTGTCGAGTGGAAATTAGTTAACATGAATCAGGTGGACAATCAGCTGTTATCAAGGGAAGCTCTCATCTAACATATATCTGACAGTGTTCATCTTTAATTTTTAGTGGATTTACGGTGTTCTCAAAAGTTTCTTTTAAGGCAAGCCTTATGTTAATACTGTCATATATGAAACCAACCTGTAACTGTAGTAAAACCAGAACAATTATATATGTAGAGCTTCCCGGTAGGGTCATGCGGATATTTTAATACGGAAATGGTTTTATATATTATCCATACGGAAATGATTTATAAGATTAATCTTAGTAGTCAATGCAAAATTTTAGAGACTGCTTTCGTATACCAATGCAAAATTTTAGAGACTGCTTTCGTACGCCAATGCAGACGCTTTTCTGTAGCATGGCAATAGCTTCATGTTTATAAGGCAAGCTTGAACTAAGACATAAGCTTCAATAGCAGCAGGAGGTTTCACTACACTCTGTGGAGCCTTTTAAGTTAATTAACCAGTTATTTATTATTTAAACCTTTACTGTCGCTTCTCCCTTCCGTTCAGAACGAAAATTAGCTCGTCTGTATTTAAGATGAGGTTTTTAGATTGCAAGACACAGCAAGTTCTGCGTCTCGAGACTACTAGGTTGCTAATAAAGATAAGATTTGTAATATTCGACCTTGAATTATAATTGCAGATATTCCATCTCTACTCCATTTAGAAAGTGAGCCAACTTGGCGTTAAATTGATCTGTATGGGGCTACTACGTTATTTAATTTAATTTTTACATCTGACTGACTGTTACTCTAAGTTACATAGCCAAAAGTGGTTGGCTGATTTGCAAGCACCAGGTGTGCCTTCTGTTCTTAATTTGGAATGAAAGGGTCTTTTACACTCAGCTCAAATTACAGTTGTTATTTTAGATTTAGCATTAATTTGCTTAACGTCTACCGAGAGTTTAGACACTATTAGATGACTGCAAAACATATCAAACCTTATAAGTTTGTCAAGTGTTTTGTACAAGTGACGATTAATTAATGAAAAATATATGCAAATTTTATATATGCGTTTTCTTTGTTTACATGGCTACATGATACGGAGATTATCAGCCACTTTTCTTCAAAAATTGGCAAGTTCTGATCCACTACAACTATAAATTAATATTTCAATTCATATCTGAGACTACTTCTATGCAACGTATTGTTTCATTTGTTTTTTTATGTTTGCGATGTTAGTAGCATTTCTGTGAATATGAAAGCAATTTTTTCCCTAATAACGTATATCATGTCTATAATCTGGTATATATTAATCTGGGTATGATATGGCCATATCTTATTCATAATGTATATTGTAAGTTTATTCATCTGCGTAATTACTTTGGCATTCATAGATTTCTTATTCCTATAATAAATTATCAACGTGCGATGAATGTGCAAAATGTAGAAAAAATTTGAATTTTTGGGAACTTTGAAACGCTACACGCAGCATGATCAGCACGAAATATAAAACTCCCGGCGTTAAAACTTGAGGTGAAATGTCTTTGTGTCTTGGTATTTATAACATGTATGCTTTTAAGTCACCAACACAGAGAACAACAGCGTTTGAAAGCGCAGCCTGAAAATAGCTAGTGCTGAAGGCAAAAGCTGGGCGGAAACTGCGTAACAAACTTCTATGAACTAGAATGAGAGAATACAGCCAAACAAAGCACAAAAGAAGAACATCCGGGCTTTTTAATTGTGGAAGAGCAAATTTTTCATTTGTACCCGAAGTTCTTGTTAGTCCATCTGACAGAGTGAAAACTTTTGAAATATTTCTCCAACTAATAAGTATTTTACCATTTATTGCCAAGTTCCACTAATTTGGAATTTGCTTTCTTCAATCTTAACTTGAACTATTAATAAACTTTCAGCTTATATAAAATTACTTATTTTAAAATTTAAGATAATAACTATAGACATAAATTAATAAGGATTTTGAGTTAACTAAACAACTATTATGATTTAAACCTTTACTTACTTATTTACCACCAGCTAAGTTGATGTACTGCCTGTTATATGCATTTGCACTCAATTGGTGAAACATTCTATTGTCGCTAGACCTGGCCAAAAATTTCTATAGAATATTAAAATATGTAACGGAATTTATAAAGTTATTTCGGAAGATGGGTATTTGTGACCTGTGGTTATTAAAGAGACCCTGTCAAGATTTTATGCTGATAGAAGATTTTAACAATGTTTTATGCATTGTGAATCTGAGTTTACAGAGAATGTTTACTTTATAAGTCAGTGGTAACTTGAATATAAGAAGTTATTCTGATGCATTATTATTACCCCCCTTTGGGCGTAATGTAAAATCTGAAAGCTTTCAGTTATTTTTCCTTTAGTTAAACTGCATTTAATAGTTGTAAAATTATCGATAGTTTATGTTAGATTTTGTATTATTATTAAATTTGTAGAATTATCAAAAATCTAAACTTAATGAAGCCGCCATTTTTTTACAGTAAAAACTATTAGTGAAATAGTGATTTAAGTCAGTTGGTGCACCAACTTCAGCATACCAAAAGCTAACTTTCAATTTTGTGCGCCGAAAAATCTATCTGCCTGACCGCTGGTCGAATTGTTTCGTTTGGTGTAGAAACTCTAACTTTAATTACAAAAATTGTTTTTTAACTGTTTTAAACTGAATTCGGCGTTTTAAGTTTTCCAGTTTTTTACAATTTTTAATGAAGATGTTTTGAGTTTTTATGTGTATGGCTTGTCGCGAATTGAGAACTGAATTAATTGAATGCGAAATACCTCTAACGAAAATTGGGGAAATAAGTTTAAATGAAATGAAGCCAAAATATGTATAATTTAATAGATTTATAAGCAAGTTATGTGTCTAAATCAGATATTTATTCCATCAAAACTTCTAATTCCAAGTGAGCATATAAAAGACAGAATTTTATCCTCGAATCAAAGTCTTGCTATTAGTATTTATAAATATTATAAATACATAACATAACATTCTAATTCATTATACATAATTTCTGAAGTATACAGATTGTTTTTGCATAGTTGCCAGTTTCATCAGTGATTGTACTTTGCTAATGAGGAGGACGTAAGTGAGAGGAAATAGATTTATTGATCATTCGATCATGATTTAAATTGCAGTAGAAAGTGATGGGAATGCAAAACAGGTCATGAATTTAACTATGGTTCATAAATGCGTTTCAGATGTTCAGGTTGGGAAAAGTTATAGTAAATAAATCCCTATATTTGCTTTTGGTTATACCTAAGGTATTTTGTTGATCGATCATAATCTACTCCTATATCCCCCCCCAACTTCTTGTTTCCTTTTTCAGCTAGAAGGAGTTTTGTCATCAAGTATGTGACAAACTGAAGAAAAACATCTCATTTTCAGCTGTCAAGAAAATGGTTAATTAACATTTTCTACGCATTACTGACTACATATTATGTCGGTTTTATTGATTCCTTAGCCTCATTTGCGATTGCAAGAAATTTTTTCTTCACATCCATTAACAGATTAAAGAAAGATTTACTGTTCCATCTGAAAGTTACTCAGACATTATTTTTCTAAACTTATATTTCAAATGCAAAAAAGTATCCGATTATTTAACTGCTTTATTTTTTAAAAACTTAAATACAGTAATAGATATTTAATTCAGTTAATACAAATAAATACGTCTTTATTCAAGCGCAATATAATTAGAAGTTTCCCGCGACTAAATATTGTTGATATAAAAACTGTTTTTTCCTGCATCTACTCGATCACGTAATTTTTATGCACTTGTTATACGTATTTTATTACTTTCTATAAGAGTCATCCACTTCCATAATTATAAATACATTAACCGTGAGACATGATAAATTTTCTACTAACTGAGTTATAATACCAGAAACGATAAACTTTTCCAGTAAAACAAAGGATTCTCTATGAATAAATCTCCGCCTGTATTTTCAGTCTACAATTCCTAGTAAAATGAGCAATTCACCTGACTCGATTTATTTTTGGAAATGAAAGCGTCACTTAATTCGCATAGCATTAAAGACCAAAACCAATGCATCAAAGTAGAGTATATTTGCCTCCGATATTTAGAAAAACACAGTCTTTACAATTTCATTTTTATTAGTTTTTGGAATTTATAGGACTAAGCTTCAGTGTATTTTATGAAACCTTTTACAAGGAATAAAATTTAATATCCTTTTTACGTTTTTTAAAATGACAAAATGATACAATTTAAATTTAAGGTTTTTATTATTTAATATTAAAACTAATGTCCTTACTCATTATGTATTACAATAAATTCTATCCTGAGTACATTTTCCGAAATTGTAATAAAGGACACATGATAAATATATATTTATATGATGTAATTAAAATTAATAGTTTATCTTCAAATCCTAATACGGTTGTTTATTGCAAAGTATTGCAAAACATTTTAGCAATAATTCAGAACTTCTTTAATGATTTAGCTTCTTATTTATCGTTTACTAATGATTTAGCTTCTTATTGTTTGTCTTTAATAAAAACATATGGAAATAAATATGGAAATGTATTAATTAAATGAATAATTAATGAATTAGACTGTCTGCACTGGCCTGGTTATCCACCAATGGCTGGGACGATAAAGATCTTTGTTGTTGTTGTGACTTATTTCACTTGTCTTAGAGCAACATCGTGGTATTGCAAGATTACTCCTGTCGTTGGCAAGAGCCTTGAGTACCATACAGGAGACAGTACGATTTTGCTCAGTTTCGCTCGCAATTTTGATGCAGAGCACCCCGAGGAGATGATTCAGACGGTTTCCCACCTCTCTTCCCCTACCACTAACCTCTCGAGATGACTTTCAGCGCGCCGCATATTTAGAGTACCCCAATACCGCAAGGACACTATACATTTACACATATACACCTTCTCCAAGATTCAAACTCGGACCCTTCGGGACGGCAGTCGACGTCGCTAATCACTATTCCGATTGGGCGGTTAATGATCTTTTAACATCCATAGTTTGTCCTAAGCAAACAGGAAATAAAGTATATAAAAATGAGCATGAAAGAATGAGAATTAGCTTTGGTAGATGAGCATGATATGATGGGAACTACTCTGGGTGGCAAAATCCAGTTCTGCGAAGAATAATTCGTTACCACCTATCTATCTAAAAAAAATATTCAATAATTTTCCAATTTCATTAGTTTATAAATTTTATTTATTTGCCTTTATTTTCTTTCTATTTTTATTCAATTTTTTTATTTTTTCTTTATCTTTAATTTTCATGTTGAATGAATGAGCTTGTGATCACTTTCTTTGTTATGATTTTGTTGTATTGGCAACAGTTACTGATTAACTTAATACCACTTGTATTTAATTTTTAAAATACACGTGCTACATATAATTTATGTATAAATGTTTTTGCGAATAAATTATCAAAAGTTTTTTTGCAATTATACTGTGACATAAACATAAAGCATTCTATTATATTCAAATCCAATATGTTCACTTAAAAATATCTTAAGGGAAGAAGATGCTGCTCAGACTGGAATGAAAACAAAAAATTAACCAAATTTAGTTAAAAATTTGCTCTGAAACTCTGAGTGCAAACAAAGAAAACAAAACTTTAAAATTTTAAAAAATACTCTATATGATATTCTCACGGTTCTTAATCATATGAATAAAAGCCTATACTTCTTTCGAGTATATTTTTCTTCTTGTTCAATAGAATTCTTTGATACAACAGTACGTTAGAATAAAATACAGAAAGAATTAGTCGATAAGTGCAAAAATAAAATAGGCACGAAAGCATAGAACCAGAACCTTTTGTTCTTTTCATACTTATTGTAGCCGTCTGCTTTGATGGACCAAATAGATAGACTGAGATATTTTTAGATGATTTGACAGCAAAATAAAAGGCGCTAGACAAAAACAAAGAAATGCTTGAGAAATCTCAGCATAAAAGGCTGAAAAACATTGAACTGAGATTTTTCCCATACATTTGTCCTCTTCTTTCAGCAAAGACGTGTTTCAAGTATGAGTGATCTGTGGTTTAGTTAGTAATTATTATTACGTATCAAATAGGATTATTTAAATTATATTATACAATGATAATTTTAAAATGTAACATTCATCAATTATTAAAAATGCATAAATGATTTTCAAAAAAATATTTAAAACGCAACATAAAAGATGTTTGTACATAAATGCTTCTCCCACGATATTTCAATAAAACTACAGATAATGCCACCATCAGATTTAAAATATTTCTTCATATTTATAGCCATTAAGTAACTATGATAATAATGTTGAACTATACATCCGTTTGTTGTTCAAATGCAACTGAACTTTAATGTTCATATTTTATCTAATTAGTGCATCACTCAGGACTTTACTACTTTTGACGATTCACATGACAATTTTCTCGCTCCTGACTGGACTTCAGCTCATCATACCCTCGCCCGCCAGTGAGTCTGCAGAGACAAGGTATCTGTCTCATTTTATTAATCTCAAGTGTTCACATCTTTATGGTGAAACAATTATGAAGAGCCGTTATGTGGGAGGCCCCTAGTGGGATTCCGTGATAAACACTGGTAAGAGCAAGATAAATTCCTGCTGAACACCAGAATGCGCTACTAAAGCATCAAAGCATCATTAATTAGTGCATCATAACAGGCTGATAAAATTGAATTATCTCTCTGACTTTAATTCATATAACTACATTTAACCACAAATTTGCCTCTCGTTGGCAATGAACGCAATACAGGTCTAAGCTATTGTAATCGAATTAAAAGATATTAATAATTCATGTTATTTGAATATAATAATCTAAAGATTTCAATTCAATAAAAGACTTCGGTCATTTGTGTAAAACAGCTTTCTCAAAACATAAAAGCTGTAAAATACATCATTAATCAAATCGAAACGAAATGCATTTTAGAAATTTGCTTAATTCATATGCAAACATATTATAAACCCCTCAAATAAAAATATACCCACATTTTAAGGAAAACATGTCGAGATCAGGAAATTAAAATATTGGAAATACAAAATACATTTTAAAAGAAATAAAAATGTTAGTCAAATGTACTACTGGAAAGTTCAAAATGTAAATAATTATCACTATATCATGACTCCAAATTACCATTAGCTTTTAACGCTATCCAAATAGTTATAAAAGAGATTCTTTTACCTTTTGAAACTCCTGTATTTTGCATAGTTCTGAAAATCCTCCATACGAAGGATCCAATCGATTCAGTATCGAGCAATACAAGTAGGTAGAAATTATGGCAACAAATTTCTGTATTCAAAGAGTTTCTTAATACAGAAATTTCACAAATTCCTTTGCTTAAATCTAGTTAGCTTATGAGATCCACAAGAAGTTGTGATGAAAGAAAATTTTCCACCAAGTTAAGGAAAATTCAATTTTAGCTTGGGTTAACTCGATTTCAAACGAGCTGCACTCCATTTAGAGCTTTAAAGCTTGCATAATTAGGCTGCTGTTATCCATTGAACCATCCGGAACAAACGACAGATGTTCCTATGTTTAAAAAAAAGATAAGGTCAAAGCTACTACTTTGAAACTATGACCTATCGATGTCTACTTTAAACTTTACTTGAGTAATATCCTTTTCTGCTCTGAAACTCGAGGTATCCCGGCCAATAACAACAGTGATGGAGAGGAAAGAAGCAATACGTTTTGGTAGATCTGCTTCAGTTATGCGGTTTTGTAACCAACCGGATATACCGAATGGAATGTTTTTAACAAAAGCATAGATGCATTCCTCTTAACCACTGAGACAATCGGTGTTGCCAGTTTGGCTTCTGATACTTCGGTATAGATACGTATATTTGATTACGTTAGATTAGCTGAATAAAATATATAACATGAGAGAGCTCTCTCTCTCTCTCTAAGGGAAGGAATGCTTACGCGGAGAAATTTCGAAGTGAAACTGATTCATATTCTTGTTACACAATGGGAAAACCACGAAAATAAATCATGTAGTCAGCCCGTTCGCCTGGGTCCAATATTCGGAAGTCTCATTAAATCGGCCATTATGAGGCAGAATGCCTTTGGAACTATCATCTTTGTGTGATGATCAAGATGTGATTTGTTGACATTTAAGATAAACTTTATTAATCTGATTAATATATTCATAAAATGTACAGAAAACGTTTTTTTTAATTATTATTATTAAGTTTGTGAAATGCATGACAATTAAAGAAACCGATTAACCTTTTGAGGCCGGGGCTTTGGTAGCAGTAAAAGCTACCAAAGGACGGGGAATCTTGAACCGAATGCTTTTCCCCCTTTAAGAAATCACCTGCTATTTGCAACAAAGATTCTTGTGTGCAGTTTAATGGATTCTCAGAGGGGTGTATCTATGTCGCAAAAGGAAGACCTTTGAAAGAGATAAGGAGTTTAAACCCTAGGAACGTCAAATTTGACATTTCACCCCGCTTTTGAGCCTGGAAAATGGGGGGAAAAGACATGGCCACTAAAGTGGACAACTCCGTCTTTTCAAAGAGAGGACTCTATGGCCAATATAATGGCCATCCCGTCTTCAAAAGGTTAAGTTCAAAAACAATGAGCTTAGATCAATTACGTCTTTCGTTACACAAATTCTGTCTAACGCATCTGTTTCAGTTTTACATGACGATAAAAGTACATTTTTAATACTCTACACCTCATTATAATCACTTAACAGAAAATCTTTCATTTTTTATTGAATAACATAAACACTTCAAAAAGATAACGAAAGAGAAAGTTGGTATTAATTGTATTAAGCTGCATATGCTGCACATCACAGCATATATGAGAAGAAAGAAGCACGAAAAAGTATTCTAATAATAGATTTGTGAGGTTTACGTAATTTACATACCCAGTTAGTAGCACAAAAGGGACGTTAATCTCAAATGGGATATTCATCTCAAAACGGTATTTTGCGTCGAAATACGTAAATGCGTTGTATCACTTTTCAGATTGTTGCTACGAAAAATTATCACCCTGCATTATATTTAAAGAAATTAAATAATGAAGAATCTGCATGAATGTATGCATGTTTCTCGCCATGCGGAAAAACAACGGTACCTGGAGCCATCAAATTCTGAATAACGTAGATTTCCATTCCAATATGGGCATTTGGTAGCCCGAAGTTTGAATTTCAATTTTTTTTTATTATCTATTTCACACTTTGTAAAATTTTAACGAATTTTCGATTAACAAACTCAAGGATTTCAAACCGAGCAGTAGCAACAACGTACGGAACAAAGAATTTTTTTCCAGTGCGTGAGACTGTTTATCGGAAATTCTAAAAATATGCTGTTTATCAATATTTTGTTATTTTGATTTTGAATAGAATTTTATTTGGAGTAAGCGCCGAGACCGCAATATTTAATTAATTAACCAAACACACAAATGTTTAACAATAAAAAGACAAAAAAATTTCGTAAACCCATCTTAGTAAGAAAACTTAATATTGATATGATGAACTGAGAAAAGACTGAAAAAAAACAAAATAAAATGTATGGCAATAGACATCGAGAATTCTAAACGTATATGGCTATGCCACTTTTAATTTTCTTTTTATTTTGCTGTTGAATTGTATACGGCATAAGGGCGAAGAAAATGATGCTTAATGATAAGGCCAAGACAAAACAAATTGGGTTAGTAGTAGTGATTGTACAGCAGATTGGTAGTCTGCGAGCTCAGCGACGGGATAAAAAAATCTTAAGAAACCCTTTTGGGACACCGTTAAAATCTGATTCCTTTAGGATTTTTTTTTTTTTATTTTTTCAAGTTTTGAATTTATACTGTCATTTCTCTCTTTTTTCCACCAGAATTCAAATTAGTTACCGAGCATTCAAGAGAGGGTTTGAGATTGCTAAGACACAACGTGTTCTGCTTCCTGAAGGCAAATTTGCTAAGACAACGTTGCTATTCGTACATAAACACTCTTGTCTCTGGATTAGCATTACATTTACTGATATTAATATTCACGGCTATGAAGTCCGAGCCAACTTTGAGATAAATTATTCTGTGTAGCCTATGGCTATTAATTACTTAAATTTATCTTTACATTTGAATTTCTACTTTAGTTCCTTGCCATAAATGCTGGCAGTCTTGTAAGGAGTGTATTCTATTCTTCTTAATCAGTTTAAAATAAAGGGTCTTTTACACCTTTCAACAAGCTTCTGTCACACGTTTAGACTTAGAGGTAAGTCGCTTAACGTCCACCCAAAGAATTGGTCAGAGTTTGAAGCAGTGAAAGACTTCTGACCTGAGACTATCGAAAATTTGTCAAAAGTTTTCATTATTCGAAATAGTATCAGCAAGCCAAAAATCCCATTTTGTGAGTACGTATCGAATAATTGTTGATAATAACTACAGTTTTCAGAATTTGCTAATGTACTGTGAAGAACATGTTTTAATGTTATTGAAAGGCTCCAAAACAGTAATTATATGATTACGAAAGTCGTTTTGACAGATATTACGTTATCCCCTTTTTTCATCACACTGTTATATAAATAATTAATCATAGTAATGCCTCTCAATGAAATCGTATTCCTAAGAGGATTACATCTGAAGGGATCAGCATTTCGATAAAAGTAAATAAAGACCAATATTATACATCATCCCTATAATGATAACTAACTGCAGAAGACCAAAATCATTTGAAGCGGTGGGTGGTCAATTAAAGGAACACCCTTCGTCTTAGAGAGGTTTTGACTTTCATTTGAAGCAGATTTAATACCACAATAAATAATAATTATAACTTTGGCAATGTGTTTTCATTACAGTCAGTACGTAATAAGTCAGTATATCATATTGTTACGGTTTCTGTATTTTGTTTGCTATTTTTAGTAGAATTGTAATTAAAATTGTTTCATTTTTCCTTGCAATGCAGCGCGTGACGAGGTTTAAGGGAAAGCTACGCCGAAAAAGTAAAAATACGAGAGCACGTGCATTTAACCCTTAATAAATAGATATCTCGTAATTCTACTCTTTTGCTTTCCAGAAATAAAATGTAAGTATGTAAATGAGATGATTTTTCAGAATTCTGCAAGTAGTTGTTTAGAAGTGGAGGGTAGACATAACAACAATCACACCCATGACTTGAACACATGTTGAATGGAGCAATGGAAGCGAAGCCATTCCTTTGCGTATAATATGAAAATTTTATTGTGAGATTTTAACGAGCCGAGTTGAAGAGATAAGTACATTTTAAAGTTGTTGGGTTGCGGACAACCAAAATGAGCTATATTTATATCATGAAATAAAATGAAAGCGCAAAAACCGAACATGAACATGAAAATTTCTGAATAAGAGAGAAAATAATATAGGATGTCAACTATTATACAGTGACAAGACAAAGCAGAAACGAAAAGGAACCAAATGCTGTAGGAATTAAATAGTGAGCTTAATTAATTATGGCACTTACAGGATATGCTGACTTTCCAGACGACAGGGCTAGTAATTTTAAATAGAGTACTAAACATTTTGATGGTGTTTCACAGGCGAAATTTTATGGCAATCTTTCTGATGTAATCATTTATGTTTTCATTTTTGAACGTGTGATAAGACATTAAAAATCCAAGAGTTTTTTTTTTTATAGAAACTGTAAAATACGGATATTGTTTTTTGCCGCATGAGCTTTACACCGGGGAAGCTAGCCTGAGCACTGATTTATATAAAGGCAATTTATTTTTAAGAGAAAGTTGTTTTTTCCTTCTTAAAGGAGCTACATATTGAAACTGTAATTGTTGGATTTCTAAGCAACTTAATTGAACTGCACTTTAAATCTTGCAGTCGAACACATCGTAAGTTATTATTATTTACGTGTTCCTCCATTAAGGTACTATGGGAAACTGGCTCGCTTTAACACATTAACACTTGAAGAAAATCACAAAAACGCCTATTCAGCCAATCCGTTTGTGGGATTCGAACCTCGGACCGAACTACCACTGTTCAGAGACTTATTCGCTGGCCTAACCGCTCGGCCGCCGTTTAGCCAGCGAAAATTTACCGACCAAAAAAAAAATAGGCTCATGGAATAAATATAACTCATCAATCGTTTTATTACAAATGCCTTTATGAAAATAACAGCAGAGGATTTTAATGCATTCAATATGATGCTCAAGTGTTTGAAGACAGCTTTGTAAATGTTTTAGTCGAATATATTTAAGTGAATGTAGATTTAGCTAACAATCTCTCGCGCATCTGCCGCAATTAATTTGGAAGCTTAACCAAAAAGGTAAGAAACATAGGTAAATAAGTAATACATTCTTTCGCAGCAAATCGTTTTATTTTATAAAAAAAAGCTCACATTCTTCTTACAGAACAATCAGAAGGTTCCAACCTTCAATAATTTAATGCATAGTAATATACACTAATTATGTCAATATCTTAACTTTTTTCTAGAAATCGTTTATAAAATTCGATAAAATACTTACATGTATTTAGTCATCCTTTAAAAATCGTTTTATTTATAATACAAGCAGTTAATAACGAAATGACTACAGCTATATATTTACGTTTTCAAAATACCAATTTCATAATAAAACGCATTTGATTTATAACCACCCAAGGAAATATTTATTTCAGTATATTTTTGAATGAGAAATATTTGTGAAATGGAAAAAAGAATGTTAAAATGCTAATATCCATTAAAGAACTTTTCACAATAACCATTATTAATTAAAAATTATGAATTAAAAATCTGGAAAGCCATTTTTTTCAAAAATTTGAAAAACTTAATGTTTTTCCAATTCCTTTAGAAACAAATTTAAAAGCTTCATAATCAACCATTACTGTTCACATGCTTTTGTGTGAAAGACCTCATAAATCTGCCATTTTTATATGACGAATTCTTAAGCGTTATTTTCCTTTTCAGTGCGGCAATTATCTTTACTAAATTTAATATTTCTCATTAGCTTTAATTAATCAAAGATAAGTGCATTGTTTTATTATAGTAAATAAAATGTTAAAAGCAATAATGATGATAAACTATTCGAACCAACATCCTGGTTAAAGGAAACGATGAGAAACTAAACCTGTTTCCGCAAACACAGCAAAGTGTTTTGCTTCTAAACCTACCTAACCTGAATTATATCTAAAATTGGCGTCCGTATTTTCCCCGTCTCTTAGTAGTTGTTCGCTAGAAATAATGATTTATGTAAACACTAATTTACTTCTCTGCCTGAGGAAATAGCGTGGGTGGATCCAGGAACAAGAAAAACGCTGATGGGGGTTATTTTCCATTATCTACTTCCATGCTACACATATATGTATAAAACTTCCCGCGGGGTATGACAACGCCTAATATGGTACCATCATCAATGAGTGCGTTGGCTGGGGAGCCAGAAACCACCCTTTCAAAGTGAAATTAATTATTCTCCGTTATACACATTTTTTCTCGCTTTTGAATTAAGATAAAAGGCCAAAGATAATTAAAGTTCACACATAATAACACTCCACAGACTACTGAAGGGGGCTTATTAAGAATTCTGACCTTACTCTTTCAGTACGACACCTTTCATTTCTGTTTAAAGAAACCTTTCTTTGCTGCGATATATGAAAAGTATAGCTACGCTTTATCAACCATGCCAGCATTCAAGATAAATTTTTAAACCTTTGTTTTTCAAATATCGAAATATATATATTTATATAAGGATGATTTTCTCAACACTTAATTGCGATTTCGTTTAAGCATAAATTTAATTGAAAATTTTTAAGCTTAAATGTATATTAATCCCTTCAGGAAAACATGGGGTACAAAAAGGTAAATTATCTTAAATTTTATTCTAAAGCTGTTAATATACTGAACTCGTAGGGTATTTTAAAGTAGAAGAAGGCAATATGTTTTAACAAATTTCGTAAAAAAAATTATTGCATTGTATCAGAGAGACCTAAGATAACATGTGAAGGAAGAATGAAATTGAAATTGTAATTAAATACGCATTTTTCATTGAATTTGAATTTTACATTAGTCATTAGCATTGATAATTTAACATTAGTTAGCAGTGACATTTAGCAATAAATTTCGAAAGCTCCATTTAAAGTACTATAATGAATGCTGCACTGTAACAGAAAATTTCGATTCTATAATAAACACGCTCGTGACTTAAATTACAATTCCTCTTTTATATGCTTCATCCTGCTCAATGAAGTAATATTTATGATGTAAGGATTTAATACGGTTATTGCATGCGGTATTGTTCATCAGTTACTAAGTTAGATTTACAGGGTGTCTAGTAAAGGATCTCTGGTTTCAAAATTAAAAATCTCGAACTCAAAGATCGATAGAGGAATATAACAAGCGGTATAGTAATTGCGAAAGCTGTAAGATTGTTATATAGAAAATTCGAAGTAATAGTTACAAAACCTGCCAACAGGTGACGCCTGATGACTTTGGAGTTTGAATGTAAACATGTCTAGGTTTTTTCTCAGAATCTTCTGCGTGCTAGAAAGTTTCGAAACAGTTTGTTCTGCAATTCTTCGGATGGATTTAATTGGATTTTGCTGAATAATTCCAGAAACAGTTGCGATATTTTCAGGAGTAACTACGATTTGACAGCAATCAAAATTCTCTACCAGATCATCGGCCACGCTGCCTGTTCTCTAAGTATTATCCAAGAGCTTCTGAATGGTTTTCATATTGGGTCCTTCGGGAACATTCAGTCGTGTTTGAAAACTACGCCTTGCTGTCATAGGCCTGTAATCTAATCTGATATTTCCAGTACCCGAAATACACGTTGTTCAATGGAATACATGATTTCAACCTCTTCCTTCCATACGCTAACCTCCTTTCAACTTACAAATTCCAAGTTCCACTATAAACCGAGAATTTCACACAGATAGTGCGAGTTATCCGACTCATTTGAAATGGTGCCCCGTAGGCTCATAACGGTGTAAACTCCAGCACGTTTTTCTCTTAGAAGAGAGGTATTGCAGATGCAAAAGAGGACCTACGCATTGTAGATCCTCCTTTCATCAACTTCAACTTATAGGTATATTTCCGAAACTATTACACGTTCGTGTAATTTTGCCGGCTCCATGATAACTAAGTCCTAAGGCACATGATAATAACTCCTGACGTGGTAGCTTCGCTAACGCAGGCAAGGAGGAAGGAGGTCAGAAATTCACACTGAGAAATGAACCTCCTTTCATCACATCACATTGTATGCTAGATTATAGTCTCAGAGCATAGGGCGCTTTTTTAGTATGTTTCTAGTAGTGTCTTATCTGGAAATAAAATTAATCATTTTACTGTTCAAGTCTGATTTTAGTCAATGTTAATTGTAGCCGTCAATCATTTTTATCAGCTTTCATATTTATGTTGTCTAGAAAAAACGGAAAGTAGAGAAGATTCGAAATTTCAGGATTGTGGGGGTGGAACTGTACAGAACGGGAAACGTTTGTAGGAAGCATATATATATAGATATAATCCTTAATGGTGTAAATGTTAAAATCTGAGTGGATCGTGTTATAAGGGATAAACCATGTGCATTCACTAGTTCACGCAGAAGTTTATTTTGTAAAACTTGGATTTTTTTTAGATGTGTTTTAGCCGCATGTCCTTAGATATGGCAAGCATGTAGAAGGTCAGGGAGTAGAATCGTCTTGTACAGCGTGATTTTATTTGGAATAGAGAGTACACTAGATCGACGTAAAAAAGGTCGCATTGAGGCAGTAATGGCTTTATATTTGTCAGCAGCTGGACAAAAGCGTTTTCTGAATGTTAATTTACTATCTAATGTGACACCAAAATATTTTACATCGGTTATCCACTCTATTTCCTCATCGAATATTTAGGGTGGTGTGGTGTAATACGAGTTCCTTTTTTGAAATATAATTGCTTTTAATTTCTGTGTGTTAACTGCTATTTTCCAGAGATTCAACCAGTGTTCCAGTGTCATGAAATAGTTTTGTAGCTGGAGGTGGATATGTTTTGTGTGTACTGCCCGAATTAATATGGCTGTATCATCGGCAAATAGGGCCAGGGTGATTGTGGGGTATTTAAAAATATAATTGATGTAAATATTGTAGGGTAGGGGTTAAGTACAGAACCTTGGGGGACAATTGCGTTAATGGAACGGATAGAGGAGTGTTTCGAATTTTGATTGTGAATTCCCAGTTACTGAGATTGCATACGATTAATCTGATGAAATGATCGGGGAAAGTTAATTTAATTAATTTGAAAATAAGACCATTGTGTCATACTCAATTAAATGCCTTCTTCCTTACTTTGGTAGTCGAAGCGTTATTTATACGCACTACTTATTGCTACTAGAACACCGTCTGTTTGCAGCTATTGTAAAGATTATTTAGAAATTCTGTATAACAATCTTACAGCTTTCACAATAACTATACAGCTTGTTGTATTCCTTTATCAATCTTTGTTTTCGAGATTTTTAATTTTGAAATAAGGAACTCCTTTGCTGGGCCCCCTGTAGATAGAAAAAGTACATTTTCCATACATTTCAGTCAAAATAAAATATAATATTTTGAAGCGAAAAATGAATGGCAGAATATAATTTGAAATTATAATCATGGCAGTATTCAATTAATATTATTGACAAAATGTGCACGGTGATTTTTGGACTATTAAAATATCCAGTGCGAAACAAATAGCAAACTTACATCAAAACTCAGTTCACTGCTTATCTCGAAATTGTCTATTTAATGAAATTTAACAATCCTTATATAAATGGATTATATTATGAATCCATTTATATAAGGATTGTTAAATTAATAATTATGAATTATATTATGAATATATTATGAAGTCTAACTGGCAAAAACAAATACTTATGCTTAATATTGTCAATGAATTGTCAAATGAATTTCACTCAAAAGAAATTTTTGTTTCCCGCTGTGCTCCTTCCACCCCCCCCGAAAAAATAGATAAAACGTACGAATCATAATAGCCTATCAAGATAAAAAGAAAAGCAACATCAAATAAAGTGATTTTTAAGAATACACGGCAAAAGGCTTTTGTAAACTATTTCAAGTTTCGTAAAATAGAACAGCTCCGTCATATTTCCATGGAGTTCAATCTCAGAAATTGGCACTTTTCCAATAATAAATTATTTCTTCCACGGAAAAGTAATTATTTCCATCTTTGACACTTGTGGAACCTGTTTGCCAGTTGCTCTAATGACAAGCCCATAAGCTTCAAAGCTATTCATCACATTTATTTGCACCGAGAACGCATAGACCGATAAAGATCCTATATCATCTTTGAGAAATTATTTTAGAGAATACAATGACGATGATATTAGAGAATTAATCTTGGCTTTCATATATAGTTGGACAATAGGTATCGATATTAATTCTCTTATGATTCTCGTTTTCCATACGTAGATTTAAATTCACGGAACATGTTATAATAAACAGTACGAATTATATATGATGAACTACATGTTAACCATGCAGTTTAATTTGCAAAGACAAAATGCTATTCTTCGTTAACTTCACAATAGTTTAATACATACAGTTTAACCAATTATAAAATACTTGATGTGGACACCATATGACTTCTTTGTACTGTTTATTAAATGATACACATATTTCGTTATACTTCATTTAAACTTATTTCCTCGAATTTCATTATTCATTTCTCATTCAATCACAGTTCACATTACGCGGCAAGGCAAAATACATAAAAACTCAAAACATTTTCATTAAAAATTGTAAGATATAAAATCTAAAATGCCAACTACAGTTAAAAACATTTAAAAACGCAGTTTTTTACAATTAAAGTTTCTTGGACAAAACAAACAACTCGACTAACAGACATGAAGATCAAATTTTCGGTGCACAAAACTGAAAGATAACTTTTGATCACACTGGGAAAACAGGCGCTGAAGTTGGAGTATCAACAAAGCAGCACGTAAACTTTTAAACTTTTGATAATTCGACTGCTATTGCTTGCAAATTAATTAAAGGTAAATTAATAATTCAACTACTTTTAAAGCAAAAAATGCACAAAACAATTTTTAAAACTGAGTTCACCTAGCTGGGTAGCATTGTCAGAACATAGTACTTAGTATATATATATATATATATATTTAGTATATATATATATAATGGATTTAAAATAGATTTAGAAGAGACTATTTTGTGACGTCTCTACTTGCATATGTATCTCATGTAACCCAAAAACGATTAGCCGAAGAGCGTTGACATTTAGTATACGGGACTGTTATAACGTATAATATGGCCCTCCCTTTTTTAGTTACAATTTTTTGTATACATCGTGTCCCGTAAATGTTGCTACAAACCTCTGGGAGAGGTAGGGCACATCATAAGAATTAAGAATTGCATAGGAAACCATGCCCAAAAACGTCACTGTACGCCGCCAGGGGGTGCTGTACAGGAGAGTGCTAGTGGAAAGTGAGAATTGCCTCATTCGAGCGGCAGGCAACATACGAAGAGCATGGAACATTATACGACGTAGAACGAGAACTTGTAGACATGCACTTAGTGTATGGCATAGCTGAGGGTAATGGACGAGCCGCTGCACACATTTATCGAGAACGTTTCTCCGACAAATATCACTACAACACAGTTCGTTTGCACGTCTGCATCAAAATTTGTGTGATTACGGGTTCATAACGAAATGGCAGGACAAATGAGGGTAAGCCACGATCGACTTGCTCGGTCGTTAGGAAAGAAAGTGTGTTCCCTAACGGTGGAAAGTAATCCAAGGACTTGCCTCTCAATTAAGAATTTCTCGCACCAGTGTCCGCCTTTCGCCTCCAAAGGGTCATTTACTGCTACCGGATGACCAATTTCCCAGCTTATGTGTTGTTTATGGATGAAGCCACATTCAGTAGAGATAACGTATTCAGTCACCACAATCAGAATTTGTGGGCTCACGAAAACCCCCAAGTTGTGCGGCACCACGCGGCACAATAAATGCTACAAAGTTAATGTGTGGACGCCTGCTTGTTTTGGACTGGATGTTCGTAGTCATTTGAACAGATAATTCTCGCATCGATGGACTAGGCATGGTGGACCAGTTCCCTCGCCCCTCCCGGATTTCTCGAGCCTTGAATTCTTTTTGGGGAAGCCATCAAAAGTGTCGTGTATTACGAGCCTGTTATGTCTGAAATGAATCTCGTGGCAAGACTCGCCTGCGCAGCTGCTGCAATCAAAGAATCAGTATGTATGAACATTTCCGGCAATCAATAGTCCGTTGGTGTCAAGCATGTTTGGCGTCTGATGGTGCAAACTTCGAGCATCTATTGTAACCATTCAAGCTGTCGAATATCATTTGTATTCATTTCCAATGAATGTTTGAAATAATTCACTTTCTTGTTTCCTTTCCCATCTCCTATCTTGGCTACCACTTACCCCTGACATTTCCGGGCATGGGTTGCTATGTAATTCTTAATCCTTATGATGTGCCCTACTTTTGTAGCAAATTTTTGATTAGGAACAATAAAGCTCTAACACTATTAGGACATTAATCTTTCTGCTTCCATTTCTAATACAATGATCAATGACAAAATGATTTTCCGAATTCTGTTGAAAGAAACATATTACTTTCGGCGGTAGAAGGTGATACATCTGAAAGAACTGATCCTTTGAATTAGAGTTATGCTGTGAAACAAGAAAACTTTTGTTTTAAGTTGTTTCAGTTAAGTTACAAAACAATATTAATTACGTAAATATAGAATTTATATTTTTGTGAAATTATAAACTATCAGAAAATACAAGAAATTATATGATCTGTCCATTTTAGTTAGCATACTATTAGACCAGAACTCTGAAAGCCAACTTGTTAATTTTCACCGTGTCTTATAAATGCATAATATTTGCTATGTAGACCATAACACACTTTGGTGCATATTGTCCTCTGGACGAGTGCTGGGGGGGAGGGTGGAAAGCAAATGCTGGGCGAGCCAATGATGCAGTGATGTAAAAAGGATGCAATGCGTGTGAGAAGAACAATTTCAATTTCACATGTACAGAATTATAGATAGATGGTTATAATTTAACTGCTGTCAATAGGCATCCGCGGTTGAAATGCTGTTTTGTCCACTGCTTGGCGATTGTTTTTCAATGAGCAATAAACGCGCCAACATGGCTAACCCGATGTTTTGAAGCTGTGTTGTTATTCTGTTGCCACTAGATGTTATCGCCCTGTGTAATATTTAAAGAAATTAAATATTGAAAAATCTGCATAAATGTTTCTCGCATTGTGATAAAACAACGGTACCTAGAGCCATTAAATTTTGAATAACATACGTTTCCAAACTAATATGGGCATCTGGAAGCCCAAACTTGGAATTTGGAATTTTTTTTCTTATCTGATTGATATTTTGTAAAACTTGAACGAATTTTTCATTAACAAACTCAAAGATTTCAAAGCGAACAATAGCAACACAGTACGTGGGAAAAAAAAAAGAAAAAAAAAACACATTTTTACGTGCAAAGCGCAAAACTGTGTATCGGAAATTCTAAAGATATGCTCATGTTAAAATTATTTTGCGATATTGCTGTTGAACTGAATTTTATGGTTTAAGTGTAAAGAACATTATATTTGATAAAGAAAGGTAACACACAAAACGTTAATGTAAAATCTGAAAGCTTTAATTTTTTTTTATTTTTTATTATTTTTTTTTTTTTTTAATTTTTACTTGTTAATTTGAACACTTAATTCTGTTGCAGTTTGAATGTTCTTATGTGGTGTTCTTATGTTATTTTTAATCGAGTATTTTTCCCCTCTGTGGGTTTTTGCCTTTTTTCTACATATATTACGGAAACGGAGTATAAAACGTTAGTAAATTTATTTAAAGATGAGGGGGAATTCAAAAGGGTTTCCCGAGATAAAATCAATATACATAAAACCACTCAAAAAGATTTTACATTTTTCTTGAAAAGGGTAAGAGAAAAAAATTTTCTTGTATGGTTCCTTTTAAAGTTGCTTACTTTTAATATTTTGTATTTCTCAATTCTCTGATGTTTTTTCAAGTGAAAATAGATCGATGTGTACATGGGCAAAGCCAATGCAGTGCGCAATGCCGTGTTTGTGCAATTCTCTGATGATTTTCGAAGTGAAAATAGATCGATGTGTACATGGGTAAAGCCAATGCAGTGCGCAATGCCGAGGTTTTGCGTGATGCCGAGTTTGTGCAATTCTCTGATGTTTTTTAAGTGAAAATAGATCGATATGTACATGGATAAAGCCAATGCAGTGCGCAATGCCGAGATTGTGCGCGATGCCGAGTTTGTGCAATTCTCTGATGTTTTTTTAATTGAAAATAGATTGATGTGTACATGGACAAAGCCAATGCAGTGCGCAATGACGAAGTTGTGCCGATGCCGACTTTGTGCAAAGATCGATGTGCACATGGGCAAAGCCTAAGTGGTGCGCAATGCCGAGGTTGTGCGCGATGCCGAGTTTGTACAATTCTGGGATGTTTTTTGAAGTGAAAATAGATCGATGTGCACATGGGCAAAGCCAATGTGGTGCGCAATGCCGAGGTTGTGCGCGATGCCGAGTTTGTGCAACTCTGGGATGTTTTTTGAAGTGAAAATAGATCGATGTGCACATGGTCAAAGCCAATGTGGTGCGCAATGCCGAGGTTGTGCGCGATGCCTAGTTTGTGCAATTCTCTGATGTTTTTCGAAGTGAAAATAGACTGATGTGCACATGGGTAAAGCCAATGCAGTGCGCAATGCCGAGGTTGTGCGCGATGCCGAGTTTGTGCAATTCTCTGATTTTTTTTTAAGTTAAAATAGGTCGATGTGTACATGGGCAAAGCCAATGCAGTGCGCAATGCCGAGTTTGTGCAATTCTCTGATGTTTTTTTAGTGAAAATAGGTCGATGTGTACATGGGCAAAGCCAATGCAGTGCGCAATGCCGAGTTTGTGCAATTCTCTGATGCTTTTTTAAGTGAAAATAGATCGATATGTATATGGATAAAGCCAATGCAGTACACAATGCCGAGGTTGTGCGCGATGCCCAGTTTGTGCAATTCTCTGATGTTTTTTTAAGTGAAAATAAATGGATGTGTACATGGGAAAAGCCAATGCCGAGTTTGTGGAATTCTGTAATGTTTTCTAAGTAAAAATAGATCGACTTACATGTGGACAAAGCCAAGTAATGCGCAATGCCAAGTTTGCGCAATTCTCTAATTTTTTTTTAGTGAAAATAGATGGATGTGTACATCGACACCAAGTTCTTGCAATTCTTTGAAGTTTTTCGAGCGAATACAGATCGTTGTGCACATGAACAAAGCGAGGCTGTATGTTATACCGAGCTGTAATGTAACGTATTTTATATGCAATGTTTAATGTGTCGTTTGTGTATTTGAAATTTGCATTGTTGTTTTAATTGCAAGTTATACTTTAGGCATCTTTTTTTATTGTATTTTTAATTGCTTGATTTTGATATGTTGATAATGCTTTCCTAAAAATATCGATAATCCGACGATCTACTCAATAGTAGCAAAATTTGACCCTATAAATAACTTATACTTTTTTTATTTTAATACTATCGCAATTGCGCTTGATTTTTTGCTATTTGCTATCGCAATTGCTGCGCTTGATAATATGAGTTCATTGGTAATATGTGTGTGTGAAGCATTGCTTAGTGTTCTAAATTTGTAGTGTTTATTTTCTTTCATTGTGAGAAATTAGATTATTTTATTTGTAGAATATATAGAATTCTAGTAAGACTATAGAATATGACGTGATTTAATAATTTAAGAAACAGTGATATGTTGGGTGATAAAACTGTGCATGATGTTGATCTGCAATAAAAATATTTATTATTTTTTTATTAATGTAAAGATTAAAATTTTTAGAAAATAATGAAGATTGTCTACTTACTAGTACCTAAGGGATTGTGTCGTTACGTAGCAACAAGGTAATTTGTAAAAATGATAAATTAAAATGTTCAATAATATGAATTTAAATTTGTTGGCAACTACTCCGATAAAAGAAAAAAAAAAAAAAAAAGAGGGAAATAGTTTTGATTTGAGCGTATTAGACGAAAACCGTAGAACTAGCACATTTTTTTTAGAACTTGAACTCGATTTTTGGTAGTTTTTGAATCGGCTGTAATCGGATATTGTTCTTTAAATGATTATCCTATTAAACTAAAAATGTAAATAATATTATGTCAATATAAAGCCCCCAAAAAATCAAAATCATGTGTATGATTTATTTTACGTTGAATCATTCACAAAAGAAGAAATTAGTATTTTTTTAGTAAGCTATCCGGAATATAATCCAGCATCAAAAATATCATCAAAGGGGGTAAGTCTTGAAATTTATTAAGCCCTTATATTAATAGATTTAACGTAAATTGGAGTATATACTACTTTATTTAAAAGACACGCAATAATTTGCAACATTCCGATACAATTACCGCACTAAATTTAATAATAAAAATCATTTTTATTTGTATAAATTCTAAAATCTTTGAAGCTGTATGAAATACAAATATGAGAGACTGCAACGTTGTTTACCGTTTTAATAACTGCAATTCACTTACTGCACTTACTGCATTATTATAACTTAAAATATAAAGAATTTATTATACTTATTTCTATATCTATAGAGAATACATTGTGACGTCACAATTTTAGTCCCACCCATTTATGGACGTCACTTAGCTCCGCCTTAGCAACTTTGTTTTCGCAACGTGTTCTGAGATTTTACTGGCGATTTTCAAAAAAATCGCCAAGCAGTGGGCTTAAGCACATTTTCACCGGCATCCGCATTGTGAACATGCATACATTGATACTGTAATAATGAGTACTGTGGATAGTTAAAATACAGGTTCAATTATAACTGAGTCACAGGCACCTAAATAGTGCATTAATTATGACTATGAACAATTAACAGAGTGACTGATGCAAAAAGTAAAAATAATACAGTAAATAAGGCAATATACAGAATTCAAGATTGGTCAATAGGAAATAAGTATAAACAGAAAAGAACAGAAGAAAAATTTAAAATAAAATAGATTATCTACAAGTACAGAACATACAGGGGTTGTGCTGGTGACAAGGATGACAACTGAAAATTATTTCAGCTTGTCTGAGATATTACGTGCAATGGCATATGCATGGCATATGCAGTATTCATGCAATGATATATGCGTTTCAAAGCATACCGATTTCTTGAAGTAACTTCAGCCTATGCATGGATATGGTCATGCACTGGCTGTCTAAAGTGATGTTCTGCAGTCTCTCTATACTAACGAACACATAGTGGTCCGGATTTCCTGTCACTGGCTGTTTTCGTGTCGTCTAAAGCGACGTAGGTAAGTCACGAAAGGACCATGCCCTGTTAGAAATTGAATAAAGTCACTGCAAGTGACTTCTTATAAGCTGACAGACTTTTGGGAAAAATCTGTAGACTCTTCTGCCAGTAGTCTCTGTCTCCTACAGATGTTGCCAACGCTTCAATAATTCTCTTTCGAGCTCCGCTTTTCAGAACGAACCCGGGAGAGGCACATCAAGTGTGTGAAAGTAAGGGACAGTCGCTGCTCTTTTGGCTGTTGCATCAGCAATGTCGTTACCCAGTATACCGGTGTAGTCAGGTATCCACTGGAGTTGGGGCCTACAGAAGTTTGATGTATTTATTAAGAGATTTTGTAGGGCCCTGGCAAGTAGGCTTTGACAGCATATGCCTTGGATATCCCGAAGGCTAGAGGCCGAATCCGTATAAATGTTGAAATGATTATTTTCCAGTGCACAGACAAGTGCAGCTTTTAATGCAATCAATTCAGCTTGAAAATCTGAGTTGTGCTGCTTGAGCTTTCTTTCCCAATTCTTTAAAATATGGTTTCCATGTAGAACACAATATCTGCTATCGGTGCCACATTCTCATTTGGACCCATCGATGTAGAAACTCAGATGCAGGATGTGGGACTAACAAAGTGTATTTTGTAGATCTTATTTTATGTAAATAAAGTTTTAATTTTCATTTTTAAATACATGATTTATTTTTTTAATAAAATACGATAGATTAATAAAATGCATTTTCTCACTTACTTTAGTGGTTCTGTATTTAAGCTACTGAAAAAGACAATTTTAAATTCCAGTAACGGAGTTTTCAAAGTTCTGTATAAGTTATTACGTTGGTTAATTCGGATGTTTTGAACTCTGTTTTTTGTACATTACATTAATCAGATCTATTCTTCAAATATGAAATAAATATAAAAGTTATTAAGCCGAGCATACACTTTTGCGAATCATCTATTTTTTCATAAGCAAATTAGTGCTCTTATAGTTTGAAAAAAAAAAGTTATCATCACGCATGGATTGTCAACATATCTCAATACTGACAATTTGCCAGATTACGCATATGAATGTGATGCATACATAACATTTAGCAAAAAACGAAAACGAAAGTTATACTTGACAATTCCAGTAAAAATTATTCAAAACACTTCTAGGTTAAATACATTGAACCTAAAATTTAACCATTATGAAAAAGAGTAACAGTGTCTGTTTGAGCTAACTTCCGAATGCTCAATACATTCATTAATTTTTTAAGGCAACGGAAGTTCAGATTTTATATCTGATAAAACGTTTAGAGAACTTTTTTTGTAAATTATCGTTTTACGTAAATATGCGCAATGATTTAGTAAGTCGATTTTTCTAAGTAGCTATTTAGCATGAATTTTCGTCATATCATTATTTATTAATGATAATTAATTATTTTTTTCTTGCAAAACTTATATTTTTACTTCCCTGCACGAAGAAAATGAAGTATTGTAATCGCGAAAACTTTCGGGTACCATATATCATATCAGAGAAAATATCCATTTTGAAAGCTCTCGAATCCATTTGAATATTTTGTCTGACATCTGTACGTACTGACAGAAAAAAAGGACTCTTTCTTCCAAAACAAATTGTAAAATGGATTCAGAAGAGAATATTTGCTTGACGTCTGTACGTACTTACACACGTACGTATGTATCTCACATGACTCAAAAACGAGTAGCAGAAGAACGTTGAAACTGTGTATATAGGACAGTTATGACATATAATTGTGCACCTCCATTTTCGTTCCAACTGGCCTCTCTAAACCTATATATATATAGGAACGCATATACATACATAAGTTGCACCCTTACATGGCGTGTGTCTTCTCGACTGGAAATGGAATCTTCGGGCAGGACAACGCCTCATGCCCCATGTCACAAGGCTCGAACTCACAAGGCTTGGAGTACAATAGTGAATTCCAATTAATGGAATTCGGCCCACCTATCACATCGGATTTTAATGCGATAAAATTTGGGATGCCATGGAGCGGCAGCTCAGAGCTCAAACACCACCAGGTCGGAATATATCGACTTTGCGTGGCCGCTGCTTAGACATTTTGTATAACCTGTCTCCATTCATCTACTAAGAACTTGGGGTATCCATCTCTAGGCGAGTTGCAGCTGTTTTGCAGGCCAATAACGGGCAACGCGTTATTGAGTAGGTGGTCATAATATTTTGGCTCTTTAGTTTATGTGAATGAAGTACATAAATTTCATTCATAATACAGTTATTTAATACGCATCTAAACTGAAACATATACAGAAATACATCTGCAAATATAATTTTTAATTGCGCAGCAGAAAACGCGTTCGGAAACTAACGCATGAAATAATGAGTTTAAAGTACACTTAAATTCACTATACAACTCCAATTATTCGGAATTCAATCATACGTTCAGTTATATTTTTTTAGAGCCGAGTAAAATTAAGATTTTTATAAATTAACGTACATTTTTTATAAACTTAACTAATCTAAAACGGCAATACAATTCAACATCTATCATTTTTAGGAAGCTGTTAAATTATTTTTTTTTTTTAGATGTATACGTAAATTATGAAGTTTTATCTACGACCTATGGCTGTACTGTTTCCCAATTTTAAATACATGCGTGTGTGCTTATACATGCATTAAGGCATCTTTAAACATTTATATGACAAATATGTTATTCTAATTTTAAAATTTTACCTATGATTTTTTTAATATCCGGCTATTAAATTCCTTTTTTTTTTAAATTATAAATGCTTTTTCGAAATAAAAATTTTAAGCAACTTTACTGAATTTTTACAGCTGCTCGAATTGATCATTTTTAGAACATTTGTATGATTTAGTATTATTACAGAAGCAAGTGAAGATGTGTAGTAATTTAAATTTAATCTATTGATATAATTTTCACAATATACAAGAAATTACTTTTAAATTTGCGTTTAACTTTTCTGCACTTTAAACATTTAACAGAAAGTATATTTCTGCTTACTAATTCAGAAGTAAACAACAAAAAATAGCGTTATTTTATATTATATTTTCAAATTTTCACAGAACTAGTTTCAATGGTTTTACCGAACCACCATCCTCAGTTGCAAAAAGCGCAAATGAACGAGATAGGATATAATGATTAGATAAGATAAGAAAGCCTGGACAGAAAATAAGCTAGTGGCGCCATGTGTTGATGAAACCAAAACTAAAACATAATTTCTTTAATGGGCGAAGGCAAAAATGGATTGGAATTAGGATCGTTAACTAGAACAGAAAGATTTTTTGAATGTGAAATGCCTCTAGAAAATCCAGTTCTCCAATGGAAGATGTTTTTTGAATAATTTTGGTACCAGAAAAATTGAAAGTGTGATTTCGGGGCAACAATGTTGGGCAACAGAAGACTTCTGTGTTTCCATTTTTCTAACATATGCCTCATATTTCTTGACGCGAAATTTTAAGACTCTCTTAGTTTGGCCAATGTAAATTAAACCACACTGGCAAGGAATCCTATAAATACCCCAGAAATTCATATCCGGAATGGGGTCCTTGAGTATGGAACTCGGAATTTTATTGATGGGAGAGTAAACAACCCAAAAGTTAAATTTCTGCAAAATATGTGCAACTTTATAGCTAATTGATGGAAAGAAGGGAATGACAAAAGAATTTTTATAATATCCTAAAACAAGAGTGTGCCTTTTAGTGTGTTGAGATGAAAATTTTTTAACTGTTTGATTAATAATGTTGGGTGAAAAGCCCCTGTCAATAGCTATTGCTTTTAAATAATTTAGTTCTTCATCAAGGGATAGTTTGGAGGAGCAAACTTGAAGAGCACGGAAAACATAGGAATAAAATGAAGCTAACTTTTGTTTAGTCGGATAATATAATTTAAAGTGTGGTGGAAGGCAAACCGATGAAGGTTTACGGTAAACCATAGTACTGAAGTTGGATGTGTTACGTGTGACCAGAATGTCGAGAAACGGAAGAGAATTGCAAGTCGAAAGTTCAAAGTGAACTGAATAGCTGGATCAATAGAATTCATTGTTGAAAGAACTTTATTTAAATCATCTTTATTACCTTCAAACAGGGTAAAGTATCGTCTACGTAGCGGAACCACACCGGGAAGTTGAAAGTTTAAAAAAATTTTATTCATAATAATGCATGTAGATATCAGCGAGGATGAGACTGAGGGTGCTTCCCATGGCTAATCTCTCAGTGTGCTTGTAATATTTATTTTGGAAAATAAAATGTGTTTGTTTCAAACAGAGTTGAGTGAGAGAAATTAGCTCATCAGTTTCGATGCAAGAGAAATGAAATTCGCGAAGTCTGGTTTCTAGACATCTTAATGCACCCTCCACTGAAACATTGGTGAATAATGATTTTACATCAAAAGAAACCACGAGTAAATTTCTAGGAGAAAAGTTTTTAACCTTTTTTACAAACTCTATTGAACTGTTTATGGTGTAAATGTTATTGTCTAATAGAGTTGAAAATCTACAAACTAAATATTTATCTAACGGATACGAGACAGTATCTAAATTTGATACAGTAGGGATGACAGGAATGCCACTTTTATGAATTTTGGGAAGAACATAAAATCTGGCACAATTCGCAACAGATGGGATAAGCGAATGTTTTAAGTTGCTTGAAATTATTTGTGAAGATTTGATCGCAGTTTTTATTTTTGACAGGTCGGAAGGTGGAGGATCCCTAGGGATCGGATTACATACTCCTTCGTTTAAGTGTTCTTATCCATGATTACTATCTGGCCACCTTTGTCGACCTTTGAAATGATAATATCCGGGTTAGAATGAATTTCGCGCATTGTAGCTCTTTCTCTCGCAGTTAGATTTGGTTTCAAAGGTTTGTTATTAAATTTCACATTATGAGCGATAAGATGCCTAATAATTTCTTTCTGTGAATCTGAAACTTTACTGAACTTGAAAGCTTTTTCAATAGGAGCCAAAATCTTTGGAATCGAGGGTTTGCAGGTTTATGAGAAATTAAACTTATATTTTAGAATTATCTCTTGTTCTTCTGATAAACTAACATTAGAAATATTAACTATTGGGTTAATGTTTAGAATGGGAAAATTTTTTGAACTACTTGAACTGGAAGACTGTAAAAGAAGTTTTTCGAATTTAACTGCATTCTCCGTTCTAGACCAAAACTTTTGTTCAAGTTTGTTTCTTCTTGCTTAAATAGCGAATTTTATACTGATAAATAAATAAATTTCCTTTTTACAATTTTCTTCTATTTATTACATAATCAATAAAAATGAATTCAAATACTTGTAATGAAATTAAAATTTTAAAAATGTTTAATTTTAAACACTTTTCATATCTAATGACATAAACGCAGCCCGATGTGTCTTTTCTGTTGATTTGCTTTTATTTTGGCTTCATTCATGATCATCTCTTTCATTTTTTAAATAATTATTTCAAAAAGCATAAAATTATATAGCTGACGATGGTGAAAGTGTGTATAAAAGACAGTTCTGTTGAATTAGGAATGTTTAGCACTACCATAATAATTACAAGCACAGTGTGGTTCATAAAAGCAAGATGATTTATTTTGTCTATGTATCTTGTCACTATCTCTAATATAACAAGAGAAATAAAAGGAAGGAAGATAACCTAAAAAATAAAGAAAAACATTCAGTCACCATTAACTCGCCCATAATAAAGGAACCATTGCTTTATGATTAGAACGTTAAATAACTTATCGTACAAAGAATCTACCAGCCACTGCTTGATTGTCTTTGGGTTTATTCCCATATTTTCATTTTTGTCTCCTTACAGCGATACAAGTTGTTTGAAAAGGTGGCATTATGCTTGTTTTCTTTACATACTGATCCAAAACATGTATTTTCAGCTGGTCTTTCTCAAAATAAAAACAGATAAAGTTAAATGCCCACACTACAGAACACAAAAACGTGTGGGTCCTATTGGGGGACGTATGCCCTTATAAATATTTAACCCTTTTTACGATACTAATTCAGAAGTCAAACAACAAAAATCAGCGTTATACCTACAAAATTTTCACAGGACTAGTTTCGATGGTTTTACCGAACCATCATCTTCAGCTGCAAAACCGCAAATGAACAAGATTGGAAATAATGATTAGATAAGATAAGAAAGCCTGGACAAGAATAAGCAAGTGGCGCCATCTGTTGGCGAAACCAGAACTAAAACATAATTTCTCTAAAAGCCGAAGGCAAATTTGGATTGGAATTATGATCGTTAACTAGAACAGAAAGATTTTTATGAATGTGAAATGCCTCTAGAAAATCCAGTTCTCCAATGGAAGATGTTTTTTGAATAATTTTGGCAGCAGAAAAACTGAAAGTGTGATTTTCGGACCAACAATGTTGAGCAACAGAAGACCTCTGTGTTTCCTTTTTTCTAACATATGCCTCATGTTCTTTGACGCGAAATTTTAAGGCTCTCTTAGTTTGGCCAATGTAAATTAAACCACACTGGCAAGGAATCCTAAAAATACCCCAGGAATTCATATCCGGAATGGGATCCTTGGGTATAGAAGTTGGAATTTTATTGATGGGAGAAAAAACAACCCGAAAGTTAAATTTCTGCAAAATATGTGCAACTTTATAGCTAATTGATGGAAAGAAGGGAATGACAACAGAATTTTTATAATCTCCTAAAATAAGAGTGTGGCTTTTAGTGTGCTGAGATGAGAATTTTTTAACTGCTTGATTAATAATGTTGGGTGAAAAGCCCCTGTCAATAGCTATTGCTTTTAAATAATTTAGTTCTTCATCAAGGGCTAGTTTGGAGGAGCAAACTTGAAGAGCACGGAAAACATAGGAATAAAATGAAGCTAACTTTTGTTTAGTCGGATGACATGATTTAAAGTGTGGTGGAAGGCAAACCGATGAAGGTTTACGGTAAACTGTAGTACTGAAGTTGGATGTGTTACGTGTGACCAGAATGTCGAGAAACGGAAGAGAATTGCAAGTCTCAAGTTCAAAAGTGAACTGAATAGCAGGATCAATAGAATTCATTGTTGAAAGAACTTTATTTAAATCATCTTTATTACCTTCAAACAGGGTAAAAGTATCGTCTACGTAGCGGAACCATGCCGGGAAGTTTAAAGTTTCAAACAATTTTGATTCATAATAATGCATGTAGATATCAGCCAGGATGGGACTGAGGGGACTTCCCATGGCTAATCCCTCAGTTTGCTTGTAATATTTATTTTGGAAAACAAAATGTGTTTGTTTCAAACAGAGTTGAGTGAGAGAAATTAGCTCATTAATTTCGATGCAAGAGAAATGAAATTCGCGAAGTCTGGTTTCTAGACATCTTAATGCACCCTCCACTGGGACATTAGTGAATAATGATTTTACATCAGAAGAAACCATGAGTAAATTACTAGGAGAAATGTTTTTAACCTTTTTTACAAACTCTATTGAATTTTTTATGGTGTAAATGTTATTGTCTAATAGAGTGGAAAATCTAGAAACTAAATATTTAGCTAAAGGATACGAGGCAGTACCTAAATTTGATACAATAGGGCGGAAAGGAATACCACTTTTATGAATTTTGGGAAGAGCATATAATCTGGCACAATTCGCAACAGATTCGCAACAGAACAACCCTTTTTACGATATTTTAAGACACCCTCAAAATATTTACGAGAATAAATTGTATTTTATTTCAATGTAAAAATAATAAAAAATACGAAAATGATTAAAGTATTTATAAAAAACAATTTAATTTCAAACTTCTTTACACAGTATTTTAAGATACTCTTAAAAATATTAAATTACGACACTAAAAATTAAAAAAGATTAAAATATTTATAAAATACAATGTACTTCTAAAATTAAAAAAACAGAAACTTATCCTAACGATTAAAAATTATGGTGGAAGGGAATATGATTTTGTATAAGATTCTGAATTATTGTATCTGTGTTTATAATAAATTATAGTATGATTTTTCATTTTATATTAATAAAGGAAGGTTAATGGTGTGGGAACGAAAAAACCCCGTAAAAACTGTTTCCTAGTAAACGAAAGAATTTAACCCCAGATATTATCCTAAAACTCTAAAATTGAAAGATTTAACACTTAGGAGATATAATCTGATCTTATTGAGAAAAAGTCAAATTAAATTTAGTGGTACATGTATTATAAAAATAGTAGTAGATGAGACAGTAAAAGAGTATTTTCTTTTAAAATGTCATGGAAAACTTTCTGATAATGCTATCAAGGAAATTAATAAATAAAATTTATTTTTCAACTATTAAGTTTGATAGATAGGGAATATTGGTATAATTTGGAAAATCTTTAAAATAACCTTTTTTTATATATTTTTGTTTTTTAGGGTGTCTTTTTTAGTGTTAGTTTCTATTTTTTCATTTTGAGAGTGCATTGTTTTTTATATACATTTTAAACTCTTTTATATTTTTAGTGTCGTAATTTAACATTTTTAAGAGTATCGTAACGTGCTGGGTAAAACAAAATTGAAATTGGACTATTTTTAAAAATATTTTCATATGTTTTCATATTTTGATAGTTTTTTTAGAGAAATAACATAAAATTTAATATCCAACTTTATTGAGTTTTGAAGGTGTCTTAAGATACCGTAAAAAGAGTAAAATACTTTTAAGCAGCACCGTATTGCCTTTACCAAAACCAGTCAATAAAAAGTACCTATGTCCTACAGTGAGGAACATATGCTGTTTCAGTTTTGTAAAACTACGAAACATTTTTCATAACATTATCTAATTTATAACGAAACGTTTCATTTCGTTTGCAGAGATATTGGAGGAGAAATTTATTAAACCTCTTTCAATGTTTATTACTGGTCAAATTTCAGAATTGCTCGAACAAGTTTATAGATAAAGAAGCATAATATTTTTTGCGTTTTGGCAATTAAAAAAATCTGATGTGTACACCACATGACTTCCTTGTACCGAATATTAAATTACACGAATTTTTGCTGCGTTTCATTTAAATCTTATTACCTAGAATTTCATTAGAGATATATTTCTTATTCAGTTAATTCAGTTCTCACTTCGCGACATGACAGAAATATGTGAAAACTCAAAATATCTACATTAAAAATTGAAAAATATACAAAAACATAAAATACCAAATACAGTTAAAACAATTTTTTTAAAAAAATTTTACAATTAAAATTACAGTTTCTACTTAAAAACAAGCAATTCGGCCAGCAGGAAAGAAGGTAGATTTTTCAGTGCTCAAAACTGAAAGTTTATTTTTGGTTTTACTCTCCGAAAAGACACTGAAGGCGTAGAAACTGACCTGATTTGTTGTGGACGCTATGCGGAGTCAATATATGGGATAATTCAATAACTTAAATGATAATTCCAGAATAGATTAAGCATAATTTAATTGGCAGTAATAAAAGAAGACGTTACTTTGTTGTTCGAAAGATTAGTTTCTCTACATTGGCAATAAATCCACTATTATGCTAAGTTTCAAATGTTAAAAAAATACGGCTACTATGGTAACAAAATTAGGCTTAGCCTCACTTAAACAACTTTTAAATTGTTGATAAGTCTACAACTATTGCGTGGAAGTTACCTAAAGGCATAAAAACCTTAACCGGAAGATAAGAATAACATAATTCAGCCATTTTTTTAAAGCCAAAAATGCCCAATTTACAAATATACGTATATGAATAAAGGAGAGCTTAGCTCACTGAGGTGAGTAACAGGGTGGATATATATATATACGAGATATATTTATATACTTTTAGTGAGGCCGATTGCAACCAAAATATGAGGTGCACATCTACGTGCTACAGCGGTCCTATATACAGTTTTTTTAATGTTTTGAGGCTACTCATTTTTGAGTTATGTAAGATTTTTCGAGTTATGTACGTGCGTACGTACACACCTACGTACGTAGAGACGCCAGGAAAACCTCTTTTCTTAATCCATTTTAAATAAGTTTTGCAATTCGTTTTGGAGAGTTCATTATTGAGTCCATATGAACTGATGTCACGCAAAAACATCATTAAATTGCAGTCGATAGCGATCAAAATGAAAGTTTTCCTTGAAATATGACACCCGAAATTTTTCGCGATTAGAATACTTCCTTTTTACTTCGTCCAAGAAAGTAAAGACTCCGCATCTGCTAAAACAAAATTCATTATCATAATTATAGCTAAATTCATAAATTTATTAATTTTGAATATCTTTAAGAAATTGTAAAATTTTGCATTTATCTCCTAAAGCATAATAATTACAATATTTTCTCTGTGAAGCCCGTATAAATATTTATTGCCATATCTGTGAATCCCACACACCCACATGTTCAAATTATTCTTCTACAATTATCTCCCTCTTTCTGAAAAACGCTGATATGTTACTTTAGAAAAGTGAAGTGTGCAATTGCCTATTTCGAAATTCTTGTATTTAACATTTAATATATAAAAGCGTACTAATGGAAATCTGAACTGTAATCTAATTTTGTCTGTAAACCTGTTTATGCATTTCAGATCTAAATTATCGTGCATTTACAAATTCTGTAAAATTGCATTTATCGGAATTATTCGATAGTAGCAATTTTGGTTACATTTTCCCCCTAGCTCATGTTCTTTAGCTTGTTGGTTACCTTATTTTTGCGAAAACTGTAAATTGTTCACTTTTGCACAACTCAATTTTCTACAACAAAAATATTTTCGAAAACATTTAGAATGAAATAAATTTCAGAATTCTGCAGTTGGAATTTATTTCCTTTATTTGAAACGCATTGAAGAAATAATATGCATGTATGCAATTACAAAAAAAAAAGAAATTACAATTTTATGTCTAGACTCAGATTGTAAGCCCTAGGCGATTTGTCTTCTTTCAACTTGAATGACAAAAAGAGCGCGATTATTATCGGATATAAAAAACTGTCTTAATAGTCTTTATAGGAATTATGTTTTGTTATTTATTGAAGTTGCTCATCCTGATGGCTTTATCGGAATGCTGCAGACTTTTTTTAGCCCGAAAGGTGCTTTAGCCTCAAGGGGATATTAGTCTCGAAACGGCATTTTACGTTGAATAACTTTATACTGGGCATACGTTTCAAATTGTTGCCACCAAATATTATCACGCTCTGTTATAGTTAAAGAAATTAAGTAAATAATGAAGTAAATAATAATGAATCCGCATGAACGAATTAATGTTTCTCGGCATTCTGAAAAAACAACGGCACCTAGAGACAACAAATTTTGAATAACGTAATCATCCTTCCGAACATGGGCAACTCGAAGCTCGAATTTGTTTTATTATCTATTTCATATTTTGTAAAACTTCAACTAATTTTTGATAAAAAATCTCAACGATTTTAAGCGAGCTCTGGCAACACTGTAAGGATTAAGTATTTTTTTTCTGCAGCTCGCAAGACTGTCTATTGGAATTTCTAAATATAGTATACTATTTTTAATATTTTTAGCCCAAAGGGGCGTCAGCCCAAATGTTGTTGAAATGGCTGTCGAAACGCATTAATTGAGCTAATAGTATAAATGTTAATATAATTTGTTGCAAATCGATTTTAGAATCATTTTTATGTTTTATTTATTCTAAATGATTCGTTTATTTTTATATAAACGAGTTAGATGTTGATTTGGAAAATGAATGTAACAGTACTTTTTGCTGCGTAGAGTGGTAACGGCCCGCCCTCCTTTGCATTTCAAATCTTTGCCAGAATTTAATGCAAATTGAACAAAATAATAACAACCAAAACCGCCTTTGTGCTAGTACTAACATAATCTGCAAGACTTAGACAAACGTCCGAATACTTCATGCTCTTCGTATTTCTTTTTAAGGAAAAATATGTAGTGCACTAATTTCACGTACACAAAAAATACGCTCGCTTTTAGCAATTCAGATGCTAGAATCAAATGAAAAAAATTTCGCAATAAACACAAGAAACAATCGAGTTTTCAAGGCCATTTAGAAATTCCATTTTATGTTAGCTTATGTATTAACACATACATAAACAAAATGTTAGAGAAATCATATGTTCCAAAGGATAAAAACAAGATAAACCAAATAACAGGGTGTATGTCTCAATGAACTTGAAAACACGCTCCTAATTTTAATTAGAGTTAATTCTAATAGTATATCAGTTCACATTAATTGACTTAAAAATTCCATTAGGTATATGACTTTATACCCTTGTATAAATATCCGAAAAGGTATATTTAATATAACAAATCTTTTCAAGAGTATTGATAACAAGTGTGAACCAAAGAAGCTAATATAAAAAAAATTAAATTTGAAACAGAAATGTAAAATTTAATCTTAAAGTGATGTTTCTTTCATAGAAAAGAAAATGAATTTTGAGGGAGTGTGATGTGAGTGTTTTTTCAAGTAACATACTTTTGTTTCTCGAAAAAAAATTTTGCAGCCGCTTCCAGAATGCATAGAATCTCCTTGTGAAACCGATACCAATCTACAATCAAATATCGTAAGCGTTTCGTGCGAATACAATAACTCACAGAAAATATAAAAAATATTTAACAATAGGCGATAATCAATCAGGAACAGAAGAATTTTTTAACATTGTAATATTCTTGTTACATTCTTTGTTCCTTTATCTACGTAACATATAATTTCTACCTAATAATTCTGCTATATTTTACAAAAAATGCAAAAGGAAAATAAAACGAAGCATTGGAAAAATATGCACTGTTCATCGATCTAAATTCTGCACAGATGAGTCTTCTGAAAAGAAGTTTGCAGTGATTTGCTTTAAATGAAAAACTGAAAATATAAGTGAGTAAAATTGATTCAATTTTATCTCAGAATAAAAACAGAAGATTCAGTAATCATTACTGTTCGAAGAAACAAGAAGAGAATTTTTTTTTATTCATTCTTAAGGTATTGAAGACGAAGGAACTATGTTAATACTATAGCAGGTACTGATCCGAGAATAAAAGTGTACTGCTTACCATTCTTTTTAACTGCTCATAGGATATTTTACATTGTATATATATATATATATATACAAAATTTCAGTATGCTAAGGCTACTCGATTTTGAGTTATGCGAGATGCATAATTACTTACAAACGTACAAACGTCACATAACAAATTTCTTTGGAATCCATTTTACAATCCGTTTTGGAGAAAACAATCCTTTATAATTCAGAAGTCAAACAACAAAAATCAGCGTTATATTTTCAAATTTTTACAGGACTGTAATTACAAATTTTTACAGGACTGTAGTTTCGATGGTTTTACCGAACCACCATCCGCAGCTGCCTTTTTTGCAGCCGCTTTCAAGACAGCTGAGGATGGTGGTTCGGTAACCATCGAAACTAGTCCGGTGAAAATTTGAAAATATAACGCTGATTTTTGTTGTTTGACTTCTGAATTAGTATTTGTTTGGCGTGTTATTGTGTCTTAATCCTTTATTTGTCCATGCGTACAAATGTTACGCAGAAATATCGTTGAAATGATTTCAAGAGCAGCCAAAATGGATATTATCGCTGATATATGATACGTGAAATTTTCGAGATTACAGTACATCCTTTACTTTGCATGAGGAAGTAAAAATACTCTTTTAGCAGATAACGCACATATGATAGAAAAATTATAAAATATTTAGTGTTATTGAAAAATGCATGTTCCAGAAAGTCATAAAATTATCAGTTAGAAAATGACAATCAGTTTTACTGAAAATTTGTTTCTTTTCAACAATATTAGAAGCCATATTATCTACAGAAGGAAAAAATATATTGAACCATAGGCATATTAATCCAGGAAGAATCAATAAATTTTTAGTTGTTTTTGACTTAAACATAATTTGTTTGGCTGGATACCTAATAAGACGTTATTATATCTTTAACCATAGGTATTATTTTTACAAAATAGGCTTCCGTTATATTATGGTAAAACGTCAGTAGAAACTTTACACTTCCGCCCACTTTCTATAACTTACAGTATAGTTTACTGTTTCAATCTAAACCTTAAACATTTATTATAACAATCGTAACATTATCCTACAAACTTAAACGGCTGAAGATATATATATATGCAAACATCAAATAGTTCAAAAACATTTTACGTATAAAAGTGCAGCATAGAATTTTAAGTATTTCAGGATAAACTTTCATACATTAAAATAATACCAGGAATTTTGTGCAAAAAAATCAAAATTTCGGAGACGCATATACGCATGAAATAAAAATCAAAGGAAATCTGACATTTAAAGAATACGCCATAATATTTCAGCTAGATAAAACCGAACTTTGTCCTTTTGAAATCATAAAAGAAACTTTAACCCATAAATGTAAAAGTTCAAATGCAATTGCGAAGATAAAATAAGCGGTGAAAGAAATTAAATATTTGAAGAAAATGACAAATAAAATGTAGATCAAGCTTATCTTTTAGCAATGTCTTGCCGTATTCAGTGTTTGCTATAAAAAAATCCTCTAAAGCTAAAAATTTAATAAAAATCTCTGAAATAATATTAACAGTAAAAAAAAAATCCGAAAAATATCTTATAGAAACTGTATGGAGAAATTTAACAATAACGAAGTTTGTGCAAAAATCTTTGAGCATAAAATGTATAATAATGGCAAAAGAATTTGACATATAAGTAATATTTTAAAAACATTCATTTTACATTATGATTTTAAATTTAAAGTTCCAGTTAAGTAATATTTTTAAAACCTTTATTTTAATTCTGGCAATTTTTGAAGAACTTCATGCCACATTGCAACATATTAAAAAAACCAAAAACGGGAATTTACAGAAACATTGTCTGTCAGTGCTTTACCAAAACCTGTAAAATCTCCTAACTTATGGATAATTCAAAATAAAACATGTAAATAAAGCACGCCACATAATTTACTTGTAATTAATCTCTATTTATAAGCAACAGAATCAAGATTCATCGTATCTTAAAAATGATTTAAATGTAAAATGAGCAGCTTTACTGAATTTAGAATTAATGTACTGCATTGTAATCTCAAATATGCACTGAATTAGAATGTTGTACTCTATTAATGGACTGATGAGTTTTCATGTCTAGTAAATATTATGGACATACTTTCACACTGGACAACTACGAACAAAGAGCGATTTTTCCGCTTTCAGTTCTCTTTATTCTATTACTACTATACTGTATTATACTCCTTGCTATACTTCATCAAATCGACACTTACGATTTGATGAAGTATAGCAGGGGTATAATATAGTTACGCCCAGTTACTTAAACTGAAATAGTGTGGATTTCTTTTGTGTATTTAATGGATTTCTTTTTCTTTTGTGCATTTACTTATTTTTATTATTTATTTTAAAATTATTTATGGAACAATATACATTTAAGGAAAATATATGGGAAATAAAGTCTCGACTGTAGCCTAGACCAAACTCTTTGTACCAAATTTTAAATTGGTGTCTTAAAACGTATGTCAATAATTAAAACTAGTGCTTACTAAAGATGTGGAAAATTTTAGATATTTCTCTCGTTGGAAGAATTTTGAAAAGAATCTTTTCTTTCCATAAATATATCAAATAAATACTGAGGCATATTGTTTCCCTTAAATGGAAATTTTAGAATCCATTTAGGTTTCCCTTAGAACAAGTATGTAAATGAATTTCTCAAAATGCCAGGAAGTACGAAAATTTAAAAACATATAGTGAGGAGGAAGCTGAATGTATTTTTCTCCTTTTTCCAGAAATGGAAATCATTATAACTCCAAGACGGAACAACGCTTTTGAACTAATAAGTCTCATATAAGACTCGAAATAAAATTTTCAGAAACAATTAAAACAAAAAGGATCCAATTATTATTTAAATTTAAAACATAAAATTAGAGAAAAAAATTAAAACTCTTCGTTCTTTTTAACATTATGCCATCGATTTTACGACATTTTACAAAAGCATTTTGGTTCGGACAATAGCCTCATTTGTCTTGATTATAAAATTTCTTTGTTTTTCTGCTTGAAAATTATATACGAACTCTGCTGTCGAAATCGTAGTCTGATATTATTTTCTCATTACTCTCGGCTGATCTGTAAAAGTACTGGAATTATTCAAACCAAAATATAAAAATTTAATAAACATTTAAATTTTTATGACTAGCACTTTTATTTATTTATAAATACAAATTTTTAAAATTACTTTCTTTTAGTATTCTTCAAATTAAAGTACCTTCTTAACACAATGCGTAATATTAATTTATTCAAGAAACAATATAATTTAGATACTTATTTACATTACAGAGCTTTTCAATTACTAAAATATTATATTGTATCAAAATTTTTATTTCTCTTTCTCCGCAGATTTGAGAAACTGAAAGCAAAGAAAAAAATTTCCCTCATTTTAAGTATGAAAATGTGGACATTTTGCTCATAAGAAATTAACATTATCAATAGGGAAGTGCAGGAAAGAAAGTTTGTAAATTGATACGTAAGCGCTTTGCAGTAAGATAATATTTCTTAGGTTATTCATCTCTTTTATTTAAATAGGCCACGACCAAGTCCTTGGTGAACTTGACTTTGATCGATTTTCTCCAAAAGAAATGGAGTAATAAATAAATCAACTCTGATACTTGCAGATGTGTTTTTACAGCCTCTACTAGCACGTAGTTAATCAGTAATTAAAAACGAAACAATTTGATTTATTTTTATTAAATTAAACAATTTTATTATTTTTAATTTAAATAAATTTTTATCTTTAACTAATCTTTAATTCTTAATCACTTGATCTTTAATTAAATTAATCCTGACCAAAGAACTTAAGTAAGCTAACCAAAAAGACGTAAATATAATGCATGTTTTAAATGGTTTCAATTTTAGTGCGTTATAAATAACTGTATCACAACTTCGTTCTACAGAATTGTTTTAATTTTGCTAAACGTGTTTCACCTATATAAAAATGTAATATCGTGCTTTTACACAAATTAATATGTAATTCCAATCAATATAATAGAAATTTCACAAGCAGTAAAATAAAAGAATCGTAAGATTAAATACTTTGGAATTTTGTTACCCAAGTAATACTTCTTACTTTACAAAAAGAGATGCTTTATTTTTCATTTTTATTTTAATTATTATTTTTATTTTTTTGGAGATATAAAAGATCATTTCACACGGATTATGACATTGTTCTTCAGATATAAGTTAAAATCACATTAAGAACATATTTTTACAGTTATTTAATCCGTTATAATTATACTGCATAATAATAAATGACTAATATTGCACAATAGTAATGTTTCAAAAATTTTGCTGCATGATAATTTGCTTTAATAATAGAAGCATAAAAAGACATCTGATAATGAAACAAAATAATACACATATTTTATTTTATATTATGCAATTCACATACTATTCAATATGCTTTTTATTGTAAAACGCATGTACATTAAAGTACATTCAAGATATACATTAAAACATTACATAACAAAGCAAAGCATAAAACACTTACTTTTAAATACTATCCTAACAGTATCATTTAAATTAAGATTCAGTAAACCAGTATGGTGCAACAATAAATACACGATTATAGCTGTACCATACTAGTATAACTGCTTTTTAAAAATCATGTAGTATATTTGGCTGAACACAATAGGAGCTTTATTATTAACAATTATAAAATATCAAGTCATTGACATCGCTCCGATTTAAATTATAACTAATGAAAACCGTAAAATTATTTTCAAACCTGAGCTGTGTGCATATGCATTCATTTAAAATCAAAGTTACTAAAAGGAAGTTTATAAGTGTTAAAACGTTAAGTGGCATTTACATAGTGGCACACAGTGTGTATTTTGTCCACATGGACCGTATGTATTCAAATACATACAAACTAGTTATGGTTTAAAACAGGTATAAATATAATATTACATATTTCAAATATAATTCATGATATAAGGAAACATTTCTGATATTTTAATTATGTTAATCAAGGAAAAGTAACAATAGCGCCAAACAGAAAACAATCTTTTTTAATGTGGTGGCACTCAGTGTGTTCATAGATAATAATTTCCTTTTTATAAATCCCCCATGTTTTAAGGTATATATAAAAATATTTTTTAATCGCGATATTATCAACTTAAAAGAATTATAATTAATTATTTTCTCTTTCTAGATTTCAGAGTAAATGTTTAACATATTTTTAAGTATATCTGTTTTTTAACATCAGATGCTTGCACTGAATGTCGTGCAATGTTTGTATTGTGTTTTTCAAAGTTAATCTTAAATATTTACGATTTTGGAGAATGGCATGATATGTTTCAAATATGTATAAAATATCTCTGATTTTTTAATAAAATTTATTTCGTTCTTGTCGAGTTTCTGCCAAATTTAACATTGACATACAACTTATAATCTTACTAAGCAATATTCTAAAACTTACGATGTTTTATAAATTTATTTAAAAAACGAAATATTACGTTTTACAGGATATCTGTTAATTTAAATCAATAATATATTTATTCCAAGACTATGTAAAAAATGTCTTCTAATATGTTTTCATTTATTTATTTATTTATTAGTTTTTTACAAGCTGCATTAAAAACATAAGCATGTAATATAAAAAACAAATCAAGAAAAACGAGACTTCAATCACATAAATTTAGCATCACTGCCGCAACACCTAGCTGTAGAATAGATTTTTAATCTCTCCTTCAACAAGTGGTTCGTAAAAAATGAATACAAAGAATAAAAGTATTGTTCATTGCCAAGTTATCAACAAAAAGACTGCGTGTTACGGGATGTGTATATCACATATGCTAAGCCTAACAATACGTTTAGATCAAAATATAAACAGATAAAGTTCATAAAATAACACTAACCCGTATAATTATAATGTACTTACCAACATTATTCCCCGCTGTTGCACGTCGGGACAACCAGCCGCAAAGGATGATTAAACATAGCAAGCTGTACATCATTTCATTGATCTTTCCCATGTGGAACATAGAAATATTCTTTAGAATTTCATGGTATCTTAGATTATTCGTCCCTTCTTGTTCTTAAATCCAGCGGGACACCTCACAGATCTTGAACTAGGAGTTGAAACTCAGACCCCTTTATGAACGGCGTGGGTCGCGACACTGCGTATATGGCTTCACTGCCAGCGCCGTATAAAGCAGGTGGCCTTTTTATTCAATCCCTAAGTAACTAGCGAACGAACGAATTGCTATGGCGGTCTTTTGACAGCTGAGGAGGATCCCGGATGATGACGTTTACGTGACGTCACCGCCAAAATAGGGATCGTTCCTTCATTGCGGAAAGTTTCTTTCTTTTAAAGGTTGTATTTATATTTAAAATAAATAACAAAAATCTGTTAAGGTTTCTAAGACTGTAATATTTTACAACAATGCCCGTAAAATATGTAATATTTTCTTTAAAAATGGTCTGTTTATTATTCGAAGAATGTTTCAGTTTCAAGTCTAATAAGATTTCAGTAAAGTAAAAAGAGTATCGGTTTCTACTCGATTTGCTTTGCTTTCTTCAATCAGGGAACTAATCTGATAGTAAGAGCACGAGATAACTCTTTTTAATGCAAAGTCTAACTACAGTATTAAAATATTTTGCTCGAGAATTAAATATCTGATTTCTTGAAGACTCTTGAAGAAATATCAAAATAAGCTTTACACCACTAATGTCTGTGATAGAGCCGGCAGTTATAATTACTAAAATTGGGTGAATTTTAATAATGAACATGAAACTTTCCTAGTTTAAAATATTTAGAGTTTGGTACTTGTCGATAAGCCACTAACAATAAATGTCAGGAAGATAAAATACTTCAGATAAAAAAAATGTCAATGAGAATTACTGATTTTTCTCAGTAATTTATTAAAAATTGTTAAAATTTTTTGTTAATAAAAATTTCAAATTGTTTGCTGCTGGACATTAGTTTGGAAATGTAAGGGATTTTCCTGCAAGCCTTCGTGATGTAACGTAGCACACACGACGCGTAATCGAAATGTCCACGGCTTGAGTCCGGGCAAAAGCATAGCACATTTCTCACGTCTTCAACATCAAAAAAAAACCTAATTACTCTACAAATTGCGCTCGAACTGAAAGGGGGTGGATAATAATACATCACCACCAGAATTTAGTGATTGTGTCCCCTCATCCGCAGTAGCCTTTAAAAGTCGGAGTATACACTCATGTCCATAAATTAAGGATAATGCAAAATCAGGCAAAGGAAGAGTTAGAAGCAAAACAAATTTGACTTATTTGTAAAGCTTATTTATTAAACAAAAGGTAAAGAGCAAAAAAAGATGCTATATGTTTGATATTACTAAAAAAATTAACGATTTTTTCTCCCTGGAGCAAATTACAAAAAAAAAAACTATTTACAAAAAACCAATATTACATGGTTGGTATGATTGTTAATACATTGTATGTCTCCCAGACGATGCAATACAGTCCGTACAACGCCTAGGCATGCTGAGTATCAAATTATCGATCTTATTTTGGGGCATATTTCACCACTCCAAAAGCAATGCTCTCCGAAGTTCCGGTAGACATGTAGGAGGAGTTTGACGGGCTGCAACTCGTCAGCCAAGCATATCTCACATGTGCTCTACTGGATTCAAGTCCGGTGAGAATGCTGGCCAGTTCATACGGGTGATATCCTCCGATTGAAGGCATTCGCTCACGATGTTTGCACGGGGAGGACGGGCATTGTCATCTATAAACACAAATTGTGCGTCCATGGCGCCCCGAAACAAACGTACATGTTGTTCCAGAATGACATCCCGATAGATTTGGCTTGTCATGGTTCCAATTTGAACATGCAGGTCAGTTCTGGAACCCAGAATAATTCCAGCCCAAACGAGCACTCCTGCACCACCGTAATGGTGTCGTTCAATGATGTTTTCTTGGTGGTAACGGGTACCTGGAGCTCTTCATATGAAAGTCCGGCGAGAATCAGACTTCAAGCTAAGCCTGGACTCGTCGGAAAAGATCACACAAGCCCACTGTTGCGGTGTCCACAATGCATGCTCTCTACTCCAGGCTAACTGCAGGCGACAGTGAGTTGCAGTAAGTGGAACGCATCTGACAGGTCTACGAGCATATAGAACAATCTGCCCTAAGCGTCTGTACACGGTCTGCCTGGAAATTCTCGTACCAGTGGCTGAAGAGAGCTGACGAGACAGGTCTGAGGCTGTGCTCCGCCTGAGACTTTTGGCAGTAACTGCTAAATACCGGTCCTCATTCGACGCTGTAACTCTGGGGCGACCTGTGCTGTAACGTTTACTTACGTTACCATCATCTTGGAATCCTTACCAAAGCCTGGAGATAACACTCTGGGCAATTCCAAGTTCGTCTGATACTTCCAGTTGGGTATGCCCACATTACAGACGGCCGATAATTCTACCACGTAAAAAATCATCCAAATGCGTCTTTTGTGTCATAACTATTCGGTTATTGCACTGAAATGCTTATAAAGCGCCTGCGAACAATTTTACTTATTTGCCTGTATTCCTTATATATCACTCTCTTACACTTTCGTCATTGTGACGTACCATCGGTGTCATCTAGTTACTTCCTGAAATTTGCATATGATTCTTGAAGATGTGTGTAGTGATTTTACAAGTGATATATTTATTTTAGAGTTCGATTTCCGCGTGACTCCGAATTATCCTTAATTTATGGACATGAGTGTATATGGTATTTCCTTCCTCTTTCCAGCATGCGTAATGGTAAAATACTTCATACATATTCGAGGGGTTCAGAGTTCGAGTCCTCGCGAGATCATTGAACATATTTATATTTTTCATGTCTCCTGCTTTTAAAAAAAATGTCTCTACAAGTAATGCCTGAATTCAAATTCGACGATGATTCGTCACCGCCAAGATTTCTAATTTAAAAGACTAATCTCAAGTAAAAAGACTTTGAACAATTCTATCTTCATTAATTTTCAGGTAATTGTCTAATTGATTAAGAAAGAAGGCTATCACTTTATGAGGAGAGATATCTTTGTGGAGAGTTATCTTTTTATGAGGATAGATATCTTTGTGGAGGATAAGGGTTCATACTGATGTTACATATGGAGGAAACTACAATGCAGACAGCCTATTCGCCGGGTAAATCCGGTTTGAAGTACCAGTGTTCACTGATTTTACCATTCGGTAAAGGTCCTGCTCTGGTGGGTCCTTTCATTAACTAAAAACTCAGTTTAGTGGCTACGAATGGTGAGTTTAAAATTTAGATTTATTAAGCTCATATAAATTATATAATTGCTTTCATTTATCAATCAAAATTCTGCTTTTCATTAAAACCTTATTTAAATTTGTTTGAATAAATCAAACTCATTTTATTAACAGATTATGTGCAATTAATTATACAAATTTTACTTTCTTTATTAAAATTTCTTAGATTTGAAAAAAAATTTGTTTTTTAATATCATGTTTCATTAAAAAAACTCGTCCGTTTCAAAAGGAAATAAGTGTATACAGCAGCGTTACTGGAATTATTAAATTAAGAGCGCCTAAATTGGAATTTGGGTCTTGGTACTTAAAAACACTGAAATCAATTTTATTAGCTCCAGCTGTGAGAAGAGCAGTAATTTCTTATACACTTAGGTAGAAAATCTTCAGTTAGACTTAATTTCCCCAGTTTAAAGAGTACTTTTCAAGAAAGGCAATTTAAAGGAAAATGCTTTTTATAATTTTCGACAAAATCCTGTTATAACAAGAGAATTAGAATAAAGTGGTTTCTACAGTACATTAGCACTGTGTTTTCTGCATATCTTCGATTTCCAAGGTAAGTTATTTATTTTTAAAAAGTACTGCTCTTTAAAATAAATTTTTTCCTCGGAACATTAGCACTATTTTCTTTACATATTCTCCACATTTGACCGAAAAACAATTTTTTTAATGTATTGTTTTTCTTATTTTGCGTTCATTAATTGAAATCATCTAACCAGTTTAATAAAACACTCACTTAAAAATATTTAAAAATATATTTAATTTAGAAAAATTATATTTTATTCATTATTTTAAAATACAGAAATCTTTCTGGGAATATTGGACAAGAAGTTTTTCTCCCGCCATCGCTGACGACTGAAAACGTTCAACCTTGCGAGTGCACTTCATAAACAGAAATATTACAGCAGGTTACATAGGCAGTGTCAGATTAGTAGCATAAGATCTAAACGTAATAATACCGTGAAATGCAGGTAAACAATATTATGGTGGTTATGTACCATAAGATGTTTGCAGAACAAACAAATTAGTCAGTGGTAGATTATACACTGGTTTCCGAAGTTAAGCAACAAACTGAAAAATCGCAGTAAATTGGCTAAACGTAGTTCAAAATTCTTGAATTTGGATATGCTGCAAATAAAAGTAAGCTACATGGAGTAGCATTATGCAATACATTGGAGCTGCAAGATAAGCTTAAAACCAGCTGTTTAGGAGGGAATCGCTCTTCAATGAACGAGGCCATATTAAACAATTTCTAGATAGCTAAAGTGTAAAAATGAGTTCGTGGCGACATTCGCCACCAAAACCGGAGTTATAAACCAACCAACATTAATTGAAATCAGTTTCTAATTACTGATTAAGCTTCTCAAAGACCTACCGAAGGCATACCAAGAGTTATCACTACTTCAGGTGGCTGGATTTGCGACTTAGTGCACTTCGCAAAATGGCTGCAACTCGATCTCAGCTTAGATTCGCGCTTATTTCTGCTCAGGACTGCATACTTTGCGACCAGCTTTATGCGTCACGCTTATCAACATCTAACGGAGGAGGCATTTTAATTGGGCACATATAGTTATATAAACTGGAATGATGATAACTGGAGATCTGTTCTATTCACTGATGAGTCCCACATTTCTTTACAGAGTGATTATCGACATGTTTACATACGGAGATAAGCAACCACTTTTTTTTTGTTTTCGCCATTGACGGAACAGCTGGCCCACTGGGTTAGGTGCTTTTCAGCCTGTTGGATCCCGCCGATGGAATTAAAAATAAATATATAAATAATACTGGTTTCCGAAGTTAAGCAACAAACTGAAAAATCGCAGTAAATTGGCTAAACGTAGTTCAAAAGTCTTGAATTTGGATAAATAATATATAATTTGGATAAATAATATATAAAATATAAATAAGGAGCTTAGTACTGTGTCCTCCGGGGATTGGCCACTAAACTAGGAATATTGAAATAAGGACCAGAACATGGAAAGAAGGTGCGTGGTGGGGACTGCTGAAACTAAGCGGAACACTTTTCACTATTATGGTACATGTTAGGCATACAGTTATATTAAGGATGTGCTATAATAATCAGGTACAAATGTAAAGATCATCAAATACATTACAAATTGTGGAATACGCTAAATGAGTTCTGGATTAATCATAATATTAAATATAATTAAAAACAGCAAAAACAAAGCAAAAACAAAAACAACTAAAAAACACAAGACATTAAGTAAATTAATATATGTACGGAGCGGGCTGCTGACGGTACGGTGTCCAAGAAAAGAAGTCACTCCAGGCTGTCAGCAATGCTTTTAGCAATGATAGTGCAGTCTCTAATGCGGCTGAGCGCATATTTATTCTTAATTGTATTCTTGAACCATGCCGGCATATTGATTGCAGTTAGTCTTTTTAAATGTGAATTTCCTGTGTGCGAGAAGTCAAACAGATAGTGCTCTGGGTCACCAGTTCTGCCACAACTACATTGGTCACTGTCTCTTATTCGAAATCTGTGAAGATAGGACATTTATGGGCCATGCCCTGTCAGATTCTGTGTGAGGTGCAAAGAGAAAATTATGGTTATTTAAATTATGGTTAACTTTTGGTTGGAAGTCTTCTGCCTGTGGTGCTTGTCTCAGAGTAGTTTTGCCACTGCTTCATTAGTTCACATTTGAGAGTGGTTTTCAGATATGTGTACGGAAGGGGTACACCAATGCTACTCACATGGGGTTCATTGGCTGCACCTTTCGCAATCATATCCGCTGTTTTATTTCCTTTAATCCCCGTATGGGCTGAAACCCATTGTAGCTGGGGCTTCAGACTTACTGGAATCGAAATTAATAGTTTTTGTATGTCTCTGACAACGGGATGTCTCTGACAATGGGATGTCTACTGCGGCCGCCCTGGATGGCCTGCAAATTTGACATTGAGTCTGTGTAAATTACTTTATACCTGCCATTGTTAGCAGTAAAGTCCAGAGCTGCCTTTAGAGCTGTAAGTTCTGCCTGAAACATCGAGTTACTGGGATGAAGCTTCTTAGCCCAGGAATGGATTATGTGGTCACCCTCCATCGCACACTAGGCACTGCCAGTCCCGAGTTCTTCTTTGGAGCCATCAGTATATACAGCTAAGGATTGTAATGCACTTGGAGGATTACAGTTTGCTACCTTATCGAAGTCTGCAGGGGGGCAAGGAGAGTGGGCAATGTGATTTTTATAGTCCGAGGATACATAAGTCTTACCCCAAATAGTAACATCTTATTTTAGTCTTATCATTCTCACTACACCACTATCGCTCTGTACTATAATTGCGGCGGCAGAAGCCCAGCCAATACATTTAATGCAGTTGTAGAAGAGGTACGGAATCCTCTGCAGATGCCCAGAAGAAATGGTCTTTGCGCGGAGTTCAATGCATGTTCCATGTTAATCGTGACATTGACGTCTCATATGGAAACACCATGAGGAGCTATGCGCGACTGTCATACCATATTTTGGCATCTGCGAGGAGACACCCCCAGCTAGCAGCAGCTGTTCTCCGCATTGTATTGGAGAATTAATGCAGCCTTCCTTTAAGATCCTTGATGTGAGAGAGCCAGCAGAATCTGTCGTCTATAATCACACCCAAGTAGCGGAAATGTCTCACGAATTGTATGTTTCTGCCATGAAGGTTTACGCACGGGGTACGCTCGTGTCGTTTTCCTGGGCAGATTAGCAATACTTTTGTTTTTGCTCTTGAAATTGGGAGCTTATGTTCACTGGCCCAGTGAAATATTTTGTCTAACGATTTTGGGCTATTTACCTCGTAACTTTTACGGCTGTGACCGTTTGAAATTAGCAAGAAGTCGTCAGCATACGCTATTATTTCTGATATTTCATCATCATCAAACAGGTTGAGCGCGGTGTCTGCTACCAGGTTCCACAGAAGTGGACCTAGGCAGGAGCCCTGCGGGAAGGGCTTTCTTCACCTCTTGCATGTGGACGCCTCCGTCCGTTGTAGCTTGAATTCGTCTTTCACTCAGGTTGCTGTAAATCAAATCAAATAAAGTTTTGGAACAATTGATATCTTTGAGACATTTCAAAACATCATGCCACCACAACGAATCGAAGACACCTTGAATGTCTATGCTGATGACAACAATATGCAGTTTATTCTGGTTTCTAAGTACCATGTTTCGTAGGTGATTCAGTGTGTGATCCATTGACTTTCCTGCTATAAAGTCATATTGCCTAGTACTTATTAGTTTATTAGCATGAATGTAAAAATTCAGTCTTTGAAGTACTATTCTTTTGAGGATTTTTCTCATGGCTGGGAGCAGGCAGATAGGCCTATAAGAAGCAGCCTCGTTTGGATCTTTATTTCCCTTCAGAAAGAGGGCAACTTCTGCTATTTTTGTGCCTTCTGGAAAGTGGCGAATTCTCCAACATGCCTGTAAATAGGAGAAAAGTATTGCGGGATGCGTGTTATCTATAGTTCTGAGAATGCCGTTATCAAGTCCATCCGGACTGGAGCTTTGCTTGGATAGAGCTCCTTAAGTCATTCAGTTCCTTACTTGTTGGAAGAGGCTCAGAATCAGAAATGGACGAAGTATAAAATATTGTTCAATAATAGTTCGTATTTCCTTCTGCGCTGTAGTGTCTTTATGGAGATCATTATGCTGGAAAATCGTTTCTAGTATATGTGTCACTATCTGGGAACTAGTGTTGGCATTCTGACAGATTAACGTAGTTAGATTGGTAGGTTTGAAGACCTTACCATGAGCAACTTTGAATAGTCTACCAAACTCTCTGTTGCGTTCGTACAATATTTCTGCCAACATTTCAGTTTAGTCTTTGAAATCTTCTGTTTGTAATCTGCGTGGTTTTTCCTGAATATCATTCCCAATGCCTCTCTTTCATTTGGATCGCGGCAACCTTCAAAACGGCGCCTAAAGGCCCGAACTCGATTTCGTTGAGCCGCTAACATGAAATTCCACCATGGAGTTTTATTTGGAATAGAGTGACTTGGCCGTTCAAGTACTTTATCACAGACCGTCTGCAATGTGTCTATTATCATACTGTATGCCGTATCGAGCTCTTCTTTATCACTTGCATTTTCGAAGGCTGCTACTAAATGAGAAACATGGGGCATTAAAGAGCTGCCAAATTTCTGGGAATTTATATATTTAGTTTTCCATCTATTTTTAACTGCGTATTGGTGTTCTAAGTCAATGCCGAATCTAATAAAACGATGGTCACTTAATGATGGGCAATCACTCCATACATTCCTCCAGAAGCAAACACTCGATATTTTCCGTATAACATACTAGAAAAGGGTATTTATTCAAGACGCAATGGTCTTGTATGGGAAGGAGTACCTTTACGCGGCGCACAGACCTGTATATGCTGCCACATGAAACTCTCTGTACTCTCATACTGGATACTACTGTTTGTCTGTATGCTGCCATAATTGCCTATACCCTCATTCGGCACACAGATAATGCACTCCCTCACACTAATCGCCTCGTGAAAAAGTTTTTTTAAGAATAAATTATAATCCAAATGGAATAGCCATCCAAGCCTTTTGTGTACATGTGGGATACTCTCGGGAGGCGTTCTTCTGTGTTGCAAGCCTGCTCCTTAAACCCTAGATAGGCCTAGAGCTGCTTTATGTAACCAGTGGGCATGGTTACCCATGCAGCTCATTGGCAACATCATAAACAATATGACACATCGTTGTCACGCCTGCATTACTGTTCGCGGTGATCATACTCACTATTAAGAAATTTTATTGTACTTGAGTTTTACGTTCGAATTTAAGAAACTTTTATGTTCTTCTTGAAATCGCAAAATATAAACAGTCTGCATAGCATTTTGTTGCGTTTTTAAATTACACATGTTATAATAATTGTTATCACCCTGTTTCCTCCAGTTTGATCGCAGACGTTTTAAATTATCATCATAATTTTTCGTGAACTCTTGGAAACCAGTGTAATAGTAGCTGAACTACACGAATGAAAACAAAACAATAAGAATCTATAGGTATATTAGAATGAATGGAAAAGATTTTTAATTAGAAAAACGTATAACAAAAGCAGACGCTTTGCATAGACGATAGAAATAAAATACTAAAGTAATTCAAAAAGAAGAGTTTAGGTTGTTTGGATATGGCAAATGGCATGAGGGATATCTGCCTCATGAGGAGCGGTGCCTTCGTAGAGGATCATTTATGGCAAGCATTTCGCGTTACACGTGGAATTTTCACGCAGCCAGCTCATTCTCCTGGATCAATCTAATCTTCTCGACCACTGGTAAAGTCTTCAGAACGAGAAAATGTTGAATAATATGTGTAATATAAAATGTAATTACAAGTGTAATAGTCATCTGCATAAGCAATAAGGTCTGCGTGTTTCCCTTTCTTAGAAATTTTAGAGACTAAATTCTTATGAAAGTTATGAAAGTGTGAAAAAATGTCTGTTGTTAAACTACTCTCTGCTATTTCTTGCACCACTTTGAGATAACAGATGTTTAGGACATAAAATGTTTTGAAGTAATAGCTGGAATTGTTTAAAATGACAAACCGCTATATTATAAAAAGTGCCTGTTCGTAAAAATACTGAGCCTAGTGAGAAAAATAACTGATATCGTTGGCAAGAAATATTTATTTACCTCAGTTTTACATAAAACTGGGGTCGCATTAATCTGTTTATTAAAGCCAGGTCAGATAAAGGTGTGATTTCTAAAAAAAATTTTCTAACACGAGTGCTTCCTTTAAAAATGATTGCAGATTGTGAATAATAATTGTCGTAGTTGGATTCACATAATAAACATACAAAAGTATTGTAAGCAGAAGTTAAAAAAAGATTTCAAAAATTTTTATTTGTACTTTTTTATCTATTAGATTCATAATTAATTTTCTTTTGTTTAAATAAAGAATTTTAGTGAAAACCTGTTAATGTTAACATTTCTAGATAATATACAAAAGGAATGTTAGTCCCGAAATTAGTCTCGAAACAGCATTTGGGGTTGAATCAGTATAAAAGATGTATCACTATTCATTTTTTGCCATCAAATATTATCGCTCTGAATTATATTTAAAAAAATTACATAACGAAGCATGAATGTATGCATGTTTCTCGCTCTGAGAAAACTAACGGTACATAGAGCCATCCAGTTTTTAGTAAGTAGTCCTCCACCCGAACATGGGCACCTGAAAGCCCGAATTTTGAATTTCGAATGGGTTTTATTATCTATCTCATATTTTTGAAAACTTTAATGTAATTTTTAATTAACTAACTTAACGATGGCAAAATTGTACGGGGAAAAAATTATCTCCAGCGCGTGAGATTGTCTATCGGAAATCCTAAACATATGCTGTTTTTAAATATTTTGCAAATTTGCTGTTGATACGACTTTTATGTGGTATAAGCGCCAAGACCTTGATATTTAGTAAACAAACTAAACACAGAAAACGTTAATAACAAAAAGACAAAAAAAGTTTCTTAAAGCCACTTTAGTGAGAAAATGTAACATTGATATGATGGAAAAAAAGAAGGAAAATATATACCAACACTTAACGCTGCATCGGGAATTCTAAACGTATAGTGCTATGCTATTTTTAACATTTTGGTAATTTCGTTGTTGAATTGTACACACGGTAAGTGGGAAGAAAATGATGCTTAATAATAAAGCTAAAAGAAAAACATGGGTTAGTAGGAGTGAGTGTAATCGCAGACTGACAGACTGCGAACTCAGCGAGAATGTAAAAAACCTCAACAGACCTATTTGAACGACCGTTAAAATCTGAAACCTTTCAGTTTTTTTTTTTTATTTTTATTTTTCTTTCTGTAATTCTCTTGCGTGTTATTTTTATCGTCTTTTCAACTTATAATTATTGATCATTTACCAGGCTATATGCAATGTAAATAGCAATTCAACATTGTAAATGTAAGCGATAGGTATCAATAGTAGTAACCTCCTAATAGTTGCAACAAAACTGATCATTGAAATAAAATTTTTGAAACTGGGTCACTAGGAGAGAATTCCGATACAACAGTTATTTTGTCATTTAAATTAAATAACTGCATGAAAATATAAATTTTAATTAGAGAATAATATGCAAAGGAAATATATATTTTAAGATTACGGTACTTTCTTTATAAAAGGAAAATAAACAAAATATAAATTATGACATATTATTGCTTAATTTAGAACAATAATATGTAAACCATTTAATATATATAAAACTGCATTTTTCTACGTCATAACCCAAATTGAACGTCAGAACCCAAATGTTATACGAAATAGCCACTGGGAAAGCCACTCTTCAAACAATCGATTCCAGGGAAATGTTGACCTTGGACGCGACCGCAGACAAGTGTTCTTTTAACGTCTTGGAAAGCTCCTTAAGCTTCCTGTTATGATTGATATCCGCCTAAAGTATTTGTTATAGACAGAAAGAAGGACTCTAGCCTTTTAATTTCGTGAGACTATAATAAAAGGATCGATATACTTTTTACTTGGAACGTAATTAAATGTACTGTGTGCATGACGTATTCCTTCGGGTAATATTACATACATAAACTCTTAAGATATAAATAAAGATTTCACTTTATCTATTCATAACATCAAAATATAATATAAATATATGTATTGTACTTAAAGATATCTGATTTCGCGTTATTAGAAAAGTGTGTGAATCATCTGTAATTATATTAAGCGAGTGCATTGGAATGTGCACATATATGATGTTCCACATTCCAAACAATGAGATTCCAAACAATGAGAGGATATTCTACGTTCAAAGGTAAAAAAACTAAAACTGCTTTATGGAAACATAGTTGGAAAAACGCTGTTCGCCCGTTACGGAATATGAGAGAATAGTAATGTGCAATATGCACAATCTGTAACATAGGGAAAATATAATGAAATGAGCAGCAAGAAAATACGTACATTGCAATAAGTGTTAGAAAGGCAAGCATCAGCAGTGTTACGTTTAGAATAACTTCGTACCATACACTGGCGTATGCATTCAAAGATTCAAAGATACCACGTAGGCACAGCAGGTACACACGGTAGCTTTCTCAAGCCACTGCATTGCTTTCATTCATCTGAGGCTGCAAATGGATGAAAATTAATTTTAGTCTTCAAATTGTACGGTTAAGTTATTAAATATAAATAACTAGTACAAATTAGCTATTAAAAACCTGTCGGAGGAATTTTTTGTCCTTTCTGCTTTCTTAGCTTGAAGTAAGAAAATCAACAGAAATTTATGTTAAAAATTGAATATATATTTATATATATTATCACGTTGACCTGCCGATAGTTACTCAAATTTACAGAAATAAAACTTCCGCTAACTTACAGATAAAATATTAGCATCTCATTACAAACTCAAAATAAATCGAATGTAATTCACCATATCTGCAAAATCTATCTTGACTCCTCTTGACTAATCGCTCGTGAAGAATCTCAGCAAATAAATCTTTGCAAGCAAGCTAATGCAAGTAGCGAAAATACACAGTTAAGTTATCAGGCAGCATTAAGCTGACAAACACTCTCCGATAAATTTTGAAACTAATTTTTGCTTTAGACTAGAAATTCTCAGTCCGGTGAATATCACTGAAAGGAAAAATGTAGAACAGCTAACATGATAACTACACATAAAACCTCACATTAAACCCCATTTCGATATCTAACGTGCATATAATGGAAGAGAGAAAGGTTGCGTGATGAGGCCAATCGATTTGCTGCCTGACTTGTGATTTAATATATGATCGAAAGTTCCACTCATAATGTCAGGTGATGTTGTTAAGCGAAACAAGAGATACTTTCATCATCCAATTGCATTTCCAATTAGTGCTTCAAGGAAAAAAAATACTGTGGCGGGTATTAGCCATTTTAGGCTTTCGCCGCGGCTAATGCCAGAAGTTCTCATTTTATTGTGAAGGCACCTACTAGGCGACCACCATTACCTCCTAGGAAGGAACAGATAATTTAAATCCATGCCTTCTCCGGTATTCGACCCCCAGTCCTTCAGTACGGCAGTCAGAATCACTAACCACTTTTAATATATGGGCTTGCTCCAAGAAATTAATTGGTCACTGCATAAATTAACAGTTCTTGGCAAGAAACAGAGTTCATGGGGGCAGGGCATCAGCTGATAACACTGCGATACGCATTCAGTTGACTATTTTCTGCATGGGAATTCCCTGACATATTTCTCCCACCTTCTTGGCATGCCTTCGTGGTGTGGTGGTCTGCACACTGGGCCGGTATTCCAGAGGTCATCGGTTCGATTCCTGGCAAAGGCTTTGTTAGTTTTTCATCTTTCCTGCTTTAAACAAAAGTACCTAATTTCTCTACAGTGGCTCACGAACTAAAAACGGGTGGTAGATGATGATTTTTCCCCACCCAGGATTTGGCAATTGGGTCCCCTAAAAACCCCAGTTGCCCTTTAAAAGGGGAAGTATATAAGGTATTTCTCCCACCTTCTTGGCGTGCCGTCGTGATGTGGTGGTCTGCACACTGGACCGGTATTCCTGAAGTCCGCGGTTCGATTTCCGGCGAAGCCTTTGTTAATTTTTCATCTTTCCTGCTTCCAAAAAAAAATAATAATAATGTTTCTAGACACCTTAGTTAAAAAAAAACATCAAACTAGAATCATGATTCAGTTATAAACAGCAGGTTTGAGAGAAATAAATTTTTTTTCATATTCCATAGCATTCACTAGGCAAATTTTTCCCATGCTCAATAATTTTCAGTATTAATTCTTATATGCATTGCATGAGCTGTGGATACAGTTAATAGTATCGAAAAATGGGATACCATGTGACGTTCTGTTGGAATGGATGTTGGCTGCTGTTCTCCTGATGCTTCTTCTGTAATATGTCCAAATATCCATGATTACTCTTTCTTCTAACAATGACCTTCACATCTCGTAATTTAGTACCCTGTGATCTTACGTTCCATACTAGTTGATAGCTTAATGAATCAAAATTCCAAATCACTTAATGCTTAGATCAGCAAACGAAGCTGCATGATTTAGGTTTACTTTTATCGACAAAGAATATCAATGTCTTTTGAGTGTTTTGAGTATGATTTTGCTTTTTTGATATTTGCAATGTATTAGGAAGCATAAATTAAAAGGATCTGTTTTAGATACATTCTTGACTTTATCGATGATACATACTGATAAATATGTCTACTCTGAATATCTCTCTGAATTTCTGAACATTTTTTGTGCTGCAACTTAATAAATATCTCATTTTTGTTATCACGGGGATATTCATTCGAAGGAACAAACAAGCATCCCGTAAGAACGCACCGATATATAAACTAAACATTTAGTACGTAAAATCCGGTCATCAGGTATTGCTTTCATGATTAATATTATTCAAACTAAGTTCTTCCGCTTTTATGAATAGAAACGATTACTTGAAGTAAAAGAATCTAACTCTTTAACATTTTGCCCAATGTAACAAAACGAAGTACAGCGGTTATAATAAGACATTTTTCCCAAATATCAGGGTATACTTTCTTTCATTTATTACTTATAATTTTCTTTATTTTTATATTGAAAACCACAAATATCCCATAGAGCAAAGTTTCATAATTAATTACTATTTTCTCAGAAGCTTTCATCCCTGAATCTATTTTATTATTTTCAGTTGTTCTATATATTTAGTTAACAGAAAAAAATTGAAAATATACAAAGAAATAATTTTAAAATGTATATAAAAAAGTTGTTTCGTTTCATGAAACTGGAAACATTTTTATTAAGAAATTAGAATATTTGTATTTTGTACATACTATTTATCAGCTAATAACATCTGTTTTCAAAATATATTTTACAAATGTTAAACCGTTTCAAAGAGGAAATTTCTGAGAAAATAATATATATATATATAAGTAGTAAATCAGAAAATATTTTGAGACCTCTCCTTTTATTATCGTTCTATATATAGAGAAAATACAAGAATTGCATAGAATACTGATATGCCAATCCAGAATGAATAAGAAATTTGACAGTCGAGGCAGTTTTAATTGCACTTTTATTTAAATCCACATCATCTAGAACCACAGTTCACTTGGCACTCTAATCGTGCCTATTTTCAGAATGTTTACATTTCTTAATACAATTGAGGCAAAAATAGAGCACAGCGAAACAACGCCCAAGCAACAACAGAATCACAAGCGAAGTAAGCATTTATCCAATATGACAGCTCACCAAAGAGGAAGGTTTTGGTTTTACAAAGGTTTCAGTTCTCAGGGTTTAGGTTCCGCAATAATTAAGTCATCAGCGTTACCAAGCTTTGTGGCATAGATTAATCTAGAAATGACGCAGTCCAGAAATGTTATTACCATTTTTAGAATAAAGAGGAAATAACCAAGTTTAAAAACCGTAATTAAAAGGCTCTTTACTAAATTAAAGTATAAAGCTGATTTACGTATTTTATCTCTTTATCTCTTCGTATCATTTTATCTCTAAAAATGCGCTACATATATATATAATTCTTTTTCTAATGCGTCTGATTTATTCAACTTTCATGAAACAAAATTATTTTTAAGTACGAGCTGAATAAAGCATTGAAGGAAAATCTTTCTCTGGATCGTAATAGAGCAATTATTTTTAACGTTGGTCGTTCGGACAGATCGTTTCCTCTTAGCGTGTTAGAGAATCTAGAAATTCTCGATAAGCTTTATGAAAGTTCTAAATCATTATTTTAATGTTCAAGAACAATATAAGTATCTAATATTCTTTTTAAAGATACAAAGAAAAATGTTCTAAGTCAGCGTGCCTCAATCTGTAGTCCTTGGAGCCTGCCGTTGTGGTCCTTTTAGATATTTAAAAAATCTAATGTACACACCACATGACTTCCTTGCACAAAATATTAAATTATACGCAACTTTTCTGCACTTCATTTCATTTCAGATGATGTTTTTCGTGAATCTTTACTCGAGCATAGATTTTGCATCGTAAACATCAACGTATTAATTGCAGCACGTTTGAGGATAATGAAACATTTCTATAAAACTTTTAAAAACATGCATGCCACAGAAATTAAATTAAATTATTAAAACTTCTCACATGACTTTCAGTGCGCAAATAACAAAATAGAGGGAAAATAATAATTACATAAAAAGCGCAAAATCTTTAATTATGAAATTAAACAAATATGGCATACCTTGGCTATTTCATTAGCAAAATTGCCATTAAGATATTGAAACTTCAAATAAAAGGTGTTTAGAATAAACTTCCTTCTTTTAATTTATATTTGCACTTTTATTTGTTCCCTATAAAGATTTTGACATCCAAATTTATATTTGTATTTCTATTTAATTTTTTTATATTTTCGAGTCTTACAAAAACAAATTTTTCTATACAGCTTAATAAAGTGTTTCTCATAATTTAATTTCAGTTTACATAAATTTTTAATCCGGACTAACTGGGATTTAGAATAATTGGAAAACTTGAATAACTGAGCCTTTTTCCATAAGCCAAATACCTGCTGCAAATACTGTGCAGAAATGTTACTTTTTTGTTAATAGTATTTTATTTCAATAAAGATTATAGAAGTGAACAAATTATATTATTATTCATAAAATAAAATACGAAACATATTTTTGAGGACAAATTAATCACCAATATACTTTTTTATTTGCTCAAGTACACGATAAATTTCTATTTTAACTGCAAGTAAGCGATAAAATTATTTTTTAGCAATTAAATTAAACTCTGAAGCATGTATTATTTCTTCTTTTATATGCTAAGCAAAGGAAATTATTTTTTTACCAAAATAAAAGGAAGCGCTTAACTTATTTCTATTCGAAACTAAAAAATCTTTTTTTTTGATAACTCTAAGTTGCATAAATTAATGCAAAATAAATGTAAGAAATAAATTAAAACTGACTTCGATAGAAAAATAACAAGAGACGTAGACAACAGGAGGTTTGGATAACTGTAAAACGGATAATTGGAGTTCTGCTGTATTTTAAAAAGACATATAAATGTTCTTAGCAAGATTATGATTGGATCATTATATAAAATTGCGCAGCACGGTAAATGCGGTTCTATATTGTAAAAATGTCTGTGCTGCAAATCTCTCGGAAAGGAGTAAAATTAGAAACTCGCGTGTGACAATCGAGTGAGCCAAGCATTTAAAATGATTCATTACGCTTAGAAATGATTAATCTAAACTGCAAATGATAATTAAGCTTGTGAGCAGTACGGTAATGTCTTTAGGAAACTATCTGAAAGAGTGCTCTGTAAATTGGCTTCATCAGATAACACTGTAAGTAAGATAATCAAACCAATGATTTAGCGACTACACTTCACGTAAAGCATGGAACGAAAAAGCAGAATATCAAACTGATGGTTATTATCAGCCGTCTATACTAAATGTGTTGCGGCGTTCAGTGATAGCTCGGGAGTATTTTTCGTAATAATGCTGTCAACCAACAATGAGGGAGGTGTCAATCTTACACCTCTGTATTACTGCCATTTATTTCTTCTACAGTCTCTCTTCTTCCAGACTTCGTTAAGAATCTTTATAGGCAATAAAAAATTCGTTTCTATATCCTGCAGGAAGATACTTGAACTCGGTTTCAGATCACATAGCAAAATGTAGTGTAATAATAATCAAATGTTTTCTTCCATGCCAGTAATTTTCTTTTATTATTCTTGTATTCCACGAGCTTGATTTGTAAAATTATTTTAGAAACAAAATATTAAAATCACTAATCACAAGTTAATTATATAGGTAATTGATTCAAATGTGCTGCTGTTTCATACTTCAGTATGACAATAAAGTTTTGAATAAATTTTATTGTTTTAAAGTTTTCATAGTAAGAAAACAGAAATCTCCGAAGATTATAATGTAGCATCATTCATAGAACAATCTGTGAGTAAAATTAAGCTTGGACAGCAGGTTGGACTAGGAAACGATAAACATATTTAATTACTATAAAATATAATTTTATTTTCCTATTTTCCTTTAATGATATATCTACTGCCAAGTGATTAGATAAATACTCTACTGTTCGTCACGCTATAGATACGAATTGCTGTATAAGCTAATTCGTTTTCCTGTCGTCATGTGTGATGTAAATTTGAGATGTTTTTGTGAAATGTAAAACTTTGTTATTTCTGAAAACTTCATCACTAGTTGTACACATTAAGGGCAAAAACGTGTGCAGCTTATAACTAATATTTTATACGTCTATTAAATATTATCTCTCAGTCATTGCAGGAAACTCCTTACATTGATTAATTTGTCCTTATGAAATCTTCTTACTACCCCTCCAAATTAAAATTTCTGTCATCTTCAATCTTACCGTTGGAACTGTAATTGTATTCTCACACCTATTTATTAGAAACAAATATATCACATTTAGGATCCCCTTATCTGTTTATGATTTACTTATTTCAGGTCTTTGATGATAAAATTTGTGATAAAGTAAACCAAAAAATAAATTTGCGAGCGTTATATGTATGCGTACTTATGCATAATTAAAAATGCAGTTACATATAACATTTGAAATGTAATATCTTGGCCATGTCTCACGATGCCTACTTCAACGATATTCCTTCGCACTGCTTGTTGAGTATGCTTTGAAAACGCAGTTAAGAATCATAAACTCTATAAATATAATGATATTTTGGCATTCGTTTAAAATACATTCTAAATATTATCAAATGATAAAAATCCACAGAGTAGTTCGAGCTGTTTACATCGACAGTTATTTTTCAGAAAATTATTCATTTTATAAGGTTATCAGTAGCATCACTAGTGGGCGCAGCCCGATCTACCTAACCAAACAAAATTGGTCTCATAGTTATAACAGGCCACGCCCATTTCAACAAAGGAAAACAACTGAAACATAAAATAACTAAATAAAAATAATCATGTGTTAATAATAATTAAAAACATAAAAGTCAAGAAAAAGAACAAATACAAACATTTAGACAAAAGCAGACACACACACACACACACACACACAAAAAAAAAAAAAAAAAAAAAAAAACCGCGAACATCCAAAAAAACAACGGTAACAAAAAAATTAGTAAATAGACCGAATAGTGATGGCCATAAAAAGAAAAAATCATCCACTGATTCTCACTATCCGGCGCTCACCGTTAATAGTAAATCACCGTTAATAATAAAAATAGCAGTTCATTTTATAATGCCCAGCGCTTATTTTATAAGGTATTTTCTCCCTTCCATCCAGCATGCCTTCATGGTGTAACGGTAAGCACACTCGACGCGTACTCGAAAGGTACAGGTTCGAGTCCCGGCGAGGGCACTGCACATTTTTCAAGTTTTCTGGTTCAAATATTACCTAATGTATCAGGGCGCCCGAACTAAAAGATGGTGGACAGTAATTCCACACCACCACGATTTGGCGATTGGGTCCCCTAATCCCCGTCACCCTTTAAAAGGGAGAGTATATAAGGTATTTTCTACCTCCTTCCAGCATGCCTTCGTGATGTAACGGTAGCATACTCGGAGAGTATTCGAGAGGTCCATGGTTCGAGTCCCGGCGAGACATTACTTATTTTTCCCGTCTCCTGCTTCAAAATAACCTAATGAGTTTACAATTTCAACGTAACTTACGTCCTCTTTGTTATTTAGGAACAGATTTCATCTTATTTCGTCATATAACATAGATATAATTCAAGACTTCTCATGTTTACGAGAAAGGATTATGGACTTACTGCGATAATTCAGCAAATGCAGCTCAATGTGCAAATTTTCTTGAACGTCGTGCGGTACGGACATTATGTACGGTAATTTTGGTTTTATATGCCTCGAGGACGTTCTGCCTAAGAGGAGGGATGCGTTCGTGAAGAACCTTCTAAGGGAAACTGGCTCGTATACACGTTACACATGGAGAAAACCATGAAAACACCCATGCAGCCTATTGAAAAAAGCATAATGAAAACACCCAAAAACTTGAACGTTGCATTGTAAATGGATATTTAATCACAAAGGAATTTTAGATTAAAAAGTAAATGTAATAAACTAGTAAATAGTGATGAACCTCCTTTTAAAATATTTCCGTGTACGCTATACTTTTGCATTACATATTCCATTAGATATCAGGCAACTAAGTTGAGTTACTTGCATTGTTGTTTTATGGATTATTGAAAATGCATTATTGAAAATGCGTTCCAAAATGCACATTGTTTCCATATATTCTTACATATCATTTTCTGCATCTTGTGGCATTTATTCAGAAGATTTAATTTTATACTGTTATGTTCTATAATCAGCAAATGCAAGTTTTTGTTTTCTGTTTAAGTTAATAGTTTCAACTTATGTTGCAAGTAATGTTAAATTTGAATGTAAATATGAAAAATATCCAAACATATTTAAAGGTTCTTAATACTTTTTGTATGAATAGCTTTGAGTTCCAGTTAAATCCTTCCATTTCTTTAAAGTTTTCGAAATACATTCTTCTCCTGAAAGATCTGTATGGAAATTTTGAACTTCGTTACTTATTTCCAACACTGAAACCGTAACCTTAGGGAAAAGTATAACGAGCTATCTAGACTCTTTAAGTTCAGCTGTTGCTGCGATATTATTTCTGCATAACACAGCACTCTAAACTCTGCCAATAAACAATCATCATGAAGAATGCGTTCAAAGGCTACCCGGAATTCCCTGAGAATATGTAGATAAACACTGTCAATTAAATGTATAAGGAGCACTCTAATTTGAATATACTGCCTTCATTGTATCACGTTGTTTAGTGCTGCGTTGATATTTTTGTTATAGGAACTTATTTCTGTTCAAATCTTCAAAAACAGATCCAATACTGTTACTACGATTCTAGGCATTCCCAGCCTAATTCACCTTCATAAATATTGTTTTTGTTTCTGTTACAAGGTTTTGAAGGTTTTGTTATTCTTTCAAATGCTTCTGTTAACTTTTATGTTCAGTTCAATCAACCGCTATGAAGTATTTATCTCTAGACTTCCAAATTTATAGCAGAATCTTAAGACATAATAATAGAAAAGAAAATGATCTGAAAGTTTTTCATATTTTAACTGTCACTCAAAATGGTTCGTTAATTTTTTTATGCTGTCGCTGAGCTTGCAGTCTATTAGTCTGCTGTTACATGCACCCTATTACTAACCCATTTTTTTGTCTTTTTAGCTTTATTCTTAAGCATCATTTTCTTCGCGGTTATGTCATATACAATTCAACAGAAAAATTAAAAAAAAATTTAAAAGCAGCACAGCAGTATATGTACCGAATTTCTGATGCCGCGTTGGCATATATTTTCTTTCTTTCTTTCTTTCTTTCTTTTTTTTTCACTCTTTTCTCAGTTCATTGTATCAGTATTCAATTTCTTGGCTAAGATGGCTTTGCAAAACTTTTTTTTTGTCTTTTTATTAGTAACGTTTTGTGTGTTTACCTTATTTTTTAAATAGCAGGTTCTTGGAGCTTACTCCACATAAAATTCGATTCAACAGCAAAGTCATAAAATATTTAAAAACAGCTTATCTTGTAGAGACAGTAGGTTATTTCGAAGCCGGAGAGAGAAAAACTGAGCAACGCCTTCGCCGGGACTCGAACCACGGACCTCTCGAATACGCGTCGAGCGTGCTGACCATTAACAAATTCTACAATTTGATAGGGAGCAGCGGCAACACTTTTCGAAATAAAGCAGATTTTTATCGCCAGCTCGAGAGATTATTGCCACTTGGGAAAAAGAGTGCGAAAAGAAGTGTTTGCAGTTTAGAATTAATATCTCGGATGATTAAAATCGTACGATGGTGAGAATGGTCGAAATCGCTTCCCACGAATTTTTAAAATCGGGAGGAATAAAATACTTAATGCTTGGCAATGCTATTTTTGTTTCATATTTTGTAAAACTTGAATTTTTTTTATTAACAAACTCTACGATTTGAAAGCAAGCAGTGGCAACGCTTTTCGAAGTAAAGCAGATTTTATATCCAGCGTACGCGACCTTTTTTGAAATCCGGCAGTACCTCTCTCGAAACTCAACTCCCGCCATTCCGAAGGAGATAATGCTCACAAACAAACAGACAGACGCGCACAAATTTTTATAGTATAGACTAGCAGGCAAGTCCGCCAGCTGAGCGGGCTGAAGCCCGCTTTTGTTCGCCGTGATTCGAAAGTTGGACCGAACTACCAGTGAAGCCCGCTTTCGGTAAGTTTTACAGTTAGTTCAGTAAGTTTGAAATCAGTTCATTCTTTCTAAACAGCAACCAATTCGTAAATATTTTTTATTGCCAAACCAGGAAACAAAAACATTTGGCATTTCATGTTAATACGTATGACGTCACGATTAAAATTTAATGTAATATAACAACATTTTCTCAACATCAATAAAAGAATTAACGTGACATTACTATACCGTATCAATTATACTAACCTGAAAAAAAAAGTTGCCAACAGCAGGTTTTTATTTAAAATTCTGGCATTGACGAAAATGTTTCGACGTACAATGACGTCACGTGCAATCGTGACCTTTCTGCAAAGTTAGAATATGACCTTATATAATAATAATATGTTTAAAGACTGGCAGTGCTATTTTTATTTCACATTTTGTAAATTTTAGGAATTTTTTGTTAACAAACTTCGCGATTTGAATGCGAGCAGTGGCAACACTTTTCGAAATAAAGCATATTTTTATATCCAGCGCGCAAGACTATTGCCACTAGGGAAAATGAGTGCGAAAGTTAGAGTTTTCAGAGGCTTTAATTAATATCTCGGCTAATTAAAGTCGTACAAAGATGGGAACGATCGAAATGGTGTTGACGAATTTTCGGAATCAGGAATAACATATTTAATGTTTGGCAATGCTATTTCAATTTCATATTTTGTAAAACTTAACAGTTATTTTATTAACAAACTCTACGATTTGATACAGAGCAGTGGCAATGCTTTTCAAAATAATTGGTCATCGGTCATTGGTCATCAGGATACTATAAGCATTTAGCATTTAAAATATGCTTTTACCTAAATTTGAAAATTTTGGCGGAGAGCACTGGCGTTATCTAAATGTTTAAGAGTGCAGTTGAGCTCACGCCGAAAAGGTGAATCCATGGACGAGTGCGGCCGCTAGCGACTAAAAGAGAGTTTTTAACTGAAAGCGAGAGATTTAATCACGAGCTTGAGCTGTTGTAGGGGGGTCTCAGTCAGTATAAGATAAGCACTATGAAAATATAGTTTCCAGTTGGAGAATACATATTTCTTGTAATATCTGGAGTATGCTGTAATTTTATAGTTGGAACTATAACGCTTTAAAGATGAAAATATGCAATACAAATCACTAAATCCTAAGTCAGGTATTGCAAAGTCTGTAACCCGCTTTGTCGGGGGATAAAACATATAAACTTGGAAAGCCCATTTGAAAATGATTATAATAAATGAACACATGAAGAACAAAATCTCTGCTTTGTAAAAATTTCAGGAAACAGAGTCCATACCCTGCTCTGTCAGGTTGTAAACAAATGCAAACCAGAAGAAAAAAGATTCGCCCGGCTCAGTGACGTGAACGGTCACCCACCCATGTGCTGACCATGACAATGATGCTGGAAAATGAGCCTGAATTTGAAAATTTAAGCTTGAGAAGAAATTGAAAGTTTACCATTTTGGATTGTGACGAATGGTTCTTGGCCTTTTGACAGTATGTTCAATAGTTGGGTCATAGTTTACAAGTTCTCTTATATGGTGGTATTCTGAATTTTGCATTTTCTGGAAAACGTTACGGCAAGTAAAAAGTATTTTGTCATGTATGGAATCGATCTTCATTTCTTTAAGCATTTGCTTGTTCCAAACATACGACGGGGCGTTTAAAATCATCTTTGGTAATTTATTTTGAAAGACTTTCGATTAAGATTTTTTACGATAGGTTTTAGCAACGGTGCTCCAGGCAGGAATACCGTACAGCAAAATGGGTCGAATCATAGTGATATATACCATACGTTTCGTTCTTATGTGAATTTTCGAGTTTCTTCAAAAATAGAGGGTAAAGAGCAATTACCTTTGAGTAATGCATTCATAGTTTGTTCTTTAAACAATAGTTGTTCGTCAGAGCATACCTAGGTATTTAATGGAATTTCGAAATAAAGCAGGTTTTTGTCTCCAGCGTTGCGCGACTGTTGCCATTCGGAAAATCTAGGGCGAAACTTAGCGTTTTCAGAGTTTTGAATTACTAATATTTGGGTTAATTAAATTCGTACGAAGATGAGAATGGTGGAAATAGCTTCTCGCAAAATTTTGAAATCCGGAGGTACCTCTCCCAAAGCTCCACTCCCTGCCGTTCCGGAGGAGATAATACCACAAACAAACAGACAGACGCGCACAGATTTTAATAGTATAGATAACAGTGTTGAGTGAGAATGTTTGACAGATTCACTTATTTCTATGATTAGAAAGAAAATGAAAAATCAGTTTTGCAGGGAATTAATCTTGTACAATAGCTTAATGTTGCAAAATTCTAATTACTCAAGTTATATTTATTTTATCTCCTTATCAGTATCGTATATTTATTTAATTCTTCATTCTCATTTTTAGCCAAAACAGGAAGGTTTAGTCTCGAATGGGATATTAGTCTCGAAACGGTATTTTGCGTTGAACCTCTATAAACGGTGTATAACTTTTCAAATTGTTTACTACCAAATATTATCGCCCTGTATTAAAGAAACTCAATAATGAAGAATATGCATGTTTCTACTACAGTGAAAAAACAACGGTATCTAGAGCTATCAAATTTTGAATAACGTAATCTTCCACCCAAACATCGGAACAGAAATTTGTAATGTGAATGAAATGAGATTAGCATATCTTTTGACGATATGCAAGAGCCTTACAATTCTCATTTCATTTAATTATTATTTATCATATGAACATAAATAAATATCGGAAGCATAATACTGTAACACGAAATCTGAGCAAATCATCTACTTTATGTAATAGCTAAATTTTCAAAAGCTGTAAGACATTATTAAAACAACTATGAAATTTTTTGCAGCTACTTAATTGCGTTAATATATGATGAAAAATTCCAAATGGACACAATTATGTGTTAAATATGTAGAAACACAATTTACGAAAATTTGTTATTTTTTTAATCGCTAATCACATAATAAATATCAGCTGCCAATACCTATTGGACGCATATCTTTGCTATTTATTAAATTCAACAAAAATTCAGTAGGGTTTCCCGTCACATCTTGCTTTATTCGTGAAGCAGCTCCACTCATGTTCTAAAGGGAGGGAGATAAGAGCTCAGAAAAGAGCCCTAGAGGAAAAGAGAAAGTAATCGTGTCCTAAAAGAAGGAGGGTTAAGGGTTTGATAAAAAAAAAAGAAAATGCTTGAAAAAGCAGCATTACCTCTACAATCTGTTTAGTTGTAAATCATAAACTCTATTCGTTCAGCAGTAAATTTACAGACGGTTCAGCAGTAAATTTAATACTGGTAGACGATTACGAAGATCATTTCCATTATACATCTAATCTTTTCCTTATATATTTGACAAATCGTAGATTTAATATCCCTACAGGTTTTAAAAATGACATATTTTATATCAAACAAATGTATTCATTAAGAATATTATTTTACAATTTGTAACATCTATAAAATTGATACATAAAATATTATAATAATTAAATTCAAATTTCATTTTTCGATTTAAATATTTACGAAATTACTTCTGCGGGAAAATGCATTAGGCAGCTCAAAGACAAAAATATTACATCATCGAAACTAACTATAAATATCTACTAATTAAATAATAATATATTGTTTTTTTTTCTGATTATAAAAATTAATGAAAAGGACACTGACGTGTCGTTTATATGTATGATCACCAAACTCTGTTAAAATATATTGAAGTCTTCTTTTACAGCTAATCTTAAATGAACTTTTATAAAAAATATTAAATGAACTGTAGAGTGCATCACGTTTTACGGATAAAATGTCACTTTAAAAGGTATTATCAAAGGATTTAAAAGGCATTGTAAGCCCTCTGTGTAAAAGTTAAAAACTTAAGAGAGCAATAGTATCCAAGTTCAATATTAGTAAAAGGTTAATAATATATAGTTTTTGTACAACATGAAGTATAATTTGACATAGTTAACAGAATGCATCATGAAGTTTTCAGCGGCGATAAAATGTTAAATGATTAAATTTAGAAGAACGATCAACTGTTGTTTTTCATTAGCTTGTGGTCTTTTGACTATGTCAACTCAATGGGGAACGACGATAAGAATTACAAATTCATTTCAAGCGGTTGAGTGTATCTAATTAAAAATGCTTATATGACAAAAAGAAACCCCTAATATCTCATGAATAAATTACAGTACATTTGGAATGGGCTAAAGGAACCCGATAGTTAGTATAAAATTAAAAGGCAAAAAATAATATTTCCAAAGCGATATCTATGCATATCTATTTTGGTGGTAATTCAAGGCCACAAGTGTAGAGAGCATCAAGAAAAAGGTTTCGTAAGACTGCATTAAGCAATGTGTTTGAATTACAATTTGAAGTTATATTTGAATAATAGAGCTTTATCGCTAATGTAAAAATTATGGTGTTTTGCTTCAATTGTAAATATTTAGGTTCATAGCGACAATTCAGAACTCATTTTTCTCAACCAAGAAACAATTTATCTATAAATCTTTTGCGTTTCAGGATAGCCATGTTTTCTGCCATAGATCTAAAATTACAAAATAGTAAGTATTATTAAAATAATAATAACGATGGCATCGAATTATTTCAAGAAAATATCGGACTTATTCTTACAGAAATACTTCAGAGATATGAAGTAGCCATACCTCCCTCATTAGAAGAATTGGCTTATATTTGAACTGACTACCTCCTTTTATTCATAATATTTATTGTCCAAATATCTGCCTTTGAAATTTTTAATTCCTCAAGGTTAACATTTCACGTGTGTAACAATAAAAATGAAGTATAAAACTAAATATATTAAAAAACATTTTTTTAACATTTTCTTATGTTTTACTTTATTTAAGCACACACGTCGGGCGATCATTATCAACTCTATTTCTATTAATATCTCTTAGAAATAGAGTCATCTGACAAAGTAAAAGAATAACCGTTGCAACCATTAACTCATATTCGTCAAACTAGTGTTTTCGTTTACCATTTGTGCTTTCATTGTGTTACAGGAGTAAAATAACAGGTAATATAAAAAGTATAAAATGTGAGTCAATGGTAAGTTAAATACTGTAAATACTCTATATTTATAAGTACATATTTATAAATATATTTGTAAGTACTGTATGTTAAATATCATGTAATTTTCTGTTAAATATTCGTCATTTCTTCCTGTTACTAAAGTTAAATTTCTGTAAAATGCGTGCAATTTTATAGCCAATTGACGGAAAGAAAAGAATGACAACAGAATTTTTATAATCTCCTAAAACAAGAATGGGCCTTTTGGTGTGTTGAGATGAGAATTTTTTAACTGCTTGGTTAATAATGTTGGGTGAAAAGTCCCTGTCAAATTTTGTTCTTGATCAAGAGCCAATTTGGAGGAGCAAGCTTGAAGTGAGCGGAAAACGAAGGAATAAAATGAAGCTAACTTTTATTTAGTCGTAATACATGATTTGAAATTGGAGGAAGGCAAACCGATGAAAGGGAACCGTAGTTCTGAAGTTGGATGTGTTACGTGCGACCAAAATGTCGAGGATCGGAAGATAACTGCATATCTCAAGTTTAAAAGTGAACTGAATAGCAGGATCAATGGAGTTCATTATTAAAAGAAACCTGTTTAAATCATCTTTATTACCGTCAAACAGGGTAAATGTATCGTTTGTATAGTGGAACCATACTGGGAAGTTTAAAGTTTCAAATAATTTTGATTCATAATAATGCATTTTGATATCAACCGGGATGGGACTAAGAATCCGATAATTCCAATCCATTTTTATTTTCAGCCTTTAAGGAAATTATGTTTTAGTTATTTTGTTTCATCAATAAATGGCTCCAGTAGCTTAACTTATGTCCAGCCATTCTTATCTTATCTAATCACTATATCTTATCTCATTCATTTGCACTTTGGCAGCTGAGGCTGATGGTTCGGTAAAACCATCGAAACTAGTCCTGTGAAAATTTGTAAATATAAGCCTGATTTTTGTTGTTTGATTTCTAAATTAATATTTTTTCATCGTGTTATTTTACCTTAAAATTATGTTAATTTACTCGTACAGTCCTCGATTTCAAATGATTGCAATTTTCCATCCGACTTGTATTAGCTAAGGTTATAAACAAGGAACAGGGAAAACCATTTGTGTAGCAAGTATTAACTTGGATGCACCATGCAACTTTGAAACACAATATTTTTCACACTGCCAGTTATTCGTGGCTTGCCCAACAGCCAAGGTGGTTGTTAGATTGTCTATTTACACTCCATGCGGACAAACGAAAAAACGTTGCGCAAGCTCAAGTTTTACGATAAAAGGTGCGATAATTTTATCTAAATAAAATCTACAAATTTATTCAATCTCGGTAAAAGTTTTCACGATTTACCTTGAAACAAAATAAGAGGAAATCACTGTATACTTGAGATTTGGAAAAAACAACACTTATCTCTCGAAATGAAGACTCTTTACTCTGTGTAAAGTCCGAGAAACGTCGAGTACTTCCGCCAGTTAGACAATAAAGTGAAAATATTTAGCTATATATCCTTAAACTTTTAGCTGACTTCCTTCTGCAGAATTTAATTGAAAGATATGCCGAGTTTTTCTGCACTCGTCCTTTCATAGTTTTTGAGCCTTCGAATTAAACTATGTAGATATTTTTACCAATGTTGTAGTACGAATAATTTTATTTTTTACGACGTCCACCAAAAACATCGAGAAGAAAACCATGCAAGGCGGAAATGTGATACAAAGCATCAGCAGAGGAAAGAAAGCATGGAGAGAACATCGCAATCTTAAAATATCTTGAAACAAAACATCATCATCGAAAAAAAACGGTTTAAAACATGGCAGTTTTAACACATCGCCATAAAGCACTTACAGATTCATCGCATGACGACGCCACCGCAGATTTGTGCTTTTCAGGTTTTGAAAGTTGTAAATATATATTCGCATAATGATTTGTGAGCGCAAGAAATAATGAGAAATACGTTACCTCTTTATTTCATACTTTTAGAATAATTTTTGCTAAGAAGCAAAAAGAACCTTAAGCATTCAAAAACTAAAAATGTGTAGAAAATTGATCCTACATATATAACAGTTAACAGAATTTTAAATTTACATAATTAATTACTAAAATTCTTTATTTAATTATTCTCTTTTAATGGAGTTTATTTTATTAGTACTGACAGCTTTTATGCAATATGTAGTCTAAAAGAGTTAGAAAAGGGAAGATGAGAAACTAAATGAAATTAACTTTATTATTAAAATTGTTTAAATAATTGAAACAAATCAAGATTTAAATTTTACTAAAAGAATATCAGATTACCAAAGTGAATGACAAAAGTTTTACAACTTGATAATTTATTAAATCCTTTTAATACAGGTATTCCCATGCAGTTACCCCTTTTCTAATTTTCCTTATATTTATCATGAAAAAATGACAATACACTGTCATACAAGAGAAAAATTAAATAATGACTTAACAGTTAAGAACGCAAATTTAAAATTCTATTAACTGCTATATGTGGGAATAATTTTATATACATTTTCAGTTTTTAAATGCTTAAGTTTCTTTACTGTTTTTTAGGAAAAAAAAATTAATTGATCCAAAAATATGAAATACAGAGGTGGGAAATACAGAAAGATATGAAAGAATAAAAACAGAAATATGAAATGCAAACAAATACGCTATTTACTGGCAATCAATTATATTTCTCATTCCTCAAACTTTAAAACCTGAAACACACATGTCGGCAATATCATCATGTAATGATTTGCAGACGCTTTATTTTTCGCCACGATGTTTTAAAACTGCGATGTTTTTGAACGGCTTTATTTTTGACAATTATTTAAATCAATAATTATTTAAAATTTATTAATTTTTTGACTTTATTTTTGTTGTTTTCCTCGTTTTGTCACTGCGATATTTTCTCCTTGCTTTCCTTTCTCTCACGATGTTTTGTAGGACGATCTTTTCGCCTTGCTTTGTTTTCTTCGCGACATTTTGGTCCGCGATGTTTTCGCTTGTAATCATTTTTCAGAGATGCAAAATATATTGAGCAATCCGTAAAATCTAACTTTTGCCTGATTCTTTCAATGATTTCAAATGAAATGGCTGAATTCATTTCAAGAAACAAACAGCAAAATTTTACTTTGGGGAATAAAGCAAAGACATGAGCAAAGACAATGGTTAAATGACTCTAAATAAAAATGTATGAATTATTCAATTATATTACTTCATCTCACAGAAACTACATTTTATTTTAAGTTATGAATAGACTATTTACACTCTAATGTTCAAACTAACTACGCTCCTCCATAAACATTCCCTTTCTTCCAATGTCGCTATCACTGAAGAAAACAATCCTACATACTGAGACGCTCTTTACTTGCAATCAATTGGATATAGGCGCGACAAATGAGTTTACGATACTCAAAGAGCCTCTTCGAGTTTCTGGTCTTAACTTGACAATTTATGGAACTAGTAAGCAAGATTTATTCAACCTCACGAACTTCTAATTATAGCTGTGTATTCCGTGCGAGAAACGCTTTTGGAGTGTCTTACCACCTTCTCTTTTGCAACCTTTCGGTAAGCTGTCACCAATAAACTATTATTACTGTTGTCATAGCAAAAGGCTAGTCTAAATATTACTAGACGGGAGTATGTAATATTTTTCTATCATTGTACAAGGCAAAAAACAAACGCAAAGCTGTACCAGCTTGTCTCGTATCTAATTCACTTCTTTGTAACGTATCTAACTTTCACTCACGTTTGTCACTATCACAGCTCAACTTAGTAGAGATCTGATGTATGACAGAGATTTAAAAAAATAATAGCACTAATATAAATAAATTTAATACATTAAAATTGAAGTATGAACCTGGCAGCAATTAACAGTAATTGAAGTTAGAGAAAAAAAATCCTTTAAAATTAGATCGTATTTTTCAACTGGAAAGATTTTCAGTAGCCATCGACTATGATTATTGTATAAACAGGAAGTACTTCAACTTTAAAACCAGAGAGAATGGCAACTTGACAATAATTTTAGTAAAACAATCAATGCATTTCCAGAATATACATCTCTTCAAAAGTTATTCTGAGCATTTTAAGGCAGTTACTATTATTTTTCACTAACCAGTTATTTTATGTTTTGGATCTTTACTGTCACTCCTCGTTTCCGTTTCCCTGTCAAAATATAAATGAGGGAAAAGGAGATAGTATTTAAAGGAAAATTTCAGTTTGCTTAGACAGAGCGTATTCTACCTGCTGAAAGTCACGTTTCTAATTTCCTATTGTAAGATAAGCGTTCCAGTCTAAAGTTAGTTATTCTTGCCAATAATGCTTTTCTCGCCGGTGTAGTTAAAAGGGCTAATTTTTGAGTTAAAGTTATCTAGGTTGCCTTTTGGCTAATTTGTACTTAGATTTAAATTTGAAATTTTTATTTTGATAAATTCTGGCTGAGTTTGTAAGCACAAGGAATGTCGTCCGTTCCACGTTGTTTTAGTTTAATAAAAGGGTCTACATCCTTCGTTCGTGTTTGTGATACTTTCTCCAAGATTTGCCGTTAAGTCACTACACAGTCTTGATTAAGATTTTACTTGGTGTGCATAGTATCAAAACACATTAAACTCTGTATATGTAACATATATGTATGTTGAAATCGAGATACGAGTATTATAGTTTGTTAAAATGCATCAGCATTTAAGCAAATCGAGTTCTGTCTATGAATTCTATCTAGCTTAATTATCAATGGTAGCTTCTCAAATGTAATCAAACAATAAGTTGATATAAATTTTGTTGATTCCCCGGAGGTCCCCACAGCATTTATTAAAGAAACAGTGTTAGTAAAAAGATAAATGCTCACGAAATTTAATTATGAAAGCGAATGATGAATAACCAGCCACATTCTGCACCGCAAAGAGTTTTTTTCATGATATGCAACCCAAAGTGAAGTCAAACCTCCTAAAGCAAAATTTTTCTTCTTTCAACATGTTTGCAAAAAACATTAGGAAAATTTATTTCTGCATTAGAAAAAAGGTTTCTGGGAAAAAAATATGCAAAGTATTCAGGACAAAGAAGCATTGAGAAAATACAGGCTAGTACTTTAGGTTTCGGTCTTTTCTATTATTTCATTATTTTCTATTTTTCTTTTATTTAATCACTAATCTTATTGTATTACAAAGTTTAGTCTTCATATGTACAGATCGAATTGTGAAATCTACGATAAACAAAATTACAAGCTTGCAAATCATTTATTAAGTTTGCTTGATATAAAACTTACAGATATGAAGTTTTAACCTTAGAGAATTCTGTTTAAGAATCATAATCGAGAATATAATACATGATTTAAAAGGCTCCAAGGTCTTCAAGATTGTGTTCATTTAGTATTATAATTTAGAAATTGAAATGTACGTGTCGACATTCAATCAGTAATTATTGGATTTATATCTTAACGTAATTACCATTTTCTAAATAAATTAATATACTCTGGTGACGGAATTGGAGGTAAAGTTTAAATCGTTTGGTGCTACGACTGGCCAGGATTATTTCTTGATTTTCGTTTTGTCAAGCACATTTTCTAGGTGTTACTTCCTGTCCAGGTTTACATCAGATTGGAAGGCTTCATTAAGAATCTTTTATTCTTGCCATTTTTAATTTCAAAGGACTCCTAAAAATGTGATTGAAGATATTTTTAGACTGTAATATTAATAATATTTCTATCCTGTAGCAGCAAATTTTGGCCTATTTAGTTGAAGGATGTATTTTAATATGTGTTTAATCTAACCCAAAATTGAAGTACTTTCAAACCTTTTTCGTCACTGTCTTTCTTGGTGAGTTAATTTAAATGCATTATCTTTTTCAAATTGCGTAGTCTAGAAAGGACATCTGCGAGTTACTACTATACACTAGTTTCATATAGCTCTTTTTGAGATACCCTTGAAAACAAACACATGCATCTTATTAATATCTACATGTGAAAAATAACTTTACGTTATGTTACAATTTCTTTCTTTTCTTTTTTACCACCATCATTGCCCAACCTGTTTCCGCACTTATTTGTTCCTCTGAGGTTACCTTAGTTTAACAGTGTTTGAGCACCAATGTGCCTGGGAACAAGGTCCTAACCCTTATGGAACACGTTAAAAGTTTCTAAATTATGCATAACGAATAAGTTGTGCAAATACCCTAAAATGATGAATACTAAAATGCAGATCACGTATGAAAGCCTTTGAATATTAATATAATTACTGAATAAAGGTCACAACTGCATGAGATGAAAGCTGCGCTACTGGTGATAAGCGAAATACAAGTAAATAGCGAACAAAGTGGTGCTAGTAAGTAAAATGAAAAAAACGGTACAAAAGCAGTCCAAGTTGAAGGATATTAACATAAGCTAGATTTATAATACAACAAAAATTTCAAAAACGATTAACAGCTTATTTAAAGATATCCTCAAAAATTGAGAAAACAATAATAGTTTATGTAATGAGTTGTCAGTGCCTGCAATTCTGGAAGTCGTTCCAAAATATTTTAACGAATCTGCGCAGGGAAGTTCCATTGAGCATTTCAACTAACTCTTTTATCAGGCCTTGAGCGTCCTTAATAAACTTCAGCACATCACCAATACCTGGATATTCCGGCTGAAGTGAAAGATTTCTACGCGTGTTTTCAGAAGCATCTGTTTTACTTCTAACAACGTTAAGCAATGTAGCCCTCGACTTATTCTTCAGTTCAGTAGTATGTTTGTATTTTTTCTAATATTGGAAGCACAATAAGAAGGGAATTCGGCACTTCTTCGATAATACGCAGTGTGGCAAGTTAGCCCACAATTACAGCACTTCACAAATTTTGAGCAGTACAATTTTTAGTTTCTGAAGACGTTAACCTCAAATGGGATATTAGTCTCGAAACGGCATTTTATGTTGAATCAATATAAAAAGCGTATCACCTTTCAAACTGTTGCCACGAAATGTTATCACCTTGTATTATATTTAAAGAAATTTAAAAATGAAGAATCTGCATGAGTATACGCATGTTTCTCCCATTGCGAACAAACAGCCGTAGCTAGAGCCATCAAATTTTAAATGACGCAGTCCTTCAGCCACAAACAGGCAACTGGAAGGCCGAATTTTGAATTACAAATTCGTTTTATTATCTATTCATAATCTTCCAACGATTTTTTGCTTAGCAAACTCATCGATTTCAAATCGAGCAGGGGCAACACTATAAGAAAAAAATCATTTTTATCTCCAGTGCGCAAGACTGTCTAACGAAAACTCAAAAGATATGTTGTTTTTAAATATTTTGTGATTTTGCTGTTCAATCGAATTGTGTATGGCGTGAGCGCCAAGAAAGGGATACTTTTTAAATGAAGTAAACACACAAAAATAAAGACAAAAAATGTTTTGTAAGGCCATCTTAGTAAGAAAACTGAACATTTCTTGAGAAAAGACTGTAAAAAAAGAAAAGAAACGAATAAGATAAGAAACTTAACATAAAAATGAAAGTAATAAAAGTATAACTAATGCATAAAAAAGAATCTGAAAGCTTTCAGATTTTCCATTACGCCCAAAGGGGCGTTTATTGAATGTTTTTTGTGTTACCTTTACTTAAGACACAATAACACGCCGAATAAATACTAATTCAGAAGTCAAACAACAAAAATCAGCGTTAATTTACAAAATTTTCACAGGACTAGTTTCGATGGTTTTACCGAACCATCATCTTCAGCTGCAAAACCGCAAATGAACAAGATGGGAAATAATGTTTAGATAAGATAAGAAAGCCTGGACAAGAATAAGCAAGTGGCGCCATCTGTTGGCGAAACCAGAACTAAAACATAATTTCTCTAAAAGCCGAAGGCAAATTTGGATTGGAATTAGGATCTAACTAGAACAGAAAGATTTTTATGAATGTGAAATGCCTCTAGAAAATCCAGTTCTCCAATGGAAGATGTTTTTTGAATAATTTTGGCAGCAGAAAAATTGAAAGTGTGATTTTCGGACCAACAATGTTGAGCAACAGAAGACTTCTGTGTTTCCTTTTTTCTAACATATGCCTCATGTTCTTTGACGCGAAATTTTAAGGCTCTCTTAGTTTGGCCAATGTAAATTAAACCGCACTGGCAAGGAATCCTATAAATACCCCAGGAATTCATATCCAGAATGTGGTCCTTGAGTATAGAAGTTGGAATTTTATTGATGGGAGAGTAAACAACCCGAAAGTTAAATTTCTGCAAAATATGTGCAACTTTATAGCTAATTGATGGAAAGAAGGGAATGACAACAGAATTTTTATAATCTCCTAAAATAAGAGTGTGGCTTTTAGTGTGTTGAGATGAGAATTTTTTAACTGCTTGATTAATAATGTTGGGTGAAAAGCCCCTGTCAATAGCTATTGCTTTTAAATAATTTAGTTCTTCATCAAGGGCTAGTTTGGAGGAGCAAACTTGAAGAGCACGGAAAACATAGGAATAAAATGAAGCTAACTTTTGTTTAGTCGGATGACATGATTTAAAGTGTGGTGGAAGGCAAACCGATGAAGGTTTACGGTAAACTGTAGTACTGAAGTTGGATGTGTTACGTGTGACCAGAATGTCGAGAAACGGAAGAGAATTGCGAGTCTCAAGTTCAAAAGTGAACTGAATAGCAGGATCAATAGAATTCATTGTTGAAAGAACTCTATTTAAATCATCTTTATTACCTTCAAACAGGGTAAAAGTATCGTCTACGTAGCGAAACCATGCCGGGAAGTTTAAAGTTTCAAACAATTTTGATTCATAATAATGCATGTAGATATCAGCCAGGATGGGACTGAGGGGGCTTCCCATGGCTAATCCCTCAGTTTGCTTGTAATATTTATTTTGGAAAACAAAATGTGTTAAACACATTTTGTTTTCCAACATTATTAATCAAGCAGTTAAAAAATTCTCATCTCAACACACTAAAAGCCACACTCTTATTTTAGGAGATTATAAAAATTCTGTTGTCATTCCCTTCTTTCCATCAATTAGCTATAAAGTTGCACATATTTTGCAGAAATTTAACTTTCGGGTTGTTTACTCTCCCATCAATAAAATTCCAACTTCTATACTCAAGGACCCCATTCCGGATATGAATTCCTGGGGTATTTATAGGATTCCTTGCCAGTGCGGTTTAATTTACATTGGCCAAACTAAGAGAGCCTTAAAATTTCGCGTCAAAGAACATGAGGCATATGTTAGAAAAAAGGAAACACAGAAGTCTTCTGTTGCTCAACATTGTTGGTCCGAAAATCACACTTTCAATTTTTCTGCTGCCAAAATTATTCAAAAAACATCTTCCATTGGAGAACTGGATTTTCTAGAGGCATTTCACATTCATAAAAATCTTTCTGTTCTAGTTAACGATCCTAATTCCAATCCAAATTTGCCTTCGGCTTTTAGAGAAATTATGTTTTAGTTCTGGTTTCGCCAACAGATGGCGCCACTTGCTTATTCTTGTCCAGGCTTTCTTATCTTATCTAAACATTATTTCCCATCTTGTTCATTTGCGGTTTTGCAGCTGAAGATGATGGTTCGGTAAAACCATCGAAACTAGTCCTGTGAAAATTTTGTAAATTAACGCTGATTTTTGTTGTTTGACTTCTGAATTATTACCTTTACTTATTAAATATTATGTTTTTTGCACTTAAACCAAAAACTTAATTCAACAGCAATATCGCAAAATAATTTTAAAATGAGCATATCTTTAGAATTTCCGATGCACAGTTCCGCGCGCTGGAGATAAAGTTTTTCCCCCATAGAGTGTTGCTATTACTCGCTTTGAAATCCTTGAGTTTGTTAATCAAAAATTCGTTAAAGTTTTAGAAAATATGAAATCGATAATAAAATAAATTCCAGATTTTAAATTTGATCTTCCCCATGCCCATATTCGTAGGAGGATTACATCACTCAAAATTTGATGGCTCTACGTACAGTTGTTTTATCACAATGCGAGAAATATACATGCAGCTTTATAGATGCTTCATTATTTAATTTCTATAAATATAATACAGCACTCTAATATTTGGTGGCAACAATTTAAAAAGTGATTCGCGATTCGCCGTTTATAGTGAATCAACGCAAAATGCCAAAGTGAAATGAATAGCCCTTCTGTTCAAATTGCTCCTTTGTTTCTAAAAACAGAAAAAGTATGCCAACACGTAACGTTACATTTTGAATTCTAAACGTATAGTCCTATACTGCTTTTAAAATATTTGTAATTTTAGTAATGAATTTTATGTGACGTAAATGCGAAGGTAATGATGTGCAATAATAAAGCTAAAAGGACCAAAAAATGGGCTAGTAGGAGTGAGTATAACACAGCAGATTTGGGGATTCGAGTTAGCGAGATCGTAAAAAAACATTAACAAACCCTTTTGGGCGACCGTTAAAATCTGAAACATTTCAGATTTTTCTTTTCTCCCCCCCCCCCTTTTTTTTTTTTTTTTTTTTTTTTTTTTTTGATTTCAAACAAATGACACATTAAAGGTTTCTTTTATATAAAATCGTAATAATGAGAACTTTGAGAAGTTTATTTCTTTTCTTAATTCCAGTATAAAAAAAAGTATTTTATTATCTCTCCTCAAATGCTCTTTTATTTCGAAGCGTCTCAGAAAGAATTGCTTTTCCTTAAATGACAAGCCAACAGGCGCCTGTCATGTTGATGGCAGTGAGACATGCTGAACAAGATCAAACGATCTGCGATGTATAGGAAAGTTGTTTCCCACAAACGCCTCAGGAAAGAAGAAAGAGAGAAAGAAATTGTCCCGCTTATTTTGGAACAGTTATTTGTTTACCCTGAATGCTTTTTAGATAACCATTTGCAATTCAGTTTGATTTTAACCAATAATTATTTAGCATCTTTACGTTTTTTTTTTTTTTTTTGCTACGAGAGATTTAGTGATGCTTAATAATACTTGTTTATTTAGTTCACTCTATGAATTGAACTTAATTAAACATTTTGACTGAATTTAAGTTAAATACTTCACATAATTAGTTGTGAAAGTAGGTTAGAGTAAGTTAACTTATAACGGAAAAATACACGAAGGCTAACCTATTTTTCCGTCATAATTTAACTTGCTCTAACATATCCGCCTGATTTTGTAAGGGAAAATGAATCATATTCATGATGCATATGAAAAATGAACATGTTCAAAGCGCATATATCCATTCTGCTATTGAGGGGCACTTCATTTAAAGAACGATCATTTGAGGAAACAGTGTACTGATCTCCCGAGTCCAACTCAAACAAGTGCACGTTATGAATATATCACCATGAAAAAGCAATAGTGCTATGATAATAGTTATTTTAACAGCGATGTAATTGTTTGCTGAAATTCTTGTATTATTAATGGTAACTACATTATCTATATGACGAAGAAATGATTACTCTCTCTCTCTCTCTCTCTCTCTCTATATATATATATATATATATATACATATATATATATGCAGTTACGGAAATCAACGAGCCCTTGTGCTTGGCGTAGATTTTAACTCAAGCTCCCTCAATTTCGAAGACAGACAGTACAAGTCTCTCTTCATCAGAAGCAAAGAAATTCTGCTTCTCCCTTCATCGCAGAATTTCTTTTCTTCTACGCCAAACACAAGGTTGTTGTTTTGAATAACTGCATGTTTTGCTTTAGCATGTTTCTTTTCTTTCTCTCTTTACTATATGTATCTTATTAGCGAATATACAACAACGTTTTTCTTCCTTGAAATATTGTTCTGAAACTGTACTGCTTTAATCGTGCCGCTTATGTTAAAAAAATATTATCATGTTGATGTAAACATTAATATTTGTTTTTACTTCTATGATAATTAATCTATAGAATTATCTCTCTCGTGAAACACTTTCTTTTTAATATTTTGTTTTTATTTTCTTTATATACAAGGCGAACTTTTATGCAAATTCTTTCTTTCTTCAAAGCACTTTCAAGCATAGCAGGGGGATTTTGATGTATATAGTCATCTTATAATAGAGGTATGGTATTATATTTCATTCTAGTGACTACAGAATAATGATGCAGAGGTATTTTTAGCACGGTCTAAATCATATATTTGCATTTTTATTTAAAAATTATAACAATTTTTATTTGATAAATATTTGCCATTAAGAGAATTAAAGCAAATATTTAGTTCCTATCTAAACATTTTAATAAGAAATTTTACAAAACACTGCGACCTCAGAAAAGTTGTCTTGCAATGTAACGGGAATATTTTGAAATGCTTTTTTTCATTACCACTAATGCAGTCTAAAACACTTGACAATTTTCCTGAATAACGGAGATCACAAACAATAACCGTATTTATTTAAAACACCTGTGACTTCTAAATTTTAACGAAGCAGCTTCTAGCATATCATTCGTGTACAGTAGCGAAATGAGTACTTGAAAAATAAAAATATAAGTAAATATAAAATGAAGAGAAGTGCAAGCTTGAATTTTTAAATTCAGCTTTATACGTCGTTTACTTAAATTACAGAATTAATAACATCAATGTGACATGTAGCCTTATCATAAATATTTTAAGGATATTGAGGATACAGCTTTAAAATGAAAGTTTTTATAATATTGGTAGAATTATGGGTTAAATTGTGGGTTATCAAGAAGGAAAGATATGTTTTCCTAATGTAGCTACAATCCTTGGTATAAGTCTGGATAAAAGTATATTAAACTGAAACACTACAGTCATGAAAAATCTTAGTATGAAAGATCCTAAAAAAATACATTTAAGTCTTGCTAAAATTTATTGCGTCAGATTTTTTTCACAGCTTACTGTCAGAGCAAACACTTTGCTTTGAAAAAACAGGCAGAAAGAATTAAATTGTGACTTCTTTTACAACTGTAAGTCAAGCTAGAAAAATGTAAAATACCTAATTAAATTGAATAGCAGGTTTTAGGAATAATATTTGTATTTAAGAATTAAAAACGTTCTATATGCTTTCTGGTACAAGCAAATGACTCTTCTACATATTTTTAAATATTTCATTCCTAGCAGCGAAACAAAAACTAAAGTTATTATTAAAACTAAATTTAAGGTTATTATTAAAACTAAGTAAACTAAAGTTAATGAAAGGTGAAATTATTCTTCAACAAAAGTACAATTCTGCGCTGCACCACGGGTATTCTGAGGCAAAATGGGGTGTACAAACAATAAATGAAGTAATTGCGAATAGTTGTTAAATCCTTAACGAAACTTTAGTAATTATGTTTTTAATGATAGAAACGACTCAAAACAAAATGTGTTCATCTTACAAAAAATTCGTTTCGCTAAACAAAACTCATTTTTAAAGGCAGCATAATCTCTTTGATGATTCTCTTGTTTAAAGTTTCATATAGCAAACTGAGACTTTTTATATGAAAAAAAAGCGTCGTTAAGCTCAAGTGAAATCAGCAATATAAACTATCTGATCCCTTTATATCGAATTATAGCCTTCCCCTTGCGTGATCTCGTGGTGTAACGGGGTCAGAATTGGCTAACCATTGAAAAATCCGTGATTCGATTCCCTTTGGGAGCACCTCTGATTTTTTACGTTTCGTGTTCTAGATATACTATTTAATGACTTTAGAGTACTAAGAGACCAAAATGTAGATAACGACTTTTCGCCAAACCTAAATTTGGCTCACTAAGATTCATCCTTTTCTCTCTTGTTAGGTTAAGTGATTGAAAATATACGAAAAATCGACTTGATACAATTGTTTTTTTACAGTGCGAGAAACATGCACACATTCATGCAGATTCTTCATTATTTAATTTCTTTAAAGATAATACAGGGGGATAATATTTAGTGGCATTAATTTGAAAAATGATTATTTGCTATTTATGGCGATTCAACGAAAAATGCCGTTTCGAGACTGATATCTCATTCAAGATTAACGTCCCTTTTGCGCGAATAATTTATCATTTTGCTTGGAAGAGTGGGAGAAAGAGTTTGGAGTCATTAGGTTATTCTGAAGCAGGAGATGTGAAAAATGAGGAATGCTCTCGCCGAGACTCGAACCACGGACCTCTCGAATACGGGCCGAGCTTGCTGACCGTTACACCACGAAAGCATGCCTAAAAAAGAGAGAAAATACCTCAAAAGTTTCAGAGGATTTTTTAATTCATAATAAAATATTTAATTTCAAGAACTACAATTTTAACACCCTGCTAAACACAGTCAGTATTATAAGCTTTTATTTAATTCGCTTGTAAAGAAGAATCAGGAGAGATGAAAAATGAGCAACGCCTTCGCCGGGCTCGAACCACGGACCTCTCGAATACTCGCCGAGTGTGCTGACCACTACGCTACGAAGATATGCTAAGAAGGCCGGAGAAATACCTTATATACTCCCCCTTTTAAAGGGCGACTGGCGGTTTTAGGGGACCCAATCGCCGAATCGTAGTGGTGAAGAATCATCATTCACCACCTTTTTTTAGTTCGGGAGCCACTGTAGAGACATAAGGTTATTTCGAAGGCAGGAGAGATAAAAGAATGCGCAACACCTTCTCCGGGACTCGATGCACTGGTCTCTCGAATACGCGCCAAGCGTACTGACTACTACACTACGAAGGAATGCTAAGAAGATGGGAGAAATATTTTATGCGCTCATAGCATTTGTCGCTATGGGCAAAACTTTGCTTTTCATTTCTAAATTACGATAACTATCGAGATCTTATTTTACACCTACATTCATTGTAGATGAAAATACAAAGTGATCGAAAACGATTTTTCAAAATTTGTTTCAGATTCTTTTTTAGTTTTAACGTTGAAACGATTTTTTACATATATTTTCGTATAATGAACAAAGTAAAAATTTCAAAATTTTTCTGTTTGCACCATTAGATAGATTTAAAAAGAATCTCTTAAAGTTTACATGAGATTTTATCGCAATTTCTTACTTCTCTTGTATAATCGCTGGACGTTTTTTTTTTCAACTATTTGACGTAACAAAATTGATTATTCAGCTTTGAAAAATTATTTTCCAATTCAGTAATTTGTTTGATAGCGTGTGATTGACATTAAAAAGATGAAGGTAAAAAAATAAAAAAAGATTCTGTAAAGTAAGGTTTTATTTAAACCTCATAAAATAAGTAATGAACTAAAAGGAATAAAATAATTTATAGTTTAATAAGAGAGAAATTAAATAATTCTCTTTATAAAATTCATGGATAATTTTATATCACGAATAATAAATACAAATGATCGGATAATTCAATTGCATGATCAAAATATAATCCATTATTTTTATAAATTTGTCAAGAGAGCTGTTTACTTCCACACCTCTCGAATTAATTTACACCTTTTCATTGCTCTCTGTTGGCAACACGCTTTGGATTTGTCGTCGTCAGAATTCGTTTGCTAGAGTGTAGCTAACATAAAACTGTTCTAATACTTATTTTAAATCTTAACTGTGTTAATGTATTATTACCAGGTGTTTACATATGAATATTTTATCATTATGTGTTTACAGTTTGGCTTGTATAAATTGAGAGTAGCTGAAGTTATTAAAGTTATTTCGAATCGAAACACGAAGCTACTCTTACGATTTCCGCGCCATTTTACTATAGGAGCGTGTAAACAAGCGCTATACCTGTATGCTTGTTACTCGTGATGTAAAGTTACCAATGAATTTTCTAAAGAGAATTATTTAATCACGTGTCTCATTAAACTGCATGATAAATTATTTTCCGCCTTTCAGTTCATTAATGATTTGACTTTTAATTAAAACTTATTTTATAAAATAAATAAATAAACAAATAAAAATGTTTCTTATTTGAGATAGTGAAATATGATAATGCGGATACTTTATTTATGTTAGGATATAAATGGGAAAGCGCATTGCAGCTTTCCTTAGAGCCTTCCGTATGTGTTTAATTATTTTTTAAACATTTCGTTAATTTTGGGCACTGATCGTGTGAAACCATGTTCGAGAAGGAAATGCGAACGAAATAAAATTGCCCCGAGCTGTTTACGCTCAAAAGCAAAATGCATCCTATGAATGCAGGTGCGCATTCGTTGCATTTTAACAGGAAGCTAAACGGAAATAGACTATTTTTTTCTTTTTTAACAACGGAAGAGCTACTAAGATTGCAGGATGCTTGCACAAACTACGCTATTTACATTTCTCGGTCAGATTCCTGCATTACGCCATGTCTTTAGTCTAGAAACTACAATTAGGACTTGAAATTCATTAGTAATCCTTGCATAATAAATAAAATTCTTCCATAATTTAGTATTAACAATTCCTGCATGGTTAAAGCATATCCCATGATAATGCGAAGTTATTAATATCACAAATAGCTTTGTAATTTTATGCTGTTTCTGATACTAGCAAATACACAGTGGTTTTCTTTTCTATCTATTCAGTACATATATCTGTAGCTCATTTAAACATTTGAATTAAACAGTTTCTTTTTTCAAATTCAGCTGTGGTGTAAGGTTTAAGACCAAATAATTTAAACAATTGAAAAAAAAAATTTAAAAAGTCACATCATTTCTACTTCCAAAAAATCTGAAAGGTTTCAGATTTTAAATTACGTCCTAAGGGGTGTTTTTTTAACGTTTTGTGTGTTACCTTTATTTATCAAATATCATGTTCTCTGCACTTAAACCACAAAATTCAATTCAGTAGCAATGTAGCAAAATAATTTTAAAATGAGCATATCCTTAGAATTTCTGATACATAGTTCCGCCCCCCCCCCGCCGTAGAGTGTTGCCATTGCTCGCTTTTAAATCGTTGAGTTTGTTACTCAAACTTTCGTTAAAGTTTTACAAAATATGAAATCGATAATAAAACAAATTTGAAATTTCAAATTTGGTCTTCCACATGCCCATATTCGCAGGAGGATTACGTCATTCAAAATTCGATGGCTCTATGTACCGTTGTTTTATCACAATACGAGAAATATACATACATTTATGCAGATTTTTCATTATCTAATATCTGGCAACAGTTTGAAAAATGAAACGGACATTTATAGTGATTCGACGCAAAACGCAAAATTAAAACGAAAACAATAGTCCTGTATATATTCAGGGACCCTTTGAGCTAATAAATTTCGAAAATTAAAAAATATAACTTCCTTTAATTTTCGAAGTTACATTTTCTAATATAGGAAATCTTAAGAATGCAAGTGCTTGAAATTATAAATATATACATATATATATATATAGTATTTACTTATATATTACATATTTAAGGTGTAGTGATTGTGCCTGTAACCAAGTGCAACCTGTGGCAAATCCTTGAATAGACATTTAAACGACAGCTATGTTTATGGCCTAAAAACTCTCTTAATTCACAATTTATGAAACTTAACTCGAACAGAAACGTTAGTTGTGAATATTACATCTATAAATCGGTCATAATTCCATTAACTAAGTTGTAAGAGAGTCCACCTACAAGTGGTAAACGTAAAAAGCAAAATCTTATGGAATGCTGCTATTTCTTTATGCTTTCTATTCTGGCAAGCGGAAGTGCTTTATCTATAAAAATGCCATTCTGTAATCATACTGCGATCACTGTCTTATCTCGATTTACGTAATACAACTAGTTTGCTTTACTTTAACAAGTGTTTCACAAAATGCCATAGTTTCAGTAAATAGCAGTTAAGTACTTTATGACAATGCAGCACTAATATGCGCTATTTGCCTGCTACGTTAATAAAGAATGAGCAGCTAAAATGTTGATTTAGTTGCATTTATTGCCTACTAATGTTGTATTCTGAGCTGAATCTAACTGCACATGTATTTAAAGGTGCGAATCTGGAAAAGACATGACTCCTAATGTTTCTTTGCAATTCAAATTTAGAATTTTATTTCTGCGATATATGAGTTAGATCGTGGAAATTATGTATCATTAAATTGCAATGATTCTTTTACACAGAGGCTATAGTTCAAATAAAAATAAACACGCATTTCCAAAACCTTTCTTTCATTGCGAATATATTTTGGGCTATCTGAATATTAAATGGCCTTGATGATGTACATCTACCAAAGTAATAAAATTAGTTTGAAAATTAATTTAACAGTGTAACAAGGAAAAACACTGAGTCCCGTACTTGAGAAAAATAGCAGATGGGAAACTAAAAGTAAGATACAATCTATATTTAATGTGATATTAAAATATCTGATGTGGACATCACATGTACGGCTTATTAAATTGTACGCATTTTTGCTGCACTTCATTTAAGCTTATTTCCTCTAATTTCATTACAGATTATTTCTAATTCAATCATTTCAGTTCTCACTTCGCGGCAAGGCAAAAATACATAAAAACTCAATCCTCTTTTAAATTGTAAAATACAGAATACCCTAAAATATCAAATGCAGTTAAGAACTGTAAAAAAAAAAAAAAAAAAAAAAAAAAAAAAAAAAAAAAAAAAATTTCGAATTAAAATTAGAATTTCTAAGCAAAAACAAGCAATTCGGTCAGCTGGAAAGAAGATAAAATTTTTCAGTGCACAAAACTGAAAATTAACTTTTGGTCAAACTTGGCAAAAATACACTAAAGTTGGTGGACTAATTGACTTTATTCACTATTTTATTAAGAGTTCCAAATGTAAACAAATGAAGGCCTCATCCGTGAAGAAATGTTCTTGAATCAATAGTAACCGTGCTTATTATTCTTGAAATTGAAATAACTGGAAAACAGCAATTACCTCTGGCACTCCCTTCTTTCTCAGCATGCCTACCCATTCAGCTACATTTTCCAGTTTCGTGACAAATTAGTTTCACCGATTTAGAATAATGTTTGTTTTACGACCCCGCACATCACTGTTTTCAACAATGAAAAAGAATTAATTCATGCTATACGAGCCCACCGGGCGGCCGAGTGGTAAAGCCGCTGAACACTGGTAGTTCAGTCTGAGGCTCGAATTCCGCGAACGGGTTAGCTGCATGGGCGTTTTCCTGATGCTCCCCACGTACAGTGTATATACGAGCCAATTCCCCTTAGAAAGTCCTCCACGAAGGCATTCCTCCTCTTAGGCAGATAGCCCCTTGAGCTTTGCCCGTAATCATACAAACTCATCCATGCCATACTTTCTAGCCACTTTGCGAGTTTCCTACTTTTATACCGTTTATATAACTGTTAGCATTCCCAATTTTCTCATCTGGCTCTTTTTCTTGTTAATATTGTGCTTTACATTTTCCACAAAGTTTAGGCTGGGATAAAACTGATGCATTAAAGATTTAGAAATTTCCTCATTATATTACGTTGTCAAACCAAGCTAGATGACCAGTTTGCTGCTTTGCCTAAGAAGAAAAAAACAGTAAAAATCGCTAATTTTTATCACCGCAGCCAACAAAAATAAGTATCTTATTAAAAAATTATTATTACCTTGCTCATTAAATAAATAAATATTTGAAAATTAATTCTGTAACGTAAGCTAGCGAATTTTACATTACGTTATTGTAGATGCTAACAAGGTAATAAATCCATACAGCACTATTTAAAAAGAAATATTATATCCTATGGCAAAGTCGCTTTTTAAAAATTACTACCGCATTTCTCACATCATCGAGTAAAACTGAATTTAGTGATTGCATAATAAAATAATTTTATGGCTAATTATAGTAGAAATATTTGTAAATTTTTGTTTCACGTTCGAATACAATAGAACAGGAGCAAAATATATCTTAAAAGGTTTTATGCTATTTAAAAAAAATTTAAAAAGTAAACAAAAAGGCATTTTATAAAGTTAAACAAGATTTAATCGATGGAAGAGTTTAATAAAAAAAAAGATGTGAATTTAGAGAAATTTAAGTACATGGCAAAATATTTTAACACAAATGTTCTTAATCTATTTCTAGATTTAAGAACTGTTGTTCAGAGGCCAATATTTAGACTAAAGAAGCCATCGATTTAGGAGAATACACTTTATTTTATTTATTTACACGAATAATGAATAGTATGGTGTATTGAGAATACGGCAAAGCACACTATAGCTATCTGCCTAAGGGGAGGGATGCCTTCGTGGAGGACTTTCTAAAGGAAACTGGCTCGTATACACGTTACACATGGGGAAAACCACGAAAACGCCTATGCAGGCAGCCCATTCGCAGGATTCGAACCTCGGACCGAACTACCAGTGTTCAGCGATTTTACCGCTCGGCCGCTGGTGGGCCCGAATAATGAATAAAAAAAAATCACACAGGAAATCATATTGAGCATCACACAGCAAATAACATATCACCATACGCTCGAAGCTCGAATGACGGATGTGTAGGTAGAAGAGACAGCTGCGCCATCATAATTAATACGCATGCGCATAAGAAAAAAGGTTTGCTCGCCTCTACCCAACACACTCCTCCTGCGAGCAACATTTTTTCAATATAAAAATGAGATACAAACAATATATAACACATTACATTAAGAAATTAAGGAAATTATTTTCAATGTATACATCAATTTTTCTTCACTGACACCCTTAGTAAGAAAATCTGCAATCATATTGTCGCGCCACTATCGAACTCCATGAGAGGTAAGTTTCTCTGTTACGGAATGGCAACGAGAGAGATTGTTGTTCTAAAGATGGATGATCGAACTGCGTTGTAACGATCATTTTTGAGGATGTTGCGTACTGTAAAATGAACTTATTACCCTGTGTTAAATAGTATTAAAATGCTATATATTAAAAGATTTTTCATCTGATCTAAATTTTAACAAACCGCTCATTAATTTTCTCTTAAACTCACAATGTTCATGACATTTCTGGCGCCCAGGGTGGGCGTGTTTGTTGGAAATATGTCGGATGAAAGAATAGATAGGGTAGTTGATTACCTTATACTTCTGTTTTGAAGTTATTGATTATTGTTTTACTGAAGTTTAAAATACTTTTCTTGCCTAATTTTTATCTGAATATTTTAAACTTTTATGACAAAATGGAAGTGATGAAAAGAAACAAAACTGCGCAACGTTCAGCTTTTACTAAAGCATATAAAAGACTAGATGATCTTTTAAATGATGATAATGTTGATTATGAAGAAGCAGAAATGTGCTTTTATTTGTTCAAGAAAAAGGCAGAAACATTAGAATTGACGCACGGTGCTTATTTAGATACTATAACTGACGATAAAGAATTCGAAACAGAATTTGAAATAACAGAGGACTATCGAGAGAAGGCTGTTAGGATACAGTTAAAATCGGAACGATTTCTAAATAATATTAAGAGTAAATTAAACGAAATCCAAAATACATCGTCAGAGAGTAGTCAGAAATTAGTTACTGATGAAAATACATGTAAAACTTTGTGCCAAAGCTTACCGAAAGTAGAACTTTTTAAGTTCGCCGGTGATTTAAAAAATTGGCTTACGTTTTGGAATCAGTTTAAAAACATACATGAAAATAATAACTTAACGAATGCAGACAAATTCCATTATTTGATACAGTCAACAAAAATTAAATCAGAAGCTAGAGATATTGTAGAATCTTTTCCGCTGACGAACGAAAATTATCCTTTGGCTATAGAAAACCTTACTGAGAGATATGGGTGTAAAGAACTTTTAATTGATTTTTATGTTCGAGAGTTAATAAAACTTGTTTTGGATAACGCAGCGAAAAGGAAGCAGGATTCTTTGAGTAGTTTGTATAACAAACTTTCAACACAACTTAGAGCCCTGAGCAGTCTTGGTGTAACGACTGATCAGTGTGGAACAATTTTATATCCTCTTGTGGAAAGTGCTATTCCTATTCACGTATTGCGATCGTTTGAAAGACAACGAAAAATTACTGAATCTGAACGAAACATTTCGAGTCTTGATGCAATAATTGAATTTCTGAAAAGCGAAGTTCAGTCAGAAGAAAAAATAAAATTAAGCAGAGCGGATATTTTTTCTAAGTCTGATCGTAAGCACTTGGCAACTAGCCAAAATATTCCTTCCGCGTCGGATTTGATGAATCATGAAGCAATACCTTTTTGTTCGTTTTGTTTAAAAGATCATGAAACGCGTAATTGTAAAAAGGCGTTTTATATTCCGTTAGATGAAAAAATGTCTGCGGTAAAAAAGAAAGGTTTATGCAGAATATGCTTGGTTAAAGGTCACCTCAGTAACCAGTGTCGATCAAGTGTTAAGTGTCAGATTTGTTCAAAAAGGCATTTGAAATTTTTTTGTCCTAGTCTTGAATGTAATAAGTCTAGTGAAATGCATAACCAGGAAAATGATGAGAAAAAAGAGAAAACAATCGATTCTTTGCATTCGCGTGCTACGAATGAAGTTTTCCTTCAGACCCTAGTTGTGAACATAGAGGGTAAGAATAAAAGGCGTAAAGTTAGATTAATGATTGATACGGGTAGCTCAAAAAGTTATGTTTTAAAGTCTACTGCAGAAGAAATGGGTTTTGACTTGCAATGGGAGGAAGAATTTAGTCACTCTTTATTTGGTGGAAAGAAAACTGAAATTTATAAACATCAATGTTACAAGATTTATTTGAGTAGCCTTGATGGTAAATATTCGTGTAAATTAGATGCTGTAGACCATGATGTTATTTGTAATGATATTTCAAGCATAAGATACGGTTCTTGGATTCGCTAATTAGGAAATAAGGGAATACGCTTAACTGATACCCAAGGGAATCCAGGCCCTATTGAAGTACTGTTAGAGGCAGACGTTGCAGGGAAGTTATTTACTGGCAAACGAGAAGAACTAAGAACAGGTTTAGTGGCTATAGAAACAAAATTGGGTTGGACTTTGATGGGTAAAGTACCTCAATCCGAACATCAGCACAATGTAAATATGACTATAGTTTCTATGTTATCTCAAGAAGACCTGCCTATTTCATCGTTGTGGGACTTAGAGAATTATTGGGTATCCGAGATCTTGTTGAACAAAAAACTAAAGAAGAGTCAAGAAGAGCTATTATGGTTCATTTCCAAGAAACAGTTCGTCAATTAGAAAATGGTAGATACGAGGTTGATATGCCTTGGAAGATTGAGCATGCAGTCTTACCTGACAATTATGACCTATCTTTAAAAAGACTCGAATCTACTACGAAGAAGTTGGAAAAAATCGGATATCGTGAAAGGTATCATGAAGTCTTTAATGAATGGCTGCAGGAAGGAGTGATTGAAGAAGTTCCCCAAAAGGAGTTGTCTTTACCCGTTATTCATTACCTCCCACATCGTCCGGTCATTAAGGAAACGTCCTCACTCCTCACTATCTTCCATGGAAATTAGACCCATTTTTGATGCTTCGGCAAAGCTTTCTAATCAGCCATCTCTAAATGATTGCTTAGAGACTGGAATTAATTTTATTGAAACTATTCCGTTTATTCTAGAAAGATTTCGCTTACATGAAATTGGTGTGATTTCAGACATCAGAAGAGCTTTTTTACAGATATCTCTAAATGAAAGAGATCGAGATTTTTTACGATTTCTTTGGTATGGTGATGATGGTAGAGTGAAGACATTTCGTCACACCCGTGTGGTATTTGGCATTACTTGTAGTCCATTTTTGCTGATGGCGGTTATTGACCATCATTTATCCAAAGAAACGTGGAAAGAAAAATATTCTGAAGAATTTTTTAAAAAATTACAAGATAGTTTTTATGTCGATAATTGCGTAACTAGTGTACAAAATAATGACGAACTAGAAATATTCATCGAATCTGCAACTAATGTAATGAAAGAAGAAATGTTTGATCTCAGAGGATGGGAAAGTTCTGGCATTCCTGCATTTTCAGAAAGTAAAACATCACCGGTATTAGGACTGGTTTGGGACAAAGATTTAGATACCTTAGAAATAGACACCGAATTTTTGAAATTTGATGAAAGAGAAAAAGTAACTAAAAGGAAAATGCTTTCACTAGTTAGTCGAGTATTTGATCCCATAGGTTTCCTTGCACCTGTTATGATTCAGCCTAAGATTTTGCTGCAGGCCGCTTGGAAGAGCAAAGAATCATGGGATGATGAAGTGAATGATGAAATAAAGAAGAATTTTTTAAAATGGGGAAAACAACTGAAATACCTCAAAAATATAAAAATTCCAAGATGGTTAGGTGTGATGAAGGAATCCAATTTAAGTATCCATACTTTTGTCGATGCCAGCAAGGCAGCTTATGCGGCATGCATTTTCTTAAGAAGTGAATCCAGTATGGGTTCAGTGACTGTTCAATTACTTCAAGCCAAATCACGAATAACTCCAACGAAGACTATTACTATACCACGACTTGAACTAATGGCTGCTACCATAGGTACTAGGCTGTTTAGTTCTGTGAAGCAAGCTCTAAAACTTCCCAACATCAAGACTTACTTTTGGACAGATTCTTCCACAATCCTTGTGTGGATAACTCGTCGAGAACAGTGGTCGGTATTCGTTACAAACAGAATAAGTGAAATTAGAAAATTGACAATTTCGGAAGATTGGTTCCATATTTCAACTGACCAGAATCCAGCAGACATTTTGTCAAGAGGTTGTGGACCTAGGCAATTTCAGAAACGCAAGTGGTGGCAAGGGCCAGCCTGGTTGAAGAATCCGAAGGAGCAGTGGCCAAAGTCAGCTGTAAATATTAACGAAAAAGAAGTAGAGATAGAGAAACGAAAGTCAGTCATCTCTGCTAGTAACACAGAGCTAGAGTCAATACCATTACAGTTAGCCAGAAGATTCTCTAGATTTTCAAAGGTGATTAGGGTTATGGCTTGGATACTGCGTTTTCAACCAAAGGCCAAGGACTTAAGGAAATGTAAGGAACTTCAAAATGAAGAATTGTTAAATGCACAAAGGACTATTTTCCGTGTAATACAAAAGGAATGTTACTCCAATGAAGAAACACGAAAAAATTTGAAAGGTCTTCTAATATATGAAGATGAAGAAGGAATTTTACGATTGAAGTCCAGATTGATAAATGAGGAAGAATCGAAAGATTTTATTTCTCCAATAATTCTACCATCGAAACACCTGGCAGTGAGAAGATTTATAGCCCAAGAACATATTGCTAACAAGCATGCTGGGACATTAACTCTACTTACTGTTTTACGGGAAAGATTTTGGATAGTGAAAGGGAAAAGAACTGTCCGGAGTATTATCAAAGAATGCTTAACATGTAAAAGGCAAAAGGTAAAACATCTTGAGGTACCTTTTCCGCCTCTTCCAAAAGACCGAACTGAAGTAGCAGCAGTTTTTCAAGTATCAGGTGTAGATATTTGGACCTCTGTTGACTAAATCTAAACAAAAGGTGTGGATAGTACTTTTTACTTGCGCCGTATTTAGAGCTGTCCATCTTGAGCTTGGATGAAGCTAAAGATGAAGCTCAAGATCTAGCTTGGATGAAGTCATTGGTACCTTCACTGAGTATCAATGACTTCATCCAAGCTATGCGTAGGTTTATAGCCAGAAGAGGACGAATTTCTGTGATGTATTCAGACAATGGTACTAATTTTACAGGACTAAATAATGCTCTGAAACAATTAGTTTGGACTACAATTGAAAGTGAATTTAGAGTCAACGAAATTCGTTGGAAGTTTAACCCACCCTCCTCTCCATGGTGGGGAGGCTTCTGGGAACGCTTGATTGGGATTTTGAAAGATCTTTCGAGAAAAAATCTTGGACGCTCCTGTTTGTCTTACGAGGAATTGCAGACTCTCGTCTGTGAATGCGAATCTATCATGAACAGCAGACCATTAACTTACATATCCGAGGAACAAGATCTGAAGACCTTGACCCCCTCAATGTTTCTTCAGGACATTCCATTAAATGATGTTGCTGATTTGGATCAAATTGAAAAGACTAATATTGTTTTGAGATGGAGACATATTCAAAAGGTTCGTGAAAATCTAAAACGAAGGTTTAAAAGGGAGTATCTGGGTTTCCTTCGTTCTTCAGTTAACAAAAGAGAAGATAAAATAAATGTAGGTGACATAGTGTTAATTGGTACAGATGATAAAAAAAGGCTCCATTGGCTGCTAGGGAGAGTACTGGAACTCTTTCCAGGGAAAGATGGAATCATCAGACTTGTGAAACTGCGAACTGAAAAGGGAAACATATTAAGACCAATCCAACGACTGTATCTTTTGGAATTGACCCCAAATTACGAGCAAGTCGTATCGGAACCTCAGAAGGTTCCGGAAGTGGTAGCTGAAAATCCTGAGCTTAATACTGACTCTAATGAAACTGTTCACGTGTCTCGCTCAGGACGAAATATAAAACCAGTTAAAAGACTGGATTTATAAACTTCTTAACAAACTTTTGAACTTTCTGTGTTTGAACTCTAAAATATTGATTTCTATTTGCATTTTAATATTTTGAAATATTTCTATTATTATTATGTACGTTATTGTTATTTCAAAATTGTATGTATGTATTATCATTATATTACTGTTTTGAGTTTGTATCCCCAAACTCAAGGTGGGGAGAATATCGCGCCACTATCGAACTCCATCAGAGGTAAGTTTCTCTGTTACGGAATGGCAACGAGAGAGATTGTTGTTCTAAAGATGGATGATCGAACTGCGTTGTAACGATCATTTTTGAGGATGTTGCGTACTGTAAAATGAACTTATTACACTGTGTTAAATAGTATTAAAATGCTATATATTAAAAGATCTTTCATCTGATCTAAATTTTAACAAACCGCTCATTAATTTTCTCTTAAACTCACAATGTTCAAGACACATATTATCAGTTTGTGAATATTCCAACTTAATAACATTGTCCTTTGTTAAGTCCTTTATAAAATGGAAACGTAAGTTCATGTGTCTGGATTTCGTAGAAGATCTGACACAGTTGATCCACTAGATGGCAGCTTGACTGTCTGTATTCAAGACCACTGCACCATTCAAAAATTGCTTACATTTTAATTCTGATAATAAATTTACAGTTCAAATGATATCCTTACAAATTTCAGAAATAGAAAATAATTCTGCTTCACAAGTAGACAGACTAACACTTTTCTTCTTACATTTCCAAGAAATCAATGAATCACCTAGTAAAATAGTACCACCAGAAAATGACTTACCATTTTCTGCATTTCCCCAGCTAGCATCAGCATATGCATTTAAAACTCCAAAATCATTGCTATAGAAAAGTTTTTTATTTTTTGTACCTTTTAAATACCTTAATACCCTTTTAGCCAAAAGGTAATGCCTTTTTTCTGGTACATGATTAAACTGTGGCAAATAAGTTGTTACAAATGATATATCAGGACGCGTTCTATTCGCTAAATATAAAAGTTCCCCAATTAATTCCTGATACAAAATTGCATCAGTTTTTTCATTTGTACATGAAAAACCTTTATCTGCCCCTTTAACGATTGGCGTTTTTACTGCTTTACAATTTTCCAGATTGTGTTTAGTCAATAAAGATTCAATATATTCTGTTTGAGACAAACATATACCATTTTCAAGTTTTTCTATTTGCATTCCCAAAAATTTTAAATTAGTATTTTCATGTAACTCAAATACATTTTTAATTTTAGAAACAATATTTTCAAGCATTTTTTGATTATTACAGAAAACAGCTAAATCATCAACATACAAACACAATATAAAAATGTTTTTGTTATCATTATAAATGAATATACAATTATCAGATGCTAACTGTACCAGCCCAAGTTTTTCTAATTCAGTTTTGATTTTCATATACCAATTTCTACCCGATTGAGGCAACCCATAAATACTTTTCTTCAATTTACATACTTTTCCTTCTCCAATCAGTTTTTCATAACCAGGTGGAGGAGTCATATACGCATCCTCCTTTAAGTCACTGTACAGGTACGCTGTTTTTACATTGTAAAATTTAACAGTCAAGTTTAATTTAGCTGAAAGTGCAAGCAATAATCTAAAACATTCAATATTAACTACTGGTGAATATGATTCGGTATAATCCTTATTTTTTATTTGATTAAACCCAGCCGCTACTAATCGCGCTTTATATTTTACTTCTCCAGAGTCTGCTTCCTTCAAAGTATACACCCACTTACTTTTTACCAATTTTGTTTTTTCAGGCCTCTCTACTATTTCCCACACTTCGTGTTTATGTAATGAATCTAATTCATTTTCCATTGCGGATTTCCAGTCATACCAATTAGCACTTTGTTTTGCTTCTGAAAAATCATTCGGAACATTACTGATTATACTTGACGCTAGTTGTTTTGATTTGAGCCTCTCGGATTGTCTTAACAGTATTTCATTTCCATATTTATTACCTTTTTCATAGCTATCAGATGTTTGGACTTTATTCCCCCTGTCATCACCCCCGCTACTTCGAAATTCGATGAGTCATCATATTCGCTTGCTTGAGTATTTTCCGTAACAACCAATTCGAGGTGTGGTTTTTGATCTACTTCGTTTCCCTTTCCTTTTAATTCTTCAATATCCCAAGTTTCTAAGGCTTTATTTTCCCCCATATAATTACTAAACTTTAAAGATTCGTTAAATTTAACCGATCGTTCTTCAATTATTTTGTTACTTGCTATATCATAAATACGATATACTTTTCGTTCTCTAGCACAGTGGTTCTTAACCGTGGGGTGTGGGAATGTATTTTTGGGGGTGTGGGAGAAACCCCTACCTAACCATAAAAATTATTAAATATCATTTATTAAATTTCTTATAATAAAAGATTTGAAATCTGCATTAGTGTCCCTAATATTGAAGCTCATAAAAATTGGTAGCACCTAGCTCACTTATCGGCAAAAAACACAAGAAAGAGCCGATGCCGAGGGGCGTATACACTACGCTACGAAAAGGCATCAAACGCCACAAACAAACGCGAACAGGCAGCTAGGTGACGGAGAAAAGAAAGAAAACTTGTGGGAATACAAGCGGAGAACGTTATCCCAGCTTGCGCATGCGCTGAGTTCAATTTGTGCTACTCCAATGGAATCTACGGATTCACAGATTTGTATCTGCATCTACTGCGCCTGTGTTAGGTTGAGTCAAGTTGAGTCAACTATTGTCTGAGACATGTGTATTGTGTATTCTGACTTGTCCAGAAACCTCTTGAGACAAATACATTCTTAATTGCGCGTTCAAAACGAATAGGATTCAGTGATATTACAAACGTAAGAACATTATATATATTATATTAGATTATTTCTAAATAATTAAATCATTTATAGTGAACCCCACTATGTCAAAAAAAAAAAAAAAAAAAAAAACGACAATGGAACGATAAGTATGCCGGTTATTCATTTACCTGCATAACCGGAAAAGATGGCACACAACGACCGCAATGCACCTTGTGTTCCAAGATATTTTTAAACAGCAATCTCAAACCATCAAAGATATTAGAGCATTTCAACAATCTGCACATTGGCGAAAAAGCGCATAGCCATGAACAGCTTGAAGTCAAAGAAGGCTCGGTTTGATACCAGTGGAACTACCCTAAAATTATGCGGACCAGCAATTGAAAAACCTTTATTAGAAGCGTCATATCAAGTAGCATATTTATGTGCAAAAAAAAAAAAAAAAAAAAAAAAAAAAAAAAAAAAAAAAAAAAAACCTCACACGATCGCTGAAGAGTTGATTAAACCTTCTGCTTTAATTATTGCTAAAACAGTTTTAGATTCGGAAGCACATAAAATAATCCAACAGATTCCATTATCGAATGATATTATCAGATCGCGAATACAAGATCTAAGTGAAGATATATTAATGCAAGTAATTGAAGACATAAAAATCAGTTCACTAAAATAAGCATGCAATTGGGTGAGTCAACTGATGTTGATAATTGTAGCCAACTTTTGGTATTTGTCAGGTATGTGAGGGAAAAAGAGGTGATAGAAGAATTTCTATTTTGTGAGCCACTGGAGGTGAATACGGAGTTTGTGAGCCACGGAGGTGAATTTCCCACACTTCGTGTTTATGTAATGAATCTAATTCATTTTCCATTGCGGATTTCCAGTCATACCAATTAGCACTTTGTTTTGCTTCTGAAAAATCATTCGGAACATTACTGATTATACTTGACGCTAGTTGTTTTGATTTGAGCCTCTCGGATCGTCTTAACGGTATTTCATTTCCATATTTATTACCTTTTTCATAGCTATCAGATGTTTGGACTTTATTCCCCCTGTCATCACCCCCGCTACTTCGAAATTCGATGAGTCATCATATTCGCTTGCTTGAGTATTTTCCGTAACAACCAATTCGAGGTGTGGTTTTTGATCTACTTCGTTTCCCTTTCCTTTTAATTCTTCAATATCCCAAGTTTCTAAGGCTTTATTTTCCCCCATATAATTACTACACTTTAAAGATTCGTTAAATTTAACCGATCGTTCTTCAATTATTTTGTTACTTGCTATATCATAAATACGATATACTTTTCGTTCTCTAGCACAGTGGTTCTTAACCGGGGGGTGTGGGAATGTATTTTTGGGGGTGTGGGAGAAACCCCTACCTAACCATAAAAATTATTAAATATGATTTATTAAATTTCTTATAATAAAAGATTTGAAATCTGCATTAGTGTCTCTAATATTGAAGCTCATAAAAATTGGTAGCACCTAGCTCACTTATCGGCAAAAAACACAAGAAAGAGCCGATGCCGAGGGGCGTATACACTACGCTACGAAAAGGCATCAAACGCCACAAACAAACGCGAACAGGCAGCTAGGTGACGGAGAAAAGAAAGAAACTTGTGGGAATACAAGCGGAGAACGTTATCCCAGCTTGCGCATGCGCTGAGTTCAATTTGTGCTACTCCAATGGAATCTACGGATTCACAGATTTGTATCTGCATCTACTGCGCCTGTGTTAGGTTGAGTCAACTTGAGTCAACTATTGTCTGAGACATGTGTATTGTGTATTCTGACTTGTCCAGAAACCTCTTGAGACTAATACATTCTTAATTGCGCGTTCAAACCGAATAGGATTCAGTGATATTACAAACGTAAGAACATTATATATATTATATTAGATTATTTCTAAATAATTAAATCATTTATAGTGAACCCCACTATGTCAAAAAAAAAAAAAAAAAAAAAAAAAAAAAAAAAAAAAAACGACAATGGAACGATAAGTATGCCGGTTATTCATTTACCTGCATAACCGGAAAAGATGGCACACAACGACCGCAATGCACCTTGTGTTCCAAGATATTTTTAAACAGCAATCTCAAACCATCAAAGATATTAGAGCATTTCCACAATCTGCACACTGGCGAAAAAGCGCATAGCCATGAACAGCTTGAAGTCAAAGAAGGCTCGGTTTGATACCAGTGGAACTACCCTAAAATTATGCGGACCAGCAATTAAAAAACCTTTATTAGAAGCGTCATATCAAGTGGCATATTTATGTGGAAAAAAAAAAAAAAAAACCTCACACGATCGCTGAAGAGTTGATTAAACCTTCTGCTTTAATTATTGCTAAAACAGTTTTAGATTCGGAAGCACATAAAAAAATCCAACAGATTCCATTACCGAATGATATTATCAGATCGCGAATACAAGATCTAAGTGAAGATATATTAATGCAAGTAATTGAAGACATAAAAATTAGTTCACTAAAATAAGCATGCAATTGGGTGAGTCAACTGATGTTGATAATTGTAGCCAACTTTTGGTATTTGTCAGGTATGTGAGGGAAAAAGAGGTGATAGAAGAATTTCTATTTTGTGAGCCACTGGAGGTGAATACGGAGTTTGTGAGCCACGGAGGTGAGTTTCCCACACTTCGTGTTTATGTAATGAATCTAATTCATTTTCCATTGCGGATTTCCAGTCATACCAATTAGCACTTTGTTTTGCTTCTGAAAAATCATTCGGAACATTACTGATTATACTTGACGCTAGTTGTTTTGATTTGAGCCTCTCGGATCGTCTTAACGGTATTTCATTTCCATATTTATTACCTTTTTCATAGCTATCAGATGTTTGGACTTTATTCCCCCTGTCATCACCCCCGCTACTTCGAAATTCGATGAGTCATCATATTCGCTTGCTTGAGTATTTTCCGTAACAACTAATTCGAGGTGTGGTTTTTGATCTACTTCGTTTCCCTTTCCTTTTAATTCTTCAATATCCCAAGTTTCTAAGGCTTTATTTTCCCCCATATAATTACTACACTTTAAAGATTCGTTAAATTTAACCGATCGTTCTTCAATTATTTTGTTACTTGCTATATCATAAATACGATATACTTTTCGTTCTCTAGCACAGTGGTTCTTAACCGGGGGGTGTGAGAATGTATTTTTGGGGGTGTGGGAGAAACCCCTACCTAACCATAAAAATTATTAAATATCATTTATTAAATTTCTTATAATAAAAGATTTGAAATCTGCATTAGTGCCCCTAATACTGAAGCTCATAAAAATTGGTAGCACCTAGCTCACTTATCGGCAAAAAACACAAGAAAGAGCCGATGCCGAGGGGCGTATACACTACGCTACGAAAAGGCATCAAACGCCACAAACAAACGCGAACAGGGAGCTAGGTGACGGAGAAAAGAAAGAAAACTTGTGGGAATACAAGCGGAGAACGTTATCCCAGCTTGCGCATGCGCTGAGTTCAATTTGTGCTACTCCAATGGAATCTACGGATTCACAGATTTGTATCTGCATCTACTGCGCCTGTGTTAGGTTGAGTCAAGTTGAGTCAACTATTGTCTGAGACATGTGTATTGTGTATTCTGACTTGTCCAGAAACCTCTTGAGACTAATACATTCTTAATTGCGCGTTCAAACCGAATAGGATTCAGTGATATTACAAACGTAAGAACATTATATATATTATATTAGATTATTTCTAAATAATTAAATCATTTATAGTGAACCCCACTATGTCAAAAAAAAAAAAAAAAAAAAAAAAAAAAAAAAAAAAAAACGACAATGGAACGATAAGTATGCCGGTTATTCATTTACCTGCATAACCGGAAAAGATGGCACACAACGACCGCAATGCACCTTGTGTTCCAAGATATTTTTAAACAGCAATCTCAAACCATCAAAGATATTAGAGCATTTCAACAATCTGCACATTGGCGAAAAACGCATAGCCATGAACAGCTTAAAGTCAAAGAAGGCTCGGTTTGTAACCAGTGGAACTACCCTAAAATTATGCGGACCAGCAATTCAAAAACCTTTATTAGAAGCGTCATATCAAATGGCATATTTATGTGCAAAAAAAAAAAAAAAAAAAAAAAAAAAAAAAAAAAAAAAAAAAAAAACCTCACACGATCGCTGAAGAGTTGATTAAACCTTCTGCTTTAATTATTGCTAAAACAGTTTTAGATTCGGGAGCACATAAAATAATCCAACAGATTCCATTATCGAATGATATTATCAGATCGCGAATACAAGATCTAAGTGAAGATATATTAATGCAAGTAATTGAAGACATAAAAATCAGTTCACTAAAATAAGCATGCAATTGGGTGAGTCAACTGATGTTGATAATTGTAGCCAACTTTTGGTATTTGTCAGGTATGTGAGGGAAAAAGAGGTGATAGAAGAATTTCTATTTTGTGAGCCACTGGAGGTGAATACGGAGTTTGTGAGCCACGGAGGTGAATTTCCCACACTTCGTGTTTATGTAATGAATCTAATTCATTTTCCATTGCGGATTTCCAGTCATACCAAATAGCACTTTGTTTTGCTTCTGAAAAATCATTCGGAACATTACTGATTATACTTGACGCTAGTTGTTTTGATTTGAGCCTCTCGGATCGTCTTAACGGTATTTCATTTCCATATTTATTACCTTTTTCATAGCTATCAGATGTTTGGACTTTATTCCCCCTGTCATCACCCCCGCTACTTCGAAATTCGATGAGTCATCATATTCGCTTGCTTGAGTATTTTCCGTAACAACCAATTCGAGGTGTGGTTTTTGATCTACTTCGTTTCCCTTTCCTTTTAATTCTTCAATATCCCAAGTTTCTAAGGCTTTATTTTCCCCCATATAATTACTACACTTTAAAGATTCGTTAAATTTAACCGATCGTTCTTCAATTATTTTGTTACTTGCTATATCATAAATACGATATACTTTTCGTTCTCTAGCACAGTGGTTCTTAACCGGGGGGTGTGAGAATGTATTTTTGGGGGTGTGGGAGAACCCCTACCTAACCATAAAAATTATTAAATATCATTTATTAAATTTCTTATAATAAAAGATTTGAAATCTGCATTAGTGCCCCTAATACTGAAGCTCATAAAAATTGGTAGCACCTAGCTCACTTATCGGCAAAAAACACAAGAAAGAGCCGATGCCGAGGGGCGTATACACTACGCTACGAAAAGGCATCAAACGCCACAAACAAACGCGAACAGGCAGCTAGGTGACGGAGAAAAGAAAGAAAACTTGTGGGAATACAAGCGGAGAACGTTATCCCAGCTTGCGCATGCGCTGAGTTCAATTTGTGCTACTCCAATGGAATCTACGGTTTCACAGATTTGTATCTGCATCTACTGCGCCTGTGTTAGGTTGAGTCAAGTTGAGTCAACTATTGTCTGAGACATGTGTATTGTGTATTCTGACTTGTCCAGAAACCTCTTGAGACTAATACATTCTTAATTGCGCGTTCAAACCGAATAGGATTCAGTGATATTACAAACGTAAGAACATTATATATATTATATTAGATTCTTTCTAAATAATTAAATCATTTATAGTGAACCCCACTATGTCAAAAAAAAAAAAAAAAAAAAACGACAATGGAACGATAAGTATGCCGGTTATTCATTTACCTGCATAACCGGAAAAGATGGCACACAACGACCGCAATGCACCTTGTGTTCCAAGATATTTTTAAACAGCAATCTCAAACCATCAAAGATATTAGAGCATTTCAACAATCTGCACATTGGCGAAAAAGCGCATAGCCATGAACAGCTTGAAGTCAAAGAAGGCTCGGTTTGATACCAGTGGAACTACCCTAAAATTATGCGGACCAGCAATTGAAAAACCTTTATTAGAAGCGTCATATCAAGTGGCATATTTATGTGCAAAAAAAAAAAAAAAAAAAAAAAAAAAAAAAAAAACCCTCACACGATCGCTGAAGAGTTGATTAAACCTTCTGCTTTAATTATTGCTAAAACAGTTTTAGATTCGGAAGCACATAAAAAAATCCAACAGATTCCATTATCGAATGATATTATCAGATCGCGAATACAAGATCTAAGTGAAGATATATTAATGCAAGTAATTGAAGACATAAAAATCAGTTCACTAAAATAAGCATGCAATTGGGTGAGTCAACTGATGTTGATAATTGTAGCCAACTTCTGGTATTTGTCAGGTATGTGAGGGAAAAAGAGGTGATAGAAGAATTTCTATTTTGTGAGCCACTGGAGGTGAATACGGAGTTTGTGAGCCACGGAGGTGAATTTCCCACACTTCGTGTTTATGTAATGAATCTAATTCATTTTCCATTGCGGATTTCCAGTCATACCAATTAGCACTTTGTTTTGCTTCTGAAAAATCATTCGGAACATTACTGATTATACTTGACGCTAGTTGTTTTGATTTGAGCCTCTCGGATCGTCTTAACGGTATTTCATTTCCATATTTATTACCTTTTTCATAGCTATCAGATGTTTGGACTTTATTCCCCCTGTCATCACCCCCGCTACTTCGAAATTCGATTAGTCATCATATTCGCTTGCTTGAGTATTTTCCGTAACAACCAATTCGAGGTGTGGTTTTTGATCTACTTCGTTTCCCTTTCCTTTTAATTCTTCAATATCCCAAGTTTCTAAGGCTTTATTTTCCCCCATATAATTACTACACTTTAAAGATTCGTTAAATTTAACCGATCGTTCTTCAATTATTTTGTTACTTGCTATATCATAAATACGATATACTTTTCGTTCTCTAGCACAGTGGTTCTTAACCGGGGGGTGTGAGAATGTATTTTTGGGGGTGTGGGAGAAACCCCTACCTAACCATAAAAATTATTAAATATCATTTATTAAATTTCTTATAATAAAAGATTTGAAATCTGCATTAGTGCCCCTAATACTGAAGCTCATAAAAATTGGTAGCACCTAGCTCACTTATCGGCAAAAAACACAAGAAAGAGCCGATGCCGAGGGGCGTATACACTACGCTACGAAAAGGCATCAAACGCCACAAACAAACGCGAACAGGCAGCTAGGTGACGGAGAAAAGAAAGAAAACTTGTGGGAATATAAGCGGAGAACGTTATCCCAGCTTGCGCATGCGCTGAGTTCAATTTGTGCTACTCCAATGGAATCTACGGATTCACAGATTTGTATCTGCATCTACTGCGCCTGTGTTAGGTTGAGTCAAGTTGAGTCAACTATTGTCTGAGACATGTGTATTGTGTATTCTGACTTGTCCAGAAACCTCTTGAGACTAATACATTCTTAATTGCGCGTTCAAACCGAATAGGATTCAGTGATATTACAAACGTAAGAACATTATATATATTATATTAGATTATTTCTAAATAATTAAATCATTTATAGTGAACCCCACTATGTCAAAAAAAAAAAAAAAAAAAAAAAAAAAAAAAAAAAAAAAAAAAAACGACAATGGAACGATAAGTATGCCGGTTATTCATTTACCTGCATAACCGGAAAAGATGGCACACAACGACCGCAATGCACCTTGTGTTCCAAGATATTTTTAAACAGCAATCTCAAACCATCAAAGATATTAGAGCATTTCAACAATCTGCACATTGGCGAAAAACGCATAGCCATGAACAGCTTGAAGTCAAAAAAGGCTCGGTTTGTAACCAGTGGAACTACCCTAAAATTATGCGGACCAGCAATTCAAAAACCTTTATTAGAAGCGTCATATCAAATGGCATATTTATGTGAAAAAAAAAAAAAAAACCCTCACACGATCGCTGAAGAGTTGATTAAACCTTCTGCTTTAATTATTGCTAAAACAGTTTTAGATTCGGAAGCACATAAAATAATCCAACAGATTCCATTATCGAATGATATTATCAGATCGCGAATACAAGATCTAAGTGAAGATATATTAATGCAAGTAATTGAAGACATAAAAATCAGTTCACTAAAATAAGCATGCAATTGGGTGAGTCAACTGATGTTGATAATTGTAGCCAACTTTTGGTATTTGTCAGGTATGTGAGGGAAAAAGAGGTGATAGAAGAATTTCTATTTTGTGAGCCACTGGAGGTGAATACGGAGTTTGTGAGCCACGGAGGTGAATTTCCCACACTTCGTGTTTATGTACTGAATCTAATTCATTTTCCATTGCGGATTTCCAGTCATACCAATTAGCACTTTGTTTTGCTTCTGAAAAATCATTCGGAACATTACTGATTATACTTGACGCTAGTTGTTTTGATTTGAGCCTCTCGGATCGTCTTAACGGTATTTCATTTCCATATTTATTACCTTTTTCATAGCTATCAGATGTTTGGACTTTATTCCCCCTGTCATCACCCCCGCTACTTCGAAATTCGATGAGTCATCATATTCGCTTGCTTGAGTATTTTCCGTAACAACCAATTCGAGGTGTGGTTTTTGATCTACTTCGTTTCCCTTTCCTTTTAATTCTTCAATATCCCAAGTTTCTAAGGCTTTATTTTCCCCCATATAATTACTACACTTTAAAGATTCGTTAAATTTAACCGATCGTTCTTCAATTATTTTGTTACTTGCTATATCATAAATACGATATACTTTTCGTTCTCTAGCACAGTGGTTCTTAACCGGGGGGTGTGGGAATGTATTTTTGGGGGTGTGGGAGAAACCCCTACCTAACCATAAAAATTATTAAATATGATTTATTAAATTTCTTATAATAAAAGATTTGAAATCTGCATTAGTGTCTCTAATATTGAAGCTCATAAAAATTGGTAGCACCTAGCTCACTTATCGGCAAAAAACACAAGAAAGAGCCGATGCCGAGGGGCGTATACACTACGCTACGAAAAGGCATCAAACGCCACAAACAAACGCGAACAGGCAGCTAGGTGACGGAGAAAAGAAAGAAACTTGTGGGAATACAAGCGGAGAACGTTATCCCAGCTTGCGCATGCGCTGAGTTCAATTTGTGCTACTCCAATGGAATCTACGGATTCACAGATTTGTATCTGCATCTACTGCGCCTGTGTTAGGTTGAGTCAAGTTGAGTCAACTATTGTCTGAGACATGTGTATTGTGTATTCTGACTTGTCCAGAAACCTCTTGAGACTAATACATTCTTAATTGCGCTTTCAAACCGAATAGGATTCAGTGATATTACAAACGTAAGAACATTATATATATTATATTAGATTATTTCTAAATAATTAAATCATTTATAGTGAACCCCACTATGTCAAAAAAAAAAAAAAAAAAAAAAAAAAAAAAAAAAACGACAATGGAACGATAAGTATGCCGGTTATTCATTTACCTGCATAACCGGAAAAGATGGCACACAACGACCGCAATGCACCTTGTGTTCCAAGATATTTTTAAACAGCAATCTCAAACCATCAAAGATATTAGAGCATTTCCACAATCTGCACACTGGCGAAAAAGCGCATAGCCATGAACAGCTTGAAGTCAAAGAAGGCTCGGTTTGATACCAGTGGAACTACCCTAAAATTATGCGGACCAGCAATTAAAAAACCTTTATTAGAAGCGTCATATCAAGTGGCATATTTATGTGGAAAAAAAAAAAAAAAAAACCTCACACGATCGCTGAAGAGTTGATTAAACCTTCTGCTTTAATTATTGCTAAAACAGTTTTAGATTCGGAAGCACATAAAAAAATCCAACAGATTCCATTACCGAATGATATTATCAGATCGCGAATACAAGATCTAAGTGAAGATATATTAATGCAAGTAATTGAAGACATAAAAATTAGTTCACTAAAATAAGCATGCAATTGGGTGAGTCAACTGATGTTGATAATTGTAGCCAACTTTTGGTATTTGTCAGGTATGTGAGGGAAAAAGAGGTGATAGAAGAATTTCTATTTTGTGAGCCACTGGAGGTGAATACGGAGTTTGTGAGCCACGGAGGTGAGTTTCCCACACTTCGTGTTTATGTAATGAATCTAATTCATTTTCCATTGCGGATTTCCAGTCATACCAATTAGCACTTTGTTTTGCTTCTGAAAAATCATTCGGAACATTACTGATTATACTTGACGCTAGTTGTTTTGATTTGAGCCTCTCGGATCGTCTTAACGGTATTTCATTTCCATATTTATTACCTTTTTCATAGCTATCAGATGTTTGGACTTTATTCCCCCTGTCATCACCCCCGCTACTTCGAAATTCGATGAGTCATCATATTCGCTTGCTTGAGTATTTTCCGTAACAACTAATTCGAGGTGTGGTTTTTGATCTACTTCGTTTCCCTTTCCTTTTAATTCTTCAATATCCCAAGTTTCTAAGGCTTTATTTTCCCCCATATAATTACTACACTTTAAAGATTCGTTAAATTTAACCGATCGTTCTTCAATTATTTTGTTACTTGCTATATCATAAATACGATATACTTTTCGTTCTCTAGCACAGTGGTTCTTAACCGGGGGGTGTGAGAATGTATTTTTGGGGGTGTGGGAGAAACCCCTACCTAACCATAAAAATTATTAAATATCATTTATTAAATTTCTTATAATAAAAGATTTGAAATCTGCATTAGTGCCCCTAATACTGAAGCTCATAAAAATTGGTAGCACCTAGCTCACTTATCGGCAAAAAACACAAGAAAGAGCCGATGCCGAGGGGCGTATACACTACGCTACGAAAAGGCATCAAACGCCACAAACAAACGCGAACAGGGAGCTAGGTGACGGAGAAAAGAAAGAAAACTTGTGGGAATACAAGCGGAGAACGTTATCCCAGCTTGCGCATGCGCTGAGTTCAATTTGTGCTACTCCAATGGAATCTACGGATTCACAGATTTGTATCTGCATCTACTGCGCCTGTGTTAGGTTGAGTCAAGTTGAGTCAACTATTGTCTGAGACATGTGTATTGTGTATTCTGACTTGTCCAGAAACCTCTTGAGACTAATACATTCTTAATTACGCGTTCAAACCGAATAGGATTCAGTGATATTACAAACGTAAGAACATTATATATATTATATTAGATTATTTCTAAATAATTAAATCATTTATAGTGAACCCCACTATGTCAAAAAAAAAAAAAAAAAAAAAAAAAAAAAAAAAAAAAAAAAACGACAATGGAACGATAAGTATGCCGGTTATTCATTTACCTGCATAACCGGAAAAGATGGCACACAACGACCGCAATGCACCTTGTGTTCCAAGATATTTTTAAACAGCAATCTCAAACCATCAAAGATATTAGAGCATTTCAACAATCTGCACATTGGCGAAAAACGCATAGCCATGAACAGCTTAAAGTCAAAGAAGGCTCGGTTTGTAACCAGTGGAACTACCCTAAAATTATGCGGACCAGCAATTCAAAAACCTTTATTAGAAGCGTCATATCAAATGGCATATTTATGTGCAAAAAAAAAAAAAAAAAAAAAAAAAAAAAAAAAAAAAAAACCTCACACGATCGCTGAAGAGTTGATTAAACCTTCTGCTTTAATTATTGCTAAAACAGTTTTAGATTCGGGAGCACATAAAATAATCCAACAGATTCCATTATCGAATGATATTATCAGATCGCGAATACAAGATCTAAGTGAAGATATATTAATGCAAGTAATTGAAGACATAAAAATCAGTTCACTAAAATAAGCATGCAATTGGGTGAGTCAACTGATGTTGATAATTGTAGCCAACTTTTGGTATTTGTCAGGTATGTGAGGGAAAAAGAGGTGATAGAAGAATTTCTATTTTGTGAGCCACTGGAGGTGAATACGGAGTTTGTGAGCCACGGAGGTGAATTTCCCACACTTCGTGTTTATGTAATGAATCTAATTCATTTTCCATTGCGGATTTCCAGTCATACCAAATAGCACTTTGTTTTGCTTCTGAAAAATCATTCGGAACATTACTGATTATACTTGACGCTAGTTGTTTTGATTTGAGCCTCTCGGATCGTCTTAACGGTATTTCATTTCCATATTTATTACCTTTTTCATAGCTATCAGATGTTTGGACTTTATTCCCCCTGTCATCACCCCCGCTACTTCGAAATTCGATGAGTCATCATATTCGCTTGCTTGAGTATTTTCCGTAACAACCAATTCGAGGTGTGGTTTTTGATCTACTTCGTTTCCCTTTCCTTTTAATTCTTCAATATCCCAAGTTTCTAAGGCTTTATTTTCCCCCATATAATTACTACACTTTAAAGATTCGTTAAATTTAACCGATCGTTCTTCAATTATTTTGTTACTTGCTATATCATAAATACGATATACTTTTCGTTCTCTAGCACAGTGGTTCTTAACCGGGGGGTGTGAGAATGTATTTTTGGGGGTGTGGGAGAAACCCCTACCTAACCATAAAAATTATTAAATATCATTTATTAAATTTCTTATAATAAAAAATTTGAAATCTGCATTAGTGCCCCTAATACTGAAGCTCATAAAAATTGGTAGCACCTAGCTCACTTATCGGCAAAAAACACAAGAAAGAGCCGATGCCGAGGGGCGTATACACTACGCTACGAAAAGGCATCAAACGCCACAAACAAACGCGAACAGGCAGCTAGGTGACGGAGAAAAGAAAGAAAACTTGTGGGAATACAAGCGGAGAACGTTATCCCAGCTTGCGCATGCGCTGAGTTCAATTTGTGCTACTCCAATGGAATCTACGGATTCACAGATTTCTATCTGCATCTACTGCGCCTGTGTTAGGTTGAGTCAAGTTGAGTCAACTATTGTCTGAGACATGTGTATTGTGTATTCTGACTTGTCCAGAAACCTCTTGAGACTAATACATTCTTAATTGCGCGTTCAAACCGAATAGGATTCAGTGATATTACAAACGTAAGAACATTATATATATTATATTAGATTCTTTCTAAATAATTAAATCATTTATAGTGAACCCCACTATGTCAAAAAAAAAAAAAAAAAAAAAAAAAAAAAAAAAAACGACAATGGAACGATAAGTATGCCGGTTATTCATTTACCTGCATAACCGGAAAAGATGGCACACAACGACCGCAATGCACCTTGTGTTCCAAGATATTTTTAAACAGCAATCTCAAACCATCAAAGATATTAGAGCATTTCAACAATCTGCACATTGGCGAAAAACGCATAGCCATGAACAGCTTGAAGTCAAAGAAGGCTCGGTTTGATACCAGTGGAACTACCCTAAAATTATGCGGACCAGCAATTAAAAAACCTTTATTAGAAGCGTCATATCAAGTGGCATATTTATGTGGAAAAAAAAAAAAAAAAAACCTCACACGATCGCTGAAGAGTTGATTAAACCTTCTGCTTTAATTATTGCTAAAACAGTTTTAGATTCGGAAGCACATAAAAAAATCCAACAGATTCCATTACCGAATGATATTATCAGATCGCGAATACAAGATCTAAGTGAAGATATATTAATGCAAGTAATTGAAGACATAAAAATTAGTTCACTAAAATAAGCATGCAATTGGGTGAGTCAACTGATGTTGATAATTGTAGCCAACTTTTGGTATTTGTCAGGTATGTGAGGGAAAAAGAGGTGATAGAAGAATTTCTATTTTGTGAGCCACTGGAGGTGAATACGGAGTTTGTGAGCCACGGAGGTGAGTTTCCCACACTTCGTGTTTATGTAATGAATCTAATTCATTTTCCATTGCGGATTTCCAGTCATACCAATTAGCACTTTGTTTTGCTTCTGAAAAATCATTCGGAACATTACTGATTATACTTGACGCTAGTTGTTTTGATTTGAGCCTCTCGGATCGTCTTAACGGTATTTCATTTCCATATTTATTACCTTTTTCATAGCTATCAGATGTTTGGACTTTATTCCCCCTGTCATCACCCCCGCTACTTCGAAATTCGATGAGTCATCATATTCGCTTGCTTGAGTATTTTCCGTAACAACTAATTCGAGGTGTGGTTTTTGATCTACTTCGTTTCCCTTTCCTTTTAATTCTTCAATATCCCAAGTTTCTAAGGCTTTATTTTCCCCCATATAATTACTACACTTTAAAGATTCGTTAAATTTAACCGATCGTTCTTCAATTATTTTGTTACTTGCTATATCATAAATACGATATACTTTTCGTTCTCTAGCACAGTGGTTCTTAACCGGGGGGTGTGAGAATGTATTTTTGGGGGTGTGGGAGAAACCCCTACCTAACCATAAAAATTATTAAATATCATTTATTAAATTTCTTATAATAAAAGATTTGAAATCTGCATTAGTGCCCCTAATACTGAAGCTCATAAAAATTGGTAGCACCTAGCTCACTTATCGGCAAAAAACACAAGAAAGAGCCGATGCCGAGGGGCGTATACACTACGCTACGAAAAGGCATCAAACGCCACAAACAAACGCGAACAGGGAGCTAGGTGACGGAGAAAAGAAAGAAAACTTGTGGGAATACAAGCGGAGAACGTTATCCCAGCTTGCGCATGCGCTGAGTTCAATTTGTGCTACTCCAATGGAATCTACGGATTCACAGATTTGTATCTGCATCTACTGCGCCTGTGTTAGGTTGAGTCAAGTTGAGTCAACTATTGTCTGAGACATGTGTATTGTGTATTCTGACTTGTCCAGAAACCTCTTGAGACTAATACATTCTTAATTACGCGTTCAAACCGAATAGGATTCAGTGATATTACAAACGTAAGAACATTATATATATTATATTAGATTATTTCTAAATAATTAAATCATTTATAGTGAACCCCACTATGTCAAAAAAAAAAAAAAAAAAAAAAAAAAAAAAAAAAAAAAAAACGACAATGGAACGATAAGTATGCCGGTTATTCATTTACCTGCATAACCGGAAAAGATGGCACACAACGACCGCAATGCACCTTGTGTTCCAAGATATTTTTAAACAGCAATCTCAAACCATCAAAGATATTAGAGCATTTCAACAATCTGCACATTGGCGAAAAACGCATAGCCATGAACAGCTTAAAGTCAAAGAAGGCTCGGTTTGTAACCAGTGGAACTACCCTAAAATTATGCGGACCAGCAATTCAAAAACCTTTATTAGAAGCGTCATATCAAATGGCATATTTATGTGCAAAAAAAAAAAAAAAAAAAAAAAAAAAAAAAAAAAAAAAAAAAAAACCTCACACGATCGCTGAAGAGTTGATTAAACCTTCTGCTTTAATTATTGCTAAAACAGTTTTAGATTCGGGAGCACATAAAATAATCCAACAGATTCCATTATCGAATGATATTATCAGATCGCGAATACAAGATCTAAGTGAAGATATATTAATGCAAGTAATTGAAGACATAAAAATCAGTTCACTAAAATAAGCATGCAATTGGGTGAGTCAACTGATGTTGATAATTGTAGCCAACTTTTGGTATTTGTCAGGTATGTGAGGGAAAAAGAGGTGATAGAAGAATTTCTATTTTGTGAGCCACTGGAGGTGAATACGGAGTTTGTGAGCCACGGAGGTGAATTTCCCACACTTCGTGTTTATGTAATGAATCTAATTCATTTTCCATTGCGGATTTCCAGTCATACCAAATAGCACTTTGTTTTGCTTCTGAAAAATCATTCGGAACATTACTGATTATACTTGACGCTAGTTGTTTTGATTTGAGCCTCTCGGATCGTCTTAACGGTATTTCATTTCCATATTTATTACCTTTTTCATAGCTATCAGATGTTTGGACTTTATTCCCCCTGTCATCACCCCCGCTACTTCGAAATTCGATGAGTCATCATATTCGCTTGCTTGAGTATTTTCCGTAACAACCAATTCGAGGTGTGGTTTTTGATCTACTTCGTTTCCCTTTCCTTTTAATTCTTCAATATCCCAAGTTTCTAAGGCTTTATTTTCCCCCATATAATTACTACACTTTAAAGATTCGTTAAATTTAACCGATCGTTCTTCAATTATTTTGTTACTTGCTATATCATAAATACGATATACTTTTCGTTCTCTAGCACAGTGGTTCTTAACCGGGGGGTGTGAGAATGTATTTTTGGGGGTGTGGGAGAAACCCCTACCTAACCATAAAAATTATTAAATATCATTTATTAAATTTCTTATAATAAAAAATTTGAAATCTGCATTAGTGCCCCTAATACTGAAGCTCATAAAAATTGGTAGCACCTAGCTCACTTATCGGCAAAAAACACAAGAAAGAGCCGATGCCGAGGGGCGTATACACTACGCTACGAAAAGGCATCAAACGCCACAAACAAACGCGAACAGGCAGCTAGGTGACGGAGAAAAGAAAGAAAACTTGTGGGAATACAAGCGGAGAACGTTATCCCAGCTTGCGCATGCGCTGAGTTCAATTTGTGCTACTCCAATGGAATCTACGGATTCACAGATTTGTATCTGCATCTACTGCGCCTGTGTTAGGTTGAGTCAAGTTGAGTCAACTATTGTCTGAGACATGTGTATTGTGTATTCTGACTTGTCCAGAAACCTCTTGAGACTAATACATTCTTAATTGCGCGTTCAAACCGAATAGGATTCAGTGATATTACAAACGTAAGAACATTATATATATTATATTAGATTCTTTCTAAATAATTAAATCATTTATAGTGAACCCCACTATGTCAAAAAAAAAAAAAAAAAAAAAAAAAAAAAAAAAAAAAAAACGACAATGGAACGATAAGTATGCCGGTTATTCATTTACCTGCATAACCGGAAAAGATGGCACACAACGACCGCAATGCACCTTGTGTTCCAAGATATTTTTAAACAGCAATCTCAAACCATCAAAGATATTAGAGCATTTCAACAATCTGCACATTGGCGAAAAACGCATAGCCATGAACAGCTTGAAGTCAAAGAAGGCTCGGTTTGATACCAGTGGAACTACCCTAAAATTATGCGGACCAGCAATTAAAAAACCTTTATTAGAAGCGTCATATCAAGTGGCATATTTATGTGGAAAAAAAAAAAAAAAAAACCTCACACGATCGCTGAAGAGTTGATTAAACCTTCTGCTTTAATTATTGCTAAAACAGTTTTAGATTCGGAAGCACATAAAAAAATCCAACAGATTCCATTACCGAATGATATTATCAGATCGCGAATACAAGATCTAAGTGAAGATATATTAATGCAAGTAATTGAAGACATAAAAATTAGTTCACTAAAATAAGCATGCAATTGGGTGAGTCAACTGATGTTGATAATTGTAGCCAACTTTTGGTATTTGTCAGGTATGTGAGGGAAAAAGAGGTGATAGAAGAATTTCTATTTTGTGAGCCACTGGAGGTGAATACGGAGTTTGTGAGCCACGGAGGTGAGTTTCCCACACTTCGTGTTTATGTAATGAATCTAATTCATTTTCCATTGCGGATTTCCAGTCATACCAATTAGCACTTTGTTTTGCTTCTGAAAAATCATTCGGAACATTACTGATTATACTTGACGCTAGTTGTTTTGATTTGAGCCTCTCGGATCGTCTTAACGGTATTTCATTTCCATATTTATTACCTTTTTCATAGCTATCAGATGTTTGGACTTTATTCCCCCTGTCATCACCCCCGCTACTTCGAAATTCGATGAGTCATCATATTCGCTTGCTTGAGTATTTTCCGTAACAACTAATTCGAGGTGTGGTTTTTGATCTACTTCGTTTCCCTTTCCTTTTAATTCTTCAATATCCCAAGTTTCTAAGGCTTTATTTTCCCCCATATAATTACTACACTTTAAAGATTCGTTAAATTTAACCGATCGTTCTTCAATTATTTTGTTACTTGCTATATCATAAATACGATATACTTTTCGTTCTCTAGCACAGTGGTTCTTAACCGGGGGGTGTGAGAATGTATTTTTGGGGGTGTGGGAGAAACCCCTACCTAACCATAAAAATTATTAAATATCATTTATTAAATTTCTTATAATAAAAGATTTGAAATCTGCATTAGTGCCCCTAATACTGAAGCTCATAAAAATTGGTAGCACCTAGCTCACTTATCGGCAAAAAACACAAGAAAGAGCCGATGCCGAGGGGCGTATACACTACGCTACGAAAAGGCATCAAACGCCACAAACAAACGCGAACAGGGAGCTAGGTGACGGAGAAAAGAAAGAAAACTTGTGGGAATACAAGCGGAGAACGTTATCCCAGCTTGCGCATGCGCTGAGTTCAATTTGTGCTACTCCAATGGAATCTACGGATTCACAGATTTGTATCTGCATCTACTGCGCCTGTGTTAGGTTGAGTCAAGTTGAGTCAACTATTGTCTGAGACATGTGTATTGTGTATTCTGACTTGTCCAGAAACCTCTTGAGACTAATACATTCTTAATTGCGCGTTCAAACCGAATAGGATTCAGTGATATTACAAACGTAAGAACATTATATATATTATATTAGATTATTTCTAAATAATTAAATCATTTATAGTGAACCCCACTATGTCAAAAAAAAAAAAAAAAAAAAAAAAAAAAAAAACGACAATGGAACGATAAGTATGCCGGTTATTCATTTACCTGCATAACCGGAAAAGATGGCACACAACGACCGCAATGCACCTTGTGTTCCAAGATATTTTTAAACAGCAATCTCAAACCATCAAAGATATTAGAGCATTTCAACAATCTGCACATTGGCGAAAAACGCATAGCCATGAACAGCTTAAAGTCAAAGAAGGCTCGGTTTGTAACCAGTGGAACTACCCTAAAATTATGCGGACCAGCAATTCAAAAACCTTTATTAGAAGCGTCATATCAAATGGCATATTTATGTGCAAAAAAAAAAAAAAAAAAAAAAAAAAAAAAAAAAAAAAAAAACCTCACACGATCGCTGAAGAGTTGATTAAACCTTCTGCTTTAATTATTGCTAAAACAGTTTTAGATTCGGGAGCACATAAAATAATCCAACAGATTCCATTATCGAATGATATTATCAGATCGCGAATACAAGATCTAAGTGAAGATATATTAATGCAAGTAATTGAAGACATAAAAATCAGTTCACTAAAATAAGCATGCAATTGGGTGAGTCAACTGATGTTGATAATTGTAGCCAACTTTTGGTATTTGTCAGGTATGTGAGGGAAAAAGAGGTGATAGAAGAATTTCTATTTTGTGAGCCACTGGAGGTGAATACGGAGTTTGTGAGCCACGGAGGTGAATTTCCCACACTTCGTGTTTATGTAATGAATCTAATTCATTTTCCATTGCGGATTTCCAGTCATACCAAATAGCACTTTGTTTTGCTTCTGAAAAATCATTCGGAACATTACTGATTATACTTGACGCTAGTTGTTTTGATTTGAGCCTCTCGGATCGTCTTAACGGTATTTCATTTCCATATTTATTACCTTTTTCATAGCTATCAGATGTTTGGACTTTATTCCCCCTGTCATCACCCCCGCTACTTCGAAATTCGATGAGTCATCATATTCGCTTGCTTGAGTATTTTCCGTAACAACCAATTCGAGGTGTGGTTTTTGATCTACTTCGTTTCCCTTTCCTTTTAATTCTTCAATATCCCAAGTTTCTAAGGCTTTATTTTCCCCCATATAATTACTACACTTTAAAGATTCGTTAAATTTAACCGATCGTTCTTCAATTATTTTGTTACTTGCTATATCATAAATACGATATACTTTTCGTTCTCTAGCACAGTGGTTCTTAACCGGGGGGTGTGAGAATGTATTTTTGGGGGTGTGGGAGAAACCCCTACCTAACCATAAAAATTATTAAATATCATTTATTAAATTTCTTATAATAAAAGATTTGAAATCTGCATTAGTGCCCCTAATACTGAAGCTCATAAAAATTGGTAGCACCTAGCTCACTTATCGGCAAAAAACACAAGAAAGAGCCGATGCCGAGGGGCGTATACACTACGCTACGAAAAGGCATCAAACGCCACAAACAAACGCGAACAGGCAGCTAGGTGACGGAGAAAAGAAAGAAAACTTGTGGGAATACAAGCGGAGAACGTTATCCCAGCTTGCGCATGCGCTGAGTTCAATTTGTGCTACTCCAATGGAATCTACGGTTTCACAGATTTGTATCTGCATCTACTGCGCCTGTGTTAGGTTGAGTCAAGTTGAGTCAACTATTGTCTGAGACATGTGTATTGTGTATTCTGACTTGTCCAGAAACCTCTTGAGACTAATACATTCTTAATTGCGCGTTCAAACCGAATAGGATTCAGTGATATTACAAACGTAAGAACATTATATATATTATATTAGATTCTTTCTAAATAATTAAATCATTTATAGTGAACCCCACTATGTCAAAAAAAAAAAAAAAAAAAAAAAAAAAAAAAAAAAAACGACAATGGAACGATAAGTATGCCGGTTATTCATTTACCTGCATAACCGGAAAAGATGGCACACAACGACCGCAATGCACCTTGTGTTCCAAGATATTTTTAAACAGCAATCTCAAACCATCAAAGATATTAGAGCATTTCAACAATCTGCACATTGGCGAAAAACGCATAGCCATGAACAGCTTGAAGTCAAAGAAGGCTCGGTTTGTAACCATTGGAACTACCCTAAAATTATGCGGACCAGCAATTCAAAAACCTTTAATAGAAGCGTCATATCAAATGGCATATTTATGTGCAAAAAAAAAAAAAAAAAAAAACCTCACACGATCGCTGAAGAGTTGATTAAACCTTCTGCTTTAATTATTGCTAAAACAGTTTTAGATCCGGAAGCACATAAAATAATCCAACAGATTCCATTATCGAATGATATTATCAGATCGCGAATACAAGATCTAAGTGAAGATATATTAATGCAAGTAATTGAAGACATAAAAATCAGTTCACTAAAATAAGCATGCAATTGGGTGAGTCAACTGATGTTGATAATTGTAGCCAACTTTTGGTATTTGTCAGGTACGTGAGGGAAAAAGAGGTGATAGAAGAATTTCTATTTTGTGAGCCACTGGAGGTGAATACGGAGTTTGTGAGCCACGGAGGTGAGTTTCCCACACTTCGTGTGTATGTAATGAATCTAATTCATTTTCCATTGCGGATTTCCAGTCATACCAAATAGCACTTTGTTTTGCTTCTGAAAAATCATTCGGAACATTACTGATTATACTTGACGCTAGTTGTTTTGATTTGAGCCTCTCGGATCGTCTTAACGGTATTTCATTTCCATATTTATTACCTTTTTCATAGCTATCAGATGTTTGGACTTTATTCCCCCTGTCATCACCCCCGCTACTTCGAAATTCGATGAGTCATCATATTCGCTTGCTTGAGTATTTTCCGTAACAACCAATTCGAGGTGTGGTTTTTGATCTACTTCGTTTCCCTTTCCTTTTAATTCTTCAATATCCCAAGTTTCTAAGGCTTTATTTTCCCCCATATAATTACTACACTTTAAAGATTCGTTAAATTTAACCGATCGTTCTTCAATTATTTTGTTACTTGCTATATCATAAATACGATATACTTTTCGTTCTTTAGCACAGTGGTTCTTAACCGGGGGGTGTGAGAATGTATTTTTGGGGGTGTGGGAGAAACCCCTACCTAACCATAAAAATTATTAAATATCATTTATTAAATTTCTTATAATAAAAGATTTGAAATCTGCATTAGTGCCCCTAATACTGAAGCTCATAAAAATTGGTAGCACCTAGCTCACTTATCGGCAAAAAACACAAGAAAGAGCCGATGCCGAGGGGCGTATACACTACGCTACGAAAATGCATCAAACGCCACAAACAAACGCGAACAGGCAGCTAGGTGACGGAGAAAACAAAGAAAACTTGTGGGAATACAAGCGGAGAACGTTATCCCAGCTTGCGCATGCGCTGAGTTCAATTTGTGCTACTCCAATGGAATCTACGGATTCACAGATTTGTATCTGCATCTACTGCGCCTGTGTTAGGTTGAGTCAAGTTGAGTCAACTATTGTCTGAGACATGTGTATTGTGTATTCTGACTTGTCCAGAAACCTCTTGAGACTAATACATTCTTAATTGCGCGTTCAAACCGAATAGGATTCAGTGATATTACAAACGTAAGAACATTATATATATTATATTAGATTATTTCTAAATAATTAAATCATTTATAGTGAACCCCACTATGTCAAAAAAAAAAAAAAAAAAAAAAAAAAAAAAAAAAAAAAAAAACGACAATGGAACGATAAGTATGCCGGTTATTCATTTACCTGCATAACCGGAAAAGATGGCACACAACGACCGCAATGCACCTTGTGTTCCAAGATATTTTTAAACAGCAATCTCAAACCATCAAAGATATTAGAGCATTTCAACAATCTGCACATTGGCGAAAAAGCGCATAGCCATGAACAGCTTGAAGTCAAAGAAGGCTCGGTTTGATACCAGTGGAACTACCCTAAAATTATGCGGACCAGCAATTGAAAAACCTTTATTAGAAGCGTCATATCAAGTGGCATATTTATGTGCAAAAAAAAAAAAAAAAAAAAAAAAAAAACCTCACACGATCGCTGAAGAGTTGATTAAACCTTCTGCTTTAATTATTGCTAAAACAGTTTTAGATTCGGAAGCACATAAAAAAATCCAACAGATTCCATTATCGAATGATATTATCAGATCGCGAATACAAGATCTAAGTGAAGATATATTAATGCAAGTAATTGAAGACATAAAAATCAGTTCACTAAAATAAGCATGCAATTGGGTGAGTCAACTGATGTTGATAATTGTAGCCAACTTCTGGTATTTGTCAGGTATGTGAGGGAAAAAGAGGTGATAGAAGAATTTCTATTTTGTGAGCCACTGGAGGTGAATACGGAGTTTGTGAGCCACGGAGGTGAATTTCCCACACTTCGTGTTTATGTAATGAATCTAATTCATTTTCCATTGCGGATTTCCAGTCATACCAATTAGCACTTTGTTTTGCTTCTGAAAAATCATTCGGAACATTACTGATTATACTTGACGCTAGTTGTTTTGATTTGAGCCTCTCGGATCGTCTTAACGGTATTTCATTTCCATATTTATTACCTTTTTCATAGCTATCAGATGTTTGGACTTTATTCCCCCTGTCATCACCCCCGCTACTTCGAAATTCGATGAGTCATCATATTCGCTTGCTTGAGTATTTTCCGTAACAACCAATTCGAGGTGTGGTTTTTGATCTACTTCGTTTCCCTTTCCTTTTAATTCTTCAATATCCCAAGTTTCTAAGGCTTTATTTTCCCCCATATAATTACTACACTTTAAAGATTCGTTAAATTTAACCGATCGTTCTTCAATTATTTTGTTACTTGCTATATCATAAATACGATATACTTTTCGTTCTCTAGCACAGTGGTTCTTAACCGGGGGGTGTGAGAATGTATTTTTGGGGGTGTGGGAGAAACCCCTACCTAACCATAAAAATTATTAAATATCATTTATTAAATTTCTTATAATAAAAGATTTGAAATCTGCATTAGTGCCCCTAATACTGAAGCTCATAAAAATTGGTAGCACCTAGCTCACTTATCGGCAAAAAACACAAGAAAGAGCCGATGCCGAGGGGCGTATACACTACGCTACGAAAAGGCATCAAACGCCACAAACAAACGCGAACAGGCAGCTAGGTGACGGAGAAAAGAAAGAAAACTTGTGGGAATACAAGCGGAGAACGTTATCCCAGCTTGCGCATGCGCTGAGTTCAATTTGTGCTACTCCAATGGAATCTACGGATTCACAGATTTGTATCTGCATCTACTGCGCCTGTGTTAGGTTGAGTCAAGTTGAGTCAACTATTGTCTGAGACATGTGTATTGTGTATTCTGACTTGTGCAGAAACCTCTTGAGACTAATACATTCTTAATTGCGCGTTCAAACCGAATAGGATTCAGTGATATTACAAACGTAAGAACATTATATATATTATATTAGATTCTTTCTAAATAATTAAATCATTTATAGTGAACCCCACTATGTCAAAAAAAAAAAAAAAAAAAAAAAAAAAAAAAAAAAAAACGACAATGGAACGATAAGTATGCCGGTTATTCATTTACCTGCATAACCGGAAAAGATGGCACACAACGACCGCAATGCACCTTGTGTTCCAAGATATTTTTAAACAGCAATCTCAAACCATCAAAGATATTAGAGCATTTCAACAATCTGCACATTGGCGAAAAACGCATAGCCATGAACAGCTTGAAGTCAAAGAAGGCTCGGTTTGTAACCATTGGAACTACCCTAAAATTATGCGGACCAGCAATTCAAAAACCTTTATTAGAAGCGTCATATCAAATGGCATATTTATGTGCAAAAAAAAAAAAAAAAAAAAAAAAAAAAAAAAAAAAAAAAAACCCTCACACGATCGCTGAAGAGTTGATTAAACCTTCTGCTTTAATTATTGCTAAAACAGTTTTAGATTCGGAAGCACATAAAATAATCCAACAGATTCCATTATCGAATGATATTATCAGATCGCGAATACAAGATCTAAGTGAAGATATATTAATGCAAGTAATTGAAGACATAAAAATCAGTTCACTAAAATAAGCATGCAATTGGGTGAGTCAACTGATGTTGATAATTGTAGCCAACTTTTGGTATTTGTCAGGTATGTGAGGGAAAAAGAGGTGATAGAAGAATTTCTATTTTGTGAGCCACTGGAGGTGAATACGGAGTTTGTGAGCCACGGAGGTGAATTTCCCACACTTCGTGTTTATGTAATGAATCTAATTCATTTTCCATTGCGGATTTCCAGTCATACCAAATAGCACTTTGTTTTGCTTCTGAAAAATCATTCGGAACATTACTGATTATACTTGACGCTAGTTGTTTTGATTTGAGCCTCTCGGATCGTCTTAACGGTATTTCATTTCCATATTTATTACCTTTTTCATAGCTATCAGATGTTTGGACTTTATTCCCCCTGTCATCACCCCCGCTACTTCGAAATTCGATGAGTCATCATATTCGCTTGCTTGAGTATTTTCCGTAACAACCAATTCGAGGTGTGGTTTTTGATCTACTTCGTTTCCCTTTCCTTTTAATTCTTCAATATCCCAAGTTTCTAAGGCTTTATTTTCCCCCATATAATTACTACACTTTAAAGATTCGTTAAATTTAACCGATCGTTCTTCAATTATTTTGTTACTTGCTATATCATAAATACGATATACTTTTCGTTCTCTAGCACAGTGGTTCTTAACCGGGGGGTGTGAGAATGTATTTTTGGGGCTGTGGGAGAAACCCCTACCTAACCATAAAAATTATTAAATATCATTTATTAAATTTCTTATAATAAAAGATTTGAAATCTGCATTAGTGCCCCTAATACTGAAGCTCATAAAAATTGGTAGCACCTAGCTCACTTATCGGCAAAAAACACAAGAAAGAGCCGATGCCGAGGGGCGTATACACTACGCTACGAAAATGCATCAAACGCCACAAACAAACGCGAACAGGCAGCTAGGTGACGGAGAAAACAAAGAAAACTTGTGGGAATACAAGCGGAGAACGTTATCCCAGCTTGCGCATGCGCTGAGTTCAATTTGTGCTACTCCAATGGAATCTACGGATTCACAGATTTGTATCTGCATCTACTGCGCCTGTGTTAGGTTGAGTCAAGTTGAGTCAACTATTGTCTGAGACATGTGTATTGTGTATTCTGACTTGTCCAGAAACCTCTTGAGACAAATACATTCTTAATTGCGCGTTCAAACCGAATAGGATTCAGTGATATTACAAACGTAAGAACATTATATATATTATATTAGATTATTTCTAAATAATTAAATCATTTATAGTAAACCCCACTATGTCAAAAAAAAAAAAAAAAAAAAAAAAAAAAACGACAATGGAACGATAAGTATGCCGGTTATTCATTTACCTGCATAACCGGAAAAGATGGCACACAACGACCGCAATGAACCTTGTGTTCCAAGATATTTTTAAACAGCAATCTCAAACCATCAAAGATATTAGAGCATTTCAACAATCTGCACATTGGCGAAAAACGCATAGCCATGAACAGCTTGAAGTCAAAGGAGGCTCGGTTTGTAACCAGTGGAACTACCCTAAAATTATGCGGACCAGCAATTCAAAAACCTTTATTAGAAGCGTCATATCAAATGGCATATTTATGTGCAAAAAAAAAAAAAAAAAAAAAAAAAAAAAAAAAAAAAAAAAACCTCACACGATCGCTGAAGAGTTGATTAAACCTTCTGCTTTAATTATTGCTAAAACAGTTTTAGATTCGGAAGCACATAAAATAATCCAACAGATTCCATTATCGAATGATATTATCAGATCGCGAATACAAGATCTAAGTGAAGATATATTAATGCAAGTAATTGAAGACATAAAAATCAGTTCACTAAAATAAGCATGCAATTGGGTGAGTCAACTGATGTTGATAATTGTAGCCAACTTTTGGTATTTGTCAGGTATGTGAGGGAAAAAGAGGTGATAGAAGAATTTCTATTTTGTGAGCCACTGGAGGTGAATACGGAGTTTGTGAGCCACGGAGGTGAATTTCCCACACTTCGTGTTTATGTAATGAATCTAATTCATTTTCCATTGCGGATTTCCAGTCATACCAAATAGCACTTTGTTTTGCTTCTGAAAAATCATTCGGAACATTACTGATTATACTTGACGCTAGTTGTTTTGATTTGAGCCTCTCGGATCGTCTTAACGGTATTTCATTTCCATATTTATTACCTTTTTCATAGCTATCAGATGTTTGGACTTTATTCCCCCTGTCATCACCCCCGCTACTTCGAAATTCGATGAGTCATCATATTCGCTTGCTTGAGTATTTTCCGTAACAACCAATTCGAGGTGTGGTTTTTGATCTACTTCGTTTCCCTTTCCTTTTAATTCTTCAATATCCCAAGTTTCTAAGGCTTTATTTTCCCCCATATAATTACTACACTTTAAAGATTCGTTAAATTTAACCGATCGTTCTTCAATTATTTTGTTACTTGCTATATCATAAATACGATATACTTTTCGTTCTCTAGCACAGTGGTTCTTAACCGGGGGGTGTGAGAATGTATTTTTGGGGGTGTGGGAGAAACCCCTACCTAACCATAAAAATTATTAAATATCATTTATTAAATTTCTTATAATAAAAGATTTGAAATCTGCATTAGTGCCCCTAATACTGAAGCTCATAAAAATTGGTAGCACCTAGCTCACTTATCGGCAAAAAACACAAGAAAGAGCCGATGCCGAGGGGCGTATACACTACGCTACGAAAAGGCATCAAACGCCACAAACAAACGCGAACAGGCAGCTAGGTGACGGAGAAAAGAAAGAAAACTTGTGGGAATACAAGCGGAGAACGTTATCCCAGCTTGCGCATGCGCTGAGTTCAATTTGTGCTACTCCAATGGAATCTACGGATTCACAGATTTGTATCTGCATCTACTGCGCCTGTGTTAGGTTGAGTCAAGTTGAGTCAACTATTGTCTGAGACATGTGTATTGTGTATTCTGACTTGTCCAGAAACCTCTTGAGACTAATACATTCTTAATTGCGCGTTCAAACCGAATAGGATTCAGTGATATTACAAACGTAAGAACATTATATATATTATATTAGATTCTTTCTAAATAATTAAATCATTTATAGTGAACCCCACTATGTCAAAAAAAAAAAAAAAAAACGACAATGGAACAATAAGTATGCCGGTTATTCATTTACCTGCATAACCGGAAAAGATGGCACACAACGACCGCAATGCACCTTGTGTTCCAAGATATTTTTAAACAGCAATCTCAAACCATCAAAGATATTAGAGCATTTCAACAATCTGCACATTGGCGAAAAACGCATAGCCATGAACAGCTTAAAGTCAAAGAAGGCTCGGTTTGTAACCAGTGGAACTACCCTAAAATTATGCGGACCAGCAATTCAAAAACCTTTATTAGAAGCGTCATATCAAATGGCATATTTATGTGCAAAAAAAAAAAAAAAAAAAAAAAAAAAACCTCACACGATCGCTGAAGAGTTGATTAAACCTTCTGCTTTAATTATTGCTAAAACAGTTTTAGATTCGGAAGCACATAAAAAAATCCAACAGATTCCATTATCGAATGATATTATCAGATGGCGAATACAAGATCTAAGTGAAGATATATTAATGCAAGTAATTGAAGACATAAAAATCAGTTCACTAAAATAAGCATGCAATTGGGTGAGTCAACTGATGTTGATAATTGTAGCCAACTTTTGGTATTTGTCAGGTATGTGAGGGAAAAAGAGGTGATAGAAGAATTTCTATTTTGTGAGCCACTGGAGGTGAATACGGAGTTTGTGAGCCACGGAGGTGAATTTCCCACACTTCGTGTTTATGTAATGAATCTAATTCATTTTCCATTGCGGATTTCCAGTCATACCAAATAGCACTTTGTTTTGCTTCTGAAAAATCATTCGGAACATTACTGATTATACTTGACGCTAGTTGTTTTGATTTGAGCCTCTCGGATCGTCTTAACGGTATTTCATTTCCATATTTATTACCTTTTTCATAGCTATCAGATGTTTGGACTTTATTCCCCCTGTCATCACCCCCGCTACTTCGAAATTCGATGAGTCATCATATTCGCTTGCTTGAGTATTTTCCGTAACAACCAATTCGAGGTGTGGTTTTTGATCTACTTCGTTTCCCTTTCCTTTTAATTCTTCAATATCCCAAGTTTCTAAGGCTTTATTTTCCCCCATATAATTACTACACTTTAAAGATTCGTTAAATTTAACCGATCGTTCTTCAATTATTTTGTTACTTGCTATATCATAAATACGATATACTTTTCGTTCTCTAGCACAGTGGTTCTTAACCGGGGGGTGTGAGAATGTATTTTTGGGGGTGTGGGAGAAACCCCTACCTAACCATAAAAATTATTAAATATCATTTATTAAATTTCTTATAATAAAAGATTTGAAATCTGCATTAGTGCCCCTAATACTGAAGCTCATAAAAATTGGTAGCACCTAGCTCACTTATCGGCAAAAAACACAAGAAAGAGCCGATGCCGAGGGGCGTATACACTACGCTACGAAAAGGCATCAAACGCCACAAACAAACGCGAACAGGCAGCTAGGTGACGGAGAAAAGAAAGAAAACTTGTGGGAATACAAGCGGAGAACGTTATCCCAGCTTGCGCATGCGCTGAGTTCAATTTGTGCTACTCCAATGGAATCTACGGATTCACAGATTTGTATCTGCATCTACTGCGCCTGTGTTAGGTTGAGTCAAGTTGAGTCAACTATTGTCTGAGACATGTGTATTGTGTATTCTGACTTGTCCAGAAACCTCTTGAGACTAATACATTCTTAATTGCGCGTTCAAACCGAATAGGATTCAGTGATATTACAAACGTAAGAACATTATATATATTATATTAGATTCTTTCTAAATAATTAAATCATTTATAGTGAACCCCACTATGTCAAAAAAAAAAAAAAAAAACGACAATGGAACAATAAGTATGCCGGTTATTCATTTACCTGCATAACCGGAAAAGATGGCACACAACGACCGCAATGCACCTTGTGTTCCAAGATATTTTTAAACAGCAATCTCAAACCATCAAAGATATTAGAGCATTTCAACAATCTGCACATTGGCGAAAAACGCATAGCCATGAACAGCTTAAAGTCAAAGAAGGCTCGGTTTGTAACCAGTGGAACTACCCTAAAATTATGCGGACCAGCAATTCAAAAACCTTTATTAGAAGCGTCATATCAAATGGCATATTTATGTGCAAAAAAAAAAAAAAAAAAAAAAAAAAACCTCACACGATCGCTGAAGAGTTGATTAAACCTTCTGCTTTAATTATTGCTAAAACAGTTTTAGATTCGGAAGCACATAAGAAAATCCAACAGATTCCATTATCGAATGATATTATCAGATGGCGAATACAAGATCTAAGTGAAGATATATTAATGCAAGTAATTGAAGACATAAAAATCAGTTCACTAAAATAAGCATGCAATTGGGTGAGTCAACTGATGTTGATAATTGTAGCCAACTTTTGGTATTTGTCAGGTATGTGAGGGAAAAAGAGGTGATAGAAGAATTTCTATTTTGTGAGCCACTGGAGGTGAATACGGAGTTTGTGAGCCACGGAGGTGAATTTCCCACACTTCGTGTTTATGTAATGAATCTAATTCATTTTCCATTGCGGATTTCCAGTCATACCAAATAGCACTTTGTTTTGCTTCTGAAAAATCATTCGGAACATTACTGATTATACTTGACGCTAGTTGTTTTGATTTGAGCCTCTCGGATCGTCTTAACGGTATTTCATTTCCATATTTATTACCTTTTTCATAGCTATCAGATGTTTGGACTTTATTCCCCCTGTCATCACCCCCGCTACTTCGAAATTCGATGAGTCATCATATTCGCTTGCTTGAGTATTTTCCGTAACAACCAATTCGAGGTGTGGTTTTTGATCTACTTCGTTTCCCTTTCCTTTAAATTCTTCAATATCCCAAGTTTCTAAGGCTTTATTTTCCCCCATATAATTACTACACTTTAAAGATTCGTTAAATTTAACCGATCGTTCTTCAATTATTTTGTTACTTGCTATATCATAAATACGATATACTTTTCGTTCTCTAGCACAGTGGTTCTTAACCGGGGGGTGTGAGAATGTATTTTTGGGGGTGTGGGAGAAACCCCTACCTAACCATAAAAATTATTAAATATCATTTATTAAATTTCTTATAATAAAAGATTTGAAATCTGCATTAGTGCCCCTAATACTGAAGCTCATAAAAATTGGTAGCACCTAGCTCACTTATCGGCAAAAAACACAAGAAAGAGCCGATGCCGAGGGGCGTATACACTACGCTACGAAAAGGCATCAAACGCCACAAACAAACGCGAACAGGCAGCTAGGTGACGGAGAAAAGAAAGAAAACTTGTGGGAATACAAGCGGAGAACGTTATCCCAGCTTGCGCATGCGCTGAGTTCAATTTGTGCTACTCCAATGGAATCTACGGATTCACAGATTTGTATCTGCATCTACTGCGCCTGTGTTAGGTTGAGTCAAGTTGAGTCAACTATTGTCTGAGACATGTGTATTGTGTATTCTGACTTGTCCAGAAACCTCTTGAGACTAATACATTCTTAATTGCGCGTTCAAACCGAATAGGATTCAGTGATATTACAAACGTAAGAACATTATATATATTATATTAGATTCTTTCTAAATAATTAAATCATTTATAGTGAACCCCACTATGTCAAAAAAAAAAAAAAAAAAAAAAAAAACGACAATGGAACGATAAGTATGCCGGTTATTCATTTACCTGCATAACCGGAAAAGATGGCACACAACGACCGCAATGCACCTTGTGTTCCAAGATATTTTTAAACAGCAATCTCAAACCATCAAAGATATTAGAGCATTTCAACAATCTGCACATTGGCGAAAAACGCATAGCCATGAACAGCTTGAAGTCAAAGAAGGCTCGGTTTGTAACCATTGGAACTACCCTAAAATTATGCGGACCAGCAATTCAAAAACCTTTATTAGAAGCGTCATATCAAATGGCATATTTATGTGCAAAAAAAAAAAAAAAAAAAAAAAAAAAAAAAAAAAAAACCCTCACACGATCGCTGAAGAGTTGATTAAACCTTCTGCTTTAATTATTGCTAAAACAGTTTTAGATTCGGAAGCACATAAAATAATCCAACAGATTCCATTATCGAATGATATTATCAGATCGCGAATACAAGATCTAAGTGAAGATATATTAATGCAAGTAATTGAAGACATAAAAATCAGTTCACTAAAATAAGCATGCAATTGGGTGAGTCAACTGATGTTGATAATTGTAGCCAACTTTTGGTATTTGTCAGGTATGTGAGGGAAAAAGAGGTGATAGAAGAATTTCTATTTTGTGAGCCACTGGAGGTGAATACGGAGTTTGTGAGCCACGGAGGTGAATTTCCCACACTTCGTGTTTATGTAATGAATCTAATTCATTTTCCATTGCGGATTTCCAGTCATACCAAATAGCACTTTGTTTTGCTTCTGAAAAATCATTCGGAACATTACTGATTATACTTGACGCTAGTTGTTTTGATTTGAGCCTCTCGGATCGTCTTAACGGTATTTCATTTCCATATTTATTACCTTTTTCATAGCTATCAGATGTTTGGACTTTATTCCCCCTGTCATCACCCCCGCTACTTCGAAATTCGATGAGTCATCATATTCGCTTGCTTGAGTATTTTCCGTAACAACCAATTCGAGGTGTGGTTTTTGATCTACTTCGTTTCCCTTTCCTTTTAATTCTTCAATATCCCAAGTTTCTAAGGCTTTATTTTCCCCCATATAATTACTACACTTTAAAGATTCGTTAAATTTAACCGATCGTTCTTCAATTATTTTGTTACTTGCTATATCATAAATACGATATACTTTTCGTTCTCTAGCACAGTGGTTCTTAACCGGGGGGTGTGAGAATGTATTTTTGGGGGTGTGGGAGAAACCCCTACCTAACCATAAAAATTATTAAATATCATTTATTAAATTTCTTATAATAAAAGATTTGAAATCTGCATTAGTGCCCCTAATACTGAAGCTCATAAAAATTGGTAGCACCTAGCTCACTTATCGGCAAAAAACACAAGAAAGAGCCGATGCCGAGGGGCGTATACACTACGCTACGAAAATGCATCAAACGCCACAAACAAACGCGAACAGGCAGCTAGGTGACGGAGAAAACAAAGAAAACTTGTGGGAATACAAGCGGAGAACGTTATCCCAGCTTGCGCATGCGCTGAGTTCAATTTGTGCTACTCCAATGGAATCTACGGATTCACAGATTTGTATCTGCATCTACTGCGCCTGTGTTAGGTTGAGTCAAGTTGAGTCAACTATTGTCTGAGACATGTGTATTGTGTATTCTGACTTGTCCAGAAACCTCTTGAGACAAATACATTCTTAATTGCGCGTTCAAACCGAATAGGATTCAGTGATATTACAAACGTAAGAACATTATATATATTATATTAGATTATTTCTAAATAATTAAATCATTTATAGTGAACCCCACTATGTCAAAAAAAAAAAAAAAAAGAAAAAAAAAAAACGACAATGGAACGATAAGTATGCCGGTTATTCATTTACCTGCATAACCGGAAAAGATGGCACACAACGACCGCAATGAACCTTGTGTTCCAAGATATTTTTAAACAGCAATCTCAAACCATCAAAGATATTAGAGCATTTCAACAATCTGCACATTGGCGAAAAACGCATAGCCATGAACAGCTTGAAGTCAAAGGAGGCTCGGTTTGTAACCAGTGGAACTACCCTAAAATTATGCGGACCAGCAATTCAAAAACCTTTATTAGAAGCGTCATATCAAATGGCATATTTATGTGCAAAAAAAAAAAAAAAAAAAAAAAATCCTCACACGATCGCTGAAGAGTTGATTAAACCTTCTGCTTTAATTATTGCTAAAACAGTTTTAGATTCGGAAGCACATAAAATAATCCAACAGATTCCATTATCGAATGATATTATCAGATCGCGAATACAAGATCTAAGTGAAGATATATTAATGCAAGTAATTGAAGACATAAAAATCAGTTCACTAAAATAAGCATGCAATTGGGTGAGTCAACTGATGTTGATAATTGTAGCCAACTTTTGGTATTTGTCAGGTATGTGAGGGAAAAAGAGGTGATAGAAGAATTTCTATTTTGTGAGCCACTGGAGGTGAATACGGAGTTTGTGAGCCACGGAGGTGAATTTCCCACACTTCGTGTTTATGTAATGAATCTAATTCATTTTCCATTGCGGATTTCCAGTCATACCAAATAGCACTTTGTTTTGCTTCTGAAAAATCATTCGGAACATTACTGATTATACTTGACGCTAGTTGTTTTGATTTGAGCCTCTCGGATCGTCTTAACGGTATTTCATTTCCATATTTATTACCTTTTTCATAGCTATCAGATGTTTGGACTTTATTCCCCCTGTCATCACCCCCGCTACTTCGAAATTCGATGAGTCATCATATTCGCTTGCTTGAGTATTTTCCGTAACAACCAATTCGAGGTGTGGTTTTTGATCTACTTCGTTTCCCTTTCCTTTTAATTCTTCAATATCCCAAGTTTCTAAGGCTTTATTTTCCCCCATATAATTACTACACTTTAAAGATTCGTTAAATTTAACCGATCGTTCTTCAATTATTTTGTTACTTGCTATATCATAAATACGATATACTTTTCGTTCTCTAGCACAGTGGTTCTTAACCGGGGGGTGTGAGAATGTATTTTTGGGGGTGTGGGAGAAACCCCTACCTAACCATAAAAATTATTAAATATCATTTATTAAATTTCTTATAATAAAAGATTTGAAATCTGCATTAGTGCCCCTAATACTGAAGCTCATAAAAATTGGTAGCACCTAGCTCACTTATCGGCAAAAAACACAAGAAAGAGCCGATGCCGAGGGGCGTATACACTACGCTACGAAAAGGCATCAAACGCCACAAACAAACGCGAACAGGCAGCTAGGTGACGGAGAAAAGAAAGAAAACTTGTGGGAATACAAGCGGAGAACGTTATCCCAGCTTGCGCATGCGCTGAGTTCAATTTGTGCTACTCCAATGGAATCTACGGATTCACAGATTTGTATCTGCATCTACTGCGCCTGTGTTAGGTTGAGTCAAGTTGAGTCAACTATTGTCTGAGACATGTGTATTGTGTATTCTGACTTGTCCAGAAACCTCTTGTGACTAATACATTCTTAATTGCGCGTTCAAACCGAATAGGATTCAGTGATATTACAAACGTAAGAACATTATATATATTATATTAGATTCTTTCTAAATAATTAAATCATTTATAGTGAACCCCACTATGTCAAAAAAAAAAAAAAAAAAAACGACAATGGAACAATAAGTATGCCGGTTATTCATTTACCTGCATAACCGGAAAAGATGGCACACAACGACCGCAATGCACCTTGTGTTCCAAGATATTTTTAAACAGCAATCTCAAACCATCAAAGATATTAGAGCATTTCAACAATCTGCACATTGGCGAAAAACGCATAGCCATGAACAGCTTAAAGTCAAAGAAGGCTCGGTTTGTAACCAGTGGAACTACCCTAAAATTATGCGGACCAGCAATTCAAAAACCTTTATTAGAAGCGTCATATCAAATGGCATATTTATGTGCAAAAAAAAAAAAAAAAAAAAAAAAAAAAAAACCTCACACGATCGCTGAAGAGTTGATTAAACCTTCTGCTTTAATTATTGCTAAAACAGTTTTAGATTCGGAAGCACATAAAAAAATCCAACAGATTCCATTATCGAATGATATTATCAGATGGCGAATACAAGATCTAAGTGAAGATATATTAATGCAAGTAATTGAAGACATAAAAATCAGTTCACTAAAATAAGCATGCAATTGGGTGAGTCAACTGATGTTGATAATTGTAGCCAACTTTTGGTATTTGTCAGGTATGTGAGGGAAAAAGAGGTGATAGAAGAATTTCTATTTTGTGAGCCACTGGAGGTGAATACGGAGTTTGTGAGCCACGGAGGTGAATTTCCCACACTTCGTGTTTATGTAATGAATCTAATTCATTTTCCATTGCGGATTTCCAGTCATACCAATTAGCACTTTGTTTTGCTTCTGAAAAATCATTCGGAACATTACTGATTATACTTGACGCTAGTTGTTTTGATTTGAGCCTCTCGGATCGTCTTAACGGTATTTCATTTCCATATTTATTACCTTTTTCATAGCTATCAGATGTTTGGACTTTATTCCCCCTGTCATCACCCCCGCTACTTCGAAATTCGATGAGTCATCATATTCGCTTGCTTGAGTATTTTCCGTAACAACCAATTCGCGGTGTGGTTTTTGATCTACTTCGTTTCCCTTTCCTTTTAATTCTTCAATATCCCAAGTTTCTAAGGCTTTATTTTCCCCCATATAATTACTACACTTTAAAGATTCGTTAAATTTAACCGATCGTTCTTCAATTATTTTGTTACTTGCTATATCATAAATACGATATACTTTTCGTTCTCTAGCACAGTGGTTCTTAACCGGGGGGTGTGGGAATGTATTTTTGGGGGTGTGGGAGAAACCCCTACCTAACCATAAAAATTATTAAATATCATTTATTAAATTTCTTATAATAAAAGATTTGAAATCTGCATTAGTGTCTCTAATATTGAAGCTCATAAAAATTGGTAGCACCTAGCTCACTTATCGGCAAAAAACACAGCAAAGAGCCGATGCCGAGGGGCGTATACACTACGCTACGAAAAGGCATCAAACGCCACAAACAAACGCGAACAGGCAGCTAGGTGACGGAGAAAAGAAAGAAACTTGTGGGAATACAAGCGGAGAACGTTATCCCAGCTTGCGCATGCGCTGAGTTCAATTTGTGCTACTCCAATGGAATCTACGGATTCACAGATTTGTATCTGCATCTACTGCGCCTGTGTTAGGTTGAGTCAAGTTGAGTCAACTATTGTCTGAGACATGTGTATTGTGTATTCTGACTTGTCCAGAAACCTCTTGAGACTAATACATTCTTAATTGCGCGTTCAAACCGAATAGGATTCAGTGATATTACAAACGTAAGAACATTATATATATTATATTAGATTATTTCTAAATAATTAAATCATTTATAGTGAACCCCACTATGTCAAAAAAAAAAAAAAAAAAAAAAAAAAAAAAACGACAATGGAACGATAAGTATGCCGGTTATTCATTTACCTGCATAACCGGAAAAGATGGCACACAACGACCGCAATGCACCTTGTGTTCCAAGATATTTTTAAACAGCAATCTCAAACCATCAAAGATATTAGAGCATTTCAACAATCTGCACATTGGCGAAAAAGCGCATAGCCATGAACAGCTTGAAGTCAAAGAAGGCTCGGTTTGATACCAGTGGAACTACCCTAAAATTATGCGGACCAGCAATTCAAAAACCTTTATTAGAAGCGTCATATCAAGTGGCATATTTATGTGCAAAAAAAAAAAAAAAAACCCCTCATACGATCGCTGAAGAGTTGATTAAACCTTCTGCTTTAATTATTGCTAAAACAGTTTTAGATTCGGAAGCACATAAAAAAATCCAACAGATTCCATTATCGAATGATATTATCAGATCGCGAATACAAGATCTAAGTGAAGATATATTAATGCAAGTAATTGAAGACATAAAAATCAGTTCACTAAAATAAGCATGCAATTGGGTGAGTCAACTGATGTTGATAATTGTAGCCAACTTTTGGTATTTGTCAGGTATGTGAAGGAAAAAGAGGTGATAGAAGAATTTCTATTTTGTGAGCCACTGGAGGTGAATACGGAGTTTGTGAGCCACGGAGGTGAATTTCCCACACTTCGTGTTTATGTAATGAATCTAATTCATTTTCCATTGCGGATTTCCAGTCATACCAATTAGCACTTTGTTTTGCTTCTGAAAAATCATTCGGAACATTACTGATTATACTTGACGCTAGTTGTTTTGATTTGAGCCTCTCGGATCGTCTTAACGGTATTTCATTTCCATATTTATTACCTTTTTCATAGCTATCAGATGTTTGGACTTTATTCCCCCTGTCATCACCCCCGCTACTTCGAAATTCGATGAGTCATCATATTCGCTTGCTTGAGTATTTTCCGTAACAACCAATTCGAGGTGTGGTTTTTGATCTACTTCGTTTCCCTTTCCTTTTAATTCTTCAATATCCCAAGTTTCTAAGGCTTGTTTTTCCCCCATATAATTACTACACTTTAAAGATTCGTTAAATTTAACCGATCGTTCTTCAATTATTTTGTTACTTGCTATATCATAAATACGATATACTTTTCGTTCTCTAGCACAGTGGTTCTTAACCGGGGGGTGTGAGAATGTATTTTTGGGGGTGTGGGAGAAACCCCTACCTAACCATAAAAATTATTAAATATCATTTATTAAATTTCTTATAATAAAAGATTTGAAATCTGCATTAGTGTCCCTAATACTGAAGCTCATAAAAATTGGTAGCACCTAGCTCACTTATCGGCAAAAAACACAAGAAAGAGCCGATGCCGAGGGGCGTATACACTACGCTACGAAAAGGCATCAAACGCCACAAACAAACGCGAACAGGCAGCTAGGTGACGGAGAAAAGAAAGAAACTTGTGGGAATACAAGCGGAGAACGTTATCCCAGCTTGCGCATGCGCTGAGTTCAATTTGTGCTACTCCAATGGAATCTACGGATTCACAGATTTGTATCTGCATCTACTGCGCCTGTGTTAGGTTGAGTCAAGTTGAGTCAACTATTGTCTGAGACATGTGTATTGTGTATTCTGACTTGTGCAGAAACCTCTTGAGACTAATACATTCTTAATTGCGCGTTCAAACCGAATAGGATTCAGTGATATTACAAACGTAAGAACATTATATATATTATATTAGATTATTTCTAAATAATTAAATCATTTATAGTGAACCCCACTATGTCAAAAAAAAAAAAAAAAAAAAAAAAAAAAAAAAAAACGACAATGGAACGATAAGTATGCCGGTTATTCATTTACCTGCATAACCGGAAAAGATGGCACACAACGACCGCAATGCACCTTGTGTTCCAAGATATTTTTAAACAGCAATCTCAAACCATCAAAGATATTAGAGCATTTCAACAATCTGCACATTGGCGAAAAAGCGCATAGCCATGAACAGCTTGAAGTCAAAGAAGGCTCGGTTTGTAACCAGTGGAACTACCCTAAAATTATGCGGACCAGCAATTCAAAAACCTTTATTAGAAGCGTCATATCAAGTGGCATATTTATGTGCAAAAAAAAAAAAAAAACCCCTCACACGATCGCTGAAGAGTTGATTAAACCTTCTGCTTTAATTATTGCTAAAACAGTTTTAGATTCGGAAGCACATAAAAAAATCCAACAGATTCCATTATCGAATGATATTATCAGATCGCGAATACAAGATCTAAGTGAAGATATATTAATGCAAGTAATTGAAGACATAAAAATCAGTTCACTAAAATAAGCATGCAATTGGGTGAGTCAACTGATGTTGATAATTGTAGCCAACTTTTGGTATTTGTCAGGTATGTGAAGGAAAAAGAGGTGATAGAAGAATTTCTATTTTGTGAGCCACTGGAGGTGAATACGGAGTTTGTGAGCCACGGAGGTGAATTTCCCACACTTCGTGTTTATGTAATGAATCTAATTCATTTTCCATTGCGGATTTCCAGTCATACCAATTAGCACTTTGTTTTGCTTCTGAAAAATCATTCGGAACATTACTGATTATACTTGACGCTAGTTGTTTTGATTTGAGCCTCTCGGATCGTCTTAACGGTATTTCATTTCCATATTTATTACCTTTTTCATAGCTATCAGATGTTTGGACTTTATTCCCCCTGTCATCACCCCCGCTACTTCGAAATTCGATGAGTCATCATATTCGCTTGCTTGAGTATTTTCCGTAACAACCAATTCGAGGTGTGGTTTTTGATCTACTTCGTTTCCCTTTCCTTTTAATTCTTCAATATCCCAAGTTTCTAAGGCTTTATTTTCGCCCATATAATTACTACACTTTAAAGATTCGTTAAATTTAACCGATCGTTCTTCAATTATTTTGTTACTTGCTATATCATAAATACGATATACTTTTCGTTCTCTAGCACAGTGGTTCTTAACCGGGGGGTGTGAGAATGTATTTTTGGGGGTGTGGGAGAAACCCCTACCTAACCATAAAAATTATTAAATATCATTTATTAAATTTCTTATAATAAAAGATTTGAAATCTGCATTAGTGCCCCTAATACTGAAGCTCATAAAAATTGGTAGCACCTAGCTCACTTATCGGCAAAAAACACAAGAAAGAGCCTATGCCGAGGGGCGTATACACTACGCTACGAAAAGGCATCAAACGCCACAAACAAACGCGAACAGGCAGCTAGGTGACGGAGAAAAGAAAGAAAACTTGTGGGAATACAAGCGGAGAACGTTATCCCAGCTTGCGCATGCGCTGAGTTCAATTTGTGCTACTCCAATGGAATCTACGGATTCACAGATTTGTATCTGCATCTACTGCGCCTGTGTTAGGTTGAGTCAAGTTGAGTCAACTATTGTCTGAGACATGTGTATTGTGTATTCTGACTTGTGCAGAAACCTCTTGAGACTAATACATTCTTAATTGCGCGTTCAAACCGAATAGGATTCAGTGATATTACAAACGTAAGAACATTATATATATTATATTAGATTATTTCAAAATAATTAAATCATTTATAGTGAACCCCACTATGTCAAAAAAAAAAAAAAAAAAAAAAAAAAAAAAAAAAAAACGACAATGGAACGATAAGTATGCCTTTTATTCATTTACCTGCATAACCGGAAAAGATGGCACACAACGACCGCAATGCACCTTGTGTTCCAAGATATTTTTAAACAGCAATCTCAAACCATCAAAGATATTAGAGCATTTCAACAATCTGCACATTGGCGAAAAAGCGCATAGCCATGAACAGCTTGAAGTCAAAGAAGGCTCGGTTTGTAACCAGTGGAACTACCCTAAAATTATGCGGACCAGCAATTCAAAAACCTTTATTAGAAGCGTCATATCAAGTGGCATATTTATGTGCAAAAAAAAAAAAAAAAAAAAAACCCTCACACGATCGCTGAAGAGTTGATTAAACCTTCTGCTTTAATTATTGCTAAAACAGTTTTAGATTCGGAAGCACATAAAAAAATCCAACAGATTCCATTATCGAATGATATTATCAGATCGCGAATACAAGATCTAAGTGAAGATATATTAATGCAAGTAATTGAAGACATAAAAATCAGTTCACTAAAATAAGCATGCAATTGGGTGAGTCAACTGATGTTGATAATTGTAGCCAACTTTTGGTATTTGTCAGGTATGTGAAGGAAAAAGAGGTGATAGAAGAATTTCTATTTTGTGAGCCACTGGAGGTGAATACGGAGTTTGTGAGCCACGGAGGTGAATTTCCCACACTTCGTGTTTATGTAATGAATCTAATTCATTTTCCATTGCGGATTTCCAGTCATACCAATTAGCACTTTGTTTTGCTTCTGAAAAATCATTCGGAACATTACTGATTATACTTGACGCTAGTTGTTTTGATTTGAGCCTCTCGGATCGTCTTAACGGTATTTCATTTCCATATTTATTACCTTTTTCATAGCTATCAGATGTTTGGACTTTATTCCCCCTGTCATCACCCCCGCTACTTCGAAATTCGATGAGTCATCATATTCGCTTGCTTGAGTATTTTCCGTAACAACCAATTCGAGGTGTGGTTTTTGATCTACTTCGTTTCCCTTTCCTTTTAATTCTTCAATATCCCAAGTTTCTAAGGCTTTATTTTCCCCCATATAATTACTACACTTTAAAGATTCGTTAAATTTAACCGATCGTTCTTCAATTATTTTGTTACTTGCTATATCATAAATACGATATACTTTTCGTTCTCTAGCACAGTGGTTCTTAACCGGGGGGTGTGAGAATGTATTTTTGGGGGTGTGGGAGAAACCCCTACCTAACCATAAAAATTATTAAATATCATTTATTAAATTTCTTATAATAAAAGATTTGAAATCTGCATTAGTGCCCCTAATACTGAAGCTCATAAAAATTGGTAGCACCTAGCTCACTTATCGGCAAAAAACACAAGAAAGAGCCTATGCCGAGGGGCGTATACACTACGCTACGAAAAGGCATCAAACGCCACAAACAAACGCGAACAGGCAGCTAGGTGACGGAGAAAAGAAAGAAAACTTGTGGGAATACAAGCGGAGAACGTTATCCCAGCTTGCGCATGCGCTGAGTTCAATTTGTGCTACTCCAATGGAATCTACGGATTCACAGATTTGTATCTGCATCTACTGCGCCTGTGTTAGGTTGAGTCAAGTTGAGTCAACTATTGTCTGAGACATGTGTATTGTGTATTCTGACTTGTGCAGAAACCTCTTGAGACTAATACATTCTTAATTGCGCGTTCAAACCGAATAGGATTCAGTGATATTACAAACGTAAGAACATTATATATATTATATTAGATTATTTCAAAATAATTAAATCATTTATAGTGAACCCCACTATGTCAAAAAAAAAAAAAAAAAAAAAAAAAAAAAAAAAAAAAAAACGACAATGGAACGATAAGTATGCCTTTTATTCATTTACCTGCATAACCGGAAAAGATGGCACACAACGACCGCAATGCACCTTGTGTTCCAAGATATTTTTAAACAGCAATCTCAAACCATCAAAGATATTAGAGCATTTCAACAATCTGCACATTGGCGAAAAAGCGCATAGCCATGAACAGCTTGAAGTCAAAGAAGGCTCGGTTTGTAACCAGTGGAACTACCCTAAAATTATGCGGACCAGCAATTCAAAAACCTTTATTAGAAGCGTCATATCAAGTGGCATATTTATGTGCAAAAAAAAAAAAAAAAAAAACCCCTCACACGATCGCTGAAGAGTTGATTAAACCTTCTGCTTTAATTATTGCTAAAACAGTTTTAGATTCGGAAGCACATAAAAAAATCCAACAGATTCCATTATCGAATGATATTATCAGATCGCGAATACAAGATCTAAGTGAAGATATATTAATGCAAGTAATTGAAGACATAAAAATCAGTTCACTAAAATAAGCATGCAATTGGGTGAGTCAACTGATGTTGATAATTGTAGCCAACTTTTGGTATTTGTCAGGTATGTGAAGGAAAAAGAGGTGATAGAAGAATTTCTATTTTGTGAGCCACTGGAGGTGAATACGGAGTTTGTGAGCCACGGAGGTGAATTTCCCACACTTCGTGTTTATGTAATGAATCTAATTCATTTTCCATTGCGGATTTCCAGTCATACCAATTAGCACTTTGTTTTGCTTCTGAAAAATCATTCGGAACATTACTGATTATACTTGACGCTAGTTGTTTTGATTTGAGCCTCTCGGATCGTCTTAACGGTATTTCATTTCCATATTTATTACCTTTTTCATAGCTATCAGATGTTTGGACTTTATTCCCCCTGTCATCACCCCCGCTACTTCGAAATTCGATGAGTCATCATATTCGCTTGCTTGAGTATTTTCCGTAACAACCAATTCGAGGTGTGGTTTTTGATCTACTTCGTTTCCCTTTCCTTTTAATTCTTCAATATCCCAAGTTTCTAAGGCTTTATTTTCCCCCATATAATTACTACACTTTAAAGATTCGTTAAATTTAACCGATCGTTCTTCAATTATTTTGTTACTTGCTATATCATAAATACGATATACTTTTCGTTCTCTAGCACAGTGGTTCTTAACCGGGGGGTGTGAGAATGTATTTTTGGGGGTGTGGGAGAAACCCCTACCTAACCATAAAAATTATTAAATATCATTTATTAAATTTCTTATAATAAAAGATTTGAAATCTGCATTAGTGTCCCTAATACTGAAGCTCATAAAAATTGGTAGCACCTAGCTCACTTATCGGCAAAAAACACAAGAAAGAGCCGATGCCGAGGGGCGTATACACTACGCTACGAAAAGGCATCAAACGCCACAAACAAACGCGAACAGGCAGCTAGGTGACGGAGAAAAGAAAGAAACTTGTGGGAATACAAGCGGAGAACGTTATCCCAGCTTGCGCATGCGCTGAGTTCAATTTGTGCTACTCCAATGGAATCTACGGATTCACAGATTTGTATCTGCATCTACTGCGCCTGTGTTAGGTTGAGTCAAGTTGAGTCAACTATTGTCTGAGACATGTGTATTGTGTATTCTGACTTGTGCAGAAACCTCTTGAGACTAATACATTCTTAATTGCGCGTTCAAACCGAATAGGATTCAGTGATATTACAAACGTAAGAACATTATATATATTATATTAGATTATTTCTAAATAATTAAATCATTTATAGTGAACCCCACTATGTCAAAAAAAAAAAAAAAAAAAAAAAAAAAAAAAAAAAAAAAAAAACGACAATGGCACAATAAATATGCCGGTTATTCATTTACCTGCATAACCGGAAAAGATGGCACACAACGACCGCAATGCACCTTGTGTTCCAAGATATTTTTAAACAGCAATCTCAAACCATCAAAGATATTAGAGCATTTCAACAATCTGCACATTGGCGAAAAACGCATAGCCATGAACAGCTTGAAGTCAAAGAAGGCTCGGTTTGTAACCAGTGGAACTACCCTAAAATTATGCGGACCAGCAATTCAAAAACCTTTATTAGAAGCGTCATATCAAATGGCATATTTATGTGAAAAAAAAAAAAAAAAAAAAAAAAAAAAAAACCCTCACACGATCGCTGAAGAGTTGATTAAACCTTCTGCTTTAATTATTGCTAAAACAGTTTTAGATTCGGAAGCACATAAAAAAATCCAACAGATTCCATTATCGAATGATATTATCAGATCGCGAATACAAGATCTAAGTGAAGATATATTAATGCAAGTAATTGAAGACATAAAAATCAGTTCACTAAAATAAGCATGCAATTGGGTGAGTCAACTGATGTTGATAATTGTAGCCAACTTTTGGTATTTGTCAGGTATGTGAGGGAAAAAGAGGTGATAGAAGAATTTCTATTTTGTGAGCCACTGGAGGTGAATACGGAGTTTGTGAGCCACGGAGGTGAATTTCCCACACTTCGTGTTTATGTAATGAATCTAATTCATTTTCCATTGCGGATTTCCAGTCATACCAATTAGCACTTTGTTTTGCTTCTGAAAAATCATTCGGAACATTACTGATTATACTTGACGCTAGTTGTTTTGATTTGAGCCTCTCGGATCGTCTTAACGGTATTTCATTTCCATATTTATTACCTTTTTCATAGCTATCAGATGTTTGGACTTTATTCCCCCTGTCATCACCCCCGCTACTTCGAAATTCGATGAGTCATCATATTCGCTTGCTTGAGTATTTTCCGTAACAACCAATTCGAGGTGTGGTTTTTGATCTACTTCGTTTCCCTTTCCTTTTAATTCTTCAATATCCCAAGTTTCTAAGGCTTTATTTTCCCCCATATAATTACTACACTTTAAAGATTCGTTAAATTTAACCGATCGTTCTTCAATTATTTTGTTACTTGCTATATCATAAATACGATATACTTTTCGTTCTCTAGCACAGTGGTTCTTAACCGGGGGGTGTGGGAATGTATTTTTGGGGGTGTGGGAGAAACCCCTACCTAACCATAAAAATTATTAAATATCATTTATTAAATTTCTTATAATAAAAGATTTGAAATCTGCATTAGTGTCTCTAATATTGAAGCTCATAAAAATTGGTAGCACCTAGCTCACTTATCGGCAAAAAACACAGCAAAGAGCCGATGCCGAGGGGCGTATACACTACGCTACGAAAAGGCATCAAACGCCACAAACAAACGCGAACAGGCAGCTAGGTGACGGAGAAAAGAAAGAAACTTGTGGGAATACAAGCGGAGAACGTTATCCCAGCTTGCGCATGCGCTGAGTTCAATTTGTGCTACTCCAATGGAATCTACGGATTCACAGATTTGTATCTGCATCTACTGCGCCTGTGTTAGGTTGAGTCAAGTTGAGTCAACTATTGTCTGAGACATGTGTATTGTGTATTCTGACTTGTCCAGAAACCTCTTGAGACTAATACATTCTTAATTGCGCGTTCAAACCGAATAGGATTCAGTGATATTACAAACGTAAGAACATTATATATATTATATTAGATTATTTCTAAATAATTAAATCATTTATAGTGAACCCCACTATGTCAAAAAAAAAAAAAAAAAAACGACAATGGAACGATAAGTATGCCGGTTATTCATTTACCTGCATAACCGGAAAAGATGGCACACAACGACCGCAATGCACCTTGTGTTCCAAGATATTTTTAAACAGCAATCTCAAACCATCAAAGATATTAGAGCATTTCAACAATCTGCACATTGGCGAAAAAGCGCATAGCCATGAACAGCTTGACGTCAAAGAAGGCTCGGTTTGATACCAGTGGAACTACCCTAAAATTATGCGGACCAGCAATTCAAAAACCTTTATTAGAAGCGTCATATCAAGTGGCATATTTATGTGCAAAAAAAAAAAAAAAAAAAAAAAAAACCCTCATACGTTTGCTGAAGAGTTGATTAAACCTTCTGCTTTAATTATTGCTAAAACAGTTTTAGATTCGGAAGCACATAAAAAAATCCAACAGATTCCATTATCGAATGATATTATCAGATCGCGAATACAAGATCTAAGTGAAGATATATTAATGCAAGTAATTGAAGACATAAAAATCAGTTCACTAAAATAAGCATGCAATTGGGTGAGTCAACTGATGTTGATAATTGTAGCCAACTTTTGGTATTTGTCAGGTATGTGACGGAAAAAGAGGTGATAGAAGAATTTCTATTTTGTGAGCCACTGGAGGTGAATACGGAGTTTGTGAGCCACGGAGGTGAATTTCCCACACTTCGTGTTTATGTAATGAATCTAATTCATTTTCCATTGCGGATTTCCAGTCATACCAATTAGCACTTTGTTTTGCTTCTGAAAAATCATTCGGAACATTACTGATTATACTTGACGCTAGTTGTTTTGATTTGAGCCTCTCGGATCGTCTTAACGGTATTTCATTTCCATATTTATTACCTTTTTCATAGCTATCAGATGTTTGGACTTTATTCCCCCTGTCATCACCCCCGCTACTTCGAAATTCGATGAGTCATCATATTCGCTTGCTTGAGTATTTTCCGTAACAACCAATTCGAGGTGTGGTTTTTGATCTACTTCGTTTCCCTTTCCTTTTAATTCTTCAATATCCCAAGTTTCTAAGGCTTTATTTTCCCCCATATAATTACTACACTTTAAAGATTCGTTAAATTTAACCGATCGTTCTTCAATTATTTTGTTACTTGCTATATCATAAATACGATATACTTTTCGTTCTCTAGCACAGTGGTTCTTAACCGGGGGGTGTGGGAATGTATTTTTGGGGGTGTGGGAGAAACCCCTACCTAACCATAAAAATTATTAAATATCATTTATTAAATTTCTTATAATAAAAGATTTGAAATCTGCATTAGTGTCTCTAATATTGAAACTCATAAAAATTGGTAGCACCTAGCTCACTTATCGGCAAAAAACACAGCAAAGAGCCGATGCCGAAGGGCGTATACACTACGCTACGAAAAGGCATCAAACGCCACAAACAAACGCGAACAGGCAGCTAGGTGACGGAGAAAAGAAAGAAACTTGTGGGAATACAAGCGGAGAACGTTATCCCAGCTTGCGCATGCGCTGAGTTCAATTTGTGCTACTCCAATGGAATCTACGGATTCACAGATTTGTATCTGCATCTACTGCGCCTGTGTTAGGTTGAGTCAAGTTGAGTCAACTATTGTCTGAGACATGTGTATTGTGTATTCTGACTTGTGCAGAAACCTCTTGAGACTAATACATTCTTAATTGCGCGTTCAAACCGAATAGGATTCAGTGATATTACAAACGTAAGAACATTATATATATTATATTAGATTATTTCTAAATAATTAAATCATTTATAGTGAACCCCACTATGTCAAAAAAAAAAAAAAAACGACAATGGAACGATAAGTATGCCGGTTATTCATTTACCTGCATAACCGGAAAAGATGGCACACAACGACCGCAATGCACCTTGTGTTCCAAGATATTTTTAAACAGCAATCTCAAACCATCAAAGATATTAGAGCATTTCAACAATCTGCACATTGGCGAAAAACGCATAGCCATGAACAGCTTCAAGTCAAAGAAGGCTCGGTTTGTAACCAGTGGAACTACCCTAAAATTATGCGGACCAGCAATTCAAAAACCTTTATTAGAAGCGTCGTATCAAATGGCATATTTATGTGCAAAAAAAAAAAAAAAAAACCCTCACACGATCGCTGAAGAGTTGATTAAACCTTCTGCTTTAATTATTGCTAAAACAGTTTTAGATTCGGAAGCACATAAAAAAATCCAACAGATTCCATTATCGAATGATATTATCAGATCGCGAATACAAGATCTAAGTGAAGATATATTAATGCAAGTAATTGAAGACATAAAAATCAGTTCACTAAAATAAGCATGCAATTGGGTGAGTCAACTGATGTTGATAATTGTAGCCAACTTTTGGTATTTGTCAGGTATGTGACGGAAAAAGAGGTGATAGAAGAATTTCTATTTTGTGAGCCACTGGAGGTGAATACGGAGTTTGTGAGCCACGGAGGTGAATTTCCCACACTTCGTGTTTATGTAATGAATCTAATTCATTTTCCATTGCGGATTTCCAGTCATACCAATTAGCACTTTGTTTTGCTTCTGAAAAATCATTCGGAACATTACTGATTATACTTGACGCTAGTTGTTTTGATTTGAGCCTCTCGGATCGTCTTAACGGTATTTCATTTCCATATTTATTACCTTTTTCATAGCTATCAGATGTTTGGACTTTATTCCCCCTGTCATCACCCCCGCTACTTCGAAATTCGATGAGTCATCATATTCGCTTGCTTGAGTATTTTCCGTAACAACCAATTCGAGGTGTGGTTTTTGATCTACTTCGTTTCCCTTTCCTTTTAATTCTTCAATATCCCAAGTTTCTAAGGCTTTATTTTCCCCCATATAATTACTACACTTTAAAGATTCGTTAAATTTAACCGATCGTTCTTCAATTATTTTGTTACTTGCTATATCATAAATACGATATACTTTTCGTTCTCTAGCACAGTGGTTCTTAACCGGGGGGTGTGGGAATGTATTTTTGGGGGTGTGGGAGAAACCCCTACCTAACCATAAAAATTATTAAATATCATTTATTAAATTTCTTATAATAAAAGATTTGAAATCTGCATTAGTGTCTCTAATATTGAAACTCATAAAAATTGGTAGCACCTAGCTCACTTATCGGCAAAAAACACAGCAAAGAGCCGATGCCGAGGGGCGTATACACTACGCTACGAAAAGGCATCAAACGCCACAAACAAACGCGAACAGGCAGCTAGGTGACGGAGAAAAGAAAGAAACTTGTGGGAATACAAGCGGAGAACGTTATCCCAGCTTGCGCATGCGCTGAGTTCAATTTGTGCTACTCCAATGGAATCTACGGATTCACAGATTTGTATCTGCATCTACTGCGCCTGTGTTAGGTTGAGTCAAGTTGAGTCAACTATTGTCTGAGACATGTGTATTGTGTATTCTGACTTGTCCAGAAACCTCTTGAGACTAATACATTCTTAATTGCGCGTTCAAACCGAATAGGATTCAGTGATATTACAAACGTAAGAACATTATATATATTATATTAGATTATTTCTAAATAATTAAATCATTTATAGTGAACCCCACTATGTCAAAAAAAAAAAAAAAAAAAAAAAAAAACGACAATGGAACGATAAGTATGCCGGTTATTCATTTACCTGCATAACCGGAAAAGATGGCACACAACGACCGCAATGCACCTTGTGTTCCAAGATATTTTTAAACAGCAATCTCAAACCATCAAAGATATTAGAGCATTTCAACAATCTGCACATTGGCGAAAAACGCATAGCCATGAACAGCTTCAAGTCAAAGAAGGCTCGGTTTGTAACCAGTGGAACTACCCTAAAATTATGCGGACCAGCAATTCAAAAACCTTTATTAGAAGCGTCGTATCAAATGGCATATTTATGTGCAAAAAAAAAAAAAAAACCCTCACACGATCGCTGAAGAGTTGATTAAACCTTCTGCTTTAATTATTGCTAAAACAGTTTTAGATTCGGAAGCACATAAAAAAATCCAACAGATTCCATTATCGAATGATATTATCAGATCGCGAATACAAAATCTAAGTGAAGATATATTAATGCAAGTAATTGAAGACATAAAAATCAGTTCACTAAAATAAGCATGCAATTGGGTGAGTCAACTGATGTTGATAATTGTAGCCAACTTTTGGTATTTGTCAGGTATGTGAGGGAAAAAGAGGTGATAGAAGAATTTCTATTTTGTGAGCCACTGGAGGTGAATACGGAGTTTGTGAGCCACGGAGGTGAATTTCCCACACTTCGTGTTTATGTAATAATCTAATTCATTTTCCATTGCGGATTTCCAGTCATACCAATTAGCACTTTGTTTTGCTTCTGAAAAATCATTCGGAACATTACTGATTATACTTGACGCTAGTTGTTTTGATTTGAGCCTCTCGGATCGTCTTAACGGTATTTCATTTCCATATTTATTACCTTTTTCATAGCTATCAGATGTTTGGACTTTATTCCCCCCTGTCATCACCCCCGCTACTTCGAAATTCGATGAGTCATCATATTCGCTTGCTTGAGTATTTTCCGTAACAACCAATTCGAGGTGTGGTTTTTGATCTACTTCGTTTCCCTTTCCTTTTAATTCTTCAATATCCCAAGTTTCTAAGGCTTTATTTTCCCCCATATAATTACTACACTTTAAAGATTCGTTAAATTTAACCGATCGTTCTTCAATTATTTTGTTACTTGCTATATCATAAATACGATATACTTTTCGTTCTCTAGCACAGTGGTTCTTAACCGGGGGGTGTGAGAATGTATTTTTGGGGGTGTGGGAGAAACCCCTACCTAACCATAAAAATTATTAAATATCATTTATTAAATTTCTTATAATAAAAGATTTGAAATCTGCATTAGTGCCCCTAATACTGAAGCTCATAAAAATTGGTAGCACCTAGCTCACTTATCGGCAAAAAACACAAGAAAGAGCCGATGCCGAGGGGCGTATACACTACGCTACGAAAAGGCATCAAACGCCACAAACAAACGCGAACAGGCAGCTAGGTGACGGAGAAAAGAAAGAAAACTTGTGGGAATACAAGCGGAGAACGTTATCCCAGCTTGCGCATGCGCTGAGTTCAATTTGTGCTACTCCAATGGAATCTACGGATTCACAGATTTGTATCTGCATCTACTGCGCCTGTGTTAGGTTGAGTCAAGTTGAGTCAACTATTGTCTGAGACATGTGTATTGTGTATTCTGACTTGTGCAGAAACCTGTTGAGACTAATACATTCTTAATTGCGCGTTCAAACCGAATAGGATTCAGTGATATTACAAACGTAAGAACATTATATATATTATATTAGATTATTTCTAAATAATTAAATCATTTATAGTGAACCCCACTATGTCAAAAAAAAAAAAAAAAAAAAAAAAGACAATGGAACGATAAGTATGCCGGTTATTCATTTACCTGCATAACCGGAAAAGATGGCACACAACGACCGCAATGCACCTTGTGTTCCAAGATATTTTTAAACAGCAATCTCAAACCATCAAAGATATTAGAGCATTTCAACAATCTGCACATTGGCGAAAAAGCGCATAGCCATGAACAGCTTGAAGTCAAAGAAGGCTCGGTTTGTAACCAGTGGAACTACCCTAAAATTATGCGGACCAGCAATTCAAAAACCTTTATTAGAAGCGTCATATCAAATGGCATATTTATGTGCAAAAAAAAAAAAAAAAAAAAAAAAAAAAAAAAAAAAAACTCACACGATCGCTGAAGAGTTGATTATACCTTCTGCTTTAATTATTGCTAAAACAGTTTTAGATTCGGAAGCACATAAAAAAATCCAACAGATTCCATTATCGAATGATATTATCAGATCGCGAATACAAGATCTAAGTGAAGATATATTAATGCAAGTAATTGAAGACATAAAAATCAGTTCACTAAAATAAGCATGCAATTGGGTGAGTCAACTGATGTTGATAATTGTAGCCAACTTTTGGTATTTGTCAGGTATGTGAAGGAAAAAGAGGTGATAGAAGAATTTCTATTTTGTGAGCCACTGGAGGTGAATACGGAGTTTGTGAGCCACGGAGGTGAATTTCCCACACTTCGTGTTTATGTAATGAATCTAATTCATTTTCCATTGCGGATTTCCAGTCATACCAATTAGCACTTTGTTTTGCTTCTGAAAAATCATTCGGAACATTACTGATTATACTTGACGCTAGTTGTTTTGATTTGAGCCTCTCGGATCGTCTTAACGGTATTTCATTTCCATATTTATTACCTTTTTCATAGCTATCAGATGTTTGGACTTTATTCCCCCTGTCATCACCCCCGCTACTTCGAAATTCGATGAGTCATCATATTCGCTTGCTTGAGTATTTTCCGTAACAACCAATTCGAGGTGTGGTTTTTGATCTACTTCGTTTCCCTTTCCTTTTAATTCTTCAATATCCCAAGTTTCTAAGGCTTTATTTTCCCCCATATAATTACTACACTTTAAAGATTCGTTAAATTTAACCGATCGTTCTTCAATTATTTTGTTACTTGCTATATCATAAATACGATATACTTTTCGTTCTCTAGCACAGTGGTTCTTAACCGGGGGGTGTGAGAATGTATTTTTGGGGGTGTGGGAGAAACCCCTACCTAACCATAAAAATTATTAAATATCATTTATTAAATTTCTTATAATAAAAGATTTGAAATCTGCATTAGTGCCCCTAATACTGAAGCTCATAAAAATTGGTAGCACCTAGCTCACTTATCGGCAAAAAACACAAGAAAGAGCCGATGCCGAGGGGCGTATACACTACGCTACGAAAAGGCATCAAACGCCACAAACAAACGTGAACAGGCAGCTAGGTGACGGAGAAAAGAAAGAAAACTTGTGGGAATACAAGCGGAGAACGTTATCCCAGCTTGCGCATGCGCTGAGTTCAATTTGTGCTACTCCAATGGAATCTACGGATTCACAGATTTGTATCTGCATCTACTGCGCCTGTGTTAGGTTGAGTCAAGTTGAGTCAACTATTGTCTGAGACATGTGTATTGTGTATTCTGACTTGTGCAGAAACCTGTTGAGACTAATACATTCTTAATTGCGCGTTCAAACCGAATAGGATTCAGTGATATTACAAACGTAAGAACATTATATATATTATATTAGATTATTTCAAAATAATTAAATCATTTATAGTGAACCCCACTATGTCAAAAAAAAAAAAAAAAAAAAAAAAAGACAATGGAACGATAAGTATGCCGGTTATTCATTTACCTGCATAACCGGAAAAGATGGCACACAACGACCGCAATGCACCTTGTGTTCCAAGATATTTTTAAACAGCAATCTCAAACCATCAAAGATATTAGAGCATTTCAACAATCTGCACATTGGCGAAAAAGCGCATAGCCATGAACAGCTTGAAGTCAAAGAAGGCTCGGTTTGTAACCAGTGGAACTACCCTAAAATTATGCGGACCAGCAATTCAAAAACCTTTATTAGAAGCGTCATATCAAATGGCATATTTATGTGCAAAAAAAAAAAAAAAAAAAAAAAAAAAAAAAAAAAAAAAAAACTCACACGATCGCTGAAGAGTTGATTATACCTTCTGCTTTAATTATTGCTAAAACAGTTTTAGATTCGGAAGCACATAAAAAAATCCAACAGATTCCATTATCGAATGATATTATCAGATCGCGAATACAAGATCTAAGTGAAGATATATTAATGCAAGTAATTGAAGACATAAAAATCAGTTCACTAAAATAAGCATGCAATTGGGTGAGTCAACTGATGTTGATAATTGTAGCCAACTTTTGGTATTTGTCAGGTATGTGAAGGAAAAAGAGGTGATAGAAGAATTTCTATTTTGTGAGCCACTGGAGGTGAATACGGAGTTTGTGAGCCACGGAGGTGAATTTCCCACACTTCGTGTTTATGTAATGAATCTAATTCATTTTCCATTGCGGATTTCCAGTCATACCAATTAGCACTTTGTTTTGCTTCTGAAAAATCATTCGGAACATTACTGATTATACTTGACGCTAGTTGTTTTGATTTGAGCCTCTCGGATCGTCTTAACGGTATTTCATTTCCATATTTATTACCTTTTTCATAGCTATCAGATGTTTGGACTTTATTCCCCCTGTCATCACCCCCGCTACTTCGAAATTCGATGAGTCATCATATTCGCTTGCTTGAGTATTTTCCGTAACAACCAATTCGAGGTGTGGTTTTTGATCTACTTCGTTTCCCTTTCCTTTTAATTCTTCAATATCCCAAGTTTCTAAGGCTTTATTTTCCCCCATATAATTACTACACTTTAAAGATTCGTTAAATTTAACCGATCGTTCTTCAATTATTTTGTTACTTGCTATATCATAAATACGATATACTTTTCGTTCTCTAGCACAGTGGTTCTTAACCGGGGGGTGTGAGAATGTATTTTTGGGGGTGTGGGAGAAACCCCTACCTAACCATAAAAATTATTAAATATCATTTATTAAATTTCTTATAATAAAAGATTTGAAATCTGCATTAGTGCCCCTAATACTGAAGCTCATAAAAATTGGTAGCACCTAGCTCACTTATCGGCAAAAAACACAAGAAAGAGCCGATGCCGAGGGGCGTATACACTACGCTACGAAAAGGCATCAAACGCCACAAACAAACGCGAACAGGCAGCTAGGTGACGGAGAAAAGAAAGAAAACTTGTGGGAATACAAGCGGAGAACGTTATCCCAGCTTGCGCATGCGCTGAGTTCAATTTGTGCTACTCCAATGGAATCTACGGATTCACAGATTTGTATCTGCATCTACTGCGCCTGTGTTAGGTTGAGTCAAGTTGAGTCAACTATTGTCTGAGACATGTGTATTGTGTATTCTGACTTGTGCAGAAACCTGTTGAGACTAATACATTCTTAATTGCGCGTTCAAACCGAATAGGATTCAGTGATATTACAAACGTAAGAACATTATATATATTATATTAGATTATTTCTAAATAATTAAATCATTTATAGTGAACCCCACTATGTCAAAAAAAAAAAAAAAAAAAAAAAAAAAAAAAGACAATGGAACGATAAGTATGCCGGTTATTCATTTACCTGCATAACCGGAAAAGATGGCACACAACGACCGCAATGCACCTTGTGTTCCAAGATATTTTTAAACAGCAATCTCAAACCATCAAAGATATTAGAGCATTTCAACAATCTGCACATTGGCGAAAAAGCGCATAGCCATGAACAGCTTGAAGTCAAAGAAGGCTCGGTTTGTAACCAGTGGAACTACCCTAAAATTATGCGGACCAGCAATTCAAAAACCTTTATTAGAAGCGTCATATCAAATGGCATATTTATGTGCAAAAAAAAAAAAAAAAAAAAAAAAAAAAAAAAAAAAAAAAAACTCACACGATCGCTGAAGAGTTGATTATACCTTCTGCTTTAATTATTGCTAAAACAGTTTTAGATTCGGAAGCACATAAAAAAATCCAACAGATTCCATTATCGAATGATATTATCAGATCGCGAATACAAGATCTAAGTGAAGATATATTAATGCAAGTAATTGAAGACATAAAAATCAGTTCACTAAAATAAGCATGCAATTGGGTGAGTCAACTGATGTTGATAATTGTAGCCAACTTTTGGTATTTGTCAGGTATGTGAAGGAAAAAGAGGTGATAGAAGAATTTCTATTTTGTGAGCCACTGGAGGTGAATACGGAGTTTGTGAGCCACGGAGGTGAATTTCCCACACTTCGTGTTTATGTAATGAATCTAATTCATTTTCCATTGCGGATTTCCAGTCATACCAATTAGCACTTTGTTTTGCTTCTGAAAAATCATTCGGAACATTACTGATTATACTTGACGCTAGTTGTTTTGATTTGAGCCTCTCGGATCGTCTTAACGGTATTTCATTTCCATATTTATTACCTTTTTCATAGCTATCAGATGTTTGGACTTTATTCCCCCTGTCATCACCCCCGCTACTTCGAAATTCGATGAGTCATCATATTCGCTTGCTTGAGTATTTTCCGTAACAACCAATTCGAGGTGTGGTTTTTGATCTACTTCGTTTCCCTTTCCTTTTAATTCTTCAATATCCCAAGTTTCTAAGGCTTTATTTTCCCCCATATAATTACTACACTTTAAAGATTCGTTAAATTTAACCGATCGTTCTTCAATTATTTTGTTACTTGCTATATCATAAATACGATATACTTTTCGTTCTCTAGCACAGTGGTTCTTAACCGGGGGGTGTGAGAATGTATTTTTGGGGGTGTGGGAGAAACCCCTACCTAACCATAAAAATTATTAAATATCATTTATTAAATTTCTTATAATAAAAGATTTGAAATCTGCATTAGTGCCCCTAATACTGAAGCTCATAAAAATTGGTAGCACCTAGCTCACTTATCGGCAAAAAACACAAGAAAGAGCCGATGCCGAGGGGCGTATACACTACGCTACGAAAAGGCATCAAACGCCACAAACAAACGTGAACAGGCAGCTAGGTGACGGAGAAAAGAAAGAAAACTTGTGGGAATACAAGCGGAGAACGTTATCCCAGCTTGCGCATGCGCTGAGTTCAATTTGTGCTACTCCAATGGAATCTACGGATTCACAGATTTGTATCTGCATCTACTGCGCCTGTGTTAGGTTGAGTCAAGTTGAGTCAACTATTGTCTGAGACATGTGTATTGTGTATTCTGACTTGTGCAGAAACCTGTTGAGACTAATACATTCTTAATTGCGCGTTCAAACCGAATAGGATTCAGTGATATTACAAACGTAAGAACATTATATATATTATATTAGATTATTTCAAAATAATTAAATCATTTATAGTGAACCCCACTATGTCAAAAAAAAAAAAAAAAAAAAAAAAAAAAAGACAATGGAACGATAAGTATGCCGGTTATTCATTTACCTGCATAACCGGAAAAGATGGCACACAACGACCGCAATGCACCTTGTGTTCCAAGATATTTTTAAACAGCAATCTCAAACCATCAAAGATATTAGAGCATTTCAACAATCTGCACATTGGCGAAAAAGCGCATAGCCATGAACAGCTTGAAGTCAAAGAAGGCTCGGTTTGTAACCAGTGGAACTACCCTAAAATTATGCGGACCAGCAATTCAAAAACCTTTATTAGAAGCGTCGTATCAAATGGCATATTTATGTGCAAAAAAAAAAAAAAAAAACCCTCACACGATCGCTGAAGAGTTGATTAAACCTTCTGCTTTAATTATTGCTAAAACAGTTTTAGATTCGGAAGCACATAAAAAAATCCAACAGATTCCATTATCGAATGATATTATCAGATCGCGAATACAAAATCTAAGTGAAGATATATTAATGCAAGTAATTGAAGACATAAAAATCAGTTCACTAAAATAAGCATGCAATTGGGTGAGTCAACTGATGTTGATAATTGTAGCCAACTTTTGGTATTTGTCAGGTATGTGAGGGAAAAAGAGGTGATAGAAGAATTTCTATTTTGTGAGCCACTGGAGGTGAATACGGAGTTTGTGAGCCACGGAGGTGAATTTCCCACACTTCGTGTTTATGTAATGAATCTAATTCATTTTCCATTGCGGATTTCCAGTCATACCAATTAGCACTTTGTTTTGCTTCTGAAAAATCATTCGGAACATTACTGATTATACTTGACGCTAGTTGTTTTGATTTGAGCCTCTCGGATCGTCTTAACGGTATTTCATTTCCATATTTATTACCTTTTTCATAGCTATCAGATGTTTGGACTTTATTCCCCCTGTCATCACCCCCGCTACTTCGAAATTCGATGAGTCATCATATTCGCTTGCTTGAGTATTTTCCGTAACAACCAATTCGAGGTGTGGTTTTTGATCTACTTCGTTTCCCTTTCCTTTTAATTCTTCAATATCCCAAGTTTCTAAGGCTTTATTTTCCCCCATATAATTACTACACTTTAAAGATTCGTTAAATTTAACCGATCGTTCTTCAATTATTTTGTTACTTGCTATATCATAAATACGATATACTTTTCGTTCTCTAGCACAGTGGTTCTTAACCGGGGGGTGTGAGAATGTATTTTTGGGGGTGTGGGAGAAACCCCTACCTAACCATAAAAATTATTAAATATCATTTATTAAATTTCTTATAATAAAAGATTTGAAATCTGCATTAGTGCCCCTAATACTGAAGCTCATAAAAATTGGTAGCACCTAGCTCACTTATCGGCAAAAAACACAAGAAAGAGCCGATGCCGAGGGGCGTATACACTACGCTACGAAAAGGCATCAAACGCCACAAACAAACGCGAACAGGCAGCTAGGTGACGGAGAAAAGAAAGAAAACTTGTGGGAATACAAGCGGAGAACGTTATCCCAGCTTGCGCATGCGCTGAGTTCAATTTGTGCTACTCCAATGGAATCTACGGATTCACAGATTTGTATCTGCATCTACTGCGCCTGTGTTAGGTTGAGTCAAGTTGAGTCAACTATTGTCTGAGACATGTGTATTGTGTATTCTGACTTGTGCAGAAACCTGTTGAGACTAATACATTCTTAATTGCGCGTTCAAACCGAATAGGATTCAGTGATATTACAAACGTAAGAACATTATATATATTATATTAGATTATTTCTAAATAATTAAATCATTTATAGTGAACCCCACTATGTCAAAAAAAAAAAAAAAAAAAAAAAAAAAAAAAAAAAGACAATGGAACGATAAGTATGCCGGTTATTCATTTACCTGCATAACCGGAAAAGATGGCACACAACGACCGCAATGCACCTTGTGTTCCAAGATATTTTTAAACAGCAATCTCAAACCATCAAAGATATTAGAGCATTTCAACAATCTGCACATTGGCGAAAAAGCGCATAGCCATGAACAGCTTGAAGTCAAAGAAGGCTCGGTTTGTAACCAGTGGAACTACCCTAAAATTATGCGGACCAGCAATTCAAAAACCTTTATTAGAAGCGTCATATCAAATGGCATATTTATGTGCAAAAAAAAAAAAAAAAAAAAAAAAAAAAAAACTCACACGATCGCTGAAGAGTTGATTATACCTTCTGCTTTAATTATTGCTAAAACAGTTTTAGATTCGGAAGCACATAAAAAAATCCAACAGATTCCATTATCGAATGATATTATCAGATCGCGAATACAAGATCTAAGTGAAGATATATTAATGCAAGTAATTGAAGACATAAAAATCAGTTCACTAAAATAAGCATGCAATTGGGTGAGTCAACTGATGTTGATAATTGTAGCCAACTTTTGGTATTTGTCAGGTATGTGAAGGAAAAAGAGGTGATAGAAGAATTTCTATTTTGTGAGCCACTGGAGGTGAATACGGAGTTTGTGAGCCACGGAGGTGAATTTCCCACACTTCGTGTTTATGTAATGAATCTAATTCATTTTCCATTGCGGATTTCCAGTCATACCAATTAGCACTTTGTTTTGCTTCTGAAAAATCATTCGGAACATTACTGATTATACTTGACGCTAGTTGTTTTGATTTGAGCCTCTCGGATCGTCTTAACGGTATTTCATTTCCATATTTATTACCTTTTTCATAGCTATCAGATGTTTGGACTTTATTCCCCCTGTCATCACCCCCGCTACTTCGAAATTCGATGAGTCATCATATTCGCTTGCTTGAGTATTTTCCGTAACAACCAATTCGAGGTGTGGTTTTTGATCTACTTCGTTTCCCTTTCCTTTTAATTCTTCAATATCCCAAGTTTCTAAGGCTTTATTTTCCCCCATATAATTACTACACTTTAAAGATTCGTTAAATTTAACCGATCGTTCTTCAATTATTTTGTTACTTGCTATATCATAAATACGATATACTTTTCGTTCTCTAGCACAGTGGTTCTTAACCGGGGGGTGTGAGAATGTATTTTTGGGGGTGTGGGAGAAACCCCTACCTAACCATAAAAATTATTAAATATCATTTATTAAATTTCTTATAATAAAAGATTTGAAATCTGCATTAGTGCCCCTAATACTGAAGCTCATAAAAATTGGTAGCACCTAGCTCACTTATCGGCAAAAAACACAAGAAAGAGCCGATGCCGAGGGGCGTATACACTACGCTACGAAAAGGCATCAAACGCCACAAACAAACGTGAACAGGCAGCTAGGTGACGGAGAAAAGAAAGAAAACTTGTGGGAATACAAGCGGAGAACGTTATCCCAGCTTGCGCATGCGCTGAGTTCAATTTGTGCTACTCCAATGGAATCTACGGATTCACAGATTTGTATCTGCATCTACTGCGCCTGTGTTAGGTTGAGTCAAGTTGAGTCAACTATTGTCTGAGACATGTGTATTGTGTATTCTGACTTGTGCAGAAACCTGTTGAGACTAATACATTCTTAATTGCGCGTTCAAACCGAATAGGATTCAGTGATATTACAAACGTAAGAACATTATATATATTATATTAGATTATTTCAAAATAATTAAATCATTTATAGTGAACCCCACTATGTCAAAAAAAAAAAAAAAAAAAAAAAAAGACAATGGAACGATAAGTATGCCGGTTATTCATTTACCTGCATAACCGGAAAAGATGGCACACAACGACCGCAATGCACCTTGTGTTCCAAGATATTTTTAAACAGCAATCTCAAACCATCAAAGATATTAGAGCATTTCAACAATCTGCACATTGGCGAAAAAGCGCATAGCCATGAACAGCTTGAAGTCAAAGAAGGCTCGGTTTGTAACCAGTGGAACTACCCTAAAATTATGCGGACCAGCAATTCAAAAACCTTTATTAGAAGCGTCATATCAAATGGCATATTTATGTGCAAAAAAAAAAAAAAAAAAAAAAAAAAAAAAAAAAAAAACTCACACGATCGCTGAAGAGTTGATTATACCTTCTGCTTTAATTATTGCTAAAACAGTTTTAGATTCGGAAGCACATAAAAAAATCCAACAGATTCCATTATCGAATGATATTATCAGATCGCGAATACAAGATCTAAGTGAAGATATATTAATGCAAGTAATTGAAGACATAAAAATCAGTTCACTAAAATAAGCATGCAATTGGGTGAGTCAACTGATGTTGATAATTGTAGCCAACTTTTGGTATTTGTCAGGTATGTGAAGGAAAAAGAGGTGATAGAAGAATTTCTATTTTGTGAGCCACTGGAGGTGAATACGGAGTTTGTGAGCCACGGAGGTGAATTTCCCACACTTCGTGTTTATGTAATGAATCTAATTCATTTTCCATTGCGGATTTCCAGTCATACCAATTAGCACTTTGTTTTGCTTCTGAAAAATCATTCGGAACATTACTGATTATACTTGACGCTAGTTGTTTTGATTTGAGCCTCTCGGATCGTCTTAACGGTATTTCATTTCCATATTTATTACCTTTTTCATAGCTATCAGATGTTTGGACTTTATTCCCCCTGTCATCACCCCCGCTACTTCGAAATTCGATGAGTCATCATATTCGCTTGCTTGAGTATTTTCCGTAACAACCAATTCGAGGTGTGGTTTTTGATCTACTTCGTTTCCCTTTCCTTTTAATTCTTCAATATCCCAAGTTTCTAAGGCTTTATTTTCCCCCATATAATTACTACACTTTAAAGATTCGTTAAATTTAACCGATCGTTCTTCAATTATTTTGTTACTTGCTATATCATAAATACGATATACTTTTCGTTCTCTAGCACAGTGGTTCTTAACCGGGGGGTGTGAGAATGTATTTTTGGGGGTGTGGGAGAAACCCCTACCTAACCATAAAAATTATTAAATATCATTTATTAAATTTCTTATAATAAAAGATTTGAAATCTGCATTAGTGCCCCTAATACTGAAGCTCATAAAAATTGGTAGCACCTAGCTCACTTATCGGCAAAAAACACAAGAAAGAGCCTATGCCGAGGGGCGTATACACTACGCTACGAAAAGGCATCAAACGCCACAAACAAACGCGAACAGGCAGCTAGGTGACGGAGAAAAGAAAGAAAACTTGTGGGAATACAAGCGGAGAACGTTATCCCAGCTTGCGCATGCGCTGAGTTCAATTTGTGCTACTCCAATGGAATCTACGGATTCACAGATTTGTATCTGCATCTACTGCGCCTGTGTTAGGTTGAGTCAAGTTGAGTCAACTATTGTCTGAGACATGTGTATTGTGTATTCTGACTTGTCCAGAAACCTCTTGAGACTAATACATTCTTAATTGCGCGTTCAAACCGAATAGGATTCAGTGATATTACAAACGTAAGAACATTATATATATTATATTAGATTATTTCTAAATAATTAAATCATTTATAGTGAACCCCACTATGTCAAAAAAAAAAAAAAAAACGACAATGGAACGATAAGTATGCCGGTTATTCATTTACCTGCATGACCGGAAAAGATGGCACACAACGACCGCAATGCACCTTGTGTTCCAAGATATTTTTAAACAGCAATCTCAAACCATCAAAGATATTAGAGCATTTCAACAATCTGCACATTGGCGAAAAACGCATAGCCATGAACAGCTTGAAGTCAAAGAAGGCTCGGTTTCTAACCAGTGGAACTACCCTAAAATTATGCGGACCAGCAATTCAAAAACCTTTATTAGAAGCGTCATATCAAATGGCATATTTATGTGCAAAAAAAAAAAAAAAAAAAAAAAAAAAAAAAAAAAAAATTTCACACGATCGCTGAAGAGTTGATTAAACCTTCTGCTTTAATTATTGCTAAAACAGTTTTAGATTCGGAAGCACATAAAAAAATCCAACAGATTCCATTATCGAATGATATTATCAGATCGCGAATACAAGATCTAAGTGAAGATATATTAATGCAAGTAATTGAAGACATAAAAATCAGTTCACTAAAATAAGCATGCAATTGGGTGAGTCAACTGATGTTGATAATTGTAGCCAACTTTTGGTATTTGTCAGGTATGTGAGGGAAAAAGAGGTGATAGAAGAATTTCTATTTTGTGAGCCACTGGAGGTGAATACGGAGTTTGTGAGCCACGGAGGTGAATTTCCCACAATTCGTGTTTATGTAATGAATCTAATTCATTTTCCATTGCGGATTTCCAGTCATACCAATTAGCACTTTGTTTTGCTTCTGAAAAATCATTCGGAACATTACTGATTATACTTGACGCTAGTTGTTTTGATTTGAGCCTCTCGGATCGTCTTAACGGTATTTCATTTCCATATTTATTACCTTTTTCATAGCTATCAGATGTTTGGACTTTATTCCCCCTGTCATCACCCCCGCTACTTCGAAATTCGATGAGTCATCATATTCGCTTGCTTGAGTATTTTCCGTAACAACCAATTCGAGGTGTGGTTTTTGATCTACTTCGTTTCCCTTTCCTTTTAATTCTTCAATATCCCAAGTTTCTAAGGCTTTATTTTCCCCCATATAATTACTACACTTTAAAGATTCGTTAAATTTAACCGATCGTTCTTCAATTATTTTGTTACTTGCTATATCATAAATACGATATACTTTTCGTTCTCTAGCACAGTGGTTCTTAACCGGGGGGTGTGGGAATGTATTTTTGGGGGTGTGGGAGAAACCCCTACCTAACCATAAAAATTATTAAATATCATTTATTAAATTTCTTATAATAAAAGATTTGAAATCTGCATTAGTGTCTCTAATATTGAAGCTCATAAAAATTGGTAGCACCTAGCTCACTTATCGGCAAAAAACACAAGAAAGAGCCGATGCCGAGGGGCGTATACACTACGCTACGAAAAGGCATCAAACGCCACAAACAAACGCGAACAGGCAGCTAGGTGACGGAGAAAAGAAACTTGTGGGAATACAAGCGGAGAACGTTATCCCAGCTTGCGCATGCGCTGAGTTCAATTTGTGCTACTCCAATAGAATCTACGGATTCACAGATTTGTATCTGCATCTACTGCGCCTGTGTTAGGTTGAGTCAAGTTGAGTCAACTATTGTCTGAGACATGTGTATTGTGTATTCTGACTTGTCCAGAAACCTCTTGAGACTAATACATTCTTAATTGCGCGTTCAAACCGAATAGGATTCAGTGATATTACAAACGTAAGAACATTATATATATTATATTAGATTCTTTCTAAATAATTAAATCATTTATAGTGAACCCCACTATGTCAAAAAAAAAAAAAAAAAAAAAAAAAAAAACGACGATGGAACGATAAGTATGCCGGTTATTCATTCACCTGCATAACCGGAAAAGATGGCACACAACGACCGCAATGCACCTTGTGTTCCAAGATATTTTTAAACAGCAATCTCAAACCATCAAAGATATTAGAGCATTTCAACAATCTGCACATTGGCGAAAAACGCATAGCCATGAACAGCTTGAAGTCAAAGAAGGCTCGGTTTGTAACCAGTGGAACTACCCTAAAATTATGCGGACCAGCAATTCAAAAACCTTTATTAGAAGCGTCATATCAAATGGCATATTTATGTGCAAAAAAAAAAAAAAAAAAAAAAAAAAAAAAAAAAAAAAAACCCTCACACGATCGCTGAAGAGTTGATTAAACCTTCTGCTTTAATTATTGCTAAAACAGTTTTAGATTCGGAAGCACATAAAAAAATCCAACAGATTCCATTATCGAATGATATCAGATCGCGAATACAAGATCTAAGTGAAGATATATTAATGCAAGTAATTGAAGACATAAAAATCAGTTCACTAAAATAAGCATGCAATTGGGTGAGTCAACTGATGTTGATAATTGTAGCCAACTTTTGGTATTTGTCAGGTATGTGAAGGAAAAAGAGGTGATAGAAGAATTTCTATTTTGTGAGCCACTGGAGGTGAATACGGAGTTTGTGAGCCACGGAGGTGAATTTCCCACACTTCGTGTTTATGTAATGAATCTAATTCATTTTCCATTGCGGATTTCCAGTCATACCAATTAGCACTTTGTTTTGCTTCTGAAAAATCATTCGGAACATTACTGATTATACTTGACGCTAGTTGTTTTGATTTGAGCCTCTCGGATCGTCTTAACGGTATTTCATTTCCATATTTATTACCTTTTTCATAGCTATCAGATGTTTGGACTTTATTCCCCCTGTCATCACCCCCGCTACTTCGAAATTCGATGAGTCATCATATTCGCTTGCTTGAGTATTTTCCGTAACAACCAATTCGAGGTGTGGTTTTTGATCTACTTCGTTTCCCTTTCCTTTTAATTCTTCAATATCCCAAGTTTCTAAGGCTTTATTTTCCCCCATATAATTACTACACTTTAAAGATTCGTTAAATTTAACCGATCGTTCTTCAATTATTTTGTTACTTGCTATATCATAAATACGATATACTTTTCGTTCTCTAGCACAGTGGTTCTTAACCGGGGGGTGTGAGAATGTATTTTTGGGGGTGTGGGAGAAACCCCTACCTAACCATAAAAATTATTAAATATCATTTATTAAATTTCTTATAATAAAAGATTTGAAATCTGCATTAGTGCCCCTAATACTGAAGCTCATAAAAATTGGTAGCACCTAGCTCACTTATCGGCAAAAAACACAAGAAAGAGCCTATGCCGAGGGGCGTATACACTACGCTACGAAAAGGCATCAAACGCCACAAACAAACGCGAACAGGCAGCTAGGTGACGGAGAAAAGAAAGAAAACTTGTGGGAATACAAGCGGAGAACGTTATCCCAGCTTGCGCATGCGCTGAGTTCAATTTGTGCTACTCCAATGGAATCTACGGATTCACAGATTTGTATCTGCATCTACTGCGCCTGTGTTAGGTTGAGTCAAGTTGAGTCAACTATTGTCTGAGACATGTGTATTGTGTATTCTGACTTGTCCAGAAACCTCTTGAGACTAATACATTCTTAATTGCGCGTTCAAACCGAATAGGATTCAGTGATATTACAAACGTAAGAACATTATATATATTATATTAGATTATTTCTAAATAATTAAATCATTTATAGTGAACCCCACTATGTCAAAAAAAAAAAAAAAACGACAATGGAACGATAAGTATGCCGGTTATTCATTTACCTGCATGACCGGAAAAGATGGCACACAACGACCGCAATGCACCTTGTGTTCCAAGATATTTTTAAACAGCAATCTCAAACCATCAAAGATATTAGAGCATTTCAACAATCTGCACATTGGCGAAAAACGCATAGCCATGAACAGCTTGAAGTCAAAGAAGGCTCGGTTTGTAACCAGTGGAACTACCCTAAAATTATGCGGACCAGCAATTCAAAAACCTTTATTAGAAGCGTCATATCAAATGGCATATTTATGTGCAAAAAAAAAAAAAAAAAAAAAAAAAAAAAAAAAAAAAAAAAAACCTCACACGATCGCTGAAGAGTTGATTAAACCTTCTGCTTTAATTATTGCTAAAACAGTTTTAGATTCGGAAGCACATAAAAAAATCCAACAGATTCCATTATCGAATGATATTATCAGATCGCGAATACAAGATCTAAGTGAAGATATATTAATGCAAGTAATTGAAGACATAAAAATCAGTTCACTAAAATAAGCATGCAATTGGGTGAGTCAACTGATGTTGATAATTGTAGCCAACTTTTGGTATTTGTCAGGTATGTGAGGGAAAAAGAGGTGATAGAAGAATTTCTATTTTGTGAGCCACTGGAGGTGAATACGGAGTTTGTGAGCCACGGAGGTGAATTTCCCACACTTCGTGTTTATGTAATGAATCTAATTCATTTTCCATTGCGGATTTCCAGTCATACCAATTAGCACTTTGTTTTGCTTCTGAAAAATCATTCGGAACATTACTGATTATACTTGACGCTAGTTGTTTTGATTTGAGCCTCTCGGATCGTCTTAACGGTATTTCATTTCCATATTTATTACCTTTTTCATAGCTATCAGATGTTTGGACTTTATTCCCCCTGTCATCACCCCCGCTACTTCGAAATTCGATGAGTCATCATATTCGCTTGCTTGAGTATTTTCCGTAACAACCAATTCGAGGTGTGGTTTTTGATCTACTTCGTTTCCCTTTCCTTTTAATTCTTCAATATCCCAAGTTTCTAAGGCTTTATTTTCCCCCATATAATTACTACACTTTAAAGATTCGTTAAATTTAACCGATCGTTCTTCAATTATTTTGTTACTTGCTATATCATAAATACGATATACTTTTCGTTCTCTAGCACAGTGGTTCTTAACCGGGGGGTGTGAGAATGTATTTTTGGGGGTGTGGGAGAAACCCCTACCTAACCATAAAAATTATTAAATATCATATATTAAATTTCTTATAATAAAAGATTTGAAATCTGCATTAGTGCCCCTAATACTGAAGCTCATAAAAATTGGTAGCACCTAGCTCACTTATCGGCAAAAAACACAAGAAAGAGCCTATGCCGAGGGGCGTATACACTACGCTACGAAAAGGCATCAAACGCCACAAACAAACGCGAACAGGCAGCTAGGTGACGGAGAAAAGAAAGAAAACTTGTGGGAATACAAGCGGAGAACGTTATCCCAGCTTGCGCATGCGCTGAGTTCAATTTGTGCTACTCCAATGGAATCTACGGATTCACAGATTTGTATCTGCATCTACTGCGCCTGTGTTAGGTTGAGTCAAGTTGAGTCAACTATTGTCTGAGACATGTGTATTGTGTATTCTGACTTGTCCAGAAACCTCTTGAGACTAATACATTCTTAATTGCGCGTTCAAACCGAATAGGATTCAGTGATATTACAAACGTAAGAACATTATATATATTATATTAGATTATTTCTAAATAATTAAATCATTTATAGTGAACCCCACTATGTCAAAAAAAAAAAAAAAAAAAAAAAAAACGACAATGGAACGATAAGTATGCCGGTTATTCATTTACCTGCATAACCGGAAAAGATGGCACACAACGACCGCAATGCACCTTGTGTTCCAAGATATTTTTAAACAGCAATCTCAAACCATCAAAGATATTAGAGCATTTCAACAATCTGCACATTGGCGAAAAACGCATAGCCATGAACAGCTTAAAGTCAAAGAAGGCTCGGTTTGTAACCAGTGGAACTACCCTAAAATTATGCGGACCAGCAATTCAAAAACCTTTATTAGAAGCGTCATATCAAATGGCATATTTATGTGCAAAAAAAAAAAAAAAAAAAAAAAAAAAAAACTCACACGATCGCTGAAGAGTTGATTAAACCTTCTGCTTTAATTATTGCTAAAACAGTTTTAGATTCGGAAGCACATAAAAAAATCCAACAGATTCCATTATCGAATGATATTATCAGATCGCGAATACAAGATCTAAGTGAAGATATATTAATGCAAGTAATTGAAGACATAAAAATCAGTTCACTAAAATAAGCATGCAATTGGGTGAGTCAACTGATGTTGATAATTGTAGCCAACTTTTGGTATTTGTCAGGTATGTGAGGGAAAAAGAGGTGATAGAAGAATTTCTATTTTGTGAGCCACTGGAGGTGAATACGGAGTTTGTGAGCCACGGAGGTGAATTTCCCACACTTCGTGTTTATGTAATGAATCTAATTCATTTTCCATTGCGGATTTCCAGTCATACCAATTAGCACTTTGTTTTGCTTCTGAAAAATCATTCGGAACATTACTGATTATACTTGACGCTAGTTGTTTTGATTTGAGCCTCTCGGATCGTCTTAACGGTATTTCATTTCCATATTTATTACCTTTTTCATAGCTATCAGATGTTAGGACTTTATTCCCCCTGTCATCACCCCCGCTACTTCGAAATTCGATGAGTCATCATATTCGCTTGCTTGAGTATTTTCTGTAACAACCAATTCGAGGTGTGGTTTTTGATCTACTTCGTTTCCCTTTCCTTTTAATTCTTCAATATCCCAAGTTTCTAAGGCTTTATTTCCCCCCATATAATTACTACACTTTAAAGATTCGTTAAATTTAACCGATCGTTCTTCAATTATTTTGTTACTTGCTATATCATAAATACGATATACTTTTCGTTCTCTAGCACAGTGGTTCTTAACCGGGGGGTGTGGGAATGTATTTTTGGGGGTGTGGGAGAAACCCCTACCTAACCATAAAAATTATTAAATATCATTTATTAAATTTCTTATAATAAAAGATTTGAAATCTGCATTAGTGTCTCTAATATTGAAGCTCATAAAAATTGGTAGCACCTAGCTCACTTATCGGCAAAAAACACAAGAAAGAGCCGATGCCGAGGGGCGTATACACTACGCTACGAAAAGGCATCAAACGCCACAAACAAACGCGAACAGGCAGCTAGGTGACGGAGAAAAGAAAGAAAACTTGTGGGAATACAAGCGGAGAACGTTATCCCAGCTTGCGCATGCGCTGAGTTCAATTTGTGCTACTCCAATGGAATCTACGGATTCACAGATTTGTATCTGCATCTACTGCGCCTGTGTTAGGTTGAGTCAAGTTGAGTCAACTATTGTCTGAGACATGTGTATTGTGTATTCTGACTTGTCCAGAAACCTCTTGAGACTAATACATTCTTAATTCGCGTTCAAACCGAATAGGATTCAGTGATATTACAAACGTAAGAACATTATATATATTATATTAGATTATTTCTAAATAATTAAATCATTTATAGTGAACCCCACTATGTCAAAAAAAAAAAAAAAAAACGACAATGGAACGATAAGTATGCCGGTTATTCATTTACCTGCATAACCGGAAAAGATGGCACACCACGACCGCAATGCACCTTGTGTTCCAAGATATTTTTAAACAGCAATCTCAAACCATCAAAGATATTAGAGCATTTCAACAATCTGCACATTGGCGAAAAAGCGCATAGCCATGAACAGCTTGAAGTCAAAGAAGGCTCGGTTTGATACCAGAGGAACTACCCTAAAATTATGCGGACCAGCAATTAAAAAACCTTTATTAGAAGCGTCATATCAAGTGGCATATTTATGTGAAAAAAAAAAAACCCTCACACGATCGCTGAAGAGTTGATTAAACCTTCTGCTTTAATTATTGCTAAAACAGTTTTAGATTCGGAAGCACATAAAAAAATCCAACAGATTCCATTATCGAATGATATTATCAGATCGCGAATACAAGATCTAAGTGAAGATATATTAATGCAAGTAATTGAAGACATAAAAATCAGTTCACTAAAATAAGCATGCAATTGGGTGAGTCAACTGATGTTGATAATTGTAGCCAACTTTTGGTATTTGTCAGGTATGTGAGGGAAAGAGAGGTGATAGAAGAATTTCTATTTTGTGAGCCACTGGAGGTGAATACGGAGTTTGTGAGCCACGGAGGTGAATTTCCCACACTTCGTGTTTATGTAATGAATCTAATTCATTTTCCATTGCGGATTTCCAGTCATACCAATTAGCACTTTGTTTTGCTTCTGAAAAATCATTCGGAACATTACTGATTATACTTGACGCTAGTTGTTTTGATTTGAGCCTCTCGGATCGTCTTAACGGTATTTCATTTCCATATTTATTACCTTTTTCATAGCTATCAGATGTTTGGACTTTATTCCCCCTGTCATCACCCCCGCTACTTCGAAATTCGATGAGTCATCATATTCGCTTGCTTGAGTATTTTCTGTAACAACCAATTCGAGGTGTGGTTTTTGATCTACTTCGTTTCCCTTTCCTTTTAATTCTTCAATATCCCAAGTTTCTAAGGCTTTATTTTCCCCCATATAATTACTACACTTTAAAGATTCGTTAAATTTAACCGATCGTTCTTCAATTATTTTGTTACTTGCTATATCATAAATACGATATACTTTTCGTTCTCTAGCACAGTGGTTCTTAACCGGGGGGTGTGGGAATGTATTTTTGGGGGTGTGGGAGAAACCCCTACCTAACCATAAAAATTATTAAATATCATTTATTAAATTTCTTATAATAAAAGATTTGAAATCTGCATTAGTGTCTCTAATATTGAAGCTCATAAAAATTGGTAGCACCTAGCTCACTTATCGGCAAAAAACACAAGAAAGAGCCGATGCCGAGGGGCGTATACACTACGCTACGAAAAGGCATCAAACGCCACAAACAAACGCGAACAGGCAGCTAGGTGACGGAGAAAAGAAAGAAAACTTGTGGGAATACAAGCGGAGAACGTTATCCCAGCTTGCGCATGCGCTGAGTTCAATTTGTGCTACTCCAATGGAATCTACGGATTCACAGATTTGTATCTGCATCTACTGCGCCTGTGTTAGGTTGAGTCAAGTTGAGTCAACTATTGTCTGAGACATGTGTATTGTGTATTCTGACTTGTCCAGAAACCTCTTGAGACTAATACATTCTTAATTCGCGTTCAAACCGAATAGGATTCAGTGATATTACAAACGTAAGAACATTATATATATTATATTAGATTATTTCTAAATAATTAAATCATTTATAGTGAACCCCACTATGTCAAAAAAAAAAAAAAAAAAAAAAAAAACGACAATGGAACGATAAGTATGCCGGTTATTCATTTACCTGCATAACCGGAAAAGATGGCACACCACGACCGCAATGCACCTTGTGTTCCAAGATATTTTTAAACAGCAATCTCAAACCATCAAAGATATTAGAGCATTTCAACAATCTGCACATTGGCGAAAAAGCGCATAGCCATGAACAGCTTGAAGTCAAAGAAGGCTCGGTTTGATACCAGAGGAACTACCCTAAAATTATGCGGACCAGCAATTAAAAAACCTTTATTAGAAGCGTCATATCAAGTGGCATATTTATGTGAAAAAAAAAAACCCTCACACGATCGCTGAAGAGTTGATTAAACCTTCTGCTTTAATTATTGCTAAAACAGTTTTAGATTCGGAAGCACATAAAAAAATCCAACAGATTCCATTACCGAATGATATTATCAGATCGCGAATACAAGATCTAAGTGAAGATATATTAATGCAAGTAATTGAAGACATAAAAATTAGTTCACTAAAATAAGCATGCAATTGGGTGAGTCAACTGATGTTGATAATTGTAGCCAACTTTTGGTATTTGTCAGGTATGTGAGGGAAAAAGAGGTGATAGAAGAATTTCTATTTTGTGAGCCACTGGAGGTGAATACGGAGTTTGTGAGCCACGGAGGTGAATTTCCCACACTTCGTGTTTATGTAATGAATCTAATTCATTTTCCATTGCGGATTTCCAGTCATACCAATTAGCACTTTGTTTTGCTTCTGAAAAATCATTCGGAACATTACTGATTATACTTGACGCTAGTTGTTTTGATTTGAGCCTCTCGGATCGTCTTAACGGTATTTCATTTCCATATTTATTACCTTTTTCATAGCTATCAGATGTTTGGACTTTATTCCCCCTGTCATCACCCCCGCTACTTCGAAATTCGATGAGTCATCATATTCGCTTGCTTGAGTATTTTCTGTAACAACCAATTCGAGGTGTGGTTTTTGATCTACTTCGTTTCCCTTTCCTTTTAATTCTTCAATATCCCAAGTTTCTAAGGCTTTATTTCCCCCCATATAATTACTACACTTTAAAGATTCGTTAAATTTAACCGATCGTTCTTCAATTATTTTGTTACTTGCTATATCATAAATACGATATACTTTTCGTTCTCTAGCACAGTGGTTCTTAACCGGGGGGTGTGGGAATGTATTTTTGGGGGTGTGGGAGAAACCCCTACCTAACCATAAAAATTATTAAATATCATTTATTAAATTTCTTATAATAAAAGATTTGAAATCTGCATTAGTGTCTCTAATATTGAAGCTCATAAAAATTGGTAGCACCTAGCTCACTTATCGGCAAAAAACACAAGAAAGAGCCGATGCCGAGGGGCGTATACACTACGCTACGAAAAGGCATCAAACGCCACAAACAAACGCGAACAGGCAGCTAGGTGACGGAGAAAAGAAAGAAAACTTGTTGGAATACAAGCGGAGAACGTTATCCCAGCTTGCGCATGCGCTGAGTTCAATTTGTGCTACTCCAATGGAATCTACGGATTCACAGATTTGTATCTGCATCTACTGCGCCTGTGTTAGGTTGAGTCAAGTTGAGTCAACTATTGTCTGAGACATGTGTATTGTGTATTCTGACTTGTCCAGAAACCTCTTGAGACTAATACATTCTTAATTCGCGTTCAAACCGAATAGGATTCAGTGATATTACAAACGTAAGAACATTATATATATTATATTAGATTATTTCTAAATAATTAAATCATTTATAGTGAACCCCACTATGTCAAAAAAAAAAAAAAAAAAAAAACGACAATGGAACGATAAGTATGCCGGTTATTCATTTACCTGCATAACCGGAAAAGATGGCACACCACGACCGCAATGCACCTTGTGTTCCAAGATATTTTTAAACAGCAATCTCAAACCATCAAAGATATTAGAGCATTTCAACAATCTGCACATTGGCGAAAAAGCGCATAGCCATGAACAGCTTGAAGTCAAAGAAGGCTCGGTTTGATACCAGAGGAACTACCCTAAAATTATGCGGACCAGCAATTAAAAAACCTTTATTAGAAGCGTCATATCAAGTGGCATATTTATGTGCAAAAAAAAAAAAAAAAAAAAAAAAAAAAACCCTCACACGATCGCTGAAGAGTTGATTAAACCTTCTGCTTTAATTATTGCTAAAACAGTTTTAGATTCGGAAGCACATAAAATAATCCAACAGATTCCATTATCGAATGATATTATCAGATCGCGAATACAAGATCTAAGTGAAGATATATTAATGCAAGTAATTGAAGACATAAAAATCAGTTCACTAAAATAAGCATGCAATTGGGTGAGTCAACTGATGTTGATAATTGTAGCCAACTTTTGGTATTTGTCAGGTATGTGAAGGAAAAAGAGGTGATAGAAGAATTTCTATTTTGTGAGCCACTGGAGGTGAATACGGAGTTTGTGAGCCACGGAGGTGAATTTCCCACACTTCGTGTTTATGTAATGAATCTAATTCATTTTCCATTGCGGATTTCCAGTCATACCAATTAGCACTTTGTTTTGCTTCTGAAAAATCATTCGGAACATTACTGATTATACTTGACGCTAGTTGTTTTGATTTGAGCCTCTCGGATCGTCTTAACGGTATTTCATTTCCATATTTATTACCTTTTTCATAGCTATCAGATGTTTGGACTTTATTCCCCCTGTCATCACCCCCGCTACTTCGAAATTCGATGAGTCATCATATTCGCTTGCTTGAGTATTTTCCGTAACAACCAATTCGAGGTGTGGTTTTTGATCTACTTCGTTTCCCTTTCCTTTTAATTCTTCAATATCCCAAGTTTCTAAGGCTTTATTTTCCCCCATATAATTACTACACTTTAAAGATTCGTTAAATTTAACCGATCGTTCTTCAATTATTTTGTTACTTGCTATATCATAAATACGATATACTTTTCGTTCTCTAGCACAGTGGTTCTTAACCGGGGGGTGTGAGAATGTATTTTTGGGGGTGTGGGAGAAACCCCTACCTAACCATAAAAATTATTAAATATCATTTATTATATTTCTTATAATAAAAGATTTGAAATCTGCATTAGTGTCCCTAATACTGAAGCTCATAAAAATTGGTAGCACCTAGCTCACTTATCGGCAAAAAACACAAGAAAGAGCCGATGCCGAGGGGCGTATACACTACGCTACGAAAAGGCATCAAACGCCACAAACAAACGCGAACAGGCAGCTAGGTGACGGAGAAAAGAAAGAAAACTTGTGGGAATACAAGCGGAGAACTTTATCCCAGCTTGCGCATGCGCTGAGTTCAATTTGTGCTACTCCAATGGAATCTACGGATTCACAGATTTGTATCTGCATCTACTGCGCCTGTGTTAGGTTGAGTCAAGTTGAGTCAACTATTGTCTGAGACATGTGTATTGTGTATTCTGACTTGTCCAGAAACCTCTTGAGACTAATACATTCTTAATTGCGCGTTCAAACCGAATAGGATTCAGTGATATTACAAACGTAAGAACATTATATATATTATATTAGATTATTTCTAAATAATTAAATCATTTATAGTGAACCCCACTATGTCAAAAAAAAAAAAAAAAAAAAAAAAAAAAAAAAGACAATGGAACGATAAGTATGCCGGTTATTCATTTACCTGCACAACCGGAAAAGATGGCACACAACGACCGCAATGCACCTTGTGTTCCAAGATATTTTTAAACAGCAATCTCAAACCATCAAAGATATTAGAGCATTTCAACAATCTGCACATTGGCGAAAAAGCGCATAGCCATGAACAGCTTGAAGTCAAAGAAGGCTCGGTTTGTAACCAGTGGAACTACCCTAAAATTATGCGGACCAGCAATTCAAAAACCTTTATTAGAAGCGTCATATCAAATGGCATATTTATGTGGAAAAAAAAAAAAAAAAAAAAAAAAAAAAAAAAAAAAAAAAACCCTCACACGATCGCTGAAGAGTTGATTAAACCTTCTGCTTTAATTATTGCTAAAACAGTTTTAGATTCGGAAGCACATAAAAAAATCCAACAGATTCCATTATCGAATGATATTATCAGATCGCGAATACAAGATCTAAGTGAAGATATATTAATGCAAGTAATTGAAGACATAAAAATCAGTTCACTAAAATAAGCATGCAATTGGGTGAGTCAACTGATGTTGATAATTGTAGCCAACTTTTGGTATTTGTCAGGTATGTGAAGGAAAAAGAGGTGATAGAAGAATTTCTATTTTGTGAGCCACTGGAGGTGAATACGGAGTTTGTGAGCCACGGAGGTGAATTTCCCACACTTCGTGTTTATGTAATGAATCTAATTCATTTTCCATTGCGGATTTCCAGTCATACCAATTAGCACTTTGTTTTGCTTCTGAAAAATCATTTGGAACACTACTGATTATACTTGACGCTAGTTGTTTTGATTTGAGCCTCTCGGATCGTCTTAACGGTATTTCATTTCCATATTTATTACCTTTTTCATAGCTATCAGATGTTTGGACTTTATTCCCCCTGTCATCACCCCCGCTACTTCGAAATTCGATGAGTCATCATATTCGCTTGCTTGAGTATTTTCCGTAACAACCAATTCGAGGTGTGGTTTTTGATCTACTTCGTTTCCCTTTCCTTTTAATTCTTCAATATCCCAAGTTTCTAAGGCTTTATTTTCCCCCATATAATTACTACACTTTAAAGATTCGTTAAATTTAACCGATCGTTCTTCAATTATTTTGTTACTTGCTATATCATAAATACGATATACTTTTCGTTCTCTAGCACAGTGGTTCTTAACCGGGGGGTGTGAAAATGTATTTTTGGGGGTGTGGGAGAAACCCCTACCTAACCATAAAAATTATTAAATATCATTTATTAAATTTCTTATAATAAAAGATTTGAAATCTGCATTAGTGCCCCTAATACTGAAGCTCATAAAAATTGGTAGCACCTAGCTCACTTATCGGCAAAAAACACAAGAAAGAGCCGATGCCGAGGGGCGTATACACTACGCTACGAAAAGGCATCAAACGCCACAAACAAACGCGAACAGGCAGCTAGGTGACGAAGAAAAGAAAGAAAACTTGTGGGAATACAAGCGGAGAACGTTATCCCAGCTTGCGCATGCGCTGAGTTCAATTTGTGCTACTCCAATGGAATCTACGGATTCACAGATTTGTATCTGCATCTACTGGCCTGTGTTAGGTTGAGTCAAGTTGAGTCAACTATTGTCTGAGACATGTGTATTGTGTATTCTGACTTGTCCAGAAACCTCTTGAGACTAATACATTCTTGATTGCGCGTTCAAACCGAATAGGATTCAGTGATATTACAAACGTAAGAACATTATATATATTATATTAGATTATTTCTAAATAATTAAATCATTTATAGTGAACCCCACTATGTCAAAAAAAAAAAAAAAAAAAAAGACAATGGAACGATAAGTATGCCGGTTATTCATTTACCTGCATAACCGGAAAAGATGGCACACAACGACCGCAATGCACCTTGTGTTCCAAGATATTTTTAAACAGCAATCTCAAACCATCAAAGATATTAGAGCATTTCAACAATCTGCACATTGGCGAAAAAGCGCATAGCCATGAACAGCTTGAAGTCAAAGAAGGCTCGGTTTGTAACCAGTGGAACTACCCTAAAATTATGCGGACCAGCAATTCAAAAACCTTTATTAGAAGCGTCATATCAAATGGCATATTTATGTGAAAAAAAAAAAAAAAAAAAAAAAAAAAAAACCTCACACGATCGCTGAAGAGTTGATTAAACCTTCTGCTTTAATTATTGCTAAAACAGTTTTAGATTCGGAAGCACATAAAAAAATCCAACAGATTCCATTATCGAATGATATTATCAGATCGCGAATACAAGATCTAAGTGAAGATATATTAATGCAAGTAATTGAAGACATAAAAATCAGTTCACTAAAATAAGCATGCAATTGGGTGAGTCAACTGATGTTGATAATTGTAGCCAACTTTTGGTATTTGTCAGGTATGTGAAGGAAAAAGAGGTGATAGAAGAATTTCTATTTTGTGAGCCACTGGAGGTGAATACGGAGTTTGTGAGCCACGGAGGTGAATTTCCCACACTTCGTGTTTATGTAATGAATCTAATTCATTTTCCATTGCGGATTTCCAGTCATACCAATTAGCACTTTGTTTTGCTTCTGAAAAATCATTCGGAACATTACTGATTATACTTGACGCTAGTTGTTTTGATTTGAGCCTCTCGGATCGTCTTAACGGTATTTCATTTCCATATTTATTACCTTTTTCATAGCTATCAGATGTTTGGACTTTATTCCCCCTGTCATCACCCCCGCTACTTCGAAATTCGATGAGTCATCATATTCGCTTGCTTGAGTATTTTCCGTAACAACCAATTCGAGGTGTGGTTTTTGATCTACTTCGTTTCCCTTTCCTTTTAATTCTTCAATATCCCAAGTTTCTAAGGCTTTATTTTCCCCCATATAATTACTACACTTTAAAGATTCGTTAAATTTAACCGATCGTTCTTCAATTATTTTGTTACTTGCTATATCATAAATACGATATACTTTTCGTTCTCTAGCACAGTGGTTCTTAACCGGGGGGTGTGAGAATGTATTTTTGGGGGTGTGGGAGAAACCCCTACCTAACCATAAAAATTATTAAATATCATTTATTAAATTTCTTATAATAAAAGATTTGAAATCTGCATTAGTGCCCCTAATACTGAAGCTCATAAAAATTGGTAGCACCTAGCTCACTTATCGGCAAAAAACACAAGAAAGACCCTATGCCGAGGGGCGTATACACTACGCTACGAAAAGGCATCAAACGCCACAAACAAACGCGAACAGGCAGCTAGGTGACGGAGAAAAGAAAGAAAACTTGTGGGAATACAAGCGGAGAACGTTATCCCAGCTTGCGCATGCGCTGAGTTCAATTTGTGCTACTCCAATGGAATCTACGGATTCACAGATTTGTATCTGCATCTACTGCGCCTGTGTTAGGTTGAGTCAAGTTGAGTCAACTATTGTCTGAGACATGTGTATTGTGTATTCTGACTTGTCCAGAAACCTCTTGAGACTAATACATTCTTAATTGCGCGTTCAAACCGAATAGGATTCAGTGATATTACAAACGTAAGAACATTATATATATTATATTAGATTCTTTCTAAATAATTAAATCATTTATAGTGAACCCCACTATGTCAAAAAAAAAAAAAAAAAAAAAAAAAAAAAAAAAAAAAAAAAACGACAATGGAACGATAAGTATGCCGGTTATTCATTTACCTGCATAACCGGAAAAGATGGCACACAACGACCGCAATGCACCTTGTGTTCCAAGATATTTTTAAACAGCAATCTCAAACCATCAAAGATATTAGAGCATTTCAACAATCTGCACATTGGCGAAAAACGCATAGCCATGAACAGCTTGAAGTCAAAGAAGGCTCGGTTTGTAACCAGTGGAACTACCCTAAAATTATGCGGACCAGCAATTCAAAAACCTTTATTAGAAGCGTCATATCAAATGGCATATTTATGTGCAAAAAAAAAAAAAAAAAAAAAAACCTCACACGATCGCTGAAGAGTTGATTAAACCTTCTGCTTTAATTATTGCTAAAACAGTTTTAGATTCGGAAGCACATAAAAAAATCCAACAGATTCCATTATCGAATGATATTATCAGATCGCGAATACAAGATCTAAGTGAAGATATATTAATGCAAGTAATTGAAGACATAAAAATCAGTTCACTAAAATAAGCATGCAATTGGGTGAGTCAACTGATGTTGATAATTGTAGCCAACTTTTGGTATTTGTCAGGTATGTGAAGGAAAAAGAGGTGATAGAAGAATTTCTATTTTGTGAGCCACTGGAGGTGAATACGGAGTTTGTGAGCCACGGAGGTGAATTTCCCACACTTCGTGTTTATGTAATGAATCTAATTCATTTTCCATTGCGGATTTCCAGTCATACCAATTAGCACTTTGTTTTGCTTCTGAAAAATCATTTGGAACACTACTGATTATACTTGACGCTAGTTGTTTTGATTTGAGCCTCTCGGATCGTCTTAACGGTATTTCATTTCCATATTTATTACCTTTTTCATAGCTATCAGATGTTTGGACTTTATTCCCCCTGTCATCACCCCCGCTACTTCGAAATTCGATGAGTCATCATATTCGCTTGCTTGAGTATTTTCCGTAACAACCAATTCGAGGTGTGGTTTTTGATCTACTTCGTTTCCCTTTCCTTTTAATTCTTCAATATCCCAAGTTTCTAAGGCTTTATTTTCCCCCATATAATTACTACACTTTAAAGATTCGTTAAATTTAACCGATCGTTCTTCAATTATTTTGTTACTTGCTATATCATAAATACGATATACTTTTCGTTCTCTAGCACAGTGGTTCTTAACCGGGGGGTGTGAAAATGTATTTTTGGGGGTGTGGGAGAAACCCCTACCTAACCATAAAAATTATTAAATATCATTTATTAAATTTCTTATAATAAAAGATTTGAAATCTGCATTAGTGCCCCTAATACTGAAGCTCATAAAAATTGGTAGCACCTAGCTCACTTATCGGCAAAAAACACAAGAAAGAGCCGATGCCGAGGGGCGTATACACTACGCTACGAAAAGGCATCAAACGCCACAAACAAACGCGAACAGGCAGCTAGGTGACGAAGAAAAGAAAGAAAACTTGTGGGAATACAAGCGGAGAACGTTATCCCAGCTTGCGCATGCGCTGAGTTCAATTTGTGCTACTCCAATGGAATCTACGGATTCACAGATTTGTATCTGCATCTACTGGCCTGTGTTAGGTTGAGTCAAGTTGAGTCAACTATTGTCTGAGACATGTGTATTGTGTATTCTGACTTGTCCAGAAACCTCTTGAGACTAATACATTCTTAATTGCGCGTTCAAACCGAATAGGATTCAGTGATATTACAAACGTAAGAACATTATATATATTATATTAGATTATTTCTAAATAATTAAATCATTTATAGTGAACCCCACTATGTCAAAAAAAAAAAAAAAAACGACAATGGAACGATAAGTATGCCGGTTATTCATTTACCTGCATGACCGGAAAAGATGGCACACAACGACCGCAATGCACCTTGTGTTCCAAGATATTTTTAAACAGCAATCTCAAACCATCAAAGATATTAGAGCATTTCAACAATCTGCACATTGGCGAAAAACGCATAGCCATGAACAGCTTGAAGTCAAAGAAGGCTCGGTTTGTAACCAGTGGAACTACCCTAAAATTATGCGGACCAGCAATTCAAAAACCTTTATTAGAAGCGTCATATCAAATGGCATATTTATGTGCAAAAAAAAAAAAAAAAAAAAAAAAAAAAAAACCTCACACGATCGCTGAAGAGTTGATTAAACCTTCTGCTTTAATTATTGCTAAAACAGTTTTAGATTCGGAAGCACATAAAAAAATCCAACAGATTCCATTATCGAATGATATTATCAGATCGCGAATACAAGATCTAAGTGAAGATATATTAATGCAAGTAATTGAAGACATAAAAATCAGTTCACTAAAATAAGCATGCAATTGGGTGAGTCAACTGATGTTGATAATTGTAGCCAACTTTTGGTATTTGTCAGGTATGTGAAGGAAAAAGAGGTGATAGAAGAATTTCTATTTTGTGAGCCACTGGAGGTGAATACGGAGTTTGTGAGCCACGGAGGTGAATTTCCCACACTTCGTGTTTATGTAATGAATCTAATTCATTTTCCATTGCGGATTTCCAGTCATACCAATTAGCACTTTGTTTTGCTTCTGAAAAATCATTCGGAACATTACTGATTATACTTGACGCTAGTTGTTTTGATTTGAGCCTCTCGGATCGTCTTAACGGTATTTCATTTCCATATTTATTACCTTTTTCATAGCTATCAGATGTTTGGACTTTATTCCCCCTGTCATCACCCCCGCTACTTCGAAATTCGATGAGTCATCATATTCGCTTGCTTGAGTATTTTCCGTAACAACCAATTCGAGGTGTGGTTTTTGATCTACTTCGTTTCCCTTTCCTTTTAATTCTTCAATATCCCAAGTTTCTAAGGCTTTATTTTCCCCCATATAATTACTACACTTTAAAGATTCGTTAAATTTAACCGATCGTTCTTCAATTATTTTGTTACTTGCTATATCATAAATACGATATACTTTTCGTTCTCTAGCACAGTGGTTCTTAACCGGGGGGTGTGAGAATGTATTTTTGGGGGTGTGGGAGAAACCCCTACCTAACCATAAAAATTATTAAATATCATTTATTAAATTTCTTATAATAAAAGATTTGAAATCTGCATTAGTGCCCCTAATACTGAAGCTCATAAAAATTGGTAGCACCTAGCTCACTTATCGGCAAAAAACACAAGAAAGACCCTATGCCGAGGGGCGTATACACTACGCTACGAAAAGGCATCAAACGCCACAAACAAACGCGAACAGGCAGCTAGGTGACGGAGAAAAGAAAGAAAACTTGTGGGAATACAAGCGGAGAACGTTATCCCAGCTTGCGCATGCGCTGAGTTCAATTTGTGCTACTCCAATGGAATCTACGGATTCACAGATTTGTATCTGCATCTACTGCGCCTGTGTTAGGTTGAGTCAAGTTGAGTCAACTATTGTCTGAGACATGTGTATTGTGTATTCTGACTTGTCCAGAAACCTCTTGAGACTAATACATTCTTAATTGCGCGTTCAAACCGAATAGGATTCAGTGATATTACAAACGTAAGAACATTATATATATTATATTAGATTATTTCTAAATAATTAAATCATTTATAGTGAACCCCACTATGTCAAAAAAAAAAAAAAAAAAAAACGACAATGGAACGATAAGTATGCCGGTTATTCATTTACCTGCATAACCGGAAAAGATGGCACACAACGACCGCAATGCACCTTGTGTTCCAAGATATTTTTAAACAGCAATCTCAAACCATCAAAGATATTAGAGCATTTCAACAATCTGCACATTGGCGAAAAACGCATAGCCATGAACAGCTTAAAGTCAAAGAAGGCTCGGTTTGTAACCAGTGGAACTACCCTAAAATTATGCGGACCAGCAATTCAAAAACCTTTATTAGAAGCGTCATATCAAATGGCATATTTATGTGCAAAAAAAAAAAAAAAAAAAAAAAACCCTCACACGATCGCTGAAGAGTTGATTAAACCTTCTGCTTTAATTATTGCTAAAACAGTTTTAGATTCGGAAGCACATAAAAAAATCCAACAGATTCCATTATCGAATGATATTATCAGATCGCGAATACAAGATCTAAGTGAAGATATATTAATGCAAGTAATTGAAGACATAAAAATCAGTTCACTAAAATAAGCATGCAATTGGGTGAGTCAACTGATGTTGATAATTGTAGCCAACTTTTGGTATTTGTCAGGTATGTGAAGGAAAAAGAGGTGATAGAAGAATTGCTATTTTGTGAGCCACTGGAGGTGAATACGGAGTTTGTGAGCCACGGAGGTGAATTTCCCACACTTCGTGTTTATGTAATGAATCTAATTCATTTTCCATTGCGGATTTCCAGTCATACCAATTAGCACTTTGTTTTGCTTCTGAAAAATCATTCGGAACATTACTGATTATACTTGACGCTAGTTGTTTTGATTTGAGCCTCTCGGATCGTCTTAACGGTATTTCATTTCCATATTTATTACCTTTTTCATAGCTATCAGATGTTTGGACTTTATTCCCCCTGTCATCACCCCCGCTACTTCGAAATTCGATGAGTCATCATATTCGCTTGCTTGAGTATTTTCCGTAACAACCAATTCGAGGTGTGGTTTTTGATCTACTTCGTTTCCCTTTCCTTTTAATTCTTCAATATCCCAAGTTTCTAAGGCTTTATTTTCCCCCATATAATTACTACACTTTAAAGATTCGTTAAATTTAACCGATCGTTCTTCAATTATTTTGTTACTTGCTATATCATAAATACGATATACTTTTCGTTCTCTAGCACAGTGGTTCTTAACCGGGGGGTGTGAGAATGTATTTTTGGGGGTGTGGGAGAAACCCCTACCTAACCATAAAAATTATTAAATATCATTTATTAAATTTCTTATAATAAAAGATTTGAAATCTGCATTAGTGTCCCTAATACTGAAGCTCATAAAAATTGGTAGCACCTAGCTCACTTATCGGCAAAAAACACAAGAAAGAGCCGATGCCGAGGGGCGTATACACTACGCTACGAAAAGGCATCAAACGCCACAAACAAACGCGAACAGGCAGCTAGGTGACGGAGAAAAGAAAGAAAACTTGTGGGAATACAAGCGGAGAACTTTATCCCAGCTTGCGCATGCGCTGAGTTAAATTTGTGCTACGCCAATGGAATCTACGGATTCACAGATTTGTATCTGCATCTACTGCGCCTGTGTTAGGTTGAGTCAAGTTGAGTCAACTATTGTCTGAGACATGTGTATTGTGTATTCTGACTTGTCCAGAAACCTCTTGAGACTAATACATTCTTAATTGCGCGTTCAAACCGAATAGGATTCAGTGATATTACAAACGTAAGAACATTATATATATTATATTAGATTATTTCTAAATAATTAAATCATTTATAGTGAACCCCACTATGTCAAAAAAAAAAAAAAAAAAAAAAAAAAACGACAATGGAACGATAAGTATGCCGGTTATTCATTTACCTGCATAACCGGAAAAGATGGCACACAACGACAGCAATGCACCTTGTGTTCCAAGATATTTTTAAACAGCAATCTCAAACCATCAAAGATATTAGAGCATTTCAACAATCTGCACATTGGCGAAAAAGCGCATAGCCATGAACAGCTTGAAGTCAAAGAAGGCTCGGTTTGATACCAGAGGAACTACCCTAAAATTATGCGGACCAGCAATTAAAAAACCTTTATTAGAAGCGTCATATCAAGTGGCATATTTATGTGAAAAAAAAAACCCTCACACGATCGCTGAAGAGTTGATTAAACCTTCTGCTTTAATTATTGCTAAAACAGTTTTAGATTCGGAAGCACATAAAAAAATCCAACAGATTCCATTACCGAATGATATTATCAGATCGCGAATACAAGATCTAAGTGAAGATATATTAATGCAAGTAATTGAAGACATAAAAATTAGTTCACTAAAATAAGCATGCAATTCGGTGAGTCAACTGATGTTGATAATTGTAGCCAACTTTTGGTATTTGTCAGGTATGTGAGGGAAAAAGAGGTGATAGAAGAATTTCTATTTTGTGAGCCACTGGAGGTGAATACGGAGTTTGTGAGCCACGGAGGTGAATTTCCCACACTTCGTGTTTATGTAATGAATCTAATTCATTTTCCATTGCGGATTTCCAGTCATACCAATTAGCACTTTGTTTTGCTTCTGAAAAATCATTCGGAACATTACTGATTATACTTGACGCTAGTTGTTTTGATTTGAGCCTCTCGGATCGTCTTAACGGTATTTCATTTCCATATTTATTACCTTTTTCATAGCTATCAGATGTTTGGACTTTATTCCCCCTGTCATCACCCCCGCTACTTCGAAATTCGATGAGTCATCATATTCGCTTGCTTGAGTATTTTCCGTAACAACCAATTCGAGGTGTGGTTTTTGATCTACTTCGTTTCCCTTTCCTTTTAATTCTTCAATATCCCAAGTTTCTAAGGCTTTATTTTCCCCCATATAATTACTACACTTTAAAGATTCGTTAAATTTAACCGATCGTTCTTCAATTATTTTGTTACTTGCTATATCATAAATACGATATACTTTTCGTTCTCTAGCACAGTGGTTCTTAACCGGGGGGTGTGAGAATGTATTTTTGGGGGTGTGGGAGAAACCCCTACCTAACCATAAAAATTATTAAATATCATTTATTAAATTTCTTATAATAAAAGATTTGAAATCTGCATTAGTGTCCCTAATACTGAAGCTCATAAAAATTGGTAGCACCTAGCTCACTTATCGGCAAAAAACACAAGAAAGAGCCGATGCCGAGGGGCGTATACACTACGCTACGAAAAGGCATCAAACGCCACAAACAAACGCGAACAGGCAGCTAGGTGACGGAGAAAAGAAAGAAAACTTGTGGGAATACAAGCGGAGAACTTTATCCCAGCTTGCGCATGCGCTGAGTTAAATTTGTGCTACGCCAATGGAATCTACGGATTCACAGATTTGTATCTGCATCTACTGCGCCTGTGTTAGGTTGAGTCAAGTTGAGTCAACTATTGTCTGAGACATGTGTATTGTGTATTCTGACTTGTCCAGAAACCTCTTGAGACTAATACATTCTTAATTGCGCGTTCAAACCGAATAGGATTCAGTGATATTACAAACGTAAGAACATTATATATATTATATTAGATTATTTCTAAATAATTAAATCATTTATAGTGAACCCCACTATGTCAAAAAAAAAAAAAAAAAAAAAAAAAAAAAAAAACGACAATGGAACGATAACTATGCCGGTTATTCATTTACCTGCATAACCGGAAAAGATGGCACACAACGACCGCAATGCACCTTGTGTTCCAAGATATTTTTAAACAGCAATCTCAAACCATCAAAGATATTAGAGCATTTCAACAATCTGCACATTGGCGAAAAACGCATAGCCATGAACAGCTTGAAGTCAAAGAAGGCTCGGTTTGTAACCAGTGGAACTACCCTAAAATTATGCGGACCAGCAATTCAAAAACCTTTATTAGAAGCGTCATATCAAATGGCATATTTATGTGCAAAAAAAAAAAAAAAAAAAAAAACTCACACGATCGCTGAAGAGTTGATTAAACCTTCTGCTTTAATTATTGCTAAAACAGTTTTAGATTCGGAAGCACATAAAAAAATCCAACAGATTCCATTATCGAATGATATTATCAGATCGCGAATACAAGATCTAAGTGAAGATATATTAATGCAAGTAATTGAAGACATAAAAATCAGTTCACTAAAATAAGCATGCAATTGGGTGAGTCAACTGATGTTGATAATTGTAGCCAACTTTTGGTATTTGTCAGGTATGTGAAGGAAAAAGAGGTGATAGAAGAATTTCTATTTTGTGAGCCACTGGAGGTGAATACGGAGTTTGTGAGCCACGGAGGTGAATTTCCCACACTTCGTGTTTATGTAATGAATCTAATTCATTTTCCATTGCGGATTTCCAGTCATACCAATTAGCACTTTGTTTTGCTTCTGAAAAATCATTCGGAACATTACTGATTATACTTGACGCTAGTTGTTTTGATTTGAGCCTCTCGGATCGTCTTAACGGTATTTCATTTCCATATTTATTACCTTTTTCATAGCTATCAGATGTTTGGACTTTATTCCCCCTGTCATCACCCCCGCTACTTCGAAATTCGATGAGTCATCATATTCGCTTGCTTGAGTATTTTCCGTAACAACCAATTCGAGGTGTGGTTTTTGATCTACTTCGTTTCCCTTTCCTTTTAATTCTTCAATATCCCAAGTTTCTAAGGCTTTATTTTCCCCCATATAATTACTACACTTTAAAGATTCGTTAAATTTAACCGATCGTTCTTCAATTATTTTGTTACTTGCTATATCATAAATACGATATACTTTTCGTTCTCTAGCACAGTGGTTCTTAACCGGGGGGTGTGAGAATGTATTTTTGGGGGTGTGGGAGAAACCCCTACCTAACCATAAAAATTATTAAATATCATTTATTAAATTTCTTATAATAAAAGATTTGAAATCTGCATTAGTGTCCCTAATACTGAAGCTCATAAAAATTGGTAGCACCTAGCTCACTTATCGGCAAAAAACACAAGAAAGAGCCGATGCCGAGGGGCGTATACACTACGCTACGAAAAGGCATCAAACGCCACAAACAAACGCGAACAGGCAGCTAGGTGACGGAGAAAAGAAAGAAAACTTGTGGGAATACAAGCGGAGAACTTTATCCCAGCTTGCGCATGCGCTGAGTTAAATTTGTGCTACGCCAATGGAATCTACGGATTCACAGATTTGTATCTGCATCTACTGCGCCTGTGTTAGGTTGAGTCAAGTTGAGTCAACTATTGTCTGAGACATGTGTATTGTGTATTCTGACTTGTCCAGAAACCTCTTGAGACTAATACATTCTTAATTGCGCGTTCAAACCGAATAGGATTCAGTGATATTACAAACGTAAGAACATTATATATATTATATTAGATTATTTCTAAATAATTAAATCATTTATAGTGAACCCCACTATGTCAAAAAAAAAAAAAAAAAAAAAAAAAAAAAACGACAATGGAACGATAACTATGCCGGTTATTCATTTACCTGCATAACCGGAAAAGATGGCACACAACGACCGCAATGCACCTTGTGTTCCAAGATATTTTTAAACAGCAATCTCAAACCATCAAAGATATTAGAGCATTTCAACAATCTGCACATTGGCGAAAAACGCATAGCCATGAACAGCTTGAAGTCAAAGAAGGCTCGGTTTGTAACCAGTGGAACTACCCTAAAATTATGCGGACCAGCAATTCAAAAACCTTTATTAGAAGCGTCATATCAAATGGCATATTTATGTGCAAAAAAAAAAAAAAAAAAAAAAAAAAACTCACACGATCGCTGAAGAGTTGATTAAACCTTCTGCTTTAATTATTGCTAAAACAGTTTTAGATTCGGAAGCACATAAAAAAATCCAACAGATTCCATTATCGAATGATATTATCAGATCGCGAATACAAGATCTAAGTGAAGATATATTAATGCAAGTAATTGAAGACATAAAAATCAGTTCACTAAAATAAGCATGCAATTGGGTGAGTCAACTGATGTTGATAATTGTAGCCAACTTTTGGTATTTGTCAGGTATGTGAAGGAAAAAGAGGTGATAGAAGAATTTCTATTTTGTGAGCCACTGGAGGTGAATACGGAGTTTGTGAGCCACGGAGGTGAATTTCCCACACTTCGTGTTTATGTAATGAATCTAATTCATTTTCCATTGCGGATTTCCAGTCATACCAATTAGCACTTTGTTTTGCTTCTGAAAAATCATTCGGAACATTACTGATTATACTTGACGCTAGTTGTTTTGATTTGAGCCTCTCGGATCGTCTTAACGGTATTTCATTTCCATATTTATTACCTTTTTCATAGCTATCAGATGTTTGGACTTTATTCCCCCTGTCATCACCCCCGCTACTTCGAAATTCGATGAGTCATCATATTCGCTTGCTTGAGTATTTTCCGTAACAACCAATTCGAGGTGTGGTTTTTGATCTACTTCGTTTCCCTTTCCTTTTAATTCTTCAATATCCCAAGTTTCTAAGGCTTTATTTTCCCCCATATAATTACTACACTTTAAAGATTCGTTAAATTTAACCGATCGTTCTTCAATTATTTTGTTACTTGCTATATCATAAATACGATATACTTTTCGTTCTCTAGCACAGTGGTTCTTAACCGGGGGGTGTGAGAATGTATTTTTGGGGGTGTGGGAGAAACCCCTACCTAACCATAAAAATTATTAAATATCATTTATTAAATTTCTTATAATAAAAGATTTGAAATCTGCATTAGTGCCCCTAATACTGAAGCTCATAAAAATTGGTAGCACCTAGCTCACTTATCGGCAAAAAACACAAGAAAGAGCCGATGCCGAGGGGCGTATACACTACGCTACGAAAAGGCATCAAACGCCACAAACAAACGCGAACAGGCAGCTAGGTAACGGAGAAAAGAAAGAAAACTTGTGGGAATACAAGCGGAGAACGTTATCCCAGCTTGCGCATGCGCTGAGTTCAATTTGTGCTACTCCAATGGAATCTACGGATTCACAGATTTGTATCTGCATCTACTGCGCCTGTGTTAGGTTGAGTCAAGTTGAGTCAACTATTGTCTGAGACATGTGTATTGTGTATTCTGACTTGTCCAGAAACCTCTTGAGACTAATACATTCTTAATTGCGCGTTCAAACCGAATAGGATTCAGTGATATCACAAACGTAAGAACATTATATATATTATATTAGATTCTTTCTAAATAATTAAATCATTTATAGTGAACCCCACTATGTCAAAAAAAAAAAAAAAAAAAAAAAAAAAAACGACAATGGAACGATAAGTATGCCGGTTATTCATTTACCTGCATAACCGGAAAAGATGGCACACAACGACCGCAATGCACCTTGTGTTCCAAGATATTTTTAAACAGCAATCTCAAACCATCAAAGATATTAGAGCATTTCAACAATCTGCACATTGGCGAAAAACGCATAGCCATGAACAGCTTGAAGTCAAAGAAGGCTCGGTTTGTAACCAGTGGAACTACCCTAAAATTATGCGGACCAGCAATTCAAAAACCTTTATTAGAAGCGTCATATCAAATGGCATATTTATGTGCAAAAAAAAAAAAAAAAAAAAAAAAAAAAAAAAAAAAAACCCTCACACGATCGCTGAAGAGTTGATTAAACCTTCTGCTTTAATTATTGCTAAAACAGTTTTAGATTCGGAAGCACATAAAAAAATCCAACAGATTCCATTACCGAATGATATTATCAGATCGCGAATACAAGATCTAAGTGAAGATATATTAATGCAAGTAATTGAAGACATAAAAATTTGTTCACTAAAATAAGCATGCAATTGGGTGAGTCAACTGATGTTGATAATTGTAGCCAACTTTTGGTATTTGTCAGGTATGTGAGGGAAAAAGAGGTGATAGAAGTATTTCTATTTTGTGAGCCACTGGAGGTGAATACGGAGTTTGTGAGCCACGGAGGTGAATTTCCCACACTTCGTGTTTATGTAATGAATCTAATTCATTTTCCATTGCGGATTTCCAGTCATACCAATTAGCACTTTGTTTTGCTTCTGAAAAATCATTCGGAACATTACTGATTATACTTGACGCTAGTTGTTTTGATTTGAGCCTCTCGGATCGTCTTAACGGTATTTCATTTCCATATTTATTACCTTTTTCATAGCTATCAGATGTTTGGACTTTATTCCCCCTGTCATCACCCCCGCTACTTCGAAATTCGATGAGTCATCATATTCGCTTGCTTGAGTATTTTCCGTAACAACCAATTCGAGGTGTGGTTTTTGATCTACTTCGTTTCCCTTTCCTTTTAATTCTTCAATATCCCAAGTTTCTAAGGCTTTATTTTCCCCCATATAATTACTACACTTTAAAGATTCGTTAAATTTAACCGATCGTTCTTCAATTATTTTGTTACTTGCTATATCATAAATACGATATACTTTTCGTTCTCTAGCACAGTGGTTCTTAACCGGGGGGTGTGAGAATGTATTTTTGGGGGTGTGGGAGAAACCCCTACCTAACCATAAAAATTATTAAATATCATTTATTAAATTTCTTATAATAAAAGATTTGAAATCTGCATTAGTGCCCCTAATACTGAAGCTCATAAAAATTGGTAGCACCTAGCTCACTTATCGGCAAAAAACACAAGAAAGAGCCGATGCCGAGGGGCGTATACACTACGCTACGAAAAGGCATCAAACGCCACAAACAAACGCGAACAGGCAGCTAGGTAACGGAGAAAAGAAAGAAAACTTGTGGGAATACAAGCGGAGAACGTTATCCCAGCTTGCGCATGCGCTGAGTTCAATTTGTGCTACTCCAATGGAATCTACGGATTCACAGATTTGTATCTGCATCTACTGCGCCTGTGTTAGGTTGAGTCAAGTTGAGTCAACTATTGTCTGAGACATGTGTATTGTGTATTCTGACTTGTCCAGAAACCTCTTGAGACTAATACATTCTTAATTGCGCGTTCAAACCGAATAGGATTCAGTGATATTACAAACGTAAGAACATTATATATATTATATTAGATTCTTTCTAAATAATTAAATCATTTATAGTGAACCCCACTATGTCAAAAAAAAAAAAAAAAAAAAAAAAAAAAAAAAAAAACGACAATGGAACGATAACTATGCCGGTTATTCATTTACCTGCATAACCGGAAAAGATGGCACACAACGACCGCAATGCACCTTGTGTTCCAAGATATTTTTAAACAGCAATCTCAAACCATCAAAGATATTAGAGCATTTCAACAATCTGCACATTGGCGAAAAACGCATAGCCATGAACAGCTTGAAGTCAAAGAAGGCTCGGTTTGTAACCAGTGGAACTACCCTAAAATTATGCGGACCAGCAATTCAAAAACCTTTATTAGAAGCGTCATATCAAATGGCATATTTATGTGCAAAAAAAAAAAAAAAAAAAAAAAAAAAAAAAAAAAAACTCACACGATCGCTGAAGAGTTGATTAAACCTTCTGCTTTAATTATTGCTAAAACAGTTTTAGATTCGGAAGCACATAAAAAAATCCAACAGATTCCATTATCGAATGATATTATCAGATCGCGAATACAAGATCTAAGTGAAGATATATTAATGCAAGTAATTGAAGACATAAAAATCAGTTCACTAAAATAAGCATGCAATTGGGTGAGTCAACTGATGTTGATAATTGTAGCCAACTTTTGGTATTTGTCAGGTATGTGAAGGAAAAAGAGGTGATAGAAGAATTTCTATTTTGTGAGCCACTGGAGGTGAATACGGAGTTTGTGAGCCACGGAGGTGAATTTCCCACACTTCGTGTTTATGTAATGAATCTAATTCATTTTCCATTGCGGATTTCCAGTCATACCAATTAGCACTTTGTTTTGCTTCTGAAAAATCATTCGGAACATTACTGATTATACTTGACGCTAGTTGTTTTGATTTGAGCCTCTCGGATCGTCTTAACGGTATTTCATTTCCATATTTATTACCTTTTTCATAGCTATCAGATGTTTGGACTTTATTCCCCCTGTCATCACCCCCGCTACTTCGAAATTCGATGAGTCATCATATTCGCTTGCTTGAGTATTTTCCGTAACAACCAATTCGAGGTGTGGTTTTTGATCTACTTCGTTTCCCTTTCCTTTTATTTCTTCAATATCCCAAGTTTCTAAGGCTTTATTTTCCCCCATATAATTACTACACTTTAAAGATTCGTTAAATTTAACCGATCGTTCTTCAATTATTTTGTTACTTGCTATATCATAAATACGATATACTTTTCGTTCTCTAGCACAGTGGTTCTTAACCGGGGGGTGTGAGAATGTATTTTTGGGGGTGTGGGAGAAACCCCTACCTAACCATAAAAATTATTAAATATCATTTATTAAATTTCTTATAATAAAAGATTTGAAATCTGCATTAGTGCCCCTAATACTGAAGCTCATAAAAATTGGTAGCACCTAGCTCACTTATCGGCAAAAAACACAAGAAAGAGCCGATGCCGAGGGGCGTATACACTACGCTACGAAAAGGCATCAAACGCCACAAACAAACGCGAACAGGCAGCTAGGTAACGGAGAAAAGAAAGAAAACTTGTGGGAATACAAGCGGAGAACGTTATCCCAGCTTGCGCATGCGCTGAGTTCAATTTGTGCTACTCCAATGGAATCTACGGATTCACAGATTTGTATCTGCATCTACTGCGCCTGTGTTAGGTTGAGTCAAGTTGAGTCAACTATTGTCTGAGACATGTGTATTGTGTATTCTGACTTGTCCAGAAACCTCTTGAGACTAATACATTCTTAATTGCGCGTTCAAACCGAATAGGATTCAGTGATATTACAAACGTAAGAACATTATATATATTATATTAGATTCTTTCTAAATAATTAAATCATTTATAGTGAACCCCACTATGTCAAAAAAAAAAAAAAAAAAAAAAAAAAAAAAAAAAAAAAAAAAAACGACAATGGAACGATAAGTATGCCGGTTATTCATTTACCTGCATAACCGGAAAAGATGGCACACAACGACCGCAATGCACCTTGTGTTCCAAGATATTTTTAAACAGCAATCTCAAACCATCAAAGATATTAGAGCATTTCAACAATCTGCACATTGGCGAAAAACGCATAGCCATGAACAGCTTGAAGTCAAAGAAGGCTCGGTTTGTAACCAGTGGAACTACCCTAAAATTATGCGGACCAGCAATTCAAAAACCTTTATTAGAAGCGTCATATCAAATGGCATATTTATGTGCAAAAAAAAAAAAAAAAAAAAAAAAAAAAAAAACCTCACACGATCGCTGAAGAGTTGATTAAACCTTCTGCTTTAATTATTGCTAAAACAGTTTTAGATTCGGAAGCACATAAAAAAATCCAACAGATTCCATTATCGAATGATATTATCAGATCGCGAATACAAGATCTAAGTGAAGATATATTAATGCAAGTAATTGAAGACATAAAAATCAGTTCACTAAAATAAGCATGCAATTGGGTGAGTCAACTGATGTTGATAATTGTAGCCAACTTTTGGTATTTGTCAGGTATGTGAAGGAAAAAGAGGTGATAGAAGAATTTCTATTTTGTGAGCCACTGGAGGTGAATACGGAGTTTGTGAGCCACGGAGGTGAATTTCCCACACTTCGTGTTTATGTAATGAATCTAATTCATTTTCCATTGCGGATTTCCAGTCATACCAATTAGCACTTTGTTTTGCTTCTGAAAAATCATTCGGAACATTACTGATTATACTTGACGCTAGTTGTTTTGATTTGAGCCTCTCGGATCGTCTTAACGGTATTTCATTTCCATATTTATTACCTTTTTCATAGCTATCAGATGTTTGGACTTTATTCCCCCTGTCATCACCCCCGCTACTTCGAAATTCGATGAGTCATCATATTCGCTTGCTTGAGTATTTTCCGTAACAACCAATTCGAGGTGTGGTTTTTGATCTACTTCGTTTCCCTTTCCTTTTAATTCTTCAATATCCCAAGTTTCTAAGGCTTTATTTTCCCCCATATAATTACTACACTTTAAAGATTCGTTAAATTTAACCGATCGTTCTTCAATTATTTTGTTACTTGCTATATCATAAATACGATATACTTTTCGTTCTCTAGCACAGTGGTTCTTAACCGGGGGGTGTGAGAATGTATTTTTGGGGGTGTGGGAGAAACCCCTACCTAACCATAAAAATTATTAAATATCATTTATTAAATTTCTTATAATAAAAGATTTGAAATCTGCATTAGTGTCCCTAATACTGAAGCTCATAAAAATTGGTAGCACCTAGCTCACTTATCGGCAAAAAACACAAGAAAGAGCCGATGCCGAGGGGCGTATACACTACGCTACGAAAAGGCATCAAACGCCACAAACAAACGCGAACAGGCAGCTAGGTGACGGAGAAAAGAAAGAAAACTTGTGGGAATACAAGCGGAGAACTTTATCCCAGCTTGCGCATGCGCTGAGTTAAATTTGTGCTACGCCAATGGAATCTACGGATTCACAGATTTGTATCTGCATCTACTGCGCCTGTGTTAGGTTGAGTCAAGTTGAGTCAACTATTGTCTGAGACATGTGTATTGTGTATTCTGACTTGTCCAGAAACCTCTTGAGACTAATACATTCTTAATTGCGCGTTCAAACCGAATAGGATTCAGTGATATTACAAACGTAAGAACATTATATATATTATATTAGATTATTTCTAAATAATTAAATCATTTATAGTGAACCCCACTATGTCAAAAAAAAAAAAAAAAAAAAAAAAAAAAAAAAAAAAAAAAAAAAAAACGACAATGGAACGATAAGTATGCCGGTTATTCATTTACCTGCATAACCGGAAAAGATGGCACACAACGACAGCAATGCACCTTGTGTTCCAAGATATTTTTAAACAGCAATCTCAAACCATCAAAGATATTAGAGCATTTCAACAATCTGCACATTGGCGAAAAAGCGCATAGCCATGAACAGCTTGAAGTCAAAGAAGGCTCGGTTTGATACCAGAGGAACTACCCTAAAATTATGCGGACCAGCAATTAAAAAACCTTTATTAGAAGCGTCATATCAAGTGGCATATTTATGTGAAAAAAAAAAAAAAAACCCTCACACGATCGCTGAAGAGTTGATTAAACCTTCTGCTTTAATTATTGCTAAAACAGTTTTAGATTCGGAAGCACATAAAAAAATCCAACAGATTCCATTACCGAATGATATTATCAGATCGCGAATACAAGATCTAAGTGAAGATATATTAATGCAAGTAATTGAAGACATAAAAATTAGTTCACTAAAATAAGCATGCAATTGGGTGAGTCAACTGTTGTTGATAATTGTAGCCAACTTTTGGTATTTGTCAGGTATGTGAGGGAAAAAGAGGTGATAGAAGAATTTCTATTTTGTGAGCCACTGGAGGTGAATACGGAGTTTGTGAGCCACGGAGGTGAATTTCCCACACTTCGTGTTTATGTAATGAATCTAATTCATTTTCCATTGCGGATTTCCAGTCATACCAATTAGCACTTTGTTTTGCTTCTGAAAAATCATTCGGAACATTACTGATTATACTTGTCGCTAGTTGTTTTGATTTGAGCCTCTCGGATCGTCTTAACGGTATTTCATTTCAATATTTATTACCTTTTTCATAGCTATCAGATGTTTGGACTTTATTCCCCCTGTCATCACCCCCGCTACTTCGAAATTCGATGAGTCATCATATTCGCTTGCTTGAGTATTTTCCGTAACAACCAATTCGAGGTGTGGTTTTTGATCTACTTCGTTTCCCTTTCCTTTTAATTCTTCAATATCCCAAGTTTCTAAGGCTTTATTTTCCCCCATATAATTACTACACTTTAAAGATTCGTTAAATTTAACCGATCGTTCTTCAATTATTTTGTTACTTGCTATATCATAAATACGATATACTTTTCGTTCTCTAGCACAGTGGTTCTTAACCGGGGGGTGTGAGAATGTATTTTTGGGGGTGTGGGAGAAACCCCTACCTAACCATAAAAATTATTAAATATCATTTATTAAATTTCTTATAATAAAAGATTTGAAATCTGCATTAGTGTCCCTAATACTGAAGCTCATAAAAATTGGTAGCACCTAGCTCACTTATCGGCAAAAAACACAAGAAAGAGCCGATGCCGAGGGGCGTATACACTACGCTACGAAAAGGCATCAAACGCCACAAACAAACGCGAACAGGCAGCTAGGTGACGGAGAAAAGAAAGAAAACTTGTGGGAATACAAGCGGAGAACTTTATCCCAGCTTGCGCATGCGCTGAGTTCAATTTGTGCTACTCCAATGGAATCTACGGATTCACAGATTTGTATCTGCATCTACTGCGCCTGTGTTAGGTTGAGTCAAGTTGAGTCAACTATTGTCTGAGACATGTGTATTGTGTATTCTGACTTGTCCAGAAACCTCTTGAGACTAATACATTCTTAATTGCGCGTTCAAACCGAATAGGATTCAGTGATATTACAAACGTAAGAACATTATATATATTATATTAGATTATTTCTAAATAATTAAATCATTTATAGTGAACCCCACTATGTCAAAAAAAAAAAAAAAAAAAAAAAAAAAAAAAAAAAAAAAAAAAAAAAAACGACAATGGAACGATAAGTATGCCGGTTATTCATTTACCTGCATAACCGGAAAAGATGGCACACAACGACCGCAATGCACCTTGTGTTCCAAGATATTTTTAAACAGCAATCTCAAACCATCAAAGATATTAGAGCATTTCAACAATCTGCACATTGGCGAAAAACGCATAGCCATGAACAGCTTGAAGTCAAAGAAGGCTCGGTTTGTAACCAGTGGAACTACCCTAAAATTATGCGGACCAGCAATTCAAAAACCTTTATTAGAAGCGTCATATCAAATGGCATATTTATGTGCAAAAAAAAAAAAAAAAAAAAAAAAAAAAAACCTCACACGATCGCTGAAGTGTTGATTAAACCTTCTGCTTTAATTATTGCTAAAACAGTTTTAGATTCGGAAGCACATAAAAAAATCCAACAGATTCCATTATCGAATGATATTATCAGATCGCGAATACAAGATCTAAGTGAAGATATATTAATGCAAGTAATTGAAGACATAAAAATCAGTTCACTAAAATAAGCATGCAATTGGGTGAGTCAACTGATGTTGATAATTGTAGCCAACTTTTGGTGTTTGTCAGGTATGTGAAGGAAAAAGAGGTGATAGAAGAATTTCTGTTTTGTGAGCCACTGGAGGTGAATACGGAGTTTGTGAGCCACGGAGGTGAATTTCCCACACTTCGTGTTTATGTAATGAATCTAATTCATTTTCCATTGCGGATTTCCAGTCATACCAATTAGCACTTTGTTTTGCTTCTGAAAAATCATTCGGAACATTACTGATTATACTTGACGCTAGTTGTTTTGATTTGAGCCTCTCGGATCGTCTTAACGGTATTTCATTTCCATATTTATTACCTTTTTCATAGCTATCAGATGTTTGGACTTTATTCCCCCTGTCATCACCCCCGCTACTTCGAAATTCGATGAGTCATCATATTCGCTTGCTTGAGTATTTTCCGTAACAACCAATTCGAGGTGTGGTTTTTGATCTACTTCGTTTCCCTTTCCTTTTAATTCTTCAATATCCCAAGTTTCTAAGGCTTTATTTTCCCCCATATAATTACTACACTTTAAAGATTCGTTAAATTTAACCGATCGTTCTTCAATTATTTTGTTACTTGCTATATCATAAATACGATATACTTTTCGTTCTCTAGCACAGTGGTTCTTAACCGGGGGGTGTGAGAATGTATTTTTGGGGGTGTGGGAGAAACCCCTACCTAACCATAAAAATTATTAAATATCATTTATTAAATTTCTTATAATAAAAGATTTGAAATCTGCATTAGTGCCCCTAATACTGAAGCTCATAAAAATTGGTAGCACCTAGCTCACTTATCGGCAAAAAACACAAGAAAGAGCCGATGCCGAGGGGCGTATACACTACGCTACGAAAAGGCATCAAACGCCACAAACAAACGCGAACAGGCAGCTAGGTGACGGAGAAAAGAAAGAAAACTTGTGGGAATACAAGCGGAGAACGTTATCCCAGCTTGCGCATGCGCTGAGTTCAATTTGTGCTACTCCAATGGAATCTACGGATTCACAGATTTGTATCTGCATCTACTGCGCCTGTGTTAGGTTGAGTCAAGTTGAGTCAACTATTGTCTGAGACATGTGTATTGTGTATTCTGACTTGTCCAGAAACCACTTGAGACTAATACATTCTTAATTGCGCGTTCAAACCGAATAGGATTCAGTGATATTACAAACGTAAGAACATTATATATATTATATTAGATTCTTTCTAAATAATTAAATCATTTATAGTGAACCCCACTATGTCAAAAAAAAAAAAAAAAAAAAAAAAAAAAAAAAAAAACGACAATGGAACGATAAGTATGCCGGTTATTCATTTACCTGCATAACCGGAAAAGATGGCACACAACGACCGCAATGCACCTTGTGTTCCAAGATATTTTTAAACAGCAATCTCAAACCATCAAAGATATTAGAGCATTTCAACAATCTGCACATTGGCGAAAAACGCATAGCCATGAACAGCTTGAAGTCAAAGAAGGCTCGGTTTGTAACCAGTGGAACTACCCTAAAATTATGCGGACCAGCAATTCAAAAACCTTTATTAGAAGCGTCATATCAAATGGCATATTTATGTGCAAAAAAAAAAAAAAAAAAAAAAAAAACCCTCACATGATCGCTGAAGAGTTGATTAAACCTTCTGCTTTAATTATTGCTAAAACAGTTTTAGATTCGGAAGCACATAAAAAAATCCAACAGATTCCATTATCGAATGATATTATCAGATCGCGAATACAAGATCTAAGTGAAGATATATTAATGCAAGTAATTGAAGACATAAAAATCAGTTCACTAAAATAAGCATGCAATTGGGTGAGTCAACTGATGTTGATAATTGTAGCCAACTTCTGGTATTTGTCAGGTATGTGAGGGAAAAAGAGGTGATAGAAGAATTTCTATTTTGTGAGCCACTGGAGGTGAATACGGAGTTTGTGAGCCACGGAGGTGAATTTCCCACACTTCGTGTTTATGTAATGAATCTAATTCATTTTCCATTGCGGATTTCCAGTCATACCAAATAGCACTTTGTTTTGCTTCTGAAAAATCATTCGGAACATTACTGATTATACTTGACGCTAGTTGTTTTGATTTGAGCCTCTCGGATCGTCTTAACGGTATTTCATTTCCATATTTATTACCTTTTTCATAGCTATCAGATGTTTGGACTTTATTCCCCCTGTCATCACCCCCGCTACTTCGAAATTCGATGAGTCATCATATTCGCTTGCTTGAGTATTTTCCGTAACAACTAATTCGAGGTGTGGTTTTTGATCTACTTCGTTTCCCTTTCCTTTTAATTCTTCAATATCCCAAGTTTCTAAGGCTTTATTTTCCCCCATATAATTACTACACTTTAAAGATTCGTTAAATTTAACCGATCGTTCTTCAATTATTTTCTTACTTGCTATATCATAAATACGATATACTTTTCGTTCTCTAGCACAGTGGTTCTTAACCGGGGGGTGTGAGAATGTATTTTTGGGGGTGTGGGAGAAACCCCTACCTAACCATAAAAATTATTAAATATCATTTATTAAATTTCTTATAATAAAAGATTTGAAATCTGCATTAGTGTCTCTAATATTGAAGCTCATAAAAATTGGTAGCACCTAGCTCACTTATCGGCAAAAAACACAAGAAAGAGCCGATGCCGAGGGGCGTATACACTACGCTACGAAAAGGCATCAAACGCCACAAACAAACGCGAACAGGCAGCTAGGTGACGGAGAAAAGAAAGAAAACTTGTGGGAATACAAGCGGAGAACGTTATCCCAGCTTGCGCATGCGCTGAGTTCAATTTGTGCTACTCCAATGGAATCTACGGATTCACAGATTTGTATCTGCATCTACTGCGCCTGTGTTAGGTTGAGTCAAGTTGAGTCAACTATTGTCTGAGACATGTGTATTGTGTATTCTGACTTCTCCAGAAACCTCTTGAGACTAATACATTCTTAATTGCGCGTTCAATCCAAATAGGATTCAGTGATATTACAAACGTAAGAACATTATATATATTATATTAGATTATTTCTAAATAATTAAATCATTTATAGTGAACCCCACTATGTCAAAAAAAAAAAAAAAAAAAAAAAAAAAAAACGACAATGGAACGATAAGTATGCCGGTTATTCATTTACCTGCATAACCGGAAAAGATGGCACACAACGACCGCAATGCACCTTGTGTTCCAAGATATTTTTAAACAGCAATCTCAAACCATCAAAGATATTAGAGCATTTCAACAATCTGCACATTGGCGAAAAAGCGCATAGCCATGAACAGCTTGAAGTCAAAGAAGGCTCGGTTTGATACCAGTGGAACTACCCTAAAATTATGCGGACCAGCAATTCAAAAACCTTTATTAGAAGCGTCATATCAAGTGGCATATTTATGTGCAAAAAAAAAAAAAAAAAAAAAAAAAAAAAAAAAAAAAAAACCCTCACACGATCGCTGAAGAGTTGATTAAACCTTCTGCTTTAATTATTGCTAAAACAGTTTTAGATTCGGAAGCACATAAAAAACTCCAACAGATTCCATTATCGAATGATATTATCAGATCGCGAATACAAGATCTAAGTGAAGATATATTAATGCAAGTAATTGAAGACATAAAAATCAGTTCACTAAAATAAGCATGCAATTGGGTGAGTCAACTGATGTTGATAATTGTAGCCAACTTTTGGTATTTGTCAGGTATGTGAGGGAAAAAGAGGTGATAGAAGAATTTCTATTTTGTGAGCCACTGGAGGTGAATACGGAGTTTGTGAGCCACGGAGGTGAATTTCCCACACTTCGTGTTTATGTAATGAATCTAATTCATTTTCCATTGCGGATTTCCAGTCATACCAATTAGCACTTTGTTTTGCTTCTGAAAAATCATTCGGAACATTACTGATTATACTTGACGCTAGTTGTTTTGATTTGAGCCTCTCGGATCGTCTTAACGGTATTTCATTTCCATATTTATTACCTTTTTCATAGCTATCAGATGTTTGGACTTTATTCCCCCTGTCATCACCCCCGCTACTTCGAAATTCGATGAGTCATCATATTCGCTTGCTTGAGTATTTTCCGTAACAACCAATTCGAGGTGTGGTTTTTGATCTACTTCGTTTCCCTTTCCTTTTAATTCTTCAATATCCCAAGTTTCTAAGGCTTTATTTTCCCCCATATAATTACTACACTTTAAAGATTCGTTAAATTTAACCGATCGTTCTTCAATTATTTTGTTACTTGCTATATCATAAATACGATATACTTTTCGTTCTCTAGCACAGTGGTTCTTAACCGGGGGGTGTGGGAATGTATTTTTGGGGGTGTGGGAGAAACCCCTACCTAACCATAAAAATTATTAAATATCATTTATTAAATTTCTTATAATAAAAGATTTGAAATCTGCATTAGTGTCTCTAATATTGAAGCTCATAAAAATTGGTAGCACCTAGCTCACTTATCGGCAAAAAAACACAAGAAAGAGCCGATGCCGAGGGGCGTATACACTACGCTACGAAAAGGCATCAAACGCCACAAACAAACGCGAACAGGCAGCTAGGTGACGGAGAAAAGAAAGAAAACTTGTGGGAATACAAGCGGAGAACGTTATCCCAGCTTGCGCATGCGCTGAGTTCAATTTGTGCTACTCCAATGGAATCTACGGATTCACAGATTTGTATCTGCATCTACTGCGCCTGTGTTAGGTTGAGTCAAGTTGAGTCAACTATTGTCTGAGACATGTGTATTGTGTATTCTGACTTGTCCAGAAACCTCTTGAGACTAATACATTCTTAATTGCGCGTTCAAACCGAATAGGATTCAGTGATATTACAAACGTAAGAACATTATATATATTATATTAGATTCTTTCTAAATAATTAAATCATTTATAGTGAACCCCACTATGTCAAAAAAAAAAAAAAAAAAAAAAAAAAAAAAAAAAAAAAAAAAACGACAATGGAACGATAAGTATGCCGGTTATTCATTTACCTGCATAACCGGAAAAGATGGCACACAACGACCGCAATGCACCTTGTGTTCCAAGATATTTTTAAACAGCAATCTCAAACCATCAAAGATATTAGAGCATTTCAACAATCTGCACATTGGCGAAAAACGCATAGCCATGAACAGCTTGAAGTCAAAGAAGGCTCGGTTTGTAACCAGTGGAACTACCCTAAAATTATGCGGACCAGCAATTCAAAAACCTTTATTAGAAGCGTCATATCAAATGGCATATTTATGTGCAAAAAAAAAAAAAAAAAAAAAAAAAACCCTCACACGATCGCTGAAGAGTTGATTAAACCTTCTGCTTTAATTATTGCTAAAACAGTTTTAGATTCGGAAGCACATAAAATAATCCAACAGATTCCATTATCGAATGATATTATCAGATCGCGAATACAAGATCTAAGTGAAGATATATTAATGCAAGTAATTGAAGACATAAAAATCAGTTCACTAAAATAAGCATGCAATTGGGTGAGTCAACTGATGTTGATAATTGTAGCCAACTTTTGGTATTTGTCAGGTATGTGAAGGAAAAAGAGGTGATAGAAGAATTTCTATTTTGTGAGCCACTGGAGGTGAATACGGAGTTTGTGAGCCACGGAGGTGAATTTCGGACACTTCGTGTTTATGTAATGAATCTAATTCATTTTCCATTGCGGATTTCCAGTCATACCAATTAGCACTTTGTTTTGCTTCTGAAAAATCATTCGGAACATTACTGATTATACTTGACGCTAGTTGTTTTGATTTGAGCCTCTCGGATCGTCTTAACGGTATTTCATTTCCATATTTATTACCTTTTTCATAGCTATCAGATGTTTGGACTTTATTCCCCCTGTCATCACCCCCGCTACTTCGAAATTCCATGAGTCATCATATTCGCTTGCTTGAGTATTTTCCGTAACAACCAATTCGAGGTGTGGTTTTTGATCTACTTCGTTTCCCTTTCCTTTTAATTCTTCAATATCCCAAGTTTCTAAGGCTTTATTTTCCCCCATATAATTACTACACTTTCAAGATTCGTTAAATTTAACCGATCGTTCTTCAATTATTTTGTTACTTGCTATATCATAAATACGATATACTTTTCGTTCTCTAGCACAGTGGTTCTTAACCGGGGGGTGTGAGAATGTATTTTTGGGGGTGTGGGAGAAACCCCTACCTAACCATAAAAATTATTAAATATCATTTATTAAATTTCTTATAATAAAAGATTTGAAATCTGCATTAGTGTCCCTAATACTGAAGCTCATAAAAATTGGTAGCACCTAGCTCACTTATCGGCAAAAAACACAAGAAAGAGCCGATGCCGAGGGGCGTATACACTACGCTACGAAAAGGCATCAAACGCCACAAACAAACGCGAACAGGCAGCTAGGTGACGGAGAAAAGAAAGAAAACTTGTGGGAATACAAGCGGAGAACGTTATCCCAGCTTGCGCATGCGCTGAGTTCAATTTGTGCTACTCCAATGGAATCTACGGATTCACAGATTTGTATCTGCATCTACTGCGCCTGTGTTAGGTTGAGTCAAGTTGAGTCAACTATTGTCTGAGACATGTGTATTGTGTATTCTGACTTGTCCAGAAACCTCTTGAGACTAATACATTCTTAATTGCGCGTTCAAACCGAATAGGATTCAGTGATATTACAAACGTAAGAACATTATATATATTATATTAGATTATTTCTAAATAATTAAATCATTTATAGTGAACCCCACTATGTCAAAAAAAAAAAAAAAAAAAAAAAAAAAAAACGACAATGGAACGATAATTATGCCGGTTATTCATTTACCTGCATAACCGGAAAAGATGGCACACAACGACCGCAATGCACCTTGTGTTCCAAGATATTTTTAAACAGCAATCTCAAACCATCAAAGATATTAGAGCATTCGCAATGCACCTTGTGTTCCAAGATATTTTTAAACAGCAATCTCAAACCATCAAAGATATTAGAGCATTTCAACAATTTGCACATTGGCGAAAAACGCATAGCCATGAACAGCTTGAAGTCAAAGAAGGCTCGGTTTGATACCAGTGGAACTACCCTAAAATTATGCGGACCAGCAATTCAAAAACCTTTATTAGAAGCGTCATATCAAGTGGCATATTTATGTGCAAAAAAAAAAAAAAAAAAAAAACCCTCACACGATCGCTGAAGAGTTGATTAAACCTTCTGCTTTAATTATTGCTAAAACAGTTTTAGATTCGGAAGCACATAAAGAAATCCAACAGATTCCATTATCGAATAATATTATCAGATCGCGAATACAAGATCTAAGTGAAGATATATTAATGCAAGTAATTGAAGACATAAAAATCAGTTCACTAAAATAAGCATGCAATTGGGTGAGTCAACTAATGTTGATAATTGTAGCCAACTTTTGGTATTTGTCAGGTATGTGAAGGAAAAAGAGGTGATAGAAGAATTTCTATTTTGTGAGCCACTGGAGGTGAATACGAGAGGAATTGATGCTTTCAATTGCATCAAAGATTTTTTTTACTAAATATCAATTACCAATGAATGTGATTGGCTCACTATGCACTGATGGAGCCCCAGCAATGTTAGTCAAAAATTCAGGATTTTTTTCACACATGAAAAGATAATTACCGAAAGTTATAATAACGCATTGCATGTTGCATTGTCATGCACTTGCGTCGAAAGCATTGCCAGAAAGTTTAAAACAACATCTAACTACAGCAGTAAATGTAATAAAATACATCCGAGGGCGAGAGCTTAATCATCGCATTTTTCGTGATTTTGCGAAGAAATCGGTGCTGTTCATACCGTGCTCCTATATCACACCGAAATACGATGGTTATCTAAGGGTCGCATGCTTAACAGAGTTTTTGAATTACGTGACGAAATTATTCAATTACTGACTAGTCAAAACTGTTAAGATTTTGAGAGTAATAATGCAATGCTGAGGCTGGTCTACTTAGCAGACATATTTAGCCATTTAAATGAATTGAATCTATTAATGCAAGGGTTTGGCATAAATATAATAATATCTAGTGAAAAATTATCTTCATTTATCGCAAAATGAGAAATTTGGATACGTCGAGTAGAAAAGGGGAATTTTGCAAACTCTCCCTTGCTTGATTCTGTTATTGCGAAAAATGAAAAGAATACAATTATACACGACATTGTAATTACATCTAAAACGATTGAGCGAATCATTCAATGGATATTTTTCTACCGGAAATATTACCAAAACTCAGAGATGGATACTGAATCCATTTCTATTTGAATTAAATTTGATGGATGATAGTGATCTGAAGAAAGATCAGCTTATTGAAATGAGAGCAACTGGACATGTTCAAATGGAATTCGAACAATTAGAATTGCAACAATTCATGTGTTCACAGTTACAACGTTATCCAGAGTTGGCGAACGGAGCACTGCAGTTACTCTCACCCTTTGCTACCACCTACTTGTGCGAAATGGGATTTTCATCGCTTTTGCATATAAAATCTAAAGCGAGAACTCGCTTAAATGCAAGTGATGACTTACGCGTATGTCTTTCAAAGGAACCTCGCTTCGCCAGTATAATAATGAACAAACAACAACAGACTAGTCATTAATTAAAAAAAATATTGTTTTGTATTTATATAAAATGTACAAAATGTACAACGTTTTTCAATAAACAATAAGTTTCGCAAAAAATGTATTTTTCTAGACTAAAAAAATTAAAACCCATTTTTCAATGGGGTGCGGGAGATATATTTTCAGATTCAATGGGGTGCGACTCGCTAGAAAGGTTAAGAAACACTGCTCTAGCATATCCTAACATTATCCCTCTTTTCCCTGGTATGTCAAATTTGTTTCGCATTACTTTCGGAATGTGAAAGTATGCCACACATCCAAACTTTTTTAGATAGTAGTTTAATTTGGGTTTTTTACCAGTCCAAATTTCTAAAGGAATTTTTTCTTTTCCTTTCCGGGGTGTTAAATTTGATACTTGAGTACTAAAATTAATTGCTTCTACCCAGAATTTTACCGGAAGTTCACTCTCATGTAGTAATGTCCTAGCCCTTTCTAAAAGAACTCTGTTTGCCCGTTCAGCTTTCCCATTACTCTCACTGTTATATGGAATTGTTTTTTCATGAAAAATACCTGAATTAGCAAGATAATTATCGAATTGTTGATTTACAAATTCTAAACCATTGTCTGTTCTCAAACGTTTAATTCTTTTACCAGTTAAATTTTCATACTTAGCTTTAAATTTACAAAATGCGTCAAATACTTCACTTTTCTTTTAAGAAAATAAGTAAAATACATTCCAGAAAAATCATCCCTTAAGATCATAAAATATTTAGACCCACCAATTGATTCAGTTTGAACATGACCACATAGATCCGAATGAATAAATTCTAAAATTTCTGAACTCTGATTAATATCAATATTTGGATGACTTTTTCTAGTTATTTTATTTATGTCACAAGTTTCACACTTAAAATCACTTACATCATTAATATCAATGTATTCTTTCAATTTAAGCATGTATTTTGGATTTAAATGGCACAATCTACTATGCCAAATTTCATAATTATTACCAGTACAATCATTAGCAATGCAAGATTCAGAATTATACTATGGTTCTAAATTAACTTCAAGCTTACCGTTATTCTTAAATGCTTTAAAAAGTAATTCATTACACCTAATAAAAACTAACACAGAATTATTCCTTGATTCAATTTTACATCCTTTATCCATTAATTCAGTGAGTGACAATAAGTTATTTCTTAAATCAGGAATATAACTAACAATAATAATAGTTAAATTAATAAAACTAGCATTCTTTGTATTTATAGTTTTTGCTTTAACAGTACCAATACCTTCTGAATATATTTTTGAATGTTTACCTGCCTGGTAAATTTCCCTCACCTCTGGTGTAATATTCTGAAAACCAAAAGAAGTCTTTTTTTGCTATGTGTCCAGTTGTACCACTATCCAGCAACCAAATTTTATCACATTCATCATTTTTTCCACGCGTAAGTTGAAGAGCAAAATCACTTTCATCAGAACGAGATGAAACGTTCACACTCGTAGGTTTTCTTTCCTTGTTACCTTTGGATAACGCACTTTTTGGATTCTTGTTTCTGTAATAGCAGTCCTTCGCGATGTGACCAGGCCGTCGGCAAATGTAACAAATTCTTGGCTTATAGTTTTTATTCCTTATTGATATGGACGCCTCTGTGTTGGTTCCATCAGGTCGTTTCCCATTTGTTGAATTGTGAACGGACTCTTCCTCACGGAGTATTTCGAGTACTTCATCAATTGTTTTTTCACGCTGAGTTTTCCCATTTCCCTAATTCTAGAGAATTTCCTACAAAGTCCACGGACTGTGTAAAACACCAGTTCCTGAGGAGATACATCTAATCCTAGTCATTGGCACTTAATTGCTATTCCTCTCGCTCTTGCGATATAATCATTAGCCGACTCATGCAACTTCATTTCTAAACTTTTTAGCTCATTACCAGCATCTATTTTTCGATCTTCGGCTTGTCCCGTAAATGTTGACTTTATTTTTTCCCAAAGAATTTTTGCATTCTCTTCTGTGGAGAACTGAAGCGCCTGTTGATCCAATAGTGAAAGTTTTATATATGCTACGGCGTCAGCGTTTTTCTCATTCCACAATCTTTCATCTTTCTCGTCTAAATTTTCTGGTTTTACTGTTGAAATTACCGAGTCAAGTCTTTTCAGTGATAAGGCAGCGTTAATTTTCAATGACCAAATAAAATAGTTCTCTCCAGTTAATTCGGGAACGTTCCACTTATCAATTTTTGGCTTCCACTAAGACAGTTTCGGTTTCGGCTTGGTATTCTATATCCAATTCTTCTTGACAAAACCACGGAGCTGCTACCATTTGTTGTTCAGAGGCCCATATTTAGAGTAAAGAAGCCATCGATTTAGGACAATACACTTTATTTTATTTATTTACACGAATAATGAATAAAAAGATCACACAGGAAATCATATTGAACATCACACAGCAAATAACATATCACCATACGCTCGAAGCTCGAATGACGGATGTGTCGGTAGAAGAGACAGCTGCGCCATCATAATTAATACGCATGCGCATAAGAAAAAGGTTCGCTCGCCTCTACCCAACAAGAACATCTATAGTAGTTTCCAGATTTAAATCAAAATATTTAACCTGAAGAGATGGAAATAGACTTTACCTAGCTTTTGCAAAAACACTTTTATAATAACTTCAGCAGCTCTACTTGATTAAGAACTTGGAAATCATCTAAGTGAAACTGATGCTTCGCTAGTGGTACGTTAACAATCTAACACTCTGTTTATCATATAAATGATGCAAGTCACGCCTAAAATATATTTTATGACATTTTAATGCACTTTGATGTAGCGCTCCTTGAAAGTTACTTTAATACAATATTAAACTATTGTATTAAATTAGCTGATCAACCGTTTGGTGTAAACATAACATTAAAAGGCCAAGCATTAAAATAACTAATCCCAATAATAATGGGTAGAATCATTAAGTATTTAGTGATGCAACAAACGCGAAAAATGTGCAATACCCTCACCGAGTTTCGATCTTTGGGGCTCATGAATGCCAGCCGGACGGGCTCGCAATTGCAGCATGAAGGCAGACGAAGGGAAAAAATACCTTACATTCTAATCTGCTTAAGGCTCAACTATAGAAACGGGATCCCGTTCTCCATATCCTGTAGTAATGAATTATCCTCGACGACGTTTTAGATCAGGCGTCACTTGTAGAGTCATTAGATATATAATTCAAGCTCCGGATTTCCAGATTGTTAGCAGGATGTGCTTCAAATTACACTGGTCCTGAAAATTAAAGTATAATGATAAAAAAATATACTTCCTAAGCTATTATTGCAACTTTGTGCCCAATGCTGTAATTATTTATGTTAACCAAATACAGCTGAATACAAAATTGCACTTCTGAGCGTATCTTAGCGGCGGAAATATGTGAATTCGATGGTTGACAATGTGATCCGCAATGAGAGCCTTTTGGAATTCCGGTCTGTAGTGTTATTTAAAGTGAATGCGGTTTCTGAGCGCGATCAGTATTCAGTGATTATGGCTCAAAGGCATCATTAAAGCGAACGTGAAAAGTTGCGAATGATTGGTACAATAGAGGGAGGTCAAGATTTGAATATCTCTCAAAGTGTCATATCAAAAGTTTGGAGCCGCTGTTAAGCACTGGATCGGCTTATAGAGAAGCCCGCTCAAGGGCAACCAAAAGCAACAACTTCATCAGACGACAATTTTTTGTCGTTGTCGAAGAAACCGCGAAGCGATTACAAAAGATTTGGTTTTAGACCTCCAGGCTGAAACAGGAACTCGAATTAACCGTTATGCTGCTTCACGAAGGCTTAAAAAGTGTGACTGTATGCAAGAAAATCAACGGTTTGTGTCCCAGTCATTCCAGCTTCCAAAGGAGCCCGTTTAAATTTCTGCCGTCGGCAATTCAATGAAAGCAAGACGACTGGACCCGAGAATTATTTACTGACGAGTCCAGATATAGACTGAAAAGTGATTCTAGGTGTTTTGAAAAGTGATTCTAGATTCTGATGTTTGGGTCTTGAAAAAGAGAGGAAGGAACACGCAACTTGTCTTCCTTTTTTTTTTTTTTTTTTTTTTTTTTGTCCGTGAAATATCCCGTTTCCGCGATCGCTGTTTAATGGTTTGGGAAGAGATCATGACAGATGGCGACACCGAGCTGCATATCTTTCAAGGAGGTTCTATAATCGCTCAGAGGTACGTGGAAAAGTTATAGGAACCTCAAGTTAGACTGTTCAGGAGTGCTGTTGCCCAGAGTTTTTGCTAATGGATAGCTAACGGATAGCAATGCTCAGCCTCATCGAATATGTGTGGTGTCAGAATACTTGCAAACAGAAGATATCACTCGAATGGATTGGCCCCCTTACTCGCCCGACTTGAACCCGACTGAGCATGTGTGGGATGCCTTAGGGCGCCTAATTTGAGCGCTCCAAATTGCTTTCTGGACCAATCAGGAGGTGAAAAGCGCACTTTTAGAAGAGTGACATGCTATTCCACAAGACTTGATCAGCACTTTGGTAAAGAGCATGAAATCAAGATGTGAGGTATGCATGGGTGTTTAAGGTAACCATACGCCATATTAAAGAAACATTTTTCCACAACAGGTGTACAGTACAAGCAGTTTTCACAAGCAGTACTGTCAACATTATTGATTCTGAATAATTAATCAAAATATTTCTTAAGAAAATATTTGATTACGGGACGTATGGAATTTTTATCAGTTTTCAATATTTAAAATTATATTCAAGTTCTAAACTAACTGATTATAAAAATAATAATCTGAATTATATTTTTACGTCTTTACAATCAAAATCGCTCCATATAACAACGCTGGAAGTTTCCAAGTTGGTTGACTGATTTACAGCCTCTTGAAAGCTATGCTTCTATGGAAAGTAATGTTTTCTTAGACGACATTCTTCAATTAATTGACAGCATTGCTCGTAATAGTTTGCAATTCGTACAGTGCCCGTTGACGTGCATCTGTCGTAAACAAACTACCTGAACAGCTATTATAACACTAAATTTGAAAATGAAAATTCATAGGATGAGATTTTACGAACACGATAATTTACGTAAATGAACTTAACACGCGTGTTTTAGGGCAAAAGCAACTGATAAAGGTTGTTTCATAAATGACTACAATCAAAATTATACTCATAAATGCTACAGACCCACATTAATAGCATAATCCTAATTCATTCTGCAGCTTCGTTTAGTCAAACTCAAGTAGCCATCGAAAAATATAGGCATGGACTTCCGTTTTATCAGAATATTTTGAAGAGATTTCAAGAATTAGGAAAATGCCCATTGCTTTTCATAATATTTGCTACTGAACTCTCAGTTTGCATGAAACTTACTTACAAATTTGAAACTGATATGCAGAGAGTTGCATTCAAATGTAAAATGCAATAAAAATTTATTTACAGGAGTTATTTAGAAGTTATACATAAAGAAAACTTTCTAGAGCTTCGCGAACATTCCATGATTAGACCTTTGTACATGTTTATTGCTATAGAAATTATTTTCTCGGATTGCAACTACAGAAATAAAATAAGAAAACACAATTTAGTTCAACTTCGTGAAAATACTGTTCGTAATCGCTATCATTCTCATCAAATAAGGTAATGGTTAATTCATTTACAAAGCACACATTGCCTCCATCAAGCCTTCGTTTACAGGATGTTGGCTCGTGTTTAAGTTACACCTAGTCAATACATTACACGTAAACTATATTTAAACATCATTTTCTTCGTGATTTGATTATAAGTATTCACTGATCTTATTATTTCCTCTTCTAGTGAGCTACGAAATGAGATAAAAGTACACTGATATCTAAACTAAATACTCAATACTCACATTAAAGATGTATGCTCATACGTTTTTTAAAAAAGCTACCGCTTGGATTAAAAAATAAATATAATTTTATAAAGCGCGATTGTAACATATGTTATATTTTCATCACTAATAAGCTTAAAATGTTTACCAGTGGCCGCTTAATCATTCTAATTCAGCCCAAATTCGAGTCCTAGCGAATTGGCCTGATACATTAATGTTTTGGGAACTATCCGCATGTGTTTTTCACAGAGAGATTTCAAAAAAAATTTGCCTGTCTTTCGGCAGGTAACACTTGTTAAAAAATGCTCTACCATAATTTATTAAAGGATCAATAAACTTTATTTAGAACACTCTGCGCACTTCGAGTTTGCCAGTGGCCAAGCAATAAAGTTGCTGAATAGTGCTAGTTCGACTTGGCTACGCAATCCGTCTTGCGAGCTTTCTGAGTGGGCGTATCAGTGTTTTTTTCTCACGTGTAACGTGAAGACGAGGCAATTTCCCTTAGAACGTATTTTACACAGTATCCCTCCTGTTAAACCCATAGCCCTTGCGTGCTTTGCCGTAATCACGTAAACCAAATCAAAAACATCTCCGCGCAACTTTACTTGGCCGTGTAGTCTTAAAAGCGTCTTTGGTTATGTGACCCAGAACTCTGAAAAGTTGGGCATTCCTACTCGAGATGAAATAATAAATAGATAAAATTATTTCCGTATATGGCAAGAAAACTAAGAAAAATCCTTTCAATGGCACCTTTCAACTTGAACAAATTGTTTTAATTAGCAAATAGTGAAAATAACCCCAAAATACGGAGTGGGAGATCATTTAAGCATCACTTCTAAGAACAAAGAACAGTTCAGCTGTTAAAAATATCACGTAATATTTTAAATAATTTACTGCAGTGACATCACACGAAATCTGAAACAGCAACAACCAAGTACGATAAAATATGCCTTGTATATTTCAGGTTAAACATAGATGTATGAAATGCTAACTGTGCTTGCCAAAAGCGACAGTTTTATATACTGTAACAGCATCACTCTAAACAACTTACGATAAATCAGCATATTCATGATAAGAGGACTGATTTCTTTTCTGCTTGGATATCATTAGAAAAATTCCAAATGACACAAGTCGGGATTAAGCTACGTCCCTAAGCCTTTTCAACGGTTAAGTTGTAATTTATCTTACTTGTCCTATAATAAACTTAAAAATAAAGCCCACGAATTTTACCGTGGCTAAGAGGCAGGGTTCCTTTTAGGCACTTTATATATGACAGTACGGATTTGTCCAACTTGGTTCGAATTTTGAAGAATTCCCTGCGGTTTTGATACAAGGATCTCCTACTATCCTTTCCTTCCATCAACCTGCCGAAAGGACTTTCGGCTCAATAGCATTTTACGACGCAAAGCTACTGCATTTACAAATACCCGTACCTTCTCCAGGATTTAAACTCGGCTAATCATCATGACAGCAAGATGGCAGCTGGTATGTTAAAAGCCTAAAACAATTACCGAAGTTATAAGGTATTAAATATTCAAATTGCAGGGGCTCTCCACGCAAATACATAGCAACTGCAATTCTGTAAAAACATCAGTCCTCTTGCAGAAAAGCAACTTGAAAAAAATAAAAGCACTGCAAACTTAAAAAAATAATAAAGAAATAAATGTTATTTAGTTTCGAATCACGTTCTCCAGTAAGAAAATTCGGTTTCGATTTTCGACATCAACAGTATATTTGGTGACAGCAACTAATACTTAGTATTTGAAGGTTTAATGCATTTGATCGTGAGTTGTTAACTCAAGGAAATCAAAAAAGAACCTTTAAGTTCACACAAAAAGTAATTTTTTACTTGTTTCTTCAGTGATTTGGAATGAAAGAAACTAAAACTTTTAAGAGAAATTCTCATTTTTTTTTTTTTTTTTTTTTTTTTTTTTTTTACATATGAAAGCTATAAATTAAAAACACAATTCCAAATATCCGGATTAACTGAAAAGGTAAATCATCGGAGGTTTGAAATGATAGCCATAAAATAAATAAACTTTGTTTATTTAGAAAAAGTATTCGTTTTGTCAGTGATCTGCAAGAAGTATCTCGATAAAACAAATCAATAAAATAATAAGGAATAAAATTTTAGATAAGTTCCTAGATCATAAATTATGAATGGAGAGCAGTCATATTTTTAAACAGCAAACATGCTGATCAAATTCATTAACATTCTTACTTTATTTTGTATTTAACACAAACGATTGAGGTTAAATTTAACTTTAAATGGATATAAAAAAGAAACCTCTTCACAAAACAGTGAAACACTAACACGTAGACTGGAAGAAAAAATATTAAAATGCATTTCAACTACCTATGTATCATGTTTTACTGTTACAATTATTTACCCTTTTTCCTCTTTTATTCTTTTTATTAGTCCAGCAATTTTCCCAGAAGACTTCATTTTGGCATTTTGCGTCAATTTACGATAAGCGTTGCTTCACTTTTCAAATTGTTGCCACCAAATATTATCGCCCTGTATTATATTTAAAGAAATTAAATAGTGAAGAATCTGCATGCATGTATGTATGATTCTCGCATTGTGATAAAACAACGGTACCTAGCGGCATCAAATTTTGAATAACTCTACCCAAACATGGGTACCTGGAAACCCGAATTTTGAATATTGAATTTGTTTTAATACCCATTTCATATTTTGTAAAGCTCTAACGAATATTGGATCAACAAACTCAACGATTTCAAAGCGAGCAGTGGGTACGGGCCAAACTTTCAATCGGCCCTTTCTTAATTTTAGCTGTAGTGTTTTAAATATGTAGTTTGTATGAAAGATCTTCAGCTTTAAGCAAATTGGATAATGATTTATTGCAAATCGTGGCAATGGGCCAAGATATCTGCTCGCCGCAATAGACCAAGACCTATCCAGCAACTCTTTAAACACGATCATCTTTTCGGCCCCCCTACCGACTATCCAACCTTTTCAAAAGCTTTTCACTCAGGGGCCACCCCCACAAGTTTTTAAACAAAAGCTCCCCACCACCAAGCCTTCAACTTTATGTGCACACGTCAATCTTCTTTAGAACTTACCTACCGGTGTGCTAGCAGAGTACCAACTGTGTCAACTCAAAGTGCCTTCGAATGCCTACATCACCTTCCAGCCTATTGCAATGAATGGTACACCGCACGTATACATCATGCACCAACTCCGACTATGCCTAAGCACTACATAAGTGCACACACCAGTGAACATCAGTACCTACACCGTGACTTAGATAATTCTCTTAAACTTGTTCACAGTTATAGTAACTGTGCAAGTGACTGTGTACTGAAATTACTGTGCCTAACATAGTGTCTGCGCTGTAGTGACTGTACCAGTCTATAGCAATTGCATTAAAACTTAGTGAGCTATTAGTACCACAGTGTACACTAAACTTTAGTGTAGCCTGAACTCCTGCAAATTTGAACTATAGTGCAGACTGTACTTTCAGCGAATTCTAACACTAACTCCTGGCACCATAACTCTACATCCGGTACTAATAGTTTCATCTCTGTGTTTAAGTGCTCACAGCACATTTGCAACCCCAAGGATACCAGCAATACACATATGACTCTTTAAGTATTTATTACTCTTGTTTTTACTCTTGCATCTTACATATGTGTCACTCTTCATATTTATCTTAATATCAATGCACCCTTATGTTCGTATCTGTTAGTATTTGTTTGTTTTTGCCTGTATATGTATCTATTCTTGTATTTGTTTTGTATATTTTTATATATCTGTGTTATTCCAACAGCCATGCACACCCACAAAGTTATTGTTACGCAACCATTATCAAACAATAATCCTCAGCCACTGTTTGGCCATCTATTGATCTTTAGATCTGTATTATAAACTCCCGAGGCAGCCTCACGGGGCCCCAGGGAGTTGTTATTCCTAGATAGGGGAGGGCGTGGAACACACACCTGTTTACGTATGTTAAACACCAGGCGTCCCCGTCCTCCGTCACCTGTCACCTGCAGCAGATTAAAAACGAAAATTATTGAAAAACAGATATTGAAAACAAGTATATCAAACAAAATGTTTTGAGGTCGGTTAGGTTTAGCATTTAGAGATCATCATGAAATTCTAAATTCAAGTAAGAATGAAAACTATTTAATATGTTTGGAACAGCTCAGTCAATATGACATTACTTTAAAATTGCATTAAAATTATTTAATAGAGGATGTGGAAATGTAAATTAATTTTCACATTATATTTGTTAGTAATCCATCAGCATCTTTAACAAATATTTAATACCACGTATAAAAGAAAACTTACCGCCCAACCGGGATAGTAGTTAGTGACTCTGGGTTCAAACGGGCCGGGTTTCAAATTCCGGAGAAGGCGTGAATGTTTGTAAATGTATAGAGTCTGGGTGGCATGGAGGCACTCTAAATATACGGCTAGCCGAAAATCCTCTTGGTAGAGGAAAAGGGCTAAAAGATCCTTGGACCTGCACCCCCCCTGAGGTGCTCTCCTTCAAAACTGGGAATGGAACTGAGCTAAAGTCGTACTCTCACCTATATTGTGCTTAAGGCTTATGCCAACGACAGGCACATTTGACTCCTTGCCACGATAACTATCGTGGGCTTCTGATGACGATTGTCAGGCGAGTGAGACTGGTAACAACAGCAACAATAGCAGAAGGCCTTAAATTAGCAACTTACTACAGTCTTATATTCGACTCCACACCTGATATTTCGCACATTCATCAACTGGCGTTAAAAAGTACGTGTAGTGAAGTGGAGATGTGAAAAAAAAAGGTTTCTAAGGTTTACACCGATGGAAGAACATGTATGGGACAACAGGTATAGTCCGCTTTAAAAGCATTAGGTGCAGATATTAAACTTTGTAGACGGCAACTATGAAAACGAAACAAACCTATCAGGATTATTTCATATTATTAAATACTAGAGTCCTAGTGCAATCTAGAAGCATATCTTGTGCTAAGCATTCTTTAAATTAATGGGTAGTTTTGACATAAAACTTGGTAGTAGAACTGTTGAATATTTTATGCTTGTTTCAAAGTTATTTGCTTTTTTCTATTTCCCTTCATCGCTGGCACATTTTAAGCAGAAAGTTGAAAAGTGTGAAAATAATTCAATGGAGCTTCATCTTAAATCAGTGCTTCAAGCTCGCAAAAGAAAATAACTGTGGTGGTGGCAATAACTTAATTTAAAGCATTGTGCATATATGAAACGATATTAATGACAACGATTTGAAATACCATATTACAGAGAATGATTGCCATCAATGAATCTCTACAAAAAATAAATGCAGCCTAGAGGAAGCAGGAGGAAAATATATATTTAAGCGTATATTTATAGGAGCTCATTTATTAACGTATTTGGAAAATTTTATTGCTCGATTGCGTCACGATTTTTTTAACAGTGAAGAAGAGGCAAATGCATTGACATCTGTGACATTTAAAGAACAGAACTGCAGACCACAAACGGAAACTTTTTTTGATAAAAGTAGCGAAGGATCTAAATTGATTTCAACACGTGAAAATTATTTTTAATTTTTTTAATGTTAATTAAGACAATATAATATCACAGTTAGCTCACATAAATGAAGTACATAAAAACAATATAGGAGATTTTAAAATATTCTTTAGTTTAAATTTGTTGAATATGCTAAAAAATCCTATTAAAAATATTAAAACTGATTTATAAAAATTATATGCATTTTGATGATAAAGTGGAATAGTTTTTGTTTCTAAACGAAAGTGAAGACAAACATATTTTTGACACACAAGTATATCATACACAAAGCGAAATATCATAATTTTTTTTCGTGTAGAAATTATTTAAAATTTTGTTTTCACTATTCTACTTCCAAGTGTATCTGGAGAGACCTTTCTCTGTTTTAAAAAAGATAACAGACTGTTTAAGAAACACGATGCCAGAAAAAATATTAAAATCCATAGCTCTAATATACCTATGCGGAACAAGAAACGTTAAACTTTGAAAATACTTAAGGAATTTGTTAGAATGAAGGTAAGGAAAACATTTATCATACCTGCTGCTTGATAGTCACCGTATTTAATAATCACTCATTTTAATTCTAAAATATTCCACAAAATGTTTTATCAGTTTTATGTTTTACTTTTCTTTCTCATAGTATATTTAATTTCTTGATATAATTCAATTTTTTACGCATTTGATACTTGATATGCAGAGGAAATAATATAAGAATATTTAGAAATAAAATATTAAATCATTATTCATGTCAGTAAAATATTAATAACATTAAATAATCATGTTATTTAATTATTTATTACACTTCACGCTAATTGCGTTCCGAACAAATAGCTACACAGGTACTCTTTTAGGAGCCACAAAGGTTTTACGCCAGCGACTCCCAACTGGCTTAACCCGCGCCTGCTGCTTAGCACTTCCTTTCCGTTTTCATGGACATAACAATAGTTTAATATACAGCATTAAAAATATTTCATTTGCATTTTGTATTTCATTTGTATTTTTCCATTTAGTATTTTATTGTTATGAATGTTTATATTTTAATTTACTTTTATATTTAGACATTTACATATTAATTAATACAAACTCTTCAGCTTAATGCGTGTATTAACCAATTGCTTGTCACTTCTGTACAACACGTATTTCTACCTCTTATCACAACTTATACTTGATAGACTTATTTCAACACACTACATATCGAAGACATCTTATTTACAACATGTTAAGCCTAAGTCGTCTTCAAACCACAGAGTATTCATAAACTCTTCCTTAGCATTTTCCATTATTCACTCACTTCATTACCAGGCCTGTTCCCAGCAGGAACGTAGCGAATGCCCCGCAAACAGGCGGAAAAACTTAGAGGCGTCAAATTCGGACGATATCTTGAAAAATGGAAGCTACTTAGGTAAAAACAAATACATTATCCAATGATTTTTTCCCAAAAATGGCTGTAAAAATACATTATCCAAGGATTTTTCTCCAAAGAGGCTTCGGGCCTTTTGCTCCCCGAAGGTCAAAATTAATTATTAAATTCTGTATTTACAATTATACAGAGGAGCACCAAAAACTATTTTGCACACGGGCGCTCGACCCCCCCCAGGAACGGGCCGGTTCATTACATTTATAATAACAAATATATTTTTCACTTAGGAAATATATAATTCTAGTACAAAAAATTGCCATTTTAGGGATTCCGATTACTTTAATGCAGTCTTATCGATAATACAAAAAAAAAAAAAAAAAAAAAAGTTTAGTGATCGCGACAAATCTGGGTAACACACAGAATAAACTTTACATATTAGAAAATATTATTATTAGGACATATTAGGAATTTTAGGAAAATATTTTCCTAAAATTTGCTGCCGTTGTCCTTTAGCTATTTAAATATTTAGTGTGAACATGTTAACATTTAAATACTGTCTAATTTAGTTTGATTGTTTACATATTAAATTTAATACATCTAAAAGTATTCGCTAATAGTCAAATTAAAATTCGCTGGTTGTATGATTATAAATACTGTTAAAGAATTCTGAAACTTAGAAAAGATAAGCAATCTTCGAATAACTCGGTTACATTATATCCTTTGACTATAAGTATTCAAACTGAATCATAATTTAGAAACAGAAATAACCGTCACCGAATATTTAAGTTTACAACTTTTATTGCCATAACTATCAAAATGAGCTACTATATAAAATGGCATAAACAATAGAATCAAATTTCGAAATCAGAATCATCGCGAAAAATTACTTGTTGCCATTCAACATAAAAGAAATTTAAATACTAATATTACGACAAAAATAACTGTAATTTTACAAAATATTTAAAATCATGCAAAAATATAAAATACGGTAAATTGAAAATAATTAAACGCGTGAAAAATGTAAAATACTTGAAATTAAAAATAATGATTATTTGTGCAATAACCGAGCCACTACGTTACGAAGGTTGAGAAAAGGTATTGATTAGTATAGCAAAGTTAAGCTTCTCTCAGAGAATTTTATCCGAATCCCTGAATCTGACAGGCAAATTTATAGAGTTCTACACGTGCAAGAATGTTCTTGATCCACATCTGGATTTGTGTTCGCGCTTTGCAATTTGTTGTATTCAGGTTTTGTGGACTGACTGAACTAAAAGAAGCTTGTTTTCAGAGATCGAGGGATACATTGACACGTTTTGCTTTTAGATTTTAAAACTTAAAAAAAAAATCAGATGTGTACACTACATGACTTCCTTGTACGAAATATTAAATTATACGCATCTTTGCTGCATTTCATTTTAACTAATTTCCTCGAATTTCATTAGAGATATATTTCTCATTCAGTTAATTCAGTTCTTATTTCGCGGCAAGGCAAAAATACATAAAACCTCGAAATATCTTTATTAAAAATTGAAAAATATAGAAAAATATAAAATACCAAATGCAGATAAAACAATTAAAAATATTTTTTACAATTAAATTTAGAATTTCTATGCAAAAACAATCATTTCGGTGAGCGGGCAAGAAAGTAGATTTTTTGGTGCACAAAAATGAAAGTTTACTTTTGGTTTCATTCGGCAGAATGACACTGAAGGAGCAGAAACTGAAATAACTATTCTGCTAAGTTTCAAATGTAAACAAATATGGCTACTATGGTACAGAAATTAGGCTTAGCCGCACTTAAACAACTTTTAAACTGTTGATAATTCTTCAACTATTGCATGCAGATTAACTAAAGGCATAAAATCCTTAACCGGACGATAAGAACAACGTAATTCAATCATTTTTAAGTGTACAATATACCAACATATAGTAATAAAAAAACTGAGCTCACTTGAGCCGAGTAACAAAGTGGGTGCATATATATATATATATATATATATATATATATGTAAAATATAAAAAATGTGATGTAAAATATAAAAATTGCTCTATGTGAACAAGCAACCTTTAATTAACTTTCTGCAATTCAGGATCTTCCCCCTAGACCAGTACTTTCGAGAACATTCCAGCCTATTACGTAACCGCTTCTATAAATAGAGAGATCGCTGCTGCTGCCGTTCTCCCTTTCTTTGTTCGAATTATGATGCAGTGAATTTAAATTAAATTTTATTTAGTAGAGTGATAAAATGCCTTTCAATTGAATAAAAAGACGGAGATATAATATTAACTTTTTCTGTGTCATCATTTCTTCCAAGCTTCATTATGTGCCCGACTGCCAAAATATCACAGCTTAATAATTAGCCGCCAGGATTTATTCTGCGTGGAAAAAGAACTCATCAGGATTTATTTTTCTAAATTCATCGTCTACCGTAAGGGGGTCAAGGACATCAAGTGTCAATCATTTGCGAATCTCCCTGTGCTTTGCTTTTCTTCGTCGGCTACGAAATGTGATGCTTAAAATCTGAGTTTTGTGCAAACTGATTATCGGTGCTTCAAAAATGGAGACAAGAGCTAAAGCTGCGCCATCATCAAATGTGCAAGAATCAGTAGCCACTATCGAAACAACAAAATTTCAATTTGCTATTTTTGATGGACGCAAGAATGATATTACTGTGGCTAATTATATTCTGCTATTTAAACAAAAATGTAATGCAAAAAATATTTAAGATAAAGCATTAATTTTTTCGGAATGCTTGAGCGGAGAAGCACTTGTTTTCCACGCTTTGGCTTAGCTAGACTGCTGTCTGTCTGCTGCTGCTTTCTTGCTGCAAAGTTATCAAAAATGTAAGCCTTTTGGAACAGGCACATTTAATGTGCCGACTTGTGTGTAGCCACAATATGTTGCTGAAAATAAAACTGAAGATTTAATCTGCCTCCAATTTTCTGGTCATTGCTTCTGAGTTTGAATATATTACATATATATATATACTTTTGAGGCAACCGATTGCAACCAAAAAGGGAACTGCTTAACTACATGTTATAGCAATCTTATACACAAACTTTCAACGTTCTGAGGCTACTCGTTTTTTGAGTTATGCGAGAAAATACATATATACATTCATACATACAGACGTCACAAAAAACTCTTTATTGAATCCAATTTAAATCCTTTTTGCAAATCGTTTTCGGAGAAAGATAAAATACGGTAAATTGATAAGGTTTATTCTGTATTTACCTGCAGATGTAATACAAAAACTTCGTTAAATTGCATTTGATAGGGATAAAAACGGATAAATTTGTTGAAAAGTAATATCCGAAAACTTTAGGGATTAGAATACTCCCTTTACTTTGTACAAGGGAGTAAAAAAAAGGCAACTATCTGTTGTGATGAATTTTTACGAATCTATCTGAGTCCGTCGACTTCTATCTCTTTCTGAAGATTATAAGCAGTCATCGATGCTGCCTGGATACTTCTTTGGCTGAAAAACTCTCCAGAAAGTCTGAGACTCTGGCTATAAACTACTTGATCAGTATAAATTCGCAAAAGAATAATTTTTATCTTCTTATGTAGCAGAACGAAAATTTAAAAGTACTGTTGGTAAATTGTCAGTCCAAGACAGTTGTTGCGAGATTTTTAATGCCGTTTCTAATATTCTATGAAGGCGCTAAACTTTGCTATTATACGAGGAGTGGTAGACAATAATATGTTGCAATTTAGTGCCACAGACGTTGGACAAAGCTCATAACGTTTCATATTTAAACTAGGATCCACAATTGCTAACGAATTTGTCTGGCATTCCAAAATCCACAGTCTAGTTGCAGTAAATGGCTTTTACCACAGTATCAGCTGAAATATTATCTACATGAATTGCTTTCATCCAATTCTAAAATCTGCCAACTCAAACAAGACGTAAATATTCACTTTAGATACGGAACGTGGTTCTGAGAGACGGATATGGATTACAGAAAATGTTCCTGATGGTACTTCAAACTCACCTAATTTTGTTTTGGTAATCTGGTTAAGTTTAGCTCTTTGGCAAGGAATGTAGGTTAGTGTCTACTTTTGTATATCTTTCCTAATCTTAGGTCAAATGAATTTTGATGTCATTATAGTCAACTTTATTCCTGGAGGAGATAAACCGTGAATTCGGTGAAAGATTTGTTTTCTAAAAGTTTGAGGACTACACGGGCGTATATGTTAGTGATGGGTCACATTACAAATATTTCTCCGAAGGTAGAGAAAATTCTTTAGATTCAAGGAAACAGTGGCTTGAAAGGTCTTCATCTTCAATCTGTTTGTTCATCAACTACTTCATCATAATTTATTGATAAAATTTCATTAACTCTAGATATTGTATTGGCTATAATATTAGTTTCGCCTTTTATATATTTGTTATCAATCGAAAATTGGGAGATATAATGAAGCTGACAGACTTGCCCAGGTGCTGGTTTGTAAAGATTTTGACGAAGGAGAATATTAAGGTTCTTGATCTGTATAAATTTCAAATGCTATTACTTCTAGATAATTCTTGAAGGGTCTAACTGAAAGATATATGCTTCACAATTCTCTATCATAAATATGTTCTCCTTTTCTTGCGTATCGTTTAAATTTTAAAAACATGCCATTGGCTTCCAAGATGGTTTTCGCATTGTTGCAAAACTGAGCCCTTTGCCATATCTGAAGCATTTATAAATAACGCCAGAGGATTTTCACAATTTGGAAAAGCCAATAGTGCTGTGCCCAACAAATCATTCCTGCACTTTTCGAACTGTTCTTCAACTTCTTTAATCCATTGAATTTTATGTCTGTCTCTCTTTTTAGCATTGTTAGAGATATTCATGTAACAATGCTTGATTCTTTGCTGCATCTTTCAGGTTACGACAATGAAAATTAAGTATTTCCAAGAAAATTTCAAAGTTCATGACTTGTTTCTGGTCGTTTTAAGATGGTCATAGCTTGAACACTTTCTGGTAAAAGGACAGAAATCTTTAGGTGTAATTAAGTATCTTAAAAACTCAACATTTATTTGAACAGCGAACACAGATTTTGAAATATTTATTCGTAAGCCAAAGGTGTTTGAAAAATGGGGAGCTCAGTTCATTCTCCCAATACAAGCCCGCCAGGGCCACCCCAACATCTCTTTCTCTGGCGTTCGTGGAATGAAAGCATATCCCTACCTCTCTGCATATCAACTAACGCTAAGAATCGTTTGTCCATGACTGCCATCTATAAAAAAGACATGATTCAATTTGTAAGGATCTTAAGTTTAACTAACGTTTATTTTATTTTAAATCTTTACTATCACTTCTTATTTTCTACTTCCGGCCAGAATTAAAAGCTTTAACTTATTTATGCAAATTGGTCTGGCGAACGCCAAGTACTTAAGTTGTGGCTTTTTGCCAAGCAAGCGAAGAGGAAGGAGTTAGTAGAAGCAGGCCGCTTGCCTTAGCAGTTTTTACTCGGTTGCTGGTTGCCTTCCAGGCCAGAGGTTTAATCCTCTTGATAATTTTAAACGTATTGTAGTGTTAACAGTTCTCTGTACTACATACGGCTTCCTGTTAATATACGGCCAAACTTCTCGGAGGCCCTTGTTTGTTACTCCAAAGTTAAGTTAGAGTTTAGTTAATATTTTTATATTCTTACGTTCAGACCACAAGTGGTTGGTCTTTGTATTCCGAAGTCCGAAAATCATTGCAAGAGTGAAAAATAAAGGGTTTCGTATACCCTTCCTGTGTATCTTGTCTACTTACCACATTTATTGAACATAGCTTTAGTAAGATCCCTGTTCCGAGTCAGGTCTGTGCATGTTCCCAAAGCAAGTAAGGCGGAACACTGAACCTGATAGTGGCGCCCGACGAAGAAGAATAACCTTGGCCGAGTTTCAAGAAGAACCTGTGCTGCCTGCAGAAGCGGCTCAGAATCCAGAAATGCCAGCTGCCGCCCTGGAAGGATTTGGTTACATCGTCCAGACCATGCGCGCAGCGATGAAACCAGAAGCAACATTTAATGGAAACTCACCGGTAACCAGTTTTTTTGAAAAACTAGATGACCACTTCATGATGTATCCCGTGCATGAGTTCCAAAAAGTCTCCTTAGCTACCAGCGCTTTGAGGGGCCAAGCGCTTAATTGGTTCAAATGCATAGGCAGAAGTCTCTTGGGTCAAGCGGGAAGTCCCACCTATGCATACGAAAATTTCAAGACTGCCTTAGTAAAAGCCTTCCGTGTCGTAAGGGATCGTGCGAAATTAGAAGCGGAACTTTTCAGCATATACCAGAAACCAATTTAAAATCTCTCAAGCTTTATTTTAAGAAAAATTCACGTCTTCAAACTCTTGTATGGAAACCGTCCGGATCCTGAGATAATTCAAGTGATTTTGCCGAGGTTGCTTCCCCAAGTACAAGACTTTATTGAATTAAGGAATCCGACTACACTGGAAAAGTTATTTGAGCTAGCAATCCAGTTTGAAAGTAGAAGAACGGCGGACATTGAAAGAAGACGCCAATATCAACAACGAAACCAATTTGGTGAGCCAAGACCACAGCAAAGTCAAGCACACGGCTACGGAAGCAAAGCGAATCAGTGGGCAAGGAAACCCGAGCATCCAAAAACAGCCAGCGAACGTCGACAGTTCAATAGCAATCCAGGAAAAAAGTCTCAAGGCCAGTGTAAAAAGAAGGAAAGCATGGAAAGGAAAAAAGATTTAAACTAAAACGGATTTCTGCTGACGAGAGGGTGCGGAAATCCGAAGGCCATGAAAACCCCTCTTCCTTCAAGTTAAATACAGTGATGGTGAAAAATTTGACTCTTTCAAAGATTGCAGTGTTGGTGAATAACATCCCAGCCACCGCACTCCTGGATACAGGCGCGCAGTGTTCCTGTGTGGCAGAAGATTTTTTTAGGAAGTATTTTCGGAAATACCGCAAATATAATTCGGATAATTCGACAGTGTTAGCGGCGCAAGGAGAAAGATGCAAGTGCATATGTAAATTACCGCTATACGTCCGTATCAAGGTCGAACAAGTAAAGGTTATGTTTTTATAGTAAAGAATCTGCAAGCACATATTATCTTAGGGATAGATTTTCTTTCAGAGGCAGAAGCAACGCTGGATTTTAATGAAGCGTCCCTTAAGCTGACGATGAAACCAGTCCGAGAAGAAAAAACGGAACCGCCAATGTTAAACCTTGACCACCTGCCTAAGGAAGAGCAACAAAGAATCCGACAAGTGGTAAGTGAATTTGCTTCGTTATTTAGTGATATTCCAGGATTTACTCAAGTTACTAACCATAGTATCGACACCGGAGATTCAATGCCAGTTCGCCACAAAGCATACCGGTATGATAAGAATAAAGAAAAAATTATAGAATGGCACATTAGCGATATGTTACGTAAAAAGATCATAACGCCCATCTCAAGTAGTTATGCTAGCCCGGTGGTTTTATGTAAGAAAAATAATGACTATCCATTAACACATCCAAAAATGTGGCGTTTCGCGAAATACTATGGTAAATAATACTCCATAACTAAATATCCGGTATATCCGTTACCTATTATTGAAGAAATTCTAAGGAACATAACGTCTACCAAATACATGACGACTTTAGACTTAACGACTGGTTATTTTCAAATAGGGGTTAGACCGGGGGACGTGCCTAAGACTGCTTTTATAACCAAGTCTGGCACTTATGCATTCGTGCGTATTCCGTTTGGCCTTTCAGGGGCACCTGCAACATTTCAGCGATGTATGGACATTGTGCTAAGGCCTGTTCTTGGAAAGTCCACATTAATCTATTTAGACGATATCATTATTACTAGTGATAATCTGGACCAACATGTACAGGATTTAAGACAGGTGTTTTCATTATTAAATGAGGCCAGTCTAAAAGTTAATGTCGAAAAGGGCAAATTTGCAGCCCCTGAATTAAAATATTTAGGTTACAAAATATCTCAGAAAGGAATCGAGACAGACGAATGAAAAATAATCGCTGTACAAAAGTATCCGCCGAAAAATACGGCGAAGCTCTCTTCTTTTCTAGGACTTTGTTCATATTATAGGTCCTTTATAAAAGATTTTGCAGCTATTGCTGAACCATTGTTAAAATTAAAATAGGAAAAGGCAAGATTCTCGTGAACGGCCGATGCCAATAGTGCTTTCGAAAAATTAAAGCAAGCATTAACGCAAGCCCCTGTGTTGAAATTTCCTGAAAAGGATGAGAATTTAGAAATTTCAGCGGATGCTTCGGATTATGCGGTAGGAGCAGTACTTTCTCAAAATCAGCAGCCCGTGGCATTTTTTAGTCGAACTTTAAATCAAACACAAAGAAATTATTCCGCGACCGAGAGAGAGGCACTTGCAGTTCTGTTAGCTGTGCAAAAGTTCCGAGTCTATTTTGGAAGGGCGCCAATAACGGTGTATTCTGATCATGCGGCGGTAACTAGATTGTACTCAGGGAAAAACTTATCCCCAAGGTTGATAAGATGGGCACTCAAGTTACAAGAGTATAATCTGGTAATCAAGCGCACCCCCGGAAAGGAAAATATCGTAGCAGATGCCCTATCCAGAATAAAAATAGATGAAGAAGGTAATACTGTAAAGGTGGCAATGCTCACAGCATGTACAATAAATTCCCGAGAAACTGTAATAACCGAACTGGGTAAGGATCCTGAATTTAGGAACATTTATGAGTATTTAAAGGATCCTGAAAATTTTAGCCACTAAGATATTGTGGCTATAAGAAATAGGGCGGCCCATTACGAACTAATAGATGGTCTATTATTTTATACAAAAACTACAAATTCCAACAACGAATTTCGACCTGTTATCCCAGCTAGTCTTAGATTAAATATCCTGCAGGAGTTACATGACAGCCCTTTAGCTTCTCATGCTGGTATTCGAAAAACTATCCAACGCGTACGCGAGGCAGTCTATTTCCTGAACTGCAAAAGTTAACAAGGGCGTATGTCCAGTCCTGCCCAACATGTCAAGCAGTTAATTATATTAATTTCCGCCCGGCCGGGCTTCTAAATAGTATTAAATCCGATTTTCCAAATGAAATAATTGGCATCGATTTATTGGGCCCTTTCCCAAAAAGTCAGTTAAATAAAAGTCGGTATCTCCTTGTTATGGTTGATCATTTTAGTAAGTGGACCGAAATTGTTCCCTTAAAACGAACCTCCGCGAAATTAGTTACTGATTCTATTTTAAATAAATATATTTTAAAATACGGGGCGCCCCTAAAAGTTATATCGGATAATGGTCCTCAATTTGTATGTAACATATTTGAAGACATGTGCCAAAAACTGGGCATACGTCATTTAAAAATGGTCCCGTATCGGCCGCAATCAAATATAGCGGAACGGGTCAATAGAAATATAGTGAAAATTATCCGTAGTTAGGTTAAAAATTTTCATAAAAGCTGGGATAACTATGTCAATGAATTTGCTTTCGCCCTTAGGAACGAACATGATACAACGGGCAAAACTCCTGCTGAGTTACTTTTAGGCAGAAAGATTATAACGCCGTTAGATAAATTATTTTATGTTCAACAAAGAGCCCCAGAATTTAAAATGGGTGATATAGAAAAATTAATTAAAGAAGCAAAAAAGAACACTGAAGTAGCACAAAGAAAACAGAAGCTCTATTATGATATGAAACGACGGGGAGTAACTTATAAAGTAGGAGATGAAGTATTAAAAATTAAGCATTCACTTTCTTCAGCACCAGAAGATAAAACCGCCAAATTCTTTTGCAGGATTTGAAGGACCATATGTCATAACAAAAATAACTCACGCTGTAGTGGTGTTAAAAGCCAGGAATGGTGAAACATGCTCCGCAAACATTGACCAAATAAAACCATACTATGACCGTAATAAAATGCAAATATTTAAAGATCTTTTGCAGGATCCGGCACGGCAGGCCATGCAGGCACAAGCTCCAGAGGTGGAACAACGACAAGTACAAGGGCAAGCCATTAGGAGGCAGGAGCAATTGAAAAGAAAGTTTCCCCGTTGGAAAATTAAAGGTAACAAGAAAAAGAAGCCGTTCCATCGACCAGAAAAGAGAGCGCACGATTACCCCCAGAATGAAGAAGGGAGAAGTACGACGAATGCAAAGAGACCCAGGAGAAATAACGGCAACTATAACCCTGCTCCCAAACGGAAGATCTACTCATCGGACAGGACTCTACGCAGCAAATGTCGCCGAATTGCGGAAGGGCCACCAGCGGCAGAGGAAAAGATACAAGGAAATTTTGAACGGGTAGCAACGAGATCCAAGCAGGAACGAGAGAGAAGTGTCCCGGTTCCGCCAAGACCAGCGGCCATCAAACGGCCAAGACCACAGGCAGAGGCGAAAAAGAAGGTATTCAAGGGTGACCGAACTGGAAGGAAAAGAAAGCTCCTAGAGGAAGGAACTGAAGGGCAAGCCCGCACAAGAAGGAGGATAAATCAAACACGAATCTTCGCTACCTTCCAGGACTGGGCAGAGAAAAGAATGTCCGAATATCACAAAGATAAGTAAAATTTTATGTTACTTTGCAAACTTAAGTTAATCTTTCATTCTTACTGCAAGTGACAGATTTCAAGACGTTTTACCTCATGTGAGGTCTACCTTTATCGCCAAAAAGGCGAGAAATGAGTTGTTACCTATTTTCGTATTATGTTTTTCAATTACTCGCGAGTAAAACTAAAGTTGATGTATAATAGGAATGTGTAAATACTTGAATATTGTAAATGTTATTGTATAAATTTTATTTAAAACATTCTGGCAAGAAAGAAGTTTTAGTCGGAAAGACTTTTGAAATGTAGTATTTCAATGTAGAAGAATTGGCACTTGCTTGGAAAAGAATAGAAGTTAACAATGTACTACTAATGTATGTTTTAAAATGCGTAAAATTAACGGCATGTTAATATGTTCTTATATACAATGTGAACTGTTATTTTAAGTGTTAAGAAATACTGTGATATATTAAAAGTGAAAGTAATGCCAAAAATTTTAAACTTATTCGTGTGACTGTAAAAAGATCAAATTATTGTGAATATGTGTTAAAGGTTGAATGAATGTAGTTAGGCTCTCTGACGCTACACTTCAGAGTTAGCCACTTTCAGAATAGTACCTCATGGTTTAGAGATGAAGATAAGGTGTGTTACGAGGTCTTGTTATGTTGAATTTTAACACGTTAGTGTTTTGATTGTAGGCGGCAGTGTTGAACACTTATACATAAACACATTCGTGTTTGGTGTTTTCTTTTACAACACATGTCAGAGAGCACGGGGAGAAATAATTAAATAAAGTCACGAATGAAATACGAATGTTAGGAGAAATATAAATATTCATGTTACTTGCCATTTAATTGTATAACATTTCAATAAACTAGTTTTCCTTCCAGATCTCTGGAAGGAACCAGATTTCATCTAAAAGCTCCTGTTTAGATGCAGTACAGATGAAAAGTAATTGTCCATGGAGCTGATAATGTAAAAACAAATTTCTTTAAAAAATTTTCTAGTTTCTAGTGAGAAATGTTTGTAAAAGATTGGCCTCGCGTTAGATTCTAGAGCTAAAAGTTTTCAACAAGTTCGTTTTAGACCTCAGTTTCAAACTAATTAACTCTGGCGGGAAGTATGTAAGGATCTTAAGTTTTACTAACGTTTATTTTATTTTAAATCTTTACTATCACTTCTTATTTTCTACTTCCGGCCAGAATTAAAAGCTTTAACTTATTTATGCAAATTTGTCTGGCGAACGTCAGGTACTTAAGTTGTGGCTTTTTGCCAAGCAAGCGAAGAGGAAGGAGTTAGTAGAAGCAGGCCGCTTGCCTTAGCAGTTTTTACTCGGTTGCTGGTTGTCTTCCAGGCCAGAGGTTTAATCCTCTTGATAATTTTAAACGTATTGTAGTGTTAAAAGTTCTCTGTACTACATACGGCTTCCTGTTAATATACGGCCAATCTTCTCGGAGGCCCTTGTTTGTTACTCCAAAGTTAAGTTAGAGTTTAGTTAATATTTTTATATTCTTACGTTCAGACCACAAGTGGTTGGTCTCTGTATTCCGAAGTCCGGAAATCATTGTAAGAGTGAAAAATAAAGGGTTTCGTATACCCTTCCTGTGTATCTTGTCTACTTACCACATTAATTGAACATAGCTTTAGTAAGCTCCCTGTTCCGAGTCAGGTTCTTGAATGTTCCCAAAGCAAATAAGGCGGAACACTGAACCTGATAAATTGATGAGGTATCAAGTCTTTGTGTTTGCTACACCACTGTAAAAGGCTGCTGTCGGTGGTATGCAGCGTTCAGAATAGCGTGTACAGAATAGTCAATGGTATGCAGCGTTCAGAATTGTGCATCTGCTGAGCAATATTGCCTTTTCTTGGTTTTGATCTCTTTTCGCCTGCAAGGAGATATATAAGTAATCCGACATCATTATTTTTGTTTTCCAACCTCCACAACCATTCTTACAGCTTCACTTGTCGTTCGGAAGGCTTTCTATAAGCTCGTGAAAAAACACTTTTATCAGTTCCAAAGTCTTGGGCCACAGATGTCAAACTACGCCCTTCCTCAAGCTTGCCAATGATTTTACCACGCTTAGAGGCATCCTGATAATTTCTTTAGACATAATGCAAATACAATCTTACTTTCACTTGAAGAATCTCACTTTAGAGTGTACCTAGAAAGGGGTTTCCTCTAATGTTCTTAAGTTTCCTTGAACTGCGCTTGCTGACTCCTTGCAATTTGCGTGTCCTGGCGTATCCTCTGACGTCATAGTGCTGCAATTGGCATGTGTGTCACTTTTCTAATAAAATGACCTTTTCAGCAATTTCATAATTGTATGTAGAAAAATTGATGTGTTGAATACGTTTCGCACACTCGTTTATATAATAAATCTAAAGGGAAAACTGTAATTAAGGAAAAGTAAATAAGGTGAAGACGGATTTATTTACAAGAAACTGTTTTTAATTAAATAAAACAATTTATTCTGAGAAAGAAGCCAAGTATTACGTAATGTTTAAAGCAATTAAATTTATAATAGCCTTTAAAAACGTTTTGTAAGAGGCTTCTTTTATCTAAGAAATTTCAAAATCTCTTGCACGGTTAATATTTTGAGGGACATGTAAATAATAAAATCATGTCACCGACAAATAGGCATTTTAATTTTTTTTTCAATTCATTTAATTTTGAATGGTAAAGATTTGCTCAATGGGATTAGAGCTTAAAAGTGTTTGCTACAAATTTGAAGGATATATTATTTTTAGAAAGTGTAGCATGGAAGTTTAAACATTCCTCGAACTCAATAAAATTAGCTTTATTTTTCGAGAAAATACACAGCGTAGCTTTTCAAGAGTTATTACGCGTAATACGTTCCAAAACAAGTTGTTCAATAAATTGGATTTGAGTAAAAATTCTTCTTACCAGGTAAATAAAACATAAGCTCGTTTAAAAGAATAAGGTTATATAAGTAGACAAACTTGAATACTCTTCCTTATCCCACTCTTACGACAATTTATACACAATAAATTATTTTCTTGCATGCATTTTAGCACTGTCTAAGAGAAAATTATAATTAATCAACTTCTTGTGATTTCGTTCGCTAGTATAAATCGTATTAACACTTTGACTGCCGCGTTTCCCGTATTCGGGTGACGGTGGAAATACTGATCAAGCCGCGTCATCTGTATTCGTGTGATAGTTCTTTGAGAACTTACTAGGTACAGGGAATAGGTATTTGAAAAAAAATTAATGTTGACTGTTGAAAGAAAGAAACGAAAATTATTGCTGCCGACAGCTAACTTCATTCTATTCACTAAATTGAATCGTACTTTCTTCGGTATCAACTTTTCTTTCTCCCTAAATAACAAATTCTTGTAAAATATGATCTATACCACATTTATTATCACTACATTTTTCAGTTTTTAGACAGATAACACTCGTGTGATTGCCATACTCAGAATAGCTAAAATTAACCTTGTACAGAAATGATTTTGTTGTTAGAAAAGTGTTTAGTTTAATCATCTCATTTTTCACGTTATTTTATACCATCAAACCAACAGTCTTTCGAATCATTCACGTAGCGAGGCAAATTGTCAATGCACATGGTAAAATCATCTTGCTCTAAGGTAAAAGAAAATTATCTTGGCAAAGATTTCGCTAATTATTGAACATAAAATCTTTAATCTATATTTCAAAATCATAACAACGCTTTGCTAGTATAAAACCTCGATGGTTTCAAACATGAAAGACATACTTCGTAAGAATATCAAGATATTTTTCAATAGCAATAAGCTTTTTCATATTTTCATATTTCTGGCTTTAATATAATTAATAAAAGACTTATTTCTAATTCTATATGTTGTATATCTCTGTTACTGTGAAAGACCGAGATTTGGAGAATGTCGGCATTCACCGGTGAATGTCAACATTCACATAGTCACTTGGTGCATGTCCAAAATATTTGCCAAATATCCTTATTTATGACTTACACCGGCTAATGTCGACATTCACGATGCACCAATGGTGAATATTGAATACATCGGAGATTTGCATTTCGTATTTCAGGCGCCATAAAACTTCAAGGGTGACGCCTTGTCGCCTGTCTTTCTGAAAGGAGTAACCAATCCCTGGTGAGAAGAGTTGTTCGTAACTCTATAGAGGCGTTTTCACTGCGTGACATGTAGCTTTTGATTCTAATGCGAGAAGGGCTACTCGATATTATTTGACTTCTTGATAATGACAGCAGTTGTGCTTGGATAAATGTTAAATATTTAGTTTTAAATTTATCCAATAAAGAACTTTTTTTTTTACTTTTGCATTTATACCGTATCTGTCAAAATACGAAAAAGCTTAAGTAACAGCACATGTAAATAAACTTTTGAACTTAAGCTAATGAAACATTCTAAATGAGGAAGTAAAATAATACTGGAAAAAATTACTTAATTATGTGATTGAAATCTTATTTATTGCAACAACTTAAACTTTTATGACATTTTGAATTGCACAAGATTTCCTTGCTTTTACAACTGCATTTAGTTGTGGAACACTTCCTTTTGCAGTGACAGCTTGTATAGCCTTGCCCTCCACTTTTCGAATTAGCTGCAGCTGCTTCTCTCAGAGACATTTCTTGAGAAGAAATCTCATCTATGGAAAGTAACTTTTCTTTAAATGTTACGAATTGATTACGGGTATAAAGCTGCTTGAAAGTGCCATTTTCATTTGCTAGTTTATAAACGTCGGAGTCTTCTATTCTAACAACAACTACCGTCAGCATAACTGCCGTCTGTACGACCACGGTTGTCATTAGGGACTTGTATTCGTACGGTATCACCAATTTGAGCAGGAAGATTTTTTTGTTTAAATAAAAGATCTCATTCATATATTATCCCTCGAAAACGTTGGAAAAGGAATTCTGAAAATATTTTCTTCATTCCCATCTTTTATCATCATCAGTTTATGACTAGAAATATGCTAAAATACATTTGAATATCCTCCACTGTACGGAATAAGCAGATTTTCTAGGTCTAATTCTTAAATATTATTACTAAACATCTTATTACAAATCTAAAATATAATATTCTTTAAGGGCACTAAAATTATTGAATTGGAATCAATATACTATGAAACTTAATTTTCATTTACTAAGGGCAAAATACTCATTAAAATTATTTACATCGCTTTTGAGCGCATTGTAATTTGTCTGAATGGAATTTTTAATATATGTAAAGTCATGCCACGCTACATGCTTAGAAAATGCTTTAAGATAAAAGTTTTATTTCGAAATATTGGCAAACTTGCAGAGCAAACATTGGAAATTTTCAGATATTCCAATAAAAACGGCAGAATTTTAAAGATTACTAGAGCAGATAAATGCACCAAAATTTGCACTACATGGAAAGACAAACGCAGACTAAATATGTGTAATATTTCGTAGAGGTGTTTTTCTCTACGAATTTTATAAGAACACCGCACTCAGTAAAATCAATTTTCAGCCCCTACAAAAATCGCAGTTAAGCGGAGAATAAAAAGCAAAAATACATAAATTCCGCAGAATTTTATTTTATTTGTGTTATTCGCGTTTGAAGAAACCTACGTATTAAAAAAATTTCAAACATCCTTACATAAAATCGATTTTAAAGGAAAGTTTAACAGGAGCATCTAGATATTGCATCTGGAACTTTTTCTTAAATAATATCTTCTTTACTTCTAGCTTTGGTAAATGGTTTACATTTTTGTGTTAGTTCTAGTGTTAATCCCATAATTCTGAGTTCAATTTTTGAATATCATTTGGTTGAAGGTCTTGAAATTTTGGAAAAAGATCTTCGATGACTCTGATCTCGTCCTGTGCTGAAAGACCCTCATGCAGCTGCATGAAATTATATTTTATGAGATTAACTGGTGTAGGCGGTTGAGAGAGGCTGTCATTGTTTATTGACTCGTGAAAATTTTCTTGGTATGCCAATATCATTCTAGAGGTTATGTATTAATTGGAAGATTTTAATACTGAGAACAGGTAGTTGTTAGCAATGATGCTGGATACCTTTCGTGTTTTAAAATATAGTATGTCGTCTGATCTGTATTGCCTTTTTATGCAGATAGAATCCTTTGTTTCACTCACCAGCTTTTGTTACACTGCTTTGAGTCTGATTGGACTACAGTGGACTTGGGTATTTTTGTTTAATACATATGAACAAGCCTTTTGGTCGCTATCTATTGTAACTTATTCATTAAAGGCACTGAGTTGATAACACTGGGGCGATGGCGTGCGGTTGATTTTAAGCTATATTCTTTGGTCATAATACTGAATTCTGTTGCAGTTCAAGAGAATAGCTAGCACATTTGGATAATTATTCGAACAAAAATATGAGAAGGAAATGTTCAGTAGATTAAACTTAGGTATAGCAAACGTAAAAAATAATCTATAAATTATTTGACACCAAGTACTGCACTTAAATCCAAGGAAGACTGGAGAAGTCTGATAGATATGGGGAGGAGGGCTTCCTGGTTTGTAAGGATGCTTTCTTTGCTTGAAGACTAACTTGGCAGTGATATCGATTTACAGATGAGGGAGGACTACTTTTATTGCGCTAGATTAGTGATCGCCAAATCGTTGATCGCGAGCTACTAGTAGCTCGCAGGAATATTTTTAGTAGCTCGCAGGGGCATTTTGGATAGATCGCGTTAACGCTCCGGTCGGCTAACCTTGGTTTCTCCGCTAAGCTGTCACTGACGACAGGGGACGAGCACAACTGCTTGTTTCTCCCGCGCAACTGCCATTGTCTGCCTCCATCTCATAGTTGATCGTATACGTGTGAGGTTGTGCACGTTATGTTTTTCGCATGCATATGAGACGTTTGCTAATTTCGAAAGTTTGATTTACGCATTTGTACTAAGGTCTGTTCTAATGATGGCGTGTTCAAGAAAAAAAACACACCACTTTCATTCAGAATGGGAAACCGATTACTTCTTTACCCAGGTAAAGGATACTTTCGTAGCACATTGTTTACTGTGCTATGCAAATGTATCAGTTGGGAAGAATGGGAACGTCGAAAATCGTTCATGCAGGGATTGGAAAGGATTTCCCACTAATTCTACTCAAAAAAAAAAAAAAAAAAAAAAAAAAAAAGACGAGGCAGCTAAAATCTAAACTCGATGCTCAACAATATACTTTTTCAAAATTATTAAACAGAATAAAGGAGCAACTAAGGCGTCATTCCGAGTTTCCAATATTATTGCACAGAACAAGAAAACCATAGGAATAGGAAGAGGTTGAAATAATAAAAACTGCATTTTTAGAAGCTTCAGTTGCATTATTTTATAGTTTCAAAAATAAAACTGAGATAATGCCTGCTATTAAATCTATACAACATTATATGTTGTATAGTTATAAATGTAACATTTTTTTTTAACTTGATAGTTCTTTTGGTTGGAAGCTTTGTAAGTTTGGCGACCGCTGCAGAAAGGTGTTGAAAATATATAAACAGGAATATATAAACTTATAGAAACAGGAATTAACTGGGAATGATATCTTCAAAAGGAATTAAGGTTTTTGTTTAATTTAAAATTTTTGAACTGAACGTTTATAACTTTCGCGTTCTAATTACAATACTTAGCATAAGAAAAGTGACAGAATACGTGATTTTCTATTTAGAAAAATTGCAAGTACTGGAAAAAAAACTATTTGAAATTTAATAAAATCTAGGTACATATTAAAATGTGTAAATGGTAATTATGGGGTAAATGCATACATGGTTAAACACAGAAGACCAATGAGAATTTCATTTTATGCAAATTATGCCAAAATTTATTTTTCTGAACTGATGAACATTGATATTTGCTGTCAGTGTCCAAATTTGCAAATATTTGGAAATTTCATGGTAATTGGATTAAATATTTGGCCCAACTATTTAAAAAATCTTTGATTTAAAAGTAAAAAGAATATAACGGATTTAAATTAAGGCAGTTTGGGAAGAAGTTAAGGTTTATTTTATACTAAACTTTTTCTGTCCAAATATTGTAATTAATTGGGAAAATAAATCTAACTGAAATAATTAAATAGTCCAACTATTTAAAAACTAATTAATTTAATATGGAATTCATTTTTTAGCTTTAATATAGTATAATTAGGAAATGAATTAAGGCTTTGTTTAACATTAAATGTTTTTTGAATCCAAGATGTAATTGGAATAATTATATTGCCCGACTATTCAAAAGACAAGTAATTTAAATTCGGAAGAGAATCTAATAAGAAAGCTCGGATAGAGTAGTTCCGAAACGAAATGTGGGAGTGGATGTGTGGGTTTCAAAGGACCCTTAAAGAGAATCCAAGGCTGTTAAATATTAGATGTAATGAGTTTTTAGCGGGCATGTGACCGAAATTGACGTTACATTAGGGGAAACTGAAACCATGGGATTTAGAATAAATGAAGTATTACAGTGAAATGCCATGAAACGTCACGGTTTGACGTCACGACTTATCATGGCCGCTGCCATATGAGGATTTCTGTGTGGTTTTGTTTACATCCTAATCGGTGTTGTCTACATCTTAGCTATTCATCACTGAACGTTTATAACTTTCGCGTTCTAATTACAATACTTAGCATAAGAAAAGTGACAAAATACGTGATTTTCTACGTAGGTAAGTTGAAAAATAAGTTTCCCCTGTTGACTGTGGTCAGAGTTGTGTATGAAAGTCAAAAAATAGAATGAGACATTAAAGATATGACATACCTTTATTTTTCCACATAAGGTACCAAGTACATTGAGACATTGTCATATCGCTTGATAAGCTTCAAAAAGCCCTCCAGGAAAAAATCAGGGCTTTGCATATGGAAGAAGCGTTGAACGGCTTGTTTCACTTTAGTATTGCTTCCAAAGCGCCTTCCCCCGAGATTTATCCGCTATGAATGGGCACGTGGAGTATCAGGAACAGAAATTCATAACCGCCTCGTGGAAGTCTATGGGCCAGGTGTGATGTCGAAGCAAATGGTGTGGAGATGGTGTCGCACATTCAGTGATGGACGTCAGCAAGTGGAGGACATACCGAGAGCTGAACGGACGCGCACGACCACTACAGATGCAAATGTCAGGAAGGTGGATGACATGATTAGAGCGAACCGGCGTATCACCATCGATGAAGTAGCGGAAGAACTTGGAATCTCACATAAGCGAGCTCAAAACATCATCCACGACATTCTTCGATACAGAAAAGTGTCAGCACGATGGGTGCCCCGACAATTGACCTCGACACACAAGGAACAACGCATGGGGGTCAGCCTAAAACATCTCGTGCGTTACCATGAAGATGGCAATGACTTTCTGTTTCGGATTGTGACGGGGGATGAAACGTGGGTCCACCATTTCACGCCAGAATCGAAGGCCGCATCTATGGAGTGGAAACATCCGTCATCACCTGTCCGAAAGAAGTTCAAGACAACTCCCTCTGCAGGTAAAGTGCTTCTCACAGTTTTCTGGGATGCCCAAGTAGTTTTGTTGCTGGACTTTTTGGAGGTTGGAACCATCAATGCTACGCGCTACTGTGACACCCTGTCGAAATTGAAAGAGGCGATTCGGAAAAAGCGGCCTGGCCTTCTCACATCTGGCGTTCTGTTGTTGGATGACAATGCCAGACCACATTCGGTGACGGCAACGCAAAACCATATTGCAACTCTTGCTTGGGAGCGCCTACACCATCCGCCATACAGTCCTGATCTCGCACCAAGCGACTTCCATCTGTTTCCGGCATTGAAGAAAAATCCCGGGGGAAGGCGCTTTGGAAGCAATACTGAAGTGAAACAAGCCGTTCAATGCTTCTTCCATATGCAAAGCCCTGATTTTTTCCTGAAGGGCTTTTTGAAGCTTATCATATGACATATTGATATGACATTTGTCATATCAAGCGATATGACAAATGTCTGAATGTACTTGGTACCTATGTGGAAAAATAAAGGTATGTCATATCTTTAATGTCTCATTCTATTTTTTGACTTTCATACACAACTCTGACCACAGTCGACAGGGGAAACTTATTTTTCAACTTACCCTCGTATTTAGAAAAATCGCAAGTACTGGAAAAAAAAACTATTTGAAATTTAATAAAATCTAGGTACATATTAAAATGTGTAAATGGTAATTATGGGGTAAATGTATACATGGTTAAACACAGAAGACCAATGGGAATTTCATTTTATGTAAATTATGCCAAAATTTACTTTTCTGAACTGATGAACATTGATATTTGCTGTCAGTGTCGGTGTACTTTTATTTATCAATATGTCTCGTAGTCTCATATGTAGGCTTGTCAAATCTATCTATGTTATTCCGCATAAACTAAATTAGATCATATAATGAACCTGGCGAATTCTCGCACAAGCGTGAATAAATTACCAGCACAGAAGAAGGGTTAAAATCACAGTTATCCAAGTAGTAAGTTAGTTGGAAGAAGCCACAATTGATTTAATGAGCCATTCGCGACTTCGCCTTAATACCGCATGTACTCAGATATGCATGGCTTCATCTTTGAGACAATCATATGATTACTGGAAGGATCAACCAGGTAGCTTTTCTTACGTTCGTAGAATGTCCGAGCTACACGCAACTCGAGTCCGCCAGTAATAGCGCACAGCTTGGAGATGCGCTGTGAGCTGCTCTCTTACAACAGACCCCTCGCTTATTTCGCACGCAAGGAATTTTAGTTCATGATTTTAGCAGACTCACTACATCCTCCATGGCATTAGCTCCAGGAGGTAAACCTTCGAGCGAATTGAAAGGCTTTATTGCTTAGGACGCATATGCAAAAACGAACTTTTCAATTGTGATGAAATGGAAATATTTGTTTCTTTTTCTAAAAATGCTAAGATTTTAGAGAAGAAAGTTGCAGTGGCGAAGAAAAGAGTAAACAGAGACCAAATGTTCTTCTGATAACCAACACTGCATAAAAAATGTCAAAGTTTACCGATTGAAAATGAGAGACATTCAAAAGCGTAAGAAGTGTTTTGGATGCTGAATTAAAATGTTTGATTAAATATTGTTAAAGTTTTTCCTAAAACTAGAAAAATGTTTAAAGTTGCTCATAATTTTAAATTGGAAAACCTCATTTTTCATCAAACCGAAATGTGCTCCTTGCTTCGCATTGAAACATCTACACCATAGTTCTTAGACCAAAGCGCCATTCAAAATTTTAAGCATTTTGTCACAAGAGTCTAGTTTAAAAGTCGACTAGGACTACAGATAATAACGATAGCATCTAAGTTACTATGCTAGATGTTATACAAGTGATAGATTATGCTTGACATTCTGTCACAGAAACTAATACAAGAAACTGCATTTTACATGCGGGATTTTCCTTCAACATGGAGGTAAAGGAAACGACAGTTACTAATTTAAAAACTGAAAATTTGGAATTTGTGTGACAGTCGATAATGATCTTTATACTGAACGAAGAAAAATTTTTTACCATACTGTATATATTCTTTTGACTGTGTAAACTGATGAATAAGAGAGTTCAAAAAACCGACCTGACATTCCGATCTACAAACAAATTTTAAGAACACTCGACTATTTCACCGATTTCTCACAGTTACATAAAATTGTAGAAAAGCAGCCTTAAATCACTTAAAAAGCATTGAATAATACATGCTTTCCTGAAATATATTTCAATTAAGAACTTTTATAATGTATTTAAAAACCGTTTTTATTAGAAACCAGAACAAACATATCTGTTTTTATATTTCAATGAAAATTAATTCACAGTTAATTTCTTATAAAAAAAGAAATTAAAAAATTCCATTCAATTATGAAATAAAAAGCAAATTATGTCAGTTTCCTTAAAATGTTTAAACTTAATTTAATTTTTTAAACAATTCTCTTCACCTCAATAATTTGACACTGGCATAAACCGACATAAAATTATCTATTCCATAAGATGTCGACTTTCCCATATTTCACTGTGTTATAATTTTTATTCGCTTATATTGACTTTTTCGAATCATCATTTGTTCAGGAACGCAGTGACTTAAAAACTCTCGAAAAAGTACTTACCCTTTCTGTTACTGGGTGAAGCTTTAAGAACATAAATTTGAGTGCAAGTTATTTGTTAACGAATAAACGTAATTACTTAAAAAACAGTTTTACTCTTAGTCGCATACATGAAAAGACATAGTAACATGAAAAGAATTAAGCCTTATAAAATATTTACTTTCATTTTATTAACAATATTTTAAGAAAACGAATTCTGTAATATAGTAGATGAGAAATTTCAAAGCAAAATTTTTGAATTCTAATAATTCATTTCAAATTTCTAATAAGATGTTTACTATAACTAGACAGTTTATTAGAAGAGATACCAACATACTATATGTGCACAATCCTTCAACGTATATTTAAAAATGTAGATTTCAGTACTTTGTGAGTTATTTTCTTCCTTCTTTCCGCATGCCTTCGTGCTGTAACTGAAATTACACTTGACGTGTATTCGGGATATTCGGAGTTCGAATCTAGGTAAGCGCATTGCACATTTTTGATATTTCTGCATCAATGAAACCTAATGACAGTGGGACCCGAAATAAAAGGTGGTGGACGATGATTTGGTCCCTTCGTCCACAGTCACCTTTTAAAAGAGGGAATTTACTTTCTTTCCGCATGCCTTCCTGGTGTAATTGGAAGCATAGCCCACGTGTACGGGACGTTTGGAATCCGAATTATTCATTTTTTCACGTCTCCAGCATCAAAAACCTTATTGAATTTATTACAACATTCAGTGCGTAAGAAAGCTATTGATATTTATCACTTTAAAATAACAAAACGTCATTTAATGAGAGTTTTCAAAGGACTTCAAAGACATAACTTTTTTGCATAAGGAAACAAATTTCTCAGAAAAATAGCCTGTCAGTTACAAAATACTAATAATCATGTGCAATGGATCAAAAAGAAATCCTATCGTTTCGCACAGTTGGAAAATGAAGAAAAACTAAAAAAGACAACTTGAAAAACGAGATAAAGACGGAATTCTAATAGAGCTTAAAAATATAATTCATTTTTCATCAGATAAACATTGGATCAAACCTAAAAGCAGTACAGAAAAAGAATCTTCAAGAGAAATAAATAGAAACTTGCATGCAGTTGAGTGAATCCACAAGGAAGTTTCCAAAGCAGACAAAACCATGTTTAAAAAGCACTTAAAGAGTGAAATGGAACGAAAATAAATTAAAAAGGTAGTATTTTAAAAAAATACGTTGCAATCTTGTACCAAAAAATGGAGCATTTCAATATCTCCCATTATACTAGGCCGATTGACGAAATTTTGACTTGCATTTTTCATGTCTCGAAAGCGCAACTTAGGATATATATTACTCATTACTTTGGTGCTGTGAAAAGGAGAAATAAAATATTGCAGATATAAGAAATAGAAAATTAATTTATTTTCGAGCTAAAGTAATATCGAATAAAATATTCTTTTTAAACTTCCTACATTACTGAAGTATTTGTATTTGTTGCATTCTTTTTGAGGTTTCTGAATTTTTTTAAACATCTTATTTAGAATTCAATTCATCTAGCTCTATCTAAACCATGTGGTACTTCAAATGTCACGCGACATAGAGTTCAATCATCTTAATAAAGAATGCTTATTTCAGTTTCTTGGACGCGGTTTTCATAGCCATTTATTATTACATAGCGAACATCGTTACCAAGTAGCTTATTGAATGAATTACAGATCTTATTTCTCTGATCCAAAATAATACTTGATTTTAAAATTTAGAATTATTTCTTAAATGTCTAAACTTACGAAGGATTTAATTTTTGGTTTAGTTTGATGTTCATATTTTCCTTCTGTTTCCTCCTCTGTTTGAATTTTACCAGAAAGTTTAAACACTTTCACAGAAAGTTACACAGTGATTTTTAAATATGATTTTTGCCGTTCCCTGCATTAGCGCGTGACTAAAGAGAAGCGTCCGTTTTTATCTCAGTCATAAACTTTTCTATGCACAGATAAAATACTAAATTTTATATAATTGTTAAATTATTAGATAAAATGGTTTCAACGAGGCAAAACAAGTGTTGTTTTCCATACCAGCAAAATATTAACTAAAATATAAATTTGAAGTAACTCTAGAATTATTAGTGCAAAAGGAACTAATGTCCCTTTTGGGATAATAATTGGATATTAGAAACGGCATTTTGCATCGAAACGGCATTCGCCCTGTATTATATTTGAAGAATTAAATAGTTAAGAATCTGCATGAATGTAAGCATGTTTATGGCACTGTGAAAACACAATGGTACCTAGAGTCATCTAATTTTGGATAACGTATTCCTCCATCCGAACCTAGAAACTCGAATTTCGAATTTGTTTTATTTTCCATTTAATATTCTGTAAAACTGTAACGAATGTTTGATTAACAAACGCAAAGAGGTTATAATAAATGTAGTAAGTCCCCTATATGTTCCATGCAATGAAAATAAAGCCATGAAACGTCACGATATGACTTCACGACTTAGCATAGCCGTTGTTATAAGTGGACCTCTGGTTGGTTTTGTTTACAATCTAATCGGTGTAGTCTACATGTTAGCTATTCGTCATTGAAAACGTTTATAAGTCTCCCATTCTATTTTAATACTTAGAATATAGAAAAGTGATAAAATAAGTGATTTGCTACATAGTATGGAAATATCGCAAGCACTGCAGATAACTGTTTCAAATTACTACATACATGGAAACGTGTAAATAGTAAATATAACAAACGTAGAAAAGCAGAGGAAATTATAACCGTATTTTATGCAAATTATGCTGAAAGACACCTTTCTGAACTTGCTTGCGTTAATATTTGTTTTGAAGTTTGTGTAACTTTATTTAACAATATGTTTCGTAGTCTTATCCTTACCCTACACGGCGGCCATAAGTTGTGAAGTCATGCTGTTGGCATTTCCTTGGATTAATTTTTCTGACGTCATGCTTACTCCATCTATTATAACCTCCTTGGTAGCAGCACATCGTTTTTATGTGCTGAGTTTCTTGATCAAATTTGAAAGATCTTATGCTTTGCCGAATGGTGACAAGCTGACAGTTGGAAGATAACAGTAATTTTACGTTGAGTAATGGAAGCACATTGCTTTTAGTCGGTTAATCAAACATTCATTAAATTCCTTCAAAACATGATAGATTTTCTTTAAAAATATAATATAAACTGTGTATGTAGAGTTCCAGTTACCCAGATTTAAAAACGACCGCAGACCATCCAATATTGTATTTTAATTACATTGTTACAGACAGATTACATAGTTAAAATATATTAGTTTTTGAATAAAAAATTACACTTTATTCTCAAGGAAAAACATTCTCACGCATAGAACAACATGACGCGATTTGGAAGGTTAACAAATAGCAATTTACTACAGCCACCCTGCATAAATATGAGGTGAAAATTTCCTTGCTTGTAGATGGACTTGGCATAACGACTTTATGTCTGATGACTCTATTTTCAGAAAAGGAGCAATAATCTTCTTATCTGGGCAATGATTCGCATATTAAATAAAGACCAAATGGTCCATAAATTGCATATAATTGCTTTTCTATTTATGAGTTCATGCTACATTGACCCGAACTTTGTTGTCGTATTATATGTCGTATACGTTTACCACAATCATAAAAATTAACAATTTCTTAAATGTGATGTACTGAAGTTATTATCAATAATTTTCGATTGATAACTTAACATTTATGGTCTTGCATCATTTATAATTATTATTATTGTTATATTAACAAGCATCTATTGATTTAAAGTTGCGCATGTCCATTCTACATAATCTACTAACTTGCAGTTTTATAGTTAACAAATTAGAACACAAAACCATCGTACTCTTGTACTAATATCTCTCCAGTTTGCATTACTTTCATCGCAGAAAATGGACACTAGCACGTTTACAACTTTGAACGCTAAATTATAACATGCATATTTGAATTTAAAATTTTTTATGTATCTCGTTGGTCTTCAAGATTCACTCTTAGGGATATATTGCTGTACTGTATTATCTTTATAAATCGAAAACAGCTTTTATCTTGCTTAGCCTAAAGATAACTGGAGACCAGGCTGTTTCGAGTTCGAAAATTAGAATCTAGTGTCCTATAAGCATTTTCAGATAAGAGGAAGTATTAAAACACTTCAAAACAGTAATTTCCTACAAGAAAGCAGGGTGTTAAGTTTAGGATTATGTGTCTTTAGATTGCCAATAGATGGCGGTAGTGTTTGTTTGTAAAAAGAAACTGTGATGTCAATTAGGTATATGTATCAGTTCGTCTTTGGTGTTCGTGAATAAACGTTGTGTGGTATAACGCTTCTCTGTTTATTAGAGATTTACACATATTTTGTTTATGGTGCCTGCAAACCGGGATTATTACGAACCAGAAAATCAACAGACTGAATATTTCGAAAATGAATAACTGTATACTGTCTTAGTTGAAGTTGAAGCTGTTATTAATTCTAGACCTATAACGTATGTATACAATGAACCAAATGAACCTAATCCTCTTTCACCATCTCATTTTATAACTGGATCTAGATTGACTGTTTTACCTTCACCTGAATCTAAACTAGAATCTACAAGATCTCAGTTAATTAAAAGATGGAAGCATAGGCAATTAATATTAGAGCATTTTTGGAAAAGGTTTTATAAAGAATATTTGTTAGAATTAAGATCAGTCATGTTTTCAAAAACTCCATAGAATTCTCCCGTGTTTAAAATTAATGATGTTGTACTTGTACGAGAAGATAATGTGAAACGCTGTCACTGGAAGATAGGTAGGATTAAGGAATTATTTCACGGAAGAGATGATAGAATTAGATCTTGTGAGATTCAGTTAGATAAGGGTGTTGTTAGAAGACCAATTGAAAGATTTTATAATCTTGAAGTTCAATAAAATTGATGCATCCGTTACGGATGCATTGAGGGGGGGGAGTGTTAAGCTTAGGATTATGTGTCTTTAGATTGCCAATAGATGGCGGTAGTGTTTGTTTGTAAAAAGAAACTGTGATGTCAATTATGTATATGTATCAGTTCGTCTTTGGTGTTCGTGAATAAACGTTGTGTGGTATAACGCTCCTCTGTTTATTAGAGATTTACACATATTTTGTTTACAGGCGTTGAAATCATTAACGTTTATAAGGTATTTACTTCCTCCCTTCAGCATACCTTCGTGGTGTGACGGTTAGCACATTAGGCGAGTAATCGAGAAGTCCAGGTTCGAGTCCCAGAGAGGCCATTGCTCGTTTTTCATGTCTCCTGCTTCTAAAATAGCCTAATGACTTCGCGGTCGTGCCCGAACTGGGGTGGGGGGGGTTGTTGATGATTCTTCACCACCGGGATTTGGTGATTGGATTCCCTAATCCCCAGTCGCCCTTTAAAAGGGGATCTTCTTCCTTCTTTCAGCATGCCTTCGCGGTGTAACGGTTGGCACACTCGGTGCGTATTCGAGAGGTCCAGGTTCGAGTCCCGGCAAGGACATTGCACATTTTCACATTTCCTGCTTCAAAAAAAAAAAAAAATCATAATGCTTCTACACGTTTCCTGAAATATTTTAAACCAAGGCTCAACTAAATATGAAAACGTTCTCTTATACTGACCAGACAACTGATGTTTCACCTTTTCTTTTCCACGATAATAATTATTTTTCTTTAACAATGAACTAACTTGAAATTCTAGTTAACTAATAAACTAGAAACTTATTTTTAGGAATGTCTATCTCTAAATGTTAAAGTTTCTTCTACCAATAGCTCAAGTAATAATCGATTTTGAAAAATAAGGCAGAACTCCGTTAATTTAGTTCAAGCTCAACCCTTTTCTGAGATTTTGCAGCTGAATTAACGGCAAGTTCAGATTCAGTTCTGAATTTTTATTATGTTTTTCGGTGTGCTGTGTTGTATTTATTTATTCTGAATTGGTTTTTTTTTTTTTTTTTTTTTTTTTTTTTTTTTTTTCCTTGGATAGTATATTTTTATCTTTGTATTTTGAGACAACCTAAAGTAAAGTAATCTGTGTTGATGGTAAAGTGAGTGGTGTAGTTATTTACAGTACCAATTCCAGGAAAAAAGCAGTTCATTTAGAATTATATTCAAGGCACCTTTATTCCCCCCAAAGGTGTCTGGTATTCATTGATCGAAAGCCGAGTGGATCCCAACTGCTAAATCCTGGACAAATATCGAATTTCCGAAGCACGGTTCAGAAGCCAGTGCTCAACAGCGGAATCATCTGGCTCTGATGACCTACAACATAGAAAATATTTCTTTATCAAACTTTCTATGTGCTCAGATGTTGAGACATTACATTAGGAAAACAACCCTATTCCAATTTAATTAAACCACTTCGTGAAGAAATACGAAAAACAGTTAATAGTATTACATTAAACATACACTGGAATCAAAGATATTAATAAAATACAAAATTATTATATCTGCTTTTGCAATTCAAAACCTATAGTTATAAGTTTACAAATAATAATACAGGGGTATCAAGAAAGAATCATCCGATTACAAAATTTAATATTTTCCATAATTATAAACAGAAAATTATAAATAATATGCCATTGTAAAGGAAAACGTTACGTTTGTAGTTTGTAACATTGTCTTTTCGCATTAGGTGGCGGCATTATTGTAATTAAGCTGGCTATGAAATTTTTTAAAGATAATTTTTTTAATCTAATGGCGGGCACTTGCCTACTTGACAATGGCCATTTTCCTAAAGCCACAACATATATGGCCATTTCATTTCGGAGGCACCTAACAAGCAACCATCGTTACCTCCTATGAAGGGATGAACAGTTACAACCACAGCTTCTCCGGGATTGGAAATCGGGCTCTTCGGTATCGCAGTCGGCTCCCCCAAACACTACATTCCATCAGCTCCTAAGAATATGGCAAGAATGTTGGGATCAAGCCTCCACAGGATGAACGCACACATTAGCGACAAGTTGGGACGACAAAGCGTATCTACCACCTGAACTGTGAGTTTTAGTTTCAGAAGGCAAGCCTGCCTTCTCCCTCTGGCACTTCGCCAAAGAAGCAATAGCATTTGCTCTGTTTAAAACAAAGAATTTGAATTCAGCGAAAGCAGAAATTTTCTTGTTTTCATGCTCTAACGTTCACTCTTTTAGTGTTTCAGGATCAAGTTTTCCTTTTAACAGAAAAATAATCATAGTATCCCAATGCTCTACCGGCTGTTTAAGGATTTTTAATGTATCAATACACTGTTGTGTTGTATCAATTAATCTCCGCAAACCTGAAGCTGATTCATGTTTTAGAACAGGCTGTGAAATTAATTTATTTAACGCTGTGTTTATTATTTATATTTCGTTTTCATAACGTTCAGTAAGCGCTTTCCATGCCTTTTCATAATTCGCGATTGAAATTTGAACTGATTGTAGTAAAACAGCAGCTTCACCTTTCACAGAAAGCTTAAGATATTGCAATTTTTGACTGTCACTTAATGTACTATTATTTCCAACACTGGCAAAAAATAAATCACTAAATATTCAAAAAAGACGTTCAAAATGTCTTGACACATCATCCCAAGTATTGCGCTGGCTTACGACAAACCATGTTAGTAGATGGAAAGTAGACACGGACGTTCGTTATTGAGTTTATTGGCCGTGAGGAGAAGAACAAGTTCATACAATAGTTATACAGGTAGTTCGGCGCTCTTAGGCGCCCTCTTGCAGAGAACAAATCAAAATTTACATAAGGCACGAACAATATTATTTATAATTTTCTGTTCGTAATTATGAAAATGTAAAATTTTGTAGTCGGATGATTCTTTCCTGACAATCCTATATTTCATTTAAATTCACCTATATAAGCAATTATTAGTGGAATACAGAACTACGCCACGTGTTTCATTAATTCAGAACAAAACCACAACAAAGTTTAAAATTGCATCGAAATATGAAAGTATATTTCATTTGAAACAAGCAAGACTTCTTTCTCTTTTTTATGGTGAATGTTTGCTTGAGACGAGTATCATCAGCTGTATAGGATATAATTCTAATATTAATGTTATCAGTATCATATCGCCAAAATCTCATTTTCATGTTTAAGTATATGAATCCAGTTTACCAGAAGCTGACAGCGAGGAGCATGAAAGCTCAGAGTTCAATTTCTCATATGAAATTCAAGCTTTCACATTGGCGCCTGTCTAAAATAGAACTCTTAGATAAATTCTGTTCCATGGTAATCAAATACCTTAAAAGGAAAAATACTCGCAACAGTGATGGAATACAAAGAACTTTAAGATGCTTTCCAGAAATGAAATCAAGTAACTCCAGTATGAACAAATACTCGAGTTGAGTTTGTTTGTATCAAAAAGTACTCGCATAATATAAATTGGCTAGTTACGAGTTACGACCTAGTTGGAGGCTCTCATTTTATGAGAGTGTGTATATTTTTATTGTTATACTTTTTTTATTGTGGAATGTATTAGCACAGTTCTCAAAGGAGCACAGTTACAGTTCTCAAAGGAGCACAGTTACCTTATGCAAGGAACGGAGGCCTTTTCAAGTAACTGCCTAGGCAGCTTGGACCACCAGTGCAGAGAACACACTGGTTAGCTCAAGAGGATAGCCCTATTGATGGATATGTTTGTTTAAAGTATTGCGAGGCCTTCCAGTTTGGTAAAATCAGGAATCGTAAATGAAGGATAATAACGGTGAAACCATAATTTCTGAAACTGTTACTCTCATTATATTTATGGTGTTAAAATATAATTTATCAGTAGGGAAATTAGTATCATAAATATTTATGTGTGTTACATTTTACTATAAGTGATGATTATGTAAAAGTTTTATTTTGTGATATTCTGTGATAACAAGAACCTTCCCTGAAGAATTATGATTATGTGAACTCTCAAACAAAAAGACTTTTGGACTGAAATGCTGAATAATTCAATAGGACTCTAAAAATTAAAAATGTTTAAAAATTGATATTTATAAATTATACTTTACAGGATCAAAATTTTATAATTTATTTTTTTTTTTTTTTTTTTTTTTTTTTTTTTTTTTCATTTGCTAGTGCTGTAACGCTTTTACTTTAAAAAGGCTTCTCTGTCGATATGCCGTTTTCTTCTTGAAGAGGGGGGATATGTAAGAAAAATAAAGAATATGTAAAAGATTAAATTAGTAGCGTAAATTAATTTCCCTTCTCTATTCTAAAAATAGCAACATCTATTTGCACTGCGTCATTTCGAGAAAAGTCTATGTCATATACTCCTACATAATTCAGGTGATGTATCTCAACAATGTCAAAAATGTAAATCTTCTGTGGAAAGGCACGACTAGAGTGCTAAGTGATTGTGGCCACAAATATCAATTGCAAATAAAAAAAGAATGCCTCGATTGCCAAGTTCTTTAGATATTACTAAGTAACATTATTAGCATACTACGTAATCAAAATTCTTCTTCAATATGGATCTAAGCGCGCATCGACACTGCTCCGGCTTTTTCTTGTGCTTTTATTATTCATATATATATGTGTGTGTGTGTGGGTGTGTATGTGTGTGCGTGTGTGTTATAATTCTAGGAAGCATAGAGGAAGAATCAGCTTGCAGTCGTCGTGGCTGAGAGTAAAGGCTTACAAATGAAGATAACAAAACATGAACTTGACGAATTTCTTTATTTCCACGCATATAAAATCATCTTCATAGATGTTTATCCAATCATAATGAAATCCGAGACATTCTATGATTCTATAAATAAATACGATAAATTTCTATGTACATTGAAACTTAAAATTAAGATTCAGGCATTTTAGACGGGGAAGCAAAGCGAGGAGATATTAGCAAGGTAGAAGCTTGCAGAAGTCACGTATGATGCTTTGGCTGCGTATTCTGGTGTTCAGCAGGAATTCATCCTACTCTTACCAGAGCTTATCATGGAATCCCACCAGGTGCTTCACACATAACGGCTCTTCATAATTGTTTCACCATAAAGATATGAACACTTGAGATAAATAAAATGAGATATCTTGCCTTTTCAGACTCACTAGCGGGTGAGAGTGCGATGAGTCTAATTATGAGTGAGAAAATAGTCATGTGAATCCTACTGCGCAATCGTCAAAAGTAGTAAAGTCCTGATTATGCTCTTCAATACAAATAAAGAAGTGACGTAATTAGCTGCCAGGAGTATTTATATGAAATTTGATGCACAGCTAATTTATAATTGGTTAGTTAGTAGCGTTACATAAGGTAGTAAAATCTCTAATTTGAGAGAACAGATGAATTGAAAGGAAGAGCACGAAATTTAGAATGTTAATTTTGAGGTCGTCAATTATTTTTTTAAAAACAGCTATCGTATTTTTGTTATATCTTACATATATATTGTTGCGTGCGTACGGGTTCGTTACGAAATGAATGCACAATTCCGATGAAAAATGAACAAAAATTTATTATTATCACAACAAATATGCTTAAATTTCCTAAAATATTCGCGCAGTATTACAGTATCTCACAGTAGTTATCTTTTAACTACTCAAACGTTCAAAAGAACTTAATTCAAAACAGCTAGAGAAAGCTAATCCGCGAATTCGCTACAGTCAACAAGAGCAGTTTTCTAAACAAACTCTTAAACAACAACAAACTAACTAAAATCACACGAACTTATTTATTTATTTATTTCTGATTCACCTCAGGTATACAACTACTTTGAGTTTTGACCTGTTCAATCTGTGCAGCCTATGAAGGCCATTCACGGTTTTTAGTACATTAAGGTGCTACTGCACCTCGCCCGGGGGCGTGACATTAGAACAAGGTGCAATCATTCCGTGGCGAAGTCAAGCTGAATATACGAAAATTGGGAAATTAGTACTTGGAAAACAAAATCATCCAGCATTCAAGTTCTTGCATGATGCATTCGGTCAGGATAGTAGCGTAAGGTTACTGAGATAGGATGCGCAGTCCAGCATGTAATCAGGAGTACAAGCACAGCAGTGGGCGTGGTGAGATCACACAATACACAGTCCTTAACACATAGTAATTAATTCAGTCTCTAGCCTGCTTCCAGGCAAATAGCTAATTTTGGCAGTAACACAGTACTTGGTTAAATAAGGTTAGATAGAGCACAAAATACAACTTCATATGTACACTATTTACATATTTACATCACCACCGCGCATTATGGTGAATTGACCGAGGTCTCTTCACCCCGCTGTCCACCGTAGGGTCATAATTACCGAGTTCTCTTAGCGTGTGCACTGGAGAATTATCCATTTTTTCGAAGAAGTTGTGCGCCTCCATTAGTGCGCCGTCTTATTGACAATTGCCCATGCTGGGGCGGCGTAGAGCATAACTGGCCTAATCATAGTGAGATAGATCATGCGTTTAGCTTTTAAGCTCAATTTCGATTTCCTACCTATAACAGTATAAAGCGACATGAAAACTCCGTTTGCTTTATTTACTTGGTTGGTTACGTGCTCTTTGAAGGTGATCCTATCATCTAGGGTTACTCCCAAGTACTTTGCGGACGAGCAAACTGGAATCACATCATTCTCTATCTTGATATCCGAGTTCGTAGTGACATTTCTTCTGTAGCGACAGAATTGGACAATTTTACATTTCGCGGTATCACACGAACTGAGAGGTTTTCCTCCTTTTATAAGGATTTTAAAATTGCGCGCGAGAACTTGCTAGTACTTTCTCGAAATCAAAAAGTGATATTTATTAAATGTTACATGCACGCGCTCTTGTATTTTCAATTTTCCGGCTTAGCTTTCTTTTAATATTCGTCACGCGCTGCACTGCGCGGGAAATAAAACTATTTAATTTATAATTGAACTAACATTAGCTTTTTAAATACCAAATCCATAACAATACATACATTGCTCGACATTGAAAATGCAACACCAAGAAGGAGTGGTCAGAAATTTATGCTAATTTTAGAGTAAACGCACGTCACTGAGTTATGTGAATGATGTGAAATGCGCAGCTCTCCGACGCACGTGACCCTGGCCACTGTACTCTACTGACCTGTCACCAATCGAACATGTGTGGGATGTGATTGGACGCCGTTTGCAGACTCTGCCTCGTTCAGAAGACGAACTGTGGCAAATGGTTGAAAGGGAATGGAGAGCCATCCCTCAGGACACCATTCGCCATCTTATTGACTCTATGCCTAAACGTGTTTCTTCGTGCATCGCTGTCCGCGGTGGTCCTACATCCTAATGAGTCCTACATCCTATTGAAATGTTTTTATGCACTTTCTTTTCAAGTGTACATAAAATCAACAAATTTTGATTTGATCGCAGCTAGCAGCTTTGTATGTAGTTAATCCTAATGAGCCGACGCCGTTCTCGCTCTGTATTCTGACTATCATTTTGAAATAAAGATCACTTATTGCTGTTTGCTGTCTCTGGCTTTTTTCCAAATTTCATCACTTTCTGATCACTCCTTCTTGATGTTGCATTTTAAATGTCGAGCAGTGTATATAGTATGTCACAAAATTGTTTGATATAAAAACATAATTATTCCAATTATTTCCCCACAATATGCTGCTGAAAATTGATCAGTATAGACTAAAAGTAAGAAATTTAGAACCAATTTTACACAAAGACCCAAAAGAAGTGAAATGTAATACCAATAAATTTCAAAATGTCCCATAAATATGCCAAATAAGAATTAATGAAATGTGAAACTAAAACCTAAAAATTATAAACACCTGAAAAAATACCAAAACCCGGGAAAATACAAAAGAAGAGGAAATTTTTATTTTGCATATTTATAGAATATTTTGACATTTATTTGTATTAAATTTCACTTCTTCTGGGTCTTTGTGTATAACTGGTTCTAAATTCCTTACTTTTTGTAAAACGTAAGAAACCTAGAAGTTTACTGTTTTTACACCTAAAACGACTTTAGGATTATAACTTCAGAACATTATACATAACATTAAAAAATCAGGCAAAAAATTATTAATATAAAGAAGTCATTCTCTCTCTATCTCTCTACGAGTGGTGATGAAGTGCGTATGGCAAGGCGAATATGTGAATAAATATAGAAGGCACTACACGATAAAGAGTAAAATATAATAAAATATACATTCATTGCCATAAAAATTTCAGCACCAAGAAGTATATGTTGGATCGAAACAAAACTTGGCATGAAGGTACGTGTCAAGTAGATAAGCAAATGATTAGAAATACAATGTAATTGTGCAATGAGCAAGCGCTGAACTTCGTTCTGGGGCATAAAAAGGCACGCAGAGAAATTTCGCCTGTAATTAATACACATTGCAGAGAGGGGGCTTTTTCACTAGATATACGCCCCCATTGAAGGAATATGATCAGCTCTCATAAATAGAGAGGGAAAGAATAATCGAGATAAGGGAGGAAATACTGACTTACTGTTAAGAAGTATTGGGACCAATGAACTACCAAAAAAAATCGACTGGTTTGAGATGCCTTTGGAAGACCAATAGCCGAGAGGGCTCATATTCTCTGCGCCTCTGCCTACCATCTCGAGGCGTTTTGGTGATGAAGATTTGATATCGTGGCCCCCATTACATGTGTTGGCAATGACACCCACTCCCTCGACTAGACTGGACCCCAAATTTCTCACCAATCGAGCATGCCTCAAATTACTTGGGGATAGAAGTTGGATAGCCTAGGCATTTTGTCAACTCAAGGTGCTCTTACAGCACCTGTAGAATGAAATGACGCAGGACGTTATACGGGCCCTGAATGTCTTAATGTCCGCAGTATCGCATCTTGTACTCACGCTAAAGATAACCCAACCGGATTCTAGAGCATCCATTCATTTGCACTTTTTCCAGTAATAAATTATCCTTTGATTTTGTAACCATTTACTTATATCAATATTGCACTCACATATGTAAAATTTCACTTGATTCTGACAACTCTTTCTTAGTACGTAAATTTTCATGGAAGCGAATGTATACAACATAAATATCGAATGCACAAAAACAGAATAAAAATCAGCATAATGTATCATCGAATATATTATCGAATGCAATGCATTATCATCATAGGCAAAGTATTATACAGGGTTCGTAGCGGTCCTTACAAGTGCTTATAAGTCCTTATATTTGAAAATAAAATATAAAGGCCTTTATAGGTACTTACTTTTTCTTTCAAGCCCTTATTTTTTTGTTTTTAGTGCTTTTTTTTATCCTTTTTTTTTTTTAATGAACGCGCATTTTTTGCCCGTAACTTTTCTTCCTTATATGCAACGTCAGATGGTGAATCATACTCCCGGAAATTGCTTTTCCCCCCTTTCTCTGCATTACCGTAACCTATGGTGCGCGCAAGAATTCCTCCCACCCAAATAGTACACACATTTGAATTTCTATCAAGATTTTAATAATTTGCATTCTCGGTCCGCGTGGTCAGTTCATATTCGTATTTATTATAATCATTATGCTTATATTATGAGTATATGCATGAATATTTAGAATAATATAGTTGCAGTAACTGCTGAAGTATAGATAAACTTTCAAAAATGGGTGTGTTTTTGCACAGATTAGCTTTCTAAGGAATAATATTTGGAATGGCTTAACTAAAAGGAAAGTAATCAAATAGTCAATTTTTTTTTTTTTTTTTTTTTTTTTTTTTGTTATTCATTGTCCAATCTAGATTGATTAGGACTAAAAGTTTTTGCCGTTTACCCAACCTAAGCGAAGATTGATTCTATTCCGGAAATTTAACGCAGTCTGTTGAAAATTAGAATCAGAAACACCCCACATTAGTAAGTCTCTTTCTTTTCCTTTACGTATTTAGTTATTCATTCTCCGAATACCGGTAGCTGTTGATTCCGATTGCGTAATATCACATATGGAAGAATTATGCCGCACGTATTGCGCAATAACGTCTGCAGTATTTTGCAGAGATAATTAATTTTGATGTTCAGTCTGAGATTTGTTTATGAACACTTAAAAGAGTTTTACTGTGCTTTCTAAGCAGATTATTTCTCAGTTCCGTTGGTCTATTTTTATATGATGCACATATCGAAATGTCAAAATCATCTATTTAGCCGAGAAATCTAAAGAACGGCTACAATCTCCCCCACTCCTCTTTTTCCAGTTACTATCCGGAATATTCGGCAATTTCCGAGTATGCGAGTTAGTTAAGCTTTTACTGTTAAAGGAGACTGCATGAAGCAATTTCCCGTCTTCTGATTTCAGAAATGTGCCTCTTTTTTTATTTAAATTACTTTGCTTGGAATAAATGTTAAGGGAAAACTGCTATGCAATAAAAATTTGGAAAATGTTCAGAATTTTGATTTAAGTTAAATTATTTAAATATTAATATGAGTGGAAAAATAAATTGTATTTATTATTAGGTGCCAAACGAATACAATTAATATGGCTTATTATTATTTATTGTATAAATTTTGAACTAAAATTTCATCATTAAATCTTGTAATATAGTTTAGTTCTGCATAGTTTTTTTTTTTTTTCCCTCTCATTATAAACTAATTCTGTAAATTGAACTGTTATTTAAAATTTTAAAAAAATGTTTTTTTCCATGGTTGAGGTAAAGCTCATTTTCTTAATAAATATTGCATTGCTTACTTTAAAACACAAGTCTAATTTTTCTGTTAAGGTTATGCAGTTGTGTATAATGTAATTAGACAGGTGCTTATTTTTTCCTTAAAATGTGCTTGAAAAGTGCTTATAGGTGCTTATTTTTTTAACTGAAATGTGGCTACGAACCCTGTTATAGCTCAGTAATAAGCAAAGTTGATAATATGTTACGTAAATTACATTGCAGTTATGCAAAAGCTCTAATACAAATGTTATTAATATACTGACGGGCTACGGCCAAAGCAAAACTTATAAGTTCTCTGTACTGAAAATAAAACAAACTATTAGTTAACTACATACAAAGCTGCTAGCTGCGATCAAATCAAAATTTGTTGATTTTATGTACACTTGAAAAGAAAGTGCATAAAAACATTTCAATATGAGTAAAGTGATTTCATTCTTTCCAAGCAACAACCGATTCGTAAGAAATTTTTTGTTGCCAAACAAGGAAACAAAAACTTTTGACATTTCAGCTTAATACGTATGACGTCATGATTCAAATTTAATTTAATATAACAACTTTTTCTCAATATCAATAAATGAATTAACGTGGCAATAACATATCGTGTCAATTATACTTACCTGAAACAAAAAATTTGTCAGCAGCTGCTATTTTTTTTTAAATGCTGACATTAACGGAAAAATTTTCAAATAAAGTCACATAAAAGCTTTCTTCAACGTCAGAATATGACTTTATATAATAATATGTTTAATGTTTGGAAATGCGATTTTTATTTCATATTTTGCGAAAGATACAAATTATTAATTAATAAACTTTACGATTTGAAGGTGAGCAGTGGCAACGCTTTTTGTAATAAAGCAGAGTTTTATCTCCAGTGCGGGAGATTGTCGCCACTTTGGAAAAAAAAAAAAAGAGAGAGCAAAAAAATTAGCGTTTTCCAAGTTTTTAATTAATATCTCCGTTGATTAAAGCCGTACGAAGATTAGAATGGTCAAAATGGCTTCCCATGAATTTTTGGAATCTAGAATAAGATATTTTTAAAGTTTGGCAATGTTATTTTTATTTCATACTAGCAGCTTCGCTGCCAGCCTTCGTCTGGCTTTTAAATGTACCGGAAAAATGGCTTAACGTTAAATTTAAAAACTGTATAGAATTTTACTCTGCAGAACAACTTCATAAAAAAAAAGTTATTACGTATAACAAAATTACAATGAAATAAGCAATATCCCTTAATACAAATATTAATTATCCTAATAAATAAATTAACCAACTTCCCTTCGCAAAATCTTAAGAACTCAAATGGTATAAAGGAGGTTAAGAACTTTGGGTACTATTCCATTTTGAGGACCGTAAAAAATTGCAGCGAAAATGTATGCGCAAAAGCGCCAAATCTAGCAAACGCGCCCATTTAACAGCGCGCCAAATCTAGCGTACGCACTGATTTCAAATTGCGTAATTTTAGATAGTTCTATATTTCTTAAGACGGCATTGAAATACTAGTTTAATTTTTAAATCCTTTTTGATTTCAAATCCTTTTTTGATATCCTATAGATTTAACAATTTTGGAACTGCCCATGACGAAAAGTCTGCAATCCATGTACACATCGACCTATTTTCACTTTAAAAAAAATCACAAAAATGGCACTGCGCACACCCTTGACTTTATCTATGTACACATCGGCCTATTTTCACTTAAAAAGTAAAAGAAAATTGATAAAAATTCAATTGTTTTTAACCTTGTAAAAATTGCCAAACAAATAAGTGGGCGATTCTGCACTTTACCAATAATTTTTTCAAAGAAAAGGCATCATTCATTATAGAAAATTATGTTTGAACAACCAACAAGATGAAATTATGCTTTAGCGATAACTCGGTAGCGAAATAGCGATGAAGGAATCCGTTCAGTTATGTTTAGCTCTTTTTATATAAATTATAAAAATGATTTGAAATAGTTATTTACTCTTATGCTTCCATTCAGTCAGGTTTAGCCTTTTTCATATAAATTATAATAATAAAAAAGTATTATATGAAATTAACCTTTTATCTAAATTAAAACAATAATCTTTAAATAGTTATTTACTATTATACTTCTTTCTTGCGTTAGGGTTGCCGCAATTATTTTTGGCAGCATTGGCATCAACGATAGTTTGGCGATTTTTTACGGTCCTCAAAACGGAATAGTACCGAACTTTGTTTCCTAAAAAAAATCATTCAAAACTTTTCAATGTCTTAAAAACAGTGAAATGAGCAATAAATAACATAAAAGAATTAAAAAAAAATCAAAAAAATTCTGAAAAGCGAAGTATAATTAATGATATTTTATCTTATACTTTCAAGAGAAAAACATTAGGTGCTACTTTGGTAGACGGTTGCACGGATTTTTGGCGATTTACATTGGCGCAATAGTTGGCGCGGTTTTTATAGTCATCAGCCATCTTGAAAAATGCTGTTTTTACGTATTTTACGCATATAGTAAAGTATTAGAAACTTTAAAAAATAAATATGGTTAAAAATAATGGATTAATTTTTTGTTGAAAACGTTGTTTTTTAAGATGGCTGGCAAATGTAAATAAATACATTTACTAAGTGTATAAAATGCTAAAGTAAGGTTAAATTATTACTTTCATATAATAGAATAAAAACACCGCTATAAAAACATTGCGCCAACATTTAATTGGATTAAAATATTGTTTAAATTGAATATCGAATTAAAAACATCATACCAACGTTTAAAAGAATTAAAATATTACTTAAACACTTTAAAATAAGTTTTATAGGATTTAATTATTTAACGTTAAAACATATGTGGCAATAAATATCTCAGGAATTTTTGAAAACATTGTATTAATTTTTTAATAAAAGTTGAAGCATACAATTATAAAGTAAAAGAAAATTATGTACTTACATTTTTTTAAAGTATTTTACCTGTCGTATATCGATAAGTACCAGAAAAAGAAACGATCTTCATCTGTGATCCACATCTCTCGCACTTCATTCGAGAAGCAATTAGCAAGGTTTTCTCCAAAAATTTTAAATAAATTTCCTCTGACGCTATTAACAATTTATAAATAAATATTTGAGTAGGAAAGCCAGGTTGGCCAAAATAAGGTCTCAAAGGGCAATTTTTTTATTCCGATACCAATAATTCTTGGTAATTATCAATAACAACATTCATCTTCGAAGCGGACATATCCATTCCATTTGAAATCTGAGGAATTCGAAGAGATGAATAATAAAATTTTAAAATGGCGCGGTAATGCACAAATATTCAGTAACCAATAAGGGGAGCTGATTACATTACGCATAGAATTAAAATTATTTAAATAATCATTCATAATAAAATCATTTTTAAAACAAATGCACAATTAAATTGTATTTTAATATTTAACAGCCATAAATAAGGTTTAAAACATTAGATTAAATTTATAGATATTAATAAAACCAATTACGTTTTAAGTAAGGTGACGTAATTGATTACATCATCCACAACATAAAATTTTATAAAATATTATAAACAAATTTTTATTTCAAATAAAAATGCAAAATTAAATTGATTTTTAATATTTAGAAGCCATAAATAATATTTAAAACATGGAATTTATGCATAATAAAACGCATTATTTTTTAAATAAATGACAGTGAAGTATCGGTTACCATAAATAACTTATCCAGCAATGGGTTTACCATAAGTCGAATTACTCGCTAAAAGAAAAATTGCCAAAATCCGTGCAACCGTCTACCAGAGTAGCACCAAAAATTACAATGAAATAAGCTATATCCCTTAATACAAATATTAATTATCCTAATAAAAAAATTAACTAACTTTCCGTTGAAGAAAAAAAATCATGCAAAACTTTTCGATATCTTACGAACAGTGAAATAAGCAAAAAATAACATGAAAGAAACTAAAAAAAAAAAAAAGAATTCCGAGGAGAATTTTACTTTGCAGAACAATTTTATAAAAACCATCAATAAAAATGTATTATATATATAAAAAAATGGCAATGAAATATGCCAATCTCTTAAAAACAGTGACATAAGAAATACGATGAAAAATTGTTTCCAAACACATATTTCTAAAAGATTGAAACTATTCAAAATGATGCGATTTCATCAAAAATCTATCAACAACAAGAAAGGAAAATTGTTGCCAAAATCACATTTGCAAAGATGTGAGATGTGAGAAGTGTACTCGGAAGCTTCATTTAAAACATTTTTTTAAAATGCAAAATATTATTCTTTTTCCAAAATTCTTTTTCTATAAGCAGTCGCAAGGACGAAAGTTTAACGTGTCCAAAAATCAAAGAAAAATAAACTGTACATTTTTAAACATAAACGTTTTTAGAAAAAAATTCGTTGAAAAGGTGTTAAGCTCACTTTGTTAAATAAATTCGTATTTAATCGATTTATTGAATTTAAGTTCGTAAAATAGCTAAGTGCGTACATTTCATGACGATGTGAAAATGGAGTGCGTAGAGTAAAATCTCGCTTTCCTATAGCCCGTTATGTCTCAAAATGACGCGATTTCGTCACAAAACATAAAATAAAAAAAATTCGAATTCGAATTTCGAAAAGATCGCTTCGAGGTGCACTGGCTCTTGTCTAGATGCACCTATGTACCAAATTTCGTAGCCGTGGGTCTATTAGCTTACGCGCAGCGCGAACGAAAAACACACACACACACACCATCAGACTCTTTGTTTTATTATATGTAGAGATTTTCTAGAGATTTTATTAGCAATCTCTACGATTTGCAAGCGAGAAATGGCAACACTTCGAAATAAAGTAGATTTTTATCTCCAGCGTCCGAGACTATTGCCACTCGAAAAAAAAATTGTGGGTGAAAATCAGAGTTTTTAATTAATATCTCGGCTGACTAAAGTCGTACGAAGATTAAAAAAAAAAAAAAAAAAAAAAAAAAAGTCGAAATGGCTTCCCACGAAATTTTGGAATCCGGTGGTACCTCTCTCGAAGCTCAGCTCCCCGCCATTCCGGTGGAGATAATACCAGAAACAAACAAACAGACGCGAAAAGATTTTAATAGTATAGATAAAGCAATTTGCATAGTGAAATCTAAAAATGTTAAGCAAAGTATTATCATGTAAATGCAAAAAAGAATGACAAGTGTTACCAGGGCCGGATAAAGGGCGATTTTAGCTCGCATTTGAAAGGGCCCCGCGTTACCATCAAAATGAACAAAAAAAAAAAATTCGAAATTTAAAGCAAATTGCTTTTGATGATAATGGATATATTGTGAATTATTCAAATAATTAAAAATATATTTAAAGTTCGCCATGCTGGATGAGATTTATTACAAAAACGTAGAAATATGTAAATTCATGTATTCATATTCAGTAATGTAAATTTATATTCAATAAAATGTTTTTGTATTTTGAACATTTTTATTTTTTAATTTATGTAGAAATTTACCTGTCTGATGATCCATGACATTTGATTATATATATATATATATATATATATATATATATATATACTGAATTTGAATTTTATTTAAATATTTAATATAGAGAGAGGGCCCCGCAAAAAAAAAAAAAAAAAAAAAAATCCAATCGGGCCCCGCACCTATTCGATCCGGGCCTGAGTGTTACTATCAACAGTTTTATGTGTTATATAAAAGTATTCAAAGAGTCTAATGTTAGCTAGCTTTCGATCGGCAGGGCAATTCGCAAAGAGGTCTAGCATTTGCTTTTGTCCAATAAATTCCAATCCTTCTTTCTGCTTCAATATGCCTAATCTCCTATAACATGTTTTGCACGAAAACTGCCGCTCCCAAAGCTGTTTCTTTAAAAGGCGAAGCGTCCTCTTCAGCTAGACCATTCATTCTAAGTATTCTTTACAACTGTACCCTTCCTTGCACTTTGCTGGCATACACTCGTCCCATGCAGAAGGAAGTACCCAGTCAGATTACGCAGTAAGTGCAATCGCGTCAAGAGTCACTTTAGCAAGACTGCAGCTCTAAGATTAAAATATATTCGAAGTATACAAGTAGAAAATATCCAAAACAAATTAATGGTTGCGAAAGTTTCAGCCCAGGAACAAGGATTAATAGCTCAGTTGGAAACAAGCATACGCGTAAACACGTAGGCCTCAAATTCAGACAGCTCAGAGTTTTTCAGACTACCGCTTATCAAACAATGAGATGTCTACTTTAGGATATTTAAATCCATATTACTTAGACTCTTTATAATCAAACAGTATTGTGTTTCAAAATGGTTTTTAATTCCATTTTAAATGTACAGCAATTTATTAGACAGAACATGTTTAATTGCTATGACCCAGATCTAAGAAAGAACCTGAAAAATGTAGGTATTAAAAGTTTTGAGTGATAAGGTTTTGGAAACAAGAGATACGAATTCATTTTTTCAGATTTCTATCTGGTTTATTCCAACACGGTGTATTTCGTTCAGAGGAAGATTTCTATCTTCAATTCTTATCAACCAAAACGAAAACCTTTTTGGATTTTTATATCTGTGCATGGAGTGTCTCGGTAAAGAAATCGATAGGCGTGGGTGGAAAGTGGGCAACGGAGACTTTATAAATAGAAAAAATATATTTCTCTGGTGGTTCTTTTTACACCCCTGAAAAGTCGTAACGCCTACGCTTACGTCACTACCAATACAAAAGATTATGGTGATAAAAACATGAACAGGTGAATCGAAAAGAATGAAATATTGCTTACTTTTCTCAGCTCCTAAAAAGAATAATTTATTTATTTTAGTATTTTCGTCATGTTTCTCAATACTAACCATTTCTTCAGTCTTGTGGCTTTAAAAAAATAATAACATTTAAAAAATAATAATAAATAATAACACAAACAATATATTATAAAGTATTTATAACTTTTTCTTTAAGATAGAAAACTGAAAAGAAGTTTATCTTTATTTAATTGTAAATCAAAATACGTTAACATCTACAAATAGCAAATGTGTAAACAAAGATCTCTGTTCACATTCAGAACGCGATTTTAGTGAAAAGAGCGTTAAACAAGATAGAGTTAAACGAAGTCATATTAGCATTTATTAAGTAAGGGCAGGAAAATGCATATCCAAGAATGAAAAAAGGTGACTTTAATTCTCCTTTTCCGCACAAATATCTGAAATGATACGCATATATACCTTTAATCACCCATCAGAAGAGAAATGGAATCTAATAATTTGACACATTAAACCCTGAAATCTGATAATTTGATCAATACTTGTATCCCAACGAACAGACTCCTGCGTAGGCATCTATGCATAGTTTTCTCAACGTAATGTGAATAAAAGCCAAATTCCCATAAAAACGTCTTCACGAAGGCGTCTCTCCATTGGTAGGCAGCCCTTGTACAATTTTTTTGCCTTAACTAAAAAACCTTTCAATCCGATGATAACTGTTAATCAATTAAAGAAAAAAACTCCCCCACGAAATAGTCAAGCGGTAAGACCTCTAATATTTCGTTTTGAGTTCGGTTCCCACCGAATGTGGAAACTGCATAGGAAGTTTTTCAAACCTGTAACATCAACCTTCTGTACGAAAGTCCTTCGCGAAAGATCTGCAGCAGTTTGCTTTGTCATAAATGTATTGTAAATGCCATAACCATTTACAAACAATAAAATAATAAAAATCGTTCAAAAGTTTCTAAAGGTGTGCTCGAATTCGTACGGAACAATAAAAGAAGTATCTTAGTAAGGTGACTTTAATGAACTTATAAAACTAGCCGCTAATTTTATCATTTAAAACTAAAAAAAAATAACTGATGTGCTCAAATCTGATGTTAGAAACGAACTAAAAACGTTTTATACATAAAACTGAAAAAAAAAAAAAAATCTAAAATTTATTTATTACCTTCATCTATTAATACAAGGTGGCGCAAAAATATCTTCATGGTTTTAATTTCAATAATTCTTTCCGGAATTAACATTTATTGAACTTTTCTTTTTTAGGTTAAAATAAATACTTAGGAGCTTCGATACGGAGCAATACACATCTGCAGAAAAAATACAGATTGTAACTTTTTTATCTGGAAAATGGAAGAAGCATTATTTCTACAGTTACGAACTTTCGACCATATTTTAATGTCAGATGTGATCGTTACCATACGATTTTTCAGCTTGTAGTCAAATTTGAAGAGACAAGATCATAAGGAGATGCAAGGAGGGCAGGAAGATAGAAGATGGGCGAAAAGGAGCTTGTAATTTGACACTGCGAAAGGAACATCATATTTCTAATTTTTTTTTCCAAATGGCAGATTGTAAACAATTACAAATGCAACCCAGTCCATTAATCTATACAAGGCCGGATGTGGTGGTCTCTTTATTATGAAGGCACCTTATAGGTGGGCCACCATCGCCTTTCGTATGAAGGGGACGGACAATTACAGCAATGCCTTCTCCGGAATTCGAACCCAGGCCCTTCGGCATCACAGTCAGCTTCCCTGACCACTATACCGACTGGGCGGCATATTTCATAAATAAAAACTTCAAGAATCACACTTTCTATTATGAGTTTCAAAACATAATTTACTTAACTTTTCATATACATTCTTTAAATTAAAAAATCGTGAAGGTACTTTTGCACCACCCTGTAATTTTTTAAATTATTTCCAATTAGTGAAACCTTTCTGCTAAAATACATTTTATAAATTATAATAGTTGGCTAATATATACTCTAATACCTTTCTCTCTGTATTCAAATATGTTTTACCGCCATAAAGTAACAGACATATTAGTCATCGAAATTATACGAGAAAGCATGCCTTCCAATTTTTGCAAAACTTGCTTGCACGATGCGTAGAATACAACAGGATATTTAAATCATAACCGGAACAGCAAATTTGCAAATCGTATTGCTTTCTGTGTAATGTAGCGTGAGACAAATTTTAAGAGAAAACTCTGCGGGAAAAGTAACAGTACAGGTGCAAGTGCATTTGACATTTAAGTAAATGGGTATCTCAGTAAATTCGGAGACATCGCCAAGCTGACAGTGGTTATGACGACGTATTTTGTCGCCAGATATGGCGACCACTTGGCCGCATTTTGGTCCGGTTCCTGTATTACCGTAATTTGTATTGAAATTGAATAAATGTAATTGACAACTAGGTTAGCTTTAACCGTAATTCCACACTCTTATTACCTTCCAGTAATTTCCAGAAGCAGAAAGTACCAGAAATATCTCGGCGGCCGGTTGAAAACTATAAAAGCTGGAGACAGACTGTCTCAGTTCATTTGCTTAGTTATTGTTGTTGCGAGTTGTAGTTCACGTGAACTGAGATAAATCCGAGTTTGTTTTCTCTTTGGATGTACTTTGAATTGCGTTGTGTAACGTTTTTAGTAGTTTGAAGTGTAACTATTGGTTTAAATGTGTGATACTAGGAACACTTCTACGAATACTTCTGTAGAAAATTCTGAAATATTTCTTTTGATAAAAATAAATTTTATTAACCTATTAACGGACTTGTGCATTTAATCTTCTACGAACACGTAAGCACACAACACTTTTTGGTATCAGAACTGGGATTGAATGTCCATGATAAGAGATTGAGGAGCAAATAAAGACAGCTCATGACTGCTTTTGCTGCATTCCAAGAAAAGACGGCAATCAGTGATGAAAGCTGGTCAAGAATTCTCTTAAAAAAAGATGCAAGCAGTTCTTTGGTTTCTTTTCACCAAGAATGGTGAAAGCCAATCAAGAATCTGTTAAAGAAGAGAAGAAAGCTCTGCAATGAAAGATTGAAGAAGGTCAAAAGGAAATTACCTGCATAATAGGACACAAATTTGAGGCTATGGAAGGTAGAATAAACACGGTTGAAGATAAAGTTGGACAAATTCAAAGAAGAGTTTCTGCGGTGGAAAAACAAACTGAAAAAGAGCTTATGCCGTTCAAGAAAAAATCGAAAACAAAGTCTCTGCGGTCATTAAAGAAGTTGATACCATACATAAATTTGTAGCAACGATAAGAAACAATTCTAAGTGGTTTAAATTTTTACACATAACTTCTCGTCCCTCTATCAGGCTATCCATACACGATGGAAAGGCCTCCTGGTGAGTATATAAGACACAATTTTCTATAGTGGCAGAAGCGAACGGTTGGAATTCCCGAGCTAAGGCCTATCATCTCGCCACTTCGATGATACACTGACTACCAATAAGTATTTGAACAACTGTGATAGAAAAGAAAAATTAACTTTATTCAAAATCAATAGTTGGTAGAGCCTCCACGAGAGGTAATTACAGCGTGGACCCTCCGGGTACATGCTTAACAGAGTTTTTGAATTGCGTGAGGAAATTATTTAATTACTGACTAGTCAAAACTGTTATTTAATAAAAGATTTTGAGAGTAATGATGCAATGCTGAGGCTGGCCTACTTAGCAGACATATTTAGCCATTTAAATGAATGAATTGAATCTATCAGTGCAAGGATTTGGTATAAATATAATAATATCTAGTGAAAAATTATTTTCATTTATCACAAAATTAGAAATTTGGATATGTCGAGTAGAAAAGGGGAATTTTGCAAACTTTCACTTGCTTGATTCTGTTATTGCGAAAAATTAAAAGAATACAATTATACCCAACATTGTAATACATTTGAGACGATTAAGCGAATCACTCAATGGATATTTTTCTACCGGAAATATTACCAAAAGTCAGAGATGGATACCAGATCCATTTCTATGTGACTTAAATTTGATGGATGGTAGTGATCTGAAAAAAGATCAACTTATTGAAATGCAAGCAAGTGGGCATGTTCAAATGGAATTTGAACAATTAGAATTACAACAATTCTGGTATTAACAGTTACAACGTTATCCAGAGTTGGCGAACGGAGCACTGCAGTTACTCTTACCCTTTGCTACCACCTACTTGTGCGAAATGGGATTTTCATCGCGTTTGCATATAAAACCTAAAGCGAGAAATTGCTTAAATGCTAGAGATGACTTGCGCGTATATCTTTCAAAAAAGGAACCTTGCTTTGCTAGTATAATAATGAATAACAACAACAGACTAGCCATTAATAAAAATAATATTGTTTTGCATTTATATAAAATGTACAATGTGTTTCAATAAACAATAAGTTTCGCAAAAAAATGTATTTTTCTAGACTAAAAAAATTAAAACACATTTTTCAATGGGGTGCGGAGATTTATTTTCTGCTCTACAGTCTAGGCTTTATGACTGGCATCACTTTCTCCTTAGGCATTTTGATCACTAATGAATGGCTTCTGAATTGCAGCTAGCCCCAAAATAAAATGTTTCTGGCTTCATATTATTTTGATACTGACAGGGTTTGCAAGTGTGACATTTAGTTCAGCAGTCACTTTCCTGTCTGTAGTTCTCTTATTTTTCATCATAATCCTTTTCCATGATTGTCTGTCATGATCACTGAACACACATTTTCAGCCATGCTGTGGCCGGATGTGGTTTACCTGTTGAAAGTTAAAATGCCTTTTGAAGTACCAAATACTTGCCTACCTTGGTTACAGAAGGACCCACCATATGAGCCCCAGAAATCTGCCCCTGTTCGAATTCATCTAGCGCTGACATGATGCACTCACAACTGCATAATGTAATGTAACAAATGATACTTGCAATTGTAACAAATTGTAACAAATGATACTTGCAATGTATTGAGGATGTTGTACAGGAGGCAATAGCGAAAAAACACATCAGCACCACTAACACTTTTGCAAGAATAAACACTGCAGTTCAAATATGCATTTTACGACATATTTCCATATTTTTGCCCAAGCCCTGTATAATCCTTTAAATATTGTAGTTTACATCCAAATAGCTAAATAGGTTATACAAATAAGAATTATTTTGGTTAAATACTTCTTTCACTTTCACTTATAAGCATATATTACTTATTTTTGATTTTTAGATAACACTGTACAGTATTTTGAACTAGAAAACACCCAGTTTCTTCAGCGATATATTGTAATCCTTTACAAAAAAATTTATTGAAAATTATAAAAGCAAATATTGGCATAAAAGAATATTTGAACTTTTTTCAATTTTTACTAAATATTATATAATATTTAGTAAAAAGTAGAGTATAATATGGATAAATAGTAGAGTATAATATGGATATTGCATTGTCTATTAAGAGTAGAATATGAAATCTAAAAAGAAACTGTAGATTACAAATACTGAAAATCAACCAATAATATACACTTATTTTCTTAAATGTCTGCCAACTTTATTCTTTGACAAAACCAGTTACATTACAGTTTCTTGATATTCTTTTACCATAAAATATTTTTATTTAGATTTTTATCTGTAATCTTTATTTAAAAATAGAACTTTTTCAGTTTTTATACCTTTCAAGTGATCAGTCTGCCAAACGCACAAAATATCAAACTGTTACAAACATAGCAAAAAAGAAAACTGCTTTGTAGTCTTTACAGCCCCACGAATGGCTGAGTGGTTAAGATCACTGAATACTTGTAGTTTGTCCTGGGTTTGAACCCACGTGAAGAGGCTGGCCGCATGTTTTTTTCACGTGCTGTGTGAAAATAAGAGCCAATTTTCAAACATACTCCACAAAGGTATCCCTTTCCCTTATTTAACATTTACACATAGAAACTAATATCTTAATTATTCGTTCATTATACATCTACAATGAGTACATGATTTCTGAACAAAATTAAGCACTATAAATATAAACATGCTGCATCTCTTTACAAGTAGAAGGCAAACAGCTAGAAAGCAAAATCTGAAATGTCAATATGTGACGCACATCTCATGAAAAACGAAATTTGTGACAGCATCCTCAAATGCTCTATGAAAACAAATACATAAAAACATATGCAGTCATTTGTTTTCTTTTAAGAACTCTCCTTAAAAATTAACTTTACTTACTATAAAAATATATCGCTAATGGAAGAGAAAATATATCGACCAATTTAACAACAATCATATAAATGTCACCAAAATTAGATTTTAAGATCATTTGCAATAATCCTTTTGTTATTGCTGCATCATCAAAATACAAAAAACCAGGTGTTTCCAAAGTGCCTGGGGCTGCTAAAAAGAACTCCAAATTGGCTTAAATTTGCTTCACAATACATAACTCAGCTTATTAAACTATTTATAACATGATTCATATGTAATATATTACTTAATTAGATAATCTAAATTTTTTTGTTTAAATCCATTTTGTAATTTTATGCTTTTATACTGAGAAAATCCAGAATAGGGAAGGAAAAGCTTGTCATTAAATCAATTTACATGCGATGAAAACAAAATTAACAATTAACATAATTGTATTGTGTGGATAAACTTTGTAATGGCCTATATATATACAGTTGCTATATACTGCAAATAAATGAGGTGTATTATTAAAATGCATATTGACTAAACTTAAAAATGTGTGTTTAATGTAGATTGAAGGGAAAATTGCTATCACAAACCATCTGAAGAAAGCATAATTTCTATGGGAAATATAAAATGGAAAAGAAAATGAATAGGATAACATCAGTGATGGCAGATGATGTCAGAGTATTCAGGAACTGTTTTTTATTCACAATAGTATGGAATTTACTTGACATACAGGGGTTGGACAAAAATATGGAAACACCTTTAAAAAAACATGTTTCTTTGCTTAATATGGTGTAGGAAACCCGTTGGCATCCAAAACAGCTTGCAGTCTTCTCGGAATGGATAAATACAGTTCCTGTATGTTTGTCAAGGGAATATTATACCATTCTTCCAGCAAAACGGTGGCAAGTTCAGATAACGATGTTGGCGGTGGATAATGAGAACGCACTTTCCGTTCCAATGTAGACCACAAAGGTTCGATAATATTCAGGTCTGGTGACTGTGGTGGCCAGGGGAGATGGAACAACTCATCCTCGTGCTCAGAAAACCAAACCTGGACAATGTGAGCTGTGTGAACAGGGGCTTTGTCGTCTTGGAAGACACCATCACCATCAGGGAACAAAGTTTGTTCCATGGGATGAACTTGATCGGCCAAAACGTTCACATAAGTCTTGGCAGTCATGTGCCCTGACACAGTTATCATGGGGCTAGCAGAGAACCACGATATGGCTGCCCAAACCATAACAGAACCCCTGCCATGTTTCACTCTTGGCAACAAGCAGTCTGTATTATAAGGCTTGAGATGGCGTTCTCCAGACGTAAACTCGGCCAGAAGTGGGAAACAATGTGAAAGAAGACTCATCAGACCATATTACTCGCTTCCACTGCTCTATAGTCCAGGCTTTATGACTTAAACACCACCTTTTCCTGTTAGGGGCATTAGCATCACTGATGAGTGGCTTCTCAATTGCAGCACGGCCAGCAATTCCCTGTTTATGACGCTCCCTTCTAATTGTTTTGGTACTCACAGGGTTCGTAACACAACATTCATTTCAGCAGTAACTTTTGCAGCTGTGGTCTTCTTATTTTTCGTCACAATTGCCCTTAATGATCGTCTGTCACGATCACTCAGGACACACTTTCGTCCGCGCTGTGATTTAGCAGATGATGTTTTTCCGCTTTTCAAATATGCGGAATAAATCTTCGATACAGTACCTCTTGAAATACTAAACACCTCGGCTACCTTGCTTACGGAAGCACCTACCATACGTGCTCCAACAATTTACCCACATTCGAAGTCTGTTAACTCTAACATAATGCAATGACAACCTCACATAACAGTACTCCGACAACAATTGAACTGTTTAGCACATTTACGAAGTTGTATAGGTGGCGTCAGTTGTCAAAAATGCCAGCGCCACCTACATATTTCATTAAAATCAATCTTTCTTTTCAAACATGCATTTCACAAGGTGTCTCCATATTTTTGTCCATCCACTGTAATTAGGAATATATAAAAATTGTTGAATTATCTGTTAAAATAATTAAGGGAAAAAATTAACCTCTTGACACTGGTAAACACTTAGTATTTAATTGTAAATGGACAACTTATTAGTTTAGTTTGTGTTGATAAGCTTTCATTTATTAATATAATATTTAAATCTTTAAAAGAAAATTTTAAAAAACAGGGCAATAAAATAAAAAATTACAAGAAATCTTATGACTTAGGTAGCGGTTATGTACACAAGGGTAAAGTATATATCCATTAATTTTCAGTTTCCATTGAAACCCAAACAAAAGTATTGTATTTCCAGTTCTGATATGGGTACTTCATCTGGCGCAGCCCGCAAAAAGGCCATAGGGTGATGTAGAGTCTGCCAGGAGGGTTGGGCTGCGTCCCTCATATTTTTAGAGAATTTAACGAAAAGCTTTGGCCAAAGAATCAATTTTCCAAAATTATTCTTAAGAAGTTATTTGGAATATTGGGAATTAAATTTAAACATTTTAAAATAAACTAAATCAAAATCAAACAAAATATTGCAGCAATACTACATATCAATGGAATTTGCTCTTTAAATGATATGTAAACATACCATGTTTAGAGTTGTTTGGGTCTGAGAGAAGAAGTAAAGCGTGGGAATCATTTATGTCCCTTGATTTTACGAAGCTCCATGCTGTCTTCATCAGAGAAGGAAGTTTGCAACTCAGGACAGCTCTCATTCACATCATAGGCGATATGTTAGATTTTTCTTCCTTTTTGTTCAGTGTTCTCTTCCACATTAGTATTCAGAAGGTTACATTTATAAATTTTTAATTATCTGTTGCTTTTCTTTACTTCTTTTAAAATGTGAAGTAAAGCATCTCATATATAGTATGGTTATTGCAAAAAGGAAAGCCATTTTCATGGAAACAAGGATGCTCGAAATACAATAGAACAATATGTTTCATGTACATCTTCATTAGCTGAAAAACTGTGGTTAGATAGACATGTAGAGGAAAGTATGAATTCTCCTAATCATAACAATGGTTATAGACTCTAAATATATAATATTATGTTGTCTGAGTTATCAAATTCTTTCTATGTACTTACAGCAAATCTGAAGGAATCTTAAGAATGGGAGTAGTATAATTTAAAATCCAACATGATACATATACAATATTTTATAAATTTCAACTTTCCAGTATTAATTAATTTTTAAACATACTAAAATGAAAGATACCTGCAGTTTTGGGTTTACAGAATAAAGGTAATATTTAGCTTTAATTTGAGATAATTTAGTTTCTACAGTACGATGAGTTTTAACAATGGAATGGCTACTTGAATCAACATAATAAAATGTCTTGCTTTTAAGAATGGACATTTTTATTATTTTTGCTTTGCAATCTGATTATAAACATGAGAAAAGAGAAGAGGTTAAATCAAGCTCCTCAACATTAGAGGCCGACACGGCTGACAGAATGCTAAAAAATCTGATGTGGGCATCACAACTTCCATGTATGGCCAATTAAATTATGTAAATTTTTTGCTGCATTTCATTTAGATTTATTTCCCTGAATTTCATTAGATATATTTCTCATTCAATCAATTCAGTTCTCACTTCGTGGCATGGAAAAAATACATAAAAACTCAAATCCTCTTCATTAAAAATTGTAAAATATAGACAAATCTTAAACACTAAATAGGAGTAAAAAATTTTTTTTACAAATAAAATTAAGAGTCTAAATTAATTAAAATTAGGCAGACATATTTTTTGGTGCAAAAAACTTTTGGCCCCCACTTGGCAAAAGGACACTGAAGTTTGTGGCGCAGAAACTGAATTCACTACGCTACTAAATTTCAAATGTAAACAAATGATGGCCTCATTAGTGGAACTTAACCAACTTTTATATTGTTGATAATTCTACAACTACTGCATGCAGATTAACTAAAGGTATATAAAAACCTTAAACTGAAGATAAGAATAACATAATTCAATCACTCTTAATAAAGTAAAAAAAGCTATGAACAAGCATTTTATAAATTTTGAAGGCCCTACTAATGTACATTTTAAATGCTTACACATGTATTTCATTGTAAATAATAAAAATTTAATCTCTATACACTTGATTTTCTCAGTTTCTAATTCCAATGCTTACTTGCAAGATTGACAAAAAAGTGCTGATGCGTACGCACGACTTCCTTATATGGAATATTAAATTATACATATTTTTTTCTGCATTTCATTTAAAGTTATTTCTCTGAATTTCATTAGAAATATTACTCATTCAATTAATTCAGCTCTTACTTAGCAGCAAGGCAAATGTACATAAAAACTCAAAATATTTTCAATTAAAACTGAAAGATACAGAAAAACATAAAACACCAAATATAGTTAAAACAATTAAAATTACAGTTTCTACGCAAACAATTCAGCTGGCAGGCAAGAAAGCAGATTTTTTGGTGCACAAAATTAAGAGTTTCCCTTTGGTTCCACTTGGCAGAAAGAATTAATTCATGTAAACAAATATGGCTGCTATGGTAAATAAAAAATTAGGCTTAGCTGCACTTAAAATGCTTTTGAAATTCTTAATAATTCTACAAATATTGCATGCAGATTAATTAAAGGCATAAAAACCTTAACTGGAAGATAAGAACAACATAATTCAATCATTTTTAAGGGAAAAAAAATGCACAATTTACTAACATACAGAATAAAAATACTGAGTTCACTGAGCCAGTAACAGAGTTGGTATACGTATATATTTATATACTTTCGGTGTAGCCAACTGCAACCAAAGAGGGACGTGCATATCTAAATGTTATAGCAGTCCTATAGAAAAAATTCCATTGTTATAAATCTACTCGTTTTTTAATTATGAAAGATACGTACAGACGCCACGGAAAAAATCTCTTCTGAATCCATTTTAAATCTATTTTATAATTCGTTTTTGGGAAAAAGAGTCCTTTAGTCCGTCTTACAAACAGATGCCATGCAAAAACATCATTAAATTGCCTTTGATAGACGTCAATATGGATATTTTCATTGAAATATGGTACCCAGAATTTTTTGTGATTACAATACTTTCTTTACTTCGTACAAGGAAGTAAAAATCAGGGTTTGTACACATTTCTGCACTTGGAAATTAAGTACTTTTTAGGACCATTAATGAAAAAATTAAGGACTTATAAGCAAATGGGAACTGAATAAATTCAATTAAAAAATATTATCTATGCCTGAATTTCACCTTTTGTAATAACATCTTAAAAATAAAATAGGTCTCTTAGTAGTATGAATTACTAAACATGAATTAATAGAATTATTAATAAGTTTGAGAATAAAATTAACTTTATGCAATTTATCAAGTAGCATTAAATATTTAACACTTATAATAATTGGACACATTTGAAAGATGATAAGCGACATTTACGTTTTACTAACGGTTAGCTTTATGTTGACTGTTTTAATGTCATTAGTCACACACTTGGTCAGTCTAAAGATTTAGTAAATAGCATGTAGATTTTATGTCAAACGGCACAGGTTAAAATGAGAAGTAAGATCATAATCAGCATGATTCATAACAATAGACTGAATGTTGTCACCGCTCCTGCTAGTCTAGAGATAGACCTGCTGATTAGAACAAACTTGAAAGGCCTGATGTAGGCACGGTTGGCAGCTGTTGAAATTTAGTCAGGCTCTGTTTGATGCAGTTAGTTTCGTAGCTTCATGTAGAGTTTCAGAGGTTATAACCCAGTTTAACTTTATAACCAGTTATACTTTAAGGTTCCAATAAGCCATTGCAGCACTAAAGGTGATAAGTTGTTTTGTATTATTTTAAATGTCGCTAGATGCAAAGAATAAGTTTTACTTGAATTTTTACATTTTTGTGTTTTATCTTGTGACCACAGTGAGTATTAATGAAAGGCAATAACTTGCTTGTAGAGAATTTTTAAGGGTAAGCAGTTAGTTATAAATAATTAAATTAGGTAGTTAGATAACCTTAGTCATTATGGATTTACATGGCCACTATTAAATTATATTTTTAACAGTATTTGTTAAAAAAGCCCTATTAAAATCAAAATCTAATCAAATTTCACAGTTTAAAATACATGTAATTTATGACCGTTTTTAAATGATATTAGGATAATTACACATTAAAAGTTACAAAACATTTATGTTTTGTAATAACAACACTCAACAAAATAATTATCCAACAGTTTAATTTAAAGCCTTCCCAAACATTTTGGTTAGTTTATATCGAATTCCTTCTGCTTCCAATGCATCTTTTCTTTAATCTTTTCTAACAATTAGAGATTTGCCTCAATATGCAAACCAGCGCTCTTGCTAGTTTCTGCATGCTTTATCTCCTAACTTGTCAACCTCTCCACATTGTACCTATGAGTGTTTACTTGGTCTGGCATAATTAGTCTAAAGCCCCCGACACACGTGAAGCAAATTATCCCTATGGCTGAAAGTACATACAATATCAGACAAAGGTTTAAATAAGCCTGCTATTTAAAAAGAACTTAGAAAAAAAGGCATGTTCTGATGCTAACAATATCAATTACAGCTCACGGTGACGTAATTAAACAAGAACAGTCAAATTCAAATTAAAAATGTGGACTAGTGCTCAAAGATTACACAATTTAATTTTAATTTAATTTGGCTCAGTAACTCTATCATATAAGGAAACACAAATGGGAAAGGCTGAAATCATAAACAATTAGGTAATTTACATAATAATAACTGCACATATCTTTGAAGAATAATTTTCTTTATGTATTCAGGTTCTTTCAACACATTTCTTTCCATTTTATAATTTCTGGATTTAATTAAGGATTTCTGTTATTCTAAAAAACACTAAACGCATTTATAATGTATACAGAAAGTGGCTAATTTTATTTCTTTAGTAATATGAACATTCAGAAATATGAAATTTATATGGTAAAGGCCAGTTACAAAGCTAGTGTGGCAGAATTTTTAGAGTGTAGTGACACGTCGAACAACAAAATCTAGAAATGCCAAAACTTTTAGTTTAAAGCAGGCATTGGAAGCAGAATTTAGGATCCACAGAGATTGCATCAGGTGGGAAAATGCCTAGTGCCAGTTCTGTGTATGATGCATTAAGACATATTAGATGAATCCTTTTAAATTTAAGTTTTCAATTTCTTTATTAATAAAAAATCCTTCTCTATAATGCATGCCCATGTCATAAAATTAGGAGCATTTTTGATATTTTCCATGCTTGTGTCTAGCGAAAAGTGGAGAAAATAAAGGGATGTTAAGAAAAAGATTCTAGTATCAGAAGTAAAACATTCAAATATTATGTTTTCATAGTTCTTCCAGATGTTATCCAAAAAGTAAGAAATTCATAGCAAACTTTCTGTAAAATACATCCATTACATGTTGATATCATGGAGACATTTTTCATTTTATCACATATTTCTCAAACCTTCTAGTGTGCCTATAAATCTTGCCTTCAAATCCTTCTAAACTTTCCACACTGCAATGTCTAAAATCCTGAAGAAAAATTATCCCTACCAATTCTGTAACAGCAAAAAGCCAGAAACATTTAGGGAATAAGTGTAAAATTAATGTTATAGAGAAAACTGATGCATATTCTCAGAATATTTTATTTTAATGTTATTTTTTAAATATAATTTCAATATATTACCATTATTTTAATAAAATTTATCAATGTTAAGAGGTTTTAAAAAAATCATCGAACAGTTCTTAGATTTGGGAATTAAAAATTTTCTATAGAAATGGATCTTAAAATCGTCGAAATGTGAATAAGTTCGCAAATTTAAAACCATTCAATAAAAGAATTCACAGCCCGAAAAGTGAAAAGTTGTGTTTAATTCTTTATTAGAGGGGGGAAAAAAAATATTTCGAAATGCTTATGTTTCACTTCTTGCTTAGAAACTCAAGTATCCCATCATTTATATTAGAAATAGAACCAAATTATAACCCATTCAAAAGATAACCATATATGTCATTGAATCACCAAAAGTATTTCTCCAAAATGGTAATTCACACTCAATGGCAGTCGTAAAAACAGACAGAAATTTCTGATGATTAAAATTGAGGAACTTCTGCTGATTTGGGCCAAGGACCAAAAATTGATTCCAAAAAATCTAAGGACCGTATGAACACTGAAAAATATAATGAGTGTAGACTTATAAAATTTTATATATTGTACTTTATGGTTCTTTACTCTGCAAACCATAATTATGTGAATGTGAGGCACAAATTTTAAAACGCAGCATGATACATATACAATATTTTACGAATTTCAACTTTTCTGTATTTGTTAATTTTTAAAAACACTAAAATGAGAGATAACTTTAAAGTTTTTGGTTCACAGAATAAAGGTAATATTTAACTTTAACCTGACATAGAATTTAATCTCTAAAATATATCTTTTAAAAGTTATTGTGCAGAAAACAGAAGGGAAGTGACTCTACTTCTTACAAGTTTAGTGCTTATATGTTAAGTTGTTTTCAATATATATATATATTTAAACTGTAAATAGAAAATAATTTATTTAAAAATTATACTTTATTCTTGAAATTGTCAAAGTTTCATTCTAAAGTATGCAAAACTTACTTATTTATGATGAATTGCAGAATGCATACAAATATGAAAATTTGTCTTGAAAAGTACCAAGTCTCTTTAAATACCAATTAATTTACATTACTAAGTGAACTTTATTCTCCAGACTATTTAAAAATAGAGATAAATTTTTAATAGCATTTTTTTGTTAATTATTATATGGATTATTTCAACTTTCACATATTTTTTGAACTGCTATTGGATTGACCAGGGACTGCTCTGGTTAAATCGAAATTTATTTTGAATGAAAAGCAAAATTAAACACAAATATTAACTAATTTAAAAATGGGTTGAATGTTCATAAGTTTTTCTACAAATAGGCAGTAGATAAATTCAGATCAAATAATACTTAATAAGAAAATGTATGCTGAAAACCACTAGGGGTTGGTAGAGCATAATTTGCTTGGGTTAGCTTTACACAAACTATGATGTCTAACAAATTATCAGCCAGTGCCCAAAATCATTATTTCTGCAATACATTTTTAAGAATAATTAAATTGCATTTGAAATTAGAAAGAAAATACATAATAGCAATAGAAAAAAAAAATTACCACAGCCATGTGAAAAAATAACAATAATAAAATAAAAAACTGTTTATCATAATAATAGAGAAGCTGGTCACATGTCAGTTAAATACATAAATAAAAATAAGTATGTAAAATAATAAGAGGAAGCATAAAAGGCATGTGTGCGAGTCTACTTGGTAAGTCACCTTCATTATACAATATCAAACAGTTTTTTTTTTTTTTTTTTAAATATATAAAAGGTAAAAGTTCTACCTCTGATAGAGTAGTTACAAGCTAAACCTTGCTTGTTATATTAAGAAATGTTACATTCAGCATTTCTTTTTATGTATTTGGTTTGTAAATATGCTTCTAAATAGTAAACAAAATATTCAGACCAGAAAATATAAATGGAAGAATTACATAAGCTTTTTACATTTTACATTCAGTTATAGGATTTCTCTATGAATTTTACATTAATAGAATACAAAATTTAAATCAAAACTGTTTCAAGATATCCCAAATCTTTCCGCCCTCCTCCTTTTCTTTTCCTGAAAAGTAAGAACACATTATAAGCAGAGCAATAATACTATTATTTCACTATAATGAAACAAGAGGTATTTCACCACAGTAATATATATATTCAAAATAAAGTAATTAAACGTAAATTAAAAAGCCTATGACTTAAACTAAAGCTGCAAAGTAATAAAAACTAATAATTCATAATAATTTATAATAAAACTTTCCATATACCATCTCTAAGGAACACAAATTTAAAACCATCAATGAAAAAAGTGTTTCTTGGGGATGGTATATGGAAAGTTTTATTATAAATTATTATGAATTTATATATATATATATATATTCATAGCACCATTTCATCAGCTGACTTTACTACATAATCATTTATTCTTTTGAATCAAAAGAGTACTACTATTTAGAAAATATTAAAATGTATACAATATAATGCTGATTATATACTTTAACGGAAATGAACTATAAGGATGAAAAACAAAACGAGTCAATTTAAAGAAAATTTTACTGGAACAAACTGATTCTTATAAAAAAATTTTCTAATAAGAAAACATAAAATAAGAAAACATAAAATAACCATGCTTGGAGAAGACATCAAATGTTAAGTTTGTGAATAGCACACCTTATGGTCAAATAATCTTCCTGTTTTGAGTTTTTGCTTTAACAACTTAACTATTTCATTTTCCTGCCATGTTGCAATCAAAAATAAGCATATTTTTTATAAACAGTTTTATATTCTAATCACTTATATAAATTTCAGATCAGCAGTCAAAACTGTTACAAGTATTACACTTATTAATTTAATTTTTAATTACGGCGATATTAAGGTATTTTTTCTTAAAATTGGCTTTTTCTCATGAACCTGCAGAACTGGAAAGCGCACTTTACTGGAGACAAATGTGAAAGTGTTGAATTTGCTGTAAAAGAAAATCGCAGCAGTGGTGGAGGAGGATTATTAGGATCCATTTCTTAAAAGATCCAAAACTGAATTAGATCATCTGAACTTTCCATTTCCTCATGCTCACTAAAGAATACTGATAAAGAACCTTCAGGACTTCTAGAATCATTTATAGAAAATTCAGACTCCTTATCTGATCCAATATCAGAATTATATTTTGTTTCGAGCAATTCACCATCACCCATCGTTATTTTATTTCATGAAAAAATTGGGAAGTAATGCATTTGCAAAGCCTAATACCCTGAACACATCCAGAAAAGTTCGTTGAATATCTTTACTTAATGAAAAGCGACAAAAACCTATACTTCAACTGATTTTACTATCCAATTTCTCCTGAACTACTAGAGACATCTATTAGAAACAATGCCCAAGTGGTAAGTAAGAATTGTGGAAAAGGCGGGAAACTCAGTTGATTAGTGTAGGGAAATACGCTGACCGTAGTGTACAGGCAAATAAAAAAAGTCACTTTTCACGGCATCCGAACAACACTCAGTTAGATGGTTAATATTAGTACTAGACCATGCACATACACACCAAGACAAATACTTTTAAAAAATTCACTGAATGTGTAATCATCTACTTTACCACCTAAACCAAGAAGGGGAATTTCATAGTTTCAGGAAGAAATATAGTCAGCCTTTTTTTTTAATACAGAAAACACATTAAAAATTGCATATGCATTTTTTGAACATTGTAATGAAGTGGGGGAATGATTGTCTCACAATGATGAAAGGGGTGCATGAAGCAGGTTTAGAACCACTGATCTAAATCGAAACATAGATCATGCTGTATGATTTTAAAAATTTTAAAAACAAGAAAATTGTTATAACATGTAAGAACATAAAACCAATTGCATTATTTTGAAATATTTTTACAAAATTCTTCAAATTTAAAAATCGATGTTTTATACATATGTAAAGTATATGCTGCTTATATGAAACAATTCAATTACCACTCAGATGAAAATTATAATTACAGAAGCAATCTTTCCTTGTATCATTTTTACAAATAGAGTATACCTAAGCACACTTTAATTTAGTATATCAAGATGATTTATTTCACAGGACTCCAAAGCCATTTTCTCATTAATATTCCCCTTCTCAAATGATCCAAATTCTACAAGAACCTTTTTATTTCATAAAATGTTAAGAATCCAACTTAAATACTAAGTTATATGCCATTAAACAGTAAATCAGACATGCCAACCTTTTGAGAGTACACAAATAAGATGATTTCTAGAAAAAAATTCTGAAAGATATGAAGTGTGAAATTTACAATAATTACGAAGATTAAAGAAATGAAAAATCAGACAAATGTATTATATCTATAGTAGTTGATTTTGCTTTTATTAAACAGGAATTTTACTTTTATAAAACAGAAAATTCAGCTTTGCAGTACTTCTTACCCTCTTAATATTTGATACTAAAGATATTCTCCACACTTTGCATTGCCCATAAAGAAGGACAAAGTGTTTTTTGGAGGGGGCTGGAATGCTAGAAGTGGACTCGCATACCACATTGCTGTGAGGTATGGTTAATATAGCTTTCAGAACTTAAGAAATCCTACAACGTTTAGGAATTCCAACTAATGTATATATCTTTCTTGTAAAACTTATACTTCCATTATAACACTTTTGAGGTGTAACAATTTCAATTCCTTACAATGGAGCATTGTAAACTATTTTTTTTTTCAAGTTATTTCATGCTATATTTTCATTCTCTCAACCATTTTTTGAGAGCAAAAATCGGAATTTATTCCCATACCATCAAAAACAACAGATAAAAACAAAACATCACTTTTAACTTAACAATTTCTGCATGAAACCTCACATCTTTCCTTGAGATTTCAGTTTTTAGTGCTATCAAGCTATTTTATTAATAAAAATTTGCCAATTACATACGATTTATCCCCAAAGCATTACTATTATAACTATAATAGAAATTGTTTTTAACACTGAAGATTGAGATTAGAATCTGGCCAATCTGGATTAAAAAATTTCTTTTTTGCAGATATTTTGTAGCTAAACAAAAGAAAGAAATCTATTTAATGTTATTTTAAAATAAATTCAGGTATTTTAAATTTATTTAAATATTTAAATTATTTAAATGTACTTGCATAAGCAAAAATATGTGCATTAAATTTCTTGATGGTATGTCATCATACTGGTAGAATTAGTTTCAGGGAGTATGCCAGAGAAAATTGCCTGACATTTGAAAGTATTATTAACTAATTATAAATAAATTTAAAAAGAAGCCACATTAAATGATATGAATAACATTCAAATAATGCTGATTACTTAAAGATTAAAAAATTACAATAATCAGCGATATGCTGGCAAATATCAAATGGCTAAGCTAAGACGACTTCTTACTATGGTTTTATTTTACTGCAAAATGACAAGGCATTTATTTTTAAAAAAATGTTTAAAAGATTTTGTGGTAAAGTCATGGGTTACGACATGGCCTCAACACGATTATGAAAATTCTCACCAATACCAAAATGACCCGTTTACTACTCATCATTAATGCCCGGTTTACTGCTCATGATCATGTCGCCAAATTGCATGTGTACCGTAGACTAGGATTAAACGGATTTTGCTTTATTCGAGAATGGGAAGGTATTTTCTTTCGCTCAACATGCACTGCACATGCGCATACAAATGTCTCGATTCTTGAGGTTACTGGAAACCTGTTTTGACTTTCTAAAATACAATCAGATTGGAGGTGCGAAAATTGGCCATACGCCACTGGCCCGAATGACGCTTACATGGTACATAACTCACAAAGAAAGTGTTAGATCATAAAAATCCCTTTTGGGTGGGATTACCATATGAAATTCCCCGACTTTTCCAGATTTTGACTAAAATAAATATTTTCCTTGACTTCTTTAGTCAGTTTTCGAATTCCCAGACTTTTCCCAGTTTTTCAGGTAGCATGGCAACCCTGAACATATATCTTTTGAAAATGTAGTGCACACTCATTATAACAGGCATAGATAATTTTAGTTACAGTTGCCTTTCAGAATAGCAGATTGTTTGCTGACCCAAATAACAGCTTTAAATCCCTTATATACAATAGTCACATAATATAATGTACCAAATATGAAACCTTTATGACATTTAACTGGCCAAAAATGTTCTCTGAGTTCATTTTCTTAAATAAACTTAATCACTGGTCCATTTTCATTATCAAAAGTATTTAAAAATTTCTTTGTATACAAATTTTAAATATTTCACTTTTAACACAATATTTTACACTTACACAGTTTAAAACCTCAAGAAAAAATGAAAAGCTTCATTAATTTTATTTCCCGTTTTTGGATTATTTTTAAAGCTCACTCCCCAGCCTCATGTATACAGTCGATTCAACATAAACACATTGGGAAATAAGCAGGATCTGGCAGTTAAAATTATATAACAAAAATGAGTTGATTCAATAGACTTGGCACATGGTACACCAAAGGAAAATTAGCCAATATGGGGGGGGGAGTCTTAACATGCATAGCACATTGCACGAAAGTGAAGAAATACTGTGCAACATAAAATTATGTGACATTTATTCAAACTATTTTATTTAAGAATACGAAGCAGAAAAATAATTTTTAATATGATTTAGAGGTTGTTATGCATTACATAATACAAGACAGATATCTGAAATCTTGAGAATAGTATTCTATGAAAAATTATTCATCATTTCCTTTTATCTTCACTTCATAATCATCTTGCAATTAAAATAAATGCAGTTCTTTGATATTAGCATACCATTTAATACTTCTAAGAATTACACTCCCCTATTTAGAATTGTTTATAGCCATAACCATTCATCAAAGTGCAATCTGTTGTGTGTGACATAATAAGGAAAAGTAAAGACTTAGTAAAAAAAAGTTACAAATGAAAGTAATTTTATAGTATGTGAAATGCCCATAGTTCATATGAATCTTTTTTTCAACACCATGTAGCAGCTATTATAACGACAACAACCATTCAAAAGGAACTTGTTTTCAGTTAAGATTGCTACTTAAAATGACTAAGTTCGTTTGTCGGTTGAATTTTTTTTTATCAAAATGCCAATTTCGTACCAACTGCTGTAATTTTTATCTGAACTATGAGTGTTTCACAATAGTCTCTAACACCAATACTTGTAATTAATATTTAGTATTTGCTACATGTTTTCCCATCCCTTTATTATGAAAAACAGTTTTCACACTTTTCTCATGAAGGGTTACAGTTGTAGGAACCTTTGAACAGAGGAACACACTAGTATATATACATTTAGGTATTAGGTAATGATAATTTTACATTACTTCTGACATATAACTTTTTGACATGAAATAATTAAATGATAAAAACAACAATGCAAAATGTAAGCAATAAATACCACAACAGAAATAGTCAGAAATAAAAAATACATAAATGCATTTACTTGCTCATCCAAGCTGGAGATAGCTGACAATGATGATACACTTGCTCCAAATTTAAACTTACGCTTCAGAAGCCTCTCTTTTTCTTCAATCTAAAAAATCAGTAAGCAAATAAATAAAACCTGAGGAAGTTCAATTAAATTATACTTCAAGATAGAAAAAAGCATTACAGAAAGCATTACCACACCTCCAAATAATACTAACTAGCACTCCTGAATACATGACCAAGTGCGTAAGATTTCAACCTAATTTTGAATCCTAGCGAATAAACTAGCTGTATGGATTTTCCCCATGCGTAAAGCTAATGTGAGTCAGTTCACTTATCAAGTCCTTTGAAAAGGCATTCTTTTCCCTACACAGCACTAGAGTGCTTTGCTGTACTCAAATAAACATTTTTACAAATTTTCCCATTTTAAAAACAGATTCTTTTCACTAGAAAAGTTAGTTCAAGATAGTCACTGAAAATAGAGCTTTTACATATTGATAAGGAGAAAAATTAATATTTTGAGGTTGGGGGTTTAACTCCTGCAAGATCCTTAAAAAACAGGTTATTTAGTACTTTATGTTTTTTCCCTTTTAAGAAGCCCTTTGCTGTTTCCAACAATGGCACTTTTAAGTACTTTGATTCATGCTGAAAGAGAGGCTTTTCTTTACAAGAGGATGGAAAATGCAGGGAATATTGTCTAAACCAGCATTTTTTAAACTGTGGACCATGACTACCTGGGGGTCGCCAAAAAATTTAGCATATTTGATATTTCTTTAACTTATTATACTTTTACAATTACCAAATATTTTTACACAATGTACCTGAAAATACATAAAGACAATACAGACATAGAAAACAGGAAAACGTTTCAATGCATTCTTATATATAATAGAAATGTTAATTTCGCTTGCTTTGCACAAGACGCTGTCATTTCGTTTGTTACTTATTTAAAATTTTCACATGGTTCTATGCATTAAAATTAGAAATTAATGCACCTTGCACCTTGCAATGCACAAACCTTGTAAGGCGTGTGTAAAAAATGACTATAAAAGTGCAGCAGACAGTGAAAATGATAGTGCCATCATCAATGAAATGCAAGCACTGCAAAATCTAAGAAAAATTCTTGAACTGAGAGGTGTTGATCAAAAAAAGTCATCAGCTGTTTTGCAAAACTGAGAAACAAAAACTAGTTGAACAATAATATGACACAAACATAGATATAATAGTTGTTTGTAGAAGATAGCATTTCATCAAGATTATAAAAAATTTTATAATTTAAAATCTGCATTAATAGTTTAGTTTTAGTATTAATTTTTAACTACTAATAACTATTATTTTTGGATTATTTAACCCTTTGATGGTTATGAACGAGTTCAGCTCGCAATCGAATCGTGCTTCATAATGCGCGCACACGAGTTCCGCTCGGGAGCAAGATTTTGACTGAAATGGTTAGTAACGAGCACTACTCGCGCAGTGAAATTTTTCCCCAATGCGTGCTGACGAGCTGACTTTGTTCGCCATTATTATTCTGCACTGATTGTGTTTCAAACAAATGCTACTCGCGAAATTTAGTTAGTTTTACTGTCTACAGATGACAGTACGAGTTCCATGAATTTCTTTGCATAATGAAGGTGGATTTTTTTTTTTTTTGACCTTGTTCATTTTATACGTATTTTGGCACGGTTTTTAGGGTGTTTGTACAGTAAAATGGCTCAAAAGCGAAAGTTAGATAGTTATGATGATGATTATGATTGTGATACAGAAAGCTTATCAAGTTTTAAATCTGATGAAGACTTTGTTCACAGTACTTCAAGCTCAGAAGACGATTCAAGCGATGAGGAAGATTTTTCGAGTGTTCGACAGTGGTGTATAATTGATTCAAGTTCTCACGCTCCTAGCCGATTTAGTTTTACTGGTGATGTAGGCATGAAAGCTTGCATGACAAATATTTCTGATCCACTAGAGTATTTTGAGCTGTTTTTTACTGATGAGATTATAAATCATATTGTTACGGAAACCAACATTTTTGCATAATGCCCCATTATGTGCAATTCCATGTTTTAAAATATATCACACACAAAAAGATTTTTAGGTAATTTATTATATTTTATATATTATGTATTTATATATTTTATATATTATGTAAATATATTTTATATATTATGTAATTTATATATTATGTATTTATATTGTGCTTCATAAAGTTTTACATTAGTTGTATTTATTTAGTCCTTTCAATTTAATATTTGTCTTATATTTATAATTAACTATTATTATTCATATAATTGGTTATAATCATTTATAATTTACTGTTTAATAATTATTTTAAAGTACGTAAAAACTTATTTATGTACTACAAATACTTTAAGAAATTTTTAAAACGCGCGAGGCGAGCTATCTACGGCATCGCCAGAGAAAGGTGACATTTTCGGAAGAACGGCGGGGGGAACAGCTGCCACTTTCGACTACTGTTTACTCCTAATGCTGCGCGAATTAAGTAAATGAAAACTGCTCATTTCCATAACCGTCAAAGGGTTAATGAATTAATTGTTAGTTATTATTTTTCTTGAAAAATTTAAACTGATATGACAATTTGTAACAGACGAATTGCCATCTATTAAACTTATATGCTTAACAAACTTTTGGAACAGAAGTGATTTTACTAAGTGCGAGTATTACACATAACATAAATAAGAGGAACTTTTAATTGACTCCTGACATCTACTTGCAATGAGTAGCAGAAAAATTATTATGCTAAAAGTGACAATCATGATAAAGGATAATTGAATGGGTGAGAGCACTGCAGTGAGGACATGCTATTGAAGAGCCCAACGTCAATTGCTCAAGCTAAAATATTTCATAAAGACTTGAAAACGCAATGCACATATGACAGGATGATTAACCAAATTTAAAAACCACCATGGAATAATGCAGTTAAAACAGGTGAGAAATATTCAGTTGATGCTAATGCAGCTCAACTATTTGTAGGTGAAATTAATCAAGTTTATCGATAGTGAAAAGTTACCTCCAAAACGAATTTACAATGCTAATAAAACTGGTCTTTTCTAATAATGAGTGTTCTAGACTATTTTGGCAGTCTCTGCAGATAAAACCCCAACTGCTGCCGAAAATTCTAAAGCCAAAACAGCAATTTTAACACAATGCTGCAGGAACGTGCAAATGTAAACTTTTTGTAATTGGAAAAAATACAAAACTTAAGACATTAAAATAGGTTAACTTTTTCGCCGTCATCTATCATTCAAATAAAAGAACATGGATTACACAAACACTAATGAAAATAATGGTTTGAAAACTACTTTATACTCAAGGTTCGGCAGCATTCGAAATCATTTGGTTTACCGGATGATATTTTTCTGATTGCAGACAACTGTTCTGCTCATACTTAGAAAGTAACTTATAAATAAAAGATAACAACCCTGTCTTATTCTTTTCTTCAAATTGTACATCTATCATTCAGCATATGGATACTGGAACGCTTTGTGTGCTGAAATGCAGATATAAAATCCATGCTAAATTTTCTGAACAGTCACAAGACCAGTCAAGAATTAAAATATTTTACATAAAATCTGCTGAGCGGAGCATTGCAAAGTCATGGGAAACTGCATCTGCTGATATTTTAAAATATGACTTGCATAATTCTATAGCCAGCTACCACATTTCATGATGATGATAGCCACAAATTTGTAAGTTTTTAGATATCACACACATAAGGCAAAATTACCCAATTAATAAAATTTATGAAGAAATGTGGAAAAATGGTAATAAATGAAGATGATATAAAAGTTTTTCACTGTGATTGATGACGATAATGCTTCAATCATCAATCAACTAAAGGATGGTGCGAAATCTGTAGTATGGTTCTAAATCAAGAAAATCTTGCTACCGATAAAAACAGAGGATAGACAGAAGTGATTGAGGCTGTTGAGAAAGAAAAAATTTTGATTGATAGTTAAGTGAGAATTCTTGACATGACAATTACACAGCTTGGAACTGTGGAACTTGTAACTGAACAAAAAAATTAGCTTTATTTTAAAACTGAAAAGCATTAGCACAAAAAATGAAGCAACTTGTATCGAAAAGATAAAACAAATACATAAAGCTTTTTTTAATCCCCTTACAGTCACACACTTCATTCTTCCATAAACAACTATTTCACATTCTTAATTTTATAATTTCTACATCATCCTACTAGATTTAAACTGATGATCTAAAATGTGGAAATTTCCAAAATTCAAAACTGCCAGTCTCAATGCTTCCAGATCTCAGACTTTGTACTCTACAGAGTTAAGAAATTATACACATGCTTCTTGAAAATCCTTGAAGTAATTTATAACAGTTCAAAACTTTACTCTTGGGAATATAATCATTAACAAATTCTTTGGGCAAATTTACATTTGTGCATAGTGCAATTTACCTCTGAAAGTTTTAATTTTTGACAAGGCACTGCACCAATTTAAAATTTTCTGCTTGTACAATAGACAGTCATTTAACACATCCTACATGAAATGCTATTTTAAAAGATTAATGTGCTCTATTATTTATATATAACTGTGCTTTCATTTTTGGTGTAATGTTAGGGAAACTGTGATACTTGTGTTGCACGCGCATTTCATTACTAGCATCTACGCATACGCTTTTGAGCTCTTTGAGTTTGTGACATGAGATTGTGAGTTAAGAGCGTGTGAGAGAATTTGTGGCTTCGAGTGGCCATAAACAATGTAAATTAATGAAAATAAAAGTGAGATATTAATACAGTCCATTGTTCCTGAGTCCCTGTATGTAACTGGCCTCTTGGCAGAATCATAGAGATATACTTAGGTAAAGACAATAAGGTTAGAGTAGTTTCAGTGAAAACAAAAGGAGGTATTTTTAAGAGATCAATTAATAAAGTTTGTGTTTTACTTATGCCAAATTAAACAAAAAGTATGTTATTAATTATTGTATTTTCTTATTATAGTAGTTTGATGTTATTATTTGATATTTACAATTATTTACCTGTATTTTGTATTGTCACACTGTGTAAAATTTTATTCCAAGATTTCATTTTGAATGATTACATCATGTCAAGGCGGGTGGTATGTTGCGCATGTGCACGAATTTCATTCTTAGCATCTACGCATGCACTTTTAAGCTCTTGGAGTTTGTGACATGAGATTGTGAGCTAAGAGCGTGTGAGAGAATTCGTGGCTACAAGTGGCCATGAACGATGTAAATTAATGAGAATAAAAGTGAGATAATACAGTCCATTGTTCCCGAGATCATTATAGTGTAGTGCCTGTACAAAACAACTTAACGTAGCGAGAGATTTCTGCAGAACTACTTGTGGTTTTTCTCAGTTAACTATTAGTTTTATCTATTATAATATTCTAAAACTGAATTTTAAATAATTTAATAATTTTATTTAATGAACTATTATAAAATCCATGTTATGTTGAATATTTATTAATAGAATTTTTTAGAGGTATTTTTTAAGTGAATCTACATTTAATGTAATAATACTAAAATTTAAGAGTCATCTAAAAATTCATCAATATAATCAAGTACTTTGATAGTAAAATTTAAGAGTCATCTAAAAATTCATCAATATAATCAAGTACTTTGATAGTAAAATTCTGATCAACTGCAAAAACTGATGTTTGAAAATTAATACATGATAAAAATCCATACATATAGCCACTGATGTTAGCTAATCCCATAATAATCACCAAAAGCAAACAGGTAAACACAACACTCCCACTTCAAAAAGCTCAAAGTTGTAAAGTCAGCAAAGAACAATGCTTATGTCTTTTGTTACCATAAAATATTTATCAATATGTGATGTTCGGCCATACAGCTGGTTCCTGGCCAATATTAAGCGACAGTATGAAAGAACCTGACCGAATACGTCTGATAAAAACAACCTCTGATGCTCACATCAGAATAATATATGCCTTCTGTTTCCAGTATCACTGTCCATTATTTAGCTGTGATAAAAGATCAGATATATGCCAAAAATTCTGGCTCTGTTCATTATTTTTTATTTCCTCAACTAAAAAATCAGATCTTCAAGGCCTGTTTTGATTCATTAAATGGAGAATATAGAGGGAGTTTTAAACATATGTCGAGAAATTATTTCCAGTACATACTCCAAGAATACTACAAATGCTGTGTTAAGTGCTTTTGAAAAAGATCATACGAGACTGCCATGAAAACTGCCCCTATCATGATAACTTCATAAAATTCAATTCAATCTCATTATTTTTTGACTAAATTTCGTTATTTGGTATCTTAAACACAATTCTATTGTTAATCATAAATGTTAGCTTATAAAAAAAATTTGCTTTGCTTATCATATAACATATATATTACTTGTCAAATATGTAAGAATTAAGATTCACAAATAAGGAAAGGTCATACTTGTTTCATAACTGAAGACACATTTTGACCAAACCTCTCAGCTCTTTTCTTTAGGACCGCTAAATCAGCAGACTGTTTAAAAAAGAGGAAAAAATTTCTAAATACCGTCTATGAATTGCAAGAGTTATAAATATGCAAAATATAAAAATATGTAAATATCTTAATATAGATGTATGTGCCTACTTTTATATCATCAAAACTAGAAAATTAAACAATACAAACAATAAAAATTCATCAAACTATAAAAATCATAGTATATTTAACCTTTTACATTGTGGCATACGATTGCATTATCTATGAAGATGGAATTTATTATGTGTGTGTGTGTATTTAATTATGGCAAAGCACACTAGGGCTATCTGCCTAAGAGGGGGGGATGCCTTTCGTGGAGGATTTTCTAAGGGAAACTGGCTTGTATACACGTTACACATGGGGAAAACCACGAAAACACCCATGTAGCCAGCCCGTTAGCAGGATTCGAACCTCGGACCGAACTACCAGTGTTCAGCGACTTTACCGCACGGCCGCTGGTGGGCCCAGGAATTTATTATGAAAATAAAGCTTAAAAAATAAAATCTGACAACTGCATGTTGTTGACTTTTAACAACATGCAATTATCAGACACAATATACACATCAGCTACCATAGCTAAATCTTATAAATATCATAATAATTTGCTTTGAGCTTTTTTTCTTTCTTAAAACTTTCAGGATGACGGGCACAAACACTGCATACTGTTGGGGCTGGCTAGGGTTTGGTAAAGCTCGATGATTTGAAGCTCAGTTAAGCTCGAGCTTGATTGTTTTTTTTTTGGGGGGGGGGCTTTCGAGCATTTAAAGTTGACAGAATTACATGATCAAAAGACTTATAATGGACTTATAATTCAAATAATATTTTTTAGAAATTTAAAAAAACCTTTTTCCTTACTTATGCATTTATATTAATGAAAAATATTTTAAAAACACCAGTGCATGTAGTGATTTATCTGATAGCTTCGACCTAATTTTGGTGCAAAAATTGTTGGCCACGGAAAATGTCCTCTCAGAAATAATTGACGTTGTTTTTATACTGTTAATAGCTTCAAGTTACCACTTTAAATTTACAGTCAATTCACCATTACTTTTTGACAAAGTAAATTCTTGACTTAATTTTTTAAAGCGGTCATCTTTCGGTAGTTTCCTGGTTGGAGCTTCTAATAGTACTTTAAGTTGTTCTTCAAGAGAAGCACCAACTTTGGTAGTTGTTTCGGCTTCACTGCTTGATTTTTCATTTGATGAATTTGGTGATGAATCTGGTGACGGAAATAAATGCTTCATCAAAGCAGCTGCTAGTTCTATAGAAGCTTTTGATGATGTTTTATTTAAGTTGTTTAGTGAATTCAAATCTATGATATTTTTGTTGATCTTGCTATTGATGTAAAAATCAATAGTTTCAGAAAGAGAACTACTTATTTCAGATTCTTGTTCAGTTAACTTCTCTCGCATAAAGTTGATAGAAATATATGCTGTTTGTAAAGTGGCTTGTTTTTCACCCATAGCGTTAAGCGCCACTTCAATTGGTTCAACCAATGATTGTAAGCATTTTTTTTTTCTTTTATTATTAATTTCAAGTTCTCTTACTTTTTTAGTGCTAACCTGATCTACTTTACATATTTCTGCCTTTCTTTATGCAATTCTAATGGAGAAATTTCAGCACATTTTTGTCACCAAGCAAAAATGTAACCAAATAAATTTATACAGTCTTTCCACAGATAAAAAATATTATTTAAAAGATCATGCACATATGAGATGCAAACTGCTACTTACAGTACTTGTACTGGTTAAGCCAACAGATCTGGAACTTCTTAAAGTTTTTTCAGATCTAAAATTGTAAAATATTAAAATTAAAAATTAAGTTTTTCAGAAAGTAATCATGTTAAACAAAAAAAGTTAAATATGTATCTTAAATCTTACTTAGAAAAAGAAGTTGCAGATGGTGTAACATTGAACCTTTTAGCCCTCATTGCTAATCTCTAAAATTTAAAAATAAAAAAATTTATAAACTTTAGAGAACATGTTTACTATGGCAGCAATTTTTCAAACATGAAAAAAAAAAAAATATTTTTAAGCTTCATTTAAACATTCACACACATAAATAAAATACTATTATTATCAATAGGAATTATACTTTAGCACTGCCACATTTTTTACATTTCAACAAACGTGACAATACAGTGAAATCACATCATGTCAAAACAAAACATCTACTGAGGATTTTAAATGATGAGAATACTATGATCAACAACATTAGAACTTATGGCAAAAAACCTCAAATAGATAGTGAAAAAATTTCCAAATTTTCTTGCTCTAACAAAAAAAGAACTAACATAGTTACACAAACCGAAAATAAGGCCACACATGATAAATATATAGCCAAAAACCATGCTGTGAAGAGTAAGTTCCGGTACACTGCGCAAAAAAAGGGGGGGACAGTTCTATATCTCCCACTTACTTTACACTTTACTGTCGCCGATTGACGAAATTCAAATTGCATTTTTCATGTCTCGAAAGCACAACTTAGGATATATATTAGATTTATATATAACACTGTTCTAACATAGGTATTTTGACACAAAATGGGACTTTTCTGAAATAACATACCAATGATACCAATGTTTCTCCATATTTTGATTCTACGACTCAAATTACGCTTAAATATTAAATTTTGTTAAATTTGGTGCAAAATTTATGGAGAAATTCAAAAATTTATCTTGATGCATTTCCCCCCCCCCAAGTTTGCACCAAGAATAATTCACTTGGCGAACTCCTTAATATATGGCAATCTACTTTCCTTTCCATTCCATTGAGCAGGAGCGGAAGAAAGTCACATCGTTCCTACCTTTTTACATTGTGCATGAGCACATAGTTCCTACTTTCAAAAAAATTGAACAAAGTGCCTAAACCATATTTGATGTTTTTATTGCTTTCAACAAATATGCAGATTTCAAAACGTACCAATATATAAATTCACTTATATTTTTGGAAATTTTGAATAAAAAACTAATTTTTTTTCAGATGTGCTTAGAAATACATCCACTTTAAGATGATGGTAAAAATTTTATAGATTATAATTAAAAATTTTTTCGAAAAATTTGTAAAAATTATTTAAAAATACGAATTTTAAAAATGGGCGAGTGTTATTTGGAATGAACCTAAATTTCAAAATGTGAAAGGAAGTATCAAATAAGTTTAATAAAAAAGAGATATTAATAAATATGTACCAAACTCAATTACCATTGAGGAGCTAAAATTTTGAGAGCTAATTTTTTAAAAACGACTTGTGTGATTTTTACAAAACTCAGCAATTTGGAGCAATTTTAGTAGTACAATTGAAATACAGGGGAAAAAAAAATAGCATGTAATTTCAGAAAAAGTCTGATTTTGTGTCAAAATACAGTAGAAGTCCATTAGTCCGGCATTCAACAGTCCGGAATGCCCGATAGTCCGGCATCGCTCCGGAAAATTGTAAAAATTTTGGTTTTCTCCAAAAGTGTGTCTTTAAAGCAAATAAAACCGCTCGAGAGCTATTCGAAAGTTTTCGGGGTAGTTCGAGATCATCCGGAAGCGCTCGGTATTGTTCGGAAACAATTAGCAGCCGGCTAGTCTCAGCCGTCACAACAAATTCAGGTGCAGTGCAGCTCCGTTAATCAATCACGAAGCGTCTTCGCCATTTTTTTTGTGCGTTGTTGTTTTGTGTCCTTTCACATCGCAGTAAACGTAACTTTTGAAACTGTTTATAAAAAAAAAGTGATTTTCGTTCTAACTGTACAGTGACCATGTTTTCAAAACCTAAGCCTTCGAGTTCAAAAGGAGAGAAACGAAAACACGTAACACTGGCTCTCAATCAGAAACTAGAAATCATCAAACGGCTAGAAAAAGGCGAGAATAGAAATGTTTTAATGAATGAGTTTAATATTGGCTCATCAACTATTTATGACATTAAAAAACAAAAGATGAACTAATGAAGTTTGCTTCTCAATCGGAAACAACTGAAAAATTGGCTTCTAGACAAACATTAAAAAAACCAAAATTGGAACAGCTAGATAGTGTATTGTTCAAATGGTTTAGTGCAGTACGTTCTGAAGGAAAGCCGGTAACAGGGCCAATGATTGTTGAAAAGGCAAAGAAATTCGGCCAAGATTTAGGAGTTGCTGAAAGTGAATGTTATTCTGATGGTTGGCTCAGAAACTTTAAGTTTCGGCATGGAATTCGAAGACTTGATGAAACTGGAGAAACCCTTTCAGCAAACCAAAACTCTGCAGAAAAATACAAAGACGAGTTTGAGAAAATCGTGGCTGATAATGATTTAACACCTGAACAGATTTACAATGCTGATGAAACAGGGCTATTGTGGCGATGTTTACCAACATCTACACTAGCTGGGGGAGGAGAAAAAGCAGCCAAGGGTTTTAAAAAAAAACAAAGACAGATTAACCGTTTTGCTATGTGCTAATGCGTCTGGAAACCACCGAGTGACCCCTTTTGTGATAGGTAAATCTGCAAAACCCAGGGATTTTAAGAATGTTACACACTTGCCTGTCCAATACGATGCTCAATCAAATGCGTGGATAACTGCCGCCCTCTTTAAAGACTGGTTTTTTCACCACTTTGTGCCTGAGGTCAAGGAATCCTTCAAAAGCCTTGGTCTACCAGAAGACACTAAAGCCATCCTTCTTTTGGACAATTGCAAAGCCCATCCGCCAGTAGATGAGTTAGTTTCTGGAAATATTGTTGCTACTCTTGAAGAAAATGACTCAGACGCCGAAACGGAAGAAAAGGAAAAAATCAGCTGGGCAGAAGCTGCAGAATCACTAAATAAGTTTATCTCTTTTGCCGAGGCTAGTACTAGCTACAGTGCTTCAGAAATTATTGATTTCTATATCATTAGAAATAAATTTTATACTAAACGCCAAAAGTCAAGAAAACAAAAAGACATTCGTGACTTTTTTAAATCTAAGTGAAATATGTTTTACAGTACGTGTACATACATTATATGAAATGCAAAATAAACTTTGTTGTATGTATTTGCATACTGTATTTTTAGTTTAATTATTAACCTAATTGTTCTTATAATTACCGCCCGATAGACCGGAATTTTCGGTAGTCCGGCACCGAGCCGGTCCCGAACGTGCCGGATTATCGGACTTCTACTGTACCTATATTAGAACAATGCTATACATAAATTTAACACATATCCTAAGCTGTGCTTTTGAGACATGAATTTCATCAATCAACCCAGTAGAACAGGAGATGTAGAACTGTCCCCTTTTTTTAAAAATCTCTCAATTTAATTGACTATTTGAGATCTATGATTTAAAACTGCAACATTTAAAAATGCATTAGAATACAAAATTTTGAAATTTTCAGAAATTATACAGTAAACTCTTAACATTCTTTTAAAATAATGTCATGAAGCCATTAATTGGATGACTTTTCTAAAATTAAAACAAAAATATAACATTACAGCACAAAATCACATATAATGCCATTCTTCCCATTTAAATGTTCAATATCTTAAATAAATGAGGGTGGAAAATTAACATTTAATGATTCTTTACATCGAAAATTTAATAAATTAAACATGAAAAATTAAGCATAATCAATATTTATATACAAAAAGCCATTTCACACAAAAACATCTTTCAATAATTAATAATCACCCTCAAATAAAAACTTGAAAATACAAAGTAATGCAACTATAGGTATAGGTTCTAAAACTGCAGATGTGACAGTAGCAAACTCATAATAATCTCTATTTTAATTTTCTTAAAATTACTTCAATACTAGCTCACACATCATATTTGATTAAGATAAAGTACAAATTATGAAATAAATATTTGTATTATTGCCATGCATTATTTTTAAAGAAATAAGAGTGAACATTAAAAAAAAATATGCCAACATTTAACATTTTATCAAGTATTCTATCGGATATAAAATATTTTTAATTTCAGTGTGCCATATTGGTGCCACTTAGAGAAGTGTAAACATTTTTTCTTTTGAACTTTTAAAACTTTTTTTTTTTTTCCCTTTTTTTACTGCTAGTTATTAACAAACTAGGCAATTTGAAAGCAATAAATGCAGTCATTTAACATTTTCATTAATTATCACTGGAATTCATGAAATCACATTGGCTGGATTTATTAAAAGCATTACATATATTTTCTTAGTTAAAGTAACTCTTTTAGGTGACTGATTGTGCCATAGACTAAATATCTGAAGTGACACAGACAACAAAAGTAAGGTTTGAGGATAATAATCCTTCTGAGATAAAATATTTATGGCAATACATTGGGAACTGCATGACACTGAACTGAGAATTCTAAATTATGCTGTTCCTAAAACAGCCTGGGGTTTTGCTTTTGAATTTTATGTGGCATAAGTGTGAAGAAAATGTTTAATAAGTTTATTTAACGATGTAAAGTTAAAAAGACAAAAAGTAATATCAGCAGGAGTGAGTCCAAGAGCAGATATACAAATTGTGAACCTAACAGAAGCACTTAAAAAGATTAATAAAACTTCTATTATTATGTTTAAATCTCAATCCTTTCAGATTTCCTTTCTTGAAACTCCAATTATAAATTCTTAGGGTTAAACATATTCATATAATGCACACTGCTTAAGAAGGACTCAGAGAAACACTCCACTTAAAAGTTAATTCAATATTTAACTCCCTATTCCACCACCCCCTCCAATTACATACTTCAAGGAACCAAAGTATTCAAGAAATGGAAATCTTGTTTCTGAGAATTTTTTGTGTGAAGAATAAAGTTAGCTTGTGCATTAAACTGCAATTAAATAACATCTTAAAAATTTGAAACCGAGAATTTGTATTTTACTTAAATTACTTAAAATTTTCAAGAAATATTAACAACAAAACAGCAATATTGTAGAATTTCCAGACATTACCAATGGAATGAGACTTACCTCATCATCTGTCATGCTTTTCAGTGACAGTTTCTTCTTGCCACCTGCTTGTGTTGTTTTTATAATAGATGTTGATTTCACAGGAGATAAAGATTTAGGAGTAGATGTAATAACATTAGTCCTAGTCAGTTGAATTTTTTTCCTAGTAACTGTACTTTCAGTCCCTTTTGTACTTTTTTTCAAAGGTTTGGATGGAGGGTTATCTGTACTCAATTTTGAGTCTCCTATTGAACTATCAACTATTCTCATTGAATCACCTTCAGATGAAAATAAGGACTGATCATTATCTTGTAAAGAAATACAAGAATCATCTTCTGCAGGTTTATTTCCATCATCAAATGAATCAGATCTACCTTCATCAGCAAATGGATCAACTGTTAAAAATGAAACATCTAAAATAGGAAAAGCAAATTAAATTTTTGAAGTGTTCAAGGGGGGATATATTTTAGACAGGGAGAACATGCAAAAATAATTCTTGACACAAAATATTGTATAAGCTATTCACAATTTATTCCACATTCAGATTTTGAAGTTCAGTTAATAAATTTTAATTATACACTCTCATTTGTTTGTGCAACAATTCGAGATATAAAGCTCCATGAGAAATTCCCATTTAACATTTCATTTAGCTTGATGCAATTCTTCAATATCATAACCTTCTGTCAGCCAAAATTATATAATAAAAATAAGGTAATTGCATGTCTCAGCCTTCAAAGAAATAGATTCCACTCACTTTCTAATTGCATTGACCCCATTCTAAACAGCCATCAGAGTGATTATCTATGAAATAGCCCACAGCACTTCAAAACTATTACTATATTTTTTAAAAAAAAGAGGGACAGAATGATCAAATTTAAATCAATTTTACATTATGCTGAAATTTAATCTTAGAAAATAACAAAAAGGATTCTAATCATTTTGCTCAAACTTTTTTTGTGCTAAATACTAGAATAATTTCAGTTGTCTTGAAAGGTAAAAAACATGCATAAAATTTCCTTTATTTTCATTGAAATCTTTCTCAGATTTCAGTGGCAGCTCTGTTATCAGTAATTAAGTTTTTTGAGAACCAAAACTAAAAGCTATTGAAATCAGTAAACTGCTGAGTCTAAAAAAATACTTTTTCTAGGAACAGCTGCATATCAGCAAACGGAAGATGAATATAAAATATTATTGACTAATACATTTTAAAGGTAACATTTGCTAAATACTCAATATTAGCTGCAAACTGCACATGGCTGACAACAGAACTTTAAATAACAAAATGATCTAAGAAAAACAATGTAGTAAAATTACCTCTGGAACAAAGGCAATAGTTTATCAATGGACTGAAATAAATTAAAGAAATTCTTTGAAGAATTTAATTCAATTAAAACATTACTGCTGATAAACTAAGGCTATTTTTAAAATCCTTACCTAAATGATAATTTGCTTTTTTTACGAGATAAAACATGAAGGATCAGGAAATACACTGAATATTGGCTTTTTTAATGGTAACATGTTTATTGGGAATGGAATCTCAGAAAATATACTAATTTAAAGGCTTAAATTTTTGCCCTAAGAAAATACACAAACAAAAATTTTAAGTTTGTGTTTTCTTATTCTAGCAGCTCTTATAAATATCTTGTAAACAGAGTAAAAAATTTAATATGAACTTTTAAAATAGTATTTATCTTATACAAGTCAAATTAAATCATAGTTTGAATAAATTTAATCAACAGTATAACCAAAAAATATGGTGGAAAAAACAAGGATATAAAAATTTTCCTAATTTAACCTGACTCAAAAATGAAACTTAGTTTAAAAAAAAAAAAAAAAAAAAGGCTTGAATACTCTAACTAAACATGCATCACAAATTGAGGAAGTCTTGGAATTTACTACAGTCAAAAGTCATTAATTCGGACACCCATAATCCGGACCTCAAAGCTAAAAACTTTCTGCGCATGCGCCACGTTGACACATGCGCATAGCCGTTTACGCGTATGCATAAGACCTTTACGACTGCGCATATGCAAGCGCAGAATACGTTTTCGTGTGCGCGTTTTATGTATAACGGACGGTATAAGCTAAAATTATCTAATTATCTATTTCAGTTAATGTTGAAGATTGAGTTGTTCCTTAATCTTCAAATTGGATTCGGCTTATTATTTTTTGCAGACTGTAAGAGCAAATTTATAAAAGTAAACTTGAACTTTCGATTATGTCAAATAGAATTTCCGATGCTGGAGCTCCCAAAGGATCTACAAAATGAAAGTATGTTTCGATGTCCATCAAACAAAAAGTGGAATTGCTGCAAAAAATGGGTAAAGACATGAAGAAGGTGACAGAGAGGTTAGTGAAAACGAAAAATTTTCGATTGACAAGTTAGTCGGTATTCTCGGCACAGCAATTACGGGACTTGAACAGCGGAACTTTGTAACTGAACAAGAAATTATGTTTGTTTATAGAATTAAAGACAAAGTATTATTACATAAAACGAAGCAACTTAAACAACTTACATTGAAAGTAAACAAATAAATATTAAGTTTTTTTTTTTTTTTTTTGTAAATTTTGATACCCTTTAGATCATAATTGTCCTTTATTTCATAAATTAAGGTTTCATATTTTTAATTTTAGAATTTCTGCATGCTATCTTACGAGATTTAAACTGATGATGTATAATCCGGAATCGCCGAAGTCCCGACAAGTCCGGATTAATGACTTTTGAATGTTTTAAAAAATAAATTTAAAACTACAGCATATCTATCAAGTGTGGACAAAACACAGAGAGGGAGGAAAATTTCCTCATAATTTACTCCAATAAAAAGTTTAAGGCTATTTCACAAAACAAAACAAAACAAAAAAAGGAGAAAATTGAAAATGAAATTAAAAAACTAGAAAATGCAGATCAAAAGGGGAATCTTGCATAAAAAGTATACAAAAGTACATAAAAGCAAGACTACAGTTTGAAAAACTAAAATTATATATAACCAATGGACTTTTGAAGCCAAACTCTGGCTAATAAGTACATTTGAAATCAAAAACATGTTACAATGAATCTAAATCCTAATAGTAAAACAATTGGCTAATCTTTGGAATATGGTAACAGGTAGTTTGGCGACATTTTGGTAAGGCGATAAAGGTTACTAGGTAGGACTTAAGCAATAATCTGAGAAGTACACAGTTCGAAAAAAATATGCCTTTACTTCGTGCAAACAAAATGGCGTCCAAAAAAAAAAAAAAAACTAGCAGGGTTGATCGCTAAATTTTTGCCAAAAAATCGCCAAGTTACCATAATCCGAAGATTCACCAAACAATTTGATGCTTTTTTTAAACATTTATTTTGAGGTGAAGCTGAATGCATTTTGAGAAATATGGTCTCTCTTGAAGAACATTGTGTACTTAAGAAAGAACACAGCTTGTCAGTCTCTAAAATGTATTCAAACTTATCCAAGATCATGCTAAACAAATATAAATCACTGTCAACAATTACCTCCATAATGGCACATGTAATAAAAATTCTGCATACAGTGAAGGTAATTTGTAAGAGCTTAAATTTGGTGCCCATATGTGTCAACCAAATGGTCAGTACTTTTTTTTTTCATGTTTGTGACATATTTACATAAACCTACTGTAACATACTTTTGTTCATCTTATATTGTACATATTCATATATTTTGGTTTGTGGTTATACATTACATTCATTACACTATCATGTACAGTGATCAGGTAGATTATTTATCCAAAATGACGAAAGTTTAATATACAGATTTTGTTCATCTTATATTGTACATATTCATATATTTTGGTTTGTGGTTATACATTACATTCATTACACTATCATGTACAGTGATCAGGTAGATTATTTATCCAAAATGACGAAAGTTTAATATACAGGGGCATTGATTTGGAAATAGATGCTATTTCTATGGATGAAAATAGTGGTGATGGTATATGGTGCAACAATGGTATTCATTCCTACATTGCTCATCTGACTCCCATGCATTTATTCAGAGCAGCTCCAGACATAAAAGCATCTCTGTTTCCCAACCTATAACTAAATTTCTTTTGCCATTTTTTAATAATTAAATTTGTACAATGCACATGGTTTCAATAGACAAATGTACATGGAAATTCAGAATCGTCAAAGTTTTATTAATTTTTTTAAAGAACAACTAACAAAAAAGATTAAGGATATATCAGTAAATGGGGATTAAATAAACCAATTTCTATGGAACTACAGCTTCATTTCTAATATCAATCTAAGAATAAGAAAGAAAAGTATACAAAAAGTATTATTATTAAATACACTCATGACCATAAGTCATGCGGAAATCGAACTCTAAAATAAATATATCACCTGTAAAATCACTACACACATCTTCAAGAATCATATGCAAACTTCAGGAAGTAACCAGATGACACCGATGGTACGTCACAATGACGAGAGTGTAAGAGAGTGATATATAAAGAATACAGGCAAAGAAGTAAAATTGTTCGCAGGCACTTTATAAGCATTTCAGTTGAATAACCGAATAGTTATGACACAAAGGACTCATTTGGATGATTTTTTACGTGGTAGAATTATCGGCCGTCTGGAATGTGGGCGTACCCAACTGGAAGTATCAGACGAACTTGGAATTGCCCAGAGTGTCATCTCCAGGATTTGGCAAGGATTCAAAGATTATGGTAATGTGAGTAGACATTACAGCACAGGTCGCCCCAGAGTTACAACGCCAAAAAGAAACAGGTGGAGCACAGCCTCAGACCTGTCTCATCAGTTCTCTTCAGCCACTGGTTCAACAATTTTACGGCAGACCGTGTACAGACGCTTAGGGCAGATTGGTCTATATGCTCGTAGACCTGTCAGATGCGTTCCACTTACTGCAACTCTTACTGTCGCCTGCGGCTAGCCTGGAGTAGAGAGCATGCATTGTGGACACCGCAACAGTAGGCTTGCGTGATGTTTTCCGACGAGTCCAGGTTTAGCTTGCAGTCTGATTCTCGCCGGACTTTCATATAGAGAGCTCCAGGTACCCGTTACCACCAAGAAAACATCACACAATTTATGTTTATGGATGACAATGGCTGTGCTCACCATGCAAACATTGTAAGCGAATGCCTTCAATTGGAGGATATCACCCATATGGACTGGCCAGCATTCTCACCGGACTTGAATCCAGTAGAGCATGTGTGGGACATGCTTGGCCGACGAGTTGCAGCCTGTCAACCTTCTCCTACATGTCTACCGGAACTTCGGAGAGCATTGCTTTTTGAGTGGCGTAATATCCTCCAAGATCAGATCGATAATTTGATACTCTGCCTAGGCGTTGTATGGACTCTATTGCATTGTCTAGGAGACATACAATGTATTAACAATCATACCAACAATGTAATATTGGTTTTTTGTAAATAGGTTTTTTTTTGTAATTTGCTCCAGGGAGAAAAAAAAAAATCGCTAATTTTTTTAATAATATCAAACATATAGCATCTTTTTTGCTCTTTACCTTTTGTTTAATAAATACGCTTTACAAATAAGTCAAATTTGTTTTGCTTCTAACTCTTCCTTTGCCTGATTTTGCATTATCCTGAATTTATGGACATGAGTGTATAATTTAATATAATCATAAAATAAATGTCAGAATAAGCTTAACTCCCTAAGAATTAATTAACAAGTAATTAACATTAAATTAGAAACAATGCCCTGAAACATTTATATTATACACTTTCAATAGTAACATATATATTAAAGATTAACCTGACCACTATTAAAAATTCATTTATTTTTTTAAAATGTTATTAAGAAGTAAAAGTGTGATGAAAATCCCAATCTATGGCAACACTGAAGTTTAGAAGTAATACATAATTTTACATACATTTTATTATGTTGGTTTCAAAAATCTTAGAACAATAAATTATATGTTAAAAGCTACAAAACATTTGTGCATTTTTAAACTGAAATTTTTCCTTGCATATTAGCTTATTGATATCCAATTTTTCCCACTAAAAACCTTTTTAAGTTCATTTACTTTAATACACAGATCACTGTTCCTATTAGGCTCTACTTCACCTGATAATTTTTTAATAACTTCAATAATATCCCTTTTTGAGTAGTTTTTTTTTTTTTTTTTTTTTTTTTTTTTTTTTTACATAATCATTATCTTCATCAATAATTTTCATATTAGAATTTTTAACAGAAATTTTAAAAAGGTAGTACAAGCATTTCAAAATAACGAGATTTGACATAAAAATTACCTGACAACAGATAACTTACTTGAAATAGTTTATAATGATAAAAATAGAAATATAATAAGAAATAAGACTTATGTTTAGGGAATGTTATACATGTCATGAATTTAAGTACCTAAAAAGAGCTGAAAAACCAAAACTAAAGTAATTGGTTTCGAGAGAGGAAATATATGTATAACAAGAAAAACATCACCCTCATTTCAACTGGTCACACTACATCAATGGTAAACACATTTAAGAGTGGAATGATAAAACATTTAACATTTCAATTACAGAAAAATCTCAAACATATAAATTATATACTGTGATTTATTTAGATATGATTAATCCTTTTTAATAGCACACTGATTACAAGACCAGAGTTTAAGAAGTTATGAATTAAAAATGAAAGCAATTTTAAAGGTTTCCTTATATTATATATATATGGCACTTAAAATGTTCAAGTTTCTTATAAAATAAAATCAGCAAGTTTCTAGCAAAAACACAAATTTTTTTTTTTACTAAAAATTATCAATCCAATACCAAATAAAAATTACATTGCACTAGTCTATGGTTTCTGGTCAGGTTACCACACATCATAAATGCAAATAATTCAAGTATATTAAATACTAAGCATTGGCCTAATGGTCAGTTTAGAAAACTTCTTTCTTGTTACCCACATCTCCACCGTGGAATGGAAAAAAAGAATCCACTAGGCAAAAACATTATGTCACCAAAAACTATTTATGTGACAGGCCAGTATGTGCATAGCACAAGTGCATTTATTATGGCCAGTGTGAAATGTCAAAGTTGTATGGACTAAGTTTGCATAATTCTTTGATATTTTTTTAAACGAATGTTATTTTGAAAAGGGCAGCTGCCTTTTGTGCATTAGCTTTGTCAACAACAAGTTCCAAAATAAGTTAACCAAAATTAGTCACCAACAAGTTCACGAATGCTCTTCAAAATCAGCAATAAATTTGTGATTTTTCAGTGTCAGTGCAGATAATCGAAAGTACCACTGAAGAAATTAATCATAAATACAAGTACATTAAATACTTTATTGGTACTTGATCCCGATACAATGCAATGTGCATTGTGTCAGGATCAAGTAATTATGAGAGATTAGAATATCATAGAATTGAAAACTATTCTTGTACCTACCATTTGTTTTTGAACTAGCAGAAATATGAACAACAGAAATTGTTAAAAATATTTTGTAAGTGAAAGAGTTCTCAGGGTTCATACACATTTCTGCACATGGAAATTAAGAACTCTTAAAGACCACTAATGAAAAAAAATTAAGGACCTATCAGCAAATGGCAGATGAATAAATTTAATTAAAATTCAATAAACGTATGCCTGATTTCCAGTGAAGAAGAGGTATATTCTCACTCTTAATCAGAACCACATCACCAACTTTCAGATCTCAACTTACACTACTTAGATCTCTGCTGCAACCTAGAGAAATAATCACTATTACATCACTTCCAAAAGTGTTGAGAAACAGCCTCAGAAAATACTTCCTCCAATCGCTGTGACTTAGCTTCTCTTGAGTTAGGTTAGGTTCTGGAACAGCACTCAACACAACTCCTGACAGAAGGTGTCCTTTTACATTTCTTTTTTACTTTACGATAATTACTGCCACAAATTTTTATTGTTGTTAGAGTTAAAACAATGGCTAATCTTTGGAATATGGTAACAGGTAGTTTGGCGACATTTTGGCAAGGCGATAAAGGTTACTAGCTAGGACTTTAGCAGTGCACATGGATAAAGTCAAGAGTGTGCGCAATGTCATTTTTGTGCAATTCTGGGATTTTTTTTAAAGTGAAAATAGGTCGACGTGTACGTGGATACCGTGTATGTGCAATTCTTAAAAACGCGGCAAGCAGTTTGCGATTTTCCAATTTTGCACCTAATCTTCGTCATGATTAAGCACTTTTGTCCCATAAAAGTTCAAGCATAAGCGTAATTCGGCTAGCAGATTGTTGGAAAAAAATGTTGAGTAAAAAAAGAAAAAAAAAATGCCTTTACTTTGTGAAAACAAAATGGCATCCAAACAAAAACTAGCAGGTTACTGTAGCAGGGTTGGTTGCCAAATTTTCACCAAAAAATTGCCAAGTTACCATAATCCAAAGATTAACCAAAACAATTCCCAATAAATGCATTTGTCAATGCACACATTTGCATTTTGTCATCTGGTGGGTACTTTTGACAATATGTTTATACTAGAACACATGAATTAAAGTATATTTGATTAAAACAAAAAGATACTTATTACTCCACAATGCTACCTTTTAGCGGTCAAACATGCTCAATGCTTAAGTAATAGTCACTGCTGTATGGCAAGCATGCCACTTGCTAGGAATATGCCTTACCATACAATGACCTTGCAATTAGATACATATTTGCAGACACACGACTGTAAATATTACATATTTGCCACTTTATATGGCCTGGTTTAGGTATTACGAGCAACTGTTTTGCCTTATTTATTTTGTTTACCTGCTTCACCCCTGAAAGTTTCAGGGCAACTGTTAACAGAACATCCAGTAACTTTACTTATGAAGTGATCAGACTTTCCAATTTTTACTAAGAACAAATTGCAAAGAGTCTGGAAACGTATTATGTAATTATTTTGGTTCTTAAAAAAACATACAAAGTTTTAAAAAATTACAAACATACCAAAAAGAAAAATGCTCATTATAATATGTATAGCAGGCACAGACAATGTAGTATTAACAATGTCTTTATATTTATTGCAATATTTTATGAATGAAATATAATTTTCACATATTATATACACTGTGATAATGAGAAACAAACTACAAAGTATCGCAGCATACCCTTCCTAGAAATACTAGCTGCTTGAAGCCGTTCCATTAATTCAGCTTTACTACCAGTAATGGATAAGCCAAGAGCTTCTAATCTTTTCTTCAAGTCAGGAATCTATCAAAGGAAAAATATCTATGTATTAAAAGCTGTTTCAAAAAAGAGGAAAAAATATTTAAAAAAATCTGAAAGCTTTCAGATTTTATATTACGCTCAATGGTTCCCCCCCCCCATTTTTATTATTTTTTATTTATTTATTTTATGTTTTGTACGTTACCTTTATTTATGTTCATGTTTTTTTGCACTTAAACCATAAAACTAAATTCAACAGGAATATTGCAAAAAAAAAAAAAAAAAAAAAAATTTAAAGCATGCATATCTTTAGAATTCCCAATACGCAGTCTTGTGTACTAGAGATAATGTTTTTTTCCATACAGTGTTGCCATTGCTCGCTTTGAAAACGTCGAGTTTCTTAATCAAAAAATGATAAAGCTTTAAAAAATGAAATAGATAATAAAAGAAATTCTAAATTTGGGCTTCCAGATGCCCATATTCACGATGCCATTATACAAAATTTGATGGTTTTAAGTACCGTTATTTTATCACAATGCAAGAAACATACATACATTTACACAGATTTTTCATTATTTAATTTCTTTAAATATAATACAGGGTGATAATATTTGGTGCAACAATTTGAAACTTTTAAAGTTTTTGATGCAAAATGCCAAAACGAAATTAATAGCCTTTCAGGCAAACGACTACGTAGATGGCAATTCAAATACATGATGCATTAGTACTTCGACTTTGAAGTTGAATAACTATCTAAAACTGCTTAGATTGTAAATTTCAAAGCAAATAACACTTCCAAATTTACAGATGTCTATGCCTAGAATAGGTAAAAGCATATTTAAGAGTACCCCTTGGCCAAATAAGGATACTGAGTTTTGTGATCCATGTACACATCGACCTATTTTCACTTAAAAAAACATCAGAGAACTGCACATAATAGGCTAAATCGCCGCTACACAAAGCCAAAATAAAAAGACAAAGAATTGCACAAACTCGGTATCCATGTACAAATCGACCTATTTTCACTTATTTAAAAAAAAAATCTCAGAATTGCATAAATGCTATATATGGTGTAGTAAGAAGAAATTCCAATTCTGCAAGATCATTCCACAGTCTTTCTACTAATGATGCAGAGTTATCTACACCCCCTTTTAAAAATTCTTAATTCTAAGAACATTTTTATCACCAAATATGCACTTCCCCATTATGTGAATTTTGGGAGCTTTTGCTGCTTACCTAAATTTACCAATGGAATTTGTAACTAAATGAATAAGTTTAATCAAATAATGGCAAATATCACATCTATCCTCCTCCCTTATATTTATTAATACGTCAATAAAATAGAAAATAACTATTTATTGATGTATATAGTCAATAAATAAAAATACTACCTCATTTTGCCAAATTTTTTTTCAATTTATTTTAATTTCATTTCAAATTCAAACTGTTCAACAAAATCTGGAGTCGGAGTCGACATGATTTTAGAGACTTTAGATCCGATTCCTTTTACCCAAAAATCTGCCTAACTCCGATTCAGACGTCAAACGTTTGGTTGTTTTTTAGTTGAGCATAAGAAGAATTAGCCCAATCACTATTTCATTGCATTTGTAGCACATGCAGAAATCTGAAAACTAAGGGAATTGCCTTTATTCCAACAATTAATTATTGCCACAAAAACAAGCAAAATATTTTCAAGCAGTACTTCATAATATGAGTGATGAAACATATGAAATGCCATCAAAAGAAAAGCACAAATTTTAATTTATTGGTCCATAATACTTTGAATACAAACACAAAGGTGAAAGAGAATGTTCAGAGTAAATGAAATGCGACTTCCAGAAGAGAATAAATGAAAAGTGAAAAGTGACTTCCAGAAACGGTAGCATATTGGGCTAAAGTGCAGAATCGCCCACTTATTTGATTGGCGTTAGGTGCTTTTTACAAGAAAGAGAAGATTTAGATTTTTGTCAATTTTCTTTGACTTTTTAAGTGAAAATAGTCGATGTGTACATTGAGAACGTCAAAGGAGTGCACAATGCCATTTCTGTGCAATTCTGGGATGTTTTTTTAAGTGAAAAGAGGTCGATGTGTACATGGATACAGAGTATGTGCAATTCTTAAAAAGGCGCCAAGAAGTGGGCGAATCAGCACTTTCCCCGCATATTGCAGTATTATAAAATGCAATATGAAGATTTAAGATCAAATGACAAAATATATATATTAAATAATATGTTGCTTCTACAAAACAACTAAAATAATCTTAATTTAAAAGCTGCATGAAATATATGTACGTCTACTTAATTAGAATGCATTTTGCTGACTGTAAGACTATATTAACATATTCAAAAAGGCAGGTTCTTATGTCATTTTTAAAATCAGTACCTACAATTATAAGATGGTAAATTCTAAATCTACACGAATTAAGAAAATTCAACAGTCAGTATTACTGAATACAAGACGGCTATATTCTTACGAACAGGCGTATCAAATAATATCTGTTTTTCTCTTACATTCTCTATAGGGGTATTTGGCTTCATGTTTATCCAAAATCTTAATACCTCATATTAGCTGCATATATTAAGAAATGTTACTGCTTATTTGCTAAGAATTAATTACCTCATATTAGCTGCATATGTTAAGAAATGTTACTGCTTATTTGCTAAGAATTAATCAGAATTTACAATAAATATAAATAAAACAAAATATTTTACTTTATATCAGGATAAACATATTTCAAAAGACATTTATTTCGATAAAAATAATGAATGGAATGGCGAAAACAGACACGAACATATAAAAATGCTCAACAATACAAAATCTTGCAATAAGAAACTCTGCACTTATAATTTTCAAACATTGAAATCAGAACCATTATACCGCTTATGAGTACTAACCTTCAAGCTTTGAACTTCAGCCGAAATAACAACCTTTTCACTTTCTGATACCTTCGCGTCGGCCATTATAAATTCCCTCGCTTAATAAACAATAATGCCAGATTTCAAACACAATTTTAAAAATTACTTTTTCAGTGCAAAATTTTTACTCCTAAAAAAATTCAAAACTGAATGTCTTCAAAACCTCAATCAAAATTTACTTTTAACGCTCAAGAATTTCACAAATAAATTAATAAATTTAACTAATTTTCGGCTTCAGGGTCAGCCTCCAATTTCCCCCTTTACAAAGAAATATTCGTTTTCATGAACGCAGAAATTTCAGCTGTTATTTTCACGAATTTTACAGAAATTTTTGAGATTTTTTTAATATTGAATATTTCTGTGAACATTCACAGAACTCAAGGTGCGTAAAAGAACAGGTTAGCTCACTTGGGTAAACAAATGAAAAGCCAGGCGCTTGTTTATCTGTGACGTCACTGAAGATTCCTATAACTGCTCGTCCTACACGGAATCATTGACTTTTTCCTGCTCAAAAACACCAGGGTTCTGCTGGATGTTTCTGTGCTGGATGAACTCTCATCTGTCCATAACCCGGTCAGAATGATTCTGGACATTCGCAGCTATACCTCACCAAACACCATAGCCTTTACTGCTGGCTGGCGAAGGTATGCCAAAGCTCTCAACAACATTCAGTACACTATACCCACAATACATAAGAGGGATAATACTGATAGCTTTATTCAGACTTTAACAACATCTATTATTAGATCCCATGCCAATGCTCAGAAGAAGGTTCCCAAAAGACATATCTTCCGAACCAAAGAGCTAAAGCAGCTGATCACCCAGCGGAACGCAGGTATTCAATACGAGCGGTACGAGACAATTTCAACGTACCCGTAACCGGGAGGATAAACAATCATTCGGTCGTCTCTCGAATGCTGTCAAGTCTCTATTAAACACTCAGGCACAACAAAGCTGGACCAGATACCTCAATGCACTCTCCACAGATGATAACTCTCTATGGAAAGCCATTAAAAAGTACACGAAATGCTACAAAAAAATTCCGCCCCTTAAAGGCCATCAAAGGACCCATTACACAGTAATTGAGAAAGCAGCACTCTTAGCTCATCACATGACACTACAACAGAAAACCTTGTTCATCAGTTTCACTCCACCTTCTCAACAAATCCATGCACAGACAACATCATTCCAGCCTTACCGTCAGACGTCTATGCCACCGTCAAAAGACTCAAGAAAAGGAAAAGCTTCGGTATTGATGCCATCACAAATAACATGATCAAGAAATTCCCTGTCAAGATCACCTTCATGCTAACTAAAATCTGCAATATTATCCTCAACTGGCAATACTTTCCTCGGCAGTGGAAAATAACTAAGATTATACCTATCGTTAAGCCTGGTAAACCTGCGTCGGAACCTGTATCTTACAGACCAATAAGCTTATTATCTTTAGTAAGCAAAATATGTGAAGCTATTATATTCAAAAGAATCAACGAATTTCTGGACTCCAACAATGTTATTATTCCGCATCAATTCGAGTTCAGAAGACATCTCTCCACTACCAAACAGCTCTACTAAGCGATAGAAACTATTGCAGATTGAATGGCTAACCGGAAAGTGACTAGTGGTTTGTTCCTTGACATTTCAAAGGCTTTTGATCGAGTTTGGCTGGATGACCTCACTTACAAATTACACATCCGGGGCTTCCCAGGCTACATAATAAACATTATTAATTCCTACCTAACAGGTAGACACTTTGTTGTTCACGTCTCCGGCACAAATTCCACAAGCCATGTCATCATGGCTGGCGTCCCGAAAGGATCTTTGCTCAGACCTACACTTTTTAATATTGACGGGAACGACATACCTTCCACACACGACACAGCATTAGCTATGTATGCAGATGACACAGCTGTCCTCGCACAAAGTGCATTTCCAGGTCCAGTTATACAACGACTACAAAATTACGTACGCACGCTAGAGACTTGGCTCTCCAGGTAGAAGATCCTCGTCAACGTGCGAAAAAAAGAAGAAGCGCAACTTCAAGAAAAACCTGAAATTCTATGGCACTGATATTCCCTGGACCAAGCAAGTCCCTTATCTTGGGGTCATCCTCAATAAGTCACTTACATAGTCCCGCCCATTACATCTCTTATCCAGAAGTTTCGAGTTCGTAAAGCCAAACTATATCCCTTAACCTATACCCCTTAACCGAAGCCGACTGGTACAGTAGTTGTACCAGGAGAATGACTTTCTCAGACGCCGGCATTGGTACGACTGTCGTACCATCCATGCCCTCCCCATTTTAGAGAATCGCCTATCTGTAGATCTTTGGGTGGTCCATTGTCGCTGCTCAGAGTAGCCGTTGGCTACGCATTATTTCCCTCTTCTTATCAGTTTGGCTACATTTTGGCAGAAACCGCAGGTTTCGTCTCGCGCCAATATACTTGAAAATTAAATAGAGGCCATCTCTTTCTCAATCTGTTTCATAATTTTAATACTAATTTTTTTAGTACTGACTTTTGCTATGATTAAAACGTCAGCGATTTTGCACGCTCTTTAAGCTTACCATATTTAATGTTTTTTAATCATAACAAATAAGAATAGATTAATATTTTAGATTTGATGCCTTTCTAGAAAAAAAACCGCTTTTATCGTTTACTTCCTTTTCATACTTATGAATCATAAGATTTTATTTTGACATTTTTTTGTGGAGTGCATAAAACCCTTAAGAACTGTTAACTCTTTCAAAGTGCTTCTATTATGCAGGCAATAAATAAGAGACAATTGTATGCATAATAGTTTTTGTGATTTTCATTCATTCAGTGATTGCTTTCAATGATTTTCATTGATTGTAAATTAAATAAAATCAATTTACCTTTAGACCCTCTTTTAGGATGAGATCTGCCAAAAAGTATTTAAATATCAGTAAAGCTCACGTTACTTCTAAATTGAATCAAAACATCAGTTACATTTTATAAAATTTCGGCCAGTTTTATTTGCTGAAATTTTTATACCCCTCAAGAGATAAAGAGAATTCAGACAAGTTGATAAAAAAATATCTTTAAAAAAGGTTGTTATTTTGTCTGTAATAACGTGTATGTCAATTTACTATTAAATGTATGAAAATTAGGATTGGATTACGGAAAAGTACGCGAACGCTATCTGCTTAAGGGGATGGATGCTTTCGTGTAAACGTTTTTAAGAGAAAATTGCCCGCATTTACGTTCCTGGTGGAAAACTCCACATGTTCCCGTTCTTCGGTATTGATTGGATTAATTTTGTTCGCTTACTTAATTACATCAAAGCACACAAGAATTACCTGTATAAGAGGAGTTATGCCTTCGCGGAGGACTTTCTAAGAGAAGCTGGCTTGCATTTACGTTACACAAAAACCGTGAATCCAACTATTTATCCGGGATTCAAACCCAATCCAGCTACAAGTGTTCAGCAACCTTTACCGCTCTACTGAAGAGCCCGTAAAAATATTGATAAAGGAAAAGTATTGAAATAACCGGTTTAATTTACTAACCTATATTTCTCAATGGACAGTACATAAATTACGCATATGAGGGGGATTATTTGTGAATAAATAAACTGAATTGCACTTTTCTCCACTATTTCATATTACGATGGAATTATTGCATTTCAAAGTTATTTCTCATGAATTAATTTTGCTCTTCATGATTTTTGATATTTTCAAAGAGAAAATTCCACACTTTAAATAAAAAACTACACGAGAAGATACTTTATGCAAAATTTGGCGTAAACGGATTTCTTAATTTTGCTTTGGAAATATTCCAGGGTAATCGTTTACATTACTGGAAGAAATATGAAAAACAGATTTACTACATTGTGTCAACACCCAATATTTCCTTATTCTTTTGAAAAATTGAAAGATTCCTCTTTCTAAAATAAATTAGAAAATATATTATGTGCAAATAGAATATTCGTTGAAAATGAAATAGACTTCAACTTTTGGATATAACGATGGTTTTAGACGAAATTTTTACCTATGAAAAGAAATTGACGTATAATTAATTCTTCATGAACATTTAAAACTGTTCTCAAAATTCTTTTGATGATTGCATGTATAGATCACGGAATTTTTTCTCTGCTAACATAAACAAAAGCCAATTTTACAAAGAAAAATTCTCGTTAAAGATATACCTTCTTTGCCTGATAGTCCAATGTAATATTTGTTGAAGTTAAATGATTAAACGCAACCAATGTATCTCGGATTTTGATTTTTATATTATAATAACAAAATTATCGAAAAAAGCAGATTTAAATCTCTGTTATTGTTATGTAAAGCTTTATTATTGCTGTAAGTTCATCTCAAAATCTAATTGTATTGAATTTCTGTTATTGTTATGTAAAACTTTATTATTGCTGTAAGTTCATCTCAAAATCTAATTGTATTGAATCTCATTCTAATCATCTAATGGTAATAAATATTATTATTATTATTTCATTAAATTAGTCATTACCATTATTTTATTAATGAAAATATGTTATTAAAAATCGCATTCCAGCCTGCAGACTTACAAATCTAGTCCGTATTTACTATATTTTGTTAAATTTTGTTCTCGCTTTCTAATTTCTAATACGAAAATACGCGAATATAAATGAAGAGTGAAAACAAAGTTAAAAAATTCACAAATTATTTACGAGATTGATTAGAAATAGTGAGTGAAATATAAACATTGCATACATTTTGTTCTAAATAAAGTGTGCACTGGATATGCATCCAGTACTGCATATTTATTTATGCACTATTTATTTAGAACTTCATTTAAATGAAAGCAAAATAATCATCGAAAAAATTGCAAATCTAGTAACCTCTCTACTATGCGACGTAAGCGTCCGACAAACATGTAAAGTTTACTTCATCCATGGAGGGGAACAAACGACTTTTCTCATTAGGAAAATGTCAAAGAGGGGGCAAAACTGTTTCGGATCGCGCCGGTCTGAAGGCTATATTATGAGAATTTCGGCCCGGTTTTAGAAGGTTAATTGCTCGAAACAGTATATTATCTATTGACAACAAGTCCATTCTACGTCCACTTTTGAGTTATGCAAGTCCAGTCTGAGCATATACCAAGAAAACTCATAGGAAAAAGACTGCAAGTCTGCCAGAATACTGTTCTACGACAAATCGTAAATGCTGAATGGTATGTAAGGAATAATAGAATACATGAAGAGTTAGGCATTGAATTACTGCACACTCATTATTATAACTTAGCCAAAAATTTTCAGGAAAGGGAGCAAAATATTGATAATCCCAGTATTAACCTTTTCGCGGGGGCTGGGACATATGTGTCCCGTACTAAGGATACTGCAACTGGGAGCTCGGGACAGTTTGCCGTTGATGGCAGGGGGTAGGAATTTTAGCGCTTGAGGCTTGATGACTGTTTTATGACACCCGGGAGAGAGCGTTCTTTTGTGGGATTCCGCTAATGGATTGGGGAAAATTGTCCGTGTTTTAAACCCACATGGCTTATTTGAAAATTCGGTATCTTCCAGGAAATATTTTGTTGAGAGGAGAAAATAAAAAGAACAGTTTGTTACTTCGATTCTCACGCGTTTGCGTTTTCAGGTTTTTTCCAGTACAAATATGGCTTGGAGGTCAAAAATCAAAGAAATTTTATTTTCGGAAGCTCGGCTGCTAAAATTCTTCGGAAATTATTTTAAAACCTTGAATGTATTTAAAATTGCATGATTTTTTTCAGTTATTTCTAATTAATTTTTTTTTAAATTTGGTTTCAATTCGAATTTGAAACTGTGTTCGTTTCATTCTTTTCATAAGTGTTTTTATCACTTTATTCCAATTTTTAGTATAAGGCAGTGTAGTAATATAAATGTTTCAGGTAATGAAAATTAATTTTAATGTTATTTCTAAATGACATGCATTCCACGACTACCGCTTACTTGAGTGAAATTTTGGTTTGTTATGTTCTAAATGATAACTAGCGGTCGAGCGAATAATATTTCTTTAACTCTGATAATTTGACCTCTATTCAAATTCCAATGAACGTATTGACTGCATGAACGTTTCTTGTTCTCTCACATATGTAAAGGGTATATCAGCCAATTCCCTTTGAACACCCTCCACAAAAGCCCCTTTTGCTTAGGTAGATAACACTTTATTTAATTCGACAAATAAAAATAAAATTATATTCGAAAAAAGAAAGCTAAACTTATGAGCGTTTTATAACTATGTTTAGAAACCCTTCCTTTTATGAATCATTTTAATGACAAAATGAATTTCAATTGTGCGACAAATGAAATACGAATTTTTATTAAAGCAGTCATTACGGAACATTTTCTAATTCAAAATTTAAAAAGCTTCAAAACTTATTAATTTATCCTTTGTTATATGATTTGCGTCTATAATGTCATGTCTGTATCAATTTGTTCAGAAATTAGATACGTTAGTTTAGGTTAATTCAGTATGGGAAAGCACACGAAGGCTGCTTACCTAAAGGAAAGCATGCCTTCGTGGAGGCTTTTAGGAGAAATTGGTTCGTATTCACGTTTCACATGGGGAAAACAACGAAAACCAACCATGCGGCCAGCTCGATCGCCTGACGTCGAACCTATGTCTAACTACCAGCATTCAACGGTCTTAACCTCTCAGTAACTTGTTGTCATGTATCTGGCTGCGGTGAGCCAATCAGCTGCCTGGCAGAACCCGGCAAGTGAGACGACAGTTGCATGTTAGCCTCAGAGAAGGTAGGTGGTAGATTAACTATGTTGTAGGAGCGAGGTAGTGCTCCGAGTTTACCATTATTCTTTGAACGTTAATTTTTTTACCATTATTCTTTGAACGTTAATTTTTAATAAATATTTGTTTCGTTTTCCTTATGGTGCCTTATTCATCCGTAAGGTCATTACAACACGCTCTCTTTCGAGAACCAGAGCGAACGATGGTGACTGGATTTTGAGAAAAGGTGAGAAATTTTTATTGTAATTTTAAGGAAAATTTCTTCTAAATATGTTTAAGGGAGTAGTTAAAAGTGATTTGATTTCGGTATTGAAGGAACTCGGTGAAGAAGCCGATTCTAGTTTAAAAGTTGTAGAATTAAAAGTTCTAAAGAATATTTGAAAGATAAAGATTTTGTTATTGAATTTCTTAATACTACGGTTGAAGAAAGGAAAAAGTCAGAAGAAATTGTGAAACTGCGTTTGATGCAAATCGAAAGTAACAACGTAGAAAATACACTTTCATTAGACAAGCTTTTGAAAGCTGTACAGGCATTATCGATTTCTGTACCTAAAAAGGGTGAAGCATGGAACTTATTTTTTGATTCTATAGAAAGGGCTTTTAAGCATAAGAACGTACCAAATGAGTTTAAGTCTGAAATTTTACTTAAACTGATAGGTGACAAATCTTCTAATATTCTAGTATATATTAAAGATGGTGATTTGAAAGATTATGAAAAAATTAAATCTTTAATCCTTAAGGAATATGAACCATCGCCAATTATATGTTTAGAAAATTTTCGCCAAGCTCAAAGGTTGACGGGAGAAACTCATTTGCAGTTCGCCTCTCGTTTAAGATCATGTTGGATCCATTATTGTAAAAGAAGAAACGTCAATGATTTTGAGTCTTTAATTAACTTAATAATTTCTGACAAAATTTTTCAAACGTTGGATAGTGATTTAGCCTGCCATGTTGCAGTTCGACAAGGTGAAAGTTGGCTACGTCCAGAAGAACTAGCGAAGGAATGCGACACTTATTTCATCGCAAAAGGTAAATCTTTTGATGACATAAGACGTGAAAAACGCATTAAATTTCGTCATTCATGCGACAAAAACTCTAAGTCCAACTTAAGTCCAATAAACAGAACGATAATTTCCCGGCCAAACCGAAAGTTAACACTTCAAGTAAGCCAAAGGGCAATGCGGTTGTTACAAATGTAAATTCTAAACATTTACAAAAACGCGAGTGTTCCGACGGAAAACTTAATTTTTATTCCTTGGAAAAGATCACTATTTACATTGCAGGGAAGCAAGTAGAAGCTATAAAAGATTCAGGCACGGAAATAGCAATTTTGAACACTACGTTAATTCCTGATTTAAAAATAGAAAGTAAGGGTAAAATCATTTTAAGTTCTGCATTTGGCGACGTCATAGAGGCAACGTTAGCAACTATTCCCACTTATTACAAAAAACTAAATAATTGTCTATATTCACGCGTTGAAGCTCTTTTCGCGTTGACAGATAAGCTCAATGTTCAATGTTTAATTACACCAGATGTATGAGATCATATACTATTTGAAGACGAGAAGGAATCAGCAGTCTTTTCTGAAACGAAACCGGAAACTCATGAACAAAAGCAACTTGAGGTTGGCGCCGTTGAACTGTCAAATGTAAATCTTTTTTATAGCTCAGTTGCGAATCAGAATGATGAAAGACTAAACAGTTACTCGGAATCGAATAAATTTAAGGTCGATCAGAGAAACTGTCAAATTTTAATAAATTCTTATAAGGACGCAGAATTAGGGAAGAATAATTTCTTTTTACAAGACGAATTATTATTTCATAAAGAAAAAATTTGTGGGGAAAACATACAACAGTTAGTTTTGCCCGAAAATTATCCAAATAAAGTCCTTCAATTAGCTCATGATTCCATATTCGGAAATCATTTAGGTATGAGGAAAACTAAAGAAAGAATTAAGCTTTCATTTTATTGGCCGAACATATCCAAAGATGTAGAAAATTATTGTAGAACATGCGAAAGATGCCAATTAAAAAGTCCGGAAAGACAATCGGATAAAATTCCGATTACTCCTATTGTTCGCGCGCCATATCCATTTCATACAGTAAATATAGATATTATTGGTGAAAGTTCACCGCCTTCAGGAAGGAAACATAAATATTGTTTGTGTTTGATAGATAATCATTCAAAATGGCCAGAAGTCATACCTTTAAAAAGTCTTTCTGCTAAAGCTACTTCTTTCTTACTACTTCTTTCTGCTAAAAAGGGTGAAACATGGAACCTATTTTTTGATTCTATAGAAAGGGCTTTTAAGCATAAGAACGTACCAAATGAGTTTAAGTCTGAAATTTTACTTAAACTGATAGGTGACAAATCTTCTAATATTCTAGTATATATTAAAGATGATGATTTGAAAGATTATGAAAAAATTAAATCTTTAATCCTTAAGGAATATGAACCATCGCCAATTATATGTTTAGAAAATTTTCGCCAAGCTCAAAGGTTGACGGGAGAAACTCATTTGCAGTTCGCCTCTCGTTTAAGATCATGTTGGATCCATTATTGTAAAAGAAGAAACGTCAATGATTTTGAGTCTTTAATTAACTTAATAATTTCTGACAAACTTTTTCAAACGTTGGATAGTGATTTAGCGTGCCATGTTGCAGTTCGACAAGGTGAAAGTTGGCTACGTCCAGAAGAACTAGCGAAGGAATGCGACACTTATTTCATCGCAAAAGGTAAATCTTTTGATGACATAAGAAAAGATTCAGTGGTAAATGAACAGAAACATTCAGGAACAGAAACATGAGGCTCTTTTAGATATTTTTATGAGAACTGGTATTCCAGAAATAATTTGTAGCGATCAAGGCACTAATTTTACCTCACAATTAACTCAAGAATTCGAAAAAAGGTTAGGAACCCATCCTCGTTTTTCGACACCTGGTTACCCAGCATCAAACGGCTCAGTGGAAAAATGGAATCGGGTATTTAAACAAATGTTACGTCATGTAATTCGCACAGATCCTGTTAATTGGGAGAAGCGCATACTTTTTGCGTATCGTGAAGTTCCAAATTGCACTACAGGTGTATCTCCATTTATGCTTATGTACAGTCGTGAAGCTAGAGGTCCCTTAGCTGTGTTAAAATCATCATGGTCCGGTGAAAGACCATTACCTCTTAGTCTGAGTAATTCAGCAGTTGATTACCTACAAGAATTAAAGATAAATTTAGAGAAAGCATCTGAGCTCGCTTCTTTATTGCCGCGGAAAACCAAGAAGCTTACGCATATTAACCGTCGCAAAAGTTTGAAAGAATTTAAAAATGGTGATCTAGTATAGTTACTTATACCAGACTCTAGCAACAAACTATATGCTAGGTGGACAGGTCCAGGTGAAATTGTTGAAAGAGTAAATCCTCATTCTTATAAAGTTAAATTACTCGATGGGAGTGTGCGGCATGTTCATGTAAACAAAATAAGAAAATTTTATGTTCGAGCACAAACTGTGGGAGTGATATTTGAAAGAAGAAAACATAGTGATTTTTACAAAGCATGTATTGATGATATTGCTATCTTTTCACCAGATTGGAATTCTCATCTCTTCATTCAAACATTTAGATGCTGTGCTAACTACATTAAGCGTTCTCAGATTTACGGTTAACATAAAGAAATGTGTTTTTGCACGTTCGGAGATAAAGTATTTAGGACATATAATAGGAGTTGGAAGACATCAACCTGATCCTGAAAAATTACAAGCCATCGAAATTATAAGGAGTCCTAAAACAAAGACTGCTCTAAAGAGTGCATTAGGCTTATTCAACTATTATCGTGATTACATAAAGAATTATGCAGAAATAGCTCGCCCATTGACGGAGCTTACGAAAAAGAAAATTCCTGAGATAATTCCATGGACTGATGTTGAGGAATCAGCATTTCAAGAACTGAAACGTCGACTGTGTGAAGCACCAAAACTGTACACTCCAGAACCAGAAAAATCTTACACCATACAGTGTGATGCTAGTTCATATGGTGTTGGTGCTTGCTTGTCACAACGAGACAGCAAAGGCAGTTTGCATCCTATCAGCTTTGCCAGTCAAAAACTTTTCAAAACTCAACAGAAATGGTCAACTATTGAACGCGAGGCTTATGCCGTTGTGTGGTCATTAAAAACATTCGAGTGTTGGGTATTTGGATCAAATATCTAGCTGATCACAGACCATAATCCATTATTATATTTGCATAAGTCGGCACCGCATTCTGCCAAATTACAGAGATGGGCAATGGCACTTCAGCGTTATAATATTCATATTTCTCATTGCCCTGGTGCACAATTAAAAAATGCAGATAGTCTTTCAAGACTAGTTGGCGAATGAAATAGGTGTGAACTAAGTATGAACTAATGTGTTTTAAAACTTTGCATTAGTTACTTTCTTTTGTTCCGGAATTGTACGAGAGCTACTTTCCATCTGTTTTGAAAACAAATTACTGATTTAATGTTGTATTATAATATTGTGTTTTGAAATAGTATTGCATATATGTTTTATTACAGAACTCCGGTATTGTATCAAGTCGTCTGTTCATCTGTTGTGAGATGAATGTTTATTGCACTTATTTTAAAGTATGTTATTACGTCATCTATACATGGTCATATATTTTGAATTAATTTGGTATGTGTAGTATATAATTTAAGTTTGTATTTGCTGGTTCAGTTTTCAGATTCTGCTTCGCTTTGGCGTAGCACAATCTTACCGGGGGGTGTCATGTATCTGGCTGCGGTGAGCCAATCAGCTGCCTGGCAGAGCCCAGCAAGTGAGAGAGACGACAGTTGCATGTTAGCCTCAGAGGAGGTAGGTGGTAGATTAACTATGTTGTAGGAGCGAGGTAGTGCTCCGAGTTCACCATTATTCTTTGAACGTTAATTTTTAATAAATGTTTGTTTCGTTTTCCTTATGGTGCCTTATTCATCCGTAAAGTCATTACACTTGTAGTGTTCAGAAAGTAATTAATTTTACGTGAGAATCGTGTTTTGGAGGGAATCAAACAAGATATTGGAATACTAAGCATGTATACAGAAATCCAGATGTGTACTACTTTTTAGTTCCCTGAATTTAATCCTCAGTGCGAATCTTCATTAATATTAACTCAGTACGAATCTTCATTCCCAGCTTCATTACTTCCATAGAAAGCAACAGTAAATAGCTTGAGATCTGAAAATTTCGCATAACAGTTTTATACCTCAAAGGCGATTTTAGCATTCTGAAAATGTAGGTCATAAAAAACTGAAGAAATATTTCGCCATTCGACAAAGATGTTTACATTTTGAAATTTCAATGCGTTCCTGTATATGCAATTTTGCATTCAAAGAAAAAATGGAGTAACAATATAAATCATCGAACAACTGTTCCCATTCTATTCTAAGGTAAAAGTAGTATCTTACGTCTTTAAGTCATAGAACTAATTTTTTGAATACATTAAAACTCAACAAAGATTTTATTTTCTAAAGCTCCAGGGTTTGCATTTGCATTTCTTTCTTGAACCAAAAACTATGAAGCGATTAAATAAATTAAACATCTTATATCCCTGATGTAAAGACCTGGACCGCTCTCTACTCTGGGACTGCTATTTTCATTGCCACATGGAAAAAGAAATTAAAAAAAAAAATTCTTGGCTCATGCATTGTAAATTTTTCTTAGTGCTGGCGTTGTTCAATAATAATTTAGTGCAGTACAAACTCAGTGAGCAAATTCTATTTCTCCAGGAATGAACATTACCAGAGGTGTAAAAGTATTAACAGTTATTTTGGAATCCGAAAATGCTTTTTAAATGGCACTTGCAATAAATAAACTGTATTTAATTTGCTCTTCAACATCAAAATAATACTACTATTAAAAATGAAAATGCATATATTGTTTGAAGGCAATGTTTGAATATATTAAATCACTTAATTTTCGGTACGATGGCAAGTGAATATACTTAACACTGATTACTTCGCTAGTTTTTTAGTACATAATATAGGTGCAAGCTTAAAAAACTATTTTAATCGTAAAATGGAACACTTTTTAGAACAAAATTTCTAGTTATAGGATACATTTCATTTGAATGTAAAATAATACTTTTTTTTCCCCTTGGGAAAACTGTATTCATCTACATGCAGTGTGAAAGCGATTAGAGTACATCTCGCATTCTAACGCCTTGAGCGTTGGAACCAACGAGATAACTTTGCTCAATTGTAGGGGTTAAATGTGGCCTTTTAGCCCCGAAAGACACCGTTACTTCGTATTTTTCAAAATTCTAGAATGCAGAGGAAATGAAAATAGGTGATTGACAAGGAATTTGTCATTCGGGGGTCACGCCTTCTTTCCTTTGTATGATAAGATCAACAAAGGGAAAGCTCACTTAAAAATACTGGAAATGGAAATGCACCTAAGGTCCATTTCTTTAATGTAATCACACAAACTGCTGATTCGAAAGCATGCTTTATTCTTTAGGGAATCGTCTTTGTTAATATCAGATGAAAGTATAGGGGGTTGCTTTGTTAATATCAGATGAAAGATTAGGGAGAAAATGGAGTTTTTGTTAAACTTTTTAAAGTGAAATTTGCATTCATAAATTGAATAAATTAGATTATTCGTAGTCATTAAACAAAGCAAAGAGATATTTAATAATCAAATGGATGAAAATAATACATACATTGTTTAGAGAAGAAAATTTCGTCTCCCGACAAAAAACAACAAAGCCACTTCAGAGAAATACTTGTTGGAAGCGTCGTGCGTAAATGATTCTTCTGAAAACTAATTTCTGAAATAGTAAGCCTGTAGTAACTGCATTACATCAAAATTGTTTCAAGTGTTAAACTGAAATTTGGTTAACAAAATCACGCAGAAATATCTTTTTAGTTAACAAATTTTTATACTTACAAATTTTTTAAATACATTCTTTTAACTTTCTGAAATTTTAATAATGAAGTCTTCAAGATGTTAAAACTGTAATTTAAAATTTTCATTGTATTCTAACTAAGATTATTGTGGAATTATGAATGCTCAGTGAATTTAGCTTCCAAACTACCGGTAGGCACCATCTGTAGTAAAATGACGATTTTTAAAGATTCTATATTCAAAACAGTGGAAAATAAAAGTACTACATTGAGTCTGTAAAAGTCAAAAAGTGATTTATGTCATCGGCATTAATTTGGGCTTATGGGCGCTATCACATAATATAAACTGAAAATAATTGCACGATACATTATTTTAACTTATAAAAACAATATCTTTTTCAATTTTTAATTCAATTTAATTAAAGACAATTAAAATTAATGCCTATTGTAACACAGATGACAGTCGACATATCGTTACTTCGCATTACAATGTAATCCCAATATATGTATACATTGCATGTTATCCTAGTGTGTATGTACAATGCATATAGTCTCATTAAGAAGGGAAGCACACAAAATTGGTTGAATGTTTTAAAAATACATAAAAGGAAAGATAATTTTACTATCCATAAGCAGCTCGATTTCAGTCCTCACCATTATAATGCGCAATAAATTTAAAACTAATTTTTACTTATTCGAAAACTGAAACTGTTTTTTTTTTGCGAGATTCCCTCTCACAGAAGTTACTAATTTAACAGAAAAACATACCTATGCATTTACGAGTAACATAATCTGGAAACAATACATAGTTTAGATTTCACTTAGCAATTAAGAACCTTCAATAACATAATATATCTGAACTAGAATTTAATTTCCCAGTTGGAAATTATTTGCGACGTTGATTATAATTTTGCTTCAGTTATTGGGAACTTTTATGTAAAGCACATTTCTTTCAAACTTGTCTCAACATTTGAAGTTTTTGACATCTGGTAACTCTCTGGTTTGGACCTTTCACTCCATTTTCTTCCGTTAAAATAAATTTCATATTTTACATGTCACTGCAGAAAAATCCATAATGGTTACATTTTATTATTCCAAAAAGGATGAAATATCTTCAAAAATCACTAATAAAGTTTATATTTAAAGAAAATTTGTTATCAAAGTTAATATCTGAAGAAATTAAAGAAAGCAATTCGAATAAATCATAATATTGTGATTACCTTTGTAAGGAACAATACATCTATAATACTGTGATTACTTTTGTAAGAAATTTTAACGAAACAAACTGCGCAGGAATTCTTCAAAGACAGCATTCGACGCATTTGTGGTACCAGAACTTACTTTTCAGGAAAAATTTGTATTAATTCTTCTGTATCATTTTAACGAATAAGTGAACTTGGATACATATGATTTGCCGATGCTATTTGTAAATCGTTATTTTTACAAAAGCATGAAAACTACAGTTATCTTTACTTAAAGTTATTTTACTGTCAATCCTGATTTCAGCTTATAATTCCCTATCAGAATGTGCTTTTAGAATCGCATTTATGCAAATGAATAAGAGTAATATTTAAGTCGAAGTTCCACTGACTTCGAGAGAATGCCTGTTAGTTTCTGACTAGCGTGCGTTTGCCTTTTAACGAAGTCTCTCTAAAACGTTACTATGCTCGACCGTATTACAGGCCCTTGATAGCCTCGCTAGCTTATTATATATTTGGGGACCAACTACTTAAAATTTTCATAGCATCGGCTATATCTCTTTAGTTAAGCATTAGTTATGTCTTATTTCTTATTATTCTGAAATCATGTTTAAGTGAAGGATTTGCTGTACGCCCTTAGGGGCCATCTGTTAAACTCTTATTTTGAGCAATAAAGGGTAGTTAACCCTTTTCGAGTTTACGTCTCTGTTTCTGAACTAAAGCGATTATTCGCTTAGCCGTTCATTAGGTTCTTCCCCATTTAGTTGTTAGATAAAAGGGTGGAACTCTACACATTATTCTAAAATGACCTCATCATTATTTATTTCCCAAAACAGAGTGATTAAGATGTACTTTTTAATGAATAAAGTTTTAATGTGTATATAAAATGCAACATAAATTTAAAATTTACTGTAGAAAATTAATTTTTATTTAAAACTAAGACAATGTAACTACGGCTGAAGGAATTTAAATGCTCAAGGCAGGAGATTTAGATCAAATTTCTCCTATCTTGTTAATTTAATACTTATGAGTTCTTGTTTGTTTGTGTAAGAAGTGGAAGAGGATCGTACTCGCTTTTTTTTGCTTTTTCTTTGCATTTATATAAATTCGCAGTTTGAAATAAAAGTATGCGAACATTAATTACAAAGCCTTTTATAAATGAGAAAGTTTCATATTGATGGTGCAAGGATAAACTGCATACATTAATTATTTCTTATACTGAAGTGTAAAACTAGATGGATTAGTGCTACACTTTGGAGAGCAAGACAAATATTTGATTGGAGAAGTTCTTGAGACACGTTGCTATTAAGAAGTAAAATAGTCTTTTGTAACCTGAAACACAAGACGACAAGAGGAAACGTTTTCTCCTCTATATCATAATCACATAGTTTCAATTCTTTCTTTGTTTAGATTTATTATTATTCTGGGTAGAGTAGACTTTAAGGTACCCCTTGTATTATGGCGAAGTTGTTGTTTGATTTATCGCCAAGCTCTTTCATTTATAGTAGCCTGAGTAGTTGAATGTTATGGAAACCCTATTGTGACGTAATCGGGTGCATGATTCTGGGAAATTTTGAATCATTTGATGTTTTGTAAGCGTTTCTGTGGAGTGTGTTAAAACCGTTTAGATGGATTTGAATGGGTTTGTAGGAAGAAAGGTTTAGATAGTCACAGCGTTCGATCAGAAAGAGTACCTGGTTTGAAAAAAGACATTTGAGTATGATTGATATTTTGATTTTTACGTGGCTCTGGTGTACGAAGCGAACTCGAAAATCATGGTAAGTGTATATTTGCTTTTGGTAGTGCTTAAATGTATAACATGTTTCTCCTTTTTTATGTTATTGTTTGGCTTAAAATGTATTTTATTGAGATTATGTATTTTTTGTTTGCCTATATTGTAGAATTTGGTGCTTCTTTGACTTTTTAAGTGAAAATATATCGATGTGTCCATGGACAAAGTAAAGGGAGTGCGCAATGCAAGTTTGTGCAATTCTGGGATTTTTTTGTAAGTGAAAATAGGTCGACGTGTACATGGATAAAGTCAAAAGGAGTGCGCAATGCCATTTTTGTGCAATTCGGGTTTTTTTTATTGAAGTGAAAATAAGTCGATGTGTACATGGATATCGAGTTTGTGCAATTTTTTATCTTGTTATTTTGGCTTTGTGTAGCGGCGATTTTTGTCGCAAAAATCGCTGCTTCGCAAGCCAAAATAACGAGTCAAACAATTGCACAAAATCGGTATCCATGTACCGCCAAAAATCGCCAAGTTTCGCCATGGGGGAACCTAAACTATACTTTTATCATTATTCTTTCGAATCGCATTTATATAACTTTATTGCTCTATTATAATACCCCATAGTGATTTCTGTCCTTAGTTTTACTTGTTTTCTTTTTCAAAATGATAGCTTTGTCATGGTGATTTGTTTGCTTCTAAATTTTATCGAAAAAATAAATAACAAAATTTATAGCATCGATAAAGTTTTCTGAGTGATCTATATATGTGATATTTTGGCAGTCGTGATGAAGATTGGCATCAAAGTTCAGGCTGGTTTTAGCAGAGTGGTAAAGCGATATCCAAAGAAGACCCACAGAGGAATTTCACCTTTAATTGCACATATTTTATTTAATTCAAATAGCAGATCAATTTCCTTTTCCGACGATGTTCTCCAAATTACATATTCAATAATGAGTTATTAAGTACGATTAAATTTTTACTTTCTGCGTCATAACATTCTAACGAAGAAAGAAAGATGAGAAGCGTAGCAACATATGTCCTAGCAGCACAGGGAAAGAGAAGCCTCTGACGCAAAATGGCGAGCACTCAGTATTTATAGTAGCAGTTATGTAATAGGCGGCAATGTTTTGGAAGGTACTGGTCTATAGGAGAGATCTTAAATTGAAGAAAGTTAATTGGAGGTTGCGTGTTCGCGTAGAGAAAAGCCATCGTATTTTTTTTTTTATATTTTATACACACACACACACACACACACACACACACACACACATATATATATATATCACTCAGAAATATCATATATCACTCAGATTCATACATATAAAATAAAAAATACTTAAATTTCAAAATTATAATTTAAACTCCACATATTATCCAATATCCACTGTCTATTCTAAAATAGAGGCAATTCTCCATCCGAGAAGACTATTGCGTAGATGACGACTAGAGAGAAAATCACAACTGGCTTGATGTTTAAAACATATTTTTTATTTTTTCATATTCCTTTTTATTATTTTGCTTAACGGGCTCGAATATTGCGATATTCATAGTTTACATTTTGTACTATGAAGAAGGAAGGCGAAGTGAGTGAAGTTCAAGCAGCAGGCAGAATAGGAAAAGTAATGCGTACTAACTTCGGTTGCATTTATTGTCGAAAAGTCATTATATTAATCCAGAGCAGCACCTGGATTAGAGATGCAGCAGGTGAGAGAGATTTTAGGGAAATAGAGACGTAAAAGGTGACAGAATCACATAAAATAGTGCAAAACATATCTTTGGAAGGGAGGCTGTATTTAATTAAAATTTATAAATCTGAAAGTCTATTGCCAGTTTATATTCCAATTAAATTTAGTACTTTTGTTTCATATTTTATATTTTACACATTCCTTCCTTCAAAGAGAAAAAGGCTTGGCGACAGAAAAGCCTTTTGAGAAGAAAGCAGTAGCGATAGCAAAGAAAGAGAAGTTTTGCGAATATTTAAAACATATACAATTGTAATGAGAAAACAATTGAAGGGCTTCAGAGAAATACCGTTTAGGTTTTCATTATGCCTCGTCATTTTTTCATGAAATTTCACACATTCGAATATTTGAAAAATATAAAAATAAAATTTAGGAGTATAATAACAAAATATTTTACAATTTGGAAATGGAACCCAGAAATGGACTTAAAGTTGAATTTTGAAAGTCTCTAAGAGATAAGTGGGTAAAGTTCTACAACATTGTTGAAACATTTTCTCCAAATGTCTTGCATTTGGAGTATTAAATACTGAGAATGTTAAAGAGTTCTTGAAAAGGAATCGTAAGAAAAATCATGAATTTTACAGTGATTCCCAAATCTGGTAAAACCATGTGTTATAATTAATATAAATCAAAATGCTTTTAATGTATAGTTTTAAATTATATTTTATGCAATATAAAACAAATTCAGATTTTGTTATTGTAGATATACGGAATACTTAATAGATAAAAACAAACAAAAGGCAATATAATTATAAACATTTAAACAAAATAGGTAAGTCCTCTAAACGCGAATCAGCGTGACTACCTACTGATAACTGTGTGATGCATAAATACAACGAAACATAAAAACCTCTGTTCCTTATAAAAGGTAAATAGCTCTTAGTGTTGCATGATACAGTTTCAATTTAGTTTAATATCCATAAAAATTCTTTCACATTATGCACTTCTAATACAAATACATATATGAAACATTTAAATTCAGATTAAGACAAATAACCTGTATCTTCTAGTTATATAATGAAAATTTAGTAAAACGAATCTGACATTACTTAAATAATGATAAAAATAATAATAAAAAAATTAAATGTGTGTATTGTGTATACACGCAGTAGCACTTTGTGCTGAAACTATGGTCAGAGGAATATTTCTAGTGAAACAAAATAATACTACTCAGTCCTTTCATAACTATGGTTGATATATATATATATATATATATATATAATTTGAAAATATAGATTAAGTTAAATTGAAATTAACAGGAAAAAATAAAAAAAATAAAAGAATAAACAAGAGAAATATTAATTGAGCAAATAAATGGTATTGCAAATTAAAAATGAAGTAAACGGAAATTTTTTTAAAAATTAAAAATTAAAGACTAAAAATAGAATCAAAATAATTTTTGTCATATTATATAATTTTAAACAGAGTGGTATAAAATAATAAAAAAAAAAACAACTGTAATAACATCTCCACTCTCTTACTTTGTTAAAAAGCGTTTAAGCCTTTTTTATAACAATACACTTCTGGGCAGATTTTTGATTCTGTAAGCTTAAAATTATCAGAAACACTGAATTAATAACAAAAATATTTTCAGAACCCCTAAAAATTAAAAACTTATTAGTACAGAAAAAATCTAACCGTCACAAAAAGTATACAGTAGCTACCAGCCCTACACATGCGAATACAAATATATTGTTGCGTGCGTACGGGTTCGTTATGAAATCAATGCACAAGTCCGATGAAAAATGAACAAAAATTTATTATTATCACAACAAAAATGCTTAAATTTTCTCAAATTATCATGCAGTATCACAATATCTCACAGTAGTTATCTTTTAACTACTCAAATGTACAATAGAACGTTATTCAAAACAGCTAAAGAATGCTAATCCGCGAATTCGCTATAATCAACAACAGCAGTTTTCTAAACAACAACAAACTAAGCAACTACTACAAACTGAGATGTTTTCCTCCTTTTATAAGATTTTAAAATCACGCGCTAGAATTTTCCAGTACTTTCTCGAAATCAAAAAAGAGATATTTATTTATTTAATGCACGCACTCTTGTATTTTCAATTTTCCGGCTTAGCTTTCTTTTAATATTCGTCACGCGCTGCGCTGCGCGAGAAATAAAACCATTTAATTTATAATTGAACTAACATTAGCTTTTTAAATACCAAATTCGTAACACTGCCCCCTTCCCAAGGACTGCACGTCTTGGGCAGTACAATCCCTGGACAGGAAGCTAAACTTACAACATAAATTGATATTCAATTGATGTTAAATGCAACTGAGGCATAAACATTACATTACAATATCAAACAACATGAACAATAAATGCAATAACAAACTTAAACAAATCAAATGCTATCAAATACAAATCAAATACTAAATACAAATCAAATCAAATACACATTTAAAAACAAAAAGGACCATGGTCTGATACTATTTACAATTATTTACATTATGTACTATGGCCATAGTAATGAGCTAACCTGTCGTAATGAACGACTTTAGGTTTAGAGTTCGAAGACTTACGGATCCGAACCACGACGTCATTCAGCCTGTTTAGGACTGTGTACGGGCCATCCCAAGGTGACTGTAATTTCGGACAGAGTCCCTTCCGTCGAGTCGGATTCCACAACCACACCTTGTCTCCTTCGTGGAATTGATGTTCAGTAGCTCTTGTGTCGTATCGGGTTTTCATCTTCTCCGTCGCCAAGTTGACTCGCTCTCGTGCAAAGTTGTGCATCACTTCAAACCGGGCCTGGAGATCTTGAATATATTCCTCAGACGAAGAAGGAGCATCCGGAGGGCGGCCAAACAGTAGATCACAAGGCAGACGAAGATCACGACCGAAGAGCATCTGGGCTGGAGAAGAGCTGGTAGTCTTGCGTTTCTTTTCGACCCTAGTATGATTTCGGCAGCTTTCCAAGCTGGATCTTTCGGACAAGGCGTCGGCATTTCCAGGCGAGGATCCTTTTTGAGGATGGATAGTCATACCATCAGATGCTGAAAGCAGTTTGTTGTTTTTCAAGTCTAAGGAAAAATTGTATTTCCTTAAAAAGTCCAATCCGAGTATGCATGTATCTGTGATATCCGCCACATAGGCCGTGTGATGGTAGGCGGCCCTTCCAAACGTGATGCTTACGTTTAACTTCCCAGTTATATCGATCTTATCACCAGACGCAGTCTGAAGGGTAACACAGGATGGCGTCCAAATAAGTTTAACTTTAAACTGTTCAGCTAAATCTTTCCTAATGATGGTAACATTAGCTCCTGTGTCAATGATCATATTGCAAAGAACTCCATCGATATTCCCATTAATGGACAGTCCGTTACTGTTGCCACTCACTGTATAAATTTTAAGCGCTTTAAAACAAGCTTTTTCATTATCTGGCAACCTCCGTTCCTCGATATGGTCACTAATTTGTTTACTGCGTCGTTGCTGGGAAATGGTCTTATTTTCCGTACCTCGGGGTGTTTTGCAGTTTCTTCGTATGTGGCCTTCAACTCCGCAGTTCCAGCACTTTAGAACTAGTTTCTTTTCACTTCTGTTCCGTCTCAAGCCACTGACTTGTCTGGTAAAATCATCTGCTTTATATTCCGTACCCTGGGGCGTTCTGCAATTCCGTCTTAGGTGACCTTCACTACCACATCTCCAACACCTTAGAGCCACTTTCTTCTCGCTCCTACTCCGTATCAAATCGTCGACCTGTCTGGCTAAATCATCTAAACGAGCCATCAGTTGATCCACTGGTTCATGGACTCGCACAGCTCTAACTGGGTAGCGATCTCTACTAGTTGCTTGCTGGGCTGCCTCGAATTTCATGGCGTACAACAGAGCGTTTTTTATGTCTTTTACATCTGCCATTCGAAGAGCTTTCTGTATTTCAGGATCCCGGATGCCGTCGATGAAATATTGCAGCGACAGGATTTCTCTTGTTTCTGTCGGGCACTCCGAAAAGGCGTGATGTGACAGCCTTTCAACATCCGTGGCGAGCTCCTGAAGTGTTTCGGTGGGCTTCTGCTCACGGGATTTTAGTTGAAGCCTGCTGTAGTCTTTCAAACACTTTTCACCAAAGCGCAGCTCTAATGCGCCGGATAGAGCTTCGAAGTCTAGTCTCTGGTTTTCGGGAAGCGTCTGCAGGATATCCGCTGCATCTGCTCTCAGAGAAGCGACGAGATAACAGGCCTTAGCTTGGGAATCCCATCCATTCGCATCCGCAACGATAGAAAACTGGGTCTTATACACTTCCCAGGATGTCTTCCCATCATATGTGGATGGCTTCAGAGATGGACGAGAAGGCATCGGTAAGAATTTAAAATCATCACTCTTGCTCCCTGCCGTCGCTACGAATTTCTTTAAAGTATCCATTTCTTTGGCAACTGCAGAAACTCTCTCATCAATTTGTTGTTCGATTTGGTGTTGGACGGCACAAACTCTTCCTTCAATTCGTTCCTCCACAGCAGAAACTCTCCCTTCTATATGTTCTTTTACAGAAGAAACTCTTTCTTCTATTTCTTCTTTCATCGAAGAAATTCTTTCTTCAATTTGATCTTTTACGGAAGAAACTTTTTCTTCAATTTGTCCAACTTTATTTTCAACTGCGTCAATTCTGCCTTCCATAGCTTCAAATTTATTTTCTATTTTGCAAGTAATTTCTCTTTTCATTTCTTCTTGACCAGCTTGAACGGCTTTCATTTCGTCCTTAACGGAGTTGACGGCCCCTTCCATCTTTCCTTGGCTAGATTTCATCTCCTCTTTCATTTCTTCTTTAAACGAGGCAAAGGCTGTTATCAATTGCCTTAACTGTTCTTCCATCGCTCTTGTTATTGGCATTCAAATCCCACTTCTGACACCAAAATTTTTGCGTGCGTACGGGTTCGTTACGAAATGAATGCACAAGTCCGATGAAAAATGAACAAAAATTTATTATTATCACAACAAAAATGCTTAAATTTTCTCAAATTATCATGCAGTATTACAATATCTCACAGTAGTTATCTTTTAACTACTCAAATGTCCCATAGAACGTAATTCAAAACAGCTAAAGAACGCTAATCCGCGAATTCGCTACAATCAACAACAGTAGTTTTCTAAACAACAACAAACTAAGCAACTACTACAAACTGAGATGTTTTCCTCCTTTTATAACATTTTAAAATCACGCGCTAGAATTTTCCAGTACTTTCTCGAAATGAAAAAAAAGTTATTTATTTAATGCACGCGCTCTTGTATTTTCAATTTTCCGGCTTAGCTTTCTTTTAATATTCGTCACGCGCTGCACTGCGGGAGAAATAAAACCATTTAATTTATAATTGAACTAACATTAGCTTTTTAAATACCAAATTCGTAACAATATATATATGTAATGAAACAGACTAAGAAGTATCGATGCTGTAGAAAAACTGCTTTTACAGATACGTAGAAAGTACTACTGATGACGTAGTACGTAGAATGGTGAATCCGTAATGAATAGCAAGAATTTTGATTACGTAGACTGTTGATCCACAAAAAAATACGAAACTTGCAGCTAAGGCAGATGAAATCTTCATTTTTATTACTTCCTTGTACGAAGTAAAAAGGAAGTATTGTAATCGCGAAAAGTTTCAGGCAGCATATTTCAACGAAAATATCCATTTTGACCGCTATCGAATGCAATTTAACGATGTTTTTGCGTCATATCTGTACGTAAGGACAGAATAAAATACTCTTTTCCTTAAAAAAAAAATTATAAAACTGCTTTAAAATGAATTCTGAAGAGAATTTTTCGTGGCGTCTGTACGAACGTATGTACGTACGTATCTCACATAACTCAAAAACGAGTAGCCTCAGAACGTTGAAATTTTGTATATAGGACTGCTATAACATGTAGATGTGCACCTCGTATTTTGGTTGCAATCGGCAGCACCAAACGTATATAAATATATTTATATATATATCCACTGTATTACTCGGCTCAGTGATGTCAGTTTCTTTACTCTTATATGTTTGTAATTTGTACATTTTTTGCTTTAAAAATGATTGAATTATGTTGTTTTTATCTCCCGGTTAAAGATTTTATGCCCTTAGTAAATCTGTGTGCAATATGTTTAGAATTATCAGCAATTTTAAAGTTGTTTAAGTGCCGCTAAGTCTGTTTTTAATGGCGGCCATTGATGTTTAAATTTGAAACAGGAGACTAGTGGATTTGTTGCAAATCTAGAAAAACTTAGCTTCGCAACAACAAAGATAACGAATTCATTTATTATTGCCAATTAAATCATGCTTAATTCCTTCTGGAATTTTTTCGAGGAAATAAGCGTTTGAAATTTACTTCGTAATTTTTAATATAGATATTTTGAGTTTTTACGTATTTTTGCCTTCTTGCGAAGTGAGAACTGAATTAATTAAATGAGAAATACTCAATCGTCTGTGAAAAACTGTTTCTGTTTTGTTTTGTTTGCTTAATTTCTTTTATACATAGTTCTAGCTTTATTATAGTATTTGAATAGAACATGTGGCAACGATTAGATAATTCTTTAAATGATATACATTTTGTGCATTCTGAGTTATAATATGAATGAAATATAATACTGTTAAGTAAACCTAGCGCCAGGGTGTCGCTATGGCAAACAAAGTGAATTTTAAAGACTGCATTTATTCTATTGTGGTTTATGCGCTGTCGGCGAAGTAGGTTTAATTCAATCTAATAAGTTTAAATAAAATGCAAGAAAAAATGCTTATAATTTAATATTTCGTACAAGGAAGTCATGTGGTGTACACATCAGATTTTTTTAGTAAATTTCTTGCGGTCACAAACATCTTCAGTTCTTATTACGTTTGACAGAAATCTTGAAATAAACTGCTTTCAGAAGCTGTACGCACACTTTGAAAGAGCTGAAAGAAATATCACGATGTTATTAAGAATATGGATAAAGAAAAGCATCACAATGGTCATTAGTAACTAGAAGCAGCCAAAACCTTTCTTTTATAGGATTAGATCAAAAGAATTCACTCACTGTACTGAGTCGGCTGTTTTTTATGACTCACTGCTCACTAACTGAAACCTTGATGAGTAAGTTTGGGAATAGGGAGTGAATCAAGAACGGTATGCGACCATGCAAAGAAGAACAGAAAGAATCGAACGAGCGATGGAATAGGAAGAATAGGTTCAATTGTATAGCTAACTCCCTGAACTAATTGTCTTTAAAACTCTAGTTTTGAGATTCCCCAACACCTCCTTTTTACATAGATATAGCAATAAAGGTTTAAAATAAAACATTATTTCAAAAGTTGGGAAATGATAAAAATTAATGCCATTTTTAGCATGAGAGTATACATTCATTTCTGCTTTAACCGGAATCGAACTTTTCTGGAAAGCTTCCTAGAAGAATTCTTAGTAGGGGAACTCTAAAAAAAGTACCGCTTGATCAGTAAAGTGAATCGGTTTTTAGAATCAATTAGCGAGTGTATAACATGTATTTACTAGGAATATCATCAGATGGGTACAGAATGTGTTGAATCATAAAGACGTCATTTCTAATATATACTTAAAGCAAAGTACACATCTTAAAAATGTATACTTACTTTTTTATGAAGGAAGCGCTTCTAAAGTGAACATTCTGTACATAAATTGGAATTTTTGTCCTTGGGAAGAGGGAACAGTCATAAGAAAGGTTATTGCTCCTTCGAAATTTAAAGGAAAATTTAATAATATTAATAATTATCAAGCTGTTACGGAATAAATACAAGGAATACAATTCTAAGCAGTTCTTTTTCAATATCACTAAATGATGGAAATTTTGCAAGCATTAAAAACAATATTTAGTGTAGAAGAATTTGTCCTTAACAAAGTGTAAGAAATAAACATTTGGATTACAAACAAAGCAACCTACTTGTAATTTTAATGAGAAACAGGATATTGCACATAATTGTTTTGGCTAATGCTTCGTTTATATTTTTCCTGGAATTTATCACTACTATGTACGAAAGCTATCTGGCAATTTAATGGTAAATGGTTTTAGCTTGTCTATATAATCAAAATTCGATGCCGATATCATGACAGTCTGCTTGAGCAAATACGAAATTATTTTTCAAAATTAGATTATTTCCTCATTGCAACTGGTGACAGAATTTATGAAAACAGATGATACGTAGAAATGAGCCTAATGAAATTAATTACAAAGCTTGTTAATTCAGTCTGATTTTCATAAATCCTGCATACCAATAAAATTCTAAGGAAACTTATTTGGGAAGGAAGATGAACATGCTTATAAAATTCATAAGATTTTTCAAGTGTTTCTAAGTTTCACCGGTCATCCTTTTTAAATGTATACATGTAATTCTTTTAACAGTTACCTGTTCTAATTTATATCTCGTGTGATTTGGTGTACGTCCTATGCCGTTTTAGTAAAGGGCTGTCAAATGAAAAAAAAAAAAAAAATGTTCTAAGGCCTCTAAACCAAACTGCTGTTTCTGCCTCTACAGCCATGTAAGTATTTTACAAAGCCTACTATTTGGATGAATTCTATGCATTTACTTTTGTATATCTGCTAATAATATTATTACAGCTTTTAATACTCAAACATCTTTAGATTCTTCAAAGTTACTTTTCTTCATTACTGACTGTTTAGGCCACATTTTCAAAACTAGATCGCAACCACAGGCAGACGCAAATTCAACTTATAAACTTATCGCCGGAACTATTAGACAAAAGTGTAATTTTGCCGGCTCAGTGAGAATGTAACCTAAAAGGAGTATAACGATAAGTGTTACGAAAAATACCAAAAAATCAGAACTACGCCGAGACTACCCGTCAACGGTTGTTCTTAATATACGTATATAAACATTAATAATAATTAGACAAAGTGAGTCTACTATTAGAATATCTGTTTATAATTTCAATATTTATAGTAAAAGAAATAAATCTTATCTACGTGAATTCTGCACATGCTTCTTGACGAATAAACAACTTTATTAATACTTGACATCAGTATTTTCACAGTTTCCAAAGCAGGAACTAGGATATTATTCAATAAACAGAACAAAAATACGATACATCATTCAATTGCATTCATATCAACATTAAATTCATAGAACACTTCTATCACTAAGCAAACACGGATCAGAACGTGCATGGCAACGCCGAAAACTGATGCCATCCGCAAAAAAAGGATAAAAAACTCGCGTCATTAAAACATTAATAGTCTCGTGTTCATTCAATAAAGTTATTCATAAAACTGTCTCGTGGATATCTTCCGAAGTTTATTGACGGCATTACGTAACATCCTCCTACTTTGATTTGCCACCTTCGAGGTAAATCAACAAAGTTCGAAAGTTCAATAGCCCAGTCTCTTAGGTATCTCGATTACTCTGCCGCTTCTTGACGTCCGAGGAGCTGCTGAAACATCCTTCTGAATTGTAATGTTATTCTGTCATGTTGCTGGTGGGTCATCAGTAGTATGTTGATCTGGTATAATGGGATCCCCAGAAGAATTAACTTCTAGAGGGTAAATGTTTTGGACTGGACGAACGAGATGACCAAGTTGAGTTTTGACTTTGACGACTCTCACATGGCCGTCTCTCCCTGGATACAGTTCTTAAATTACTGCAAGTGGCCAATTAAGTCTCTTCTGGGTTTCAGAACCAACAAGGACCACTTCTCCAACTTTGAAAATTTTGTCAGATGCGCCAGCTTTTTGCACCAACTGACCTAGGTATTCTTTCCGGAATCGTCGTCTGAATTGTTCACGCAGTTCTTGGCAATAACGTTCTCTCTTTACCAGTTTATTCCTATCCAAATGATCAAGATCAGCCGTTCCAATCTCTTTTACATCTTGGAGAAAGTTGGATGGTGTTAGAGGCCTCAACTCATCTGCATCGTTGGAGATGTATGTTAACGGGCGGTTGTTAACGGTGGCTTCTGCGTCGCAAAGAGCTGTGAGCAGTTCCTCATACGTAACAGACAACTTACCAAGAACTCGAACAAGTAGATTTTTCACTACGCGAATTAGTCTCTCCCACCAACCGCCCCACCATGCTGCGGCTGGGGGAATGAATTTCCAGTTAATTGGATTTAGAGTTTTAAGAACAGCTATCTTTAGCCACTCAATTTGGTTCAATGCACAAGAGACACCGATAAAGTTCGGGCCGTTGTCACTATAGATAACTGTAGGACGGCCTCGTCGAGCGCTTCTCAAAATGTTCTTCGTATGTAAACAGCAATCTGCACTTAAGGATGTCACGATCTCCAAATGTATTGCTCTGTAGACTGCGCATGTAAATAGCACCACCTAGGCTTTAGTCCTTATTCTAAGACTAAGGGGACCACACAAGTCAATTCCGGTGACTTTGAAAGTTTAAGCGTCCCGTACTCTGTCTAAAGGTAAATGAATAGGTATGATTGAAGGTGACTTTGTTGTGAATCTCTTGCAGGTATTGCATTTCTTGATTATTGATCTAATTGTTTGTCCAGCTGAAATAATCCAATATTCTTTTCTAATCATTGGCATGAACATTTGAACACCGGCATGAGAATTCTTTTTATGGTATTAGAGCGCTAGACTTTGAGCAATATGATGCTTTGACGGAAGTAGAATTGGATATTTAAATCCAAATTTATCATCTCTTGCGAGAATCTTTGTTTTCACGCTTATCAGTTCTATTTCATCTCTGACGACTGAAAGAGCATTTATTACATCTCCAGTCTGAGAAAAACTTTCACGCTGAACTAGCAGACTCATAGCGTTTTTTGAATCTATTAACTCGGCTGCAGACAAGAATTTTGCTCTATTTACAGATTTTGCCTGGCAGCTTCTAATAAATCTTAGAACCCATGCTAAAATTCTTACAATTGCTGAAAATTTAGAATATTTTTCATACCACTTAGATGTATCAGTACTCACACTAACGTTTAATACTACAGTTTTCTTTCTGATTTCAGAAGAAATTAATGCCTCATTGGGTTTAATTTCAAGGCGTGGCCAACCACCAGTTAGATGTAACCAGTTAGGACCTCCCACCATGAATTCTTTAGAATTTGATGAGGGGTACAACCACGAGATGGTATATCAGCTGGATTAACTGGCTTGGCACGTAAGACCACTGATTTTCCTCTGAAAGTGCACAAATCTCTCTGACACGATTTCCTACAAAAGTTCCCCATTGATCATTGCGCTTGATCCATGACAGAGCTGTGGTGGAATCAGACAAGTAATGTTTTTCAATTTCTTCTAAGGATAATGCCTCTACAACATACTTCGCTAGACGTACTCCTAAAACACAGGCTAAAAGTTCAAGACGTGGTATTGTCATCTTTTTTAAAGGTGCAACACGAGATTTTGCGATCAGAAAATTTACATATGTGTCACCATTGTTTTCACAACGTAAGAAAATCACGGTCGCGTAAGCTCTCTGGCTCGAGTCACAAAAGACATGCAAAGTCCAAGTTTGTTTGTTTCCATATCCTGTTCTGCGGGATATTTTCAAATCTGATAAGATCTGTAATTCACAATACCATTTCAAAAATTTTAGTTTGACCTCTTCTGACAGTGGAGAATCTCAATCTGCTTTAATAGACCAAACTTCTTGAATCAATAACTTAGCCGGTAATAATACAGGAGCTAAGAATCCTAGCGGATCGAAAATCGCCTGTGTTAATGACAAAATCTCTCTTTTTGACAGGTTGTCTAAATTTCGCACAGGCTTAATATGAATAGAAAGGCTATCATCCGTTCTATTCCATAGAATACCCAAGACTGAAATCTGATTCCTAGAAAGAGATTCCGAATTATCATTCCTCGAAATTTTATCAACGTCGTTTATAGGACCGAATGTCCACATCCGTAGATCCATCTTAGCTTCTTCCAAAATGTCAATTGATTTATCCATAAAATCCTTCAACTCTTCCTCTGTGTCAAGAGACTTGACACAATTATCGACATAAAAAGAATTTCGAAGCTTTTCTGCTACGTGATTTCGCTCCGCAGACACTCGAGAGAAATGGAAAGAAATGACAGCACCTAAAAGATACGGGCTGGATCTAACACCAAAAACTACCCTTGTGTGACGATACACCTTTATGAGACCATCCTTTTTTCACCAAAGGAATCTTAAAAAATCTCTATCCTCTTTTTTGAGTTCAATTTGTAAGAATGCGCGTCTTATATCAGCCTATGCGTTTCTCTCTGAATCTTAATAATAGGTATTATAATAGGTATTATTAAGGTAAAGGCAGGTATTTAATAATAGGTAATAATAGGTAAAGGCAGGTATTTAATAATAGGTAATAATAGGTAAAGGCAGGTATTTAATAATAGGTAATAATAGGTAAAGGCAGGTATTTCTTCGATCAAATTCGGTCCCTTTACCAAACAGTCATTAAGAGAAGGTGCTCGTTTAGATTTACATGATGCGTCAAATACCGGCCGTACCTCGGTGGTAAGACTATCCGGTTTAATAACAGGATGATGCGGCAGATAATGTCCTTTAGACTTAAGATCGCACACCGGAACTTCCTCTATCACGCCTTCAGCAAACCATTCTCTAAAAACCTTATCGTACTCTTCAAATATATTCAAAGATTTAAGTCTGTGTTGTGCTGAGAAGCCTTTTTTCCGCAATATCGCGGTTGGATGGTAAATCTATGTTATGTTCTAAGCAGGGTAGACCAATACAGTATCTTCCCACTTCATTTTTACCTAAGGGGCCTAAAAACTGTTCCCAAGCAATATCTTCTTCCGCGTTCTTTGTAAAATTACTGCTGGAATCTGAAATTCCTATTGTTTCTAATTTCCAAAGATCGGATACATTTAGGTCCCGAAACGTCAGACTTACATTCAGAGTAGATATACCACTACTTTGTGGTTCGGAATGCTCCTTAAGTCGACCACAAACAGTCCATCCTAATGTAGTGTCAATTGCAGTCAAATCTCCATCGAGCTGTTTTACTTTCTCTGTAAGAATTGAACCGTAAATGTCACTGCCGATTAGAATCTCTATCTTCGGGCAACCTGTTCCTATGTCTGAAAGCCATATCTTTTTACACTTTTAAAATAGGGCCTTTAGGTAGGCATGCTATATTTCCACATACAGCTTCCTGATCCAAATACACAAATTCCATTTCTTTTCTGATATAAGGATTGAGAGAGCGTAGCTTGATCCGATACCTTTTATGTACGTTCGGTTCAATTTTAACCCCTCCAAAAAGCGCGTGTGAGCTACAGTTTCCTCGCCAATGGGAATTAGTCCTAATTCCTGTACCGTAGACTTCAAAATGTATGATTTTTGTGATCCGCAATCGAGAAACGCTCGTACTTCTCTCGTGCCTGATTTTCCTAACACATTGACTTTAATTATCATGAGAGCTACCTCCGTGGAACACATCTGTCCCACCGTAGTTGCCTGAATGATGTCTGGCTTTGTTGCCTTTTCCTGCGTTTCCTGTACCTGCAGATCCGGGCAGAGAGAAATTGTGTGAGCCTTACCACACACATAGCAACGTACAAACGGTTTACACGACTTAGCAACATGTCCAGGCGAAAGGCATTTTAAGCAACACCTCTTAAGCCTAATTTTATTCTTTTTCTCATCTAATGACAGAGAGCGTGCTTCATAACAGTCCTTACTATCATATAGTTTATCGCAAAAAATACAGTTATTATCTTTCGTCGTAAGGAAACCTGCCGCCGTAGGGACATTCGTAACTGTTTCGATTTAAATTTGCTTTTTAATTCTCTTTTCGATTTATTGCAATACTTGTCTTTTTTCCCAAAAATTTCAAATCCACAACGCGCTAACTTAAGTCTTTCCTCCCCTTCCACTTCGAATCTTAAAAATTTCATCAAATTAGTTAGGCGAGAAATATTCTGACTTTCCTTTACTTCTCCAAAAAGCGGGCTTCTTTGCCAGGCTCTAAGGACTTCCTCCGAGAGGAATGATTCTACCATGGGATATAACCAACAAGCATTGCTTTCCGTTTTAATATCTAAGGATTCGAGAGCTCTTAGTTGTGCTTCAATTTTATCAAATAATTGCGACAATGTTAATTTTTCACTCCTGCCTGTCTTAACATTCGTTACAATCAACTTTACAAGCTCTCTCACGTATACCTCAATTAATAAATCATGATTCCCAAAACGTTCCTTAAGAGCACTAATAGCTTTTGAATAATTTTTCGCAGACATTGGGTAACTGTCAATAAAGTCTCTAGCTCGCGTCCCTTCTTTCATGCTTTGCACAAGATACTGAAATTTGTCACTTTCGTGCAAATCAGGGTCCTCGTGTATTTTTTCGAACTGAGACCAAAACGGAAGCCAGTTCAATAATTTTCCATCGAACTTCTTAAGCTCTATTTTCGGGAGCTTTAACGATCTAGTATTACGAGGTGAATTACTAGAAACACTACTTTGCGACCTAGTTTCTAAATTTATCTGTTCTAAGGCACCTAACTTCTCACTAACTAAGCGAGAAATGGTAATAAATTCATCCTTATAAATATCGCAGCTTTTGATTTCATCGTTAACTTTTTGAGGCGTTACATCAATCGAAATTATAAAATTCAAAATCTGCTCGTTAAGTTCCTCAATATCTTTCTGTAACATTTGCAACTTTGTAAATTTATCTTTAATTATACCTGCTGAAAAATCATCCTTACCAATTTCGCTTTTCAAAACATTAACAGTCTTGGTAAAGGAAGAACGCAATCCTCCGCGTTTTGCAGTTAAAGGATTCATAATAACAAGATCAATGAAACCAGCTTTACTTCAAAAAATAACATTCACCAAAATAATTCTAACAGAAACCTCACTGCGTCCTGTCGCGGACGCCACTTATTACGAGAAATACCAAAAAATCAATTTGCCGGTCAGTGGCTATATTCCAAGCTAGAGCAGCATAGCAGAGTATTGGTATAATACTATAGAGACATTAAGTTATTTTGTAGTCGGAAAGATGAGATATAAGCAACGCCTTCGCTTGGCCTCGAACCACGGGCTTCTTGAAGACGCGCGAGCGTGCTGACCACTACCCTACGAAAACATGCTCAGAACGCGGGAGAAATACCTTATGATACAAGCAGTGTAAACATGCTTCTTAGTCTTGAGACTTAATTTAGAAAATCTGCCGATGACTGGGAGGAATCTATTTATAATATTAATAGCCTTGCTGCGAATACTGTTAATGGGATCATGCCAATTAAGATTTTGATTGAGGATGATTCCCAGGTATTTGGCTTTAGTAACAATGGGAACAATTTCACGGAATAAAATTAGGTTTCTGAAATTCTTGTTTCTCTTAAATATCTTGGAGAGAATAAGTAATTGAGATTTAGTGGCGTTTATTTTAATCCGGCAGCTCTTTACACAAATTCTTACCTCAATAGAGCTTGCATAATTCTGAAGTTTAAGGATGGCATGTTTAGCGTTAAAAGACTTAAAAGCGATCGCCGTATCATCGGCGTAACAGGCTAATAATGAGTAGTTTACAAGACTTGAGTGAGGTAAATCTGAGATATAATACAAGAAGAAAAGCGAGAAGATACTTCCTTGGGGAACGCCATATTTTATGTGCTTTCTCTCGAGATGACATTTCTATAAGCGACAACGAATGTGCACTGCTTGACAAAGGAAGTAATGAGGAGAATCAGGTTCCGATTCAACGCAAGTTGAATTAATTTGTAAATGAGTCCCTCATGCCAGACGCGGTCTAAGGCTTTCGCCACGACCAACATAAGGGGCGCAACACCCTAATTATTGTGGGATGCAGCACCGACGAATTCAGTAATTCTAACAAGCAGCTTGGGGTAGTGCTGAGATTTTTCCAGATACCATATTGATCGTCTGGGAGAAGTGCAGGTAGGGTGCAAGGCTTGAGGATTGAGGTGCTTGAGGATGACCTTTTTCATAAATTTTTTCTAGACCTGACAAAAGACTGATAGGTCTATAGCGATCTAGATCTTTTGTGTCTTTGCCGGGTTAGGAAAGTAAAAATATCTTAGCTTGATTCCAGGGATCAAGAAAGAATTTTTTAGTAAGGCATGCATTCAGAAGATTTGCAAGTTTGGAAATCGCATTATTTGGAAGGTTACGCTGCATTTTATTGGCAACGCCGTCCATCCCTGGTGCTTTATTAACATTTCGGTGTCTGAACATGTTTTGGAGTTACAATAGTGTGACAAAATCAGGAAGAGAAGAAATAGAAGGTGCATCAATCCATGCTTGAACATAATCCTCAACGTACTCTTTAAATTGTGTGTCAATGGGATTAGTGTTGGGAGAAAATTGCAATTCAAGATGCTCTGCATAGACTTCAACTTTTTCTTTGAACGAATAAGCAGTTTTGTTTTCTGTGTGACTAGGCATAGAGCAAACATGCTTCTTTTTAAGGTTTCGGAGGTAGTTCCACAGGGAACCGTCGTTAATATTAAGATTTTCTATCACTTTTTCCTTGGAGTTATTAACGTAATCATTAATAAGCTTTTTAATTTTTCTGTTTAATCTATTAATGCTCCTTTTCAGTTCTGGATCCCATTTGCGATGCTAACTATTGAGAAGCGTATTACGATCTTTAATAAGTTGCCTTATACTTGCAGGAAGTCTTGTACAGTAGTGCTAAAACTGAGAGTTAGTATCACAGTAAGCTTAATAATACAGCATGTAAGCTCATTAACGGCATTTTTAATGATGCGTGCTTAGCGTAGAAAAGCAGGGAAGTCGCGTTTTGATAATATTATGAAAAAGTCTCCAATCTGGTTTGTTTACAGTCCTAATTACATCTTTAGTAGTGATTCCTAAGGTGGTAATAACCGGCATATGGCCCGATGTGAGTTCCGATTTAATTTCTAAGGCGATGGGAACAGAAGTATTTGTAATAACTATAACAAGGATGTCAGCTCTCTATATTCGAGGTGGACGGTAAGTGCTTTCCATGGGAACATGAAGAGCAACTGGATAGTTAGTAATATAATTATGCAGTATTAACCATTTGCGTTAGTACGCCTACATCCCCAGTCCATACGCTTGGCGTTTAGATCGCCTGCGATGATTACTTGCTAATTATCAATGAGGAGATTGTTAAGCATGTAAAGATTGAGTCTATTATCGGGCGGATTATTCAAAGTACAGGAATACACATTACGATAGTGAGGAATAATCAGAGAAACAACACTTTCAAAACCATCATTTCTGCATTCTGAGATGAGGCATGATGCAGAGTATTCTTGACGTAATTGACAATTCCCCCCTTCCCTGTAGCGTAGCCTATCACAGCCATACGTCCGATAATTGTTAACATTCAGCCTATCAGCTGATGTAGTGAACGTCTCTGTAAGCAAGCTGATATTAATATTATAGTAAAACAAAAAGTTGGTATATTCCTCCATTATTGCTAATGCTCGCAGCATTCTAAAAATTGACTTTGATAAGTCTTGAAGAACTACTGAACATGCTTAGCAGTTATTGTTTCATCTAACGCTTTGGGTGTGTCTTTTGCTCTGATTATTTGAGCTAAGTAGTGGATACTAGAATCTTTAATAAAGTTAACTAAAGTAATTAAATCTTCAAGAACTTATTAGCATCATTAATAATGTTTGGATTCAGGTCATTAACTGTTTTTAATGAGTCGGCATAAGATTTATTTACAATAAATCTATCTGCATATGATTTGGTTTGATCCTATTTAATCTGCTTAGGGTATGTTTCACAACCATTGAATGAGGCTGTGTGATTCTGACCACAGTTTGTGCAGGTAGCAGGTTCACTTTTATCTTTTTGACAGGTTCTAGAATCATGATTCTGACCGCATTTAACACAGAGATAGTCATTATTGTAAGCGTTCTTTGAGTGGTGGAAATTTTGACAACGGAAGAACTGAATTGGTCCAGTGCGTCTCTTGTAATGTTCAACTTTGACGTGCAGGCCAAGTATTTTCTTCCCGTAGCAGATATTAGAAGAAATTGCGTTTTTGAGGAGTGAGACAAGAAATAGCGGGGATTTTTTCGTTTCACCTTTGAATCTGCGATACATCTGTGACACGTTTATAATTTCGTATTTTCTGTTTATTAGATCAGTTTTAATTTTCTCTGGATCCGTATCCATTGTAAGATGTCTTATAACAGCTTTCAAATTTTATCCTCGTTTATCTACTGTGCGGTTACCTTTAATTTTGTTATGTTGAAATTGTGCTTCTGAACTATTTATATCCTGACGAGTGGAATTTCTTTCTTAAATGTGTGTTCGATTTATTATGGAGAGCCTTTCATTCTTTTATTTGTGACTGTTTTCCATTCATCATCTTGAGGGCTTGTGTTTATATCATTTCGAGAATTATCTAGTGTAGTGTCAGAAATATTTTGTGTCATATTGTAAGCATTGTAGAATGTTGGAATAAAATAGAGTTCCTCTTTCTATTTCGTGGTAATGGTGTTATTACTCAGCTTAACTGTGAGTTCCTCAATGGTAAAAGTCATAAATCTAATAATTGTGTCTATATTCCAATCCTAAATCCAGTCTTAAGTCCAATCAGAAACCTAACAAAAGAAGCCTTTGCAAATCAAGTAACCAGTGGAGGGAAGCCTGCTCCCCGGAGTTGGTCCCACAAGACGGTGTTCCGACAGACGGATAGGCAGGCGGAATCTCATAAGACCCTGAACAACCAATACGCACGCTGTAACAAGATGGGAGAGGTTTAGAAAGCAGGAACTTCTATCTCATTTTATAACTCAGAATGCACAAAAATTATATCCCCTGAAGAATTTGATGCAAATTAACTTGCTCAAGTTATTTTCTATCGCAAGTGTAGGAAAAGACCGTCTCTTGCCTTGGTAATCTTCTTTTAGTTTTCACTGTTCTTTCATTATTCAATAAATATGTTTTCAAAAATACAGAAATATACTTGAAATATACTTGATTTCAAAAATATACTTGAAATTTTATTTATTTACATGTGTTCTCTACATTATTTACTTCTCTGTCAAGCCGGAGGTCCTATTCATTTGTGAATTTTCAATTTATGGTGTTATTTAACAAAATTCACTTAGTTTAGTTTCGCTGGATTAAATTCTACTGTGATTCTTTCAACGTAAGGCTAGTTCACGTTCGACTGTGATCCCTTTCAACTTGCGGTGAGCTATTTTTCTGCTGTGATTCTTTAAACTTGAGGTGAGTTTATAATTTCTTTAATGAAATGTGTGCATTTAATTGATTTATGGCTTATAATTCATTTCATACGATTTCGTGCATTTAATTGGCTTATAGTTCATAATTCATTTAATGCAATTTCGTGTTCTTGATTGTATTCTATATTCATAATGGAGTGTTTCAAAATTTTACTTAATCAGAAAAAAGGGAACTTAAACCCTCAATCATCCGTTTAAAGAACAAAATCCTAGTTGAAATAATTCATTTGGATTTTGTTAGCTTAAATGTTAGAAGAAATAGATTTAATTCTATGATAGAAGAAATAAATGACATTTTCGCTGAAATAATGGGGTTGTGTAGCAACGATGAAGAAACTGACACGTACTGCGTGGAGAAAGCGGAACTGTTGAAACATATGATGAAATGTTAGCTAATTTAGATACAGCAATTTAAAGATGTAAAGAAAGCAGAGTTGATTCTGCAGTAGCAACACAAACAGTGCTGATGAAAGCATCTGATTCCACTGAAATTACACTTCCTGTTTTGTCCTTATCTACATTTTCTGGTGGTATTGATGAATAGTTAACATTTTCCGATTTGTTTCATGCATCCTGTAGGAAAAAATGAAAGATTATCCAAGCCAGAATTTACAGTATTTAAAAAAGCGTTTAAAAGGGGATGCTCAAAATATAGTACAGTCGCTTTCTATTACTGACAGCAATTTAAATCCTCTCTTACATCCTCGCAGAGAGATGTTTTCATAAACGTGAGCTACTGTCTTCGTTGAAAAAACATTCTTAAATTTGCCCTCTCTAACTTGTGAATCTCATGCTCATATTCTGATACTAGTTGATTCAATTAAAGAATGTTTGAGATTAATAGAGCCCTTGGATGCAAAAATTGAAAACTCAGCAGAAATTATTCTCATGTTTATTGTGCAATTTAAATTAGATTCACCTGCAAGACGCTGGTGGAAGCGGTCCATTACGGGTGATAAAATTCCTTCTCAGAGTGAACTATTACAATTTTTTTCAAAACATGATAGATCGTTAATTACTAACAACCCAGGTTCAAAAAACACTTTCTCTAAGCGGGTTACTCTAGTCCCGTCGGGTTTTCAATCACAGTGAGCTAACTTCCAGGGAAGTCATGTATTGACTAAATGTGATGGATTTCTCTAGTTGTATGTTCAAAAAGACTTAGTTTTGTAAAGTAGAAAAATATTTGCCAATTGTTTAACACAATTTCACCTTAAATCAATCTGTAGGAGTTCTTACAAATGTCGCAAATGTAAGAAGGTCCATCACACGTTATTGCATTTTGAAGACACCACTGAAAGCAGCATTGATCCTCCAATAAGGAATACAATTAATCCAAAAGGTCTTTCTACGGACGCTTAAGTGTTTGCACCTTCCAATTCTAAAACTTCTACTAATGACTTTGTAACGAAAATACTAAAAATATGAGAACTACGCAGAGACTACCCGTCAACAGTTGTTCTGCACAGGTTCTTAATATAAGTATATAAACCTTAATTAGACACAGTGAGTCTACTATTAGAATATCTGTTTACAATTTAAATATTTATAGAAAAAGAAATAAATCTTATCTACTTGAATTCTGCACACGCTTCTTGACGAATAAACACTTTTATTAATACTAGACATCAGCATTTTCATAGTTTTTTTCTTTGAAATAAAGCAGGAACTAGGATATTATTTAATAAACAGAACACAAAAACAATATATAACTCAATTCATATCAAAATTAAATTCATAGAACACTTCTATCACTAAGCAAACACGGATCAGAACGTGCATGGCAACGCCGAAAACTGATGCCATAAAAAAAAAAGGATACATAAAACTTGCGTCATTAAAACATTAGTAGTCTCGTGTTCATTCAATAAAGTTATTCATAAAACTGTCTCGTGGATATCTTGCGAAGTTTATTGACGGCATTACGTAACAGACTATAATGCAAATTGTGAAATTATTTCAAATTCCACTACTTCTTGTTGCTCGGATTTGGGTTCTGATACCCATGTGCTACTATGCACGGCTCTGGAGAATGTGAAAGAATCCGTTGGTAAAATTTCTACTTGTGGTGCTCTTTTGGATCCAGGCAGCCAGGCTTCTTTAATAACAAGCGATTGCCTAGAAAGATTGAGTGTGCCAAAAAAGGAAACTGATAATTTTATGTTTGGGTGCATCAAACACTCCTACAAATGGTATTTCTCAAATTAGGTTTACTACTCATTTTCGTCAAATCCTTCCTTTGGTACGTCTGTCTACCTTGTCAAGAAAATAATGGGTCAGTTTCTGCACGTTAATTTGGATCCTTCTTGTTCAGAATAGTTCACTGATTTTACCTTTCATGAGACTGGAAACATTGAAATTCTTCTTGGTGTGGATATAGCACTTCCAATCTTAAATGACAGATATTGAGACACTTTCATTGAGAGACGGAAAGCTCTTTGCTGTTTGGTCTCAACTAGGATGGCTAATTGCAGGCAGGGTTCCCTCATGTGAGAAAAATTCAATTGTTCAGGTTAATAACATTCAGTTAGTCAGTGGTAAATAGTTAAATAAATTTTGGGACCTAGGCAAGATACCTGCCGTGAGCTCCTTAAGTCGTGATGAAAAAGTACTGTGAAGAGAACTTTAAATCTATGCATTCTAGAGATACTAATGGAAGATATGTCGTGAGACTGTCCTTCCTTACCTCACCTTCTCAACTCGGTGATTCCAATACAGCTGCTCTCGGCAGATTGAAATATTTGGTGAATTCCTTATCTTTCAACAGTAAAAAATACGAACAATACAAATACTTTATGAGTGTATATCTATCATTAGGACATATGGAATTGATTCCACAATCTGAGTCTTCGAAAAAAAAATGCATACTACCTTCCTCATTTCGCTGTTCTACGTGATTCTAGCACTACAACAAGTTTGAGAGTTGTCTTCGATGGTTCTTCCAAGTCATCATTTGGATAATCTTTGAATGACCTTCCAATGATAGGCCCCGGAATGCAGGATGAGTTCAGAATTCTTATAATCTCCTAAAACAAGAGTTTTGGATGAGTTATTCACTATCCTTATCCTTTAAAAACAGGATGAGTTATTTACTATCCTTATTCGTTTCAGAAATTTTCAAATTGCGGTGAGTGCCGAGATAGCAAAAATGTTTAGACAAGTCAATGTTCATTCTGAGGATACTGATTGCCAGAGAATTCTTTTAGAGAGAAAGTCCTGAAGACCTAGTTAGAGAATATAGATTACTCACAGTCATATTGTGATACTTCTTTGGCGAAATGAAGCAACTCCAATGATGGAACACAGCAATAACTTTTATTTAACACTAAAAAAAAATGGCGACATACAAACAAGAAAAGAAAACATATTCTATATACTTATTTAAAAAAATAATTACATGCTTCGTGCGAGAAAATGCATGCAGCTCTCGAGCCTGCATTTCAATATTGCCAGTAATCTATACATTATTTATTATTCATCTATTTCAAATGCACGAGAGATTAATAACGATATTAAAGCTGTTACAACCTCTCCCCCAACAGAGAGACTTTTTCTGAAGGGAAATAATTAAGACTGTGATACTTCTTTGGCAATATGAAGCAACTCCAATCATGGAACACAGAAAAAACTTTATTTAGCACTCAAATGGCGACATACAAAACAAGAAGAAAAAAGAATACTAAAAACTTATTTAAAAAAAATAATTACATGATACGTGCGAGAAAATGCATGCAGCCCTCGAGCCTGCATTTCAATATTGCCAGTAATCTGTACAGTATTTATTATTCATCTATTTCAAATGCACGAGAGATTAATAACGATATTAAAGCTGTTACAACCTCTCCCCCAACGGAGAGACTTTTTCCGAAGGGAAAAGTTCTGTAAAATTTGACAGTTTAATAAGCTCGGCTTGCTCATTTGCTTAAAGAGAAAAGGTAACTTCTCTCATAAGTTTCCAAATTTCAGGTCAAAAATTTAAAGTTTTAAACAAACACTTTTACACCACATTTAAAAGAGAAAAAAAAATGGAGAACGTAATCTGTACATTATTTATTATTCATCTATTTCAAATGCACGAGAGATTAATAACGATATTAAAGCTGGGCACAGCTTTAGTATAGCCCACCCGGTCTAGTGGGTCACTAGTATTTTTGAGAAGAAAGAAATCACTAATTCTAATACCACATCAATTTGGTGTTTTTGAAGCTGCTACGCGTAATACTGCTCAATTGGCCAAGTTAAATATCATGCATTCAGTGGAGTTAGAATTGTATCAATATCGCTCTCGGTGTCGTACGTTTAAATCCCTATTTATAATAGCATGGTTTCGAAGTGAGAGTAAAATACAGAAATTAACAGTGACAGATGTAGTGTTCCGACGTCGGGAATTATAGGTAGAAAAAAAAAAGACAAAAGTCATAGAAGTATTTGGTTGTGAGGAAATTGTTTGAAGCCTCAACGACGAAAGCTATGCTATTGTAACAGAATTATGGAAGATGTAGCGTTTGACAAAGAATGCCGTACTGCCACATTTGGGCCTTTGAAACTTCTAACGTTTGGAGATCTATTCGATCTTTAAAAACAATAATATTACTCAGAAAAAGATTATTATTTGCTGACGAGAATTATTCTTACGCTTAAATATAATAATAATGAAGAATATAACTTCGTTAAAAGTTTAGCGATAACTAGATACAATCGTCAAGCAAAGAATAATTGCAAATAATTCGAAGCTTCTGAAACGTTTTGAAATTGATTTAGTCGGGCGTAAAGCATAGAATAACAATATCCTTTACTGTACTCTAATGAAGGTTTCCACTATAATTAGATTATAGGAGATTATTCCACTATAATCTCGCTGCTGATAATTTGTTAGTTATCTTCTTAAATCAAGCAATACTCAGAAAATAATAACAACAAGAGCATAGAGAAAGAATATTTTATAAAAGTCGTATTAGTCACATTAAACATAAAGCTACATTTTAGTCCTCCGATTCGTTCATATTTTCGTCTAAAGCAACAATATTGTTACGAATTTGGTATTTAAAAAGCTAATGTTAGTTCAATTATAAATTAAATGGTTTTATTTCTAGCGCAGTGCAGCGCGTGACGAATATTAAAAGAAAGCTAAGCCGGAAAAATTAAAAATACAAGAGCGCGTGCGTTAAATAAATAAATATCTCTTTTGATTTCGAGAAAGTACTGGAAAATTCTAGCGCGTGATTTTAAAATCTTATAAAAGGAGGAAAACATCTCAGTTTGTAGTAGTTGCTTAGTTTGTTGTTGTTTAGAAAACTGCTGTTGTTGATTATAGCGAATTCGCGGATTAGCGTTCTTTAGCTGTTTTGAATTACGTTCTATTGTACATTTGAGTAGTTAAAAGATAACTACTGTGAGATATTGTGATACTGCATGATAATTTGAGAAAATTTAAGCATTTCTGTTGTGACAATAATAAATTTTTGTTCATTTTTCATCGGACTTGTGCATTCATTTCATAACGAACCCGTACGCACGCAACAATTTTTGGTGTCAGAAGTGGGATTTGAATGCCAATAACAAGAGGGATGGAAGAGCAATTAAGGCATTTAATATCAGCCTTTGCCTCATTTAAAGAAGAAATGAAATTGGGCCAGGAATCCGTTAAGGACGAAATGAAAGCCGTTCAAGCTGGTCAAGAAGAAATGAAAAGAGAAATTACACGCATAATAGAAAATAAATTTGAAGCTATGGAAGGCAGAATTGACACAGTTGAAAATAAAGTTGGACAAATTGAAGAAAAAGTTTCTGCTGTAAAAGATAAAATTGAAGAAAGAGTTTCTTCGGTGAAAGAAGAAATAGAAGAAAGAGTTTCTTCTGTAAAAGAACATATAGAAGGAAGAGTTTGTGCCGTCCAACACCAAATCGAACAACAAATTGATGATAGGGTTTCTGCAGTAGCCAAAGAAGTGGATATTTTAAAGAAATTCGTAGCGACGGCAGGGAACAATAGTGATGGTTTTAAATTTTTACCCATGCCTGCTCGTCCCTCTCTGAAGGTATCCACTTATGATGGGAAGACCTCCTGGCAAGTGTATAAAACAGAATTTTCTATAGTGGCGGATGCGAATGGATGGGATTCCCAAACTAAGGCCTGTCATCTCGCCGCTTCGCTGAGAACAGACGCAGCGGATATCCTGCAGGCGCTTCCTGAAAACCAAAGACTTGACTTCGAAGCTCTATCCGGCGCATTGGAGCTGCGCTTTGGCGAGAAATGTTTAAAAAACTACAGCAGGCTTCAATTAAAATCCCGTCAACAGAAGCCCACCGAATCACTTCAGGAACTCGACACGGATGCGAGCAATGAAAGTGTCGGTGCTGTTTTGTCCCAAGAAATAGACGGCCAAGAACGTGTAGTGGCGTACTGGAGCAAGTGCCTGTCTAAACCGGAGAGGAATTATTGTGTCACCAGGAAAGAGTTGCTCGCCATAGTCAAAGCTGTAGAACAGTTCCATCACTATCTATACGGCAGAAAATTCCTGCTCCGCACCGATCATGCATCATTGACCTGGCTTTTAAATTTCAAGAATCCTGAGGGTCAAATAGCCAGGTGGATACAGAGACTCCAAAAATATGACATCACTATCCGTCATCGTAAGGGATCATCACAAGGGAACGCCGACGCTCTGTCTAGACGACCTTGCCCAGAAAGCTGCCGATATTGTTTCAGGGTGGAAGCGAAATACGAGCTGCTGACTCCGGTCGCAAGACAAATTACAACATCAACATCGGCTGATCGAGACCCGTGGAGTGATGATGAAGTCAGGAAAGACCAGCTGGAGACCGCGACATTAAACCCATAATTGATTTAATGGAGTCATCAAACAGAAAACCTACTTGGCAGGACATTTCTATCTGTAGTCCAACAACAAAACAATACTGGGCACTCTGGGATTCACTTCACATTCGAAACGGCGTCTTATACCGGAAATTCGAATCGGATGATGGGAAGACGTTCCGATGGCAACTGATACTTCCAAGATCCCGCATTCCTGATGTCCTTAAAGAACTACATAACAGCCCTACGAGAGGTCACTTTGGAATAATGAAGACCTTACAGAGAGTTCGTGAACGCTTTTACTGGAATAATGCAAAGGATGACGTGCAAAAGTGGTGCCGATCTTGCGATGCCTGTGCAGGTCGGAAAGGACCTAAGAGACGCAGCCGAGGCAAGCTGCAACGTTACAACGTAGGGGCGCCTTTTAAACGAATCGCCTTTGACATCCTGGGACCTCTGCCACGAACTGCTGATGGCAACAAATACATACTCGTTGTCGTTGATTACTTCACCAAGTGGCCTGAAGCTTATCCTATTCCTGATCAAGAGGCTGTCACAGTAACTGAGGTAATGATACAGCACTGGATTTCCAGGTTCGGAGTGCCTCTTCAGTTACATTCCGATCAGGGAAGGAATTTTACCTCGGTAGTAATCAAAGAACTATGCAAACTACTCGGCATTGACAAGACCCAAACGACGCCATTACATCCCCAGTCGGACGGCATGGTAGAGAGGTTCAATCGAACCATCCTTAATAACCTCTCATTAGTGGTTTCCAGAAACCAGCAGGACTGGGACAAGAAATTATCGCTGTTTTTACTGGCTTACCGCAGTGCTGTCCACGAGACTACCGGCTATTCTCCATCACAGATGCTATTCGGTCGTGACCTTCGTCTGCCTTGTGATCTATTGTTTGGCCGCCCTCCAGATGCTCCTTCATCGTCTGAGGAATATATTCAAGATCTCCAGACCCGGTTTGAAGTGATGCACAACTTTGCACGAGAGCGAGTCAACTTAGCGACGGAGAAGATGAAGACCCGATACCACACAAGAGCTACTGAACATCAGTTTCACGAAGGAGACAAGGTGTGGTTGTGGAATCCGACTCGACGGAAAGGACTTTGTCCGAAATTACAGTCACCTTGGGATGGCCCGTACACAGTTCTAAACAGGCTGAATGACGTCGTGGTTCGGATTCGTAAGTCTTCGAACTCTAAACCTAAAGTCGTTCATTACGAGAGGTTAGCTCATTACTATGGCCATAGTACGTAATGTAAATAATTGTAAATAGTATCAGACCATGGTCCTTTTTGTTTATAAATGTGTATTTGATTTGATTTGTATTTAGTATTTGATTTGCATTTAGTATTTGATTTGCATTTAGTATTTGATTTGTATTTAGTATTTGATTTGTATTTAGTATTTGTTTTGTATTTAGTATTTGATAGCATTTGATTTGTTTAAGTTAGTTATTGCATTTATTGTTTATATTGTTTGATATTGTAATGTAATGTTTATGCCTCAGTTGCATTTATGCCACAGTTGTAAGTTTAGCTTCCTGTCCAGGGATTGTACTGCCCGGGACGTGCAGTCCTTGGGAAGGGGGCAGTGTTACGAATTTGGTATTTAAAAAGCTAATGTTAGTTCAATTATAAATTAAATGGTTTTATTTATCGCGCAGCGCAGCGCGTGACGAATATTAAAAGAAAGCTAAGCCGGAAAATTGAAAATACAAGAGTGCGTGCATTAAATAAATAAATATCTCTTTTTTGATTTCGAGAAAGTACTGGAAAATTCTAGCGCGTGATTTTAAAATCTTATAAAAGGAGGAAAACATCTCAGTTTGTAGTAGTTGCTTAGTTTGTTGTTGTTTAGAAAACTGCTGTTGTTGATTATAGCGAATTCGCGGATTAGCATTCTTTAGCTGTTTTGAATAACGTTCTATTGTACATTTGAGTAGTTAAAAGATAACTACTGTGAGATATTGTGATACTGCATGATAATTTGAGAAAATTTAAGCATTTCTGTTGTGATAATAATAAATTTTTTTTTCATTTCTCATCGGACTTGTGCATTGATTTCATAACGAACCCGTACGCACGCAACAATATCATCTATTGTAATAGGAGAATATCAAAACTTTCAAATAATTGAATATTAATTTTTAAACGAAAATAATTACACTAAAAAATCTGATGTGTACACCACATGACTTCCTTGTACGAAATATTAAATTATATGCATTTTTCTTGCATTTCATTTAAACTTATTGGATGAATTAAATCTACTTCGCCGATAGCGCATAAACCACAATAGAATAATGCATTCTTTAAAATTCACTCTATTTGTTTACCATAGCGACACTCTGGCGCTACGTTAACTTAACAGTATTATATTTCGTTCATATTACAACTCAGAATGAACAAAATTTATATCATTTGAAGAATTATCGTTGCCACTAGTTCTATTCAAATACTATAATAAAGCTAAAACGATGTATGAAAGAAATTAAGCAAACAAAACAAAAAAGAAACAGTTTTTCACAGACGATTGAGTATTTCTTATTCAATTAATTCAGTTTTCACTTCGCGACAAGGCAAAAGTACATAAAAACTCAAAATATCTATATTAAAACTTACGAAGTAAATTTTAAACGCTTATTTCCTCGAAAAAATTCCAGAATGAATTAAGCATAATTTAATTGGCAATAATAAATGAAGGCGTTATCTTTGCTTTTGCGAAGCTAAGTTTCTCTAGATTGGCAACAAATCCACTAGTCTCCTGTTTCAAATGTAAACAAGCAATAGCAAAAAAAAAAAAAAAAAAAAATATTAGGCTTAGCGGCATTTAAACAACATTAAATTTGTTGTTAATTTTAAAAATATTGCATACAGATTTACTAAAGGCATAAAATCTGTAACCGGAAGATAAGAACAACATAATTCAATCATTTAAGCAAAAAAAGTACAATTTACAAACATATAAGAGTAAAGAAACTGAGATCACCGAGCCGGGTAACAGAGTGGATATACACACTGGTATGCAAAAATTAAGGGCGAAGTCGAAAAATTAGCATATCAGCTGAACGAAGAGGCAGATCGGACAGAAAGACCAATCAGGAGATTAAGTAAGGTGATGTACGGTAGCACATGCGCAGATATGCAGGTAGATGTAATGGGAGAGTGTCTGAGTAGTATAAAGCATGTTGTCGGTGTAAGATCAGTATTTCTGGCAAAGAGATTGCACGCCGTATAGCAGTTAAAATCACACCGAGTTGCTGCCTCAGCGAGAAATGGCGAATAATCAATCTGTTAGACGACATCTGGATGCTTTTACCCGAGGTCGAATCATTGGGAAGTTGGAGGAAGGCCGCAGTGTGACAAGTGTGGCTGCAGAGTTCGGAATTGCTCACAGCATCGTTTCACGACTTTGGAGACAATTTCAAACTACAGGAACAGCTATCCGGGGGTTTAGTAGTGGTCGTCCACGAGGAACGACACCCGCAGATGACCGGTATATTGCCTTACAGGCCAGAAGAAACAGGCGGCAGACAGCGGGAGAAATCGCTAGACACACGACACAGGCGACTGGACGACAGATATCGCGTTTTACCGTGGCCAGAAGACTGCAGGGTGGTGGTCTGTTTGCGCGACGCCCTGTACGGTGTGTACCTCTAACGCCTGCCCATCGGAGAAGGCGTTCTCTGTGGTGCCGGGAACACCGGAATTGGAGAGACAATGAATGGGGACGAGTACTCTTTATAGATGAGAGCAGATTCAGTCTGAGTAGCGATTCTCATCGCATACTCATCTGGAGAGAGCGGGGAGCCGCAATCATCCCTCGAACATCATTGAAAAAGACAGGTATGGAGGTGGCGGTGTTCTCGTTTGGGGAGGCATCAAGCTTGGTAGTCGTACAGACCTTCACATCTTCGACGCAGGTTCAATCAACGGGACCCGTTATTGTAACGAGATTCTTCTTCCATATGTGCGTCTTTTTAGAGGCGCTATGTGTCCGCAGTTCCTTTTCATGGACGTGGTGGTGTATTTAATTATGGCAAAGCACGCTAGGGCTATCTGCCTAAGGGAAGGGATGCCTTCGTGGAGGACTTTCTAAGGGAAACTGGCTCGTATACACGTTACACATGGGGAAAACCACGAAAACGCCCATGCAGCCAGCCCGTTCGCGGGATTCGAACCTCAGACCGAACTACCAGTGTTCAGCGACTTTACCGCTCAGCCGCTGGTGGGCCCTTTTCATGGACGACAATGCACCATGTCATTGCACAGTAGCTGCCGAACAGCTCTTAGAGAGTGAGGATATTGAACGTATGGATTGGCCGGCACGATCTCCGGATCTCAAGCCCATCGAGCATGTATGGGATTTTCTTAGGCAGACGCTTGGCAGCTCGTACCTTACCACCAGTAACGATTCCGGAGCTTCGATTGGCGCTGCAAGACGAATGGGCAACAATGCCTCAACAACTCATTGACACCCTCATTCTCAGCATGGGCAGACGCTGTGAACCTGCCTAGCAGTCAGGGGAGATCATATCCCCTATTAAAGACCGGATGTTTCTTGCTGGACACCCATCACAGGGTTGTTTCGGCCTTCAGTCGCATTGCGCTCCATGCTACTTTTTCAATAAAGCTTCTTTTTATCCCTCTGATTTCTCTTTTAGTAAGTGTTGCTTACATTACTCATGTCCTTACGTATTGGGGATCTTACGGTATTAAATGTGTTGATTTGGAAAGCTTTTGTACAAAGTTATATTGAAAAAAACCGTCTCGTCCTTAATTTTTGCACACCAGTGTATATAAATATATTTATATACGTATATATATTTATATACGTAAATATATTTATATAAATATATTTATATACGTTTGGTGCGGCCGACTGGGACCAAATTACAATGTGCAAGTTTACATGTTATAGAAGTCCTATATACAAAATTTCAACGTTCTGAGGCTACTCGTTTTTGAGTTATGCGATATACATACGTACGTACATACGTTCGTACAGACGCCACGAAAAATTCTCTTCAGAATTCATTTTAAAGCAGTTTTATAATTTTTTTGGAGGAAAAGAGTATTTTATTCTTTTCTTACGTTCAGATATCACGCAAAAACATTGCTAACTTGCATTCGATAGCGATCAAAATGGATATTTTCGTTGAAATATGCTGCCTGAAACTTTTCGCGATTATAATACTTCCTTTTTACTTCGCACAAGGAAGTAAAATTCTAGGATTAATTTATTGAAAATGGCTCAGGGTGGGTTATGGAAAAATTTGTTAAATGGGAAATTAAATATAGTCACATACGGAGCCTTTTCTTACAACAATTAATTGTTCATGTATATAAAAAGGAAAAAATATTACTTGAAAAAAATCAGAAACCTTTAAAGGTTTCAGATTTTAAATAATGTTCAAAGGTTTTTTTTTTTTTTTTTTTTTTTTTTTTAACATTTTGTGTGTTGCCTTTATTTATTAAATATCATGCTCTTCGCACTTAAACCATAAAATTAAGTTCAAGAGCAATCTCTAAAAATAATTTTAAATTGAGCATATCTTTAGAATTTCGGATACAAAGTCTCCCGCACTGAAGATAAAAATGTCTTTTCTGTACAACGTTGCCATTGCTCGCTTTGAAATCCTTGAGTTCGTTAATCGAAAATTCGTTAAAGCTTTACAAAATATGAAATCGATAATAAAACAAATTCCAAATTTCAAATTTAGGCTGCCAGATGCCCATATTCGCAGTAGGATTACGTCATTCAAAACTGGATTGCTCTAGGTACCGTTGTTTTATCACAGTGGGGGAAACATTCATTCATTTATGCAGATTTTTCATTATTTAGTTCTTTAAGTATAATACAGGGCGATAATATTTGGTGGCAACAGTTTGAAAAGCCAAACGGACATTCAGAGTGATTCGACGCAAAATCGCAAAACGAAAACAATAGTCCTTTAGGGACAGCCCCTTTGGACTAAAAACAAATATATAAAAAATCTGAAAACTTTCAGATTTTACAATTGCGCCCAAAGGGGCGTTTTTTAAAGTTTAATGTGCTGTCTATTAATCGTATCGTGTTCTACGGACTTAAAGTATAAAATTCAATACAATAGCAATATCCCAAAATAATTTTAAAATGAGCATATCTTTAGAATTTCCGATACACAGTCTCGAGACAAAAATGACGCGCTGGAGACAATTTTTTTTTTTTCCATACATTGTTGCCATTGCTCGCTTTGAAATTGTTGAGTTTCTTACTCAAAACTTCGTTAAAATGTTACAAGCTATGAAATCGATAATAAAACAAATTCCAAATTTGGACTTCCAGATGCCTATATTCGGTGGAAGATTACGTTATTCAAAATTTGATAGCTCTAAGTACCGTTGTTTTATCACAATGCGACAAACATATATACATTTATAAAGATTCTTCATTATTTAATATCTTTAAATATAATGCAGGACTAATATTTGGTGGCAAAAATTTGAAAAGGGAACCGACGTTTATAGTGAACCAATGCAAAATGCCAAAACGAAATTAATAACTAATTAATAATAATAAATTCCTTACTATTAGCTCCTGGGCTAACGTCCTTGGAGCTAATAGTAAGGAAAAGAATTTTTGATTTTCTCATGGTAAAGAAATTTGCATTGCAAATTAGCCTACTGGACTAATTATACTATACTAATTCAGAAGTCAAACAACAAAAATCAGCGTTATACCTACAAAATTTTCACAGGACTAGTTTCGATGGTTTTACCGAACCATCATCTTCAGCTGCAAAACCGCAAATGAACAAGATAGGAAATAATGATTAGATAAGATAAGAAAGCCTGGACAAGAATAAGCAAGTGGCGCCATCTGTTGGCGAAACCAGAACTAAAACATAATTTCTCTAAAGGCCGAAGGCAAATTTGGATTGGAATTAGGATCGTTAACTAGAACAGAAAGATTTTTATGAATGTGAAATGCCTCTAGAAAATCCAGTTCTCCAATGGAAGATGTTTTTTGAATAATTTTGGCAGCAGAAAAATTGAAAGTGTGATTTTCGGACCAACAATGTTGAGCAACAGAAGACTTCTGTGTTTCCTTTTTTCTAACATATGCCTCATTTTCTTTGACGCGAAATTTTAAGGCTCTCTTAGTTTGGCCAATGTAAATTAAACCACACTGGCAAGGAATCCTATAAATACCCCAGGAATTCATATCCGGAATGGGGTCCTTGAGTATAGAAGTTGGAATTTTATTGATGGGAGAATAAACAACCCGAAAGTTAAATTTCTGCAAAATATGTGCAACTTTATAGCTAATTGATGGAAAGAAGGGAATGACAACAGAATTTTTATAATCTCCTAAAATAAGAGTGTGGCTTTTAGTGTGTTCAGATGAGAATTTTTTAACTGCTTGATTAATAATGTTGGGTGAAAAGCCCCTGTCAATAGCTATTGCGTTTAAATAATTTAGTTCTTCATCAAGGGCTAGTTTGGAGGAACAAACTTGAAGAGCACGGAAAACATAGGAATAAAATGAAGCTAACTTTTGTTTAGTCGGATGACATGATTTAAAGTGTGGTGGAAGGCAAACCGATGAAGGTTTACGGTAAACTGTAGTACTGAAGTTGGATGTGTTACGTGTGACCAGAATGTCGAGAAACGGAAGAGAATTGCAAGTCTCAAGTTCAAAAGTGAACTGAATAGCAGGATCAATAGAATTCATTGTTGAAAGAACTTTATTTAAATCATCTTTATTACCTTCAAACAGGGTAAAAGTATCGTCTACGTAGCGGAACCATGCCGGGAAGTTTAAAGTTTCAAACAATTTTGATTCATAATAATGCATGTAGATATCAGCCAGGATGGGACTGAGGGGGCTTCCCATGGCTAATCCCTCAGCTTGCTTGTAATATTTATTTTGGAAAACAAAATGTGTTTGTTTCAAACAGAGTTGAGTGAGAGAAATTAGCTCATCAATTTCGATGCAAGAGAAATGAAATTCGCGAAGTCTGGTTTCTAGACATCTTAATGCACCCTCCACTGGGACATTGGTGAATAATGATTTTACATCAAAAGAAACCATGAGTAAATTACTAGGAGAAATGTTTTTAACCTTTTTTACAAACTCTATTGAATTTTTTATGGTGTAAATGTTATTGTCTAATAGAGTGGGAAAACTAGAAACCAAATATTTAGCTAAAGGATACGAGGTAGTACCTAAATTTGATACAATAGGGCGGAAAGGAATACCACTTTTATGAATTTTGGGAAGAGCATATAATCTGGCACAATTCGCAACAGATGGGATAAGCGAATGTTTTAAATTGCTTGAAATGATTTGCGAAGATTTGATCGCAGTTTTTATTTTGGATAAGTCCGAAGGTGAAGGATCTTTAGGGATCGGATTATATGGTCCTTCGTTTAAGAGTTTAGTGACACCATCGATGTAAGTGTTCTTATCCATGACGACTATCTGGCCGCCTTTGTCGGCCTTTGAAATGATAATATCCGGGTTAGAATGAATTTCGCGCATTGTAGCTCTTTCTCTCGCAGTTAGATTTGGTTTCAAAGGTTTATTATTGGATTTCACATTATGAGCGATAAGATGCCTAATCTTTCTTTTTGTGAATCTGAAACTGTACTGAACTTGAAAGCTTTTTCGATAGGAGCCAAAATCTTTGGAATCGAGGGTTTACAGGTTTGTGAGAAGTTAAAATTATATTTTAGAATTCTCTCTTGTTCTTCTGAAAGACTAACATTAGAAATATTAACTATTGGCTTGATGTTTACAATGGGAAGATTTTTTGAACTACTTGAACTGGAAGACTGTAAAAGAAGTTTTTCGAATTTAACTGCAAGTGTGTTTTTATGACGGTTAACTGCATTCTCCGTTCTAGACCAAGACTTTTGTTCAAGGGCAGTGAATTTTGGATATGATTTAGCGAGTTTCAGATGAAGCTTATAGAGTTCATGTTCAATTTTGGACAATTGTTGACGTGTATCCCTTATCACGGACCGAAGTAAGGCAAGCTTGCAATTTAACAGAATTCTTGAAAGGCGACTCGAAGGTTTTTGATTAGATTTGATTTGAATAAAATTGGTGATCAATTTTTTACATTTACATTTAAGTAAAAAGTCAAGATGATTCAGGAATTTTTGCCGTTTCAGGCGTAATTTAGTGAAACGATTAACGGATGAAGGCATGATAAACAATGCAAAAATCAAACTAAATTAACTGAGCAATAATAAAGTACACACAAAACAAAGAAAAATCCCTCACTGAAATGAATAGAAAACAAAACGTTTGTAAGCAAAATGCATGAAATCAGACAAGCAAAGCACAATATCCAAATGTACAAAACATAAACATAACTTGAAAATTGCAAAAATGTACTCACAGAAACTCCTACAATCACAAAATGGCGGCCACACCACGTGCAAAAAAGAAAGCAAAATGTAAGCCTGTTTGGGGCTTCTATAATTAAGACACAATAACACGCCGAATAAATACTAATTCAGAAGTCAAACAACAAAAATCAGCGTTATACCTACAAAATTTTCACAGGACTAGTTTCGATGGTTTTACCGAACCATCATCTTCAGCTGCAAAACCGCAAATGAACAAGATAGGAAATAATGATTAGATAAGATAAGAAAGCCTGGACAAGAATAAGCAAGTGGCGCCATCTGTTGGCGAAACCAGAACTAAAACATAATTTCTCTAAAGGCCGAAGGCAAATTTGGATTGGAATTAGGATCGTTAACTAGAACAGAAAGATTTTTATGAATGTGAAATGCCTCTAGAAAATCCAGTTCTCCAATGGAAGATGTTTTTTGAATAATTTTGGCAGCAGAAAAATTGAAAGTGTGATTTTCGGACCAACAATGTTGAGCAACAGAAGACTTCTGTGTTTCCTTTTTTCTAACATATGCCTCATGTTCTTTGACGCGAAATTTTAAGGCTCTCTTAGTTTGGCCAATGTAAATTAAACCACACTGGCAAGGAATCCTATAAATACCCCAGGAATTCATATCCGGAATGGGGTCCTTGAGTATAGAAGTTGGAATTTTATTGATGGGAGAATAAACAACCCGAAAGTTAAATTTCTGCAAAATATGTGCAACTTTATAGCTAATTGATGGAAAGAAGGGAATGACAACAGAATTTTTATAATCTCCTAAAATAAGAGTGTGGCTTTTAGTGTGTTCAGATGAGATTGTTTTCCAAAATAAATATTACAAACAAACTGAGGGATTAGCCATGGGAAGCCCCCTCAGTCCCATCCTGGCTGATATCTACATGCATTATTATGAATCAAAATTGTTTGAAACTTTAAACTTCCCGGCATGGTTCCGCTACGTAGACGATACTTTTACCCTGTTTGTAGGTAATAAAGATGATTTAAATAAAGTTCTTTCAACAATGAATTCTATTGATCCTGCTATTCAGTTCACTTTTGAACTTGAGACTTGCAATTCTCTTCCGTTTCTCGACATTCTGGTCACACGTAACACATCCAACTTCAGTACTACAGTTTACCGTAAACCTTCATCGGTTTGCCTTCCACCACACTTTAAATCATGTCATCCGACTAAACAAAAGTTAGCTTCATTTTATTCCTATGTTTTCCGTGCTCTTCAAGTTTGCTCCTCCAAATTAGCCCTTGATGAAGAACTAAATTATTTAAAAGCAATAGCTATTGACAGGGGCTTTTCACCCAACATTATTAATCAAGCAGTTAAAAAATTCTCATCTGAACACACTAAAAGCCACACTCTTATTTTAGGAGATTATAAAAATTCTGTTGTCATTCCCTTCTTTCCATCAATTAGCTATAAAGTTGCACATATTTTGCAGAAATTTAACTTTCGGGTTGTTTATTCTCCCATCAATAAAATTCCAACTTCTATACTCAAGGACCCCATTCCGGATATGAATTCCTGGGGTATTTATAGGATTCCTTGCCAGTGTGGTTTAATTTACATTGGCCAAACTAAGAGAGCCTTAAAATTTCGCGTCAAAGAAAATGAGGCATATGTTAGAAAAAAGGAAACACAGAAGTCTTCTGTTGCTCAACATTGTTGGTCCGAAAATCACACTTTCAATTTTTCTGCTGCCAAAATTATTCAAAAAACATCTTCCATTGGAGAACTGGATTTTCTAGAGGCATTTCACATTCATAAAAATCTTTCTGTTCTAGTTAACGATCCTAATTCCAATCCAAATTTGCCTTCGGCCTTTAGAGAAATTATGTTTTAGTTCTGGTTTCGCCAACAGATGGCGCCACTTGCTTATTCTTGTCCAGGCTTTCTTATCTTATCTAATCATTATTTCCTATCTTGTTCATTTGCGGTTTTGCAGCTGAAGATGATGGTTCGGTAAAACCATCGAAACTAGTCCTGTGAAAATTTTGTAGGTATAACGCTGATTTTTGTTGTTTGACTTCTGAATTAGTATTTATTCGGCGTGTTATTGTGTCTTAATTATACTATATTTTAAATAATTTCTAGTTAAATGAGTTTTGAATTTCAGTTAAAATATTAACTAAATTATTTTCTGAAATATTATTAAAACGTTTGCTGTTTGAAGGTAAGGTATCGCATCTGTGTTCTTTGAAATACGCATAGAAGTGTTTTAACGGAGATGTTAATCTAAAGATGACATTTCACTAATTTTAAAGATTTAATGCTTATTAATAAAATAATTCGAATTTTCTTAAATGACAATGCAACACAATTATATGATAGTGCAAAAACGTATTTCTTATAACATAAGTTTACATTTGAATTAACATGAATTTCTTACGACTTATCGAATCTAGAAACTGCTGGCATATTATTACAATGGTAATAAAAGTTACTTGTTTATAGCCATACTAACTTATTAATAATTAAAACTATTTGATTTATTATTCAGTCACCAGCTTGGGAAACTCGTGCATGTACACTACCGAAAAAAAAAAAAGTTTTTAGTTCTGAGGCTATTGACGAAATCTATCCTGTGTTTTTCCTGTCTCGAAAGAGCAGTTTAGGATATATGTAGCATTGTTCTATCATAGGTATTTTGTGACAAAATGAGACTTTTTCTGAAATGACATACTCAGTTTTTTCCATATGTCGAATGTGCGACTCAAATTATGGCTAGTTACTAAATTAAAAAAAATTATTTTTAGCTTTAAAATTTAAATTTAAAATTAAAAAAAATATTTTGGCGCACTTTCTTTAGTTTGCGCCAAGAATAGTTCATTTGGTGAAATTCTTAATTTATAGTAACCTGTTTTCCTTTTCCTGTTTCCTCTTTCATTGTACATGAACGGAAGAAAACGTGCTCCGTTCATTTTTTCAAATAATTTTCTTTATATTTAACTTCTTTCAAATCATACTTGTTATTTTTAGATCCATAATCTATATCTATTATTGCTTAAAATAAAGATGTTATTGCTTAAAATAAAGATGCCAAATTTCAAAACTCGCAAATATGTAAATTCACATATGTCTTAGGATATTTTGAAGAAAAATGTCTGATTTTTTTCCAGGAGAGCTTAAAAATACATCTATTTAAGATGGAGGTAAAAATTTTATAGGTCATAATTTAAATTATTTATTTGTATTGTGAAATTTATTTGTATAAAAAAATTTCGAGCTGTGAAAGAACGAGTGAATTAAGTTTAATCAAAAAAGATAATTAATAAATAAATATAAAATTCAATTAACACGGATGAGCTGAATTTTTGAGAGCTGAGTTTTTAAAAGCTTCTTGTGCAATTTTTACAAGATTTGGTACTTTGGCATAACTTGAGTAGCAGAATCGAAATATGGAAATAAATGGTAAGTCACTGCAGAAAAAGTCCGATTTTATGACAAAATACCTATGTTAGAACAATGTTACGTATAATTCTAATATATATCGTAAGTTGAGTATTGATACATGGAAAACGCAAAATAAATTTAGTCAATCGATTCAGTAGAATGAGAAATATAGAACTGTCTCACTTTTTTTTTTTTGTTGTGCACAGTGTGCATTCGTGCTCAAATACAAATCCTTTACGAATAACAAAATACATGCAGTTGATCTTGTCTGGATGCGAAATATTTTCAAAACTTTTATAAACTTTCATTTTCCTCCGCATGTTAAAGGTTCCCAGCTTAATCTCTGTCTTAAGCACATGGTGGTATATAGCTTAAAGGGATATGGGGCTTAAATCTAATATCCATTTAGCCATAATTTTAATTACACCCACGTTAAAAGTAACGCATTTTATTCTCCTTTATGCGTAAGTGAACACATAAAATTTATAAGATCTAATATTTTAATCCTTTAGAAAACAACTGATTAAAAGTTTTACAAGGGGTTCCAGCTTACAAGAGAGAAACAAATTTAATGTTCTACTTCTCTGAAAGTTAATTCCTCAAATTATTGCAAAGTAAACAAGGCAGTGCTTGCGTTAGGAAAAATGACCTTTATAGAGAATATTTAAGATGGCTTGGATTCACTTACATTATGCTGAAGGAATATTAATATTTTAGGCACTTTCGTATAGTTAAAAACATTTTTGAGTTTAATTGATGAAGTCTAATGTGGTTTATAGCTGTAGCGCATTGCAGTTAGGTTTAAGATAGATTCAGCAGGGAAACTCTGTAGAAAAATACATTAATCCTCAAAGTATGATATAAGAAAACAGTGCTATGCTGTGTTTTAATAAATAGAATTTATCTGTCCCATTAACTGTCTCATACTAACTTTAATAAATTTCCAAATAAGAAGGTAAATTTAAGTAAAAAGAGTTTTTATTACTACGCTTAGTTAAATTGATGAAAGGAGAAAACAAAATTTAGTTTTGAGCAGCTAATAAGACTTACGGGGAAAAAATCATAGTATCAGTAAAAATGAAATAATTAAATTAAAATAAAAAGGCAAATGGCAATGTAAGGTTTAAATATCACTGGAGAAAATACAGTGGGATCTATTTAAACCTATGTGAAAGGTAACATGCGTTTTATTTTTCCCCTATCAATTTTCAATATAAAGTATGAACAGGATTAATATGTTCAAATATTATTTTCTTTGAATATGAAATTCAATCTTTCGTGCGTAAACTAGGTCACCAGGAAGTCACTAAAAATCAGTCCACTAGGAAGTTAGTTATTTCTTTCAGTTCTTCTAAAGTTTTGATTTTTTTCGATGAAGTACAACTAACTACACAATAGAAAATTTTCTTTTCTTTTAGGTAATGCAACTTGTTATACCCTTATTGTTAATGAACTTTTAATTGAAGAGTAACAAAGAATTAATAGAATCCATATAAAACTCAAATAAAAAACATTATTTATTTATTAATGATAGGCTTTATAATTATGAATTCGGTTATATTTAATTCATTAATAATTAAATAAACAAAGTTATAAGCTGTTTAAACCTATAGTGTTTCCCCAACAAGTTTTCAGCAATTTAAATCTTAGTTCATTAACTGTGAATGAAATTAGAACTTAATCAAACGATTCTTGCCAAGTACTTATCATTGCGCTAGAAACATCGTACATTAAATAAAGTAATACTTCAAATGTTCTAAAAAATTATTACTTGGATACAGTAAGAATTCAATGCATTCATTATACATCATATCCAAAATTCACCAATTACATCATATTGTAACAGAACTATTTAAGTGTAATTGAACTATTTTATTCAACGCCTTTTATTCATACTTAAATTTAGTAACAATTATTACCTAACATACATTTTCTTAAAATATTAAAATAGTAATTTAATAAAAATACAATTGTTCAGAACGGAGCAAAAAATGGCTCACATAAGTGACGGGACACTTACTTTTCCATCAAATATTTATCCAAAAATTTTACTTCTTAAAATGTTTTAATATTTTGTTGGATTTCCTTTTACTTTTAAAACGTAATTTAATCTTCTTGGGATGGATTCGACTAATTTTTTTGCGATTTCTGGAGTGATTTTACCAGATTCTTCTTGAAGCAATGATTTTAATTGTTGATTTGAAGAAATTGTGTGTTTGCGAATTCTTGAATCCAATTCTTGCCAAATATTCTGTATGGGATTTAAGTCTGGAGATTGTAGTAGTGTTTTTTTTATTTCAGGACAGTTATACAACAGCCAGAGCCTAACGTTCAAAGCAATGTGCTTGGGGTCATTGTCCTGGTAGAATTTAAAATCGTTATGAAGGGTCAATTTTCGTGCTGAAGATTTCAAATTTTGATTTAAAATGTCAATATACTTGTACTGATCCATTATACTGTCAATAAAAACAAGATTACCAACTCCAGCAGACGACATACACCCCCATACCATAACTCCTCCTCCACCATGTTTTACTGTTGGCACGAAGTTCTGTTTGCGAAATTCTTTCCTGGGTTTTCCCTACACTAAGATTCTACCGTCAGAACCAAATATATTAAATTTACTCTCATCAGCAAATATAACTTCATTCCAGTAATCAGAGTTCTTATTTATGGTGGATTTTGAGAAAGTCAGTCTGAGTTTTCTATTCTATTCACTTACGAAGAATTTTTTCCTGGCTGCTCTATCGTGATATCCAGCAGATCGAATTACTCTTCTAATAGTCTCAGGATTAACAATTACTCCATATAATGCTTGTAAATCAGCAGAAACTTTAGGAGCACTCATTCTTGGATTTTCTTTAATATTTTGAACAATAATTCGCTTTATTCCATTGGATAGCTTTGATGGTCGGCCAGGTCTTCTTTTATCCTGAATCATATGATTCTTTTTATATCGTTTAATGATATTGAAAACTGTTGAATGACTCATGTCAACTGTTTCAGCAGTTTCTCTAATAGATTTTTCACGTTCAATATGCAAATTAATAACTAATTTTCGAATTTCAAACAAAGTTTCTTTTCGTTTAGCATTCACGGCTGCACAGAGCTAAAAAACACAAAAATTCCAAAACAAACTGGAGAGAAAGACTCAGACGATTTTATAAATTATTGCCAATTGCTTTTAAGCAAAAATAAAAACTCCAAAAAATATTTTTATTGTAGTACGTAGTAGTATCTAATGGTGTCCCATCACTTATGTGAGCCATTTTTTTGCTCCGTTCTAAACAATTGTATTTTTATTAAATTATTATTTTAATATTTTGAGAAAATGTATGTTATGTAATAATTGTTACTAAATTTAAGTATGAAACACACCCACAAAAAATTTTTACATGTTTTTTTTAATTTATTTTATTACAGTTTCCTTTTGTAAAGCACAAGTGTCCCATCACTTTTGTGAGACACGGTATGTTATTCAAATGTTTGATGTTCCATTTGGTATAAGTTTCATTTTTATGTATATTTCTCTTGTTCGTAACCATTCCTGTGTGCTCTGTTAATAAATCCTTTTAAAGCTAGCCGGCATTTGTGTCTATTGAAGAACGGCTACATCACATTGGCGCCCAACTAAATTTGAATCCAAAATGGTTCAACAAAATGTTTAGAATTTCTGTTTGGCTACAAGCCCTTACTCCCGAATTTAACTTTTAGTTGCTAGAGATCGGCTCAGTTTCTTTTCAGGTGTTGACTTCTGGTCAAAAATTTTGGAAACCAATTCTGGAATTAAAATTGTTATGCCGTGCTGCTAGCACATCGAATCATCAACTGGACACTTTCAACGGTCAAGATAAGTTTCGTTTACATTATCGTTTAATCTGAGTTTAAAGTTCTTTTAAACTGATTATTTATTAAAAGCTGCTTCTTACAGCAAAAGTAAATTCCTTACTGAAATCTGATTTATTGATATTACATAAGAGTATTAAACGAAAGCAAACGGCTTTCTGTTAACCAAACGTTTTCTTGAATTGTAATTTGTTATTTTAAAATGTTAATGCGCATATTAGATTAATTTGTGGATAATATTATTTCACTGAATACATGTTTTGATGTTAAAGTTTGAATATATTCATGTACGTTGTACATTAGAATTTATTAGTTTCGCTTCTGATTTACAGCAGCAGATGTTTTTCCCCCGCAGAATGTTTAGACTAGTGATGATTTATGCTGTGTTTACGTCAAATCTTTTATTATTTTTATTTCCTTTGAGTGCTGTTGTTCCTCATTAAATGTTTTATTCTACATAAAATAAAATATTGTACTTGTGATTTATCTTTCGACGAACATTTTGAGAAAATGATTATAGTATAATACTTTAAGAAAATACGATTGTTTTCCTTTAATGAATGCATGTCTTAAAACATATTTCTTGAAGAGAAAGAAAATACTTATGAATAAAATCAAATGACTATTTAATTAAAGTAAAAGAGTTACTAAATGTGTGTTGCTTAATTATCTTAATATTTTGTTAAGATTAAGATTTCGAAGAATTCAGCTTGAATATAAAAGCTTATGGTAAGACATTTATGTATGTTTTTGTATGTTTTGCTAAGTAGTAAACAATTTTTGAGGAATTTATTATATGTTATTTTCTTGATACAAGTTGAATTTATGAGGGCATTTTATGATATTTTTACGACTCAGAAATAATAAACTTTACGAGTATTATTGTTTACATTTATAAATGCTGTTTAATAGTGGTATATAAATGTACGAGTAACATTGTTTACATTTATACATGCTTGTTTAATAGGGGTATAAACATTTTACTTAAAGGTATAATTATTAATTCTAAAATACTGTATTGTGACTAAAATCGAAATAACAACAAATTCAACTTCATCTTTTCCCTCCCTCCTGACCTCTCATATAATTATGGCTTACCTTGCCAAAGCACGAAAAGAGGATTTAAAAACTCTCGTTACAGAACTGGGTTTCACTGTAAACGACACTATGCGCGTAATAGATCTTAAAAATCTTATCGTCAATTCTGACACTTATGATGAGGCTTTTACCAGGAATCTTCTGGAAACTTTAATCGAAACTAGGCAACAAAATCAACGTGAAAGCAACGATCTAGAGGCACGTCAAAGAAAGGAACAAGAACTTTTATTAGACTTGAAACGTTTAAAATTAAACCTGGCAGCTGCTAGCTCAAATCCTAACTATGCCGCCTTTGCTTCAACTGTAGCTATTGAAACAAATATTCAACACCTAATCCCTGAATTTACAGGAACTTCTGACATTGAAACCTACCTGCAAATTTTTAAAAGACAATGTGAGAAAGTTAATATAAAACAAATAGATTACATCACTCATCTCCTACCTCTTCTGCCTATAGACATTTCGCAAATTATTTTAAGAGAACCAAAAGACAAATTAGGAGATTATTCTTACATCAAGAAGATTCTGCTACAAAGATTCAAATTAAATGCTGAATCATTTCGAATTAAACTTACTACACACCAAAAACACCCTGGGTCCTTATGGAAAGATTTTGCTTACGAATTAAACAATTATCTCGAAGAGTGGCTTCATAGTCTCGATGTTACAGACTTTAAAGCACTCAAAGACTTGGTCCTGACGGATCAGCTTAAAAGAAGAGTCAGTAGTGACGTTAAGGAGCATTTTATTGATACTTGGGGAAAAATAAAGAGTTCATCTGAATTAGTACAGAAATTGGATGATTATGAAGCTGTACGTGTTAAAAATACGAACTATAAAACTCCAATTCCTGGCAGGCGAAACTATTCTTACAAACCGACTAATCCATCCAAACACAAAGTAAAAAATCGAACAAGTGACGTACAGGGAACTCATAAAACCTTTTTAAATCGTGGTCAGCAACAAACAGAGGAAAAGCGACCTCCTTTAACATGCTCTGGGTGCGGAAAAAGTAGTTTTATCAAGTCTAAATGTGTAGACTGTAACCCCCAAAAGACTTCAAATTCATCAAATTTTGGCACTATCCAAATCCGATCCTGTTTATCTTCCACTCGGACTGCTGTATTTCGAATTAGTATTGGTGGTTTTTCCGGTACAGCTTTCGCCGACAGTGGTGCTAGTCACTCAATCGCAAGAGAATTCCTCTATCATATTCTGCAGAAACAAAATGCAGTATTTGAAAAGACAACACTACAGGTGTCTTTCGCTGATGGTTTGGTATCTGAAAAAGAGGTACTTCGCCCCGAACAAATTATTCTTTTCGAAGGCAGAGAGTTCAAAACTCTGCTCCTTGTGTTGCCTGATGCCAAAAATAACTCGACTCTGTTAGGAATTGACTTTCTTCAAAAAGCTAAAATTGTTTTAAATCTTGCTGAAAATAAGTGGAACTTTTCTGATGAACGTCGAAGAAAATATAGCTTCGTGAAACCGCATCAATCCCAAGTACTGGAAGAAACCCCAGTTGTAAAAAACTGCCGTCTACGAGAAAATGAAGGACAACAATTAACAACAGCCCAACGGCTTGCAACTGATGCATTGCTTACCAAATATCACACTGTCTTCAAAGTAGCGGGAGAAGCCACTCCATTAATTCAACATCATATTAACACAAGAAACAGCCCCCCGGTTTCAGTCCCTCCATATCGGATTAGCCCAAGTAAGAAAGAACTGTTGAAAAAGGAACTTGATTCCCTTCTAAAACAAGGTATCATAAAAAAATGTGAAAGCCCTTATGAATCTCCTGTGGTTCTGATTCCCAAGGCAGGTGGAAAAGTACGGTTATGCATTGATTATCGTAACCTAAATTCTCAAACCGTTCCAGACACTTATCCTTTGCCACGTATAGATGATTTGTTGAGTGAAGCAAAACCGACACCTTATATGTCAACTATTGACTTGAGATCCGGTTATCATCAGGTGAGAGTAGCTGAAGCAGATCAAAATAAGACTGCTTTTGTTTGCCCTTTTGGTACATATAAATTTATCCCAATGCCCTTCGGATTGAGAAACGCTCCTGCCACTTTTTCTAGATTGATAGATAAGTTCCGTTCTGGACTTAATAATGTGTTTGCTTTGTCATATTTAGATGATATCATCGTGCTGTCATCTAGCTTCGAAAAGCACCTTTCTGACTTGGAACAAATTTTCCAACGTCTATCGTTATTCAAGCTCAATGCTAACCGTGAGAAGTGCCACTTCTGTTGTGAAAAAGTGAAATATTTAGGCCATTACATTATTAAGCATGGTATAGCTGTTGATCCACACAAGACTGCTGCCATTGCAGAAATGCCATCGCCGAAAACTGTTAAACAAGTGCAATCGTTCGTACAAACGTGTTCCTGGTATGGTCGATATGTTCCAAATTTTTCTCAAATAGCCAAACCGTTAACGGATTTAACAAAAAAGAAAGCGCTGTGGAAGTGGGAAGCACAACAAAAAAATGCTTTCAAAGAGCTGAAATCCAAATTAATTAGCCCGCCGATTCTTAAGCAAGCTGATGGAACGAAGCCTTTTATCATTCGAATAGATGCTAGCAATGTAGCCATTGGAGCAGTGTTGCTACAAGGGGAGAAAAATGAAGAACACCCTATAGAATATTCCAGCTGCTTGCTGACCGCATCAGAACGAAACTATTCCACCACAGAAAAAGAAGCCTTAGCCGTAGTATGGGCACTCAACAAATTTAGAGGATATGTTGAAAACCAGTCTATCACAATCACCTCTGACCACCAACCATTGAAGTGGCTGATGTCTTTAAAGCCACCAACTGGTAGGCTCGCAAGATGGGCCTTACAAATCCAATCCTACAATCTGACTATCAATTACATTCCTAAACGATTGAACTTTATTGCTGATCTATTATCTCGTCCTATTTGTGAACACTCAAGTACAGATTCTTGTCAAGTCTGTGCTGTTTCTGTCGAAATCCCTGCTATTAGCCCTGTAGAATTAAGACAATCACAACTAGAAGATGATGATCTTCGGAAGATCGTCGAAACTGAGAGTCCAGAGAAAGAAGCAGACTGTGCAACTTGGACTGGAAGAGGCTACGTTATGAACAGAGGAGTTTTGTACCGATATTCCCCTGATTCGGAAGAGGAAGAAGCTCCACTAGTTATAACTCAAAAAAGAAAAGCAGAAATCTTGAAAGAATATCATGATTCGCCAACCGCTCGGTCACTATGGATCTGAAGGAACGTTTTATCGAATAGCAAAAACATACTACTGGGTTGGAATGAGAAAAGATACAGCAGAATATGTCAAAAGCTGTCTCGAATGCTGTCGTTATAAAGCCACTAATCAAAAGCCATCTGGCTTACTTCAAACTCCAGTCTATGCTCAACGTTTTGAGACCTTGTCAATTGATCTTTTCGGTCCCCTTCCTGAAACACCGTCTGGTGAAAAATGGATTTTATTGTGCAGGACTGTGCCACGAAGTGGACAGAACTATTTGCTTTAAAGGAAGCCACGGCCAGAGAATGTGCCACTATTCTTTTGGAGGAAGTAGCTCTTCGATTTGGGTTACCCAGAAAAATAATAAGTGATAATGGTACCCAGTTTACTAGTGCTGTTATGCAACAACTATGCTATATATTGAACATTGATCAAAGTCTTACTCCTGTCTTTCACCCACAAGCTAACCCAGTTGAAAGAAAGAATAGAGATCTGAAACCACGTTTAGCAATACTTGTTGGTAACGACCATCATTCATGGAAGGATAAACTGCCATTAATAAGGTTTGCTTTGAATACAGTCAAATGTGATTCAACTGGACATTCGGCTGCTTTTCTTCAATTTGCACGAGAGTTATGAACTTTAGATGATGTAAAGCATGATATAAAAGCCGTAATTGAGAACGATAATTTTGTTCCCGAAATTACTCCATATTTGAAACGTTTTGCAAGAAATGTACAACAGGTACGAGAAAGAGTCGAAATGCATCAAGATAAGCAGAAGCGATATGCTGACAAAAAACGAAGAGAAACTCCGAAATTCGTTCCTGGAGATAAAGTTTGGGTCACCCTCCACCCAATCAGCAAAGGTCCACTGACGCAAAATCTACTGCTCGTCAAACTGGAGCCCATTCATCCGATTCTCCGCCCGCTGCACAAAGTAGACAAATGTCAGTTCCTGACTTCTTGCCGAGACGTCTACGAAGTCAGAGGGGGAGGACGTAACAGAACTATTTAAGTCTAATTGAACTATTTTATTCAACGCCACGAACTCATGAACTGTAACCGAACTATTTTATTTAAACGCAATCTCGTGGCGATATGAAAAAACGTCAGTCGACCTCCAGCCGCCATGATGATAGTTTACTACAGTGTCTCACAAAAGTGATGGGACACTTGTGCTTTACGAAAGGAAACTGTAGTAAAATAAATTAAAAAAAACATGTAACATTTTTTGTGGGTGTGTTTCATACTTAAATTTAGTAACAATTATTACCTAACATACATTTCCTTAAAATATTAAAATAGTAATTTACTAAAAATACAATTGTTCAGAACGGAGCAATCTCGTGGCGATATGAAAAAACGTCAGTCGACCTCCAGCCGCCATGATGATAGTTTACTACAGTGTCTCACAAAAGTGATGGGACACTTGTGCTTTACGAAAGGAAACTGTAGTAAAATAAATTAAAAAAAACATGTAACATTTTTTGTGGGTGTGTTTCATACTTAAATTTAGTAACAATTATTACCTAACATACATTTCCTTAAAATATTAAAATAGTAATTTACTAAAAATACAATTGTTCAGAACGGAGCAATCTCGTGGCGATATGAAAAAACGTCAGTCGACCTCCAGCCGCCATGATGATAGTTTACTATGTTATTCAAATGTTTGATGTTCCATTTGGTATAAGTTTCATTTTTATGTATATTTCTCTTGTTTGTAACCATTCCTGTGTGCTCTGTTAATAAATCCTTTTAAAGCTAGCCGGCATTAGTGTCTATTGAGGAACGGCTACATCACAATATTCATATGTTATTAAAAATAAGCTAACGATATGTAAATGTAAGCACATTATACTCGTATATACATAAGCCCATTAATTGCTTTAAAATCATTCAATTTGTCAGGCAACTATTATAAATTGAAAGATAATTTAACGATCTTATGATTTTATGTTCTTTTGATTTAAGGTATTTTTAACTCCCCCCCCCCGAATCAGCGTGATTTCGATGCCTTCGGTTTAACCACGAGTGAATCGTGAACATCTTTCGCTGTACGACTTTTTCGGAGATGACTGTACGACTGTTCTTCCGCTCTTCTAAAAGCTTTTACTGTATATTTTTTCATTTGCAGATTTTGTAGAAGGCATGACTGGCGAAAGCTGGCGCAGAAGGCCTTCAGTACAGGAGAAGCCACGTAGAAAGGGATGCTGTTTGACCCTTTCTTGATAAACATCACTCATATAACTTTTTTTTAGAAAGGATTATGAGTCTGTAAAGAAATAATACGGAAAAAATTAAAGTAAAAAATGAAATTACATAACACATTTTAAAATGAATGTAACGTTTTTTCACATAATTAAAAATCGAATTTGTAAAAAACAAATACGTCGAAGAACAAATATTAAAAATACTACTTGAGCAAGAATCAGCTTAACACGTATAAATTTTCAAAATTATAGTTTCGAAGGTTAAGTAGAGCCTTCTTCTTCCGATGTATTTTCATTCTGTATATTCTCACTCCACGTTGCATTTTCACTCCTGCACTCAAAAATGAAGCAAAATGTTGCATAAAATACCGTAAAAAATATATATATCGCATGTCATTAAGACTTGCCCGAAATTTTATTTCGTCTGTGTTTCATGGAGCTGAAAATGATTTTAAAACTACTTTAACTGAAGTGCTAACCCGGCTACCACACGAAGATAAGAAATATACGGTGTTCTCTTAAGTCGCAAACTTCGAGCTATTAAAGGGATATAAGGCTACATGCTCTGATGTTGCAGAAGCAATAACATGTCAAGTTATGCCTCAACATTACAAAAGCCGTAACTTCACAACCAGTGTCAAGAGATCGTAGGGATCTGCACTGTGTCTATCTTCAAAGCTTCTCGCACTCAAGGGCTAACTAGTCAATGATTCTGCAGCTAATCTGATATCATTTGTAACTATAGAAAATCAAAGAATGTAAAATGCAACCAGAAAATTAAAAAAGAGTGACGAATTCAGTTTGCAAAATATTCTAGACAGAGCAAGTACTCAGAACATTTTGAAACTCTCGTGTAGAGATTCTTGCCGTTTTCAAATTCTAGCAAGACTGCGCTTGCCTTCCAAACAACAACACAATAACTGTGCTTGCCCTCCAAACAATTGCTTCTATGCGTTTAACATTGATTACAAGTTGCCGTTAGTTTTATTGGAGCTTCTCGTAAATTCATAATAAATATACTTTTGGTTCAATGTGAAGTCTAACAAGCAACCGAACCTAAATACAAACCAGTAAATGCAGTTGCTCCGAGTAGCGCACAAGCGACTCGCTTCAGTCGAAACTAAAATGAGTATAATGTCGGCGTTCCATGCTTATACATGTCACTGATTGATGGTGTATGGTGTATTTAATTATGGCAAAGCACACGAGGGCTATCTGCCTAAGGGGAGGGATGCCTTCGTGGAGGACTTTATAAGGGAAACTGGCTCGTATACACGTTACACATGGGGAAAAACTACAAAAACGCTCATGCAGCCAGCCCGTTCGCGGGATTCGAACCTCGGACCGAACTACCAGTGTTCAGTGACTTTACCGCTCGGCCGCTGGTGGGCCCGAACTCATTGAAATTTACCGACTCATGCCTTTTCTTCCTTAGATATAAATGGCATCTCCGTGCCTTCTGAAAAGCCCTATGAGTTCGTTCTGTTGTAAAAAAACTGAGTGATTGTTACCCGGATCTCTTATTGAGTTGCAGATTGGCGCCCGAGCAGGTGTAACAAGCAAACCAGAGCGGCAGCCTTTAAGAGCAGCAAAAGTTTTAGAATTGAGGAAACAAACTGGGGATCTCAGTTTAGAAGTCCAAGAGTTTCAACCGAGTTGTGAAAAACCTAGCGTTGGTCCTGACGCAGTGAGATCGTCATAGTCATGAATGCTTATGTTTAATCAGGAAAAAACTTCTCTTTTTTTTCTGTTGCACTAAGAAGCTGTAAGTCTCATTTTATAATGTTATGTTGTCTAAAGATTAAGATTACGGCATTTTATAAACGCGCTTTGCTACAAGAATAACATTACTGATTTCAAAGAACGTTGGAAGAGTGCACAAAGGATAGATTGGGGTATAAAGCTTAACTGTCTAGTTAAGTTATATTTAAAACGTTATAACTACAATTTATTTTTAGACTTAGTTACATATTCACATTTAATTAACATGCAGATATCATGCTACATAAATAATTTTGTGAATTGATGCCTTAAAAATATAAAATATCTCAGTATAGCTATGCACCATGTAATTCCACTGTTGGAATAGGATCGCAACAGACTAATTGTTTATGAGATGGAAGTGATATAATTCTAGTCTTAATGAAACAAATGTGCTTGTTTCCAAAAAGTGGCCCTCAGTAAAATCTAATCAATGTGTGTAAGTCATTTTATATTTAATACTTTTAAGTTATAAAATTAGTGACAAATTATTTTCTGCAGAAAGTTTGTTAATTAACATTAAACTATGCAACTATCATCTTGTTCATGAATTCACTCAAACAAAATATTTTTGAATTAATAAAGATTACACAATGGCCACCCAGACGGCATAGTGATTAGGGGAGCCTAATACGATACTGAATGGCCCGGGGTCGAATCCCGGAGAAGGCATGGATGTTTGTAAATGTGTAGTGCCTATACGGCATGGGGCACTCTAAGTATGCGGTGAGCCAAAGGTCCTTATGAGAGGTTTGATGATAAGAGAACAGGGAGTGGGAGAACCGTCCCCCTGGGGCGCTTTGCTTCAAATTAGGGGAGTAACTGAGCCAAGTCGCACTGTCACCTGTATGGTGCTCGAGGCTCTTGCAAAGACAGGCAAAAGTTGCCTTCCTTGTTGCAATGAATTTTGCGGGTTTGTTCTGATGTTACAGTCAGACAAGTGAGTTGTCACAACAACAACTACTTTTTACTTCCTTGTACGAAGTAAAAAGGAAGTATTGTAATCGCGAAAAGTTTCAGGCAGCATATTTCAACGAAAATATTCATTTTGACTGCTATCGAATGCGTTTTAACGATGTTTTTGCGTCATATGTGTACGTAAGGACAGAATAAAATACTCTTTTTCTTAAAAAAAATTATAACATTGCTTTAAAATTAATTCTGAATAGAATTTTTCGTGGCGTCTGTACGAACGTATGTATCTCGCATAACTCAAAAACGAGTAGCCTCAGAACGTTGAAATTTTATATATAGGACTGCTATAACATGTAGATGTGCACCTCGTATTTTGGTTGCAATCGGCCGCACCAAACGTATATAAATATATTTATATATATATCCACTCTATTACCCGGCTCAGTGATCTCAGTTTCTTTACTCTTATATGTTTGTAAATTGTACATTTTTTGCTTTAAAAATGATTGAATTATGTTGTTTTTATCTTCCGGTTAAGGATTTTATGCCTTTAGTAAATCTGTGTGCAATATTTTTAGAATTATCAGCAATTTTAAAGTTGTTTAATTGCCGCTAAGCCTGTTTTTAATGGCGGCCATTGATGTTTACATTTGAAACAGGAGACTAGTGGATTTGTTGCCGATCTAGAGAAACTTAGTTTCGCAACAGCAAAGATAACGCATTCATTTATTATTGCCAATTAAATCATGTTTAATTCTTTCTGGAATTTTTTTCGAGGAAATAAGCGTTTGAGATTTACTTCGTAATTTTTAATATAGATATTTTGAGTTTTTATGTATTTTTGCCTTCTCGCGAAGTGAGAACTGAATTAATTAAATGAGAAATACTCAATCGTCTGTGAAAAACTGTTTCTGTTTTGTTTTGTTTGCTTAATTTCTTTTATACATCGTTCTAGCTTTATTATAGTATTTGAATAGAACATGTGGCAACGATTATATAATTCTTTAAATGATATACATTTTGTGCATTCTGCGTTATAATATGAATGAAATATAATACTGTTAAGTAAACCTAGCGCCAGAGTGTCGGTATGGTAAACAAAGTGAATTTTAAAGAATGCATTTATTCTATTGTGGTTTATGCGCTGTCGGCGAAGTAGGTTTAATTCAATCTAATAAGTTTAAATAAAATGCAAGAAAAAATGCGTATAATTTAATATTCCGTACAAGAAAGTCATGTGGTGTACACATCAGATTTTTTTATATATATACTATACTGTTTTCGTAGGATTTTCTTTTGCTTCATTTCTTGGAAAACCTATCTGCCGCACAAGCAAAATTGACAATATCTAGAGCATGATAATGTAAATCAATTGATGAATATATAAATATATATATGTATGTATTCGTCAATTGATTTAATTTCAAAGTGTTATTAAAATTGTAGTTTGTAATTTATTATTATCTAATACTTCTTCAATATGTTATTGCACTTACAATAAAAAGGTACTATACGAAAGATTCATATGCATATAATTAAATTTTGCATTTTGTGTACAAATGTGCGAGATTATTAATTAAATTTAAATAATGTTCGTAGGATCTTATTATATTTTTCTAACAGTTATTTCTATTTTAGAAATAGTTTTCCTTTACATCCTTATTTTCTTACCTACGCTTTCCTGCTATAATGAGTTTTCAGTTTCACGTGTTATGCAGAATAGAGTAGCAAGTATTATTTAAGATGAGGTACTTCAGTCAGAGCGAGCGTGTTCTGCATGTTCTGTCAAGTACTAGTTAACGCTTGTTATTTTACGGCAGTGCTTATTACATGTCTGTTAGTCTACTCCGGTGATTTTAGCTAGGAGCCAATTACACATTAAACATCTCTGTGCAACTCAGACTGATTATTCTGCTTAGTTTGTTTAGTTTAACATTAGTTAGTCTGTGAATATATTTGAGTTAAAATAAAAGAGTAGTTTAATCCTTCTTCTGAGTTGTTAATTACTCAAGAGAACTTAGCGAATAGTCGCTTCACAGTTCTACAAAGATTCGAGCAGTTCAATAACTTTATTTTAGCTAGAATGTTACGTGCGTACAAATATATGAAATACTTAATTAAGTTTGAAGATAATTCTTGATCTTCAACGTAGTACATCAAAGCTCAACGTAATATATCAGTGATCTCATGGTGACGGGTTCTTTAGACATTACTACATTACCTTGGCAATAATCATTTTTCACTATTTGAAGTAATTTGACGAATGCGTTCTGTTGACAGGTTGATTATATTAATACCATCTTGTTAGTTTGTATTTACTCGAGTAATACTGCTGTTGCTTTTTATAAGTTTATACCTTTGGTACCAGATTCGCTTTTAGTCGAAGTTTGACTTTCGATACACTGATGTTCAGGTGTTTCACTATATTTCGAAAATCGACTTTTACCACAATCATATGCATCTGTATTAATTAGTTCTTCATTTACATGAAATTTAGTTTCTTTAACCTCGAATGTTTTTCCAGGAATATCGTTATTTGTACTATAAAGCTGTGATTCTCAACCAGTGATACGCAAAGGAAAAATCGGTGGTACGCTAAGAAATAAAGTATTTTTAACTATCTAGCTCAAAACTTAAATACCCCAACAACTTGCTGAAATTTTTCACCAACACTCATAAATTTATGCGATCTGAGCTTTGTTCAATGTCAGTAGTCGTTTATAGACTTTAGCAAAATGATCCATTTTTCTTTTCACAAGTATTCTTTCAGCCATAGACATAATAAAATTTGTCATAAATGATGTTTTTAAAAGGAATAATAGAAATGGATGTTGTATTTAATAGGAAATAAAAATAAGTTTCTAACAGGTAATAGTATCTCATTAATTCTTTTAGAGTTGATGATTTATTAGCATGTCTACACTTTATTTCGCCACCATTTCCCGGATTATATTGCTCAATTTTATATTAAAATAATTTTTTTCGCCGATTTGCAGTCTCTACCTGCAGGTATTTTGTGTTCTTGTGGTTTTGTATTCCTTACTTTTCTATGCGATCTGAGAATATCATCATTTGTTTTTGAAGAACTTGCAATATATTGCGCATTTAAATATTCGAGAAAAAATAATAAAACAAACCTAGTTTTTCAAAATGGAAAAACGGCTAGAACTGACTAAGCGGAAAAGGGATGATTCACAGGTGATGGATCCAGAACAATCTACTAGTAGTAAGAATACTGAAAAGAAAAGAAAAATTGTTTATAGAAAATATAATTAAAGTTATTTATCATTCGGATTTACTTGGAATAGAGATGATATAGAACCTGAACGTCAATGTGTTCCTTGCGCTGAACTGTTATCAAATCAAAGTATGAAACCATCGTTTCTTCAAAGACATCTTGAATCTAAGAATACCAATTTGAAGAATAAATCTGAAGAACATTTTAAGAAAAAATTATCAGAGTTTAAAAATAGTAAACACGTATCGAAAGATTTTCGTACTTAAAGGTGAAAAAGCTTTGGAAGCCTAAGAATTGTCAAGACAGGTTGTCAAGATTGGCTCTCACTATTGGAGAAAACCTTAATTTTCCAGCAGCTATAGATAACGTTTTAACATTATTCAATGAAAAAGCGGATAATACATAAAATTATATTCCGTTATCAAATGATTAAGTAAGTCAATGAATTGATGAAATTGCAGATTCCACGAAAGAGACACTTATTCAAGAAATAAAATACGCCGAGTGTTTTGCATTGGAATTGGGTTAAAATACTGATATAGCGAACTTTATTCAATTATTAGTTTACATACGTTTCGAAGAAGATAAACGAATTGCCGAAGAGTATTTATTCTGTGAATCTCTTCATGATAGAGCAATTGCAAGGGAAATTTTCAAAGTAATTAACAGTTTTATGTTTGCGAATGATATTCCTTGGAATAAATGCATTGCCGGTATGCAGTGATGGAGCTCGGGCTTTAACAGGAAAGCATTCCGAAGTGATTTCTCAAATAAAGAAAGTCGCACCTGAAACTAAATTTACTCACTGCTCCATACATAATGAAGCTTTAGTAGCCAAAACAATCCATGAAAGCTTGAAAATCGTTTTAAATCAAGCTGTGAAATTTGTTAATATCATTAAATGCCGAGCTTTAAATTCAAGAATATTAGCGATTTTATGCAAAGAGATGGCTAGGGAATATGAAGCGCTTTTGTTACATTCCGAAGTAAGGTGTTGGTTATACAGAGGCAAAGCTTTAAATCATCTTTTTTTAAACTTCGATCAGAAATACAAATTTTCATCTTTGATTCAAAATTTGAATTGAAAAAAAAATTTATGTAATGAATTATTGTTTGGCTCGTTTAGCATATTTACCTGATATTTTTGGAAAGTTAAATGAATTAAATTTAGGATTACAAGGACAAAGTGTTAATTTGTTTACCATTAGAGAGGAAATAAATGAATTGATAAAAAAATCTCGAGCTAATAATCAAAGAATTGGATTAAATAATTTAAGTTGTAATGTTGCGCGCTTTCACTGCACGCAACAATAGTGGTGACTGCTATGAACTGGAAAGTATACAAAGTCTTGAGAAGAGTTTAAATCCCTTTTTATTCAACTTTAGAAATTACAGATGCGTGCTCTTGACGCTCACAAACTACGCCGACCCAGCGGGAAAATAAAATTAAGAAACTAAAAAATGAATAATAACAAGTGACCACCTACGAGGCTCTCTAAACGTAACTAACCTAACCGCGTTCTAAGATACCGCTGACAATTCAGCAAACTTCTGAATATTACGTTGAACGATTTAACTATCTACTGAGGCAAGCACACAGGCCGAAACGCGTGGTTCTTCAATTTCTAACTAGCCACCTCCACGCTCGTGAAGCAAGAAAGCACACCTTCGAAATCGTTTCCCTTCTATTTAACTCAGATTACTTCCGCTGACAATTTTGAATACTTTGCGCGTTCTACTAAAATTTACATACTCTGGCATTGACAATTTCAGGGGAAAGTAAGGCTTGACAGGAAAGATAGTTTAAACTTAAAATAAATGTTAGTTAAAATAAATATAAACCCTACATTTGCCGCTGCCAGAATTTGGAAAACTTGGAAGCATGTCCTACAAACGACCTGTTGTAAAGTTTCTACAATTCTGAACTAACTTTTAAGACCCTCGTTTACACAAAAAAATCTTACGTCACAAAAGGTATACTAAATTTCTGTAGATACTTATTTAAATCTCTCTTCTTACAGCAACTTTTCCTGGAATTCAGCAATCAATCTTGTTCTTTTCCTTCCAGCATCTGGAAGGAATAAGTATCAGTATCTTTCTAAGTACATTATAATTTACATTTTCTTGACACTGAATAAATTTTTGTTTTTAAACGATTTATTTTCCTTAGTTACTGCTTAATTCACATTCATTCAAGTATTCAAACATTAATTTAAATTTACCCTGGCTCTCCACCATGTGTGGTGTCAAAAGGGAATATTCGTGTTTTAGTATTGGAACACTTCCCCTAAACACAATGATTTGTTAGAATTCAACGACCAAATAGACACACCTTACTCGACATTCTACAACTCAATGAGCTATTTTAACATCCTTAAAATTCAAGTGTAGGTGGAGAACCCTACAAAACACATTCATTCTAAATTCCCCCTCATTCATCTTTAGACATGCAGGCTTTCGCTCTAAAGCACGATTTTATCTACAGTTTAATATTAAATTTGAATTCATTTCTTTTGAGCATTTACTTTTAGCATCTAAAATTTTATGCTTCTAGACTAAATTCTACTTTTACATAACTTTCAAGTATTTACGTATATTTACAAAATTCTAATACATATGATTTTTACAATTTACCATAAAATGAATAAGAGAAAAATAAATTTTTACTTTACGCATTCTTCGCCAAGCTGGCGGCACTGAAACTAAATTTTTTATTAATACAAGAATACGAAGTTATTTTTATCTTCGGCAAAATTTTGGCTTTAACATAACAGAATTAGTCTTTCGACCAACAGAAACTGCTTGTTTAGATTTTATACTTAAAGAAAATAATACTTTTGCCTTAGCTAAATAAAGTAAAACAAAAGCATGTCTCAACCGAGACAAATTGACTTCCGTCAAAACATAGAACTTCGTATTTAGGCATAACATTTCCGAACAAAAGAAAAAAATTTTATAGAAGATTTTTAACTTATCTTTGAGTTTTCGATGATTGGAACTCCGACATCTTCTTCTGGCAGAACTGCTCCCACGTTATAGATTTCATCGAAGTCAATCGTCTCCTTAGTGTCCTTCGAGTGTTATCCATGTTGCTTTTTCTTTTTCGCCCTTTGCATGCTGTCTTCTCCGTTTTGCCCCTGGACGGCTGGTCTTGGCGTCCTCCGGTCTGGAATCATGCTTAAATTTCTTCTGTTGGTGGTAGTCTTTTCGTTCCTCCTGCTGTCTTTTCGTTCTCGGGAACGGCGGCCTTGTTTGCACCTGACACTCTGGCCCTGGAAGCGTCCTCCTCGATGCAGAATTTCAACTGCGATACGTTGTAAGTGGTGTTTTCCTCTTCACCAAAGCTTCTTTACGCGGCGGCGTTGCTTTCTTGTATTTCTTAAATGCTGGAGTCTGAACGTTTTCATTTCTTCTTTTCGATACCTTCGCATGACTTGTAGAAGGGTTAGGTTTCTCTTCAGTTTTCTGCTTCTTGGATGGTGGAGCGGGTGACGTTATTTCTGGACATTCTACTTCTTTTACGCTTGAGTCCTGCAAGAAACTTTTAAGGATTTCAAAATCATTTTGATTATAATATTTTTTCACCTGGTCGGGACTTGCTTTACAGATTTCCCCTCTCTCGTTCTTAAGGTACAATACGACTCCCTTGATTTCCTGAATTACATAGGGGCCTTCAAATTTTGGAGCTAATTTTGCAGTAAAATTGTCTGGGGCACTTGATAAAGAAAATTTCCGCTTCAACACTTTATCCCCAACTTTAAAATCTGCTTCACGGCGTTTTCTATCGTAGTATAATTTTTGTCTATTTCTTGCCGTATCCGAGCTTTTAACCGCCTGGTCAGTAAGTTTTTGCACATCTTTTTGTTTAAATTCTTGCTCTCTTTGTTGCACAAAGAATAATTTATCTAATGGCGTAATTAACTTCCGTCCTAAAAATAATTCTCCTGGAGTTTTTCCCGTAGTATCGTGATTTGCCGTTCTTAAAGCATAAGCTAACTCATTTATGTAGCCATCTCAGCGCTTGTGATGTGTGCTAACATAACTTCGAATTATTTTTACAATATTTTTATTAAATCTTTCGGCTATGTTTGCCTGTGGTCTATACGGAACCATTTTGATATGGCGTATGCCAAGTCCAGTGCAAATATTTTCAAATATTTGGCTAACGAATTGTTTACCGTTATCGCTAATGACTTTTATCGGTGCACCGTATTTTAAAATGTATCTGTGTAAGAATGCATCTGCGACTGTTTTGGCTGACGCGCGTTTAAGTGGAACAATTTCTGTCCATTTTGAAAAATGATCTGCAATTACTAAAAGAAAACGATTTTTATTTAACTCACTCTGGGGGAAAGGACCAAGAAGATCTATGCCTAAAATTTTCATTCGGAAATGTAGCGCGAATGCTATTTAAGTACTTGGCCGGGCTGTAATTAATATCATTTATTAACTGACATTGATTGCAGGACCTGAAATACGCAGTTACTATTTTGTATAATTGCGGGAAATATACCACCTCGCGTACCCTTTTTAAAGTCTTTCTGACCCCTAAATGACCCGCAGTTTTCTCGTCGTGTAATTCCTAAGCGAGCCTGGGATGACTGGTTTGTACTTGAGATTTTCGTTTGTTGTTTTCGTATAAAATAAAAAATTATCTATTATTTCAGAGTTTTCTGCTCTATTTCTTATCGCATCGATATCTGTGTGCTCAAAGCTTTCGGGGTCTTTCAAATAAGCATAGATATTTCCAAATTCAGGATCAGCTTTCAGTTCAATGATAATCGTATCTCTAGAATCTAAAATTTTTGAAGTCAACACAGCGCATTTGAGTTCATTTCCTTCATCGTCCAGTTTTATACGAGAAAGTGCGTCAGCTACATTGTTTTCCTTACCCGGTTTATATTTAATTATGAGATTATATTCTTGAAGTTTTAAAGCCCACCTTATTAACCTGGGCGTTAGGTTTTTCCCCGAGTAAAGTCTACTAACAGCAGCGTGAACCGAAAAGCCTGTTACTGGCGCTTTGCCGAAATAAACTCGAAATTTGTGTACAGCCATTAATACGGCTAATGTTTCTCTCTCTGTAGCTGTATCATTCCTTTGTGTAGGGTTGAACGTTTTACTAAAAAATACCAAAGGATGGCCATTTTGCATGAGAACAGGACCCACAGCATAGTCCGACGCATCTGCTGCAATTTCCAGGTTTTCGTCCCCCTCCGGGAATTTCAAAACAGGGGCATTGATGAGCACTTCTTTTACCCTTTCAAATGCGGTATTTGCTTTTGCTGTCCACGTGAATTTACTTTTCTTTCTTTTAATTACTAACAAGGGTTCAACAATATTAGCAAAATCTTTTATGAATGACCGATAATAAGAACATAACCCAAGGAAAGAAGAAAGTTTCTTGGCGGTGTTGGGAGGTGAGAAATTCTTGATGGCTTTTATTTTTGAATTTTGAGTTTTGAGTTCTTTTGCGAAATTTTATAACCGAGATATTTAAGTTCTTTAGATGCGAACTTGCATTTTGAGGCGGTAATTTTAAGACCGGCCTCTTTTAATAATTTAAAACCTTTTTCTAGGTCTTTAATATGTTGTTCCAACGTACTACTCGTTATAATTATATCATCTAGATAGATTAAAGTCGATTTTCCTAGGACAGGCTTTAGAACAATGTCCATAGCTCTCTGGAATGTTGACGGGGCCCCACACAATCCAAAGTGCATGCGTAAGAATGCATAAGTGCCCGATTTTGTTATAAACGCGGTTTTATGTATGTCTTCGGGTCTCATAGCTATTTGATAGTAGCCAGATGTTAAGTCCAACGTAGTCATGTATCTTGTAGATTTAATCTTTCTAATAATTTCCTCTATAACCGGCAAAGGGTAAACTGGGAATTTAGTAACACTATTAAGTTTCTGTAATCGATAGCAAACCTCCAAGCCCTTTTATCCGAAGGAGGAAACTCGTTCTTTTTCCTACATAGTACGACTGGACTTGCGTACTCACTATTTATGGGCGTTATTATTTGGTTCTTTAACATTTCCTGAATATGTTCTTCTATGATTTGCTCTTTTTGTTTATCATAGCGATAAGGTTTAGTCCTACAGGGTTTGTCGGCAGTTAACTGTATCTCATGCGTAACTATTTGACAACTACCAGGCCGTTCTGAAACCAAGTTTGAAAAAGTACTCACCACTTGCTGGATGGCTTGGCTTTCATGGTCATTCAAATGGCTAAGGTCGACTTGCGGTTGTTCCACTGGTTCCACCACCCTCCGATCCATCTCCAGCACGATAGAACTTTCCTGAAAATTCAGTTTGGCCTTCACGTCTTTTAAAAACTCCATACCTAAAATAAGTGGACTTTGCAAGTTTTTTTACTACAAAAATTAATACTTTAAGGCTTTCGTTTTGAATCTGCATTTTTAAAGATAGTTTTCCAATACAATGACAATTTGTCCTTGCGCTGCTATGATTTCTGTGTTTTTATTTTTAAATAATCGTAACCTATTAAAGTTCTTAAAAAAATCACTCATAAAATTACCTTCTGCTCCTGTATCAATGAGGGCTTCTACTGGTACATCGCCAACCAGGACTTGTATAATTGGTAAATGTGAGTTTTTTACAATGACCGTATCTTCTTGAGGGTTTTTTCAAAACTTCCGGGGTCTGGACCCTCGCTTTCACAAGCCCCTCTACTCGTTTAAAGCTTTCCTTTCAACTTCTGCCTTCTGGGTACGCAGACGGTTGTTTTCAAATTTCCTTTTTGGGCCTTGACCTTCGAGCTTCGATAAGTTAGCTTGATAGCTCTTTCCCCCATAAGAGCCGTTTGCATTTCTGGTCTGCTCATTTGAAGATTGCCTTCGGATACTTTGAGAATACGATGCCCCTCTAGCTTTTCCCGCCATTCTGCGATTTTGGAACTTGACCGCCAATTCGAAGAGCTCCTGCAACGTGCTTGGGTTTCTAATTTCAAAGTACCGCAGGTAGCAATCTTGAACCGCAGGTAGCAATCTTGGTAAAATTATTTCAATAATCTCCGCGTCGGGTTTCTTCCCATACAGCATATCCGTCAGCTTAATTTTTCGCAGAATAAAGTCCGTCATCTCTTCTATATTCCGTTGATAAAAACTATATAGCTCGGCTTCTAGCCTTGCTCGATCTTTCACTATGGGGAAGGCCTTTAATAACGATTTTTTGAAATTTTCAAATTTATATGTCTGGCCTCCGAATTCCCCTAATAAAAATTTGCCTATATGCTTCCACCATAGCGAGGCCTGTCCTCTTAGTGCAGATGTGGCGATGACAACTTTTTGTCTTTCAGGCACAGGGTAGAGCTGGAAGTGATTTTCAAGGCCTTCTAGAAATATCGCCACCGAATGTTTTCCGTCGAAATTGACGTTTGGCTTGATTGACGCTCTCATCGTCTGGACCAGGTATCGAAATCCTTCCAATTGGCTTGCCATTTCTTGTTGTTGTCCAGCAGTTTCCATTCAATTTTCGGCCATTTCAGTTCGACAAGTGTTCAGGCGCCAATGTAATGTTGCGTGCTTCCAACCTTCACGCAACAATAGTGGTGAATGCTATGAACTGGAAAGTATACGAAGTCTTGAGAAGGGTTTAAATCGCTTTTTAGGCAACTTTAGAAATTACAGATGCGTGCTCTTGACGCTCACAAACTACGCCGACCCGGAGGTAAAATAAAAATAAGAAACTAAAAAATGAATAATAACAAGTGACTACCTACGAGGCTCTCTAAACGTAACTAACCTAACCGCATTCTAAGATACCGCTGACAATTCAGCAAACTGCTGAATATTACGTTGAAAGATTTAACTATCTACTGAGGCAAGCACACAGGCCTAAACGCGTGGTTTTTAAATTTCTAATTAGCCACCTCCACGCTCGTGAAGCAAGAAAGCATACCTTCGAACTCGTTTCCCTTCTATTTAACTCAGATTACTTCCGCTGACAATTTTGAATACTTTGCGCGTTCTACTAAAATTTACATACTCTGCTTTGGCAATTGCAGGGGAAAGTAAGGCTTGACAGGAAAGATAGTTTAAACTTAAAATAAATGTTAGTTAAAATACATATAAACCCTACAAAGTTTTTTACCATTTTTGGAAAATTTTGTAACCGAAAATGATTTGAAAATAAAAGAAGAATTAGCATCCGCCATTAGAAATCATTGTTTTTTACTGATAAATAATTTCAACACGTATTCTCCCTAGGGTTATGAAAATAAAAATTGGATTAGAAATCCGTTTTATTCAAATATACATTATATTTTATTGTTTTCTTGAATTATGAGGTAAGCATTGAAAACGTCCTTAAAATTAGAATAGAAGAGAAACACGCCAATGTGACAATCAAAATCGCAATAAGAGCCTTGTATTTATCGTACATATATTAAAACAATCGATTTCGAGGGCAGCTAAAGGTCCCTCCTCATCAGGAGAACGAAATTACTAGAAAGGGGAAAAAAGAAGAAAAATAAAGCATCGGGAAAGGGGTCTCAGAAACACGTGGTCGTTATCAGCACTGCCACGTGATCGTAACCGGATTTTGAATCAGAGTTACACTGGCCGCCTACTTTTTACTGATTTGAGGTTCAGATTTGGTGCGTGAAGGTGCAGTTGCCCCTCGCTGCCTATTTTTTGACTTTTGACTCGCTGAATTTTTTTGCGTTTTAGTCTATGTGTTATATATTTGATCAGATAGCCTGGCTCAGTAAAAGTAGGCTCCGGTTATGACCACGTGGCAGTGCTGATAACGACCACGTGTTTCTGAGACTCCTTTGCCGATGCTTTATTTTCCTTCCTTTTTCCTCTTTCTAGTAATTTCGTCCTTCTGATGAGGGACATTTAGCTGCCCTCGAAATCCATTTAATGTTTTAATATATGGACGCTAAATACAAGGTTGTTATTGTCATTTTGATTCTTAAAATTACAATAAAGACCCGACTAACAGTTTCGGTTCTCTAGGCTATCAGTACAGTTATAGCCCCGTGTAAATTCAGGTACTGATAAATTCACAACGACATGCGCATTTATTTAGTTGTTGTGAGAAAGACTTGGCTAGCGCTCTCCGAAAATCAGAGCCCTAGGAAATATATATATCGCCTATGCTCTACTTTAGAACCAGTCTTACTAAGAATAGTTTCAATATACGTTCCATTTAAATTTTTAAAGTAGGAACTAGCTTATAACACGATGTTAGACGTCTCTTGCGACATTTTTCGGTTGAAATGCATTTTTACTTATCAAATTTTAAACAAGGTACAATTCTTCCATACACGGATTAAAATTGTTCCTACTTTGTAAACAAATTATATCAACTGTCTTCATATTTGCTTCTTCTACCAAGCTGTATAACATTCAAGAAGAAAATTAGCGCTGTTTTTATCTTCGTTAGAAACTTCTCACCGATTGTTGACAAAAGAATGAAATTTCTAAAGCAAACCTCGTTAATGCACAAGGCATGAGCTGCGATGCGATTAACCTCTGCCAATTTTTAACGCTCTTGTGCGAGAACTAATTTGCGTACAGCGAATATATACAACAGACATAATGTATTTAAATTTTTTAACATAAATAAAGAGAACACATATCAAAGTTTAAATTAAGCTTAACTACTAGTAAAAGTTAATATATGTGTAACAATGTAACTTATAAGATTTACTAGAAAGCCCGGCGGTCATACGAAATGACCGCTGTTCTAGATATTATAAATTGCAATTAAAATGATCTGCGTTCAATAGTAAACCATTTCAAAAACAGATGATTGCTAATGCAAACAAATGTTCACGTTCCCCCTGACACGCTCAATTTACGTTTAGCTGAAAATTCAATTTAAAATACAATGTCGGAATAAAATCGGGCAAAATATTAAACTCTTTACGCGAAAGGATACTTAGCATATGAGTTTGGGTAAACCTACCTGATGAGATGTACTACGCACAGCTCGTTAGTTGGTTTCGTCTCCTTTAATGTCTCAACGTTTGAAAGTTTCTAGGTAATTCATATGTAAATGTAGTTAAGTGCATAATAAGCAACAATTGAATGAATTAAAAATATTTAAATGTTCTTGAATACTATGATAATTTAATTAAAATAATGATAACTACAGGTATGGTATCAGTGTATATGGAGTATTTGAATGCCGTGGCAACTTCACCCCATTGTCTAGTACAGTTAGGCAAGCAACCAATAAACTATCGACGACAAACAGACACTTAAGCCGCATATAATAAAGATGTAAGCACCTTGTCACGCTTTTTTAAGTGTGTAATGAACATATGCATGGGCAGCAGACCCGTCAACACAAATATTCTTGCTTTGATATCAGATGCTTTTTAGCCAGAACATGTTTCTGCAAGGTATCTTTATAGACAACGCTAAAGTATTAAAATAAAAGCGAAATAAAAAGTTGATTCATTGATCCAAGTACTAAAGGATAATAAAATTCAAGACGAACTTCGTAAACATGGACTCAAATATAAATTTAGAATTGAGAAGGCGGCTTAATGGGGAGGATACTGGAGACGTATGGCTCAGTCTGTCAAAGTTCTTTTGAAGAAAATCCTAGGCAGATCATCTCTTCCATTTAAGGGGCTAGAGACAGTCGTAATAAAATTCTCGACTCAAAACTATATCGAATTATTGTCCTTTGACAAATGTATACTCCGTTCTAGAGGGATAAAAATTTTGATTGTCGGGCACTGTTTAATAGATTTTCCCGGACTTTAAGCCAAGGGTGATAAGATAAATTATGAGCTTGTTCTGTTCGTTAACAAGGTGTAACTGTAATTTATTCAATCTGCTGTTTGTATGAATTAAGTTCTCAAGTAATGTCCTGAATTTCAAACTATCTCGTACAGCTTCTTTCTATTATCTTTTTATATTAAGATATTACAGGCTATATAATATGACTACCAGAGTGTCTGGTTAAACGCAATTTTAATAAAACGAACGATCTTCAAGATTTATAAACTTTTGCAACACTGTATCTGTGTTGCAAAGTGAAAATTTGCCTAAAACGACTATAAATAATGCATTCCTTATTATACTACAAAGGAATTTTATAGTGTTTGACAAATTTTTATTAAGAGTAATGAACTTTTTTGTTTTTATGCCACAGTCAAAACATATAACGTGTATGAAATAAACTGGCATATTAATATTTGTGCCAAATAAAAATAAAAATATTTTATACTGTGCACAGAAATAACACAGTAAAAGTATAAAATAATAAAATAAAAAGACGCAAAAGCGAGAGAATTATAGCGTAAATGAGGCATGCTAATGACAATTAAAAACATTTGTGCAAGGATGAAAATGACCTTCTTTGAAAATCAGATTGAGATTATTTTATTATAGCTTTATCTTGGAGAAGTCAAATATTTACTTCTTAATTTAAGAATAGGCAGTGATCTTATTATCTTGCAGGAAACGTATTATGATTGGATTTACTTTGGAATAATAACATTTCTAGACCTTGGGTATTATTAAGTTATGAGAACGTGGTAGTTTCGTCTTGAGGCTCTCATTTCAGAGAAACGTCAAAGAACTAAACAATGATTATGTTATATTTTCCCTTCCTTTTCTTACTTGGATGCTTTGAGTTTTCTTTATTGTGTGAGTTATTCGGAGAACTGATTTGTAGGAGTTAAGTAAAAACTAACCTTTCTCTATTAAAAAGTGGAATTTCCATACTGCTTATGAATGAAACTTTTAAAGAAATATGAGAAAGCTACTGAAAATAATATTTATAATTAGGAAAGAAATGTTTTGTGAAGAAAAAGGTGTGAATTAGTATAAAATACTTTAAGCATCCTTAATGTCAGGATTCGACTTCTGCGCTTTGAAATATTATTACAGGATCTCAGGCATTAAGTACAGAACCGCGTTTTCTAAATTACATTTACATGGCTTTGCACTGATGTTTTCAACTGCCAACAAAACTTATTCACTTTTGTTAAAAGAAAAATTATTCATGAACACAGCATTTCTGTCAGTCCTTTGGCATAAAAAGTGTTATAAAATGCAACAAAATGGAATCAAGAATAAAATTTACGTAATGAATACTGTTGTGAAATTAAAAACTTAACTTCTTTTCTTCACCTAAAATAATTTTTCATTCACTACTATGTGTTTCATAAAAATGAAGAAGGAAATATATAGGATGACTGTCTAAAAATAATTTTATGCAAATTATTATATTCCAACAAAGAATCTGACTGAAGCTAAGAATTTTAATTGCGTAACTTCAGACGTTATGGCATTACGAGATTTCATTGAAAATCATAAATTTCGATTAAATAGTGACTGATAATTATACTTCGCAAATGTCATCAACATTCATTGAAAATTTCAGAACTTTTCAAAAAGCATTTTAAAGCTGATGAGGCGGGTTTTATTCTAAGAATCATACTAGGGATACAAAACGTTTTCTAGATATTTAATAAAAACTTTGTATGTAAAAACTGATAAAAAATTTTTTATTGCCGTAGGAAACATGCAGTCAAATTGAAAATGATTTTTAATAAAAAATATGGCTATACATTTTCTATACCTGTGCCTTCCTAAAATATGGATATTTAAAGAAATTAAATCTTGAAACTGTAGACTAAAAGGCTTGGGTTGGCAACATTTTCTGTTTCCGTCAGTTAGCAAACACTTCCAGCTTTTGCATGAAAAGATTTCTGAATTCCTACACGTAACGTTACGGCTGTGAATAACAAAGATCTGCGAAGCAGCCCTTGTATTCTGATGTGCAGAGAAAAGGGGTCAGAGTAACTGTTAGCAGAGACTGGATCTAAGTAACGTTTAGACTACGGAATGAATATTGTAAAAACGAATCTCTGGCAGAATATGTGTGCTTTTCTGCTGGTTGAGATTTATGATTTTAAACTGAAACTGTAATGTTTTGATGGCGTTTAACATTATAGCAAAACTTTGGAATCGATTTGGAAAAGCATTTTCTAAATTGCTAAATATTTTAAATTCTACGTAACGTGTTATTCACTAGGAAGTTCAGAAGGTCCTTTTAATTGCGTGTAATGTGTTACTAAGGAGCACTGGATATTACTTTGTTTTATAAAATTTCAGTTTTAATATTGTTACATCTAAATGCCTAAATAAGCTTTTTTCGAGAGATGGCGTGGGGTGCTTGCTATGATAAAGGTTTATTTAAAAAAAAGACCAAAACTATTTATGTAAAAAATAGTTTTTTTTTTAAAGATTAGTTTTTCTTTGTAGCGCAAAGGGGAGGTCAGTCCCGGAACGACATTTTGTGTTAGTATCACATAAATGGCGTATCATTTTTCAAGTTGTTTTCATTAAATATTATTGCCCTGACGTATATTTAAAGAAATTAAATAATGAAGAATCTGCATAAATGTATGCATATTTCTTGTATTGTGAAAAAACAACGGTAGCTAGTTCCACCACGTTTTGTATAATGCAGTTCTCCACCCAAACATGGGCACTTAGAAGTCCGAATTTTAGATTTCGAATTTGTTTTATTATCTATTTCATAATTTGTAAACCTTTAACGAGTTTTTGCTTAGCAAACTCAACGATATCAAAGCGAGCAGTGGCAACACCGTACGGAAAAACACAATTGTTATCTCTAGCGCGTGAGACTATCTATTGGATATTTTAAAGATATGCTGTTTTAAATATTCTGCGATTTTACCGTTGAATCGAATTCCATGTGGCGTAAGTGTCAAGAACGTGCTATTTAATAAATAATAAAGTAAATACACGAAAAGGTAATAATAAAAATACAAAAAAGTTGTAAAGCCATTTTAGTAAGAAAACCGAACACTAGAACTAAGAAAAGACTAGGAAAAAAATATATATATGCCAATACTTAAAGTTTCATCGAGAGTTCTAAATGTATACTGCTATGTTTCTTTTAAAATTTTTGCAATTTTGCTGTTAAATTTTATATGGATCAGTGCGAAGAAAATGATGCTCAATAAAAAAGCTAAAAAGGCAGAAGGAAAAAAAAAATAAAGGGGTTTAGTAGAAGTGCGTGTAACAGTAGGCTGGTAGACTGCGAGCTCAGCGAGAGTATAAAAACCCTTACGAAACCCTTTTGGATGACCGTTAAAATCTGAAACCTTTCAAACTTTTTTTTTGTTCTCTATCGGGAGAATTCTCGCATTTCGCTTATTGTTGTAAAATAAGTGAGTGAAAAACTATCTTTTGCAGTAGTTTTATATTGTTCTTATGTAATAAAGTGGTGATACGTATGCACCATTGTATCAATGGTACTTCCTTATTGCACTGAGATATCTCGCCTCGTTTTCTTAACCTCGCTATATAATTATCTCGGTTGATTAGCGATTAAACTTTGGAGTTCGCTATAATAAGGAAGCACAGTATCAATTTATTACTTTTATATCCTCTGAGCAGTGAATGTTTGGCATTTATGTACATGTAACCATTTTCACATATATTATGTGTTTTACGAACCTAACAGCATAATTCTACAAGTAATTAGTAGGGAATTATTTGTACCCAGCATGAAGATTTGTTTTTGCATGCTTCACATTGGCGTACAACAGAGAAAACACAAGAAAAGAACTGTAGCATTTCTTGAGAAGAGTTCTTAAGCTTGCAGTTGAAATAGTAGACTTTTTCCTAAGTTTGAAAAAGGTTAAAAGCGAGCCCATTAATCACATACATATATGATAACAGAGAGATGAACTTTAATGCCAAAGACTTTTTTTTTGCATTCTTCTTACTAAGAGAAAAATGACAAAAAAGTTTTAATAATTTTTATCAGAAAGAAACCATCGTTAAAAATAACTTGATTTTTAAGCCTCTTATTCTCTTTTGAAGAAGCAGGAAACATGAGGTCGTATTGCAACCTTTCTATTCGGAGTCCATACTTACTATATTTCATAATGGTATACAATATATTATCCTTTTGCTATAACTGCATAATTTTACTACTAACTATGCTTATGTTGTCAAAATTGTTATTGTTTAAGTAATGTTATTGTCTTAACTTACCATCTTAAACTCATGAGCAAAAAATATTTTAGATTTTACAGATGCGAGAAAATGACATTGTGTTTACGAGCAAACTTTAGTTGCTATCTTGCAGGCTTCAAAGAAACGCAATGTCTCTCCACAAAACAAACGTAAGGGTAAATATTGAAATAACACAATCGTCGATGTTTTTACCCTAAATATTTTCAAAAGGAAAGAAGAGGACTGGATTAGCGTGATTTGCAAAGCCATTTTCAAAAAGCCTGAAGTGAGAAAGTCTGAAATTAAGCCAAAGCACTTAAATCAGTTGTAAGTTAAAAGAATGTACATTAGTATTGAGAAAATGCATTTGCTTTAGTCTCAAATAGACATTACATCCCAGAAATATCCATAATTAAATACCTTGATTTCAAGGCAATAATAAGTGGAAAGGGAACGAATTGATATTAAATTATTTGGATTGGGTTAAAAAGCTAGCAAGTAAGCATATTTTCAGAGGACATGATAGCATTAAAAAATATACAGATAGACACACCATAAAAGAATAAAAGAAGGAAGAAAGAACAAAGTAATAATAGCAGAACAAATTGGAAAAAAAAAATCTGAATTTTTTTCAGATTTTATATTACACCAAAGAGGCGTTTTTTTAAAGTTTTGTGTGGTACCTTTATTTATTAAATATCACGTTCTTCGCACTTAAACCATAAAATTCAATTCAACAGCAATATTACAAAACATTTAAAAGAGTATATCTTTAGAATTTCCCATACACAGTCTCGAGCGCTGGAGATAAAGCCTTTTTTTTTTTTTTTTCGTACAGTTTTGCAAAGTATGAAACAGATAAAACAAATTCCAAATTTGGGCTTCCAGATGTCTATGTTTGGGTGGAGACGTACATTATTCAAAATTTTATGGATCTAGGTGCCGTTGTTTTACCACAATGAGAGAAGTAATACAGGACTCTAATATTTGGTGAAAATCACTTTTTAATAATTTAAAAAGTAATTTACCGTTTAGAGTGAATCAACGCAAATGCCAAAAATTAAGAGTGCTTCTGGAAAATTGCCCCTTTAAGCTTTAAAAAAAGAAAATATGCTAAAAAAAGAAAATATTTATAAAATCTGAAAAGAAAGCTTTCAGATTTTATAATACGCCCAAAAGACATTTTTTTAAAACTTTTTCTATATTACCTTTATTTACTAAATATTCTGTTATTCATACTTAAACCACATAAAATTCAATCCAACAGCATTATCAAAAAAATTTTAAAAAACAGGAAAACAGCATATTTTTAGAATTTCTGATACACAGTTTTCCGCGTTGGAGATAAACAAAAACATTTTACATATAGTTTAGCCATTGCTCGCTTTAAAATCGTTGAGTTTGCGAATCAAAAATTCGTTAAAGTTTTACTAAATTTGGAATAGGTAATAAAAAAAATTTAAAATTTAAAATTCGGGCTTCCAAGTGCCCATGTTTGGTTGGAGGACTACGTTATTCAAAATTTCGTGGCTCTAGGTACCGTTGTTTTTTCGCGATGCGAGAAACACCCATGCAGATTCTTTATTATTTATTTTCTTTAAATATAATATATGGCGAAATATTTGGTGGCAACAGTCTGAAAAGTGAAATAACGTAGAAAGTGAAACGACGCAAAATGCCGTTATACCATTTTGAGACTAACAGCCGTTTGCGTCTAACACCCCTTTGGGCTAATAAGATAAAAAAGAAAATGAATGTAATGGGTGCAGTGTGATATTTCTTTAGTTTATGAAATATAATTCACTTTTTAGTACATTTTGGTACTCTATAATATTCGCTTGTAAAATATTCAGTTACAAAATTAAAACTCGTATTTTTAACTACACTATTTCTATTAGATTAGAATATAAAATGTCATTAATTTCTCTAAAATGAATTACGCAAATCCTCTTAATTAAATGTACGATCTAATCCTTTGCGTTTAAGAAAAAAATGGTAAAGAAAAAAGAGCTTGATACGCTAAATTAATTCTTCCGCTTCAAAGTCTTTTATTTATTTCCTTCAGAAAATAATCCCTTGTTAATGACTCTTACACTTAATTACTTATGTAATTCTAAATTATTAAAAGTTCACTTTTTGACCTCTTCGCATTTTAAGGCGCTTTATTCAAGTACAGAAAAAATTCTCTTCACCGAAATTTTATTATTTTCTTCATTTTATAATATGACTTCAATTAAATGTTCCTGGGATTTCTAATTTTGCACTTCATAATGAGATATCGTTGAAAAATTCAAATGCTTGTGGAGTTTGGAGTAATTCCTCGGAAGAAAGAATACCATTATTTATAAAAACTCAAATAAAACATGTTCCGTGAAGTGTTACAAAATTATTTCCTCTTTTGAAAAAGAAAATATTTATAAAATCTGAAAAGAAAGCTTTCAGATTTTATAATACGCCCAAAAGACATTTTTTTAAAACTTTTTCTATATTACCTTTATTTACTAAATATTCTGTTATTCACACTTAAACCACATAAAATTCAATCCAACAGCATTATCAAAAAAATTTTTAAAAACAGGAAAACAGCATATTTTTAGAATTTCTGATACACAGTGAATTTGAAAGTGATATATAATACTAATGTGGAATTGTTACTATTTTAAGAATTCACAGAGGCCCGCCGATGAGAAAACTCGTCAGTTTGTATCTTGTACTAAAAGCTGTTCTCACATTTTGTAGATGATTTTCATTACATTTACAGAAATATTTTACCCATAATTTTTGTGTTTTAAATGTTCCATTTGATAATCCTTATTCTTCATTATCTTTCTACACCGTAATTTCCAAGACAATAAAGATTTTTTAGTAGCAGAAGTATTTTATCCCATTCCTTTGAAACAGCTTCTTAAAGTCCAAGGAGGGCTGTAGGTCGACGTCGGAACAATCTGCTTTTTGAAAGTCTAGAAGCAGAAAAATCCATGAGTGATAAATCAGGAGATTTAGTACGGATATGAGTGAAGGTATGGCCGTAATACATGTTTCTTGTTTCATTTTCTCCAGGAAATTAACAGTAGATTTGACGGCTGCTTGCTTCGTCTTGATGCAGTTCTACTGATGGACGGCACTGTGAGTAAAGAGAAGTTATTTCATATTTGAAAACTGGGTATAAAATACGTTTCTGATAATGTGTGGAAATGGCATTAGCAGTTTTCTGCACTCTCTTTAATTTTTATTTGTCGTTATATCAAAACACATCAACAGTCATAAATCCTTTTGAAAAACGTTCTTTAAATTCTTTGAACCACGTTCTAAGATTTGTTTCTTCTCTCTAATGATAATTAATAGATCTTATTTTATTGCAATCGTTACAGTTGTCATTGAGCACTGTTTTTACGGTTTTGCTTCCCTTTTTCTTTGAACTCGAAGATTTTCTTTTTACATTTCAGTTTCTACCTTTGCACTTTTCAAAACATTCCGATTTCCACTTGGGTATGTATTTTGAACAATTTCCCTCTTTTTTTCTTTCCTTGTTTCCTTTCTTATTGACAATATTATCCATCGTTGCTTTAGATACCGAAACATCATGGCTTTCACAGCATTTTTTAATAACTAAATATGAATAATTTTCTTCGGAAAGAGCACAAGCATAGTCTTCTGTCCATTGCTTGTTTAAAAGCGCCATTTTGCACGAAAACAAAATTGTCGCTTTTAGTTTGGAAAAAAAATCTTTTGAAAGGAAACATGAACCTCTTGCTAACCGTAAAATGGAGCTCTAACATTTGCAGTGGCTCATATTTGACAATCTTTTTTCACTATTGACAATCTTTTTTTAGAATCTGCTTATTCAAAAACGTTATTCGAAACGGTATTGATAAAAAAAAGTAGTTTATTCAAGAAGATCCGAAAATGAACTAAGATAAGTATTCGGACACTTTGTACAAGCAGTATATATTAAAAAAAACATGAAAATAACTGGACATCCATAACATGGTTAGATATCCTTTAGCTAAAACTCCACTTTTCATGCGCTTTGGCATAGATTTAACTAATATTTTGGTGTAGGAATGTTCCATTTTATTTCATTACTATGTAAGAATTCCTTTCAGTACAGCTTTCATAGGAATTAATGTTTTCTTATTTTTTTCTCTAAATCTCTCCATACATGTTAAATTTTAAACGATTAAATTATTGCCGAGGAATATAGAGAAATTTAAGTCCAAAGTATATAGAGGAATTAAGACACAATAACACGCCGAATAAATACTAATTCAGAAGTCAAACTACAAAAATCAGCTTTATATTTTCAAAATTTTCACAGGACTAGTTTCGATGGTTTTACCGAACCACCGTCCTCAAAATGCGGTTTTGCAGCTGAGGATGGTGGTTTGGTAAAAACCATCGAAACTAGTCCTGTGAAAACTTTGAAAATATAACGCTGATTTTTGTTGTTTGACTTCTGAATTAGTATATAGAGGAATTTGAGTAAATTCATGAGTTGCATATTTTGAGTTGCATAACTCAAATTGCATAAAAAGGCTGTATGATTAAAATCGTTATCCTGATAGAACTTGAAAGTATTTTGCATTCCAAGTTTTCTTGCAGATCTTTAAGGTTTTCAATAAGACAATTTTTATATTTATATCAGTCCATATTATTTTCTATGAAAGTAAATTTTCCTACCAGAGGCAGCGAAACGTACCCAAACAATTATTTTTCCACCTTCATATTTCATGCTTATTGCTTCAATATGTTTCCCGAATTCGATACTTTATTTAGCTTTTGCCATCCAACATTTCGTTTATTGGATCCAAATACATTAAATTTTGACTTGTCTGCAAATATAACATTATTTCAGTATTACCATGGGTTTACCAGATTACCATGGATTATGTTGCTTACCATCGCCAAACGTATTTTCGCTGTTTTCTCATCAGCGAAGAATTTAATTTTTGTTTAATTTTTTTGATCGCTCAGTCTATCCATGTGCCGTAACAGTTTCAGAGTTAATTTTTAATATAAGTTGTTCTTTTAAATCTGCTGCACATTTTATATAGCACTAATATTTGGGTTTTGTTTGATTTTTCGTATTGTAGAGTCATTAGGTTAACTGGAAGCAGAAAAGATGAAAAATTTGCAATCGCCTTCGCCGGGAATCGAACCACGGACCTCTGGAATACCGGCCCAGCGTGCTACCGTTACACTACGAAGACACGCTAGGGAAGTGGGAGAAATACCTTATAGTACGATAAGACTCCGATTTCTTGGGATTGCGTGGAATGTGATCCGAACATCGGGCAGTTTCAACAATTCCACGTAATTTCTATCTGGTTTATAACATCAAAGGTAGCTGAATGCTTTACATCAACGATTTTACAGATATTTCAAATACTTTTACAGTCTGTTCAATAAAGAATAATTAAATTTTTGGTAGAAATTCACGTTAATTTATAGCGTACAGCCATTCTCACTTCGGATATGGCATTGTTAAATATTTTGGTAAAAAATGTAATCATTTCAACTGCAGACGAAAACTGCTATGATATTTTTATTTAAAGAAAAAAAAAAAAAAAAAACTGGACAAGGAGCACCGTTTTTCGAAGCATCTTGACAAAATTTTGAAGCGTCTGAATTATTACCTCAGTTACTGTTTAACACTTTTGGAATAAATTATTTTATTACGAAAAACATTTTAATGATATTTGTTTTGTAAAACGAGAGGTTTAAAGTAGAGAAAACATGATATATTATGAAAAAAGTTGAAGCCTGTGTTGCAATATTTAATGCAAGATCTCTGGAAATAACTTACAAAAATACATTTGTCTGAATACAAATGTAAGCCACTGTATCTTCAAATTTATTTGCGTGTTTTTGAGTCGGTTACGCTCTATCCACCTATTGCATTATTAGTTCATTATTTTATAATTTTGTCGCTTACCATTTGATCGTGATGTTGCCTGTAAGAAAATAAGTAGCTTTCGTTTCTGTAATCCTGTTTACAGTGAGATGCAATAAGACATTTGTCAAAATGTTAATTTATTTTTTTAAACTTTTTTAAAAACTAAGATTAGATTTTAGTAGACCGCATAGGCGAGTATTATTTTTAAAATAATAAATGAATTATTTTCATAATTTCTAATGCTGGAAATATTATTCTAGAAAGAAATTGAATGTTACTTTTGGCATATAATCAGATTAAACAACTACAGTTTGGTTTCAGGCGATATTATTCGATTCTATCAAGTTGCTTGACTTAGAGAAAACAATTACTGAATTTTTCACAAAAGTGAAGTGGCAACCCTCTTTTTGAGCTAGAAAATGTTTTTAAATAATATGGCACAACGGTCTGCTGTTTAAACTCATTGACTACAAATGTTCCAAGAATACCATCGAAATTCTTTACGGGTATTTAACAAGAAAGAAAATTTTGGTAAGAATTTTTACTGACTATTCTAATGTCAGGTAATCAGATCTGGCGTCACGCAAGGTTCCTTTTAAGGCTCATTCCCATTCAGTCTTCACATAGATAACTTTCCAAGGCCAAAGAAAGTGCTCATTTACGTTGATGATACGGTCGATCTAGCCGGAGGAAAGCTACAGAACTTTAAGAATATAGTTAGCTTTTTTGTGTACTACAGTAAGAGCCGGAAGATTTCAGTGAAAGCCGCAAAGGGTATTCTGGTAATCTTTCAAAGAGAGAAAAGCGGAGGAAATATATTTTCATAAGATAGAGGATATTATTTTAAAGAGAACTTCAATACCTCACGGCTCTCTTCTTAAATATTTAACAGTTGTTCTAGACGAAAATCTCATGTTCGTATTTTCGAAAGGCATTAAGGCATTAATTACACTAGACACAAGAATTATAAAGCGTTTTTGATTGCTTACTCGCTAACAAAGCGAAGGTCGGGTCTGTCTAAACTAATATATATAACGCTATTCAAATTTTTTAGTAAACTTCTTTAGCTTATTGTTTGTATATACACATAAATATTTCTGATTTTTTTAGTTTACATATCGCATAAATTAGTAAACAGTTTTCATTGCAAAATTAAAAAAAAAAAAATGATTTACGCTTTTGCGCTGCAAGGGCACAAGCTTAGAGGATACGTTACAAACATTTTGAATATTGCCTTTCAAATGTATTAAGGAATGGAGTTCAATGAATAAGTGATTTTATTAGTTTTATTCAAATAAATTCATTTTCACTCCCTTTTACGAAGTAAAGGATGTATTGCAATCGCGAAAAACGTTTGGTATCATGTATTTTGACTGCTTTAAATCTATCTGAACGATGTTTTTTTGGAGACAATTTTACGTAGGGATAGAATAAAGGATTCTTTTTTACAAAACGCATTATAAAATGGATTTAACAGAAGTTTTGAAGAAATTTTTTTCATGACGTCTGTGCTTGTGTATGTATCTCGCATAACTGAAAAATGAGTCACTGTAGAACGTTGAAATGTTGTATATGGGACTGCCATATTATGTTGTGCACTTGCTTTCGGTCGCACGATATACATGTTTCGTGCGACTTTCGGTCGCACGAAACATGTATATGTATTATATATACGATCACTCTGTTTCTCGGTTTTCCGGTGAGCTCAGTTTTTTTTATTATTATATGTATGTAAACTATGCATATTTTGTTTTAAAAGAGATTGAATTATGCTATTCTTATGTTCCGGTTAATGTTTTTATGCCTTAATAGTTAACCTCCTGCAATAGTTGCAGAATTATCACCAGCTTAACGAGGTCGCCATTTGTTTACATTTGAAACTCTCAATGAAATAACGAATTAAATCAACTGGTGCATCAACTTCAATTTTTTTTTTGCACAGTGTGACCGAAAGTTAGCTTTCAGTTTTGTGCACCGAAAATTTTGTCTTTCTGCCCTATGGCAGAATGGTTTGTTTTTGCGTAGAAGCTCTAATTTTAACTGTAAAAACATTTTTTAACTGCGTCTGGTGTTTTAGGTTTTTCAGTACAATTTTTAAAGAAGATTGAAATTTTAAGTATTTTCTCCTTGCGCCGACGTGAGAACTGAACTGATTTAATTAGAAATATATCTCTAATGAAATTCGAGGAAATAAGTTTAAATGACTTGCAGTAAAAAATATGTATAGGTTAATAGGAAATACAAGGATGTTATGTGGTATCCACATTAGATTTTTTTAGCTTTGAAAAACAAATTAAGAACTATTTAAAATATTATTGCTCTATGTACGTGAAAGAGCCAAACACCTCGAATCAGTTCATATCTTAACTTAATCATCTGAATTTTTATCATCTTGTACTTCATGCATGAGTAAATGCTTCATGAGCTTGAAGGTCTTTCGCGTCTGATATCTGACAATGTAGCGACGTGCCTCAGCTATAGTCTGAATAATTATTGCACTCGAATGTCGCATTGCATACAAGGAGATAATCTTCTGTTAAAATGCTTCGCGGCGAAAGGGTTAAAGGTATTTCTGTTAGGTTACTGTACAGTTATCGTTTTTGAGGTAATAAGTAAAAATTAGGATAACGGTAAAATTACGGCAAAGCCTCGAGGGCTATCTACCTAAGGGGATGGATGACTTCGTGGGGGACTTTCTAAGGGAAGCTGGCTCGTATACACGTTACACATGGGGAAAACCACGAAAATACCCAAGCAGCCAGCCCGTTCGCGGGATTCGAACCTCGGACCGAACTACCAGTGTTCAGCGACTTTACCGCTCGGCCTCTGGTGGGCCGGTAATAAGTAAAGAATAAGGAATCTATATCAACATCGGCTATGGAAAAATGCAGGCTTATCAGTCAGATTTCTCTTGCATTAATTTAATGTTATATTAAACTCTCAACTATGATTGTACGGACTATCCTTGGAAATTTAAAATTCTAAGATTAAAAACGAATTGCAATCTGATCACGGTATGGAAATTTCACTTTAACTGCCGAAACACTTTTAAGCTAACCAGTTACGAAAAGCCTGCTAATTTAGGGAATAGTCCGTAAGAAATTAAAGGTAAAACACACAAATAGTCACAAACAGAGCAACAGTTCGTATGCCTAAAAATGCCAGACGGTCAGGAGGGAAAACTTGGTAAAATACTATTATTTCATTGTAGATTCATGCCTGGTAGCTTATGCTCTAGAGAAAAAATAATCTTGCTTATTTAAGATGCTTTTAGCTGTGTATTTATTTCCTGTATTGCAGACGCACAAGGCTTACAAGTATTTCCAACGCAATCAATACCTGTTTTTTTCCACGACGGGAAATTTGTCTACCGGAAGCATTAAACATTTCTTCGAGGTATTTTATCATTTAAATGTTGAAATTTATACACATTATTATAGTTTCTAGAAATACAGGAAATCAAATAAAAAATAAAAACGTAAAAAAAAAAAAAAAAAAAAAAAATCTGAAATGTTTCAGATTTTAAATTACGTCCAAAGGGGCGTTTTTTAACATTTTGTGTGTTACCTTTCTTTATTAAATATCATGTTCCTCGCACTTAAACCATAAGATCCAGTGCAACAGCAATATCGCAAAATAGTTTTAAAACGAGCATATCTTTAGAATTTCCGATACAGAGACTCACGCGCTGGAGATAAAAATGTTTTTTCTGCACAACGTTGCCATTGCTCGCTTTGAAATCCTTAAGTTTGTTAATCAAAAATTCGTCAAAGTTTTAAAAAATAGGAAATCGATCATAAAACAAATTTCAAATTTCAAATTTGGTCTTCCACATGCTCATATTCGTTGGAGGATTACGTTATTCAAAATTCGATGACTCTATGTACCGTTGTTTTATCACAATACGAGAAATATACATACATTTATGCAGATTTTTCATTATTTAATTTCTTCAAATATAATGCAGGACTCTAACATTTTGTGGCAACAGTTTGAAAAGTGAACCGACATTTATGAGTCCGACGCAAAATGCCAAAACGAAACTAATAGTCCTTCGGGATTCAAATCCCTTTGGACTAAAAAAGTAAAGAAGGAAAAAATGTCAATATTAAAAAAATAATATGCACTTTCTTTCATAAAAACTATACATTTAAAAAAGTCAGCGTCAAATTGTAATAACATTGGATTTAATATAGCTCATCTTGGGTATTAAAATATGTTAGGACCACTTTTTTGTTCTTTTAGATAATGAATCGAAAAATGTAGATGTCGGATTCTGCAAAAAGTACTAAAACTAGTTAATATTTTGTTTCAGCCTCACTCCATGCATTCTCTTACAAGAAATTTAATGAAGAAGTCAGAAAGTATCACCTTTAACACTGGATACATTAAGACGTGCTATTAAAAATTGTAGGAGTACATAAAAAAGCTTATCAAATTTTTCTTTCCGTGAAATAAAAGAAAATTAATCAATGTTTCTTAAAAATGTTGCTAATATATATTTTCATTTCGTGGTTATTTTTAACAAACAAGAAAAATATGGACATTTCAAGGAAGGAAACATTATAATAATACATTAATTTTCGTAAGGCATTAAGTTTTATTATTCTGGAGTTACCACCTTTTCTGTGGGAGTAAATGATTATGAGAATTATTTCGTTTCTATAGAAGTAAAATTTTACTACTATTCCAAAAGTTTAAGAGTTAATCTTCAAGGAGAAAAGAAAATACTTTTTTTCTTCATCATTATACATAGTAAGAAAAAATAAGTAGAAGCATATTGTAATTAAGTTCATGCAAAAGTAAAGACTTAATTGTTTTTAAAACTTTGCAACAGCAAGAAAGGACAATCATTAATGTTACCGCAACGAAAGAAATGAAAAGCTTTTTCACATCACTAGTTTTTATGACAAACTTATCTTAGTCATAACATAACTGCTACAAAAAGGAGCAAAATTTTGAAGATTGTGTCTGAAAACTTATTGTCACTTTATTATACTGTAAATTAATAAGCTGGGAAGTAAATTTAAATAAGCGTTTACAGTACATAGGTTTAACTAGTCGGGTTTGCAGTATAATTTTTTAATATTTAAAATTTGGCTTAAAATAATTAATCTTGCGAAACATTTTGAACGATTTGAATCTTATGTACAACGGCATAAAGTTAGCACTTCTTTTGAAGATAATAATAGTTTTGTCCTTCGTTCTCGAAGTATTTTTCAACCAGATAATGCCAGTGATAAACGAATATGGGAGTTTTGTCAAAAAATATATGTCTGAATAATTTTTTCTGAACTGTTTACACATTTTCTGGGCTTTGGACAACTGCTACATGATAGCAATGACAGCATTAATAGGATCAAGAGAGCTGAACCTATAATGCACTTGAGAAAAACAAATTGAAAGTTATCAGATCTTTATTATGCTCAAAGGGGCTTTTTTTTAACGTTTTATGTGTTACCTTTATTTATTAAATATCATGTTCTTCGCACTTAAACCACAAAATTCAATTCAGCAGCAATATCACAAAATAATTTTAAATTGAGCATATCTTTAGAATTTCGGATACAAAGTCTCCCGCACTGAAGATAAAAATGTCTTTTCTGTACAACGTTGCCATTGCTCGCTTTGAAATCCTTGAGTTCGTTAATCGAAAATTCGTTAAAGCTTTACAAAATATGAAATCGATAATAAAACAAATTCCAAATTTCAAATTTAGGCTGCCAGATGCCCATATTCGCAGTAGGATTACGTCATTCAAAACTGGATTGCTCTAGGTACCGTTGTTTTATCATGTTCTTCGCACTTAAACCACAAAATTCAATTCAGCAGCAATATCACAAAATAATTTTAAAAGAGCATATCTTTAGAATTTCCGATATACTGTCTCCCGCGCTAGAGATAAACATCTTTTTTTCTGTATAATGTTACCGTTGTTCTCTTTGAAATTGTCGAGTTTCTTAATAGAAAACTGATAAATGCTTTACAAAGTATGAAATAGATAAAAAAACAAATTCCAGATTCCGAATTTGGGCTTTCACATGCCCATATTCAGGTGGAGCCGTACGTTATTCAAAATTTGATGGCTGTAGGCACGGTTGTTTTATCACAATGCGAGAAACATACATACATTTATACAGATTCTTCATTATTTAATTTATTTAAATATAACACAGGGCGATAATACTTTGTGGCAACAGTTTGAAAAGTGATTCGCTGTTTGGAGTGAAATGCCACAAAATTGCAAAACGAAATTAATAGCCCTTCTGGGTTAACGCATTTTGGGCTAAAAAAATTCTACAAGTATGTGTGCAAGTATTCTACAAGTATCTATCTCGGGATTCGAAATCGGGCCTCATTTAAACTAATCACATCGCCCAGCGGAAACAAGGGATATCTGTGCTTGTGAATGGTCACACGCAGGTGACGTCTGGATGGAACTTGCATCGTTTCTCTTTTAGAAACTAACATGCCTGATATTTGAATGATGAATTTTCTTAGATTTTTTTTTGTCTGAGAATTAATGTCAGATGCAAAAACTTATATATAGCATTTTGCAGATGATTCATAACTCAAACTTTTTGATTCATTACATGATTATCCTGATTCATGGAACATAAGACAGTAGTCATTCAAGGCGGCTATTCATGTAAGAAACTAATTTTAGTTTTCAAAAGATATTAGTCACTATATTCATTGTGTCTTGCTTACATCCATATTTAATTTTCAAAAATTAATTATTAAACAACAATTAATCAATATATAGTATAAAAGTAAGTGAATAGTGTGCGTGGTGTTAAAACTCAGAAACGAGTCCCAGTACAATGAAGGGAGTTAGTTATATGGTGTGTTAGCTTTCTATACCCCCATGCATGAAGAAGGTTACCTGAAGGGTGTGCTTTTGAAAACGTAAGGGCTAGAAGTTTCGCCCTCTAAAACTTTCTAGAACGGTCCAGAACATGCGAGAGCATTCCACAACATACCGAATATCCCCCAACATTCTGGAATGTTCGGGAATAGTCTGGAGCGTTCATTGTGGAACCCAGATCATTGTGGAAGATAACAGAATGCTCTCGAATATTCTGGGACAAAAGCTTTGTTCCACACATGTCAAAATGCTTTGTTCCACGCATTGAGGGAGCTGTTGTTCTCTCACAACTGAATAAATTCTAACCTACGGGAGATGTAACGTTGGCATAGTAGTTGTACACACAACGTGATTGTTTGCATGCATAGTGGTTTGTAACAGTACCTGTTATATTTGAACCCCTAAGCATATCAGATGCATCAACTGCATTATACTTTCCACACTTTAATGAAACAAAGTGCAAACACAAATGTTAAACTCTTAAGCTTTTTGACGACATTTTATGACACTTATTTTACATTCAAAGGATAAACTGCAGATGGTTTCGTTAAAAACTTTTATATCGTAGTATTAAAGTAGAAACAGTCTCTGACTGTTAAGTTTCTTATGCGAAAGAAATTTCAAGCATTTTGGAAGGTGACGTGAATTTTTCTAGTAATAAAAAACAGGATAATTTGGAATGCTGTTTGGAATAATTTAACCTAGTAATATGATTTTCGGTGTTCAAGGACACCTCGTAAAATTAGCACCAATGATTTAGTCTAATGACATTTAAATAATAAATAAATAAAATAATACAAAATTTCCTCTTGCACCGGAGAAGAGATTTTATATTTCGAATCAGTATGGAATAACGATTTTAACAAATTTCGAAAATGCATGTTATAATTTTGAATTTGAGGCTCTATTTGAACTGATACACTTTAAAGATGAAAGTGAATAGCTTTTGTTATTATGAGTTAAAATACAACCTCAAATTTAACGTGCATTTACGGAATTTGCTCAAATCAATATTTAAAAGTCTATGCATTAATTAAAGTATACGCATTGATTAACAGATTAACTGATTATTAATTAAAGTCTATGCATTAATTAGCAGAAATAATGATAAAATGAAGCACGAACAGAAATTTCTTTTACTTAAAATTTAGACCTTCGTATGCTGTGCAAAGACCAAGGCAATTTTTGTTAATTTGCTAATATGCTAATGCGTTCTGTTTTCCACCTCTAAGCTTCGCTCGAAACATATACTAGGCATAGTTTATTTAATATCGTAAAAGCCATGTATTGCGGAATTCATCATACACACTTTGATTTTTTAGATGTTTATGTAAAGATGTACTAAGCAGTACAGCTTCTGGAGTGCTTTTGAAATTAGATTAAAAACTATAAATCACTTGATGCGTTAATATTATTCCTCCAATTATAGCTGTAAAAATACTATTCTGAAAATTTCTCACATGAAACGAGAATAAGAAATTATGTTTTCAGGTATATTTCTTTGTAAGTATAATTCTGTTTTGCACTTTTTGCATTTTTCTGAAATGTAAAACGTCCTCTGAAACTAGGACTAGTGTGTCCGCTACTTCTAGGTTTACAGGACTAGTTTCAACCAGGACTAGTGAACACACTAGTCTGAAAATTTGAAAACATAACGCTGATTTTTGTTGTTTGACTTCTAAATTAATACCTATATGGATTATTCGATGCAGATGCACAAAAATAATATGGGCATTAAAGAACTTAAAGAAATCATTATGATACTTAAATACGGAACACCTTGAAAGCAAAATCTCGTCATCTTATTTCAACAACAAATATAAGTAAGCAAGTATTTGTATCCATAAAGATAATAATATAATTTTAGACTTAATTAAGAAGTTTTAAGTTTTGGTATGATGCTGAAGCCGATAATCGCCTATGACATGCAATTATATATCTAGTGTAAGAAGTTAACATTTTAAATTTGCTACAGTATTATTGGCACGTTATCGTTTTAGACTCATTTGATGAGACTTTAAGACTCCATTTGCCTAAAAAAATTACTTCTCCTTTCGATTTGACAATTACTCAGATTTTATGTAGCTTGCGTTTTGGATTAAATCTGCTTATAATAGTTATAGAGGATACCACAGTTAGAACATTTATTTTTAAATGTGGAAAGGTGGTTAATGTAATGTTTTAATTTGCTACTGTTGAGGAGGCACCGATAGAGGATGTTAGTGTAGGAGAATGTGGTGGTAAAGGCAATGTGCCTCTATCTCTTCATCTTTTCAGAGTACAGCGTGATGCGCACAGCGCCCCTCCCCAAAAAAAAGGGGAACAGTACTTATATCTTCCATTTTATTGTGCGATTGACGAAATTCAACTGGCGTTTTTCATGCCTAGAAAGCGCGACTTTGTATATGCATTAGATTTATATATATCATTGTTCTAATATAGGTATTTTAACACAAATTCGGACGTTTTCCCAAATAACATGCTACCTTTTTTCCATATTTCGATTCTACGACTCAGATTATGCCCAACTGCCAAGTTTTGTAAAAATCTCAAGAGTAGTTTAAAAAAAATACTTCTCAAAATTGTCGCTTCTCAGTGTTAATTGAATTTGATATATATTTATTAATATCTCTTTTTTATTAAACTTATTTGCGCCTTCGAAATTTAGATTCAATCCAAACAAAATTGGCCCCTTTTTTATGATTTATTTTTAAAATTTGTATATTAAAATATTTTTTTTAATTTTTCGAAAAACATTTTGAATTGTGACCTATAAAAGTTTTGTCATCTTCTTAAAGTAGATGCATTGCTAAGCATACCTGAAAAATATTAGAGTTTTTATTCAAAATTTCCTAAGATATACGTGAATTTATATATTTATTAATATCTCTTTTGGAAACAACTGAAAGCACCTTTAGTCTTTTGAAAACACCTGAAAAAATGCCCCAAGGTAAATTTTTAAATTTCTCCATAACGTTCTCACCAAAAATTACAAAATTTAATATCTAGGTGTAATTGGAGTCATAGAATCGAAATATGAAAAAGCATTGGTATGCTACGTCAGGAAAAGTCCGATTTTGCGTCAAAATACCTATGTTAGAGCAATGCTATATATAAATATAATATATATCCAGGTCGCGCTTTCGAGGCATGGTTTGATTTATTAGATTATGGCAAAGCACTCGAAGGCTATCTGCCTTAAGGGAGGGATGCCTTCGTGGAGGACTTTTTAAGGGAAACTGGCTCGTATACACGTTACACATGGGGAAAACCACGAAAACACCCATGCAGCCAGCCCGTTCACGGGATTCGAACCTCAGACCGAACTACCAGTGTTCAGCGACGTTACCGCTCGGCCGCTGGTGGGCTTTCGAGGCATGGAAAACGCAATTTGAGTTTCGTCAATCGGCCTAATAGAACAGGAGACATAGAACTGTTCCTTTACTTTCCCCGCAGTGTACATATATGATATTATTGTGTGTCAATAAATAAAAATATAAGAAATAATAGAGTGTGATCATTCGTAAACTTATAATATCTATTCGTGAAATGCTTCTGAATCTAATTTTCTTCCCAGAAAGTATACTAATATCATATACTATTCAGATATATGTCACTTGGAAAATTAATTTATACGCATAATTGTAGTGCTCAATAATATGCTGCGTTAGATAACTTTTGATTTACAGAAGAATGAATAAATGATATGCTCATTCCTATTTATAATAATGTTTTCTCTATTTTGAAATGATCAGATATTAATTTTCTCACATTTTTATAATTTTCATCTGCAGCAAGAATTATTTTAATTGAAGTTTGTTGCAAAAATTTAACTGTGTTTAGTTAACTTAGATGTTAGCTGTGTTTAGTTCATGTAACTGTAAGAAAAAAACGTAACCTTTACTATTTCTTTGAAAATTAGGTACTATTTTTGAGATCTTAAAGCCTATTAATGATGGTACAGATCCTAAAAATTGCAAGACTATTAGTCTTTTGGAAACTCTGATCAAGGTTCTTGAAAACAATCTCAGTATGATGTTTGCAGATCCTATATATTTAAAGCAATAGTTCGATAGCTATGTAATTTAGGTTAAAGAGAATTTAGAGAAAGTAATCAGAATTCAGTCAGTTCAACAAATGTCTTGCTTTACCGAACTTGCTGTTGAGTCTTAAAACTTGCAGTGTGGTTTAAAGCTTTTGATAAGATCTCGATCCCTATCATAATCAATGATATAAATAAAAGTGGAATCAATGATATAAATCAATGAATAAATCAATGATATAAATAAAAGCAAATAAAAGTGGCTCAGAGAATAGAGTTACTCTGTTTTTAGGGCCACTTTTGCCCCACCCTATAGCTTCAATATTCGAACAGCTAAGAAGAGCTACCACACTGAATTTCTGGAGAAAAATGGGTAGCAAATTTCAGGAATTAACTAAATTATTTTTCTTGTGAAAGTTTCCTTTTAGATTTTATAATTTTTGATATTTTGTAGAGTTCCTTTATGTTAATTAAGTACTTATTTTATAATTTAAACCTTTACTGTCACTTCTTCCTTCCTTTTCCAGAAAGAATGCAAGTTAGATCGCTTGTATTTAAGATGAGGTATTTAGATTGTAAGACACACAGTTTTTGCCTCTCGAAGTCACGTTACTAGGTTGCTAGCTCAGTTAAGATTAGTAATATTTGGTGTTGCATTATAATTGCCGATACTGAACCTCCATGCCCGTTAAATTGGGAGCCAGCTTTGCTTTAAACTGATCTATGCAGCGTCTGGCTACTAGCTTATTTAATTTAACTTTTACATTTGACTGACTGTCACTCTAAGTTACATCGTCACAAGTGGTTTGCTGATTCAGAAGCAAAAGGTGTTCTTCTATTTTTCTTAGTTTTAAATAAAAGGGTCTTTCACACCCTTCTCAAGTTTCAATTGCTATTTTGGACTTACCGATAATTCGCTGCCTGTGTGTCTAAAGTTTCGTTAAAATTTATGATAATTGACAAGATTATTGTACCCTATGATTTATATTAATGACCTAAATAATATTTACACATATGGATTACAAATAATGCAGTATTTCAACCAAATTGGCTAGAGCTCATTATGATGTCCCAAACTACAGAAAGCTATTCATATCCATAGATTTTTCAAATAAAAATTCAAGGTCAATGTTATTGACAGAATTCTTGCGAATTCTTATGATATGATATCGTGAGCCGATTAACAGCATGGGAGTAATCGACAAAATCTAATTGCGTCGAAATAGCAGCAGTTTAGTCAGCCGTAACTCATTCCAACTGTTAACAACTTAAATGTCAAAACCAGAAGTCTTATAAATCATCAGCATTTTAGGTACCTGCTGAAGAGTTTACATGAATATTTTATATGTCCTGTTCACACTGGTACATAAATATTAATAAGGATTAACTATGACGTGCATACGTATCGATAAAAATTAAGTTAACATATTTGTCTTAGGGTTTAGATTTTTTACGTTAAAGACTTTGAATCAAGAAAGAATTACATTAAAAAGGAGCTAAAGCATTTTTATGCAATTTGAGATATTATTTTTTTAAAGATATATGTTTTCAATAAGAGTATTGGGTGCATTTTTCAATTTATTTCTATTTCTGTACTGAAATAGCAATGCTCACTTTGTGCTAGAAAAGCTCTGCTAAATGCACAGAAACATTTTTTAAGTCTGTTTACTTAGTAAATTACTACAAAAGTGTCATATCTTCCAAACAAATTTCTTTATATTTCAGTCTTATTCCAGATCGTTTAATAAAATACAGATCCAAATAACACCTTAAACTTCAAACTTAATATATATATATATATATATATATATATAATATTAATTATTGGTAATTAAAAAAGGAAGAGAACTTTAATTATACACATAAATTCATATTAACGGAATAAAATTTATTAGTTGTTAAAGCTTAAAATTTAAGCTTCGTGAGTGCTGTTAAATTTAATCTATAATTTACGTCTTTTTAGAATGAGCAAATGAAATAATTATAAGAAGGAGAAAAACTTTAAAAGAAAGTTAGGTTTTAGTGAAACTTTGCTTTGGGAAAAATGGGAATTCACAATCTTTGTTGTAATTTATCACAGTAAGTAATAACATTACCTTACGATTCGTATTTATATAGCATTACTGAAAGTAAATTTGAAAGTAATATTGAGAACCCTGCTTTTTATTGATACGGACAATTATTTCTTGCTAATAAATAAGTGAATTTAATGCAAAAAATTCACAAAACTATCTGCCTAGTCAAAAAGGACTTTTAAAACCTGATAAGTACTTTGAAGTTATAAACTAATTACACCTTTTAGTTATAAACAGAACTAAATCATAATATGTACTAAATCATAATTGTAGGAAAATATAGATCTCTTTATACAAAAACTCGTAATGTCTTCAAATTGCGAAATAAATATTACTATGTGTAATTTAATTTGAAATACCGAAACACTGAGATGCTGAAAAACGTAAAAGCCTCAACCATCTGTTAACTAATTAATTAGAAATTCCTGTATTTTCTCACTACTTTTCCCCTTAGCATTTTAGCGGTAGGTTTCGAATATTTTAAAAATATTCGCATAATTTTCCTCCTTCTATTGCAGCACATAGGTTTTGGTAAACTGAGTTCCCCTGACTATTTTTATGTAAATCCAACATATTCAATTTGTAGTTGAATTTTTGTATTAGCGTTTCAATTTATTTTATTTTCCCTTTAATTTATTATTTAGAAAGCATTTTTGTGCAAATTCTTCGTTACCTGGACAAAGCAGATACACTCTGTCATAAAAAATATATACACCCAGAAGGAAACGAACAACTGTCACGAAACTCAAAAAGTATATATTGTATGAGGAGATATACCTACAAATGATTACAAATTCAAAACAAAAGTTTTATTAAGAAGTGATGGCATGAAAGTGTTACAAATTAGGGAGAAGTATAGCACACTCTGGAAGCTATACAAGCCGAAACACGGTATCGCATCGAATCAAGTAGATCACCTATTAGGCCTTGCAGAAGATCATGCGACAATATTTCCAACTGGGAAGTTCATTAACCAATATTCCGGGACAGCTGCAGTTGCCTCCCAAACATGTCCCAAACGTGCTGTATTAGCGAGAGGTATGGTGACCTAGCAAGCCACGGGAAATACGTCATATCCTTGAAGACATTATTGGGAGAGTCGCGTAGTAGTAGGTAGGTGACGGAAGACAGGGACGCCTGGTGGCTACCAGAGATAAACAGGCATGTGTCCCTCGCCTTCCACTATCTAATGGCAACAACTCCCTGTGGCGTCAACAGACCACACCGGGAGCTTATTAAAGAGCGCAGGAGTTGACATGGCCAAACAGGGCCGACTTATTGACATTGCTTGACTAATTACATAATTACAGGTATGAGACTTGTGGGACGGATTTACAGATGAGGGGCTCAAAGCTAAGTACTAAATGTAGGAAAACACAAAAACATAAAAACGTACAGAAAACACACATACACACAGAGAGGAAAAAAAAAAGGGGGGGGGAAAGGAGGAGGATGCACTTGATTAACACTGAAGACTTATGACAAATAAAACACACTTAAATAATAATAATACACATATACCACGTCAGATACATATTTGGCCTCATTTAACCACATATATTGTACATTGTCGGGGGTGTTTACTGATGAGGGCCAATTATATGGGATTAACATGTGATTGCTGGACATTGATATGGGAGAAACGGAGAGGTCCTGGCGAATATATATTTGTAAAGCGCATAGGTTGCTGAGTGTATGAGTACGCCGAGCGCGGTGACATGTTAGCAGCACAGGAGGATGTGCATGTTGACTTCTGTTAGAAGCGGACGTTGGGCGATTATGCAGCGTCGCATATATCTTGGCCCATAGCTGCGAGGTGGTCAATGACATTACAGATTTTATTGATTGCAGGTTTGTTTTTAATAATAAACCGTTGAAAGGCGTCTGTAGGAGGAGTGGGATGCTTAATGTGGTTGTCTGCTGTGAGTGGTCAAGAGTAGATATAATGCTCTGGTGATCCAAGTTGGCAGCACACGCAAGTACCTGTAGTGGAGATGTTGTGCCTATAATAATACGCTGGATAAGGGCCACGTCCCGGTATGAACCGTGTGAGTTGGGGTATAGCTATGAGGCGTGACTTTTGGTAGGAGATTGTAGGTCCGCCGTCCGGTGTCACCGCGTTCCATTCCTCTTGCCATTTTTTGAGTAGGTCTTCTTTGAGAAGCTTCTTTAGATGAGATGGTGGTGCACGGATGCGAATTTGCTGAACTTCAGAACTGGTGGCAGCTTCTTTGGCTAGGGTGTCTGCTGCTAAAGTTTTCTATGGTGATGCGGAAGTTTCTCGAATGCCTGGGTGTGGCCGTTGGGTGGAGCGAGGGTTTTCATATAAGGTCGGACTGTGGGTTGTGTCGTGGAAGCTGGCGTCTTTGCGTAGTTGCAGGACTCTGGTTATTGTAGCTTCTTGCTCGGCTCTAAGGTATAGTGGTGGTAAGCTTGCAAGGATGATGGCCGCAGAGGTGGCAGTGGTGCGAAAACCTTTGCACATCATTACTGCGAAAGGTCTTTGGATGGTCTGTAGTTGTTTAAGTTTCCGGCTTTGCATCGTCGTCGCCCATATTGCAGCAGGGTAGAGGGCTATGGGTTTAATCACTGTCGTGTATAAAATCTTGTTAATATATGGGTTTCGTCCCCAATTTATACCCTGAAATTGACGGGCTTTGCGTGCAATTGCTTGTGTCTTAATTTTGAGTTGCTGTAGATGTGCGATCCATGTAAGGCCTTTGTCCCATGTTAAGCCTAAATACTTGAACTCTTTGACGATTTTTAGATTTTTCTGTTGGAGTTTGATACATGGATTTCTGCTTGGGTTGGTGCCTGGCTTGGGAATGAGAAGAGCGGTTGATTTGGCAGGGGAGATTATTAATTTGAGTTCTTGGCAGAGGAAGCTTGTAATATTTAAGTGCTTCTGTGTTCCAATTCGTTTCTGGTGCGACCCTGGATTAGGAACGCAACGTCGTCTTTTGCATAGGCAACTAGTTGTGTATGCTGTGGCTAGATGGTGGAGATGATGATGTTGAAAGTTAGATGCCAGAGCACTGGGCCGTCGCAAGATCCTTGCGGACATCCTCTCTCCTGCTGTTTGATGGTTGTCCCGTTGTTGTGTGGGACCAGAAGGAAACGATTCTGGAGGTAACTGTCAAATATGCCAGAGATGTTACGGGAGCATCGAGATGAGCAGAGAGCTTGTTTAATGGCCGGCCACCAGAGGGTGTCAAAGGCACTCTGAAGGTCAATTAATACAAAGGCCGTGTGAAGCTGTTGATCTTTGTTGTGGTGGATTATTCGTCGAACTTCCTCCAGAGCATGCGGTGTGGAGAGGCCAGAGCAGAAGCCGAACTGCCTGCTGCTTAACATGCGGTTGTCTTGCAGATGAAAGATGAGTCTTTGTATTATTAGTTTTTCGTGGACTTTCCCTAGAGCCGGCAACAGGCAGATCGGTCGGAAAGAGCTTGGACTTTGGGGATCTTTCTTCTTTTTAGTGAAGAAGACTACATGACCAGTTTTAAAGGCGCTTGGGAAGAGCTCGTGTTTCAGTAGGGTGTTGAAGAAGTGTAGAAAGAAAATGGGATGTGATTTTTAAGCGACCTTGAGGATGCTATAGTCTAGGCCGCAGGGCCTGGTGCTTTCTTCTTGGGCAGGGTACGATATATTTGTGTGATTTCTTGCCTGGTGAAGGGAATGTCGTCTTGGGTCATCGGTGCTGAGTGGTTATTTCTAAGAAGCTTTTGTTCCGGTGAATCATCAGCTGGGTTGTCTGAGGGAAAGACGGTGATCAAGATAATTGCAGCAGTGTTTGAGGTAAGGCTGGTGTTCGAGTTGGCAGTTTGTTGCTGCAAGTAGATTTGGTGGGGTCGAAAAACTTTGCTTGTTGAGATTTTGTAGAGAATTCCGAAGGGATCAGAATTCTTGCTGCCGAATTTCTTCAAAGTGGTAGTTTTTGCAGTCAGTATGCTTCGTTTGTATGTAGCTCTCTCTTTTCTGAACTGTGTTAGGAAGAAGGCGCGTTCCTTTGGGGTGTCTGCTTTGGTGAGACGGGGTCTTAGTGCCCGGCATTTTTGGCGTTGCTGGCGAAGATCCTTCGACCACCATGAAAGACTTTGGATTTTCTTGGCTGTGTTAATGGGAAGAGTACTGTCACAGCATTTTTTTATCTCCTGCGTTAGATGGTTTGTGTACTGGTCGAGGTCTGCGGCGTTGTGGCAGCTTTGCAGTGATGGAAGTTCTCTGGTAAGTAGGTTGTGAAGATTTCAGTGTCTTGATTTTTGCTTTCGGTAGTCTGTAGCGTTTAAGTATTGCGATGGTGGTGCTGGTGCTGATACTGAAGTGGATGTATTTGTGATCCGACAGGCTACAATCGCCTGATACCTCCCAGTTTTGCCATAAGTGCCTGGCGTTGTTGCTGATAAGGGTCAGGTCTGGCCATCCTTTGTTGTAGGTGTTGTCAAACGTAGGGGGGACATCTATGGAATTGTGATGGTGGAGATTGTTGGCGGCTATGTAGTCTTCTAATTCTTGACCTTTCCTATTGATGTCGGTATAGCCCCAGATTGTGTGATGGGTATTAAAGTCGCCGCTGAAGATGGTGGGAGCGGAAGGGCATTTGAGAGGAATTCTGTCAATTGCGGCAGTTTCTTCTATGATGGTGTCTGCGGGGGAGGAGTAGATGGAGCTGAGGATGACAGTCATGTCTGAAGTTTCGAGGAAGATAGCGACACAGTCTTTTTCTGTTGTTACTATTACGGGAGTCCAAATAGGGTTGCATATTATGATGGCTGCTCGTGGGGCTTGGGTGTTTTCGTTCACTTGGATTGTTCTCCAGAAAAGCGGGAAGGAAGCTACTTGGCCGTTCTTGCAATAAGGTTCCTGAATGAGAAGGATGTCGGTATCGTTTTGGATGGCATGTGCTGTGGCTTGTATGGTTGCTGCCTTTGCTCGTTGCAAATTTATTTGAATGCACTTGAGGAGTCTGTCTGGAGTTGTGACTGTTAAGTCGCATATAAGTGGTGGGAGTGAGCTGTCGGTAGACTGTGACAGGCTCTGGAGCTCTGAAGTGGGAGATTGTAAGCTTGTGTAGAATTCAGGTAAGACTGACTTGGCTGGGGTATGGTAGAATTTTAGTTGGTGCTGCGTCGAATCCTCTCTATGTACGTCTGGTAGGTGGGACAGATGGGGTGGTACGCTGAGTGTCCACAAGGGATTGCGCCTTTTGTCTTATGATTGAATTGTCGCGTAGTATATGGACGAACGTTTTCTTGCTTATAAAAGGCACCCAAGCAGAGGCAGTACAACCGACGTTAAAATGACGTCCACGTAATTGCGGGCCATCATAGTGCCTTGAAAAACCACTAGAGGTGATCGTGTGTCCCAATAAATCGCTCCCCATACTGTCACACCTTGGGTAATCACCGTATGTCTCTCGACAACAAATTCCGTATTGGTATTGGTATTCCGTAAGCTAGCTTGGTATCCTCCACACGAGTCTGAGTTGGTCATCAGCCCTGAGACTAAATCGGGATTCATCGCTGAAGATCACACGCCTCCAGCTTGCCCGAGTGTGTGTTGGAAAGATCAAACCTATGCAGATATGCTTTGTACGATCTATGTCCTGTCGAGAAATGTGCCATACTGGCAGTTTTGCTCTGCAGATCCGTGCTTACACAGGGGAGCATTGCATGTACCGTTATGATATCATTCCACCGGGTTTGAAGACAGTGGCAAGCGCGGTGGAAGGCTTTAGCAGCCAGGTTAGAAGGGTTGTGGTACACTCAAGTATAGATGCACTGTTAGCAGATTCTTTAGCCACTGAGTTAGGCTAAAGTAACTAGGGAATAGGGAATTTTCCTTAGCAGAAAAACTGCCAGTATGCCCCATTTCCTAATAGGACATGGATCGTAAAAAGCATATCTGCATAGGTTTCGCCTTTCCAACACAGACGTCCGCGACTGTGGGAAAGTGGGCAGCTCTGAACACTATAACTTTGAATGCTGGTTGACGGCTAAACATGAAGTTCTATCTAAAAAAGGCAGCACCCATGTTTCGTGAAGCGTGGCGGAAAAGTGCTAAAATAACAATGTTGCCCTATCGAAACTACATGCTATCACTACACATTTATCTGCAGAAACGCAGTAATCTGAAACAGTTTTCATTGCAGTCATTCCCTTAATTAGCTGAATTTTGGTTTCAGCTTCCGTAATATAAGTGTTTAATTTTTTATATCCCCTATTTTGCAAAAAATTAGAAGCACCAAGAAGAACTTTTGCGATCGTGACGAAATTTGGTACGCTAAAACATCTTGATTGAACTTGCAAACGATCAAAGTTCCCAGACAAATGAACAGGAATTGCGATCATAGCGCGCAAGTCGCAAAGTATAAAATCAGAGGCGGAAAATTTACCTTTTTTTGCTGCCATTGTCATTCTGTAAAGATGCCATTGCGACGATATCGAAGAACTTACATACAAGTAAACGATTTCAAACGTGGTTGCATTGTAGGATTGCGTGAAGCTGGGTGGCCATACCGAGCAATAGGCCGCCACCTGCAGCGTACAGACATTGCTGTGCAAAGATGTTGGCAGCAATGGTTGCTACAAGAAAATGCCCGACGAAATGAGCAAGAATCTGCAAGGCTAAGAAGCACAAAAAATCGGAGCAAGATAGGATTACTGTTCGCCAGGCCCGAACCGCCCCAACGGTATCATTGTCGACTATTCAACGAACTATAGCCACATCTATATCTCCCGTGGTACCGTCTACCATCTCACGGCGCGTATCTCTGAGGCGGGGTTACACTCACAGAGGTCTTCAGACGTTTGCCTTTGACCCCCGCAACATGGGCGGAGTCGTCTGGAGTGGTGTCGCAGCCGATCATCATGGCTGCCATCAGACTGGCATCGTATAGTGTTCAGCGATGAATCCCGCTTCACTCTTGAAGCAGATGAGCACCGTGTTCGTGTTTGGAGAGGACGGGGCCAGCGGTCCCAATCAGCCATAACGCCTGGTGTGGGGCGCTATTTCTTGTGACAGCAGGTCATCTTTAGTCATCCTCCGTATATCTTTAGCAGCTCAATGATATGTTGATACCATCCTGCGGCCGGTTGCATTACCCTTCATGCCACGTCATCCTGGGGCCATTTTCCAACAAGATAATGCCAGGCCCCATACCGCTCGCATATCTGTGTACTGTCTCCGTGCGGTTAATACACTTCATTGGCCATCAAGGTCACCAGACCTTTCAAAATTGCTGCCAGGGCTGGTTCGACCAACTACGAATTTGGACACTCAATGGATGAATGTGAACCGTGCACAGGTACCTTGGTTTTTTAAACATTTTATTATCTGCGTATGAGCTATACACATATTTAATTTCATCAAAAATAACCACTTCCTTCATGGTGCTGCGAGTTTTTTGCAAAAGAGTGTAGTTATCTAACTCTAATGATAAAAAAAATTTGTTCCATCGAATCAACTTCCTGAAATATGCATATATTTGTATTCATCCGGTGTAATTACATTGTTACATATAGATACCGAATTTTCGTAATATACTAAGTGTTCATTCCACTGTTATAAATATGCCTACTTAATATATGAAATACCAAAAACAGTGTTCGATAATGTCATTTATATATATTTGTACCGTAAAAATCTTTTTTCCACATTAATTGTCATCATTTAAAGGTAGCAAATTTGGACAAATGCAGTATTCACTTGATGCACTGTCATATGCATATATATGCATATATATAATACCATGTAATTCTCTTTATACAATATATGCATTCAATTATGTAATATGAATGTTCGTATGTAATGCTGCGCTTTTCAAAATATCTTGTAATAAAAGAACAAAATACGTATTGAACAACAGGCCTTGTATGGCAATGTAACACATTTCCGCAGAAATGGAGTTCAATTCTGTACGGTACGATCTAGGACGGATGTCATTTTCACGGTGTATAGCTAGCCCATGTTCGGCAAATTTCAAGCGATACTGTCTATGACGTGGAGTCAGTGGTAGGCGTTTTAATTGCGCGATCCTCGCGTTAATTTGTCTTCCTTAAACACCATGACCCTCCGCAACGGTAGACTATTTCTTCAGTGATCCATTTTCGGCAACACGGAGAAACTACCAGATTGCTCCGACCGATGTTCCACTAACCTGCTCCTCTGAGGTCTACTACACCGCCCCTTCTAAGAGTCCGACAACTGTTCGTACTGTCGCCTGATTAAAGATGCCTCTAGAGGCATCTTTAATCACAATACCGTCCATCCACGTCGACATATTCGTTTGAATAGGAATACAGATCTTTGATCTTCACTTTGCTGTAGGCATAGGATTTCCAAGAAACTTTAACCGTAAATTTATATGCTTGTCAATGGCTTTTTGCGGTAATTAGGTATGAAATGGTGTTAAAAATACCAATACCTGGAGGCGAGAAACCATTCTTGAATAATTTGAATTTGGCAAAAACTAGCAAAGGTTATGGCATTTTGATTATGATAAGCAATTTATGCTGCGTTCGTCATGAAGAATAGCACAACGTCACATGGTATGAGGCGCCAATCGCTTGATTTCTAAACTTGAACTTAGCGATCGGTTGAAATCAGTCAAGTGAGTAGTAAGCGACTTCGAATTTAGTTTATAATTCAGTAAATACAATAATGATATAAAAAAATAATAATAGTAAAATAAAAGACAAAGTCCATTCCCTCTTTACCTGTGCAATAATTAAAGTCATTCAAGCTTGCTTTGTCAGGCAAAATAAGTAATAAAATAAAGAAATAAAAATATGAAAAATTATGAAAAAACTATAGACATATTTATTTGAGCAATCATGCTTTTGAACTTTCCCAGCTGCGCATTTCATATGCGCAGAGAGCGCTTGTCCTTGTCTCGCATATCTCTTACCTTCCCAGCTGTGGATCTCCTATGCGCAGAGCGCGCTTACCATTGTCTCATTGGTGACAAAATTTAAATCATTTACATATCTCTTTCCAGGCTACATTCCTGCTGAGTTCCGTGATTATGGCTCGATTTCTCTGGGTGCATATAGTTTTTTTTTTAGTAACAGCGTGTATTTTCGCATTCCAACTTTCCTGATATGTTACACCTTAAATCTATTATTTAGGTACCAGTTCATTGTAGCCTTATCGAAAAAGAGAAGGAAAATTCTGAGTCAGCTAGAGGATTTGTTTTTCCGTTAACATTGTGAAAGGGATCGAGTCGGCTGGGAAAAATTTCTCAGAAAAAAAAAAAAAAAAAATTCTGAGTCAGTCCCGAGAGCTGACATTGCTTTAGGTTGAAAAATGCTTTTTGAAAATCTATTCCCTTCTCTTTCATTCTTGAGATTTCCGTCTTGAGAATTGCGGTCAAGACATGTGAGGTGCCCCTGAGGTATCACAAGATAACTAAGCCTAGCGCAACGTGTCCGGCTTATCATCAGATATTAGTATAATATACATCATATATTGCAATGCTAATATTACTATGTATTCTTATAGGAATGTAATTTTTTTAAAGAAATAATGCTGTGATAGTTACTAGTAATTTGTCCATGATTATGTTTCATTTGTTATGTTTTTACTGTAGTGCGTTTTTCGGAAATTAAATTGCTCGCATAATTTTCATCTCTCGATTTTCGGATGATAAAAAGGATTGAAAAAAAAAAAAAATGGAAAATATGCGAAGAAGTACGGTATTTTATTAGTAATTTGATTAAGTAAATATTTAACGATTATTTATTATTGAACGATTTATGTCCTAAAATTTACGAGCATTTTAAAAGAATTTTTTTGAAGCGTAATGCATTTAATAATGTTTCAGTAAACATTTTGCTGCAGTTGTAATACTTCAAAGTTCCAGCTGTCTTATGTGGGCCGAATTGGATTTGCAGAGAAAGCTACAATTCTAATTGCTTATGATAATGGCATACTTACTTTTGTTAAGCACGCCATCACTGTTTCTATTAAAATGCCACATTAACTAAACCAGTGACCTCAGTGAGTTCTCTGCTGTTAAGATGTTAGAGCGTTTCGTGAAAGTCATAGAGAATCACGTGTTCGCATTCATGCATTTCAAGCAGTCTGAGTCTCCTTATCCTTTTAGAGACAGGCATATATTATTTAATTATTTCACTTCAAGTACCTAAAACTGATTCCATTTCTATGCCATTTTCTGAATAATTAAAAAGTGAATTTTAAAACTTATCTTTCTCCCACATTTTAAACATTTGCAGCTTCACGTTTAAATAAAAAGAAAGAAAAGAATTAAAAAAATTCTAATATTTAAGTGACGCTTTTGTATTTTCTGTACATAGTTTAAAGTACACAGAATATATTTATTATTTTTTAAGTACCTAATTATTTAAGAAAACTGTTTACTTAAATTTCACTGTAAACAGTTTATTATACACATACAATGAAGCCCCTCCATGGCTCTCTGAAATTCCTAAATACGACCACTAGTGCTTCCATGTCATTTTGGTGGCCATTATCGATGCTAAGAACCATTGAGTAGCATTATGAATTTATTCCATTCAAGACTATTCGAGCGTGTAAAACAAAGTATCAGTTTATTTATTTCGGTTTATTTATGGCCTTTTGTATCTTATTTCTATAATTTTAATGGAATCCGTAAAGAATATTTTCAGACGTGTGTTTTTTGGAACTCTAAAAATTTTGAGTTTGAAAATGGTCTTGAATTACTATTACGCATTTCTTTACGCATTTATTTTTATGTTCATTTTATTATTTTTGACAAGCTTGTCCACTTATTTTTGCACGTTTAACAGTGTGTAAATTATGCTAACAACCTGCCTTTGCCTTTTTAACCTACGGTCCAACTGCATGGACGTTTTCGGGATTTTTCTTTTGTTATTTGTAAAGTGAATATGAACCATCTTTTCTTATGTAGTCCTGTCCGAAAACATCTCTATATTTAGGCTGAGATAACTCTCACATGTTTTGCTGCTGTGAATGGTTATAAATGATTGATTTACCAATTATCTCTAGTTTTGACTAAATCTTTTAGCGTAATTAAGATATAATGGGTTTATTTTACTTTATTTGCATGGACTACTAATACCGGTATGCTATTAAGATTATGAATTCATCTCAAAAATAAATACTGAGTAATGTAGGCGGAAGCGTCGTAGTTTGGAACTGTATGGCAGCAAACAGAGTTGGTAACCTGTGCTTCATTGATTGTAATGTGACAGCACATGCGTACATTGACATATTGCGCCATAACATGAAATTCAGTGCCTCAAAACTTGGCTTCGGAACAGCATTTGTGATTCAACAGGACAATGACCCTAAGGATACAGTGAACCTCGCTTGGCAATAGTTACTCTATAACGCTCTACACCAGTTAAAGACACCGCCTGAATAGCCCGACATAAATTCAATTGAAACTTTATGTCACAAATTGGACCTAAAAGTCAGGAAACATAAAATTTCGTATAAAGATGAACTTAAGAGTATACTCCTGAACTGAATTGCATAAAATTCCCAACAGGACTTCAGTTTATCCCAACAGAATTTTTTCAACAACCAGGACATTGGTTTTCCCTATGAGAAATAGATTACAAGCTGTTATAAATGTAAAAGGTATGAATACAAAGTAATAAATTTGGTTCCCACATTTTGCTATATGATCTTGTCAATACTTTTTTGACATGCGAATTTATATTTTTGTTGTATATTTTGTGTAAAAGGCATATTAAAACTAAAGTTTCATTAGATTTGTGTCTTTATTGCCTCCTGTGCTCATTATGTCCAGCTAAAATTGTCAAGCATTTCCTTTGTTATGTAGATTAATCAATTATATGCAATTGCCAATACTTTTTTTACCCACTGTATAATGTTCTTAAAGCCTAAAACTGCTCGAATCAAATTCCTCCGCTCGTAGACGAAATACGAAAATTGACTGCATAACCGCTTTCTAATTTTAATCTTTTTCCAAGGCTCAGAACATGTCCTCTGGCCATCAAAACTGTAGTGTTAATTCATGAATATTATGAGCACTGTTGTTTCTTATGCAGTGACATGTCCAACTAGGCAGATTAAGTTAAAACAAATGAAGGCAATCACAAGCTAGAGTAATACATTATGAAATTATGATTCTTGGTTATTTAATCGACTACTTGCATGCTGAGTTCTTGTCTGGTAAGCTTTTAATAGTAGTAACTTCTGGCACTTAACCCCAGCTTTCGCTTCCAGCCGCTAAGACTCTTTCGATATAATAAATATAACAATAACCACATAAAGAAGATTCAAATCAGTATCGACAACAGGTTACGAATTTTGAGCAATCTGCGACTACTTCTCTGTGCTAGACCGCCGAAATAAATGCCTTCCGTAAAAAAAAAGGAATATTTATTATAATTATGATAACGTTCCTAAGTTAAAATACTTGGCGAATGCTTAAAATCTGTGTTAAAAATATTGCTCATGAGGACCACATTAACGTTTTTAGAAATAATTCTGTTCGTATAAGACTAGACAGATAAAGTTTAGATATTATTAATAATCTGCGACAAATTACATTGCCATTTAATGAAGATAGAAACATTAAAACATACACATATTTTAAAATAAACATGAAAATTTCTGATGGGTGCCATATTTCTTAGTTAATCTTAATGAATCTTAATTTATTAAACCAGAGGTAGGAATTTAATCAAAAATTCGTTAAAGATTATTCTTTGCTGTTTGAGTATTTAAAGACAGTATAGTGTTTAGGTTAAAGTTAGAATCTAATGTTAACGCCTTAATTATCCTAACGATTTAAAAACGAGTAAAAGATGCATCTCTTTATAAATGTTGTTCTGTGCTACGTGAAATAGTATACCATATCAGAGGTCGCATGTGTGAATCTTATATTATCAGGTTTGTAAAGAAAGCTACTGTGTAACACTTTGTCGAGAAGTTTTAGTCCACGCATAACTTGCTGTGCGCTTCAGAAACCTTTGTAATAACATCCATTCATCATTTAGACCAAACACATGCCGTATACTGCACGGTTGTTGTATTAGAGTAATTATGAGGGAATTTTTATCTTAGTATTATGACCATGAATTAAGATTATAATTTTAGTTCTTTATTACATTTAAGCTCAGTGATCAACAGCTAGATATATCAAGACTAATTTACATTTTACATCAATTGCACTCATGTCCATAAATTAAGGATAATGCAAAATCAGGCAAAGGAAGAGTTAGAAGCAAAACAAATTTGACTTAATTGTAAAGCTTATTTATTAAACAAAAAGTAAAGAGCAAAAAACGATGCTATATGTTTGATATTATTAAAAAAATTAGCGATTTTTTCTTCCTGGAGCAAATAAAAAAAAAAACTATTTACAAAAAAACAATATTACATGGTTGGTATGATTGTAAATACATTGTATGTCGCCAAGACGATGCAATACTGTCCGTACAACGTCTAGGCATGCTGAGTATCAAATAATCGATCTGATCTTGGAGGATATTACACCACTCAAAAAGCAATGCTCTCCGAAGTTCCGGTAGACATGTAGGAGGAGGTTGACGGGCTGCGACTCGTCGGCCAAGCATGTCCCACACGTGCTTTACTGGATTCAAGTCCGGTGAGAATGCTGGCCAGTCCATACGGGTGATATCCTCCGATTGAAGGCATTCGCTTATGATGTTTGCACGGTGAGGACGGGCGTTGTCATCCATAAACACAAATTGTGCGCTCATGGCGCCCCGAAACAAACGTACATGTTGTTCCAGAATGACGTCCCGATAGAGTTGGCTTGTCATGGTTCCAATTTGAACATGCAGGTCAGTTCTGGAACCCAGAATAATTCCACCCCAAACGATCACTCCTGCACCACCGTAACGGTGTCCTTCAATGATGTTTTCTTGGTGGTAATGGTTCTGGTGCTCTCCATATGAAAGTCCGGCGAGAATCAGACTGCAAGCTAAACCTGGACTCGTCGGAAAACATCACACAAGCCCACTGTTGCGGTGTCCACAATGCATACTCTCTACTCCAGGCTAACCGCAGGCGACAGTGAGTTGCAGTAAGTGGAACGCCACTGACAGGTCTAAGAGCATATAGACCAATCTGCCCTAAGCGTCTGTACATGGTCTGCCTTGAAATTGTCGTACCAGTGGCTGAAGAGAGCTGACGAAACAGGTCTGAGGCTGTGCTCCGCCTGTTTCTTTTGGCAGTAACTGCCAAATACCGGTCCTCATTCGGCGTTGTAACTCTGGGGCGACCTGTGCTGTAACGTCTACTCACAATATCATCATCTTGTAATCGTTGCCAAAGCCTGGAGATGACACTCTGGGCAGTTCCAAGTTCGTCTGATACTCCCAGTTGGGTACGCCCACACGGACGGCCGATAAATCTACCCCGTAAAAAATCATCCAAATGCGTCCTTTGTGTCATAACTATTCGGTTATTGCACTGAAATGCTTATAAAGCGCCTGCGAACACTTTTACATCTTTGCCTGTATTCCTTATATATTACTCTCTTACACTCTCGTCATTGTGACGTACCATCGGTGTCATTTGGTTACTTCCTGAAATTTGCATATGATTCTTGAAGATGTGCGTAGTGATTTTGCAGGTGATATATTTATTTTAGAGTTCGATTTCCGCGTGACTCCGAATTATCCTTAATTTATGGACATGAGTGTAAATAAAAAGTAAAGTTGACGAAGAGCAGAAAGTTTACGACTTTACCCGAATCCTCAAAAGAAAGAAACGATATAAAAAAGTTAGAATACTGAATCTAATCAGGAAATGCGCATGGTATGGACGTGGCAAATTTCTTCTTTATGCATGCGTTTTGCCTATGCAATAAATACAAGAAAGATACAAATTTAATTATTTTCGAATAAAACTTTAATTAATTAGTAAAAAGAATTTAGTTAAATCTTTCACTCTCAAACCTTTTCGCAGTTATCAGATTCTTATTAATTATCTGCCAAAGAGGGGATTATTGCTTTTTAGATGACAGATAAGAATGAACCTTTGATACATTAATTAAAATGCATCATATTACTATAGTGATTTTCCTAGTTACATGAAAAGAGTAAGAAAATGTTTAAATTTTGTTTTTAGAGGCTTAATTTTATAGAAATACTTTTAGAATGTGCTTTAAAGATAGATTTTTAGAATACATTTGAAAGATATATTTTTATAGATATACTCGGAAGTAGGTTTTTCAAAGATATATTTTATTAATGCTCCAAAGGCATGCTTTTAGAAACCAGTAACAGCGAAACTGCTGCTGTTACTTTCGTAGAAGAAATTTCTGAACAAAAACTAAATTTTTAAAAATGCATTTTCTTTTCTCACTGCCTTTCCATCATACAGAATATGCTATAAAGTTATCAGAAACCGATAGATTCGATATAAATTGCTTATTAAAAGCTAAAATTGATTCTTGATATTGATGCTCTTTTCATATTAACGATTTGAAAATATCAAATGTTTGAAGACTGAGCCAAACTGGATTTTCAGATTTTTCGGTAAAGTTTTTGTTATTTCAAATTCAAAAAAAAAAAAAAAAAAAAAAAAAAAAGCAGACATAATTATGTAATTGTTGACATTTATTTCCTTATTAGAAAGTTCCTGATTCATTTATAAAAATAATTATGCTATAAAGAAAAATAATGCAGCGCCTGTTAAAGGTAAGTTATTTTGTTGCTCTTAATGGCGTTTAGCTTAATTAGTTCTTGATGATGGAAACATAAATCCGCAGCATTGTTTTTAAAATGGGCAGAATATCTGATATTTCTAGGATTATATTCTTTTATTGACGTTTTTTAGTAGTTAAGTACACTTATTGATTTTACTTTGTAACTCCATTGTGATAAAATAGCTCACATTAATTCTGCTGTGTTTGAAAACAAATAAAATTTGAGATTACGATTAACAACAGGATGTTTAAGTTAATTAAACTTTATATAAACGTTTAATAAATTTGAAACGCTTATGTTGTTTTGATTAAAATAATAGATGCTAGTGAACAGGTAAACACATTTTCTTATAACTGCATTGATTGACGGTAATTTTATTTCAGTAAAACAGCTTTCAACATTCGAAAATTATCACCATTTTCAGTGCCAACTAAATAAAAGGCAGTTATCTTAAACAGTACAATAGATCAACCAATTTCATCAGTCGTAAATTTGTAATGCAAGCTGTGTTCGTTTGCGGCCACTGCGAGTAACTGAAATCCAGCCATCAAAAATCTCTATATTAGTCATGATATCTATACATTAGCATATGTTATACATTACTACATATGACATCTCTACATTAGTCATGACTTCTATACATTAGCCAACATGTGACATCTCTACATTAGTCACTGACTAATTTTAGAGGGAATTTTGTCATGAAAGATTGCGAATGAGAAAAGAAGAGTTTTTATTCTCCAAAATTAATTAAAATCAATTAATGTTGTAAGATACATTTTAAATATATTTATAATGAAAAGCTTGTTTCATTTAGAAGAATTTTTTTCAAATTCCTTGTTTTTCAGTTAAAAGAAAACTTTTCTCCCATAGCCAAGTTAAAATCTGAGCTATTCAGCTTGAGAAAGTTCCACGAATATTAACGAAAGCTCATGAATGAAATCGCTAGATGCTTAACCAGGACGACGGTTGTCATGGGAACAAGATACCGCGCATCCCAGCTTTCCTTTTAATGAGGGCGGTACTCATAAGGTGGAAGATTTTTCGACTTTCGTTTAGATGGTATTATGAGGGCAGATGCTCAGAGCACAAGTGGAGCTGTCTTCCTTTTCTGTTGTTTGGGTTTAAACCTGAAGTGAAGTAACTTTAAAAAATAACTCTGACACAATTTTTGGTTAAAAAGCAAGATATTTATCACAAAAATTTGTATATTATTAATTTTATCCTTACTATCTGTGAAAATGTAAAAGCATGAGCAAAAATTAACGCAATTGCAATTAAAAATAAGTAAAATAATAGCAAAAACATAAAATGTCCATATAGATAAGATATATTACTAAGAGACAGTGCCATTAATTAACGAAGTTTACGAAATTAACACAGGTCTTTGCACACCCTACATTTCGTTTTTATTCTTTTATGTTCTCGTTATGCTCATATTCTTTTTGTGTGAAGAGCAGTTTAGGAGAAAGATATGCAAAACTTAATTTTTCTTTTTTATTTGAATGTGCTAATAGTAACTGGAATAAAAAAGCTTAAGAGTTACTAAATTAATGTTTACAGTACTTACGAACATTTAGTCTTACAATACCTAACTTCTAGACCCCTAAAAAATAAAAATGTTTAAAGACTGAATGAGTGACAATGCTTGAGCCTACAGTTAAGTAATTTAATACAAACATTTAGTAGCCAACCAGCGGCTGCGAGATAAAATCGCTGAACAATGGAACTTCCGACCTTGGTTCGATCTAGATGAACGGACTGGCTGCGTGGGCGTTTCCGTGGTTTTTCTCATGTGTAACGTGTATAGGAGCCCATTTTCTTAGAAATTCCTCAAAGAATGCATGCCTCCGCTTAGGCAGGTAGCCCTAGTGTACTTTGCCATAAACAACCAAATTCACCAAAAAGTTATTATTATATTACTTAACCTATTAAACTAATTTATTTTTTTACCAATGCTGGGCCCTCAGCCGACTTCGGCTTGGCCATTAATGAGGTTAGAATTGCGGTCACTTTATTATGGAGTCACCTAATATGATTGCCTCCTATGAAGGGAACGGACAGTCCAGTTTATTATGGAGTCACCTAATATGATTGCCTCCTATGTAGGGGACAGACAGTTACAACCATGCCTTCTCCGGGATTCGATCCCGGGCTCTTTGGTATCATAGTCGGCTCCCTTAACTACTATGCCGGCTGCGCGGCTAGACTCGAAAAATAAGAATGTATCTAGGTTATGACAACAAAAATGTATAGAATGTGTAACAAAGTGTCTATGGTCTTCGGCAATAAAATATGAGATTTTACTCTTACAGCTCTGCTCAAACTTAAGTTCAAATTTGCTGAGGTTCTAAATGAAGACATTTGCTGTTAACGTCTTAACATTTCTTTTTTTTTTTTTCTCTTCTTTCTTAGTAGACTTGTTTTCGTGTTTGTAAACTGATTGGGAGAGATGTAAAAGGAAGAAAAATGTTAGAAATTAGGTAGTAAAATCAGCGTATAATTTATCAAAAATAAGAAATTTTCTGATGGCTAAAGGAAATCGTTTTATTGCTAAATATCTGCTTATATTCTTGATAATAAATCGAAAATATATTTTCTTATGCTTGTACATAAAAAATATTTTTTTAAATGTCATAAGCTCCGTATAGGAAGTGTACTTTGTTTTTATTATATGATTTCCAATCTTCATTTGCTTACGTCAGCCTTTCCGTAAGTTTATTTACCATATACGTTACATCCTTAATTTTAACTTCTAATTTAAGAAAAAAATTCCTTTGATAAGCCCCGGATAGTCAGTGTACTATCTAAAATTTTTTCTCGTTTAGAGTTGTGACAGTAACTTACATGAAAACAGTATTTACCACACACTTAGACAAAATTGCTTATAGACCAAAATGAACATATTTCTGTGTCTAGCATCTCTTATTCTTATTCACTGACATTGCCGGTATCACTGAATTAGTAGCCTGAGCTAAAAGTATCAACTATCGCTGGTACATTCTGCGCAAAAAGAAAATGGAACAGTTCTATATCTCCCGATCCACTCGGCCGATTGACGAAATTTAGCTTGTGTTTTCATTTCTAGAAAGCGCTATTTAGGTTTTATATATATATATATATATATATATATATATTAGATTCATATGTAACATTGGTCTAATATAAGTCCGAATCTTATCTGAAATGACATACTGATTTTTTAAATATTTGGATTCTACGACTCATATTATGCCCAAATATAAATTTTTTAAAAACTTGGTGGGAAACTTAACAAGAAATTTATAACTTTGTCTTGGTGTAATTTTTCCAATTTGCGCTAAGAATAATTCATTCGGAGAAATTCTTAATTTATAGTAAACTATTTTCCTTTACCTTTCCCACTGTACAGGAGTGGAAAAAATGTGCATCATTCATTCTTTCAAACAATTTTAACAAAATGCGTAAAGAACATTTGTCGTTATTATCTCCTATAACAAATATGCCAAATTTCAAAACGCAGTGATGCTAAACATTTTACAGGTTATAATTCAAAATGTTTCTCGAAAAATTTATAAAAATTACTAAAAAATACAAATTTTAAAAATAAATCAGAGAATACCTGTGAATTTTATTTGGATTGAAACTTAATTTCGAATTGTGAAAGAAGGAAGTAAATTACAGTACACTCCCGATTATCCGAGGAATTGGGTGGCGCGGCCTCCGCGGATAACGAAAATCGCGAATAATCCGAAAAAAGCTAAAACGGATATAGCAAAAGAGAAAACAATCATTACAACTTTGAAAAATCGTTTTATGTACAATGAAACGTAAAATAAACAGCAGTAAATGTTTAACTAACGCTTAATATTTTAGTATATCACCCAAAACTAACATAAAATGCATTTTGTTAATGAAAACAGAAAAGTGCTTTGTATACTTACGAGAGGCGTCAAGGATACACAGAAAAATTAATGCATATGTACTGTTTTAATACTGTAATGTATTATGTAATTATAAAAGCATAACTGTAAAACTACACCTTTTTCAAGAAATCAGTCATTTGTGTTTGCTTCTTGCTTTGGAAGCATTTTCTCTTGATCCGCGATTGCATTTTTCGTAGCATAAGTTTCTCCGCCAACTTCGCGTCGTCTTGTTCTTCCAAATAACTCAGCAGTCCGTCGACTTGTTGCACAGTGGGCTCTTTTTCGTCTTCACTTCGCTGTCCTTCATTCTCGGTCTCTCCCCTTGCATTCTTCACAATTTTGTCATATGTCAAGCGTTCGAAGCCCGTTTCGTTGACCTCACACTCCAACAACTTGTTAATGTTTTCAGCATCGACGTTCTCACCCCCCTGAACTGTTTTCACCATATCGGCAAGAGTTGCCGTGGGCGTGTCTACATCTTCATTCTCTTTTTCACAACTCAAAGGGGTTAGGTTGTTGTTGGCTTCACCATTAGGCATGAGTTTTCTCCACGATTTTATCAGGGTTGACGGTTTCACTGTGTCCCATGCAGATGCAATATCGTAGATGCTGTCCAAGATTGTGTAGTGTTTCCAAAACTCTTTCAGTTCATAACCTTCTTCAATTTTGGTCATAAGCAGCTTGGTTCGGTATGTTCTCTTCATTGTTGCAATGACTCCTTGGTCCATGGGTTGGATTAGCGAAGTAACGTTTGGGGAAGAAACTTTGCAAAAATTTGTCCATCAGAAGACTTTAGCACGCTTGTTGTTGGGTGAGAAGATGCGTTGTCGATCAATAGCACAGCTTTTTCAGGCAGGCTTTTCGATTTAATATGTTTACGCACTTAAAGAACAAAGATTGTTTCGAAATGAAAAATGTTTCGGTTCATCCATCCTTTTTTTTTTTTGGTTAAAGTAATCAACGGGCAAATTTTCTATCCTTGTGCCTTTGAAAGATCTCGGTTTTTTTTTCTTTCCAATGACAACAAGTCTAAGTTTATGTCCACCAGTAGCGTTACTGCAAGACATGATAGTGATCCTTTCCTTGCTGCTTTTATGACCCGCCGCTTTACTTTCACTTTCAAATGCTAAAGTGCGAATGGGAAGACATTTCCACAAAAGTCCCTATTCGTCGGCGTTGTAAATTTGTTCAAAAGATAGCTCTTTTTTAAAACAAATTCTTCACATTCATGGTGGAAATCGTCGGCTGCTTTTTGGTCACCATTAAGTTACTCCCCATGAAGTCCAATTTCTCGAATCCCATGTCGCTGCTTAAAACGAGTCAGCCAGCCAAAACACGCGTCAAAATTTCCTTTCAGGCCTAACAACTCAAAAAAAGTCCTTGTCTTTGTCGCAATGATAGGACCATTTACAGGAGTACCCTCTTTTCGAACTTGAGCTAACCACTCTGTCAATGCCGTGTCTAGCTCATCCAAAGGTAGAATCCTTCATAGTTTTTCGCGTTTTCATTGCGGAAGTACAATCCGACACTGATGCAAAGTTCACCAGTTTGTCTTTTTGCTTTAGAATGTCTGTAGGGTTTATATTTATTTTAACTAACATTTATTTTAAGTTTAAACTATCTTTCCTGTCAAGCCTTACTTTCCCCTGGAACTGCCAATGCCAGAGTATGTAAATTATTAGAACGCGCGAGGATTCAAATTATCAGCGGAAGTATTCTGATTTAAATAGAAAGGAAACGAGTTCGAGGTGTGATATTCTTACTTCACGAGCGCGGAGGTAGTTGGCCAGAAATTGAAGAACCCCGCGTTTCGGCCTGTGTGCTTGCCTGGAAGTATTGTTAATCGTTCAACGTGATCTTCAAGTTTCCTGAATTAGCAGCGGTATTGTAAAACGCGGTGAGATTAGTTACTTTTAGAGAGCCTCGTAGTTAGAGTCTTGTCTTTAGTTTCTTTTCAGGTTATTATTTTTATTTGACCGCCGAGTTGGCGCAGTCTGTGAGCGTCAAGAGCACGCAATTGTAATTTATTACGTTGAATAAAAAGGGACTTAAACCCTTCACAAGACTCTGTCTTTTATCCAGTTTGCACAGTCAACCCTTGGTTGCGTGCAATTTGGAGGCGCGCAACGCTACATTGGCGCCCGAACACTTATCGAACTGAAGTGGCCGAAAATTGGATGGAAACCGCTGGACAACTTCAAGAAATGACAAGCCAAATGGAAGGATTTGGATACCTGGTCCAGACTTTGAGAGCGTCAATCAAGCCAAACGTCCATTTCGACGAAAAAAATTCGGTGGCGGTATTTGTAGAAGGTCTAGAAAACCACTTTCAGCTCTACCCTGTTCCTGAAAGACAAAAAGTTGCCATCGCCACATCAGCACTAAGAGGACAGGCCGCGCTATGGTGGAAAATATAGGCAAATTTTTATTAGGGGAATTTGGAAGCCAGACATATACATTTGAAAATTTCAAAAAATCGTTAGTAAAGGCCTTCGCCATAGTGAAAGATCGCGCACGGCTGGAAGCCGAACTATATAGTTTCTATCAACGGGATATAACAGAATTGACGGACTTTATTCTACGAAAAATTAAGCTAACGGATATGCTGTATGGAAAGAAACCCGATGCGGAGATTATTGAAATAATATTACCAAGATTGTTACCCGCTGTTCAAGACTACTTTGAAATTAGAAACCCAAGCACATTGCAGGAACTCTTCGAATTGGCGGTGAAGTTTCAAAATCGCAGAATAGCGGAAAAAGCGAGAGGGGCAACGTATTCTCAAAGTACCCGAAGGAAATCTTCAAATGAGGAGACCAGAAAGGGAAATCGCTCTTATGGGGGAAAGAGCTATCAAGCTAACTCATCGAAACTCGAAGGTCAAGGCCCAAAAAGAAAATTTGAAAATAAACCCAGAAGGTACCCAGAAGGCACAGATTGAAAGGAAAGCTTTAAACGAGTAGAGGGGCCTGTGAAAGGGAGGGTCCAGACCCCGGAAGTTTTAAAAAAACCCTCAAATAGACATTTAAATACGGTCATCGTAAAAAACTCACAGCTAACAATTATACAAGTCCTGGTTGGCGATGTACCAGTAGAAGCCCTCATCGATACAGGAGCAGAAGGAAATTTTATGAGTGAAAATTTCTTCAAAAAGAATTTTTATAGGGTACGATTATTTAAAACCAAAAATACGGAAATTATAGCGGCGCAAGGGAAAACATGTCACTGCATCGGGAAGGGTAAACTGGAAATTTGGTAATACTATTTAGTTTTCTGTAATCAATAGCAAACCTCCAAGTACTTTTATCCGAAGGAGGAAACTCGTTTTTTAAACTTACAGGTAAAATCATTAAACTTACATTAAATCATTATTAGTATCATTAAACTTACAGGTAAAAGAGGAAAGTCTCAAAGTATTAATTTTTGTAGTGAAAAATCTGCAAAATTCTCTTATTTTAGGTATGGAGTTTTTAAGGGCCGCGAGGGCCAAATTAAATTTTCAAGATAGTTCCGTGGTGTTGGAGATGGACCAGAGGGTGGTGGAACCTGTGGAGACACCGCAAGTGGACCTTAGCCATCTGAATGACCATGAAAGGAAAGCAATACAGCAAGTGGTGAGTAATTTTTCTCATTTATTTTCAGAAAACCAGGAAACTGCCAAATAGTCACGCACAAGATTCAATTAAATGCCGAAAAACCTTGTAGGACTAAACCTTATCGGTATGACAAACAAAAAGACGTAATCATCGAAGAACATATTCAGGAGATGTTAAAGAATAAAATAATAACGCCCATAAATAGTGAGTACGCGAGTCCAGTCGTACTATGTAGGAAAAAGAACAAGTTTCCTCCTTCGGATAAAAGGGCTTGGAGGTTTGCTATTGATTACAGAAAACTAAATAGTATTACCAAATTTCCAGTTTACCCTTTGCCGGTTATAGACGAGATCATTATACAGATCAAATCGACAAGATATATGTCTACTTTGGACTTAACGTCTGGCTACTATCAAATAGCTATGAGACCCGAAGATATACATAAAACCGCGTTTATAACAAAATCGGGCACTTATGCATTTTTACGCATGCCCTTTGGGTTGTGTGGGGCCCCATCAACGTTCCAGAGAGCTATGGACATTGTTCTAAAGCCTGTCCTAGGAAAATCAACTTTAATTTATCTAGATGATATAATTATAACGAGTAGTACGTTGGAACAACACATAAATGATCTAGAACAAGTTTTTAAATTATTAAAAGAGGCCGGTCTTACAATTAACGCCTCAAAATGCAAGTTCGCAACTAAAGAACTTAAATATCTCGGTTATAAAATTTCGCAAAAGGGTATAGAAACGCAAGATTCAAAAATAAAAGCTATTAAGAATTTCCCACCGCCCAACACCGCCAAGAAACTTTCTTCTTTCCTTGGACTATGTTCTTACTATCGATCTTTCATAAAAGATTTCGCTAATATTGTTGAACCACTCTTAGTAATCAAAAGAAAAAAGAGTAAATTTACGTGGACAGCGGAAGCTAACACAGCATTTGAAAGATTAAAAGAAGCGCTCAATAATGCCCCTGTTTTAAAATTCCCGGAGGGGGACGAAAACCTGGAAATTGCAGCAGATGCGTCAGACTATGCGCTGGGTGCGGTTCTTATGCAAAATAACCATCCTCTGGCATTTTTTAGTAAAACATTGAATCAGACACAAAGGAATTATACAGCTACAGAAAGAGAAACATTAGCCGTATTAATGGCTGTACACAAATTTCGAGTTTATTTCGGCAAATCGCCAGTAACAGTCTTTTCGGATCATGCGGCTGTTGGTAGACTTTACTCGGGGAAAAACCTAACGCCCAGGTTAATAAGATGGGCTTTAAAGCTCCAAGAATATAAAATCACAATAAAATATAAACCGGGTAAGGAAAACAATGTAGCTGACGCACTTTCTCGTATAAAACTGGACGATGAAGGAAATGAACTTAAATGCGCTGTGTTGACTTCAAAAATTTTAGATTCTAGAGATACGGTTATTACTGAACTGAAATCTGATCCTGAAGAATTTGGAAATATCTATGCTTATTTGAAAGACCCCGAAAGCTTTGAGCACACAGATATCGATGCGATAAGAAATAGAGCAAAAAACTATGAAATAATAGATAATTTATTATTTTGTACGAAAACAACAAACGAAAATCTTGAGTATAAACCAGTCATCCCAGCCTCGCTTCGATTAAGCATTTTGAAGAAATTACACGAAGCAAAAACAGCGGGCCATTTAGGGGTCAGAAAGACTTTAAAAAGGGTACGCGAGGCGGTATATTTCCCGCAATTATACAAAATAGTAACGGCGTATGTCAGGTCCTGCAATCAATGTCAGTTAATAAATGATATTAATTACAGCCTGGCCGGGTACTTAAATAGCATTCGCGCTACATTTCCGAATGAAATTTTAGGCATAGATCTTCTTGGTCCCTTCCCCCAGAGCGAGTTAAATAAAAATCGTTTTCTTTTAGTAATAGTAGATCATTTTTCAAAATGGACAGAAATTGTTCCACTTAAACGCGCGTCAGCCAAAACAGTCGCAGACGCATTCTTACACAGATACATTTTAAAATACGGTGCACCGATAAAAGTCATTAGCGATAACGGAAAACAATTCATTAGTCAAATATTTGAAAACATATGCAATGGACTTGGCATACGCCATATCAAAATGGTTCCGTATAGACCACAGGCTAAAATAGCAGAAAGAGTTAATAAAAATATAGTAAAAATAATTCGCAGTTACGTGAGCACACATCACAAGCGCTGGGATGGCTACATAAATGAATTAGCTTATGCTTTAAGAACGGCAAATCATGATACTACGGGAAAAACTCCAGCAGAATTATTTTTAGGCAGAAAGTTAATTACGCCTTTAGATAAATTATTCTTTGTGCAACAAACAGAGCAGGAGTTTAGACAAAAAGATGTGCAAAAGCTGATTGATCAGGCGCTTAAAAGCTCGGATACGGCAAGAAATAGGCAGAAAATATATTATGATAGAAAACGCCGTGAAGCAGATTTTAAAGTTGGGGATAAAGTATTGAAGCGGAAATTTTCTTTATCAAGTGCCCCAGACAATTTTACGGCAAAGCTAGCTCCAAAGTTTGAAGGCCCCTATGTAATTCAGGAAATCAAAGGAGTAGTATTATATCTTAAGAACGAGAGAGGGGAAATCTGTAAAGCAAGTCCCGACCAGGTGAAAAAATACTATAATCCAAATGATTTTGAAATCCTTAAAAGTTTCTTGCAGGACTCAAATCTAAACGAAGTAGAAGGTCCAGAGATAACAACAACTATTCCACCACCCAAGAAACAGAGAACTGAAGAGAGACCTAGCCCTTCTAAAACCCGGACGTCGGTATCAAAAAGAAAAAATAACTTTCAGACTCCAGCGTTTAAGAAAAACAAAAATACAGATGCACCGAGTAAAGAAACCGTGGTAAAGAGAAAAACACCACCTACAAAGAATCGCAGGAGAAATTATACGTCAAGGAGAACGCGCACACGGCCACAGAGTCAGGTGCCAGCAAGGCCGCCGTTCCGGAAACTGAAACGGCAACAGGAGGCACAAAAATACGACGAACAGATGAAATTCAAGAAGGACTCCAGACCGGAGGACGTCAAGACCAGCCGTCCCAGGGAAAAACGGAAATGCCAACCACCAGACGATTACTCCGCCAAGAGGCCAGCATGTAGAGGACGCAAAATAAAAAGTAATGTGGACGATACTCGGAGGGCAGTAAGGAGAAGATTAACATCCATGAAACCTCTAACTTGGGACCAATATTGTCAAAAACGAATGACGGAGTTTCAAGCATCGAAAACTCAAAGATAAGTTAAAACCTTCTGTAATTTTTTTTCTCTTTTGTTCCGAAATGTTATGCATAAGTACGAAGTTCTATGTTTTGACGAAAGTCAATATGTCTCGGTTGAAACTTAGGTTTGTTTTACTTTATTTAGCTAAGGCAAAAGTATTATTTTCTTTAAGTGTAAAAGCTAAAAACAAGCATTTTCTGTTGGTCGAAAGACTAATTCTGTTATGTTAAAGCCAAAATTTGGCCGAAGATAAAAATAACTTCGTATTCTTGTATTAATAAGAATTTTAGTTTCAGTGCCGCCAGCTTGGCGAAGAATGAGTAAAGTAAATTTTATTTTCTCTTATTCATTTTATGGTAAATTGTATAAATCATATGTATTAAAATTTTGTAAATGTACGTAAATACTTGAATGTTATGTAAAAGTAGAATTTAGTCTAGAAGCATAAAATTGTAGATGCTAAAAGTGAATGCTGAAAAGCAATGAAGTCAAAATTTAAGTATTAAATTGCAGATAAAGTCATGCTTTAGAGCGAAAGACTGCATGTTTAAAGATGAATGAGGGGGAAGTTAGAATGAATGTGTTTTGTAGGGTTCTCCACCTACATTTGAATTTTTAAGAATATTAAAGTAGCTCATTGAGTTGTAGAATGTCGAGTAAGGTGTGTCTATTTGGTCGTTGAATTCTAACAAATCATGGTGGTTAGGGGAAGTGTTGTAAGACTAAAACACGAATATTCCCGTTTGACACCACACACGGTGGAGAGCCAGGGTAAAGTTAAATTAATGCTTGAAAAATTGAATGAATGTGAATTAAACAATAACTAAGAAAAACGAATCGTTTAAAAACAAAAATTTATTGTGTCAAGAAAGTGTACATTATAATGTATTTAGAAAGATAGTGATACTTATTCCTTCCAGATGCTGGAAGGAAAGACCAAGATTGATTAATGAAGTCCAGGAAAAGTTGCTGTAAGAAGAGAGAGTTAAAACGAGCAACAGAATTTTAGTATACAATTTGTTACATAAGATTTTTTTTTTTTTTTGTGTGTAAACGAGGTTCTCCAGCAGAGTTAGTTCAGAATTAGAGAAACTTACAACAGGTCGTTTGTAGGACCTGCTTCCAAGTTTTCCAAATTCTGGCAGCGGCAAATGTAGGGTTTATATTTATTTTAACTAACATTTATTTTAAGTTTAAACTATCTTTCCTGTCAAGCCTTACTTTCCCCTGGAACTGCCAATGCCAGAATATGTAAATTTTAGTAGAACGCGCAAGGATTCAAATTATCAGCGGAAGTATTGTGATTTAAATAGAAAGGAAACGAGTTAGGTGGGTGATATTCTTACTTCACGAGCGCGGAGGTAGCGAGTTCGGTGAGAGAGTTATTCTTACTTAGCGAGCGCGGAGGTAGAAATCGAGAATTGAAGAACCCCGCGTTTCGGCCTATGTGCTTGGCGGGAAGTAGTGTTAATCGTTCAAGTGAGCTTCAAGTCTGCTGAATTAGCAGCGCTATTGTAAAACGCGGTGAGTTAGTTATTTTAGAGAGCCTCGTAGTTAGAGTCTTGTCTTTAGTTTCTTTTCAGGTTATTATTTTTATTTGACCGCCGAGTTGGCGCAGTCTGTGAGCGTCAAGAGCACGCAATTGTAATTTATTACGTTGAATAAAAAGGGACTTAAACCCTTCACAAGATTCTGTCTTTTATCCAGTTTGCGCAGTCACCCCTTGGTTGCGTGCAAGTTGGAGGCGCGCAACGCTACATGTCACGCACTGTTGTTTCCGATATTCTGTAATCCAATTCCATCTGCTGCCTTGTAGCGCCGCTTGCTACTTTAAAAATTAACTCTAGTTTTTGCGCAATCGTCAACATAACCTTATTTCGTTTTCCTGACGTTTTAAATTGGTAACGGAAAACACGAAACGAAAAAGCACAAGCACTGAACACAATGAAAGATAAGAAATTAACTCGGACTGGTTCTCAAACACTATCAGGCTTAAACTATAAATGGCGAATGGGAGGAAGTGGACGTGTCAGTAAGACGAGAGTGGGTGGTAGAGCGGGCACTGCAAGGGTGAGTAAGAAATCACTTACTCATCAGAGGAGAAGGTTCCGAGAAGGCCTGGGACATTTTTGCTATAAATAAGCACGATGTTAGCAAATTGAACGTTTCGCTCAGTTTTGTGAACATTTTTCTTTTCTTTTCTTTATGCTTGTAAAAAAAGAAAAAAAGAAACTTTGTGCGGCAGGCGCGGATAATCGGGAGTCTACTGTATTAGTAAGTAATTAAAAAGGGAAGGAAGTAATTAGAAAGAAATGTTAATAAATATTTGTAGTATTTACTTTCAAAACAGATGGTTGAGCCCATTTTAAGGATCATTATTGCTTTATTTTACTAATATGAAATAGAATGACTGAAAAGATGAATTAAGGCGAAAGTGAATAGTACAGCTGGTAACCTCACAATTAAAGTCTCAGTCCAAACAGGATTCATGTAATGCTGAACATTTCTCACACACTATCAGTTTTGCAGGCACGTAGGCTCATGCCTTGAGAGAATACGTTTATTCTCGTAACATCCACGGCTAACTTTAGATAATATGACCAGCTTGGCTAAAAGGAACTTGAGCATCGAACGAAACCATCTGTTTCAACAACTCTTGGAGGATCTGTAAGCCGTCTGCTTGCCTCCGTTCGTTTCAACGTCTGGAAGCTATCTGGCATTTTCTCGATTGCTACGCACTGTGCTAAACTGTGATGACGTCACCTCGCTAGGTATTCGCTAATTCAGCATCGGTCGTCGATTATCTCCACATATATAACAAATTGAATTAATACTGAGGAGCTTAAATTTTGAGAGCTATTTTTTTAAAAATCTACTCGTGTGATTTTAACAAAACTTGGCGAGATATCGCCAAACTAGCGACGGTTTTTGGCGATTAATTTTTATCGCCAAAAATTAATAAATTTGGCGAGAATTTGGCAACATATTGGTTTGGTCTCTTTATAACTAAAATGGATATTGGGATTGAGTAACTGTAATCTATATTCTGTGTAACTGTAACTATATTCGACTCTCATATGCCTTTCAGTAATTTCGAAAAGCAGAAAGTACTAGAAATATTTCGGCGGTTGGGAAAAAACTGTATAAGACCGGAGAGAGCATCTGTTCTCTTGTTAGTTTAACGTGAGTGTGGAAGTACTAAGATATCTCCGGTTAAGCTTCGGTCTTTAGATTCGCTTTGCATTGCGATGTGTTTATCATTTTTAGTAGTTTATAGTGTAACTACTGACTGCACTCTGTGACACTGCAAAGATTTGTACGACTTTTTTCTTTGTGGATAGTTCCATAATTGTGAATGTTTCGTTTGATAAAATAAATTTTACCAAGCCAGGATCCATTCTGTGCGCATACAATCTTTGCGAACCCGTACGCACTCAACAGTTTTTTTATAGAATCTCTGCACAAATCCTCTATAGAATATCTACACATATTTCAGTAGAATCTCTCTGCATAATTCTGTAGAAGTAATATCTAAGCTAATATTTTACAGAATTCTATAGATGATTTTTGAGTTAGTTTATAGAAAATTGGATTCTTTTATAGAATTCTGTAAGACTTTTCAGAAGCATTATTTTGCTTAGAGGAATTAACGTCATCTTAAGTTATTAAATATATATACCAAATTTCAGATGACAGGCATAGTCATAAAACACAGCCTAAGATTTGTTGCTTCGATTTGTACCTAACAAAGTAAAAACTCAGAAGTAACTCAAATGGTGGGGTTTCTAATTAACACAGAATGTTTAAGTTGGAACACAATCAAATTATGTTTACAAGCTTCCATTCGCTTTTACCAGAAAAGTAAATCAATGAACAGCTGTGATGAAAACAGTTGATAGCGATGCATGACTTGATAGGTTTGCTGAATCGTTATGTCAACACAGTTCTGATCTTGTTAACTCAAGCTCTTTAAATATTAAGTTGGTATTTAGTCTTAACCAAATGTGCTTTCTGCCTCATGGAACTTCCAAAAGGTAGAAAATGATTACCTTCAAAATAATTAGTTATTTAAATAAAGGTCTACGAGTTAGTTAAATAAGATATAACAGTCTTAAACCAAGTTAAAAAGTTTTATAATCAATTAGAATATTTGTTATTAACTAGCACACTATCATTAGATGGCTTTTGCAAGCATAATTTCATATGGTCTTATAAGGCCTGTAATTAACATAGAAATCTGCAGATTTATATTTTGCAGTCCCGGGCGATTTCATGCTGCTATAGTTTATAAATGAATTACCAGAAAAATGCAGTCTTTAATTGCCATTGATAATTAAAATGCTTCATAATTTCTTGCTTGTGCTCGTCATATAATTAGCTAAGCATATCCTACATTAGTTTACGCTTATAGATATATAAATAATTACCCCAATACTTATTGTTCTAGTTAATCGATGTTTAAAGTCAAAAGCAACACACATCTTGACTACTTAAAACACACACTTTATTTCCCCTTTTGGAAATGCTATACTTGACTTCTTTCCGAGACTAATATTTTAAAATCTATATGACAAGTGAAATTCCAAAGTAAAATCACACTTAATGGAGTGGTGGAAACTTTCTCATCGCAGCAAATGTGTACGACTGCCATGTTGCTAATGGACAAAGAAAGACTTTCATTGCTCATGACACTTGTAACGCAGATCGTAGCACTACTTACATATAAGGCTTTCATTATATAGGTTTGGCAATCAGAAGGGGGAAATTTGAAGTTGCAAAAAGGAATAGAATAATATGTCATCGACCTTTTTTGTTAAGAATTTAAAAAAAGAAGTTTGGAAATGTTGAGAAACCAAAATTCTAGGTCAGGCTAGAAAGGATCCGGTAAGAACTTAAACTTTAAGAAGAACACAGAAAAGATTTTAGATATTATATCCAAACAGACTGTCTGCAGTTGTGGTAAATAGTATGATAACTGTGGAAAATACTGAATTGTCGTATTTTCAAATTAAATTGACTAGTGTAGTAGAAGTCCCGTAATTCAGCGCGTTTAGGATTTAAGCAATGTCAGATTATTAGACCGAAATTGTATGATGCCAAAAAACGATGTATTTTTAACGTTATGTAATGTATTAAGAAATGACAAAAGATCGCATATAGTAATTTCGAAAATGTAATTAACGAGTAAAACGTATTTGAAATTATAATTATTTAGAGATAAATTATATGTCATCACTTTTGTTTCAAAGCTAGTTCGATGTTACCAGTATATGAAATCTTCATGAGCAAAGATTTTTTTTCTTTTTTGGTTTTTTTTTTCAGCACTTTTATTTCCTTCATACATTTCGATTTAAAATAATCTCTAGAATATGAATATTAGTATTTCTCAGTTTTCGTTTGGCGAGTTTCACAAAGGTAATGAAAACTTTATCAGCCTTACGGCTAGAGATCTTGATTGAATCTTCTCCGTCGCCTTCCTCTCAGTTTGTTTTGTTACAAGCGGATACAATGCACTTCGAATGCAGTCACATTACTATTCACAATTAGTTAATTATTACACCTTTAAATGCATTTAATAATTTTCTTTTCTGAAAACATGATTAATGAATTGCTAGAAAGGAGACTTTCAACTATTTATCAGTAGTTGGTTTTTAGATATTCGATGTTTTCGCCTTTTTTAGTAAAATTTCGCTTCAGGGCATTCGGACACAATTTGCGTGAAACATTTTGTGATATTGTGTTGTTTATATATTTCTAAGCAACAGCAGTCGTGAAAATTGTACCTTTCACATTAAATTGAGCTTGGAAGTTCTTGACTCTCAAATCATAGTTTAATAAACTTTACGCATGCGAATTCCTGTATTTATTTACAGTTCAGTTTTGAAGAGATTATTGATCTACAGATTACGTAAGTTTTATCAGTTTCTGATGAATTGCTAAAATACCGCATTTCCATTTGTTCCCCTATCATCACTTCTATTAAGTTTTGAAATATTCTAAACAAATATAGAAAAAGGAAGTGAATAATATACAAACGCGAATTTTGAAAGGAAGACTAATTGAAAATGGCAGAAAGAAATGAAGCAATGACCGAGCTCTTCTGAATGTTGCTGAATAAAATGGTTGTCGCGCAATCAAGGAATATTAGTGAAAATGGTACCGTATTATCCTGCGTGCCGAACCACTGGATGTTCGACTTTTTGAGTTTTATTATCCATTAAAAACAAAAATGCCATATGGTGGAAGCGAGAGATATTCGCCTTTTAAAAGCGACTTTAATGAAAGGCCTTTTAAAAATACTGAAAACAGTAATTTAATGTACCTAATTTGGGGTTCTTTTATTTTAAAATTTTGTTGATAAGACATTTAGTGGCGATTGTTAGCATATAGCTGCTAACTGTTTTTCAGGTCATTAAGTAATAAACTAACAGGTTTTATGCCCTTTTTCAGTATCACTAATTTGTGTTCTCATGTTGCAGTTCATATATTTTGCTACACGAAATATTATTTTTTGAACATAAATCTGCTTTTTGTATTTAATAATAGCACGACAATTTTTAAAAAATCTAACTTTTACATTATAAGTGCTTTCATCTGTATTTTACTAGTTCGAATTCTAGAGGGAATGGGAATGGAACTATTTGCTGCCACCGTGTCGCTGTCATGCCATTTCGCTCTCGGGCCATTAAAAGCTTTTGAATAATGTTGCGTGTGTACGGGTTCGTAAAGATTGAATGAGCACAAAACCGATGATAGCCTGATAGAATTTATTTTATCAAAATAAACATTTCAGTGTTCCGGAAATTTCCACAGAAATTTATCTTACAGTATAATAGAGTACCATCAGACGTTAAGCTTCAAACTACTAACAACGTTAAACAGAACGCATTGCAAAGCTCATCTGAGCTAACCCGGAGATATTTCAGTACTCCGAACTGACAACTAATAACAACTGAAAGCAGATGCTGCCTCCGGTTTTATATAGTTTTCATCCGGCCACCGAGATATTTCTAGTACTTTCTGCTGCTTGAAAGTAATAGAAGGCATATGAGGGCCGAATACGGTTACAGAGCATCAATTACAGTTGCTCGGATTACAATACCTATTACAGTGATACAGGGACCAAATAAAAATGCCGCCAAATGGACGGCAAGTTTGGGGAACAGGGCGATTTTTAGCAAAATTTTCAGACAGAAACTAATTTCCAAAATCATTGCCGCCTTGGTGATATCTCTCCAATTTAGCAAGATAACCATTTATTCAATGTTAAATAAACTTGACCCTGTATTCTTACTTTTCCGATAGAGCATCATCTCTCTAGATTTTCATGTTACATTCTACAGAAAAATACAACAATTTCACATATATTAGAACTAAAACCCTCTATCTATGTTCAAAACTCATAACAATGATAAATAAAATGTTTTTGTATACAATTTTATACAAATAAATTTTAACGCATGACAGTAAAGTTAATTTCTTAGAATATATATCTATATATTTATTATTTTAAGAGAGTAATGTGCGGACAAAGTTCCAAATTAATTCCGTTTCCATTAAAACTTTCATAAAAATATGAACTCACTGCTTGCACGAGTAATTTTTCCAAATAAGTTCATTAAAATTTTAAGAAACAATCATCTAAATAGCGTACCTGCATAAATTTGGAAACTATAATATAACTTCTGTTATATTAGAGATTTAGGCCATGAGATATGATGAATTTGTTCTATATGATTTTGACATAATTCTCTAACTAACTATATGTAATTTTATATATCACATATTTGTAAACAATTATATATTCCAAAGCAAACCTTAATTAAGTATTTCCTTTTTACTTGACGGCGAAACGGCGCACCGTGAATTAGGTGCCGGCGGACTGCCCTGTCGGCGAAAGAGCGAAGGCGAAATGGCTATGGCGAATGTTAATCGCAAAAAAAATTCTGCTTGAGGTTTAACGGCTCACGGCATCTTAAAATTAAGTATTTCTTTTAACCTGCTATAATAATATTCGTGATTAAAAAGATATTCTAACCTCCTTAAGAGCTTAAATTTCGAGAGTAATGAGCTGATTTCCCTTAAATCTATTTTACTTCAGTTTTACTGAATCATCAATTATGAAATAATGTTAAGCTCTGCTTGGATAAAGAATCTACTTTTTCCTTTTATAATTTAATGAATAATTCTTTCCCATGCTTTCTTCTTACATTAAAGTTATCCCTTTTGTAGAATAATTTAAAATTTAATTTTTAATTATCTGTCTCTTATGACAGAAGTTTTCAAGGAAAGTGAAAAGAGGTAATTAGTTATTTTCATGGCTAGACTTAATATTATAAATTTACATTTTCAATATAAATTAATCCTGGAGAGATTTTATACAAAACAACTGATTAGCAAAACAAATTGCTTTTGCTTTGGGGATAGGAAAGGCTAAATAACATAATATGCATGTAATTAAATTCCAACAAATTGTTGATTATTTATTAACTGATGACATAGATGCACCCCAAATTCAGCTTTCGTGGACCGAGAAATGTCAAATATTGATAGTCCGCTTCAAGCTCTATTTCCGACAATTGGATGGGATTTTTTTATGTCTTGTAAGTGTGGACCAATTTTTACAGACATTCCCGAAAAAGTATCAAATACTGATAATCATTTCACTTCGAATTCCATTTCTGACGGTTTAACTTTCTGACAGCGTAATCTACTTTCTTCATGTGTACGGTAAATATGGAAAAATTTCTGTCAGACATTCTCAAATAATGTGTTTCTCTTTTTGGGTATGTAATTCTAATGTTCCCCAATGCAATCCAATTTTAATAGCTTTGAAAATGCAGTTGAAAAATTTGCTTTCTAAAGAAAATCTTTGTAAATTTCGAAAGACAAGCCCCTCGTTTAAAGATGGACTTAGATTGAAAATGCTAAAAAGCGTATCTTGCCATCGTGTTTCTAAAATCTAATTAAATTAAGTGTATCACGATATATGTAAACTAGGATATCTCTACGCAATAAATTCCAACTTCGAAAACCTTGATATTTTGGATTTATTTTTGCTTAATCTAAAATCAGGAATAAGGTCATTGAGATCCTGTACGACGATTTTAGGAGGCATTGAATACTTCAATAGTTAGAAAGTAAAAATCCTAGTATGCTTTACATTCATGATTACTTACGTTTTTTTTTTAACGACCAGCTAATGGATTATTAGATACTAGATTGAATTTGTAAACGATAGTGGAAAACTGCACATTCCATTATCTTTTTAAATTAATTCCTTTACTATTGGGATCACGAAAAAGAAATAATTTGCTACATGGTCTCCAGTTTTTCTGTAGATTGTTAAGATAAAAGGCATCGATGTTCTATTTCCCCTCATCCACTCTCGAAGCCGAATCAAATTCACAGTAGAAGTAAAGTGCTCACAGCTATCTCGATGTCATTTAAAATAATGGGTATTTACGTATCAGAGCAATCATTTTGTCGCAATTTGGGGTCTTTTACAGATGAAAAAAGAATGATGATGTATGATTGTAATAAATTATTTATTACATACTTACATATTATCATATATACCTTTTAGGTTTTAAGTATTTAACCTGATAATCAATTTTTATGGAAAATTGTTATGCATTATTTAGTTGTATAAAATTATTGTATTATTTTACTTTTTTAATGAATTTATGTTGTTATTATTTTAGAATTAATGTTTAATATTTAATATTGTTTAAACTTTGACTCAGTTACGGCAAAGATCCTTTAAGTTTAGCTCAGGATGTGATTCAGAAAAAGAGCGAGGCTTGTTACTTCCGTTTCCCACGAAGCGGTCAGTTGCGGCCAGCTGCATTTTTCCTCTTTTCGCGGGGGTTGAAAACACGTGTTTTGCTCGTTCAGAGGCGAATATTTCTAAGAGGTGGCGATTTTTGACAGAATTATAAGTTGGGAACATTCCTCTTTGCGTGGGAAAGATAGGGCCTGTCATCTTGCTGCGAGTTCTGAATTTTCTTGGAAATTGCTTAATGGTTTATTCCCTGGTTGTAGTTGGCCAGAGAGGGTCCAAGTTTCTTTAAGGTTGGTTAAATTTTTAATTTTAGTGTGGTTTGAGCCAATAGAGATTTTGAGGCGTTTCTTGGTGATTGTCAACCGAGTTTTCTTAAGCCGTTGCACGAGAGGCAGGAGCAGATTTTTGGACTGAAAAAAGAAATTTTAGGAAAAAAAAAAAAAAAAAAAAAAAGAAGCGCGGCGACCCTTCGGGGGTCGACCGTGGGTTACAGTTAAGGGATATTACCGCGTCCCCTTGATTCTAGCTGTGGAGGCCTGTCCGAGCCCGTGCGGACACTCTTCGTGACAGACGGCGGCGAAGTGTTTTTCCTGTCCTGCGACACAATGGTCTTGGTTTCGTCCTAGTGTTTTTTAGTAGAAAGAGACTTTTCTGTTGGAATGGAATATGAAATAAGGACGTGTCTTCTTTGCCTGTCATTAGTACCGAATTGCTCCCGCCGAAGATACAGATTTTGTGATGATAGTATTGAATAAAGGGAATGGCTTCCTTTTTTCAAGTATTTTTCCGAAGCTTTCAGGCTGAAGATGCACATTATTCCAGAGATTATTGACTGTCGTCATCTCCTCTTGTCTGTTTGTCTGTTTTTATACACAGCGTCAGCACGAACATTTCGCAGGATGATTTTAGAGTTAAAATGATATCGAACAGAGTAGTGTTGGAACTATTTGAAATATTTTAAATTGGAGAAAATTTCCCGTTGTGCTTCCCGTTGAACTGACTTCAGTATCGGTTTTCCTGACAACGACGAATTTTTGGCAGTAATGTTTCGACGTTTTATGACTGGATCGCTGCTCCTCGATTCGATCAGACTTGCGTTACGCTGAACTCGTGAGTGTACATTTTTGTTTTAATTTTTGCTTTTCTTTTATAAGTAATTGTTAGGATTTTGGAAGAATTAAATTCTAACGCCTTAGCTGACATTTTATATAGATTACAATTAGGATTCTACTACTAATCAATTGATTAATAGTTGAGAAAGTTTGATGAAGAAAGTTTGATGAATAATTAATAGTTGATCAGGTGTTAGCTATGTGTTTTAAATGTTTAATAGTCATGAGTTTAAATTGAGTACATATTTAAAAGATTAATATGAGGTATTTCACTATGATTTTTGTATTAATGGAATAATGCTTAAAATGAGATTGATATGAAAAAAACAACTATGAGTAACTTTTAAAAATATTTTGTAGGGGTAGTCTGGCCACCTATTTTAAATTATAATGTGTGGGAATATTCAAATAATGTGTTTATGATTTTTTATTAGTGTATGTTTCTTTTGAGCCAGCTATCTTAAATTATAATATTTGAATTATTTAATAAATGTGCTCATTATTTTTTATTTAATTAGTAGAAATGTGAGATGTATCTTTTCCCCGTGTTTTGAAGAGATCTGAGAGTAGTAAGGAATTTAAGTAGTAGTTTAGTTTTAGTTTTAGTTTGAGCTAGGTTTTTTTTTTTTTTTTTTTTTTTTTTTTTTTTGTCACGGCACCAAGAAGTCAGTTTAAAAGTTAGTTAACTGAGAAAAGGATATAAATAATTAATTTTCTTTCTACCTATCACAATGAATGAACGTACTTACAAGTAAGTTTTTGTTCCTTTTGTTATGGCGCAAATTTGTGGCGATTGGTTTAATAATATTTTCAGAGAAGTTGTTCCCTTTAATGATTTTGGAGCAAATATTCGTGTAGAATTATTACTGCAAATATCCACTGCAGCTAATTCCGCGTAAGCTTGTTTTAAACAGAGTTTAAGATAAAAAATATGATGATGTACCTATAAAAACGTTTGGAACTTGGAATGCAACAAGAAGAACGCATTAGAAAATGGCGACGTTGCTTGTTCAAAACTGAATTGTTATGAGCATGGTTTCTACAGCAAAGAGTGTTTTGAAAATCTGACCACTTTCTAGTAGTGTGGTTAAGCTAAAACGTAAGTACAAATAATAATTTTGAATATTATTTTAGTTTAAGCTAGTATAACTATTTTACATTGTTTCACTAACAGTTTCGTCACACACACACACACAAAACTACTACTACAGTTAAAGCACTTACCTAGTTGTCATTGCTGCTCGTCGCTATTCATGGAGTAATTATACGTATAGAGAGAGGTATTAGGTTATTTCGAAGCAGGAGAGATGAAAAATGAGCAACGCCTTCGCCGAGACTCAAACCACGGACCTCTCAAATACGCGCCGAATTTGCTGGCCGCATGCTAAGGCTGCTATCACACGGCGGTTTGTTTCCGAAGAACAACTGTTTGGAACAATTTTTCTGCTTTGTCACAACAGCCAATCATTACTTCGCACGGCTTTCCGCTTTCGTTTCAGTTGCGTCATTTTGTCTACAGCTTCACCGGTCGGCGCCATTGCCCGAGTAGTAGAAAAGAACAAAACAAAACTAAGTTTTAATGTCGGAAGTAAAATATTTCAGCAAGAATAATCCAACAGTAGGAAGTATAAGTTCAAGGTCCTGTTTCGTAAATGGTTTTTTCGACACCAGATATTAGGAGATAGTATTTTATACTTATTTATTTCCTAACATAAACATGAAGTATAGAACAAGCAAAAAGACATTTATAAATACAAAAACGTAAGTGAAGCTATTCACAAAAAGGGTAATGTTATTTTTAATAGTTCGCTGGCTTTGCCGCAACACCCTTCTACTTGCTTTATTGCTTAAAGTGCAATGAAGGAAACCACTGGCGGTACATTTCTTAAGAGCCACCACTAGCTCAATAAATAAAGGTGATTTAAATAATAAAATGTTAATTCACATGTCAAAGATCTCTTTGTATCCAACATTTCTTGTGTAGATCTTTCCGTCATTTTTAAGCTCGCTTTGCAGAGGACCATCAATTATTTTTAATTTTACGTGCGTTCTTTCACGAACTCTTGAACAGGCAACATAAAGTTGACCGTGTCCAAATGCAGGCTCAGGTAAAAAATAGCAACACGCTTGGCCAAGAGATTTATTGATGGTCATAGCAAAGGCAAGTTTTACAGGAAATTGTCTACGTCTCAATTTAAACGGCAACCCTGTGTCGTGGCAACTTCCCCCCATTGGCTAGTAAAGTTACGCAAGCTACCAATAAACCATCGGCGACAAACAGACACTTAAGCCGCATATAATAAATATATTTATTTATTTCATTTTATTTGTCTTTTCATTGTTGCCGGTTTTTGCCGGTTGCATATTTCCGAATTCTATTATATATAGATGTTAAATTTATTTATTAAATGTTAAATGCAAGTGCTCTTGTATTTTTAATTTTTCCGGCTTAGCTTTCTCAGAATATTCGTCATGCGTTGCACTGCACAGGGAATAAAACAATTTACAGTTACGCAAGCAACCAATAAACTATCGGCGACAAACACTTAAGCAGCATATGTATAAGATATATATACATATATATAGGTATCTAAAACAAAATCTGTTGTTCAAGAAAGTTAACAATGCATTAATTATAATATTAGAGTAATATTTATATACAGAAATATTCCTTACCTGTAAAAAGTGTGACGTGGCATAAGATAGAAACCATAAGTAAAATAGTGATGAGACATACATAGCATCTTTCGACGATGACATGGTATAAGAAGCATCTTTCAAAAGAAAAAGGGAATTAAGTTGAGATCTTCGAAGAGGATTTTAGTTGGTAACCTACATGATTTTATTTTAAAAAGTTAAAACGTGTACTTAAAAAATTCTTTTATAAAAAACATTTTATTCTTTTGCAAGGAAAGTCGGTTAACGTACTAAGCAAAAGGAATATCCTAGGCTTTCTTTGTTCCAAGTTTAACATTTGAACATCACTTTTAAAGGGAAAAATTGTTCTACCACGTTCTGAATTGACTTATGATTCAAGAACAGACTTATAGTTTTTAAAGTTTATGAGAAGTTTTTAACGAGGAGGAATTTAAATTCCGAGTTAACTTTTATTAGGTACATTTCGAAAATTCTTTTCATGCTTTATATTAATTATGGGACATTAGCTGGTTAAAATTCATTTTGTTCAGAAAGAGAAGTCTTATAAATATTTACATAATGTTGTTGAAACCTTACCTTTGCTCTTTCTTTTGAAAGATGCTTCCAGTATTTAAAAAAAGAATTAAGAAACAAAAATTTCAACTGTATGAAAAATAACATAACAGATGAGGAACATGTGCTCCAAATTATGCATATGTGCGGAGAAAAGTTTGCCTTTATTTATCATTAACCACTTATTTAAAAAAAATGGAAAACTTTAGGACTTATCGAAGCTAATCACTGCTTAACAACTGTTTTAAATTTATGAACAAAAATATTTTTAATTATCGAAAGGAATGTTTTGAAACGCATGAAAAGACAAATTAAATTTTTATTGTAATATTTATTTAATGAGTTTATAACGTTGCGCGCCTCTAACTTGCACGCAACCAAGGGTGACTGTGAAAGCTTATATAAACCACAGAGTCTTGTAAAGGGTTTAAGTCCCTTTTTATTCAACGTAATGAATTACAATTGCGTTCCCTTGACGCTTACAAACGGTGCCAACTCGGCAGTCAAAATAAAAATAAGAACCTGAAAAGAAAGTAAAGACAATATTCTAACTACGAGGCTCTCTAAAATAACTAACTCACCGCGTTTTACAAAAGCCGCAGCTAATTCAGCAGACTTGAAGCTCACTGGAACAATTGCAACTACTTCCCGCCAAGCACATAGGCCGCAACGCGGGGTTCTTCAATTCTCGATTTCTACCTCCGCGCTCGCTAAGTAAGAATAACTCTCTCACCGAACTCATTTCCTTCTATTTAAATCATACTACTTCCGCTGATAATTTGAATGCTTGCGCGTTCTACTCAAATTTACATATTCTGGCATTGGCAGTTCCAGGGGAAAGTAAGGCTTGACAGGAAAGATAGTTTAAACTTAAAATAAATGTTAGTTAAAATAAATATAAACCCTACATTTGCCGCTGCCAGAATTTGGAAAACTTGGAAGCAGGTCCTACAAACGACCTGTTGTAAGTTTATCTAATTCTGAACTAACTGGCGAAAGCCTCGTTTACACAGAAAAAATCTTATGTAACAATTATATACTAAATTCTTTTGCTCGTTACAAAGCTTTCTTCTTACAGCAACTTTTCCTGGACTTCATCAATCAATCTTGGTCTTTCCTTCCAGCATCTGGAAGGAATAAGTATCAGTATCTTTCTACATACATTATAATTTACACTTTCTTGACACAATAAATTTTTGTTTTTAAACGATTCGTTTTTCTTAGTTATTGTTTAATTCACATTCATTCAATTTTTCAAGCATTAATATAACTTTACCCTGGCTCTCCACCGTGTGTGGTGTCAAACGGGAATATTCGTGTTTTAGTCTTACAACACTTCCCCTAACCACCATGATTTGTTAGAATTCAACGACCAATTAGATACACCTTACTCGACATTCTACAACTCAATGAGCTACTTTAATATTCTTAAAAATTCAAATGTAGGTGGAGAACCCTACAAAACACATTCATTCTAACTTCCCCCTTATTCATCTTTAAACATGCAGTCTTTCGCTCTAAAGCATGACTTTATCTGCAATTTAATACTTAAATTTTGACTTCATTGCTTTTCAGCATTCACTTTTAGCATCTACAATTTTATGCTTCTAGACTAAATTCTACTTTTACATAACATTCAAGTATTTACGTACATTTACAAAATTTTAATACATATGATTTTTACAATTTACCATAAAATGAATAAGAGAAAATAAAATTTACTTTACTCATTCTTCGCCAAGCTGGCGGCACTGAAACTAAAATTCTTATTAATACATGAATACGAAGTTATTTTTATCTTCGGCCAAATTTTGGCTTTAACATAACAGAATTAGTCTTTCGACCAACAGAAAATGCTTGTTTTTAGCTTTTACACTTAAAGAAAATAATACTTTTGCCTTAGCTAAATAAAGTAAAACAAACCTAAGTTTCAACCGAGACATATTGACTTTCGTCAAAACATAGAACTTCGTACTTATGCATAACATTTCGGAACAAAAGAGAAAACAAATTATAGAAGGTTTTAACTTATCTTTGAGTTTTCGATGCTTGAAACTCCGTCATGCGTTTTTGACAATATTGGTCCCAAGTTAGAGGTTTCATGGATGTTAATCTTCTCCTTACTGCCCTCCGAGTATCGTCCACATTACTTTTTCTTTTTTCTTTCATCGTATTTTTGTGCCTCCTGTTGCCGTTTCAGTTTCCGGAACGGCGGCCTGGCTGGCACCTGACTCTGTGGCCGTGTGCGCGTTCTCCTTGATGTATAATTTCTCCTGCGATCCTTTGTAGGTGGTGTTTTTCTCTTTACCACGATTTCTTTACTCGGTGCATCTGTATTTTTGTTTTTCTTAAACGCTGGAGTCTGAAAGTTATTTTTTCTTTTTGATACCGACGTCGGGGTTTTAGAAGGGCTAGGTCTCTCTTCAGTTCTCTGTTTCTTGGGTGGTGGAATAGTTGTTGTTATCTCTGGACCTTCTACTTCGTTTAGATTTGAGTCCTGCAAGAAACTTTTAAGGATTTCAAAATCATTTGGATTATAGTATTTTTTCACCTGGTCGGGACTTGCTTTACAGATTTCCCCTCTCTCGTTCTTAAGATATAATACTACTCCTTTGATTTCCTGAATTACATAGGGGCCTTCAAACTTTGGAGCTAGCTTTGCCATAAAATTGTCTGGGGCACTTGATAAAGAAAATTTCCGTTTCAATACTTCATCCCCAACTTTAAAATCTGCTTCACGGCGTTTTCTATCATAATAAATTTTCTGCCTATTTCTTGCCGTATCCGAGGTTTTAAGCGCCTGATCAATTAGCTTTTGCACGTCTTTTTGTCTAAATTCCTGCTCCCTTTGTTGCACAAAGAATAATTTATCTAAAGGCGTAATTAACTTTCTGCCTAAAAATAATTCTGCTGGAGTTTTTCCCGTAGTATCATGATGTGCCGTTCTTAAAGCATAAGCTAATTCATTTATGTAGCCATCCCAGCGCTTGTGATGTGTGCTAACGTAACTGCGAATTATTTTTACAATGTTTTTATTAACTCTTTCTGCTATGTTAGCCTGTGGTCTATACGGAACCATTTTGATATGGCGTATATCAAGTCCATTGCATATGTTTTCAAATATTTGACTAATGAATTGTTTTCCGTTATCGCTAATGACTTTTATCGGTGCACCGTATTTTAAAATGTATCTGTGTAAGAATGCATCTGCGACTGTTTTGGCTGACGCGCGTTTAAGTGGAACAATTTCTATCCATTTTGAAAAATGATCTACTATTACTAAAAAAAAAACGATTTTTATTTAACTCGCTCTGGGGGAAGGGACCAAGGAGATCTATGTCTAAAATTTCATTCGGAAATGTAGCGCGAATGCTATTTAAGTACCCGGCCGGGCTGTAATTAATATCATTTATTAACTGACATTGATTGCAGGACCTGACATACGCCGTTACTATTTTGTATAATTGCGGGAAATATACCGCCTCGCGTACCCTTTTTAAAGTCTTTCTGACAACTAAATGGCCCGCTGTTTTTGCTTCGTGTAATTCCTTCAAAATGCTTAATCGAAGCGAGGCTGGGATGACTGGCTTATACTCAAGATTTTCGTTTGTTGTTTTCGTATAGAATAATAAATTATCTATTATTTCATAGTTTTTTGCTCTATTTCTTATCGCATCGATATCTGTGTGCTCAAAGCTTTCGGGGTCTTTCAAATAAGCATAGATATTTCCAAATTCAGGATCAGATTTCAGTTCAGTAATAACCGTATCTCTAGAATCTAAAATTTTTGAAGTCAACACAGCGCATTTAAGTTCATTACCTTCATCGTCCAGTTTTATACGAGAAAGTGCGTCAGCTACATTGTTTTCCTTACCCGGTTTATATTTTATTGTGATATTATATTCTTGGAGTTTTAAAGCCCATCTTATTAACCTGGGCGTTAGGTTTTTTCCCGAGTAAAGTCTACCAACAGCCGCATGATCCGAAAAGACTGTTACTGGCGATTTGCCGAAATAAACTCGAAATTTGTGTACAGCCATTAATACGGCTAATGTTTCTCTTTCTGTAGCTGTATAATTCCTTTGTGTTTGATTCAATGTTTTACTAAAAAATGCCAGCGGATGGTTATTTTGCATAAGAACCGCACCCACCGCATAGTCTGATGCATCTGCTGCAATTTCCAGGTTTTCGTCCCCCTCAGAGAATTTTAAAACAGGGGCATTAATAAGCGCTTCTTTTAATCTTTCAAAAGCTGTGTTAGCTTCAGCTGTCCACGTAATCTTTTGATTACTAAGAGTGGTTCAACAATATTAGCGAAATCTTTTATGAAAGATCGATAGTAAGAACATAGTCCAAGGAAAGACGAAAGTTTCTTGGCGGTGTTGGGCGGTGGGAAATTCTTAATAACTTTTATTTTTGAATCTTGCGTTTCTATACCCTTTTGCGAAATTTTATAACCGAGATATTTAAGTTCTTTAGTTGCGAACTTGCATTTTGAGGCGTTAATTGTAAGACCGGCCTCTTTTAATAATTTAAAAACTTGTTCGAGGTCATTAACGTGTTGTTCCAACGTACTACTCGTTATAATTATATCATCTAGATAAATTAAAGTTGATTTTCCTAGGACAGGCTTTAGAACAATGTCCATAGCTCTCTGGAATGTTGATGGGGCCCCACACAACCCAAAGGGCATGCGTAAAAATGCATAAGTGCCCGATTTTGTTATAAACGCGGTTTTATGTATATCTTCGGGTCTCATAGCTATTTGATAGTAGCCAGACGTTAAGTCCAAAGTAGACATATATCTTGTCGATTTGATCTGTATAATGATCTCGTCTATAACCGGCAAAGGGTAAACTGGAAATTTGGTAATACTATTTAGTTTTCTGTAATCAATAGCAAACCTCCAAGCCCTTTTATCCGAAGGAGGAAACTTGTTCTTTTTCCTACATAGTACGACTGGACTCGCGTACTCACTATTTATGGGCGTTATTATTTTATTCTTTAACATCTCCTGAATATGTTCTTCGATGATTACGTCTTTTTGTTTGTCATACCGATAAGGTTTAGTCCTACAAGGTTTTTCGGCATTTAATTGAATCTTGTGCGTGACTATTTGGCAGTTTCCTGGTTTTCTGAAAATAAATGAGAAAAATTACTCACCACTTGCTGTATTGCTTTCCTTTCATGGTCATTCAGATGGCTAAGGTCCACTTGCGGTGTCTCCACAGGTTCCACCACCCTCTGGTCCATCTCCAACACCACGGAACTATCTTGAAAATTTAATTTGGCCCTCGCGGCCCTTAAAAAGTCCATACCTAAAATAAGAGAGTGTTGGAGGTGTTTCACCACAAAAATTAATACTTTGAGATTTTCCTCTTTTATCTGTAAGTTTAATGATACTTTGCCGATGCAGTGACATGTTTTTCCTTGCGCCGCTATAATTTCCGTATTTCTGGTTTTGAATAGTCGTATCCTATAAAAATTCTTTTTGAAGAACTTTTCACTCATGAAATTTGCTTCTGCCCCTGTATCGATGAGGGCTTCTACTGGTACATCGCCAACCAGGACTTGTATAATTGGTAGCTGTGAGTTTTTTACGATGACTGTATTTAGATGTCTATTTGAGGGTTTTTCTAAAACTTCCGGGGTCTGGACCCTCCCTTTCACAGGCCCCTCTACTCGTTTATAGCTTTCCTTTCAATCTGTGTCTTCTGGGTACGCGGATGCTTATTTTCAAATTTTCTTTTTGGGCCTTGACCTTCGAATTTCGATGCGTTAGCTTGATAGTTCTTTCCCCCATACGAGCGATTTCCATTTCTGGTTTCCTCCTTCCTTCTGGTACTTTGAGAATATGTTTCCCCTCTTGCTGTTTCCGCTATTCTGCGATTTTGAAATTTCACCGCCAATTCGAAAAGTTCCTGCAATGTGGTTGGGTTTCTAATTTCAAAGTAGTCTTGGACAGCGGGTAACAATCTTGGTAATATTATTTCAATTATCTCCGCATCGGGTTTTTTTCCCATACGACATATCCGTTAGTTTGATTTTTCGTAAAATAAAGTCCGTCAATTGTGCTGTATCCCGTTGATAGAAACTATATAGCTCGGCTTCCAGCCGTGCGCGATCTTTCACTATGGGGAAGGCCTTTACTAACGATTTTTTGAAATTTTCAAATGTATACGTCGGGCTTCCAAATTCACCTAGAAGAAATTTGCCTATATTTTTCCACCATAGCGCGGCCTGTCCTCTTAGTGCTGATGTGGCAATAGCAACTTTTTGTCTTTCTGGCACAGGATAGAGCTGAAAGTGGTTTTCCATACCTTCTAAAAATACGGACACCGAATTTTTTCCGTCGAAATAGACGTTTGGCTTGATTGATGCTCTCAAAGTCTGGACCAGGTAGCCAAATCCTTCTAACTGCGTTGTCATTTCTTGGTGTTGTCCAGCGGCTTCCATCCAGTTTTCGGCCATTTCAGTTCGATAAGTGTTCGGGCGCCAATATAACGTTGCGCGCCTCTAACTTGCACGCAACCAAGGGTGACTGTGAAAGCTTATATAAACCACAGAGTCTTGTAAAGGGTTTAAGTCCCTTTTTATTCAACGTAATGAATTACAATTGCGTTCTCTTGACGCTTACAAACGGTGCCAACTCGGCAGTCAAAATAAAAATAAGAACCTGAAAAGAAAGTATTCTAACTACGATTCTAACTAAAGACAATATTCTAACTACGAGGCTCTCTAAAATAACTAACTCACCGCGTTTTACAAAAGCCGCAGCTAATTCAGCAGACTTGAAGCTCACTGGAACAATGGCAACTACTTCCCGCCAAGCACATAGGCCGCAACGCGGGGTTCTTCAATTCTCGATTTCTACCTCCGCGCTCGCTAAGTAAGAATAACTCTCTCACCGAACTCGTTTCCTTCTATTTAAATCATACTACTTCCGCTGATAATTTGAATGCTTGCGCGTTCTACTCAAATTTACATATTCTGGCATTGGCAGTTCCAGGGGAAAGTAAGGCTTGACAGGAAAGATAGTTTAAACTTAAAATAAATGTTAGTTAAAATAAATATAAACCCTACAAGTTAACTTGAAAGTAGCATTAAATACTATCTGTGTTAAAATATAAAAAGAAAAAGAATTAAAATATTTTTTCAATATAAAATATAGGATAATTTCTGATGAAAGTGGATAATAATTTTAATTTCTCTAATCTAGAATTTAAATGAATAGTATGAATTTCAACTCGGTGAAGTACTGTATTTCAGATTGATTTCAGAAGACTGAGCTGAAACACTGCAGCTAATTTATTTTTCACTTCAAAATATAGATGTTTTCCAAATTGCTTTCGGTTCCTATTATTCATTAATGCTAAAGAATTAATTGTTGTTTTAAGCGTAAAATTGATTAATTTTTAATTACGCTTTTTCATATGAAACCTAGTCAGAAATTCGGTTGACAAGTAATGTGACGTTCTTTCCGAAAATAAATTCTTTAAATTCGACTTCAAATGTATTAAATGTTCAGTGCTGGAAATCAGCAAACGTGTTACCTGTTGCAGGGAGCTAAAAGGTAGCGTAATACGTTTGTAGCTATTTGCAGTAGGAAATGTCTTTTCAGTTCGACGATTCTGGAACGACTACAAAATATGTTTCAGTGTTATCCATTTCTGATATTTCGATGCATAGAGTTACGGGATTTTGGTACTTGTAATTATACCATTTCTGCAAACAAAGCGTTTTACTCCATTCGATGCTATGGACGCAATAAAATCCAAACAAATGAATCTCAATGTATGACGTCTTACACGCGTATCCTAAACTTAAGTATGAACACCGTAATATATCGCTAACGTAGCAGAATCCGACGAATCAACTTACTGAGATAAGCATTATTAAAATATGAGTTTATTACAAAAATAATTAACTAAAGTGAGTTAATATGTAAATTTCTGAATCTTAGTCCAACCAGCGGCCGAGTTGCTGAACCTGCAGCGGTTCAGTTACTGACCACTGGTTTCGGTCTGTGGTTTGAATCTCAGCAAACGGGCTGGCTGCATGGGCGTTTTCGTGGTTTTCCCTAAGTATAATGCGTGTATGAGTTAATTTCACTTAGAAAGTCCTCCACGAAAGTTATCCCTTCCTTTAGGCTGATAGCAGTCGTTTACTTTACCGTCATTAAATAAACTAAATCAAACCTGAATCTTATATTCAGAACTCAATTGATAATTCGTAAGCAGGTGAAGAGGAAAGTAACGCTACCAATGAACTGTTTTTGTTAGAAATTCTAAATCAGGGTTCTGAACGTTTTTGATCATGCAACCTTTTCACCATTACTAAAAGATCATTTCCCTCTTCCTTTGCAAAATTCGATAAACAAATTTATACATTTAGCTAGATTTAGAGAATTTTTTAACATATCTTATAAATTAAAATAAAAAATTATAGGAAATGTTGATAGATAACAAAACTTGCATAAAAGTAGTTTTTCTATTCATAAACTGTAACTAAATACCTAACAGCTAAATAAGACGCTGACCGCATTCCCACTTGAAACTGTGAAATCCCACCTAGAGGAAATTTCCCTGATTGAGATCCCTTGCTCTAAACGTTACATTATTTTTATGCTCAGATACTTCATCTTAATGGTTTCAAATATAAAAGCATCGTTAGTATAATACCAAAATTGCAATAGGTAATGAAAAATCTCAAAGTGTTGTCTTTAGAATATGAGCAGCGTTTCAAAGGACTGGAATGTGCATTTGAAAGGAATTGTAGAGGATAGCTTTTCTACTGTGACTACACAAGAATTACTATATACCGTTATTTAGCCGTAACAGCTAAACGCTATATGAGCTACAGTATCAGTTAGTTTGCGATTTGTTTCTGTTTCAGCACATCCACCACACTGCAGCTCAGGGACTGACTAAAGCTATATAATTTAAGAGCATCATCCGTGTGATCATCCGAGAAAGCATATAGAAGGATTTGTCAACTGGACTATGCAATTCTTGCGACTTAGGTAAATTCCGGTTAAAGCTTAACAACAGTATAACATATAGAAAAGTATATTATACTGTTGGGGCTGGTAATTTAAAGCGATATTATATTTGTTGGATGTGTTGTATTCTAGATGCTGGGCGACGGTAATATGACGGCAGCCTGTGATGGAAAGAGACACTCTGCTCTCTTTATTTGTGGTTTCACAATTTATTTATTTTTACGGATGGCAATGCCACACCACATCTTATTAAACTCAGAATATCTTTCTGATTTAATGAGTATCCTATAGCATCGGGACTATAAACTATTGGACAGTAAGAATTATCCGTTGAATAAACTGCACTTATGCTCACTAGACATTAATCCTCTTGAGGATGTATGTGATGTTACAGAGAAATTAACTGCAGCTCACAACCCTTTGCCTGAAAACAAAAACCTAATGCACAACAATATCCAATGAACGCTCTAAAGAAGGAATTGTGCCGTCTACACTAACTTTCAAATGACTATGATGCCGTGTTTTCCTGTACAGATATATTCTTACAGGGAAATCAGGTTTTCTGGGCGATACCAATGAGTTTTTATACATCCTTTACCTACAACCAGCTTCTATGTATTACATAATTTTTTATACCTATATCTTTTAAGAGGCGATAACGATTTTATTTCATTTCAGACCTACAGGCAGCTTTTCAGATTATAAAAAAGCTTTTTTTCGGGGGGGGGGGAAGACATATTAAAGTCCTCTTACAATGATCATCCTCTTATTATTATTTGACTAATTTAAAGTAAATCTGATATCGATAAACTAAGTATTTTATACTGACATGTTATACCTCCCAACATGAGCATAAGAGTTGAATAAAGTAGTGATGAAAAATACAGTTACTTTTAATTTTAGGGAACATGAATTTATATGCAAAATAAAGGAAACTGGAAAATTAATGAAATTAGAGCAATGGAAATAGTATCAGTTATTAACTGATCGTATTATAAATTTTCATAGATTTTATAAAAATTAGTTTCATAATTATGAATAATGTTACGAAATACGATATATAAAACTGTTATAATATGAAAATATAAATAAAAATTTTATAAATTTTTCGTATATTTTTGTTATTAATCACTGTATAAATAAGCTAGCAAATTCATTCTATTTTAAGTGGAACTGAAAAATCTGCTAATGTTAGTACTTAATCGAATTCTTTTAAAACTCACTTAAAGTTATTTCTAGAGTTTTTTAATCTTTTCCAACCGGAAAGTATGTGAGAAGGTTTAATGTACATTAAACATTGCGATTTGTGGAATAATGCACATAATATCTGGTTGTAACGAAAGTTTTCTGCCAAAAGGCATTCTCGAGAAAGTTAGGAAAAAATCATGAAAGCTTGCGGGTAGAAATCCCCACCCAAAACTATGGTTTTCTGTCAAAGGTTTAGACTTCCTGTGCAGAATGGAGATAGCACCAGTAAGATGTATGTGGGAAAAAAAGGTAGAAGTCCGTGGGAGCCATGTCGGAACTCTACGCTGAGTGTGGTAAAAGATCTCATTCGAGTCCGTACAAAGTCCAGCCGGTGAATGCAGACACCATTATCTTGGTGAAACATTACATTTTTGAGTCAGAACTCAGTTCGACATTTTTTCTTGATAGCAGAGTCAACACGAACTACCATCTCGCTGTACACCTTATAAGGTATTTCTCCGACTTTCCTAGCGTGACTTTGGGGTGCAGTGGTTCTGCACGCTGGGCCGGTATTTCAGGGCTCCGTGGTTCGATTCCCGGCAAAAGTGGTTGCTATTTTTCTTCTTTCCTGCTTCCGAAAATATACGTAATGTCTCTACAACCTTACTATCCAGAGTTTTACCTTTTTTCAGATACTCTTTGTGAATAATACCATGGCAATCTCACCTGATACAATTCATGATCTTTTTGGTAGCTAAATTGCGCTTTGCAGTGCTGCCGATGGGCTCACCGGTCGCAGACCAACTCGCTTATGCGCCACCCAGCAATTCAACTTGTAGATCAGGTTTGTGATGAATAGCGAGACTAATGGACATGGCATTAATGTTTAACTCCTTAGCAAGTTCACGAGTGGTTGCATACTGATCTTCCACAATTCTCGCAGGCCGGCCTCGTCAACATTAGAAGGTCGGCCAGAGCGCTCTGCTCCTTAAATATCATAGACCTTGTTTTTAACATTAGTATCTAAATCTGTATACATGATTTAGTGATATTCTGTAGCTAACGTTTTGCAACAGAACTGGAAATAAATGCTGGTTCTAATCTTGTAGCGTGATAACTCCATTTCAGGCACATCGAACTTAATAACGATTATGTTTTATAAATTTCACAATGCAGTGTTCTAAAGCGAGTTTCTTTCTTTCAAATGCCAAAAATCATTTGACAAAATATGATTAAACACGCCAACGCGAACTGTTTCTGCAGACAATATGTACAGTGGCGGGAAACCTTCGTTAAAACCGATAAATACTATTTTATCATCTTGGGAGAGTTTTCAGGTATCAGAAAACTGAAAAATGAGTGCCCACCTAAGACATAGAAATAAAGCTAAAAGATAAATGATTTATCAAATCTCATTTTGTCAAGGAATATGTTTCTCGGTTTCATGAAATATGATTTAACCTCCTGTAAGTGATATTTATATTCTGCGCATTATTTAGACGAATAAGTTCGAGTAAAGTTATTTCCTTGCTGAAATGTTGTCCGACCACATTTTCTGTTCAATACATTTTAATGGATATAGGATAAAAATTCCAGATTTGAGGATTATTTGTTCTCTACAATCCAAAAGAAAATAAGTTTGAGGTTTCACACATTTTCAGTTCTTTACATTATGAATTTTTCTTGTTCCTAACTTTAATTTTATTATTTAACATTACCATAATTAAGAAGATAAAGCTTCACTTTAATTTTAATTGCATAAAAATCGATAATGGATTTTAATTAACGTGAGGAAAATTTGCTTTAGTTAACTTTATTAAGATAAAAACAAAATAAAAATTATGTCTTTAATTTTAAGATGAATGAAAAAAAATCGATCAACAGTATCTTCAGCGATTTCTGGAATGAAAATCTATTGTAGGTTTAGGAAAATATTTTCACTTTCGAATTGGTTTTTCTTTTTTAATTGTAAAATTTTTATATGTAGTAGAATAAATAACATTCCATCATTTACAATGCAATAAAATTATAATTTGCTTACAAGAAATAAAATTTTCCTTATGGGCATTAGGCCGTTTGACTAGATCTCTACAACATTTAAAAATAATGCATTTTTATGCTCTGTGCCAACTGCTCTATTTTGTTAAGATACAAAAACCGTCATTTGACCAAACGACATGAGGGGCACAGAAATATATTGGTAATTATTAATTTCACAAATATAACCTCTCTTTAGTTAATTTCCTTTTATCTACAGCAAGAATTCCAATATAAGGATAGGGAAAAAGTATTAGGGTTTTTTTTTTTTTTTTTTGACAAAAGCATTTGTTTTTGTTAACAAATAGTCATAACCCATATAATATAAAATTCATGCGTAATATATTTATAAATAATAGTTTTTTCTTCTTTTGGTGGACATATATATGCTACCGTGAAAGACCGAAATTGGAGAATGTCGATTTTCACTGGAGAATATCAACATTCACCAAATACGTCGGTGAAAGATCGAATATTGCACTACATTCTTGTATGTTCGGACCCTCACCGGTGTATGTCGACAGTCACAGATATGCTCTGGTGAAAGTCGAAAAGAGAGATCATAAAGTGCCATATTAGTTTAAGTTGTTACAATAAATAAGATTTGAATCACATAATTTAGTAAGTTTTTTATTACTGTTATTTTATTTTCTCATTTAGAACGTACTGTATAATTAAGTAAGTTTTTTAACTTCTATTATTTTCCTTTCTCATTTTGAATGTATTGTGTGTTTTTTTTCAAGTCTCAAGTGCCTTTATTCGTGACAATTACGGAGAAAAAAATATAATATTGTTATATGTCGACATTGACCTGTATAAGTCAGAAATAAGAGTATTTGGAAAATATTTCGGACATACACCAAGAGACTATGTGAATGTTGACATTCGCCGGTGAAAGTCGACATTCTCCAGATTTTGGTATTTCACCGTAACATATATACAAAAATATTTTAAGATTATTTTAGAGTTTTTAGTTTTTAGAAATAAGTTTTTTCACTAAATTTAGCCTTTCCTCCAGCGACGGAAACATGGAGGCTTCCATAGTGTCTAACAAAAGTGATGAGACACTTGTGCTTTACAAAAGGAAACTGTAGTAAAATAAATTAAGAAAACATTTAAAAATTTTTTGTGGTTGTGTTTCATACTTAAATTTAGTAACAATTATTACATAACATACATTTTCTCAAAATATTAAAATATTAATTTAATAAAAATATAATTGTTTAGAACAGAGCAAAAAATGGCTCACATAAGTGATGAGACACTTACTTTTCCATCAAATATTTATCAAAATATTTTACTTGTTAAAAGGTTTTAATATTTCATTGGATTTCCTTTTACTTTTAAAACATGATTTAATCTTCTTGGAATGGATTCGACTAATTTTTTTGTGATTTCACCCCATTCTTCTTGAAGCACCGATTTTAATTGTTGTTTTGAAGAAATGGTGTGTTTGCGAATTCTTGATTCCAATTCTTGCCAAATATTCTCTATGGGATTTAAGTCTGGAGATTGTGGTGGTGTTTTTATTATTTCAGGTTGGTTATACAGCAGCCAGAGCCTAACGTTCAAAGCATTGTGCTTGGGGTCATTGTCCTGGTAGAATTTAAAATCGTTATGAAGGGTCAATTTTCGTGCTGAAGATTTCAAATTTTGATTTAAAATGTCAATATACTTGTACTGATCCATTATACTGTCAATAAAAACAAGATTACCAACTCCAGCAGACGACATACACCCCCATACCATAACTCCTCCTCCACCATGTTTTACTGTTGGCACGAAGTTCTGTTTGCGAAATTCTTTCCTGGGTTTTCCCTACACTAAGATTCTACCGTCAGAACCAAATATATTAAATTTACTCTCATCAGCAAATATAACTTCATTCCAGTAATCAGAGTTCTTATTTATGTTGGATTTTGAGAAAGCCAGTCTGAGTTTTCTATTCTATTCACTTACGAAGAATTTTTTCCTGGCTGCTCTACCGTGATATCCAGCAGATCGAATTACTCTTCTAATAGTCTCAGGATTAACAATTACTCCATATAATGCTTGTAAATCAGCAGAAACTTTAGGAGCACTCATTCTTGGATTTTCTTTAATATTTTGAACAATAATTCGCTTTATTCCATTGGATAGCTTTGATGGTCGACCAGGTCTTCTTTTATCCTGAATCATATGATTCTTTTTATATCGTTTAATGATATTGAAAACTGTTGAATAACTCAAGTTAACTGTTTCAGCAGTTTTTCTTATAGATTTTCCACATTCAATATGCAAATTAAGAACTAATTTTCGAACTTCAGGCAAAGTTTCTTTTTGTTTAGCATTCATGGCTGCACAGAGCTACAAAACACAAAAATTCCAAAACAAACTGGAGAGAAATACTGCAGACGATTTTATAAATTATTGCCAATTGCTTTTGAGTAAAAATAAAAACCCCCCAAAATATTTTTATTGTAGTATGTAGTAGTATCTAATGGTGTCCCACCACTTATGTATGTGAGTGGCTCGTATGTGAGTGGCATTTTTTGCTCCGTTCTAAACAATTGTATTTTTATTAAATTAATATTTTGAGAAAATGTATGTTATGTAATAATTGTTACTAAATTTAAGTATAAAATACACCCACAAAAATGTTTACATGTTTTTTTAATTTATTTTATTACAGTTTCCTTTTGTAAAGCACAAGTGTCTCATCACTTTTGTGAGACACTGTATGTATGTTTCTCGCATTGTGATAAAACAACGGTACCTAGAGTCAAAATTTGAATAACGTAATCTTCCATTGAATATGGCATGTGGAAGGCCTAATTTGAATTTGAAATTAGTTTTATAACACTTCAATGAATTTTTTGATAAAAAAATAAACGCTATGAAAGGGAGCAATGGCGACATTATATGAAAAAAAAAAAAAAAAAAAAAAAAAAAAAAAAACATTTTCATCTCCTGCGCGCGAGACTCTGTATCAGAAATTCTAAAGATATGCTCTGAACGTTCCGTTGTTTAAAAATAGTGGACTGTAAATTAACTTGATGTTACTTCAGTATAGAACTCAAAAAACCTCAGACTACTAAAGTTGACCGAAACTTCTTTATTGACTTTCAAATAGTAAGTTAGGCGAAGACCACACAAACTCCGACTTCAGTGGCGGCTTACCAACACAAACTCAGAAGAACCTCCGCTTAGTTGAAACTCCAGTAATTCACAGCAACCTCGCGAGCTTTAAAAACCTAACAAATTTGCGTCTGCGCCGCTCCTCGGTACAAAGAAAGAAATACAATTTGCATAACATCGAACATACCCCCAGCCTTGAAGTCCCAAGGGGGTTCAAACAATAAATTTAAACTGTTGAACTGCATAAACCTGAAAAAAAAATTAAAGTCTCTAAATCAAGAATTAAATGGCAAAGCGCATAGCTTTGCTATAGGTCGTTTTATTTCACCATTAGACGTGCGTAAACTCACCACTCGAACTTTCTCATCCAGACCGGGATGCACTTTAATAATTCTACCTAATTTCCAACGTAGCGGAGGTAGATTTTCGTTCCTAATAAGAACCATATCACCAATCTTCAGGTCTTGTTGTACCTTGCACCACTTGGGTCTCTGCTGCAATCTAGATAAATACTCACTGCTCCAACGATTCCAGAAATGTTGAAATAACCTTTGCACGTTCCTCCAACGGTCACTGCAGCTCATGGTTTCTTGAATTTGGTTAGATTCTGGAATAGCGCTTAAAGCCGCTCCGGTTAAAAAGTGTACTGGTGTTATCGCCTCCAAATCGCTACAATCACTTGAAGCTGGTACTAAAGGCCTAGAATTAAGACAGGATTCAATTTGGGTTATTAATGTCAAAAATTCCTCGTATGTTAAAATAAGTGTTCCTAAACATCTTTTTAAGTGATGTTTCATAGATTTGATACCCGCTTCCCAAAGCCCTCCAAAATGAGGGGCAGAGGGAGGATTAAATAACCATTTAATATTTTCTGAAGAAATATAACCCTGTAGCTGTTCATCACGTTGAACAATAGAAAAGGCTTTCCTTAATTCTTTATTAGCTCCTATAAAATTCATTGCACAATCACTGTGAATTTCACACGGTTTGCCTCTACGAGCTATAAACCGCTTAAGTGTCGCGAGGAATGATTTTGTTGAAAGATCTCCAACTAATTCTAAGTGTCTTGCTCTTGTAGTAAAACAAATAAAAAGACATACGTAACACTTAAAGATTTTGACTCTTCTACCCGGACGATATTTTACGTTAAATGGTCCTGCTAAATCAATCCCTACACGAGAACACGAGAAAAAGCTCTACTTTGAGTAACTCTTGAAGCGGGTAAATCTGCCATTAGCTGAGTTGCAGTTTGTGCTCTAACTCTACGGCAGATAACACATTGGTTTATACACTTTCTTATAATATCTCGAGCATTCACAATCCAAAATCTATGTCGTATGACAGAAGTGAGTAGCTGCGTACCTGCGTGAAGATACGTGTCATGATAATGCTTAATAATTAAACGCGTAACATTGTGATTCTTAGGTAAGATCATAGGATGTTTCTGATTATTTGAAACTGCAGAGTTTCTGAGCCTTCCGCCTACACGCATTACTCTCGCGGAATCCAAGAAAGGACTTAAAGACAGTAATTTACTTGATGTCTTCAAGGGTTTACCAGATTCTAAACAGAATAATTCTTCTGGAAATTCGGCTCTTTGCACAATCCTAATAATCATAGAAGTAACTTCACAGAATTCTTCAGTAGATAAATAACCCTTTATACGCTCTGTAGGTAACTTACTACAATTATTTCTAAATCTTAAACACCACGCTAACACTCGACATAACCTTAACCATTACGAAAATCTTGAAAACACATTAGGCTCTTCAAATTTGGAAATATTTGAACTGAAACTCTTTTTCAATTCCTTCAACATAACCTCACCCTCTAATTCTACACTTGAATTTTGCTGTACATGAATTACGGATTCGTTTAACCACTGCGGTCCCTTCATCCATAACTCACATTGTAGGAATTCTGATGGAATAAAACCTCTGGTCCCACAGCCTGCAGGATTTTCTTTCCCAGCAACATAATTCCATTGAATACCTGGAACAGCTTCCTGGATTTTTGCACCTCGATTTGCCACAAAAGGTAGCCAACGGCGAGGTTTGGACGAAACCCATGCCAATGTAACCCGCGAGTCGGTTCATGCGTAAATATTGTTAATAGGCAGTTCTATGCATGATAATACTGCATGTAAGAGGTTTGCTAAAAGTAACGCAGCACACAACTCTAGTCTCAGAAGAGACTGGGTTTTTAAGGGCGATACTCTGGTTTTCGATGTCAGAAGGCTGACTTTGACTGACGAATCAAGGTCGATTGTACGGAGATAGATGACTGCACAATAAGCCTTTTCTGAAGCGTCGCAGAAAGCATGGATATCTATCACTACTGCCTTCGGACTCAAGACATACCTCGGAAATTGTAAGCTTGAAAGTAAGGGTAATTTTAGATAGAAACGCTTCCATTTCCTACTTAATTCTCTTATCAACGAGTTCATCCCAACCCAGCTGTAAGTTCCATAACTCTTGTAATAATATTTTCGCGTATATTATTGTTGGCGCTAACCATCCCATTGGATCAAAGCTTTTGGCTACTTCTGATAAAATAGTCCTCTTAGTAAACTCTTTATCACTTATGCATACCGAAAAATGTGTGTATTTGTGTGTATTTAATTATGGCAAAGCACACGAGGGCTATCTGCCTAAGGGGAGGGATGCCTTTCGTGGAGGACTTTCTAAGGGAAACTGGCTCGTATACACGTTACACATGGGGAAAACCACGAAAACGCCCATGCAGCCAGCCCGTTCGCGGGATTCGAACCGCGGACCGAACTACCAGTGTTCAGCGACTTTACCGCTCGGCCGCTGGTGGGCCATACCGAAAAATGAAACGTATCACTAGAGTTGTTCCAATTAATTCCCAATACTTTTACTTTCTTGTAATTGTTTATTTCAAGAGAAATACTGGATTCTCGTAAGCACTCGGGAATATTCTCTAAAATAGCTGAACTGTTTGAAATCCACTTCCTTAAGCGAAATCCACCCCTTTTCATCATTTCATTCAACTGCTGAACTAGAACATTCGCTTCCTCTTCACTTTGTGCTCCTGAAAGCAAATCATCAACATAAAAATCACGAAGGGCAAGTTTTGATGCTAAAGGAAATCTAACTTGTTCATCTAATGCAAGTTGTTTCATTACTCTAGTAGACAAATACGGCACACAGGCAGTCCCATATGTAACTGTCACTAATCTAAATGTACTCAAGGGCTCACTAGGACTATCCCTCCAAAGCATTCGTTGCCAATTTGTATCTTCTGGGTGGACACGAATTTGTCTGAACATCTTCTCTACATCGGCACATACTGCAATTTTGTGATTTCTAAACCGTAGAAGAATTGGAAACAGTCTTGCTGAACTCTTGGCCCAACCATCAAAATATCATTCAATGAAAGACCCGATGTCGTTTTAGCCGAAGCATCGAAAACAACTCTATGTTTAGTCGTAGTACTTGATTCCTTTAATACGGCATGATGAGGCATGTAATACGTAGAGTCAATAAGAATCTCTCCCTCAGGCACTCCCTCCATAAGTCTCAGCTCAAGGTATTCCCTCATGAAATCCTTATACTGTTCATATATCTGAGGTCTTTTTAGAAGTGAATTTTCTAAAGATTGGAATCTACGCATAGCTAATTGTCTGGAATCTCCAAGCTGAGAAGGCGGAGAGTGAAATGGTAATTTCACAGTATATACCCAACTTTCCTCTCTCGTATATGTAGATTTGAAATAATTTTCACATGCTCTCTCCGATTTAGTAAGCATGTCAAACGTAGGTACAGCATCCAATTTCCAAAAGTCAGACAGCATCTGATCAGTTTCCACTTTTATATTATTAACATAGATAGTAGGATTTATTTCTGTTGAATTATTCACACTACCTGAAATAATCCATCCTAGTTCAGAACGAGAAGCTACCGGTTTACCTTCTTCGCATTTAATTATTTCTCCCTTTAAAAGAGGTAAGGCAATATCTACGCCTAAAAGTATATCAACAGGCCCACTTTTGTAAAATGTTGGATCTGCTAACATTAAATCATTATATTCCTCAACGTACTTCTTATCCAATGTAAAATGCGGCAAAGTTCTAATAATTCTATTGATGATAAATACTGGTGTTTTAAATGACACTTTCGCCGGAAAATGCGGAACGAAGTTTATTTCCGTAATTCCATTAGTTTTCGTATCCAAAGACCCTAAACATGAAATAAAAACTTTGGCATTTCTTCTTGCTAACCCTAGCCTTTGTACACAATCTTCAGAAATCAGGCTTGCTTGACTGCCAGGGTCAAGGAGGGCTCTACACAATTGGTATTCACCCGATGAATCTAACACTAATAACAGCCGTACATAATAAAACTTCACTCTGAAAATTAAAGTCTGAAACACAAGATTTAATTACTGGACTAGAACTTGCGATATTCTTCCCTGACCCAGCCGATTGAGCGCGAGGTTCTGGCCCAGGGAAAAATGGCTTAGCCGTCACTGATAATTCATTCGAACTGTTCGAAACTCCTTTAAGTGCCTTTGGTTCATTTTGAACTCTTTCGAAATGCAGTAGTGTGTGATGATTTTTAAAGCACCTTTTACATTTATGTGTACTTCTACACTCGAAAGCTTTATGGTTTGAAACCAAACAATTAAAACAAACATTATTTCTCTTGACAAAATTAACGCGTTCCTGAACATTCAGATTTAAAAACTTATTACATTTAAAAACTGAATGACCGGCTTTACAATACGTACACTGCGCGCGAATCTCTGAAGCCAATGAAGTTAATTTGTCTTTTGTAACTTGTTTTTTAACACCTTGCGTTTAACCTGCTTGCAAGGTTCTGGCATGAGATTTAAAGAACTCTAGAAGATTATTAAGTGTTGGTATTTCCTAACTCTTTAATGCTCTTTCCCACCATCCTCTCGTCGAAGAATCCAATTTAAACTGTACTATTAACATTAAAATAGTATCCGCGAATTGCTCCACTTCGAATCCTAGATTTTCAAACTAACATACACACTCTTACAGTGTCTACTAACTCTAATATCTGACTAGGAATTTCAGATTGTAAATTTGATAAATACAAGATTTTCTTTAATAACGATGAAAGTAATTCTCTCTTATGTGAAAATCTTTGACACAATAAATGCCACGCTATTTCGAAATTCCTGTCACAAATAGTTAAAGCTTGAACAATCCGCAAAGCATCTCCTTTTAAAGAACCCTTTAAATATTGTAGCTTTTGTGCACCTGATAAACGGTCATTATCCACTATCGCCGTTTTAAATAAATCAAAAAATGATAACCATTCTTCAGTACTGCCACTAAATACAGGAAGAGTTAGCTTAGGTAAGCGTATACTCGCTATTTCACAAGGTTTAGTTTCCACACTAATGTCTTTAACATTCTTAACTCTGGTTAGCATTAAAATTAACTCATCAGCCGTATCTTGTATGACCTGTTGTTCTTCTATAAATACATCAATATCTTTTTCTTCACACACTACAAATATGTTACTAAAAATATCCGAAAGTTCAGTCATTAAGTCATTTAATCTAGATTTAAAAAGTTCTAACTGATCAACATCAGCAGAATCGTAAGTCACGGTAATTTTCTCTTTCAGTTTACTTAACTTAGCTTTAGCTACACGTTTTTTAGTCTTAAGCGTTGTAAATTCCATTATCTAATAAGAAAGATAAAAAAAACACACTGACTCACCAAATTTACTGCGACTCCGTAGCCGACGGACCATAAAATATGTACGTTCCGTTGTTTAAAAATAGTGGACTGTAAATTAACTTGATGTTACTTCAGTATAGAACTCAAAAAACCTCAGACTCCTAACGTTGACCGAAACTTCTTTATTGACTTTCAAATAGTAAGTTAGGCTCGGTACAAAGAAAGAAATACAATTTGCATAACATCGAACATGCTCATTTTAAAATCATTTTGCGATATTGCTATTGAACTGAATTTTATGGTTTGAGTACGTAGAACATGATATTTAATAAATAAAGATGATACGCAAAACGTTAAAAAAAAACACTCCCTTGAAGGGAATTTAAAATTTGAATTTTTTCAGTTTTTTAAATTTTTTTTCCTTTATTCTTGTTTTCTCCTTAACATCCCCGTATTAATTCTGTTATTTTGTAGTTCAAAGAATGCATTTCACTGCTTGGATTGCTTTCACTGCTTGGATTGCTTTCTCCTATATTTACGTTTTCTTTCTTATTTTCTTGACAAACAAATATTACAAACTAAAAAATGTGCAGTTATTTGATAAAACGAAATTAAAATACTAACTAAATGCACATTATTTTCATTATTCATAAACATTTTCACTTTTATAAGCTCTAATTATAATAGAAAACGTTTTCGAAGAAGTAGCATTATTACTCTTAGGGATTCTTAGACTTATCATAAAAATATAAAAAAGTTTACAATCATTTAACAGTACAGCTAGTGTCGTTTCATAAAAATTTAATATCTGTAATTAGATATTTCATGGTTTAAATGCATTTTTATTTAATTAAATCACATTAAAAAGAAGAAAAATATTTTTAAGAACTGCATCTATTGCTTTTTAATCGCTTAGTTTCCTACTCAATAATAGAAAGATTAAAATTGAAAGTTAAATATCTACACTTTAGTGTGAATGGGAACATGTTGGTGAATGGTGATAATAAGCAAACGTTTCGGGGCATTGGCAAGACATTGTTTATAAATAGCGAATTTGTGGATTAAAATTAAAAGATAAAATATCTTACATTTTACCGAATGGCAACAGTCTGGCGCGGATGAAAATAAAATGTTGCCGTTTATCGCTTTTAAATTGTTGAGTTTGTTAAACAAAAATTCGTTAAATTTGTACAAAACATAAAATTAAAAAGAAAAGAAACGAACAAACATGGTCACCCAAAAGTGTTTGTTAAGGTTTTTTTATCCTTTCGCTGAGCTCTATCGGTCTACCAGTCTGCTGTTACACTCCCTCCTACTAACCTTTTTTTGTTTGTCTTTTTAGCTTTATTATTAGGCATAATTTCTCTGTACGCATGCCATATAAAATTCAACAGGAAAATTACAAGAATTCTAAAAGCAGCGTAACAGCATACGTTTAGAATTCCCTACTCAGAGTCAAGTGTTGCCTTAGTTTTTTTTTTTTTTTTCCTCTTTCAGTCTTTTCTCAGTTTATCATATCAGTTCAGTTTTTATCAGTTGTGTTGAGTTTTCTTACTCAGATGGCTTTACAAAATTGTTTTTGTCTTTCTGTTATTACTGTTTTGTGTGTTTATATTATTTATTTAATATCACGTTCTTGGCGCTTATCTTATGCCACCTAAAATTCGATTCAACAGCAAAATCACAAAATATTCAAAAACCAGCATAGCTTTCGAATTTCGGATAAACAGTCTCGTTGGATATAAAACTGATTTTTGCCTAGAATATTTTCACTGCTCGCTTTGAAGTCGTTGAATTTTCTAATAAAAAATTTTTAGAGTTTTATCAAATATGAAACAAATTCGAAATTCAAAATTTGAACTTCCAGATGCCCATGTTCGTGGTGCAAGACTACGTTATTCAAAACTGGATGGTTCTAGGCACCGTTGTGTTTCTTTCACAGATGCATACATTCATGCAAATTCTTCATTATTTAATTTCTGTAAATATAATACACAATCATAATATTTGATGTCAACAATTTGAAAAGTTGTTGATACTGTTGTTGTGACTAATGTCTATTATCTGAGGAAGGCCCACGAAATTCAGTGTAGCAAGGAGTCAAGATTGCGCCTGCCTGTTATTGGCTAGAGAATTGGTCACAATGGAGGTGACAGTACGACTCAGTTCCGTCCCCAATTTTCAAGGACAGAACACCGGGAATACGGGTTCGGCGGTCTTCCACATACATTTCCCTTACCAGCAACCTCGCGAGAGGACTTTAGGCGCAGCCGCATATGTAGAGTGACCCTATGCCGCACAGACACTAGACATTTATAAACACCCATGGCTTCTCCAGAATTCGATACTGTAGTCACATTCACTAACTGCTATCCCGGTTGGGCGGCATATGAAAAGTGATACACCATTGATAGAAATACAATGCAAAATGCCATTTCGAGATTAATATCCCATTCGGGACTAACTTTCCTTTTAGGCTAACAAACTCCAAATTTAGTATACGGGCTTCGAGGTGCTCGAACTTTGGAAATTAGGTGGTTAGGTGCCTTGTTTTTCATAATATGAGGAGCATACTTACATACAGATTGTTCATTATTATTTTTTTAAATAATGCATCACAATGACATTTGATGGCAATTATTTGAAAAAGAGATTCGAGACAAAAGTGATACGAACGAAAAGTAAGTTTCAAGACTAATAACACCTCTGGTGTTAGAAAGTATAATGCAAGGAGCTTGGTCAGCAAAGGACTCAAAATAATGAAAAATTTCGGCTCAGGTTTGAAAGTAAGGTGCAGGTAATGAAAAGTTGCGGGTTTTCTACAGCAGGCCTTTCCCGCAGATGAGGATGATTCCACTATATATTAGCAAAATTAAGCTCCAAGATCCTAAAAGTTAAGATTTTGTTCGAAAATATTTATTTATTAGCAAAAGCGCTACGATGGATTCATGGGCCTTTTTACTGTCTTCTTCTATAAATTAAATTTTTCCGAGTCTGCTTTTCTAAAGATTCATTTAAAATCCTGTACTTCTTCAATCGAGGATAAAGTCTCAGACGTAAATAAAATTTTAGGACTGTCTGGGTCAACAGAGGTCGTCTGGTAACTTTACTAACACGCAACGTGAAATAATTTCGAAATATTGGGAAAACGATAATAAGGATAATTTAGGAAAGTTTTCTCTTCAAAGCACGTTAGGAAATGCTATGTTGCAAACTTATGAAATGGTTCCGATGTTCTTTTACGACTACACATGTCAAGGGGCAAATTTTGTGTTTGTTTTATTAATAAAAAACTTTCCTTTTTCTCTTCAAACACGTTAATAAACAAAAGAAGGCAATATTTTAAAATAAAAATGTTTTGTTGAAATCTGGGAAGATAAATGTGAATAAGTATTTTATTTTAGCATGAAAAAAAGAAAGGATTTGAAAGAAAAGATTTTTCGAATTTATTTTCATACAGCCAACTATATTTATGAAAACTTCAATTTTAAAGACGAAATAAGATTTTTGCTTAAATAATGAATTAAAGCATTTTCGTTGCATAAAATATAAAGGTCGGTAAGTTTATTGTACGACTATACCTACTGTGGTTCTAACAATTTATATATTACCAGAGTAAACAGATAATTAGAATTCCAACAAACGAATTATAGCACATAATTACTACCTTTCTAAGGTATTTTCTTCTCCCTTCTTTCTGAATGCCTTCGTGGTGTTACGTTAGTACACTCGGCGCATATTCGAGAGGTCCAGGTTCGAGTACCGGCAAGGGCATTTCACATTTTTCAGCTTCCTGATGTAGGAAAAATTTTCCTAACCAATCTACACCTTCTTTCGAACTATTCATTAGCAGAATATTTTGCATAAATTATGAAGACATTAATTTTTAAAAGTTAAAACTTCAAATTTAATTACTTTGCTGTCTTAACGATTTTTAGTAATTAGTGAAAAAGTAAGTTCTAATAAAAATGTTTAAATTTTAAAATATAGTTTTGCAGCGTAATTTTTATGGCTTACTAAAACTCAAAATTGTAATTAAAATCAGTTAATGGAGGCTTGATTAATAAAGAAGCATAGTGGAAACTGAAGGTAAATGCAAATTATTTCCTGAATGAAACAACCAGATAAGTATACAGTAAACTAGAGCCAGAGCCCCTGACCCAGAAGTCTCAAGGCCTCCCATACAAGGTTGATAGAACTGAGACTCCAGAGCCTATTCGGGAGGGTGCTACCCCTCCCGGTCACTGCAGAGGGAATAGATCCCTAGATAAAATTCATCAGAAAAGAGACCGACGGGCGACCATCACGAAAAGATCCACAGGGCCGATCTCTACTTCGACTACTCAAATTACAAAGTTACAATTCCCACGTGAGAGGTCACCACTCTCTCCTGCGATACTATTTCTTAGACATTTCAAAAGCCAGACCTCGTCCGTCCCTCCACACCGACCAAGAGGAGCCACCCCCTAAGACGGCCATTGAAATCTGACCATGTAGCGCCTCACACCAAGGGCCCAAAACAAGACAGTACCAGTACGGTCCCTGCCAAACCCGAACCGATCACCGAATAAACGATGGTTCTAATCTATGTGTAGACTGATTATTTGCACTGCAGGCCGAAGCTGCATAGGCACAAGTCTAGCCAGTGATTTGGAAGAACCCCAGGTCTCCTCCTATAAATGGTCGGTTCCGGTAATTCCGCCAAGTCGGGCCACAGAGTTAGTTTTCCAGCACCGTTAGCCTATGCCAGCCAATCTATATCTAGCCTTGGCCAGTATAGTTTTCAGCGGGCGCCACGAGGAGCCCGATGCTGAACTGAGGAAGACGAGGCGAACCCCCTTCATCGGCACTCGCACCCTTGGAAAAAACACCGGGTCTTCTTCCGCCAGCGGTCGGTTCCGGATATTTGTCTTCAGGATATTTGTCAAGTTCACATCTTCTTATAGTTAACCGTCTTACCATCATAAACGTTAATATTAATCATAACTGAATTCGATGGATAAACGGTCAAACGTCCTGATATTCATTTTGATTTAGCTGCGAGCTCCCATTTTTTTATCATACGGCCGGCTTGTGCCGGCTAGGAGGATCGGCGCTGTGCCCTTATAATGATAATGATGGTACTTTGTGAACTTTTGATTTATGTGATATATTTATGGAAAATTGAATTCATATGGATGAAGGATATACTCAAGTAATATATTGTAAAGCTAACAATATCTGTAGGAAGATAAAAAAGATATGTATTGAAACTGAACATTCATTGCTACAAACACATTATGACATTACATGATATTGTTTTCAAAATTATCGTATGTTCCTACACATAATGCGCACGTTTAATACAAACTATAAGAATGTAATAAATAAGTATGCATTGTACGCGGAATACAAAAATGATAACTTTAAAAATAAGGAATAGATGCGCAAACAAAAACTATATTTCTACCTGTACCTAACTACTGTTTGTTTAAAACAAACGACATACCTTATGAGGTTAAAAAATTTCTTTATTTAATAACATGAAAAGTTCATAATATTCCTATTCCGTAATACATTCAGACACATCGTCGAATTTTGTTTCGTGTTCATCATCACTTTTACTCTGATCCATAAATAAATATTTATGGATATTATTTATTAATCAACCGTTCCGTTTATGGATCATCCAGATTGTTAGATATATTACATTGTTTTAATGACTTTTGAATTATATCAGGTTTAATTTCATTCCATCTTTTATTATCTATTCACACACTATTTATAGACTAGCATGACGCTATTGGCCTCCTTTTCCTTCCTTGCCTTCCATGTTTCCTTTAAAATCACGGCTTCAATTACAGACTACAGGAAGGAAAACATCTACTACTAATTCCGAGAAAAAATTTGCGTTGAAAGTGCATTATTACCTTGAATAATGTGCCACGCTTCTCGAAACCACGGAAAATATTCTTATGCATTTCTGCATTGAATACAACTCAGGTTTTGCAGAATTACTTACTCCCTCAAGAATTCCCCCACATACATATTACTATCCTTATTGCTTTGTCAGTTCAGTTTATTATTGTTGGAAAGCCTAGGAAAGTTCTTCGAATAAATAATTTCATAAGAAAAGAACATTTTTGCACACGCATTATTGAAGATTTCTTTGCAACGAAAAGAGCGCGCGTTATATGGCGGATATATCTGAAATTTAAAAATTAATTTTTAAAATTATAGGCGTGCGTTATATGCCGGAATATAGGCATATCATTTCTGATGCCTTTAAACAAACATTAACATAATAAACAAACCTAATTGAAAAGACTACTTTAAAAAACTTCGTCTTTTAATTAGGCAGTTCAAGGAAAAATGCTATACTGGATGTTAATTCCACATGTTTTTAATCCTCATTTTTGACGAGTATGATTAGAAGGCTATGAAATGGTGCACGAGACTAGATTTGCAAGTTAAAAATGTTTATGTTATTTTATGCTGAAATAATTCAAAAAAACCATGTTTCGAATAAAAAATGTTCTCAAGAATATCCATTTGACCTAGCTTTTTCTTTGGGATTAAACAAGTTTATTTCGGAGTTCCATATGAGAGAGGCATTTTTCGCTATAAGAACACCAAAAAGTTATTTTTTAAGGAACATTTTCGTTTATTTACCTGATAGAAAATGGTCCTTTATGCATTGAAATGAGTTAAAATAAGCAAAAAACTACGCATATAAAAAGAATTCCATGAATAAAATTCTTAGCGACATGTTTTCCGAAACATGCAAAGTTTAATCTACTTCAACCTAAACATTTACTGAAATTTCAGGAAAGAACATTTTTCAGAAATGGGAAAAATTGCAGAAGGAGATATTATATTGATTGATGACTTTCTTTTGAGACGTTTCCCTTTTCTTCCTTCCTATAAAGGTATTTTTCATTTTTTAGACCAATTCAAAATAATTTCTTTCTTGAAATATATTTTATCTAAAATATTATATACGTAACTTTATAGGTTTTATTTATACTCTTTAATCATGTCTCAATACTTTAAAAGTTTCAGGTGAGATGTTTTAAGTATTGAATTTTAAATTAAGATTATACGTTTAAAGATTTGCTAGAGAAAATACTCAAAATCGACTAGGAAAAATTTATCACTAAAATGTTTATGTTTCTATAAAAAAAAAAAAAAAAAAAAAAAAAAATCTGATATGTACACCACATGATTTCCCTGTACGGAATATTAAATTATACGCATTTTTTCTTGCGTTTCATTCCAACTTATTGAGTTGAATTAATTCTACTTCGTCGATAGCACATAAAATAGTACAATACAATAAATGCACTCTTTAAAATTCACTATATTTATTTCCCATAGCGACACTCTGGCGCCAGGTTCATTTAGCAGTGTTACATCTCATTCATTTTATAACTTAGAATGCACGTAAATTACATCATTTGAATAATTATCTAATCTTTGTCACAAGTTTTATTCAAATAGTATAATAAATCTAAAACGATGTGTAATTGAAATTAAACAATAAAAAAGAACCAGTGTAGAGTTCCTCACTTTGTAATTTCTAAGTTACTGTTGGAGGTGAAGAATCTTAAGAACTGATAAGCGAATAATCGCTTGAGTTCGTGTGACATGAAACAACAATATAGAAGGGTAAACTGACCCTTTATTATTCCAACTAAGGTTTAAGAAATCTCCGTCTTGGAGTGTACAATAAAGCCGACACTTCGGTTTGAACTTACGAGACTAAGAATAATACTAAACTAATCTTAACTAAAGAGATACAGCCGAAGCTATCAAGATTCTAACAAAGTTGGCCCCTTAACGTTAATAGACTGCAAAGTCAAGGGCCTAAAGTACGGCCGAGCGTAATAATAGCTTACGAGAGAGTAGCCTAAAAAGAGCGGACGCTTGCAGGCAGAATACCTGGTATCTCTCTCCCTAAGACCGTAGAACTTCGCGGTTAAATATCGTTCTTCCTCATTATGTATTCATACGTGATTCCACTTCAATGCACGGTATCTATTCTCGCTATGTCGATATTGTAAACTACAAGTACCGCTTAAAGTATGCAATTCCAACTGCACTCCGCAAAGAATTACATTCTCTTCTAACAGCGCTTTATCAACTAGCAACCAACGGTACAGCAGAATCTGCAGCAGCAGATCCAGCTGCAAATAACAGCCCCAAAGGAAAGCATATGCACCAATCAACACCAACTGATTACTCCCACCAATCAGATGATTGTCAACAACATCAACACACTGAGACTGTCGCCCGTTCATACGAGCATCCTAACACAACTCCACCGCAACCATCATACGCCCAAATGACGAGCAAGAAACCTAAGGAACCAGTCCTCCTGATTTATGCAAACGACGCCAGGGACGTCACAAAATTTCAAGAAAAACTAAAAGGCATTCTCCCTATTAACCAGGTGAAACAACAGATCAAAAAGACAATCCTAATTAAACAAGGTGGAATAGCAGTGCATTGTACCTCCCAAGACGACGTAATAAAATTAGATAACCTACCTGAGCACTCAGAAAAGGCCACAAAGATAATTCACACCAAAGTTCCCAAGATAAGAACGCCGAAAGGTGTTATACATCATTTTTTTTCTAACTATAACAGCTGACGCCGTCTGTCAAACACTCTCTCAAGCCACGAATATGGATACTATTAACTTTAAGCCATTATTTAAACTCAAAGACAAAAAGAATACAATAAAATGGATCGTGGAGTGCTCTCCTACTCTATTCCAAAAATGCATGTCCCTCCGCTCCGTCCACTTCGGCCGGCACGCCAGCAGCATTTCGGAGTTTATAGGTGCCCATAGATGGTTTAATTGTGAGGCCTTCAGCCATCGGTCTAAAGACTGCACATACCACATCCATTATGCCTACTTGGTGGAAAACATCGAGAAAGTGAATGTCGCACAGATTCTCCAACATGCATCAACTGTGAAATAAATAACAAACACTACGGTTCCCACTACGAATGCGACTATCTGCATATACCAATTTCTGTTCCTCTTACAGAGAAGAAGTAAATAGAATTCGTAATCGCACACAATATCCTGAGTAACTCCATCATGAATCCGACTTCTACATCAACCCACCTTCCAACGGCGCTAAATGTCAATCAACGAACAACGACTGCAATAAGGTACTTCAGATTAACCTCCAACATTCCAAAACTGCCACCGACAACCTCGTTCAGTACATCTCAGAACATTACCATGACATCATCCTGGCGCAAGAACCATACTGTCACCAAGGATCTTTACGAAACCTGCCGACAACATGGAATGTAATTTCGCACGAAGTTACGGACTCATCTCAAGCGCCAAGAGCTGCCATCTACATCATCAACAAGACGTGGTCACCAATAGTCATCAAGAAGTACAGAGATATTATCACTATTTCAATTTCAACATCAAATTCAGATCTCTACTTTACCAGCGTTTTTGTCAAAATCAACGGAAAAGGGTGGCCAGACCTCACACTCTCTTCCCAGCACTTAATCAACAGGATTAACAATCGTCGTATTTGCGAAGATGAATCCATCTCAGACCATCAAATAATTACTTTTGATATCGTTTTCGAGGTTCCGCACACTCAAACGCTACGTTATCGCATCAACCGAAATGCAGAAAAAAAAATTTGGTAAAGCTCTGAACTCCAAAGCACATATCATTCTACATGAAATTCAAAACATCAACTCCAAAGTTGAAGTTAACGCATACGCTACAACTCTTACCAAGCATATCCAAGAAATCAGCCATACGTCCCTTAAAATCAAAATAGTCAACCACAACACGAAGCCCAACTGGTGGACCAAGGAACTACGAGCAGAGCGCCAAAACACCAAAGCCCTAAGACGAAAAATGAAAAGGAGAACGACAGACGAGGAACGCAAAGCAGCATGGATTGACTTTAACAAGCAACGTGCAATCTACAAAAAGAAACTAATTGAAGCAAAACTAAAATCCTGGACCACCTACTGTACTACCTATGGGACGACAAAATCAAACTACCTATGGAGCCCTTTACAAATGACCACTTCCAAGATTTATAAACCAACTTAAATCCCCGCAACAACCAATACATCACAAAGTAATGGCACGGACCTCACGAGCACCATCATCAACAGTATCCTGGACCAAGTGTTCTTGAGAGACGACACTGCAGAAGATACACCGGAGCAAAAAGAACTAAGAGCATCCACACAAACACCAAACACACGAGATGACATTCCATTCGCAAGAAAGGAAATACTTCAAATCGTAAAATCCCTTAACAATGCCAAAGCACCAGGCCCGACGGCACTAATAACCAAGTCCTTAAGCTCATCAACAAAGCATCTCCAGAAATTCTGCTCACGTTTTACAACAAATGTCTGGTTCACCACTGTTTTTCCGATTGTTTTAAAATTGGAAAAATAGTGCTCTTCTCAAAGAAGAACAAAAATTCAGAGAATCCAAGCTCGTACAGCCCGATCAATCTTCTACCAGTTATTGGAAAATTACTAGCAAGACTCCTCATAAACCGACTGAAATACCATGTATTTAAGGACAATAAAATCAGCTCTCGCCAATTCGTATTTAAACCGAATAGCTCCACCATTCATGCCATCGATACAGCACTAACGCAAGTCCAAGTGAACAAAGGCCAACAGCTACATTCTGCGTTGTTATGCTTCGACCTGAAGAACGCTTTTGACTCCCTCTGGTGGCCTGCTGTCAGGCAGGCCCTCAGAGACCTTCAATGTCCAAGAAACCTCTATCTTACAACAGCTGACTACCTGCATAATAGAAAAAGCATAGTACTCCACAACAACTCTGTCATCACAAAGCAACAAGCAAGAGGATGTCCACAGGAATTGTGTGTGAGCGCGGACCTCTAGAATTTCACTTTTAACCATATTATCGACCATCACTGGCCTACCCACACACAAATCGTAGCATTTGCAGACGATGTAGCTTTCATCATCAACGGCCGCTCTAGAGAACAACTCCAGAAAAACTGCAATAGCACCCTTCAAATTTTCAACGCTCTATGCAAAAGAATTTAAACTACAGATCTTACACCAAAAATCGCAGGCACTGATTGTCCACAAACCGGGATGAACTGTAACTCGAAATCCCACATTTAAAATAGACAACCACAGGATCCGATGTGTGAAAACGATTAATTACCTCGGCTTCACCACTGATAACAAGTTCAACTGGATTCAGCACTTACACAACAAAAAACTCACCACTATGAAAATACCACAAGCTCTGAAGACAATACGTGGTTACTCATGGGGCTTGAACCACCGAATTATGAAAATACTACTTACAACCGTGGTGAACAAGATCATCACATATGGAGCCGCTATTTGGGCAATACCTATGACCACCAGAAAGGTGCGAGCTCTAAACGCCATAGAAAGACCTTTCCTTATAAATATCACCGGAGCATTCTCAACTACCTCTAACAACGCCCTACAGACACTGGCAGGTGTGCTCCAGCTCCCAATCCAAGCACAAATGGACGCAATCTCCGCAATAGTCCTCGAACTCAAGAAAACAACTAATTTTAATGACACCACATTCCACCCAACAGACTACGAAGATCAGCCTAAAAAGTACTTTTATCACCCAGCTTTCAATCTTCAAAACCTGCACTGCATTTTCGACAAACCACAACCCATAACGGAATACACAGCTTTCACTGACGGCTCAAAGATCGAACAAAAGGTTGGCAGCTCTGAAACCATCCAATATAACCTTAGCTCACACACAGAATGGCAAGGCACCTTAGACAGAACCTTAGACTAAACAGCGTGCACCAAGCTGAACTAACAGCAATTCTCTACAGTATGCAAGAACTCCACCAACTACTAACGGACACAGTCCATATCGTCAGTGACAGCCAATCATCAATCTATGCTATTAAAAATCCCTGCACAAATTCATCAATAGCCCGACAAATACAAACAATTATCAATTCTAGCCAAAAGAACTTCGTTCTTACATGGATGAAAGGTCATAGCAATTGTGTCGGGAATGAAAAAGCGGACTTCCTGGCAAAGCAGGCAGCCCTCGAACAGTCAGGCACTACTATCCACATCCCATGGCCACGCTCCACACTGAAGTTTACGTTAAAAGTGATGGCCAAAGAAGAGTGGCAGAGACAATGGGATCAAGGACAGCAAGGTAGAAGGACGCATTCACTTCTCCCATGTGTTGATACTGAGCGCACTATTTATAATTATTATCTCTCTCAATGTATCTCTGGTCATGGACCGTATCCAAAGTACTTCTATGAACGAAACCTTTCAGAGACTGAAATATGCGTTTGTGGCAATCCGGATGATCCAGATCATTATTTATTCCAATGCCCAATAACAGCAGACTATCGTATCCGCCATCGCACTGCACCAGGAACAGACTTCAAACGCTTCCTGTTAAAGCACCGGAAAATCCACATTAATATCAAAAACATAATTGACACACTCCATAGTCACGGCTTGGAACTGTGTGCTCTATAAATGCTATAAGTGTTTCTTCTTCTCTGGTGCGAACGCCAGTTTTCCGATGTGGGTGCCTTTATAGTCATTGAAATAGCTTATCTTAGTGTATCAAGGTCAGTACAGATTTAGCACCTAGACAATACGACCACAGTTATGCACATCAAAAATTGCATAACTGGAACTGGTGAACTCTACTGTATGTATGAACTCTGACCCAATCCATGAACTTTTCATAAACTGTCAATGAACTGTGAACCATCTGAACTGCTACATTGTCCCAAAAACATCGCATTAATATCACAATAACTTAGCCAAGATAATAATGTTTAATGTTTTTATTGAATTATAATTTTTTATTTGTGTACATATACTTATGTTTATATTTATAATTTCACCATCAACTGTAATGTATGGTATTGTATTTTTAATGTCATTGTCATCAGCAACTGTATCTCCCGTACCACAAGTTCTCTATGCCCTAATGATTAACATTTCAATTAACACCGATGAGCGGCGTAAGTACGCCCTGTGGAGGTGTTCATCTCAAGATGGTTAGTGTGAAGGAGCGACACCAGTTCTACCAATGGCGATGTGTTGGTACTTCCCACACTTAGTCCTGTCCTGTCCTACATGCTATAGCAGCTCTATATGCAAAATTTCAACGTTTTGAGGCTACTCGTTTTTGAGTTATACATACATACATGCGTACGTACAGATGTCACAAAAAATCTCTTCAGAATCCATTTTAAACCCTTTTTACAACCCGTTTTGGAAAAAAGAGTTCTTTATTCTGACATACGTACAGATGTCACGTACAACTATTGTTTAATTGCATTTGATATCCGTCAAAATGGATATTTTCGTTGAAATATGACTCTCGAAAGTTTTCGCGATTACAGTACTTCCTTATTTCGTACAAGGAAGTAAAAAACAATTTTAAAATGTATGTAAAATTTAAAAATGTATCTATAACAGCTTGAAGTAGTAGACTGTAACAGATTTTCATTAGTAGTTGTTACATTCTTTTTAATGCAGAGAAGAATAAAGATATACATATTCGAAACAGTCAGTGAAATCCTGACTACCATTAAAAAAATCTGATGTGTAAACCACATGATTTCCTTGCACGGAATATTAAATTGTGCGCAATTTTCCTGCATTTCATTTAAACATATTGAATTAACAGTTAACGAATTTTGAATTAAATTCATTTCGTCGATAGCGCACCAATCACAATAGGATAAATGCACTCTTTAAAGTTCACTATATTTATTTACCATAGCAACACTTCGGCGCTAAGTTCACATAACAGTGTTGCATCTCATTTCATAACTCAGAGTGCACAAAAATTGCATCATCTGAAGAGTTACTACATGTTCTATTCAAATACTGTAATAAATTTAAAACGATGTGTAAAAGGAATTGATCAAATAAAAATGAAACAGTTTTTCAGCGGATTCAGCGGCACTTACCTAATGCGCATGCGCTACTAATTAATTCATTCTCACTTAGCAGTAAGGCAAAAATACATAAAACTTCCAAATATTGTCAATAAAAATTGAAAGCTATAGAAAAACATAAATCACCAATTACAGTTGAAAAAATTAAGAAAAATTTTACAACTATAATTACAGTTTCTACCCAAAACAAGCTAATAACTTAAATGATAGTTTCAGAATCAATTAAGCATAATTTAATTTACAATAATAAAAGAAGACGTTACTCTATTGTAAGTTACTCTGCCCAGTAAAAGAGTGTACATTATATGTATACATATTTACATACTTTCGGTGCGGCCGATTGCAACCAAAATGGAGGTGCAGATCTATACGTTATAGCAGTCCTATATACAAAATTTCAACGTTCTGAGGCTACTTGTTTTTGCGTTATGTGAGATATATATACATACATACGTACGTATACTGCAAAAAAAAAAAAAGGGGGGGGGAGGAATTTCTATCTCCCGTTCTACTGGGCCGATTGACGAAATTCAAATTGCCTTTTTCATATCTCGAAAGTGTGAGTTAAGATAATAGCATTTTTCTAATATAGGTATTTTGACACAAAATCGGACTTTTGTGAAATGACATTATAATTTTTTTAAATGTTTCGATTCGACTCAAATTATGCCTAAATATTAAATTTTGTAAACTTTGGTGCGAAATTTACAGAGAAATTCAAAAATTTCTCTTGGCATATTTTATTGAGTTTGCGCCAAGAAAAATTCACTTGGCGAAATTCTTAATTTATAGCAACCTGTTTTCTTTCCTTTTTTTTTCATTGCAGAAGAGAAGGAGAAAACGTCATCGTTTATACTTTCAAATAATTTTAACAAAAAAAAGTGCGTAAACCACATTTTCGTTACTATCGCTTTCAACAAATATGCCAAATTTCCAAACGCACCAATATATAAATTCCCGTATATCTTCGGAAATTTTGAAGAAAAGGCTCTAATGTTCTGCAGATGTACTTAGAAATACATTAACTTTAAGATGATTTTAAAAATTTTACACGTTATAATTCCAAAGGTTTTTAAAAAAGTTTATAAAAATTATTTAAAAATACAAATTTTAAAAATAAATCATAGAAAATAGGTTAATTTTATTCGGAATGAAAATAAATTTCGAACTGTGAAAGGAGGAATCAAATAAGTTTAATAAAAAAAGAAATATTAAAAAATACATACCAAATTGAATTAACATTGAGGAGAGAAAAATTTTAGAACTAATTTTTTAAAAACTACTCGTGAGATTTTTACAAAACTTGGCAGTTTGGCATAATTTGAGTCGTAGAAACGAAATATGGAAAAATATTGGTATGCTATTTCAGAAAAATTCCAATTTTGTATCAAAATATTTATGTTTCAACAGTTCTATATATAAATCTAATATATATCCTAAGTCGCGCTTTCGAGACATAAAAAACGCAATTTGATTTTCGTCTATCGGCTCAGTAGAATAAGAGATGTAGAAATATTCCCCCTTTTTTTTTGTTTCGCAGTGTACGTACGAAGAGTCATTTCAGAATTCATTTTAAATCAGTTTTTTAATTTTTTGGGAAAAAGATTCCTTTATTCTGTCCTTACGTACAGATGTTACGCAAAAACATCGTTAAATTGCATTCAATCGCGGTCAAAATGGATATTTTTTTTGAAATATGATACTCGAAATTTCTCGTGATTACAATACTTCTTTTCTTCGTCGTAGAAAGAAGTAAAAACTGACTATAAACGGTATAATGGAAGCACGACTGTGGTTTTAAATTAAAGAAAATATATTGCTAACATAAATGTATCTAAAATTGTACTATATTTCTTTTATTTCTTAGATATACATAAAATTTGAAAGCTGCTTAACATTTTAATACCTTTAGAAAGATTCTTTTATTGCTACGAGTATATATTTTACTTAGTTATCTGGAAAGGTAATTAGAAATTTAATTAATAAATTAGAAACTACCTTAATGCGCGTGAATCGAGAAACAAAACAGTATCACTTAACGAAAATGGACACTTGTTTTGGCTGAGAACGAAAGGATTCGTTTTCGTTAATCCAAACTCATACAGATCTGACGCTGACATTTTTCATTCCAACCCACCATTACTCGCCGTGGTACTCGAATCAAAGCGATTATCTGTGAAGAGATGAGAGGAAAGAAAAATGGAATCCAGGGCACGTCGATTGCCAACTAGCAAATCATTCCATTGCTAGCGGTTTCTCAGTAAAACAAAGTGAGGACGGATGTGAAGGCAGGGAAAATTTTTTCTTACCTCCATGATGCAGGTAGTCTGAAAGTCTACATTCTGTGCAAGCTCATGTGTCCTCATGTCTGTGTAGGTCTGTTGCAACGCCGAAAGCCGTGGACATGTTACCGATCTTAGATTTCGAAACTGCCATCAAGAGAGAGTTTGAATATGTAGCTTTCATTTTCGTATTTTACATGGCATCCTGTTCAAGCGTGATGCTGCAATAATGCCACTTGATTTTTTTCGAACCAAACCCGGATATGTGCAGTAGATAGTTACACGAACAAAGAGCATACTATAAGAAACGTCTGAGCTTATGTTCAACGTATTCATTCTCCATGAACGTAATTACGTGTTACCATATATTTTTCTTTTCTATTCTACATCTCATTGCTATAAAAGTAATTTCGAGAACATTTCATTAAAGAAACTGTTACTATCAAATATTTAAAACGCCAGAAGTTTCCCAACAATCTGTTTATTTTCACTCTGATATCTCTAAGAGTGAGTAAAACAATTTTAAAAGTAGAGGAAAAATTTAAATATTACATTCTTTTATCATTCGTATACATATATATGATGATAAAATTTAGTTTGGCAGTCGGGAACTTTTGAAGAATCACAAAAATCACTTGATATTCCCAATATACCTTTATTAATTGTGGCACTTCACAATTTTGATGATGGCGCATTACATTTTAAACAAAAGCAGCAAAGCAAGAGACATCCTTCAGCCAGCAAGCACAAGCAGAGAAAAAGGGTGGGATAGGATTGCAACAATATTTATAGTGAAATGTTTCGTTAATATGATTGGCTAAAACTTACAGGTAAGATGACATAATGGGAATTTTTCAGATATGACGCAGTTTAGACAAAGTTTTCACTAGAGACAAAGTACCCAAATTAAAAATGTGCAGTTAAGAGGCATTTTAAATTATAATTTTGATTTGCATTTTTTAATCTTACATATATATATATATATATATATATATATATATATATATATATATATAAGGATTCAAGTTAATCCTTATATATATGTATATGAAGGTATGATGGTGTGATCTTATATATGAATTTACTAATAGTTATATTTTAAGCGTTCTCATACTGTCGTCTTCTTTTTGGATTCTACCGTCGTGATTCGTCCAACGGAGAAGTTCTGGAAAATCTTAACTTCTGCAATGTTTCTTAAATATAACACAGACATTGAAATTAATTCTTGCTTGAAGAATAACATTGAAATTAAATCTTGCTTGAAGAAGAGCTCGTCACTCTTGTAGGGTCTCCTACTCTGCTTTTTACCAATGACTAGAGAATTGTTTCGTTAAGTAAAAACTGAAACTAGAAATTAAGAGTTCTTTCAGGTGTCTAGTTGCTTTAATTTATCTGGAACGGTAAGTATTAGCGACTTTAACTCTTTGCGGCACAATGTATCCGTTCTGGACGCACCTAAAAATTTCCTTCTGTAAGCACAGAAAAATTGAATGAAAAATTATTTATAGGTTATTTTGAATCTTCTTTAGTAGATGGTAGTTCAACACAAACCCAGTCCATATATTTTAGCTATGTTTAGTTTTTTAAGACCCTCATTTTTCAAAGAAATCTTCCAGATTTTTTTAGGGTAGAAAAGGAATTGTTTGAAAAGAAATTTCTATGTTATCGTTTTGGTATGGTAATCTCCTTATTCTATATTAGTTTTAAATTTTTACCTTGAAATCTTGCCTAAAATCAAACGGCGAACCATAGGTGTGCCCAGACCGGGCTCACCGATAATCTAGGACAACTGAGAGTCTGTATTCTTTGTTTCTCCACATCTCATCGGTCAGTTCTTTGACAACAATGCTCGTTTCAGCTTTGAAGCTCTACTCAATCAGTGGGCCACTTGGGCACACCCACAGAATTAAAACGATAAGTGCTGTTTTCACAAAATTTGACTTGTGTACTCCTCTAGGCCTAATTAGACTGCCTACCTTTTTTTTTTTTTTTTAATCAAAAGTCCGACTTTAAAAGGTAGCGTGCAGGAAAGGATTAAGACAGGTTAATAACTGTTACGACAAGTTATAATAAATTACGATCTTTTCAAGTTTTATATTGTATATAAATTTAAATTAAGCCATACGTTGTGGTTCAAGCAAGCTTTTATCCGGTGTTTATTTAGTGCCTTGTAATTTTTTTTTCTTGTACTGGGGAAAACTTGCTTTGATTCTTGCGTCTTAAGATAGAATATGATTATAACCTAAGTCAGGTTCAGTTATACAATTTAAATTAACAGCTGCGATATAATCTTCCAGGAATATTGTTAAACAAATTAATTTCTTACTAAACTTGTACAACAAATTTGTTCCCAAGTAAATTTGCCTCCAAACTGTGATAGATAGTTTAAATTTATTTTTACGCAAAATTTGAGATTTTCGCAAGGTTATAAATTTAGCGCCAGCGCAGAAGACTTACACATGTAGTGAGCTTTGCAGAAATTTTTTGTTTTATCATATTACCGTCAAGTTTACCGAATTTTCAGGATAATAAAATATATATATATATCTATACAAATCTAATATATATATATATTAAATATAAATTTAATATAAATAATATATATATTTAATATAAAAATTATATATATATTATATAAATATATAAATTTAATATTAAAAAATTCAGCATAATTATTCTAATCCAAACATTTAAATTCTCGATATACTAACAAACGATTTAGATAAGCTCTTAATGCCTAAGTACTTTCCGTAAATCAAAAACAGTGATTGATTTTTCTGATTAAAAAGATTAATAGATAAAGCGACTTGATGTATATTCTATGGTCTAAAGCTTTAAATTTCGCTTTATACCTCACTAAAAATAATTATCAGTCAGTCTAATCTTTTGTGTTCAATTATGATCATTAATTTTGGTATTGAAATTTGCTGTTAACATCATATTTAATGTAGTTAAGGGTGCACTTAATAGTTGAAGCAGATATTAAATATCTACGAAGAAAATATTTCATATCTACTTCAAACAGATACCAAATATCTCTCCGTAGAAAAACGATATATTAAATATCTCGTGTTTGGAATGGACTTATTAGTTGAAGCATCTATTAAATATCTATGTTAAATTTGCATTCTAAGCATTTTTATAAAATTTTACAGCCCGGGCAGTTATTACTTCTACTCAAAATTAACATTACATACATTTATCGAAAGTTTGAGACACTTTTCTATGAGTTAATTTAATGCAGTATGTTATTTGATGTCTTAATTCAAGTTTTCATTACTTGTATTCTCTTTTGAGTAGTGCACTGCGTAATATTTTTGCCGGAAAAGCATTTATTTTTGTAATCAAATCTGCATAACTTTCGACTCGTGCATTTCAAAAGCCTTTCATATTGTTAAATAAAAACAACTGACAGATTTAAAATTTAATTTAATCGCCTGGGTGAACTTTCTAATTAATGTGTGTACACCGTAATTAAAACAGCCTAAAAAAAATACACATAAAGACATTTTACAAAAAAAAAAAAAAAAAAAAAAAAAAAAAAAAAAAAAAAAGGGAAAAAAAATCTTCCTGTAATTAGAATGCGTGTTTACTGGGAAATGCCTTCTTTTGAACAAAGAAAACTTTCAGTGTATATTTACGCCTATTCTATTCTTCTGCAGAGATTACTGCCGTAGCAAGAACATCATGAAAAGAAAATTTCCAAACAAAAAACTTCTCGATAACTACACAACTTCTGCCCATTTAGGTTTTGTTTTACTAGTATAGTTTTGTTTTCTACTCGCCTTTGATAAATAACAAAGCACGACTTGCGAAATTCTTTAAACCAATCTTTCAGCTGCATTCAATTCCCAGGTTCCCGATAAATACTGGGAAGTTAAAAGGATGTCTATTCCATTAAATCCTTAACGCGTAAGTAGGGAATTAAAAGTTTGATTTTGGCTGAAAACTTGATACTTGCTGAGCCGGAAATTTACGCTCGTTAGCTATGGTTGTGTTTTGCATGATCTTAAACAGTCACCTTAGAAGGTAGAAATTTGCATTGCAGACAAGACACTCGATCACTGAAAATTTACTGAGAAAGATTCGAAAGCTCAATTTAAAGGCTCATGTTTACTTGAAAGATTTCGAATAGAAATTTAGAAAGAACTATTCGCGAAAGGTGCCGATAAAGTTTCAAAATACTGAAATTCAATGATTAAAAAAATCTTTCAAAAACAAATTTAATAGTAGTAACAAGAAAAACTCCTAGATAAGTGCATTTAAAGAACCGAGATCTAAGAATCATGCGACACTGATTACAACTGGTATTTGAAGGTGTACGTATGGCGACATTTATTTACAAGCTGAATTTTATTCCATTCCTTATTTTTATAAATAAGGATATAGAGACATTATGTTATTTTGAAGCAGCAGACGTGAAAATGTGCAGTGCCTTCTCCGGGATCCGAACATTGGACCTTTCGAATACGCTTTGAGTGTGCTTCCAGTTACACCACAAAAGCATGCGGAGAGGCTGGAGAAAATTCCTTATAAGGTTTAATATTAATTAAAAAAATTCAAACAAATATACTTAATTAATGTTTATTTTATAAATTAGTACTTTAAATGGAACTTCAATGTGTTAATTTTAGTACTTTGGTAGTTTTTATTAAGATTTGCTATGAAGATATTACTGGTTTTCATTATTATGTATTGCTGTATTACTGTGGCCAAGCGGATGAAAAAGTGAAAAAGCTTATAACGTATACAGAATTCGAACATCTGGGGCTGAAAAGAATGTGCAGGAGATGGGAAACAAGATATTATGGACAATTGTTTTTTTCTCTTACAACTTCTCATAGATGTGGTATATAGTGTTCATTTGACAACGAGCACCAAAGTACGAGTCATATCGCTTGATAAGCTTCAAAAAGCCCTCCAGGAAAAAATCAAGGTTTTTCATATGGAAAAAGCGTTGAACGGCTTAATTCACTTCAGTATTGCAATTTACAATTGACCTCGACACACAAGGAACAACGCATGGGGGTCAGCCTGGAACATATCGTGCGTTACCATGAAGATGGCAATGACTTTCTGTTTCGGATTGTGACGGGGGATGAAACGTGGGTCCACCATTTCACGCCAGAATCGAAGGCCGCATCTATGGAGTGGAAACATCCGTCATCACGTGTCCGAAAGAAGTTCAAGACAACTCTCTCTGCAAGGTAAAGTGCTCCTCACAGTTTTCTGGGACGCCCAAGGAGTTTTGTTGCTGGACTTTTTGGAGGTTGGAACCATCAATGCTACGCGCTACTGTGACACCCTGTCGAAATTGAAAGAGGAGATTCGGAAAAAGCGGCCTGGCCTTCTCACATCTGGCGTTCTGCTGTTGGATGACAATGCCAGACCACATTCGGCGACGGCAACGCAAAACCCTATTGCAACTCTTGTTTGGGAGCGCCTACACTATCCGCCATACAGTCCTGATATCGCACCAAGCGACTTCCATCTGTTTTTCCGGCTTTGAAGAAAAATCTCGGGGGAAGGAGCTTTGGAAGCAATACTGAAGTGAAACAAGCCGTTCAACGCTTCTTCCATATGCAAAGCCCTGATTTTTTCCTGGAGGGCTTTTTGAAGCTTATCAAGCGATATGACAAATGTCTCAATGTACTTGGTACCTATGTGGAAAAATAAAGGTATTTCATATCTTTAATGTCTCATTCTATTTTTTGACTTTCATACACAACTCTGACCACAGTCGACAGGGAAAACTTATTTTTTAACTTACGCTCGTACAAAAATTAATGCTTGATTTGCTTGATTACAGATTTTTTTCTCTGTCTTCCCGCTTGACTGCATTAACATAGATGATGACTCTCCAGCGCATATAAGCATTGCGTACCACGCCATGCGCATAAGAAAAATTCTTGTGAGTACTTGTGAGTGATTCGACAGGCGGACGCTCTGATGAGGGCTTTTTATATTTACGAAATTTATATTGAGCTTTCAAACTCATTTGGATTAACATTTGATGAATTCTGATGATTGACCCTTGTAAATTGATTCCGGTCCTTAATTTTTCGACGCAAAATTTAAATAAAAATCCTTCAGTGTTTTACTTTTTTTAACTGTAGAGGGCAGCTATCTTTTAAACCATTTAATTTGGTTTTCACAATTTTAATCTTATTTAATGAAGCTCTCTTTTGAAGTAAATATTAATTTCATATATGATGTGGAGGCATAGGTCTACTGCCAAAGTAACTCCGAAATGATTCCTTCCTTGATCCTTGACTTGTGATTGGACATACTTTCCGATGACAAATATTTCTCTTGACCTAATGACGTTTAGGTGGGATTCTTACAGTTTTTCTTTCATTGAATGACGCAGCGCGTGAGTGACATGGAAGGATGAAAATCATTGCTTGTTTTCTTTGAATAATAATAATGCCAGACGAAAAAATTTACATGCAGCTTTCTGCAGATGGCCTTTCTATTTCATGAAATAATAAATTATTAAATCCTTCAAAGATGTGGTTAATATCAGATGGAATCTTAAGTGCATAGATTGTGTAAATAGCTGAGTTCATGACTGTATACAAAAACCAAAACACAATGGATTACACTTCGATCTTGAAACAATTGTAAAGGCATTGTATGCTCACAAGTATGCTATTATTGCAATTTTGTTGCATTTTGTTTCTTTCGCACTGCAGAAAAGTTTTCATTTTCTGCTGTTTCCCAGTTACCTTGTATTTCACGTTTCTAATATTCTGTTGTCTTAAATGAAATAAAAGGTGCATTCAGTATTATTGCTGAATTTAATACAAGAGTATAAGAAAAGAAACTTCCTTTTTCGATAAGGACTATTTTTATATTAAGGTACCAAAGCTGTTACACATTAAAAAGTGGGGCAATATTCATAAAATAATATTATTAAATTTAATTATACGCATCTCTATTTCAAATCTCTAATAGTCTAACTTAAAAAATAAATTTTACTTTTTCAGACTGACTATAAATATCGTGAATTTATTGTGTATTATGTGAGTTCCCAGCGTTTTTGCTATTTGCGAAAACTGACTTGTCTCATGCTTTCGGAGATTGCATTTGCAGAGAACGGCTATATAATGAACAGGAAATAATGAATTGATAATCGCAGCAATTTTAATATGAACGTGTTTAAATTAAGAATACATTCATTAAAAGCCTCTGCACCTAATATTAATACACATCTACAGAGTTAGCACACTGGAAGAAATAATACGTTTTCTCTCTCTAAGAGGGGGGGGGGAATCACATTTTTATAATTAAGAAACCGCACTACAGTGTCGTAAGAAGTGTAATCTCATACCAACAAAAGAACAACGTTCGTCATTAACAGTAATAATCTTTCCGGTAGTGATATCAAAATGTAAGCAAACGATGTTGAGGTGTGCTGTTGTCGAGCTCAAGCAAAGCCAAAGCATTCCGAAGCGTAGAGGAAATGATCTCATCGGAAGCCAAATCCAATCACAGGGATGGATTTTCCCCTATGCACGCGGCGCGGTACGAAATGCTTACATGCCTCCCAAGCAGACTGTCTGCTAAATATGAATTGTATAATGAATTCAACTATTATGAGTGATGGATATTTGTTGTAGAAACATTGAATTCTCTCTAAGATGACTCTCATATTTCTAGTTGATTTTGATCCTCAGTGGAGGTAATCGTCTTCGACAGGTGATATTCAGTAGAAGTATTAGTTTTATATTCTTGAAATTACTAACTTTTGGAAGTGGTCTTCTTAGGGAGGTGCTGGCCGCAAAACAGTTCATTGTATATTTAACGCTTAAAATTAATTCTTGTAAAGTACCTTGTAAGTTCTTTTTAAGTCCTCTTTAAGATGATCGTCCGTGTTTCAAATTAATTTTAATCTTCGTTGCAGGAGGTCGTCTTATAGAATTGATGTTCAGTGCAAGTATTTGCTTGTGCTTTTGGAAACGGTGGTCACTTTTGAAAGTTTTGGAGAGGGTTCACTGTACATTAAATGTTTAAAATTAATTCTTGTATAATACATTGTAAATTCTTGTAAAATATGTTGAATCCTCTCTTAGAGGACTCTCCACGTTCGTAGTTGATTTTGGTCTTCGAGTGGAGGTGATCATGTTCGAGAGGTGATGCTCAATGTAAGAGCTTGTTTATTCAAATGGAATTATTGGTCAGCTTTAGAAATGGCCATTTTAAGGAAGTTCTACTAAAGGGCTCGTTGCATATTAAATGACACTGCGATTAAGACAAGCGCCTTTTTTATTCCCTTTCCTTTCTTTTTAAACCTAAATAACGTAGGTAAAGTATCCATTTTAATTAGAGTTTCAAAATTTAACATAATTTTAAAATAAACCTCTTAATTTTTACTGGTTATAATTTAATTTTGCTTTCCTATTCAGATATTCCCTTCTTATCAAACAGAAAAAGCAATTTATAAACGCATGATTATTCAATCTAAATTAACAGCATGGAGGCAATATTGCACTCAAAATCATGATCCATATGGACTTCCTTACAAAATTGCAAGGACAAAAATTTTTCAACCTTCGCAAACTCATCTAATAGCATCTTCTACTTCGACTGAGCACCCAACACAAGACACAATAGAATCAATTTTAACCACCGTGTTTCCATCTGATGATCCTTCCACAGATTCTCAGTTCCAGACAGAAATTAGAAATAACTTAACAATTCCTGTACTGCAGACGATCAAGATATAACTTTAGACGAAATTAAAACTACAATACGAAATCTTCCTAAAAAACGGGCGCCAGGGCCAGATGGAATTGATTATGTTATCATCCGAGCAACTATTAATTCTCATCCTTATTTCTTCAAGGACTTCTTCAACAAACTTTTCCATTTAGGACTTTTTCCTAGGGCTTTTAAAATTGGCAGAGTGGTCTTATTCCTAAAACAGGGTCGAGACCCACATAATCCTGCATCATACAGACCCATATGCTTACTCTCTGCATTGGGTAAGGTATATGAGAGAATAATTGTTTTACGCTTAAAACATCATTTGCATGTGCAAAACTTTTTGTCTGATAATCAGTTTGGTTTTCGATCTGGTAGATCCACTGTTCAGGTATTGTCAAAGATTGTTAATGATTTGCAATCTAATAGAATCAGTGGTCACCACAGCGCTTTCATTAGTATTGATCTTCAAAATGCTTTTGATACGCTGTGGTGGCCAGCAATTCTGTAATCATTAAGAAAAGCTCATTGCCCTAAGAATATATTCTTGGTATTTAGAAGTTATCTATCTGAACGAAAATTAATGTATTTAACTAACCGGGAAGTAATAACCAAGATACAAAATCGTGGCTGTCCCCAGGGTTCCTGTGCTGGCCCTGATTTGTGGAATGTAACATTTAATTATGTTCTATCCTCCACTTGGCCAGCACATACCCGTTTATATGCTTATGCTGATGACACAGCTTTTGTTGTCACAGGGCGAACAAGAGATGAACTGCAAATTAACTCCACAGAAACTTGTAATCTTTTTTATGATTTATGTAATAATATCAAACTTACAATTTCCTCTTCAAAGTCAACCATTCTCCTTGTCCCAAAGAAAGGAAAATCTTTAAATCGACGACCGAGAATTACAATAAATGGTACCAGAATTGGTATTAAAAGGCAGCTCAAATTTCTCGGTATAGTATTTGATGAGAAATTAAATTGGATTTTGCATCTGCAGGAATTGAAAAGAAGAACAACTATCATTGCAACTAATCTTCGCCGTATGTATGGACACAATTGGGGTATTAGTCCGTACATACAAAAAATATTATATCAATCTGTAATCGAGAAGATGGTTATATATGCAGCTGCAGTTTGGGCCGACCCTATGCAGGGTCGTAAGGCCAGACTATTGCAAAGCTTACAACGACCCTTTGTATTACAGATTACCCGCGCTTTTAGTACAACTTCTTCTAATGCCTTGACTGTGCTTGCAGGCATTATTCCATTGCCTCTACGCACTCTACAGGAGGCAGCTTATCAAACAGTTCGCCAGTTGCAGCAATCTGTAAATTTTCATGATGACATATTTCTTCCAACCAACTATGAAAAGCAAACACAGCATTTGGATAATCATCCTGCTCAACAAGGATATGGACTCAATGTCTTTTTGAAATGTGACAATTTGCCACAACTACCTCACTTACAGATATTCACTGATGGTTCGAAAATTGAGCAACAAACTGGTTGTGCCCTTGTGGCTTATCACAATGAAGACCAAATATTTAAATGGTTAGGACATCTTACTGCTGAAAACAGCGTTTTTCAAGCAGAAGCGATGGCTATTCTTAAAGCTGTTCAATATCTTAAACAAACAGGCGAGATGGAAGGTATAATAATAACGGATAGCCTTTCATCTCTTTTTGCAATTAAAAATCCAAGGCATTCTTCGCCTATTATCTCTGCCATTCAGCAGGAATTGCACATGTCCGGAAATTCTAAAATACTGATGGCCTGGACAAAAGGTCATGCAGATAACATTGGCAATATCCAAGCAGACTTCTTTGCAAAAATAGCTGCCCAAAAAAGTATTGATCATATTGGTGAAATTGAAAACCTAATGGTAAAACGGCCAATTTCGTATTTTAAAAAGGAAATTTTACTCAAGACTATTTCTGCGTGGCAAACAAACTGGGATGACTCCGACACAGGTCGTCGTACTTATTTTCATATTTCATATGTTGATATACATAGACAGGTTACCAATCATCATTTGGTACGTTATATTACAGGGCATGGATCCTATCCAGTTTACTATTATCGACATGGGATTTCAAATACTGATATGTGTGTATGTGGTGAACTTGGAAATCCTGAACATTATGTGACTCAGTGTCCTATTACACAAGATTATCATATTCCCATACCAAATACTAACACTCGTGCATTTTGTAAGTTTTTAATTAAACAAAAATACTTAGTTAAAAAACTGATCAAAATTATGGAAATACTTCATTCCTATGGTACTGACTTGTGCTTGGTAACATAATTTACAATTTTATTATATTGTACGCATACATGTTAGTGTTAATCTACTATTCCCATATGTCAACTTATCACATGCTTGGATTGGTATTTATTTGTCTCATTGAATCTTCGTTGAATTTTGTTCAATAAGAATGTTTATATATATATATATATATATATATTATTTATCTTTGTTAGAAGTACCATTTGATATATGCATTTACTTTTCTATTAATATCTGGATTATTTTAGTATTTGAATTTGTATTGTATAGATCTTATCGATTGTATTGGGTTGTTTTCTCGATATGTCTTTAACTTGTTATGCATTTATAATTATATCAGTATATATCTACTGACTGTATTTGAATATGCATTGCATAGATATTTTAAGAATAACATTTTGCTTTTGTATTGGTCATATGTTCGGAATTTTATTTGAGTTTATTATTATAATTATATTTTAATACTGTTGGTATTTAAATTGCAATACCATTCTGTTGTAAGAATATGACTTTCTTTTGTATAGTATATCTATATCTAACATTGTATACTACTACTCTTTAACACTTTATGTTTTGCATTGATATGCATAGTCCTTTAACTTAGTATTGTTTTGCACTGATGGTTCATGAAATATTAACATTTGTAATTACATACTCGTGTTTGCATTATATTGTACTGTTGGACTTGTATTGTATTATACAGTCTATTTATATTTACAATCTCATTATGTACCAATTGATCATTGTATTATAATTGTCAGAGAATTTCAGTATTGTTATCATATGTACTAATATTTGAAGCAGTAGTCCTTTAACTTACTATTATTTTGCACTTATGGTTCACGAAATATTTGCATTTGTAATTATATCTTACTTTTTTCATTGATATTGTACTATTGGACTTGTATTATGCAGTATATTTATAATTGCAATTTCATTATGTACCAATTGCACATTGTATTATTATCGTCAGAGAATCTCAGTATTTGCTATCATATGTACTAATGCCTGGACGGTTGGGTGAGTGTTGTGTGGAGGGCGCTTTTGGTCAGTTTGACTGCCCTATGGATGGTCCGAGCGTTGGGCCTCGGCTTTTGGTGCTGGGCGCAAATGTGGCTCCTACACATTGGCTCTAGACAGTGGTGGGCACGGTGCAATACCGATTAACCATTATGGTAAAGGGACAGTGCCCGTGCTCCCCGTTACCTACCTACCTACATTGAAAACATGACAACGATCTGTTAGGCATTGTCTGTTTTTACTATGAGACAGAGTAGCAATTATCGCAAGGAAGGAATTGCTTGATGGATTTTATGGTTATCATAAGAAATTGGTCTCTTCTCATCTCAGCTACATTTCTAGACATGCTTTATTTTTCTGCTTGCAAAATTGTGGTGATTTATTTCATTTTTTCTTTCTTTTCCAGTGCCATTATTTGATTTTCGTTTCTTTCCGATGCCATTCTGAATCATTTACAGCTATTGGCTTTAGCTATGTGAAACGTGAGTACGAGCCATAACGCCTTAGAAATTTTTGCATGAAGATATCCTTACACTTAAAGAGATAGCCCAGACCTCTACGCATTTATCAAATAATTAAAATATCTAATATGAAATACAATGTTTCTTACCGTCAAGGAGTTATCACTTCCTAGGCATATATGCACACTTCCTTACCTCCACGAATACTTTCCTAAATTAATTAACCAATTATTTCGCTACTATCTAGGCTATTTTAGCTGAGCTATGAAATCGTTATAATAATTTTAAAAATTCAACCAGAAATATTATTAAGAATTATTATAACAAATTATATTTCATTTGTAAAAAGTGTTTTTACAAGTGATTACATAGGTATAACTTTGAAGAGGGGTTCGTTTCATTTAGGGTCGTCATAAAATAATTTTAAGAATGGAAAACTTAATGAAAGGAAAAAGTCGCTTTTTGGAGAAAAGAACGAACCATTATAGTTGCAAAGATGTTTCATTTATATTCGAAATTATCTATTGCATAACGTACGTGCTTTTCTGATAAATGAAAGGGGCAAACTATATATCTTATAAAATTTTGTGGTTATCCTTGTAGAGTTGCGCGCCTCCAACCTGCACGCAACCAAGAGGTGACTGTTGAAACTGGAATTTAGACAGAGTCTTGCTAAGGGTTTAAGTCCCTTTTTATTCAACTTAAGAAATTACAATTACGTGCTCTTGACGCTCACAAACTACGCCGACCCGGTGATAAAATAAAAATAAGAACCTGAAAAGAAATAATAACAAGACTCTAACTACGAGCCTCTCTAAACGTAACTAACCTCACCGCGTTTTACAATACCGCTGCTAATTCAGCAAACTTTGAATATCACGTTGAACGATTAACAATTCTCCGAGGCAAGCACAAAGGCCGAAACGCAGGGTTCTTCAATTTCTGGCTACCTACCTCCGCGCTCCTGAAGTAAGAACAGCACACCTCGAACTCGTTTCCATTCTATTTAACTCAGAATACTTCCGCTGATAATTTGAATCCTTGCGCGTTCTACTAAAATTTACATACTCTGGCATTGGCAGTTCCAGGGGAAAGTAAGGCTTGAGAGAAAAGGTAGTTCAAACTTAAAATAAATGTTAGTTAAAATAAATATAAACCCTACATTTGCCGCTGCCAGAATTTTGAAAACTTGGAAGCAGGTCCTACAAACGACCTGTTGTAAAGTTTCTACAATTCTGAACTAATTCTTAAGAGCCTCGTTTACACAAAAAAAATCTTATCTAACAAAAGGTATACTAAATTTCTGTAGATACTTATATAAATCTCTCTTCTTACAGCAAGTTTTCCTGGACTTCAGCAATCAATCTTGTTCTTTTCCTTCCAGCATCTGGAAGGAATAAGTATCAGTATCTTTCTAAATACATTATAATTTACACTTTCTTGACACTGAATACATTTTTGTTTTTAAACGACTCGTTTTCCTTAGTTACCGCTTACTTCACATTCATTCAATTATTCGAACATTAATTTAACTTTACCCTGGCTCTCCACCATGTGTGGTGTCAAACGGGAATATTCGTGTTTTAGTATTACAACACTTCCCCTAACCACCATAATTTGTTAGAATTCAACGACCAAAAAAACACACCTTACTCGACATTCTACAACTCGATGAGCTACTTTAACACTCTTAATATTCAAGTGTAGGTGGAGAACCCTACAAAACACATTCATTCTAACTTCCCCCTCTTTCATCTTTAGACATGCAGGCTTTCGCTCTAAAGCATGATTTTATCTACAGTTTAATACTTAAATTCGAATTCATTGCTTTTAAGCATTTACTTTTAGCATCTAAAATTTTATGCTTCTAGACTAAATTCTACTTTTACATAACTTTCAAGTATTTACGTATATTTACAAAATTCTAATCCATATGATTTTTACAATTTACCATAAAATGAATAAGAGAAAATAAATTTTTACTTTACTCATTCTTCGCCAAGCTGGCGGCACTGAAACTAAAATTCTTATTAATACAAGAATACGAAGTTATTTTTATCTTCGGCCAAATTTTGGCTTTAACATAACAGAATTAGTCTTTCGACCAACAGAAAATGCTTGTTCTTAGATTTTGTAATTAAAGAAAATAATACTTTTGCCTTAGCTAAATAAAGTAAAACAAAACTAAGTCTCAACCGAGACATATTGACTTTCGTCAAAACATAGAACTTCGTACTTACCCATAACATTTCGGAACAAAATAAAAAAAAATTTACAGAAGATTTTAACTTATCTTTGAGTTTTCGATGATTGAAACTCCGTCATTCTTTTCTGGCAAAAGTGTTCCCACGTTATAGGTTTCATGGACGTCAATCTTCTCCTTACTGACCTCCGAGTGTCGTCCACATTAGTTTTTCTTTTGCGTCCTCTGCATGCTGGCCTCTTGGCATAGCAATCGTCGCGTTGCTGTCTTTTTCGTTTTTCCCTTGGACGGCTGGTCTTGACGTCCTCCGGTCTGGAGTCCTTCTTGAATTTCTTCTGTTGTTGCTGGTCTTTTCGTTCCTCCTGCTGTCTTTTTAGTTTCCGGAACGGCGGCCTTGTTTGCAGCTGACTCTCTGGCCCTGGGAGCTTTCTCCTTGATGTATAATTTCTACTGCGATACGTTCTAGGTGGTGTTTTCCTCTTTACCAAGGTATCTTTACGCGGTGGCTTTGCATTCTTGTTTTTCTTAAATGCTGGAGTCTGAAAATTTTCGTTTTTTCTTTTCGGTACCGTCGCCTGGGTTGTAGAAGGGCTAGGTCCCTCCTTAGTTCTCTGCTTCTTGGGTGGTGGAACGGCTGTCGTTATTTCTGGACCTTCTACTTCTTTTACGCTTGAGTCCTGCAAGAAACTTTTAAGGATTTCAAAATCATTTTGATTATAATATTTTTTCACCTGGTCGGGACTTGCTTTACAGATTTCTCCTCTCTCGTTCTTAAAATACAATACGACTCCTTTGATTTCCTGAATTACATAGGGGCCTTCAAATTTTGGAGCTAACTTTGCAGTAATATTGTCTGGGGCACTTGATAAAGAAAATTTCCGCTTCAATACTTTATCCCCAACTTTAAAATCTGCTTCACGGCGTTTTCTATCGTAATATATTTTTTGCTTATTTCTTGCCGTATCCGAGCTTTTAAGCGCCTGATCAATAAGTTTTTGCACATCTTTCTGTTTAAACTCTTGCTCTCTTTGTTGCACAAAGAATAATTTATCTAAAGGCGTAATTAACTTTCGGCCTAAAAATAATTCTGCTCGGGTTTTTCCCGTAGTATCGTGATTTGCCGTTCTTAAAAAATAAGCTAATTCATTTATGTACCCATCCCAGCGCTTGTGATGTGTGCTAACGTAACTGCGAATTATTTTTACAATGTTTTTATTCACTCTTTCTGCTATGTTTGCCTGTGGTCTATACGGAACCATTTTGATATTGCGTATGCCAAGTCCAGTGCATGTGTTTTCAAATATTTGACTAATGAATTGTTTTCCGTTATCGCTAATGACTTTTATCGGTGCACCGTGTTTTAAAATGTATCTGTTTAAGAATGCATCTGCGACTGTTTTGGCTGACGCGCGTTTAAGAGGAACAATTTCTGTCCATTTTGAAAAGTGATCTACAATTACTAAAAGAAAACGATTTTTATTTAACTCGCTCTGGGGGAAGGGACCAAGAAGATCTATGCCTAAAATTTCATTCGGAAATGTAGCGCGAATGCTATTTAAGTACCCGGCCGGGCTGTAATTAATATCATTTATTAACTGACATTGATTGCAGGACCTGACATACGCAGTTACTATTTTGTATAATTGCGGGAAATATACCGCCTCGCGTACCCTTTTTAAAGTCTTTCTGACCCCTAAATGACCCGATGTTTTCGCGTCGTGTAATTCCTTCAAAATGCTTAATCGAAGCGAGGCTGGAATTACTGGTTTGTACTCGAGATTTTCGTTTGTTGTTTTCGTATAAAATAATAAATTATCTATTATTTCAGAGTTTTCTGCTCTATTTCTTACCGCATCGATATCTGTGTGCTCAAAGCGTTTGGGGTCTTTCAAATATGCATAGATATTTCCAAATTCAGGTTCAGCTTTCAGTTCAGTAATAATCGTATCTTTAGAATCTAAAATTTTTGAAGTCAACACAGCGCATTTAAGTTCATTTCCTTCATCGTCCAGTTTTATACGAGAAAGTACGTCAGCTACATTGTTTTCCTTACCCGGTTTATATTTTATTATTAGATTATATTCTTGGAGTTTTAAAGCCCATCTTATTAACCTGGGCGTTAGGTTTTTCCTCGAGTAAAGTCTACCAACAGCCGCATGATCCGAAAAGACTGTTACTGGCGCTTTGCCGAAATAAACTCGAAATTTGTGTACAGCCATTAATACGGCTAATGTTTCTCTCTCTGTAGCTGTATAATTCCTTTGTGTCTGATTCCACGTTTTACTAAAAAATGCCAAAGGATGGCTATTTTGCATAAGAACCGCACCCACCGCATAGTCCGACGCATCTGCTGCAATTTCCAGGTTTTCGTCCCCCTCCGGGAATTTCAAAACAGGGGCATTGATGAGCGCTTTTTTAATCTTTCAAATGCGGTATTTGCTTCCCCTGTCCACGTAAATTTACTTTTCTTTCTTTTAATATCTAACAGTGTTTCAACAATATTAGCGAAATCTTTTATGAAAGACCGATAGTAAGAACATAACCCAAGGAAAGAAGAAAGTTTCTTGGCGGTGTTGGGCGGTGGGAAATTCTTGATTGCTTTTATTTTTGAATCTTGAGTTTCTATACTTTTTTGCGAAATTTTATAACCGAGATATTTAAGTTCTTTAGTTGCGAACTTGCATTTTGAGGCGTTAATTGTAAGACCGGCCTCTTTTAATAATTTAAAAACTTCTTCTAGATCTTTAATATGTTGTTCCAACGTACTACTCGTTATAATTATATCATCTAAATAGATTAAAGTCGATTTTCCTAGGACAGGCTTTAGAACAATGTCCATAGCTCTCTGGAATGTTGATGGGGCCCCACACAACCCAAAGGGCATGCGTAAAAATGCATAAGTGCCCGATTTTGTTGTAAACGCGGTTTTATATATGTCTTCGGGTCTCATAGCTATTTGATAGTAGCCAGACGTTAAGTCCAAAGTAGTCATATATCTAGTAGATTTGATCTTTCTAATAATTTCCTCTATAACCGGCAAAGGGTAAACTGGGAATTTAGTAATACTATTTAGTTTTCTGTAATCGATAGCAAACCTCCAAGCCCTTTTATCCGAAGGAGGAAACTCGTTCTTTTTCCTACATAGTACGATTGGACTCGCGTACTCACTATTTATGGGCGTTATTATTTTATTCTTTAACATCTCCTGAATATGTTCTTCGATGATTAGGTCTTTTTGTTTATCATAACGATACGGTTTAGTCCTACAGGGTTTTTCGGCAGTTAACTGTATCTCATGCGTAACTATTTGACAGCTACCAGGCTTTTCTGAAAACAAGTTTGAAAAATTACTCACCACTTGCTGAATGGCTTGACTTTCATGGTCATTCAAATGGCTAAGGTCAACTTGCGGTTGTTCCACTGGTTCCACCACCCTCTGGTCCATCTCCAGCACAACGGAAATGTCTTGAAAATTCAGTTTGGCCCTCGCGGCCCTTAAAAACTCCATACCTAAAATAAGAGGATTTTGCAGATTCTTCACTACAAAAATTAATACTTTGAGGCTTTCCTCTTTTACCTGTATGTTTAATGATAATTTCCCGATGCTGTGACAGGTTTTTCCTTGCGCCGCTATAATTTCCGGATTTTTGTTTTTAAATAATCGTAACCTATAAAAATTCTTTTTGAAGAATGTTTCGCTCATAAAATTACCTTCTGCTCCTGTATCGATGAGGGCTTCTACTGGTACATCGCCAACCAAGACTTGTATATTTGGTAAATGTGAGTTTTTTAGGATGACCGTATTTAAGTATCTTCTCGAGGGTTTTTTCGAAACTTCCGGGGTCTGGACCTTCTACTCGTTTAAAGCTTTCCTTTCAACTTCTGCCTTCTGGGTACGCGGACGGTTGTTTTCAAATTTCCTTTTGGGGCCTTGACCTTCGAGCTTCGATGAGGTAGCTTGATAGCTCTTTTCCCCATAAGAGCGGTTTGCATTTCTGGTCTGCTCATTTGAAGATTGCCTTCGGATACTTTGAGAATACGATGCCCCTCTAGCTTTTTCCGCTATTCTGCGATTTTGGAACTTCACCGCCAATTCGAAGAGATCCTGCAATGTGCTTGGGTTTCTAATTTCAAAGTAATCTTGAACCACAGGTAGCAATCTTGGTAAGATTATTTCAATAATCTCCGCGTCGGGTTTGTTCCCATACAGCATATCCTCAGCTTAATTTTTCGCAGAATAAAGTCCGTCAGCTGTTCTATATCCCGTTGATAAAAACTATATAGTTCGGCTTCTAGCCTTGCTCGATCTTTCACTATAGGGAAGGCCTTTAATAAAGATTTTTTGAAATTTTCAAATGTATATGTCTGGCCTCCGAATTCCCTAATAAAAATTTTCCTATATTCTTCCAACATAGCGAGGCCTGTCCTCTTAGTGCAGATGTGGCGAGGCAACTTTTTGTCTTTCAGGCACAGGATAGAGCTGAAAGTGGTTTTCCATACCTTCTAAAAATACGGACACCGAATTTTTTCCGTCGAAATAGACGTTTGGCTTGATTGATGCTCTCAAAGTCTGGACCAGGTAGCCAAATCCTTCTAACTGCGTTGTCATTTCTTGGTGTTGTCCAGCGGCTTCCATCCGATTTTCGGCCATTTCAGTTCGACAAGTGTTTGGGCGCCAATGTAGAGTTGCGCGCCTCCAACCTGCACGCAACCAAGAGGTGACTGTTGAAACTGGAATTTAGACAGAGTCTTGCTAAGGGTTTAAGTCCCTTTTTATTCAACTTAAGAAATTACAATTGCGTGTTCTTGACGCTCACAAACAACGCCGACCCGGCGGTAAAATAAAAATAAGAACCTGAAAAGAAATAATAACAAGACTCTAACTACGAGGCTCTCTAAACGTAACTAACCTCACCGCGTTTTACAATACCGCTGCTAATTCAGCAAACTTTAAATATCACGTTGAACGATTAACAATTCTCCGAGGCAAGCACACAAGCCGAATCGCGGGGTTCTTCAATTTCTGGCTAACAACCTCCGCGCTCGTGAAGTAAGAACAGCACACCTCGAACTCGTTTCCATTCTATTTAACTCAGAATACTTCCGCTGATAATTTGAATCCTTGCGCGTTCTACTAAAATTTACATACTCTGGCATTGGCCGTTCCAGGGGAAAGTAAGGCTTAACAGGAAAGATAGTTTAAACTTAAAATAAATGTTAGTTAAAATAAATATAAACCCTACATCCTAATCAGCAGACTTGACGCAGATTCCGTCATCTAGATTTCCTCTGAAAAAAAAAAAGTTACAAGCCTCGAATGAAAACAATCGAATAAAAAGTGCAAGTTGGCATCGCGTTTAAGACAAGCATCTTTTTTTCCTTTCCTTTCCTTTCTTTTTTCTTTATGTTTAACGAAGTGTGTTTTGGCAGGTTCCTTCCTAATTATAAAGCATCTTCCAAATTATAAAATACATACCATATTATTGAAGTTTAGAAATTATTAATAGTACTGTCTTAATTTTCAAAGTCGGCAGCTTCCATATTCGTTGTTTTTGTCTGGTTTATATTCTTTGTTGAAAAATAGCAAGGCTATGTTATCTTGTAGAGAAAATATATCAAAATTTTTAAATGTAAATCCTTTTCAAATGTTAAGTGAGAAAGTTGGTATCCAAATAGGAGGATTCAGTTTAAAACCTTTTAATACTCCATGATTCAGATTTAGAAGACCCATTTTAGTAGCAATGCTGTAAAGGTTTATGGTGAATGTGATCTGTTCAGAACAGACTGAGTAAGTTTCATGAGATTTTGTTGAGCATTACATTAAACAATGATAAGAATTTTAGGACTAAATACTAATTGAAATTACCTTTCTATTTTAATTGGACTAGTTACTTATAAATCATTCCAAAATGCAAAGGGTACAGATAGAAATTTATTAAGATAGAAGAGGTCTTAAAAGACATCTCTTTTAGACTAATAATCCTTCAAATTTACTCTTAGCAAGATAATAACTTCATATGGAATACTTTTGTACTTATTACACTTTACCTGGCGGAAATGATGCTATTGAATCAAACGCTCTAGCTAGCAAAATAGAAGGCTGCTGTAAAAATATTTTTCTTATAATAGTATCTCAAACAGAAAATAATAACCACTTCATATTAATAAGCGGAAAGAGTGATGATACGGTCATCTTCGATTGCTCTAATACTGAAATTAAAATTTCATTCAGTTGTGTATACCTTTTGTTTAACATATTTGCATATAAAATTTAAGAAGTGCACTAATGACAAAAAGATTTTGAGTAAAAGCATTTCTTTCGTAACTAATTAAAGTGAAAGTAATAAAGTAATTGAAAGATAAAGCTTATAGAAAAGTAACTAAGAGAAAGGCTATATCAAGATACTATCTTATTGAAACAAGCACAATAAAATCATTTTTAAACTTATGAATTCAACTTACCGCAAGTTAATTAACTTTCCAATATTCAGTTTAAAAATGAAGAAACGGTATATTGATCAAGTAAGCAGAATTTTTTAATATGTTATTCTGATGACTTATTTGTTCTTTGGATCGTGACTGAGTTGAACGATGTTACTGAATCTATGCGGATGGATCATTTTGAAAAGAACAGAATCATATATCGACAAAATGTTTTGTTAAGACTTTTGTAAAAAGTAAATAGGAACTGCATTATTATGAAGACCAAATACAAAACATTTTACTCACTCAATGACACAGTAGGTAATTACGTTATTAAAATGATAGAAAGCTTCTAATTTGGAACATATTTACAACTATGTTTTGCATTACGAACTATGTTTACAGTAAACATTAAACCAAAATAATTTTTTCATAAACTAACATTTGGTACCGCGACTTTCTAAATTCTTCCTACTCAGATATTACAGAAGAATACGATATATGAAACCCAGTACCCATCCTTATACATTAATTTAGACTGTTAACCAACTAGTTTCTGGCAAATTAAACAAAGAGTGATTTGTTTTTCAAAACTTTTCTCGTACTCTGGGGGAAAAATTGATCACTGACCTGAATTTGTGATTAAACTCACGTGGTCCCGCCTTTCTCTAACCTAAGTGACAGAGCTTTGAAGAATGAAGCCTTATTCTAGGGTTTATCGTCGATATTCTAGTATCAGCAATTTCCCAATTTCTGTTTTGATTGCTTCCATTAGAAGTTTAATAAGTGTTGTAGCAGTATTAGAATATTTTTCCATTTCTTTCCTGGGTATTGCATCTGGACTTAATTATTAACTCTAAAATTAATGAAATCTACTCATTTACTGGTAAACGTAATGAAAGAGAATTTTCTTGCTGTTAATTTGGCTATTGTGAAGCTTAAATATTTGGAAGTCCTAAATGTGATAGATTTTTAGTTATAGATAACAAAGTATAGTATTTATCAGCATTCAGACCGGTACATACACTTAATTTTAAGACCAAGATTACCTTCTGTGTTACGAGAAATCTTTGGAACACTTAAAAAATATAACAATTCTAACATCGCTAGCAGTTATAAAATATGGTTCGCCTTAATTAAGAGCTCATTTCACTCGTTATTATTTAAAATACTGAATTTGTTTACTAAATCGACAAAATATTTGGAATATTAGGACAGAACGGAACCGTTATCCTCAACTGTGCGTCACACTTCTTCAGAGACGCACAGTTATGAGGTTTAGACTAATGGAAGTCTTGAAATATCTTGAGCAAGAAACAAATCTTTTATCTTACAAAATAATACGTTTCATATTTATTTTGGTACTTTGCACTCAGTTAACTACCTAACTTTTAATATTCCCGTTCTACTGGGCCGATTAACGAAATTCAACTTGCGTTTTTCATGTCTTGAAAGCGCGACTTAGGATATGTATTATATTTATACATAGCATTGTGCTAATATAGGTATTTTTACACAAATTTCCTCAATTTGTTTTTGGACTTTTTCTGAACTGTCATGCCAATGTTTTTCCACATTTCGATTCTACGAATCAAATTATGGCAAACTTTCAAGTTTTGTAAAACTCGCACGAGTAGTTTTTAAAAATTTAGCTCTTAAAATTTTAGCTCCTCAATGTTGATTGAGTTTATATATTTATTATATTTCTAAATAATTTTTATTAATTTTTCGAAAAATATATCTCGCCACCGAATTTTTTCCGTCGAAATTGACGTTTGGCTTGATTGACGCTCTCAAAGTCTGGACCAGGTATCCAAATCCTTCAATTGGCTTGTCATTTCTTGGTGTTGTCCAGCGGTTTCCATCCAATTTTCGGCCATTTTAGTTCGATAAGTGTTCGGGCGCCAATGTAGCGTTGCGCGCCTCCAACTTGCACGCAACTAAGAGGTGACTGTGAAAACTGGATAAAAGGCAGAGTCTTGTTAAGGGTTTAAGTCCCTTTTTATTCAACGTAATAAATTACAAGTGCGTGCTCTTGACGCTCACAAACTGCGCCAACTCGGCGGTCAAATAAAAATAATAACCTGAAAAGAAACTAAAGACAAGACTCTAACTACGAGGCTCTCTAAAAGTAACTAATCTCACCGCGTTTTACAATACCGCTGCTAATTCAGGAAACTTGAAGATCACGTTGAACGATTAACAATACTTCCAGGCAAGCACACAGGCCGAAACGCGGGGTTCTTCAATTTCTGGCCAACTACCTCCGCGCTCGTGAAGTAAGAATATCACACCTCGAACTCGTTTCCTTTCTATTTAAATCAGAATACTTCCGCTGATAATTTTAATCCTCGCGCGTTCTAATAATTTACATACTCTGGCATTGGCAGTTCCAGGGGAAAGTAAGGCTTGACAGGAAAGATAGTTTAAACTTAAAATAAATGTTAGTTAAAATAAATATAAACCCTACAACCTTTTATTATTTTCCAATATATCCATGCAAAAATTGTGCTGATAATGATTTTACTGGGACAATACTTATAACATCCTCATATGAAGATCTAATACTCTGCAGCATAAAAACACAAGAAGAATTAGCAGCGTTTTCACAATTATATTTTGCTACATTCCTATTATATTTTCACCTTTGAAATCTAAAAATGGCTTAATGTGAATTTCATCAACCATTAAAGTGACATATTATCGTTTTCGTCTAAAAAGCGGATTTTTTTCTTAGCATAACTCAGAAAATTTTCAGGAGTTTGCTCCACTTTAGGATACACATTATATTCAGAACACAATCGTTTCAATGTAGAAGGATGTGGCAAAGTAACATATGCACTATTTCTTAAAAATTTGTAGCAATGTGGAGAAATGGAAAACATCAAACTTGATAATATTAACAGATCAGAACTATACATATTATTATTTTTATGCAAAACGAGTAATGTCAGCTGCTCAAATATAAACTGAACTACTTTCTTTTTATGTTCAGGGGAATTTTTTTCTAATTTCTGAAGGCCTTGAGTTACGAATAATAAAATTTTAAAGCTGCTTTCATTATTATCACCTTTAATTTTTGCAACTTCTTTAAGCAATGAACAGAGATTATACACATTATTAATTTTTAAAGGGCATTCATGGTTACTAATTTTTGTTAATGGAATATCTCTAAAATATGCTTCCACAGGCAGATCATTATGGATAACGACTGATACAGATATAAAAGGAGCAAATTCTGTGTTTATCTTAAGAAAAAATAGACTATTTTCTTTAATCACAACTGTTAAATCATCAGGTATCCTAACATTTTTTAGACATGATGAAAGCTCACTCAGATTACTGTAATTACCTAATTACTAATTTTAAAGTAATAAAAGTAGGATTTCTAGTAATTCAATTTATATTTTAACAAAACAGGTAATAGCAAGCACATGTGTGTTTGTCTCCCACTCGAGAAGGGGGGGGGAAGGATTCTTAGTGACATACGTTTTAATAATATTTGAATTTTCATGCATTAGAAATTTAAATTATTTCTTGTTTTACGCAAAACTGTGCGCTTTATATTACAATTTAAAAAACCCTAAGCATATTTATTGCCTTCACAGTTTCTTTAGAAAAACTTTTAAAACCAAAATTTATTAAATATTAAGCTAAATAATTTCATTTGCTGCCATATACGTATGAAGTTAAAAGTTCCAAGTTATAAAACTAATCAAAAAGTAAAAAATTGGACATTTTAAAAAGTAAGGGAATATTTAGCATGCAATTCGATACATAATTATTAACCATACAATTCGATACATAATTATACTAATCGATACGTAATTACACAATATTATACACAATGTATTCTATAAAAATGAAATTCCTTAATATTAACGTAACCATTCTTTTAAATGTAGAAAGAGGCAAATACCTTAATAAATTTAAATTTCAAGTTAGGCTTAACTTACCCGAAAATGCTTCGAAATGGTAAAATTTTCTCGCGGTATCGATTTTAATCATCTATGTAATACATCTTGTTGCTTAGGAAATCTATATACTCATACTTTAACGGAATAACGGCACACAGCACTTTAAAGGCATGATTGAAATAATAATAAAAAAAAATATATATCAATATCAAATTAAGGCGACATGGTTCACGCGCCTTCTCACGACCAAGGATGAATTTCCCCTAACTTGCTAATGCCATCTAGATGGCCTTGGTTTAGGGCAACACCTCCTTATAGAAGGAAGCCGGGACACTGGATTGTGACGTCACGCGTAGTCGTCTATGTCGAAACCCCGAGAGAGCAACGAAACAAAACAGGCTGCGCGCTAGTGCCGTACTTAACGTTGATTTCACTATTTGATATAGATACTTGGGTGGGATTTTATTCAGAGATTCAATTATATATAATGAATAATTTAATTACTTCAAAATTTAACACAATAAAATTTGACATAAATTTAAGAATTTTTTGTTTCTTATTTCTTGACTTTAATGAATTATACTTCCTTGTAGGTTTCACAGCAGCATTTAAAAAGTTAAAAATCAGCCATACTAACTCAAAAAAGGAATTTCTGACTTTTCCCTCATAATTTAATATTGCTTTATATTTTTCTAATATTTATGAAAAAAACCCAAATTATCTGCATACAAACTATTACTTATCATTTCATTTTTCTTCCAATCAGTAATTTGTCTTTAAAAGAAAATGGTATAAAAATGCACTAAATTTTGTCTATAATATGCTATGTGTCTTGCAAGTTTCAAATAAATTAGTATATCAGAGGTTTGCTTAGCAAATAATTCAATGTGCAATTTAAAATTATTGCTTAAATCTGTAGAACCAGTAATATTAGTTGTATATGTACTTAACTGTATTGTGTTAGTTATATAGCTGAACTTGAAAATAAAGATTCACAAGTGAAAAATAAAAAAATTTTATTTACAATTTTATGCAAGCAGTCAGCATAACAACACAACACCTAAGTTATAACATACAAATAAGTTAAAACCAGCTGATCTCTTTTTATCAATAAATTATTCAAACTTGTAAAAATTGAAGCAGAAATCTCATTAAGCATATTGCCATACTAAGAAATCTCATCAATTCTTATTTATTAACAGGTGTGAAAATTTCAAAACTGCTTCTATATTAATTGGGTCTCATCAGAAACAATAAGATGAGACTATGTGACCTTAATATTTAAATTTTGATACTGCAAGTTCAAGTTTCTATTCATTAAATTTCAACCCATTTTGTCTGGCAATTACAAACACCGTTATTAACTTTTTACAACAGCCAATTAATAGTTTCAAAATGTATTACGATACTGCCATAATATGGATAAATATCGGGCAAACACTTGAGAAGACCGTCCATTACCATTTAAAACACTTCAGGTGCACAAATGATATTAAATTTTATACGATGGCTATTATTATTTATGAAGCATATAAAGATACATTCAACAGCTAATGGATGTCAGCATCACCAGTATATGTAAAAACATTTATTGATGTTGTGTAAAGGAAGTGATTATCAGTTAATGTTTCAAATATAGAAAATAATAAAAATGTTTTACCTATGCACCAGTATCCAATTTGAAAGTATCTGGTCACTACATGCAACACAATTTTGTTGTAATTTTTCCAAGCTAAAATCGTGATCTTCTAAGTTACTCGCTATCAGGCTTGTTTAATTTAAGCAAAGAATATATCAAAATGATTTGTCCAGAAAGCCACCAGTCTTAATTATGGGACACCGGTAATTTCAAAATGCACATGAAAATCACAGGTTTGTGAAATGAGTGCTCCTAATCAGAGACACCCTTTATTCAGCCAATTCCCAGAATAATAGTAGGAGTTATTACAAACCTGTTATTTTGTCGCCATGCTGAAACACATAACTGTTATCTTGATAAAGTAATTTATCATATGGTAACATGAAAATTATACTCAAATGATATAAGTAATGGCCACTTAAAGACACAACATAGACCCTTTTTTACACAACAACAAATTAAAGACAAGGAAATGAATTTTTCAATATTTTTAAGTGTAAAACAGTCAGTACATGCCCATATAAAAAATATAAATTATAATGACCCATTCTCAGTATAAAAGCAGCAGTTACCATAAACTTGTCATCTTGTAAGCATGCTGAAACACAACTTTTATCATGAGAAAGCATTTTACAGTATGTTAACACCAAATGATAACCACTTACTAAACATTAAGTGGTAGCCATTTAAATACAACCCAGATACCATTTTATGCAGCAAACACTCAACAGCACGAAAATGAATTTTTCAATATTATCATCTTTCAAGTGCTCTGAATATAAAACAGTCAGTGCATGTCCATATGAACAAAATTATAATGACCCATTCCCAGTATAATAGCAGCAGCTATTATAAACATACAATTTTCTAATCATGCTGGAAACATATAACTGTTACCTCGATAAAACATTTTACCATATGTTAACACAAAAATTATATCAAAATGATAAGAGTAGTGCCCACTTAAAACATAACCCAGACACATTTTTATGCGATGACAAATTAAAGGCAAGGAAATTCCTTCTTCAATATTTCAAGTCATAGAGTGGATATATATATAAATATATTTATATACGTTTGGTGTGGCCGATTGCAACCAAAATACGAGGTGCACATATACATGTTATAGCAGTCCTATATACAAAATTTCAACGTTCTGAGGCTACTCGTTTTTGAGTTATGTGAGATATGTACGTACGCACGAACGTACGTACATACGTTCGTACAGAAGCCACGAAAAATTCTCTTCAGAATTAATTTTAGTTTAAGTTTTTTTAAGCAGTTTTATAATTTTTTTGAAGGAAAAGAGTATTTTATTCTGTCTTTACGTACAGATATGGTGCAAAAACATCGTTAAATTGCATTCGATAGCGGTCAAAATGGATATTTTCGGTGAAATATGCTGCCTGAAACTTTTCGCGATTACAATACTTCTTTTTTACTTCGTACAAGGAAGTAAAAAGGACATGCCTTCTTCAATATTTCAAGTCATCTAAATATAAAACAGTCAGTATATGTTCATATCAACAAAATTATAATGACCCATTACCAGTATAACAGTGGCAGTTATTATATACATATCATTTTGTACCCATGCTGAAACATATCACTTTTATCAGGAGAAAGCATTTTACCATATGTCAACACCAAACTTATACCCAAATGATAAAAGTAGTGGCCGCACTAAAACACAAACCGAGATACTTTTTTACGCGATGACAAATTAAAAAAAGGACATGCCTTCTTCAATATTTCAAGTCATCTAAATATAAAACAGTCAGTATATGTTCATATCAACAAAATTATAATGACCCATTACCAGTATAACAGTGGCAGTTATTATATACATATCATTCGGTAAGCATGCTGAAACATAACTTTTATCGGGAGAAAGCATTTTACCATATGTCAACACCAAACTCATACCCAAATGATAAAACTAGTGGCTGCGCTAAAACACAAACCGAGACACCTTTTTACGCAATGACAATTTAAAGGCAAGGAAATGCCTTCTTCAATATTTCAAGTTATCTGAATGTTAAACAGTCAGTATCTGTCCATATCAACAAAGTATAATGACCCATTACCAGTATAACAGTGGCAGTTATTATATACATATCATTTTGTACCCATGCTGAAACATGTCACTTTTATCAGGAGAAAGCATTTTACCATATGTCAACACCAAACTTATACCCAAATGATAAAAGTAGTGGCTGCGCTAAAACACAAACCGAGACACCTTTTTACGCAATGACAATTTAAAGGCAAGGAAATGCCTTCTTCAATATTTCAAGTCATCTGAATGTAAAACAGTCAATATCTGTCCATATCAAAAGTATAATGACCCATTACCAGTATAACAGTGGCAGTTATTATATACATAACATTTTGTAAGCATTTTGAAACATATAACTGTTACTTTGATAAAGTATTTTATCATGTTAACACCAAAATTATACCCAAATGATAAAAGTAGTGGCCACATAAAAACATAACGCAGACACTTTTTTACACAACAAATTAAGGGCAAGGAAATGAATTTTTCAATATTTCAAGTCAATTATAATGATAAAGAATCTTACCATATGTTAACACTAATTTGATATCCACATTAATAATAAGGACCATTTAAAATACAACCCAGACACTTATTTACATAGATGCATAGAAATGAATTTTTCGTTACTATTACTTTTCAAGTGATCTCAAGGTTAAACAGACAGCATACATGAGTAGAAAAAAAAAAAAATAAGGAATTCACAATAATGTGTAACAGTAACTGTTAGATGCGAAAATATTTTTTCAACAGAAATAAATCTGAACTAACATCACTAGGCTTTGCAATTAATTTTTTGTGTCTTGTTACATGCATTAAAGTTACTAAACTTACTAGTCTATGAAATACAGCATCATTTGAATTAAAACCTACATTTTTTAAATGTTTAATTGCTAAACACCCATTATATTTTTATTTATGCTTTAAAGTTTTCAATTTACGCACTTCTGCAATGCTTTTCTGGTTTAGTGTATCATTCTTTAATTTGCAATAATTATTTTAAAATGTGTTCGTTGATGACCAAAGAATCTGCTTTAACACTTTCTGCGACTCATGAGCTTTAGGGCAATCATCTAGATTTAAAAAAATGTCATTTTCTATCACTATGTCTAGAGTTAAGTTACATGCTATATCCCTCTGATTTGCAGAAAATAAAAATTCATTCTCAAATTCTTCAGATACAAGTCTTTGAATAACAACATAATTATATATTACTGAATTTAGTACATCAGGATGAGGATATAGAAGTCCTCTATCAAATCTTTTTATCCAAGACTGTCCTTCATTTTCTACAATTAATTCTTTATCAATAGTTAGATTGCCTTTACAAATATCACAGCTTAATAGTTTCACAACTTTATAACTACAGTAACCAGCTATCTACATTAAAATTGGTATGTCATTTTGAACATTTTGTATATCTTCATTTGTAATAGTTATTCTTCCTGAGAAAGTGCATCCAATATTTTCTTGCTCCAGAGATTCAATACACAGGTTTTTACAATTTAGATAAATAGGAATTCCTCCATACTTTGATGATTTAATAACAGTTGGCAGAAGACTTTGTAATCTTAATTTTGCTTCAGTTTCATATACTTGCCTTATAGAAATATTATGTTGTGAACCAGCCAGCTGTCTATATTTTCCGAATCTATTCTCTAGGAGATCTGTCTGAACTTTTCCTGGTAAAAAGTAAGTAAATTTTAGCTCCTCAATGCAATACCTTGCCATTTCGAGCAACGAATAGCTAGTATGTGTTAATGCAAAATGTGTTTCCTTAGTTAGTCCACCACTAGAACACCCTAAAAGTTTCCACTGATCTAACCACTCAAGTAACTTATTTAAATAAATATATCTAACATCATCATTTTGAACAGTTAACGGCTTTTGATACTCATTCATCTTATGGTGTCCTTTAAAGATACTTTTGACATTGACTATTGACCACCATGTAGATATAATTTTAATAAATTCAGCTGTTGTTTCGTAATTTAAAATACTATTTTCTTTACCAATAACCATTATTGCCTCTGCAAAACGACTGTCAAATATTTGTAATGCTAGCTTGACATTTTGTCTTTCCAAATTGGTTGGATACAGAACTTTCAGAGTCAAACCATAACTATATTTTACAATTCTGCCTGCCTCTAATGAATGGAGACTTTTTATGCATGCAAATGCCGCTGTTTCGACCTTGGAAAAATTTTCAAAATTTGGATAAAATAAACATTGCCCAGAAGTTTTTTGATTTATCCAGTTGTTCCTGACACACTTCAAGATGTGCACTGAGTCAATAACAAAAAATAGTGGCCGAGATAAGTCTGCAGGGTTTTTATACACAATACTAATTTTTGGAGGCATACAAAATAATGACATGGCTTTTTTATTTATTGAATTATTGTCAGAGACAATTGCCACAATTCTATAACCTATATTTTCTAAACCAATTATAATTTTCTTAAGATATTGATACAGATCCTCAGCATTTAATGATTTAACTGGTAACATATGTGCCACATCCTTGAAAGGTGATAATAAGCTACGTATCATAAAAACATAAGCACTTGTAGCAGCTTTTTCACAGTTGTAGGCCATGCCACACAAATTTCCTCCTTTAAAATCAAAACATGAATTTAAATGCACTTCATCCATCATAATAATTACAGTTTTATCATTTTCTTCTAAATCCTTGCATCTTTGTTTAACATATCCTAAAAAGTCATCATTAAATTGCTCAGTAATAGGATTAAGAGAAAACATTGAATAAATTCTACGAATAGTACGTGGATGGGGAATAGAAATGTAACCTGAATGTCGTAAAAACTTGTATGCATGCGGTGAGATCGAGTTTAACAAACTGCAAAAAATAAGTAAATCTGGAGTATATCGATACTTCTCTTTCTTTACATTTAGTTTATTTACTTGCTCTGAAAGGAAGTTCAGTTCAGTTTCTTTTTCAGGTAACACTCTTTTCAATTCTGAAAGCATATCATCCACAATTTGTATAGAATTCTTAATATATTCTTCATTTTGTAAGTTATGAGACAGACTTTCAACTTCCTTTAGTACTTCTAGAAACATATTTACATTACTAATTTTTAGAGGGAAAACAAATTTACCAATAGATTTTATAGCGATGTTTTTAATATAAACACATACTGTTAAATCCTCATTTATTACTACCGATTTCTGAATTTCTGGAGCTGGGTCACTTAAAATATCAAGTAACATAGTTGAATTTTCAGTATGTACAGTTGTCCAAAATGTTTCTAAAATCTGATGTTCTAGGCAATTATTGAATTCAATTAAACTTTCAAATGATCGTTCATTATCATACCGTTCTTTCATTTTCAAACTTTCTTCTATCGCTTTCTCCAGGTATTTCTCTTCTAAACGAGCTTTCTTCTTTTCTGGTGACATTCTCGATACAGAATTTGATGACATGTAGGATGGGCCATCAGGGAATTGAGAAGGTATGCATCCTTTTTTCAAACGTGGCCTAGAAATTGGGGCTTTAATTAACTTCGCTGATTTCTCATCATACATTTCGATTTCTCGTATTATTTCATCTGATCGAAAATGTAATTCACATAACTATAAAAGAAAATATTCAAAAATCAACTTGTCGTGAGTACAAAAGTTAGATGCATGTTAATATTTAGTAACAGAAGTCAATAAGCCCTATGATTTAAATAAATAATTTGATACATAAATACAAATTAAAAAACCAGTAATATCATTTCAATTACGTGTATAATTTAAGTAATTTGTAAAATCTGGAATGCTCATCATAATGATTACAGCTTTATTTACATTTAAAGAAAATTATATATTTGAGATAATTGTTTACAACAAACACTGGTTACCAAATACAAATAATTACATTAAATACATCATACCAAACTTTCATATATCATTACAAAAATTTTAAAATGAAACCTATTATGATTACTTAGTAGTTCCTTGTCATATAAATTATGATAAATTTGGAATAACTACAGAATCTGCCTGCACAGTATACTAGAAAGCATTTACAAATTATTGGCATTTATGTAACTACTAAATTTAGAATTATTCCTGTTATATGGAACTTTATTTCATTCATAAAACTTTGAAGGAAAATATTTTTTTGAAATGATTAAAACAGGCAAGATTAAAATCTTTCAAACATAAAACTTCTTACCCACAGATCAAAATCTAATATCGTAAGCATAAACATCACATACCTATCAATAAAAGTAATAAAAAAATGTAAAGATACAAAACATAAAAAATGCAGTAAAATTGAACTTACTCTGGTATGTTTAGTAGGTTGAAAGCCATCTTTTCTTCGTAGACTCCTTATCCATTTCATCCGGAGTTCAGTCTCATTTGGAAACTTGAATACAGCCACTTTTGGTCCGTTTTTATAATTACCACGACATGTGGCTACAGCACATTTATGAGGCATCGTATGAAATTATAAAAGCACGAGACAATATATAAAAAAAGCACGAGACAATATAAAAACTCTGTCGCTAACGCAAATAACCGCTCCACGTTCGTCGCTCTTGGCTCAACTACGGGGCTTTGATTTTGTTTGAAGGAGCGAGGTGAGTCAGAGACGACTACCTGTGACGTCAGAGCTTCCCCTCCCTTCAGTGTCCCGGCTTCCTTCTATAAGGAGGTGTTGTTTAGGGGCGATTTTTGGCACCCCATTGGGAAGGCCAACAGTTTGTGACGTCACTAAACTACGAGCCTTCAGTAGGGAGGCTTGTGTTTAAGCAACACCTCCTTATAGAAGGAAGCCGGGACACTGGAGCGAGGGGAAGCTCTGACGTCACAGGTAGTCGTCTCTGACTCACCTCGCTCCTTCAAACAAAATCAAAGCCCCGTAGTTGAGCCAAGAGCGAGCAGTCATTAACAGCATTGGCACATGGATTCTCGTCATGAACGAGGAGAGTGAAGGACGTAAGAGCTCAGAGCTCCTGCAAAGCAATGTGAACCCGAATACGGCGCCGCCAGCTCGTAATTCTACCGCTGCCTCATCTCAATTAAGGATCACCACCGATATGGACACGACTACTCCTCCACCTGCCTCTCCCTCAGCTATGGAATTGTCGAAAAGCGCAATACAAATCTACGCCTTGAAAAATAGACATACTGATTTACTTTTCGATATCCAGCGACTGCAGCGTTCAGACAACCCAGCCAAGGACCAGATGATAAAGCAAATGACCGACGAAGGTGAGCGCATTTTATTTTCTCTTCACACCTTATGCACGAACCTAGGAGTAAACCTCTTTACCCTTCCTGCCACAGAAGATGAATTTTTTAAAGAGTGTCAGGCTAAATCTTCACAACCCCCCATTTCGGAACACACCACACCAAATTCTCCTAAAACCACCCCTACTGAAAAACCAAAAACCCCAATAGAAACTCCTAAATCTGACCCAAAAAAACGCACACGCCCTACAGATTCTGAAGGGTTTGTAATACCACCTAAACACTTAATTGCAAAAAAATCCCAAACAAAACCCATCTCTACTGAATCTAATAGTAACATAACCACTCCAAATTCTTTTAATCTCATCCAAACAAATAATTCAACAGAACAACCTACTCAGCAGCCGACAGACATTCCAATTCCAAAAGTACATACACCCCCACCAATTTTTATTAAGCCTAGAGCTGATTGGTTCTTCCTCTTAAATCAACTCAAAAGACACGCACCGACAGTCCAATCAAAACAGGACATTGACTTTTTAAAACTAAACACCTCAAATGAAACTGACTACAGGACTGTCGTTAGATTTTTAACAGACAACACTATTGAATTTAAATCACACACCTTAAAGTCAGACAGACCACTAAAAATAGTTATTAGGGGATTACCCTCAAACACACCACTCAGTGTTGTGCAGACTGCGGTGGAAGTCCTCGGTTTTAAGATTCATAAAATATCCCAACTTAAACGATGGAAGACTAAGATGCCGATGCCACTATTCTATCTCCAAATCTACAACAGTTTAAAGGCTTCAGAAATCTACAATATCACCGAGCTGCTGGGGACCGAAGTTGCTATGGAGCACTTCAAAGGCCAGAAAGGCCCTTCACAGTGCTGGCGCTGTCAAGGGTTCTTCCATTCATCCGAGGTTTGCACTCTTCCAAGACGATGTGTTAAATGTGCTGGACCACATCAAGCCAAGGATTGCCCAAAACCCTTTGAAGAGCCCAACAAGTGCGCCAACTGCTCCGGAAACCACGCAGCTAACTGGCGCTCATGCCCAAGATTTCCAGGATCGAAGAATAGACCAAACCCAATCTGACCACTGAAAAAAACAACACAAACAATATTAATCTAAAAAACAACACACAATTTCCAACACTGTCGGCTGCACCTACACCCAGTGCAAATAATATTCGACCTGGAGTTTCATTCTCCGCAGCACTTACGGGTATGCAACAAGCTGCACCCCAAATTATTCCAAATTTATCGGTCCCCTTAGGAGCTAATTCGACGCTAAATTGCACCGAAATCCTATTGGCAATCATTCAAATTTCAAACCAGCCTGGTATTGACCAGAGCAGACTTCTTTTGGCATTCAAAAACGCCTAACCGCAGCTCAGAGTGGCTCCATCTGGTGCTGACGCGGCTTACTACATCTTTGAGAGTTATATTACTCTCCAATTCTCTGATATCCCCAGACAGTAAAATTCAATACTTTGAAAGGATTGAAAAACCTAAAACTATGCACTTGGAATGCAAATGGCATTCTATCCAAATTCCATGAGTTTCGAGACTATGTGGAAGAGAAAGATTTTGACATTATTTTTGTCCAAGAGACCAAACTCCAGCCAGGGAGAACTCCCAAGCTTGCAAATTATGCATTATATAAAAATGACAGACAAGCTTCTAATACTCGTGATGTTTATCATGGTGGCACATGTGTCTATATTAAAAATTCAATACCACACAAAAGAATTGACACTCCGAGTATGAGTAAACTCGAGGCAACAGTCATCGAAATTTTCATTCAAAATTCGCCCTCCCTTGTAATGATCTCTGCCTATCTTCCACCAGGTGGAAATTTACCTGTGGTTGATTTTAACAAATTGCTCACCTTTTCCAACAATCTAATCATAGCTGGTGATTTAAATTGTCACCACCAGCATTGGAGATGCCATAGATCAAACCCTGCTGGTCGTGGCCTTCTAAAATGGGCTCAGTGCGCCCAAGTTAAAATTATTGCGCCGGATTCCCCTACTAGATATGGTTCACGGGGTGCCCCTTCTTTCATCGATTTGGCACTCTTTCGAAACATCCCTTTTGGATATCACGTGACTGTGGAAAACTGTTTATCCTCAGATCACAACCCCGTAATCATAGACCTTAACTGTACTATCTTTAATCAAAATTCTCCGGCACTCGTCTCTACAAACTGGGACAATTTTAGTTTCAAACTTAAAAGTAAAAGTTTGCCCTCCCTTGAAATTAAATCCAGCCATGGTATAGACTCGGCAGTTGATCACTTAACGACCATTTTAACAGATACTTATAAGGAAGTATCAAAACCCACCCTCAGACCCAATTTTCGTAAATTACCTCAAGAAATTAAACTCAAAATTAAAGAAAAGAATAAAGTACGGAGACTTTGGCAAAGAAATAGAAATCCTGGCTTAAAAATTCAACTCCGTGCTCTCCAAAATGAGATCAAGGCATCATGTGACCATTTCTTCCAATCACAATACACGACTTACATTCAGTCCCTAACGACCAATGATAACAGTCTTTGGCGCGCATCAGCCCGCCTACGCAAACACAAATCTAACACTCCGTCCTTAGCTACGGATGCAGTGGTGGCTCACACAGACGCTGAGAAATCCGAATTAATTGCGGATTCTCTTCAAACTCAATTTACACCACATAATGAAGGAATTTTTGCGAACAGCGCAAGTTCTTTCCCACAAGATGTTGAACGTTTCCTCTCCTCGCCTTTTGCGAGAGAAATACAATATACATCCATGAGCGAGGTAAGCGAATACATTACCAAGCTCAAACCCAAAAAAGCCCCTGGTATGGACTCTATTTCTAATCGTATGATTAAAAATTTACCCACCCAGTATCTATTTTTCTTAGTAATGCTTATAAATTTTATGATACAGCATTGCTATTTTCCTCAAAGCTGGAAACAAACACTTATTGTGCCTATTCCAAAACCAGGCCAAAGCCTTTCTAACCCTCAAAATTATAGACCTATCAGCCTCCTATCCTCGTTATCTAAGATATACGAGTTTGTGTTACTTAAACGCCTGAATGATTTTCTCCGAAATCACAACGTTCTGATTGATGAACAATTTGGATTTCGAGCAAAACACTGCACCACGCACCAGCTGCTGAGGACAGTGGAGTTCATTCACGAAGGGTTTCGTAACAAAATGCTTACTGGCGCTTTATTTCTTGACATAGCCAAAGCATTTGATAGGACTTGGCATATAGGAATTATTATCAAGCTCATACGACTTGACGTTTCGGCCCATTTAATACATATAATTAATTCGTACCTCACTAATAGATCTTTTTCTGTACGAGTTAATTCTATCATTTCGACACCCCGTCCTATACTAAGCGGCGTCCCCCAAGGGTCACTTTTAGGCCCAATTTTGTTCAACATTTTCATAAATGACATACCAAAATCACCAAGTATCACTCTTGCACTTTATGCAGATGATACGGCCATCCTAGCTCAACACAAACGCCTGGAAAACTTAGTCCAAAACATTCAGAGTTATCTCTCTAGCCTTGAGCACTGGCTCATCACTTGGAAAATAAAAATTAATGTTGCTAAATGTGCTGCTATGATATTCAAACGTAGCCCCCTCCCGTACCCTTCCATTAATATTAAATTCTTTGACGACTATGTTCCCTGGTCAAACTCTTACAAGTACCTAGGAGTTGTACTTGATTCAAAATTAACCTGGCGCCTTCACATCGAAAATGTTCTCAACAAAGCAAAAGGTGCCAGAGCCCAACTGTACCCATTTTTAGCTCGAAAGAGCAATCTGTCAATTAAAAACAAAATCCTTCTCTATACTTCCATAATAAGACCTGTCTTTATGTATGCATGTACAATCTGGGGTACTGCTGCAAAAACTCATGTGAAAAAACTTCAATCTTTTCAAAGTAAAACCTTACGTATGGCCCTAAACGCAGCTTGGTACGTCCGTACAGATGTGATTCATTCGGACCTTAACATTAAACCTGTTGATTACCTTATCAAAAAACATAGTCAAAATTTATTCCTCAAAATTGAACAGATTGATAACCGAGCACTTCAGCAGATGCCAGCCTACGATCCTGCTATTCGCAGCTCACAGAAGAGACCAAGAGCCGTGATTGGCCGAGAGTTCGGCATCTACCCTCCATCTAAAAGGGCAAGACACGCCCTCTCAACATCAGTTCCAGCTCCCGCGCCATGAGGGAAGGAAGTCTCTTCAGCGAGCTGCCATATAATTGCTTATGACCATCTCTACTTGCAACCAAGATCTTCACGCAAAGTTATCAATCTGTTCGCATAGAATCACATCTCCCGCAGATTTTTAAAATCTGCCTATGAATATTTTCAACGCGTTCATATTTATTATTTGCACTATCCTACACAAGCCACATGCCAATGAGCCTATTAATCTTAAAATCTTTCCTCTCCGCTTTCTGCTTTAGTGTTGTATTGTGTATAAAAATTTATAAAAACCAAAAAAAGTATAAAATATAAAATACAAAAAAATTATAAAACCTAAAAACTTATAAAAATTATTATGATTCTTAAGTTTTTATTATCTCATCTCTATCCCTAAACTTTCTTGAGCCAGTGGCTCCCTCTAGTGTGCATCAAGTAATTCACTTATGCAAAATCTTTCTCATTTCTGCTCGCTTTTAGTAATTATGATGAGGAGGTAAATGGTTTTGAACCATAGGAACTCCGTAATTTTCAAATCATTGGCATTGGCAGCCAAGAGCGACGAACGTGGAGCGGTTATTTGCGTTAGCGACAGAGTTTTTATATTGTCTCGTGCTTTTTTTATATATTGTCTCGTGCTTTTATAATTTCATACGATGCCTCATAAATGTGCTGTAGCCACATGTCGTGGTAATTATAAAAACGGACCAAAAGTGGCTGTATTCAAGTTTCCAAATGAGACTGAACTCCGGATGAAATGGATAAGGAGTCTACGAAGAAAAGATGGCTTTCAACCTACTAAACATACCAGAGTAAGTTCAATTTTACTGCATTTTTTATGTTTTGTATCTTTACATTTTTTTATTACTTTTATTGATAGGTATGTGATGTTTATGCTTACGATATTAGATTTTGATCTGTGGGTAAGAAGTTTTATGTTTGAAAGATTTTAATCTTGCCTGTTTTAATCATTTCAAAAAAATATTTTCCTTCAAAGTTTTATGAATGAAATAAAGTTCCATATAACAGGAATAATTCTAAATTTAGTAGTTACATAAATGCCAATAATTTGTAAATGCTTTCTAGTATACTGTGCAGGCAGATTCTGTAGTTATTCCAAATTTATCATAATTTATATGACAAGGAACTACTAAGTAATCATAATAGGTTTCATTTTAAAATTTTTGTAATGATATATGAAAGTTTGGTATGATGTATTTAAGGTAATTATTTGTATTTGGTAACCAGTGTTTGTTGTAAACAATTATCTCAAATATATAATTTTCTTTAAATGTAAATAAAGCTGTAATCATTATGATGAGCATTCCAGATTTTACAAATTACTTAAATTATACACGTAATTGAAATGATATTACTGGTTTTTTAATTTGTATTTATGTATCAAATTATTTATTTAAATCATAGGGCTTATTGACTTCTGTTACTAAATATTAACATGCATCTAACTTTTGTACTCACGACAAGTTCATTTTTGAATATTTTCTTTTATAGGTATGTGAATTACATTTTCGATCAGATGAAATAATACGAGAAATCGAAATGTATGATGAGAAATCAGCGAAGTTAATTAAAGCCCCAATTTCTAGGCCACGTTTGAAAAAAGGATGCATACCTTCTCAATTCCCTGATGGCCCATCCTACATGTCATCAAATTCTGTATCGAGAATGTCACCAGAAAAGAAGAAAGCTCGTTTAGAAGAGAAATACCTGGAGAAAGCGATAGAAGAAAGTTTGAAAATGAAAGAACGGTATGATAATGAACGATCATTTGAAAGTTTAATTGAATTCAATAATTGCCTAGAACATCAGATTTTAGAAACATTTTGGACAACTGTACATACTGAAAATTCAACTATGTTACTTGATATTTTAAGTGACCCAGCTCCAGAAATTCAGAAATCGGTAGTAATAAATGAGGATTTAACAGTATGTGTTTATATTAAAAACATCGCTATAAAATCTATTGGTAAATTTGTTTTCCCTCTAAAAATTAGTAATGTAAATATGTTTCTAGAAGTACTAAAGGAAGTTGAAAGTCTGTCTCATAACTTACAAAATGAAGAATATATTAAGAATTCTATACAAATTGTGGATGATATGCTTTCAGAATTGAAAAGAGTGTTACCTGAAAAAGAAACTGAACTGAACTTCCTTTCAGAGCAAGTAAATAAACTAAATGTAAAGAAAGAGAAGTATCGATATACTCCAGATTTACTTATTTTTTGCAGTTTGTTAAACTCGATCTCACCGCATGCATACAAGTTTTTACGACATTCAGGTTACATTTCTATTCCCCATCCACGTACTATTCGTAGAATTTATTCAATGTTTTCTCTTAATCCTATTACTGAGCAATTTAATGATGACTTTTTAGGATATGTTAAACAAAGATGCAAGGATTTAGAAGAAAATGATAAAACTGTAATTATTATGATGGATGAAGTGCATTTAAATTCATGTTTTGATTTTAAAGGAGGAAATTTGTGTGGCATGGCCTACAACTGTGAAAAAGCTGCTACAAGTGCTTATGTTTTTATGATACGTAGCTTATTATCACCTTTCAAGGATGTGGCACATATGTTACCAGTTAAATCATTAAATGCTGAGGATCTGTATCAATATCTTAAGAAAATTATAATTGGTTTAGAAAATATAGGTTATAGAATTGTGGCAATTGTCTCTGACAATAATTCAATAAATAAAAAAGCCATGTCATTATTTTGTATGCCTCCAAAAATTAGTATTGTGTATAAAAACCCTGCAGACTTATCTCGGCCACTATTTTTTGTTATTGACTCAGTGCACATCTTGAAGTGTGTCAGGAACAACTGGATAAATCAAAAAACTTCTGGGCAATGTTTATTTTATCCAAATTTTGAAAATTTTTCCAAGGTCGAAACAGCGGCATTTGCATGCATAAAAAGTCTCCATTCATTAGAGGCAGGCAGAATTGTAAAATATAGTTATGGTTTGACTCTGAAAGTTCTGTATCCAACCAATTTGGAAAGACAAAATGTCAAGCTAGCATTACAAATATTTGACAGTCGTTTTGCAGAGGCAATAATGGTTATTGGTAAAGAAAATAGTATTTTAAATTACGAAACAACAGCTGAATTTATTAAAATTATATCTACATGGTGGTCAATAGTCAATGTCAAAAGTATCTTTAAAGGACACCATAAGATGAATGAGTATCAAAAGCCGTTAACTGTTCAAAATGATGATGTTAGATATATTTATTTAAATAAGTTACTTGAGTGGTTAGATCAGTGGAAACTTTTAGGGTGTTCTAGTGGTGGACTAACTAAGGAAACACATTTTGCATTAACACATACTAGCTATTCGTTGCTCGAAATGGCAAGGTATTGCATTGAGGAGCTAAAATTTACTTACTTTTTACCAGGAAAAGTTCAGACAGATCTCCTAGAGAATAGATTCGGAAAATATAGACAGCTGGCTGGTTCACAACATAATATTTCTATAAGGCAAGTATATGAAACTGAAGCAAAATTAAGATTACAAAGTCTTCTGCCAACTGTTATTAAATCATCAAAGTATGGAGGAATTCCTATTTATCTAAATTGTAAAAACCTGTGTATTGAATCTCTGGAGCAAGAAAATATTGGATGCACTTTCTCAGGAAGAATAACTATTACAAATGAAGATATACAAAATGTTCAAAATGACATACCAATTTTAATGTAGATAGCTGGTTACTGTAGTTATAAAGTTGTGAAACTATTAAGCTGTGATATTTGTAAAGGCAATCTAACTATTGATAAAGAATTAATTGTAGAAAATGAAGGACAGTCTTGGATAAAAAGATTTGATAGAGGACTTCTATATCCTCATCCTGATGTACTAAATTCAGTAATATATAATTATGTTGTTATTCAAAGACTTGTATCTGAAGAATTTGAGAATGAATTTTTATTTTCTGCAAATCAGAGGGATATAGCATGTAACTTAACTCTAGACATAGTGATAGAAAATGACATTTTTTTAAATCTAGATGATTGCCCTAAAGCTCATGAGTCGCAGAAAGTGTTAAAGCAGATTCTTTGGTCATCAACGAACACATTTTAAAATAATTATTGCAAATTAAAGAATGATACACTAAACCAGAAAAGCATTGCAGAAGTGCGTAAATTGAAAACTTTAAAGCATAAATAAAAATATAATGGGTGTTTAGCAATTAAACATTTAAAAAATGTAGGTTTTAATTCAAATGATGCTGTATTTCATAGACTAGTAAGTTTAGTAACTTTAATGCATGTAACAAGACACAAAAAATTAATTGCAAAGCCTAGTGATGTTAGTTCAGATTTATTTCTGTTGAAAAAATATTTTCGCATCTAACAGTTACTGTTACACATTATTGTGAATTCCTTATTTTTTTTTTTTTTTCTACTCATGTATGCTGTCTGTTTAACCTTGAGATCACTTGAAAAGTAATAGTAACGAAAAATTCATTTCTATGCATCTATGTAAATAAGTGTCTGGGTTGTATTTTAAATGGTCCTTATTATTAATGTGGATATCAAATTAGTGTTAACATATGGTAAGATTCTTTATCATTATAATTGACTTGAAATATTGAAAAATTCATTTCCTTGCCCTTAATTTGTTGTGTAAAAAAGTGTCTGCGTTATGTTTTTATGTGGCCACTACTTTTATCATTTGGGTATAATTTTGGTGTTAACATGATAAAATACTTTATCAAAGTAACAGTTATATGTTTCAAAATGCTTACAAAATGTTATGTATATAATAACTGCCACTGTTATACTGGTAATGGGTCATTATACTTTTGATATGGACAGATATTGACTGTTTTACATTCAGATGACTTGAAATATTGAAGAAGGCATTTCCTTGCCTTTAAATTGTCATTGCGTAAAAAGGTGTCTCGGTTTGTGTTTTAGCGCAGCCACTACTTTTATCATTTGGGTATAAGTTTGGTGTTGACATATGGTAAAATGCTTTCTCCTGATAAAAGTGACATGTTTCAGCATGGGTACAAAATGATATGTATATAATAACTGCCACTGTTATACTGGTAATGGGTCATTATACTTTGTTGATATGGACAGATACTGACTGTTTAACATTCAGATGACTTGAAATATTGAAGAAGGCATTTCCTTGCCTTTAAATTGTCATTGCGTAAAAAGGTGTCTCGGTTTGTGTTTTAGCGCAGCCACTACTTTTATCATTTGGGTATGAGTTTGGTGTTGACATATGGTAAAATGCTTTCTCCCGATAAAAGTTATGTTTCAGCATGCTTACCGAATGATATGTATATAATAACTGCCACTGTTATACTGGTAATGGGTCATTATAATTTTGTTGATATGAACATATACTGACTGTTTTATATTTAGATGACTTGAAATATTGAAGAAGGCATGTCCTTTTTTTAATTTGTCATCGCGTAAAAAAGTATCTCGGTTTGTGTTTTAGTGCGGCCACTACTTTTATCATTTGGGTATAAGTTTGGTGTTGACATATGGTAAAATGCTTTCTCCTGATAAAAGTGATATGTTTCAGCATGGGTACAAAATGATATGTATATAATAACTGCCACTGTTATACTGGTAATGGGTCATTATAATTTTGTTGATATGAACATATACTGACTGTTTTATATTTAGATGACTTGAAATATTGAAGAAGGCATGTCCTTTTTACTTCCTTGTACGAAGTAAAAAAGAAGTATTGTAATCGCGAAAAGTTTCAGGCAGCATATTTCACCGAAAATATCCATTTTGACCGCTATCGAATGCAATTTAACGATGTTTTTGCACCATATCTGTACGTAAAGACAGAATAAAATACTCTTTTCCTTCAAAAAAATTATAAAACTGCTTAAAAAAACTTAAACTAAAATTAATTCTGAAGAGAATTTTTCGTGGCTTCTGTACGAACGTATGTACGTACGTTCGTGCGTACGTACATATCTCACATAACTCAAAAACGAGTAGCCTCAGAATGTTGAAATTTTGTATATAGGACTGCTATAACATGTATATGTGCACCTCGTATTTTGGTTGCAATCGGCCACACCAAACGTATATAAATATATTTATATATATATCCACTCTATGACTTGAAATATTGAAGAAGGAATTTCCTTGCCTTTAATTTGTCATCGCATAAAAATGTGTCTGGGTTATGTTTTAAGTGGGCACTACTCTTATCATTTTGATATAATTTTTGTGTTAACATATGGTAAAATGTTTTATCGAGGTAACAGTTATATGTTTCCAGCATGATTAGAAAATTGTATGTTTATAATAGCTGCTGCTATTATACTGGGGATGGGTCATTATAATTTTGTTCATATGGACATGCACTGACTGTTTTATATTCAGAGCACTTGAAAGATGATAATATTGAAAAATTCATTTTCGTGCTGTTGAGTGTTTGCTGCATAAAATGGTATCTGGGTTGTATTTAAATGGCTACCACTTAATGTTTAGTAAGTGGTTATCATTTGGTGTTAACATACTGTAAAATGCTTTCTCATGATAAAAGTTGTGTTTCAGCATGCTTACAAGATGACAAGTTTATGGTAACTGCTGCTTTTATACTGAGAATGGGTCATTATAATTTATATTTTTTATATGGGCATGTACTGACTGTTTTACACTTAAAAATATTGAAAAATTCATTTCCTTGTCTTTAATTTGTTGTTGTGTAAAAAAGGGTCTATGTTGTGTCTTTAAGTGGCCATTACTTATATCATTTGAGTATAATTTTCATGTTACCATATGATAAATTACTTTATCAAGATAACAGTTATGTGTTTCAGCATGGCGACAAAATAACAGGTTTGTAATAACTCCTACTATTATTCTGGGAATTGGCTGAATAAAGGGTGTCTCTGATTAGGAGCACTCATTTCACAAACCTGTGATTTTCATGTGCATTTTGAAATTACCGGTGTCCCATAATTAAGACTGGTGGCTTTCTGGACAAATCATTTTGATATATTCTTTGCTTAAATTAAACAAGCCTGATAGCGAGTAACTTAGAAGATCACGATTTTAGCTTGGAAAAATTACAACAAAATTGTGTTGCATGTAGTGACCAGATACTTTCAAATTGGATACTGGTGCATAGGTAAAACATTTTTATTATTTTCTATATTTGAAACATTAACTGATAATCACTTCCTTTACACAGCATCAATAAATGTTTTTACATATACTGGTGATGCTGACATCCATTAGCTGTTGAATGTATCTTTATATGCTTCATAAATAATAATAGCCATCGTATAAAATTTAATATCATTTGTGCACCTGAAGTGTTTTAAATGGTAATGGACGGTCTTCTCAAGTGTTTGCCCGATATTTATCCATATTATGGCAGTATCGTAATACATTTTGAAACTATTAATTGGCTGTTGTAAAAAGTTAATAACGGTGTTTGTAATTGCCAGACAAAATGGGTTGAAATTTAATGAATAGAAACTTGAACTTGCAGTATCAAAATTTAAATATTAAGGTCACATAGTCTCATCTTATTGTTTCTGATGAGACCCAATTAATATAGAAGCAGTTTTGAAATTTTCACACCTGTTAATAAATAAGAATTGATGAGATTTCTTAGTATGGCAATATGCTTAATGAGATTTCTGCTTCAATTTTTACAAGAAAGTTTGAATAATTTATTGATAAAAAGAGATCAGCTAGTTTTAACTTATTTGTATGTTATAACTTAGGTGTTGTGTTGTTATGCTGACTGCTTGCATAAAATTGTAAATAAAATTTTTTTATTTTTCACTTGTGAATCTTTATTTTCAAGTTCAGCTATATAACTAACACAATACAGTTAAGTACATATACAACTAATATTATTGGTTCTACAGATTTAAGCAATAATTTTAAATTGCACATTGAATTATTTGCTAAGCAAACCTCTGATATACTAATTTATTTGAAACTTGCAAGACACATAGCATATTATAGACAAAATTTAGTGCATTTTTATACCATTTTCTTTTAAAGACAAATTACTGATTGGAAGAAAAATGAAATGATAAGTAATAGTTTGTATGCAGATAATTTGGGTTTTTTTCATAAATATTAGAAAAATATAAAGCAATATTAAATTATGAGGGAAAAGTCAGAAATTCCTTTTTTGAGTTAGTATGGCTGATTTTTAACTTTTTAAATGCTGCTGTGAAACCTACAAGGAAGTATAATTCATTAAAGTCAAGAAATAAGAAACAAAAAATTCTTAAATTTATGTCAAATTTTATTGTGTTAAATTTTGAAGTAATTAAATTATTCATTATATATAATTGAATCTCTGAATAAAATCCCACCCAAGTATCTATATCAAATAGTGAAATCAACGTTAAGTACGGCACTAGCGCGCAGCCTGTTTTGTTTCGTTGCTCTCTTGGGGGTTTCGACATAGACGACTACGCGTGACGTCACAATCCAGTGTCCCGGCTTCCTTCTATAAGGAGGTGTTGGTTTAAGAAGGTGTTGCCAAGGCTGTATCAGTTAGCTTTTGTCATTTTGAACTATCCAGCGTCACAGTCTTCCACCTATTGATATCAACGTTTTTTAACCACTTTTCCACATTGTCTAGTCACCTCGTTCGTGGTCTTCCTCACATGCTCTTTCCCTCTGGTTTTTGGAATGTCAATTTCTTCACTGGGTTTTTCATCTCCATATCTGTATTTATGGCCTAGCCATCTTAGTTAAGAGGCTTTAATAAATTGTACTATATTTGGTTCTCTAAAGTTTTGATTTAGTTCAAAATAATATCTTATTCTCCACTATTTTCCAGTACTGTTCCAAAAGTTCTTAGAATCGTTCGGTCAAATGTCGTTACTCTATCCTCATCTGCTTTATTCATTGTCCAGTACTCATTTCTATACAATACTAAAGATTTTTCTAAGTACTTTCAACTAAGTTCTTTTAACTGTAGTTTTACTGCTAAGTATTTTGATTTAACTATATTTCGTAATCCATAACAGCATGCTAATTCACTTCTTGATTTCAGTTGTTACATCATTATTATTATTTACTCACATATTTAAATTGTTCGATCCCCTTAAAAAAAATAATCATTTATTTTCAGTGGTATCAGGTTATGTCTTCTGTTTGTAATTGCTGTGAACTAAATATTTATAACTTGTTAATAGAAAATAAATATAACCATCTGCAAAGAAAGTCCTAAAATATTTACTGTAACTAATTTATATATTAGCAGTTGACAACAATAATTAATTAATATTATTAGGAATTTTACATTAAAATAACAGAATAAATCAAGTTGTCAGGAAATATACTATTGACTTAAAGTTGAAACGAACAGAGCGTTTATTTTTGGAATAATGCGATTTTTTAAACGTGAGTTGTGAAACAATTGTGTAACACTTAACAACTTACTTTGAATTAAATTTTGAAATTAAGTTTAAAATAATTTCCACTAGGACTGCTTTAATCACTTTTACAGCTATTCACATTTATTTGTAAATAAGGTCATATCATTCGGTTAAAAATCAAATTCTCCGAGTAAAAGAGAAAGTAAACAAGTTTTTAACAGCACATTACCTAAATGACATTAGTTTAAGGTTTCTTAAAACAAAAACTGAAGTTGTTCTGTTTTCATGAAGTAGCAGAACTTTTGTTACTTCCTGAAAATGCTTTTTTTATTCTACATTCACTTTTTCAGTTGATGGAAGAGAGAAATTTGTTTTAATTGCACTCCCCGCTTTTTCTCTTAATTAAAAATATTTAATTAAGCTTCTGTTTGAAACATTAAAAGCCGAAAATACGTACTGTTTTATGTGTTGAACAATTTCGAGATTAACATTTCCCTTTTCAGCTAAGTACACCAAAATACAATTTATGCACCGTAAGAAATCTTGTGATCTTCAATAGGAGATTATCAAACTGCAGTTTAATAAAATAAAATGCCTGCAGTTTAATAAAAGAATCGCAAATATTATTAAAAAGGTTTTAAGAAAGTTTAGGAGGCTAAACTTGCAGAATCATTAAGATTTTTGATGCGGAAGACGTGAAAAAAGAGAAGTGCCCTCACTGGAACTCGAACCTAGACCTCTCACATTCACGCCGAGTGTGCTACTGTTACACCACGAAGCAAACAGAGAATATCTTATAAAAGTTCTTAGAAAAAAATAGTTTTCATCCAAATTCTTAAATAATCTGGGAGTCTGGTAAGTGTGCTTACTTCAGCTAATTAGCATCCGGTATTATAGAAACTTTCTACTAAATGAAACTTTCTAGGACACATAATCAACATCCATACTTAATGACAGTTAATTTATTCTGATAATGCTCTGAAAATACCGTGTGAACAATTTTTAGGACTAATTTTCAGTTTAAAGAAAAGACATTTCTTGAATTAAGAATAAAAAAAAATGAAAAGGTAAATTGCATGTTATAGTACGAAATGTCGACAGCTCTTTAAGATGAATCGAAATTTAAACTTTATCAAGATTTCTTGAAAACTCCTCAGCTTGATAAAATACTAATTGTGTTTACTCTGTGCTTTCTATATCAGATTAAAGTGAAGGTATATTAAATTTAACGAACATGAAATGAATGTTTCTGAGGCTAAATGTGTACAAATGTCTTTATAAGTAATTTCTTTGACCTAACTGAGAAATGTTGGCAAATCCGAGATTCCATAAGTAAAAAATAAGGCTTTTAATTGCATTTATTACTTTATGAAGTAAGTATTCAATAATTCCTTCCAAGAAGTTTTTTTGTTTTTAACGTTTAACATTTTTAGTTAATTCTTTTAAGATTAGATAGTGACACATCATGATGGAATGCTAACAAGCACAAAAGAGAATCAAGATATACGGCTGTTTCTCTTGCAGTCTTTGAACATGTTTGAGATCTTGAACATCAAACTGCTTTATGTTTTTGCCTTCTTGGTAGTACCTGCAATAAAACTGTTTAAAGGTTTGCTAGTAAGTCACTAAAGAACTGAAGAGATCCTCTCAGCTGTATTAGCTAATTTTCCTGTAACATTCTAGGATTATTGAGATTGAGATAGCCAGAGGCATTTCATACATTTCCTGTATTATATTCGTGAACATTTATCTGCTAGCTAAGCCTTTCAAAATTATTGGGCAGTATTACTCCAGTTATTGCAGCGGCGTCATTTTAAAGTAAACAGATGCAGATAGTACTGTGATGTATTTGGTCGAGAACTGTTTTCAATAACAATTATTATCGAACTGTGAATCAAATGCACAACTGATGAACTCATAAGAGCTCAACATGATCCTAATAAATTAGGATTTATATGAACCTGAATAATCTGATGCCGGGCCTTAGTTTAATACCGTTGATGACACATACCGAATATCACGAGTTAAGTGCAACAAGAGACTTTGTAGGATTTTATTTTAATTCAGATTTATTTATATGTTACTCTCTTCTTTATGCTCTCATTTAGAATTAATTTAAATTAAGAACTATATAAATTTAAAATGGATTAGCAACATATATTAGACGAATAGTGTTAAACTGCAATTGGAAACCTTTTTCGGCCAGATTGTTACAAATACTGATTTTCAGTAGCATCTGTATTTTGTTAGTTCCTATCAAGGTAGACTTTCCCTTGTAATCCTCATATTTTCGACTTTAAATGATTGTAATCTGTAAATATTCTTTAATAGCTGAAATATTATATATTTCTATGACTTTTTGAAGTTTTGCAGTGGCAGAGACCTTTTCGATCGATTTAAAACTATCCAGAGCAAGCTGAATCTTATAAGTTGAATATCATATTTCAGAGACTAATTAAATCGAATATTTAGAAGAGGCAAAGTTCACTCATAGTCTTTGCACTCAGATGAGATATGTTCTAATCAAAATGGCAAACTCCGTTTCCTATTAAGTATCTATGAAGTCTTAAAAGGTAATAAGATGCCTCCATATCATTTCCTGCCATATCATAAAAGTGCTAGCAGCTTTCTGATGATCCCCTTGTAAAATGAAATTTTCATGAAGGTTCTGACACCGCTACTACAGAATAGCTACACAATTAAGATTTTAGCTCGCTCATATAATCATAAAATCTATTTGCTTAGTGGTAGTTTGCATAATGACGCTAGTCTCAATAAAATTTGATTCTTCTCAAAATAAATTGATCTTTACGCAGGTGTAGGTGCTTTTATGCTGAAACGACATTATATAACGCTTGTGACTCATATAATTTCGTAAAGCAAAACATCTTTTAGTAAGTCACAATGTTAAATTTTGCAAACCAAAACTTTAGTTAGCCAATAGAAATGAAATGGAACTGTAACTTTATTAATATCTATACTGGAATCTTCGCTTTCAGCTTCCGCTTTTATGTCTTTTTGATGTGCAATCAACTGACTTTTTTTATTAATTCAAATATTTTAAGAAAATCTGAAAAATACAAATGTTATTCTTAAAGAATGGCCGTACGTTTTTGAGATATCTGAGTTTTATTCAAGAAGTGAAGTAAGAATAAAGATTAGTTGAAGAGAATATGACTGCAATGTATTGATATATATTACTGATGCATGACATGGAATATATAATATTTATACTTTGTGAGAAATATTAATTTTTTTTTCAATTTTTACTGCTTCGTATTTCACTTTTTATATGGCATTCTACTGACAAAAAATGAAGTAGAGTAAAACACCCACCAAAATGCCTGAAGCTTTGTTGAATTATGTTGCTAATCCAGATCCTCCATTTACTATGTCAGAAATTAATAGTGTTATAGAAAACCTTAAATTCAATAAAGCTCCTGTTCTTGATTCTATTTCAAACGAAATTTTGAAGCAAGTTCATAGAATGTTTCCAAATTTATTCTCCAAAATCTTCAATACTTGTCTGAGGCTTGGTTCATTTCCTGGTTGTTGGAAAACAGCGAATGTCGTTTCTATCCCTAAGAATAGTGGTCCTCGTATCCCGCATTTAGATAACTTGAGATGCATTAGTCTTCTTCCCAGTTTAGGAAAATGCCTAGAAAAGCTGTTTGTTAATAGAATTACCTGGTTCTTGCATAATAAAAAACTTCTAAATAAAGCACAGTTTCGTTTAACCCCTCATAAGAGTTTTGAAGATGCTCTTTTGTACTTAAAAGACATAGTGGACGAAGGTAAGAAGAGAAATTTACACGCAGTTTTAGTGTTTCTTGATATCAAAGGTGCTTTCGACCACGCCTGGTGGCCTGGGCCTTGTTTTTTAAGGAAAGCTGGTATTCCGTGTAATATTTACCACCTTATTAAAGATTTTCTGCATGACATATCTGCATTGCTCTCCCTTGGCCACGTTTCTTCCTCCCGCATTTTGGAAAGAGGTTGCCCTCAAGGCTCGGTTTCCGGACCTTTATTGTGGAATTTAATTATGAATGATCTACTCAATAGAATCTCACATTGTCCGAGTTGTAAAACAATTGCTTTTGCTGATGATTTACCAATTTGCTTTCAAGAGAAGTGTCCCATTACTCTCTTTAATACGGCTCAGAACACCCTTAATATTATTTCCAATTGGTCCAGACAACAGAAATTGAAATTCAATCCTAATAAATCTAAAATATGATAATTAAAAGAAAGCATGTCAGCTATACAAACCAACAACTGTACTTGGATAATACCTTACTCAAAACGGTGAATGAAATTAAATATTTAGGCGTTATTCTTGATCATAAGTTTTGTTGGAAAAATCATATTATGTATTTATCCAGTGTGAAAATATACTTAGAGGACTTAATCGTGTCTCTTGCAATACTTTTGGTTTAAAATCTAATGTTATCGATATGATTTATAAGCAGGGTATTGTCCCCTTTATTTGCTATGCTTCTAGAGTGTGGGGAACAGCTTTAGAAAAGAAGATTAATTCCCGTTTACTTCGCAGAATTCAAAGAAGAACTTTACTAAGAATTGTGCGTGGCTACAGAACAATTAGCTATGAAGCCTCTTGCGCAAATTTCAGGATTTCCTCCGATTGACCTTCATGTTTTGAATGACAAAAAGTTTAAAGATACCATCGGCAAATTTATGTTCGATACCACGGTGTTGTTTGAAGATCTTTCTCATCCTGCCAATCGTTTGCCAATTCAAACTATCATTTATGACAATTCTGTTGATGATAATTTCCCTGTTGTGTATAATACAGATGGCAGTAAAATTAATAGTCGAGTTGGATTAGCTTATGTCGTTTTCCATCATGGTTATGAAGTGGAATACAAACTCTTTAGAATTCCAAATGAATGCAGTGTTTTCCAAACCGAATCACTGTGCATTAGTGAGTCAATTAAGTGGATATCTAACAACTGTTCGCTAAGTGGTAAATTTCTTATTCGCGCTGTTTCTCTTTAATCCTTATATTCTCTTAGGAACATCTTCTCATATAATAAATTAATTGTCACTTTCCATGCTCTTCTTAAAGACTTTAATAATAAAGGTGTTGATGTTATCTTTTCTCATGTACGTGGCCACACTGGCAATCTAGGAAATGAAAGGGCTGATTGGTTGGCAAAACAAGCTACGCATCTTCAAGTAATCACTCCAATGATACTTCCCAAGTCATTTTACAAGAACAAAAGTAGGGATGATACAATACTCGAGTGGAATGAACTATACGGGAATTCTACTACTGCCTCTTTGACTAAACTATTTTTTCCTTCCATTCCTCACAGACTGAATAATAAACACTTTTTCTGAAATTTTGAAGTTACTCAATTTCTAACTGGACATGGTAAATTCAATTCATATCTGAAGAGATTTAGATTATCTAGTACAGACTTGTGTTCATGCAGTTTCGGGGGAGTGCAAAATGTCGAACATTTGTTATTCTATTGTTCAAAGCTCAAGGAAGGACGAAAGGAACTCATTTCTAAGTTAAACTCTGTGAATATACATTTCCTCCCCCCCTTTTTATGTATTTGTTCAACATAAAATGGCTTTCTCTTTCTTCTGTAAATTTATCTCTTACGTATCCTCTGTGAATTTTTAAGTTTATTTTAATTTGTGTTGTGTTGTTGTATTTGTTTATTTTTTTTACTTACCTCTGTAAGCCTTGTGTAATACTATGTGGTGCACAAGAATTTAAAATTTTCAATAAAAAAAAATAATAAATAAATAATAAAAAAAAAATGCCACGTTCTTTAGCATTGTCATTAGCGGTTTGTGTAATTGTCATTATCGTTCATTAGCGATTTGCGTAAGTGGCATGATACTAAACTAACGTTATGGCGTATATCTAAATAATGTTTAAATTACAATCGATAGGATAATATTAATTTGAATCGATGAAGATTTATGTCATATTTTTTGGAAAGAAATTCATTTCTTAAGAAATTGTGAAACAGTTTAATAGAGTTCAAATCATTCGGAAGTTTCTTTTAAACTTAGTTTAAAAGAATTAAATTGCGTCATTACACAGAAATTAAATGGATTTATTCTATTCTTTACCAGTAGTTTCTGAAAAGTAAATGAAACAGTTGAAAAGGGGAAAGAGTTTATTAAAACGAAACTATCAAAGATTACTCTTGAAATAATATTGCAGGCCTTAAATCTACAGAATCATCGTTTTACAATTAATTTCCAAGACTGCAAAAGTATAGCTAAAGTTATGTCATTTGCATCTGGCACATTATCTTAATTACATAACATTTAGATAAACGTTACTGTTTGACTTCAAGGAAATCAAAAATTAAACTTTTTACTACTTTTATCTAGTAATAATCTGCTGTTGGCCATAATATTACTCCAGTTTTGCGTTCTGGCGATTGGAGGTTCTCCTTTTCTTCCAATATGACCCTTTGTACAACAAAACATACGATGTAAATAAGAATAATGTCAATTGTTTCAATAATTCTTAAGTACTTTTGAAAATGTGAAAAAAGGAACTGAACTAAAAATTTTATTTCTTTGAAATTTTTTGTTCACAAAGATGTGCTATTAAAACACACTGCTCTTTAGTATTTTATGAATAACTTATATATTTTCCATATATCCTGACACTTTCCCCAAAGCCTTCAACAAAAATTACTGAAACCATTGGCCTTGGTTAAAAGTCTAATTGCCGCGAACGTTGCCCAAATTCACTACAAGAGGAGATCGATACTGCCCTCACAAGAAGGGGGAAAAAGACACTTTCATACAGCCAAATTTTAGCAAAGTTTTCATCCCACACTTTTGGTTGCTGTCTAGTAATCAGCTTCGACTATCAACCATACTGTCCAACGCGCTGTATACCTTTCCATAATAAAAGCCGAACTTCTCAAAATCCAAGTAGTTTCAGCCAAACTTCTCTAGAGCGAAGTTAACTATTTACTTTTAGAGAGTAAGTACATTGTAGAAAAAAATAATGAAGACACTAAATGCAACTAGCTTTATTTTGAAAGATGTCTTGTGTAATCTTTCCGGAATAAAGATAAATTCCTGCTTTTACCTTCAAATATCTTTAGAAATTATTGCATAAATCAAACACGAAGAAAAACATGCCAACGTAAATTTAAAAATAAGAGAAAAATGGAGCAACTTTTGCTAGGCGTAGGTTTTGAATAAAAGTTTATCAGTTTCGAGAACGATCAGGCACAGGCCGTTCTTATATTAGGAACAAAAGAATGTTTGCCTAAAGAAATCTTGTTTTCTTCCAAACACTTGTTTCTTCCTGAAGAAGAAGGACCTGTGTCTCTTCGCTTTTGAAACTGAAAGTTTTATTTAAAATCTAAGCAAAAATTAAATGCTTTTTTTTCTAATTTTAAGCTATAGTTGGGAAGGTAGCTGGTACAGACTCTGAAAAGTAATACTTGTATTGTTCCAGTCACTGCTTTGCATTTATGGCTCACTCATTAGCTTACTGTTGCTAAATTTGTTTTATACAAATAATGGCAAAGAGATATAATCTGGATCTTTGTTTCTGATCTATTGAACAGACAGAAAAGCTTCCGATGGTACGCGAAATATCAGCATTTTATTAACTTCCAGTTTTCAAGTATTTCTTTCATATTTGTGTATTGTTTATACATTTTTAAAACTCTTATTTTCACTTAAGCACTTTGTGTAGTTTTTCTTATTAGTTGTTCACAGTATGATGGTTAGCTGTCAGAAATAATATATTACCACTAGTAAAGATTACTCGAAATATTGAATATTACTAGACTTCATGGAACTCTTAACAATAGGTAGATTTTTCTTCCTTGCAAACTTGTTTCCTTCCAGAAGTTTATCATAATATTAATGAATACTACGTTTACGTTCTGATTAAAAACCGTACAGCCAAAATTATTCACCGTTCCTAATTTTTGCCTAGAAGTTTCTGAACATGAAATAATTTTATGTCAGAATTTCAATAATAAAGTTTGAAAAGAGTACGTGATTGATGGTAGGTGGTCAATGATAAAGTTTTGGAAAAGTGCAGTACATCTTTATATTATAGGCTTTTAAGATTTCTTTAGTGTTGAATCTCTTGAACAGTGTCAGTAACAATATTTAGTTCATATTCAGATCGCCGATAGAGAGTTTTCTGTGTTCGGATCCATGCAAACGGGCTGGTTCAAGGTTTTTGTAATTTCCCCCGTCTGTAATGTGAATACGAGCCAGTTTCTCTTAAAAAGTCCTTCATCATAAAGGCAGATAGCCTTCGAGCTTCTTTGCTTTAATCAATTATCCTAATTTAACCTGAGATTATTCTCTCTTTTTTCGAGCATTAGTTCACTAATGTCATAATAAGATTCCTATTTTTGTTTTCAGGAAAATTACATGTACCAATAATGTTTGAACTGTCTTGTTTTGTTTTTCAAAAAATCTCCACATTAACACTTTGGAGTTCTATACATTATTTTATATACTTTAGATATTTAAAATTCGGTGTAATAAAACATTTGCTAAAAAAACTAAAAGAAAAAAGAAAAAAATACGAATCTTCATTTCACGCATTTTAAGCGCATTAGATAAATTTTGGATTTGCAAAAATTAATAAATCTTATGAAAGAGAATGCATTTTTAAAATGTAAGCGATTTCAAAAAAGAAAAAGTAGGCTACAAATTTCTTCTTCAAAGAGAGTTTTATACCCATCTGATGCGTTAATATTTTTAAGTAAAAATTAGCAAAAATATGTTGGCTATAAAAAAAATCTGTAATTCATAAAAGTAGAAAGATCAATAGAGATGCAGGTGAGCGATCATGAAAGGATCCAAGTATTCAGAGGTGTAGTTACAAGATTCTTTTCGTGGTCGGTAACGTTTCAAGGATTAAGCGAAGTTCACACACAACATTTATTTCGATGATTAAACACTATATACAATATTATATACGTAAGATAAGAAATATGAAAGCAAACTTCTAAATTTAATTCACTATAAACTCTTTTATTTTCTATTTCATTTGGGAATTTCATCTATCTGTCCTAAAAATAGCGCTTAAGTCTAAACTGCATCATTCAAATTAATCATGCGATCTTACGTAACTCCTAATGCAGATGCCTCTTGACCAATCACCTAACTGTAAACCAAAACTTAAAAAAGAAACTTTTGCCTCTCCCTTCTTCCTCTGCAGTAGTACTGCGACACACAAGTGTCTAGACCCCAAGAATCACTTTTGATCATAACCGGTTTTTTCCCTGTGTGAAAGGGAGAAAGGAAAAGGAATTTTGAATATAGGGAATTTTAGTCCATAGCGTTGTTTGTATTTCGTAGCTGGTGAATTGTTATTAATATGTCTTCAGAAAATTTTATCATGTATTCTGAAATAATTCCTGAAATGGAAAATCTATTTTAGGAAAGTTTCTCTTGTGTGGATTGTGGAAAAAGATACATTATATTCTCTAATTTAAGAAGACACATAGCAAATCTTCATCCCGCAAAATTTCAAGACATAAAATGCAGAAAGGAATGCGAATTTAAATGTTCTAGTTGTACATCAGTTCAGCAACCTATATCATTTAAAAGCTCATGAACGGCAGAAACATCAATCCCATAAATGTTTACTGTGCAATTCCTATTTTGATAAGCGAAATGTTATTTTACATTTGAAGGTGAATTTTAATTAGAGGCCTTTTATGATTGGAAAGAAAGTATTGAGAAAGAGACACATTCAAAATTTATTGTCGAAAACACCGAAATATCCAGCAATACTAATAAAATATTACTCTTTTATTTCCCATAGATCCGATATGTTTAAATCTGAAAGTCAAGGAAGAGACATTTAAAAGTACGAGGTAGTGCTAAGATAAATGGATTCCTAGCATTAAAGAACATGAGGTAAATTTATAGTAACTTTCATGAAAACTTATATTGGACATAAAAATTATATTCGGCACCAATCATTATCAAATAGTAAACATGATCTTATGGCCAAAAAATTGCTTCAGGCATACTATTAACTAGTATTTTAGATGAAATATGTGATACTGTTTCAGGTTCTGAATTGACAATGTTGTAATATATGAAGTTAATATAGTATTAGAATTTTAAGAATTATATAATAAAAATCTAAAAAATTAAATATATAAATACATAATACCTAAATAAATATGTAAGTAAATGAAACATAAATACGTAAGTAAATACTTAAGAAGATCATTATAAATTTTGAAAATGAACAACATAATGTATGAGAATAGTAGGGGCTGAGAATGTAAGATTTGTAAAGAGTAAAGAATAAGAATATAGTTTTTCATTATGGAGAATGAAGGGCAGTAATTGAATAAAAGTTGATGAGAAATAGTATTTGAATGAATTAGGATGACTTGAATGAAAAGTTCGTGGAAATTCTTGATAGAGAGTCATTCTTGAGTAAAAGTCTTGACTAATAATCTTAAGTTCAGACTTTATTAATATATTAAGGAGATGGAGTTAGAAAATATTCTTAAATTCTTGATTGAGCTTGAGAGATCTTGAAGGTGTACTTAAATAAAGATGGTCTTGAGTGAAAGCATTAAAATGAGGTAGCAGAAAGGATGGTGTATTAAGTAAGGTAAATGAGCAAAGAATAATATGATTTCAAGTTCCTTTAAGATTATAGATGTTTTCGGAGATATAATTTATTATATTATGAAGATGATTTCTTAGAATATTACTTTTTAATAACTGTTGAAACCATAACTGAGCAGAAGTTAAATTGTAAGCTTTAAGGTGATAATCTTTAGTAAGGTTGCAGTGAAAGAGTTAATGATCTATTGTGCTTTCATGCCCACAGGTACAGAGATTTGTATGAAGTCCGAATCTATGAAGGTATTCTGGAAATGGACCATGAGCTAGCTGTTAGGAAAAATGTAATTGAACGGTTGGTAGGTATTAATGATCTGGATGGTTTTGATATGAAAGTAAAAGTTCTTCTGCCGGTAGTTGCTTCAGTCCAGGTTTGCTTCCATAAGTGCATTAATTCTGTTTCTAATTCTGTTTTTAGTAATGATATTGGATATGGAATTGAGTAATTTGGAAGCGAAGAATTGTTTGAAGCTTCTTTTGCTAGTTTGTCTGCGAGCTCGTTACCACTATTACCGATGTGTGCTTTAATCCATTTGAAATGTGGTCTATTATTGTTTTGAAATTCAGAAAGTAGAAAATGAATTTCTTGTACATAGGCGATCGACTCTGTTCAATTATGGCTTGAATATCAGATGCACTATCAGAGAGAATTAAAGATGGTAAAGAAAGTTCTTTGGCGAAGCATATGGCTTCTTTGATTGCAAAAAGTTCAGCTTAAAAACTGAGTTGTTATTGTTTAAACGAATATTCCAATTTTTAATGTTTGAATTTTTTCGGAATGCGCAATATGCACTACCGACGCCTGCTTCAGATTTCTAACCATCAGTATATATGGTGAGTTCATATTTATTGAGTTCAAAGTACTCAACATATACATATTTATTGAGTAAAGTAATATTTATTGAGTTCATATTTATTGAGTACCAATATACACATTGAAAGGATGCACAGAAGATTGAAATATGTTTAAAATATGTTTATTTCCACGGTAAATGTGTTAAAAGTTAGATAAGTCAACCAGTGCCATCGTGAAGTTCGTAAGGGATCAGCTAGTTGATAGATTGCTTGTGATGCATAAAGGTAAGTAAACAACAAAAATTGCCGAAATTTGAAAAAGCCATAAATTGAAAGAAAATTTAAAATGTGAGATACTGGAAACAGAAAAAGATAGCTGGGCAGTTACCTCATCTAGTGGAAAGCAACTGTACGCCTTCAAGAAATAAATGCTGTGCATGTCATAATAAATATTGTGCATGTCAGTATGTATAAAATGTTGTTCAGGTATTCATCGGTATACATGCAGCTGTGTTGACTCTGCAGTTAAATGGAATATGTGTAAACACATTCATTTAGTCTGCAAGTTCCGCAGTGAGCAAAGTGATCCAGAGCTTGGTAAAACTATAGTGGAAATGAAGATAATCCGTTATGTACTCAAATGAATGATGCAGATGCTAAATGTAACGTTTTCCTTTTCATCAGCCAGCACACGCCATAGTTTCATTATAATTCTTTATAAGTAAAAAAAAATTAACTCAATGCAATGAAAACAAATAATAATGGCCGTTGAATTTGAAGGTAAAAGGTGCTGCACATGCACACATACCTGAGTTATCAAATACATTCTTACCGATTTTATTGGTTTCCTAATTTGGCAATATACATTGTCTGGTGAATTCTTTTCAGGGTTGAGTGGCTAATCAGATTTTCTTATTAGTTTATCAGTAAGTCAGTGATTAAAATGTCGATGTTAGGAAAAACTATTTTCCATTTATTTTTACACATAAAAAATTATCACCAAAAATTTTAGATGTGACATCTCAGTTGTTTTGTGTAACAGTTTGTTCTTCATTCCTCCAGCCATCGTGTTTTTCTTATAGTGCATTATGCAATGATATTCTCACAAGCTATGCATATGTTATTTCAATATTTGTATTTTCTTTTATTAAAGCATACCATCCTCAGTCATGTAAGTTGTCAAGAAGTGGCATATGCTGTATTCAGACATTAATTGTCTATCCATATTTTATTTATCAGTACTATGATATATTCACATATTGGATAATTGCACATTTTCTTTCTATACATAAGATACTAGTTAGTTATTCTGTAAAAAATATCTAAGATATTCAAAAAGAATAAAACTGGTTATACAGTTAAATACACTGTAAACTATCCAAAAAAATAATGATCATTTGCTACTATTTTGTACTTTTGCTGTATTTTTAATGTAACTTATTATAATCTTTCCATATTTTATTTTTATGCAGTTTGCTATAATTTACATTTTTATTGCCATATATTAAAACCTTTTATGTAGCTGATATAAACAGACTGATTTATAATCTTAAATAAAATGTTATTTGTATAATTTACAATGAAAAGAACATTTATTAATTAAGTGTTAATATAAGAGAGCTGGCCAGGCTACCTTGTATTCATTAGTTAAATAAATTCTAAATTACAAGTGTAATTGATGTAAAAAATTGATTAAACATTTAGAATTGATTACACACAAGAATGTTTATTTTACATTATTCTGTGGTATATTGTTTTTATATCTAAATAGTTATTTGCATCTATTTTACATAAATAAATTTCATTGACGTTATAACGATTTAAACCCTTCTCAAGACTTTGTATACTTTCCAGTCCATAGCAGTCACCACTATTGCAGCGTGCAGGTTGGAAGCGCGCAACATTACATTGGCGCCCAAAAACTTCTCGAACTGAAATGGCCGAAAATTGGATGGAAGCTGCTGGACAACAACAAGAAATAGCAAGCCAATTGGAAGGATTTGGATACCTGGTCCAGACGATGAGAGCGTCAATCAAGCCAAACGTCAATTTCGACGGAAAAAATTCGGTGGCGATATTTCTAGGAGGCCTTGAAAATCGCTTCCAGCTCTACCCTGTGCCTGAAAGACAAAAAGTTGCCATCGCCACATCTGCACTAAGAGGACAGGCCTCGCTATGGTGGAAGAATATAGGGAAATTTTTATTAGGGGAATTCGGAGGCCAGACATATACATTTGAAAATTTTAAAAAATCGTTATTAAAGGCCTATAGTGAAAGATCGAGCAAGGCTAGAAGCCGAAGTATATAGTTTTTATCAACGGGATATAGAAGATCTGACGAACTTTATTCTGCGAAAAATTAAGCTGAGGATATGCTGTATGGGAAGAAACCCGACGCGGAGATTATTGAAATAATCTTACCAAGATTGCTACCTGTGGTTCAAGATTACTTTGAAATTAGAAACCCAAGCACATTGCAGGATCTCTTCGAATTGGCGGTCAAGCTCCAAAATCGCAGAATAGCGGAAAAAGCTAGAGGGACATCGTATTCTCAAAGTATCCGAAGGCAATCTTCAAATGAGCAGACCAGAAATGCAAACCACTCTTATGGGGAAAAGAGCTATCAAACTAACTCATCGAAGCTCGAAGGTCAAGGCCCCAAAAGGAAATTTGAAAACAACCGTCCGCGAACCCAGAAGGCAGAAGTTGAAAGGAAAGCTTTAAACGAGTAGAGGAGCCTGTAAAAGCGAGGGTCCAGACCCCGGAAGTTTCGAAAAAACCCTCGAGAAGATACTTAAATACGGTCATCGTAAAAAACTCACATTTACTAATTATACAAGTCCTGGTTGGCGATGTACCAGTAGAAGCCCTCATCGATACAGGAGCAGAAGGTAATTTTATGGGTGATATTTTTTTAAGAAGAACTTTCATAGGTTTCGATTATTTAAAAATAAAAACACAGAAATCATAGCAGCGCAAGGACAAACGTAAGTGTGTCGGAAAACTATCTTTAAAGATACAGGTTCAAAACGAAAGCCTTAAAGTATTAATTTTTGTAGTAAAAAATTTGCAAAGTCCACTTATTTTAGGTATGGAGTTTTTAAAAGCCGCGAAGGCCAAACTGAATTTTCAGGAAAGTTCTATCGTTCTGGAGATGGATCGGAGGGTGGTGGAACCAGTGGAACAACCGCAAGTCGACCTTAGCCATTTGAATGACCATGAAAGCCAAGCCATCCAGCAAGTGGTGAGTACTTTTTCAAACTTGTTTTCAGAACGGCCTGGTAGTTGTCAAATAGTTACGCATGAGATACAGTTAACTGCCGACAAACCCTGTAGGACTAAACCTTATCGCTATGATAAACAGAAAGAGCAAATCATGGAAGAACATATTCAGGAAATCAAAACCGTGAAAAACAACCTTATATTTAGCGTAGGTATAATGAAACACTCAATCGATTTCGAGGGCAGCTTAAGGTCCCTCCTCATCAGGAGAAAGAAATACATAGAAAGAAGAAAATAGGAATCACAGAAACACGTGGTGCTTATCAGCACTGCACGTCGTTATAACTAGATTTTTAATCAGAGTTGCACTGGCCGCCTACTTTTACTGAGCCAGGCTGTCTGATCAAGCATAAAGAAATATTAGCGAAGTTAAAATAGGGAGCGAGGGACAAATGCACATTACGCTCAAAATCTGAACTTCAAATAATGGAAATCAACCACTGAACGGATTTTTATGTTTGTTTATGTTTGTTATGAACGGTTGTTTTTCACGGTTTTGATTGTCACATTAGCGTGTTTCTCTTCTAGTCTATATTCAGGAAATGTTAAAGAACCAAATAATAACGCCCATAAATAGTGAGTACGCGAGTCCAATCGTACTATGTAGGAAAAAGAACGAGTTTCCTCCTTCGGATAAAAGGGCTTGGAGGTTTGCTATCGATTACAGAAAACTAAATAGTATTACTAAATTCCCAGTTTACCCTTTGCCGGTTATAAAGGAAATTATTAGAAAGATCAAATCTACTAGATATATGACTACTTTGGACTTAACGTCTGGCTACTATCAAATAGCTATGAGACCCGAAGACATATATAAAACCGCGTTTACAACAAAATCAGGCACTTATGCATTTTTACGCATGCCCTTTGGGTTGTGTGGGGCCCCATCAACATTTCAGAGAGCTATGGACATTGTTCTAAAGCCTGTCCCAGGAAAGTCGACTTTAATCTATTTAGATGATATAATTATAACGAGTAGTACGTTGGAACAACATATTAAAGATCTAGAAGAATTTTTTTAATTATTAACCACTTCACCGGCGAGCAAAACTTCTATATTTTGTACCATTTTTCTCTTCCAAAGGTAAACATTTTGTGTCTGAAATTTAGCTCAGTTAACGAGAGAAATATTTCCTTCCCCCTTCCACTACCTGTGAGGTCTATTGAGAAATTCTATTGAAATGAACCTGAACCCCGTACTTGTCACACTCAAGGACGTCAGTGAGAACCCCATAAAGGCGACCATCGAACACAAAAGCTGGTACCTCGTAGAGGAGATATTATCAGCTTTGACCACACTACCATTTAAGACCAAGCTATGTCGTCCCTGGAAATCTGTTTTTATAATTATTTTAAATATAGGAATAATTTTAAAGTGTAATATATCATACATCATTTTATAAATAATAAAACTATATTCGTACGAAATATTCCTAAATTAAAAATCTTACATAAAAATAAATAAAATATCTTAATATCTTATATAATATATATATTCTATCTTTTCAGATTGTATATTATATCTTATATATAATATACAATCTGAAAAGTGAAACGGTCATCTAAAGTGATTCGACGCAATAAAGTGATTCAAAGCAAAAATTCCGAAACGAGATTAATAGCTCTTTTGGGCTAATAAATTTAGATTAAAAAAAAGTCTAATATGTATTAAAAAAAGAGCAAATAAAATAACCTGCAAAATGATAATCCCAGATTGTGGATAACATCAAGTGATTAGAAGTCTTGTGGAAATCAAACTAAAATGATAGCTTGTGCAGCCTGATTTGAAAAGCGACCAGAGCCTGTTTTTTTGCAGATGCAAGAATTTTTCTTTTTACTTTTTGCTTTTCCACAAGCAAAAAGATTCTAATCTTTCGATTTTATTCTTATTCTGGGATTATTAATTTTAATATGAGTTTATTTGCTGTTAGACATCTTTTTGTTCATATTTATTTACTCTATTTTTAATTATTTAATTGTACTTATGTACTTATTTATCACTTTTATATTAATTATCTGCCCTCTTATTTCTCTTCTCAAGAGATATTAACCACTCTTTGCTGTAGTCCTAATAAAGAAGACTTAGACGCTTCAGAAGGATTAAAAAAAATTTTTTTTATTATTATGGATACAAGAAGTAGTCATTTTAGTTCCCTCCCTACAAGTTTTCCAACTATTTTTTTTTTCGGAAATAATAACTAAAGAAGAATAAATTAAGCTTTATTCTTTCCAAAAATAAGTTAAACTATTGACCAAAAAATGAAAACATCTCGTTTATTTTTGTGAGCCCACCAGCAACTGAGCGGTAAACTCGCTGAAAACTGGTAGTTTGGTCTGGGGTTCGAATCCCTGCGGAGAGGCTGGCTGCATGGGCGCTTTCGTTGTTTTCCGAATTGTAACATGTATACGAGCCAGTTTCCCTTACAAAGGCCTCTACGAAGGCATCCCTCCTCTTATGCAGATAGCCCTCGAATGCTTTGCCGTATACATCTAAACCAAACCGAAATACTTTGGGGAATGAACAAAAAGAAGAATAAAAAAAAACTGATGTGAACACCACAAGACGACTTATTTACATCATACATATTTTTTCTGCGTTTCATTTAAACTTATTTTCTCGAATTATTCTAATGAACCGATCCCTCATGCAAGTTGAAAATGAGACGAAAAATAGCACTTAATATCCCGGGAAATTTTTGTCGTGCAGATGTCAAGCTTCTTGTAACTTTTTTTTTTTTTTCATAACGAGTACAGAACTAGCCTAAATAGGCATGGGAACCTGAAGAACACATTGAAAGATAGATTTCAATATTTATCCAAATATTTTTTTTTCTTTTAATTTGACATTGTCAAAACATGCATATTTTCATCATTTATAATACTTTCATAATTGGATATACATGACTACCACCAAAGATTGAGAAAATAAAATAAAAGCCGTGTAAAAACATTTAAGCTGGTAAGGGGCAGTATATATTGTACTGCCGATTGCAATAAAAAAGAGAAGTGCACAACTAGATGTTATAGCTGCCCAACATACAAAATTTCATTGTTATTGGTCTAATCGTTTTTGAGTTATGCGAGATACATACATACGTATGTACGTACCATACAGATGTCAGGAAAAAAAATCTATTTTGAATCTATTTTACTGTTTAACTACCCATTTAAGAAAAAATGACTTCTTTATTCTGTCCGTACGCACAGTTGGAAAAGGATTGTGAAAATGGATTTGGGAACGGGCAAAATGGATATTTCCGATGAAATATGAACCCCAAAAATTATCGCGCTTATAAACTTCCTTTACTTCTCACAGTAATAAAATAAAACAAAAGCGAATACAATCACTTCAACTAAAAAACAGCCAAATAACATGAAAAAGTGGTACGTTTTCAAAGTGAATTCATTTCTTTACATTCAAAAAGTTAAAAAAAAAAAATTCTTCAAGGAATCAAAATTAAAACAGAAAATATTTTATTTATACTAAGTTAATCATGAAGGGGTAAGGGAATTATTTCTATGCGAAATTCTTATTACTTCAGAAAGAGTTCAGAGTATACAATGTATGTACTCAAAAAAAAAAAAAAAAAAAAAAAAAGAGGCCACGTTTGGATTTGAAAGGATAGCATTTAAAACCCCTTCAGACTTGTTTGTCAGTTAATGGGAAGTGTGTGAATTGTTGTGCATCTCTCGAAATTTGTGTTAAGGGGGATTATTCCCTCGGAAAAAGGGATCCCCCGTCGTTTGCTTTTCAGGTACAATCTGTGGAGTGAGTCTGGTCAATTAAGCCATCAATGACTTCTTTTCCTTTTCGACTGGTACTGAGGGGTAGGAAAAATAAGAAGCGTCGAATCTCTCTCGGGGGTCACGGTTCATGCCAAACTTCACCTCGACGATAGTCTGCCGTCGCTGACGGTTAAATAAACATTTCAAACTGACGATACTCTATCGGGGCAAACGGTGAAGTGGTTAAAAGAGGCCGGTCTTACAATTAACGCCTCAAAATGCAAGTTCGCAACTAAAGAACTTAAATATCTGGGTTATAAAATTTCGCAAAAGGGTATAGAAACTCAAGATTCAAAAATAAAAGCCATCAAGAATTTCCCACCTCCCAACACCGCCAAGAAACTTTCTTCTTTCCTTGGGCTATGTTCTTATTATCGGTCATTCATAAAAGATTTTGCTAATATTGTTGAACCCTTGTTAGTAATTAAAAGAAAGAAAAGTAAATTCACGTGGACAGAAGAAGCAAATACCGCATTTGAAAGGTTAAAAGAAGCGCTCATCAATGCCCCAGTTTTTTAATTCCCAGAGGGGGACGAAAACCTGGAAATTGCAGCAGATGCGTCGGACTATGCTGTGGGTGCGGTTCTCATGCAAAATGGCCATCCTATGGCATTTTTTAGTAAAACGTTGAACCCTACACAAAGGAATTATACAGCTACAGAGAGAGAAACATTAGCCGTATTAATGGCTGTACACAAATTTCGAGTTTATTTCGGCAAATCGCCAGTAACAATCTTTTCGGATCATGCGGCTGTTGGTAGACTTTACTCGGGGAAAAACCTAACGCCCAGGTTAATAAGATGGGCTTTAAAACTTCAAGAATATAATCTCATAATTAAATATAAACCGGGTAAGGAAAACAGTGTAGTTGACGCACTTTCTCGTATAAAACTGGACGATGAAGGAAATGAACTCAAATGCGCTGTGTTGACTTCAAAAATTTTGGACTCTAAAGAAACAATTATTGCTGAATTGAAAGCTGATCCTGAATTTGGAAGTATCTATGCATATTTGAAAGACCCCCCAAAAGCTTTGAGCACACAGATATCGATGCGATAAGAAATAGAGCAGAAAACTATGAAATAATAGATAATTTATTATTTTATACGAAAACAACAAACGAAAATCTCGAGTACAAACCAGTCATCCCTGCCTCGCTTCGATTAAGCATTTTGAGGAATTACACGACGCGAAAACAGCGGGTCATTTAGGGGTCAGAAAGACTTTAAAAAGGGTACGCGAGGCGGTATGATACACGCAATTATACAAAATAGTAACTGCGTATGTCAGGTCTTGCAATCAATGTCAGTTAATAAATTATATTAATTACAGCCCGGCCGGGTACTTAAATAGCATTCGCGCTACATTTCCGAATGAAATTTTAGGCATAGATCTTCTTGGTCCTTTCCCCCAGAGTGAGTTAAATAAAAATCGTTTTCTTTTAGTAATTGTAGATCATTTTTCAAAATGGACAGAAATTGTTTCACTTAAACGCGCGTCAGCCAAAACAGTCGCAGATGCATTCCTACACAGATACATTTTAAAATACGGTGCACCGATAAACGTTATTAGCAATAACGGTAAACAATTCGTTAGCCAAATATATGAAAACATATGCACTGGACTTGGTATACGCCATATCAAAATGGTTCCGTATAGACCACAGGCAAACATAGCAGAAAGAGTTAATAAAAATATTGTAAAAATAATTCGAAGTTATGTTAGCACACATCACAAGCGCTGGGATGGCTACATAAATGAGTTAGCTTATGCTTTAAGAACGGCAAATCACGATACTACGGGAAAACCCCCAGCAGAATTATTTTTAGGACGGAAGTTAATTACGCCATTAGATAAATTATTCTTTGTGAAACAAAGAGAGCAAGAATTTAAACAAAAAGGTGTGCAAAAACTTATTGACCAGGCGGTTAAAAGCTCGGATACGGCAAGAAATAGACAAAAATTATACTACGATAGAAAACGCCGTGAAGCAGATTTCAAAGTTGGGGATAAAGTGTTGAAGCGGAAATTTTCTTTATCAAGTGCCCCAGACAATTTTACTGCAAAATTAGCTCCAAAATTTGAAGGCCCCTATGTAATTCAGGAAATGAAGGGAGTCGTATTGTACCTTAAGAACGAGAGAGGGGAAATCTGTAAAGCAAGTCCCGACCAGGTGAAAAAATATTATAATCAAAATGATTTTGAAATCCTTAAAAGTTTCTTGCAGGACTCAAGCGTAAAAGAAGTAGAATGTCCAGAAGTAACGTCACCCGCTCCACCACCCAAGAAGCAGAAAACTGAAGAGAAACCTATCCCTTCTACAAGTCATGCGACGGTACCGAAAAGAAGAAATGAAAACGTTCAGACTCCAGCATTTAAGAAATACAAGAAAGCAACGCCGCCGCGTAAAGAAGCTATGGTAAAGAGGGAAACACAACTTACAACGTATCGCAGTAGAAATTCTGCATCGAGGAGAAGCCTCCAGGGCCAAAGTGTCAGGTGCAAGCAAGGCCGCTGTTCCCGAGAACGAAAAGACAACAGGAGGAACGAAAAGACCACCACCAACAGAAAAAATTCAAGCATGATTCCAGACCGGAGGACGCCAAGACCAGCCGTCCAGGGGCAAAACGGAAAAGACAGCAACCCGACGACTACCACTCCAAGAGGCCAGCATGCAGAGGGCGAAAAAGAAAAAGCAACATCGACGACACTTGAAGGACACTAAGGAGACGACTGACGTCGATGAAATCTATAACGTGGGAGCAGTTCTGCCAGAAGAGGATGTCGGAGTTCCAATCATTGAAAACCCAAAGTTAAAATCTTCTATAAATTTTTTTTCTTTTGTTCCGAAATGTTATGCGTAAATACGAAGTTCTATGTTTTGACGGAAGTCCATTTGTCTCGGTTGAGACTTAGTTTTGTTTTACTTTATTTAGCTAATGCAAAAGTATTATTTTCTTTAAGTATAAAATCTAAGAACAAGCAGTTTCTGTTGGTCGAAAGACTAATTCTGTTAGGTTAAAGACAAAATTTGGCCGAAGATAAAAATAACTTCGTATTCTTGTATTAACGAGAAATTTAGTTTCAGTGCCGCCAGCATGGCGAAGAATGCGTAAAGTAAAAATTTATTTTCTCTTATTCATTTTATGGTAAATTGTAAAAATCATATGGATTAGAATTTTGTAAATATACGTAAATACTTGAAAGTTATGTAAAAGTAGAATTTAGTCTAGAAGCATAAAATTTAAATGCTAAAAGTAAATGCTCAAAAGCAGTGAATTCAAATTTAAGTATTAAACTGTAGATAAAATCATGCTTTAGAGCGAAAGCCTGCATGTCTAAAGATGAATGAGGGGGAAGTTAGAATGAATGTGTTTTGTAGGGTTCTCCACCTACACTTGAATTTTAAGAATGTTAAAATAGCTCATCGAGTGTTAGAATGTCGAGTAAGGTGTGTCTATTTGGTCGTTGAATTCTAACCACAAATCATTGTGGTTAGGGGAAGTGTTGCAATACTAAAACACGAATATTCCAATTTGACAGCACACGTGGTGGAGAGCCAGGGTAAAGTTAAATTCATGTTTCAATACTTGAATGAATGTGAATTAAGCAGTAACTAAGGAAAACAAATCGATAAAAATCAAAAACTGATTCAGTGTCAAGAAAGTGTAAATTATAATGTATTTAGAAAGATACTGATACTTATTCCTTCCAGATGCTGGAAGGAAGAGAACAGATTGATTTTTGAAGTCCAGGAAAGGTTGCTGTAAGAAGAGAGGTTTTAATAAGTATCTACAGAAATTTATTCTACCTTTTGTGAAGAAACAGTTTTTTATGTAAACAAGGCTCTTAAATTTTAGTTCAGAATTGTGGAAACTTTTCAACAGGTCGTTTCTAGGACCTGCTTCCAAGTTTACCAAATCCTGGCAGCGGCAAATGTAGGGTTTAGATTTATTTTAACTAACATTTATTTTATGTTTAAACTATCTTTCCTGTCAAGCCTTATTTTGCCCTGGAATTGCCAATGCCAGAGTATGTAAATTTTAGTAGAACACGCAAGGATTCAAATTGTCAGCGGAAGTAATCTGAGTTAAATAGAAGGGAAACGAGTTCGAAGGGGTGCTTTCTTGCTTCACGAGCGTCGAGGTGGCTAGTTAGAAATTGAAGAACCACGCGTTTCGGCCTGTGTGCTTGCCTCGGCAGATTGTTGAATCTTTCAACGTAATATTCAGAAGTTTGCTGAATTATCAGCGGTATTTCAGAACGCGGTTAGGTTAGTTACGTTTAGAGAGCCTCGTAGTTAGTCACTTGTTATTATTCTTTTTTTGAGTTTCTTATTTTTATTTTACCGCCGGGTCGGCGTAGTTTGTGAGCGTCAAGAGCACGCATCTGTAATTTCTAAAGTTGAATAAAAAGGGATTTAAACCCTTCTCAAGACTTTGTATAATTTCCAGTCCATAGCAGTCACCACTATTGTTGCGTGCAGGTTGGAAGCGCGCAACATTACAAGCTATTTGAGATATAAGGCCCTTTATAAGTCCAGATATTATATGTCAGTGCCAAATATGATTTTTGGATACCTAGCGGGTTTTTTTTTGAGGGGGGTTCCTAAGCTATAGCTTGTGAAGCTGATACGTAAATCCTGCACTGGACAAATAGTGTCTTTAAGAAATCTCGGAACATCATGCCATCACAACGAATGGAAGGCCACTTGAATATCTATGGTATTGAAAACACTGTGCTATTTTCTCTGCTCGTTTCTAAGTACTGTCCGTGTTCAGTAGGTGATTCAAAGCGTGATCCACTTATTTTCCTGTTACAAAGCCAAATTGCCTAGTATTTGAGTTCCTTATTTTGATTGTAAAATTTCTTTCTTGGAAGTATTCTCTTTCGAAGAATTTTCCTATAGCTGTGCATAGGCAGATAGGTCTGTATAAACAAGCATTGTTCGAATTTTTATTTTCTTTTAGGAAGATCAAACTCGGAAGTTTTTGTGCCCTAGAAGTGGCGAACTATCCAGCACGTCTGTATTCTAGGAGGATCTAGCACTACACTGTAGTTTTTTTACCTCTTCTATGGGATCCAACAAACTGACGAGCACCTAACCCAGTGGGCAGGCCATTCTGTCAGTGGCGAAAGGAAAGAAAGCGTTTTTGAAAGTTTTGGGGAAAATTTGGTTCGAGGACTTTAAAATTGAGTATTCTGAAAACTCCTATAGGTTTTCCAAGTTAGGGAGAAATCGCAAAATATTGCCAAACCAGAGGAGGGTTTCTGCCTATATCTTTATTTCTGATTGAAGATTTATAATTTAAACAATAATTGTTTTAAAATTTCAAGATCTACAATAATGCACGAAATAAACACTTATATGCACAAAACATTACCATAGATTCTTAAGCAAAGATACACAATAAAATTATTATATAAAATGCAAAAAATAAATGCAAATTATTAAAAGCAGCACATTAATACTACAAGATACATAAAACAAAATCCAATCGTTTAAATAAAACCTGTTGTATGAATTTGCAGCAATAGAGAATGTTTTCATGCCTCTAAAAATTTCGGACTTGAGATAGACTTTAAAAATCCTTAAAAAAGAGAGAAAGAAAGGAAGAAGAAGGAAATTTATGATTAACTACGAAAAAAATTAGATTAAGAAGAAAATATAAAAAATTCTTCTTAAAATTTCAGTGTTAGAATATGTTTTTTTTTTAATATTCTGGACTCGCGGAACACTTTTCTAAAATGTGGTCATGTCTAAAATCAGTTTTCTAAAATTATCCACGAAAAGATTCAAATTTTAATTCAAATCTGGTTTTGTTCAAGATCCCACTACCGCATATCTAATTTTTGGAAAATGTGTCTAGTAAAATGACTCAAAAGATTTGACAAGTAACTCAACCTACGACTTAAAGGTTAGAAGGCAAGCCCATTGTAGCTTCGCTACCAGACCACGTTTTCTTGTTTATGTTAGGACTTAAAGAGTCAGATGAATATTACATTGTGAGGTATGAGTGCTAAAAAGCTATCGAAATTGAAACTAGAAAATTACATTTTGTATTCTAATAAAAGATCATGCTGCTAATTCTAATTACATTAAGATATCTAATTAAGATATATTAGAGAAAATAAAAATGAAAAATTCGCATTCTCTTGAAAAATCATCTCATAAATTTATAATTCTGTTGCATATTTTTTTAATGGAAATATTAAAAAAATTTGATTTACGATTCTTGAGTACTAGAAAGACTAGTCCAATAATGAATAATTTTATCTGTCAGCTTGAAAGTCTTTTTTAAAATCGCAACTGTTGTTAACAGGGATTATATGCTTCAAAGAGAAAAACAAAAGAAAAGGGATACGAGAGTAAGTAACTTTCTCAAATTTGTAATCGACGCAATAACTTAACTAAACTTAACGGCATATCTGTTATGGGATATTTGATGCCATTGTAATATCTTGTTATTTAATAAATAAGTATAATTATTGTTGAAGTGGCAACGCCATATTTGTATCAAACCGTTACTCAGCAACGAGAAATATTGTTTTAAGAAGATTAGTATTCTGAAGATTTTTACAGCTAGGAGTAGTATTAAAATTTTGCCACTTAAGAATTGTATAAAATTTGTCTATCACCGAGAACTAGAAATAAAATTTATGTTCTATTAAGAAGATTGTCTGTTTTGTAAATTACTGCAAAATACATTACACCACCTTTCTTGCATGCCAAGCATTAATGGTTTGTGCCACTTTTATAGCATGTGTAAAATAAACTGGTTGTATGTACATGGAACGATTTGTATAGCATTTGGATACAGATGAAAAATGAATAACTAGTGAAAAAAAATTTCGATGCGTGCAGATTCAATTTCTTCATTGATTTTGAAAGGCTTTTATGGAATTATTTGAATAGGTTTCAACACTACTAAAGCATCTCTATTAAAAACTTTTGGTCTTTTTAGGGGTTCAAATTTGAGTAGAAACATTTTAAATCATAATTAAATGATTTTTTTATCCAGATTGTGCTTTAAAATGCTATAAAATATTAAAATTTAATTTTGTTAAAAATAATGACATAAAAAAGTTTTCATTTAATACGGAGAATTCATATAATTATGAAACATTAGACATCAGTATTTTATCCTCATGTGTAACAAGATAGTTAAGGAAGCCAGCTTCCTTAGATTTTCTTCCATGAAGGCTATCTTCCCTTAGATAGATTGCTCTTGTAAGTTTCGCCATAATCAAGTAAATCAAACCTACTTAGAAAAGAAAAGTTACAGCATCTGCATCGCGTTAGACATGCGGAATGTTTTCCCCAAACTAAGGATAAAATGGAAGCTCAGATTAAAATTACAGAATTATCTGCATATAATAATGAAAGGTTCGAAAACAAAATATTTGCATGCTAAAACTACTTACCGATGTTAATGAGAAGTGTGTTTTCATAAAAACACAGGATTATAAATGTTGAATTTCCAGTATTCACATGGTATATAAAAGTTTAACGTCTGCGTGATATTTATAGGAAATACTGCGCCGTGGGTGTGAAATGCAGAAAAATTTGCATAAATAAAAACTACATACTATCTAGTTAGAAAAGAAATTATTTACAACGGCAATAAAAAATTATTTCCACGAACGTTTCTGAATTTAGAAGATACTAATGTTTCTCACTGAAATTATATACATTCGCCCAAAATGTATGAGGTTGTTTACAAGATAAATCATACTAGATATCTCCTATGCCATTAAGAAGCATTTGATTTATTTCAGCAAGCCTTAATGTGCAAATGTGCAAAGTTTATTTATACCGAAGAGGAATTTCTGGGTAAGCGTTACAAAATGCGAGTACAAAATTAAGCGTCAGCATATTTCATTCAGAAACGTATAGTTAGATTACTATAGGTACGTTGTCCATGCTCCAAGGAAAGATAAATCTTTAATAACATTGGCATTTAGTCTTGCCAAAAATCAATCAAATAGGTGGCTAGACTTGTATGAGTCCTTAAATTAAATAAAATATGAATGCAAAGAAGCCGTTTGGCTATCATTTGTTTCATTAAGTGTAATTATTCCATTGTATTATATTGTTGATATTAAATTAGTTACGCAGTCATAAATAAAGACACTATGCGGAGATGGTTGAAAAGATACAGTTGGCTTTGCAGCTAAAATTCGTAATTTGCTGCGACATAAAATCAGCGCAGGATGTCAGGTAAAATGTATGATGAGATAATAACATGCCAAGAAATTATTAGAGTCTGGTCTTTTCATATACGCAAAAAAGTTAAATGTATAATTCAATCAAATGTTACCTTCGTGCGAATTCTGTTGTCAACAATAAATAGTGAACATTTGTGTTTCTAAAGAAAAAAAAAATGTTTCGTCTTCTTATAAATGCCTTAAATTTCAAATTTTTTTGCAATTTTTTTTCTATTCACAATTTTATTTTACGTAATATTTTAATTTCTTCAAAAAATTTGAAGATTTTATTGATAAATTTTATCATACATAGTTATTTTAATTTTCAATTTTGTTTTAATTTTTAATGTTTGATCAATCAAGTCGGCAATGAACTCGGGAGGATTGTTGAGGTATGCCTTAAGAGACGCCTTAGTAAAATACATTAATATAAATTTGGCTGACATCTAAGTTATACGTGGGTAAACATGACGGGTTAGACACGAAGGGAGGTTAGGGTGAGAACTCTAATCAAAGTTTCTATTATTTTGTTACAGTTGAGGAGAGTACAGTTCGAAAATAATTCCATTTCTCAATAAAATTTTACTTGAGAATATTATTTAAGAGTAATATGAGGACATAAATTAGTATCAAAAATTTAAAGTACATAAATTCTTCAATTAAGTTTTATTATGAATTCTATTAAGAATTTAAGGTACTTAAATCTCTTTCCTTCGAACATATCTGTTTCCTGTCGAACATTTTCGACAAAGTACGACCGCCAAGCACATTTTGAACATTTTTGACTTTTAAATGTGGTCACTCCTCGAATAGCCAGTTTATCCGAGTAAAGAACGAACAATCCATTTATTCAAAACTTTCGCTGGAATGACTGGCGCAAATGTGGACTCTCATTTATTTAAAGTTTTTCATATATTATATATGTAACTTATATATATTGATTATCAAATTGAATGAGAAATAATCTGCTCCTTCAACTTCCATCGAAATGATAAGCGAAGCAATTACTTTCAACTTTTCACAGCTGACTACATAGTATAGCTGCTTTCTGAAATAGTGATCAGAAAGTTTGTGTTGCCACAAATATTTTTATAATTTAATCCGCTTTTTGACAAAATTTTTCGTCATGTTTCCCCCTTGTGCGCACAGTTTAAAACATTTCGTTGCATAATTTATTTCCATATTTAATAGCTTTTATAACATTTAGAAACTACTGTGAACCAAAAATTCTAAGAATTTCATGTTAAATTTTTATTTTATTTGGAGTCGAGTTTATAAAATGTATTTTATTAAAAAAATCTGTAATGTTTTCGTCCATAAAATTTTTTAATATTAAAAAATTCATCAGATTTTTGGTTCAGTCAAAAAATAGGGCTCATATAAAGAATTCCATCAAATTTCAAGTATGTGCCATTAGCCATTTTTAAAATATCGTGCGCGCAAGGTGGAAACGTGACGAAAAATTGTGTCACAAAGCGGATTAAATTACAAAAATATTTATGGCAACACAAATTTTCTGGTTACTAGTTTCCAAAGCAGCTATATTATGTAGTCAGCTGTAAAAAGTTGGAAGTAATTAATTTTAAAATAAATAAAATATCCCAATTCTTGCAACAGTCATATATTCGAAGGGTGTTAAAGGGTTTAATGTGTATGAGCCCCCTTAAGCATAATTCTTCGAATTTTCTCAGAGGTCCTTTAGAATTTAGAGAATCCTACCCCGGTAAGACAGAAACGATCGCTCTGAAAATCGTATTCACATCCATATAAAACATTCGAGCAATAAAAATTCATTTACTTGCCACTGAGCTGTATATAATTGGAATACTGCTGTATACCATTATTGAAGCAGAATAATGCGCGACAGAGAACAATAGAACATTTATATGTAATTTGAAATATTCAAAGTATTTGTATCGTGTACATAAGACGCATATCGTTTTTAAAGCAATATTTTAGGAAAAAAAGTGGGTCTTACACACCGATAAATAATTTCAAACGACGTAATTTCAGTCAATGATAAAATTTCAAAAAGTTAAAATTCTGTAGAACTCACAAAACTGAAAACAAAGGGAAAAAAGACGTAATTCACATTTAAGTTGTTTTAGATTTCCTATTTGTTCTACCAAATTTAACTTTTTGAGAGAAGTGTAATTTGAAACAGGAAGCATCATTATTTTAAAGGCAACATTTTAAATAAGGAGGAAAATCATATAAAAATATATTCCAAACTATGTAAAAGGAGTAAAAGTGTTTCGAAAAAATATGTTTAAAATATTCTCATTTTTTTCAGCTGCCGGGAATAGACCGGCAGGGATAGTAAAAATCTTCTTCAAAAACATATAGAATTTTTTATAACATAAAAAGAGAGAATAATTCAGGAAACGTATTCGCCATCTTCACAGTTTGTCGTTTTTGTATATTAATGAAGGCAATAAAAATATATGTCTCAATAAATTAAGCTAAGTTCTTTCTTTTGGTAAAAAAATAAAATTAAAAAAAAAAAAACTTTTTCCTTGGGAAAAAATAAAATAAAATAAAATAACACTTTGATAAAAAATATTTTAAAACTTTTCTTTCCTTCGTAATAAAGTGGGAAGATGTTTTCGTGAAGGATGAAAATAAATTACACGCTGTTAAACATAGCAAAAAACAAAACGCTCGAGAAACAGGGTTGAATTAGCCCAGAATTCTACGAAATGAAAAACTTGAGGTTACACGGCAACACTTTAGAGCTTCATAATTTTTGAATGATGTACACTTTTTTCTCCTCCTTTTGTTATAAACATTTGCTGTAGATACGTAATGACTTTTATAATGAGTTTTTTTATGAAGAAGAGCGTTAATACCCTAATGATGACGCATTCCTGAAAAAGTCGATAATTTGGAAGTAATACTTTATGGCAAATTTATTCATTTTCCATTTTTTTCTATGCAAACAATAAAAACGTAAACAATAGTAAATTGAAGGAATTAGAACAACTACAAGTATTAAAGTAATTTAATTTCGAGCGGCCTTTAAAACGTATTTTAAGTTAAAATATTAAACAAATGGAATATGTTCATAACCTTTGCATACTATAAATATTTTGCTAAATAGAAATATGTACATGCATCTCATACACCGTACTGACTCGGGATATACCCACTATTTTTATTTATTTTATTACGAAAATCGAGGGGAAAAATTATGTCAATCTTTTAATTTCATGAAACGCAAATAGCAAGACATAGCAAATGAACAGTATTCATGGATAAATTATACTTAACAATCACAATATTATTTATTTAAAGGAATCTACCTTCTAGTAAGATCACATACAAATATTAACATTGGCAGTATCCAATAAGATAGCTTTACTTCTGCTTCCTGTATCTTGAATATAGTCTACTCTTATTTTTGTCTACTCCTTAGGCCTCAAATCATTTTAGCGATTTTGATTTTCCAAAATCGATGAAATATCAGATTTTCCAATTTTTTGCCTAAAAATATACTTTAATATCTTTACTACACTAAAAAGGAATTTTAAAACTACCTGGCAATAACAAATGGCATAAAATTTTGACAGCCCTTTAAATGTCACTCAGAATTCTTGAGTCTGAGAAAGAGAGATCTGGAAGCTTTACAAGCCGCTTTTCTGTTACGCCTCCTGGATCGATTAAATTTATTGTCTTAGAGTCAGCAAGCCACATTCATTTCGTAAGTACTTAGCGCCCTATCCAAGGCTTACTTGAAGGGTGTTAATTTTCATTTAAAATTTTAATTTGACTTGAACATTTGTTTTATATTTCCTTCAAGCTATAAAGATGTGGATCTGTTATAGTTTTCAGATTTGTGTAAACGACAGGTTTACGTGTGATTAAACAGATTTATTTTAAACATTCACTTTAGCTCCTAATGACTGCAATTAGAAGGTAAGACAGAACAAAAGTCATTTGTACAGTTATAGTAATTTCGCCTCTAAAGTTAGAGTAGAATCGTACACTTAAAAATACTTATTAAGGTCTATGATTTCAGTGCCTGTAAGGAAAGTGATTATAATTTTCAAATCAAACCAAAGTCATATGAAAGTCACTAAAATATTCGCTCTTTTGAATGAGCTTCTATTTTATCGCTTTCGAATGTTTGAATTTCCAAAAATTTCAGTTTTCGGCTTTTCATCGTTTGGAAATTTACAATTTCTATTCTCAATTTTATTACTGATATTTTTTTCTGTATAATTTCTAATTTTAATACCTGATGAGTAGTTTGTCGACAGCGTTTCTTGACAGGAAAAATATTTATTAATGGTACAGCTCCATCAGTAAGTCAAGAGATACATTATTAAGAAAAATTATCAGAAAACTGAAGTCGGTTCTATATAGCTTTCGCCCACCTGCGGGCGAGCAGTAAAGTCGCTAAACACTGGTAGTTCGGTCAGAGGCTCGAATCCCGCGAACGGGCTGGCTGCATGGGCGTTTTCGTGGTTTTCCCCATGTGTAACGTGTATACGAGCCAGTTCTCTTAGAAAGTCCTCCACGAAGGCATCCCTCCCCTTAGGCAGATAGCCCTCGCGTGCTTTGCCATAATAAAATACACACACCATACACACTATATAGCTTTCGGTGATCAAAACCATAAGCAACGCTATTCGTATTATTTGCGAAAAAATATAAAGCGAAATAATATAATTTACTTGGACGAAAACGTAATAAAATTAGCCTTCACAAAATATAAGAAAAGGCATGGAAAGAAATAACTGTAATTTTTTTTAATCAGAACCATTGATGAAACAGACAATCAAAATGGGATGGACGCCAGAATAGATGAGAACAGATTTCGGGATAAGTACCTCGCATAGACAGATCTATATTAATTGTTGCAATAAACATGGCTCACTGTGAGACCTTTCACCCTATTGAAATTTAACTGAATAAATCAATGCTCTCGCGAATTCACTTCTATCTAACCATCTGAGAATGTTAATTCGAAACATTTATCAGCTATCTATCAACTTAGTATACATAAGGAATACTACAATTTTAGTCCGCTAAAACAGTGTATGCTTTTTGATGTCATATGATTAAATAAAAGACAATACGTGCTTTTTTATTACGAGGTTTATCAAAAAATACTATGTAATATCTTTTGACAATTATTAAAACATATGATACTTAGGATTGGCAATGGCTGGAACATAAAAATTTTTTAATGAAACGTGATTTAATTTTAAGATACAATAACACGATGAGCAAGTATTAACTTAGAAGTCAAACAACAAACTCTTGTTTTAGGAGATTATAAGAATTCTGTTGTCCTTCCTTTCTTTCCGTCAATTAGCTAAAAAATTGAATGTATTTTACAATAATTTAATTTTCGGGTCGTTTATTCTCCCATAAACAGAATTTCGAGTTCCATACTCAAGGATTCCATTCAAGATATGAAATTCTGCGGTGTTTACAGGATTTGTGTGTTTAATTTACATTGGTCAAACTAAGAGAGTGTTAAAATTTCGCGTTAAGGAACATGAGAAGTATGTTAGAGAAAAGGAAACGCAGAAATCTTTTGTTGCCCAGCATTGTTGGTCCGAAAATCACAATTTTAAATTTTTCTGCAGCCAAAATTATTCAAAAATCATATTCCATTGGTGAATTAGATTTTCTAGAGGCATTTCACATTCAAGAAAAATCTTTATGTTCTAGTTAGCCAACCTAATTCCATTTCATCTTTGCCTTCAGCCTTTACGGAAATTACGTTTAGTTCCCGTTTCATCAATAGATGGCGCCAATAGCTTAACTCCTGACAGTCTTTCTTATCTTATGTTATTTAATCACTATATCTTATCTCGTTCATTTGTGCTTTTGCAGCTGAGGATGATGGTTAGCTAAAAAAACCGTCGAAACTAGTCCTATGAAAATTTGAAAATATAAAGCTGATTTTTATTGTTTGACTTCTTAATTAGTGATTTAATTTTCTGAAGGATATTCGAATGAAAGGATATTATCAGAAGCCTAATATATAAATTCATAAGGCATTTGCTCCCTCCTTTCCACATGCTTCCGTGGGCAAACTGGAAGTACACTCGACGCGTACTCGGAAGATTCGGAGTTTGAATCCCGGCGCTGGGATTGCGAATTTCTTAGTTTCCTAACATAAAAAAAATAAATAAAAAAAAAAAAAAAAGAAATCCAGTTACTCTCATGTGGCGCTGGAGCTAAAAGGTGGTGGATGATAATTCGTCACCATCAGGAGTTGGTTATTGAGTTTCCTAATCTCCGATCACCCTTTAAAAGGGAGAGTATATAAAGTATTTTCTCGTCCTTTCCGCATACTTTCGTGGTGTTATTCGAAGCATGCTCGACACCTTTTCGAGAGGTTCAGGCTTCGAGACCCGGTGAGGGCATTGTTCTTTTTTTTCACCTCACCTACTTCAATCGCCTAATAACTCTACAAACTTCATATTTTGTAACAAGGAATGGAAAATATGAAGATCAGTAATCATTAAATATCGTGAATTAAGACTTCAGAACAATTAGAAATGCCTATATTTACAGTGAATTATAAGCATGATGAGTAACGCGAAACTAATTTCTGAATTTTAAATTATTGTAAGTTTTCAATGGAGTAATTTTTCTAAGTTAATAACTCGTTACAGCTATTTTTAAGAGAGAGAGAGAGATGACATCAAGTTAAAGAAAAATAGTACAGCTGGAGAATTTTAGATTGCGGATTAATATACCAAAACATGAAATGTTTACCACAAAAATTCCTAAAATGAATATGTATATAAAGGAATTTAAAAGGAAAGCTGAAAATATGCAGTGCAGATTTGAATTCTAGCTTAATACTTCATGCACTAGACTTAATTATTCAAGATCATACATTTTTTTCAGTGGATCGGTTATGTAGGAGACATGCAAAGATGTCTTCCTCAGGTGAAGCGGCAATAAGTTTTCTTTTCGTCAGAATACGAATTTTAACTATTGAAAACAATAATACCTTTTGCAAACTGAATTATATTTGACAACGTTTTTAATTCCTATATTTAATACGCCATAAAAAAGTTATAATTTAATTACACATAAAGTACTTTTCCAACCGAAGAAGACATTTGATTTTGATTTCGAATTGCCGTTGAGAATGGTACACTACTGAGAGAAAAATACATCACACATATTTTATGATACATTTTATGCAGTGAAAAATGAAAATATATTATTACACTAGAAGAAGCATAGATTTATCTATCAAATTTATGACAGAAAAGGGAGCATTTTTATATAAACTACGAAGAGATAAACCTGTCAAAATTTATTTGCGATGGGCAGAGGAAAATTTCATAAAATTTCATAAATACGTATATAACGATATACGTACTTTTAGAAAATTTAATCCAAAACTCTTCTGCGTTTTTCCAAACCATTATCTTTTGTCGTGTTAAATTTGCATTATACATTGAAAACTAGACTGAAGAATAAAATCAGATTTAAGCATTTTTTTGGAATAAAGTTGAGCTAATCATGTTAGTTTGTCTCTTCCTTATTTCATTATTTAGAAAATTACCAATTAAAAAATTAGCGTCAGGAGTTAAAACACCGCAAATATCAATGCCACTTGCAATGAAAACAAGGGAGTATTGCGTAAGTAAAAGTAATACTATATTTCTTTCAAGAAATCATTAAAAATTCACATATGCCGTTGATAAATAAAGTGTACCCATTTACGTTATTCTACTTACAGAAATATACTATGTTTGCCAAAAGTTATAACTTTTAGATAAATTTGCGTATAATTCACGCATAACATTATAACAATCCCTTTCTCAACTAATCAACGGAAGTAAATCTCTTATCGGCAAACATATAAAGCAGTGTCAAGTAGGAATTTGTTTCGCACATTGTTATTAATCCTGAAATAATGAGCTTAATCCACGATAGGGGCTTATGCATTAAGGGCATAAACGTTTGAGAAATATGAGGAACTACTTCTGGAGAAACAGAGGCCATTAATATGACCGTTAATGTTTCATTTGGAATTCTCTTGGGTGATCTGTATAGATGCGAATGCAAACCCCTAAACGCAGAACATGAGCTCTTAAATCTGCACAGCAGAGATACAAATTATGCTGCTAAAAGGTGATGTACGTCATGCACGCTTGCCCTGTGAGGTTTTAGAAATGAAAGCATTAGCGAATTGATTAGAGGACTGAGAAGTTCAGGAAGGTTTGTTTTGTCATCAATATGGGAAGTATTTGTTGCTTAATATGTCTTCGAAAAGGTTAAGTTATTTAAATGCGGCAAAAATTTTTATTCTTCTCTTAAAGAAACTGATAACATCAGCATAAAATTCAGAATAAATTCTTATTTCCTTGTTGTCTTGATTCTCTCGTAAGTAGAGTAGCAACAAACTTGTGTCCAATTAAAATATTCGACTTCTCAATGGCCTACAGTTGAAGTCGCGTAATCAAAATTACTCCTGGGCTCTGTTCCTGGCGAGTTCAGAACTCGTAACTAATGATTTTATTTTGGAGACAAACGTCGAATGTTTCCAGTTGTTTAAAAAACCGGTTTAGTCTCTTCCGCAGGAATTAAATAAGGAGCATATACATTCCTAGATTCCTTGTAAAGTAGCTTTTGAAAGCTATATTATTTCGAAAAGCCATTTCTCATTTTGCAGAACAGATGTATTTTACAAAGAGGAATACTCTATTCTAAACGTGTTGTTTGCAGGAAAACGGTAATTACAACAATTGCTGCCCACTTCCAAGGAATAATAATTATGTTCATCTATATACCATGCATGCCATTTTGTATTTAAAATTTCCATTAGATGTTATATCTCATATAAACATTTTAGAAATAATCTAATGTATTAAAAGAAAGATCATTAGTTTCAGAAGCGGTCAGGGGTGGATTGTTTTGCTCCCGTAAAGGCTATATTTAATAAAGCTAATAAGCATATTTTCGGAAAGTAAAAGTCTTTAAGTTTATACTATGTGATACGTCTTGCTCAACTACCGGAATTCAGAAAACAATGAACATACAATTTTGCTTAAGTTCAAAGCAATCACTTCTGAAAATGAATTCTAGAATTTTTTAAACTACAATGCTATATTTAAGTGTGGAGGAGTTTATACCTCACATTATTTGTTTAGAAAGCGATATGAGGGTTTCTAATTTTGAAATCTCATTTGCAAGTTCTGAAGTATTTTCTTAAAGCTTATTTTAATATATATTTTAATATATATAGCTCTGATTAATGATGTGTAAAGTCTTGAACATCATTAATCAGAGCTTAGAATTATTGGTCTTTAAAACTTATGTTCATGTGTTCTAATCAATACTAGAATGGCTTTTTCGCAGCTAATACATAATAAGAATATTTTGATTATGCTAAAAATTCAGAATTTAGATATTTCTAGCAGTCTTAAGTATTTCGTCTCGACTTTCCCTTTCAAGAAAATAAAAATCCTTTATTAAAATCGAAATGATTTTAAATTAAGTATTTTTCAGAACAAACTTATGAATATCACGAATTCAAATCCATAGAAGAGAGTTTATTTCGTAAAATGGGACCATGAATGGATGCGTTAAATTTTTTAAAGTATTAAAAGATTCTCACATCTGCGAAACTATCTCTGCTGTTAATAGTTTAACATACATCTGCACTGGAAATATTCTCATACTCCTTCGTTGGGATCTGCTCTCAACGGCTTATTTACTAATGAAAATTAGATAGCTACATTTTAAGCTAACATACATATTTCTGCTTTCCGTTTTATTCAAATGGTAATATACGTTTCTAAATTTTTGGTATCTGCATGTTTATATTAATTTATGCTATAAAAGAAATTAAAGAATAAGTTTTAAAATGTTATGTGATCAAACGATTAAACGATGCATATAAATAAATCTAAATGAAATGTAAATATATTGCAAATAATTACAAAATACTTTCCGAAACGTATTTATCTTACATTTTACACTGATACTCTGTAATCGGAGATACTTATAAAAATGAAAATTAAATTAATATACGAAGAAACGTCGAAGAGCTTTAGCAATCAAAGACAATTTAATTAACTTATTAATAGCTGTACAAAAGTAAAATGTTCATGATTATTAAATGTATGTCATTAAGTGAAGCCTGTCACAATAGATTGCTCCAATAACTATAAAGTATAAACATATATCAGAATTTAATACATCTATAATAAAATGTAGTAGCATGTGAATTATAAGCATAGTTTTACTTGAAAGTAAACTATCACAGATTGAATTTCAAGCAATTTTAATAATTTAGTCCGTGTTTCTTTGCGCAACAATAAAATGCGTTAAATTTTAAGTATCTAACCAGAGTTGTGAAATTTGACAAAAATTAAAAAAGTATTTTGAAGCAAAATGTAACATTGTAACTAGTTGTTTCCGACATTGTTTTCTATTAAGTTAATCGATATTAAATAAAAATTATCAGAATTACTTACCTCAGAAAATTTGCAAATATCCGAAGAAGAAATAAAATTTATTTCAGTGCTTATGATATTATTTAAGCGGAAAATTCATTTAGTGGAAACAACTATTGATAAAAGAATTTTATTCCAATAACTTTGAAATCGAATGGAAATATTTAAAATTTTATTTAACAATGTTAATATAAATATGAGGTAAGTAAATTTCGTAAAATTCGCTTAATGATATTGGATCGTCATTAAATACGAGACCGCCGTCAGATATATTGAAACACTTGACATTGTTACGCACTTAAACAATCTAAGAGGTTCGAATCACGCGAACGGGCTGGCTGCATGGGTGTTTTCGTGGTTTTCCCCATGTATAACGTGTATACGAGCCAGTTTCCCTTAAAATGTCCTCCACGAAGGCATCCCTCCCTTAAGGCAGATAGCCCTCGAGTGCTTTGCCGTAATCTAATAAACCTAAACCTTAACAATCTAAATTTAAGGCATTAGTTTCTGCTCCATAAGTATCAATTTACTGTAAAATTGATTTTGTTTTTAATTTTATTCTAGATTTTCTAACTCTAGAACAGAATTTAAAAGAGTGTATGAAATAGGTATGATATTGAAACTGAAATTTTAAAAGGAAATAAAGCTTCAGCATCTCTGCTATACTGTTTTGCAAGCGTTATCCCGTAAAGAATAAATTTCTTTTAAAAATTATGTTATATCCGAATAAATCTATTTTTTCTTTTCTTCTGATAGGAGCATGAAAGTCTGATAAACAGTAACTTTTAACAAACTAACACGAAAATGCAAGATAAACGAATGAATAAAGTTTTGGGTGGGTGGGGGAGAAGAATAACAGATGCAGTGAAAAACAACACGGTGCCTGAATAAGATTTCGGACACCACAGTAGGCAACTGATATTAAAATTACAAAGAGGAACTTACAAAAGGACTTTGTAGGAAAAAGACATACGCGAAGCTTTACATGAAAGTATAACTAACACCCTTGCTTTTGTAGTAATCTGCGTCTGTAAACCATCATACTGCCAAAACTGACAGACGTCAAGTAAAACAAAATTTGATAGAGTATTTTATATCAAAATGTATAAAACAATATAACAAACATATAAATAACAAAAAAGGTTAAAAATATTAACTAAATAACACCTTTGGTTTGGTGTTTAGTAGCCAACATTTGTAAGCCCACATATTGTCAAGAACGGCAAATATCAAGTAAATTAAAATTTGTTAAAGTATTTAATAGAAAAACGTAATTAAAATACGCAAAGCAATTGTATTAAAAATATTAACAAACTAGCAACCTTGGTTTCGTGTTTAACCGTTAGCGTCTGCAAATCATCATACTATCAAGAGTGGCAGATATCTGGTAAAACAAAATCTGATTAGGTACATTTTATATTCAAATTAATTACATATAGTAACATTATATTTTTTAAATTAAATAAAAAATGTAATTAAAATACCCAAAACCATAAAAATATTAACTAATACTCTTGACTTCGTGTTAGTAGTTAGCGTCTGTAAACCATCATACTGTCAAGACTGGCAGATATCAGGTAAAAGAGAATTTGACCATGTAAAATAATTTATATTAAAATTAATTACGCATAATAAAATTACATTTTACATCAAAATATAAAAATATAATTTAAATATTCAAAATATTAAATATATATTAACTAACTGATCCCCTTAGTTTCGTGTTTAATAGTTAGTGTCTGTAAATCCTCCTACTGTCAAGCGTGGCAGATATCAGGTAAAAGAAAATCTGATCAGGTACATTTTATATTAAAATTAATTACACATAGTAACATTAAAAACAATGACACATACAAAAATATAAAAATGTAATTAAAATACCCAAAATATTAAAAATAATAACGAACTAACACCCTTATCTTCGTGTTTAGTAGTTAGATTCTGTAAACCATCATACTATTGAGAATAGCAGACATCAGGTAAAAGAAAATTTGTTTAATTATTTAACATAAAAACGCATACCCAAAGTATTAAAAGTATTAACTAACACCCTTAGTTTCGTATTTAGTAGTCAGTGTCTGTAAACCATCATATTGTCAAGAATGGCAAACACCAGGTAAAAGAAAATTTCATAAAGTATTTAATATAAAAATGTAATTAAAATATCCAACGTTTTAAAAATATTTTTCTCCAAACCTAGGTGATATTAAGCAGACTACTAGAGTTGCCCTTATAGTGTTTATTCTTGAGACAAATCAAATAGTACAGATATGTTGCAGAACAAGTTTCATGCTTAGGAAAATCTATTTTCTTAAAGTTTTTGCTTAAGAGTGTTATTTTTAGATTTGCAGTGTAACCTGACGTTTCAAGAATATATAACATTAAGACAGAACTGAAGTATAAGCAAAATGTAAAGCAATAGAAAAGAGAAGCTTTATTTGACAAATTGTTAATTTGTAGCATTATTGCAGAAATGAAATCAGTCCTTCTTTGCACAAGGGAAAGGATCATTTGCAATAACGAGAGTTATTGCAAATGATCCTTTATATTTGCTATATATATATTTGCTATAAATATATTTGCTATATATTTGCTATATATTTGCTATAAACTTTGCAATAACGAGAGTTATTGCAAAGTTTTTTTTAATTACAAAAATCAAGTTCTTAATTTGTATCACTACTGTAGTATGTGCATTCAGTCTAGTGTTCTGAATAGGCTGCACAAGAAGTAGGGAAGAAGTTGGCTTCATACTTTGATTGGATAACAGTTCACCACAAACAATACACTGAGGTTGAAGGTCCATTTCATCTCGATTCCAAGTAAAAACAAATGATAAATAACTTTCATTATATTTTCTATAAACAATTCTTCTTTTCTTAGTGCTAGTAGATTTTCCCGAATACATCATCTGTGAATGAATACTTTTTCGCTCATTCAATCCTAGCCAATTTTCTATTTTGAAAATATAGGTTTTTTTTATTTTTTCACAAATATTGAAATTCACAATATAATACGAGTTCTTTAAAACCAAACGGCGATATTCTCAAATAGCGTAGAAAGGAATTCAAAGCAATAAGATAGATTACCTCTGTTAGAGACAGCAAATCGTAAAAAAAATTCTAATTGAAAATAGAGCAATATGAGCCCGAAAATGGTGGCGACAGAAAGTGTAGACATGTTAATAAATGGATCTCTAAAATAATTAATGAGATACTATTACCTTTTTATAGGAACTTATTTTTATTTCCTATTAAATACAACATCCATTTCTATTACTCCTTTTAAAAACATTATTTGTGACAATTTTGCTTATGGCTAAAAGAATAGTTGTGAAAATAAAAACGCATTATTTTGCTAAAGTCTATGAGTGGCTGTTGATCTTGACTAAAGCTCAGATCGCATAAATTTAGGAGTGTTAGAGATAAAAAATATTAAACAGGATGTTAAAGTATTTAAGCTTTAAATTTAAGAGTTAAAATACTTCCTTTCTTTGCGTACCACGTATTTTTCTGTTGCGTACTACCAGTGGTAGACGTAAACTTGGTTGAGAATCTCTGTATTACATGATAATCTACAAATTAATTCTGACGAGAAAAACAAATTTTATTGAAATAATTAATCATTAAAGCTAAACGAATTTAAAAGAATTCTCTAAGTGTTAGGTTGTTTGTTTTGTCTTGCACCTTTGTCTTTACAAGGAATCACGTAAAAGAAAACAATGAGGAGAAAACATTAACAAAAGCTTAATATGTCATGGTACTAATGATTTAAAATTTATGGTAGAGACATTTCCGATTACATTAACAAATTTCTTTACCATTGTTAAAATTGCACTAAAATATGCACAGAGTAAATACATTTCTATTATATCCTTATTACTTTTAGTTGCATTTCTATTTATGCGTAATTTTGTATTCGGTAAAATTTAAAGCAATGTGTGATAAGAGTTTTGAAATTATCACAAAAATAATCGTTTTTACATGCAAAATAATAAAGTACATTAATATTTAAAGATTAAGCAAATCAAAGATAATATGAAAAGGTTTCTTAAATAAAAGATAAACGAAAAAATCTCTAACATTAGATACTTTCCCGTTAACTTCTTAAGAATGATTCTTTGATAAAATACAAGTATTCATTTTCATAACCGAAGTTACTTACTATTTTGAAGCATTAAATTGCCTTTAACGCTGCTTTTACAACGGAAATTCATGTAGTCTATAATAACGAAGTGTAGGAAGTACCCCTCTGGAGTTAGAACATTTTCACATTTTTCATTTCCTTGCATTAGTTACTGAAATTGGATTTTCCCCTTCTGTGCAGTTTAGAAAGTAATATATTATAAGAAAATGCTTTCATTATTTATTCAGGAAATAAATTTCACACGACTGAGAAACTTTTTATATATGATGAGATTTAACTGATTCCTTTCCTTTTGTATCATAACAAAAGATATTACCAATATAATATTAGTAGAAAATACGTATGCAAAATAGAATAGTTGAAGAAATTTATGATTTTCAAGTTTAAAATTTCAGTGGATTTATATAAAAGTCATGAAGAGTGTATTTCAGTAGTCACTTGCAGACGCCTTAATATTTGAGATTCATATGTTTTTTTTTTTTTTTTTTTTGTGTTTGTAGTATTTAAAGTAGAAGACTTCGACATATAATCTTCGCTCTATGTCTCATGAAAGTTGTTAGTTACAGTTAAATCAAACACAAGATTCCTAATGTAAAAGTTACTTTCGAGGACATCTTATTTCGAAAAGAAATTGAAATAATATACGCTTACGTAAACACAAATTAACATTTGGCTCATCTTACATTTGAGTATTGCAATTATATATGCAAAAGATGAATTTCGACTTCCGATTTTTCGAATGTTTGAGAGCAATTTGTTTTAAGAGGAATAAGTTAATAAAAGAGTATAGCTTTTTTCATTTCAGTTTCTATAATTTTTAAAGTTCTAAAAACTGAAAGGTGTGAGGAAATGTAATCTGAAGTTTCAAGTAGCCATTAAGTATACTGGGAAGGAGAAGTCCCAGTTCCATTTGTTTGAAGAAAGGTAGTTCGCAGTGGTGGCCCCTTGCCCAGTGAACGCTTTAAATAATAGACGACTTGCATAAAAATTGCGAGATTGGGGAAAACATTTTTCACAAAAGAAATCGGTCCCACATAATGACTTAAACATCATCGCATATTCTTAAAGCATGTCTCATTTCTCTTTAGGTAGAGCAGAAAAAAGAGAATGAATAGAGCAGAGCAGCAGACAAGTGAATATTAACCAAATGCACTCGGACAGGAACAGGAGAAAGCCTAGAATTTGAATGAAGTAAATTTCTTCTGCTGAGTATAATGAAGATATTCTGGTCTGATAGAGAAGAATATACAAATTTCATGCGCATTGCAACTATCATACTTTACTGAAAACGTGGAAGAGACCCACGCCATACGCAAGAAGTGGTATCACATTCTACTGAGATGAAGAGAATAGCAAATGTGTTCATTAATAATGATATGCATTGTCATTATATCAAGACCGTCTGAAGAAGACAGAGAAGCTAAAAAATTTAGATTAGCTTTCGAAAACTGGAAACTTCCCTCAAACATATAAGAAAAATATGGAATAAGGGTAAAGGCAACTGAATTTTTCTCCCTGATGAAAGCATGAAAAAACTTGTAATAAACTGAAATGAAACAGTATGCAACTGTATATTTAGATAATATATGTAAATACTTTCTATGACTAATAAATGTGGGGTTGTACGCATATAGAGCCCTAGGTAAGTATAAACTAATATAATTTATTTAGGAATTTGCAAAGATGGAATGAAACGATGATAAAAGAATTTAACATACAGAAAGCAAATACCAAATTAAGCATTAAGGGACTGTTACTATGTAAGGATTATGTTAGTTAGTAATAGATGAAATTGGCATAATAAAACCACAACCCCACGATTAATCTTAGTCCACGAATAGTTCATGTAATAATCAACAGCTCACAGTCTTTGCATTTATTGTCAAATTTCTGCGTAGATTTCCGTAGCTCAGCTGGTAAAGTATTTCTCTATCAGCCTCCTGGAAGGCAAGTCAACGCTGTCTCAGCATTATAACTGTCTGCCTGGTTCTTGAGAGTCGTCTGCTCTTCTCCATGGTCAGCAATCGTCAAGCCTCATCAGCTCATCAGCTCTCCCCCTCTCAGTTCTTGTTTTTATAATTTCCATTTAATCAAAAGTTTCTCCTACAACTCACCTCGGTTATACTTCTAAACAGCATTCTCAGAAGTGTCATATAGAAAAATCATGTGAAGGTAATACTTAATTCAGATTTTAGTGTTATGGAGTCAAAAGAATCATGGAGTTAGAGCCATATATCATGGATTAATCTCAAAATGATGCAGTGCAGAAAAATATTACTATTTTTAGAATACAGAAAGCAAATACCAAATTAAGCACTAAGGGACTATTACTATGTAAGGATTATGTTAATTTTATTAACAGTTAAATTTTAAGTTAAAGTTTCTTTCCTGTCAAATTCTTAACTTCAACTTACTTCCGGCCAGAACGTAGTTTTGGAATCTTGCTGAATATTTAATGAGGAGGAGCGGTATTTAAACCACGGAGTTACTTACAGAGTCAGGGAGAATCAGAGTTTCTGATTTACGCGCGTCTGCCTTTTTGGCCATTCTCTCTCCCAAAGCTGTTATTACGCTCGGCAGTACTCAGGCCCTTGCTAAGCTTCGTAGTCAAATAAGTTAAGGGGCCAACTAGATTTGAATCTTGATATCTTCGGCTATATTTCTTTAGTTAATCTTAGTTTTAGTTTAATTCTTAGTCTCTTAAGTTCAAGCCCAAGTGTTGGCTTTGTTTGTACACTCCCAGGCGGAGTTTTGTTAAATCTTATTGGAATAATAAAGGGTTAGTTACCCTTCTATCTTGTTGTTTCTTGTCACCCGAACTTGAGCGATTATTCGCTATCTAGTTCTTAAGACTCGTCACTTTCTACATTAACTGAGATTTACACAGTGAAAGTCTTACAACTAATTTTAGATTTACATACACATATACATATATTATATCAATCTAAACTAGATTATTTTAAAATTAATCCGCATGAGAAGTTCTTGCATAATAGAACATTTCAGATAATTTTTATCAAATCCCTATTTGGGATATCAATTCCAAATAGAAACCTTCCTCTTATATTAAACCTCCATACTGGATATATATATAATAAATCAGGTAAAAGTTTAAATATTTTATTAACAAAACGAATTTATTTATGTGAAGTATTTGAGTACAGTAGCAGCAACTGTCAGATACACTATTTTTGGAGACACTAATTTGCATATTAATTTGTATAATTTCTGCGATTTTTTATGTTTAAGGTTGACATATTCTAAAACTCAAATATAATGTTTACGTGTCAGTAATAAATGTTGCTTTTTTAAAAGTTAAAACTAGATATTCTAAATGACAAATTACAAGAAAATTAATCTAATTTAAAAAATAATCTACATTGTTTGCACCGACCTTAAATTTTCAATCAATAATCAGAAAATAAGCAAATAAATAAACATCATTGAGGTTTTTTCTTAATTAATCAGGATTTTTATATTCTGCTCTATACAACTTCTTGTCAAAGACATAAAAGTTGAACCATATTTTTCTGTATTATTGAAGCTTTTAATTACGATTTTTGAATTTAGCATGAATAATTTTAAACTAAATGAACTTTATTGGTTATTAATTAGACCTTTTGCAAATATGAAATTTCAATAAGTAACTTTATTGAGCAAGCAGATACCAACAATTTTATTTATGTAACAAATTTCATATAATCAACCACAGATTAAAAGAACTTTCTGTTAAAAATGGAATTTTAAACTTGGTAAAATACGTATAATTCTAAAAATATCTATAATTTTACACTATTTAAGGTAGCATAATTCAGGAATTTCGAGCGTTTCTAGTTATGGCTCCTCCTAAACATTTTCTGCTTTCTGCTATAACATTTCATTACACATATATTATTTTCTTTAGTCAATACTTTTGCTTTGCGTTTTAGTTTTTAATAAGGTACTAAGGCCAATCCATTTAAGTCATTTTTTGATCCATTGCTTCAAATATCTAGACTCATTTATCTGGACTTGGTGGTCATTTATAATGTTTATTACCACCTTTAACCATCATTTGTAAGCTTATCATCTTCGATAGTTTGAACCAATAGCATCGGGAAAGAGAAAGAGAACAGAGCTGTTTTCAGTCTCAGTCTGAAAGCACTTATTTTTTCTTGAAGTCCTTGATGATCTTGTACTCTTACGAAACATTTCTTGGGTAGCTTGAAATCGATTAGTAAGTAGTAGAAACTGGAGAAATAAAGTTCTTCGTGTTAAAATCTAACCTATTTGATCTATTCCCTATCTAAATACCTTACATATTTACTTTAAGTTACTAAAAGTCTGAAATTAAAATTTGACCAGAAATTATTGAAAATTCTGATTGAGATTGATAAACGTCTGAGACAAAATTCTCAAATAGGCACTAATTACTGCGAACGAAGAGATTATTACAAATCTGTGATTAATACTAACAAATTAATCAGCGCATGCAAGCAAATTGTTGTGTGCGTATGTGTTCCTAATAGATTAAATGCCCAAGTAAGACAAAAAATTAACAAAATTTATTCTAATCACAAGAAATATAACAAAACGCTGGATTATTCCTCAAAGATATTCGCACAATATCTTACTATCACTATCACGCTATACAAACAGTAGTTATATTTTAAACTACTAAAACGTTAAATAGAACGCAATCCAAAGCTCAGAGAAAGCTAATCCGATCTCAAACTTACAACAGCTAAATAAATAAAAATAACTTAGTAAAACAATTCTGAGATGTTTCTGTCCGACTTTTTAAAGGTTGTAGAGACATTAGGTACTTTTGGAAAAACCGGAGAGATGATAAATGAGCAAACGCCTTCGCCGGGAATCGATCCACGGACCTGTGGAATACCGGCCCTGCTTGCAGAACGAATACCGGCCCAGCGTGCAGCGAATACCGGCGTCTGGAATACCGGCCCAGCGTGCACCACGAAAGCACTCTGGGAAAGAGGGAGAAATACCTTATATACTGCTCTTTTTAAAGGGCGACTGGGGCTTTTAGGGGACCCAATCACCAAATCCTGGGAGGGTAGAATCCTTATCCAACACCCTTTTAGTTCGGGCGCCACTTGTAGAGATATTACGTATTTTTGGAAAAGCCAGAGAGATGAAAAATTTGCAAACGCCTTCGCCGGGAATCGATCTACGAACTTCTGCAATACCGGCCCAGCGTGCAGAATCACTACACCACGAAGACCCGTTAGGAAAGAGGGAGAAACACCTCATAAGCTTTTTAATCAGTCATGAGAAGCTTCTGGTATTTTCTCTAGGTTTCTGGAAAACAATAGTGTAAAATAACAGTTACAGCTAACACACAATTGCATTTATTCAATTCAAATATAAATTATGAGATATCTATTTATTAAATTAGCGTGCTCCTGCATTTTTTACTTTTCCGGCGTAGCTTTCTCTTCACATAAGTCTCGTGCTGTATTGCACGGGAATACAAAACAATTTTAATTACAGTTCTACTAAAAATAGCCAACTAAATACAAAATTCGTAACAATATCAATATAAGCGCTTTGAAAGTTTAAGCTGGTGGTAGTCCAATAAATGAAAGGTTATTAAAATGCTTAAAAACTGAGAGACGAGGTAGCAAAACTGTTAATGAATTATTTAGATACAGGTATTTTAATTATTTTTCAACAATAATTTGAATAAGAAAGGCTATTAAGATTTTGATGTACTTTAATAGCTTAAATTAGATAAAAGAAACATATTTACTTACTCATGTTTAGTACCAGAAAGAAACACGTGATTTCGATTAAACTGCTCTACCAAGCGGTCTGATTGCGGATGTGAAAGTTTCATTCGAGTTTTCTTTATACCGAGTAGTTTGCAGAATTCTTTAATAACAGCCGAGATAAAATTCTTCCTTGATCGGAATGTAACTGAAGGGGTATTCCGAACATGTAAATCCAATGTTGTATCCTTTCTTCGTATCTTCGTTCAGCCGGCGATAGTCAAAGCAAAAGGCAGTTGAACATCTTTCTTTCTGACCAGGACGATGGAAGAGGCCCATGGATATCCTTAAGGCTCGGTAACGTCGCTTTCTTGAGTGTCCTCTGGAAGTTTTCTTACCGCTTTTCTATTTGGCAATCGGTATACATCTTGCATGCTGCTGGATTAGTGGATGATGCTCTGTATCAGTTATATGCTTTGTCAAGCTGGTTCGCCGTGCATCGGAAGACGAGTGAAAGAAAACATATTGAAACAAATTCTTGAATGACACGTTCGGCAGCGCGCCTCTTTTCATCACTTAGTTGTGCATTCTGCAATATCTCTAATGTAAGGATCTTCGAAGTCACAGAGATTTGCGGACTATTGGGTTGTTTCATACAGGTAAGCAAATTTAGAGTGATAGCCATTTATATGAATGTGAAATAGACCTGCCCATGTAATATTACTTTTCCGGAAGAGCTTCGAATCTTCAGGTTTTCACGTTACATTATACAAAATATATTATAATTTTAAACATAACTTCATTAAAATTATTTACAAATATTCAAAACCTTATAACAATACTAATAGTCTCTGGTAGCTAGAGCTTATTATTTTTATGGAATTGCAGATTTGACGGATCAAAGTTAAAAATCTTTAATTTCATACTGAAACCTTGTTTTACAATTGAAGGAAAATATTAACGATTTAACGAAACAGATTTAAAATATAAATCAAGAAAATAAAAAATAAAAAAAAAAAAAAAAACCGAATTGTTGTTTCTTCTTGAAATTTTTCGTCGCTTAAAATACTTTAATGTGAAACCAAGTATAGCTTTGTTCACTATCAACTTTAATAGCAAATTTTTATTTCATATGAAAGTCTTTACGTCATTTTCTAAGTCAATACTTGAATTAAAGAATATTAAATTTTGTGAATTAAGAAAATATTAATATACATCCATGGTTTAGCTCATTGAATCTTACGAAGAAATCTGTAGCATTTTGAACTAGATACAAGTAAAATTCGCTGCCATCTTTTTCTAGGATTGGAACGATCTTTCCTTCAGGAAGAATAAATTTTATAAATTGAATTATGAAAATAATATTTCTTATTAAAATACAAATTTCTGATGATATAAACGGTCGATGTAAGGTCATTAATGTAAGGAGACACATTATATAACACAGTCAGACAGTCAACGGAATTATCAGGGTTTTATATTTATTTCCCATGGAGACCTTTTGTTTGAGCATTTTGCCATTATACAAAATGCATCTAAATTAGGATTAGGTGTATTCGAATTCGAAAGTATCTCAATTTCTCTGTTATTATCTGAAATTGATCTCCTTATGCACAGTTAAATAAAATATTTTATTTATATTTATTTATGTGCTGATATCTACGGTTATAGAACGAAAGGCTAAAACAGGAAAAGTAATAAAATTATTTTTTGAAGTGGCAGAGAGTACACGGGATGTTTTAAATAGCTATTACTAGTGAAAATATTTAGTATTTTAATTACGACCCAGGGGCGAAACTTCATCTATATGCATGAAAAAAAATATCTTCAGCCAGAGAAATTTTGATTTCAGAATATTCGAATTTGAATGCCGTTTTGTTGTTTTGTGATTGGCAGAAAATAATTTACAAGGAATATTTTCTTGAAGGGAAAGCAGTTTTTTTAAATTGCTTCTTGAAAGAATTCATTGCGTTAGACCTGAAAAGGGAAGATAACACATTTTTTCTATTTTCGCCTTTAAGAATACAATTATCGTCAATCTTTAGTTTGGAAAAAATGTAAAAAAAGGCAAGATTATCCAGCGTGAAAAGGAGCTCGCCGAAATTATTCAAAAAATTGAGATAATCATGTAACAGTATGGCCATAGATGCCAGATTTCTCAAAAATTCATTTACATGAATCCCAGTTAGTTCAGAAATAACTTCTAAGACGAAATAGTGCTAAATAATCCTATCCGATGTCCCAGTTATAGCAGAAGTAATCTCAAAGAAGAAATAGTTCTAAATAGTGGAAATTTTGTAGAATGTGAGGTTGACGTTTGTGACACTGCGAGGTTCCTTTATGTTAATTAACCAATTATTTTAAGGTTTGGATCTGTATATGTACTCTCCCTTCTCGCTTTTCGCTTTCTCGATTGCAGATTAATTCGTGTGCATTTAAAGGGAAGCTTTTGCTTGGGTGTCCGCCGAAAGCTTCGCGGCGAAAGCATTGTGGACGAAATCATCGAAGTGAAAACAAAGCTAGGCGAAAACGTCATCGGGCAAATCATCGTGAGAGAAAAGAAAGCAAACATAAAACATCGCAGTTCTAACACATCAGGGTACAAAATATCGTCGCCAAGAATAAAGTGGTTCCACAACTATGCAGTTTAATAACATCGTCGTCTAAAATATCGTGGCAAAAAATAAAGCTGTTACAAATCATCGCATGATGATAATATCGCAGACATGTGTTTTTCAGGCTTTAGAAGTTACAAATGCATATCGCATAATGATTTGTGATCTTCCTTTTTCTAACCTTTTTTAGACTATATTTTGTCATGAAAGGTTAGCCGTAAAACTTGATAAAAGAGATTAACTTATTAATGACATTTGTTATGTAAGTGTATAGGTTTCAAATTACGTGCTATAAGATGCATTCATTTTCTGCTCATTCTCTTTTTAAATGCTAAGTTTCCTTCTTACTGTTTTATCAAAAAAAAATTAGTTAATTCAAAAATATGAAATATAAAAGAAAAATATTCCTCTTTCTTTCTTGCGCTCACAAGTCATTATGCGAATATGCCTTTACAATTTATAAAGCCTGGAAAACGCATGTATGCGATGCCATCGTCATGCGATGATTTGTTAAATGCTTTATTTTTTACCACTATATTTTGGACGGCGATGTTTTGAAACTACGAAGTTTCTGAACCGCTTTATTTTTGGCGACGATGTTTTTACCACGATGTTTTAGAACTGCAATGTTTTCTCTTTGCTTCCTATTCTTCTACCATGTTTTGTACAGAGACGTTTTCGTCCGCAATGTTTTCGGGCTGTAATCTTTGATTATAACACAGAGCGTGTTCTGTCTCTGTGGCCACTATACTAAGTTGCTATCTTAGGTAAACGTTTTTATGTTCGTCCTCTCATCATAACTGCCGATAGCTGAATTCCATGTCTCTCACGTTTTTAACCAACTTCGAGTTCAATTGATTATGTAGTCTTCGTCTGTTGATTTATCTGAAAATTTTACATTTCACTTTTTGTTAATTTCAGTTAATCTAGCCAGAAATAGGCAACTGAGTGGTAAGCACACGGTGTGCCTTCTTTTATTATTTATTTTTAACACAGGGTCTTTTAAATCTTTCCACGTTTCAGTTGTTACTTGAAACTTAGCGCTAATTCGCTTAACGTGGACCAAGTGTTTAATGTTTTGATGGTGTAAAATTGGTACTAAACGAGATAACACTAGAAAAAGAAATAAATAAAACACTTACTTTATCAAGGTATTGAGCCTTTGAAATAAACACACTCGTTATCTAGCCAAATTGCTTTATTCAATAAAGAATATTATGTATCCGGCTAAATCTCGCTATAGTGAGTTCATTAATTAGCTGCTCAACCACGTGCATGAAAATGTTTCAGGAGTTAATCTGTCACCATTCCTCTCTGGAATCACTTCAGATGTCACATTTGCAGTCCTGATGTTAAACAATTCTCGATGGGTCGCTTATTTTCGTAAAATAGATTCGTTGAGATGATTTCCACACCGTCCATTATATTAAAGCATTGGATATACGACAACTACTCGAATTTCATTAATATACGTGCTTCAGTTACTATGATGGTTTTGGTTTGGTTTATTTAATTACGACAAAGCACACTAGGGCTATTCGTTCATTCTTTATAAGTGAAACTGGCTCGAATACACGTTACACATGGGGAAAACCACGAAAACGCCCATGCAGCCAGCCCGTTCGCGGGATTCGAACCTCGGACCGAAGTACCAGTGTTCAAAGACTTTACCGCTCGGCCGCTGGTGGGTTACTACGATGAAGTGAACAAGGACTGTAGAAGAAAGAAATTCATTAAAATTTAGGAATATGCGAAATTAACCTTTTTTCCACCTCGTCCTATGTACTGCATGCTTTCTTTAAACGTCAGCTACGTAGCACACCTTTGACACTCACTGCATGACGGGAAGAGCGGGGCCAAAACCCTGCTTTCCCGTTAGCCGCCGTCCTCTGAAAGAGGGAGAAAAACCAATTCTGCGAGAATTTATTTCCAAGTGCGACTATTCCATGACGATTAAACTTACTATTAAATGAATAACGATTAAATCCATCGGTGAGAAAATTGTGTTCTCATAAGTGTCGACCAAGTCGTTAAGTTGCGCTTAACGACTTGGTCGATTGCTAAACACATTAAACTCTACAAAACTCTGTGTGAAATGTTATCAAATTGGTATTACCGCCTTTATAGTTTTTTTCCGATTGAGAATGATTAAAGTGTTCGACAAAAGAGAGGTTATGAGTACAGGGATTCGATATCTTTCCTGAAAGGCCTTATTGGAACAGAAATTTACCACAACATGCTTACAGGTAATGACAAAGTTAAGTTTAACCCAGCATTTGGAAATGTTAAACGATATATCTCTGATTTCCAACGTGGTCAGAAACACATTTTGGGAAACCATGAAAATAACATCCAGTTAAAGCAACAGGGGCAGGAAAGCATCTACACTGTACTCGATATGGTCATGAATGATTGTCGAATGGTTGCGTAAACAGTATCTAAACAGCAGCAGATTTGGACCAAACATATGCAATATATCATTCATCAAAACCTGTCCATTAATAAAGTTTCGATTTTGAAATGTCTCTTATTATAACATATTACCGACAAATAGCGCGTAAGTGTTTTCATATAGGGGGATGGATATTTGTTTGTGTGGTTAATCCTTCTCTGATGTTTTGTGGTGTCATATATTTATATTTAAAGAGAGAAGAGTTTATAATTATCTCTTAAGTTTCGCAATAATCGTATTCAGATGTACGTTTTCAGGAGAGACAGACGATTAGTTTTATTTTTAGGAGAGACAGTATTCGTAGAATTTGGTAGTGAATTGAGAGATAATTTTCAGAGGGAAAGAGGGAAAGAAGGTGTTGCAACTCAACTCTTGCTGAGATCCGATGTCTGAGTGACGTCATCTCGAACTATGAACTCTCGCTTAGAGATCACGAGAACTCGGAACTGAGAAGTCGCACGCTGCGTCGTGCGAACATTTAAACCTTTCATTATGTAAATATCCTGTAACCGTTTGCGTCTTCATTAAATATGTTTATGTTAAGAAAGTTTATCATTTATGGATTATCCTGTAACAGCTTTAATATCGTTATTAATCTCTCGTGCATTTGAAATAGATGAATAATAAATAATGTTCAGATTACTGGCAATATTGAAATGCAGGCTCGAGAGCTGCATGCATTTTCTCGCACGAAGCATGTAATTATTTTTTTTAAATAAGTTTATAGAATATGTTTTCTATTCTTGTTTTGTATGTCGCCATTTGAGTGCTAAATAAAAATTTTCTGTGTTCCATCATTGGAGTTGCTTCATATTGCCAAAGAAGTATGACAATCCCTTTCAAGATTTTGCAGATGCACAGCACAGAGGAACTTCAGCCCATTGGCCCTGGCCGAACCCATTGGAACAAGGTAAGCAGTTTCGTTTTACCTTGATTAATTAGTTAGAATATAAGGATATAAAATAATAATATTGTGGCGCCATAACGTGGGGCCATTGGGTTGAATTTGAACTGAAATTTAATAGATTTTGCTTAAGCAAAAACATGGATTTAGAAAAATTAAAAAAGAAACGATCTGCTATAAGAGCAGTAGTTACGAGGCTGATAAATAAGATAGAAACAGAAATTGCTAATGAGGGGGATAAAAATGTAATTGAAGAAACGGTTGCTCATAATTAGTAAAGAAGAAGAACTAATCTTAGCGGATAATGGTATTGAAACGTTAATTGATGTAGCAAATTTAGAAGATGAAATAATGTCTAGAGAAGAGTATAAAAGTAAATTTATTATTTGGAAATTACGCGCGAAAAGATATTTAGATACTAATCCACATAGCGCTAATTCTACTTTATGTGGAAATGTCACTGAATCACAAAACAAAATTAAACTTCCCAAATTGGCCCTGGAAACATTTTCGGGAAAGGATGTGTGCAGTTGGCCCGGGTTTTGGGCACGATTTGAGACAGCTGTACACGAAAACGAAAGTCTACATGCGGTAGATAAATTTAACTATTTAAAGTCAGTTCTCACTTCCGATGCAGAAACTGCAATACAAGGGTTGACGTTAACAGCAGAGAATTACGAAAAGACTGTGAAAATATTAAAAGATCGCTTCGGACGCAAAGAACTAATAATAGATACCCATATGAACAATTTATTAACTCTGACTCCGGTTAAAAGGTCTGGCGATGTGACAGCACTTCGAAAATTATATGATGGTTGTGAAGTACAAATTAGAGGCTTAGAATCGTGTAATATTTTACCGGATTCGTACAGTACCTTATTGTATCCGATATTAATAAAGATAATTCCGAATGATTTAGCACTAGAATTTAATAGGAAATATGAAGATGATAATCAGACAAAAATTACAAATTTGCTAAATTTTTTAAGAAAAGAAATAGAAAGTCGAGAACGTACAGGATTTTTAGTTAAGCCAACAGATTCTGAAGTCACTGAAAAGAAATCCCATTTTGAAAATAAGCGGCAGTTTCGAGAACGTTAGCGAAAGAAATCGGGATTATAATAAGGGTAGAATTCCTTCAGCGGCAGCGTTAAACACATCACTGTCTAATAGCTGTTTATTCTGTTCTGAAAATCATGCGTTCAGAATCATGTCAACAAACTGTGCCAGAGAAAAAGGAAGCGTTAATGCGAAGTGGAATTTGTTTCGTGTGCCTCAAAAGACACCATTTAACGAGGATGTGCAAATCGAAACTAACTTATGGTATTTGCGATCGGCGACATCATACATTGATACACTATGACGAAACGAATGCGTCAGACAAGAGTCCCGTCCAACAGGCAGTAGTCTCCTCTGTTTCCGATTGCGCAAGAGCAAATAACACATTTTTTCTGACAGCACGAGCTGAAATTATAAACACAGGCAATTGGCGCCAGCAAAGCGTTCACTTGTTGTTTGATTTAGGATGACAGTGAACATTTATTAGAGAGGACATCTGGAAGAAATTAAAACTTCCCGTTATTGGAGAAGAAAAAATAAAAATATTCTCTGTCGGTTGCACGACGTCTGAAGCTCAGAATGTTAAAAGAAGCAGGCTCATTTTGCGTAATTCGAAGTATCGATATGAAATCAAAATGGAAGCTTTAATTATTCCTATCATTAATGGATCACATATTCATTCCCCTAGAAATGAAATAGTTAATCTTATTAAAAAACAGAGCATACAACTTTCCGATGAATGGGGACAAGGGAATAAACCGCCGAAAATTTCTTCGCTGCTAGAAGCGGATTTTTATTGGAAAATAGTTACGGGTAAGGTTCACAGACTGTCTAATTGCTTAGTAGCGGTTGAAACAAAATTGGGTTGGACCATTAGTGGAACAGAAAGGGCTTACGGAATTTCACAAACTAATGTGAATACTATGAAGGTTGTGGTTCATAATAATAAAGATACACAGAATAAATCACTGTCTAGTTTGCTGAAGAATCTATGGGAGCTCGATTCTATGGGGATAAATTATGATTCGGATAAGAAACTCGAATTAGAAGATAATTTAGTTTTCGATAATTTCAAAAGATCTGTGAAATTTTAAAACAATCGTTATATTGTTAGCCTTCCTTGGAATCATAATTCAAATGAGCTAGGAGATAATTGGAGATTGCTAAAATTAGATTTAAGAGTTTAAGTCGTAGATTTCAGAATAATCAACAGTTCTATGACAGATATCGCGAAGTAATTGATAAGTACTTAAAAGAAGGAATCGCCGAAGAGACTAACATTGAAATTGGACCAAAAACGTATTTTATGCCGCATCAAGCCGTTATAAGAGAAAACAAGGAAACTACAAAACTCCATGTGGTTTTTGACGCTTCGTCACATGCGGAGAATTGTTTGTCATTAAATGACTGTTTACATTCAGGTTCCAAGATGTGTTCAGACATACTGGAATTGCTCCTTAAGTTCCGTCAAAATCGAATTGCGTTTACAGTTGACATCGAACAAGCATTTTTGCAGATTTCTCTTCCTGAGGAAGACAGAAACGCAGTCAAGTTTCTATGGAACGATGGTGAATTAAATGCAACCAAAATAAAGGCTCTTCGTATGACAAGAGTAATTTTTGGAGCAACATCTAGTCCGTTTTTTCTCAGAGCAACTCTTAATGTACACGCTGACAAATACAAGTCGCAGTATCCGAAAGTATTTTCCGTGCTAACTGAAAATATGTATGTTGACGACTTAATCGCTGGAGCAGATGAAGAATCAGAAGCGTTCGAGGAATCGGAACATATTAAAAGGATACTGAAAGAAGGTGGATTTAACATGCAGAAGTGGAAAATGAATGAAACGAATTTACAAAGGGTATGGAATGAAGAAGATTCTTCACACGATTTGACTTGTTCTAAAGTATTGGGATACAAATGGAATAAGTCAAATGATACATTTTTGATAGAAATTGAAGATTTGGTAAAAGATGCCAAAGGGATAGATAACATACCCGCTAAAAGAGAAATCTTGAGATTTGTAGGACGTTTCTTTGATCCACTGGGGTTTTTAAATCCATACACCATTCGAGCTAGGATTTTATTACAAGATTTATGGGAACAAAAGATAGCATGGGACACTGAAATACCAGAAAATATCAGAAGGAATTGGCAAAGCTGGTGTGATGAATTAGCTCATATTTCTAGTTTGGAAATACCAAGACATCAGTTTGCAGGTGCTGGGAAAAGGGATATAAAGGATGGTTTACAGTTACGCTGTTTCACAGATGCGAGTCAGAAGGCCTATGGGGCTGTTCTGTATTTTCGTTATTCGAAAAATGGAGTCATTCATACAAGCTTCATTACATCAAAATCACGAGTAGCACCTTTGAAAAAATTATCACTTCCCAGTTTGGAATTGATGGGTGCGTTGATAGGCTCCCGCTTGTCAAAATACATCCAAAAGAAACTTCGAGACATTGATTTAGTTGTATATATGTGGACTGATTCTAGTATAACATTACACTGGATTAGAAGTGATGTGAAGAGGTGGAAGGTATTCGTTCAGAACAGAGTGAAGGAAATACAGAAGAATTCAGATGTCTTGAACTGGAGATATACGCCTGGTGAACACAATCCAGCTGATTTGCTAACTAGAGGTGAAAATGTCAAACATCTGAAGCAGAATAGCATATGGTGGGAAGGGCCCACGTGGTTAAAAGAAGAAATGGAACACTGGCCAAAACCGAATTTATTTTCCACAAAGAACATTGAAGATTCCAACAAGGAACTAAGAAAAACATCAAAGGAAGTTTTCGTTAATGCATGCGTTACCGAACCTTCCGAAGATTTATTTAAAACCCAAAATTACAGCAATTTACATCGAATTTACCGAATTACTGCATGGTGCTTAAGGTTCATCAACAATGTTAAAAATACCTCGAAATTATCAGGATGTTTGCAGGTTACCGAATTGGAAATGGCAGAAACTTATTGGATCAAACGTGTTCAGGAGCAAAATTTCACAAATGAAATACGGGCATTGAAGAACAACGAGGATTTAAGTTCAGAATCAAAACTGATGTCCCTCAGTCCATTTGTAGATGAAAGTGGTGTAATTCGTGTTGGTGGACGATTAGAAAATTCAAATTTGGATTACATACAAGCACATCCAATCGTGTTGCCCGACAAAGATCATTTGACTGATCTAATTATTCTTTACAGTCATCAGGTGGTAGGGCACGGAGGAATAGCAGATACTTTAAATCAGATAAGAGATAAATTTTGGTTGCTGAGGGCTCGTCGAAAAATTAAAAGTGTTCTGTACAATTGCAATGTCTGCAGAATATTTCGAACTAAACCTGTCGTGCACCTCTCCCACCAGACAGATGCCGAGAAGCCTTTCCATTTGAAAACTCCGGGTTAGATTATGCGGGTCCACTGTACGTCAAAAGTGGAAGAGAATTATCTAAGACATACGTTTTACCGTTTACCTGTGCTGTAACTAGAGCCGTGCATTTAGAACTTACGGCTGACCTTTCCACAGAAAATCTTTTGCTTGCATTTAGACGATTCATAGCGAGAAGAGGTTTGTTCCGAATAGTGTACACCGATAACGCCAAAACCTTTAAAAGAGCAAAAAAAGAATTAGAGCTATTGAACGAGGTGATGAAAAGCAATAAAGTTCAAGACGAGTTCTCTAAGCAAGGAATCAAATGGAAATTTATAGTTGAGAGAGCGGCATGGTGGGAGGCTTTTGGGAGCGTATGGTTCAGTCTTTGAAAGCTGTTCTGAAGAGAATCTTAGGCAAATCATCCTTAACGTTCAGGGAATTAGAGACAGTCATAACAGAAGTGGAAGCTATATTGAACTCCAGACCTTTAACATTTACATACTCGGATCTAGCAGAGCCAGAATCTTTGACCCCTGGTCACTTCTTAATAGGAAGACGATTACTATCATTGCCACAAGGAAGCTCTAAATTAACTTCAACAAAGGAGGGTCTTACACGTCGATTTAGACATCAACAGATACTGGTAGAAAGAATCTGGCGAAAATGGAGGCAGGATTATTTGATGAATTTAAAATCTGCTCATCATTCCAAACTGGTGGAAACAGGAACCTGTTTGAAGAAAGGAACTATTGTATTAGTGCATGAAGATAAAATTCCAAGGCTGATGTGGAAAATGGGCATCATAATGGAAGTCTTTCCTAGGAGAGATGGCAAGGTGAGAGCCTCTGCTGTCCGCTTGCCCAATGGCCATACGATTAAAATACCAGTGTAACTACTATATCCGGTGGAGCTGGAATGTAATAAGGACAATTACAGCAATTGTCCTTCGGGCGGGAGGATGTTGCAACTCTTGCTGAGATCCGATGGCTGAATGACGTCATCTCGAACTATAAACTCTCGCTTAGAGATCACGAGAACTCGGAACTGAGAAGTCGCACGCTGCGTCGTGGGAACATTTAAACCTTTCATTATGTAAATATCCTGTAACCGTTTGCGTCTTCATTAAATATGTTTGTGTTAAGAAAGTTTATCATTTATGGATTATCCCTTTCAAGATTTTGCAATGCACAGCACAGAAGAACTTCAGCCCATTGGCCCTGGCCGAACCCATTGGAACAAGGTAAGCAGTTTTGTTTTACTTTCATTAATTAGTTAGAAAATAAGGATATAAAATAATAAAAGAAGGATAATTTTTATTTTTATATTTTTATTAACTAATAAATGTTTGCTGAGAAAATAAGAAGGAAACTTAAGCATAGAAAACTAATGCAACTTATAGCACTTCATAGAATTTTAAACCGACATAGTTAACTAACAAAGGCCATTAATAAATAATTTTTTATAAAGTTTTTACTGGTAATTTTTCATAAAAAGTGTAATCTATAAGTTGCATTTAATTTTCTATGCTTAAGTTTCCTTCTTCATTCATAACTCTGATATTCATAAACCCAAAGATTACATTTAGGGCTATTTGAATTAAGAATAACTGATTTGTTATTCTCATAAATCCTGAACCAGCGCCAGGGCTCGTATGGCCGCACCTAGTCGCAGAATTTAGGACCCACAGAGACTGCATCAGTCGATAAGATATCTAGTGCCGGCCCTCAATAAGGCTTAAGTATATGTGGGAATTTATTTATTCAGCGCTCTGATAAGCGTTAACCATGTGCAAAATAGACATAAGTATAATGAATAATTGAACTAATACAATTCTGGCTTAGTTGTCTCAGTGAGCGATAGAAGCAAGATAAAGTTTAGCAGAACAACTTGTCGTAAGTCGCCAAGCTCATTATGCATAACCAAATATGTATAGTGAAGGATAGCTAAATTTGATAATGATAGCCGCTAATTTTAAAGGTTTTCGGATATCTCAAAACAAAGGTGAAATTTTTCCAATTAACAGATTTTGTAAAGAAATGTGGAGTAGTGTTAATAAATAAAAATGATATAAAACAAGTTTTTCATTATAATGACAATGTTCCTCAATCATCAGTCAGTTAATGGATATCGAAATTTGTAGTCTGGTTCTAGATCCAGAAAATACCGATAGTGAGGAAAGTGACAGAGACGTTAGTAAAAAACGAGAAAATTTCGATTGACAAGTTAGTCAGAATTCTCAAAATAGCAGTTACAGGACTTCAATAATGTATCTAAACAAGAGATTATGTCTGTCTACAGAACTAAAGTGAAAGTATTATCACAAAAACGAAGCAACTTAAACTACATTCAATGAAATGTTTAATAAGGTAAACAAATAAATATTAAGCTTTTTTTTGTAAATTTTGATACCCTTTAGATAATAAATGCTTCATTATTTCATAAATCACGATTTCATATTTTTAATTTTATAATTTCTACATGCCATCTTACTAGATTTAAACTGATGATCTAATATCCCGAAAAATAAGTTCAGAAATGGTGTTAACAAAGAGGCTTACAATAAAGAACTGATATTTACATTTGAACTGTTTTGCTTAAATCAGTTTTTTTTATTATTTACATCTGTACATGAAAACACGCAATAAAATAGATAGTTGTTCAAGCGTTTTTCTTCCAATCTGCCTACTGAAATAAATTCTACCAAATTTTTTAAATACATTTCTTCATTACCTTTTACCTTTTCATGCGAAAATGACATGAATAAAACTGAAATTAAGGAAAATAATTTATTTTTTGTTGATATTTATAGATATCTGAAGTGTAATAATAATTTAGCAGTCAATGATTATTCAATGGATCCTATTCGGTTAGTGGTAATGTTTCAGAAAATGAACACTGAAATTAGGAATTTTTCATACATCTCTCTTTATAAACAATTTCTTGATTGCGTAAAATTTCACATCAGTTATTCGACTCCACAATATTTTCACTTATATAAATAAACAGCGAAAATTATCTTTAGTTCATGAGGTATATGACAGATCTACGCTTTTCTTCAGAAATTTCTTCGTATCATGAAACTGACAGTAGTTAACGCTACTACATTTTATCGAGACTAAACATGGTGACAAGAATTAACCCCATAAGAGACTTATTTATGCATTCCACTTATTTCTAATTATTCCCAGTTGTTTATTAACGCATATAATTAGTATTTCGTAATTCCTCGGTATTTCTGAATCACTGGCATTTTAAAGCAGTCCGCTCCAAATATATCTTACAAAAGCAGCTTTGTTCCGCGAATTATTGCTGTCAGGTACTGGATTGTTTTGTCTGTATTATCTACTAGCTTTATACAGCATTTATGAGATATAATATATTTTTTCGTTCATGATAGTACTACGAAGTAAATATTTTTTTAATTAACCATGAAAGCTTTCGTGGGAACTCGAAGACATATAGCATTTATTATGCGTATATTTTTTTTTGTAAGCAGAAGGATTCTTTAAATGATGAAATAAACTTAACATGGGGATTAAGTCAGCATTTTATAATGCATTGAATTAGTTTCCTGCCATTAAAAAAGAGAAGTTTTAATGAGAATTAAATGTGTTACTGACAGTATTGATTAATATATTTGCTTTATATCTGTGTCTCTGAAAATAGTAAAATGATTTAATAGGTTATTAGTTAAAGCTCATGAATAGACAAATTATAAATTCTGAAAAAGTATAACTTTGTTGTGTGTTTCATTAACCTAAAAATCGTGTGGTCTCCGTGTGCGTTCTCTCCAACTCTTTGGTAAAGAAATGGGTAATCTAAATCTATAGAAATGATTTATGGCCTTTAAAAGAAGAGGATTTAATCGGAAAAAAACTCCTCTTTTAACAGCAGGAATACTTTAATTATATTTCTTCAGAATAGGATGCAATATTATGAATAGTATTAAAAATCTATCATTATTACCTTGAAGTTTCATATTATTTAAGATACTATTTTACTGCCAGTGTTACTTGAAATGGAAAATTAAATAAGCGTTTAAACTTAGCTGAAATGTTATTTCATTTAGGAAGTGCATTAGTAGCTGCTTCTCAAGCTTACCAAAGACTTTTTAAATTTTCTTTAGGAGTTAGATCTTAATAGGTGAAAATTATGGCTGAAAGTTTTAATCTGCTAAAAAATATTTATAATCTAAACCTTTTTTTATGTATAACATTAGTATTTTTCATTTGCAATTAGAAGCTGATAATAAGATCAACGGAAAGCTAAAAGTCTATTTCGAGAAGCACTATTTATCAAAAGTGGCTGTTTATGGCTACATTACAAAAATCAATTATTCTGTAAATGATAATAAGGCAATCGAACAGAGCAAAAGATTGATTAAATCTGGATTTAAAAACTGTAAATCTCATCACTATGTCCTCATTTTATTTAAGCTCATTTATGACTAATATACCTTTTTCGATGTTTTAGTTATTATTATCTTAGTTGTTTATTTATTAGCAAGAACCATGATTTTTATCTTTACTAATTAAAATCATATAGAATAAAATTTTAAAACTTCATCGGCTCATAATATTCACAACAATTTTCATTACGATTTATTTGCATACCAAATGCATTATTCGAAACTTATCGTTCACATTTCGTGGAGAGGTAGCGAAGACGTCAGGAAACCGATTTTACCTAGGAAAGTAAGTCCGGAAAAGTACGCAAGGGCACTGTATGTTCCTAAACAGTGTACAGATCGCCCGACCACTCCCGCTGTCATCAGCGTACGAGCTGACTTACTAGTGATAAGATGAATCGTTTTACGCTTCAAGAGCTAGCAGATATGCATTTCACATACGGAGCAGCTGGCTAAAGCGGCCGCTGATTTGATGTTTCGTGGCCACCGCGATATTAATGAGTATATATATTTATACTCATTAAATATTTATTTTAAGACACTGGGAATTATTAACAAAAATTTAGTTATTTAAGGTTATCTTGTTATATGCCAAAACAATTGAGCGAATTATTTAACTGCCGTTACTTTCATTTAGTTTAATTTTATATAATTACAGAGGAAACAAATGACAGTTGCATAGATCAAAATTTACTTTGACAACCATTTTTTGTGTCATGATATATATTAATTTTTCTCTATAAAAAGACTGAATGCTATTCTTATACTCGTATGATGGAAAAATACAAACTTAAAAGGAAATCCTAATCGATTTTTAAATGATATTCATTTAATAAATATAAAACATGCCTGTTCTAAAATTAAATGTTCAAACGCAATTTTTGGGATACATGAAAGTAAAGTAAAATTTCGTTCAAAGCAGTTCTCCAGTCTATCCTTTGCTGTGATTGGATATAAATACATTTTTTTTATGAATCGAGTTATAAATTAATTTAAATTTTATTATTATCACACTTTAAAGCAGTAAATAAATTACTCGAGTTTCATGAAAATATAATCATATAGTATATTTAGGAAAACATGTTGTCTGAAACCAATATTATTAATAATTAACCAATTAAATGTTTTTAAATTGCTTTTTTAAGTTAAAAGGAATCAGACAGTACATTACTGTCTCACTTTCCAGATCTACGTCTTAATTTCATATTCATTTCCAACGTATGCTACTTTTACTCAAAGTATTCTACAGGAAGTATCTTGGGAGCGCTCAGGTGTTGCTGTGAGAGAATGTTTATATTAAAATGTAGTGCATTTGCATACAAAAACTTTACCAAATAGAGTAAATTGACTTAGAGTTGAGACCAAGGTACTACAACATGTTTCTCAAAGCATCTAGCAGTTCTATTAAAACTGAAAAAAGACTGCAAGAAATGTCTAACAACGGTTCCCAGTTGTTAGCACTGCGGAGCTCTAAGGGCTCCGTTTGCACTTTACAGGATTTTCACTCCAGGGAAAATAAATAAAAAATCATGAAATTAAAGAATAAGAAAGAAAGAGTATAATAAAAATAAGAAAACTAAATAGTGCATTCTCAACAGGAATTTGCCAAATTAAATTTCGCATTCCCTCTAGCTGACAATACTTCGTTTATTAAGAGCCGCAAGATGTAATCGCATTGTTTATTATACCAAGTATATGTAAACAAATGTTCTGGATCGAATAACATGTTCTCTTTCTTCATGCTTTAAATATTAGGAAAACAAAACACTTGTGCTACTGTTTCCTGCTGTGGGAATATTTTTTAAATACATTTTTCGTGGGATGATGTTTGATCTGATATACACGCGGTAGTCACCGATGTATGAACCCCTAGTGGACGATCTGCTCAACAAATTTAAGATGTTGTTATCTGAGGTATGCGCTTGGGATTGTGATGATTTAAAACAATAGATCTCTCACGCTTGTGGTTACAGTGAAACAATTTCAAAAACTTCTAATGCAGCACCTACTATTTTTCTGCGCAAATTGATTAGTGTATTGGAAACTGTTAAAGCCATAAATGGTGTTGAAACAATATATGTATGATGAAAATTGCCGGCGCGTAACTGAAGAGAGGAAAAGAAAAAAAACTTTTATTAGAATTGTGAGTTTTCAGCGTGCCAACATTCGTGGATGATAACGCATTGCACGCAGGGCGTTGTTAACAACAACGATGAAGGTAACATCGTAAGAGGAATCTTGTATAACTTCATGTTTTCTGACAGCTTTCGATTATGATGAATGTCATAGATCTGATATGAACATCTTAAATTTTAGACAACCCCAAATCAGAAACCCATGGGAGTGAGGACAGAAAATCGCGGTGGCCACGAAGTTACGGAAGATATGTCTTTCTTGAAACATTTTACATGTTAGAAACTCTTGTAATTTCAAGAAACGTTTTTCCTTTCCTCTCCTGTGTTTTCATTGGTCCTATAAAAGCTCTTCTTTGCAAATATTTTACGCCGGTAGGTTTTCTCATTAGTGTATCGCTTTAGCGCCGTTGTAGTTTTTCAATGCGCTGAACTATGTACGAAGGAAAAAAGCGGGTATTGCCATTCGAAAATTTCGAAATGTTTTTGTTGTAAATGCAATCATGAGAGCTCTATTGTTTTAAATCATCTCGATATCGAGCGCGTACTTTCAAGTAAAAGTATCTGAAATTTCTTTCGATTAGTTGAGCGGTTTGATCGCTAGGGTTCATATCTCGGGAAGGTTTTTTTATGACAACCCTATACTTCTTTTATTTTGATCATTTCTAAGAATAACTTGTCTATTTTCTAAGTGACAACTATACGCGTAGTAAGTACGTGTGGGAACAACTGAAACCCTGAAATCCGCTGAGTTGGCTTCCGTCCCAGAGTATTACATAATCCATACAGAATTGGTTACCAACTCAGCAGTTTAAGGTCCTTGGCAATATTAAAGCACTATGTTTCTTAGGAAGCCGAATCTCTTACTCATCGTGCATAATACATGCATACTTATTAATACATAATGCAAATATAAAATATAGATTCAAATATGTGAAGCAATTAAATAATACAAATACACAGCACATTCTTGAATAAATGCTAATACATTCTTAAAGTACTAAAACATAACTGAGTTAAAAACATTATACAAAATTTATTACATCTTATGAAACTACTGTTATGCGTCCATTACCTGTATACCTATACACTGTACATTTACTAATATTGGATTGACCAATAACTTGTACCATATTATTACAAAAATGCATTATACAGCACGTATAAGTACAATATATTATAAATCTTCTTATTCACAAGTTTTTACATTGAATTTTACATTGAAATGTATTATACAGCAGGTACAAGTACAGTGTTTTATCAATCTACTTTTTAACGAGAATTTTTTTTTTCATTCTTAGGTAAATACTAAAACCTGTTGAAGATACATTACACACATGCAAATTTACCTTATAGTATATAGTACTTTATCCAATCTCCTATACTTTATAATATTACTGCGCATAATACAAAGCAAAAACAAAAACAAACTTCCAAGTACATCTAAAATAGAGTACATTATACAAATACGTTGTACCTGTACATTACATAGTTACGAATATTTAATACAATTGGAAGTATATTACAACTGATACATTTACGGATAAATGACAGAAGTGCATTAATTACAAATACAGTTATGATATTTATTAATCACTTATTGATTAAATACTCATACATTACTAGCTAATTGCATCTTGCAATATCTAGTATATATTATAATCGATATTACATTATATAATTACTATGCACAATATTTCATCAGCATATAACTTAACTAGATTCGATTCTGATTACATACTAATATTTTGTTCAGTTACCACATTTTCTTTAGGCATAAACTTTCTTTTAGGCATAAACGGAAACACAAATACATATTCCATCTTACAAAATTGAGTACATTATATAACAAGTCCAGTACATTATGCAATTATACAATTGCTAATACTTAAAAGTTTTGTTTTTTAAACATTCTTAAGTAATGAGAGCCAAGAAAAACGAAATCTTTCAGTTTAGTTCAAGAGTATGATCAGGTCCTTTAGATACCATCATGATTATAAATATTTCTTGCAGAAAAAATGCGTTTAAAATTTTCATGATTCTGCTAAATGTTTCATTATTGTCAGAAAATTTATATAACTTAGAAAGCAAAGGAGGAGAAATAATTCTTTCAAGGACTGGAAAACATTGTTTAATTACAAAGTAAAAATTCCGTACAGTTTCAGGGTAGAGTTCTTACAGTATTTTACAATATTTCAAGTATACGAACTACATCTATTATATTCCTCCATTTAGTTTTGATCCTAATAACAATAAATCTAAAATAATTTGGTAGAAGTGACTGTAAGTCTTTAATACCAGAATTCTTTGAAATTTATATGAAAAGAAAAAATAGAGTAGATAAAAGAAATCAAACATCTACTTAACAATGTTTTCCATTAACAGCAGACAAGATTCAGTGAGTGATAATTTGATTGTTTTAATGATTGATGATAAGGTATTTAACTCATATTTTATCTGCATAATGATGCTATATTTGAAGCGCAAAAGTAAACGGAGTCTCGAGGCTACGGTTATAGGTTAGCTATCTCAATAAGATTGTATTCTTTGGCTTGCATGATAATTACGAACATTGAAACTGTTATGCCGGTGAGATGTTTGAGTCAACTTTGCGTTAAATCAATTGTGTAACCTTTGGCTACTAGTTTTAAACTTAAATTTGAGCGTTACTTTAAGTTTCAAAGCCGCAAGCTGTGATGAGCCCAAGAAATACCTTTATGTTTTAGTTCTGATTTAATAAAAAAAAAAGTTTGTTTTTAAAGCTTTCCTAAAGCTCTGTAATTAACCAAGCGATAATTCGTATTTTGTGTTACTCTTTGATATCCAAAATGCCCTTGATTGAAGAATTAACGGTATGCTTGTAAATGAAAGAGATACTTCTAAAGCGCATCAACTCTACCAAATTAGCGCCATAAATGGTTGAATCGATTAAGGTCACTGGATTTGTAGTTTTAAGGGTTCGTTAGGCTTACACGAAAAGCTATAAGAGAAGATTCTTCTTTGCAGACTGATACCAACCAGTGAGTATTTCAGAAGGTGAAATATGCTATTGTTTTGTACAAATACCTCTCGTCAAATGAAATGCCGTGCGAAAACTGTGCAGATATGTAGAGTGACCTTAAAAAGTAATAACAGGTCGCAATGCGGGAGCTGTTATTAAAATTAAAGATAAGGCAAAAATGTAGCACCAGCCATTGCCTTCTTCATGAACACCCATATGTATGGTTTCTACTGTTTCGCCTTTTTTTATTTTATGTATTGTTTTACTTCTAGTATTTTACTTCTTATTACTTTTAGTATTTGTAACCACCTATCTATCCATAACTCTGTAAATATGTAACTGAAATTGCTCTTCACATCCGCAATGCACCCTTCTTCCATCATGCACTATCGTCTTCGTCCAGCATTTGTTTGCACTGCCCCCAGCAGTCGTCTTAAGCACAATATGTATTTATAAGTGTGTTTTTTTGTTCAAGTTATTTCCGTCAGCGGGGCTACCTGGCCGATATGCTAACTACCCAGTGGACCGGCTGCCTCGCTCTCGGTGGAAAGAAAGGAAAGAAAGTCTCGAAAACAAATGTCATTGGAGTTTATAATAGTGCGTGACGCTATAAAATATTAAACTTGTAGGATTCACCACTGTGTAATTCTAAGTTACTGTTGGAAGTGAAGAATCTTAAGAACTGATAAGCGAATAATCGTTTGAGTTCGTGTGACTGGTGACAGGTGACGGAGGACGGGGACGCTTAATGTTTAACAGAGGTAAACAGGCATATGTCCCGCGTCCTCCACTATCCAGAGGCAACAACTCCCTGGAGCCGCACGAGGCCGCACAGGGAGTTTATATAAGATTTAAGAAAGGTTTACAAGGCGTACAGGGGCAATAGTTTGACATAAGTTGGTGGATTACATATGTGGTTAAGGTGACATACAAAGTACATTACGTAGTGAATAACACATAAAAACACAAAATAGAAAACAAATACATACACGAACGCAATAACACGTAGCACACACTGAAAACAGCACATAGACACACACATAACACAAATAAAAACATAAACACATAAAGACATATAATATAAAAGGAGGATTGAACGCCTAAGAATTACTCTAGGACGTCTTTTACATATCGCAGGGATAAATACTTGTACCTAAAGTTGTTTAGGTACATAATACGGGATTTAGTGCATAGTACATAGATGTTTAGTGCATTACTTACCACAATACACATTACTACAATGCTCATTACGTAAGATATTATAAATTAGTGTAGCTATATATTTAGTATATTATGATGACACATTACACTACACAATATTTACTATAAAATGCATTACTTAAGATGTAATATATTAGTGCAACTATAAATTTAGTACAATATGATGACACAATACGTAATACTATACTTGATACAGTACGCAATACTTGAGACATTATTATGCAGAACATAGTGCACGGTACGTTGTGCGGAAGTATATACAGAATGACACAGTACTTAAAATATAATGCGCTATACTAAAGTCATAATACTGAATGCTTAACTCGGTATATACAGGATGATATATACAGGATACAGGAGATATGTACGGGATGACACAGTATTTAAAATACGATGCACGATACTTACGTCATATTACTTAATGCTTAATACTTAAGATATGTACAAGATGATACATGAGGATATACAGGAAATATACGCAGGGTGACATAGTACTTAAAATATAATGCGGAACACTTAATACCTAAGTGACAGGAAACAAGACAGAAGGTTAAAATGACCCTTTATTATTCCAATCAAGTGTAACAGAACTCCGTCTTGGAGTTGTACAATAAAGCCGATACTTGGGGTTAAACTTAAGAAACTAAGAATTTAACTAAACTAATCTTAAATAAAGAGATATAGCCGAAGCTATCAACATTCTAACAGAGTTAGCCCCTTAACTCTAATTGGCTACGAAGCTATCAAGGGTCTAAAGTACCGCCGAGGATAAAATTAGCTTACGAGTGAGTAGTCCAGGAAAACAGACGCGTGCAGCCAGAATATCTGGTATCTCTCTCACTAAGACTGTACAACTTTGCGCTTAAATACCGCTCTTAAAATTGTATTAAGTATTGGTTGATAGTTGAGAACAAACCGAGATATTACTTTAAATTTCAAAGTTTTAAAGCATCTTTCATTACATGAATAATTTATTGTGGTTAAGACTTCTCTTTACACTCTTTTATTATATATTCCCTCTTTCTCCTCCTGAACTACTCCCAAATACCATTAACTTGTAAAACATACATTAAGCCCAAGAGGATCTACCATAGAAATTGAATTTGAAAAAATCTTATGTTTAGAAATCGCTTGTCGAAGGAATTCTTTACTAAAATATTTTGTACATTATTTTCGCAAAATCTTTAGAATTGTTAATACTAAGGTGTTACTTTGCTGCACTTTGCTATTATTCCTATTCATTTCCTATTAATATAATTATGACGTAAAATATTAAGTTTTAAGCTATTTTATATCTAACTCCTTCTTTAAACAAATGGTATTTCTGAACGTAAATTAACTATATGGAAGCAAATGCATAAATTGATGCCTCCTTTCTTTCATTTTCGTTCTAAACTGCACTTTCTAAGAAATTCAAATATGTTAAATAATCAAGGGAGGTGATATTTTAATTTTACAATATAAGAATAAGTAATAAAATAGGCTTATTCATACATAAATTCTTTATGATCAGAGCAAGTAATAAAATAGACTTGCTCTGATCATAAAGAATTTATGTTGTCTCCAAAACAAGATAGAAAGTTTGTTATACTCGCTTAGAACATTATTAGTCTTTCTAAGTGTTGTGAAATTTGTTGCTGATGGAGGCTGGCCTGCAGATTAAGAGTTACCTTTCATAACTTTAAAGTATGCTAGAATCTGGATGCCTTTTTTATAGTATTACAATTAGAAACTTTATTCAATTATTATTAACTTCATTTTCCTCTGGTAAAATTAAATTATTAATTAACGAAGGTTCCATTAAATGCCGTAAGTAGCCAGAAAAAAAAAATAAACAAAAAAAAAAAAAAAATGAATTCTGTGTAATGTTACTTGATCAAACTTCGCTTCTTTTCTTTGTCTTAGATAGCTCTGAAAATCTTACAGCATAGCTAGAAAATGGAATTTCAAAGTAAGTTAATACTGGATTATTTTATTACTTTAAACCTATATATATTAATGAATGTATTAGTGTTAATGCGTAAAATTTTATTTCTCATAAATGAAATTTTAATAAGGCAAAGCCCTTACGAATTTAATCAAGGGAATCTTTCCATGGCTTGGTAAAATATCTGAATTGAAAATTAAAAATAAAGACCAAATATGCATGCCTTATCCTAGGTAGAAGGTAAATTAAAAAATTAAGAAAAAAAATAGGTAGAAGAAAGCTGAGAAAAAGAAGAGAAGAAATTTTGTTTTTATCTGAATAGTAAATAAAGATGATGTAAAAAGAAATAAGAGGAAGAATTATTTCCCCCTTTCCTTAGTGGAAGGAAATAAAGAAACAAATACATAATATTTTCCTATTAAAAGGGGGATTTATTTTCTTCAAAAGCACAAAATGCTGATAAACATGGCTATGGAATGATGGCTAAAATCATAAAATTGGATAAAGGATGCGTAAGTCTGGTAAGTAAACCGATGAAAATATTTCCAATTCTGGAATGTTTAAATGACACATTTATATTGCTACTTAATAAACCTATATGGGACATTTCATTTTTAATCAGATATTTGTTTCGTTTAATAGCTTGTTTGTATTTTTCCATAACATGGTAAAATTGCGTTTATATTTAAAGCTTTATTAAGTGTTTCGATTAGTGTATAGCGAAAAAATGTCTTTTGTGTTGGTAACATATATCTTTTAATGATATTTATACCATATTATTGTACGTTTTTTAAAACTTTTATATGATACATTTCGAGGCAGTTTACAAAAGTCTATTCTTTGTTTTTATCTAATGGCAAATATGACCTTAAAAAAGAAGAAACAACTCATGGAATATATTTTGTTTATACAGCTCATTCCTCAGTTATATGTTGATACTCTGAATTGCTCTAAACTAGTGTGGAGCATCCTCATATTATGAGAATATTATGCACTACAGCACTATAATATATAAAATAAAACTTTAAGCACAATTAATTTAGTAAAAATAACTCCAGTTACTAAAATATATTAACTCCAACTGATAGTACTTAAAATGTATAAAGTGTGCAGTCCAGTGTTACCGAAAATCTAATCAACTGTTTATATGAATGAAAAAAAAAGTATGCGAAATTTCATTTAAGAGTTACTCTGGATGAAACAATTGTCACACACATACATACAGAAAGACTGGCATCATTCTAAAAATAGTAAAAACGTGTTTCAGACACTCTAATTCATGCTTATGCACTGAAAACTTACTATCGAATTTTTGGACGGAGAACATTACCTCCGTTACGTTCGCATATTGGTTGGCGGGAGGTAAAAAGGAGATTTTGTGAATTCAACGTGCATTTTTGGGGGGGAGGGGAGCAGGGAGGTATGCTTATGTCTCTTCTTTTCTCAGCTGAAGATGGCTGTTTGTCTCGACACATATTTTTATATTACTTCACTTTTCATTCAGTCTGTCGATATTCGGAGAAACGTAAGATATTATTCTTTCATATTTAATCTGTCTGCTATTAATTAACAAACTACATTATTAAAAAGCAGCAGATAACGGGTTTAACATATTTTACATTTTAACTTATTGACAAATAAAAATGTATTCAAATCATGATATATTTAATTCATAAATTTAAATATTTTGATAGAATTGAATTGTACATTTTTTTGCTTTTTTAATATAGAAAATGTATAGTGTTCCAATGCTAGTGTAAATGATTTTCATCTGTTGTCCTCTAAACGTTTCGTCATTCCACCTGGGCCATCTCCGTTGATAATGATAATCCTTACTGTTAAAATCAAATTAAACATTAGCCTTTCAGCACACGCGCTATGCGCAAAGTTACGACATATTATGTTTTTAATGCACATTTTTCTCATATCGCAGCTGAGACGTCGGAAGGGGATTTCTATTCCTTCGTTCAACCCTTCCCTATATCATGGAATGTTCTAACAGGAAGTCATACGAACTTTTTTTTTACTGGGCTTTTGTGCTATGTGTCAGCTTTTCCGTAAAAGTTACGATACGTGTGTGGTCGAGGGTGAAAATTCGGAAAATATTTTTTCTCATATATTTTGTAATTTTTTGTTATTAATTGTCGTGTATTATTTTAATTTGGTTAAATTCTATTCTATAATTTTTATATCAGTTTTCATGTCAAAAACTAGCTGATATTGCTGTCATTCTTGCAGAATTATCTCATTCAGAAGATAAGGAAACTTATGGATGTGAGAATAATAGCGATATGAGCGAGGAAAATATCGAGATAAATAATATTAGCAGTTAAACTTAACAATATTTCGGATGATGATGATAATAATGATATAGAAAAAAATGATGGTGATATGTTAGTAAGGATAAATCTTCTAGGTGGCAAAAAGAGAAGTATGCAAACTGCTCAAAGACGAAATATTTTAAAAGTGTTACCTCACCTAAAACGCCATGCCAAGGATATAGAGGATGAAATAGGATCATTAAAAAAAATAATTGATATAAATATGCTTGATGAAATTTTGTAATGTACAAATGAGTTTGCTGAAAGGGAAATACTCAAGAGACAGAGACTGCACGGCTACCTCAAGCTAGCTAACACAGCACCGTGCCGAAGGATCTTCCTGAAGAATTTATCTATTAGCCTTATGAAAGACCATCTTCATTGGCGCCCCAAAATCCAAACACTACCTTCCATTTCAACATTTCTGTATCATAGTTATGCTATTCCTAATTATGAAGTGCCAGAGCAAGACTCATCGAAATGAGGAACATGCGGTTTGCATTGTCAGACATAAAAAGAGATTATCAGCATCTATAAAATGCAAAGCATGCTTTAGATACACTTGCAAACATCATTCTATTACCGAAATTACTTGCAAGGAATGCAGTGTGAACTTCGAACTTTGAAGAATCTTTAGAATTCTTTTTTTTTTTTTTTTTTTTTTATTTTTACTCTATTTTATTTCTATTATTGAGGCCCGGTGGCGCAGTGGCTGTCGCATCACGCAGTAGCACCACAGGTTCGGAGTTCGATGCCCTGGCTGGGCAAGATCGATTCAGCCTTTCATCCCTTGATTTCCATCTTTGGTCGATAAAATGAGTACCAAGTTCGCTTGGAGACTAAACACTGAGGGTCCTGCGACAAGCTGACCACTTGTTCAGGGCATACGCTTACGCACCCCAGGGCCCATGGTCAAGAAAACAGATTTCGGGGCACTGCAGGCATTGGCCCACTAGGGCTGTTACGCCACTGAGTTTAGTTTAGTTTATTTTATTTCTATTATTACTATTCTTTATTTTCATTTATTTTTATTTTTTTGGAAATAAATAAAAATATTAAAATTAAAAGTAGTTTAAAGTTAGTTTTTGTAGGCAGTAAGAAATAAAGTTCTTGCTAGTAATGCTAATCTTACGTTTTTTCCTACCAAGGTGAGTGTAGTTTCCTTTTTTACTTGTCTATACTTGCCTTTTATGAGTATTAAAACTAGGTTGGATTTTAAAATATAGGTATTAAATAAAACATTTTAAATTTTCTATAATGAAATATATCATTGCATTTCCAACTGACTGATATAAATATTTAAAAATAATTTACTTCCATTTCAGTGGTACATCATATGTACTTTGCAGTAATAAGATTAATATTTTATTTCTTAACAAATTCATTATCAATATTTACTCATTTCTGTCGTTTTTTGTGCTAAAAACAGTAAAATGACAGACGTCGTAAAAAATACGACGCGCGCGTGCTCACGTAAAATTGCGAAGCAAGTGTGTTGGAAGGTTAAAAGATCCTTTTTGGGCGATTGTTAAAATCTGACGATTTTCAAATGTATTCATCATTTTTCGTTAAGCACCAGAGACGCTTTTAGTGTCGACGCTCACCTTTTGTCCGTATAATTTTTGTGTACGAATCACTTTTCAAGTTGTTGCCACTTATTTTTATCGCGATATATTATTTAAAAAAATAAATAATAAAGTATCTATATGTATGTATGTAGGTATATTTCTCGCATTGTAGGACAACGACGGCACCTAGAGCCAACGAATTTTTCACTCCATCCAACATGGGTATTCCGAAGATCGGATTTTGAATTTCGAATTTATTTCATTATTTAAACAAATTTGGTAAATTTTTCTTTAACAAACTGAGCGATCTGGGAACGAGAAGTGGAAGAAACACTGTCCTAAATGAAACATTTTTATCTCCAGCGTGCCGCATATTAAAAACAGAAATAGTTTGCATTCTTTGTGAAAGTTTCGATTACTTAAGTTAGTCCCTAGTTTTAAATTTTTGTAATTTTTTATAGTTACAAAAGCAAATTTTCTGTGGCAAAACATTTCTTTCTTTAAGTGACAGCTGCTCTTGATACTGAAACTTAAAAGGAGGGGGGGGGCAGATTTTGTTAACCTTTTAGTATATTCTGTAACAGCGCTCTGTTTTCTAAATTTTGTAAATCAAATCATTTACTTTTCTCATTAGGTAAAGTCTAAATTTTATGCCTTTGCACTTTAAGAAAACTAATTAAATTTTACGAAACATTGTGAAACTATACTGAAGTGCGTCAGGGACTTGACCGTGAGCAGTAGGCTGTCGTGTTTCGCCCTCCCTCCAACCCAAGATAAAAAACTGGTAATATATGCTTCTTTAAAGATTAACCGAAAAGACTTCTTATGAATTTGTTAGACACACAACTAAATAAATTTCAGTCATCTTGTTTAATACTTCCGTTTGTAAAAGTTGGCATTCACAAAAGACTTTACAAAAATAAATGTTTCCTGCGGTTTTTTATTACAGTAGAGTTAAACTCTTGATTGTGTTGTTTCAATTCTTGCTGAAATTCCCTGATTTTAAACATTTCCTTTAATAAGAAATTTTTTAAATCACCTAACGCAAGAATTTGTATTCTGAAATAAAACTGTAAATACATATTAAACTAGAACGCGCGCATAATTTTGATTTTAACAGCATTTCTGAGATTTAAACGTCTTTAAAATTATAATATATAAATTTTAAGATTGAATTAAAATTAATTTAAGCCCTTGTGAATCGTCATTTAAGTTTCTGACCAGTCATTTTATGTTGATTTACATTTCTATCAAGCCTTGTTTTCATTTCCTTGCCAGAACATAAATTTCCAGAGCGCGCGATATTCAAATAGGTTAGAAGAAAGAAGTATTTAAAGGAAACTTATCGAGGGTGAAATCAAAGCTTGTTCTGCCTGATCGAAGGCCACGTTGCTAACTTTGATTCTCTAGCGATCAGTATTCTGCGGCGTTGAATTACTATTGTTCTTAGGCTTGTTTATGCGGATTTCTATCAGAGCCATCTTGCGCGTTAGTTATACTAGGAAGTTATACCGTCAGGCTATGCATAAATTTCGTTAATTTAAGTTCATCTATTATTTTTGATTTAAATACAGAGCTATGGGCTTCTGTAAACACTAGTTAGTGCCGTCTGTTAAATTATTTGGATTAATAGAAGGTATTACCCTTTCCTTGATCTGCCGTATTTATAAAACACAGTGGAAACTCACAAGTTGTTGTGGTCTGATTTTATGCTACCTAAAGAGGCCAGGTCTTACACACATTTTAAGATTTTTACTTAACAGATAGTAGAAAAATCCATACTTAGATACGTCTTAATTAATTTACAAAGTCATTAAGTAGGTATAGTGAAATTTCGTCAGCATCACTGAAGGACTCTACTCTTAATAGATCAACAATGTTATTTAATTTACTCTAAATGAGAGGCTCTGCTTAAGAAGCTGTTTCTAATTTTATGTCTATTATTGATGTAATAATATTTTAGTAATGTTCCAGAAATTTAATAAGCTTATACATAGCAGGGGAAACAGGCAGCTTCTGTCGTCAAAGGCTGAAGCACCAAAGGTAGAAGACTGACTCAGCTCCATTGCCTGAAGACTTTAATTGAGAAAAAAGGGATGGCTTTCACGCCGAAGTGTGGCCCTACCAGGAGTAAACTTCCGCCGTACCTCCCGTATTACACCCATGGTCATTCCTCCGCCACGATGAGGCAATGGTGATTTCTTACTAGTAGAATGAGTAAATATAACCATGACTGCAATAGAAGCGAAACAGAATTCCTTACAGTTTCTAAAATATCTACAGGATTGTGAGATTAGTGTTAAATATTACATATATCTTTGCTCATAAAATTGTAGCTTAATACGATGATCTGTCATAATATACGCTCACAGGTATATGATAAATATGGATAATTGCAACTTTAGATAAGGTCAGTTTATCATATAAATGATATAAAGACTCTTCTGTGAAATATTTCAGATTTAGGAACAATTCATCAAATTAATTGATCAATCTTTGAATAATAAAAAATAGATCACGAATTCTTGCTATTACAAATAACCTTCGCACATAAGCTTCATATTAAAAGGGATAAATGTCTATGTATCTATGTTTTATACGTGATAATGAATGGGAAGAAATATTCAAATAGAGTTTTGTCCAATACATTCTCAAATATCAAAACTATTACTATTGGTGAATCAAGAGCTCTGTCTCAAAATTTCTTCTTGATATATAACTTCAGCCCAATAAAATAAAAATGCTTGAATTTCAAAATTTTTGCCTTTGTCCAGAAATTTATTAATTTCTATATTCATTTATAAAACCGCAGCATTTTGCTTAAAAATATATAAATTATTTTGCTTTCCTGGCGTGCTTTGTAATTAACAGCATTCTTTGTTTTAGGCAACAATGATACATCGACCAGTCTTTGTTTAGTTATAAAAAGTCCTCTCTAAATTTCAACTCAGATTACAGCAGAAATTTATTCTTTGCCCTATTTCTGAGCTCGAGATTTAAATTTTGTGATGTGAATAATTAGGCTAATATCAATTCAACTTATAGCACTCGCAAAAGTTACAGTCGTCATATCTAATACATTAAATTAACAGATTGATTAACTTAACTTATAGAGAAAAAGGATGGTTCTTTAATCGTAATATTTTGAGTTTCTTTGTTAAAGAAAAGTAGAGACCTCTCATTTTCCTGGTCAATGTGAAAAGCTTTAAATACAGTATGCTTAACTGTTTCAACTGACAGATTCGTTCTTATCAATTTATTCTTGCAGGTGTCCAAAATATTCTATGAACTTGCTTTAAACATGTAGTTTTTTCACAATGAAATCTCGTTTCTTCAGTCATTGCACAGAACAAACCCAAACAAAATTTTTGCCTTTTTTTTATCAAAATGAAATTTCACTTCAATTTATTTTGCAAACAGTAGGCTTTGCATTAACGCAAAATGGAGTACAGAATACATCTGCAAAGCTAATGACACCTGTAAACAGCTACTGTAAAAATTTTATGATCTTCGATAGTTCTAAAACATTTTTATTTTATTTACAATTTTAGAATGTATATCCTATGAGACTTATTGTGTATTAAAAGCTTCAGCGTTTTAGATTATGTTCTTATAAATATATGTCTTTTCTAACATAGATACTCTACACTCCTCCCCCCCAAAAAAAATAATTAATTAAATAAAAAAGAGAGAGAGGATAGTTCTATATTTTTGCATTTCCCGTTCTACTGGGTCAATTGACAAAATTTAGATTACGATTTTGATGTGCATCTTAGGATATATATTAGATTTCGAAAGCGCGACTTAGGATATATAAAGGGTGTCTCAAAAAGAACGCCGGATTTGAAAAGCCTGTTATTTTTATTTGTTTTTATTGACAACATTGTTTTTGCATGTTTTGTTATCACTGATCATTGAGGTTATGTTTTGATACTCTGCTTTTGTTTTTCAGGTTAATGTTTGTGGTGTATAGTCATCGAAAGCTACAGTACGGAACAGCGAGTGTTGATTGTGAAAACGTACTACAAAAATGGTGAAAGTTACGCGGAAACTGTTCGAAAAGTCCGTACGATTATGGAACACAACAATGTACTGAATGAATCCACTTTTCGTAGGTTAATCAAGAAAACTGAAAAAAAAAAACCCGGTTTAACAATAGATATAAATAACCCTCGAAGTGGCCGGAGTGAGGCAAATGTTGCTGCTGTGCTTGATTTGGTCACTGTGAGTCCGGGAAAATTATGTCGCCGTTGTGCTCAAGAAATGAACATTTATCCAGCAACAATGTATAGAATCTTAACGAAAGATTTACATTTACACCCGTACAAAATTCAGTTAACAGAGGAATTTAAACCAGCTGATCATGGAAAACGATGACAATTTGTGCAATGGATTCTGGAAAAAGAACGAGAGACACGTGGTTTCACAAAGCGCATCATTTTTTCAGATGAAGCTCACTTTCATTAAAAGGGTTTTGTGAATAAACATAACTGCAGAATATGGGGATCAGAGAATCCAAGAGTAATTCGCGAAAAAGACATGCATTCTCAGCGAGTTACGGTTTGGTGTGCAATTTGGAGTGGGGGTTTAATCGGTCCTTATTTTTTTAAGATGACCAAGGAAGGGCTGTCACGGTGAATGGAGTCGATGGTGATCGTGCAATGTTCACTAATTTCCTTTGGTCCCGGTTGGATCAAATGAACATAAAAAATTTCTGGTTCCAACAAGACGGTGCAACTTGCCCTACTTCAGGAGATACAATCGCTCTGCTGCTTGAGAAGTTCCCAGACAGCCTAAAACCTAATCTCGTTACGAAGAGACCAAAACTATCCACCTCGATCTTGTGACGTTTTCCTATGGGGGGTACACTACGTCACGAGTTTACAAAAACAAACCCTGTAATCTGTTGGAACTCAAACAAGAAATTCAACGGGTTCTCAACGACGTTGATGGGGAAATATGTGAGCGAGTGATGGTTAATTTCATGGACAGAACGATTATTTGTAGGAGTATAAGGGGGGTCATATACCCGATATTGTATTTCACGTATAATCTCAACATCTCCTGAAGAGAATGGTGTGTTGTTTTTGCTTCTTTCAAATAAATAAATTTGATTTATAGTAAATTCAAATCCGGCGTTCTTTTTGAGATACCCGTCACATCAGATTTATATATAGCATTGCTCTAGCAGTGGTAATTTGACACAAAATCGTACTTTTCCATTCAGAAATGACATTGATCTATTTTTATAATTCGAGTCTACGACTCAAACTATACCAAAGTTCCAGGATTTGTAAAAATCGCACTAGCAATTTTTATAACATTCGCTGTCAATGTTTTGGCTCATAAATGTTAACTGAATTTGGTATATATTTATTAATAGTCTTTTTTTTTATTTAACATACTTGATTCTTTCTTTCACAGTGCGAAATTTAGGTTCAATCCAAATAAAATTCTCAGATATCTTCTGGTTTATTCTTAAAATTTGTACATTTTAGTAATTTATAGAAATTTTTCGAAAACATTTTTGAAATGAGACCTATAATATTTTTAGCATTACTTTAAAGTAGATGTTTTCCTAGCGATATCTACAAAAGAAAATTTCAAAGACATGAGTGAATTTATGTACTGGAACTTTTTGAAGTTTGGTATATTTGTTATAAGTTATAATAACATCAAATTCGTTATGCACTCTGTCAAAATTATTCGAAAGAATGAACGATGCAGCTTTTCTTCAGCTAGTGCACAGTGAGAAAGGGAAAGGAAATAATGCTACCATAAATTAAGAATTTCGTCATGTGAATTATTCTTGGCACGAACTGAAAAAGTGCGCCAAGATAAGTTTTTTAATTTCTCTCCAAGTCTCACACCAAATTTTACCAAATATAATATTTGGGCATAATTTGAATAGTAGATTCGAAATGTGAAAAAGATTCTATATGTTATTTCAGAAATGTTCGATTTTGTATCATAATACCTGTGTTAGAAAACTACTGTATATAAATGTAACATATTTCCAAGTCGAGCTTTCGACACGTGGAAAACGCAAGTTAAATTTCGTCAATCGGCCCTGTACAACGGGAGACATAGAACTGCCCTCCCCATTTTTTGGGGGGTTAGAGATTACTACATGTATTATACCTTCGTAATAAAAATACATTGATGAAAATTTATCAGAAAAAATGTCTTTACATGAACTTTAAACTACGTTTTAAGCAACCTTAATGCTAAGTTGCTGAATAGTTCAAAAATAAGTTGTTCTTTAGAATGGCTGGTTTTAAAATAGTAAAGAACACAAAGATTATCTGCTTAAAGGGTGGGATGCCTCTCATATAGATTGAACTCCTCCGTAGATGACTTTCAAATGTAAACTGGCTCAATATAATGTTACGCATGGGAACAGAATTGGTTGGTTGGTTGGTAACGGAGGACGGGGACCCCTGATGTCTAACAGAGGTAAACAGGCATGTGTCCCGCGCCCTCCACTAACCAGGAACAACTCCCTGGGGCCTCATTGAAAAACAATCATGAAACCAATCTGAGTTCAAATCCGTGACGAAACAGCAGCATTCATTAGTATTTCAATGCTAGGCCATTGGAGGGCACTTTAATAGAAACGAGAGATAATATAAGGAGGTTAAGAAAGACTAATATTTTCTATCTTAAGAGGAGAGCAGCTTTCAAATGAAAATGGATTTAATTTACGAACCGGAAATTTGTCAATAAACGAAAGAAGATATTGTTAATAGAAATCAGAAATAAATGTAAAATAGGAATGTTCTAATGGTAATGAGGTAATGCTCTAAATATGAAAGCTTTAGAATTATTTCATCTGCAGAAATATTCAAAGAAATATTGATTGAATAAAATATATTTAACAAAATGAGTAGAAACAAAAATTAGTTTCACAAAACAGTTCCTCTTTATGAAAATACCGCTTCATTAATTAGTACAAATTAAGTTAAGTCATTTTTGGAAATGTTACGTAATAAAGTTTTCAGAAAAATTATTACTGGTCTCTTAAATAACGATTTTAATTATTCTTCTTTAACGCATGTTTCCCGATGTATGCATAAAGTTTAGAATAATAATAAGTAATTTAGGTACATTTTGCCGCATTCATGGCTCTTATAAAATACAATCAACAGTATAAATAAAAGTTAGAAATTATTAAAAATGCATTCATTTACAGAAGTTGTTGAATTTAATTAGTTTTAATAATGGAATTTTATATGAACTAGTTTTCTGAAATTTTTGACGCAGAGCACATTTTAAAGAAGCACATTCATTCAATAAACAAGTAATCTAAAGCTAGAGAGAAGAGGACGAAAATGCTGTTTAAGCTTTTGAAAATGGTCCTGAAATTTTTCCACAGTTTTTAACAAAGCCAAACTAGATAACGATTGCAAAAGTATGAGTGATTTATAATGGGATACAGCATTATACTTGAATAGCAATGAAAGAAAATTTAGTTAGCTACCAGAATTTGGATATTCATGAATTTGAATTCCAGAAGCATATACTATTGGAAAATATATACAAGTTAATATTAATTATGTTACCTAATAGAAATTGTAACGTTTAATATTTTTATATATATATTTTATTTTTCTTTTTATTAACATTTCTTTTCCTGTCCAACTAACATATACTTGCTTAAAACTATTCGTTTAGACAGAGGAAGCCAACGGTCATTTAGTTGGATAGAGAATGTTGCCCAATGTCCACCGCAGAGGGTAGACCGATAATGTATCCTCAGAAAGAAGGATTGCTTTCTGATTATGGCAAAAGAATCAAAGGCTATCATTCTGAGGAGAAGGTTGCCTTAATGGAGGACTTTCTAAATTTTCAGGCTCATATACACATTACACGTAGGACGCCCATACAGCCAACCGAGATTCAAACACTAGACCAAACTAACAGTGTTCAGCGACTTTACTAATAAGCCGTTAGTGGTACTGCAGGAACAGGGAAGATATGTTCATAAAGTCAGACTTTACTTGAAAATCGAAATTAGATCTTTAGTTTCGGGTTAAAAGTCAGCCTTCGCTCTGCCATTCTACATTTCAAGATGCCTTTTCACTATTTTAATATTTCTGTGTAATGGAGATGCGCTATTTGTTCTTTGGGAAAAGGATTTCAATTTATTTTCATTTATAAAATTTCCTCCTTTTATTTTAATAATTTTGTAAACTTCTACCAATTGCGAATAGCTCTTATGTACTAGATACCATTTATGTCAAATCTCGCTTAAAACGTTAGAGTACTTGGAATAAGCTAATGTTAAAAAGTTAGAGATAATGTATAGCTTCTTCATGTGATATTCTTCAGTTTATATAAAATTCCATGTATGCATGTTATACACAGACCCATGCACGCCTATAATAATAGTAGGAAGAACAACACGAACCAAAATATAATAACTAAATAATTAATTAACTATTTAATTAACTATTATGCGCTTTTGCAGATGAGGATGATGGTTCGGTAAAACCATCGAAACTAGTTCTGTGAAAATTTGAAAATATAATGCTGATTTTCGTTGTTTAAATTTTAAATTAATATTTAGTGATAAACAGAAAAATATGAATACAAACTGAAGCAAAAATAAAACAGTTCAATACAATAATAAAAACAATATAACAAAACAAATATTTGAAAATTCTTTCATATTTTTTTCAAGAAGCACTTGAAGCGGTTCAATTGATAGCAGGATGATTTTAAATAAATCAAAAGGAAAGGGCTAACGAAACCAAATTAAATAATTACACTAATGTAAGGGTATTAATTTTTTTATAACACAAGAAAGGAAGGCAATAAAAAAAGTAAACATTACAAAAGAATATTCGGTGCTTTTAATACATGATCAATATAAATTCTCCTCGTGCGTCATACGTGACCCAAAACAAAAGTACCCAAATACGATATAAAATTCCTCAATAAGATAAATTATGTTTCTCTCTCTCTCTCTGTATATATATACCTATCAGTCTGTCTATTATATATATATATATGTAGGATATAGCGAGTGTACAGCCAGCGAAGTCTAAGGTCATTTACCGCCAGCGCAGCGCAGCTCGCAAAGAAGCGGAGACGACTCCCAAACGCGGAAGGGAACGAACGTGTTCTCTCAAGGCAAGCAGACGACTTGTACCTCCAGGATGAATATTGGAAAAGTTGGATCTTCGACTAATCGATCGAGGATCTTCGAATCGGGAAGTTATAATTTTCCAAGTTATGTCATCGTAATTGATAGTAGTTCTGTGAGAATTATTCATTAATATGCGAAGTCTATTGTAAATCGTAGACTTCGCATATTAATGAATATTAATTCTTGTGGGTTATCTTTTAAGTATGCCAATTTCATTTGTTATCAGCTATAGTGTTTATTTCATCTTTTATCATCTTTTCATTGCATCTTAGTCAATTCATAAATAAATTAGATTAGTTTATACTTATCTCGTGTTCTGTATTATGATAACCCTACATATATGTGTATGTGTGTATCTGATAAAACAAACTTAGAAGTACTGATGTAGGAACACTGAGACATAGAAATATTAATGATGTAGAAACGCAAATTTTAGATCCATAATGAAGAAAAAGACTTTACAGTATTGGCGGTGGAGAATGGTGATCTATATTGAAAAGCAAACTTTGCAGCCGAGAAAGATTAAGTATTCATTTTCATTTCAATTGATATTTGCGGCCACAATTCACTTGGCACTGTAATCTTGCCTATTTAAGAATATTTACATTTTTGATATTTTTGCGATAGGAAGAAAAGCAGCCCGTTAGCGTCTTAACCGCAAGAGATCTGGAAGCAAATGCGTGCAGTTATCCAATATAGCAGTCTGTTAAGAGAAAGTTTTAGGTTTTGCCTACATTTTGGTTTGCTACATTATCAGCATTACGCAAGCTATGTGATGTGGATTGGTCTCGAAGTGAAGCGGTGCAGAAAAAGGCATTACTCTTTTTAGAATAGAGAGGGGGAAAGGAAGAGTTTATTGCTTTGATCTACATAATTTTATATTATATATTTATATGCAATAATTTAAATGAAGCAAAATTACATTCTTCAGAATGAATTTATAATATGAGTTCGCTAATGAAAAAACGAAAAATGCCAAAAATAAAGTAACAATTATTTTTCGCATTATAAAATGGCATTGTTTCCTCTTCTAGGCCTTATCGGTTTTATTTGGTTTGCATCTCTGATATGAATTTTAGCTTTTAATTTTCAATTATTTTCTCTAAATAAAATAAAAAGAAAATATTAACTTTTTTATTTATTTTGAAATTATTTCAAGGGAAAGATTTATTTTGTAAAATTGCTGTCTACTCCCTAATCAAGTGTTGCAATTTTTCACAATTATTTCCTTTTTTTCTCTCATTTTAAACCAAATTATCACTGTACTGTCCGCTGTGAAGATGATATTGTTTTTTATGCTCAAGCGTAGTTAATATTTCTCAAAGACATCGACGTGATAGTGCGATACAATTCTTCGCGTACCACAAGTAACTGCGTTACTAATAGATTTGAGTTTGAATCTCAGGTGAGATTTAGATCAGTCATTAACGTACCTTTGCAGAATGGTTTCTCTAAATTATGATAGTCCTTTTATGAGGATAATGGCTCAGAAAAAAAAACACGAAGGCATGGGATAACCATCTTCTTAAGTACCGCGATTCATCTGGGTTATATGTTGTTTTCTCTTTTACTGGCAGTTATTACCTTGGATGAAATGGAGATGCTATTTTACTATTTTATTTTACGTGGGAATCACAAATTTGCTTTTCATTGTAACGAAATTATTAATAACGTTAAGAAAATCAAAATTAAAGGCTACGTATTTTACTGTTTAATATAATCTAATGACCTATATCTCTCCATATAGGGAAAATCATTACATATACTGTGCATACCATGGATTTGGATTTTAAATATTATTTTCGCTATATATCATATATAGATAACAAAATGTCAGAATAAAACTTCTTATAACTAAATAATAATACTTTTTACAAGAAAAACTTCCTCTGAAAAACGGGGTTTGGAAATAGTCTATTTATCTGACTGAATGCTAATAAAGCAGATTCCAAAGAAATCAAATATTTGAAAACACTTAGAATTAATACTTTTATAGCAAAGTAAATAAATACGGGCATGAATTCGCTTCATATAATTTACCATTTAAAGCTTTATATATATATCTAAATACCTAAAGAACTTAATAAGAGGCAAAAATAATGTAAGGTCCCTCACTTGAAATCCTAAGTTAATGTTGGAAGTGAGGAACCTAGGAACTGATAAGCGAATAATCGCTAGAGTTCGAAGACAGGAAACAACAAGAGAGATTGTTTCAATAAGATTTAACAAAACTCCGCCTGGGAGTGTACAAATAAAGTCCGCAATTTGGACTTGAACTTAAAAGACTAAGAATTAAACTAAAACTAAGATTAACTAAATAAAGCCAAAGCTATCAAGGTTCAATGAGAGTTGGCTCCTTAACTTATTTTACTACGAAGCTTAGCAAGGGCCTGAGTACGGCCGAGCGTAAAACAGCTTTGAGAGAGAGAGAGCGGCCAAAAAGGCAGACGCGCGTAGTTCAGAAACTCTGTTTCTCTCTCTGTCTCAGTAAGTAACTTCGTGGTTTAAATACCGCTCCTTCTCATTAAATATTCAGCAAATTCCAAAACTACGTTCTGGCCGGAAGTAGTAAGTTGATGTTAAGAATTTGACAGGAAAGGAACATTAACTTAAAATTTAACTGTTAATAAAATTAACATAATCCTTACAATAAAAACCAAAATTTTAACCCGTCCTGCGCTACAGCTGAAGAACTGAAGTAAAATAAGCTTAAAGCATCTGAAGTTAAAAGTAAATTGGAGTTAAAGCAAGACAATTCCTCAACAATATTAATAATTTCATCCCTGTAAAGGGGTTAAACACAAAATAAAACATTTCAAAATAAAATTGATTATAGTAGTACAAACTCGAAAACTAAAAATGCAAAAAGGGAAAATATAGATAGATGATATATAATAAATAAATAAGATAATGAAAATATAAAAAAATAATCTCCCTTTATTGAAACTTTAATTCAGAACTTATCAGGGGAAAATCAATTAAAGCTTCATAAAAGTTGAATAATATGCTCCCAAAACGTACTTTGTTTTCCCGGTAAATTTGATAAACAGAAAAAGAAACAAATTTATATTACATAAACCTCATATAAAATCGAAAAACCTGAATCTCAAATGTACCAGGATTTTCCTTAATATATATATATATATATATATATATATATATGTATGTATGACAGTATGTAATTATATTTCGTGCATTATATTATATTTTGTTTTCACTTCGCGAATTTAGTTCCTGCCGAAGAAAAAGTACCGTCTCTTGAAAAAAATATTCGATGCAAAATGATCAAGTTAAATAGTGCAAGACTACACTTTTAATAATTCTTTATTACATACGACCACAATGTCTCAATACTAAGTTAGTTAACGATCAAATAATATCACAGAATTTTTTTTTTGTTATTTGGCTTCGTCATTTTGCCCACTTTAAATATAAAAATTTCTGTTATATATCTTATGAGAAATCAGTTCTTAAATAAGTTGACGCTGAATGGAGTACCGATAGAGCAGAGTTCGAATCCTGAGCAGATGAATGTAAGCGTATATTGTCGAGCGGCAAGGAGGCACTCAAAATCTACGGGGTGCCGAAAGTCCTTCCGAGAAATTGAAGTTAAAGAGAGAGGTGTGGAAGACCCCTTGACCACACACCGTAACGCTGTTTCTTAAAACTGGGAAGGAACTGCACAGTTAGTAATGCGGGACTATGCTTGTACGTCCAGTGGTGAAACTCTGATGTCCTCCCACTTCTACCTGTATCTGCATGTATTGGGACTTAAAAAAACAAGCTTAAAATAATTTCTTTTGTCCGACTAAAATCCGCACGCCAAATTTAGATTGCAATTTTCTTTTAAGCTTATATTACGAATATTTGAAATTTTCAATTTATTTTCATTATGCTTACCTTTTTTTTAAATTGGAAAAAGCGATGAGATGGTTTCTGAAGTGTTAGACTCTAATTTGAAGTTTTCAGATTGGATTCCCTTCTTCCTTTTTTATTTTCTTTCCTGTTGTTTACATACAAAATTTATTGACTAAAAAGTTAAAAAAAATAATGACTTAAAATGTATAAAAATGAAGTTAATGTTTTTTGCACATTTATAATTATGATAATGATGGTGATATTTGACTGTTTAGCGCATAATGTTTTCATACGCATGTAAATATACGATTTTTGAATACAGAATTTTTCATGCTTCTTAACGTTTTTTAAAATGTTGATTGTTTTATAAAACTGGTTTAATTTTAAACTCATAGATCGCGTTATAACAAAGAGTACTATAGAAACCACAGTGGATTCTTAGGACTGTTTGTCCTTGTTATAATCAAAGCTGCTTTTAACCTATTAATTAATAATTATTGATCTTGCATAAGTCAATAGACATGTTATATCGCATAAGTTGATAGACATGTTATATCACATAAGAGAGTTAGCATTATTTGTTATAATACTTTCTTCCTCTCATTTAAGAATGCATGAAAGCATCTAATCCTTGATACATTTAAAATTTCTTGGCATTTTTTATTTCTTCATGGAAAAAAAAAATGCAGCTTTTCTTATATCTGAAGAGTTCTCATTAAATTTAGATAGGCTTTCTTGCTTTAGACTGTAATTAACGTATTTAGCGTGTCTTCGTGATGTAGTGGTTCTGCACGGTGGGCCGGTATTCCAGAGGTCCGTGGTTCGATTCCCAGCGAAGACAGTTGCTCATTTTTCATCTCTCCGGCTTTTCCAAATTACCTAATACTCTACAGTCTGATTTGGACAAGTTCTTGCTATCGGAACTTAAAATGCTTGCTTAAAGAATAAAAAATAATGTATAAGATAGCAATTGTTATGGAGAGTAATTGCTTATTGGGGGAAAAAACTATTAAAATGCCCATATACTACATCAGTTTTTAAATGATAAAGTTACATTACATTACACTGTGCCATGAACTTTTATGATACTGAAAATAAATGAACTCAACGTTGACTGAGTGCAAGATATACTTACGACTGACAATATGTGGTCACAAACTAAAAACCAATGGGATAAATATACTAGTCTTCGTTCGGAAATGTTTTCGATTCAACAGCTTTACAAACGTACTCGATTCATTATTTTTACTTCACAAGCCCTGCTGGTATAAGTAATATATTTTGGCACAATTAACTAATTTTCTTCTGATGAATTAAGTTTTATGGTTGGCCGTATATGCAAAAATACCTACGAAGTTTTTCTGATCGCTTACATTTTCCATCTTAATTTCTAATCCTTTAAAAATGGAGTAAATTATGTAAGTCCCTTTCCCGTCTTTAAATTTTAAGATCGTGCTTTTATTTTATTACACTATAATTGTAAGAATTCTAGCCAGAATGTTGTTTTATTTTTGCCTGCGAAAGTAATAATTTCCACTTAAAAGTAAAAATCTAAATTCTTAATTATATCCTGGAAAATAAGTCTTTGAATCAACAACGACATTTTTATCAACCTCCTTACTTTAAATCCATTTTGTTCTTTCAACCTGATAGAAATATTTGAATGCATGTGTTACGCATGAGAGACTGTTTTTTCAGAGAAGGTTTTGATTAGTAGTCTTTTAATGACCTAAAACAACATAATTTCATGTATTTTCTTTTTAAATTTAACATTTTATTAGGACTTTGGCTACATCAATATTATAAAAACTGTTGGAAATTAAGCAGACATTCCTTTAATGCAGAGTGTTTTAAAAAATAAAGAATTAAATTATCTTAACTTTAAATTAAATGTAATGTTCACGTCATCCAAATATTATCGTAAGGTGGTAAAAATTTAAAATAAATATCAGTGTTAAAAATTTCCCAAAGAGTATGTATGTCTAATGAACAAATATTCCGAGTAATTACAACATACTGAATAATTGTCACTATCAGAAGAGAATAATATGCGAAATAAAAAATAGATTACAGAAGCTGTTCCCATATCTTTTAGACGAATTTCATTGTACTTACAGAAATATTTTAAGCCAAATATTTGTGTTTTAAATGTTCTATTTGATAATCTTTATTCTTCACTATTTTCTACACCGTAAATTGCAAGACAATACACCCTTTTATTTTACCCACATTGTAGCTAAAAAGTATTTCATATTTTAAAAACTGGGTATAAAATAAATTCCTGATAAAATGTAGAGTACAACTTAATATTTTCTCCACTTTCTTTATTTTTAATTTGCCATTATCTCAAAGTCCAGCAACAATCATCCCTTTGAAATACTTTCTTTAGGTCGTTTGAACTATGTTTTTAGATTTTTCTTCCTCTTTGATAACAATAAACGAATCTCTTTTTTTTTATTGCAGTTCTTTAATTACACCGAAGATTCATGTACTTGGCAACATTTTATCATTTTTGCCCAGAGAAATGTTTCTCATATAGAATTTTGCAGCGCATTCTGCGCTTGGCGATATGCCGTGGAGAAAAATGATGCGCATTATGTTTTTTCGCCTTTTTAAGATTCAAGTCACTTTGCTTACAGTTAACACTGAAAATTTTAATGATTTTGGAACTGTTTTTTGAATTGGTGGAATTTCTTTTAGCATTACATATCTTACCCTTGCAACATCCGAAACATTCCGGTTTTCCTTGTATTTGCTTTTGAAACAAATTTTCCACTTGAAATCAAACGTTGACTTTTTTCCCCTTTCTTATTGACAATAATATCTATCATAGCTTTAGGTATGGAAACTCCATGGCTTTCACGGCGTTTTTAAGTAACTAGATACAAATAAATTTCTTCGGAAAGAACACAAACATATCCTTCCCCCACTTACTGCTTCTTTAAAAGCATCATTTTAGATGAAAAGAAAATTGTCAAGTAGCGGAAGATAATTTAAAATTCCAAAAAAGCAATTGTACTTAAAAAAATTACCAAGCAGAACTTTTGTGTTGATAACAACGGAAAATTTTCTAAAAAATGTCTGAAGAGTTTCTGTATAAGAATTAGAAGATATGTAATTAGTGAAATGAAGCGATATTCATAAAAGTATATAAATACGGCATTTTAACGACTTTCAGGATGATCAAAGCTACATGTATGATTCTATATAAAGTGACATTCACCGAAAATCTTGAAGGATTGTTAGCACGGAATATTAACATCGATTGGTGTGCTGGCGAAACTAATCGTAAAGAGCAGCCTTTGACCTTACACTGACAATCGTTATCAGCATAGGATTCAAGAAAGTTACTAGTCGCATCAACATATACAGGGCCAATATGGGTTTTAAAGAAAGTAAGCAAACCAACATTCCAACCTAAACCACCAGAAATGGTATTTCGATCAGGCCCCGACGCTGATTATTAATGGGTGGGGCTGGAGACGTCAGAGAATTACTTTCGCGGATTAACACATGCGTTCAGTAAAAATCTGTTATACAGTACTGGTTTCAAATCGGCGACCTGCGAGTTTCATGCGGCCACCGAAGTACTTTTATGTGGCTCGCGAATATATTTCACTTACATATTTGTTGCAAAAGCTTCAAGATTTTAATTTTTTGAAGTCCGAATTGAGAGCATAGAAACGAACAGGAATATTGCAGAAGAATATCTATAAACTGATTTGATTTATAGCGTGTTATAAATCTTATTCAAAGATTTGGAGATGCAAATTTATTACATTTTATTCATATTTCACACATCGGTCAAGCGTGTTCATAAAAACACGCTTGACCGATCAGCATCTGCAATCCGCAATGAATATAATTATCTATAAATTTTCTCTGAAGCTACAAACAGTAACAGAATCGAGTTGCTGTGAAATGTCAACCAGTAGTGAGAAATAAAAAAATAGAATTATTTACATATAAACTTATTTATTTTTATTTATGTATCAAAGCAAAATTTAATGAATAAGAGAAAGAGATATATGTTGCCATTATTTATTCACAACTTTTATTGCAATTGAAAACATTTCTATGAATACGTAGAAAGGTTCCCTAATTTGGTTATTTTTATTTTAATTAAATTACGTTATTTAAAAAATATAAAAATCTGAAAGCTTTCAGATTTCACATTACGCCCAAAGGGGCGTTTTTTAACGTTTTGTGTATTACGTTTATTTATTAAATAGCATATTCTTCGCATTTAAGCCGTAAAATTCAGCTCAACAGCAATATCTCAAAATAATTTTAAAATGAGCATATATTTAGGATTTCCGATACACAGTCCCAAGCGCTGGAGATGAAAATGTCTTTTCGTACACTGTTGCCATTGCTCGCTTTGAAATCGTTGAGTTTAAAATAAAAATTTCGTTAAAGTTTTATAAAATATGAAATAAGCGATAAGCGATGGAGGACGTGGGCACTGTTCCTCTGCCATTAGGTTAATCAGTACAGCACCACGTCCACCCTCATCTAGGGTTGTCCAGTTGGTGTGGCCACACGAGAGCCTCGCACAAGACTCCCAGATCCAGCGTCTAGAGCATCCGGTGGGCAGCCGAACAGGCCAATATGCCCCCGGGAATTCACCCTCATCCAATCGCCTGGGTCCAGCATTTATTGAAACAATATCAATCAATATATGGCCATTCAAGGGCTTTGTGAATATGGTATGACAGAATGTTGTTATTGTTATATAGGACGTACATGACGATGACCTGCTAGACATTCTTGGTTTTTACCTAAATAAACATGCAAAGATGTAAACATTACAATATATACAATTGTATATTTTACATTATGCCATACTTTGAGCTTTACTGTACCTTATATTACTTCCCACATTATATATGATACCTTACTTTTGTACATTTCACTAAATTTCAATGTAAAAAAATGAAATATAAAATAAGTAATAATATGAAATAAATAAAATATTAAATAAATAATAAAACAAATTCCAAATTTGGGCTTACGGATGCCCATATTCCGGTGAAACGTACGTTATTCAAAATTGGATGGCTCTAGGTACCGTTGTTTTATCACAATGCGAGAAACATACATGCATTTATGCAGAATCTTCGTTATTTAATTTCTTTAAATACAATACAGGACTTTAATATTTGATGGCAACAATTTGAAAAGTGCACCCACATTTATAGTGAATCAACGCTAACTGCCGAAACGAAATTAATACTCCTTCTGGGCAAATTTTCCCCTTTGGATTAATGATTAATCAACATATTAGATCTATTTTAAACAAATATCAGTTTGAAAATTTAATATTTAGTTATCAATATATTTGAAAAAGAAAGTGTGCCTAACAAAAATATCTTCAGGTACTAAACTTTAGATTTCGGTTAGAAAATAAATATAAATTTGAATTTTTACTTTTCGATATTATTATTGTTTACATATATTTCAAAAAATATTTAGTAACCGAAATTAAAAATTTATTTCCCCATTTCTAATTTTCCCCGAGACAGACTCGTAACTTCTCGTTTTCTAGTCCCCAATATGCAGCGAAATGAAAAAAAATTGACTGATGCTTTAACTAGTTAAGCCTTTTCCAGAGCAAGGTTGTATTAGGATAATATAAAGGTTAATTCACTTAAAAACACGGGAATGTCCCTTTCAACTGGCGTTGTAATGAAACTATCGCTCATTTGAAAGAATGCCTTTGGTATGTAGTCTTTGTTAATTTTCAGATAAGAACTTAAAGAAACAACAGAATTTCGTCTCCTGGGTACAGAAGTGATATTCAACATCCTTAAATGCCAGGAATAGGCAGTTTTCATAATAAATCTTGGGAGCTGATTAAAGGGGAAGGAAACATTTCGAAGGCAAGTTTCAGAAGGAAAATGTTTGTGTTTGAAAGAAGAAAAAAGAAGCGAATATTTGAATTTTGTGGAATGGTGAAGTGGTTAAAATATTTTTTAATTCCTTAATAAAAATATTTCATTTTGTTACGAATAAAATTCCAGATAGTCAGCAATTTTCAGATCGTGCATTTGGCCGCGTACAATTTGAGCTCGAGACCACTGTTCAACAGCATCGGGCTAACGGTACGATATAAATGCTACATGAAGATTTTAGGTGACTTACTATATCAATCTGAATCTGTTTAGTCATTGATAATTCTGTGTTAATACAATTTTACCTTAAAAATGTTATACTAGAATATACTAGAATGTGTTAGATAATGAAAAACATTATTTCATGGTCTGAAGTAGAAGGTATATTACAATATGATCGAGATGCCACTAAGATAGGTATGACTCATCAGACCATATAGTGTCGTCAGATTAAATTAAAGTACTTCTGTCTAAGAAGTAATACCCTTAAAATATTGATTGAAAAATATATGAACTATATCACTCATCTGCGCATCATATTAGTACGCAAAAATATCATATTATTATGGCATCGGATCATTGCTTTTTCACCCTCTTTCTTTTACCAAATTAAGAAAAACCTAATAATAAACTTACACGGGTATCGTAAAATAAGATTAATAAAGTTTAATCTCCCGAAAATCAGTGTCAGAGGTTCTTCTCAGAACACGAAACCATTATTATATTTTTGTTGTGTGATAGTTTTGTTTTCGATCAAAATAAGAAAATGATTTAATAATGAACTTACACGGGTTTCTATGGCAAAACGACATTAATAATGTTTGTATTTAATTTCCCAAAATCAGTGTCAGAGGCTCATTTCAGAAACCATTACTTGATAAGCAAAAAAGCCCCACCCGATATTCTTATTTAAACATTTGCTTTTAGATTAAAAGAAAAAAAAAAGAGTACAAATAGGAACCCATGATCGATTCCTTTTTTCTTTAAGTAGAGTAAACTACTGTCTGTTAAGCAGATTTTAACTTCATTTTGTTTTATTCATCAATTTAAGTAAGAAAGACCAAACTGTATTTAGTCAGGCAAGTCAAAAACATGCGAAACTTTGTACTTCAAACAAGAGTTTTGAATATAGCGTGGAAACGTTTGAGCTAGCCGCGAATTAGTGAGCTTTGCATCCAATAATTAAAGAGAAAAGCGCTGATGACAACACAAGTAATAAAGAATGAAATGTTTTTGAGATGTTAGCTAAAAATAAAAATGTTTCTATGAAAAGTACTTTCAAATCCTAAATAAATGTTTTTTTTTTTTTTTGGAATGTATATTATGTGAAGAATTACTTTTCCGCGACTAAAAATATATTATTCAAATAAAAATCGTGTAGGCAAGTATATTTATGAAGCAAGAAATAATACAAACAGTTTTGAGAATATAAATATTTGAATTTTTTAAGTTGTCACTTTAGTGGCAAATATTAAGCAATGAACTAATTTGAACTCTTAGAAATAATATTCTACACGAAATAAACGATTTGCTACAAGAGAAATTCAACTGTATAACTGATTTAAGTTGCATTGCGTTAATAATTAATAACTTACTTGACTGCTACAGAGGTTATACCTATTTGATTTGAGACTAACTAATGAAAACTGTACAAAGATAGAATTTGAATTTCATACTTTAAGTGAAAAATTTTATTGCGAAACCTTGCAGAAATATACTCTATTATGAACGTCAGAAATAAATTTGCTATCTTTCAAAACACGCTAACAAGGTATATATTCACATGAACGTAGTGTGAGAAAATATGTTCCACATAATAATTAAAACACACTAACGAGGTATATATTTACATGAACATAGTGTACGGGATGTGTAATGGACAGCACACGCGGCTCGTATTCGAGAGATTCTAGGTTCGAATCCCGGAGAGGGCATTTCTCAATTTTCATGTCTCCTGCTGCGAAATAACCTAGTGTCTCTGCAACGTTATGGACGTGATTGGAGCAGGCTGCATTTTGCTTGACACGGCTGAGTAGACGTAGACAGTAGAACAATATGGAATGACTGTATTTTATTTCATGCGGAAGTTGTTATGGTACTCTTCTCTTATTGGGACCAGATTCAGAAATGTATGCATATCTGTATGGATATAAGTGTTCAGGTATGCATATGTACATATGTATGTATGTGTGTATACAGACACATATACGCACATACATACATGCATAAATCCTTTGTTAGAAAAGTTCCAGGACATTTTTTTTTTATTTCTGAGATTTCAGTAATTCTGAGATTCAGGAACAAATGTTGTTTTATGTTAAATGATATGCATTCTTATTTTCATGACATTGGCCATATTTTCGAGCAAAATTACTAGGGGGCAAGACTGTGCTTAGCAGCACACTGTTCGAATGGTTGTCGCATTCGTTAAGGTGACGCAACGGATGCTGATTGTGAGCAAAGATTGAACATTAAGTTTTGCGTTATGTCGGATAATTTCTTTTGCGATGCATTTATTAACGGTTATTTGCTTGGTGAAGACGTTTCTTATGTTAAATGAGGTACTTAATGTAGTGTTACTTGAAGGCATTTAAGATGTTCTTAAAGGAAAAATACCTGGTGTGGACACAACATGACTTCCTTGTACGGTCTGTTAAATTATACATACTTTTTACTGCACTAAATTTAAACTTATTTCCTCGAATGGCATTAGAAGTATATTTCTAATGGAATAAATTTAGTTCTCACTTCGTGGCAAAGCAAAAATCTCAACCTTTATAACTGTAAAATACGGAAAAACCGAAAACACCAAAATACAGTTCAAACAATTAAAAATTATAATTAAAATTAGAGTTTCAGGACAAGCAATTCTGCCAGCGGGTAGGAAGCCAAAAACGTTTTGGTGCACAAAACTGAAAGTTAACTTTGATCACAATGTGCAAAAAGACACTGAAGTTGCTACACCAACTGACTTAAATTACTGTTCTACTAAGAGTTTTAAATGTAAACAAAGGACGACCTTCATAGGTTTAGCGCCACATATAAATTGTTGATAATTCTGTAACTATTGCATACAGATTAACGAGTGTGGACAAAATGGATATTTTCTTTGAAATAGGATTTCTTTTAAATTTTTCGCATTTACAATGCTTCCTGGGAAGTAAAAACAACAACATCGACACGTGAATGGTAAATGGATCGTAAAATTTAAAAAAAAAATATTTTAATTTTAAAAGTCTTGAAAATTATACACATATATAGTATATATATATATACATATTATTCTCTGTCGTAAAAAATCATTCAGTAATTCGCATTTGCAAATAAAAATTGTTCTGAATATTTTAACTTCATAAATATGAAAATGTTGAAGAAAACTCTTAGAAATTTACTATGCCAAAAAACATTTGACAACTTCTGAATGAAATTCAGTTGATGCTAGAGGGATTTAAGTAGTTGTAAGATAATTAGTAGTACAAGCATTTTTAAATATCTTGATAGGCTGTTATTAACTCTTCTCGTTATTTATGAAGAACGTAAATCAACCTAAATGCACCAAAAGGATAGTTCCTTCATATATTAGCTCAAGCAAATTTTATGATATAAAATATAAAATCACTTGTAGAGCAATTAAGTTCTGGAATAGCATATCGGTGGTGAGTTTATATTTTATTTCAGCAAATAATGTAGCCATTTTATTGTTTGGCTGACCGTGAACATTTATAACAGTAATTTGGGGGGAGGGGTTATATAGCTGAAAACGTAAACCGAAATAATACAGAGCAAACGAGCTTATTTATTCATTTTAATTATGCTCGTAACTGCTAGCGTAATGGAAATGTCTTCTTGCTCGAATTCCTCGGTGTATGTTCTTGTTTTTGCTTATTCTGCTATTTTATATTTTTCTGGAAAGTTTTATAAGAATATGGAAGAGAACAACTGCCATTAGGAGTGTGCTTAGTTTTAAAGAAAGTTGCTAGGTTGCTTAATCGGGACACTTTGTTTTATTAGGGCAATTACGATCTTCGGATTTACTCCAGACAAAGGACAAAGAATTTCTGCTCAGTTTCCACGTCATTCAATTCGATTTACTTTTGCATTAGGCTGGACGCTATATCAATAAAAACAGAGATTTCTCGTTTCCCTCTTATTTTAAGAAACAGTTGGTATGGTTCTGTACCTTAATTTTAATTTAAAGCGCATCTTTTGTTGTATAACATAACCTTCAATTCTCATCACTTGTTAGCAATTATTCAAAAACACTAAAACATCTACAATCATACTTTAACAGATATTTCCAGATTTACGCGCACAAGTCATTGATACTGTTTCAACTTTATTTTATGAATGATGCTGATTTACAAGATGCAGTTTTACTTGATGCTGTATCGTATTTGTGATGAATTATACGTACTTGCCGTACAGCAGTATAACATTAGAATGAAATCAATCATTTTCATATAGAATGAATGATCTAACATACATAATGACTTTTAACAATAGTATTTTAAATAAAACTCAGGTTAACTAGAGCATTTAATACTTTCTTTAGATTTAAATAAAAGTACAATGCTGAATTTATCTCTTAAAGGAGCACTTCAGTGTTGTGATCATAAGCTGACAAAAATAAAAGCAAAATATTCATGAAATCATTAATGCATCGATAAAAATATCTTTTATCGGCATTCAGTTGGCCTTAAAGATTACAGAGTCGAGCATTCTTAGGTAGCATAAAATTAAACTTTAAAAGACCATTGGTGAATTATCACTAAGTCTTCAGAGAAAGGGACAGGGTGTTAAAGAACCCTTTATTAATTCAAATAAAGTTTAACAGTCGGCAACGACTCGTGCTTACTCTTGCGCAGAATATGTGGTTTAAATCAAAGATAATAAATAAACTCAAGCTAGTGAAAACATCAAAGTGATGTAATTTTTGTGGCTTAATTTACAAACTTCAGTAAACTTGCAAATGCCTTAGTACCTGTTATATTTTATAAGTAACACTTTTTATTAGGTAATTTTTGATGCAGACGATAAAGAATCAATTTTACCTTTCAAAGATTGTTTCTTTAAATGTAGGTAAAGCTTAGGAAGGGCCCTAATTTTTGAACATGCAGTGCACATATATAATAATAAATATTCAAATTTTACCAAAGATACAGTTTATTAAATTTAAATCAAATGGGTACAGGTTATATAGAAATCAGAGTCAGATGCTTAGTGTTATTGAAAACATAAGAACTTATGTGTCTTTGTGTCAGATAAGAAGTGAAATGACTTGTTGTGTCAGACAATAAAGTTGTGTGTTATTGGACTGAAACATAAGTAAATTGATTTTTATTCGTTTTATTTAACCTGAATCAATTTCAACTTTATTTTATAGTTTAAAAATTTGCAACTGATATTCTAAAGTTTTCAAATGCCTCCAGCAGTCTTTGATGCATTGATCTATATTAGTAGTACTTATTGAATGTAATCGAATGCATCGGAAAATCCAATCAGGAATAAATTAAGAGCATCTAGATTAAACTCAGAAAAAAAATCCCTCGTAAAACACAGCAAACATAAATATCGTTCCAAAGCTTTGTTTGCAGGAAAACAGAATGTAAAAGCTTGAACATTTGGTTTCGCATATTTGGACATTAGGTATTAGCTTATTATATACATTGTTACCCTTCAAAATTCCGAACACAAAACATACCAATTGGTGCAAGATAAACCGAAAAAAATGGAATATTTCACTTCCTTTGAGTTCTTTCTATCTTGAACCCCTCGATATATATGCAAGTTAATTTAGAGACTTATCCATGAAAGCATTCACGCATAATGAATTTTTAAGCCCACTTTAAGCCATAATCTTACACTATTGAAAAGGTACATACGGGCAACGAATATCTCCTTTATTAGACAAGTGGAAGAAATTTGTTAGAAATATAGTTTTTTGAATGTCAAAGGACAAATATGAAAGGACATTCGCAAAAGCAGAATTTCATTAGTTTCATGCTCTCAAACACAATGCTCTTATTACTCTAAAAATATTTTCAAACTGCCTTATAATAACTGAATGTTGTTCGTATAAATGTAAGGAAAGCAAACACATTGAATAAATTCATATCAGTTTATAGAGTTTGGTCTTTTTCGGAGGCATACACTAGACCAAAACTCTGAAAGGCAAGTGGCAAATTATTGCTATATCTTGTAAGCACCACAGGGACAGGAAAAGAGTGTAAAGAACCATTTTATTAATCTAAGATAAAGTGGAATAGACGGCACCAATATGCTCTTGCAGAAACTAACACTTTTGACTTTACATCAAATATAATGGATAAACTACAGTTAATGAAATTTGAGCCAATCGACTTCACAGTTTAACTAGTGCGCAAGGTGGCTCTGACTGAAGTTGGCGTAAACAGGCTTAATGGCAAGAATAACTCAATGGCCCACAATTCTAATCAAAGTTAGCAACGATTTCCTTCAAGCAGGCAGAACACATTCTAATTTGACCCTCTAAAACTGTCCTTAAATACTCCCTTCTTTCCACCTAATTTGAATACCATGCAGGTTGGGAACTTGCATTCTAGCATGAAAGTGAAACGAAGCTTGTTAGGAAAGGGTATTAACATGAAATAACGTGTTATGAAATTAAAATGATCCTCAGAAGATTTTTAGTGAGAGCAGCAAATGGCTAAAGTTTATATGATTACCAAACGTTGATAGCATGCTATGGATTCCAAATGGTTTTGTTTGCATTGTCTATGATGTTTTTTCCATATCTTTTGAGAATATAACAATGTTTTATTCAGAAAAATTGTGTACAGGAATGTGTCTGTCTGCAGAAGACCAAACTTTGAATAATTTGCAGTAATTTATAACCTTGAAATTAAGTGTTTGTAACTAGTCTTATTGCTTCAGGTGAAAGGAAAAGCTGGAATTCTTCGTCTTAAAGTGGAAGATCTATAATATGGAACAACTAGAAGCGATATTCCTAGAAGGGATGATTTTGATACTTTTCGTATAGGAATGAAATCAGCGTATCTTACGTGTATATAATTTTATAAAGTGCTTAGTCTTTTGCGTATATTTTTAGTATATAACTTCATTATTTGAGAGATGTAGTCTTACGTTCAGTTAAAAATGCTGTATGGCATCAAATATACGTTTACCATATGGTTTAAAATATATTAAAAATGGAGTAATTGTAAATATGTATTCCCAAGAAATTGGGATGAACAAATTTCAGATTTCATTCGGCCGAATTTCTTAAACTCAGAATTAGCTATTTGCTTATTTTAAGGAATGAAACTATAAGCCATGATTTGAGGTGACATAGAAATCCTTATTTGACTTTCCGTGGTGACATCCTTATTTGACATCCCTAATTTGCTTTATTCTACGTAGCTTGAATTTATTTTAGGTTAGAATATATATTTTTGAAATGGATGTTCACATACTGTTTTTGGACCATTAAAGTAAATGATGCATTCGTGAGCAACTTTTAATAATATTTAATTTTTAAAATACTATTTTAATGTTTATAATTTTAAGAAAAAGCAGGAAAGGATACTTTGAAAGTACGATTTCAAATTTTAAGAATATTTAAAAGAAATAAAAGAAGTACTTCAGGATGTATTTTCGTGTAATTGAAACCTAAATCTACATGCATTAAAAGATGAATTATTTTCGAAAAATATTCGCGGGTGTCAGCCAGGTTTGTATGAAAATTTTCGTCGTTTTTCATGCATAAAAATATTTCCACAAACTTAGATTAATCAGAATTTAAAACCTTAAGAAAATTACAGATGTAATAGAATGAAAAAGCTTTTATTCCCATTTTGTGCAATTTTAGGAAAGATCCTATGACTATAATTTAATATTTAACTAGTTGATTAAAATTATATTTAATCGCATAATCGTATTTAAATTTAATTTCATAATAATTTTTTAGAAGTTTCTAGCGGAAATTTAATTAATAAAATCACCTGCAAGCGACAGATCGTCTTGAAAACTGGTCAACTGTCGTCAGATATCAGTTAGCGGACATCCAATGGGAAGGAACTGCACTAGCGCCATCTAAAGGGATGAAAAGTACCGCGAGTACTTTTACTCCCACATGCTCGAGTAATCCGAATTCTCCGTCAGTTCCAGCTGTGCTCGAGCAGTGCGCTGCGCGCCTAAGCATTTCGAAAGCTCAAAGTTTGACAAAGTTTTCGCTTGTTCCTAAAGAATGAGCTAGTTAATGATGGTAAACTGGTAAGTTCATATTTATTACAATAAATAAATTTTCGTTTCTTCCTAACAATTTAGTTAATTCATTTGGTATATTTAAATAATTAAATAAATAATAGTTCGCAACGTGTGCTAAGAGTGTTATAGCTCTGAAATTAGATGAACATATTAAATTAAAGAATACCTTAAACGTAAGTAAAATTAAAGTTAGTACGACTGTTTGAGTTTTATATTAAAATCACTACTTGTTCAGTTTTATATATATAATGCTAATATTAGTGCAGAAATAGTATTCTGTACTTAATATTTTTAATATTATTCTGTTACATTTCTTTTCTTAACCCAAAGACAGGTTTCGAGTTAATTTAAAGAAATAGTCGGATTGGTAGTTATGCTGCTGCTGCGGTTCTTAAATCAGTTTTATCTTTATCAATAATAACAAGTAGTCTTAAACGTTTTTAAAGAAACTAAAACCTATCAGCTTTTTCGGCATTTTTTACTCAAATGTCATGTTAAATATGAAAATGTAAGATACATAAATATAACGTGTATTAATCATACATGCTCCATCATTAATATGACTCTATATACCACAACTTTTTTACATATAGAAATTTTATTTATTACCGTTCTGTGAGGTATTATGCTAAAAACACGTTTAGTTTTATTTATGAGGCATTTTCATCTTCCTTTCCGCATGCCTTCGTGATGTTACTGGAGGCACGCATGTCGCTTACTCTGGAAGTTCTGAATTAGAATTCCGAAGAGGGCAATTGCGTATTCTTGCTTCGAAAAGTTGTAAAAGACTTTACAAGTGACGCGCGAAGTAAAATGTGGCGAAAGAAAATTCATCACAATCAGAATTTGGCAATTTGACTCCCTCATCCTCAGTCGCCCACCTGGGGTGACTATAAAACTGTATCTCGTTTTGCTGAAAATGTACAAGTTTCAGCAAACTGTTGCCAATGTTTTTCATTTTACAGTAAACATTAAAATGCAAGAAAGTGATATTTATGGCTGATTTACAAAAACATCATTATACTTATTCTTAAAGACGAAATTGGAGTACTAACGGCTCACATTTTACGGTAAATTACCAAATTCTTTAGCATGAACTTGCTTACATTGCACAATTATTTGTATTTTTATTTTTGTAAAATTTAAAATATTAGATTAGAATTGAGTATTTTGTTTTTGAAAGGCGTAGCGCAAGCCATTTGTTTAGGTTTTTCATAGCTCACCATTATTTGTTTTGGTTTATAGTATATTATGCTTACTTATTAAGAACTTTTACATTGAAATTTCTCATACAACGACCATATTTATTTGAGTAGGTCTACTGAAAGAGCAGTTATTACTGTTTTTGGTATTGCGGGACCATAATAACAGCAATTTAGAAAAAGCTTTTAGTTCTTCTATTCCTATGATGATTAAATTTTAGCATGAAGAAAACTAAATGAGAAACTAGCTGCCAAATTCAGAGACCGGCAAGATCAATGAAATTGATGCAGCTAATTAGGAATTTCTCATAAACATTAATTATTAATCAGAATCATTAATTAATATTATTAAGTAATTTCATTTTCTTTTATCTACATAATATTTAGAACGTTTGCACATTTCATTTATGTATCAACTTTCGGAAGCTAGTTATCGTTAGTTAAAAGTAGAAATAATGGTAATGGTTATTGCAGTACATTTCAAAAAATATTTCGCCTGTATTTCAATAACACGTTTTTGTATTTCACGATATTTATTATGCAGTGCCATGTGTTAAACTCGTCTTATCTACACATCCTCTAGTATTCAAGAAGTTGAACTCGAACGAATTTTAAAGTTGAGTTTTGTAAGTCTATAAAATATACTTTGTAAGGAAAGATAAAATTCTATTGTATTTTAAAGGCGTTCAATATATTTTATCACAACGCGTTTGATATTTTATTTCTATTCTTTCCTAAGCAAATTTTTATGAAGTCATAAAAATATTTAAGATCTGAAACTTTAGAAACCTGGAAGCAACTTCAGGAAAATGTATTTATTCTCTTCATATAAAATGTTGTAAAATACCATAAACAATATCTATATCAAAATCGCATAATAGTTAATTAATTATTTAGTTATTTTGATTGTTGTTCTTCTTCCTACTGTTATTATAGGCGTGCATGGGTCTGTGTATAAAATGCATACATGGAATTTTATATAAACTGAAGAATATCACATGAAGAAGCTATACATTATCTCTTACATTTTAACATTAGATTACTCCAAATACTCTAACGTTTTAAGCGAGATTTGACATAAATGGTATCTAGTACATAAGAGCTATTCGCAATTCGCAAGTTTACAAAATTATTAAAATAAAAGCGCGAAATTTTATAAATGAAAATAAATTGAAATCATTTTCCAAAGGAACAAATAGCGCATCTCCATTACACAGAAATATTAAAATCATGAAACGGCATCTTGAAAAGTAAAATGGCGGAGCGAAGGCTGACTGTTAACCCGAAACCATAGATCTAAGTTCGATTTTCAAGTAAGGTCTGACTTTATCTTCCCTGTTCCTGCAGTACCACTTACGGCTTATTAGTAAAGTCGCTGGGCACTGTTAGTTTGGTCTAGTGTTTGAATCTCGGCTGGCTATATGGGCGTCCCACGTGTAATGTGTATATGAGCCTGAAAATTTAGAAAGTCCTCCATTAAGGCAACCTTCTCCTCAGAATGATAGCCTTTGATTCTTTTGCCATAATTAGAAAGCAATCCTTCTTTCTGAGGATACAATATCGGTCTACCCTCTGCGGTGGACATTGGGCAACATTCTCTATCCAACTAAATGACCGTTGGCTTCCTCCTTCTCGACGAATAGTTTTAAGCAAGTATATGTTAGTTGGACAGGAAAAGAAATGTTAATAAAAAGAAGAGTAAAAATGTATATAAAAATATTCAACGTTACGATCTCTATTAGGTAACATAATTAATATTAACTTGCACACATTTTCCAATAGTATATGCTTCTGGAATTTAAATTCATGAAAATCCAAATTCTGATAGCTAACTAACTTTTCTTTCATTGCTATTAATCGTTATATAGTTTGGCTTTGTTAAAAACTGTGGAAAAACTTCAAGACCATTTTCAAAACCTCATTGTTAAACAACATTTTCGTCCACCTCTCTCTAGCTTTAGATTACTTGTTTATTGAATGAATGTGCTTCTTTAATTTCTTCTCTGCGTCAAAAATTTCAGAACACTAGTTCATATGAAATTCCATTATTAAAGCTAATTAAATTCAACAACTTCTGTGAATGAATACATTTTTAATAATTTCTAACTTTTATTTATACCACTGATTTTATCTTATAAGAGCCATAAATGCGTCAAAATGTACCTAAATTACTTAATATTATTCTAAACTTCATGCATACATCGGGAAACATACGTTAAAGAAGAATGATTAAAAACGTTATTTAAGAGACCAGTAAACATTTTTCTGTAAACTTTATTACGTAAAATTTCCAAAAATGACTTAACTTAATTTGTACTAATTAACGAAGCGGTATTTTCATAAAGAGGAACTGTTTTGTGAATCTAATTTTTGTTGCTACTAATTTTGTTAAACATATTTTATTTAATTCAATCAATATTTCTTTGAATATTTCTGCAGATGAACTAATTCTAAAGCTTTCATATTTAGAGCATTACCTCATCACTTCTCATTTAATTATTATTGCTAAACTGGTGTATTGTGGTAGCTCTGGAGTCTATAAAGTATGATATGAGATTTGGAAAAAATATTCATCTTCAGAGTTAAGTAAAAATGATAATAGATTTTCTGAAATTTTAATTTGTTACTTTTTGCGCTATACTAGAACTCATTGGTTAAGTGAATACGATGTTTAAAAACTGCAAACGCAAATTAAACGAAACAGCCTGCAGTCGTTTCATAATTATAGTTTTTCAGCAAGTTGTGATCACGTATTGAGATTCTGGAGTCATGTCGTAAGATGTGACTTCATACGATATAAATAATAAAACCAGGTATTGAAAATTATTCTCTAAATTACCTGACCATGAACTGGATCGTTACAAACTTTCAAGGAATTTCATTAAAGTAATTAAACGGCCACTAAGGTGAATCTAGATTACATCACTTCAGGCAGAGTAAATAGGGAAGTGCGAGGAGAGTTCTTGACGAGCAAGTACAGGTAAAACAGCGTGAGACATGAAGGACATATCCGAAGGTCTTCCACCTCTCTTCCTTCACCTCCAGATCCTCGCGAGGATTTTGAGCACTCCAGTATTTTTTGCAATGCCGCACACACATTGTGCAAAATCTTCAATGCCTTCTCTGGAACTGGATCTCAGTATCACTAGTCTCTTATACCAATCAGCAAGGCATTCTAACGAGCAGTTATATTATCTCTAGGATCATATCTTTAACGTGAACTCTTTCAAAACGATACATACGTAAAATTGATAGTGACCGGTCACGGGCAATAGGACCCATTAATGAGAATATTGTAACCCTATGAGCCAGCGATCTCGAAGGTTTTTCGATTGAGTACTCCTAAGACGAAAATAATAGCATATTGTACCCGATATTATGTAATGTAATATATGCTTACGAATACAACGAGAAAACCTTGAACTCATCTATTACACGAAGAGACTCGCGCGCTGGAGATAATTTTTTTTTTTTTTTTTTTGTGTGTGTGTGTGTGTGTGTGTGTGTGCACAACGTTGCTATTGCTCGCTTGAAATCCTTGTGTTTGTTAATCAAAAATTCGTTAAAGTTTTGCAAAATATGAAATCGATAATAAAACAAATTCAAAATTTCAAATATTGGCTTCCACATGTCCATATTCGCAGTAGGATTACGTGATTCAAAATTCAATGGCTCTGTGTACCGTTGTTTTATCCCAAGGCGAGAAATATACGTACATTTATGCAGACTTTTCATTATTTAATTTCTTCAAACATAATGCAGGACTCTAACATTTGGTGGCAACAGTTTGAAAAGTGAAACGGACATTTATAGTCTACCAACGCAAAATCGCAAAACGAAAACAATAGTCCTTCAGGAACAAAGCCCCTTTGGACTAAAATAAATAAATAAATAAATAAATGTATTACATGAACAAAATTACAATAAAATAAGCAATATCCCTTAATATAAATATTAATTATCCTAATGAATGAATTCACCTAATCCCCGTTGCCTTCTCTCAACAAACGTCCAGTATCCAAGAGAAACATTAAATTTAGAAACTGCACAGAATTATCGCCCTCATTTTTCTAAGTGGCAACAGTGTAGATTTTCAACAGTCAGCAGTCCAGTATACATTTGAATGAAACTGTTGCCAAAACCACATTTCTATAAGAATGAAACTATTCAAAATGATACGCTAAAATCGAAAATATAAAATTAAAAAAAAATCTGATTCGAATTTTGAAAAAAATCGCTTGGAGGTGCACTGGTTCTTGTCTACATGCACCTATATACCAAATTTCGTAGCCCTGGGCCTATATTGTTCTGTTCCAGTGTGCCATTTTCACCACGTTTCGCAACTGGACAACGATACCGTATCTCACGGAGACTATTAGAATGCCGCTGAAATTTGAGGATACTGTTCGTATGAATTTTCCTGGGACATTCCTCGAATTTTAATTCAGCTTATAATATATTTTCTCCCTCCTTTCTGCATGCCTTCGTGGTGTAGCAGCAGCACACTCGGCGCGTAATGGAGTGCTCCAGGCGTGTCTCGTCGGGGCATTGCTCGTTTTTCACGTCTCCTGCTTATCAAAATTTCAAATTACTTCTACAAGATGAACATATCTGATATGCTACTGAATAACTGGAACGAATTAAAAACCTAATTATCATTATAAAATACAGTTTGATTAATCAGTTTTCGAAATGCAAATAATGAGAGGCCATCAGGTGGGGGCGAGGCAAGAGCTTTCCGCAAAATGCATTTCAATGTGAATTTCCGCAGTTCAGCGTTTGATTTCAGTATTCTTTGAATTAAATATTTTTTTTAATAATCCTGGAATTGGAGGGTTTTGAGACAGTTTATAAGCAGTTTACATAATTATGGAAGCAGAAAAAGGACAAACATTACCTTCCGCCTGGAAACAATTTGAAAATTCTGAAATTGCTGGTAGAAAATAATGAAACTTTGTAGAAGGAAACAACTTTTTCCCGAGATCAGCTTCAATCGTAACCGCTTGTCACTAAAGTACCATCTCTGCTATCAAGCTGTTATGAAGCCCCAAATGGAAAGTTTTATCGAAGGAAATTATTTACAGACAATTAATAAGAAAAGCATTTCTACCAGAAAGATAAGTTTGAGTTTGATTCATCTCACAAAAAAGATAGCCTATCGCTACTGGCATAAAGAATATCAGACCTAAGTTTATATCAGTAGAGTTGCCTTCTCTAAGTAACGAGTTTTAAGTTCAGTTTAATATTTGATTCTTGAGAATTTATGCTTGACATTCATGAACATGAAATATTCTCATTAGCATAAACAGAAATGACAGTTCCGGTGATGAAGATCTAATGGCATGAAGAGGATATTTTTCTATACTCAGTTGACCGAAAAGTACTGTCAATGTAAAGATGTCATGGTTAAGTCTTGCAGCTATAAGCGAGACTTTTTAGAGATGCGTGTGAATCTGAATTTTGCTTTAACGCTGAAAACATCCACGCTTTTGATAAATTGAAGACAATGAAAAAGTAAAGTGGCTAGTCAAATTTCATGTTATGAAGTATGAGAAAATTTAAAGGCCATTCATACAAGAGTTACTGCAATGGGAAATTTTGTGTCTAGATATATTAGTAATTTGAAAAGTCCTCAATAGTAGAGAATGACATTTTCTTCGAAGTCTAGACCATCTTACAAAAAAGCATAGAGGCACACTGTTATATAACTATCTATAAGTTCTAGAAAACATCACATATGTGGCAAAAGTCCATATTTGTTCCCAAAATAATCACGTTTCATTAATTTCTTTGTCACATAATATCATATGTACATTGTAAAAACTTATATTTAATTTATCAATTTGTATTTCCATGCTAACTACATGTTTCATACCTACATATGGTAATTAAATATGTTCAACAACTTTTGAGAAATCGATTAAGATATAAGATAATTTTGGCCACCAGTTTAGCACAATACCTCAAAATAAGTGCCTATTGTACAAGAGAAATGCATAAAAATTATTTGTGAAAGAGAGAAGAAAACTGTGCAAAATTAATGATTAGTGGTTCTTTTAATAAAACTAACATATTAGCATAACTTATTTTGTTACTTGTACGATACAAGATGATTTCAATATAAATGATTATTTTTAGACCGTCCACTAACAAATTACATACTTTTCAGAAATAATCAAAAGTTTTACATTTATTCTTCAGTTCTTTTAAATTTATATTTCTTTCTTTGTTATTATTAAAATATTATATTTTCATTCCAAGTAGCTTAGATTCACAATTCTTTTACTTATCTTATTTGTCAAGTTTTTCTATGCGTTCTGATTCCTTTCCTTTGGCGAATGATGCTTCGTCGTTGGAAGAAAGTATTATTTTACGGTTTCTTTATTCGACTGTATTGATCTAAAAATCGTGTTTGCATTTCGAAAACTAAATACTGCACTTTATGTTCCCTCTTTTAGGAGAAAATGTGTCTTGTGCCTCAGTGCTTTCACGGTCGTATGTAATACGCTGGTTTTATTTCATTTAGATAATACCAAGAGCAGAAATAGATCTTTTCGATCAAGTATTAATAATATTTTAAACAGCTCTTAAACGTTTTTTATATCTATTGGGAAGCACAGTATAAATGCAACTGTCAAGCATCTGTTTTTTGTTTAAAATACTTGACTTTTAAATGCCGACCACATGAATTAAACGATTTAACTTAACGAATTTGAATCATATATAACATGAGCTAACATCAAATAACTTAGATTGCTTTAATTAAAAGGCTTCCTAACATCAATAGATACATCAGTATTTAATGCCGGTTGACAAGACATTTATAATTAAATGAAAGTGGACCGTATAGAAAATAGATGCTATTGAAAACTGGAATTTTAGAAAAATAGTAAAATATATATCTCTTACCTAACTTAAATTATGAAAATAATTTATCAAAACGTAATTAGTAAAAGAAAAAAAAATAAACTTCATTCCATGAAATTTGAATCATTTCTTCGAACACTCGCAATTCACTTTAGGTAATCAGTCAAAACGATGATTCACGGTCACCTCGTACGACAGATTTGATAAACGTTTTGCTGCCAGGGAAAGGTTTGTTTGGTTTTGCCTTGAATGGCACGCATTTTAGACCTTTAATGAGATGTTTCATCATTTACAACTTCATTTATGCGCAGCTGAGATGCTCGGAAGGTCGTATAGAAAGCCGTTGACTGAAAAGACAACCAAAGATTTGGACGTAAGGGAATTGATTAGAAACGTAAATAAGGATTGCAACGTGTTTCCATTAGGTCTAAAGAAAATTCACGTGGCGCGCGTACCGAATAAATAAGATCTGCTTAAAATTTCAGTGATTAATTTTTTGTAACGAATTTGTATTTATACTTAGAAATAAATTTTATACAAGATTCTAGAATATGAATTTCTTTTTGGAACCAGATCCTTGTTTCACTGAATTATTGAATGATATTCATCATCCCTACATACCGAATGAGTATTTATTGACTCTCCATTAAAACTATGAAAGGATAGAAAAATATTATTACTGAAATCGTGAGGTAAGTCTACTTAACTTTAAAAAACAGCTATATCCTTTATTAGCACTAATATATATTGTCATTGACATTATTAAAAAATTTTTAGTTTTATTAAACATCTGAATGGGCTTAGAACTGCAAATACGTGTATCGTGTATGAACAGGACTGTTATGTATGAACAAAAAATCCTTAACTGATTAAAATGTCTGTAATATTTCAACTTTACTTCGAAATAAATTCTCTGTAACCGATTCTCTGTAATAGTCTGTCAACTTTGAAAGAAAAAAAAAAAAAGATACGTTGAAATATAGCATAACTTGAACTTCCGTTAGAGACCTTATATAAATAATGTTATGCAAAAGTATTCAGAATTTATCGACAGTTGATGTATTTAAATGTTTTATATGTTTCTCTTAGCTCTTCTCATTTTTAACAGCTTTCTAGAAAGGAGTATATTTGATTTATATTCATTGTATCAGCATTCATTAGATCAATTCTGTGGACTGTCTTTTTTTTTCAATTAAAACTGGATACGCCGTTGAATACATCAAAAATCATTCAGCTTCTGCCACAGCAAGCCTCTTCGTAAATTCTATTATTTAATAAATTATTTTAAGATTTTGTTATTATAGGAAATCCTTGTTTCCTTTTTATTTTTTCTTTCTTTCCCGTTTCCTTTTTTAAGCAAGTTATCTTTTTTACAAAACTGCGATTTTACTGTTAAATGATGTGTGAGTAACCCTTTCTCAAGCAGTGAAATATTAGCATTAATCTTAATTTTAGCTTATGAATCTGACAAAATAATGTATATAGTATATTTTACTCGTAAATATCTATTAGTTTTAAGCTGATGTTAATAAGCGTAGAAGGAAACACATTTTTAAGGCTCTAGACATACACACACACGTTCTTCTAAACATGCATTAATTTAGGTTACACAAAGTAAAAAAAAATCGACAATGTCAAGATTATCTCAGAAAGTCTTTTATCAAACTTTTTGGTTTTTTATTGCGAGAAGAAATGAGAAAATTCTGGCAACTCCCTAGAGATTTGTTGCATATTCTCGAAATACTTAAGTTTCGGGGCTACTATCGATGTAAAACTTCCCTGCATGCGATCAGTAAATGTTAAAAAGAGTGTTTTACAGTCACTTTTTTTTTCTAAGCGATCAGCAAGATTTAGGACAAGTATGAAACTTTCCCTAGGATTATTTTCTATAAATTACTCTTTCCCGTCTCTCTGTATGCGTATAATATCAGGAACGAGTATTTTATGAAAAAAGTAGTTGAGATAGAAACGATTTCAATTTTTATATTGAATTTTATGTAATTCGTTTATATTTAAAACCACGAAGCTTTTGGAATCATTTATATATATTTATATTGACTTTTGCTTATATTTTTGAGATTTAACATTCATGTAATATGCATATGAATTTTTAATTTTGTGTTTGTGAACACTGAAAATTTAACTCACTGTCATTCATTTTTATTTTTATCTGTATAAAACTATGGTAATGTTTGGGAAATTTGCCCTTATAAAAATAGTTATTTAACTCATGATTATTTTCTAAGACGTGCGAAAAATTTAAAAAATAACTACTTATCGCCTCCTTTATTTCTTTCAAATGAGCTATAAGGAAAGATCTTATGAAATAACATGGCATGAATGTAAGTTTGGGCTAAGTCAAACATTCTGAATAATGGTTATTCTTGATATATTAACTCTGAGAATAAATTAGTGTCAATTTTGCATCATAAACTCGGTAACGTCAAAAACAAACGAGTGCCAAACGATATACTAGCGAGAGAGTATTCTACCTATGATTTAGATGCAAGTTAAAATAGTCTTAAAAAGGCTTTTGTTGTGACATTGTACTTGAGCTTCATTCCTTTTCAGCCACTTTACATTCCTTTTTTGGAATATACTCCTGCAATTATTGCCTAATTGGTAAGCCTGAAGATATTTAAAACTTATAAATGAGTCGCTTGTAAGTCCTTTTTTCATCAGTTCAGGTTAAATGCTTGTGAAGACTGTTAATTTTGATTTGTGTTCTGTTTGAGTTAAGTAAATTCTCTAACTTGTTCAATAAAGATTTCATAGTTATTCCAACTTATGATTCTTTAATAAAACTGTGCTAAATAGAGGATAGTGTACTTAAGCGTCTTAACTGTGTTAAATGCATGGCATAACATTTATATTAAGTGTTTGTAATTAAAAGTTCCGTTTAGATATTAAAATAAAAAAAATTTAGTTACTAACTTATAATTATTATCTTCTTACTTACTCTTTATTTTATTTATTAAATATCCCGTTCTTGGCATTGAAAATTCAATTCAAACTTAAAATCACAATATATTTTAAAATAGAATATTTAAAGAATTTCCGTTAGTCAGTCTCGCGCGCTAGAAATAAAAATATTCCATTGAGTGATACCATTTCTCGCATTGAAATCGTTGAAATTGTTGATCCAAAATTTGTTTATGTTTTACATAACATGAAATAGATAATAAAAAAAAATCATAATTCGGGTTTTCATGTGCCAATGTTCGGGTGGAGGACTACGCTATTCAAAATTGGATGGCTCTAGGTACAGTTGTTTTTTACAGAATACGAACACGCGTACATTTAATGCATATTCCTTATTATTTAATGTCTTTAAACATAACTCAAGACGATAATATTTCTTAGCGACAATTTGAGAAAATATAGGCCGTTTATACTAATTCAAAAAAAATTGTATTTAGAGACTAAAAATAAAAATAGAACTAAAAATAAAAACTATTTCGGACAAATATCCCTTTTAGTGTATACCTTTGTAATCATTGTTGCAATTAATTGCATAAATAAATTATTTGGGAAAAAGAAAGTTTGGTTAAAACTATTCAGTTTTAAACTTAGTACGGCTTATCCATAGGTGGTTCGGCATAGAATATTGGTTGTATAAGTCATATTAATTTCATGATCATGAGCTGTATTACGTTCATCCAAATAGAGAGATTGTTTTGAATTTTATTGTAATAAATATCAACAAGATATTATTACCGCATATAAGTTTTATTTTTCTCATAGATACTACATTTTATACCTATTTTCTGTAAGAGGGTACGAATTCTGCAGCCTAAAATGAAATTTCAACCATTCCTTCTGTTGTGGAATGTAAAACAATTCCGTATTTTAACTATATGCAATATATATAGTAATTTTCAATAATCTTGTAAAAGTAAATTTTGATCTATTACTGAGGGATTAATAGGATATTTTTAAGTAATAATTTGCTGGAAAATATTCCAATGAAAATAAAGCTATTAAAATCATTCAAAAATAACTTGAATTTTAAGGAAGAAGAAATTAAAGTCTTAAATTCTGGAATCAAAAAAGAAGCGAGTCAGATATTACGTAATCTTAATAATAAAGTGTCACAGATGTTATAACTGATTTTACGTATCACACTTTTCTATATTTGGCTTAAAACATTTTCATTTTTTACATTTTTCTTTCTCTTTAACCACAATATCAAATAACCAACCTCATATTTTAGTTTAAATGTTGACCTAAATAAAGTTACAGTACTCTCAGAGCAACTACATTCACTTCAGACTGGTATTACAAATTTTAAATAGCATTGACACTCACATAGTACTTTTATAGAAAACTGTCAAAGATCCTGTAAATCCTCATCCGGTTGTTTAAACTTTAGTATAAATTAATTTCAATTTCGGCTACATAAGTATTTTTTATCTTTCCTAGAAATTATCTGCAACAATATGGTGGTTTCAGTAACTTGAAAAAAATCTCCTTTTTAGTGAATTACTTTTGCAGAGAGCTATTTCTGAAATTTATATATGGACTACATTTCACTTTTTTTCTCCTGTACAATACATTGCAGTTAAATGAGTATATATTACTTATAATTAACACTTTTCAGGAAACGCTTAAAAACACACAAATTGCGTGCATAAAGTTGCTAGTTCATGCAGAATCGCCATAATGTAATTAAGAATGACGCCATAATGCATCATCCGTCTTTTAAATTCCCTATACTATCTTTTTTAATCTTGAATTACACAAATGTTCAAAATGAACTGATTCCTGAGAGAGAAAAACATTTTTCTCGTCTAATGAAATTGCTACGAAGATTATAATCATGCAGTATAAAAAACTAGGATGGTCACGAGCTCAAATTTCATTGAGGTGTATTAGTGCTCACAAAACATACATTAAATTCTGAGTGATGGCCACTTGCGAGAGACCAAATTTTCTAGCAAGCTTAGTCATTTGTAGTGCGCCAACATTTGGTGAGTTAATTGCAGTTGTGATAAAAACATCTGAAGTGCAATATTTTATTTTTATCCATGTGTTAAGCAATAATAATCGTTCAGATCTCAATAATCTTTCAATGAAACGTTATATAATCATCTAAAACATAATGCAGAAAATGTAAGAAACTGGAAATAAATAAGAAAATATATATAAGGTAATAAAGAATATTAAAACCATATAGTCATAAGATTTGTTCTAATATCTTAAAACGGATAGCTCCAGTGATTTTTCTCGAAATATTTTAATTTGCAAACATCAGACTGAAATTATAGTCACAATATTTCATGTTTTGGTTTCATGGGAGTGTCCTGAATCGTATCTACTAGCTGCCTGTACACGATGTTAATAAGATAAAGTATTATCATGAACGCTGCAGATTTTATTCTCTGCTTCCATTGGAATCGAAATTTTCACATTTGCGTAGTTTGTTTTTGCATAATTTGTTTTTGTTAATGATTTACTTAAACTATTTCATGCAATATTAGAATTATAAGTAGTTCTAATACTGTTCATGCAATATTCACAATACTGTTCATGCTATAATAACTTTAAGTGAGGAAAAATAATGTTATGTCTTTGTTGCATATATTATTTTTCCTTCAAAGTGTTTTCTAAATTATATAGTGCAATGCATTCATAATACAGCAAATTTGATGATTATAATGTGAGAAAAACCGTAGTGCAGATTTTATTGAAAAAACTTGTAGAAAAAAGAAAAGCAACGTGTTTCAATAAAATCTGCAAACACTGTAGTTATTTTCCAATGACAGTTCTTTCTCAGTTAGGTTCGCTTCCTGTTAAATAGAAGAGAAGCCCATTATGAAACTTAAACTGCTTTGAAAATGATCCGATATGCAAAACTTTAAGCTTTTGTCACTTTGGGGAGATTTCATATAATATTAAAATTTGAAATTTGAAATAAAGTTGTACTTGAATATATAATAAAAAGCGATTATTAATTTCGCTTTAGAGAAAATATAATACAATCGCTTTACAACTTTTATATAGTATATGAATGTTCTAAAAATAAGACTTATAGTCTAAAGCTTTTAATGTGAAAAGTAAACTTCGTGTTTGGTGCAGAAAAGTTTAAAATTTAGACCAATGTATAAATACTAGCCAACTGAATAATCGTATTTTATGAATTATTAATTACATTACCTTCAGAAAGATTAAAATGTTTTCTTTATATTTAAAACACTCATTTCTATCAGAACAAAATTTCCTTTCCTTAAGTGCATGGCATCATTAGCCATGCACTAAACACCATGTTCGCTATGATCTAAAAGATGTTTTCTACGCTATAAATTTCATTTAAATTTCTATATTTATTAAAAATTCCTTATGTGTATATCCTTATGTGTATGTTTCTTAAAAATTCCTTATGTGTATTACAGCACTTGAAACTATAAATAATTGGTTGCACTAAGAAGTCAATTTCTAAAATCTGAAGACTTTATACTATAAAATTATTTTACAGGAACACAAATTTCGATAGGAACACAAGTCACGCAAACTCCTCTTTCGGTTAGTTGAGCTTCTTAACTCGTTCGAATTGCTAGAATTTCTGCTGGAATGGATTTCCTTCGATGCCAAGCAGAATGTTAAGCTATTAACAACAACCTACTTAAAGGAAGCGATTACTTCTCTCTTGTGAATCTATGTTCGTCTTCACACCTAATGTACACCTTCACACCTACCGTGTGCAAGTTCAACTTGGGACAGAATTTGCAACAGTGAACATCAATTGCTAAATGCTGACGCTAAACAAAAGGCAAGGAAAGTGAATTCAAATACGTGAGCCAATATTAGTTGCTACGAAAGAATGACTGGCATGTCATTTAAAACCTCCCGAAACCAATGAGACATGCAATAATGTGATGGAGAAAAGCAACAGGGAAAAGCGATGCTGACATTCGGGTGACCTGCCGATGTCTCAATGCAGGGCGTTTCAGCAACTTCGCTGTGAAAGCATCAAGACGACAAATTATTTAAATATTTAATACTTGAGGGTAAAATTGGAAAGAGACTTACTGGTACATCTCGATTCGAACAAATGTGTTCTTTTCACATTTGTGAGACTATAAGGAGAACCATATGCACCCTAAATGCAAATATGACGGAAAAGCTCCATACCTCTCAAAGATCTTTCTCCAGCTGGGCACCGCTGAAGAGGTTTAGCTTCAATTTAAGATTTGGACAAAGAATATCCTGATTTTGACGTATTTGAGGAAAACTTTTTCCCTCTGATCTACATAGTTGTTTTTATTTATATAGAAAAGGAAATAAAGTTATGAACTTAGCTCTGTTTTTTGTTGAAGTAATCATTTAACTTTAATAATGAGATTAATAGGTAGCTTTTACTAATCTCGTTTCCACATTTATTTCTTGCTAATTTTTCAAGATGAATGGATACCGATTATTAATATATTAACGGTATCTTGATAAATCTAATTCATTTGCTGGCTAATATGCTTCAAGGAAAAAAGCTACGAATTGGAAGCTAATACCTTTTGCTTCTGTGATTTGGTTTTAAATTACTTATTTATCTTTCTCTACATTCATAGCAAGCAAATGATGGCATATAATTTACTTAAAATATTGCTGTGTCTTGTAATCAAAATTAGCTCGTATTTATGTTGCATGGAGAAATAAACCATGGAAATAGAGTATTTCGCTGACAACAAATCTAAAGAGCCCAGCTGCTCGTTATACAGAGGCACACTCTTTAGAAAATTTTCATTCTGTTTACTGAAATATTTTAGGTTTTGTATTTTAAATGTTCTGTTTGATATCCCTTATTCTATTAGCTATTAAATTAGTAAATTACATAAAACTGTATCGTTTTTCAGATTGTTGGCACCAAATATTATACCCCTGTATTATATTTAAAGTAATTAAATAAGGAAGAATCTGCATGAATGTATGCATGTTTCTCGAATTGTGAAAATACAATGGTACTTAGAGCCCTCGCATTATGAATAATGCAATCTTCCGCCCAAACATAATAACTCGGAAGCCCAAATTTTGAATTTTAAATTAATTCTATTATCTGTTTCATATTTTGTAAAACTTTAACGAATTTTTAATTAACAAACTCAATAATTTCAAAGCAAGCAGTGGCAACACTGCTTGCTTTATATAAACAATAAAACATTGGAATAAAACAATAAAACACTTTTATCTCCAGCACACAAGATTATCTATCGGTAATTCTAAAGATATGCTGTTTTTGTACATTCTCTAATTTTGCTGTTGAATTAAATTTTATATGGCGTAAGCGCAGCGAACATGATATATAATAAATAAAATAAACACACTAAACGTTAATTACAGAAAGACGAGAAACAGATTTTTACGGCCATCAGAGTAAGGAAGCTTAATATTGATACCATGAACTGAGATAACATTGAAAAAAATAGGAAAATCTACTTCATAACTTAACTCTAAATTGGGAATTCTAAACGTATACTGCTATGCTTCTTGAAGAAATAAATGAGCCTAAATAGATTGTAATATCAATGAACATTTTTAATGACAGAGATTAACTTAAACATAGTTGCATATAGCAGAGAAAAGGGCGAAGAAGTAAGAATGGTATACATATACATACATACGTAATGAACAGTTACGTTATCGTCACCGCGCGGATAAACGCGAACTGCGCATGCGTCAGGAGAAGCTCTCTTAAGCTAAACGTCGTATTATAATTTATGATACAACAATCCCCCTTTCGACGTTTAGCGGCTGAAAAAAAAATAAACATTAATCATTTACAGTCATTCCAATTAATTTACAGCACTTAGAATGTTTCGAAGCAGTCAATGTTTTTGTCAGTACATCGGCAGGCATTTTCTCTGTTGGCACATATTTAACGTCTATTTCATTTTTTTCATAAATTTCACGAATGAAATTATGTCTAATATCTATGTGTTTAGTGCGTGAGTGATAAACAGCATTTTTCATAAGCTTCTGTGCACCTTGATTATCACAATATATAATGGTTGGATAATCAGCAGTAAAATTTAATTCTTTAAGAAAACGACGTAAATAAACTGCTTCTTTGGCACTTTCTGAAAGACTGATGTACTCTGCTTCAGTACTTGATAATGCAACAGTTTGTTGCTTTCGTGATTCCCATGTTATCGGATTTCCAGCTAGCTTGAATAGGTAACCTGTATACGATTTTATAGTATTAACATCAGACGCCCAGTCGGCATCGGTATATCCAATAAGTGCTTTTCCAGTCTTTCGAAATTTTAAACAATAATTTTTAGTTCCTTTTAAGTATCGAAGAACGCGCTTTGTAGCCAACCAGTGTAATTTTCCAGGATTGTTATTAAATTGGCTCAGGTGACTGACGGCATATGTAATATCCGGCCTAGTAAACACAAAAAGATACATAAGCGAACCAATTAGACGGCGATAAGGTACACTGTTCATTTCTTCCTTTTCAGTTTCAGAAGGACACATTTCTTTACTTAATTTTACACTAGGATCTAAAGGAGTTGCTACTGGTTTTGCATCTTGCATATTAAACCTTCGTAGAATATTATCAACATATTTCTGCTGAGATAAACTAATAGAATTATTATTTACATCTTGATTAAATTCTATTCCAAGACAATAATGAAGTTTGCCTAAATCTTTAACATGAAATTCTTTAGAAAGATAACCTTTAAGTGCAGCATATAAATCACAGCTATTTGTTGCTATTATTAAGTCATCCACATATAAAATTAGAATTAACTCACCTTGAGATGTTTTCATCCTATATACACACTTATCTGATTGTAATGGTTGTAATCCAAAGTTTTTGAGTTTTTTGTCTAATTTGTTATACCACTGTCTTCCACTTTGTTTCAAACCATAAAGAGACTTTTGCAAAGCATAAACATAATCAGGATTATTTTGGTCTTCAAAACCTTTAGCTTGTTCCATGAAAGTTTCTTCTTTTAAATCTCCGTTAACATAAGCCATAACAAAATCTAGTTGATATAACATAAGGTCTTGTTCAGCACTGTATGCAATCACAGTTCTTATAGAACTTGCTCTGGTTACTGGAGCAAAGGTTTCATTAAAATCAATTCCAGGTTCCTGTGCAAATCCTCTAGCAACCAATCGAGCTTTTCTCTTTTGAACTGTTCCATCTGCATTATATTTCGTTCTAAGAACCCAGCGACATCCTATTACCTTTTTGTTCTGTGGTCGCTTTACTAATTTCCATGCACCATTTTTAACAAGTGCTTCATACTCACTTTGCATAGCCTTATGCCATTCTTCAGCATAACTTCCATTTAATGCTTCTTCTAATGTCGGATTTGTATCTTCTTCAGCAATTTGTGCTTCTTCCTTTTTTATGTTTATATTGTGGTACTCCTTTTTTGGTCTTCCTGGCATCCCAGTCTTGACTTTCTTTGGACGACCTGGCCCCCTTTTAATCTGCATTTCAGTTAGTGCTTCGGAATCAGAATCTTCATTATCAGATGATTCTGCCATATTTGAGGGGGTCTTCTGTTATTTCATCAGCCGATATTTGCTTCACATTCAGAGGTTCTTTCTTCTTTTTATCAGGAATATTTTCGAAAAATAAAACGTCTAAATCTTTATCATAATTAGTGGAGTTTTCAAATTCATCAATGAATCTAACATCTCGGCTTATAACGATTTTTCTGGAATTTTTATTCCACAGCCTGTATGCTTTCGATTCATTTGAGTATCCTACAAATATATGTTCTTCTGAACGAGGATCGAATTTCCCTTTAGACCTTTTATTAAGTACAAAACATTTCTGTCCAAATACTTTGAAGTGAGATACAGTTGGCTTGATGCCAAAAAATAATTTATAAGGTGTTTTGTTTACTCCCAGGCTTCGATTCGGGCAACAATTACGAATATAAACAGCACAGTTCAAGGCTTCAGCCCAAAAGGATTGGGGAAGATTACTTTGTAGTAACAAACATCTGGCCATTTCAGTTAAAGTGCGGTTCATGCGTTCAGCTCTTGAATTCTGTTGAGGAGTCATTGGTGCAGAGAATTCTAGTTTAATCCCGCATTCTTGAATATATTTATTAAATTCTTCTCCGCGATATTCGAGACCGTTATCAGTCCGAAGGATTTTTATTTTCTTTCCTAGACGATTTTCGACCGCAGCTTTGTATTTAATGAATGCATTTTTCACTTCATCTTTAGTTTTAAGAAAACTGACTTCGACATAACGCGATTTGTCGTCTATGAAAGTAACAAAATAACGCAAACCAGCATGAGATGGGACTCTCATAGGTCCACACAAATCTAAGTGAATCAAGTTCAGTAATTCATCACTTTGGAATTTTGATTCTTTTTGAAAAGGTTGCACAGTTTGTTTACCTCGGATACAGACTTTGCAGTCTTTTAGAGATTCAGTGTTATTAAAATTTAAATTTCTAACCATGTTATCAGACTTAAGTCTTTTCAAATCAGATTCATTTAAATGACCTAATTTAAGATGCCACTTTACAAAATCACTTACCTGTGCTATTGCAGCTGTTTCAGTGCTTGGATGTATTATTCTAGCATGTCGTTCTGTAAAAATCACTGAACGATTATTTGCAGTAGCTTTAGATGTTGACAGAAAATTACATTTTAATTCCGGAACACATAACACATTTTTGAGCGTAAGTTTAATTATCTTATATCCGTTAGGTACTGTTAAAAGGACAGTTCCAATTCCTGTAATTTTTGCTGTTTTGTCAACTGCTAACTTTATGGTTGAATTCGTTCGAGGGTGAAATTCTGAAAATAACCTTCTGTCATTGTACATGTGAGATGTACAGCCACTATCTAAGCACCATGAGGAGGTCTTCTGATAAGCATTGTTTACTGCTAAACTAATCTGCTCTTCATAATTAGAAGCCATCATAGAACTTTGATTTCCCTTATTTGATTGCGCATATTTTCTATCAGCTATTTTCTTTTTGCATTCAGATGCCTTGTGCCCAATTTTCGAGCAGTAATTACACTTCAAGTTTCGAAAATTTCTTTCAGCAGGAAAATTTTTGTTTGAATTTACCTTCCATTTTTCATTTTTCTTCTGTTCTCGATTTCGTCTTTTATAATCAGTATAGTATGCATTCTGTGAATCTTGAGACGATTTCCCTTTTCTTGCTTCCCATTCTTCTAACATTTTGATTTTCAAAGATTCGGGACTAGGTAACTGATCTCTTGATTCGATGGCGCATCTAAAATTTTCAAAATTTTCTGGAATACTGTAGAGCAGAAGAATCGATAATAAATCATCAGCTATGTCAATTTCCATTTGTTTAAGCTTATCAACTATTTCGAAGAAATTATTCAAATGTTCAGACATCGTTTCGCTTTCCGCCATTTTTCTAAATAAAAGCTGTTTTAATAATGTAGCCTTCTTCGCAGGTCCTTTCGGCTTTGAGTTTATTCCACACAGCCTTTGATGTCACACAATGCTTTAGTTCACTAGGATTAATAGCAAGAATTATATCTGCGCGAGCTTTTTGATCAGCTTGGAGCCATTTCTTTTCGTCTTCGGTTCCTTCAGCAGGTTTTAGCACTTTACCGGTTGCATAATCCCAATGGTCGTTTTTAATCAATACTGCTTCTATTTGTAATTTCCAACTGTTAAAATTATCTTTTCCGAGCTTTTCTATAGTAGTCAAATGCGACATAATGTAATGCAGTCTCTCACAGCCAAAAAAAAAAAAAAAAAAAAGATTGAGCGCTATAAAAATAGGCTTAACTGAACGCTGATCAGTTCTTACCGTTGATTAGACGTAACAGTTCTTGCACTGAATTAGGCTTAAGAGTTCAATGCTCGGAAACTTCAAAATGTTCATTTTAAAATAAGTATTTTGCTAATTAGGCACAGTTGAGACGTTCCTGGGCCTATAACCATTGAAGAAATAAATGAGCCTAAATAGATTGTAATATCAATGAACATTTTTAATGACAGAGATTAATTTAAACATAGTTGCATACAGCAGAGAAAAAAAGGGCGAAGAAGTAAGAATGGTATACATATACATACATACGTAATAAACAGTTACGTCATCATCACCACGCGGATAAACGCGAACGGCGCATGCGTCAGGAGAAGCTCTCTTAAGCTAAACGTCGTATTATAATTGATGATACAACACTTCTTTTTGAATTTTTGTAATTTTGCTGTTGAATTGTACATGTTGTCAGCGCAAGGAAAGTGATGCATAATAATAAAGCTAAAAATACAAAATAAAAAAAGGGTTTCTAAGTTTGAATCTATCAGCAGACTGATAGACTGCGAGAGCGTGAAATCCTTAACAAACCCAGTTGAGCGACTGTTAAAATCTGAAACCATTTTATGTCATACTTTTAAATTTTACCGATAATCTATCAATCTATTCCTTGAATACACCAAGTCTGTTTGTAAGAAAAATATCGATTCTTATATCTTATTTTAAATACACTTAGCTTTTTGTATATTTTTAACGTTATTACTTAAAGAAGGTAATCTTCGTTCACATTTCGCGCAGAACTGAATAACCGAATTCCTGTAGAACGTTTGATTTTCTTCATTTGTTTTTTTATAGAACGTTTATTATTGTTTAGATAAGAAAACATTTCCGATTTCTTTTCATTCAACCTTCGTAAAATTTAAGGCGTAATTTTTATTAGCAAATTAGCAATGAGTAATGTAAATTGTTTAACAGTACGATTCGCATCTACAAGTCAGCTTTATAGGCGAGATTTGTTTGTATGAAAGTCAGTGCATTCTCATAACTGATTTTAAAATTACATGATCGTTATATGTCAGATATCTCACATTCTGATACAATATTTATGTCACTATATACCTATTTTCTTTCAGTATTTGCTGATCATTATAGTGATTTTTAAAGAGTAATCCAATTTAAACTGATTGTTAAAACGTAATCAGTCTTAAAGTCAATCAGAAATATTTCCTCTTTCGTCACTTTTGTTTCTTTAATATTAATGTACACTGCAGACCTGTTCATTTTGTTTTCTTCACTACATTAATATTCTCAACACTATTTTATAGGTTTTTAGTTAATTTACAGGGAAGATTAAAAAAGTTGAAATTTTACTTTTAATAAGCAGGTTTTAAAGATTACATGTCCACCTACGTGGAAAACATACAAGTCTTAAAGTCAGAATATTTTCTGGAAAGGTCTAATTTAAAGTTTTACCGTTCGAATTTTCTATACTTTCTACTTCTTCACTAGTCTATTGCGTGTTTAATTCCGAAGAAAACACATATTGCTGAATCTTTTCCAAAGCTCTTGCAGGAAGGAAGTAATCGAAGTTTTTGATCTTACGAAACAAGTCACGCTTTACTTACTGAAGATAAATTGGGAGAATCTACTGCCTTATTGACAAATGAACAAAGACTTCAAAAAATTCTTACTTCCAGTCTCATCAGACAATGATTTTATTTTTACAGCATGCTATCTATTTGCAAAGCTTAGAGGCACTATCGGAACTGAGGGAGAAATTTCATTTCGGTTTTTATGGTAATAGTAAAACTTCAAGCTTTAAATCTTACACATGAGGAAAACCAAAAAAGCTCTCATACAGCAGCCCATTGGCCGGGACTCGAAACCTGAACGAACTTCTACTGTTCAGCGGCTTTACCGTTCTACGGCTGGTGCGTTCTAGCTTTGATTAGGAGTAAGAAGAAAAAAACAACAAATGTTAAAAATTAAATTAATCAGAAATGGTTTCAGGAATTTCAGTTGCATTGATTTCTTCGGCTATCACTCAAGAAGTAAATCGCATTTTAATCGCATGTTTAACCATTCAGATGCATGAAGTCATTAGAAAGTCGAAGGGTAGAATTCAGAACAGAAAAGTCCAAACATGAGGTATACAAAGTTATTTTTGAAAGACAATTAGGCATTGTATCATCACATCACTCTTTCTAGTATCCCTAAAAGACCTAGCAGCAGGAAACGGCCAGTCTCACACTCCCAGGCGAGTGACAAGACCAAGCCAAACCGTTTCGTTTTGGATTCATATATTTGATTAGCGCAAAGTATGCGAGAGCCACCTACGTAAAGGAAGAGATACCTTCGTAGGTGACGTTCTAAGCGAAGCCGGCTCGTATACACGTTACTTACACATTTGGAAACCACAAAAACGATCATGCAGCCAGCCTGTTCGCGGAATTCGAACCTCGTATCGACAACCAGTGTTCAGTGGCTTTACCGATCAGCCGCTGGTGGATCCCAGACAAATTAACCAGCGTTTGCTAAATCTTAAAACATAGCTACATCTGTTTTTACATAGAACTGAAACATGATATGAAACACTTGTAGTACGTGTTACGTATCATATTAATATACAAAAATACGAATTAACGGTTCATAACCGCAGGTAATAGAGTATCTTGTATAATACAATATACGTTTGTGTAATACGGATGTGTATTTAGAAGATCCAATAGTACTTTAATAATTAAATCTAATTTTCATCCTTGGAAGCTCTTACTGTAACAACATCTCTTTCTTTGTTTATTATACCCATATTTATATGTTGTTATATGACCATCCATCTTTTGGTCTGACGGATCTGTTATCTTTCCTATACGAGTATTGTCATGGAATATATTTTATAATTTTGCACCAGCATTAACTTACGAATACTTTTATAGAGGCTTACAGACCTCTATAGAAATTCCTATACAGCTGCTTAGAAATGCAGACATAAACGATTGTAGTCCTGAACATCAAGTGAAATCAGAAGAATCTAAAAAATAGCGAAAACTATCATTAAGAATCAACTTAATTAGAAGCGCCTTTGGAAACTTTGGAATTCATACAGTTACTCCCAAACTAGTGTTTAAACTATATTGCAACATGTAACATAGTCAATGAATGCTGATGCAAAATTATAAAAAATGTGCCTTAAAAATATATAAAATAACTTATTTAACGCATTTAGACTGCATACATTTTGTGTAAGTAATTAGTTAATAATATAGGTTAATATGTCGTCCTCGTCGCTGTTAACCTATACGATAGGAATTACGTATCAGTTCCACAGCAGTGCGTATTATTAAGCAGCTGGTGTAAATTATATGCAAATTGATGTTCTAATTAAATACAGATTGAGTTAGAAATATGCTACATATTTGTCGGGTCACGTGATGAGAGTATTGTGGATAGAAGATTTCAGATAGTGCTACTGGGAACTACAGCTCTTTAAACTGGAAAAAAATGTATAATTATATCAACTAGACTAAATTTTTGCCTCACATTGTTCGCGTAAGAACGCTTCTGTGGTTTAAATCGTTGTGAGTCCTTTCAGGCTATTTTATTTTGTGATGTCTCCCGTTATAAGCTGTCGTTGTCGTCTCTTTGCCATCCTTTTACGATTAAAATTTTTCATTAACCTTTTCGCTTATAATGTATCATCCATTACGCGCTTTCATTTCACTCTGTAGACCCAATGTATCAAATATAATTCTGAAGCAAGTTATCACTCACGATCCACCGTATTATATTTGATGATATGCTGAAGAATTTTATTTGAATTTTCAAAAGCTGAGATATAATCTTAAAATACAACGAACTTAACGGATAGCTTCAGTTTTAATTTTACTGTTTGAAATGTTATATTTTTACCGTATATTCTGGCGTATAAAGCGCCCTTTTAGTATAAAACATAACATCGAAATTTACTGTTGCGCGTTATATGTCGGATATAAAATTGACAGATTTAAAAATAAGGAAAAGATGGCCATACAAAAATTATATTTCGACATGTACCTAAATGCTGTTTAAGTAAACGAAATGACATTTCTTATGAATTAAAAAAATTCCTAATCTGATAACATGAAAAGTTCACCATGTTCGCCTTCCACTTTATCATCAGGCACATCATCGAACTCTGTTTCATCTTCACTATCACTGTTATTTTGATCCTTAAAAAAATAATCCTCTTTCGTTCTAGATGTACTACATTTGAATGACAATTGAAACATACAGGGTTTAATTTTCTTCCTTTTATTATCCACTTCCTTTTTCCTTCAAATGGCTACAGAAAGAGTATGCATTTAACTCCCAGCTCCACGAATTCATTCGGGTCGGAAGTGCATTCCTATCTCGAATAAGATACCGCTTATCTCGAAACCCTAGAATAACATTCTTGTGCACACCTGCATTGAATATAACCCACCTTCTTTGCAGAATATTTAATCCTTCAAGCATTTTCCCCATATCATTTATCAATTCAGTGTACCATTGTTAGAAAGCCTAGGAAAAATCTTCGAATGAACGATTTCAAAATATAAGAGCATCCCACATGCATCTTTCATGTTCCTTCGTAAAGGAAAAGGTGCGCGCTATACGGTGAATGTATCTAAAAGCTCAAAAACTGTAGTTTGAAATTATAGGTTCGTTAGACACCGGTGTGCTTTATAGGCCAGTATATACGGTATTTTGCTCTATGAATATAAAACAGACGCTGCCGATCAATGTATTGTTAACGTTTACGAACGTTTTACTCTGAGAAAGCTTATAATATTAGTATATAGATGAAGCAATGGAGCATAAAATACATTGAACCCTTGAACTGAATATCCCGCTTTATTAATGACTAGAAATAGTTTACATACATAAATATAAACATTATTGATATTTTCGTCTTTTTTCTTCGTTTTATTTTAATTGCGTAAATTCAGATTTCATTTTATGCATATTTAAGTGATATATGTAAGAATACAATTATTTCCATGAAAAGCATATTTTAGGAAATTTTTTTCATGTTAAGCTTAGTTGCGAAATGCTTTTGGGAGCGCAGTCATTTTGGGATGACCCATCATAAAATTGCCAGGATTCTTACGCAAGTCGACTGCTGTTAGAAAAATGAAAACGATTTCCGAGTGTAAATAACAGAAAGTGTTAAAGAAGTAAAGTTGTTTCTCTGCGTAAGGAGCTTGCAGTGTTTTGAAGAAATGTTTCTAACAAAAAAAAAAAAAAAAAAAATTCTTTGTAAGAGTGCGAGTAATCATTTACCTTTAGCAAATATAATTTCTGTAAATGCCGTAATAAGTTAATAAAAGGATTAATTTAGAAACTAGAATCTTTAGAATTATGCATCGTGAATACCTTATTTTAAAGGTTCCACAGTTTCCACTGTACAATTTTTGTGGATTTTGCGATAATTGAAACGATTTCACTACATAAAATTACAAAACTGTTTATTAAAATCTCATTGACAAACTTAATAGATTTTTAGCTTCCGTCAGACTGCTTACGTAAATGCAGTGACTACCTTCTATAAGAAACACAAAAATGCAATTTCTAAGCCCTACAATTTGCTAATATCATTTAATAATAACATTTTATATATCACCCTTACTTCAAAATTAATCTTCGCTTTCCTCATCTCAAAGCTAATCATAAATGGTAAATTCTGCTCCCATGTTTTACGCTTCTTTCCTTTTTTAAGCTCCATCTTGTAATATTTTATATTAAATTCAGCAGACTGTGCAGATAAGAGAAGATTAAGCAGTATAAAAGAAGTTACATTTTATATTTTGTAGGTATTTCAAACAGTGTAAAACATTATTAGTTAGCATAACAAGGCATGTGAACTTTAAAAATAATTCAACCTCCTTCTACTATACATAAAAAATTTGTATAAAAATGCAGCTCCTAAGCTCGATTTCTTCAGAAAGTATGAAATTTCTCATCTCTTGGAATAAATGAAAATTATATATATATATATATAGTTATGACACTGGGAATGCTTAATAGCGTATAATCTCTTCCAAAGAATGTAAGCCATAGCGGTTTAACAAAAACGTTCATTATAGTACTATCACAAGAATGTTTCTCTTGTTATTTTCAAGTCTTGAGGGAATACTTGTAATTAACATCATGTAGGACTATCGATATAGAAACATATTATCAAGTGCAGGCTTATTACTGGTGTATTACGTAAGAAAATAGTTTTTTTTAAACCTTGTTTCTCTTATAATTTTATTAAAATTAAAAAAAAAAAAGAAACAAAGGAATACTCAGTTTTTTTATTCTTAATGCACGGGGGTATCAAACCCCCATTTAAATATTACGTGAAATATTATTTACAGTATTGTAGTGTAAGATTATAGCTAAAGGTACTAGCTTTGCCGGATAGATCGTTACTTGAACTCCGAAGAGGCTATTCGATAAGTTAAATTGTATCAATGATAAGGCATGCGAAGGGCGAAAAGACCTTTTATTCAGCTCAAGAAAAGATTTACCATCGACGCTTCTGGTGCTTACAAAATTCAGCCAATACGTTTGGCTGTAAGTGAAAATAAAAAAATAAAATTAAAACTAAGCCAAATAAATAATCAGCCGAAGCTGCACAGAGCGAGCTGGCTCTTAGCCGTACCACCGACGTAGATAAATCAGCAATTAATATGCACAGCCGTAAAATATCAACGAAACAAAGTGGCCGAAAGGCAGAGCACACGTCGGGAGCATGTCTGGAGTAACTCAAACGCTATCTTAAACAATATACTTTTGTACCCTATTTTGCATAACGCTCGAAAAGTGTAATATCATTCTGGAAAGAAAGCAAAGCAAGAGCGATAAGAAAAGTTGCTTCAAAATAAAATTAACTGTTAAGCGAATTAAATAAATCCCCACAACAGAATAAATTATTTTATTCAAAATATTTTTTTTAGTTCTTTTGAAATACAGAGATACGCCATTTGTAGTAAACAGAGAAGGGAAAGAATAGTTTTCTTTATCAGAAATGTTTTTCAAGTGTTTTTGTTATTTATAAATAATTTTTGAAATAATTCATCATTTCAGCAATACTGAATATAATAACAAATTCAAATATGAATGCAGTTGCGTAACTTTTGAAACCCGTGCAGTATAACTGGAATCTTTATAAAAAAATTAAAGTAACTATAATTCTTAATTTAGTTAATGTAGTAGTTCTTTTCTGAATAAATATTTCGTTAAGAAATGTTATTTACTTTGATAATATTAGCTCTTTCAGGATGCTGCAATGCCTGAGAAACCATTTGCATAGAAACTAATAAAATCTTGTATATCAAATAAAAGGTTTCTTCAGAGTTTTATAACTATACTACTGCCCATTAAGATGAAACCATTGACCTGGTGAAGGAAAAGAAAATCAACTAAAAACAATTTGTGTTTTTCTGTTATGCTAGTTATATAAAATGTTTTCGCCTTCATTTTTCTGATTACTTTCAAATACATTCGGTTAGAGTTGTTAAAGTTATAACGTAAGCTGGTATAGCTGTTTGTTCTAAAAAAAAAAAAAGGTTAGAATCTCTGACAAATAATACTTATTATGGGCATTTACAAGCATGTTTTAATTTAGAGATTCCGGTTTGAATATCGGATATTCTAAAAGTTTCTTTTAATTTAAATAGCCATTTTGACGAATGACTAAGAGAATATCAAATTAATTACACAAAGTTTACTAAAGTAATATTATTTCACCTTTTTAACTCCAAAAGAAACAAATTAAATTTGCTAAAAATTAAACTTGCGTGATAAATTTTAATGCTTTGTAATTACTTCAAAATCATTTATATTGTTAATTTCTTCCCATATATATCTAAATGATAAAAGTAATTTTATCTACTTTATACTAATGTATCATTCTTATACACATTTATCATTCTTATAGATAAGCTTTCTGATATTCTTCAACTCTTTTGGCTTCCGTATATTGGGCTTATGGCAATGTCTTTCTAATTTAATAACTAGAGTAATATATAAGTCTACCCATTGCTATTAAGTATGAATGCTTAGCTTAAAATATTTAAACGAACTTTTTAAAAAAGGCTGATATGAAACCTGCGATATTGCCTGCGAACACGGATAATATTACAAAATTATCGGTTGTAAACAAATACGAAACTGGAGCTTTTACCTTTTCTTTCTTTTCTTAGCCTTGTATAAAAAAAAAGTTAAATTCGTTAATATATTGCGGCAGCGTTACAAAACTGTTTTTAAAATTCGTATATACGTATTTTGTGCAGCTGATTTAGATTATATAGTTAGAATTACTTTTCCGAGCTCTCTTCTCGTATAACAGATATTTCTATCAATGCTATTGTTCTTCTTTACCAAAAGTTGGTTGTCTATCTTTATATGATTGTTAATATTCGATGTGTAGAGTCATTAGGTTTTTTGATGCTGGAGATGTAAAAACTGTGAAATGGCCTCGCAGAAAGTCAAACCCTGGAGCTCTCGAATACGTATGCTTCGAATTATATCACGAAGCCATGCGGAAAGGAGGGTGAAAATACCTTATAAATGTACATGTAGTTAACATAGACAGAAAAACAAAAACATTTACCAGAAAAAATCAAATTAATAATTTGACGGCTAAAGTAAAAAGAAGTATTTTCGAAAAGGCAAGAAACTGTACAGTTTTTATCAAGGGTAGCAAGATATAAATCTGATATTGATTTTGAAGTGAGGAGAATTTTTAGCATTGCAATGACATAAATCTATGACTGACGTTTTGAGACATGAATACTGTTCTGAAAAACGGAAACTGATCAGAGACACTTGGAACGCGAGTGTGAAAGCAATCCTGCTTCGTAGCGGAAATGATTATGATTTCTTACGTTGCATATGTAAAAGAATCAGATAGAAATCCGAAAGTATTTCTCGATATTACGAGAGCCATTCATGACATGTATATAGAGATCTAAAAGTAATAAATCGACTACTTGGAATAAACCTTTCGTGCAGTATTGTATTTTGTGAGAGTGAGGTATCAGGCCGCTTACTTAAAAAACTTATATTCAATCTTACGGTCCTAAATGAGAAATATTAACTGCGAGGATTTAAAATTTAATTTTTGCGTCTTTATTATGCTTTCAGCACTGTCTTTACCCCTCTCTCTATCAAATTATATTTAATGAGAAACTTTGGAAAAGCAATGAATAGAACAGGAAATTGTTATCCCTTCCTATTAAAGCGAAGTTAGTCAAGATTAATTAAAGCAAATTAAGAAGGACATGTTTTGCTGGTTTTCAAGTTACAAATAAGTGAAAGATTTTCAGGTTTAAAGTACCGTAAATGATGATAAATATCTGTTGCACAGAATTAATTTTAACTTGTGCTGATGAACTTAAGCAATTGCAAAATAAAAAATTGCAAATAAATGTGCTTCTTAAAAAAATTATAAAGTATATAAACTTTTGCTAAATAAAAGATACCATGATTTTTAAGATTCATTTTCTGTACAAAAAATTATAAAGTATATAAACATTTAAAAAAATTATAAAGTATATAAACTTTTGCTAAATAAAAGATACCATGATTTTTAAGATTCATTTTCTGTACATTATTTTCTTCCAGAGGATTCAGAAGCTGTGATAACATATTCTTTAAGATTTATTTTCTGTATATAATTTTTCCAGAAGACTTAGAAGCCCGGTCTGAAAAATTAAGAGAAATATTTATTGTATATTTTGGAAGAATATAGAAACCATAAATGCTGACAGATTATTGTCGGTACTGATGGCTATATCCAGCAGCACTCATTCGATTGTCTCAAACGAACATGTGCTTAAAAGGTGACATCCAGCTTCCATTGTTTGCGAAGATAGTTCTCTAATTTTTCGCTCTTGTCAAAAATTATATTGATTTGAAAATGAGTGAAATATCTGAAGAAATACGGCAGATGATGTTTTTTTTTTACTATAAAAAAAAACGTAACAATTTGTATAGTATACGGTGAGAATGCTTAGTGAATGAAGGAATCAGCAGTGGTTTGGTTGATTCCATTCTTGAAATTTCGATGTCAAGATTGGAAAGGAATTGTCCATTATAAGCTGCTGCAACCTGGCGAAACCATGAATTCGGATCTGTACTGTGCACAAGTCGACCGTTTGAACGAAGCAGTACAGAAAGAGCGACCAGACTTGGCGAACAGAAAGGGAGTTGTGTTCCATCATGACAATGCGCGACTACACACAAATTTGATGACTCCGAACAAATTGAAGGAACTTGGTTGGGAAGTTTTAATGCACCCACCGTATAGCTCGGAATTTGCACCATCTGACTACCATTTGTTTCGGTCTTTGCAAAACTCTCTTGATGATAAAAAATTGGCCAACCGAAGCGCCGGTGAAAATCACTTGGCCAAGGGTTTTGACGATAAACCACAGTTCTACACCGATGAAATTATGAAGCTACCTGATAAATGGCCAAAGGTCATAGATCATAATGGTTAATATGCAGTTGATTAAAATTGATTTTCAATAAAGAAAATGTTTCTTCAAAAATGTACCAAAAAGCGCGGAGACTTTTATATGACCCAATATATTAAAAGAAATCTACTAAACTATTATTTTAAGCTGATAATTTTCAATTCCAGTAGACTTTGGACGCTACTAAGCCAGAAGCAGTTGTCGTTTTGTTATGGAAGCACCTGATAAGCGGCCATGGTTACCTCTTGTGGATGGAAAGATAATTTATATTAATTCGAGATTCAGATCCAGGATCTACGGTACAGTAGTCAAAATCACTAACCGCTCTCTCGCTTTGGTGGCTTTTTTACTTACTTATTACGTGGGTGGTCTGCCCTTAAGTACTACAGAGAAAGGGAGTGCTTCGTGGAAATCTTTTTAAGGGAAACTGACTCGTATCCATGTTACACATGGGGAAAACCATGAAAATGCTCCGAGAGCCCGTTAGCCGGGACTCGAATCCTGGAGTGAACTACTAGTTTTCAATGTCATTTACCGCTCGACCGCTAGGCCTGAATGTAAAATAAGTTGCATATCATAAAAAATGGAATTTCTCAAACGTATGCAGAATAGGACAAGCTTGTTATATACTTAAAAATCAGTGTTAAAATTAATTATAAAATTCAGTATATGGAGATATTTGTAGCATAAAATATATAGCATGTTTCCAATTAATACTGTCGGAAATAAGATTACAGTGTTTATATACTTTTACATAACTATATACATAATTTTTTATATAAATAAAGCCTTCACTCTCATAGCATACGGCATTTTTTTTATCTCAGCATTTACAGTTAACTTTGTAACTTTTGAGATGAAAGTTATTTTTAAAATTAGTATGCTCAGTAATTCTTATAAAAGATGGACGATTCGCTTGTATGTACAAACATTCCATTTGTGAGAAGTCATAGAAGTACTGGGTGCCTTTCGAATTTCCCAGTTTGAAATAAGGAATGCAATTGAATAAACTGATGCATTAATCTCAAATATTAAAACAATTTTAGGGGTCACTTGTTTTTTTAAGTAGCATATATACGAATCTTCAAAGCTTTTCTATGATGACGTTTGTATAAATATGAAAGGTAAGGGCAAAATATAATGCTAATAATTCTGTTGAATTACGTTTGGCATTTTTAAAGGACTAGTAGTACTTTAATTTCGAAGTAAATTCCAAGTACTTTAATTCCTGTTTGGACACGAAAGCATGTGTTTGGTAAATGAACTGTTGTTTGGAAAATGACTTGAATCACGACGGCTCTGACTTGTTTATCTCTTTTGACACAATGCTACGATTTCCCATAAACACCATCAGGCCTGCTTCTACTATTCAATAAAAACCTCGGGCTGTAACTTTGGATTTCCAAGTGATTGTTTTGCTTTTTTGCATTAAATGTTTGTAAATTCATTAGTTTGGTTTAGCTTATTACAGCAAAGCACACTAAAGCTATCTGCCTAAGTGTAGAGATTTCTTCGTGGAGGTCTTTCTATGGAAACCTGGCTTGTGAACATGTTACAAACGGGAAAAGCCAGGAAAACGCTCATGAAAGCAGGTCATTTGGCTGGAATCCAAACCAGGTAGGACCCACTAGTGTTCCTCCGATTTTGCCGCTTGGCTGCTGGTGGTTAGTAAATTCATTAACAATGAGGTTTACTAAAGTTAATAAGGAAAGTTAAGAATGAAAAAAAAATGTAGGAGATAAAAGAATTGTTTAAAAGTATGAAAATGACATGCATTTCAGGGACTTGGCTATTGTATATCATATCAGAGTAGGATGGTCTCGATGATTGTAAAAATGCTATTAAATCCGCCAACATTAAGAACGAAATGGAATCGCTTACCAAACTAAGATTAGAGACATTAGAGCGTAAATTGGTTTTGATCAAGGTAGCAGAAAAACATATATATTGTGATTTGCAGTGCTTTATTTATTACAGCACATACACTGAAGAGACTAAAACATTATGACTACGATAACGCACAGCGCGTCCTTCGGCCTGCAAAGCAGCCGCAACTTGCCTTGGCATGAATACCGCAAGTTTTTGGTAGATGACTGGAGAAAGGATGTACAAAATATCTAAGTAGTAGACACGCAAAGTCGAGATATTCGGACATGATGATGTTTGCGTTATATATTCGACGTGATGCTTAGAGTCTGTCATGATGGTGAGAGTAATAAAATCAAAGTTTAAAAAGGAATTATATTCAGAAATTCTTCAAAACACTTCAGAATCTATTTAACTTAAAAGCACCCAATAGTTAAGGAAAACTAGCAATTTCGTTCGCAGAATTAAATTAATATCTGTTTGCGATCTCTTAATATAAATCAAAATATAATTTTAAAATCTGTCATCATTATAACAGTGATTTATATGTAGATGTATTAATGAAAATTAACCAAACAAAGAAGATGTTTGAAAAAGATTCTGTTTGATCTCGAAAACATAAATGTATTTTCTATCCATATATAGTGTACCAAAATATTTTACTGATTTATAACCTTTAGAAACCAATAGCAGTAATGAACTACAATTAGTTTGTGCATTACCAGTTGACAGAAAACCTTTAATGCTTCTTATCAAAAACTTTCACGAATTCTCATCAGAGGTTAAAATGATGGGCTGTATAAAGTTTTATATTTGTTTAGCAATGAACCTTTCCTTGTAATGGGCAGCACCAATGTTGAACGAAAATTATATCCTATACTTAGTAAAATATTTTATTTGCTACTCTAAAGTATGAAGTTGGTGTGTTATAAATCCGATTTTACTGCATTTCAGTAAAAACTGTGGTTGTTGTAATAGCTACCAAGATCGTTACTGCAGCACATCAAAGACTGTTTTACCAACAATGGCATCATAATGTTGCGCTGTAAAGTGGGTAATGGGAAAGCCGTTGGATAAGGATACAGATAAATAACGCGGAATGGTATTTATACCGCGGAACCTAGAAGAAAATAATTCATTAGAACAATGTAAACAAACTTTTTTAAAATATAAAATTGAATATGAATTTGTATGGTAAAAATGATTATTGCATACTCTTTTATTCTTAAAGTTTCATTTCTGAACTCAAAAATATGAGATGTTCATAAAATTAAATGAGTCATTTCTTTTATAAATATGTTCTAATATTTTGAATAAAACCCTCATTTTATAGGAAAGGTTTGCAGGAAAATAAAGTGAAATTAAAACTATTAATTAAACCTGAGCAGAACCCGAAAGAATTATTAGTTCAATAAACATCATATTGCTTAGTAAGCAGTATTAGTACTGAATCAAAAAAATTAATAAATGTAACATGAGAAACACAATTAACAAATACCTTTATGAATTAATTATATGGATAAAATTATGCAATAATTGTCTAAATGCTGTTTGAAATAAAAAGTAACAAAAATCAAAAGAAAATGAATTTCAAATTCTGTGAATCTGGTAATGTGATATTTCATATATTTAAAATCTTACTTAACGACATAAATTAAAAAACTATGTTTCGTTAATTTTAAATAAGTAAACGTGATGTCTTCAAATCAGGTTTCTATGCATTTTGAGTCGCCGTCAACTAACACTATAACGCTTCTAATTTAATAATACATTTTAACGAATTCTCTTTCATAAATTTAACACTAAATCACAGAGATATTCTGTTTTTACTTTGGAAAGAAAAAAGCATAAAATAATAATACTGCCGAAACAGATTAGTAGAAAAAATATCTTTCTTTCTCGATTTCCTTTCTGGTAGATTTAAAAGAAATTCTTAAGGATGAAAAATTAACCAAATTTTAGCGGAAAATAAAAATAATAATTTTCTAAAATATATTATGTTGCGACATTCTATTGGTAATAACAAATTGAAGCCTGGAGAAATTCGTTACGGCGATTTAATGATTTTTATTTGAATCTATTCGAGATTATAATAAATTAAGAATAAAACGAAATCTTAATTTAGGACGAAATGTTACGGGATTACTTCTTGAGTTTATAGAAATAGAAAATTAAGAGTAAATTGGTAAGAATTTATATAAATCCCTTCTCCGAGCGCATTATTTTGATCTTCTATGTTTAATTATAAACATGGAAATAATTTCTTTTTATTATTTTTAATTTTTACAGGAAAGCTCTATTCTGTTGTACGGCAAAAGATACGTATATTTTGCGGTAAGAAATAAAGGTTTCATTTAGGTTCATAATATCTTTGTCAAGCATAAATAATGGGAAAACAAATAAAACCAACCTACATCTGTTTAATGAGTACTAATATAAGGTTGTACAGTGTTACGTAGAGTTCCGAACTGCATAATGCATATTCAATATAAATCAGTAGAAAGAGTCAAATGATGAGCTTTTTAATAAGTTTTTCTTACAAAATGGACTTATTTTATTAGGTATATTAATTTATTCGCATTCTGAACACCAAAGCATTTTAGATCGAATCATGAAGTTGTGCGCCTAAATAGCCCAGTTGCTTGCTTTTATTTCTTTTTATTATTTTAATTTGTTTATTTTCTGTAATATTAAGATAAAGAAGATATCTCTATATCATTAAGTTGATAAAATAGTAAAATATTTTAACGAACAAAGTAGTGAATGTAGAGTGAAAACAAATCTCATTAATGCTATCAAGCGACTTTAAAGGTTTTATATAACTGAGTAATACTAATGTTTGCTGATAATACAATGCTGAAGAAATAAACAGAGATTATAGGAAAATAAAAGCATAAAGTAATGCAAATTTGCAGGGTTGTGAGTTACGACATGCAAATGATGAAATGTTTAAAGGCTCAACTCCAGTAGCTGACTTGTTGGATGGTTTGAGATTATATGAAAATCCGATGGATTACAATTTAGTTTCTTCCACATAAAACATCAGAAATCAGATTAACATTTGTACTTTAATAATGTGATGTCTCGAATTCAACAACGTGCCACTTATCATCGCCTCTCTCAAAAAGAGAATCCTTAATCCAAGAGAGTTTTGTTATCACTCTGGCACATCCCTATGTGTTTAGACTCAGATTACACTATTATTAAGTAATGTAGATCCTAATGGTTGCAAAAACAACGACGAACTTAAATGACAGTGTCTAGTGGCCAGAAGCGAATTTCTGCTAAATCGCTTTGTCGAAGAACGAAGCGCAGTGATTCATTCTGTACTGCGAGTGAAATTGAATAATAGTTCTGAAAGGCTATTATGATATACTTTCAGACTGAAATTCAAGCAGGAATGGAAGACTGCCCTCTTCGGCAAAAGTTTTCGAGATGGGAAGTTCTCGTCGAAGAAAGTAGCTTTGCATGGGTAGCCTTCCTTTCTTCTTCCTTCTCGCGGAAGAAATTTGGGAACTTGTCTGAAAAGTATTAACAGTGGGAGACATTTCTGGAGATCACATGGCGAAGACCATTAACACACTTTAACAAGATGATGTCAGCCTCTGCTGCTGGAAATCTAATATGGTAGGGTGCAATATATGGTAGGTTGATCACTAGAATCTTCTTCATGGTACTGTGGCGCTCATCGTTATTCAGGGTTTGCGTGGAGTCCGTAGAACGCTCATATCTAAAAGACGATTAGGAGCACTTTCTAACAAGTGCAATTCCAGATGTCCTTGTACGAATGAAAATAGCGTGCGTGGATTTACGTACTACCCTAATATGGAACCCTACCTTCGAATTTATCTCTCATCGAGCATATAGGCAACAACATTAATCAGCTTTTGCAACATGAAACGCCATCTGCCAATAGTAAGATATGACGTATCCATTTGCTTGTAACGTGACAAAGTACTCTTCGGGTAATGTTTGACAATTTTATTGATAACATTCAGATGAGTGTAAGTATGTGTAGTTTCATGAATGGTGGTTATAGTCTGATTAATTCCAGATGATTAAAATATATTTATAGTGTAAAGTTCCTAAAACCATATAAGGTATTTTCTTCCCCCTTCTGAGCCTTCGTGGTGCGTCATTGCAGAGCATAATTGAGAGGTCCGCGGTTCGATTCCCGGCGAAGGCGTTGCATATTTTTCATCTTTCCTGCTTCCAAAATACCTGATGTCTTTACAGTGGCGCCCGAACTAAAACGTGTGTTGGATAATGATTCTCTTCACCCACGATTTGGCGACTGGGTCCCTTAAAAACCCCAGTTGCCCTTTAAAAAAAGAGGGAGTATATAAGGTATTTTCTACCACCTTCTTAGCGATCATTCGTGGTATAGTGGTCTGCACGCTCAGCTCGTAAGTGAGAGGCCCGCGAATCGATTCCCAGCGAAGGCGTTGCATATTTTTCATCTTTCCTGCTTCCAAAATACCTAATGTTTCTACAACCATGCTTCCCAATAGATGTGCGCGAAAGTGCGGGAAGTGTGTCGCAAACATTTTAACTAAGTCATGATTACGGGGAGACATCATTGGGAAAAAGACTGAAAGTGGTTAAGGAATATCTTGACACAACCGCAATTTCATATAAAAATTATCTAAGTTTATATAGTGATATCGTGGCTGCAATGGCAAGAACGCTTAGAAGCTCAGAAAAACCTGATGCTCAAACAATGAACTGCTTTACTCATAGATAAAACGATTTAGCTCTACAGTTAAAATATTCATTTAATGAAAAAGGGGGAAGAAAATACCTTATATGGTTTCAGGAAATATACACTATAAATATATTTTAATCATCTGGAATTGTGAAAAGCACGTATACAGTCAAAGATTATAACATTTCTAATGAGTTTCTTTCAAATTTTATGTGATAAAATGTGATCAGAGCATCAGTTATTGTTATTAGATACTGAAGTATGCTGGCTGTCGAAAGGGAGAGCTCTTTCAGAGTTCAGGACTTGAAATAATAATTAAAAGTAGCTTTTGAGGATAGTTCTCGGTATTCATCTTAATTAAAATTATAGCCCAGAGAGACGCATTTATCTGACATAGTTAAAGACCTAAATGAAATTTATTGAAAAATGAAAGATACCTTGGGAGTATATAAAATTTCACCGATAAAATTAATGGATTCCGTAATAGCATATAACTTTGTAAAAATTAAAGGTATTATGGCTACTTTTAAATATTTAGTTGGTGATATAATTCGAATTCAAAAACTGAGCTACAAGGGCATACGTATCAACACTTACGCATGCTTGAGAAAAAAGCATTATCACTTTTTGAATTAACGTAAACAAAGAAATTCGACTGTGTCCGAAATTCATTTGCATCTTTATTGAATTATATGGTATTCCATTTGTGTGAAAGAAAAGGAGAGGTTTATAGATTTAAAAAAAACAATCGTTACCTTGAAGTTGAATTTAAGAATGTTATTTTATCTCTATGCTATATAACTGGAAAAAATTGAATTTCCATCCATAGCCGAAATTGCTGTAAACATTATTTTACCGTTTGCTGTAATATATATGGATGAACAAGTTGTCTTTTTTGTGATTATTATTAAAAACCTAAAGACCATCATTAATCATAATGTTTGGGTAGCCGTTTCAAGCATAGACCCAGATATAAAACATTTGTGCTCACAGAAACAAGACTAAATATATCACTAAAATTAGCAAATAACAAAATACATATTAAGAATGTTTCACTGTATATAATTCATTTAACTTTGAATTTTTACATGTCACTTTAAAATAATAAGTGTCTGAAAAATTTAATCAGAGTTCCACTCTGTCAGATCTAAAACTTTTATTCCCAGCTACGATATAAAAGTTATGTCGTATATCAGTCGCTAAGGATACATGCATTAGATGTTTTCATTTGTTCATTCATGCATTAGATGTTTTCATTTGTTCATTCATGCATTAGATGTTTCATTTCTCTGAAAAGAATATCTAGCTCAGAAGTTTAAATATTGTAATACACAAATATTTGAAAAAAGGATCGTATTAAGTCAATACCAAGCATGAAATGGAAGAAACTAATCCTCTTAATGGAAAAATGTTCTTTCGAAGTATGCCATGTTATTATTTATCCTTGTGAAGTTAAGCGAGTTAATTTATACTTGTGTGTGCGCTATGACAAGAACAAAAGCTGCAAAGAACTACTCTAAAGTATGTACTGTCTTAAGATGTTAAATTTTAGTTAATTATGTATTTATATTACTTTTAAACAAAACTAGATCTTCATTTTAAAACACCATTAGCGAACTGTATTCAAAATTTCAATCTGCACTCATTTTAGTTCTAGTCCAGAGTTGAGAGGACGATTTTTCTTTCATGATAACAGTGGTTTCAAACACAGATTACATATTGGTCAAATACATGACTAGAAGCAAATGACAGGACAAAATGTTTTTTAAGTAGAGTTTAAAAGTTGTAAAGTTTAAAAGTTTTAAAGTTGTTTTAATCAAACAAATTTTTGACAATTATATTTTAAATATTTATGTACTAAATATTTATTAAAACATACATAAACAGTAATAATAACGCAAAGGAAAAATTTCGAATTTATGTTTATTTTCTGACTGAAATCTAAGCATTGTTATCAGCAAGTAATTTCTGTTAGTTGCATGTTGGAATTCAGACGTGTTAACAGTGCAGTATTAACTGTTTAGACTGCCCTCTATTTCATATAATTCTAATGTATTGAATTAATCACCAAATAACTTACTTAAGCAAATAACAAAAACTTTCCTAGAAACACAAAACTTGAAAATTAATAAGAACAACCTAATCGCTTTCTTTTATTTACTAAGCGTTTCTCTTAAGATTATAGAAAATTACATATAGCTGCATTTATAAACTTCTTTATCTATTACTACAACTTTCAGCTACGACGCCTTATGGCAATGGTTTATATTCTGATAAAGTTTGTAACCTTCGTGAAGCATTGTTAAAATTTACCTTCATCGTAGATAATAGAATCTCAATCTTTTCATAAGGCTCATTAATTTTGAAAAAAAAAAAAAAAAAAAAAAGAAACTGGTAACATTCAAATGCATTTCTAGAAAATCGATTTTGTTTATCACAAAAATTTTTAACCGAGGAATCTTTATTTTTTGAAAAATAAGAGAAAAAATCCCAAAATGTTATCTTCTACTCTTTGAATAAAATATATATTATAGTATAAATTAATTAGTTCTGCTTGTAGATATTCTGGGTGTTACTCACGTTTATGTTCTAATATCACAGTCAAAGTAAAGCTTTATATATATATATATAGAGAGAGAGAGATAGATATATAGATACAGATTTGGATATAGATACAGATATAGATAATACTCTATCACAAAATTTTGGAAATTGAATTTATATATATAACTGAGTTATATATGTAACTGAAAAATCAGTCCAGAAAATTCCCATGTGTTCAAATTTTTGATAAAAAAGTATGCGACATTCAGTTTAGTTTAATTGCTGTACGACCAAGGTATGCGCTATATTAAAATCAATTACTATTAATAAATAAAGGACAATTATTAAACGTCAATTTACGTTCCAGTTATTATTTCTTTTTCGTTTATATAATGAATGTAAATTAAAATGTTTTGCAAAATAAGATAGTATTTTAAGTTGTTCGGAGAATATCCATTAATGCAAATTCTAATTAAACACCAAATTTGTTTCCTTTTTTTTTATTACAAAACTGATAAAATTTGGAAATAAATCTTTTTAAATTTAGTCAAAATATGTGAGATATTATATGAATTAGTATGAAATAAACTGTGACTCTCAGTCTATAAGGTATTGCTCCCGCCTTCTTAGCATGGCTTCTTGGTGTGGTGGTCTGTACGCTGGTTTGAAAGGTTCGCAGTTCGATTCCCGGCGAAGGCGTTGCTCATTTTTCATCTTGCCTGCTTCCAAAAAATACCTAATGTCTCTATAAGTCAACACAAAATAACTTCATGTAAAATATCGTTATTTAGATTTTTAAACATATTATGCATTATAAACAGTTTCATTTGCTGGAATATTTGACTGATCTGATGTGCGTGGAACGTTTGCACTGATCATCCTCATTATAGGGACAGGGACAAATGTGTACCACGCGTTCCCTACAATAAATAAGAGGCGAATGTTTTTTGTCGCTTTTGGAAATTGCAATTCTACAGCTTAATTCTTAGTAGAAAAACGCAGACTACGCTACCTGCATCTCTTTCCCGTTCGAATGTTTAGTGAAAGCATCTCCAAAAGGACAAATTAATTTCTATAATCCACTGGAAAGGATTGAAACGAAGAGGAGGGAAAAGCAGGCATTAGTGTTTCTTCTCGTATTTGTAATTAACTAAAATGTGCCTTTACCTCGAAAAAATACTATATTTTCCCTTGCAAAGAAAGGCTAAATTACCGAAAGTAACCAAATGTTATAATGCAGGAGGAGGAATATACTTCAGGCTGATCCAAGAATAGCGTATTTTCTGAGTGATAGATGACTCGATAAGCTTCGCTAGTCATTTATAAATCGATCCTCAAAATAGGAATCCATTTAGAATATTTAATCCATATTTTATAACTCTTTTATAAGTACATTTTTGGAAACTCAAACGGTAACTGACAACGATATATATCTTCCGTATGCATTACTTAAATCATTTCCTATTGCCACAAATTCTCTTATCTAAATAGCTTAAAACATGTACAAATGTATGTTGACCTAATTGATCAGTAATGATTATGTGCTAATAAAATTGCTAGCACAAAATTATTATGAGACTTGAATTTTAATAGCTTTAAAGGAGATCTCATTATTTTTTATTGCAGTTTTTCAGCTAATTTAAAGAATGCAACATTTAAAAGAAAAACATAAAAGATCAATAAATGTATATCTCCCGTTCCTATTTTAGATGATTTTTTATATACTGATGAAAGCGACTGTAATATCCAATATTTTCAATTTTCTTACATCAGAGCAAATCCTTTTTTATAACAACTTAAAGTTAGTCTTCATTCAGGTCGTTGCGAGAAAACGTCTGCAATGTCAACATTCTACTAAAGCAAATCTTTTCACATAAATTAATTAAAGCTCATTAGTTAACTAATTGAAGTATATGAAAAATGGTGAGCTCGGTTATTCTACTAAGGTAATGCGTTAGTGACCTAGATACAAGCGATAATGAAGTGTTTCAAGCAAAAGCAGTTTTAACTGATATTGATGCATTTTTCAAACTGCTTGGATTACGTTTGAGTTTCTAATACAACTAATAATTAAAAATTAAAGACATTGTTTAAATTACAATTACCTGTTATAAGATAAGGACAAAAAATCAAGAATTGCAAATAGACAGGACCAACAATGAAAAAAAAGCAGTGATAAAAATATCGACATGAATTATTTGCTTCATCAGCGGATGATCTCAGTGAGATTTGTGTGAACCCTAAACATAAAGTTCTTATGTTAAAACAATATTTTGTGAAACTATAGATACATTAGGCTATTTTAAAGCAGGAAGCAGTGAGAAACCTGCAGTGCCCTCCCCAGGACTCGAACATTGGGCCTCTTAAATACGCGTCGTGTATGCTTTCAATTACACCGCGAAGACATGCGAAAAGATGGGAGAAAATACCTTATACAATGTTTATTTAATTTCCCGCGGTTTCGTTTTTTACTGATTGTGACAAAATAGGAGAGATCTGTTTGCTTGGGCTTTAATGAAGGATATCATGAACGAGACTGGCTCGTATTCTAAATTACGCATGGCACAGACACAAAATCGTCTATGCGGCCAGCCGACGCCCAGATGTCCACGAACATCCACTGTTTTGCAATCGTTGCAAAGACGTTTTTATTACGTCTTTGCAGATGAGGTTTTTGTCGCATAGACGTCGTTATTGCGTCTTTCGCATGTGATATTTTAGTTGTGAAAGCGTCGTATCACGACGTCTTAAAGACGCCTAAATGTTAGCCAAATTCCACCTTTTTGCAACAGTTGTGAAAATGTCGTTATTATGTCCTTGTATTACATATTGATTTATGCAGAAAAATAAGCTTAATAATTAATATATTTTTCTTCTTTCTTTAAATTTTGTATTCCTTGAATTGTAAGATCTATCTCTACTTTTCCACATACACTAACTTAGATCCTACAAAGAACCTGGCGAATTCTCGCACAGGCGTGAAATAAACAACAGCACAGAAGAAGGGTGCAAAATAACCCTTTATTAACTCAAACCAAAATAAGAGACAGCACGGACTTCGTTCATTACAAAAACACCGTTCACTTGCGGCGATAACTAAACGTAGACTAGAATACAAATCAAATCTGAAAAATAAATGAGTGCAAGAACGCACTTCAAAATTACTCCTAAGAGATGGACTCACAGAAGTCTAACCGGCATGATACTAAACGGACAAGGCCAAGAGGCTTACCAACATGACCGCGAAATAACAACGAAACGTGCGCTAGGCTAGCAAAACACGCTCTGAATAAACTAAGATAATCACACGATAAACAGCACTTCACTTAACTTCAAATTTACATCCTGGCGAGAGACTGTAACGGGAAGTTTGAGAAATTCAGAACAGGAAAACTTAAAATAAATTTGTTATGTAAATTAAGAAAATCCCTACATTATTTATCTAAAGTTTAAATATTTTATCATTTTCTGAAAACCAGAAGATAATACAATTTTATCTCTTTAGATTAAATATGCATAATTAATAACAGCATTAATTATTTTCAGTACTTTAAACTACATTTTTTAAATAACTTATATTCTAAGTTACGTTAATTTAAGATTTCATCATTTTTTCCCCTTAAGTGAGAGTAATTATGAAAGTGGTTATTATAAATATATAACATCAATAGTAGGTTTTAAGTAAATAAAACTCAATTAGACATAAATAAAAGTAAAGATACATATGTGGGTAAAAACAGAGCGTTTCTGATAACAGCATTATCACATTTATTTCTGTTAAAACTCAGAGGCATTGAAAATTGTGCCTGTCATGATAAATTAGGAAGCGGTTCTATAAAAGTAACATAATCAGTATTTTACCTGAAGTATAAATTTATTCGCGTTTTACAGTAAAAAAATATAATCATTAACTTCTATATCTCCACGATATGCAAATGAAAGACACCACAAAGGCATGCTAAGAAGACGGAAGAAATGCCTTAGAAGGTGATATATAAAGATGATTTACCCTCTCCGGAACTTCTGAAAGAAATAACGAAACACTGGCAACGGCATTTTATGTCTATTCCCAAAGCAAAGCTCCCAGGCACACCAATTTTGGTTTAAAAGCTTCGAATAAAATCGTTTTACCAAATACTAATGTGCTTTTGCACATAGCAGCTACACTGACGATATCTTGCGAATGTTAACATTCCGCACGTGCTTTGAAAATGTTAGAAAATTATAATAGAGATACTGTGGCGGAAGAGCGCAGAAATTCTTTGGTGTTAAGGAACATTATTTATACCAAAGGAATATCAATTGCAAAAATTATTGATATATTTGCTAGTTTGCAGCTTTGGAAAGTGGAATTCGGGAATATTTTAAATTCCGAACCAAAATGAAAGGCCAGAAAAATGTTTGCTTTTTTTTTTTTAAATTTTTATTTGCAATTTAATTTCATGTCCAAAATATATGATGTATTTGCAACTTTTATGTATTTAATTCAATATCTTAATTATATACAAAAGAAATATGGATTTTATGTATTTATTTATCTTTATAGTTGTATTATGTAACCAAAAAATTGAATTTCATAATTCGTTTAATATTTTAATAATAATGTTATTTAATTTAATGTTTAATTAATTTAAAAACAGAAATAATGGGTTACGCATTTAATATGATTGTAAGGTAATAATTATAAATACGATAATACGATAATTAAATGCAATATATCCATAATTATGTTACATTATTAATAAAATTAATAACAAAATTTATTAATATTATTAATGAAATATTATTTATAATATTTATTAATAAAATTCATAATAAAATTATTATTTATATTAAGATAACTGCTATTAACACAATATATTCGTCATGCAATAATTCCTATATACTTGAAGGTGCTGTAATAGGTGGGACAGTATAGCCATAGGAGTCGTAACGGGCACCCCCCCCCGCAATTTGAGCTGGCTACGCCCATGCTATTTAAGCTTACTTATAAGTAAACTACTGAGTGAAACTTTTATAACATGCGTACTTGGAATTTGGTACAATTTTGAATTCAAGTTGAACAGTGGTTGCATAATTGTCTGGTTCTTATTTTTTGACACTTTCATTGGTTAAGTGAAAACAGTACTTTCGGGTGACTTTTTTATTATGTTCAAAATGCTACGTATGTTTAGTGTGTACCGTAAATCTCAAGCATGAAGAACTTCAAAAGTGCATTATTTAAGAGCCATATAAAAAACGACAAGTAAAACGTAAGTGAAATATTTTATTTTCTTGGGCTAAAAACATAGCGCCTTTGTTTCAGTATCAACACCTCACCAGCATCATCACATTAGAATACTTTCTTCAAGATGGCAGTACTTGTTGAACTTTACCTCATAGAGTTGCACTTCCATGCTTATCTATCTTTCTGAAGAAGAACGTTTTATGGTCGTAGTCATGGATAAAGTAATAAGACAATAAGAAAAAAGCGTTTTTATGTTTTTCTTAATCAAAAAGTAACTAATACGATCAAAATTTTCAATAACACATTTTATAATCTTCCATCAAAGAACAACATTAAGGATCAGCTCACAAAAGATTCCCCTCCAATTTTCTTGGTTTTATTTTTGAAAGAAATAAGTGTGATATGCCATAAAAATAGCTTTCAAATTTTTTTTATTTTTTGTAGTAGATACAAAATGATTAATATAAGAAATATTTTTATATTAGCTCAGTTCTTACTTTGCTATGCTGGTAGAATACATGAAATTGAAAAAAAATAAACCAGCTCTAGCTCTTGCAGAATAATTGAAGCAATAAACAGCTTTGCTGTTTATTGCTTCAATTATTAATATCTTCATATTAGTTCATCCTTTTAGAAAAATCCTTCATATTAGTATACGGCTTAATATCTTCATATTAGTTCATCCTTTTAGAAAAGCAGATACTAAATCAACAAACGTAAGATTCTTCCCATCTGTTATATAGCTTTTATTTTCTCGCTAACATTTTATTGTTTGTGTAAGATAAAGTTGCACATCAGAAGGTGTTTGTATTTCTTATCTTTTACATTTTACTAATGAATGTGACCATATAAACGCAAAATACATTTGTGACAAGATAAAACAGAATGACTTGTTATCATATGAAATGTGTGTTTTTGTGGATGATAAAAATGCAGAAACGTATGCAGACCGGTAAAAACATCTCCTTAGCAGTCCTTCCCTATTAACGAACAAGTCCTGAATTCCTGGATGCTGCAAACAGTTGACTCCCTTTTAGCGACACTTTGCATCCATGCCTTTTCCGGGATTCGAGCCCGGAAAAGGTTACTCTTCCGTATGGCAATCCGAATCACTAATCACTTTCCCATTTAGGCGGCTTTCTAGGTAATAAAAGAATATTTTATTTTTCAAGGTAAGTCACAATAACGTATAACACACCTATATTATTTCATTAAACAATTTCTATTTAATTTATAAGCTCAATATATAACTGAAGATTTTTAATGGTATGGCAATATATGCGAGAGCATAAATCACTATATTGAACTAAACTATAATTATCCAGTTGACTGAAGTTATGATGTGCTTGGCTACCGAACACTTCATTCTTCCATTGTTCCAATATTCTGCCTTCATTATTAATATCACCTTTTAATGCATTTCTGTTTCTCGTAATATCTCAAACGATTTTTAAAAATTTTAAGGTCAAGTTTTGAACTTCATCAAAAGACGTGTTTAAGTACAGTTTGCTGTTAAAATGAGAAGTTGCGTCAACAGGATTATAGTTCTGATAGTAAATGATATGGCCAAAAGTTAATTGCTTCTAAAGTTTCCAGTGTATGACAAATAGTAAACTGGATTTCGAGCAAAAGTAAATTAATTTGCTGAAGCAATTATGCCAAATCTTGCTTCCTTATTAAAACTAGTGATTGATTAGTGATCTCTAATGCTTTCTATATATTACAAAGACCGTCCTAATGGTTAATAGTTAGACCGTCCTAATGGTTAGCCATAATTTTGCCATAGTGTTTCATTTGGGTTTGAATTCTGAAAACGACATAAGTCTTTCTAAGTGTATAGCGTCTGTGTGCCATTGGGGCACTTAAAATACTAGCAAGCCAAAGTTCTCTCCAGTGGTCACATAGAAGGGAAAAAAGGAGTGTGAGACACTCAGATAGACTTGGGGTATTCTCCTTTAAAAGTGAGAGGAAATTGTACAACTAGTGCAGCGGGGCTATACTTGTACTGCCAATCATAAAATTCCGTTGTTCCACCCACTTGCAACTGTATCTATATATTGGAAATGTATCTTTGATTTGGATGAAGATTTTCTATTTAAAATTTTAAAAGATATACGCTAAAAATATTATTGAACTATGTGTTATCCCATATCCATGGAAACTTCAACATATTCCAGTCTCCAAAGTTATTTCAAGTTATTATATAAGGTTTTATGTTTTCTGAATAGATAGTAGTGTACCTTGTTTAGTGACTGAATCTTCTGAATAGTTACTGGTAAGTAACTAGAGAAAGCTAAATGCTTTAAAGATTTAGAACATTGTTAACATTGTTAAATTGTCTTTAAACATTGTTAGATTTTTCGAAATGCGTATGTAATCTGGTTTAAAGCATACTGATCTATAATTATTTTATATAAATTAAATTATTTTTAGAATGTCAAAAAAAGATGATATCAAATCAGTAATTTTTAATTAGGATAAACGATCTGCATGTAACATTGTGAATGACATATTTTAAGTCCAAAATATATCTAGTTTTGCTGTTGAATTGTATATGGCTAAAAAAATTATGCTTTCTAATGAAGCTAAAAGGACAAGAAAAGAAGAAGGGTTAGTAAGACTGAGTTTAACGGCAGACTGGTGGAGTTCAAGCTCAGCGAGAGCGTAAAAACCTTAAGTAACCCTTTTGGACGACTGTTAAAATCTGAAACCTTTCAGATTTTATTTCTTTATTTTCATTAAATAAATATTTGGTATTATAAGCATTGATCTAATACCCTAATTTCAATATTTCAGAATTCTGTAAACTCGCAAGTCTCGTAAGGTAAGTAACATTTTAGTTGCATCTGAGATTTAAAACATTTATTTCTTTTATTGTCTTTCTTACTCTTTTATGTTTTTATTCCTTAACTTTTAAACAAATAATTTCTTAAAAATTCATGACATGAGGTTTATTTTTCTCTAATGTATTATTTTGAGTATTTTATTTTATTTAAAGGGAATGAAAACAATGGTGTTATTGCTGCATTGTGACCAATGGTTACAGCAAAGTTTCATATAAAAGTGTTATTTTAACATATATTACAGCCATTAATGAATTCTGCTACAAAAAGACATTATTAAAGTATCTGAAATTTTATCTTAAAATATTTTGCATTCATTTTCGACAAATATACTGACAAGGATAAAAATATTGGATGACTATAAAATATTGGATGACTAAATGATCGATTAGTCTGTCTGCGTCAAACAGCCGTGATGTTCTCTAATTATTTCACTCAGTTATGTGTGTGTAGTAATTCCCAATTTTCTACAGCTTCATCTATCAAATGAAACTCTCTATGTCCAACTCTCTATGTCTCTATAACCAACTCTCTATGTCTTCTAGTTACGGTGATCTAAGTGTTTCTGTAACCCGCAAAAGCTTCATAGTTTTTCTTTCCCTCATACCATCATGGGGAAAATTAAGTATAAGTTAAAATAATAAGCATCTTACAAAGAATGCCACACTCTCTATAGCGTAAAAGATTTTTGAAATTTGCGGAAAATCTATTCATCACTCAGGGAATCTTAACGCTTCTAATGCTTTGTCTACACGGAAAACCTAACTATTACGCCTGTGAATGCAGACGCTGTTGAGAATAATAAAGTTATCTTAGTTACCATACTAATAAATAAGGGCCTCAAGTTTTCTTTATATGTACAAATCTTTTATTATATGTATGCTTAATTATTGTTTGTTATACGACGCTATCCTGTTTCCATAGAGTGTTTTCAGATACATTGTAAACTGAAGGTAATTTGCTTGTACAATGCTTGTGTATTCAAATCTTCAAGCATATTGTATATTAAGAAGCATGTCAAAAAATCATTTTTGTTGAAGCTAAAAAACTGCTGTACGCATATACTAAGCTTTTTCTTCTCTTTACAGTTACGTTTCTTTATCCGCAATTGTAGTTTTCTCACGGCGTTTCGTGAAGGATGAATATTTTTCCGGTAATAAAGCTGTTCGCACTTGCGCAACAGCTTGATCAATTGTGCACGCAAACACGCAGCTTATGTATACATATTAACACTATCTCAGAAATACACTCATTCTCAAATAATAAACAAACAAAACTAAAAAAAAAAGGTACGAAATTAAAAAGAGGAGTTAAAACGTACAATTTACATATGAAATAGAGGTCGCATCGCCGAATGCAAAGATACAACTAGAATTAGCATAAAACGCAAACCCTCAATCACACCACAACGCCTTAAAAAGAAAAATGTCATTCCTATACGTCAATTTACAAGCAGCGACAGTTCTGTATAATACCAGGTAGCCAATTTGGAAAACTTGAGCCGAAGTCTCTGTTTCCATTGTGAAATGCGTTGGAAGGTTGTTATGTTGTTGCAAGCAATTGCAAAACAATCCGCTGATGCGAGAGAAATGAATTTCCATCGTAATGTCATCTACAGACTACGGAATAGTTACAAAATTGATCAAAGCACCTGTAGAAGAAGTAGATCCGGACGCCGGAAGGTTAGCAGGAAGGCAGACAATCGCTTCCTTTTGTTATATGAAAGACGCCGTAGATCACTAACAGGAGCCGCATTTCTGTGCTTCCGCAGGACGACCCCCTATTCCAACAAACTATGTAGGGTCAACAGCCATGAAGGTGAACTCTACCCCCGACGACCTGTGTTTGTTGAATTGAGCAAATACAGCAGTTATCGTCAGTTATATACAGATGGATCCAAGTCAAATGATCATGTCGGATAGCATTTGTAATTGAAGATCACATAGAGGGCAGACGCGTACCATGCTTTCTCAGTCTTAACATCTGAACTAACTGAAATATATTATGATCTTTTGTACATCTCAAAGCTCTGCCACAAAAAGTTCATAATTTATACAGACTCATATAGTGCGCTTAAATTGTTAGAAGCTTTTCTAAGACTCAAAATCCTGTAATAGTGGGTGTTCTCAAGATTCATATAACCTTAACGAGTCGTGGATATAAAATCTTGTACTGCTAGGTTCCCGGCCGTGCGGGAATAAAGGGAAATGAGCTGGCAGATATCACAGCAAAATGTGCTATTGAACTGTCCAGTCGCCTCATGCCTTTTAGGGACATCTGTTGTGTCGACAGAGAGAAGACCGAAAACAATGGCAGCAACTTGGAGACGTTCAGCTTCATAACAAGTTCAGAAATGTAAAGCCTAGAATTGAGCATTGGGATTTCACTAGAAATCGTAAGGAGGAAGTTCTTTTAACTCACTTCAGAATTGGTCACACTAGAGGGACACATAACTAACTTTTGAAGACTGAGATTGAGCCTGTTTGTTCAAATTTTAATGCTTGTTATCAGTTCGTCATATTTTAATTGAGGGTCCATATGTTAATAGTCTTCGTGAGAAATATTTAAATAGTTGTAACTTACCTCTCGACCATTTAATCGGAAGAGAGGTCAATTGTAATTTATTTTGTTATATTAAAGAGACTACCTTTTATTACCTAATGTAATGTGTTTTGAAGATTGTGTATTGTACACTGCTGGCCACCCAAATTGCAACGCCAAGAAAGACAAGAGATATCATAACAAAATTTATTTAGTAGATAACATGGTGACAAAGTATCAAATTATTAAATTTATAGACTTCTGTGAAGTGTGGTTCCTTCCAGAATCACTAGCCAGAGTAGCCGCCATTGTTGGAGATCACAGCTGCCACACGCCTCGGCATTGATTCAAAGAGACTTTGGCTGTGTTCTTGGGATACAGCAGACCAAGCAGCTTCTACACGTTGCCAACGTTGATCTGGTGTGCCAGCTTGGGATGTAATCTCGGTCAATCGTTCAGCAACCATGGACCACATCTTCTATCAGTGAAAAATCCGAAGAGCCAACCGGCCAGCGAAGCAATTCAATTTGGTGATCGAAGAAGAACCCTTGAACAATGCGTGCCACGTGTGGTCGCGCATTATCCTGTTGAAATATGGCTGTGAGCAAGTCCTGAAGGTAAGGAAGGACAACTGGCTCCAACACCTCGGAGATGCAGCACTGGCTGATTAAAGTGCCGGAAATGCGTACTAGAGGAGTGCAAGAGTGATATCTAATACCGCCCCATACCATAATACCCGGGGCAGGATCAGTGTGGCGGTGCATAACGCAGCTCTTCAGCATCCTCTCTCCACGGATTATTACATCTGTTTGACTATAGTCACAAGAAAAACTTTCGTGAAGTAAATATAAGATGTAGTAGATTATTGTTTTAATAAGCTAATATCCTCTCTTAAAATCATGTCTGAAATTCTGTAGTCAAGAAACGATTTTTTAAGTATCATAATCACATGGATAAACACAAGCCAAATTATTTATGGTATTTTAATTAATTATAAAAGTAATAGCTTATATTTGAGTTATATTAATTTTTTAGAGGTTACTTGGGTCCAGTGGTTGCAATAAACTATTGGAGTTCTTTTTTAGATAAACAGCAAGTATTTCGTTATTTCCGTGAGGGGGTAATTTCTTTCATTCATTATTAAATGAAGTTTCAGATGCTTTAATAGTATTATACTCAATGCACGCAGAAAAACTCTTGTTAATTCGTGGCCGTTAAATAAAGCTATCTCAATAATTATTTACATCAAATGCAAATATTATTAAGTCACGATAAAGTGATGTGTATTCCACTTAAAGGTGAAGATGATAATGGAAAATCCTTTCTACAATATAGGTTATAAGGTATTTCTCCCGTCTTCCTAACATGCTTTCGTGGTATAGTGGTCTGCACGCTGGACCAAGTAGTATAGTGGTCTGCATTCCAGAGGTCCGTGGTTCGATTCTTGGCAAAGGCATTGCTCATCTTTCATCTTTCCTGCTTCCAAAATACCTAATGTCTCTACAGTGGCGTGTGAACTAAAAGAGTGGTGGAAGATGATTCTCCCCACCAGAATTTGGCAATTGGGTCACTTAAAACCCCCCGTCTCCCTTTAAAATGGGGAGTATATAAGGTATTTCTCTCGCATTCTTAGCGTGCCTTCGTAGTGTGGCGGTCTGCAAGCTGGGCGCGTATTCCAGAGCGAAGGCGTTGCTCATTTTTCACTTCCTCTGCTTCCAATATACCTAATGTCTCTACAAGGTAAGCAATGACTTAACTGAGTACAGAATAAAAGTTTAACTTAAATGAATGAATGGAAGATTTATGTGTGGCACACCAGTGTTTAAGAAAGTTTCTGTAAAATGCTGAAGGAAAATGTCCTGCACTTAAGGGGCTTATTAACTTAAAAATAACCAAAGAAAGAGATGTCATATTTATGCTTAGTTCTCTATAATGTGTTCTTACTTTTATAAATTCCTCTCATAGATTTTATTTATTTGCATTCTGATTTTCAGAAAATGTATTACATGCTGATGTTATGCAAAATAACATTAGTTAATATTTAATTTATGCCTAGTTTTGTGCCCCTTTATAAGTTGGTTACAAATTTATATTTTTATCTTCCATTCAATTTATATGAAATTACATTATATCATATTTACCGCTATTGTTGCTTTCCGTTATTAAATAGATTTTCTGTGTGATCAAAAACGTCGATGAAAAGATTTGAGATCAGAAGAAACACGTCTATAAGATTCCCCTTTTCTTCAATTAAAAGAACACATTTTTTCCGAGAGTTGCTGATAAAATTAATGTTTAATTTATTTTTATATTACTGAGTAATGAATAAATTAACTGAAACTATTAAACCTATTTTCAAAATTATCCGAAAAATCTATGGAAGGACAAAACCTCCAAGAGAAAAACTTCTCCAAAAAACTCACTTTTCGCCTGTTTGCAGTCGATGTCTGACTTCGGTTCATGATTGTGTCCATTTTAAAATTTAGCCTCTTGCAACATGCATTTTTACTTTTTAAGTAAGTGAGGGAGTGCACCGCTATGATGGCTTCCGACCACGGACATGAACCAAATGGAATTATATACCATCATGGCTGGGAAGACTTAAATAAATATGGTTCTAAATTGTTCGCTGAAGTTGTAGCCATCTTGAATACCCTTCTGATGAGCCTGAAGTATAATGGCAATGCCGTTAAACCAGCATTTCATTTTATTTTATTATCACATTAATCATTCATAAAGGGCTATTTTTTGTTCTACGAGCTTTGCTTATGAGCATATATAAATATGTTTGTTAAATGACTGACAGGAAAATAATATGTTCTCGAAATAATGCATCTAGACTCCCTCCCCCACCAAAAAAAACTTGACAAGTATTGTATTTTCTACCTGTTAATAACTCACCTCTAACATCTTGCATGGAGAATTTGCTGTAAGAGAAAAATGAAATATCTGAGAAAAATCTAGAATGCGGAAAAAAAAAAAGAAGCACGAGAAGACTTGAAAAAGCGGCATTTTCAAAACAATAAGCGTTAGATGCAGCGGATGCGATGATGGATTGGCCTGAATATCAGAAAGTAGTTTCCATAAAATCGTATGCCTGACGATTAAGCTTACTTCAATAGAAAAAAAGACGGTAAATAGCAGAAGAAATTTTTTAAAAAAAATTAAGGAATAAAATTTATAAAACAAACGTATAATATTGCATTCGTATTATATGAATGCAGGAGCTTTGATTTACACGTATAAATATATTAGTACATAGGTTCATATGAGCTCTTTTCTCTGAAAGTGGTGTAAGTCCGTTTTATACCATGTAGAGATATTTAAGAATTTGTATTTGAATGATTTAAAAAATATTGGTATATGTTACTATACTCATTTTATGTTTTTTAAATATCAAATTGATTTAAATTTATAATGCTATCGTTTTTAAATTATTAGTTAAAATACCTTTAAACTTTTGATGACCTCAAATGGACTTACACCAATTTCAGAGTAAACAAAAATAAAAATCATACTTTTATGAAATATTAAATATGGGATATCAATTGAATCAAACCAATTTTCTTACAGAAATTTCGGCGCTCTTCTATTAACCGGACGGATTCAGAAATGTATCCATGTATGCAAGTCTATGTGGATATTTAAGCCAAACTTTTATTAAATATGTAAAAAAAAGGCTATATTTCAATATTTCTTCAGGCAATACCATTTAAATTACTTTAATAATAGCTTTATATTAATATAATTATTATTCCAAAGGTGCATTGTCCCTGAAGAACTATTGTTTTAGTTTTGAGATTTTGCATTGAACCTCTATAAACGGCGAATTACTTTTCAAACTGTTGCCACCAAATGTTAAAGTCCTGCATTATATTTGAATAAATTAAATAATGAAAAATCTGCATAAATGTATGTATATTTCTCGCATTGTGATAAAACAACGATATATAGAGCCATCGCATTTTAAATGATGTAATCCTCTTACGAATATGGGCAAGTGGAAGAACAAATTTCAAATCTGTTTTATTATCGATTTCATATTTTGTAAAACTTTAACGAATTTTTGGGTAACAAATTCAACGATTTAAAAGCGAGCAATGGCAACACTCTACGGAGGGAGAACTTATTTATCTCCAGTGCGCGGAACTGTGTATCGGAAATTCTAAAGATATCCTCATTTTAAAATTATTTTGCGACATATTCAACTGAATTTTATGGTTTAAGTGCAAAGAACATGATATTTAATAAATAAAGGTAACACACAAAACGTTAAAAAAAAACGCCCCTTTTGACGGAATTTCGAGAAAGTTCTCCAGTTCTGTAGAGGTGATCTTGAGTCATGACCGGTCAGACGAGTAAATAGAGCTACCGCTGTCTTTCTTGGAAAACTGGGAATGAAAGTTGTCTCTTCCCCCACAATCCTCCAATCATATCCTGCTTGAGCATTTTCTTAAGAGTAGGGTTGACAAACAATTTAGTCGTATGAAATGAAAGCGGTCGATTAATGCGTTCCATTATGAAAGTTCCTTTCTTAGCCAAAGTATCAGCATTTTCATTTTCCACAGTTCCACAGTGGATTGGAATCCATTGTAAAGAAATTATGTGTGCCGTTGCCTTAAGCAAAGGCCTACAGTCTAAGATTCTTTGGGAACTATTTTGGTTGTTCAGAAGAGCTTGAAGGGCTGACAGTATGACTGTCTTTACAAAAGACTGGCTACAAATCGGCAGTTGTTGAATAGCCACGGCAATAGCTTCGAATTTACCATCAAAGGCAGTAGTAAGAGGTCCCATTGGTAAGTAGAAACTGAAAATCTCTTGATGGATACCTGCTCCAGCACCGCGCTTTCTCTCTAACATAGAGTCGTCAGTGTAGACATGCAACCACTCATTTTGAGGATAGTCAATCCCAATAGTTTCCACTGCAGCAGATCTTAATTGTGAATCGCTCATTGCGTTTTCAAAATTTTTTTGGATAAGATCGAGATTTATATTCAAATTCAAAATGTCCAAGGGACAATGAGGAGGAGGTAAAATTAGATAATCTCGGCTCAACTCCAAAGCAACAGATTCTCTCTGAGCAGCTAGTATATAGCCAATTTGTGTTTTCAGATTTCTAGAAATTTCCTTATAGCTCCTCCAAAACGGGTTGTCGGACAAACGCACCAGCTTCTGGTATAATAGGATCGCCATTCTCTTAATACAATCATAAACATGTTACAAACCGGTTAAAAGCTGCACTGTAAGAATAGGAGTAGATCTCACTGCCTCAGTAATTATGCGCAACGCTTGGTTCTGGAAGACTTCGAGGATCTGGACTACATCCTCCGGAGCTGTGATGAGAATCTCGCTACAATGACAAATAATTGGTTGAATTCATAATTTGTAAGTAGTCGTGAATGTCTCTCTGTCACCACCCCCACCTTGAACTAGCTAAACGTTTTAAGACAGAAAATCCCAGCTCTCCCATTCCAGCTCTCCCAGAGCACCATTAAGAGTCTCATTTAAGCCATCCTGCTTCTTTTTAGAAGCACTACTCCAGATAACAAGATTTTCGGCAAAAACGGCAGGATCCACCCACGGCGCCAGAGGCTTTGGTAAATCGTTAATAACCTCCCAGACGAGAAAGTCTTCTTACGGCTTTATTTCCAAATGTTCTGTATGTTTCCTCCAACTTATACGTGGATCGAAGATACAATTATTTTGTTGAATCGTTATGTTGAACATCTACACCCTTATTTGTCAACTTTGGGATAAAATTCTGTCTGTTCAGAGTAAAGAACTGGCATGTGCTCTGGTCCTGATTTACTCTCACACCATGTTTTGACCCCAATATTTCAGCTCTCTCAGAGCACCATTAAGAGTCACATTTAAGCTATCCTGCTTCTTTTTAGAAGCACTACTCCAGATAACCAAATTGTGGGCAAAAAAGGCAGAATCTACCCACGGCGCCAGAGGCTTTGGTAAATCGTTAATAAAACCCTTAAAAAGAATTGGGCTGACGAACTGTTCTCTGTGGAAAACCAGTTTCCATCTTTAAGACACAATAACACGCCGAATAAATACTAATTCAGAAGTCAAACAACAAAAATCAGCGTTAATTTACAAAATTACAAACCGCAAATGCGATTTGCGGTTTTGCAGCTGAAGATGATGGTTCGGTAAAACCATCGAAACTATTCCTGTGAAAATTTTGTAAATTAACGCTGATTTTTGTTGTTTGACTTCTGAATCAGTTTCCATCTGTTTAAGTCTAGAAACGTCACAGCCATATCTAACAGGAAAAAAAAACCGCTGTGATAAGAAATTCTTAATTCATAGAAACATCCTGGCATCTATTCCCAAGTTCTGTAATTTCTGAGTAGTACGCAGTCTCCATACTTTATCATAAGTTAATTTAAAGTCTCTAAATGTTGATAGGACAGACAAGCGATTGTCTAAAGAATCCTTATGGCTTGATTAACATAAGATACCTGTTGGACAGTGGAATGAAGCTTGTCTAATTGTCTGAATAAGCTTGTTTAGGAGACAAGAGACTTCTCCAGAAACCAAGTTATTCTAAAGGCTATCATCTTTTCCATAGCCTTCGACATACACTAGTCAATGAAAGAGGTCGACAGCTTTTAATATTATCTGCAGGTTTATGCTTTTTCAAAATAGGGATAATAATGGCTTTTTTCCACATGGTGGGTACATAAGAGTTCCACTATGATTAAAAACAAATAGAAGGCACATTTGAGCATTATATCCTAGATGTCTAATAAACTCTGGATGTATTTTATCTAAGCCTGGACTTTTTCCTATATTTAGGAAATTAATAGCTTCTTTTAATTCTAAAATGTCAAAATCTCCATTAAAAATCTCTTGTCTAGATCGCAAAGACCTATGAGAGTCCTTGATCAATTTCTTCATCAGCCTTTGATCTCTCTTATGTTTATCACTCAAATGATGATTAGAAGCATATAAATTCATAAAAGCGTCAAACATATACTTGTAAAATTTTAAAGCCTTTCCCTTAAACATTAATGTACCCTTGTGATTACCTCAGCCCGCCAGTGAGACTACTGAAGCAATGGGCTTGACTGTATCTCACCCCAGCTGATCTCACCTGTATGATGATTCAAGGCCCCACGTAGTATTCTTTAAGTCAGTGGTGCCCAACCTTTGGTCTCTCACAAACACATTTTGGCCTATCGCAAGCACATTTTGGCCTATGGCGAGCACATTTCCAAAATATCAACATTTTTGTTAAACATACTTCCAATCTTATGTGATACATCTGAAATATTAATTTCGGAAAGTGGGGTTGAGATTAATAATAATATTGGTTGAACTTTATGGAAATCAGAGAAGTGGAGTTCAAAATTATTTTTCAGTGCATTTAGGTTTTCCGAGTATTTCTCTGTTTCAATTGCTTTGTGGTTATTAACATGGCTTGATAAATTCTGAAAAATGGGCAAAATTGTTCTCTTCCATCTGATATATCCACAAATTCAACTTTATCTGAAAAGTAGTTACAGTCACAGTCAATTGAAAAAGTGTTTTTTCTTTTCCCTGGAGGTCTTCGTTCAGTTAGTTCAGTTTAGCTGTTATATTCGTGAGAAAATACAGATGGCATAACCAATTATTATCGTCCAATTCTTTATAACTTCTGTTTCCGGATTCCAAAAAACTGCTTAATTGGCGAAAGAAATTTGGTAACGGGCAAACCGTTGAAGTAATTGCCCCCTGCTGAGCCATCTAAACATAGGAATGGAGCAATAAGATTCCATGTTTGCTAGCAAGTTCATCAGTTAGCAATCAATTATTTTATAACGTCTTACAAGATATCTCTTATGACTGTAAACGCTTACCATATTTTAACAATTAAGAAATATCAATGAATGTTTATTTTTAAAATATTTTTTGTTCGTAGTACCTAATCGGGCTGGCGAGCACACTTGTGCTCGCGAGCAAGATTGGGCACCGCTGCCTTAAGCAATTTGGTAAGGAGCAGGATTAATTTCTGCTGTACACCAGAATATGCATCAAAGCATCCGTGTTTGTAGAATATCTTTGCTTTGAGCGACCTGTATCTGTTCGCCCTCATGATGAAGATTCTAGTGATGACGAGGGCGAACAGATACAAGTCCCTCAAAGCAACGAAATTTCCTTCCCAAATCATTTTTGTTGTTGAATTTGTTTGAATAAAATCATTTTTGTCGCAGAGAAATGCAATTCGGAAACTTCAGCGATAGGAAACAAAAATTCGTAAATCTGATGTAGAAAGAATACTGTAATCTGAAGATCTAGAATTCTACAATATTTGAAAACTGATGATATATTTCTAGAGTAGATCGTCAACAGAAGTTTTAAGTCCATATTTTGTCTTCATATAGTAAAGTATAAATTCAATTTGGAAACTTCAGTGATAGGAAACTGAAATTCGTAAATTTGATGTAGAAAGAGTACTGTAATCTGAAGATCTAGCATTCTACGTACAATATTTGAAAACTTAGGATACATTTTTAGAGCAGAGCGTCAACGGAAGTTTCCAGCCTATATTTTATCATGTAATAGTAAAGTATAATAAATGTTTTAGGGGTATTATTTCATAATTTTCAGGAAGCCTTATCAGATTGAAGAGCGAAAGGATAATTAGCAGGGTTAGTAAAACCCGCAAATATTGTTTCCGCAAAGGTATTGTGCTTTTAAGCAATAATGAGCAGCTCATACTTTGAAACCGTTCAGACACGATTTGAGTGTGTGTGTGTGATTATAGTAAAGCCTCGAGGGCTATCTGCCTAAGGGGAGGGATGCCTTCGTGGAGGACTTTCTAAGGGAAACTGGCTCGTATACACGTTACACATGGGGAAAACCACGAAAACGCCCATGCAGCCAGCCGTTCGCGGGATTCGAACCTCGGACCGAACTACCAGTGTTCAGCGACTTTACCGCTCGGCCGCTGGTGGTCGACACGATTTGAGAAAATGAAGATGATGCTATACACATTTCCTGATCTATACAATAATCACTAAATTACGCATAATATTGATGACCCATTATGGTTATGCTGAGTAAATAGAGTGGAATCCTTTATATTTTTTCGACGCCTATCAAGAAATCGGACAAATTTTAATGTGAGGAATCCATTACTATAGTTCTTCTTAAATATCTGGGACTTATTCTCGACTTTCTCTAATGGAATTCGTGTTATTTTGGCACTGTTCCGTTATCGGGACTGAATACCGGATACTGAAATGTATGAATGTATGCACGTATGTATGTGATCCTGATAACAGAACAATACGTTATTTGAAAGTAAAAGATCTGCATTAAATTCATTCAACATATATTTATACTACTACTTTATATCAATAGCCTTTTGAGCATAATACTTGCATTTTCACCGCATTTTCGTACAAATATTTAAATATTTTAAAATAACCGTATTTGCATCTAATATTCTTTCTTATATTAAAATTCTAGAGTTTTATAAAATTGTTCTCTTTTATATACTTAAATACAGTAGTATTCTTAACAAAATTAGGAATATTGTTAATTTTATCGTTGTTAAAGGCTATAAAAAGGTAATAGAAGCTATTATGGATTTTTAAGTACCATTGAATTAATTTTGTTTTAATATGTACGCCATATAGTTTGGCTCATCATGTTCGAAAAAATAATCTTTAATCATAATTAGAAAATAGTTAATTTTATCTTTAATGCCAGCTACTTTTTTCCAGCTTGTATGGGACAATGGTAACTGAATAGTATTTACTATATCATTAATATTATTATTCTAATAATTTATATTAGTAAAAATAATTGGTAGAATAATTGCAACTGAGGAAAGTATGGTACATTTGTAAAAATGTAAAATAATTTTAAAAATAATTTTAGTACAGTAAAATTAAAACCACATTTTTTTCTTTTGTCTCAAATATTGGATAAATAAGCAATGATTTCATTGTTATACTTTAGCTTATATATAAATAAGTTATGAATTTACACAAATCCAAAGAACTAATTAATTTGTTTATTTCGTCAAAAAAAGCGTTTAACAGTTTGTTTAATTAAAAGAATGCTTTAAGATATACAATCTTTATTCTTACGACTTTTACGACACATAGCTTCCTGTTCTAATCCCTTATGATACAGGAGAAATAAAATTATATAATTTACAATATAGGGGACATTTTGGAATTACATAAAAAACAAAACCCATAATCTGAATATTTAGGTGGTCTCAGTTGGTTCGAATGATTCAAATTCTGCTATAGTAATTATGGCATATATACTGCTTTGAAAATGATTCTGGTTAATTAAAACTCTAAGGAGCACATTACTTCCAATGTGAATGAAAATGGATATTTGTTCAGTATAAGTTGAAATGCGTTACCCTTTGACCTTCAGATTAAAGAGAGTTGGCCAGCTGATATCTTCTTATCGATCATCCTAGCAGATGTTACTGAGTTTATCCGTTTCGATTTCTGACACATTATTTCTTTAACTTTCGTAATAAAATCAACTGAGACATGAAATTAGTCGCCAAATTACATTAGACTTGAATATTGCTGGTCATTGCTAGATTCCCATGTCATCATTTGTATAAAAGTTTTAATGTGAATTTTAAAATTTTAACAACTGAAGGAAAATAAAATTTGACATTTCGCAATTTACTAAAATAGGCAAACTTTGATTACCTCATAAACTTATACTAAGTTACTAAAAGTAGAAATGCCCAAATACCAAGCCATGCTACCAAGAGTCAGTGAACAACAAAGCAAATTTTAGAAGTCGCTTAAAAATTAATTTAACAAACATTTCAGTCTCTGTTGGACACAACGATATTGAAATTCAGGAAAATGTCATAATATTAGATATAAGCTTATAAGATATTTCTCCTACCTTCTTAGCGTGCCTTCGTGGTGTAGTGGTCTGCACGCTCAGCGCGCAATTGATAGGTTCGCGGTTCCATTCCCGGCGAAGGCGTTGCTAATTTTTCATCTTTATTGCTTCCAAAAACCTAATGTTCCGCATCCGTTACTTCGCATCCGTTAGCCTCAACTCTTTTGTCGGAGACACCGACTACACCGAATGTCGTTTCTCCCGAACTTAGCCTCTTTTTTTATATTTATCTTGTTCTTCTGATATCATTAATTTTTGAATAGCTAAATTAAAAGTTATGTTCTTATTTAGACCCTTAAAGATTCTAAATAAATATGTGACCTTCAATTTTTCTTTTCGTTTACACTGCACTGGTTTCTTTTTATGGAAATGGAATAAAAAATTTTACAAACTTTTTATTAAATGAAAAAGTACCAAATCCACACCGAACTTCGTTTACGCTGCACCGGTTTCCTTTTTTAGTAATTTTTATATTTTCCATAACGGTGGAAATATTGCCGTTTACGCTACACTGGTTTCTTTTTATTAGTAATTTTTATATTTTCCACAATACTCGAAATGTTGCGTATCCTCATGAGTATTATAACCTCGATAATAATGTAGCTTTTGGAAGTTTTAGACTTGTTTTCCTATGGACATGCGTAATTGCCTTGACGACAAATTTCAAGTCACTTAAAAGTGGTTTAGGTTTTAAGATTCTGTACTGTGTACTTTTAAGTTACAGTTGAATTTGAAGAGTTTTGAGAACAGGTAAGAGAATAATTGCTTGAGTTCGTGGTATAGAAAACAACAAGTAAGAAGGGTGAAATAACCCTTTATTACTTCAATAAAGTGTAACAGAACTCCATCTTGGAGTTGTACAATAAAGCTGGCACTCGGGCTTGAACTTAAGAGATTAAGAACTAAACTAAACTATTCTTACCTAAAAAGATATAGCCGAAGCTATCAAACTTCTAACAGAGTTGGCCCCTTAATGTTAATAGACTGCAAAGCTATGAAGGGCCTAAAGTACGGCCGAGCGTAATAATAGCTTACGAGCGAGTAGCCTAAAAAGGGCGGACGCGTGCAGGGAGAATACCTGGTATCTCTCTCCCTAAGACCGTAGATCTTCGCGGTTAAATACCTCTCTTCCTCATTATGTATTCAGACGTGATTCTAAAACTACGTTCTGACCGGAAGTAGTAAGTTGAAATTAAGAAGCTATAGGAATGGAACTTTAAGTCAATATTTAACTTTTAGAAAAATTAACATAATCCTTACAGTGGTAACGACCAGTCTTCATAATAGTCGATAATTAAGGTCTCTAAACGACCTTTTTTCAAACTTTTTAAGTCTAAAAAAAACTTTCTAACGTTAAATATAACACTCTATTTGCATTAACTAGCTTTCACTTTAAACTTTTGTTCTTAGGGCCAACTTTACAGCAAATCTGAAACTAGACTAACACTAGAATCTGACAAAATTTCACAAATTTTCAATCACATTTGGGTACAATCATCTGCTTCTTCTTTCGTTTATTTCCAATAAATATCCTTGGTCCTTCCAGTTTATCTGGTAGGAAAAAATATTAATACTTCCTTTTACAAAAATTTCCATATTCCTTACAATTTCCTCCTTTACTAGCATCATTGGTACCTCATACAACTTTCATTCATACTTAAACTTCTCTTCCTCCAATGTTCAGGGCCGCGCCAACAATAGGTGCAAGGTCGTGCGGTGCACGACGGCGCTGAGCAATCACTAAAACAAGCAGTTCGTCTCGCTGCCTGTCTAAACAAAAAAATTCTTGTTTTATTTGTACTCCCCTCTGGCAGTCGACTCAGGTAAAACCTGGAAAACTACTGATTAGGATCTGTACTTACGCAGTCTCGGCCGCAGGTGTTTATCTTCAGTCCCTACAGGACTAAAGTCATCTCTTGCGATGGTTGTTTCAGGCTTGGCATGAAACATCGATGTCCGGAATGAAACATCGATGGAGGTGGTGAATTCAACTAGCTTTTAAACTGTTTGAGGTTTCCAGTGGGCACCTGGAGCCTCAAAATTGCGTATTGGTATCCTTCCTTGGCTTTCCCCTGGAGCGGCTAAAGCCGACATCTGTATACCATAACGTAGTGTTATCAGGCCGGATTGATGGCCCGGTCTGTCTAACAGTGTTTAAGTGACTTCGTTCTGCTGTCCGGAGTTGGGGCCCCTGTTGATAGCAGATGTTTTTACCATTCCTCCAGAACGGGGACGTGGAATGTAAGTTGCTGAGTGTTCCTGTTGACTCAGTCTTAGCTCGTCGGCTGACCGATAGGTTAGCGGCTTATTCGATCGCCTCTACGGGTTGAGGCGTTTAACTGTGTTAAGGCAGTCTGGAGCTTGCCAGGTCTGAGTGCCCTTTCCTCCTAGTACACTGTCTTATTTGACCGAAATTTATAACCAGGGCAGGAGTTTGTCTCTGGTGTTTTCTTCCGTCTTGTTTGAACGTGAAAATACTTGATGCCAATGGGTATGTAAGGGTAGACGCGTTCGACAAATTGTTTAATACTTATTTCGTGTCTACTGTTGCAATAGTAGTGATATGTGCAACAATTATCTTTTTTGTGATTGTATGTGGTTATTGTTTTTTTCTACATAAAAAAGGTAAGTGTAGTTACATATTATGTTAAACTTAAATTTTTAATTCGGAAAAGCAATGATTTGAGCATAATTACTCGAAAAATGTTTATCTTTCATGTTTGAACCATTATCGTATTCTTGGCCGCGTAAATTACTAATATTTAAACCATTTTCTTCTTTAAAGCCTTTAATAAGAATGTTTTTCTTATCTGTTGTAATACAAAATACTGAAAACCTTTCTTCAATACTCTAGTCCGTATTTTCTAAATTAAGATACCTCATACAAATAGATATCTGCTCTTGATGGGTGCCATCAGGGGTACTATCAAGTAAAATAGAAAAATGCTTTGCTTGTTTGACCTTATTTAAAATAATTTGCTTTATATTATCTCCTAATAAGATAATTGTTTTATTTTGAATTTTATATTCAAGGTAATGAAGCATAATTTTTTTAGTTTGAAATTTATTAATATATACAGACATGATAGGGTCAAATTTTGTGATCATTTCTATACACTTTAAAAAATTATTTATTTCGAACAATTTGTTACTGGAACCATGGAAGGCTAAGTTTTGTTTGGTTAAAATCTGGAAGGCTTAGATAATTCTTTCAATAACATCGCGCAAATGCTTAGTCTCTCTTTTTTAATAAAATGTCAAATTCCGAATTAAAAGGTTTATTCTTTCCTTTCTAAGAAGTCTGGTTAACTCTTTCGTTGTTTGGCAAGATTTGACTAAAGTACATTTAAAGAAATTTACGTCCATTTTTGTCTTTTTGGAAACTGAAACTCGAAACCAGATTGTGGTAATATCCAGGACCATTTTCTATTAAGCCTTGAACTTGGGATGGCAATGATGGACTTGGGCATAATCCGGAATCATCAGGCACAGGCAAATGTGTATCTAATGCAGAAATTGTAGATTTTAATATTATTTCTTCTGTTTTTTTCAACCGGCTGCATTAAAGTTAAAAGTAATTCCCGCATGAAAATACTTTCTAACTCTTTCTGATTATTAGGTTCCGTGGTAGCTGAGACGTTGATGAACAACTAGTGCTAGTAGTGTCAGCTTGGGTAGTCTTTGGGCTTTGGAAAAACTGAGTTATTTTAAAGTTCTGATTTATTAAGGCTCCCTCTCACTTTCTTTTCTTCATTACATTCTGATATAGTTTTTCTGTTTTTCTTCCGACATTTGGGGAAAATGAAAACAGAAAACCTGGATGTAAAAATAAAAGCAGAAATTAATTATTATAAGAACTACTGCGTAAAACACTTCTTAATAACACTCGGAGAGTCACTGTTTGAAACATTTTACATTACTCCTGAAAAGGGGAGTATATCTTAAACCACTGCTTAGAAAATATATGAACTATTAGATCAATACGGAATAATTCAAGAAGGTGGTGGTACTCTTTTGTTTTTTAAAGTAAATAAATCAAATGTAAAGAATGTATTTAAGACGTAATGAAACAACCAAAAATAGAGAAACATTTTCTTTCGGTTTTCCGTATAGCTAAAAATCGGAAAATAACCAATTTTTATTTCCGAATACCTTGTATATTTTTACTTGACTTCAAATCTGAAGTAGGTGTATTTTAAATTCAGTGGTACTCCGTATATATGCCAATCCTTTCTTCTTGGAAGATAATATTTTTTAATTAAATAAACAAATGGTTCATGAAAAAAAAAATGTTTCGAGTAATTATGCTCAAATCGTCGGTTTCCTGAATGAAAAAGCTAACCTAAGTTCAACATAATAGGTAACTACATTTACCTTGTTTTTTATGTATAATAACAATAACAACAAGCAATCATCAAATAAAAAAACAAAAAAGATGAATGTTGCACAAATTACTACGATTGCAACAGTAGACACAAAATAAGAACTAAGCAATTTGTCGAACTCGTCTACAGCGCCCCCTGTACCCTTACATACGCATCGGCATCACTTATTTTCGTTCGCATATACTATTTACAAGATCAGCTCAACTTATGTCAAAAACTGCAAAAAGCATTAACTGATAAAAATCAAAGTGATATAAATACTAGTATAGATCTTATGCATGAACTGCAGTTTTTGCAAACTTTTGGAGGAAATGTAGCATTGTGGGTTTACACTCTACGCTATATCGTTGTTTACAGCATAGCGGCGTGTAGAAAAGAATTTGGATATATCTCTATATATCAGCCTCAGAGCACTTCTTGTGCACTGTTGTAATCACTTTGAACCTTGTCGTAAACTACGCTGCGTACAACAATTTATTCAGTGCCAACTTATTAGATATGTATATTATTTTTGTTTATTTTAAGATAATAAATAGTGTTCAGCAACATAGTTGGTATCCAGGGCATTTAGTATATTAATTTCCTTCGCTTGCAGTGTTACTTTTTTATAACATGTTGCTGTTGTTGTTGACTAATGCTTACTTGTCTGACCTATAGTCAGCCCAAGCCTACGAAATTCCTTGCGGCAAAGAGCGCAAGATACGCCTGTCGTTGGCAACAGCCTTGAGCACCTTACAGGTGATAGTGCGATTTAATTCAGTTTCGCCCGCAATTTTGATGGAGAGCACCCTGTGCTGACGGGTCCGAGCATCCCCTCTTCCCTTACCACCAACCTCGAGAGAACATTGGCCTCGCATATTTAGAATGCCCCTATGCCGTACGGACATTATACACTTCGAAACATCCATGTCTTCTCCGGGATTCGAATCCGAGCCTTTCAGCACGGCAGTCAGCAACACTAACTACTATACTTATTGGGCGGCTTTTTATAACATAAATGTATGTATAATTCTTCAAAAAATATGTTTGGGTGTGGGTTTTAACAAAGCGCAAAATGCTTTTATATTTAACCAAAAGATAAAATGTAATTTTTGCTTTTGGTTTTTAATGTTATTATGTTAATAATGATTCATTTTAAGTGTTAACTATAAGTAATGTCCCTTTAATATAGTCACTACATAAAGGCGCTCGCTAGACATTTGCACGACGGCGCCGATTAGGCTTGGCGCGGGCCTGCCAATGTTCTCCAGAAATTGTTCTGAAATGTACTCAGGGTACTTATGTTATGACATACTAGACCTCAAAAGACTCCCTATACAAAAACACTTCCCTAATATACTAAGCTAAAGTTTAAATTTAACTTTAAAGTGTTAGCTAGAGAGCCTAGCATTAAATGAATTTTAATAGAAATGTAACAATGAGTTTTGATCAATGAGTAAATTAACACATCCATTTCTATGCCACTAGTAACATTAATAAATAATATTGTATTTAACCTGAGGATGCATTTAGAAATGTGAAATATATTGTTTTCATATACGATGAAACAAAATGTATTATATGATGCAGTTGCAAGTTTTAGATTTTAATTAATTCATTATTATTTTCGTCCCATTATTTTCCATTTCAAAAATCGACGTAAACGCTGTTATTAGATGATTTTCGGTTCCAACAAGAAGAAATTTATAGTTTGATTTCTTTGAAATTTCAAAGGAACAAAACGTAAATTTTGATTTCTTCCAAATGTAATTCCTATCAGTTGTTTAAAAAATAAACTCTCAATTTTTTGGGTTTAGGAGATTGTATACATACTCACGCAAAAGTACTTAAGAAGGTGTACGACATAACTGGCAAATTGTAAAAATCATTTTAAAACATGAAAAAATATATCGTTTATACGCATTCTCAAAGAGATGACGAAACGTTTAACAAAATTGCTTCGAATATATTAGAATTAATACATTCTATTATTTATTTCGGTACTTCTTTGTTATGGCAGCCCCCAAGATTGAATCGGCAATCAACCGAGATATCTCACCAAAATCTGGCTGCTTGTTCTTATACCTCAACATGCAATCAATAATGATGTGGATGTCATATGACTTTTTTTTTTAAAAAAGAGGTCTTTTAACCGACAAATGAGTATCCGAAAATGGCCATAACATAAAACTTTATGTTCGCGTAGGAAACCATTTGGAGCTACAATGTTAAAATTTGCAAAAAGAAGAAGGGTCTCCGTGTTGGAAACTAGCTCAGAGGTTCCGGAATATTGTTCGTCAGTGCTATTAGATTTATGTATTCTTGGGCAGCGGAGTTGGCGGCTATGAAAATTCTTAAAAATATTCTTGAGAAACGAAATGTCGGTATTATTGTTATTATTATATATTGCGTTGTTTATTTTTACATTCGAGCTTCACGAGCGTGGCGAAATTATAGCTGAGATCTTGGAGCAAATCTAAAATCGGCGAATATGTTTGGAGGCCGCTGTAACAAAGAAGTATCCTTATTTCTTCCATATAATACTTTTCTCAGTTATGTTCCCTTTTAAACTTTTTTAAACGTTTCTTTTTCTTTATTTGATAAAATTTATCATACCCTCACAGAAGGAAAATACTTCTGGACTGTCCAAAATATCCCTTTACTCGAATTATCTTATCAAGAGAAAGAGTATTCTGGAAAATCCGGAACTATATTTTGTTTTATGGACTACTTGCTTCGAATAAAAGGAAGTATGCAATATTTTATTCATTCCAGAGGTAAAGAACGAAAGAAGTAAAAAGGGAGAGCTAAAAAACCTGATCGATTTTTGAGTAACGTTTACTTTTATTTAAGACCTGTTTGAAATGAAAACAGTGGGAATATTGCATTGCAAATCTTTAAGATAATTGAAAATTTCAAACAGCTTATATTCAGGATTCCGATTTCTGCTGGAAATTACCAGTGATCTATAGATTTTGTAAGATTTAAAGAAGGTTCATTCTACAGTTTCCAAAAACTGTCTTCTTTTCGAAAAAAAAGCATTAAAAAGCGGCTCTCATCTTATTTGATTAAACTAACTATTCCTTTCCACTGCCTTATGTATTGTACTCCGGCAACTTTGAAAATGATTTGCATGATCATTTAACATTTTGGCGATCTCCAGCTGATTCCAAATAAATGTCGATCCAGTGAAAATTTACTTTACATGATTGTAGGCTCACACGATTAAAATATTTAAAGGATATTTAAATAGGTGCAAAGCTTAGAAAATTTAGATTACAAAGTAATCAATAAGAAAATTGCAATTATAGATAATTCCAACTGAAAAATTAAATAAATGTATACATTTCTAGTTTGTAAATTTTACAAAAAAATGTATAAACTCATGTCATTTAAATTTTCTATAGCCAATTGTTGCCTCCAAATATTATGGCCCTGTACTAAAGAAATTAAATAATGAAAAATCTGGACGAACGTATGCCCGTTTCCCGCATTGTGAAAAAACAACTGCATAGCTATCTAATTTAGAATACCATAGTCCTCCACACGAAAATGAACACCTGGAAACCAGAATTTTGAATTTGTTTTATTATTTTCATATTTTGGAAATTTTAACTCATTTTCTATTATCAAATTGAATGATTTCAAAGAGAGAAGAGGCACTGTACGGGAAAAACATTATTTTCAGCCCTCGAGGCTATCTATCAGAAATTTTAAAGATACAATGTTTTTAACTATTTTGTGATTTTGCTGTAGAATAGAATTTTATGCGGCGTAAGCGCCAAGAATGTGATGCTTAATAAATAAAACACACAATAATAAAATAATACACACATTGACCAATGAATTAGAAACCCAAGATCGGACCAAAATTTAGTACGGAAAACTTCTCTGATTCGTTTGGGCATCGAGTCTACATGCTTCTGGGGTGCATTTACGTGCAGAAGATACCATCCATTGGCTATGCAGCTTTTTAGATATTGTAAAATAGACGGAAGAGAAAAATGTTGTCGAATGTGTGAATTTTCACTGTACCCCACATATTTTCTATGGGAGCCGGGGTATGCTATGGTCAGGGAAGGTGTTGGAAGTCAGACTGATGTTCAGCCAAACTAATTTTTAACACTTCTGGTATAGCTGCATTATCATTCATTAAGTATTCCCTCGCCATCGGGGTAAAAATGGAGCACTGCAGGGTGCACTTGATCTGCCAGTATACCTAGGTATCTCATGGCTCCTTGTTTACCCTCGGCATCAGAGCACCACTTTCATGCCAGCAGAACATGCCCCATATCTTGATACTTCCACTAGAAACTTGCACAGAGCGAATAAGGCAAGATGGATTCATGGTTTCATGGGTTCTTGCCGAATTCGACGTCTTTCATTACTGCAAAATAAAATATAGCATAATTCTTCCGACCCCATTACCCGTTTTCAATCCTCAGATGTCCAATGTCTTCTTTACCGATATCACTGCAAACGAATTCTTGCATGGCAGGCATAAACGAGTGGTTTTCTCACACACACCCGACAATGCATCTCTGCGCATGGCTCGAGCTGAAATCTATTGGGAAGATCCTTGGTTGACGATTTAAGTCAGATGAAGCACAGTAGATTCCCTGTTCTGTCGTACAATTAGTCGAAGACGACGCCGATCACTCTCTTGGAAAACTGTGTTCGAATCGCAGTTACATCTTCTAGAGAAGGTCTATGGATTCTGAATCCATCTTTTGAAAACCTTTAATATGGCTGATTTTGAGGACACAGTGAGATTTGCTGCTTTTGAATTCAAGGCTCCTGCTATGTAAAGAGCAAATATATGCCGTGAATAATATTCGTCATTTTCTAAAAAAGACATATGCTCTGGAAATGGTATTATGTATACCAAGTAAAATATTGTAATTTTTCATAACTAATTTTGTATTTTCTTTTAAATTTAGCAAAATTGTTGTATGAACATTTTTGCAGAATAATTCAACAAAACTTCATTAAACTCGCATGGAACTGTTCAAGCATTACTAGGAAGTTAAGAGTTGTATCATAAACTTATAAAATGTTTAATTATATCAATGCTTTATTACGTTTGACATTTTACATGTTGATTGTTGGCTCTGGAAATTGCAGAAATATTTTTCCGATAGGGGGATAATCGGACTATTATAGAGACAAATATTTGGAATTTTACATGTAAATTCCAAGTGATGGTTTTCTCTTAAGTAAATCGTTATTTGAGAAATTAAATGAAATACTAAGAGCTTTATCTATATTTCGTTGAAACATATGTTTTTATAACAAATTTTAGACTTTTTTATAGTGTTTCCCCTGCTAAAAATGCCCCGTAGAAACCCATAAAAATTTTACGGGGAATTGGCCTACGGGTACCCGTACAGCTCTGTGGGTACCCGTAGGCCAAATCTCCGTAAAAACCCACAGACAGAAAACCGTACAACTGTACGGTTACGAGTAGGCCAAATCTCTGTAGAACTGTAGGCACTACAAACAAAATCCCAGTAAAAACCCATAGCCAAAAATCAAAACTTCATATGCATATCCATCCATTGGCCGAATTTCCATTAAAAAATGGATATTCCGTAGGTCTATGCCTTGTAAAAACCAGTAAACAAAAGCATGTACACCTATACAGGCACCCATACGCCAAATCCTGTAAAAACCACTACACAAAAATCCACAGACCAATAAAGGTACCTCTTGGAAAAATCGCTGCACAAAACCCATAAACAGAACCAATAGCATTATACCATAGTGGAGTATCCATACATAGAATCGTACATAGAAGAGGGTATCCATATACAGAATCCCTATAAAAAACAATACACAAAAATAGAACTGTAAATCAAATTTCCATAAAAACATAAACCAGCAGAAGTACATAATTAGCACTGATGAAATGTACAGAACTAAATTGCGGAGAAAGCATGTAAAGTAATTTTAAATAAAACTCAATTCGAATAAATAAAAATTTTAAAATATCTAGAAGCCTACGAGCCCGTCCTTCTTAATGCACGTCAATATCTATAAACATATTACAAAATATTTGTATAAATTCTCTTTACAAAATTTTAAACTACCTTTATATAATTCTGAAAATAAAATGAATAGAAAGATAATAACCAAAGTCATGATTCACAGCCATCGAATGATATATGTACATAAGAAAAATAAGGAATATGCAAAAGATTAAATTAGCAGCGTAAAATTAATTTTCCTTCTTTATTCTAAAAACAGTAATCTTTCTGCACTGCATCATTTGGAGATTAATTCATGTCATATGACTCTTACATAATTTGATGTTGTAAAAGAAACTAAAACTCAAACAGCCAATAGTAATTTTACAGCAGTATTAACTATCAAAGACGAGTAAAAATGCATCGAGAACCAAAATTAACTCGGTCTGAATTAAGATTTCACCCTTAATGTAACGCATTTGCTTTTTACGCTTTGTATTAGCTGGATTGCAGTCTGTCTGCTCCTTGTTTCTTACTACACATTTATCAAAAATGTTAATTTTTGGAATAGGCATAAATAATGTGCCAACTTGTTTGTGGCTGCAACATATTTGCTAAAAGAAAAGTTGAATTAAATCTACCTCGACTGCCAAATTTCTTATTCATTGTGGATTGGAGTTTTAACATCTCTAAGCCATCAAAATTCTGGCTGTTCATTACGGATTCAGCTGCTTGTATTCGACTACAGAATCTATTACATATATATATAATATCATTTCATTTGATGGTTGCGAATCATTACTTTGACTGTATATATATTAGTGATTTCATTATAAATATATACATATAGTACTGTACCTCACTGCATATATTTGTATTTCAGTTCTTTAATTGGGAAATTAAACAATTGTATTTAATCACATCAGCTTGTTTAACAATTTGATACCTAACGAGAAATGTATTGCCAAAGGATGGTACTTTCTAGCATCTGCTTAAATTTTAAGTTACCTACAATGCACTAAACCAAATTAAAAACAAAACTAGAAGAAACCCAAATTTTCAGGAAGAGAAACATTATTAACAAGCAAGCAAAAAGAATACGGGACTTGCAAATTAGAAACTTAACATAGAGTTCAAATTTAGCATACTTGCTATCCCCTTAAAGCTCGCTTACCAATGATAGTAACACCCTGCAGCTTTTTATGACATGCATACACATAGATGTTTTGCGTGGAAGAAAGGATGAATCCAAGAATATAATGTAGTGAAGAAATAATAATATACAAACACTGTGTCGACCCCTTATTACAATACTTTGAATGTTACCTGTATCTCTCAAAAGATAAATGAAACATGAAGATAACATATAATAAACTTAATAGTACCCAAAATACAATAAATTATATTGTAACAAAATGAATTTTAAAAAATTTACTAGTTTCAACAAATACCAATTCTCAACGCACAGTTCGGGAATTAAGAAAATACCTCATAGCGTATAATGTTTTATTCCGTATCTCACTTTTAGTGCTATATAATCTTCCACAGATTTTATATAAATAAAATCTATAACATAATGGGTATTTATAGTATATGTAGTTCTTGATGTAAAAAAGATAAACTTTCGTACTGTAAAAATTCCATCTATGTGAATAAGTATGAATATACTTATATACACATAATTATACTAAATAACTAATTTAATGAAACTAAATTCCTATAGAAAAATGGGGAAAGTGTAGAATCGCCCACTGCTTGGCGTGTTTTTAAGAATTGCACATACTCGGTATCCATGTATCCACATCGACCTATTTTCACTTAAAAAAACATATCAGAATTGCACAAAAGTGCCATTGTGCACTCCTTTGACTTTATTCTTGTACACATCAACCTATTTTCACTTTAAAAGTCAAAAGAAAATTGACAAAAATCCAATTCCTTTAACTTTTGTACAAAGTAAATAAATAAGTGAGCGATTCTGCACTTTACCCGAAAAAATATATAAAAATACTATTTACCTATATATATTAATAATTTATTATTACACAAGGTTTTTCATATATCATCTCAAGGGAACATAAATTTAATTAAAGCGATGCATTATTGGAATAAATTTGAGTCAGTGTTTTAGGTGCAAGTTATTTAGATTTCTATTGTAGAAAGAATACTTGAAATAATGTATAGAAATATTATTTTGAACCATAAAAATTCTCAATAGTAAAATTTAAAGTACTGAAAAGGTAGCTATTGTAGTAGATTATATAATATAAAAATACCTCATGCTGAGCATTTTCTGAAATTACAATGCTAAATGAAATTGATATAGTGCAGTATTTAGCAATAATAACTTTTTGTAAACAAATGTGGCTATATTCACTTAATTGTAGTAACAGTAATTTTAACTGCATTTGTATAAGGCTGTACAGAAGATTTATTTATATGAGTTTTCATCCGCAGAGAACAACCGGATTCCCTGTGTGTGAAGTGATTCCGAAAATAATGTTTAAATATTACTCTAACTATATTTGAAAGCAATGCTATAACAGTTATCTTATAAGATTCATGATCCGAAAAGCTTTTGTTTTAAATGTCTCGTAAAAACTTTCAATTACTTCTGCAAAATTCATACCCACGTAAAAATTACTACACCGAAGTCAATTGATTATACAGCAAAACGTTCCTAAAACAATCAACTCCACAATTCGAGATAATGCGAGTTTCCTGTAGCCTGACAAAACTATGAATGATTTTTAAGTCCTGTTATTTAATTATTGTCCTGACAAATGTGCCATTATCAGAGGTGGTCATTTAAGAAAATAACCACTATATGAGGTTTCAACTAAATGTAATTTTTTTCAAATAAATAATTCACTTTTTATACTCCCAAGACTAGTACATTTAATATTACATAAATCTTATTCACAAATCTATTTCTATTTCAAAAGAAATTTATGAAAAACACATTTGAAATTTTCTTCATCAAACTAATAATAATGAAAATTAAAGTATGCATAAAAATGATTATATGTGTTTTAACAAAATAGCACAAAATATTTAATGTAAAAATGTGGTTCTAGTCTCATACTTGTAAAGAAAAATAGACCAAAAAGAAATAACAATGTAAGCTACTATGATCATCTAAATTTTCACATAATTTTAGTAGTGGAAAAAGATTCCTTAAGCTTGTATGTCTTGTCTACCCCATTCAATAAGTAATAAACACATTAAATACTTCAATGTTTATTTCATTAATAAAACTTACCTTTTTTGCTCGCGAAATATAATTAGTACATTTTTTAAAACATAAAAAAACATTCTTTTTGCTCGGCCACATCACATTAGTCGAAAAATTCAAAATTGAATCATGCAAGATCATTTTTAAGTAAGGTATGCTCAAATTTATTAGTACATAATATTCAAATGATAAAGCATCTACATGAACAAGCTTTAAAAAAGTATTTCTAAACTGTAATAAAAAAAATAAATTTTCCAAAGTACAGTTTCAGTAGAATGCAAAAACTACATTTCTGCAACTACATCTGCACACTGAAACAAATTATCAAGCCTGAAATTATCACTTTTCAGTCTTTAAGCACATTGTTTTTCAGGATAAAAGTAAAGATGGAAAATCAATTTCACGCTCAGAAACTCCATTTCACAACTAGTCAGCTATCAGCAACGTTCTCTCAAACATTAGACACGATTACACGTGCATGGCTTTAGTGGTATATTCATGGTCAGTGCTGGTATTTTATTATTTATTACTAATTTCTAAACAGTAAAATTTGTAATACAGTAAATCCTAGTAAATAATATATTGCATTACTACAACCACGAAGAAAATAACACCACCATCACACAACAATAACTAGAGCTGCGCCATATTGCTTGTTTGGGAAACTTCTGAGAGTGGGGGAGGGAGGGGGAATTTTTTTCTTCACGTCAGCGTTAACAGGGAGAAAAGTTTTGCGATTGTGAATGAACTTGTTCGCGTTAAAGAGATGTTGGTTGATACCGGTGTTTATTTGTAATATCAGAAATGTAAGTGCTTATGTGTGTGTATTCAGAGAACCAACTCGTAGCAAAAACCACCTCCCTAAGACGACCGCCTCTGAAAGAGACCAGTATTTCTGAAAACATAAGTATACTTTGGTATTGAATATTCCCTCTGTAAAGCGATCATTCACAAAGAAAATTCTGCAAGTGTGTCTGGTCGCCTTAGAGAGATTCATTCCGTAGATGCAATCTCCCTAAGACGACCACATCTAAAAGATAAACGTATCTCTGAGAACGTGAGTATCTATTGGTATTGAGCATCACCTCTCTAAGGCGACCACTTGCAAAGATGAATTTTTATTTGCGGCTGGTCGCCTTGGAGAGACCTCGTTGTGTGTGGTGTATATGATTACTGTTATTGTTTCCGAAAAAAAAAATAAAAAAATAGCATATTTAGTAAAAATCCTCTCTAAAACGACCACCTGCGTTTACAGCTTACTCTGGTGGTCTTAAAGAGATCATATTTTCATTCTGTTAATTTTATTGTTTACACGAAGTATATTAACGTCAGATAAAAAAATAGCACAAACCCATATAAACCAACAGAAGATTTATTATTATATTGATACCAGTAAGAAAACCAGCAAAAGTCAATATAAACCTATACAAACCAGTACAAAGTTCTGCCATTGAATGTTGGTTGTATGGGTGCCAATTGATACCAGTAAGAAAAACCCACAGAGATCAATAGAAACCAGTAAAAGTCAATAGAGACCATCAAAAATTCTATAGGTACCAGTAGAAAGTTTTACTGGTTTCTATGGGTCATTTTGAAACCAGTAAAAAAAAAACCCACAGAGACCAACAGAAACCAGTAAAAGTCAATAAAAACCCATAAAATCTTAATAATTAATATAATATTACAATAACGCGGCCATAAAATGTTTTACTGGTTTCTATGGGGCATTTTTAGTAGGGTCAGGGAATGTTCCAAAATAAGCATTTCAATGTACTAAAATCATTTGCAGAAAACGTATATGCATTTTAAAAATAATTTTTGAGACTTGCAAAAATGAAGTTTTCGCATTTTTATTAAAACATTCAGAATATATGTGTTCATAGAATTAAAAAGTTCATAGAATTAAAAAGTTCATAGTTCATAGAATCAAAAAAAATCACAATTCAGAGTTCATTTCGCCGTTAATCCTTGGTGGGTTTAGATGTGATCTATAATTATAAGGATCATGAAACCTGCTTTTCATAATAATTATTTGTGTTTGTCCAAGTCCTCGTAAGCATAACAGTTTTTGAGAAGGAATTCTTTTTGGCAATCCTAGTTAAAAGGAATTTAAGAAAAAACATTTCCTGAATTTTTTACAGAAAATTAGGCAATTGTTTCGGAGCAGAAGACGTGAAAAATGTATCGTGCTCTCGCCGGGACGCAAGTTTCGGATCTTTCGATTGTTAGCCGGACGTGTGTCCAGTTACATCCCCAAGGTACGTGGGCCCGAAAGTAATTTGTTCCATTTAAAGGTCGACTGGGGAGGAAGAGACCCAGTCGCCAAATTGTTTGGGATGAATTATCGTCCATCAGCTTTTTCAGTTCAGGCGCCACTCGTAGAGTCTAGTTATAATTATTGGAATCGGCAAAGTGGTGAAACTGGTAGGGTTTCCTTTATTTCAACTAACGCATTATTCATATATTTTTTATCTTTCCTGAACTCCTCAACTTCCCCTCGCATTTCCTTGCTAGGATGTAAATTTTAAGTGAAGTGAAGTGAGTATTTAAACGGGTGAATCTTGGAATTTATTCAGAGAGTGTTTTCGCTAGCACACATTTTGTTTCTGAACTTTCAGTTACGCTGATACGTGCCTTGTCCATTTGAATAATTATCACGTCTGTTAGGTTTATCAAATCAACCTACCTAGCCGTAATTTAAAATTTTTCAGCCAGCACTATTCTTTTTAGATGTGAATACATTTATGCTACAAAGTCTTAGTTTCCACTGCAAGTTGTTGGCGCTATTGTAAAGCACGGAATACGTTCCTTTCTGATCATAGTTGAGATTAATAAAGGGTTATCTTCACACTTCTGTGCTTGTATTACTTCACATCTGTTCGAGAAGTCGCCAAGTTCATCAGTAGGATCCAGATTAGTTTACGTGGCCAAAGAGAGCCAGATTCTATAAACTGATCCTACAGGGATTCGAACAATAAATCGTTTTGTTATAGTAATTTAGTTAATTTTTTTTTACTTTAAAATATGTCCCATGATTTTGCTATTTCGTCTATGTAAATGAGAGGAGTTTTAATAGGAATAGAAAACTAAATTTAATACAGTGGTTTGAGAAATTGAGCCTGTTGTCCTGCATGTCAGGTTGGAATGATGCTGACTGGGGTCTTCAGCAACGAATCCCGCTTCCAATTGTGTCGTAAAGATCATCGAAGACGTGTCTGGAGACTCCCAGATCAGCGTGTCGATCCTGCTTTCACTATTGCCCGCCACACAGGCTCTCAATCAGGACTTATGTCTGGGGTGCCCTTCCCCTTGATAGCCGAACCCTTTTCGTCATCATTAGAGGCACACTTACAGAACAGAGGTACGTCGGCGACATTGCAAAATTCTGAAACCTATTTTGATACCGCTACTTTTGCAGTACCCTTGCTTTATTTTCAGCAAGATAATGCCAGACCACATACCGCAAATTTGATCTAGGGTTTTGAAAGTATAGGAAAAAATAAAAAGCAAATTTGCTTCAATGTAAAACGTTTTCCACTCAAAAAAATGTGTTGAATGATGTAACCCCAAAAGCAATTCGTATCAGAATATTCATTTCTGAAAAACACCTTATTGCAATATCCCTTTCTTTCCGGAAAAATCCCAAAATGATATTTTCCTCCTCTTTCTATTCCATTTTCTTTCAAACATTCGTCCATGCATCATCTGGTTTTGGCATTTTTCTCCAACTTTTGCGTGAAATGAAAAGTTAAACGAGATAGAAAATAATACTTGCTTCATTTCTTGCCGAAACTGCGAAATTTCAATCACAAAAAGAACGTGCTCGGAAATCTTAGAGCTAGAATTCTTCTTATAAATACATATGTTCTCTTCAATAGCGAAACGAGAATTTTATTCTTGTGTGAAATCACCGCAGAGTTTGGATACAATATTTGAAGTGTTTACATTTACTATGTCTCTATCGTTCGAAATATTTCAGCCGTTCGTGGATGATTGAAATGCTCGATTGAATAGAAGTACTGCAGATATGTCCATGGAAAAATGCCGAATGCTACGAGACACTTAATCAGAGAACCCTTATTGTCAAATATTGTCTAAAATTCGAAATATAATACTGCGGGTATTCACGATATCATACAGGTTTGTAAAAATATGAAATATATATGTGAAACAGACCATATGATCTTAATGCATTATGCAAAATAAAAGAAATTTTTTTTCAAAGGAAATTTATTGAAATAATCTAGAATACAAGATATACAAGAATGCCATGTATGGAAATATTTTTAAACATATTGTAATGCTATTGCTATGACTTCTTTCAAGGAAATTCAGTTTTAGTCTTACGTTTCGCATCGACACCAAAATCTCGAATTTGAGTTATACACAGCAAAAAAACCGAGTTTTTCTCGATTATTGTTCAATGTTTCTCATCAAAATTATAACAATGTACTTATTCGAAATGTGTATAAGATTATTTTTTAATGTAAAAGAAATGTTATGTTAAAGCAATAACGCGGCTTTTCTCAAAACTAAAAGTTTATCAAATATTTAAGCATGTTTCATACGAAGCAACGATATTGCAGATCCATCATTTTGATGGGGCCATCATTTAATATCACATAATGATTCCTTAAATTCGAATAAGAGATTTTTACATTTTTTAAATATAACTTCAATATAAAGATATTACAATTATTATTTTATATTCATTAAAATTTATTATTAATGTTAATCACGTTTCAAAAATTTTAGAACGAAAATGGTGTAGTGAAATAGATTCAAGAATGTTACCTTCTTAGAATTACTTTCTAATATTAGTGCAAGGCAAGCTTGGATTAGAAAACAGTTGGCAGAACAAATAATCAAAATTCTGTAAAAAACATAACGAACAAGTATATTTATAATAAAATAATTTTAAGACTATTGATGCGATGAATGGATATAAGTCTGTAAGTTTTTTGAATGAAACTCCTCAACTTCCCCTCGCATGTAAGTTGAATAATGTTCATGAATTATATTTTTAGAGCGATGTTTCTCACAGCCGTCAGTGGACCGCTGCCAGTCCTCAAACATTATTCACCAGTCTCAGCTTGTCTGTTGTTGTCCGTTTAATTTACGTTTATTAGTATCATAGGACCTACTGTGGTGCCACGAAAGTGTATTTGCGCATAACTAGTACTCATAGTAAAGGATCATATTAGTTTTCAGTGGAGAAATGCTTACTATTCTTTGAAGTCCATTAAATAATGGCAACTGTATTATTAAAGAACTTCTTTAAATAATTTTATTAACAAGGAAAAAGACGTTGAGCAAATGACAACGAAGTTTTTTAAGCAAATTCAATTGTTATTATGAATTCCAATTATTTCAGCTTTTGCCACGTGAGCAAAGGAAAAGCGACGTCAAGAGGTTGACAGGTGTCGCATCAGTATGGAAGATCAGGGATTCTAAACTGCTTCTCCAGCGGAGGGTCACTAGTGCGCTGCTTTTATATGCAATGATTTTTCTGATTAGTTTTTTTTATAATTTTCTTTGATTTTTCTCAATGGTTTATTTAATTACGTATGTAAACTGTACTTATATGTAATAAATACAATATTTTATCTTTACATTTAAATATATTTGTAGGCAACTGATAATAAGAATGTTATAATTAACATACGGGGTAATTCATGAATACCTTGTAAATTTTTTTTTGGAGGGGAGCCACCGGTCCCCAAAATTATTTTGTAAATTTTACCGGTCGTGGGCAAAAAAGGTTGAGAAACAACGCCTTAGAGCAGCGGTTCTCAGTCTTTTGAGTAATACTTACCACCTAAACAAAAATTGAAAAACTTTAGTATCACCACTACATTTTAGAATGATTATTTTTCAAATTCTCAGTAGAAATATTTAAAAATTAAATATTTTGCCATTTACACAACTTATTGGCTATTTGTATTAAATATGCACACATAAAATATGTTAGATAAAAAATTGGTTACCATTTTAATTATCAAAATTTAAGTTATAATACTTAACTACTAATATTTAGTGTGAAATTTGGGTGTGCTTACAAGAGATAAAATTTTTATGTCTTCTTTATGCTTTAACCGTAAATTAGGATCCACTTAATTTTGGTCTGCATTTATTCTTCAAATGTAACATGGAAGAAAATCCTTGCTCACACATATAGGTTGTGCAAAAAGGTAATATTTGTAATATTTAATAGTTTTATTATTTTTCCCTTTAAATTATTTTTTTCGGTTCGGCCAAAAGTTAACAAGTGTGTTATATTTGAATTCTTCAGTTCAATCGCAGGAAATATCTATCAACTGTTCTTTTTCTTCACGAGATTTTTTAACTTAATAGTTAAAAGTACTTTGTTTCTTTGAGTACCGCCTATTTTTTTCTGGTACGCGTGCGTAAATATAAGGTATAAAATGTTTGCTTGTAAAGAAAAAGCCAATATGTTCAAACTCTCTCAAATAAATAATCGGTTGTTCAAAATATATGCCAACCAATTTTTTGTGTGCGGTAGAGCTTCTATTTTCAATTTTGCAATGGCATTTCTATTCCAATCTGGCAAAAGTATAGCTGTTTTCTATAATTTTACGTCATCCTGGGGACTTTGTCAAGAATAATTATGGGTGAAGTAGACAGTGAGCCTGTTATTCGCAACATAATTTTAGCACTCATGAAAAGTCACCCCCATCTTATTTTTAATCAATAGAGTAATGTTAAACAATGATCTCTTAAACTCACAAAAATCTGTTTTCCAGGACTTGAAACCAAATTCCATCGACGTGACTGCCAACTTCTGGGAACTACTGTTCCAATCATTCCGGCAGAATACATAAACAGTCAAACTGTAATGAATATTTCAACACATTAGACGTTAATATGCAGCTCCACTATGGAATTTCTCGATTTCTCTTATGTACGATCAAAGCCACATTTAAAATCATTAGAAATAAAATTTAGTGGTAATAATAAAATATGGTAGACTTATACAAATTGTAAACTTCTGCATATTTTCTCTTTTATTTATTTATTTTTTTTTTTTGAATAATTATGTTATTTTGTTTAAATGGTTATTTTTGTAATTATGGTTTCATAATATTTGGTATTTCTTTTAACATCTCCTTCTTAGGGTTGCCTAAGAACTGTTTTGCCAAAACCTTGTGCAATGGCAGTCTGAAAAACAGAAAATTTTTAAAGTGAATTCAGCTTGGAGATCAATGGGTAGTCGAATAATTTTTTTCACTATTTCAGACATTAAATATTTGCAGATTTGGCAGAATTTAGAAAGCTTTGCTTTGGCTCTTCAGCAGCCAAAGCAAAGCTTTCTTGCGAAGGTCATAAAATTATAATATTTTATGACATTCGCAAGAAATTTCAGTTTCTTCATCGGACGTAAAAAGAATATGTTCCTTACGAAGCCTTTATCATTATGGTTTTGAAATTGCAATCCAAATGATATGAAAGATATGCTTCAATAAATATGGCATCAATGTATTGTTTGCAGGTAAAACATAATAACAAGTATATAATTAAATGTTGCACTTAACAGTGACAGTTTTTTACTGGAATTGGAATGGTAGAATATAAATATATCAGAAGATTTAAATGCTCCCAGATCTGACACGCTAACGCTGGAGAATACCAACTGACCAACTGAGGTTTGGTTTGGTTTATTTAATTATCGCAAAACACACGAGGGATATCTGCCTAAAGGGAGAAATATCTTCGTGAAGGTCTTCCTAAAGGAAACTGACTCATATACAAGTTACGGAGGGGAAAACTCCCATGCAGCCAGCCCGTTCGTTGGAATCGAACCCAGGTTAGAACTACCAGTGACCAGCGATTTTAGCGCCCGGCAGCTGGTGGACGAGGCAAAGAAAGGAAGTTGAAGGAATGAAAAGTCACTTTCACATATAGAATAAAATAATTAGCCAAAGTACATTTTTCTTTGAAAAAATTTATTTAAAAAATGATAGTGTTATTTTTCTATATTAACTGTATCCCATACTTGCAAGATTCGCTAGATATTTGTTATATTTTATATCAAGTTATTATGGTATTTTATAAGAAACAAGAAACCTTTTATGCACCGAACGAGGTTAGATACGGCCAGTCGTCTGCTAATTTATAAAGGGATGTGCGGATAAATACGATATGTAACAAATTCTTTAAAAAGTGCAATCTGCAATTGTGCTTCAGAAATCTTGATTCGTTGGTATTTGAGAAATAAGCTGCCAGATTCTTTTAAAAAGCAAAGTTTTCGGATGTAACGTTACCAGTTATTACCAGATGTAACTTTACCAGCTGAGTAGGAATTATTTAATATTATAACAAGAAATATTTCTCCTGGAATGTTATCTGGTTTGATATTAGACATTTCTTTATTGAAATATTAGTATTTCTTAGACTAATATACGAGTATTACAAGAAATTACTATACTTTTATTAACTCTGCAACTTAAAAATCTTTGTCATTGCTCCAGGTATGAGGTCTTTAATTCTTCTTCCATGTACAATGAAGAAGTCGATTTTCAGCGTGCTGCCATTAGAAGCAACATAATATCTTTACCTTTTGAATGAGATAAATTTCTCAAGAGAATAAGAGGAACAATGACCTTATATAACTGCATTAGCTACGTATAAGTCATGTGATATCTAATGTATCTATCTTGTTTGTTTACATTAGTTACACATTCGTGACATGATCTCTGAGGTCATCGGAATGTATCTCATTAATAAAAGCTTCTAATGCTTATATTACAAACGTGATGTAAGCCTTTGGTTGGTTAAACCTTTGTTCGAAACATTATCCGCATTTTAGTATATAGATTATATATATGTCTCCTTAAATATGTAAATATCTTAAATCCGCAAGTATTCTTCATCCTGTTTTCTCCAAGTGTTTCTTTCAGGTGAATATATAATCACTAATTAAACCGAAATTGTTTTCCTTTTATATAATGTTTTTGAAAATTGTTTTTATTCCCTCACTTTCTTTCGTTACTCAGATTTTTGAGGAATATCTTAAATGCGTTGCAACGAAAAGACAGATGACAGATGCTAAAGCTGAAAATATAATTCAGCACTTTTATTCCTAATGAATAGTGCCGTCTTTATTACTTCCCACAAACCTCTATACACAGGTAAGGGAGATAATGATTTCGATCCAAAAATTCGATAGAGATTTGTCAATGAATAAGAACGAATTAAGGCTTTCACAGCACGCTTTTACGATTTTAGAATGACGTCTGCGTGTTTGTATATGACTGCCTTTTTTCTTCCACGGTAACTCTTATATTAAACGTTTAAAAATTTCCGTATTTCGGAAATTTCTATTTCCAACCTATATGCTTAGGTTACGGAGGTAATGTTTAGTACAGAAATTCGACAGAGCGTTTGTAGTGAATAAGAATGAATTGGGGTCCCCATTATGCGTTTTTGCTATTCTTAGAATGCTATCCAGTCTGTCTGTGTGATGTGTGAGTGTGTTTGACAATCATTTCGCCCTTGAATAACTCTTAAATGAAACTTCCAAACATTCATGTTTTCAGTATTTAAAATTCTTGCATTCATATGAAGAGTTGATTAGATTTTGGGTAAAACTGGACAACAAAAAAGTTGTACATTACAGCAAGCCTTTAACAATTTTTAATCGACAACAGGAAGTGGCACTTAGCTTGAGGCCCACAACAGGTTTTTAATGAAAAACTGTATTAAAATATAATTTAAAACTTTATAATTTTAATATTGAGGACTTTTATTTTAATGGAAATAACATATTATATTTTGGCTAAAACTGATAAATACTTTACTTGAAGTTCTGAACAGACGTACGTAAGAAATGTATACTATGACATAATCCAAATCTTCTCAAATTTGCTATCTAAAACGGGTATGCGATTGAGATTAAAATATTGCATTTAGAAGCCTAAAATTTATTCTTGGAATTATGTAAGGAGAATAAGCTCATTGTGGAAACGAGCTCCCGTCATAAAAAATTAACTGTATTAGCCTCTGTTCCCAATTTCGCATTGGCTTCACTGTTATGTCAAATCGCGTTTTAAATAAAAAAGAGCGATCAACAAGTGTTATTACTCTGTATTATTTTTATATAAATACTATAGCAAATGTAAATATATAGAGAATATAGAAAGAAATGTACGGCAATACTTAACACTCTTATGAGAAATTCTAAAAATATGTTGCGTTAAAAAATTTCTGATTGCTAAGTTACCTGATTTATGAACCTGAAACGCTGTATGACCTAAGTGTATACTATGATCGATGGGCAAATCAAAGTATGAGATCTGATGTGCATAGGAGCAAGTATAAAGTTGCACACTGTAATAGGGAAATAGAGGAATAAAAATTGAGATCGAATTGAGATCTCTGACGAATTCAGTATTATTAACACTGAGCCGTAAAATTTATAAACAAATTAGATTTTATTTAAAAATGATCAACCAGGAGTGATAGATTATTTACCTCTCGTTGCCAATTCAGTGTCTGAAAATGAAACTAGCGAGATGTCATGTGCTGGCCAAGAATTTTTAAAAATTTTATTACACAATTTTGGAGAATCGTTTTCACAAGATGCTAGATTTTTTATTTCCATTATGTTGTAAGCATATATATATTTAACATTATTCATGCTGTAGTAGATCCGATTATATTCACAATGTGAAATTAATTAAAAATTAAATTTTAGAATTGCTTTTAATATCCGAAATGGGAAACGAGTCTCCTCGTCTACTGCATTTCATTTTGAATATAATTTTCGAATCAGAAGAATTCTTTTATCAATTTAGACATATTATTCGGGATTTCTAGGAAATAAAACATCATTACAACTGGGATTTCTTACACCTTTAAGCAGGCCAGCTGTTGCAGCATAAAATAGACTATGGTAAATTGATAATACTATAAGAATTATTATTTACAGAATAATAATTTTCAAAAGGTGATGAAAACAAAGGTCGAAATAGTTATTTTCCACTAACAAAATATAAAACAGAGGCCTTTACCATTTCTTGTAAATTTGAATATATCACTGAAAAATAAGTAAATCTATTACAACTTTCTGGAATGCTATATTTTGTATAAATAATAATTTCAAAATTGTTTTATAATACACAAAATTCACTTAGTGAAGTTATTAAAATAGAACACATTTTATTTAATGTAAATATTTAAAATACAATAAATTGAATAGCAACATATACAGCTATATTAAATAGATATATTAACTGTTGGAAACTGTAATGAGATTGTTTTATCGAAATGAAAGATCTGTTATAGTATTATGCAAAAATATTTTGAAATATTTGTGTGTTTTTAAGCACTTACGTTAGCTAGTCCAGATATATTTTTTTAAATTACGGCTCATGACACTAAGAATTAAATTCGATTTTTAAGTTTATTTTAGGTTTAGGCTATACCATTATTACCAATGCAAAATATCTTATTTTTTATGTTCTTAAAACACGAAATGTCTAACCGCAATATCGTTTAGAAATTTCATTATGACCTGTTTCGTAGGACTTAGGGGCTGTTAATCTTTTAATCTCAGTTTTCAAACATTCCAAAATGACACTGATAAATAAATTAAAAGAATTTTCTCAATTAATTTATAATGTATTCATCTGTTCATTTTAGTTGAGTTTTACTGACAAGTTTAAATTAAATTTACATTTTTACTTTAAGCCTCATTCCGTTACGGACTCTTCCATTCTAGAGAATTAAGTAGATTTGAATGGCAAGCAATATGGTATTAAGTCAGGGAAAGAATTCGTTTGAGTAACTGCATGAATATTTGGATTAAGATTGGCTTGTGCGTCCAGCATGCTTGCCTCTTACAGAAAAGCCGCTGCTTGAGGAGTAATTAGAATCCCAAGACTTAGCTTGGTTAGTAAGTAAGGGATGAGCTCGTTACCTACCAGTAGCTTGTAGGCTTGTTTAGAAAGTTCTTAGATTCTATAAAGGCGGCTAAAAGAAAATGTATTTCAGTGCCACATCCAGGTGAATGGTGATTTTTCTTAGTATTTTTTTTTAAATATGTCTTATAAGTGGCGGCATAGAATAAACTTAAGATTAAAGTTAGATATCTGTGTTTGTGGATTTTCACCGTTTAGTTACGCTGTAAGGTTACTACTATTTTTCATTTACAAGTTATTCTATGTTTTGGATCTTTACTGCCACTTCTCCCTTTCGCGTCCTCGCCAGAATGCAAATTAGGCTTAGCTTTTAAACTGAGTTTGTTAGATTCTAAGGGAGAGCGTGTTTCTGCCTCTCGAGGCCACATAGCTGAGTTAGCAAGCTCAGGTAAGATTGCATGTTTCGGCATGCATTCTAGTTGCCGACATTGAAATTATTAAGCCGCTGATAAGTTTTAGCCAACTTCATGTTAAATCAATTATGTAGCCTTTGGTTACTAGTCTTAGTTTTACATTTGAGTCTTGGTTTTTTGTTATCTTACTTTACGTTTCATCGCCACAAGTTGTAATGGCTTATATGAACGCGAAAAGTGCATTTATGTTCAAGTTCTGATTTAATAAAAGTGTTTGTTTTAAACTTTCCCAATTCTCTGTCGTTAACTTCAACCGAAGCGATTCCTCCGCAGAAGGATAATTCTATCAGTAATAACCCATGTCGTTACATTTAAGTAACATATGGCAGCTTAGAGTTGTACTTGAATTAATTCGTAGGCACAGTTAGCCTCTTGCAATTGTTACACACAGACATTTTAAGAATTTTGAATAGCACGGCTCAGATAAAATAACATAAAGTAAAATTTCAGGAAAATCTTTTAAAGTTTCACTTTGCATTACACTAAGAACGACTTTACTTTAATCATTATGTTTGAGCTTTATTCCTTCAGTTCATCTTAATATATTTTTATTTTGTACTTGTTCTGATTCTGACTTAAGGTAAAGAGAGACTGTAATTAAAGATTTTGTCTCCGCTTGAAATCGAAATTCACTACTGCTAACAATCGACGTAATAATAACCACGTAGGATAAACGTGGCTACATTGGGAAGGAATCCCTTAGCCTGGAATAATTAGCAAAATATCTCGATATTTATGAAAGGTATTGGAACATAAACTTGTAAGTAGTCTTGTCACTGGGAGTGAATATGATTGAGATAGAAGGATACAAGAAGACTACAATTAAAATTCTTCTAATATGCGCTGGGCTCCTGTGTCTTTAAAGGTGCTAATGTTTGTGAAATATTAACATATCGTGAACTGCCCTTTAAAATACTTCTGGATGTTTTCAACAAAATTTAAAAACGCATTCTTAATGATCAATATCGTCGTTTAAATTGTGATTTCTTTGTATACTTTATAGAAATGAAATTTCTTTTTAATATTTCAAAATGTATAACACGTCATATTTTAGCTTATTATGGAAAGAATTTAGATAAAATATTTTCTAAATTACGTTACAGGTATACAATATAAAACAGCATCTGAAAAATTCAAAATTGCTTAATCTAAATTAAGAGTTAAGTGTTTGTTGCAAATAGATTAACTGCTAAATGCTTTTATAAGAAATTAAGATTTCACAGATCGAGTTTAATCTTGGAATCGCGTGCTTTAGTCAGTGTGAAATCAGTTACTTCTCTTTGGAAAGCCCGATATCCATAAAAGTTGTCATTAACTGTAAAACTTTTAATTCATATCTCTGGCAAATGGAATTAGATCACTTTGCACGTTGCTTCAGCAGATGTCTTACATAAAAATAGCTAATACACTGGTTATTATAAATTAAGAAAAAATCACAAAAATAGCGATAACTCCCTCAAAAATAAGCCAAACCGTGTAAAATTTGAATATGTTGTCCAGTAAGAGTAGCTGAGTAAAACACCAATATGCAAATTAGTGGCGCTGCACTCGGAATACGTCATCTGCGAGGAGCATAAAAGTCCATGTTTGAGAACAAGCCCACATATTTCACTGTGATAGTGACATCAGAAATCTGAGATAGCCAATTCGTAACAACGATCTCCAGGCATTATTTGCCTGCAGAACTACGACAGAAAGCCATTGGGAGACTAGAGGCAGGACAAAGTCAAACAGAAGAGGCCAGATGGCTAAATGTGAATCCTTCTGTGGTTCATAGACTTTGGGGGCAATTTCAAATCACAGATTCGGCACCTAGGAGGTTCAGCCAAGAACGGCCAACTGCTACCACGAGCGCCGATGACCGATATTTGATATTATGTGCACTCAGGAATAGAGCCGCTACTCTGACTTTTCTTAGATCCTCTCTTGATGCAGCCACCGGAAGGCCACCGTGTCAACGTCAACTGTGCGTAGAAGGCTTCAAAACGATGGTCTGTATGCGAGGCGAACAACCAATTGCGTGCTGCTCAAGTCACGCCATAGGAAGGACCCTTTGCAGTGGGCATGACAACGTGTTCACCGGACGCCTGAGCAATGGAGGTCTATTCTCTTTACGGATGAGTCCAGGTTTAGTCCAGAAAGCGATAGTAGGCGTTATTTGATGTGGAGAGAACCTGGAACCCGTTATCATCCGCCAAACATCCGTGAAAGAGATGCATACGGAAAAGGTAGTGTCTGTGTTTGGGGGGGCATCTCTTTGGGTGCACGCACAGACCTACATGTTTTTCCAAGGGGAACCGTGAATGCTCATGTTTATAGAGATGACATCCTTGATACTTATGTGCAACCATATGCCGGGGCAATTAGATCCCCGGACTTAAATCCTATCGAGCACGTTTGGGATGCTTTAGGGAGATGTCTAGCTGCTCTCAATCCGCTCCCTTAGACCCTTGCTGCGCTTGCAACTGCTTTGCAAGAGCAATGGCTCTCGCTTCCTATGGAACTGATTGACCGCATAATTTAAAGCATCACACATCGCTGAATGTGTTGTATTCGTTCTAGAGGCGATTACATTCCATATTGAAGGTACTTTTACTATAGCAAACTGACATCTTCGATTTGTTCATTTTATTCGTGTGCTAATTTCTATACTACCATAACTTCTTTTTATGTTATTTGATACCTTACTATGTGTTGTATATTGTGGGTAAGTTTCATAAAATTGTACATGTAACTTTTTCAGTAATTGTGATTTTTGTGATTTTTCCTCTAATTTATGATAACCAGTGTAACAGAGTCATGAGATTAATATCCCGTTTCGTTTTTAAACTTCAACAACATTTTATGTTATATATTTAAATTTTAGTGGCTTCATTTTCTTTCAATTACTGAAAGCTCAGATAAATTGAAAACTTCTGATTTTGTTTTATATTTTCATAAAGCGTTTGAACAATATAAAATAACCTGCCTTAGATTTGAAATTAAAATTCTTATGTTAGCTTGTTTAGTCTTACTTCATTTCGTAAGTCTGTTGAAGAAACTACTCATGTTCTTTGGCTTCATTGTCGAAATAAAGCTTTATAAAGTTAATAACATTAAACACTGTTAATAATATTATTATGTTAATTAATTAGCTAACATTATTAATTAATTAAAAAAATTTGGAATACGTCATCTGCGTATTCCAAATTTTTTTAGTTATAAGTTTTCAGACTTTAACGCTCACGGAAAAGAGTTTATTAAGATTTTTACACTTTCGCAGACCTCGCAGGCTACCAATCTGCTGTTACACTCACTCCTGATAAACTGTTTAGTTTTTTCTCTTGTTAGCTTTATTATTTTAAGCATAATTTTCATCGCAATTAAGCCATATGCAATTCAACAACAGAATTACAAAAACATTTACGTTTAACACATTTAGATTTCCTGATGCAGCGTTAACTGTTGGCATACTTTTTTTTTTTCAGTCTTTTCTCATTTTGAAATATCATTGTTCAGTTTTCTTAATTAGTTCCAAGTTCAAATCATTTATTACTCGTATAAAGTTTTCATTTTATTTGATTTGATTTTCATATTAATCTTATACCATTAATTTCCGCCACAAAGCCATTAGTCGCATAACTCATGTATACGATTCTCATTTCATATTTCTTATTTCTAATTTCTGAGGTTACGGCTCCCTCTACCGTCCTCAGAATCTGTATGCATCGTTTCTCCCGCCCTCGAGCGACCTCTCAAATGGTGCGCTTCTCGGCCAAGGGGATACGAGACCTTAGGTCGACGGAGTTTGACGTCCGGATACGACCAAGTAGGAGCAAGCTGCTTCGGCATTCTTACTTAGATGGCTTTCCGAACCTTTTATCTTACTTTTTGTCTTTTTATTATTAACATTTTGTGTGCTTACTTTATCTATTAAACATCGCGTTCTTGGCTCTTACGCCACATAAAATTCGATTCAAAGCAAAATCACAAAATATTTAAAAACAGCGCATATCTTAAGAATTTCCGATAGACAGTCACGCGAGCTTGAGATAAAGATGTGTTATACCGTTATACCGTACGGAGTTGCCACTGCTCGCCTTGAAATCGTTGAGTTTATTAATCAAGAATTAGTTAAAGTTTTACAAAATGTGAATTAGATAATAAAACAAATTGCAAATTTGGGTCGGAATTCAATTCCCGATTTCCAGGTGCTCATGTTAGGATGGAGGAGTAGTTATTCATAATTTGATGATTCTGCCTACCGCTGGTTTTTTTTTTTTTTTTTTTTTTTTTTTACAATTCAAGAAACGTGCATACATTCATGCAAATTCTTCATTATTTAGTTTCTTTAAATATAATACAGGGCGTTAATTTTGGTGGCAACAGTATGGAAAGTGATACGCCGTTTCTAGTGATTTAACACAAAATGCTATTTTGAAACTAATAGCCCATTGGGGACGAACATTCCTTTTGGACTAATAATATTAATTAATAAATAGATTGTCAAAAATATTATACTCAAAAAGGGAACGAATAAGATTAATGCTTTAAAAGGTTATTATTTATATTAAACCTCCTTTCGCAATGAATATGCAGCGTGCGCCCAAAACGCGTTACATGACATTTATTTTTTCAACTGTCGGCGGTAGACACATACTTGTAGTCACAAAAATGTTTTTGATGATGAGAACTTTCATTATTTCGGCACAGTTAAATTTAAAAAATCAATTTTGTAAAAATTGCGAAATCTAACCGAAATCCCTCCGTTTATATGATTATATTACAGTAAATTTTGTAATATTGTAGAGTCATTAGGTTAATTGGAAACAGAAAAGATGAAAAATATGCAACCGCCCGGGAATCCAACCATGGACCTCTGGAATTACCGGCACAGCGTGCTACCGTTACACTACGAAGGCACACTACGGAAGTGGGAGAAATACCTTATAATATATTATAAAAAATTATAATTGTGGCTCTTGTATGTCAAAGAATTCATTCAAAGGCCGTATACAAACTGAAGAACGAACTGCTTGTATTTATACCTTACTAAATATAAAATACTATTCGAAAGAAAACAAATTCTGATGTTAAGGGATTAAGTATAAAAAATTTTTAAGCACATTTTTGTGAAAATTACTGATCAATATGCATTTTGAATGATGTTTATTAGGCGAAAGAGCGCCTATTCGCATTATTTTATTTATTAACTGATCTTTTAATGCAATTTTAAACTGATTTCAAAAATACAAAAATGTCGAAACACGAATATTTGCATCATTTAAAACATTTTTGTAACATTTCAATTAAAACAAACATCGTTCGTCTTAATTGAAATAAATATATTTTGCCCGCGGAAATGGAGTTAGGTTTCATGTGTCAGAATTCTAATATATTTGAAGCGCACGCTTGTTATTGATTTTTTTTTCATTTTCCCCCCTACTGTTACTTATTTCTAATTTGCAATGTGATATCATTTATAGTTTATAGGGTTCCTCACTTTGTAAATGCTAATTTACAGTTGAACGTGAAGAATCTTAAGACCTGCTAAGCGAATAATCGCTTAAGTTCGTGTGACAAGAAACAACAAGATGGAAGGGTAACTAACCCTTTAACAAACTTTAATTTTTAACTTAAAATAAGATTTAACGGAACTCCGTCTTGAAGTGTACAATAACAGCTGACACTTGTGCTTGAATGTAAGAGGCTGAGAAGTAAACTAAATCTAATCTAAACTAAAGAGCCTCTTACATTCATTGGCCCCTTAAAGCTAATTGACTGCGAAGCTATGAAGGGCCTGAGTACGGCCGAACGTAATAACAGCTTTGTGAGAGATAAGCCAAAAGGGCAGACGCGCGCTAGTAAGAAACTCTGATTCTCTCTAACTCAGCAAGTAGAACTTCGCGATTAAATACCGCTCTTCCTCAATATATATTCAGACGTGATCCTAAAACTACGTTCTGGCCGGACTATGAAGTTAAGAATCGAAAGGAAAGGGGGTTTAACTTTTAATAAAATTAACATAATTCTTACAAGTTAAAGAAAAAAGAGAATGAATTTGAAACCGTAAATTAAAGAGGGCTAAAAAGCTCGTGAAAGCGTAAAATTACTAAATGACTTACAAAACGCAAGCTCTGTGAAAATACAGCATGATTATATGAGTTTGTTGGCAGTAAATCAAGGTATTCATTCAAATAAGAAACACGAGTATAATGAATCAGATAGAATTGCGTCAATTAGTTTCATTATTCATTCAAATTTAGCTTATGAAGTTCTGTCTTGTTATATATAATTGTGTTGTTAATTTACAGTGGCTCACAAAATTGTTCTTACGCTTATGAGTTTCAGTGAGATAGTGCTTTATTCATTAATAAGAATTGATATTTTAGAATGAAAATTTTTTAATAATAGGTAGAAATTTCTTTTAAACTTCATTAATTATTTTATAAACATATTAAAATGTTTTTTAGAAAATAAATAATAAAAATGTAACAGAAAAGTCTTTGTACGCTTTAAAAAATCTGCATATATTAGTAAATATTGCAGTATATCTGTTAGTATTTTGTAGTATATCCTGTAGTATTTATGATATCTTTTAAATGTCTGGGCATAGAATTAACGACTGCTTTCGTAATATTTGCATGAATGTTCCTCCATTCTTCCATCATTGCTGTTTTTAGTTCTGTTTTATGTTTTAAATTTGTAGCTTCGTACTCTAACCTCTAATTCTTTCTAAATGTGTTCTATTGGGTTTAACTATGGTTACTGAGGTGGTGGTTTCAAACCTTGTGGACAATTATAGACACCCAAAAGGCGAAGGTTGAGAATCATGTGCTAAGGATTGTTACCTTGATAAAAAATAAAGTGTTTCCAGTACCCAAATTTTAGGCGGATAATTTTAAATTATCTTTTAAAATATTAAAAAAAAAGAACATGGTTCATTGTGCCATCAATAAATACTAAATTATTTAATCCTGATGCTGACATGCACCTTCAGACTAGAACTCCTCCACCGCCAAGCTTTACTGTTCCAATCAAGGTCTTAGGATTAAGCTCCTCAGTTTTTTTCCTCCATACAATTTTACACCCATCGGAACCAAACATGTTAAATTTGTTTTCATCTGTAAATAAGACATGACACCAATTCGCTTCGGGCTTAATTACAGTTGATTTTGAGAAGAAAAGCCTAAGCTTTCTATTTTTGCACTTTCCAAAAAATTTTAATTGAGCAGAGCGTCCATGTAATCCAACTGATCTGAGCACTCGTTGAACAGCTTTAAGTGAACAACCTCTTCTTGCTTTATTTTGGGTCCGATCGTTTTTCTTTAGAACATTTTATCATATACTGCACCGTTGAATGGGATAATATTATTAATTTAACAATATACCGAATCCAATTTCCATCCTTATAAAAATTGATCGATTTTTGAATGCTGTTCGTTGCTTGCTTACGAGTACGGGCATTTTTAAATATTATCTAAAATATAACAGAGTAAGCAAGCAAAAAAATAAAGCCAAACGAGTTTTTATACGTCAGTAAAATACAAAATAAAAAGAGGTAGAGGTTAATTTTATTTATGAAATTTTACGAAAATGTTTCGGTGTACGATCACTTTTGTGGGGTGTTTTATCTATATCTCCTTACATTTTTAATTTTAGAAAAAGGAAATAAGTCAATATTAAAAATTAAAAAGTTTGGTTTCATTCAAAATCACATGTAGATGACATGAAAAAAAGATTGGACTTTATATTCAAATTCAGTTCTGGGTTACAGTGGTTTTTCTGGGAATTATTAAAGTGTTGGAACACTTCTGTGAGACACTGTAAATGAGATGATAAGGTTATTTACGATGTAACAAGAACTAAATTTAATTATACACAACTGTTAACAGATTCGGTGTATGATTTTTGTGCAACTGATGCAATCAGTTCTACGAACCAAAGCGTAATATTCTGCAAATACCTTTCAAATATATAGGGAGCGGCAGCGTTCATAGTAGGATATTAAAAACACACCATAAAGCAGTAACTGTAATTTATTTATTACCTATTATGTCAATTAATAGTTAAAGGTATGCCATTTACTAATGTGTAAGTCATTGTCCATTGCGTTGATTAAGTTTTGAATATGATGTTTGTCAAATGATGTCCTTTTTGCACAACACATTCATCTAGGCGGCGTTGGAAGCTTGCCATAACTCGGCGCAACGTATTTAGTGGAACATTGCCGATGAGATCCTTCAACTCAGGAATGGGGTTTACAACGTGTTCGGACAACTTTTTGCTTCACGTGTCCCCAAAGAAATAAGTCTGCACATGAAAGATCAGGTGAACGAGGCGGCCAAGAAATGTCACCAAAACGGGAAATTACTCTACCTGGAAATGTCTGTCGTAATGGTCCGTTCATCTGGAACATTTTATCATGACGTCTCAAGTTGAAATGTGTCCGAAATAGACGCTGGGTAGCAATAACAGAGAACACCTTGAAATAGCTTTCAACAGCAAAAGCACGATGCTGTGCACTCCATCGATCCATATCACTGTCAGACTCGAAATAGCAGCTCATTAGTACACGAATGCGGCACGAGCTGGCTCGCATTCCTGCAGTACATCATTGTGCTACGCAAGTCAAATTACTCTATGAACGCTGCCGCACCCTGTATAATCAATTATATATATATATATGAATCATTAAGTTTATTAATTAATCATTTATTTTAAGATACACTATTACTCTTATATTCACTGAAAAAGACGAGAGTATAATATACATTAATGGAGTATTTTTCCATTCTACCAAATCCCAAAATAGATCTTAATACTTTAGCCCCTATAAACAGACATGGATTATAAGTGTATAATAGATCGTTAGAAAATACTTTGTGTATACGATGATAAGCGTTTATATGAAATAATGGATTTGGGAAATTAAGACTGATATATATATATATATATATAAATACATATTACATAATATAAATATATATATAAATACATATATATATATATGTATTTATATATATTTAACTATATTGTTTCAAAAGAATATAGTAAAGTTAAATTAAATTTAATTAAATTTGCTTTTTACGAATAGAGAATGTTTGCTAAATTCAAATTTATATATATTTAACTATACTTTTTTAATAAATAGTTATTTTCTTTTTAACAATCATTCTTTTTAAGTCGCTTTCTTTTTAACAGTCATTTTTTAAAATTTTTATAAAATTGTTTATTAATGAAATGTTACTATTTTGAGTTCAATACAAATGAAACTTTCATTTTTACTATTAAAAACTGACTCGTTTTGATCATTATATAGCCATTAAGTACCTAAAGCTCATTTGAATAAAAATCACAAAACTGATTCTACCTTTTTCGTTCCCATTCAATCTCTATAAAACATATGTCGAATTAGATATAAGTACAAATAATCCAAAGAAAGAAGAGACCACATGAAGAGGAACACTATAATATATTTAAACATGGCATCAACAAGAAGTTACAAAGTCAAACTCAACATTTTCCGCGTCCTATACATTTCGTCGTTCGATTCATCCTTAGCCTTTTCGTATGTCTAAAATAAACCAAAATTCCTGCGATATGGAAGATGAGGTATAGCTAGCTTTTTACACATGATAATTCAGCGATACGTTTTCTTAATGCTCAGTTTTTAACAGTTACCTTTTCCTAGACATGAGTACCGAGAAAAGTGTCGAATATTTATTTCTTAAAAGAACAAATGAACTGCTGTAGAACATTATATCTCTAAGAACAACCAAGTAAAAAGAAGCCGGAAATCATCTTGCAGCTTGGCTATTTGGTTTAGGCAGGTTTCAATGCATTTAAACTTCGAAATTAAAGATTAAAACTTTTTTTTTTCGTTTTGATCACTTTAACTTATTTTGTTTGAAGTGCAGCGATACTTCTTATGATTACTGATGTATATTTTAACATAGCTCTCCGAACAAATATGATATTTCTCTGTCTCAAACGTACATGGTGGTATATACAATTTATTACATGTCGCATTTTTATATGTATTCCATATTAGGTTGTAGAGTCGTTACGTTTTTTTTGAAGCAGGGGACATGAAAAATGTGCAATGCCTTTTCCGGGATATGAATTGGGCCTCTCGAACACTCGACGAATGCGTTACCGTTAAGCCATGAAGACATGCTAGAAGCAGAGAGAATATACATTAGATACTCCCCTTTTAAAGGACGACTGGTGATTAGGGTACCCAATCAAGCTAATAAAGCTAAAAGCTAAAAGCTGGTGCTAACGAAGTATTCTCCACCAGCTTTTAGTAGATTCATTAGGTTTATGATGTTGGAGACAGTAAAAATGTTTAATGTCCTCACCAGGATTCGAACTTGGACCTCTCGAATACAAGCCGAGTGTGCTACCGTTACACCACGAAGACATGCGGAAAGGAGGGAGAAGAAATCTTATAACTGTAACTGTTATATATTGCGTGAATATCGAGCATTTATTTTTGTTGCTAATTATTGCAGTGACAAATATTATTCTATATCAGATTTAAATTTTTGTTTTATTCTTCTCTTCCTTTTTTCTGATTAATTTTTGTCTTACATCTTAATCACTTAAATAAACTAATATGTTATTCAATTTCAGACGTATACCTCCCCTTTCAATTTTATTACTTCAAAACAAAGTTTAGTTAGGAAGCTACATTATATTTTTTGCATTCTTTTTCTTTTCTTCTTGCTTCAAAATCGATTGATAACTATGACATATCCGGCTATGACTACGACATATCTCTGATCATATTTCTAATGTTCTTAAAGATTCCTTACCTCTGTCATTTATTTTTAAAATAAGTCTTCAGGCTAGAGTTGAGTATCTTTCTGCAAGACTTACTTTCATTTAAGTTCACTTGAGAAATTTTGGTAAAATTATTGTATTAAAGAAGATATTTATTTTAATAATAACAAACGTCAATGTGAGGGCAATTTGAGAAATGCTTTATATTTCAAGCAGCCTGAAAAATTCTTTTCTCTTCTCATGTAGAAAAATGAAATGGATCCATTCTAATAATATTTCTCAGTAGAACAGCTGCAAATATCCTCCAGGCTTGCACAAACTTTTTTCTCATAACGAAAGTTTTATCGTGCCCTTTGTCCCACAATGGCATTGGCTGACGAAGCATTGTCTAGTTATCAAAAGTGCCAAAGGGAAAAAGGGGATCAGCAATTCTATTTCTTGATATGTTTTGTATGAAAAGAACCGATTTTTTTCCATAGACTACAATAAGCTCTACGTATGAATTGAAAACTGCATTATCATACGAATACCACGGCATTTGCTGCTGCAGTAATAATCTTGATTTTTGAATTTTTTTGCAGTAGATTTAGTACCAAAATGGTATATACTCTACAAAATGCTAACTATGTATTTAGTACTGGGAAATATTACTATCTCTGAATTCAGTTAAAAATATAGAGTCATAGTAAAATATATTTGAGTTAATTTCCTTTCAGGTTTTAAGTAATATATTTTTATTTTAATCATCACAAAAAGGAACTGATTGCTAAAGCAAGTTTGAGACCAAAAAATAATGTATTATTTCTTATTAAAAATAATAATTATTTTTTATTTTGAATAAAATGTTTGAGGTCTGTGATATTTTTAAATGTTTTCGTATTTAAAAATGTTTTTGTTACGTGTGTTTTTGTTACGTATAAAAACAAAAAAAATTGAAAAAAATAATAAAAAAAATTATAACTATTTCATATTTATGACATTTTAGAGAATGAATTCATAAATGTGTAAGCTGCATTACATAGGAGTTGGGAATATCGCAGCAACTCTTTAAAACGCGTACATTACTTTCATTCCTAACATTAATACATACGTATGAGATAAATGTAATTGTTATATGGGACATAGGATATGACTGTCATTACGTAAAACATATAATTTTCTTTTCATTCCTAATATTGTTCAATTGCGTAAGCTAGATACAAATTTCAAATAGGAGATGGGATATAACTGCATTTCCACTCCCAAATACGAGTACATGCATTTTTTCATTGCTGATATTAGTAGTTTTCATATAATTAAATGATAATGGAATAGAAATAGAAAATATGTAAATGAAACAATAAAAAATAGTTTAAATGTTTCAGTGACAATCAAAGTGTTCAAAACATTTTATTACTAGATTTTAATAAGCAATGCGAAAAATAAAATCTGTTTAAATGTATTCAAATATTTCATTTTTCTTCTTTATATACCTGTTGTTTCCAGTTTACAGCACTAAATCTTTTCTTTGAATAAATAAATCTTTAACAAATTTAAAACTTAAAATGATTTTCAAGAACATTTTTATTTTTAAAATCTCCATTTGCTTCTACATGTCTTTTTTTAAAGTAAAATGGTATAAACATAAATATATATTGACTTAAAAAAAAGAAAAGAAATAAATAAGGAAGAGGAGTGCAGCCTGCATTTTTTATATAATTTCATCTTCACAATTCAATTTAATTTTAAATACAGATGGCATGATGAGTTCCATAATCATTTATACTTGTCCCGGCTGAGCTTATGCCTGTAATTCTCAGCTTGCTAGACTGGAAACTCACCAAAATATTGCATTAAAACAAATTACTAAAAGCCCATGGTTCATTCGATATCTCCATTCGCGAAAAACTTGGCATAGAATATATTGCTATTTTCATCGCCAATTCGCAAGAACATTCTTTCGTAAAATTAATAAGGTGAACAGTAGTTCAATTTTTAGCACAAGCTACGCATTCATAGACAATATCAATAAAAACGCTGGTGCTGTGATATTACATTTAAATTAAAATGATTTTTCTGGTATTATTAATTCTTCTTTACTGTTATTATTTTTTTGCTTCCTCCAATCCGTTTTCGATATTTTTATCTAAATTTTGGGTGGCTCTGATTAAATGTCCTACCCCACATTATTTGAATCGCTCACAAATTTACTTAAGTTTCCAACTAATCCTGTTACTTCGAAAGAGCATCGTGATCAAATGACTGCAACTACGGTGTCACCATTCCGCTTCATGCATTTTAAACTCCTTCACTAGTTTAGCGCTTTACTTATCTCCCTTTCACTACAGACACCAACGTGACAGCACTCACTCTTACTGCTCCGATCGACAGGAAATGGAAACAGCCCAGGGAGATGAATGAAAAGCATTATTTACCCGATTTTCGTTTTTCCCATCTCCATTGACTACTTCGGCAAATTACCATCGTTCTACGTCACTGAGTATGAAAGGATATAAACCTGAAATACTTTGTCTCATTCATTCTACAGAGCAGGAAGCGGCTAAATATTCGACCTTGATTTTGCTCCGCATGTGTCTTTAAAATTTTACGCTAACATTTTACGGCATTAGGCTGCGGCGTCCCCAACTTCACCATCACTGCAGTGTTCGTCATTTAGAAAAACTGATATTGTTCGTCATTTAGAAAAATTATTGTACGTTGTAAAAAATGGGTTAATTATTTTACATTGTTCTACACAGGAGCAGGCTGTGTAGAACCTGAATCTAATGACACTTTCACCTTAATAATTGAGATAAGGATACACATAATAGTATTTGAAATTTTGTATGTGATATATGTTACATGGTGTTAGAAATATAATTTATTACACTTATAGTATAAATAATATATTGTTGCATGCGTACGGGTTCGTAATAGATTGAATGCACAAGTCCAATAAAAAGTTAATAAAATTTATTCTTATCACGAGAAATATAACAAAACGCTGGATTTTTTTCCTCAAAGATATTCGTAAAATATCACAATATCACGCAATATAATCAGTAGCTATATTTTAAACTACTAAAACATTAAATAGAACGCAATCCAAAGCGAAGAGTAACTAACCCGATCTCACCGTGAATTTGCTACAATTAACAAACAACAGTTATTTAAAAGACTGAACTGATGCCAATGATAATGATTATAAATTACGGAATGCCTATGGTTCAAAATCATACATAACTGTACTGAGATGTTATCCACGGCTTTTATAGCTTTTTAAATAGGGTACGCGAGATAGTTCTAGCAATTTCTGCAAGCAAAAAGAGAAGAATGACGGTTACAGTTAATATAGTAGTCAATTACATTTATTCAGTTTAAATATAAATTACGAGATATCTATTTTTCAAATGCGAGTGCTCCTGTATTTTTACTTTTTCGGCGTGGCTTTCTCTTAAAACTCGTCATGCGCTGCATTGCACGGGGAAGTAAAACAATTTTAATAACAATTCTTTTAAAAATAGCTAACTAAATACAAAATCTATAATAATATCTTGCAAACGGTGGTTAAGAAATATAGATAAGACTTGCATTCCGTATATTGGACTGCGAGAAGAAACGAGACAGTTGCTAAAACGAATATACTTAGGAATCGTTTTTCTGTGTCTAAGTAGCTCCGTTTTAGTCGAGTTCCATCAATAAAATGCATGCGTGAGAAGTTCCCAGATTCGAATAGCGATGCATACTGCTCGAAGCGCTAGACAAATGAAGATTCTTTTAGTGATAGATTAGCGACAGTAATTCTCCCTGTAACACCTCAGCGTGCCTTTTGGGATTTATATTCCGTTACAAAATCTTTTTATTTTGTTTCTGTATCTGCCTTATATAATAGCAAACTTATATATACTAGAAAATTTGAACGATACTTTCTTATACACTATCTTGGTAGTTTGTTGCTCTTGTCAGTTAAGTGTAAAGATATGTGAAAAGGCTTAGACATGTTTTACCTCTGACAAATAAAAACGATAACTGCTAAGCACTCTTTATATCAGTACTAATCACTAAATACCCAAAATAATATGAAAGGAACTGTTGGGATGCAAAAACGTAATTAAATTACAAGAAAATAACAGGTTCAGGTTCAGGTTCAGGTGGAAATGTAGTGGGACACCCAATGTTTACTATAAGTAATGTAGGTATAGTACACTTCGGTTTATTTTTAAAGTAATATTCCAAATAGTGCATAGTATAATATAACATAATATAACAGTATAAATAGTATGTCGATATTTTGATTGATATATCTATTAGATATAATTATAGTAGTTATAATAGCTATAATAATAGTAGGCTAACAGTCATAATTTATAACAGTTCTTAATAGTTCCTTGAGATAAAGTTTATTATATGAATTTGTATCTTCTTCCTCTTCTTTTTCCCTTTTTTACTATATCATTATTATTGCTAGGGTTTGTTTTTAAGATAATTAGATAATAAAAGTTTTAGATGAATTGCAGCTTCAAAAATGAATTTTGACATTAATTACGTTAGTGCTCACATAAAGTTTTGCCTATTGAAGATAGATATTTGATTGTATTTTCTATTTTATTTTTTAAATATTTGTTGGTAATTGCAAAACGAAGGAAGGCATTGATATTTGAATTAGGCAATTTAATATGAGTTGACTTTGTTAAGGGACATTGAGTAATATAATGGATTGGATCACCTTTATTTCTACATACACATTGCTCAGAGTTAGAGATGTTGAATCTGAAGAAGTATGTGGGAAATGGCCCATGTCCAGTTAAAAAGCGGTTTATATAACCATTGACCATTGTACATGTATCATTTACATGAGGTGCTATTTGATGTAATTGTCTTCCTGTATTTATTGTTGTCCATTCTTCTTCCCACATTTGGAGGCTGATTTTATGTAGATATTTCTTGAGGTATGATTTCGGCCAGGAGATTTTTCTTGAAAGGATATTATTGTTGGTAGTAGCTGATTTGGCTGCAGAATCGGCTTCTTCGTTACCAAGAATTCCGACGTGAGCCTTTATCCAATAAATGTTTGGTGATATTTGAGGATATTGGATAATTTTGTTAAAAATATCTTGAATTATTTCAGATGTGTGTTTGAGATTTTGTAGAGCTAGTATTGCTGATTGACTATCCGAGAAAATATTGATTTTTTGTAAATTGTTATCGATAGAGTATTCTATTGCCATTCGAATTGCGTGTAATTCTGCTTGGAAGATACTATTTTCCTTGGAGAGACGATTTCGGAGAATTTTTTTTCTGGGTTTGATCAATTTGTGTTATACTGTGGTGTTACGGGCGTGATCGCCAAAAGTGTCGATACTAAGAATATCAAGTACAAATTAATTTTGCGTAAATACTTAAACTAAAATTTGGTGTTTAGTACATTGCTTAATCATTACTAAATAGATTAACAAGACTTACCCACTGATGCATGCATGAGCCGATTATTTTCTTTTTCCAATCTCATATTTATTTCAATACACATACTTTCTGGATTAAATAAGACACATTTATCACACATATATATAAATACTCAACTATCATAACTTAGATACACGCAATGCGATAACTCAAATGGAATGTCCGTGGAGTGCCGAGGCGTGACTATTCGCGCAATCCTGTCCCATCGAATAATTTTGCGGTTGAAACGTGGTCAATTTTATCTTCGTATTATCGCGCTGTCTGGTTACACACTTATAAGCTCTTCTTTTTTTCTTTTTACATTCATATTATTTTTACACACGTCATCACGTTTGACACATTGCTGGTCAAGCACATCTTGAAGTCGAACAGTTACTTATATTCTGCTTGCGCGTTTATTTTATGTTATTCGCGTCAGCCGGACTTAGTGAGTCTCAAATCAAACATCTACTTTAAGTACTGGATTTCTTCATTCTGCTTCTTTCTCGGCAAAATTAGACAGGAACAAAATGGCGACTGCTGAGTGTGCCCCGAAGGCCCACACACTCGTTAACACGACGTCCGGCAGCAAGAGGGGAAAAAGGAAAAAAAAAAAAAGCTTATAAGTGTGTAACCAGACAGCGCGATAATACGAAGATAAAATTGACCACGTTTCAACCGCAAAATTATTCGATGGGACAGGATTGCGCGAATAGTCACGCCTCGGCACTCCACGGACATTCCATTTGAGTTATCGCATTGCGTGTATCTAAGTTATGATAGTTGAGTATTTATATATATGTGTGATAAATGTGTCTTATTTAATCCAGAAAGTATGTGTATTGAAATAAATATGAGATTGGAAAAAGAAAATAATCGGCTCATGCATGCATCAGTGGGTAAGTCTTGTTAATCTATTTAGTAATGATTAAGCAATGTACTAAACACCAAATTTTAGTTTAAGTATTTACGCAAAATTAATTTGTACTTGATATTCTTAGTATCGACACTTTTGGCAATCACGCCCGTAACACCACATTTATGGTGCCGTGACCAGGATTATAATAATAAAGGCACATTATGGTGCCGTGACCAGGATTATAATAATAAAGGCACATTATGGTGCCGTGACCAGGATTATAATAATAAAGGCACATATACATGCACAGCCAACTCCTAAGTCCATTTTCGATCCATCTGTATATATTATTTGTGGAGATATATGATTGGTTGGAGGTTTTACTGTGCTATATATTTTAGGATTAGAGGCAGGATGTCTTCTGTAGGGATTGACTGAAATTTCAAAATTGTTTGGATTAAATATTTCATCATGTAATATGCAGGATTTTTTTAATTTGAGAACTGTGGCTTTTGCATGTTCAGTTTGTGCTAAAGTATGAAGAGATGCTATTCCTGAAAGTACACATAGGGCAGCATTTGATGTTGTTTTATAATATTCTGTGATCCGGAGAAGGAACTGACGTTGTATGGCTTGCAGTTGTTTTTGTTTCCGAACAGTTATAGGCTGCGCCCAAATTTCTGTACCATATAAGACTATTTTTGTTATTACTGTATTGAACAATATTTTTTGAATATGAGGATTTAGTCCCCAATTTAGTCCTTGGACATAACGTAAGTTGTTTGCTATTTTTTGTGTTTTAGTTCTGATATATTTGAGATGTTCAATCCAGTTGAGGTTTTTGTCAATGATTATGCCTAGAAATTTAAGTTTTGGAACTATTTTTATTCTATTATTTTCTATTGAAAATTTTGGTAGTCGAGTGATTTTTTGAGATTTTTTATGGAAAATTATAGCTTTTGATTTTTCTTCACTTATTGTCAGTTTCAATTTGTTGCATTCAGTTTTAAAAAGATGAAGAGTTTCATTTACATTATTTTCCAGAATATTTCTTGTTCTACCACTGATCACAAAAGCTGCGTCGTCAGCAAAAGCAACACTTTGTGTATGGGTTGGTCATTTGAAAGATGTTATTGAGTTAAACATAAGGTTCCAAAGGTCAGCACTAAGGCAGGAACCTTGTGGACAACCTCTTTGTTGGGCATATTCTATTATCTTATTGTTGTATATTATAAAACTTTTTCTTTCACATAGATAATCTTGAAGTAAGTTAAATATATTTTTTGGACAATTTGCTTTTCTTAATGCTTCAAGTACAGATGGCCACCATAATGAGTCAAAAGCTTTGGTTAGATCTAGGCAAATAAAAGCAGAATGCAGATTATTGGAGTTATTGATATGAATTTGGTTTAAAGCTGAATCTATGGCATTCGTTGTCGATTTATTCGGGATGAATCCAAATTGATTATTGCTGATAAATTCTATTTTTGTTAGATGATGTCGTAGGCGATTTGCTATTATTGTTTCTAAGACTTTTCCTATTGCCGGTAATAAGTTGATTGGTCTGTATGACTTTAGAGTATTTGTATCTGCGCTTGGTTTGCTAAACAAAGTGACTTGACCAGTTTTGAAATGAGTCGGAAATGTGCTTAATTGTAGGCATTTATTACTGAGATCTAAGAAAATAGTTCGAATAATAGAATGAAAAAGTTGGACTATTTGGTTAGGTATTCCATCTGGTCCTGGTGCCTTATTTCTTGCTAAATTTGTTATTATATTAGAGATTTCCTTTAATGTAAATGGAAAGTCATCCATTGTATCTGGAGCTGTATTATTATTTCTGATGTACGATTGTTCAGGAGTATCTTCTTAAGAGGAGTCTTATAGAAAAACTTGTTCCATGATATTAGAAAGTTGCATCTTGATCTTGATGTTGAGATTGATTGAGGTTTGAAGTAATGGAGATTTGGGTTGGTTTAAAAACTTTGTTCATACAGATCTTGTAAATATTTCCATATCTTTCTGTGTTTTTGGTACATTAATCTCTCCAGCATTTATTTTTAGCTGATAGTATCATTTCTTATACATTGCTTTTTGTTGTAAGTATATAATGTAAAATTTATCTTTCAGTTCTTGAAAGGAGGCTTTTTTCATATTCCTATAGAATGCTCTTGTTTTGTTTCTCTGTATCCTTAATTCTTTAGTCCACCAGTTTAAGTTAAGTTTAGTATTTGGTTCTTGGGTTATAAATGATTGTTTGCAGCAGTGCTGTATGAATATTGTAAGGTTTTCCATTGATTTATTGAGTGGAAAACCTCCAATAAACAATAGTCCATCATAAGACAAATCCTAAAATAACGGTCCATCATAAGACTCTAGTTCCTAAAAATGGAAGCTCTTAAAAATGAATATTCAGCGTTTGATTTTCCTTTGTTTCATGGAATGCTTATGATTAGTTCATAAGAATATTTGCACATTAGTTTATATTTCCCTTCTCTTAAATTAGATTAGACCGAATTAACAAAAACTCTTGTGTTTTATAGCTTGCAGGATGTGAAGTTCATTTCCACTTTTCCTTCAATGAATATAAAATTCGAAATCACGGAAATATTTGAAATTCTTCTAATAATTCTGTTCTATAAACACATTTAATATCTTGCGTATGGAAATACTGAGGCTAGGTATAGCGCAAAGCGATGAATGTCACTTAAAATCCAAACACACGAATATTGAACTCCAATATTAGATGGCAGCTTTCCAGTAGAAATTCGAAGAACTGAAACTGCACAGGTACAAGTTATGACTGTCTAAATTACTGATTTCTAACGCTTCACTCAAGCAAAAAACAAAACGGAATTTAAAACTCTTTCCGAAGATTTCAAATAAAGAAAGTATTAGAGGGAAACCTGTTTTGCATATCATTTTTTCATATGCATAACGCAATTTCTTTAGCAAAAATGCATTAAAAAAGTCCTCTGATTCATTTCTTTCCCAAATGCATTTTGATTATTTTGTCAGAAAATAAAAACTGACATTTTACAATGAAACTAAATGGAACGTTTAGATTAGCTCATATATTATTTTCATTACTTGTATGCAATATAATATTATTTTCTTTGCTTATGTGAAGTGTTTTGAATTTAAATTGTTTCAGAAGGATGTCTTATAATTTAATTTGATTTTATTGATGACACTGTCCCTCATTTCTATCGTAAAAAAAGTATAGGGTGTCTCAAAATTAACGAAACGACCCACCAGCGAACGAGCGGTAAAATCTCTTAACACTAGTAGTTCCGGCCTGGTTTCGAATCCAACCGAACGGGCAGTCTGTATGGGCGTTTTCCTTGTTTCCGTCAGGCGTAATGTGTACACGTGCCAGTTTCTCTTAAAAAGCCCTCCCCGAAGGCATCCCTCCACTAGTGTACTTTGCCATATTAAACTAAATCCAAAACGAAAATTAACGCAAGATTAAAATTTAATGCCATTTCCATTTCACGTGATTGAAATCGCTCTCTGAAGCACATGTTGTAGCAATGATATTCTGGTTGGTAATGAGTTATTCGTGAAAGAGAAATGTACAGTGCAGGAATGCATAACTATTGCCCAAACATTGCAAATTATAGTAATTACCAATGGTATACTTTATTGAAGCAGTGTAATTTCACTTAACAGAGTGATGTCGCTATATTAAAGTATTAGATTGCTATTTACACTTACATAAAACTAATTAAATAAATAAATACTTTGCAATACATTGCTCGTATTGCATAATTACGAAGAGCTTAATTTATTTAAATCAAGTTATTGGACATGGTAAAGCATATAAGAGTTATCTGCCTATAGCAATCTGAGTTTTGATTTTTTAGTCAAAACAACTCACAACGTTGAGGTTTATTATACATTGATTAAATAAGAATCTTGAAATTTCGCATTGTAGAAGGCAAATCTTAAGATTTTACTCTGTTACACTAAATTTTCTCACTCTTCACTTTTTTGTTCTTTTTGTTGTGACCTTTCCTCAAATATATTTATCCAGAAAACTTTAGTTAATAAAAATTTATTTTCTTGAACATTTCGATGCTTATTAAAAATATGACAATTTTAACTAGCACCTGTGGAAGGTATGTTCTCCTTGCTTTCCGTATGCCTTCGTGGTGTAACTGGAAACACAATCGACGCGTATTCATGAGGTCCATAATTCTAATTCCGGTGATGGCATTGGTAATTTTTTGCGTCCGAACATCAAAAATGCTAACGGCGGCGTTAAAAAGTGGCGCCAGCATTAAAAAGATGGCGGACATAGTTCGTCACCACCAGGATTTGACGATTGGGTTCCCTCGTCCCCAGTTGAAATTTGAAACGTGGAGAATATGAGGTATTTTCTCTTTCCTTTCCGCATGCCTTGGTGATGTAACAGGAAGCATATTAGACACGTATTCTGGAGGTCCGAAGTTCGAATTCCGGGCAGGGTACTGCTCACTTTTCACGTCTCTATCATAAAAAAACCTAATGGCTTTACAGCTCTAATTCTAATTTTTACTGTCCGTTTCCTTTGGTCCATCTTATTTCACAGATTTTTAAATTATTTCTCTCAATACACAACACTAAACTTACTTCATTTTGAAAGTTTTTATATCTGCTTCCCTGCACAGAATAAATTTATGTATTTATGTCTTATTGAGAAAGACCTGTCTTCGACTGGATCAAAGCTTGTTTTTGTTTCTTCTTTTGTTTCCTATTCCTTCTTTACTCCAACACGAACGTCATATTTACTGTTTGTATAACTGCTAGGATAAAAAAATATTCGTAAATATATATTTGCGATAACCTACTTTCTTTTGAATTTTATACTAGTTTGTTTCTGGATCAAATCCTTAGAGTACATAAAATTTGTAATAGATTGTTAGAAATGTTCCATTCAACATTATAATCCTTGAATACAGGAACAAATAAAATTGAATATAACATGAGATAACTAAATAGCATTCAAATAGCAATCCTTGATGTCAGGGTTAGTATATGCCTTTCGTAGGAATTTGCTTTTCTCCAAGATAACTGTATCTGAGACTGAGATTTATTACTGCATTCTATCGGAAAGCACTTCATCTGCCAATTATTTCTCATTTGTCTGTTATGCTCGAGTGGCATAAATGCGCAAACTTCGAATTGTTTAATGGGGTGTATGCGTTAAGGAACTGTGAAACGTAGATTTAGCCCTGCAGGTAAGCCTGTTAGTTAGTTAGGGAATCGCTAATACTGCATCATATTCCATTAGCGTCGTCCTTCCATCAACAGGCATCTGTTTGGATTAAATGTGGGGAAGTACTACCGAATATATAGGCTTTACATAGCTTATGTAACTATAAAGTTAACTATAACAATTTAGTGTCGAAATAAACAGAGTCTTCGCTTTCAAAAACAAAATGTAATGTAAATAGTGCTCATACAATCCACTTATGTTGTGAAAGGTATTACGATATACAAAATATCTGATGTGGACACCGCGTGACTTCTTTGCGAGGCCTATTAAATTATATACATTTTTTTCTTCATTTAGTTTAAGCTCTTTTCCTCCAATTTCATTAGAGATATATTTCAAAGCCAATTAATTCAATTCTCACTTTGCGCAAGGCAAAAATACTTAAAAGTTCAAAATATCTTCATTGCAAATTATGAAATACAGAAAACCTAATAAACCAAATGCAGTCAAGAAGAGTTAAAATGCAGTTTTTGCTATTAAAAGTTGAATTTCTATGAAAAAACAAACAATTCAGCCAGCGGGTAAGAAGGCATGTTTTACAGTGCAAATAATTGAGAGTTTACTTTTGGTCCCATTCGACAAAAAGGCACTGATGTTGGTGTAGACACTATTTAATTCACTATTCTACTAAGAGTTTCAAATGTGAACAAATATTGGCTTCGTTATGCTTAGTAGCACTTAAACAACTTTTAAATTATAGATAATTCTACAACTATTGCATGCAGATTCAGTAAAAACATAAACTTCTTAACTGGGACATAAGAGCAGCATAATTCATTTATTTTTAAAGCATAAAATACACAATTTACCAAATTATAAGATTACAAAAACTGAATTCATCATACTCATATGTATATACATTTAGTGCGGCCTATTCTATCCTCACGTATAGATGTCACACAAAAACATCGTTTAAATGGATTAAAAAGCTGTTAAAATGTATATTTTCTTAGAAGTATGATACTCGAAATTTTTCTCAATTTCAATACTTCCTTTACTTTGTACAAGGAACTAAAAATCGCCGATATTTAATACCTAAAAAATTTAGCACTATTGAATGTTTTTGCTACATTGAAGGCCTAAAAAAATATCGGTAAATCGAAACCGAAAAGGAAGAGAGTGTTGAATTAGTGAGACAACCCATCCAAACAAGAAATTAAGAAAGCAGTCGCTTTGAAATTTTATCTTTTATTAACATATTATTATTAAATATAAATAATTTTGAAGCAAGTACCAGAATTCTTTTAAAGCAAATACCAAAAATGAAATATAATACAATCAAAATCTATAAAAATTCTCTAGTCTGTTCAAGGAGATACTCTCATCTTGTGGAGAAACTGTTATTAATTAAAAAAAATAAACGATAATTATTTACTACTGTTAAGACCAAGAAAATAAGTAAATTAAAATTAAGAATCCAAAATAACTGTAAATAAATTTTGAAAAAAAAACTATTAAAAATTCTGAATGATCTATTAAACATTGTTTTAAGAGAAAACTAAATATTGTTGCATTTTACGGGTTCGTGGATTTGGATGATGGCAACACTTCATAAAGGATCAAAACACAATTTATTCGTTAGTATTACACAGGACAGTTCCAAAAGACACATTCACACTCGTTGGAAATCTACGATAAACACTCTGAAGCGATCAGCCACCCAGCCTTCAGGCTATAACAGTGAAGACAGCTTCACAGCAAATGATTAAAGTACAGCTCCCGACTCGATAGATCGCTCTCAAGCGGATAGACAGAATATATATATATATATATATCTTTAACCTACTTTCGAGAACATTCCCGAGAAAACAGCTAAAAATGTGTTCTAGAATGTTTTCCTTACGTGTATGACACATCGCCAAACGGGCGGTGATTTTGCGCCAAATCGAACAACCCTGCCATTCTCTGACACCTTTTACCAACCCTAAGCCGGCCGTTGACTCCCGTTGCTCAGTCGGTGGACTTCTTTCTCCGCTCCTATGGAGGTGTTTTGTTTTGGACCCGCTTTGCGAGAAAGCTAGCTCACCGCGCAGCCGCTGGGCATCTCACAATAATATTCTGCACCAGATAGAAGAAAAATATAAAAGTACGGAGATTTTTAGTGTGTACAATAAAAACTGCGAAAGAAAAAAAGAAAGATTTTTCAAAAACTGCAAACTGTAACATACTTAAGTGTAAGTACTTCGAAAAGTTACAAACTCAACGTAAAAGAAACTATGAAAAAGAAATGTATGTAAAAGAAACCATGAAATGCTAAGATGCTTAAACAAAACCAGTTTTAATACCATTATTATAAACTACATTAGATGAAAAGAACTCTCAAATTTTGAAATTCCTTTCAACTAATTTTGCTGCCTAAAATTATTTTAAGTTCTTCGAATTTTAAAATCGTTAGAATTATCTACTTAATAGAAAAGAATTATAAAAGCCATAAAATATATAGGCTGGAAAGGACTGCAGTTAACATCAAATGCTGCAAAATAATGCAACATGTATAGAATGTTCATTAAATTCTGTAAAATGTACTTCTTTGCATAGAAAAAGAAACAATCAGCTTTTAAACAAGAGAAAGAAAGAAACAAGAAATCTAACTCTAATGACGATGTTATAATATTCCCGGTTAACTATATCCATAGACTGAAGGAAAACATCATGGTTTTCAGCTAGAAGAATGGAGATGTGTTATCATTCCTTCAACGAAATTAATACAAATATTCATATTTATAATAGTATGTGAGCAGTTAGCATCATAAATATAAATATTACGATTAGTCTAATTATCCTTTGAATAATTTACGAGAACTGGGGAGCATATTATGTTTTTGTATAATACTGTTCGTATTTGAGAACAGATAAATGGCAAATTTATCATTTTCCTTTCCAACTGTATCGTAATAATATTGTTTAATTAATTTAACCTAAATATTTTTGATATCTCAGCCATATTCTGTCTAGAAAATATAACTGAACACATCTGAATCTTTCAAAAAAGTACCCGATATTATTTTTAAATATTTTTGACAGCTGTTGATAACAATTTCCAACAACCAAGAAAAGTAATTATACAACAGAATTTGCTGCCTCCTCATACATTTATGAATCATTTCAATGATAAATGTGTTGAAAATAAATAATTCCTTTTATGTAATAATGAATGAAATTTTAAACTATGAGAATTTTGAAATTAATAAGACGATCCTGCTCTTTGTTCTTAATTATAAAATTTCAATTTAATAATTTTAGGATATAGAAACGCTATGGGAATTCTAATAATTAACTTATTGCTGCGAACATATTTTCATTTGTTTTGATATTTATTATAGCATGCTAAAATTTTTAATTAATATACACTGGTGTGCAAAAATTAAGGACGAAGTCGAAAAATTAGCATATCAGCTGAACGAAGAGGCAGAGCGGACAGAAAGACCAATCAGGAGATTAAGTAAGGTGAGGTATGGTAGCATATGCGCAGATATGCAGGTAGACGTAATGGGGGAGTGTCTGAGTAGTATAAAGCATGTTGTCGGTGTAAGATCAGTATTTCTGGCAAAGAGATTGCACGCCGTGTAGCAGTTAAAATCACACCGAGTTGCTGCCTCAGCGAGAAATGGAGAATAATCAATCTGTTAGACGACATATGGATGCTTTTACCCGAGATCGAATCATTGGGAAGTTGGAGGAAGGCCGCAGTGTGACAAGTGTGGCTGCAGAGTTCGGAATTGCTCACAACATCGTTTCACGACTTTGGAGACAATTTCAAACTACAGAAACAGCTATCCGGGGGTTTAGTAGTGGTCGTCCACGAGGAACCACACCCGCAGATGACCGGTATATTGCCTTACAGGCCAGAAGAATCAAGCGGCAGACAGCGGGAGAAATCGCTAGACAGACTGGACGACCGAGATCGCTTTTTACCGTGGCCAGAAGACTGCACGGTGGTGGTCTGTTTGCACGACGCTCTGTACGGTGTGTACCTCTAACGCCTGCCCATCGGAGAAGGCGTTTCCTGTGGTGCCGGGAACACCGGAATTGGAGAGACAATGAATGGGGACGAGTACTCTTTACAGATGAGAGCAGATTCAGTCTGAGTAGCGATTCTTATCGCATACTCATCTAGAGAGTGCGGGGAAGCCGCAATCATCCCTCGAACATCATTGAAAGGGACAGGTATGGAGGTGGCGGTGTTCTCGTTTTGGGGAGGCATCATGCTTGGTAGTCGTACAGACCTTCACATCTTCGACGCAGGTTCAGTCAACGGAACCCGTTATTGTAACGAGATTCTTCTTCCATATGTGCGTCTTTTTAGAGGCGCTATGGGTCCGCAGTTCCTTTTCATGGACGACAATGCACCATGTCATCGCACAGTAGCTGCCTAACAGCTCTTAGAGAGTGAGGATATTGAACGTATGGATTGGCCGGCACGATCTCTGGATCTCAATCCCCTCGATCATGTATGGGATTTTCTAGGCAGACGCTTGGCAGCTCGTACCTTACCAACAGTAACGATTCCGGAGCTTCGATTGGCGCTGCAAGACAAATGGGCAGCAATGCCTCAACAACTCATTGACACCCTCATTCTCAGCATGGGCAGACGCTGTGAAACCTGCCTAGCAGTCAGGGGAGATCATATCCCCTATTAAAGACCGGATGTTTCTTGCTGGACACTCATCACAGGGATGTTTCGGCCTTCAGTCGCATTGAGCTCCATGCTACTTTTTCAATAAAGCTTCTTTTTATCCCTCTGATTTCTCTTTTAGTAAGTGTTGCTTACATTACTCATGTCCTTACGTATTGGGGATCTTACGATATTAAATGTGTTGATTTGGAAAACTTTTGTACAAAGTTATATTGAAAAAACCGTCTCGTCCTTAATTTTTGCACACCAGTGTGTTTAAAATGTTATTTTGACAAAAAACAAAGATTATTGCAATTAGAGTTAAATAAGTTGAAATACTAGGGAAAACCCATATACATAGATCTTTAAATCTTATGTAAAGAATGTGACTCTTCTATCTTCTTTCTGATTCGTTTAGTTACGATTTGCTAATAATTAAACAACCATATCTTCTTTTGCAATTATCATGCTATGGAATGTAATTTTCAGTTATTTTAGGAGAACAAAAATGACCGACTGATATTGTTGTAAAATAGCGGTTCTTAGAGATCTCTTCAATTCGCTCAAACGAACAGACAGAAACTGACAGTTTATTGCAAAAGAAAAAGTACATAGCGGAAATATTAGTTGTAAAAATAACAAAGAGATAAAGCAGATCTTACATAACACACAAGAAATATACCTCTAACAAAGTAAACTCTATTAACTCTTTGAGCCAAACTAGCGCTGAAATCATTCAGAATCTAAACTAATCTCCAAGTCACAACTCGCTTCCAGAACTTCGAAAATACTTCTCTCGATACTTCCAGAAAGTCGCCATATTGTCGATAAATCGGCAAAATCGCAGCTTTGAAGACAAAAACTGTCGTCAAGGTCTGTCAGAAAAGTTTTTGCTTATATATCGGGCTCTAGTAGAATTATTTTCACAACTTAAACATTACATTCAGAATCACAAGCGATATCATTTCATACAAGGTAAATAAAATACATGATCACAAATTTAATTGAATATAAAATGCCCTTTAAAATCATTATACAAAATTCAACAGTTGCAAAATAAATAAATAACAACAATGCATAGCAATTTAACGATCAACAAAAGCAACAATACAATCAAATGGACTTAAATATTTACAGATATTTACAGCAGTCTAGTAAAACTGTATAGACCAACGAAGAAAAGAGCAGCAAAATGATTCTGTAGTTCAAGCCTTGTTTATAGTGAAACTTTCAACACACGCTTAGTTTTACTAAAGTTAGTTTAGTTAGCGCTTAGTTTTTTTTTTTTTTTTTCTTTTTTTTTTTTTTTTTTTTTTTAGTAAAATAAATCAGTTTATACTTCTGAGTTTGCCATAACTTACTAGCGACATGTAGGAGATTAATATTTCGTCTGGTTTAAAACCTCATAAAGCTTTATGTTTGCAGTTCATGTAGGAGTAGTCTGAGCAGCTATCTTAATATATGTTAATCATTGATTAGTAAATGTGTTTTAGTCGTAAATTTTGCTTTTGCTTATTTTAGTGGTCTGTTTATGTCCTCCATGTAATTCTTAGGGAAACGATGGAATCTTCCAAAATGAACTGCGGAATTTATAGCAGTGGTATAGTTGGAAATTACTTTTATATATATTGGAACTATACGATTGGGTTAATAATGGGTAATATTATAGCGCCAGACATGGTTATAGCTCCTTACGAGGTGTTAGCATAGTATAAATAACTCTGAACTCCAGTCGAGTTGCAGAAAACGTTGCAGACGAATTGAAGCGCCATCTAAAAGTCAATACAATAGCCAAAAGGAAAGATGTGCTTCTTGGGATTCATCGGAACTTTCATGAAATTGATGGTCTTAAAGCAATTTCATTCTGAATAATAATAAAATGATGTTCGTCTTTCGAATATGGACACGTGCCATGCGGGATATCTTGCAAAGATAAAGTGCAATAAAACTCTTTACACTGGTACACATATTTCATTCACTGCGATTTCCATTATTTGGGCTTGTGAATGAACTTGAAATCAGGTGATATTCTGTTGACGAGATATTCAAATCCCTGCTGCGTAAAAATGATTATTAAGAGTTCAACGGGTATTCTTCCGAAGTTTTAAAAGTTTCTGCTCAAGTTATTCTGGTATTTTGACAAATATGGTGATTATACAAAAGAGAAATTTTGCCATTTTTCATATAAATTAAAAAATCTCTCATTTATTATTCATATGCTGTTAGTTTTATGTGAATACAACTAACATTATTAAGTTATTTATCAATAACTAAAGTTATTCAGTCTTATCCGAGTACAACTAATGTTACATATTAATTTACTATAACGTTATTCTTAACTGTAACAACCCGTACTAGTATCAAAGAATAATCTTGTCATATGAATTATAGAATAATGAATGTAATTGATTTTAAGATATCAGTTATTTTTATCATAATTACTAAAATGTAAATGCACATTTAACGCGGTATTCTATTAGTTATTTACTAGTTCTAGATATATCGCTCTTAACAAAAATACAAATTTGAATTTACGAGAAAAGTCCGAAAAGTTCATATCGATTTTTGTTAGGTGACATAAAGACAGGTCTGGCATTATTAGAATGATTGAAAAGAAATGCATAATATTGCATTTTCAAATTTCATGCGTAATATCGTAAAAGACGGTATTTCATATTTGGAAAGGCATTTGGATGCGATCTGTCAATTTATGTCAGTTTTTATACGCCTTTGAGCATGGAAGGTTTTAAAGTGCATATTAGGCGCTTAATGCTTTTCTTTTACGGGAAAGGAAAAAATGCCACACAAGCGGCAAACAATATACTCACTATATATGGGGAAGGTGCTGAAGCTGAAAACGCTGTGCCGAAGGTGTTTGCTAGGTTTAAAGCTGGTGATTTCAGCCTTAAAGATCAAAAACGCCCGGGTAGATCTTCTGCAAGAGATGAAGATCAGACTAAAACACTATGTCAAAACCCACTAGAGCATTTTGAGAAGTTTGGCTACGTAAATCATTTTGATGTATGGGTTCTTCACGATTTAAAGGAGAAAAATCTGATGAATCGCATTTCCATTTGCGACTCTGTCTCTATAAAAGCAACAAGGAGACACCGTTTTAGAAGCAAGTAGTAGCGGGGGCTTAAAAATAGATCATTTGTTCATCATCAATTTTTCAGTGAAAACGATCCTGAGGAAAGCAGAATTAACTCCAAAAGCCGATTTTCACCGAAAGAAGGTAATCCTCTGTGTCTGGTGGGATTGTAAAGGTACCCTGTATTATGAGCTTTAACAAACAAAGAGACAATAAACTGATAAACGTACCGTTTCCAATTAGACGAATTAAAGACAATAATTGAAGAAAAACAACCCGAAATAACTAATCGTAAAGGCCTCGTATTCCATCAGGAGAATGCGAGGAGAATTATTGAGAATTATGTGTCTTTGATAACTCCAAAAATGTTGCTGAAATTCAGTTGGGTTATTCTACTCCTTCCACCATATTCACCAGATTTTGCGTCCTTTAATTTCCACCTATTTCGATCATTACAAATTTCTTTTAATGGAAAAACTTAAATTTTTGGTCGATATAAAAATGACGTAAAAACGATTTTTGCTGAAAAACCTGAGAGATTCTGGATGAACGAAAAGCCGTGTTAAAGATGAAGAAAGAATGTAAAACATAATGGAACCAATACAGTTTAAGAAACGTACATTAAAATTAACATTTTCTGTGTTTAAATTTTCCTTTAGGGATGTCTCGAACTTTCGGACAGCTCAATAATATTACAGTAATTAAACACTTAAATGAATCAAGATCATAAATGAATGCATAGTATTAGCTCATAATGGTAAAAAAAATATTTTCAGCTTCTGTGGCATGTATATTTAACCTAAGAATTACTCTTCCTTTCACATTTAGAAATGCGCATTGTACAAAGCTAGGGAGAGAAGTGTTAAAACAATCAATTCATTCTACATTGAGAACGTAATGGAAACCTGTTCACCCTTCAATTAGGTACCAAGTTTGGAATTTAAATCCCTTCTCATTTAGAAACTTGCTGAAAATTGATTAGTTTAACTAATTCGCTTTCGAATTTCTCTGTATACCTTATCCATCTCATGCTTGTTTATTTGCAATAAAAGGAGATGGTTGTTTGATTCACAATCGAGACCGAAGTGGAAAGGAGAGCACTTGTGATGCAGATGAGTTTAATTGTCTTTCCAGTTTTTCATTTTTAAGTCAACATAATTTTGTAAAAGTTGAGTACTAATAAGAACTCAATGTAAGAAGAAACATTATTTTCTATTTCTTTTTTTTCCTTTTATAATTTGGATCGAAAATGTAAATAAAAATTAACACATTGAGTAGTAAGCTGATTTAAACTCCAGCTACTGAACTGAAAATACGTAAAATGAATTGCACGAAATAGAAGTTGCACATAGTGTTACGTTAATATTTCAGCTTGTGGTGATTTATAAATATTGCCGTTAAAGGAATTTGAAGTTAGGATCTAGTTTAATGATATTACTGAAGTTCGAAACTTTATCAGCCAAACTATAATTATTAATGGCGTTAAAACAATGAACTACATTTATGTTGAAGCGAATACGAAAGATATTATTTGATATATAATTAGGGTAATTTAATGCCATTTATAGTTGCAAAATGACTGTTTGTAATACTTGAATGACCCTAATACAACATACTTCGGCGAAGTGAATCAACAAAGAGGACTCATTTCAAAATAGAATAACAAATATTAAATTTAATTAATTTTCGAAATTATTAAATATCGTAGTTTTAGTAATTAAAAAGCCACTGGGACTTTCAAGTATCAAACACTAGTATTTTTTCAAGTATCAAACACTAGTATTTCAAGTATCAAACACTAGTATTTTGTTATCTTTTTTTTACAATCCGCTCTTTAATATAAAACCAAGCATAGACGAAATATAATGGAATAGACATTTGATCATACTTATATAATCCGACCAACGTTCATTATTCTTGCGTGAGCTTGGAAGATTCCAAGTATGACCTAGTGTTCCAGTTACGATTATTTGTCTGATAGTTAAATGCCACACTTGTTTACAGATCCGTAAAATGTCACTTATGCTTCTATTTGAACGGTAGTTATAAAATCCTAGTACAAGAATACCAGCAACAATTTTTAAGCACAAATTTCTGAGAGTGGTATTTCTCATACCTTCAGCATTGTATCGAATATGAAACAGAAAAAAAAATTAAGATGATAATCCTGAATGCAGCATTACAACTCTTCGTACGTCTTCAAATTCTACGAGCATGTGAGATTCTATCACCGCTTGGTTGATATGATCAGTTGATTTCATACATTGTGATCACGAGTTAAATGATATTTTCTTTTGAAGTAACGGATAATTTTCGCAAATCTTATTACTAATTATAGGCCAATCTTCATGCAGTTGAACGTTTTAGTTTTAATCATCGCTGTACCATCATTGCATGGTGCGATGCTACTAATATCCATCTCCTATGGCCCTACTAAGACAGGTGACAGGTGAAGGAGGACGGGGACGCCTGTCGTCTAACAGAGGTAAACAGGCATATGTCCCACACCCTCCCCTATCCAGACGCAACAACTCCATGTGGCCCCATAAGGGCGCACCGGGAGTTTATCGATACTTCAACATAAATTACTACTTACTCATAAATTACTGCCTACTGATAACATATAAATTCTGCTTATTAGTAAATTATCGCATACACATAAGTTACTGCTTGTACCTGAATTACTGCTTACACATAAATTACTGCTTGCACATGAAATACTGCTTACATTAATATGATTACATCGATATGGTGCATTAGTATGCTGCTCAGTTACATATACATGCTACATTACGCGTTAATTTGATACATAATTACACATTATTATGATACAAATACTGACAAATACTGCTTACACATTAATATGATACACAATTGCATAATACATTGTACATATGGCAACATTCAGATCGCAGTTCACTCATATTGGGTTATTCAGTGCGGAGTATGAAACAAAATGTTGTTTCAGTTAAAGAATATACTACATAGTTGCAATGCACCGTTGCGTTACACACATATACTGTTGCACTATACATAACTGCTACTTTACACATAAGTTACTGCCTGCTGATGACACATAAATTACTACTTATAAAAGTTACTGCTTGCACTTAAAATTCTCGTTACACATTAATATGATACATTATTGCATATAGCATTGTACATACGGCAACATTCGGATCACAGTTTGCACACATTTGGTTATTCAGTGCGGAGTATGAAACAGCATGCTGTTTCAGTCAAGGATTATATTACATAGTTGCATTGTGCATAGTTGCGTTATTCCATTGCATTACATACATATTCTGTTGCATTGTACATAAATTACTGCGTACTCATGAATTGCTGCCTACTGATGATACATAAGTTCCTGCTTACACGTAAGTTACTGCTTACAGACTAGCATGATACATAAATACTCATAAATTACTCCTTACACATAAGTTACTGCTTGCATATGAAATACTGCTTGCATATTATGATACATAGATACTCATTAATTACTGCTTACACATAAGCTGCTTGCACAGAAGATACTACTTACATATTAATATGATAAATGATTACATATACACATTACCTTACACATTAATATACTTACATATGCACATAAATATATGCATTACATTACACATTATTACTCCTAAATTACTGTTTACACATAAATTACTACTTACACTTGAATTACTGCTTGCACATAGAATGCTACTTACACTTTAAATGATACATAATTACATATACTCATTACATTACACATTAATATGATACATGATAACACATTAATATAATACAAGTACTCCTTACACATTAATATGATACATTACTGCCTACGCATAAGTTACTGCTTGCACCTTGTTACTGCTTATGCATAAATTACATGTATAAGATTACATACATATTCAGTTGCACTGTACATAAATTACTACGTACACAGGAATTGCTGCCTACTGATGTTGCATAAGTTCCTGCTTACGCATAAGTTACTGTTTACATATGGAATACTGCTTACACATTAGTATGACACATAAATGCTCATAAATTACTCCTTACACAAAAGTTACTGCTTACACGTTAGTGTGACACATAAATACTCATTAATTACTGCTTACACATTAGTATGATACATAAATACTCATTAATTACTGCTTGCACGTAAGTTACTGCTTGCACCTAAGTTACTGCTCACACATATTCCTGCTTACACATGATTTGCTGCTTGTACAGACAATACTGCTTACGTATTAATATGATACATAATTACATATACACATTACCTTACACATTAATATACTTAAATATATGCATTACATTACATATTATTACTCATAAATTACTGCTTACACTTGGGTTACTGCTTGCACATAAAATACTACTTATACATCAATATGATGCATAATTAGATACACATTACATACATACATTATTACATATACACATTACACATTAATATGATACATAATTAAGCACACACATTTGAAATACATGACAAATAAATATACATAGAGAAAACACAGTTCAACACAAAATATACAAAACATAACAGTACAATGATACAAAGTACACACAATACGATATTAAACAGCATAAAACATATATGAACATTACGTTAAACACACACATTGCATTAAACACATGAAACTACTTATAAGGTGCACAGTTATAGTGGCAGTTCAGTATAGTTTCAGGGAAAGTACTTTACAGTGGCAGTACTAGGCACATTGCGCAGAATGTACGCAATACCCACAAGTGAAACACTAGCGGTATACAGCATGCAGTATGTGTTGTTGCACAGTTTGTTAAGGCAGAATGCAGTCACTGAGACCATTATGAATAGCACTGTTTTAGAATGGGAGGCAAAGGTCTTGGCCGTAGGCCTTAATGATGTTAACGATTTTGCACACTGTGTTGATTGCCGCTTTATTTTTAAGGATAAACTTGTGGAAGGCAGGTATGTTCGTGAGTTCAGGGAAATGGTACTGTTCTGTGAGTGGGCACCAGAAGATATAGTGATCGGGTGTCCCCTCTTCCCCGCATGCACACAGATCCGTGTTATAAATAGTGCGTCTGTTGAAGTAGTCCTTGAAGGGACCGTGCCCAGTTACAAAGTTAGTAAGTGGAGCGTTTGCTATGAGTCTCTCCGTTGTCACCATCGGTAGAAAGCCATACACTCTTCTTCCTGTGTTTTCATGTTCCCATACTCTTTGCCACCACTGGACTGCTGCGCCTTTCAGCAGTCTTTTAATATGGGAAGGTGGCGCCGGAACAGCGATGGGACGTGCGTTGATGTTTGAGGCTGCCTCTTTGGCGAGCACGTCCGCTGCCTCATTACCTGCATTGCCCTTGTGAGCTTTTACCCACGTCATGTCCACGTGTACCTGTGGGTTATCTTTTAAGAGTTGTTGAAGGCCGATGATCAACGGGGAAACATGGTTGTGTTTGCTTAGGGCCAGCAAGGCAGACTTACTATCCGTATAGAGATAAGCTTTTGAGATTTTTCGGCTTATTAGATATTCAACAGCAGCTGTAATTGCTATCACTTCGGCCTGAAAGACGCTATTGCTGTCACCTAGGTGGCCTTTCCAATGATGTAATTCTTGGCTTGCCAAAAGTGCAGGAAAGCACTGCCAACGCCTTCAGAATGTTTAGAATCATCAGTGTAAAGTGTATGGTTGCTGATGTGCTGTATTTCCTTGTTGGGCTCTTGCATGATGTGGGTGTGGACCCCTAGTCCTTTATGCGCTGGATGTGTGTGCAGCGGTGTTTTGGGGTGCTCATAAAGTGCTGGACTGTAGAGAGTACCTACGAAGGAGGCGTCTTTCCTCAGGTGAAGGACTCCCGTTAAGACAAGAGTCTTGGCGGATAATGTTATCTGGAGTTTTCCAAAAGTGTCACTTCAGGAGTTAGAAAACGCTTCTTTGGCAATAGGAGTTGGCGTGCACTTTCATTACCACTGAGCCTCTCCAAGCATCTACAAGAATGGAACAGCAGGAATGGCTCTATTCATTGGCATTTTTTATCATCCATACCTATAGTTATTTGCTTATGTAAATGAGGAAATTTACATGCTAGTCAGTAAATAGGAAACAGAAAAGGGGTAGTTTAAAAGTTTATTTCTTCCCACTAAACAATAGAAGAACTTGATGTGATTAATAATACCAACGCCTAAAGAATGCGTTTAATACATGGGGGATTAATGTCGGCATATTCGAGTCTGCAATGAAAAGGTGAATTTAGAATTCATCCTTCTATCCAGATAAAAACTCTTACTATCCCGATATCTAACTGTAATTTCAGTTCGCTTTATCTGCAAGCAATAGAACTTGGACACATATTTAAATTGAAATTTTTATTCAGTGTTTAACTGTATCATTCTCCACCCATTGATATTCCTTTGTAAATATACTGAGCAAGAAGACATAGAAATCTGTGTCTATGAGCAGATTTTTCATATAAAACGTTAGATAAGAAAATATTAAAAAGAAGGTTGCTCTACTTACTAATTCCATGAAAAGAACAAATTTTCTTACATGGGGCATTCAACAAAAAGAATAGTACTTTAAGCAGCTTCAGTTTGCGGGCAAAATCTCACAACGCATATGAACAAACAGCTAATAGGGATGCAACGAACCCAACTGCTTTTAATATGTTGAGCATATCGGATTTCATCAACTTCATCCTTCAAGTATTACCGAGAATTCCTCCCTTTGAGAATATTAAAAACTCGATCTTTCAAGCTGAACTGATAGCACTGAGAGCAGCCATTAAACTAGCTATCAACCTAAGAAACGACAGTGCAGTGATATATAGCGATTCAGCCTCAAGTATTGTGGCAATACAAGACCAAAATAATAAAAGCGAGTAAGTTCATAGCGAAAACGCTTGCTAACAAACTGTCCTCTGCACTAAAGACCTATGTTCTACTGGGAGCATATAGACCAGTCTGCCCTAAGCGTCTGTACACGGTCTGCCTTGAAATTGTCGTACCAGTGGCTGAAGAGAGCTCACGAGACAGGTCTGAAGCTGTGCTCCACCTGTTTCTTTTGGCAGTAACTGCCAAATACCGGTCCTCATTCGTCGTTGTAACTCTGGGGCGACCTGTGCTGTAACGTCTACTCACATTACCATCATCTTGGAATCGTTGCCAAAGCCTGGAGATGACACTCTGGGCAATTCCAAGTTCGTCTGATACTTCCATTTGGTTACGCCCACATTCCAGACGGCTAATTCTACCACGTAAGAAATCATCCAAATGCGTCCTTTGTGTCATAACTATTCGGTTATTGCACTGAAATGCTTATAAAGTGTCTGCGAACAATTTTACTTCTTTGCTTGTATTCCTTATATATCACTCTCTTACACTCTCGTCATTGTGACGTACCATCGGTGTCATCTGGTTACTTCATGAAATTTGCATATGATTCTTGAAGATGTGTGTAGTGATTTTAAAGGTCATATATTTATTTTAGAGTTCGATTTCCGCGTGACTCCGAATTATCCTTAATTTATGGACATGAGTGTACTAGCCGCTACTCATCCAGCTTTCATCTGGCTTTTAAATGTACCGGAAAAAAGCCTGACGGGAACACCAAACATTAAATTTAAAAACTGCATAGAATATTACTCTGCAGAGTATTATATATATAAAAAATTACAATGAAATATGCCAATCTCTTAAAAACAGTGACATAAGAAATACGATGAAAAATTGTTGCCAAATCCATGATTCTAAAAGAATGAAACTATTCAAAATGATGCAATTTCATCAAAAAATCTATCAACAACAATAAGAAAGAAAAATTGTTGCCAAAATCGCATTTTTGAAGATGTGAGATGTGAGAAGTGTACTCGGAAGCTTCCTTTAAAAAATTTTTTAAAAATACAAAATATTATCATTTTTACAAAATTATTTTTGTAAAAGCAGTCGCAAGGATGAAAGTTTAACGTGTCCAAAATTCAAAGAAAAATAACCTGTACATTTTAAAAAATAGACTTTTTTAGAAAAAATCCCGTTGAAGAGGTGTTAAGCTCACTTTTTAAAATAAATTCGTATTTAATCGATTTATTCTAACACGAAATTTATTTTAAGTTTGTAAAATAGCTAAGTGCCTACGTTTCATGACGATGTGAAAATTGAGTGTGTAGAGTAAAATCTCGCTTTCCTATAGCCCATTATGTCTCAAAATGACGCGATTTCGTCAAACATAAAATAAAAAAAAATTCGAATTCGAATTTCGAAAAAAATCGCTTCGAGGTGCATTGGCTCTTGTCTAAATGCACCTACGTACCCAATTTCGTACCCGTGGGTCTATTAGCTTACGCGCAGCGCAAACGAAAAACACACACACACACAGACAGACTCTTTCTTTTATTATATGTATAGAAGATAGAAGATGAAAATACGTGAAACAAACTTCATGTTTTAATTGGCCTAAAAATAATAACTATTTTTAATAGATCGATCTAAACTGCGTCAATGATCTTAAATACTACAAATGCAGGTATGTTATAGCAATCAGTGAATAAAATTTCATTTGAAACTAAAACATTTCTGACTGTTTCCCGCTCTCCGTCTGAATGAGTCGCTGAGTTCCTCGCACGCTTGCTTTCTGAAACACATCGAGGTTCATTTCTCTGTATTATCCATTGTATGTTTTACGGTAAACTTCCAAAAATGTCGGATGCAGATTGCTTCCATGATGATTTATTAATCAGAATATGTGTGCCAAGAATTGTTACACCTAGTAATAAATTATACGGTATCTATATGTCTACCTTTGCCTGCAAGCTTCATACTTCTAATAAGCCATTACGCTAGCACCATCTATATCAACCATATATAGTCAACCATGATTAAAAAGTATTTGCGTCTTCTCATGTCCGCATTTCTAAATTATTACATTGATATACGAGACGTACTAACACATTTTCACTGTTAGAAATATATTTTAGGTAAAAAACACCGCGCCTTCAAAGCATTGCTATGTTATGTGACCTGTTAGACATTTAAAAAAAGATGTCTCACTCTGAATAAAAATGGATAAGAGGGAAGGAAATATATAAAATTGAATCGCATTTTATATGCCATTTTCCCTTTACACTCTCTTCCAGTACTGAATGCAACTAGGTTACCAGCAAATAAATAATAAGGATAACGTATCGAATTTCCGCTGTTGGAATCAGATAGCCTTGCACTCAGGTGATTAAACAGCTTATTCTTCGGGGTATGTAAAACCGTCTCACCCGTATGCGCATTTTGCTGCGAAATAGTTCCACAAGTGAATTCGATAAGAATATATTCGATAGTACGATAAAAATTAAATACTTATTTATAATACGAGTACATATCCATACTGTATCGAAGGATAAAAGTATATGTTTTAGTTCTCAGTATTCTAATATCCATTTCGTTCTTTTTAGCACTTCTTTTATTATAATGGATATTTTTTATTCTTTGCATAGAATTTTTTCCACGATTGCCAGAATATATATAGCTACAAGTTAACTCATGTATTATGCTTTTTACAATAAATATGAGCTACTAAATATGCAAATATGCGTTACGGCAGGTTCCAAACCACGTTCGAATAAAATGAAGTAATTATTTCTTTTGTTTTTGTACTTTTTTAGTAAATTATTTCATTCTCTGTATATTACGTTTGAAAAACATTAAGTCTTTGCTTCCATCATTGAGAAATGCATAGAATCGAGGCAGGTTTTAAAATCTTTTCAGATTAAAAAACATTTTTTCTCGTTCACTCCAAAACTTAACAGCGTTAGTGCGAGAAACTCGCTGGACACGAGTAGTTCGATCCAGATTCATATTCATACAAACGAGCTGGCTGTAAGGGAGCTTCGCGGTTTCCGAATATGTAACATACATACGAGCCAGTTTCCTTTAGAGGCGTTCTTCACGAAGGTAACTTGTCCCTAGGCAGGTAGGCTTTGAATGGTCTTAATAGATCAAATGTTTTTCACCCCAAAGTTGGCTTTTAAATAGTACTTGGATATTCTAAATTTAACTGAGTAACCTACATGTTGTGATTTTTGATTTATAAAATTGTCCACTGAATATAATTAAATTTATAGTTATTTACAATGAAAATTTCAAGCTTCCTGTTAGTAAATTTAAATCTTCGTCCTAATAGTTTTAATAGTGATTAAATAATTCACAAATATTCCATGATTGGATTGGATTTTTCAGTTATGGCAAAGCACACGAGGGATATCTGCCTAAAGGGAGGGATGCCTTCGTGGAGGACTTTCTAAGGGAAAGTAGCTCGTATACACGTTACACATGGGGAATACCACGAAAACGCCCACGCAGCCAGCTCGTTAGCGGGATCCGAAACTTGGACCGAACTACTAGTGTTCAGCGTCTTTACCGCTCGGCCGCTGGTGGGCCCAAATATTCCAGTATATATCTAGGGAAATATATGTTTATATATAACGGTTGGATATCATTTGGACAATTTAGCACGCTTTTAGCAGAAATAATCGTTTAATAGTAGTTTAGAAATAATCTTTTTAAAGAATCATTAATTTTAAAATTATTTAACATCCGCATAAATTCAAAATTTTATTAATTACAAGGTCTTTCAGAAGTTGACTTACAAAATCGGTTAATTTTGATTATGATTTGGTTCCTCCGTGAGGACAACCAATTAATATCAAAATAATTCTTTTTTTTTTTTTTTTTTTTCATTTTACTCTCTCTCATTGATTAAAATTTTCTTCGATTTGGTTGGTTTTTCGCTTCGATATTAATTTTTACGAACTAAAGTTTCATTTGCTTGCTTCCATAAAGTAGGAAAGTCTTTATACAACTTCGGTATAACTATTTCGTTCTTTGATTGAATTTTTTGCAATATCAATTTAGCTCGCTTTTAATAAAGCTTCTTTAATTTCATTTTTATTCTCCTTATTTCTGAATTATGTTTTAAATGCTCACAATAAGATAATTTTAATACAATTCTGACTTGCGCAATGCAAGTGATTCATTGTACAATTTACTACAAAATTTCGAAAAGTTAAAAAGTATTGATCAATAATAAGGGACTCTAAAATTTTGAGCAACGAGAGAGTTCTAGCAAAATATTTGAAGGCTGTAATAGATTTCATATAGCTATTTTGTGAAAATTAATTGTTTTTATGATTGTATACTGTGTGTACTCCTAATAAATAGTAATTGTTTGCTCCATCCTTTCGACATGCCTTCGGGGTGTAACCAGTAGCACACTCGGCGCATATTCAAAAGGTCCAGGTTCGAGTCTCGGCGAGGGCACTGCTCATTTTTCATGCACTCTTACTTCACAATAACCTAATCACAAAATATGAAATCGATAATAAAACAAATTTCAAATTTCAAATGTGTGTTTCCAGATGCCCATATTCGCAGGAGGATTACGTAATTCAAAATTTGATGGCTCTAGGTACCGTTGTTTTATCAGAATGCGAGAAACATACATACATTTATGCAGATTCTTTATTATCTAATTTCTTTAATACAGGGCGGTAGTATTTGGTGGCAACAATTTAAAACGTGAAAATACGCTTGCAGTGAATCAACGCAAAATGCCAAAACGAAATTAATAGTCCTTCTGGGCGAAATTGCCCCTTTGGACTGATAATAATAATAAAAAATGTTGTGGTCATAATTTTGAAGATATAGTAAGAGATTTAGGCAGACATGAAATCTCGACGATGGTCGTAGTGAAACTGAACACCAAAGTTATGAGGATTTAGGAATGAATAGATTTCTCAGAATTTACCTTCTATTGGTCTGTGGTCATTACAGAGTCTTGTGGAAGAAACGCGTATAATATTTATTATATAAGATTACAATTTTCTACTTATATAGAGATTTTCCAGTATTCGAATTAATATTGTTATGTCAAGACAAAGATAAACCTTTCGAATAAGCCGAGTCATATATTCAGATACTTTTTTTTATATAAAGGATTCAAAAAAACAAGAAAAAAAAAAAACCTCCCCCCTCCGCCACCAGAACGTAAGTACATGAGCTCAATAATGTACATACTCCACTAGCCAACAGCTTTGAAGTATAAACATTGAGATCATCTGGTGTCGTTTATGCACCTGAGCCCCGCTTTTGAGTTTTTTCTTCTTTTAGCATTTCAAAACGTTTTCGGTGTTCTTAAAAAATATGTATGTAAGACGCAGGTTGAACAAACAGACCAAAAGCAATGTATGTTACTTTTTATGGTTTATAATTCTGTAATGTGAGATTGAGCGACATGGCATTATTAAATGCCTGGCGAAGTTGCATTATGCTTTCTTTTGTTATTAATGTTTTTGCATTTATTTACAAAAATAAGATTTCTTAAAAAATATTTATAGCTAACGAAAAACACTTCAAAAACATATATAATTTTCTATTCAAATATAGGGCCCACCAGCGGCCGAGCGGTAAAGTCGCTGAACACCGGCTGTTCGATTCGAGGTTCGAATCCCGAGAACGGGCTGGCTGCATGGGTGTTTCGTGGTTTTTGCCCCATGTGTAACGAATGTACGAGACAGTTCCCCTTAGAAAGTCCTCCACGAAGGCATCCCTCAGTCAGATAGCCCTAGTGTGCTTTGCCATAATTAAATATACCAAACCTGTTCAAATGTAAAAAAATTTACAGCGTATTAAATAGTAAAAGTATCTGAGAAACACAATTTTGGAAATTTTAGGGCTATGCATAAAAAGCATACTCAAACAGTAGCCTTGAACTTCAGTATGTAGTTAGTCAAATAACTCGAATACTGCATAAACTACGACAAACTAAACGTTCGAGATTCAAAAACGCTAATTTTGCGTTTTTTGTTTTGTTTTGTTATTCGAACCTTATTACTATTCAAAATCTAAACACTAATTGACTAATCCTAATTATAGAAGATTTAAAATATTAGTAGGCAGTAAAAGAGTTTATCATAAAGAAGAATGCAATTATGACAGTTTCAGAAATGCTTAAATCTCCAGAGTTAACTTGCTTGCAATTCTGAATGCCACGCTGTTTCAGTTTGCCATCTAACGGAATCTGTAGAAGTTATCTTATAAGCAACGGGTTGCAAACTTAAAAAAATTATCAAAAGTAGAGTCACGTAGATAATTGTGAAGATAAACAACTTATAACTGTTCGATTTTAGGTGATTCTAGCAACTCATCAGCTCTTTTTAAACTTTATAACCCTAATCCAAATTAAGGGATTATTGAAGAATGTTCACGGAAGCATTTGTGATACATACTTTTTTCATTATAAAAAATCTGACTTGGGCACCATTGACTTCCTTGTACAGCCTATTAAATTATACACATTTTTTGCTACATTTCATTTTCAAATTATTCTAATTTAATTAACAGATCCCTCAAAGAAATTTAAAAATGAAATCAAAAACTGCAAATTTCAAAATAAAAATTTCCTTTCAATTTTTGGTGTACGGGAGTCAAACATTTAAAATTTTTGTTTTTTTCTTAACGAGTGTAAATTTTTTCCAAATATGAGTAGTACAGAACCAGAAGACCACATCAGAAGTTATACTTAGGCTATTTGTCCAAAATGAAATTGTCTTTATTTTATTTGTCATTTTCAAAATATATATTTTCGTCTTTTGAAACACGTGTGTAATTGGAACTATACGAAAAACGATTGCGAAAATAATGCCCATAAATAAATATATATATATATATTAGAAAACGTTTTTCGTACATCATCTCCAAGGAACAGAAATTTAATTAAAACGATGAATTATTGGAATAAATTTTAGTTAGTAATTTAAGCAATATTTTTAAGGCAGTATTTAAGGTTATTTAGATTTCTATTGTAGTAAAAACTATTTAAACGCTATACAGAAATAGTATCTTAAACCTCAAAAATTTTAAATGGTAAAAATAAAAAGTAAAATTTAAAGTACTGAAGAGGTAGCTATTATCATTGATCGTAGATTGAATTGTTAAGGGGAACAAACCAAATAACAATAACCAAATTAAATGATAGTGTTTCGTTTTTTTTTCAAGTAAGGATCTAATTAATTATTTTGTAGATGATCTGTTATATGTGGGCATTAAAATGTTGAGTTTTTTACGAAACGCATTAATTTTGTTTATTATTGTAGTCTCGCTGGTGTTAGTTAGATGGTAAATATTGGCTTTGTAAAATTTTGTTTGAAGAATTTGTAGTAAATCTTTCAAATAATGCTAAAATTATTATTTGCTTTATCTATTTTAGTGATTGTAAATTGTGTTCTTAAGGTTTTAATACTAGATAAAATTTTAGGCCAATTTAAAGTCCTATTCAATTTCTAAAGTTTAATTTTAGTTTTAATTTGTTGAAGCACTTTATCCTTTCATTTCAAAAAGGGAGTATTAGGTAAACTAAGTCGAATGCTAGTATTGACTATAAATTCGTGATTTTCTATATTTTGCAGCAAAAATTTTATTTACGTATCTGACAGGTGTGTGTTTTGTTCTATATTTCATTAATTTTTCAAGTTGTAGGGTTTTGATGATATTCATGTTTCCTGTAATTATGTGTTGGATTTGTACATCAGCATAGAGAAAGAATTGTTAAATTTGTAGAATCATTTTGCTGGTCCATTTATTTCATGGTGATTAGTGAGCAAATTGCTTAAGGTTTTTTGATAATTAAATGCTAACCGGTTTGGCATCATTTGCCGAGAAGAACATTTTACAGTTGTTTAGAATACGAGAGAAGTTTCAAATTATGTGCGCAGAAAAATAATTTTCAGGAAACTTTTGGCTTTATAGATTGTGAATTTACAATAGTCTAGAATTGGTCTTTAATAATTTGCAGATCTGTAACTCCTATAGGACTCGCATAAGGCATTTCCTCCCTCCTTTCAGCATGGCATCGTGGTGTAACAATAGCACAATTTTTGCATATTCGAGAAGTTCCATTTAGAATCTCAGCTAGAGCATTGCACAATTTTGAAGTCTCCTGCATCGAAATAACCTAATGGCTTTAGAATGGCGCCGAACTAAAAGGTGGTGAACAATAATTTGGCACCGCCAAGGTTTGGCAGTCGGGGCGCCTAATTCTCAGTTCCCCTTTAGAAGGAGGCCTGTATAAAGTATATTCTCCCATCTTCCAGCACGCCTGCGTGGTGTAATGGTAGCACATTCGGCGCGTATCCGAAAGGCTCATGTTCGAGTCCCAGCAGACGTGAAAATGTCCACTGCACATTTTCACGTCTGCTGCATCAATTAATGACTCTACACCTACGTAATGACTCTACACTCCAAAAAAGGTATTGCATGATTAATAATAGTATGTTTATTATGTGAGAATAGTATGTATACAGCGAAAAAAAAATGTGACAGTTATATATCTCCCGTTCTACTGGGCCTATTGACGAAATTCAAACTGCGTTCTTCATGTCTCGAAAGCGCGACTTAGCATATGTATTACATTTATATATAGCTCTACTCTAACATAGTTATTTTGACACGAAATCGAACTTTTTCTGAAATAACATAACAATCTTTTTCCATAATTCGATTCTACGCCTCAAATTATGCCTAAATATGAAATTTTGCAAAATGTGGTGCAAAATTTACGAAGAAATTCACAAATTTATGTTGGCGCTTTTTTCAATTTGCGCCAAGAATAGTTCACTTGGCGAACTTAATAATATATGGCAACCTATTTTCTTTTCCCGTGAGCGGAAACAAAGTTACAATGGTTCCTTTTTTTCAGTAATGTTTTTTATATTAAATTTTCATTTATAATCTATTCTATTAAAATTGTTATTGTTTTACGTAATTTTTTCTTTTTCGAATTTCATTTTAATTGTTTAAGTTGCACGGTTTCTTTCGAGTAACTGTTTTAAAAATTTCTATTTACCCATTCGAACTGCATAGTTTAAATATAAGGTGCATAGTTTATTTTTTTCTAATAGTTTTCTTTATAATTTATTTTTGTAATAGTTATTATATTTAGGTAATTTTAAATTTTTGGATGTTTATTTTAATTGTTCGTGTTGCATTGTCTCTTCAGATAATTCTTTTAGAATTTTCTATTTATTCATTCGAACTGAGCATTTTAAATATATTTATTAATATAAATTTTCTAGGATTTGATTTTATTTATTTGAATTGCGTTTCTTTCGGACTACGACTGTCCCAGAGTATGATGCAACTTAAAATTGAATATATTAAAAGATAAAATACAGTAAAGCACACGCGTTTCAATGTCCAGTTCAGAAAAAAGTATATAAATGAGAAAGATGTACAACCGACATTTCAACTTAGGATGACTTGCATATATTGCTTAAATAGCTTTAACATTGTGCTCATTGCTTTACACAATTTTATCATCCAACATTTAGTTTCTTAAAATGTTATTCATATTTTAGTCAAATATTTTATTTTCCAAATCGCAAGAATCAAATACCATAAGATTAAAAAGTTGCAAATTAAAAAAATACTAAATTTTATACAAATTTCTTTTTCTTCTTAATGGTTTGCTTTTTTTCTTCAGACGTACGTACGTACGTACAAACGCCACGTACAGACGCCACAAAAAATTCTCTTCAGAATTCATTTTAAAGCAGTTTTATAATTTTTTTGGAGGAAAAGAGTCTTTTATTCTGGCCTTACGTACAGATATCACGCAAAAACATCATTAAATTTCATTCGATAGCGGTCAAAATGGATATTTTCGTTGAAATATGCTGCCTGAAACTTTTCGCGATTACAACACTTCCTTTTTACTTCGTACAAGGAAGTAAAAAAGGAAGAAAGATAGAAATTAAAAAAAAAAAAAAAGTTAAAAATTTGAGTAATATCATCTAAAATTAAAAAAAAATAACTTTTCATATAGTATTAATAAATTTTTATTACGCATCATTGAGGGAAAAAATTTCATATAATTAATTCTCCGTAAAAACTTATTTGAAATTTTAGGTTAAAAATAGCTGGGCAATTCACTGTAACAAAAATCCATAAACCCCATTTGGCGTTATTATCGCTCAAAAAAAATCTGATGTGTACACCACATAACTTCCTTGTACGGAATATCAAATTATACGCATTTTTTCTTGCATTTCGTTTAAATTTATTGGATTGATTTAAATTTACTTCGCAGACAGCCATAAACTACAATAGAATAAATGCATTCTTTAAAATTCACTCTATTTGTTTACCATAGCGACACTCTGGCGCTAGGTTCACTTAACAGTATTATATTTCGTTCATATTATAACTCAGAACGCACAAAATTTATATCATTTAAAGAATTATCTAATCGTTGCCACATGTTCTATCCAAGTAATATAATATAGCTAGAACGATGTATAAAAGAAATTAAACAAACAAAACAAAAAAGAAACAGTTTTTCACAGACGATACTTCTCATTCAATTAATTCAGTTTTCACTTCGCGGCAAGGCAAAAGTACATAAAAACTCAAAATATCTGTATTAAAAATTACGAAGTAAATTTTAAAAACTTACTTCCTCGAAAAAATTCTAGAAAGGATTAAGCATGATTTAAGTCGCAATAATAATTGAAGGCGTTATTTTTGTTGTTGCAAAGCTACGTTTCTCTAGATTGGCAACAAACCCACTACTCTGCTGCTTCAAATGTAAACAAGTAATGGCTGCCATCAAAAAAATTATTAGGCTTAGCGGCACTTAAACAACTTTAAAATTGTTTTTAATTCTAAAAATATTGCATACATATTTACTAAAGGCATAAAAACCTTAACCGCAAGTTCAGAACAACAAAAATCAATCATTTTTATAGCAAAAAATGTACAATTCAAAAACATATAAGACCAAAGAAACTGAGATCACTGAGCCGGGTAACAGAGTGGATATATATATAAATATGTTTCAAAAGAATGCTATCGGAATTTAAATGATATTGTAGATTAGTTCGAAATTAAATCTTTTATATGTTTGCACATTTTTTAATTATTTTAACTTTAAATTTGCTTTTTACGTATATACATGTTTGTTAATATATATATATAAATATATTTACATACGTTTGGCGCGGCCGATTGCAACCAAAATACGAGGTACACATTTACATGTTATAGTAGTCCTATATACAAAATTTCAACGTTCTGAGGCTACTCGTTTTTGAGTTGTGCGAGATACATACGTGCGTACAGACGCCATGAAAATTTCTGTTCAGAATTCATTTTAAAGCAGTTTTTTGAATTTTTTCGGAGGAAAGGCGTCTTTTATTCTGGCCTTACGTACAGATATCACGCAAAAACATCGTTAAATTGCATTCGAAAGCGGTCAAAATGGATATTTTCGTTGAAATATGCTGCCTGAAACTTTTCGCGATTACAATACTTCCTTTTTATTTCGTACAAGGAAGTAAAAAGATGGCAAATTTCAAAACGCGAAAATATGTAAATTCGTGTGTATCTTAGAAAATTTTGAATAAAAAACTCTAATTTTTTGCAGGTATGCTTAGAACTACACTACTTTAAGATGATGGTAAAAATTTTATAGATTATAATTAAAAAAGTTTTTCGAAAAATTTATAAAAATTATTCAAAAAAGAAATTTAAAAAATAAAACACAAAAAATGGATGAATTGTATTTGAAATGACCCTCAATTTTGAAATATGAAAGAAAAATAAAAAATGTTTAATCAAAAAAGAGATATTAATAAATATATGCCAAATTCAATTAACATTGAGGAGCTAAAATTTTGAGAGCTAATTTTTTAAAAACTTTTCGTACGATTTTTACAAGACTTGGCAGTCTGGCATAATGAGTCGTAGAATCGAAATATGGAAAACAATTGGTAAGTTATTTCAGAAAAAGCTCGATTTTGTGTCAAAATACCTATGTTAAACTAGTTCTATATATATATCCAATATATATCCGAAGTCGCGCTTTTGAGTCATGAAAAGCGCAATTTGAATTTTGTCAATCGGCCCAGTAGAACAGGAGATATAGAACTGTCCCTTTTTTTTTGCGCACTGTACTTCTAAGCATAACTGCAAAAAGGTAAAACTTTCTTTTCAATTTTTTTTTTTTTTTTTTTTTTTGTAAGATACACGTGAATTTAGATATTGGCGCTTTCTGAAATTTGTCGTCTTTGTTTTAAGCAAATAGAAATATCAAATGTGATTTATGGATCCAAAAATAACAATTATGATTAAAAAATACAATATAAATGCAACTAATATTTGAAAGAATGACTTTTTATCTGCTCACACATAATGAAAGGGAGAGTAAAGTAGGTTATCCTAAATTAAGAATTTCGGCGAGTGCATTATTCTTGACCCAAAGTGAAAAGTGCTCCAAGTTAAATTTCTTGTTAATTTCTCACCAAATTTTACAAATTTAATATTCAAGCTATAAGATCTAGCCTTTTTAGGCCACGTAAACTGAACTAGATCCTACAAATGAACCTGGCGAGGATTATAAAATGACCGATGATAATAAATAAGATGAACCCCTTTATTAATTCAACTCAAAACAGAAAGGCTTCGTGCTTCGTTAAAGTACTTCGTGCTTTACAATAACACCGATCACTTGCAGAGGAACTTAAACGTTATAACATAAATCAATTCAAATCTAAATAGAATAGTGCTAGATTAAGGTTGACTCAACAAAACCTAGCAGGAGTAACAATAATCCGAAATGGCGAAGGGGCGCACTAGCGTAACAGCGAAATAAGCAACGAAACGTGCGCTGGCTAGCGAAAATACGCTCTGAATAAACTCTAACATTCAACCTTTTAAATACTCACTTCACATAACTTTAAATTTAAATCCTGGCGAGAAAATGCGAGGGGAAGTTGAGGAGTTCAGAAAAGATAACACAAATTTGAATAACTTGGCGGTTAGGGCGGCTATGACGGAACCACCCGGAATCACGTAGAGGTCAGTGCGGCTGTCCGTTACTTTCTCAGTCTATACAAGTAAGCCTTCTCCACTATAATGGCCACTTTCGACAACATTTGGCACCCCATTGCGTGACGCTCTCTCTCTCACCATATCTTTGGTCTTCGGAAATCGTTCTGGATGTTAAATCGAGACTCATCTGTAAAGAGTACGTGGCCACACTGCTCTAGTGGCGAACTGCTATGTTCACGCTCCCACTTCAAGCGCTCTCTGACCTGCGGTGGGGCAAAGGAACAGAAACCACAGGTTGTCGGGCATACAGTTCAGCTTCTTGCAGTTGACGGAATGGTTTGGAAGGATCGCAGCAGCAGAGATTTGCGACGCTAGCAGTCTTTTTGTTCATGATATAGCCAACACATAGCAACATATATGTTCCACATAGCAACAGGAAGCTATCGTCTGCCGCTGTGATAATACTCCGGTATGCAGATGTACGTCTCTTGCATTGGTTTTCATCCCTTTGGTAATGATTCCATAGCCATTGATGACATTACAATGCACATTCAGCCCTCTCGCAACGAATAATTGTCTTGCATCAGCTTACAATATCCCGAGAGCTCTCCAACTCATTTCGTCATGCAAATGGTGTCTTCGGCTCATGCTTTCCGCTTTAGCTATCTCAGATTACATGGAACTATCGCTGCTTCCAAACCTGATGCATAGGTCTCCCATCCTCCCTTTTATGGCGTTCTGTGCAATGCATTCTGTGCTAATTTTGCTAGCCTATTTGCATTCGGCGAAGCAACTTCTACCTCATATGTAAATTGTATGTTTCAGTTACTCATTTTTCATTCATATCTTTTATTTTAGCATTTATTTCTTATTTTTAAACAGAAGTGTACATAAGTATATTGATAAATACAATTAACACATGAAGGTTTTGAATAAACAATCTTAAATAAAACATTTCTACGTCGGAAATACCTTTATACAGGAGTATTGGTTTCAAATTACAGTTTATAAAAACGCAAAAAATTATAAACTTATACCTAACGATGTTCGTTTTTTCCCCTCTATTAAAACATGCGATTTCCCGTTGTTTTGAGTGAAAGTAATTTATACCATAAATAATTTAAAATCTAGAAAAAACGAAATTTTCTAACCTCGAATTCCTTTGAAAAAGGTTCATGAATTATTTCAGCATATTTTTAACAACTAACCGAAATACCTTTTTTATAAAAGGTTAATTTTCTTGATACATTTATTAAATTATTGCTCTGCGGGCAAATTTCGGGAGATTATTAATAGTGAATGATATTTTGAAATTTCCTGTTCATCAATTTCATATTTCAGCCACTTATAACAAATGCAATTTAGAATTATTTAAAATATCTGTTAATGAAGCTCGCTTTAAATCAATAATATTCTTACCAAAGAAAAGAAAATTTCCGGTAATTATATAACGGAATGCTTCTTTATGGAATCATTCAGAAATATATACCTAACTGTTTTTCAATCGACGTGATGTAGAAAATTCCTAAACTTGAAATATTTTACTCGGGATTGAAGCTCACATTTATTTTCACCGTCTTGTACATGTGCAAATCTTACGCATTCATTAAAAAAAATACTAACGCTCATCTTCGTATTTTGAGCAATCTATGATGTGTACGTGCTGCCAAGTGCTTGCTCGGAACTTAATTTTTGCCGATGTCTTTTCTAAGTGTAAATTATCATGTGCTACTGAATTTTCATATTTTTAACCATCTGGGTAATTACAATATTTTTGCAACACCAATATTTTATTTCAATTCCTTAAATACAGGATGTTAACTTACATAACATATACTTTTAATTGATGCTTCAGGTACACATTATGGGTAACTGAATCATCAGGCATAGTTTGAACAACATAGCCAAAGCATTCATCTTGTATGGATGCAAAGTAATTTTAGGTTCTGGCGTTATCTCAAAACTGTAATCAACTGCGAACATAAACCATCTTACTGAACTTCATCACTATCTTAAAAGACAGATGATATTGCACTGGTGAATGTTAAACATACAGTCTGTTGAATTTAGCATATTGTTAGCAAGAAAGGGTGGCTCATTTTAATTATGAAAAATTAAAGCTTGTTCTGCTAAAACTCTAGCACTACCTCACGAAAAGAAAACAAAATGATAATCGGCAAAGAAGAACAATTGTCGATAGTAAAATTGAAACTGTATTCGCAACATGCCAATCAGAAAATAACATTATTTGCAATAAATATTTACTCTTATTAAGCATGCGTAACATCAACATACAAAAAAATAAAAGAGAAAATAATTAAAATAAATTGCATAGCATAAACAAGATAAATTTTTAAACTTTGTAATGAACATTCTGTAAAATATTATGTAGCAAAATAAGGTTAAACTTCAATAGCTTTTTACAATGCATATATCTACCTGTCTGTGTATCTATCTAGTCTTTCTCTATCTATCTATATATGTATAATAACATCTACTACCTTAGTAATGAACTTCATTAATTTTGGTGTACTAGTGCGGTATTTTGGAAATGTAAATAATAGTTCATGTTATCAGAAGAGATTTCATTGAAGAACTCTCTTTTGCTCACCAATGTGATTGGACATTTCTAAATATATCTTCTTGTTTAATATTTCAAATTTACCACAATGTGCATTACCTTTGAAAAAACGATTTAAAGTAGTGCGAAAACTTTTGATGCTCTGTTATAGAAAGATTCGAATAACAGTCTGACCAAAATTAAGATTTTGAAACATGTTTTAAAAACAAAGTACAATTTCCTTCCTTTATCTGCATTGTTTCATTTTTCTTGATTTGAGAGCATATTTATAGCAATAATTTATACGCTGTAAATTTTAAAACGCTATCAGTTATTCGTTGCCGTATTATAGAAATATTATCTCCTGCAGCAGAAACGTTTTCAAATTTGAAACAAAAGCAGAAAGAAGCCCGTGACGATGTAAATCCTAGTTTTAAATAGGAAATAGTTTCCCAGAATGATTGAGTAAAAATATTTTAAATATGTGTTTTGGTTAAAATTACCGACTATTTAGATGAATGAAATTTTTTATTGAGACATTATCATGTAAAAAATTTATGATTCCCTTACCTATAAAAACAGGCAAAATAAAAACAGTTACAAATTTTTTTGTAAGGCTGAGTGCTTGTAAAGCGTGAGCGTAATTTTTTTGTAAATAATAAATTGCATTCGTTTAAGGCTTAATTTGGTATTTTATGTGCATTTTACTTCATAGTTTTATGTTCAAGCATTAAAGTCTTTCTGTTTTTCTTTTTTCCTTTCTTTCTTTATTGGGGCGATAGCCTGCAAGAGGTATTAATTTCTAAAAGACATTTTGCTTTGTTTCACTACAAATGTCCGTTTCACTTTTCAGATTGTTGCCCCCAAATATCATCGCTATATATTATATTTAAAGAAAATGAATAGTGAAGAATCCGCCTGAATGCATCCATATTTCTCGCACTGTGAAAAATGGACGGTGCCTGTAGCCATCAAATTTTGAGTAACGTAATCTATCACCCTAGCATAGGCAAACGGAGACCCAAATTTCGAATTTGTTTTATTATATATTTAATACTTTTTAAAACTTGAACAAATGTTTGATTAACAAACTCAACGATTTTAAAGCGAGCAATCGCAGCACTGTACGGAAAATAGCATTTTTATCTTCAGTGCGCGAGACTGTCTATCGGAAATTCTAAAGATAATATGTTTTAAAATATTTTGTGATAGTGCTGTTGAATTTAATTTTAAATTTTATACAGTTTAAGGGCAAAGAACATGATATTTAATAAATAAAGTTAACGCACAAAACGTTGAAAAAGCCTCTTTATGAGTAATATAAAATATGTAAGCTTTCAGATTTTTTTGTTGTTGTTATTGCTAAAAAGTATTAGTTATATTGTTAAAGATGATTGTAATCTTCAGGAAGTTATAATACAGTGATTTGCAGTAATGTAGTGCTTTATGTCTATTGACAGTTAATCACTCAATTAGAGTCCTTATTACGAATTCTACTAAGATTTCACTAAATAATTTCGTATGTTCAAATATCCGGAGGTCTCAAATAACTAAACATATCATTGCATCTATATAAACATTTTTTTTAAATAAGAGCTAATATAATAAGAAATATGGTTATGGAGAAATTCGTGCGGCAGTTTACTCCTTTTATAACCATACAAATGATTTGAGTTATAAGATTTACAATTATGCTTCTCAAGAGTTTAATACTTACTGAAACAATTTAAAACTGATAAAATTTGTGCAATTTAGAATCTTTACAATCTTAAATTTCATTTGAATAAATATTTAAAAAAATAACTGGAAAACTGAAAGCTTTCAGATTTTATATTACGCCAAAAGGACGTTTTTTTAAGGTTTTGTGTATTACCTTTATTTATTAAATATATATGTTTTTCGCACTTAAACCACATAAAATTCAATTCAACAGCAGTGTCACAAAATACACAAATGTCCGATGCACAGCCTCGCGCGCTGGAGATAAAAATATTTTTGTTTCGTACAGTGTTGCCATTGCTTACTTTGAAATCGTTGAGTTTGTTAATCGAAAATTCGTTAAGGTTTTACAAAATTTGAAATAGAAAACAAAACAAATTCGAAATGCAAAATTCGAGCGTCTAAGTGCCCGTGTTCGGATGGAAATTCAATATGTCATTCAAAATTGGATAGCTGCAGGTACCGTTGTTTTTTCACAATGCGAGAAACATTCATTATTTTCTCTAATTATTCATTATTATTCATTATTTTCTCTAAATGTAATACATGGCAATGTATTTCAAACTATTTAGTGACAATAGTTTGAAAAGCGAACAAACGCGGAAAGTGAAACTATGCAAAATGCCGTTTTGAGCCTAATAGCCCTTTGGGTCTAACGTCTCTTTGGGCTAATAGTAATCTCATAACTATTTTAATGTAGACGTTACTTTTTTCCAAATGAAGGAATACCTAAAGGATTCTAATGTAACTGTATTTCATTTTTGTTCTAAACTAAAGCTTTAAAGGGATTTCTTAGGATATCATGTTTTATCAGATTTATAATAAATGGAAGCATGCATTTTACATTTTTATATAGAACTGAGATGAGCATTTTTTAAAAAAATTACATACACATTTTTATTGCTTTTCATACATGTATTTGCTTTATGATGCAAATTTTTCTAAGAAAAATTCAGAAATTTCTCATCTGTTTTTATCATAAAAACTATAGCAGTATTAAATCTTGTTCCATTTTTAGAATACATCTGGAGAAAGGTTTCTGAAATATTTTTCTTATCGAGATAAGAATTTGAGATTCAGATGAAGAAAAATGCGTTTAATGTATTGTCCAGAGTATATTGAATTTAAAAAGCAATCCGATGTCCATTCCCAGCTCAAATGTTGAATAGCACTATGGAATTTCAAGCTCCGATGTAGCTTTAGGAATTCTTATGGGACGAATTTTATACAGGGCAGCAATATTGATTTGTGAAAATGTGTCAATGTTCGAAGAAAAGTGGGGAGGTGATTTTTGAAATAGTACCTGATTTATAATGTGATAAATTTAAAAAGCTAAACGATAGTAAAAGGAAACGCTTTACGTAAAAGAAACTATGCAAGTAAAAAAATATGACTTTACCTATCATAAAATCATATCAAGCTACTTCATACATAAAATACAAACATGCTTTTCTATAGAGAAATTATTATCCCTGAAGCATAAACGCCCAACAAAGGAAAAGTACCAGTAAACAATTCAAGTTTGGAGAATACTGTTTGAGCGAAAAATATAAATTCTTTTATTATTACAATACGAAAATATGGATTTCTGTGCAAACGTTGCAAGTAATTAACTTCGATCTTTAAGTATGTTAAGTTGACTGTAATCAAGAGCACAATCTTTAAAAACAAGATCAAACAAAAAAGTTATTTTGATGATCGCATCAATAAAATATATATTGCCTATAGTTAAATAAGTTGTAGCGAATTTTGCACAGTGAGCAATGAATTCGTTGCACTTAAACTTCCACGTTAAACTCAATACTAGTACATTAGCCGTCCAGTTCACATTAGAAATTATTCCCCTGCACTATTTTAATATCTTTGGTGTTTTCGTTTCTCTAGCGAAGCAAGTACAAATAAAGATGTACACGTAATTTTCATTAACAGTGCTTTAAGAACAATTTCACTTTTCACATTTGTACAACAAATTAAATGAGTCAAAGGTTTATGAGCTGAGATATCAGAAGAACAGGAGTATATGTATTCAGAATTCGGGACTGTTTGATTAACAACAATAACAACTCACAGCCGTGAAGAGAACTGCGCAAAAGGAAGTTACAGTAATAAATTTGAAAACAATGAATGCTGTACAATAAAATACATACTGAAATCATTAAGATAGCACTCAGTTAAAATTTAAAATGTATCAATATGTTTTTAATTTCTCATATTTTTATTGAGTTCAAATTTAATGTGTTAAAGGTAATCACTAGCATGATATAGAAATTTGATGAAATATTCGATATTATATATTGATATTTTCTTATCAGAGATTTTGGAAGTAAATATTTTCTCTCTTAATAGTTATTTGAATGTAAATTTCTCTTAAGTGATTTGAAATCACTCATCATATGCTTAATTGAAATGGTTCTCATCATATGCTTAGATTTGGGTAAAGCTTTTGCGAAGTTTTTAACTTTTTTATTAACATATTTTTTGTTTATTTATTTTGATGTAATGGTTTTAGTCTGAACAATATCTATTTCACTTATTTTTAAATTCATATTTGAATGCTTTGGAGATGCTTTATCAAGCTGTTTTGAAATCTGAACTGCTTAAAAATTGGAAAGATTTGTTTCGAGAATCAGATTACGTGTGAATGAAGAAGATAAAACAAATTGCAGTTACAATTCACTGAACCTTTGATTACGAAAAGCATGAGTTTGCTGTATTTGAAGTTAATTTGGACACAGCCATTTACAGCTATTTTGTTAAAATTAAAAAATAAAAGTTATTATTACTTACTTTAGCACTCAAAAATTAAAAAAAAATGATAAATAGAAATACTATTATATTTTTTGATAAATACAATGAAAATCATTCTGAACAATATTAGTTTAAGAAGAAATAAAAATGTGTAAGGATACAACAAAGTTTTATACTGTTATAAAGTATATTAAAAGGTATAAATAGGGAAATCTTCATCTTCAAAATCTGTTATATTGTCTGGAAGAAAATTAATTCCAAAAATACCAGAACTTAAAATTCTACATTCAATACAGTAAGTTCTCTTACAAGAGTCGTAAAGTTATACACGTACTTAAACTTGTGACAATTATAACAAAAATTTTACTAAAGAAATGTTATCTTAATATGCTTCTGTCTTTTCTGCTTCTTTTTGCAACGTAGTTTCCTGATTCCAGAATTTATGTAGATTCAGATGGTAAGCAGTTTTAGGATAAAGTTTAGAATTTTGCGAGTAGGAATTTACGAGTTTTACTTATTGCTGATTGTAACAAAGTCTGCTGGAGATGCTAATTGAGGTTAAATGCTGTTTTGATAAGTGTGCATTAAATGCTGTTTAATAAGTGTGCGTCGTAGGCTAGGCAATCTTGTAGTCTCTAGTCAAATTAAGTTTAACTTGTTGAGTATATATCCTTCGTGAAAGAAAGCTTTGAGTTTCAAACTAAATTCCGGTTGGCTGATAACTGTGTATTCAAATATTTTAATTTAAGCAATCATAACTGGTTAGGTACAATAATCTGGGTGTGTTTCAAATTTTTGTCTGTTTCTATGAACGTTAGGTATTCTGATGGTGATAATTCACTTCACAGAACAGATGTATCACCTTATTGGTACTGTACTTATTGGTAGCAGTGGCTTCCAAATACAGGTAAGTTATTTGGAACCACCTGCTACTTTTACAATATACAAAGATATATAAGGTATAAATTTCATAAATTAATGCTTCCAATAATGTAGGATCTCTCAGTTAAGAACCTTTGCATTACAATCATCTGTGCTGAAGATCAAAGTGTAAGTATATTCACCTCATTTTCGTTACTACATTTTTATAATATTGTTACGAATTCAAAAATATGTTATAGCGTAGTCGGAAAAATAGAAGTATAACTCTAAGTCCATTTAGCACTGAGGCAAATTGCTAAGCGTCAAGCTGGCGTTGGATTTGGCGAATAATTTCTGCTGCCAAACGTGGCGAGAAACCACCAGAAGTAGCCAGGCTTGGCGATCATTTGCGACATTTGTGATTTGTGTTGGATCCCGGTAACTGTCAAATCCCTGTGTAACTCTAACTGTACCCTGGCCTTATACAACAGTAACTATGTTCGGCCTTATGTGACTGTAAATGTGTATGCCTTCCTGCAGTTTAGAGAAGTCGAAGCTAGGGAAAATTTTGGTGGTAGACGATAGAAAACCGTATAAGATCGGAACGTCAGTTTTCAGTTTCGAAAAAAGCAACAAAATACATCAAATGCCTTTTTCCAGTTACTGGCAATTATAACTTAAAAAAGAAATGTCTCATTTATATCTCAACTGTGCCCCCATTCCTTACCTATTCTTTACTAGCTTGGACTACTCTTACGGAAAATGACCTTGTGATAAGGTGGTTGTCTAGGATGAGTGATTTCAGAGTGCGATAATTTTCCTCAGTGGTGAAATCCTGCGCCTTTGTTAATGATTCCGGTTGCAGCCTCGACGGTCACTTCCGTGGACAAAGAGGTAAAAGAAGTCTTTTCAGCAGGGTCAGGAGATGGACACTTTGTTATGTATGAGTGAAAGAATCATTCCCCTCGGGAGTTCAGCGCAAGTAAACAAAGGGAGGTATATATAAGGTGGTTTTCTGAGAAGAGAAAAATATCTAAATATCTCGGAGTGATTCTTGATGAACGACTTAGCTTTAAAGACCATGTAATTAACCAAGTTACCAAAGCAAATAGAGCTTACATGTCTCTCAATAATCTCATATAACGGAAATCTAAACTTAGCGTTAAAAATTAAACGTACTCTGTATTTAGCACTTATCAGACCAAATTTGCTTTATGCAGCCCCGGCCTGGGCCGCGACGTTAAAGACTGAGCGAAGGAAAGTCAACCTCCTGCAAAATAAAATACTAAGAGCGATGGTTAATGCGCCTTGGTATGTTAGAAATACGATCATTTATGAAGATTTAAAAATTAAACCAATACCGGAGCAGATCCTAATGGATGCTCACAACATTTTTCAAAAATGGAGAATTCGCCAGCCAATACTTTGAGAGAACTTACGAACTATGATCCCACTGTGGAAAGCGTCGTGAAACGACCTAGGTCAATTCACCACAATGTAAAGTGGTAGCTGTAAATATGTATATAGTTTATCCAACTTATCTCATTTTATTGAAGTATTTAATCAAACATTTAATCTTAGTATTTATCCAAGTACTTAACCAAGATTTATTTCATGTTTGTGAATTTGTGTTTGTGTTTACTACTAAGAATATGGACTTAGTGCCTGGACAGGCAAAGACGTTTAGTGTTATTTCTACAAAGTGTAAATAAGGTCTACAAAGTGTAAATTTAGTGTTATTTCTACAAAGTGTAAATACAAAGTGTAAATACGGTCACATGATACTCAAACCCTGAATTCTCAAGAATTAGATATTATTATCTTGAATCTCTCACTAAGCAGTTTTATGTTCTTCAGTCAAGACTCAGATGATTTTCATGAAGTCATTTGAAATTTTATTATGTTAGTGTACGCCACCTTGACTTGCCACCTTAAAACTCTGATTTCCTGATCTCTCAGACTCTTATTTTCGCCTTCAGGTGAGTGGCGTGATAGCGCCCTAAATTTTTTCTACAACCATGAATGGCCGTATGGCAAGTTAGAATGATCAGGTTTAAACTCTAAGAAGTTGATGCCTGTAGTGAACGTAAAGCATAAGCATGAGAGAAAAATATCTTTCCTGTTTAGAGCTATGGGCATGGTGGCCTGCTAAAAACGATCATTCCTTGCGTATAAATGCGTTAGAGCATTTTTCCTGTAAAAAATTCTGAAATTACGGGACTAAATGTATCTAAGTCCCATACTGTCAAGACATGTAACTGTTAGGTTTTCATCTTGTTAAAATTCATGTAATTGTTAAAACTTGAGTTAGAAGTTCATTTCAACCCTGTGTCACAACTCAGGGTTTGCGTAGCGATTTCGGCCACTACACCATAACCTACTCAAACTCCAGCAAGTGCAAAATAAATATCTGCGCATCATTACTAGCGCATACTCCTACGTGCGCAATCAAAGATTGCACGAGGGCCTCAAGTATTGAAACTATTGATAAGTTTCTCATCCAAATCAATAGAAATTTCTCCAAAACGTTACTCAGGAAGTTAAACATTTTTCAATACGAAATTCAACAAGAGAACAAAGAATGACGTCCTTATGCTGCACGTGTCTTAAGAGATTTCAATTTTCCAACATAAACTCAACATTTGCACTTCTGTAATTAGCTATTTTTCTGTGTCCATTTGCGTTTTTTATTTGCATTTTGTGTATCCATTTTTACTTCCTTGTACGAATAAAATGGAAGTATTGTAATCGCGAAAAGTTTCAGGCAGCATATTTCAACTAAAATATCCATTTTGAACGCTATCGAATGCAATTTAACGATGCGTTTGCATGACATCTGTACGTAAGGACAGAATAAAAGACTTTTTTCCTCCAGAAAAATTATAAAACTGCTTTAAAATGCACTCTGAAGAGAATTTTTCGCGGCGTCTGTGCGTATGTATCTCGCATAACTCAAAAACGAGTAGCCTCAGAATGTTGAAATTTGGTATATAGGACTGCTATATCATGTAGATGTTCACCTCGTATTTTGGTTGCAATCGGTCGCACCAAACGTATATAAATATATTTATATTTATAAATCCACTCTGTCACCCGGCTCAGTAATCTCAGTTTCTTTACTATTATATGTTTGTAAATTGTGCATTTTTTGCTTTAAAGATAATTGAATTATATTGTTCTTATCTTCTGGTTAAGGTCTGTATACCTTTAGTAAATCTGAAAACAATATTTGTACAATTATAAACAATTTAAAAGCTGGTTAAGCGCAGTTAATACTAATTTTTAAATAACATGGCGGACAGATTTGTTTACATTTGAAACAGCAGAATAGTAGATTTGTTGCTAATCTAGAGAGACTAAGCTTCGCAACAACGATAACGCTTTCATTAATTATAGCGAATTAAATCATGCTTAATCCTTTTTGGAATTTTTTCGAGAAAATAAGTGTTTAAAATTTACTTCGTAATTTTTAATGTAGATATTTTGAGTTTATATATATATCAGCGCATCGCCTTGTCGCGAAGTGAGAACTGAATTAATTGAATGAGAAATACTAAATCGTCTGTGAGAAACTGTTTCTTTTTTATTTCCTTAAATTCTTTTATATATTATTCTAAATTTATTATAATATTCTAATAGAACACGTGGCAAAGATTAGATAGTTCTTCAAATGATATAATTTTTTTGCATTCTGAGTTATAATATGAACGAAATATAACGCTGTTAAGTTAACCTAGTGCCAGAGTTTCGCTATGGTAAACAAATATTGAGTTTGAAAGAGTGCATTTATTCCGTTGTGGCTTATGCACTATCGACGAAGTAGATTTAATTCAATCCAATAAGTGCAAAGCAAGAAAAAATGCGTATAATTTAATATTTCGTACAAGGAAGTCATGTGGTGTATACATCATATTTTTTTATCAACTATGACTTTAATTTCATATTCCAATCTTTTAGGACACTGATTTGGTCTCAAACCTAGGAAAAAATGTTATCCTCTCTTCCACATTTGTAAGTGCCTTTAGGGCAACACTTTTGTTCAGACTGACTGACACATTGTGAAATTCGCAATATAGTAGCATATCATACAGATACTGATGCCTATAGTTTTCAGTTTAATTCAGAGTAATAAAAGATCACCCTTGGAGATTTGTTTTTGCTTTGCCTTGTGTTTAACGTTTACAGTTTGAAGTGACAACTATTGATTGTTCTCTGTCATGCCGAGAAGAGCTGGACGAGTACGTTTGGAATAAATTTCATAAATTCATCAGGCCTTTGTACACTCAATTCATTTCGGCCGGTACGAAAGTAACAATATCAGTTTTCTATAAAATACAACAACCGTTATAATGTGCATTACAAGCATTTAAGCTTTTTGCCAAAATGTATCATGAGAAGATAAGCGGAACGTAATGAATGAGTGAAAGAATTTAAGCTCAAAATATTAAAAAATATACAAACACAAGTCAGCAAAATCATGACATATATATAGAGAACACACCTTATGACAAGCCATAAGTAAACGTATGTGAAACTATATATTAGTATATTTATAAATTAGATTATAATTTTATTTTAACCGGTAATAATATAATAATCGCTATTGGAACTATTGAAATATTTGGTTTCTAAACTTGCTGAACTCTTTCTTTTTAATTCTGTTTATCCATTTCTAGTACCGCAAGTGAGCCACCAGCGGCCGAGCGGTAAAGTCGCTGAACAGTGGTAGTACGGTCCGAGGTTCGAATTCCGCGAACGGGCTGGCTGTATGGGCGTTTTCGTGGTTTTCCCCATGTGTAACATGTATACGAGCCAGTTTCCCTTAGGAAGTCCCCCACGAAGGCATCCCTCCCCTTAGGCAGATAGCCATAGATGATTTGCCATAATCACACACACACTCTAGTACCGCAAGCACAGATAGTTATACGAAAAACAGTCTTTGTTACATTAGGAAATCGCTTATTATTTTTTTTTTTTTTTTTTTTTCTTTAGCTTAAAATTATTTTCTTTATTAGAAAGAATTTCTAGCCTTACATTATCGAAATTAGTTTGCACTTATGAAAAGTGTCACTAGATCGAAGTTAACTATGTTGTCCATATTGTGTGAAGTAAGGAATAGTAAAAATTAAAAAAAAATTTAAAAATTTAAAAAAAAGACTTTAACCATTCTAGCAATTATTGCGGTTCATTTAACATTTTTTATTCCTTAAATAATAAATAAGTTTAATAATGAACTCTGATCTTTGATTTTATCTATCTGTTTGTGTTATATTTATGTATAATAGAATAATGTGTATGTAAAATATTGTAATATTTGTACTAAAATTTAAAATGTGCGCAGATGTCTTTTTACATTATTTTATGCCAGGATTGTAAATATTTCTTACATGAGTTTTGAGATGAGTAAAAATTTACTTTAAGAAAGCGGAGAAACAATCTAAGGCTACATTTATTTAGATTTCTATCATCTATGAATCAATTTTTTAAAACGTTTTCCTGGCAGTTGGGTCATACATGTTCCAAGCATTCACTGTATTAAATAAGGCTGAAAAATTCTATCTCACTAGACAAATTTAAAATGTGTTAATTAATGCGGAGCAGGAAATGCTGTTGGAATGGAATGCGTCGACTTGTTTTTCTCTTCCTTGTTAACTGAATAGTTGTCTGATGGCTTCAGTATGTAAAAATGTAGTCTCCTAAACCCGTTTGCAATGATTAATCTCGTCATATGTGAGTTTATCAAATCATATATATATATTGCTTTGATTAAGTAAGATAGTTTAACCTTAATCACTGTCTTTTAAGTATAAAATTGCAAAACTTAGAAAGAAAAAGTACTAAACGCAGGTGACATGAAAATAACCAAACAATTTTGAAAATTATGCAGAGCATGATGACAATAATTTTATCTGTAAGATTTCTCTTCTTAATTAATTTGATTTCTTGAATACTGCTAAGATCGTCAGGCAAGTTTTTGTCCCGTCTCTGAAAATAACTGAGTCTGAAGAAAATTGGAATAAATCTTTTATTTAAAACTTTCAACCAAAAAAAAGAAATGCTTCTACCTACAAATTAAATTTCACCAGCTTGCTGGATTTCAGATAACAGAAAGAGGAACTTAAAATTCAAGGTAATTGAATGCTGGAGATGTAGAATGCAATAGCCGAAGGGGCCTTGGATCAGTTGTCAGCCAGCTACTCGAATAACTTAGCTAAAAAATGGCTAACATCAGATAGCGGTCGCTTCGTTAAAACGACCTAGCTAGGCAATAACTAAAGTCAGTTTTGTCACCAAGAGTTCCCTCTTCAGTTTTTTAACACCCGTATCTTATTTACATCCTGATGAGAGCTAACGAAATGTAGAATTGACAGTACAGTTCGAATAATAAGATAATGGGTTAAATAACATAGATACTCTGTACCTCTTATAGTGAAGCCATAAAAAGTTAATGCTAGTTAATTAAGGCATAAATTTTTGACACCTAATTTGATCAAACTTTATGCGCGATTAAGGATTGTAATTTGATGCAATTTAGAGAAATTTTATGTGTTTAAAAATTCTCTTTGTATTTATTTTCCAGTATTCTTTAACAAAGAGATGTGAATATGATTCTAGGACTTTGAAAATTTAAAGTTTATAAATAAATTCCTCTTTGCTTGGGCTCAAAGAAATTGAATGATACTGAAACGGTAAAGAAAATTAGAACGTAACTCTAATGATAGAATAAAGCTATAAAATGGCACAAAATCGTTAACTCCTGGGGATATTAGCCAAACATTTAATACCCCACACTAAATACCTTATACTAGATCAAACGCAATTTATTTTCAGCTGAGATATTTTTGTCATGATTATAAGCCTTTCATCTCCAAACTTCTGTGCCCTAAGGAGTCCCGGGAAGTAATCCTGTCGAAACCCATTTACCCTCAAATGTCTGTCTCCCGGAAAGGGGAAACCGCTTTGAAGCCCCTTTCGTTACCCCCTTTTTTTTTCTTATTAATTTGGTCATTTTCTGGCGGCATTTCGCTTTTCTCTTCAGACCATGAAGCGAGTCATCTCAGATAAGTCTTCGTTGACCACGATGAGGATTGGACGTGATGGCTGAGGGAACTGATCTGATGTGGAGGGAAAGCATTTCTTGTTTTCTTTCCACTCTTAGTGTATCTGACTGGCCGCATGAAAGTCGTTTATAAGAGGGAAAGTTCCGTTTAATAAGATTTTAGTAGTTCGCTCATACAGATACGGCCGATAGTTAGTTGCAAGGTTAAGGTCCCTTGTAGGGAAAGTTTTAGGTAACCTTCTTTCCGGTAACCGATTATATCGACTTAAGGTTTGATCTGAGAGGCAAAATGATGCATGTCAACTTTTTTATTTCTAAATAATGTGCTATTTCTGGTATGAGCTAAGATTTGATCTTTAGAGATGGTATGCCGTAAATAAATTTTAATGCATAAAATGTTTTCAATTTTGTTTGGTTTGTAAATAAATGCCTGCATAATTTAAATCAAAATCAAATGTCAGATTATAAAAGCAATTTGAAATTTTCTCGAAACATGAATTCTTTTTGTTCCAAAATGTTACTTGCGAAGATATTTTGTAAAATGTAAGATATTATTGGGTATACAAAAGCCTAGTATTCAGAAAACTAATAAATCAGTAAGGCATGTAACTGATATAAGTACAGATTTCTCTTGCTACATGTTAATGGTTGCAAACGCATTAGTAAAAAGAGACAAAAATCAGCAGTACAGCAATTAAGATTTTTTTTCAGAGTCAAATTCAAGAACTATGTTTTAAGGAGTTGCATTAAACTAGCTACTAACATTAAATAAACTCAGATATCATAATAATAATAATAGTAATTTTATTTCTTGGCAAAAAACGTATTTTTTACATTTAAATATGACATCATGCTTTTAATGTGAACAATGACAACGCATGAGTCGTGGGTTTTAATTTCAAGCAGGATTCCAGGTTGTCATCAACAAGACGGTTTCTCAGTTTACTTTTGATAAGGTTCATGCTTGGATAAGATTGTTCGAATGGAAATGTAGAGCTTATAAGGTATTTCTCCCGCCTTTCTTGGCATGCCTTCGTGGTGTGGTGGTCTGCACGCTGGGCGCGTTTTCCAGAGGTCCGCGGTTCGATTTCCGGAGAAAGCATCGCTAATTACAATTCTTCCGCTTCCAAAAATATATCTAATGTCTCTACAAGTTAAAGAGTAAAGAGCAAATGCTAGTTTTTTTATTTGATTATGTGAGTCAGGAATGCTAACCCAGGCGCTAAAAATTATCATGTCTTCCTTCTTCAGACCATTCGAAGCAGAAAGACGCCTTTTACTGTGATCTAAGATTAAATATAATTTTCTCCAGTTTTTTTTTTTTTTTTTTTTCATATCAGCATTAAGGGGTTCAAATTAAATTTCGAGCTTCAAAATACATTGTTTGTAACCCCCAAAATTGCATTTCAGAAGCGCTAATGTCGATATTAAAGGGAGAAAAATTTAATTCTATTATGTCCGCATTTAGAGGGGTTTTCGTTTCTTTTTTTTTAACAAATGTTGACTTTGCTATGCTATTTCTGAATTACTGTAACCTCTGTGGAAAATCTTCCCTCATATTTAAAATTGTAGTTTTTAAATAGCAAATGTCAATTACCGAATTATTTTCTGGGCGACGTTTTAGCAGGCTTGCAAATTGAACAAATTTTTCTTTTTTTAAACGTTAAGCAAAAGGGCATAATTTGTTTTCGAATGAAACGACTTCTTCCAACGTCGAAAAAATATCGTTTCTTTTCATCTATAGATTACGATTAAGATTATTTAGATGAGACGTAACGTTTTCTATGATATAATATTTTTGGATCCACTGATCATCTCTTATTTCAGGATAGGCAATACTCTTCTGAAGAATAAATATTTTAAAATTTCCAGTAGTAAGGAAGGGAAATGTTTTAATACGTTTCTTCTTAAAAGCCAACGTATCTTATTAATCAGCAGATGATCTGCGTATTCACTCTCCATTTCAACTAAAAATTCCTTAAGCTTTGATAAAGTTTTGATCCCCTGCAGGGTGATGTTACCATCACTACTGAGAAGATAGTCCGTAATAACGTATACCAGCTAGTTTTTATAGGCGCCACAACTTATTAGACATGCTGCCGTGAATATAACTGCTCTAAAGATTTTACAGGCAGCCTACTTTTCTGTTTTGAAACGTAAAAATAACTTTCCCCAAAAGACACAATCAAGATTTCTCAGTCTACTTCAACATTGAAAAATATAGTTATTCCCCGTCTTCGTGCAGAAGGCACTGGCTGTACGTACTGTCCTCAGTTTTTGAGCTATCGGTGTGCTGCTGTCCTTTCTGCTATATCAGCCATAAAGTTATATCGTGAAGGATAGATTTTTGCGGACGGTATTCTCTTCTAAAAGGTAGTGTTTCAGATAGGTTGTATCGAGTGTGATGACGTATAACTTTAAGACATTTGCTACTGTGTCCTGTTCCTGCGCTAGCAGATATAGTGGTTTGAAGACTGGAAGATTACGTATTGCATTTGTAAGCCTAATTATGTATGCTCTGTTAATTAAGAAGGCCGTCAGCCTTTGTAGGCTTAGAATTGTTCTGAAAAATTAGAGAAATTAAAGAACTTATACTTTGAGCAGTTTCTACATTGCAGTATCGTTGGTTTGGTTTATTTTGTTACGGCAAAGCACTCGAAGACTATTTGCTTAAGAGAAGGAATGCCTTCGTGAAAAAATGTCTAAGCCAAACTGGCTCGTATATATACGTTACACATGGAGAAAACCACGAAAACACCCATGTAGCCAGCCCGTTCGCGGAATTCGAACCTCGGATCTAAGTACTAGTTTTCAGCGCCTTTTTGCTTGGCAGCTGGTGGAGCAGCTTTGCAGCGTAAAATGTAATAGGTTCAGCAGTTTTGGAAATTTTTTACAAATATTCTTATAGTATCAATAGTTATCATAAACATCAGAAATAACATAACTATCAATATTTCTTAAAGTATTATAAGTTATCTAATGATTAATTTTTCTAAGCGTTTACACCAATAATGTGATAAGTAAATGGCAACATTAACGTTATATATTATATATGTTACGGTGAAACACCGAAATCTGGAGAATGTCGACTGTCACCGGTGAATGTTAACATTCACATAGTCTCTTGGTGTATGTCCGAAATATTTTCCAAACACTCTTATTTCTGACTTACACCGGTCAATGTCGACATTCACCATATACTAATGGTGAATGTTCAACATATAACAATATTATATTTTCTTCTTCGTAATTCAGTCGCGAATAAACGCAGTTGAGACTTGAAATAAGAACTTAAGAACATGAGAACCTAAAATACACAATACATTCAAAATGAGAAAGGAAAATAATAGAAGTTAAAAACTTACTTAATTATATAGTACGTTCTAAATGAGAAAATAAAATAACAGTAATAAAAAACTTATTAAATTATGTGATTCAAATCTTATTTATTGCAACAACTTAAACTATTATTGCCCTTTATGACCCCTCTTTTCGACTTTCACCAGAGCATATCTGTGATTGTCGACATACACCGGTGAGGGTCCGAATATACAAGAATGTAGTGAAATATTCGGTCTTTCACCGACGTATTTGGTGAATGTTGATATTCTCCAGTGAAAGTCGACATTCTCCAATTTCGGTCTTTCACGGTAACATATACATCAGGTAAAGAATAATTTTTAGTTTACGCAAATAACACATTTTCCTCAAACAAGGAAGATTTGTATCATTCGTAACATTTGTTCTTATAAGTATGGAAATCTTCTTTATAATCAATCATTGCAATGAATACTTCTGTTTCTTAAACAACTCTCTGGTACATATATCTCTTTTAATTTCAGTCCTTTTGTTCTAATTCGCTTCATTCATTTTTAACGTGGTTTTAATTTCCTCGGCTATGTTTACAGTATTTTGTTATTTTTCTCCCCTAATAGTTTGTTTCGTCTTGGTTTGTATTTACCTTCTTTTAGCTAAGTCTTTCTGTTTCTTTCTCTGATTTGAATTTCTTTCTGCTTTTTTAATGTATAAACTCCTGAATGTGTTTTACCAGTTTTACTTCTCTTCGCATGAATTTGTAATTCTTTTCATAAAACTGAAATGACTTTTGTTCGGAATTCTCTCACTTGCTTTCGGTTCGCACAATAGATACATTAGCACAATGGATACACGTTTACTTAGTGCAGTTCTTTGCATCGCGTAAATTTGGAATTTACTGGTTTCGTAAAGTTTTAATTGATTTAAACCCCATTTCTTCTACTACAATTAATTTGCCATCATCAAAACTAAGTTTCTAAGCTCTGAAAATAATTATCTGTTGAGGAAACAAAATTATTTCAAAGACATTTACAAGATAAAAATTGAGATTATGTTTTCTATTAATTTTTCTTTTCTTCTGGCAAAACCAGCTTCTCCTTATTGTGAAGTTTATTCCACAACATTCATAGTTAGCTAGGTTCAAATTATATTTAATGAGATTTTAAGCTCTTTAACAGCTAACTCATGTTTTATATGTGAAAGAATTTAATGCTCTTCTGCATTTATCCATTGTCCATCGACTCATGAAACTATTAAATTACGTGCTCTTGTTGCTTGCAAAACGTGAAAAAAACTTATAAATCAGATAACTCTTTTGTAAAACCTTATATTTCCTACTGAAGAATATTTTACCCATTTTTTACAAAACATCTTGCATGCCGTGCAATTTTATGTTGTATGTACCAGAGGCTCTATTGCACTTATTTTATGCTCTATACTTTCATTTTCAACATTATGTTCTACTTTTAAATATTAAGATAAATCTTTAACGATTTTCTTTCACAATATATAATGCAGAAATAAAATAAAGAATATTTAAAATAACAAATTTAAGAACTAAAAATGAATCAGCGAAAAATTAAGAGGATTCAGTGAAACTCTCCTCAGGAAACTTTCATGTGAACACTAAACATTACATGGATTTATGTTTCCTCGTCAAAATGAATGTTTGGATAACCATTTGTCCGTCAAAATACAAAGATACAATAATATTAATAGTAATATGGTAAAATATTATCCATATGGCGTATTTGTAAGAAAATTCGCTTAATATTAATGGATAAAAAGTGTCCGTAATCAACTTGAGAATCCGTAAGAGGACGAGAATAAGCACTGCGAACTCACGTAGTATCAATAAAATTTGCAATGTATCGATTCCCAATAAAGTGTGGGGTAATTCATGTCATTGTTAATTTTTTTTTATATTGAGGTAATTTTATTGAATATGTTATATGATCGAAACTTTATCATATATCTAATTTATTAAATTTGCTTACTAATTTTAGGAAATTATTGGTTTTTATTTTATCCGATTTCAAACAATTAAAGGATTATTATGAAAACAAAAGTAATGTAACTTTTGGTAATAGTTATTTTAATATCAGCTTACTGTTATAATTGCTCATGATTGTCACTTCATTCAAAGTTAATTGCAGATACTTTGTCTTCTCTTCCAAATGAAGTACAATCTTACAGCAATACTATATCTGCAACTGAAGTCTTACGTTGCTCAATTTTTTACATAAATGTGCATAATATATTATGTACGTATCCTGATCTTCATGGAATTTTGTGCTTATTGTGTTATCATACTTTAGAACCCTTTGTAATAAAAGATTTTGAATAGTTACTGACATTCGAGTGATCCTGTTGTTAACACTTCTAAGTATTTTTATTAAACAGTTTTGGTTTAAATGATTTTAAAAAGTTGCCTAAACCTGAAAAACGTTAAATTGTTTTAAAAGAGTTTTTTTTTCTTGTTTTATTTGAACATGTATTGAATTTACTTAAATCTAAATTAATTATTTTTAAATTTACATTGTCTTCGGTATATACTTTATAATGCCAGCAAACTATTTTGATGCAAAACTCTTTATAGATATATCATAACTGCACAAATTATGTCCATCTGTGTTAAGATAGCTCTAAACACCAATCCATAAGAAGACAATGTTTAAGAAATGCAAAATTAAAGGAAAATTAATTAAACGTAATTCCTTATGTGTACAAAATATAAAAAGAAATAAACAGGGGACATAAAACTGTAAAAAATGATCATTCTTCCATTTATTATTTCGATTTCTGTTATAGGTTATAATATTTTCGGTATGGTTTTCGTGTTGTGTCTGCCACAGTACGGTTTACTTTCTAAACATTGTTTCACGAGCTGGTCCTCAAATCCATACGACAAACGTATTTAATGAGAAATAGCGACATTACAAAACGCATAAGTGAATTGTGTTTAAAAACCCATCCTTTAAGCATATTTAAAAACAGCTATGGAATTTTACGAGAGAACGCTAGAAATAAATATTATGCAATTTTTTGAATCAACAAAGATTCCCAATTTAATTTTTTTCAACGAAACTGTAAATGCATTTTATAATCTCATATTAAGCTTTAATGTTTTATCGTACTATGCAATAAAGGAGACTTTATTTGTAATCCAATAAGATTATTTCCAGTAAGTGTATGCATTACTTATCTGTAGATTTACTCATTCATAAACTCCAATCGTACATGGTTGGAGGCTTCTCATGAATAATTTGCGTTCATTGAATAATAAACAGGATAAGACGAAAAATTATGCGGAATAGTGATGAGGTATTAAAACTGGATGATCTGAACAACTACGTTACCGTTTCGAAATAACTGAATTATAGATCACTTGCCGCGTTTGCCTAATACTTCAGTATTTATCTTAAATGCAATGGAATGAAGAAGAGAAATTTAAACTTAGTTTCGAAATAGTTCATAATTTTTTCATCTATTCGTACTTGCAACTAACTCTCTTTCATATTGTTGCGTTTTTTTTTTTTTGTTTTTTTTTCTTACTTCTGACACCAGTTGTTCTGTTATTTTCTTCGTTCACGTTCGTACGGGGTTCGTGGATTTGGAGTGAATAACGACGACACTTGATGAAGTATCGAAACACACTTTATTTAGCCAATGTTAATCAGGACAGCTCTAAAAACACTTTCTACAGTCATCGAAGATCTACTATAAACACGTTGGAACAATCAGTGACACAACCTTCACACTGTCAGGCAATAAAGGTGGAGACAGCTTCACTGCAAAGCACCCGAGTACAGCTCCCAACTCTGGTTGTTCTCGGAACTCCACGTACTCTCGAGACTCTCCACACGATGCACTCGACGATACAGAAGAGTATAGCTCTCGACTAAGCACAGTGTATGACGAAATTCGACGATGCACTAATTTGCGATGCGCTAAAAGACTCTCTCGGTGCACTGGACGACCCACTCGGCAATCGCTGCCCGGCTGTCAACTCGATCGACACGGCAGGGATTGACTTGCTAGACGAGACACCAAATAGATACTAACTATCTCGCACTCTATGCGAGGCATACGCTGACTCGCCCTCTCGACGAGGCACACTCACTGACTGCGGACCAGCAGGGTTTATATAGCTTTCGGCTTGTGTTCGGGAACATTCTGGACTAAACCGGTAAGAATTCATTCCAGAAGGTTCTCCAACCGTCCATGGTATATCGCCAATTTTGTCGCCAAATGGGCGATTTCTCGCCAAATATGACAACTATGCCCCCTTTTGCCATTTTATGGCAACCCTAACACTGCTTTGCGGAGAAGCCATCTTACCGCGCCTTTACATTTCGTAACAATATAAAAAGCAGGGAAATTAGTACCGATAAATATACACACACATTAGTAAAAAGATGACACAAAAATGTCAACAGGTTTAGACTATTTCCACGTAAATAAAGTTCTATTATCGAAAATATTTTAAGCTATTCTAATGAAATAAATTTCATTATAGTATAGTTACGAATACGTAAATCTTCAGCGCACAGTCAAAGCCTGTCAATTTACAAAAATATAGATTTTGTTTAATAGTCTTAATTAATAGTTACATTTGCATATATAATATTTTTTTATTTATTATGATATAGCACAATTAATCAAATAATAACACGTTAGAAGAGAGAGAACTGCTAAGAATTCTATTCTCTTTGACATGAACACAAATATCAAATTTTAAGTGCACACTACTTTGCAATATCCAGGCAAAATTGAAGACAACAGAGATAATCTTCAAGTATTATACATTAAATTTAACATAAACTTCAGTTTAAAAAAATGTCGCTGTTATTCCAAATATAAGATTCGGATTTTAATTTACTGCCAGTATGGTGGAAAATTCTTAAATGAGTTACTCAATTAATTCCCAGAAACATTTCTAGATTAATGTAAAAATGTCTCGAATTTAATTCTATTCCTAAATTAGAAGAATTTTATGGGATTAATAATATGAGGTATTTTGTTTTCCATTACAAGTTTACTTTATTTTAACTGAATGCAAATGTCATAAACTTTCAAATCGCTAAGGTTGGATGATTTTACAACAAAGGTAAGATAATATACGTATATAAGAGCGGTCGCGGACACTTAGCCGACAACTACTTAGCTGACGGGACACTTAACCGGCACCAGTTAGCCGACAAGATATTTAGCCGACAAGACACTTAGCCGACATGGACACTTAGCCCACAGTACATTTAGCCGACACGGACACTTATCTGACAAGACATTTAGCCGACACGGACACTTAACCGACAGGTCATTTAGCCGACAAGACACTTAGCCGACAAGGACACTTAGCCGAGAGGACATTTAGTCGATACGGTCAGTTAGCCGACATGACATTTAGCCGACACGGACAGTTAGCCGACACGTACAGTTAGCCGACAGGACATTTGGCCAACACAGAGAGTTAGCCTTCAGGACATTTAGCTACGGGACACTTAACTGTCACGTCATTTAGTCAACAGGACACTAAGCCGACAGTGACGTTTAGCTGACACGTACCCAATAATTATTCAAATTTACTCTCAATTACAAAATTTCTCGACTTCTCCATAAGTTCAATATTTAAATCATTTTCTTCACTTATCAGCAAAACTCATTTTTCGATTCTCAAAGATTTCATATGTTCTTTTAATTATTGTGTGATGTATAGTGGCCATACTGAAAAAGCGCTGATATTTCTCGTCAGGGAATATGAATTAAATATCGAAAGGAAAAATGATTTTTTTTTACCTAAGTACCGCGGTCACTTAATTACATTTTAATATGGAATTTTTCAAAAATTATCCGTAAAGCTTGTTCGTTAATCAACTGGGTTCTTTTAAACACTTTCACATCATTAATAGTTTTTCTTGTTTACTTAATGATATTAATTTTCCAATCTGGCTCTTCTTAATGCTTTCAAATTTGTAGGAAATTAAAAGCACGATTCTGTAACATTTTATTGACCATGCCTCTCGCCATAAATACTTATTTAGGTTAATGTTTATAAAACTAAACTGTTGCATAATGTTTAATTTAGAATTAAAATATTCTTTAAGGTTTTGTTTTATTCAGAACTGAATACATTTCCGCAAAAACTACATTTTTCACTCTTCATATATCGAAACGCTGCTGATATACAACTCCACTCTTATTTTCCAACCGCGCCTACTAAATGATTTGGATCGTGTTAAGGTCGCGCGGAAGCCTTTTGAATATGATTCATCGGAATTGGATAGTGCATGTTTTAGTACACTGTAAAAATATTCATAGATTTCTCTTTTTCTAACTAATTTGTATATAATATTATGTACGCACAATCATCTTTCACAATCATAATATTACACACACAATCAACATATTAAACACCGTATATCGCAGTATCGCAGTTCTTCTCTATCTTTATATATATGTTACCGTGAAAGACCGAAATTGGAGAATGTCGACTTTCACCGGAGAATGTCAACATTCACCAAATACGTCGGTGAAAGATAGAATATTGTATTACATTCTTCTACATTCGGACCCTCACCGATGTATGTCGACAATCACAGATATGCTCTGGTGTAGGTTGAAAAGAGAGGAGTATGTGTACACGCTGTCATTGCAAAAGGAAGTCTTCCACATATAAATGCAGTTCTAAAAGCAAAGGCCTCTTGTGCAATTCAAAGTGTCATAATTTTTTAAGTTGTTGCAATAAATAAGATTTGAATCACGTAATTTAGTAAGCTTTTAACTTCTATTATTTTCCTTTCTCATTTTGAATGCACAGTGTGTTTTAAGTTCTTATTTCAAGTCTCAAGTGCGTTTTTTCGTGACCGAATTACGGAGAAGAAAATGTAATATTCAACATTCACCATTAGTACATGGTGAATGTCGACATTTACTGGTGTAAATCAGAAATAAGAGTATTTGGAAAATATTTCGGACATAACACCAAGCCAGTATGTGAATGTTGACATTCACCGGTGAAAGTCGACATTCTCCAGATTTCGGTGTTTCACTGTAACATATACACTGGTTATCATAAATTAGAGGGAAAATCATGAAAATCACGATTACTGAAAAAGTTACATGTGGAATTTTATGAGACTTACCCACAATATATAACACATAGTAAGGTATCAAACAACATAAAAAGAAGTTACCAGACAATTATGGTAGTATAGAAATTAGCACATGTATAAAATGAACAAATCGAAGATGTCAGTTTGCTATAGTAAAAGTACCTTCAATATGGAATATAATCGCCTCTAGAACCAATACAGCACATTCAGCGATGTGTGATGCTTTCAATTATGCGGTCTATCAGTTCCATAGAAAGCGAGAGCCATTGCTCTTGCAAAGCAGTTGCAATCGCGCAAGGGTCTAAGGAGGCGGATTGAGAGCAGCTAGACGTCTCCCTAAAGCATCCCAAACGTGCTCGATAGGATTTAAGTCCTGGGATCGAGCTGGCCACTCTAGGCGCATAATTGTTTCCTGCTGAAGATAATCATATACTATGCGAGCCCTGTGTGGTCTTGCATTGTCGTCCTGTAACAGGAAAGCATCACCTATTGCCCCGGCATATGGGTGCACATAAGCATCAAGGATGTCATCTCTATAAACATGAGCATTCACGGTTCCCCTTGGAAAAACATGTAGGTCTGTGCGTGCACCCAAAGAGATGCCACCCCAAACACAGACAATGCTTTTTCCGTATGCATCTCTTTCACGAATGTTTGACGGATGATAACGGTTTCCAGGTTCTCTCCACATCAAATAACGCCTACTTTTGCTTTCTAGACTAAACCTGGACTCATCCGTAAAGAGAATAGCCCTCCATTGCTCAGGCGTCCAGTGGACATGTTGTCGTGTCCACTGGAAACGGTCCTTCCTATGGAGTGACTTGAGCAGCACGCAAATGGTTGTTCTCCTCGCATACAGACCATCGTTTTGAAGCTTTCTACGCACAGTTGACGTTGACACGGTGGCATTCCGGTGGTTGCAGCAAGGGACAATCTAAGAAGAGTCGGAGTAGCGGTTCTATTCCTGAGTGCGCATAATGTCAAATATCGGTCATCGGCGCTCGTCGTAGCAGTTGGCCGTCCTTGGCTGAAACTCCTAGGTGCCGAATCTGTGATTTGAAATTGCCTCCAAAGTTTATGAACCACAGAAGGACTCACATTCAGCCATCTGGCCACTTCTGTTTGACTTTGTCCTGCCTCTAGTCTCCCAATGGCTTTCTGTCGTAGTTCTGCAGGCAAATAATGCCTGGAGATCGTTGTTACGAATTGGCTATCTCAGATTTCTGATGTCACTATCACAGTGAAATATGTGGGCTTGCTCTCAAACATGGACTTTTATGCTCCTCGCAGATGACGTATTCCGAGTGCAGCACCACTAATTTGCATATTGGAGTTTTACTCAGCTACTCTTACTTGGCAACATATTCACATTTTACACGGTTTGGCTTATTTCTGAGGTTGTTACCGCTATTTTTGTGATTTCTCCTTAATTTATGATAACCAGTGTATATAGTATACACAATCATTTTTCTTCCCTAAACAAAAATTATGCAATAATTCAGCTCTCTCAATATTAACTTTTGAAGTTTTATCATGGCCATAGTTAGTAGGTAAAAATGAGTTTGCCCGATTCCGACATTTTAATAAAGTTGCTTATTTTTATCTTAAGAATGGTAAATAACTGCCGGTTAACGATGAGGCGACAATGATTTTTAAACATCTCTTTTAGGTCACCATAACCTTGAAAGTTCACTTTATTATTTTTTTAATAGCAAAATAAAATATAGATGCTAATCTAACACTAAACCGTCAATATTTCCTTTAAAAGCATAATTCAAAAATAATACTTACTTCGGTATTAAGGTTTGGGATATTTTCGAGCAACACATTTATAAAGGTTTAGCTTAGAAAAGCAATTTTCATCGGAAGAGACATCGGAGAGATCTATATTAAATAAAACGGTCACTCTATTTCTGATAGGCTCAGTAGCGTCTGAGCGGTAAAATCGCAGAGCCCTGGTAGTTCGGTCCGAATTTCGAATCCCGCGAACGGACTGTCCTTAGTTTGGGAGTTTCCTTAGTTTTCCCCATATGTAACGTGTATACGAGCCAGTTTTCCTTAGAACGTCCTCCACGAAGGCATCCCTCCCCTTAGGCAGATAGCCTTCTGACTTTGTCGTAATTACATAAACCAAACCTACTTCTGTTATTTGGTCGCAGTACCATGTAGCTAACCCAAAAATGAGAAAGAGAAGGAATGAAAGAGGAAAAAAAAATGAAATTAATGAAAAATGAAAATTTATACATTTTTAACAGATATTGAGAAAAGTTATATTTCATATGTAAAACATTAATATAACATATTATATTGAAAATTACACATCGCTACTTTCAAAACATAGTACATAATATTATCTATTTACATGACTGATCTAGTTAAATGTAGCATCGATAGATAGCACTACATTACGGTGACTTTTCACGATCTGACGCTTTGCTCCGCCCTACTTGGTTTGTGGCCGCCTCCTTCTGCAGCTTCAGTTATGAATAAAACAAAACCTTAAAGAATATTTTACTTCTAAATTAAACATTATGCACTAGTTTAGGGCTATAAACATTAACCTACGTAAGTATTTTAAGCGAGAGGCGTGGTCAATAAAATGTTACAGAACTTTTATCTCAAGGATGGTGGCATGAACTGAAAATTATAGAGGTCACAAATAATTTATACCTTTGCTGGTCTTAAAAATGCACTTTTTAAAATTAGTTTTAATAACAAAAGGGAATATATTTGCTGAACTAACCCTCATCGCCATACGTTTCTATAAAAAAGTATAATTCAAGAATAACAAAATTTTTTATTGCATTATTCAGATTTTTCATGACAGGGAAAGGAAATTTCATTAGTGGGAAGAGCCAAACGATCTTTTAAGGGAAGGAATGTAACATGATGTGATGAGCAAAATAGTAATGAAACGTAAAGTTATTAGAAATTTGAAAGCATTTTTAAGATCGAGATTGGAAAGTTAATATCATTACGTAAACAAGAAAAATTATTAATGATGTAAAAGTTGATTAAATGAAGAAGCTTCACGGATAATTTTTGAAGCTCCCATATTAAAATGTAATTAAGTGACCGCCGTACTTAGGTTAAAAAAAATTATTTTTCCTTTCGAAATTTATTTCATATTCCCTGAGGAAAAATTTCAGCGCTTTTCAATTTGGCCAATATACACCAAACAGCACGATACATATCAAACAATGCTAACTTAACACAATAATTAAAAGCACATATGAGATCTTCAAGAATCGAAAACTGAATTTTACTCATAAGCGAAAAAAAATAACTTAAATATTGAACTTATGGAGAAGTCCAGAAATTTTGTAATTGATAGTAAATTTAAATAATCATTGGGCACGCGTCAGCTAAAATGTCTTGACAGTTAACTGTGCCGTAGCTAAATGTCCTAATGGCGAATTCTGTGTGTCGGCTAAATGTGCTGATAGCGAATTCTGTGTGTCGGCTAAATGTCCTGTCGGCTAACTGTCCGTGTCGGCTAAGTGTGCTGTCAGCTAACTGTCCGTGTCGGCTAAATGTCCTGTCGGCTAACTGTCCGTGTCGGCTAAGTGTGTTGTCGGCTAACTGTCCGTGTCGGCTAAATGTCCTGTCGGCTAAGTGTCCTTGTCGGTTAAATGTCCTGATTTTTTTGTTTGTTTGTTTGTTTGTTTTTTGCTAGAACGCTCCAACCCGCCTGATCACAAAGTGATCTTATGGTCCAAAAAGAGGCGTCCCATTCACACCACAAGCGAAGGCAGCCAGCGACCCGGAGAGTCCCCCAACAAAAGTTAAAACGCCATATTAATAAAAAAGAACAACTAATCCAAGATGTTATACACGAAGCAACTTTAGCTTTCAAACCAAAATTCAAAGCTCTAAGAAATCATGCCCGGTATTCCGAATAACTAAAAATGTTAGTATAGTCAACTTAAGAAAATAATAATTATACATCCAGCAAGGTTGCCATACAACTATATAATTTTCTTTCTTTTTGAAATGGCTGGATTAACGACACAACAGGAAAGAAGAAAACCAAAAATAACTAAATCAAGAAAACTGTGTTAGTAAAAATGATAACATAAAATAAGGAAGGAAAACACACATAAAACACACAACGAAAATATGACATACAGTCACACATATCATCAAAACACGACGAAAAAGACATCCTAAAATAACCACATTGAAAATAAAACGAACTTAGTTAAAAACCCCAATCGCATATCTATTGCCATTAATAAAGGCCATCAATTCTCTTGTATATAATTTCAAATGTTTAAAATCAAATTTCAATAAATCAAAATGTATATCACTAAAGCTTCGTGTAATAAAATCAGTCAATTGGCAATCCACCACGAAGCGTTTGGCATCACCCAAAACATTACAATTTGGACATAGATATATTTCAATATTAATCAACAAATTATTTTTCCTTGTTGACTTTTCCACACATCTTTCCATATATTTAGCTAACCGTCCTGTCGGCTAACTGTCCGTGTCGGCTAACTGTCCTGTTGTCTAAATGTCCTTGTTGGCTAAATGTCTTGTCGGCTAACTGTCTGTGTCGGCTAAATGACCTGTCGGCTAAGTGACCTTGTCGGCTAAATGTCCTGTCGGCTAAGTGTCCGTGTCAGCTAAGTGTCCGTGTCGGCTAAATGTCTTGTCGGCTAACTGGTGTCGGTTAAGTGTCCCGTCGGCTATTTTGGTATTTGTCGGCTAAGTGTAACGGACCCGTATAAGAGCACAATATTACAAAAAACCCACTGTTCTTATGTGCAATAAGAGTGAAGCATCTAGTAAGTGAAATGAAATGAAGTTTTGTTGAATATATGCAAACATAAATGATAAGTGAAAATTCCAAGGAAATTAAATCTATATTTCTTTGTGCTTTATTTAAACACAAAATAAATTTATAGGATTTTTTCTTATTGAATAAACAGTTAAAATGTAAATATATTAATAATTTTGATGGTGGGAGAAGATTATCATATTTAGTGTCATGTATTGAATAGAAAAATTAAATCTGAACTGCTTAGGAACAGTGTTGTAATATTAATCATTAAATAAATTTGAAAATTCAAATTAATATATAAATATGTGTTAAAAGTTTTCATAAGTAAATAATACACTAATGCTAATTTTAGGTAAATATTATTTCGTATTTTATTGCAGATTATATTTTCAGTCTACTCTTGATTATCCAAGCTAATGCCGGGGAAGCAGATCACGGATAATTGAAAAGCACGGATAATCCAAACTATAAGTTTTCATGTATATTGTATGTGCTTATTCCTTTAAAAACATCACTCATTTTGCTTTGTTTTTGAGAAGTTTTAAATATTAGATGAGTTCTTTGTTTTATTTGAAAACCTACAGACTCCTCGGGCACCACATATGTACAATAGGGGGCTTACAGATGTAAGTTAACTAAAACATTAAAAGTTACCTGCATAAATAAAACGAACAAAAGCAGAGAACAGCAGTCTGGACTTCAAGAAAACAGATAAGTTCACTGGCCAAGTGCCTCCTAATATATTCAAATCGTTATGCAAGCATAGTCTAGGGCCATCAAAAGTAGGGCATGAGAAACTACGTGTTTTTGGAAGTACTACTCCGTCACTGTATTCGAAGCTTCTTTAGCCGAAGATATCCGACACAGTTTCAAAAGAAATAATTGCTATCTCGGGACTAATGTAATTCAGTGCTTTCTTTGCTTGCATTTTCAGTACCATTCTCTGCCTCTTCTATTCTTGCGACATTTGAAACAATATCTGCATCACTCAAGGATTAAAATCCCGGCTCATTGACCCTTTCCCGTGCCTCGATTCCCGTTTTTCCGATCGACATTTTCCATTTTTCGGCATACGACTCCAGTTATTACCTCGACGTCTCCACAATTAGATAAATCTGCACATGTAAAACTAATTGTAGAGAAACACTAAACCAAAATATGCAGTTCAGCGGCTACAGTATGCTCGGATTTGTGCATATGTCTTTTTTATGCATTCTCACCCATAGCATAAAGCGTGCGTGTATGGGCACGGCCGTGTACGTAGAATCCGCAAACCGGATATTTGGCCTACTGATAATCGAGAGTACACTGTGTTTATTTTGCATCATCCATCATTTATTTTTGCTAAAAGAATACCATATATTATTTATTTTGCATTTTATTTTGTTGCAGATTTGTGGACGTGTCTTTTATATTTTATTTTATTTTAAACTTTTTTGTTTGTATATTAATTGTATAATTCAGGTTTCCGGCGAAAGGATGCACCTGAGAATGTACTCCATTTCATTGATGTTTTGTCTAGTAACAATATTTCGTACATGAATGAACTGTAAAATTTTACAGTGCAAGAAACATTCAAAGAAAATATGAAAAGGACCTAAGTTAACTTTTAAATCATGGGTGAAATTTCTATGTTTCTGAATTTTACACGGTGTAATTGCAAGGATTTTTTTTCTGTTGCTTATGTTAGCGGTTGTTGACTAACCAGTTATTTATGATTTTAGTCTTTATAATAAATTCTAAATATGCGTATTCCTCAGCACAATGCAACTTAGTAGTGACTACTTAAAAATATGATTCAAACGTAATATGCATTTCACTAATGCTTAGTAGAATACATCGATGATTTCAATTTCATGCACTATAATTTTAAAGAAAACTATATTTAATAAAATTATATATTTTATTTATATATATTTTATACGTTCATATATCCAGCAGAATAAATTTAGAAACATATTCGAAAAACGTTACCACTGATGACTATAACCAGTGGAGTTCTATACAGGAGTTTAGTAGATAAGCATTTTCTATTCGAAAGAATATCCCTAAGTTGTACAAGTTCTTTCCTTTTAGAACGAAATAAACCTCGACTGTACAGATATTTTAACTTTATCTACGAAATCTTGCAGAGTTTGAAGAAAGCATAAAACTGCTATTTTCTCTCTTTTACCGTTCATCGGATACTCCTTCGTTTGAAGTAAAGACGGAAACTTCAAACTCCTTTAGCGAAGTCCTTAGTCTACTTTAGCGAAGGTCAATTTAAAGTAAATACCCACTTAGCCATTGCTGGATAAAATATCCGGATACATGGCGAACCCATCGTTTCGTAAAATCGAAGATAAACTTTTCTGTGAGATTTTATATGTAGTTTGAGATTGCATGACTGTGATTTAATTGCACAATATTTGGTTACTTTATTGAATTTAAAGGCACGTATTTTATTAATTTTGCCAACTGTTATTTTGGATATAACCAAAATGTTCAAAGGTTAAACAATACATTCCAATTCTATCATAATAAAGAATTTGAAACTTTTACTGCCGTATATAGGTAGGTAGAAGTGAGAAAGCAGAATATCTGAAAGTGTTACCATAATGAAATTAAAGCCACTCAGAAGATTCATTACCAATTTATTTTAAGTAATTTATCGAAAAATATATTAATTTATAGTAGCACTTTCTCTAAAGTTACTGAAAAAAGTTATTAGTCCAAAGGGGCTTGCGTTGATTCACTATAAACGGCAAATAACTTTTCAAACTGTTGCCACGAAATTTTAGAGTGCTGCATTATATTTGAAGAAATTAAATAATAAAAAAAATCTGCATAAATAAATGATGGATGATGCAAAATAAACACAGTGTACTCTCGATTATCAGTAGGCCAAATATCCGGTTTGCGGATTCTACGTACACGGCCGTGCCCATACACGCACGCTTTATGCTATGGGTGAGAATGCATAAAAAAGACATATGCACAAATCCGAGCATACTGTAGCCGCTGAACTGCATATTTTGGTTTAGTGTTTCTCTACAATTAGTAAATGTATGTCTATTTCTCGCATTGTGATAAAACAAAGGCACATAGAGCCATCGAATTTTGAATGACGTAATCCTTTTACGAATATGGGCATGTGGAAGACCAAATTTGAAATTTGTTTTATTATCTATTTCATATTTTGTAAAGCAATTATGAGTTTTTGATTAAGAAGCTTGACAATTTCAAAGAGAACAATGACAACATTACACGGGAAAAAAATTTCATATTTTTTAAAACTTTAACGAAATTTTGAATAACAAACTCAACGATTTAAAAGCGAGTAATGGCAACTCTCTAACGAGGGGGAACCTTTTTATCTCTAGCACGTGGAACTGTGTATCGGAAATTCTAAATATAGGCTCATTTTAAAATTATTTTTCGACATTGCTATTGAACTTAATTTTATAGTATAAGTGCAAAGAACATATTTAATAAATAAAGGTAACACACAAAACGTTAAAAAAACGCCCCTTTGGACGTAATTTAAAACCTGAAACCTTTCCGATTTTCTTAAAAATTATTCCAATATTATTTCTCCATTTAATTTTTCTCAAATATTGTAAAACGATCTTGAGTCATTTTATTAAAAGACTTATTATACTATTTTTAATAATCATAACTGATTTTAATAATTTAATTAGTTATATTAAGATCATTTTGTCAAAAACAAACATTTCTGGGCATCAGAAGGAAACACGAATATTTTACTAGGATGCAAGATTAACTACGTGTTCTATCTATCGTTTTTCCTTTTTTTCAGAAGTTTTCAGTAAAATTATTTCAGAGTAGATATTACTAATATTTCTATTATTTTGAGATAAACGCTATATAATTATTTAAACAAATTACATTGCTATTTTATTCGCATTAATTTATTTGACAGAAATTACTATATTTCGATTATTGAGCGGTTAAAAACGAGACTTTGTAATTACGTTTTCCTTTTTGAAACAGAAAACTCACCAGAAGCAAGTGTGAATATTTCTATATGTTCTAAAACTAACCTATGTTCTATGTTTTATTATTCTCAATAAAATTCTTTCATAGTGTATTTTAATAATATTTCTATTATTTTGAAGTACATACTATAGCAGTTTGACAAATTGCATGATGCTTTTCTTCGTATAAAATTTAACAAATAAGATATGACAAACAAATAATTAATTGTTTAAAATTACAGTATTTCAATACATGATAGTTCAAAAAGAGGAAAATTTATGTAGTAATTAAAATTCTTATTATTCGAAAGAAGTAAAGTACAAAAATATGTAGCTTAATTTATAATCTAAGAGTATTAAAATGTAGTGCTACATAAATGATATTACAGAAATTTAAATTAGGAAGCAATTAAAATTATAAATGCAAGATAACAAAATTCATTTTTTTTAAATATCAGCGAAAACTTAATTATATTCATTAATGCCTGTTTCGGTTGGTATGTGCCATAAAGCGTTAGAATATTAAAAATAAGGAGAAAACACGGAAAAGCGATTAAAATTTCATAAAAAAGATTTAGTTAATTTGTAGGGTTTATATTTATTTTAACTAACATTTATTTTAAGTTTAAACTATCTTTCCTCTCAAGCCTTACTTTCCCCTGGAACTGCCAATGCCAGAATATGTAAATTTGAGTAGAACGCGCAAGGATTCAAATTATCAGCGGAAGTATTCTGATTTAAATAGAAGGAAACGAGTTCGGTGTGTGATATTCTTACTGCACGAGCGCGGAGGTAGTTAGCGAGAATTGAAGAACCCCGCGTTTCGGCCTATGTGCTTGGCGGGAAGTAGTGGTAATCGTTCCAGTGAGCTTCAAGTCTGCTGAATTAGCAGCGGTATTGTAAAACGCGGTGAGTTAGTTATTTTAGAGAGCCTCGTAGTTAGAATCTTGTCTTTAGTTTCTTTTCAGGTTATTATTTTTATTTGACTGCCGAGTTGGCACCGTCTGTAAGCGTCAAGAGGACGCAATTGTAATTTATTACGTTGAATAAAAAGGGACTTAAACCCTTTACAAATTAAAAAAAAACAGTAAGTAACATTAAAATATTCGCATTGGATATCGCTTAAAATAATTGCTAGTTTTAATTAATTTTCTTGTTTTAATGTTCTTTCATAGTTCATTTTCCGCTTTTATTAGTCGAAAAGGTACGTTGGTCCCGAAAGCGATATTGGTCTCGAATGGGATGTGTGCATTGCATCTCTATAAACGGAATACCACTTCTCAAATTGTTGCCACCAAATATTATGGCCCTCTTTTAAAGAAATTAAATAATAAAGAATCTGCATTAATGTATGTATGTTTCTATCACTGTGAAAAAATAACTCTACCTAGAATCGTCAAGTTTTGAATGGTGTAATTCTCCACTCACGCATGGGCACCTGGAAACCAAATTTTGAATTTCGCATTTTTTAATTATCTATTTCTTATTTTATAAAACATTAACGAATTTGTCAGTAACACACTCAGCGATTTCAAAGCGATCAGTGTCAACACTGTGCGGAAAAATACATTTTTAGCTCCAGCGCACGAGAATGTCTATCGCAAATTCTAAGGATATACCGTTTTTAAATACCTTCTGAATTTGCCGTTGAATTGAATTTCATTTTGCGCGAGCGCCAAGAACATGATATTTAATAAATGAAGTGAACACACAAAACGTTAAAAACGAAAAGACAGAAAAAAAATGATTGTAAAGCGATTTTAGCAAGAAACTAAAATTTGATATGATGAATTGAAAAAAGACTGAAGAAATCAGAAACATGTATGCCAGCACTTAATACTGCATCGGGAATAATAAGCGTATGCAGCTTTTAAAAATTTTGTAGTGTTGCTGTTGAATTGTATCCAGCGTAAGTGCGACGAAAATGATGCTTAATAATAAGCTGAAAGGAGAGAAAATATGGGTAGGAGGGTGGGAGTGTAACAACAGACTGCTAGACTGCGAATTCAGAAAGAGCGTGAAAATCTTTAACAAATCGTTTTGGTCAGCCGTCAAAATCTAAAACCTTTCCGATTTTTCTTATATTATTGTTTCAATGTAAATATTTATTTTAATGCAATTTAAAATTTCTAGCATTCAGGACAATCTGTCAAACCAAAGTCTGGAATACTGAAAGGTTGGTGAATTTCGAAAATCATTTGAATATTGAAAGTTTGCAATCGATTGTAATAATTACTGAGGTTTTTCACACATTTTTAGGCGATTTTCATTATATTTATAGATATACTTTACCTAAACGTTTTGTGTTTTAAACTTATATTTAGTATTCTCTCGCTATCTTTCTACACTGTAATAGCGAAGACAATAAAACCTTTTGTAGTATCGGAAGTGGTAGTTTGTCCCATTCCGAGTGAAGAGCTTTCCAAATTTAAGAATTGTTGTAAGTTTGGCAATCCGTGTTTTAGAAGTCAGGAAAGGCTGATCCATGGCTGATACATCAAGAGATTTATTATAGATAATAGGTGAAGGATATAGCCTCGATACTCGTTTCTTGTTCCATTTTTCCAGGAAATTAACAATGGATTTTTACGTAAGGCTGTTTGTTTGCCTTGATGCAGTTCTACTGATTGCACTGTGTCTAAAGAGGAGGTATATTACATTTGGCAATTGGGTATGAAATATTTCCCTGCTAATATGTGGAGTCGATCTTAATATTTTTCTCTACTCCATTTATTTTTAATCTGCCATTATATGAAAAACCACCATCAATCATAAATCTATTTGTAAAACTTACTTCTTTGAACAATGCTTTAAATTTTCTCCTTCCCTTTAATGATACCAAATGGATTTCTTTTATTGCAGTCATTCAAATACACCCAAGATTTATCTCTTGTGACAACAGTTTTCAATTTTTATCCGGGCAAATGTTTCCTACAAAGAAATTTGCGTTAGGCGTTATGTCGTGGAGAAAGACTACGCACGCTATGTTTTATTTTTTTCTTTTATAACCAAATAAGCAGTTAACTTTATTTTCCAAATAAGCAGTAATCACTGACATTTACTTACATTGTAGATTCTTCTTTATTTTGCATAAAAAATTTATTTTAAGTTTTCCTATTCTAAACTTCTCAACTTCCCCTCACATTCTTTCGCCAGGCCGTAAATTTAAAAGTAAGTGAAGTGCTATTTAATATCTTTATATTAATGTGAATGTCTCAGTTTATTCAAAGTGTGTATCGCTAGACAAGCTTGCATTATAATCTACGTTTAGTTACCACCGCAAGTGAACGGTGTTTTTGTAACGCACAAACACACCGTTCCGTACCTTTCTGTTAAATTAGTTTGAATTAATAAAGGGTTATTTTGCTGGTATTTAATTCACGCCTGTGCAAGAATTCGCCAGATTCATTGTAGGATCTAATTTAATTTATGTGGAATAATAAAGATAGTTCTTACACCATTACTGTTTACATTTTACTCTGAGAATCTGAAGGAATTTGAAACTGAATTTTGAACTGTCGGCTTTTCTTTTAACATTAAATAATTTACCTTTGAAAATTCGTAACATTCCGTTTTTTCCGGATATGTATATATTTGGAATACGTTTTCCACTTGAACCCAAATTTGATTTTTTTTTCTTTCCTGTTGATATTATTACCTATTGTAGCTTTAGATATCGAAAAACCATGGCTTTAGCTGATTTCAAAAGTTAGCTGATTTGTTTAACATATATTTCCTTTATTTTCAGTTTCTTTATTTCTGCCCATCTTTCCAATATATACTATATCATTTTGACAAGTAAGCTTTCTGCAGATGATTCTTATGCTTTTAAAACATTTTACCTAACATACTAACATGAAAACGTATTGAAATATTTTAATAAAATTTGTGTGCTGGAATGAATGAGAAACGAGGATTTTATAAAGCATTTTAGGTCAGTGTAAATGTTGCGCAATTTTAAAGGAAGCTTGTAATTTTATGGAATCTTTTATTGATGTATGGGGAGTCAACACTTTTACTGTGCTCTAAATTCGTAGAAAAATGAAGCTTATAAAACTAAAACTACTTTGTCATAAAAGCTATGCATAGAGGTATCTCAATATGTTATTTTTAGCCGAGTGTTTTCAATGAAACCACAACGAATATTAAAACAGAAATGCAGAACAATCTAACGTACGTTTTTATTTAACATAACGTATATAAAATTCTTTCAACAAGCGTAGAATTTTAAGAGCTAGATGCGAAAACTTACAAAGATATGTTTTATAGTCTTCCATATAACTCATATCAGCTTCAGTAAAATACTTATTTCTAACTGGAAATGCTACACTTTTTATATCTTTTCATACTTGAACCATCAAGCACATACTGTTTGCAGTTTAAAGTTTTATTTCTTTAGTTAAAGCGTTTAGATTTATGTTGTTTACTGTGCTGTAAACCTAATATTTGCAGTTCTAAGCTAAATGTTAGAAGTTAAGATTCAAACCGGCCTGAAAAAATTTCAGCACCATAAAAATTCTCTATTAAATACTCACAATATGATGAAAAACATTAAATTTCTTCTTTCCTATTATTTCAGCAAATATCTATTTTTCTATGGCGAATCTTGTTATATGAAAAGAACCCAATATTTTATCAGCATCGTAAAATTTTAGTGGGAAAGACGTATGTTCAAAATACAGCATACCTTCCAAAGCTAAAACATTTGTTTCATTACAACAAGCAAAAGCAATAGTTTTATTGGAATAAATCTATTCTGCCAACAAAATTTTTGTTCGGAAATAAATGGCAATATGTGTATTTATAACAATAACAACAATTTAATACTGCAAAAAGATATTTTTCACCATCACAAAACAAGAAAGCGCGTCTGTACGCAGAGATAAGAGGTCGTATGAATTTTGCTCCCACATTTTGCTTCACGGTGAACGGAATATTCAGCCTTACAAGAGATTTTTTTGTATCTACAGTTACAGCAAAGCACTAGGACTTCAGTAGTGTAAGTTTCATCATTATTCACTGATTATTTAATTAATTTTCTAAGTATTACTCTTCCGGCTTGTGTTCCTGACCGTTGTTACTTTAACACAGTAACGCGGTTACCCGACCCTCCTTCCTTCTGCTGATAAGAAAAAGGAACTTCAGCATTCTCCCCTCCTCTCAGTCTCGGACACAGACAGCGCAGGGTTGCGCTTGTAATCGAATACTACTCTAAATCCACCCCTTCCAAAATCGCTTTTATTTTATTATTTTTTATTTCTTCAAAACAAGAAGGAAAAGATTGTCAACCGCCATCTTTGGCCACATAAGAGTAGTAATCATCTTACGACTGTCAGTGTATTTGATTTTTTTTTTTATTAGTACTACACATCATTCGTGCCAAGTGCGTGTTTGCATTCCGCTCAAGCAGTATTTTCCTCTATTAGTGCTACAGTGCAATTCCTCATTCAAGTTCATATCTGTGAAAGAGTGTGCATTGCTTAATGCAATTTCTCATCCAAGTTCATATCTGTGAAAGTGTGTGCATTGCTTATTTTGAAAGAGATTTTAACGCTTACGAAGTATTTACCTCTTACATACCCCAGTCCGAACTAGTGCTATAGCACATACTCAATATATGTAAAGAAGATTTTTGAGATTTCACCATACATCTCCATATTCATTATTAATACCGGAAGTTTGTGCATCGTGTTTTCGCAGTACGGTACATACTTTATCGGCAGTGTATGCGATTTGATTGTACATCTCCTCATTCAAGTTTACTGCTACGAAGAGCTCCAGTATTAATCATATTATTCAGTGCTTTGATATAGTGCGTGTGAATTTTATTCAGTACTTACTTAGGGCAGTGAAAAGTGCGTGTATTGTGCTCAAGTATTCATTTTTTTTTACACAGCGCTGCGTTACAGTGTACAGAGTTTTGTGAACACCGTTCGCATAACGTTAACGGAACAAGAGGTTTATCTCGCCCAGCTACAGGGACAAGTCTTGGCTATGCAACAACAGCAACTCGCACACAGTTTACAGCCACCTCACGAGAATCCTCAACATTCCAAGTCTTATCAAGCAGTGGAATCCTCAGCCCCAGAAGAACAGTTCACAAAAGAATATTCCTTCACACTGGTGACACGAAAGAAGCGGAAAACTTCTCCACCTTCAAGCCCTTCTCCAGTTCTATCGGAGCACGTTCTATTATTAAGGTCAAAGAACTCCACACGGACACCCGAAGGGATTAAAGCTCAACTTTCGGCAGATTTGAAACCCTCCCAGCTAGGGATCACTTTAGTGCAGATTCGGCCGACAAGGTCCAGAGAGCTTCTCATCCGGTGTCGAGAAAAAGTTCACCTGCTCCGCCTGAAACATGCAATCGAGGACAGGCCAGCACTACTAGAGACACTTGAATTTCGGGAGCCCAAGCCAAGAAGGGAAAGTGTAATTATTTTTGGAGTACCTGAGAATCTAGGAAAAGAAGATCTAACAGCAGCACTTGTAGACCAACTGCCCAATTTCAATCCCAGTACTTTTCAAATACGAGCAAGCCGTTCCGGGCAAAGTGGAAGGAAAAACTTGGTGATAGACATAGACCCTAAGTCAGCAGAACACCTAGTTAAGCTAGGCCGTCTTTTAGTGGGTTTTGAGTCTTGTCCTCTCCGTCCGTACATTAGGATCATACGCTGTTACAACTGCCAGGAGTTCGGTCACTATAGCAGGAACTGTAAAAACGCTCCAGTTTGCGCGAAGTGTGGTAACAGCCACCCGACGCAGGAGTGTAGCTCGGAAAAAGTGAGTTGCACTAATTGCTGCAGTAGTAATTCTGAAAAGGGGACCTCTTTCAGCACAGATCACCCAGCTACTTCAAGTTCCTGCCCAGTGTATGGAGCCCATTTCGAGAGCCTGAGAAGGACCACTGCAAAGAACTAAACCAAGATGACACTAAATAAACATATAGCAGGTCTTCGATTTTTACAGTGTAACTTGCAGAAGTGCTATACAGCAACCATAAATACGCTGCAAATAATGACACATACTGCTGCCAATGACGGAATCTTCCAAGAACCATACGTTTACAACGGAGTGATTCCTAGTGTTCCAACACACAGCAGAACGTTTCTCTCAAAGAATCAGCTAGCTGCGATTATTTACAGTGGCCCTCTCTCCCCTCTCCTAATGAAAATCACAGAGCATACAGTCTCCATCAGACTAGACACTAGTAATTGCAGCATTGATATTATTGCTGTGTATCTACCCCCGAGCGAAGATATTACCTCTCTATTAGAGGAAATTAATTCTAACCTTCTAACTGGGGCATCACACTGTATCATAGCAGGAGACTTTAACGCCACCAGTCAACTATGGGGTGCTGACTCGGAGAACCGAAGGGAAATTGCGGTACCTGAATTCTTGGACAGTAAGCATTTCATTGTCATCAACGCTCAGGACTCACCGCCTACCTTTGAAACATCTAGAGCTCGAGGGTGGCCAGATCTGACAATATCAACTCCCAATACAACTCCGTACATACAAGATTGGACAGTGAGTGACCTGCCGTCACTCAGTGATCACAAAATTATTACTTACAAGCTGGATACTCCTATAGACTACATAATAAAGAAAAGATTCAAAACGGCATTTGGAGGACATTCCGTTTTACGGGAACACATTCGAGCGCATTTAGAGAAATTTATCAAAGATTTAAACAACCTCCAGGACAGAAACTCTTTAGATAATCTCTACGACTTACTAGTTACAAAAATAGTGCAAGCCGCCCACAAAGCATATCGTTTGAAATCTGTAAAGGCAAAACACTCGATATCCTGGTGGTCACCAGAGCTTAACACAGAGAGGAGCAGAGTTCGAGCACTTCGCAGAAAAGCACAATCCACGGTAGATCCATAACTACGGCAACTCAAAATGATAACATACAATAAAGCCAGAGCTTTATATAAAAGAAAAATTAAAGAGGCCAAGTTAATCTCATGGAGAATTTACTGTAGTAATGTGACTAAAGCCTTTGACCTACTCAAAAGATAACATGTAACAAGGCGTTTCGTCCTACGACCCTTTCGCCTATGGTTAACAGCACTGCCTCATCCAACATCGAAGTAATCAGTGAGATCATAAATGCAGTTTTTCATGATGATGATGAAAAGGATTACTTAGAGGAGCAAGAGGAAGCGAGAAAAACCTACAGTATGAAATTTCGTCAAGTTACCAGAAGAGAACTCCCTCCTACGGAAATGGAAGTGGATAACATCATACGTACTCTGGCACCCAAAAGAGCTCCAGGTCCGGATGGAATTGATAATATCATCATTAGAGAGATACACCGGGAATTCCCAAAACTATTCCTTGCGGTCATTTCAGCTTGCTGGAAACATCAGTACTTTCCTAAAAATATGAAGTTGGCAGAAGTGGCGTTATTCCTAAAATCAGGCAAAACTCCGGCAGAACCTACATCTTACAGGCCAGTCTGTCTACTGCCAGCGCTCGGTAAGGTATTGGAAAGTGTAATTCTTTACAGATTGGACTTCTTCCTGCAAAGGAACAACGCCCTGCATCCCAACCAATATGGATTCCGAATGGGCAACTCAACTGAACATGCCATAAAAGACTTAATGGCCACTATCAAACAGAACAAGGATAACAATTTGCACACACTGGCGATAGCCATTGACATCAAGGGAGCCTTTGACTCCCTTTGGTAGCCAGACGTAATAAATTTGCTGCACAACATGGCCTGCCCAACAGCCATTATTACCATCCTTCGCTCGCACCTTCAAGATCGAAGGGTACAAGTAACATCAGACAGCGGCATTTATGTCAAAAATGTCTTTAAAGGATGCCCACGGGGTCATGCCTTGGACCAACACTGTGGAATATAGTGGCAAACTCGGCATTTCGTCAGTTTGAGAGCGTAGAATACGCTCGAATCATAGCCTATGCGGACGATTTTATGCTAGTTGTGGCAGGAAGGAGTAACCTCGAAATGAGATCTCAATACTGTCTTGATCTGTTCTCCCAATGGGCCAGAGCACATAAGCTTCAGATTTCGGCAGAGAAAACTAAAGCTTTGCTCATAGGACGCAGCAGGCAGCTAAGACGCAACCCACGCATTAAACTCCATGGGATACCGGTAAAATGCTTCCCCCAATTGAAATATCTTGGGCTATTACTCGACAACAGAATTTCTTGGATGCCACATGTCAGGAATCTTAAGACTCGAATTAGCATCCTAAGCAACAACATGAGACGCATGACTTCACATAAATGGGGTATCTTATCTAAGCTACTAAAAATTTGGCATAGAACCATAACAGAAAGAGTAATAACTTACGGAGCAGCAATCTGGGGTGGCGAACTTACCTCTCATATGAAAAGATCCCTGCTCTCTATTCAGAGACAGCAGCTACTTCAAGTATGCAGGGCTTACAGTACCACGTCAACACTAGCCCTGCAACAACTAGCAAGAATTCCTCCCCTAGATTTGATAGTAGAAAGGGAGGCAGCTATCGTAAGGGTTAGCAGGCTGGGTCAAACTTCAACACTCTGGGGTCATAGTTATCACCACTCGGACTACGAGGAGCAAAACAACTGCAATAACTTTCATCCAGCAGCTTTTAATCTCTCTGACGGTATCAGTATAAACAACCAACCAATTTAGAGGTACAGTAATAACCTTTTCACAGATGGCTCCAAAACTGAAAACGGCACGAGCAGCGCCTTCTGTAGACTAGAAAATGGACTTGTAACATTCGAGTGGAAAAGGAAATTAGGCTCGAACAACTCGGTATACCAAGCAGAGCTTCTAGCTATCAGTGCTGCAATTAGATATGCGAACACATGTCAACAGGAGAAATTCTCCATACTCAGTGATTCGGCATCAAGTCTGGCGGCTATCGCAAGTCAAAACAGCCGGAGTCCATTGGTATACAGAATTCAGAAACAGCTTCTGACAATGCCTATTTCGCAAAGACACACTTTAAAATGGGTTCCCGCTCACACAGGGATTCAAGGCAATGAAGCCGCTGACCTACTGGCCAAGCAGGCAGCCAACTGCACGGATATATTAGAAAGACCAACTAAACTTCCTTGGTCTCATATTAAGCGAACAACAACAAAATTGGCAAAGTAAATGGACAGAGGCAGAGGTAGGACGAAGGACATTTCGCTTACTTCCAAAAGTTAACATGGAAATAAAGACCCACTGTGCTAGCCTAACACAGTTCTTGACAGGTCATGGACCATTCCCAGTATACCTGAACAGATTCAGACTTAGGGATACTCCTTTCTGCGAATGCGGAGAGGAAGGCAACACGGACCATTATTACTTAGTGCCTTCCAGTTAACAATATGTAAAAACTGTTATTAGTATATAATATTCAACCTTGTTACTCTGGAGTCTTCCCCGCCGTGATGGTATATAATTCCGTTAGGTTCATGTCCGTGGTCGGAAGCCATCATAGCGGTGCACTCACTCACTCACTCACTCACCATCACAAAACACTAATTTTATTCATAATTGATATAGTTGATTAAAAATTATTTCTTATATCATATAAGTTATGTATATAAAATTTCAAGCAGAATTATTTCCAAAACCTATCTAAATAGCGGGCAACAAATGCAAATTATCGCAAAACTTAGTTCCTACTGTTAAAATTCGCTATGCGGTACATGAAACATCAAGTAAAACAATAGTGTGTTATAGATTTCCGTTTCTCTCTGAATTAATTTTAACAATTTTACGTTATAAGATGAAAATTTAAAGCTCAAATCAATAACGTTTAAAATAACTTTAATAGGGGGCTAAGACTTGAATCCAAAGTGGATTTCTTTCTCTGCGTGCAATAAGACTATGCTTGTAAGCTGAGGTATCTAGAACTGACACCAGGTTTTGATTGTTTTTATAACGATGAAAATTTAATGATTCTTTCATAACGTTAGTACTTCTAATGTGATGGTTAACTACTTCATCTGAATAGATGAATCTTCATCTACATGTACTCTGACAGCACACATCCTTTGCCACCCTACAAACAGGATTTGAATCTGTGCCAGCGATTCTCAACCTGTGAGGCTTGTTCACCTAAGAGCCATGATAACACTTTAGTGCAATAAAAAAAATCTCCTGTTCCTGCGCTACCAGATACATCAGTTTGATACTTCCAAAACTCAGTATTGCATTTGTAGTCTCAGTCCTGCATTCACTAATTATTAAGTAGGGTAGATCAAGGATGCTGCTTTTCTGCGCATTTAATGTGGTGCGATGATGCTGCTTTTCTGCGCATTTAATGTGGTGCGATGATGCTGCTTTTCTGCGCATTTAATGTGGTGCGATGATGCTGCTTTTCTGCGCATTTAATGTGGTGCGATGATGCTGCTTTTCTGCGCATTTAATGTGGTGCGATGATGCTGCATGGCACTGTCACTGTGTCAAACCTGGGTTAGAAGACCTGAGCAAATGGTCCCATGTTTATCCTGTCATTTGGAGCAACCTTTTGTAATTTGAGATGTTTTGTTTTTCGAATAGGTTATATACAGGATTTAACTAAACTTAACATCCAACACAAAGACACGATATTTTAACATGTTGCTTATTCTGACTGAGTAATGCCTAATTTTGGAATCTGGCGGCCTGATTATGGTTTTGAAATGTCCAAATACTGGGAAAATCCTTTATTCGGGATGGAAATTAAGTCGCACTGCGAGAACCAGTTTGGAAAACAGTCAAGTGGCTGATTTGCTCAAGTCCTTATTCTTCTTCTATAACTCGTTCTTACTGCTTTCAAAATGCCATCCGTATATGCTTATGTATGCTTATTATGACTAGGATTGTTTACCACATTATGCGCCCCATCTTCTACGACGTTCAATAACGTTGAATAGAACCACAAGCTTTGTGGGCAGCCTATATTCCTTATACTGTTATATATATATATATAAACGGAAAGGATATGTTACAGTAAAGATCCAAATCATAATAATTGGTTAATTAAAATAATCCTAACCTTACAGACCAAAATAAAATAAAAGAACATTATGTTTAATTTTAGCATAAAAAGCTCAAGTAACCAATTCATCAAAGAAATTACCATCTGAAAATTCAGATGATAGTTTTATATTCTGAAGAAAAGCTTACCACAAAAATTTAAATTACTAAAATAATCTGAAGAATAGTTTACCACATAAAAATTAAAAATACTAAAAGAATTGAAAAGTATAAACTAAAGTACTAAAATAATTAAAAAGTATGCAATACAAATTTTAAATACTAAAAGAATTAAGAATCATAGACTTTAAAAATTTAAAAAACGTTCTACTTTTGCTGTTTAGATTTCCACGTAATAGCATAAATAGTTTTTAGGTAAACACTTACGGTAAGCCTACTGGTTGAAAAATTATTCCTGAAAACTTTAAGATACGAAATGTAAAATCGTATATGCAAAAGGCGCTGTTCGAAACAGCAAGGTTAGGGTACGGAAAAATGCTGTGATTATCCTGACCCAAGTCTACGTGAAGATGTTTTCACTTATTAAACAGAGGAAATAATGAATTATTTATGAAGAAGATTTGAGTTTTCCCACTAAACTGCTCTCGCAAGATTCTCCCAGTAAGTATTGCTCGCAAGTGAAATGGCAGCAATTTCTATTTTCAGCAATTTTTTTTACAAAATCTGAAAAAAGAGCAATTGCTTTAGCCAGTAGTATTCCCTTCGAGGTATTAAAGGAAAGAGCTTAGATTTTAAATAAAAATAACTGTAAAATGTATGCTACTTGCCCTATGGAACATTCAAACGGAATCGTTTGCATGAAGAAATGCGCGCTATGGCTTGATGATAACTTATAGAAAATGACTATGACTTTTATTATGTATAGACAGCTGAACTGTAGTGCAGGTCATTAATCAGATAAATATTTCACGGTCCTTACAACATTTCATTAAAGAAAATTATTATTTCCGAATCCGGTTAAAATAATTTGTTATTAAATAATATATAAGACTTCATGTGAATGCAAGAGAACGAAAAAGCAGATGAGTTTGCTAAATGTGAGGCAATAAAAGATAAAGTGACTTAGATATTCTCTTACATGAGAAATGTCGAAGAATGCAGTGTGTAGTCATTAAGAGGTGGCAAGATTATTAGGACAGTAACTTTCCACAGGAGGCTTCATTTACGCTATATTTATCTAATACCGATAACACGATTGAAGACAGACCACTACATGTTATATTAATCTTTAATCGATTGTCAGAAGTTCCCATCTTACCTATACAGACACTCCCAGAAAACGTGAAAAGTGTGTGTGATGAATCCATCAACCTAGCAGATGCCGTCCACTGTATCAAATGGTGTAGCTAATCCTAATATAAAAGTTCATTAAAAATTACCATGAGTTTAGTCTATGTTCCCACACTAAGATTATTCCTGTCAACAAATGATCAAGGCAACAAATAAATTTGTTGATTCAAATGCGAATACTACCTTCATTATCCAAGCTTTGTTCTTTAAAAGAAGTTTATACAAAGGAAAAAAAGCATAATGTTGACGGAAAACGTTTAAATAATGCTAAGTTTAACTAATGAAAAAATGAGTAAAGATCGGAAATATACATGTGCATTTTTGTGTCGAGACATAAAGCAAGATAATATTAAGATACTACTATCTCTATTACTACTCTCTTTGTACAATCGAAAGTCCTTATCAAAGCTGTCTTATGGTGTACAGCAGTCAATCTCATAATAAGAATATCATCTCGTATGTGAAAAGGGATAGTAGCATGTTTCTCGGGCTGTGAAAATAACGACGCTTCAAAAACCAATTTGCGTGTGATATTAACTGATCAGAGAATAAGATGTGAAAGTTTTTCTTTTGTTATTGAGCTCCAAATTATGCCTACCTTATCGAAAGGGGCAACCGTTCCTTTTCGAATAGGTAAAAGTAACACATACTATGAAATATAGTGCCGTAAAACTCATTTCTTATCCATACGCTGTATGACTCAAAACCTTTGCCCACCAGCGGCCGAGCGGTAAAGTCGCTGAACACTGGTAGTTTGGTCCGAGGTTCGAATCCCGCGAACGGGCTGGCTGCATGGGCGTTTTCGTGGTTTTCCCCATGTGTAACGTGTATACGAGCCAGTTTCCCTTAGAAAGTCCTCCACGAAGGCATCCCTCCCCTTAGGCAGATAGCCCTCGAGGCTTTGCCATAATTACACACACACACACACACACACTTGGACTCAAAACCTTTACTGTAGTAGCATCACAAGTGAGCTGTTATCTGCATATGATAATATGTGATATGACAATAGGTATGCATAATCTGCATATGGTAATATGTGACATGATAGTATCTGCATATCTATTATCTGCATATGACACCGTGAACTTAATTTCTGCTAAGGATACGTTATTTTTAGTCTATCAAGGCCTTATTTACTGGTGATACTATCAGTTCCTTGGAATTATTAGTTACATTTATACTGCTTTCCTTGCGCCCCCTAGCAATCTTGGTACCTTTTCTTGTAGCTAGACAGCTTAATCTGCAATAGCAGACAGCTTAATCTCGTGAAACTAACTGTGAAAATTATTCTTTAGAACATTTGATTTATATTATCAGAACTGCGAAGCATATGAAATCAACAAAGACACAAAAATATAAGTTTTCCATTTGTTATTGCCAATTGTTACATTTTTCTCATCAAATAAATTTCCGAATTACTTTCATTGTTAAAAATTTTATATATTTTCAAGTATTCATATTTTACACTAGTAAATATATTTACCTTGAAAATGTCTTTACTATCTGATTAACTCAGATAGTTTAGAAAAACTGTTTGCTATTTTAATTGTGTACAGCAATGTGTAACTGTCATTCACATTACCGCTCGTTTTTAATCTTAAAACCTAGAGAATATTTTAAATAAATTTAAAAGAAGTGTATGATTATTCCGGCATACGTTTATTTTAATGACTATATTATTTTCTTAAAAGCTTAAATTATTATATTTTGTAACTCAAAAGTTTATTTAAGAAAACCTAACTGCTATTTATTCTGTTCTCCAGTAATATGCAATTGATAACACATTTCTACACCTTTTAAGTAAATGCAGTAACTCTTAAAGGCTAAATAATTTAAATATTATATGAGCACTATATTTAGTAGAAAAAGTTTTGTAATGTAAAAGTGTCAAAAAATTTGAATTTGAATTCGCCATTGTTTTAACAAAGTTAAAAAGTGTTTTAAAAAAGTCTTCAATTCAGATCTGCTTTGAGTTTCTGAAAAAAAAAGTAGATTTCTAAAAGATATAAAAGCCTAGTTTAAAACGAACATCCATTAAATGAAAAGATCATGAAGTGAAATTTAAAACTGTAAGTTAAAATTTGGAAAAAAGCATACCATTACTGCATAAGCAATTAAAAATAAAAGCTTTGCAATGACTTTCACCTTCTGTTTATTCCTTTTTTTATGAAAGAAAGGCAGCTGCTTATAGGAATTTTTTTAATGCAACACAAAATCTTCGCAGTTTGAGGAATGGGTGGGGGAGAAAGAAAAATAGCACTTTGCTTAAGCTTTGCGTGTTTTCTATGTAGTATAAAAATAATGATCAAGAAATCTTAAGTGTTTATCGTATGGCAGGTAAAAAGATATCTAAGAAATTCGCAAAAATATAGTTTTATGCTCTTTTAAGGATCAAAAGAAAAAAAAAGGGGGGCAGGAGGAATCATTAAGTAGGTTAGAGACATCTTTCCAATTTCTGCGCATATAAGAACTTTTACTTGAGCTCGGAAAAAATCCGAGTCAGTCTGTAAAACTTCCTTTCATAAAACTTCCTTAGAGCGACAACAAATATTTTTTAAAAGATATGCGAAATTATGCAATTTACCGTATTATAATTACTGGGCATGAATTAAAAAAAGGGTCTACTAAATTCTATATATTTAGTTTCACTTTCACTTTGTAAATGCTTAATATAATATATACAGTTAAGCTATTTTTATTTAAAAGAGGCATCAGCCCAAAAAAGATATTAGTCTCGAATGGCATTTTGCGTCGAATCGCTAAGAGCGTTAAATTGCTTTTCAAACTGTGTATATAACTGTTTCAAAAAACCATAGATAACAAGAACTTTTCAAACAGTGGTCACCAAATATTATCGCCCGGTATTACAGTTAAAGAAGTTAAATAATAAAAACTCTGCATGAATGTATGTATGTTTCTCTCATTGTGAAAAAACAGCGGTATCTAGAGCCATTTGAATAACATATCATAACAAATTTTGAATAACATAGTCCTCCACCCGAATATCTGCACATGGAAGCCCAAATTTTAAAATTTAATAATAATTTTTATTTTATTATTTATTTCATATTTTGTAAAATTTTAATCAATTAAAAACTCAACGATTTTAAAAGCCAGCGGTGGCACACTGTACGGAGTAAAGAACTTTTACCTACAACTCGCGAGACTGTCTATCGAATATTATAAGAATTGCTGTTTTTGAATATTTTTAGGACAAATGCTCTCGAAACGTGTATGTGTGTATAAAGTGAAAAAAACCGCCCCTTTGCGAGTAATATAAAATCCGAAAGCTTTGAAATTTTTTGTTAATATTTATTTTTCCCAATAGTTTTTAAGTAAATAGTTGTACTGAAATCATTGAAACATATAAGCAATTCTTAACAAATGAAAAACTGAAACGATAGTATATTTTATTGCTCTCAAATAGGAATAAAGTGATTAATGTTTCTACATGAGCGCAAACACTCAATAAGTTCACAAATACGTCATCAGTAAGATTTACCTGGACGTAGAGAGCTGGCTGATGCCACAATTAAGCGTAAACCGTAGTGATCAGGTGTTTCAACAAAAGAATTTTCTGGTTTGCTATCACAAAAAGCATTGTTAAAACTATTTTGCAAGAATATGTCAGCCAAAATTTGCTACAGAGATAGAGACCATTTCCCAGAGCTTTTCATTCAAAACTTATCGTAGGTAAAAAACCACAGGACGGAACGAAGATACGTTAATGAAATTGGCAATAAAGCCTTAATATTTATTTTAATACACTTTTTCTTTCGTGTGTTAATCAACGGTACTGTCTTCATGCTGCTTTGTACATGCATTTTCTGCTAATCCTCAAGTACTTCGCAACTTTGCCCATGATATTGTAACTCTGGTCATTTCCTAGAGCTTTTCAATCAAAACTTATCGTGGGTAAAAAACCACAGGACGGGACGAAGATACGTTAATCAAATTGGGAATAAAGCCTTAATATTTATTTTAATACACTTTTTCTTTCGTGTGTTAAATCAACGGTATTATGTCTTCATGCTGCTTTGTACATGCATTTTCCGCTAATCCTCAAGTACTTCGCAACTTTGCCCATGATATTGTAACTCTGATCTTTAATATGTCTGGTCTATATGAGATGGGATACAAAACGGTTTACATCATTGAGGAGGGGTTGTCCATTGTATCAGAAAGTGTGGACATATGTGAAATATTAAAATAAAACATTGTATGTATATCTCCATTTTAGCTGGTCTCTGCTGATAACTCGGACGTAAATTCTTCAATTATTCATTATATTTATTCTAGTCAATCGCTTTTAGATCTTTTTATAATGTTGTTGTACTGTTTTCTTGATAATTTTCTATGTTTTAAGAAAAAATGTCACCAAATTTTATTACATAGATAAAGAAAAGAAAGGAATTTTTGTATACAGGACTGATATAACATATAGATGTGCACCTCCCATTTTGGTTGCAATTGGCCGCACCAAAAGTTTATAAATATGTGTTTATATATATATCCACTCTGATATCCGGCTCAGGGAGCTCAGTTTTCCTATTCTTATATATTTGTGAATTATGAAATTTTTGCTTTAAAAATAATTGAATTATGTTTCTCTTATCTTCCGTTTAAGAACTTTAGTTAAACCTGCATGTTATAGTTGTACAATTATCAACAATTTAAAAGTTGTTCAAGTGCTGCTAAGCCTAATTTATTTACCATAGCCGCCATATTTTTTTACATTTGAAACATAGCAGAACAGCGGATTTGTTGCAAATATAGAGAAACTAAGCTTCGCAACAGAAAGGTAACACCTTCTTTTATTATTCGAATTAAATCATGCTTAATCCATTCTGAAATTTATTCGAGGAAATAATTTTTTAAGATTTACTTCGTAATGTTTAATATAGATATTTTGAGATTTTGCAGCAAATTGAGAACTGAATTAATCCAATGAGAAATACTGAATCGTCTGTGAAAAAAGGTTTTTCTTTTTCTTTTTCTTTTTCTTTTTTTTTTTTTAAATTTCTTTTATACATCGTTTTGGATTTATTATAGTACTTGAATAGAACATGTGGCAAAGATTATATAATTCTTCAGATCATATAAATTTCTTGTTATTGTCACTTTCTGAGTTAGGGGCAAAATTCCTTGGCATGCTACTTTCAGCGATTATGATAGCGATAATGATTCTACTTATTCGACTTATTCAAGAAAATCGACTGCATCCAAGGAGATGCTTGTAATTGCTTCAGATAACCCGCCGCTTCAAAGTATAATTGCTACTCTAATTTCTACTAAATCCCAGAGAAAATAAATGAAAACCGCAGGAAAACCTAAGAATGTTTCACGGCAAAAATGCTTTTGAAATCCTATTTATAACTGGATTATATCACACTTTAAACTGCTTTCTTGTTTCTTTCAAATACCCATACCTTTTAATTTTTAATTTCGTAGTTAATTTAAAATTCTAATCACTTTGCATTAGTTCAAAAGCAATCTCATGAAAACACATAAGCATGTTGAGGCAGTAGTGAACTTTGAGTTTATGACTGGTAATGACACTTATGCGAAACTGAAACTTTTATAGTGTACTAGCTATAAATGTGTAGGTAGTAAGAATGTAGTTAATTTAGTTCTGAGATTTGTTTCATGTGTTAAAATGTAATAGTTAGGCTTGTAATAAATTTTTAGCAATATTAAAAATATGAGCAGCATACTTGAGATATTTACGTGTATTAATGTTTATCCTATGGATAAAATGACCAATTATAGAGCAGAGTTTTCTAGCGATAGTGCCATTTTGAAAGTGACATTTAGTGCCACCGGTAGTGCCATTTCTACCGATAATGCCATATGTACACTGCTTATGTATTTATTTACTGAACCTCAAAATGCCAAGCCAGTTTAAATATTTGACGCAGGCTCTCTCTTATAGTTTAAATAGTCGCTGGTGTTTAATTCGTAGGTTGTTAATTGAAGTGTAATGATATCATAGAACAAATAAAACAAATGAAAGATGTTACACACACACACATATATATAGTTTATTTTATTTTTTATTGCATTTATTCATTAAAAATGACTCGATGTGAAATTGATCGATGATATGAGAAATAAGATACATAATTTAAGATGTCTGCAGTTATATTTCTAGTAAACATTAGATATATAAATTAATTGCCAATCATATTAAATTAAATTTATGTTTAAATTAAAACTATGAAATTATGTGAAATTAAAATTATGTTTCATAAAATTAAATGCCTTTCAATTTCGTTTGACGTCTACATTGAATTCTACCATCATAATAATAGAAGCATCTGAATCTATAGAAAACTCTGCATCCATCAGTAAAGTAATCTCAGAATATTTCATCAATGAACTAAACAAGAACATCTTCAAATCTCCTGAATTAACAGTTGGATGAATATACATAAAATGCTAGAATAAATTCTGACTGTCCATTTAACAATTACATCAACCATACAAATATCGCCTGCTTCTGAATCCTATATTCTCTTACGCTGCTTAACAGTAAATTTTCTTGGTGCTCAGTATGCTATCATCGTCAAATTTCTATAAATCACAACACCAATAGCTTGGTGAAATACAATAAGATACAGCAAACACCACCCCAACACACTGTCTGTCTACGCGTGACAATTTACCATAGGCCCTTGCCACTCACGCGCTATCGCGCATGCGCACGGAACTTTGACTTTCTGAAAACTTCAATATTTTTGACGCATTACCATGCATATACCGTTGGTCAAATTTAAAAAAAAAAAGTGTATGCTTATGTAATCTTTCATCTATCTGATGATGTGTTTAGGCTGCAGCTGAAAACCGGAAGGGAAGTTAAAAGCAGTTTAACTTGCAGATGAATTAAATACGAAATCTAGATCTATCTATTTATAGAATGCACACTCATTAATATAAAAAGCGATGCACCAAGAAGGAGTTAATCGAATAGGATGGAACTCGGTAGATGTGATGTACATATATTGAAAACAAGAAGCTAACATTTTCATAAGAACTAACTTTTCAACCACAGCTCCAAGAGAAACGAAATCGATAATGCTTCAGTCCATATCTGGCCCTGATGTAAATTGTTATTAGGCTAGGCACTGGCTCGTAAAATTGGCGGATGTCTTCCTGCGAGATTGCTTGATGTACACATTCCAAATGGAGAGATGCATTCGCGCGATCCACCGTCTGTCGGAGTCGCCTATGATCAGAGTCCAAAGTAGTCTATTGAGGAGTGATCTGAAATATATGACCAGAACTTAATGAAAGGAAAGGCAACATTACGGCGCGTAGAATCTCGTCGAGTACCGCCGTGCTATAAGGCTGTTACTGATGATAATCAAAGGAGTCCGATTATAAAATAAAATGACTTAAAATATCTTATGATTGTCAAATAAATAATCAAATAAATTAGTTTCTGATTGTCGGGTTGTGTGGCGGACAACAGTCAGGTGAGTCCATTGCTGTCTCGGGCATCTCCAGACACGCCTTTTTCTGGTCATCAAAACTCAGTTCAAAGTGGAAATCATCGCTGAAAGAAATCCTTCTTTAGTCAGTGTTATCCCATGTCATTTCATTCCGCACCATTTAAAATCTACCTGCCGGTATGCAACGATGAGGGGCAAGTCAGCAAAATAGCCTCCGTGATCTCAGCTCCGTTCTCTAAGTCGCCTATCAATGGACATTAATGACAGTGGTGCTTCAGTTACACATCGGATAGTTGATGAGGGCGCCTTAGGGGCTGCGACCGCAGATCGGACTATTATTTCTTTCCCTCTCGTGCTATCGTCGCTCTCGGTTGACCTCTACCTTCTTGACGCTTTGTACAGATATTGTTCCCTCATTCTTGCCAACACTGTTGAATGATCGCATCACTTCATACAAATGTCTTAGCGATCCTACGATTTGCCCACCTTGCTTTCTTTAGTCAAACTGTCTCAGATAGTGACACCTTCTCATACTGTTCGCAAACCCGTCTGCAAAGTATTGGTGCCATCTATATGGAAATATATTCGCATGGAATTTATTCATCAGCCCTGGAATATCCTCTACTTTATACGATATCTGGATACACCGATGGAGCTCTAGCTAGTCAGTCACTAGCTGGCAAAATTTAATCATTTATATATTCTATTGTAAGGTATGGTTATATTTAATTTCGTCTCAGCCAGATAATTTCTTCTTGATGCTTCGCTTTTTATTGTTTTTTATTCGCTTTTTATTGATGCTTCGCTTGCTCTTTTTGATGCTTCTCTTTTTATGTTTCAGAGTATATGTATAACTGATTGACACTCATTTGTAGAAATACTGAAGACATAGTTTATGAGTTTAATTTAAGATTTCGGTAAATAAATTTTAGTGAAGTAAAACTTTCTATGAGCCATTCTAAAACTCTATAAATCTTCATAATTTCAGACCAGTAACTGAGATCGATGTTATTAATTAGAGTAAATACATCATGCGAAGAATAACTGCATGAGAAACGTCTAACGACAGCACACTAATAGCTTAGAATTTACGGCTTCCAAAATGTAACCTACTGGAGTATTGCTTCCCTATATCTCCATAAAGCAACCTTCTTTTTATACGGAGGAAAGGACGTTTAAGAGTGGAGATAAGATATGAAAGAGACCATAAAACAGAACTGATTAGAAAAAGTGAAATGAGTCTTCAGACTCTTAACAATATTTTTTTATGATTAAAATTTACTTGTTGTGTTATCTGTAAATCTCTTGGTAAATACTAAATATAATACTCAGATTTCTTTCGTTTATATCCGAATCTTACCAAACTGATACAGATTGAAACAGTATGTTCTACTGTGAATTTTAACTACATTTCTTAAAGGAAGAACCCCCAATTTCTTGTTATTCTTGGACAGTTATTTACTTTAGAAGATTTAGCATTTATTCAGTTGGAGAGCGTTTTGCAAAATGCTTAGAATTCAATCTCGTCTTAAGAGACATAAAGCAGGAGAGTAATGGTAAAAGTTATATCGTTCGAGAAATGCAAGACAGATTGAAATTTGGATTAATCAGCTTTCATATGGCTCTGGAGAATTGCAACGTATTCAGAATCCTTGATTCTTCTGATAAACAACTTAAATAAGACCCAAGCTTTTACTACAGTTCCCACACGATCGTTGAGTTTTCCGCTCTGTTGGAAACTTAATGACCGTGGTCATCAACTAGACGTTTCTAATCAGGTTGATGACCATGCTTAAGAAGAACTCGTAAAGAGTTAAATCCAATTTTCGAAACTAAGATACTCGTTGTTACTTCCCTAGGCAAAATAGACTTACAAATACGCTTCACCTATATCAGTCCTAGAAAGTTTCTTTATCTCTGAATATATTGTCATCACATTTTTAACAAAGGCAAATATAAATTACGAAATCATATTTATATGTTTGTAAACTAACTTGAGGAAATCCTTAGTACCTTTATAACAGATTAGCCTGCGAAGATTTTTATATAAGTGTACTAGATTCTGTTTTCCATATTAATAGAGATTTCAGCTACACGGTGTTAAGTTTTCTAAAATAGCTACAATGATTAATGCTGTTGCATTATATAATTGGCAATAATCTTATCGAAGATAACGAACCTAAATTCAAGCAAAATAATATTTTGTGAGTCATTTGCATTGAAATCTGAAACTAAGTTTTTACCTATTCCAAACACACACTTTAATAAAATGGAAGAAACCGCACTACCTTCATAGTCAAAAATAAATACACAAGACCTTAAATAAATTTCCTTATTCCTCTCATAATTTTAAACTAGAATTTTTAAATCTGAATTTACAACATTGGCTGTTCCACATTGTAGTAGAATAACTTTATTTATCCTCCTCTGTTTTAGATTGCTATGTATTTTAACAGATATAAAAATATATTTATGACTCTATAGCTTTAATTAGAAACAAATGGAGATATAAATTAATGCAAGTAGTAGTTTATTATATTCTTCAATTATATGTTACGTGGAACACATAGTTTATTCGGGATTTTTAAGAACAAAATTCAGCATAAAATTACTTTAGCAATAAAATAAAAATTAATGAAAATATAAGAATACATTTGTAAAATATGTATGTCATTTTTTTGCCTTATCTCTTTTAAAGCAACTGCATACAAACTTAATACAAGCCATCTTAAGAGGAGATCCCTCATGTTCTTCGCCGTATTCAAATAACCCGACCCAACCTAACAATTACATGTGTAACAATGTGATTACCAGTGATTGCATTACTTAATAAATATTCTACAAAATATTCAATGACATATTCTTTTGGATAAAATGGAGTAGAAAAGTATTGTTTCAAACTTAAACTTTTACTAACAGTGCTTTAGTCTTCTAAATACGAAAAGTTATTTATAAAACGTGTGCTGTGATCAGAAACAAAACAAAAATTTGAAGGTGGCCATTTAATGTAAAATTAAATCAAATTAATTAATGCAAAATTTAAAAATCAAATGGTTCTATGGTGAGCAAGTACCAAATTAAAGTGCACAAGATTCAAGTACAATTATTATAAAAATCTTTTAATAATTAATTGGAATAACGCTACGAAGTTTGAAAATTTATATCAGTTAGATATACAGAGCAAATACAAAATAAATATTTGAATTATTATAAAAAGTTCTTTCAGTGCTTTTAAATCGCTCAATTTGCACACAATCATAGATTGATTAAATTGAAAAGAAAAATCTGTTATATCAAAAATTGCCTAATGACAACATCCTGAGAACTAGTTAATCACGAGGGAGATAAAGCTCTTTTTGTTACTGTGACAGTCCCTGTGAAAATGATATTTCACGGTAGCTTGACTATCCAAATATTTGTAGAGTCCGCTACAGATACTTTGATGGCAATGATATTTACATATGTATACTCATACTATATATCTGTCTGAACTGTCAATGAACAGCTTGATATGTACATGAACCAAATTCAGCTAATCAATAAACGTTCAGTTGTAGAAATTCAGTAGAAGAATTCGGTTGTTCAAGGTATTTCAATAGCAGCCTACAGTTAATGATGGCAGACTGCAGTTATCACTGTGCAAAGAACAACATATGTCTGCTAATAAATGACTGAGAGTTTATCGTTTCCTTCAGACCTTATTATACGCATGTCAGTAACCATGGTATATCCATCATTACGGTTGTTGATATGTCTGTGATACAATTAATCATTTACAAGATGATGTAGTAAATGCAAAGATAGATAATAAAAAATGATGATCAAGCATTCCGTATTCAGAACTTTCTTCGGTATATCTAAATACATTTAAAACATTTTATAGGCGCAAACAATAATATTTCCATTACAAAAACTAAAACTGATTGTATTATCGACTTATGTATTTCAGGTTTATGGTAAAAACGAATAATGTATCTGTTACAGATTACTTTCTAGCTTTATTTAGCACTGAATAAACGCGACTTCGAGATGTCACGCGAGTTAGTTCATTACAAGTAAAAACAAAATAATTTTAAAAAGATTATAGAACATTTTTAAACGTCCCCAAGTTTTTAGAGACGAAAGCTTTTACCTCCAAAGTTTTTCTGTTTCTTATAAAAAGTCTTTTCTGTTCTGAACTGAACTTAGTTCTTTTGTCATTTGATATTGAATCAGAGTTTCGAAACCCTTACATACGCGAACTAAACATTATTCGAGATTACTCCGAGCGTCCTTAAACATGGAGTGTAGGTGGACAGTGTGTCCATCGTTTGTTATTGCGGAGGCATTGTCCTTAACATTTAATTGAGAATTTAAATAAACAGTGACTAATCGATACCTTGCATGATGTGATGTTTCCTTCTCAGTATCATTTAAATTGCTGCTCTGCAAAGCGAAACGTAAGGAAAATTATAAAGCAATATATCAATTTCAAAAAGCTGTATCACTGGGAAGATGCTTATATAGATGATGAATATTATGGATTTAAGCTTTTAAAGTTTTTGGATATTAGAAGCACACGAGGGCTATATATCTAAAGCAGGGTGTCTTCGTAGAGTACTTTCTGACGTAAACTTGAACGCGAGGAAAGAAAGGCGAGAAGTCGCCTATGCAGCCAATCCATTGTCTGATCTGGACCGCAGATTGTGGTTTTGATTATTCGATTATTTGTAGTAGACTTCACTAGCAGTGGCATTTAAGTTCACTAGCAGATGGCAATTGAATTGCAGGTTCTTAATTATGTGTAGGACCAAGAGATAAGAAAGCTTTAGAATTACGAGTAGTATTTCACTTTCAGTATTGCTGTCATACAAACATCAGCAATAGCAAAATATAGAAAATATATTGATTTCGTCTAAAAATAATAAAAAATGAAATGTTAGAAGATGCAGTACACTTATCTTATACAAAAACTGTTACTTTTTATTTTTAATTGAACTTAAATCGGTTTTCAGTAAGCTTGAATAATAATCGCCATTAATTATCTTCCCGAAGGTTTTGGTAATATTGGTATCTGCAAACACAGTGAATTATTTGTCTGAACACGCTTTTAAATCACTTTAAATGCCTGTGCAACAAAAATACTAAAGAACGGCTCAGCGATTCCTCTCCGTATACTTACTGTATATTTGCAAATATTTCATTATTGCTATCAAATTTACGCAGAGTTCAATTGCATCTCTGCCGTCTAGTCATAATACTTATATGTCATACCGTCTAGTCATAAGACGTAGATCCTCGTAATTGCTATTACCAATCTGGCATGATTATCTAACTATAGATTTTGTCACGAAGATCTTCACAAAACCTAATATATTGTTTTGTAGTGATTCTTGAAACCCTTCAAAACTTGAACCCTTTAAACAACACTGTGTTGTGTTCTCAAGGAATTCATACAAATATACAATGGGGTTACCAACAGAGTAGGTGGAGGGAGGAACAAATAAAATAACTCATTTATATAAGTCAAGAAATTAATTTTCTTAAGGGTCTTCAGATGAAAAAAAAAACAGCATATCAGACAGAGTTAACTCTTGGGAGATAGAGTAGTACGTAGCTAAGATTATTAAAGCAAAAGAAAGGATTTGCTACATTGTTACAATTATTCTTTAGTAAGAGAATATTCTTCTGAACGAAGTAATCAGAAGCAGTGGTTGCTGGGAAGAGAAGAAAAAAAACTCGTTATTAAGGAAGTGTATATAGCGTGAATAATCAGATGGTGGAACTTAGACTGCTGAAAAAACTTGGTGTCTCCGAGAATGGTTTCTACAAGTGGTTCAGGAAAGGTTCAGCGATGGAACCAAGATCACGCGGGAACAACAATATAAAGAGTTTTACCCTTTACGCCGGCCTCTAAAACCCTCAGTAAAAAAGTAGATTTTGAAAGCTAGAAAAATCCTTGCCGTTTATAATGAAAATATATACTTATTTACAAATAATAATACTCAACTAATTAACATTTGTTGACAAGTATAAGTGCATGAGAAAATCAAATTTTACTGTACACTGTATGTAGGTTTCAGACAGCTAAATCAATAATTTGTATTTTTAAATATAAATAATGCTCAAAAATTTCTTAAGACGTATGTCTGTTTAAACCGAGATAAGTTAAAATTAAAGAAGAAAGTAAACTAAGAAATTTTCAAAAATAAAGGAAACTAATATTAAACAAATAATTATTAACACCTCAAATGAAAAGGTTACGTAGTAAATAAAAGTGTATAGAACGAATCAAATTAATCTGAATACATAACAATATGAGTGTAAAGTACATAATGTATTAACGTTGACAAACTTTACAGTACAGCGTACAAAACAGTTGTTGAACGGCGTTGACAAACTTTCAGGAAAGATAGAGTACACCGAGATGATGGGAAATCATATAGGAATGCATGGTCAGAAAAGCTTTCCTGACTCGATAGTGACGACACAAACGTTAAGGAAGAAAGGACACAATCGGGGTGAGAAAACATGTTTATTATTCGGGGTACATTAAAAACAAAGAAATAACAACATAAAGAGACATCATCATCAAAGAATGTGTTCAAAATTACGACACGGACCGTGATGCAGGAACTGCGCGTCATGCACCTTCCATCCGTGATGCAGATCTTCCATGCGGAGATGTGAGGCCTGCATTACGGTCTGGGGTCGTAATTTCGAACCCCTTCTTTAATGACAATCGTTGCTTGTTTTTGTTCTTATTTGTAGGTTTCTTCTGTACTAAACATAAATAAAACATGTTTTGTTTCACTGTCTGCGTCCTTCCTTTTGCTTTTTGTGTCCTCACTATCGCGCCAGGAAAGTGTTTGCGACCAAGCATTCCTATGTGATTTCCCATCGTCTAGGTGTACTCTATATCCCCTGGAAATTCGTCAACGCTGTACTGATACACCCTGTATAATATTGGAATTTATATATATCCATGCGTAAAACGCTTTAATCAGCCCTGGTACTTTCATTTTTTAAGAAAGAAATTTCCATTATTTCTATCCATTTCAATAGCAATTTCAATTTAATGTGCTGAAATTAACAATAAAAATCTGAAGAAAATCCTTAAAGCTAGAACAAAAATATTTTGTACAGTTATTTTAAATTTTTATTTGCGCGAGTAAGAGGGAATATGTTGATTATATTGCTCTTTTTCAGAGATTTATTTCCATTTAGATAATGCACAAAACTCTTAATAAGCACTGCGATTCTTTTCTTGAGTTTGTATTGAAAAAATATTACGATATGACAGCTTTCAAATACAATTAAAGTTATTAAATGCGTCCTGTCGTGCAGTATCATAGCATGCATGCTGGTGACTTCATTAAACATGCATGCTGGAGAATTCATTACAGAAAATTGTTCATTCATTATATCTTGCTGAATGTATACATTAGGTGACAAATTTTTCATATTACGCATCCGTTATAGAAATTACCATTTGAATACGTATGTCGCAAGCAAAAATTGCAAAAATGTGCCGCCCAACTAACAGCGCTGACTGTCGTAGCGAAGGGCCCGTGTTCGAGAAAGCATGGATGTTTGTAAATGTATAGTGTCTCTGTGGAATGATGACATTCTAAATATGCGGCTAGCCGAAAGTTCTCTACAGAGGTCGATGGTAAGGGAAGAGGGTTGGGAGACCCTCGCCATTACTAATGAAAATATATACTTATTTGCAAATAGTATATTTGCAAATAAGTATATATCCGTTCAAATAAGTATGTATCCGTTCCCTAAGGTACTCTCCTTCAAAGCTAGGGGCTGAACTCAGCAGAGTTGTACTGTCACTTATACAGTGCTCAAGGCGCTTGCCAAAAATAGGCGTGAACTTCATCCTTTGCCACGATGAATTTCGAGAGCTTATTCTCATATCAGAGACCTGATCTGAGGTTATTGTCGATCCGGTGGGATAAGCCACAAAGAAAAACGTTCATTACGTCAGTCCCCCTTACCTTTTCCTTCAAAATAATCGCATAAAGTCCATATTTATGATTATATAATTAACAACATGATTATATAATTAAACTCTAAAAATTGCAAATAGCATTCTGAAATACGCCAATTGAATATTTTTGAAGAAATATTGAAATCTACGAGTCTCAGGTATACCCACGAAGTGTACAACGGCTGGCTTAGTCAGCTCGAAAATTTCAGGATGGTCGCAGTGTGATGTTTCAGTTGAAGCTGACTAATGAAATACAATATGATATGAACCATTAGTTGATAATTAACAACGCTGTTTGTTTGTTATTTTATTTATTTATTTCATTTACGTAGTCCGACGGGCACGTATACATGTTATACATTTGAAAATCACGAAAACGCCCATGCGGCTAGCCCGTTCGCGGAAATCGAACCTTGGACCGAGCTACCAATGTTCAGGGACATTACAGCTCGGCCGATGGTAGGCAAAGGGTCCTTGAGAAGAAAGGTCGGAAGAAACAAGAATATTATATGTTTAAAATTTAATTAAAAAATTTTGAAACGCCTTTGAGAAAATTTTAAAGAAACGTCATTCAGCATTTCGCAGATTTTCCGATTAGTCATTCTAAACCGCACTCTCAACCTTTTGTTTTAAATCAGTTTGGGAACTTTAACTGAGGAATATGTTGGTTAATTTATTGAAGCTGTGAAACGTGAGCAGTCTTCGAAAAGACTATTGCGTTTCCAATATTTTGCTGATAGTATTCTTAGAGTGATTGAAAAGATATGAGACAAATTCTTTAAAGCGACCTTTAACAATGTAGGAGATCGTAAAAATAGTGAAAACTATTTTAGAAATTATCTGGAATTAATTATAAAGAGACACTAAACAAACTGATCATCATACTAATTTGCATTATAAAGAATAATTTATTGTATTTAGTTTTCTAAAAGAGAATAACTCTTAAATTACACAATTATCTTCTCTGATGGCAGACAGGAATTCAAATGTTTGTCATTATAACGTTTAAATTAATTTATTAGAAATGCGATACATGCTCTTCAGTTTATGAATTAATTATGAATGTTATATTCTGAGGTTCGATGAAGGGCATCCCGAATTAACTTCTATGTTTCTGATTCATTAAACGAGATATATCAAAGACTAAACAGACATTATTATCTGTTATATATGCTATGCTAACAAATTAGCATCTAAAAAAACTTTTAATATTACTTAAAAAATCTTTAAATTTTTGTTTTCGAAGTTACGTAGACAATCTTTGAATCCTAATATTGTCGCTTTATATTATCAATTTATTCTGTTTGCTCCTTATGATTTCCGACTGTTGAAATGTTGTTTTTTAATTATTTTTACATGTTATAGGTTATGAACTTGCAGACATCATCGTATAATCCACGACTTCGTGTGTTTAAAGAATACTTATATTAGTAAGTAGCAAAGGTAACTTATTTTTCAAGTGTTTCTTTAATAAACTGGTCCAAATTCAAAATAAGTTTTTTAATGTTTTGTATATTTTGTCTTTTCGAGCTCGATTTATAAGCTGAAATAAACTAAATGCAGCAAATTTATGACTTTCTCAGAATGCTAATTTAACCTAAAATCTAATTAAAAGTTAATTTCAATTTAGTAGTAAATAAAATAATGAATCCCGAGTTCACTCTGTCAAAATAATATCGTAATAATAATATAAAGTAAAATCAACAATATCTTCCACATACCAGTGTTTTCCTGTTCACAAATCAGAGAGAGATGCAAAAATGTATGTTTTCCTTGTCAGGAAAGTCTGTTTATTCAGGAAAATATTAAAAATAAACATTTGTCATGTAATATGTAATGTAAGTAAATATGCACTACAAACATTCCTCGAGTTTGAAATTCGATGCCGATTCTCTCCACAGCGTCTTCCCTGCACTTGAATAATTCATACATGGTTTAGAGAATAGAGATCATCTTCTGAACTCAGACACACAATAGTTTCTTATCACGGCATCCATACGGGTTTCAGCGTATTTCACTTGATTTGTCAAAAGTCTTTTCCATTGGCAATAGGCATCCTTTCTACTTAGCCCGAAGGGAAATTAAAGAGGGTTATTATATTTTAACTGTAGGCTCTCCAGTAAAAGGTTCATATAATTTACGAGGAAGGTATTCTTAAAAGTAGAAAATAGCTTGAAAGAAGTTTTAAGCTTTGATAACTATGCTTTTTATAAAACAATTACCTCGAAAAAGTCTCATACATTTGTCACGGCTCGCGGGCAGCATGCAACCGCTAAAGAAATTTCATGCCGCCCGCGATAATTTTTATTATGCATTTGTTGGAAATATGGTGTTTATAAATATATAGATATGAACTGAGCTTACTTTCTTAACTGCTACTGGAAAAAAAAGAACAGGTTGGATCTTTGTCTTTGTCGCTGTACGCTTGTGGGAGAATTTTCCCCGTTGTTTCAGTTAATATATTTAGTTTGCTAGCTGACAGCTGGTGGTGCTAGAGCATTCTGTCGCTTGAGTATTCTGGTGCTGCTGGTGCTTGAGTATTCTTGAGTATTCTGAAATTTCCTTTTTCGCAAAATTTCGGTTATTATTGAGTAGTCAGTCAAAAGTCAATTATTGAGTAGTTAATTCAACATAATGGAATTACCTGAAAAAATGTTATTCTAAAAATTTAATGCTTAACTATCAATGCGTTTGAATCAGAAAGTGTGACCAATAAAAATAGCTTGCATTGTTACCAACGTTTAGGCTTCTATTAAATCATGAAACAAAAACTTTAAATTTTCTCTTGTGTTATTTTTATTATTGCTTATGTATGTTTCAATAGGTAATCGAAATTTAAAGTTATTTTAATTTATTTTTATTTTGTTTTGTGTTATTACGTTTTTTAAAAAAATATTGTTAATAAAAATGTTCTGGCCCGCCAGATATTTTCAGGCATAACATTCTACCCGCGTGAAGTTTGTTTTTGAGACCACTGCTTTAGATATTTTCATTTATATTTTAGTACGAAATTATTTGAAAATTCCGTGTGGTACCCTGATCGGGAGCCTGCTCAGCGCCGAGTAGTAACGTAGTAGTACCAAATTATCTATAAATATGTAATTTAGTTGCAAACTGCGTATTTTTTACCTAAACTCATGCATTTTTAACCAACATATCTAATCTAAATAGATCTTTCTGAAATTGCGAATTTAATAAAAATGTGTGCGCAAATAATTATTTTAAGAAAATAAAATTCTATTTCATATCCTAAATAAATGAATAAGTTTAAATCAATATTAACTGAAAGGCACATTGAAAAGGAATTGTTAAAAATACCACAACAAAAAGAATCAGCGTAATTTTCATGAATTTATAGTTTTTTTTTATAGTTTAGCTAGTTTCGAAGGCTAAATAGAAAGTTTCTTTTTTTTTTTTTTTTTTTTTTTTTTTTCAAAAGCAAAAGAAAAGACAGATTTTAGCACTTGCAGCTAAAGAAAAAAGGTTATATTTAAACTTAGAAATTAACTATACAAATCACAGAACTTACGCAATACGGCAGTGTGTTTGTTAACGTTAACAGAAATTTGTATCACGCTAAATATTTTATTAAAATTACAACTTGGGTTTCTAAAAATTTTAAATGTCTGACAGATAAACTGCTCTTTTCCGCAAGCTGCAATCACAGCAGACAGCTTGTTGACGTATTTTCACATATTTCAGTATTTCTTTTCTTAGCTCTTACTTTAGATCTGTACAGAATACTAAATAGACTGCGTATAGAAGGGAGAGGATAGCGAATTGTGGATTTTAGCGTTGGTTTATATACTGTTGAAATGTGTGTATGAATATGCTTTGAAACCTTAACGATTTTGTTAGAAAGAAAAATAGCATTAGATTAAACGTATGAACTCACAATGATTAAGTAAGCTGAATTTTCTTTTGCATAGATATAAAAAATGAACTCAAAGATTTTGGAACGTTTCGAAATATGGCGCGAATAAGAAGATTGATATATTACTCAAGTGATTGCTTAATAGAATTTCACTGTAAACTCATTTCATTTTTTTCCGAATCTGAAATGCAACTTAATTTGTGTTATTGCAGACTAACGTCCTGGTAACGGTAATGCATGTTATTGACTATCCATTGATTTGTACTCTGACTTCCAAATGTTAAACATGGGACGGTAAAATGAACAAAAAATGAAAAATAACACCGAATTACACATGACGATAGCAAACGTGTTTATTCATGAAACAAGACAAGTGTTGTATATAAAAATTAAAGCAATATTTCATTTTGGTAAATTATGTGATGCCATCACATTTGAGTTAAAGATAGAAACAAACAAAACTTACGTTAATAAGTGATGTGGACTTCACACAACTTTTATAACAATTGACCATGCTTTCAATGAGGTGAGCAATCACTGCAAATTCATCTGCCATACCTATGAATAGATAAAGGAGGTAAATGTGCAAAGGGAGCACAGCCAGGAGCATCCCAAAGATTTACAATGAGATCAGAAGAATACGGTGGCCAGTCCATTTGAAAACTGCACACTTTAGGTTCTCCTTAATGATGTTTGCTTGATGAAGATGGTAGTGTTATCCACAAAGAGAAACTCAGGGCCAACTGCTTCAGCATTCAGTATAGAGTCACATAGTGGAGGTTACGACTTTATCCCGACCCCTCACAGCCGTCACAGAACTTTAAAAATGTGTAGCTGGTTGCGTTATCCCATTGAAATTCCAGCCCACACAATGATGCTACCGCCTCTGAATGCGTGATATCTAATGAAATTCTGGGCCTGATTCTGTGCGCCTTGTTCTCTTCACAACTTTACATTCTTATCGCTTGAATCTCGGCCAGTTTGGACTCGCCCACGAACAGCGCTGTGCGCCAATCTAACACTTCAGTTGAAATGCTGATGGCAAGACTTCGATCTTGCTTCTCTGGGCTAGAAGATCAGTGGAACACAAGAACTCGATAGTCGGGGGTACAGTCCTTCATGTGAAGCCTTCTCACAGTACTGGTAAATACTGGCTTACCAAGTGACATTGCAACTATGAATGTAACATTTATGAAGCTCGTTCGTTGATTCCGCTTCGCTACTATAGCATTATGCTTATCTTCAGAAAGGGTAGTATTACTTGATCGAACAGCAGAGGTCCTTGGTCAAGTTGTTGGGAATATTTTCAACATTCAAGAAATCATTCTCTTATCAACGCTAAAGAAAAGAACGACATATTTTTTGGCTGGCCTGTTTCATCGCGTCCGATAGACAACGCTTACTATCTCTCATTAATATTCTTTTAACATTAGGAAACTGAATATCGTAAACATTTATCCTACCAAAGTTATCAAATCTTCGTATCGTATTAACCTACTCAAATTCTTCCGAATGTTGGCGTCTTTCTGCGTACCTTCGGGCAGTTAATCATGATTGTCTGCAACATATGATATTTCCATACTGCCTTTGTCATCCACAGCGATTTTCAGTCCCTCAAATTCAACTACGCTTTCGAAAATTGCTAACCGTGCTTAACGTTTACGTTCGGTAAAGGAAACATTATAAAACTGTTTCATTTACCGATATTTTAACAATTATGATTTCTCTAAGAATGTAACCTATATCAGCGGTTATCAGTTATAACAAGTGCTATGCTTTGAAATTCGATTGCTTAAATGGTCTTTCACATTATTACAAATATTTGGCCTTTTAATAAATTCTGTAACTATTATCGAAGGACTGGTTAGTACAATAACATAGTTTTACTAACTTTTTGTTCTCTCGTATGAATGAAACAAGCCGATTGAAATCTCGTTTTAATTTGTTAAACTAATTCTCATCTAATTAAGCAGAAATAGATTAGACATATATATAATACTTAATTAAGTGGAAACAGATTAGACAGATATATTACTGCTAGAAATATGACAAAAATAACGACAACATTCATATTTTAATACTCTAAAACATTGAGCAATTTTCTGATATCGTATCATATATCGTTAAAATAAAAGAACCTTCAATTAGTTCAAAGCTTTCAATTTATAATTAATATGCTTAAAATAATGATCAATAACTGTTAAAATTATTGTTTTTAAATGCAAAATATTCAGGTTATGCTCAAGTGACTGATTTTAAATAAGGTTATTGTAAACAATTGATCAATTGAATTATGAACTCAGTGAAATGATCGATTGTATCAACTGATCTAACTCATTTGCATTCCACGAAATTATAAAACCTAAGAGAAAACAAAAGTAGGAAACAGAAAGAGTGAACAAAACAAATTTTTTTTCTCACTTAGAACAAAGTTCTAAATGAGAAAGAAAAATTGAAAGGAAAGGGTTCCAAAATTAAAAATAACTGTTATAAAATTAACATATACCTCACAAGATTTTCATTTTATCTTTAACATTTAATATATCGGTAAGTTTACTGGGAGTTTTAATGATGATATTAAGTTTTCCCATTTATGTGTTGTTTGTGTCACATTTCTATGTTTTTACTTTTAAGTATAGCCCAAATAAAGAATCTTCAATTAGTTTAAAGAATTACATATAATTTGACAATTAAACTACTTAAAAACTTTCCTTCAAAAAATCAAGCTGAAATAAATTTATCTTTTCGTGAAATGAAAATTTTAAAAAAATCAATTGGAAAAAATCCTTTTGAATCGTACGATTAAAAAAAAACTTGTTTCTTAATTTTCGCTAAAAGGAAATGGATCGATAAGTTTTAATTTAACATCTGCGCATCCGATTATGCAGTTAATCGGATCAACGATAGCAACAAAGGTTATTATCAATTCAATTTATTAAAACTTCAAAATGGGTTGCGCCTGATATAATTCGAAAATAACTTTCAAAGTCTTTTCGTTACTTTGACGGCTTATAAGATAATAAAAACTTAAATTAGAATTTGCGGAGTCATATCTATTCAAACTTGTACGAAATGTACTTAAAAACTATGGAAAATAAAGAATGTTTTCCAAGAAACATATTTACAAATATGTTTCTTGGAAAACATTCTTTATTGTAATGTTGTTTGTGTTATATAATAAATGTTTGTAATATAAATAAATTAAAATTAAAAATAACTGTTATAATGTTACAAGTTACCTTACAATTTTTTTTTATTTTATCTTTAACATGTAATATATCGTTGGGGTTCATCCAAGTAACACAGCATCAGTTGTTTCTTTCTTTATCTTAGACACTTAATTATCTTTTTATACACAATATATAATATATTTGTCCTATTATAAGATGGAACCACCTTTCACAGAAATTGTATTGCATAGTGAACTGATACGTAGTTCTCTTCTCATTACTACATTAGATAATGTTAGCCTTTCAATATACTCTGAACCAATTTTTTTTCATTCATTCCGCTTCAAAACAATGTTATTTCCTTTCTGTATTTCAACACTCCCCACCTGTGGAAACTTCAAACTGAATACATAATCAATCAATATTAATAAAAAAACTACAGCATTTTAAACACCATTTAAATAGTTTCAAATTGCAAGTACAACCAAGTAATGTTCAATACATGAAAGCAATTTATAAAATTAGTTACTAAATACGGAACACGAATCAAGTATACTGAAATCAAAATTCTCGATAATTATAAAATTTCAAAATCACTTGTAATAAAAAGTAATACATATGCAGCACAAGAACATGATACATATGCAGCACAAGAAGAGCAAATTATTACACAGTTTCCCATTACTAATAATTATACAATTCAAGATTACACAGCAACTGCACTTGCTAAAAATTATATACATCAAGGTTATAGAGCAATTGCACTGGTTTAAGTTACCTGTTTGAGTTTTTATGAGACGGAAGCGAACTTAACCTTCTCTGCCAGGATAAGTTTCTATTAGCCTACCATTGCCCATAAATTTCTAGGGACGCGGTCATTATGATCAAGAAACACATCATCAATTTTAAACTGACCAGACACTTTAGTAGGTTGAACATAAATTCATGCACCTTAAAGAAAGCAAGAGGAGTATCTATATTAGCCAAAGTTTATGTAAAATAATTTAAACGCGATAGTTGGTTTTTAAGTTTACACCGGTGTGAAAATTCTATCAGCAAGAATAAAGTGACGTTGATCACAGGAACTTTTATCTTAAAATACCAGCTAGCAACGTGGCCTTCAGTTGGCAGAACATGATCTGTCCATAAAAATCTCAAACCCTCACTTAAATAAACGTGAGCTAATTTGCATTCTGGCAGGAAAATGGAACGAGAGATGTGACAATACAGATACAGAGCAAAAATTAACTGCTTAATTAATATAAATAACTCCTAAAATGTGTTTCAGCCCGTTTCCTAAAGTATTTTCCAGGCATACCAAATATTGCTTACAGGGTAATTCATAACAAACCGGCTAGTTGCATTCCTTGACCAGCACATTCACCAGATCTTACGGCTTTCCAGAGTTTGCGAGAATGCTTGTCGTTGTGGGAAGTTCTCCAGTGTCCTCGCAGTTAACGTGAATTAGACTTTAGGTCAGTATCACATATCTACTGTACCTCAGAACATGATCCCGTCATTAATTGCGTTAATATAAACCGCTTCAGTAGTTTTCAACAAAATGATCATCCTACAAATTCAATGACTACGTTAATTTATCAGAAAATTTCTAGGAATGTACATAAATATGGCATTAGTTTATTCTAAATTTGAATACTGATTGTTGATGTTGTTGTTGATTTGTTGATATCGCTTTTGAGATTTATGCGGCAAGCTTAAATCCATTTGTCCCCCTTTAAAACTTCCTTCTTTTCTCTGTACCACTTTTTGTCTCATTTCATAATTTTGTTAAAGTATGGTATTGTCTCTGTTATGTTTTCATATAGAAGAAAGTTGTCTTATTGTAAGTAGTTAGATAATACTGAAGAAGAATTGTGAATAAGACAGCATTTCTGTTAATTGTCAAATTGACCATATTTTATCGAATATCCTGCTGCCCTGTATGTGAATATATCAAAAAGACTAAACTTTCTCTGCAAAAGATTAAGAAATACTTAATAACTAATATAAATAAGAGTACGTAAAACGTACAAAAATAATAATTAATTCTTCGATGCAATTACGAAAGGATTACTGTTTCAGTGTTAAATAGGCTTTTTTTCTTCTGAAAGTATGCTACATTTTAATAAGGTGTTTCGTTGTTTAGTTATTAAATTTCTAGAGACAGTTAGCGATAAAACACAAGAGTTTTTTTTAATTGTGTCAAAGTTATATTTTAGTGAATTTTTTAAAATATTAAGTTACTTCAAATGCAAAATTATTCTCAATGGTATAAAAACAAGATCAAATATTTTAAACGAGAAAACTGTTTTATTTTATTATGTTGGTTTGGTTTATTTAATTACGGCAAAGCACACTAGGGCTATCTGACCACGGGGAGGGATGTCTTCGTGGAGGACTGTCTAAAGGAACTGGCTTGCATACACGGTACACATGGGGAAAACCACGAAACTGCCCATTCAGCCATGCCCGTTCGCGGGATTCGAAACTCGTACCGAACTACCAGTGTTCAGCGACTTTACCGTTCGGCCGCTGGTGGGCTGTTATTATGTTGAAACCCGTCAGCAACGTTCTTAAATTCTGTTAAGCAATTTAAGTCTCATGTTTATGTTTAAATTTTTTAAGCGACTCTGAACAGTGTTTTAAGAATAATTTGGTTTTTACAAAAAGTGAATTTCACAAAATTTCCAAAAATACTTCATTTAAAATTAAATTTTGCTTAAAAGAGTGTAATGAAGGATTTATTTATTTTACGAGGTAGGATAAATGATATGAAGATGTCCAGCAGTTATGGAAGAATATTTCAGTTTCGCTCAGAATCCAATTATTTACTCTTTATTTAAATAGTAAATACAAGTACATTTTAAAATTTGTATTTTGGCATGATTTTAATTTTTCTGAAAGATAAGATATTTATGGAATTAATAGGAATTTTTTGACATGGGTGTGAGCATATTGTTAACTGGTAGATTTTGAAAAAAAAAATATAAATTTCCTTTATCTTAATTTCGCCATGAGAAAATATATCATACATTTGTACTTTCACACCGCAAAACGCTCCTTGAAAATTTTGATAGATGTTGAAATTTCTGCAACTTATCTGTTAAAAGAAACATTAAACTTAAATGTTAATTCAGATTATTTTTTCAACTATACACGAAAGCTTTATGAGAATTTTGGGAAATTTAGGAATTTTTGCATAAAGTGCTGTTTAATAAATAACATGTGAACTTTGGGATTTATTCAGTTGCTAAATCTTGTTTTTCTATACAACTGCTTTAAGGGGACTCATACACCTTAAAACCTATAAGATGTTCGAATAGGTGACTGTTGCAAGAATTGGGATAACTTATTTATTTTAAAAGCAATTACTACCAACTTTTTACAGCTGACTACATAATGTAGCTGCTTTCTGAAATAGTAATCAGAAAGTTTGTGTTGCCACAAATATTTTTATTATTTAATCCGCTTTGTGACAACATTTTTCATCGTGTTTCCAACTTGCGCACACAGTTTAAAACATTTTGTTTCTTAATTTAATTTCATATTTAATATATAGCTTTTATAACATTTGGAAACTACTGTGAACCTAAAATTCTAAAAATTCATGTTAAACTTTTATTTTATTTTGAGTTGAGTTTATAAAATGTATTTTATTAAAAAAATTTGTAATGGTTTTGTCCATAAAATTTTTCAGCATTAAAATGTTCATCAGATTGTTGGTTCAGTTAGAAAATAGTGCCCACATAAAGAATTCCATCCAATTTCAAGTATGTACCCTTAGCCATTTTTAAAATATCATGCGTGCAAGGTGGAAACATGGCGAAATATTTTGTCACAAAGAGTATTAAATTACAAAAATATTTGTGGCAACACAAACTTTCTGGTTACTAGTTTCCAAAGCAGCTATATTATGTAGTCAGCTGTAAAAAGTTGAAAGTAATTGCTTTTAAAATAAATAAAATATCTCAATTCTTGCAACAGTCCCATATTCGATGATCATGAGGGGTTTAAGGTGTATGAGTCCCGTTAAATTTTAATGTACTCTTATGCATGCATGTTAAATCCTCAGTCATAGTATTCATATGCCAACCAGTGACACTAGTTAAATTCACAGAATGTTGGTAATTCAATCCGGGGTCAAATCGCGGAGAACAAGCTAGAAGAAGGGCGTTTCGGAATTAATTTTGTGGGTGATGTGCATATAACGAGTAGCCACTTACTAATCTAGGCTAGGGATGGCGAATAGTTTTCGATTAATGTGCCATTTGTTGTTTTTGAAATTTTTGTTCTTTAAAGGGGCCTTGAGAGTTAAACGCAGTAGCTCGTGTAGAAGCGAGGTTCTCTGCTGAAGAGGTACAAATTGCACTAAGTTGAAAACGTAAGATTTAATCAGTGATTTCCCTTAAGTTAACAAAATAGATGAACATATCGTGCCAGACTATGACACGTTAGTGAAGTCATACGATGGATAACATACGGATGTACTTGACTGGTACAACATGATTTGAGTCTGCTTAACAGTTCGTTCAGACAGGCAAGTACTTAGCGTTGTAGAAAACGTATTCGGAATACTAGGGCTACATTCCTATTACAATGTAGTCTTCCACTGCGATATTCCATGTTAGGGCTTCATTGCTGCATCACGCTCGAGAAAATCACGATTACTGGCCACGTCGACAAAAACTCCGGATAGTCATATCAGGAAGGTCACAGCCTTCACCACCATCAGAAGAACACACAGTCTTCAGCAGAAATCGGGAGGACACACAGTCGACACCACACACTCGTTCTCTCTCCTTCGGAAGGATTCTACTACTGATTAATAGTTCACTTCGCTCAGCGCAGGCGCAAACGAGAGGAATGCAAATTCCAACATCATTTAATTTACGCTTTATTATTTTCAGGTGTCCAGTGTGCCACTTGGTATGCTTCTTTTTAAAAATCATCTTTAACCCCCTGCTTTGATTTTAATAACCAGTAATGATTTCAATAATCCTCTGAACCAGAAGTTCGAAATTCCCAAAATGTTCATCACATTGAGGCGAGCATCCAATCTACATAAAAGTATTTAACTTTAATAATTATTCTTTGTGCCCTTGGCATATTGTGAAAACTACTGCTCTAATATAAAGGTTTTATGTAGTATATATCTAAAAATTCAGTTTTCGTATGTGTAGAAGCTATTTATCTTGTCATTTTTCCTTAGGAAATCAAATTGTCTAAATCAATAAGAAGGCGATGGCGTTCATAGGTATTCTCATTCGCAAATATCATTCCGCCCTATCTCGTTACATCTGGCTTATTGTATACTACCTTAATATTCAACATAAGAAAACAAAATCGAAATTATGTCATAATTTGAAAATTAGTTCGGGTTCTCTCTTTACAACACATCCCACTCACGTTATTCCCCCCCAAAAAATAAGTCCTCGCTACTGGGACTTCCGAAGTGGAGGGGAAAACTAGTCCCTCTTCCATCCTGGAAAACGTCATAATGGCGCTCACGCTCTTGATAGGGTCTGAATCCTCTTTTCCCGTAATCAAACGAATAAAAATAATATTGACCTAGGAAGGAGATCACTCCGTTTTTAAACCATATTTATACTATAATTTCATGAAAATATTTGGTTCATAAACGTTAATGTGTAAAATTCATGGCAGTGGAAATTCTTTTATTCATGATTATTAATTATTTTTATGATAATTAATCATTTACATCCTTTCATCATTTAGCGGAACCCGTAAATATTGTTGCTTAAGCTTCGGTGAGCTTTACTAACGTTTGTTTGATTTTTCTCTGTTGTAGTTCTATTTTGATTATATTGCAAGGTGTTTCAATCGGCTACAAGAAATAAAGTACACTAAGACAGTGGCAAATCAGATAGCAATGCATGGACGAAAACGGCTTCCTGGAGCGGTAGTAGGTGATGTCCTGTGCATAGTCCAGCAAGATCGCCAGACCTCACTTGCACTGACTACTTCCTGCGGGGGTACGTCCTGCGGTAAATAGTGTACGAATCTCATGTTAAAACAATACTGAGGAACTTGTTGCACACATCCGGGCAGCTTCTGAGGAAGTCCGGGGCACGCCCGGTATTTTCCACAACATCCAGATCTTCCATGCACCGAATATGTGAGATCTGCATCGTAATTTTGAACGCCTTTTTATGATGATCTTTGTATGTTTTTGTTCTTATTTCTTGATTTCTGATGCCCATAATAAACATATTTCTCACCCTATATATGTTTCATATATGTTTCATATTCTTAAATTTCAGTTTTAATTTTGTATAATATTGCATTATTATTAAGTGATATGAAAGATTTTAAAAAGAAAAACGGGAGAAATTTTGACAATTGTACAATGCAAAAAACCAGTTACCTTGTTTAAGGAACAGAGGTTTTTTTATGTATTATACTTAAGCATTCCCCAACCACTAGAAAGTTAGTAAGCTGGTTTTATTGCAGAGGACATGCCAAATGAATCGTGAAAGTGTTATTTTATTTTGTAACATTGCATCATATTATTATATTGTATATTGAATTTTTGTTTGTGTATCCTCAATAAGAACTTATTAATTTAATATACGTTCAATTGAATATTATACATCAGTGAATATTAAAGTTCATTTCATTAAATATGATTTTAACTAAATATGAAAATTACATTGTACTAAATATGAAAGTTATATTTTTACTGAATATGAAAGTTATATGATAGTTTACAATTCAATACATTTTAGAATGGAAATATGTTTATCAACGAAAATTTGACAGACTTTTAGTGATCACTTACTTTATGAAAAACATGTGAACATTTACTTTGAAAAACTTTTAGTGAACTTTGAACATTTACCTGGTGGAATTATTGTAGTCGACAGAGTTTAGAAATGTTTCATTCAACATTCAAAAACGACATTGGACATTTTTTAAAAGGTCTAAAGTAATTTTAAAATTATAGTATTTTTTGTCTTAATTTATTATTTAGTTTATTTAGAAATTACATTGTTATTGCAATAATTGTAAATTATTTGTTTGAGCTACATAAACTATGTTTGAGAATGGTCATGAATAATGACGGGGCTTAGGCAAAACTACCGGCTATGTCCTTGGTGCTCTTTTATGTTTCTTTCCTCGTATAGTAAACTCTCTCTTGCTTCGCTAATCTTTTTTTGCCTGCCTGCTCTCCCGACCTTACTTTTGAAGGGATGAGAGTATGTAAGATATAAGAAAATACGATGACTGCTTTTAAAAATAATTGGCGAGCTCAAAATTAACATTCTAGATCTCGTGCTCTCCCCCTAAATTCATCTGTTTCCCAAATTTGAGATTTTTCTATTTTATGTAACGCTAAGTCTAACTAACCAATCATAGATTAGCTGTACTTGTACATCAAACTTGGTATAAATACTCTAGCTAGTTAATTACGTCATTCTTTTCCTAGCTTCCACCACTGCTAAAATATCCCCGCTGCTCTGCTGCTCCATCTAAAATGTCTGCGTCTTAATTTTAAGAAACAATGCACATGGCAATTTATCATATTTCATTATGATTGAATCACAGAAATATCTCGGATATCATTATGATCGGATAAACATCTGTGAACATGATTTTATATGCGTGGAAAGACTGGAAATTCGTCAAGTTCATGTTTTGTTGTTTTCATCTGTAAGCATTCACCCTCAGCCATAATGACGGAAATCTAATTCCTCTTGTATACTCCCGGAATTATTACGCACATACATATATATATAAACCAAAATAATTAGTATTGTGTGTCCTTTTGATGTTTCAATCCAGACAGAATATCTGCAACAGAATTAAGCTGCAGTTTTTAATATTAAACTGTGATCATTTTGATTTAGAAATATTCTTTTCTTTATAACATTTACTACATTAATTTGTTCTATAAGACGAATATGTAACGCATTTGAAATTACAGTCATTAAAATTCATTCCGGAAAATCTCATTTTCGAATTTAATATTATATGGGCTTCCAATTTCATCAATTTTGTATTTATACGAAGCGGCGCATTAGTATATTTTGAGTGCTGCGCCACATTCGCGGATCTACGATTACATAATTTTGGCCATTTTAATATGGTCCACCAGCGGCCAAGTGGTAAAGTCTTTGAATACTGTATTATTAGATTTGTTAATGAATTTGGGACTTATCGCTAGTTCGTTCCGATGTTCAAATCCCACGAACGGCTGTCTGCATGGTCTTTTTCTTGGTTTTTCTCATGTGTAATGTGTATACGAGCCAGTTTCCCCTTCCCACAAAAGCATTCCTCCCTTTAGGCAGGTAGCCCTCGAAAGCTTTGCTATAATCAAATAAGCCAAGCTAAACCATTTAGTTCATTAACACGCGATCATAATTATATATCCTACTGCTTATTATTTAATTAATTTCTATTTTTCACGTATAAGTGAAATGTAGAAACACATAATTCAGTTATATACCACCATGTGTGTAAAAGTTTTATAAAAAAACCACATACACTCTTAGACAGAAAAAAACGAGGCACCAAGAAGGAGTTATCCGAATAGGACGAAAATCGGTAGAAGTGATGTACATGTACAGAAAAACAAATGATTACAGTTTGAGAAAAATTGGATGATTTATTGAAGTGATAAAGCTTCACAAAGTAAAAAGTCAGTAATGCGTTTGTCCTCCCCTGGCCTTTATGCAAGCAGTTATTCGGCTTGGCATCGATGGATAGAGGTTGAGCATGTCCTCCTGAGGGATATCGTGCCAAATTCTGTCCAACTAGCCCGTTAGATCGTCAACAACCCGAGGTGGTTGAAGGGCCCTGCCCATAATGCTCCAAACGTGCTCAATAGGAGAGAGATCCTGCGATCTTGCTGGCCAAGGTAATGTTCGGCAAGCACCAAGGCGAGCAGTAGAAACATGTGCAGTGTGGGGGTGGGCATGTCAAGCCACCCTGGGCGTGCCCAGGGTGGCGTGACATGAAGGAGAATACAACGGGCCTTAGAACTTCGTCGACGGACTACTATGATGTAAGGTTGCGACGGATGACAATCAAAGGGGTCCTATTATAAAATGAAATGGCACTCCAGACCATCACTCCTGTTTGTCGGCCTATCTGCCGGAAGACAGGTTGGTATCACACCGCTGTCCGGGACGTCTCCAGACTTGCCTTCGCTGTCATCGGCGCTCAGTTCAAAGCGAGACTCATCACTGAAGACTATTCCACTCCAGTAAATGACATTCCAGTGCGAATGAGCCCGACACCACTGCAAATGGGCTTGACGTTGTACAGAGGTCAATGGTAGTCGGCGCAAGGGGCCGTGACCTCAGCCCCCTTTCTGTGAGCCGTCTATGAATGGTCCTTGCGGTCACTGAAGCACTAGTTGCACGTACAATCGATGATAATGATGCATCTGGGGCTGCGGGTGCCGTTTTGACGATTGCTCAGTCTTCACGTTCTGTCGTTTCTCTAGGCCTACCGCTTCCTTCTTGACGTTGTGTGCGGCCAAGGTTCACCCATTCCTGCCAGCATCGCGTAATAGTGGCATCGTTCCTGCTCAAATGTCGAGCTATTCGCCGTTAAGACCTGTGTATGCATATCAATTTGTGTCCAATATGCTTTATATCTTCTCGGTGCGTCGTGGTGCGTCTTTTTTTTTTTTTTTTTTTTTTTTTTTTGTACAAGAGTGTATTTTTAGTAAAAACGCCAATAGTAAAAATTAATATGCTGTGGACGCAAACAAAGAATTTACCGAGTGTTAAATGTATTTTATATTCGCTGTATTATTTATACTTGAGATATAAACTGATGAGCGTATCCCAGATATCTGGATTTGGATTTGCTCCAGATGTCTTCACTTGTAAAAATTGTTACAGCTTGGAGTTGTAAAATGGGTTCCGAATTTTGGAATAATTTTTTCCTCCCTCTTTTGACATGTTTATTCAGAAAGTTTATACAAACTGTTAACACGAAAATACTAACTCAGTATTTGGAAACATTGGCAAATATCAAAATGCTTAATTTAATTATTGTTAGTTTTGAAGTTGCGGATAGGTTTGATCTGTAAAGCAATTTAAAATTGAATACGATGTTTTATAGCTTTTTATTTTGGCAAAACACTGGTGTTTGTTTTAACTGAAAGGTGGTTTAGTTTTAAAAGATGAAATGAAAAACTTTGAAAACAAGAACTGCCTACTTTAGTTGCTGTTTACTTTAATTGTTATTTTTGTTAATTCATTTGTAATATCTAAAGTTGACAGTAACATCGACATCTTAGGTAATGTGGTTCAAAAAGGCGGAAAGAAAAGAAGCGTGAAGACAAAAATCCGTGTTCTGTGCGCGCATTCAGCTGATTAATGATTATGTTCGCAAGTAATGCTTTCAAAAATAGGAGTAATCAAAAACTATCTAAGAGATAACATTGTGCAGTCAAAAACATTTAGTTATGTTCGTGCTCTCTACGAGTTAACATCAACATCGAGCAAGTCAAAAATCATTAGTTTTCTACGTGCGCTGGACGAGTTAACAGCAATCAAATCACGAAAACATTACAAAAATTATTCAAAACACATCATTGGGGATTGAAAACAAGGGTTCGATTTTGGACAGGACACAAATATGTTAGTTGATCATTTTAGTTTAAAGCATTATAACGCATTTTCTCCTTCCTGTCCGCGTGCCTTCATGGTGTAATTGGAAGAATAAACGCGTATTTGAGTCCATTGTCCAGGGTCCGAGTCCCAGCGGCGGCACGGCACAATTTTCACGTCTCCTACTTCAAAATAACCTAATAGCTCTACCAATGGCACCAGAATTAAAAGGTAATGGACGATAATTAATCACCTCCAGGATTTGGAGACTGGGTCTCCTTGTCCCTCAATCGCCCTTTAAAATGGGCATTATATAAGGTATTTTCTCCTCTTTTTCTCATGTTAGAAGCATACTCGACGCGTAATCGATTCGATCCAGGGTTCGAGTCCCGACGAGGGCTTTGCACATTTTTCACGTCTGTGCTTCAAAATAGCCTCTACGGCATTATTCAATTTGTTAAAGAATTTGAAGCTTACTATAGTATACTAAATAACTCTCTTTCAAGGTATAAATAATAAAATCAAAGCGTATAATGAAAAAGCATCTAAATAATATCTGATACTAATGTCTGTAAATGATATATTTGTGTATCAATTAAATAATCACGTAAATAAATTTAAATGCATAAAATATCAGTTGCAAAGCAGTCCAAAATATTCACACGGCCAGTTCGAACTATTTGCATAACTTCAATTATAAATGGAGATTTTCTATTATAGCACTTCTCCAAAATTCCACATTGCACTACCAGAAAGGTTCAGGATGATTCCGAAATGTCACGCGTTTCATATCTCTTTGGCGAATTTAATCGCGCTAAAAGCGTTTCCGATCATACTATATTATGCATATAATAGCATCATCAGTCATCTGAGTGACAGTATTTGAGGATTCATTTTCCAAACAGTATACTTAGAAGCTCTCTTGTACTGTGGTAGACAGGTATTGCTAAGCTCCATAACTGGCTTTGTACGGTATATGGCATTTGTGAGTGGCTTGTGTTAAGACTTAACAAGCTTTAGATATTATATTCATTATCATAGAAGGAGACGGAAAGATATCCTAGAATTCAATTACGCAAATTAAGGACCTGGATAGGGTATTTGTACCATATAGAATTTAACTTCGAATGCGGCAACTACTAGATTCGAACTGAATTTACATATATATCAGTAAATTAATTTAAATGAATGTCTGGATAGGAATAATGCAATCTGAGATAATAAAGAAATGCAGTAACTTAGATGTTAAAGTTATTCTCGAAAAGCTTTTACGTGTCAAAGCTGAAATATAATTTCTTGCAGTAAAATTATTCTATAAACTCATGCTGTTAGTAATACTTTTGTGTTCCCGTAACCATGAATAACAGACAGACTATGTAACGTAATGCTTGTGTAGTTAGTCTTTTATATACCTAGTTAGTCTTGCCTTACCTTCTCCGGGATTCTAACCTGGGCCCTTCGGTACGGTATTCAGTGTCATTAACCACTTTCTGGTCTTGGCGGCTTATCTCTTATAATCAAAGCTTTGTAAAATGATTAGTCTGAAAGCGTAACAGTGTTTCTTAAGCAACGAAATGAATTAAAAATAGCAATAATTTTGAGACCGATTCTGATAATGATGATGATGCCAAAGAATTGAGATAAAGCGGAAAAAATTAAACAAATCTGAAAGAATTCGCATTTTAAAGCTGCATCTGAGGAGTTGCTACACTATTTTATGCTCTTGCTGAGCATGTCAGTTTACAAATTTACTTTTGGACTCATCCCTGGTAATACAATTTTTCATCTTTTTAGTTTTGTTATTAAGCATTACTTTCTTCACACTTACGCCGCATAAAATTCAAGAGAAAAATCGTAAAAGTAATAATTGACATTCGCCATAAAACAGCTTATGAACGTGCCTAACACCTGAAAATATTTTATTGCTGTGGCTATCAATCCTAATCTACAAGAAATTGAGGGGCACCGCCATATTTTATTGCATTAGTATTGTCCCGCTTATTATGTTATCTCGGAGAATAGATACTCCGATTAACGGAGTACTCTTATCTGAAAGAATGCTCATATGACATCTAAAAAATGAAACATTCTCATAAAACCCTTTTCTTGCTTAAAAGCCGATATTTTGCAATGGTAGACGTAGTTCATATATCAGCAATTTCAAATTCTCATTACGATATTCCTAGAACTCTTCAGCTGGCCGAAAAATGTATTTTAAAATGCAATCTTTTTTTCATTGCAGTAAACATTTTAATATTTGAATACATCTTTTCTCTTATCGAAATCTTTGTATTATTTGACTTTAAGTTCCCGAAAATCTTAAAAAATCTCTGACTTCAAATGAATAACCTTTACAATTAAAGCGAAGAAACATTCGAATTTGACATTTTAATTCTTAATATTAGGTCGGTCGAAGGCATTCATTCTTCTTTCAAAGCTTTCCAATAAGGGTTTCAGCCACTAGAAATCTATAGACTGAAAACTTCGCTGTGACCTTGTAAGGATCTTAAGTTTTACTAACGTTTATTTTATTTTAAATCTTTACTATCACTTCTTATTTTCTACTTCCGGCCAGAATTATAAGCGTGAAGGAGTTTATGCAAAGTTGTCTGGCGAACGCCAAGTATTTAAGTGTGGCCTTTTTGCCAAGCAGAAGAGAGGAAGCCGTGAGTTCGAAGCAGGCCGCTTACCTTAGAAGTTACGCAGTTGCTACTTTGCCTTCCAGGCCAGAGGTTTTAATCCTCTTGATAAATTAAACGTATTGTAGTGTTCACAGTCTCTGTGCTACATACGCTTTCTGTTATTATAAGGCCAATCTTATTCTAAAGTTAAATTAGAGTTTAGTTTTATTTTGATATCTTTTAAGTTAGACCCCGAGTGGAGGGTCATTGTATTCCGAAGTACGGAAGTCATTGTATATAAAGAAAAAAAATAAAGGGTTTTGTATACCCTTCGTCTGTATCCTGTCTACTTACTACAATTAGTGAACATAGCTTTAGTAAGCTCTCTGTTCTAGTCAGGTCATTGTATGTTTCCGAAGAAGGTAAGAAGAAACATTGAACCTGATAGTGGCGCCCGACGAAGAATAACCATGGCCGAGTTTCAAGAAGAACCTGTGCTGCCTGCAGAAACAGCTCAGAATCCAGAAATGCCAGCTGCCGCCCTGGAAGGATTTGGGTATATTGTCCAGACCATGCGCGCTTCGATGAAACCAGAAGCAACGTTTAATGGAAACTCACAGGTAACCAGTTTTTTTGAAAAATTGGATGACCACTTCATGCTCTACCCCGTGCACGAGTTTCAAAAAGTTACCTTAGCTACCAGCGCTTTGAGGGGCCAAGCGCTTAACTGGTTCAAATGTATCGGCAGAAGTCTCTTGGGTCAAGCAGGAAGTCCCACCTATACCTACGAAAATTTCAAGACTGCCCTACTAAAAGCCTTCCCTGTTGTAAGGGATCGTGCGAAATTAGAAACAGAACTTTTCAGTATATATCAACAAAGAATCGAAAACCTCTCGAGCTTTATTTTAAGAAAAATTCACGTTTTCAAGCTCTTGTATGGAAACCGTCCGGATCCTGAAATAATTCAAGTGATTTTGCCGAGGTTACTACCCCAAGTGCAAGACTTTATTGAATTGAGAAATCCGACTACACTGGAAAAATTATTTGAGCTAGCAATCCAGTTTGAAAGTAGAAGAACGGCGGCCGTCGAAAGAAGACGCCAATATCAACAGCGAAACCAATTTGGTACGCCAAGACTACAGCAAACTCAAGCACATGGCTACGGAGAAAAAGCGAATCAGTGGGCAAGGAAACCCGAGCATTCAAAAACAGCCGGCGAACGTCGACAGTTCAATAGCAACCCAGGAAAAAAGTCTCAAGGCCAGTGGAGAAAGAAGGAAAGCACCGAAAGAAAAAATAATTTAAACTAAAACGGATTTCTGCTGACGAGAGGGTGCGGAAATCCGAAGGCCACGAAAACCCCTCTTCCTACAAGTTAAATACAGTAATGGTGAAAAATTTAACTCTTCCGAAGATTGAAGTCTTGGTAAATAATATCCCGGCCACCGCACTCCTGGATACCGGCGCGCAGTGTTCCTGTGTGGCAGAAGTTTTTTTTAGAAAGTATTTTCGCAAATACCGCATATATAATGCGGATAATACAACAGTATTAGCGGCGCAAGGAGAACAATGTAAGTGCGTAGGTAAAGTACCTTTGTACATCCGTATCAAGGACGAACAAGTAAAGGTGATGTTTTTTATAGTAAAGAATTTGCAAGCACACTTAATACTAGGAATAGACTTTCTTTCAGACGCACAAGCTACACTGGATTTTAATGAAGCGTCTCTTAAACTGACGATGAAACCAGTGCGTGTAGAAAAGGTTGAACCGCCAAGGGTAAATCTCGACCACCTGCCTAATGACGAGCAAGATAGAATCCGACAAGTGGTAAGTGAATTTGCTTCCTTATTTAGTGATATTCCAGGATTTACCCAGGTTACTAACCATAGTATTGACACCGGAGATGCATTGCCGGTTCGTCAAAAACCATACCGGTATGATAAGAATAAGGAAAAAATTATAGAATGGCATATTACCGATATGCTACGTAAAAAGATCGTAACGCCTATCTCAAGTAGTTATGCTAGTCCGGTGGTTTTATGTAAGAAAAATAATGATTACCCTTTGGAGCATCCAAAAAGGTGGAGATTCGCTATTGATTACCGTAAATTAAATTCCATAACGAAATATCCGGTATATCCGTTACCGATTATAGAAGAAATTTTAAGGAACATAAAATCAACCAAATTTATGACAACTTTAGACTTAACGAATGGTTATTTTCAAATAGGGATCAGGCCTGAGGACGTGCCTAAGACTGCTTTTATAACCAAGTCTGGCACTTATGCATTTTTGCGAATGCCGTTTGGCCTTTCAGGCGCCCCAGCAACATTTCAGCGATGCATGGACATTGTGTTAAGACCTGTTCTCGGAAAGTCCACATTTATCTATTTAGACGATATCATTATTACTAGTGATAATCTAGACCAACATGTACAGGATTTAAGACAGGTGTTTTCTTTATTAAATGAGGCCGGTCTAAAAGTTAATGTCGAAAAATGCAAATTTGCAGCCCCTGAATTAAAATATTTAGGTTACAAAATATCGCAAAAAGGGATCGAGACAGATGAATCAAAAATAATCGCTGTACAAAAGTATCCGACTCCAAACACGGCAAAGAAGCTCTCTTCTTTTCTAGGACTTTGTTCATATTATAGGTCCTTTATAAAAGATTTTGCGGCTATCGCTGAGCCATTGTTAAAATTAAAAAGGAAAAAGGCAAGATTCTCGTGGACGGCCGAAGCCAATAGTGCTTTCGAAAAATTAAAACAAGCATTAACGCAAGCCCCTGTGTTGAAATTTCCTGAAAAGGATGAAAATTTAGAAATTTCAGCGGATGCTTCGGATTATGCGGTAGGAGCGGTACTTTCGCAAAATCAGCAGCCAGTAGCATTTTTTAGCCGAACTTTAAATCAAACACAAAGAAACTATTCCGCGACCGAGAGAGAGGCACTTGCAGTTCTGTTAGCAGTGCAAAAGTTCCGAGTCTATTTTGGAAAGGCGCCGATAACAGTATATTCTGATCATGCGGCGGTAACTAGATTGTACTCTGGAAAAAATTTATCCCCAAGGTTAATAAGATGGGCACTCAAGCTGCAAGAATATAATCTGGTAATCAAGCATACCCCCGGAAAGGAAAATATCGTAGCAGATGCCCTGTCACGAATTAAATTAGACGAACAGGGTAATACCGTAAAAGTTGCAATGCTGACAGCGTGTACAATAAATTCCCGAGAAACTGTAATAACCGAACTGGGTAAGGATCCTGAGTTTGGAAGTATTTATGAGTATTTGAAGGATCCTGAAAATTTTAGCCACCAAGATATTGTGGCGATAAGAAATAGGGCGGCCCATTACGAACTAATAAATGGTCTATTATTTTATACAAAAACTACGAATTCCAACAACGAATTTCGACCTGTTATCCCAGCTAGTCTTAGATTAAATATCCTGCAAGAGCTCCATGACAGCCCTTTAGCTTCTCATGCTGGTATTCGAAAAACTACTCAACGCGTACGCGAGGCAGTCTACTTTCCTGAACTGCAAAAGTTAACAAGGGCGTATGTCCAGTCCTGCCCAACATGTCAAGCCGTTAATTATATTAATTTCCGCCCGGCCGGGTTTCTAAATAGTATTAAATCCGAATTTCCAAATGAAATAATCGGCATCGATTTATTGGGCCCTTTCCCAAAAAGTCAGTTAAACAAAAGTCGCTATCTCCTTGTTATAGTTGATCATTTTAGTAAATGGACCGAAATTGTTCCCTTAAAACGAGCCTCCGCGAAATTAGTTACCGATTCTATTTTAAATAAATATATTTTAAAATACGGGGCGCCCCTAAAAGTTATATCGGATAATGGTCCTCAATTTGTAAGTAATATATTTGAAGACATGTGCCAAAAACTGGGCATACGTCATTTAAAAATGGTCCCGTATCGGCCGCAATCAAATATAGCGGAACGGGTCAACAGAAATATAGTGAAAATTATCCGTAGTTATGTTAAAAATTTTCATAAAAGCTGGGATAACTATGTCAATGAATTTGCTTTCGCCCTTAGGACCGCAAAACATGATACAACGGGAAAAACTCCTGCTGAGTTATTTCTAGGCAGAAAGATTATAACACCGTTAGATAAACTATTTTATGTGCAACAAAGAGCCCCAGAATTTAAAATGGGTGATATAGAAAAACTAATAAAAGAAGCAAAAAAGAATACAGAAGTAGCACAAAGAAAACAAAAATTGTATTATGACTTGAAACGACGGGGAGTAACTTATAAAGTAGGGGATGAAGTACTAAAAATTAAGCATTCACTTTCTTCAGCACCAGAAGATAAAACTGCCAAATTTTTCCCACGCTTTGAAGGACCATATGTTATAGAAAAAATAACTCACGCTGTTGTAGTATTAAAGGCAAGAAATGGTGAAACCTGTTCCGCAAACATTGACCAGATAAAACCATTCTATGACCGTAATAAAATGCAAATCTTTTCAGATCTTTTGCAGGATCCGGTACGGCAGACACCGCAGGTACAAGTTCCAGAGGTGGGAAAACGACAAGTACAAGGGCAAGCCAATGAGAGACAGAAGCAAGTGAAAAGAAAATTGCCCCGCGGAAAAATTGAAGGTACAAAGAAAAAGAAGCCGTTCCACCGTCCAAAAAACAGAGTTCACGAACACCCCCAGAATGAAGAAGGGAGAAGGACGACGTATGTGGAAAAGACCGGGAGAAAGGACGGCAACTATAACCCGGCTGTGAAACGGAAGATTGACTCATCCGACAGAACTCTCCGCAGCAAAAGTCGCCGAACTGCGGAAGGGCCATCAGCGGCGGAGGAAAAAGTACAAGAAAAATTTGAACGGCCAACAACGAGGTCCAAGCAGGATCACGACAGAAGTTTCCCGGTTCCACCAAGACCAGCTGCCTTCAAACGGCCAAGACCACAAGCAGAGGACAGAAGGAAGATGTTCAAGGGTGGCCGTAGTGGTGAAAAACGGAAGCTTCCAGAGGAAAGCACTGAAGGGCGAGCCCGTACAAGAAGGAGGATCAACCAAGCTACGGTTTGCAGCACCTTTAAAGACTGGGCCCAGAAAAGGATGTCTGAATATTACAAAGATAAGTAAAATTTTGTGTTACTTTACAAACTTAAGTTAATCTTTCATTCTTACTGCAAGTGGCAGATTTGAAGAAGTTTTACCTCATGCGAGGTCTACCTTTATCGCCAAAAGGGCGAGAAATGAGTTGTGACCGATTTTCTTATTATGTTTTTCAATTACTCGCGCGTAAAACTAAAGTTGATGTATAATAGCGTTGTCTAAAGACTTAAATATTGTAAAAAGTTATTGTATAAATTTTATTTAAAACATTCTAACAAGAAAGAAGTTTTAGTCTGAAAGACTTTTTGAAATGTAGTATTATTTCAATGTAGAAAGAATTGGCACTTGCTTTGAAAAGAATAGAAGTTAACAATGTACTACTAATGTATGTTTTCAAATGTGTAAAATTAACGGCATCTTGATATGTTCTTGTATACATGTGAACTGTTATTTTGAATGTTTAGAAATAACGTGATATGGTAAAAGTGAAAGTAATGTTAAAAAATTTGTTATTCGTGTGACTGTAAAGATTAAATCATGGTGAATATGTGTTAAAGGTTGAATGATGTAGTTAGGCTCTCTGACGCTACACTTTAGAGTTAGCCACTTTCAGAATAGTACCTCAGGGTCTAGAGTTGAAATTAGGGTGTGTTAAGAGGTCTCGTATGTTGAATTTTAACACGTTAGTGTTTTGATTGTAGGAGGAAGTGTTGAACACATAGACAGAAACACATTCGTGTTTGGTGTTTTTTACAACACATGTCAGAGAGCACGGGGAGAGATAATTAAAATAGTCATGAATGAAATAAGAATGTTAAGAAAAGTATATTCTATATGTTATTTGCAATGTCATTCTGTAACATTTCATTAAACTAGTTTTCCTTCCAGATCTCTGGAAGGAACCAGAATTGAATAAAGCTCCTGTTTTGATGCAGTACAGATGAAAAAGAAAAAAGATTGTTGTATATTCCGGGAGCTGCTATTGTAACAAATTTCTTTCTTTTAAAATTTTCTAGTTTCTAGCTAAGTTATGTTTGTAAAAGTTTGGCCTCGCGTTAGTTTCTAGAGCTAAAAGTTTTCAACAAGGTCGTTTTAGACCTCAGTTTCAAACTAATTAACTCTGGCGGGAAGTATGTAAGGATCTTAAGTTTTACTAACGTTTATTTTATTTTAAATCTTTACTATCACTTCTTATTTTCTACTTCCGGCCAGAATTATAAGCGTGAAGGAGTTTATGCAAAGTTGTCTGGCGAACGCCAAGTATTTAAGTGTGGCCTTTTTGCCAAGCAGAAGAGAGGAAGCCGTGAGTTCGAAGCAGGCCGCTTACCTTAGAAGTTACGCAGTTGCTACTTTGCCTTCCAGGCCAGAGGTTTTAATCCTCTTGATAAATTAAACGTATTGTAGTGTTCACAGTCTCTGTGCTACATACGCTTTCTGTTATTATAAGGCCAATCTTATTCTAAAGTTAAATTAGAGTTTAGTTTTATTTTGATATCTTTTAAGTTAGACCCCGAGTGGAGGGTCATTGTATTCCGAAGTACGGAAGTCATTGTATATAAAGAAAAAAAATAAAGGGTTTTGTATACCCTTCGTCTGTATCCTGTCTACTTACTACAATTAGTGAACATAGCTTTAGTAAGCTCTCTGTTCTAGTCAGGTCATTGTATGTTTCCGAAGAAGGTAAGAAGAAACATTGAACCTGATAACCTGACCATATGTCTATTAGTTTCTTCGGTTACTCTCTCGCTGCGAAATCAGACTCCTGTATTTAGGTTCTTTTTCTTTTATCTTATTCTTCTCACCATTCTTTTTAGCAACTCCTTTTCATCTCGTCTTTTATCCTGTATCTCGTCTTTTATCTGTGATTTGACAAAGAATCGTTTAGATCATTTTCAGTAAGGAATCCAATTTCAAAAAAATTAAAGTTCTGGTTAGATACGATTAGAGAATTACGCGTAACAAGATTGTCAGTATTCTAAATATCATTTCAGGAATCATTAGTCTTTATAAACTGCTTCATCTTAGAGCACTGTTTCCGATGGAATGGTTCCCATCCAATGTCAGAGTAAGAACGGAAATCTTCTACCGAATGGTGGTTATTTCACTGACAAGAAATTCAAAGTTTTCATAGCGAACGGCCGTAGGATATTATAAAACAGGGATATAACCAATTTGAACCAGAGAGAAAGTAATGTTCCATGATATTAAAATTTCAAACGAGGAGCCTCGAACAGAAGTTCGTCGAAGAGAATTGTCGAAAGAAAATAATTGAATCTTTCTTTTCGATCTCTGGCCATGCAGCTTCAGTTGTCTTGAGAGTCAGACGAAGTACTCCTCGGACTGGTATATATGAATGTTTATCACCCGGAAGTGTTTGAGAAATAGTGTGAGAAGTTGCCAAAATAAGGCACTCATATTTTGCTTCTACATCATGACAATTTTTTGAACCTCTCCCGTTCAGGAACCACTTCCTGTTCAAGGCATGTTTAGAACCAAAATTGTAACTTTTATTTTCTTTTAATTTAAAGTACGAATTATTGAATTTTATCCTGCCTGCCTCATTCAGCAGATCTAACTTTCAGTGATGTCGGATGCATGGAATGATTAATCAAATTATAAAGCATCAGGATGCGTCGGAAAATATGCATATATTTGATATTATAAAACCTATTTCCTATGTTTATTCCCAAAAATGTAAGTGCACTTTCAGAAATATATTATCTGAGTAGCAACAGTAAGAAATCGGATAATACCTTATAAATCCTTCTTATATTTTAAGATTATTAAAAATCTGATTTGCCTATGAATTGAGAGTTTGACAGTTATGAATACAGAAAATGCATAGAAAATACGTAAACTCAAATCTTTTTATATAGATAAAAAAATTAGTATTTTTTTCGATTACTCTGCTTAAAACTCATTTTTAACGGTAAGCTATATTTAGTTTCTTTCCCATATTAACAAACATTTTTACATATTTCCAGTTTTGCATAAATAATTACTTTTTTTTTTCTTTTAGAAACAAGTTTACCTATTTCACATTAGATTTATTTAGGAAGAAAGAACTCGAAACATATATATTTTCATTTCTAAATCACATCAAGTACTGATGTCACAAGATATGTTAAGCCATGTCATTAAGGGTTTCCGTAGTTTATTAGTAGTGCATTTATATAATATACTAATCTATTCTGAAAAAAAGATAAACCTACATGAAAGCAATTTTCGTTAATAATCACGCCTCGAAAGCAGCTATGAATGCACAATAAAGATGAATTTGAATGCGTAGGCTGAAATTCAATGAAAAGGTGATTTTTTCTAGCGGAAAATTTAATCCAGCATTTTCACATCGGAGGCGTCTCTAGAAATATTTGAATAGGAGAAATTTGGGTCAAGGCATATGTAAAGTATTAATCTCTGCTTTCAGAAATACGGAATATGCGTATTAAAATGCGTGTAATAATTATTGTGATTTCTATAAGTTCATCACATTACTATAATAAAATTTTTAAAAATGTCCCACTGCATTGCAACTTGGATTTGTAATCCGTATTTTAAATTCCATTGACAATAAAGTGAATTTACGTTTTATACTAAAATGTAAGTATGATGCATGTGTCTTAATATATTGCTTATAAGCATTTTTCGTAATTAGATATAACGTTAAGATGTTTCAGTAAATTAAAAATTACAGAGTGGGCAGCAAAGGAATTCCTAGTTTCAAAATTAAAAATCTCGAAAACAAAGATCGGTAGATGAATACAAGTGGTATATTTATTGAGATTGCTGTAAAAGTGTTATACTGAATTTCTAAATAATAGTTACAAAACCTGCAGACAGATGGCGCTGTAAACTCAATACGTAGTGTGTATAAAGCGCACTCCAAAAGGTATAAGAGTGCTTCTTGTTACCTGATGAACAATGTGGATTTCGGCGTAACTTGTGCAGCACAAAACTACTTTTACGTATCATTGAATTTGCGCGAGCAGCAATACATAAAAGAACGATGCGTCGATCTTCTGCTTTTATATGTCTCCTAAGACCGAGTTTGGAGTTACGGTCTGTTATACTAACTCCTATGTTGAACTTTGCAAAAGAATTTGTGAAATTCATTCACTCTTTCCTAAATCAACGAAATTCATTATCAAACAAGGTAATGACCTCTCTTTTACTCGACCAATCAGAGCGGGAATCCCACAGGGTTCGATCCTTGGGCCGATGATGTATCTGTACTATGTGCACAACTTCCCAAAACCAGGAGCTGATGCTAATTCATTTCTCGCCTGCTATGCGGATGACACCGCCCTTGCGGTTAAGTCAACAAGTTCAAATTTCGCCCTGAATAAACTTCAAAATATGCTCGCCGATGTTGAACTTTGGTGTACGCAGTGGAGAATATGCCTCAACGCATTTAATCCCAACTCATTCTTCTACAAAGGCATAAAATCAAGAGGCAACTGGACTGCACTATCAAACGTTTTCACGAAAATTTTCCACGAGTCAAAATTGTCAAATGGGGATCACCGTAAATCAGAATCTTACCTTGAAATAAATCAGAGACATACTCAGACCATTAGAAAAAAAGGGGAATGGTGTTATTCACAGCTTAACCTTTTCCCGTGGGCTATAGAGTCAAATTTCGAATGTATTTTAGCCATTTAGTCACATATTTTAACTGAAAGGAACAGAAAATCAAATCGACAGGGTATTGCACTTCCTAATCCATATTAAGGAGTAAATTTTAAATCTCCATAGTTTACTGAAATTTCTTGAGACACATTTAAAGTAGTGAACGTGCGGGACATATATGTCCCAGCCCCCGGGAATTAAACCCATTGCTGGGAAGAAACTCAAACTTAAGTTTAAAATGTAAAAATGTATTTATGTTTCGGTCATACGATTATCATCTACGCTTCGCTCTTAGTAACGTGAAAATTCTACAAAATCGTGTGAATCGGATTATTACAAATGCCCATTTCGTAGTGAGTACGGACATTCTACATCGTAATCTCAAAGTACCGCTAATGCGCGAACTACGCAATGTGCTCAACTAAAAATTCTACGATAAGGCAGTAAGCTACCGGCCTGTTAATTAATCTAATATTTTTTAGTATGAAAGCTTGGATAATGATAAATTACTCCGACCTTTCGTAGCTCACTCACTGGCAAATGACAACTTCGTCACGTAAAATGAGTTTGGCTTTGAGTTCTATTCAACGCATCAAATGCATCTACATATTTGTATATAGTGCATATAGTGCTTGTTATTTTCACTTCCTTTTTAATATTCTAGTATTCTCAATGTATTTGTACTTCATTTTGCATTTAATTGCAAAGACTCTAGAATTTCACTGATTAACTTGCTAAACTTTGAAGTTGACGATCACCTGACCTGGGAAATTAATCGCAAGGCTTCCAAAAGCCATCTCCTACATTAGAGGAGAAATCTCACATGATATCTGCCACTCCTGCTGCAGCACTGGACTTGGATCAAGCAGCAACCTATTTCTATGCTCTAAAGGCGCACTGCTGTCTTTGGAGCTCTCCATCACGTGATGGCTTCACTCCACTTATCGGATTCTCCTAGCTTCATCATTACTTCAAGACCAAAGACCGACCTCACTGCGCTGCAAATCTCCTCTCGGTGACAATGTGTTACCCTCTTCCTTTCCCGGCACCAAGTCGCCGTCCTTTGGACACAATACCTTTCAAGAAATCTACAATCCCATGCGCCATTTCAAGACATTACTTCAACCCAGCTGATAACTTCGCTCTTCAAACGATAAACCAGCCATAATTCATTATTGGTATCGGTAAGAGTGATTTCCTTCTTTTTGGGACTACCTTCTCAATCATCTCCACGGTCAAGGAGGTTAGAAAGCTCTCACGGTTAAGGAGAGGGTTGTATTCTAACCTCCATGATCACGGTGGTCAGGACTTGTGTGGGTGACCACCCACGTAACTTGCATGATGGGGTTCCGTGTTCACAGGACAAGGAATGTTAAGGACTATCTGGGGACTACTGAAATCCAAGTGCTTGGCTGGCCAGAAAACAGCCCAGATTTCAATCCCATAGAGAATCTGTGGTGTATAGTGAAAAATAAAGTCGCAGAGAAGCTACCATTCAGTGCTACAGAGCTTGTTGAAGCAATAAAGCATGTGTGGTGTACAGAGGTTTCTCAAGCTTACTGCCAGTCTCTTGTTCATAGCGTGTCTAAAAGGATTGCAGCAGTGATAAAAAATAAAGGAGGTCCGATAAAATACTGACTATAATTCAGTAACCTTGAAAAGTCTATTTTTTTCATTTATAACGTATCTTTTAGTTGAAGAATTCCAATAAATCTGATTTTTCCATGTGTGGTCTTAAACTTTTGCACACGACTGTAATACCCGGAATTTTTCGTAGTTACAATACTTCCTTTACTTCGTACAAGGAAGTAAAAAAAAAACCTTACAGCTTTTAAAATAGATATGCCATTTGTCTTATTCCTTTATCGATCTTTTTTTACGAAATTTTTAATTTTAAAATTAGGGACTCCTTTGCTGTACGAGTTCACTTTAGTCTTTGATATAATGTTATGGTCTAAAATATAATGTTTGCAATAAAAATAATGGAAATATGTTATATTTTACAAAACTATTTCACACTGTATTATTTTTCCACTTTTGATGATTATAAGAAATTCTTTAAAACTTAATTTCTGATTTCTGATTTGTAGATAAGTCAGGCTTTTCGGAATATGGAATATGAAAAATAAATTATGTCATCTCTAGGAATTCAACGTCATATTCCACACTTTCTATGGCTGAATGGATAAAAATACTGAGCACTAATAGTTTGACATAGGCTAGTACTCCTTCAAACGAGATGGCTGTATAAACGTTTTTGTGTTTTATACCGTGTGTAATGTACTTATGATTCATTTACTTTGAAAAATTTCTTCGCAGAAACTATTGCGTACTTTGTCATGATCGAATAAAAAGTGAACAATATAAATAAGAAGTTCAGAAATTATTACATTTATTTTCGAAAAAGGAATAAGATATTAAAAAAATAATTATATCTTATTAAAGAATCCTTTTATTCAATACAGGTTTCTTGCACAACTGTATAAATAAATACACATGAAAATCTATTAGATTTTATTATGAAGTGCATGAATCGAAAAGATCTTTATGAATTGTTGGGTTAGGCTCAATCTGCTCTTCTCGTAAATTATCCATCTGTGTTGGAAATATTTCCTTCTTATCCCTTATTTATCGATTAGAATGAATCCTTCAATCCTTGAAGATTCCGCTGAATCTTCAGCATTTGACATTTTTTAGAGTCAAGTTTCTGGTTTTGTCAGCATTATGTGTATTTCTGGTCTGCATAACTAGAAAGAAAGAAGACGAAAGCAGCATTTAGTTGGAAAGAAATTGCCTGTTTCTTTTTCAAATTTTCTGAAGCTAGGAGATTTGATATTTGTTTGACTTTTACAAAGGATTTATTTGGAGAAATGAAGCGAGCTTTAAAATAATTCTGATAAAGTCCCCCCGTATCTGGGAGGAAACCGCTCGAGTGGAATTGTTTTTAAAGGCAGATATTGAGCAATATTCTCTGGCTGATATTCTATTTTGGGAGAAATTCTGTGGCAGAGTATAATCTGATTCACCTTTGAAATCCATGTGCTTATAAGCTTTATTTAAGCTGGGAAGCAGTATAATTTTGTCTTTAATAAATAAAAGATAATACTCAAAGTTTGGAAAATTAAAATTAAGTAACATGTTGCGCGGTAAATTATGACACCGGCACACACAAACAAGCACACATATATATATGCGTGTGTGCGGTTGTGCATCTGTATACAATTAAACCTAAATAAGATATAAAACATTAATTTGCAACAGGCCTTAAATTTCCTTTAATTTGTTTACTTCCTTTTCCTGTGCGAAATATAGTAACTTTATATAATAAACCTCTCTAAATATGCGTCTCTTCAAGATTTAACTCTGTTATATACTGACTATCAATAAGTACTAAGTACTAGTTATTGTGTCTTAATTATCAATAAGTATTTGGACACCTGTGATAGAAAAGAAAAACTAACTTTATTCAAAATCAATAGTTGGCAGAGACTCCACGAGAGTTATATATTGACTGTCAATAAGTATTTGAACACCTGTGATAGAAAAGAAAAACTAACTTTATTCAAAATCAATAGTTGGCAGAGCCTCCACGAGAGTTAATTACAGTGTGGACCCTCCGGGCATACTTTCCACAAGTCTTTGTATGACAGCTAGTGGTATTTTCTTCCATTCGGCTTGGAGAAGACATAGAAGTTCCTTCACAGATTTTGCACGAGTAGTGCACCCCTGAATTTGGGGATGCAACTCGTCCCAGAGGTTCTCGATAGGGCTCACGTCTGGACTCTGGGCAGGCCAGTCCATTCGATGAACTCCATTGGCACCATACCAAGCCTTGGTTAACGTCGAAACATGACAAATGGCATTGTCGTCCTGAAAGTAGCAGCGGTCCAACCCTTAAAACTGCCACGACGTAGGAAGCACATTGTCATCCAAAATAGTGCAGTAGGCATCGGAATTGAGCTTACCATGAATGGGGACCTAGGGTCCCAGCCCATACCAGGAGAAACACCCCCAGACCATAATTCCATCTCCGCCGAACTTGACTGTTGGCACAATGCATTCTGGCAGGAGACGTTCTCCAGGTAGACGCCAGACCCACACCCTGCCATCCGAACGGTAAAGGGTGAACCTTGATTCGTCACTCCAAAGAACCCGTTTCCACTGATCTACGGTCCAATTTCGATGTGCTTTGCACCACATTAACCGAGCAGCGCGGTTGGACTTTGTGATCAAAGGCTTATGGGCAGCAGCACGACCATGAAAACCAAGCAGATGTGCTTCCTTACGGATGGTATTCATTGAAACAATACTCCCGGATGCCTGTTAAAACTCCTCGCTGATGAGGGCCATCGGTCGGGTGCGGTTCTTCCGAAATTCTCTGGACAGCACTCGTCGGTCTCTATCTCCCACTTTCGTTGTTCAGCCGACTCGGGGTATATTCCAACAATCACCGCTCACCTTTCACTTCTTAATCACATAGGCCTCTGTCGATTTTGGGTACTTCAGATCGCTAAATATGTCCCTTAAGGATCGGCCACATTTGTGATAGCTGATAATTATACCTTTCTCGAAATCAGAGAGCTCCGAACTGCGAGGCATCTTGCATGCGACTAAAGCCGATGCTGTTTCCTACACGATATATACCGGCGGAGTCCGTGACGTACATTAGGACCGCAGATAACGTAATTTGCATTAGGTGTCCAAATTCTTATTGGTAGTCAGTGTAAGTTTTTTACATATCATTTATGAGAGAGTCATTTACATAAACACTTCAGTCAAACTTAACGTTTGAATTTACCTTCTGAAGTTTAATTAACGCATGGAGGAACATCTCCTTGCAGTGAGTAGCAACACTCGTCTTTGCTTCCCAAAATGCATATGTGTTCACCTTAGCGCGAGGATAAAAATAAAACGTTTTCTCCGAGACTTAGTTCTCACCCTTTTTTTTTTCCTGCTGATGACCGATGTCTGACGTCGGCTAGTGTGTGTTAATATTTAAATATTTAGCTTCTTGCGAGATAAGCTTCCTTTTTTAAAACGTTTATAGTTGGTTTTAACTGCTAGCTGAATTTTGTGATACTTGGGCCTTTCTAAAGACCTTTTGTTGGAGTCTAATGGCGATAACACATCGCCATAAGCCTTTCAAAGCGAAGTAACAGCGTAAGTGTATCAGGCTTAACCAAAACATAAAAAATTTGGAACTACGCATTTCTAAAGTGCTTCTCAGTCTTTCAAGCTTAACATCGGCTACTGCATCTTCTTTCTTCAACATAGAGAACTGTAGGAATTATCAGTGTTTCCTATTCATGAACAGGCGGGCTTATTACGTCAATTTATATGAGTCTGTTCTAAAAAACGTTTGTCTACGATGAACAAAATTCAAAAACAAATGCATATTGTCCTCGATGAATCAGTTTTAATTGTGTACATTTGTGAAATCACTAATATTGACATTATCTGGTATACACATAGTTAGCAATCTAACAATCCGGAATGTCAGTTATTCGTAACATCTCGTCTTCTTTCGAGATCGTTTAACGTATATTTTTCTGTTAGACTATTATATAACCTGAAATTAATTTATTTATGTACTGTGACGTCTTTTTGTTGACTTAATGAATAAATATTATTAAATATTGAACACACTTTAAGAAAAACTGTTAAATCAAGTTGCTAACAGTAAATCTTTCAACTTTTGAGAGAAATTGCTAAATTTTGATTACCCTGTACATTTAGATCACTCTGCAAATATAGGCGAATGAGTGAGTGAGTGAGTGAGTGAGTGAGTGATTATGGCGCAAAAACCAGAGATGATTATGACGCGCCAAACAAAAGATGAGATGATTACAATTGATGACATTAAAATTCAATAAATAAAACAAGTAGATAAATGTACCAAATCCAGAGGATGAAGTCATATAAAAACAAGTTAAAAGCGCATATTAACATTCAAGACACAGTCTTCAAAACAAATTACATTTGGTAATAAAAGCCAATCTCTTTTAAATAATAAAATAAATTAGAATTGACCTCTCTTCCGATTAAACGGTCGAGAGGTAAGTCATAGCTATTAAAATATTTCTGGCGAAGACTATTAAAACATGGACACACAATTAAAATATGACGAACAGATAAACAAACATTACAATTAAAACAAACAGGCTCATTTTCAGCTTTGAGAAGATAGCAATGTGTGACTCTGGTGTGACCAATTCTGAGTCGAGTCAAAAGAACGTCCTCTTTACGATTTCCAGCAAAATCCCAATGCTCAATTCTAGGCTTGATGTTTCTCAACTTGTTGTGATGCTGAAACTCCCAAATTTGCTGCCATTTTTTTCGTATCTTTCCCTTGATAACACAGCAGATGTCTCTAAAAGGGATAAGGCGACTGGACAGTTCGACAGCAGATTTTGCCGCTATGTCTGCAAGCTCGTTTCCCTTTATTCCCGTATGCCCGGGAACCCAGCAGTACAGGATTTCATATCCTCGTATCGTTAAATTTCTATGAATTTTGAGAACATCCACTACCACAGGATTCTGAGTGTTGGGAAAAGCTTCCAAGGATTTAAGAGCACTATACGAGTCTGTATAAACTATGAACTTTTTGTGGCAGAGCTTTGAGATGTAAAAAAGACCATAATATATAGCAGATAGTTCAGATGTTAGGACTGAGAAAGCATGGTGCAGGCATCTGCTCTCAATGTAATCTTCAAATACAAAAGCCATCCCGACATGATCATTTGACTTTGATCCATCTGTGTATATCGGATGATAACTGCTATATTTGTGCCTGTGCTCAGCGAAAATTTGTCTGTAAACGATCTCGTTAGTGCTCGCCTTTACGTGATGTTTAAAAACATCAAGAAGCTGGATCCGTGAATTTTCCCAAGGTGGAATTTCAAAATTCTGTACTGCTTGGGGGTGCATATCAGAGAGGGAGAGTTCCTCAATGACAGGGCGAACTCTTAAAGGGAAAGTAGGAACACAGGATGGACGTGTTTCAAATAATGTGTTACACTCATTATCAAGTAAGCACAGCTTATTGGGATGTTCAGGTTGAGATAGAGTATTAAAATATTGCAAAAGGGACAATTGCTCACGCCTCAGATAAAGTGATGGTTCGTTACAGTCAACATATAGGCTCTGCACAGGAGAAGTCCTGAAAGCTCCTGAACAAATCCGCAGACCTTGATGGTGAACAGGATCCAGTTTTAACAAAACAGATGACCGAGCGGATCCATAAACAACTGAGCCATAGTCCAGTTTAGAGCGGACGAGCGCTCTGTAAATGCGAAGCATGGAGCAACGCTCTGCACCCCAGGAGGTGTTCGCCAACACTTTTAAAATATTTAGTGTTTTTAGACACTTCTTTCTCAGGTTTAAAACATGAGAAAGGTTTTAAAACATGAGAAATTTTCGGTCGAACGTCACTCCTAAAAATTTTACTTCAGGCGCAACTGGAATAATTGTACCATTCAAATATAACTCAGGTTCAGGATGGAGACCTCGCTTCCTACAAAAGTGCACGCACACAGTTTTCTGTTTCGAAAATGTAAATCCCTGTTTGTCTGACCATTCTTGGATCTTATTCAGAGCCATCTGCAGTTGCCTCTCTACATATCTCATGTCTGCTCCTCGACAGCTAATCTGCAGATCATCAACATATAGAGATCCCAAGATGGTGGGAGGAAGTTCTTTTAGTACGGAATTTATTTTTAAACTAAACAGGGTTACACTGAGCACACAGCCTTGAGGCACACCCTCTTCCTGTTCAAAAACATCCGAAAAAACAGAGCCAATTCTTACTTGAAAAGTTCTAGTGTTCAAGAAATTTTGAATGAAAATTGGTAGGTTGCCGCGCAAGCCACTCTCGTGAAGATCCCGGAGTATACCGTATCTCCATGCCTTATCATAAGCTTTTTCAATGTCGAAGAATATCGAGACAAGGTGGCTTCTTCTTACAAATGCTTTTCGAATAGATGTCTCTAAGAGGAGCATGTTATCTACAGTTGTTCTTCCCTTTCGAAAACCACTCTGATAAGGCGATATAATATCATTCTTTTCCAAGAAGTAGACTAGGTGGCTGTTTACCATCTTTTCAAACAGTTTGCAGAGGCAACTTGTAAGGGCAATTGGCCGATAGTTGGAGGGATTCCTTGGATCTTTCCCTGGCTTAGGAATAGGAATGACAACAGCTCTCCTCCATGCACTGGGAAAGGCATGCTCCTTCCACACCCTATTGTAAAGAGTGAGAAGGGCATTCAGTGACTTACAGGACAGATGCTTTAGCATTTCATAATTCACTCCATCAAGACCCGGAGAAGACCTATGTGTCTGCAATAAAGCACTCCTTAATTCAAGCATAGTAAAGTCTCTATTGTAAGGCTCAGATTTGGAAGAGTTGAATGCGATGGGATTTATTTCAGAGTGCTGCTTCATAGAGAGAAATGCAGGTGTATAGTTTCTGCTGGAAGAAACGGAAGAAAATGTCTCACCAATAGTATTCGCAATTTCTTCTATGGAGCTAATCACTCGGCCATCTTTTTCCAAAAAGGAAAGTGAGTGGTCTTTATATATGCCGCATGCTTTTCGAACTCTTTCCCAAACCCGCTTGCTAGGCGTGGAGGATGTTATTGACGACACATATGAAATTCAGGAATCCCTCTGGCTCTGCCTTCTTACTTTTCGTGCATTTGCTTTGGCTCTTTTAAAGGCTATGAGGTTTCGCAGAGTAGGATATCTACGAAAAATACCCCATGCTTTTTTTCTGTTTTTTCAGCGCTTCATGACAGTCGCGATTCCACCATGGTTTTGAATATTTTAGTAGTTTTCCTGATGTTCTAGGAATGGAGAGCATAGCTGCCTGAATAATAGTATTAGTAACAGCTTCAACAGCGTCATCGATATGCGCATCTTCTACCATTTCATCTGTGAGCTCTGCAATGGAAGAGAAGAGTTCCCAGTCTGCCCTGTCCAGTATGAATCAAGGGGATCTCGACATGGGGTTTGCTCCTCTTCGTGCAAGAGACACAAGAATGGGATAATGATCACTGTTGTAAAGATCTTTACCCACATTAAAAGTGCAAAAAGGCAACAGAGATGGTGAACAGATGGCAAGGTCGAGAGCATGGAATGTTTTTGAAGGCTCATGGAAGTAAGTATCTTGCCCATTATTGAGGAGACAAAGGCTATGATCTTCGATCATCTGCTCAATTTGTCTTCCTCGGCAATTAGTATCCTTACTACCCCAGAGCGGACTATGGCCGTTAAAATCTCCTATTATGATGAAAGGCTCAGGCAGCTGCTCTAAAAGACCATTTAAATCTTGCTGATCAATATGCTCATTTGGAGGCAAATACAGAGAAACGACTGTAACAACAAAATCAAAATTTGTTTGAGTAGCGACAACTTGGAGGGATGTCGTCAAAGAAAGCACATTTGAGGGATAATCCAGTGAGGTGAGGAGACCTACACCTCCACTGGCACGCTCACCTGCAAGGTTATCTTTCCTGACGAAGGAAAACCTCCGAAGTTTTGCCTGTTGTTCTGGTTTTAGATTTGTTTCCTGTACTGCGAAGCATACAGGATGATAAGCATTAATTATGGCTTTGATGTCGAGCAAATTTCGGTGGAAACCGCGACAGTTCCATGAGACGAGGGTGGCCATTATGTCTGGTTTTTGTTCTTTCTGTGCTCTTGTTTGGTTTTTCGTGGAAGTAGATGCCTGGGAAATTCTAGACCCTCCTCTACTTCCATAGTGTCTGAATCCGCAGATTCAGAAATCATTTCGTCAAAAGAGCTATTGCTGGGACTTCGATTTTTATTAATTATTTTGTGACTTTCAGTTTTAGGTTTACTTTGAATGACTGTTTCTTTTTTTTTTGTATTAAATGAGTTGCATTTTCCGTTTTCTTGGTGGATGTGGTTGGTTGGGTTTTATTTGGTTTAGTCTGCGTGCCTATTGATGTTTGGGTTGCAATGCTACGTGTTGTTTTAACTGCACTGGCATAAGATTTGTTTGATTGGAGCTGTGTGCTTTGAACTAGTTTTCTGGCTTCAGCATACGAGATGTTCCTGGTAACTTTAAGAGTCTGTACTTCTTTTTCGGATTTCCATTTTGGGCAGAGGCGTGAAAATGCTGGATGCTGACCCTTGCAATTTATACACGAAGGCGCAGCGGTACAATTTTCCGAATCGTGGCCAATCTGTGAGCATCGGGCGCATGTGAGGCTGCCACGACAAGACGTCTTAGAATGGCCGAAACGCTGGCATTGGAAGCATCGCATAGGGTTGGGAATATAAGGTCTTACAGGACAATTTAAATATCCGGCCTTAATATTCTTAGGCAGATCAGGCGTGTTGAAGGTAAGGATCACGTGTTTCGTGTCTATCAACTTACCTTCTTTACGCATCTTGATCCGCCTAGCACCGCAGACATTTTGGTCGGATAGCTCGGAAGCGATCTCTTCTTCAGGAACGTACAGAAGGTCGAATTCCGATATTACGCCACGACAATAATTCAGTGTCTTATGTGCTGTTACAGTGACATTCGCTTGCCCAAGTTTAGTAATCTGAAGTAAAGAAGCAGACTGGGTGGCTGAGTTTGTATCAATAAGCAAGTCTCCGGAGCGGAGACGCTTTATGTTTCTCGGCTCACCAATACAAGACTGGATGTATTTATTTATTACGAAAGGAGACATCTTATGCATTTCGCCAGAAGGACTAGAGATGACTAGGAAACGGGGACTATTGTGATGATTTTTTTTATTTGCATCTGTCCGTAATTTTTTTGCAGAATTTTCAGAACTAGGTTGAGTGACAGGTTGAGTGACTGGTTTAGTAGTAGACGTTTCAGAACTAGGTTGAGTAACTGGAGTGACCTCGAAATCTTTAATTAAATATATGTGTGAAGAAGCCATATTGAAGAGAAGAAAGATTCGGGTCCGACGGCCCTGCCCACCACGGAGCCCAACAAGGGAACACAGATTCCTGTGTTAGGGCTAGCCGGACCTATACGCAAACTGAAGCCCCACAGTCGGCTTTCCCGAAAGCAGGTACTCCCGAGAGCTTGACCCCAAGCCACTGACACAAGGACTAGTGACCAGCCGATTGACACCCGTGAGGACGACTAAGGTGCCTCCCGTTTAGCTGAAGCAGAGGCCAAAGCAGTGTGTTGGGGACAGTACCTCGCCCCTCAACTACCAGGACCCTCCTTTCCAGCGACACGGGTCTCCACGCACGGCAAACACGTGGGCAGTTTTCTCGCCACTCGGAAACTAGAAACAAGGTATGTTCTAGCCTCTCGTGACGAGCCCCAAACTCCGTAGAGAGAAACCACAAGGGAGAAGGGAAGGGAAAAAGTTCCAGCCAAGAGGAGAGGAGACGGAAAAGAGAATAGATCACTGGGGCTCCAGGATCGTGACACCCGTCTCATCAAGAAGATGATCCCCTGAAGGGCTAGGGTACCTCGGGATTGCCACACCCGTACTCACAAAAGTGAGCCCCCTGAGGGCTATAGGCGAATGTATAAGCAGTTATAGAAAAGTGAATTAAAAGATTTACATATGGTTAATGCTTTTTAATTTTTTTAATTGTTTGTTTCTAATAAAAAGTTTGATAAAAGATAATGGGTTTGTTGAAGTAAACCGATCAATTCAATTTTAGTTTAATAGAAAGGGATTAAGCACTTACTTTTACACAAATAAAACAACAATCCTTGCTATGATTTTCATACAACAAAAATATAAAGCAAAATGGTTTTAAATCATAAATGAATGAAGATATAATTTTAGAATAAAAAATTAGTAAAAAGTGCTTTCATTGTTTCATTTTTATTGAATCAATGGCATTTGGGAAAATAAAGACATTCAGAAATAAAAGTAACTAAATAACTTTAAGTAATAATAACTTTTACTCAATAATAAGAAACGTTTCAGAAATCAAGAGAATATCAATGGCATTTGGGAAAATAAAGACATTCAGAAATAAAAGTAACTAAATAACTTTAAGTAATAATAACTTTTACTCAATAATAAGAAACGTTTCAGAAATCAAGAGAATAACGGTTATGAAACCTTGTTGAAAGTTTGTATTCTGATGTTATATGATAGGCATCTTAAGAATTCTTTAATGTGATTTTGAACAGAGTACATCCGTAGATCATCACTTAGAGATTTTGTTTTGCTTTGCTGCTATAGTAGCATATAGTAGATATAGAAGTTGCATCACTGAGTAAAATATTCAAAATCAGTAGAACACGAAGCAAGTCTCCTTTTCACAGGGACCCTTTATTGCTTTTTAACTTCTTGTTCAGAAAATGGTTTAAGGTTTTAGATATGCACTGAAGCAAAAATTCTTTCAAATTAATTTCTTGAAAAATGATATTTAACTTGCTAAAACTGTACTAATGACACAGTTTTGCATTAAAATATATTATGAACTTATCCAAAGTGTGTACTTGAGATTACAAAATTTGTTTCGCTAAAATTACGTGCATAAATCAAGATAAATTTATTGAATTAATCAAAGAGTAAGAAACTGTTTAATTATGTACTTGGAATCGTTTTTATTTCATTAAATCTAAGTGAATCTGTGTTTCCAGTTTCAGGTAACAGTTTTATCTACATATATAAATTTATACCTATTAATATATCTATTAATAAATTAAAGCGTATGGTGGTATTTGATACTTGTACAGTTTTATTATATGCGGCTGTTTGAGTTTAGTTTCGTAACAAATTCCGTGAATAATGTTTCTTTCAAAATTTATGTTACGGATATTACGAAGCGATTCATTTTCCGAGAAAACATTTAAAATTTTTAAAACTTTTATAACTGCTATTTTTAAACGTTTATAAGGATAATACGAATAGGTTCAAAATTCTGAAAATACACACACTGCCATGAAAATTTGTGCACCAAGAAAGAGTTGTCAGAATGAAACGAAATTTTACATATGTAAGTACTTCTGTGACATAAGTAAGTGTTTAGAAAATCAAAGGAAAAGATCATTTATTGCAGAAAACGGCATACATGAACGAAAGTTTTAGTCCTCTGTTTGGACCACCTCTAGCGCGAATGCACGATGCGATACGAACGGGCATCGAGGCATACAGGTTCCATATGGTGTCCTGGCACATCTCGTTCCACAGTTGCTGTAAACGCGCTTCTAGTTTGGCAAATCTCGTAGGCTGTCCGACTTGCTGTCCCAAATGATTCCAGATATACTCTATTGATGACAAATCTAGGGATCCAGCAGGCCAGGTAAGGGTGATAATGTGGCGGAGGCAGTCTTGTGAGCTCCGTGCTGTGTGTGGCCGATCAATGTCTCGTTGAAAACAGGATCCTGAGAGCCCCAGTGACATGAGTGGCAACACGTGTGGCTGAAGGATGTCATGAACGTACCGCTGGCCTGTCATTGTGCCATGGATCAATATTAGGGGTGACCGTGTATTATAAGCAATGGCCCCTCATACCATTACACCAACTGCGGGAACGGTGCGTCGTTGTAAAGCGAAGGCAGGATTGAGGCTTTCACCACGGGGCATCCACACACGAACACGATTGTCATTACTGGTCAAATTGAATCTAGATTCATCGCTGAAGACGACCGAATTCCATTCCGTTAAAGTTCAATCCTGTCGTGCACAACACCACTCCAGACGGAGGCGTCGGTGGGTAGGTATCATTGGCAGCACACGTAATGGCAGCTGCGATACCAGATGTCCTTCAATAAGGGGCCTTGAGATGGTTCGGGAAGATGCAGGGTGCGTAATGAAGCTGCTGCCTGTGTCTGGATAGCGGCCAATGAGGCAGTTGGTTCTACGCGTGCGTGTCAGATGATGTGAAGGTCTTCTCGACGACTGGTCTGTCGGCGTCCTGAGCCTGGTCGCCGTGTAAATGATGTCTCTTCTGTTCACTGGTTCCAACACCTCCTCACAGTAAAATCAGAACGGCCTACCTCATGAGCTACTCGCCGAGCTGACCGCCTAGCTTCCATCATCCCGATGATTCTTCCCTTCTCGAACTCTGACAGCTGCTGATATTGGCTTCGATGGCGGCGTAACGGCATGTCTAATTCAGCGTTTCCTTAACAAAAGATTAAGTACACTCAAAGAAGCTCTGTTTACCTGCTTTATAATCAAAGAAGAAAGAGGATCAACCCCCTCTACTGGCATTACACAATGCGCAATCAGGCTGCATTTCTAATCATTTGCATATCTACCCGAGATGTATCTTCATGCCAAGTTTCGTTAAGATCCCACAATTATTTCTTGGTGCGCAAATTTTTATGGCAATGTATTAAAGGATAATATTTAGAACAATATTAAAAACCGCACTTCACATTTAAATACAACATTGTGTTTAAAACTGAATGTCCTCTTCCGCTTGTCACCTAACATATGCATTAAATTTTTATCATAGCATTACGCTTACGCTTTTCTATCATAATCTTTTATTTGAACTTTGCTTCCTTTAAAATACACCTTTTGTTAATACTGCACTCTTTTGTGGAACAACTGATCATTTGCTTAATGTTCTTATTTCCACCAATTTTTTCCATTTTTATAGTTTAGTGAAAATTACATCTTATATCACAGTTGGATCAATAGTGTACTTGAGGAAATAATAGGCGACAAATTTGAATTATCTAACTGTCTAGTACAGTTTTAAGTACTTAATTAAGATTCAAAACAGTTTATTATTTTATTTTAAATAGTAAATATATGAAACCTGGTCTCTTTTGCTGTAAATACTTATCTATTTTAGATTTCGATGAAAATTATGTATAAGCAAAACAAATTTGATAGAAAATCATTAAACTCTCAAGTATTTTAAGAGAAACAAACTGATCTCCGAAAGAATATGATTATATGCATGATAATTAAATTATGCAGCATAATTAATTATTTAGATGAAGTTCTGGTTTTAAGCCTTACTCATGAAGCAAAACACATAAATATCTAGTCAGTCAAACCTTTAATTCATTTACGGGTTAGTTATCTGTCTTCAGTTATATAGTCTTCAGTTATATTAGTATAGTTTATTTTTACTATTTATTTTGTTATTAGGGCATACTGTTTAGCAATTGCATAGTTCATTATAAAATATTGTTGCGTGTGTACGGGTTCGTAATACATTGAATGCACATGTCCGATAAAAAGTGAATGAAATTTATTATTATCACAACAAATAAAACAAAATGCTGAAATTTCCTCACAGATAATCGTACAATATTACAATATCTCTCAGTAGTTATATTTTAAACTACTAAAATATAAATAGAACTAAAATTCAAAAACACAGAGAAAACTAATCCGATCACACCGCGAATTCGTTACAATCAATAACAAAAACTTGAAGAACTGAAATGAGATGTTTTCCTCCCGCTTTTTATAAACCTTTTGATCAGAACGAGAACATTATGGTATTTTCTCCATTTTTCTGGATAGCAAAAGAGTACAGTTACGAGATATCTATTTATTAAAATGTTAAATCCACGTGCTCCTGTATTTTAATTTTTCCGGAGTAGCTTTCTCTTCAAATAAGTCTCGTGCTGCATTACACTAGAATATAAAACAATTTTAATTACAAATTCTACTAAAAATAGCTAAATGAATACAAAATCTGTAACAATATGTACGACGTATATGAGCATCTTCATTCATAATGAAGCTAGTTATAATTAAAATGAATTTATTAATTTACATGATTGTCCTTCATTAAAACGTTGTAAATTAACTGCTACAACGAGATACGTGTTCTGTACTACAAGATGCTTTTCATAGTTATCAGTGAAGGCAGCTTTCCTTGCTTCAGATCTGCGATTCACCAACTGCTATAACTCTCGATCCCTTAAAATAGACTTTACTGAAGAAAAAGACTTAGAATAATTTTTAACGTTTCCTATTTATGTGCCGACCTTTGGCACCAATAAAATACCCAATTCCATACAGAGTGTAGTCTGACTTAGAATTTGCAATGCAGGATAAAACATGTAGCGACCAGCAGGCTTACTTTCAATAAAAAATTTGAACCTTTCGTTTCTGTCCCTGCAATGTACTCCAAAGAAGTTACGTTCCTTCACGAAATTGATTTGCAGTACGCAACTCAATAGACTGAGCGGGTAGTGCTAATAATGAAGTTCATTTCCTAATTTCTAATGTTAACAGTGTATAGCATACTCAGTAAAAATAATTAAACTACAGATGCATTATTAGCCATCTTGCTGTCAGTGAGAAATGCCAATATTTTATAAAGCAGCATGTTATTTCACTCTGTTACAATCTGAAAAATACATTAAAGATACGCTTGATTGTTAGATACATCGAATTTCCCAACACTATACTGTTTGTTTCTTCTGGGACAGAAAATTATATGGGGTCGATATTAGAATAAGCGTTTTACATCGCACAAAATTACTTTAATTAACGTTCTTTTTTCCTTAATGCTAATTTATTAACTCTTTGTATATTCCTAGACGTATATACCTAGCTTAACAGAGACACCTTGCTTGAAAATATACTTTGATTTTTTAAGTTTCATTTTTTTCAATAATTGCAGATATTCTCATTATATACGCAATTATGCGTCCTTATGACAAAACAAAGACAATAACAAATTATTTTTGAAAGTGTTTTTTCACATTAAAGTTCATAATTGCATTTTTATTTTCATTTTATTTATATCTTATCCATTATTATTTATATAAGGGAATCGTTTCCAATGATGCAAAACACGTAATCTCATTTTTCAAAATTTTAGTAGAATATAGAAATTTTAGTAGAATGCACATCGAGGTTCAGTTATAACCTTCCAAGATTCACTATTTTTTTTCCTAGGCTTCACTATAGCGGTGCAACACGGCACCAGTTTTTCTCAAACATTTTATTCTAGCGCTTCTTTTAAGTAGCACATTCAAAACAGGGCTAAATCTTTCAAGGTTCAAAGATTAAAGGCATGATTCTTGAGGCGTGATACCAGTAACTTAAATTACAGCGCAAAGGGAAAAGTCAATTTTAAAAGCAATCTGCTTTTCACTTTACGTATCTTAAAAGAGAAACCCTGGTTTTTTAAAGTTATCCGTAGCCCTAGTCTACATCTATTTGTTTCTCAGTGCAAATAAGAAAATTGTCTGGATTCCAATCACTGCAAGAATTTTACGCATAAGCCTACTTATTTAAATCAGGAAATGCTTAAAGACAACTCACGGCTTTTTTGAACCAGGCATTTCGAACTGCTAAGTACATAAATTTAGTTTTGCCTTTGATATTTTCAATATTTCTGTAGCTTTTGCAGCTTGCTTCTTATAATTTATTGCTCAAATGACGCAGAGTTTATTAATATTACTTTTATCCATCATCTTTTTTATCTATAGCGCATATTTTGATTCATTGAATTGTTGAAAAATCATTCAGTGATACATAGAATGTTGAACGAATTCATGTTTAGCCCTATGCTCATGAAATATTTTCGCAGAATATTTTAAGAAATTAAATAGTTTTATCTGTTCCCATTGCATTCGTTGTTTCGTCTGTCTTCGTTATATATTTAAAAAATCGATATTTAATTATAATATATAAGATGTAATATATTAAGGCATTTTTAAATACTTGAATTGGTTTACTGGTTTTCTTCACTTAAAAGATTATTTTTGTGCAGAAAAAAAATATGCACAAAATTTTCTTAACCTCGTAATTATATATAATGAAATTATGTTCCCCCTGAATTGATTAAATGAACAATAAATGGTATTATCCACTAACTTATACTAAATTCATTCCCTATTTTTATCTGTTAAAAAAATGAGTTCCTTCTGAGAACTGCCGTCATTAAAATAGCCATTTTTGCTAGCACGATATTGTTCCTAATCCTATCGTTAAGCTAAATGAGCTTAACGGTTTTGCTTTAAAACGTGTAAAGAAATAAATATGGTAAATTTTTGTATTACTGTGTGAAAACGAAATATGAATTATGAAAGTAAATCTCATCTTTAATGGTTACTCATCTTTAATGATCATCATTAAGATTGCTTATACACAACTGGTTTTAAGGAAAAACAAAACTTAAATTCATTTCTTTGACAATGCAGGAACCAACCACTTAATTTAATTTTATTGCAGTATTCTATAAAAAGAGAAACAGGTAAAATATGAATAAAATTTTCTTTCTGTAGCTTCTATACAAATTTTTAATACCTAAATTTAAAAGGCCCGTTCTAGATACGTAAATCATATGAACTAAGCAATACACGCATGCTTATATATGCAGGTAAAATGAATTTGAATAATATAATCAGAGAATAAAATTAAGTTCAAAAGCCAAAACTCAAATTACCTCGGTAATCTGCATTAATTTAGTGGCAGTATTTGTTAAATCGAAAATATAATCTAAACATATTCAACTATCATATTCTATTTTGGAAAAATAAATTGGAAAAATTACTAATATCAGAGATTAACAACAATATGAGAGCTCTTCTAAAATCCCAGAGAAACCAACCGTCAGCCACCAGATTTTACATACATACAACAATTCTATGTATAGGCACAATGCGGTATAATAATGTACAATTATGCAAACTTATCTAATGTAAATGCAAAAGTATGTAGAAAACTATACCAATATGTATATATACACAAACGATTTTCTTCTCTCTTCCTACATATATATGTGTGTGTGATGCTTTTGATGGTACGATGAGAGAAGAAGACCTCAATTAACTTAGCAATCATAGTTGGGATGGAGATAGAGATAACTTAAAACTGTTGCTTAAATGACTGGAATTCTGGAAAGGATAACTAGTTGCTAAAACATCAATTTATTTCTGGACGCCTAATTTTATAACTCATATCGTTTGGAACATCTATGTACAGCTATGTACAACTAGAACAACTATGTACGGCTCTAGGGGTGCTTTCAGCGCTTCACAATTTTAAACAATTTTAATTAATAGAAGATACCGCTAAGCGAAGAGATGTGGGTTACTTAGGCAGGCACGAATAAAAAAAGAGAGACCGTACTTCAACACAGCCTATAAACAAGCTTGGAATTCTTTTTCTGAATCCCGAACCCTGATTGGGCAAGAACTTCAGCTTTGTGGAATTACTGCAGAAAACTCCCCCCCCCCCCAATAGCGAACGCTTGCCTATGCGGGCATTGGCCACTTCTAAGTCCAGATGTGGTGGTATCTTTATTTTGGAGGCACCTAATAAGTGGGTCACTGTTGTCTCTTATGAAGGGACAGACAAATTACATCCATGCCTTCTCCAGGATTCAAACACGGGCCCTTTGGTATCGCAATCAGGCTTCCCTAACCACTATACCGTCTGGTCGGCTTACTACAGAAACCTAATGACGCAAATAATGTTGTAAGGATTATGTTAATTTTATTAACAGTTAAGTTAAAATTCCTTTCCTGTCAAATTCTTAACTTCAACTTACTACTTCCGGCCAGAAAGTAGTTTTAGAATCACGTCTGAATACATAATGAGGAAGAGCGGTATTTAACCGCGAAGTTCTTTGGTCTTAGTGAGATAGAATCAGAGTTTCTGATTTACGCGCGTCTGCCTTTTGGCCACTCTCTCTCTCTCAAAGCTGTTATTACGCTCGGCCGTACTCAGGCCCTTGATAGCTTCGCAGTCATCTGGTGTTTAAGGGGCCAACTGCATTAGAAACTTGATAGCTTCGGCTGTATTTCTTTAGTTAATCTTAGTTTTAGTTTAATTCTTAATCTCTTAAGTTGAAGCCGAAGTGTCGGCTTTGATTGTACACTCCAAGACGGAGTTTTGTTAAATCTTATTGGAATAATAAAGGGTTAGGTACCCTTCCATCTTGTTGTTTCTTGCCCCACGAATTTAAGCGATTATTCGATAACTAGTTCTTAAGATTCGTCACTTTCTACAGTAACCTTTGAATTACACTAAGTGAAAGTCTTACAACGCAGTGTAGAATAACTGGAATGGGTTGTCTTTAACTTAAAACTAGAATTTAAAAGGTGTATTGTCAATTAAGTTAGTAATTGTCTTTCATATTTTATATCTGATATATATATACCAAAACTCAAAATTATGAAGAATACTCAAAAGTTTAAAGAACAGAACACAAACCTGCTCCCAAAAGTACGAAATACCGTGAATTATATATATAGAGAGAGAGAGAGTCACACGAAAGTATGGAAAATGGAACACAAACCTGCTTCTAAAAATATAAAGTATCATGAATTAAACGGGAGGTGATATCATAACAAAGACTGTACAAGGTAAGTATATGAATCATGTTTATTACATTATTCATTATTTCTTATATTATACAAGCTTTCTTATATTTTTGGCAAAAACATTTAAAAGCGTCTTTTGTTTATTAATTATTCATTAATTTATGATCCCATTTGTTTTAAATTAAATTATACCTGACATCAAGAGAAAATTGATAAACAAAGAAACGCTAATCAAAATTTTCAAATTTGTGTTTAATCGATTATGAAACACTTTTACAAAAGACATTTTACTTTCTTATTGTGTTTCAAGAGACTTTTGAAGGAGTTCATTATTTTCCCCACTTTATAGTTTAAATGGCTCATTCTTAGGGAATTTAAGTCATTTCAAAACGCATACCTGAGAAAGAAACTAAGCACTCTTAATTATTTTTAATTGCATCGGCTTGATATTTGGAAAGCATTTACCCTTAAAGCTCCAGCCTTTTATTCTTTTACGGTGATCAGAATGTTGATAAGAAAATGCAAGTCTTATCGGAATATTTAATTTCGATATTTCTATTTTATCTAGAAGATATATTTATTCTTTAAGAAACAATCAATCACCTGAAAATATTTTTTTTTTTTTGAAAAATGTTGAGATATATTTTATTTCCTTTACTTTTAATACTTGCCAGCAAAGTATATATATATAATTTTCAACATTAATACATATAAATGTACATACTATGTATGTGTGTGTAATAAAGCAAACTTAGCAATATGATATAGTGCAAGTATTGATGGCATAGAATGTTGATCCAATATTGTAAAGCAAATTTTGCAGCGGAGGCAAATTAAAATATTAATCTTTATTCCAAATAACTTTTGCGGCCACATTTCACTCTGCACTCATATCGTGCCTATTTAGGAACATTTACATTTCTGATACTGTTGCGACAGGAAGAGAACAGCAAGAACAGAGGTAAGAAACAAAGTGCGCAATTTTCCAATATGGGGAACTTATTAAGAAAACGTTTTGGTTCAAGTCATTAGCGTTATGCAAGTCATATGGTATAGACTGATATAGGAATCCCGAGGAACATAATTTGTTATTACTGAAGGTAGACACCTACCTCAGTAATTTGAGGCCAGTTCCGTAATAACATATCTAAGTAGCTGTCGCCGGACAGATTTTCACCTTCAAACAAAAAAGAACCATAAACTCTCTGTTCTGAATATGGCACAGAACACATCACACTTAGGAGAATCACGTTGTACCTCCAGCGTGGCGTGAGGATTCTCCTGATCCGCATATTGTGTCTGTTTACTTTACCATGCAGGTAGAAGGTTGCTTCATCACTAAAAATGATCTTCGACAGAAGATTCTCATCGTTTTCCAGTAACTGCTGAAGATCCGAACAGAACTGCTATCGTCTTGGATGGTCTGCAGATTTTAAATTCTGCAGCATATGGATGCAAATGCAATCTTATTATTCGTAACACCTTGCTAATCATGCTTTTTGGGATTTTTAGTTTGCTGTTTAGTTAGATAAGGTATCCTATCTTATCTTATCACTATATCTTACCTCGTTCTTTTGCCCTTTGGCAGCTGAGTATGATGGTTCAGTGAAACCATCCTGAAAAACTAAACTAATTCTGTGAAAATTTGAAAATATAACCCTGATTTTTGTTGTTTGACTTCTAAATTAATATCTTAAGAGTATCTTGAAAAATGCTTAATGGCTTGACATGAAGCTTATCGTTTTGATTCTTTAGAATACACGCTCAATCATTTGCTTACTTTTTGTATGATTTAAAATCTGTCCTTACTTTGTTTATTTCTAGAAATAGTGCTTTCTTCTAGTGGATTCAGCCATTTTAATTGGTTGAAGAAATCATATTACTTTGTAGGGATTTATATTTATCTTACATAACAAGTTAAAGCTTACTTTTAAAACTTTCTTATAAGCCTTCATTTCCCTAATTGTCAGTTCCAGAACAGTTAAATTTTTGTAGCTCGCGTGAAAGAATGTAAATTTCTACTTTGAAGAAAGTATTTAAAAGCCGAGTTTCGGTAGGAGTTGGAGGGAGTTAGGCTCGAGCCGCCACTTTTGCCGTAGATACATTTGCTTATTGCTGCTTCAAGTGGCTTAACTGCGTTTATTTAGTTTTGAAAGGGGTTTAAGTTACAGGATCTCAGAGATCTGTAGGTTAGTTCTATCATTTGTTATTATCTTCAGATTTTAGTTTTGTTTTTCAGTTACCGCCCAAGCAGAGGCGAAGTTTGTTAACGTCGAGTTGGCGCATTGTAATTTCTAAAGATTTAATAAAGGGAACTTTAACCCTCCAGTTTTCATACAGATGTTTATCTACTGGACCCTACAACTTTTCTACTTTAATTGGATTTATATAAAATAATCTACTCATTTCTTATATAGTAAAACTTACTTATATTGTCTACTTATTTCTTAAATAGTTCATTTCGTTTAAATTCTAATTATATTTCGGTTTTTATCTCCGTTTCAGGATTTTGATATACTAGAGGTTAAACGGATTTATGTCTGATATCTTTTTCAATATTAACGCATAGGTTTTGGATCATCTGAAAATATAAAAGTAAATATCATTCTTAACGAATCATCATCTTAAAGTGCATCCATTTGTAGGAAGATTGCGTTTGAAGAAGCAAAATATTTAGGAATGTCATTTTTTGTTTTTCTTTTCTTTTTTTTTTTTTTTCTGAGATGCAGCTTAGACATATGAACTTACTTATGTCTAAGCTGCATCTCAGAAGCTGCTCTGAATTTTCATGCGAATGCCAATAAATGAAATAATTTCAAACCATAAAGTAAGTTTACGTGATGATACGATAAAATATGTGTAAAGATGACAGTGAGTTTTGCTGTTTCATAAAAGCAGTTAATTTTGAAGTAAGAATAAAGTACTTTTAAGAATTATCGATTTTTTCTGCATATTTTATGAAAGTAATCATTTGAGATCAATATAAAATAACTGTAAGACATAACGTTTGACTAATGAAAGGAATTCTTTTGAACTTTTTCGTATAATATTAGATAATTTTTATGATATTATTACTATTAATGAATAAATGCTAAAATTAAAGCAAGTGAGTTTATTATTAAGAAAGTGTGTGAAGTACATACACTCTTTTGCAAAAAAATCAAAGCACCAAGCAGGACTTATGTGATCATGACGAAATTTGATATGCAAAAATATCTTGATCGAACATGCAAATAATCAAAGTTTCAAGGCAAATGAACAGGAATTGCTATCATAGTACGCATTTCTAGTGCGCAATTCGCAAAGTATAAAACCAGTAACAGAAGCGGAAAAATTATCTTTTTTTTTTCCTGCCATTGTAAAGAAGCAACTAAAGATGACATTACATCCTGATGCAACTAAAGATGCCTGATTAGTCGTTTAGTTGTCTGTAAGGTGTATCGAAGACCTTACAGAGAACTAAACGACTTCGAACGTGGTCGCACTGTATGGTTGCGTAAACTGGGTGGTCGTACCGAGCAATAGGCCACCACCCGCAGCGTACAGACACTGCCGTGTAAACATGTTGGCAGCAATGGTTGCTACAAGGAAATTGCCGATGAAATGAAGGCTCTGAGAGGAAAAGGATCACAAATGCGAGGCAAGATGGGATGATTGTTCGCCAGGCCCGAACCGCCCCAACGCTATCATTGTCGACTATTCAACGCACTACAGCTGCTTCTATACCACCCGTTTTACCGTTCACCATCTCACGGTGCTTGTATGAGGTGGGGTTAATAAGCTTTCCTCCGACCCCACAACATCGGCGGAGTCGTCTGGAGTGGTGCCGCAGCCGATCATCATGGCTGCCATCAGACTGGCGTCGTATAGTGTTCAGCGATGAATCCCGCTTCACTCTAATAGCAGATGACCACTATGTTCGTGTCTGGAGAGGACGGGGCCAGCAATCCCCATCAGCCTTTGTTTTACAAAGGCATACAGCCATAATCTCTAGTGTGATGGTGTGGGACTCTATTTCTTGTGACAGCAGGTCATGTTTAATCATTCTTCGTACATCTTTAACAGCTCAACGATATGTTAATACCTTCCTGCAGCCGGTTGCACTACCCTTTATTGCATGTCATCCTGGGGCCATTTTCCAACAAGATAATGCCAGGCCACGTACCGCTCGTATATCTTTGGACTGTCTCCGTGCGGTTGATACTCTTACTTGGCCAGCAAGGTCAGCGGACCTTTCACTAAGCATGTCTGGGACATGGTAGGCCGCCAGATTCGGGCACCACAAAATCTCGCAGATCTGGAGCGACAACTGATGAATGCCTGGCAGAATGTGCCACAAAATGACATTAGGAACCTGTACCACTCATTGCCTCGACGAACTCAAGCATGCATCGCCACCAGGGGCGGTTCGACCACCTACTAATCTGAATACTCAGTGGGTGATTGTGAGCCGTAAACAGGTACTATGACCTCGAATTTTTAATCATTTTATTATCTGTGTACGACCTACACACATATTAAATTTCATCAAAAACAACCACTTCCTTTATAGTGCTTCAATTTGTTTGCAAAAGAGTGTACTTAGAAAGCTTATAAAATTGAAAATTTATCGATAACAAGATTTATTCCAACCCGATACACATATTAAAACCTTGTATCCTTTAAACATAGCCCCTTTCCTTTATTTAAAATAAATCTTTTTGACTTCTGTCATAATAATTTGCCCAATACAGAAATTTTAAAAGCATTAGTTATGTATGAATCGGGTTAAATAATGCGATTTCGTAACAGAAAGTTCGTGTAGCTGTTAAATCACTTGCGATTGGTAGCTACTAGCTGAAATTTCAAAACTGAAGTGAGATTGTTTTAGTGACTACATTTAGATTCCGATTAGGCAAAAGTAGAAAATTGCGTTCAACTTGAGTAAGAAAATTCTAGGACTTATATTGAAGATTCAAGCTCATGTGAATTCTTAAACATAACTGTCCTGCTCTGAATTTTAGTTGCAAATAGTTAAACATTATAAATTGTTTCATAAATTTTATATTCTGATGAAGACGTCTATACCATGAAAACTATGCAAAAATATTTGAGGATATGTAAGACAACTAATATTAGAGGAAATTCATCAACTTTATTGAAAGAGAGGGAATTTAAATTAAGAAATATACCGTTATCATTCAAAATGGTCAGAATATTATATCATGACACGAATCCATAAAACATGTACGTTGCAACCAGTGAGATTTCTATAATACCATAAGTCTTCGTGACTAATCTATTTCTACCCACAGCGGCCAATACTCTGATTTCGTAATATTCGGAATAATAATACGGCCATCAAACTGAAAATTCTAATCGTTTTCGTGAATAATAAGGTACATTGTATATGTCGCATGTAGTAACCCCCCCCCCATCTGGACAAAAACTAGTTTTTCGTAGTTATTTAATCTATAATTATAATTTTCATTTATTCATTTATCTATCATTCGTTGAGTTCAGCTTATTAATGACTTTTTATAAGCTCCCTCTAATGTTATGTGTAAATTTCTCATTGCAGACGTATATTATAACATTGAAACATTTTCATGATTACTAGATTTTGATGATGATTTTGCAGAATAATGTCGGGATTCCCGCTCATTACGTTTCAAAGCTGTCTTGATCTTTTCGGTTAATATAAACTGATGTTTTCTTCAGTCGTTTCAGGAGTTTTAGGTCCTTTTTTCTTTATTTAGTAATGGCATTTTGTTGAGCAGAACGTGAGTGCTTCAGTTTCTTTGATATCGCACTTGAGGTTACTTTTCTTATATGATTCCATTATGCTCAATGCGATTAGCCTCGTGCCTTGAGTAGATGATGTAAGACATCCAAAAAAATTTTTTATGTTTTAATCATGTGTAAATCAAGAATACGTGTTATATTATAATGTTTCATTAATGTTTCATAATTGAACTTTATGTAAGGTATGTTTCTCCTGGTTCATTCAAGAAGGGACCCTAGTCAAAACAGAGATTGTCATTTACGTTATATGAAAGAAAAGTCGTAAAGACACCTCCCAGAAACTTATTTTACCTTAACGTATCTAATATAGGAAAGATTACATGTTTTTATATTTCTGAAACATATACTGCGTGTGTGTGTGTGATTATGGCAAAGCCTCGAGGGCTATCTGCCTAAGAGGAGGGATGCCTTCGTGGAGGACTTTCTAAGGGAAACTGGCTCGTATACACGTTACACATGGGGAAAACCACGAAAACGCCCATGCAGCCAGCCCGTTCGCGGGATTCGAACCTCGGACCAAACTACCAGTGTTCAGCGACTTTACCGCTCGGCCGCTGGTGGGCCCTCTGAAACATATAAAAACTGGTGAAAGGAATATTTAGAGCAAAAATATCCACTAATGATTTATTTGATAGCAGTTATATTGCAATGATTTTAAAAGAACAAATCAATTCTCACATTTTGGTAGTGTGATACTAAGAAGACAGAAATATCAGTGAATCTCTTCTTAAATTCCAATATGCATATGAAGTAATTTCATATATTTATCAAAGAAATAAGAATTGAAGTGATCATTGATGTAAATCGTAATGATGAGTTGTGACAACATACAGAAGTCATACGTTTTGGTCATACGTTAATTATCTCCTAAACTGTATATCACGCATGACAAAAACATAATGTAGGCTTAAAATTAGCATGTGCTACTAGAGTTAGAGAACCTAAGTGTCACAAAAGTTCTTATATATATATGCCTTTGGTTGACATGATGAAAGCGTGTTGACGTGAATGAAGTCCACAATTGCCTTATAATACCAGACAGCTGAAATAGTATTCCACTGATATTGTGGGGATAGTTTAATGCGTCTTTGTCAGCTGACTGAAATGAACTGTTTTCTGACATCCATATAGAGTACGTTTATAGATTCGGCAATATTTTCATATGCGTCGCCTTCAAATCATTATTATTGAATACATCTAAATGTCACTAAGCCATTTCTGGCACGTATTTCGTCTCCTCTGATATGGAATGGTACACTGTTTAATAACTCGTTATTGTGCTGTTTAAGCATATAATAAAGCTGCAATGTGTCTACTGAGTTAGATTTTCGCAATTACACAGCAGTGTACTCTAATTCATGCTTGCATTAAATTTAGGCATTCTTACTGCCTCAATGAAAAGTATTCACAGTAATTGTTATAATATTGAAGACAGTCTTTTTGCAATTTTTTATCATTTTCACACTCCACAAACAGCTGAGTTATGGACAATTTGGCAGAAGAAGAATTCTTTTAGCGGGTCTACATTAAATGTGCAATTCTATGTTCATTTTTATGCGCTGTCATATAAGAAAACTTCGAAAATAATTATATAATATTTTAGGATTTCCTTAGTTATCAGTTTAATTACGTATTCTGTGAACTAAATCAGAGCTCTTCAATAGTATGAAAAGGTCATGATTTAAAGCATATTAGTTTCTAGTTTTTAATATGTCAGTTGAATTTACTTGTCAGCTAAGTAATATCTTAGCTAGTTTTTAACATGAGTGTTTAAAATAATAAGCGCAAAATCGCTTATTTATACGGTTTCCCTTATTTAATTCATCACTTTTTTTAAACGTAACATACAGAAGGAAATGTGAAGCCTTTCATTTAAAGAAAGACAAAGATTTAACTGATTAGAAGAATAATAGGAACTTCCAAGATAAGAAGTCTTATCTGAAAAGAACGCTTTGAAAATTATTTAATATGAATCTGGCTATTAACTTAGTAGTAAGGAAATGTGTTCTTTTTCTATACCTTATTTGTGCTATTGAAAGGAAACAGAACTGAAATACGTAATTTTCCGGTATTGAAAGAACCGGATCTACATAAGCTTCAATAATAACTGAATTGGAAATCATATAAACGTGTGTTGCCTTGTGTTTTTTTGTAAATTATATTAGATTATATACATACATGCACTTTCTTCATTTCAATACGTGCTGTTCCTAGCAATATTACCAGAGCAAAATGTTTATGCTTAACACTAAAACTAAATTATACACTCTATTGAACTAATTAGACTCTCAAATCGATAGTAAATGATATTATGAAGTGATCGAAGTAGTGATTAATAACTGTAATAATAAAATGTTCATGAACGCCTTACAGACCCATGTAACGATACAGCATTGGTAAGAAACAAAAACATCCCCTCTTTCGAGTACATTTTCCCCATCGTCAACTTGAGAAATGTTTAAGGTATCGCATACAGCACCGTAACTAACTGCAGAGATTTGCGCTGTCTGAGACATTATGAGACAACTACAGCACGTATGCCGCACATCATTATTGTGAATAAGTGAACTGGTATATCTCATTTCCTTCACAACCACCAAAAGCCAGGAGCGAGGATGCCCCCATGGCTCCTGCGCCGGACCGATTCTCTGGAACCTAACTTTCAATTCTGTGCTGGAAGCTGACTGGCCACAGCATACTACAGTTGTTGCTTACGCAGACGACGTCGCTCTGCTGGTCAAGGGACGCACACGGAAGGAATTAGAAAGAAATGGGACTGCAACATGTACCATATTCGAAAACATGTGCACTGCATTAAAACTCAAAATTTCCACTGAGAAATCCATGGCCCTTGTAATCCCTAGGGCAGGTACAAATCCATCACGCCGTCCTTGTATCAAATTGCACAATCAAAACATCAAGATAGTCTCAACCCTTAAACATCTAGGCCTTCTCTGGGATCAAGGACTCACGTGTCTCCTGCACATTCAAGACATCAGATCGCCCTCAACCTCACGAAAGCCTTTCGCACAACTGCAACAAGTGCGGTGACTGTCCTTGCGGGGTTGCTGCCTCTCCACATCAAAGTAGAAATGGAAGCGGCATATACAACTGTAGTATACTTGAGAAAAGACGTCACATTCTACAATAGCACCTACAGCCCAGTCCAGTTTGAAACACCTGGACACCCTCTCCACACACACCCGGCAATTAAAGGCAAAGGAATTTCTGTCATCATTCCACGCACCCCTACCAACACTGGAATGCAAGTACCTTCACAAGGTACCCACATATTTACAGACGGTTCTAAACAGGAGGAAGGTGTAGGCAGTGCCTTCATCTACTACCAGGATGGCCTGATAGAACAGGAATGGAAAGGTCGTTTGCAAAATCACAACAGCATCTTCCAAGCGGAGGTCCTGGCCATCACAGCAGCAATGCAGCACATTGTCCATAATGATCTAACTCATGCCACACTTCATACAGACAGCTACTCAACACTTCAAGCCCTCCAGAACCATCAGCACAGATCCCCACTAGTCATCGCCCTTCAGCACCTCTTGCAGCAAAATTCACATATGCACACGACGCTGATGTGGATAAAAGCACATGCCAACAACGAAGGCAATGAGTCAGCAGACCGTTTAGCCAATCAGGCAGTAACCGACTCAAATGCACAGCAGATCCACCTTCAAGCCCCACCTTCCTACCTAAAGGGACAGCTCCGTAGTAAAGGGCTCCAACAATGGCAGGAGGAATGGAACCATAGCACAACTGGCCGCCGCACCTACGGTTTCTTCCCCAAAGTCAGCACGGATCGACACATCGCAATCGCTCCGCTGACACGATATATCACGGGACACGGCCTATTTCCCAGCTACTTCCAAAGGCACAACATCTCATCAACAGATATATGCGTCTGTGGAGCCCCAGGCAACCCAGACCACTATCTTTTCACCTGCCAGCTGACAAAAGACCATCACCTCCCATGTCCAACCATGAACAGAGATGCGTACCACCGCTTTATCATCACTCACAAGCCAGCCATAACCAAAATCTGCTATCACTCAAATCGGGGCAATGGGCCAAGATATCTGCTCACCGCAATAGATCAAGACCTATCCAGGAACTCTTTAAACACGATCAACTTTTCGTCCCCCCTACCGACTATCCAACCTTTTCAAAAGCTTTTCACTCAGGGGCCACCCCCACAAGTTGTTAAACAAAAGCTCCCCACCACCAAGCCTTCAACTTTATGTGCACACGTCAATCTTCTTTAGAACTTACCTTACCGGTGTGCTAGCAGAGTACCAACTGTGTCAACTCAAAGTGCCTTCGAATGCCTACATCACCTTAAAACATATTGCAATGAATGGTACACCGCACGTATACATCATGCACCAACTCCGACTATGCCTAAGCACTAGTGCACACATCAGTGAAGATCAGTACCTACACCGTACTTGTTCACAGTCATAGTAACTGTGCAACCATTGTGACTGTGTACTGAAATTATTGTGCCTAACATAGTGTCTGCGCTGTAGTGACTGTACCAACCTATAGCAATTGCATTAAAACTTAGTGACTGTGCCAAACTCCAAATTTAGTGCTATTAGTATCACAGTGTACACTAAACTTTAGTGTAGCCTGAATTCTTGCAAATTTGAACTATAGTGCAGACTGTACTTTCAGCGAACTCTAACACTAACTCCTGGCACAATAACTCGACATCCGGTACTAATAGCTTCATCTCTGTGTTTAAGTGCTCACAGCACATTTGCAACCCCAAGGATACCAGCAATACACATATGACTCTATAAGTATTTATTACTCTTTTTTTTACTCTTGTATTTTACATATGTGTCTCTCTTCATATTTATCTTAATATCAATGCATCCTTATGTTCGTATCTGTTAGTATTTGTTTGTTTTTGCCTGTATATGTATCTATTCTTGTATTTGTTTTGTATATTTTTATGTATCTGTGTTATTCCAACAGCCATGCACACCCACAAAGTTGTTGTCACGCAACCATTGTCAAACAATAATCCTCAGCCCCTGTTTGGCCATGTATTGATCTTTAGATCTGTATTATAAACTCCCGAGGCAGCCTTACGGGGCCCCAGGGAGTTGTTATTCCTAGATAGGGGAGGGCGTGGGACACACGCCTGTTTACCTATGTTAAACATCAGGCGTCCCCGTCCTCCGTCACCTGTTACCTTGTCTGTAAATGACTCAAAAGCTTTTATTTGAAAAACCACGTTTACGCGCTGCCAATTTAATAGATATGTGTGGATATAGGGATAACCTGAAAAAGGTTTTCCGCTCGAATGTGTTTGGGCAAACATTATGTTCGTGAAAGTTCTATAATGTCAAGCCGTTTTTTGTAAAGCAAAATTTTTATTTTGCTCCCGAAGAGGATATCTAATCCTAAGTTTTATTTCTTCGAAATTTATAGTTTTATAGAAAAACTATGTCAAATCTAAATTGTTTGCATAATTTTATGTTGGCGTATTTATCTTCCAGTCAAATCTTAACTCTTATTAGAGCTTAAAAACAATTCCCACAAGTTATCTCCAGCTGTTTGTCGGCTTCGATATTTCCTATTAATGTGAAATTTGAAATTGCAAGCTAGATGTTACTAAGCTTTGAATCAGGTCATTAACTATCACTGACTTAGATTTACCCCAGTGAACCAATGCCATAGAACAAAGAAATATACCTGATTAACGGTAGTCATTTTTAAAAGCAAAAATTGCAAGTATGGAAACGGTCATAAATATTTCTTGGTTGCACGAACAAGAGTATTAGTATTTTAAAGCTTAGTAAATATTTATACTCAGAACTCGGCACCTTTAATCAGTAACTAAATAAATAGTTGACAATAAAATAGCACGCTTTCGAGTGCATGCTTTGAATGAAAATGTGCATACGTAACATGAGAACAAGGATGCGTTTTTAATGTTCTAAGATATTACTGATAAAAGCATTTCTATGAGAAAATAATCTGTGTTAAGGTTATTTCATAGCCTCAGTTAGTCTTCTAAATGCGGGCTGTTAGAAATACTTCAGATATCGCAAAATGTAGTATACATTTATTTGTATTCAGTGTCTGAAGATAAATGTTTCACATCTACTGCTTTAAGCTGGACGTTGTATTTCTCCCGTCTAATCACACTTGAAGCATTCTGTAATTTAATAATAAACCAAGCGATAAATTGTGACGGAGAGAAATTTGCTGTGTAACATCTTATATGCTTCAAGAGAACTATTGTCTATCATTATCATATTCTGTCGCCTCATTTAATTCCTATGTATTGCCCTAACATTCTCTTCTGTGCTTTCAAAGTTCAAAGGCACGATTGATTTATTTACACGATACAACAGTGGTGTGAAAACACATATGATAATGGTAGTATTTCAGTGAGAGAAGATTCATATTTAATCAAGAACTAATATTTTAATATCCTCAAGACCATGTTTAAGTACCCAAGAGAAATATGAATATCAGAAATGAGCCTTGCTTTGTATAAACAAAGTACACTTTTCTTTAAAACCATCCGCAGAATTTATTAATTACTTCTAATATCCTTGGTGATAAAACCGATGGTTACCTAAAATTCGTAACCAGTGCCAAATAAGAAGTATCCGGCCATCGGGAAAAAAACCAAAGCCTCTGGTAAGCAAAGACAAGTCGAATTTGTATAACAATTAAAATTTTTCAAACGCTTTACGTGTTTCATGAGATTAACGATCATATTTGTTTCATCATGTCAGAAATGCGTACGAATAAAAAAATTCTAATCAACTTTGATTTCTTAAATTTATTCGAAGACTCTGATCCAACCTCAGAATCATCATTAGACAAACAAGGTTAGGTTCTCAGCACTACGTCACTTACTTAGAGGAGTGGGAGAAACGAAAACATAAAAAAGGGAGTAGGGAAGATGTTGCTTTTGAACAATCTAGTAGTAGCAATCAATAACGTCATACAATAGCAAACCTTGTAATATAGTAATCTTGCTACGAATGAAATTAGCGATCCATCGACTCGTTTCGTCTTAAGCGGGTATTCTTTCTATAGATTTCTAAAAGTTAGATTAGTCTTTGGTTTATCCGTTAATCCCAAATCGTGAGTTTGAGATGTTTATTTGATAAATAAATTGCTGTGTAATACATGAATGCGCAAGAATATTTCAACTTTAATTTTAGGAAAAATCTATGTAAAATTTTGATAACTTGGAATGCGTTATTTTCGTCTCAAATGTACACATGTAAAAAAAGTTCAGAGATGGAAATGAAAAATTTATTTAAAATCTTGATCCCGATGCAAGCTTTACATTTTTTTTAATTGAATAAATTTCATTGAAAACTCCTACTATAAATAAAAAAATAAAAAAATAAAATAAAAAAATTAAAAAAAAACATGAAGCAAAGAAAAATAAAATCATGGCAATATATAGGCATGAGGCAAAACATGTACTAAGTCTCTCCTGACATAATATTATTTTTCTTAATTTTTTTAGCTTATGTAATTCTGGTAGCAATAGTCGCCAACTTAGTACCAATAATATGGTGTACTGAAAATGCTATTTTTGTTATTTCATTAATGCTTACAATTTATAGATAAAAACAATTGTGTTCTTATGATATTTTATTCATTTTTCGTTATAAGATTTTTTTTTTCATTTTCTTGAATTCCTTTTTCTGTTCTAGATTACATTTTTACAAATGGTGTAAGAGTGGTTTCTTAAATTTTTTAAGACTTTTCTATCCATCGCCTTTCAAATTTGCTAAAAGTAATTAAGAAACAGCATCTACCGATTTTATAATCGAAGCTGGTTAATGTATGGTCAGATTACATGCAAGTGCTTTTAATTTTTCTCTAATTAAAATATCAGATAGTGTCCATAGAAGATTCTCTTGAAGCACATACAGTTTTTTTCGGCGTACGAGCATTCTTAATACAAAAATGAGAACAAAATTTACGGGTGCGCGATATGCCCTGTATAGGAAAATTATAGATTTAAAAATAAGGAAAAGAGGAAAATAATTTGATTTCAACATGTACCTATAGACTGTTTCTGGCGATTGTCTAGGATCCACTTCGCTAGGACCAGTTCTTCTATGACCAGATTTTCCAGCACTTTTTTCTCGGATAGGCTATTTCTTTACTCTTTCCAACAAAGCACTTTATTCATTCTTTGCCATATAATTATTGTGATATCACTTTTCTTTCACTTACGTATGAAGCTTTCACCAATACCAGATATCCTTGCTGCAGATTTATATTTTCTTTCGAAAATTGAATAACTTTGCATTTGATACCAACACTATGTCTGTTTCGTTTGGAAGGAACCATATTTATTTCTAAAAGGAACACTTGGACAACTGTACTTCAGCTTACGCAAATGCGGTTTACTAAAGTGTTCGATGTTCACTTCAAAATTACGGCTACAAGACAAGACACTGGACTACTAATTTCGCGAATTCATCCGGGTTGGAAGTACATTCCCATCCCAAAATAATTTCCCTTTTTCGCCCAAAACTAGAATAATATTCTTTTGTGCTTCTACATTGAACACAACGCTCTCTTTTTGCTGAATTATTTACACCCTCAAGAAGTTCTCCACACATATATTTTTCCCCTTATCGCTTGTCAATTAAGTATAACATTGTTCGAAAGCCTGCAAAATATTTTTGAATGCAAGACTTCCAAGACAACAGCATCTAACATATAACAGCATGAATCTTACAGGTTTCTTCGTAACGAAACTTGGTGCACGTTATACTGCGAATATACCTAAAAATTAAAAAATTTGTTTCTTGAAATTACAGGTGCGCATAATACGCCGGAATATACGGTATTTGTCAAGGTAGTAAGGTAATAATTATGCTTTTGCTGTAGTTAAATAACAACAAAAACCTAATACTAGAATCGTTTTTATCTTGCACCTCTCAGTTTCTTTCTCGGAATTTGAAAACTGTCTTTTATGGAACAGCATTTAGTGGATAATTTTTAAGCTGTGAGCTACTGGCACATAAAAGCTGCGCGTTAATTGCAAGCTATGGATATTATTTTTGGAAACAGGTAAAAAATAACGGGGAGTTGAGTACATTTTTATTTTGTTGTATACATCTTATATCGATATGTTTTATCTATTCATCAATTAAATAAATACAAACGATCTATTCCTTCACATATCCGGCGAAATGATTGGCTTAAGTTTCGCAGTATCTGCTCTAACTTCCTCGGTTAAACGAAAAGTACGTAAGTATAAAAAAAATCACCGAAAGGGTAACTAGTGTTTGAGACACTAACCTTTTCTTTCTTACAAGATGAAGGCACTACAGGGTTTTAAATCATCCTGGTTGTTGTGCTAGTAATATTTTTACTAAGCAATTAGGCTGTTATATTATCTGCTCTTATGGTCTATGCCCTATATTGCAAAACATTTATACAGCTTATAATGAATTAAAATGAGAATAACAATTTACTAAGTTTTATTTGTTAGTCGTAGTAAAACGTTTGTTAGTATAATATGTACAACTATTTACAATAAAGGTAAGTCGGAGCCCAGGCTGTAAACCAGGTAAGCAGAACTCTTAACCTAATCTTCAGCTTTCGATGATAAGTTTGGCTTTGTTTACTTGCACTACAGTTGCTGTAACTCCATTAGCACAGTTGCAGAGGCAAAACAGAACTGACACGTGGTGAGTTAACCCTTTCCCGCACGCTACCTTTTAAAGTTGGAGTTTTGATAAAAAAAATAAATTTAAATAATAAAAAAAAAATAAATAAAAAGGTAGGCAGTAAATTTTTTTGAAGATAGCACTTATCGTTTAATTCTGTGGGTGTGCCCAAAGTGAGCCACAGTGATTGAATAGAGCTTCGAAAAGAGTGCTGAAACGAGCATTCAATGAACTGGCCTATGAGATGCGGAGAAACAAAGAATACAGACTCTCAGATGTCCTAGATTATCGGAGAGCCCAGTCTGGGCACCTAGGGTTCGCCGTTTGATTTTAGGCAAAATTTCAAGGTAGAAAATTTAAAACTAATATAGAATAAGGAGATTAGATTCAAAAAATACTATAGGATTTTCTTTTCAAACAATTCCTTTTATACTCTAACAATAATCTGGAAAATTTCTTTGAAAATGAGGGTCTTAAAAAACTAAACATGGCTAAAATATATAGACTGGTTTGTGTTGAGCTGCCATCTACTATAAAGAAGGTTCAGAGTAACCTATAATAGCCTATAAATTCTTTTTCATTCAATTTTTCTGTGCGTACAGAAGGAAAATTTTAGGTGTGTCCAGACCGGACATACTGTGCCGCAAAGGGTTAGGAAGTCGGAAAGCAAAGTGCTTGACTCTAAATCTGCTGATACGAAGGCATTCTGTGATGTAGTGGTGGGCGTATACACTGGAACCTGGAGTACCACACGCGCATTTGACATTTCTATTCAGGAACGGAATGCAATATTCCGGGGACGTTCCTTTATTCGTGCATATCTGCACATAGGTAATGATTAGAAATAAGTCTTTTTAAACTTACTTTGGGGAAGATTTCATATGTATACCTTCCCGTTTGTTCGCTGTCCTACCGATCTTGACATTCTTCTAGGTGAACGTTCTTTGTATATCATTTAGCTATTTCTTCGGACATTCGTATTCTGTTGTTATTGCTTTTTTCTCGTAGCCTGTTTTACCAGCTCATCAGCTCTCTTTTTTTCCACGAAGCCTATTTTACGTGTACACGTATACAGTTAAGGATGATCGAGTGACTTGCACTGAGAGTTGAAATTGTTCTTTGCGTGCTTCTATGTGGGCCACTCTTTCGCCTCTCTTACTCGAACACTCATATTGTCAGTGTGGAATTTTATTTGCTGGTCATTCCTTTCGCTTGCCCATGGGCTGCTGGTCTCATAGTGAGTCTACAACTTGTTTTTATTTTTCTTGTTTTTCTACTTAGTTGCTAATTATTTTAGAAAGTAATTTGACAAAGATATCGTAACTAGCTGATTAGCATTTGAAACCTAATGATTAGTGGCATTAACTATGGTTCAAATCATTCTGAAAAATCAAAATGCTGTATATTTTTCAGAAAAATATGTATGATATTTTAAAGGAAACATGATAATTGATATGTATATTCATTACGGAGTACTTATCTTGAAAATGATAAGTTGAAGAACGGATGTACTGGAAGAACAGTAATAAAAATAAAAAGAAAATTGCCATTTCATCTTGAACATGTAAAGTTTGCATAAATCGTGAACCCTTCTGAGAGTTACTACTAAAATTTGGGGCATTTTCATTATAATAATAGTTCCTATGATTTGCATTATTTAAAAAAAATCATCGTTTGATATGCTGCTTAACATCACCTGCAGATATTTACTACAGTGTTTTTATTATAGTTAAATTATTTCACAGCCAAGCTTAAAAGTCATTGAAATATAACTGAATACTTGAAAAGTTAATTGTTATTCAGTATGATGGTAACTATGTAATAAACATTTGCATCGTGGTGCAAATTTATATATATTTAAGTTAAGTAATTGTGTTTATATCCGTCTTTTATTTCAACAGAAAAAAAACAGTTATCAATATTTTACTTGAAATTAAATGCATACTAGCTATTATGAAATGGAATCGAAAATTTGAGCATGTTTATTGGAAAAAATAAGTCTCTTCCTTTCAATAATATGTCTTCAGGAATAATACCTTTCATTTTATGGTAGAGTGTTTTCTTTTAAATTAAAGAATCATAAAACTGGTTGAGATAAGCATAATTTTGTATTGCATACATATAGCATAAATTTCAATATTGAATACATATTACACAAGCGATTAACTATATGCAAGATAAATCGTTTACAGATGAATAAATTTCATGCGTTAAATTATTTACAATACAAAGCAACTTTACTATCTTCAAAAATATTATTTTCCGTCTAGTGATATTTTTTTTTAATTTTCAAAAATATTTTAATTACGATACTTTGCTGAAAGTTTTTTGACTTCAAAGCTCCAAAAAATTTGCTGCAGCGTGAAAAAAATCAGCTTTTAGACATAAACATAACAGCTTTTAAAATGAAACGGAGATATGATTTAAAATGTATTCAGATGCTGAAATATTTGAACGAGATTTCTAGGCAAGTTATAATATTCTATGTTCTATTCAAGAACAGACAGTTCTAAAAATTGAGTAGACCATGATATGCCTTAAACCCTTGGAGATTCCCTGAAACTTGCAATTTATATCCAATCAATGCCAGTTAAGCGGAATTTTGAAATCCTAGAAGTAGTATGCACATATTTTATATCCAAGGGATTTGGTGTTGGTTAGCGAACTGTAAGCTAAAACGTTCTGAAGCTATAAAATGTATATTTTATAAAATTTTCTTCTGCCCGATGAAGTCCCTTGATTTGATTTAGCTTGTAAGTGACAATCAATATCTTTTCGAAAAAAAGCCAAAACTAAAAGGCGGAAAACAAAAGAAAAATTAATAGATTTGCATATCTAACTGCTTAGTATATTTTGCTTGTCGCTGTTGATATTATTTTGAATGTCACATTTTTAACAGCTATGTGACAAATTTGAATTTAGAAATTTCCCTGCTGAAATGCATCATATGCGTCAGCAATCAAATGCATTAATATTTCTGTTGCATTTGCACTCTTATGATGTAAATGGGTTTAGCATGTCCAACTACAAATTTGCTAATTAGTGGTTAGAAATCTGGTGACACTACAGTTGTCTTTTCACGCCTCCTTTTTCAGTGTCTCTACAACTTTGAAGTAGATAACATTTGCGCCCTTTACTATTGTGCGACTACATTATTTACAAGTCTCTTTGGTATATAACTGATTGACTTCATAAAAAAATAGATCTAGTTGAATGTTTATCTTAAACTCCTTCGAAAGCTGTAACGTTTCCGAAATGGCTTTGTGATATTTCATTAAAATCACATGACTATGATGTACAATTATTCATACATAAAAATTAATCAAAATTTTAATTTATTATTTCAAATTACGTTTGTTTTGAAATGCTTTTCCGCAGTAGGGACTTACTTTAGTACGAAAATGCAAATTTCCATCACTATAAAGAACTATTCTATAAAACATTTCGGTAGCCGACATAGCATAGCATTTTACCTAATTTATCTTTAAACCTCGAAGAACTTTGCCATTTAAGTAAGTGGTAAAAATCTTTCAAGTGAGTTCCAGGTTTTCTGGTAATATCAATAAATCATGCGAAATAATCCTTAAAATCAAAAATAAAACTAAAAAAAATAAGGATATGTATAAACAGAGAGTTCGTATAAAAAGGAATAACTGATTTATAGGGTATTTTCCTAAGCGCTACCGAGAGAAATGAGGCATTAAACTAAGGCGTCGAATTACTTCCGTCATAGAAAATGTGAGATACGAAGCTTAAGATGAAGGAAACAGAATACTGCGATTATATAGTAATATTTATTTAACATCTATTCATCTGAGTATGGAATCGACAGTTTCTGTGCATTACGTTGTCCTACGTCTAGCTTCATTGTTTATTAAGGGCTTATTTGATAGACTAAAGAAGAAAATGTTTGATTTCTAAAGCTTGAAACATTTTTGTTTGTTTGTTTCTTTATGATCAAATTATAAATTCCTGCAATCTTTGTATAAGACAAACGTAAGATGATATTTTGGCTCTCTTCAATTTTTTGTAAAAGCCAAATATCTTTTTTTTATTATCCCAAAAGGGATTTAGTCCAAAATGGGATATTTGTTTCGAAACGCCATTTTGCGTTGAATTACTATAAAAGGCCTATCACTCTTCAAATTATTGCCGTCACATATTATAGCCCTCTGTTACATTTAAAGAATTTAAATAATGAATAATCTGCATGAATGTATGTATATTTCTCGCACTGTGAAAAACCAACGGTACCTAGAGCCATCAAATTTTGATAACGTAGCCCTCCACCCGAACAGGGACACATGGAAGACTTCATTTTGATTTCATAATTTGTTTTATTATATAACCTTCTATTTATGAATTTGTTTAATGAATTTTTGATTAAAAAACTCAATGATTTCAAAAGGAGCAGTGGCAACATTGACCGGAATAAAATATTTTTATCGCGAGACTGCCTATCGGCAATACTAAACATAAGTCGTTTATAAATATTTTGTGATTTTGCTGTTGAATCGAATTTTATATGTCGTAAAACGCCAAGAATGTGACATTTAATAAATAAATTAAAAACAAAAAATGCTAATAATAAAAAGACAAAGAAGAGTTTTGTAAAGCCATCTCAGTAAGAAAGCTAAGCATTGATATTATGAACTGAAGAAAGACTGAAAAAAAAAAAAACAGAAAAATATATGTGAAGACTTAACCTTGCATCGAGAATCCTGAACATAAACCGCTATGCTGCTGTAATTTTTTTGAAATTTTACTGTTGAATTTTATACGTAAGTGCGAAGAAAATGATGCTTAATAAAAAAAACCTAAAAAGACAAAAAAAAAAGTGTTATAGTGAGGCTAGCAGTAGATTGGTAAATTGCGAGCTCAGAGAAAGTGTAAAAAAAATCTTAACGAAACCTTTCGGTCTAAAATCTGAAGCCTTGAAGATTGATTAAATGTGTCATTTTATGTTATTCCTTTATTTTTATTATTAACTGAAAATAGTTACTAATACAGTTTGCTTTTGTGTTTCCATAAAAGCGAAATGATGTAAAGCATCTGAGTAACAAACACATTGTGCGATTAGAAAGTACTGTCTGTGAATAAAATTGATTGATATTGTGCATAAATAAAATTGACTAAAACAACATTTTGTGCATGTGTATACCTGTTAACAGCGGTTTGTATCTCAAAATTATACAATTATTCTATCAGAGATTATTTTAATTAGTAAAACATTTCATGTTAATTATCCTTAAACACTCAGGGGCAATATAGTTTTAAAGTCTTATATCCATTCTCATAAATAATTTCTCTATGAAATTGATAACATTGTTTTCATTTAGGCCAAATAACCTTACACTTTTATACAGTTTTTAAAAATTATTTTCTACTATTACTCTCCTTGTTCTTAGTAAAATGTTCTGCTCATTGAATGCGCTGCTGAACAGCTTTTATTTAAAAATGTTTAGCAAAATAGCAAAAAAATTGGGATACACTGAATCTAATTCCTAAACTGATAAAGAACACTTAGCACCACTTCTAGTATGATAAAATTTTGCACTTTTATAAACTTTAGAACTGCGATATTCTAATACGAATTATTTTATAGCCTTTAAAAATTTAGTAAGCATGGCATGTTAATACAGAATAAAAATATATGCGAATTTAACTTTTAGCTTTGTCTTCCAATTACTAAAAGTATGAGCATATATGCATTTTAAGAATTGAGATTTGTATATAATATCAAGAGATAACTAAAATTTTGATAAGAATTGCGTGCAGAATCGATTTATATTTTCTTTTTTGAATTCCTACTTGTTAGTAATAAAAATACACATATATGTAATTACGAGTATTTATGCTTACGGACAAATAAGTGCATAAATACAAAATTCGAAACTAATATGTAAAGGAATATTAATCCTGTAAATTTTGCGTAAGGTGCATGGAAAATAACTGAGATATTGTTAATAAAAAACAGCGCATAGTGCAAACATGTATTTTTATGTATTTAATGTTGATTGAATGACTAAATGTTTGTACCATGCTTTTGCTGCCATTCAATGTATGCAGCAACTGAACTCTGCTGTTGAACATACTATTGTAATAATGAACGGCAGGCCGTCATTGCATGCTGAGGCGTAGCTTCAGCATATATTGCCGAATACTGTTTTTTAATTCTTATACGATGAGGTATTTCGTACACTTCGGTTTTAATACCCAAAGAAAATAAACAAATATGTCTAAATGAAGTTGCGATGCTCGGCAGTTGATTTCCTGTTATACGATATCAGTGACCTGGAAACAACCCAGAAGAATCCGTGAATATTGTTAATTGTAAATGGGCTATTAGACTCCATACTTCCGAAACCACTGTGCGCAGTGATGAGGACCTGCAGAGTGCTGAGAAAATACATTCGAGTGTAACCATGTAGTTAAATATTTTGAACTGATGTCCTGCCGCATTTTTAATGAAATATGGCCGAATGATGAAATTTACTTTATTTCGCCATTGTAATAATGTAATCTCTATGAAAGTTTTATGCGTATTCGAAAAGGCACATTAAACTTCCATAAACGCCTTGTCATTGAAAGAAATACGTTGAATGAATTTCTTTTGATTCTCTGGACTTCGTTTTAGCCATAATTTCCATAGGCAGTAGTTTTGCCTATTGCAGTTCACGGCGATGTGATGTCGCAGAGGCTAGTGCTCCAGTTCGAAAAACCTCGCAACAACAAGACCATCATGACATGACTAAGCAAGTAGCAGCGGGCATTATATCAGTTGCGCATTTTAAAACAATCTCTTGTTTCTGATTCATTCTATGTAACAGGAGAAAGGCCAATTTCACCCCTTATTTAAACAAAGTCATTCGTAACGCAACCTGTTTTATTTCGTATGTACATTATTTTAAATTCATAAATTAAATAGATGTTTGCAATCAGTAATTATTAAACAAACTATGTATTTTGAACTAGTAACAATAACTTGGGATAAATGTAGTTTGTTACAAGAATTATAACTTTTAATTATTATAAATGGTAATGGGCTTTAAAATAAAATAATATTACAGAGTATTTTCGAGCTGCTTTTGTAATTTTCCTATAGAAGTTTACCTGTTCTTCTCATACGAAAATTTTAAATCAGGTTGATTAACATGTTTTTAGTTAGTTATCCATGTTCCAATTTCTTGTGTTTACTAAATTTGAACGATTGAGATATATAGATAAATAATTATTTTCTGAATTAAATGAGTATGAAATTTCAGAATCAATTTAAGTTTCAATAAAAATGATATATACTTAAGCTATCACATTTCAGTTTAGAAAACAAAAATTATTGATCTTGATATTGCTGAGGAACACAAGTTAGTCAGTTAATTAGTTTCTCGATGAAAGAATTCATTGAAATGTTTTATGCAACTAGAAATAGTAATCATTTTCAATTGTTTACCAAGCAATACTGTAAAGCCCCAATTAATATTCCGTATTTAGAATTTTATTACTGAGATATTATTAGAACTTTTAATTTAATAACTCATTACCTTACTAAATAAATAATAAAACAAAACTGACAAACTAAATAAACTGACAGCGTTTTATATGCTTTTAAAGCCCAATTTAAGTTTATTTTGTAAATGTTTTGCGTAAGTTTCGGTTAAATTATCAGGGACATCAGTAAAAAACTTATCAATCGATGCGTTATCCCACGGACAGCAGCCGATGAAAAAAGAAAAAAGATAAAAAAATGCTCTCAACGGATTTCTTTTTTTCTCTTTTGAGACGACTTTCCTGTTTTGTTTTTTTTCTTTCGCTTGACATGATTGATCTATATTGCAGGCAGGGATATATTAGATAAGCTTAAATATGCAAGAACTTAAAGCAGCAGCGCATTATAGGTATCGTATCCGTTAGCGTGAGAATATTCAGGAGTGCCAGGTGTAATCGAAATAAAGTTTTTTAGTACTTTTAAATTCACAACAAATTGAAACCAGTATGCAATCCATGATAATGTATGGTATTATAAACATATTTTTATTAACTTCATTTATGCTTATGTAGGCTGGACGGGTAGTTGGCAAATATTCAGTATTCAAATATTTTGAAAGAAGAGAAGAAAAAGGCAGTTTGTTGCATATGTTCACAATGTCCTAGGTAAATATGAAGAGTCTAAAAATGAAGAGTGAATGAAATTCAAATGAAGTCAAAATGAAGAGTTTAAAACAAGCAAATTTTTTTAAAGTATATGTGGGCCAAAACGCTGCTTTGAAGCAGCACAAGGAACTGTTGAGAGGAAGATAAAGGCATTAATCTGGCGTCAATTGTCATTCCCCGTGTGGATTCCGAGAGGTAGGAATCGGTACAAATAACGATTCCCTTCAATATCATTTGAGATGAGTTGCCTCATTTACATCTGGAGCACTAGATATAAAATGCAGTGGAGAGCCCCCCCCCCCTTTTTTCCAACTCCACTTTCCACGCCACCGAATGGAGTTTCGGTGAGCTCCAGTTTCAAGTAACACTGCATGCAACTCGAAAACCTCACGGGTAATGGCAAATCTCGCCAGCAGATCACTTTTACCTCCTTTACAATAGCACCCTATACCTCGTCGACAAGCCATTTGGACATGCACATTTTATTACAAAATAGGTATTATTTCTGTCATTGATTTTTTCTGTAACGCTTTAGATAATTTTGTGTTAATAAGCAGTTTTTTAATCAAACCTGTTTTCAAACTATCCTGAATTGATGAAATATGTCTGATAGTTGTTCTCCAGCAAAAAGTAAATATTATTTTGCAGCTGTCTAATACAAAACCAATTTCTCATCGAATTCCACTAGAACGTTTTACGCACAAAATCTCCTCAAAGGAACATTGTTTTAAACCTTTTGGCACTAGTCGTTTCTTTGAGATATATGTAAACATTTAATACAGTTTTAGTACTTTTAAACTTATGTAAAGATCACTTATTAATATAACTGTGTTTTTGTGAGTATATGTAAACAGTTTTATATATGCCATTTTATAAATTATTCGACGATTTCACTTCTCTAATTGCTTTTCGATAACTAAAAATTCAGAAGTGAATTTAATTTATTCTTTCAGAATTCCTTCATTCGGAAAATACCTTTCCTTTTATGTGTTTCAATAACTTTTCGAAAAGATCTTTTAAAGAGATAGTAATTTACGAGAATTTTAAAAAAAAACGTATTAGTCAAATTTTTTTTTCAAATATCTGTTGCCTCGATCGATAAGAGTTTTGGGTGTAACAGCAACGAAAACGTTTAATTTTTGCACAAAGTTTTCTAAATTATTGTTTACCTATATGAAAATAAAATGATGAACGATAAATGACATGCATAGTAAGCAAACAAAAAGGATCATCTGCTTTGCATTCTCCATTTTATTCAAATAACATTTCCGTTGGGCGGAACACTCTACAAAATTGAAACAAATATGCAGATTGAATAGAAACATACTTAAAACAGCAAATATATTCCGTTTTGTTTCCTAAACAGAAGACAATATAAAGAGAAGTTAAAAAAAGTTATCTTTTTCAGTGTAAACGAAAGAAATTTTATACTATCATTAAAACTTCTGGAAATAGATAATCTTGCTATAATAGAGTCAGTTTCTTTTCATTAAAGCATAAATACATACAAATCGTAAGAATCATGTTGTCTAGCAAAATAGTGTACTGTATATCGCAAGAATTCAAATGCTAAAAATGAGTCCTTTTAAAATGAAAACGGAAAGCAGAGGAACAGTTTTGCTTTCCAATAAGATGTGAACTTGAGACTTTGAAATGGTGTATGTAAATATTCGTACCTGTACGTTCCGTTGTTTAAAAATAGTGGACTGTAAATTGACTTGATATTACTTCAGTATAGAACCCAAGAAACCTCAGAGTCATAATGTTGACCGAAACTTCTTTATTGGCTTTCAAACAGTAAGTTGGTTGAGAAACGGCGAAGACAACACTGCAAACTCCGACTTCGGTAGCGGCTTACCACACAAACTCAGAAGAACCTCTGCTTAATTGAAACTCCAGTAATTCACAGCAACCTCAAAGCTCTAAACGCGAGCTTTAAAAACCTAACAAATTTGCGTCTGCGCCGCTCCTCGGTACAAAGAAAGAAATACAATTTGCATAACATCGAACATACCCCCAGCCTTGAAGTCCCAAGGGGGGTTCAAACAATAAATTTAATCTGTTGAACTGAATAAACCTGAAAATAAAAATAAAGTCTATAAATCAGGAATTAAATGGCAAAGCACATAGTTTTGCTATAGGTCGTTTTATTTCGCCATTGGAAGTGCGTAAACTCACCACTCGAACTTTCTCATCAAGACCAGGATACACTTTAGTAATTCTACTTAATTTCCAACGTAGCGGAGGTAGATTTTCGTTCTTAATAAGAACCATATCACCAACCTTCAGATCTTGTTGCAATTTGCACCACCTGGGTCTCTGCTGCAACCTAGATAAATACTCATTGCTCCATCTCTTTCAGAAATGTTGAAATAACCTTTGCACGTTCCTCCAACGATCACTGCAGCTCATGGTTTCTTGAATTTGGTTAGATTCTGGAATAGCGCTTAAAGCCGCTCCGGTTGAAAAGTGTCCTGGTGTTATCGCCTCCAAGTCGCTAGAATCACTTGAAGCTGGTACCAAAGGCCTAGAATTAAGACAGGATTCAATTTGGGTTATTAATGTCAAAAATTCCTCGTATATTAAAGTAAGTGTTCCTAAACATCTTTTTAAGTGATGTTTCATAGACTTGATACCCGCTTCCCAAAGCCCTCCGAAATGAGGGGGCAGAGGGAGGATTAAATAACCCTTTAATATTTTCTGAAGAAATATAACCCTGTAGCTGTTCATCACATTGAACAATAGAAAAGGCTTTCCTTAATTCTTTATTAGCTCTTATAAAATTCGTTGCACAATCACTGTGAATTTCACACGGTTTGCCTCTACGAGCTATAAACCGCGAGGGATGATTTTGTTGAAAGATCTCCAACTAATTTAATTCTAAATGTATTGCTCTTGTAGTAAAACAAATAAATAGACATACGTAACACTTAAAGATTTTGACTCCTCTACCAGGACGATATTTAACGTTAAATGGTCCTGCTAAATCAATCCCTACACGAGAAAAAGCTCTACTTTGAGTAACTCTTGAAGCGGGTAAATCTGCCATTAGCTGAGTTGCAGTTTGTGCTCTAACTCTACGGCAGATAACACATTGGTTTATACACTTTCTTATAATATCTCTAGCATTCACAATCCAAAATCTATGTCGTATGACAGAAGTGAGTAGCTGCGTACCTGCGTGAAGATACGTGTCATGATAATGCTTAATAATTAAACGCGTAATATTGTGGTTCGTAGGTAAAATCATAGGATGTTTCTGATTATTTGAAACTGTAGAATTTCTGAGCCTTCCGCCTACATGCATTACTTCCGCGGAATCCAAGAAAGGACTTAAAGACAGTAATTTACTTGATGTCTTCAAGGGTTTACCAGATTCTAAACAGAATAATTCTTTTGGAAATTCGGCTCTTTGTAGAATCCTAACAATCATAGAAGTAACTTCACAGTAGAAGTACTTCACATAACTTCATAGAAGTAACTTCACATAGAAGTAACTTCAGTAGATAAATAACCCTTTATACGCTCTGTAGGTAACTTACTACAATTATTTCTGAATCTTAAACACCCCGCTAACACTCGACATAACTTTAACCATGATGATAATCTTGAAAACACACTAGGCTCTTCAAATCACTCCCTCCATATGTCTCAGCTCAAGGTATTCCATCATGAAATCCTTATACTGTTCATATATCTGAGGCCTTTTTGGAAGTGAATTTTCTAAAGATTGGAATCTACGCATAGCTAATTGTCTGGAATCTCCAAGCTGAGAAGGCAGAGAGTGAAACGGTAATTTCACAGTATATACCCCACTTTCCTCTCTCGTATATGTAGATTTGAAGTAATCTTCACATGCTCTCTGGGATTTAGTAAGCATGTCAAACGTAGGTACAGCATCCAATTTCCAAAAGTCAGACAGCATCTGATCAGTTTCCACTTGCATATTATTCACATAGACAGTAGGATTAATTTCTGTTGAATTATTCACACTACCTGAAATAATCCATCCTAGTTCAGAGCGAGAAGCTACCAGTTTACCTTCTTCGCATTTAATTATTTCCCCCTTTAAAAGAGGTAAGGCAATATCTACGCCTAAAAGTATATCAACAGGCCCACTTTTGTAAAATGTTGGATCTGCTAACATTAAATCATTATATTCCTCAACATACTTCTTATCCAATGTAAAATGCGCAAAGTTCCAATAATTCTATTGATGATAAATACTGGTGATTTAAATGACACTTTCGCGGAAAATGCGGAACGAAGTTTATTTCCGTAATTCCATTAGTTTTCGTATCCAAAGACCCTAAACATGAAATAAAAACTTTTTTATTTTAAACTTTAAAAAACAAGGCATTTCTTCTTGCTAACCCTAGCATTTGTACACAATCTTCTGAAATCAGGCTTGCTTGACTGCCAGCGTCAAGGAGGGCTCTACACAATTGGTATTCACTCGATGACTCTAACACTTTAATAACAGCCGTACATAATAAAACTTCACGCTGAAAAGTCTGAAACACAAGATTTAATTACTGGACTAGAACTTGCAATAGTCTTCCCTGAACCAGCCGATTGAGCGCGAGGTTCTGGCTCAGGAAAAAATGGCTTAGCCGTCACTGCAAATTCATTCGAACTGTTCGTAACTCCTTTACGTGCCTTTGTTCATTTTGAACTCTTTCGAAATGCAGTAGTGTGTGATGATTTTTAAAGCACTTTTTACATTTATGTGTACTTCTACACTCGAAAGCTTTATGATTTGAAACTAAACAATTAAAACAAACATTATTTCTCTTGACAAAATGAACGCGTTCCTGAACATTCAGATTTAAAAACTTATTACATTTAAAAACTGAATGACCGGCTTTACAATACGTACACTGCGCGCGAATCTCTGAAGCCAATGAAGTTAATTTGTCTTTTTAACTTGTTTTTAACACCTTGCGTCTTACCTGCTTGCAAGGTTCTGGCATGAGATTTCAAGAACTCTAACAGCTCATTAAGTGTTGGTAGTTCCTCACTCTTTAATGTTCTTGCCCAGCATCCTCTCGTCAAAGAATCCAATTTAAACTGTACTATTAACATTAAAATAGTATCCGCGAATTGCTCCACTTAATCCTAAATTTTCAAACGAACATACACATTCTCTTACAGTGTCTACTAACGCTAATATCTGACTAGGAATTTCAGCTTGCAAATTTGATAAATAGAAGATTTTCTTTAATAACGATGAAAGTAATTCTCTCTTAAGTGAAAATTTTTGACACAATAAATGCCACGCTATTTCGAAAATCCTGTCACAGGTGACAGGTGACGGAGGACGGGGACGCCTGATGTTTAACAGAGGTAAACAGGCATATGTCCCGCGCCCTCCCCTATCTAGTGGCAGCAACTCCCAGGAGCCTCATGAGGCCACCTTGGGAGTTTATTGAAGAATTTTACGTAATTGTACATGGCCATACAGAGGCGTCTTAGGAATACATTAGTTTTGATCGATAGGCGGATGATTTGTTACATCTTGGTTTTTAGACACTGTTAGACACTAATTACAGCATATACATACATATACAAGTACATACAATTGCACATATAAAGATACATACAAAACACTTGTAAAACACATATAAAAGCACATATATAACACATATAAAACATGTAAGCACATTATATAAAAATAGAAATTAGATACTAGTTTGCACACACTTATACAAGTAAAACACATACTTATAATGAAACATATTTAAGCTAATATATAGTATACACTTACACTAAAGACACATTTAGATCATTTAGACACATTTAGATCATTTAGACACATTTAGATCACATATCACATGTAAAATGCGCAAATAAACATACATAAAGCATGCAGGCACACTGTAGAATATTAAATTTTGTTATTAGATGATATAGTAATTACAGATGAAACTTTACTCTGGAGAATACATTATGCAATACATTATATCAGGTACACAATACTTATTTAATTTGAATAGATATGCAGCGCTTTTATATACATAATGCTTACAGGATTGATACACAAAGTAAAGACAGATACACTATGCTTGTAAAGCATTAGATATTAGAATTTATACTGCGCACAATTGTACAAACGAAATAAGACACTATACTACCATATACAACACAGTTATGGTGTACAATTATGCAAACACAATTATACTAACGTATTAAAACGCAGAATAAAACACTATACTACGGTATATAACACAATTGTGCACAATTATATAAACACAATTATACTTACACATTAAAAAAAATCTATACTATTGTATACACACAATTATAGTACGCAGAGCCATGCATGCTATGTTGCCAAGCTATATATTTCTATGCGAAGCAATGAGATTATACAGGTAATGCAGATACAATATTGATAGATATAGATGAATTATACATTATGCATATGTCAGATACAGTGCAGATATAATACATATAGTTTGAGTAATACAGATATGATGTGCAGGCAATAACTGTAGTGGAGACACTATGTTATAGAATGCGCTGAGCTTATTTTATATTATATTAGATGCACAATGTTTATTGGATTAAAGTAGGTACAAAGTACTTTTTATATACACATTGCTCACAGAACAAATGCACAGTGCAAAGTCAGATACACAACAGGTTGTAAGGTATTGCAGGTAATGCACACGCAATGTAGATAGTTGCATAGTAATTATATGCTTTATATACAGCAGATACTGTGCAGAATTTGACAAATTCAGTGCAGAATGAGGTGCATATTTATTGCAGATAGTTTGTATAACGCGTTTGTGTAATACAGTACTGGCAATGACTGTAGGAAAAACACTATGTTGTAGAATACACAGTGCATATTAGTATTGTAATAGATACATGATGCTTGTTGTATACACAATGCAAAGTTGGATACACATTTGTTTTACACTGTTCAGTTAAGCATGGACTAGCATGGACATGCAAGTAGTAACCTGTGATTAGTCAGTGTTGAGCTCTGTACACTGTTGATAAGTTCTGTACACGATTTGTCAGGGCGTTCCAATTACTCTGCGCACAGTACCTTATACACTGATATATAACTTGCAGTTGTTGTAATAACTGTGGTTATTCCAGGAAATACTTCTATAGATATTTCAGTCGTTGTAACTACTACAGAGACACAATGCAGGTAGCAGTCTGTTCATAGTCAGTAGTTTGCTCTATACGCCGTAAGTGAGTACTGTACGCAGTAAGCAGCTATGTCTGCAGTTGTGTTACAGTGCAGTTATGTTATAAGCGCAGCACATAATTTAAACATATTGTAAGTTGCATTCAGCTGATTGTCAGTATAAGAGACTGTCAGAATTCTGTTGATGATTTGGTAGTGAAAGCTGACTGTGGTTGCTTTATGAGACGCCTTAATTGACGCTAGTTTGGTTGGCAGATATCTTGCCCTAGGTCGTTGACCTGCCTAATTATTTGGCAGATCTTTTTGACCGCTGGTGGGTGCTTAATGATGAATCGTTTATATGATTCTATATTTGTGGCTGGGAGTGGTAGGTGTAAGTTGGATGTAAGGCTGCATTCAAATATGTAGTGGTCGGGGGAGCCAGTTGCCCCGCAGACGCATATATCTGTCATCGAAATTGCATGTCTTTGAAAATAGGATGGAAATGGGCCGTGCCCCGTGATATAAAATCCTGTCACAAATAGTCAAAGCTCTTCTTTTAAAGAACCCTTTAAATATTGTAGCTTTTGTGCACCTGTTAAAACGGCGATAGTGGATAATGACCGTTTAAATAAATCAAAAAATGATAACCATTCATCAGCACTGCCACTAAATACAGGAAGAGTTAGCTTACGTAAGCGTATACTCGCTATTTCACAAGATTTAGTTTCCACACTAATGTCTTTAACATTCTTAACTCTGGTTAGCATTAAAATTAGCTCATCAACAGTATCTTGTATGACCTGCTGTTCTTCTATAAAAACATCAATATCTTTTTCTTCACACACTACAAATATGTTACTAAAAATATCCGAAAGTTCGGTCATTACATTATTTAATATAGATTCAAAAAGTTCTAACTGATCAACATCTGCAGAATCGTAAGTCACTGTAATTTTCTCTTTCAGTTTACTCAGCTTTAGCTACACGCTTTTTAGTCTTAAGCGTTGTAAATTCCATTATCTAATACGAAAGATATAAAAACACACTGACTCACCAATTTTACTGCGACTCCGTAGCCGACGGACCAAAAACATGTACGTTCCGTTGTTTAAAAATAGTGGACTGTAAATTGATTTGATATTACTTCAGTATAGAACCCAAGAAACCTCAGAGTCATAATGTTGACCGAAACTACTTTATTGGCTTTCAAACAGTAAGTTGGTTCAGGAACGGCGAAGACTACACTGCAAACTCCGACTTCGGTAGCGGCTTACCACACAAACTCAGAAGAACCTCTGCTTAATTGAAACTCCAGTAATTCACAGCACTCTCAAAGCTCTAAACGCGAGCTTTAAAAACCTAACAAATTTGCGTCTGCGCCGCTCCTCGGTACAAAGAAAGAAATACAATTTGCATAACATCGAACAGTACCTGTAGTGCTTTTGTACAAATTTTACTGAATTTTTTTTTCTATTTCTGGTAGCATGTGTATAAAAGCCTCGACTTAGTCCCAGGACCTTTTCTTTAGCTGTATAGGTACTTAAGAGTTACCGATTGTAGAATCCAAGTTGTAATTGGAAAAAAACGTTTTAGAGAATTCATTAGACTATTTGAATTTGGGCAAAGAACGCGAAGGACGTATGCTTGAAGTCCATTCCAGTTTTTGCTCAAATTCCTAAAAATGACAGCATCCACTCTCACATAAACTTTTACTTACCAACAAGCTTTCCAGACGATTTTATTACGGCTAGATTTTAAACACCCTCATGCCTAAAGGCACAACTATTACATACTTCTATGACTGAGCCAGAACACAAAGCTTTGTAATCCATCAAACTTCTCTACCATCTTGCATTTTCCGGCGATTAGTCGGGGAAGTAAATTAAAACCATCTGTCAGCAAACTGATAAACCTGAAAATAAATTAGAAATTTAACGTGTAAATAATAATTTTGTACTATCTAAATTTACTTTAAAACTGCTTATATTAAATTGATTTACTCATAATAGACAAAAACAATGTTCAATAATTATTACTGCTCATATAAGATTTCAATTGTTCAGAATTACATATTTTTTATCTTTAAAGAATATATTTTCCTCACGTCCTCCATGTTAAACAGTAAATTTGCAAACGAAGGGGAGAACCAAGTCTAACAGATTCAATTATACGCTAAGTTCTTATATGCACGCTGTTTTTTGTATACTCTTTAGTGTTATTTAGTGGCTATTATTAAAATCAATATTAAAACATTAAAAAGCATTTAAAAACTTCAAAACTTTTCGGTGAAATATATATATATCCAATATTTCTGTTGTTGCGAATTCTTTAGAATTAATTATAAGTTCGTTAAAAAACGTTTTATCATTTCTTTGATACGATTTACTAAGCAACGTTGGATTTCGAATACGAGCAATAAAAGAAAAGAACGGGGATCTCTTATCTCAGCAGTTTGGTTTTCTTCATTCGTTCCTTTCGCCTAGGACGTCGTAAGGGAATCCTTACGAATTCCAAAACTGAACCATGTCGTTTTTACTTTGTACACCTACATCGTTTCAAAATATTGTTCTGATTTCTTCAACATCTGCTGATTTATTCAAGGCCGCTTCATTCAAATAACATTTGACTCAACTTTTACTTCAATATAATCGTTGCAGGGAATTTTGCAGCATATTTCAAGGTGAAAAATGAATATGTTAGAGTAATGAAAACTTTTATACACAAATTTTTGCAAAATGTTCTCTATCAAAAATGGATTATTTACTCCTTTGATAATAAAAAAAAGCGAAGTTGTTTTGTTATAGTATGCTGCAGTTTTTATAATATTGTGAACTGTAACATTTTCTGTTATATTTTACTGTCATTTTAATAATTAGATCCTGCACGGAGATATAAGGCGTTCTTTTCTGAGGAGAGACAAAAGTCCGTCCTCGTGTTCAATGAAAATCGAATTTGGGTAACATTATCAGCACTTTCAGAAATATTAAAAGGATTATTCTTAAAATTGTTAAATTACATATCACTTATGAAAGTATAAGTTTAAAGTAAAAGCTTATTAATATATTTTAAAATTATTTTAATAATTTGTAGTAATTATTAAAATAATTTTTAAATATATTAAAACTCGTTAAAAGATAAAATAAGAACATGAATAACATTATTGCACTGAAAATGCTGTTAAGGACCATAACCATCATATTAAATTTCTCTTTATTCTAAAGAAATTTTACATTTCAATTTACTCTTTACTACAATATTCAGTTATAATTGAAAAACGTTTCAGTGTAATTTAAATAATAGTATTCATTTCAGTATTTATCGTCTTTTGTATTTATACGCTAAATGTTTCAATGTCTTTGGTAAAAATTGTGAGCTGCTGTCTGCCTCATAAATATCATCAAGAAGGCATAGCTTAAAGCTAAACCTTTGATTTAATATTAAATGTTGCATTTTTGAATGAAAAGCAATAAATTTAAATATCTGTATAGCTCGTAATTCTATTTATGATAACTAGTTTACCCAATTAGATATCATTTAACTTTATAAGAACAACTTGAGTGGCCTCATATGCTCCTTAATCACTTCCATTTTATTACCAATAACAGTTACGAATTAATAATTTTTGCCATTTAAAAGTAAAGTCACTTTTTTTCTTTTTCCTAATTAAATGCAGTAATCTTTCTAGTCTGATTTCTGAGTAAATAGTTAATTACAGAACTATCCAATGAATGAATAAAGAGTCTTCCAAACTTAAAAATAAATCTGAGACACAATGGCAACAAATAACGTAGAAAAATGATCTTGGAGATTTACTTAACCTTACATAATGAAACTTTTGGATGCAGATTCAAAAGCCATTAATTTAAAAATATCATTACTTCTACAGTTTCTCCCTTTTGTAACTGTAATTATCTTTAATCTTCATTTCCAACTTCCCTTATAATTCACAGAAACTCTGTTTCCGTAGTTAAATCCAAAGCATAGGCCATTAAAGAACAAATCAAAAGTTCCCTGGCCCTTCTCCTAATTAATAAACACATATGTTCTTTATTACTTTCTTTACATTTTCAAAACAGTACAATGAAAGAATTTTTTTTTACCACCATGAACACGGTAGTTCGGCATTATTGGAATTTACGGTAGTTAGATTTAATGAAACCAATGCCTGCATATTTTTCTCGGAAAAAGTATAAGGTTTAAAGGAATATTTGTTTAATGGATTACGTCTTAATATTAGAGTAAGAATGATTATACAGTAACAAAAATATTACATTCCCTTGATTTAATACAACTAAGCTCTTAATTTTATTTGCAGTTTAAAATTTTGTTTACGTTATTCAGCTTTTTTTTTTCAGATATCTTATATTTATTTTGATATTTTCTGTATGCCTTTCAACAGCTTCAAGTTAAACTTTAGTACAATGGGACATACCTTTTTAACTTCCTTGTAAGAATTGTAAGAAATAAAGAAAATGTAATAACAGCAAAAAATTTCTTGTATCATATTTCAACAGAAATATCCATGTTGACCGTTCCTGAATCTGTTTGTTCAATTTCTTTGCGTGATATCTGTACATACAGACAAAAAAAAAGACTACTTAAAGGACTACTTTTTCCAGAAAAAAAGGATTGTAAAATGGATTCCAAAGGGATTTTTTTTAAACGTCTGTACGTAGATAAGTACGTATGTATATATGTATTTCGCATACCTCAAACAAATATGAACCCTATAAATTAATTTGAGTTTAAATAGGTTTCTTCATTTCCCGTTTCGGTACATTTACACAGCACTGCATTACATTCTGAATCCGTATATATATTTTTCTTAGTGTTAGTTATAGCGACTGTTCACCTTACATCACCGTATGCCATTTTCATTCATGCTAACTACTTTTGAAATATGTTCCTCGCTACCATTTATACTGTAACCAAACAGGTAGAAATTTGTTACAGTATATTCCTAGATATAATTTTAATTTTGTTATCTATCTAACATGGTATAATAAATGCTGTGTAATAATTAATTAAATTGCAGTTTATGCATTTTAAATTTAACGACATTAAAAGAACAGAATTTCGATATTATACTGAAACGTCTGCTGCAAACGATATTTTTAGCAAGGTCTGTTTCAATATCCCTCATCATCCATCAGCTGTTCTGCCGAGCTTTGTTAAAGCCCGTGATAGGAAATTAGTTATACACTTACAATGCCTCAGTTAACAATTTGGATGCTGATCGGAAGGATAAGTTATTCAGTTTCATAAGCCTGTTTAACATGATGGCAATTACTTTCAAGAACTTTATTCCAATGCTGTTTAACTTTAACATATATTTGTTATACTATGCACATATTAATTGTTATTAATTCAAGTATTTCTTGAAGTTACTACATTATTCGAAAGTTAAAAGAAATATTAGTAAGTAAATTGTATTTGAGATTAAAAAAAATATATAACATACTGAACGTCGAAGTAACATTTTTCGTAACATATGCACCTGTTCCACAGCTTCTGATGCTACTCAAACAATCTGCTTTCCTTTTTGATGGATTATTAATTGCGTCATTTCGGATAGTTTGAACTATTTGAAGACCTGTCTTGGTAAGAGAGAACTGGGTCAAAGATGCACACCTATTGACCATCCCATTTTCGCTGTTTCTAAATTTTTTATAATTTTTTTATCCCCATTATCTGCTGCAAATTACTTTTTGTTTTGAGTATTTGTGTTTATTTGATTATGTTCTGTCAACCACTTTTTATGTTTATCGGCAATACTATTACTTCAGGTAATGTTGTTTTCCTGTTGCCTTCTCGATTATTAGGTAAACGTAAACTACAGTCTGCTGAGTGACAAGATGATGATTTTTAAAATGAGAATATTGATCTTTAAAAAAAGAAAGAGACTTTGCCAAGAAGCAAAAACCTCTAATCGTCAAATTAATTTGAGTTTGAACTTAATGATTTTGCTCAACTTATCTTGCATGCACTGTTTTTAAAACCATTTATAACTTCTTTTCATGATTTATGGTTATGTTTATTCTTCCAGTCTATACAATCTGTACTTTCTGTTATTTAATTTACGGAACTAAGTGAAAGTATTGCAAAGATGAAAGTCTAAATAACACAGGTAAATTCTTAATTGTAACCTTCTATTAATTATAACACTGGTCATTGTTTTTTTTTTGTGTTTTTAACTGCATTCGGATTGGTTGTTATTTTTTATCAAGTATACCCCAATATTGCTTCCGTTAATCGGGAGTCTACTGAAATTTGGAATCAGGTTTTAGCTTCATTATCCTTGTACTGGCATAATTTTCTGCTCTGAGATGTAATTAATTTGAATGTTATTCGAAACTTAAATCTCCGAAATAGCGTAAGGATAAAGCAAAATAAAAGGATAATGAGAAATATGCTCACTAAATTAATGTTGTAACCAATGCCTAATGCTGTAATTATTTATGTTAATTAAATACAATTGAACACAAAACTGAACTTTCGCGCATAAGTTGCCACCGGAAATATGCAAATTCGGTGAGAAAATATGTGGTGCGCAATGGACGCATGGTAGAATTCCGGTCTCTAGTGTTATTTAAAGTGATTGCCATTTCTAAGAGTGATCAGTATTCAATAGATATGGCTCAAAGGCATCATTTAAGTCAAGTTCAAAAGTGGTGAATAATTGATAGAACCGAGGGAGGTCATATACAAATGGAGGTCTCCCAAAATTTGAATATCCCTTAAAGTGTCACATCAAGAACTTGGAGCCGCTTTTTATGCACTGGATCAGTTGATAGACAGTCTGGTGAAGGGCGACGAAGAGCAACAACTGCATCAGAAGACAATGACAATAAGGTTGAAGCATGCCTGCATAGGATCTATAAAGGAATAAGTCATGCGTAACTAATTCGCAGCTCTTTACTTTCCTAAACTAATTATTTATGTGCTATCACTATTCCATATTGAAATTATTCAAGTGTTAGGTATCGGTTTCTGAACCTGAGTGTTCATTTTGGATTTACTCTAATGCTATTTTTCTGAGATTATATATATTACATACTATTAAATTATCTAAAAATTAAGGTATTAAATTATTTAGTGAAAAATAATTCAGGTTATGGTTAAAGTTACTATTTCTTATTTTAATATTCAATTTGTTTCTGAAATTTAAAATTTTTTATCTCAAGATAAATGCATTCCAGGAGCTTATAGTGAAGACCAATTTTATTCTTGAATATTTGAGGGCAAAAATTAAGTAAATGAAAGTAGCGCTTATACCCCCGAGAAGAAGAATATGGCGTTAGTTAGTCGAAGTGAGTAATTCTGCTAATTAGGTATCTGAATTATAAAAACGACCTGATATCATTTAACGAAAATGGTTTGGGGGAATTAAAAATTTTCTGGATAGTTTTTATAATTATTCCAAGAAACGATTTCCGAGCAGTTTAATCAATGTTTAAAATGTAAAAAGTATATTTTTAAATATTCTATCCGCTATCCTTTTCTCTGAACAATACAGCTGCATCGTGATTTCCATGATAGATGGGCTTTTCATAAAACTTCCAGGGGTACTGATTTCCATTCCTCTTACACCTTTTTCCAGATTTCTTCAATTGTGGTGGATTTGCACTTAGAAAGAGCTCTTTCCAAGATACAAATAGATGAAACGTCAGGGTGATTCAGCTCTTTTCAAGATACCTAGTAGGTGATCCATACGTGAAACGTCAGAGAACTCCGCAGAAACACGTTGAAAATGCATATATGCAACACCTGGTCTTTATTTTTTCAAGAAATGGGCAGTGATACTTTTCAAAGTATGACTTGTCGAGTTGTCTTGATGAAGTTTCACTCTTTGAAAGTCTTTGGGATAAAGAAATGGAATTACCTTTTTAAACATAGGACTTTAAACATAAACTTTCTCTTGATGGTACATTGAGTTCATATCAGCTTTTATTCCCATTCTTCTTATTCTTAATTTCCCATTGTAAGAGAATCCTGCGAGAATCAAAAACTCCTTACTGAAACTTTCCTATTATTCATGGGACCAGGTTCGTACACTTTTCTCTTTCGATATAAACTAAGAAACGAAACAATTAGAACTATATAATATACTCGAGAGTCAAATTCCCGCATAACGTAAGCTTTTCAAAAATACTTTATCTTTTAATCAGTTGTAGGTAATTTTTATGAGTAACTCATTTAAATTATACAATAACGTTTATTTTTCTCCGCATAAAGCTACTTCTTGTTAGCTGTTTTTAACTCTATATACGAAAACCTTATTTGTAAATTCTCTTACACAATATAAGACATATATTCCTGTTGTCTTCATTGTATATAAAAAGATAGAAGAAAACAGTAATGAAATATTTATTTTATTTCCAATATTCAGTAAAATGTACTCTGCAATAATTTTTATAATTGATATTGCCCGATTTTCATTCGCTTAATAATCTTTTGTACTTTCTTAGATTCTCTCGGCAGCAGCTTAACTAAAAATGAATCCAAAAATGACTTCTGTTAAACTAAGGCAGTTTTCAAACAAGCCTATGAACTAGTATCCTCTTGTAGCACAATGCGTAATAGAAAATATTTTTCCACACAACTTAAAGAATAAATTTCATAAACTCTGAAGAAAATTCTTTAAAATATCCAGCATCACAATAAAATACAATGACTGTACGTGTACTTCTCGTCGAGCTTTTAATTCACCGTGATGTTTGATGCCGCAAGCAAAAGGGAATGAAATACTACTGTCACAAGAGTTTGTGTATGCCTCGGGGAGCAAGTTATCTCAACTGCCTGCTTCAATGAATTGTTGGAAAAAGGCGAAGAATGTTTCGCAATTTTTTTTTACCATTTATCATCTCACCGCAAGTAAGGTAAAGCATATGTATCTTTCCGCACACGTTGAATTTCAGAAAAAAAAAAGAAACATTGTATTGAATATTTGTAGAATTCATTTTTTAACTGAAATTTCTCCCTAATCTTCAGTTTTTTAGAAAGAGTATATGTTGTGCATTGATTTTAACTTCCATTTCATTGCATAAGTGTAAGAGCACTTTTTCGTTAACTAATTTGCTGTGGAACCTAGTTATAATGCAAGCGAAGGAATCAGATTTAAACCCATGTTAAAGTGACCTTATAGAATCATTAGGTTTCCTTTCCTTTGGTTCTGATGGCGAGAAAAATAATATGAGAGATGCTGAAGTGCCCCTCCAAGACTCGAGTGTCAGACCTCTTGAATAGGCATCATTTGCACTTCCAGTTTCACCATAAAGCATGCAGAAAAGGGAGAGAAAATACTTTATAACATTTATTATATTGAAAACGAATTCTCTAATGAATCAATTTTAAATATTTATATAGTATTATTAATAAAATACATTATGTAAAGATGCTGTATAATAAAATTCAAAAATAATTTTATATGATTCGGTCAGTAAAATATATAAGTAAAAACCAACGAACAAAATATACCGTATAAAATGCAATGCGTAAAAAAGATAAGATATGTTAAATGTAAGTGTTTATTTTTATCTTTTATTTTATATTTTATTTCTCCGAACTAAGGTTCTATAAATTATAAAAACATGAATTTAAAGTATCACATGAATTTTATTTGCTACGAATTATATCAAGTAGAATTATCATTAAAAAAACAAACGATAAAAATTGTTACCAATTACCAATATTGCATTTAAATCGTTCAAAAGTTTAAATGGCATACTAGTTTAAATTGAAAGCTAAATTAAAACTCTTAGGAAACGTCCAATGATAATATTTCGAAGAATTGGTAATTCTTCAGATTAAAGTTTTCATACCTTTTCCTAGTAGTCACAAATTTTACGAGGTAGAATGTTCTGAGGATTACCCTACACTTGTCCCTTCAAAAGCAGTTTTTAGTATATGTTATTATAAGTATACTTACATTTTTAAAGTACAATTAATTACAACACATTTAAATTTATATTCGAGTTTAGAAATTAATGAAAGCAAATCTATATTCTCTTTCAATAATGCGAGGCTACTGGATTTGGGATAATCTTTCTCTTATTAACTAAAAATTAAATAAATGTTTCTACTCATTAAAAAGATAGATGAGTCTCCCGATTATTGTATAGTTGTTTTATGTTCCGATGTATTCTGATAAGAAGCGTCATCATAGTACTTTAAATCCGTCTTTTTTTGCTTACACTAGCGTGTCGGACAATGCCCGATTTGTCATAAAAAGCCGTCCGGGTGTCCGACACTGCATTCACCTGTTCATCTGAGACTAGTGGGAATTCCGTTGGTAGAGTAATTGGTAATCAGTTTTTTAAATGGTAGTCTAAAAGAGAAAGCGTGGCACACCGTTATCAGGTGCAATTTCCAAATTTTAGATTTTCAGCTATAGAGGGGTATATACAGTGAATTATATTTTTTGTTTTCCCTGTATATCTTATGTATGTTTTCTGTGAAGTCTTACGTATCACGTAACCAGAAGTATGAAAAGAGTAGTTCACGGACAGTATATATTTGTATATGTAGCGGAGCTTAATCACAGTCAGATTGGCACAGCCTGATAATAGACGAATGACTAGAATGAGAAAAGGAATCAGATTAGATACTAAAGACAGACATTAAATAAAAGATAAAAAATGCGGACTTAAGATCCAAACTGTATTGAAATTAACTTTCTTTGATATAAATGCGAATTCAATATTTCCGTGCTACAGCTGCCAGAAGTTTGCAGCCGTCCTTATCTTGGTGTATATAACTTAAATAGTAATTGCTAAATTCTCTGAAGAAATCCTTCATCAAGGCAGAGAGTTCACATACAAAATTTCGTATTTAACTAGTGAAAAGAATTCAAAAGAATTATAACAGGAGACAACGAAAAATATTGCAGTTAAGGTGAATGAAATCTAAAATTGACGGTATGAGTGAAAGAAATTAGTAGCAAATTAAGAAGTTTGAAGAAGAAAATATAGGTATGAATAGGCGAAATTGTGAATGTAATCGTCAAATTAAGAATAACGGACGAAAACTGTGAAATAATTCCAAACGCCAGCTTTAAAAGTTAAAATTATACTAAGTTTCTTTTCTAAATAAAAATAAATCATGGCTTGGAATAATAAATTGCATTAAAAATTGACCTTATTTTTAAGTATATGTAAGTAATATTAAATGATAAAGAAAAAATTAAAATACTGTAAGTTATTTCTCCTGCCTTCTTAGCATGCCTTCGTAGTGTAGTTGTTAGCACGCTCGAAGTGTATTCGAGAAGCTCGACTCCTGGCTAAGGCGTTGCTCCATTTTTACTTCTGCTTCGAAAAAAATCTAATGACTCTACAGTGGCGCCCGAAGTAGAAGTTGGTGGATGATTCTCCCCACCAGGATTTGGCGATCCCCTAATCCTCAGTCGCCCTTTAAAAGGGGGAGTATATAAGGTATTTCTCCCGCCTTCTTAGCATGTCTTCCTAGTGTAGTGGTCAGCACGCTCGACGCGTATTCGAGAGGCCGGTGGTTCGAGTCTCGGCGAAAGCGATGCTCATTTTTCACTTCTTCTACTTCGGAAAAAAACCTAATGATTCTACAATATAAATAACATTATCCTGTAACGATGAATTTCAAAAGGACTTGGCGCTTAAGATTAATAAAATCAAGGAAATGTAATTAAAATTATTTATATGATATCAAAAATTGTGATCGAGAAACGTAAGATAAAGGCAGAATGTCTAACAAAAATAACAGGAAAGTGTAAAAGTTAAAATTACTATAAATTGTTCAGTAAAATTTTGAAGTATTGAATAATAAGTTAGGAAATAAATTAAGAAATAAAATATATGAAAGAAATGCTCAGTTGCGATATGAATAAAAGAAAAGAAAGTCCGAGAAATACATTCATATGCTAAAGATCTGTTACCTACAGGCTAAGTAAATTTCAATGATTTGAAAAAGCATAATAATTGACAATTATGTGTGTAAAATTTATGCATAAGTAAAAAATGTCGGGTTACACACATTTTAAAAGATTAACTTGCTAAAAAAGTAATTATTCTGAGTAAAATCAGGAATCCATCAATAATGAAAAGTGAATTATCAAACGAAATAAAATACAATTAATGAAATTTCAGAAATTAACAAACTCAGGGGGTAAAATTAAATACTTAGTACAAAATGAAAGAATCATTAAGATAGACGTATATTATAATTTAGCATAAAAGACAATTATTTTAGAAATTAGGAAATAAGATTCAAAATGAAATTAAAACATGAGACCAAATTAATTCAGTGAACGTTAAGGAAATTATAATCAAAAACACTGTAAATAAAAGAATTACGTATCTCTTATTTCAGTTGTCTCTTGAGCTTAATCGTGTTGCCTTTCCTTAACTCTTCTTTTCAAATGCCTGGATCCGTTACTCACCGCTACGCCTGAAAATCTGCTATTGTATCCATGCTCTGCACGTTAAAGTGCTGCCTAGGCACTCTCCATTTCATACTGCTGTAAGGATAACACCTGGCAGAGCGCATAAATGATAAATGCCCTACTAGTGTAACGTAAAATAATGCTAGTAAATATTAGACAGAGTCACATTCCAAAATGTGCAGTTCTTGGTCTTTATATTTTTTCGATTGAATTGACTGCACTTAGAACCCATGATTGCTTGATATATATATATATATATATATATATATATATATTTCTCAAAAGAATCACTTTACAGTTCTGTGACTTTCCACAAAAGTACTCTTAAAGCTCTTTTCAGTATCAGTTACACTTATAACTAATACGAATAGCAAAATCAGCACTTACACTTATACGAATAATAAAATCAGCAGTTACACTTATAACTAATACGAACGTTAAACCTAATGCAATGCAAAGAAATGCATCTAAAAGCCGAAATTCTTACGGATATCTCTCACTATTCCGAAGTCAGTTTTTCCCCTGCCTCTAAGAAATCTCTAGTATCTTCCATTTCTCGAAATTACTGAAAGGCACATATAACGGCCGGAATATGTGCCTTTCAGTATATTTATATATAACGGCCGGATACGGTTAGAGTTACATATAGAGAGATCAATTACAAATATTCATTTACAATATCAATTACAGTTATAGTGTGCTCGGAACGAAATATCGCCAAATGGTCGCCAAGTTTGTTGATCTTTGGAGATTTCTTGCCAGATTTCTCGATAAAAATTTGTCACAAAAGCTATCGCCATCTTGAAGATATCTCGCCTGTTACCAATTACCTCTGTTACCTTATTTTTCCAGTAGGACTTCGCTGTTTCAAGCATTTTATGTTACATTATGCAATTATAGTTTCATATATAATTTCACTAATAATTTTTACATATATATAAAATTCGCAACAATATTTTATATCGGAATCATTAGATTTTTACGAAAGTAATAGACTGTTTCTACGAATGCTATTCTGGAAATGCATACAAAAGCTATCGCCATCTTGGAGATATCTCGCCAATTACCTTATTACACCTGTTACCAATTACCCCTATTACCTTATTTTTCCAGTAGGACTTCGCCGTTTCAAGACTTTTATGTTACATTATACAAAAGGTATTATAGTTTCATATTTAATTTCACTAATAATTTTTACATATATACAAAATTCTTAACAATATTTTCTATCGGGATCATACGCTTTTTACGAAAGTAACAGACTGTTTCTTTCTACGAATGGTATTCTGGAGATGCATAACTTACAACATTGCCCTAGCATAGGGGGCGTAATTCAAAGGGCATAATTGCAAGAGGGCGTATATAGCGTTTAAGACAAAACTGGCATAATATCCAAAATCAAGATATATAGTGCAGTAAAGCACACTTATTAGATAAAGCAGGTTAACGCAGGAGGGAGCATATTTATTTTTTAAAAGACTATATTTAAGTCTCCTCATTTTTCATTCTTAAGTAATCTTGTCTGAGAAGAAGAAAAATATGTTTTAATTTGTTTATGAAACTTCAATTGTAGCACTACAACGGAAAAGAGATAATGGTCAGAATTCCATAGAAATATATTTATTACTTTCTAATTCCTTATGCAGCATGTTATAATAATTTTTTTCATATGACACTGAAATTATTACTCGCTTTGTCGATTTTGGTGATGATAAAACTTTCTTGCAGCAGATTAATTTGAGATTCTAAATGCATCTTATAGTGTATTTGACTGAAACTAGGCAGCTTAAAAAGCAAAAGTTCAAATTCTTTAATTACAGTAGCTTTCCATTCAAGAAATGTAGTCGTCAATAAATTAATGCGATTACTAGCTAAAATAATGAATTTATTAAGATCATTGCTGAGCTGCTTTAAGCAATAGAGTTTATAAAGACCGAAAGTTGGACAACATATGGTACGAAGTTGCATAAATTTTCGTAGTTGATCATCTTGAATGATGCTAAAATCTCCTGTGATTATATGTTGGTGAAAAGGATTTACGAATTTATTGTAATCAGCAAGCTGGCAATTTCAAATGCTATTAGCTGCTACATCGTGGTGGTTAATTATCATGTTACCTAAAGTCTTTTCAAATTTAAAACAAGGTCTAATTTGCAGCTGTTGGTCAGGGAACAGACTTTGACATTTTTTGAACATGTGAGGAATTTGTAGTTGATCATAAAAAGGGTGCTTGAATTGAACTGTAGAGAAAATCTTTTGAGGAAAAAATATCTTTTTTCAAATTTATAATTGCAAAAGTCAGTAATAAGATCTTTGACTATTGGGTTGCATTGATATTGTTGATTAAGTTTGCCAAAACGTTTCCGTAACGTGATATATATATATATATATATATATATATTAAAGATTATATTATAATTTAAATTAGCAACATTCCCTTAATGGTTAATTTGGTACTTCCGCTTTAAAATAGTAATATTTTCCTGTACTGTAGCATAGTAATTTTTCGTGCATCATTTCTAGGTTAACCCGTATCATATGACTTTATATAACACTGGTGATGTAAATGGAACTAAAACTCAAAAAGCCAATAACAATTTTACAGTAGTATTATTTATCCAATCAAAACTAACTCAGTCTGAATTAAGATTTCATCTTAAAAACAACACATTTGCTTTCATTTGCTTTCTGTTCTTCAGCACAGTTTTAATGCTCTCTTTTGCGCTCTTCTTACGGCACTAAACTGGCACAAGAAATTGTGGCCACGACATGTTATTAAAAAAAGTATTCAGTTTGACTCTACTGCCAGCTTCCTGTTTATTACGGATTTAACATTCTGCTTTCTATGGTATTTACGTTTCTGCGCTATCGATATTTCTACGTATCTGTGCAATCAATTTTTCTCAACAACATTATTACATCTACGTTTTATTCATTACAATGTACAATGTACAATGATAATGAAAAGTCTACTTGCTTTTCATTATCTATATATCTATATCTATATATATACGTAAGTAAAGAAGCCAGTTCCAGAAAATGCATTCCATAAAGTTTATTTCCAATCTGTATTCTCCTTCACGCCTTTGAACTTGTTTTACAAATAACACTTCAAAGCATCCATCCATTAAATTCATTTCGGCAACTGATTAGTTCAGTGATTATTATACGGTCTGAACAGCAGAAGTACTGTACAATCCATTATAATGTTTACAGTGCGTAGACTGAAGCTCTTAGTATAAATGCATTAAATTTAATTATTCCCGATACACGTCTCATTGCCTCAAGCAATGTCGAGCTTTCCGTAGGTGGGAGTGAGGGTTTGGAGAAGAGAAGACTCGCCTTCCTTTTTCGTAAGCTGTCACTGTTGGGGCCTTAAAAGTGGAGAGCAATTAGAGGTGTAGAAGAGATAACTTCGCCTGGTGACAATTTCTTAACCCCTAGTGAAATGCAAAGTGTCAGATGCAGTTTACTCTGGGAAATGTTTGGAGAGAGTTTGAGGCAACGTATTGATCCTAAAAAAGTGTTTGTTCCTCGATATTATAAGAGAGATTTCTGGAAAAATTAAAACTTTCGGAAATTAGACGCAAAAGAAAAGATTCAGTTTACACAATGTGGATATTTAATAGTTGACTTCATATTTTCAAAGCGGATGTAAAGGTGTCTCAATAATTCATCTACTCTTTGAATTAATTTACATTTAAATTACACGAGGTATTTTAATAAAGATAAAAATGTGCTAGTTAATGGATATATTAATTTTTTATATGAAATGTCAATCTCAGATATTTGCTGAAGGTGTGTGTATTGTCAACAAGCAGTGCTGTAGTTTAAGCACAGAAAATTAACAATTAATTGAAAGCCGTCCGGAAGAGTATGTCATCATATTGCTGTCATAACGAAAATTACTCTATGACAGGAACATGAAAATAAAAGGAGAGCCAGAAGTTTTCCCCCTCTCAGCGAAAGTTATTCTCAATATTTAAGATTGAAAGAAGAATTAATTTTATTTTACCTTAAAGATAAAGAATAAATTTTAATCTAAAATATTTTCCCACACGTATATAAGTATCTTTACTATATATTCCTATTTTTACTACATTGTTAAATTTTATTTTAAACCAGACTTTAATTTAAACTGAATATTTTCAGAATGTAAAAGTAATAATAAAAAATTATTCATTATAATTGAATTTTTCTTCAATTCTTTTGATGTGGTGTACCGCAAAATACTCTTTTGTGGGGAAAAAAATCTATAAATTTGTACTCATGATGGCATGAAATAATTTGAAATAAATTGCTTCTTTTCCGCAATTCACTGTGACCATGGTAACATAATTAGAAATAAAAGAAAAATAATACTCTTTCGCAATTTTGCTCTCGAAATATTTTTTCCATTTTTCATTTATTTACTGTCTTGCTTATTAATTTATTTATTTTATTTTTATTTATTTACGTATTCACTTTTTCTTTTCCTAAAACCTGCATGATTTCATATAAATTTTTATGCTAAATTACACTTCAAGCTAAATACTACACATTTCTAATGTTTACGTTCAGCACTTCCATGACTTAGTAACTGCAACTAATCGATAAGATAAGCGTAAAATTCAGTAGAAGTTTCTTTTAATCAATTGACAAAAGTATTATTTCGGATGATGGTATCTTTTTATTGAAGAAATTTTGTACTAGGAAAATAGCTTTAAATTATTTTTCAAATGAAATATATGGCTTTACACGAATGAAATTTTAACACAAACATTTAAAAATAATAAAGAAAGAGATGCAATTTATTTTGATCTCATGTTGTTCAAATCAAATTCATTTAATATGGTTTTGTCGACTACTTAATTTGTTTTCAATAAAATTTTCCATTTCATATATATGTATATATATATAACTATATATGAAATGGAAAATTTTATATATATATATGTATATATATTTTATATATATATCAAGCAAGGTAGTAATTAGAATTTTGAAAAACTAATTTTGGTCTAGAAAACATCTTGCGCAATATGCTGCAAAATAAGTAAAATATAAAAATTGTAGTAAGCTCGCCTAAAAGTTACCAAGAGCTGCTGCTCCAAAAAGTTGAACACGTTTTTAAAAATTAATACATATGAAAATCAAACCATTAAACATGTAAAACATTAAAAAAACAGAATCAGATAAAAAAGTAAGCGGAAAATGGTAAATTAGCCAAACTCGACTTAAAAACTGGCTTTTCAAGGGAAATTTAATTTATTTGAACGTCGAATCAAGCTAACCCCATTACGCGTTTCGCCGAAACAGACAATTGAAACTTTTTCGCTACAAAATTTTTTTTAATTTAGACAAAGTGTCTTGGAAATTTTAATAGTCTCAATTCTCTGTTCCAATTTCCCGACGCGTCCGCACAAAATGACACATTAAGGTGTTAAAATATGTTAAACTATACCTAAACATCTTAAAACTAGACTAAAATCAAAAATATATATATAACTATAAATATATATATATATATATATATATATATATATAGCTAAGATATTAATAAAGTAGCTAAATGTTTTAGAAAAGAATAAATACGCAGTTTCAGCAATATTGTAAAAGAGAAAAAATATCATACTACTTTATACCTAAGTATGCAGCATGGTACAATGTAGAAGTACAGTAACGACAGCCTCCTGAGTAACAATGTACGGTGTTTAGATAATACAGCTATTTACGTATTCAGTTTACTTAAAGGTGCATGAATACTTTTTAAATAAATACTCATATAATGAAATAATACTTTTTACTTCCTTGTACGAAGTAAAAAGGAAGTATTGTAATCGCGAAAATTTTCAGGCAGCATATTTCGACGAAAATATCCATTTTGACCGCTATCGAATGCAATTTAACGATGTTTTGCGTGATATCTGTACGTAGGGACAGAATAAAAGATTTTTCCTTCAAAAAAATTATAAAACTGCTGTAATTATGAAGAGAATTTTTCATGGGGTCTATACGAACGTAATTACGTACGTGCGTACGTACGAACGGATCTCGCATAACTCAAAAACGAGTAGCCTCAGAACGTTGAAATTTTGTATATAGGACTGCTATAACATGTAGATGTGCACCTCGTATTTTGGTTGCAATCGGCCGCACCAAACGTATATAAATATATTTTTAGATATATCCACTCTGTTACCCGGCTCAGTGATCTCAGTTTCTTTACTCTTATATGTTTGTAAATTGTACATTTTTTGCTTTAAAAATGATTGAATTATGTTGTTTTTATCTTCCGGTTAAGGATTTTATGCGTTTAGAAAATCTGTGTGCAATATTTTTAGAATTATCAGCAATTTTAAAGTTGTTTAATTGCCGCTAAGCCTGTTTTTAATGGCGGCCATTGATGTTTACATTTGAAACAGGTGACTAGTGGATTTGTTGCCAATCTAGAGAAACTTAGCTTCACAACAACAAAGATAACGCATTCATTTATTATTGCCAATTAAATCATGCTTAATTCTTTCTGGAATTTTTTCGAGGAAATAAGTGTTTGAGATTTACTTCATAATTTTTAATATAGATATTTTGAGTTTTTATGTATTTTTGCGTTCTCGCGAAGTGAGAACTGAATTAATTAAATGAGAAATACTCAATCGTCTGTGAAACACTGTTTCTTTTTTGTTTTGTTTGCTTAATTTCTTTTATACATCATTCTAGCTTTATTATAGTATTTGAATAGAACATGTGGCAACGATTAGATAATTCTATTCTTTAAATGATATAAATTTTGTGCATTATGAGTTATAATATGAACGAAATATATACGTTAACTGTTATATAATTGTTGGATTATATAACAGTTAACTTAGTTTCCGTTATATAATTATTATATAAGTTAACTGTTATATAATTATTAATAGTGTTAAGTGAATCTAGCTCCAGAGTGTCGCTATGGTAAACAAATATTAAAGTGAATTTTAAAGAATGCATTTATTCTATTGTGGTTTATGCGCTGTCGGCGAAGTAGATTTAATTCAATCCAATAGTTTTAATTGAAATGCAAGAAAAAATGCGTATAATTTATTATTCCAATTTAATATTCCAATACAAGGAAGTCATGTGGTGTACACATCAGATTTTTTTATTAAGGCTTAGCTTTTTCATTATTTTGTTGATAGTCGTAAATTGATGTTAACAAAAGGTAAATATTATATTAAAACCAGCTAACCAGCAGATGATATAAACAACAACTAAAAGCAGGTAATTCATTTAAATCTGAAATTATAGAAAGAAAGAAATATTTTTAAATAATGCAAGCAAGCAAACATATACTTAAGTACATAGTTTGGAGGGAAATAATGCTAAAAGAAGAGCAATATGTAATTTATTTGTGATTATGTAGATTACGGCTAAGTACTTAAATGATATTTACTTAACAGGAGGAATGTGTAATGTTCGTAAAAGATTTTTAAGAGAAACCGACTCATGATCACGTCACCCGTTATAAAATGCATGAAAATCCCGTGCAGACAGCCCTTTCGGCAGAATTTGAACCCGGATCTAACTATCAAAAGTTATGCGGTTTTTACCGCTAGTCAGCATGTAGGCTGTGTAAAAGAAAAGCAATTATTTATTTTAGAAGATTAAAAATAAGGGTGAAATGGACTTTGTGCGTGCTTTTCTTCATAAAACTGACTGAAAAAAAGTCAGTTATATATGATGGAAATTACGTTTCTTATACCAGAAACTATGCTTATTGAATGTAATAGCTTAATATTTGAAAATATTGCTTTTCTTTCTTGTTGTCTATAAATAAACTGACAGAGAAACACGGATAAAAACATAAATATATCATGTTTTTTTTATTTCATTTTTTAAATAATTTTAATAAACGTTAAATTATTTACATGAATTCTAGAGTAATAAGAATTAAGGTTTTAAAATTTCGAATTTCAAGCATTGTTCCATAATGTATTAAAATAAAAACCATTTTCGTCCGAATAACAGTGTGGAATTCTTAGAATTTGCATACAACATTATCATTTCCATAAACAAATGCAAAAGTAACGTTTTGGCTCAAACTATTTTTATTCGGACAGCCTAATGTGCCATTCTTTCAAACTACCTCTACGGCCGGTTTTGCTTCTTTGAAGTGCATTCTGAAAATTGATAGGAAGGCTTACTATAAGGCCACAATTGCAAAAGTTTGAATTGCCTAACTGAAATCGATAAAAATGTTCAACGGGGAATTTGTGTATTGATTTGAGCGATACGTTACCCGTAAAATGAACATCGTAGAAACGTTTGAGAAAATTTATATACAGAATAGCCGCTATGCAATGAATTCCATTAATCCTGCCACTTACATTCAGTTCGGGAGACAACTGGGTAATCTATTTAACAGTAATTGATGTCTTTCGATAACACGAATTATAAAGATTTATACAGAGTATGTTCGCATAGATTTTAGACGTTTTTGCTTTGCTATAAAAAATCGGCTACTTGGAAATTTTTTTAACTGTACCTATAATTTTTAAAGTCTGCTGCTTGACAGTTTTTTTTTCCATCCAAAATGATGCTTTTAAAGAAGCAATGGATTGAAGGCTATGTTTGTGTTCTTTCCGAAGAAAATGCTAAGTGTTATTCGTAACTAGGTATTATAACTAGGTATTATGCTAAGTAATATTCGTAATTAGGTATTAAACGGCTGTGGGACAGCCATGGTGTTTCGATATTTAAAGCTACGAAGGGTAATATTATTAACAAGAAAAAACTATGGCTTCAAGAATTTGGTTTCAAGTGGAAACATTGTTCCAAACACATGCTGAAGGAAAAGACGGAGTGTTTCAATATTTGCAAGGTAAGATCTTTAATGTTAAAAATAAAATTCGGCAAATCAAAGCAAAGTTGCAAAATTATTAAAATGCTCATTATCAGCTGTAAGCAAAATGATTAATGCTGATTTGAATTTTAAAAAGATGAAAAACGTAATGTGCTTCTTCTTACTGCACGACATATCGCTCAACACAGAACGAGCTGAAGAATTCTTTTCGAGAAATATTTTTCCACACAAAATTTGAGAAATGTTGTCACAATAGATGAATATTGGATGTATTTAAAGACTGAAGTAAAAGTAGATCCATTTATTATCATCAAAGAGGGGAAAAGATCTTAAAACATGGTTCAAATAATCTAAAGAAAGTTTTCCAAAGGGATGTATGGCTGCTGCTTGTTTTTCATATAACGGCAAATTAAAAATAATAAGTGTGGAGTAAAATGTTACGACCAACTCCACATATTATCAGGACTCCAATTTTCAAATACGAAATCCAATATTTGATATCCAGTTTTCAAATATGAAACAGCTTCTCTTTATCCTCAGCGCCATCAATCCGTAGAGCTGCATGAAGACAAAGCAAGCAGTCGCACTTCAAAATCCACTGTTAACTTCCTGGAAAAAATGAAAAAAAAACGTATACCAACGCCATGCCCTTGCCTCATATCTCTACTAATCCTGATACATCTTTCACGGATTTTGGCACTTTTGAACTGCTCAAAAGGGGATTGCTCAAACGTTGACCTACTGCCCTACTTAGAGTTTGTAAAGCTGTTCAAGTTGAATGGGGTAAAATGAATCTTCCGATTCTACAAAAGTCTTTATTGTCTTGGAAATTATTGTATATAAGGTTCGCAAAGAATAAGGGTTATCAATTAGAGCATTTAAAGCTCAAAGATTTTGGATAAAATATTTTTGAAAATACAACGAAAATTGTCAAAAAATGTCCGAACAGCCTTAGTATATTATAATTTCGTTATTTCCCTGTCCTATCCTAAAACAGGCTATGTGCTGAAAATAAATCTGTAGAAAATGAATAATTTCGAAAATTAATTCCTGTCTTATGACTCTTATATAATGGCGCATGTACTTATATAACGGCAAAAACGGAGAGTAAAAATTTTTATCTACTTATAATTAAATAGAAACTTAAAAAATAGAAATAACGAGATGATATGTCACTCAGCTGAGAAAGTAACTAATCACCGTCTTAATCTACTGTTGAAAGACAAAAAACGAAGAGAAGACGATGAATAGCGTAATCGTTCTTAACTTCTGTCCCGCTAATTCGTTATCAAGTTTCTCTAATTTTTCTATTACTGATTATAATTATGCTATAAGTAAATTTAAAACTGTAAAACAGCGCTTGCTGCGGTCACTGTGAGTACAGTTATTTATGTTTGCTGCATATCAAAATTAAAGCGTATTAACAGAAATAGAACTTTATTATTAAGTATCAGAAAATCACTAATAGCAAATTGTGCGAAAATATTATTTAACGCAAATTATTTTCGCACATTTTAAAACGTTTATTAAGCTTAAAGTATTGGATTTAAGGTTAAATTTCTGAAAGTTTAAAAATGAGGAAAGAATGATCTCCTTTAGTTTTACCGCTAATCTTTCATTAATACGGTGTAAATCTGGCAAATTAACATTTCATCTCACAGAATGTACAAAACTGTTGATCGTGTTTTAAGGAACTGCATACTACTCTTCTCAGACAACACTTTCAGTATCTTGAAAGGTCTAGGGATCTATCCGGTCCGTTGAAATTCGGCGACCAAAGACATACACGACTTCTCAGTCGGGTTAAAATCCGATGAGTAAGCTGATCAGTCTACTCCAGTGATGTTTTCTATTTCTAAGTATTCTGACACCAGAGATGTTCGATGTGGACGAGCAATGTCGTGGTTTAATAAACACAAACAGCCTTGCATGGGATTCCAGCGTCTCGTTGTTGAATAAATTAGTAATTATGGAATATTCACCAAAGACATGCATCTCGGTGTGCCCATTTGTTATGATTCTACCAAGTTAAGTAACCATTTTCGTCGAAATATGATCTTTCATGAACAAGAAAGGCAAATTTTTCGTATTTCCTCCAGACCAATATACAAAGCTAGAATCAGAGTTTAGGCTACATATGAACTCTTCAGAAAAACGTCGAGGGTCTATTCCCTCTAACTCTATAGAACATGATGGCGAAACCAACTCCAACGAACATTTTGAAAGTGGGAATGGATTCAAACCATTGGTTTTCTTCCGTAAAGACCAAGCTGCTCAACCCTTCGTAGTAGAGCGATTGTTTTGAAGAACCAGTTTGCAGGTCTATAATCAACTGTTTTGTGACTTCACAATTTTTCTAACTAACATGGACTAGAAACGATGTTCAGATGCAGTTGCTACTCTTGTCCACCTTTTATCAAGTTGTTTATTAATCACTTTGTAAAATTTACCCTAAGTTTTTAATAGTTATCTTTAGTTAAAGCTACTTTCCTATCCATCCTACTTTCAGCTTAACAATTTCCTACCAGAATGTGTTTTCAGAATCGCGGTGATGAGTGAGAGCGGTATTTAAATCGAAGTTCCACTGACTTCGTTAGAGAGCCAGAGATTCTGACTTTTGGCTACACTCTTTCTAAGCTATTATTACGCTCGGCCATTTCTCAGACCCTTTGATAGCTTCACCAACTTAATTGATATACAGGAACCAACTAAAATCTGGATAAATTTTAGTTAAGACTATAGACTATATCTTTTAGTTAAGTTTCATTTCTTATTAAGCCCAAGTGGAGGCTCTGCTGTACGTCCTGAGAAAGAGACCATCTGTTAAATTCTTATTTTGAGAAATAAAGGGTAATTATCTCTTCATGAGATTTACGTATCTGTTCCTGAACTAAAGCGAATATCCGCTTACCTTTTCACGAGGTTCCTCACATTTAGCTGTTAGGTTAAAAAGGTTGGTACCCTACAACTTCACTGATTAAAACGCAGATCTACGTTATTGTTATAACACTATCTAGCTATACAAGCGTTAGATGTTAACTCCTAGAAATTCCTAGAACAAACAGAAAAATGACTTCCATACCGTGAAGTAAAATGGTATTCATAAATGAATACCATTTTACTTCAAAAGTCTAGTAAACCCAAATTCAGGTGAAATTTTAAAATAAACCTTTTTTTATTAATATGCCAGATTTACAATTATAAAAAATTGATCACAATGAGAGAAAATCAAATCTCCGCAGCTTGTGGGCAATTAAAAAAAATCTCAGGTCAAATTAAAATGTTGAATACAGAGTTACATGCCTTTTGGCTTAGGCCTTGGTATTTCTTTGAAGCACTTTTGGATATTGAAGTTAAAGCCGATTAAGCAATTCAGTGGCAAGAAGGAGTGACTAGTCAGCGATGGCTGCCAAAGGCTGTCTAAAGAACTTAAAAACTCTGCTCTTTAGATACGTTAACTAATCCGTATCCTGATGGAAGTTGATGGAGAAAGAATTGGAAGTAAATGTAAAATAATAACATAGTTAATTAGCATAAATTCCTTCAACATTGTAAGGCAGTTGTCTCAACACAAGCGGACCACAAGCGACCCGCGAATACATTTTTGGTAAATTAATTAGTAGTAGACATTAAATTTAATGAAAACAATTTGAAGAAAGGTTTCTGAATTTAATGATTTTGTATCCAATTTTACATTATTTTCATTATTATTAAAAACAAACGCCAGTAACTCCCTAGAAAATCTACTAATGGAGCTAATTATTCCCAATATTATGAAACTCTTTTTAAAAGATTTCAAGATACAGATTTGATTAAATTAGGCGCACACGCATGCAGTCTTAACCTTATAGGCCTCTGGGCGAACCAGGTGGGCTTGGGTCCTTAAGGCAGCTACCACAGAAATGAAATGTAAATTGATTAGCACGGGACTTCGTTGCAAGTGTCAGGAGGCCCATGAGTTAAGAAGTCCCTGAGTATACTTCGGAAGATAAGTGCTCTCAGTTAGGAATTTTTGCAATAAGAAAACTAATTTGTTTGGGAATGTTTTTATACATGAGCAGTTGTTTTCGCAGTTAAAAATAAGTAAGTGTAAAAAAAAAAAAAAAAAAAAAAAAAAGGGAACCAAAATGAAGGATGACCATCTATGTGAATTCGTGATGAAGGTAGTTTCTAGCAATTTTAAGGTATATTTGCTCTAAGGAATATTATATTCCTGGTCGATGACCATGTTCTTGCTTTGCGAAACGTTATAAAAATATTGGGCGATCATAATTTATGTTTCTACTCGAGTTTATCAATCAACCGCCACTTTTGTCCTTTATTTCTTTGGGTCACAACTAATGAATACTGATCACTCTCAGAAAACACATTTCATTTAAGCAACACCACAAATATAACATGCTTGCATTACCTAACATGTTGTGATTCGCGCAATTTGCATATTTCTTACTCTATTTGATACGTAGAGTTCCAACTTGCAGTATTCAGTTGTAGGTAATTTATATGAATAACTATACCTTTGGACATTGATTAAAAAGTTTTATTAGTGGGCATATTTTCTCATATTATATTTTAAATTTTATGAGCAGTGTATTTGATTTAACGCCAGCAGGAATATTCACAACTTCCTTTCATTTTCCTTCCATTTCATTCGGCAACAATAAATTTCGTCCATAACATATATACCTGTTTTCCAAATAACTATGCTTTCAATCAAGGATTTTAGATATTATTATCTGCACTTTCGGACGGAATATAAGCATTAACTATTATTAACTATTATAGCTATTTTATATATATATATATATATATATATATGAGATGATAGACAATGTCGCGCCAGTGTCCACGACACAGTCGACTGATCTGCTATGGGATAAAAATCCCTTAATTCTTAGTTGTCAAATTCCCGAAGAATCAGACCCCGAATTTTTATTTTGCACATTAGAATTAGTTTCAGTTTCGTTGTTCTCATTTCGGAATGGGCAGATTTGAGCCCAGTGATAACAATTTGGTATCCCTTTTTTGGTACATATTCTACAAGGTGATGGGGCGATACCGTCAAAATTATTACTATTAGTATGGTGACTTACAACTTTCTTTCTTTGATGATATTGCTGTTAGATTTATTTCCAATTTGTTGAAAACTATGAGTTTTGTAATTAGATGCATTGGGTCGATTATCAACAAACTGACGATTATTATTTCGGAAATTAGCTTGTCTGAATTGTTGACTATTCGTATCTCTGTTATAATTTTGCGAATTTTCATCTTTAAATTCATGAATTTGTGGAAGTTTGTGGGCTTGGTCTAGCCAAGTTATCGGATCAGCGGGACTTTGAACAATCATCAAAGACTTTAAGTTCGTTGGCAAACGATCTGTCAAACCTTCTAAAATTGATTTATCCAAATTAAGCCGCTTATCCACTTCAATTTTCTTTCGAAAGTAAATTGTGATGTCTTCCGTGGCGTTATATTTTAAATTAGCGAAATCGCCGAAAGTAGTTAAGGTGGGATCGATAAAGTTTTCTTTAATATTTGTTCAAATTCTGAGTAAGTTTTTAGCTCATATCAGTTTTTGATATAGAGCCAGAGGGCTTTTCCCTTAATGTAACGAGAAATATTTTGAAGTTTTCAATTTTCGTCCTTATTTTTGCAGACTTTGTTAAAATAACCTAACCAAGAAATTATGTCACTGTCCTTAGAATCTTCAAATGGAATAATATTTAAATCTATTGCAGCTTGATTCATGTTCAGTGAATCGTCAAGATTAACGGGTTCCTGATTTGTCGACATTGTAACTGAAACTTTAACATTTTCTTGAGAACAAAAAATGTGCACTTTTCTCAAAATATTTTTACAATAGTTAAAATATGTTTTTAAACCAAAAACTCTACATAGTATTATCAACACTTTATAGAATAATAGACTTAAATAAAAATTTTGTATTCTCAAATTTTATGATTATCACTACACATTTCAGGATAATACCAAATCTTACTTAGAATACTATTTTAATTAGAATGAGACTTGAAATTTAAATAAACTCGTAATTACTTTAACATAATATATTTAAAACAAACTATTGTCGTAGCAACTTAGTTCACACACTGAGAAAAAATAAATTCTTAAAATATGTTTTTACTTGGCTATTGAGTATACTATTTAATCCTGCTCGTTTGTGTGCTGTTAAAAACAAAACACATCATAAATGATTGAAATTCTTCAGCTTCTTTCCAGCAGACGATATACAACTCATGCGGTTCTAACTATGAGACGCGCTCAAAATGGGACAGCAAAGCTGTTTCACAATTCACAATTCTTCAATTGCAAAAAAAAAAAAAAAAAAACACAGCATAAATGATTGAAATTCTGCACTTCTTTCCAGCAGACGATATCCAAATCATGCGGTTCTAACTAGTATGAGACGCGCTCAAAATTCGAAGACAAAGCTGTATCACAATTCACAATTCTTCAGTTGTAAAAAACAGACACAACTTGCACTTGAAAATTTATTTTTCTTCCATTGGAATTATTTCCCTTTTGGGTACACCCATCCTGCCGACTCCTTGTGATGTACCAGCTTTAGTCATAGCTTAAATTATCAGACGATCAGTTTTAAAAAAAAACAGGATCCTTTTATTATTATTCAGGAGAAATAGCAGTTACAAAATCAGATATCCGGAGTAAATAAAAAGAATTACTAATAACTTTTTGTATGAAGTTTACTGCATCGTGACATTTAAGAAAAAGCCCCCTATATTCCTTTGCGAGTTCATTTATAGCCTCTGGAAAGGCGGAGCTTCCAAGAAATGACTTCAGCCTCGTCAGCCAATCCAGTTCGCTTTAAATATTTCCAGAACATTCTATAACTGTACGTGTAGAAAAGGCGGGAAAACAACTTGACTACGGGGCTGTGGATTTAATTCCACGTACTTTCAAATAAGAGAACGTCGCCATTATATATATATATATATATGTGTGTGTGTGTGTGTGTGTGTGTGTGTGTGTACATATTTTTCATATATATGAAATATATATATATATGAAAGTTTGAAAATTATGAAATGATATTTAAAATTGTTTGTAGCGCCATTAAAATGCACAAAATCACATTTGAAAACTGAAATACTGAACTTAAAACTTTATGGTTAGAAATGTACACCTCTGTAAGCAACATGTGCCGCATTTTCAGCTATTTCAATCATTTTACAAAATGATGGTTCAGTCTCTAAATCCAGAATTGTATAAATAGTACATGTTTTTGAATTTCTGAATGATTGAGACAAACTTAAAAGTATAACAAAAAATCTCAAAATGGCCCATCCATCACGTTTAAAGCAGTCTCTTGATATATTTTAAATATCTTGCTTAAAATCTGTATTAAAATCAAAGTTCATAAATTCTTGCAAGCGCATAATTTATCAAGATTACTCTGTATGTTGACTTTCAAATGCTGGCTTGCTTCCAAAGTAGCTCAATATCAGAATTCTTGCCATTCATTCATTGTGAATAATTAATGTAATTATTTCTTGTTGCTCTTATTTCGGTTTGCATTTTTGGGGGTCAACAAAGGTATTTCTCGACAATTCCATTTGTTTTGACTGACAACAACCAAATGTTCTTCATATAATTATTTTATTCTTTGAAGCACTTAATTTAATGTAAAATGTGTGTAAGGCTAATTTAAAATATGTGTAATGTTAAAGTTCTAAAAATGAAATATTCGAACTATTCACACACTGCGACTTTACATGCCAAAAACTTTAATTTTAAATGCTTTAAAAAACTGGTTTTTAATCAAAGGTTGCAGGGGGCTTATGTAGCAGAGAAATTTAAAAAAAAAATAAACTTACATAAATATAATAAAAATATCGAAAAGAAAAAATATAAATGTTTTATTTGCCTTTTAAATACATGCACATGAAAGCGAAATATAATATGTATAAAATTAATAACCTCTTGAAGCTATATACATACGCAGAAATTATACAGCAAAATGATTAAAAATTTGATCAAATTGCATTTAATTTTAGACATTATGAAGCTCTTATAAAGCTAGTACCAGAGAATAATTTAAAAAGCAGATTTTGTTCCAGTATTTATTTATATTATTTATACATTACTAATAGGTCTATAATTTTAAAATCAAAGACATTTTACTTACTCGACATCTATTTTGGTGAAAATCTAAAAGTCGTAAATATTATCAGTAGTTTTTCTACCAGAAGTAAATTAAAGATCAAAGTATGTAAGATTTTTAAAGAGAAATTGTCATAGATCTGTATTTCAAAAGTGCTGTAAAATGCGTTTCGCATGGCATAGGCACAAATCTGTATTTTACAGTCTCGGCGTTCAATTAATTATTCTAATCAAAATCACGTAATAAATTTGGCGTTACCGAATACTTTCATTAATTATAATAATGTTATAAATGCATATTAAAAGTGCTAGGAAAATATATTCTAACTATATTCATTTTCAAATCATATCATTAGATCAGCCATGTCCAACTAACAATACCCGGAGTTTGTTGATGAAGCCCATGCTGAGTTACCAAAATATGTACCAATATATGAATATGCCGCAGGAGATGCTGCGTTTAAAAATAAGAACTTGTTCGGATGATTTTTGTGGACATGAATCCTTCTTTAAATAAGATGAGTATTCATCTTTAATTTCAGAATTAAATAACGATAAGTTCAAGAAACAAACTCAGTTTTTCTAACTGTAGTTTTATATTCATATACTTTTCTGAAACTGTGACTTAATTTATATTGCAGAAAATAAGAAGTATTAAATTTTCCGCGCTGTCTTTGATCTTTATTTCTATTTTTCTTTCTTTTCTGTTTTTTGGGTGAGAAGCTGAGTGACTCCTTTCAGATTTTTTATCGACGTGAGAGACCTAGAAATCATGAATAGATGGACACCCACCATTTAAGTGGATTATGATATTTCAATTAGATAAACTCTTGACAAATGAAATAAAAATATAAATGTAAGAAGTGTCTTATTACTTTTGAATTTAATTGAAATTTAACAGCAAAACGTATTATGCATTACCAATTCAAAAATGCTGAAAAATCAGGTTTATTATATAAAAGTTTAAGAAAAATATTAAATAATTATAGCAGCAAATTTGTTAGAGAAACAAGCTCTCATTGTAAACTAAACACGTGTTGACTTTCATAAAATTTCAGTAAGGTACGCAATAAACTGTTAGGATATATACAAAAATTTATTGAATACTTCAATAAAAAATGAATTACTTTCTTGCCCTATATTACCAGCAGTTTCCTAGACATTGTAGCTAATACTTATTCATACATTTTAAAACTGAGTATCAAGTTTGTTCATTTGCTTTAATGCACTGTTGTACAATAAAATTTATAGCTCAGAATGATATAGTATATCCCAGCGGTTGGATGAAATGGAAGAGATAATGTAACTTCTAACATATTTCTTTCCTGTAGCTAGGTATTTCTTAGTCCATTCTGTGTTTATTTCGTGCAAACGCGTCAAGTGTTTCCAAGTTAATGCTCTCTTTTATCATTCTACAATTTGTTTCGTATGTGCAGCATATTCTTTCAGCAAGACTTGTACATTTTGCACCTGAATCAGTGAATTAATATTCACGGAAAAACACGAGATATTTAATACTTTCAGTAACAGTGAGAAAAATCAAAATAGTGATGTTGCACTGCCTTATTATAACTCTTACCTGTAAGCCATACTTTAGATATTAGGCACAGTTTTGCTAATACATGCTTTGAGAATATTTAAAACCTTTCAAGTTTACTTACAGTGTGTTTTGTTCTATTACTTAAAGCGCATATTAAATAAATTACAACTCGTCTTATAATCTATGTTTAACTTCTTCCATTTCTAAACTGGGAGAAATTGATTTTCCCAGGGCCCGTGGCCATAAAACGCTAAACATCACTATGGACCCGAAAGCCTTTTACAGTTAAGCCTATGTGTTATATCTAAATATTTCAGTTCTTATAAATGTTATTTAAATTTGTTTACAATGTCCTCATATCTGCAGTTAAAATAAAAGAGACAATATTATCAATGATGATTATATTTACATATTTATTTTTTCCATACAAAAAGAAGTGGAATCTGAAGAATTTAAATATCACTACGTGTGATATCTTTGTCATACTTACATGCAAATTTTAAGGGAATTTTACTCTGTGAAACATTTCTAAATTCTGAATGTGCTTGTCTGATAAGTAAGGTATGTTTTTACTTTCTTAGGAAAAAATAGTAAATAGTATTCATACTGACAACACAATCTTAATTTTTTATTACTTTATTTTTTATTTCTTTTAATTACGTTTCATGGTATTCTAACATCACTCATGCGCATATTTCGAATAAAACTTTCTGGCTCAGCGCCTCAAATACAATAAAGTGAGCCGCCACTTATACTTCGCTCACCTATCACATTTCATATGGTGGGTCCAAGAAGGGAAACTGAAGCGTATCATATGATAGGTTGATATGATGTACATATGATATGTCGGAAGTGATACACTTACTAAATTTTATCTCAAATTTAGATCTCTTAATTTTGTTCCTGATGGAACCTTTATAAAATGTCAAGTTCCAGAATGTAAGGCATTTCCATATGCAGAGGCGTTATTTAAACATTGTACAGTATCTTATGTTATGAGGTATTTTGCCTGCCCTCTTAGCGAGCCTTCGTGGTGCCTCTGTGCACGCTCAGCGCGTAATTGAGAGGTCCGCGATTCGATTCCCGGCGAAGGCGTTGCATATTTCTCATCTTTCCTGCTTCCAAAATACCTAATGTCTCTACAATGTTACAAATTTTGTAAGCATGTAGATAATTTTCGTGAAATTATGCGTAAAATTGTAGTATCGCATGTATAATGCAACATGCAACGATACAAAATGGGAAGTTCAGCGGGGAAAATAAGGTTACTGGTGCAAGTCGATTTAACATTAAAGTAAAAGGCTATCTCGCCGTACTGGCAATGATTTTGGAGATTACTTTCTGTCGTCAAACTTGACGGCATTTTGGTTTGATAATGTATAACTGTAATTGATATAATTCCTATGTAACTGTATCCGGTCTTATATGGAACTATAACTATATATTCCTTCTAGCCATTTCGGGAAACTGAAGGGACTGGAAATTTCTCGTCCGCTATAAGAGCGGTGACAGTATCAATTCTCAGTTAAATTCAGATTTGAGTTCAGAGCTTAGCTCAATGTACTGAGAGCGAACTTACAGAATGAGGCTTTGTATATTGCAATATATTTAACATTCTTAGTAGTATGAAGTGATAACTACTGTTCATGCTTTGCCATACTGAGAAGAGCTGTAAGAGTATTTTTGCAATGAGTTCCAGAACTTTAATGTGTTTCTTTCGGGAAAATAAATTTTATCATAATCACACCATATCATTGATATGTATACCATTCATTCCATTATGAATCTGTACGCACGTAACAGTTTTTGACGTCAGTACGTAGCGGTGGATTTGAATGCCAGTAAAAGCGATTGGATGAACAACTAAGACAACAGATGGCTACCTTTGCTGTACCTTTGCTTCCAAGAAAAGATGGAAGGCTCCTCAATTTCCGTTAAACCAGAGTTGACAGCAGTTCAAGAAAAGAGAGAAGATGGTAAATAACAGATAAGAGGACATCAAATCAGTTCAAGAAAGGATTGAAGCCGATAAAGACGATCGAAATGACTGCCATAATAGAAACAAACTCTAGGCTATGGAAGGCAGAATAGACACGGTTGAAAGTTGGTTGAAAGTTGGAGAAATCCAGAAGTTGGAGAAATAGAAGAAACAGTTTCTACTGTCAAACAACAAATCGAAGAAATAGATTCTGCTGTCGAACAACAAATCGAAGGAAGAGTTTCTACTGTCGAACCACATATCGATGACAGGGTTTCTGCCATCGCCATGGAAGATAAAAGCTTCACGTAACCCATAGTGACAGCAGGAAACAATTCTGACTTCTCTAAATTTGTACGTATAAATCTTCCCGACACTATTTAAAGCTTTTTTCTAAAGATACTCTAAAGTAAGTGCTCTTTAATCTTCTATAGTTCATAACTTTCTCGAAAAAAACCTGAATTTCATGAACTTAACGAAATGAACTTGATAATCTAGGATAATGAATCTTTCTGTGCGTAAGGATTTGAAGGCCAGTATAAACATCGGCTTCCTTGTAATCATTACTCATAATTTCTAAATAATGATTAGTATATTATTTAGTATTCTTCGGCATTTGAAATCATTTTAGGAACAGGAGTAACTTATGTCATTTGTAAATTTGCTTGATGAGCTCTGTATTCAGCAAAGCACTATCGATTTCAGATTACCGCGCGAACATTCACGAAACGATTTAAATTCTAGTCAAAAGCACTGCGTTATAAAGAGGAAGAACATTTATTGTAATTGTCATATATTTACCTGAATTCCACTGAATGCTTTACATACTGCGAGAAATATAATATTATAATATATTTCTAAATTCTTTCTTCAAAATAACGAGTCCATTTTTATATAAGTAACCAGAAAATTGGGCAGTTTAAACAAATAAACGACAATGTTTACTTTTGTTAAGATACCATGTGTGTTTGGTATGCAGTGATGAATAGCCGCCAGTAGGGCGATGAGCAGTGTACTGAGTGCGCTAAGGATGAGTTAACTGAGTGACTCGCTTATCCTCCTGCCTTCTTCTCACTCCTTCATGTAAGGACAGTTTCAAAAACTTTCTCACAATAACTAATTATTGAACGCTTTCTTGACATATATTATAAAAATTCTAACGAATCTTATTCAATAAGTATTATGTATAAAATAAATGTGTTCGTTTGCAATTTTCGTGTGCAACTTCCTTATGAATTACTAAACTATGATGATGCCGGGCACTACCAAAAAGACAAGGTAAGAAATTGTTCTTTTCCTCACTTTGGTAATTTGTTGTAGAAATATTTACAACAATATAAACTTCAGTAGAATTTTAAAAATGAATTTTTCTCTCAGTATCTGTAAGGACGCTGAACACTGGTAGTTCGGTCCGAGGTTCGAAACCCGCGAACGGGCTGGCTGCATGGGCGTTCTCGTGGTTTTCCCCATGTGTAATGCGTATACGAGCCAGTTCCCATTAGAAAGGCAGACAGCCCGCGTGTGCTTTGCTATAATTGAATAATCCAATCCATCCTTTCAGTATCTGAACAGAGTCGCGTTCCGCAAGTTAACATAATTGACTTTCAAAGTAGGAAGACTAAAAACGGATCAGTTTATTTTTCTTGTATTGTAATTTGTTTGGATGACATTCTAAAACACTAAATCTAACTGCATTAGATTAAATTTCGAAACGGTAAATTCTGTTGAATTCTCATCCATTTTTCTTTCGTATTATTACGAGCTTTGTACATATGTCGATAATTCTGGTGAAACATGTGATATTGTTTTGGTATAATTTAACATAAAAATGTAAAGAGGTGATGCATTGCTGGAATACAGAGCAAGTGTACTTAACATTGAGTATATCGCTATCTTTCTAAATTGGCGAGATTTCGCCTAGCTGATGATTCTTTCGGTGACTAATTTTTCGCTAAATATGGCGAGATGTCTCGAAAAGTCGCCAAACTTGGCAACTATTTGGTGACACTTTGATCCGGTCCCTGAATAACTGTAAGGGGTATTGCAACTAAAGAACTGTAAACGATCGGGGAAAAATTATGTAAGATGGGGAGATCATCAGTTTGGAAGTCGTAGTTGTTTGATCAGAGCAGCTTTGTGTATTGAGATCGTGAGAAATTCATCATTTAGATACGCTTTGCAAAAGCTATAGGAGTATAAAAATTTCAGAACTGGAGAAGTGCTTCTTTTAATAAAATAAATTTTAACAAGCAATCATCAGTTATGTGTGCATTCAACCTATTACAAACCCGTACGCACTATATACAAAAAGCGCTTCTCCATTATTTCTCATTCCAAAAGGGTTAATAATGCATACGAATTTACGCATATATTCATTAAATTATTGAATTTCTGACATTATTTCCAAAATTGGAAAAGGTATCTACTGTCAGCCTTGTGATTATCCTCATTAATGTTTATATATTGCTAATGTCAATAAAAAGTTTTAAAATAATCGCAATCTTTTCCAGCCGCATACTCACTTATTTTAAGTTCACGGCTTTAGTACAATAACCTTTGAACTGCGCTCCGTCGAACCATGGATCTTTTACTTTTTTCTAGAATTTCTTTACAAATTTCGCAAGTCAAAATCAAAATTCAAAAGTATTTTAAATACTATGGCGAGAATAAAATTAACATTATAAAACAATTAATTGCATGATATTATTATTATTTATATTGTTATTTTTACCTGAAATTGTATGTTCTGAACCTGCTTTTGGAGTGAAATCGTAAATAAGTAATGGTTTTCTTTCTAAAGTATGTGCCACCAACACTGATATAGTTTTAATGATTTCTAAGTCTGCCTAAGTCTGTCCTAGTTTCAGGGACTTCACTAACAAAAGTTATAATATCAGATGACACAAAACAAGAGATTTTGAGGATCATTGTTTTAATATTTTAGACCGCTCTTGAGTTTCTCTGCGACTCTCATTTTGCAACAATTGCAATAATGTTATTACACTAAAACTAAAAGTACGGATTATTAGTGAACTATATTTTTATGATATGACAACAATCTTAGTCCATTTAGTTAATACACTGAGGTAAAAATAAACATTTCTAGAAGATATAACTGCTGCTTATGGGATAGTAAACATTTTCCAAAGCTTTTTACTTCCTTGTAAAGAAAAGAAAGTACTGCAGTACCGAACAAATTTTGGGTATCACAATTCAATAGAAATATCTAACTCGACTGTTCCTGAATGTAAATTGACTCTTTTTTTTTTGCGCCACGTCTGTCCGTGCGTACAGAATAAAGAACCAGCAAAGGATACGAAAGATTTAGACTCAAAATGATTTTTTTCGTGATATCTGTAAATACGTATGCGCATAGTATGTATGTACATATATATCTCGCATAACTCAAAAAACAATTAGTCGTAGAACATTGAAATTTTGTAATGGGACTGCTATAACATCTAGTTGTGCATCTACTTTTTATTGCAATTGGCAGAGCCAAACATGTGTCGATTGAAATAAAATATGCAGACCCATTCCCTTACCATGCTTAAAAGTCCTTACCCGGCATTTATTTTCGCGAATCGTTTATCGTAGTCATATATTTCCAATTACAGAAGTGTTTTAAATGATTACAATTTTCGTGTTTTTTGCAACGTCAAACTTAAAAAAAAAAAAAAAAAAAAAAAAAAATTCGACAAGTAACGAAATTTAACTTTTAATGCTGTCTCCATGTTCTCATACTTATATCTGGAAAGTATTTATACTCATTATGAAAAAATAAAATTTAAGGAATTTGTGCTGTCATGCGAGAAAATTGACAGTGATATTTAATTTCGAAATTTTCACTTTTTGATGTCATTTTCAACTGGCCTTAAAAGATCGACTACTTAAGTTAGAATAATTCGAGGAAATATGTTAAAAAGAAATGCAGAAACAAATGTGCCTTACAAATATAATTTAATAGGCCTTACAAAGAATTCATGTAAAGTGTACATCAGATTTTTTCCTTTTTTTATGGAGGAAAAAAATTAGAAATATCTATCTAATTTAGATAAATCAGCATTATGAAATTTGCATGTTTACCATTAAATTTGCATGTTACCATTACATGAATAATAATAAAAATTTTATCAAGATTGAATGATTTACATGAATTATAATTTCAAACGCATATTTAAATCTCTGAATTTAAAATTTATTTATTTTTGTGAGTAAGAAGTCTTATTCTCACAGAGATACATGAATTATTTTTGTTTTCTGAATAAAGTAAATATTGCTTTTAAAGAGAAAAGGAAAATTCAAAAACAAATTGCTTTGTGAAGCGGAGTTCCAAATTATTAACTCTAAAGAATGTTATTAAAAGCTAACTCTAAAGAACTGTTTGGCTTAAAGTAACCTTTATTTCTTTCCACGAGCATGTTTGAAACGATATTACTATCATAAACCCACGCAAGAAACTAAAAGACAGAGTATTATTTGACTTTTAATTTCAAATAAAAGCCGTCTCTTCGAATATTTTCTTTATTACTTCAAGAATAACTTTTGTACTTTGGTAGCTTGTGGAAAAATATTTTTATTTTTTGTTCTTCATTGCTTGAGGGAACACGAAATTTAATTAGCTATTCAATTGTGCACTTAGGACATTTTCCTGGGCGTATAAAAGCAAGATGAAAATACTGAGAACTTTCATATTGTAAAATAATTTCCATAAAAATATTTATTAGTTACATATTAAATAGTAAAGCGCCATTACCGTAAAAGAAATTAACACAAAAATATCTGATATAGACACTACGTGACATCTTTAAACGGCCTATTAAATTATACATATGTTTATATGTATTTATGTAAGGTAATATCCAAAGTTTTGAAAAGATTTGGCTTAAATCATGATGCTTATTTTTAGCTGATATTAAAATTATACATAAAAATAAGCTAAATATTATTAATTTTTTGTATTCTTAATGTGTAAATAATTTCTGTACGATGAACGTAAAAGTATATTGTTGCATATTCTTCCGAGGGATTTAGAAAGGGAATAGAAGCGTTACACAGAAAGTTTTAACAACTTTTCAATTTAACTGAAGTTCTTACATGAGTTTTACTAATGTACTAAAGGATATCATGTTCAATGATATCACTGAAAGGAAATACAGATATTCTTTAAAAAAATTCTGCCCGTAGTAGAAGTACATTTTATATTAGCGTTTATGAACAAGCCTAATTTTCCCTTCATTTATGCTAATAACTTTACTAAAAACTTATAATCTTGTAGAGACATTAGGTATTTTTTGGAAGCCGAGAGATGAAACATTAGCAATGGGAGAAATACCTTATATACTCCCCTTTTTAAAGAGCAACTGGGGTTTTTATGGGACCCAGTCGCCAAATCCTGGATGTGCAGAATTCTCATCCAACACCTTTTTAGTTCGGGCGCCACTGGAGAGACAATAGGATTTTTTGTAATCAGGAAAGATGAAAAATTAGCAACCGTCTACGCCGGGAATCGAACCACGGACCTCTGGAATACTGGCCCAGCGTGCAGAACCACTACACCACGAAGGTGGGAGAAATACCTTATAATCTAAACATCAGACAGTATTTGTACTAAAATAACTTAAATTTCATTTTCCCTGCATCAGAATTAAGAGTAGATTAAACTAGTTTTTCTAATTTGATGTCTGCTTAAAAGCAATTTTCAAACAATTTTGTAGCAGGTACATACAAAACTGGAAATCGAAGCATCTTCAATTAATTTCAAATGTTCTGAAGATTTTCATAATATAACGAGTTAAGTATCATAAATTTCACTGTTTATTCCTAAAAAACAGAAACGTATTGTGTCATTAATGATAAATATAGTTTAAATGAGATAGGAAACATATTATTGAAAGTATATTATCATGCAAAAATAATACAAATGGCACACACCAAAAGAAAGGACAGATCATTCTTACAACTATTTTTAACGATACAGGCGTGAGCTCAACAATACAGAGTGTCACCTTCGAGATGTTGATGCATATTTAGTATTTGTGACGCATGCTGTCCGCTAAACATTCGACAAGAGTTTGAGGTTTCACTCTCATTCATTTCTTCGGGTGACTGTAGGCAAAGAATATGTATTCCTGTAGGATTTGGAAAGGGTTCTCACTTTGAGCAATATGTCTGTCCAGTGCTCCCAGCCTTGCTGTGCTGAATTTAGCTCCGAGGAATATGCAGGCCATGTCATGAGCTTAATATCTTTCTCTGCTAGTGTATCGAACACTACTCTATGCTTTGTCATCTGCAAAAAGAAAGTCTAGATTAACTGCAGCATGGAAAGAACGGACATCATTCAGGAAAATTTTAAAGCAATACTCTTGTGATACCACTGCACCTCTGCCGATAATGTGAAGAGGAATTCTGCCATTGCGCATGATATCCGTCCGCACAATAACTCCTCGGTTTCCTAGACATTGTGTTGATGGTAACGAAGCGCTTTCCTTCCCATACTAACTGGTATTCTGAATCACTGTTGATGCAGAAGCGGGATTCGTCAGACAAAAATGATTCTGAATCGTTGTTGATAACTCCAGCGAAGATGCTCCTTACATATAGACCTTACACTTATTTTTACTGCGACTGCGCTATTGTCGAAAGCGAAAATTTTAACAAATGTCAAGCACTGTAAATATGGTTAAATTCACATCAGTTACATACGTATGCTATTAAAAGTAAAATGAAGATTTAAATTATTAATAAATGCATTTCTTTCTCTTTCGTTAATTAAGCATATATTTATTTGATTTGAAGGATACATTAAAGATCCTGCGTTTCGCTAAATGGCAAAGCTCAGAAATGGTGGCGTGATTCCACGAGCAAACGTAAAATGTATTTAAACTATTTCAGTATTGAAACTATTGTGAAGCCAAGTATAGGATTCATAGAATTCAATATAAAGTAGCATGATATAAGGGATAAAAAATTTTGAAATTATTCTTACACCCGTTTATAACTCCAAAACTTATAAAATCGTAAGATGACATATTGAAACTTGTAGCTTTCTTGCAGTGTCTGTTCAAGCTGCCATTCAAATTATTGGTAAAACTCAGAAACATTTCCACTGGGAATAAGACACTTTGTTATGAATGTCATATTTTTATTTATTTTCACGTTTTTTACAATTAATTAAATTCATTTAAATATGAATTAACCCGTGTAATGCCTAATGGCAGAGCAAGTTATAAATAAATTAAAAAAGTGGGAATAAACTTTTCGCTTCCGAACATTTCCATAAAATTATGTACATTACAATGTAATGCCCATTCTGGGGTTACAAACAACATTTTAAAGCTGAACAGAGATGTTTTGTTACCTAACGGAAATAAAGAATGTAATTTTAAATCAGTTAATTATTTGAGCGTTATTTATGCAGCAATAAATAAAAAACTATATCATAAAAATTTCCTCTCGATTTATTTTTTCTTGATATTTTCATTTGTTGCTTTCGTTCACATATTTTTAGAAAAACGGTAGTTCGCAATTTTATATAAACCTAGAAAATGTATTTCCTCCAAATAATAAGTGTCGTTGCTTGTTATTTCTTAGAGCTCTCGTTTAAAGCTTCCTTTGACACAGTTGACAGTTTTAAACTATGTGAAGTTATGCTTATGACAGTGTGTCAGCAATATTGTGTATTACTTAGCTGACATCCGCCAGTAAATATATCTATCTATTTGTATGAAATGTAAGGTGAAATCTGAGGAAACCAAAATTGTTTGAGAAAAATATGCAATATGAGAGCTTTAGATTATAATTTAAAATCTCAAGAGGTGTCTGCCTTAAAAACTTTTAAAGAAAATGTAAGTTCACTTAACAACAGGGCACTTACATTAGGCCAAATAATCATGTTTTGTCTATTTCAAAACATTTTTTACGATGTATTACAATTAAAAATATTTATTTTTCAACTTATTCCATTCATTGTACTAAACACTGCAACCTTTTCCTTTAGTTGAACTGAAGCCAATTAATATTTCTGTTGAACTGAAATTGAAACCATTTTGGAATTCATTTCCCAGCGAATTAACACTTAGACTTAATTCATTTCACTAACTCCTGATAAAGATAGAGCGGAAAATGTAAATATAATTTTCTATTTTTTGTTTTGGGATGTTTCGCCCGCTCCCTTTTTCTTGTTTTTTGTTTTTTGAATATGGTTTATTCCGAACAGAATATTGCATATATGTTAAACATATTTATTTTTTATTTTATTTTGCATCAGATATATATATATATATATTCCTCTAATAGGCAAATGCATAAACAAATATAAGCATTAATAAGGGGAAGTAACGTCAGTAATAGTATATAGAACAATACATGACTCATACATATACACATTTTTTGTAAAAAATATACGTAATGTGCAAAGATGTTATCATTAAGGTATTTCTTAATTTCTTATGCTTAGATACGATGCTTCATGGATTCTGTCCGGCATTACACACACCTGTTAAAAATGAAAAAAAAAATGAAAGCCTAAGCTCCTTATAATAAATATTAAATGATTTGGGTGAAAAACTTCGTTTAAGGAATTTAGAAATCACAGCGCTCTATTAAATGGGTTACGATTGATTTTGCATTGAAGCGGAACAATCTAAGTGATAAGATTTATATCTAAAGCATTTTAGATATAAATAATATAACTTAGATTGTTGTTTAAGAAGGAATCTCTCACCTTAGATAGACAGTTCTCTTGCGATTTGGTATTTTTAGTCTAAGCTAACTCAACTTCCACGTCCATTCATTCAAGAAAGAGAACCAATGCAAATGTAATGCACCTATTGCCAAGATGAACGAGAATAAAGGGAAGGGCAAATGTTATTTTGGGGTTAATGTCAATTTACACTACGTTTTTTATGCTGGAGCAAATAAAATGCTGTAAATATACAAAATATTTAGCCGATTTTCTGTGACTTTATTTGATTATAACTTTTCCTTGAGCTGTGACGAATTAGAGCATGTGTGAGACTTAGTACGATATGAAAAATGTATAGTAGAAGGAAAATTGTGATATGTATTTCTCATTTGATTTTGCCTAGCATGCATTAATTTCTTCCTACTGGCCCTAACTGAACCGAGATTTTGATTATTTAGTAGATGTAAACTATATGAAGAAACGATATTTCTTTTTAAAAGAAATAATCCTCTGATTTTAAGTTTTTAAATATTACTTCAACAATGTTGCTTCTTATGCTGTTTATTTATTTTACTTTATAGTTAATTTTTAACATAATAGAACTTACATAAACAAAACTTTGTATTGATTTTTCAGCTTATAAATATCCCAAGAAAGACGCAAATATTAAGTAAATAAATAAGAAGGTAATCATACACATTTGGTTTTCGTAATTCTTAAAAAAGCAGGGAAAATAATGCAAGCCAGAAAATATCCAAATCATCTTCTCTTTCCTATAAATTCTGTTTTTGGTTGTTATTGATATGGAACAGCTGCATATAAGATCGAGATTCGTGGACTTAATTCATCATTCCCAAAGGATCCTTAAAAATTATTTTAACTTTGCCTTATATTCTTACGAAAATCGTTATTTCTTAGCCTGCAATAACCAAAATGTTTGAAAAAAATTTGTGTTCGGTAAGTATTGCAAATATGTGGAGTTTAATAATTACTTTTTTTCAGTTAAAAATTTAAAGTAATCATATATATGTTGATTTTCGCTAACCGAAATCGGATAATGTGAAATCAAATTTGAAAATAATGATTTCTGTAAAAAGCTTGGGAATAAAGATTGTTGCCTTGTATTTCGCATCTTCAAATAAATAATCCGCATAAAATAGTTAAAAATTAATTTTTTTTTATTTTTTTATTTTACTTTTGTATAAGAAAAAATTTTTTATTCGTTTCTTAATTTAAAATCTTCTGCAAATATAGTCAGTTATCAAACTATAAAAGAAAACATTCCTTTAGTTAAATAAAGAAAAGCAAACGAAAATGTAAACCTATTAACAAAACTATTCATTACTTGCATCGTCTTAATCTAATTAAAGCCCACCATAATCCCCCAATTCCCTACGAGTACTTAAAACTGCGCTTAAATATTATGGATTTTATGAAGGATGGACCACTGTGCACCTAAACTGTTTTCTCAAACATACCAAACGCTGCATTTAAAACTTCATCCGTACTGCGAAACATCGCACGCAGTCATTTTTATAATAATTGTAATAAAATTAAACTGTTTGCTGTATTCTTAAGTACATATGCTTGACAGGCAGCAAATGTAACTTTCGCAAATTGAAAGAGTAAAGTATGCTATGCGATACATCTACGCGATTTCGTTTCAAATACAAATTTCTCTGAAAATATGAAATAATTTATCTTCTTAAATACAGTAGAGCTAATTTTAAGCTTATTGCCTTAACTTAACTCATGCTTTTAGATACAAACAGCTTCAAGAATATTTATTTTGCTTTGTTGTTTAATTATAGATGTTTCATCAGTATATATCTAGACTTTGTATACTGAAGGTAAATATTCTCCCCAACATTTTTAATGCAAAATTTGTCTTTCCGCTTTTTAACGGTATTATAAAATGTTCATACATTTCACGTTCAAACAGTATTTATGTTCTAGTTAACGTCCCCAATTCAAATCCATATTTGCCTTCAGCCTTTAAGGAAATTTTGTTTTAGCTTAACTCCTGTCCTGCCTTTCTTATCTAATCTAATCACTATATCTTATCTCATTCATTCGCGCTTTTGCAGCTGGGATGATGGTTCGGTAAAAAGCATCGAAACTAGTCCTGTGAAAATTTGAAAATATAACACATTTTTATTGTTTGACTTCAATCATCTCAAATCAATAGATTATGTAGTTTTAAAAATAATTCATAAAAAATGTAATTTCGTATTTTTTTTCCGTAATGCACATTTGTTATGCTTCGAAACTTTATCATTTGTATTGTAACTATAGCATTTCTACATAGGACATCTAACAACTTAGCAAATCAGTTTCCATTGTAGAGCCATTAGGTTATATCAATGGTGAAACGTGAAAAATGTGCAGTGCCCTCGCTGGCACTCGAACCCATGACTTCTCGAATACGCGTCCAGTATGCTTCCAATTACCTCACGAAGACGTACAGAAAGGATTGAGAAAATACCTTATATGCTTCCCCTTTTAAAGGGCAACTGGGGACGAATTGAGTCAAACGACAAATGATGATGTAAATGAATTATCGTCTACTACCTTTCAGTTCGGGCGCCTCTTGCAGAGTCTTTAAATTATCTTGATGTTGGAACGTGAAAAATGTGCAGTGACCTCGCTGGAACTCGAACCCTGGTCCACTCCAATGCGCGTCAAATATGCTTCCAATTACACCATGAAGACGTGCGGAAAGGAGGGAGAAAATAAATTACACCATTTTATTAAGAGTGATATCACTATGTGGAAATAAGTAGTGCATTTTTGAATCATGACAAAAGATTCACGCTTTATTTAAAACTGAGCAAAAGAACTATATAGTTTAAAGGATATTTTGAATAAAATTCTGTCGAGTTTGAGGGCAATAAAATATAGGTCCCTCTTCTGCAGGAGCGTAGCGCTTTTTCCCCTCCTGAATAAGAGGGATCTGTGATCCAAATGACCTATTTTGGTAGATAAAAGAGAATTTTTGATTTTTAGACTAATTAGACAATTTAAAATGTTATACCAGTTTTGAACGTATGCCTCAGATACAAAAGGAATGAGTCAATTTACATTTCTGTTTTTTTAATTCCTAAATTTTAACAAAAGCTTAAAACAGATTTTAAAATTTTACGCACAACTGGAAAAGGTTATTATTATAAACTACTATTAGAATCAATGACGGGTGGGGTTTCTACCAAAGGAGCTGTGTATGAAGAAAAACTATAATTCTTTTTAATATGAAGGTTGCAGTTGGTTTAGGTCTTCAGTGAGGAGATCCTCATCTTAGCGTGATGAGATTCAGTGTTTGTTAGTACCAATTTTCACCTGTTGTCTCGAAATTACTTTCGGATGTATTTGCTTTAAAGAAGCAGTCGCCATCACAGGTTTACCGAATTGAATATAAATAATAATAATAATAATGCATAATAATACGTATTCTGATTAGATTGCGAAAGTCGGACAGGGAAGATAAGTGAAAATTATCAAGACATAATAAAGCAATGTACTTTTATCTTGGAGGATATCATAAATATAAGAGAATAATTATCTGTACAATAACATCAAAATGTAGAAGGGGTGTTTAGCCCAGCAAGATAGGTTTTTCTCAGTTTGTATATTTCTCAGATTACATTTTGAAACTAAAATATTCCATTTTTAATGACGTTTATACTACTTTATCTGTATACAAATAAAAATACATCGCATAGATACGTCTTGTTGTACATAATATTTCTTGGTTCTTTTGCAAATATCGTATTTCAAAGGATGTGAGTGACAAGTGACCGATTCTATAAGATTTTGATACTAAAATCCGATCAACATCTTGCCCTAAAGTGGCTTTCTACATAATTTGCTTGCGCGTACTTCACATGATAACTGTATAATGTATTTTATTATTATAATATATTTTACTTTGAGTTTTTCTTCTGCCCAGATTTTCACTAATTGTCGAGTGAAGCAGACATAACGGCACCGGTGGGTTGCTCCTGAAGAGAGACATAAACACAGACCTACTTCCACGTGGTGTACCGTAGACAACATACATTCGGCCTGTCAACCATTTTGTTCTCTGTGTGATTTTAAGGAACCCACGAACAGAGCCCACCTTGGTCGCTGTGGGTTACTTCTTTATTGTTACATCGAGATCACTCGATATTAGCGTGCCAGAGACTGTAAGACAATGACTGTTATGTTTTGTCTTTGAGCTTCTTGTTGCATTCTGTCTTGCCATTAGAAATAAATAAAAAAAAATGAGTGCTTTTGCATGTCATCCAAATTACTTTCATAAAGATAAAAATAGAAATAAAATTTAAACAAAACTGAGTTATAAAATTATGAAAGAAACATTTCTCATGTTTTCTAAAAAAGAAAGTGTTACTCTATAGCATACCTAAGACAGGTATCGGGAAAGTGAAAAACTAGTTAATCCTCCTCTGTGTTCAGACGACTCATACCAAGCTCATCTTACTTGTGCGAAATTACAATTGCTCTCAAACACCACTCCTTTCACGGTGATTTAAAATTATTTTTGTTTTACGTTTGTTATAATATATTAAAATTTATTTGAAAGTATTGCACTCTAAAATGTTAGGAGACTAGGCTAGTCCTCTAATTTGTTGACGGCACGCCATTGAATAAAATGCTACAATTTATGCCTTAAGCATGAAAGGATATATTAAAAATCATTAAAAATAAAATTGTTGGAAATTTCAAGAATAACAAGCAGGAAGGTTCAAAGTTTTGAGATTCTCAATAAATTTCAATAGCTAATTGGTATTAAATCAATATAACAAATATTTACTTCCAACCATTAAAATTTGTATAAAGTACATTTGTAATTTGTACAAATGCATAAAAATATTTTTCATTTTATGTTTTATATAAAATAAATTTACATAAAAAACTGATTATTAAAGTTTACAATTATTATACTTTAAATTCATAAGAGGTTGATCCTTAAAAAGGTATACTTGTTTCGGTGACGGACAGCAGTATGTAATCAGATATGAGTTTACGATTTGCGTTGATGTCTTATGCATAGGATTTGAGGTTCAAGGGCAATTGAATTTCCGAAGTAGAAATGACAGCTTCAGCAGGTAAAGCTTCAATTTCGTGCCACTATATTCAGCCGGATGTCAAGTGTCAACGTCAGTGCGTTTTGGGCGTCAGCAGTATGCGAAACTGTGACCCAATTTACTGAAAGCTTCAAACGATAAACTTGGATATGATATTGATTTCAAAACAGCGTAATATATAAGCTGAATTTAAGATGCTTAATCTGTCTTTCCAATCTTTTATTAGACGAAGTCTAATAAACGTAAAAGAAATCATCTGACGTGAACAGCAAATGAAAAAGGATGGAAAAATGTTCGATTCTGATGACTAACTTACGATACAACTAGTACTCTTCCGACGACTCTTCAACGTCTATCAAATTAGATATGCAAAATGTGATATTCAAAACTCAGCCTTTAATATTCATATTAAAATTTTCATTATGTGCAGCTTTCTCAGACAGAATATACATCGTATGGTGTTCATTAATAATTAATTTCGCTACTTAGTACTAGTTTCATCTTTGTTGGAAAATGCCGGTCAGATGTTCTCTACGCTTAAGTAAACATAGTTTAAGCTGTATATTTCTGATGTTAAACTGGAAATTGAAAACGCAAAATGGGTTAATTGTAATTTCGTTATTTAATATGTCAGTTGCTGTAAAAATATCACTTTATTTACTTACAATGCATTAAACACATCATAAAAGTATTTCCTATTTTTCTACTGAAAAATACGTAATAATTGAATAAAGATTTTGTTTTAACAGTTAAAGAAGCTCACTAAATTTGAAATGAAAATTTATGATTTTTTTCTTTGTTAAAAACTGAAGAGTTTTAGAAACTTAGTTTAAGCAAAATTTAATCGTCTGCTTCTGATAGCAGAAATTTATATATTTAGAGATTTCAAATTATACTGAAGGTCTATAGGCATTACTATTATTATTAAATACACTTATTATGTAAAAAAAGAAACCTTTTTCCTTTCAATGAATTGTACAAGACAACCGAAGCTTATTTATACAAAAATGAAAAAAGGTCTCGCTCAGCTTATTTATACAAAGGTCTTTTACAGTCTCGATGTCTAAATATCTGCTGTTACACTCACTCCTACTAAACCAATTTTGGGGATCTTTTTAATTTTATTATTAAGCATTATTTTCTTTGCACTCTCGCAGTTACATATACAATGCAACAGCAAAATTGCAAAAATTTTAAAAACAGCATAGCAGTCTACGTTTAAAATTCTCGATGCAGCGTTAAGTGTTGGCATGCATTTTCCTAGTTTTTTTTTTTTTTTTTTTTTTTTTTTTTTTTTTTTTTAGTCCAAAGGGATTTGAATCCCGAAGGACTATTAGTTTCGTTTTGGCATTTTGCGTCGGACTCATAAATGTCGGTTCACTTTTCAAACTGTTGCCATAAAATGTTAGAGTCCTGCATTATATTTGAAGAAATTAAATAATGAAAATCTGCGTAAATGTATGTATATTTCTCACATTGTCATAAAATAACGGTACATAGAGTCATCGAATTTTGAATAACGTAATCCTCCAACCAATATGAGCATGTGGAAGACCAAATTTGAAATTTGAAATTTGTTTTATGATCGATTTCAAATTTTTTAAAACTTTGACGAATTTTTGATTAACAAACTCAAGGATTTCAAAGCGAGCAATGGCAACGTTGTGCATAAAAAAACATTTTTATCTCCAGCGCGTGAGTCTCTGTATCGGAAATTCTAAAGATATGCTCGTTTTAAAACTATTTTGCGATATTGCTGTTGCACATGATCTTATGGTTTAACTGCGAGGAACATGATATTTAATAAATAAAGGTAACACACAAAATGTTAAAAAACGCCCCTTTGGACGTAATTTAAAATCTGAAACATTTCAGATTTTTTTTTTTTTTTTTCTTTCCCAGTTTTACTTCAGTTCATCCAACGAGAATTCACTTTTCTTACTAAAATAGCTTTAGACAGCTTTCGTTTTTTTTCTTTTTACTTCCTTGTACGAAGTAAAAAGGAAATATTGTAAACGCGAAAAGTTTCAGGCAGCATATTTCAACGAAAATATCCATTTTGACCGCTTTCGAATGCAATTTAACGAAGTTTTTGCGTGATATCTGTACGTAAGGACAGAATAAAAGATTTTTCCTCTAAAAAAATTATAAAACTTTTTTAAAATGAATTCTGAAGAGAATTTCTCGTGGCGTCTGTACGAACGTATGTACGTACGCACGTACGTAAATATCTCGCATAACTCAAAAACGAGTAGCCTCAGAACGTTGAAATTTTGTATATAGAACTACTGTAACACGTACATGTGCACCTCGTATTTTGGTTGCAATCGGCAGCGCCAAACGTATATAAATATATTTATATATATATCCACTCCGTTACCCGGCTCAGTGATCTCAGTTTCTTTACTCTTACATGTTTGTAAATTGTACATTTTTTGCTTTAAAAATGATTGAATTATGTTGTTCTTATCTTCCGGTTAAGGTTTTTATGCCTTTAGTAAATCTGCAAGCAATATTTTTAGAATTATCATTAATTTAAAAGTTGTTTAAGTGCCGCTAAGGCTAATAATTTTATTGATTGCGGCCATTGCTTGTTTACATTTGAAACAGCAGAGTAGTGGGTTTGTTGCCAATCTAGAGAAACGTACCTTTGCGATAATAAAGATAACGCATTCATTTATTATTGCGAATTAAATCATGCTTAATCCTTTCTGGAATTTTTTCGAGGAAATAAGTGTTAAAGATTTACTTAATTTTTAATAATTTAATTTTTAATAATTAGTAATTTAATTTTTAATAGTTAATAATTTTTAATACAGATATTTTGAATTTTTATGTATTTTTGCCTTGTCGCGAAGTGAGAACTGAATTAATTGAATTAGAAATACTCAATCGTCTGTGTAAAACAGTTTCTTTTTTGTTTTGTTTGCTTAATTTCTTTTATACTTCGTTCTAGCTTTATTATAGTATTTGAATAGAACATGTGGCAACGATTAGATAATTCTTTAAATGATATAAATTTTGTGCATTCTAAGTTATAATATGAACGAAATATAATACTGTTAAGTGAACCTAGCGCCAGATTGTCGCTATGGTAAATAAATAGACTGAATTTTAAAGAATGCATTTATTCTATTGTGCTTTATGCGCTGTTAGCGAAGCAGATTTAATTTAATCCAATAAGTTTAAACGAAATGCAAGAAAAAATGCGTATAATTTAATATTCCGTACAAGGAAATCATATGGTGTACACATCAGATTTTTATTATTAACATTTTAATGGATAGGATTATTTTACAGTATAGGATTATTTTATTTATTAAATATCATGTTTTCGGCGCTTACGCCACATAAAAATCTTATTCAACAACAAAATTACAAAATATTTATAAAAGAACTATCTTTAGAACTTCCGACAGTCTCGCACGCTGGGGGTGAAAATGTTCATTCCATACAGTCTTGCCACTACTCGCTTTGAAATGAGTTTGCTAAACAAAAGCTCGTTAAAGTTTTAGAAAATATAAAATAGGTATTAAAAAAATTCGAAATACAAACTTCGGGTTTCCATATGTCCATATTCGGGTGGAGGGCTACGTTATTCAAAGTTGATGGATTTAGGTACCATGTAAGAATCATTCATACATTTATGCAGATATTCCAATATTTAGTTTTTTAAATATAATACAGGGCGACAATATTTGGTGGCAAAAGTTTGAAAATCGATAGGCTGTTTTTAGTGATTCAATGCAAATCGCTGTTTCGAGACTAATATTTCATTCGAAATTAACGTCCCTTTTAGGCTAAAAACTTAACAATTAATTTTAAATATGTTCGAAACAAATGTTTCCATGAGACAAGATATAAATAATGCCACGGTTAATGCTAAGAACATTCTATTTAGAATGTCCATATTCATTAAAAGAGCTCTCCGATGGAATAGTTTTCAAATAAAATCGTACTTAGTTCAGATATAGATCAAATACATATAATATACATAAGAATATTTCTGACTACGTATATCATTTGTATCTAATCCTATTTTGCATCTAATACATATTTAGTGGCTTATTTAGGAATTTTTTAATCCGTAAACTATGTTAAATTTTCTTTCGATTCTGCTCAAATTTAAATTTACTATTCATATAAATATTAAAAGAACTACGTTTTGAGTTTTATCTTTCAAATACGCAGAACTAAAAATCTACTTCTGCTTGTTTTATCCACCTCATCTCTTTACTTTAAATTTCGGATTCCTTGGTAAAGAAAACTATACTAGGATTCTGATTGCATTTGCACTATTTTCGCTACTAGTTCTGTGCTTCCAGTTTAAAATGGCATTGTCGTTTTGTAAAAAAATATTAGATAATGTATCCAAATTTTGAAGAAATAACAATGCAGAGGTTAAACGAAATTGCAGGGGAAAAAGCTGTACAGCAAGCAACTTAGAGAATATCCGGATTACAAATTTCATAAAATAAAATGTGATACATATAAGAATAACAAACAATTTCAGATTTTAAGATGAGATGCACCTTTTGCTAACAAAAGGCTTAAGATATAAGAAATAAAAATATAAGTACTGAAAATATAGACATAAAAGATCTGACGAAGAGCCGCCCTGTAATCTTCATGCAGTATAAGAACTCATCTGCCTAGAAAAAGATACAAGGTATTCCAGTACTACAGACAAAATAAATAAATAAGTAAACAAATAACAAAGGAAAAGAAATTTGAAATAATTCAGATTTTAACTCCGAACCAGGGGGATTATTCAGGTTTCTTATTTTCTCCATCTGAACTTGCTGTTTACCAATTTGCTATTGGATTCACCTTTGAGCTCTTAGACTCTCGCACCATATAACATATTTATAAAATCTAACCACAGATATGTAACGTATATTATAAAATAAATTTTTATACGTTTGTGTGAAATAGGAAACCTTCAGGCTATTTCATCTTTGAATCTATCGTATAATTTTAGAACTAAATTATCTACTTATTTGAATGAGCGAAAAGTCTTAAATGCTCGTTTGTCAAGTTATTATTTACAGAACACTATAAACATAGAGTCATAAGCAATAATTACTACTAGACATCATAAATGAATAATTGAAAATTCATGTTAATATCTATATTGTAGTAGGTACATGTGTGAATACGTGCAAACATAAATAAACATTTTCTCGCAAGAGTAATCAAGGTGAACATATATCATTATAACCATACAATATATAACCAAACTGTTGCGTTGGGGAAAATATAGAAATATAAATTCTCTTTTAGATTCCAGACGAGAGAATGCATCATTCCCTTTGCAAACTCTTATTGAGATTGTAGAATTAGCCAGAAATAGATCAGCAACAGGAAGACCTAGTAAATTCAGCCTTCAGAAACCATTGCATGGAGATGGTAGACATTTTATCGTAAAGTCCGTTGATAGCAAAAGACCTTGTTGTAAAGAGTACCATAGCCAGACTGTTTATAGATGCAAAGTGTGTAATGTAGCTTTACATCATGATTGTAATCAAGCTTTTCATGCTTGAATCTTTCAATTGAAATAATCTGTAATTGTAAAAGAAATGCAATGTACATTTTAATATGGAATTAATTACAAGTAAATTGATTTGTAGATTTATAAAACGTTATACAGCTAAAAAGTAATCCTGCGCTCCACTCAAAAGAAACATCACACGACTACAATCCTACTCACCAAACATCCGTAGTCTTATTCCGCTGACGTTGCGCGAACGCAACACTAGCTTTTTCCACAGGTAAGAGCATTTTTTTTTTATTTTCAATGTAAATTTATATTATAAATGCCTAATTTAATATTTGTTATTATTTTCATGAGAAAAGAAACATTCCTTGTAGTTTTGGCGGTTAATGGGTTAAACCCATTCTATGACTAAGTTCCAATGTAAAATAACTAAAATTAAATACAATACAAGATAAGTAAAATCAAACTAACGTTTATTTATGGTGATAAAGAGATCTGGTTACATTACTGATAGTGTCATGATAATCACAATTTTCATTACAATTATTAAGAGGTAGCTGGTTAACACACTTTGCAGAAGCACCGCTAGAAAAAAAAACACAAAAAATCACATACCTTTTAAAATCATCGCCAGTGGGGGGCTTCACAACCTTACTGGAGTAACATAAAACTATTCACACAAAATCTTAAAAATACATTGTAGTTAGTTCTAGGCACAGAGCGGTAGACTTCATTACAGAGGCTTTCAGCATATCTGTTGAAATGAAAGGAAGAGGTAAGCGAAAAAATAAATTCAACAAAAGATGATATCAAAGACGAGGTCTGGCTCCAATTTTCCGTCCTAGGCAGCAATTCCATCCGGATGGTTCTGTACGTCTAGCCTTCCAGAGGCCATTTTCTGCGTGGATCAAGGATCCGAACTTTTTAATTCAGCGCGACTCAATTTATGGTGTCCGTCCGATTTCCCTGAAGCTCTCGGGCGTCCGCATTGCAGAGAATAGAAGTAGGTATCATTTTGTCGCTGCAGCTCTGCCAAAGAAAATGTCTATCTGAAAATTATTTTCTCCGCCTCTTGTCATCAAGATCAAGACCTAGGTTTCAACTACATAAGCGTTTTTGCCTATACTTCAAGTAAGGCCGGAGGCCGCTCACTTTTAATTAAGTTCCATTAGGTTGCCATAGCACCGCGCCCGCAGGCGAAAATGAAGAGGTGGCAAGTCATACGGGAAAGATATTCTTAATTTCAGTAAATGGTTGTAAAAATTATGCACAGGTGCTGGAGCAGCTTATCATACCGAGGAACTTCGTCGACTGAGAATGAGCATGGATACGTGAGAGTAGCTAAAGAACATATGACTGAGAATCTCAGTCTGAATGGTAGATCATACAGAAGTACACTGTAAAAAAAAAGTTCGCTCTTTACAGGCAAAAGTTTTGTAAAGTTACAGAAATCAAAAAGTTACAGAAGAATTTCCTGTAATGGTAACAGGTTGAAAGCAAACTGTAGCGGTAACAGCAGATTTGCTTGTAACATTACAGATAATGTTTCAGTAGCCGCGCGGAAAAATCACGTGACTGACTGGAAATTAGCCAATCAGGAGAAAAGTGTTTGAAAGCTAGTTGCAGAAAAAAACATGGCTGAATGCATGTTGGTTGTATAGCGCAGGTAAGTAAGAAAATGTTTACAATTACTACTTGAAATATTTTTTGTTCATTTTATGCAGATTATTCTCATGCACTTTGCATTGTTATATGTAGTGAGTAAGTATTTAAACGTTTAAGCTTTGCGATTAATTAATATCAGTGTTCGTAATGTCTAATGAGTTGAAAGAGTGCAAAATATTTATTCCAAATGCAGATCTAATAGTAGTATTTTGTCATTGTGCATCCGATAAATTACGCCTTCAACTGCCCTTATTATTATTTAAAACTAATTATTCCAAAATTTAATCACTGTTTGTGGTATATAATTGAAATGGTAATGTGGTTGTTGAAAACAAAACTAATCATTTTAGCGTTCTTTTCCAATCGTCTGACCAAAGAACGTTTGACATCTTTTTCCCGGCAGGCCTTGCGAGAAACGTTTATATAAACATTTAGAATTCTGAATGTAATGTATATATTTTTTTGCTTACTAGGTTTAGTTTATTCTTTTTCTAGGATTATCTAATTAGTTATACCTGGTTTATAATTCAGTCTAATATGTTTATGTACGAGTGTGTTATGAAGTAAAATTACAAAAGCTTGAACAACGCGGTCGAGAATCTCGTTTATTCCTTTAGTGTAATAATATTTTTTTCAGTGGTATTAATTTCTTACGAAAATATTATAATTCCAAAATGAAGTAATTATATTGATTAAAAATATGCCGTATCATACTTTTCGTAATGTTTTGTTTTACTAACTAGATGCAACTTAATTATTCCATATATTTTAATATACCAATATCAACAGGGGAAAAATGGAAATGACCTAAAATATTTTTCTAACAATTCGTTAAACTAATTATAAAACAAAACTAAAATTTTGTGCATTATTTCCAAAAATATCATTTCATTAATATTTTATAAATGACAACATATATTATATTGTATATATAACTACCATTGCATACTTATAAGTTTTTAAACATTTAATGTAGAATTTATGTTGATTTTATTTTGCCCAGTTTTAATACAGTTTTGAAGTATGGTAGTCTTGTTACTAGGATAGCATGAATCTGCTAATACAAGTTTAATACATTTCTTGACAAATGTTTCTCTTATTCATGTAATATAATATATAAATCATAAAATAAGTTTTCTTAAAAATAAATTATTATTGTTTATTGGAATTTAAAACAATTCTGTATCTGTATGTTGTATTAAAAATAAAATAATAATGAATTTTTAATGAAGCATTGATTTTAGCATTAACATATATATATATATATATATATATATATATACATGAATAAATGGAAATGCAAGCTACTTTTCCTTACAAAACCGCCTATGAATATATACTTTCCTTTAGGCTGATAGCCTTTGCATGCTTTGCCATATTCTATCAATCCAAATGATGCAAATATGCAGAAAATTTTACTTTCTTTGAAAGTTAATACCGGAAATAAAATTCAGTGCATTTGTAAACTACATTAGTTCTCTTATAGCTTGGCATTTAATTGCCCAATGATTTACTAGTCCAAACTAAGGCAGAATTCAGATATCGTTCAAATAAAAGAAAATTAATAAGGTCTGATTTTTAGACCTATATATGAAGATTTATTTTTTTTAAATATTATTTTAAGTCAACCAAATTAATTTCAAATTTAAGTAAGTATTCATGCCTTTCAGTAGCATTATTTTTGATATCTTAAATTAAATAACTGAATGCAATATTTCTTGTTAATAAAAGAAAAGCAATGTTATGAAAGACTAGCGAAGCAGATTTGCAAGCTCTAATTACGAAAGGTCCCATGCTTTAAGGGGTCATTTTTAAAAATACTTAATTAAAAAAAAATATTTAACGTAAAACTTCCAAACTTCACACATGTGGAATATTAATTCTATATATTTTATCTCATTCTTATTTTATTAATTGATTTCATAGCATTTTGTGTGACACTAGCAGTAATTATTAATTAAATTTTATGCTGTTTCTGATCTATGTTTTGATTTTGTTATTAATTACGTTATTTTACATAAGATTTAAAATTATGTAAGGAACAAAAACCTTCTGCATCTATTAATATATGCTGAAGTGAATGAAATTATGCCAGTGAAATTTTTTAAAATCAAAAACAAATTTCTGTGGAAAATTAAAGTTATAAATTCTAAATGCAAACAAAGGAGTGAATTTGAAAGTTATCAAATAAGCCAAAGTGTTGGTCATTTTTTCAGTTTTGCAGAAGAATTTTTATACTTTGCAGAATGGGAATATGATGTTTGGTTTTGTTAGTATTAATTATTACAACTGAATTATTGCAACTTACATTGCAACACGTAATTTAGCTTAAAATTTATATGAACTTAATTTTCTAATTTATTTTGATCATGTATATTTCATGTGTCATAAGTCTTTGAAATGAACTTAATTCTCATCCTATTTATTTACACAATTTTTTTAAAGAAGAAAAAGTCACATTTGTTTTGCTTAGTTGCACACGAAGATACAGAGGGAGAAAGAGGAGTTATGTTTACTTGCAGACTTTTTTTTCCTCCTTTTATATTATAGTATGAAAATCAAGGGGGAAATTAAGCAATCAATTTAATTTTGAAGGATGTGATTACAGTAAGATCATAACCAATCAAAAATATTCATGAATGAACTACTGGTAACTATCATAGTATTATTATTTAAAAGAAACCTACATTCCAATAAGAACGCTTAGTAACATAACCATTTAAGTTATCTAATAAAAGTAATTTTCATTCCTACTTCCCTATACATTGAATTTCACTCTTAGTATTGTCCACTGCTACTCCCTAGACCTCAAAGCATTTAATGCATCTGGAACTGCAATTTGTGTCTTTTTCTACAGCATGCAAGTTATCACCGTTTAGTTTGTACTGCCACGAGCAATGATCTTCAGAATTATCGTATTGCGTTGTATATTCCACCCCACCCAGCTTTAGAACCAGATTCTGAAAATTAAAAAAATATTTACATAATTTTCCCCCTTTTAATGCATTCAGAAAATGAATATTCCAAGATTTTAAAATGGATTTATCAACATAATGATTGTTTTCGTCATACTAACAAAGGCAAACTTTTGCACACTTAAGGCCCCGTTGAATCTTTCTCTTCTAACTGTTGAATATTATGTCAGCCTAATACAAACAATGATCTATGATAGTGAAAGCAAATATCAACTGCCATTCACTGTGCAATTTTGCCATATCAGCTGAATGTTCACCCTAGCAAGCATCGGACCACAACCTTCTCTAATTATTTATGTATGATCTGAGGCCTAAGGATTTGCAAGAACAACAATGAGAATGACAGAAGTTCAAATTATAAAGAAGAAATGAGATAACTTATTAGATGTTGCAATTATGTGTATTCTTATTGAAATAGAGGTTTCTTTTAAATAAATAATATTGTGATAGTAGTAGTTTATCCATGATTACTTTCCATTTGTTATATTCCTACTGTGACTGTGTCCTTTGGAAATTAAATTATTCGTTTAATTTTTCCCTCTTAATTTTCGGAAGATAAAATTAGTAAAAATAAGTGGGAATATGGCATCAAGAGCATTAGATATCCCCATTTTCTTGAAGCTGTTCACTATTATTGTTTCATCAATGATAGGCCATGCATCCAAAATCCACTAGCAAATCAGTTAGTAAGATGAAAATGACCACTATGCGGACAAAACATTTAGGGTAACTTGTTTTGTGAGCGCCTTAAGGAAGACAAACATTACCTAAATCTTTAAAACATATTCAGAATCCTGTGCTAAAAGAAAGCTAGGGGGAAAATGTTGTCCGAGTCCCAGTGATTCCTTTGGACGAATATGTAATATTGTTTTAGAAATTTAAGGTAATAAATATAATATTTTTCGAATGCTAAAACAGTTCGAGAAATTTATTCAAGTTCTGAATTCTGAATATAAGTATACTGTATATTATATTTAATAACTATGGTGGCTTCATTTATGAAAATATTTGAATATTGGCTGTTTTTGTACAATGAACCTTCTCTAAGCTACGTGATTCCTGAAAATTTTGATCTTTAAATGATAGTGGGCATCCTAGCGAAGTTATGTTTACTAATTAGTTATTTTATGAGGGATGCTGATTAAATTTAAAAAGTGATTGACTGAGGTAGCTTGTCGTAATGAGACGGTTCACTGTAATCCAATTTTTTAAAGAATTTAAGCTGTTCTTAATTAATTAAGATATTATAAAGAAATATGATTAAAAGTGTTATATAAGCACATGTTTAAAACATCTATTAAAATAATTTTTATAAGCTTTTTAAGAGCATGATTATGATTTTAAAAGAAATGTTTTTTTCTTTATTTAGGAGACATAGTTTACAAAGAGGAGAAAAACCATTCATTTTTTCCAAGCAGTCGAAACGAATTTTTATGAAATGTTTATTAAATTATGTTATTTTTTAATTAATTCTTTTTTTCAGGTTTTATGTAAAGTTTATGAATTAAGTAATAAATTATTTTTACTTCTGTATTTTAATTAGCATATTATTTGCTTCATAGTGTTTCACAATAAAATTATAAATTCAATAAACTTCTTAATTAACATGCTGTAATATAGAGAGATCATAAAGTTTGTTTTCTGTTGTCACATGTTTATTTCACAATTTTGTATGCTAATCTCGAAATTTATAATATCTAGGAATACTTTTTTACTATCACTTTCGAAATGGTAAATATTAAGCTTATATTTATTACATATTATGTTTGTAAAAAATTATAGGTAAAATTAAAATGCATTAAATTTTAAGCTAAACTCAAGTATTAATTTTAGAAATAAATTTCTTAAAGGCATAATTGTATTAAGAATTTTAAGGGAAACAAGGCTTTAAAAATTAAGGTCAGTTGGCAAAGTTTTATGCTTATTCAAAAAGCATGACATTAGGTTTTTAATGAAAGACTTCTATCTGTTAATGCAAAGGAAATTATTTGAAGGTAAGTAAAAATGTTATGCATTATTTCAAACAATAGCAGACTGTTGACAAACACTGAGTGCAGATAAGAATAAAAAATTAGTTAGACATTGTAATTCAAGCGTATGAACAAAATTTGAATTCCTTGTAGTAACAAAATGAAGTTTGTTGCTATGTTGAATTCTTTAATTTACTGAAAATGTCATTTTTTAGAAGGAGAGAATATATTTTTGAAATATGAAGAACAGCTGTTCTGAGTTCTTCATAGAAATATTTCACAAAATGTCTTTTACTGTAATAATATGATCATATCAACATGCAACACGTTTACTCATATAAGTTAAATCTAAAGCAACATGTGTCTATTTTAGCTAAAATTACTAAAAAGAAAGTTCTAGAACATATCTTATTAACTGACACTAACATGCAAATAAAACATACTATTTTTTTCAGCTATTTTACAGGGCAAATATAAGGAGTAGCATATCAATTTGAGCTTTTAAATTAATCAAAATGATAATATGAAAGGCCTTTCAATAATATCAGACATAAGTTTCTCTTCATAAAACAAAAATACTCTGCAACAGACTAATGTTACTTTTTGAAAAAAGAACATTGCTGTTGAAAGCACATCTTTTAAATTAATGCTATTCTGAGGTCAAATTGACTAATTTAAAAAGCCAAACTATTATGCTTCACTTGCATATATCTGTATAATGATATACACATGAAGATATTGTTTTACTCAAAACATCTTGATTTCAATATATTTTATTATAATAAGCATCATTTTAGACAAAAAAAATCTACTACTTTTATAAACATATCCTTTAGTATTATCTATGAAAAATATATTCTACACACATAATTACTTAATGGGATATTAGAAGGGAATAATCTGAAACCTTTACAGATACAACCATTGGAATTTTACGTAAGAAAAGTATCTTCTACTCACATAATAACTTGCTATAATAATACAAGTAAATAACCTGTAACGGTTACAGATATATCTGTTGAGATTTTACATAAGAAAAACATGTTCTTTCTACATAATTATTTGCTGTAATATTACACGCAAATAATCTGTAACCATTACAGATATATCGTTTGGGAATTTACATGAGAAAAATATGTTCTACTTACATAACTATATGCTGTGATATTACAAGAAAAAGATCTGTAACCATTACAGGCAAAACTCTTGTAATGTTACAAAGAAAACACCTGTTTCTGTTACTCAAATAACCCATGGCATCCCAGTTTCCATGAGTTTTCTTAGTAACTTTACAGATTTTTTTTTACAGTGTAGTAATTCATTTTTAATCAATTAAAATGAGGCTATATTCCTTTGATAGCAATTAAATACGCGAGGGAGTCACTAATGGGAAGTATTTCTTGAGAATAAACACTATATACAGTTGAAATACTTTCTAAAATTAGTAAATCTTCAGTGCTATTAGAAGTGTGCGTAATGGTCACGTGAGCCAATCACACAGACACATTTTAAGCAGAGTCGGTTAACGATACACTTAGACATTTGATAACACAATTTTTAAGCAAAGTCCATAATCGGCTAATAAACTCTTTTAAGTTTCAAACTACATTCTTTAATTTTTATGTATATTCGGTGTATTATGCGTTCTTATTTCTTTAAGAACAAACTTGAAATATACAAGTGCGATGCTCTTATATTTTGAAATCATTCATTCGACGATTTTTTTTCCCAGGCTTTCGAGTAATGGTATAATGAATTGACAAGCGATATGGGAATCAATATATGTGGGAGGAAATGCTTGGTAAAGTAAATAATTCTGCAATGATGCTGAGTTTTATTCAATGCAGTGGTGCACAAGAATAGTATTCTAGGGCTTCGATAAAAGGTGCATATTTGGGATAAGAATGCCCTTCTGACCTGAATGAATTCGAGGAATTATAGTCAGATGTTTCCTTTTCCTGCAGCCATTTTAAGCCGTGATTTTGAAGTAAACATAAAAGGCTTTAGTAAATGGCATTTGCTTAAATTGAAATACACTTGAACAAGTGTTTCTTTAGTATTAAATGTTACTCCTGTCAAACAACTCAGTGTTAATTTCAAATGCAAAGTCATTCAGTATGCGAAAGAAAATAGAAACCGTGATGCAGAAAGGGTGTTTGATGTTCATGAAAGATGGAATGCATAATGATTATTTATTTATGGATCAGAATAGCAGTGAGGATGAAGGAAGCAAAATTTGATGAGGTGCCTGAGATATAACGGAAGATGAATATGAGGAACTTTTCATGTTATCCGAGGATTAAAATTTATAAGTTCCTGATATGTCTTTGATTTTAAATAAACAGCATTTAAGTGCATGCAAATGTATTATTCTTGTGTGCTGATTTTTTTCCTTATTTTTAATATATCATTTTTATACGTGCTCCCAAAATTTCGATCTTATTGTTTGTATTAAACGTCCGCATTACACTCCGGAATATTCATTATTTAGTTTGTTTAAGAGATACCCTAGATGTAAAACATTTCAACTTCAAATATCAATAAGCATTCATGCTCAAAATTTTCAAATACCAACATTTAAATCTTCGGAATACCAGAAAAATGAATAAATTTTGGATTCATAATCACAACAGAAAACATCTTTAAATTTATTCTAAACCCCACTTATTTAAAGGTAAAATTTATTTCCTATATAAATTAAGGAGACTAATTCTTTTTTCATAAAACTATATCTGTTTAAATATTTTCATAATTCTGAAACTTACGAGTATTTTATAGAAATAACTGTAAATTCAAAAATTATGTAAAGCGCATCAATTTGAAAGGAGTCACAAAAGTCATAAAAGCAAAAATTAGTTAATCGCTTGGAAAGCATCAATAAAAGTATGCAATTACTCTTTTCAAATAAATACAAAACTCTTTGCATTCATAGAAATCTATTAAGCAAAGCTATTTCTTTAAACTAGGAAGTTGTTTTGCAGTAGAATATTAAATAAACTTAATCAAGCTTTTTAAAGAAATTATGCTACTTAAGGAAACGGCAATGACTTAAGCCAGGAAATTTAATTAAAGAAGTGACGTGAAAGACTTTCGCTTGAACGTTGTAAATGCTAAAATCCCCATCTCTCTGTTCCTTGAGCATTAATGACAGCACACTTTAACAATGATTTTCTCAGCTCAATTGTTTCCAAACTACGCTTGTTTTGGGAAACTTGTTTTCACGCTAGGGAATATGTCATTCAAATAAAACTTTACGCAGATGCTGAGCATGCTTTGCTGTAAATTTTGACTTGAATAGACTACTTTAAATGTATACCAAGCACAAAAAAATGGAACAGTTCTACCGGGTCTATTGGCGTAATTTAAGGCGCGTTTTTCATGTCTAGAAAGCGTTGCTCAGGAAATATATTCTATTTATGTGTAGCACTGTTCTAATTTAGGTATTCTGACACAAAGTCGGACTTTTCGTGAAATGACATGAGGGACGTGAGCCCAGAAGGACAATTAGTGTCGAAATGGCACTCAGCGTTGAATTAATTAGATGCGATTAATCCACTTTTCAAAACGTTACCATCAATTATTATCGCCCTAATTTAAATTACTCTTATTTTGAGTATATTTCAATAGAATAAATAAGGAAGAATCTGGATGAATGCATGTATGTGTCTCGCATTGTGAAAAAACGGCGGTACCTATATAGCGTCATCTAATTCTGAATAACATAGTCCTCCACACGAACATGGCACGAAGAAGCCCGATTTCGGAATTCCGAATTTGTTTTATTCTATATAACGAATTTTTGATTAAAAACTTCAACAATTTCAAAGCGAGCAATACCAACACGGTAGGGAATAAATCATTTTTATTTCCAGCGCCAGAGACTGTCTATCGGAAATTCTAAAGATATGCTGTTTTTAAATATTTTAGCTCCAATACTCTCGAAACATGAATGTATCTGTAATTGAAAAATTGCCCATTTAAACGTAATACAAAATTTGAAAGCTTTCAGATTTGATTTTTCTTACAGTTTTTTTATTAATATATTTCCAATTCTAGGACTCAAGTTAGGCCAAAGTGCCAAGTTTTGTAAAATCGCACAAGTGTTTTTTAAAACTTCAGCTCTCAAAATTTTACCTCCTCATTGTTAACTGAATTTGGTATATGTTTTTTAATATTTCATTTTTATTGCACTTACCTGATTCCTTCTTTCATCTTTTAAGGTTCAATCCAAATAAAATTCGCAGATATTTTCCGATTAATTTTCAAAACTTGTATTTTTTAGTAATTTGTATAAACCTTTAAACCTTTCGAAACACTTTTGGAATTACAACTTATGTTTTTTTTTTTTTTTTTTTTTTTTTTTTTCCTCCAGTAAGTCTATTTCTATGCATTCCTGCAAAAATTTAGTTTTTAATCAAAATTTGTCAACATATAAGTGAATTCATACACTGACGCGTTTTGAAATTTGCCGTACTGTTATAAGCGATAATAACTCCAAATGTGGCTTACGCACTTTGTTAAAAATGTTTCGAAAGAATGAACTATGCAGCTTTCATTTTCCGCTCGTGCACGATGAAAGGGGAAGAAAAATAGGTTTCTATAAATTAAAATTTTTACTATGCGAATTATTCTTGACACAAACTGGAAAACGTGCGCCAATATTAATTTTTGAATTCACTAAATTTTATAAAATGTAATATTTAGTATTAATTTGCGTCGTAGTATCGAAAAAAGATCGTTTTCTCATTTCAGAAAAAGTCTGATTTCGTGTCAAAATGCATATGTTAGATGAATTCTATATCTAAATCTAATATATATCTTAAGTCTTGCTTTCATGACTTGGAACAAAGCAAGTGAAATTTCGTCAGTCGGTCCAGTAGAACGGGAGATACAGAGATATATAGAACTGTCATGTTGTTGTGATGTTTGTGTGCATAGTGTACATTAATTTATAATAAAAGCGTTTTTTATCACACACTGTTAGTTATTCAGGGAATACAGGCTAAGATCCATACTTTGGAATTTTGATAATAATAACGTAAATTAAAAAAACCAAACCTTTCTAGCAAGTTAAAAAAAATATCAATCGTAAATGTATTTCCATTTACACAAAAACTTTAGAATTCAGTTTATAGTTTATATCAGTTACAAAAATCTTCTATGCATATGACTCGGCTGCATTGTTAACATTTATCAATTTCTATAAGTAAACTACAATATATAACCTTAACTACTATTCAAAAACTGGAAAATAAAATAAAATATCAAAACATATGCTCTAGCCCTGTTTGAAAGCACACGTCTTGACGATTTATTATTTAGCCGGGTGATGTTATTTAAAATCGGCATGGAGGTTTGGCAAATAGTTCCTGTATGTTTTCTTAAACTAAATACACATTTTCAATCTTATTCAATGCTAATAAAGGGTAATAATGGGATAAAAAATGAGAAGACATTATCTGAATTCGTTTCAACGAGTATGTTTGTGTAAATATCTATCCTGAACTAAATTTCCGAAGTCTTATTAATTTATCTTAAAAATTAATGAGCATTACATGAGTTTTTTTTGCGATTAATAGACTTGACTTAAATCAAGTATTAAAATGTAGCGCTATGTCTGTCTATTATACTAGTATCCCCGGATCTAGCAGTGTCACTGGGATACTCTCATTAATTGGGGGAATTCACCAATTTTAAAATACCTTCTCAGAATAAAAAATACTTCGTCTACACCATGTTAGATTTATTGCTTTACACAGATTGAACTTCAGTCAAACACATCGTGCATTGCACATTAGATTTTCTTAATTGTTGAAAAACAGCATTATGTGAAGGAGCTTTAGTTTATTAAGAACCTGCTTTATGTAAGTTCCAAATCAAAACCACAATTTTTCACAATAGTGACTCATAGGAGGTAATGTCTCTAACGAAGAGCGCTTTTGATTTCTTTCATGTGTAAACTAAATAGTGGTCGGTTTTCTCTTAGGTCATCCATGAAATTGAATAATACAAGATACCTCTCAAATTAATATTTTCTGGCATGTAAGAAGACAGACGAAACGTATGTTACTGTGCATGTGCTTTTGTATTTATTCAAGCCTTGGCTTGGCTTCATTTATTACAGCAAAGCACTCGAGGGCTATCTGCCTAAGGAAAGAGATGCCTTCTTGGAGGCTTTCTCCGGGAAGCTGGCTCTAATACACGTTACCCATCAGGACAAAACGCTCATGCATCCAGCTTGTTTGCAAGATTCGAACTTCAGACAGAACTACCAATGTTCAGCGGTTTTACCGCTGTTAGAAATACAATTATAAATATATTAGTTGCATATTATATGTTTTAAACTAAAGGTTTTTGAAATATGAATAAATCTTTACTTCATTGTTTTAAATATATAAATGATTTTAATAGTATGAATGGTTTGTATTAATACTTGAGCATTCTACAATTAATTAACAAATGCATTTTTCTTTAGTCAGTGTAAACTAACAGTGCCATGTGAGCGATGAATTTCTTGGCGGAATGTTAAATTTCGAGAGAGTAAGTAAAAAAAAATGTATAAATTTATTGGGCAAGAAAAACAATCATGTTTCACTTGGATGAACATTTTATCGTTTTTATATTTTCTTTTAAATCTCTGTATTAACACATCAAGTAATACGACAGCGCATCACATAACGAACGCAATCCATTCCATGATAGTATTTGGTCGAGTGTGAAGTGAATGTGTGAAGGCTCATTCACAGATCACTATGAATCACTATGTGAAGGCTCCTTCTTTATCAATAAGCAAACGAAACTCACTAATGCATTTCCGAACTCAATTCAAAGTCGCTAAATATCAAAAAATTGTTTGAAAGCATATTTATATAAGCATTGCAAGCTCTGGAAGTACTATTAGTTTACTATCTTATGAGGTATGAAAATATTTAAATTCTCTATCTATAAATGCAGATTGTCATATGATTTTAATTTAATTTAAATCTTCCCAGTCGTCTTCTGGAGAAGAAAGACTGGGAAGATTTCCTTTATTTTATTTTCTTGCACATCTCTCTTCGGCTTTATGGGAGGGCAAGGTCTTTGAAATCTTTCTTAAAACCTTGTATAAAGGTCAAGACAAGGCCTATAGCGAGGATAACCATTTTTTTACTGTTATAATGGATCGCTCGCACTAGTTCAATCATTTAGTCATATGTCACTATGAACAATTCATGAACAATTATTATTTTTTAACATTTAATTCAGGCACAACCCAAAGTGGCCAGATAGAGAGACTTTTAATAAAAGCTTTTATTAAAAATTGCAATCTTATTTATCATTCATATGTAAACGTTTAAGCTTGGAAATTTTACTCCAGAAATTTTTTAATAAAAATGCAGGCAACAAGGGGTAAATTAAATAATTACTTTAAAAAGTAAAAACAACCATACCTACCATACCTAATCTAAGCAAATTTTAAGGCTGGAATGTTTTCTTTCTGTTTAAAAAAATACCAGGTCTGTAATAAAAGAATATTTAAATCCAAATTTATTCCAACACTGCTTTAATTAGTGTAACACAGACGTTTAAGTAAAATAGTGTATTGTGCATGTTTAACATTCCCTAGCAAGCTTTTAGGTTCGGTTCATGTATACTTTTATTGCATATGTGAATCTGCTTATTCTTTGCTATAACTAAGATATTTATTTTTCATACAAATATTTGAAAAAGACTCTAAAATTTGCTTAAGATTAATAAGTCAAGAAGCCAAACATACTTGAAAAAAATTTATGCTCTCAATTTATACACGTGTTAGAGGCTCAGTGAATCATAATTTATTTAATGTTCTGCTTTCCGTCCAATCCAGCATTTGAAAAACGGTTTTCTAATAAAAGCTCTTCAATTTTCTTTAACATTGTCCGTCTGACAGTTTTTTATTATCAATTCATATTACGTTACGAATGTTACATTTATTCTTGTTTAAATATTTTCTGCAGATTAATATCATCGCATTTTTCGCCTTTCCATTTCAAACTATGTTAAAATAATGAAAAAACAGCATCAATGCTACAAAACGTTTTTTTTCTTTTTTCCTGTATAAATTTCATTATGTTATTAAAAAAATGAAAGTAATTGAATCAGGTATTAGGTAATGATAAATAGGTGTCAGGTTAGAGAATAAAGTTAAATATTTGCACTTAAAAACTAAATTAGTTTTCCCGAGCTTCTTCGTAATTACCGAAGAAGTATTTGCACAGCGATATGAACTTTCTGGAAGACATTTTTCCTATACAAGCCATCGAGTGATTTAAAATATTTGTTCAATAATAAAAAGTAATTAAATAATAGTTGCCGGAAAAAAATTGTTTATTGGTATATAGTTTTGATTCAAACTATGTTACCCTTTCAATTAAGCACAGCTAAAGTTATACAAGATCAGTATTTCTGGAAAATTATTAGTCACCATTTATTTACTTGAAATTAACTTTACACCTTCCCATTAAACACAAATATGAAAAATCTGATGTGTACACCGCATGATTTCCTTGTACGGAATATTAAATAAAACTAATTTTCCTGGAATTCCTTTAAACTTCTTTCCTCGAATTTCATTAGAGATATATTTCTCATCCAATTAAATCAGTTCTCATTTCACAGCAAGGCAAAAATAAATAAAACCTCAAAATATCTTCATAAAATTGAAACACATAGAAAAACATAAAACATCAAATACAGTTAAAGCAATTAAAAATATAATTTTTACAATTAATATTACAGTTTCTACGCAAAAACAAGCAATTCGGCCAGCAGCGAGAAGGCAGATTTTTTGGTGCACAAAACTAAAAAGTTTCGTTTTTGTCTATAACAAGTAGTAGTAGTATATATATATATTATATGTTATAGACCAAAACGAAACATTTAGTATATACTATATGTTATAGACCAAAACTAAACATGTAGTATATATATACTACTACATGTTATAGCAGTCTATACAAAATTTCAACGTTCTACCGCTACTCGTTCTCGTTCTTGAGTTATGCGAGATTTTTCTGCTTAATAGTTTCGCTTTGAAGGAATTTTTTTAAACTTTAAATAACTGCAAATGATGTTCTAATTAAAAGTTTTCATCAACAGTTTCTGAAACGGTCATGAATATTTTGAAACAGGCTTACAATGAGAAATGCAATGCCATTATGAGAAAAATTCATTTTTTAAAGACGATAAAATAGGTGTGAAATTTTTTTTAATCAAAGGTGGATCCCAGAAAGCAGCTTAGCCTCCTAAACGACTGTTTCCCTTCTTTAAGATAATGCCCTTCAAACACTTGAAACCGCTCTGATAGAGGAAAGTTTTTTTTTTTTTTTTTTTTTTTTTTTTTTTTTTTGAGTCTCAGAGTAAATTATGTAACAGTTAAAAGTTATTAATTGAGTCAATCTTTCCCCCCTCCGAAAAAAAATATATTGTTATAAACGTAAAAGTAATTGTTATACTATCACTATCAGAATGTATACACGAATAAATATATAATTTAGAAAGATCTATAATCCATAATAAAGAGAGATTTCTATTTGTATATGTAAACTGAAATATAAACGCAGGTTTCAATATGTGAACATATATATATATATATATATATTGTTTGTATGTTGTAAATTAGAAATTTCAAAAAATAATTAATAACCATTAAAGTCAGGCAAAATACTGGGAAAGTAATTTTAATTTTCTAATTAATTCTTCTTTGATAATTAAGGAAATTAGTATTATAATTATTGCTCTCCTGATAATGTATAAAAATGAATAAACACAAAGTATACTGCAGTTAGAAGCTTAATCACTATTACCATGAAATACAGAAATGCATTCAGAAATTTTATCTCTATTTAGAGAAACTCTAAGTTCTTGAAATTCATGATTTGGAACGATTACTATTATTAAAACTTTGCTTTGACGCAGTCTTTATTCTGACAAAATTGTATAAAGCATAGTGAATTCTGATTATAAACGTCTGTCATTTGATAAATTCTTTAATCTTTTATTAATGTATTTTTCAAAGAATTTTACTTTAAGAAATTTTGATTTGAACTAAAAATCTTCAACTGATGGTTAATTTCAAATTCTTAAATACGAAAATTTTTATATTTTCTTTTTTTTCAAAAATATTAATTGTAAATTGAGATATTGCTCTGAGTTTGTATTGTATTTCAAATGTAAGTTATGCACTTCGAATTTCTCTTTAAAATTAAGATTGATGCACAGTTATAAACTTATTACCTTTAGTTTTGCCAATATAACCGTTAGATATTTTCTGCAAAGAAATTTAAATAGTTCAAATAAAAAGTGAGTTTTGTTAAAATACTGAAATAGGAAACGATTGTATCACAGTATTCTTGCATTAAAGAAAAAGCAAGATGAAACGAATTTTCGTTACTTTCAGATATGCAAATGATTAACGTTATGCAATTATCTATACATATGAAGTTGGAAAGTTATAATTACAAAAGCTTGCAGCCGAAGTGCGTAACTTTTATTTCTGCTTAGCACTGCTCTGTTGAAACCGTTGGTTTAAGATGAACTCGGAAACAATTTAAATACTCGGACGCCTTCAATAATGATAGCATGGTAGGACTATATAATGGCAGGTGATCATTTCGTCATATTTCGTACCATTATTGGTGGCAAGGTTGTTACTGATGCAAGGTGCGGTACTGCCAATACATGGAGAAGAGTTCACAATTTCTTTCTCAAAGTTGACTCTTCTACGATTCATGTTACCAGATAGATCACGTGGTACGAACCCTTTCCCACGTATTTCTCCGCAACGATTTTCTGTTCATCAAACTCATGTACATATGTAGAAAGGGATCACTGAGAATATTATCTTTTTTCCTACCCGTTAACACACTTCGTCTAAAGAAGCCAAATTCAGAAGGAGTTTATTATCGTCCTAAGATATGCAATCAAAAATAAACACTAACGATTAAATTTGCAAAGATTATTGTTTTTTCTAGCTGTCGAAATCAAGAGATATGCAACGCAAATTAGCCGCCAAAAGAAGTGCTTCAGCAACTGCGAAACAAGCAGTTAAATACGGGTACAATATGTGTGCTTGCAACTTCACAGCAAAGCGATTAGATTAGAGAGAACTTGGATCAGGACATAGTGCACCCTTAAGTAGCATCAGGGGCTAAGCTTATGGAACTCTAAGCAACGAATGCCCAAATGTGATGAACATGCAGTCATTTCGTAGACAGTTAAATGGCCCAGCAGCCCAAGTAGGTTAACATATTGCCTAAGCAACATGTTCTTATTGAAGCCATTCCGTAATGTGCACTATGCAAAATACTACTAATAATGATAATGGGACAGTTATTATATCTCCCGTTCTACTAGGCGGATTGACGAAATTCAATTTGCGCTTTTCATGTCTCGAAAGCGGAAGTTAGGGTATGTATTAGATTTATATATAGCGTTGTTTTAATATAGGTATTTCGACACAAAATCGGACTTTTTCAGAAATGACATTCTAATTATTACTTCCTTGTTCGAAGTAAAAAGGAAATATTGTAAATGCGAAAAATTTCAGCCATCATATTTCAACGAAAATATCCATTTTAACGGCTATCGAATGTAACTTAACGACGTTTTTGCGTGACATCTGTGCGTAAGGACAGAATAAAGGCCTCTTTTCCCCCAAAAGTTACAAAACTCTTTTAAAATGAGGAATGAAGAGAATATTTCGTAGAGTCTGTGCGTACGTACGTACGTACGCATCTAGCATAACTAGAAAACGAGTAGCCTTAGAACGTTTAAATTTTATATATAGGACTGCTATAACATGTAAATGTGAACCTCGTATTTTAGTTGCATTCCGCCACACCAAAAGTATATAAACATATGTATATATATATATATATATGTATATATCCACTCTGTTACTCGGCTCAATGATATCAGTTTTATTTTTATATGTTTGTAAATTATGCATTTTTTGCTTTAAAAATAATTGAATTATGTTGTCCTTATTTTCCGGTTAAGGTTTTTATCGCTTTAGTAAATTTGCAGGCAATATTTGTAGAATTATCAACAATTTAAAAGTTGTTTAAGTGCCGCTTAGGCTAATTATGTTTGCCATGGCGGCCATGTTTGCTTACATTTGAAATTCAGCAGAACAGCTCATTTGTTGCCAATCTAGAGAAACTAAATTTCTCAACAACAAAGATAACTTCTTTTATTCTTGCAAATAAAATCGTGCTTAATCCATTCTGGAATCTATTCGAGGAAATAAGTGTTTAAGATTTACTTCGTAATTTTTAATATAGATATTTTGAGTTTTTATGTATTTTTGCCTTGTCGCGAAGTGAAAACAGAATTAATTGAATTAGAAATACTCAATTAATTGAATGAGAAGTACCGAAACGTATGTGAAAAACTTTTTTATTTCTTTAATTTCTTTTATACATCGTTTTGGATTTATTATAGTATTTGAATAGAGCTTTTGGTAATTCTTCAGATGATATAACGTTTGTCCACTCTGAGTTATAAAATGAATTTTAATGATGGTAAGTGAACGTAGCGCCGAAGTGTCGCTATGGTAAGGATACATAGTGAACTTTAAAGTGGGCATTTATTGTATTGTGGTTTATGCGCTATCGACGAAGTAGATTTAATTCAATCCAATAATAAATGAAATATAAGAAAAAATGCTTATAATTTAGTATTCCGTACAAGGAAGTCATGTGGTGTACACATCAGATTTAGTTTACATATTTCGATTCTACGGCTTAAATTATGCCTAAGTATTAAATGTTGTAAGATGTGGTGAGAATTAAAAAAAAAATTATTTTGTCGCATTTTTTACAATTTGCACCAAGAATAATTTACTTGTGTTATATAGATGCTTACTACACGTGAGAGGATCGAATAAACACACACAAAAAAAATAACTTATCTGTTAAAGACATCTTGAAGTGGAGGACTCGTATCTTAATAAGCGTTGACGTCGGCCGGGCTCATCTTTACACTGGTACGTTATTTTACCACTGTAGAACAGAAACAGGAGCACTGCTGCCCAGGACGGCTATCCGCTTGGTCTTGAAAGTCTAAAGTCAACACGCAGGTAACGGGTTTTCATAGTGCCGAAACTAAATTTTCTTCTGTAAAACAGAAACAGGAGCACTGCTGCCCAGGACGGCTATCCGCTTGGTCCTGAAAGTCTAAAGTCAACACGCAGGTAACTCGTTCAAATTTCGCCTCTTTACCAGAACGCGGCAAGGGAGCGTGTTTGCAGCTTCCGGCCAGAAACGTTTTTTCTAGGCAATTACGGCTCGCCTGTTCTTGCTCATCCCAATAGCAAGCTTCACGAGTAACGTCCCAGGAAAAAAAAAAAAAGGCTTCCACACCAGTCAGTAAGTCTCGCCTCTTATCCAAAACGCGGCCGGGGAGCATATTTGCCGCTCCCCGCCGGGAAACATCTCTCGTCGTGAATTACATCTTGCCTCTCCCTTTCAAGCCCGTTTTCAAGAGTAACCTCCAAAAGTCCAGCAAGCCCGTAAGTGAGTCAGTCCAACTCGAATTTCCTTCGTCTCCTTCACAAACGCGGGCTCCCACTATGGCTTCACTTATCACCCCCTTAATTTTGGCAAAATTTGCGTTTTCAACTCCAGAATACGGAAATAAGGGTGATCGCGCATGCGCGCCCTTCTTCACTTAGCCAACAACCGGACCCTCAATCGCCAAAAACCTGAATGACTTACATTGAAAGACAAGTAGCAACCTTTGACCTTTTTTGTCACGTACTTCCTCTCTTAAGGTCAACTCCACAATGAAAAATCCTTCTAGAACATTCTAAAGGACAAAGCGCGCGAAATCATGACTTGGCAAAAATTGCCTCCCTTTCCCTGCTTCTTTCACAATGAATCAAAGCTTGTACAAAATTTGCAAATAAAAGAAAATAAATAATATTCTTTTAAACTAAATAATATTCCCAGAAGCATCTGTTTTTCCCCAAAATTAAAGCCTTAAAATAAATAATTCAGAATCAAATAAAATTAAAATTTCCATAAATCAGAAAATCATTCACCTAGTTTTTATACCGCTATCAGACAAATTCTCTACACAACACTTGGCGAAATTTTAAAATTGTGGTAACCTATTTTTCTTTGCCTTTTTTCTTTGCCCCGAAGGGAGGAGGGAAAATCCATCGTTCATTCTTTTAAATAATTTTAAGGAAGTTCATAAAGCACATTTGGCGTTATTATCGCTTATTACAAATATGCCAAATTTCAAAACGCTCTAATATATGAATTGACGAATATCTTTGGAAATTTTGAATAAAAAACTCTAGTGTTTTGCAGGTATGCTTATAATTACATGTACGCTAAGAGCATGGTAAATATTTTATATATCATAATACAAAATTGTTTAAAAAAATTATAAAAATTATTAAAAAATACAAATTTTATAAATAATTTATAAAAAAAATGGACGAATTTTATTTGGAATGAACCTAAATTTCGAAGTCTGGAAGAAGGAATAAAATACGCTTAATAAAAGAAAAGAGATATTGATAAATACATATCAAATTCAATTAACATTGAGGAGCTAAAATTTCGAGCTAACTTTTTAAAAACTACTCGTGACATTTTTACAAAACTTGGCAGTTTGGCATAATTTGAGTCCTAGAATCAAAATATGGAAAAACAATTGGCAATCAGAGAAAGTCCGATTTTGTCTCAAAATATCTGTATTAGAACAATGCTGTATATAAATCTAATAGATATCCTAAATCGTGTCTTTGAAACATGAACAACGTAAGTTGAAATTCGTCAATCGGCCCAGTAGAATGAGAGATATGGAACCGTCCCTTCCCCGCTTTTTTTTCCCGCAGTGTAGAATCCAGGCAATGGTGCAAATGGCCCAACTGCCCAAGTATGAATTAAATCACTTTAATATTAATTTAATATTTTACTTAAATATTAGTGTTTTCGCTATGTAACCTATGTAAGTAAAATGTATAATTCCAACATCAGTGTAATCCTGTTATACCAATTGCATATATACGCTGCCTAAGTGAACAAAATACACGTCTATATTTAGGCAGCAGTGTAACACTGCTTTAACAGTTGTTTGCATGTAATGAACTCTTCAAACATCAGTGTATTCCTGTTATAACCAGTATGCGTGTAGACTGCGTAAGTGAACAGAATGCATAAACTGCATGTCCAGGTCATTCTAATGTTCAATAATTTAATGCAGAATCACAAATTACCCCCCGGTTGTCTATAAATGTTAGTATTTAAGTGACAGTGTTATCTTATGACAGCCACTGTATTTAAATAATGTGAATTAAGTATTAATGTAATCAAACTGTAACCATTAAATACATATGATGTATGTATGAATAAAGTGTATAAACTATTATACTATCTCTATGTTCAAAATCCTAAAATACCCAATGATCTGCACCAGCTGTAGACAACAAATGTTTAATCTGATCACGTTTGCTATAGAGTAATCTAAATAATGCAAGAGTTATGTAAATGTGAATGATGTACTCTAAATGTTTAAACAGTACCGTAGATCCGAATATAAGACATTACAACTGATGACACTGCCAGTTGTAGCAGAAATTGCGATGTCGGTTGCAACAGACTACAGTAGCCCCTTAGCATCAGAATGGCACCCTAGGCCTCCAGAAAGGCGTTGTTAATCAGAGTAGCTAGTGTAAAGTTACTTACCACTGAAGTTCCAGTTACACCAAAGGCTTGCGGAAAGGATGGGGTAAATACCTTATATACTTCCCCTTTTTAACAGTGACCGTGGATGAGGGAACACTATCGCCATATCCCGGTGGTGGCAAACTTTCATTCGCCAGCTTTTAGTTCGGGCGCCACTTGTAGTCATTAGGTGTCTTGAGGTAAGTAACTTAAAGAAAATCACATTGCCTTCGTCTGGATATTAACTCCGGACCTCCTGAATAAGCGTCAATATGCTTCCAATTACGCCACAAAGGCATGCGGAAAGCGGAAGGAAAATACCTTATAACGTGAATAATATTTTCTTTTACTATATTTTGATTATTCTTATTTTTATATATTTTAGAGTAAACAAAGCTTCAGGGGCATTATTTTAATGTTTAATGGTTCGAAATTAAATAGCTGACCATTTGTATCAAATTATACATCTGCATCAAAATTGAAGTGGGGATTTCGAATTGAAGGCCTGAAACTATGTACAAAACGAAAGAACTCGTACACATATCATAGATGTGTGACATGTTCTATATCAAGTGTAACGGAAACAGTCAGAGAAACATTTCGGTAATGGTATCGTGACAGACTGAAATAGATAGCACTTACTGTTGTAATGGATTCCATGTTCTTTGCTTGACTGAGAGGCAAGTGATGGGGAACAGATTAATGCACTAATAAAATGTAGTTACTATAAACACGTGTGAACGAACATAGAAAATTCGAGTTAAAATATATGACAATAAATATACTGACAGAACTTTACGAAAAGAGATCAAATTAAAATTATTGATACTTTAAAGAAGAAAAATTATTGGATGTAATTGAAAATTTAATAAAATTAGTTTCCTCATACAGTCTTTTCAATAAAAAGTTACTGATATTTTTCTGTCCTAATGTAAAGTTTGTGACTATTGCCAAAAAAAAAACAACATTCTCGTCACATGTTTCTTCCTCAAAACTGGTATGGAATTAAAACGCAATAACAACAAGCACTACGTAAAGAAAATGTATGCAGGAAATTAAACCTATAGAAGATTTATTTTGAATAACATCTCATGAAAACCTATTTATTAAAGACGAAAATATTATGTTTTAATCTTCACAAAAGGGCAATATCAGTACTAGAAGATTTTACATTGTTTCTTATATCCATGCTGATTTGTAGAACATAATTTTACGCTCTATTTTCCTATCTTTCTACTACAAGCAATGCAAAATTTGCCTCCCATATTGATGATGAACAGCCATCGATTATCAATTGATGAATTTTTTAAATCAAGAAGAGGAAAAAAAGAAAGCTTAAAAACATGAAACAGTCAAGTATAGAATGCATACCTTTCAGCAGAAATACGTTTTTATTCTCTCATTTATTTTATTTGTCTTTAGTTCATAATTTATTTCTGTTATTATGTCTTTGTAACTGTATTTAAAGAAGTAATCATTCATTTACAGAATTATCAGGCAGATTTTACCATTAGTTACAATAGTTGTTTTGATTTACTGTAAAATTTAGGTATATTTTAGAATGCATAATTTGAAAAGCAAGATGAAACCCTTTTATATTCTTTCTAATCGAATTTACTCTGATATTTGAAATCAGAAATTTTCAGTTTAAAAAACCACTTGCTTCTATCAATCAAATTTCCGTATGTAAATGACTCTTTAACAGGAATTTCTTCTAATTCTGATTTAAATTTATGTATTTCAACCGTAGTATTTAGCCTTGCAGTACTGATGTTGCTTTAGTTTAACTATAATATACTGCACTATAGTAAGCATCTTGTTTAACCCTTTAAGCTTCCACCGGCCAAGGTGTGGCACCAAACCCCTAAAAGTGACCAAAAGACGTTGCGTAAGTGATATTTTCTTAATTTAAATTCCAAAATCACCTTCCCATCTTTCATTTTAACTCCTTATCCTCGATATATTTACTATTACTTTCGTCTGCAGACATTTCCCTGTGAACGTCTGGGTAATTAAAAGGTATGAAAAATATTTTTGAGCGTATATATATATATATATATATATATATATATATATATATATAAAACCTGTCTTTTGAAGCGTTCTTAAATCATTCATTTCTTTCACTCCTCATTTGTGGAAACTCATCAATCTCTCCGAGTATATGCAATTTGAGCAGCTATAAAAGAAGAATACATGAGGTTTAAAGATAAATCAATTAGTAATTGTCTTTCTCAGAATCCGCAATTCGTTCGAACATTCAGATATTTCGCCAGCTCTTTCTGTTTGAAATTAAACTTAATGAACAAAAGCAAAGTTTAGTTGGATACCTGCTAACAACCTTCACGATAAATAAGAAATTACGATACATTTTAGCCCAAATGTCTTGAACTAACAGGAGATGAAACTTGGAAAATTGCTAAATTTGCTATGTGTTTCTTAACAATTTAATTATTTTGAAATGTTTTGGGGTGCATGATAAAATAATGAAGCAAAATTTGTAATGAATGCATCATGACAAATTAATCAGGCAAAATTAGTATTGACTGTTTCTTGGCATGATTAATTGAAATTATCCTTTTTTCCAATGATTAATCCGAACTAATAAATAAATTAACGAGATCATTTTAAAAATTTAGAATTTATTTTACATGAAATAACATCTTAAATAAGTATCAACTTTAAATCAAATTTATTTGAAAGTTTACGATTATTTATATTGGAAATAAATACCTTGTAATCAGAAAGATTATTTATTAGCCAAACTAAAGTTTAGAAAAGAATAGAAGTTACTAAACGTAACTTAATGTACGTTATATTTCCTAAATGTCACTAATCCAGTTACGGTGTCCGCAGCAAACGTCATAGCAAAAACATCGCTAAAAAATACGATATTTTCGACTACGATGTTTTTAAACTGCGAAGTTTTTGAACCTCTTTATTTTCGACCACGATATTTTAGAACTGCGATGTTTTCTCTTTGCGATGTTTTCTCCCACGATGTTTTGTACCGTGATGTTTTCTCCTTGCATTGTTTTCTCCGCTACGTTTTCGTCCGCGATGTTTTTGCCGCGGTGTTTTCGGCTGTAACTCCCAGTTACAAACCAAAGTTATATAGATATGTAGCTATGATAATTAACGATACCATATTTAAGTACATACATACATTTATTTTTTAAAACTAACAAGCAAGATACAAATATAGATATTTTAAATATATGCACTTAGCAGTAATTTTGAAAAATCATGGCAAGTACCAATGAAATATTTTTTACTCAGATATCACTGATGATGGCCTCACCAGAAATAATCATTTTAGGATTATTATTAACAACAGATTATTTTTCTTTTCACCGTATAAATTCCCTTTCTCCATTTCATTGGATTTTTCAAAATTTATAATAAAAATAATTTTTATCATAAATATTGAAGTCAAGACTAAAAAGTAACTCATGGATAATATATAACATTCGTTTAGTGAGAGAGTAGTTAAATTTTAGAAGTAAACGTCTTTTCTTTAATTATTATTTTAACACCTGATAACGGCGGATCAATTCGTAAAAGATCTTCGTTTCAATGATAGGATGTCTTATACGCTTAGAGACAAATGGCTGTTTTTTGGATTAATAATCGATCAGTTAGCTAACACTCGTTAAGTTCATTGTTAGACAATAATTTTCTTAATGGCAAAATGACATATATTTTTACAAGAAAATTTCAAGCATTTTCAAATGATATAAACCTCTACTGCCCAGACATGATATGTGTTAGTGTCTCTGACTGCTGGACCGAAGAACAAGGCTTGTATCCCGCAGATAACACTGTTGTTTGTAATTATACAGTGTCTGTGAAGCTAGGGGTCACTTAAAACACACTACAAGTCCAAATCCTCTCCTGACGTCGGTGATGGGGTAAGAGCAGTGGAAGGTTTTCAGCCCACACTCCGGAATGTTCTTCCTCGGAATTTCATCCTCGGCGAAATCTTAGCTGTTAGTAACGCTCAGCTGTACCTAATATGCCTAAATGAATGTACAGGTGCCGATCTTACTTGAACATTAACTTTTGTTATTAGAAACTCTAAAAATTATCTACAGGAAACAAGAACCACAGTCATATTAATTTTAGTGGGAAATATTTATACAAAAATTAAAGTTCATGATCTAAGGTGGTAAGTTATTAGTTATATAATTTATGGGCAAATCATCTATCCACTGATACTTATGATCCTTTGTCTTTGGGTAACGATTGCTTAGGATATTTTCCCTCAGTAAACTTAGCTGCTCGTCATTTCAAAACAACTTCTGGCCATGTCATATGAAGCAAGCAAACTTTCAATTATATTCTAAGAAGAAGAAAAATAATTCTCCGAGGTATAAACAGTTTAACTCATTAGTTGCAAATTTTGTGCCATCATTATCTCACTGCAAGACACAGCATCGTATTTCTGAAGCTTCATCCTTTTCTTCTTGTTCTGTTAGCTTGCGTAAACTTGCTATCTTCTCCAGGATAGCTTACCCCTTAATCTAATCGGCGTCGAACGAGAATCTCTAAATATTTAATACATCCTACAACTGCCTTTCCACTTTTCCACAAGTCCGATGAAGATTTGCGTCTAAAGTTTACTAAACCTAAAATAGCGTATGCCCTTGGAGTCATGACACTAAATAGGCAAGCATTATTCATGCAGTTCTGCTGTTCCCAGATAACGAAAAGGAAATTGCTGGAAGTACTTTCTCACCTTCGAGTCATTCTCTTGTATGTGGAAAATCCATTTGAAGAATTACTGAAGGTTAGAAAAGGTTTCCTGCTTTACCAGTAGATAGAACAGAAATTTAAAAAAAATAAAAACTTAAGAGCAAATTTTCCATACTACAAATAACAATTAAAAGTGCAGATAAAAAAACACACTTAAAAATATTATATTCAGTCCTTTTCTCTTTCCGTTGCAGTTGGAGTCTTAATACAATATAAGCATTTTACCCAAATAGTTAAAAATAAGAGTTCCTCTCTACTTTATGCAGTAAGAATTAAAATTAAGAAGAAACTTAAAATTGATAAAATTAATTACAGATACCATAAAGTAACACAAAAGTATTTCAGTACCATAGGTTATCTTGAAGAAGACAATTCCTTCCATAAGAATAATTAAGAACGGAATTCTTGCAAATTTAGCTACATATTTACATTTCATTTTCATTACCATAAGTAATTAATATAAACAACTTTAAAATTTTCAAAACTAGCATTTCTGCTTAGAAATATTAAGAAAGTAACAAATAAATAAATATATAAATAAAAAAAAGTAAATTGAAATAAGTAAAATCTTAGAGATTTCAGATTTTTAACTGTCGTCCAAAAAGATGTGTTAAGGTGCTTTACGCTCTCGCTGAGTTCCAAGTCTACTAGTTATCTCTTGCAATCACTCCTGCTAACCCTCTTTTCTTTGTTTTAGCTTTATTATTAAGCATCGTTTGCTTCGCACTTACGCCATATTCAGCACCAAAGTCGCAAAAATCCTGAAAGCAGCATAGCACCATATGTTTAGAATTCCCGTGTTAAGTGTCGGAATAATATTTTCCAAATTTTTTAAGGCTTTTGTTCAGTCCATTACGTTATTGTTCAATTATATTAGTAAGATGGATTTGAAAACACTTTTTTCTCTTTTTATTGCTAACTTTTTGTGCGTTACCTTTATTTATAAAATATTACGTTCTTCGCTCTTACGCCACATAAAATTCTATTTAACAGAAAATTACAAATTAATTTCAAACAGCATATACTTTTTAGAATTTCCAATAGACAGTCCCTCAGGCTAGAGATAAAAATGTTTTATTCCGATCAGTGTTGCTCCTGCTCGCTTTTAAATCTGAAAAGTTTAAGATTTTAACATTCGTCCAAAAGGTTTCTTTGCACTTAAGGTCTTTTACTATTTTGTTGAGCTCACAGTTTGGCAGTGGTACATTCACTCCTACTAACCCACCTTTTTTTTCGTCTTTTTACTTCATTACAAAGCACCATTTTCTTTGCACTTAACGCCATATAAAATTCAATAACAAATTTAAAAATTTAAAAGCTGCATTGCAGTTTACGCGTCTTGATACATCGTTAAGTGTTTGCATATATTTTCTGTTTATTTTTTTCATTCTTTTCGTTCTCAGTTAATCATATAAATTTTCATCTTTCTTACTAATGTGGCTTTTTAAAACTTTTTTTTTGTCTTATTATTATTAGCGATTTTTGCGTTTACTTTATTAATTAAATGTCCCATTCTTGGCGTTTACGATACATAAAATTCTATTCAAGTGCAAAATGGCAAAATAGTTAAAAACAGTATAACTTTAGGACTTCCGACAGACAGTCTTGTGCACTGGAGATAAAAATGTTTTCATCCCTGCTCGCTGTGAAATCGTTGTGTTTCTTAATAAAAAATTCGTTAAGGTTTTAGAAAATATCAAATAGATAATAAAACAAATTCGGAATTCAAAATTCAGGCATCCAGGTGCCCGTGATCCGGTAGATGTCTACGTTATTCAAAATGGGATTGCTCTAGGAACCACTAGTTTTCCAGAATGCAAGAAACATGCATACATTCATACAGATTCTTCATTATTTAATTTCTTTAAATATAATACAGAGCAATAATATTTGGCGGCAGCCATTTGAAAAGTGATACGCCGTTTATAGTGATTCAACGCAAAACACGAGTTCAAGATTAATATCCCATTCGGTACTAATGTCCCATTTGGCTTAAAAGATATACAACATCCTTGTATGAAAATGTTGAATATTTTCAATTGGATAAATCACTAAGTAAATGCATCTTTATTATTTAAACCAATCTGATTTCAAAATAAGAAATGATTTTCTTAAAAATTGGATCTATTGCTTTCAGATAACTTGTTCTTAAGCCAGATCAGACAAATTCAATTTGAAAGATAAATATGTTACATTTTTCTGAATTGCAACAAACTCCAATGAAAAGGGAAAAGACGCATTTATAGTGATTCGATGAAAAATAGCTTTCGGAGACTAATAGCCCTTATGGGTAATATATAAGATATCATTAACAATAAAAATAATAAATAAATAAAAATAAAATAAAATAAGTAACCCCGTTTGCATAATTTTATCATTTTTACGTACAAGTTTTGGTTTATAAGTATTATCAGTTTGTAACTAACAAGACTGTGGCTGCCACTAAGTAATCAAGTGTTGTTTTATTCAAACGTGTTTTAATAATTCTAGTTACTTACACTGACCACAATAAATCGATTAAAATTCTGGCACTTTGTTGCCGGGGAATTACCATATCTAGAAGCATGAAATACTGGTTGTTCTGATCCGTTGTCTCTTGTTTATAGCTAGCTTTAGATATGTCATTGCATGAGGTTGGCCATATTTACATAGATTTAAGATATAAGTATTGATTAGTTACTTTCAAAATGTTCTTTACGAAATCCTCCCTATTATTAGACAGCTACAATGTGTTTTACGTTTATCAAAATAATTCAAATGCAGAAATATTAGGCATATTTAAATTTTGGGAGAACCATATTTGATTATATTAAAAGAAAAATTTGAATAACAAAAAATATTATTATAAAAAGCAGTGATTTTTCTACCGAAACTGAGAAACCAACCTGAACAAAATTCAAGTGCAAACAAAAATAAGCAAACATCACAAAATCTGGAAAAGTGAAATTTTAATAGATTTATTTTAAGTTTGATGATTTTATTTATTAATAACAAATGGCTAATAAGAATGCTGTATATCGTTAAATTTTTAAATGATGTAATATTTTTAAAACATTATAATCTGTAATTTATTTTGCAAATAGAATTTACTTACAGGTAGTTAATTCTAACGTACACCAGTGAACTATATCCTTAAATACATATAGTAATCTGTAATTTATTTTGCAAATAGAATTTACTTACAGGTAGTTAATTCTAACGTGCACCAGTGAACTATATCCTTATATACATACAGTTTTCATACATTCATTACGCTAAAATTACATTTAAAATGCGATTAAAAGCTACTTCAAGTATTTTTGAAGCCAAATGATCAAATGATGGTCCAATGATCCAATGGCTGATACCGTGGTATGTTAACGATTCATTACGACTTAGATTTCAGTTCCAAAAATTTGAATGGATTGATCACATAGATCTTTTATCGGTTTACTGTACAAATGTAAATACGAACCATTTTTTAGAAGCTCCTGCCTAGTTTTGTATGCTAGAAATTAATTCCTTTCGTAACTACGCCTTCAGATAGCATTCGTGTGTTTTCTCATAATCAAAAAACCAACAAATACAATCATGATTTAAATTGCTTAGTAGTTCGTATTGGTTTTTTTTATAAAAAAAATACAGATATTTATTTTCTATAAAAGGGTAAACTGTTTTCAGATTTTCACATTCCCTTAGCTACCAATCGTGATGCATTTTTAACAAATATATTATTACTTTAATGTTATAGTTTATGAAATCTCAAAAGCGATTATTTTGGGACGTTATTAGCCCAAAGGGTCGTTAGTCCTAAATCAGATATTAGTTTTGAAAAGGCATTTTGCGTTGAATCACCATAAACGGCGAATCACTTTTCAAATTGCTGCCACCAAATAATATCGCCCTGTATTACATTAAAAGAAATTAAATAATGAAGAATCTGCATGAATGATTGCGTGTTTCTCGCACTGTGAAAAAAAAAAAGATACCTAGAGCCATTCGATTTTTAATAAGATAGTCATCCATATGGGAAAAGGGAATCTTGAATTATTTTTATTACCTGTTTCATATTTTGTAAACATTTTAACGAATTTTCGGTTAACACACTCAACAATTTCAATGTGAGCAGTGGCAACACTAAACGAAAAAAAAATATTTTTACCTCCAACGCGCTTTCCTGTCTGTCGGAAATTCTGACGATATGCTGGATACCAATATATTGTGATTTTGCTGTTGAATCGAATTTTTTGTGGCGTAAGCCGCAGGAATATGATATTTAATAAATAAAGGAAGCACACAAAAGGAGAATTTTTTTTTTTTGAAACCAACTTACTAAGAAACCGGGATATTGATATGATGAATTAAGGAAAGACTGAAATACAGAAAAATGCATGCCAACACTTAACGCTTCGTCGGGAATTCTAAACTTATGCTGCTTTTAAATTTTTTTAAATTTTGCTGTTGAAGTTTATAGCGTAAGTATAGTGAAATGGTGCTTAATAATAAAGCTAAAAAGAGAAAAAAAAATGGTTAGTAGGAATGAGTGTAACAGCAGACTTGTAAACTGCGAGCTCAGTGACAGAGTAAAAAACCTTTACAAATCCTTTTAGCGGATCGTTAAAATCTTAAACTTTTCAGAATTTCATTATTATTTTATTTAATATTTGTTTTATACAATCTGGGTTTACATTACGATAATAAACAACTTCAGATATCACTCGTCAAAATGAATTCAAGTAATGCGACAGTATTTCAATTGACCTCGTTTACACGTCAAAATATTGACACTTTCCTATGTATTTCCGGAATGCCAGCTTCTAACAATGTACAAGGCTTTTATCATCAGAACTCGTTAAAGACGTTAACTGATGTGCTGCATAATACAGCTATTAAGGCAGCTATTAACGTGTCTGGGAATCCTTTGAGACGAAGATAAACAGAATATCTTTTAGCCGAGTGTTGCATTTTGACGCATGGTTCGGAGATTAGTTCCTTTTATATTCTAGTCTAGAATAATGGATCTCACTTCAATAATCTGATGGAGGTTCTAAATCTTTTTTTTTTTTTTTTCTGGTTGTGTGTGTGTGTGTGTGCGTCTGTGAATGTTTGAGAATTTGCCTTTAACACAACACTTTTACTTTTCTTCCCATTATTCTGTCTAATATAGTAGTTACAGAAATGAATACAATTACTTAGATTATCCTGTTACATCACAAATGAAATTTAATGCCTTTCTTTGCAACAAACTAAAAATTTAAGCGATTTTTAAGGGCATATGAGAGCATTTAAGCATAATTAATAGAATCACTTAAAAGTTTTAACGCATTTGACACTGTATGAGAAATTATGTAGAAAACTGCGTAAATCAATCTCACTTAAGAATTTTCATCCACGTCAGAGCGAGATGATAAATGCAGCTTCATAGTTTCATTCATGTGTAGCTCGAATTCCTTATAATTACTTACAAGTTACTTATCAAACGTCCAGATACTTGTATTATAGGCAAACGTATACAATCTACAGCAATTCAAGTTGCTATAAATCGTAATTTGAGTACTCATCTTTGTACAAATTACTTTTTGCTCACTTTTTTTCGTTTCATTTAGTTTCAACGTTTCAGTAACAATTTATTAAACAGTAGCCGCTAGAGGGCGCAAAATTGAGAAGTGAGAGACTGAAAAGTGTTCGAACGAATGGTAATAAAAATGTGTTATGATCTCTCAGCTGACGGCTGAATGTAGGTATGCAAATAATTAGTTCTTATAATAAAATAAAGATATTCAAATTTGGATACTTTTACTGACTCAGACCAAATAGAACGCATCACCATCTAACATGATTTTCATCGCAAGTAGCAACTATTACTTGGGCATGTCAATATTTCGATGTATTATATTTTTATGCCATAATCACTTCAAGAATAAATTTATGAAGATTTATGTTATAATATTGAAAAAAATCTCAGCCGCGTTTTTCTCTTTTCCACTGAGTTTTTCAAGAGAAATTTCAAATTCTTTTATTAATAGTTTTTCAAGTTTTTGAAAGAATTTTAAAATCGCATATCCTCTAAGAATTTTTCTTGGAATGTTGTATTATTTCTAAAGCTCTTTATAAAATATGACAATTAATAATTGATGTATAATTTTTGGATATTTACTTACTTAAGCCTATTATTTTGAAAATTAGACTGTTAAATTACAAGGGAATAGAAGCAGGATTTCATCACTGATATGTAAACCCAAAAATTAAATTGACAAACAAAAAAATCCATTAGTACGGATTAGTAAGTAAACAAACTATGAAAAATAAAGCGAAGGAAGAAATTTTTCATTCATTACCCTAAAATGATTGTAAAACTGGATTATGAATCAAAGTTTATTTTCTTTCTCCCGCCTTCTTAGCATGCCTTCATAGTATAGTGGTCAGCACGCTCGGCGCGTATTCGAGGGGCCCGTTGTTCGAGTCTCGGTGAAGGCGTTGCTCATTTTTCATCTCTCCTGCTTTCGAAATAACCTAATGTCTCTAGAAGGGCGCCCGAACTAAAAAGGTGGTGGATGATGATTCTCCACCACCAGGATTTGGTGATTGGGTCCCTTAATCCCCAGTCGCCTTTTAAAAGGGGGAGTATATAAGGTATTTCTCCCGCCTTCCTAGTGTAGGGGTTAGTATGCTAGGCGCGTGTTCGAGGCGCTCGTGGTTCGAGTCCCGGCGAAGGCGTTGCTCATTTTTCGCATCTCTAACTTGCAAAAAACGAGCCTAATGTCTCTACAACTCTTCACCAACAAAGTAAACATATATGCAGTAGAAAATGCAAAAGAGCACATTATTGCGATTTATTCTATTTCTTCGTTTACTACGGTGCGTCTCGTTATGTTTTAGCGGCTTATTTTCCTTTTTATCCGACTTTAGAAAAATAATTAAATTTGCGTCTGTTATTTGCTTTTATGATTATTAGTTTTGTGAAGATATAAATAAGTACAGATTATTTTATTTTCTTATTTAAGTATTTTATCAGAGATTTTGACAAGCCATTTTAGTTAGTTTCTGTTTTTTTTTTAATCTTATTTGAGATGCGATTAATCTTTCTAATTGATTTTGTATTACATAGTTTAGTCATGAATATATATATAGTTTTATGTAACTATGTGCTTATATAACAGTATAATTTGTGTAACCATCTTCATATATGTATGTTACCGTGAAAGACCGAAATCTGGAGAATGTCGACATTCTCCGATGAATGTCAGCATTTACATAGTCGCTTGGGAGTATGTCCAAAGTATTTGCTGATATATTTATTTCTCACTTACACCGGCAAATGTCGACATTAATCGTGTACTGATGTTGAATGTTCAATAAAAGTACTTTTGTTGCGTTTTGAAGTCATACTTTGATATTAAAACATACGCATTATGATATATCAAAATAAGAGAAATCTTAAGTAACAGCACACGTAAATAAACTGTTGTACTTAACGAACAGTGCATTTTAAATGGGAAAAGAAAATAACGCCAATAACAAACTTATTTAATTACGTGACTGACGTTATACAGTCTTATTTATTGTAACAACATAATAACACTTTGAACTGCACAAGAATCCCTGGCTTTTACAACTGCATTTAGTCCATGAACACTTCTTTCTTTTCGGTTTCTGGTTTCGACCTCCACCAGAGCATTTTGGTACCTATTGACATTCTCCAGTTTCGGTCTTTCACGTTAACGTATACACTACAAGGTAACACATAAAAACAAGGTAACACATACATACCTTGTATAAGGTATATTTGTATAACCATATGTAATATGGTTATACAAATAATATAGTATATGTGTAATATAGTATATGTGTATAACTTTGTAACATTTTAAAATGCTACGCACTATTTAATGACCTCTCAAATTTCTTTTTAATTTAGATGTATAAATGTGGTCTGAATGGCTGATCCATCCTTTTTTAGGTTTTGGCAGGTAATAGATATACTCCATGGAGATAGTTAAAAATTCAGTTCTGTTCATATCCGCGGTCAGGAGCTATCCCCATGACAGGCTACTGTTCTTACTATGATTACTACTACATTCATTACTAATATTAAAATTATTCAGAAGATTAGAGCAGCTCATTCTCGGTAGAGATCATAATAAGATCAGATGCTGGGATTGTAGCACTGAAAAAGTCATGAATTTTTGTAATGACATCAACATTATGTAATATATCCAGATACAATAAATATTACGAAACTTCGTCAGTTCTGACATTTTAAATAGTGAAATTAAAATAAACTTATATATGTAAAGATTGAATTAGCAACGTAAATTTTCCTTCTCAATTCTAAAAATAGTTACCCTTCTCTGCACTGCGTCATTTCGAGACTATTCTATGTCATATGATTCTTACGTAATTATGATGATGTAAATCGAACTAAAACTCAACCAGCCAATAGTAATTTTGCAGCAATATAAACTGTTCAATCAAAATGCTTTGAGAAACAAAACTAACTCAGTCTGACTTGAGATTTCATCATGAACATTACGCATTTGCTTTCTACGTTTTACCTTAGCTGGACTGTAGTCTGCTGCTTCTATCTTGCTACAAAGTTATCAAAACTGTAAGCTTTTTGGAACAGTCACATTTAATGTGCCGATTTGTGTGTAGTCGCAACATGTTGCTGAAAATAAAACTGAAATTTCATCTGCCTTCGCCTCCAATTTCCTAGTCATTATGGATCAATACTTCCCCGCAATCAAAATTTCTGCTCCTGAATATATTACATATATATATATATCTTCTTTAAATAAAGAAAGAAAAAAATGAAGAATTTTCTAAACTTTCTAACCCTAAAGTATTAGACAGCTAAGAAACAGGAACCACTTACCTTAATAATTAGCTATATATATTAATTTCTTAGAAGAAATTCAAAAATTCATTATCATTTTAAACTTGAAACAATTTTAACTCAAAACAATCAATATCTTTCCTCTGGAAATAATCTTTAAAATAATACTGAAAATGTCTTGGTTATTACATGTAAAATAATTTATAAAAATATATATGTAGTTCTTTTGATTATTTATTAGTGTGAACTATTTATATCCATGTTATTGTATAAATAGATTTGGAAACATAAGTTTTTCAAAGTGTTAAGAATTGTTGGAAACTTTTCTAAGTACAAAGTCAAGTATGCACAGCTATTATCACACAAATATATGTGATTCAACAAACACTATAGAAATTAAAAGACTTTTCACAAGTTTATTCAGACATAATAATTATTTAACTTTAATATACGAGTTTTAACTTATGCTTACCTTTGTGTGCGCTCTATTCAGTAACTTAAGTTTGGTAAGTTTTTTAAGAAAATTTAAAACAAGGTATCCTTTGCTTCTCTTGATAATGTAACTAGCTTTCCAAAGTGACAAATTTATCCAGTTTCAATGATGTTTACTTTAAGAAGCTTGAACGGTATGAATGAACAAAACGTTCTTTGTTTACGTATATGGTATGTTTTATAAATCTTTTGATAAATACGTAAATAAGATTCCTTATAAAATCGGGAAATGTATTCGTAAGAGTTTGGACGTTTAAATGAAACTGGATCCTCTACAGGGTTATACAGTATAGTAGCATCTCTCCCCTTTTTAGGAAGGTTTTCAACTTTCTTACAAAAGAAGTAAAAAGGCTTCTATGATAAAGAAAGGAAAAAGGAAAAACCTCTTTCCGTCACGTTCTAAAATTTTTCTTATCACATCTAGGGGCACGTTTTGTAGAAAAATATCAGTTTTGGGGGCTAGAAAGCGTAATATTCTCTATGTTTCCGACATGGTATTGTGCAGATATTTGTTACCCTTCTTTCCCTTTTAACTTTTCTAAAATTGAGTTTAGAAAAATGTCCACAGCTCTTTACTCGTAAAGTTGTAACCATCACTGTAAAGCCATTGATGTTTGCATTTATAATTCTAATATAAACCACTTTTTGGATTTACACGTATCTGTTTGAATCCGTACATGGTGTTATTACTGTGTATATATTCCTGTTCTCTACATTTTTCGTATTTTAACACTTGCAATTTTATTTCTTAAATGAATCATATGAAAAGCATTTTCTACAATTTTCCTCATATTAGTTCTTCTGTTTATCTTTTGAAATTGCGTTTAAAAATATGAACGATTATTTTGCTTTCATTTTAATATTTGAAAGCCTATTTACCTCTAACTTTGAAAGAATTGTAAAACTTCAAAATAAAGGAATTTCACCTCTTTTATTGCTTTTAAGCCATACTGATGCAGCTAGAGAGTTCCTTTCAGGAAGTGTTTGCTGGACGTTCCTCTTTATAAACTGTCGTTTCCTTCCCTTTCCCATACTCGTTGACAACAATGCCGTTGCGGCATTAGAATCTCTTCTTTCTAGTCTTAAGTCTTCACAATTATTTGAGCATGTAACCCCCTGTGTTTTAACACCAACTTGCTGATGCATATTTAGCTCCTTTTTGATTAAAAATTATAAGCCCGGCCACGAGAGTCCTATTTTAAATGAAAAAATACATATATATAGTTTCAAATATTTTTAGCATTCCTTTTCTTCAACAATATACAATAACACATTAAAATTTACTTCATATGTGCAGCCATGTTGCTGATGTACAACATAGTTTTAGGAATGTCATGAAAACGTATATGGCTAGTTGGTTATCTGATAAAAGTAGAGCAGGCATTGGTTATTTGTTTAAATGGGCCGATTCCTTCGCGGTGGTTATTCTAAGTGTTATAGAATTTCAACCTCTTTGATAACATACACTGAATGAGAACTCAAGGCTGAAGAAGTTATATCTAGCGACGCGGCGGATAAGCGGGACATTTCCAAGCAACTAGATTCTGGTAGCATTGGTTTAAACGGAAGGGTTCCGAGATAAACAATGCGACTTGAGGCGATGTTCCATCTAGGCGAGGAAACGATGTCCCGGTTACGAGGAACATTTTTGAACTTTGCCAAAAATGTTTCGTTTGCAGCTTTGTCCCGCTTAGAGATCAACCAACGAGACGAAAAGTTCTGCTTCTAAACGATAATGGTGTTATAATGATGTACCAAATGTTAAACGCAATAAAGGTGAGTAATAATGAAGTAATATTATAAAGTCCTTATTTTATTTTAAACAATTATTTTTAGTTCGACTTTCCTTTTCTTCCTGATTCCAGGTTCCTGCTGAAATGTAAATTTTAATGACGTAGTAGGCAAAATCTAAGTGTGTTCAGAAGCAGTATTTAAGCTGCGGTTTCAAGAGTTCATGAGGAGTAGTAGTGGAGTTAGTTCCGAGTTTATGCTGCTTGTCTGAATTATCTCTCTAGTTGGGGTTCGACACCCTTCAGATTATATTGATATTCTAGGCTCGGCACTGCTGTGTGCAGCCGAATTAACGGTTTAGATAACAAAAGAGCCAGTCATTTAGCCATCCCAATTTATTATGATTTTATATTTTTTTCTCTTCATTTTCATTATTTCAAATGAAAATGTTAGTTAAATCTTTTCTGTACTATCTGTTCTCAAAGACATAGCGAGAATTCACTACGCAGTCCACGTAGGGTCTACTATGAATGTTCCCAAAAATACATAGAATACACTATAATACGATAAGTACTACGGTGCCAAATGTTAAAATGTTGAGATGAAGAAAAAATTAATTAATGGCCGGTAATAAGGCAAAGAAAGAATATTGAGATAATATACGTAGTACTAACGCTGTGACTGCAATAACCCAGTACGTTAGAATAGGAAGATAATTTTTAGCCTTGTGCCATTTCCAACATGGCAATGACTGTAGTTTGACGTCGAATACGTTAGAAATAGAAGCCGATTTTATTGAAGGAAGACGAAAAAAAACTGTATTTGTATACTGTGGTTTTATAATATAACTCTCCATGTCATTTTTGAAATGTTTATATACTGATTAAATTTATAATCGTGGACATTTCAGAATAGACAGAATTAGGTCCTTATACTTTTCATAATTATTTTACAAATTTATCGTCGCCAAAATTTCGCCAAATTTGTTGTATTTCATATTGACCCATATGTACAGAGATATTATATATTAATAGAATTCTTTTACTAAATTTAAGGTGAATATGTTTTTAATCTGCTTATATATGCACGACTTTACTGTTTTACAAATTACTTATAATTTATATTGTTCATTGCATAAGCAGCCGCATACTGTAAACTACATAAAATGTGCATAAAAAGGAACGCATAGCTTGAGAATACTCGTTAAATCTGTATGCTATTGTTTATATGTTATTAATGAAATACTTTTTAGATTATAAATACATTAGAAATTGTAGTATTATTGTAATTACTACAAAATGGAACATTTGAAATTTATAGATTATTTGCTATGCATGATGAAAAACATTTGTATATACATTCATTAATATAAATCTTATTCATTCCATTAATAATAATAAACATTCATCAACAACCACTAAACCATCGCATCTCTTTCTCTCTCTATCGCAGAGTTCTGCTTTACTTCTACGTATATGTAAAATATGATTTATAAGATGTGTGTGTGTATATATATATATATATATATATGCGTACAGGTTCGCAATAAACTGAATGCACAAGTTCGATGAAAAGTGAATACAATTTATTTTTCTCACAAGAAATAAAAACAAAATGCTTAAATTTCCTCAGAGATATTCGTACAATATCGCAATATCTCACATTAGTTATCATTTAAACTACTAGAACGTTCAACAGAAATTAATTCAAAACAGAGGAACGTAAAGAAACCTAATCCGATCTCGCCGCGAGTCCGCTACAGTAAACAACAACACTTTTCTAAATAGACAACAACACTTTTCCCGCATCAAAGCTGAATTGAAATGTTTTCTTTCAGCTTTTATAAGCTTGTTAAATGCACGATACGTTTTATGTTAAATGCACGATAATTTCTCGAGTTTTCTGGAAAGCAATAGAGTACAATTACGTGATATCTATTTAATAAATGCGCTTCCTCCTGTATTTTTAATTTTTCGACTTAACCTTTCTCTTCAAATAAATTTTGTGCTGCATTGCACGAGAGTATAAAACAATTTTAATAGCAATTTTATTAAAAACAGTAAACTAAATAAATACGAAAACCGTAGCACTGCCCCCATCCCAAGGACTGTATGTCCCGGGCAGTACAATTCCTGGACAGGAAGCCAAACTTACAACTAAGGCATAAATGCAATAATAAACATTACATTACAGTAACAACATAAAGAGCAATTGCGATAAGTAACGAATCAAAAACTAAATAAATATGAAATACAAATCAAACGAGTGTATATAAATTTTACAAATTTAGAAATTAAAAGGACCATTGTCTTATACTATTTACTATTACGTACTATGGCCAGAGTAATGAGCTAACCTGTCGTAATGAACGAATTTAGGTCTATAGTTCGATGACTGACGGATCTGAACCACGACGTCGTTTAGCCTGTTTAAGACAGTATACGGACCATCCCAAGGTGACTGTAATTTCGGAGAGATTCCTTTCCGTCCAGTCGGATTCAATAACCACACCTTGTCTTCTTCGTTGAATTGATGTTCAGTAGCTCTTGTGTCGTATCGGGTCTTCATCTTCTCTGTCGCCAAGTTGACTCTCTCTCGTGCCGAGTTGTTCATCACTTCAAACCGGGCCTGAAGATATTTAATTTATTCCTCAGACGATGAAACCGTATCCGGAGGGCGGGCGACCAAACAAGAGATCACAAGGCAGACGAAGGTCACGAACGATGAGTATCTGGGATGGATAATGACCGCTAATCTCGTGTTTGCCTTCGACTCAAATATGATTTCGTCAGCTTTCTGGGTAAGGTGTTTCAGACAGGGCGTCAGCGTTTCCAGGTGAGCATCCCTTCTGATGATAGATAGTTGTGTCCTCTGATCCTGAAAGCAGTTTCCTAGTTTTCAAGTCCAAGGAAAAATTGTATTTCCTTAAAACCTCCAATTCGAGTATACAAGGATCTGTAATATCCGCCACATATGCCTTGGGATGGTAAGAGGCACTTCCAAATGTGATGTTCATGTTTAACTTCCCATTTATGTCGATTTTATCACCAGACGCAGGCTGGAGGGCAACACAGGATGGCGTCCAAATGAGTTTATCGTTAAACTGTTGAGCTAATCCTTCCGAATGATAGTGACATTAGCTCCTGTCTCAAAGATGATATTGTAAAGAACTCCATCGATATGCTCATTGATGGATAGTGCATTACTGCTGCCACTCACTGCAGAAATCTTGAGCACTTTAAAACACGGTTTTTGACTATTGTTCAAACGCTGCTCAGCGATATGATGATTAATCTGATTCCTGCGTCGTTGCTGGGAAATGGTCTTATTTTCCGTACACTGGGATGTTCCGCAGTTCCTTCGTATGTATCCTTCAGCTCCGCAGTTCCAGCACTTTTTTTTTCTGGTCACTCCTTTTTCATCTCATGGCATTTAATTGTCTGTTTAACTCGTCTGTCTTATTTTTCGTGCTCTGGAATGTTCTGCAGTATCTACATATGTAGTCTTCAACACCGCAGTTGGAGCACTTTAGAATCGGTTTCTTTTTTCTCTTGTTCCGTCTCAAGGCAGCGAATGGTCTTGTCAAATCATCCGTTTTAATTTTCACGTCCTTAACATCTGATATTTGCAGAGCTTTCTCTATTTCGGAATCCAGGATGCCGTCGATGAAGTATTGCAGAGCCAGGATTTCCCTTGTTTCTGTCGGGTACTTCGAAAAGACAAGGTGGGGCAGCCTTATAACATCCGTGGCGACGTCCTGAAGTGTTTTTCGTGGGTTTCTGTTGATGAGATTTTTATTGAAGGCTACTGTAGTCTTTTAAACATTTCCCGCCAAAATGCATTTCTAACGCACCGGATACAGCTTCGAAGTCTAGTCTCTGGTTTTCTGGGAGAGTTTGCAGAATATCCGCAGCGTCTGCTTTCAGAGAAGCGGCGAGATGGCAGGCCTTAGCTTGGGAATCCCTCCATTCGCATCCACCACTATTGAAAATTGCGTCTTATAAATCTGCCAAGAGGTCTTCCTATCATGCGTTGATAGCTTCAATGAGGGACGAGCAGGCACTGGTAAGAATTCGAAACCATCCGTATTGCTCCCTGTCGTCGCCATGAATTTCTTTAAAGTATCAACTTCTTTGACAACCGCAGAAAACCCTATCATCAATTCGTTGTTGAACAGAACAAAGTCTTCCTTCGATTTCCTCTTTGAGAGAAGAAACTCTGTAACCTATTTGTTGTTCCACGGCCGAAACTCTCTCTTCTATTTGTGCTATTTCACAGAAGAAACTCTTTCTTCAATTTGTATAACTTGATTTTCAAGCGCGTCTATTCTGCCTTCCATAGCCTCAAATTTGTTTTCTATTATGCAAGTAATTTCTTCTTTCACTTCTTCTTGACCTGCTTGAACGACTTTCATATCGTCTTTAACGGATTCTTGGCCCAATTCCATCTCCTCTTAACATGCGACATGCGACGGAGGACGTGGGCACCAACCCTCTACCAATACGGTTAATCGGTATAGCGCCACGTCCACCTTTATCTAGATAACCATACGTGTTCTTTGTGCTAATATACTAATATATAAACATACATACAAATTTGGTACTTCATACAGTGGCGTTAAAGCTATTTAATGTTAGACACTGGATAACACATTGCCATGTTACAAAGTGTATGCAAAAGCATGGATACGGTAGCATATATACATAACGTGTGTACTCATATGTTGAGTACACTATGATCCTTTGAAGCATTAGCATTAGATTACAGAAGACATGTACATACTGAAATATTAGGTGCGCAGTGTTATTCTAGAATAAGTAATTAGTACAGTGAATTAAAAGTTAGACCCTAGATTAGTACTGTATGGCACAGTGTCTTGCTGAATTATTTGTACTGTTTCCTAAGTACATTAACCAATGTACAAAGATATTAAAACACGTGTATTAGGCACACAGTAATTAGTGGATACCCAAGCGTTAGGTAAGTGCTACTTTAACATACATTAACAATGGGTACTTAATACAATGCTGACCAGATAATTGGTGCAATTAATTTTTGAGTGGGGCTCTAGTTAGTTCGTTGCGATACGGTGCCGTGTTACAGGATAAAATGTGCAGATGCAGAGTTACATTATCATATATACAGAACATAAATTCATATACATATATACAGACATTTTGTGTACAGACACATTAGGTACATTATTATTCAGTGCGTAATAGATGTATATTAACTATACAGTGCCAAGATATGTGATAACTCTAGTAGATACATGGGTACAATTACATATAAACAAGGACATACACAATTACAAATTATACGCTCAAATTTGGTACATAATAGTCATTGGTAACATAAACATTTGGTACTTACTTCATATACTTAAACTCTAGATCCATAAAATAATGTTATAACTAGTAATAGGTGCTTATTAATTTCATAATAGGACACTAGGTTGATATTTTGCCTTACTGTGTCACGTTACGTACGTAGTAATGAATGTAATTTCTACGTGACGTCACGTTACGTACGTCACGTAGAAATGGTGCATGGTACAGCTTCCTATTTACAATGCTATACCTATTTACAATGTTATACCTATTTACAATGCTTATATCCAGATAACATCTTTTCTTTGACTGCCTTTATCTCTGCTTTAACGAATACTTGTCCCGCTTTCATGTCTGCTTTAACAAATTTGACGGCCCCTTCCATCTTTTTTTGGAATGCAGCAAAATGCAGTCATCAATTCCTTGAATTGTTCTTCCATCGTTCTTGTAATTGTCATTCAAAATCCCACTTGTGACACCAAAAAGTGTTGCGTGCGTACGGGTTCGTAATAAATTTAATGCACAAGTCCTATGAAATGTGAAAAAAATTATTTTTATCACAACAAATAGAAACAAAATGTTTAAATTTCCTCGAGATATTTGTACAGTATCGCAATATCTCACAGTAGTTATCAAAACGTTCAACAGAATTCAAAACAGAGAAACGTAAAGACAGCTAATCTGATCTCGCCGCGAATTTGCAACAGTAACAACAACAGTTGTCTAAACAGCAACTGAATTGAGATATTTTCCTCCAGCTTTTATAAGCTCTTTAAATGCACGAGAAGCTTCTCCAAATTTCTGGACGGTTCTGGAAAGCAAAAGAGCACAACTACGCAATATCTATTTAATAAATTTGCGTGTTCCTGTATTTTTAATTTTTCAGCTTATCTTTCTCTTTAAATAAGTCTCGTGCTGCATTGCACGTAGAATATAAAATAATTTTAATAACGATTGTATTTAAAATAGCAAACCAAATAAATACGAAAACCATAAAACTATATATAAACATGGAAATAAAAAAACATTTTCATCGTCAAAACATTTTCTTTGTCATTTCTAATTCACATAATTATCATGTAATTAACTGCAAGTGTACTCAACAGTTCATTGCACATTAGACACATTTTACTGCAATATGTTAATTCTTTATTTTTTAATTTACAATTAAAAACTAGCATTGTATCTCTCCCCTAGGCAGATAGCCCTCGAGTGCGTTGCCATAATTAAATGTACCACACCGTACCATAATATACCTTAATAGCATAATGATGTATCCCTAGCATACACGATATAAATTTATTCTTTCATCAACATTTCTCTGTCATAATAGGATTAAAGAAGTTTTATTTGTATTGATTTTCAAAATGAAAAGAACATAAGTAACTGAGAAAAGTACCAACATCAAATGAAAGTTTGAGAATGAACACCTGCCATTCTGTACGCATAAGACTCAAAGCAATTCAATAATAGCTTTTGAGCCCGAAAAAAGTTGATGATTCATATTTGATTCTTTCAAAAAGAAAAGAGGTGTGAATGAATGTTAGAACGAAGAATGCTGGAACTTTCAATGCTAAGAAAGTGTGATGTAAAAATCTCTTACTTTAGGAAGATTACCAAATCGATTTATCATAACTCATTCCGTGACGTGTTATTTTCGCAAATGAAATAGAAGCGGTTAGTTCTCAAGTTGAAGAAATTCATGCATTGATTTTAGTTTTCCAGCCGAGAGAGCAGTTTCTTGAGCTGAAACCTTTCTACCGTTACAGATTTTCTGAACAATAGATGCAAAGTTCGAATGATATTGCAGGAAATTTGTAACGCTAGAATGGCATTCAGTTTCTTATGAAACGGGAAAACGAATCGAGTTACTTTGTGAAGCTGATATTTTAAATAAGAGAGATAAAGTAAAGAAATTAATTTTGTTTTCTTTTTCTCTAAAGGAATTCGATAGATGCTTTCAGTTTTTCATCAAAATAATAAAAATATATATATAAAGTATTAGATTTTACTAAAATTAAAAATAAAGTTCTGATACGCAGATTACTAATTGATTTATTTTAAATGCATTTCTTTGAATATGATGTTACCATTATTTTCCATTTGCCCTAAATCATAAAAAGAAATTTTAGCTCGGTGAAATAGAATTGAAAAAGGTAATATCTGCTTTCACGAATTATAATTTAATAATTATATCAATGTGTAATATTGAACGTATTCTGATTTTCGCAAAAGTAGATATTACAAAATAAGGAAAAAGATTTTCTGATATACGTAGGAGTAGTGCTAGCTAATTTCAGATATAAAGCTGAGAGAAAAAGCAATTAGATTGACTTATATTTTATATAAATTCTGTTATGTATTAATCGCTATTATTTTCAAGCTTAAGTTTTGCTTATTATTTCAGTTTTTATCTGTAATTGAAGTTCTAAATTTTTTTTTTTTTTTTGCTTAGATGTTTAAAGTTGGTTGTAAGTTTAAACTGTAACTTTTGTAAACTTTAATTTATGTTTGGTTGCTTTAAAAGTTTTCTTGAGTTGAAGTTGTTTAATTTTAATTTGAGTTTAGGGACATAAAAGTTTTGTGTTTTGTATCTTGTTGTTTTGACCCTTAAAGTTGTTTAACTTTTAACTCTAATTATTTTAAAGCCTTGTTGCTGCCTTTGTTGTGTTAAATTTTTCTTAACTTAAGGTAACTTAATTTTTATCCTTCTTTCTATTAAAGTTAATCGAATTCATATTTTCTGACTGGTGGTGGGTAATTCAATTGTAATTGAATCTCAGTCTGGGTAATAAGTGTGTATACTTTAAATACTGCTGAAGAAACAATTTATATAGTGCTGACATTTTTTTTATGAATTATATTGTTGTGTATCTAGTAGTTTCATTTTTAATTTCCCAAAGTCATTTGTGTTAACTTGGTTCTGAAAATTTTCACCCCATCCGTCGGCTTGGAATTCATTCTCGGAAACCCTTATCAGAGGATTTACTGCATCCCGAAAATTCTTTCGCCCAAACGAAAAACCATATGTGCGAGTGAGGTGTTGGATGGATACACCATCTGGAGTTTCCCTAAAAGAGGACCCCGTTTTGCTGGACAGGCGAGCAGGGAAAGGTTCTACAGCATATTTTGAGGAGGGGGAAATAATTGTTGCGTAGGAAGCTCTACATGGTCGACTGGGACCTCGAGCGAGGCTAGATTATCCCCCCCCTTGTTGTCTGCGGAGATTGTTGACACATTTGGTGTGTCCTTGGAAGCTGAATGATTGAATTGCGCTAACTGGCTCTTCTGGTAGTCGGGAAACCCCTTCCCATGAAGATTTCTCGGTTTGGGTTGCTGGACTTGGCTTCCTGCTGATCACCTTCTACGCCAAATTTTCAAAAAACGCGCCAGCTATTAAAGTGGCTGCCCAGTGTTTCAGGGGAGTCGAGGAAAACACTTTCGAGTACACGCTTTCTTTCTGAAGGAGCCAAGGAGACTTTCTCGAAGGAAAGGAACGAGAGATGACTTCTAAGATGCAGAGCGGAGACCAGCAGTCGGGAGTCCCGGGCGAGCTGAACGATTAGACTACTTACATTGAAGGAAGGCATTTTGAGTCAAGAATTCCTGAGATCGACAGATTTCATCATGGCCGGTATTTCGGGGAACACCGGAGTCCTACAGGTTGGAAGCGGCTGTGGGGTGGAAAGCCTGGCCTCTGAAGGGGTAGCACATTATTAATTCTCATATTGTTTTTCTTTTACAGAAACCTCTACCGACGTAATTGTTATTTCCTGTTTCGTGACCGTGTCCAGCTGAGTTGTCGCCTTTATTAAGTACCCAAAATTTTGTTTGATGCCTCGCAAACGGGAAAGGTGAAATTGTTAAATTTGTAAGGAAGGTATGTAAACTTCAGTTGTTTCTTCAGATATAGGGCTGACTAGTCACCACCTTTTGCTAAAATGTAATCTTATTCATACTATTTTAGCCTTAATAAACGTTAAATTGATTTTACTTACTTAGCTTTGTAATTATTGTAATTAATTCCTTTACACTGGACCTTAGTCATAGAATGGGTTTAGCAAACACAACGCAAACTTCCTGAAATTTAGAATTGTTTAATTACTCTTATGTTACACTATGATAACTACTCATCTCCTATGTTATGTGATTGATACAATATTGGTTGAAATGTTTTGTTATGTTACCCATATACATACAGTTACCTACCACATAATCTGGTATGAACATTGATAATAGTATTTACACAGTAATGATGTTCATTAGTAAATAATACGTATGAAATTATATTATGCATTATTGATATAACAATTCTATCAATTTTTGGGCGACTGACAAAGTTCGCTTCACCTAGGAGCAATAAATGTTTGCACAAATTATTCCCTTCCCGCTAATTTTATTCTGAATAAATGTATCAAATGTTCCTCTGTGAAAAAAACAGGCTACTAATTTTTAAAGGAAGTAACTTGAAGGAAAACCGAAGGACATTTAATCAATTTATGTCAAATATTAAGAAGAGAGGAGACGGTCGGAAGATTTATCTCAAACTTTCAAAGTAATATAAGTAAAAACCTAAAATATTTCCTACACTCTATTAAATAAGAATTATTTACATAGATTTATTCTAGTTCTCAAAGAAATGAATGTTACGCCATAAAAATATCAAAAATTCTAAAAAAATGGTTCTTAAAATTCTCCAGGGTTCCAGAATGGAAAACACCTAAACAAAGAGTGTCTTCATATTGTCTTTGACTGAAGATGAGTTTCTCAGCAGCCTCCCGGTGAAGGCAAAATCCATCCAAAGATCCTCAAACACATGGCGCGAAGGGAATACCTTTGGGGATTTTCGACCGTATTTGAGATTCAGGGTTAGTTCCTTCCGTATGGTAAAAGGTTTCTATGATACCTATTTTTGTTTTTTAAAAAAGATAAAGATTCTAAGGTGATTGACAGTTCTATACCTATTTCTCTTCGTCTGTGAAAAAAACAGACTGCTATTTTTTAAAGAAATATCTTGAAGGAAAAACGAAGGGCCTTCAGTAAATTTATGTCAAATATTAACTAGATAAAACGCGGTCTGAAGATGTAACAGTTTATCTCAAACCTTCAATGGTTAGCAGGAGAATTGATGGAGCGAATAGTAATCAAAAGAGTAAGTAGTTTTCAGGAGGAGTTCAAGGACATCCCTTGTGAAGAACAGGCTGGGTTCCGCAGAAACCGTTCAACTACTAATAAGGTTGCTCAACTGAGTCAGACTATTAAGCATTCTTTTGATGTAAGAAAGGTTATGACAGCGGTGTATGTAGATTTCAAATTCGATTTTACTCTATTTAGAAGGAGACAGTGGTTTCTAAGCTTAAAAATCTCGGAGTAGGTTTAAAATGTTAAGTTGGTTCTGTGAATTCCGGGGCCAGAGAAGTAATAGAAACGCTGTCTTATATAATAGTATGTCATCCCTGTACTTCTGAGCACTCAAAGTTTCATGCAGAGACACATACAGATTTGTGAACCCACCTAAAGATGCTCTTCTCCATGCAAGAATACTACTTTCTATATAGGTAGCCCATTTCATTAAGTTAAACGAAATATGTCAAGTGTTTCGTTATTTCCATATCTAAACAAGTATAGAACTCATCAATGAATAGAACAGATCGCCACTGACTTCAGACCAGTTTACTTGAATACAGGCCCAGTTCAAACTGTCGCCCAGCATAGAGATCTCTTTCATGTAGCCTTCTGCACACTGTCTTGGCTGATACTGTCCTTCGCTGAAGCAGAAATAAACGCGAATCTAAGCTAGAGCTGCAGTTCCGTTGCGTCGTTCACTAGTTCAGAAATACGGCCATCTGCAGAAATTGGCCTACCTTTGATCTGTCTTCAAAGAGAGACTGTGTGTGTGTGTGGGATTATGGCAAAGCCTCGAAGGCTATCTCCCTAACAGGAGGGATGCCTTCGTGGAGGATTTTCTAAGGGAAACTGGCTCGTATACACGTTACACATGGGGAAACACGAAAACGCCCATGCAGCCAGCCCGTTCGCGGGATTCGAACCTCGGACCGAACTACGAGTGTTCAGCGACTTTACCGCTCGGCCGCTGGTGGGCCCAAAGAGAGACTGAACCTGTAATTAGCAATTGATTTCTCAATAGGCGTAATTCGCGTGGTAACACGAACAGTCAACATTTAGACATTTTGCAACGTCAGACTGTCGTTTACATGCTTCTAATCGGCCTATGGAACTGTAATCGAATTCTGCTAATAAATGTCGCTTCTAACTCATTTTATTTACTATCTTGAAAATTTTAATATATCGCTGTTCATTGAACAGCGGTTGCCTCAAACAGCTGGTTTTAAGCTATGCTGAATTTATGTAAAGCATTCTTTATGGTTGTGCCTCTCTTTTGTATTATACTACTCGATACATTTGGCTTTTAATCGTAATATATGAAAATTTCAAGAATTTCGAACTATTTTTCGCCGATTTATCGAAATTTTCCAATTTGTTGCTTTATATTTGGAGACCAAATTAGGTTAAGATAGGAGGTTAAAATCTGATTAAAAAAGCGCGAAAGTTGTGGACGTCAATTAGGAACTCTGCTTATTTAACATTTGCATTGATGGATGTTTACAGAGTATTTTTACTTGTTTCGTTAGTAATTCTTCAATACAGATTTTTCATGATGTGTCAGCAAATTGTACATAGTTATTCATGAGATAATAATAAACGGTCTCGCAGGTTCGTTTGTAATCAGTGAAATTCTTGTAGCTTTCCGAATCATTAGCTGTTCCGAATTTTAACTGTATCCGAGATTGCAAATAACATAGTTAGTAACAACTGCATAATGATTCACAATCATAGGTATGTTGTGGCACAATTGTTAAGAATTCAACAAACGTTTTGGTGCTTGATATAAAATATCGCAGGGATCATCGAATTTAACATTTAAAGGAACCTAATAAAAATAACTATCATATTAGCCTTGAAGTTATGTGTAGTGTATCAAGTTAACTAACGCGCATAGTTACGCGTGTGTTGCTATAGGAACTTGTAGAATACCTATTGCATGTAATGCGTTTACATGATATTCAGAGTCACGTAATCCTTCTGGCCAGTCGAAATCAAGAGCTCAGTTGTAATATTAGAGTACAAGTTACTATGGTTGAAAGGCTAATGAATCGAGTGTAATATACGGTAGTACAGAGATTATAATATTGCGATATAGAATAGTTATAAACGCTATAATATAATGTTAGTGAATACTAACTGCATTCGAATAAATGGATGCTTTACATGTATGCATTATAGGCAAGTAGTAATAATAATAATACAGATTTCAAATTATTTGAGTTAGGTATAATTTTTTTTCCTAAAGACTAAATATTTATATGCAGAACTAAGTTTAAGTTTTGCAGGAAATGTATGCAGTACTTTAGGGAAACTTTCAAGTGTTGCTGCTAAGAAGAAAAAATTTATAAATAATCTGCCTCCTATTGAATGCTAATGAATTCATTAGCCTTGTTGAAATAAATGTTATTGATATTATGCACGTCAATATTTTATCTAAATAATTATTTTTTTTTTAGATTTTCTGTTTTAGTTGATAATTGAGGGAAACTGCTCTTTTAAAATTACCTGTAAAGAATAATAATAATAATTAAAAAAAAAACAGAAGAAAGCAAAGACAGATTAGGAAAATAAGATAATTTTTTTAAATTATTCGTGATGATAATAAGGTAATATTATGATTTAATGCTTGCAGTAAATATACATCTGAGAGTATTACCGGATTGTCTTAAATCTGTTAGCTTGGAAACCACAGCTAAAATATTGTCGCGTAGATGAAGGGATCGCACAAATGAATAGACAAATACTCAAGTCTAAACTCAAGACATTTTATTAACTCGAACTGAATGAAGAACTACTTATATACAGCTGTGAACATGGTGGAAGATTCCAGACTCGAAATGTTCTGGAAGAATAAGAAGGAAATTTACATATAAACCATGGGTTTCGAACAAGGGACCTTCGGGTTTCGAGGCCTGAGGCTTCTCCGCTAAGCGCTAAGCTATGAGGAGCTCCGTCCGAAAGCAGTAATTTTCGCTACATTTTCTCCTTCTTAGGAAGAAGCAACGTCCCACAGCGATCTAGTCTGCCTTCTTGTAACAGGTTTCCTGCAAAAATGTTGCTTTCTTTCATCGTCCAGTTGTACTTTTGGATCAAAATAGAGAATCTGAATACGTGAAGGATGTCTTTTGAATTTCGTCGTTTCTTATTTTGTTCCATATTTCGTACTTCGTACATCACGTCAGAGAGCTGTCATGTTATACGATACGGTCAAAAGTAACGCCTTACGAGCATTTCGGATAACCCAGCCTTTCGTTCTGGAGTGAAGTCCCAGATTAAGTCTCCGAAGTCGGTGCCTCTCGTCGTATCGGCGCTTGTCTGTGGTTTGCGCTTTAAGAATTTGGAGTTTTGCAAGCTGTTCAGCTTCTTCAGCTCTAGTGATCAGATGCTGCGCATAACTATCGTCGGAATCTTCGATACTGTATGGAAAAATTGCGTGGAGAGGAGTCTGTATATCTCTGCTATAAATGAGAAAGAAATGGGCTGAATCCCGTTGTGTCTTGTTTGGCTGAATTATAGGCATAGGTTACAAATGGTAGAATAGTATCCCAATGTTTCTGTTCAACGTCTACGTACATGGACAACTTGTGTGCCAGTGTCTTATTGAATCTTCCAGTTAAGCCATTGGTTTGAGGGTGGTATGCAGTCGCCAGAAGATGAGACGTCTTGCATAGATGAATTACTTGTTTGACAACGGTGGATAGGAAGTGTCGTCCTCAGTCACTTATCATTTCTTTGGGGGCACCATGCTTCAGTACAATTTCTTGACTGTACACTTCGCAACTTCGGTGAACTCAGCTGTCGGTTTTGCTTTTGTGACTGTAAATCTGGTAAGGTAATCTGTGCAAACTATAATCCACCGGTTCTCATTTCGAATAACAGGAAAGCGTCCAAGTAGATTTATTCCAATTTTGGTAAACGGTGTGTCAGGGGGTTTTATAGGATGAAACTGTCCTGATGGGCCTTGCGGCGGCGATTTCCGCCTTTGTCATTCCCGGCAGTGTGATACATACCGCCGTGTGCTTCCATATAGTCCTGGTAAATAGTACTTCGTCCTTATTCGGTCGTACGTTTTAGCAAATCCAAGATGGCCAGCGGTTGAAGGATCCTGAAGACTTCTTAGAACTTATCTACGAAGTTGCTTTGGTATCACCAAGAGCTGTCCCATAGGATCATAGCTTCTTTTGTATAGTATACCATTTCTTATTTGATAATTTTGATATGCGTCACCTCTCTTGAAAGCTGTAATGATGGATTTTAATCGTTTGTTCTTCTACGATTGCTGCAAAGAAAGGGATGTGTTCATTGTTCCCAATTATTGGTTCTATAAGAGGCTTCCTTGATAGTGAATCTGCATCGGAATGTTTGCGACCGCTCTTGTAGACGATATTTATGTCGTATTCCTGCAACCTGAGAGCCCACCGTGCAAGTCTTCCGGATGGATCTCTAACATTGGCCAGCCAACATAAAGCGTGGTGATCCATGATTACCGTGAAGGGTTTTCCGTAAGGATATGGCCTGAATTTGCTAATTGCCCAAATGACGGCAAGGCATTAATTTTCGGTGGTGGAATAGTTCCTTTCAGCTGCAGTAAGGGACCTAGAGGCTTAGGCTATTGGTCTTTCTTTGACATCCTGGATGTGAACCAGTACTGCACCGATGCCCGCTAGCGTCCGGACGTATCCTAGTTTCTACGTCTGGGATAAAATGTCCCAAAACAGTGCCACTGGTCAGCAGACTTTTTAGCGTTGCGGAAGATTCAATCTGTAAAGCGTTCCAAGAAAATTGTGCATCTTTCTTCAACAACTCATGCAGGGGCTTTGCGATATCCGCGAAATTTTTGATAAATCGTCGGTAGTAGGAGCACAAGCGCAGAAAACTTCGAACATCGGCGATATTTTTCGGAACAGGGAAATTTGTTACAGCCTCTACTTTTTGTGGATTGGGACATATCCCATGTTGATCGACTATGTGTCCCAGTCAGCTTCTTTTTGCCGAATGAACATTTCTTGGAATTTAGCGTCAGTCCTGTTCTTTGGATACATTTCAGTATTTCCCCAAAACGCTTTTGATGTTCTTTAAAATTAAGTGCGTACACGATTATGTCGTCGAGGTAGCAAAGGCAAATATTTCATTTGAGACCTCTCAGTACACTGTCCATCTTCCGTTTAAATGTGGCTGGAACACTGCATAATCCGAAGGGTATGACTTTAAATTTATAGAGACCCTCTGGAGTCACAAAAGCTGTCGTTTCTCTATCTTTATCATCAACCTCTCTTCGCCAGTAGCTTGACTTCAGATCCATAATAGAGAAATTTTTTGCACCAGCCAGGCAGTCCAAAGTATCATCGATGCGAGGTAACGGATAGACCTTGTTAGTTATCTTGTTCAATTTTCTGTAATCGACACAAAAACGCCATTCACAGTTTTTCTTCTTCACAAGCACGACTGGAGTTGACCCTGAACTGTCTGATGGTTGTATAATGTCTTCGTTTAGCATTCGTTGCCCTTCGTCTTTAATCACACGCCTCTCAGTGACTGACACACGTTATGGCCTTTGTTTGACTGGTGCACTGTCAACTGTATGAATTTAGTGCTTCACCACAGTGCATCGGGATTTTTTTGCAATACTGTTAAAGTAAAAAATGTCACTAAATTCATCTAGTAGACTCAATAGCTCGTCTTTCTCAACATTGGTCAAATCAGTATCGAAAATTTCTTTTAAGTTTTCTTGAGATAACCTTTTCCTGGACCTATATCCCTTGGAACCTTCTGGAGCCTGACCACATAGGGAGGAAATACCGTCTTTTTTTATGGTCGTTAAACAACATTCATCCCTTTCGGTATCAGTTGGGTTCGTCGAGAACAATTAGTTACCTATAATTTACCACAACTATGCTCTATAGTGACAACCATAGACCAACCATCCTCCATAGTGAACTATAGATACCAGCAATCTTTGATGCTCTATAGTTCTTTTTCGCAGATCAGAAATCTATTTACAACAATCATAGCTCCATCTGCTTCCCTTAGATCTGAATTCAGGGCATATATTCGCCTTGTGGTGTTTGCTTCAATCACATAATCGGTTGCGTCAAACAAGGAGGACTCTGACTTATTTAAATATTCATTGTCTAGAAGGATTTCTGCAAGTTCTTGATTTCCACAATCGATAATGGCATCGGTGGCAAGGAAAAAGTTCCATCCAACTATCAATTTATGACAACACTCAAGAAACACAAGGAATTCAAACGGCTTCTTAGTCCCATTCAAATCAACTTTCCCGAGTTCCCGAGGCAGCTGGAGTTTTACCACACGCAGTTTTCAATACAGGTCCATTCTCAGCAAATATAAGACCATCCAGCTGTCGATGTAACTCTTCGGATATGACGAAATAATTGGCACCCGAATCAGGACTTTCACACATTGCCCGTTCATGGTGATAAAACTGTTATTCTTTTTCAACTTGGCTGTGGTGTCTGTTGGAGGATTTTCTACAACTGCAGCTTCACCTCCTGTACAGGTCGCTTGAGCTGTTTTTCCTCATTGGTTCGGCGTGGGGAATGGCTGGAGAGGCGTACGTCGTGACTGCGATTGTCTGCGGTTGAGAGAGCGTCCAGGATAAGGTGAACTGCTCCTTATAGGAGAAGAACTAGGTTGTGCATATTCGTCGTCGAAGCTGTATGTAGATCCAGTATCCCTTTTCCGTCGAGGGTTGAGTTGCGTCTTTTGCCTTTTCAAATATCTAAAGTACCTCAGAACATGTCCTGGGCGTCCGCAATGAAAACGGAGAGAAACATTATTGTCAGTCCTCCACAGATCTGTCCTATATTGCGGAATAGTTCTCTGGCTGACTTCACGTCTTGGCTGCAACCTAACTGGAAGTGAACGTTGGGTAGAAATTTTGCTTCTCCCTGCTCCTGTGAGTGATCCCAGCGCCTCCATAACCTCTTCCCGGACCACAGAAGCTGTGTCATTCGGTGCTACAGATTCTATTTCCGTGTAGCGCTGAACTTTCGGCAGGACGTTCTGAAGCTCTTCCCTGACGATAGCGCGCACTATAGACCTTAGTTCACCGGCGTCCGCATCGGCGGACACTGCGGAGACACTAGGCAGCCTCTGGAGTCGTGGTCGGGCGGTACATCTATGTGACGGCAGCGTTTCACGAAGGCATCGACTTGTCATAGTCCTAGGACGACAGGATCTGGTACAAGTCTTCAACATGGGCCACTTTCTCGTCTTAAGAAGTGGATGGGTTTGCTTTTCGGCAGAGAGCGAGAATATCTTGAATGTAAGCTTCAGATGTCTCATCGATTTCCTGGGCACGCGTGAGTAGTACTCGTTCAGCTGGGCGCTTTACATCAGCTGCTCGGGAAAAGATGCAGTCCCGAAAACAGTCCAACTGGTAAATGTGTCTTCATTACTATCGGTTCCGTCAAGGTAAAAAATGACGTTCGCCAAACACATTTGATCATCCCAATGGTTATAGTTGGCGCATCGATCAAAGTCCTTAAACCATCTATCAGTATCTTCTTGGCTGTCTCCGATGAATATGCACGGGCTTCTGGGTAGTTGGTACGTCAAGATCGGTATTGGTGCGTTGTTACTCGAAGCCGTTGGAGGATTCTACTTGGTTTCCTTTTCATCAACCATCTTTCTCGATCTTTCACACGAATCCTGTAAGAACAGACAAACTCAGGAGGAAGTCCCCGAATCCGCAGGATTCGGCGTAACTTTGCTGTAGTAACTGAGTGATACCCGGCGCCTCCACCAAACTTTCGCGTACATGAAGGGATCGTGCAAATGAACAGGCAAGTACTCAAAACGTTTTATTAACGACAACTGAATGAAGAACTACTTACATACAGCTGGCGAACATGCTCTAACATTCCAGACTCAAAATGTTCTGGAAAAATAAGATGGAGATTTACATAAATAAGGTAACATTAACAAGAAGGGAATTTACATAAAAACAAATTATCAGGCTTCTTGCCTTTGATGGGTTTCGAGTCCTGCGTCTTCTCCGCTAAGCTATGAGAAGCTCGGTCGAAAAGAGCAATTTTAGGTACGATATAACTAAATGAAAAATTAAAACATAATCATTCTGTTAGCTTATGAATAATATTCTATAACTCCAAAAACGGGATATAATAATAATAATAATTAATAATTAGAATAATTGAAAAAACTGTTCTCAAATGAGAGAATTAAAATTAGAAAAAAAAAATTAGAAACAGTTCACCTTTTTACACTGAGAAAGAGTATTTAATTTAAAAGGGAACTATTCTCAAAACTGTATGTAGATACATATTAATGAAACATACCTTTTTTACATTATGCATTAGAAATAACGTCTTTCTAATACATTGCATTTGTTTACACATTTAAGCATATTCCAAGAAATATTTTCAAGCTTTTCTTTGCCTGTGCTCCGGATGGCAGATGTGATTTTCGCTATCAAGTGCTCCAAAATGCATGTATTATTTATGAAAATATTTTGATTCGAACGTCTACTCAGAAATAGTCTAGATTAGTAATACATGAAGATCTTAATGGTCATAATCTCCAGATATGGCCCCAAAAGGAAAGAAACGCAGATAAATTAGAAAACAACAGAAACTTCTAAAATTTATGAATCAGAAAAGATATGATCATAAAAATCCAGCATCTTCACTGAAGTTTCTGACATATAACAGTTCGCATCGTTTCCTATATCCAAGAGTGATGGTTTTATCCTGTAATAAGACAATAAACTGCCATACAGTATTTTGATGCAGCGTATCGCCTATGATTGCTTCAAAGAATAAGGCATGCGAAAGGAGAGAGAAAACACCTTATACCCTGCCTCGCCGCAACATTGCTAATATTACAGACACTTGATTGCTGTACTGTTGGATGTCAGTAAGTTATTGAATATTATGATGCGCATGATTTACTTTATTAGCTATTACTGCATTCTTTCATCATAGTGTATTGGTTTCAGATATTATTTTAATTTAGTTAAATGTTTAAATGATAATTTAATAGGTTCCTTTAACATATCTTCTGCCAACGTGTACAAATTTAATGAGATAATATTGTAAATTATATCTTGAGTTATTTTCAAAATTGTTTCATAATACATTTTGCCATTTGATTAATATATTTCCAAATGTAACATCAAGTTAAAATAAAAGAAAAATTGCACCAAAAGGAATACCCCTCCTCCCCCCCCCGAAAAAAAAACTAAACGGGGTTGCAATTTTTATAAGATAAAAGTGGCTTGAAAATTTCATTTTTATATTGTCTGATATTCTTCTAAATTTTATTATTTTGCATTAAATAAATAACAATAATAGTTTTAGTATTTTCGAAAGTTATGTTTTTAGATGGTAAAATTATATACTATAACCGAATTATATCGAAAAGGAAAGAAAAGAGTGAAACTAAATAGTTGGTCTTTGAACTACGGACTTTTCGATTAAGGCACTGCATAGTAAACTACGTTAGCGGATCCTGAATTAAATGAAAACCGAATAATATGATTGCTACTTAAAAGCTTAGGCTCTAATTTCCAATTTAGAATATATCGCGCTAGGTATTTGCAGAAATATTCGCTTTTGAGCCTTATATATATATTATGTTCTTAAATTCACATAGTGCGAAATCGAGTTATTCTACTACTTGCGCAATTGCTGCAAAGTAAGTTAATAATAATTTATTTATTAAAGAAATATTGATTATATTATCTCCTAAGATTAATTTTAGTAGAATTATCTTAATAGTGTGAATTCACCGAATCTGAATAGTAAGTTCAATTCCTAAAATTGTTTTAAAGTAACTTGATTGTAAATTGTTAAAAATGTTAAACGGGGACTTGAATTAAATCATGAATAACAAAATTTCAATTGTAAAAAGAAATAAATTAAAAGCAAGTAATAATTGCCATTGATCGGAAATTAGTTGGCTTTTCAAGGGGACCAAACCAACTCCCGTTCAATGAACAATAATTAAGAAATAAATTAAGGTGTTTCATCCTTTACTCATGTAATAAGGCGATGCCAAACCGGCAATTCAAGCTAGGCCAAATATTTCCATGAATAGAAGGGATCAAGAACCAATGCAGGGCACCAAAGAACTCATTCCAATTAAGCATTTTCGCTAATTCAATTTTGAGTGAAAAGCAATTTCTGCAGTAAAATTGATAAATTACTCGAGCAATTGTCCCCGACACCCTCGTGTTTCTGCATTTTAATTCAAAATTATTTGTAAAAATTAAACATTGGAAATTGGCATTATGAAATAGAACTCAAAGTAATTGAAATAAACATTAGAAAATTACAAAATATAAGAAATATAATGCAATCTTTGCAAAAACAAATCAAAAAATAAAAAATAAAAATAGAAATTTAAAATATATATAATAAGAAAAGGGAATGTACATGAAGATATAAAAGGCCAGAAAAAGCATTAATTAACTTACGTTGTTTCTAGTGGGAAGTGTGCAAAATGTTCTCTTCGCGTCTGACTCAGAAGGGTTGTGTTTCCGAAATTCTTTATCGGCAGCGGGGGGCTTTGAATTATATCAGTCGGTGAGACTTGTGTGAAAGAATTTATGGGAGTGGGAGTGACTAGGAATTCTTGAGGAAAACACGACTGCGTTTAGTCTTTTTGTTGGGAAAGAAATTCTTTAAGGCTTAGAAAACGGAAGACTTCGCTAAATTTAAAATACGAAACGTCCGTCCCAGTCCATTACACGTTACTTCCGTTTCCTCCCCTCCCCGTCCATTAATGGACATAGAGATGTGAAGATTTTAAATGATATACCTTCTACTTCCTAACAAAGAAGCTTCATTAGCCTTTTAGGGCAAGATATCTGCAATAAACTGTTACGATGCATTTGGAGAAACTACACCTGCATACCTTAGGGGGTCGGGAAGAAAACAATATATCAAGAAAGAATATATCCAAACAAGAAAGAATATATCCGGAAGCCCAAATTTTGAATTTTGAATTAATTGTATTATTTATTTCATATTTGTAAAACTTTAATGAAATTTTTAATAGCGAACTCAACGGTTTAAAAATGAGCAATGGCAATACTGTACGAAAAGCAAAATCTCCAATGTGCGAGACTGTATATCGTAAATTTTAAAGATATGCTCATTTTAAAATTATTTTGCAATATTACTTTTGAACTGAATTTTATGTTTTAAGTGCGAAGAACATGATATTTAATAGAAAAAAAAAAAAGCAACACAGAATACGTTAAAATAACATCCCTTTGAGCGTAATGTAAAATCTGAAAGCTTTCAGTTTTTTTTTTCCATGAAATTGTATATATATTATATTGCTTGGTTATCCAATTATTTGCCCAGAAGTAGACGATGTTCCTTTGAATTTGTCAAGGCACCAAACCCCTGAAGAAGATGTCCCCAGAAATACAAAATGAAAATTTAATTTTAAGTTGATTTTTTGCACCGTTTGGGTTTATCAGATAAGTTTAAAATTCACAGGTTTGCTTTGAATTTAGTTTTTAACGGAATTTTGTTTTTTCTTTATAGGAGTGTAATACACTTATTTTAATTGTTGCACTAGTTTTCACACTTTTCTCATTTGAGGAAAAATTTATGTATTTATTCATTTCTGATTTGCCGAATAGAAACTGATCAATGAATTTGTTTTGACTTCGTTAAAATTAATTATTGCAATTGAATTATTTCAGCTTAAAAAGCGTAATTTGACATAAAATTTATTTGAATTTAGTTTTCCAATTTATTTTGGTTAGTCATATCAGGCTCATTTTAACAATCGAACTAAGATCTTCTTATAACGATGCACTAAAAGTAGTTCTGGAAAAGAAAGTTTTCATGATAGCAACTTCCCTCAATCTTAAGTCCAAAATAAAGCTTTTACCTTTAGAGGAGGAAATTTCTCTTATAATTAAGCATTTAGATTAATACTCTCGAAATCCTGCGGACACCAGCGTCACTGGTGTCACCGCAGGGGGCTACGGCTGTGGATAGCAGGGAAAGAGAAAAGTACTCTCAGCTGGAGTAATAACTTGCTTTGGTGACATGTAGTTAATTCAACGGCTAGAGGAAAGTCGAACGAGCCAAAGTTTGCTGAGTATTCGAAGGGATGAAGCATTTGTTCGAAAAGTGAGAACAGCAGGGGTCGCTCACATGCAGGGAATTAAAAGGAAATGCATCGACTTCCATACACTGCCGTTCAAATCCTAAACCTAAGATTCCTGAATAAAATTCACTTAAATAGGTGCATTTTCATACGCAATTAAGAACTGTGTTCAAAATAAAGTTTTAAAAAGAATATTTCTGTTTCAAAAATGCATAATTTAAGGTTTAAGAAGACAAGAGGTACAAATAATGAGATAAAGTAGCAAATATATTCGCTTTGATCATGATTTAAGTAAGTAATTTCAACACCGAAGACATCTAGCTCTATGTAGAATACATACACAAACAGACGGAAAGATTAAATTTAAAAAAAAAGCTAGAGCAATATTTAATATTTTATGTGAATTTGAAATGAAATTTCTCTTTTCGCAATACCGAAGCACAATTTATTCATTAAAAGGTATTCGACTACGATCGGCACCCAAATTTTGGTAAAAGGGGCAAATAAATCTATTATTAGAATTATTTAGCAGAATACTACTTAAAATTAAAAATACAGATGATGAACAAAGTATAGTTTTTTTTTTTTTTTTTTTTTTTTTTTTTGTCTTAGATTTTGTGTTAAAATATGTTAAATTTCAAGATTACTAAATATATTCCAACAAAGGTATTAATCAATAATTTACTTTTATGTTTGGCATTTATATTGATAAACATGCAAGAAATTAAATGGGATAATATCTAAGTGACAAAATAAAATGTATATTAAATATACCTGTTTGAATACATGCACTAGCTATTTCTCGAGAAATTTCTCTCTTACATAATTGTCTGAAAACATTTTAGATATGTACATAAAAGTAAACGTTTAGGCCATTTAATTCTCAGTATTTTATAGAATAATTGTGAAAAATTTCATAAAATTACTGTATTAATATTTTAAGTTAGTTTCTTTCAAAGCAGAATAGTTAAAAAATACATGTTTTCCAAAAAAAAATAGATTTAATATAATGCGTAAATACTGCCAAGTATGAAAATTAAATTGCAAAACTAATCTAGTTCCCGAGCACTTAATAACAAATAGAAAGATTTAAAATCGCCCTTTGAACATCATCAAAAGAGTTCACATGAAAAATTCTCGTTTTAAAGTTATTTGGAGTATTCTGTATGCATTTAGACATTAACTTCTGGGTTTTCAAATAGAAACTTCCGTTCACAGCGTAGATCAAGAAAACAGCCATATTTTTGCTTCTAACAACCAGAAAGCCCAAGTAAAAGTAGTTTTGTGAAGTTTAATGTATAAGCTTCAAAATAAAGAAATAAACATATTTTGTAACTTTCGTCAAATTTAACTATTAGAATGGAGTCGGATACCTTTCAAGTAATTATTAATGTGTTATACTAAAAATAATTTTATATAATTAAAATGCAGCTCTACCATTGAATTTTGATTGCATCCAAGTATGAAGTCCCATTCGTTACTGATACTGAAGTGTTATGAGAAAATAAAAAAGTTTTATAAATGTGTGGGTGTGTATATACCTATGTATTGTTGTCAGATTTTTAATTTTCCGCTTACATAAAAAAGTGTTGTTACTATTTGAGCACACTTATAAAAATTAATTACAATACAAAAACTAATGAAAATGAAAAAATATGTTTTCTTAATTTATTTTTTTCTAACAGATAAAATTATAATTTGTCAAATTATGAAATTATGACTATGGAATTATGACAATTATGAAATAATTAGAACAAACCTTATAGAAGTAATGAGGTTATTTTCTAAGGAATTATAGCATCTTCTTGTGCATCTCGTAGTGTTATATGAAATACGCCCAGCAGTTTATCCCGGTGAGATAAATAGATAATTTTTTTGGGATTCTTTGCTCTGAAAAACCTAATGACTCTGCAGTGGCACCCAAACTGAAGTGTAGTGGACTATAATTCGTCATTACTTGAAATTGATCAATAGGTCTTGTGCTTGTATTCCACTCGCCCTTTACTAAAGGGCTAATGCAAAGAATTGTTGCATTTTGTCATATATATTCCCTTAGTTAAGAGGTAGCACGTCGAGCTAGTAGTTGAAAGATTAGTAACTTTAAATGAAGAGGGTATGCCTGAGCTATGCTGCATTTTTATGTTTCCAGCTATGAATTTAATTTTTTATTATACCCTTATATTATATATTGCCAAGAGTGACTAAACACTTTTCCTTATATGCAGGGTCTCCTGAAATAAAAGAAAGTGTTGCTTAATAGGAAGTGGAATGCACTATGAAATAGATATAAAATATGTAAGTAATGGACTATAATTCGTCATTATAATCCACTCATCATTACAGTCCATTATAAACACATGCTTTCTTTATGAATGCAGATAAAAATAATTTAATATATGCGAATCTCACAATGCATTAAATTTGGTATACAATGCATTATCCCAGCGTATAACGCGCATTAGTGTATATGGCGCGCCTATAATTTCAAGCTATACTTAATAATTTTTAGATATATTTGCCGTTTAATGCACACCCTTTTCTTTACGAAGAAACCTAAAAGTACATGTGTGATGTCCTTTTTCCCAGGCGTTCGAATAATGGTATACTGAATTGGCAAGCGATAAGGGAACAATACGTGGGCGCGACGAAAGACATGAGGAAGTAATTCTGCCAAGATAGGGATATATTCAATGCAAATGTGCACAACAATTGTTGTCTTCATCTTATAAATTGTATTAAGATTAAATACTGTCTGCAAGTATCTAACAATTGTTGCAAATCGTTTAATCTAGCAGAAACGTCATTATATAAGTTAAACATGTTCTGTTTCTGAACTATATATTTTTGTTATATAATTTTGAACTATATACTTCTGTTATAAGTGTTGCATAACCGCCTATAAGCATGCGGTTATGGCTTTTATTAGATTTTAACGTATTTTCATGCTCTTGCTTAAACCTCTGTATTAACTTTAACTACTAGCCAGGCATGACACTTGCGGAATTATCATTTCTGGCAAATGTTTTACGCAAAACGTTAACTTAATATATCGGACAAAATCTAAATTAAACGGTTTAAATTATATTAACAGGCACAAATAATTGTTTCATTTAAGAAAAATAAGCATAATCCACTTGCTTCTTTTTACTGTTAAATACAAGAATAGTATTTTTTTCAAGCATCAGATTTTTTTCAAGCATCAGATTTTTTTCAAGCTCTTAACTTAAAGTAAAACGTTTCCGTTTTTCAGCCGCTGTCACCTAGACGTTTTTTTGAGATAAATAAAATTTAATCTCATTATTTGACAAAAAGTATTTTTTTCTGTTTAAATCACACGCCAGTATTACTTCTGTTTAAAAAGGATTAATGGTTTAAGAGTTAGATTCTTACTAATTGGATCAGCACTTGTTTTATCAAAAGCAAGAACATCTCACCAACTTTTAATTTAGGTACGTTACATGAAGGATTAGCTATTTTGAACAAAGTAAGTGAAATGATGAATGAGTAAAGAAAATAAATAAAGAATATAAATTTACTTGGAAAATTTAATAAAAGTCTTACAGCCTCTTCCTCATATTTACGGAGTTTAAAAGTAATAAATCGTGATTTACTTAAATTTTATTATAATATAAAATGCAGTTTTGTCGCTTAGAAGTGCATAACAAAAATACTATCTCAAGAGACGATTGCACGGAGTTCAGATTAAATGTATCTTTGGAAACAAAAGCAAAGGCAATTCCAAGATATTGCCATTCTGAACCATATCCTCTCAGTTAATCTGCCAAGATAACTATCAGTAGGAGAGAACCTCCCGTCAGTAAAACCTACCAATCAGTAGAACTAAATGTCATGAAGGAAAAAAACAAAAACAGTTTCTTCCTACTGTCTTTTCTCTTGCAATTTACAGTTGTCAATAGTGATTTTGTATATTGTGTACCTTATGCTGCATCTTCAGTATTCTTTTAGGTTGATTACAAACAATTTGTTTCCAGAACTTAGAATTTTCTAACATGAAATTACCCTTCCTTATATTTAATACTTCATTGTTACATATGAAATATAATTATGAACGTTATTCTTGGAGATGCGATAGTATTTGTTGCCTTACTTGGTTTGCAAATAATTAGACTAACTAAATTTTGTTTCTTCTTTGGTTCATTGGAATAAACCATTGCTCATAGGGTGGTTTTAAAATTATATGTGATCTAAACCGAGCTTCTTTGCTAGTAACCAAATCTTGCTACGTCAGAAAAACTGGTTCAAGGATTTTGCCTAAATGTTCTAACTTTTCAACTTTATAACACTTGATGTAAGAGCTGACTAATGGTCAAAACGTCACCTATTCATCAAAGCCACCTATTACAAGACAGAAAATGTCCTTAACCTGGTTACTTGTCATATTCGAAAACCTCTTACTATTGCTATTGCATATAAAACTAGGAAACTAGGTTTGTTTAGAAATTTTGTGAAAGCATGAATCATAATAGTGATGCCTTTCTATTTTTTAACAAGTATTTTCGAAAATCGATGAAATTAAACAAAACAAAAGATATTTTTAGGTCATCTCAAGGAAGTTATATATAATGCTCGGAAACAAGTTAAATATATGATAGAAATGGCTATTTGTTATCTTTCATAAAAGTGGTCACAAACTTTCAAGAAGGCTACAATTTTGAGTATTACAGGGAATATGTCAGTTAACTCCTTCAGATATTCAAAGATTTCAGAAGTAATAATATCTTTTGAAGTACATGTTTTCTGCATTCATTTGAATTTTTCTTTGAGAAAGACGAACTAATTGTTTGTTTGACGAAATTATCAAAAGTTTCCATCATTCAGTCTCAGAAACTATACGACTCAAGAAAGAAAAGGGAGATTGACTGACCCTTTGCTTCTTTCCAAAAAACACGTTTTCTCAAGCAAAGAGCAACAGAAAATTATATTTTTCATATAATTTATGTAGAGATATGAAGATTCAACTGAAGCATAATAGTTATTTCATTACATTTGTATTTTTAACTCATGTGAAATAGCTTGGATGAGAGAATCTTTTGATAAACATTGGAAACTAGCAGGAAAGAACCTTTAAGTCTCATTCTTTCATTTCTAATTAAAAAGCGAAATTTAAACTTTGTTAGCCAGTATTATTGATAGACTTACTTCAGTAAATTAAGTTCTGTCTCTTCAAAATAAAGACTCTCTCTTGAGCGGTAAGTGTTGAGGCCAGGGATAGCGAAACGTTCTCCATCTGTGTGCCAGTTAAATTGCGGTTTATTTTATTTTCCAGTGTGTCACATATTATATGTCCTTTTGAAAATCATCTTTAAACCTTTGCTTTGATTGCATTTTCTAACCATACTTGCTGGCTATTTTTTAACTTCCTGTTTACTTACTAACTTTCTGGTTTAGTTATTAACTTGCTGTTTAGTTGTTAATGACGCCTGTGCTCGTACTCTTTTCTGAATCCGCCTCCGCCTTTGAAAGCCCCTAGTCTTGAAGCCTTTTTCAATTTTTTAAAATTTTTTTCAGGGAATGTAAGTGATTAAAAGCAATTTAATATATACCTGTTGCGTGCCGCCGAAATACCTGTCGAGGTGGCCATAGGTTTGCCATCCCTGGCTTAGGCAAAGCCATAAATTAATGCTTAGTTATAATTTAAAATTGTTAATTAAAATAATAGCAATATTGCTTCGTAGCTTTTCTTCTTCGATCTTGATGCAACGTCTAGTGACGAACGTGATTTTGACTCATTTAATTGACTACCTTGTAGAGTCATTAGGTTTTTTGACGCAGGAAACTTGAAAAATGTGCAGGACCCTTTCCGAGATTCGAACCCTGGTTCTCTCGAAACGCGTCGAATATGCTCCTGATTGTTCCATAAAGGAATGTGAAAAGGAGGGAGGAAATGCATTACAAGCTATCAAAGCAATTGATTAATTAAGCAGAAAATTAATTAAGCAGAAAATTATTTCTGAAATTTGATATTTGAAATAATTTGTTAGAAGTATCACATTTTTTGCTTTAGTCTTGAAACCTATGTGATGTTGATCGAATTAAAGTAATAATTTATCAGCATTAAACCACATGTTTTTTATCAGTGGTTAAATATTATTAGCTATGTGATATGAGATTACAGAGAGAAGCTTTTCTAAAATAATAAGATTGCTGTTATTTTTTCTCATTTGCTTTATTGTTATAAAAAGTAGCGCATTCATATTTTTCATATTTAATATTATTTTTATACTTATCTATGAATATTATAGAAATTTACCTCAATATAAAGTAATATTCCAAATTAACTTGTAGAATTCCTTGTAGATATGTAATGGCAGGAATTCGAAAAACTTAATATCTATCTGCTAAGCAGTTTCAGAGTGCCTGTCTAGATATTTCTCTGAGCGAAAGATTTTTAGGCATATTGATGACGTGATGTAAAATTTATAAAGGTCGCGTTTTATACTATTTCACACTTTTATTGAATTCAGAATAATAGATATACCCGAAAGCTTACTTTTATGATTCTGTTTTCTTTACTTCTTTCTGATCTGAGAAATATGAACGTAAGAAAATAAGCTATTTTTTAACATCGAAAAATATTGTTTTCATTTTACACCGAGTGAATCGTCAGGGGATAATATAAACCGTTTGCCAAAATGTAAGGCATCAGATTTTTTTTCTTTTTACTCTGAATTATAACAAGACGTAGTTTGTTATTTAAAAACACATTCTTATTAATATTTCGATACATATAAGTTTTAAACTCGAATTACATGCAAGATGAATGCTTGATCTGAAAGGAGCTGACGGACCAGAACATTTTGTTAATGAATGTTAAAAACGTTTTAAATATTTTTATTACATATTTTTACATTTTTAACACTAATTATTTAAAAATACATAAACTACAAAAACGAAAAAAATTCAAATTTATATTAATTTTCTCTCTGAAATCTAAAGTATCTGAAAAACGTTTTTTTGGGTCAAACTCCTATTATGTCTACTTTGTTAACTGCTATCAAGTGTCATATGAAATTTTACAGTACAGCTTATAATTAAGATCATTTTAATTTTTTTTATTTCCTTGTACGAAGTACTGGAAGTATTGTAATCGTGAAAGTTCGGCTATCATGTTTCAACGAATATATCCATTTTGACCGTTCTTGATTACATTTATTATTATTATTTACGTGTTCCGCCCTAAGGCACTACAAAGAAGAAAGTAATGCGTTCTCGGAGAAATTTTTAAGGAAAACTGGCTGGTATTAACAGTTACACATTGGAAAAACCACGAAGACGCCCATGCAGACAGCCCGTTCGCGGGATTCGAAACTCCGATCGAAGTTCAGAGACTTTAACGCTCGGCCACCGGTGGGCTTCTCGGTTCCATTTAAACAATGTTTTTGCATGAAATCTGTGCGTACGGACTGAACAAAGCACTCTTATTCCCAAAACGCATTGTGAAATGGATTTAAAATGGATTCTGAAGAGATTCCTTTCGTGACGTCTGTACATAAGTACGTACTTACGTATGTATATACAGAGATACACACATACGTAAATACGTATGTATGTACAGAACGTATGTATGTATCTCGCATAACTCAAAAATGAGTAGGCTAGGAACTTTGAAACTTTGTACGCGCGGTATAACATATAGTTGTGCACCTCCCTTTTTGTTTGCAATAGGCTACACCAAATATATATATATATATGTAGTAGGGGAGTTGAAGATGCTAATTAACAATCCCAACTTTGTTTTCCCCACCACAGAACATTTAATAAAGATAATCAGAAAAGGTACAAATTAGATTAAATACAAGTGCCGTTTGATACAAAGAGGATTCTGTATAGCATTTACCAGTCTTATCACATAACCGATTAGTGCCTACTCGCATTTGCTGATGTATTAAACAGTCCAATTTACCACCTTCGCGTGGAAAACTACAGTTCCTTATTCTACACCTTCACGTGCAGACAGACATCTCACCACCTTCACGTGGGATAGGAGGAGAGTCTCTCTCATACTCCTATTTCACCTTGCTGCTGGCGCATCGGTGAGGCCCTCTGGTGGTTGTGTCGCACTTACCGATACTACAGTTCGGCCTTCCTGACGCTTTTTCGCCCTCGAAAACACGGATCAGCAACACTGGAACATCAAGACAGCACCTGAAAATAAATTTAAAAAAAAAACAAAAGAAAAAGAAAAAAAAACAAAAAGAAAGAAGTGCGGAAGAACCACACATGGTTTTATATAGTCCACGGCTTCATGAGATCAGCTGCTGTAGTGGTACATCCAGGACCTTCATGGTGTCCCACTTTTTCCACCTGGTAACGATCTTTGCCTTTCCTCGCTGTTACACGATATGGACCGAAGAACTTTGGCCTTAACTTTAGACCACCTCCATGCTGCGTTCTTTGTATGGCAACTAAGTCGTTCAGATTGTATGCCTCTTTCCTCTTTTTGTTGTATGTTTTTCTATTCTCTTCCTGAATTTTTAGAATGTTTTTTCTTGCTTCCTCTCTCAAATCTTCTCGATCTTTCATCATAGTATTTCTTTCTTCTTCTTCAAGAATTTCCATAATCTTTAAGTCCTCTCGATTACTCATTTTAACACCAGTGAGAAGCTCAAATGGAGAACTCTTTGTGCTTCTGCTCTTAGTACTGTTTAAGATCCTTTGTACATCTCCAACATATTTGTACCACTTGGTTGGATCATCTATGGATAATTTGGATAGGACTGGAATCAGAGTGAGATGAATCCTTTCTACTTGTCTATTTCCTCTAGGAACGCCTGTAGTTGTAAATATGTGCTGGATCTTCTCTTGACTACAGTAATCTTCAAAGTCTTTAGAGGTAAACGCCGTACCTTTGTCACTTATAATTCTCAAAGGACTACCGAAAGTTGATTGTTGCAGTTTCAGCTTCTGCAATGCCTCTTGAGCTGATGTAGACTTTACTGGATAGAGCCATACGAACTTTGTGAATGCATCAACCACGGTTAAGATGTGATTGTAGTTCTTATTTGTCGACGGTAATGGTCCTATAAAATCGATATGAAAAGTGCTCAAAGGGATACTGTCTTTTGGTATGGGATTCAGCAACCCTTCGCTCTTACCTCGTTTTCTGTCGCACAAAATACATTCTACACAATTTGAAATAACTTGCTCAATTCGTTTTCTAAGATTAGGAATATAAAAGTCGTTTTTTAGCAGATCTTCTGTTTTAGACACAGCGAAATGTCCCTTGTTGTGGATACTACGTATGATTTCTAGCTCTAATACTTCGGGTACCACAAGTAACTCGCGACCACTGTCGAACTTGTATAATATTCCATTTTTCACTAGAAAATCTTTCTTTAGTCCTTGCTCGACTAAGGATTTTAGCAAGTGGAGACGCTCATCACTTCTTTGCGCAGCTGCAATTTTGATTGTAATTTCTCCCTGAGAACAAGTAACCATCATGACCGCGTTTCTACTTAAGGAATCCACATGCTTCATTTGTTGCCCAGATCTGTGAACAATTTTATAGTCAAATTCTTCTAGAAGTAACGCCCATCTCGCCACTTTAGGAGTTAAATCCTTCTTGAACATAGTCTTCTGGAAAGCATCGCAATCCGTAACTATCCTGACCTTAGATCCTAAAAGGTAATTCCTGAATTTCTTTAGAGCTTCTACTACAGCTAAAACTTCAAGCTCATAACTAGATAGCTTCTCTTGTTGGAGACTCGTTTTTTTACTCATGAAGTAAATGGGGTGTAACTGTCCATCATCTGACTTTTGTAGCAATACAGCGCCGAAACCATGACTGCTTGCGTCTGTATGCAATTCTAATGGTGCTCCTTGTTTAAAAGTATGAAGAACCGGACTTGTGGATAAAAGTTCTTTCAATTTATTAAATGCATCTTTTTGTTCAGGCCCAAATTTGAATTCTGCTCCGTTACGAAGAAGATCACTTAATGGTTTCGCTATTTTTGAATAATTGGCAATAAATTTCCTAAAATACCCAGTAAGGCCCAAGAAACTTTGAATCTGCTTAAGGTTTTTGGGTTCCGGGAAATTTTGAACAGCCCTAGTTTTTTCAGTAGAGGGGCCCAATTGTACCATCCTCAATAACATACCCAAGAAATTCTATTTTTCTTTTCAAAAATTGGCATTTCTTAAAATTAATCTCCAAACCATATTCTTTGGCTACTTCTAAAACGCGTTTCAACTTTTCTAAACCTTCTTTCTCATTTCATGCTGGAATAATAAAATCGTCCATGTAAGTAACAACAGTGTCATCCCGAATTAAATCTCTAAACACATTATAAATAAATCTTTGAAACACACTAGGGGACGTGCACAAACCAAAAGGTGCTTTTAGAAATTCGTACAAGCCTGCATGAGTAATAAATGCCAAATATTTAGTGCAGTTTTCCTCAACTGGAACATGAAAAAAACCATTTTTTAAGTCTAATGTCGAAAAAACCTTTGCTTCACCCAAACGATCTAAAACCTCTTCTACTTGTGCCATAGGAAAATAATCCTTAACTATTTTTTTATTTAACTGCCTAAAGTCAACACAAATTCGTGTCTTGCCCGATTTTTTCCTACACAAAACAATTGGCGAAGCATATTCTGAACACGACGGCTTTATAATCCCATCCTTTAACCATTCATTTATTTGATTATCAACAATTTTTTGGTCAGCAAAAGGAATTCTCCTCGAACGCTGAGAAACTGGAATATCATCTTTTAAAATTACTTTCATTTTTAAGTCTGTACTGCGCGGCTTTTCTAACGGTTTATACTCATTAATAAGAGTGGAAACAGTATTGCGTAATCCTTCATCTTTAATATGCCATAAATCTGTTTCGCTGTCTCCCTCAATGGCTGCAGAAATAAAAGACAAAAAATTACTTTCCGAAGAGACGGAATCATTTTCATATTGCGTATTCATCATTTGGTCACAACAGATCATTTTTAGACAGGAAGGGGGGAAAATACAGTCTGTTATCAATTCATCAACTATCGCTGCTTCAATCTCTTTTTGCTTTTTGCTTTCGCATAAAGAAAAAATAAACTTAGCCGTTTCCGCTTTAACTACGTGACCAAACGAACTTTTGAGTTCTATACATCCACTTGATAATTTATTCGGAAAAAGGGATTTCTTTACAACTATCAATTCACTTCCAGAATCTATTAAACATTTTACTTTCTTACCATCAATCAACAGTTCAATAAATTCTAACTTATTCCTAGCTGCATTATTCGAGTCAATCTCTAACCCAGATACCTTTTTTGGAGACAAACTTTCCTCCTTTCCTAACCGTTTAGGACAATTTCTCGCAAAGTGAAATAATTCCCCTTTACTCCCACATACATAGCAAATACGTTCTGGTTTACCACTACCCTGATTTACAAACTTCCCTGAATCCTTGAAATTGCTCTGAGCTGTTCTAAGATTGTTTTTGGAAAAATTAAGCTTTTTATTTTCTGGAGTTTTGATTCGTGTGTTACTGGTATCAACTAAAGATTTACCCCTGGATGAATAAAATAAATCACATTCTCTTCCCAATTGATTAGGTGGGAACCAACTTTGACCCTCCCGAACACTAATATGTTCCTTTGTTTTAGAATCAAGAGTTTCATACAACTTATCAGATACAATAAGATCACACAATTTCTTAAAGTCATCTACCTCTCTTAACTTGCAATAATAATTGAAAGTTGCACTGAGTCGAGACGCGAACTGAACATGCGATTGAGATGAATGTCTCTGCGCATTTTTAAAATTGTTCAAACACTCACGCGGTGTTGGCTGAAATTCTTTCAAGATTAGAGTTTTTAATTTATCATAATCCGCGATTTCTTGTTCAGAAACATACGTTAGAACATTATTACATTTATCACCTAACAAATTAATCAACACTTCTGATTTTAACTCCACTGGTACACTTTTAGTAGTAAAAGCTTTCTCAAGTGACTGAAAAAACAAATGCATAGCTTCCGGTTTCTGAGGTACAGCTATAGTTAGTGTTTTGACGCTTTTAATGATATCTTCAACATTAGTCTGCGCGTTTCCTCTATCACTCGATAATGATTGCGATTTTAAACTTTCTAATTCAATCTGCTTCTCAATTTGAGCTAATTTAAGACGTTCGATCTCTAACAGATAGTGTTCATTACTTGTTTTAGGCGTCCGATCCTCTACGATCGACTTGACGACGCCACGAACAAATTCAACGTTCGTTTTGAAAACATCAGAATTTTCGATAATTCTTCTAATGTCAGCTTTTTTAGTATTTTCTGGAACAGTCTGTCCAATTTGTTCCGCAATTAATATTAAATCACTTTTCTTTAAATTATTTAGGAAACTCATTTTAAAAACGAAACAAAAGTATCACTATCTTCAAGAAAGAAATAAAGCAAAGTTTTCACAGTACCTTCTCTGAAATATCCAAATATCCCGGCCGAGCCCCCAGATTTTCTGTAATAGGGGAGTTGAAGATGCTAATTAACAATCCCAACTTTGTTTTCCACACCACAGAACATTTAATAAAGATAATCAGAAAAGGTACAAATTAGATTAAATACAAGTGCCGTTTGATACAAAGAGGATTCTGTATAGCTTTTACCAGTCTTATCACATAACCGATTAGTGCCTACTCGCATTTGCTGATGTATTAAACAGTCCAATTTACCACCTTCGCGTGGAAAACTATAGTTCCTTATTCTACACCTTCACGTGCAGACAGACATCTCACCACCTTCACGTGGGATAGCAGGAGAGTCTCTCTCATACTCCTATTTCACCTTGCTGCTGGCGCATCGGTGAGGCCCTCTGGTGGTTGTGTCGCACTTACCGATACTACATATATATGTGTGTGTGTGTGTGTGTAAGATATAAGAAAATGCGATAGCTGTTTTAAAAATAATTGGCGACCTCAAAATTCACGATTCTAGATTTGGTGCTCTCCTCCTGAATTCATCTGCTCTCTCAAATTCGAGATCCTTCCATGGTTATATAACAACTTTAAATTAACCAATTATAGCTTGTCTTTACAATTACATCAGACTTAGTTTAAGTACTCTTAACACAATAAACTACGCCATTCTTCCATTCCTTTCCTTAACATTCGCCAGGCCAACATATACGCTGCTTTGCTTCCCCGTCTCAAATGCCTACGTCATTTCTTTTTAAAAAGCCGAAGTACATAAAAATTTAGCATATTTAATTATGATTGAATAAGTGTCTGCTAAATAAATTGGGTATGTGTGAAAATAAAGACTGGTGATTTATCGAAATCTAGTTTCGTCATCTTTGTCTTTTCTTGCCACTCTACCAGCACGCAATAATAAAAGCACAAGGAAAGTCGGAACAGTGTCGATGCGTGCATAGATCCATATTGAAGAAGAATTTTGATTGCTTAGTATCTAAAAAACGTAACAGTCGCGGCAGTTTTAATTCCATTTTTTTATTTGCAATTGATATTTGTGGCCACAATCATTTGGCACTCTAGTCGTGCCTTTCCACAGAAGATTTACATCTTTCATATTGTTGAGATAGAAAGCAAGCCAGCGAAATTACATCTTAGCACAGTACAGAGCAAAGCTGAAGTGCACAATTATGCAAGATGGAAGCACGCGAAGAAAAACGTTTTGGTTTGCAATTTGGTAATTGGTCAAGAGGCATCAGCATTAAGGGTTACGTAAGATCGAATGATTAATTTGAATGACGCAGTTTAGACTTACAGCGCTATTTTTAGGACAAATAGATGAAGTTCCCGAATGAAATATAAAATAAAAGAGGTAATAGTGAATTAAATTTAGAAGTTCGCTTTCATATATTTTAACTTACATATATATATATTAAAATACTAGGCATATTTATATTTTGTTTCTAAAGATAAAACAAAGAATGTTTTGTAATTATATATACTATATATATATACCTACTTCTGTTATCCTGCTCAGTGATCTCAGTTTTTATTCTTATATGTTGGTAAATTGTGCATTTTTTGCTTAAGAAGTGATTGGATTTTTAGCCCAAAAGAGTAATTTGCCCAGAAGAGCTATTCACTTCATTTTGGCATTTTGCGTTGATTCATTGTAAACGACGAAATCACTTTATAAATTCTTGCCACCAAATATTAGAACCCTGTATTATATTTAAAGAAATTAAATAATGAAGAATCTGCATAAATATACATATGGTCTCTCTGATTATGATAAAACAACGGTACCTTGAGCCATAAAATTTTAAATAACGTTCATCTCCACCCAAATATAGACATCTGGAAGCCCAAATTTGGAGTTTGAAATTTGTTTTGTTACCTGTTTTATATTTTGTAAAGCATTTATGAGTTTTTCTAATAAACTCAACGATTTCAAAGCGAGGAATGGCAACACTGTATAGAAGAGAAAAACTTTTTATCTCCAGCGTGCGAGACTGTGTATCATAAATTCTAAAGATTATCTCATTTTAAAATTATTTTGCGATATTGCTGTTGGACTGAATTTTATGTTTTAAGTGCGAGGAACATGATATTTAATAAATAAAGGTAACACATAAAACGTTAATAAAACGCCCGTTTGGTCGTAATATAATATCTTACAGCTTTCAGATTTTTTGCTGTTTTTGTTCTTATGTTACGGTTAATGTTTTCATGCCTTTAGTTAATCTGTATGCAATAGCTGTAGAATTATCAACAATGTAAAGTATTACTATTTAATTCAGTTTCTGCACCAACTTCAGTGCCTTTCGGGGGAAACAAAAAATTTGACTGCCTGCCCGCTGTTGTTTTTGCAAAGAAACTTTAATTTTAATTGTAAAAATTGTTTTTTCAACTGTTTTTAACTGTACTGTGTAATTTTTAATGAATATGGTTTTTAGTTTTTATGCGTTTTTGCGTTGCCGCGAAGTAAGAATTGAATTTATTGAATCAGAAATATATCTCTAATGAAATTCGAGAAAATAAGTTTAAATGAAATGTAGGGAAAATGTGTATAATTTAATAAGCCCTACAAGGAAATCATGTGGTGTCCACTTTAATTTTTTTATAAATTAAAAATAATATAAACATTTATTTTGCTAACTTCCTAAAATGAAAAAAAAAAAAAAAAAACATCCATAAATACAGTTTGTGTCATGGAATGTCTATTACAACTAAAAATATAGTTCAAAAGGTCGGGCAAGTCAGGATTTTGGTTCTTCGCAACCATAGTTTATTTTAATAAGGATATTGTTGAACAATTTCTTCTCTCATTTGAATTTTATCAAGTAATTCTGAAAGACTATTTCGGTTTGTATTACTTCTTAATTGTTCCAAAGGCACTGAAATATTGCCAAAACCAACAAGGTTCTCAAGTGGATAAGAAATTTTTTTGCCTAAGCGAATCCAGGTTTTAACGCGTTATTCCTGGTGATGCAACATAGACCTGCGCTTGTGATACAGATGTATAGTCATTAAGTTATTCGGAAGCAGGAGAGATGAAAAATGAGTAACGCCTTCGCCGGGACTCGAACCATGGACTCTCGAATTCTAGTCCAGCGTGCTGACCACTTCACCCCAAAGGCATGATGAGAAGGCGGGAGAAGTATCTTATACAGAAATAACTCCATGAATTTCTGTTCCATTCCAAATTCTTATTACAGACTATTACTGGGGTATTTTCTAGGGTTAGCATTAACATATTTATAGAAAATTACCCAAACCTGGACAATGTTGCGTAAACATTTTACATCACGACAATGCACCTATTCATAGTGCTCTTGTTTTCAACGTTTTGCCCCAAAATTCAAGAAATACGTTTCTATAAACTCCGTATTTACACGATATGTCACTATGTGACGTTTTTTACTGCAGATTACTGCAGATTCCCACTTCGAGGTCATCGTTTTGTGTTGATGCAATGAAAGAAAATTCACTATAAGAAAAGCATGGAATTTCACGAAACGTTTGGCATAACTGTGTATAAAAGATTGGCGTAAATGCATTGTAACTAGAGGGGATTACATTGAAAGGGATGTAATAAATATCAACAATTAAATTGTTTTTCATGGTGTCATTCTTAATCCTTTTCGATCACAGTAATAAATAATGCAATGTAATCACAGTGATAAATATATTCATAAATAATTAATAGAAATAAAATTATGTCAGATAAAAATGGCAAGAGTAAATAAATGGCTCTGAAACGTTCCCGGAAAATGAGAGGAAACACGTCCAAAGAGATTCAGAAATCTAAATTATGAGATTTTTGCAGTGATACTAATATTAATTTTCATTTTTTTTATTCTGAATGTGGTACAATCAAATACACTAAATAACATTTATAAGTTGTCTTAATACAATAAGTTAGTAGATTAAACAAATTATGAAATTTATAAAAATTAAAATTATATCTCAGGAATTTCATTCTAAGCTAAGGTTTAAAATCAAAAAATGATTAGACAGCTGTTTCGTACAGTTCTAATTATCAAGGTTCGGTTTATTTAATACATTTCTGCAAAATTTAATCTAAAAATTCTAAGCAAGATTAGAAAGCTTGATTTGTTATTATGATAGGATTTTGCGGTGACATTTTATATTCCATTTCGTTGTCAAATTTTAATTGGATTGAACAGCTGGAACAGCTGGAATTTAAATGGCTTTTTAATCCATCTTTTTTCGGGATGAGACAACGATATAAAAGGAATTATATAGGTATATGAATTCTGAATGTGAAATATTTGTTCATAACCATTAAAAGTTTTTAGGAGGCGTTTCAAAACGACCAGTATAATCTTGTGCAGGTTTAGTAAAATTAACATCACGTAAGAAAGGAGAATGTGACAAAACGTATTCGTATGAAACTAAGACAATGTTTAGAACCTAAATGAAAAACAATTCAACAACAGATTTGCAGAATTTTTTTAAACTAAATTTCTTGAATTTTACATATGATAGACTTAATAGGAACGCCGTATTATCCAAAGACAGAGAATCCTTTATGTGTATAGTGGTCACTAAAAATATTCAATTTATGAAAATGAATCCATTCATTTTTTTAAATTCGCTCACATGAAAATGCTTTTCTGGATTTCAATGTTGTTACTAATTTCAAGCAGTGTTGTTACTAATTTCAAGTGTTGTTACTAATTTCAAGCAGTGGGTGTAACTTATTTCTAATGCTTATAACGTACACTTTGTTTCCGTTATGCAAATGTTGCTGAAGATTATCTCTTTCGCCCCACTTAATCAGAAGAAAGCCATGAATTTTACCATGTCAAGGAACACAACACTGCGTCTGCCATTTAAATGTGCCTTGAGCATGAGCATCCTATAGTAAACAGTACGACTTTCATCAGCTCCGTCCCAATTTTGATGAAGAGCTACCCTGAGGGACGGATACGAGGATCCAACCGCTCTTTTCCTACCACCTAACCTCTTAAGAGGACTTTCGGTTCCGTGTGTATTCTGAGTGCCCTTATGCCGCATAAACATCCCATACTTTCTTCGCGATTAGAACCAAGCCTACCAATACAGCACCTAGGAGTACTAACCATTTTGCAGATGAGGGCAACCCTTTACGTAAATAAACTAAGGGAGTACTACGGATTCCTCTTTTATGCATTAAACGTTGCTCATTTCATGAACAATAAATGAAATTCACTTATATTGTAAGTAAGAATGGGAAACATTATTTTACTAAAAGAAATGCTTGAATTATTAAGGTAGTTTTAAGGCCTTTTATTCCTTGCTTTCATGAATGATACATATCAAATAAGAAATATTTTCCATTTTAAAGCACCGTTACCTTGATTATGTCCCCATCGTGATTGCACCAGCATAAATAATTGAAAGCGATTCATCGCTTTAAGAAACATTACCATCGAACTGAAGAAAGGCCAGTCGTGATGAAAAGTACAAATTCTAATGGCTTTTACGTGATATTCGACAATTTGAATCAAATAAAAATTATGGTAATAGATAAAAGCGAGGTAGAAAAATGTGCTTCTTAATGTTTATGTCACGCTCTAGGCATTACGGGAATCATTAGAATTTAGAATTATGGTCGTCTCTCTCATAAATTAATACTTGAAAGGAAACATAATTTTACGTAAAATAGGCGTAACCTTACCATTTATTTCTATTCGCTATCTACGTATAGAGACTTTACTAATCATTTTCCTACGTTTCTTCGAGAATATTTTAACCTAATCATAAAATTCTAACTAATGCTATCATATTAATTTTTTTATTTTTATCTAAACTGAGATAAAAGTAAAAAACTGAGATAAATGGAAGATTTAAAATATGTACGATCATTCTTTATAATTCTCGTCGTATTTCCTATACTTTGCTGCAGTTTATTATTATCTTTCATTGCGAATCTTTTTATTTCTTTTCTTTGCTGTGTAAGAGGCTATTATCTTAATGAATTTGCATCTCCAGACTATGCATATAAAATGCCATCTAAATGACATAATTTGTTGATAGAAAGTAATGATTAAAAAGTAGGAATGTCTCAATAGTCATCCATAATGAGCAAATACTTAGTAATGTAAATATAGATGAATATTTTATTAGGATAAATATATTATTTTGAACGCGTAATTTTTTAGAATTTCAAATATAGATTTATAACCATTTACAATTAAATGGTTATAAATTTCAAATTTAGTATTCCCACTAACATAAACCCAAAAGAACTCTTCTATGTCAATTATATTTCGTATTTAAGATTTAAACGTTTCAAAGTCGATTCTTAAGAATACCAAATCCAATTTTAATTCTTGTTGAATTTAAAGAAAATCTTGTCAATTTAATTTGATGTTATGGGTAAAACTAAATCAGTGCTAAAATTTGACATCAAAATATTTATGCCTGTGCTGAAGACGTAAAAATAAACTATTTTCGGAATACCTAATCATATTTGCTCATTTTAACCACAATTTTGATGCTGATTCTCCTAAAATTATCCACAAGGCTTTTTGCTGGTGAAATAAGTTGATCCCTTTAAACCTTTCACATTCAAAAACCGTCTTTAGTTAATAATATGAATTCTTTATTAATCCTTTCTAACATTTTTAAAATCCAACATCTTTTCTTTTCCAGATTTCGTTACTTTTTTGCTTTGAAAGATGACACTAATTTCGGATTAATTTCAAATTTACTATTTAATATTTGTCTCCAAACTGTTGCTAATTGGTGTAATTTTAATCGTTTTTTACATAAAATAGTGTTACAGTTTTCTTCTATAAGAATGCCTTTTATCAGAATGCCTATAAGAATTCTCTTCCTGCTATAAGAACTTAATTTTATTTTAAACTGCACTTCCATTTGGAAAGTATTAGGTTAGTTTTCAGAATTATATATTAGAATTAGGATGGCATGAAAGTCTAAATATATGGCTAATAGAAGAATTATGAAAATAGGATACAGAACGCCTATTTCACATTAAGTGCAGGTTTTCTAACGTAGCACAAACCGGTATAACTATTAGTAACGTATATATTGTTTCATAAGAGAGTTTTGCAAGCGTTTCAGAAGGCCTTTTTCATTTATTTCATTGCTATTATTTCATTATTAAGTCCATTTGTTTATTTAAGCCTTCCAAATTATATTTCCTTGAATCTAGATAATTTTACGTCTTTGTTAAATAAATATTCACACATTTACTGAGGAAAGGCCCTCACCAGTTGCTTAGTAGCCAAGACTGCTGAAGACTGGTTATTCGAAACTAGATGAAAGGACTGGCAGCATTTCTTTTCGTTCCTCTTGTGTAAAGCCCACCAGCGGCCGAGCGGTAAAGTCGCTGAACACTGGTAGTTCGGTCCGAGGTTCGAATCCCGTGAACGGGCTGGCTGCATGGGCGTTTTCGTGGTTTTCCCCATGTGTAACGTGTATACGAGCCAGTTTCCCTTAGAAAGTCCTCCACGAAGGCATCCCTCCTCTTAGGCAGATAGCCCTCGAGTCTTTGCCATACTCACAAACACACACACACACCTCTTGTGTAATGCCAATACAAGACAGTTTTCCTTAGATGGTCCTTCGTGAAGTCATTCCTTCTTTCAGACAGGTAGCTCTCCTGTGCTTTTTATAATAAAATAAACTAACTTGCTGATAACCTACCTTATTTTCCAATAAAGGTTTCTGTTTTCTATGTAAATAATAATTTATTCTATCCTTTGTTTACGGGGTTTACTAAGAAAGCCCAAATTTTCGAAAACTAACATGAGAAATAGGTATTTTCTCGATTTTAAGGCCAAAATGCTCCTGGTAGTTTATACTTGGATTTATCTACACATTTCAAGATCTACGTATATATACGTTCTCACAAACATCACAAAAATTCTTTAGACCTTATCTATACGGCTTTGCTGGTCAGAGGATTAACAAGTATTTTATTAGTTTCTGTTCTTATAAATCCGTGATAATAAATTAACTTTTAGCAGTGATATGTAACACAACTAATATTGCTATAGTGTGTTGGAGAATATGTTTAGCTAAATTGCTAAAACATTTCTCACTTGATCTCAGTGGATCTTCGTAAAATTTATGAAAATATTTCATTTTAGAGTGATGTTGAATAGTAGAATAACTATTCAATATCACTCTAAAATACGACATATCGTATTAGAGATTGGAATGAACCCTGCTTTAAAAATACCTAATTTCTCTACAAACTCATTCAGCGAAGACCATTAACTCGTCCATCGAAATTACACATTAATACTTCAAAATACGCTTTTTGAATCATGGCGTTCATCTCCAGAATGAGTATCTGATGCCTTACCGCACCAAACCAGACCTAATGAAATGTTTTGTAAAAATGAAAGGCGGAAAAATAAATGGGTTTGTCTTCTAAGAGTAGCACTTCTCATAATTAGTGAAGTTAGTATTAATAAAGGGAATTCAGAAGGACTGTTGAGTAATACATATTTGACGATTTTTTGGGTAAGCTGAATCTGATGCTTTAACATGCTGATGACAGACGTTTTCGTTAAACATAAGGAAAAGAGTTATAGTGAATTAAATAATGACTTGTAAAAGATATAAGACATTCAAAAATGCATATTGCTTTAAACATTGAGAAAATCATTTTGAAGTTTTATATGAGATCTTTAGAATCGTAAACGAACTGCGTGAAAAGCACAATATTCAGAATAGTGTAACATAAAGCGTATTTTAAAAGAAAATCATGAGTTAAAATGCTATCTTGACTGCTGGCGGATGCTAAAATGTTATGCACTAGAGTAAAATATTAATAAGGAAAAATTAACTAGATTTACATCTGTCTGTCAATATCTAAGTGTATAGTGGCTTAGATATACAAAATGGTGACATTTATTGAGAAGTGAAATCAGTTGCTTGAAAACAAAGCCTGGCAAAAAAAAATTAGCAACAAGCCTTGAAATCAGGGTCAAAATATTATGATTTTTAGCTCACGTATTATGAAATATTTAAAACAAATTGCTGAGAAGGAATATTATTAAAATTTTAAAAGTGCAATTTTTTACGTAAATGTAAAATTCCTTTAAAATCAACAAAGAAACGGTCAGTATATACTGGAATTACATTCTTCATTTAAAGGAATATCAAATAGAGATTTATTGGCCTGTAGTTTGAAGCGTTCATCCTGTTTTATAAATAACAGTAAATCAAAAAATACCGTTATTGGGATTGCGAAGCTAAAAAATCTTCCTTACGGCGGTCCAATATTTTAAGAGATCAAAGGAAAAATATCTAGTTCATACTGGCACTATATTTTTCACTTAGGGTGAAAAAATATCATAGTGGGTGTTTTTTGCGAGGGGAGGGTCGGTGAAGTACATGTAACTTTTTTTAACAAAATAGGGCTTCATCAAGTTTTATAAATACAAGTAAAATCAATCTTGTTTGGAAGGAAAATGTTATTATAGCCACTGCTGGTAGAACATCATCTTTTTATTTTCTTTAGGCTATTAATCAGCAGAAGCGATTAGGAAGTGTCACTGATTTTTTTCTGCTTTCCATGTACTAAAAATTATACGAGATAAGAGAATTTTTCTTCAAGGTTCTCCGACTATCGTTAAAGACAGTCTTCATTACGTGCTGATAGAATCTGTTTTGATAATATCTGCAAGATTGTTAAAAATGTGGCAAGTATTCCTTGAAAAAAAAAAGCTGATTAGGTTTTTTTTAAGCATTTTATATGTATGTCGTAGTTTGAGTCAGATAATGTTTTTTTCTTCAGCAAGCTTTAATTCCTGTTTAAAGTGAGTTTATATTTTAATTTTAAATTTTATTAATTAATTTTGCAATTATGAATTTTTATTATCAGAAAAAAAAATATTTAGGTTTCTTAACATTTAATCTAATTTCCTTTTCTTAGTCACTTAAGAATTCTAAATTAATCTTTCACTTTTTATGTCTGTTATGAATGGTTTTCTAACTTATATCCAAATAGCAGCTATCTAACTAGTTTGATAAAACAATATTTATGCTATCAAACTGTTTTAAAATAATGTGTTGCAACTAATCAATAAGTGCAGGAATAATTTTGCTGTTGTGGAGTAATATCAGCAGTAATGGAACATATAAGAAAAAAGCACTGTAATAAAAAATATTATTATTATTGTCACGGATTTTGTATGTATGTAAATAACTTTAGTGAAATTATACGTGTTATCCTGGTATTTTTTGTATAATGTAAAATGAAATGATTGGAAGAAAAAATGCTCTGCCGGAAAAATAAGAATAACAGGAGCAAGTCTATTTAACTTTGAGTAAATGGCTATCTCGTTGGCGATAGTTTTGGCGTCTAATTTTTGTCACCAAATTTGACGAGTAGTTGTTTAGTTCAGAGTATTGAGATATCTCTGTGTAAGCTTCGCTTTTTAGATGCGCTTTGCATTGCTTTGTGCTTAACGTTCTTACTAATTTGAAGTTTATATATTGATTGTGTTCTGTGATACTGTGAAAAGCTGCACCAGTATTTCTGTAGAAAGTTCCAGAACTTTGAACTGTTTCTTTTGGAAAAATAAACTTTATCAAGCTGTTATCGTTTCTGTATGCATTCAATCTATTTCGGACGCAATATTCTTGTTGTTTCTTGATCTATACAATCTTAATTACGATACTGCCCGTGATGAATTAGAATGCGGTGATTTGCCGTTATCACGCGGCATCAAAGGTTTGCTACGCTGAAAGTATATTCCCGAAATTACACATGTATTGGAACCAGGTTGATCACGCAACAAAAATATGTAATACCAAGATATTAAAAAATATTTTTCATCTGGAAATACGAGAAATATTTATTTGATTTTCTTTTTGGAACATTTTGGGATATTATTATTTCATTATCACGTTAGAGTTCGATGCAAAATTTCTAAATTAATACATGTCGACAATTATGTTTTCGTTATTAGTCGAAACTCTACACCATGGGTTAAACTGTCAGTCAGCGAAATAGGAATTTAAATGTTAGATTTAACGTTTTTGGTTTATTATATTACTTTTAGTTTGATTTGAAAATAATGCAGAATAATGTTTTCTATTTGAATATTCAATTTATGTATATCCTTACGCATAAAAAATCGCTGAAAATATTTATTATTCCAAAAAAGACGTTAATCCCGATTGGGATACTATTAATCTCGAAACAGCATTTTGCATTGAATAAGTATAAACGGCGTATCGCTTTTCAAATTCTTGCCACCGAACATTATCGCCCTGTAATATATTTAAAGAAATTAAATGGTGATGAATCTGTATGAATGTATGCATGTTTCTTGCATTGTAAAGAAAACAACGGTACCTAGAGCCATCCAGTTTTGAAAAACGTAGACCTTCACCGAAACATGCACCTGGAAGTGCGAATTTGTTTTATTATCTATTTCATATTTTTGGAAGACTTTAAATAATTTTTGTATAAACTGAACTATTTCAAAGTGGCAGCATTTTAAGGGAAAAAAATCATTTTCTGTGCACGAGACTGTCTATTTGAAATTCTAAAGATATGTTGTTTTTAAATATTTTTAGCCCAAAGGTGGCGTAAGCCTTTCATTTTAGAACAAAGGAGAAATTATCTGCGAATAAAATATACGAATCCTGTGTGATTTTGAACTTATAAAATGACATCAGCACTTACCTAAATATTTATTTGTAAAATATATTGTTATATCTTTGAGTACTAATAAGCATAAGGCCTATAGATATAGTACAGAGGAAACGCTAAAGAAATTCTTTGAAATGCTGTTACTATTAACTGTGATGAGGTCCAATTGTTTAAAGGTTAAAGATGCTTATGCTGTTTCGAGATCGTTACCTTCAACAAAATTCATTTTAGGTGCTATAGGAATTACCTGAATGTATTCCACTTTTTATTATTCATCATTTGCTGCATATTGTAGCTGTACGGAAAAGTTAAATAGCTAATCTTTTAGTTTTCTCTCTGATATCGTCTCGTTGCATTTCACTCAGAGCCTGTGCTTAATCTATAAATCCGTTAGATACTGAACAGTTCAAACAATTACGCGGCAATTGCATTTCGGCACAAAACACGCAAGGATACCAAGAGAAGATTATTTGAACCGTAATCAAGATGGCAACTAATTTGTTCGGATCGTTCCCTGGTAATTACTATCGTTTGGTCACCTGGACAACGGGAGGATTCTGCTCCTGAAAGGCCATCACTCTCACCTGTTCTGACCCATCTATCGAGAGTGCGTTGTCTGGACACTTTGCAATTAATGTATACAATCCACACATAGGGCAATTAACAGAGTTAGAATATGGAGCTGGCCTCGGCAACCTATGACCCGCAGGTCAACAAGTGACCCTTTTTTTTAATTTCAAGTGGGCACTTGAGTTTCCAAAACTAAATATAATATATAAAGCATAAATATGAAACAAGGACTGGAAAAATACGAACCGAGAATAAATAGTAATCTTAATAGTTTTCCTTGATTACAAAATTACAGTAATGAACATGCATTTTTATTTTTAAAACCTAAAAATTGTAACATCATTTGAAGGAGTTCGGAAACGCCATTCCGGGGGAAAAAAAAGCAAGCTTTGCCTTTTCGGCATCATTCGGTTCAATTTACAAATGCGAGTAAATAAAATAAAATTCATTCACTTATGTTTGTTTGTATGATAATTATAGTTATAATTTTAATTTTCACTTTTAAGCTTTAAAGGATATTGTAATAATTTTTCCAATAAAAATTATGTTATTATTCGCGAAGGAAGACTTCTAAAATAAAAATGCCGCTGAACCAAAAAACGTATTCTTTACACACACATTTTGGCTGATTTTGACCCGCTGCCCAAAAGGTTGGTGACGTCTGGCATAGAGTATTAGTATTCAATTTGTAGGAAAAGCTATTTTAAAATTATAGATATGTGAATTTGATTGGGATATTTTTATATATGCTACTGAAATCAGTCTGAGTGAGCGTAACAACATAGATGTGAATTTTAAGAATGTTCATTTTTCAAATGATATATAACATTGTGTAATTAAATTTATAAAATATTTATTATTGTGATTATTATTATTAAGTTGTATAGGTCTACAAAGCTGAAACTATGAGCATGGAAAAGAAAAATTACTAACACGTATACAGTTACGTTGGTATGAATTCTTAATGGATTGAAGGCACATGGAACCGATGAAAGTTTCGTGAAATTTAAATAAAAAAAAAGGCAGAAATAGAAAGTCTGCAAACACATTACATTTCTGGAATATTTTACACAAAAAGGCTCGAACTGATCCTCTCATTTTGGCACTGCAATCATTAGTTATAATTACAAACTACAAAGAACGTGCAACACAGGCAATGCAAAGGAGCAATTAAGTCAGCTGGTGACAGTCTTTGTTGCAGTCAAAGGGAAAGCTGGTCAATAAAAATGGAAGGGGCCGTCAACACTTTTTAAAGAGGAGATGAGGCGAGCCAAGAAAAGATGGAAGTGACAGTTAAGTACTTTAAAGAAGAGATGAAACCGGGCCATGAGGAGAGGAAGGCTCGTCAAGGAAAATGTAATGAACCATCAAGTCAGTTCAGGAAAAGATTGAAGCAGGTCAAGTGGAAAAGAAAAGAAAAAATATTGCCATAAAAGAAACAAATTTGAATCTACGGAAGGTGAATAAACATGGTTGAAAACTTGGAGAAGTTCAAGAAAATGTTTAGGAGTGTGGCCTACCGTCATATGGCACATGTAGCGGATATTGTCGACGTTCGGATTAGACTTTCTAAGAAAATATAATTTTTCCTTTGACTTTAAGAATAACAAACTGTATTTTGCCTCTGAGGACATAGCTTTGTTTGGAATTAAAAATGAAGTAATTAAATCCGTTCACTAATTAATAGCTTAGACTATATCACAATACCAGCAAGAACTCAATACTTATTTCCTGGAACCATAACTGAAAAGAGATATTTCCTGTATGGTATCATGGAATATCTCAAAAACTGTAACAGCCCGAAAGGAGTGCTAGTAGCCTGGGCACTTGTCGACATATCGAGGACCATCATTGCAGTGACAGTTTCCAACGTAAGTGATAAAGTGTAATATTGATTAAGAAAAGCGAAATGCTAGCAACATGTATTCCAGTGATCTGCGTTAAACGAACCAGTAATCCTTCAGAGTATGCAAAGAGTGCTGAGGAACTCTTTCGATGAAGAGAAAGTGCTGAGGAACATGGTACTCAGGAATTTCAAGATGTGTTTTTACGAAAATCTTCTGTTGTAGGTCGAATTAATTTAGCTCAGCACAGAATAGATAACGGAGATCATTCTGCTTCCAGCTTGAGGCCGAATAGCGGCAGAGCGATAACATCGCTTAACCATAGTGGTTCTGACCTGAATTCGATTCCAGGTAACCGGGCTGGCTGCATGGGCGTTTTCGGGGATTTCCTCAAGTGTAAAATGTATACAATTCCTTTTCCTTTAGAATGTCCTTTCCGAAAGCAATCTCTTCCCTTAGGCAATACACCGTATATATCACGTGCTTTTCAATAATTAAATAAACCAAAGCAAACCGTTTCCGGCTTGATTCTGTTCTTCCTGGTAGAATCGATTTTACCACTGACTGGTTTAACGTTTTCTACATGATCCCGATGCACCGACGGGACCCAATACGAGCTTAATACCTCCCATTTTAACACAGATGTCATTACTACTAGCTTTTGAGATTCCTAGACTGAGCGCCGCCTGAGATAACCACTGACCTGACATTGTTGTAAAAGTCTTACAGTGTTAATAGTCATCCTGGCAGAAGGGAATATTTCCTCCGTGTAAAAATATAAATATAAATATTACATGGGCATACAAATATTACAAGGCCTGTGTATAAGCATAGGTATGTTGATTACAAACATTGTCTTGTACAAGTTACATATGATAGATACATAAAATCATGACAGCTGTGTGTACATTTAAACATTATCTGAATTCATATTCACAATACTTTTACTGAGATAATCAAATTAAACTTGTAATATATTTACACATTGACAGGATTCTCAATATCATTTAAACTGCTTTACAATATTTTTCCGACTCTTATAATCCGAATAAGTAGATCACGTAGCCTCTCTCGTAACTCATCTTTGGCCTTATCTTCGTCCTGAATTCATCTATTAACAGCCCCAAATCCCTCCAATGGATCGTTAGCAGACCTGAGATAAATTCTCTCTCGAGTTAGTACAAGTAAACTGAATATTGATATGATAAACTGAAAAAAAACTGAAAAAATATAAAAATCTGTGCCAACACTGCTTTGGGAGTTCTAAAGTTTTGTGATTTTGTTATTGAACTGTATGTGACTAAGTAACAAGAAAACGGTGCTTAATGATAAAGCTGAGAAGACAAAATAATAATAACAATAAAATAAATAAATAAAGGGTTAGCATTAGGGAGAGCAACTTGACAGACTGCAAGCTGAGCGAGAACGTAAAACCTTCACAAACCCTTCTGGACAACAGTTAAAATCTGAAACCTTTTAAATTTTTATTTATATTTTCAGTTTGATTATCAAAAAGCAATATTTTGGATTTTGTTGACAGATTTATAAGTTTTCTTCTTTGAGTATGCAGTTTAATACTTCACTGTTTCGAGCTGTCTTACGCACAATTTTTTCTTCTTTGTGGTGATGTCTTTTTAAAATTTTCTACCGTTTATTAATATTTAATTTTACAAATTAATATGTATACATCTGTGCTTATTATTATTTTTCATTTTCTACTTTCCTTTTCCTACAAGATTATAATAAATCTGAAAACTTTATTATAATCTTGGTGTTTTATTGCTATATCTATATTTGTATCCATATATATATATATATTGCAAAATAAATTATAATAAATAATACGTTTATAATTTCATCCGTATTGAACTGCGAATAAACGGTATATCTAAATCAAAAACCAGAAGCGCAATGGGAAACTTCAAGAAAAGAAACAAAACATGCCAAAAAAAAAATATTTACATTTTTCACCTCATCGTCACGAGTAGGTTTGTGCAACGAAAGAAGTAAAATCACCCTGTTTCTGAGCTAATACTGACGCAAATTATAGGCCAAAACTTATAATAAATTTCAGAAAAACAGTCAAAGTTGTTTGTGTTTCCATCAATCTAACCTCTAGAGATCGAAATGTGTAGTTGCAAAAATTGTAAAATTATAGCACAGAACATAAAGAAATTAAAAAAGCATAAAAATATTATTTTAGCAGTGCTAGAGCAGCCCATTTACCTAAAATTTCTGAACAAACACTATGAGAAACCTTTAACTGCATTTATGCCATCAATTGCAGTACCTCCAACTTAAAATATATTGCACAAACTAAAAACATTTCGTCAGTCCCAGAATCAAAAACCACAAATCTTGAAAAAAGTTTAACTCAAGCAAAATTGATTAACCCCCCGAGCGTTACGGGTTTTTTCAGAAAACCACGTAAAAATAATCGTGTTTTCTTACCAGGACTGTCGCAAAAGCGGCAAGCATTTTTACTCAAACTGCTTCAAAAGCGGGCCCCCCTAACCATGTGGATATAATTAAGCTAATTCTACACTCCGTTGAATTTAGCGAGTGAAATTAGTTTTTCTCCCTATGGTATCTTCGTCACGAGACTGGTTGCTAGAATAGTATTTTATCTCCTATTTGGCTACTTTATAATTTGCACACTAACACATATGCTATATATTACTCGTACCTTAAATCAAGATGTGTGCCGAATACAGAAAGTTAGTCAATATACATCAGTAAGAGAAACTACGTAAAATGCTTTAAATTTTCAGTTTCTTTAAGGAATTGCTTCGATAATGGTGAAAAATTAATCTTGCATTTTTTTTATCCTTATTTTCTGAGGAAATACTTTTTAATATACAAAGGGAATTTGTGAGAATTTTTTTCTCTCGTGTTCCAATTTTTCGAATACAAATTATTCGCAACTTATTTTAGTATTATGTTTATATTTAATTTTCAAATATTATAAGTTTATTCCAGTTTAAAGTGTTAGCTTTAAATGATTCTTTAGATTGCATCATAAATTTATTAGTAGTTAGTTATTTATGACACCGTTTTGACTTGTGAGAAATAAATATTGTAATCGCGAAACATTTCGATCTTCATATTTCAAAGGAAATTTCTATTTTGAATAGTTCCATCATGACGTTTACACGTACGTATGACGCATAACTTAACATAAAATGTTGAAATTTTATGTTTGGGACTTATGACTAGTTTTAGCGCGACGTATGTCTGTACGTATGTATGCATGTATATCGCATAACTCAAAAACGGTTAACCGTAGAATGTTGAAAGTTTCTGTATGGAGCATCTGTATAACATCTAATTGTGCACCTCCCTTTTTTATTGCTTTCGGCAGTGCCAAAGAGCATTTTGAAATGGAAGATCATATCTCATTTTCAAACGAAATAGATCAGATTTTTTAAGATGTTTCAAAATAAATAAATATATGGTTTGAATATCAAATGATCTCAAATGTATCAGCTTTATTTGTTTGTAAATATTCTACGAGGAAGTCAAGAAATAATCTAAATAGCATACCTTGAGAAGAAACACATTAAATACATTTTCTTTTCAAGGAAAGTTGAAATTTGAAAGAATAACTGATTAAATTTTCTTTAAATCCTTTTATAAAATATTACATATAAAACCAGTTACGGTTTTCAGAAAGACAATTTAAGGAGGAAAATATTGTTTTAGAATGCATATCGCACAATATTTCCATCTTAAATTGTTTTTCTGAAAAATATTTGTGTAATATTCATTATAAAGTAATATTTTTACTCTTAAATTTGGTATGCTTAAATTTGTGTTATCTACCTGTATATAATATAAGCAGTCAGTTCAACTACAATGTAACAATGATACAAGCTCTGTGTAAAGATCGATTTCTATCATCTATGTCCATCTGTTCTATAATCTATTTCTAACTCTATAATCAGCCAAAATAGTGTTATAATTATCCTTTTGAATATTGGAACGGGTAAAATATATCAATATGAAATATGCGATCAAGTAAAATTATATTATTGCTGTTACAGGAGGATGTTGTGTTTAAAACGTCCTTTAAAAGGTGGCAAAAACACATAAGTGTTTTAAGTTTAGTTTTATTTATTTGATTGCGGCAAAACAAGTATTCGTAAGTATTATCTGCCTAATGAAGGCATGCTTTCGTGGAGAACTGCTTAAGGAAAACTGGTTGGCACTGACGTTAACACATAAGGAAAACCATGAAAGCCTCCATGGAGTCAGCCTGTTCGCCAGAACTAGACACTGGCTCGAAGTACTAGTGTTCAGAGATATTACCGCTGTACTATGTTAGAATTTTAAATCTATGTCATCTTTAAGTTATTTAGCAGATACTAAGTAACAACAAATTACTAAATTCTTAATGACTTGATTCAAGTAATTTTCTATAAAACTGGGCCTTCTGGTGGCCGATTGGATAAGCCCAAAGAATTTGAGTTTTCGACCTAAGCCAGAATCATGGCAAATGCCTGGCTGCATTTGTGGATTTCTCCATAGGGAGTACAAATGTGAGGTAGGTTTCCTTACAGAATCCTTCACGAAAGCATTACGCTCTTTCGGCAGATAACCTTAGTATTTTTCATCGCTTACAGTTAAATCAAATGAGCTTCCGATAAAGTGCGATGTAAAAGTAGGACCGACGAAGTACGACAGTCCTCTATATACATATATCGTTCTGATGAAGTACGATATACATACACAGAGAAAGTATGACATAAAAAAAGGCAGTAAATACATTTGAAGTGTTGAAACTTTTTTCGAAGGAGAATAAAATGCAAACAATATTTTGCTTCTAGACACACTTTCCAAACTGGGATAAATCAGAGTGCAGAATGCACTTAAAACAAATTAGCTTGAATAATTTTATCAAAAAACTTATTCATGAATGAGAAATCATAAACACAATTTTTGTTATTTTTTACGTTCTAGAGACATTAGGTATTTTGGAAGCAGAAAAAATGAAAAATAAGCAATGACGGGAAGCGAACCATGGACCTTTCAATTATGCGCTGAGCGTGCAGACTACCACACCACGAAGGCATACCAAGAAGGTGGGATTTGGCAACTGGGTTTTTAGGTCGCCTAATCCAGGGGAAGGAGAATCATCATCCAACACCCTTTTAGTTCGGGCGCCACTGTAGAGAAATTAGGTAATTTTTGGAAAGCAGGAGTGATGAAAAATATGCAACGCCTTTGCCTTGAATCGAACCCCGGACCTCTCAATTACGCGCTGAGCGTGCAGACCACCACACCACGAAGGCGGGAGAAATACCTTATAATGTAATGAAATTTATAAGTATTAAAAATTTTAATACAGCTAAATTAAAACTGTATATAAAATTAACTGCGATAATTCGATTCTTCGGTTATCGCCGTTTCAATTATGCAATTTTAATGTAATAACATAATTACAAAACATTTTTGCCGGTTTTTCAGCCACCGTCTAATAAAGGAGCATATGATATGACGTGATTTTCTTCACTGCTTAGTTGTTCGATATATTGCTCATTAGCTGTTTATTTATCTGATGTCTCACTATATATGTTATTAAATTAAGCAAAACTTTATGTATAATGCAACTTAATATTTGCCTATAGCAGTTCTGTTACAGATCGGACATACGTACATATTATTTGTCTCATCGGTATATTATATACCTGGGAGTCTAAATTCCCTTTTCTCATTATTTAAAATCTGATAAAATTATTACCTTTAAGTTGAGGTAATCTGGAATACCTTGTCACGCAAGGAAATTTCCCTTAAATTGTGCATTTTACATCCATTCGGTCGTTTTTTTTTTAAGTCCAAAAGTACAGGTTGGCTCTGAAGGACTATTAATTTCGTTTTGGCATTTTGCTAAGAGGCTGAATCACTTTTGAAATCGTTGCCACCATGTATTATCGCTCTGTCTTATATTTAAAGAAATTAAATAATGAAGAATCTCAATAAATGTACGTATGTTTCTCGCATTGTGATAAAACAACGGTACCTAGAGCCACCCAAATTTGAAAAACATGATTTTCCATAGAATATGGGCACGTGGAAGCCCTAATTTGAATTTGAAATTTATTTTATTATAGATTTCAGATTTTGTAACCCTTCAACGAATTTTTGATTAAAAAAACGAAACGATTTTAAAGCAAGCAATAGCAACACTGTACGGGGAAAAAAAATTATCTCCAGCGCGAGGCTCTGTATCGGAAATTCTAAAGATACGTAATTTGAGATATTGCTGTTGAACTGAATTTTATAGTTTGAGTTACAATGCAATTTCCTTGTAATTAACTATATAAGAGTTACAATGCAAGTATTTATATACTACGTGCATTATCGAGATGTTAATAGAAACCAAAAAAAAAAAAAATTCTTTGTAGCAAAATTGTTAACGATATTATTTCTCCAAGACATTTACGCAGGTGTGTATTCTTTTCATAAATGATGAAAAAAAAATAAGTTAACAGTTTTCCGAGCAGATGCTCCAAATTATACAGCTTTGAAGATTAAGCAATGAAAACATAAACTCTTATTTCTGGTTATGTGCTGAAAAAGATATTCTCTTTTCAAAGAAAACACCTAATAGCGGAATCTTCAAGTTGACTTTAGCGTAAATATACCTCCAGGGTAAACTGAACTAAAAGCTTACCACCTTTGTACATTTTCTACTTTGTATGGGAGACCATTACCTTTGTGCAAGGACAATCTATAATTCTGATCTTTCTCAGTTTGTTCCTTTTGTTAACTATGACGAGAAATGGAGCTGCCGTAAATTCTAAATTTATTGCTTCTTCCAAAGACTCTGATTTCAAGTTGTGTATTTGCATTCTGTTAGTAATTTAAGCTACCCTGGCTTTAAATTCAGAAACATCCTTTCATCAGTAATTACAGTACATATAAACACAATATCATTATTTAAATTCAGACTTTAAAATCTTCATCTATGTTAAACTATAGAAAGCGCAAGCAGTTTATTTCGTGAAAATTTATCACATTTTTCGTAGGAATTATTAAAACGGTTTTGTATGTAAACTATATATATATATGTAAACACACAGAACAAAACACTGTGTATACATATGGTGATGTATGTTTGTGAGCATGAGTGCGCGTGTATGTTATATTTCCCTATTATATATCAGTATTTTATTGAAAGTAGTTGTAGACGACATTTAATAAAAAAAAAAAAACTGAAAAGTATAGTAAATCTCAAAATGCCATTATGAAACTGAATATTACATGAAATCGAAAATTTATGTGAAGCAACTATGGAATGAAAATAAATTCTAGTTAGGTTTCACAGCATACAAAATAACACTTTAATCTAACCACTTGAGTAAAACGAATGCCAAGAAAATATCCTGAAAATGTATATCGGTGAAAAAAATCTCCGGAAAATGCCTCACGGAAAATATGCATCTGGTTAAAAATACCGCTAGAATAATAAACAATGTAAATCTTTTTATCAGGTACATATACACATGCACCTTGAAAAATATTTGTAATTTTTATACTTTGTAGAGATTTATAGCGGATTCTTTAACATTAAATATATTTTTCATTTATTTATTACAAAATATTCTTTCTTACTAAAAATATGCTTAATGATTACATCGTTTATATATCCTAATTAATTATAAATATTTTTTTAGTTTCTTGTTATTTGTGTTTCGTTTCTGAGAATTGTTAAAATTCAGGCAATCTGAATTTTACACACAAATAAATTCTTTCCTTAGTAACAAGTATAACTTTTGCATTCGAAATTATTCACGATAAATGCAATCTTGCTTTTTCGCCAACAGAATGTTTTGGCTTATTTGACTACATCAAAGCATGCTAGAGCTGTCTGCCTAAGAATAGGGTCTCTTCGTGGAGGACTTTTTAAAGGTTAGGTTATTTAATTACGGCAAAGCCTCGAGGGCTATCTGCCTAAGGGGAAGGATGTCTTCGTGGAGGACTTTCTAAGGGAAACTGGCTCGTATACACGTTACACATGGGGAAAACCACGAAAACAGCTATGCAGCCAGCCCGTTCGCGGGATTCGAACCTCGGACCGAACTACCAGTGTTGTTCAGCGACTTTACCGCTTGGCCGCTGGTGGGCCCCAGGACTTTTTAAAAAAACTGCTCGTATATATGTTATATATGCGTAAAACTATGAAAACGCCCATGCAGCCAGCCCGTTCTCCTAGAATCGAACTTAAGTCAGAACTCAGTATTCTGCGACTATTCAGCGACTTTACCGCTCCACTGACAGTGACAGAATGTCTGCTACCTATACATTAATCTACCACAGAGGTATATTTGTTTCCGAGAAAGAGATGCTAAACAGAAAAGAGATGCGAATGTGCCAATTGGTAGTGCTCTATTTAAATGGTCAACGTGTAAGTTAAGTGGGTGGCCAAATCAAGTAAATGTTTTAATGATATATCTAGCATCTAGATATGATTCGAAATTTTTTTGAATTGGAAAGGCAACGATCAGTTTACAAACAAACTTAAAAATAATTGAACATAATATTCATTTTCAAATACTATTCTATCTAATTTTCGAAGTTAAAATGCCCAACAATTCATATAATTAATGCTGTCGTGCTAGTACATTTATAAAGACTTGCTGGTTTATCTTGCGTCCTGTGGTGGTGCAAGTAGTAGCAGATCCAGCTAGTAAAATTGGAAGATCTGTGGTTCGAATCCCGGTCCTTAAGGGAGCAGAATATAAGGAATGATCTTTTTTTGGGGGGGGTGCCCTTGTAAGGTAAATTGACAGCACGTCTAGATGAATAAGTTTGAAGATTCATGATTGTGATCCAAGCCTCATCAGTGGTTAAGATACACCTCTGAATACATGCAGTTCGACCTGTTTTGGGTTCAATTACAAGCGAACTGACCGGCTGCATGTTTGGTTCTTATGGTTTTCCCCCTGTATAATATGCTAGTTTCTCTCAGAATGTCCTCCACGAAAGTATCCTTCCTCATAGGCAGGTAGCCCTCGCAGCTTTACGTGATAATAACTGAATCGATCATGATTTTGATCCTTCCAAGGACGTTTTGAGTTTACCTGTTTCATGGCTTTACTATTATTAATGAATTCCACTCAGGATGTTATCCAAAAATATATTAACAACTCAGATTTTTCGAGAACTTTTTTTTCTATCCGAATACCCAGTAAACACCTTTGTTATGCGTGAAAACTCTTATTCATCAGTTTCGACTGAGGGATGGTAATTGAAAGAAATATGATTATTTTCTATGTGAGCTTTAGTATGGAAGAAGAAAGATACTAGGATGCCGAAACAATGAAATTTTTATTAATTACATAAGAATAAACTGGCGGTTCTAGCTTCATTAATCGTTCATATTATGCTATTTGTAATTATTGAACTTAGAGTGGATCACTTAGTTTTAAAAAACAAGTGATTTATGCATTTACAATTACCAGACAAGGCATTTTTTAAAGCATAAAGATAATTAAATGTATTTTAAAAATTGAGTTTGTAATCAAGCTTCGCTATCTAGGAATAAGATATAGCGCTGCAGTTAAGTTATATTCTTTCTTAAAAATATATTTCTTTTGTTTACCTATTAAAAATAACAATCAGCAGCGTGTGTTTTTGAAAATATCCCTAAATGCAACATAAATACAAGGCAGATTTCTATAGGGAATCCTTTACGAAGACATTTTACCACTTAGGTGGAAAACGTTTTGCTAAATTAAACTCTAAATTTACAAAGGCGATTTTATGAGAAAACAGAAGGAGGACTCTACGTTGGACTAATAATTAGAAAGTTGCTCATCAGGAAAAAATAATGGCAATCTTGGATAAAATGAAAATCAGAACGATATTATTGCAAATTCTTCAATAAAGCATCTAACATACTGCAAATTAAAAATTTAAAAAAGCGTTCTTTATTTTGTGAGTTTATTTGTGAAACTATGTGAGAAATAACCTCACTTTATCTTGTAATATTGGAAAATGTTTTCAGCTGTCATTATCTATCACAAATTAAATACCTTGAAATTGGATTCATTTTAAGCTGTTTAAAATATTATTTGCGTTCGTGCTAGGGTGAAGAAATGTTTGTGTGCTGTGTTCATTCATAAATATATGTATTTCGCCAGGATTTTGATTTTGCACTTCCCAGTTTTTATCAAATAACATAAAATTAGCATTTCATGGGGGAAAAAAGAAAACAACATTTTTTGTTTATCTTTAATTTAAACAGCAAAGGGATTAGAATTTTTGTTACTTTGCAAAAAGTATTTAGTAAAAAGATGGATTTCGAATTTGAAATGTTTTTGCTATTTAGTTAGTAAATTAATTAATATAATATAGTATACTACTTAGTTAACTATGTTTTTATTGGGGGAACCATTTAAGGACATATTATAACGGTGGAAATTACTTTTTTTCTTTTTGAAGTTCCTCTATACATTATAAAATTAACCAATTGATCAAAATTTGCATTATACAATAAAATAAATACTGTAACACAACAACAACGATAAATAGCCTTCTTATATAACATCCCCAATTAAAATTGCTAACTAACTAAAAACAACGAACGTGGAGACATTTCTATTATGTAGTAAAGTAAGCTTTAAAATATTTTGGAAGAACTGGTCATAAATTATGTGAAAGTGAATCCTATTTTCATTTTAAAAAATTTTCTTATAATGTGTAAGCTTATTTTAAGCCATTTTATCTAGTAATAACAACATGATATTGTTTCAGATTAAAAATAATGAATGCAATATCATCCATATTTCGAAATGGGCTTATTTAGTTATGCTGTTATAACTACTAATAACTGTTGATGAAACATTTCCACAGCAACATAATTTTGATCTGCTATGCAAGTTTATTTATGTGTTTATTTTAATAAATATTGAGTCGCCGAATGTAAAAGAAAGCATTAATAAAATCTTTAAATGCCTGTCTTTGAGTCTGAGTTCGAACACAGCATATTTAAAACAAGAGACTATTACAAGACTTTGCTAGGATCCTGCTAGCCGCGCAAGACGCTTTGTTAGAAGGAAACAACTGATTGAAAGCATGTGTTCAAATATCATATCTGTCATTTATCTGTGGAAGAAAAGGTAGGACTTTTGTATGAGTATGTTTCAAATCTTGTTTTTCCGTTCCCTAAGTACGCCAATCCCCAGGGGTGTAATTAGTCTTTTACGACAAATCTGAACTACTGCAGTTCTTGCGAAACGTGAAGAGAATATACTTACGATGACATTACTGAATGATCTGAAAGCCATCTGCTATTCTGAACTATTTTGTACTTTCTTTAAAAAGGCAGAAGGTTATAAGTGCAAGTTTTTTGCGCATCTACAGTTATTGTTTTCTAAGTACTGTCATGTAACATAAATGCAAAAGCATTTAATATTTATTTAGTCTTTCACATAATATGTCAAAACAAATTTCTCTTAAGTCATCTGTTTGTGGCTGAAGTTGCTATGTGTATTTCTTTAATTTAGGCTATGGAAGTTAAAAATACAGCAATCAATAAAAAATATAAAAATTCTGCACATGTGAAAATAAATTATGGTAAAATGCTTGAACACCATCTCCAAAACAAGAGACTAAATTTTAAAAAAAATCATGTTTAAGCTAAAATATTAATGTCTTGCAAAATCTTTTCTAACATACGTGCAATTTTACGTGACAATTAGAGGGACAAGCTTTTTTTTACTGCTTAGACCTAGAGTACTTTTTTTTACTTCTTACTAAAAAATCATAGATCCTTTCCCAGATTTTACTAATCAAGTCTTGCTGGCCTAAGATGTAATACTTTGATAAAGAAATTCTAAAAAGGTTAGCTTTTTTTATTTCAGTAATTCTAAATACTTTTAAAAATTCGGACTACTACAAATTTTATTAAAACTCATACTATGATTCAAAAAGGTGCTTCAGACCGAAGGTTTTTGAATTAAAAAGAAACTGTATTTGATATGGTAATGAAGTTAAAATATCATTGCACCTGCATAGACAATATTCAATCTAAGAATGCTACTATTTTAGAGAATTCTATGCATTTCAAATAAAAAATAGCACAAATAATTATTATATATTCAGATTATACACGACTACTGCGTCATTCGCCAACAACATATATTCAAAAAACAATAAAAATAAAAAAATAAAAAAAAATACGTCCAAAAGGACATTTCTTTAACGTTTTGTGTGCTACCTTTATTTATTAAATACAATGTTCTTTGCACTTACACCATAAAATTCAGTTCAATAGCAATGTCGATAATTTTAAAATGAGCATATATTTAGAATTTCCGGTACACAATTCCGCGCGTTAGAGATAAAAACGTTTCCACCCCCGTAGAGTGTTGCTATTGCTTGGTTTGAAATCTTTGAGATTGTTACTCAAAAATTCGTTAAAGTTTCACGAAATATGAAATAGATAATAAAACAAATTCCAAATTTCAAATTTGGTCTTCCACATGCCCATATTCGTAGGAGGATTACGTCATTCAAACTTGGATGGCCTTTTTTCAAACCTTTTTTTTATCATAATGCGAGAAATATACATACATTTGCGCAGATTTTCATTATTTAATTACTTCAAATGTAATGCGGGACTAATAACATTTGGTGGCAACAGTCTGAAAAGTGATTCGCCGTTTCTAGTGATTCAACGCAAAATCGCAAAAACGAAAACTGTATTAGTATTTAAAACAATAGTCTCTCACGGACTATTGTTTTAAATACTAATACGTCCCTTTGGACTAATAAATAAAAATATGAAAGGTTTCAGATTTTAAACTACGTCCAAAGGAGCGTTTTTAACGTTTTGTGTGTTACCTCATTAAATATCATGTTCTACGTACTCAAACCATAAAGTTCAGTTCAAAGCAATATCTCAAAATTATTTTAAAATAACCGTATCTTAGAGTCTCTCGCGCTGGAGATAAAAATAGGATTTTTTTCGTACGGTGTTGACATTAGTCGCTTTGAAATCGTATAGTTTTTTAATCAAAAATTCGTTGAAGTGTTATAAAATATGAAATCGATAATAAAACAAATTTCAAATTCAAATTAGGGCTTCCACATGCCCATATTGTATGGAAGATTACGTTATTTAAATTTTGATAGCTCTAGGTACCGTTGTTTTATCACAATGCGAGAAACATGCGTACATTCATGCAGATTCTTCAATATTTAATTTCTTTAAGTATAATACAGAGCGATAATATTTAGTGGCAACAATTTGAAAAGTGATTCGCCGTTTATAGTTTTCAATGAAAAATGCCAAAGCGAAATTAAAAGCCCTTCAGGGCAAATTGCCCCTTTGAACTAAAAATAAAGTAAGTAAATATAAAAAAATAAATTTTCGTGCTTCTTTTCTTAATAGTATTTCGTTTTATTTATTTACTGCGGTTTTTTTTTTTTTTTAACTGAAATTTGTTACTTTTAGAAAAGTTGCGGGTTATATTTCGGACATTCAGTTGTTAGGCTGTAGGTTGGTTATTTTAATAATTTATATAGCAAAATACAGAAATTTTAACACACCTTTGCCTTTCTGCTTGTAGTTATTTTGCGTTGAACAATGTAATTACAATTATGTAAAAAAATCAAACTCATTGAATTTTTTTCTAATAAAAATCGCATTGAAGTCAATGTACATAAAAAGATTTGGAATATTTGAAATGAATTTGAACAGAACTTCATCAAACCAGTATAAGCCACGAATATTGTTCCAAAATGAATAAATAATTCGCCATTATTATTTTTACTATCAAATTAGATTATGCTTCATAAACCCGTTCAAAATACGCTTATTATAAATTACTGTTGATGGCTAATTTTTATTTGAATTATTGCTTAATTATGTTATTCTTTACATGTAATTATATATAATTCATATTAAATGCAGTAATTAAATGCGCTTCGTTTCGCTCGAATAATTAAAATTTATAACTTATCGGTTTTAATTATGTATCTATAGATCCATAAGTAAATTTGTTTAAATATTTCCTAATGCTATTTTTTAATTGAATTCACGAGCATTTCGCATATTTCTGAACATTCAATTTAAAAACTAAAGGATATTTTATGAAAATGTTATCTGTTTAAAGAGAGTATTGAAAAAACATGCTTACATGCTACTTTTTTATTTCGCAAAGAATGTCCACGTTTGTTTGTTTTTATAAACCACCACATGCTCAAGCGTTTTCTTGGCGATTAAACATATCGGTCTAAAACGAAAAAGAGCAACCCTCTTTGCCTCCTACTGAGAACTGTCATTTAGAGATCTCCAGGGTTCCAGAAATAAGGGGGGCAGGAGACATCTGCACGGCCGCTTTAAGGCGGTCATAACGCTTTCGAGGTCTTCACCACTGACCGCCTAGAACCGTCAGTAACGCTTTCGAACACTTTTCCAGTGACCGCCTAGAAGCGTCCGTAACGCTTTCGAGGTAGGCCGTCTTGACCGCTTAAACCCGGTCATAACGCTCAGAGGGTTAAAAAACCTATACTATACGGCAGAACTGGAGCATTTTAGGTAGTATAATTTTTATAATATTAAAGTGGAAATCTTGCAAATTATTAACAACACTAAAGAAAGAATAAATCTAAAAATTAATAAAGAATTAAGCTTAGTATATACTGGCATTCCAAACAATTTATCCATATAGACTAAACACTAACATTCATTTACAGCTTGAACTTAAAGCAATGCCAACATTTATAAAAAAAACTACATTTTTCAGAATCCAAACCAATACAGGTTGCGGAGGCATTGAAAAAGGTACGAAAGCTTTTGATTCGTCGACTCATTCACCGAAAATTACTAATAAATTCTATAGTAATAATTTAGTTTTTGCATCCTAACTCTCTAGTATGTAATTTGATTATAAAGTAAATAAACAGAAACAAATATTATTAACGATGCAATGAATAATTCTATGTATAAATCTCTGCAGCTTTTTTAAATTTCAAATTTTATTAACTAAGTTTCTTGCATATTTATAAATGTATTATAATGCTTTGAAATTTCAAATGACGTTAAAGAATTTCCAAAATAAACATCAGGTCAAAATAATACTTACCTTTGAATGTACCAAACTTGAAATTTGCCTGGAATTAAAGCCCGAAGCATCCCTTTGTCATATTAGAATGTCCGCGTCTATTTGCTCTTTCCATATATTCATTTCAGCACCTGGTCTGAAACTACGTAGCGATGAGATGACATAATTATTACTAAGTGAGAAATGACAACATTAAAAGTGAAATTTGACTGTAGTTTGAATAAGTGCTTTAATCTCAAATTACCGGAACATCAACTAGAAATAATTATAGGATATTTAATTGCGAATGTGTAATGCCACATGTTGAGATCCTCCATGAATGAGCATTTGTATGATCTGAGAAAGGAAGCTACTGATAACAAATAGCGAGTAATATTAGGTATAATTTATTGCAGTAGCAGATAATGAATTTCTCTACTACCATAAATTATAACTAATATTGCATGCCTACGTCTGGATTATTTTATTCTGCTTTAACAATGATGCATATTATTTATTTATTCATTTATCGCATACAAATATAACAGAATTTTCTTATTTTTACGCATTCATTTATTATAATATTGTTATCATTTGCTATTACGATATCAATTGATGCATATTTTACTGAATTTGATATTTGTTAAAATTAAGTAAAGTTTTCAATTCTTTTTAATATTATTGTAAATAATATAAAAATGCTGATTTTTTTTTCCATTTGGGTGTTCTGGAAAGACTTAATGTTTTTTAGAATGCAGCAGAGCCTCAGTTATTTACTTGATCCTCAATTATCCGAACACTTCTTACTTTAAACTCGTTAAAATCTCTTCAGGAAAAATATCCACAAAGAAGCAGACAAAATTCTGGTTATAACACAGAGGTGGTTTGAAAGAAATTTCTTAAAATGCTCCAGCCATAGTTTCCCTTGTGTTCGATAATTTAGTTCTTTAATCTGTTGAAATTTTCGTAATTCTTATTCCTGTAATCTCCTAATTTATGTACCTTAGCCTGTCGTAGTCCAGAATTTCTTCCTTTTATTAGGTTTACTTTGCACCTGGACGAAAAACGTCAGTTTACAGAGGGTATTATTATTTCTAACGCCATTATCTAAGCTCAAAAGAGAGGATTTTCAATTACAGTGAAGTTACCGGATATTTAAATAGTATAAAATGAAACTCTATAGGTATTATCTGCGAATTATAGTGTGAGCAGTTTATAGGTATCTTCTGTGTATTTTCTTGCTCTGTTTGCTCAAAAACATAATTCAATGCTGAAATAAAATGCTTAACTTTTGAAAATAAATTTCTATTCAGCTAACACTAGAGTCGTCGTTCGCCAAAACGGCAGTCTGTCCTCCTTGTTTGAAATATTAGGTGTACATTAATGGTGAATAATACGTGTGTGAAAATAAATAATATGATGTTAGAGAATAAAACGTTTACTTCAAATTATCCTTTAAAAGCATAAAAATCAAAAATCAATTACCCGAATCCTTTCTTATTCCTCTGAATTGGGACAACAGAGATTCTATTGTATGATTTAAACTGGCTTTTCCTCAGTGTAAAAAGGTAGTTTTTGCGGAAATTGAGACCAAGTGGCTCTTTGGTTATTGCCGAGAAGACTGTTGCATACATGACGACTGGTGCGAAAATCACAGTCAGCATCATTTTTATTTTACGCAGGAACAGTTACTGAGAAATATATGTTTGCTTGAATCACTAGGACTGCTAAACGCGCCGCATAATTTCGATATACGCAGTTGACATTTCAGACAATAAAGAAAGGCGATGAAGCCAGGGACGCGATTTATTCAAACAACAGAAGGCGAAAATATGCAATGCGTACTAATTTCGATCATATTTATAACCCGAAAAGATTTTGTGTTAAACCCTTAGCAACGAAAAGGGCAAAATTTTACAGTAATGCGGATACTGCATAGAGACGCAGCAAAGTACATCTTTTGAAGGGCGTATGAGTTTAATTAAAATCTATGAATTTGATGGTATATTGTCAAATGATTCTAGTTGAGTTTCATAATTTTGTTTCATAGTTTATATTTTACATGTCCCCATTTCAAACGAAGAAGGCTTGGCGAAAGAAAACCCTGTTAAAGAGAAAGCAGTAGTGTTAGCAAAGGGAAAAAATGTTGGAGAATATTTACGATATTTAGAATTGCAATTAGAAAGCAAATGAGGTGTTCAGGGACGTAGTGTTTAGGTTTTCACCATGACCCATCATTTCTTTCATGAACTTTTTCATATCTGAATACAAAACAACATAAAGAGATATAATTTAGGAAAGTAATAGTAAATAATTATACAATTTTAAAATGGAATGCAGAAACAGAATGAGTTCAGTTTCAAAGTTCGATTCGAAAATATCTAAGAGATAAGTTTGTTAAGTTCTTAAAATATTGTTGGAAAATGTTTTCCAAATCTTCTGAATTTGGAGAATCAACCATTGAAAATATTAAAACCATAGGAAAGGATCTCAGAACACATCATGAATTTTACAATCAGTTGAAAGTCTTGTAAATCCATGTGTTATAATTAATATGAAATTAAAATGTTTCTGATATATAGTTATAAAATTATATTTTATGCGGTAGGAAACAAATTCAAATCTTCTTATTAGAGAACAATGCAGTACTTAATGTATAAACACAAAAATATGATAATAAACTTTGACAAAAGAGGGCAATTTCTCTAGAAGCGAATCAGAGTAACTACCTGCTGATGGCTGTAGGATGCTTAAACTTAATTACACATAAAACCACTCTCCTTATAAAAGAAAGCTGGCTTTCAGTAACAAAGTCAAAATTCCAATTAGATGTATGGCCATAAAAATTCTTTTACACAGCGTACTTGTAATAAAAATACATATATGAAAATTATAATTAAAATTAAGACAAATAATTTGTATCCTTAACTTATGCCACAGGAATTTTGTAAACAGAATCTGACATTACACTACAATAATAACAAAAATCATAATAATAAAAAACAATTTAAATGTTTGCATTATGTGTGTATGTGTGTAGTAAAACTTCGTGATGAACCTATATGAGAACTATACGAAAATATAGAGGAATGTGACTGGTGAAAAAGAAAATAAAATACTACTACTCAGTCAGTTCATAACCATAGCTGACTCTCCTAATTAAAAAAAATATTCAGACATTATGGGTATTCTTAGGAGATAATAGCGGCAGATAATAGGATTCAGCTGCACGTGATATCACTGCTTATATACGCCCTAAGGAAAGGTACAAGGAGCAATATACCTAATATAAAACGTAATGCATATAGTGTAAAACTTCGTGTCAGAATATAGCATAGAATTTGGTATGATATCCAGACGGCAAAATGTTGAAGGGTTGACTTTATACTCTCTTTTTTCCGGACTTGGGTTGTATAAAACAAATTTTGAAAGGGAAAACTCTGAAAAGACAGGAAAGGAGCCAGACTGGAAAAATATCAAATTCGAGAATAAAATTGTCATTAGGAGGTAATGTCTTTATCTAGTTAAAAAGTCACAATCGAGTGAATATCAGTTTAATTTTAATGCATAATTTGGAAAAATAATATTTATTTAATTTTTTATAGCAGCAAGTATTTTACTATTTCTGACAGTAAATTGAAATGCAGTTATTGAGTTAAAAATTCTGAGTCTGATAGAATGGATAACTAATTTCTTTTTAGTTAATGAAATTTGGTTTGCCTACTTAAAATAACTTCAGAATATTGTTTTAAAATTTTAAAGGGCCTGAAGAACTATGAGAAAGTTTTATATTGTTAGGATATTTTAATTCCTCATGCATTATTGAATCATTTGATTTAAAATGGGAATCATATCTACATTTATTTTATGAGAATCATCAGCGCTTTTTCTGCAATTTTCCTAGCTTTTTCAATTTGTGGTACAAATCTTGATTTTCAGTTAAGGGATGATATGATAATTTCCCATACATTAAGCAAGATGGTAGGAATTTTGTTACAGAATGCGGTTTCTTATTATATTCTTCAGTAACTTTTGCCCATGCAATATTACCATGATAAGAATTTAATTTACATTTTAATCTATTTATAATAGTTCTATTAACTCTTTCCACAATATCATTAGTTTGTCGTCGATTAAGCAGTAGTTAAAACTTGTATAACGTTTATGTCTCGCAAAAAATGTTTAAAATTTGAAGAAGTAAAAGCAGCATTTCTATCGCTTGATATTTTTCTTGAGACCTGAATTTGAAGTATTCGTCTTAAGCAATTAGCATAAGTATCAGTAGTTGCGCTTTCAGAAACAGAAGTCAATAATATAATATATCGAGAAGCATGATCTATAATAATAGGAATAAACATTTTACTTGAATGATAATAAATTAAACCACCAACAGTCTCAATAGATAACAATTCGAGCTTATTAAACGGATATACTTCGCAATGCTTAGAATAATTTCGAATATCTTGTATTATTCTTGCCCAGTAAAAAATACTCAGGTGACAATAAATTTAAGATTCAGGAGACACCATTATGCCCAAATTCAACGAACCATTTCAAGCAATTTAGTGCGGAGAAATATTGGAATTACAATTTTGTACAAACGTTGTTTCTTTATAGTTTACACGTGATTAATTTTCTTACTTAAGTTTAGAAACATTATCTAAATTTTGATGATCTTTAATTTCCTCTAACGATAATAAATTTATTATATAACGATATTAATTTGTGCACAAAAATGTTGACAAATGGGATTTCTAGCTGGCATATCAGCTTCAACTATTATTTGAACCTTTTTGTATATTTTATATCAAACCCACACATAGATAATTTCAACGATTATTTATATAGTGTACGGTGGGACGATTTATATTTTTAAGCCAAACTAGGGCAACATGATCAATATTGAACAGTAAAGAATATAATTATGAAAATGTAATTAAAGAAAATTTTCAGTATCATCTACAGTAGCTAAATATTCTTATTCAGTAAATGCGTAATTTCTTTCATAAGATCCTAATTTTCGAGTATGGTAAGCTATGCGATGTAAATTTTTAACGGAATGTTATTGTTTTAGAATTGCACCTGAAGGCTGTTTGGCATTCAAGCGTCTATTTATATGGAGTATCCTTTTTGAGTAAATTTTTTAAATGAGCTCTAGTTCTTGCATAATTTGAAGTAAATTTATGATATACATGAATACTTCCAACAAATCTTTATAATTCTTTAATCTTTTAGGGGGTTATTATTTTTTAAAAACTTCGGTATTTGCATTACTGTAATATTTCCCTGCTTGAAATTTATATCGTAGAAAACTTATTTCGTCCTTAACAAAATGGCACTTTAACTGTTTTAATTTTATATTTTCTTTTTCACATATCTCAAATATTATTTTAAGATGTTCTAAATGTTCTTCAAAATTTTCAAAAACACTTATGTCATCAGAAAAATTTAACGCAAACTGAATTTGATACTTATTTAAAATTTGTCTAAGGGCTCTTTGAAAAATAGCTGGGGAATTTTTCCAACCGAAAGGTAAACTATTTAATTCATAAATACCAAAATTAGTTGTAAATGCTAGTTTCTCAGTAACTTTTTCATTTAAACTGATATGACAATAAGCAGATGCCAGGTAAAAAGTAAAAAATATGGTGTGGTTACCACATGACTTCGTTTGTGTGACCTATTAAATTATACACATTATTTGCTACATTTCATTTAAACTTATTTCCACGAATTTTATAGGAGTTATATTTCTCATTAAATTAATTCAATTCTCACTTCGCGAAGACCAAGAAACATAAAAACTAAAAATGTCTTCATTAAAAGTTGTAAAATACAAGAAAGTATAGAACACCAAATGCAGTTGAGAAAACAAATTTTACAATTAAAGTTAGACTTTCTACGCAAAACAAGCAACTGACCAGTGGGAAGGAAGACGGAGTTTTCAGTGCACAAAAATAAACAAGTTTATTTTGGGTACCAATCGGCAGAAAGACACTCAAGTTGGTGCAGAAACTGAGTTCATAATTCTACTTAGAGTTGTTGTGTAGAGAATTTGTCTGATAGCGTTTTAAAAAACTAGGGGAATGATTTTCTGATTTATAGAAATCTTAATTTTATTTGATTCTGAATTATTTATTTTAATGCTTTAATTTTGGGGAAAAACAGATGCTTCTGGGAATATTATTTAGTTTAAAAGAATATTATTTATTTTTCTTTTATTTGCAATTTTGTACAAGCTTTGATTCATTGTGAAAAGAAGCAGGGAAAGGGAGGCAATTTTTGCTAAGTCATGATTTCGCGCGCTTTGTCCTTTAGAATGTTCTAGAAGGAATTTCATTGTATAGTTGACCTTAAGACAAGAAGTACGTGACAGAAAAGGTCAGAGGTTGCTACTCGACTTTCAATGTAAGTCATTCAGGTTTTTGGCGATTGAGGGTCCGGTTGTTGGCTAAGTGAAGAAAAGCGCGCATGCGCGATCACCCTTATTTCCGCATTCAGGGGTTGAAAACGCAAATTTTGCCAAAATTAAGGGGGCGATAATAGAAGCCATAGTGGGAGCCCGCGTTTGTGAAGGAGACGATGAAAATTCGAGTTTGAATCACTTACTGGCTTGCTGAACTTACGTTTTTACGTTACTCTTGAAACTTGCTTGAAAGCGATAGAAAAGATGTAATTTACGAAGAGAGATGTTTCCCGGCGGGGAGCGACAAATATGCTCCCCGGCCGCGTTTTGGTTAAGAGGCGAGATTGAAGAGGTATGAATATTTGCTGAAAGATTTAAAGACTTTACTCACTTACTCTTGGAAAGACTTTTTTGGTGTGACGTTTTACGTGCGAGACTTGGCAAGACTTGCTTGCGGAACTTACTTTGGACGTTACTCTTGAAACTTGCTCTGGGACTGAGTGTTCTAAACGATGTACTCGTACTTTACGAAGAGAGATGCTCCCCTGCCGCGTTCTCGAGTTTGAATCACTTCTCATGCGACACTTGGCAAGACTTGCTTGCGGAACTTACTTTGGACGTTACTCTTGAAGCTTGCTCGTGGGATGAGCAAGAACATTGCCTAGAAAGACGTTTCTGGCCGGGAGCTGCAAACATGCTCCCCTGCCGCGTTCTGGTTAAAAGGCGAAATTGAACCGGGCGAGTGACTTTCACATTCAAGACCAGGCGGATAGCCGTGCTGGGCAGCAGTGCTCCTGTTTCTGTTTTCCAGAGTTAAAATAGCTTCGTCGTTATGAAAACCAGTTACCTGCGTGTGTGTTTCGCCAATAGTGCCAGGACAGGACGATGTCTTCTGAAACTTCCATTTGTGACCGTAAAAATGAGCCCCGCCGACGTCAACGCTTATTAGGATACGAGTCCTCCACTTCAAGACGTCCTTACCAGATAAGTCTATTTTTTGTGTTTGAACTTTAAGTAAGGTTTCAACGATTTCCTTGGAATGTAAAATAACAACGTCGAATCTTAATTTAATTCTCAGGCTTTCAATTGTTTCCCTTTCCCCTTCTAAATTAATTACCAAGACAAACCTTAAGGTTTTTATATGAATTAGGATGTAATAATTTAAGTTGTTTGTGTAATCTTCCTTAGAACAGATGTGAATTGCAAATAATATGTTTTTCCTATATATCTTGTATATGTTTTCTTATGTTTACGATCCTCTCACGGCGCGGTCCCGGGATGCAATTTTTACAACGCAATGCATTAAAAATTCACTTATACGATCAATACGTTTGGTAATTAGCAAATTCTTAAGAGTCTAGTTTCCTCCCTAAGAGGAAGTAGAAACCTCTCACGGCAAGTAGCTATTTAACATTTGTGCCGTGACCAGGATGGCAAGTGGCAGCTATTTAACAGAGTCTCAAATGTTAATTATCTCAAAAGGTGACCTCATTAGGCGGCTTAACATCATACAAACTTTTAAATTGCTGCTAATTTTATATCTATTGCATGTAAATTAATTAAATGTATATAAACCTTAACCGAAACATAAGGGCAACATAATTTAAACACTCATAAAACAAAAATTGTGAAATTTACCACCATATAAGAATTAAACACCTTAGCTCATGGAGCAGGCTAACAGAGTGGGGATATTTATGTTTGTATGCTTTTGGTGCGGCCAAGTGCAACCGAAAAGGGAGATTCATAACTGCATGTTACAGCTATCCCATATTCAAAATTTCAACGTTCTTAGGCCACTCATTTTTGAGTTATGCGAGATACATACATACGTTCGCCACGAAAAAAATCTCTTCTAAATCCATTTTAGATCAGTTTTATAATTCAAAGAGTCCTTTATTCTGTCCTTACGTACAGATGTCACGCAAAAAAATATCCTTAAATTGCATTCGATAGCGGTCAAAATGGATATTTTAAAGCAAAAAATTCAGAATTTACAAACATATAAGAATAAAGAAACTGAGCTCACTGAACCGAGTAACAGAGTGGATATATCTATACCTCTACATATATTTATATAGTTTTGGTGCGGCCAATTGCAACCAAAAAGGGAGGTGCACATCTACATGTTATGACAGTACAACATACAAATTTTCAACGTTCTGAGACTATTCGTTTTTGAGTTATGCGAAATATATACATACGGACGTACGTATGTTCATAGAGATGTCATGAAAAAAAATCTCTTCGGAATTAATTTTAAATCTCTTTTACAATCTGTTTTCGGAAATGAGTCTTTTATTTGGTCTGTATGTATAAATTTCACCCGAAATCTTTGTTCAAATGGATTCGAGAGCGGTTCAAATGTATATTTTCATTGAAATGTGATAACCGAAAATTTTCGCAATTCCCGTACTTTATTTACTTCGTACAAGGAAGTATAAAAACTTTTGCATTCTTAATTGATCTTGCATTGTTAATTAATCTATATCTGCATCTGTTATATTAATCTATATCTGCGGTTAGTCATGGCGGACAAGATTGTCGCGTAGGTGACAATTTGAGCCAAAATCAAAAGGCTGCTAAACGCACTCCACAATTTCCATATACGCGTTTCATATTTCAGGTAATGAAGAAAGAAGGCGAAGCGAGATATATGGTTTATTCAAGCAGCAGCAGGCGAAAAAAGCAATGCGTTCTAACTTTGATCATAGTTAGAGCCGGAAAATCTGTGTGTTAATTCTGAGCAGCGATTGGTCAAAAGTTTACAGCAATGCTGATGCTGCAGGGGAAGAGCGACATAACGTGCTACAGAGTGACACAGCAAAGTGTATTCTTTGGAGTGGGATTCTTTTATTTAAAATTTATGAGTTTTGACAAATGATTCCAGTTAAATATGATATTTTTACATATTTTATATTTCACATATATCTATCAATTATATAACATTTGCACTTAAATGTTATGTAACAATATATATCAGTTGCTTATCATTTTCCTGCATATTAATAGCAAAGTATTTAATTCAAATCTCTATAGGACATTACGTATAATACCCAAAATGTAATCAATGCTAGGCTTTTTATTAATATTAATATGTACACTGCTAAAAAAATGGGACAAGCGCGAATAGGATATATATTAGATTTATATATAGCACTATTCTAACATAGGTATTTTGACACAAAATCGGACTTTTTCTGAAATAAGATACCAATGTTTTTACATATTTCGATTCTACAACTCAAATTACGCCTAAATATGAAATTTTGTAAAATTTGGAGCGAAATTTACGGAGAAATTCGCAAATTTATGTTAACACTTTTTTTTTCAGTTTGCGCCAAGAATAGTTCACTTGGAGAACTTCCTAATATATGGCAATTTAGTTTCCTTTCCCGTAAGAGGAAAAAAAGTCACCATCGTTCCTTTTTTCCAAATAATATTCTTTATATTATATTTTTAATTATAACTGTTATTATTTTAAGTAATCTTTTCTTTTTCGAATTTCATTTTAATCATTTAAGTTGCGTGGTTTTTTTTCGAATAACTGTTTTAAAAGTTTCTATTTAGCTATTCGAACTGCGTATAGGTGCAGCGTTTATTTTTTTTTTTTCAAATAGTTTTCTTTGTATATACACTCATGTCCATAAATTAAGGATAATTCGGAGTCACGCGGAAATCGAACTCTAAAATAAATATATCACCTGTAAAATCACTACTCACATCTTCAAGAATCACATGCAAATTTCAGGAAGTAACCAGATGATACCGATGGTACGTCACAATGACGAGAGTGGAAGAGAGTGATATATAAGGAATACAGGCAAAGAAATAAAATTGTTCGCAGGCGCTTTATAAGCATTTCAGTGCAATAACCGAATAGTTATGACACAAAGAACGCATTTGGATGATTTTTTACGTGGTAGAATTATCGGTGTCTGGAATGTGGGCGTACCCAACTGGAAGTATCAGACGAACTTGGAATTGCCCAGAGTGTCATCTCCAGGATTTGGCAACGATTCCAAGATGATGGTAATGTGAGTAGACGTTACAGCACAGGTCGCCCCAGAGTTACAAGCCGAATGAGGACCGGTATTTGGCAGTTACTGCCAAAAGAAACAGGCGGAGCACAGCCTCAGACCTGTCTCGTCAGTACTCTTCAGCCATTGGTACGACAATTTCAAGGCAAACCGTGTACAGACGCTTAGGGCAGATTGGTCTATATGCTCGTAGACCTGTCAGATGCGTTTCACTTACTGCAACTCACTGTCGCCTGCGGTTAGCCTGGAGTAGAGAGCATGCATTGTGAACACCGCAACAGTGGGCTTGTGTGATGTTTTCCGACGAGTCCAGGTTTAGCTTGCAGTCTGATTCTCGCCGGACTTTCATATGGAGAGCTCCAGGTACCCGTTACCACGAAGAAAACATCATTGAACGACACCGTTACGGTGGTGCAGGAGTGCTAGTTTGGGGAGGAATTATTCTGGGTTCCAGAACTGACCTGCATGTTCAAATTGTAACCATGACAAGCCAAATCTATCGGGACGTCATTCTAGAACAACATGTACGTTTGTTTTGAGGCGCCATGGGCGCACAATTTGTGTTTATGGATGACAACGCCCGTCCTCACCGTGCAAACATCGTAAGCGAATGCATTCAATCGGAGGATATCACCCGTATGGACTGGCCAGCATTCTAACCGGACTTGAATCCAGTAGAACACGTGTGGGACATGCTTGCCGACGAGTTGCAGCCAGTCAACCTCCTCCTACAAGTCTTCCGGAACTTCGGAGACCATTGCTTTTTGAGTGGTATAATATCCCCCAAGATCAGATCGATAATTTGATACTCAGCATGCCTAGACGTTGTACGGACTGTATTGCATCGTCTGGGAGATATACAATGTATTAACAATCATACCAACCATGTAATATTGGTTTTTTGTAAATAGTTTTTTTTTTTTTTTTTTTTTTTTTTTTTTTTTTGTATTTTGCTCCAGGGAGAAAAACTAGCTAATATTTTTAATAATATCAAACATATAGCATCTTTTTTTGCTCTTTACCTTTTTTTTAATAAATAAGCTTTACAAATAAGTCAAATTTGTTTTGCTTCTAACTCTTCCTTGGCCTGATTTTGCATTATCCTTAATTTATGGACATGAGTGTGTTTTTGTCATAGTTATTATTTTAGGTAATTTTTAATTTTTTATACTTTTATTTTAATTGTTTGTGTTGCATTGTCTCTTCAGATAATTATTTTAAAATTTTCTATTTATTCCTTCGAACTGAGCATTTAAAATATATTTATTAATATAAATTTTCCAGTTTCATTTTATTTATTTGAATTGCATTTCTTTCTGAAGAATACTTTGTAACCCAGACTACGATGCGTTTGAAAACTGCATATATTAAAAGAGAAAATACACTAAAGCACAGTTAACACGCCTTTCAATGTTCCGTTCAGAAAAAAATATATATAAATAAGAGAGATGTATAACCGAAATTTTAACTTAGGATGACTTGCATACACTGCTTTAAACAGTTTTATCACTGTGCCCATTGCTTTACACAATTTTATCCTACGTTTGGTTTCTTAAAATGCTATTCATATTTTTAAAAAAATGTTTTATTTTTGAAATTGCAAGAATCACATATCATAAGATTAAAAAGTTTTAAATTAAAAAAATATACAAATACTAAATTTTACGCAAAAAATTTATTTTTCTTCTCTTTTTCTTCAGGCATTCTATTTTATTCTTGATCTTTTTCTTTAGGCAATCTGCAAGTATGTTAAAAAGAATCCAGCTTTTCGAAATATCTTGGTATTTCTGACAATCATTTCAAGTAAAGTTATCGCCTTCCATTTCATAAAGGCCCACAAACGGCCGAGCGGTAAAGTCGCTGAACACTGGTAGTTCACTCCGGGGTTCGAATCCCGGTAAACCGGCTGGTTGCATGGATGTTTCCGTGGATTTTCTCATGTGCAACGTGTATGCCAGCTGGTTTCCTTTAGAAAGTTCTTCACGAAGACATCCTTCCTTTCCAATTCAATCCAGTTCATCAGTATTTGGTCAGAACCTTTATCAGCCTTTAGAGGTTAAACATTTTGAATATATGAGATGAAAGTAAAGACTGGTTTCATCAAAAGGTTTTGGTTTATTTAATTATGACAAAGCACACTAGGGCTATCTGCCTAAGGGGAGGGATGCCTTCGTGGAGGACTTTCTAAGGAAAACTGGTTCGCATACACGTTACACATGGGGAAAACCACGAAAACGCACATGCAGCCAGCCTGTTCGCGTGATTCGAACCTAGGACCGAACTACCAGTGTTCAGCGATTTTACCACTCGACCGCTGTTTCATCATGAGAAAAAAAACATCTTTCGGTGACATCCACATACATCACTAAATAAACTCCTAAATCTTCAAATAATTCGACTGAGAAAATCATGGGATTCTCCATTTAAGATACGATATGATGTTCTATAACGTAATTTAAATTTATACAACCATATAGTCTAAAACCAGTCGCTCTTCACTTTAATCTGCAATGATAACGTTTTTGTCTTTTCTGTTAACACAAGCTCAATTGATGGTATTTGCTGGTGTACACGTCCAAGTGTTTTCTCTTTGAACACCTAAATTTTATTGAAGTATCCTTAATGTATATTCAAAAGCGTCCAACTTTTTGAAATATCTTGGTGTGTCTGACAGCAAAATTTGTGCTTATTTTTCTCCCTAATTTTAATAATTAATTAAAGTTTAATAAAAAAGAGATATTAATAAATATATACCAAATTCAATTAACATTGAGGATCTAAAATTTTGAGAGCTAATATTTTAAAAACTACTCGTACGATTTTTACAAAACTTAGTATTCTGGCATAATTTGAGTCGTAGAATCGCAATATGGAAAAATATTGATATGTTATTTCAGAAAAAGTTCGATTTTGTGTCAAAATACCTATGTTCTAATAGTGATATATATAAATCTAATATATATCCTAAGTCGCGCTTTCTAGACATGAAAAACGCAGTTTGAATTTTGTCAATCGGCCCAGTAGAACGGGAGATATAGCACTGTCCCATTTTTTTTTAGCAGTGTACATATTATTTTAAGGCTGTACATTAAATTTAGTGAAGATCTATTAAAGCTGAGAATTTTTAAATTTATTATCTATTTAGTATATCAATATAGTTGCTAACCCCTGCTTTTAACTCACGTGTTCTCAACTGGAGGGAATCACCCAGGAATGAATTTCATAGTTTCAGGGGAGAATGCGGTCAGCCTTTTATTTATTAAGGATTTAGTTTTAGTTTATGAATATAAAAAACTACTTTTATGCAAATTTTGGTTATTTATCAAATTTTTTACAGTTCCTCTTGTTTAATTTCTAAAACACATTTAAAAACGCCTAAATTTAATATATATATATATATATATATATATATATATATATATATACGTTGTGTTCGAATTTCGGAAAGAAGGGGGAATTAAACGTTTTGAACGTCTACAAAATAACAAAATGGAAATAATAAGTATCATTGTATTTGCATAATTTCAAAGTCATTCTGATTGGAAAATATATGACTGCATGTTTTGTGATTTTTCCAGGATTAGAGAATTAGAGAATACAACTCTAAAAATTTTTATTCTGCATGTATTCTGTATTCTGTATATATTATATTTATTTTGTATATATTTTTATTTCCTATTATTTTATTCTGTATGTATTATTACATTACATTTAAAATTTTATTATGATTGTAATTGAAGTTTTACCATGGCACTTATTATTAGCAAATTTATTTTTGAGTGCAAAACGTTTTTAATAAAGAACGTGAAAAGCCAGTATAGTAGACATTGTTCTAGTAGAACTTCCCATTATGAAGCTCCATTCCCCACTTGAAGTTAAAACTCGTAACTTTTACTGGCGTATATTTTGTAGGATAGAATAGATTAATTTTTCTATTAGTAAAGCCACTAGGTTTACATTAGGGAGTGTCATTTTGGGATATAATTTAGAATTTGGCATTTCGAGGTTTGGTCAAATTCCATAGTGCGGAGTAATATTCTGTCTGAAATCAGACACAAAAAAATAAAATATCATTTGGGTTTTAATGTTCTTTATAATTAATAAAATATGATATTACTCGACCTAAATGAATAAACGTGCGCTACAGAAGCAACAGAAATTATAAAATTTGAAATATAAATTTCACCATATATCACTTCTGCATTTTTTAGCTTTTCGATCTTTCAGGAAAAAATCTAGAAGTATGAAATATGAAAAAAATAAGAATAAGGTAATTAAAAGGTTCTTGGAAACCACATCTGTCCATGGAAACATGGAAATTAACGTGCATATAGATTTTTATTTTTCTATGAAATATTTCTTAAAAATAAAAGTGAAGAAATTTAAAAAAATATCAGTTTTGAATTTTTTAACTCCGACTATTTTTATCATACCTAATTATGAAGAAGCGATAGAAAATATTTTGCTTCCTTTATGAAATTTAACAAAATGATTTCTTCTTAAAATAATGAACACACAATACAATCCTGTGAAGGGGAGGAATTTAAAGAAACTGCTTTATATTATAAATAAGTTTCTAGAATAAAATCAGATGAAATCATCATATTATTTCAAGTATTGTTGAGTGAAACATAAAACTTACAATATTTGATTAATGTTTTTTAATATGTTTTTTAAAAGAGTGAATTAATCGGAAATAACTTATGAGAATTATTTTGTTGAAATCAGATTCAGACTTACAGATTCCAAACTTCTGCAAAAATCTCGAAAATTGATAGAACCAAGCAACCAAATATAAAAGGTGTGTGGTGTTTTGATCAAAATAGAACATTTTCGAAATGGGTATATTTATTGTCGATGCCATAAAATACATCCTTTCAGTGAAACTTTTATATATATATATTAAATCTCCGAAAACATAAACAAGCAAGCCAAAGAGGAAATTTTATTATTTATTCTGTGTAAATATACTTTTGTTCGATTTTTAAATATTCCTAAAATATTTATGGGTTATTTGATCGCACTATATATATCACATGACTATGGTCATAAAATGATCATACCGAAAGAGACTATACAGTCACTTTGCAAGCAGTTATAGGGAGTGCCATAGAAATAGCTCGCTTTTGTGAAGGGAAAAATAAGGATCATTTAAAAGATCTCTCATTCATGTATTAGGCCAAACAAATATTCAAGATGTGTATATTTTAATGTAAAAAAAGAAATTATTAAATAAGTAAATGGAAAAAAATATTTTTAAATAGTAAAAGGATTTTAGCTCACACTACTATAATACTTGAAGCAAAAAACTTATTTTTTACTGTATAGCTGTTGGTGAAGCTAGTTTCGTCTTCAAGTGAATTTTCTCTGTTCCACATACAGTGAATATGTTCTGATGAAATGAAAGGTATATTTAGCTGTTTTATGTCTACTTTTGATAACAATGGAATGCTACCTCGAACCAAACTAACAGCTTTGATAATTGCGTGGATGAATCACAGCATTTTAAATTAATATTACCAAAAGAAGCAACTGGGAAACCGGTGATATTAAACCTCTTTAGTGAACCTAGTTTTTAACAATTTTTAAATATACATTTGAGTATGTTAAAAAGAACATATACAAACATAAATGTTGATAGAAAGAAGAAAAATTTAGTTCAGCACCATTTATAGAAACTGTTAAGTGGTTATGAACAAAAGGTGGTATCTTCAGAAAACGCATTGCATCAACAGTTGTATTACATGTGCTGGATATCTTATATGCTATAGAAGTGTGGAATGCAATTTGAAAAAGTATTAATATTAGATTCGGATTAGGACTAAGTTTTAGATTCTTTGTTGAGTAATTAATATTATATTTATAAATATTACTTGTAAAACCTGAACAATCCTTTCACACTGGAAAATACTGTGATTTAATGATTTATTATTATTTATTTCCTATAGTGAAATTAATATAGTTTTCTTGAATTTATTTACTTTCTTTCATTTTCACTATGCTTTATATTTTTAAAATTTATTACGTAACTGCTACAATTTACATATGAAAGCCTCGTGTTGTGTTTTGTGAAACCCGAGAAGACAGATTTTGCAAAACAAAATAAGAATACATTACCATTTTCAAAACTTTCGAAGTATATTTGACGCTTGGAAACATATTCTATTTTGAGGATTTCTGAATCCTGCTTGTATTTTGTTTGTTACTGTGATGAATTCTGAATCTTATAAAGCATAGTTTTCGCAATACCTAAGGATGTTTACGCATCTGTGATGGCAAAAGTCACTCTTTTGAAAGTACTGGTTTGGCAAGAAAGTAATTTCGGCTTGCACAAATATATGTCGTGTTATGTTCATTATATTTTGCCAATTTTAGAATTTTTGTTCTATTGAGATTTGGTAGCTGACACTTTTAGGTTGTTAAATAAAAAAATTCCGTGTACGTTTGTTTACAACTGTTAATTTACGGTCAATTTTAATACGAGGTTCAAAAATATATATTTTCAACATATTTTACTTTTTTTAATAAAGGCAAGAAAGAGACTGAGGCTCGCATAGAGATATATGAAGTTTTTGGTGCTATTTGCCTAACAGAACGCATGTTTTAGATGGTGTTTAAAATATTTCATTCTGGAGATTTTTCACTCTAAGATGATCAATGCTCTGGCTGACCTGCTGAAGTTGATGGTAAAAACATTATAGCTGTAACTGAATCGAATAGCCATATAAGTGTACAAGAGATTGCAAAAAAAGGTTATATGCACCGCACACAACAATTAAAAATCACATAAGATGCCTTGGACTCGTTAAGAAGCTCAACATTGGAAAGCATGAATTGAAAGGATTTCACTTAACACAACAAATCAATGTCTGCCTTACGCATTTAAACGTAACGCAATTGGCCCTTTTCTGAAATTGGTGATGAAAAATAGATCGTCTTGTAATATCATTAATCGAGAAAAATCATGTTCCAAGCATGATGAATCAGCGCAAATCATATGAAAGCTAAATTATGCCAGTAAAAGATCATGCTGTCAGTTTGGTGGTATTACAAAGGTGTTGAATAATTGGAACTGCTTTCGAGCAACCTAACAATCAACTTATATGTTTGCTGCCAACATCGTATGAAACTGGAGGAAACAATCAAAGGAAAATGGTCAGAATTGGCAAATCGGAAAGGGATCGTGTTCCACCACGACAATGAGAGGCCTCACACGTCTTTAGCAACACATACGAAACTATAGGAGCTTAGTTTGGGAAGTGTGTAGCATCTTTCATGTAGTACCGATCGTACACCATCCGATTATTATTTATTTAGAAGTTCAATAAACTTCTTGAACGGTAAACCTTTCAGTAATAATGATGACCTCAAATGGCACTTGGTTGAGTCTTGCTGATTAAGACCAGAAGTTGTATGAGCGCGGAAATATGCAGTCACCAGAAAAATGACAAAAAGTTCATCGAACAGAATGAAAGATATTTGACTGATTAATCTTCATTTTATATATGGAAATGTCATTTTAGTTCACACCAAAACACGAACCAGTTGAGTTTTATTTCATACTAGAAACCCGAAATTACTTAATCCTGTCATATTGAGTATAACAAAGCCTATGCATTTCCTTTTCTTGCATATCTAAAGCATTTTAATGCAACATACTTTTATGTTTGACTGAGTCGATAAACTGTGATCACTCAGCATATTTAGTAGAAGATTCATACACTTTCCAGTTTAGTAAACTCAATTTTAAAAGTTTCATGGAACTAATTTAGATATTTGAGACAAATATGCAACGAAGAAAATTAAAGCCTGTAGAAGTTATGGCTCTTAGGATTTGGCATGTTCAGATAAGTGATTCTCAACCTTTTTTTGCCCACTTCATTAACCACTTCTAGGAGATCATTCTTTCCACCTTTATTTCAAATTTCAAAACATATATGCAAGTTTAAATAATTATTTCTTTAGGTGCTTTATAAATTAAACAAGAAAAGTAAAGAAAATATTAATAAATATCAAAATTTGTATAAAAATGTTTTTTTTATATTCATAAACTAAAACTAAATTCTTAACAGGTAAATAAAAGGCTGAACACATTCCCATCCTGAAACTATGAAATTCCCTCGGGTTGAGAGCAACTTTGAAAACTTTTAGTATGTATGCTATCTGTTACTTCCCTTTCTGCCGGGTATCGTTTGAGTAAACCTATTTATTTTAAGAGCAGATTTTTCAAAATTTTGATTCCATTTTTAGAAATTTAGGCCAGTCTTATAAATTAAACATGAGGTTTATTTTTCAGCAACTAGCATCTGTTTTGGAGATGATTTCTTTCCACGGATGTATAATAGTCTCTGTCCAGTCATCAAACAGCCTTCCCAATTCATGTTTAGTAACTCAATTGTTTGTCACAAGACATTATCCTGTGACAAATGGATAAAACATGATCATCCATTATTTATAAATGGCTAAACTATCTAAGGGAAGAAATTTATTACTCCATATCGATTTCTTCTGAAAATCGTTTTAAGCTTAGCTTCAAACTCAATATGTCAGGATTAAATTGGCACATGTGAGAATGTTTTCACCTATTTAAGTACCTTTAAAATGTATTTATTATGTAATAAAACAGTAGAACATGCATAGATATTCTTTTGAAATATGTTTTGAAAGATGTGTTAGTAATCACTCGCTAATGTACTTAAATGTTAAATGCACATGATTAAATTCATTATTGGTAGGTCTTTATCTGATATTTTTGTTCCTATTTCGCATGATGGGATAGCTTTGAAACCTGTAAATGTAAAATATTAGATTCCATTACATGCCCAACTTTTATTTATAGCAGTATCCACAACTTTCATCCCATTAATTCAAAAGCATCATTTAAAATTTTCATCTATACTCTGCCTCATAAGTTTACCAAAACCCAAATTATCGCATATAATTCCAAATTATTCCACGTAGTAGTGCATATGATAGACATCTTCAGCTTTAATAAGTCGAAAACATTATTATTACGATAGAACACAAATTAAAATTCATCATGCAATTATAAAACGAATAGCAGTTTAAAAAAAAAATTTAAATCCTAGAGTCGAATTAGGAACTAATCAGAAACATAATCGAAACAACTAAATCGGCTAAGAGAATGAGCGTTCCTAACATACAGACAGCATATTTTATGCTACGTTTTGCATTCAACTGACTGCACTAAGCGGAAATCAAAGTTATAGTGGATGACTGCAAGCCATTGTAACCAAGTTGGAAATAAAACAGAAGCATTCATATCTGAAAATTCCTTTATGTACTATATGTTATATCAATGAACAATTCTTACAATCAATTTTCAATGCTTTACAAACTAGCGGATTGCTTATTTAGAAAAACTGCATGTCGGCGTCTGGATATGGTTGTAAGGAAGCCGGCTGACATAACCTTAGATCTGGTTCATAACATGGAGAAGGCATGAATTGGTTTTAATGCAAAATATCTTTATAGCATTTAGCCAACAGCGGATTCCACGCTTTAATAGTAATATAAATAAGGGAATAAATCGATCTCTGTAAACAAACTATTAATTTTTAGTCAGCGATGGATTAAATCATTTAGTTCCACGGCCGGTAATCATTATAACTATAGAGCAGCCACATTAAGTCTTTCTGTCCGGGTGAGGCTGACGAGCCCTCAAACTCGGTCTGTTTTCAGAACGGAGAGGAACGAATTTATTTAAGCACAAGTGGGGAGAATATACGATTTTTTCCAGAGGCAACTTGAAAAACCTTCTTCCAAATGACCTCAGCGTCTTACTCTTAACACCTTCCTCAAGAGAGCCCGCTATAACCCTGCTGATTAGACAAAAATTTGGCTTTTTGCCAAACTCCGATTGGCGATATTATTTGGCCAGATTTTAAAGTTCCTTTTTTTCCCGTTCCTTATTTTCCGGTGTCTTCCTTTCCGTTCCTTATTTTCCGGTGTCCTTGTTTTTGCTTCCCTTTCTTCCGGATGACTTTTTTTAGTTCACCTTGATCGAAGATTCTTGGTAGGGGAAGAAGAAGCTCGGATCCGATCTCCAGGAAATTTTTCTTAATAACTGAGTAGCAAATGAGGATCATATTATATTTTAATATTTTACACTGTAACTTTGGGGTCATACTGGATAGCATTCTAATGATGGGTGATGACAGTCATTCGAGTGGCCAAACCCGAATGTGTTTCTATTAATTTCTACAATTATTTGGGTTAATTGCTGTTAAGCAATATTACCGCGATTGTTTTTCCTGATGGGAGAAATTCAAAGGAAATTACCCCTGTAATCCTAATAGATAAGTCAATACGTTCATTAAAATAAAGGGCAAATTTTGCAATGTCTTGTTAACTTTACCTGCCCTTTTTTATAGCATTTTCTTGAATATAAACCGGTTTTTAGCACTTACTAGGGCTTAAGAAATGTAGCATTATTTCATGGCATCGAGCAGAAAAATGGTCACAAAGATACGCTACATCTTAGACCTTTCTGCCAAATATTTTAATATTGAAATTTAATCCAGTTTTCTATGAATGACAAAATTTAGATACATCCTCCATCTTAAATTTCTCAAAAATCTATTAGCATTTAAATCCTTGCGTTACCTTATCAAATGAAATTTATGTCACTATATTTAAATCTACCAAACAATTTTTTCTCTGAAAAAGGGCAGAAAAACGGTTCAAGTATACGTCTCAATAGTTTTCTATCGGTTTTCTATGCACTTATTTCATTCGAAAATTAATGTTTCCATCCTGTGTTTTCATGAAGTCCTCTTTATGCGTAATCCAACTTTGCCTAACAATGTTTGTTTCTAAAATAACTAATCATGATCCTACCTATGGATCAGTGTACGGCAGAGTCATGTAATCAGCATCAGTGTTGTCCTGCGGTTATTTTTCATTCACCTATGAAAATCCATGAAAATTGGACACGAAATTTTGAAAACATTCAGGAATATAAACCACCCTGCTGCATTGTTACCGGCGTACTAGTATCAAAAGCCAGTTTAATCCGCAACCGAAATTGGCCCCATAGGAAGATGTTGTTTAGGATTTAAGCCTTTGTCTATTGACTTACCCTAAAGACTTATGATACTTTATTACAGAAATGAAGATACGTAGAAGGTATTTCGTAAAGAATGAATTTTACTTTTTCGCTTTAGGATTTTACTTACGAAAAAATTACTTACGAAAATTACTTTACGATTTTACTTACGAAAGATTTAAGAAAACACTTTAACGGTTATTTATAAGTTTTAACGAAACAGCCAAATTATGGATATTTTTTTGTTGACTTCTAAGATTCCAAACAGCGACCATTCGGTAAAATATCTTGATAGGTCATAATATGAATCGACTGGTTACAGACGTATTACATCGGTGAGTATTATATACATGTGTCCATAAATGCTTCCCTATGTATATAAGAAAAAATACGGAGATAGGGCAAATAAATCAAGAAAGAATTTTGAGTTATGAAAAACATTAATCTTTATGCTCACAGGTAAATAAATTTAATTAAAATATTTAAAATTAATTAAATATTTAAATTAAATTAATTAAATATTTAAATTAAATTAATTAAATATTTAAATTAAAATATTAAAAAATAAAACGGTGAGAAATTAACGTTAAGTAATAACGGTGAGAAGAAAGCGACCATAGGACATCTGAAAACGGAAATATTGTTCAGTTATTTTCAGGTGTATAAGAGAAGCCCTTTGTTTACCCTCTTGATCCCCTACCCCCCAAAAAAGTAGGGGCATAAAGATTCCCGTAAATCAACAGAAAGTTCTAAAAGAAAAATTAAGAAATTAGACATACACAAATTACAAAAAACAGTGAAAATGTAACGCATCATTCTGACAATAGTTTTAAATTTTTCAAATAAAACCAAACAATAAATGCAATCAAATAAAATGAAATCGCTGGAAAATTACAGTATAGTGGTAGCTATTTATTAATAACTTAAGGGAAAATGAAAACTAAAGAGTCAATTTTTCCCTATTCGTCATGCATCCAAATGAATAAACTGTTGTGCTACCAGTTTTATGTATATACATGGAAATCTAATTACTATTTAAGCATACATGCAGAAAACAATTAAAATGAAATTTGAAGAACAAAATCGTGTTTCATTCCTTTCCATTTTGCGATTTCCTGTTCAACATTTTCGAGTTTTAGGCAAAATAAGTGTAAAAATATCCCGCAAAATAAGCTGATATCTTTTAAAATATATTTAAATCAAATTTTAAAATGATGAATATACATTTCAGCGAATCCTAGTGCATATGACTTGCGTCTGAGATAACTTGAAAACAGATGCAATCAAATATTAGAAAGATATAAGCAAAAGCCTCTTTTTCGAATAAATGTTGAGCTCCAAAATTCTACGATTATCCGTCAGTTATAAGACCCATGCCTAAAGGAAATAGGAATATGAATCTCCTGATCATAGAATATAACGAAGTTTGTTACCTGACCTTTTGATGTAAGTTTATTTCTTGTATTTTAGTCTATCAAATGTAGCAGTTTGTTTTGTCTAGATTATAAAGGGTACACTGTTTGTAACATAAATCGCAGATGGGAAGAAAGTAAATAAAATAATATTTTGAGAATCATATGTATGGATGATATTTCCTGTCTTTGCTCCAAACTCTGGAAAACAGTATCAAAATAAGCATATCAATTCTTGATAATTCTATGTTAAGAAATTGCTTTTCCCAAAAAAGTGTAATACAGAAAATAATTCTAAAAACCTTATTTTCGAAACGATTTGTACAGATTTCCAAAGTAGGATGTCAAATAATATACCAAGAACTTCGAACTGCAACTACACTCATTATTGTTTCATGTATATAAAAAGCAAAAATCTGTTTCGCCATTTTAAGCAGGTCTTACTTAATGTTTGTAAAATTTAAGTTCATATAAAAATAGCAAAGTAACAACCTTGCTTGTGACGTAGATTTATTCAAGACTGTCGATTTCGAGGGCACGTAGGTACAGGTCTCTCTAAATCAGGAGCAAAGAAATGTAATGGTAGATTTCTTTGCTCGTGATGAAGAAGTTTGCTCTCCAAATCAAAAAAGTCTTGCTTATATACCTGTGAAATTCAAGGTTGTTATTTTGCTAATTTTTTGTTTTACTTTGGCGTGTTTAGCTGTCTGTAAGTAGACATTTTCTCTTATTTGATTCTGCTACTTTTCGAATAATGCAAGTATGCTGAGTAAATAATCTTGAAGTAAAATTATGATGTATAACTATTTAAAAAATACGATTGCTCTTATTTCCATCAACCATTATTTATAATTTCATGCTTTACCATCATTTCTCCTTTTCCGTTTCATCCCCAGAAATGTAAATCAGTTCGGGAGTACTTAAGCTGAGGTTTGAAAGACAAAGCGTGTTTCTGCCTCTGGAGATCACATTACTAGCCCTTTGCCGGCTCTGATATGATTATAATTCTTCGGCTGTGCGTTACTACTATCGACATTTAACTGTTATGCCGGTGAGAAATTCTGTGCCAAATTAAAATTAAAGTATACTGCGCAATTTCTTACTACTAGGCTAAAACGCCCGAGACCTAGCATTATATGTTCAGGATCTGACTTAATAAAAAGGTAATTAAGGTAATTTTAATCTTTTCAAGCCTCTGCGTTAACTTAGGATGCATGCGATAATTCGCTGCAAGTCTGTTAGGAGTTTGATGCTAGTTTATGCTACCAAAGAAAGTGAAACGCCATACAGTTGATAAAACAATTTTCTGAAGATTCAAGCCAAGTTGTCTTGCAACAAAAGAGTACTACAAAGTTACCATTTAAATTATCAGATTAAGAAAACCAGTATGTAATGCTAAATATTTTTCTTGGCGAAAATTTGAATAGAACGAATATCAATAAATTTTAAACATTGACTAGACATGAACCGCCGAGTGTGCTACCGTTACACCACGAAGGCATGCAGAAAAGAGGGAGAAAAAACCTTACACCCGTTACATATGCAAAAATGCCCACGCAGCTCGCCTGTTTGTCCGGAATCGAACCCATATCGAATTAACAGTATTAGCAATTTTCCTGCTCAGAAGTGGGCTTCGAAATATAAATTAATAATTACGCTAAACCTGGAAAAACAAAGCACTGTGAGAAGTTTTATTCTGAACATCGCATAATTAAATGAAATAAAAAAAATACTAGTTTAACAAATAATTTAGGATTTACTGACAATTTTTCGTTTTTCATATGCATGATATGCATTTATACATTGATAAAAGGATTTCAGGGCCGTTTAATTAATGTATAAAATTTAAAGGATAATTTTCTTTAAATGTTCAATCTCACAGTCTTTTTTTTTCCTAAACCATAAGCCTGCGTCATGATTTCCATTATACAATCGTTTTCATAAAATTTCCAGAAGTAATGAATTCCATCCCTCTTCCACTACTTTCCAGAGTCCATCATTAGTGATGGGTTCGCTTTTAGAAAGGACTCTTTTGAAAAGAAAAAAGGCAAAATAGTCCACTGCTGAAACGTCAGATGATTTTGCGGAAATACGTTGAAAAGGTATATATGTGATACCTGTATTAGTATTAATATTATCAAGGCATTCTATGGTACATTTCGAAGTAGGACTTGCTGCTTTGTCTTGATGACGTTTCATTCATTTAAAGCCATTGGAAAACTGGAAAAATATGTCATTGGAAGCATTTGTCAATAAGAGCTGGAATTGCTTCTTTAAATATTCGATTAAAACTTTCTCTTGAAAGTATGCTGAATTGAATGGTTTTAATATTTTCCCCCTCTTCTTATTTTTTAATTCCTCATTATAAGAGAACCCTGCAACAATCATAAACTTTTACAGAAACTTTCTTTGCTTTGACAAAATAAGGTTTGTACATTCCTTCATCTTCGTTTTTGATAATAAATAGACCTTTTTTGTACTTACTCATTTAGGTAAACTTATGCTTTATGAAATGTCATAATGTATTTTCCTTTTATTTCATACTAAATAGTTTTCAAACAGTGTTCTGCCTTGTCATAAATTGTTTTGCCTTGATCAATATGCCTCGGCAAAAGCTAGTGAACATTATGTTTTTTAGTTTTTTTTAACTGAAAATCTCCTTTAATTATATAATTTATTACTGCCAAAGATGCAGTTAAAGGCTTTGCAATTGGTTTCTGCGTGGGCGTATTTTCTCTTGTTACCAACTATGTTAACTTTAGAAACATTAGAAACAGTGCTTACCTTTTCGAGTATACGTTTGCAGTATTCTTTCCATGCAGAAGTAATGATTGACGGTTTTCCTTTTCTGTTTAATACTGTTCCTAATTTTGTATTAAAAATTTTAATATCATGCATTTCCTATTGTTTTTGTATTATGGAATAAGAATAGTTCTCTTCAGTATTATCTAGAATTATGCTAAATCTAAGTATTGTAGCAAATTTAATCAAAACTACTCTTTCTTATTATTCTGAAATAATATAAACCCAGATTTCTCCATGCGAAATGTAAATATTTGACAACAGCATAAAGATTTTCAACTTGTATTTAATAACTTTCTTGGTAGAAACATAAGAGTTAATATTTCGTATTCAGGAGGTTAAGGTGTTTTAGAGTCTTAGTTAATCTTTGATTTTCAAGTGTTATATAGTAATTCTGGTCTCAGGTGTTTTTCTAATGTAGATTCCTTGACTGGAAATTGAAACCATCATGACAGAGATTTTGCTGCGAAGCAATCGTCGGTAATACTAGATACGTGGAAATAATAAAGATCCGTTTTTTGTTGTGTTGGACAGGCCGTTAGATTGTACAGACAATGAAATTGCTTTTATTTCCCTAATGAGAACCTGGCCATTGAACGGTCTGAAGGAAACGGCTTATTATTAATAATTAGAGAATGAGTTAGAATAGGGAGATTTTGTTGAAGGGAGGCAGGTTTCCATTGAGTTACTGGTTTCGATTTGGATGATAAGAGTTATCATCAGCTATTAGTTTTGAGTTGGACACGGAGTTTTCAAAACTGAAGAGGGGAAAAAAAAAGGAGGTAGACTTTGTTGATGGTGAGTTTTTTTGAGCGACTTGTTTTGAGTTGCGCAGAGAGCGGTGTTTAGCATTAAACATTCGCTTTGAATTAGAGATTGTTGAGCAATATGAAGGAAAAAAGAAAAGGAAAAAAAACAGAAGAAGAGAGAGAATGCTAACGATGGCTTCGTGCGTCATGACCAGCTGAACCTAATAATTAATGAGCACAGAAACAGATGAACGTGAACTTACCAACCTAATAATTATTCAGCACAGGAACAGATGAGCGTGGACTTACCAAATTTCAAGACTTAGCGATGTCGATTTCGCTAAATTATGAGTCCTTAGACGAAAATCAATGACACATTTTCGAGACTGTTATTCAATGACCGTAGGAACAGATGAGTGTGAACGTGCAAAATTCCAGACTTAGAAAATCAGCTATCGACGGAGTGATGTGCCACGATCCGGACTTGGAAGTAATAAGGAGAGAATGGAATTTGACTCTCAGAGTGAGCGGAAAACTTACATTTAGTTTAATTTGACTAGCGTCCTATAATGTAGGACTCCCAAGTCTGCAGACTAGCGTCCTATAGTGTAGGTCTCCCAAGTCCTTCTACTTTCTCTCGGCGTCCTTCTACATTCCTTCGTATATGATTATGAACATTTAGATTTTTTCGATTTTCCAATAGATAGAGCAAAATCTTTAACTGTGAATTTCTTGCGTATTTCAGATGTTAAATGGGGTAATTATGTCCTTGGAAATGTATAGCAAGGCTATGTTATTATTTAGGTTACTTTTTCTACACCTGTTTGTATAATCAAGAGACTGAATGTTGCATTATATTGATTGAACCTGGGTTAGGAAACTAATTGCTGTTATATTTGTACCAAATTGTCAAAATGTTCATTAGGTAGTAAGATTAAAATATGTAGTTATCAAAATTTTGCATGTAATTATTTCTCACCCAAACCTTAGTACACAACGTAAGTGTATATTCATGTACAGATTTGTATGCTGTAAGAATTAGTTTTCTTCCTAAGAAAAGTCGCTATAGATGGTATCATGGTTACCGGAATTTAACTGTAGTTTGTAATAAAGTTCTGTCTCCTTCCCTTCATGTGGGTAATATTCGTCTATCAACTATGTAGAAATATGGTCAATGGTTTGGGTGATTATATGGCTGTACAATCAGTGGTTGAGTAGTATCTAACGAATGTTTGAGAATCAAGATTTTAGCCATTTATCAAAAGAAAAACTTTCAGAGATCTAGAATTGCTGCAATGAAATTTAATGCATAATTTGGCAAATGTTTAAAAGGAAACTATTTTCTTTTCAGTATATAGCAAAGCAAATGATGTGAACACAGACGTCATTGTGTATAAATATAGCCTAAATCACTGTGCCTGTAATCATTAAAACATGGGATATTTCATGAAACTTTACATTTGTATCTAAGTTCCTATTCAGAAATTATTAATTTAGCCACTGAAACTTTAATTCGAGCAAGTTTTGTTTTTATATGTATTCGCAATTCATGATTTTTTTTTCATTTGAGCAGTACTTGTTTTTATTTGTTGTTGAATTTCATAACGTTATTTTCTACTCCAGGAAGTTCCATATTTTTTAAATTGATACAATACTCAGTAATTATTAACTGTTAAAATAAGCATAAACCCTACAATTGCTTAGCTTTATATAAGCAATTGTAGGGTTTATGTTTATTTTAACTAACATTTATTAAGTTTAAACTACCTTTCCTGTCAAGCCTTACTTTTCCCCTGGAACTGCCAATGCCAGAGTATGTAAATTTTAGTAGAACGCGCAAGGATTCAAATTATCAGCGGAAGTATTCTGAGTTAAATAGGAGGAAACGAGTTCAAGGTGTGCTGTTCTTACTTCACGAGCGCGGAGGTAGTTAGCCAGAAATTGAAGAACCCCGCGTTTCGCCCTGTGTGCTTGCCTGGAAGTATTGTTAATCGTTCAAGTGATCTCCAAGTTTGCTGAATTAGCAGCGGTATTGTAAAACGCGGTGAGGTTAGTTACTTTTAGAGAGCCTCGTAGTTAGAGTCTTGTCTTTAGTTTCTTTTCAGGTTATTATTTTTATTTGACCGCCGAGTTGGCGCAGTTTGTGAGCGTCAAGAGCACGCACTTGTAACTTATTACGTTGAATAAAAAGGGACTTAAACCCTTAACAAGACTCTGTCTTTTATCCAGTTTTCACAGTCACCTCTTGGTTGCGTGCAAGTTGGAGGCGCGCAACGCTACATTGGCGCCCGAACACTTATCGAACTGAAATGGCCGAAAATTGGATGGAAACCGTTGGACAACACCAAGAAATGACAAGTCAATTGGAAGGATTTGGATACCTGGTCCAGACTTTGAGAGCGTCAATCAAGCCCAACGTCAATTTCGACGGAAAAAATTCGGTGGCGATATTTCTAGAAGGCCTTGAAAATCACTTTCAGCTCCACCCTGTGCCGGAAAGACAAAAAGTTGCCATCGCCACATCCGCACTAAGAGGACAGGCCGCGCTATGGTGGAAAATATATGCAAATTTTTATTAGGGGAATTTGGAAGCCAGACATATACATTGGAAAATTTCAAAAAATCGTTAGTAAAGGCCTTCCCCATAGTGAAAGATCGAGCACGGCTGGAAGCCGAACTATATAGTTTCTATCAACGGGATATAGAAGAATTGACGGACTTTATTCTACGAAAAATTAAGCTGACGGATATGCTGTATGGGAAGAAACCCGATGCGGAGATTATTGAAATAATCTTACCAAGATTGTTACCCGCTGTTCAAAACTACTTCGAAATTAGAAACCCAAGCACATTGCAGGAGCTCTTCGAATTGACGGTGAAGTTTCAAAATCGCAGAATAGCGGAAAAAGCTAGAGGGGCAACGTATTCTCAAAGTACCCGATGGAAATCTTCAAATGAGGAAGCCAGAAAAGGAAATCGCTCTTATGGAGGAAAAAGCTATCAAGCTAACTCATCGAAACTCGAAGGTCAAGGCCCAAAAAGAAAATTCGGATATAAACATCCGCGTACCCAGAAGGCACAACTTGAAAGGAAAGCTTTAAACGAGTAGAGGGGCCTGTGAAAGGGAGGGTCCAGACCCCGGAAGTTTTAAAAAAAACCCTCAAAAAGACATTTAAATACGGTCATCGTAAAAAACTCACATCTACCAATTATACAAGTCCTGGTTGGCGATGTACCAGTAGAAGCCCTCATCGATACAGGAGCAGAAGGGAATTTTATGAGCAAAAATTTCTTCAAAAAGAATTTTTATATGGCACGATTATTTAAAACCAAAAATACGGAAATTATAGCGGCGCAAGGAAAAACATGTCACTGCATCGGGAAATTATCATTAAACATACAGGTAAAAGAGGAAAGCCTCAAAGTATTAATTTTTGTAGTGAAAAATCTGCAAAATTCTCTTATTTTAGGTATGGAGTTTTTAAGGGCCGCGAGGGCCAAATTAAATTTTCAAGATAGTTCCGTGGTGTTGGAGATGGACCAGAGGGTGGTGGAACCTGTGGAGACACCGCAAGTGGACCTTAGCCATCTGAATGACCATGAAAGGAAAGCAATACAGCAAGTGGTGAGTAATTTTGCTAACTTGTTTTCAGAAAAACCGGGAAATTGTCAGATAGTTACGCATAAGATACAAGTAACTGCCGAAAAACCTTGTAGGACTAAACCTTATCGGTACGACAAACAAAAAGACGTAATCATCGAAGAACATATTCAGGAGATGTTAAAGAATAAAATAATAACGCCCATAAATAGTGAGCACGCGAGTCCAGTCGTACTATGTAGGAAAAAGAACGAGTTTCCTCCTTCGGATAAAAGGGATTCGAGGTTTGCTATCGATTACAGAAAACTAAATAGTATTACAAAATTTCCAGTTTACCCTTTTCCGGTTATAGAGGAAATCATTAGTCAGATCAAATCGACAAGATACATGTCTACTTTGGACTTAACGTCTGGCTACTATCAAATAGCTATGAGACCCGAAGACGTACATAAAACCGCGTTTATAACAAAATCGGGCACTTATGCATTTTTACGCATGCCCTTTGGGTTGTGTGGGGCCCCATCAACATTCCAGAGAGCTATGGACATTGTTCTAAAGCCTGTCCTAGGAAAATCAACTTTAATTTATCTAGACGATTTAATTATAACGAGTAGTACGTTGGAACAACACATTAATGATCTAGAACAAGTTTTTAAATTATTAAAAGAGGCCGGTCTTACAATTAACGCCTCAAAATGCAAGTTCGCAACTAAAGAACTTAAATATCTGTTATAAAATTTCGCAAAAGGGTATAGAAACGCAAGATTCAAAAATAAAAGCCATCAAGAACTTTCCACCGCCCAACACCGCCAAGAAACTTTCTTCTTTCTTTGGGTTATGTTCTTACTATCGATCTTTCATAAAAGATTTCGCTAATATTGTTGAACCACTCTTAGTAATCAAAAGAAAAAAGGGTAAATTTACGTGGACAGCGGAAGCAAACACAGCATTTGAAAGATTAAAAGAAGCGCTCATTAATGCCCCTGTTTAAAATTCCCGAAGGGGGACGAAAACCTGGAAATTGCAGCAGATGCGTCAGACTATGCGGTGGGTGCGGTTCTTATGCAAAATAACCATCCTCTGGCATTTTTTAGTAAAACCTTGAATCAGACACAAAGGAATTATACAGCTACAGAAAGAGAAATATTAGTTGTATTAATGGCTGTACACAAATTTCGAGTTTATTTCGGCAAAGCGCCAGTAACAGTCTTTTCGGATCATGCGGCTATTGCTAGACTTTACTCGGGGTTTACCTAACGCCCAGGTTAATAAGATGGGCTTTAAAACTCCAAGAATATAATATCAGAATAAAATATAAACCGGGTAAGGAAAACAATGTAGCTGACGCACTTTCTCGTATAAAACTGGACGATGAAGGAAATGAACTTAAATGCGCTGTGTTGACTTCAAAAATTTTAGATTCTAGAGATACCATTATTACTGAACTGAAAGCTGATCCTGAATATGGAAATATCTATGCATATTTGAAAGACCCCGAAAGCTTTGAGCACACAGACATCGATGCGATAAGAAATAGAGCAGAAAACTATGAAATAATATATAATTTATTATTTTATACGAAAACAACAAACGAAAATCTTGAGTACAAACCAGTCATCCCAGCCTCGCTTCGATTAAGCATTTTGAAGGAATTACACGACGCGAAAACAGTGGGCCATTTAGGGGTCAGAAAGACTTTAAAAAAGGTACGCGAGGAGGTATATTTCCCGCAATTATACAAAATAGTAACGGCGTATGTCAGGTCCTGCAATCAATGTCAGTTAATAAATGATATTAATTAAAGCCCGGCCGGGTACTTAAATAGCATTCGCACTACATTTCCGAATGAAATGTTAGGCATAGATCTTCTTGGTCCCTTCCCCCAGAGCGAGTTAAATAAAAATCGTTTTCTTTTAGTAATAGTAGATCATTTTTCAAAATGGACAGAAATTGTTCCACTTAAACGCGCGTCAGCCAAAACAATCGCAGATGCATTCTTACACAGATACATTTTAAAATACGGTGCACCGATAAAAGTCATTAGCGATAACGGAAAACAATTCATTAGTCAAATATTTGAAAACATATGCAATGGACTTGGCATACGCCATATCAAAATGGTTCCGTATAGACCACAGGCAAACATAGCAGAAAGAGTGAATAAAAACATATTAAAAATAATTCGCAGCTACGTGAGCACACATCACAAGCGCTGGGATGGCTACATAAATGAATTAGCTTATGCTTTAAGAACGGCAAATCACGATACTACGGGAAGAACCCCAGCAGAATTATTTTTAGGCCGAAAATTAATTACGCCTTTAGATAAATTATTCTTTGTGCAACAAAGAGAGCAAGAGTTTAAACAAAAAGATGTGCAAAAGCTTATTGATCAGGCGCTTAAAAGCTCGGATACGGCAAGAAATAAGCAGAAAACATATTATGATAGAAAACGCCGTGAAGCAGATTTTAAAGTTGGGGATAAAGTATTGAAGCGGAAATTTTCTTTATCAAGCGCCCCAGACAATTTTACGGCAAAGCTAGCTCCAAAATTTGAAGGCCCCTATGTAATTCAGGAAATCAAAGGTGTCGTATTATATCTTAAGAACGAGAGAGGGGAGATCTGTAAAGCAAGTCCCGACCAGGTGAAAAAATACTATAATCCAAATGATTTTGAAATCCTTAAAAGTTTCTTGCAGGACTCAAGTCTAAACAAAGTAGATGGTCCAGAGATAACAACAACTGTTCCACCACCCAAGAAGCAGAGAACTGAGGAGAGACCTAGCCCTTCTACAACCCGGACGACGGTATCAAAAAGAAAAAAGAAAAACTTTCAAGCTCCAGCATTTAAGAAAAACAAGAATACAGATGCACCGCGTAAAGAAACCGTGGTAAAGAGCAAAACACCACCTACAACGGATCGCAGGAGGAATTATACATCAAGGAGAACGCGCCCAGGGCCAGAGAGCCAGGTGCCAGCAAGGCCGCCGTTCCGGAAACTGAAACGGCAACAGGAGGAACAAAAGTACCAGGAAAAGAAGAAATTCAAGAAGGACTCCAGGCCGGAGGACGTCAAGACCAGCCTTCCCATGGAAAAACGGAAACGACAACAGCCCGACGATTACTCCGCTAAGAGGCCAGCATGCAGAGGACGCAAAAGAAAAACTAATGTGGACGACACTCGGAGGTCAGTAAGGAGAAGATTGACGTCCATGAAACCTATAACTTGGGAACAATATTGCCACAAAAGAATGACGGAGTTTCAAGCATCGAAAACTCAAAGATAAGTTAAAATCTTCTATAAAATTTTTTTCTGTTTTGTTCCGAAATGTTATGCATAAGTACAAAGTTCTATGTTTTGACGAAAGTCAATATGTCTCGGTTGAGACTTAGTTTTGTTTTACTTTATTTATCTAAGGCAAAAGTATTATTTTCTTTAAGTATAAAAGCTAAGAACAAGCATTTTCTGTTGGTCGAAAGACTAATTCTGTTATGTTAAAGCCAAAATTTGGCCGAAGATAAAAATAACTTCGTATTCTTGTATTAATAAGAATTTTAGTTTCAGTGCCGCCACCTTGGCGAAGAATGAGTAAAGTAAAAATTTATTTCTCTTATTCATTTTATGGTAAATTGTAAAAATCATATGTATTAAAATTTTGTAAATGTACGTAAATACTTGAATGTTATGTAAAAGTAGAATTTAGTCGAGAAGCATAAAATTTTAGATGCTAAAAGTAAAATGCTCAAAAGGAATGAATTCAAAATTTAAGTATTAAACTGTAGATAAAGTCATGCTTTAGAGCGAAAGCCTGCATGTTTAAAGATGAATGAGGGGAAGTTAGAATGAATGTGTTTTGTAGGGTTCTCCACCTACACTTGAATTTTTAAGAATGTTAAAGTAGCTCATTGAGTTGTAGAATTTCGAGTAAGGTGTGTCTATTTGGTCGTTGAATTCTAACAAATCATGGTGGTTAGGGGAAGTGTTGTAAGACTAAAACACGAATATTCCCGTTTGACACCACACATGGTGGAGAGCCAGGGCAAAGTTAAATTAATGCTTGAAAAATTGAATGAATGTGAATTAAGCAATAACTAAGGAAAAAGAATCGTTTAAAAACAAAAATTTATTGTGTCCAGAAGGTGTAAATTATAATGTATTTAGAAAGATACTGATACTTATTCTTTTCCAGATGCTGGAAGGAAAAGACCAAGATTGATTGATGAAGTCCAGGAAAAGTTGCTGTAAGAAGAGAGAGTTATAAGTATACACAGAATTTTAGTATACAATTTGTTACATAAGATTTTTTTTTGTGTAAACGAGGTTCTCGGGAGTTAGTTCAGAATTATAGAAACTTACAACAGGTCGTTTGTAGGACCTGCTTCCAAGTTTTCCAAATTCTGGCAGCTGCAAATGTAGGGTTTATGTTTATTTTAACTAACATTTATTTTAAGTTTAAACTATCTTTCCTGTCAAGCCTTACTTTTCCCCTGGAACTTCCAATGCCAGAGTATGTAAATTTTAGTAGAACGCGCAAGGATTCAAATTATCAGCGGAAGTATTCTGAGTTAAATAGGAGGAAACGAGTTCAAGGTGTGCTGTTCTTACTTCACGAGCGCGGAAGTAGTTAGCCAGAAATTGAAGAACCCCGCGTTTCGCCCTGTGTGCTTGCCTGGAAGTATTGTTAATCGTTCAAGTGATCTCCAAGTTTGCTGAATTAGCAGCGGTATTGTAAAACGCGGTGAGGTTAGTTACTTTTAGAGAGCCTCGTAGTTAGAGTCTTGTCTTTAGTTTCTTTTCAGGTTATTATTTTTATTTGACCGCCGAGTTGGCGCAGTTTGTGAGCGTCAAGAGCACGCACTTGTAATTTATTACGTTGAATAAAAAGGGACTTAAACCCTTAACAAGACTCTGTCTTTTATCCAGTTTTCACAGTCACCTCTTGGTTGCGTGCAAGTTGGAGGCGCGCAACGCTACACAATAATTAATTTCTTATTCATCAGTTGTGATTAAGACTACTAATGAATTATAATTCTTTTAGACGATTCGAAAAATTTTAACACAGGTTTTACCAAATATATCAAAGAGGATACATCATTAAGTAAAGAATCTCATTATGTTTTATGCGCATCATACAGTACTGGAAATATGTAAAACTGATGCTGAATTAGATCTAAGTTTTAACCAAAGATCTCTTCTTGCCTGTTCATTTTGCACAACGCTGAAAGTCTTTTCCTCAATCTTCTGTCACGTAGGAATTATGTTCTTTGTAGGTACTTTTGTTTGATATTTCATAAGAAAGATAGCATATACCATCACAACAGATTCACACTTACCACATCTCAGATACAGTAAGCTTCGTGTTGACTAGTAAATGAAATCCTTCATTGACTGCGATCTAGCCGCTTAACTTACTGTTATGTGATAAAGCTTAAGGTTACTGTACTAAAAGTTTTGTTGTTCCCTACCAGAAGTTTTTAATCGTGAGACGTCACTGACTCATAGTCTGCTCCAGTTCAACTACTCCCTTTGTATCTTTGTTTCTTTCACTTCTATAAGTCAAATGATGTGAATGAACTCGAGCGTTTGTCTACTGACCTTGATAGGATTTATTGTGAATGCCAACTTTGAGAAATTCGTTTTGTACGATGCCTCTTTCTTTATTGTAGCTAATGTACTATGAACTCTTAAAACGAAAGAGTGAAATTATATATAATCTGCTATATATTCTTCGCTTCATCATACACAGTACCCCCAGCATACTAAACTCGCTAGTTAATAAACTTGCCACTTATTATTTTCATACTTCCAGGAACAAAAACAAATCTATATTAATCAATAGAAAGACCGCCTTTTAGTGTGTGCCAGCATATCCCGCTTGTACTTATCAAAGCTTTTTGTAATTTATCCATTTAAAGTGTTGTTCACAGTCGCTTTATTGTTCAGACATGCAGTGCTTCAAAAAATGTTTTTATTGAAATTTGTCTTCTCCTCTCTCCCGGTCCCTATACCTGCAAAACACTGATTTTCAGAATTCCTTTTCCGGACTGGATTTTAAAATGGCAGAATGTTCTTATATTAAATTTAACAAAATCTAGAGTAGAAGCACTGTAAATAAGGGAGACTTCCATTTCAAATACCATTTTTAAAATTCACTCAAATTTTAAAAATTTCCATATTAAAAAACCTTTGCTTTAGGATAGTCTTATTTTGTTCAGAGAGAGTTACAATAAAGTTTATGAAATAGCTCTAAGCATTACCATACATTAAGAGAATTTAAATGAAAAGGCAGTGGAAACGGTAGACCTAAGAAAAAGTAAGGAAAGCATTGGTTATGCTTGCAACCATGATGAGGTAGATTGATTTGTTAGTTAAAATGCAGTCTCTGCTATCTAGAAACGTTTTGAAATTGCATAAACCGCTGAAAAAAGCATTCTTTTAATTTGTTATGTTCCTAGTTTATAATGTATCCAAAACGCCAAGCAAAATTTTTAAGCTTGAATGAAGAAGATAAATCTGTAAAAGATCTTGATGTTCTTGGCAAGTGCAGCTTCTCCTCCCCCTCGAAAATAAAAAGCTAAAATGGGAATTTCCTGCACTGTGCAGTTTACTAAACGAAGAAGTATAATTAATGAAGAACTTATAAAAATACAAATGTTTCAAAGAAGCACTGAAATTGCTTTTCTAGTATAATTTCAAGCAACAGAGCTAAAACATGTTTCAATTTCTAGAACTTAGTTTTCTGAGAGAATTTTATATCAACTGACATGTGACTTATAATAAAGACAGAATCCATAATTGTTCGTCAGAAATTGAACAGTGATAAGGAAAAAGCGTATCATCTTTCAACTGATAACTGGATATCCACAATAAAAGCCACACGAAATTTTTAATAGAGATGAAAGTGGAACATTACCAGAAAACAAGTTAATTTAAACGCTAATTTACTATTTAAAAGTAAAACAGAAGCTAGTTTAAGAAGCTGAAGTAAAATGTTACCGAGTTATTTAAGTGCAATTTATGTCGAACAATAAAGAAGACAACAATGATTATTTAAAACGTTGAAAACCTGTATGCCTGAAATGAGCCAAAAATTTACTTCTAATTTGCCATAGTAGCAAGACCTCATGAAACATAGAAAGTTCCTGAATAATTTTAGTCTGTTATTGAAAGCCATCCTAAGAAGTAGTGACGTAAATTTTTGCAAGATTATTACAGATATACCATTGCCCCCCCCCCAAAAAAATATTCTTTTAGTTTAATGTATGGATGTATTTTTGGGATCTGGGGATTCGAAAATTTTTGTCATAAGGAAGTTGAAGCGGAACTGCCCGAAAGTGAATGTTTGCTGTGGGATGCTGTACGACAAGACTTTAGGATAATTTTTCTTCATTAAACAAGCAATAACAGCCAGAGTCTACCTTAATACATTGATTAATCAAATTTGCCTACAATTGGAGGGCCAGTCAACCAGAAAACATTATATTACATTTTGAGGATATGTAACTCATGTCACTTGTCATAAAAGCTCTGTACGTTGCTTGTGAAACTGAGACCAGTACCAAAAGTGTAAGTTGTTCCATTCACAGACAACAAGCAGTTTAAATTCTTCAGGTACCTTATGGACAAGTACTCTGTATTTTTACTGATTTTTTTTTCTAACGGGATAGCAAACAGAAAAATGAAAGAAAAAGAAGTTTTACCAATTAATTAACGGTGCAACACACACACCTTTGATCTCTTTCTGAAAAATAGCAGTTTCTCTTTCTGCAAAATATTCTAACATTTTGTTTGTTGTAAGGTTTATCCTAAGTTCCTAACAGTTAATTTTTAGTTAAAGTTACTTTCCTGTCTTTTCTTAGTTTCAGCTTACAACTTCCGACCAGAAGTAGTTTTACTGACTTCCTCAGTGAGCCACATATTCCGAGCAGCGCGGCGTTCACATTTTAGGCTAATCTCTCTTAAGGAGCCAACTCTGTTAGAATCTTGATAGCTTCGGCTATATCTTTTTAGTTAAGTTTTAATTCTTAGTATTCCTGAGTTCAAACCCAAGTGGAGGCTTTATTGTAAACTCCAAGAAAGGAGTCGTCTGTTAAATTTATTTTGAATAATAAAGGGTATTCAACCCTTCGTAAGTTTACACATCTATCATTTTGAACTAAGCCATTATTCGCTTACCAGTTCTCAACGTTCCAGACACATTGCGGTAACTTCTAGGTTTGGAATCTTACACTGTAATTTTACTATGTTATAAAAGCTTTCAAATGTCATCACAGAAAATATTTTCAATAAAGGAAGCGATAAATGCAGGAGAATTTAGTTTTATGAAAATGAGGTAAGTAGATCGATATCTCTGGCATGCATATTATAGTGAATGCAAAGGGTTAATCTTTTAAAATTAGTTAGAAACTGTTTTTAAAAATGGAGCTTTTATTTAGAAGATGCATTAAGGAATCGCAAACTGTAGCTAATGTTTCGGACATCAGTGAAAATTATGGATATTCAGTTTGTATGTGTTCAGTTTTTGTGACAGTTTGTATTCGTCAGTTTTTGTGTTTAAAACGTGATTATGTATGGAGGCACTGTGTTAAAAGAACTGCAAAAACTGACTACGAAAGTGATACAGGAAAAAACGGTGATGTATCGTCTTCAGTTGAATCTAAAAAACACTTCAAATTCTAAGAAAAATTCTTGAAGTGAAAGGTTCTGATTGAAAAAACTATTAGCAATTTTACATAAATGAGAACACAATTGAAAAACTGTTGTTAAAGCAAATACAGACAGAATAGTTGCTTGTAAAATATACAGTTTAATCGAGAACGTAATTATAAAATATTTTCATAGCAAAATTCAAAAAGATTTAAAACTTTGCGTAAATAATTCAATTTTAATGATGAATTTTCATTATTATATTTAGATTAATTGCTAGTTATTTTACTTGGAAAGTTTAAAACTCATATCATGGTTTGTAAAACACAAATCGCCGCTTATTAAACTCAGCCTCTTAAGTCACTCAAATACGTTTAGAACAGAAGTGATTTTAATTAGCAGCGAGTACACTTTTAAAACTTTATTAATGAGGCAATAGACTTGAAGCGCATGCAGTTCTCTGATATACTATAAATTTATATGCCAGATTTATTAAAATATTTCAAAAATTCTTACATAATGAGAGTATGTTACTAATGTCTCTTGCTCTAAATCAGTGTTTCTTAACCTTTCTAGCAAGTCGCACCCCATTGAATCTGAAAATATATCTCCGCACCCATTGAAAAATGTGTTTTGATTTTTTTAGTCTAGAAAAATACATATTTTTGCGAAACTTATTGTTTATTGAAAAACATTGTACATTTTATATAAATACAAAACAATATTATTTTTATTAATGAATAGTCTGTTTTTGTTTGTTCATTATGATACTGGCGAAGCGAGGTTCCTTTTTTGAAAGACATACGCGTAAGTCATCATTTGCATTTAAGCGATTTCTCGCTTTAGTTTTTATATGCAAAAGCGATGAAAATCCCATTTTGCACAAGTAGGTGGTAGCAAAGGGAACAGTAACTGCAGTGCTCCGCTCGCCAACTCTGGATAAAGTTGTAACTGTGAACACCAGAATTGTCGCAATTCTAATTGTTTGAACTCCATTTGAACATGTCCACTTGCTCCCATTTCAATAAGTTGATCTTTTTTCAGATCACTATCATCCATCAAATTTAAGTCAAATAGAAATGGATCCAATATCCATCTCTGAGTTTTGGTAATATTTCCGGTAGAAAAATATCCATTGAATGATTCGCTCGATCGTCTCAAATGTATTACAATGTCGGGTATAATTGTATTGTTTTTATTTTTCGCAATAACAGAATCAAGCAAGGCAAAGTTTGCAAAACTCCCCTTTTCTACTCGACGTACCAAATTTCTAATTTTGCGATAAATGAAAATAATTTTTCACTAGATATTATTATATTTATACCAAATCCTTGCATTGATAGATTCAATTCATTTAAATGGCTAAATATGTCTGCTAAGTAGGCCAGCCTCAGCATTGCATCATTACTCTCAAAATCTTTTACTGAATAACAGTTTTGACTAGTCAGTAATTGAATAATTTCCTCACGCAATTCAAAAACTCTGTTAAGCATGCGACCGTTAGATAACCATCGTATTTCGGTGTGATATATCACGGTATGATCAGCACCGATTTCTTCGCAAAATGCACGAAAAATGCGATGATTAAGCGCTCGCCTTCGGATGTATTTGACTACATTTACTGCTGTAGTTAGATGTTGTTTTAAACTTTCTGGCAATGCTTTCGACGCAAGTGCATGACGATGCAACATGCAATGCGTTATTATAACTTCCGGTAATTCTCTTTTCATGTGTGGAAAAATCCTGAATTTTTACCTAACATTGCTGGGGCCCCATCAGTGCATATTGAGCCAATCACATTCATTGGTAATTGATATTTAATAAAAAAAAATCCTTCATGCGATTGAAAACATCAATTCCTCTCGTATTCACCTCCAGGGACTCACAAAATAGAAATTCTTCTATCACCTCTTTTTCCTTCACATACCTGACAAATACCAAAAGTTGGCTACAATTATCAACATCAGTTGACTCATCCAATTGCATGCTTATTTTTAGTGGACTGATTTTTATGTCTTCAATTACTTACATTAAAATATCTTCACTGAGATCTTGTATTCGCGATCGTATAATATCATTCGATAATGGAATCTGTTGGATTTTTTATGTGCTTCCAAATCTAAAACTGTTTTAGCAATAATTAAAGCAGAAGGTTTAATCAACTCTTCAGTGATCGTGTGAGGTTTATTTTATTTATTTATTTTTTTTTTTTGCACATAAATATGCCACTTGATATGACGCTTCTAATAAAGGTTTTTGAATTGCTAGTCCGCACAATTTTAGGATAGTTCAACTGGTATCAAATCGAGCCTTCTTTGAGTTCAAGCTGTTCATGCTATGCGCTTTTTCGCCACCATGCAGATTGTTGAAATGCTCTAATAACTTTGATGGTTTGAGATTGCTGTTTAAAAACATCTTGGAACACAAGATGCATTGCGGTCGTTGCGTGCCATCGTTTTCGGTTTTGCAGGTAAATCCATAACCGGCATACTTATCGTTCCATTGTCGTTTTTTTGACATAGTGGAGTGCACTATAATCGACTTAATTATTTAGAAATAATGTAATATAATGTTCTTACGTTTGTAATATCACTGAATCGTATTCGGCTTGAACGGGCAATTAAGAATGTATTAGTCTCAAGAGGTTTCTGGAAAAGTCAGAATACACAATACACATGTCGCAGACACAATAGTTGACTCAACTTGACTCAACCTAACACAGGCGCAGTAGATGCAGATACAAATCTGTGAATCCGTAGATTCCATTGGAGTAGCACATATTGAACTCAGCGCATGCGCAAGCTGGGATAACGTTCTCCGCTTGTTTTCCCACAAAATGTTTTTTCTTTTCTCCGTCACCTAGCTGCCTGTTCGCGTTCATTTGTAGAGTTTCATGCCTTTTCGTAGCGTAGTGTATACGCCCATCGGTACCGGCTCTTTCCTGTGTCTTTTACCGATAAGTGAGCTAGGTGCTACCAATTTTTATGAGCTTCAATATTGGGGACACTATTGCAGATTTCAAATATTTTATTATACGAAAATTAATAAATGATATCTAATAATTTTTATGATTAGATAGGGGCTTCTCCCGCACCCCCTGGTTAAGAACCACTGCTCTAAATTATAAAGTTTCTGTTATCGTTTGTTCCGTTTTCCTCCTCAATGAATTAGTTTATCAAACAAAATTTGTTATTTCTGTGGTAGTTCCTGAAATTCCTGTTTGTTGTAATGTTGCGAAGTTCGTTTCAGTAAATTTTTAAACTTTTTAACATAGCACCTTTTATCTGCTTCTTTCGCCTGTTATTACGTATCTGAACGAGTTTTTGAAATATGCCCCATTTTTTTTTATTTTTCTTTCTTATTGTAAAATTCTTTTGTTTGTGCATGTGTCACATTTCAAGTATTTAATTTCTTTCAATTTTATACTATTTCTTTTATTCCTACATAACGTAAAATTAATAAGTAACATCTATAATAGTGATGGCGAACTTATGACACATGTGTCATAAGTGACTATTGAACTGATTCTGCGTGGCATGCATTACGGGTTTCTAGACCCGTTGATGAAGATAGAATATTACATAACATCAGAATATTTGTCTCTTGCAACAGTCTCGTTGTAATATCGTGTGACCCCGACTTGTCAGCAACTGTGGTAGTGACTGCTACTAAGTGTGAATTTACACAGAAACGTAGAAAGGGTTTAAAGCCCTTTTAGTTTAACTTTTAAAATAACAGATGCGTCCACTTGACGCTCACAAACTACGCTGACCCGGCGGTTTAACTGAAACAGAATGTAAAACTGAAAAATAATGACTGGATGAATAAATAGCGAGATCACTCTCCACGAGGCTCTGAGATCTTAAACTAACCTAACCGCCTTCTACAATACCGCTGAGATTCAGCGAGCTTACTGCTTAAGCAGATGAAATATCCAGCAAAATCTGCCGAAATAGGCACACAGGCCGACACTCGCGGTTATTAAATTCTACCTAGCAACATTCACCTTCGCGATTCAAGAAGCACACCTACAATCTCGTTTTCCTTCTATTTAAACTCAACTTACTTACGGTAAATTTGAATATACTGCGCGCTCTACTACAATTTACATACTCTAGCATTGACAATTCTAGGAGAAAGTAAAGGCTTGACAGATAACTTAAATAAATGTTAGTTAAAATAAATATAAACCCTACATCGTCATTGTGAACATGTGCTGCGCTTACCTCAGGAGCATTCTTGGCACCGGAGATAATACATTGTTAGCAGATGGATGACACGGATGGTAGAAATGATAAAGAAGAAACGGATCTCAGGGTACCAGAGTTAGGTCGTTTCTGAATTTTGACACACCGAGGTCAAAAGTTTTGCCGTAACTGATGTATGACAACTGAAGTTCACGTGCTACTTCAACATAAAATTTTCTAAAGTAACAAAAGCTAGTCTATTAAGGTTGATTAGTATTCAAGCAGCACAACTACTTGTGATATTTCCCTCAGTATTTCTAAAGAGGAATTCATCGAAATTTATTGTTTTAATTAATAACTTCACTTCTCTATAATTCGTTGTTTGATGCAATTTTTTGTTTCTAAATTTCTGATGATTGCTGTATTTACTAATACATACTATAATTTTTTTTTCTTTGCAGAGAAATCAAAGAACTCCCTAAATTTGAAATTCTCTTGCATGTAGTATTTCAGTTCCTCTCTACTAAAGAGTTAATTATAAAAATTATAGTTACTTATTTTCTACTTTTCTAAAATTCAGTGCGACTTTGAATAAACTGATAATTTCTATTGAATGTGTGAATAAAAATCTGAGAAATTTTGTAGCAACTTATTCAGAAGTACTTTGAAATTTTGAGAAGTAATGTTCAGAAAAATTAAAAAAAGGGATGCGATATTTCATATTTTAAAACTTTCTCCTTATAATATTTTCATGCGTTTAGAATTTAAAAGGTGTGGGGTATCCGACTACATTCTAATTCTTAATTTTAATGAAATTTTTCAAAAAATTTTATTACTTTATTTTAAAGCTTATAAATTAAGCTTCCCAAAGTTACTTTTATTTTGCCTCTTTCATCCTTCGAAGCGAAATTATGGCTGTTCTTGTTCTACGCTGTGAACCGGATGTTTCTGTTTAAGAACACAAAAGCTGATACCCAAAGGTATACAGAGTTCTCTAAATAATTTTGAAATGAGAAACTTTCATTTGAATACTTTTGTTGATGTTCAGATGATGATTTTGAAATTTTCTATTTTTTATCAAGTGCTCGGGAACAAGATTAGTTTTGCAATTAAATTTTCATGCAAGGCAATATTTTCTTTTCCTTCTGTCTGTGTTTGCATTAGATTAAAGCTACTTTTTAAAAAACTTGATTTTTTTCAACTTTTCTTTTATAAAACGAACTTACAATATTACTATAGTAATTTTATGAAACTTTCAAATATTCTACGGAATATTGTGAAATAAATGGGCTAAAAGTCTTGATATATGTACATATCTAAAATTTTTCAGAAAGCTTTGTATATGAAAAGAGTTAAATTTCTCTAAAATAGCTAGTGTATGTACTCAAACAGGTATATTCCATAGACATTTTACTTTATCGCTTAGGTTTTAGTCCATTTATTTCCTTATACCTTAATACATTTAAGTGACGAGTAGAAAAGTAAAATGTTAATAAATATTTTTTCGGAACATATGTAGTAATCCTAAAAATTAGCACACACACATTTTTAAAACAAAGCGTAAGAAAAAACCAAAACTTACACTTTTGTAACATGTTTATTATTTTTCTCTCATTTTAAGTAGTATTCTGCTAAAAAATTCTAATAATCAGTTTATTTTTACTATTTTCCAAAATTTGAGTGCCGAACGTAACCGCATATCTTAAAAAAAGAAGAATTATATTGATTGTTCTAAAACCATAGTATAAATCTTACCTTTTTAAGAATATCACTTTATAAGGTATTTCTCCCACTTCCCGAGCGTGACTTCGTGGTGTAGTGGTTCTGCACGCTGGGCCGGTATTCCAGGGGTCCGTGGTTTGATTTCCGGCAAAGGCGGTTGCATATTTTTCATATTTTCTGCTTCCAATTAACCTAATGACTCTAAAACTTTTAATGGCATATGTCTGCAAAATTTAAACTCTACATAGCATATGTATTCTAAGATTTAATAAAGATGCTTTCTCTTGTTTAGAAATTTTGATAGCTTAGAATAAATTCTTTAATTCCATTGAGTTATTTTATTTATACTCTAACTTATTTTTAAAACTCTACTTACCTTTATTTTAAGCATTGCATTTATCTTGTATTATATCCCTTAAGTGCAGTTAACATACAGGCGCATAATGTGAATGTGGTAAATAGGTCCATTGTTCGAAGGAATGCCTTTCGTATGAAAGTAATCCTCCGAACATGCAGGCAGCCTTATGCGATTTGGCACAGTCAAACACTCAATTTAAAATACATAGAACTAACTAAAGACACTTTTATTCGTTTCTGTTGCTTTGTTTTATTCACTGTGTCCTTAAACATTCTTGTATTGGATCTTGTATTCTTCTTCCGATATCTGGAAAGTTCGTTCCGATTTTGAAGGAAAAGTGAAAAAGCAGGGTACTTAAATTTTATTATATATTTATTAAGTTATAGAAGTTCCATTCTGTTCTTCAACCTTTTTCCATCTATAAGGCAACTTAAATTTCGTCCTTCCAGAATCTCTCAGCCTTTTCAGCGTTCACCTTTTCTACTTTTTTTGTCTCGATCAAGAAGTTCAAACCTTTTACATTAACGGAATCGTGTAATGATCGAAATTGGTGGAAATTAGAGGATCCAAGGTCTGGTGAATATGGTAGATGGAGTAGAACATACCAATTGAGTTCAAACAACTTTTGTCGAGTTATAAAAGGCCCATGAAGCCGCGCATTGTCGTGATGAAACACGACGCCTTTCCGATTCGCTATTTCTGGACTTCTTTGTTCAATTGCTATCTTTAATTCGTCTAATTAGGACCAATACTTCTCTGAGTTTATCATATCGTTGTTTGGTAAAACGTCTTAATACAGTGTTCCCTTTAAGTCGTAACAGATACGGAGTATGACCTTCTTTGGATGAAGACCAGCTTTTGAGTTTCATTCCGCTTTCTCCAAGATCTTTTTCGCTGAGCGTTGTTATAGAGGATATATTTTTCATCCCCGTCACTGCCTGCTTCAACAATTGTGTCTTCTCGAGAGAGTCGCAAGTCGATATCCGATTCATCAGATATTTCTCAGTTAAATAGTACCCATGTATCAAAACAGTTTATATAGCGAATCTTCACAAAATGGTCGTGGATGGTAGATTTTGACATATTTAACATTTCTGCTAATTTTCTTGTCGCGTGGGTTATTCTCGATCAGTGTTTTAATCTGATCAAGATCTTCCATCTGTGCTGGAGGGTCTATTCAGATGTTCTTCGTCTTTAAGTTTGAAATAATTAGCTATAACCTAGTAAACCACTTTCGCGCATTTCTTTCAACTATAGGAACTTTGCCATAAACAGAACATATCTTCTTTGCTACTTGTGGGTCATTTTTGCCTTTCTAGTAAAAGAAAAGCATTAAACACCTGATATGCATGTTTTCTTCCATATTCAAAGGCGTATAAAAGTGACAAATTTAATATATCATAACCAAAGTGTCTTTCAAATATGCTCTTTTACAATATGTATGCACGTCATTTGTTTTCAGTCTTTCTGATATATTTAGACCTGTCCTTACACCACCTGCCAAATTCGGCTCCAACTTTCCAGACAACTTAATACTGCCTTCTTTCTTACATCTGGTGGTCCAAGACGTGTATATATTAGTATGCATATATTTCATGGCTAAGGGCTTTCCTTAAAATCAGTAGACAGTTACCTGGGTGCTAACTATTGAGAATTTTAATATATCGTTATAGGGATAAAGTCTTTTTGTTCAGTTGATGAAATTCAGTTTGATTAATTTAATAAAATGATTTCGTTTAAAATTAATTAGCATTCTTAGATTTATTTTATGTAATATGCCATTTGTATTCTCAGCGGTGAAAGTTAAGCCTCTCCTCTTCCCTCAGAACTCGATTTAAAGCAGACTTCCTGTAGAATATGATTCACGTAACGAATAAAAATAATTTCACTAGAATTATCTGCAAATAGATTATGGAAAATTTGCTGCAGAAATAACAAACTGCAAAGTATTTCTCAGAAACGTTAATGATAATAATATGTAAGTTTAGAATTTTCAGTTTATTTTAAAACTTAAGATTAGAATTCGAAGTATTCAGACGGAATCATGTTTATTCAGACATCAAAGTATACGTATTTTGCCAAAGATTTCCCTCTCTTTTATTTTATACTTGCATTTATTTTATTTTATTTATTTACTCCTTACATTCCGAAACTGATTTTGTAACTCAGAAGATTCAAATCATGTTTTCGAATTTGTTTTTCTACTGTTTCATGGTTTCTTTTTAATGCAAATAGCACATTTTTATTTTCGCTTTCTTTGAAGCACACTCTTTTAAGGACTACTATAAGGATTTTGTTCTCGTTGCGACTATCGAAGTTATTCCGGGTTTACTGCCTTCGATTGATTCTACTGAGTTACTAAAAAGTTTTATTCTTTCTTAAATTATCCCATGCCCGTCACTATATCTCTTATGTTTACCGATTTTCTTAAAACAAAGTGTTTAGGTACGATTGAGATAACTCGCATTTCTTTGTTATACAATGTTTACAACTGCAATTCACTACTGGGAAAATATCATCAGATTAGTTGTCTGTGTTCTAAAGATTAAGAGATGTTGAATTGAAGTGTATAATTTATAAATGATTATGATATTAAAATATTACTAAATAATCATTGTGTTAAAATAATATGAACCTTAAAATTTATGTAATCTACAGTAAAGTTCGTAACTATTCCAAGACTTACAAAAGGAAATTTTGAAATCTAAATCCTTTCAGAATTATTTAACGAGAAGTTAAGATTTTGTTGTTAAAAATTAATAAACGAAACATGATATTAAGTTGGCGATTTAGAAACCTGAAATCTTAAACATTATAAAATTTTTACTCTTTGCTCATTTTCTTTTATCACTGCATGTTTTCTTAAGCAACAAACACTGTAACCATATTCATATCAAGTGCTAATTGTATAAGGAATGTACTGATATAGCAGCTTTAATGATTATTGTGTACCAACGAATTTTAATTTTAACAAAATATTTTGTTTTAATTTATACAAATGTATTTACGACATCGATGTTATTAGGGGCTGCTGTACTTGTTCTTGTAGGCTCATCAAAAGCCGGGCGTTTATAGTCTTAGCGTAGAGGTAATTTATTCTTCCATTCCAGGCAAGTGTAATGAGAACACAAGCAGTCTATCTTATAAATATATTTCAAAAGTTTTCATAATTAACCAACCACTATAAGATAGCAACAGCCTTTTCTCCACGGCCTGATGGAAACGAAATGCCTCCATTCGTACTATGTAAAATATTTCGAATTTAGTAATGTTATCTCAGTTAAGGTTTCCGAGCAATATTTGAATCACTCAATCAAAAACTTCGTTCTGCTTGGGAAAAGAATTCATCTCCAAGTTGCACCAAACAAACAGTTTGAAAATCTAACAGCATAAACTGCAATTGAAATTTCACAGATGTGTTACTTGTAAGAGTATAAGATTGTGAATGTATTGAAACAGTTTTCCTTAAATATCCATTCGGGAATTTCAATTTTTTTTTAAAGTTTGATATGGGCTACTTTTGTATTACTCTGTAATCTACACTGGTTTGTGAAAGCCGCAACCGGCTCAATTAAATAGTTGTTTCAGAGCTCTGAATTACAGTTTGAACGAGCATAAAAATTAAGTGTTGCCTTTAAATTACTGCCGAAGATCTATCGCAAATGGACTCATTTTCTCCCATTAGGAAATTCGACGCATAATACTCCTTTTATTCTAAAGCTGCGTAAAAGGCGTTGGTTAATCTGCTCAATCCTTTAGCTCGTCGTTTTTTTTTTTTTTTTTTTTTTTTTTGTAAGGAAGCTTAATGTTTCTTTCGTAGAAACTCTTTAATGCTTTTTTATTTTAAATTTTAAAGAGATCCAAAATCCTCTCTCTGTTTAACTTATTATTATTATTGATTGTGACAAGTTTATGATTATTCTAGTTGTTATGTTGACTGTGAACATTTTCACACTCCTAAAGTAAGTTCATAAAACTTGTATTATCGTAGTATTTTTGTTTTCTTTTTTTATTTTATATATTTATTTTCATTTTTATTTTATTTATTTATTTTTACTTCCATTTTTTATTCTTTTTAGCAAATGAAAGGGATTAACTTGTTTAGATTCTTTCAATTCCAGTGCTCACTAGAAAGATGACAATTGAATGAAACCTCTAATACAAATGCTTAAAATGTGTTTGAAAGACAAATGGACGAAATAAATTATTTACGCTCCATATGGCTCCTTTTTTCATATTAGAAGCACATAATATATATATACTTTAAATCATATATAAATTATATTATTAAAAACTTGGTTATTTGATTGATGAGCAATCGCGAAAGACTTCAGAGCTACCTGCCTGCAATTTTGATGATAATAATGTAGTTTTGACAATAATCACGTTTCTTGTTTTTCTCTGGTTCTGTCTTTTCAAATAATAATTGTTTTATTAATCGATTTATTAGCAGCAAAGGGATTTGATAAAATAATAATTTTTTGAACAGTTGCGTTTTCAAAAATGAATTGCACAGAGACAAAAGATATTAATACTTCTCTCTTACTTCACTTTGTAATTGCGAAATAGTTTGCTTGAAAGACTTAAAAACTCTTCCTTAAACGGCAGATCCATTCCATTTGGGCAGATAACGTACACATATTTGCCATAATTAATTAATCTATTGCAGTCTACTAAAATGCATTTTTTAACAAGAAAAGGATATTAAATGAGTCACACTAATAATGATATTCGGGAATTTATTTCTTTAGAATACGTTGTACAAGCAAGTTATATTCCTTTATTAATTAGTTTTAAATCATTTATGGGTGATGATATTGAGCCCTTTGTGTATATAGATATTGCAAACTTTTCTGTCCTGTAACGGATTTATGAATGACAACTTCATTTGAGTGCTGTGAAACAATTCTAAGTAATTATTTATGAGTATATTTAGTGAAAGCAGTCAGAGAACTGTTTTACATCCAGCAAAAACATATTTTAAATAAACTGAATGCTAGTTTGCGAAAACGTCTTTAAACATCTGTTGGTTTTGGACACGCGGAAAATTTCATCTGCTTTCTTGCCATTAAGCAATCCAATGTATGTTACGTTTTTGATTAAAATATAGAGACATTAGGATCCATCAAAATGCTCCATGCGTCTAAATTTTTTTTTCTGTTTCTTGTTACTTTTGCTTTATTTTTATTGAAAATGCATTGCATACACAACTTAGTATCAATTACTGAATTGCGTAATATGTTAGTTTTTATATGTATATTTCTTTCACGTATACCTAAATTTTGGACAAAATTTCCCACTTTAATACACTTTAATTGGACTTTTATCCCCTTAATGAATTAGCATTCAAAAATGCATACTCAGTTTTGTTAAATGTATAAATGGGAATCTAAATTACAAATTACAGTCATTTTGAACATAAAATAAAGCGCACGGAGCGTTTTGAAGATGTAATAATCGCGAAAATTTCATCATGAGAAAAATAAATTTTAAGAATATTTTTACGCTTACCTACAATATTTACTTCTTCGTATGCCCTAATATATGATTTTATTTAATATAAAATATTTTCACATTGTTTTACGTATGCATAAATAATTTTTCTACTAATAAAATAGTAGAATGGTGAGAAATACTTAATTTATTTTAAAAATTTTCTCGAAGACTTTCAGTAAATTCAACAAAATGTATTTTTTAAAACTAAGAATCACTTTAAAAACGTCCTGCATAATATATTTCCCCTTCCTTATTTACATTTTCATTATGTTTGCCTACTTTACACAGTTCGTTTTTGGTAATTCTTCTTTTCTTTTAACAGGTCGAACCCCTCTTTTTGCTTTGATGTATACAACGTTTATCTTGTCTCTGTCCAATAGATTTTGAACATGAATTTATATTTTTCTGTTCCATACCTAAAGTATTTAAACACTCAAAATTGAAGTTTCTAATTGCTGTGATAACAGCTATTTCGAGTCTGTCTTCAATGCAGATGTTTCCTTCGGGCAGTTCTTCCAAATGGCGCGATGTGAACTCCGTTAGTGTTTTGTATTTTTCCAGATATGCATCATTCTAAATGTATCATGCCTATTACTGGCTATTCAAGATGCATTGGCAGTATTTTGGATAAAACATTTACTGTGATTTTTTTTTCATCACTGAATGAGATTTAGGTTTCATATTTTTAGCAAAGCTACACTGAGAAGGAAAAATGATTTGACATCTCTTGGGTATTTATAATGTCTGGGTAAGTCATTCGTGAAACAAACTTGCATTAATTGCAGTCTTCAGAATCTTACACATTTATATCTTACTAACAGTAATAAATATTGTCGTGGAAATTAAAATAATGTTTCTCAAATGTTTGTTTGCCTTTTTATTGGCATTTAAATGTCCCTTTAAATGTCACAAAAAAAGGTAAACAGGCGTATTCAAATACACTTCTTCTTCATAACTTCTTTAAAAATAATTTTAGATACAGGCGGTTTTTGTAGACGATAATGTTAAAACCATAGAATATTATCATATGAAAATTTATTTCCAAATTTTTGGTCGATTTTTGCTAAAATCGTCGTCCACTGTACCCTTATATCGCTAAATTTATTAAGCAACTTCAGCTATATTATGAAAGTTGCTTTTTTAAAGGGTCTTGCGCATTGCAACATTTTCTAAGTTATTTGGATAATAAATGCTCTGTCACAGTGTGATAACAAAATACTTAAAAAATGTCTTTGCTGTAGTTGTTTTTACCTCAGAAAGATGTCAAACATAATTTCGTTTTCCGTTGGAGAGGGGAAAGTGAAGAAATTCTGTTGCATAGGGATCAATAATTGGTATGACCCTCTTGCAACCAGATTTTCTGTAAGGCTCTTGTGAGTTATGTAGAAATATATTTCTTTTTCCCAAAGCAGATATGTTTCACTTCTTGAGTTATCCTCGGGGGGAAATCTAATAAAATGCAATTTTCCTTCCTAATGGTTCTCCAAAAAACTACATTAGATTCCGATTTTAAGATCTTAAGGCTGCCACATTCATTCATTGCATATTTTTACTTTGAAGAATAACACGCGTCAGCTGAGATGGGAACATGCACATGAATATAAATTAAAAATCAAACACAACTCGAAAATGCCAATTTTCCAACATGTGTTTTCTGTAATTTTTTTCCGAAAAGGTACTTCCGTCAGATTTATGTACGCCATTCAATACAACCAAAAAGATAATCCAAAAAGATGCAAAAGCGAGTAAGGGATAATTGCACGGCCTGTTAATATTATAAGGGAAACCACAAATTAAACAAGCAAGTAGAGGGCTATAATTTGACTCCTGTAATACATATATGATCATAATGCAAAATTTGCCTTGTAAGAAATTCTTTATAAGCATTCTCAATCAATAAATATGAGAAATTCATGTATTACTAATTTAATATCCTGAGTTTTGAAACTAGAACTGATATTTACAAATGTTGCTAGTAAATCTTGCTGTCACAAATCGTTTGCAGCCGCTATAATGCCGCTAAATTCTGTTTAAAAAATTTGTGCTAAAAATTTTAGCGGTAGGATAATTTATAAATATCAACACATTTTTGTTAACAATAGTAGTAGTAAAAGATAATAAAATTGGAGCATTATATCCAGTGAATAATTTCAAATGACAAAAAGCTTTTATAAAACATTAGCATCGTTTTTACTTCCTTCTACCAGTAAAGAAAATATTTTAATTGGAAAAAAATTGGGCATATTATTTTAACAAAAATATCAATTTTTACCGTTCTCGAATCCATATAGGCGAAGGTTTTGTGTAACATCTACACGTAAGAGCAGAATAAATGTATCCATTTTTTTCCAAAGATGATTGTAAAATAGATTTAAAAATGGGTTCAGATGGGATTTTTTTGTGACGTACCTACATATGTATCTCGGATAACTCAAGAACGATTAACCCGAGAAAGTGGAAATATTATATATTGGACTGATATTATAACATCTAGTTGTGCATCTTCCCTTTTCACTACAGTAGGCCACACCAAACTTATATATGTACAAGTTCAGTTCGGCCTATTGTATATATATATGCGGCGGTATGTAGCATATATATCTATGTATATATACATACATACATACCCACCTACGTACTACCTACCGACTCGGTGAGCTCTGATTTTTATTTTATATATTGGTAAATTGCACAGGTTTTTGCTTTAAAATTGGATGAATTATATTGCCCTTATTTTCCAGTTAAGATTTTGCTGCCTTTAGTTAATCTAATGGAAAATTTGTAGGTATCAGCAGCTTAAAACTATCGACAATTTAAAAGTGTATGTAACGCTAAGATTAATGTGTCGCGAATGTGTTTACATTTGAAACTGTTAGTCACGGAGACATTCGAGTGACGGTTTGTACTCCGTGCTTTTAGGTGGTGTGGTGTATTTAATTATGGCTAAGCATACAAGGGAAGGGATGCCTAAGGGAAGGGATGCCTTCGTGGAGGACATTCTAAGGGAAACTGGCTCGTATACACGTTACACATGGGGAAAACCACGAAAAAACCCATGCAGCCAGCCCGTTCGCGGGATTCGAACCTCGGACCGAACTACCAGTGTTCAGCTACTTTACCGATCGGCCGCTGGTGGGCCCCGTGCTTTTAGGAGTACAGTGAATGATGTCGAAGCACCAAAATCAGTGTTGCTCTGCCCAATGGGAACTGAAGTTAACTTTAAATTTTGGTGCCCCAAAAATTTTGTTTTCTTGCCTGTTAGACGAATTTATTTTCTGATTTCTAGTAGAAACTCTATTTGCAATTTTTTTTTTTTTTTTTTTTTACTGTTTTCGTTGTTTTAGGTTGTTTATTTTTGCAATTTTTATTTAACAATATTTCAGTTTTTATATATTTTTTTTCCTGCCGCGGAGTGAGAAATGAATTGATTGAATGAGAAATATATCTCTAATGACATTCGAGTAAGTACGTTGAAATGGAGTGCAGCAAAATATATGTATAATTTAATAAGCCATGTGATCATGCGGTTTCCGCATCAGATTTTTAATAAACGTTAGCAAAACGTTTCTTTTACTTAAAAGATAATTAATTTAAAGATTAATTTATAATGCACGTTCTCGTATTTCTTACATGAGGTGGATGCAGTCATTGTGTTACAATAAAGCATATAGAAAGAGAGATTTAGCCTGGTATGTTATATGTACGTAATTAGTAAAATGCTTCAAGCCAAAATGAATTGTTTTAATCTTGAAATAGTCGCCGTTACAGCTTTTATCTTCAGTAATTCTCAGATTGAGAAATGTCTTAACTTTATTTTTATTTGGAATATCTGCCATTATAAGTAGCCAATAAAAGTTAGTTATCTCTTTAAATATTGTAGTAATAATATATGCGTTTCAACAATTTAAATTTCGTATCAATTTTGATGAGATACAATATACCCTGCTGAATAAGAGACTCAAGTGGCAAATTTCTTCTTTCTGGTTTATTTTAAAATAGCCGAATGAAATATTGAAAGGCAAAGAAAGTTTTTTGGGTAGAAAAGAAAAGGCTTTCTTATGCCTACATTTGTTTCCCCATTATTCAGCAGAAAATACCTGCGGCATGCATTTTTCTCACGTCGCGATCTCTATTCAGCGTTGTCTTAGAAGTGGCATGTTTTCTGATATATTCTATACGTCGAATGTCAGCATTATATGAAAGATTTATTTCCTCCTTCCCCACTGCTTTGATCTGACCATCCATTGCCAAGACTGAAGACGTAGTGATCCTATACTGTTGACATGTTGTTGTGTATATTTTATTATACAGGATATATTTTCTGATTATCAGTTTTCAATTTAACTCTGGCAGGTAAACAGACAAAGATTATAGTTTGGCTTTACCAAAGCGTATACGAAGGTTTTTTTACTTCGATTCCGAAAGAGAATAATAGTAAATAAGGAATCCGTTACTTTATAAGCTGCTTCCCTTTTAAAGCAACCATTTGGACTTTTTAAGTGGCAGTTCTTAAAATATTATAAGCAGTCGTATAGCATTCCTTGAATATTTTTGGATCCACGCAAGCCAAATCAAGATAATATGTTACTGCAGTTTCTTAAACAAAAGCAATTATTTTGGAAAGTTTTTATTTTATGTTGCATTAATTAGAACGAAAGTTCAATATAAATGTATTTTTCGGAAATATTTTATACATTTCCTCTACACTACACTGATTTTCAACTTCATTTGGAATTTAGTTTTAAGCTGCAATACATTTTTAATTATTTTCACTGTACGCGTGTCTTAATTGAATTTAATTATATTGTTATGAATTTTGTACATATATAAATAATTTTAGTGAATTTATATGTGAAATTGTTGTATTTTTCTGATTAATGCAACATGAAAATATAAAGGTATGATGCTTTGCCAGAAAAGGAGGATTACAGGAACAAGTCTTATTAACATTGAATAAATGGCTATCTTGTTAAATTGAGAAGATATAGACAAGCTGGCGATGGTTTTTGTGACTAATTTTCGTCGCAGATTTGGTGAGAAATAGCCAAAAGTCGCCAACATTGGCGACATATGGCGACATTTTGGTTCGGACTTTGTATAACTGTAATAGGGAATTGTAATTGAAAAACTGTAATCGATCATTTGTGTAACTCTAACTGTAATCATATCCAGCTGTCAAGTACTAAAGATTACTCGGCGGCCAGGGAATATTTTATAAGACCGGAGAGGGCACTAGTTTCAGAGTAGCAGTTGTTAGTTCAGAGCAACTTCGGAATATTGAGATATCTGTGAGAGCTTCGCTTTTTAGATTCTCTTTAAACTGCATTGAGTTTAACGTCCTTTGTAGTTTGAAGTGTAACTACTGATTGTACTATGAGGTACTCTTCAGAGTTGTACGAGTATTTTGGTGGAAAGTTTCAGACCTATGAATTATTTCTTTTAAAAGAAACAATTCAGAGTTTAATTAAATTTATTTTATCAATAAAACAAATGATAGCTTGATGAAATTTAGTTCATCACTAAAATACATTTTATTAAGCTATCGTCGGTCACCTATTACAAATCCATTCACACGGAAACAGTAAGGTTCACCAAAGCGATTTAATTACTAAGAAATCATGAATTACATCCAACCGAGAAATGCTATTTATTTTGTTCTAAATTTGCATATATAAATTCATTCGATATATTTATTTATGTGTTTGAATACAGAGAACTAATTTGTGTTTATTGCATAAATACTTTTTTTAAAAAGATGATAATGGGAGAATTTGAAGAAAACGTTTTGGCCATTGCATTATATAAAACAGCTGATAACGTGTAATCTTCGAGGCAGTGTAGTAAAATCTTCAATATTTTAATTAGTAATTTAATTAATATGTGAGATATGACAGGAAAAGAGCAAACTTGAAATAATGTTTTCTCTTCCGTTATCGTAAGTAAAATAGCAAAAATTGGCTGCTGCTGGGCTGTGACTTATATATTTATCGCTTCCAGTGAACCTAATATCAATATAATGAATTTTAATGAAAGTAAAACCAAGCGAAGACACAATCCAACAAAATAATTAGTTCCTGCGAAGTTGAAAATACGTTCCCTAGGATTATCGAAGTTAGGATGATTAATGTTTCTGCTCTTTTATAAAGGAAGAAATAAAATATCACCCAGAGCGAAAGTGAAGAAAAAATCGAAATTGCATAATCGCAGAATTTCCAGTTTAAACATTTTTTTTTAGAAACAGAAAAGTAAGAGATACGAACAATAAAAATACAAATCAGTAACAAGTTTTATGAGGCAATATTAATATCAGAATATGATGAAATAATGGTATTTCCCAGCAATTTTTTTAATTGTAGTGATAGTGCAGCGTATTAATTAATTTGTTGTGTGAAAGTTTCTACTCTGACTGGTAAATTATAGTTTGAAAATCTGTTAAGAAAAGTAAGCAACAAAATGTCTGTCTAATAAAGTATTTCTCGGACATTTATGATGTGCCGTTCACCTTTAGCAAATACTTAATATAACATAAGTAAATTTCTATCCACTTTTTCTCATATTTTCCTTATGTATATTGTCACGTTTCGCAATATATTGAATGCACACAGAGTTGATGATAGCTTGATAAAATTAATTTTACCAAAAGGAACTCGTTACAGCTCTAGAGCTTTCCTTAAAAATATTAACTGCAAAATATTAACTGAGATTAGGTTATTTGTATATTGATGAAATGCATTTACAGTCATATTTAATTAATTATACTGTATTAATGCTAACTATTTTTAGCAACTTATAATATATTAATTTCATTACATTACATTATTCGTGCATTAATGAAATAAATTTACTGTCATATTTAGCTGAATTATATAAAAGCTGGATTTTTTTACTAGTCAAGTAACAAAATATTGCCTACGTAATGACAAGTCCTACACTGAAGGATTAAACTTCAACCAAATTATTCATATTCAGCTCCACTTTCTCTACACACTACTCTAAGATCTTCTTCACTATTAGCTGTCTACAGCCTATTTCTTATTCAGTTTTAGAATTTCTATCGTACTTAAGCCGCTAACTAAGACGAAGGGAATGGTCATGTGAAGTTACTGTACAATACTATATAAATCAAGATTAAATTCAAGTATGTGCTTTTGCACCAAAACCATGGTATTGATATTTGAATCTCGATTCTTCATTGATTCTTAATAAATTCTTTAAATCCAAGTATGCTTTTAAAATTCCATAGCAAATTCCAGGTCAAAAGGCTAGTTGGATGCATCCATGTTTTAAATATCTTGAAGCATCTTGTGCCGTTCACCTTTAGCAAATACTTGATATAACATAACACGTAAATTTCTATCCCCTTTTCCCATATTTTCCTTATGTATAGTGTTACGTTTTGCAATATATTGAATACAGAGTTGGTGATAGCTTGATAAAATTAATTTTACCGGCAAGTCTAATTCCAGAACTTCCAGACGTTGCGATATCCAAGTACACCTTTGTTTTTTTTTTCATGCAGGTGATAAATTTTAAAAATGGTTAAATTCTCCCTATAGCCCGTTTCTTTTATAAATAGAAGCTTTGTTTAAACGCAGAAAGTGCATTCGCCGCCCAAACAATAGTGGTTAAGGGATCCTACCGCGGTACATAAGGGACCGGGTTCGATTCCCGGAGAAGGCATGGATGTCTGTAACTGTATAATATCTTTGCAGTATGGGGATACTCTATATATGGCTAGCCAAAAGTCCTCTCATGTGGTTTGGTGGAAGAGGAGAGGGTTGGGAGACCCTCGGACCCCGCCTCCCGGGGTGCTCTCACTCAAAATTGGATAGGAAGTAGAAGTCTAACCTCCTTGAGGCTTTGGCAACCATTCTTTCGTGAAATTCATAAGAAAAACAACAACAAAAAGTGCATTTTTTTTTTTAGATTCAGGTCATAATGTTTGAGTTGAAGATTGGATTCATTTTATCTGTTAAACAGATAACAAGCTCTAATTTTTTGCAAGTACACCTAGAAATATATCTATTCTATATCAGTTTCTGAATTTATTGGGCCCGCCTTTAAAGCAGCATCTTTGTTTTATAAGCATTCTATCACTCAGTTGGAAAGTTTGGAAAAATGGCACAAATCGGTTTTATTTTTCCAATGAACTTCTATTAGAAGTAGAAGTAGGCAACTAAAATGTACATCATTTACAATACAGCGTTGTCCGTGTAACCTGTCTTTAAAATAGCAAATTTAGTCACTGATTTAATGACTAGATGAAATGGCTTACTTCGATGTTTCTCTACTAGATGTTGTCGATGTTTGACATAGTATATGAACGACGTATTTGGTACCTGCCATTTCAAATGGGGCATGAAACTATTTAGCGTCAAGTTATCCGTGCAATGCTATCAGCAGTAAATAACAAATTTTTATTCAGCGGAATTTCTTACTGTTAAAAAAAAGTTCTTCATAACAGGAAATAATAATTTCTCCTCTTTCATTTATTACGGCCTCCGCTGTTTGGAACTACACGGAAAAGGAGGGATGCTCGGTGAAGGACCACACATTAAGGTAAACCGACTCGTATCCACGTTACGCGTGGGTAGAACAAGAAAAACGCTCATACAACCAGTTCTTTTTCTGAGACTCGAACCCCTGACTGAACAACTAGTGTTCAGCGGCTTTTACTACTCAGCCGCTGGTGGGCTGATGATTCCTCCTTTCTATCAGTTTTCAAACTTCTACCAAATAATAACTTTTAGCGGGTTAGTTTATCCCTTATGAAACGCGCATAATGAAAAATTTAAGATTCATTCGTTGGCAAAGCTAATTCATGAAGTTTTAGGGTGATATTTGATGTTTTTAAATAGTTACATATAGAGTTTTGAATGTTTTCTGCTATCACGTCGTTTCTTCATTGTATGTGCCTTTACTAAAATGATATTTTTTATTATTATCTCGGTTGTGGTTTATGTAGCATAGCCTGTGTTATCTACTTTTGGATTGACAGAATCAATTCTTCCGGAATAGTACGCCGTTTCCGTGGCCTTACAATAAGTGTACTGTATTATAAAAAACAAGGAACTTGCGATTATCTTACTTGGCTTCTACTGAAAAGAGATATGCCAGACTGGCTGTTTTACAAAGTTGTCTTTGGGTTCTGTTCTGCATAAAAAAAAAAAAAAAAAAAAAAAAAAAAAAAAAAAAAAAAAAAAGCAGATCGCTATCCTTTGCAGTTAGATGGATTTTTATGTGGTACATGGAACTTAGAACATGGAAAGCTTTCTAGCTTTAATCGAGAAAATGTTTTGGAATGTTAGACATATTACTAACCTATTATTTAAAAGATACTGTATTTTAAAAAGACATCCTGCACTTTTTCTTAGTCTCAGCAATAACTAAAACAGAAAAAAAAAAAAAAAAAAAAAAAACAGGGATATTTTTTTTCAAGAAAAAACGAATTATTATTGTTTTCAATCTGAAAATATTCAAATATTTTTTTCAAACCTAGAGATGTTCTTTAGCTACTTTTATCACTTTAATATTTATTTTATGTGATGAATACTCATCATATATTTAACAATAAAAAACTGAAGCGAAATCTCTTGGGCTCTTTGAAATTTTCAAAATTTAGTTAGCGTTAAAATTATGAAAATAATTAATAGAACTCTTTTTTAATCATTATTTTTAATAAGTAAGTATATTTTTGTATTAAACCTTGAAGAATTATTTTTAATTTCTCATGGAACAAAAGGTATAAATTGTTTTATACCTTTTGTAAAAATTAGTATTTATTCACATTTAACTAAGCTTTTTTTATTTTTTACATTTTATATTTAGTAATATTTTAAAATTCAATAAAGTAATATTTAGGAAATTTTAATAATAGTATTTGTTTTTGCCTGTGTAAATATGATTGGTTTTGCTGCTTTGATTAGTACAGTGATTAGCGTTGCTGGTTGCTGTATAGGCAGCTCTATCCGTTGAATCCTGGATGTTTGTGAATGTAATAGTGTCTTTGGTACTTAAAATACGCAACGAACCGAAAGTCCCTTTGAATGATTTGGTAGTAGCGGAATAGCGGTGGGAGACTATTACACTGATCTCCCGGGTTATTCCTCCTTCAAAATAAAGTTGGATCTGGGCAAAGTCGTAATATCACGTATAAAAGCCCAAATACTCATGCGAGCGACAATTTAATCTCGAGCTCCTCACCAAGATAAAAAATGTTTGGACTTTTTCTGATAACACTGTCAAACAAGTAAGTCACAGCAACAAGAACGTAATTAGTTCAGTACTGAGTCAAAAAATATTAAAGAATGAATGACACTTTTTCTTCATTGAGCTCTTCATTTCCGTTCATTAAATCGACAGAAATATGCCCATATGTATATATATATATAAGGTCTTCATTCGTTAACTAAATCTCTACTTAATCTCTATTCTTCTACAATGTATAATAACAAGAACGTGGTAAAAAATATATAAAAAAACAATAATTACAAATATTTTCTTGCTTTTCTATTCAGCATGTATTCAGCTTATATTATGTGTATAATATATAATATTAATTTGATAAGAAGATGTACAAAAATAAATAATACTGACTATTTTTCTCTGCTGTTCCTAAAATCAATAAAAATTAGTGAAATTTTGATAATGCCCTGCTAAAATGCGATTACGGGTGAATAGAATCTTATCTTAATAGTAATTATTGCATTCATAGATCTCATATGTGATAATCGAGACGTCTGAGTGCTTTCGAATTTTCTGGTTAGATCTTTGTTTATGAAAATGTGAGTTAGATTAGGTTATTTGAATATGGCAAAACTGCACAGAGCTATCTGGCTAGAGTGAAAGGAGTAATTTCTACGGAAACTATCCCGTATTCACATTACACATTGAACTATCCACGCAGTCACTTTGTTTGCCTGGGAACAAGCACAGTTCTAACTCACAGGCTTTAGCAGTCTTAACAACTCGGCAACTGGTGAGGCCTGTAAAAATGGTGTTTATATGTTACCTTGAAAGACCCAAACGGGAAAATATGGACATTCTCCGGTTAACGTAAACACATACCAAATACATCGGTGAGAGCCGGAATATTGGGTTATACATTCGGATAATAGACCCACGAGCGGCTAAGCGGAAGAGACCCTGAACACTGGTATTTCAATTCGAGGTTAGAATCCCGGGAACGGGCTGACTACATGGGCGTTTTCGTGGGTTTTTTTTTTTTTTTTTTTTTCTTTTCGTGTTTAGCGTGTAGAGACATTAGGTATTTTTCGAAGCAGGCAAGATGAAAAATAGCAAACGCCTTCGCCTGGAATCGAACAACGGACCTCTGAAATACCAGCCCAGCGTGCAGAACCACTACGCCACGAAGGCACGCTAGGAAAGCGGGAGAAATACCTTATAAACGTGTTGATACGAGCGAGTTTTCCTTAGAAAGTCCTCCACGAAGACATCCTCCCCTTCGTATAGTGCCTTTGGGCGGAACACGTAATAATAATACATTGGAACAATTACAGTTGTATGTCAGCAAGCACATATATGCTGTGCTGCATTTCGAAACAAGTCTCTGGGAAGGCAGACATAGAGTAGCTATAAAAGCTAGGGTTTTTTACGCAATTCAAAGTGTCATAACAGTTTACGTTGTTGCATTAAATAAGATTGTATAACGTGAATCACATAATTAAGTAAGCGTATTAATGGTGTTATTTTAAAATGCACTGTTTTTTTTAAGTTAAACGGATATTTACATGCGCCACTATCTAAGCTTTTTTCTTATTTTTTCATATATCGTAATATGATTTAATAGTAAAGTATGATTTCAAACATAACAAAACTATTTTTATTCAACATTCAGCATCAGCATATAGCTCGGGTACTTTAATACATTTTTTGATCGAAGGAAACAAGTTGGCTCTATGTGTGCTTTCGTGATTTTCTTTGTATGTAACTTGAAAACATGTTAGTTTGTCTTACAAAATCCTGTACGTAGATTTCTATCCCCTTTAACAGGCCGTATTTTCCTTATGTATATTGTTGCGTGCTTACGGTTTCGCAATATATTGAATGCACACAGAGTTGATGATAGCTTGATAAAATTAATTTTACTAAAAGGAACTCGTCACAGTTCTAGAACTTCCCTTAAAAATATTCATACATTTCTTCACAGTATCACAGTGTACAATCAGTAATTGCACTTCAAACTACTAAGAACGTTAAAAACAACGCAATGCAAAATGCACCTAAGAAAGCTAATACGGATCTTATAATACAATTCGAATTCAGCTCTGAACTAACAAAAACACAGAGCACAGGCTCTTCCCGGTTTTAGACAGTCCTTCCCCGGCCGCCGAGTAGTCTCTAGGGCTTCTCCAAATTACTCTACGGCATATAAGGGTGAGATACGGTTATAGCTACATATGGAGTCAATTACATTTAATCAATTATTATACCCATTACGGTGATACAGAGATAGAAACAAAATATCGCCAAGTTTCGGGACTTTTGGCGATTTCTCTCCAAACCCGCCCCCAGATTGGCGATATTTCGCCATTTTAGCGAGATAGCCATTTACTTAATGTTAAATATCCTTGCCTGTGTATTCTTTCTTATCCGGCAAAGCTTCGCTTCTAGCCATTTACTTAATCTGTATTCTTGCTTATCCGGCAAAGCTTAGCTTCTTTAGATTTTCATGTTACACTACGCAGAAAAATAAAGCAATTTCACATATAAGTTCACTAAAATTAATTATATAAGTACAAAATTCGTAACATCACGTTCCCCCCCTTGACTTCATTCAAACACTAATATACTTTTCAATATTTTTTCTTTTCAACCTCACTACGTTCAATAAAATAGCACAGAAACAAACTCAGATTTCTTAATGAATTCTTTTTGATTTGAGTTTAATTTTAGTCCACAAAGAAGATTTAATTTCAGCTGTTAGCAATAATAAATAATATTTTTATTTAAAAAGCAAAACGAATTTCTTACATTATTTTCTATATTTCTTAAACTTTCATGCTTTTCAGAATATTTTAAGGACAAATTTTTACTTGGAGCATTATATTGCAACCAAATGTTTTCAGACTGCGTTTCATGCGTAAAATTTCTCCAATAACAAATTATTTGATGGGGAAGGACTGTCTAAAACCGGGGAGAGCCTGTGCTCTGTGTTTTTGTTAGTTCTTGGAAAATCATTAAGATCTATTTGTTGAGGAAAACTGCAACGTAAAATGATACAGCATTTTTCTATCAAATAAATTCAATTTATTTTATGCAAATGGTATTAATATACAACAGGGAAAATTTCTTGAAATGCTACAGCTGTAAAGAAATTATTGATTGGGACTTTAGAGCAAATGGTCGTGATACTGAAAACACGCACGACAAATGTATGTTGATGACTGGGAACAAAGCCTCTTTAAAAATGCTTTCTGTTAAAATATCGGAAAACAATCACCAAAGAAGAAGCGGAAGAAATTTATGTTTCCCTTCTCAATCTTGCATTTATTTCCGTACGCCATGTAAGGCAAATAACATAAAAATTATAACCGTAATTATATCTATCCTCAGCAAAAGAGAAGATTTGATAGCAGTAAAAAATATATTATCAAGAGTCACTTTCAGTTGCACTCTGTGTGTTTTTTTATTCTGTGACTGGTATACAAATCATTAAAAAATAGCTATGAATGTGAGGAAAAACTATCGTCTTTTTTATCTCGATGTAGAGACTTCGATGTATATGAAATCGTCTCAATCGTTCAGTTGGTCAGAATTGGATTTCATCGGTAATAAAAATCGAAATTTCAGCACAAAAGAGAATTTTAGTATCGGCTTTACGATTTATTTGAATATTCATGCTTTTAGTAGAAACTTACGATTCGAAGCCATAATATTGTCTTTGCGTAGACCAGAGTTCATAACATGACATTCTGATTTTTCGTCACTGTCAAATGATTTGAATATTAAGCTATTGAAGCGTACGTTAATTAAAGTTATGTTTCCAATTCTGGTGAGAAAAAAACTCCCCCCTCCACATAAAACTGTAGAAACTCTTAGTTATTTCGAAACAGAAGTTAGGAAAAAACAACTGTACAAACATCGGGATTCGATCTGCCAAGTAATAAATAAATACACTACAGCTGAAAAACGCGATAAATACTTGTAATACTACTGAATTTTGGTATTTTAGGAAATATATCCAATATCTGCGAATAAATGTTTAGTGTCCTTCTTTTATTTCCTTGTTATTAAGCATTCGTTAGGACTTGGAATCCTTAGGATTGGTTAGGCTTGTTAGGTCTTCGGGTATCATATTTAAATCGAAATAGCCATTTTGAACGCTTTCAAATCCATTTCAACGATATTATTCCGTGTCATCTGTGCGTACGGACAGAATGAAGGACTCTTTTTTCAAAAATGGGTTTAAATGGATTCATAAGAGACTTTTTTAAACGTCTGTACGTACGTACGTATGTAGCTTGCATACTCGAATAGCCATAGAACGTTGAAATTTCGGATAACCTGCGCAACGCTGATGACAAGGGTAAAATCGGAACCTGAACTCAAAATCTTGAAAACTGAAACTTTTCTAACCTAAACCAAAACCTTCCTTATGCCGATCTTGCATATTGGATACGTGCAAACTTTTGTATGTGTCTCTATTGCTACTTGGACGCTATTTCCCTCGCTCTTTTCCTATCGCAGCACTATTCAGAAATGTAAATGTTCTGGAAAATTGGCACGAGTAGAGTGCCTAGTAAACTGTGGCCAAAAATGCCAATTGAAATAAAAAGGGAATTTAATCTGCCTCGATTGTCAATTTTCCTATTCATTATGGATTAGCAATCAAACTTCTTCCCCTTCAGTGTGGATCTACATGCTTCGCAACCAGCATTTCTGCGTTTCTACATCTCAGTGTTACTGCATATGTACTTCTTACATATATACATATATATATATATTTAATAAATTATTACATATACATACTTATTACATACACACGCACACACACCATCATACACACACTTATATATATATATATAGAGAGAGAGAGAGAGAGAAATACTCATATAGGAACACTGAGACTTGGAAACGCAGAAATATTGATGGCGCAGCACGTAAATAGCATAGAATGTAGATGATTATCCAACAATAAGAATTCTGATTGCGTAGAACGCTGCAAAGTTGAATTCATAATAAATAGGAAATTTGGCAGTCGAGACGGATTAAATTTCATTTTTATTTCAATTGACATTTGTGGCCACAATTTATTTACTCACAATTACTAAACGTGCCTATTCAACAACATTTACATTTTTGATAATGCTGCGATAGGAAGAGAGCACAGCGAAATGTGTCTTTACAGGTAGAAATGTATATAAGCTAAAATGCGCAGTTATCCAACAAAGAAGCTGACTGGAGAAGGTTTTGATTTAGGTTAGAAAGGTTTCAGTTCTCAAAATTTTGCGTTCAAGTTCCGAATTAGCTACGTCATCAAGCCATGTGACATATGTTAATCCAGAAAAGTTATTACTACTTTTAGAATACAGAGAGGAAATACCCAGATTCAAAATAAGGAAGTAAGGTGCTATTATTAAATTAAATTATAAAGCTGATTTACGTATTTTTATCTTACACACACAACACAGACATATATATTGCTACTCTCTTTCCTGGCTCGGTAAACGAAGTTTTTTAATTCTTATATTTTGGTAAATTGTGCATTTTTTGCTGAAGAAGTGATTGAATTATATTTTTCTTATGATCCAGTTATGGTTTCTATGCTTTTAGTTAATCTGCATGGAATAGTTTTAGAATTATTAATAATTTACAAGTGGCTAAACCCAAAACTTTTAGTAGAGTAGTGAATTAAGTATTTTGGTGCACCAAATTCAGCATCTTTTTGCACAAACAGATCAGAAGTTAACTTTCAGTTCTGCGCACCGAAAATTTTGTCTTCCTGTCCCCTGGCCGAATTGCTTGTTTCTGCTTAGAAACTCTAATTTAAGTAGTAAAATCTACTTTTTTAACTGTTTTAAATGTATCTGGTGTTTTAGAATGCTCTGTGTTTTACAAATTTTAATGAAGTTTGAGTTTTTATGTATTTTTGCCATGCCGCGATATGAGAACTGAAATGATTGAATTAGAAATATATCTCTAATGAAATTCGAAGAAATAAGTTTAAATAAAGGGCAGCAAAAAATTCGTAAGTCATATAATGTCCAATTCAGGTATTTTCTAGTCATTTTATTGTGCGCTTAGTCTTCGCAAAAGATCTTTGGCTGGCCTACAAAAGCTCAAATTATTCCAGCAATTAGCAATGGGTGGTACACTGCTCAAAAAAAAAAAAAAAAAAAAAAAAAAAAAAAAAAAAAAAAAAAAAAAGGACAGTGCTATATCTCCCGTTCTACTGGGGCGATTCACAAAATTCAAATTGCGTTCCTCATGTCTCGAAAGCGCGATTTAGGATATATATTAGATTTATATATAGCACTTGTTATGTCGTGGAGCAAAAACAATTTTTCTTTACACCTGACTGCCATTGGCTCCGACATAGCAATGTGAATACTCTACATCTAAAATTTTAAAACACCATTCCAGAATTTTTAATGTTTATTAAATAGAATTTCTATTCATATATTTGCATGTTATACACTATAAACACAATAAACAAAATTTGAACTCATCTGCACCAGCGTGAATAAGCCTGGCATAATATTCTGAACTCGACGTAACTTTAGCAGAAAAAATAACGCAAATTCAAACACAAGGTTTCATCCTTTCCAATGCAGCTAATTTTCTACATATATTTTAATAATATCCGCAGCGATACAGCGGATTCATTTCATTCACCCAAAACTCAAATGTTTTTAACGCAATAGTATCGCAAAGGAAAACATCGACTCAAAATCAAAAGAATATTAAAAATCTATAGAATATCATCCGCTGTTGCCATTCCAGCACTGCCAAGTTTTTCTTCTTGCAGCTGTTGCCAGACTTATCCTCGCTGTATGATGAGAGGTACAACATCCTCCCACCCTGATTTTCTCAAAATCAGACATTGCACAAAGTTTTTTAACATTACGAATAAAACAAAACAATACTATGTATTAGTTTAGAAAACACATAAAAGAAACTCGGTTAACATACAATATATATGACAGATCATACTAAAATGAGATCAATAAAGAATAAACTTCTAATTAAAGTCAGTGATAAAGAAAAGAGGATATAAGTCCAAAACGTCTATATTGTACATTATTTCTATGAGCATGTCCTTGGTTTTAAGAGTCTACCGTATCTAGATCTGTTTTCAGTTGCCAGATTTAGCACAGGATCACTGGTAGTTGAAACTTCTAGTGGATACAGTTTTTTGATTGGTCTTACCAAATATCCACTGCTTGTTTTTACCTGTACCACTCTGGTAGCCCCATCTCTGCTATATTTTTACAATTATATAATTAATTTATTGACTGAATATTTTTACAATTTTTCCCATTGGCCACATTACACGTTTTTTATTGTCTAGTTCTATGAGGACTACATACCCCACCTTTAGGTTTTGACATGAAGCGCTTGCCTTCTGCACTAGTTGAGCCAGATATTCCTTGCGGAAGCGACTTCTCAGTTCTTATCTCAACGTATTGCAGTAATTTACACGCACATTCAGTTTCTGGGAATCGATGTAATCCAGATCTGGTACCCCCACTTGTTTTATGTCTTGCAAAATCAGGGAAGGTGTCAGAGGTACGAGCTCTTCCGAATCATCATAGATGTATGTTAAAGGACGGTTGTTTAATGTGGATTCAACATCACACAGGACGGTCAATAACTCCTCGAAATCACCGACGATCTCCCTAGAATTCGCACGAGAAGAGTCTTGGTGGAACGAACTAAGCGCTCCCACCATCCCCCCACCACGCAGCCGTAGGGGGGTAATTTCCATTTTATTAGAAAACACTCGTTTTCTGTGATTTTTCTCCAATCCAGGCATCGCAGAGCATTGTCTTCTCCGGTAAAATTGGTTCCGCTATCTGAATACACTGTCGCCGGACCGCCTCGTCTGGCAATGAACCGTCTCAGAGCCTGTAGAAACGTTTCGGTACTCAGAGAGGTGATAGGTTCCAGGTGAATTGCCCGGTATACGGTGCAGGTGAACAAGACGATCCAAGCTTTACTCTTTGGTCTCAGAAGTAAAGGTCCACAAAGATCGACTCCATTTGTTTCAAAGACTGCCGAATCTCTTATTCTGTCAAGGGGTAACTCGATCGGAGGGGTAGATAAAGTCTTAGCGGTAAATCTCCTACATACTACACATCGACTTACGCAAGATCTTACATTACGTTTCGACGAAATGATCCAGTGTCGCTCTCTTAACTTAGCAGCTAATATCTGCACTCCCGCATGACAGTTCTTTTCATGATATTCTCTTATGAGGCATTCAGTTAAATAATGCTTGGCCGGAAGCAACATGGGATAAAGGAAGCAGAATGCATCATCACGTTCAATGATTTTAGTTTTAACTCTGAGGACTACGTCGTTGTCTCTCACCACCAATAATCCATGAACGGAATCTCCTTTCTCTTGAAAGTGCTTCCCTTGCTCTAAACTCCACAAAAATGTTTCGGCGTTAGTTTTTTCTTCTACTGTTAAGGTATCCGAAGAATACGAGGGCTTCTTTAGGAGTTTATCAGTAAAGCGTAGAACCCAGCAGAATACTCGAACTATTTTAGAAAAACTCGAAAAACGTTTGTACCACTCCAGAATCTTCTAATTTTATACTCAAATTGACAATCACTCCCTTCGTAATTTCTGCTGCAACAGAATTTTCGTCTAGAGTAAACTCAAAGTCTGGCCATTCTTTCGGAGAGCTTTTCAGAAATTCGGGGCCCTCTCACCAATTGCATTGCCGCAAATGTTCAAGCGTACAGCCACGAGATGCCACATCTGCCGGATTCAATTTTCCAGGGATATGTCTCCAACATTCCTGCTTCGAGAGTTTCCGAATATCTTTTACTCTATTATTCACAAATACTCCCCAGTTTTCCTCTCGTTGTATCCAGCTAAGAGCCACAGTAGCGTCTGTCCAGTAATATATCGGGACATCGACTAAGCACAGGGTTTCAACAGTATACCTTGCCAAGCGTGCACCTAGAACACAGGCTAGCAACTCCAAACGCGGAATAGTTATTTTCTTTAACGGCGATACCCGTGATTTTGCTATGACGAATTTCACGAAAACTTTGTCTTCTTTCTTACTTCGTAAGTAAATGACAGTTGCATAAGCAGCTTGACTGGCATCGCAAAAGACGTGTAGAGTCCATGAATCCTTAATTCCATGACCCATGCGACGAGGTAATTTAAGGCTGGAAAGGCTAGGCAACCTTTCGTATCATCTCTCAAATCTTGTTTGAAGTTCATCCGGTAATGGCTTATCCCAGGTCGATTTTGTTGCCCAAGCCTCTTGAAGAATTAATTTCGCAGGTAATATGACGGGCACAAAGAAACCTAGCGGGTCAAAAACAGCATGGATTAGAGACAATAGTCTCTTTTTTTGATAAATCTCTTTTAACGATTTCTCTTTGGACGGATATTGTAAGGCTGTCATCTCGTCGGTCCCACTGCAAGCCTAGAACTGCGGAGACTGGATCACTATCTTCAGCTGCTAGCTCTTGATCACCATATTGATTAAAAGTCCACATTCGAAGATCCATTTTGGCTTCTGCCATAATAGTAATCGACTGGCTCATAAAAACCTTTAGCTCTTCGTTATCATCGACTGACGTGACACAATTGTCAACATAAAATGATTTGGCAAGTTTATTCGCAACAGCTTTGAATTCAGGTGAAACGTGGGACAAATGAAATGAAATCACAGCTGCCAATAAATAGTGGCTACTAGTTAACCCTAAAACAACCCTCTTGTGACGAAACACTTCAATTCTATTATTTACTCACCACAAAAACTTTAAGTAATTTTGATTCTCACGCTCTACCACAATCTGTAAAAAGGCCCGCCTGATATCGGATATTACACCAATTGCCTTTTCCCTAAGCCGCATTAGAATGGCTGAGATTTCTTCTACAAGGTTTGAACCTTTTATCAAGCAATCATTTAGCGAAAGCGAACCAACGACTTTGCTCGACGCATCGAATTCAGGCCTAATCTTGGTAGTGAGGCTACCTAATTTTATTACTAGATGGTGTGGTAAATAATGCCCTCCGTCATCCTTTACTGATTTTGAGACAATTTCTATGACATCTTCCGCTAGCCATTCGTTAAATACTATACTATACTCATCAAATTTATTTAATTTTCTCAAATTTCTCGTAGTAGCAAAGAGCCTCTTTTCTGCAATATGCCAGTTAGAGGGAATATCAGGAGGGAATTTTAGAGCCCAAGGTAAACTCACGCAATATCTACCATCTCCGGTTCTGCAAAGGCCCCTAAGAAACTGCTCTTTCGCTGCTTGATCTTCTGCGACCCTGTAAATGCTTTGCGCATCATCTGCAATGCCGATAGTTTCTAACTTCCACATAAAGGAAGGTTCCATGTCTTGAATAAGAAGATTAGTTACTAACATAGATGGGGTACCCTCAAAGCTTTGGATAATATTTCCTTTCGATTCCCCGCACAGCGTCCATCCCAGTTTAGTATTTATGGCTGTCAAACCACCCTCAAGCTGAATTACTTCACCAGTAAGTATTTGCCCATAAATATCACTCCCTATGAGGATTTCTATTTCCTGGTGACCCTCACCGACATCTGAAATCCAAATTCTGTGTCTTTTTAATTCCTTCAATAACGGTCCTTTAGGTATGCGTGGAATGCATCCACAAATGGTATTTTGATCCAGAAAACTAAATTGGCACACTTTGTTTTTCCCAACCGGCCTTAGACCTATAGAATATCTCTTGTGGTTTTTTGACTCAGTCCTTGTTCCGCCAAATAACGCGTGAGTTAAAGCCTCAGAGGAAGTGCTTTTCAGATTTAAAGCTTCAACTGTGGATTGTAAAACGTAAGATCGTTGGGATCCACAATCCAATAGGCACCTGACCACCTTCTTTACAGTGCCTACAACTATTTCAACAATTAACGTCATAAGAGTGACTTCATTCATACATAAGGGAGAGGACATTGTACTTTGTACCATTACTGACTCGTTTCGTTTTTCCTTATTGTCAGCATTGTTTTCTGATACCTCCGAGCATAAAATTATAGGGTGAGATCGCCTACACAAATAGCATTGAATAAACTGTGGACACGTCTTCGCAAAATGCCCTGGTTTAAGACAGCGGAGGCAGCATTTTAATTCTCTTAATTTGTCCAATCTTTCCTTTAAGCTCATCGATCGAGCTGTAAAACATTCTTTGCTTTCGTGAGATTTTCCGCAAAAAACACATTTTTGTTCTTTGGCAGCAACTAGACTTGCTGCGCTAGCGATTGGTTTTTTGGTCTTTAACTTTTACATCTTTAGAATGTTCATTGCGCGAAGTAGAAGAAATTTCAAACCCAGACCTAGCTAGTGTAACTCTCTGCTCTCCTTCGACCTCTTTACGCAAAAATTCCAGGAGATTTGTCAGACGTCATCCTTCTTTATTGAAAAAAACGCTTCTCTGCCATACTCGAAGCATCTCAGCAGACAGACAAGACTCGACCATGGGATATAACCAGGAAACATTAGTATCCAGGGCTAAGCCTAAAGACTCTAGAGATCTTAGATGGGATTCGATTTTGTCAAACAGTGACAATAGCGGCAACCGATCCTTCCCTTGTGAGCGTTCATTTTGGATAATTAATTTTAACAATTCCCTCACATATATCTCGGTTAAAATTTCCTTGTTTCCAAAACGCTCCTCAAACGCAGAAATAGCTTTCGGGTAATTTTCAGCCGTTAAAGGATAACTATCTATCAACTCACTAGCTCGAGTTCCGGGTAACATTGATTGAGCTAAATAATGGAATTTGTCAACGTCATTAAGCTCCTTATCCTCATGGATCTTTTTAAATTGACCCCAAAATGTAAGGTAACTTAATAATTGGCCATCGAATTTTTTAATTTGAATTTTCGGCAACCTGTACCGTTTTTCATTAGAAGCACTTATGCAACTATCCGTGTTAGAACTCGTATTGACGCTACGGTCAACTGCATTATCTATATTCTCTTTCACCCGACGATTAAGCGTGATAAACTCGTCTGAATATTCTTCGCAGCCTATGACCTCTATTTCCAGATCATCTTCAGCGGCTTTTCCCTTAATCATTGAATCTAGTATTTCTGAATCGCAAGATCTCAACTCAGCAATTATCATCTGCAACTTCAAAATTTTGTCTTTCAATACATCTCTATCCGCTTGAACATCTTTACAAAGTTCGGTTTTTAGAATCTTAGCTGTCCTAGTAAAGGCACTGCGTGCCGTTGCACGCTTTTTCTTCAACATATCCACATCCATTTTATCTTTAAATGCAGACCCACTTAAAACTCAAAATCTGTAATGTTATCATCAATCCGACAAATCCTTAAAAACGTCTTTACTCAGCAATTCCAAAAATATAACTCAATATAATAAAAATGAACAATATGTCATAACATTCATAATACAGCAAAACAAAATTATTTTGAATATCACAACAGAAGATTTAACGCATAACCTTTTCTACGTTTACACTGCAGACGATTTAACGCATGGCATTTCGATTGAAAATTGAAACTAATTCGCATACAAATGCGAAATTCAACATTGCAGACGATAAAACGCATTACGTTTCCAAATAACACTTAAATTAATATTTACTTCTACAATAATATATTATAGCAAACACAATACTTTCTCAAGTATATTAATATAATAATCCCAACACATTCGAATCAGGATCGCAATCCTGGCTGGCTCGCCATTTTGTTATGTCGTGGAGCAAAAACAATTTTTCTTTACACCTGACCGCCACTGGCTCCGACATAGCAATGTGAATATTCTACATCTAAAATTTTAAAACACCATTCCAGAATTTTTAATGTTTATTTAGTAAAATTCTATTCATAAATTTGCATGTTATACATTATAAATACAATAAACAAAATTTGAACTTATCTGCACCAGCGTGAATAAGCCTGGCATAATATTCTGAACTCGACGCAACTTTAGCAGAAAAAATACCGCAAATTCAAACACAAGGTTTCATCCTTTCCAACGCAGCTAATTTTCTTAATATATTTTACTAATATTCGCAGCGGGACAGCGGATTCGTTTCATTCACCCTAAACACAAATGTTTTTAACGCAATAGTATCGCAAAGGAAAACATCGACTCAAAATCAAAAAAATATTAAAATCTATAGAATATCATCCGCTGTTGCCATTCCAGCACTGCCAAGTTTTTCTTCCTGCAGCTGTTCCCAGACTTATCCTCGCTGTATGATGAGAGGTACAACAGCACTATTCTAACATAGGTATTTTGACACAAAATCGGACTTTTTCTGAAACAACATACCAATGTTTTTCCATATTTCGATTCCATGACTCAAATTATGCCAGAATACCAAATTTTGTAAAAATCGTGCGAGTAGTTTTTAAAATATTAGCTCTCAAAATTTTAGCTCCTCAATGTTAATTGAATTTGGCAAATATTTATTAATATCTCTTTTTTTATTAAACTTTTTTGATTTTTTCTCTCACATTTCGAAATTTAGGTTCATTCCAAATAAAATTTACCCATTTGTAGTGTTTTATTTTTTAAATTTCTATTTTTAAATAATTTTTATAAATTTTTCGAAAAAAAATTTGAATTATAACCTATAAAATTTTTACCATCATCTTAAAGTAGGTGTATGTTTAAGCATATCTGCAAAAAATTAGATTTTTTTATTCAAAATTTTCTAAGATATACACGAATTTACACATTTTCGCGTTTTGAAATTTGGCATCTTTTTTTTTTTTTTTTTTTTTTTTTTTTGAGCGATAATAACGCCAAATGTGGTCTATGGATTTTTGTTACAGTGAATTGCCACAGCTATTTTTAACCTTAAATTTCAAGTAAAATTTTACAGAGATTTAATTATGTGAAATTTTTTCCCTTAGTGATGCGTAATAAATATTTATTAATACTATATGAAAAGCTTTTTTTTTTAAATTATAGATTATATTTTTCAAATTTTTAACTATTTCTTTTAATTTCTCTCTAACTTCTTTTTTAAAAAAAGAGTAAATTTTTACCTTCGGCGTTCTATCGTCTGCTACTTTACTTCGTTTAAATCAAATTGTCTAAAACCGAGAATTTTCTTTTGATGTTTATTTGAATTATATGACATTAACTGCATAATTTATTTCTAAACAAACTGTTGCTTTTGAAGTGGCTGAAAGAGTGGCTGATACTATCATCCATATTTTTAAAGCACAGTATATTTTTATAGAAACATAAGATTTAGAATAATTTTTTATAAAAGTCAAATTATGATATAAACATACAACCCTCTAGAGACAATTAATGGAATTTAAATAGTTATGTAGAAATGATCTGCAGCTACTTAATGGCTGGATAAGTCAGCAGATTCTGTGGAGAAGTAAGAATAATTATATAAACCAACATTCTGGATTCAATTAACAACGAGGATACGATGTTTATTAAATGAATTTAAGAAGTTTTAAAACATGAAAAATCAACTAATTTTTTATCATAAAATGTTATTTTGTGCGTAGCGTATTTTCATTATAACCTTAAAATTCTAATTTAGAATGTAATTGTCAAGAACTGAATCCTAATCATCAGTAATATAATAAGTAATTATTACGGTTATTAATAAATCCTTCTTAGAAAGTAATTGTAAATATTTCAAAAAACTTTCTGTCTGAATGCAAACATTTTTCTATGCAAATATTTTTAATTTTATATTAATCAAAATTGCACACCATATTATTTATTTGCACTTCAATTCTTACCGTCAGAATTGTCAAGAACTGAATCCTAATCATCAGTAATATAATAAGTAATTATTACGGTTATTAATAAATCCTTCTTATAAAGTAATTGTAAATATTTCAAAAAACTTTCTGTCTGAATGCAAACATTTTTCTATGCAAATATTTTTAATTTTATATTAATCAAAATTGCACACCATATTATTTATTTGCACTTCAATTCTTACCGTCAGTTCTAGTAGAATTTACAAATCAATTATATTTAATTAAGGACTGGATTAGATTGAAGTGGATTATTTAATTATGGCAAAGCACACGAGGGCTATCTGCCTAAAGGGAGGGATGCCTTCGTGGAGGACTTTCTAAGGGAAACTGGCTCGTATACACGTTACACATCGGGAAAACCACGAAAACGCCCATGCACCCAGCATGTTCGCGGGATTCGAACCTCGGACTGAACTACCAGCGTTCAGCGTCTTTACCGCTCGGCCGCTGGTGGGCTATTTAATTAAGGAATGACCATCTAAGTTTAGAAACAGTGTACCGTAACAACAATTCAATTATTGGCGCCGTATCTTTCATATTACTTCCGATTGGTAAGCTACATGATTTTTAATGAGTATTCGGGTTTTGCTCGTAACTTCACTTGGAAATCGCGTTTAAACTAGGTTAGTTGGTTATTTGAACATAGAATGAACATGGGAGCTATTTGATTAAGATGCTTTCATAGAGAACCTTTGTAAAGAAAACCTAGAAAACTACGAAAACCAACCATGCAGCCTGTGTTAGACATTGCAACAAACAATTAGTATTTAACAATCTTCAAATGCTAGGCAACTGATAAGGTTCCAATTAAATCTCCAATTTAATATTTATTTGTAAATATTTAAAATATTGTTGTATTCTTAGACACAAAAAGAAGAATTTAAGTTTTGTTAACTCGTTAGTAAACTACCAAGCCGTAGTGCAAATGAATATTCAATTTCTTTTGCAATAATTGTATTCACTTAATATTCTTGGAATATGAGCTAAAGAAGGAACGTTCTCGGAAGATTAAAGAAGTGTTTAAATTCAGTGATATTATGTTTGTCTTACAAGCTCAGGATCAAAACGATTTTGCAATTGCCCGAGTAGTTGACTTGTAAATGGCTGTGAATTAAGCAGATGACTTTTAATCTTACGTTATTCAGCCAGAAAACGTATTCCAATTGTTTTGTTTTGCATGACAATGCATCTTTTCATTATTCAATAACCAGACGGAGAACCGCTTGTGTTCCGAAAATAAGTATGTGTACTCAATCGTCCTGCATGTTCTTCAAATTTGTCTTCTTGTGGTTTTTTTCTTTCCTAAAAACTAAAGTTGCCTCTCAAAGGAACGTTGTTTTGACATTGAAGAGACAAAAGGAATATGACATCTACTTTTAGAGGCATGTCAAAAACAGATCGCTACAAACCTTCTCTTCCATTACATGTTGTGCAGTCAGACAAAAAGTTGCATCAGCGTAAATTCTATAATCTACTTTTATTACACTTTGATTACTTTATTAACATACAGTGAAAATATACTAAATCTTTTACTTCAGCTTAAGTAATTCGGAATTTTTGACGGAATTGTTGTCGGAACTAGGACTTGGAAGATAAGTCAAATTAAATATTTCGATAACCCAATAAATTCAAGGTCGAAATTTCAATATTTTATTTTCGAAGGGACGGGAAATTTTTTCAGTTTTGGTCCATTATACTAAGTATATTTGCTTCGATTCTTTATTTTTCCATAAAAGCGAAAATTTTACGCATGGTATACATATAACGCATAGCTTCAAATTAAAACTTAATAATATACAGAGTGGTTATAATTAAAGTTCCACATTGAAACGGTCATAAAAGGAAAACTACTGGATCAAATGTTATCAAACTTGGAAATCGTGTAAAGGAGGTCATGGGAATTTATTTTCCGCGAAAAAGAGGAATTTCGAAACCTCACCACCAGGGGGGAAATGGCGCTGTATGCAATATTGTTAAACGAAATATGGGTCGGAATCTAACTTAACCTTTTGTTACACGGGTTTAATATGTTGTATACCCTTAAGAAACTTTGAAGTAGGCAAATTACCATTTAAAGGCGTTAAATTCGATAAATGTGGAGTGCGCCATCCATGTAAGTGAGAAATTCGTCCGTGAAAACCACGAATTAGCGATTAGAAATGTGAGATCGCAAATCACTCCCACAAGTGCGTACAATCTGAAAATCGTTTTCTTACAGATCGCTAATTTTTAATTTTTAAGCCTCTATTCGGCACTAAAACATGAAGATACTGATTCAAAACGCTTTTAATCGATTTGGGCTGAAGAAATTCCTCATGTTATCTATCTAGTTCCATTGTATTCTCCTACTGCATTTGATTGCATAGCAGTCATTCCACACCGTTTAGTGTTGAATGACAGCTAATTTTATAACTGAACCATTTTTCTCTGAAGAGCAGTCGACAGCTGGACCACTGCTATTGCAGCTCACTTAGAGTCAATATTAAAATGTTTCGTGATACATGAACTGCAGTAACGTGGCATTTTAGATACTACGATTTTTATGCAGGGCTGGGCCCCACCTCACGAGTGTCGCACAGTTACTTAGGCAACATTTCACGAATGAACGTCTTATAGGCCAACACTTCCCCTCTTCCCACTAGACCTCAACCTCTGTGACTTTTGTCTATGGGGTTATCTCAAAAGCACTGTTTATGGTGATAATCTAAACTTTTTGGCAGAAATGAAAAATGTGATACACTGATAACATTCCTCCTGATATGCTAAGAGCTGCTGTTGAGAATGCAGTAATAGGATTTAACTTGCTTTCGGAAAATGCTGGATGCTACATTAAACATGCTTTGTAACACGTTTCGGAAAATATTAAACACATTTTAAACAGATGTTTTCGTGTCTTATTTCATTTAACAATATTGTATACAGCGCCATTTTTCCCCTGATGGTGAGTTTTTGAACTCTTTTATTTCCGCCGAAAATAAAAATTCTCATAACCTCCTTTACACGATTCCCAAGTTTGATAACATATAGTCCGGTAGTTTTCCTTTTATGACCATTTCAAAGTGGAACTTTAATAATAACCACCATGTAAAATAAGCTTTAAAAGTCTGACAGTTTGGTTCAAGTCCCAACTTTAAAAAATATATATATATAAATAAATTTTTATATTAATTCTCTTAGAAAGCATGTTTTAAGAAGCTAATTTTTCTCTCGCGTTATAGATTGTATAAAAAACATGATCTTTAATATGATTTAGATTGTTTCAGCCGATATAAGAATCGGGTTACTCTGTGGTACAGAATAAACCCTGCTGGACTGTTTTATTTCTTTGTCATTTAGCAAAAATCTTTTAATTAAAATATTTATCCTTTGGACTTCGCTTTAAACTTTATTTATAGCTAAAATGACTAGAAAATGAAAAGCTGTCTTTAGCTGAAACGCTATTCATATAATTGATATTTTAAAAAATTGACAAGAATGCAAAATGTATGGAAGTCTAGCAGTCGAAAAATCTTAATTTTCTTGTGTGAGCACTGAAAATAACTGTAGAAGGAAAGAAGAAAATTAGGGAGAAAAGTAAGCAAAAATTTGCAGGGAAATTGGGCTGTCAGATGTACCAAGATGTTCAAAAAGTTGGACGCTTTCGAATATACTTTCAGGATACTTCAAAGAATTTAGGTGTTCAAAGAGAAAACACTTGGACGAGTACACCAGCAAATACCATCAATTGAGCTTGTGTTAACAGAAAAGACAAAACGATATCATTGCAGATTAAAGTGAAGAGCGACTGGTTTTAAACTATATGGTTGTGTAAATTACGTTATAGAACATCATATCGTATCATAAATGGTGAATCCCATGATTTCCTCAGTCGAATTATTTGAAGATTCAGGAGTTTATCCAGTGATGTATGTGGATGTCACTTAAAGATGTTTTTTTCCCTTCCTGATGAAACAGCGGCCGAGCGGTAAAGTCGCTGAACACTGGTAGTTCGGTCCGAGGTTCGAATCCCGCGAACGGGCTGGCTGCATGGGCGTTTTCGTGGTTTTCCCCATGTGTAACGTGTATGCGAGCCAGTTTCCCTTAGAAAGTCCTCCAAGAAGGCATCCCTTCCCTTAGGCAGATAGCCGTAGTGTGCTTTGTCATAATAAAATAAACCAAAACCTTTTGATGAAACCAGTCTTTCCTTTCATCTCATAGCTTCAAAATGTTTAGCCTCTAAAGACTGGTTAAGGTTCTTACGAAATACTTCGTGAAGAACTTTCTAAGGGAAACCAGCTGTCATGTAAAAATTCACGAAAACGCCCATGCAACCAGCCCGTTTACCGGGATTCGAACTCCGGAGTGAACTACCAGTGTTCAGCGACTTTACCGCTCGGCCGTTTGTGGGCCTTTATGAAATGGAAGGCGATAACTTTATTTAAAATGATTGTCAGAAATATCAAGATTATTTCGAAAAGTTGGATACATTTTAATATACTTGCAGAATGCCTCAAGAAAAAGAGCAAGAATAAAGTCTGGAGCAAGAATAGTCTGGGTTGCAAAGTATTCTTCCGAAAGAAATGCAATTCAAATAAATAAAATCAAATTCAGGAAAATTTATATTAATAAATATATTTAAAATGCTCAGTTCGAAGGAATAAAGAGAAAATTTTAAAACAGTTATCTGAAGAGACAATGCAACACAAACAATTAAAATAAAAGTATAAAAATTTTTAAATTACCTAAAATAATAACTATGACAAAAATATATATAAAGAAAACTATTTGAAAAAAATAAACGCTGCACCTTTATTTACGCAGTTCGAATAGGTAAATAGAAATTTTTAAAACAGTTATTCAAAAAAAAAAAAAAACATGCAACTTAAACAATTAAAATGAAATTCGAAAAAGAAAAAGTTACTTAAAATAATAAGTTATAATTAAAAATATAATACGAGTATAAAGAACATCATTCGGGAAAAGGAACGATGGTGACTTATTTTCCTCTTTCGGGAAAGGAAACTAGGTTGCCATATATTAAGAAGTTCGCCAAGTGAACTATTCTTGGCGCGAACTGAAAAAAAAGTGCCAACATAAATTTGTGAATTTCTCCGTAAATCTCACTCCAAATTTTACAAAATTTCATATTTAGGTGTAATTTGAGTTGTAGAATCGAAATATGTAAAAAAAAATTGGTATGTTATTTCAGAAAAAGTCCGATTTTGTGTCAAAATACCTATGTTAGAATAGCGCTATATATAAATCTAATATATATCCTAAGTCGCGCTTTCGAGACATGAAGAACGCAATTTGAATTTTGTCAATTGTCAATCAGCCCAGTAGAACGGGAGAGATAGCACTGTCCCATTTTTTTTTTTTTTTTTTTTTTTTTTTTAGCAGTGTACCTTTACCTTCCACGTATGTGTAAGAAAACATCGTGAGTCTCTTCACTATTTTTGTTGAAGGTTTATTTCTGGGTGTGGAAAGAGTACTGCTTGAAAGTGTTTGTGGATTTCCCTTTCTTTAAAATAACTATAAATCTGTACTTGGTGGAGGATCCTATTGGAATGGTTTGTAGATGCCCTTTTTTTTGGCTTGTAGTCTTTGTTCATTGCTACAAGAAATGAACGTTATTGTAGTTGAAAAAAAAGAAATCAACATATGGAGAAACTGAAATAATCCTCAGTTCAAACTCTAGAGTATGCAACTTTATATGGATACAGATTCCATATCTTTAAGTCTGTTGAGTCATTCAACACTGATTTCATTAAATCAAGTATTGAATCTTTCTTTATGTATACAGTGCAATGTTCATACAGTGAATTTTTCACATATAAATAATCAGATCTTCGAATGTTAACGTCAGTGATACTGAAGACATGGAAGCATGATGAATATTTTACAGAAGAGTAGAAAACCCTCATATCATGGTTTCACAAAATTTCCAAACCGCTGATCAAATCTTGGGGAAATGCTCGCTAATCTTTTGCACGTTTTACGCACTGGAAAGCAGCAAAAGCATTTGGCACGCTGTAATTTGGTGACAGCTTTTCTCAAAAAATTTTTAAATTAAGACAGCTTTAAACACTAGAATATTCTTCGCATCACGTTACTGTTGCCCCCACTGAAAATAATTATTTATCATACGTTACTCCCAGGATGCTTATATTTATAAAATACAGTTAACTAAAATTCATTTAAGTGTACACTGGTATTAAATTAATAGAAGAAAATTTATATATATTTTTAATAATTCAAGGCTGTTAGATTTTGGATAATCTACATTTTATTGATTAAAAACTAAATAAATGCTGGTAATCACATTAATGAACTTGCGGGTTCTTGCATAGCTATCCTAGGTTTGGATGTTTGCTGGCAAGAAGCACTATGGTCACAATACTTTAAACCCTTTTTTGTTGCTAACACTAGAGAAGGAAGTCTATACATAGGGTAACCGATAATAAATTTCATAAAATAACAGTCATGGGAAAAATGAGGCGATTCATGTCTAATTTACAGATTCTGAGATTTTACCTGTAGTGGGGTACATGCAGTTAATTTAAATCCCATTTTTTGCCTTTTCTAGAATTCTAAGACCCCAAAAGTAGGTTTCGAGGACCACTTAATTCCGTGAACCACAAACTGAGAAACGCTGGTCAGTCAAAGCATGCACAGTTGGGTTCAAGTTTGTTGTGTAAGCTCGTCACTCAATTGAGTCATATCTTCTAAGTAATATAACACCAAAGATATTCGATGCCGATTAGTCGTGTTCTTCATTAGCAAATTCTCTGGTTGAAAAATATTTCTAAACAACCTGACAACTGTTGTAAAACTTAGGCCACGTATTTGTGATAAGTCACAAAACTCCAAGAAAGACATATAGCTTGATGCTACAGTTTTATAGGATTCCAGTCCAAATCATGAAATTACCCTAGTCTAAATAAGATCTTCCATGAACAACAGAGAGCAAGCTGTGTGTTTCTCATTCGCTTCAGATCAAATCATGTCTAGAATTACAGTTTAGGATATATATATGGATTCGACATCATGCAGCATATGTTCCCATTCGCTTTGACTCCATTGAACATGAAGATGGCATTACTCTTTACCAGATCAAAGAAGTAAGAGGCAAACAGTTGATTTATTCACATTATGTCTAACATTCTGAAGGCTTTGAGGCAGCAAAACGGACTTTCCTGTGCCATTCTAAAATTCTAAAATCAGCTTTCCTTTAATCGCATTACGGTTTCTTTAAGCCGACAATGAGAGGAAACAACCTTTAAAAGCTGTCACTATCCTTGGCGGTTCTCGAATAAGTTACCAGCTGAGTGATTCGCTGGTTGAAAAGGTGTTCCAAGTTCATGAATGATATTCAGACCTTAGGCGATCTTCACTTGTGTTTGCTCCCTCTTTTATTCCACCAAATAACCGTCACTTTTGCCTACCACTTAAATGAAGCCTTTGAGTCATAAATGATGAATACTTAGAAATCACCCTCAGAAACTTCATTAAATTTAAATAACAACCCACACCAGAATTTAAACATGCGTCCTTTGCGCAATACAATGTCAGGCACCTCATTTGCCAGTTTCCTCCACTACCCTTATACGTAGAACCTTAATTTTGCATTCACTTGGAGGTCATTAACATGAATTATTATTCCAATGGCTACTTATTGAAAATTTATTCATGGACATACATTTTGAGGTTATCCTTTAATTTTGAAAGGCAGTATATTATACGATGTTAGAAATGACTTTTATTAAGTGTACTAATGTATTTATGAAGTTGATATGCATGTTAATAACACTATTTGCAAAATTTATTAAGTGTAATGTTTTTAAAAATTCACTTTTGACGCTAAAATAGAGATAAATTAAAGTATCTAAGACTTCACTGATTTAATGATAACATTCGATTTTTTTTAGGATGAACATTTTTATTCTTGTGAAAAAAATAATGCATAATTTAAGGTTCAAAGCTGCTGTAAACAGCTATAAAGAAGATGATTTCCGTACATAAAATTAAAAGAATTTTTGTAATATCTCTGGCAAAATAAATGATTTTTCTGGTTGGTGCACTAATAAAAACATATCGAGTATATTCTGAAATCATCATGGAAAATTTAAGCTGAGAGATCGACGGCGGTTCGAGAGGTATAAGTATGCGATTTCAGAGAATCTTCTTTATTCATTCAAGCATGTATCCATAGGAACAAACTTCGCATTTACTTAACGATTTTGGTAATTATTCAAATTCCATCTTTTAAACTTTCTAAAAAGTACGGTATTTTTTCCACTTTTTGAAACCTAATTTGATGTAAAAATAACCCCTATAAACGACAAAATAATGCTTCTTTTCCAAAGAAATATTTAAATATCAGATTTAAGCATCATTTACATTTTTTTACTTCCGTATCGAACTCTTTGAACCTCGGATAGCTTCTGGTTTCGTACTGCGGGACAATATAAAATGATTCGGAAGTTTTATCATAACACTAGATGTTTGCGCCTTATGTAAATTTTGATTTTGTTCCCTGCAAGAGGGCGCCTGCGAACGCCGAACTACCTGTATATCTATTGTACGAACTTGTTCTTCACACAGTCTAATAAACGCAATAACGAACGTTTGTGTCTACTTTCCATCCGCTAACATGGTCCAGCGCATTTCTTTGGATGATGTGTCAAGACAATTTTTAACGTTCTGGTATAGAAGGACATTTCGTGCAGGGAAAACGGATTTATATTTTGTCTGGATTGTGAAAACAGCGGCAGGAATATGGAGTCGATTTTAAAGCAAAAGCGAATCATTAAGGGTAAGTTGACTCGTTTAATTTCACAAGTAAATGGTTTACAAAATCAAGAAAATTCTTTTTCTGCCACTGAAGTGTACGAAAATGATGTTGGTGCATTAGGTGTTGAAGTGAACTGTTTAAACAATAACATTCTTGGTACTTGTTCTGACGCAGAGTTTGGTAAATATGAAATAGAAATGAATGAACTATTTTCCAAACTGGATGCATTAAAAATTACTTTAAAGGAAGAATCAAGAAAACTTCGAAATTCAGGCAAAGATATAATAAATGCTAATGCAAACGGCTTGAAACTTCCTCGCGTGGAATTGCCAGTGTTTACTTCTAATTATGTTGATTGGATATCATTCAGGGATTTATTTCTTGCCAGTGTTGGAAATAATAGTACATTAAGTGACAGTCAAAAATTGCAATATCTTAAGCTTTCTGTGAAAGGTGAAGCTGCTGTTTTACTACAATCAGTTCAAATTTCAAACGCGAATTATGAAAAGGTATGGGAAGCGCTTACTGAACGTTATGAAAACGAAATAGAAATAATAAACGCAGCATTAAATAAATTAACTTCACAACCTGTTCTAAAACATGAATCAGCTTGAGGTTTGCAGAGATTAATTGATACAACACAACAGTGTATTGATACATTAAAAATCCTTAAACAGCCGGTAGAGCATTGGGATACTATGATTATTTTTCTGTGAAAAGGAAAACTTTATCATGAAACACTAAAAGAGTGGACGATAGAGCATTCGAACGAGAAAATTTCTGCTTTCGCTGAATTCAAGCGTTTTATTTTAAACAGAGCGAATGCTATTGTCTCTTTGGCGAAGTGCCAGAGGGAGAAGGCAGTTTTGCCTTCTGAAATTAAAACTCTGGGTTCAGGTAGCAGATACGCTTTTTCGTCTCAACTTGTAGCTAATGTGTGCGTTCATTGTAAGAGTAATTCTCATTCTCAGTTATTTAAATGTGATAGCTTTTTAGATCTCCCTATCAAAGAAAAATGGGATATTATTAAAAGGGATAAATTATGTGCTAATTGTCTGAAAGATAATAAAACGCATCCCATTTTTAAATGTCGTGCAGGCATGTGTAAATATTGTTCGAAGCCACATAATACAGTGTTATGTTCGAAAAATTCAAATGATGAAAAATGTCATATACTCATGGAACACGGAACTTCTGCTATTAGTAGCAATAACGCCACGGTGCCTGTTACGCAAGCAGTTTTATTGCCTACTGCGATTGCTTATGTTAAAGATATTAATGGCGATTTACAAAAATGCAGGATGCTAATTGATTCAGGTAGCCAGGGCTCATTTATTCGGGAGCACTGTGTAAATTTACTGCAGCTAAAGCGCACTAGTGCAAACATAAGTGTAAATGGCCTGAGCTTGCAAAAAATTGGAAAGGTTTCAGGTTCAGTTCAATTACAAGTAACATCTCCATTTTATAAAAATGCAAGCATTTCAGTTAATGCATTAATTATACCCAAGATCACGTTTGACCTTCCTCAATATCAAGTTGATAGATCTGTTTCGACATCTTTCAAACATTTGTGGTTGGCAGATACAAATTGTTTCCAGCCTGGCCCAATAGATATTCTTTTAGGCGCAGATGTATTTGGCGAGATAATGCTTCATGGACGTTTAACTGCTCCAGGTCATTCGTTAACAGCCTTGGAATCAATATTCGGCTGGGTCATTATCGGAAAGACTAAAAGTGTATCACAGACAATTGTATCTACTCATGCTAGTTGTACCAATGTTCAGCTCCAGCTTGAAAAATTTTGGAAATTGGAAGAAATTTCGGAGATAAAGCATTACACAGAAGGGGAGATTGAGTGTGAAAATCATTTCAAGCGGAATTTTTCTCGTGATTCAACAAGTAGATTTGTTGTTACGTTTCCATTTCGTAGATCGGGAAATAAACTTGGGTCATCAAGGGATGCTGCTGTACATCGTTTACAAAGCATTGAACGTCAATTTATTAAGAATAAATCTCTTTCCAGTCAATATCACAAATTTATGGAGGACTATCAACAACTTGGTCATATGGAATTGATTCCAGAAAATGAAATGGATGTTCCAGAAAATTCTAGTTTTTACCTTCCGCACCATTCAGTTCCGGATAAAAATAGTGATAAATTTCGAGTCGTATTTGATGGTGCTGCAAAATCTTCTAGCGGCATTTCTCTTAATGAGAAATTGATGGTTGGTCCACAGTTACAGACCGATCTGATAACATTATTTGTTTCAGAATTCACAGAATAGCTATAACTGCAGATATAGAGAAAATGTACAGACAAATTATACTAAAAGATGCAGACTTTCAGAGAATAGTCTGGCGCGATTCACTTTATAAACCAATTCAGGATTTTCGATTAATTAGGATTGCTTACGGTACTGCATCAGCTCCGTACCTTGCGGTAAGATGTTTACAGCAGTTAGCCATAGATGAAGCAACTAATTTTCCTTTGGCTTCCAAGACATGTCATAGGGACTTCTACGTTGATGATTTGATGTCCGGAGCCAGTTCAGTTACTGAAGCTATAGAATTACAAATGGAATTGAATAAGATGTTGTCACGTGCATGATTTGTTCTAAGAAAATGGGCTTCTAACAGCAAAGAAGTCTTGAATTCCATTAATCCAGATATGTGCTTATCAAATGTTTCTTTGAACATAGACAATGATGATACTGTAAAAACGTTAAGTATCCTGTGGCATCCAGCTTCAGATATGTTTTTATTCAAAGTCAATTCATCATATCCTGAAGTCTTAACCAAACGAACATTACTTTCAATAATCGTAAAGACCTTTGACCCTCTTGGATGGTTGGCACCGATCACGGTTCGGTATAAATTGATTATGCAAAGATTGTGGAAACATCAGTTGCAGTGGGATGAAAAGGTTCCTCCAGATATTGAATGTAAGTGGAAACAATTTACAGAAGATATGTTATTCATTAAAAGTATCAAAATTTCACGATTTCTGTTGGTTGAATCAGATAACAAGTTTCAACTGCACGGGTTTTGTGATGCCTCAGAGAAGGCCTACGCCGCTGCAATTTATTATCGTTCGGTGTTAGATAGTGGACAAATCAATGTTCAGTTGGTGATAGCCAAGACAAGAGTTGCACCCCTAAAAACCATATCACTTCCCCGATTGGAACTTTGGGGAGCATTATTGTTGACTAAATTCATGGATTTCACTTGTAGGGCTTTAAATACTCCTATATCGCAAGTTTATTTTCATACTGATTCCACTATTGTATTAGCCTGGATAAGATCTCATGCAAGCCGATGGAAGACCTTCGACGCCAACAGAGTAGCAAAAATCCAGACTTTATCCTCTCCTGTCCAGTGGCATCATGTGAGTGGAAATGCTAATCCTACTGATCTTGCAACCCGTGGTGTGTCATCATCTGCACTGGTTACTTCATTGTGGTTACGTGGTCCAGATTTATTGTATAATTTATTTCCTTTTCAGCAAGCATTGTCTGCACCACTACTGAATGATTCTATACTACTGATTATACTACTGATTTATCTTTGAAGTCGCAAAAAGTAGCATAAGAAAATGATGGATGTCGCAAAATCGCAAATACTAAAATTTTAGTAGCACAAGTTTTAATCAAAAGTCGCAAATTTGAGATTTTGCGATTCGCACGATCTGGCAACACTTGTCGAATCTTGCGGCTTGCTTCATGACTGCTCGCATTGTCTCCACAATGAATCCGAATCCATCCATCGGGTTTGCTGAAGGTTAATGGACTTGAAAGGTCGGAGGGCTCAACGAAAGCTTTTCGTTCTCTAATGGTATAGTTCGTCAAAATGCTTCGGGCGCCAAATGTGGTGTTTTATCTGACAGCTAAGTGTGTAGGAACTTCAAGAACAGGTCAGCGAATATTCGCTTTAGTTCAGAAACAGATACGTAAGACTCAAGAAACGTTAATTACCCTTTTTCTCAAAATAAGAAGTTCATAGATGGTGCCTTTCTCAATTATTCCCTTTCTCATACGCCTCCACTTGGGCTTGAACTCATAGTAATAAGAAATGAAACTTAACTAAAGGTAAAGGTAAAAGTATGGGAGACACCAGCGATGTACGATAGGTCAACTGGTAATGCCTTCCCATACTAACTCTTTGAGAGAAAAAAAGGGGGGTAATTGCAAGTTTTATAAGGATTTGCATAGACTGAAGCTTTTCAAAAAGTCTAAGGTCCGCCTATTATGGTACATCGTGCAATTCCACAGTACGCCCCGCATCCAGTATTTATTAAAAATAATGGTGTAGGGCATAAGTAGATTGCAAAATAGTAGGAACACAATTTGAGATTCACTAGATAAATTGAACATCTGATTTGATGCAACAAAAATAGGAGGTAAACATAATTAATAAACAAATAAACATAATGAGATAATTATAATTAGTACTGGCAACACAATGTTAAATGAATTGTTATAATAATGCTAAAAGATATAGCCGAAGCTATCAAGATTTCTAAGTATTTGGCCCCTAAATATCAATTAAGTTGGCGAAGCATCAAGGGCCCGATATACGGTCGAGCGTAGTAATAGCTTAGAGAGAGTGTAGCCAAAATGCAAACGCACGCTAGTCAGAATCTCTGGCTTTCTAACGAAATCAGTGGAAATTTGACTAATTGCCGCTCTTACTCACTTGCATTAACCGCAATTCTAAAAACACATTCTGGTAACAAAATGTAAGCTGAAATTAAGAAAGATAGGAAAGTAGCTTTAACTAAAGATAACTGTTAAATACTTAGGATAAACCTTACAAACTTCAGAATGCAAAACGGAAGACATGACATCTCCGAAGGCAGAAACTGGAGAATATTTACACTTAACCGATAAGAATAAAATTTCGTTTCCTAAAAGACCTATAAACGGTATAGCCCCAAGCTCATGTAATTCACTACTTAGTCTTTCATTGAATACAGAAAATTTGCATCATGGCATCAGCCTCGAATAAAGCTTTCTGTGATAGCTCAATCAAAGAACTTGAATGGAATCAATGATCTCACTCACGTTCATGTTCAGTTCTTTGGTTCAGAAGCGTATGGTGTCCTAAGATACGTTTATTGTGTCTTCGTTTTCTTAGAAGAGTTTGCACAAGGAAAACAAGGGATGAAGATAAAAGTAACGTAAAGGTGTTTTCTTTTGTGTAATGGACTGCGGATGCTAACATCTTAAACGTCGATGATATAAAAATTAGTCATTTTTTTGTTAAAATGCGCAGAAATTCTGGGGAAAATGAAAAATAAGTGTCAGTCAAAGATATTTACACACTTCATTATATCCTATTTTCACACCTTCGAAAAATATAAACATCGGACGTTTGTTATAGCAGTATAAAATAGTAACGTTAAATATGTAGGGAATTCGGCAGGAGCAACGAATTCGTTCGAATATCCAGAGTATGCTGTAAACTGCTTTTGTTGTAGTGAGGTTAACTCTACCTACCTAAAGAGTTTAGTTTAATGGATTGTTTTTTTCTAAACTTTCCTTTTCCTAATTTCTTCAGAATGATTGGAATAAGTTCCAAAAGAGAAAAACCAAGGGTTCAGAGGAATTTCGGTAATCGAACAGGAAACTCTTCTCAGAGTTCTCGAAATTCCTTTGCAAAAAATTTCACCATAACGTTTTTGAGAAAAAAATCATAAAATTCAAATTCCGAGTCACAAGTCAATTAAACGAGCCCCGAACTATTATTATCCTGATTACTTTTTAGATTTATTTAATTAATTAGAGATAAAATTCTTCAAAAATAAAAATTATTCCCAAATTGCAAAGAAAAGAACAAAGTTACAAATATTAGTCTAAGCTAATTGTGAATCCTATACGAAAATAATTACAAAACATATAATTAAAAAACATATGCTTGATTTGGATTTAAATAAAAATTTACAGCCATTAATTTGATAAATTAATGTAACCGGTGCAAAATTATTATCACAATCTCCACTAATATTAACACTATTTGGCTGTAAAATTGAAGTTGATAAAGTCTCAAATTTAAGAAAATTGGCTCTTTAGATTAAATATACATTAAGTTGCAAAAACGATGTAAAAATATAAACTATTAGAAAAATAATACATTCTTGTTCATGCATTCAGAATAAATTGCATATTCATGTTCATTTAATGCAATTAATACATCACATATAAATCCAGTTGAAAACTGAATGAAATTTATTACAAAAATTATAATAATTAATTACGAATTATGAAACGCGTAGTCTCCCAAGTATATAAATTCTGAGCTAGTAAATAAATACAATATGCCATTTAGAAAAAAACATAACTGAAAAAAAAAACGCTGATAATCAATTTAACGCTTTAACGTTTATTAATTAATTGTAGCAGGCCCACCAGCGGCCGAGCAGTAAAGTCGCTGAACACTGGTAGTTCGGTCCGAGGTTCGAATCCCGCGAACGGGCTGGCTGCATGGGCGTTTTCGTGGTTTTCCCCATGTGTAACGTGTATACGAGCCAGTTTCCCTTAGAAACTCCTCCACGAAGTCATCCTTCCTCTTAGGCAGATAGCCCTCGAGGCTTTGCCATAATCACACACACACATTAATTAATTGTAATAACTAATAATACAATATTAACTAACATAACATTTATTAACACTAATTGTAATGTTTTCTGTAAAGTTTTTTTATTTTTATGTACTGTAAAGCTGCAGCAGTTGCATTCATATAATTAACTATTACGTTAAATACTAATCAAACTGAAACTGTTTAAACATGGCTTTCTCATAAAATTTCTCAATAATCCTCAATAAACATGAGTTCATTAAAGGAAGTTTCTCAGTTGCAGAGATTGCAAATAGCTAAATAAAATGTTTCCATAAAGGTTTCATTATGGGAGAAATATCAGCAAAATATATCGCAGATATTTATACCTTCAATCGACCTGTTTTTCAACTCTGCAGTACTTTCAAAATATTTTAATTTTCACTTTCATATATAACGCAAAATAAAAACATTCCGAAATTTATTCTGCAAGTCTAAATTCTCATTATTATGCTTTCTCGAAGCTTCGTGATTGCTAAGTTATCCGGTATGTGCAGATTTTCCAAAAGCCAAATTAAAATGTTTTTTCCTAATCTTTTACGCTTGAAAATTTATCTACATATTTCTTCCTCAATCCCTTGCAACTTTAGATTCTTTGCCATTCGGTTATATTACATATGCATACCTGATATGAATGTTCATTAATAGATCGAATATAATGAAATTTAATTGCCAACTTGCTCATCTATATGATCACATTGTTATGTGATTATTAACATTTTATGTTATTACTCATACATATATGTAGCAGAGAGATAAAGTAGTAAACGAGATAACAGCAAAAAAAATAACAAAAGAAGGGAGCAATTTTACAGCCAAATAGTGTTAATTTATAATATATATAATTCGTACAATTTATATATTACCAAATCAGATAATTATGAAATACAATTTTATATTCACGTCTATAGTAGGATGATGTCATCTCAAAATGCAAGTTGAGAACAGCACATGCCATAGCATAAACCCAGCAAACTGAAATCCGATTAACGTCTGCTACGGAAGTGGAAAAAATGGCCCATGCAGCGCAATAATCCCAGATAATCACCTTCTTTTGAGTTCTTTCTGGAATATCATAGGATCCATCGGGGTTTATGAAGCCTCTTCAAACACGAAGCGATGGTGAGTTTCTTCTCGTAAATGGCACAGTCGTTACGGTATCGAAGACAGAAAAAATCCCAAAATGCTAGTCTAAAGGGAGTTTCTTGTTTACTTGACCTCGTGAAGGTCTTCATCTTTATCATCATACACAGATTTTTTTTTCCTTTGGCTGTCGCATGATCTGGATTTGAGGTGCTTTTATTTCACGCATTTTTTACGATTTTTTGGCATGTGGCGATGACATTTATGCATTCCCTGCGGGCGACATATTGTAAACATGTCGAAAAAGGCGGAAAGAAGATCCATGAATATGTATAACTTTTTATTTGATGTCTGATATTTTTGCCTCCGTCAAAATGAAATAATACTTTCCTCAATATACCACAACCTTTTCACATTCATAAACTTAGAAGCATTGAAAAATTTAAATGAGAAACTATCGGCATTCAAAAAGAAAGTTAGATTTATGATTTTAGTTCGCCCTCTTTTAAGAAATTTCATTCTATTCTTCTTCCTTAAAGAATTAGATTCGATAAATTTTTCCTTTAAGCTTAAGAAATAGGTGATTTCATTTTGGGTAAAATTCATATTTTTTTAACAATTTAATAAGATATCGTATACACGTAACTTTCATAACTTTGGTTGTAAATAATGTGGGTGAATGCGCCACTTTATATTACTAAATTAAACAAGTAACTAGATCCCATATATCGCCGTTAGCAGCTAATTTCTGAATCTATGTGCATTTATGATTGAAAAGCTCAACTCCAAGCTGTCTTCATCTACAGTGCTCAGAATCTAATTTTTTTATTATTAATTAATAACTACTTAATAGTAGGAAAATATTTGACCTCCTTTTTAATATCTTTAAAAGCGCACTAATTTTTGCTGTGTCCTGAAAAAAATTAACAAGATTCTAAGGCGAAGGGGCGCTCTAGTCTTATTTCGCCATTTTATGTGTTTTCACAATCATTCAATATCTGTGCGCACAGAATTGCATTTAAAGTGTCATCATCATACCATGATGGTGCCGGCTGACAACTTTTGTGATATACCAAACATTGGGCCTGCTGTTCTGTTCACATGCTTGATATAAACTGAATGTTTCACAGCCATTGTCATCGAAAATTCCGACAGCTACATTATTAGAACTGCTTTTAGTGTTACCTTATTGAAGTCAGTTTTCCATATTCAAATCGGCCCACCAGCGGCCGAGCGGTAAAGACGCTGAACATTGGTAGTTCGGTCCGACGTTCGAATCCCGCGAACAGGCTGGCTGCATGGGTGGTTTCGTGGTTTTCCCCATGTGTAACGTGTATACGAGCCCGTTTCCCATAGAAAGTCCCTCCCTTTAGGCAGATTGCCCTCGTGTGCTTTGCCATAGTTAAATAATCCAATCCAATCCAATCCATTTTCAAATCATATAAACTCAGATCTATGTCAAAATGGAATGGAGGTCATTAAAGTTCCATACCCTCGTGTTTTCATTCTTTTCCCTGACATGGTTATAAACTGCATGAATTCGAACTTTCTCAAACAGTTCAATGTTACTCTGTACAAAAGAACTGAGCTTAACTGTAATAAAGAAAAAAATATTACCGCATGGGTTGAGAATCCACTTAGTAATATGTTCCATATATGTTATCAAATTACATAATATATATGTTACAATTATTACGTGTATGTTACATACGTTTATCAAGTGCGAATTTAACTAAGTCAAAATAGAAGAAAATCTTTTTCTTATTCCTAAAGATTTATTATAGTGTTCCCACTCAGCACTAAAATCAAATGCACATTTTAAAAACTTTTTACCCTAAAGCACAGTATACGTACAGTTTGAAATCTACCATATAAGTTAGAAGCGAAGTGCAAGAAAGAGCTTTAGCAGTATTCATAATGAGACCTGAAGCATAATTTTCTTGTGTTTTTCCCACTGTGAAGGTGCAAGTGTACATATTTTGCTTCAGAACTGATAGTATGAATTGGTTCCTATATTCAAATCGTAAGCGCATTGTTCTAAGATATTTAATTAAACACATGATGTGCGTTATAAAACACTAAATTAATCAAACGTGCAAAGATACAAATGTACATATAACTAAATTAAATGTAGTTTATTTTGTTGAATCTAACATGTAATAATTCAAGGCGGTGAATATTACAATTATCTTCGCATTAAGTTTCTTATACTTGTGACAAATAGTATTTCAAGCAACGTTTATCTTAATGGCAACATAAACATCCATTTACGACCCGAAAATTTAGTTTTACAATGGGACATCAAAATAAATTGAATCGAGAAATGTTTATTATTCTACATTCATATACTCTTATTCATATAAGTTAGAAAGAGTGAGCCAACTGTTTTTCATAACCGCAATGCACAAAACTCTTCCCAGTTTTGACTGTTTACCTTAACTTGCTTCTTATTTTTGCTTCAGTCTGAAGTAATTTAACATGGAAATAAATTCTTCGACCTACTGCTTTTTAAGGTTGTACATTACTGAAACTTTAGTTTTACAACCTTTCGCTGATAGGCTCTCAAAACTCTATTTGACTCGTTAAATCCTTGGGTCGTAAAGAGGATGTGATTCATTTCGACTGAAACAGGTAATAAGCAATTTCATGTAGGGAAACTCTGAATGCAATTGTAAAGCAGTGAAGTGCGTAAGATGATTTTACTACAAAAGCATTCCTTTTTCCGAGAAGCTTCTTTGTTTTAGTGTTTTCTTTCTTAGCTACTATCATCTTATTTTTACTTGATTAAATTGCCAAGCGAAATGTTCAAGAAATTTCTTCTCATTTACCATTCAATAAATAAATTTAGCATTTGGAAGAGAAACTGAGAGAAAACACATTTTAAAATAAATCACATGATGTTAGATTAAACAGTAAATGGGATTATAACGAAAATAAAATAGCATGTGTGGTTATTGATTACAAAATATTAATACTGATACAGAAAGTAATAAAATCCAGAAAGTAAAATAACAAATAAATTCCAAGGTCTGGAAACTTCAGATTGTAAGCTAACGTTTCGAGAAATTTGTCATAAAAGTTAAAAAAAAATTTAAATATTAAAGACTACATAGTCTGTACCTGTAATTTTTAGGAGAATAATTTCTAGACTAATAAGCTAGCACTGTAAATCATTGGCTTATAATTGTTTCAGATATTACACCGAAAACTGAAAGCATGATAGCTGAAATTATCGAATGTTTGAAAAATCACCAAATTTTGAAAATCATTAAAGATCCATCGAGAAACTTACATTTGGATGTTTAATTTTTTATCTATCCCATGGTGAAGAGGTCAAAATTCAACAATATTAAGTTTGGTTGTTAAACAAGGACATAGTAGAAATATTTAACGTTATGTAATAAAAATTGTCTATATAAAATATGGAAAAAGATCTATTCAGATTCATATTCTCATCATAAATTTACATATCTGAAAAGTTTCAAGGAAATCGGCTCGGTTAAAGATGATCAAATGTTAAATTTAAGATTTTATATTACCTAATCAAACAAACACAGACACCGAGCTCTTCAGTTTGTGTATGGCTTCTGAATATGATTTCCTACTTTAATATCAAATATCTCGGTCAATTTTTGTCATGCGTGAGCCAAATGCTTTAGCTTTTAATAAAAATGCATAATAACGAGTCAAATAAAAATGCATAATCACTTCCATCATGATACTTTAATATATTATGTATTTTCAATAACTCTAGAAGGAGTTTCTGGGAATGTTTTTATAGTTAATAACGCTGTCATCTCTTACTTAAAATTTTAAAGCTTCAGAATCATAATTCTACTAAAAATAAAGCTTTGAACTCTGTCATTTCTTACTTAAATTGTTGAAATTTTAGAGTTATAATCCTATTAAATATGAACCTGGCAATTAAATTGGTAAATTAAATTAAGCTCAAAAATGTAAACAATATTATAGGCAGTGTTGGTTCATTTTCACATCTCCTTATAAATACCTACCTTTCAATCATTCAAATACACACGTATACACGTTAAATGCAAATGCATAATGAGAATTAAGTGCATAATGCAAATCAAATGTATAACGTAATATATTCAAATCATAAATATTTTATGACTTTTTATTTTATTTTTATTTTGCGCAATCTCTCATTTTTACTTCTACGTACGAAATGAAGGAAGTATTGTAACAGTAAAAATTTTCGAGTTTTTAGATATATGCATTTTGAATCCATTTCAGATATATCCACTCGTGAGCGGTCAAAATGGATACTTAGAAAATATTCATTTTAATATTTTCCAAATCCATTTTCACTAATCCCGCCACGACATCCATACATACGTACGGTTCGCCATAAAATGTTGAAGTTTTGTATTTGTGACTTATGACTAGTTTCGGCATGACATCTCTACCTACGTACGTATCTCACATAACTCAAAAACGGTTAGACAATAATTTTGAAATTTTGTTATGGGATTGCTTTTACATCTACTTCTGCCCCTCTCTTTTTTTATTGCAATCGGCAGGGCCAAAAGGGTTGTTTGAATTAGAAGATCGCATTTCACATTCAAATGAAATAAGTTTTACAGAAAAAATGTGTATAATTTAATATGTGTTCAAAGAAGATCATGTGTTATCCTCATCACATTTTTTATCTGAGATAAAGTCTTCACAGTCAAGACACTAGGCCTCTGTTGAAATGCTTGTTTCCTGATCGAATTCAGAAGAAAATAATTAAGATTTATTGTAACATTAAAACATTTATAAAGCTTTTAATTAAACACCCCGAAGAAGATTTTGCTATTTTCACTAAGCGAAATTCTCATCCTAGTTATAAAAATAGCGTTGCCACTTGATGGATATACTTGTTACAAGCCTCCTGTAGGAGCGATCCAGTGAAAAAAAGCACAGGTATAACTTTAGTAATTATTTTTATCTATTAAATAACTTATTAAGTAATTACTTAAATTAAATAGTCCCAATGTGGTGTTAATTTACGACAAAATAATAGCATAACGAATCTTGTTTCCTATGATTTAGCTTTGCCGGTTTTAGCAGCGATTTTAATATTAATTTTAAAATGTTATTTGTTAGTTAAAAAAAATTACAATGTGATTTTGGCATGCAGTTTCTCGATGGATCTTTAACGATTTTCAAAATTTGGTGATTTTTCAAACATTCGATAATTTCAGCTATTTTGCAGTTCTTAAGGTTTTAATCAAGATATGTTATTCTTCATTTTTAGTAGCTCCACGACTTTAAATGCTGATGGGATCAGATTTCTAAATCAAACAGAAATATAAAAGAACTGAATGCAAATTTATATCAGCTGATAAAAGGAGCGGGGGTGGGCAGAACGATAATGTCACTAGCAGTTTTTTTGCTGTTCTGATTTCCTACATCCAGAGGCCGTGATTTTTTCCCATTCAAACTTCTACATATTTTGTAGGCTAAATAATAGAAAACATAACAACATGATTCTAATTTAATGCTTTTAAAGTAATTTTAAATTCATAAAGATGATGATCACATGTGACTAAATATACAGTCTCGTTGTGCAAATACAACTTCTATTAGCGCATTAACAGTAGTGAAAGCAAAAGAACGATATGTGTCCGCATCATGTCCTCAAATGTCCTTATCCGGCCCTTATTTTCGCAAACATTGGATGAGGACGTACACTTCTAATTACAAAAGTGCTTCACATCACTCACAGACTCATATTCTCATATTTTTTAATTTAAAAAAAAATTACAAAATATGTAACTTTTTATACGGTCCTCCGCACTTATGTTATTATTTAGGAAAATTTTATACTCGTTGTAAAAATTAAAACACAAAAAATTAAACTTTCTTACGACAACAATTGACCAATACATTTAATTTCAAATTTTTGTGATATTTGACGTCATTTTGAATTTGCATTGAGGGGTCGGTTAAATAACTAAATTACTGTAATTCGAGGTTGATATATTCCTCTTAAATACCACTTAATTATACAATTTTGTGATTAACCAGTGTCTTTATTAATTTTGTTGCATTTGATATGCCGAAAAAATTTCACACTTCCATTCATAAGTTTTCGATACATAAAAATACATTAATAATAGTCTTATCAACTTTAGAATCTTAATCTGGTAATAGTAAAAAATTTATATAAGTACAAATGTTTTTCATTCATTAAAATACAACTGTTTTTCAATTTTTATTAACTCTGAGTAATTACGAGTTGGCACGTGGCAATACGAAAGTGGCGTGTGTTTTCTCTAAGATTCTGTGAATAAGACCTCCATTTTGAACACAAAAAATTATATTGATTAATAATATTAAAAATGAACTGCATAGAAATGCTAGTCTCGTAATGTCTTAACATCAGAAACGTTTTTCAAATGATACATTATTTTTAGTTACTCACAAATGCAAACATTTTGCTCTTCAGTTTGTGTATAGCCCTTGAATATGATTTCCTTTTTTAATATGAAATATCTCGGTCAATTTTCATTGTGCGGGAACCAAATGCTTTAGGTTTTAATTATGTAACGAGTATAACATTTTCCTAAATATGAGTAAATGGGTCTGAAGAATGTTTAAAAGTTAGACTTCGTACTCCATATAAAGTTAATAAATTTTATCTAAAAATATAAAAAGTTGAATCTTTGCGTCCTTTAAAGTTATTTTTATATTTGGAAGTGTACGTCTACAGCTAGCGGTTGCGAAATAACGACACGGTAAAGGAATTGTGGACACGGTGCATAAGAATGAATGCACTGAATTCACGTATCTTATATTTCGATATATATATTATACTTTTAATACAAAAAGTAAGATCGAAATTTTCGCAGGCGCGTTATACGCAGGATATAAAAATAACTTGTACCTTAAGTATCATTTTTACTTGTATCTAAAGGATTTTTATTTAAAAGAAATTATATGCATTATGAATTTGAAAATTTTTGGTATCGGATAACGTGAAATGTTCGTCATGTTTGTCTACCATTATATCTTCAGGCACATAATTTAATTCTGTTTCAGCCTCGCCATCACTGTTACTCTGATCCACTAATAAATAATCATCTTCCGTTTGATCTAGATTGTTAGATATGCTACATGCATTTTTAAATGACTTCCGAATTATGTAAGGTTTAATTTTACTCCATGCTTTTATTATCCACTCACACACTATTTCTAGACTGGCTTGGCCTCCTTTTGTAAATGTTTCTTCTTCATCTAACATCCACTTATTCCTTTATCTTTTTAAATTTCCTTTGAATGGTTATTTGATACACACATCTAAAGGCTAAATTAATGATGTTAATCTGGCTGGAATAACTGCCAAGTCTATTTTACACTCATTTCATTTCCTCGTATTATCCATTAGATGTGGGATCTGAACATGCCCCAAACTAAAAGACTTTCTTAATTCTTTAAGGCAACAGTACGCTTTTGCCAAACAATTCTTATCCACAATTCATAGTATTTCTGTTTATCTATTGTTTCTCGTAAACACGAATGAAAACACTATTTGGAAAATTACATTTTATAATCCTCTTTCTTTTCAAAATAATCATGGGTTTTAATTTTGTAACATTGGAGGAATACACTCTGGTAAGGTGAGATTTTTCGTAACCTGTTATTTTTATGTGAACCGTATTTGTTTCGTACACTTCAATTGTTATATTTCCTATTATATCAAATATTACTGGAGTTTCATCTATATTTTCAGTATCTTACAGTAGATAATATTTTTTCCTTTTTCTGTAAGTCAGTAAAATTCTGGAAAATTATCAATTTGTTGTCGAAATCTTTCTGAAGCCTTTGCAGAACTTTTGTTTTTTTTTCTAGTAGAACTAACCTACTCCATGCCATAAATCGACTACAAAATCCAAGCACCAAAATCGCTAAACTACCAAGCGACAAAATCGCTAAACAGTGCTAGTTCGATCCAGCTGCAAATCCTTATGAGTGTGCTGGCTGAATGGGAGTTATTATGTTTTTCTTGATGCAGAACATGAACAGGTCAGTCTGTCTAAAGGGATTTTCATAAATGCATCCTCCCTCTTCCCATCCAGGGCCCACCAGCAGCCGAGCAGTAATCTCGCTAACACTGGTAGTTCAGTCCGGGTTTCAAGTACTGGCCAACGGGCTGACTGCAGGGGCATTTTCGTGGTTTTCCCCATGTGTAACGTGTATAGGAGCCAGTTTTCCTAGAACATCTTCCATGAAGACATCTTTCTCGTTAGTCCGCTAGCTCTGGTGTGTATTGCTATAATTAAGCAAACCAAACCAAACCCCCTCCCTATCCAAGAAACGTAGATCTCGCTTGCTTTGCTGCAATCCAAATATTGCGTTCCACGCGTAAGGCTAGGCACATTTCTGAAAATCCATAAATTTTTAGAGAGATATATTAAGAGAAACTACTTGCTCGAAACTTTCTTTTAAAACTCTTTTGCTCTTAAATTATTTCATTTTTATTTGGAAGTAACAATTCATTACATCGAACATTTATTTTAAAAGTTATCTGATTACCATTCAGAAACATTTAATCCTATTTTCGTCTACCGAAAATAAGCGATTATAGGTAGAGAAACTGTAGGGGTTTGAATTTATTGCGTTATAACAAAGTACACTTAAGTTATCGCCTAAAGGAAAAGACAAAAGGACTGCCTTCGTGGTGGACTTTGAAACTATTTCATCAGAAACTGGTGGATGTATTGTCGTATATTTGAGTTAATTATGCGGTTAAATTAATCATTAGATATATATCTAAGTATTCCCTGAGTAAACCTACCAGTCTACTTCTTTGAACAGAACTTAAATTCGGCATTTCTAACTCTTCCAGGGATTCTGAGAATCTCCTCTGTCCTTTGAAAACAAGTGTAGATTCAATGTTAGCAAACGCCTCTTCTCCCTGCAAGATAACATTCACTGTTTGTGATTTAACTACGTAAGGTCTGGTGTTGTCCTGATGAATATGCCTTTGGTGCCATCGAGCATTTCTACTATGAAGGAGTGAAATCCTCTCTGTTCTAATATACTTACAGGATCTTGCCACCTAGCATACAGTTTGTTGTTAGAATTCGGAATCAACTCTATTACCTTATCCCCCACCTTGAATGTTTTATTGGAAGATCTCAAATTATGGTAGTTTGCAATCCTCTGTTGTTGAATTGTAGCAGTAAGGATTGCCTGCTCAGCTGCCTTCTCCAATTTAGTTTTTAGATATGTAAATAAACGTGAATAAGAGTCGCATCTAATTGTAAATGTATCTAATCCATGTTTCCCTGTCCATGTGAACTTCAGTATTGGGAGAGGCCCCTGGTGTATCCTACCATACATAAGTTGAAATCGAGCAACCCGTGTCGTTGAGTTAGGTATCTCTCTGTAGGCCCGCAACACATAAGGAATCTGTAAATGCCACCCTCTACATTCTTCTCTGGTGACATCATGCAGCATTCTCTTTAAAGTACCATTGAACAATTCCAGTAAACCATTAGATTGTGGATACCTAGGTGTCGAGAACTTTGGAATAACTCCTATTCGTTTCTCAAACTCTTGAGTCAAATCCGTTTAAAAAGTGGTTCCATTGTCACATGCAGTTACATTTGGGATCCTTGTTCTTGAAAAAATGTGCAAAAATGCCTCACAAGTAGATTTGGCAGACAGGCTAGTTAAATGTGCTTCTTCTGCCCACCTGGTACGTTGGTCTACCATTCATAGTATATCCTTATGGCCCTTAGAACTAGGAGGATCAATCTGACCTATCACATCAATGTTAAAACTGTCGAGAGGATAACAATCACCCCAGTAACAAGGGCAGATCAGGCCTTGTTACTGGGGTCATTGGTATCCTATCGACAGTTTTAACTGATCTGGTCGATTGGCATTCTTTGAGTGCCTCAGAAAACTTCTGAACATGCAACCACAGAGCTTCCCAATAAAATTAATATCTAATCGTCTCCAACGTCTTCTTAACCCCCATGTGGCCACCAAATATAGAACTATGTGTTAACTGTAAAATTTTCTCCCTCCTGCCATTGGACACAACTAATTGCCCTACAATTTGCCCAAGAATTTTGTCCTTAAAGAGAAATTATCAACTGTATAATAATTCCTTTTTCATTTCTGAGCATTCTCCCAAGCTTTTATCAGAGATTCAAAAGTATCCTGCGCTCTTCTAAATACGTCTGCAGTACCAACTCCTTCTGACTGAGTTTCCTTGTTTTTATTCAATTCCGCATCCCCCTTTCCTCCAAAATTTCTTCTTTTACTGCTAGTCACCTCCAGCTTCCCTGAAATTACCCTCACAGTAGCCTTCTCCTCTCTATCGAACTCTAAGTTGCTTAGTTTAGTTTAGTGACGGAGGACGTGGGCACCATCCCTTTACCGTTATGGCTAATTGGTAATAGCACGCGTTTTGTTAGCTCTTTCTTAATTACTGTAATCTTTATCTCTGAATCCACAAGAGCCTTCACTATTATGCCATTCATACTATTAGGAACACTTTTCAACTTACAAAGCTGGTAGCTGTTTATTTTCTTTGGCGTACTCAAAGGATCCACTCGAGCTACCACCACCTTTTCCTCTTTCACTAACCATTATCCTTAATTTTTCCACACAGTTTTACCCTGACCTTATCCTTTCCCTCATTTGAGCTGTACTGTCTGCTGCTTTTAACCTCAGGACAGTTCCTTTTAAAATATGAAGTTGAGCCACATACAAAACATTTTAAAACTTTTAAGCTACCTGTGCTTTTTCGTACACCATATACGGCCTCTGACCCCTAGTGACCAATTAGCTTCTCACCCAATGCCTGATTTACATTCTTAGTTTCACTAACTTCCGTACGCATGTTCTAGGATTTCCCTTTAGCAGCAGAGAATATGTCGCACACTCTTCCCAGTTCCGTTGGCTTGAACCACGAGTCTCCCTGCTTTTTACCTATATATACACCAGTTTCTGTATCAAGGGTCTGGTAGATATTTTCTGCCATCACCAACTGCTTAAGACCTTCAACGTTTGTCACCCCCCTTGATTTCATATAATTTTCTTACACAACAGTTACTTATGTAGAGGACTGACAAAAAGTCTCTTCCGAATTCCTCTTTGCTTTCCTGAAGTTATCTAAACATGCTTGGGGGGAATATTTAAATTCTTTCAGCACTGTCTTCTTGATTTCTTCATAAGTCTCATAATCATCCTCGCTTATCAAAGTTATCAAATTTGCTGCCTTATCTCCCAAGAGATAAATTAAAATTTTAGCCTTGCGTTCATTGGGAACATTTTCTTTAAGATAGCCTCTTTCCGAACTGGAAAAGAAATAGTCCCAGCCATCTGCTGTACCATGAACCTTTACTGTCAGTAACATTATTGTTCTGATTAACTCTTTTACTAACCTTTCCTTCCCATTCTTTCCTCGTTCGGGTGTAGGACTCTTGTTCAAGTAACGATCCTGACTGTCTACTTCTCAATGGCAATTCTTTCCTCTCCCTTTAATTTTATCCTCTTTCTTTCCTTGCCTCCTTCTCCCTTGCCTCTCTATCTGCAATAATAACACTCAGCAGATCCTTTGCTATCTGCTCCTCATAATTTCCACTAGCTAGAAGTTTTCCTTAAGTCCAAAATTTTAAATGTACGTAACACTTCAACACCAAACTTATCTGCAAAGGCGACCGGATCGGATTTTCTAGATTTGGTTAAAAATGGCATTCTGAGAAATTTATGTTCAACTTAATTAGGCCAAGTATCTTTACATCAATTATACCTTAAACAAAATCCTTAATACTGAATTTCAAAATGTGAAATATATATATATCATCTGAACCTCAAAGAAATATATATTTAGGTAAATAAATGCATTTGTAATTTGTAGAACTCTCCATCCTCCACTTCGGATGGAATTCTCAAATTTCTTCGCTCGGGAATACAAAGTCATACCGCTGCCACCACTGTGAAATTCTCATTCTGTCCACTTCTCTGAACTTTATGAGTTCTTAACGTAATCCACATTTAATATATATTCTGGACGTGAAAAATGAACTGAGCACTCATTCCGAAGTAACAAAAAATATATTTACACTTTTTACACAGTAAAGTAATTTTTTAGTGTCGCATGAAACATTTCTACTTTCTTAGCATGATATCACATTTCTGTTTTTTTTTACAACACACTCAAGAAAAAGGACTTGAATATCTCGACATTATTATTATGAATATTCCAATGACAATCTTTCTTTCTGCAAATATTTTACACTCATTTCTTTTCGGTAGATTTACAATAACAGTAACCGAATAGACAGTGTAACAGGTTGTATGCGTAACGAAGTCAGTGAATAAAAGAGATTCTTTTAAAAATAGTATTAAAGACTTTTTTACTTCTTCTTGAACTTCATATACATCTCTGGATATCGTCTCTCGTTTTCGAGCAGTACGGAATATATAAATGTTTGAATAATATTGAGATATTTATATAGTTATTTCAAAAACCATTAGTTACCAACATATTCCTTACTTTGAAGTTTATTATACACTGCTTAATCTAAGCAAAGACACACATACCTACTGCGGAAGAAAAGATAAATGAAGGGATATAACATTAAAGAAAAATACTCTTTTGTAACTTTCAAGATCATTCTTTCTCCCAGATTTGTGGATGTAATCTATACATACAATATCTGTGTAACAAAAATTCAATAATAATAGAGATTCTTAGGATGGCATATGACATGGGAAGGGTTGGCAAAGACCAAAGCTCCTTTTCTGTGTACCACAAATAAGTATATAGAGAGCAGAAATTATATACATCTAACGCATTATCTGCTCATTCCACCTTCGCTGATTACTGCTTCTACACGTCTGTAGAACGCATATGTCAAAGCGAAGATATACACGAGCTGAAATAATTCATCCGTAAATCGTCTAATCCTTGGAACAAGTCGCTCATTATTGTCAGCGTATTTTTTCGTCGGAAAAGATATTCTGAAGGTGGATTACGTCTTTGCTAGCAGAATTTTTTGCCTCTTACAGTATGTTATTATCTACGTTCCCCAGTTGCTAACGTATCAAGAAATATCTAGTTTGATAAATAAAACAGATATAATGTCTAGGGAATTTTTGCGTCAGACTGACTGACGAGAAAAAGAGGAAAAAAGTTATAGGCTTATTTATTTATTTATTTATTTTCCATTTTGCTGAAAGGTTTTATGCCGAGGATAAAAATCTGCTTTCTTGCAATTTTTTTTTAACATCTGAAACTCAAATTATGCATATACTACAAAAAAACTGAAGATACTCGTGTTTTCTGTATTGAATGAAGATATGTAAACGGATTTGAAATTTAAAATTGTATAAATTTTGTTTCCGTTTAGCATTAAGACACGGATATATTTTCATGAATTCAGAAGGTTTTAACCAAGTTTCATATGTCATTTGAAGATGTTTCTTCACTCATTTTAGCATGAGAAAAAAATAGAAACAGTATTTAAGGTATTCAACTACGTTAGACACCCACATTTTGAGAAATAGTACAAATAAATCTCTTATTGATGTTTATTTAGCAGAGTACTATTTAAAATGATAGAAACAGGTGATGCACATATTATAAAAGTATAATTCTTAGTTTTTCCTTACATTTTGGGTTAAAAATGTGTTAAATTTCAGGATTACTAGATATGTTCTCACAAAAATATTTATCAATATTTTACTTTTACTTTTAACACTTATGTTTATTAACGAATTAAATGGGCTAAAATCGAAGTAATGAAGTAAAATGTTTATTAAATATACATGTCTGAATAGAAGCACTAGCCATTTTTTGAGAAATTACTCTCTTTTCATTTACAAAATCGTCTACAAATGATTTAGATACGTACATAAACTTGAAACTTTAATCTATTTAATTCACAGCATTTCATAGAATATTCGTGGAACATTTCATTAAATTACTACAGTAATATTTTAAGATAAAGTTTTTTTCGTAACATAATGTTGCGAAAAATCAAGTTTTTCAAAATATATGTATAATATAATTCAGACACAAACAGAGGAAAATGAAAATCTTATTGATTATGCAAATTAAATTGCAAAACTAATCTTGTTCCTGAGCACTTAATAACCAACAGAAAGGTTCAAAATTATCTTCTGAACATCACCAAAAGTATTCAAATGGAAATATCTCTTTCATTTAAAGTAGTTGTTTAAAGTAGTCTTTAGAGTAACCTTTAGACACCAACCTCCGTATTCTTAAACAGAAACTTCCGGTTCATGGCATAGAACAATAAAAATCATAATTCTGCTTCTAAAACCCAGAGAGACAAAATCAAAATAGTTTCGGGGAGCTTAATATATAAGCTTCAAAATGAAGTAAAAAAAATATTTTGAAAAAAAAACATCAAACTGACGATTAAAACGTAGTTGGATGCCTTAAGATTAAAATTTATTCTATGCCAAATTTCGTATTCTAAGCTCGGAATTTCTGTAACCACCGTTAACACTGGCTTACTTTTATTTTCTGATCCTTGATCATTGTCTTAATATTCCTATTAATAATTATTTAATTGAACTCATAAAGCAAATTAGACCAAATATGCTGCTTCGTCATTTTCATTTTGCTTTGAAAATAAAACTGTTAAACTGCTTTCTTCAAAACTTAAATTAATAAGAACAGAGTAAAATTACTGAAATGCTTTTTGAAGTTGATGCAGATCCCTGCTCCCTCCGAGATTTAGTTCAAGCAACTGAAAATCCGCATTCTTTAAGGAAATGTGAGAAAATATTCCTCCGAAAATGTTCCACAAAGAAATAAGTGCCTAGGCAAAAAAAAAAAAAAAAAAAACTATCGATTATGTAGGACTGAAAGAACGTTTTCTATTTATACAGATCCAGACTATTCGAATGTAAATTCTTAGAACTGTGTAGATTGGAAGATGACTTCTAATTGCATTTCAACTTTTACATAAAATCACATCAACTCAGAAACAAGTTTTAAATTCACCTTTTTATCAGGCTGTCATCCTGATCATTACATAACCTTGTAGGGACATTAAGTTATTTCGAAGCCAGAAGATGTGAAAAATGAGCAATACCCTTGCCGAATTCGAACCACGGACCTCTCGAATACGCGTTGAGTGTGATGACCACTACACCACGAAAGTATGCTAAGACGGCGGGCGAAATACCTTATAACCTGTGCAATAACAGACAATAAAGTTTCCGAAGCCTGTGGGAATTCATAATCAAAAGCTCGAGTAAAATCAGGATTTTAAACTCCAGGTAAAAAATTGTTCTGCAAGCTTTTGCTCAGATATTCAAAATCTCATGCTCAGCTGCGGCTACCAAAGCTAAGCGGAATTAAGTAATCCAGTTTGAGATAGTACAGCCTTGAAAAGATAGAATTAACAGTAATTCAAGAACTCTATTCTTAAATAAATCAGCTAATTTGTATTCTGGTAGCAGCTGAAGAACGTAAAAGTGAAACTGCAGAGGAAATAATAATGTAACTGATTATTAACATAAGACCCAATATCATCATAAAAGTAATTACGATAAATGTCTCGAATATGTGGAATGACTATCAGCGAAAAGGCAGTTTAGGCTTTAAAAAAAATTTATGAAACAGATCTGAAAGTCATTAAGTTGTTAATCGCTAACCGTGGTAAATATCCATCACACAAGTTATCATCCAAACCTACTGCTATTATTTGATTTTCGATGTTGAATAATGATCTCATGAACAGAAAATTCACATCTAATGTGTTTACATATAATTTTTTAACATAAACGCATGGTGCTATGAACTTTTTACTTATCTGAGAACCACGTTAATTAGCGTCGCCAATATGGCGAGAGTAAAGCTTCCAGCTTGCCCTTTAGTACTCATTGCGCCATAGCAGAAGCGCTTGCCTAGTTAACTTGAATACGTTTTTTGAAAATTAAAGAAGATTCATTTGGAAATGAACAGATGTGACAGAGTACCAATCTGTCACAAACATATCGCAAAATAATATACAAAAAAGGGCACATTAAATTTTTGAGATAATCACATGAGAACTGAATACAAACACATATGTTAATTAAATATAAACATACTCAATATTTGCGATTGAAATCCTTGAGCTTACGAGCAAAACTCAAAAATTCAGATACAACTATTATTTGAAATTGCGAATTAAGAACACTACGATTTTCCAGTTCTTGAAGTTTAATGCCGCTAACATTAAAGTATGCTACTCTTAGGGTGTACTTTCCTGCGGTTTCATAAAAGATGAAGCTATTGATTTTGCTAGAATTACTTATTAGATTATGTCAAAAATACAAAAGCTTCCATTACAATTTTTGTTCTTTGCATCAGTGAGCTAGTATCTTTAAAATCTTTCTATAAAAGATTTAGCTTTGAACAGTGTATTTTTGATCCACTCCGTGAATGTCTGGGGTTCCTTTTCAAGATTGAAGTCTGCTCATTCCTGATTAGCTGCTGACCTTTGCTATAGGAATCGGTTGTTTGGACTGCTGGGAAGAACTAGAAAATGCTCATCTGTCTTTGGTGAGGGATACCTGTTTTGTTGCGGATTCCGGTTTTTATTTTTCATATTTTTGAGGTACTTGGTTCCTTTCGCCAAGAATATACTTCTCTGGCATATTCATGTCTTCCTTACAGTCTTTTGTTAAATGAGTTTTGGCCCGTGGTGGTTTTAAATGGCTGAGCATATGTAGCTAAGACCATTAACACGTTCATCGGCTCGTCACCCATGTGTGGGTGACGAGTATGCATTAATGAGGGCCCAGTCAGCTAAATCTCGGTAATGCTATTCTTGTTAAAGTTAAATAGGATTTTCAGTTGGATTTTTAAAAGGAATCTAATGGAATAAGCTCTGAAATATAAATATAGGATATGCAACATAAAAGTATTAAATACTATATACACACTATACTATGCATTTGATTAATTTATATGTAGGGTAAAATATTACATAATACTATGTCGCATAGTAATCATTAAACACTCTAAACACATTTGAGGAGATTTTGCACAACTGAAACAATGGGTCATAGATTTCTTTACTCTTTTCCTTACTTCTTGGTGTTGGATAGTTTGCCTCTTATTCTGGTAATACTATAAGGCACACATCCTTCTTATAGGCTAGTCCTGCTGATTCTTACGAATCTCTAATAACAATGAAACATTTTCTTCGTTTTTTTCTATTATTGTCCTATATAGTATTTTCCGAGGACACCCATTTGGTAACGAGAAGCTCCCAAAATTTTCTCATCTCCTTTTTGATTATTGGTGGCTCCCTGGTACACGATACACGATATGAGCATTTACTGTAGTTGTTCCTAGGAGTAAATACAGTGCTAATTCCCGATACCAGTTTTCGATACCAATGCTCCATACTGTTGTGGCATATGACATCATCTGTTCGTTTCTGTCGATGACAGTTTTTCCATTATCATATGCCATTATCGCCAAAGGTTTCTGTTTCGGAGGACGACTGAGATGAGTGGAATTTGAAGTCATAATGGGCGCATGTTTTGTTGATAATGCTGAAAATATTATAACATCGGTATCATCCCTTCATTTTAACACCATAACACCGTTGTCATCTTCTGGTGCTATCATTTCACCTCTCTTCAGTAGATACGACATTAAAAAACTTAGCATAAATTTTTGTTGTGCCGTACAGTTCTACATGTTCGTCCTTCACTTAGTTTATCTGCAAGTTCAGTGCAGACGTCTTCAGCTATGCCAACTTGCTTTCTTCCGCTGGTGTCTCGTGGAGAATTTTCACAGGTAATGTGTACCTTTTGCATGAGCACAGTTTGAATAGTTTTATACCATTCTTATGTTATTTCCTTGGTAGGTATTGCCTCACTATTAGACATCCCTTCCAAGGGATCGACAGTAGGATTTGGGCCCTGCAAGACTCTAAAACGAATCACACTGGGCGACGTATGTTATATATTTACAAGATTATAAATTTGTTTCTTTTTTTCATTATGTTCTGTTTCTACTCAAAACATTGGAAGGGCTTAATTTCTTCTCTAACTTTCTTCGTTCACTGACTAACAATTTTTTTCTGTTATGTATTTTTCCATTAGTGACTGCTGGATATGTTCCGGGTTGGTACCTCTCGTGAGTGTTTTGATAATCGCTCTTATCGCTTAAATGATAAGGTGTTTCCCTCGCGTTAAAATCTGCTTGAATTACAATAGTCATCTTCACCTTATAATTTGATAATCAGGGTCTCATCTTTTAAGTACCCTGTAACTTTTCTACCCACATAGTTTTTTTTTATTCTATCTTTCATCATTATTATCATCTTCCAATGTAGTACCTCTGAGAATACTATTTGGGTATTTTTCCTGCGCAAGTCAGCGGTTTGATATATTCGTCATTGTTTTGCACCTAGAATAGCAGACGTTTCCACTCCACGATTAGTTACCTAGTCATCATCATTCAGGAGTTAAAATTTGTTGTTTTTGAAATTAAGTTTAATTAATTGAACACATTGTAAAAAACGAGCGCCGAAAGTTTTTAAAGTTTTTGGATGAATTTTAAGTATAACAAAACCACATATCAAGAAAATAGCTTGTAAGTATTTCCTTCTATTTGATTCTTCTTGTAATTATTTCCTATATTTAATTCCAAAAGATCAAAAACATCTTTGTGTTCTTTATCGTAATTTTTAATTATATCAGTTCCTGTTCTCAAGCTACACACACATAAAATAATTTATTGTTTCGTGTTTCTTAAAATACCGATATGTTTCAGTACTTTTGGGATAAGCAAAGCTATGGCGTCACTGCTAAAATGCTTTTGCACTATCTAAACCAATCGCAAAGGGAATACGAGATGTATGATAAAACTTCTCGACGAGTATTTTACTTCACTATGGTCGCTGTGCAGCATGCATACATACCCCGAAGGAAATGCAAAAGCAAAGCAAAAAATATGGTATATGTTTCTTATTTTTACAGGCCAGTGATTTAAGCTTCTTTCAAAAGAAAATAAAATGGTGCTGCAGGAAATGTTCTCAAAGACGTTTACTGTGTCTGAGTTACTTCAGCGGAGAAGGCATCTTCCAGGGGGTACAAAAATGATTCGATGTAAAAACAAAATAGATAATATGTGAATATTCCCGGATTTGGTTAACTATATTTAAAAATATTTAAGATGTTTTTATAAATGCTGTATTTATAGTAAAATTATGAAAATAATATATAAATAAATAAAGGCTTAAGGACTTGTTCTTGGCCTGAAATGATTTTAATTAAATAATATGATGGAATTTATTATCATTCTTTTTTCAGTTATTCTAATTTTCAGATTTGGTATGCGTATCTGTTTATAAATTTGTATGAGGAAGAGGTTTTAGTATTTTTAGGAATGTAAGCTGAAAATGATGAAGCCTGCTTGAAATTAACATGATGAATAATTCTAATTTTTGAAAATATGGATTGCAATCTAAGCGTGCTGTGTTCTATACTGTCGTTTAGTGAAATATTTTTTGGTCAGAAGTAAATTCTAAGACATGATGTAAGCTAGTGATGCACTTTACATAAAACAGACCGACTAAAACATCCATTTCCCGTAAAAATAATAAAATATGAAAATTTAAGTTCATATAGGGCTTAGGTTATTTAAATGAAATTTCTAGTATAAAAATATTATTTTTCGTAACTCGATTTGGTTATAAGCATTATAATTTGCTGTTATTTTGCTTTCGAAATTTAATTAATTAAACACAGAAAAAATCAAAACATGTTGGCTTGTATGATACCATGATCTTATAGAATTTCTAATTTTTTGTTTATGATAAATTTCTTTAAACTGAAGCCCTTTCTTTGTGAATTCTGAATGGATGTTTAAAATGTGAATTTTTTTCTGCACTAAAAATATAAAAATAAAATAACCTTTTCTATCGGATGCTGTCAGTTTGCAATTGGTTAAATAATGAATTTAATAAATGAACAATACTAAGAAAAATAGTTTCATGAATTGGATTTCGTACATTATTTCAGTTATCTCTTATCTCAATGCATTATGAATTAATATGAGAGCAAAAAATACTTTTAACAAATAGCCTTCTATTTATAATAATTGTGGAACCTTTATGCGAAATTCTGGGTGGTACAAATTTCATAGTTTTCTATAGAAGTCATTTCTTACCGCAGGAAAACAATTATAATTCAAGTTAGTGATAATTTTATAAGTTATTCTAGAATCTTCAGTTTTCCTCAGCAAGCATTGTTGAATAAAATTGAAAACATAACTTACACAGAAGTAAACCATTCTTTACAAGTATTGTTGTGATACAAAGAGCACTTCAAGAGGGTTATTTCATAATAAAAGTTTAACCTCGCTCCTAAAATGCGCAAATATACATTTGGTACCTAAACTAAAATTGTGATTGACAACATGTCACTGGATTTGAATTAGTGGACTGAATATCGCCTCTCCTTTCAATCCTTCTTAGATAAGAATAATGGAAGTAATTAAAATATGTTTTCAATATACTCAAGGTTTAGCATATTCAATTTGTTATATAAGTATCCGTGTACGACTCCGAACAAAAGCGGAATAAATTTTTTAACTCTTTAATCTAGGTTTTTCTACTATTTAAAAAGATGTTACTGTAACCTTTCAATAAATACATTACATTTGATTTCGTTTGGTTTACACCACGGAGAACCTTACATGTTCTTGGCGCATGAAAAAGATATTGTTACATGTAATAGAATGCTCTAAGCTCAGTTTTTGATGAAATTTTAACTATGAATAAAATATTTTCATGTTATTTTAATAGAACATAAAATTTCTTTGAAACAAAGCTATCTTTTCAAGCGTAAATTTAATCTAGCTTCCAGGATCTGCATTTAAAAGAATTTCAAATTCCATTTATAAGTAGACTGATGATGAATCCTTAAAGATGTTATTTTAAATAAAGAAATTCCTAACCCTTTTCTGAGCTTTACAAAATTTTTGGCTGAATCAGAATTGCTTTCTTTAAATTTATCTCCATTTATCTCTTCTAAAAAATTACGCTTTTACTTAAACGAGCTAAGGTACAAACAGTTTCTGGGTAACTGCACATTTCAGTACCTGATAAAGACAGAAGTTTCTAAAAGATATAAGTCTAAGAAATACAACTTTACTTGGAAGAAATTTCTGGGATCATCTTAGAAAAGAATTGCTATTGCTTTTTCCATTCCGATTATCTCTAGAAAACAATTCCAGATAACTTGAAGGTTTTTTACCAACAAGGAAAAATTTCTATTAACAACGTAACACTCAACTCTTTCTATTTGAATGCTTTCAGCTTCTCGAGCACGTTCTAATATTTTTCTTGACACCTGTTTTCGTTATTTCACTGGAAAGGCCAAGCTTCTGAGAAAAAGAATTGTCGCGTTATCAGATTGGCTACGAAAATATTCGAAAAAAAAATTCAATAAACTCTCTCAGCTCTTCTTTTCTAGAAACCGTAATTTTCTAAATTTTAAATGGAGATTTATTAAAGTTTTACTGGAATAAGAAAATTTATGCTTTGATCTCAAGATGAAAATATTTCTTGTTTAATTTAAATGATTGTAAGGCTTTTAAGTAATCGATCATTCTCATCATTCTGATTTAGAAAATTCTAGATAGAATATTTGGCATTAGAAGTTTCGAAATTCAACACCTTGTAGAGACCAAAAGATTTTGGAACAGGAATTCTTGAAAACATAGAACTTCCCTGTAACCGAACCTGGTGTTTCGAATTGGCGGACAGTTTACTGATTGTTACATCATGAAATGTTTGGGCGATTGAAGAGAAACAGACAACCATTTATTCAATCTAAGTTATAGAAATATTATTATCCATCACTTGAGTTCAGCGAACAATTATGGAAACGAAAAACGTTTTAAATTCGACAAAAGAGACAGAAAGACAAAAATAGAAAAGACACATATTTTAAACACAATTAAAAGGCGAATTAGAAAGAAATTATGGAAAAGTCTATGGAAAAATAGATGGAAAATCTAAAACACAGAAATCTGATTTATCGATGTCCTGATACCACATGAATACCAAGCATAAATACGACTTTCTTATACGATATGAGTTAAGTAGAAAGAATGCCTTTAATCCCTCATAATTTACACCGAAATATAATGACTTCTAATTATTATCTCCCACTAGTGATTATAGTTTCCGTAAAGCGTGTTGCTATTCTTCCAGTTCCATATCTTAAGATGGAATTGATCGAATGTCACGTGCTGGTCACATCAGAATTTTTTTCCCTTTACCTGAGCCATCGATTTCTTACGAGTTTCTTGAACTTAAATTCCCGCGAGTGTATGCAGGTCTTTATGGGCCTCCGCTTCTGTTTGTTCATTTTTACCCAAAATCTGAATAACACGTTAAATAAATGCTGAAAGTTTCAAATACGAAAAATAAGAAATTTTTAAACGTAAGTTCATTTAAGAGTTATTAGAAAGATATCATTGCAAAAATAATACAAAATCTGATGTGGACACCACATGACTTCCTTACACGCCTATTAAATTATAAACGTTTTCCTGCAAACTCAAACTTTCCCCAAAAACTCATTCAAACTTATTTCCTCAAATTTCATTAGAGATATACATTTCTCATGCAATTAATTCACTTCTCACTTCGCTGCAGGGCAAAACTCAAAGAGTCTTTATTATAAAGTGAAAAATGCAGAAAAATACGAAGCACCAAATACAGTTAAAAACAATTTAAAAAATGATTTTTAGAATTAAAATTAGAGTTTCTACACAAAAACAAACCATTCGGCCAGCGGACAGGAAGACAGACTTTTTGGTGCAAAAAATTGAAAGTTTGCTTTTGGTCCTACTCGGCAAAAAGGCACTGAAGTTGGTGCAAAAAACTGACTTAATTCACTGTTCTACTAAGAGTTCCGAATGTAAACAAAGGGCGACCTCGTTAAGCTTAACTCCACTTAAAAATTTAAATTATTGGTAATTCCACAATTATTGCATCCTGATTAACTAAAGCCATAAAAACCTTAACCGGAATATAACAACAACATTATTCGCCGGGTAACAGATTATATATATATATATATATATGAAAGCAAATTTTAGAAGTACACATGTAAGAACAATGATGGTGAAGCACTTATTGATGCATATTGAAGAGGAAGGTTTTGATTGCATAAAATGCAAATCCATAATAAATAGAAAACTTGGCAGTCGAGGCATATTAAATTCCATTTTTATTTAAATTCTTATTTGTGGTCACAATTCACTTGGCACTCCAACCGTGCTTATTTCCAGAACATTTAGATTGTTCAATACTATTGCGACAGGAAGCTAGCACAGTGAAATCGCGTCCAAGCAGCTTAGAGAGAGAAGCTAAAGCGCACATTTATCCAATATGGAAGATCGCTAAGAGGAAGGCTTTGATTTAAGTTAGAAAAAATTTTAGTTCTCAGAATTTAAGTGTTCCGAATTAAAAGCGCCATCAGCGTTACGCAAGCTCTGACAGAGATGTATATAGAAATGACGCAGTCCGGAAATGTTATTAATATTTTTAGAATAAAGAGGATTGGTTTGGTTTGGATTATTCAGTTATGCCAAAGCACACGAGGGCTATCTGCCTAAAGGGAGGGAAGGCTTCGTGGAGGACTTTCTAAGGGAAACCGGCTCGTATACACGTTACACATGGGGAAAACCACGAAAACGCCCATGCAACCAGCCCGTTCGCAGAATTGGAACCTCGGACCGAACTACCAGTGTTCAGCGTCTTTTACCGCTCGGCCGTTGGTGGGCCTTAGAATAAAGAGGAAATACCAGAATAAAAATGAGGAAGTAAGAGGCTATTATTAAATTATAAAGCTTATTTATATATTTTTATCTTGCATATATAACCGATCAAAATGAATATATTCATTGAAATATGATACCCGAAATTTTTAGTACAATACTTCCTTTACTTCCTGCAAGGAAATATAACAGGTTGTGGGGAAACCAAGTCAAGCATGTTGAGAGATAAATCATTATCTATCTATCTATCTATCTCCATATATATAGACGTTTGGTGCAGTCAATGACAACCAAAAAGGAAGTTCAGTTCACAACTACATGTTGTAGCAGTCCCATATACGAAATTTTAACGTTATGAGGCTCCTCGTTTTTGAATTACATGAGATACATACATACGTACGTACGTGCGTTATGAAGCGTTCGTAGAGATACGTTATTAAAAAATCCTTTCTGAATCAATTTTACAATCCATTTTGGAAAAATGAATCCTTTATTCTGTCCGTACATAGAGATGTCACGCAAAATCATCGTTCAAATGGATTCGAAAGCGGTCAAAATGCATATTTCCATTGAAATAGGATATCCCAAATTTTTCGTTAACACAGTACTTCTTTTACTTCGTTCAAGGAAGTATAACGTGTTGTGTAGAAAATAATTCGGCTTTTTGTCTGATAAATCACTATCTTATTTTTGGGCCGGAAACACGACCTCCCTTATGTATGTATATAGTTTATCAGGAAAGATTAGAGAGTGACCTTTCAACTCCAGCCAGTCTATAGACATAGATAAGAGAGGTAAGAAATTTGATAGTGCGTTTACAGCTAGGAAGTACAAGTTAGGGTCCGCATAATACGTTTTTACTATTTATACAGTGATGCCTGTCTGTGTATGCTTGTGTGTGACATTTTTTTTGTCCACAATAGCTCTTGTTTAAAATTTCCAAAACTCCTATTTTCCGTATTTAAGATTTCTACATTCATATAAAGAGTTGATTAGATTATTTTACAAGAAGACCACAGCAGTCTTTGATGAGCAACAGCAAGTGGTACTTCACGTGAATTGCATAACCCTTTTTTAATGAAAAACTATACTGAAATGTAATCCAAACGTTTTCAAGAACAAGAATTTTATATCAATGGAACAAACATGAAATTTTGGCTAATATTGATAAATGGGAAGAGATACTTTACTTAAGTTTTGCGCAGACGTTCGTAAAAAAAATATATGTACATTTTTTTAAATAATCCAAAAGCATTTCAAATTTGGTATTTAAAATAGGTTTGTTAGTGAGAACAATTTATTACATTATAAACATTAAACTTATTCTTGGAATTATGCTAAATGCAGCGACAATAAGCTCAGTATAAAGACAAGATCTCGTTAAGAAGCAATTAAATTAGACTCAATCTGTATAGCAAATATAAATAATAAAGAATATATAAAAGAAATGTATGGCAGCATTTAACACTCTATCGTGAACTCTTTTGATATGCTGCTTTTAAACATTTTGTGATTATTAAGTCAATGATTTGGGAATCCAAAACATTGTGTGACCAGAGAATATACTACAATTGATGTGATATATTCAAATCAAAGCAGGAGAACTTATGTGTAAATAAGCGCATATAGTTAGTATAGTTACAGTTCTCATTGTACTTTGTATGGGAGAACAGAATAATGAAAAATGTGCAGTGTCCGTAATTAATATTGAATCATAAATCTTATAAATAAGCTTATGTTTTTGCATACGATCAGCCGGAAGTAATAAAAGTTTACCTAAAGTTCGTTTCTATTCCACCTTCCACAAGTTCCATGCCTTCCGATGAAACTGGCAAGCTGGCCACATCAAGCGTTTTTTAATTGACTTTTTACCTGAAGTTAAGGAACGATTATTAACCAGACATCATGTGTACAAGAATGTTTGGTGTTCGCTTAATCTCCGACATTAATCACAAAAAACGTTTTAGAAAACATTTTGTTTATTTGTTATGATATCTGGTTCTAGTCGGCCTTTATAAAAACGTCTTCACTGTTATTCATGATGCAATAATTGAATGTTCCGTTTACTTTTTTCCTTCTACGTAAGTTGAGTTTTCATATATTCTATAATTTATTGAAGCTTACAATTAATTAAAGAGTGGGAATTTGGTATTTTGAATGAACAATATTAAAAGAGATATAATTATTACTCAAAACTCAGGATAGGCATGATATTTTTTTAGCTAATGGAAAAGACGGTTGTGATTAAAACAGAGCATGTTAATTAAAATTAAGAGTTAATTAAAATGTTGCCAAAGTTCAATTGAAAGGATTGTGATAATATAAAGTCATTAAAGAAAGGACGTTTTTGTTACATTATTCAGAAACTGTTATATATGAATGAAAGCATGACTCATTCTTTTACAAAACGCTGAGAAATTTGTAATGCTTATCCCAAAGTAGATTGCATATTTGCCTTACTTCTAATAAAGCAAATCTTTAAAGTTTTTTTAATAAGTTTTCCAGTCTCAGAAAATATAATGGCATAAAAAATCGTTTTCATAAGTAAAGAGATTTAAAAAATTCAATTTCAAAATATCGTCATAAAAAACAAAAATCATTGCATGTAGTAAAAAACACAAATCATTGCATGACGGTAACATCGCAGACGTGGTTTTTTAGGGTTTTAAAAGTTTAAATATATATGTAAATGCAAAGCTATGAATGCATAGAGATTTGTGACCACAAGAAAGAATGAGAAATATTTTTACCTCTATATTTCATATTTTTGGATTAATTAATATTTTTTTTGCTAAGAAGCAAGGAAAAAACTTTAAATCTCATTCAAAAATTGAGCATCAGTAGAAAAGTAATCGTACATATAGCAGTTGGTATAATTTTAAATTTACGTTCTTGATTGTTAAAAGTCATTATTTAATTAATCTCTTTTGTGAAGTTGCATTGGAAGATTTTCACTAAAAACACGATCTAAAAAATTAGAAATGGGAAGCTGTCACACTAATCTCATATAGTTAATGATCTTCTTGTTTGTAATTTCCGGAAAAACTGCCAGTACGACTTCATAAAAAAGATTTCTTTAAATAAGAACTTAATAATCACATAAATTTAAACTTCTATTAATTGCAATATGTTTGATTAATTTCTTACTTATTTTTAATTTTTGAATGCTTTGCTTTCGATTGCTTAATTTTCGACAACGATGTTTCGTATAACGATGTATTAGAACTGCGATGATTTCTCCTTGCTTTTCTTTCTCCCACGATGTTTTCTACTATGATATTTTTGACTTAAGTGTTTTACTCCGCGACGCTTTCATCCGCGATTTTTTTGCCGTTATTGTTTCGCCTGAAACCCTTCAGCACCAATTTAGATACATTTTGTATCACCAGGTACCACTACCACCAGGTATCACTACCAGGTGTACCAGGTATCACTTCTTGCAAATGCCCATATGACTGTCACACTAATGACTCCACTACCAAGCGGAGAATAGAATTTGATTAGTTTAACATCAATATGATTTGATTAAGCTGCACTGCATATTAAAATTTAAAACTATTCGAAACTAAATGTTGTAATATATCGTTTTTATTAAGCATATCATAAAAACAAAAAAAGCACAAAAGTAAACCACAAGTGTATATTTTTAAATTTAATTATAATTTTATTGCAATAAATATTTACCATCACATTAAACAAGGAATTTTAATCCAGTAATATATTGATGTATTGTATTTGTATTATAAATCTCAATCTGAACTATTATGCAAACCGAAAGATAAAATATCGATATTTAAATTAATATTCTAAATAGTCAGTCTCATTCCTTTTAGACAGTAATTTCGTCTTTAAAATTTCATTTGCGAGTAACTAGACGTATTTCGAAAGCCATTAAATAGTATTCACTAGTATGTCCAAGAATGAGAAGAAAGGATGTGGTTATTTCTATATCTAAATGTAACAAAAAGTACACTAAAGGCCAAAATTGATGTATTGTAAAGGTTATATAGTCTAAAAAAGAAGTTTACATTAAGCTTGCAACTAATTACACGCGACTTTTATTACTTTTTTAGATTTGCTCTGAAGCTAAACCTTTCATTTTTGCACAATTTTATACTTCTTCGTTTCCGTGCATTATATTTATTTGTTTCCTAACCTGAGTGTTTGTGAGCTTTGCAAGAACATGTTTATTTACGTTGTTTTCGAACGTAGAAAAGTCTTGAAAATGCTAAGGTGAGTTACTGTTAAGTTATGTATGTAAAAGAGAAATCATGTTCTTGCAAAACACACAAACGAAGATAACTGCAACCATCAATAAATAAATAAAGAAAATAATAAATAAAAACACAAACTAATACTATTAATTAAAGAATATAATGAATCAGCATCACGTGAGAAAGCAAATGAAGTAATCAAAGTAGAGGTCGGTTATTATTTCTAAAGCATTTGATGCAAATAGCGAAGACTCTTAAAATCTGTACAGTAAACATTTATCATAGTTATTTAATTATTAAAATTGAATATTGTCACTGAGGGACTCTAGAAATAGTTCGGAAGAAAGAAAAATGTTTTAGAATCGGAATTTCTGTTACATTCAAAATTTATACTATCACTTGGGGCAAAGTATATCCTTGTATACAATACAAAGAATTCTTTTGAGGAAACAAATAGAGATAAGTTACAAAATTCCTACTGTAATTGTCAAAACTTACACTGTTTCACATAAAAGCCTATCAGTACTTTATTTTGAAGTAAAATTTATTATCTGGAAGGTATTAGAGTTTCTAACAATCTAATCAAGTGAGAAGAAGCATGATAATTGATTTTTTAAACTTTAACTTCGTTCATAGAAAACATTATTTTTATAAAAAGTATTTAGATAAAAATACTGTCTGATTTTATGCAAAAGACATGACTGTAATTTCAACAAAAAAATTCTGATGCTGCGGGCAAAATGGGGGAAGGAGGCATTTTTGTATGTTTGAAATTATCCAACTCATGATAAGTTATTTCTACATGATTCACTCTAAAATGTAAAACAAAAACTAGTAATTTCCTAGATAAATATTTTCTACAGTGTCATACTTCAAAGAAATGTTAAAAAATTTAATAATACTTCTTATAAACTTGGAATTATTCTTACAGTAAACAGCAGATTTATTTTACCTAGATCATCAGCCTCTAAAGCTAGGATTGCGAAAGCAGTTCAGAAATCCTATCACTTTACTTAAAATCAGTTTTTGTAATATTTATAGGGTCCTAACTGTGTAATAACTCAAAAACCTCCAGCCACTATTAGACTGGCAAGCGATTTATTGCTTCATCCGTATCGCCTAGTACATGCAACAAAGTCCTATGAAAGTTTTAAATAAACTTTTCATTTAAGCTTGAACTGAACACAAAACACAGCTTGGTGTACTCTTCACAATACAAACGCAGCCCAACACTTCGCAACCTGCAGGTATTTAAAATTACATAAATTGAATTTACAGTTTAAATAGATCTTACCCGGAGACTATACACAGCCTAACTAACCTGATTCAAGGCGCGTTTCAACACCAACTAGTAAATCGCTAATGTCGGACTATTAGCAAGTATAGGTGAAGGAGACAAGGTAAAGCATGAAGCGTAACTGCCAAAAGCCTCAATATGTAAAACATTCAAAACCCTCGTAATAAACACTTGTGAATTTCATTTTAGCAAGTGTTAACGGAAAAGAAAAGTTATTGAAAAAGTCGAAATCATATAACCTCATTAATTAACATAAAACGCCTTAAATAGTAAACTTTAGCAAATGACATTCAGTTGGAAATTTCTCTACTTTCTATGGTACTGTTTGAAAGTGAAATTGCTATTGATAACAAAATGAATAAAGCGGACAAAAATCTCACGGAGAATTTAAAATTAAATAGAATATATGTGAAGAAGGAAATATTAATTTAAATCAAAATAGCAGTAATTATAAATAGCCCAGAAGTATTATTTATCTCAAACCATCATTTTGCGTCGAATCACCAAGAGTGTTGAATCAATTTTTAATTTTTTCCACCAAATACTATCGCCTTGTATTTTGAGAAATTAAATAATGAAGAATCTGTACGAATGTATGTATATTTCTCGCATTCGGAAAAAATAACGGTGTCTAGAACCATCAGATTTTGAATAATGTAGTCCTTCACCCGAATATGAGCATCTGGAAGCATGAATTTTGAAATTTGAATTTTTATTATGTATTTCATGTTCTGTAAAACTTGAATGAATTAAAAACTTTAACAAATTTAATTAGTTACAAACACAACAATTTCAAAATGAGCAATGGCAACACTGTACGGAATAAAACATTTTATATCCAGCGATCGAGACTGTCTATCAGAAATTTTAAGATGAGCTGTTTTTGAATATTTTTATCCCAAAGAGGCGCTAGCCCGAATGCTCTCGAAAAGACTGTCGAAGCGTGTATCTGGGTGTAAATGAACGAAACGCTCCTTTGGGCATAATATAAAATCTGAAAGCTTTCACATTTCTTTTATAATTGTAGTTATATTGAAATCATTATGCAAAATAAATATCTACTTCAAGTCTTTAATAGTTTATAAAGCATAAAAAGGAAATTTTGCTAATCTTATTCGTGCAAACTGCCTGCTGATTGTATGATCCTAAAGGCCTCTTATTTGAGATTATTGGACAAAAATGGAGAGTTATTTCGCGATAACAAATTAAATGCAGGTACAAATGAATGAACCGGCAAACTAAAATAGAAAAGCAAATATTTACGCAGTAATGCAAGAGTTGTACATGCATCATTAATATTTGAATTTTCTTACCCGTACTTTGTATTTTCATAACTTTCTGGAAATATATGTGGAGTAACTCGAAAGGAAAGTTAACAGTGTTAAGTGCTAGTTAAACGTAAAATAATTATCGCCGCCTTTCGAAACATCTTAAAAGTCCTTTCTTACATATGTTCCTTGTTCAAAAATATTCCTTTATGATATATGTTCCTTATAGTTCCTTTATTTCATATGTTTCTTGTTAAAATTAAAAATTAAGTAGCAGGGAACACAGCCAGAGTCTATGACAACCATAGATTAAGAAGCATGCAACATAATTGAAACGTGTTATTTTAATAATGCCATTTTGTCAGTGGAAACGAATTTAATACTTTTACGCTAAAGAACAAATTAGTTTGAAGAAAAATGCAAAACATCTGGAAAAATAAAAATCAATCTAAATACTAACTGCACCTTATTTCTGGACTAATTTAGAAATGCACATCCTATAAAAAATTATTAGATCCATTAGTTCAAAATTTTAAGCATGGATTTTTAAATTAATATTTTTTAAAAACATTGCAGTCAGATCTGTAATTGTTTTAAGCCTATATTTCAGTGAGTTACTAATCATAGCGACTGAGAAAGATTCATGCGTTAATGGCATAGTCTGAAACTTTCAAAACACGTTGACTTCCTAATAAATCCCAAATTCTCAAGATTTGCCGAAAGAAAGAGGCATTTTCTTCATTTTAATGCCAAAATACCCATAGTACTTTATACCTGGATTAATGTAGTTTTAATATATTTCATTAGTCTCATAGACATATTTCAAGACGCTCGTATATATACATTCTTACAGACATTACAAAAAAATATTCTAAGCTGTATATACACATTGCCAGTAGACGTGATTTTTTTTCAATTCATATGACAGTCCTTCAAAGGTTTGTCATATTTTGTCTTAATTTCGATATGCCTTTTATTATTTTCTGTCCAGTAGGTATGGCTGTAGATCGGAAGAAAAAATTCCCGACTGGCTTTTCGGAATTTACTGTTTAGCTTAAGATGTCGTTAGTTTTCAAAATTCATATCTTGAATTTAAATCACATCATTAAATACATAAACACCTTACTATTAAGTGACTTTTATAAGTTAACTATATATCACAAGTTGAAAGAAATAGTATCAGTTCTAAGCTTGTATCCCTCGTCTCGATTTTCTTGTCAGAAATCTTAATTTCTGTCTTCCCCTTTTTTAAATAATTTTAAATATGTAGAAAAATCTTAATGTATTGTAATGTATTTTGCAGTAATTTACAAAACAGACAATCTTCTTAGTAGAACATAAATTTTATTTCTAGTTCTCGGTGATAGACAAATGTTATACAATTCTTAAGTGGCAAAACTTTCATCCTACTCCTAGCTGTAAAATCTTCAGAATACAAAATCTTTTTAAAACAATATCTCTAGTTGCTGAGTAATGGTTTGATACAAATATGGTGTTGCCACTTCAACAATAATTATATTTATTTATTAAATAACAAGATATTACAACCTCTCCCCCCTCCAGATAAACTTTAATTTATATTTTTATAAATTAAAGTTTACAGTTTTTAAAACAATAATATCAGCACAACACAGAATTAAATACAAGCATTTAAAGGAGAATTAAACAAGAAATAACATAATAACATACACTGAAGAAGAGAGGAAGGAACAAAATATTTTTTTATCTATATAGAGAAACAAATTATTTAATCAGGCCAGGGAGTACGACTTAATGCGTCTACATTTTTATGGTTTTTACCACTTCGATGAACGATCGTGTAATTGTAGGGTTGTAGTACCAGTGCCCATCTCATAAGTCGTGGATTTAGACTCACATTATTTTTGAGCCAAACTAAGGGATTATGATCGGTCATGATGAGGAATTTAGTATGCCCGTCTAAATAACATTGAAGTTTCTTTACAGCAAATATTATGGCGGCGCATTCCTTTTCTGTGGTAGAGTACTTTTTTTCAGTTTCTGTAAACTTCTTACTGAGGTATAATACTGAATGTTCATTGTCTCGTTCATCGTTTTGAGCTAAAATGACACCCATACCAGAGTCCGAAACATCAATTTGCAAAACGAACTCCTTATTGAAATCAGGTGAGTGTAATAGAGGCTTTTGCGGCAGTTTTACTACTTCAACAACTCGCTCTTGTCTGTTTGAAAACTTCTCCTTGACTTGTATATCAACTCCAGAACTTGGCAATTCATCTAGAGCTTTTAACTGAGAATCGTTTAATTTTGTCAGTTCTTTCTTTTCAGATAGTCTTTGCTTGTTGCGAGATGAACCTTTGTTCTTATCTGTTACTTGCATTCTCATTGAATGTGGCAACTTTGAGTATATTTTATCATGTTTATGCCTCTTTGCTAAGTTTTCTGACGCGAGCTTATATTCTGAATGTATTTTTAATTTCTCAGCTTTAGAAGCACCTTCATGAGTTCTTTTATAAGAATTTCTTTGATCTGCTGCTAACGAACTCTCAAACACATCTTTACTTTTTGGGGAAGAAGGAACTGATGAACTTGTAGAGGAATAATCATACACACTATCCATAAAAGGTGAATCACCAGGTGAACAAGGTGAGTCAGCTTTCATATTAATAACTTCAGTTTTCTCATCAGTAGATGAACGCTTAGATTATTTGTCTGATTTCTGTGAACCATTGACAGAGGCTTGACTCTTAGGAGGGTGAGTATTGACCAAATTACCCTGAGTTTTAGCACTATTATTTGTTTGGTTCTGAATCAAAGTTGTGTAGTTCTGCATTTGATCTCTATATTTTTCAAGAATAACAATTACTTCCCTTTCATTTCCATTTTTATTTAATTTCTTTTTCTCCTTTATTTTGAAATAATTTCCGAAATTTTCACTTTTAGCTTCGCTAAGCATTGAGATTAGATCTCTGCTTTGATGCTGAAATTCAATTAATTCCTTTGAATTAGCATTAATTATTTTCTTAATTTCCTTGTCTTTCTCCTCAGCTTGCGGTAAAATATCTTCGTCAGACTCAATAACAGACAGTTCTTCTTTTTTCCCCATTTCGGTGTCTCTACTTCGATCTCCTTCTCGAGATCGTTTTACTTGAGATCGTGTCAAAACCTCATTTATCCTTTCTAAATTTAAGAACTGTTTATCTTTGAACAACTGAGCAAATTTGTTACCCAATACATATCTGCCAGGATCATTTGTAACAACAGCTGCTTTTGTCTTTATATGACCAAGTTCGCAATTAATTTGAACTTCCGCTAACGGTAGACACACTAAATGGTCATTTAATAGGTATTGTACCCAGACATGTTCTCCAGTCATTTTTGCGTTATCTATGTATTTCCGACAAATAACATCAACAGTGGCTCCTGTGTCTCGAAGAATAGGCATTTCATGCCCATTAACTAAACCGTTAATTGTATATGTCTTTAAAAAATCATCATTCGAAAATACGCAATTTACCTTTTAATTTGGTTTTAAGCGAGGGCACTGAGGCTTAAAATGTTCGTATGACCCACATTCGAAACAACGTGGTCGATATCTTTTGTCATATAAATTTTCTTGGTTTGTGTTTTGAAATTGACTTTTTTGTCGGTGATCTTTCTGGTATTTTGAATCATCCCATTTATCAAAATGCTTAAAATGAGGCGGATGTTCTATTTTTTTCGCAAAATTATCGGAACGAGGTTTAAATGATCCTTTGTTAAATCTCTCAGTTTAACTGGCAGAAAATTTCGGTTTTATTGTTTTTCTGACATCTTCAAAATTTTCAATTTTCTTAACCATCTCAGTAGGTGAAATTATAGTTGTCCATTGATCCATGAAATGTTCTTTGAAATCAGGAGAAGAACGCTTTTTTATTTGATCAATCAGCATGAGATCTTTTAGCTGTTCAAAAGTTTTAATGTTTAATCCGTTAAGCCATCCTTCTAAATAATTTTTTAATTTATAGTAGAAATCATACCAAGTACTTTCAGTAGAATTTTGGTGTTTATTAAATAGTTGTCGAAATTTTTCCGCAGTCAATTTAAATCGTTGTAACAGTAAAGTTTTTACATATTTATACTTTTTCGCTTCCTCTTCTGGTTCTCTAGCAATAAGCTGAACAATGTCAGGAGGCAGTAATGAAATAAGTTGAGTCACTTGATTTTCAGCAGGTATATTCATTATTTTAGCTTGACCCTCAAATAACACCAGGAATAAACTTATTTCATCTTCTTTAGGGTTGAAACGTGGCATGACATCGTGAATTCTGATTTTTAAAGATTGCTCAGGTAACTGCGTAGTTTCTACCGGCTGTGCTGTGGCAGCCATTGCTTCCAGTTGAAGTTTCTGTAGCTCTGTAGCTTCTTCGCTCTTCTCTTTCAAGCTCTTCTTTTCTTTCTTCTCTTTCGCGTTCTTCTCTTCTTTCTCTTTCTTCTCTTTCGCGTTCCTTTTCTCTTTCTTCCCTTTCGCGTTCCTTTTCTCTTTCTTCTCTTTCGCATTCTTCTTTTCGTTCCCTTTCTTCTCTAATTGCAGCCAGTAGTTCTCGAGTAAACTCCTCATCATAATCGGGACTTTCAGTAATCAGTTTATGCAATTGAGCAATCTTAAATTCAGGTTTCACGGTTAAACCTAACTCTTCTGCTAGTACTTTTAAATCCTGTTTTTTACTCCTAGCTAAGAATGACATGTTGACACAAGTTACTTTTAATAGGCTTCCTTTTGAAATTCAATCTAAAAACTCGTATTAAAAATATATAATTTTTGGAGAGACTTAATTTCTCTACGAAATTCACACTAACCAATTGGAGAGAATTATTTAAACAACTTTGCCAGGTTGGCACAAAATACTATAATACTACGTCGGGTTGACGTTTTAACTCACTATTCACAAGCCTCGTTAGCTATAACTATATAAACACCTTTGCCAGTTAGGCAATTACCCACGTCAGTTTGACGATTTTACTATCTATTTCCACGCCTCGTTGGCGATAACAAAAACAATTTTTGCCAGTTTGGCAATTCAACTTTTAGAATATACAATCTGTAATACGTTGGGATGACGTTACTATCTACCACAAGCCTGGATGGAGAGAACTAAGAAAAAAACTTTTGCCAATTCTGCAGTATAATTAAATCACACTACGTCAGTTTGACGTTATTACTTATTTTCACGCGCCTGCTTGGCAACAAATTCAAAAACTCAGCTAGCAGTTCTTTTTTTTTATAAATGCCGGGATGGCTTACACATATCAATTATCAACATAAAAATTTAATACAAATAAAAGTAAAGCATAAATAATAATTTTAAAATACTTCTTTACCACAAATATCAATTATAAATTTAAGCTGAATATTTTTAGTGTCAGTTATTTTAAACAAAATCTTACACGATAAACTATAATTCTGAAACAAAGTATTAAAATTCAATAAAAGCTTTTTTAAGAAAACCAAAAGTTAATCTTATCTTCAGAGATCACCAGTATCCTGTTTTTGACAATTTTTTCTCGGACGCAAGTTATAGAAGCACAAAAGATAACCTTAATGATCCGCTTAAAATCTGGCTTTAAAACAGCAGACTTCTTACATCCATTTCTCCTTGAAATAAACAAACTCGGCAATTGGTATTAGCAAACTTGTTCTAAAAAATTCAGAAAATTTCAAAAAAAAAAAAAAAGAAGAAAGATTAGGAGACCAGCACCATCAAAATTGATAATTGCACTCCTAATTTCCAGGATCTCGGAAGAACCTCCAATTTATTAAGACTGTAATGTATTTTGCAGTAATTTACAAAACAGACAATCTTCTTAGTAGAACATAAATATTATTTCTAGTTCTCGGTGATAGACAAATGTTATACAATTCTTAAGTGGCAAAACTTTCATCCTACTCCTAGCTGTAAAATCTTCAGAATACAAAATCTTTTTAAAACAATATCTCTAGTTGCTGAGTAATGGTTTGATACAAATATGGTGTTGCCACTTCAACAATAATTATATTTATTTATTAAATAACAAGATATTACAGTATAAACAAATTTTTATCAATGATTCGAGCTGTTCTTCTGTAAGGTTATTTTCTGTTCTGAGATCTTGCTATTTGCAAATACGTGCAGCATACTTTTTAGGTTATCTTTTATATTTGTTATCACTGTAAGCTTTCTCAATTTGGTTCTGATAACTAAGCAAATTGAAAAAAAAAAGGAGAAAAGATAGGAAATAGGCATAAAACAATTACTCTTTATAGACAGCGGAAATGAAAAAATTTTCACATTTATGACTTTAGGAAGATTTGTAAACATTAACGATTTTAAAGAAGAAATTCATAGCTTAATTTTTAAATAACTCTGATTATAAAATTGGAAAACAGTGTTATTAAACTATTCGAACAGCTTACAACGTTGCCCAAACGGTGTAATGTTAGGGAAACCTGTTACGCTACCGAAGGTGCCGAGTTCGCATCCCGGAGAAGACATGGATATTTGTAAATGTATAGTGTCGGTGCGGCATGGCGGCACTGTATATATGCAGTGAGCCGGAAGCCCTCTCGTGTGGATTGGTGGGAGAGGAGAGCGCTGGGAGACCACCGGATTCCCCCAGGCGTGCTTCCCCTCAAAATGGGGAGTGGAAAGTAGAAGTTCAACCTCTCCTCGAAATAGGCTTTGGCAACCATTGTTCCATGTAATATGGACAACAACGGCTTACAACATTTGTCGCAAATTTTCGTTTTTATTACCAGAAGGCCAGTACCATATGGTCATCGGCGTTTGCATCAAACTTACTTTATAAATTTTATTTATTTATTCTAATTCTCGCATCATTACTTTCGAAAATTGATTTGCATAAATTTTATTTACAAAAGGTGCAGTACTTTAATTTATTTTGGTTTTAATTAACTCTTCTCTACGGAAAAATTATAAGCACAAGTGCTAGTTATCTAATACTGCGGAAAAAATTCCGAATGGCTGGGGATTAATTATTTGCTATTAATAAAAAGATCAATAAAAATATTTCAGATCAAGTTTCTAGGGAAAATATTGATTATTTTTTTCGATTAGAAAAATGAACAAATAAATAATTAAGTTTAGTATTGGATGTAATCTATGTTACAGTGAAATGATTTAATTATAATAATTATCTGTTCGAATTACTTTTCTTACACGTAATTATTTTTTTACTGTGATCATATAAGAGAGAAAGGCTTAGTTTTTATAAAGGAAAAAAATAGCTGAAGATCTTAATTAAATATGTATGCATAGTCATAATCCAATATGAATTGGTATGAACACATACATGTATACATACAGGTATGTATATATGTGTTGTCTGCGATAAATTGTTTGGGCTTGATCATGGTGATGAGGAGAGAGCTGGGTAGTTTTATACGAAGAAGATGTATTTATGTCCAGATGATATATTTCCTTATTTTTTGCATAAACATCCATAATTAAAATGGCGCAAGAGATGCGTCCGTTTTTCAGTAAGTATCGGTTTCCGTTTCATAATAATTCATAAATTCATGTACTGTAGAAACAAAAATACTTTAAAATAGACACTTCAAGGCCGTTGCAAACTCTTCCTACTTGTGATCGTAGGGCGTGTCGTCATCATAGCATGCACTTATTTTCTCCACCTCATATGAGATTGTAGTTTCAAAATAGCCTTCTTTCGCGTACTTTGCATGAAATGAAACATACTGAACGCAAATTAAATGGGAAAAACAATAAGTATCTATCTGCACCAGCTCATTCCCAAGGTCGCAAGGCAATTTGGTGGATGAAGCATGATGCTGAAATTCCTATTTTAATTTAACAGACTATAAAAAGAATTACAGGACAGAAATTATAGAAATTATAGTAAGTTGTATGATTTAATGTTTAGTTAAAATAAACTTGGCTTAAAATAAACTTGAAAGATTAATGGTTAAAATGAGAAAAAACTGTAGCTAAGAATTTCATTATGATGATATTGAAAAATTAAAATATTTCACTACTTTAACATTAAAATTTAGCTAGGCCTTAATGAATTTATTTCATCGTAATTTTCAATTCTCAATTAATTAAAGTTATAAATATAATATTATAAGGCATTTCTCCCGCCTTCCTAGCGTGCCTTCGTGGTGTAATGGTTCTGAACGTTGGACTGATATTCCAGAAGTCCGTGTTTCGATTCCCAGCGAAGGCGATTGCTCATTTTTCATCTTGCCAGCTTGCAAAAAGATACCTAATGTATCTACAATATATAATAATAACAATATTATAAAATAAATATATAATATACATAACAATATTATAAATATTTTCTATTCTTTTCTCCTTTTCCCACTTTTATTAGAGTTCATTTTTTAGTTTTTTACATTGATTATTATATCATTACTTTGTATTAATTTTGCAACTCTCAGAATTTTCATTGTTCATTACCGGGTTACATAACTTTTAACTACTTTATGAATTTACAGGTTGTGATACTTCTTTGGCGATATGAAGCAACTCCAATGATGGAACACAGCAATAACTTTTATTTAACACTCAAAAATGGCGACATACAAACAAGAAAAAAAGACATATTCTATAAACTTATTTAAAAAAAATAAATTACATTCTTCGTGCGAGAGTCGCACGAGGCACTCGAGCCTGGTTTCAAATATTGCCATTCACAAATAATGTTCATCTATTTAAATTATTTAATCTACAAGATTTTAATATTATTTAAAGCTGTTACAACCTCTTCCCCAACGGAGAGACTTTTACCGAAGGGAAAAGTTCTGTAAATTTCGAAAGTTTATAAGCTCGGCTTGCTCGATTGCTTAAAGAGAAAGGTTATTTCTCTTATAAATTTCTAAATTTCAGGCCAAAAAAATTTTAAGTTTTAAACAATACTTTTACACCACATTTAAAAAGAAAGAAATGGAGAACGTTCAAATACATTAGTTGAGCATACATTAAATAATAAAATTAATTCTAAACGTGGTTACATACACTAAGAGTTACTACTCAGAACATCTAAATTCTTGTGCAAAGATCCTTTGCGATGAATGACCTTAAAATTATAAGGTTGTAATGAGAGTGCCCAGCGCATCAATCTAGAGTTACATTTGGCGTTGGACCAAAGGATTATGACCAAAGGATTATGTAGCCAGACCAAAGGATTATGATCAGTTTGAATCAAGAATTCTTGCTGACCATCCAGATAAAAATGCAGATTCTTGATAGCGTAGATGATAGCAGCGCACTCCTTTTCAGTAGTACAATAATTCTTTTCAAACTTAGTAAATTTTTTGCTTATATACAAGATAGGATGTTCACGTTGTTCATCATCTAATTGGCATAGTACTATACCCATGCCATTGTCTGAGGCATCGGTTTGTATAATAAACCTTTTATCAAAATCGGGAGCATACAGAATTGGTTTCTTGCATAGCAACTCTTTTAAATTTTTAAAAGCTTTGTCACATATTTCAGACCATTTTATATTTCCTTTTTTTGTTACCCCCTTCAAAGCGTCCGTGAGGGGTGAAGCAATTTCTGAAAATCTCGGTATGTACTGGCGATAATACCCTACCAGTCCTAAGAAAGCACGTACTTCTGTTTTGGTTTTAGGTGTAGGATACTCCTTTACAGCCAGGATCTTTACTTCATCCGGGGTTCGTTGTCCTTGTCCCACAACATGGCCTAGGTATCTCACTTGATCTTGTGCAAATTTACATTTTAATGGTTTTAGTCGTAAATTTGCTTTCTGTATTCTTTCTAGAACAGAAGTTAAGTTTTTAAGGTGCTCTTCCCAGTTTTCTGAGTAAATGGCAATGTCATCCAGGTACGGTACAGCGAAACCTTCGCATCCAGCCAGGACTTTAGTCATAACTTTTCTAAAAAAATATGGGGCATTTTTTAATCCAAAGGGTAAACGTAGAGGCCTGAAACTTCCAAAACTAGTTACAAATGTTGCATATCTTTGGGCTCTTTCTGTTAACGGAATTTTCCAGTAGCCTCTAGATAAATCTAATAGGATAATATATTTTGCTTTTGCTACAGTTTCGATACGTTCTTCAATATTAGGCAAAGGATAGTATTCAGTTTTAGTAACAGCATTGAGTTTACGATAATCAATACAAGGCCGAGGATCCTTTGATGAAGATTCTATCAAAATCATGGGAGATGTATAGTCCGATTCTCCCGGCTCTATAATTTTAAGATCGAGCATTTTCTGTATTTCCTTTTTGAGAATTTCAGTCTGTCGGGGTGACAGTCTGTATGGCTTTATTTGTATTGGTTCGTTATTTAATAGCTCAATATCGTGACAAACTAAGTTTGTTAGTCCAGGATTATTTGAAAAACAACCAGAATATTTCCATAAAATCTTTCGTAAATCTTCTATTTGCTCGGATTTCAACCTTTTCTAGAGTTCCTCTATGATTTCCTCTATTTCTCCTCTATGATGTCAGAGAAATTTAATATACTTGGATTGGAAGGTAAACGAGGAATGTCCATTTCTAAGTCTCCTTCCACTTCAGTTATCATAATGTTGCGTGCGTACGGGTTCGTTATGAAATGAATACACAAGTCCGATGAAAAATGAACAAAAATTTATTATTATCACAACAGAAATGCTTAAATTTTCTCAAATTATCATGCAGTATCACAATATCTCACAGTAGTTATCTTTTAACTACTTAAATGTACAATAGAACGTAATTCAAAACAGCTAAAGAACGCTAATCCGCGAATTCGCTATAATCAACAACGGCAGTTTTCTAAACAACAACGGCAGTTTTCTAAACAACAACAAACTAAGCAACTACTACAAACTGAGATGTTTTCCTCCTTTTATAAGATTTTAAAATCACGCGCTAGAATTTTCCAGTACTTTCTCGAAATCAAAAAGAGATATTTATTTATTTAACGCACGCGCTCTTGTATTTTTAATTTTTCCGGCTTAGCTTTCTTTTAATATTCGTCACGCGCTGCACTGCGCGAGAAATAAAACCATTTAATTTATAATTGAACTAACATTAGCTTTTTAAATACCAAATTCGTAACACTGCCCCCTTCCCAAGGACTGCACGTCCCGGGCAGTACAATCCCTGGACAGGAAGCTAAACTTACAACTGTGACATAAATGCAACTGAGGCATAAACATTACATTACAATATCAAACAATATAAACAATAAATGCAATAACTAACTTAAACAAATCAAATGCTATCAAATACTAAATACAAAACAAATACTAAATACAAATCAAATACTAAATGCAAATCAAATACTAAATACAAATCAAATACTAAATACACATTTATAAACAAAAAGGACCATGGTCTGATACTATTTACAATTATTTACATTACGTACTATGGCCATAGTAATGAGCTAACCTGTCGTAATGAACGACTTTAGGTTTAGAGTTCGAAGACTTACGAATCCGAACCACGCCGTCATTCAGCCTTTTTAGGAATGTATACGAGCCATCCCAAGGTGACTGTAATTTCGGACAAAGTCCTTTCCGTCGAGTCGGATTACACAACCACACCTTGTCTCCTTCGTGAAACTGATGTTCAGTAGCTCTTGTGTCGTAGCGGGTCTTCATCTTCTCCGTCGCCAGGTTGACTCGCTCTCGTGCAAAGTTGTGCATCACTTCAAACCGGGCCTGGAGATCTTGAATATATTCCTCAGACGATGAAGGAGCATCCGGAGGGCGGCCAAACAATAGATCACAAAGCAGACGAAGGTCACGACCGAAGAGCATCTGTGATGGAGAATAGCCGGTAGTCTCGTGGACAGCACTGCGGTAAGCCAGTAAAAAGAGTGGTAATTTCTTGTCCCAGTCCTGTTGGTTTCTGGAAACCACTAATGAGAGGTTATTAAGGATGGTTCGATTGAACCTCTCTACCATGCCGTCCGACTGGGGATGCAATGGCGTCGTTTGAGTTTTGTCAATGCCGAGTAGTTTGCATAGTTCTTTGATTACTGCCGAGGCAAAATTCCTTCCCTGATCGGAATGTAACTGAAGAGGCACTCCGAACCTGGAAATCCAGTGCTGTATCATTACCTCAGTTACTGTGACAGCCTCTTGATCAGGAATAGGATAAGCTTCAGGCCACTTGGTGAAGTAATCAATGACAACGAGTATGTATTTGTTGCCATCAGCAGTTCGTGGTAGAGGTCCCAGGATGTCAAAGGCGATACGTTCAAAAGGCGCCCCTACGTTGTGACGTTGCACCTTGCCTCGGCTGCGTCTCCTCGGTCCTTTCCGACCTGCACAGGCATCGCAAGATCGGCACCACTTTTGCACGTCATCCTTTGCATTATTCCAGTAAAAGCGCTCACGAACTCTCTGCAAGGTCTTCATTATTCCAAAGTGACCTCCAGTAGGGGTGCTATGTAACTCTTTAAGGACATCAGGAATGCGGGATCTTGGAAGTATAAGTTGCCATCGGAACGTCTTCCCATCATCCGATTCGAATTTCCGGTATAAGACGCCGTTTCGAATGTGAAGTGAATCCCAGAGTGCCCAATATTGTTTGGTTGTAGGACTACAGATAGAAATGTCCTACCAGGTAGGATTTCTGTTTGATGACTCCATTAAATCAATTATGGGTTTAATGTCGCGGTCTTCCAGCTGGTCTTTCCGGACTTCATCATCACTCCACGGTTCTCGATCAGCCGATGTTGATGTTGTAATTTGTCTTGCGACCGGAGTCAGCAGCTCGTATTTCGCTTCCACCCTGGAACAATATCGGCAGCTTTCTTGGCAAGGTCTTCTAGACAGGGCGTCGGCGTTTCCGTGTGATGATCCCTTACGATGACGGATAGTGATGTCATATTCTTGGAGTCTCTGTATCCACCTGGCTATTTGACCCTCAGGATTCTTGAAAATTAAAAGCCAGGTCAATGATGCATGATCGGTGCGGAGCAGGAATTTTCTGCCGTATAGATAGTGATAACACTGTTCTACAGCTTTGACTATGGCGAGCAACTCTTTTCTGGTGACACAATAATTCCTCTCCGGTTTAGACAGGCACTTGCTCCAGTATGCTACTACACGTTCTTGGCCGTCTATTTCTTGGGACAAAACAGCACCAACACTTTCATTACTCGCGTCGGTGTCGAGAATAAATGGTCGGTCAAGCTGAGGATACGTCAGGATTGGAGCAGATGTTAAAGCCTCCTTTAAGTTGTTAAATGCATCCTCGCATTCTTTTGTCCACAAGAACTTTTGGTTGCTCTCTGTCAGCTTGTGTAGGGGTCTTGCGATGGAAGAAAAGTCCTTCACGAATTTCCTATAGTAGGTGCAAAGCCCTAGGAAGCTTCTCAGCTGATGGACATTTTCGGGACGTTTCCAGGATTTAACGGCTGATACATTTTCAGGATCCGTTCGCACACCTTCTGCAGAGATGACATCTCCCAGGTAAGTCACTTCCTTTCGGAACAATTTGCATTTAGCGGGACTCAGCTTCAGATTGGCTTCTTTCAGTTTCTGAAGCACCTTCCTAAGATTTTCTAAATGTTCTTCAAAACTCTTTCCGACGATGATGATGTCGTCCAGGTATATGAGGCAGGCTTCGTAGGAAAGGCCTTTCAAAACAGTTTCCATAAGACGTTCGAATGTTGCCGGCGCATTACACAGTCCAAACGGCATCACCTTGAATTGCCAAAGCCCTTGTCCCGTAGTAAATGCCGTCTTTTCTCGGTCTTCAGGCTGTATTTCTACCTGCCAATACCCACTCTTTAAATCAAGTGTTGAGAACCACTTGCTGCCAGAAAGAGTGTCTAGAATGTCGTCAATTCTAGGAAGAGGGTAACTGTCTTTCTTCGTAACCTCATTCAACCGGCGATAGTCGACGCAAAATCTTGTTGAGCCGTCTTTCTTTCTGACTAGGACGATGGGAGATGCCCATGGACTTACTGAAGGCTCGATGACATCGCTTTCTTTCATATCTTTTAACAGTGTTCGCACCTCTTCCTGTTTAGCAAACGGTAGACGTCTTGGATGTTGCTTGATCGGGGGATGATCGCCGGTATCTATTCTATGTTGTGTCAAACTAGTTCGACCCACGTCAGAAGACGAGTGGGAGAAAACAACTTGAAGATCTTTAATGACGCAAATCGGCAGCATTCCTCTCTTTATCGTTTAATTGCGCATTCTGCAATAACTCCGATGTAATTCTCTCTGAGGACACGGATTCTTGGATGTTACTCTTTCTTTCAACGGTGGTTACTGGAGTACATGCTGCAACCACTTCACCTTTCTTAATAATTCTCCCCTTCTCAGTTACATTGGCGACTCTCACCGGGATAACCGTTCTGGATAGGTCGACGAGTGTTGAGGCTACTAGTACTCCTTTTGGGCTATTACAGTTATTGGGATATTCTATGATGCCGTAGCGGAAATTTCTGTTTTCGGCTATGGATCCAGGAAGTAAAATTTCTGTTCTTGCCGGTATTGTGGTATTGTCTTGTGCTATGATTTTATGGACAGATTTAACTTCATCATTGACTCCAAATAACGCTATGTCCTCAGATGTAGAATGCAATTCGTTATTTTTAAAGTCCAAGGAAAAATTGTATTTCCTTAGAAAGTCCAATCCGAGTATGCAAGAATCAGTGATCTCTGCTACATATGCCGTGTGATGGTAAGCGGCACTTCCAAACGTGATGTTAGCATTTACTTTTCCATCGATGTTGATCTTCTCACCGGACACAGTCTGTAGGGTAACGCAGGGCGGCGTCCAGATAAGTTTGCTTCCCAGTTGTTGAGCCAAATCTTTTCGGATGATGGTAACGTTGGCTCCTGTATCTATCGTCATATTGCAGGGAACTCCATTAATATGTCCTATTACGAAAAGTCCATTACTGCCGCCTCTCACTGCAGAAATCTGAAGCGCTTTAAACTGGGGCTTTTCATGATCTGGCAACTTCCGCCCCGCGAGATGGCCACTAATTAGTTTCCCTGCTGTTTGTTAGGAGCGGTCTTAGCATCCGTGCTCTGGGGTGTTCTGCAGTTTCGTCGGATGTGTCCTTCAGCACCGCAGTTCCAGCACTTTACGGTCGGTTTCTTGTCACCAATATTCTGTCTCAAGGCGTTCAGTTGTCTAGTTAAATCGTCTAGACGAGCAGTGACTTGATCCCCTGGCTCCTGGACTTGAGCAGCTCTGACTGGATGGCGGTCTCGACGGGTGGCTTGCTGGGCTGCCTCAAATTTCATGGCATACACTAAAGCGCTTTTCAGATCTTTAACATCCGCCATTCGCAGTGCTTTCTGTATTTCAGGGTCCCGGATGCCATCGATCAAATATTGCAGGGACAGGATTTCCCTTGTTTCTGTCGGGCACTCCGAAAAGGCGTGATGTGACAGCCTTTCAACATCCGTGGCGAGCTCCTGAAGCGTTTCGGTGAGCTTCTGTTGACGAGATTTTAATTGGAGCCTGCTGTAGTCTTTTAAACATTTCTCGCCGAAGCGCAGTTCCAAAGCGCCGGATAGAGCTTCGAAATCTAGCCTTTGATTTTCCGGAAGCGTCTGCAGGATATCCGCTGCGTCTGCTCTCAGAGAAGCGGCGAGATGACAGGCCTTAGCTTGGGAATCCCATCCATTCGCATCCGCAACGATAGAAAATTGTGTCCTATACACCTGCCAGGAGGTCTTCCCATCATATGTAGATAGTTTCAGAACGGAACGAGCAGGCATCGATAAAAATTTGAGACCTTCAGAATTGTTTCCTACCGTCGCTATGCACTTCTTTAGGCTGTCAACTTCTTTGGCAACGGCAGCAGAAACCCTATCATCAATTTGTTGTTCGACGGCAGAAACTCTCTCTTCTATATGTTCTTTTACAGAAGAAATTCTTTCTTCTACTTGTTCTTTTACCGAAGAAACACATTCTTCTATTTGTCCAACTTTAGTTTCAACCGCGTCTATTCTGCCTTCCATAGCCTCAAATTTATTTTCTATTACGCAGGTAATTTCTCTTTTCATTTCGTCCTGACCTACTTTCATCTCATTTTTAAGAGATTTCATCTCTTCCTTAACGGATTCCTGGCCCAATTTCATTTCTCTTTTAACGGATTCCTGGCCCAACTTCATTTGTTCCTGTGCCGTTTTCATTTCTTCCTTGAGGGATTCCTGGCCCAATTTCATTTCTTCTTTAAAAGATGTTTGGCCAGCTTCCATCTTTTCTTGGAAAGCAGCAAAAGCAGTAATGAGCTGTCTCAATTGTTCTTCCATCCCTCTTGTTATTGGCATTCAAACCCCACTCCTGACACCAAAAATTGTTGCGTGCGTACGGGTTCGTTATGAAATGAATGCACAAGTCCGATGAAAAATGAACAAAAATTTATTATTATCACAACAGAAATGCTTAAATTTTCTCAAATTATCATGCAGTATCACAATATCTCACAGTAGTTATCTTTTAACTACTTAAATGTACAATAGAACGTAATTCATAACAGCTAAAGAACGCTAATCCGCGAATTCGCTATAATCAACAACGGCAGTTTTCTAAACAACAACAAACTAAGCAACTACTACAAACTGAGATGTTTTCCTCCTTTTATAAGATTTTAAAATCACGCGCTAGAATTTTCCAGTACTTTCTCGAAATCAAAAAGAGATATTTATTTATTTAACGCACGCGCTCTTGTATTTTTAATTTTTCCGGCTTAGCTTTCTTTTAATATTCGTCACGCGCTGCACTGCGCGAGAAATAAAACCATTTAATTTATAATTGAACTAACATTAGCTTTTTAAATACCAAATTCGTAACAATATTAATCATTTCTGGTCTTTTGTAATATGGTTTAAGCATGTTAATGTGATATACTTGATTTGGCTCATTTCGTTCCTCGAAACTTACAATATAATTGGTTTCTGAAATTGTCTGCTCTATTTTTGCAGGTCCTTTCCACTGTACTTCTAGTTTATTTTGACGATTCGTTGATATAACAAGAACTAAATCTCCTCTAGCAAATTCTCTTTTCACTGCGTTTCGATCGTATCATGTTTTCCTCCGTTGTTGAGCTTCTTTCATGTTTTCCACGGCAAGTTCTTGGCATTTCGTCTTTCGATTAATAAGTTCGAAAACGTAACTGACAACATTATTACTTTCTTCAATCGGTTCTAGCCACTGCTCATAAAGTAAAGTGACTGGCGTTCGTAGGTTTTTGCCATGAACTAATTCTGCTGGTGTTAAACCAGTGCTTTCGTGTGTGACTGTTCTGAGAGCAAAAAGAACTGATGTAGATAATTCTCCCAATCCGAAGTCGCTCCTATACATACGACTCTTAACACCCTATTTAGCGTTCTATGGAATCGCTCAACGGGATTACTCTGCGGATGATACACAGAGCTTCTTACATGTTTAATGCCGAAACGCTCCAAAAATTCCTCTGTCAAAGCACTGACGAAAGAGGTCCCCTGATCTGTTTGGATCACTTTTGGGAAACCCATACGACTGAAAATCTGTAAGAAAGCATCAATCACAGATGGCGAAGAAATGTCTGTCACCGCTACAGTATCTGGATATTTGAACGACATACACAGAGCTGTAATAATATATTTTTTCCAGTCTTTGAAATAGGTAGCGGACCAACGGCATCGACATTTATTTTAGTGAATATTTCGGAAATTACTGGTACTAATGTCATTGGAGCCTTCTTTTTGTCATTTCCTTTTCCAGCGCGCTGACAAGCATCACAGGTTCTTACAAAATCTTCAGTTTCTTTGTAACACCTAGTCCAGTAAAAATATCTAGCAAGTCTCTCTTTGGTCTTTTTGACACCCAAATGACCAGAAGTTCCTTCGTGGCACATCTTTATAATTGACGGCTTGAGTTTTTCAGGTATAACGACAAGCTGTCTTTCAAAGCCCATTTTATCCGTCGTTTTTTTAACTAAAAGTTCTTTTCCTGTCAGACTATAGTTCTCATTTTTGCATGTACCTTCTTTAACTTCTTGGATGATTTTAGACAGTTCCTTATCAGCAAGCTGAAGTTGTGCAATTTCTTCTGAGTCAATGTTTACCAGTTTCATGAGAGTTTCATCTTCCGAATTTAGCTCCGGTAAATTATCTTCTTCTTCGAAAACATCTCTGAATGCTTTATTTTCTTCCTTCATCGGTTCCAAGATCTTCTCTTCGGCTATTTCTCTTTTCTTCTGAGCTCTAGTAGAGACAGCATTAACCTGGTGAGGACAACTATCAGGTTCCTTTCCTTGTTTATTCAACAGTACAAAAGTTCGATTGCCTAATAAATACCTTCCTTTGTCAAGTTCATTTCTAATAATGGCAGCCTTAGTTATTACTCGCCCAAGATCGCAATTTAGTTCGATCTCAGCCAATGGTAAACAGGTTGGATTCAAATCTAATGGCTGTTGCACCCACACATTTTCACCTGTTAGCATTTCCGGCGTGATGTATTTGCGACAAACTATATCAGTACTAGCACCTGAATCCCTTAATATAGGAATTTTATGACCATTTACGTAACCCATACTAGTATAAGGTAACAGAAATTTATCCTCTGGTTTTGCACTAATTCTGTTAAGATTAGCAGGAGATTCAGTACTATTCTTAAGTTTTGGACATTGGGGTCTTAAATGTTGATAGGACCCACACTGATAGCATTGTGGCGTTTTTCGTTTTTCATATTTATCATCTGGACGTGGACTTCTAGGTCTATGAAACCAGCTTTGCGAATTAAATCCTGATGACAATTTTTTTTCAGTTTTATTTTTATTATCTGAACTAAATTTACCTTGAGTTAGTGCATTGTATCTTTCTTTCTGCCGATCCACTACAGGCTTTTTTTGAAAGTTTCCGCAAACGTTTTCATAGGCATCAAGTTTTTCAGCTAATTTTTTAGATGAAATCATCTCTACCCATTCATCAAGAAATTGATCTCGAATTTCAGGAGGGACTCGACGTTTAAGTTGGTCAAGCACCTTCAAATCTAGCAACTGATCAAAAGTCTTAACTCCTAGACCAGTCACCCATTCTTTGCAATAATTTTCTATTTCATAATTGAAATCCACCCATGTGGATTCGGTACTCTTTTGATGTTTCATAAATTTATGCCTAAACTTTTCCGGGCTTAGTTTAAACCGTCTTAACAATAAATTTTTCACGTGTTCATAGTCTTTAGCTTTAGCGGAGGGTTCTCTAGCTATTAACTGGGTTACTTCGTTAGGAAGTAGTCCTAGTAAATGAGATACAAATTCTTTTTTATCAATTTTACCCCATTCTGCTTGCCTTTCAAACAATAGCAAATATAGACTGATATCTCCTTTCTTGTCATCGAATTTCTGCATAAGGTGACGCAGCTCCGTTTTCAGCCGGATCTGTCCGGTATTTTGAGACTTTGTCTCTGCTTCAAGTCTTAATCTCTCTAATTCATACTGTTCGTTCCTTCTCCGCTCTTCTGCTTCTTCCTGTCTCCTACGTTCTTCTCTTTCCTCCCTCTCTTTCCGTTCTTCTATTATTGTGTCTAAGACTCCTTTGACGAAGACTTCATCATAATCTCTACTTTCAACAATTTTCTGTTTTAAATCAACTATTTTCAAATCTGCAGTCACATGAACTCCCAGTTCAACTGCGAGATTTTGCAAATCTTCCTTACGAGCTCTTCCTAAGTAAGACATTGTTTCTTTGTTTAAAATTAACGAACACTGTGTTCCTTATATTTCCTCAAAATAGCTCAAAAATGAAATATTTAAATTATATGAAGTTCATTCTCTCTACCACATTAATTGTGATTAAAATAAGAATAATAACAGAGCAATATATATATATATCTACCGTATGGACAACTAAAATGAATATTAAATATAATATCAAATACGGTAATAAAATAAGACAATTTATTATTAACAAGAAGTAATAATCTGGTATCACTAATATTGCGTTCAGTGATGAACTAATAAAATAAAGCAATTCTATATGAACAGGAAGTTACGTTCCGTGATGAACTAATAAAATAAGGTAATTCAATATCAACAGGAAGTAACAAGCTGGTATCACTAATATTACGTTCAGTGATGAACTAATAAAATAAAAATACGCACGATTATTCGATCTGGGTCGGTGCCTCCAAAATAATTAAGACTGTGATACTTCTTTGGCGATATGAAGCAACTTCAATGATGGAACACAGCAATAACTTTTATTTAACACTCAAAAATGGCGACATACAAACAAGAAAAAAAAACATATTCTATAAACTTATTTTAAAAAAAATAAATTACATTCTTCGTGCGAGAGTCGCACGAGGCACTCTAGTCTGGTTTCAAATATTGCCATTCACAAATACCTTAATGTTCATCTATTTAAATTATTTAATCTACAAGATTTTAATATTATTTAAAGCTGTTACAAGGTATACATTATTTTTATTTCTAACATTATTTATATACATACTGTTAAGTAAAGAAAATGATTTAAGTATTAATATTTTAACTACTGTCTCGCTTACTGCTCAACATTCTTTTCTCTCTCCCTGGTGCCGGACAATAGGAAAAAGAACCTCTCATAAAAATATATGAACGCTTCAGTGAATACAAAAACAAATAATATTTGAATCTTCTTAAGTGACTGGTGATTGTAAAACTAAGACTTCGTTTTACAATCACCATTCCTAGATCACTACCAATCACTTTACTTAGATTTATAAGTTAGACTAAGTTCATAAACCATCAACGGAGTAAAATAAAGTTTATCATTTCAAATCTCATACTCTTTATGTCAAAACTGAAAAGATAATACCCTCTTTAGTGTTTTGGCAACAATCAAAAGATTATTTATCAAAACAAAATGCAAGAATGGGAAAATACATTTCAGTAACAAATTCATCCAACTGCTATCTCTCACTAAAATAACACGATATCAGCTGTCCTTCAAACACATAAATTTCAATACAACTCTAGAGATAGCCACAAATACGTTTCATTTAAATATAACACAGAATACTTCAAAACACCAGGGAAAGATAAATCTCATAAGTAAAAAGACAATCACCAGTTCAGATAAATTAATTAATCTGATCGTATAGTTACCGCACACTTAAGATTATTTTTCCTGCTACCCTCTAAGTTACCCAGGTTCGAATTGAAAAGAAATAAATCCATGTTTTCCGTAAGGATCACATGGGGAACCTACAGTAGGCCAGAAATAAAAACTCAAATAAACATACAATAATAAATCGATAAAAACATTAAGTCTTCCATAAAAATTATAATTTTAGAGCGCTTGCCAGATTATAAAACCTATCTAAAAATTACTCATAGTTTTACCTATAAGTTTGACCTATAAAACATTATCTAGAAATCACTCATAGTTTGACATTTTACATTCTGAACACGATCAATATTTTTCCCAAATATTTAGTAATGTACTTTACAATAATAGCATAATTACCACTGAACAAAACTCATGTAGTTTCAAACAATTTTTCTTTTTTTAATATTTTTTTCAAATCTTACCAAAATCATAATGAAACACCTTACATTTATTACATTCATTGAAATAGTTACTCATGAATATGAACTCAAATCTAAAGCTAAATTGGAGTAACAAACAAATTTTCATTCACCAGTAATATAACAGTGATTTCATCTCCTAACATTTAGTACTTTACCAAATTAATTTCTCTTAAGAAACATTGAGATTTTCCTCATCCATTAATGAGGTGAGGATTCATGACAATTAAATATTTAAAAAATAAAAATCACTTTCTCAGCTATTAATTAAGTAACAGCAAACATTCAAATTTTCATCTAGCATTAAAATGAGAGCTCATGCTTTAGAAATTAACATTTCAAAATCTTAATAATTAATTATTAAAGGAAAAACAAATGAAAATAAATCACTCACAGATTTCTGAACACAAGGGTCTATAAATGAGACTGAAGAATTTCACCCTCTCAGAAATGTGGTTTTCCAGATCTACATAAAGATGGTTCTAGAACTGATACGCTTGGAATGATGATTCAAACCTCGAAACTAATAAGGTAAAACGGTAGGAGAAATAATCGTTTTTTCCTGTTTTCAATTGCATTTTAGCTGGTGATGTTCCGAGCTTTCCTTTCATTGGAAATTTGCACATGCCGCAGGCGCGAATGCACTGCCTTCACGAATCAAGAAGAAATGATCGTTCATAAGATGTTCAGAACATTTGAAATGATCGTCCTTTTGATGTTCACATAACTAGAAATATTCGTCCTTACGGATGTTCACATAATTAGAATTGAACGTCCTTAAGTTCGCAAAATCGTTAGACAGTACGTTGCTATTTTTTTCGGCGATTCGGACAAGCAAGACATTTTCTCTACTACCGCAGCACCCAATTATTTGGTCGCCGGAAAAACTGGACTCGTAGACCGCGGACGGCCCCATAGGTAGTCGGGCTACTACGCTCACTCTTCTCTTCTAATTGTAAATTTTCAAAGGTTAATAACTGTAAAAGCCTCTCGTGCAGCCACTTTTAAAACCTCGATGAGGTTCAAAATACGACCGCATCAATATTCCCTACTGGCTCGAAATATCAGTGAAATTAAATCTACCCAATCCGCCACAAAACTGGAACCCTCTCTAACCAACTAGAATAAATACAATAATTAACCTCCAAATTCGAAGAAATCATTCCCCTCTTTTAAAGTGACATACCCTTTTCCCGGGCAAATAACATGGAAAATTTTCAACCCATAATTCTGTCAAGTGCGCCGCAGCTTTTCTCTTCCAAACGAGCAAAATACGTGTTCAACCCCAAATGATAAGGGAAAGGAAAAGGCAGCTGGCCGCCGACCTTTCGGCCCCCAAAGTCAATCGAACCTTCGTGAGAATCGAAAAAATTATCCTACTTTAACTGTACAAGACTTGCCGCTACCTTAATAAGAGCTTTGTCATATTCAGACGAAAAAAAAAGTTTAAACGATACTACATAAAAAAGTTAATTCTTAAATATGAACAATAAAATTTCACTATTCACTGTAAATTAATATATTAACTAAGAACTGTAAAATAATGCATAACAATTCTACACAACAGTACGTATGTGAATTTATTAGAAGAAAACTCATTAATATTGTGTAAACATACCATATATCACAACGGAAGGTTTTATGCACTATCTCTTTCCTGTTAAAAGCATTACTTTCAGTTTACAGAATATATAGAAAAGAAGAAATATATATATTTTTAGATTTCCTTTCTTTCAGTGATGTCGAAACGCGAGCAAGAAAAAGTTACATCAGTTTTTTGTATTTTTAGTTTAAAGTGTTTCTTTCCATTGCAATAAAGATAAGACTTCAGTACTCTGTCTTCACTTCAGTTGATTATTTTAGGAAATAAACAAAAACTTCTATCCTTCTTCACTACTATGCTTGCAAATATTTTTTGATAACGTTTTTCTCCATGAAAGGAAAAATATTTCTCTGATAGAATTGTTAAGAAATTTCGAGGAAATACGTGACTAAAATATTAATTCTTTTTATGCAAGGTGGGTTTATTTGTTGCTGGGTAAATTCCGTTCTGTGCATTGATGCAAATTCCTTGTTTTGTTTGCAAAGAGGTTTTCAACCACTGGGAATAATTTTGGGGCCCTGATTAAGACTTTTTCCCTAATACTAATATTGCATTATAAAGGTGGCTCTAAGAGTGAGGTTTTGAAATGCTTTATTTTATAAAATAAACTAATCTTCTCTGCCTTCGTTTTATGTGAAAGAATGATATGCTGAAACGCGCGTATGGCTGCGCTTCAGTGAATATAGTTATTCATATAAATAAGGAAAGCTTTTTAAATGGAATTCTATACACAAGTTAGTTTAAAATTGCTTATTCACGATATTATTATATACATTTAAAACTGATTGTAAAACACTAACTGCTTCAACATGTTTAGATGCTAAAAGGGCTAGATAAATTAGAATATGTCAGGGAAATTACATTTTTATTCCTTTATATGATCTGCAAAGAAGTTGTTACCTGATTAATCATCCTGAATACAGCAAAATCAGGTCCACGAATTTATCGGTTTTACCAAGTGGTTCATGAGTTCTAAGAAGGCTAGAAAATTTTAAATCAAGATGTCGCCTTTTAAATGATAAAAAGTTAAATGTTAAAGTTCTGTGAAACGAGTGATGATGAGCTTCCACTGTACTCGAATTCAAATGCAAGGCCGTAATTTTGCGTTGATTGTAAGAATAATGAGCATGATGTAATTATTATTTCTAAAATATTTTCAGTTACATATCATGTTTACATATCATAAATCGAGATAGGTTATTATAAAGAACAAAAAATAGTCAAACATGCTTTGCTTTACAGAAAAGAAACGAAAGGCACGCTAGTTCACGTTATTTGTTTTAAATACTTCAATGTAAAATTTTCTTGAATAAACAAAATAAAAATAATTCAATAATATAAAGAAAATAAGAACTCCGCTGTGTTCATTAATCAGTTCCTTCATATCTTATAAATTATACTAATTTCTAGATCACTTATTTTAAAAAATAAGCAAAGAAGTATATAATAATAATAATAAATCTGAAAGACTTCAGACGTTAAACGGCCGCCCAGAACAGTTTGTTTAGGGAATTTTAAGCAAACTGAGCTCGCAATCTACCAATGTTCTGTTACACTGACTACTCCTAACCAACTGTGTTTTCTCTTTTTAGCTTTAATATTAAGCATCATTGTCTTCGCACTTACGTCACACACAATTCAACAGGAAGGTTGTAAAAATTAAATAGCAGTTTTTTCCTGAAGGACTATAGTTTTCGTTTTGAGATTTTGCGTTGAATCACTATAAAATGTCCGTTTCACTTTTCAAACTGTTGCCATTAAATGTTAAAATCCTGCATTATGTTTGAAGAAATTAAATAGTAAAAATCTGCATAAATGTATGTATATTTCTTGCATTGTGATAAAACAACGGTACATAGAGCCATTCGAATTGTGAATGACCTAATCCTCCTACGAATACGGGCATGTGGAAGATAAAATTTGAAATTTTGAATTTGTGTATGATCGATATCATATTTGGTAAAACTTTTACGAATTTTTGAGAAACAAACTCAGCGATTTAAAAGCGAGCAATGGCTGCACTCTACGAAAAAAAAAACTTTTTATCTCCAATGCGCGGAACTGTGTATCGGAAATCCTAAAGATATCCTCATTTTAAAATTATTTTACGACATTGCTATTGAATTGAATTTTATGGTTTAAGTGCAAAGAACGTGATATTTAATAAATAAAGGTAACACACAAAACGTTAAAGAAACGCCGCTTTGGACGTAATTTAAAATCTGAAACCTTTCAGATTTGTTTTTAATTTTTTAAATGTTTAAATTTTTTTTTTGTTATTTTTATTATAATTCTACTAAAATTACCTATCTAAATATCAAATTCGTAAAAAATTAAAGTAGCCACATATAAATTGATTGATAAGCCCATGATGAATGATAAGCATAATTATTCATAATTTTTATCATATATTTATTGACCAAATAACCCTTAATAAACATAAATCTAATTATGTAAGGAAATATATAAATATTTAAATGTGAATATAGTCAAATTTTCACGCGAATAATATTCTGTGCATTTTTTGGCCTTCTATGATTTAAATTTTTACATTTTTCTTAGTATATCAAATTTTTTAAAGATGATGTTTATTTAATTTTTAGATTTATGGTTTATAAATGAGATTACACTTATACATATAAATTATATTTACACTTTATATGCGAAATGTTTATTTTCATTTTTATGCAATCATGAATCTCATACAAGCTTCTCCAAGCAGGAGAGTGCTTTCTCAGGAAAGTATGTGAAGCTGTCACAAACTTCTCAGTCAAGCACGGAAAAAACACTAGAATGTATTTTATTTAATAAAGATTGTCATATACTTTTTAGCGGCTCTATTTCAAGTCTCTTCTGCCTGCCAAAAGGCAAAACGAAAGAAACTATAAGATACCACAGCAAAATAAGCAAAGATTTTACAACATATAATGAATTAAACCAGAGATAAATATGAGAATATCGAGTTACTACCATTTTCAGAGGAAATGGCTTAAATAATTGCCGAAGAAATCTGGAAGCGAATAACCCCAATGCACATAGAAAAGCTCGAAATAAGAAAAATATGCCTAGGATATATTTCGAAGTTCTAGAAATTGGTTTAGAAAACACACCTTCAATTTGTAAAATAAATTTGACATTTGATATGACAGAAGAGATTGTAAGACTGAGTATTGGGATAAAAACGGCGTTGTCCATTTCTAGCTAGAAAGTCAAACCTCTTACGTTTTCAAAAATAGCAGGGTCACGTTATTATCAGACGCATTTGAAATTTTATATGAAATTTTACAAACATTTCTTGTATTTTAAAAACATTGCAGTGTGGATTTATTACCAAATGCATTTTGAAACTTCATATCATTTTTTACATATTACATACTACACTTCACTGCGTTTTGTCTTAATTGTACAATGGGGGGAAGTTGAATTTAACAGTACCAACATATATAAAACATGCAACAGGAATTTCGAAGTTCTTCTTTACCTGTTAATAATGAAGTAAGACTGTAAAAAGGCAGATTGTAAGAAGGTAAGATCATCGAAAGAAAATATTATTGGACACAGGTTTCCAAACGTTTTAAATTTTGTAACCACGTAAATAAGGAAACAATATTTTCCCATGATGTACCCGTATATGTACCTTAAGGGGTGCAATGTACGTAGAATGCTTTCAAAGGAATTCAGATATAATTACTTTATTTCATGAATTATCATAAATATTACTATGTAGTTTTAAACATAATCTCTATTTAGTTGAATACACTTATCCCTACGAAATACTAATTTTTAAGCTGTCCTCAAAAGAACGTTGTCAGTGTGTCCTCTCTCTCCTTATGCCATGGATAAACTTTCACGCACCCCGTAAAGACCCTTTTCAAATGCGAAAAGAGATGTGTAATTAAAAATGTTAGGATAGAATTGTCCTGGTAGAAATTGAACAATTTATGAAGTTTTACCAGCCTCTTATCAGGAAAAGAAAACAATATCTCTCCGGATCTTCCATGGTTACAAAACAGTTCTACAAAAACGCACCTGTATCAGTCAAACAAGTAAGTCGGGTTAACCAATATTGCACTGCAAAGCTGCATAAACAAAAAAAAAAAATATCTCTGCCTGATAGCGTTGCATATAAGTTCTAGGAATTGAATTACAGCTTAGTTTTTAGAATTTTGGAAGCATTTCGCGTGCTGTCTCTTTGAATATTAAGTCTATTGTGTAAAGCTGTCTAATCAAAAATAGTATACTGTATCATTTGTCATACAGGTACCACCTGTATAAGGCATTTTCTCCTTTTCGAATGCCTTCGTAGTGCAACTCGAAACACGCTCAGCGCGTATTCCGGAGGTCCATATTCGAATCACGGCGGCTGCATCGCACATTTCTTCAGTTTCTTGACGTTAAAAATTTTTTAAATAACAAAAAATCTAAAAAACTCTAAAAGTAACATCGAGCTAAAAGATAGTGGACAATAATTCCTCACCATCAAAATTTGGTGACTACTTTCCTTAATCCCCAGTCGCCCTTTAAAAGGGGGAGTATATAAGATATTTTCTCTCTCCTTTTCACATGCCTTCGTGATGTAGCTGGAAACACACTCAACGCGTATTCGGGATGTCCGGAGCTGAAATCCTGGCGTGGGTACTGCACAATTTTCACGTTCCTGCATTGATATAAACTAATGATTCTATATATTTTTAGAATGTTCCGCAATGAAGCAGAAGTTCTATAGTTAAAAAGGTTATAAATTCTTGTAGGGTTGTATTGATATTAATAGTTCCATTTTTTTCTAACATAAAACTTATTTTTCAGGTGCGTCATTTTTACCATATTCTATGCGTTCATGTGCACGAAGCAGGTTTTGACTTGAAAAAAACTTCCTCACAATCATCACATTAAATTTGCGAGCAGTTCTTAATGTAGGAGCTAATTCCTCTGATTTCAAAGAATGGCACTTAATAATATGCGCCCGTAGATTTCGTCGGAATGAATAGGACTTCGAACATTCCAAACATAAAAAAATTGTCTTCCATAATAATCACACTAAATATAAGACACAAGTAAACTGCCAAGTCAGGGTTAACTTGGTAGCGTGACAATGCTTAACATGACAACATTTCTTTAATCGTCAATCTCTTGATACATTGCCAATAGTGTATAGCAGATGCCAGCCTATTACGCTAGCGAAGCATATCAGTGCGCGTGCGTGAAGCGTAATCCCTGCAGAACGGAGACGTTACTATGTCGTGAAGATAAATTGCAAGTTCGTCACCTGATTCTTTCTCGATAAATTTTGCTTTCGAACAACAACGGTCAATACGCGTCAAATCCTTTATATCTCTTATCAAGGCTAAGACGTGACGAGCAACTTTGGAATAAAAAATTTGCATATGCACAACACATTCTACTGTAGCCCACACTTACGCTAATTTCTACATTTTCTCGCCTTCCATTTTTGGTTGCTATCCCTGCTACTGTCCTTAGCAATTGTCCATCAGTGTATTAAACAGTGAATCGCTCCAATGTAAGGGGAAATTTAGTGGAATAAAAGAAAGTTAATTTATGAATATTTTTCGATCCTTCTCTGAAATACGAAAGAAAAATAAATTATATAAATTTTTCAGTGGCACCTTTATCGTACTCCTTTCTCAAGAACACTATTCTGCAAAATATAATGTGTTTGCTTAGAGGAGAATACCTTTATAACAAAAATATATTTTAAAATAAATATTATTTATTAGCTTTATGAAGTCTAAGAATACACTACAGACTTTAGAAATGCTATTGAAGACTAATCTTCTAATCCTGTGAAATAAACCAAATTCAGAAGAAGGGTGTTTAAGACCCTTGTATTCAAACACAATATTTACCGAACTTGGGCTTACACAAGCCAAGCACTTCTGTCTTAACAAAAATATATAACGATGAATTAATTCAAAATGTGGTAGATTAGCCTAACGGCTCACAGGATAATTTAACGGGCAGGCAAGGTTTTGGTTTGTAGAAAACCGGTAAGATAAAGCTAAATGGCTAGAAGCAATCAACGCTACTAAATGAAGTCGATAAAAATCACGGCACAACGTGGCCTGGAATAAGAAAATACGCTCTAAAACTAACTTCTCAAACTCTTGCTTAAATAGCACTTCTTTCTACTTTAATCTGAGAAACCGCTATTTATCTCATTCTGGCATGAAGAGCATGGGTGAAAAGAGAGTAATAGGAAAGTGCTAAATTAAAATGAACTATTAGTTAAAAATAAAAATATAAACCTCACAGCTTGATGGCGTCATATAAACCAGATTAAGTTGTGCTTTTTTTTTACATTCACACAAACTGAAAATCTAAACAAAATGTCGTTGTAAACAAACTTTTCATAAAAATGTTTTTTTCAAATGTTTTCTTCTTTTTTTGTTGTTGTTGTCGAAAACCTACAAAAGGTTTAGCTGGTATATTTGTATAACTTTTCATGTGAAAAATACTCAAAAGTAATTGAAGATTGATGTGTAATAGTTGAGTTTCTAAAGAAAGTAAATTGAAAAATACTTTAAAAATAGCTTTCTATGGAAAATACTTTAAAATACTTTAAAAATAGCTTTCTATGGAAAATACTTTAAAATACTTTAAAAATAGCTTTCTATGGAAAATACTTTAAAAATACTTTAAAATACTTTAAAAATAGCTTTCTATAGAAAGATTTTAGCATTTTATAACTAACAAAGCAACAATTTAGATAATTAATCTTTATAAATGTTTTTACCTTTTATTAATCTTGTTCGCTGTGATTGCAAATTTATGATAATTTCAAATTAGTAAAAACGTTTGTAAAATGTACGCTTTAATCAAATGATTAATTAATTTAATATTATCCTATACAATAAAATATTTTAAGATGCACCTTTCACTAATAGAAACTAATTATAAATTTTAAAACACTTTCATGTAAAAAATACCCAATCATTGTATAATTACAAATACCCAATCATTGTATACTTACCGTCTGCTGATTTTTGGTCTATTCGTGTAACATTTTGACAAATTTATGCATCACACTTGTTCATAAATTTACAGTGTAAATTACATACGTATATTGCATTAAAAATATATTTACTTAACGATTTCTCTAATTTGCTATAAATACTCTATTTAATATTCAGTTTTTCTCTCTTTGATATTACTCGATTATGAATATCGAATGAATATTTAGGAATTTAGAGTTTTATACAACTAGGGTTTTATACCTCTACAGTATAAATTTCGCTTTGAAGCCAAAAAGTGATTTACCAGTTCTGCCGATTTTGGTTATTATTATGTACAAAATTATGTACAAAAGTTTAACATCATAAACATCTTGAAATTTTCACTAGTTATAAAACTGAACTTTCGCCTTCTTTTAAAACAAAAATATACTATTTATTAATCAAAATGCTTTTTTTAGGCAATTTTCCATATTTTCTCTATTTAACTACACTGTGATTGTATGTTTTGTTCTTTCAAACATCATCTGAGACCGTGTAGAAACCATATAATAAAAGATGATGTTACTTACTTCATGTCTATACTGATTACAAAGAAGGACTTTCTTTCTTTGTTTTGATAGTTTAATGCAGGGTTTCTTAAACATTTTTTGTCGCGACTCCTTTTTATCACTGAGATTTTTTTGCAACCTCCCAGGACCCCATAACATTTACAAAAATTTTGTGGGACCCAATAAGCATTGCGCAAAACCGACACACGCGTGAGTGAAACTAACAATTTTTTCACTAACACATTTGCTGTAATATACTACTGCATTTTTTGTTCATTAACTTTAGTTTCGAATTTTAAGACATAGAACAATGTGAAAATTTTAAATAAGTAACATACGAAATGACAGCGCCACGTGCAAAGCAAAGAAAATGATCGTTTATATTATAAAAAGAATGCATCGAAACGTTTTCGTTTTTTTTTGTCTGTATTGTCTTATCTATTTTCAAATACATTGTTTAAAAATATTTGGTAATTGTAGAATTATTATAAGTTAAAGAAATATGAAAACTGCTAAAACTTTCGGCGAACTCCTGCTGCAGGTCCCGCGACCCACAGTTTAAGAAACCTTGGTTTAATGTATTAAAAATTCTAGAATGAAATATACATCGAAATGAATTTTAAGCCAACCAGGTCTAATAAAAAATCTCAAAAGTAAAATTAATTATTTTAGGTTTTATGATACTTTTATCGCATGCAATTAAAACTAAAGCAGCGTAGTATAACTTTAACAGAGTTTTAAGAAACATTAGAATTTTATAACATTTACAGAATTGATTACATTTAATAGCTCTGAAACTCTATTTGACAATTTCTATATAAACGTTCCTTATAAATATAGTCCCATGATTTTAATTTTAGTCATATATGGCCAATATTGTTTTCGGACAAGATTGACCAAAATTGAATATTATTTCAGTCATTTTAAGGACAATCAGGATCTGTTTATTCATAGACATCGCATGTTTTTAACATAGAGTAAAGCTTTCAGTTTTAATTGACATGCGATATATTAGAAATATATTTTTACAGTGTAATGGAGGAACTTATATTTAAAAACAAATATTTTGAAACCTCCTTATGGAAGGCACATTTTCTGTTTCTAATAGGAACATCAGTAACTCAAAATGTACTTAAATAATGAATGGGAAGTTGAAATGAGAAATACTTTTAATTATCTATTCAGTAATTATTGCACTATTAGCGGCTCTGAAGCACGTGGAATCTTATCAAAGATGAAAAATGAGATACAAGCAATAAATATTTGAGAGAAATGGACAGAAGAAACAAATTGCATAGAGTGTTTACACATTTTTAAAAAGTATTTCGATAAATAATTTTAAAAAGCAATTAGTTTGGAATAAGCATTTCTGCACCTAGCCTTACTATTTGAAATGACAAGTATGGTCTGCTATTTTTAAATTTATTCTTCTTTCGAAATGTCGCATGTAAACAATCTGAGATACATTTTTGTGTTTTTCGAAGAGAAATATTACTATTCCATAATTCGAAAACGTTGCGAAATGCATGATATTAAAATTTCTAAGTGCAAAATAATCAGCATTATTTTACTGGAAAGGTGCAATTGTCAGTTTTTACTTCTACACGGAAAAAGGACTGCAAAGGATTGCTTAAAGAAAGTACATACTCTTTTTAATTTTTAATTTTTTTTTTTTTTTTTTTTTTTTGAAGAGAAAATCCGCCGATTCAGAAATCAATTGCAAAATCTTTAAATACATCTGTAGCATTAGTAAATAAAACTATAAACCAAGATTTATAGCCTAAAAAATTTACGAAACATATGTTCACAAACTTTTCTCAATGCATGTAGCTCAAAGCAGAAAAATTTCGAAACACTTGTATGGAAAGTATATAGTGGGATATAAATGGAAGTACATTGTGTCCCTTAATGAATCATGGATCTACCTAAATGACTTTGATAATGAACAAAAAAGAGGTGTATTTAGTATTGAAAGAGAAGAGAAAAAATGTACAAACCAGCTTCCATCAATGCAGGGAAAGTTTCAGAAAGGAGGTTTTAATTGTTGCAGGATTCTCTTACAGTGAGAAATTAAAAAATAAGATGACCGTAGTAATAGCTTAAAACTCAACGTTCAAAACAACATTTTATCATAAAAAAATTTTAATGTCCGATATTTGCAGAAGAAAGTTTATTTCAATGACTTTTAAAGAATGAATTTTTGTCAAGAGAAAAATTCCACCAAGAAAAAATTCAGTACTTTCTTTGAAAACTGAAGACTGATACAGGTATTGCCTATATCCATTTCAACATAAACCTGCTAAGTCGCTGACGTTTCACCTATGGATTATTGCGCATTTGTCTCTTGAGAAGAGCTCTTAATAAACGCAAACCCACCACTACTGATGGACTAAGGAAACTAGGGGAAAAGGAATTTAAAACAATACTCCTAGAAATTTTACGGACAGAACTTCTATCATGGAATTCACGATGAAGACTGAGAAAAAAAGGCTGTCAGATTGAACATTTAAAAAATTACTCTCTTTATTTCAATTATTAATTTAACGGTTCCTAAATGGTTCTGAAATAGTGTAATTAGTCTGCATATTTTTGAAATATTGGAGTTTTTTTAATTACCCTAAAAGTGAACGTTCTATCTCGCCGCCCAAAAAATCTTCCTGGTGTGATATGGCTAATAATTGCTATTCTAAAAATTATACTTATAAGTATACATTGTTAATCTAGAAATTTTTATACTTCTAATATTCAAAATAGTAATTATATTCATGGATCTCCTCGGAAAGAAATTAGCTCTATAACTGAAATTATATTTCTATTGGAACAAATTGCATAAATCACACAAAATTGCTCCACGCGTTGATTATTCATCCACGAAATTATGGTTAGTTTATCAATGAAATAATTAGAGAAATTTTAAATATTGATTCCACTAAACAATTCCAATAATTCACTCTTGAGGCCAAAATACTAACATACGTTCTTTGCTTGACAATGTCTCAGCTATAGATAAGATACTTTGATACATATATATTTGATACACATAAGCTTTGATACACATATATATGTATATATATATGTGTGTATGTAAGATAAAAATATGTAAATAAGCTTTATAATTTAATTCAGTAACAGGCTCTTAATTACTCCTTTTTAATTCTGATATTTCGTCTTTCTATTCTAAAAAAAAATATTCATCGACTGCGCCATTTCTAGAATATTCTATGTCACAGAGCTTGCGTAACGCTGATGACGTAATTAATTCTGAACACAGACTCTAAAAACTGAAAACTTTCTTACCTAAACCAAAACCTTTCTCTTAACAGACTGCCATATTGCATAAATGCACAATTTTCAGTTTCATTCTCTTTACTGCTTGGACGCAATTTCGCTGTGTTCTCTTCCTGTCGCAATAGTTTTCAAAAATGTAAATGTTCTGCAAATAGTCACAATAATTTATATATATTATTATCACAATAATTTATATATATTATTGTGCAAATAACAATAATTGTCACAATAATTTATATATATTATTGTGCAAATAGTCACAATAATTTATATATATTGTATAATAATGAATTACATTCATTATTATACAATCTTGAGAAGGCAAATGGAATCTCTTGGGATATTTTCTGTGGTGCTGAACATGGCCCAATGCAATTTCCCAATTTTGCTGAGTAATTACTAATAATCTATTAAATTCACCTATAAATGAACACATCTCAGTAAGTTAGTACATTTAATATTAATTTAAATAAATGCCTTGAGTTAGCTGAAAGGCGTCTTCACAAAAATTATATTTCGAATATCACTGAAAAGTAAAAACATGAAGTGTCTGTCAAACTTAAAATCTAAAAAAAAATTTTTATGAATAAAGTAAACATTTAAGTTAATAACAACTTCGCCTGCACTTAGTTTGTTTTCCTTCATTTTCCTAACGCCAGAGGGTTATGAAAATCTACACATAACGAATATTAAAAGAGGAAAAAAGGTCTTGAATCTGTTGGAGGTAATTTGATAAAGGATTTCAGGAAACGTTTCACTTTTCCATATTTTTTCAGCAAATCAGAGGACTTATTTATGTTTCTCGTTTAAAAGAGGAACCGGCATTCTTCACTTTCGTGTAAGTTGTCTTTATGAATTTTAGCTTCGGGGTCGTAGAACTTCCTAAACTTAAGACATTTCTTCATATTTAAAGTTATGGAGCATGTCTCGGCTGTTCTTGGAAATAATTTGATTCTGCAAAAGGAATTTAAACATCCTTTATAGTTTTTTTGGGGCGTTTTTTCTGTTAAACTGAATGACAGGAAAGAAATGAAAGTGAAAGGAATGATTTCAAAAACAGGACTTTATAATTTAAAATATTTCTTCCCGATCTTCTTTCAATCATTTTATGTAATTGAGTTTTCTTCTTCATCTTCCTTTTCTTTGTTCCGGGGCTATTAAAAACTTATTTTAATAATCACATGTTTTTGTAATACAGGAATTCAAAAATTAAAAAGGAAAATTTTCTTTACAGTAAATTATGTGTCTTTCCTCCGCCACCCTCTGTCCATTTTTTCCTGCACTTAACTTGTTTTAATAGTTTCCTTTCATAAATTGGGTGGAATAAAACAATTGAATTATTTAAAAAAATCCCATAAATACTTAATTATTTTTAATGCTTATTGAAAATTATTATAAATAATTATTTTTTTCTATTCCGGAATCCTAACGCAAATATATTAGAATAGTACAAAAGTAAAGGAATCCTTTTTATTACAAAAATAGGCAGATATTTTTCGCAAAATTATACTTTCAGTTATCGTTAAAATTGTTTTGATTCTGAAAGCTTAATTTATTCGAAACTAACGTTTTACTTTTAGTTATTGAATGAAAATTATCTTTATTAAAATAGCAAAACCAATCAATATTTCTTTTTTAAAAGTGAGGGAAATAAAACTGATGTCAATCTATATGAAATGCCCTCATTAATTTTATTTCTATATTGTATTGTATAATTTTTCTTTCTTTTTTACCTGTTTTTTGTTTTCTAATACTGCATTTGATGCTTAAAGTTATTATCATATATAGAAATGGCATTAAAGTCATTTTTTAAATTCCATGAGGTTGAACATTAATACTTTCTACTGAAAACTAAGCATCTTTGGAAAACAAACAATTGTAAGCAACAACTAATTTAGGACATTTAATGATTTTAATAATATTATAGATATATATGATTTTTATATGATTTACAGGAGTAAAACTTGTGTATTATATCAGTAACTGCACTTCGAACAACAATCATGCTAAAGTAAATATATTGTTAAGCATAATTGTCCTTTACTATCATGTTGCTTAAAACAAGAGTTTATATTTGTTTAATTATTTTAGTCATCTTTTCCTTCATGTATTTTATTCTTTTCCAGGTGCAGTGCCATCTGAAAAATGAAACGTGGTATAACTATTTTATGACTGAAGAGGACGTTTTTATATAGGTCTTAATAATGGAACATTGGGGTGATTTTCGTGAACTTACTTCAGTACCAGTAACCTATAATCAAGCCATGATAACTCCATCACCGCAGGTCCCACGTTCAGATGTTCTGCCTGAAATTTTCTTGAAAGATACATCCCCCACCCCATTCAATATCAGTGACATGATGGAACCGACCTTTACAGACGCCATTGGTACAATATTTACTGCTGTCACTTTAGGAATATTTATACTTATTACGATAATAGGAAATTTCTTTGTAATTTATGCTATAACTACGGAGAAGAATTTGAAGGGCATAGCAAATTGGTTGATATTATCTCTAGCTGTGGCCGATCTCATGGTTGCTATTCTGGTAATGCCTTTAAGTGCTTACAATGAAGTTTACAAACAAGTCTGGGTGCTTGGTCCTGAGCTTTGCAGAATGTGGACATCACTAGACGTACTTTGTTGTACGTCGTCCATCTTACATCTTTTAGCCATAGCTATAGATAGATATTGGGCTGTCACAAACGTAGAATATGCTAGAAGTCGGCAACCCCTGAGGATATATCTCCTGATTTCCGGTGTTTGGGCAGGCTCGTTTATCATATCATTCGCTCCTGTATTTGGTTGGAAAGATCCAGAATTTTATCAAAGATTGGAGGAGGAAAAACGTTGCTTGGTTAGCCAGAATGTCATATACCAAGTATTTGCAACATGTACAAGCTTTTATATTCCTCTCATCTTTATTTTGCTATTGTATTGGAACATATTTAAACAGGCTAGAAAACGAATTCGTCACAGACCAGGTGCTCCAGCCGTATTAATCGTAGAAAAGAACAAAAATCCTGCTACCTGTCTTGCATCTCCTTTATCGACAGAAGACAGCAACGATCAAGCTCAAGTAACGGTTTCAGAAAATGATATCGAAGCCAATCACGGAGGTTTAGGGCGATTACTCGTACTAGCCAAGCGAGAAAAAAAGCATGCTAAAGAATCCACTGAAGCAAAGCGTGAACGTAAAGCAGCCAAAACACTGATGATAATAACCGGTGCTTTTGTAATTTGTTGGTTGCCTTTCTTTGTTATGGCATTATTAATGGCAGTTTGTAGTTCTTGCGAACCTAATGAGCATGTTTTCAGTGTTATGTTATGGCTGGGATATACGAATTCTCTCCTCAATCCTGTTATTTATACCATTTTTAGTCCTGATTTCAGAAATGCCTTCAAAAGGATGCTTTGCGGTGAAAACTACTCGAGCCAAAGACACTGAAGAAAATGTTGCTGCTCTTAAACTATACGCAAACTACCAAATTTTAGGAAAAAATGTTAAGAATCATTTTGATAAATTCATTTTCGGGGTGAAATATGAAAATAAATGCATATATGTTATTTAATCTTAATATTACAAAATTTCTAAAGCATTATTTGACTATATAGCACAGTAATAATCAATTTGATGGATTTTCTAAAATATCACTTCTGCAATCATATTCATCATGTAAATATTGCTCTTGTATGTACACATATATACATGTGCTGGGGTTGTTTGGTATCACAATATGAATCCCATAAGACAATTAAGTGATTTTTATCCAGAATACAGTTATAAAGGGCTGAATAACAAATTAAGAAATTTGTGATGAAGAGTTGAAATGAAGAAAAAATGGAAATGCACTAAACGATCATACTTTAAAAAAGTTGCATCTATGGTTGCTGAAGGGAATTACGTATAGAGTGCGATATAGGATAAAACTGCACCTAACATGTTTGTAAGTAAAAATATTCATGTAAGAAGTATGCTATAAACTATGGACAGTTAAATTCAAAATCTTTAATTCTTGAATTTTGAAGTTGATGGTGTTTCAGAAGTTCTAAAACATGTCAGAATTTTTAATACGAAAAGACAAAGCTGTTATTACGTAAATGAAAATAACGCTGGACAACTATATCATAGAACTAGTATATTTTTGTCTATTAGTAGTAAGAACAAGTATGTTACTGGATTATGTTACAAAAATATGCGCCAATGTTTGTATTCATCTCTTTATATGTATTAGAGGTGTAAAGTAGTAATATTGCTGTGTGTCTGTTTACTAGAATCTTTTACATACTGTACAATTGTTAAAATACAGTTTATTTGTTTGACGTGTTTAAGAAAATATTTTTCTCTTAATATTTAGATGCATTTTCTGTTAATGTTTCCTTTTTGTGGCATATGATGGAACAAATTTATTTGTGCAGTGTTGCAACATACTCTTAACTGTAAATTTTCAAACATCGTTGTATTCATAAACAGCATTTATTTATATAGTTTTAAATCAGTTGTCATTTCGAATATCAGAAGTCGTATACTAATTTGAGAATCAATCAAGCATAAATGAACATTCTTTTAAATACAAAAGGAAAAATCTTCATCAGTCTTTACATATTCGATCTGTAAAAGGGGCTCAACAGAAAGTTTATGTAAAGATTAAACTTCCTCTACATCAAATGACCTACTAAAGACTGATAAGATATCTTCTCCGGAAGACTTAATCTGCATAATATTTTAAACATACTTATCTATTAATGGTGATACTTTTACGTTCTTAGCATGCATTATTCCTTCAGCATTTGAAATTTGGTTAAAATATTTGGCAATGCGAGCAGATCTAAAATTTCTGGACAGTATATTCTTTGAATATAAAGCAGCTGCATTCATAAATTTATAAAATTAAGGGGGGAAATACTTTTTTTATATAAATCTTCTAAAATTACATTTATATCTTTCAGTAAAACTCACCCAGAAATTTTCAGTGAGGAATTTTAAACAAAACTTTATCAGATCCAGAAATATAGACTATACGTTTATGAAAATTAATTATTTTTCAGAAAGTTCTGTTGTAAACAGCAGGATCTGTGAAAAATATTTGAGTTTAATTTTGGCCTGTCTATTATTTAAAGGAAGATTAAATATTTGAGAAAAGTTTACATGTTAGTGATAAGTAAGCTTAATGCTTAGTTCAATGGAGAATTTAAGCAAAAATGTTTTCTTCACTGTAAGTTTAATCGAAAAGTGAGTGAGTGAGGGCACCGCTATAATGGCTTTTCGACCACGGACATGAACCAAATGGAATTATATACCATCACGGCGGAGAAAACTCCAGCGTAGCAAAGTTGAATATTACATACTAATAACAGTTTCTATAGCTTGAGAACTGCAGGCACCAAGCGTTATTCTGATTATCTGCTTTAAATTCCGAACATTGGAAATAATATTATTCACGGATGTTTCTGCTGTCTTGAGATTTTCTCTATTTCACCAAGGGCCACTCTAGTTTTGAATGTGTTAGACGTCCACATTGCCCAGGCGCAGTCCGCTGGTTTCTTCAGGTGCCAGGTTCTTGTACGTACACAATGAAAAAAGTATTGAAAATCTGACCTGATTTTACATTCTGTAAAATTTATGAAGGCCTTGCTTATTCAGTGGTAATAGTGTTTCCGAAAGAAGATGCTGCCTGTAGTTAAATAAGTAAGTTAGTATTGATTTCAAGGAACATAAGATATGCTGTAAAATGTTCTCTGAGTTTTTAAACATATTTTGTACTTAAGAACAATCTTGGAATACCTGGTTACAGCCGAAAACATAGCGGCAAACACATCGCGGACGTAGACGTTACGGAGAATTCAACACAAGGCGAAAACGTCATGGTAAAAACAACATGGGAGAAAATAAAACAGAGAAAAAGCATCGTAGTTCTAAAACGTCGTGGTACAGAATATCGTCCTCGAAAATTAAGGCTTCCAAAACTTCCCAGTTTAAAATCAACTTTGTTGAAAATATCGCGGTAAAAAATAAAGTACCTACAAATCATCGCATGACGATAACATTACAGACATGCGTTTTTCAGGCTTTAATAATTGTTAAATGGATATTCGCATAATGATTTGTGAGCGCAAGATGGAAAGAAGGATAATTTTTACTTACATATTTTTTATTAACTAATAATTTTTTAAAAAACGGAACGAGAAATTTAAATATAACAAGAAATAATTTTCACTATAAGAGTATCAGATTAGCAAAAGTGAAGGAAATAACCTCTTAACTTAATCTAATTAACTTAGCAATTTTTTATAAAGTCGTGCAGTTACTTATATTCTTTTTCTATTCTTTAGATTATACATTTCCTGAAAAATTACCAGTAAAACATTATAAAAATAATTTATTAGTGACATTTGTTAGTTAACTATGTCAGTTTTAAAGTCTATTAAGTGGTATAAATTGCATTAATTTTCTATGCTTAAGTTTCCATTTAACATTTTCAACAAATATTTATTAGTTAATAAAATATATGAAAGTAAAAATTATCCTTCTTTCCCTCTTGCGCTCACAAATAATTATGCGAGTATCCTTTTACAATTATTAAATCTTGAAAAACGCATGTCTGCGATGTTATCGGCATGCAATGATTCATAGGTACTGTATTTTTTACCACGATATTTTCCACGATGATGTTTTTAAATTGCGAAGTTTTCGAACCGCTTTATTTTCTCCAATGATGTCTTGTTCCACGGCATTTTCGCCTTGCATTAGTTCTCCGCGACGTTTTCGTCCGCGATATTTTCGGTGAACATCCAATACCTACACCTTAAAAATAAAATTAAGGTAATGTTTCGTTCGATCAGTGTTGCATTTGTTTCCACATTTTCAGCGAAATATATATAAGAGGAAGTTTTATTAATTAAATAAAACTATATTGCTTTTAGAAAGGGAAACTTGAGGAGGAAAACCTGCGCCTTTGCCAGAATTCGAACCCAGAAGCTTCGAACTTGCAGGTAGAAGTGCTGATCACTTGGATGTAAGAAGACGCGCAAGGCTTGATTTGGTTTATTGAGATTGCGGCAAAGTACACGAGGTATATCTCCCTATGGAGAGGAATGCCTTCGTGAAGGGTGTTCTTAGGGAAACTTGCTCTTAGACACTTTACACTTGGAGAAAACCACGAAAACGTCCATGCAGCCAGCCAGTTCGCCTGGAATCGATTCCAGCACGGAACTACCAGTGTTCAGCGACTTTACCGCCCGGCCGCTGATGGTCAAGAGGCGCAGGAAAATGCGCTAACTGTTTGCAATGTAAACCGCATTAGTTTAAAATTTTTTCCTTAGTTGACTTTCGTAACTTACAGTTATCAATGCAGGCAAGTTTAATTTTTCTTTGTCTTTATTTTTCATTTATGAAACAAATTTATTTTTACTTTTCTCATTTTTTTTCTAACAATAAAAAACGAAAATCATTTTTAAGATACTAATTTCAATTATTACAGGATATTTATACTCTTCTTCTATTAAGAGATTTTTAATAATTATATCATACAATCTCTAAGTTCCAGAACTATCCATTAGCTTTTTTGCATAATGTCATTCTGAGTTAATCAGTTGAAAAATGACCGTGAATCGAAATATAAATTTTGCACGTTCTGTCCCCAAATTTAATTAAGATCGTCTCAGATTCTTTCCCAGAACGAAATAATAATGATATAAACTTCATACATCTATCAAAAAGAAAGCGTTGATTTGTCTTTGATGTGAAAAAGGCGTTATGTCATTTATAAACAGACATTGTTATTTAGATACAGTGAACATGTTTTTCTTCTGTTGTTATTGCTGTTTATATGGTATTTTGTCTTAAAGGATTACTAAAACCCTCAATGCCTTTTTCATTTCTTCTATGTTCATGAAGTAGTTAATTCTTCTAATGCCAACTCGTAGCTAATAGTTTGAGCAAAATGTTCGGTCTGCAGTGCTGCCATTAACGAAATCATAGTAGTTGTACGAAAATCTTGTGCCTATATAGCTTTATCATGCAATAATAACAATACCGTTGCTTACCAGATAACTCAGTCTTACCTCACCTGTGAGTATTTTAGATGTACACTAGATATATTGAGTACTCTTTTATCACAGAATGACTTGCATAGCTTCTAACCGTGTTTAAATGTGAAACACTAATACTACAAAAAAAAAAAAAAAAGATACCTTACCGCAGCCCTGTCCAAATATCTAATGCCGCTCTATTTCACCGAGAGGTCGACGGTTATTTATAATAGAATGGTTCTTAAGCAGTGTTAAAACAGAAATATGGATCGATATTAATTCACTCATTGGTATTAATTAATTCATTCACTGATATTAGTTCATTCACTCATTGATATTAATTCCTTCATGAACTGATATTGATTTATTGACGTATATTTTTACTATTCATTGGTATTCATACTGATATGATAAAGTAACAAATTTCATATGCTTCAAGAAGCCAATGCAGTTCATTACATTACGATAAGAAACACGAGCCTCTGAGTTCAAATTAGCAAATATTAATCAGTGGCTCTTTCTAAATAAAATGACATTTTCAGTCTCAAAATAAAAGTTCGACAGGGTAAAGGAATATTTAACATTTTTAGGAAAACGATGTTAATTTTATTTTTAGAGCAGAAATGACAGTTTGCTTTATGGGTACAAAAACGAAACAGATGGATAAATTAATCTCTGAAATCGAATTACAGACTACATGAAAATATCAGTTTAAGGATAATTATCATTTCACTGATGCAAAAAAGATTCTGATATTAATATATAATCTAAAAATTCGGATATTAACATATACTCTGATAATTCTAGCATTAAGTATGATGTTTATTATTCTGATAACTATAACAATAATGATCAGCAACAGATCAAAAAAGAGAATTCATTTGCTTCTCTAGATGATAGTTGCAATTCTCTTCTCAACAAATCGCAGTGCAAAGGGATGTAGAAGTAAAGTTTCAATACATTTTTTTTTCATGGATTCATAAGTAAGTTGTATTTTTTCGTGGTACTTTAAATATCGTCCACATTTATTTCTTTTTTATTATTAAGAACATAACTCTTTTAATTCTTGCAAATTGCTTGCCTTAAAATTGCTTGCAAATTGCATACTATGCAAAATGCCTTAAAAATACCAATCTTTCAGAAACATAATTTTTTCCTTTAAGATTTTAGGAGCATATTTTCCCACGCACATATCTGATGTCATCTTTCTTAATATTTACATACAGATTAATTGATTTATTTATTTTAATTCTTAATTATAATGTCAAAATGCGTGACTCAGATAATGTAACATTATGCAAGATACTTACTGTCATCTTGTGAGAAAAAAGTTAAAGAAGCATTCATAAAGAATGAAGTCTAATGCTATAATTAACAGAAAAACACCATTAACAATTTACTTGTATTTATAAACAATTTAATCTATTGAATAAAATTATTTGGTTACGTAAATTAAATCAGTATTCGAACAAAAAGAACATACTCTTAAACTGCAGCTTAATATACAATGGTATTCCAGTATACGTCATTAATTCGTTCCAGATCCTTGGACTTGCACCAAACGAACGGTTCTAATAAAAAATAATAAGTCCGTTCATGTAAAAAATTCGCACCATTATTATTATAATACTGTTAAATATTAAAATACAAATGCAGTGAGTGAAATATGTACTGTACGTGAATAAAATATTGCACATATTATTCTTCTGTTGTCCAATAAAAAACAGTTTCTCAGCACGTTCTAATGTCTTTATTTGTCTGCCAGTCATCAAATGATTAGGCAGTGAAGATATGGGATGTATTAACCTAATTCTGAAAAAGTAAATTTAAGTTTCTCTAAGGTGTTGCTCCATTTATTACTCGGTATCTAATTAAAATGATAATTTCAGTTTGATATGATATCAAGCATTATTAAATAAAGAATAAACATTAAGAATTCTAATCAGTAAGTTCTACATTTTATAATAATAGCTTTTACGAAAGTTTTCTCTAGACGTATTAGTGATTTTATTTCGAGATTGCAGATTAAAAGTATATTTTTTTTTTAGTTATGTGTTTTAAATTTCAATAACATTAAGGTGTAGAGTCTAATATAATGTAGAAAATGTTTATTATAACTTTTCAAGCAAGATAAATTAATATATTAATTACGAATAGTAAAAATGTAAATCAATGTAATTTTTCAATCCACATAATAAGAAAGATAGTTAAGTGTGCATTTTCAAAACTTATGCAAAATTTAAATATTGAATATTGACTATTATTAAAAAAAATCAGTAGCCAACATTTAAACTTATTTATAAAACCAGTTCATGATTACCTTTAGATATTTGATGAAGCAAAATATTTCAGCTAATTATGAGTATTTATAACTATGTAATATTTGTTAAATACAACGGTGTCTGTGCATTTTCAATACATAATCTTATGCATATGTAGCGACGAAATATATACAATATAACTCTAGTTATGTGGATTAAATAAGACCATAACTCATATGGACATTCAGAGAGTATAGATAGGTGGGTTGATATTTTCATGTAAAACAAAAGCGTAGACCCAAAAGCACAGATTTGCAGATAGACAAAAAATAGACCTTTATATGATAAAGATCTGTATTCATGCTATACAATTTTCATAAACTGCATGTTTGTCAAATGTCATGTGGTTACATACTTTTGAATTAAGTGAGGTGATTATATATATCTTTTTATTATCCTAAGATTGATGATATGTTTATTGTCGTTATATGCATTTAATTAATTTAATAACGCCTTAGCTATTTATTATTTTTCATTTTCCCATATTTTAATTAATAAAAATGTTTTAAAATCAGAAAAGTCTGCAGCAATTTCTTTTTTTTACATGATCTGAAAAGAAGAACAAGAGATTCGGATAATAGCACGTATTTTGTGATGTTAGAATGCTAATAACTAAATTTCCACTTTATCGAAGAGCAAATGTTTCTTTTTTACTCTCAAATCTCATTTTTTTATGTGTTGCAATAAATGGCAATAAGAATTCCAATATTTCCCATTTATTATTGCATGTTGTTAAATAGACATGTAGCTGATAAATCATTTTTGAAATGTGTTATATGTTATGCTGTGTACGTTATTTGTATAATAAAGTAATAAAAGCAGTTGCATCTTTTCATTTGTTCCAGAAATCACAAACGTAATACTCAGTTCCAAGGATGTACGGCGTAAGTTAAGAAATTTTAACTTCTTTCAACTTTCAACAAAACATAATTCAGAATATTTGTTTTGTACAGCAGATTAGTAAAATAACAAATAATTTTGAGAACAAATGAAGTGAGTAAACTACGTTGGCTTTCATTCAGTGCTCTCTACAGATTTCAATTCGATCACCACATTTAAAACCTCTAAAGCATTTCATTTTTGGCGATTCATTCAGTTTATTGTTTATTGCATAATTATATTATGTGATATTCAGTCTTATTATTTTTAGTGTAAGTCAAAACGAAATACCAAGCATAGTTTTTGTGTTTTTTCCGCAGAATTACTATTTTGCAGAACATTTTTTGACATACTTAAAATCAGCGCTACATTTTATTAGGTTGTAGAGTCAGTAGGTTTTTCTTAAAGCAGAAAACGTGAAAAATGTGCAATGCCCTCTCGAGGAATCGAACCCTGGACTTCTCGAATACGCGTCGAGTATACTTCGAATTACATCATGAAGGCATGAGGAAGGAAAGTAGAAAGTACCTTGTAAGGCTTATTATTAAGATTACGCTTCACTTCCAAATTATTTCATTGATATGGCAGTTGTCTAATTGTTCTTAATTTTATATCTGTAGTGCGTTTGTGACACTAATAATAATACAAAGAGATGCATTCAATTTTCATTTTAACCGTAAACATATGTATGCTGTTCGAACTTATAAGAGGTAAGAAAAATATTTTCAAAAACTATTTCTAGTTTTACTAGGTTTAGTAAGTCATTTATCGCTTCTTGCTATTTGCCAACAGTATAGATTCAGTACTAAATAATTTCTCCCCACTACGATTCGTGTAATAGGAATTACAAACAAAAAATTAATCTATAAATCAATTTCATGCCCCTAAAATTTTCTCAAGAATATAAGACTTCTTTGACCAGCATTTCATCAAGTAGACTTCCCTTCTAAGGAAAGATGCATCATGTATTTCATCTTCATCTTCGTCTATAACGCATCTGAAACTTTTTTTGATGCCTTATTTTGTACGGACATCCCTGGAAAATCTCCGACACCAATTTCATTCGAAGATCCTGCACTTGACACTCTGCCTGCATTTTCTAACGGTTCAGCAACGTCAGTTTTAACAAAAGAAACTTTTAAAAAGCAAAAACATTAAATAAACTTCATAATCAGTAGACTTTACTGTGTCAGAACTTTTTTGTATGAATTTATTGTTACTGTTATTAAATCGTTATCGTTCTCACTTTCGTCGTCATCATCACTAGGTACTGATATTAGAATCCATATTTTATTGGTTATTTTCGCTAACTAACCATTGATTTTTCACAATATAAACTTTTTTACTACTCACTTAATTATATAAAACACATAATATATCAAACCACATAAACAGCCTGAAATTCCTGAACAATGAGCAGTAGTCATCTAATTAATACAAGTACATTACCAGTCTCTAGCTAAATGCATAACGTAGCTAAACAGCAATACACATCTTATGCACCAAGAGGGTCAACCATGGACAAAACTGTCATTTTTTCTTTTTTGTTCTATCACATGTATACTAAAGCACTTTTTAAAACAGTAAAAATTATGTCAGTTCTGATTCGGATGTTTCAGAACTGAAATTATAATTTACGTGCTTTGTTAACATTTAAACTACCATTAGTACATTTCTATACAAACAAAGCATCTGGCTACATTTATGAATATAATTAAGAGCTACATGATTAAAAACACGTACGGAAGTTATGTAGTGGCACTGAGGAGTGATACTTGCTCGTGCAACTTTCTGTCTTTTCTGTTTGTTACATGAGTCAAGTATTAGCGCTGATGAAAAGTGCAATGTAAACCTTATTTGCGACGGTAAACGACCTTGAAAATCGAGAGCGGATCTGTTGCGTGGCGGTTGTACCGCTATCGCAGAAGAGCTGCCCTGCGATAAATTCTGATATTTCAACTGTTTCCTTACGCGAGCGTTTCCCATTTTCTCCCGCGTTTCCTGCAGTCCACTAGATGCATGACGTTTCCAGTTTGAAACAAGATAGATAAACTCTGCTCAAATAAAAGAGAGTGTGTTCTATATCTCCCGTTGTACTGGGCCAATCGAGGAAATTAAACTTGCGTTTTTCATGTCCCCAAAGCATGACTTATGATATATACATATACATTTTATAAATCTTATATATATATATATATGATTATAAATAGCGTTGTTCAAACATAGGCATTTTGACACAAAATTGGGCATTTTTCTGAAATGGCATATGGATTTTTCCTCATACTTAGATTCTACGACTAAAAGTAGACCAGAGTGCCAAGTTTTGTAAAAATCGCCCAAGTATTTTTAAATTAACTTCCAACAATTTAACTCCTTAATATAATTTTAATTTAGCATATATTTATTAATATCTCTTTTGCCATAAAACTTACTTGATCTTTCCCTTCACAACTGACAATTACGGCTCATTCTAAATAAAATTTGAAGACATTTTCCGATGCACTTTTAAAATATGTATTTTTTAGTAATTTTTTATAAATTTTTAGAACAATTTGTGCACATTATAACTTATAAAATTTCTACCATCACCTTAACGTAAATGCATTTCTATCCATATATGCAAAATATTAGAATTGTGTATTCAAAATATACCAAGATATTAGCATTCCTAACAATAATTTCATATACTGGCTCTTTTGTTTTAAGCGACAATAAAGCGAAATGTGGTTTACGCACGTTATTAAAATTTTTCAAAGCAACTTTTTTTCTTGTAGTGCACAATGGAGAAGAAAGGAAAATAGGTTACCATAAATTAAGAACATTGCCAAGTGAATTATTCTTGGAGCAAAATGAAAAAAAAATCCACCAAAATAAATGTTTGTGTTTCCCGGTAAGTTCCTCACCGAAGATTACAAAATTTAAGATTTAGGCATAATTTGATTCCTAGAATCGAAATAGGGAAAAATATCGTATGTCACTTCAGGAAAAAACTAGCTTTTTGTGCAGATACCTATGTTCGAACAATGTTATGTATAAGTTTAATATATATTCTAAGCGCTTTCAACTATAAAAAAGGCAAATTAAATTTCGTCAATCGGCCCAATAGAATGGGAGATAAAGAGCTATCCCATTCTTTAAAAGCTGTTTATTTATAAGTAATATCTTAAGATATCTAAATAATTCAGATATAAATAATGTCAGAATAAATTTTTCCTTGTAAACAATAACATCATGCAGTGTAGAGTTAATTATTTGAATTATTCATTTTTAACATGTAACAAATAATTTATAAGCATTTCTATCAGTTAATGACAAAAAGGACAATTCGGAACTGGAGATATCTGAATCATCTACTTGTGCATTATGAAATAAACTCCAGTTTATAATATTGAAATAAACTCTTACACTGGAGGACTTTCGAAGGGACTGTACAGCTTGCATTTACGTTAATTATTAAATTAAATTACAAAAAAAATAATTAATTAAATAAAAAAACACATGCAGCAATGTGTTTGCCGAGATCTGAATTCGGGATTAACACCCATGTCTTAATTAACTACCCATGGTTATAAATTTCATCGTGCGATAATTATTAGATCTTCTTAAGAAGTCATGCAAAATATTAGAACTGTAAAATTTAAAGACTTTCTTTAAAAAATTAGAAAGCACAATAATTTTACAAAAACGCTTAATACTATGTGTTACTTTCTCTAAGATCTCGAAATGGTTCTTTGTAGAACTAGCTTTCTTCTTTCATCCTAAATCCTTTTAGCATTTACCAGTCTATCAATGACTTTTCAATCAATTATTTAAAACCTTTGCCAAAATTTGACCTATGAGGGAAACTTTTGGGATTTCTTTTTGTCATATAATGTATAAAATCAGATGTTCTTCGAGCATTGTTAGTGCTTTGTTTTCTATCATTTATTGCTTTCGACAAGACGCTATTTTTAAGAAAAAATAAAAATTATCTTCAAAATCAATACTTTTGAGGAAACATGAATATAACTACACATTTATGATACCTACACATGCTTTAATTTGCATTTTTCAATTCTTCGAATAATAATGAGAAGCTAAATATTAGAAATAAGGAAAAGTACTAGCTGATAGTAAACTATCCTCGCGCTGGCATTAGGTAAGTCTTCATGATTTTACACATATTTCACATTTGTTTAGAAAAATGTTACTTCAAAGGCTTTATTAAAAGCTGTCTCATTTAAAAGAATTAGGTTTCTCAGAATAAAAACATTGTAGTAATTAAGAAAAAACTACGCGTAAATTTAAAAAAAGCATCAAACAAGAAGAAAGATAAAACATTCATTGCACGTCTTGCTTACAGTACTTCCGTATACATTTAGAAGAAAATCTTTTGGAAAAGGTTTTAATTTCCTTCGAAATGAAAAGTTGAAAAAAATTACAAGGACGTGGTAAAACGAAATAATGAACTCCCAGCAGTTTATTTTTCGTTGAAAAAAGGACAATTAAGAGCAAGTACTTCTTGATTTAAATAATTCTTTTTAAATTCAGGTCTCATTTACAGAACAATAGAATGAGAAGAAGAACTACAAGCAAAATATAGTTTGAAAAAAGCATGAAAATTAAGAAAATGGAAAAAAAATATGAAACTAAGCAACTACAGTGTACTTTCTTATAATTATGACTACAACTAGAAAAAACAGCCTATATCCTACTCAACATAATAAGCTAATGAACAGAACTTATGTCCATATTGTTACTTTTCTCTACACTGTATTTCCTGTGAAATTTTAAAATAAATGTTATACTTAAAAGACCCTTCCACTCAAATTGTTGAAACTGCTTTTCTAAAATACATTGGCTTATTATGACAAATTTTACAACTGTATATATCTAAAATCAGTTGTCAAAAGAACAAAACATTCTTGAATATAATTGCTCTGGTTTTGTATGTTCACAAGAATATAAATATTCTAATATATTAGGGACAAAATTCCAAGTTTGCGTAGAAAAGGCGCCTTTCATAGATAAAAAAAATTCAGTGAAAGAAATGCATCGAAATGCTTTTGAATTAAGCAACAGAAATTTAGAATTTTTCGAAGAAGCGGTGCTATGCCCACGACATTTTTAGCAATTATACATTCGGCATGGGATGAAGGTTTTTCTTTTTTCTTTTCCTCGTAAACACTATTGAAGAGGTTTGAGTGGCAGAGTACTGGAATTTAGAAATGAACAGAGTTTTCTCCTTTCATTTTGATTTAAGTTAGATATAAGTTTTCTCGTGGTTAGAAAAGGACTCCTCAAATCTTCGGCTGACCTTTTCCATTAACTAAAACATTGAATTTTCATGAATGTGAATATAAAAAATTTTCTTTGATTCCTTGAATTTAATTCGAATTCTTGATTTTCCTTTATTTCTTTTCTTCCATTTTCACGAGTGAGGTGGAAAATCTCCAAAAAGACCAATATTAAAGTATTTAAGAATAATATTACTTACAAACAACGTAGATTGAAACTATGAGGAAATTCTAACCGGTGGAATCGCCCACCAGCGGCCGAGCGGTAAAGTCGCTGAACACTGGTAGTTCGGTCCGAGGTTCGAATCCCGCGAACGGGCTGGCTGCATGGGCGTTTTCGTGGTTTTCCCCATGTGTAACGTGTATACGAGCCAGTTTCCCTTAGAAAGTCCTCCACGAAGGCATCCCTCCCCTTAGGCAGATAGCCCTAGTGTGCTTTGCCATAATTAAATACACCACACACCACACCACACCTAACCGGTGGAATAGAATTCTCACCGCTGTACTCTCGTTTGAACGAAAGCTGAGCATTAGAATGGAAGATTTGAACGCCTTACGTTAGACATGTTCGGGAGCGTAGAAATTACCTGGTTGTTTATGGCCGATATGATAGGTTTATGGTTTTGCATACGGTTTTGTAGGATTCGTAAGCCATCTCAAGTACTTGTTCCATGCGTATTTGTTCGTAATAAGTTGAATACACACAGAACCGATGATAGCTTAATAAAATTCATTTTATTAAAATAAATACTTCACATTCTGGAAATTTCCACAAAAATACTCGTAGAGCTCTTCACAGTATCACAGAGTACAACTAGTAATTACACTTCCAACTACCAGGAATGTTAACTCATATTGGACCACTCTAAGACTTTTTCCGCCGGAAAAATTCAACACTTTCAGAGATATAAATAATATGAGGCCGTAACACATGTAAAACAAAGATTTTCAGATATATTTTGGATTTCATTATGTTACAGGCTGTCCTATTAATAGGACAACGGTCGAATACGCTACTAAATTTTACAAGTATTTTTCTTACTTATTCAAGAGGTATTTTGCGGCGAAATTTGGGAAAGCAGTCAGTACAAAGTCCAATATTGCATAATTTGCAAATACTTGTAGGTTTTCACTTACATGGTTTTGACTGGCATCTTCTCTGGCGTACCTAAGAATTTCTTATCAATACATCTTCGCAGCAAAGACGGAGGAGCTCTTTATTGTTTTGCAGCGAGGGATGCTTGATGTTGTTCCTCGGTACTGCCTCATCTAAATAACTTATAGTAATACATCTTCAAAATGCTAAAAAGTCCTGCGCTTTCATTAACCATTTCATGCTCATCAATTTTTTTATCAGAGAGAGAATCCATATATTCAAGAGCCTCTAAAGCTGTTAGACAATTTCTTACCATTTTAAAATATTGATCTTTCAAAGAAAATTAAAATTTTCACTCAATAAACAGGGAAATAAATGATCTACTTTAGAAAAACATACTGGGGATTATGTTTCCCAAAACAACAAGCGCATGTGCAGTTCTATGGAAAAGTTTCATCTGGTGTCACAGCTTTGAATAACCACAGGGAAAGCATAACAGTCCAAGGTTAAAAGGAAGCATTACAGCTTAATTTATATTTACAGTGCTTATCTATTTTATACAAAGTAGCACCTGCTACTACTAATGCCAAGGAAACATCACATAGAATAACCTTCCTTTACTTTTTACTTAGAAAACCCTATTTAGGAGGTTGTATGACATTTTACTTTTGTAATGTAATACAAAAGATACCCACACAAAATTTCAGAATAATATATTCCAGAATCCTTCCGTATGTCACTGTAATGTCATGGTTTGAATAGCTAATTTTTCAAAATTGGTTTAAAAGAATGTGATTCATGAATTGGGGGAGTGACGAGCGATAAACAGTTGGGAATCGGACCGTTGTCCTACAAGACACATATAAAATGCAAACAAAATCATTTTAAAAGATAATTTCTTTCATGGATATTTTTATTTCTATGAATAGTAGCAGAAATGTATACATATGTTTAGAAAAAATATAGATTTAATTCTAAATAACTTCTTAAAAATAAGTCATTTTAAAGGATTATTTTTAAAGTCATTTTCTTGATGAAATTAATTAAGACAGGCCATTTGTTTCTCCTGCATATGAAAGTTGCGTCTACTTCAAGTTATGCCAAAGTTTACTATTTCTTTACCTTTCTTTTCTATTAAATGAAATTTAATTGCCCCATCTTTTATTTAGGACAACGGTATTATGGGTTAAACACAATGCAATGCAAATCGCATCTAAAAGGAGAAGCTCTCAGGAATATCTCAACTTTCGGAAGTCGCTCGGACTAAACAACTATTCGAGCAGATGCTGTTTCTAGTCTCATATACTTTCCATCCGGCCGCCGAGAAATCTCTAGTAAATTCCATTTTCCGAAATTAATTGAAAGGATATACGGTTATGGTTGTATCTAAAGGCCGTGTAGGGTTACAGTTGCATACACATATTAATTACAGTTATTCAATTGCAGTACTCATTACAGTTATACAAGGACAAGACCAAAATGTCGCCAAATAATCGCCAAGTTTTACTATAAGTTTGGTTAAACTTGGCGATTATTTTTAGGAATTCTCGCCAAACTTAAAGACAAAAATTAGTCGCAAAACCATGGCCACTTTGGCAATATCTCGTGAATTTAGCAAAGTAGCCATTTACTCAATGCTAAATAGACTTGCCGGGAAAGCTTTCTTACTTTTCCGGCAAAGCGTCGTTCCTTAAGATTTTCATGTTACATTATACAAAACATCACTACAATTTCACATAAAATTTCACTAAAATTATTCACATATGCACAAATTTCGTAACAGATTATAGATTTTCAATGAGTATTTAAAGAACTGTCATCAAGTATTGATTCCGATTGGAAAGAACAAATATGATGAGAGAAATCTGTCACGGTGTCTTGGCTTTCAATTAGCCAATTATTTCGAAAAGTGACAGTTGTTCTGGCATTGCCATAATTTTGTGAACCTTCTTTTTAACTCTGGAAATGAAGCAACGGAGTAGACTGGAGGTTGAAAATTATCTGCAATTTTTTTAGACACGTTTCGGTGTACCTCAAATTTGGTAAAGATCCTTTGATTTACATAGTATCGATTTTTATTCTCGTATTATGCAACATTCAACCTTATATATCGCTGCTTTCAAAGAAAACCCTTTGCAGTCATTAAGGTTTTTGATGATGGATCGTGAGAAATGTGCAGTGCCCTCACCGTGATTCGAACGCTGGACTTTCCGTTCATTCTTTTCAAGCAACAACCAATTCTCAAATAACTTTTTCATTTCTAAAGCAGGAAAGAAAAATTTGACATTTCAGGTTAGTACGAATGAGGTCATAATTAAAATTTACTATAATATAACAACATTTTCTCAATATCAATAGCACAATTAACGTCGCAATAATATACCGGGTCAGTTACACTAACCTCAAACAAAAAAGTGGCCAACAACAGCTATATATTTAAAAGGTTGACATTAAAGAACAATTTTCGACATGTAGTGACGTCACATGCGATCGTGTGCTTTCTTTAACGTCAGAATACGACCTGTAGAGACATCAGGCTACTTCGAAGGAGGAGATATATGGTCACTTTACTTAACCTGTTCCGCCAAACTAAGTTAATGGCACTACAGGGTTAGGAAGTCATCCTAGTCATTGCTAGCAATCTGACGGTTAGGCCGCCTTTCTACATTTTACATCAATCTTTAGTTTCTTGGATATAATTATTTTCATTCACTTGCTTCATTATCTCCAAGATGCCCTTGTTGCAGTAATAGTCCGTGAACAGTCTTCACAGGATATGTGATGAAGTCGGAAGAAAACAACTGATGTCGAAGGTGCTCTGTCAAAGGGCAGGAGAGCAGGTAATGAAGTGCGTCCGCGATTTCCCTGCGAAAACCGCAAAAACAGTTGACGTCCCGTCTGAGGAATCGTCTGGAATACGCTGGGAATTTCCCGTGTTGGTACAGGCTTGGAGGAAGAGTCGGTTGCATTTCAGCCTCTTGAGAGAAGGTATTTGGGAAGATGTTGTAAGTAAATCTTCTTGTCTCTTCTTCCTGTCATCGTGATGACCATGTCTCTTGAAATGCTGTCTTGAGGAGCCTTTTTGCAATTTCTGCGGAAAGCGGAATTTCCTTGTCAATTTCTGGTTTGAAAGCTGCAGTCTTAGCTAGAGCAATGCCCTTCCCGGGACTCGAAACCCGGACCTCTCGAATACACACCGAGCGTCCTGACTACTACACCACGAAGGCATGCTAAAAAGGCTTGAGAAATACCTTATATACTTTCCTTTTAAAGCGCGACTGGGGATTAGGAGACCTAATCGCCAAATCCTAGTGGTGGAGAATCATCATTCACTCCCTTTTTTAGTTCGGGCGCCGCTGTAGAAATATTAGTTTACTTCGAAGGAGGAGAGATGAAAAATGAGGAATTCCCTCTCCGGGACTCGAACCACGGAACTCTCGCGGACCCACGGAGTACGCGCCCAACGTGCTCACCACTACACCACGAAGGTATACTAAGCGGGCAGGAGAAATACCTTATAGACCTTATATTATAATAATACGTTTAATGTTTATTTGTTATTTTTAATTATATTTTTTAAAACTTACAAATTTTTTATTTAACAAATTCGATATATAAGCGAGTTGTAGCAGCACGTTTCGAAATAAAACATTTTTATCTCCAAAGAGCGAGACTGTTGCCACTCGGAAAAATGAGAGGAAAAATTAGCGTTTTCAGAGTTTTAACTAACATCTTGGCTGATTAAAGTCGTACGAATATAGGAACAGTCGAAATGGCTTACCAGGAATATTTGGAATCTGAAATAATGCATTTAATGTTTGTCAATGCTATTTTCATTTCATATTTTGTAAAACTTAGAAAAATTTTTATTAAGAAACTGTACGATTTGAAAGCGACTTGTGGCAACACTTCTCGAAATAGAGCAGTTTTTTATCTCCAGCGTACGAGACTGTTACCATTCGGAAACATGAGGGCGAAAATTAACGTTTTCAGAGTTCTTAATTAATATCTCGGCTAATTAAATTCGTACGAAGAAGAGAATGGTCGAAATGGCTTCCCACGAGTTTTTGGAATCAGGAAGTATCTCTCTCGAAGCTCAACTCCCCGCCATACCGGAGGAAAATGCCTCAACCAAAAATAACAGACAGACGCACATAGATTTTAATAGTATATTAATACCGTAGCAAGTTCTGCATCTATGTGAAATCGGTTTCCGATTTGGTAATAACGTTCATAAAAAATCGTTTCTAATAAAAGGGTATCCTGAAACATCAGAAAGAAACGGAGATCGAAAGATTACAAATTTCGTAATATTATCATGAAAAATAAATCTGTTTGTGAACCCGAAAGGTCCAGAAAATGAATCTGTAGAACTCTAAACTTAGTGGTAATTGTACTCACTTGTCGGTAAGGAAGGACAAGATGAATTGCGGACAGATACAAGGATTTTCGATTTCTTCCTGTGATTAGTGCCATGACTTCTTTAGTTTAAGGTTATGTAAAGAAACATGTATATGTTGCTGGATAAAAGTGAGGCATATGAAGTTCCAGCTGAAATAATCCTTAATTGCATTGAAAGCATAAGCAATCAAGATTATATATTTGTTTATTTATTCAATTATTTACTGGTAACTTATTTTGAAAAGGCTCCAAAAATGCATGCGAAGACTATTTACTTTATTGTGTAAATAACTTCATAAAGACAGTTCTGTGAAATTGCACATGTCATTAACGTTATAGTGTTACATTTCCAAATTACGTTTTTTCGTCTTCGAGATTAAGTCTGAATGAAGCTGGAAATATCTTGAAATTTTATTTGTACGGTGACTAGCAAAGCCATTTTAAAGAGCATTTTAGGAAGTTGTCTTTTAAATTACATTAATTATGTGTGTTTCATATAAATAACAAACTTGTATGCATTTTGAAAAAATCACACAGCTAAGCATCTCATATGTTATTTAGAGAAGAAAATATTTTTATGAAATTATAAGAAAATCTTTCTTATAAATTTATATTTATTCATATTCGTTTCTTTTTAATAAGGTCCACCAGCCGAGCGGTAAAGTCGCTGAACGCTAGTAGTTTGGTCCGGGTTTCGATTTCCGGCGAACAGACTGGCTGCATGGACGTTTTCGTGGTTTTCTCCATATGTAACGTATAAACGAGCAGTCCCCTTAACTGACCCTCCACGAAGGCATTCCTCCCCGTAGGGCACGTATCTCTCGTGTGCTTTGCAGTAAATAAATTAACCAAATCTTTATTAATAAATATAAAGTTTATTTCAATTAAGTTGCTATTTTATGTTGATTATTTGCTAATTCTTTCAGCGGCTACATCAGAATGAACATTTGATGGTATATACAAAAAGCAAGTGAAAGTGTAAATTTAAGAGAGAGATTCGCAACGCATTAAAAATTCTGTTTCGCTCGTCAATCGCCAAACCTTTATCGAGGCTGATTTGGAAGAGCGATTTCTGACTTTAACTGAGATGGCGAATAAATTGAAGCAGGTTTGTGTAATTAGTAAATCTATGTGTTATATTTTATATATTTAAACTTTCGGTATTATAAGAGATCTGAAGAAGCGGTAAATAAGTTTTTGTAAATTTAGTTGGACTTAGGAAATTTGTTAAATTTAGTTCACTCACTTAATGTGAATAGATTTTTTAGTTTATTCAATTTTAATATGTTTGTTTCCGTTGCTATGTTTATGCTGGTATAAAATGCTTGTATGCATTTTTTAGAGTGCTAAATTTCAAGTTAAACTGCAAAGATGGTAAAAGAGCCGAAGCACAGGAAATTTAAACTAGGAGTAGTTTAAAGACAATTAGGTTTAACCTTAAGTAATAATGGATGATTACCTAAAACATGAAAACATAATACATATACATAAACAAAAATGTGTAATAGTAATTAAATATAATAATAATTAGATAATAATAATCAATGCAAAAAGTAATAATAAATATCCAAAAAAATTAAATATAACACTGTATTTTACCCATTAGAGGAAAACTTCATTTAATTAAAGGAAATTAATTAACGGAAAATTTCGCTTAATAACGCTAATTGATTAGATTAATGTAATAACGATAATTGGCTAGATTGATCAAGAAAAATCCAGTTAATACTCCTTTAATCTTGTTATCACTCAATTTACAACGTTTCTTACTTTATAGTAAATGCGTTTTCTAGGGACCAGACATTTCCTATAATGTGTATATTCTTATAGCATTAATTTCAATTTAAATTATTGCTAAAGCAAGCAAAACGTGGCTACTGAATTGAAGAAATTAACAGCAGGAGACATTCATGATGTATAAAAGTAAGTTTTGTATAAAATACAAAATGTACGCATATTGAAAGAGAATTTAATTTTAGTATCCAGTACATAAAATCAGTTTCCTTTCTCCTGATACAAATTTCATTCTTCAGATAATAGATCAGGGTGCTATAAAAGGGTTCAAGAGTCATTATAGGAAGACAGTGGTTCAAAATGTTATTGATGGAGTTAATACGGCTGATGCAGTTTGTTCTTCTAAGGAAATTGTTGAGTCGATTTCTCTCTTAGATGCCATGCAAGTTATTTTAAATGAATGAGATGAAGTTAACTTTGCAAATGATTTCAAATTGTTTTAAAAACGTAGGCTTCCATCCAAAACAAAATTCTGGAAATTCTCAAGATATACCAAAAGACAAGGATTACGATGAAAAAAATGCATGATCACGAATATTTGGGGATAGGTGAAAATATCCAGACTTGCTATGAAAAGAATGATGCAGAGGCAATCGAACTTATCAGAGAAAACAGAGAAACTAGTGTGAAAATGAGTCCGATGGTTAAAATCTCGATGCGGTACCAACAGCAGCGGAATCTCGACAAGCATTAAGAATTTTGAGAAGAACGCTTGAACTTAAAGGTGGAGATACAGAAAGTTAGAAGCAAAATCGTGCTTTACATAACACAGTTAAAAAGCTACTAACAAGAAATATGCAGCAAATTCGAATGGACGAATTTTTAAATAAATGCTTGATATGCTTATTGCATTGATCTGTGTAACATGTTGAAATAATCACATTTTTTCTGAATTAAGGCGGCTTCTGTTTCCACGTAAAAAAATAATTAAAATGTTATTAAAAATAAAGTGTATATAATTTATATATTAAAAAACATATCGAAAAAGAATATTAATTCTAGCAGCAGGACCGTATGCAAGGAAAGGAGGCTCAGGTATATGCACATTTCATTCATAAATACTTATTGAAATCTTACGTAAAATAAGACTACTTTTAAAAATTTTTATTTTTATATCCTTCCCCGTAAATATCTAAACTTGTATTGTAAGGATCTTAAGTTTTACTAACGTTTATTTTTATTTTAAATCTTTACTATCACTTCTTATTTTCTACTTCCGGCCAGAATTATAAGCGTGAAGGTATTTATGCAAAGTTTGTCTGGCGAACGCCAAGTATTTAAGTGGTGGTTTTTTGCCAAGCGAGAGAGAGGAAGCAGTGAGTCAAAGCAGGCCGCTTACCTTAGAAGTTACTTAGTTGCTGTTTGCCTTCCAGGCCAGAGGTTTTAATCCTCTTGATAAATTTAAACGTATTGTAGAGTTCACAGTCTCTGTACTACATACGTTTCCTGTTAATATAAGGCCAATCTTCCACGTTTATTATTCTAAAGTTAAAATAGAGTTTAGTTTTATTTTTATACTTTTACGTTAGACCCCAAGTAGCGGGTCAGTGTATTCCGAAGTACGGAAGTTATTGTATATAGAGAAAATATAAAGGGTTTTGTATACCCTTCGTCTGTATCCTGTCTACTTACCACAATTAGAGAACATAGCTTTAGTAAGCTCTCTGTTCCGAGTCAGGTCCTTGTATGTTCCCGAAGAAGGTAAGAAGGAACATTGACCCTGATAGTATCTCTAACCGAAACCAAATCCTGTAGGCGGCCCAGTACCGCATATAAAACTGAACTGCTTTATACAATTAAAAAATATGACGTGTACACCACATGACTTCCTAGTATGGAATATTAAATTATACGCATTTTTTCTTCCATTTCATTTAAACTTATTGGATTGAATTAAATCTACTTCGTTGATAGCGCATAAACCACAATAGAATTAATGCACTCTTTATTCACTATATTTGTTTACATAGTGACACTCTGGTGCTAAGCTAAGTTGCCTGAACAGCGCTACATTTCATTCATTTTATAACTCAGAATGCACAAAATTTATATCATCTGAAGAATTTCTAACCGTTCACATGTTCTATTCAAATATTATAATAAATCTAAAACGATTTATAAAAGAAATTAAACACCCCCCGAAAAAAAGAACAAGAAATAATTTTTCACAGAATATTCAGTATTTTTTATTCAGTTAATTCAGTCCTCACTTCTCTACAAGGCTAAAATACATAAAACACTCATATCTATATTAAAAATTGCGAAGTTAGTCTTAAACATTTATTTTCTCGAAAAAATTCCATAATGGATTAAGCATGATTTAATTCGCAATAATATAAGAAGGCGTTATTTTTCTTTTTGCGAAGCTTAGTTTCTATAGATTGGCAACAAATCACTATTCTGCCATGTTTCAAATGTAAACAAGCATGGCCGCCACGGAAAAATAATTAAGCTTAGACGCACTTAAACAACTTTTAAATTAATTTAGACGTCAAACAACAAAAAACAGCGTTATATTTTTAAATTTTCACAGGACTAGTTTCGATGGTTTTACGGAACCATCATCTTCAGCTGCAAAAGCGCAAATGAACGAGATAAGAATAATAAGATAAGACATAAAAGTCTGGACAGGACATAAGCTACTGGAATCATCTGTTGATGAAACATAATTTCTTTAAATGCTGACGGCCAAGATGGATTGGAATTAGGGTCGTTATCTAGACAGACAGATTTTTTTAATGTGAAATGTGTGTGTGTGCCTCTAGAAAATCCAGTTCACCAATAGAAAATGTTTTTTGAATAATTTTGGCAGCAGAAAAATTGAAATTGTGATTTTCGGACCAACAATATTGGACAAGAGAAGACTTCTGTGTTTCCTTTTTTCTAACATATGCCTCATGTTCCTTAATGCATTTGGCTGCATTTATTTTTAACCCTGCTTATTTTAGAAGCGAAAACACTTTATGTAAGCCCACCAGCGGCCGAGCGGTAAAGTCGCTGAACACTGGTAGTTCGGTCCGAGGTTCGAATCCCGCGAACGGGCTGGCTGCATGGGTGTTTTCGTGGTTTTCCCCATGTGTAACATGTATACGAGCCAGTTTCCCTTAGAAAGTCCTCCACGAAGGCATCCCTCCTCTTAGGCAGATAGCCCTCGTGTGCTTTGCCATAATTAAATACACACACACTTTATGTAAATATCGAATATGTTTGTGTATATTCTTGTTAGTAACAATAATATCGTCTAAATAAACAAATGTGCTTTTTCAGATGACAAGTCCTAGTATATTCCCCATGGCCCTTTGAAACCTGGCATGTGCCGCACATAAGCTGAACGGCATTCTGAGGAAAGCATAAAAGCCTGACTTAATAATAAATCCTATTTTTGGCACATCCTGTGCTTAAACAAATTTCTGAAATTACCCAACCTATTGTTGTCATGTATTTCGTTGATTTCATCTTTTTTCAGTTTTGCTTCTAATGCGGCCAGTGGATATTGATTATTGATATATAGTACAACCAACTGAGTATTTGGTTGTACTATACAGTTTTCAATAATCAAAATTGAAAACATCATGCCTTATGGTCTGTCCGAGGGAGATTATTTTTCTTTCGGCATAGTACTACCGAGATAGTGTTTGTATTACTTACAGGAATGATAATTTTATTTTGTTTTGGCTTTGCTCGACGATACGACTATACGGCTGAGCTCGTCGGGAGGAAGAGGCTATTTTTCGAGTTTAGACTTTGACCAGGCAAAGCATTACCTTCTTTTGAGCCATTTTTCGTACTTTTCTTCGGGCGCCGCTATAGAGTTTGTTCTTTGGTAGCATAAATTAGTTTTAAACTCCTAACAGACTTGGAGCAAGTTATCGCTTGGTCTGAAGTAGCAAAGAAGGCTTGGAAAAGTTTTAAACAACCTTGCTAAAACAGAACTTGAACATAAATGCCCATCTGACGTAATTAGTCACCACTTGTTGAGATGCAACTTAAAGTAGCAGTCAAATTCAAAATTTAAATCTAAGCCTGGCTGACAGAGATAAAAGAAGTCAAATTATAAATAACTTGTTAATGAAAATAATTCTAACTCTACAAATTCCAAATGTTTACTTTTCTGGATAGCATTTATGGTTCCGCATTTCGTGTTTATTAATATTAAAAGGTAAACTAATTCCCTGACTATAAGGAACGTGAAAAATATAAATACCTAATCTATGATTTAAATATGTTTTACCAAATTATTTCGATAAAATGAGCCCCAAGATTCAATATTTACCTATGCGTGCACTCCCTTCTTTAGCAAATGGTTAGTGGCGTAGGATATGATTACAAATATAGTACTTTTATCTCACTGATAACGCTGTTATGCTTGATAATGATTTATTTAGTTTCATTTTACATTTTAATATCTCTTTTTAACCTCACTTTGTATTTGTTAACACAAAACGTGCTAAAGTATAGTTAGGAACGAATATTGTCAAAAAAAGTTAATCACTGAAACAGATGAAAACCGTACACTTACGAAATAGAAAATAAGAACCTATTAAAAGACGGATAAGCCCCCAAAAAATCAATTACTTTTCATTCTAAGAACGACATAGCAGAGGATCTAGAACAACTATAGTCAAAGCCTACACGGGATTTCAACTATATCTTCTGTCTTCTACTAATATCTGAAGTTCAATAAATCGTTCTTTCTTAGTATTATTTTTCGCTTTTGCAATATTCTTTAGGCTTTGAAAACTTTTATGGAGTTAGTACAGCTTTACGTTCTATCATGTCAAGTGGGAATGTTAAAAAAAGATTTGCAAGAAAGAAAGCAAATTTAATCTCGAGAAAGATGAAAGATACTGCTATACTACTAGATCCGAAAATCTTTCGGCTTTGTATTCTTCAGAGTTAAATGCTAGTAATTATATATAATTTTATTTATTCCAAGCTTTCAGATATTGGTAAAATTTTCAGAATATGAAAGTGGTACAATAAAATATTACATAAATTTGATTAATCAGTCACAATTTTAACTATTATTTATACAACTTATGGGTTTTAGGAAGTTTAAAATTCTCGCAAAACTGGGGAAGTAGTGATGTAAATTTTAATTAATATATTTAATTTTGTGAGCACAAATACCTCAATTTACAAAAAACGTTCCTATCAAACGGAAAATATAGAGAAGCATTAAACTTTTCTTTTAAACCACTACTTGCATTCATATGAAATAACATTAAACCATGACATAAAACCTTCCCATACGCAAAGGCTAACATTAATCATAATGAATAGTTTTCCACTAATTTTAATTATTTAAGGTAGGCCATGTAATTAAGACACAGGAAATTAAACAAATGTTTAAAAGATTTTACAAGGGTAGCCAGGATATACAATTTTATCGTGTAATTTTATATCTTTTTTTATGTTTGTGTTCCGTTGGGATTTTATGATATATTTTTCAATTTTACATTTGTTCATTTATTACAATATTTGTACGTGTATATAAAAAATGCGTGTAAACGAATGTTTCGCAAACATCGTTTGAACGCCGCACAGTGATATTTCTCGCTCTGAATGGATAAAAGTCATTTCTACGGTTCGAAAGTTTCCAAAATAAATGTTAGAAAAAAAGGAAAAATATGAAAGGTTTTAGATTTTAAATTACGTCCAAAGAGTCTTTTTTTTAACATTTGGTTTTCTATCTTTAGTTATTAAATATCATGTTCTTCGCACTTAAACCATAAAATTCAGTTCAAGAGCAATATCGCAAAATAATTTTAAATTGAGCATATCTTTAGAATTCCCGATACACAGTCTCAAGCGCTAGAGATAAAAATGTTTTTTTATATACTGTTTTCATTGTTCGCCTTGAAATCCTTGAGTTTGTTAATAAAAATTCCTTAAAGCTTTAAAAAATATGAAATAGATAATAAAACAAATTCCAAATTTCAAATTTGGGTTTCCAGATGCCCATATTCGCAGTAGGATTACGTCATTCAAAATTTGATGGCTTTAGGTACTGTTGTTTTATCACAGTGCGAGAAACATACATACATCTATGCAGATTCCTAATTTTCTAATTTTATCAAATAAAATACAGGGCGATAATATTTGGTGGCAATAAGTTGAAAAGTGAACCGACATTTATAGTGAATCAACACAAAATGGCAGAATGAAATTAATAGTGCTTCTGGGCAAATTGCCCACTTTGGACTAATTAATATAGTTTCGTACTTTGTTTTTTATGCTATGTAGTACTAATATAGAAATTAATTTTTATTTAATTAAATGGTTTTGATATCTACTAGTTTAAGGAGTATTCAATTAAATGATAGTAATATTTCTTCAGTGGAGAGATTTAGTACTTTTAAATTTATTACCATAGTCCCAATAATTGTCTTTTTCCAGAAATCAAATTAGGATTACCCCATATTTTAATGCCGCTATCGAGTAATACATGAATTACATTATAAGAATATAGAAATTTTTAGATTCCTCCGAAGATGAAAACAATGAAAATCAAATGTGCTCTCGCCGGGATTCGAAAGACGTATCTTCATATCGTAGCTGCATATATTAATCTTTACACCACAAACGTGCATTCCTAGGGATGCGATAACTTAAGACCTAGTTTCTAATTATTGTTGTTTCATTCTATTTATTTATTGACAGATGTATTCTTATTGAAAGAAGCATTGAAACTCATTTATAACTTTAATTACACACATGTATAGGATAGTTTAAACACAAAAGAATAACTTATTCCGCGAAGTATTCTTTAACAGTCAAGAGGAAATATATAGATCAGTAGAATGTTGAATCTTTTCGCTATCTATCTTTCATGAAAAAAACTTCATCTCTGCTAACTTCTTATTTGAAACTAAATTTAGTTTAATTCAAAATGAATGCTACAAATGCAGCAGACACTTGTGACTGTTGCAGTGAAGTTATTTTATAAATAAAGATATAAATGAAAATATAACATTTCAGTTTTCATTTGCAACATTGAAAAGTTTAATAGTTTAATAATTTTTGAAATGTTTACCAGACGCACTGAAATTGGAAAGGGTACATCCGCAGAATACTCAAAACTTTCAACTGTTATCATTGTGTAAAGACCTCTTGAGAACAAACTGCTAAAGATGAATTTCATTGCCATTATAGCGCAAGATGATGGATGAATCAATATGAGAAGACATGCTGTTAAAGCAAGAAAACGTACTCAGAACGGCCACTCATTTACAAGGAAAGATGGGAAACATTCGTGCGATATGACTACAAATTTCAGCAAGATCAAAGTATAGTTCAAGGGAACAATTTAAAGAGCAGAAAGCAGCACCTTGGCGCTTCTTACACAGTCGTGTTAGTTCATGTTTTGCAAATATTACACAAAGCACTGAAATGGAGACTGTTCTGCAAGAAGTGGTAGGCACAGCTGCAGACAGTTGATTTCACTGACATATTAGTGTTTACTGTCGAAGTCATGCTTCAATTAGGTTGCAATGTATACAGGTATAAATTGAGATTTTTAAAATATGCATGCTACGAGGAACATAAATCACCAAAATTAAACTTTTTCTGCACTATAATGTACTTGCAAGCTGCTTGAGTCTTTCTTTTCTCGCGGAGTCTCGTGCTTTTAGGGTTCAGCTACCACGTTATGCTTTGTTCCAGTGACTGCTCCTCCTAGAAGAAAAGATACCTGCATTCATTCTGCGTCATCGTCGCATTGGCATAGATACGCATGTGATCACCTCAACCAACATCTCGCAGAACGCTAAATTGGCTGTGCTAATTCGAACGATGTGCCATTGATGTTCTGGCTTCCCAAGTCATTCGAATTAAAGTCTTGTAATTTTTCTTTGGGTATATGAAGGATGTTTGGAGATATTTGTGCCTTCTTTTCCACAAAACATACAACAGTTAAAGCAGCGATTGGCTCAGTTGACAAAGTTATGCTGAAAAGGATATAGCTAAACATTGATTATTGTGTTTTTCGTGCCCCCAAAAGCGCCCGCATGGAATATTTGTAGAGTTCGTGTTTTATATTTTATCTATATTTGTCAAATAACTAGCATTACAGTAGTCACAGATGCGTTTTCTTTCCTATCGTGCATTTTGAATTACGCTGTATTTTGTTACTCAGTATGCGCATGTTTTTTAAACTTAGAGCTTTCCGTTTTTAATACTGGGTTTGTCCTTGAAGAAGGTTAAGAAAGTCTGAAGTTTTATCTTAAATATGTGCGTAATTTTTCAAGTGTAGAATTTAATAGCAGTAGTAATGATGAAATGTTACTAACTGCTGATTTCGGAAACTTCGAAAAATATAACGATTTCATAAGCTTAATAGAACTACACTAGGCGTTAACAAAGTATGCGTTCATCTTTAAAAATAATGTGTAAGTAATTATATTAAAAAGTAATTAGCTTACGACAATAGGAACTATCGAGCATTTAATTAATTATCTGAACAGTTAGATACAGTTCAGGCACTTTTCCAATATTAAATTATAAATGCAGGGGAATGCATAATTTATATTACAGCATTTCTCTGCCTAGAATTTTAACCAAACTAGAATTATAAAGCTAAATAAATCAATTATTGTGTAAATCCATGCCTAAAAATATTTTTTCACTAAAAATAGATGCAAATTTAACGTCATCACCTTTAAAACTTCAAACATTGAATTCCGACTAAGAAAAAAGGACAAACTAAACACCAGTGCAATTGCACTAAACTTCACCTCAAACGTCCCTGGCGAAAAAATTAAAACTCAAGTGCATTTCAGCTAGACCACTTTCAAAAAATCTCATTCAGAGTTGATTTACCTGCAGATGCAACAAAGAAAACAATTTTCTATTTCTGATTGGACTGATTGTCGGTGCCACAGAACCCTCTCTTCTCTGCATATATTTGCATATTTTTTACCTGCTAAGCAATCCTCGTCACCGAAAGTTATAAGATCAAGTATATATTTTTCTTTATGATTTGAATAACAATTTGCTTTAGCTAAAAAGAGTTCTTATCTTCATTTGCATCTCTGAAGAAGTTCAATTTTAGCTAATCTCCGATGAATAAAAAAGGGGATCTTTTTCACAACATGCAATCTGTTTGTTTCTGGTGTAAAATAAAATCACAAGAATGAAAACAGGAGGCAAATTAGTTTTGACGGAAGAGATTCTTCTGTAAAATTCTACTTCAAGATTGCATCTTAAATTCTTACCCCAAATAAATTTGATTTTTTCTTAACTCTGATTTGCATTTCCTCCTGTAGAAGTTCAGCAAGTTTCTAAAAGATATAGCAAACGTTATTCAGCAGCACATCACAGGCGTTTATACATGTATATGAATAAATACAAAGCAATACCTAATCCAATTTTGCGGCGATACCTGCAACAACTGGTGGTAATATCATAAAATAATAAAATCATAAAATAAAAATAATAATAGTAATAATAAAATGAATTTAAATAAAATAAATTTTATCATAAAATAAAATCAAAAATCAATTCCGTATTCAAAATGTAATAAACCACTGGAAATAAAATCAAGAAACCTAGAGCGTATAATTGCATGAAATCATGTACTCTTATTGAATGTATAACTTTCTAAAGTTTCGGGAATTTATGCCAGAGATAGATTTTTTCTTTTCAGATATTTCGCTAAGCAATTTATCGTGAACAGATACTATCTGACACAAACATTTCCGCAAGTTTTCCGTAGGTTTCCGCATAAAGTTGCTTAGATTAGAAACTTTATGGCGATTTCGTATAGCATTTCATGCTGATATGAAGAGTCGTTGTCTTATTGATAAATACTAAATGGTCCTAATTTTTTGGTATTTTTTCCTAAGACATTTTTCCGAACAGTTTCTGATATTCTTTCTGTTTGTAAAATGGGCATTCATTAAGTCCAAGTCTAATGAATTGAATATTTAATAAACTAAAATTTTAATCTCAAGCTCCGTTCTTTCTTGACCTGAACGATGACGAGATTGCTTCGGAAAGCCTTCCCATATAATGTCTCTATTACTAGAAAATCTCTATGGTAAAGGCTTCCCGCAGAGAACTGTAAAACTAATTCATATACATATATAACAAATACGAAACAGAAAATTTGATGCTGGCGCATATGAGCATTTCGTACCGCGCTTCGCGCATAGGGAAGTATCCGTGTTATTGATTGGATATGGCTTCCGATGACATCATTTCTTCAACATTTAGGAATTCCTTGACTTTACTGAGACTCGAGACTACACTTTTATACTGTTTTTTTCATTTTGAGAGATTTTTCATTTTGAGATTTTTTTCATTTCAACAAATTTTTCATTTAATAGGAATTGAAACGGCTATGGAAAAACATTTGAATAATTTTAAGAACGTCAAAAAGTTTCAGTAAGAAAATCATGTTCCGTTTCCGTCAGCATAGGTATATACCATTGATAAATTAAATTAAATATAAATTAAATATGTTACTTTTATCTCTTATAAAACTGTTGTTTTCAAAGTGAGAACTGTCAATAAAAAGCTTTTTCTTCGAAGTAATTTATTCTGTTACGTTCTTTGTTCTTTAATGTAAATAAACTAAGGTATATATTTCTTTTGTTTAGAAAAAATTCACCGTTGTTGATATGAGGTAGTCGAAATATTTTTCTTTATTTCGAATTGAGTACTGCATGTTTCTTATAATGAACAACTGCTTCAAATTACTAGATATGGGCGGATAAAAAACAAATTCATAGCAATTGGTGGAAGCTTTACCTGTTTTATATAAATAAAAGAGAAAATGTTTAATATTTTAACATGCGAGACTGTTTATAAGTTAGAAAATATGATCTCGATACTTAAGTTTTGAGATCAAGGATAATGAGCCTGTATGGCTGACCCGCACAAAGGTATGCAAGTCATTATTGGCAAAGAAGTGATCAAGCTATATAACTTCCTTGTTAGACTCATAGATTATTAAATTTAGTATACGAAAATTCAGCGTCGACAAATTCAAGCATCACGATATTTTTTAAAACTGTGCAGAGGATCTATAATATTTTTCTGTTCCGTATGATTTGTTTAGATGAACTTAGGAACATTGTTACAGAAATACACCACGGGCATCCAAACCAAAAGCTGTTAAAGAATAGGGTATAGGAATAACCAAAGATTATTACTTACTAAAAGTTATGATATCAAACAACAAGTCATTGAATTCGACTCAAAATAATAGTTATTTGAAAAAATCAGCTAAAATCTTTACGCGCATCACTATCTGAGTGGAATTAAAACTGCGATTAACAGAAAAGCCTTGCAGTCAAAACGTATAACTGCATATGAAGCCGTTTGCTTAATAGAGGAATTCCACCTTTCTTCAATGTTTTGGAAAATAATTTTAAAAAATCTAAAATTTCCGCTTTAGAAATAACGATCAACAGAATTTGACAGAATTTGAACAGAATTTGAACAGAAACGATAAAGAAAACTTAAAATCAGATTGTGAAGAACCAATTTACAAGAAAACTAATTTTTTAGAAAAGTATTTTTTCATAGTCGAATTAAAGTACTGTTAGATGTTTTAATCTTGCATATAAAATGTAATTACGAAAAGCTAAACGTAATATCTTCCAATTTTCAGTTTTCCACTGTTGAAAATTGGGAGCAGAGTTAAAAATATTTTAAAGTTCTCATTTGCTGTTGTTAGAGGAGAAAAGAGCTTCGGCAAATTAAAAATAATAAAATAACTATATTTTAAAGTTATTAGGTTATTTGCAGCAGGAGACATGAGAAATATCCGGGACGCAAACTTCTCGAATACGCGCCGAATGTGTTGACACCTACACCAGGAAGGCATGCTAAGAAGGCGGGAGATATACCTTATAATATTAGGTTTTCCTTAGGTGAAGAAAAAGTTCTAAATATGGCCATTCTAACCAAAAAAATATTAATTCGATGACCATTTAGATTATGGAGGACAGAGGGATTGAATTTGCTTACTCCCACGCAAGTAGCCGAATGCCTTCCATTCCATATAGGCGCGCGAATTTACTTCCAGTAAAAAAATATCTAGAAGGATTTGTCAAGCCGTTTAAAACTGACACAAAATTTTATAAAAATCTCCTATTATCCACTAGGTATAATTTTTGTGATGTCAACTGGCCAACCAGTTTTTGAATTCATTTGATTTTTTTAACACTGTATCATTGTCAATCTGTTTTCTATAAACCATCTAAGATTCTTCATAAATATCATATTTACTCGCTTATCCTCCCGCACGACTTCTTAATGCAAAGTTCTGAAATTTCTAACCCAAATGTGACGTTAGCCTCGAATCGGTTATTAGTCTCGAAATTGCTTTTGGCGTTCAATCACTATAAACGGCATATCACTTTTCGAATTGTTGCCACCAAACATTATCTCCCTATGTTACATTTTAAGACCCTTAAATTTTGAATAAAGTACTCTTGCACTGGACCATGGGCACATGGAAGCCCAGTTTTTGAATTTCGAATTGGTTTTATTAAATGTTTCATATTTCGTAAAATTTTAATGAATTTTTTAATAACAAACTCAACGATTTCAAAGCGAGCAGTGACAACGCTGCTCGGAAACAACATTCGTATCTCCCGCGAGTGAGACTGTCTGTTGCAAATTCTAAAGATATGATATTTTTAAATATTTTGTGATTTTGCTGTTGAATCAAATTTAATGTAGCGTAAGCGTCAAGAACGTGATATTTTTAAATAAAGTAAACACACAAAGCATTAATAAAAAAAATTTTTCCCTTCTTCCAAACGTTCAAAAATCAGATTGGCCTAAATTTTAAAATGAATTCCGCAGCAATGATTGTTTTTGCCTCACTGATTTGCTTATAGATTTGGGATGTATGGGCTCTGATGGATGAAATATTTATAGAGAACTTTTATAAAAGAAAAATATCTAATGCTCTTGATGGTTCTGAAAATCCTTGCACGATAGAAAACAGACTGAGCAGGTACGAAGACATTGGCAAGGAAATAATGGATATAGATTTGCAGGTTATAACAGACGACAAAGCTCTAACAGCGCTGAAATTTCAGGCTTATGAATTAACAAAAGCGGGAGAGACTCAATATACTGGGAAGCAGAAAAGAAGATAGCTTATTAAATCTTGTACTAATGTCAATATTACTATTACTTCTTATTTTAATGTAGAATTCGTTTTAAATAAATAAAAGTGTTACAGATAATTTAACCGGGAACAATTTTCATTAGTTACGTTTTTATTATAACCTTATAAAGTTAAACTTGTTTTGATAATTTAAACTAGTATCAAACTCCTAACGGACGTTAAGCGAATTATTGCTATATCTCAACAGAACGATAAAGTCTTAAGAACGTTTTTAAAAACATTTTTGTTACGTCAGAACTGGAACAAACGTAAATGCACGACTCATGCTTACAATTGAGCCAACTACTTGTGGCGAGATAACTGAAAGTAACTGTCAAATATAAAATTTATATTTAAATAAGTAGCCAACTGCTGCACAGATCAACTTAAAGCGAAGTTGGATCATAACATAATCGGCACAGATATGCAAATATCAGCAGTTATAATGTAAAGGCTACAAATCTTATTTGTGTTAGTGTCAACCTAGTAACGTGGCCACGTAAGGTCGAACATGATGTTTCTTATAACCTAATAACCTCAGTTTAAACACCCGTGAACTAATTTGCACTCTTGAGATTAAACAGAAGAGAGAAGTGGCAGTAATGATACAAAACATAAAATAGCTAATTAGGTTAACACAATGGAACGTCACAACCCCGTTCTTCGAAAATAAATTACTTGCATACTTTTTCTCATTCGATTTTCCTGTCATAAAATTAGTAATCCAAAAGAAGGAAATATGCGAGTCAATACTCGAGTAGACTTCATAATAAGTTGCAATGGATATAGAAATAATTTCGGTATTTGACAGCCAAATTCGAAACGTCAGCCCATTGATAATATGAATACAAATCTACGGAGCCTAAATACAAGTTTAATATATTAAAAATACTTTTGTTTTAAGTACAGTATTCTCGATTTTTACAACACTTTACAATTTTTTATATAAATATTTTTCCTAGAAAAGTGTATTTACGTAATCTTATTTGCAAAATATTTCTGTTACTCTGCTTTCCAGTTAAAGTAAAACAGTAGGTGATTATTATATCGAAAATGCCAAATCTTTATCTCTAAATTCTAGCGAGAAAAGTTAAACTGAAATCGTTTCCAAAAAGTGCGAACGACATTCTGTACCTCCACATAGAAAAGCCAAATAAAAAAAAATCTGATGTGTACACCACATGACTTCCTTGTATTGGAATATTAAATTATACGCATTTTTTCTTGCATTTCATTTAATCTTATTGGATTGAATTAAATCTACTTCGCCGACAGCGCATAAACCACAATAGAATAAATGCATTCTTTAAAATTCACTCTAGTATTTGTTTACCATAGCGACACTCTGGCGCTAGATTCACTTAACAGTATTAATAATTATATAACAGATTACTTATATAATTATTATATAACTGAGACTAAGTTAACTGTTATATAATCCAATAATTATATAACAGTTAACATATATATTTCGTTCATATTATAACTCATAATGCACAAAATTTATATCATTTAAACAAATTTAAACAATAGAATTATCTAATCGTTGCCACATGTTCTATTCAAATACTATAATAAAGCTAGAACGATGTATAAAAGAAATTAAGCAAACAAAACAAAAAAGGAACAGTTTTTTACAGACGATTGAGTATTTCTCATTTAATTAATTCCGCTCTCACTTCGCGAGAAGGCAAAAATATATAAAAACTCAAAATATCTATATTAAAAATTACGAAGTAATTTTAATATAAATGAATGCGTTATCTTTGTTGTTGCGAAGCTAAGTTTCTCTAGATTGGCAACAAATCCACTAGTCTCTGTTTCAAATGTAAACATCAATGACCGCCATTAAAAAAAGGCTTAGCGGCACTTAGACAACTTTAAAATTGTTGATAATTCTAAAAATATTGCATACAGGTTTACTAAAGGCATAAAAACCTTAACCGGAAGATAAAAACAACACATTTTTAAAGCAAAAAATGTACAATTTACAAACATATAAGAGTAAAGAACCTGAGATCACTGAGCCGGGTAACAGAGTGGATATATATATAAATATATTTATATACGTTTGGTGCGGCAGATTGTACGTACGTACGCACGTACGTACATACGTTCGTACAGACGCCACGAAAAATTCTCTTCAGAATTAATTTTAAAGCAGTTTTATAATTTTTTTGAAGGAAAAGAGTATTTTATTCTGTCCTTTCGTACAGATACAACGCAAAAACATCGTTAAATTGCATTCGATAGCGGTCAAAATGGATATTTTCGTTGAAATATGCTGCCTGAAACTTTTCGCGATTGCAATACTTCCTTTTTACTTCGTTCAAGGAAGTAAAAGATTAAGAGGGTTCTATTGTTTATCCGCTCGCATTTTTAAGCGTCCTAGAAAAATCGTTTAAGATGTTTTACAGGTTGGAATTTCTCATGCTTTCAGATATTCAGAGCAACTAATTTTGCAGAGTTAACAGTGCCGTACTTTGCTGCGCTTTCTCTAAACAGTTGAGTACAGTTTTGAAGCTGCAGCATAACCGTATGCTAAACCAAAACCAATTTCAATACACTGATTATATATATATATATATTTTTAGTTGATAAGTTCACATGTGCTGTCGAAATTTGCATCATTGTAACAGTAATTTTGCTGCAAACACCGATGCCAAGTTCTCTTTATTCAAATAGCCGAAGAAAATAGTGTTTCAAGCACAGTTAAAGCTACCTTGTGCTTCTAAAGAAATTTTATTTACTCCCATTATTGACTCCTTTTAGAGATTGTTAGTCATTCATAATTCTCATGCTCGCAAAGTCAGTTCCTCTTAACGGAGAATTTTTAAATACCTTATTTTTCTTATGGCTTCGGTTCTATTGGTTACCTTTACAGAAATTACTAAAAAGAATATAATGAAGCCTGTGTTTTGGCCTCCTCGGTGATTGCGGTGATTTGTGCCCAGAGGGCGCACCGCACAAAAAGTTAGTTGCGTAACAGAACGTAAGGGAAGCGGATACGCCAAAATGTCGGGCGTATTACCGCTAATTGAGGTAATTGCATCGTATCTGTCAGGTGGCAGAAAACTAGTATAATGTATCAATTCACATGCCAGGTGGCAGAATATGTCTATCATGTACATGCCAGGAGGCATAACGCTTGTAAATATCCCAGGTGGCATACGACTTGTAAATGAATTGTAAATAAATGTACAGTAAAATATCTTGGTGCAATAGATCAAGGAACAAGCATCAACAACCTTCTGATCATTTGGATACGTACATTTTTTCCGGTGACACCGGACTTGATTTGTGGAGATGAAGAATGGACGAAGAAAATGAGTGAGTTCATGACTGAAAAGCCAAGATTTAACGCGAAGAAATTCGAGGTAGGCCCTTTTTCATTTTTCCAGTTTTGAATAGAACTGTTGAATAAAAATCTTGGTGATTATTATAGTTGATAGAATCTAATGGTAAAATGGAGGCTATGAATAAGGCAAAGAAGTTGCGTACGGTGACGCGTAGCTTAACTACTAAGTTGATGAGTAAAATAGATTCTGCATTGTTAGAAGAGGGTGAAACTGCGGATGAGAAATTAAAAGAATTACTCGAAATGTTACTTGAAAAATCGCAGTTGTTGAAACAATACGATTCTGAGATTGAAAACCTTATAATTACGGAACAGGAGTTGGAAACAGAAGTAATTTCCGCGCAGGAATATCAGGAAAGAATTATAAGTTTTAAATGTAAAATTCAGGAAAAATTAAGAAAAAACGCGTGTAAAGTTGAATCTAGAAATTCTAGTGAGGAAACTATATCTCCGAAGTTGAAAACTTGTGAAGTTAATACTTTAAAATTGCCAAAATTAACGATTACAAAATATTACAGTGATCCTTGTTCTTGGCTTAAATTTTGGAATCAGTTTAGTAATTCCATTCACCAAAACGAAAGTCTCAGTTCGGTTGACAAGTTTTGTTATTTAAAATCGCTTTTGGGAGGCTTAGCTTTAAATGCTATTAGTGGATTAACATTTACTAGTGAAAACTATACGGTGGCTGTTGATATACTAAAAAACCGTTTCGGCAGAGATGACCTGCTAATTAATGCGCATATGAATAAAATGTTGAGTTTAGAACCTGTAAAATATTCCGGAAATACGGCTTCTTTGAGGAAGCTTTATGATGATATAGAAATACAAATAAGGAATTTAAATTCTTTAAATGTTACTAGTGGTTCTTATGGACATTTATTATCCCCTATTTTGTTAAAGTTAATACCCAAGAATTTAACTCTAGAATTCACTAGGAAAAGAAGTGATAAACAAAATTTCTATGTTAATGAACTACTAACGTTCTTGAAAACGGAAGTGGAATGTACGGAAACATCAATGATGTTAACGCGTTCTAAGAATTTTGATGTAAATGAAACATCAATACGAAACAAAAGTTCCCATCAAGGTTATCAAAATAAATCTTACATGCATTCTAAAAGAAATGATTACAGTACGAATAAGCAAGGTGCTTGGGTATTAACTAGTCAAAGCGAAACTGCCTCTAAATACTTTCAAAAATCACATTTTAATCAAAATCGAAAGTTCTCTACCCCGCCTAAGAAAGAGAATCAAAATGTCTGCATATTTTGTTTATCTGCTTGTCATATGAATCATGATTGCGCACTTGATTTAAAGGCTCGCCGAAAGGCATTAATGGATCGAGGTTTATGTTTTATTTGCTTTTCGAAAGGGCATCCAAGGCGTTTCTGTGCTCATAAAGATGAAAAATGCAGACTGTGCAATGTCCAAGGTTTACATAATTCGTTAATATGTGACGCCGCATCGAAAGGTTTAGAGACGGATACTTCCAATCAGACAAAACAAACGCCAATCCCTGAAGCTTCTCTTTCGCTCTTATGTAATGAAAATAATAACAAAATTAAACCACCGACTTCCGTTCTTTTACAGACGTTTTCGGCAACAGTTAGGTGTAAAGGGGGAACGAAAAGGTATTACGTTGTATGCTAGATTCAGGGTCAACAAAGTCATTCATCTTACGAGAAGTGGTTGATTCACTGGGGTTGAAAATTATTAATAAAGAAGCGCTTATTATTTTCACATTTGGATGCAAAGATGCAAAAGAGCGCTTGTATGATATCGTAGAAATCGTATTGCAAAATGTAAGCCATTCCAGTAAAAAGATAAAAATTAACGCAATAGTCATTGATTCTATAACACTAGGGCAAGTAAAAGTTCCTTCTCGGTGGATACGAAAGATGGCGTTTGAGAAGGGAATAGAATTAGCAGATGCTGGTACGAGTGACGAAATTCAAGTATTAATAGGTTCGGATTATATTTGGGAAATTTCAGGAGAACGAAACGTGAAGATTTGTAAAAAATTAGTCGCAACAGAAAGCACTTTCGGTTTTGTGATTCAAGGCAAGGACGAAGGATCAAAGTGTAAGGACGCAAGAATTAATCATATAACCGTTGTAAATGAGGACTTAGATTATGAAAGAGTTAAAAAATTATGGGAATTAGAAGCAATTGCGATAAGTTCGGATAAAGAAATATCTCTATCAGATAAAGAAATTTTAGAGTCATTTGAACGAAATACAACTTACAAGAATAAAAGGTATGAAACTCTATTATTGTGGAAAGAGGGTGTTGAAGGTTTAAATAACAATTATGAAATCGCGAAACAGCGTTTACAATTTTTAAATAATAGGTTTCAGAAAAATAGCGAGCTATATTTAAAATATAATGAGATAATTAATGAACACTTGAGAGATGGTATAGTGGAGCGGGTAGATACGTATTTAAATAGTAATTTGAAAACGGGGTATTACATGCCTCATCACGCGGTAGTGGGCGAGCAGAAGGATTCTACAAAGGTTCGAATAGTTTTTGACGCTTCTTCTAAAAGTAAGGGAAATTTATCACATAATGATTATTTGGAAAACGGACCTAATTTAAATCCTGATTTGCTAAAGATTATCATTAAATTCAGGGTACATTCAATTGCGTTTTGTGCCGACATTCAGCGTGCATTTTTTGAGGTAGGCTTAGCTAAAGAAGATAGGGATTTTTTAAAATTTTTGTGGATAAATGAGGAAGGGTCAAATCTCGATCACAGTAATTCCAATTTACAAGTTCTCCAACACAATCGAGTTCCTTTCGGAGTCAAGTGCTCACCTTATTTATTAACAGCTACAGTAAGACTGCATTTAAAAAAGTATGAAGATGCCTACGAAGAGGCATGCAGTATGTTAAAAGAGCTTTACGTAGATGATTTAATTTCTGGGACAGTTAATGTAGCAAAGGCCTTACATTTAAAGGACATGATTTTCATTCTTAGCGAGGCCAGTATGAATTTACGTAGATGGGTTTCAAACTCACCTGAGCTGAATGAACAATGGAAACTTAATGGAATTGACTCTCGTGAAACATCTGAAGACTCTTTGGTACCGTTGAAAGTTTTAGGTCTTATCTGGGACAATGTCAATGATAATTTGAAAATAGATGTATCTCAGTTTGAGAAGTTACAAAATCTCAAAGTAACTAAACGCATCATTTTAGCAGCATGTGGTATGCTCTTTGATCCCTTAGGAATTATGATTCCATTTACTGTTCGAATTAAACTCTTAATGCAAACTATGTGGGAAAAGGGTATTCAATGGGACGAAAGTGTTCCCCTTGATACAGAATTCATATTTCAGGAATGGTTAAAAGAAGTTGAAAAAATAAAGTTTTTCGAAATTCCCAGACAGTACTTCAGTGATATGTGTTGGAAGTTTATAGAAGTTCACGTATTTTCTGATGCCAGTCCCAAGTGTTATGGTGCCGTAGCATATTTTAGATTTAAGAAGAAAAATAAATGTAAAATAAGTTTCATAGTGTCGAAATCCCGTTTGGCTCCATTAAAAAGGCTAACACTCCCTAGGCTTGAACTTTTGGGAACATTAATTTCTGCAAGATTAGGTTCGTATTTGCAATCGATATTTCCGCAGTTGGATAAGGGAAATATATTTTACTGGACTGATTCCCAAATTTGCATTCACTGGATCAAGGGATCTGCCAACGAGTGGAAACAATTTGTTAGAAATCGTGTGGTAGAAATCAAGGAGAAAACAATTTTAAACAACTGGTACTTTTGCAGTGGGAAGACAAACCCTGCTGATAAACGTACGAGGGGGATGGATGCTGAAGCTCTAATTAATGATAGTGATTGGTTTTCTGGGCCACCCTGGCTTTCAGAAGTAGATATTCGACATCACATAAACGAAATGAATACCGAAGCTGATTTGCAAAACGTTAGTGAAGAACGTAAATGTGTTACTTTGAAAACACTTGTGGAATCTACAGAACCGTTACTAAATCTTGAACTGTACGGAAATTTAAACAAAGTACTGGGAATAATGGCTTATATTCTGCGCTTCGTGAACAACTGTAAATCCGCTCGTGAAAAGCAATCTGGTGTGCTTCCCGCCTATGAGTTGCGGAAGGCTTCAGAATTCAGAAGAAAGACAGAACAACCGATTAAAACTAAAAGCAAAATCATTTCACTTAATACATTTCTAGATGAAAACGAAATTTTAAGAGTAGGAGGTAGATTAAGAAACGCAGAAATTACCAGAGAAAGTAAACATCCCATTATATTTCCAAATAATAATCACTTCACAAAATTAATAATACAGCATTATCACGAAAAACATTTACACGGAGGGTTGCATTTAATGTTATCCGCAATAAGACAGAAATACTGGATAATAAGTGCGAAGAATGAAATTAAAAAATGCATTTGGAAATGCATAAAATGTTGCAGAGTACGAGCGGTAACATCTATTCAATTAATGGAAGAACTACCTGCAAGTAGAGTGATTCCAAGTAGAACCTTTTCAAAGGTTGGAGTTGATTATGCCGGCCCATTTTCTGTGAAAATGAAAAGGGGAAAAGGTATAAGACCAATTAAATGTTATGTTTGTATTTTCGTTTGTTTAGCTACAAAGGCTATCCATTTAGAGATTGCTAGCGACTTATCAAGTGAAGCATTCCTAGCTGCTCTAAAACGATTTGCTTCGAGGAGAGGAAAACCTCAAGAAATAAGAAGTGATTGTGGAACTAATTTTATAGGTTCAAATAAAATCCTCAAGGAAGCAGTTTCATCTGTCCAGTCAACCTCAGAATTTCAAAGGTGGTTAGCAAATGAAAACATAAGGTGGATATTCAACCCGCCAGCTGCTCCACATCATGGTGGTATATGGGAGGCAGCTGTTAGATCTATGAAGCTGCATCTAAAGAAATGTGTTGGAACTCAAATTTTGACTTATGAAGAGTTTCTAACTCTAATTGCACAAATTGAAGCATGCTTAAATTCGAGGCCAATAACACCGGTCTCCAGTGATCCCAATGATTTGACAGCTTTGACTCCTGAACACTTTATTATAGGGACTTCTTTAACAGCTGTTCCGGAACAAGATTTAACCGAAGTACGAGTGTCTCCATTGCAAAGATGGCAACTAACACAGCAGATGTTCCAAGGGTTTTGGAAGCGGTGGTCTAAAGAGTACCTGTGCTAACTACAGCAGCGTAGCAAATGGAGACACCCTAGCAGAAATATTCGTCTAAATGACTGGGTTATCATTAAAGAAGATAATATGCCTTCATTACGTTGGAAACTCGGGCGAGTAATAGAAGTGTTTCCTGGAAGAGACAATAATGTCCGAGTGGTTAGACTAAAAACTGTGCACGGGGACATTAAACGTCCTATTACCAAACTGTGTCTTTTACCAGTTGAAGAACATTAACTTAAGTGTTTGGTTTATATTGAATATGTTTTATTATTATTTTCATTTCTTATTGTACTAATAATTTTATTTGTTTGTTCTAGTTTAACCCTCATAAGATATAAGATGTTTTGCTAGAAGATTGGTAAGTGTAACATGTAATTTTATACTTTTTGAAGGTTTTTGTATGTTTTCAGTTTCTATATTTTTCATTAACTTGTTTGCATATATTGAAGATTGTATTAAGATGAATGTAATTCATCGGGGGGGGAGGATGTTTTGGCCTCCTCGGTGATTGCGGTGATTTGTGCCCAGAGGGCGCACCGCACAAAAAGTTAGTTGCGTAACAGAACGTAAGGGAAGCGGACACGCCAAAATGTCGGGCGTATTACCGCTAATTGAGGTAATTGCATCGTATTTGTCAGGTGGCAGAAAACTAGTATAATGTATCAATTCACATGCCAGGTGGCAGAATATGTCTATCATGTACATGCCGGGAGGCATAACGCTTGTAAATATCCCAGGTGGCATACGACCTGTAAATAAATTGTAAATAAATGTACAGTAAAATATCTTGGTGCAAGAGATCAAGGAACAAGCATCAACAACCTTCTGATCATTTGGATACGTACAGCCTGGGATCTAGAATATCTCCCTTTCCGAACAATTCGATTCACGAATAAATTAGGGATTTCTAGAATAATCATTTTAATGCATAGCATTACTTATCTCAGGTTAACTATGCATGGCATCAAGTGACTTTTAGAATTACAAATTCGGGCTAGAGAAAGTTATGGAAGACTGGTTTGTATGCAGAGACTCTGAACACTTATTAGCTCAGGGTCTCTGCATACAATAGGTATAGAAGAATTTGCAATGGGTCTCTGCATTTGCAACAAAAAATGTCCTGAGATTTATTTAGCTAAGGGCGATTTTGTTATCTATGCTACTATGTTTCTAGGGAAAATCACATGCTAGGAAGGTAACAAGCAGTAAAGGCATAGAGAAGTTACTATAGGACCGTAAAAATTTGCTCATGAAGAAAAACTTTAGCAACAAAAACGCGGTTGAGGAAGATATGTCTTCAGAAGAGCAAGAAGAAAGAAAAAATATCCTAGTTTTTTCCGGCGAAACTTATGAAAAAAAAAGAGATAAAAAAGGGGGAGAAGATGATTTCATTTCTTCTTTTAGAAACATTTTTAAAACATCGGTAATTACAAATCACACAGAAAATATTTTGACACAAACGAAGGCTCAGTGAATCTGAAACACAGTCGAATGTTGCTTGCTCGCTTAATTAATGCAAATGGTACTTACTTAAGTTAGTTACCTGATATTTTTATCGAAGAGAATATCTACATCTGAATCGTAACGTCTTCCTCATTATTTTCACATATGGTCATCTACTCACCTTCGTATAGACTGAATTAAGATCTTTCCGATTTTATCAGTTCAATATTGGGTGCCCTGTATTCACGGATTGAATGATACTATATTTAATAATGAATGTTTCCTATATTTAATGATTTCTATTGGTTTGGAGTCATGAACTTCTGCACAATGTCCAAAGTAAAATTTAAGTAAGCAGCCAACTGACGCAAGAACGAATTAATTAATTACGTATTAATTCCTATACGAAACGTTATTTCGATTTACGAATGGCCTTCAGGAGCTAATTAATCTCGTGAACGCAGGTTTCAGTGAATTTTTAGTTAGAATATTCTAGTATTTAAATATTTGTTGCCAAGCATAGCTCCGATACATTTTAAAATTAAATTAGAATGTTATCATGAAGATATGGATCATATTTTTTAAACGTTTTTCATATTTATAAAATAAATACATGTTTTCATTTTAACTTTTTACCTTATTTGCAATGCGATAAGAAAACCGCGCTTACCAGAAGTTTCTTCTTAAAGCCGCAGAGAAATTAGCTTCATTCCGTAAAAATTTTTGCTTGTTAAACTACTCCAAAGAAACCTCACTAGCAAACTCTTATTCTTACTTGATATTTTATTTCGAAGGTTTCCTTTTCTATGTATCTTCGCTCTAATTAGTCCTTCCGCAAAGTCATTAGGAAACATTTCCAAAATTATGTCTGCACAAACAAACAGCTTTTCAGTTCATGGTCATCTGCTCAGAAGACGTTTTTTAGCGTAAGTTATTTAGTGCTGTATTAAGAATTTTTTAAGATACTTATTTCACATTGGCTTTTTAACACCCCTTAGTTTTATTTTATTTCACACTCCACATATTTTGAGCGAAATTATATTTGAAGTTTATTTCAAAATTTTAATGTTTACATTTATGCTAAGAACGTTTACACCGTAGAGATAATTTTGTAAAAGTCGTAGTTAATAGTCGTAATTAATATCTATGATTTTTTCTAATTTGTGGATAACTCCAAATGCCCACTTTTATGAAAACAATTAAGAAAATAAAATTTTCATAAAATTTTCATTTGAGGTCCTTCGCAAAAATAAAATTATGTCTTTCTACTCAAAAAGAAAATAAATTTCCTTAATTTTATTTATCACGTAAATATAATATATTAAATTATTATTAAGGATTTTTTTCAATAAGTAACAAAATACGAATAAATTTCCTCAACAATACTATAATAAGAGCCATTATTAATACGTAATTTGAAATAAGAGGCGTTATTAATGCGTAATAAATTATGTATAGATTAATATTAAATTAATCTATACTCTTAGCAACAATAAACTAATTACAATAAGACCAAGGGCAATTCATAGGCAATTACAAAGAACATGAAAAAAAATCTCAGAGGTTTCAGATTTTAGCGGTCGCCCAAAAAATTTGTTAAGGATTATCTCCGCTATCGTTGGACTCGCAGTCTACGATTCTGTTGTTGCATTCACTTCTGTGCTCACATATTTCTTTTTGCCTTTTTAGCATTATTATCAAATATCATTTTCTTCGCACATACGCCCTTTGCAATTCAACAGTAAAATTACAAAAATATTAAAAGCAGCACACTTTTAGAATTCCCTATGCGATGAAGTGTTAAGCGTTAACATACATTCTTAAATTTTTTTTCAGGCTTTTTATCATACCAATATACAATTATTTTAGTAAGATGGCTTGCAAAACATTTTTTGTCTTTTTATTATAAACGTTATGTGTGTGAAGCTTGTTAATTAAATATGACATGCTTCGCACTTACGCTATATAAAATTTAGTTGAATAGCAAAATCACAAAATATTTAAAAACAGTATGTCTTTATAATTTGCGATAGACAGTCTCGCGAGCTGGAGGTAAGAATGTTGTAATCCGTACGGTGTTGCCACTGCTCACTTTCCAATTGTTGATTTAGTTAAAAATTCATTAAAGTTTTATAACATATGAAGTATAACATTCGGTATTCAAAATTCGGGCTTCCCGGTGCCAATATTCAGGGGGAGGACTGTGTTATTCAAAATTTGATGGCTCTAGGTATCATTGGCTTTTTACAAAAAGAGAAACATGCATACAATGATGCAGATTGTTCATTGTTTAATTTCTTTAAGTATAAAACAGGGCGATAATATTTGGCGGCAACAATTTGAAAAGTGATTCAACGCTTTTAGCGATTCGACGCAAAAGGCGGTTTCGAGACTAATAGCCCGTCCGGGCTGAAACCTCTTTGTGTTAAAAAGAGCAAAAACGCAAATTAAGTACAAAATCTTTAACCAAAAAGAGGGAAAAAACAAGTACATCGATAACGACATGAGACAAAATTACAGGAAAACTGCTGATTACGCAAAGGAAGTGGTGAAAACAAAGAGAATTCTATAGAAAGGAATGAAATATCAGGAATGCAATAAAACATATTCGTACTGATTTAGAATTCTAATCGCATATGCATGAAATTACCCTTTTTCACTTGAGAATTTATATTATTGGATACTTTCTGTAATTAAGAATTTTCTATATATAAGGATTTTTTTTCAATAAGTAGCAAAATACGAATAAATTTCCTCAACAATACTAAAATCTTGCAGCACTACATTGAACTAATTAGATTTTCAGATTAATTTATTTGTCTTCACAACTGCATAATTAAGCGAAACGTTCTTGTGTTACTTGAGAATAGAATGAATTTGTAATGTTAAAATAAATACACACGTATTTGACTTACTAAACAAACAGAAGAAATTTAAACCCATTAACCGCAGCATTAGTTAGGTTATTTCAGTATCTTTTGTAAGGTTCCTTTTTTAATTAGCTCTACTCATACCTCTCTATAGCGATATAACAATTTCTATTTATAATGAATCCCTAATTAGAAAGAATGAATGTTTGGGTTCCATCCCCCTTAATGCTGTTTGATACGGCTATATTTAAATTTTAAATGTATAAGAATCGGATATTAAAATTTTATGAATACCTTCTTCTCGGAATTTTTGCAAGTTTTAATTGATAGGTTACTAACCATTAAAGTCATCCATGTTTAAGATGTTTGCCTTCCACCCATGTTAGAATATCAGAAAATACTTTTACTGTTCTTTCTCTGAGCACTGCCACACTACCATGCAACTCAGGTGTAACACTTAGTTCTTGGCGAACCAGGACTCACAACAAGCATACCTGAAGACAAGACACAGTGTCCATGATCACTGAGTTAAAAAAACTTGAATGCATCCTCCATTCCATTTCCTTAATTGAGTAAGAAATAGACGGAGTTAGGTTCAAGGGTTATATTATTATGAAATTTTTTTTAAAATTTTTGCTACTCGAGAAGGGGAAATAGGAAGTAATGAGCAGATTATTATGAGTTTGAGGCTATTCGGGTGATTCGTGTTTTAAAAAATGGAAATTTTTATCCTCATCCGTTTATTTTAATTTAGTATTCAAACGCTGTCACAGTTTTGTCTTCTTAATGGTGGGAAAGAGGTGAGATATTCTTTAGATATTTTTCAAAATTCAGGATATTCTTTCGAAGGACCTTGAAAAGGTACATATCTTCGGCGAAATAATTGCACTCTCACTGCACATTGGAGAGAAATGACCAATGACGAAATTATTTTCACTTTTCATATTTTTAACAAGGACGAAACTTCACATATTTTTAAACTTTTACTAACTCTCTCCATGCTAATATATGCTGGGTAAATATTCTGTGCCAAAAATTCATTCGAACGCCGAGCGGTAAAAGTAGAACATTCTGTACTCAAAGCAAGATGGTTTTGTTTGGTTAGCTTAAACATGCAAGACCCCATAAAGCAAGATGAGTATTATTTGCAAAATGCAGAATGGATGTAGCCAAGCCAATATCTGCCTAGAGTAAGGTTTATTTAAATCCTCTTTTTCAGTACAGAATAAAAATATACGTTCTGGAACTATGTGTAGAAATGGAGATTCCATAATCTCTTTTCCTGGGACAAAAATTTGTTCTGCTTCTGGGAAAGCCATTTAAAAACGGTGAGCATAAGCATATTGAAGAAGCATAAGTTTTTTATTGTGTAAAATTATTAAGGTATTGAGAATAACGAAAAAGGAATTTAAAAAATACATGTGATAGGAAATACAATTAAAATTTAACTTGATATTTTTAAATTATAGTTATTATTAATTTATTTTGGAAGACGAGAAAGTGTTAATCTGTCTTTTTTTAATTCATCAGTCAATATTAACGCTATTTTATGCGTTTATCAGATTGGTCAAAGAAACCACTAGATTAAGCGAACCAAATGTTTTATTCTTTATTATTCAAAATTATAAATATGTAATTATAATTACAAATGCCTAAATAAATAACATAATAGCGGGTTTGACTGTATTTAAACGCTTCTTTGATTTATGAAACATCAAAACGTCTCTGATTCTCATTTGAATCGAATCCTATCAAGAACTTCGAAATTAATCGAGTATCTAAGAAGACCCACAGAGAGTAGAATTAAGAGAATTTGGAAGAATACTAGCTAGATTATAGTATGTTACTTTAAAGCAGGAAGTTCCTGGTTATTTTCCTCCACACGATTTCACTCGTAACCAAGGAAACAACAGTTGCGGAAAAATTGCCATATCGTTTAATTCCTTCTTCTTCATTTTCATTCAGCATGTTTCGCTTCATAAAAAGCACGCGACGGGCAAGTGGTGCTGGCAAAGGTCTTGAAATTCTTATTTTAAAGTAACACTCTATAGAATGCGTCCGTCTCGGTTCCTTCTCTTATATACACATTTATACCCGCTGTCTGTCTATAATAGGAGTCCTCAATTCAGGTGGAGTTTCTTAGCGTCGGGAGGAGGATGCTGTCAGTCCTTTATTTATCTGTTATGTATTTAGTTATAAGTTTATGAATACGAAATACAACTATTATTCAAATTTTGGTTTTCAACATTTTCTATGCTTTTTGCTGTTTAATTTATAAAACAAGTTAAAAAATAATTTAAAGGAATTTATATAGGAACTTTTTGAGTTTGGAAAAGGAGGGGGAATGGTGAAAATGGTTCACTGGGTTAAAACATTGAGAGCCACTGGTCTAGGATGGACATGGAGGTTTAGACAGCGCCTGCTATTTCGAAAGTCCACTTAAAATATTATTATTAGAATTATTTGAGCTGGAAACATACTAATTAACTGTATTTTATCTTTGAGTTAATTACAATTACATTATAGCTTCAGGATGAATTTGTAAATTGTAATAGATCTTGAAATGAAATTTTCTTTAGTTTTATAATTCTTTATGCCTCAAATACAAAGCACATATTTTTTTGGGGGGAGGGGGAACTTGGCTGCAACTCTGCGAACCCTTTTTACTCACTAATAGCTGAAAAACTAAAGCATATCTTTTTAAAATTTCCTCCAACATTTTAAACTATAAGTAGTAGTATCAAAACTTCTTTCTAACTTAAATATCAGAAACATTATTCAAAAAATAAACTGATGAATCCGTCTGTGTTGCTCTTTCTTTCAAAGTTTCTCAGGCGATGAAAATCAGTCAGAGAGCAAGAATCCTTCAAAAGGATTATTTGATATGCCAAACTTTCTTTTCAACTCTGAAATTAATGAATCACTCGACACCACAGCATGGTGTGGTATACCACAGCAATGATACACCACAGCATGAAGTTAATCTTACATCACAGCTTTCAAAGTTTCTTTTCCAATGAAGAGGAGTATTTAAATTTAGCAGCACGAAGAATAAAATCTGAGAATAAAATATATGCGTGAATTCATAAAAAAATGAGGAATATTTTAGAACTTTTTTAATTGTTTCTCGAATTTCTAATTATTCTTGGGCTCAAAAAAAACGAAAAATTAGAAATAGATTGTCATCAACTCTTCTGCGAAGTAAGTAATCATTTTCTAAGATTCAAATCTCATTACTGTTTCACTTAATAATTAAGGAATTATTAAAAATCAATCATGAGAAGAAGTCGGTAAAAACGGCAGCAGGAAGTTTCTTTAAATTTATCAATTCATGCTAGGGTAACATTTTTCATATATGAATACATACTCTGTATAATTCTTTAAGTCAAAGAGAAATATTTTAGTATTTAATTAGGTTTTTCCCAGTCTAAATCAAAGTCTTATAATTGCTCTCGAATCTCAGCCAATATGAAATAAAAAATACTTTGTATTGCAGTTTTTCCTCTAAACGAAAGTTAAACCCAAAACTTATTTTCACGAATACCTTTTCTGTTTTACATACTAGCAGATTTTGGAATTTTTAAGCAGTTTTCCTGAAAGCGACACAATGCTAAACATTTTGACCATCTTCGCAGGTCAGTTGGAATTATGATCATTTCAAACCCTGAGGCCTTTGTACCAATTAGGGGATGCCGGCAAAGAGGGGATTTTAACATGTCGGCTGTTGAGACACGCCGTTGGTTAGCTTCGTTCCAATTTTGATGAAAAACAATTCGTAGGAGCAATCTGAACGGCTGTTATCTCTCTTCACCTACCATAACCTCTCAAGATGACTTTCGGCCCGAGAGTATTTTAAGTGCCCAATACAGAAAAATACTATACACTTGCAAATAACCACGTTATCTTGAGGAATCGAGCTCGAACCTAAAGCAATACTAATAAAATTCTACTGCCAATAAAGTGGAGGATGATAAATTGTTCTCGTATCAAATCACAAAAAAGGGGTTGTCAGAGGATGAAAAGCTAGAACCTGACATTGCGACTCGGATTGACAGAGTTCTTTGATTACAGCCTTTCCCTGATCGAAATGTAACTGAAGAGGCACTGCGAACCTGGAAATCCAGTGCTGTATCATCACCTCTGCTACTGTGACAGCCTCTTGATCAGGAATAGTATACTCTTCAGGCCACTTGGTGAAGTAATCTATGAAAACGAGGATGTATCTGCTTCCATTAGCTGTTCGTGGCAGAAGTCTCAAGATATCAAAGGCGATATGTTCAAAAGGTGCTCTTACATTGTAAAGTTGCAGCTTGCCTCAGCTGCGTTTCTTTGGTCCTTTCCTACCTGCACAAGAATCGCAAGATCGGCACCACTCTTGCACATCATACTTTGCATTACTCCAATAGAAGCGTTCACGAACTCTCTAAGTCTTTATTACAAGTGGCCTCCTGTAGGGCTGCTATGTAGTTCTTTAAGGATGTTCGGGATCAGTGACGTTGGAAGTATCAGCTGCCATCGGAAAGCCTTCCCATCATTCATTCCATTCGGTATAAGGCGCCGTTTCATATGTGGAGTGAATTCCAGAGAGCCCATTATTGTCTTGTCGTCGGACTATAGATCGAAATGTCCTGCAAGGTAGGATTTCTGTTTGAGGACTCCATTAAATCAATCATGGGTTTAATATTACCGTCTCCCAGCTGGTCTTTCCTGACTTCTTTGTCACTCCACGGGTCTCAATTAGCCGATGCTGATGTTATAATTTTCGTGCGACCGGATTAAGCAGTTCATATTTCGCTTCGATGCTGGAGCAATATCGGCGGCTTTCTGGGCAAAGTTTTTTAGACAGGGCGTTGGCGTTTCCGTGTGATGATCCCTTCCGATGACGGATAGTGATGTCATACTCCCGGAGTCTTTGTATCCACCTGACTATTTGACCCTCAGGATTTAAAAGCCAGGTCAATGTTGCATGATCCGTTCGGAGGAGGAATTTTCTGCCGTAGAGATAATGATCGAAATGTTGTAGGGCTTTAACTATGGCGAGCAAACTCCTTCCTGGTGACTTAATAATTCCCCTCCGGTTTAGACAAGCACTCTCTCCAGTAAGCCACGACACGTTCTTGGCCATTTTCTTGGGACAAAACAGCACCGACAATCTCATTGCTCGCATCCGTGTCGAGAATAAATGGTTTGTCGAGCTGGGGATACCTCCGGATTGGAGCTTATGTTAAAGGTTCCTTCAAGTTGTTAAATGTATCCTCACATTCTTATGTTCACAAGAACTTTTCTTTGGTTTCTGTCAGTTTGTGAAGTGGTCTTGCGACGAAAAAAAGTCCTTCACAAATATCCTACAGTAGATGCAAAGCCCTAGGAAACTCCTCAGCTGATGGACATTATCTGGACATTTCCAGTCTTTAACTGATGACACTTTTTCAGGATCCAAACACACATATTCAGCAGAGATAACATGTCCGAGGTCAGTCACTTCCTGTTTAAATAATTTACATTTTGCGGGACTGATTTTTATATTGGCTTCTTTCTGTTTCTGAAGCACCTTTATAAGATTGTCTAGATGTTCTTCAAAACTATCCTGACGATTAATAATGTCATCCAGATATATCAAACAGGTTTCGTAGAAAAGATCTTTCAAAACAGTCTCCATGAGGCTTTCGAGTGTAGCCGCTGCATTACAGAGTCTAAACGGCATCACCTTGAGCTTCTAAAGTCCTTGTCCGATAGTAAATGCCGTTTTTTCTCGATCATCAGCATGTATCTCTACCTGCAACTATCCACTTTTTAAATCAAGTGACGAAAATCACTTGCTTCCAGAAAAAGTGTCCAGAATGTCGAAAATGCACAAAAAACAGCCAGCACAGCATGCATCTTTGAAACAGACTTAAAGATATCAAAGCAAATGTCTCTCTCAACAAAGTCAGCAACCAATCTGCGACTGTTTGGTGGGGATTCGGATAATCAGAAAATATCAAAACGTGTTAAAAACCATATGTGACCTAAAATTAAATTTATAAATAAGAATAATGCAATTTAATGGAGCTAAAGAAAGAGAAGCTAGGTCTTGGAAAAATTTGCTTATCATATAGAGCAGGGACTCCAACGCATTTTCTTACATTAGCCCTTTTTAAAAGAATGGTTTTCTTCATCAAACCCCTTACATTTTTTGTATAGTATACAGAACTGCAATGAAACAGAATTGCAATGAAAATAATTTCACATAAAATTAGATTAAAATTATGAAGGAAAAAATCTTAAAAATTCAAGAACAACAACAAAAAATAATAATAATAATAATAATAATAATAATAATAATAATAGCATTCGAAAGAAATTTTTGTGTTAATATTTAACAATTAAAAAGAAGTAGTGCATCTACAAATTGCTTATGACAAACAAAGAATGAACTGAATGTTAGTTACTCTATAATTTAATATTCTGCTATATTTACCACTAACAAAATGGTGAAGAAATTAAATTTGGCTCATATTTTGATTGGTTAGAAGCAATTACTTACATTTTTAGGCATTCGAAATTCCTTTTGCACAAAATTTAAACAGGCAGACAAAGCTATCCTACCTACATCTCTTAAAAAGTTTAAAATAAATAAATAAATGTCTCTTAATTTTCATTACTTAAATACTCGTACATGGTATTAATTAATAAAGTCTTAAATTTACATGTAAAATTTGTACTTTTGGAGAGAAGCTATACATTACGTTACTTGTTAAAATTAGAAACCATTCTATAAAGTTATATCTGTTTATATATATGATTTGCAGGAAAACGAAACTACGAAGAAATATGATTTGCAGGATTATCAGAGGGTTTAAGAGATCAATACTGTTCTCACTTCTGCTGTGAAAAAAAAACTACCAGTTTGGCAAAATGAAGAGACCTTGAGAAATTAAGCGAATTAACATTGTATCTTTGCAAAACCACAGATTGGAATGAAATATGAATATAATAAGTTATAACAGCAATTCACTCCCAATGGGCAGGAAAAATGCACAGAACATCTTAAAATCCAGCCTTTGCAGCAGTTTGATTCTAATCTGAATCAGCATTTAGAACAAAATATGTTAATATTTAGCTTTTTGAAGCAGCTTGATGCATCAGAGGTAACAGTGTGTCTAGTAAACGTAACTGTTCAATTTCAGAAACAAAGAAAAGCAGAAATTTTTAAACATCAAGTTTGGGCAAAAAACATACCTTCAAACGGAATATTTTATATAGCTAAATAACGAAAATTTAATGCATCTTTATCAAAAAACACTTCTTGCGAAAAGGAAAGCTTAGATAGAAAGGCTTTAATAAAGTAATAAGATTTAACAAACAAAAGTTTTAACAAACCAATAAAAAAACTTGCTGTTTCAACAAAATATTCCAAATGCATTTTTAAAGATAATTGATTACTTTGATTTTGCACTCATTCTCAAGGGAAGTTTTCAAACTTAACATATATTTTAAAGTTATCATCACATTTTTCGAGAGAAAAGAAAACTTCTATAATTAAGCATACTTAGTACCAATAAACTGATGATAGTCTGAAATTTTTCCCATTTTTAATGACGATTATCTCTGTGCCTAGATTTTCATTTACAGAAAAACTAAACTATAAATATAGTTTTAGCTAATAATATTTACAATTTCAAGACAAGAACTTTATTTTAAATGTTTTAGATTAATTATGACCAAATGGCTTATTTCTAATGTAGCACGATTCAAATATAGCACACAATAACACTGGAGACTGTTTGATACCACTGGAGACTGATAATACTGTTTAATACCACTGGAGAAACAAATTATGTTCCAGTAAAAGTGCTGATAGAGCTTTTATAGTGTTACAGATTTTGTATTTAATTTTCTATTTTAGTAGAATTCTAATTAAAATTATTTTATTTCCCCTTGCAATGCAGCACGTGATGAGTTTTAAGAGAAAACAACGAGGGGAAAAAATAAAAATACAAGAGCACGCGCATTTAACATTTAATAAATAGATATCTCGTAATTGTACTCTTTTGCTTTCCAGAAATCTCGAGAAAATAAAAATTACCGAAATGTTCTTGTGCATGATTTAAAAGCTTTAAAAAGACGGACAGAAATATCTCAGTTCAGTTGTTTACTTAGTTATTGTAGATGATTGTAGTGAATTCGCGGTGAGATCGGATTAGCTTTCTGTGTATTGAATCGTGTTATATTGGACGTTTTAGTAGTTTAAAATATAACTACTGTGAGATATTGTGATACTGTACGAATATCTCTGAGGAAATTTCAGCATTTTGGTTTATTTCTTGGGATAAGAATAAATTTATTAAATTTTCATCGACTTGTGCATTCAATCCATTAAGAACCTGTACGCGAGCAACAATATACAAGGTTTATTTACTTGTACTTCTTCTTACAGGGCGATCAGCGAATAAGCCCTGATTTCAAAATTAAATATCTCTGCAACAAAGATCGATAGAATTATGCGGTAAACTGTACGTTCATTAGCAAAACTGTAAAAATGGTGTACGAAAGTTTAGAAAATTTAGTTACTAAAATCGTTAACAGATGAAAGCAGTAAAAAAACAATAAAGTGAAGCAGCCTTTGCAATCAAAATACAATTTTTTCAAAATGTTCACCGTTCGAAACAATGAGGTGGCGTAAACGAACAAAGAAATTTGACGTCACGTCTTGCAATGTCTCAACGGAAATAGAATCACATGCAACGCCAATCAACGATTCAAATTCATCTAGAGTAGCAGGATTGTTTCGATAGACAGTGTCTTTCAATGCGCCCCACAGAAAGAAGTCACAAGGACTCAGATCGGGAGAATATGGAGGCCAAGCTATTCCTGTGTCAGTAAATTGCGAGTAATCTAACGCAATTACTCTATTTCCTAAGTATTCATGAAGAAAGAGAAAAACTTTATCTGTTCGATGTGGTGGAGCCCCATCTTTCATGAACCAGTCGATACCTGGTCGATCCTCCAACGCTAGTTGAGTGCTGACAAATTGTTCCAAAATTGTGACGTAACGTTCAGAAGTTATCATTTCTCGTATGAAAAATGATCCGATAATGCCTCTGGCGCATACCGTAGGCCACGCAGTAACTTTAGGCAAATGCAGTGCTTTCTTTTCACACAAATGAGGATTTTCGGTACCCGAAAATCTCCAGTTTTGTTTATTAACGATTCCATTCAAATGAAAATGTGCCTCATCTGTGAACCAGATGCAGCTCACATCAAATCTGTGGTTGTCGACCATTGTTAAATTTTTTCACTTTTTTCCCTCCTTCTAATAACTCTGAAATTGATGATATCTACAGAAGTCTGTACTAATATTGCCATCTAAAAAAGGCAAAATGCTATGCAACACAATGAAAGTATGAACAATATTTTTTTAACTAAAATAGAATATCATAAAGAAAACACACATCAAAAAAGAAAAAAACAAAGTTATTATTACAAAAATGCAACAAGAAAAATATTAACAATGATATAGTTTAAATGAGGAAATACGTATTTATTGCAGTACAAGCAGGAAAAAAGTTCAATTTTTTAAAAACTAAATGAGAATTTTTAAAACAATACTCAAACGGAAAATAAAAATGACGTTAACATTACAAAAATGAAAATGGATTTGTTTAATATACAAATATAAAGCTAAAACTACTACACGATCTTTATAAAAAATTAATATGAATTTCCAATTTGTGCAAGAAGCACTTGGGCAAACATTATTTTTGTGTATAAATTAAAATTTTTAATTAATAAATGTAATTCTAAATTATTTTCAGTTTGAAAAACTAACTAAAATATATTAGAATATGTATTGACTTTGAACGCAACTAGGAAATACTTTCTACCAAAGCCTATTTTTAATTTAAAGCAGTGTTTACATAAGTTAATATTCCATTATTCGACATTTACTTTTGCTACTAAATAACATGAGTTTCCCTAGTTTAGGTATAAGAGTCAGCAGAAAAGTTAAAAACACTTCTTTGTATTCCACTAATGAAATACCTGAAAACTACCAAAGGCAAACCTCCTTATGGTAAGGTTTCTAAAGTCTTGAATAGTCCCTTTGAAATATTAATATTTGAATAATATTCTTTATAAATTTAAAAATAACTTTCACGTATTATTTATAAATATTTATTCAGCATCATTCATAAAAATCAAAAGAAAGATATTCCCCATAAATAATCCTCAATGAAAGATTATTTGGAACTTTAAAAAAAGTTTTAAAAAAGTGTTGGAATTCATTGAAGGTTATAAGAAAGTGCGCAAACCACACTTGGCTTTATTATCTCATATAACAAATATGCCAAATTTCAAAACGCATCAATATGTATAAATTAACGTATATTTTGGGAAATTTTGAATAAAAAACTCTATTTTTGTCAAAAATAGAGATATTAATAAATATATACCAAATTCAATTAACTTTGAGGAATTAAAATTTTGCGACCTAAATTTCCAAAATCTACTCCGGCGATTTTTACGAAATTTTGCACTTCGCTATAATTTGAAGCTTAGAATTGAAATATAGAAAGAAAAAAAAACATGTCATTTCAGAAAAAAAACCGATTTTGTGTCAAAAATCGTACGTTATAACAATTCTATATATAAAACTAACATATATCTTAATTCGCGCTTTGGAGATATGAAAAAGGGAAGTTGAATTTAGTCGATCGGGAGATATAGATCGGTACCCATTTTTTTAACTGTACATATCAATAAATATTTTAGTGGCACATTTTTAGCTCATTCTCTCATTTTACACCTCACCTTTATTTATCTACGGAGTGATATTTTATTTCTTTTGGAATTCAGTAAGATATGAGATGTTAGTGTACACTAAAAGAAACATTTAGATCAATAAAAAAAGCAGAATGTTTTATTTGTATTTGAGGAGTTCATTTCCTTTATGATAGACAACGTAAATATTTCTATTTCCTTTTCAGTCTTGAATCATTTATAAAGATAGTTTGCCACAACCATAAAGATCACGTTATGACAAATAGGAAAAGCCGCAAATAAGACGTATTTCCATAAAAATTAGTTCTTAAGAAGTTTCTTTCTTGGTTGATGTTATGGGAGTTTCGGTCATTTTGACAGCTGAGACAAAGGATAAGGGTATTTTTTTTTCTGCAGCACATCGTTAAGCACATCTTTGAATTTTTCTCTAATTTTTTTTTTTTTTTTTTTTTTCCTACTCTAGAGGAAATACCGTGATATATCTTCCTTATGCATTTGACGCTAACAGCTGTCAAGGGTTGTGTCCGTGTTTTTTACCCACAGATCTATCTATCATATAGATTCGCAATTGTTTTTCTGGGAATATTTTTGGCATAATTGTTCTTATGATATGTGTGTTGATCAAAGTTATATGTTCCGTTATTTTTTATCTTTTATTATTGACATAATTAGTTCTCGCTCAAAACCAAAAACTATCTTATGTCAATTACTACAAAACTTAGACACGGAAAATGGTAGCAATTTGCGATTTCAGGCAAGGGACATTTTGACCTGGGATAAGCAGATACAGACTGTAATGAATGACTAATAGCTAAAACCGTATACGATGGGTTGTGATCGTATCTGCGGGTTTTTGGACGCATTTGTAAGGTGTGTCCGTCGCTGATGCGGTCATGCGGTCAAGAAGGGGAAATGACGTTAATTATGAAGAGGAATGGTCTGTTAGAGGTCGAGATTTATTATAAAGGAAGATTGTTTTTAAGGCTCTTTCAATATCAATACAATAGGCACAAAAACTTGGATGGAGCTACAGACTGAACTCTCATCTATTCTTTACTGTAAGTCAGTAGTTTGAAAAGTTCTATTGTATTAACATAAACAGTTATTTTATATTTTGAATCTTTACCGTCACTTCTTTCCATTTTCAAACCAAAATGCAAATTAGTTTGCGAGTATTTAAACTGAAGTTCTTAGACTAAAAGGGTATTCTGCTTCTTGAAGCCACGTTAAGTTGTTGCTAGATCAGATATATTAATATATATATATATATATATATATGTGTGTGTGTGTGTGTAATTACGAGAATAAGTACTACTTATGTAAGGAATAGGGCTTGAAAGTATATTTAAATAGGACACTTCAATATTTTTATAATAAATATTATCCCTTACTGATTGTTAGCTTCTCATCGATTATCCGCATCTGTTCTCAACAGACTGTAATATGATAAGTTGTAATTCAGATACTTTAGTATGATTAATGAAGTTTTGCCTGGAATTAATGAAATTAATGAAGTTTAGGAATATTTAACAAATTCCAGATTTACTTTTCATCTGTTAAACATTCATACATATTTTAAATACACGAAAACATCAAAATAGTATTATAGATCCTAACTGCAAAATTCTCTTCAGTTCACCATTTCATACATCCACTTCCTGTGAGAGTCTGAAATTTATAACTGAGTTACAGTCCAAGTTTCTGTGACGTCAAAATGTTACTAACAGAGTTCAAGTAATGATTGGTTTTCAAAAAGGGTTATACTGCATTCTATTTATCTGAATTCAGTTTCAAAGAATTCAGTTTTTTCCTTTTTTCTGTATAAAACCGAATTCAGATAATTTAATATTCAGAATGTAAAGATATTTAAACTACCGTCCCATTTTTCGACAACTCCGTAGCGCGCAGTCTCCCCTTTTCTAGTGTCCTAGTGTTTTCCTTTCTTCATAATTTACGACTGGACTCCAGCTGCACAGTATTCTAACAACGTACTGAAAGTGAGTGATACCAAAGAACTGAAAAAGGAAGCGATCTGTAACATAGACAGTTCATTACATACCTCTCTCATTTGTATTTATTATATATGATAAAAATTTATGTACCAATAAACGTGTAAATAATATATACTACTTGAAAACTTCTGCGGAAATGTTAAAACATTTAAATGTTCTTCTGCCAATTAATAACAACTGATTTTTTAAAGAATGCCATTCTTAAACTGGCAACAACGTAAAAGACATTTCTAAAAATGGAACAGTCAGTTGTGTTTGCATTTTTAGTGTATTCATGCAAAATTAAAATCTTTGCGTTAATTTAAAGTATTTCGAAGTCATATATACTTTAATTGTACGGTATCATTGAAGGATACAAAAACGAAATATTTTTTTTAATGTATTATTTAGAAATATGAAAATAATGTTCGGAGTGAAGTCGCATTCTCACTCATATGAGAGGATAAAAATGTTGAAAACCGAGAATCCGGGTAATACGAAAATTTTTGTGTTTGATTGAATTTAATGGTTTGATTGAATTTAATGGTTTAATTAAATGAAATAATTGCATTTAAATTATAACATCTAAATTATTTATATAAACAAAATTGCTTTTGAAGTCCAACTGACCTTTAAATGTTTACTGTTATGCTTGGAGAGTTATGACACTTTTTATTATTTTCTGAAAAACACAATCGAAAACTTAATGTAAAATATGACACATAACTTTATGTTTTTGCTACTTGTTGTAACACAATTAAAAATAGTAGAAAAATCAGTAATTTGACTTCTCATCAGTTATTTGACTTCTCATCAATAGCTTCAGCAATTGGCTGCTAAGTTGCACTTACTGACTAGATTACAATTTCAGAAAAACCTATTGAACGTTACAACACAGTACATCTGACAGAAAACAGATTATCCTTTTACATTTGGGCGGAACTCCGAGCGTTCGACACCGCTACTCTGATGAGTGGTTCCTCATAGGAAGTGGAAATATAATGGCTAGAGTTCTGCTGATAATGCCGGTTAAAATTATATCCTAATTTTAATCTACTCCACTTGTGTACAATTTTCATAACCCTCCGGTCTGAGCGAATACATGACGACCCAAGGCGTATAGGAACGAAATTAACATAAAGCTACGAGTAAAACTTAAATCATAAATGTAATAAAGTAATCCATTGAATCAAGTGGTTTAAAATTTAAAATACAACGAATAAGCAATGTGTTTATAATAATTAAAATCATAGCAATATTAACTGACTGCACTGTTTCATGTTAGATTAATCCAGTTTCTTAAATCGGTGTGCAATCGCCTATCATATGCAGCAAAGATTTATACACATTTGAAGCTTACAAACTTTGAAGATACAAAATATGAATTCTGCTTGGTAGTTGGAAAAAAGAAAAGCAAAGGCACACATGTGGCGCGTCCAGGCGCGTTCATCGCAAAATGTAGGGCTGTTCATAATGTTTTGGCTCTTGAGTGTATGTTATTCAGTACTGATATATTAGTTTCATTGGTGCTTTGCTTGGTTGTGTTCGTTTTTTAATGATTTAGAATGGAAAGGCAATCTGAAGTCTTCGAAAATTAGTGAGCGATCATAAGAGTATTTTAAAGGTGGGTTATTACAGCTATTGAACAGCTATTGAAAAAACTGTAAGCGAAGACATTCAGCAGAGCTTGATAATCAAGCAATTTAAGACAAACATCATGCAAAATAAACTAAATCCAAGCAAACATTGCTTTTAAATTCCTTAAGAGCGTTGAATCGTAGCAGAAGTAAAGATATCCAAAATTAAGAGCTTCCAGATTGGCCTTTAGGAACGAAACCCATTTTAAGAAATAAACTTATTCAGAAAAAAATAAGAATACTGTAAGACAAAAGCCATTTCAAGAGGCAAGTTGCTGAGGATTCAAAAGCAAGATCAGTCATCTGAAAAGATTGAAATTTGCAAAACGTCATAAATATAAAGATGTTTCATTTTGGAGGACAGTTTTATTTATGGGCGAACGAAAATTTAATATCTTTTGCCGAATGGGCAAATACTATATGTTTGGAAAAAGCCAGATGTAGAATATAAAGGAAAATATTTTAAGCCTACTCTTAAACATAGTGGCGGATCGATAATAATAGGGGGGCCAGTGTCAACTGTTGAACTGCGTAATGCTCATATCACTGATTAAATATCACATCAAAATAAATTTTAAAGCATCTGAAAAAAATGTTAAATAGAGTGTTTGAAAATTATATATATAGGAATTGTTTTCATTTTTATCAAAACAACGATTCAAAATGATTTGGCAATGATCCGATTTAAATGTTAGATTTTGGTTACTTTGTAATTGACCACTTGTTATAAATATGCTTCCTCAATCTACACACTGTAAAGTAACTGAACATTTACGGGTACATTTGGAAAAAAATAAGAAATCGTGTCATATTCATTTCAAAAGATCTAAAAAAGACACCCTAAAAGAAGAATGGTCAAACGTTACTTTTAATTATTACAAAAACATATTCTGTTCGATGCCAGACAAATTAAAAGCTGTTACAGCAAATAAAGACTTAATAAAATTTCTTTTAAATAATTCAAATTTATTGCAACAAATATATGTACGAATTTGATGTTGAAATTAATTTTTACTGTTTATTAAAATTTTCTTTTTTTTAAATCAATGGTAAAAGATTTTGCTTTATCTTTTTACAAATTCATACACACTTTAAAAAAATTTGCAATTTTGTTAACATTTTTCCTTTTTATTATAAATAATTTGATAAAATAAAAAAATAAAAATCTGAAAGCTTTCAGATTTTATATTACGCATAAAGGAACTTTTTTATCGTTTTGCGTGTTACCTTCACTTATTAAATATCATGTTATTCGCACTAGTTTTGCTAGTATTTCGCTGAAAATTTGTTTTAATAGTTAAACATTTAATAAAGATACCAAAGGCTAATGTGGGGATTTTAATTACTGCAATTTATAGTGTTTTTCTTAACGGGAAAAAAGTTAAATAGTTCGAAATCCCTAACAGAAAGCGAATTATCGCTATGTCTGAAGGAGTCAAATAAAGATTAAAATAAACCTATTTATGTAAACAAAACATAGAATATAAATGCACACTCTTGTGCTAACAAAATCAAACATGGCTTGTGGTGATGGAACTAAATGACAGTCAAATTCCAGTTTAAAATGTAAGATATTAGTCAAAAGTTGCACAATTAAATTTAAATCTAAGCTGGTTCAGAGCTTCTAATCGGCGTATCAGATTCAAATGTCGGCAGCGATAACGCAAAACCGAGTAAGTATAACTGGCAAGTACTAAACGTAATGTGAACATGCAAGCCAGAAATTTACTCTGGCTTGCAATCCAAAAAACTCAGTTTCGATTCTAACCTCATTTACATTCAGGTAAGGAAACGGAAAGGAGAAATTATAGCAAATACTGAACTTAAAAATAACCGGTTAATTTAAGTAATAACCTGATAAATTTACAATTTATCTACCGTATTTCAAATTTTAAGAGAGTATTACCTTTCTTGTACACACCAGCGGCTCGATTCCAGGCAAACGGCATTTTCGTGGGTTTTTTTGCCCATGCGCAGCATAGAAGTGAGTTTGTTTCCCTTAGGAATCCGTCACGAGGGCCTGCATTTCCTTAAGCTGATAGTCTTGGAGTGCTTTGTTATAAAGCATGTCAAGCAATATTTATTAAAATGGACATTCAATAATAAGAATCTGAACCATTTTAAGCACCATTGCTCGAAGCCAAAAAAATTTCTGAAAATTTTCAGATTTTATGTTATATGCAAAGGGTCTTTTTTTCTAGTGTTTCCTGTGTTACCTTTACTTATTAAATATCGTATCCTTCGTACTTAAACCATAAAATTCAATTCAAGAACAATATCACAAAATATTGAAAAGAGCATAGCTTTAGAAGTTCCGATACGCAGTCTCGCATGCTGGAGATAAAAATGTTTTTTTTTTTTTTTTTCGTACAATATTGCCATTGCTCGCTTTGAAATCGTCGAGTTTCTTAATCAAAAACTCATAAATGCTTTACAAAATAATATAGATAATAAAACAAATTCCAGATTCCAAAGTTGGGGTCCCAGTTGCCGATATGTTGGTGAAGACGTACGTTATTCAAAATTTGATGGCTTTAGGTATCGTTGTTTTATCACAATGCAAGAAACATACATACATTTATATAGATTCTTCATTATTTAATTTCTTTAATATAGGGCTCTAATATTTGGTGACAACAATTTAAAGAAGTGTTTTTAGTGAATCAACACAAAATGACGAAAGGAAATTAATAGTCCTCCTGGTCCAATCGCCCATTTGGGCTAAAAAATGATCTTATATCGTTTTTATCATGTGTCTAGTTTTCCGTCTTAACTTGGAACTGCTCATATCGGAATCATGCTGGAATAGCAACGAGCTTTAGGTAACATGTCACGTCATGGTTGGTAGTTTGCAAATAAAATATGACTTGTTATAAATTGAATCATTGAATATGAATTATACACACTACACATTTTATATTATTCTACTTTCCAACAAAATAGACAATGATAACTATATGTGCTCATGTACACATCCGCTCTCGTGCCTTTATTTTAAAATATCGCATGGATATTTCGGATCCTCTGATGATAGAGTGTTTCGGATTCGCAAATTGATGAATTAATAATCAGAAGATTTTTTTTAATGTAGCATGTCCTTAGGAATCACTGTAGCGTATTAAGTATATTTTTTCATATTTTCTACATTATTTCTTTAAAAATAATACATTACAATATCATTTGATGGCAACATCCTTTTATTTGAAAAGGAATTAACACAAAAGTGAAACGAACACAGAATTGAGGATCGAGGCTAATTCATTATACTGCTTCATAACGAGAACTCCTTTTCATAATAATTTTTTCTCTCATTTCACTTAAAGGGGCTCATACACCTTAAACCCCTCATGATCTTCGAATATGGGACTGTTGCAAGAATTGGGATGTTTTATTTATTTTAAAAGCAATTACTTCCAACCTTTTACAGCTGGTTACATAATATAGCTGCTTTGGAAACTAGTAACCAGAAAGTTTTTGTTGCCACAAATATTTTTGTAATTTAATCCTCTTTGTGACAAAATATTTCGCCATGTTTCCACTTTGCGCGCACGATATATTAAAAATGGCTAATGGTACATACTTGAAATTCGATGGAATTCTTTATATGGGCACTATTTTCTAACTGAACCAAAAATCTGATAAATATTTTAATATTGAAAAACTTTATGGAGGAAAACATTAAAAATTTTTTAATAAAATATATTTTATAAACTCAACTCCAAATAAAATAAAAATTTAACATGAAATTTTTAGAATTTTAGGTTCACAGTAGCTTCCAAATGGTATAAAAGCTATATATTAAATATGGAATTAAATTATGCAACAGAATATTTTAAACAGTATGTGCAAGCTTAAACCATGACGAAAAATGTTGTCACAAAGCGGATTAAATTATAAAAATATTTGTGGCAACACAAACTTTATGATGACTATTTCAGAAAGCAGCTATATTATGTAGTCAGCTGCAAAAAGTTGGAAGTAATTGCTTTTAAAATAAGTAAGTTATCCCAATTCTTGCAACAGTCACCTATTCGAAGATCTTATGGGTTTTAAGGTGTATGAGACCCCTTAACATGAATCCAAGAAAATATTTAATGCTTCTAAATATTATGTGTTATGTTCAGTCTCACACATTTTTAAATATCAAATTTGAAAAGCTTTGAATTATCTCCTGAGATATTTTTTTACAAACATCTGTTCAGAACTTCAAGTAAAGCATCCCTTCCGATTTATGAATATCTAGTATGTTGTTTCCACTGTTATAAAAGTCTTAAATACAAAAATGAAAAGGTTTTGGCTGATATTTTAAAATAAAGGTTTTAATTAAAAACTGTTAATGGGCTTCAAGTAAAACACTACTTCAGATTCTCCATTAAAGACTTATGGACTTTCTATAAAGTATTATTTTTGGTTGCCAAACTTTTCCCAAAATTTAGTCAAATCTTTATATAAATCTAAAATATTTAAATACAAAAAATTCAGATTTTTCGATATTTCATATAAGAGTTATCATGGACGAAAGACTCCTCACCCAAATACAAATAGACATTCTAAAAATAGTAAAAAGGTGCTGTGTGTATCGAAATTCATGCGTATTTATTGAAACATTCCCTATCGAATTTTTAGACCGAAAATGTTACCTCCGTTGCATATGTGTATATTGTACTCCGTGTTTGTGAAAAACGGTTTAAACGCCACCGAAGCAGGGAAATTAGTGTTAATGAGAGATCCCTTTCAGGAAGACTTCTTCTTTTCTCAAGGAAATGGAGACGAAGTGGGAGAAGAAAAGAAAACATTCTTAATAAATAAAATTTCAGCTCGACTAGTGGCTAATTTGAAAAACGAATGCACGTGTATTTTACTGATTATTACATATATTAAAAATATCCCACACTTCTGTAACCTAATATAATTCTGCCACTCTTTCTCCAACCATAACTTCTGCCTGAAGATCCTTTTCGATTTCACAATTTCTTCTGTAAATGAACTGACAGTAAATATGAAATATCAGATGTGAGCATTAGGAAAACTTCAACAGAAGTTTTCAAAACTCAGAGAAAGTTTACTGATCTACAGGCCAAATGCACTCAGGTTCGATTCTTAGAGAAACTTTTAAAGTATCTCTCTAAATAACAAGGCTTTAATTTGTTAGTCGAAATCATAGGAAAAACATGCTTTTTATGACTTAATTGAGATTTACTGCTACGCACATATCAGGTCTTAGGTCTTCGCTTATTCAATAGGTATACGACCCTGAAGTCTTTACCTATCTATAACTGTCCTTAATAGGAATCCTAAAAGTGAAAAAGAAATTCCAAATATTGGAATAAACCTGTACACTTGAAGTGTTGAATGACATCCAATGTGGCAGTATGTAACAGTGGCATAACTTAAGCAAAATAGCGATTTAACATCTGAAGCATAACTTTCACACCCTAAAAGAAATTTAACGCATCTGTAGCATAAAAACTTTGGCATAACTTTCTCCTCGTATGTACTACGGCTGAGTGTCCTCCTTCCTCCGTGTCTTGGAGCAACAGAATAGCGTGGGCATAATAGTTGAGACATATAACAGTAGTGGGCAGAGCATAGTTGCACTGACCAAACGTTGAAATTTTATACACATAATACAAATCAAAGTCCTGCCTCCGGGTGCGCAAAGTCCATATCGCTTTACAATAATTAAGTAAAGATAAATAAGAGTAAAAAATGAAAAGTAGAAAAAACATTAAATTCACTATGTGCATCGATCACTATAACTCGTTATGGTGTATCGTTCTTGGTCTTTTGCAGCGTTGAATGACTGTATAGTCATAATGTCCTATACTACGTACAGCGTGATTATCACATTTGATGTAGAAATTATGTGAGGCAATTACGATATCGCTATCTAATGGTTTGATTTTCATTCCAAGATGTATTGCAGTGTTCCTTACAAACCACGGTGAGTCTATGATAGTTCTAAGTAATTTATTTTGCAATCTTTGCAAAATCTGGCGATTTGATCTGGCTATAGCGGCCCATGCTGGTGCTGCGTACAATAAAATCGGTCTTATTGCTTGAAGATAGAGAATTCTCTTAGTACTTAGTTGTAATTTTGAATGTCTCCCTATTAAGGCATAAATAGACTTAAAAGCTTTGTGAGCTTTTTCACGAGTATACATTATATGCGGCCTGAATGTAAGCTTATCGTCAAGAATTACACCCGAGAATTTATTATTTTTAAACTGTGGGTACTGTGGCGCCATCTAGTGTTATGTTGTTTACTTCTTTGAGGTTGTATCTAAAAAATATGACTTGAGACTTAGTTGCATTGGTTTTGATCTTCCAAGCGTAAAACCACTTGGTGAGGATATTAACGGCTTTTTGAAGCTTATCTCTTGCTTTGATGAGGCTAATAGAACTGCACATGATTGCGGTGTCATCCGCATAGTAGGCAAAAGTAGTATCTGGGATATTTGACATATCGTTGATGTATAGACAAAATAATATTGGCGAAAGTAACCTTCCTTGCGGAAGACCGGCCTGAATAATTTTCTTGCTGGATAAAGTATCTTTAATTTTAACCTGAAAAGTTCTACTGTCTAGGTAGCTGAATATTGTGGTAATAAGGTCCGGAGGAAATTGATAATTTATCATTTTGACAAGGAGGCCAGCATGCCAAACCTTGTCAAAAGCCTTCTCGATGTCCAAAAATAGGGCAGCAACAGTCTCTTTCTTATTTAGATGTTGTCCGATAATTTCTGTAATTCTTGTGATTTGGTGTTCTTTAGAATGACCTGGTCTGAAGCCAAACTGGTAATTCTTTAGCAAGTTGTGACTTTCAATGACGTTATTAACTCGATTTACTATAATACGTTGAAATAATTTAGCAAGAATAGGGAGCAAGCTGATTGGTCTATAACCGCTCGTAGTTGACCCGTCTTTTCCTGGTTTTCTTATGACGATAATGGTAGCGTGTTTCCAGATACGAGGGAAATAGTTCAAATTTAAGCAGGCGTTAAAAATTTTTGTAATGAGGATTATCACTTTCCTGTTCAGGTTCTTGACGGCTTTGTTACCAATCCCGTCATACCCGGCCGCTTTTTTTGGGTTCAAAATATCAAGACAATCTTTTACTTGTCGGGAGGTAATAAGGTTTCCTACGCTGCGACTATTAGTAGCAATGTAATCTTTTACATGGTTTTCGATGTTAACATCATTTGGGTTGGGAATCTGATTTAACGTGAATTGGTCTTCGTAATCGCTAGCGAAGATGTTTGCTATATCCTCAGCTTTATGAAAAGCCTGGTTGTTATGTTTAAATGGGCCAATGTTGTTCTCCTTGCTGAGCGCTTTACTAATTCTCCAAACATTAGAATCTGTGTGGGACATGCTGTCTACAAAATATTCCCATGCCTCAGAGCGATACTTAATCATCATGAGCCTAAGTTCTTTATTGCATTTATTAAAATTTCTTCTATCCTGCGGATTTTTAGTTCTCTGAACAATCTTCCGAAGTCTGTTTTTCTCTTTAATTTTTAATCTGATGTTGTAGGGGAGGGTTATGTCTTCCTTTTTTACAAACTGCGCATTTTTTAAGGCACTCTGGATTTTAATATTTAAGTTTTGTATAGCAGTGTCTATCTCTTCTTTTGAGTTAAGATTTGCGTTAGGAGTGATGTTATTATTAATTTCATTCTGGTACTGAATCCAGTTTGTCCGACTCTTCATGGGAGGTAATACATGTCGTAACCCGTAGAGGGTAAAACGCACAGGTAAACGATCGGAGGATAGATCATTGTCCACACTGAGATAAGGATGTTGCGAAACATTAAAAGTAAGCAGAATATCTAAGATATCAGAGTTGCTGCGAGTCATAGGGCAATACGTGTAAAGCATAATATCTAAGATAACAAAGCATAATATCTAAGATCTAAGATAAGATACGTGTAAGCATAATATCTAAGATATCAGAGTTGCTGCGAGTCATAGGGCAATACGTGTGCTCTGTAAGAGCAAAAATTTTTACATTATTGTTTATTATGTAGTTATATAACACAATTCCATCTTGGTTGTTTGTCCTGCAGTTCCAATTTGTATTTTTACAATTCATATCACCTGCGATGATAGTAGGATAACCCAACCTTGCAATATAATCTAAATCCTGCGTATTGAGCGAGTTTCCGGGTGGCTTATAAATCGAAACTATGAGATATTCTACTTCTTTGCTATTCAGAATACACGCACATGCTTCTATGCTGTTAAAAATGCGTAATGCGAATTTGCAGCATTTACCTTTTGGCAGCTATGGCGGTGCCTCCACCACGGTTATGTATTCGGTCGCTTCTAAACACATCGAAGTTTGCGATCTTTAGGGAGTCAGTCGTCCTGAGATGCGTCTCATTAAAAAGAACGATATCTAAGCTATGCCTGTTAATGTAGTCTTTAATTTCAGTTACTTGACTTTTTATACCATTACAGTTAAAGAACATAAATTTTCCATAGTTAATATGCCTACTGTTACATGCTAAGTTGTTTTGGATGTGATTATACATGATTGTTCATATCAAACATCTTAATGGCTTCAAGAGCCACGCTTAACTTATTCATTTGGTCATCTGCTTCTTTAAATTGCAGGTACAGAGAGTATAAATTTTTAATAAATCTATTAAAACCTTCAATATCGTTTTCGTCATTAATTTGAGAGGTTTTTCCTCCTGGCTTTGGTTTATTTCTAGTTATCTTCGGCGCGGCGGCGGCTGCGTACGTTTTGGGGTCGGTGCCTTTTCCTGATTGGCTCTCAGTAGAGCGAGTATAATTTTTCGCTTTTTCAGTCATTGCGCTGAGTGTGATTTTCTTATTTTCAAAGCGTTTGGGAGAATGTTCCATATTTCCTGGCTTCTTGGGGCAATCAAGACTACACGCTGCGTACGAACCGTTACAAAGGACACACTGAGCTGCATGTTCTTTTTTTATTTTTATATGGGCATTCGAAAGATTTATGCGATTCAGTACAGCGTACACATCGCGGTTCGTTATGACAAGCCTTCTGGGTAAGCCCGTACCTTTGGCAATTAAAACATTGCGTTGGTCCGGGCCTACCTGTGTAAGATTTTATAGTAGCCTTCATATCACATAAGTATTTAACTTGCCATATTTTCTTACCCTCGTCATTACGGGGGGTTTCAACATAAAAAAACGGCAGCTGTGTAGCAATACTGTCTCTCATTCTAATGATGGGTTTGACTTTAACTATCGGTATTTTTTGAGCTTCTAACTCTTCTTTAATTTCGTCAGCCTCGTAATCCGTGGTGAGCCCTTTTATGACCAATCTGTTACATTTATCTGAGTTTAACAAAAAGGTGTGATACGGAATTTCCTCCTTTTCTAATTTATCCTGCACCTTTTTATAATCGTCGGCGGAGCTTAGTTTAAAAACCATATTTTCGCCTTCTTTTTTGCATTCAAATTTTTCAATTTTTAAGTTATCTTTTAATTCTTTCCTAAAATCCTTCCAGTTAATGGTCTTAGTAATAACTAGCGGGGGAATTTTCCCAGCATACTGTCTGGGTTGAATGAAGGGATTTGGGTTAGGTGTAACCTTATCTTCTTCCAGGATATTGTCCTCTTCCATTCTGTTGCCATCTAAATTTACATCTTGTAAGGAATTGAATTGATTTGCAGATTTTAGCGGAGGGTACGTTTCCTCGTTCGAACTGCTACGTTTCCTACCGCGTTTTGAAACGGGTGCATCCTGCTAAACGTTATCTGATTTTTGTGAATTTTACCTATTGTTAGTATTAGAAAATGCCTGATTTAGAACTTCTATACCATCTTTGCGATATATCATATAATGTTTCGCTTCCAATTCCAAAGACAGAGCAAAGACATTTTTCCTGTTCCTCGGTAATACCTGTCGATTCCTTTAGTTCTTGAAGTTTATCAATATCTTCTTTTAGTGCATAAAACTGCGCGAATAATGCATAAAGCGATCCTGGTTCTCCGTCCTCCATGCCGAACAGTTAGTCACCGAACCCACTAAGTAATACGGTAAAGCATTCGGGAAGAAAAGCAAAAATCTCTTACCGATAGTCAAGACGAGCAGTCTCCAAGGATCACAAGTCGACGTACGTCTTTTCCGGGAATGAATGTCCACTCACACACACTTTTTGAGTAAGTATTCGACGAATGAATCAACGACCTGAGAAAAGTCTCTTGAGTTGCACATATCAGCCAAAAGTTTAGAATGCTCTTTTTTCTGTTAATAAATATATGCTCGTGGACAAAAGTAAGAGAATTTAAAAATTAAGTCTACTTTAATGAAAAACATTGAAAAAAGGTATTAATTATGCTACCGAAGAATTATGCGAATATGTTTACGAATATATGAGAGTGCACCATAATGTGTATTCCTAAGAATACGTAAGAATCAAATAGGTAAGCGTGCACGTCCATGTCTGCAGAGTTGGAGTCGTGGGAGGGATAAAAGCGCATCAAAGTTTTTAATCGATTTGTGTGTTCGTACTTCTTCGAAACGTTTGTCGTGTTCCTCGCAAGAATTTGGAAAATTTTATAAAATATTGTGTAACATGAATAGCCAAGAACGTATGGATTACGAAATGAAATGGGAAAATGGTAGAATTGGAGGCAGGCCCTTCACAAGCGCAGGTGGCTACAGAGCTCAATATAACATCCACTGTCGTTTTCAATTCGTGGAACAGTTTGAGAACACTAAAACCGTATCAATAAGACCTGTAAAAGTTTGACCAGGATCCGCAGAGACTAATGAGGATCATTATTTTGCACTTTCCGCGCAGCCACACAGGACTGCTACAGCGTCACAGCTCTCAAGTGAGTGTTTTGCGGCCACTGTAGCCCGAGGTCTACAGTTGCCCGAAAACTTCATGAGATAGGGCTGTCCGCCAAAGACTCGCAATATCACAACGTGGATTTTGGACATTCCTGCCTTATGAACTTTATTGATAAGCATGCGTACAGAAAATGCCATTTGAATGGCACATCTCTTTCTCTGCTATAATCATATATTCATACCGACTTTCATTAAAATCTGTCAATTAGTTTTTATAATATTGCTGACCAATTTTCAAATTATAAAATCTTACATTTTCTTTATTCTTATTCTGATTTTCGTTTAGTAGAGGCTGCATTTAGTTTTCTGCCAATTTATTTAAACGACCCTTCATTGGAAATGCAACACCAAGATGGAGTGGCCCGAAAATTATGCAAATTTCAGGTTAGACGCACGTCACCGAATTTTGCGTGTGATATGAAATTCTCCAGCACTCCAGCTCACGTTGAAGAAGATATAAGGGAACGAACGTGCAGAATATTCAATTTTCCTGTTGTTATTTCTTCTAAGGAAATGATCGTAAAACGTTTGTTCTTGGCTCAGAGAACGCGTGTAATAACAGAAAATGGCAGGTCATAGTCAACGGAGGCAGTTCCAGCAGACAGATTTAAAAGACCAGAAATCTAAACCAATCTAAACCAAAAACGAAAAAGAAAAAGAATGAAAGAGAAAAAAATAAAATTAATGAAAAATGAAATGAAAATTTATACATTTTAACAGGTATTGAGAAAAGTTATATTTTATAAGAAAAAACATTAATATAACATATTATATTGCAAATTACACATCGCGACTTAAACATAGTAAATAATATTATCTATTTACATGACAGACATACTTAAATCTAGCATCGTTAGATGTCACTACATTACGGTGGCTTTTCAAGACGTGACACTTTGTTCCGCCCTACATTGTGGCCCCGTCTTCTGCAGCTTCAGTTATCAATAAAATAAAACCTTAAGGAATATTTTACTTCTTAATTAAATATTATGCACTAGTTTAGGGCAATAAACATTAACCTAAGTATTTTAAGTGAGAAGCGTGGTCAATAAAATGTCACAATATTTCTATCTCAAGAATAGTGACATGAACTGTAAGCTATAGAGGTCACAAATAATTTATACCTTTGCTTGTCTTACAAATTCACTTTTTTAATTGTTTCTAATATCAAAAAATATATATATATTTGCTAAACTAACCCTCACCACCATATTTTTCTATATAAAATATAATTTAAGAATAACAATAATTTTTATTGCATTATTCAGATTTTTCAGAACGGTCTGCGCCTACTACGCTGAGGACAGCAGCCAGTTCAGTCTAGCCTACGATGTCTCTGGAGTAACTACGCTTCGTAACACGAAATGAATGATCCCACCTCACTGCGGATTCTCGCACGATATTCATATTCCTACAACCAAGTTATGCCTAAACAGTATCTGCCAAATAACTATAATTGCTCCCTACGAATATAATTGCTCATCAACTCCTACTTCGCTAAAATGATATCTGAATGCTTCGCATTCAAATCTCCTGAACTTAATGCTAGCACAGAAAACGTTATGCTCAGTAATTTCACTTGCTATGTACAGGAAACCCTGTATATAGCAAGTGAAATTTATCATCTGTGTGTAAACTCACCCATCACGCTCGACATCAGAGTTACAAATGACCCTCTGATGCATCGGATCGTGGTTTGTCCGGCTGACTACCGCCCTCTACCGGCTGCACTGCAAGCCAATCACAGCTATAGTTCCTATTACTGTTAGTGTTCCCTTTTTTGAACATTCATTGTCAATTCTGTATTGCTGCAAAGAAGCACTTTGCGTTGATTTTGTACATAAACACATTTTCCTCTCTTGTCGTCTTTTTGCGTTCCTTCCTTAACCAGTCACTTTAGACCCTTCATTCCTATACAAAAAATGCATGTTCTAGTACGCTTAACCACCCCCCCAAGTTTCTCCCATGATCTATGAAACACCCTGTAGTGCAGGGATGTCAAACTCATAAGTACACTTGGGCCAAACAAACAAGGTTTAACTTTAGGCGGGCCGCCAAAAAAAAAATCAATATTCATACAAACGTAGATTTATTTCGAATAATGCAATAATAAACATATATATATATTTATATAGAAAAGAACAAGAAAAATTTAATGTTTACGTCCTGATACTTGACATCTCTTCTCTGCTATTATCTTTCCTATTTCGGGAGAAATTTTGTTTTGAAAACTGAGACCATCAGTTCGGCCACATTCGGCTATCAGGGGATGCGTACAAGTTCTGAGTGCACGTGTCCCCCAAAAGCCGAAGGTAGCTGAACGCAAGCTACTCACACGCATTTGTAATTTAAGTAGTGTGTGTGTCAGCTCGCTGTGAGTAATCTAACAACACTGAATAAATTATCGTTAATTACTTAGCAGTAAACATTTCATTTTTTTCTTCGGCGATATGTCATTTTATTATTATATATTTTTATTTGCCGACATATTGGCCGGGCCGCAAAAATATTTGTTGTGGGCCGCTAGTTTGACATCCTTGCTGTAGTGTCTTTAAATGCTGGCGCGCCAAACTCATCGAGAGATTTGATAGTAGGAGAACCTCGGATCCGTTTCTTGGGGTATTCTGTATCAAAACTGGGGCGAAGCTCACGAGTGTAATTTTGTTACCCTTTCTATCTGCATTCCAGGATTCGTTCTTGGAAATGACGGGCTGAATAATCGACGGGTATTAGCCATTTCTGGCGAATGCATTAACTTGCAAGAGTCCGACTATTTGGTCAACACAAACAATTATTTAAGCAAAGTACAAATTCGAAAAATAATTTCAGTTAATTAAAAGATAAAATAATCTCTCTGTATATTATTAATTTTTAAATTTACTTAAAGCTTTCAAAGCATTTATTTTAATTAGCGCTTTAGAAAAGTACTTTAGAGAAATAAAAAAATATTTATAAAGATTTACCATTGTAAACATTTGAATTTTCTTATAATTCTTGAAACGTCGCTTAAATTTCATGATCAAAAATCTTTAAAAGGATGCAATTTTGATTAAAGATTAAATGAAACCAAATATAAAGATTTACTTTTAAGCTTATAATTATATGCGCAAACTGAAAGAGTATTCTAATGGACGAATTAACAATTAAGAAACATTTCTCACATTTTAAAACGCTAGGTTACAAATAAAACTGAAAAAAATTCTTAATGTGTTTTAAGTGAAACTTAAATTTCATTAATCTTTTACACACGTTTCAAGCTTTAAAGTGGATACTGCTTTAATTTACAAGCCAGTAACAGAATATTTATTTAGTTAAAAGCCTGAATTTTTTCTCTGCACTCCTCGTGATTCTTCGCAATTAGTTTAAAAGAAATTAATTACCACCTTTTTTCTGTTCACCAATTGTTCTTTACTTTCCTTCTAAGTGTGGGAATGTTTTAGCAAAGGGTCTGCAGTTACACGTAAACGTTAGTATTCCAGCTTTAATATATGTTTGACTGTGCTTTAAAAGTTTTTATAACTCTTATGATATATATTAATGTCTAATATTTGGAAAGCTGTTTTCACTGATTTTTCGTATTCTGTAAAAGAACCAATTTCAAGAAACTAAATTCAAGTATATTTTCGAGCTTTTAAATTCAGCTGCTGCCTTAACTATACTGGTGTACAAGTTGATAGTTATATAAAATAATAAATTATAAGAATCTGTTGAAATAAACAAAGATCAAGCTGATAAACTAAACAAAGATCAAACCTACAATCGAATTTAATCAGTGCGTTCTTCAAATGCAAGCAACACTCGTTACATCTGATATACTCGTAGTTTAAAAACCTGAAATTGTGTAGCTGGAAATCGGGATAAAGTTATGAGAGGAAACGAATTGTTTCTCTAGATTTTTTTTATAGCTACATGTCGAAACAATCATGTAGATTTTAGTTAACACTGGAATTTATCTACCAGCAAACATTAGGAATTCTTGTGACACTTCAAATATTAAACAGAAGATTTAATAAAAACGCTTTTCTATACTAAAAAGTCCATGATACATGTTTCATTGACTCCATGTGAATTTGCTCAGTGTAAGAGTTGAAGTCGACAGTAGTGGGCTTATTTCTCTTTGGTGGTAATGAGACGTTTTCAGATTTAACATTTGATTCCAAACATGTTCATATTTTAAATAAATTTCTAAAACAAAGTATTTTTGCTAACATTAGCGAAGAATGGCGGCGTAAATAAGGTGGTAAGGGAAGGAATATTGACGAATAATCATACTTCCCTGCATTTCTTTGGCAGGTGCTCCCTGTTTACATTCAGATATCGAGAATAATTCTCGCAATCCTACTTACGACGTTTCAGATATACCATGTGTATGTTTCTTTTTTGTGGTTGGTAATAGGCATTCACATCAAGCAAATCTGGCTGATGGATGTATTTAAAGCTATATTTTAGAGAGAATAAACTGCGACCAGCATGAATCTCTTTATTTTAATCCCACATGGAACTTATGGATAATATGGAAGAGTTATTGTATGATGAAATTTCTGCCATGAAGATCTTCATCTTTGAAGGTCGTAATTGTAGCGGAATGAAATGAACCTACTTTTTAACCATCTAATTCAAAGAATAAAATCGCACCGTGACCTGTCTGCACGAGATATGAAAGATTATATTCAGTATCAATATGAGAGGTCTACATTCGTTTCCAATATACTCAACTTTTTTTATTTAGCTTATTTGTTGATTTTAATATATTTCATAATGCAATTGTTTATAACATCGCATTCATATCAAGCTCTTTCAGCTTTCATTTATACATTTTGTTGGTGTACGTGACACAAAATAAATTTATTTGGTTCAGTTCAACAAAATTTATAGAATCAGTTCTGTGTATATAAACATGAGTTTGATACTAAGGTAACCACCAAGATATTTTTAACACATAGCCAATTATATGTAATATTTCAGGAACCTTTTGACACATATTTTGGTGATATGTCACCTAATATCCATTACAACACCCTGCAACTGTCATCAGATTACTTTGTAATTGAAGCATTGAATTGCGATTAACTATTATATCCAAAACCTGTATAGTTGCAACAGGTAATTATAATTACGTAATTGAGAAGTTAATTGCACTTGACTATTAAAATTTCGAAATAAAGACAACAATTGCTATCTGTAATTTTAATTTCATAGCAGTGATCTTAATTATAGATAAATAATTACTTATAGTAGCTAAGCTAGAATAAAGGGCATTAAAATCATTTCGAATAACACATTTCTTCCAGGTAATTCATAGAAATGCAGATGATAATCATTCTAGGATAATTATTACTATATTCTATGCAGAGCATCCTACAGAACTGTTATATAAACACTTTTCATTACATTGGTTAGCTATAATAGTCCTATGAATGATATGTCATGCTAAGTGATTTAAATACATAATGCTTGACGTAAAACTTTAGCGATAAAAACTTTCAAACTGGTATTTATATTATTTTGAGTGCTCCTAATTAAAGTAATGTAGACGAATTTCGTGAATTTTTCTGTATATGCCGAAGACGTATAATTAATAAGCAAAAGAAAAGAATACGTTGTTATTATTTATTCTCAAAATTTTGTCCAACTTGGAAGGTTTTCATAATTTGTTTAGTTTAAATTATTTCGAGGTTCGTTCAACATATTAGAATTATTTGAAATAACTGACAAACTGAATGCATAATATTTAACTCTCAGTTGGTTTGAATTACAAAATGCAACAAACAGAAATTTCTTATTGGTACCAGAATTTAGATTTCAAACTAAAAAAAATATATATATAACTTGAAAATTTTCATTTGTGTCATTATTATCATTAAGTAGGTTATGATATATACTTAATTAGTAAAGCTTAAAATTTAGTTTAAAGTTTTATTTTATTAAAAATACTTATATTCCCCCCCCCAAAAAAAGTCCGTTTCCTCAGCTGCTTTCAGATCATGCATTCGGCCTGGATGTAATTTTAGTTTGTGACCACTGGCGTAGGGTGTCGTTAAAATGAAACATTAGCATCAAATAAATTATCCTTTCAGAATTTCTTATTTTTATTTCAATGATTCTAAGTAAAAATTGACAACATATTTTAGAGTGAGGGGGATGTTTTTTTTTAATCTAAATTATACATCAAATAGCAAGTTTTAACTTTTCATGAGAGAAAAATGCATCTGACATCCAAAATCAATGCTAAGGGCAAAGTCTCCAAGGAATGATAAAAGGCAATTTATGAGGTGCAAAGAAAGAAGTTATTACAACAGGGAATTCCACTAGAAAGTACATTTTGAAAGAAGTCAATGATAATTTATGAGTTCCATTATAAAATCACGTTTCTCATTATAGTTAGATGAAAGATGGAAATGTGATTTTTGCTTTCTAGCTTTTTTAAATATGTAAATCCGTTGAAAGCGCTGGTATTTTCACATCAATATACAGATTTAGAGAAGCAATTGGGATCCTGTCTTTCGAAAAGGTAAGATAATAAATTAGACAGATATATCTGTATTATTCATGTCGTTATCTTCATTTTCGTATTGGACTAATAAAATTAGATTTATGTTGAAGAAGAAAGCCTTTTTGGTACAAGGTAGACTCTCGTTTACAAAAAAGATACGTATTATAAATTATACAAAGTTTTAGCTTGGTACATTTGAAATCTAAGTCTTTATGGTACAATCTTTTCATTACCAAAACCATAATTCTCAAATGATGTTTCATTCTTTTAAGGAAGAATGTGTGAAAAATATTAGCAAAAATGTCTATGAGGAAAATAAGAAGTGAGGGAGAAAAGAAATGAAAGCCAATGTAAAGGATTAATTATTAACTTATCTGATAACATGTTTATGATAATGTTGAGGGCAGAATGGGACACCAGTCACAAACAGATTAAAATTAACATACAAGAATTATACTATTATTAGCTCGAAAGAGATGTTCGTCCCGAGTGGAATATTAGTCTCGAAACGTCATTTTGCGTCGAATCCCTTAAATGCATTGAATTATTTTTCAAATTGTTGCCACCAAATATTATTGCCCAGTGTTTTGTTTAAAGACATTAAATTATAAAGAAGCTGCAGAAATGTATGTATGCTTCTCGCATTGCCAAAAAACAATGTTACCTAGAGCCATGAAATTTTGTATAACGTAGTCCTCCAGCCGAACACGGGCACCTAGAAGACCGAATTTGAGTTTCGAATTTGTTTTATTATCCATTTCATATTTTGTAAAACTTTAACAATTTTTGAATAACAAACTCAATGATTTCAAAGAGAGCAACGGCGACAATCTACGTAATAAAAAATTTTTATCTCCAGAGCGCGAGACTGTCTTTCTCAAGATACGCTGTTTTTAAATATTTTGTGGCTGCTGAATTGAATTTTATGTGGCGTAAGCACCAAGAACGTGATATTTAATAAATAAACTAAACACGCAAAACGTTAATAATTAAAAAGGCAAACAAAAGTTTTGTAAAGCCATCTTACTAAGGAAACTGAGCATTGATAAGATGAACTGGAAAAAAATATATATATATATATATATGTCAACACGTAACACTGCATTGGAAATTCTAAACATATAATGTTAAGCTGCTTTTAAAATTTTTGTAATTTTGCTGCTGAATTATACCTGACGTAAATGCGAAGAAAATAATGCTTAATAATAAAGCTATGAAGACAAAAAAGAATGAGTTAGTAGGAGTGAGTGTAATAGCAATCTACTAGAAGACTAGCTTAGCGAGAGCGTAAAAAACCTTAACAAACCCTTTTGGCTGACGGTTAAAATCTAAAATCTTTCAGGTACTTTTTTTTTTTTTTATTTATTTATTTAATTTTTTTTTATATGTATATTTTTTTGTTATAATACAAATTTCTTAAAATAAAATTTAAAGTTTATTATGATTTTGTAAGGTTTCATAACAATACTTTCTTTATCATACAAGTTAAACACATTAAAAATTCATTATTTTCATAATTCCTATGGACATTAATGATTTTTTCTACTCGGGTCATCAATTTGTATTTTCCTTCATATAAAATTCTTATTTTAAAAGGTAATTTACATATCAAATATGTGAAGGTTGTTTTAATTCTCTCGTTTTCCACTGAAATATATTTGCATGTTTTAGGAATTCTTGTCCAATTTCTTGTACCCTTACCAGGAAAACTAAAACGATGTTTACATAAAATGGGCTTTTATGTTTAAAAAGCACATAACCAGATCATTATTTACATCAAGTATCTACTCTACTATTGCTAGAGACTTAAAATCTGTAAAGTCCACCACTTCTTTTACGCTCGTCTTCTTTTCACTAGATTTCACTAACACAGGTATAGAGCTGATGCTGATATGTCGAGGCAAGAAGGGTAGTATATTCTTACAAGATTTTCAACTTCCCATCTTTTAAAGTTCTAACTCATTACTGTTTTTTATACGAACAAATAGTATCAGTTACTTTCTGTGTTGCATAAATCACACTCAATTTGCCATACCTGCATTTATACGAAAGGCTTGTAATAGCAATTGTCAGATTAAATAACTGTATTGAGTCAAGTTGTTCTTTGCAGAAGTATTCAATATCTCCTTATTCATATAATTTTGCAGAAGTATTCAATAATATTTCCTTATTCATATAATTTCTGTGTGTTATATCGCATATAGGATGATTCGAAAATTTCTATATATGCTTTAATTGGACGCAGGGACCATTAAATTAATTTTTTTGGTAATGAATGCAGATATGTAGTAATTTAAGGAAACCCCATCGTGCCACGAACATATGTGAAATTCTGCCCTGGAGTTTGGATACAGCATAAATGACATTTGGATTCTTAAAAGTAAGAACTACATGAGCATTTTCGTTCACCTGTTTTCCCTGAATTACAGTGTCAGTCAAAAATCAACTTACATCAAGTATGCACTCTTCTGCAGATGATCTTAAGAGTAATTCTGGTTTAATAGTGAATATCTCTGCAGGAGCCGGTGAAAAAATAAAAGAAGCGTAATTAAGGTCCCTTTCCCTTTTTAGTTCCCCGCAGTATAGGAGGATATAATTTCTGTCATTTTGAAACAACATCTTTGTTAGACACCAGGTGTCCCTTTTCTCTCTTACCTAACACCTGTCGTCATATTCTAATATAGTATGTCGTTCGAATATTCTTCTGTGAAAAATCATTTCTAATGTACTACTTAGCTTTTATTATTTAGCTTAGAGTCAGGTGTTATCTAATCATGCCAAAATTAATATTAGTCTAAACGGACTTTGTTCCTGAAGATCCATTGTTTTCGCTTTGCGATTTTACGTTGAATCACTATAAATGTCCGTTTCACTTTTCAAACTGTTGCCACCAAATGTTTGAGTCCTGCATTACATTTGAAGAACTTAAAAATGAGAAATCTACATAAATGTATGTATATTTCTCGCATTGTGATAAAACAACGGTACATAGAGCCATCGAATTTTGAATGACGTAATCGTACTGCGAATATGGTCATGTGGAAGCCCAAATTTGAAATTTGGAATTTGTTTTATTATCGATTTCATATTTTGAAAAACTTTAGCCTTTATTTGAGTAACAAACTCAACAATTTGAAAGCGAGCAATGGCAACAATCTACGGGTGGGGGGGGGACCATTTTATCTCCAGTGTGCGGTACTGTGTATGGGAAATTCTAAAGATAGGCTCATTTTAAAATTATTTTGCGACATTTCTATTGAACTGAATTTTATGGTTTAAGTGCGAAGAACGTGATATTTAATAATTAAAGGTAACACACAAAACGTTAAAACAAACGCCCCTTTGGACGTAATTTAAAATCTGAAACCTTTCAGATTCCTTCTTTTTATGATGGAATTATTTGTTTCTTCTGGTCTTCATGTGTTTAATGTTTTTTTTTAATTGCAATGAACTCCTGATAGAAGGGCGGAAACAATTCTTATTAATCTCTGGCAGCAGTCGAGAGTCTCAGTTTTCCGTCACCTGTTACTTGTCGTTACAATGAGCCGGGGCTTTCACAATGCACGGAGAACCGAAAGTATTGTGCAAAGGAGGAGTGCTTCAAGAAGAAGAAGATTCTAATTAGATTTAGAAAACACATTTTCGCCTTTACTGTTGACATCAAATATATGTTCAGAATGATTGAAATTAATCCCTCGCAAACTAAACTTCAAAACCTCTTATAGAAAGATAGTAAATTAGTACCGGTTAAAGTTTACCAGTTACGAGCTGTAACGTATGGGACCGCGTCTGTCCCATACTTAGCCACTAAAGTTTTACAACTTGTCCTAGATGAGGGAAAGGGCTTTGCTTTAGCTTCAAGAGCAGTCCTTCAAGATTTCTACATGGACGATTGCCTTTCTAGTTCGTCAGACTTCAAAGTGTTCGAAAAACTTATGTTAAAGCAGCTTCTCCAAAGGGAAGGAATGACTTTGCACAAGTGGTGTAGTAACAAGGCACCAAATGCTGAACTGCAAGAGTTCACGCTTGATCGAAATTCTGAAGAAATAAGAGTTAAAACGCTAGGAATGTTTTTGAATAGTTTAAGCGATTCCTTTGCATATAAAGTAAGCCTTAAGTGCTAATTCTAATTTCACCAAAGGAGATGTAGTGTCTCAAATAGCACGCATCTATGATCCACTCGGACTCTTGGGTCCTGTTATTGTTAAGGCAAAAATCTTTATGCAACAATTATGGTTCCATAAGCTAGACTGGAACGAAACATTACCTCCAGTTGTTGCCGAACAGTGGGAAAACTTCGTTAAAACACTACCACATTTGGAACACATTCATGTACCAAGATGTTTTTTAAAAACTGATACCAAGTTGGTAGTACTCCAAGGTTTCTCAGACGCATCTTTAAAGGCTTACGGTGCAGTGATATACATCCAAACTGTTTCCACCACCGGTGAAGTAAACAGTACACTTCTCTGCAGCAAACCACGTGTTGCTCCTACAAAGTGCATTACAATTCCACGTCTGGAGCTTTGGGCCTGCCTTCATTTCGCAAAACTAACGGAAAAGATCCTAACAGCTGTTAAACTTCAAATAGATTTTGTGAAATTGAACTCTGATTTTACAATAGCACTAGCATGGATCAAGACTCCTTCAAATCTGCTTAAAACGTTTGTAGGCAACCGAGTATCACAAATCCAGCAGTTATCTAAAGACTAATGGCATCATATACCTTCAAAGTTCAACCCAGCAGACATGATCTCCAGAGAACTGTAAGTTAAAACACTTGCCGCTTGTGAACTTTGGAGAAAAGAACCAGACATTTCAAAATTAAATTTACCTATTCCTCAGACTTTGCAAACTCCCAGTAGTTCAACTGACAAACTTTATAATGATGAACTCAAGACTGTTTCTAAAGTGGCATTAAGTTTAAATAATGACTCTTTTTTCGATAACTTACTTAATATTAGTAACAACTTTCATAAACTAATTAGAATTTTAGCTTTTATTTTTAGATTTTGCAGAAAGTGTAAGTCTCCTAAAACGCATACAGGAGAACTCACGTCGGAAGAATAGGAAAGATTAGAAAATGTTTTGATAAAACATTTGCAGGTAAAGTGTTTTCCTGCGGAGATATCAGCTTTAGTAAGGGAATCTTCAATTCCACCTACGAGTAAGTTTAAATTTTTTAATCCATTTTTTAGATCCATCAAGCGGATTAATAAGAGTTGGTGGTAGACTTTCACATTCAGATTTAAATTTCAATCGTAAACATCCGGTTATTCTGCCAGCTGGAAATAAATTAAACAGTCTAATATTTCAATACTATCACAAACGAGGTTTTCACGTAGGCCCTCAAGCTCTACTAAATACTGTTCGTTTTAAATATTGGCCACTTGGTGGCAGAAGTACAGCACAAAACGTCGTCTATGAGTGTGTGGAATGCTTTAAGAATAAACCAATTGTTGCAGCTCAGATTATGGGGGATCTTCCCTCAGAACGAGTAAAGCCTAGTTCCCCACTTTTAAATGTAGGAACAGATTTATGGGGACCGTTTGAAATTAAATACAAAGGCCAGAGAAAGGGTACTTTTCAAAAAATCTATGTAGCTATATTTGTATGTATGGCAACTAAAACTATTCACATGGAATTTGTGTCAGATCTTACTTCAGCAGCTCTAAATTGCTGCTTTAAAGAGATTTTTTGCACGACGCTGCAAGAGTTTAATAATTTTTAGCGATAACGCAACGAACTTCACTGGAGCTTCCGCAGAGTTAAAATGTTTGCATAAATTAATATTAAACAGTGAGGACATTTCGAGCCTGTTAGCCTCAGAAGGTATCAGGCGGAAATTTTTGCCTCCTAAAGCACCCAATTTTGGCGGCCTTTGGGAGGCGGGTGTAAAGGCGTTCAAGTACCATCTAAAGAGAGTGGTATGCTCCGCTAAGTTAACTTCAGAAGAATTTCTAAAAGTAATAGTTCAAATCGAGGGCATCCTCAATGTGCGGCCACACTCGCCCTTATCTACTCATACAGATGATTTTCAAGCACTAACTCCTGGACATTTTCTGATAGGGAAACCGATAAATGCCATACCGGAACCAAATTTAATTGACAAAAGAGATAATCTTCTAATTAGGTGGCAGAGGACTCAAAACTTAGTTCAAAACATTTGGAAATGCTAGCAAAACAGTTATCTAAGCCATATGCAACAGCGCTCTAAGTGGGTGCTTAAAAAGCCAAATATAACTCCTGGTATGATCATTTTACTAAAAGACTCTCAACTTCTCATTTGCAATTGGTCTTTGGGTTAAATTATTAAGGTGATCCCAGGTCCTGACGGAAATGTTAGAGTCGTAGATGTACAAACTACAAAGGGTGTTTTCAGAAGACCAATTTCAAAAATTTGTATTTTACCTATTATAGATAACGATATTTCTACTGTTGGATAATTTATTTGTTTTAATTGAATTATTAATTAGTGTATTTGTTGAATGTATTTCATTATATGTTATGTGTTCATTATATGTTTGCATTCATACCCTTTTCTTTAAATTGGAAAGAATGTAATATTTCAACGCCGGGCGGGATGTTCCGTACTTGTAATTTTATCGTTTGGCTAACGGAGCACTTTTCCTTCATTGCATTTTTGTTATTGTGCATTTATTATGTTAATCTGTTACATGTGGCAACAAGAAATAATGTAACGTTTAGTCTCTGATAATTGGCAACTATGATACATTATTCTACTAGGCAGTAGAACGCTCACGCAACATGTATTCTCTTAATTAACACTGTCTCTGTTCTCGCTAAGAATAAATGATTAAATTATATTGTTAATTACGCATCTCCTTTCTAACTAGGCTCACTACATCGCACAAATGCTATGCAATTTATCAAAGCCATTCTAACTATATATTAGCAATTCAGCTCATAAACTGTCATTACGAAATTTTAGAAATTTCTGCAATGAAAGATATTTTATTTTTAGTAATACACCGTGATTATCTGTGCATTTATATTTAGTGTAATTAATCTTGTAGTTTCATTTAAAAAATACAAATTCTTTCAAAATTCTGAGTTAATTTCATAGAAAAATTGTATTAAAATATTTACCTATTGTCAATAAGTTTCAGGAAGCTAATCCTTTTACATTATTCGTCGGCTTCCCCGAAAAAGCTTAATTTACTGCCTAAGCTATTTTTTTAATACTCTCTATGTGCCCAAGTCTTGATGTTACAGCTAACTACCTCCTTGATGGTTAGAAATACTGGCTGTCCTATCGTTGGCATCAATTCCTATAGAAGGTTAGGATGCTTGCAAGTGTATAATGTCTGTGCGGCACGTAGGCGCTTAAAATATTGGCGAGCTTAAAGTTCTTTTTCAGTGATTTGGTGCTAAGAGAAGAGGGATGGGAGATCTATGGATGTGTCCCTCGATGCGTTTGTTTTCGAGCAAAATGTAGTCAGGTGCTTTACAGTTAGTGCCGAGGGACCGTACCTGTACGACCAGTTGTAAAGTGTGGGTATCCCACTTCTACCTGTACTTACGTCAGCTAACTAAAAAATTCTCCTCAGTTTGTATAGAATGCAACGAATACCCATTAGTAATGATGACTTAACTAAGAAACAAGAACTTAATAAGAGACGCTTATCATGATAATTAACTTATCTAGAACTAACTTTATATTTAACAAGAAAGGTTTCGCGACTTTTAAATATAATTTTTTTTAAATATATTTAGTAAAATACTCATCTAAATCTGCATTAAATACTTTTTAAGATTATCTCCATATTGTTAGCTTAGTTGCTAACATTATAGAGATAATCTTAAAAAGTATTTATATATTAAGTTTTTTGTCCTCAATGGAGAAGTTCAGATGACATTTTGCAGACCTTTAAAATTTCGCGAAGTCTCCAAAACCGCATCTTCGTCCAATAAAGTTAGATTTGTAGATTTCCATTTCGATTCTTACTCCCGGTTTTGGGCCTAATGCTTCGAAATTATAACTCTAAATGAGCCAAAGAATTTGCAGTTTTTCTGAATTACTTTATTTCAATAATTTCCATGTTTTGTCAAAACCGTATCAAAAATCTCAGGTTTTTTTTTTTTTTTTTTTCCCCTCAAAACTGCAACTTTCACATACTTTGTAGGGTCTGACTTTCTTAGGTAGCATAAAATTAGACCAAAACTCTGAAAGACAACTGGTGAATTTTCACTGTGTCTTGTACGCAAGACAGAGACATGGAAAGGGTCTAAAGAACCTTTTATTAATCCAAATAAAATTTATTATTGGGCACAGATATGGCTTAAAATCAAAGGTAATGAATGAAGTAAAATTAATGAAATTAAGTGTAACCTAACGGCTTCACATTTTAACTAGCACGGAAACTCCTTCTAACCGAAGCAGGAGTAAACAAGCCTCAGGCCATGAATAAATCAACGCCGCACAATACTGATCGCTAGAGAAGCAAAGTTAGCAACGTGCCCTTCCAGCAGGCAAAACACTGTGTGATTTTACCCTCCAAAACCTTCCTTTAAATACTTTTTTCTTTGTACTTGATTTGAATATTGCGGGAGCAAAAATTTCCACTCTATCGGAAAATGGAAACCAGACTGATAGAAAAGGCAATCAAGTAAAACATAACTATTGCATTCCCATAGATAAGACAATAACAAACAAACAGAAAGAAAAAAATTTAATCAAAGGCAAACGTGATTAAATTGCTGCGCTTTGAGTAATCTTTATACATCGGTCATCCAAATCAATGATAATCAACCTCTTTTACTCAACTCAACCCTTTCACCAGTCCTAGACGGTCACCCCCCTAACTTTCCAAAACTCGAAAAATACACGTACAATTATTTATATCTATAATATTTTTGACGTATTTTATAAATAAAACAATTGAAACAATTGAAGAAAATGCTGATATATATATATATTCATAAACTTTAACTAAGTGTTTACCGTATACGCTGACGGAATGTCGGCACTTTTTTCACTAAAATTACACCACTAAAATGCAGGTGCGGACATTACACGGCTCGTTCACATGATTCTGGTGAGTAATTTTGGGTGTAAATTTCATTTCAAACAGCCAAGTTTATGTTCTAGGTGGAAGAAAATGTCATAATTATAAAAGTATCAGGTTTAAAGTTGTCTAATAGCTACCTAAAATTTACAAATTCACTTTCTCCCATCCATATACATAATATAAATTACCCCGTGTTTACATTATCAACAATCGGAGAGTATTAGTTCGCACAGGAGTACAATACAATGGCATAAATTAACCAACACTCGCAATTTCAATATTTACTTTTACACAGATTAAATATACGTTGGTTCTATTAATATCTTGCACACATTATTTTTAAAAAATCTATTCTGACGCACAATATGAAAACCCATTTCGTTTCATTATTCGCCGCAACCAACCTTACTCACTTTGAATTGCGATGTAGGAATGTCTTCTCGTGCTCTTATTTGGCACATTTCCCGTGTTGCTGCGTATCTTTGAAGACCCATATCACGAACATACGCAACTACTTATTTTCTGAATTCGAAACTTAACATTTCAAACCACAAAACGCACGTCTTGCTTTGCTCGTTGCCGCCAGTTGATCACGCTGTTTGCTCCAGTTGCGCACACACTTTTCGTCCACCTTCTATACTCTTGTTGCTGCTCTTTTTCTATTTTTCTGCACTAATTCTACTACTTTCAGTATAAAAGCCGCTGTTTAGCTGCTGTATTTTCCCATTTCAAGCATGCTACTTGCTAAGTACCACGAATTCCAAATGATACTATGAATGAAAAGAGAAAACTTGAAATATGCGAATGCTCCAAGGAGAAAGGAGGGGAAATTAATTTCATTCCAAAACATTAATTTCCTGGAAGTATTTCACCACACTAGGTAACATTCACACCTAGTGTGGTGAAAACCAGGTTAGACTGCCTTCATGTTATGACTGAATAAAAGCTGCACCGTAATTCAAGGAAAGTCTCTGCTTTCCATCCTGCCGCCAACCAAAGACAGAACAAAGGCATATTCTTTCTTTAAAGATGTTTATTGACTAATGTTATTGACTAAAGGATAAAATACGATGTTAAAAATATATATTTTAGAGTAAGAAATTCTTTAGTTTTTCGGGTGCGAGTCACTTTTTTTTTACATAAATTTTATCTGTAAAATTGGGGTGCGAACAATACATGAGCGCGTACATTACACGAGCGTATACGGAAACAATAACGTATTTTATTGACGCTCATGTTTTTTCTCACGATTTGGGTTTAAAATTTTATCTTCTCAGTTATTGATCATTTCCTGCTCAATGTTAGCCTGATCATCTTTTTTTTTCCTTGCCGAAGTGCAAAAGCGTAGTGATAGAAGTTATAGAAGTGATAATTAAGGCATTTCCTGTCAAGAAGCTTCAGTATCTCGATCAATGATACAAATCTGGATCAAAGATACAAATCTGAAAAGGCTCCCGAGAATGCTTCTTAATCACAGTATGATGGATAGGCTTGTGCCTGAAACTTCAAACTCATTTGCTAAATTGGAATCTGAAAATATCCAGAATATCCCAGAGCCACCGCTTGACGTTATAACTGAAAGTAAAGATACGTCCATAGAGGACAATCCGGACAGTGTCATTCCCTAGAAAACAAAAGCTTGCGTCAATTATTTTTCCTCATCCGGAAGTAACTTGGAATGAATGTAAAGAACCAAGCATAAAGTAAATGATTTATTAGGAAGTTTGACCAGGGAAACCATCATGATAACATTCAAACCTAGTGATCAACGTTCCCTGAATCTTGCCATTCTGGTTAAAAAGGACTTAGAATTCAATTCATTTAGAGCCAAAGCGAATATTCCCTTACAAGTGCTCAATTGCGAACTTCCCGGGAATTCCAAACCTGTTCAAATTATGAAGGAACTGTTCGAAAGGATTTCCAGTTCAAAAGGTAAAGCAATTCCACCAGAAAAGTGCTGACTGTAAAGAGATGTTTCCTGTATTTTTCGCTTCTGTGAGCCGGACGGACGCATGGAAAAAGCTTTACTCAACCTGAATGTGAATATTAGACGTTAACGATCAGGTTAAAACCTGATTCAGTGCTTTACATCTCAACGATTTGGTCACAGCCAACATTTTTACAGTAACTCCCCGCGTTGTCACAACTATTCCGGGAACCATTTGACTTGTACATGGGAACTTTCTAGAAAAGCAAAATCCACTTGTGTGAGGGTAAAAAGGATCGTGTTTCATCGCTTAAAGTTGCAAATGTTTCCTAAAAATCTTCTCGGTCTCAATTTCCGGAAACCAACTCAGGAAAGAACTCTTCCGATGGCTCCTACTAATCAGATTTTAATGCAGTTGTTAACAGATTCAAAAATCAGCAATCTTGTCATTAAAATCTGGAAATTACTGAGAAATGCAAGGTTTCAAAAGCGCCAGTTTAGAAGCTGAATCTGGCTCTTGCAGTATTAGGAATTTTCGAAGAAGTTTAAACTTCTTCAAATCTTCGAAAATGCAGTGAGAAAGTAAGTTTCTCGCACCTGGACTTAAGGCTTATTTGATGAAAGTCACGAGTTTCACTTCTTCCTGATTCGCTACCTAAAGCTTCCTGATTCGCCAGCCGATGATCCTAGCGCTGTCTCTGTTTGCACTCCCTCTGTTTGTCTCTGTCCTGCGATTTTGCATCTTGCCGCAGTAGATCAAATGGCATGATTTTGCAGCCAGCCTTCAGAGTTTGCATTTCTGTCCTTTAGGGGTAAATGTGACCTTCTCTCCTGCTCCCTTTATCATGTTCTTCTGCTACATCAGAGTTTCTTCATACATTTCCCTTTACGGACAGATAAATTAAGTGAAATTCAGATTTCAGATAAATTCAGATTCAGTGAACAGATAAGTACTCACCCAGGCAGTAGAAATCTTGCCTAATACTCTCTCAAGGATTTCAAACTTAACAGCTAAATAAATGGCTGGTCGCATTCCCCCTGAAACTATTAAATTTCCCCCGTTTGAGAAAAAATTTATCTAGGTAAAATAAATCATTCATGCAAAGTTTCGCTTTGCAAGACATTGCAGTCTTTTCAGAGTCGTTCAAAAAATTTGGAAAGTTGCCAAATAGCACTGTAAATTTCGGTATTCGTACGTATTAATTTATGTATCTATTGTTTATTTGTTCGTTTGTTATTCCATTGCCTGTCAACAGAATTTCAGATGGTGAATTTTAGTTACGTATTTCAGGATAAGCAGATTCATATCAATTATTTTTCAAAACACTGAGAGTTTAAGATTGAAAAAACATTTTTGCAAGTAAAACCTTTCTGAGTAAAGTTCAAAATTTAGCAACAAAATTTTATGAAGAAACATTTCTATATCCCTCTACGCCTCGATAAGAAATTATCATCTACAAAAACATTTCCTTTGCTCATTATTTCATGATAATTCAGTAAGTTAAAAGACTCTTACAGAAGCGACAGAACAAAAGTTTGAGTCTCACTATTTTAAAAGAAAAAAACGCAACTGTTTATGTATGCCTAACTTAATTATCTTGACATAGAAAACGTTTTCTAAATAGTTTTATCATTTTTCCGTCAACAAATACGAATCCGCATCTTCAACCTTTCTTTGAAAAGTAATTCTTTGTTTATCAGTATCCCATTCCAAAGAAATCCGCTTGCCAGCGGGCGAGCAGTAAAGTCGTTTAAGGCTGGTAATTCGGTCAGAGGCTCGAATCCTACGAATGGGCTTGGCTGCATGGGCGTTTTTGTGGTTGTCCTCCATATGTAACGTGTATACGAGCCAGTTTCCCTTATAATTTCCTCCATTAAGGCATGCCTTAGGCAGATAGCACTCGTGTCGTTGCTATAATCACATAAAACAGACCAAACCAAAACTAAATAAATCCTTGTAAAAGCTGATAAAAAGTTACTCTCGAAATTGCTACTTAGTTCCATCTCTTAATGAGACTACGTTAGATATTCTGAGCTGCAAAACTTTCACTGCTTTGTGATACTTGCTTAATGTAACAGATGGAAATGATTCATTCTTTTCTCATCACTGAAGTATATTTCCCTAGAGAACGCACACAATGATAAGTTATGCGATCAGAGTATAACAACGCGTGCTTCACATACGTGATAACAATTCTCTGTTTGGATCTGTAACGATACTGACCTCAGATATACATTTCGTACTCCATTTCTGTAATTAATTAATTCACTTAACGGATTTCTTCTTCTAACTTTCTACTTTTTTAAATTTCAAAGCTTTTAAATCACAACTAAAAACAATAACAAAATAATTCCATTGATTTTAAATTAAATTAAATAAGGTATTATATTTTAGCCCTCCTATTTTTGTGCTTACCTAGAAGAAAGTTTCCATAAAATATACCACATAAAAATATAAAATCACGTAGCCCTTAAAATTATGCTTTAAATTGATAATTAATTAGACATCACTTAACAGAGCAAAGCAACTTTTGCGAAAAATTTATTCTATATTAATAGGACTTTTCCTTAACATACTGCATATATCTATTTTTCTTTTATTGCAAGCTATGCTCTCTACGTTTGTTGATTATTTCTACAAAGCTTGTTTATTGTGCATAAATATTTATTCCTATCAGCTGTATTCCAGCAAACCATATTTCATTTCTTCCCTGGGATTAAATGTACTGTAAAAACATATTGTTTTCCTAAACTTTATATAAAAATTACAAAATTTATATAAAAATACAGATTTCTGTAAGAATGTCGAAATGAGAATTAAGGAAAACATAAAATAAGAAGATTATTTTAATTCAGAAAAATCAGATTTCTAATTTAGCTCAGATTACATCATACATATGGAACATCACGTGAGAGCTGTCTAAGGAGAGGGATTTCTTCGTAAAAGATTTTCTAAGGGAAATTAGCTCATATTCACTTTACACATGTTGAAAGAGCACGAAAACCAACCATGTAGCCAGACTGGGTTCTAAGTTGTGACAAACTAACAGTACTTAGCGGTCTTTAACCGCTCAGTCACTGTTGGGGACCATATTTCGATTATTAAAATATAAAATAATACAAGCACGGATCATTATAAATCGTAAATGTAATGAATTTGTAGTGAATAAAATTACAAGAATTAGGTTTAAAGGTTATTCATACAATAAGTATTACATTAATATCGTACGTACATACGTAAGTGTTATAAAATTCTCTTACTCTTTTTATCTACGCAACGAAACCTGAAAAACGCGGTACAGTTTGAGAGATATGTTACGAGTATCGATAAATTTTTATTATATTGTATAAAAAGTGTTACTTTTGTATAAATAAAATTTGAAAATTATATGAGGGAATAATAGGAAATAATGCGCTTCCATGGCAGTGTTGCGTGGCAAAATTTAGATGCTTATGAATTTAAATTAATTGTAGGCTGAGTTTTTTTAATTAATTGAAATTGTGTGGATTTCTTCAGCAAGAAATTAATATTGGAAGTTAAAAGTACAGCCTTGTTATGTCCTTATTTCTTTTTGCTGCTAGGATTCTCAAGTTCTCAAGTCTAGGAATTTCTGGGTAAGACCGGCATGTGATATGATGTTTTTCTGAAAATTTAGAGAGGACGTTAGTGGAGTTAAATTAATTGGTCAATGTTCTCTGCAACGGAATTTATCAACAGACTGTATGTGAAAAAATAATTGGCGCCTTTGTCTAGCTTTTGCTTTGTTGGAGAGCTCAGTTTTCAAATAAATTGGTCCTTTTCGAAGGGAAAGGTGATGAGCTTTTCTTAGCTGGCATTTAAAGATAGGATGTTAAACTTTTCCGTTTCGATAGACAAAAGGGGTGGAATTTTGTTTCTAACGGGTTGGTGACTATTTGCCTTGTTGACAGTAGTTTTTTTCGATAGTTTTTGAGAAAACATTCTTTCGGAATTGGTCAAGCATAATTTTAATTTTATCTTTCAACCTATAATATTCTGGGGTCAGAGGACATAGATTTTCTTGGAACTTTCGCTAAGGAAGAGATCAATCAGATTTGACTGAAATTTTAAGAGAGTGAAAAAATAGAAAGAAACTGGGGGCCTTTTTCGCCCGTTGCATGCTTGCCGGAATGAGCAGATTGGGCCCCACGCTTTTTCGGGTTGAAATGATATTTATTCGGAGAAGATTTAGAAAAGGTTTAAACCTTTTTGTTGCGTAATTCTTGCTTAAAGTGCTAGGCGTTTACTTGGCCGTAGAAACGAATTTGGAGAAGGAAGATTCAAGGTTTCCGCTAAGACTCTCTTTTGCTGTTAATAATTGTCGTAACTTCTCAACACCTTGGTCTAAGAATTTAAAGATAACTTTATTAAATATTAATTCCCTCTAGATGGTAGCATTTTCGTCAACAAGTATGACTAATTGTGGTCTAAACTAAAAGGTACTCTCTAGGTCTAAACTAAAAGGTAAAGGAAGTAAAAGAAAGTTAGTACTTTCTTTTACTTCACATTTCTTTTGCCATCCCATTGCTATCTAAAGGGCAAAAAAAGAATTTTGTTCTTAGCAAAAATGGGAAAAGTTTTTCTGAAGCCTAAGTGTTACGGTATGTGTTGAGTACCTTGCCTTCTCTTCTTTTAACAGTAACCCATCATCTCTATACAGATACATTCCAGTATTGCTCGCATCACGGTAAGAGAAATTTAAACTGCCGTTTCAGTAGTGTATAAACATTTTAATAACATTTTAATGATCCGTAGAGCATATATATATATAAAATACAAAATATGAATGACAGTCACTAAGAAAATCTTGTCAATGAAAGTTTTAAATTCTGATTTCAACATAAATACTATCCTTTTCAAGTCATCTCCTCTGCCCTTCAGTTATTCCGCATTGCAAAACCTCTTGTCCAATCATCATTTAGGATTAGAGCAAAGGAGCCAAGCTTAAACACTGTTGCAAACCAAGTAAGTATCCTCTTTTCCCCTTTCCCCCGCTTGTTTCTTGCTAACACATCGCCGCTTGTTTCACTGTATTATCCATTATCTGAAGACAAGCTAGGTTTTCAAAATTTGGGGGATGCATATTGCACTCATAATGATGTATGAAGCACATATTATGTCACCAGAATTACTTTACCCAATCATAAAATGATGTTGAATTCGGCCATGTCTGTTTGCAAGTCCTTATCACTCCATCTGTGCAGTAAGCATTTCCAAGTTACATCTACTCAATAAAATATTACCAGTCCATTACAGCTATCACCTGCAAAATTCTCTCGGCTGTGATTAAAAATGAACTGATGCCTTCCTTAGTCAAGCTCTCATCTAATACCAATTTAACTACAACTAAGTAAATCATATATATACATATACACACATTTTATAGGGAGAGAGAGATATATATCTGAGAAAATTAAAATTATTACAGGCACAACAAATCTAAAGTTTGCATGAAAAGTATTTGTACTAAGATACGTAAATGATTAGCAATTTACTACATGCGCAGATTACAGGCAATAGAAAGAACACCTTGCAGTATAAAAGAACAAACTGAATCGCTGATTTTTCTTTTGGAAATCGTGTTTACTCATTATTTGTGTTGGAGGTTATATGTATTTTGTCTAAGGATAAGGAATTCAGCACGTCTCAAAATTCTATCAAGGGAAAATCATAACGTAAGAGGATAACGGATTACCGTATCATACAAATGTTTATCGCTCTAATCAAGATCTAATTATTATTATAATAATTTGCAATCGATTTATACAGGTGGTCTCCATAGAGATATGCGCGGAATCTCAAGTCGCTTTCAGCTACACACATATATGCATCAATTACCTAACATCGTCTTTTCTGAAGAATTCCGCGATTATTCACAGAATAATGATGGTTGCATTCTTGAATGAAAACACTGCGGCAAACGAATATTAAAATCTTGCATTCTTTATCATGATAGCATCTTAGTGACTGGGTTGAAGGAAAATAATTCCTTTAAATGCAGATCCATTTAGTACAAGTTCACATATGCAATGCTCTAACCCGCCACGCCTACATTACCAAGGCTTTAATGTCCGTAGATCCTCCATGTCGTCTAAGACTCCATCGTCTCGTCTTTTAACAGAATAATGCAAAACATTATGTTGTCCGCGTTATCCTATACTTCCTCACTACACATTGTATTCAATTATTGCCTAAGCCGACACGTTCTTCAGACCTCTCACCAAATAGAAACGTATGTTTAACAGTTGCAAAAAGACTGGAGCGACAACACGCTTCATCCGACGGACTAGACCTTTGTCATCCAGCACAACGACTGACTCTGGAACAGAATTAAAGCCCCTTGAAATGCGGTAATCAAAATTCCAATCTTAAATCCGTTCAATTCCATGAGCCAGTTGTAAAATATGTGTGTGTGTGTGTGATGATGGCAAAGCCTCGAGGGCTATCTGCCTAAGAGGAGGGATGCCTTCGTGGAGGACTTTTAAGGGAAACTGGCTCGTATACACGTTACACATGGGGAAAACCACGAAAACGCCCATGCAGCCAGCCCGTTCGCGGGATTCGAACCTCGGACCGAACTACCAGTGTTCAGCGATTTTACCGCTCGGCCGCTGGTGGGCCCAGTTGTAAAATAGCTGCTATTAGCCAGAAACAGGTGCTCAAGGTATTGATATTTGCATGTTGTGTATTTCAAAACTGCTATTTTAATCAGAACAGTACGCATGCTCAAAATTTTATAATTTCAATCATTCATTATAATATTTTGTAAAGTAGACCTTATTAAGATAATTATGCATTTTATACATCATGATGCATATTATACATCAAGCTAACTTCAAAACTATGTTTTATGAAACTTTATTAAACTGGCGATGTCATTTGCCTGTTTGGCAAGGAAAGTACAGTTTTAATTATTAGTGTTTAGTTTTATTAAACTTACTCTCCTAAATTAAATTAATGTTCCTTTTTTAAAGTAAATCCTTTGCTCTCGTGCAAAAAGAACTTTTGTTTTTCTAAGAACACACAATGCCTTTTCTCGCATAATGCTACCATTTTTACGCAAAAGTGGATCATAAAGAAATAGAGGGTAGCTATACTCTTGCCATGATTACTTAAAAATGATACATTTGTTAGAAATGATTATTTACTCTTACTGATCGGGATTATTTCCATTACTTCGAAAATTAAACCGAATTGCTTTGCTTAATTATTAAAAATGCTAGTTATTATATTTAAAATTGTTTAAGCAATAAATACATTATTTGAATAAAATGATCTGTGTTGAGAAGTATTAATTCTGGAAACATAAGAAAGTTACATTTTAATATTATTTCAAAATGTGCATACATTTAGAATGCAGATAATACATATTTTATGTAAATATAAGCATTTGCTTCATGATTTAAAAATCCTCTCATCAGTGGGCCCCATTGTTATGTTTAAAAAATATAGCTATGTTTTGAATAACGGTTTATAAAAAAAATTTTCGCAGTAATTGACAAAATTGAATATTGAATTAATTGTCTTCTAAACATTATTTATATACACAATCAGATAGCTTTTTTTTTTAATTTTATAATCAACTTTATATTGAACCGAGAGAAAATTTTACCACAATCACTTGAGAAATCTAATCTGCAGTATAAATGAATCTATATTGGAATACACTGGAGCAAATGCTAAACACATTGAAAGCCTGATTGGTAAAGTACTTCACGATGACAGTAACACGAGAAAATTGCTATAGAATAAAAGATTAAGAAAATTCTCAGCAAATTTGTGAAGAGTTGCTACCACTGATTTAGTTATCTCTAATTCAGACTCTTGGATATGGAATACTCATTTATTCCCTGAATTTATAATGCACTTCGTTATTAAATCCAATATCATCTTTGAAGTTGTAGAAAGGGATCTGCAGTCTTGAGGAAACCTAAAGTATTGGCAAATATTTTCTGAGTGAAGAAGACTCTCGTGGGTTCTTATTTGATCTGTGTTTGTAACACATATAAAATTTAGCCTCTAATTAAAATCTTAAAGGGAATTTTATAAGTGACTGCATTCAACTAACTCTGAAAAGCAGAAATGAATCGAATAGTATATTTTGTGAATTATCCAGAAAACCTAATTTTATTAGAAAATAGGTTTTGTGGTCATAAAGAAATGGTGGAGTCACAAGATCTGTTTCAATGTGACCCCACACATGAGAATAGTTATTTGCATTATGACTTGAGACAGGAATGCAGAAAATGACTATTTCTATTATTTCCAAATTCAAATTTAGTAATAAAGAAAATAAAATCATTTCTGTCAACGATTTCATTTTGATTAAACATCAAAAGTAGTCCTTACATTTCTGGATTTACGATAAGTATTTGAGATATGCTTATTAAGTCACGTCATAATGTTTTAAAATAATTTTGTTCTGCTTTTATTATGAGCAACTGTATCGATCATAATCAGTAACCTGTGTTTTTCTAATTTCGAGAATTATTTTGCTGTTGTTGCTTTCGTATACATCATTATTATACTACTTAATCTTCTAATCATGAGAAGATTTCATTTTTGTAGCGTGTACATTATTTGCATTCATGGTAATCTTAACTCATACGGAAATCTCTAAAACCTCAGGTGAAATAACGAATGTATTATTTTAAATCTCATAAAATTTAAATATTTCAAATAAACGAAGGCCCGGAAAGAATGATTATTCAGATGAGCTGTGCAGTATGAATTCGTAGTTGCAGTATACTATTTTGATAAACTGAATATATTGTCGATCGTTTAATTTTAGTACTAAATCTCGATAACATCAGCTTTTGTACATACAGCAAGGACCTTCAAGAACTAATCTGAGATATTTTATCGAAATGCTAGAATTTTATTTTCACTTACTGCAAAAATAAAATTAACGGAGCATAATTAACTCTACTTGCGAGAAATAAATTGAAACTAGCAAAAATGATCTAACTTAAAAGTTACCTCAAAAGCTCAAGGATTCAAACGATACCTCTAACACTGATTTATAATTTGAGTAGAAACATTATCCCAACTCGAATTGCCGACTCTATTTCCTTGAGCTTTAGAGAAATTTCTGAGACTTTACAAGTATGAAAATTTTCCTTAAACTAGAAATCAATGAATCTTAGATTTCATCCACTTCCATCTTTTTACATTTCTATTAAAACTGTTAGATTATTTAAGTAATTTTTAATATTGCTTTCCAGCAGATTATTTGTGAATAGTGCAAAATTAACCTGCTCTAAAATCTGATTCTGAATTTTGAAATCTCACTTCCCGTTCAAAAAATCAAGACTAGTCCCGAAATTCTAGAATACGGAGACAAATAGTTTTAAATTACACAAAGTCTCACTTCATAATTTTCCAATATTCCAGTGGGAGAAACTCTGACGACAAGACTTCAATTGGAAAGCTGTAGTTACAAGATTTCAGACCAAAGAAAGGCGCTTTCGTTTCTAACTGCGATTGAGAGAAACGTGAAGTTTGCTCAGGTCCATTTCAGTTTTGATCATGAAGAATATTATTAACGGGAGCCATAGGTCATGTGCCCTTTCACTAACGAATATTGTTAGTTTCTGTAGTAAATCAGTAGATCTGTATTATTTTTTTAATATTATATTAATAAACTCTAATATATAAAAATACAGGTATATTGCAGTGCATTGAAAATATACTACAATGCAGTGCATAAAATAGTACATCAAAATATCCGTTGACTGGTTTAGAAGAATAATATTTCAAAACCTTAAGCACAATTGTTTGCGGCTTTTTAATTATTTAAACTAGTTAATTTAAAATTTTTTAATGTTAGTGTAAATCCTAGGCCGGGAAATGTTTCTAATTTTCACGATAGAGCTTGAGATTACTATACGAAATTTGCCTTTTCTTCTCTCCCATAAAATTACTACTGGGGGAGGCAAAATATCGAACCAGATTTAAGCCTAGTATAGTAGGTATAGTCATTCACAGGTACAGGTACAAGTAAAAGTATGGGGAACGCCAGCGATATACCATGGATCAACTGATAGGGACTTCCCATGCTAACTATTAAAAAAATGCAAGCTTTATAAGAATTTACAATGAAAGGTTAGGAAAATGGGCAACTGAAGCTTTCCAAAGGATCTAGAGCAGGGGATCTCAACCTGTGGCACCTAAGAGAAAAATAGGCGGTACGCAAAGAAGCAAAATAATTTTAACTATTAAAATTAAAAATTAAAACTCCAACATCCTGATTGAGTTTTTTCTCTAACACTCTAACACTATAAATTTATGCGATCTGAGCTTTGTTCAAGAGTGGTGGTAGTAGTAATACTTTGTAGCGATGGTACTAAAAGGTTTTCAATTTTTGTTTAGATGGTACGCGTTATTCAAAAGGTTGAGAACCTCTGATCTAGAGTTTACATATTATGGCACACTGTGCAATGCCACCGTACGCCCCGCATCCAGTATTTTTTAAAACTCATAATTTAGGACATTAAGAGATTACAATACAGTCTCAATACAATTTGAAATTCACAAATTAAATTGAACATCTATTACAGAAATAGCACCAACGAGCTCTAAACTCTTCTTTTAACTAAACCATGCATGGAACATTTCAAATATCCTTCATTTTTTATTGAGCCCACAGCAGGCGAACGATAAATCTCTAACCGCTGGTAACTAGTATGACTGAACGGGAGAAAGGGCTGGCTGCATCTGCGTTTTCGTGATTTCCTCATGTATTACGTGTATACGAGCCTCTTTTCCTTAGAAATTCCTCCTCGAAGGCATCCCTATCCGTAGGCAGATAGCCTTAGTGTGCTTTGCCAAACCATCTATTTTTTGTTCAAATTCGCGTCATCTGGACGAATTTAGCTTGAATATAGAGAAACGATAAGATAAATGTAAGTTAAATAAAACTAAATATCTATAATCGCTTTATCATATTTGTTTCTTTCTCTGGACGTTTTCTCAGAAAACGTATGAAAAAGACCAAAAATAATATTTGAAAGAAAAAAAGGTTTTTAAAAGACTTGCAGAAATATTTTGAGTTTGTAAAATGTGTACGCAGACAGAACCATTACTTTTCTCAATTTCTAAAGATTAGTTTAAGGTATATTATCAGTTCCCTTCGTTTTCTTTCATGGTATTCATGATTTTTCAGTAGAAATTCTTCCGTTCAAGAAATGCTCTTTGCATTCATTTCCCTTACAAACATATTCTTTCATTCTTCGTATATGCTTAAATTGAATGGAAAAAAAATGTAAAACCGCTCGAAAGTATTTAAAAAATTTCTCTAAGATTTGAGGATATTGCTGCAAAATTAATTTAATGCATGAGTAATGTAGATAACGGATAAGGCTTGTAGGGTCATTAGGATTTTTGTTCGCAGATGTGAAAAATGAGAAGTGCCCTGGACTCGAACCTGGAGTTCTCGAATACGCGACGAGTGCGCTCACCATTACATCACGAAGGCAAACTGGAGGGAAGGAAAAAAATACTTTACTCCCGCTTTTAAAGGACAACTGGAGATTAGGGAACCCAGTCGCCAAAGGTGGCCCCCCCTGGTGGCGATGAATCATCATCCACCTTTTAGTTCGGCGCCACTGTAGAATGAGTTTAAAATTTTTCGAAACAAGGAATTCGAAGAAATCCGCACTGCCCTCGCCGGGGCTCGAACCTGGACTTCTCTAATACGTGCCGAGTATGCTGTCTATTACACAACGAAGGCATGCTGGAAAGGAGGGAGAACATACCTTATAATCTCTTACACTTCTTTTAAATGTACACCACCAGGTACTTAAGTCAACAATCGACTAATCATTATCTAAGCTAAGTTCCTCTTCGATAATAGTAACGTTTAATAATAGTAACTTAGGGCTTCTGCCCTTTTCATTGACCCGTCTAGTATTAGAAAGATAACTGAGAGTTAATGACAGCTTCTATTATTTCCCCAAATAAAATAAAATGCCAGCCAAATGATTTTTTAATATTATTCAGACCTTGAATTATGCACTGAATTATGTGATTTCGTACTAAAGATGATGTTTAACTGGTCATTGCCTTCCTTTTGGAGTTAAATGGTAGGATAATATCATTTTCGTTAAGATATTTTCACAATAATTAATTCAATTTTCTATTTAATTAATCTAACTCATGCATTTATTGATCATAATTTGAGATTGATTAAACAGACACAACCATCGTGATTTCTTACAACTTATTCTTGTTTGCTGAATAAACAACGGAATTAATTAATCTTTTCAAATATTTTTTCCTTTTTTTTTTATTTGAGTATAAAGACAGAGAATGTGTTTTGTGTATTTAACAGAGATTTTCAAATATTCATTGAATATATCACCTATTGTCCCCAAAAGGAAGAATGCTTTTAATGTCTATTTTAAGCAAAATAAATATTGCTTTCATAAAGTGCGAAAACACAATTTATTTTCTTAATTTTGCACTTTAAACACTTAATAACGGAATGCGATTCAGTTTATGTAACAGCATGAAATAAATCTGCAGAAGATGGGGAAATAAAAGAGCATTTATCTTTGTTATTGATAAAACCTTTTGTCTTGTTTAGATACTGAATTAATTTTAAATTAAATGAATGTTTAGAAGGCATATACTACTACTTTAATAAAAGTTATTGACTTCAATTTTTTTTATTTGCTTACATTTATTATAGCGCTTGATTTCAATAAAAAAAGAATTCATGAAGTTTAAAAATTGTTCTTGGCAGATTTGCATCATATATTTTTATATAGTAAATCTAATTTCTGTTTTTAATGTAAAAAAAAGTCATTTAAATTAAAATTAAATAATTATTAATACCTATTTCGTAAAGTCGTTAGTACAACTATATTAATATAAATATAAGTGAATGTAACCTAAAATTATCCGAACAGCTCATCAGTGTGTCAGGACTTGTATGTCTTTTGACTTGCTTTGGAAATATGCTACATCCTGAATAGAAACAGGGAGCTTACTAAAGCTATGTTCAAGTATGTGTGGAATGGACAACACCAGCAGGAAGGGTGTACTGAACCCTTTATTCTCTACAAGATTACAGGATTCTCTACAAGATTACAGATATCATAGCAGTGTTTTATAAACTGCTTTCAAATAAAATTTGAGTTTTGTTTTCAAAAGGACCTTCTTATATTTTCTTACATGATTTAATATCAGGCCTTTTTTGTCACCAACTTAAGTTAGAGCCGATAGCTAAGAAGAACAAAAACCTGAAAAGATTTAAATTTATGCTGACCTGCGAGAAATAGTTTATGTGCTCTTTCAGAATAGATGCTTTTCAAAGTAAATATTTCTATATAGCTAGCGAAGTGAATGCTGTATCAGCTATGCTTCTTTTTCTATTTCTCAAGTAAGCATTCAAAAAGTGTTTATTCTATTTCGCTGAGTTTCTATTGGAGATGGTAATACTTCAGAGCATGCAAGCCTTGTGTGCATACGGGAGATTTCATACATATTGCTTATGTATGTCATATTAGGTACATATTTGACTTTTAGTAAGACGACCTCATAGGTACATATCATAGGTTACCATACATTATGAGATCAGTTCCTCCTACGGTTCAGTGGGACTTGAGCATTTTTTTAAATCCAGTTTTAATCCCTATTTATTTATAGTTTTATATAACTAGAAAGAGTAACTGAGACAAGTTGCATATTTTAGTGAACCCGATGAACAGCACTCAATGGAATTCTACTGAACGTGAGAGGCTTGCTATTTCGTACGGTTGTGCAGAGTTCAGAGATTTATAGTCCAATTCTTCAGCCTTTCAGCCTATTTTCAACATTTAATATTGTATTCGACCTTAACTTTTGTACTCTGCTTTACTCTAAAGTCTATAGTCCCAAATATATATTAATTAGGGAAATTTGCTGTGTTGTCTCTAACCATAATTTGTTTGGTTGAAAGGCAATGGGATTTAGTATTGGTTATTTGATGTGTAGAGTATGCAGAGCAAGCCCACCTCGTGAGTTAAGTGGGAGAAATTTATTGTACACAGTAAGTGATACTTAGTTACACAGACAATGATGGAGGGAAATTTTTTTTAATTAATTACACTACACTGAATGGAAATTTAAGTGTGTGAATATTTGTATTAAAAATCTATGATATTTATTTTAATTTCTTCTAAAAATAATTTATATATAACAAATTCTATATTACTGATATTTGTGTTTCTACTAAAAACTATTAGTTGTATTGTTTATCATTTACTATTTTATAATAAATAATACAAATAAATGTTTGCTAAATATTTTTGATATTTTAAATGGAAATATATATATATATATATGTATAAATATTATAAGTAAACAAATTAATCGTAATAAATCGCCTAATTTTGCGCAAAACCTGCAAAGTAATAAAATAAGAATTTATTTGTGAATGGGTTATTTAGTATATTATTTCCTCTTATAAAGGCAGTTAGAATTCTATCGAAATGAAGTAACTTATAAGCATGTTTAAAAATTGAATCTTGAATAAATTTTAAAATGGAAACATCAAAGTGAATCTTCAACAAATTGAAAATTGAAACTTTTATAGAGGTATAACGAACTTTCTCAGTTTTAGACAATTCAATTTAAAGGCAGTCAAAGTAAAATAGCAGAAAATAACACGGCGAAGGTAAAAATTTACTCTTACAAATATTTAAAAAACTACCTGAAAGGATTCAGATTTTAAATTACGTCCAAAGGGTCGTTTTTCTAACGTTTTGTGTGTTACCTTTATTTATTAACTATCATGTTCTTTGCACTTAAACCATAAAATTTAGTTCAATAGCAATGTCGCAAAATAAAGTTCCACGCGCTGGAGATAAAAAGGTTATTTTTCCCCCGTAGAGTGTTGCCATTCCTCGCTTTGAATCCTTGAGTTTGCTAATCAAAAATTCGTTAAAGTTTTACAAAATATCAAATCGATAATAAAACAAATTCCAAATTCCAAATTTGGTCTTCCACATGCCCATATTCGTAGGAGGATTACGTCATTCAAAATTCGATGGCTCTATGTACCGTTGTTTTATCACAATGCGAGAAATATACATACATTTATGCAGATTTTTCATTATTTAATTTCTGAAAATATAATGCAGGACTCTAACATTTGGTAGCAACAGTTTGAAACGGAAAACGGACATTTATAGTGATTCAACGCAAAATCGCAAAACGAAAACAATAGTCCTTCAGGGACAAAGGCCCTTTGGACAGAAAAAAAAAAACACAGAAGAAAGAAATAAAATTTTTGAAAAAGTTAAAAATTTGAATAATATTATCTATAATTTAAAAAACAATAGCTTTTCATATAGTATTAATAAATATTTATTACGCATTATTGAGGGGAAAAAATTCATGTAATTAATTCTGCGTAAAAATTTATTTGAAATTTAAGGTTAAAAATAGCTGTGACAATTCACCGTAACAAAAATCCATAAACCACATATGGCGTTATTACCGCTCAAAAAAAGATGCCGAATTTCAAAAAGCGAAAATATGTAAATTCGTGTATATCTTAGAACATTTTGAATAAAAACCTCTAATGTTTTGCAGGTATGCTTATTTTATTGATGAGTGAAATTTAATCTCTCAATTTTTAATCAAAAGAAATTAAGCTAAATTTTATTTTGTTGTCAAATTCATGCATTCAACTTTTTTCACAAGATGTTGGTGGGTAGGAAAGAGGGTACTAAACCCTCGATTTCCATGAAATATTTTTTGAAATCAAAGCTGGAACGTAGCTAAGTGGACAGCTCCCTCGGGATATGCTAATCAAACTCAATTCTATTATTTTTAGGGCTTAATATAGATTATAAGCAGAAAGTACTTTCCAATTTGCTTGAAATCAGTACATGACTTTTAATTAATTTAAAATTCAATAATGTATGGTGAAAATTCTGCATAAGTATCTACAGTTCCAGTGGTAAAGAATGAAATATCACTGACGAAGAAAGGGTTGAAAAGAACAATGATAAGCAGTGGAAATTGTAGAATTGCAGCTTGGATTGCTTCATTCTCGACAAGGTGTCCAGAAAAGGAGTCCCTAATTTCAGAATTATAAAACTCGAACACAAAGCTATATAGAGGAATACAAGCGGTATATTTATTGTGAAAGCTGTAAAAATGTTATATAGAAGTTTCGAAATAATAGCTACAAAAGCTGCAACCAAATGCCACTGTACGCTAACGCCTTGGTGGCATGTTTAGGCTATTTCTTAGTATTTTCTGCGCTCTGGAACTCTTCAAACCAGTCGTTGCTGCAATTATTCGGACGGATTTCCTTGGAATTTCCTGAATAATTCCAGAAACAGTTGCGACATTTTCAGAAGCAACTACAGCCTGCCTGCGACCGAAACTCTCCTCCAGATTATCGGCCACGCTGCCTGTCTGCTGAAATTTGGAGAAGAGCTTGTGAATTGTTTTCACAAGGTGTCCTTTGGGAACTTTGAAAACTACGCTTTGTTTCCATAGGACTACGATATAACCTCTGGTATTCCATTTATGAAAACACACATGGTTCAACGGCATACGCGTACATGATTTGAACTCTTCCTTCTATACGTTAACCGTCTTTCAGGTTTCAAGGCTGAAAATGAACGCTGTTACTGAAAGCAGTCAAGTTTAACGGTGTCAAACACCAGGACGCCTGGGTGCGAGACTCTACTCCTAATCGAACTAAACTGAATGTTACGAATTAAATTCTAACGGTAACTTAGATCAGTTCTTTTAAAAATGATTAAATATTAATATTTTGAATTGAATTTAGAATATAAAACTGAAAGAAGGGGAAAACTAAAGCTGCTAAACTGGTGCATAATACGGTAAATGCTAATCACCCAATGCCAGTAAGTAATAACATATTTACACAAAAGACATAATAAATGCAAGTAGAAATACTATATTAATTTAAATACAACCTAAACCTTATAATACTTAGACAACAACAACACGTATTGCATTACTTTTCCATCACAATACTGGGGTCAAAAATTACAATTGGTCTTTTTTTTTTTTTTTTTTTGTTGTTGTTGTTGTTCATCATACTGTTATAATTATAGTTGTAGATCCTGACTTCAGAGTTTGAGATACTTCTCATTTGAACATGGAATTTTCCGGCCGTCTTTTGGAACGCTATTTATACGCACTATATTGCAATCATAGCACCGTCTGTTTGAAGCTTTCCAAGTAATCATTTAAACACTTCTGTTCAACTATCTTACAGCTTTCACAATAAATATATTGCTTGTTGTATTTTTCTACCAATCTTTGCTTTCGAGATTTTTAATTCTGAAATCAGGGTATCCTTTGCAAGACACCCTGCATCATGATTGGATTTTTAGCTAGAATCTTGATTACAACAGCAAAAAACAGAGACTTTAGTTGATTTCCTCAAAAGTCCTATGTCAGAAAGTATCAAACGTTTCTCTGTTCCGAATGAAAGAAAACTGTGAAATTTTTCTATAGGTTTCTTTAATTTGATTATTTTTATTCACTAAATAATTTTAAACATATATAGACATATTTAACTTTTAATAGACCTTATTTTATTTCATAGGAGTTTCGTTTGGGCTGCATAAAAATTCCCATGTAATTCTGAATGTTGCTTAATACCGCATATTAGTATGAATGTAAGCCAGAAGTTTCTTTTAGTACTGCCTGAATTTCATTAAATATATTACTGATAATAAACTGCATATGTTGCCGCTAAATTCAATTAATTTGCCATTGGAATTTTATTAACTTTTCTTCTGGAAATAATGATTAAGAGTGCGATGTATTTTAGGCTCACAAGGATAAAGTTTTATTTCCCGCATTACATATTCCTTTTGCATCCTATAGAAGAAATATTAGATGATATCGTAGTCTCGAAATTTAAATTTAGAAAAGATTTCTTTTAGAATTTCTATGCAGACACCATGTATAAAACATGGCTTACAATCTCCAAGGTGTCTTAAAGTATGTGCAATATATTCTGTCTAGAAGGAACAAACTTCCAGGTTTAAAAATGGCGTTGAGATGTACCAGTAAATTTTCTGAAGGAGATAAAGTCTTGATATCTCTCGACGAACAAAGTGCGAAATCCATTTACAGGTAGTATCAAACAGTTTTCTATTTTATACCAGAAAATAGCTGACAGAGTGGTCGATTTCGCTTTCAGTTGCTCTTTTTGTATTTTCAAATACATGTTGAACTTCGATATTGGCGACTCAAGAAGTAAACGAAAGTGGAAAGAATATATCAATATAAGTTCTTTGCTCCATTTACACGGATCAAAAATTTAAGTTGCATTTTGCATCGAAAGTATTCATGGCTGCTGAATTTCGAGAATCGACAGGAGTAATATATATTTTTAGAGGGGTGAATTGGAAATTGTGATTCGTAACATAATAAATGTTTTCCAAGCAAATTTTAGAATTTAACCTGCCTCTTATATTTTTTCTAGATTTAAAAGTTTTTCAAGAATTTTACATTGACAAAGAAATAGTTCACTAACATTTAATGTCATTATTTTTCTTAAGAGCTCTAAAACAATATGAAAAAGTATTCCTAGTAATGATCTTCAAAAGCTTAATTTACATTCTGTTGAATTTAAAATTTTTTTTCATAGCATATGCTGTCTAAACTAAGTAAATCCGATTCTTTTATGAAAATCAGGTATTTTACTGGTTTTTTGTTTTATAAATGCAGGTGATTGTGCGTAGATAATATATTGTAATAAGACTTCGTCATATCGTTTTGAATTAGAAGACTTCCAGTAAATTCCATCTTGAAATATAAAATACAGTTCGTCGCGAATGCAGAAAAATCTGTTCCGTTTTACTTACATTAAGTTTGAAAAGACTTGGATATCAGCTAAATCTTGAAACAAGGAGAGGATAAACTGAAGCTTATCTCTTGTTAGGCTCCTAAACCGGGAACTGGGTCTGTTTTCTGCTTTGAAGATAAAACTCGAAACTGCAAAATTCACTGACTATACATTTTAACTTCAGTTACATTGTAGCTGAAAAGTATAGTTGCATTTTTCGAAATCCATCTTGAATAGCTAATTTTAAAATATTCTCAGAAGTGATTTTTAAATTTTATGTTATTCATGTATTAACTCTTTAATCGATTATTGAAGGGAATGCGGTAAGTCTGAACAAAACTAACCGCATATTAGTTTTAATCGATAATTGCATTAATTAGTTAAGTTGTGCGAATCATGTGCAAGAACATCTGTTTCAGTCCTTCTAATACAAATTAATCATCTGAATGCCACAAACAAATAATTATAGAGCATAGAACTCGGAAAATTATAGTGCATGGTGATGTAAAATGCAGGCGTTATTTCCTTAAACATTTTCTTAGATTAGACACAATAACACGCCGAATAAATACTAATTCAGAAGTCAAACAACAAAAATCAGCGTTATAACTACAAAAATGTTTCACAGGACTAGTTTCGATGGTTTTACCGAACCATCATCTTCAGCTGCAAAACCGCAAATGAACAAGATAGGAAATAATATTAGATAAGATAAGAAAGCCTGGACAAGAATAAGCAAGTGGCGCCATCTGTTGGCGAAACCAGAACTAAAACATAATTTCTCTAAAAGCCGAAGGCAAATTTGCATTGGAATTAGGATCGTTAACTAGAACAGAAAGATTTTTATGAATGTGAAATGCCTCTAGAAAATCCAGTTCTCCAATGGAAGATGTTTTTTGAATAATTTTGGCAGCAGAAAAATTGAAAGTGTGATTTTCGGACCAACAATGTTGAGCAACAGAAGACTTCTGTGTTTCCTTTTTTCTAACATATGCCTCATGTTCTTTGACGCGAAATTTTAAGGCTCTCTTAGTTTGGCCAATGTAAATTAAACCACACTGGCAAGGAATCCTATAAATACCCCAGGAATTCATATCCGGAATGGGGTCCTTGAGTATAGAAGTTGGAATTTTATTGATGGGAGAATAAACAACCCGAAAGTTAAATTTCTGCAAAATATGTGCAACTTTATAGCTAATTGATGGAAAGAAGGGAATGACAACAGAATTTTTATAATCTCCTAAAATAAGACTGTGGCTTTTAGTGTGTTGAGATGAGAATTTTTTAACTGCTTGATTAATAATGTTGGGTGAAAAGCCCCTGTCAATAGCTATTGCTTTTAAATAATTTAGTTCTTCATCAAGGGCTAGTTTGGAGGAGCAAACTTGAAGAGCACGGAAAACATAGGAATAAAATGAAGCTAACTTTTGTTTAGTCGGATGACATGATTTAAAGTGTGGTGGAAAGCAAACCGATGAAGGTTTACGGTAAACTGTAGTACTGAAGTTGGATGTGTTACGTGTGACCAGAATGTCGAGAAACGGAAGAGAATTGCAAGTCTCAAGTTCAAAAGTGAACTGAATAGCAGGATCAATAGAATTCATTGTTGAAAGAACTTTATTTAAATTATCTTTATTACCTTCAAACAGGGTAAAAGTATCGTCTACGTAGCGGAACCATGCCGGGAAGTTTAAAGTTTCAAACAATTTTTATTCATAATAATGCATGTAGATATCAGCCAGGATGGGACTGAGGGGGCTTCCCATGGCTAATCCCTCAGTTTGCTTGTAATATTTATTTTGGAAAACAAAATGTGTTTGTTTCAAACAGAGTTGAGTGAGAGAAATTAGCTCATCAATTTCGATGCAAGAGAAATGAAATTCGCGAAGTCTGGTTTCTAGACATCTTAATGCACCCTCCACTGGGACATTGGTGAATAATGATTTTACATCAAAAGAAACCATGAGTAAATTACTAGGAGAAATGTTTTTAACTTTTTATACAAACTCTATTGAATTTTTTATGGTGTAAATGTTATTGTCTAATAGAGTGGAAAATCTAGAAACTAAATATTTAGCTAAAGGATACGAGGCAGTACCTAAATTTGATACAATAGGGCGGAAAGGAATACCACTTTTATGAATTTTGGGAAGAGCATATAATCTGGCACAATTCGCAACAGATGGAATAAGCGAATGTTTTAAGTTGCTTGAAATGATTTGCGAAGATTTGATCGCAGTTTTTATTTTGGATAAGTCCGAAGGTGAAGGATCTTTAGGGATCGGATTATATGGTCCTTCGTTTAAGAGTTTAGTGACACCATCGATGTAAGTGTTCTTATCCATGACGACTATCTGGCCACCTTTGTCGGCCTTTGAAATGATAATATCCGGGTTAGAATGAATTTCGCGCATTGTAGCTCTTTCTCTCGCAGTTAGATTTGGTTTCAAAGGTTTATTATTGAATTTCACATTATGAGCGATAAGATGCCTAATCATTTCTTTCTGTGAATCTGAAACTTTACTGAACTTGAAAACTTTTCCGATAGGAGCCAACATCTTTGGAATCGAGGGTTTACAGGTTTGTGAGAAGTTAAAATTATATTTTAGAATTCTCTCTTGTTCTTCTGAAAGACTAACATTAGAAATATTAACTATTGGCTTGATGTTTACAATGGGAAGATTTTTTGAACTACTTGAACTGGAAGACTGTAAAAGAAGTTTTTCGAATTTAACTGCAAGGGTGTTTTTATGACGGTTAACTGCATTCTCCGTTCTAGACCAAGACATTTGTTCAAGGGCAGTGAATTTTGGATATGATTTAGCGAGTTCCAGATGAAGCTTATAGAGTTCATGTTCAATTTTGGACAATTGTTGACGTGTATCCCTTATCACGGACCATCGAAACTAGCCCTGTGAAACATTTTTGTAGGTATAACGCTGATTTTTGTTGTTTGACTTCTGAATTATTATCTTAGATGTTCAATAAATATGTATAAACTGAGAATTGAGATGCATAGTTCTATGAAAAAAAGTCATCGCGTTAGATGGGAAGATTTAGGAAAAGAAAATCTAGCATCTTACATGTTCATTGTAGCATAAACATTCTAATTAAGATAACGTTCAGTATGAGTGCTACATTATTTGCAAAATTTCTTACACCTTCAAAACATTTTCACTCAAAACAAAAAGTCAGCTGAAAATTTAACAACAAATATTTTTATTCCCGGAATAAAACTGTTAATCATTAAACCGAGCTCCTGCTGTTTTGAAAGACTTTCCAGTTGTTATAAATTATAAATTTAAATGAGAAATAGTCATGGAAAAATATAATTTAATTAGCATATTAATTTTCAGATATCTCTATAAATTTTTCACACAAAGATATAAACCCCTTTTTTTTTACTAATTCAAGTGTAATGAAATTTGTATGAATAACTCAAAATGAATATTCAGTAACTGGTTTGATTTTGTTTACTCGATTATGACAAAGCACACTAGGGCTATCTGCCTAAGAGGAGGGTTGTCTTCGTCGCATACTTTCTCAGGGAAACTGCCTTCTCTACACATTACACATAAATAAAGGGACGAAAATGCCCCTGCAGTCAGCCCGTTCGCCTGGAATCGAACCCAGGTTGAAATTTCAATGTTTAGCGATTTAACTACTCTGGGCGCTGGTGGGCTCATTCAGTAACTGAAAATTTCATTCAATAAGGAACACACGCAAACTTATCATTTTAATTTCATATATTCTCCATTGATAGTTTTGTTGAGGCTATTTTCGTAATTTCTGAATATTATTTTTAAGACTTTATTTACTAGACATTTACTTAAGACACAACAACACGCCGAACAAATATTAATTCAGAATTCAAACAACAACAAAAATAGCGTTATATTTTCAAATTTTCACAGGACTAAATTTCACAATTCCATGTGCGCTTTTGCAGCTGAGGATGATGGTTTGGTAAAACCATCGAAACTAGTCCTGTGAAAATTTGAAAGTATAACGCTGCTTTTTGTTGTTTGAATTCTGAATTAGACATTTACTTTTTAAATAATTACTTAATAAAATAAAGCTCGAAATTACCTTTTATAAACATCTTGAAAATCTGGATCAAGGAGAGTTTTAGTTCAAGAGAGAAACCATGTTATTGTTTTAGGTATAAGAGTGCAAAGAAACTATGAAAATAACAGGCTAATAAAACACTTTTTGCGAATCACATGAAGAAATTATATTTTCCATACAAGTTTTCAACTTTTTGAAATACTTAAGATTTAACAATGTTTAAAAAATAAAATTAAACATTTTAAAGTAGTAGAACGAAATGGACGGGCCAAATGCAGCCTTCAATAGTTGTTTTTCTCTGCCTCATGAATTTCTTAAGTTTTTGTGAATTACTCGTAAATCTGAATTAAATATCTCTAGTTTATACGGTAGTTTCTGTCTCTTTTCCGCATGCCTTCGTGGAACTGCAAGCACGTTTGATGCTCATCTAGGAAGTTAGGAGTTCGAATCCCAGTGACGATATTGCGGATTTCTTCAGTTTCCTAACTTCGAAAGTTACTTTCTAAGCGACTCTACAAGTTAGTTAATAATATTATCTGTTTAAACGTTATCTAGACGTACCTAAATTAAGCGCTGCAAGGAGTTTAACAAGGTATTAATTCTTATGCAAATATCTATAATATCTGTAGGTCTGTGCACAGTGACGTGTTTATGCGGTGCAAGCTTTTTAAAAATGAATTGTTTGCCCAATCAGTCACGGTAAAGCACGCGAGAGTTATAACCCTGAGGAGAGGAGTGCCTTTGTAATTAATGAACGTTCTGAGAGAAACCGATTTGTAATGAATAAACGTATACTACAGTGTGTCCAGCAAAGGTCCCTGATTTCATAATTAAAAATCTCGAAAAAAAAAAAGAATTATAGAGGACTATAACAAACGGTATATTTATTGTGAAAGCTGTAAGATTGTTATATAAAATTTTCGAAATAATAGTTACAAAAGATGCCAACAGATGTCGCTGTACGCTGGGGGTCTGGTCACCTTGAAATTTGAATAAAAACATATCTAAGCTGTTTCTCAGTATTTTCTACGTACTGGAAAGCTTCAAACCAGTCTCTGTTGCACTTCTTCGGACGGATTTCCATCAATTTTGTTAAATAGTTCCAGAAACAGTTGCAATATTTTCAAGAGTAACTACAGTTTGCCGGCGACCAAATCTCCCTACCAGATCATCGGCCATACTGCCTGTCTGTTGAACATTTTAGCGAAGATCTTTGAATGCTTTTCCCATCGGATCCTTTGGGAACTTTCAGTTGTGTTTTAAAACTACGCCTTACTGTCGTAGGACTCTGGTATTCCAGCACCAGAAAAGCATGTTGTTTAGACGAATACACGATTTCATCCTCTTCCTTCGGCGGACACTGTGAAGTGAGACTGTAATCATTTGCGTCTCTTATATCTACCTTCCTTGAATATTTCCAGCTATCCACCTTAATAATATATCCAACATGTAAATTTCTATCCAATTGTATATCTCTTTTATAGAGTAGTTTCATTAAAAGAGCATATATATTAGACCTATTTCTTAAATGAATCAACATCTGTCAATATCAAATCATTAGTTTCTGCTCAATTGCTTTTCATAATTAAATACTAATATAAACCAAACGGATGCTTTCTTTCATACAAATGTTTACTCCAAATTTCAGTGTCAAATATATTAAATACGCATTTCCAATAATAAAATTTCTAGTAATTGAGCGTATCACACCATTTTATGCGGCACTTAATCACTAGGACATGAAAACGCTTTGCTCTTTCATAATTAGTTAAAAACCTGTCAAACAATAATAAATTTGCTTGAAAACAATTTTATAACATGATTTTCGTAAAACTAGATACCTAATCCAAGATTACGATGAAAATAGCAATTTTCTTCTGTAACGAAAATTTAAAAAGTACATAAAAACGGATAGTGAAATAAATCTTTGTATGATCACTTTCCATTAAATAACGTTAAAGATTTCTGGATTAAAAGGGTTATATTCTCTGCCTGAATTACCTTTAACTTCTCAAATAGAAATATTTAAGATAAATGACTCAATCATATTTCTAGAAGGAAAATCCTTTTATGATGTATCAAAACTATGTAGAATAGGCAAAAGTACTTGAAGTAATTTTTAATACTGAAAAGAAAACATTTCTCAAAATATTTTCGTTGTTTAAGAATTAATTTAAAAATTTCACACCATCATTTTTTTAACTTACAAAAGCGTTTTTTTTTATTTTTTTTTTTAGAATTTTTTTCTTTAAACAATATATTTTAAAAGACTGAACGAATTTTTAAAGTCTAGACACAACTGTTAATATACCAAAGTTAAGGTACTGAATTACATGACAAATTTCGATTTTGTTGGCTGCACAATGTAGAATTCTTATCAAAAAAATAGAATAGCTAAAGTGTCATCAAACAGCTTTCTACAGTCTGAAATTTCGAATTTACACTTTTATTTCTGCTTCGAAAAAACATTTTATGCTGTCAATGAAAGTACTTTAAGTAAATATTCAAAGATGAGAATTCTATCACCTGAATAAATTTTTCGTTCTTCGTGCATTTTTAAATCGATTTTTCTTTCATCTTCAATTTTTTAAAAACAAAATAAATATAACTCTTTGATGTAATTTCGTTTATAATTAAGAAAACTGTATTTATTTACTAAAACTGTTCAGTTTATCATATTTTTTAAGCAATCTGGTTTTATGAATAAGTGAATGGTCAACAGGATCCAAATGGATAAGTTGGTTAAATGGTGATAATTCGTCTTAACTTTGGTTATACTGATCTGAAAGTACAGTATGAAAGGGAAAAAAATTAGTTGCCTGTAGAAATTTTCCTGAAAGTTTGAAACAAAACAGTCACAAGCCGTTCCATACCTAACAGTCATGCAGAGTCATACTTTGCTTTAAGTTGTCGCCTCAACCAACCAAAATATAAAATAATGGGCTTCGATAGAATGCAAAATAAGAAAATCAAAATGTGTGACACATGTATCACTCAATTAGATATGATAACATATTTTACGACTCTAAAGTATCTCTAAAGTCAATAATTTCGCTGCGAATGGATTGATATATTTTCATGAAATAAAATGCACAGATTCAGTTGTTATTTCAAATATTGTGCAATTCGCATTAAGGCAAATCTCAATCTTAAATCAAAAAACAATTAAAAGTGAGATGGAACCTATTCAGATAGATTTCAAGACTTTATTTAACTAAATAAGTCCAATCAAATTTTAAATACAGCTTAGTTTCACTGAGAAAATATATAAATTTCGAAAGAATCCATTCCTGTCTCCATCCAAAATGCTCATACGTTTTTTTATAAAATTAACTTAAATCTATTTAAATTTCAAATTTTTTTACTTCCTTTTTGCATTATGCAAGTGAGTTGAATGCTCAAGCTATGGAATATCCAATTCTCATGTATGGAGCTAACTATCCAACTCTGGAGCTCACCGGAATTAGATACACAGTCATTTATGTATGGAGCTCATTGTGCGGAACATTCATTAAATGCTCACTGTATATAGCATTAGATGTAATAAATCCTTTCAAAAATTAATGATTAAATCATTCCGTAGACAGTCCACTATCTAACATTCTCTTTGTTATCATGAGAACATTGACATTCTCTTTGTTATTATTCATTATCTGATAAATATTTTTCTACTGAAAAATATCTGATAAATATTTTTCTTTGAGAACTCCTTATCGTGCATGCATTTTGAAAATTGTAGTGTCACTACAGGCTTTCCAATTCATAAACAAAGCCTTCACTTTCTCATCACTGGCTGTTTCCAGAAAGGTATTAGGTTCTCGTAACCATTCAGGAATATTCTCCAAAATAGCTGAATTGTTCGAAATCTACTATCTCAACTGGAATCCTCTTTTTTCTATCATTTCAGATAACTGCTGAACTAAAAACTTACCTTCCTATTCACGTTGCATCCCGGAAAGTAAATCCTTCACATTAAAGGAACGAGGAGCAGTTTTTTCAGCCAAAGGGAAACTGACGTGTTCATCTACGGCAAGTTGCTTCATCACTCTAGTACACAGGTATGGTACATAAGCAGTTCCATACCTAACAGTTACTAATCTAAATGTACTCAATAGCTCACTAGGACTATCTATCCAAAATAGTCCTTACCAGCTCCTATCTTCTGGCTTAACTCGAATCTATGTGAACATCTTCTCCACATCTGCATATACCGCAACTTTTAAGCTCTAAATCGAAAAGAACGGAAAATAGCTCTTGCCGAAATCTTTGCCCGTTGTCAAAAGGTTATTTAATGAAAGTTTCTATGATGTTTCAGCTGAGCATCAAAAACGACTCTCATCCTTGTAGTAGTACTTGATTCCTTCAACTCGACATTGTGAGGAGCCATGTAATGTGCAGAATCAGTATAAATGTCTCCCTCATGCACTCTTTCAATATGCCTTAGCTTAAGGTATTCTCTTATGAAATCCGTATATTTTTCATATATCTGAGATCTTTTTTTAAGATCGAATTCTGTAAAGACTTGAATCTACGCATTGTTAATTGCATCGAATCTCCAAGTTGGGAAGGCGAAGAATGAAAAGGTAACTTCACAGTATATACACCACTTTCCTTTCTGATAAATATAGATTTGAAGTAATTCCCAGACGCTGTCCTTAATTTGGTAAGCATATAAAATGTAGGTACAGCATCTACTTTCCGAACGTTTTACAGCATCTGCTCCGTGTCCACTTGAATTTCATTCCCATAAATCTTGTATTTAACCTTTGATAAATATTCGAAATAAACCTAGCTGAGAGCGAGAGGCTACTGATTTTATCTACTCCGTATTAAATCGTTTCCTCGTTTCAACAGTATGAGATGATAATTTTTGATAGAATCGTTTAAAAAGCAGTAAGAGATATCTACGCGCTTGAAGTATATCAATAAGCGCCCTCTTATAGAGTATTAGATCCACCAGCATTAAATCCTATTCTTCAATGCACTTTTTACCTAATGTAAAATGCGACAGTTCTCCAACATTTCTACTGTTCTGTTGTTTATAAGAACTGGTATCATGAGTGACACCCTTGCTGCTATGTGGAAAGATCTAGATGCACTGATTAAGTATTAAAAATTAATAAACAGAATATTCAGTCTTTCTTCGTTATGAAAAGTTTGACAATTAAATACAAATGCAACCGCAATTAATTTACCCAAGATTCATTTCAGATAAGTCAATTTACAATTCCTTAACTGTCATGGACAGAAAACCTAATCGTAAGTAAACACTTACACTAGCTACAAAAATTTTATTACACATTTACTATTATTTACTATAAATACAAAATTATATATTTTTATAAGAAACATTCTTTGAAATCGTTGAGTGTGTAGAGTGATGAGGGTTTCCTTGATGCGGGAGACACGAAAAATAAGCAATGCTCTCGCCGAGACTGGAACCTGTACTTCTGGAATACAGGCCAAGTGTGCTACCATTACACCACGAAGGCATACTGGAAGGAGACAGAGAATGCTTTATAAGTTCCTTCATCAAATAATTATTAAAATTTTTAAAATGCGAAATAGCTAATAAACAAATTCAAGATTCGGGCTTCTAGGTGCTTATATTCTGTTAGAGGACTCCATAATTAAAAATTTGATGACTCTAGGTATCATTTTTTTCCACAATGCGAGAAATATACATACATTCATGCAGATTCTTCATTATTTAATTTCTTTAAATATAATACAAAGCGATAATATTTGGTGGCAGCAATTTGAAAAGTGATACATCCGTTTAAGTGATTCGACGCAAAATGCCTTCGAGACTAATAGCCCTTTTGCGCTAACATCCCTTTGGGTTTAAAAAAACAAAAGATACCTCTCTTTTTTTGACCAAGTACTACAAATTCTTCATTAGACACTAGAAACGCCTACTCCTTTCATAATATCAACGGTTTGATGAAGCTGGACTCTGATGAAACTGCGGCAAGGTATATTTTTTTCCAATTTTTTGTCTATTAGAACTAATTTTTACATTGAATTTCTGCATTTACAAAGTAGTTAAAATTTATTTTTCTCAAACATTATATCGCAGTTTGTAATAATGAAAGTGTTATTGACTCTTTAGGGAGCAAATAATTTTATTAAGGGAAGTGCAAATAGTTTTAGAAAGGATTGTAACAGCCGTTTCTAAAAAGAAGATTAAGTAGGCGGACTTCATTGGATGTATATTTTAATAAACAGTGAAAGTTTTTTCTTATTATTAAAACTAAAATGTAAGATATTCGTAGTTCTTTTATAAATTCTAGATTCTATAAAACAGTTAGGTCGTATTTTAAAAAGTAACAAGATAATAATAATAATTGATCATTTTTATTTGGAAGTTTAATCTCGCTCGGGAAGTAAGTGATAAATCAAAGTTGAAAATCAATATGCAAATTTCATTTCATTAATAGCGACCGTTTTTAAAATCATTAATTTGTAATGATGTCTTTCTTCCTCCACTTAATATCTGATTTCCGCGCTTTTAAAATGTCATTCACTTGTTACGATATTTGAGAAAAACTGCATAAAAATATATCATTTTCTAAAATTTCTTCGTCTACATTATTCTGTGTTATTACTTTATAATTTCATTAATATGGTTTTATTAATATGATAACTACTTTAACTTCGCTATTATGCTTTAAAAGCTTCCAAGAACTTAAAATCAGAAAAATTTATCATGTAAATTAATAATCGCATCGCCTCAGTCTTCTTTCCTAAGACGACTATTTCCACAAAAGACCCGAATTACTTGGAACTGTTCATCTAAGAGAAGGTTCGCTATATTTTTATCACATGTAAATACTGCTGTTATTTCACCTGAATTTGTTACTAAAATGCTTTGTACAAATGTTTTGTATAAAATTATTGTCATCTGTAGATTTAATTTAAATTGAAAATTCTCATACATACATAGTTAATGTTATATTATCAGGATATGACAAAGCCGCAATGCCTTCCTAGCTAAAAGTAGCTAAAAGTGGAGTATTTTCTGAGGGGAACTGATTGGTATTCACGTTACACATGTGTAAACCAGGAAAACCAATCATACAGCAAGCACGTTAACCTGAGATTGAACTCAAACCAGGTCAAACTAATAGTCTTCAGCGGTCTTAGCCACTAGGACACTGGGGAGGGCACACATACATAGAACTGGAAAATTGAAATAATTATGATGATTAATTTATCATAATTCTTTCAGCAGCTGAACTATGCGCGCTTGAGAGATTCTGTAAGAATCTAAATTTTTCTTCAGAAGTAATTTATATTATACCAGAATTTCTCAATATCATTTAAAAGCAGATACATCTTGTATCTTATACTTTTGTAAGCCTTAAATCGTTTTATCATTTAATTACAACAGTATGAATATTATGACAGCTGTATCAATTAATGGCAAACATCCTTTAAATAAAAAATCAAAATAAGGGGACTTTAAAACTTTATTTCCTTGCAGCGACCACGCCCCCGATAGCTCAATAACTTCTTTTTACATCTTGTATCTTATACTTTTGTAAGCCTTAAATCGTTTTATCATTTAATTACAACAGTATGAATATTATGACAGCTGTATCAATTAATGGCAAACATCCTTTAAATAAAAAATCAAAATAAGGGGACTTTAAAACTTTATTTCCTTGCAGCGACCACGCCCCCGATAGCTCAATAACTTCTTTTAATTTAATTGCTGCTATCCCGTTACTTCTACTTCGAAATTCAGTCTGACGAATATTAAAGAGGTAAACAACATATCGCAAGTTTCAATGATCATTAAAAATATTTCTGGAGTTCACGATAGTATTCTAGACTCCCTTTATGTAATTAAGTTCACTGTGAGAAAAAAATAAGTTTCAGTAAAATACTAACAAGGAAGAAAGAAAGAAATTATAAAAATTAAAAGTTTGCATAATTAGTATTTTAGAAAACTATGAGAATTATAAAAAAAGCATGCATTTTAGTGAAGGATGTTTTATTTATATATGAAATGTTTATTTCCTGTGCTATAAAATGTCAAACCTTAGTTCATTTTTAAAAAATTTTTTTGAACTTTCATTTCAAAGGGTTTAATTACGAACTCGAAAATGACGAAGAAAATGTGAGAAGCCGGAAAAGTAAGCTATGTTTGTGAAGGGACTCACGTCAGTTGCTCCTTCCAAAATTCATTCGCATGAGCGTTAATTTAAGACTGCCAAAGTATAACTTATTACAAAAAAATGAATTTTAAATTATTTTTAAAAAAGTCTTTTCTTAACTAATACTGAATTTTGTTTAAATAAATTACAGCTACGCAGCTGGTGTGAAAACTGCCTTTATTTAAATAAATTACAGCAACGCATTTGGTGTGAGAATTACGCAAAATATTTCTCTGTAAATTACATGAAAATTATTAATTTACAAGTACATGATTTGAATTATGGTTTAGTTTTTCAGTCCTAAATGTGTAGTTATTTCCATTAAAGTTTTAAGCAACTCGTTTATTAATTTTTATGATTTATTTATTGATTTCTGTTATTTGAAAATTGATTGAATTTGCTACCGACAGCTGAAAGTCTTCAAGTTGTGATAAAAAATTAGTTTAGAAATAATTTTGAAGACATTTACAGAATTTCAAAACAACCAAGATTGTAACAGTCGTTTGAATACAGATTTTAAAGTTCTTATATTATAACGAAAATTCTTTAAAAAATTGAAATCTATTCTTAAAACCGTTATCTGCTTCACGTATGCAGGCAGCTGTCCATAGCAACGCACTCTCAGAGCTGGTCTATAATATACTAGAATATCCCATAAATAAATCTAGACACAACTTTAAAAAAAATCATATGAATTTAATTAATTAGAGTATCGGAATGCGGCTTGCAGCTGAAAATCTTGTAAGGTTATTGCTATTATTTTTCACTAACCACTCATTTTATTTTTCGGATCTTTTCTGTCACTTCTCGTTTCCGTTTTCCTACCAGAATGTAAATAAGATAGAAACAGAGTATTTAAAGGAAAGTTTCGGCAGTTTAATTCAGGGCATGATCTGCCTCTCGAGGCCACGTGATTAGATTGCTGCTAGATCGGATAATATTGTGTTATTCGGCTCTGCATTTTACTTACTGATATTTAAATCGTTATGCTAGTAAGAAGTTTTGAGTCAAATTCGTGTTAAATGCATTGTACAGCTTTGGTTACTAGATTTTGCTTGACTTGAAATTTGAATTTACTGTTTCTTTAAGTAACATCGCCACAAGTGGTTCGTTGATCTGTAAGCGTGAGTCGTGCATTTATGTTCAAAATTCTGATTTAATAAAAAGGTTTGTTCAAATTTTCTCAAGTCTCTGTCTTTTAATTTCAGATGTAAATAACTGTAGAAATACAGAAGTTCGGGTAAATGGATTTTAAAAACTAGTGAATTAACTAAAGCTATGAATGTATTAATTAAATTAATGCAATATGTTGAATTTAAGAATGAAATTGACACTTTAAACAGAAATCAATCATTATCTTGTACAAGCAAAATTTTATCTTTAAATCCATTGTTAGATAATTCAGATATTCTCAGGGTGGGCGGTCGCTTGCCACATGCAAACCTTGCATATGGCCGATTTTAAGATTTTCCTTATTTTGTACTGTGTGAGTGCATTTTTAAAGATCCAGAATCTGTGTTAATCTGTATTTTAATCTTTTGTTTTTATCTTTTAACTGTATTTTTGTTTGTCTGCGTCGGGTGTGCTGCTTTAACCATGAGACCGATTATTATCGGCCAGGAGAGTTGCAGCATACCCGTAAACTAAACTAAACTCTGAAATGCCGGTGCTTTATTTGTATGACACTTTCTTTTTAATTTATGCTGAATGATGTTTACTGACAGACTTCTTGCAAAGGAGAGCACACAAAAAGTCTTCTCCTGTTTAGACGCCATTTTGACTTCTTTACAAAATGCCGCTCAGACAGTACAGTGGTTAGGGGAGTAAACCGCTGAGTTGGCTTCCGACCCAAGTATAGATATATCCATGCAGAATTGGTTACCAACTCAGTGATGGTCAACCACTAGTTGCTAGGCCGCAGCCTTGGGCAGCCCCGGCTGAGCAGACGACAATTATAAAATGCAAAATATATATATATACATGTGCATACAATGCACTTGAAGAAGAGTACAATCAAAATATATGTATATACATATATGTACAAACTAAGATACAGATTATACACACTTACATACATATATATTGCGAAACAAAAAAAAAGTATACATACTCTCACTCATATTCATATATACATCTATATATATACACTATCACGATAATGAAAGTTTACATGAAGATGCCATTGAGGTACGCGTGATCCTTAGTATAAATTAGGTACCGTAAATAAAAGATATAAACATGTACAGATACATTACAGCATTCAGATACAGTACGAACTTTGTGTATGAAAACCTAGCACAGCTTAAATGCAAGATTACATATTGAAGATACATATCACATACTCTGTTGCTGACGTATTAAACTAGCTTATATAGACTAATTCACAAGTCAAACAACAAAAATCAGCGTTAATTTTCCAAATTTTCACAGGACTAGTTCGATGGTTTTACCGAACCACCATCCTCAGCTGCAAAACCGCAAATGAACAAGATAGGAAATAATGATTAGATCAGATAAGAAAGCCTGGACAAGAATAAGCAAGAGGCGCCATCTGTTGGTGAAACCAGAACTAAAACATAATTTCTTTAACGGCTAAAGGCAAAGATGGATTGGAACTAGGATCGTTAACAGATTTTTTTGAATGTGAAATGCCTCTAGAAAATCCAGTTCTCCAATGGACGATGCTTTTTGAATAATTTTGGCAGCAGAAAAATTGAAAGTGTGATTTTCGGACCAACAATGCTCAGCAACAGAAGATTTCTGTATTTCCTTTTTTCTAACATATGCCTCATGTTCCTTGACGCGAAATTTTAAGGCTCTCTTAGTTTGGCCAATGTAAATTAAACCACACTGGCAAGGAATCCTCTATAAATACCCCAAGAATTCATATCCGGAATAGGGTCCTTGAGTATGGAATTCGGAATTTTATTGATGGGAGAATAAACAACCCGAAAGTTAAATTTCTGCAAAATATGTGCAACTTTATAGCTAATTGATGGAAAGAAGGGAATGACAACAAAAGTTTTATAATCTCCTAAAACAAGAGTGTGCCTTTTAGTGTGTTGAGATGAGAATTTTTTAACTGCTTGATTAATAACGTTGGGTGAAAAGCCCCTGTCAATAGCTATTGCTTTTAAATAATTTAGTTCTTCATCAAGGGCTAGTTTGGAGGAGCAAACTTGTAGAGCACGGAAAACATAGAAAACATAGGAATAAAATGAAGCTAATTTTTGTTTAGTCGGATGACATGATTTAAAGTGTGGTGGAAGGCAAACCGATGAAGGTTTACGGTAAACCGTAGTACTTAAGTAGGATGTGTTACGTGTGACCAGAATATCGAGAAACGGAAGAAAATTGCGAGTCGCAAGTTCAAAAGCGAACTGAATAGCAGGATCAATAGAATTCATTGTTGAAAGAACTTTATTTAAATCATCTTTATTACCTTCAAACAGGGTAAAAGTATCGTCTACGTAGCGGAACCATGCCGGGAAGTTTAAAGTTTCAAACAATTTTGATTCATAATAATGCGTGTAGATATCAGCCAGGATGGGACTGAGGGGGCTTCCCATGGCTAATCCCTCAGTTTGCTTGTAATATTTATTTTGGAAAATAAAATGTGTTTGTTTCAAACAAAGTTGAGTGAGAGAAATTAGCTCATCAATTTCGACACTAGAGAAATGAAATTCGCGGAAGTCTGCTTTCTAGACATCTTAATGCTAATGATTTTACATCAAAAGAAACCATGAATAAACTTCTAGAAGAAATGTTTTTAACCTTTTTTACAAACTCTATTGAATTTTTTATGGTGTAAATGTTATTGTCTAATAGAGTTGAAAATACAGAAACCAAATATTTAGCTAAGGGATACGAGGCAGTACCTAAATTTGATACAATAGGGCGAAAAGGAATACCACTTTTATGAATTTTGGGAAGAGCATATAATCTGGCACAATTCGCAACAGATGGGATAATCGAATGTTTTAACTTGCTTGAAATGATTTGTGAAGATTTGATCGCAGTTTTTATTTTTGACAAGTCCGAAGGTGGAGGATCTTTAGGAATCGGATTATATGGTCCTTCGTTTAAGAGTTTAGTGACACCACCGATGTAAGTCTTCTTATCCATGACGACTATCTGGCCACCTTTGTCGGCCTTTGAAATGATGATATCCGGGTTAGAATGAATTTCGCGCATTGTAGATCTTTCTCTCGCAGTTAGATTCGTTTTCAAAGGTTTATTATTGAATTTCACATTATGAGCGATAAGATGCCTAATCATTTCTTTCTGTGAATCTGAAACTTTACTGAACTTGAAAGCTTTTTCGATAGCTACCAAAATCTTTGGAATCGAGTGTTTGCAAATCTTTGGAATCGAGGGAATCTTTGGAATCGAGAAGTTAAAATTATATTTTAGAATTCTCTCTTGTTCTCCTGAAAGACTAACATTAGAAATATTAACTATTGGCTTGATGTTTGCAATGGGAAGATTTTTTGAACTACTTGAACTGGAAGACTCTAAAAGAAGTTTTTCGAATATAACTGCAAGGGTGTTCTTATGACGGTTAACTGCATTCTCCGTTCTAGACCAAGACTTTGTTCAAGGGCAGGGAATTTTGGATATAAATTAGCGAGTTCCAGAAGAAACTTATAGAGTTCATGTTCAATTTTGGACAATTGTTGGCGTGTATCCCTTATGATGGACCGAAGTAAGGCAAGTTTGCAATTTAACATAATTCTTGAAACGCGAATGGAAGGTTTTTCATTAGATTTGATTTGAATAAAATTGGGGATCAATTTTTTACATTTACATTTAAGTAAAAAGTTAAGATGATTCAGGAATTTTTGCCGTTTCAGGCGTAATTTAGTGAAACGATTAACGGATGAAGGCATGATAAACAATGCAGAAAATCAAACTAAATTAACTAAGCAATAATAAAGAACACACTAAACAGCAGAAAAATCCCTCACTGTAACGAATTAAAAACAAAACGTTTTTAACTAAAATACATGAAATCAGACAAGCAAAGCACAATATCCAAATATACGAAACATAAATAGAACTTCAAAATTGAAGAAAAGTACTTACCGAAATCCATGCAATCACAAAATGGTACTTACCGAAACCCATGCAATCACAACGCCACACCACGTGCAAAAAAGAAAACAAAATATAAGCCTGTTTGAAGCTTCTATAATTAAGACACAATCACACGCTGAATAAGTACTAATTCACAAGTCAAACAACAAAAATCAAAGGGTAATTTTCTTTCCAAATTGAATTCTATTGATCCTGCTATTCAGTTCATTTTGAACTTGAGACTTGCAATTCTCTTCCGTTTCTCGACATTCTGGTCACACGTAACACATCCTACTTCAGTACTACGGTTTATCGTAAACCTTCATCGGTTTGCCTTCCACCACACTTTAAATCACGTCATCCGACTAAACAAAAGTTAGCTTCATTTTATTCCCATGTTTTCCGTGCTCTTCAAGTTTGCTTCTCCAAACTAGCCCTTGATGAAGAACTAAATTATTTAAAAGCAATAGCTATTGATAGGGGCTTTTCACCCAACATTATTAATCAAGCAGTTAAAAAATTCTCATCTCAACACACTAAAAGGCACACTCTTGTTTTAGGAGATTATCAAAATTCTGTTGTCATTCCCTTCTTTCCATCAATTAGCTATAAAGTTGCACATATTTTGCAGAAATTTAACTTTTGGGTTGTTTATTGTCCCATCAATAAAATTCCAAGTTCCATACTCAAGGACCCCATTCCGGATATGAATTCTTGGGGTATTTATAGGATTCCTTGCCAGTGTGGTTTAATTTATATTGACCAAACTAAGAGAGCCTTCAAATTTCGCGTCAAGAAACATGAGGCATATGTTAGAAAAAAGGAAACACAGAAATCTTTTGTTGCCCAACATTGTTGGTCCGAAACTCACACTTTCAATTTTTCTGCTGCCAAAATTATTCAAAAAACATCTTCCATTTGAGAACTGGATTTTCTAGAGGCATTTCACATTCAAAAAATCTTTCTGTTCTTGTTAACGATCCTAATTCCAACCCATCTTTGCCTTTGGCCGTTAAAGAAAATATGTTTTTGTTCTGGTTTCACCAACAGATGGCGCCACTTGCTTATTCTTGTCCAGGCTTTCTTATCTTATCTAATCATTATTTCCTATCTTATTCATTTGCGGTTTTGCAGCTGAGGATGGTGGTTCGGTAAAACCATCGAAACTAGTCCTGTGAAAATTTTGAAAATTAACGCTGATTTTTGTTTTTGACTCGTGAATTAGTACTTATTCAGCGTGTGATTGTGTCTTAGCTTATATGGACTTTTACGGCTACTATCTTCCAGCGTCAGAAGTGTAATTGCTAGTACAGATTTTTTTAGTAGTCAATTATTTTTTTCAGTTTCTGTTGGGCAACTCTGATACTTTGTAGATTCTGGAACTAATTTGGCCGAATCTGGCTCCTGGTTGCTTGAGGCTGTTAAGTGCTGTCTGTGGGCACGAGAACACGAAATGGTCTGGATGACCCTCCTTCCCACATTCACAGTTACCAATTTATCTCAAGCCAAAGCGGCAGAGGTATGAAGGGTGACCAGTGACCCTTCATACCTCATGACCAGTGAGGAAATACGTCATGTAATTGCTATTAATTTGGACTGTTGTCTTGACCTTGGGAATGAGATTGCAAATACGACTCCTTGTGGAGGCTTGATCCCAACGTTCTTGCCATAGTCTTAGGAGCTGAAATGTCTGACTCTTTAGTTCCGAGACTGGCCTACGGGTCGGGACTTCTCGTAAAGTGGATGAATCCGCTGCTTCCTTTGCGACACCATCTGCTCTCTCATTTCCTTCCATTCCCGTATGAGCGGGCACCCACATGAGTGAGGGTCTTTGCGAAGCAGGCATGTTTGTGTGGGTTAGAATGTCTCTAATGCTGCTGACGATAGGGCTGCGAGAACGAATTCCAGTTATCGCAGCGAGGCTTGAGGATGAGTCTGTGTAGATGATATTGGGCATTGTGGGATTATTCTTCAGGTGGAGAAGAGCTGCTCTGATTGCTATGAGCTCCGCCTGAAAGACAGTTTTCAGAAGCGAGCTTTCTTTTCCACTCATACGTTAAAGCTCCTCCAGAAAGTATACAGAATCCGCTTCCCGTGCCCGAGTTTTAAGAGCCATCAGTGAAAACACCATTTGCAAATCCCGCGCCCTGTGTTCTATTAAAGTAATATTAGATAGTGTCCACAAGATTATTTTAGCAGGGTGGCAAGGAGCTTGCAGTATGTGATGCTCATAATCAGTATTTATTATCATCCTTCGCTCGTACCTTCAAGATCGAAGTGTACAAGTAACATCAGGCAGCGGCATTTATGTCAAAAATGTCTTAAGAGGGTGCCCACAGGGGTCATGCTTTGGACCAACACTGTGGAATATAGTGGCAAATTCGGCATTTCGTCAGTTTGAGAGCGTAGAATACCCTCAAATCATAGCCTATGCGGAAGATTTTATGCTAGTTGTGGCAGGAAGGAGTAACCTCGAAATGACAGCTTAATACTGTCTTGATCTGTTCTCCCAACGGGCCAGAGCACATAAGCTTCAGATTTCGGCAGAGAAAACTAAAGCTTTACTCATAGGACGCAGCAGGCAGCTAAGACGCAACCCAAGCATTAAACTCCATGGGATACCGGTAAAATGTTTCCCCCAATTGAAATATCTTGGGCTATTTACTCGACAACAGACTTTCTTGGATGCCACATGTCAGGAATCTTAAGACTCAAATTAGCATCCTAAGCAACAACATGAGACACATGACTTCACATAAATGGGGTATCTCATCTAAGCTACTAAAAATTTGGCATAGAACCATTACAGAAAGAGTAATAACTTACGGAGCAGCAATCTGAGGTGGCGAACTTACCTCTCATATGAAAAGATCCCTGCTCTCTATTCAGAGATAGCAGCTACTTCAAGTATTCAGGGCCTACCGTACCACGTCAACACTACCCCTACAACAACTAGCAGGAATTCCTCTTCTAGATTTGATAGTAGAAAGGGAGGCAGCTATCGTAAGGGTTACCAGGCTGGGTCAAACTTCAAAACTCTGGGGTCATAGTTATCCCCACTTGGACTACGAGGAGCAAAACAACTGCAATAACTTTCATCCAGCAGCTTTTAATCTCTCAGACGGTATCAGTATAAACGACCAACCAATTCAGAGGTACAGTAACAACCTTTTCACAGATGGCTCCAAAACTGAGAACGGCACGGGCAGCGCCTTCTGTAGACTAGAAAATGGATTTGTAACATTCGAGTGGAAAAGGAAATTAGTCTTGAACATCTCGGTATACCAAGTAGAGCTTCTAGCTATCAGTGCTGCAATTAGATATGCGAACACACGTCAACAGGAGAAATTCTCCATATTCAGTGATTCGGCATCAAGTCTGGCGGCTATTGCAAGTCAAAACAGCCGGAGTCCTTTGGTATACCGAATTCAGAAACAGCTTCTGATAATGCCTATTTCGCAAGGACCCACTTTAAAATGAGTTCCCGCTCACACAGGGATTCAAGGCAATGAATCCGCTGACCTACTGGCCAAACAGGCAGCCAACTGCACGGTATATTAGAAAGACCAACTAAACTTCCTTGGTCTCATATTAAACGAACAACTTTGACAAGTCTGCTACAAAATTGGCAAAGTAGATGGACAAAGGCAGAGGTAGGACGAAGGACATTCCGCTTACTGCCAAACGTTAACATGGAAATAAAGACCCACTGTGCTAGCCTAACACAGTTCTTGACAGGTCATGAACCATTCCCAGTATACCTGAACAGATTCAGACTTAGGGGATACTCCTTTCTGCGAATGCGGAGAAGAAGGCGACACGGACCATTATTACTTTGTGTACATACAAGAACCTGGCACTTGAAGAAACCAGCGGACTGTGCTTGGGCAATGTGGACGACTAACACACTCAAAAACAGAATAGCCATGATAAAATAGAGAAAATCTCAACACACTGCCTAAGCAGAAACAACCGTGGATAATATTATAATGTTTCAAATGTTCAGAACTTAAAGCAGATAACCAGAATAACGCTTAGTGTCTTGCAGTTATCAATATGTAAAAACTGTTATTAGTATGTAATATTCAACCTTGTTACTCTGGAGTCTTCTCTTCCGTGATGGTATATAATTCCGTTTGGTTCATGTCCGTGGTCGGAAGCCATCATAGCGGTGCACTCACTCACTCACTCACTCCTAGAACATCAGCAAAAATACTAAAATATTCGAAACCATGGTAGAATCGCGACTGTCATGAAGCACTGAAAAACAGAAAAAAGCATGAGGTATTTTTCCTAGATATCTTCCTCTGCGAAACCTCATAGCATTTAAAAGAACCAAAGCAAATGCAAGAAAATTAAGGAGGCAGAGCCGAAGGAATTCTTGGATTTCATATGTGTCGTCAATAACATCCTCCACGCCTAGTAAGCGGGTTTGGGAAAGAGTTCGAAAAGCCATTTGCTGCCGTTTCTTTCAGCAGAAACTATTCACTTGCATTTCTCTCTATCAAGCAGCCCTCTGAAATAAATCCCATCGCATTCAACTCTTCCAAATCTGAGCCTTAAAATAGAGCATTTACTATGCTGGAATTAAAGAGAGCTTTGTTGCAGACACATAGGTCTTCTCCGGGTTTTGATGGCATAAATTACGAAATGCTAAAGCATCTGTCCTATAAGTCACTGAATGCCCTTCTCACTCTTTACAATAGAGTGTGGAAGGAGCATACTTTTCCCAGTGCATGGAGGAGAGCTGTTGTAATTCCTATTGCTAAGCCAGGGAAAAATCCAAGGAATCCCTCCAACTATCGGCCAGTTGCCCTTACGAGTTGCGTATGCAAGCTGTTTGAAAACATGGTAAACAGCCGCCTAGTCTACTTCTTGGAAAAGATTAATATTATATCGCCTTATCAAAGCGGTTTTCGAAAAGGGAGAACAACCGTAGATAACATGCTCCTCTTAAAGACATCCATCCGAAAAGCATTTGTAAGAAGAAGCCACCTTGTCTCAGCATTGAGAAAGCTTATGATAAGGCATGGAGATACTGTATACTTCGCGATCTTCACGAGTGTCTTGCGCGGCAACCTACCAATTTTCATTCAGAATTTCTTGAACACTAGAACTTTCCAGGTAAGAATTGGCTCTGTTTTGTCAAATGTTTTTGATCAGGAAGAGGGTGTGCCTCAAGGCTGTGTGCTTAGTGTAACCCTGTTTAGTTTTAATATAAACTCTGTATTAAAAGAACTTCCTCCCACCATCTTGGGATCTCTATATGTTGATAATTTGCAGATTACCTGTCGATGGGGCAGACATGAGATAAAGGCAATTGCAGATGGCTCTGAATAAGATCCAAGAATGGTCAAACAAACAGGGATTTACATTTTCGAAACAGAAAACATTGTACGAAGCGAGTTCTCCATCCTGAACCTGAGTTACATCTGAATGGTACAATTATTCCATTTGTGCCCGAAGTAAAATTTTTAGGAGAGACGTTCGACCGAAAATTAACTTTCCTTTCTCATGTTTTAAACCTGAGAAAGAAGTGTTTAAAAACACTAAATATTTTAAAAGTGTTGACGAACACCTCCTGGGGTACAGAGCGTTGCTCTATGCTTCGCATTTACAGAGCGCTTGTCCGCTCTAAACTGGACTATGGCTCAGTTGTTTATGGATCTGCTCGGTCATCAGTATTGTTAAGACTGGATCCTTTTTCACCATCAAGTTCTGCGGATTTGTTCAGGAGCTTTCAGGACTTCTCCTGTCCAGAGCCTGTATGTTGACTCTAATGAACCATCACTTTATCTGAGGCGTGAACAATTGTCCCTTTTGCAATATTTTAATATTCTATCCCAACCTGAACATCCCAATAAGCTATGCTTACTTGATAATGTGTGTAACACTTTATTCGAAACACGTCCATCCTGTGTTCCTACCTTTCTTTTAAGAGTTCGCCTGTCATTGAGGAACTTTCCCTCTCTGATATGCACCCCCAAGCAGTACAGAATTTTGAAATCCCACCTTGGGAAAATGCACGGATTCAGCTTCTTGATGTTTTCAAGCATCACGTGAAGGCAAGCACTAATGAGATCATTTACAGACAACTCTTTTCTGAGCACAGGCACAAATATAGCAGTTATCTTCCAGTATACACATATGGATCCAAGTCAAAAGATCATGTCGGGATGGCATTTGTAATCGAAGATCACATGGAGAGTAGACGCTTGCATCATACTTTCTCTGTCTTAACTTCTGAACTAACTGCAATATATTATAGTCTTTTGTACCTCTCAAGGCTCTGCTACAAAATAGTTTATAGTTCATGCAGACTCCTATAGTGCGCTTAAATCATTAGAAGCTTTCTCTAACACTCAAAATCCAGTCATAGTGGATGTTCTCAAGATACATATAAACTTAATGAGTCGTGGATATGAAATCCTGTACTGCTGGGTTCCCGGTCATGTGGGAATAAAAGGGAATGAGCTGGCAGATATCACAGCGAAATGTGCTGTTGAACTGTCCAGTCGACTCATCCCTTTTGACGACATCTGTTGTGTAGTCAAAGAGAAGATCCGAAAAAAATGGCAGCAACTTTGGGATGTTCAGCTTCAAAACAAGTTAAGACATGTTAAGCCTAGAATTGAGCATTGGGAATTAGCTATAAACCGTAAGGAGGAAGTTCTTTTGACTCGCCTCAGAATTGATCACACTAGAGTGACACATAACTACCTTTTAAAAGCTGAGAGTGAGCCTGTTTGTTCAAATTGTAAAGTTTATCTATCTGTCCATCATATTTTAATTGAGTGCCCATGTTTTAATAGTCTTCGTCAGAAATATTTTAATAGCTGTGACTTACCTCTCGCCAGTTTAATCGAAAGAGAGGTCAATTGTAATTTATTTTATTACTTAAAAGAGACTGGCTTTTACTACCTAATGTAATTTGTTTTGAAGATTGTGTCTTGGATTTTTACATGTGATTTTACCTTGTTTTTATTTGACTTCATCCTCTGGATTTGGTACATTTGTTCACCTGTTTTTTATTTATTGTATTTTAATTTCATAAATTTTGATCACCTCACCTTGCGTTTGGCGCGTCATAATCATCTTTGGTTTTTGCGCCAAAAACCCCACTCACTCACTCACTCACTCTTTATGTTAGTAAGATTTTGAGTCAATTATAACTTTTAGCTGAAAAGGGCTATTTACTCTCGAAATTTCATTTTGCGTAGCGTATCACTTTTCGAATTGTTGCCACCAAAAATTATCGCTGTGTATTATATTTAAAGAAATTAAATAATAACGACTAAGCATGAATCTCCATATATGTTTCTCACATTGTTGTAAGAACAGCGGTTGTAACAACAGCAGCCTTCAAATTTTGAATAATATAGTCCTCCATCAGAACATGGACACCTGAAAGCCCAAATTTTGAATTTGTTTTGTTATCTATTTCATATCTTATAAACCTTTAACGAATTTGTATTAACAAACTCAACAATTCCAAAGCTAGCATGGCAACACTGTATGAAATAAAACATTTTTATCTCTGCCTCGAGAGACTGTCTATTGAAAATTCTAAAGAAAAGCTGTTTTTAAATTTTTGATATTTCGCTCTTGAATCGAATTTTATGTGGCGTGATATCAATAAATAAACAAGCAAATTATCAATAAATAAAAATTCAATAAAGAAAATTAAAGAAAAATATTAATTATCAATAAATAAACAAGCAAATTATCAATAATAAAAAGACAATAAGAAAGTTTTGTGAAGTCATCTTAGTAAGAAAACTGAACAAAGATGTGATAAACTGAAAAAAAAGAAAAGAAAAGAAAATTGTGTGCCAACACTTAACGCTGAGTCCGGAATTCTAAACATGTACTGCTATGCTACATTTAAAACTTTTTGCAATTTTGCTTTTGAACTGTATATAGCCTAAGTACGAAGAAAATGGTGCTTAATAATGAAGCTAAAAAGGCAAAAAAAAAAATGGTTAGTATGAGTGAGTATAATAGCAGACCGGTAGACTGCGAGTTCAGCAAAAGCGTAAAAACTTCTTTAAGACAATTTCTATATAACGCGCTTAAAATAACAATGAAAGTTTCAATTTAATGAGATGATAGCTTGAGCTTAATATTGCTGAAATTCAAATTCGAGAAGGCATTGCATTACTTATTCCTCTAATGTTAAAATATTTCCATAAAAAGGTTTTCTGGAATGCTATCTAGAATCACATCAATCTTTTAATCGTTTATTGTTTAAAATTTCAAGTTTGTCTCAACAAAAATGTTTCTTTATCAAAGTACGCTATAGTTAATTATACTGAAACTGCGCAACGTACCCTTTCAGTATACTGCATATACTGGTTAGAACTGAGCTGCAACTTCTGTCCCCAAAATTAAATTAGTTGCGAATTTAATGAACTTGACGAGGAAAAAAACAGAAAGAGCATGCTGTAGAAATTGTTGATTCAATTAATTAAACATAATTCCTCTCCTTGATATTACGCAATGGTAACAAAAAATTCGATTGTTTCGCAATAAATGAAAATCAAACGTTATTGTAAAACATAATATTAGTATTGATGTGTAATGTATAAATGTGCAGAGTATTTAAAAGTTAAATTTGTAATCTTTTCTCTTAGGATATCCTTCTTTTTCATTTTCGGTAAAAGAATAGGTTTATATTTAATGGTTACCAACGTCTCGCCAGAGGAGCAGAGTTAAAAATATTCAATTGCCCCTTCCGAAATTAATTAAAGAAAAATATTTATGAGGCTAATTAATTTTTTAACTGAGCGTGTTTTAGTTATTAAGTAAATCTTAAGGAAACAAAGAGAAGTGTAGCCACAGTCTCTTGCAAAAAATTTCAGCAAATGAATTCTTTTGCATCCGTAAAAAGACCTGCTCAAACCAAAGGCAGAAGTGGATTGAATTTTATCCACTTTATGCTGCATCGTAATTTGACATCAAAAGAAACACACATATAAAGCTCAAGTACTATTGATTTTAATTACTGTTAAAAGCTTTATGGATCACAAAAGAAAATAAATTCCACTAAACAGTAAATAAGCAGTCTGCAAAATTACCGAATTAAGGACATGATTTCTTTTCCCTTTCCTTTTTCCTTCCAGACAAAAAAGAAAAAAATTTTCGAAAAGGTTTTGATTAAGCATAAAAACATAAGAATTAAAAACTGTTTTTATGAATAGAATAGGTTATTTTAACAATAATCCGTAGAAGAAATATTACACTTACATGTAAGGAGATATAGGTTTATTAAGAATATTCCGTAGAAGAAATATTACATTTATATGCAAGGGGACATATGTTTATTAAGACAAGCAAGCATATTAAACTGAATTATTTAGAAATCTTGATCAAGAAGCAAACCAGTTCCTTCTCACAGAAAAACTTGATATTTTATTTAGTCGAATACTGCAAAGTACTCAAGGACTATCGAGAAATATCTAAAAGCCATATGTTAGTTTGAATTAAATTTTAATTTCTCTTAGATTCTTTCGACTTACGCAAAACCCGGTAATTTACTAAACTCCCATATCCACAAATGAAGGTTCGACTGGAATATTAATTGTGACATTATGAGTGGATAGTTTCATTATTTATTTGTATTTTATGTAAGTCTCCACAAAGTGCTTTATTCAAAGTCATGTAACTTTTTTAAAACTGAAAGCCGTTTGAGTTAAATATTATTTATTCGAAATAAAATACTTGTAGAATGATAAAAAAATTAAACAGTGAATTTAATTCTATTTTTACATGAACCATTTTATACGAGTTTGATTTAATTCAAAACAAATATTTCATTTTTAATGAGTTTCTTTTTGATTTAACACGAAACAGCCAAGCCAATTTCTAGGTGGTGTTTTTTTTTTTTTTTTTTTTAATATTATTATTATTATTATTATTTTTTTATTTTATTTTTTTTTTAATTGCCAAATTGTAAGAAAAACAATTTTTATTTGTGGCACAGTAGTACACTTACAAGCGAATAGACTGCATAATGGCTAAAGGAGGAGAATAAAATTCCTCCACATGCCGAGTAGTAAGTCACTTGACTAAATGTATTAGTGTTTTTTTTTCTTTTTTTAAGCCCAAAGGAGCAAATTGCCCAGAAAGGCTATTAATTTCGTTTTGTCATTTTGCGTTCTTTCACTATAAACAGCGAATCAGCATAAATGCATGTACGTTTCTCGCATAGTGATGAAACAACGGTACTCTTAGAGCCATCAAATTTTGAATAACGTAAGTCTCCACCCGAATATGGGCATCTGGAAGCCCAAATTTGCAATTTGTTTGATTATCTATTTCATAGTTTGTAAAGCACTTATGAGCTTTGATTAAGAAACTTAACGATTTCCAAGCGAGCAAATGTTTGTATGCATAATAAAACCATTCAAAATTGGCTATGGGTATTAATTATATTAGCAGTTTTAGTGAAAAGAAAAAATAATTAATAATTATTTTAAAATATTTAAGAAATAAAATATCATTAACAAAAGAAGATAACATCTCTTTCATGTTAATAATTGGCAAAAGTTATGCTTCTTAAATGCGAATATTTTGAAGTGAGTATTTTATATTAAAAAACTAAGCATTTGAACTGGATGCGTAAATTTTGCCTTGAGTACAGAAACCCTCTGACTTGCGACATCGTTAATAGTTGCATTAAAACACTAGGGTATGGCGATACATAGTTTTCAACAGAGTATGTAGCACTGTATTCCAAACGTTTATCGAAATAATAAAAGAGAAGAAAGTGAATTCATGGATGCGTGTATTTCAACGGACGAGTGGGCATATTCTAGTAGAGAGTAGATTATTTTAAAGTGCAGGGGCTGGTTGCCATTGGCGATTCAGAACAGTTTTTGTGAGCGATATTGCCTTTTCCTGCAAGTTAATATCAACCTTTTAGAGACCGTACAAACATAGTGGATTTCGGGAAGCTAATATCAGTCTGAAGAGTTTCTTTATTCTTGTAACTTAAAAACCTAATTTTATTTTAAATTTGTAATTTTTAGCCTGCAATACACAAAAAATTGCGAATACAGACTTTCATCGTGTATAACATATTTTACATCACCACAACTTAGATCAAATTGCAAGAACACATGTTAACAGACAGAGACATATAAATATCACTTAAGTAGAGACTACAATTATTCAAACTAAAGCAAAACTAAAAATTGATTGCTTTGAAACTTTTAGATTACCAGAAGCATAATTAAGTTTTTCAATTACAAAAGCTATCAGTAGCCTTTTAAAACGTAAAAGGCTTCGCTGGAAGATTTTTGATTTAATTCTCACTTGAAATTAGAAAGCTCAGACTAAATCAACTGCATTTAATTATTAAAGTTTGGCAACAAAGCATATTAAACTTCAAACAGACAAGTTCTGAAGGTAGGTTTAGTCAAATTATTATACATTATATTACTAATATGCTTTTAACAGTAAACACATTTGTTGATCTCGAGAGGAAGCAAATGTGACCTAGGAATGACAATTTTATGGGACTGGATAACTACTTTACACCTGCTTAATCCAAATTTAGTGAAAAAAAAGCTATACAGAAATTACAATCTTTTCACTATGCCAAAACTTTAGGAGGAAAGACTCTTTAGGAGGAAAGAACTTTAGGAGAAATTTCACCTGTTAACAACTTTTATATTACAATGAATTATTTGTTTTAAAATATTATTAAGCCAGTGTTGCAGAGTTACATTACGTTCAAGCTACATTAACATTGAAAACTAGGAAAGCATTTATTACCATCAGCAATGTGAGAATAACTAACAAGAGGTAAGATTATGTTTCATTTTTAGAACAGTGTTTTAACTACAACAATATAATACTGCCAAATGAGTTATATAATATACGATAATGAACATGCAAATAAATATTTATATAAGAAAAATGTAAACTTCATTACAGTAAAACGATGTAAAACAAAAGCATAAAATAACTTCGAGTTCATATTAACACTTTCCCATGAACTCAGTTTATAAATTAATGTTCATGATATCAAGATCAGCTCTTAGAGTTTCAAAATGCTTCGTTGGCAATTATTTAGTAAACATCATAAGGTATTTCTCCCGCTTTCCTAGCGTGCCTTCGTGGTGTAGTGGTTCTGCACGCTGGGCCGGTATTCCAGAGGTCCGTGGTTCGATTCCCGTCGAAGGCGGTTGCTAATTTTTCATCTCTCCGGCTTTTCCAACTAATCTAATATCTCTACAATATATGAGCAAGTTGTTCGTTTCCAGTGATATCACCAACAAGGAGTTCACCATTTAAAAATTTATGACCATTTAAAAATTTATCAGTAAATACATAGTGATACCTAACGTCTATGTATTTAGTTCATTGATGATATTCTGGTTTTTAGTCAGTAGAACAGCACTTACATTCAACCTGTAGTAATGGGGTTACTTTCAGAGAAGATATGTCCTCAGACAGCCACTTCAGCCAAATCACATCCTTGATAGCCTCTCTAGCTGGAACATACTACGCTACAGTGGTGATTAAAGGAACACAGTGTTGGCGTCGTGTTGTCCAGCTTTTAGCTCCACCACTCTATCTACCATGGCAAACACAGACTTTCGAGTGCTAGGATTATTCGCATAATCAGCATGACAATACATTGCTAGGATTCCAAATTTGAAGGCTCTTTGGAACAATATTCCAAACTTAATTGTTCCTTAAACGTATTTAAAGACTCTCTTAATCATTGAGCAGTATTTGTGATCAGCCTCCTCCGAAAATCGTGAGCAAAATGACACTACCAAAGAAATTTCTGGTCTAGTAGCCACAGCAAAGTATATCAGACTACCAAAATCTGTGAAGAATGTTTTTGCAGTTTATATAATCATAATGATCTTTCCCTGCACGCTGACTCTTTTCAATAGATGTAGAGACAGCATTTGCATCCCACATAGTAAATCTCTTTAAAGCTTTAGTGATATAATTATGTTGGCCAATTGTATATATCACCATTGCTTGCCTTTTTATATCTCAAGGCTCAGGAAAAATTCAGCATCTTTATAAGTTATTTTAAATTCGATAAGAAATCGACTTTAAATTACGCGGAGTGGCAACAAGCCCATCTTCAACAAATAATGCTAGTAACGACTTATGTTGTTGGTCGATAATACAAAACAAATATAGAGCAGCCTTGCCCTCCTTCAGACCATAATGTGGCAAAGAAAAATCTTTGAAAATTGTATTTCCTCAACAGGAAGAATGTTAAAGCCTATACAGATATCTTATCAGTTCAGACTGCCTGATTTGTCATAGCAGGCTCAGGTTGAAGCATTTAAATCTCTCCATTTAATGTCTCATACAGAAATGCAGTTTTGACGTCAAATTGCATCAAATCCAGACTTCAGCAATACTAATCACAGAACGAATGGTTCCAAAACGTACTGCAGGACTGCACGTTCCGCAGTAATCAATACCTTTGCTTTGGGAATAACTTTAACTACCATCCGAGCTTTAAATCTGTCAATATTTCCATTTGCAGGAAGTTTCACTTTTTAAACCCATATATCGAAATTTGTGCCCTCTGAGAGATCAGTTAAACACCATGTTTTATTTTCTGATAAAGATTTCAGCCTTCTTTCATTGCAACCTGCCATTTCAAGGCATTATCCGAGTTTATTGCTTGGCAATAATTTTCTGGTTCCACATACTCCTCAAAACAACACTCAATCAACCTTTTAAGTGCTTTTAGTCTTTGTCGATTTCTCAGCTGAATATTTGATAATATTTCCTAAGCTGCATCTACGGTGGGTAAAAAACGTATTGGCATTTGCTTATAATTGACCCTATTAGCTAACAAAGGAAATGCATGACAATTTTAGCAGGACATAACGAACACATGTGGTAATTAACACACAAATCTAATGAAACTTTCATTTTAATATGCCTTTTACACAAAACAAACAATAAAAACATAAATTTGAATGTCCAAAAAGTATTGGCAAAATTCTAACTGCTATGCAAGTTTTGTTATGTTGAAGTCATATGTTTAGACGGATAAGAAACCCTGTTAGTATAAAGTCCGCAGTGCTCTTTTAAAACGTTATTTTGCTGATTTTGTGATAAAATGGCTTCGAAGTCGAAGGAGTTGGATATTTATGTTAAAAACGCGATTATTCGTTTCAAAAATGGTTTATCTTATTGTGCTATAGGAATACAACTGCTAAAAGTTTATTTACTGTTAGAAGTTGTGTAGAAAATTTCAACGAGACAGGATATACGTAAAATAAGATTAGAAGTGGTTGCCTAGAATATTTTCTGCAAGGGAAAAGCATGGCATTATCAAAGAAATCAAGAAAACCCTAAAATAAATGCACCCCAGTTAACCAAAGATGTTGGTAATACTTCGCATAAATCTTTTAGTGTAAAGACTATACGAAATGTTTTATATGAAGGAAGTTATTATGGAAGAGCAGCTAGGAAAAAACTTTCATTTCCAAAATAAACAGGAGAAAGAGTTTGAATTTTGAAAAATCCCATGTTAATTTATCAGACGAGTTTTGGAACACAGTTATTGTCTCCGGCGAATCGAAGTTTAACATTTTCGGGACTGACGACAGTATATGTGGAGAAAGTCACACACCGAACTAAAAAGCAGCATTTAACAAGGACTGTGAATAATAACATCATTCGTGTTTCAACAGGACAATGGCACTAAGCATATAGAGAACCTCACTTGGGAGTGGTTACTCTATAACGTTCCTCGCCTGTTGAAGACAACGCCTGATTCGTCTGATATAAATCCAATTGAAAGTTTATAGTACTAATTGAACCTAGAAGTAAGAAAATGTAAAATTTCGTGTAAAGATGAACTTAAGCACCTCTTGCAAGAATAGCGCAAAATTCCCAACAGTACAACAAGACTTTGGTTTTCTCTATGAGAAACAGATTACAAGCTATTATAAACGCAAAAAAGTATGAATACAAAGTATTAATTTTTTCCTCTTATTTTGCTGTATGATCTTGCTAATACTTTTTTGACATACAAATTTACGTTTTTGTTGTATATTTTGGGTAAAAGTGATATTAAAATGAAAGTTTCATTAGATTTGTGTGTTTATTACCTCCTGCGTGCGTTATGTCCAGCTGAAACTGTCAGTCAATTCCTTCGTTAGCTAAAATGATCCATTATAAGCAATTGCTAATACTTTTTTTATCCACTGTACATAACAATAGAAATTTTTCAATAGCTCAGTTTGAAACATTTTTCACCTTTTTACAGGTTGTGCCACGAAGCATTTAATCATTTCCGTTACCCATTCTAGACTAGCATGTTTAGAAATTAGAAAAACTAATAGTTTTCTAATTACGCTATTTTCAAAGAAATAATACTGGCGTCTTTTTAAATGATCTTTTCATCAAGTGCATCAAATCTGCAAAGAAAATTTTTCTAAACATATAAAAACCTGATAGTTCACAGATACATACAGCAAATACTTCTTTTTCTCCGGTCATTTTAATTATCACTCAATTAATGACCCAAACTTTACTTTTTTAGATTCATATTTCGGAATAACGTTCAACCAAGAAACTAATATACGAAGAACAAATTTCAAAATTAATTAATTTCATATTACAGGTAAAGGCAAATATGCTCTGTAGCTAAATTTAAACCGTTTTATGACACCACCTCAAGTGCAACAAGCTTGTAAAACAATGTATTTTATTTTGTCAGCTTTCACCTGTCACTGAGTAAAACACTGATCTAGGCATCCCATTTGCATGCCAATGCAATACTTTTTCAGCATACTATCTGAAGGTCACAATCCGTATAGCCTTCAATCATTTAGAATTTTGAAACCTTCAGTGATTCAAAAAGAAGAGTAGACTTTACAGAAAAATTAAATCTTAAATATAAAGTAAAATTTCGGGAATAATATTAGCAACACTTTTCCTTAGTCACAGAACGATTTGCCACTTAAAACTGTAATAATTTTGCCATACAACTCATAAAACCTCCTCCAAGTATTATTTCATCATCTGAAACAAAAAGGATGTTAAAATCGATAAATATAAGAATTTCAGTTTTAGATGTTTGTGCGAAGTAAATATAAGGTTTTTGGATTTACGAAGCATATATTAATTTGACTTTAGTCTTTGAAAGAGTTAATATATATTTAACAATTGTAAAATTAAATGAAACACATGAAGAATATTTGTTTGATCATTTATGGAAAACCATGAGAGCGTTGTCACTTGATAGGAGAAAAAGTAGACTGCAATAAGATGACAATCCTCGTAGCGTTGTTTTCTCCAAACATTAACATAATTATTTTTATATTTTTTCAGAACCCTCAATGAAATCCATAACAAAACGAGCAGTTTATGAAAGATAAAATTCGTCGACCTATGCATCCATGGCATGACTCTGATCACATCTTCAAAGTGAATGCGCCACTGCGAGGGATCCATTCCAACAATGCTGAACTGTTTTCCAGAATTTAGAATGGTTGTTGCAGGGTATCAACAGAAATAGAAGCGCTAACAGTATATGACGCTTTTCAGTAATTTCAATCGCAGGATATCATATTGCTTGTACCTATGTTAATAAAGTCTTTTCAGAACATGCTGCCACTTCTTTTTATCAGTTCTTGTAAGATACATATGTCTTGGTAAATTCCACTGTGTAATTCTGCTTGAAGACCGGAAGCTAATATTTGAAATAAAATTAAAAGTTGCAAATTCCATGAATAATGAAAAATTTTTAAATGGAAGTTGACATTTCTGATAGATCTCACAAAGTAACTTGCAAGTTTAAATGAATAATTGTAAAGAAGTAATAGGCTTGTCAATTAACTTTAAAAAACAAAGTTATTATTATTAATGAAAATAATTTGAGTTATTTCTCAAACATCTAACTGCGAATGCAGTTAGTTGTTTCATTACAATATTAATAAAGCCACCTGAAATAGTGAATCATTAAACGTGCTACAAACTGGTTGAAAATCTCGGAATACGAAATTACCAAAATTTTCAAAAGCATACTTCAAAATGAATTTAAGAAACGAAATTTTCTTTTTAGACATTTGAAGATAAATTCAGGTTTATTCTGAGCTATTTGAAACTCGTATTTCTGACAAATCTGATACGTTGCAAGTGGAGCAAGTAGTCAATAATAGCCAAATAATATTCGTGATGAGAGCTATCTTACAGCTTGATTTATTAACATTTCATAAAAAGTATGTTACGTCATATTTTTACACATATGTCTCAAAGACTGTTCTTTTATTATATCATTGTCTTATAACGCAAATTTTGAAACTCATTTTGGTGTAGAAGAACAATGAACAAATACTTCGGTACTTAAGCAGTATCACAACCATATTAGGCGAACAAATAAGGTAGCAAAATAATAATAATAATAAAGAACGATTGTCAAAAGTTTATTGACTGTTTTTTTTTGGAATAAAAATATAGTTGAAACATGAAATATATGTATATATGTAATAAAAACCTTTTCTACTAAAAGTCATTGTCTTTTTTCCTATGTAAAATTCAGCCCACCCCCAGCCGAGCGGAGAAACTGCTGAATTCTGGAAATTTGGTCCGGAGTTCGAATTCGAGCGAATAAGCTTGCTGCATGGGCGTTTTCGTGGTTTTCCTCACGGATAACGAGTATACGAGCCATTTTCTCTTAGAAAGTACTCCACGAAGGTATCCCTCCCCTTAGGCAGATAGCCCTCGTCTGCTTTGCCATAGTCGAATAAACCAATGAACCAAAGCCTAAAATTCGCTAAATTACGCCAAAATAGTTGCACTAATACCGTAAGTACCAATACTTCTTCTGACTAGCCTGCTATTTCTTTCTGTTGTATTTCAACAACTTTTTTTAAAATTGCAGTGTGACAAATGACGTTAGAAATTATTTCATTTTTACAAGATGCCCTACTATGTTTATTTCTCTTGTTTAATTTACATTTTATTTAGAATTGTTTAAAATGTGAATTTTATTTTTGAACTTCTGTTTTTAAAGCAAACACTGAAAGGGTCTTTTTTGCTTATAAACATATAGAAGCAAAATAGATTCAATGTGAAGTCAGTATGGTAGGCTTGCTGACAATATAATTTTAAGCTATGATATGATTTTTGTTAAAGAATTGGTAACAAAAAATGGGAATTTTTCTATAATGTGAAAGAAAGGCTGAAATGGCACATTTTTTTAATATTTTTTGCGAACACTTTCAGAAAAGAAGAAAAGGGTTTAAGTAGCATGAAATTTGGGGGCAAGGCTACTTTCAAAAACTTTGGAGCGGAAAAAGCTGAAATGGGGACATGACGATAGAGTCTACTATAGTGTTACAATCTGAATCTCACCTACTCACAAAAGAATGTGAAGAATGATTTTGAAGGAAAAAAAGAATCCTATCAAAAGAAATACTAATTTTTCAATTCTGAATAATTCTGTATTCTTTTTTTCTTGTATAAAACCTTCATTTCTTTATAATTAATTGTGTTCTTCTGATAGTCTGCTTCCCTCAAGCTAAAGTATTTCAGCTACAATTTTTGACTATTCTGCATAGTTTCTATAAAATAGGTGAGTCAATTACAGTCAGTTACAATAAGAAAAAATGACAGTTTTACTTTTATACTATGCATCACTTTCGCAGAACAATTTTTAATACTATAATGTTATTCCTGTGTCTGCTATGAATGCACTATGAACTGGATTTATGTTTTTTTATGTCTTGCACATTCATTAAAATTGCGTTGGCGTCAAAACATAGAGGCTGGCAAATTATTCAGTTCAACTTTTCTGTAGTACTATCTCAAAGCTTCTAGACACTGCAAGGTGGGGTTTATCTTGCCAAGTACCATCTGTAAACTGCAGTTTTATGTCCAGATAATCTGCGCTGAGAGCATAAACTATTCTTGGAATGTAACTTTTCCAGTAACAGGACTTCAGAATGCTATGACACGTGATTTTAAAATTTTGAAATCTGAACCTGCTTACCTCGAATGCTTCCCTCAATCATGATGGTGTGCTTTTATCAACTTTTCTTTCTTTGTGGGACACGCCAACTTTCGTGGTTTTTCTAGAACATTTCTGTAAACATTTTGAACAATTCCATCTGCTTCAAACTTAGCTCTAGCTCTTGTGATGGTAAGTTGCAAAGGATGATCTGTTTAAAACACTCTTCTAAACTGCTTTTGCACTTTAACTGCATTTTCAAAATTCCAGTTGCATTTGAAGATATTTTTTTTTCAGAGCTTAGTCTGTATCTATTATTTCAAATCAGTTAAACTTGAAAGGAAAAACACATAAATTACTTACCAGCGTTTACATTCTGCATACATTATTCGGGACATCTTGTATCAAAATGTGAAACAATGATGACAAATAGGCATGAAATAAAGATTCAAGGCATGGAAAAAGATTTGTTATAATCGTAAACAGTAAAACGTTAGGTAAATTTCTTTTTTTTTATTTATTGCTTCTGGAAGAAAATGCTGTACCAATATATGCTAAAGAACACACCTGTAAAATGTTTGTTGCATAATTCAGTATCTAATCAGATATTAATTAGAATCTCTTACATGCTACTAGAAAATAAATACAGTTTTTTTCTCTAAAAAATGTATCTTTTTATAATGAATCCCGGTAGACATGCTGTTTCATTTAGTATTAATTATCATTTACATATATCCGCCATGTGAAAAGCGTTGTATGATGTTTCCCATTGAGGAAATATCTCAAGTCATCTCAAAACAATCCATTTATAAACTCCATTTCAACTATACATTTCAACATAAACTTCCATTTCAACTATACATGGAAACACAAATTTAAATATCACTCGCAACATATTAACCAGGAGTTCGATCGTAACACGCACATACATAAATTTTTATTTAAAATTTATCACCATTTGCTGAGAATTAGATTCATTTGATGAGCTTCGAAAATGTAAAGAATGAGGTCTGCATTTAAATTTAAATTTAGGAAGTTGCACTGACGTACAGTCAACTATAGACATTTGTCATTGATTTTGTTCAGTACTATATGAAATTTACATACTGTTTAGGTATTTTTTAAATTTTCGTATGTATGGAAGCATCTATAATTTTAATTATATTTTAAAGCTGACTTAAAAATTTAAACGTCACCATTAACAGACAACTGGGAAACTTATTTTAAGTTACTTTATCATTTCATGTGTTTAGCACTTTAGTTTAATCTTTAACTTTTGATTTTCTGGAAATTGTAAGAAAGTTAGGAAAATTTAATTTCACAACTGCCAAACATTGACCAGCTGCATCCAAAAGAGAACTACAGTTCCGTTTCTATAACGCTATATAACGTACTAAATAATCTATGATAACTATTGATGATAAGACTATTTGGTAATACAAAGATGCAGACACTCTTGTAACCAAATATAAGATTCTGTAGAAATAATTTTACTATGGGAAACTAATTCAGATAATTTTTTAATTCTTAAAACAATAGTTTTGGAAAACAAAAACGGTTATTAGAAGGAACTACCTATTTATTTTATTGCATTATTATTAATTATGTTGTTTAGAAAAGTATAAGGTTATCGATTTTGTTCAACTGGCCGATTTTGGCTAGAAATCTCAATTTTTTTATTTAATTTTTTTTTAATTTCTTACTATCAAAAACAACTTTTCTTTTCTTGATATGCTGATTAAAAGTGGATGCTCAACAGTTTTTCTGACTGATGACAACCGAAAGTTACTGTCAGCCACTTCGCAATTTAAAGGGCAAATAAAAGATGCGTTTTCACCCTTTTTATGTTGTTTTTTAATTAACAAATTTTAAGAAATCAGTATGTCTAGAGAGTCTGGCAAAGTATTTTTATTATGAATTTTCTTTTTTTCTTTGGCAACGTTAATAGTTATATACATATGACATGTAATGTTAATCTGAAAACTTTAAATGCGATTTTTAATTACTTGATTTTTTTAACGATTTACATCCACAGCAACCATGATAAACTCTAAACATTCCTCATAAAATCACATGAAATTTTGCACACGAAGTTTGTACATTTTTATGCATGATGTAGAGTAGGAGTTAATGAATGAGCAATATACAATTTAAATTATATCATTTTTCCTACAATAGTGAATATTTTTTTAAGATTTGAGTGTTGACTAACATATTTGGTCATATATTACTATATTTTCTAATTCTTACAGTATCTTCCATTTATCTTACTTCACTGTTTGCTTACGATTAGTACACTGCTGGCCATTAAAACTGCAACAGCAGGAAGGAATGATTTGACGAACGTCAAAAATCACATGGAAGGAAGAAAAAGTTGGGACATGCAAATGATCAGTATTTCAGCGCATTTTAAACGACGCAGAAGGGAGAAACGACATCTGAAGCACTGCATTAAAGAAAAGTTGTGTAGCCGATTTCTCATTCGGAAAGTGCTTTGTAAGGTTGGAGATTGCTCATAATATCGTGTTACGCCTCGAAGAAGAAATGCTTACCAGCAAGTGTCGGAATTCGATAGAGGTAGGATCGTTGCCTATCGAGAATGTGGATTATCGTTCCGTGATATCGCCGGTCGCACTTTCGGTCGACATCCCGGTGGGTCGCCGGTCGACATCCAACTACTGTAATGTAAATATGGAATCAATGGATTGCTAAGGGTCATACTGAACGGCATTCAGGATCTCAACGCCCTCTCATGACTAACGCCAGAGAGGACAGACATACTGCAAGGTCAGCCCTGTGAAATGCGAAACCGTACCACAAAATTACGGGTCAGAAAATGGGTATGTTTGCAATACGCCCAGTATTGGCTCATAAGGTGTTTCGACATTTGCAGCAGTGTGCACAAGGTGACCATTACTTCGGCTTCCCTTGAGAATGCAACACGGAGAGAGCCCAAGACTCTGGTGTGCTAAACGATAAAGCTGGGTACAGGAGTGGCACGATGCCTCCTTTTCAAACGAGTCTCGGTTCTACGTGCAGTATTCCGACGACCGTATACGTGTCTGGAATGTCCGAAGATAGCGCACGTTGCCTGCTTTCATTTGATATCGCGATAGCGGTCTTGCACCTGGTGTAGTGGTTTGGGCAGCCATTGGGTACACAACACGCACATCTCTAGTTCGGATCGACGGTAATTTGAATGCTGATGGATATGTTTCTGACACCTTACGTCCAGTGGTTGTGCCCTACCTTCGAAGCTCCCAAACGTCTTGTTCCAGCAAGATAATGCAAAACCACATGTTTCACATCGTGTTCTTACCTACCTTGATACACATGGAATTCGATTGCTGCCCTAGCCTGCACGGTCTTCAGATCTGTCACCCACTAAAAACATCTGGTCATGGGTTGCTGAGAGACTGGACCGCCACCTCTCTCCAGCTAATACGGCTGATGATGTGTGGCATAGACTTAAAGGAGCATGGAATGAGTTATCCATTTCTATCATCCAAGCCCAGTTTGACTCCATGCCTAATGGAGTAAGGGCCATTTTAACTGCCAGGGGTGGCAGCTGTTTCTACTAATTTCTCTCCTGTAAACCTCCAAAATGCTTACAAATTTATTCATTTTGTCTTCATGCCATACTGTTGTATTTACTTTCCTTTATGGTGTTTCAGTTTTAATGGCCAACAATGTATATATAACATACAGTCAAAAATATGTTTTTATAATCATTATTTTCTTGTCAATGATACCTGATGTTTTTACTAAATTTGATATAAAATTTTGAGCTTTTTTGATAAATTTCACAAAATAATGATTTTTTATCACTTTTGTAGTGATTAAGTGTGAGTACAATCCAATAAAAAAATTCTCCTAAATTCAGAAATATAACAATATTTTGAAAAAATGCCCTTCGAAAGAGGTCGATTAACTTAAGCGAAAAAATGTCTTCATAAAGAAACCCCAAAATTGATTGGCTCTCATTCACATTACATATGGAGTAAACCATGACAATAACCATGCAATTATTCCGTTCGAAGGAGCTCGAATCCAGATCAAACAAGCAGTATTCAACAAACCTATCCACCCAGCCAATGATGGACTCATTGTTATTGCTTTAGAAATATATCTAAATAGTTTTTTCTTGCTACTGGAAACTTTTTGCTTCGTCGCATTTAATTCCTTGAAAATATCTTCAAAATGTTTAGTGTATTTATAAGCCAAATAATAATACGCTCGATATTTGGACAAGCATACATATATATAAAAGCTATTTTTGCTTACGTTATCAAATAAAGAGGAATTAAGTTTTGTATTACTCAATATCTTTTTTAAAATCTCTAGATTATTAAATGAAATATACTGTTTAGAAAATAAATTCAGTGTCTTATTATTAATTAAAAATAAATAAAGGTTTTTGTTCCTGAAATGATAAGTTTACAATAGCAGAAATGTAATGAATTAAGCTGCTAATATATGGACAGAACAATAACTAATAATCTGAAGTTAAGTGATGTAATTAATTATTTCAAAAATTTCGTTAAAATACTATAAGTATTAAGATACAAAAGGAATTTGTGTTTGTATACTGTAATTTCTGCTATAATTAGTTAGCTGATTATTTTAATTGTAATTAAATTATATTCTGAAACGAAAATATCTTATTAAAACAATTGGTAGTTTCTAATTTATATTATTTCAGATATTAGTTATCTTTCCACTAATTAGACACTTACAATTATAGCATTAAATAATTCAGTAGGAATATTTAACTTAATCTTAGTGTTTAGATCTAGGAAAAACTCGGGAATTAAATCAGCAGAAAAATGAATTGTTTATTATAATACCATGCACGGCTGTTTATACTTTGAAATCACTTATTTGGAAATTATTTACTTAACTCTGATATTTTTTAATTGGAAAGGCTTAGTATTGTTCGGAATTAAAACTTGATCTACTAATCCAGTTATCTGAAGACATAATCTCCAAAATAGTAATTATTTACTTGTAAATGTTTCTATAATTATGCGTGAGTCTATAGCTTAAATTATTCAAAGAGGCCTATAATTGAAACATTAACAAAACCTTATCAATTTTCGTAGTGCGACTATTTTGTTTACTTTATTTATCAATCTAAATTAATTTTTTGTTATAACTCTACCCGATTAGCTATTTGTAGAGTTTTTTAATGTGTTCCAAAATATCCCGTTACTTGCTTATGTGAAAGCTGAAACAATAAAGGAGCAATTTGCAAATTGGTTAATTTTGAACGTGCTTGAATGAAAATATTTTTATTATGAACTAGCAGCTTTGCTGCCAGCCTTCGTCTGGCTTTTAAATGTACCGGAAAAATAGCTGAAGGGAACACCAAAAGTTAAATTTAAAAACTGCGTAGAATTTTACTCTGTAGAACAACTTCAATAAAAAGAAGTATAACAAAATTGCAATGAAATAAGCAATATCCCTTAATACAAATATTAATTATCCTAATAAATAAATTAACCAACTTCTCTCTGCAAAATCTTAAGAACTCAAATGGTATAAAGGAGGTTAAGAACTTTGTTTCCTAAAAAAATCACTACCTTAAAAACAGTGAAATGAGCAATAAATAACATAAAAGAATACAAAAACAAAAAATTCTGAAAAGCAAATTATAATTAATGATATTTTATCTTATATTTCCAAGACAAAAAAATTACAATGGAATAAGCTATATCCCTTAATACAAATATTAATTATCCTAATACAAAAATTAACCAATTTTCCGTTGAAGAAAAAAAATCATGCAAAACTGTTCAATATCTTACAAACAGTGAAATAAACAAAAAATAACAAGAAAACAATTCAAAAAACATAAAATTCCGCGCAGAATTTTACTCTGTAGAACAACTTTATCAAAAATAAATAAATAAATAAATAAAAATATATTATATATATAGATATATACAAATGACAATGAAATCTGCCAATCTCTTAAAAGCTGTGACATAATAAATACGATGAAAAATTGTTGCCAAACCCATATTTCTAAAAGAATGAAACTATTCAAAATGATGCGATTTCATCAAAAATCTATCAACAACAATAAGACAGGAAAATTGTTGCCGAAATCACATTTTTAAAGATGTGAGAAGTGTACTCGGAAGCTTCACTTAAAAAAAATTTTTTTAATACAAAATATTATCATTTTTCCAAAATTCTTTTTGTAAAAGCAGTCGCAAGGATAAAAGTTTAACGTGTCCAAATATCAAAGAAAAATAAACTGTACATTTTTAAAAATAAACTTTTTTAGAAAAAAATCCCGTTGAAAAGGTGTTAAGCTCAATTTGTTAAATAAATTCGTATTTAATCGACTTATTGAAACACGAAATTTATTTTAAGTTCGTAAAATAGCTAAGTGCCTTCGTTTCATGACGATGTGAAAATGGAGTGTGTAGAGTAAAATCTCGCTTACCTATAGCCCATTATGTCTCAAAATGACGCGATTTCGTCACAAAACATAAAATTTAAAAAAAAATCGATTTCGAATTTCGAAAAAATCGCTTCCAGGTGCACTGACTTTTGTCTAGATGCACCTATGTACCAAATTTCGTAGCCGTGGGTCTATTAGCTTACGCACAAGCACGAACGAAAGACACACACACACACAGACAGACTCTTTCTTTTATTATATGTAGAGAGTAGAGATATGTACGGAGAATACTTTTCTCTCTTTTGAGAATATGTGTGCTAATGAATATCTCTCATTTAAATAACACTTAGTTTATGATCAGCTTAGAGCATATTTATTCCAACTAAGAATTAAATTTATATCTTTAAGTTTCGATTAAATTTCATTTGAGAAAGTTGAAATCAGAACTAAAGATGGTGTGAAATAAATTCTGTTTAATTTTAGTTATTTCTCCAGCTCAAGGCAGCAGCATGGTATCAGATATCTCTATCTTAGAGTGGGTAAAGCGTATCAGTACTGTTAAAGTCATATTTTTAAAAGTGTCAAAGAGCTAATAATGTGAAGCTTGAAATGAAAAGCAATTTTACTTTCCAGCATGTCAACGATCTAAAATTTAAGAATTCTACCAGAATGAAAAGGGAAGTCGGTATGATATCAGATATATTAAACATTTGTCGGCTGTTATGAAAAGATCTTTAGATAAGGAAAGTCACAAAATGTCCCGGTAAGACCGTGCTGAAGAAAACGTATTCTATTACAGTGAAGTTAACGAAATTCAAACTGCAAACATATTATGTCACTCTTTAATTGACTGGAAGAGGGACAAATCCTAAAGGATACCGAAAAATGCGTTAATTTAAAGAAAAATTAAAATGCATAATTTTATATTTTAACACGTTAGCGACCAAATATGTTTAGTGGATTAAATCGTTCCCTGCGATTCTAAGCTGATATTATTAAGTGCGTATGCCTTTGTTAAAGAATTCTACTTGGTAGTTCACTTGTAGAACTAAATAAAATACATACTGAAATATATTTTTATCATTTTTTATTCTAAATCTTTGACAAAATATTGAACAGTTTTATACTGCAAAGATAGATTTGCAGCAATTGTATTTTACAGATCCTACAGGTTTAAATAAATCTGCTGTCACAAACTTTAAATGCAAGTATCAGAGCAAAGATGACTCACTACGATTGCAGGTAATTTTTATATTTAAATTTCAGTTCTCCCTTCAACTTGCAGATAGTTTAACGAACTTTCCATAGAATCCCTATTTTCCATGAGCTTTTGGGATGTTCATAAGACATTAATAAGGCATTAATTTTTATAACACAAAGACATTAACTTGAATAACATTTTATTCTAAGGATTCGTGTGCACTGGATGGAAAGATAGTATGCTGGAAACTTATTATTTTCCTTATAGTTTTTATTAAATACAAATATACAAAAGGGTTTTTAGTTTAATTCATTTAATAAAATAATATAAAAATAACTAGACTAAATAACTAGACTAAGTAAGACGATAAAATAACTATTATATATAAATAAGACTATAAAAATAATTATTATTCTTTAGCAGTTAAAAAAAAATGGGAAAATATCCATTATTCTTTAGCAGTAAAATAATGGGAAAATATCCGACTGTTTATAATAACAGTAAGAATTAATTGAACAATCAGAGAAATAAATGCTAAAATATATTATATTATTTAAATAAAATTACAGATGGTTAAATTTAGTCTGAGGAAGATGGCTACCTTTAACTTAGCATATGAGAAATAAATATGCTGTGAACACACATTAAGAGATATTTAGGAAATAAGAAGTTGTCTAGAAGCTGAGTCAGAGCGTTAAAAACCATTTATAATGTCGATACGGACGGTAAAAGTGCTATGATAAAGCAACAATGTTTACTCGCCAAAAGAGAGATTAAATATGAGGTAGGCTAATGATCAGTATGGATATAGATACCTAAGACATGTAACAAAATTGACAAAATCATGTAACGAAACTGTACTTTAATGCAGTAAATATCCAAGATAATTTCGAAAAGCGATTTTCCTTCAAAATTTAGACTGGAAGTTTGAGCCAGGTAAACGAAGTGATAAAAATAATTTTCTAGACAAATTTATTGAAAGCGGTGGATTGTAACAGCAAAATTGGACGATTATTAGGTCATGAAGCAAAGAAAGTGAGTTTCTAAAGAGAGTTAAATTTATGTTGGTCCCTTCTAATTTCAGAATATTTAAGCACTCATTCCAGTACGTTTTACAAATAGTAGAAATACGTGGAGAAGCGCTCTCTCCCAATATCTTGTTCAAATTTTCAATCGCTGATAAAATAATTTTTATTCATCTACTCAAGTTCAAATACACTTTTTAAACTTGAAGTGGATGACACTTGATGTTTTTCACGTATTAAAGTTAATTCAATTATGAACTTTGGCAATAATGGCAATTCACAGAATGCAATTCCCCGCCAAACGCAGCTACGGTACTGTTTCGGTGTCAGTTTTTTAATTACAATGCTATATTACAATAAATGTTGTTAAATTATCTTAAAATATTGTATTGATGTGATTATTATATGAATGCATACTAATTTCTTTTGAAATATATCTGGAAATTTTGTTTTAATTTATAGAAGGCCTCATATAAAATTGTATTTTGTGAGAACTGTTGTAGTTATTTTAATTGTTAATGTAATGGCTTTATATTTTAGCCTAGATTTTAATTTTATTGTAATGGATATTGCAGATAAATTAAATCTGTAAATTTATAAATTTTTTATTTCAATAAATCATTGTATGAAGAAAACTAATTCTCAATATTTTCACTTTCATGCTTTAACTGCTCGAAACTCACTGGAAAGGTTCTTGCAATAATGAAGCTTTACAAGACATGGATAGAATGAAAAATTATAGACTACCATCAGCTTCATAAATTAGAAACGAGCAAATGTTAATAAAAAGTAACTAAAATAAAATTTTTCTTTCTTGACCTAAGTAGGAATTGACTTTAATTTTTTTTTATATATTACTTGTTAGTATTGTATATAATTCGATTATGATAGAAGTTTTCGACAAATTGTCCTTGTTTAACGTATTGGGTTATTTTATTTCATAATTTACTGACAAGAATTTAAGCAAAAACTAACAACACACTTCTTATTATAGCTATTAAATTTAGGTGAGAAGCTATTAAACAAGTTATATTATTAGATGAGAAATGTTCAAGAATTAACAAACTAGATGTTAAAATTTCAAATTAAATCATTGAATTTAATCATGATCAAAAAGAAAGAAAAGATATTTCATGTAAATTTATTGTAATCCAATAATTATCTCCAAAAGTGGTAAAACAGTTTTAAAATGTCAAGCATCAATAAGAAAACATATAAGTACATTTTGTTTCACTTTGAAATGCATTTATATTTCCTTGCATTTCTTTTTGTTAATTTTGTGACATCATTTACAATTTTCATTTAACTTTTTGCGCAAAAAACAAAGTTTCGATTGAAACTGCGTTTCCGTCTTTTTAAAATATAGGCAAAACAAATATAAATGATTATTATTCTCAATAACATTCCCTTTGTGTGTGATTTTTAGAAATTATAACGTTACCGTTGCATTTTAGCATTTGCATAATATCTTTTGTTAAAATTTAGTAAATTATTTTGCTGTGCATTAATTATAAATATTATTATGTTACATTTTATGTATTTTTAAGTCTTTTGCAAACATATAAAATTATTTGTTAATATAATCATTTTCGTTTTATATTTACAGCAAATTTATGATATAATTTTGCTGATAGTTCAGGAGAACGACGATATTGCTACTAAAATATTGTACAAATTTACTACAATTCTAGATAATTTCTTGCATTTAAGTGATCTATTCATCGCTCTCTGCGACTTATTATAATTTAGGGTTGTACTTGAAATGATGACAAAATTTAAATAAATAAAATTTAAAAATTTAAAATAATTTAAAATAAAATTTTCCTAAATGTGGCAAACCCTTCCCTTCTTAAACAATTTATTTTAGATTTTAATATTAATACCTTTTGATTCATTTGTTATTTTTGCCATATTTAATTAAATGATTGTCAGCATGTCTTCAGTTGATTTCAGTTATTGATACAATACATTATTTACTAAAACGTATTTTTCCATCTGAGAATTTCGCATTTTTCTGAGTGTGATAGCATTTATAAATAAGAAATATATGACGAAAAATGTAATATTAAAATTGTTTTTTAGTTAGATAAATTGTCCTTCTTAATCTCAAAAACAGTGTACATGAGTTTGTATTGCTTAGATATATTTTCTGAATCAATTTTCGTTAAATTTCTTCTATCTGTTTGAATTTCAGAGCTTAAGCTTTTGGTGAGCCTTAGCTAAATGCGTATATCCATAAAATTTAAATAACATCCTAAACGAAAATATTCTAAACTGCTCATTAAGTTACACATTTCTAAACAAAATCTTTGTATTCTCAGCACAGACCTGTTATCTACTTTTAATTCTTAATGTTAAACTTTTTCACGGTATATAGCTTCCCCTCTCTTCTGAAAATGCTTAAGTTTTCTCTTAATTTGTACATTTAAATTTGAAAAGGAAAATTGTTTATGTCGTGAACTGCTTGGGTTATTTTACTAATAATAAAGAACTGTCCTGACTGAAGTTTAATTTCTTTAAAGCGATATTACACTTATATGAATCATTCTTAACGACTGTTTACACACATGACAACGACAATTTTTAAAAGGCTGTAATTCAAGCATAACAAATTTTTTCCCATATTCCTCAACGGATTTTAATTGCGAGAAACGTAATGTCTTCTTTAAACAAAGACTAGCATACTTCTTTCCTTTTGTAATAAGATGTTCCACCAGATTTTAGAATTACTTTTAAAAATTACCAAGATGTAAATAAAAATATTTTATGATACCCACGTATTGACAAAGTTTAATTGAGAGAATTTATCCTTTTGGATCCTGATTTTTTCCGAAAAGCAAGAAAACACCAATTATGCTTTCCTCCTGAAAGGTATACGCACGACGAAAAGCGAATTCATGCTCCATGTCCCAAATTAGAAAGCAACGGCCCGCATTTATTTCCTAAGCAATATCACGGAACGCTAAATATTACAACAAAGCAATTTTTTTACAATAGCAGTGCTGTTCATTATTTTATTTGCTCGCATTATTTTAGTTTGAACACGAAGAAATATTTTTCCATACAGCTTCGTTCATAAACATTTAAGAAAAAATTGTCATTTGTTGAAATTTTCATTAGCTTTCACTTATTTAATGTAAAATATATGTTCGGATGTCAGTTTAATAGCTATTGAAAATAGCTATTTAATGCTTTTAAATGAAAGTGTTTGTTTGATTTTTTTTAGCTCATTACAAAACCCATATTAATATAAACCAGAATGAATGGCATGTGAAAAATAATAAACTTAAATGAGTGAAAATATTAAAGAAAATTTTGTGAATCGATGAAGAATTAATTTTGGATAAAATATGAGAAGAGATTGATTTGGAGAGAGTTCTATTCATCTATTCATTACTTTATAGCTGGTTTCACCTAATGACATCGTTTTGCTATTTGATAAACTGATTGAGAACATTGTATAATTATGCAGCAAGTACATTATTATACACAGCCGTTTCAAAATGGTGTATTTCATAAAATAAGCTCTGCAAAAAAATAATAATAAGGAATATTGAAGTAAAAAACTTTCAGATACTAGTCATAACGTTATGAGTTATGACACTGCTTATTTTACTGCAGAAGCCTGCACGCGTTAAACAGTTTCTCCTGATTGCCACCAAAGCAGTTGGTAATGCAATCTTAATAGCATTAGAGTACTACTAATAGTAACTAATAGCATTAGAGTGCTACTAATAGTACTCTAATGCTATTAGGAGTAGATGTACATGAACATTGTGTTTAATATATCCTTCATCGAAAATAACTATTACTCATGTCAACCCATCGAAAGATGTGAGAGCTCATCATTCAGGTAGCGACGTGTCTCATTGTGCTAATAAGATGGATTCCCATCTTAATGGAATATGAAATTTTTTTAGTCATCTTTTATTTAAGAAAATAATCCCAAGTCCAGGAAACTAGAATACAGCATACCCGATACAGAGCTCTCGAAGGAAAAAATGCTACATGCATGTTAGTCTGTGAAATAGTACAGAAGAGTTCAGTTTACGTAAATCTCGTTTCTCTTCAACGAGAATATAATTTTAATGCACAGTTTTCAGCTTTTGGGCGGAATACACTTTCTACAAGTGAAACCTTACTTCGTTGCTGAATATTAAATGGCCACAAAATCGTCTTGAAGTGCCTCCTTCATATGATTACAGAATTCATTTTATAATAACATCTATTTATATAAATCTGGCTCTAAATATTAAGACATCTGCAAACGATATGGCTCTATTTGTACAAACATTGTCACAAAATTTTGAATGGCTGTGTTCCCCCCCCCATGTTTATTTAATTCATTTTATATTGTTGAGTTGAAATTTTAGGTATGTTTTAGGCCAAATAAACGGCGTATCTTCACTTGCTATGACTTGTTTGGCAGCTGCATCAGCTTCTTCTTTCCCTTGGATGCCTACATGATCTTTAACCCGTGAGATTCTAGGGAATATACTTGGATGTTCCGTGGTAGTATTGATGATGTCTTGAACTAGTTGAGAATTATATTTATTATTTTGAAATGCACGTACTGCAGATTGGCAATCACTAATAATATTTATGTAATGCAGGTTGTTTTCAATTGAATAATTTATTGCTAGGAAGGTGTTATTTTCCTTTGTTAAACGTGTTTTTCGTATTCTTTTTCATTTGAATTTGTTAATATAACACATGCACTTCCAACTACTGTTTCCATTTTTGAACCATCCGTATAAATTATTGGATACGTATAGTTTGTAGCAGGTAGTTTTATTGAGCAGTAGATTCTTGGGTTTATTGCCGGATGTTTACTGTATGGATTTATTGATGAATCGTATTTAGAAGGGTCAAGGAATTATATTAAGTATTAAATTTTAAATGGTTTTCTTAATCTGAGAACTGTGATTTTTGCATTTTCTGTGTGTGCTGTGATATATAAAGGTGGGATTCCGGCAAGTATGCGAAGGGCTACATTTGAAGTAGTAGTAAAAGATTTTGTAATTCGAAAAAGTAATGCTCGGTGAATTGCTTGTAATAGCTTTTATTTCCTTATTGTCACTAGATCAGACCAAATTTCAATTCCATCTAAAGCTATTTTTTCTATGACTGTTCAGAAGATATTTTTTTCAATATGAGGGTTTACGCCCCAATTTAATCCTTGAATTTTACAAAGGTTATTAGATAATTTTGATGCTCTTATTCTTATGTACTTAAAATGTTCAATCTAATTTAATTTCTTATCTATAATAAGGCCGAAGAATTTTAGTTTTGGAACAATTTTGATTCTTTTGCCATCTATTTTGAAAGTAGAGAGTCTTGAGATATTTCGTAATTTTCTTGGGAAATATCATTGCTTTTGATTTTTCTTCACTAATTTTGAGCTTGATTTTTGAACAATGTATATTGAATAGGGTAAGTGTTTCATTGACATTTCTTTCCAGTTCCTTTCTGGGTTTTTTTTTTTTTTTTTTTTTTTTTTTTTTTCTGATATAGCAAATGCTGCATCAACAGCAAAAGCTATGTTTTTCGGTAAGAGTTTGCTAAATGTATGATGTTATGGAATTAAAGGTTATATTCCAAAGATCAGTGCTGATGCATAATCCTTGAGGGAAACCTTGTTGTTGAACTTTTTTCTATTATTTTGTTATTATGATCGAGTATGCTTTTTCTATCTTGTAAGAGCCCACCAGCGACCGAGCGGTAAAATCGCTAAACACTGGTAGTTCGGTCTGAGGTTCGAATCCCGCGAACGGGCTGGCTGCATGGGCGTTTTCGTGGTTTTCCCCATGTGTAACGTGTATACGAGCCAGTTTCCCTTAGAAAGTCCTCCCCGAAGGCATCCCTCCTCTTAGGCAGATAGCCCTCGAGGCTTTGCCATAATCACACACACACACACACACTATCTTGTAAGAAGTCTTGTAGTATTAAGTAGATATTTCTTGGACAGTTTGACTCTCTCAGTGTTTGTAGGACTGCTGGCCACCGTAAAGAGTCGAAAGCTTACGTAAAGTCAAGAAAAATAAGTGCTGAGTGATAATCTGCAGATTTATGAATATTTATTTGATTGAGAGCATTGTCTATTGCGTTTGTTGTACTTTTTTTAAGAGTAAAGTCAAACTGGTTATCGCTATTGGAATTATTGATTGTAAAGCGGTGCCGCACACGCCCTACTAATTGCTCAGGAAGTTTGCCTACGGCAAAGAGAAGATTTATTGGTCTGTATGAATCTGCATTATCCGGATTCTTATCCGGTTTATTGAATAAGACAGTGCGACTTATTTTGAAGCAGTCTCGGAAAGTATTAAATTTCAGGCAATTATTACATATATCTGAAAACAGAGTATTGTCAATAGTTTAATGAACTGGTTAGTAATGCCATCAGGGCAAGGAGCTTTATTTTTTGAAAGATTCTTAATAATGTTGGATATTTCTGTAGGCGTAAAGAGAATATCATCTGGCATAGTTGGAAAAGAATTGTTTTTCAAGTGCCAAAGATTCCTGAACACGCTCATGCGAGTTTTGCTTAATTTCTATAAGAATTTAATTTTTTAGTTTTTGGTTTTCCTGATCAATTTGTCCTTCAATTAGGTTCGGAAAGATTTCTTTGTACTTTGTCATTACGGCGTTAAATTCTTGAGCTTTTGAGGAGTTAGTCTTATCTTTCTTGATACGTTTACCTTGATTCGAAATTTGCTTTAAGTTAGGAGTTTCCACAATGAAGTCTTGCAATTTAATTGCGTCGTCGTTGTCACTATCATGCCTATCATACCAAAACTTATCTGGTAGTTGTTTGGCCGCTATGGAAGAACGAGCAAAAGTATACTTACGAGAGTCAGAAGGACCACTACGATAGCTACCCTCAGAATGACTACTACTCCGCGTACAGCCAGAGTTTATATAGCTTTTGGCTTGCCTTCGAGGACATTCTGGGGTAAACTGGTAAGAATTCGTTCTAGAATATTCTCTATCCATCTATACATATCGCCAATTTTGTCGTCAAATGGGCGTTTAAAATAATGTCCGATTTTGTATCTAAACGCCTTTGTTAGAATAAGTTATATATAAATCTAATATATATGGTAAGTTGCGCTTTCGAGACATGGTGTGTGTGGGGGGTGTAAGTTGTACCTAAAAATACGGTGAGGAATTTTTTTAAATTTGATTCAAAGATTTAGTCAAGTCTAGCTAATTAGGATAACTTCGTTAATTCGGGTTTCAATAAAGTTGCCTAAACCTTGGTAGTTTACATGTTACAATATTAAACTATTTCGTTTGTCAATTTAGTTCAAAACACACTACCTCCTATTATGGAAAGAGCAGTAGCTCTCTTCTGAGTGGAAAAAAATGAAAACCAATTGTAATCTAACTGGGACTCAAACCACTGATATTCTAATTGCTAGCTGGAAGCGCTAACTACCTGTACCATGAAAGCCGACATGGAATAAAGCATTAATACCTTACAAATATGAAACCCATAGTTTGCCTTTATTTCTTTATTCAGATATATTTTTATGCGATCGTTATTTCTTATGAACAATTAACTATATCGTGGAATGTCTACTGTTTTTCTCCTAAATTCTTTTGTAAGAAAAATTATTTTTCTTTCATCTGTGACTGTTTCCTACGTACAATTCGAAGACATTTATTACAACATCATACATTTTCATTATTCTTTGCCTTATTAAATATAGCCGCTATGCGGCCAACCTTCATCTGGCTTTTAAATGTACCGGAAAACAAACGTCCTCTCGACAAACGTCGTATCCAAGAACCTCTCGACAAACGTCCAGTATCCAAGAGAGACACTGAATTTAAAAACTGCACAGAATTATCACCCTCATTTTTCCGAGTGGCAACAGTGCTGATATCAGCAACAATGCTATATCAGCATGAATTTTGTTTCGCTGCCATTGTTGCTAATATAATGAGAGAGAATTATCGATTTGATGCGATTTCATCAGAAAACATAAAACAAAAAAATTCATATAATTAATTCTCCGTAAAAATCTGAAAGGTTTACGTCTAAAGGGAAAGCCCCTCTTAGAGTTTTTTTAACGTTGTTTTATCACAATGCGAGAAATATACATACATTTATGCATATTTTTCATTATTTAATTTCTTCAAATAGAATGCAGGACTCTAAAATTTGGTGGCAACAGTTTTAAAAGTGAAACTGACAAAGCCTCTTTGGACTAAAACATCTCATTCGAATTTTGAAAAATCTCTTCGAGGTGAGCTGGCTCTTGTCTAGATGCACCCTATGTACCAAATTTCGTAACCCGGAGTCTATTAGCTTACGTGCAGCACGAACGAAGACACACACACACACAGACAGGCTCTTCCTTTTATTATATGTAGAAATATGGAAGAATTCTAAATGTTTAATAAAAATTTGAATTTGAAGAAACTGGTTATGTAGATGATTTCTAAAACTCTGTTCATTTTCTACTAAATTCGATTAGCTTGACTGTAAATCCTACAATTAATGATTTCCATTAATGCTTCTCCATTTCAATAAGGCGCCAATATTCTTCGTGTGCTTCGCCTTCATCAGTTAACCAGCCCACAATTTTACTAATGCTTCTTTTCACTTTCTGGGACAATTTCATTAGATCTCTACGTGATTGCTGTGAAACAATTATTTGTTTCAAAATACAGCATATTATGCTACCATTAAAATGTGTCTTTAAAAATTAGAAAAATTTCATATTTACATTTCTGAAAAGGAACTTCATAAATAGAAAGGCGAAAATCTTTATGAAATTCACGACAAAATGCTGATAGGTTCCACAAAATTTTCTCACCTGCAAGTTAGCAATCATTCCGTTTTCTCTTCTAAATATCTATCAATCAAGCGAGATGCATCGAGAAACCAAGCACGTATTAGTAATGACATTCTGAATTAATGAATGAAGCATAAACTCATGCAGTCATGTATAAAGTTATTTTACGACATAAACAGCATTCGTATGTGAAAATATACATATAATGTATGAAAAATATTCTGCTAATTATTAAAGTTTTATTGGAACAATAAATGCTGTAAATGCAGTGTCTAGTTACTACAAGACTTAAGTTCATATATGTGTGGTATTAAAATATAGAATATCTTATCCTAGAACACGAGAGGTCCGTGGTAGGCTACGATCTCCGCAAACACTGGAGTTCATCTCCTGGGAAATTCGCGCTAGAAAATGGGATGAAACTTACGCAGAGAGCTCACATGTAATTTGCCCAAATCGAATAATACAATCCAGTCTTGTTTCATACATTTCCAAGAGTCTCAATAATGAACATCTTACATTGTTCCTCTAATTGATAAGTGTACTCCCAACTTCTCAGAAGATTTCTCTAAATCGATGGAAAACCACTGCGAACACTATTGGTAAATTAAAAAGTACAAAAATAGTTTTAATGAATGCAAATGTAATCCGTTTTCGCATATTTTAGGCCAAATTTAATTTTTTAAAAATTCGGGTTAAGAGATCCGGTTTAATATCTTATACAACTCCCATAACTTTACTGAATGTATTTTTAACTCAAACGTTAATCTTTTAATAAAGAGAAATCGAATTAGTAATTATGAACATTCGATATAAGAATGCAAACTAAAATAGTTATTAAATGTCTGAATTTTTAAAGTGATGTAAAATATTTCTATATTATTACTTATTTCTGTAATATAAATTAAACAGGCATTGCAAAATTTTAACTCCTCATACTTTTAAGAACTTAAACGCATGCAACAGGAAGATTAGACTTCTAAGTCACCGGAATTTAGTTCTCAAAATTCTAACTATACCTTTAAATATTAAATTTATTAAATTTTAAATATTAGCAAGCACTAAAAGAAACACAAGTAAGTTCCTTTTAGATATTTTATATCAGAAATTTGCAAATTATTGAGGGTCTTTTAAATATAGTATATACTCCAATTTGTGTTAAATCTATATAAAGTCTCAATAAATTTCAAGATTTACCTTTTTAATGATTTTCTTGATGTTGGATTACATTCCGGATAGCTGCTAGAAAACAATCTGATGTGTACACCACATGACTTCCTTGTACGGAATATTAAATTATATACATTTTTTTCCTCATTTCATTTGAACGTTGTGATAAGGTCACATAAAAGAAGAAGAGACTGAAGATTAATATGGACAAGGATGTCTCGTGAGAATAAACTGAAAATTATTTTTTTTTAACTTACAAAAGCGTTTTCAATAGTTGTTAAAATAGTCTTTATTAAAATAATTAAATCATTGGCAATGTTAAAAACGCAAGCTCGAGAGCCACGAAATGCTCTCGCACGTAAAATGTATAGAATTTGATTTTTGATAGAGATAGGTTTTTCTCTGCAGAATTGTATGTAGCCATTTTTTTAGCATTCAATAAATTTTATTATGCTGTGTTTAGTTTTCAACCTGATGTCACAACCCAGGGTTAGCATAGCGGTTTCGGCCACTACACCACAGCAGTAAATTTTAAAAGTTGGTGGCAGCTTTTAGGGATTGTTTCTGAGAGTAAATTTAGGAACGGACTTTTTCGCCTGTGAACTTGAGTTTTATGTAAACAGTCAAGACTTTCTTCTCTTCAAGAACGATCTAATTTTGCATGCAAGGACAGTTCGCGTGGTGAAGCCTCTTCAGTGACAAGTGACAGTGTGTCAGAAGGGAACGCCGGAGGAAGCGTGATCTAGTGCCGCAAAATAGTGAAATTTCCCGGACGAATATCCAAGTAGTGCCAGGAGAGTCAATCGAAGGCGTCTTCAAAATTGGTGAGTACCATTTTTGTGATTTTGGAGAGGTTATGCCAGTTATTCGAGACTTGGCTTATTTTGGATATAGAGCAGGAAAAGGATGCCTCTTAATTAGCATTTTTTATATACGCTTTGTTTGTAGGCATAGGTATTATCATTAAGTGTTGTAAGGCAATTTGTGCTCAGTGAATTATTCAGTTTTGGAGAGATAGACCTGTTGTTGTTTTTGTGTTATTGTTTTTCGAGGTAGGTTATTTTTCTTTAATTTTTCATAATGGGTGAGTTTATGAGGAAATTTACTAAAGCTCTGTTATTGGAGTTAGCGGAGGAGTTTGAAACAAATGTGTCTCAGGAAAATAGAATAAAAGAAATTAGGCAGGCTATTCTAAATGCCGAGGACTATGAAAAAGAAGCTGCGAAAGAACACGCGGCAAGAATTTGGGCTGCGGTTGAGCAGAGAAAAGCAGAAGAAATAGCCGAACAAGAGAGAGCAGAACAGGAACGTGAACAAGAGAGAGGAGAACGGGAACGGGAGCGAGTTTTTGAATTGGAAAGGTTAAAACTGATGAATGTGTTTCAGACTAATAGCCTAGCTTCCACGGTTTCGAAAGTTGAACAATCTAGAGAAAAAAGGGTTAATTTGAAAGATCTAGTACCGCGTTTTGAACCGAGTAATATAGATATTCCATTATTATGCTATTTGAGAAACAAGCTCAAAAAGAGAACGTTAATGAGATTGATTGGGTCTCACAATTAATTCCTTTATTACCTTACGATGTAGCCCAATTAATAGTAAAAGAACCAGCGGATAAAGGGGATGATTATCAGCATGTTAAGAAATTACTCATGCAGAGATTCAAGCTCAGTTCTTGGGCACTAAAAACAAAATTTGAAGAACATTCTAGGAAAAAAGGAATCTTATGGGTGGATTTAGTGCATGAATTGAGAGTGTATTTAGAGAATTGGTTGGATTCAGTAGAAGTTCAAGATTTTGAAAGTCTTAAGGAACTTATCCTCACTGAGCAAATTAAGCGGCGAGTCCCTCTAGAAATAAGAGAGCACTACTTAGACAATTGGGAAGAATTTAAAACAGCTTCCATTTTAGCAGAGAAATGCTACAAGTATGAGGCTTTGCGAAGAGATACGAAGACGTTAGAACAGAGAGCGGGGTTAAAGAAAACATTTGAGAAAGAGAGAGAGCGGTATGTTAATACTAACTCTAGTTACAATCAGAAAAGTAGTGGTCATCAAAGAATTAAATCAGAGGAGCATAGAAAAAAGCAAGTTTTCAATGAACCAGGTTTCGAGAAACAGCGGAAAATAAGGTGTTACCAGGAAAGGACGGACATATCCGACCTAACTGTCTATCGCTGGAAAAGAATAAGGCTAATCTGGTGAATAATCTAGGAACGGAGAGTTTAGGAAAATGTTTTGAGCCGTATTTCAAGAAAGCAGTAATTAATGGGATAGAGAGAGAATATCTGAGAGATACTGGAGCTGGTATAGATCTGTGTAATAGTACTTGGATTAATACTAGTGACTTATTAGGGGAAACTGTATGTGTGAAACAGCCTTTGGACACAGAATGTAAATGTTTACCTTTGGCGAAAGTCACCATTGAAGGTGATTTTGGTGTGGTCACCACAACTGCAGCGGTTACTCCGGTAGAGTTAGATAAAAAGAGTACTATTTGTTAGGGAATAAAACTGCACAGTTTATTGAGGAAATTAGGGAACGACCGGTTCTCTTGAATGCTGTGGAGACTCGTAGTCAGGCGCATGCGCGCAGGAGTTTAGAGAGAGCGAGTGCAAAAGACTTAGATTCCAGATCGGAAGAAAAGAAAGAGATAGAAAATGAAAGGGCCGTCAATAATGAGCATTCGGAAGAAAGGAATTTAACCAGTAATACGGAGGAAGCAATTGAAATTGCAGACATCAGTTTAGAAGAAAGGTCTATCCTTGCGGATGTTTCGCCAGCAGAATTCTTGGAATCACAAAAAAACTTGCGCTAGTTTAGCGACCCTATGGAAGAAAGGGGAAAGTAAAAATGAAAAAGAGTTTATAATAGTCAAGGAAAGACTATTCAGAGTGGCAGATTCTAAAAAAGGGGAAGATAAGCGTCAGCTGTGTGTGCCTCTCGTTTTTAGGAAAGGGATCTTGAAGTTATGCCACGAGGAAATCTCTGGTCATTTAGGGGTAACAAAAACCAAGGATAGAGTTTTGACACACTATTTCTGGCCTAATTGCTACCAGGAAATTGAAGAATTTGTGAGGACGTGCGATATTTGTCAGCGTGTAGGTCACAATAACGATAAAAAGAAAGCCCCTATGAAGATTGTGCCTGTTATATCAGAAGTGTTTAGCAGATTAAATATTGATGCAGTAGGACCTCTGATCCCTAGTTCGCGTGAAAATAAATACATAATTACGTCTATTTGTGTTGCTTCCAAATATCCAGATGCCATTCCTGTACAGAATTTAAACTCTAAATGTGTGATTCAAGCCTTGATACAAATCTTTTCTAGATCAGGTTACCCTAAGGAAATTCAGTGTGATTTGGGTAGATCGTTTACCAGTGAACTTACATCTGAGTTTTTTAGCAAGTTCGGAATTAAGGTGTATCATTCTTCTGTGTGTCACCCTCAAAGCAATTCTGTTGAAAGGTTGCATTCCACCTTGAAAAGGGTATTGAAGGCTTTGTGCTTGGAAAGCGGGAATGACTGGGAAGAATGTTTGCCATGTGCTTTGTTCGCCCTCAGAACTGTTAGCCATGAGAGCACAGGTTTTAGTCCCTGTGAGTTAGTACATGGAAAAAATTTGAGAATGCCTCAAACGATTGTGTATGAAAACTGGCTAGAGGAAGAACTTTCAGACCCCACTGTGGTCGAGTATGTTCTAGAGTTAATAAACAGATTAAAGAAGTGTCAGGAGCTGGATGTAGAGAGGATGAAAGAGTGTCAGAGTAAAAGGAAACTCTGGTATAATCGCAACACTGTTACGAGACGGTTTAAGGTCGGAGATCTCGTGCTTGTTTTAGCCACGTCTAAACCACACAAAATGGCTCTGAACTGGATAGGGCCAGGTAAAGTAACTAGTGTGATTTCCGAAACCAATTATACGGTAGAGATTCCAGGTAAGCGTAGCAGTGACACCATTTATCACGTAAATTTGATGAAACCTTAATATCAGCGCTCCGAGTTTGTGAATCTTGTGATGGAGGAGGTCATGGAAGATATTGAGGGAGAAGTGGATATTCCTTATCCCTTGGCTGATCCAACTCATGTAGATTTTTGGAAAATAGTTAGAGATAGTAAGCTAGAAGAAAGAGCTTCGGCAGAGGGAATAGAAAAATTCCAAGAAGTTATAAGGAAATATGGAGCGGTGTTTTCGTCTGACCCCGGCTGTACGTTTTTGGTTGAAATGGATATTAAATTGTTGGATGACACTCCGGTTAAAGTCAGGCCTTACCGAATGCCGGCGAGACAAACCGACATCCTAAAAGAGGAAATTAGGCGGTTGCTTGAGTTAGGAGTCATAGAAGTCGGGCAATCTGATTATGCTTCGCCTATGATCTTAGTAGAGGTCCCAGGTAAAGATCCTCGTCCTTGTATAGACTACAGAAAATTAAATTCAAAAACTATGACCGTATTTTTCCCTCTTCCCAATATTGAAGAAGTGGTAGAAAAATTCAGCGCAGCTCCATTTATCACAATCATGGATCTAACCAAAGGATACCACTCACAGAGCATGCACGGAGGTATGCCGCATTTGTGACACCTTTTGGATCTTTCATCCCGAAGAAAATGATGTTTGGGCTTTTAAATGCGCCTTTCTATTTTTGTAAATTGATCGCTCAAGTTTTAGGATGTCTGGACAATTTTGTTCTACCGTATATTGACGACATCGCAGTCTTTTCGCCGACTTGAGACAGGCATATGAAGGATTTGGATGTGGTTTTAGGTCGCCTTCAGGAGGCTAAATTGACTGTTAAGCCCTCGAAATGCAAATTCGCACAAGACCATGTGAAATTTCTGGGTCATGAAGTAGGGTCTGGGAAAAGGTCGCCTAGTGAGGCCAAGATTCAAGCAATCAGAGATTTTCCGATCCCCACTACTAAAACACAGATACGTAGCTACCTTGGTACTGTGGGCTACTATGCAAGGTACATAAAAGACTACGCCAGTATTGCGTCACCTTTGACAGACGCTTTGAAGGGGAAAAACAAAAATGAAAAAGTGATTTGGACAAAAGAGTGCGACGAGGCTTTCAATAAACTGAAGACCAAACTAGTAAAAAGTCCGGTTTTATTTGCACCAGATTATTCTAAAGAATTTATTGTGCAGACAGATGCCAGCTTATATGGTGCGGGTATTCTGTTGTCTCAAATTCAGGATGGGGAGAAACACCCTATACTGTATCTTAGCAAAAAGTTTACTAAACCGGAGCGAAATTATAGCACCATTGAAAGAGAACTAGCGGCCATTATTTATGGACTGAAGAAACTAAGTCATTACTTAGACGGACAGAAATTCAAGATCCAAACGGATCATAATCCGTTGACTTTTTTAAACAAAATGATGGGATCAAATTCTCGTTTGACTCGCTGGGCATTGTGTCTCCAACAGTACAACTTTGAAATTGTTCATAGGCCAGGCAAATTACACGGTAATGCAGTCGTGCCCTAGTCTAGTGACTGAATATCACTAGTGGATATAAAGTAAGGTAAAAAGTAATGAAAATGGGTGAAAATGATTTTTGTAGAGTTTTGGAATTATATTTGTGTAGATTCAAAATTGTTTGCATTGTGTGTTTCATTTTCAAAAAAATTGTTAGAATTAAATGTTTTATTTTAAGTATTAGCATTGTGTAAAATTTGAGGAATATGCTTTGTATAAGGCACACTTTAGGAGTAGTTTAAATTATTTTTGTTGTATTTGTGCGGTTATGGTATCTAAAAATAAGTGCAGGGTAATGTAACTGGCTTCTCTATTATCACTTAAATGGTTACCACTTGTGTTTTGAAAGCAGTGAAATGTATTTAGAATTTTTCCTTCCATAGTCAAGAAAAATTTCTTTATGAGGGGAGGAGTTGTGATAAGGTCACATAAAAGAAGAAGAGACTGAAGATTAATATGGACAAGGATGTCTCGTGAGAATAAGCTGAATTTTTTTTTTAACTTACAAACGCGTTTTCAATAGTTATTAAAATAATTAAATCGTTGGCAATGTTAAAAACGAAAGCTCGAGAGCCACGAATTGCTCTCGCACGTAAAATGTATAGAATTTGATTTTTGATAGACATAGGTTTTCTCTGCAGAATTGTATGTAGCCATTTTTTTTAGCATTCAATAAATTTTATTATGCTGTGTTTTGTTTTCAACCTGATGTCACAACCCAGGGTTAGCATAGCGGTTTCGGACACTACACCACAACGTCTTGAATTGAATTAAATGTACTTCGTCGATAGCGCATAAACCACAATAGATTAAATACTCTTTAAAATTCACTATATTTGTTTATCATAGTAACACTCTAGCGCTAGGTTCATTCAACAGCGTCATATTTCGTTTATTTTATAACCTTTACCTTCACTCGCATTTGGTACCAACTGTATGGTAGTAATTGGTAACTTACTGATCACCAGTAGATCAAGTAATAGGCCTTTCACGTTTGTGTATCAAAATGAAGATGTACTATTGGTACATCTAATCATCCAGGGGCGTAGAATGCATTCAAAAACTATGAGGCTTGGAGTAATCTGGTCGTGGGCAAGCAAATGTTTCCATAGATCTTAAGTTGTAAAGCAATCTTTTACAAATGGTCGCATTCAGTCTCTGCTAAATTTTAATTCGGAGTTATTTAAGAAGAAGTATTCTGAATTGAGAGCACTTTGTCACAGGATAGGAAAACAATTTAAATCTGCGCTCAATTAATCAGTAATGTCCTTAGCATGCACCGAAATGTCAAAGTTCAATTAGACTTTGGTCAAAAACATAAAGTTTATAAAAATTAGTAGAATTTGCATTCACACACAATTGTCTTTGGTAAAAAACACAAAGTTCATAAATTATGTAGAATTTGCAATCGCTCAAAAGTCACATCACATGAAGATACGTTAAATTTTTATCCGCAGATACGCCCTTGTGGGCGTGTCAACGAAAAACGTAGCGTAATTTCCACTTCAAATCTTGGAATAAAACATAAAGTTTACAGTCATGAATACAAAATAGATTAAATACAAAGAAAAATAAACTATTGACATTTTTACAGTTACCAAGATGCGTTATGGTGTATTGTGCGGGGCCTTTTTACCACGTTTTCAATTGTAGGATCGTAGTCACACAAACTTCGGAATATTTTATAACTCAGAATGCACAAAATTTATATCATCTGAAGAATTATCTAATCGTTGCCACATGTTCTATTCAAATCTATATAGTATATATAAGCGAAATACCACTGACTCATCACGAGATCTCCGAAACTATGTATATACCCGATTGACTTCGGGTATATACATAGTTTCGGATATTGTCTTCGGGCATATACATAGTAATTTTTCATTCCACGATGTATACGAGCACTGAGAACAGATTTTACCTAAATCCTGTCCAAAATGTATTTTTGTTATACAATAGAAGTTTTTCATACATTTGGATTTCAAATCCAAGTTCAGAATTTTATTTTATTAATGCCAAAACTAGATATGAAATACAATGTTGCCAATGAATGCATTTTCCTTTAAAATTATTAAATTCGTAAATAACTTGCATCTTTCCAATGAATACAGACAACATTTAAACGATAAGATTGATAATAACATTTATATTTAACTGTTAACTTGAGTTTCATGAAAGTAAATGTTACGGCTACGAGAAATAAATTATTGTGATGAAAAATAAAAATGTTATGTTATTTATAAAAACTGCCTTACATAAAAAATCAAGGACAAATAATTATAATTGATTAAAAAATTTAATTTAATAAATTTAGAAAATGAAGAAATATTTAAAAAATTCAGGCCCACCAGCGGCCGAGCGGTAACGTCGCTGAACACTGCTAGTTCGGGCCGAGGTTCGAATCCCGCGAACGGGCTGGCTGCATGGGTGTTTTCCTGGTTTTCCCCATGTGTAACGTGTATACGAGCCAGTTTCCCTTAGAAAGTCCTCCACGAAGGTATCCCTCTCCTTAGGCAGATAGCCCTATCGTGCTTTGCCGTAATTAAATACACACACACATTTAAAAATTCTCACAAGATGTCCTTAGTTTTATGTTGGCAATTTTTCGTGATGTAGGCTTACTGGGGATACCGCCACGTTAAATAAAAGGGACGCATCCCAATACACAGTACCTCATGGGTGATGTGGAAATCTGTGTAATCTGTCTTTGCTGGTGTACGGTGACATATCGATGGCATGCGAATTGAGAATTATTATTGTTTCTCATGTGTTTAACAACTGGAATCGGTTTAAATGCTACATTCAAATGCTATCTGGCGCTCTTTATAATACTGAAGATTTATACTTATGGCTATACTTGTAATGTGTAAGCCAAACACGTATTGGATCTATATGTGAAATTATGGCGGCTGCCGAGCTATTTCCTTATCAGTTCGAAGTGAATCAATGTGGCTGCCGTATAGCTTCCGTTGGTGAAGCAGTTCAGGGAAGAAAAAAGATTACGTTTTACGGGAAACTATAATAGTGGTCATTTTGATGTTTATATTGAAATAGTTGAATTAACAAATAGTGCTCAAGTTATCTTAGTGATGATAATGGGAAACAAAATGAAGTAAATGTGTCATTTTTAGAGTCTCAACCTCAAGAAAATCTGTTTGTGTTAGTTTCAAATAGTGGTAATGTTAATCTTAGTGATAATAATATGAAACAAAATGAAAAAAATGTGTCGATTTTAGTGTCTCAACCTCAGGAAAATGTGTCGGTGTTAGTTTCAAAGCCTCAATCAATATCTAACATTGATTTCTCCAGTTCAAGTGAATCGATTATTGATGATGTAATAGCTCTTCAACTAAATAAAGGTAAGAAAAGAAGAAAAAGATTTAAAAATTCAACTAGATCTAAGCAAGCACGACAGTTACTAAAACGTATACTCAAAGTCATCCTGAAGTACGTAGAAAAGCTGCTTCAAAATACAGTGAAAGCCATCCCGAAGTTAATAGAGCATCTGTTATTAAATACAACGAAAAAAGATCAAAAGTTGAATTAGCGCTTTGGACGAATGTCTGGCTTCAAATATAAAACAGATATTGACTATTCAAATGATGAAATCGTCAGTATCAGAAAACGTTTGCTCAGTTTGTAGAGCCGCGCTTTAAAATGGAAAAAAGAACCTCCAGGAATGTGTAGTGTTGGGTCAAGCCCAGCTTCCTACTATTGGGCCCTACCCTGAACCTTTGAATAGTCTTCTTAACTACAAGGATCAGCTTTCAGAACATTTTCTTTCTACAATTCGTAAGTATAACGGATGTTTTCAGATGACATCATTCGGAGCAAAAGAATTGAAGGAGGGAAATTTTATGCCAACATTTAAAGTTCAGGGGCAGGTATACAACAGGTTAGATAGCTTTATGACTAAACTTTATCAACAACCTTCGTTTCTTTAGTTATATTTTCTTGGTGACGACGAACGTGAGCCAGATATTCGTTGTGGTATTTTCCCAAGGGTTAAGCCAGAATTAGTTAGCCAATTACAAAAGGAGCTACATGAACACAACAGGTACATTCTCGATTTCAAGCCTGCTGTTGATTCAGTTCCTAAAGATCAAAAGGAGTTCGAGGTTAATGCCGATGAAAAGACCATCTGGAGAACATAAAGGTCTTTTGAATGCTTGTCAAAATAAAGAATTGGCTGTGCTTATTATGGGTCAGTATGTAGAGACATTAGGTATTTTTTTTTTTTTGGAAGCAGAGAGAGGAAAAATTAGCAACGCCTTCTCCGGGAATCGAACCACGGACCTCTGGAATGCCGGCACAGCGTGCTACCGTTACAACACGAAGGCACGCTGGAAAGTGAGAGAAATACCTTATAAGTATTTCGAAAAACGGGATATCATTCTATACAGTAGAGATAATAAATTGGTACGAATTAGTGAAACGCATCGTGCTTACGATGCTCTTCAGTACCCTTTGATGTTTTTTCGCGAGCAAGATGGTTATTGTATAAATAATCCAAAACTTGATAACAATACTAGGGTTTCTATCAATAAACCCATCTCTGCTTCTGAGTTCTACAGCTATAGGTTAATGGAGAGTTCACCTTTTTAATCAGTTTTTGGTCGATATGTATGCAAAAATTGAAACTGAAAGGCTTAGTTGAATTCGCAAAAATAAAAAAAAAACTTAGGAATGAGGAATATGCCCACTTAAAGACGCTACGGCAAAAACAGGTATACAGTCTTCAGAAATAGGTTAAATGGTTGTGTTACCGTCTTCGTTTACTGGAGGTTTTCGCTACATGCATGAACGATTTCAAGGCACTATGACATATGTAAGACATTTCTGACGTCCAGATTTATTTATTATATTCACTTGCAATCCCAAATGGTCAGAAATAGAAGATCTCCTCAGGTAAGGACAAAAACTCTTATGTAGACACGATATCATTGCAAGGATATTTCATTTGAAAGTTAAGCACATGATGAATCTTCTGACAAAAGGTTTAAAAGGTATTTCTCCCGCCTTCCTAGCTTGCCTTCGTGGTGTAGTGGTCAGCACACTGAGCCGGTATTTCAGAGGTCCGTGTTTCAATTTCCGACGAAGGCGATTGTTAATTTTTCATCTCTCCGGCTTCCAAAAAATTACCTAATGTCTCTAGACTTCCAAGAATCCTAATGTCTCTACAGTGGCGCCCGAACTAAAAGAGTTCTGGATGATGACTCTCCACATCCAGGACTTGGCGACTGGGTCCCCTAAAAACCCCAGTCATCCTTTAAAAGGTGGAGTATGTAAGGTATTTCTCCCGCCTTCTTAACTTGCCTTCATGGTGTAGTGGTTCTGCACGATGGGCCGGTATTCCTGCCGAACTGGCTCCGTGGTTCGATTCTCGGCGAAGGCGTTGCTCATTTGTCATCTCTCTGGCATTTCCAATTAAACTAATGTCTCTACAGTGACGCCGGAACTAAAAGGGTGTTGAATAAGGATTCTCCACACCCAGGATTTGTCGATTGGGTCCCCTAAAAACCCCAGTCGCTCTTTAAAAAGAGGAGTATATAAAGTATTTCTTCCACTTTCCTAGCGCACCTTTGGGGTGTAATGGTTCTGCACGCTGGGCTGGTATTCCAGAGGACTGTGGTTCGATTCCGGCGAAGGCGGTTACTCATTTTTCATTTCCTTTGCTTCCAAAAAAAAAAAAAAAAAAAAAAACCTAATGTCTCTACAGCTTGTATTTTGGCAATACTAGGTGTAACATATATGCTGTGGAATGGCAGAAGCGTGGACTTCCACATGCTCATATTCTTCTCTGGTTGGAAGAAAAAATAAGACCTAACTCTATTGATGAAGTTATAAGGACTGAATTACCTGACCCAGATCAGAATCCAACTCTTCATGAAATTATTAAATCAACGATAATTCATGGTCCGTGTGAAGTCTTCAACTTCAGTTCACCCTGCACGCTGGCTGGTATTTGCACTAAACGATACCCAAGGCCCTTTCTTAAAAAAAACTCAAAAAGGTAAAGATGGATATCCTCAGTATCGAAGGCTGTCTCCAGAAGATAGTGGAATAGCAATCAAAATTAACTGAAAAGATATTGAAAATCAATGGGTGGAACCATATAACCCTGTTTTGTCACCTACTTTCAAAGCTTATGTCAATGTTGAGTATTGCAATTCAGACAAATCTATTAAATGAATCTGCAAGTATGTAAATAAGGGCTCTGATCAGGCAGCGTTTGCCATTGAAAATTTAAGATATAGTTCTAGGTATAAGACAGGACGATACATAAGCAGAATTGCGTATCTTTTGTTTCCATATTCAGGAGAGATATCCTTCTGTTTTTCCTCTTGCTGTTCACTTTAAAAATGGTCAAAGAGGTTTTTTTTTTTTTCTTCCAGAAGAGAACGTTGTTAATAAAATCGCAAATCCTACGAAAACAACGCTTAAGACTTTTTTCAATCTTTGCGAAGATGGTTTTGCACGAACTCTTTTATACTGTGAAGTTCCAAGTATTAAGTATGGAGGAAAAACGAATTTATTGGAAGGAAAAAAGGTAAGGTTGTGACAGGTTTTTCAGAAATTAAAAAAGATCATGTGTTAGGTAGAGTGTATACTGTCCATCCCGATAATGCTGAATGCTACTTCGTACGGCTTCTGTTACATGAGATTCGTGGTCCTACTTCATTTGAAAAATTAAAAACTGTAAAAGGAGTGAAGTATCCGTCTTTTCAAGCAGCTTGCAGAGCACGTGGATTACTGGAAGACGATATTCATTAAAATCGTACATTAGAAGAAGCTTCTATTTTCGATTCTCGTTATAAAATTAGAGTTATTCAACGATTATGTTAGTTTTTCTCAAGTAGCAGATCCGATAAAATTATGGGAAAAGTGCCGGAAACGTTTGGCAGAAGATATCCAAAAACGAATGGACAGAGAGAGAAGAGATGTTGAATTGTTGCTGATACCGTTTACAACCAATGTCTTATCCTCCTTAAAGATATTGTTACATTATGCCAGGTAAGTCATTGTTACACTTTGGGCTTCCAGAGCCATTAGAAGAGAAAAGCTCAATTATTAACAACCATCAGTACATGAGTGAATTGGCTTACGATGGATCTCAGTTGATCGAAGTAGTTTCTTTAGGTGTTTCGAAATTTAATCAAGATCAAAAACACGTTTATGAGGAAGTCTTATGCAGTGTTGATACTAATTCACGGCCGTTGTTCTTTCTTGATGCTCCTGGCGGAACTGGAAAAACATTCTTGATTAATCTTGTGCTTGATAAAAATTAGGAGTGGAAAAATATCGCTATTGCTGTTGCTTCATTAAGGATTACAGCCACGCTAATAGATGGCGGCAAGACGACTGACTTAGCTTTCAAACTACCTCTCAATTTGAATCATTCTGAGAATCCTATTTATAATATCTCCAAGCAAAGTGGCATTTCACATACTTAAAAAAAGCTCTTTTTTTTTAGAGAAAAAAATTATAGTATGGGACGAGTGTACTGTGGCCCTCAAGAAAGGTATTAAGGCTCTTAACCGGACACTTCAGGATATCAGAGGGAGTAATCAACTGATGAGCGAGTTGACTGTGCTTTTAGCTGGTGACTTTAGACAGACTTTGCCTGTTGTACCACGAGGGACACGCACAGATGAAATTAAAGCACGTTTAAAATCTTGAATTCTAAGTCTTATCGCTAAAAGTTAACATGAGGGTCTCTCTTCATAATGACTTGAAAGCGAAAGAGTTTTCCGAACTATTGATTGACATAGGTAATGGAAATATTACAGAGCAAGAAGGAAAGATAGTTATTCCAGATAACCTTTGTAATACTGTGGGAGATTTGATTACTTTGACTGATAGAATACACCCAAATATTGAACATGTCACACTAAATAGTTTATCGTGGTTGAAAGAAAGAGCAGTTCTGACTTCAACAAATAAATCAGCAGATAGAATTAACACCTTTATGCCAGAAAAACTAACAACTGAACAGATGAAGTATAAGTCTGTGGATACGGTCATAGAAATAGAAGATACTGTTCATTATCTTGTGGAGATTTTGCACACTCTCAATCTACCACGTATACCGCCTCGTATTCTTTGTCTAAAAATTGGTACGCCAATAATGTTGTTGCATAATTTGAATCCTCCCAAATTATGTAACGGCACCAGACTCAAACTGAAAACTCTAAGGAAATCTTAGAATTTTTCCTTAGACTGAAACTGAAAACTCTAAGGACTATAAAAGCGTCCATTTTTAACGGAAAGTATGAGGGCGAAAATGTATTTATTCCGAGAATACCACTAATTCCATCAGATTATCATTTTGAATTTAAGCGTTTGCAGTTTCCAGTTAGAGTTTGCTTTGCGATGACTATCAATAAAGCACAAAAGCAGGGTTTAAAATTAGCTGGCGTAGATTTACAAAACGACTGTTTTTTTCGTGGTCAATTTTATGTGGCGTGTTTAAGAGTTCACCTGAGAAACTCATCGCTCTTCAACCAGAAGAACGTACGAAGAATGTGGTCTACAGAGATGTTTTATAAATTCATGTGTATTATTTTACAGTTTTATATATATTTAACTGTTATCAAAAGTTTCAAGAAAATAAATGTTATTAAGAGAAATAAATTATTGTGATGAAAATTAAAATGTTGTTGTTATTTATAAACATTGTCATACATAAAAAATCAAGGACAAATAATTATAATTGATTAAAAAATTTGATTCAATAAATTTTAAAAATGAAGAAATATTAAAAAATTCTCACACTATGTCCTTATTTTTATGTTGGCAATTTTTCATAGTGTAGGCCTACTTGGGGAACCGCCACGGTAAATAATGGGGACGCATCCCAATATACAGTATCTCATGGGTGATGTGGAAATCTGTGTATGACAGATTCACTGACTGGCACTATATTTCCCGACTTTAAAAAATTTACATTAATTATCAATTCGAAATTAGACATTTCGTCCGTATAAAAGTCTAGGTTCCCATTCAAATAGATAATGCGCCCAACAAAGCGAGCGGGTATCAGTTCTATAATAAATCTAAAATGATGTATAAAAGAAATTAAACAAACACAGAAAGAAAGAAACAGTTTTTCACAGACGATTCAGTATTTCTCATTCAATTAATTCAGTCCTCACTTCGCGACAAGGCGAAAATACACAAAAACTCAAAATATCTATATTAAAAGTTGCGAAGTAAATCTTCAAACACTTATTTCCTCGAATAAATTTCAGAATGGATTAAGCATGATTTAATTCGCAATAATAAATGAAGGCGTTATCTTTGTTGTTGCGATGCTTAGTTTTCTAGATTGGCAACAAAGCCACTATTCTGCTAAGTTTCAAATATAAACAAACATAGCCTCCATGGTAATCAAAAAGTACGCTTAGCCGCAATTAGAAAACTTTTATATTGTTCATAATTCCACAATTACTGCATGCAAGTTAACTAAAGGCATAAAAAAGCTTAACCAGAACAACATAAGTCAATCAATTTTAAAGCAAAAACCATAGGGACCAATAGAAATATTCTGGCGCTAGGTTCACTTAACACCGGTAGATCTCATTCATTTTATAACACAGAATGCAAAAAAAAATTATATCGTCTGAAGAATTATCTAATCGTTGCCACATGTTCTATTCAAATACTATAATAAATCAAAAACAATGTATACGAAAATTAAACCAAAAAAAAAAAAAGTTTTTCACAGACGATTTAGCGCTGCTTATTTAATGCTCATGCGCTACTCGTAAACATTCTCCAATGTCCGAAACAGACTGGCACAGTATTTTCTGCTAATATGAAACACTTATTTCCTCGAATTTCATTACAGATGCATTTCTCATTCAATTAATTCAGTTGTCACTTTGCGTCAAGATAAAAATAATTAAAACGCAAAATATCTTCATTAAAAATTCAAAGATGTATTAAAACATAAATGGACGTTATGCTGAGTCAATATATGAGATAATTTAAAAATTTAAATAATAATTTCAGAATGGATTAAGCATAATTTAATTCACAATAATAAAAGAAGACGTTACTTTGTTGTTGCGAAGCTTAGTTCCTCTATATTGGCAATAAATCCATTATCCTGCTTATTTTATCTGCTATCCACTCTTTTAAGTCGTGTAAACAAATATGTCTGCTATGGTAAAAAAAATTAGGCTTAACCGCACTTAAACAAATTTTAAGTTGTTGATAATTCTACAACTATAACACGCAGGTTAACTAAAGGCTTAAAAACCTTAACCGGAAGATAAGAACAGCATAATTCAATCATTTTTGAAGCAAAAAATGCACAATTTAAAAACATATAAGAATAAAGAAACTGAGTTCACTGAGCTGAGTAACAGACTGGATGCATATATACATGCATTTATATACTGTTGGTGTTGCCGATTGCAACGAAAAAGGGAGGTGCACATCTACATGTTATAGCAGTCCCATATACAAAATTTCAACGTTCTGAGGCTATTCGTGTTTGAGTTATGCTAGATACATACATACATACATACATAAGTACGTACGTACGCCTCGAAAAGATCTCTTCTGAGTCCATTTTAAATCAATTTAACAATTCGTTTGAGGAAAAGGAGTCCTTTATTCTGTCCTTACGTACAGATGTCACGCAAAAACATCGCTAAACTGCATGCGATAGCGATTAAAATGGATATTTTGAAATTAGGGGTACCTGAAATTTTTCGTGATTATTATACTTCCTTTACTTCGTACAAAGAAGTAAAAATATCATGACTTTTTGTGAAAATCATTCGAACTTATAATACAGCAAAAAGAACGCATACGAAAATGGCGACATTGCTGAACTGAAGGATTTTTGTGAGCAATGGTTGCCGAAAAAAAATTATGCGCGTGGTTGCCAGTGTTTGACACAATCGAAAAATTTGATGACTTCTGGTGGTTGCGACCTGACTTGTTCAAAGACATTTTCAGCCACTGCACGTCCAACTATCAATCAGTGATCATACTGCTTGGCCGATAGTGGCTTTTAAATTAATTAATGTTAATCCATATTAATTAAATGTTATAACTATATATACACGATTTAAGTTTGTTATATGTAGTGAATCCTCTCATGATGAATGCCTTTAAAAATGAATGCATTTTCTGATGTATAATTAAACTTTAGCTACATAACTTATAAAAGTCTTTTCTAAGACAATCACTTTAATCAGATCGACACCATGCTACATTCATCAAGGAGGTCACAGAATATGTAATTTTTGTGATTCAAATTAAAATAAAAATATTTCGAGCTATATGCAAATTAAGGAACATATCTCCAAAAGAGCATCTTTTTCCTAAGGAAATGGGTTTTTACACATTTCTGAAATTAAAATCTTTCTTTTATCTTAGCATGACTTAATTTGTTCTACTTGTGGTTGTTAAACTTTGGTTAACTTAATTTATTTCATAGGCTTTTGTGAAGCAGTATACTTTAAATGATTACGATACTTTAGTAAATTGCTTTATATTAATGTTTTTCTTCCCACTTTATGCAGTTGGAAAAGTATAACAAATCAAACAAAGTATAACAAAACAAACTGGAGCTAAATTTTTGTGGAATTATAATAGACAAAGTCTCAGGCAGTACATGAAGGTTATCTGCCTAGGTTATTGCAATCGTCGCCGTTATTTCGAAATCGGCAATTTAATACATGCATTCGTATGGTTTTATATTTTAATTTTCGTAAATCTTAGATGACTAACCTAAGATTAAGATGCCTAAAGGAAAATGTAAAAGTATTAAATGTAGAAACGTTCTTAAAATTTACTAAAGAAGTTGCTGACGTTCGGTCAGGAAAGTCGCAAAGAAGTACTTTTTGTTTTGGCAGTTAATTTATTTTGTAAAGTTTAAACGATTTTAAGAAAGGAAATGTTTAGTAAAACGGAAAAAAAGTAAGTAAGCAAGTTCAATTGGATGAATATTTTAATTGGGAGTTTGGGTGTTTTTGAAATTCATAAAGAAAATTTACAACGTGAGTATTTTTGTAGGTGCTTGCTCAGCAAAGATCACTGTAAAAAAAAACCTCGAAGTTTACAGACAAAAGTCTTGTATAGTTACAGAAATGCGAACAATTACGAAGGAAATACCTGTAACGAACACAGAACCAAACGAAACTGTAAACTCTACAGGAGTTTTTCAAGAAGTTTTGCTTCGATTTTGTCCGTAGCGTGTGATCACGTGGCTTAAAACGGCTGAGAGAGAAGAACCAATCAGGAAGAAGGTGGAAAAACAGCGTCTTAGCGGGAGAGTTCAACGATAGTCGCCATGTTAGCCATTATTTTTGCTATGGTCGAGGTAAGCTCGAAATAGTGTTTGACGTGTATTTTACTAATTTTATGTAATGTATTTGTTATGTTCTTTACACTATCTATAATTAAATTCTTTTAATGTTTAGCTTATAATTCTAATGCTCCTAAATAAACCTGTGTTGAATTATTGTTAGAGTTCAAAATCACAGAGCTTGTGTTCCATTTAGTAAAATAACAACTTTTATTCGTTACATCTGCAGGTGTCTGCAGTTAAACTGCTCATATTTATAAACAGAAACAAATTTGTTAATATGTTAGTTTAAAAACAAATAAGCTTAATATTAATGTTCTATCTATAGTCTAATAATTTCTCATGTTAAATATTTATGTATCTTTTAAAACATATCGCGTTAGAATATTCATATTTTTCATTTTGTTGACAGATGTAACATTATTATTCCATACATGTTATCATTAATCCCAGCGTGAACTGCTTTAGAATATTTTTCAGAGCATTATTACACTATGTATGTTATTATTAATCTCAAAGAAAAAGAAAAAATAAATGTAATATATTTAAAAAATTCGACAAAATAACTGAACATACATTAAAAATGGAATATCATTTCATTTATACATGCGATAAGTTCGCCTTAAAAGATTATACAGTCGGATAGCAATTACATATTTGTAAAAGTATTCAATGTATATTATTTTTTGTGTTAAAGATAGTTTTAATCCAGGACAGTCTTTACCAACTTATAAAGCATCTATTAAGTTACATTATTACCAACATTTACAAAAGGCAATCGAAATGCCGTGACTTTGACATATTTTTAACTATGATGTAACATACTAGGAACATTAAAGAAAAAAAATTCTATTTTTTCCTTTATGCTTGTTGAAAAGTAAAATATTAATAAAATGGTACAACATTCATTCTAGTACTTACAATGTAAATTTACATATAAATTTGCTATAAATTTTGGTGCAAAGTTCATTATAAAATGCATTTGCTAATATTTAATAGTTATAGCATTCAATATCAAATCATGGAAATATTAGTAATGATACGTCAGTTGCATATATTAATTTCAATACTCAGCTCAATGCCAAATTTCTTCTATATCTGAGATAACATGTATTGTGTCATCTTTTCATTTAAAAATCTCTTTCAGATATATTTTAATGTGAATTATTTTCAAAATTATCCTCATTAGAATGAATGTTGTTCTCTTTATTATGTTTGAAACTGCCGTTACGCTAAAAAATATATTCAGAAAACTATTTATTGCTGAATGTTTAAAATAAGTTCTACTGCTCCTTTTTGACAAAGAGTATCCATTTGAATTGCAGTTGGTTTTAATTAATCGTTGGTTGTATTTTTAAGAACTACTTGATAAAATTCAACAAATTAGTTCAATCTATGAGTTCATCTGAAAAACCTAAAATTTTTATTCCAATTCTGTCATGTGTATATATTTCAAGAATGAAAAAGAATTACAAATTCACTATCCAACAATACTGAGTAATATGTTGTTGATATAGCCAAACTTAAAATGACCCATTTTAAAACCAGATTAAATAAATCATCGCATATTTTCGGTCATCGAATTTCTTTGGCGTTAAAAGTGTCATAGATTTAGTAAATCCAAGGGTCAAGGTAAGCTCAAATATTTTTTTTCATAGTTCATATTTGCTAAGTTATAAATTTTGCTGATGCAAAAGTTATGTAACTTATGCAAACATATGCTTAGAGTATTTGAACTAGTGTTGAAAAATCACTGGAATTTAAAATGTAATTGACAGTATGCCTTAAAGCTTGTTTTGGTAAAATCATATTTATGGGTGCCCCTTGGCAAAATTTGGCGATTTTTGGCAGTACATGGATACCGAGTTTGTGCAATTCTTTGACCATGTTATTTTGGCTTGTGTAGCGACGATTTGTGTGCCAAAAACCGCCGCTACACGAAGACAGATTGCACATACTCGGTATCCATGTACACATCGACCTATTTTCACTTAAAAAAAATCTGTGAATTGTACAAACTTGGCATCGCGCACTCCCTTGACTTTATCCATGTACACATCGACCTATTTTCACTTAAGAAAACATCAGAGAATTGCACAAACTTGCGCTCCCTTGATAATACAGGGAGCACCCTTCAATATACTCTAACTGCTGTTTTTCATAAATTAAAACATTTTAGGCATTTAAGATATCTTCCTGTAAGTTACAACTAAATGAATGACTCTTAAGCATAAAAATTTCAAATTTTTATGCGTAAGAGTAGAAGGAGTTATACACTTTTTAAATAACAGTGTCAGAAAAATATACTTTTTAAAATATGTAAACCATTGTTTGAAGTATAGAAAAACCTTCCTTAGCAACTATACCTCTTTAAGTGATTATGTCAAGTATTCTGGTGATACAAACATTGATATTAATTATCACTGAGAATCATGCTTTGTGAAGTAACCACCTCCATTAAATATCAAAATTGTACAAAATTATGGAAAAGTTATAGAGTGGTTTTACTGTATACTTAAAGTATATCATATCACTGTTAGATATTGATGATGTAAAAGATATTATCTAATCATAAATATTTCAAGCATTAAATAGCTTAGTGTAAGTCAATAAGTTTCAAGATTCTGACTTTGTACCCTGTCTTTCACTATGTAATATTTTTCTAGCAACTGTGTTAAGTACCAGTAAGTAAGTTTCTGTCTTAAATACCACTTAATGTAATCAGCTATCATCTGTTCTGTCTGTAAAACTTAATCGTAATAAGTGAACAAATGAATATCTGTAAAACTAAAGATGACACTCTATGTAAAAAATACAAGTATTAAAATGTCTATGAGAGGAACATTTAAAATATTAAATCCATGATCAATTTTTGCGACATCTAAGATAGAAAATACCCAAACTGACTAGTTAATTCAGAGGATGAATGCATGTAACATCATTGTTCATGTGTTTGTTAATTGTGTAAGTATTGAAGTTCATGCATTAATTGTTGATAACTATATTATTGGCCTTATATATATATACTTGCATTTCAAAATTTTGTATATTTTGCCAGTGAGCTAAGTATTAAATGCTGTTACGTATAAGTTCATATTATGTGGAAAAGTAGTTTTTGATCTAACACTTTCTGATAATTTTTTAATGTTGATCATCAAGCTTAAAGCATATGGCTGAAATTACCAGTATTAACCATAATTTAATTATTCTCCTGTTTCAGCGTTTCTCAAACTTTTTTCAAATAGAGATTATGTGAATTATCATAATTTGTGAATCACCTTGCTGCTGTTCCCTTCGAAAGCAATTTTTTAGCATATATTACTACTAGTACACTTATATTTTAATATATAATTAAAATCTGTTATATTTCATAATTAAGTCCATTGAAGAAAAGTTATATTTCTAATATTTCAAGATTATTAATGAGAAGGATGATTTGTAATTCTTGCATGGCTCTTCTATATTTGGATATATGATGGTAAGACCACAGTCTTAGTGGATATATGATAGTATATTTGGATATATGGTGGTAAGTACCACAGTTATAGTGCTTTAAATCCATCTTTTACTGCTAAGACTGAGTGGGAAGTCTGTAAGTAGGGTAACCAATAATAAATTTCATAAAATGTCTATCTTACGAGAAAAGGTGATAGATGATTGTCATATGTAACTTTTTAAACTCTGAGATTTTTCAACTAAATTTTTTTGTCTCCTTTGGAAACTTCGGAGGACCATGAGGGCAAGCTGTATGATCCACAGAATGAGAAGTGCTACCTTAATACATTTCAATTTCTAGAGAAATTAATCTTAAAAAAATCTGATCATTATTAAAACTACTTTACAGATTTATTTTATATTACAAATAAATATAGTAAATATCTAATAAACCTCAAATTATTTTCTGCAAAATGAATTATTTAAATTTGTACTGTTTTTGCTTCAAAAATGGATGATACATGCAGTTTATGATTTCATGAAAGGACCAAAAGGAATCTTGTTTGCAATTTAATTATTTAATTTAAAAAAAGATTTAAATCATTTGGAATATGTGCAAGTGCATGCAATTATTATGAAGAGATTCTAAATTAAAATGTCACATAACAAATTTAGAATATGTTATGTACTTCTAACGAATGTGATTTTTTCTTTATTTAGGAGCCATGCTTTGAATCCTAAGAAGAAGAGGACTGCACCTTCACAAGAATAATTAAAAATAACAATAATATAAATTTTACCTATTTTTTTATTTTATTTTCCTTTTGGATAGTTTTCAAATAAAAATAAACCTATTTTTGTTTCTATATTCAGTGTATTGGAATAAAGAGTCGAAATCCATTGCAATATCCAATATTTTCAAAATATGATATTTTTTTAAATAAAATATATGATTATGGAATATTACGTTAAAATGAAATGGTTCCTTATGTAACCTGTATGCTACACTAAAAGGCTTCATCGAATACTTGTAAAGTAATGAGCAAATACTAAGTTAATATCTTGTGTGAATGAATATTATCTTACAGAATTTTTTATTCCATAAAAATCTATCTAAAAATATAATTTTGTTGAATGAAGATTTAAACATTTTTCCCGAAGATTTAAAAAGTCGTTTGAAATAATGATAACAAAAACATTAATCTGAACCATTTAATAAATGAATAGAAAATTTTGAGAACAATTAAATCATCCACAGGAATTTTGAAATAATCATCGTATTTTTGACATCAATTAAAGAAAGAAAATCTGAGTCATTTTGATTATAGTGATAAATTAGTTCCATTAATAGTAGGATAGAAAATTAAAATTTTAAGGAGCCATTATGCATTATCAATTTTTCATTAAAAAATTTTTAGTTTATTACTACTATCATATCAATTATTAATGCTGAATTAGACTAGAAGAGAAACACGCTAATGTGACAATCAAAATCGTAAAAAACAACCTTATATTTAGCGTAGGTATAATGAAACAATCGATTTCGAGGGCAGCTAAAGGTCCCTCCTCATCAGGAGAAAGAAGAAAATAGGAATCACAGAAACACGTGGTGCTTATCAGCACTGCACGTGGTTATAACTAGATTTTTAATCAGAGTTGCACTGGCCGCCTACTTTTACTGAGCCATGCTGTCTGATCAAGCATAAAGAAATATTAGCGAAGTTAAAATAGGGAGCGAGGGCAAGCACCACGTGTTTCTGTGATTCCTATTTTCTTCTTTCTATGTATTTCTTTCTCCTGATGAGGAGGGACCTTTAGCTGCCCTCAAAATCGATTGAGTGTTTCATTATACCTACGTTAAATATAAGGTTGTTTTTTACGATTTTGATTAATGCTGAATTCTTTGTCTTCAGTTTTTGCATTCTTTTCTTAATTTTCTAGGCATAGCAGAGAAAAATATAATTATAGGATCAAGGCATTTCCAAATACATTATATTTTCTTCCTTAAATTTTTAAGATCATTCTATATTCATCATGTATTATAGACACAGTATCAGGGGATTCTGTTCAATTTTTCAGTTAGAATTTGGGACGAAGTTGTGAAGTCATACCTACATTAAATGCTTGAATTGATTATTTGAAATATGACAAAGCAAGAGAGGGCCGTCTGTCCAAGGAAAGGAATATTTTAAGGAAAACTTCATGTTACACAAACATTTACACAGGCAGCCCATTCTCTACGATTTAAATCTAGAGCCAAATGCTAGTGTTCAGCTTACTGTCTGGCTGCCTGTAGGCAATAAATGTTTTAGTAGAAGGAATACTTGAAAAATTAAATTTAGGACTAACTAATTCTTCAATTTTGTATTCAATGAGAATGTAATTTATTAATAAAGTTTTAAATCTGGGAAAATACCTGTACAACTGTCCAATTAATTAATCTATTATTTCAATTAATGGTCAGTAGCAGAAGAGATTAAAAAGCATTTATGCCTAAAAGAATTATATGTTGTAATTAAAATGAATAATGCAATTAAGCATGAAAATAATTTTGGATAACTTGTGATAACTGAATTTAAGTTCATTGTTGAGTTACATAAGTAATTTTTTTTAGAATTTGAAAAAATATTTAGAATTGTTTATTGAAACAATTTCATTAAAATATTTTTTTACTGTAATCATATCCAATTGCAGTCTCTTTAGATTACACTGTTGGGTATAAGGAGAATGATTTGGTTTAGTTTACTTAAGTATGGCAAAGCACACTAGGACTATCTGCCTAAGTGGAGAAATGCCTTTGTGGAGGACTTTCGAAGGGAAACTGACTTATATACATGTTACACATGGAGAAAACCATGAAAATACCCATACAACCAGCCCATTCGCGGGATTTGAACCTCGGACCGAACTACCAGTGTTCAGCAGGGGAATTCTAGAACATTACTAATTTATTGCCAAAAAACCATTAAGTCTAATACACAAGTTTTTTTTTCCAGCTATTTCGTGATGCATATGTAACTTTGAGATGTCTTAAAATTCAATAAAGGAAAGTAATGCAGATGTAAGAAAAACATAAAATTTGAGCTTCTTTTTAACATTGGGAATATTTTGAAAGAAAATGTTGTATATCTTTTAGAAAATCTAAGGTATTTTTCCTTAAAAAAAAAAAAAAAAAAAAACTTAATATTTAAAGTTACATAACTTCCCTTTCCCCACAAATAAATAAATGCAGCATATTTTGTTACAAGCAGTAGCTGTAGACATTTCACATAAAACATATGTTCTACATGTGTAATTATTTATAGTAATATTACAATCAAAATATTTAATATTTAGGAATACATCATTTTTGTATTTTGTATAAGACAAATATGTTATATATGCATAATTATTTGGAAGAACTTTTAAGTAAATTATCTGCAACTTTTACATATATATCCTTTAAAATTTCACATGAAAATACATGTTCTTACATAATCACTTGCAATAACCTTACAAGCAGAACACTAGTAATCTACAAATATTCCCTTTAGTAATTCACATTCAAAAATTACGATCTACTTACACTATTATTTCCTGTAATCTTTACAGATGTTTACATTGGTAAATCACATATGAAAAACATGTTATACTTACACGATAATTTCCTGTAACCTTTACAGGCATATGCTTCGGTAATCAACATACAAAAACTTTGTTATGCCTACAGAATAACTTCCTGTAACATTACATGTCAAACATCTGTAACCATTACAGGTATAATCTCTGTAAAGTTACTAAGAAAATTCCTGTTTTGATTACTCAAATAATCCATGGCATCCCAGTTTCCACGACTTTTCTTAGTAACTTTACAGATTTTTTTTTACAGTGATTATATGGGGAAGGGCCGTTATATTTTGTACGTTCATTCGTATTTTTTTAATATAACGCTATTAATAAACTGTCAAATTAAACGAATTGAATTATAAAGTGAAAATTGTGTTCTAATTGCCCCATAAAACGCAGTCCAATCTGGGGATACTTGACAGCTAAGACTACAGAAATAGTATTTTGTTACAGATTGGAAAGGAACTAAATTTCCAAAAAGGATACACATGTTTGTTTGAAAATAAAGTGGGAAAAAATCTGAAAGTTTTCAAATTTTAACGGTCGCCCATTGTAAGGTTTTTAAGTTCTCTTTGAGCTCACAGTCTACCAATCTGCTGTTCCATTCACTAACCCCTTTTTTAAAATCTTTTTAGCTTTATTACTAAGCATCATTTTCTTCACACTTTCGCGTTTAACATACATTGTTCTGTTTTTCTCTATCTTTTTTCGTTTCTTAGTGCTTGCGCCACATAAAATTCAACAGCACACAAAAGATATAAAAGCGGCATATATTTAGAATTTCCGATAGACTGTCTTGCGAGTTGGTAACAATTTTCTTTTTTTTTTTTTTTTTTTTTTTCTTTTTTTTTTTTTTTCGTACAGTATCGCCACAGCTCGCTTTGAAATCTTTGAGTTTGTTATTCGAAAATTCGTTAAGTTTTACAAAATATGAAATTGATAATGAAATAAATTAAAAATTCAAACTTTGGGCTTCCAGTTGCCCATGTTCTGGTGGAGGACTACGTTATTCAAAACTGAATGGCTCTAGCTACCGCTGTTTTTTCAGAATGCGAGAAATATGCAAGCATTCATGCAGATTCTTCATTATTTAATTATTTCTTTAAATATAATTCAGGACGATAATATTTGGTGGCAGCAATTTTAAAAGTGATAAGCCGTTGATAGTGATTCAACGCAAAATGCCGTTTCGAGATTAATATCCCGCTCGAGATTAATGTTCCTTTTGGGCCAATAAAAATATTATTTTTGAATAGTACCGAAATGCGTAATAACAGTACGAGTTCATTTTCAAAGCCCAAAAATTGTAGGTGTAAATTAAAAAAGTAAATTTGCTTTTTAAGTAGCGAATAACAAAGAAAAGTCTAAATAACGCGCAGGCGATCAAAATAACTGCTCAAAGTAGCAGATCTCATACAGAAGCAAGTTTTCGTATAAATCCATTACGGGTGTCGTTATTTTCGTATCCATTACATAAATAGACATCACTGAAAATCAGTTTCTCTAAGATGATCATCTCCACAAAAGTTCAAAATGATCCGGTACTGTGGGTGACCGTCTTACAGAAGATTCACTGTATTTTTGTAATTACGAATAAAAAATTATATATATTTTTATGCGTCATCAAATCAAATTATTAAATGTTCAATAATTGTGCATTCAAACTCAAAATAATATTAAAAAGCCGATAGTTTATTAAATTTATTTAAATTGTAAAAGCCTTTTAATGCTAAATTGATTCTAAACACGGTAGGAACCCATAAAATATTTTTCATAATTCATCAGAATCATATAAAATTACTTTAGTGGGCGAAATTACAAATAAAAAAGAAAAACTGAGGGACGGACGGAAACCAAATAACTTTTTTTTTTTTTTTTTTCGAAAACAGTCCGTAAAAATATCTATTGCTCTTCTGAAGTCTCGTAGCTCTTTTGTTTATTTAGTGTTGAGAAAAATTCGATAGAAAAAGTGGATGTGAAAGATAAAACTAAGCAGTTTTTACTACGTTTAAGCAGCAGATGTACTCTTATTGATCAAAGAAAAGCATTGGAAGAATCCTTAGCAGGTAACAGAAAAGACGACGAAAATTAGGAGACAAGAAGATCCTCTTTAATCTAGTAGCTACGAAGTATTGATTAATGAATAAATGATTGAGTAATCAATACAGCTGCTTCTATTTACTTCCCCAAATCTCACATTTTTCTTGAAAAAGAAGAAAGAGAATAATAATAGCAATCCATGATTTCATGAGTATGTACATATAACTTCACTTCATCTCCATAGATAAAATTCAATATTCTAAAAGCAGTCCAATACCGGAGTTGAAAGATAATGCCAAGCACATTTATCAATGTGTCCAAGGAAACTCAATTTTTAAAAGAATTCAGATTCTGAAGATTATCTGAAATCCTCCCCGTAAAAGATCCTTCCCGCTCGCAACTGAAAGTTTTCCATTCCTTTCTCAATTCTATATTGCAAGTTGTTTAGAACGTGCATCTTTCCTTAGCTGGAAATGTGCAAAAAATTAACTTTCAATAATGAGCAATCATCTAATTTTAAGATTTTTTGCTATATATTAAAAAATGTAGATAAATATTAATCGTCATAAACAATAATAGTTATTATTTATTTTCTCATAAATTCTTCAAATATTGAACTTCTGCGCTGATTTCAAAATCGGTTATGAAATTTTTTGTTCGCGATTATTTACTTTTTCCAAGGAAATACTCTTATTTTATATGCTTAAATAATTTATTATGATTAGGGATTAAAATTCTGGGTTATTTTCTATACTGGTTTATCTTTGATAGGTACTGTTAGAACTTACACTTTCAATTAACTCTTTGACATTAAAATTTCCTCTTCAAATCTTATTTTTACTGTGCATGTATCTTGATGGTGATTATGATGGCACTTGGTAATCTTAGAACATAATTTTTCTATTTAACAGTTCCTAGGGATTCAAAGAGATTTTAAAGAGAAAATAGTAGCCCAAAGTAATATTAAATCCCAGAGAAAAACTAGATTCCAGGAATTAACCTCAAACGACATGTTACATCCAAATTCTTAGACTGGAAAGGATTGATTTTAAATGCAAAATGGATTTTTCAAAGTGGATGTCAACGAACGAATTTCATTCTTCAGAACTATATTGATTCCCTCGACGTAAAGCGATGAATTTGCTTCATTATAATACAAAAAGTTCACTTTCTGTAAACAATAAGTGTCTTAAAATTAATTTTATTTACTTATAATGAAAATTACTCATTCTAAATCCTTGTCTAAGACATTCATTCCTTTAATTATAGCATTAATGCCATGGTATAACGTTTATGGAAATGAAGGTCACAAATAAGAACATTTTTAAGACAGCGTGAGTAAAGACAACACATGCTGGAACTGAGAAAGACTGTTAAACTATGTGAAATAATACCATCCAATGATGTGTTTCACTTTAACATTAATGGAAGGATTCTGTCTTCATAATAGACATTATCACTAAACTAGTATCATCAAAATATTTTTCGGTAAGAAAACCAGATAAGTGGCCAGTTTAACTAGCAAAATTCGATTTTGCTTCCAATTTATTTCAAACTAAATAGTTTAATGTATTTTGAGAGATTAAAGTGCTATCCTCTGCATCAACAGTGAGCCTTTCAGGAACAAATTCCCACAAATTTTCACGGGTGGCTATAACCTGGAATGTGAAAGAGATGTGTGCTAAAAGTATTCCTCAACAGTCAGCCACGGGAGAGCTAAACTAAATGCAGAAAATAATATAATCGAAACAGTAACAATTGAAATATTAGGAACCATCACATACAGTATTCACCATTCCCTTAAAACCTCCCATATATTTACAGATAGCTTGTGTGCGATGTATACAGTAGCCTCCCCAATAATACAGGAAACCCCCAACACTATCTGTAATACAAACAACCAACATTTCATAACATGACAGATGCCCTACCAAGCGAAGCAGCTAGTGCCAATAATGCAAGATGCAACTGGAAAATATATTTCAGAAAGTATGGCAGCACTGGTGGGATTTTGCCTAACAGGGCAGACGTACATACGACCTGTATCCAAGAATAAACTCCTCTCTAGACGTCATTATCAACCATGTTATGCATGCCTGATCTCAGGCCACGACCCCATTCACACATATGTCTACAACAGGAATCGCGCACTTTTAGATCTATTCATATGTGGGGAGAGAGATGATCCAGAACATTATCTATTCACAAGCACCATAGTAACAATTCTGCACCTGAGAAGACCAAGACTAGAACAATATGTGAGTCCGTACCTCAGATGTGCAATCAATAACAGCCAGATAAGGAAACGCACAACTCAAATAATGGATATTCTCGCATCAAGAGATCTAAAACTGTGTAATACAGAGTGATCCTACACAAATAAATATGGAAATGAGAGCTTCCAATGATTATTTTAAAGAATGTTTAGTCGAAAGTTGTCATAGCAAAATAAGCAAAACATTTCAGATCCCGCCTAGTCTCCATTCAAATGATATGAAGCACCTAAGTACAACACTAAGTCAACGAAACAATATCAATAACTCACAGCTACTCTAAAATATCTCAACAAAGTGTGCAATATAACATTATCGGTATAAACTAGAAACTCGCATTAACAACTACATCGGTTAAAATACATAACTGGCTGAATCAAAGCTCAGCTTTCGCATAAATGCAAGCCTAATGGGACGTGCAAAAAAATTAAAAAGGAGCTAAGAATTGTATGTTTAAAAATCAGTACATAAGATGAGATTACCAGTGACATCACCAGCGGTGGCAAAGTTTGCGATGTCGGTTGCACCAGAAAACAGTATCACGTCTAGCCCAAAACAGCACCGTGGTCCCCAGGAAAATGTTGTTGATGTATATAGCTAATGCAAGGGGCCTTGACCTACTTACTCAGTAAAAAGATAAGATGCTATTATCTTTCTTCAGGGAAATGTTCAAGGCTCGCTACTTTTAGACGCTCTAGTAGAATAACCAAGTCATATATATATATCAGAAGCTGCAAATCATGAAACTCAGCAGATTCAAAACTCATCATATTCCACGGCTAGGAATCGAATTTAAGATGGATGTATCAGAGTTCAGTAACCTTACAAAGATATGTTTAGGTTTTTTATGTTAACTAACCAGTTATAATGATTATGGTCTTTACTAGAACTTCTTTACCTATTCCTTACCAGAATGCAGACTAGTTTTTCCAGTATATTAAGTTGAGGGCTTTTGGATCTTAATCACTGTCACTACGTTTCCGTTCCGCGGATCTCCATCGCCATAAATAAGCCAAAATAAAGTGCCGTTTCGTGGCAGTAATTTCAACTGAGCTGGTAACATCGCGCTTCGCTCGATAATTCAGCAATAATTCAATATTGTTATTGGTATTGAATCTTAGTCAGAGAGAGAGTTCTTAGCCCCCACGCCGGGCTGTTGGAATTCTGCTAGCTCTACATAAAAGATATTCATTCCCCCTTTTTTTTTTGCATTATCTTGCAGCCGATTCCTCAAATTTACGTCCCGATAAAGTTAGCTGCACCAGCTTATAGCTTGTTTATATTGACCGCGTAGTCTTAGAGCCCTTCATCGGCGTTTAAATATAAGTACTGATGTTGTTTAATTTACATCACCACAAGTTCATCTGTAGCACGAGTTGCGCCTGTTTTATTGAATGCTTAGTTTAGTATAAAGAATTTTAAGACCCTCGAAGGTTTTTGTTGTAGTATACTCTTTAACAAAAAAAATCGAAGCACGATGAAGGAAGTGGTTGTTTTACATGAAATTTTAAACGTGTATAGCTAATACACAGATAATAAAATGATTCCAAAATCTAGGTCATAGTACCTGTTCACGGCTCACCGTCACCCATTGAGTTTGCAAATTAGTAGTTGGTCGAACCGCCATGAAAGGTAATCCAACCGGCCGCAGGATGGTACCAACATATCGTGGAGCTGTTAAAGATGTACGGAGGATGACTAAAGATGACCTGCTGTCATATGAAATAGCGACCCACACCATCACACCAGGGGTTATGGCTGTATGCCTTTGTAAAACAAAGGCTGATTGGGACCGCTGGCCCTGTCCTCTCCAGACACGATCCACGGTGGTCGTCTGCTTCAAGAGTGAAGCGGGATTCATCGCAGAATACTATACGATGGCAGTCATGATGATCGGATGCGACACCACTCCAGACGACAATGTTGTGAGGTCAAAGGCTAATGTTCTAAACGCCTCTGTGACTGTAACCCTGCCTCAGACAAGCGCCGTGAGATAGTGGACGGTACCACGAGAGATATAGACGTTTCTGCAATGCGTTGAATAGTCGACAATGACACCGTTGGAGCGATTCAGGCCTGGAGAACAATCATCCTATCTTGCAACCATGGCTGCCAACATCTTTGCACAGCAGTAGCTGTATGCTGCAGCGGAGGCTTATTGCTTGGTACGACTACCCAGCTTCGCGCAACCCTACAATACAACCACGTTCGAAGTCGTTTAGTTGTTTGTAAGGTTCTCGATATCGTCGTAATGGCATCTTTACTTACTTTTTAACGGAATTACAATGGCAGCAACAAAAAAAGATAAACTTTCCGCCTCTGTTGTTGGTTTTATACTTTGCGAAGTGCGCACTAGAAATACGCGCTATGATTGAAATTCCTATCCATTTGCCTTGAAACTGTGATCATTTGCATGTTCGATCAAGATGTTTTTGAATAGGAGATTTCGTCACGATCGCTAAAGTCCATCTTGGTGCTTCAATTATTTTGCAAAAAAGTGTGTTTCAGATTTAGCGATACTCGCTATTCGTCTAGCAAGGTTCCAGGGCTAAAGTATCAGAGACAAATACAACCTTAGACGCTGATGGGCTATTAAGAATCTACATGACAAGTCAGCGTCTTTGATTCACCTGGCAATTCTGATTTGCCTCAAATACAATAGGAATAGTTTAGTTTGATTATATCAAAATACATTAGAGCTACCTGCCCAAGGAAAGGGATGTCTTCTTGCATGATTTTCTAAATGAAACTAGCTCGTATACAAGTTTCACATGGGGAAAACCACGAAAACGCCCATGCAGCCCGTCAGTTGGCCTGAAATCGAATCCAGGTCGGAACTGCCAGTGTTTACCATTCGGCTGCTTATGGGCTGGATACAATAGGAAATACTTCCCAAGTAGCACAGCAACGTCGTAACGACGTTGCAAACTCGTAGCGGATGTCGTTTCAAAAACGTTGCAATATGTCGTCTTTAAGAGGCCCAGATATCCACGAACATGAATTGTTTTGCAACCGTTGCAAAGACGCCTTTATTACGTCTTTGCAGATGAGGATTTTGTCGCACAGCGTCGTTATTGCGTCTTTCGCAGGCGATATTTTGGTTGTGAAAGCATCGTATCACGACGTCTTAAAGACGCATAAATGTTCGTCAAACTCCACCTTTCTGCAACAGTTGTGAAAATGTCGTTATTTTGTCCTTGTGTTACATATTGATTTATGCAAAAAAATAAGCTTAATAATTAATATATTTTTCTTCTTTTTTTTAATTTTGTATTCCTTGTATTTATCTAAAGTTTAAATATTTTATCATTTCCGGAAAACCAGAAAATAATACAATTTTTTCTCTTTAGAATAAATATCCATAATTAATAACAGTCTTAATTACTTTCAGTACTTTAAACTATATTTTTTAAATAACTTAAATTCTGAATTACGATTATTTAGGATTTCATCATTTTTTTTTCTTAAATGAGTAATTATGAAAGTGGTTATTATAAATATATAACATTAATAGTAGGTTTTAAGTAAATAAAACTCAATTGGACATAAATAAAAGTAAAGATACATATGTCGGTAAAAAAAGAGCGTTTCTGATAACAGCATTATCACATTTATTTCTGTTAAATCTCAGAGGCATTGAAAACTGCTCCTGTCATGATAAATTAGGAAGTGGTTCTTAAGGTAGCATAATTAGTATTTTACCTGAAGTATAAATTTATTCGCGTTTCACAGTAAAAAAAAATGACCATTAACTTCTATATCACCAAGATATGCAAATGAAAGACAGTATTGTTACGAATTTGGTATTTAAAAAGCTAATGTTAGTTCAATTATAAATTAAATGGTTTTATTTCTCGCGCAGTGCAGCGCGTGACGAATATTAAAAGAGAGCTAAGCCGGAAAATTGAAAATACAAGAGCGCGTGCATTAAATAAATAAATATCTCTTTTTGATTTCGAGAAAGTACTGGAAAATTCTAGCGCGTGATTTTAAAATCTTATAAAAGGAGGAAAACATCTCAGTTTGTAGTAGTTACTTAGTTTGTTGTTGTTTAGAAAACTACTGTTGTTGATTGTAGCGAATTCGCGGATTAGCGTTCTTTAGCTGTTTTGAATTACGTTCTATTGGATATTTGAGTAGTTAAAAGATAACTACTGTGAGATATTGTAATACTGCATGATAATTTGAGAAAATTTAAGCATTTTTGTTGTGATAATAATAAATTTTTGTTCATTTTTCATCGGACTTGTGCATTCATTTCGTAACGAACCCGTACGCACGCAACAATTTTTGGTGTCAGAAGTGGGATTTGAATGCCAATAACAAGAGCGATGGAAGAACAATTCAGGCAAATGATGACTGCATTTGCTGCTTTCCAAGAAAAGATGGAAGGAGCCGTCAACTCCGTTAAAGAAGAAATTAAAGGCGAGATGAAATTGGGCCAAGAATCCGTTAAGAAAGAAATGAAGGCCATTCAAACTGGTCAATTAACTTTTAAAGACGAAATAAAAGTTGTTAAGGAATCTGTTAAAGAAGAAATAAAAGCTGTTCAAGTCAAGATTGAAGAAAGTCAATGCGAAATGAAAAGAGAAATTGCCTGCATAATAGAAACCAAATTCGATGCTATGGAAGGCAGAATAGATGTGGTTGAGAATAAAGTGGGACAAATTGAGGAAAATGTTTCTTCTGTTAAAGAAGAAATAGAAGAAAGAGTTTGTTCCATTCAGAAACAAATCGAACAACAAATTGATGACCGGGTTTGTGCGGTTGCCAAAGAACTGGAAACTTTAAAGAAATTCGTAGCGACGGCTGGGAGTAAGAGTGATGATTTTAAATTCTTACCGATGCCTGCTCGTCCATCTCTGAAGCTATCCACATATGATGGGAAGACATCCTGGCAAGTGTATAAGACCCAGTTTTCTATCGTGGCGGATGCGAATGGATGGGATTCCCAAGCTAAGGCCTATCATCTCGCCGCTTCTCTGAGAGCAGACGCAGCGGATATCCTGCAGACGCAGCTCTGTCCGGCGCCTTGGAGTTGCGCTTTGGGGAGAAGTGTTTAAAAGACTACAGCAGGCTCCAATTAAAATCTCGTCAACAGAAGCTCACCGAAACGCTTCAGGAGCTCGCCACGGATGTTGAAAGGCTGTCACATCACGCCTTTTCGGAGTGCCCGACAGAAACAAGGGAAATCCTGTCCCTGCAATATTTCATCGATGGCATCCGGGACCCTGAAATACAGAAAGCACTGCGAATGGCGGATGTAAAAGATTTGAAAAGCGCTCTGTTGTACGCCATGAAGTTCGAGGCAGCCCAGGAAGCAACTAATAGAGATCGCTACCCAGTTAGAGCTGTGCGAGTCCATGAGCCAGTGGATCAACTGATGGCTCGTTTAGATGATTTAGCCAGACAAGTCGAAGCTTTGATACGAAGTAGGAGCGAGAAGAAAGTGGCTCCAAGGTGTTGGAGATGTGGTAGTGAAGGTCACCTAAGACGGAATTGCAGAACGCCCCAGGGTACGGAATATAAAGCAGATGATTTTACCAGACAAGTCAGTGGCTTGAGACGGAACAGAAGTGAAAAGAAACTAGTTCTAAAGTGCTGGAACTGCGGAGTTGAAGGCCACATACGAAGAAACTGCAAAACACCCCGAGGTACGGAAAATAAGACCATTTCCCAGCAACGACGCAGTAAACAAATCAGTGACCATATCAATGAACGGAGGTTGCCAGATAATGAAAAACCTTGTTTTAAAGCGCTTAAAATTTATACAGTGAGTGGCAACAGTAACGGAATGTCCATTAATGGGAATATCGATGGAGTTCCTTGCGATATGATCATTGACACAGGAGCTAATGTTACCATCATTAGGAAAGACTTAGCTGAACAGTTTAAAGATAAACTTATTTGGACGCCATCCTGTGTTACCCTTCAGACTGCGTCTGGTGATAAGATCGACATAGCTGGGAAGTTAAACGTGAAAATCACATTTGGAAGTGCCGCCTACCATCACACGGCATATGTGGCAGATATTACAGATCCATGCATACTCGGATTGGACTTTTTAAGGAAATACAATTTTTCCTTAGACTTGAAAAACAACAAACTGCTTTCAGGATCTGAAGACATGACTATCCATCCTAAGAAGGGATCCTCACCTGGAAATGCCGACGCTTTGTCCGAAAGAACCAGCTCGAGAAACAGCCGAAATCATGCTAGGGTCGAAAAGAAACACCAGACTACCAGCTATTCTCCATCTCAGATGCTCTTCGGTCGAGACCTTCGTCTGCCTTGTGACCGCCTGTTTCATCGCCGTACGGATGCGCCTTCATCGCCTGAGGAACACATCCAAGATGTCAAGGCCCGTTTTGAAGTAATGCACCGTTCCGCACGAAAGCGAGTGAACTTGGTGACGGAGAAAGTGAAGACCAGATACAACGCGAGAGCTACTGGACATAGATTCAACAAAAGAGACAAGGTGTGGTTGTGGAACCCGATTCGGCGAAAAGGAGTCAGGCCTGAATTACAGTCACCTTCGGATGGTCCATATACAGTCCTGAAGAGACTGAATGACGTCATGATTCGTAAGTCTTCGAACTCTAAACCTAAAGTCGTTCATTACGACAGGTTAGCTCATTACTATGGCCATAGTACATAATGTAAATAATTGTAAATAGCATAAGACCATGGTCCATTTTGTTTTTAAATGTGTATTTGATTTGTATTTGATAGCATTTGATTTGTTTTTTTGTATTGCATTTATTGTTCATGTTGTTTATTATTGTAATGAAATGCTTATTAATGCATTTATGCCACAGTTGTAAGTTTAGCTTCCTGTCCAGGGATTGTACTGCCCGGGACGTGCAGTCCTTGGGAAGGGGGCAGTGTTACGAATTTGGTATTTAAAAAGCTAATGTTAGTTCAATTATAAATTAAATGGTTTTATTTCTCGCGCAGTGCAGCGCGTGACGAATATTAAAAGAGAGCTAAGCCGGAAAATTGAAAATACAAGAGCGCGTGCATTAAATAAATAAATATCTCTTTTTGATTTCGAGAAAGTACTGGAAAATTCTAGCGCGTGATTTTAAAATCTTATAAAAGGAGGAAAACATCTCAGTTTGTAGTAGTTGCTTAGTTTGTTTTTGTTTAGAAAACTACTGTTGTTGATTGTAGCGAATTCGCGGATTAGCGTTCTTTAGCTGTTTTGAATTACGTTCTATTGGATATTTGAGTAGTTAAAAGATAACTACTGTGAGATATTGTAATACTGCATGATAATTTGAGAAAATTTAAGCATTTTTGTTGTGATAATAATAAATTTTTGTTCATTTTTCATCGGACTTGTGCATTCATTTCGTAAGGAACCCGTACGCACGCAACAGTATAAAGTAATTAATAAACGTGATCAAAAATATTTCATACAAAAATATACCTAAATCCAATAACTTCCCAAATTCATATCTAAAATGAAATAATAACCTTACAAACAACATACATGACAGTACTATTTAAGAAAAAAACATGAGTGTTTGAAAGTATAAATAGCAGTAGGAAGGTAACAGAACTAAAATTTCTAATTAATAAAAAAATATTTGTGTTTTTAAATAGTAAGCAATTAAAAGTGCAATAATTGTGGATTGCAGTATTTACTAGTAATGCTGATGTTTCTTAAGACCATTTCTTTCGATCATATGTAAATGTATACCTATTTTTAGTTTCTACATTTTAGAATAGTGCTAGATTACAATGATTATTTCGGGCATTTTTTATAATCGGCATAGCTTCAGTATAGCCCACACAGAATTTTAACCAAAAAAATATCGCCAACAGCGGCGATAAATCATATGATGTGGTAACCCATACTATTCGCCAAACGCAATGTAAACAAGAGGATGGAATTACGGTTACAGCTAATATAATAGTCAGTTACATTTATTGAATTTTAATACAAATTACCGAGATATCTATTTACTCATAGTTAAATGCACGTGCCAATGTATTCTTACTTTTCCGGCATAGCTTCTCTTAAAATTTATCTCTCGCTGCATTGCACGAGAAAATACAACATTTTTTTAATTATAATTGTACTAAAATTAACTATCTGCACAAAATTCGTAACACTATTTTCGGCGAATGTTTAACGCTCAGATATTGTGGAGAATACTGTTTTAGAGATCAGATTTTTTGCATTTAGTTATGGATTGCTCTAAACCTGCTGTTAGTGATGTTGTAATTAAGTATCGAGAGATTTTAAAGGAAAATTTAAGGTGGGAGTTTTCAAACAAGCGTAAAAGTTTGGGAAAGCCAGGCATTCCAAACAGATATTTTATGTATGAATTAACAAGAGAGTATGAACTTTTTAGAGGATTTTTGATGGATTGTGGATTACTGAAGAATAAAACTTGCTGTGAAAAATATAAGATACCATGCAAAGGTATCTTACATTTGGGAAAGCCAAGCAAAGGTGAGATTTTCCGGCATTGTTTTTAAAATTACATCCTTTTAACCTTAATCATTTTCATTAATCATTCCTTAATACTTCTTTCTTTTAAAATCGTGTATAATAGTCGTAAATTTATTTCTATTATCCACGACTTCTGGTGAAATCAAGATGGCAGCCATTCTTGAAACACGGAGTTTCGTCGAAAATCTGGATGGCAACCATTTTTCAAAACAACGTATTTCATGTGCTTTGGCGCCAAAACAAATTCGCGAAACTTTAAAGGTGGGCTACACTGAAGCCGTTCCTTATAATCAATAACTTTCCTTTTGATACTGTACGGAAATAATCGAAATAATATAGTATACGATAGCAAGCTAAGTACGTTAAAGTAAGCTCTTCGTTAAATAGCACACAGTGAAACATTTTGTTTCTATTTATTATGAATTTCTTTGTTATCACAAGCACATAAAATGTAAGTGAAGAATATACTTAAATTATGAATATACTATACTTAAATGACTTACTTAATATACTTATTTAAGTATAATAAATATACTTACCGTATATACCCGCGTATAAGTCGAGATATCTTGGCCAAAAAAAAAGACTTCAAAGTGGGGGGGTCGACTTATACGCGGGGCCATAAAAAATTAAAAGAATCGGAAGTTCAAAAATTTCTTTGTATGATGCAGTTGTTTTCTTCCCGCACTCGAATTGGACGACTTATCAAATAAGTCACTTACTTGAAGTAATTTCATGACTTAAATTATGTGACGAACTACGGTAGTGGCCAAAATTGTGGACACTTTTGGAAATTTTTATGTTTTTGCCCCTGAAAAATGCGAATGCCTGCGAAATACCCTCTGAATGATTATAAAATCATTTAAAAAATGTTGTATTAGACGGCACGGAAGATGATGCTGTTTTTGAAAGTGAAAATGACGACGAAGGCTGTAGTAGTCATTGTAACAATACAGAGTTCGAGACTGAAAATATGTATGAAGACGAGCCAATGACGACAGAAGAGTTCTATGAAATGTTTGGCGAATCTGACTATGAATCAGACGTTGAAGGATTTTGATTTTGTTTATTTACAAAGGTATTTTTTATCGTATATTTACTTTTTTTTCTCAGATGATTTTGAATAAATGTAGTACTTAAAAATTTCTTTTCGAAGTTTCTCGATCGATTTCGGAAGTGGGATGTCGACTTAGACGCGGGTTTCTTATTCTCTACGAATTTTTTATGTCGAAGTGGGGGGGGGGTCGACTTATACGCGAGTATATACGGTAAATTTAATAAATAACAAAACCTAACTTCCAACATTCATTTATTGAGATAATCTAATAGACATACATAACGGCAATATTTAGAAAAACGCGGGTAAAATCCTAGTATACGGTGCGCCCTTGGCGCGATTTTTAAAATTGTCGCCAATACCAAAATGATGCGTTTACGTTTGTCGCCAAATTTTTGGCAACCTCAAAGTAAAGCGTCGCCTCAAGTTTGAGTTCGCAGAAAAAGTAAACAAAATGATAATCATAAGATAATAAATCCTAAGCATACGGTGAGACACAAGAAAAAAAGCAAGCATTTAGAAATTGAAAATAATTTTTAACAGACTTTATAACAAATAAAAATATAATTTTCAACATGCATCGCAACAAATACAAAACATTCACATATCAAATATAATAAATTAAATACCATGGCTCAGTGTCACATATGTTTTAGGGTTTATATCATAACTCAAATGCCATGGCCCTCAAACTCGGGTGACGGATATATTGCTTTTATTGCAAATATAAAGTCTTTCATTTTTTCGGATGACGATTTATTATTTTTCAGGCGCCGCCACATACATTCCGCCAAATAAGAGTCAAACTCTTCGCTTACTTTTTTCGTCCTCTTCATCCCACGCTTAACAGCACTCCACGTTCCTTCCAAATCCTAGTATACGGTGCGGCCATGGCGCGATTTTTAAAATTCGGCAGCAATCCGGCATCTACTGCCCATTGAATTACAGCAAGCTTTCCTTCCAGTTTTAACTTCCAAAAAAATTTCGTGTTTAAATATTCGCAATTCATAGCACTGCACATCATAATCGAAAAGTAACTTTATCCAACTGTAGAACAAAATACGTTAGCAACTCGAACTGTAGGATAAAAGGCGTTATCAAACTAAAATCATATTCAGTATCTGACCAAAAACCGATTAATTAAAAAATATTAACCAATCAGAAACTCGGCGGAACCACTACTGTTATATTAAAAAATACAAAAAATAAAAGATAAATAATTTTTACCTGAACATACGTTATCCTTTCTCATTCAGTTCAGCCGAAGACTGAAGATTAACGGAATTTCAAACAATGGTTTCTCTTCCATCTTCACCAATCAAAACTTCTCAATTTAAAATATATATTGAGCATACGCGAAGATGGTCCCAAATGCACTCTCCTCCAGAACATTCAAAATCGGCTTGGTTACCACAATTGGCGCGCTTATTAGTCTCTTAAACCCGAATTTCGCCAACTCGCATGTGCACCGTATACTAAAATTAAGCCAAAACGCGAATTACACAGTGTTTGGAAGAATAGATGCCAAACGACAAGTAATAAAACTGCAATTTTCAATCAATTAAAAAAATTTAGTGTTTTTCAATACTACACAATTATGTATGGCATAATTATAGATTACAATATTTCATAGTAATGCTAATGTTTGCTTGATCTTTACATTATGGTAACTTGGCGTTTTTTTGGCGACCAACTCTCTTACAGCAACCCTCTATTTTTTTTTTCCCGCCGCCATTTTGTCTTCACGAAGTAAAGACGTTTCTTTTCTTTTTATCTACTGAACACTTCTTCCAACAATCTACTAGCCGAATTTCACTTATGCTAGAAATTTTATCTAACAAAACTGCTTAATCATGACAAATATTCACTGCAAAATTGAGAAAAAGTGCACAATACCATACTCCTTACGCGTTTTTCAAAATAACACATACACATAAACCATGTACACGCCGACTTATTTTTACTTAAAAAAACATCCCAGAATTGCACAAAAATGGCATTGCGCACACTCTTCACTATATCCATGTACACTGCTTTTTTCTCATAAATTAGAAAAATTTCACGAAAATACATGACAATTTTCTCAATCTTTAAACCCGGTAAAAAGAACATATATGAAATTACCTGATCGCGAAAAAGTATTTACCCTTTCCAAATATGAACATTTCCACATATAAAATAAATAAAATATCCAAAAACTTTTACCTCTAAATCATCTATTACATTATACACTCACCAACGAATTCATACCGCAACCATTACAAATACTTAGTGTCAGATATTTAAATTATTTCCATGCACGTTTACTTCAACTAAAACGTATACCAAATTCCTACAAACATAAAATTCACAAAATAACTATCATTTAATTAAAATATAATTAAATTCAAAAACACTACTTAAAATATAAATGAGCACATACATTAAATTAATACATACATAAATACCCATTTCGAATTCACTTTAGTTACGGCCATGGGATCCAAAAATTCACGAACACTGCTTCACACAACACAGAATAAAGCCAAATACAAAATTTCCAGATTTTTCCCAATTTCCCCCCTTTTCCGATTAAAGAACCGTAATTCGTCCATTAATATCACATGACATATCCCATGATCTCTCATTTCCCTCACACAAAATAATGCGTAATCGGAACTGAGTACTGCTCACATAATTACCAAAGTCCCAGGTAGTAACCTTTATCGCCTCCAAAATGTCGCCAAACTACCAGTTACCATATTGTAAGGATCAACCTAATGTTTTCTTAACATTATTTTTTCGATTATATGCGCAAAATCTGAGCACCAACCTGTATCATGAACACAACAATCGATTAATATGAATAATATATGCTATAGCCCTTTAGGACATTATAACCGAATCCTTGTATCCAAATATAACGATAATCCGTGTATCTAAATATTGCACCGCTTTGAGCCACTGAAGATTGGAAAACCACAATATAATTTTAATCATCGGAAAGTCATAAAGCACCAAAACAGAACACTAACTGCATAGACGATGTTAGCACTTTGCAAGCAGATATTCAGAAAACAAAATAAGCAGAAATTCACCATTACCACGAAGATTTCTCCTCAATTCAAAATAAACTGCCATCATTATATTTTTGTACGTCGTTCTTTTTCTGTATTGAAGCTCTGCAGTATTTAATTCCTACGGTGAATTGCAAAACCGTTAAGAAAACATTCCTGAAAATAAGATGGTGTCTGAAATTTATCGCGCAGATAACTAACGTGTTTGAATTTGGCAGCTAGCCAAAGTGCGCAAGCATCGAGCTCAGATGTTCGTTTCGTCATATATGTTGTTAAATATGCATGGATATGCATCGTCTTTTAACATTGGACGTTTTCTCGGAATTCTTAAAATCACCCAATTTTTATCCGTGAATACATCTTCACGCAATCATAGCTTCGCGAAAACTTTACTTTGTGCACTGTATGCGGTAAAATGTTTCATATTATGTCACAATATTAATTCAAATAAATTCTTCAAAAATAATAAATAAAGTAATATTTCAACAGTAAAATAATTGCTAACATGTGATTTGCATTGATTTCGGAAATATGATTTTTTAAATGCATAACTTAATAACTTACTTTATAGATTAGTTTCATTTTTAAATACTTTGCTATAATATTGTGGGGATTTTAAACGATGAACAAATTAATTAACGAAAGACATTTTAATTGCACAAACGATTATTACATAAATTTAACATTTAAGAGAATTAAACAAGTAATGATTCGTCAAAGTTCTTTTTGAACAGAAGCAGCGTCTCTGCTCCCACGTCAATCGTCTATCATCTCAAAACGGTAATTCCCCTAATTTTTGCTTGGCGCCTTCGGAGCTCGTAGAGAGAATGACGTCACCGCATCTGGTTTTCATCACAGATCCAAGCGATCGGCACTACATGTTCGGCCATCCGAGGGTGGACTGGCCCTCCAGGACACTGCAAAAGACAAACAAAAAAAAAAGCAACAAGCAAGAATATACAATAACAGAAATAAGTGTTCGTGAAAAATTTTAAGGCGCCGCCCATTTCTTGAGGAATTCGGCACATGTGGTGGTGCATATGGGCCCCTCATGGCACCCTTCCTTTATTACGTCATAGGTGTTGGCACCCTTAACTTTCGTGATCTTATAAGGTCCGAAATACTTCGCTCTTAATTTTAAGTGTGGTTCGAATTGAGTCCTTTTGATTGCCACTAAGTCACCAACTTTGTACGACTGTGCTTGTCTCCTTTTGGCATTATATGTCTTTTTATTTTCCTATTGGACTTGGAAAATTTGCCTCTTGGTTTGCTTTCGTAATTCTTCTCTTTGAGACTCGAATTGAGATTGAAACTCACTTTCTATCAGTTCTTTGAGCTGATCGGTGCCCTTACTTTTCATTTTAGTACCGAAGAGTAATTCGAACGGAGTGGTGTTAATGCTTCTTTGATACGTTGAGTTAAGCGCTCTCTGAACTTCGTGTGTATGTTTATACCATTCGGTTGGTTTTTTTAAGAACAGTTTCGGTAATACTGATATAATGACTTGGTTGATTCGTTCGACTTGTCCATTTGCTCTCGGCAGGCCTGTGGTGATTAGATAATGTTTACAGAAAACTCACTGGATGTGAAAGCCGTTTCTCTATCAGAAATAATCTGACAAAGGCTTCCAAAAATGGCCTTCTGATTCTCTAACTTCGCTATCACTTCGGCTGAAGTCGTAGATTTTGTTGGATAATTCCAAGTAAATTTAGTAAACGCGTCGACCACAACTAATATGTACTTGTAGTTTTTATGGGTACTTTCCAGAGGACCCAAATGATCTATATGATAGGTATGCAACTGAATGTCCTCCTTGAATCGCGGATGTAAAAATCCCTCCTTTTTCCCTGCTTTGCGATTTATTAAGATGCAATGAAAGCAATTGGCGATAATGTTTTCTATCTTCTGCCGAAGTTTCGGAATGAAATAGTATTCATCCAGGTGTTTCTCTGTATGTTTGATACCGGTGTGCCCTTTCTCGTAAGCTTCTTTTATGATTTTAGTCTGCATACTTTTCGGTACGACTATCAATTCTTTACCGTCAATAAACTTGTATAGTACGCCATTTCTATTACAATAATTTTCATGACTTGAGGTTTTCAATAATTCCTTAATGGTTTTTATTTCAGTGTCATTTTCTTGGGCAAGTTTTAATTTAGGTAAGATATTTTCAACAGAAATACATAAGACGTGTGGCATTCTAACACCTTTACGATGCTCTATAACATAAGCGAATTCCTGTAACAACAGAGCCCAACGAGCAACACGCGTCGCTAAATCTCTTTTTTCCATCGTCCGTTGAAATGCTGAACAGTCCGTCACTATCTTAAATGAAATTCCCAAAAAGGTAAACACGGAACTTTTTCAGTGCTTCTACGATCGCGAGGACCTCCAACTCGTAACTTGAGTACTTTTTCTCTGCATCAGAGGTTTTCCTACTCATAAAATAAGTGGGGTGGAAACTGCTATCACCTGGAGATTTCTGCATTAGAATCGCCCCATATCCTTCTATGCTGGCGTCTGTGTGTAGTTCGGTTTCATAATTAGGGTTATAAATTGCAAGTACAGGCTTCTCAGCTAGCGCTGATTTCAAACGATTGAATGCGATCTTTTGTTCTTCACCGAATTCGAACTTATTACCCTTTTTTAGAAGGTCGCTAAGTGGCTTGGCAATTATAGAGTATTTATTAATAAATTTTCTGAAATATCCTGTCAGCCCAAGAAAACTTTGGATCTGTTTTAAATTAGATGGTTCAGGGAAATTTGTAACAGCTTGCGTGTTCAAGGTGGATGGGAAAATTTTACCCTCTTCTATGACATGACCTAAAAAGTCAATTCGTTTCTTTAAGAACTGGAATTTTTTTAAATTTATTTCCAAGCCGTATTCACTCGCTAGATTTAAAACTTGACTCAGCCTCTCGATTCCCTCTTCGTATGAGGCGGACAAAAGGATGATATCGTCCATGTACGGCAAAACGATGCCATCGTTAACTAACGGTCGGAAAATGGTATTTATGAATCTCTGGAATACAGCTGGTGAGTTACAGAGTCCAAACGGCACTTTCAAAAACTGGTACTGTCCTTCATGCGTAATAAATTATGTGTACTTCCGACTTTCCTTTTCCACGTCCAGGTGAAAAAAGCCATTTTTGAGATCAATAGTGCTGAAAACACGTGCTTCATGAAGGCGGTCTAGGATATCCTCAATCAGGGGAAGGGGGAATCTATCCTTTACGACAACTTTGTTTAAACGATGATAATCAACGCAAACTCTTGGTGTCCCGTCTTTCTTTTTAACGATGACCAATGGGCTGGAATATTCCGAAGAACTCTGTTCTATAATTCCTGACTTTAGCCATTCGGATATTTGGGTTTCGACAATTTTCTTTTCCGCAAACGGTAATCTACGCGGTTGATGCGATACTGGTTCGTTATTTTAAACGCAAATGTTTAACTGTATGTTCCTAAATTTGGTCTTACGTGGCATATAGTTCGAAACTAACTGTTGAGCAGTCTCTTTAAAGTAGTTTGGAACACTAGGTGCAATGTTTATTTCGTCTTCGTTACTAGCTAAGTCAACAGGTAGAACAGATACAATATTTACTTCCTCTACACTCTGTGACTTATTTTTTATGGTAACCCCATTTTCGTTTATTAATATTTCACCTTTTAATATTACCTTTAAGCCTAAAATGGCTTCATGTGTCATCACATTGTTGTCTACAACACAAATATCTGCAGTACACTGGAAATCATTAATTTTAATATTACCTTTAAAGAAACCTAGAGGTTTTACTTGATATTTACCGAACTCACTCAGCGTTGAACTTACGGGCACGAGGCCTTCGATATTCAGTTTATCAAAAGTCGATCTACGTAACAAAGTAGTTTGACTTCCTGTGTCTATTAAAGCGGTTACGTATACATCATTAATTTTTACTTCTTTGGTCAATTTCGAGACTACATCAATATTCATAGTTGATACTTCTGGTTTCGAATTCGTATTTGAACATTCGAAACTTCGGTGCCCAAATTCTTTACATTTAAAACACTTGACTCCCTTATCTTTATGAACACATTGTTTGGAAATATGGCCGCTTTTCACCGCAGTTGAAACAGGTTGTATTACGTTTAATTTCAGGAATTGTTCCTCGACTATCGGTTAAGTTACGCTTTGTTTGGTTAACAGAATTTTTTTAGTCATATTTATGTCTAGATTCAATTTTTTTGTTTACTTTCAAATTTTGTTTTAGACGTTCGCGACTTTCCTTCATCATCACATATCTGTTGATAAAGCTTCAATTTGTTCTTAAAATCAAATAATGTTTGTGTCCCATACAAGCAAGATTTTTTAAACGCAGATCCTGGTATACCATCTATAACATATCGAATTAAAGCAACATCTTCAGTTTGACCATTTTTAGCAATTCTTTTCATATTTAAAAAAAACTCATCAAATGTTTCATTGCTCTTCATTTTTTGTTTTGATAATAACTCATGCAGTTCGGCCGAATTGCAGCTGGACCGGAATTCATCAAGAATAGCATTCTTAAAAACTTGCCATGAGTTCAACTTTGGTTCACTAAGAACAAATAGTTTTGCTTTGCCTGTCATCAGGCGTTTAACAAAAATCAGTTTTTGTAAATCATTTAACTGAAGAATGGTAGCTGCATCTTCAAAACTTTCGACCCAACTACTGACATTTTCGTGGCTTTGGCCATCAAATTGAGCAACAAAGATTTGATGTCTTCAATAGTAATATTTACACTACAGTTATGAAATATATTCGACTTGTTTTCAATTGTACTAAGAATATTATCATTAGCACATTGGGAAGGAAGTTGTCTCAGTGTGGCACCAGAATTGTTTCTTAGTTTCATCTCGAACATTATCATCTACTTCATTTTTATCCCCACCATCCACACCCTCTAAATCACTTTCGTTTTCACTTTCTTCTAAAATTACATTATTTTTAAGCAATTGTAAATTATTCAGATAAGAAACAATTCGGGTTGCTAAGTCATCTTGTGTGCCAGAGCTATCAATGCATAAAACATTGGCAACGGAAATTAATTCATAAGCCTGAAAATCTTGTTTGATTTTTTCTATTTTTTAAGTTCTTTACTGTTCTCTGCTAAAGAGAAACCACTAAATTGTCTTAACCTTTTTCGATTATTTCTGTTGCCCACATCGTTAAATATTATTTTGTGTAATAATTTTATATTATGTGCTTTTTCACTTTTCAGGACATCTTCCATTCCCGGCACATCAATTAGAAACATAGTTAATAAAATTGGGAAAATCACTCACTTCATATAATGGTAATCCACGATGTTCCTGGCTCTATAATCCGGAAACAGAAATGAAACAATGTACTTCCATACCATCCAATGGATCACAAATGGTGTCGGTTAGTCCGATGGATTTTTGGCCACAATTCACGTCTTGACACTTGACATCCACTATTATTAAAATTTATTCCACAGTCTTTAACAGAGCTGCACACTACTTACTCACTATTACGCAGTTTAAGTTCAGGTAAATCAACATACATTCCTAGGAGTTTGACGACAGTTTTGTTCGAAACACAGTTCATTATACATCGTAAAACAGTCCAGCACAGCAACAGTAAATCTTAACCGGTAGTAATCCAGGAAAGCAAGTAAAATTAAAGCTCCTTCGAGTGCTTAATTGCTATCCCACTTCTGAGAAAATTTTTGTGGGGATTTTAAACGATGAACAAATTAATGAACGAAAGACATTTTAATTACACAAACGATTATTACATAAATTTAACATTTAAGAGAATTAAACAAGTAATGATTCGTCAAAGTTCTTTTTGAACAGAAACAGCGTCTCTCCTCCCACGTCAATCGTCTATCATCTCAAAACGGTAATTCCCCTAATTTTTGCTTGGCGCCTTCGGAGCTCGTAGCGAGAATTACGTCACGGCATCTGGTTTTCATCACAGCTCCAAGCGATCGGCACTACAATATTTATAAAAATATTTTAAGTATTAATTATTTTTAACAATAATTTAGCACGTATTTTTAATATTAATTAACTTTAATAATTCAAGTATTTATATTTCATTAGATGAATTTACCTTAGATTAATATATTTACATGGAATAAAGTAATGACACATTGCGAAATAAATCTTATGCGGACTTCAGATTCTTGAAAGAGCAGATTTAATCTCTTTTCATTCTAAAAGTAACGCTGATGAACTATGAAAAAGATGCTAAAACGACCACGTCTAAAAGCGGTCATATCCTGATGTTTCAGCGACTTCGACAAATTGGCAAGATGCAAAGGCAAATATTTTGCGTCTTCGGCAAAGTTGTAAAGACGTCGTAAAAGTTACCACGACCACTTTGCAACCTCTCGGACCAGATTGCAACGTCGTTATGACGTTGCCGTGCTACTTGGGTTATTATTATTTTTAATTTTTTTAAAATTTTCCGTAAAAGAATTTGCTGCAATGTTGATAAAATATTTAGTAAACGTAATTTAAAATACGTAAGTCATTTTGACAGAAATTAAGAAATGGACCTCCAGATGGCTTAATAATGGAGAAACTTGAAAGACAATATCCACATCATTCTTAGCTGCAAAAGAAGTATATGAATTTACAATGGATAAGAACAAAGTTTCTTTTAATATGAAGAGCCAACCATACTATAAAATTCTTATGTCGATAATTTCTTGCTTATTCGCAAATTATAGAATCGACTCGTAATTCAGTATAAAATAATTTAAAAACGTAAGGCGATAAGATATTTCATGTTGTTTAAACGATCTTCAAGCTTTTTAAAATTGAAAACAAAAGAAAATTCAATGAAACCAGTGAATCGGTGAAGCTAAAGAATGATGACGAAAATAAATTAAAAAAAAAAAAAAAAAAACTTTGTATCAAGAGGAATGCAAAGAATGAAACTCTTAGCTTCCCAGACTTCACAACATACAGTGCAAAAGACTTTTGCTGAGACATTGCTCAGAAAACCTTAGATGGATTTGACTCATTAGGTGAGTTTAATTTCGAAATATTTAACGAAGTTCCTCTTCAGCAGTTCCTTTAAAATGAATTTTACATCAGATAAGTTCTTTTATGAAAATTTAAATAAAAGCTAAAACTAAACAGCACTGACTTTTTTTGAACAAATTAAATAACTGCTTTAGTTCTGTGATGTTTAGTGATCCTGCAGCTATTTATTTACTGTCGGTTTTGTTTATTCCTATTATCCGTATTAAACAATAATATTACATAAATAATAGAATATACTCCTAATGTAATATAAATCATAAAACGCTAAAACTTAAGTCACACATTTTCTAAAGTACCCTCTTACCAAAATTAGAATGCTAATTAGCTTACTTTAAGCAAACATGTTATAAACTAAGCATATGAATGTAATAAGGGATGAAAAGTTTATCTGGACTATTTCTGAGGTTGTATTCACTCGTGTTTTATCAGATACGGTTTCTAGTAAATAGAGTTTCAGAAATTAAAGCAGCCTCTGGGGCAAGTCACATTTATTCACAAATTTAAGCATATCATAAACTAAGTAACTGACCAGAATTTTCACATAGGCTGTTGAAGCTTCTTATTTTCGGGGCACTGATAGCTTCCTGTCTCAAAATATCAAGACTTGATATTGGGAGCACATTTGGCCCACATTAAAGTTTCGCAAAGAAGTGTCGTAAATTTTTGGTGGCCAGTCAGGCCGGACTTCGAACAATTACGTTTGGAAATCTGACCAAATCCACCATTCAGAATTGCAGGCATTGTTGTCAAAAAGGCAGTTAGTTTTATCAACTTTATATACACAAAAGACAATTCATAGTGGCAATGATGTACTTCTTAAATAACTTGACAACCTGCCAGTTCTAAAAAATATTCTTCTAACACGAGAAAAGTTGCTTGCTATAATACGATTTTATAAATTATTCATATGTACATTATTTATATGACTGTTAATTTTGCAGAGGATAGCTGATGAAAATGATTTTGATTTTTCAAAATATTCCTTCATTAAAATAAGCAAGCATTGTTTATTTTAATAAGCAATAATGAAAACAATAATAATGAAACAACAATAATGAAATAATGAGAATATTATTCTATCTTTTTTCTAGAAATTGGTAGATTTTCTGCATGTATGTTTAATTTATACCGTCTTTTCTAAATACTGAACTTTTGAAAGTTCATGGAATATCATTGTAGGTTTGACCTGAATTTGGTAACTGTATTATTTAAAAAATTAATTTGGGTTTTAGATAAGGTTACTGTGTCTAAATTATCAAATATAAGATGTTCTTTCAAATAATGCCTGACTTTACATTAAAAAAAAAAAAAGAATTCTTTTTATTTCAGAATTTTTTAATATTTTAATACCATAATTGTGTTAAAAATGAATGTGTATTGGTTACTGATATGGAGCAGAGTAATACTTTCCCACAAGCCTCACTTCTGCAGAAACATAGTATTATTTTCTTGCAATAAATATTTGTCAAATTCATTAGGCATAGTATGTTTGAAATTATAATTAACCATAAACTTTAAGTGAAGATATTATTCTCAGATTTATTTCTTTTGGCACAGGGTGTTGATCAGAGAAAGCACTCTTTCATTTGCTGCCTTACTGCTTGGTATTGTAAAAAATTGAGAAATTTTTAGAAGTTCACTGAATATTTTAATGCTGTTATTGCTTTGACAAATTTTCACCACTGCTCATTAAGAATTAAATTTTGATCAACACCAGAAGTTGTGATATATGAACACGAGAAAACTCATAAAAAAATTTTGTGTAATCTTTAATCACGCATTTACTATGTACTTAAGTAATACTATTTGCAGCTTTAATCATACCTTTGCTTACAGACGAAGAATAACTTCATTGGAAACTCCCCATTTGAAAAAATGCTCTTTAGCACGTAATCAATACATGCTTAATAAAAATCCAGTACCTTTTCTGAAAGTACATTGCAGTCTGTTTTTAAACTATTTTCAAAGACTGTTTAATTTTAGGATCATAAATTTATTCTCACATGGATTTCAAAGAGTTCGATGCTAAAACTAATGGACTGTTTACTTCTACAACAGAACATTTTTTAAGCTATAGCAGAAATTTTTTTCTCAAAAGTATGCATGTTAGAATGAAGAAATGACAGGTAGTTACTAGAATTTATTATCAAAGAAAGATCTTAATAAAGTAGGAACAGATTTTATAGGCTGAGAAAGAAGCAGCCTTTAGAATAGGAAATAATTTAATTTTCCTTTCAACTTCTGACAATAAAGTCAAAATGCCCAAAACTGTTCTAACTATGAGACGAAAGTTCTTGATAATTGATTTCAATAACTTCGCAATAAATTTCAATAAACATTCTGAGTTCTGTGCGAATTGTAAATATATATGAAAATAATTGAAATTTTAGGAACTATACTCTCAGCATCTCTGAAATATGTCAGCATCACGTTGTAAACAATAATGCATAATATGGGCTAACGCCTACTAATCCTTTATTTACATTCTTTTTTTTTTTTTTTTAAAGATTAGAAACTAAATTTATTCCAGTTTTCGGAGTAAGAAAATCAAAACTGATGTCTACATTGGCACCACTGAAAGTAATACAGATAGAATATGTTTTTCATAGTCTCAGAAATGTCAGCGGAAATGGTTTCAATAAAAATCGTTGCTTTTCACATTTGCAGGAAATGATCGAAATTTGAGATCTACCATAAAAGGGACAGCATGCGGTGAAACATTTTCAAAATTACAAGTTCCATCCACAAGAAAAATGTGCGTTATGCTACATCTGTAATTTGTATCTTTTTATTATCTATCTAAATAAAGATTCATTAGTTCTTTAAATTTCTGCCAGAATGACTGGCGCAAGTTTATTGGGATCTATGTCAGTTTTCATGATCACCATGATTTTATAATCAAATAAGATATATTACTTTTATATATTTAAATAGGCTTAAGAAAATATGTTGGCTTTCATGTCTAAAATACATATTTGAAGAATTTTCGGTTTATAGTAATGGCAGCCCACTTTTTGCCATTTTCTCAGTTTTGATTCCAAGCCGAATTATATTTCCACTAGAATTTTCATATTCTTACTATTCCAGCAGAATGAAAATACTTCACTTTTGTCACAGAAATGAAAAATATATGCTGAAATGCTTTAAAATGAGTATTAGAAGAACAATTAACCCGTAGTTTTGGGGAATGTGGTTTGCTTTTTAATACCGTGCTGAATTGCATTATCCAACAGAATGTTTTCTGTTTTGTTTCTAATTATTTCAACGCAACGAAAATGCTTTACTTACGAAATAAGAACGAAAAACAGATGTTAAATGTTTTATAATGTTTATTAACTGAAATTGTGATTAAAACGTTTACTGAAATTGCAGGTTTAGTTTGATTTATTTGAATATATCAAAGCATACAAAGCCACGGCAGTTACCTTATTACCAAGAAAAATAAAATCACTGTCAATCTTAGCATGCGTTAAATTACATTGCTCTGGGCTAAGTGAGTCACTTATATCGTAGTGATTCTCGACCGAAATCTTTTAGACACTCCGCATACACGCTTTATTATTCAGAAATTTCCTGTACGCAAAGCGAAACTCTACTTCTTAACTGCTCGGAACAGCGTTCTAATCTGTTGACAACTTTACTCGTTAATAAAACCCTTTTGCGTCCCATGCTTCCATATTATTGCCTCAGAATTGCATCAAAGAGACAAATATCTAGCACCCTATGGTACGTCAGAAGTATAGTCAGTTAAGTGCCTATTAACACTTTATGGCACACAATTTTTATTAGTCTCAGGAAAGATAACAGCAACATTATCCCATTTTATAACTACTGCTCTCAAGAAAATGTCAGACGAGCTATGAAACTGTTAGACATTTACACTTCTACGTTAATGCATTTTCGGCTGTCTTGATTCTTTCTGTGTCGTTTTATTTCTTCACCAGGAATACCCAGTAAATATGTGTTTTTGTAATGAACATGTGCGCATCTTTCTCGAACACTTGAACTCTTACCATACTAGTGAACTATCTTGGTAGAGAAATAGTTTTGAAATTTATTATTGTATACCTGAATCACTCAGACTGGGAAAAGTTATAAATGTTGCATTCAGTTTCGACAGAGGTTGGGCCGCATGCCTGCTGATTCTGGATATTACGTCATTCAACCCCTGTGAATATGTTGAATGTGTATCGAAAGCTAATTCAGGACAGAAGATTCGAAACTGACAGGACATTCTAAGATATAGTACAGACAGAAGAAAATAATTTTGTTGAGTAAAAAAGCTTCTGAAAGGTTGCTTTTCTCTCTTTCCCAAAATTCAACAATCCGCATACTAAAGCACTCGATCTCATTGTTTAGTTACGTTATTACACGATTTTTGCAAAGCATGCAAGGTAAGGTGTGTTTTTGTGATGTGGATGTGAATGTCACACGGATGTCACATATACGTCACAGCCACAAGAATTTCTCAGTCTCCCCCACTCTGACCTTTCTTGATCTTTCTCGTGTAATTCTTCTTTAATGGGAGGTATTTTTGCGCGCTGACCTTCCTCTCCCAATTTAATGTTAAATGTTTCAATAAATCTTTCTAAATAATCAGACATTTTTTTTTATGGTAATAGCTTTCAATTTCAGTTATTTCTTTTTTTTATTAAAAAATATTGACAGTTTATGGTGTGTTTTTATTAATGTGATACTTAGAAATCGTTGAACAATGTTCTGTGGGGAATGAATACACATTCTATCATATCTAGTGTTATCAAGGGAGGCTGACCAAAGAGTTTGTTGCCCGCATAACATTTTTAATTTTTTATTTTTATTTATGTATTTATTTATTTATTTATTTTGTCTTAATGAATTTCGCGACCATTTTTTTCTGTACATCGACCATATCGTCAGCGCTACATTTTCCGGTAAGCACTGTTTATTGTACATTGATGTGAATGATATCGGTAATAATTAATATATAATAATAAAAGAGTTCTTTAAATGCTATGAACAAAAAGAAATAATGAACTGACAATCGATTAACTTTTATTTGTATTACAAAGAGTGCGGAAGCAAGGAAATCTTATTATCAAAAGTTTACTCTCATTTCCTCACTGCCTAGCAATTTTAATTTAAAGAGTCAATTTTATTTGGCGGATATAATTCACTTTGTGTTGTTTTTAATGTTAATGCGAAAAGGAATTTATTTTATGCATTTTATAACAGTACTTTCATTGTGTTCTGCTATTTTTCGAAATTATTCACAAAATAATTACTTACTTACATGCACGGTACTTAGCGTCGTATTACAGATGATGCTATTTTTCCATAACCACGTTCTGGTTACACAGAATAAGTTTTTTTTAGTTATTATAACTTTACAAATGGCGTATTACATTACAACACTGAACTTTTTCTTACATGTTTTCTTTATGTAAATTTCTGAAATTATTTTTAAAAAATATTATAGTAGATCTTTTCTTTCCGCAAATTATGTCACACTTTTACGTATAATATATTTGTGTTATTAAAGTAACCCAATTTCCTATTTAGGAGAATTAGTTCGAGAAAAATTTCTTCTAGTTCATGTTATGTTATTTGAATATGGCAAAACAAACGATGGCTGCCTGCTTAAGAGAAGGGATGCCTTTGTGGAGGATTTTTAAGGGAAACTATCTCGTATTCACTTTACATATTAAGAAAAACATGAAAAACTACTATTCAAAAGTATTTCTTACTTGAGAGATTAACAGAATATAATTATGGTATTATTTTTTAAATAGATACATAAATTATTTAAATGATAACAGTATAAAAATAAGGAAATTACATTTCATCATTACCAATGTATGAAGGAAGTTAAAATCTCACTTGTGGCAAAAGTGAGTAAATTAAAATATTAATTTGTCTCCAAAAGTACTAATTACTTCGTGTTATAGAAAAACCGAATTTCAAATTGTATTTTAAGAAAATTTAACTTATTGCAGAAAATTTTATTAATGTAATATAAATTACTATAAATTGAAATGTAAATTTAAGCCTCACCAATAAACTTTATTTGAAATAATAATTTTACTTTAAATTAATAAATTTCACTTCTGCAAAAAAGATATTTTATTTTGTTATTAGAAATTTAAAAATTACATCTTATCCTCTAATTACGTCTAATTTAATTATCTAACCTAATTACATCTAGTTTTGCTTTAACGTATCTCCTGTAGAAACAGACAATGAAAAGATATTAATTTCTGCAATCGTGTTTAAAAATCATAGAAAAATTAAGTAAGGAAGCTTTCACAAAGAAATTAAAAAATTTCATCCTGTTAACTTGGAAATTTGCATATTATAAAACACTGATTCATTAAAGTGAAGTCTTTGTCACCATCCAGGGCAAGAAAAACTGATTTTAAGGTAAAATATAACTTCATGGAATTCTTTTTATTGGGACAGAAGTCAGTTCTCTGCTACGTTTAAAAAAAAATAAATTTCTTCGAAAATTTGTTTATAACAGAAAGCCAATTCCTGGAGAGTCAATCGAAGGATCCGAAAACTGTATAATTGCGCTGTCTTTTACTGTAAGACAAAAAAATATTTCTTTGGATGTAAGAGGAGGAGTTTTATATTTTCGTTATCTTTTAATTTTAACAAAAGTTGTAAATTTATTCCTACAAAATTAAATAGTGGAATTACTTGTATTTTCATAAATACAGCCAATTTCAATGTGAACTTAAGTAAATAACTGAAATTCAGTTTTAATTGCGTAGAGTCTAAAATGAAATGCATAAACACGCGTGTTTTCATACTTATTGTGCTAAGAGTAAATTGGAAAAAAAAAAAAAAAAAAACTATTTAAAAAATATTAAAGAAATCTTATAATCTATTTCTCTTTATTTAAAAATATACCAAGGAAAATGTTTCTGCAATTCCTATTTAGTAAAAAAAAAAAAAAAAAAAAAATCAATATTAAAGCATTGCATTGATGCGTTTTTGACACTTTGCAGTTAAAAGATGTAAATTTATTCCTACAAAATTAAATAGTGGAATTACTTGTATTTTCATAAATACAGCCAATTTCAATGTGAACTTAAGTAAATAACTGAAATTCAGTTTTAATTGCGTAGAGTCTAAAATGAAATGCATAAACACGCGTGTTTTCATACTTATTGTGCTAAGAGTAAATTGGAAAAAAAAAAAAAAAAAAAAAAAAAAAAAAAAACTATTTAAAAAATATTAAAGAAATCTTATAATCTATTTCTCTTTATTTAAAAATATACCAAGGAAAATGTTTCTGCAATTCCTATTTAGTAAAAAAAAAAAAAAAAAAAAAAAAAAAAAAATCAATATTAAAGCATTGCATTGATGCGTTTTTGACACTTTGCAGTTTGAAATTTCACACTTTCAATTTTCTGCTGCCAAAATTATTCAAAAAACATCTTCCATTGGTGAATTGGATTTTTTAGAGGCATTTCACATTCAAAAAATAAATCTTTGTCTTCTAGTTAACAACCCTACTTCCAATTCATCTTTGCCTTCAGCCTTTAAAAATATTATGTTGTAGTTCTGATTTCATCAACAGAGCACAGTAGCTTATCTCCTGTCCAGGTTAATCATTATATCATATCTCGTTCATTTGCGCTTTTGCAGCTGAGGATGATGGTTCGGTAAAAGTGATTTGAAAATTTGAAAATATAACACTAATTTTTGTTGTTTGACTTTTAAATTAATATTTGTTCAGTATTACAGATTAAGCAAAAAAATTGATAATTTGGAAATTAAGATCGGAATTAAATAATTTGGCAACTATCATTGTGTTGATTTACAAATCGTTTAATTCAAAAAGAAACATTTCGTTATATAACAAAATATTCGAATAGGTAAATTGACTACAAACAGTGACCGACTAAAACGGTTTTTCTTGCATCCTATTATCAAAATAACTTAATCTCTTTTTGTGGAAGAAAAGCAATGGAAAAGCAAAGAGAAATGGAGAACAGAAAGCAGTATTAAAAGCTAAACAATTAAAAAAATATTCCAAGACAAATGGAATTTTTTAATGTATTTCTGTTTAGAATAAGGGTAAAAAGGTATTAAATTAAGAAATATAGTTATTATTATAAGAAATATAGTTAATATAAATATTGCAAGCCAAAGAGGATTTTTTAAATATTTCTTTTTTGAATGAGGGAGAAAAGATATTAAATTAAGAAATATAGTTAAATTTTAAGAAGTTATAATAAGAACTCAGATTTTTAATACAGTTTAGAAATTTTGGAAAAATATGATGTGTCTTTAAATATTAAATTCTAAAGAATAAATGCAAAATTATGCAGCTTCTGAGCAGGTAATACTTAAAAGTATTTGCAATTTAATAAACTTACAAAATGTCCGTATGATCACTTTTGCATCATATATACTATGTCCTGCATTTTCTGTATACTATGGTTCATATATATATGTAATAAACATAAAAGGATTACAGTTACATAAGCTTAATATGGTGAGATAAAACCTTAGTACGACTGAGAAAATTTCAAATGACTACATTGAAAATTTTCAATAATGTAAAAATTTCAAATATTATGGAAATATTTTAATAACTTGAAGAGTGTAATTCTTTACCGGATCACTAAAACATTGTTGTAGTTACCTGTTCACTAAAATAGGAGAATATCACGCTAATCATTCAGAAAGTAATCCTGTATCGCGTGACATTCTTTTGCATCTTTAGTGACATTACATTCATGGTACTTAATTAGGTTGCATTCATGTCACTCTTTGGCGTTATATTAAAGCCTTAATGAATGTCAAAGTGTGACTTCACAACAACGTTGCTGCGTTGTTGTGAAGTCACACTGCGACGTAACTTCAATAGCACAATGTGACTTCACATCAACGTCAAAATATGACATCACAAAAAGCGGACATTAAGCCATATCTACAACATTACTACGACAATGAGATCGTTACAGTGTGACACGTTTGCAATGTCATAATGACCTTGACGTGCTGTTTTTGGAACTACTGCTCAACTGCCTTTTGAATTTTACAGATAACTGAGTCCCTGATACCGGAAGTTTACCGAAAAATGTGTACTTTTTCCCATGATGCCTTTCGAAATCGCTGATGCAATGTAAGGTTACCAGAATAAATTTTAGAGCCAAGTGCATTGTTCAAAAGTAGCCAAGCTTTTGTTCAATCTGTCGTTGTTCGTAGTAGTATTGTTAATATTAGGTCGTTCGGCGTGTTGTAACGGGCTTGTAATTTTGAAGTTTTTATAACTTGTAATCGACTATGAAGGTTCTGATAACCGGTGATTCCATGATTAAATATATGTACCAATATTTACCGTCTCAGCTGTATGATAATAAACTGCATGCTCTCGCGTTTCCGGGCATAACAATAGAAAGGTTGACCAAAAAAATTTCATCCTTTAATGAATACGATTGTATCCTTTCTCATGTAGGGACCAATAATATGGATTCTACTGTGGATGACAGTGTTTTAAAATATAAAAGTTTAATTCGGGAAGTGAGTAGAGTGAATCCGTATGCGCGGGTAGTCATATCAGGAATTTTGCCCAGAGTGGATTCGAAGTATTTAACTTATAATGAGAGAGACGAATTGCGACCTCGACTGCGCTCTGTCAACAACAAGTTCTCAGTTTGATGAAAAAATGATTGATCTCTGTGAAGAGCTGGATAATGTAACCTTCTGCATGTCATCTCGTGACTGGAGTGGATGCATGGCTCTGGATGGGCTGCATTTGAATTCAGCAGGAACACGGCAGTTAGCTACACTGTTTGTTCAAGTTTTGACGCAACTTTTAACTGAGAGTTCCAAAAGTACCAGTAAAATAGAGCTTCGAAGTTCATTGAATTTTCCTCCTCTCTGTGATGGCGGCAGCGATATTTTAACATCTTCAGCCTCTCCTCTGTATTCTGAAGTTGTTGCTGAATCAGCTCTGTCGAGGTATGTATATATATATATATATAATTTCTTTCCTTCTTCGAAATTCAAACACAAAGAAATATTTTTACAGCAAGGCATTAAATATTTAAGCAATCTGTTTGTCAGCCAAGCTATGAATTTCTGAATCATACTAAGCAACTGTTGAACTATCAAAATCTTTATTCATTTTTCTTTTTAAAGTAATGAAATTTGACAAGTAAAATTCAGTGCCTAAGAATACAAATTGTATATTGTTTTCTTGAAAAAACTTAATGCTTCCTTGATAAAGCAGCTATTGCATTTAGTTGTGACAGCTGGAGAACGTAATCGCCCAGTCAATAACATTCAAATTTCTAATGTTCTCAAAGGCTTATGTAGTGGCTTCTTTAATGAGGAATTTTTATCTGTCATGGATCATTTCAGTGCAGAGGCAGATTACAGAACAAGAGGCCCAAGACTGAGTTCCTTATTTTATTATATATGTGCTTATTATTCTTCCCAACACTGTAAAATTCAAATTTTCTTTGTTGATGACACAACTATTCTCATGCAAGTTCAAACACTAGAAAAAAAAATCCATATTCAACTGCAAAATTATTTCTGTTTGTAGAAATATGGTTAGAGATACTCAGTGCAAAGTTCTGTTTCACGCAAAAAAAAGTTTAACTTGCTATCCATTCCCATGTTATTTCAAGGCTACAATGCAAGAAATCACATTTGCATGTAATCTACTTGATAATAAACACACTTTTAAATTTCACTTTGCCAAACTCTGAAATAAATTCTTTATTTCTGTGGCAAGCTTGAGATATTTTCTTGGAAAATAAGTAATTTTTCCATTCACAATAAAAAATTAGGCAAGTAAATTTTATTTGTCTTATATGTTCTGTTGGGATTACACAGGTGATAAACATCAATTTGTTTCAAACTGTAGCTGTTTAAAAGACATTAACCTTGTGACTACAGATCACTTTCATGCACAAAGAATTACAATCAGATAAATATTTGTGTGTGTTTATAATAAATCTTTTTAAAGTGCATCACTTTGAAATCAGTCCTTGTCCTATGATTCTAACATGCTGCAAATGACGCATCTATTAAGATAACGGCAAATTTGAAAGTGAATGATGAAGTACAGAGAATTTTTATATGTACATGTAGGATATTTTGGTACAAAAGAATCAGTCCTTTGCCAGTCTTAATTTAATAAATGGCATTTTTGCTAGTGATTAGTATGTATTTCTTCTGGTTTCTGAAAATCTGAACGTCATAAATGGCTGAGTTTATTAACTATATGCATTATTGTTAGTGTTTATGTATATATGTTATAACTTACCAGCTGCTCATTTAATATTTGTTAAGAAAATAATACAGCCTACTAGGCAGTTAATCTTCTGATTGCTGAAAATATTGCCTAAAGTCACTGCAGAGGAGAGCATCTTCTAATAAATCATCACTGCTGAGGGGAGAAAACGCATCCCCCCATGGCCTTAATTTTTGCATAGCTGTCAAACTTACCTCAGAAACTGTGTGGCTGTTCTATTTAATAAATTGCTTATGGAAAAATAGTATTTAAACAGTAACATATATAAGCTACAGAATAAAGGGAAAAAACAGCATACAGGATAGTTTACAGTGCATTTTACAGCTTGACTTTAGCTTTGATGCTCTAAAATAGTTTTTTTACAAAATAATGCAGAAAAGTGTAATGATAATTATTTTATTCCACAGGAAACTGCCATCACAGTTGAATGTGAAAGCTCCTTCAGAAACTGAACAGCAACTTCAAACAAGGTAGCTTTTTTATGCAAATGCATGAAGTACTACAGAATCTATAAATTTTTGTTCATGAACTCTTTGCTCTAAATTGATATTTATTATACTTCATTGCATATAAATTAATTTTTTAAACAGAGAATTTCAACAGTGTTCATCTGCTGCTGTTACTCAAAAGAACCTAAAGGAAAATTCTGAATTGTCTTCTTTCTTGAGGTAAATGATAATTCATTAGTGGTGAATCGTAATCATTTGTACCCTATGCGGCATCCGTTTTTCATAACAGTTATTCCTTTTTAGTAATTTTGAGATTTCATGAATTATTAAAGAATTGGTAAATTTCTTTTTGTGCAACGGTAAACAAGATATGTTTCCTCCACCTTTCAGGAAATCTGCTCATCCAGATCCTAATGGTTGGATTCATGTAGGGCGAAAACGTTTCACTCAAAATATAGAACAGTGTTGTCAGTTGAGGTGAGATATTGTTTCTAACTTTCCAAGGACAATAAATTAGAGCTTTTATCAAGATTAATTTCTTAGGATGTGGATATGAAATTACTCATAAACATAATGCTTCTATCTCCCATAGGAAGCCTTGCCTGGTTTCACCAAAGAATGTAGCATCTTTGAACTGTAAAACGTATCCAAGGTAAATCATAAATTCTTGTATGCTTAATCAAACATTATTATTTATATTTTTGCAAGTCGTGTACATTTCATTAAATTATTATTCTTCATTTCATATAAATTAATTTTTTTAACAGAGAATTTCACCAATGTTCATCTGTAGCTGTTACTCAAAAGAACCTAAAGGAAAATTCTGAATTGTCTTCTTTCTTGAGGTAAATGATAATTCATTAGTGGTGAATCGTAATCATTTGTACCCTATGCGGCATCCGTTTTTCATAACAGTTATTCCTTTTTAGTAATTTTGAGATTTCATGAATTATTAAAGAATTGGTAAATTTTTTTTTGTGCAACGGTAAACAAGAGTATGTTTCCTCCACCTTTCAGGAAATCTGCTCATCCAGATCCTAATGGTTGGATTCATGTAGGGCGAAAACGTTTCACTCAAAATATAGAACAGTGTTGTCAGTTGAGGTGAGATATTGTTTCTAACTTTCCAAGGACAATAAATTAGAGCTTTTATCAAGATTAATTTCTTAGGATGTGGATATGAAATTACTCATAAACATAATGCTTCTATCTCCCATAGGAAGCCTTGCCTGGTTTCACCAAAGAATGTAGCATCTTTGAACTGTAAAACGTATCCAAGGTAAATCATAAATTCTTGTATGCTTAATCAAACATTATTATTTATATTTTTGCAAGTCGTGTACATTTCATTAAATTATTATTCTTCATTTCATATAAATTAATTTTTTGAACAGAGAATTTCAACAGTGTTCATTTGCTGCTGTTACTCAAAAGAACCTAAAGGAAAATTCTGAATTGTCTTCTTTCTTGAGGTAAATGATAATTCATTAGTGGTGAATCGTAATCATTTGTACCCTATGTAGCTTCCGTTTTTCATAACAGTTATTCCTTTTTAGTAATTTTGAGATTTCATGAATTATTAAAGAATTGGTAAATTTCTTTTTGTGCAACGGTAAACAAGATATGTTTCCTCCACCTTTCAGGAAATCTGCTCATCCAGATCCTAATGGTTGGATTCATGTAGGGCGAAAACGTTTCACTCAAAATATAGAACAGTGTTGTCAGTTGAGGTGAGATATTGTTTCTAACTTTCCAAGGACAATAAATTAGAGCTTTTATCAAGATTAATTTCTTAGGATGTGGATATGAAATTACTCATAAACATAATGCTTCTATCTCCCATAGGAAGCCTTGCCTGGTTTCACCAAAGAATGTAGCATCTTTGAACTGTAAAACGTATCCAAGGTAAATCATAAATTCTTGTATGCTTAATCAAACATTATTATTTATATTTTTGCAAGTCGTGTTCATTTCATTAAATTATTATTCTTCATTTCATATAAATTAATTTTTTGAACAGAGAATTTCACCAATGTTCATCTATAGCTGTTACTCAAAAGAACCTAAAGGAAAATTCTGAATTGTCTTCTTTCTTGAGGTAAATGATAATTCATTAGTGGTGAATCGTAATCATTTGTACCCTATGCGGCATCCATTTTTCATAACAGTTATTCCTTTTTAGTAATTTTGAGATTTTATGAATTATTAAAGAATTGGTAAATTTCTTTTTGTGCAACGGTAAACAAGATGCTTCCTCCACCTTTCAGGAAATCTGCTCATCCAGATCCTAATGGTTGGATTCATGGCCGAAAACGTTTCACACAAAATATAGAACAGTGTTGTCAGTTGAGGTGAGATATTGTTTCTAACTTTCCAAGGACAATAAATTAGAGCTTTTATCAAGATTAATTTCTTAGGATGTGGATATGAAATTACTCATAAGCATAATGCTTCTATCTCCCATAGGAAGCCTTGCCTGGTTTCACCAAAGCATGTAGCATCTTTGAACTGTAAAACGTATCCAAGGTAAATCATAAATTCTTGTATGCTTAATCAAACATTATTATTTATATTTTTGCAAGTCGTGTACATTTCATTAAATTATTATTCTTCATTTCATAAAAATTAATTTTTTTAACAGAGAATTTCACCAATGTTCATCTGTAGCTGTTACTCAAAAGAACCTAAAAGAAAATTCTGAATTGTCTTCTTTCTTGAGGTAAATGATAATTCATTAGTGGTGAATCGTAATCATTTGTACCCTATGCGGCATCCATTTTTCATAACAGTTATTCCTTTTTAGTAATTTTAAGATTTCATGAATTATTAAAGAATTGGTAAATTTCTTTTTGTGCAACGGTAAACAAGATGTTTCCTCCACCTTTCAGGAAATCTGCTCATCCAGATCCTAATGGTTGGATTCATGGCCGAAAACGTTTCACACAAAATATAGAACAGTGTTGTCAGTTGAGGTGAGATATTGTTTCTAACTTTCCAAGGACAATAAATTAGAGCTTTTATCAAGATTAATTTCTTAGGATGTGGATATGAAATTACTCATAAGCATAATGCTTCTATCTCCCATAGGAAGCCTTGCCTGGTTTCACCAAAGCATGTAGCATCTTTGAACTGTAAAACGTATCCAAGGTAAATCATAAATTCTTGTATGCTTAATCAAACATTATTATTTATATTTTTGCAAGTCGTGTACATTTCATTAAATTATTATTCTTCATTTCATATAAATTAATTTTTTTAACAGAGAATTTCACCAATGTTCATCTGTAGCTGTTACTCAAAAGAACCTAAAGGAAAATTCTGAATTGTCTTCTTTCTTGAGGTAAATGATAATTCATTAGTGGTGAATCGTAATCATTTGTACCCTATGCGGCATCCATTTTTCATAACAGTTATTTCTTTTTAGTAATTTTGAGATTTCATGAATTATTAAAGAATTGGTAAATTTCTTTTTGTGCAACGGTAAACAAGATATGTTTCCTCCACCTTTCAGGAAATCTGCTCCTGCAGATCCTAATGGTTGGATTCACGTAGGGCGAAAACGTTTCACTCAAAATATAGAACAGTGTTGCCAGTTTAGGTGAGATATTGTTTCTATCTTTCCAAGGACAATAAATTAGAGCTTTTATCAAGATTAATTTCTTAGGATGTGGATATGAAATTACTCATAAACATAATGCTTCTATCTCCCATAGGAAGCCTTGCCTGGTTTCACCAAAGAATGTAGCATCTTTGAACTGTAAAACGTATCCAAGGTAAATCATAAATTCTTGTATGCTTAATCAAACATTATTATTTATATTTTTGCAAGTCGTGTACATTTCATTAAATTATTATTCTTCATTTCATATAAATTAATTTTTTTAACAGAGAATTTCACCAATGTTCATCTGTAGCTGTTACTCAAAAGAACCTAAAGGAAAATTCTGAATTGTCTTCTTTCTTGAGGTAAATGATAATTCATTAGTGGTGAATCGTAATCATTTGTACCCTATGCGGCATCCGTTTTTCATAACAGTTATTCCTTTTTAGTAATTTTGAGATTTCATGAATTATTAAAGAATTGGTAAATTTTTTTTTGTGCAACGGTAAACAAGAGTATGTTTCCTCCACCTTTCAGGAAATCTGCTCATCCAGATCCTAATGGTTGGATTCATGTAGGGCGAAAACGTTTCACTCAAAATATAGAACAGTGTTGTCAGTTGAGGTGAGATATTGTTTCTAACTTTCCAAGGACAATAAATTAGAGCTTTTATCAAGATTAATTTCTTAGGATGTGGATATGAAATTACTCATAAACATAATGCTTCTATCTCCCATAGGAAGCCTTGCCTGGTTTCACCAAAGAATGTAGCATCTTTGAACTGTAAAACGTATCCAAGGTAAATCATAAATTCTTGTATGCTTAATCAAACATTATTATTTATATTTTTGCAAGTCGTGTACATTTCATTAAATTATTATTCTTCATTTCATATAAATTAATTTTTTTAACAGAGAATTTCACCAATGTTCATCTGTAGCTGTTACTCAAAAGAACCTAAAGGAAAATTCTGAATTGTCTTCTTTCTTGAGGTAAATGATAATTCATTAGTGGTGAATCGTAATCATTTGTACCCTATGCGGCATCCGTTTTTCATAACAGTTATTCCTTTTTAGTAATTTTGAGATTTCATGAATTATTAAAGAATTGGTAAATTTCTTTTTGTGCAACGGTAAACAAGATATGTTTCCTCCACCTTTCAGGAAATCTGCTCATCCAGATCCTAATGGTTGGATTCATGTAGGGCGAAAACGTTTCACTCAAAATATAGAACAGTGTTGTCAGTTTAGGTGAGATATTGTTTCTATCTTTCCAAGGACAATAAATTAGAGCTTTTATCAAGATTAATTTCTTAGGATGTGGATATGAAATTACTCATAAACATAATGCTTCTATCTCCCATAGGAAGCCTTGCCTGGTTTCACCAAAGAATGTAGCATCTTTGAACTGTAAAACGTATCCAAGGTAAATCATAAATTCTTGTATGCTTAATCAAACATTATTATTTATATTTTTGCAAGTCGTGTACATTTCATTAAATTATTATTCTTCATTTCATATAAATTAATTTTTTTAACAGAGAATTTCACCAATGTTCATCTGTAGCTGTTACTCAAAAGAACCTAAAGGAAAATTCTGAATTGTCTTCTTTCTTGAGGTAAATGATAATTCATTAGTGGTGAATCGTAATCATTTGTACCCTATGCGGCATCCGTTTTTCATAACAGTTATTCCTTTTTAGTAATTTTGAGATTTCATGAATTATTAAAGAATTGGTAAATTTTTTTTTGTGCAACGGTAAACAAGAGTATGTTTCCTCCACCTTTCAGGAAATCTGCTCATCCAGATCCTAATGGTTGGATTCATGTAGGGCGAAAACGTTTCACTCAAAATATAGAACAGTGTTGTCAGTTGAGGTGAGATATTGTTTCTAACTTTCCAAGGACAATAAATTAGAGCTTTTATCAAGATTAATTTCTTAGGATGTGGATATGAAATTACTCATAAACATAATGCTTCTATCTCCCATAGGAAGCCTTGCCTGGTTTCACCAAAGAATGTAGCATCTTTGAACTGTAAAACGTATCCAAGGTAAATCATAAATTCTTGTATGCTTAATCAAACATTATTATTTATATTTTTGCAAGTCGTGTACATTTCATTAAATTATTATTCTTCATTTCATATAAATTAATTTTTTGAACAGAGAATTTCACCAATGTTCATCTGTAGCTGTTACTCAAAAGAACCTAAAGGAAAATTCTGAATTGTCTTCTTTCTTGAGGTAAATGATAATTCATTAGTGGTGAATCGTAATCATTTGTACCCTATGCGGCATCCGTTTTTCATAACAGTTATTCCTTTTTAGTAATTTTGAGATTTCATGAATTATTAAAGAATTGGTAAATTTCTTTTTGTGCAACGGTAAACAAGATATGTTTCCTCCACCTTTCAGGAAATCTGCTCATCCAGATCCTAATGGTTGGATTCATGTAGGGCGAAAACGTTTCACTCAAAATATAGAACAGTGTTGTCAGTTGAGGTGAGATATTGTTTCTAACTTTCCAAGGACAATAAATTAGAGCTTTTATCAAGATTAATTTCTTAGGATGTGGATATGAAATTACTCATAAGCATAATGCTTCTATCTCCCATAGGAAGCCTTGCCTGGTTTCACCAAAGCATGTAGCATCTTTGAACTGTAAAACGTATCCAAGGTAAATCATAAATTCTTGTATGCTTAATCAAACATTATTATTTATATTTTTGCAAGTCGTGTACATTTCATTAAACTATTATTCTTCATTTCATATAAATTAATTTTTTTAACAGAGAATTTCACCAATGTTCATCTGTAGCTGTTACTCAAAAGAACCTAAAGGAAAATTCTGAATTGTCTTCTTTCTTGAGGTAAATGATAATTCATTAGTGGTGAATCGTAATCATTTGTACCCTATGCGGCATCCGTTTTTCATAACAGTTATTCCTTTTTAGTAATTTTGAGATTTCATGAATTATTAAAGAATTGGTAAATTCCTTTTTGTGCAATGGTAAACAAGATATGTTTCCTCCACCTTTCAGGAAATCTGCTCATCCAGATCCTAATGGTTCGATTCATGTAGGGCGAAAACGTTTCACTCAAAATATAGAACAGTGTTGTCAGTTGAGGTGAGATATTGTTTCTAACTTTCCAAGGACAATAAATTAGAGCTTTTATCAAGATTAATTTCTTAGGATGTGGATATGAAATTACTCATAAACATAATGCTTCTATCTCCCATAGGAAGCCTTGCCTGGTTTCACCAAAGAATGTAGCATCTTTGAACTGTAAAACGTATCCAAGGTAAATCATAAATTCTTGTATGCTTAATCAAACATTATTATTTATATTTTTGCAAGTCGTGTACATTTCATTAAATTATTATTCTTCATTTCATATAAATTAATTTTTTGAACAGAGAATTTCACCAATGTTCATCTGTAGCTGTTACTCAAAAGAACCTAAAGGAAAATTCTGAATTGTCTTCTTTCTTGAGGTAAATGATAATTCATTAGTGGTGAATCGTAATCATTTGTACCCTATGCGGCATCCGTTTTTCATAACAGTTATTCCTTTTTAGTAATTTTGAGATTTCATGAATTATTAAAGAATTGGTAAATTTCTTTTTGTGCAACGGTAAACAAGATATGTTTCCTCCACCTTTCAGGAAATCTGCTCATCCAGATCCTAATGGTTGGATTCATGTAGGGCGAAAACGTTTCACTCAAAATATAGAACAGTGTTGTCAGTTGAGGTGAGATATTGTTTCTAACTTTCCAAGGACAATAAATTAGAGCTTTTATCAAGATTAATTTCTTAGGATGTGGATATGAAATTACTCATAAGCATAATGCTTCTATCTCCCATAGGAAGCCTTGCCTGGTTTCACCAAAGCATGTAGCATCTTTGAACTGTAAAACGTATCCAAGGTAAATCATAAATTCTTGTATGCTTAATCAAACATTATTATTTATATTTTTGCAAGTCGTGTACATTTCATTAAATTATTATTCTTCATTTCATATAAATTAATTTTTTTAACAGAGAATTTCACCAATGTTCATCTGTAGCTGTTACTCAAAAGAACCTAAAGGAAAATTCTGAATTGTCTTCTTTCTTGAGGTAAATGATAATTCATTAGTGGTGAATCGTAATCATTTGTACCCTATGCGGCATCCGTTTTTCATAACAGTTATTCCTTTTTAGTAATTTTGAGATTTCATGAATTATTAAAGAATTGGTAAATTCCTTTTTGTGCAATGGTAAACAAGATATGTTTCCTCCACCTTTCAGGAAATCTGCTCATCCAGATCCTAATGGTTCGATTCATGTAGGGCGAAAACGTTTCACTCAAAATATAGAACAGTGTTGTCAGTTGAGGTGAGATATTGTTTCTAACTTTCCAAGGACAATAAATTAGAGCTTTTATCAAGATTAATTTCTTAGGATGTGGATATGAAATTACTCATAAACATAATGCTTCTATCTCCCATAGGAAGCCTTGCCTGGTTTCACCAAAGAATGTAGCATCTTTGAACTGTAAAACGTATCCAAGGTAAATCATAAATTCTTGTATGCTTAATCAAACATTATTATTTATATTTTTGCAAGTCGTGTACATTTCATTAAATTATTATTCTTCATTTCATATAAATTAATTTTTTTAACAGAGAATTTCACCAATGTTCATCTGTAGCTGTTACTCAAAAGAACCTAAAGGAAAATTCTGAATTGTCTTCTTTCTTGAGGTAAATGATAATTCATTAGTGGTGAATCGTAATCATTTGTACCCTATGCGGCATCCATTTTTCATAACAGTTATTCCTTTTTAGTAATTTTGAGATTTCATGAATTATTAAAGAATTGGTAAATTTCTTTTTGTGCAACGGTAAACAAGATGCTTCCTCCACCTTTCAGGAAATCTGCTCATCCAGATCCTAATGGTTGGATTCATGGCCGAAAACGTTTCACACAAAATATAGAACAGTGTTGTCAGTTGAGGTGAGATATTGTTTCTAACTTTCCAAGGACAATAAATTAGAGCTTTTATCAAGATTAATTTCTTAGGATGTGGATATGAAATTACTCATAAGCATAATGCTTCTATCTCCCATAGGAAGCCTTGCCTGGTTTCACCAAAGCATGTAGCATCTTTGAACTGTAAAACGTATCCAAGGTAAATCATAAATTCTTGTATGCTTAATCAAACATTATTATTTATATTTTTGCAAGTCGTGTACATTTCATTAAATTATTATTCTTCATTTCATAAAAATTAATTTTTTTAACAGAGAATTTCACCAATGTTTATCTGTAGCTGTTACTCAAAAGAACCTAAAAGAAAATTCTGAATTGTCTTCTTTCTTGAGGTAAATGATAATTCATTAGTGGTGAATCGTAATCATTTGTACCCTATGCGGCATCCATTTTTCATAACAGTTATTCCTTTTTAGTAATTTTAAGATTTCATGAATTATTAAAGAATTGGTAAATTTCTTTTTGTGCAACGGTAAACAAGATGTTTCCTCCACCTTTCAGGAAATCTGCTCATCCAGATCCTAATGGTTGGATTCATGGCCGAAAACGTTTCACACAAAATATAGAACAGTGTTGTCAGTTGAGGTGAGATATTGTTTCTAACTTTCCAAGGACAATAAATTAGAGCTTTTATCAAGATTAATTTCTTAGGATGTGGATATGAAATTACTCATAAGCATAATGCTTCTATCTCCCATAGGAAGCCTTGCCTGGTTTCACCAAAGCATGTAGCATCTTTGAACTGTAAAACGTATCCAAGGTAAATCATAAATTCTTGTATGCTTAATCAAACATTATTATTTATATTTTTGCAAGTCGTGTACATTTCATTAAATTATTATTCTTCATTTCATATAAATTAATTTTTTTAACAGAGAATTTCATCAATGTTCATCTGTAGCTGTTACTCAAAAGAACCTAAAGGAAAATTCTGAATTGTCTTCTTTCTTGAGGTAAATGATAATTCATTAGTGGTGAATCGTAATCATTTGTACCCTATGCGGCATCCGTTTTTCATAACAGTTATTTCTTTTTAGTAATTTTAAGATTTCATGAATTATTAAAGAATTGGTAAATTCCTTTTTGTGCAATGGTAAACAAGATATGTTTCCTCCACCTTTCAGGAAATCTGCTCCTGCAGATCCTAATGGTTGGATTCACGTAGGGCGAAAACGTTTCACTCAAAATATAGAACAGTGTTGCCAGTTTAGGTGAGATATTGTTTCTATCTTTCCAAGGACAATAAATTAGAGCTTTTATCAAGATTAATTTCTTAGGATGTGGATATGAAATTACTCATAAACATAATGCTTCTATCTCCCATAGGAAGCCTTGCCTGGTTTCACCAAAGAATGTAGCATCTTTGAACTGTAAAACGTATCCAAGGTAAATCATAAATTCTTGTATGCTTAATCAAACATTATTATTTATATTTTTGCAAGTCGTGTACATTTCATTAAATTATTATTCTTCATTTCATATAAATTAATTTTTTTAACAGAGAATTTCACCAATGTTCATCTGTAGCTGTTACTCAAAAGAACCTAAAGGAAAATTCTGAATTGTCTTCTTTCTTGAGGTAAATGATAATTCATTAGTGGTGAATCGTAATCATTTGTACCCTATGCGGCATCCGTTTTTCATAACAGTTATTCCTTTTTAGTAATTTTGAGATTTCATGAATTATTAAAGAATTGGTAAATTTTTTTTTGTGCAACGGTAAACAAGAGTATGTTTCCTCCACCTTTCAGGAAATCTGCTCATCCAGATCCTAATGGTTGGATTCATGTAGGGCGAAAACGTTTCACTCAAAATATAGAACAGTGTTGTCAGTTGAGGTGAGATATTGTTTCTAACTTTCCAAGGACAATAAATTAGAGCTTTTATCAAGATTAATTTCTTAGGATGTGGATATGAAATTACTCATAAACATAATGCTTCTATCTCCCATAGGAAGCCTTGCCTGGTTTCACCAAAGAATGTAGCATCTTTGAACTGTAAAACGTATCCAAGGTAAATCATAAATTCTTGTATGCTTAATCAAACATTATTATTTATATTTTTGCAAGTCGTGTACATTTCATTAAATTATTATTCTTCATTTCATATAAATTAATTTTTTTAACAGAGAATTTCAACAGTGTTCATTTGCTGCTGTTACTCAAAAGAACCTAAAGGAAAATTCTGAATTGTCTTCTTTCTTGAGGTAAATGATAATTCATTAGTGGTGAATCGTAATCATTTGTACCCTATGTAGCTTCCGTTTTTCATAACAGTTATTCCTTTTTAGTAATTTTGAGATTTCATGAATTATTAAAGAATTGGTAAATTTCTTTTTGTGCAACGGTAAACAAGATGTTTCCTCCACTTTTCAGGAAATCTGCTCATCCAGATCCTAATGGTTGGATTCATGGCCGAAAACGTTTCACAAAAAATATAGAACAGTGTTGTCAGTTGAGGTGAGATATTGTTTCTAACTTTCCAAGGACAATAAATTAGAGCTTTTATCAAGATTAATTTCTTAGGATGTGGATATGAAATTACTCATAAGCATAATGCTTCTATCTCCCATAGGAAGCCTTGCCTGGTTTCACCAAAGCATGTAGCATCTTTGAACTGTAAAACGTATCCAAGGTAAATCATAAATTCTTGTATGCTTAATCAAACATTATTATTTATATTTTTGCAAGTCGTGTACATTTCATTAAATTATTATTCTTCATTTCATATAAATTAATTTTTTTAACAGAGAATTTCACCAATGTTCATCTGTAGCTGTTACTCAAAAGAACCTAAAGGAAAATTCTGAATTGTCTTCTTTCTTGAGGTAAATGATAATTCATTAGTGGTGAATCGTAATCATTTGTACCCTATGCGGCATCCGTTTTTCATAACAGTTATTCCTTTTTAGTAATTTTGAGATTTCATGAATTATTAAAGAATTGGTAAATTCCTTTTTGTGCAATGGTAAACAAGATATGTTTCCTCCACCTTTCAGGAAATCTGCTCATCCAGATCCTAATGGTTGGATTCATGTAGGGCGAAAACGTTTCACTCAAAATATAGAACAGTGTTGTCAGTTGAGGTGAGATATTGTTTCTAACTTTCCAAGGACAATAAATTAGAGCTTTTATCAAGATTAATTTCTTAGGATGTGGATATGAAATTACTCATAAACATAATGCTTCTATCTCCCATAGGAAGCCTTGCCTGGTTTCACCAAAGAATGTAGCATCTTTGAACTGTAAAACATATCCAAGGTAAATCATAAATTCTTGTATGCTTAATCAAACATTATTATTTATATTTTTGCAAGTCGTGTACATTTCATTAAATTATTATTCTTCATTTCATAAAAATTAATTTTTTTAACAGAGAATTTCACCAATGTTCATCTGTAGCTGTTACTCAAAAGAACCTAAAAGAAAATTCTGAATTGTCTTCTTTCTTGAGGTAAATGATAATTCATTAGTGGTGAATCGTAATCATTTGTACCCTATGCGGCATCCATTTTTCATAACAGTTATTCCTTTTTAGTAATTTTGAGATTTCATGAATTATTAAAGAATTGGTAAATTTCTTTTTGTGCAACAGTAAACAAGATGTTTCCTCCACCTTTCAGGAAATCTGCTCATCCAGATCCTAATGGTTGGATTCATGGCCGAAAACGTTTCACACAAAATATAGAACAGTGTTGTCAGTTGAGGTGAGATATTGTTTCTAACTTTCCAAGGACAATAAATTAGAGCTTTTATCAAGATTAATTTCTTAGGATGTGGATATGAAATTACTCATAAGCATAATGCTTCTATCTCCCATAGGAAGCCTTGCCTGGTTTCACCAAAGCATGTAGCATCTTTGAACTGTAAAACGTATCCAAGGTAAATCATAAATTCTTGTATGCTTAATCAAACATTATTATTTATATTTTTGCAAGTCGTGTACATTTCATTAAATTATTATTCTTCATTTCATATAAATTAATTTTTTTAACAGAGAATTTCACCAATGTTCATCTGTAGCTGTTACTCAAAAGAACCTAAAGGAAAATTCTGAATTGTCTTCTTTCTTGAGGTAAATGATAATTCATTAGTGGTGAATCGTAATCATTTGTACCCTATGCGGCATCCGTTTTTCATAACAGTTATTTCTTTTTAGTAATTTTGAGATTTCATGAATTATTAAAGAATTGGTAAATTCCTTTTTGTGCAATGGTAAACAAGATATGTTTCCTCCACCTTTCAGGAAATCTGCTCCTGCAGATCCTAATGGTTGGATTCACGTAGGGCGAAAACGTTTCACTCAAAATATAGAACAGTGTTGCCAGTTTAGGTGAGATATTGTTTCTATCTTTCCAAGGACAATAAATTAGAGCTTTTATCAAGATTAATTTCTTAGGATGTGGATATGAAATTACTCATAAACATAATGCTTCTATCTCCCATAGGAAGCCTTGCCTGGTTTCACCAAAGAATGTAGCATCTTTGAACTGTAAAACGTATCCAAGGTAAATAATAAATTCTTGTATGCTTAATCAAACATTATTATTTATATTTTTGCAAGTCGTGTACATTTCATTAAATTATTATTCTTCATTTCATATAAATTTATTTTTTGAACAGAGAATTTCAACAGTGTTCATTTGCTGCTGTTACTCAAAAGAACCTAAAGGAAAATTCTGAATTGTCTTCTTTCTTGAGGTAAATGATAATTCATTAGTGGTGAATCGTAATCATTTGTACCCTATGCTGCATCCGTTTTTCATAACAGTTATTCCTTTTTAGTAATTTTGAGATTTCATGAATTATTAAAGAATTGGTAAATTTCTTTTTGTGCAACGGTAAACAAGATATGTTTCCTCCACCTTTCAGGAAATCTGCTTCTCCAGATCCTAATGGTTGGATTCACGTAGGGCGAAAATGTTTCACTCAAAATATAGAACAGTGTTGTCAGTTTAGGTGAGATATTGTTTCTAACTTTCCAAGGACAATAAATTAGAGCTTTTATCAAGTAACCAAACACATTTTCAGAAAAAGGGACTGAAAAATGTTGTTAGAGCTGGCATATGGGAATCCATTTTAATGGATTGATCCCAGCTGAATATTGGGCAGCTCAGTTCAATATTCAGTTTTCTGCTGATGACCCACTTAGGTCAAAGTAAGAAATATATATATATCTTAATGTAATGCAATCATTATACAGGGTGTGAATCAAAAGTTTAAAGACTTACCTTGAAATAGAAATTTATTGGACATTTAAATACAGCAGACTAAAATTCTTCAAAATATAATACTTCAGCATCAACACAGCGTGCCTTCCACTGTTCGTAGCCCTTCTGGAAGGCCTCGAGTGTCATGCTGTCAAGGGCTCTTGTCAAAGCCTGTTGGATGGGGTCGAATCGCTTTCCTTTTAGGACTGTCTTGATTCGGGAAAAGAGGAAAAAGTCACTTGGAGCCAAGTCGGGACTGTAGGGTGGCTGCGTCAGTGTTATCACATTGAACTTGACTCAAACGTCGGCGGGTGCATTGTCATGGTGCAGAATCCAGACGCCGGGCGGACTCGATCCCTCAAGCGGCGGAGCACTCCAACATAAAAGTCACCTGTGACAGTCTGTCCACAAGCAACAAACCCTTGTGAATCACTCCTTGACAATTAAAAAAGCAATCAGCATGCACTTCACACGCGACTTGCTCATGCGAGCTTTCTTGGGCTTCGGAGAGGAAGCAGTGTGTTATTTTGAGCTTTGATACTTCGACTCAGGATCGTACTCGTAGACCCAGGTCTCATCACCAGTCACCTTTTTCTCCAGAAGGTTCAGATCAACATTCAACCGTTACAGCATTTCCTGGCAAACAGTCATGCATAATTTTGCATAACATCTGTATATACGCACAGAATAAATGACTTCTTTTTCAAAAGGAATTTTTCAATGATGTCTGTACATACATATGTATTTATCTCACATAACTAAAAAAGATTAGCCGTAGAATGTTTGTTGTATATGGGACTGCTATAGTTGTGCATCTCTCTTTTTATTGTAATTGCCAGAACCAAATATATACACACACACCTTTACCTAGCCTTAATTTTCACAATCATTGGCCCTAGTCTATACTCCCAGTTATCATTGAAATGCTTTAAATGATGAAAATAGTTGTGTTTTGGCGATGTAAAACTTTTTTTAAAAAATTATTTTTGACAAATAACGAAATCTATTTTAATGCGATCTCCAGCTTCCTTATGTCTGCAAAAATATCTGGGACATTTTTATACTCATTATAAAAAATGAAATTATGAGAAGTTTGACTCCCATGTGACAAAGACTGAGCAGTGTTTTAAATTTCAAAATCTGCAGTTTTTGTATAATTTAATAAGTAATGTGATGTGCACATCAGATTTTGCATATGTATTTTAAAATTTTATACTCTTTAATTTACTTCTAGTAATAATGTATTAGATTGAATTAAATTGTATAATATATGTTTCTGATGTTATTTTTATTTTAATGTTTGAATTTGTGTTGAGTCAGAATACATACATGTGAGCATCTCAGTCAATGGATGAAAATATGACTTTTTAAGTAAATTCAAAATAGTTTCATTCAAATAATTTTGAAACTGATAAAAAGCTTTCAGAGATTTGTAAAATAATAATAATTTGTAATTGTCTCCCGAATCCTTCTCTTGTAAACATTGTATGGTAAAAAATCTGAAAATATTAGTATATATGATGTTTGAATGCATTCAAATCAAATAGATATTTATTGAAATTGTTTTGTTCTGAAGAGTTTATGTTCATAATGTATATTTTAGCATCTATAATCAGAATTACCTAAATCAAGCTTATGTTTGTTTGTCCCTTCATAATAACTGATGGGCAACAAAAATAAGCTTGTTTTAGTACCTGACAGATTGAAGGAAAACCAGCACCTGTATATCTAAGTGGGTACTTTGCTGGGCCTTGCTAAGTACTTGCTAAGTATTGCTGGGCCTTGCTAAGTACTAAGCTTCCACCAAAATGGAATTTTGAAGAAGAATGCTCTGAATGTGGTCAGAAAGTCTCCTACCACCAACCTCTCAAGGATTTTGCCTCACCTTCTGCTTTTAGTGCTCCTTGCTATTGTCAATCGAAACAAAATTCAGAAATCACTTGGATGCACAAGCAGATATGCGAATTGCTATTAACAATAAAGTGCCACAATTTGGAAAAAAAAATCCAATACAGAGGAACAGAAATAGTTATTAATTATTGTTTTGAAAAATTTATGCAAATATTAAATTTTAATATTTTTTTAGTTCCTTTTTTTTATTATTATTATTAAAATTTGATTACATAACTGTTTTCTTTTTCCTCACCCTCCCTAGAAACTTTGTTAGGGGCTGCAAGAATATGATTTTTTAGAACTGCTAGACATGGAAAAGTTTGGGAACCTCTGTTTTAGAAGATGATATTGTGAAGTTAAGTTTTGAACTAATAAAGAATACTGTATATGTACATATAAAAAAATCTAATATCTATGTGAATATGTTTCAAACCTGTTTCTGAATATATATATATTTATTTATATTTACATAATACACTTAAAAAAGGGAAGATAACTAAAGTTTTCATTTAATAAACTAAATATACATGCAGGAGTAGTGTTTGACCTACTCCACTCTCATGTAGACATTACTCCTGCATGTATATGCAGGAGTAGTGTTTGAGCCCAATACTGGCATATGTATCTATAGGAGTGAAATCATTAAGCAACTGGGAAACAAAATAATTTTGCCCTTTACAACATTAAATTTTTTCCATACATCTAAAGCATTCTTAGTTATATTGCTGTCATAAAATCTGGTCTAAATTTTTGTGAAATGTAAGTTAGTACATTGCTTATACCACTTGTCCATCAGAGTTCTTATGCAATCATTGGTTGTATGCATATATTGGAGTTTAAAAAATGATTTAAAAAAACATGTAACTTCAAGTTGCATAAGTCAGGTTTAACTCTACTTGATATGGGATTAAGACCAGGAAATTAGCTAGATGCTTTTAAACATGGACTGTTTATTGTATGACATTCTAACTCGATGAAAAGGAGATTATCATTTGCTTATATTATACATATCAATAAGTGTGGTGTTAACTTATTCTGAGTCTTTACATGCGGAAAGATCTTGAATAATCATAATAGTGCAACTTTATACCTGTTACTTGTGGTGTTTATGTTGCAGCAGTATAGGTAATTATTTCTTAGATTCGATACATAAAACCCGAAAAGACAGATTCCTGTGGTTTACACCTTTTGTTTCCTTTCTAGCATCCACATCAGAGCACTTTTGGACTGACAGATTTCAAGTGTCCTTAATGTGCTTAAGCATAACAGTAAAAAATAGCTTATTTGAAATTCGAATCTTGGCACAAGTGAGTCGGTTCTGAACCATATTGATCAAGTTGCTACATAGCAAACAGTTCATTGCTTCTGGCAAAAAAAGGGGATGCAATGTCACAAAATAAGCGAAATGTAATCACAGAAAAATGCAATGAAGTTCATTCACTATGACATAAATCAGTGCTATGTATTAAATCGATGAAGAATTAGCAATTTAAAAAAGACTGGAAGAAAAATAATAGATTGAATAAGAAGCAGACTATATTACTTAAAATGAATGACTCATAAAATTTCTGGGCTAGCGTAAACATTCAGGAAATGTAGTGTTAGAAGAATTAATGTGCAATTTGAGAATACGGTCAATGCGTGGGAAGGTGCAGAAAGAACATCTATGCATACAACGTCGAATATATAATTATTGTTTGATCAGTTGACTTATATGAAAACCGGTTCTTTGGAGAAATCAAACGAGAAACAGTGCTTCAAACGAAACATTTTCATTTAAGTATAAAATTATCTCGCTAGCTAGGCGAGACGCAGTTTTCAACGAAACATGTTTCGGTTAGGAACACTTCAGTAGTACACTGTTGGCCATTAAAATAGCAACACCGTGAAGAAAAGCAAATACAAAAAAGATATTTATTGCATGTAAACTGTATGGTATACGACGTGCAGTCTCCTCGCTGCCTCCAGACACATATACGGCCATCAGAATATCGCACGCTGAACAGGGTCATGTCTGAAAAGACAACATTGTGACATTCTTTTATCCAGCTTTGTCGTTTGGTGCACCAGAATCACCGTCTCTCTCTATGCTGCATTTTCAAGGGAAGCCAAAGTAGCGGTCATCGTGTTGATAGTTCACTCCGCTGCAGGGCTTAAATTTTAAAATTATAAGTGCCGGAGCCTTATGGAAGACCGCCAGCAAAGAGCAATAAAAGTAAATAAATTAATTAAATGACTATTAAACTCATTAATAATTTTTAAATTAAACAGTTAATTATAATCAAATTAATTAATAGCTATTTAATTAAAGTTTATAGATTTTATTCAATTAACAATTATTATATAATTGATTATAATTTAATTGATAATTATTATATAATTAATTATTATTTATTGAAATAATTAAAACTAAAATAAATGTAAAGCAACAAATTAAAATGTCATAAGCGATATTTAATATAATTTTATTGCTAAAAATAAAATTTTCGAGTTAAAATTTCTACAGAAATTGTTATTCAGTTATATAAAAGAATTGCCGCAGCCTTCTTATTTAGGGCTCCGGTGCACTCCGGCTAGAATTGTAATTTAGCTTAAAAATTGAGAAGTACCAGAGCTGGGCTCCGGTGCAGTTTAAGCACTGCTCTGCTGCAAACGTCGAAGCACCGTACGAGCGGATACTCGGCGTACTACAAACATACACATTTCCTAACTAATGGTTCGTTATGTGTTTGTGCGGTTTTTTTCAAGGCTAACCTCACAATATGTCTTTCCTCTCGAGCGTTAGTCAGGAGACGGCGTTGAGATCCTGCATGCCGTTCAGTATGACCCTCAGCAACCCATTGATTATATATTCGCATGACAGTGATTGGATGTCGACCAGTGCGACGGGCGATATCGCGGAACGATAATCCACACTCTCTATGGGAAACAATCCTGCCTCTACCGAATTCCGACTCTTGCTGGTAAGCATTTCATCTTAATATTTGAGGCATAACACTATATTCTGAGAAAACTCTGGCCGTACAAAGCGCGTTTCGAATGAGAAATCCACTATACAACATTTTTTATGCAATGCGTCAGATGTCTTTTCTCCCTCCTGCATGCGCTTAAATTCTAATCCATTTGCATACCAAATCTCTTCTTCCTTTCACGTGCTTTTATCATTCGTCACATCATTCCTTCCTGGTGTTGCAATTTTAATGGCCAGCAGTGTAGGTGAAGACAAGCTCATTTCCCGAAAAAAGCAGTGTGCTTATATAAGCCTTCTCTTGTCTTACTTAAAACTGCCTGAGCAAGGTTTATTCAGTTAAGCATATCGACTAACGTGTCAACGTTCTATAACTTTGACTACTTATTTCACAGTTTTGTTTGCATTAGCCAATGAGAATGTATCCGAATACTCAATATAATCCAAATGAATAAATTCGACAGCGACTGCATTACCACTTTCATGGGAACGGACTGATCTTACTGATGCATCGTCTGACCTGAGAACCAGAATTCTGACAAGAGTGTAATACAGTTAGAACTATATTGTTACTTAGTATTACAATAAGGCATTCAGAATCACCAAAAGGACAGACGCAGAGCTAGAATGGCAGTTTCTGGGAAGGATTGTGGGATAGCAAGAGTTACTGCAAATTAGTTGAAAGCTTCTACCATTCAGCATCACTTACCTACAAACTCTAGACGTGTAGTTTTAAAAAACAGTGTTGTAAGGAAAGGTGGTTTGAATTTTCGGCGTCTGTTGCAATATCCATAACTCCTAGGCATGGAGAGCAGAATAGAACACTGGAGACGAACTCCTGCCCTGGATTAACTTTCAGAAAAAATCCTCAGATCTGCAGGAGACCATTCAGGCCGACGTAACTCCCGCGGGTTCCTACGGGCTTTATGTATGTTACATTGCACGAACGATAACGCTCAGTCAATAAAAGTTCCGATTGGGTACCAGTCCGGTAGCAATGATTATATTTGATGTGTTGTTCCATCTACTAAGTGCACCAGAGGACCGAAGAGCCAATGACCCAATGAAAACGCCTCATATCTAACCATGTTGCTACCTACAGTGAATAGGCAGACAAGACAGTGCCATATGGTCCCTGCAGGTCCTGAATGGGGCCATATGGTCCTGAACCATCCTCTGAATGAACGTATGTTCTAGTCCTGTAAAGACTGATTATACGTGGCAGAAACTGCCTATGTATAGATCTTAGACAGTAGCTTCCCGATTTTCCGACGTAGATCCCCGGAGAGGGGGCATTGAGAGCAACGTTTATTCTGGTGTTGCGGCTGATAATTTTCGAATGTATCGGGTTAGAACTGGATCATGTTCTGCGATGAATTATGATTTTCGTTAGCTTGGGATTCATACGTGAAAGAAGATTGGCTTACCTTAATTCAGCATAGAAGTCCGAGTGAGCTGTGTACCCTTTGTCAACGTAAAACAACCATAGCTCTGTATATACTGGCATTATTATCTAGGCAGCCAAATTCTTACTTAATAACCAAATTTTTACTGATCTTTCGCAGCACTTTAAGAGCCCAATGATTTATGGACAAGATCCTGCCAACTTCTGTATTGCCAAAACTATGGCATTCGTCAGCGATCATCCTTGAGCAAGATAATAGCCAGCTGCATGCGGCCAACGCCTCCAAGGAATGTCTGTTTAATATTACAACCTCCCTTTTGCTTGCCAGATCTTCAGTTTTTTTCCCAAAAGTGATATGTATGCATGAGGCGTGTTAGGACGACAGTTACAACCATTTGACAACGCGCATAAACCTGATCAACAATTAAAAACTCTTGTCAGCAAGTTTCGAAATTATGTTTCAATTTTGTTTCTGAAAGTGCTTATGGGATTGAAACCAAAGAATTGAGTTGGCACGGAAACTATTTATGTTCCGAAATATGCTCTTCAGCCAATATGAGATCAATTATGCACGGTGACTATCGTTCTCTTGAAAGTTAACATTAGCATCTGGTGGAATAGCATCAATGAAGGAGTGTACGCAGGGCCAATGGTAGGTTCTTTGCCGCACGGTGCAGTCTTTACTGTCTTAACTTCTGCCACCCAGTGCCGCCCTAAATTCTAAAAAATTTGTCATCCCTAAGTGCTACCGCCCGGTACGGCTGCACAGGCTCCGATCCTGGTCCTGATTGAATGTGATCGGCAGCGATATTGTGGTAAGCTGTAGTGCTAATAGCTGTTTTCAGACTTATCTCTTTGCAGTACAATGAAAACACTGTACTGCAAAGAGATATTTCCGAGAGCATAATTTCATTGCCGTCAGTGAATAGTTGTCTCTTTTACAGTTGTCTATTTTTCAATCGTCAGGAGTTCACTTTTAGGGCTCTTGGGCCATGTTTATCAGTCCCTCTCCGTGGGTCCTTCGTCGACGTAGGGAAGAGGCGGAAATGCATGAGTTGGCTGCTCTACTTATGCGGGTTAATTGGACCTGACCTCCCCCACGCTGCTCACTTATTCTGCGCATACGTTGGGAGTGGAATATGGAGAAAATTAGCGGCCTTCACAGGACTAGAAGCACCGTTCTGTTCAGTGCGCGCTCAGGCGCAGTAGGGATTCGTAATGATACTACCAAGGTCTGACTCGGGCTGAGTGATCGCTAAATAGTTTTTAGACACCCTTTGGTGTCACAGCATTCAATACTGTATGGCTTATTGCCGGGTCGGAACTATTTTAATCTTTATGGCATGGTAGGCCGCCAGATTCGGGCAGAACAAATCGCAGATCTGGAGCGACAACTGATGAATGCTTGGCAGAATGTGTCGCAGGATGACATTAGGAACCTCTACCATTCCTTGCCTCGACGAATTCAAACATGCATTGCCGCCAGAGAAGGTTCGACCAACTACTAACTTGAACACTCAATGGGTGATTGTAAGCCATGAACAGGTACTATAACCTTGACCTTTTAATCAGTTTATTACCTGTGTATCAGTTATACATATATTCAATTTCATCAAAAACAACCACTTCCTTCATGGTGCTTGGATTTTTTGCAAAAGAGTGTTCCGAAGTATGCTCTTCAATCAATTTGAAACCAATCATGCATGGTGACTAAGAGTAGACTCATAGGCTTCCATCGTATTTTCATTTCTGTATTCTCATTCCTCTTGCATGTTTCATGATGATCATATAATTATTCTAAATGCACATAGCTGATGGTTAAAGTACTCTGCTTTTGGGCGTTAAAATTGCTACACTTCCATATATGGATACGTCCATCATGATGGCTGACGCAGAACCGAGTTTCATCATGATGTTGAAGCAGAACCTCTACAAAGAGGATGTGGTGGTACTCTTGTGTCCAATATCGTCGTTCGTCAATCTACTGGTATGTACGCCTGTCTCTGCTGAGTCACCAATTGAAACCCGCAATAACGGTCGCAGTCCTAACAGTTCGTGGTGCTGCAGACGTCATAGCGCGGTCTGTGCAGACACTTGTAGTCCTGAACATGAGGAGCCAAATTCCTGACTCAGGGCACGTGAAGTGATTGTACAATCTCGCAAAAGCCGAGACGAAAAGATATGGCTGTCCTCTAGGCGCTAGTGAACCGATAAACCCTCCAATCCTGGAGCAGTCGATTTCTGACAGGTGCTGGTAGGAGTTTTTCGTTTATAATATGTAGGCGTAATACTCAAACGACCGATGTTCAGTTGCGATTTCTAAATGAAAATCGCGGTGACTTTACAATTATACACAATGCAGATGTTATTCATACCTGCTTTGTGTGCATGCGCTAGAATACTGATCATTAACTATTTGCACATCCCACCATGTAGTACTTTAGGCAAATTTGACATTTGTTGCATGCCACAGTCATGGTATAGTAAGTTGAGCAGCTAGCAGTGTAATACCAATTTCAAGGAAGAAAGCAAAGTATGGCAGTAGGGACTCAAATAGGTGGGAAATATAGTCCTCAAATATGTACTTTGTAGGTTATGTAATCATCAGATCCTGACTAAGGCAAGGGCATACGGGGCAGTTGCCCCAGGCCCCCACAGCACAGAAGGGCTCTTAATCGGCTAGAAAGTTTATTACTATAAAAATTTAAATATATCTAAAAAGTTCGTGTGTCTATTACTGAAACAGTAAAGCATAGGAGGGTCCCAAAAAGTTTTTGGTAAAGTCCCCATTTAGGCTAAGTCGGGCACTGGCAATCATGCTTCTTATATCATTGCTTCTCATTTCAGTTTGACAACAGCTTGGATTTTTTTCTGAAATCATATACGGCACATTACATAAGTATTAGGACCAAGCAAAGGAAACAGTGTGATTTAATTAATGCCAAGGTGATCAAGAGTTACATAGCACTAATAATTTACTATTGAAATTTAGAGGTACCAAAAGATATAGCATTGATCAAGAAACCAAGCTGCAGGGTTCTCATATGCTAGCATCCTTACACCAAGAATTGTGTTCTTTCCTAATAAATAATGCTGTATGATACATGATATCTCTAAATATTTATTACAAATATTACTGTTATGTGTAAAAAATTTGAATATTTATGAAACACTGCCTTCGAAAAACTTAAATTACATACCAAGGTAATTTAAGTTTTTCGAAGTGTTTCATTTAACTTAAAGTGTGTAAGGGACATCTGCTAATGGAAGGGATGCTTTTGTGGAGGATTTTTGAGATACTGGCTTGTATTCATGTTACAATATTTTAGTTGGTTGTCAGGACGAAAAGGGGAAGTTCACTTTTTACCGAAGACTTCTACATATTTGTTAACATTCCAGGTTTCAATCGATTAGAATCTCCTGAGAAGTTAGAACAACTTCTATGAATTTAGGATAAATAGGAAAAAGTAGGGGGAAAAATAAACTTACTCAAAATTCGGGCGCGTATTCCAGACGTCCGTGGTTGGATTCCCGGCGAGAGCATTGCTCATTTTTCATCTTTTCTGCTTCCAAAAAATACATAATGTCTCTAAAGTGGCGCTCAAACTAAAAGAGTGGTGGATGATGATTCTCCACACCCAGGATTTGGCGAGTGGGTCCCATAAAACCTCAGTCACCTTTTAAAAGGGGAAGTGTATAAGGTAATTCTCCCAGCTTCCTAGCATGCTTTCGTAGTGTAGTGGTCAGCACGCTGGGCACGTACACCAGAGGTCCCTGTGAAGGCGTCGCTAATTTTTTACTTCTCCTGCATTAAAAAAAAAGAAAAAAAAAACAATATCTCTACAGTGCCGCTTGAACTAAAAATGATGGTTGATGATGATTCTCCACCATCAGAATTTGGCGATTGAATCCCTTAATCTCCAGTGCCCTTTAAAAGGTGGAGTATACAACGTATTTCTCCAAGCTTCTTAGTGTGCCTTCGTGGTGTAGTGGTCTGCATGCTTGGCGGATATTCAAGAGGTCCGTGGTTCGATTCCCGGTGAGGGCATTGCTCATTTTTCATGTCTCCTGTTTTAAAATAACTTAATGCCTCTACAAACTCATCAGGGAAAGAGGAATTTAAATTATCACAAATTTTGAATTATCAAAGTTATGTTTGATTTATGAAGAAAAGTTAGTATCCATTTTTAAAACAACTCATCAGGGAAAGATATATCTAAATTTAAATTATCACAAATTTTGAATTAACAAAGTTCTATTGTCTTTTCAAACTATTAGATATTAGAAATAGTATTAGTAAGTCTGAATACTATTATCAGAAGCTCTATGCTAACAGGAATAATTTCATAACTTCATATCAGTGAAATCTCCCATCTGTTAGGTACAATTTTATCTTTATTTCCAACATTAGCAATGAGATTCATTACATTAAAAACAAGAATTTTTATTTTAAAAAAAGTTAAAAATTTCCATAATTTTTAAATATTAAATCTGAGAACTTGCATTGAGATCATGCATTGACAAATTATGTATGAATAAAAAATTCAGGATGTTTATTTCATTAACACATCATGATGCTAAGTTTTTTCCCCCCCTTGAGAAAGTAAATAAAAATTCCATATTAAACATTTCTTAAATGTGAAAAAAATTAATAATATATACTATTGGATTAAAATTATAAATTTTTATTACACATATTTCTGAAAATCTTTTAAGCATCATGCATATAGTTTATGTGAGAGAGCAGAAGCAAATAATGAGTAATGAAATAGCAATAACTAAATATCTACACAGTGAAATCTCTGCAAGAAGGGCATCCATGGCTTTTATCTTTCATGGAATCCATCATCTTATAGAGATATTTAAAGTTTAATATTTAAAAATAAATTCTGTGAAGTTTGATTTATGATAATAGAAACATTACTCATTTTCAGGAAGTGGTTGCCCCAATGATTTCACTGTAACTGTTAAAAATGATCAATAATTATAAATAAGTAAGCAGTAAAATCAAAACTTCTAACCATTTTACAAACCACTGCATTTAATAATTGTTATTGACAACTTATGTTAGCACACAGTGATGAAATAGCACATATACATATATAAATAGTAAACTATTACATAAGTTATATTAAATGTAATGAAATCTCCCTAAGATAACGATATAATGATTCCTGATGATTTTTCAATTTCTGTTTCTTTTAATAGCTTTTAGATTGCTCAAACAAGAAAATAACTACATATTATTAATGCTCAATAATAAAGCTTTTTTATGTTCTCAGAATTACTGTTAACTTTCAGAAGTTTCCAAAATTGTTTTACCAAAGATTTTGTATAATAATAAAATTTCATATGTGTTATATGTTATACTTATTATAAGTAATGTACAGATCATAATTAAATAGCCAGATTAATTTTTCAAACTGCAGATTGGTATTTTTGCTTTCATTGAAAACATCAAAATGGATGTACGTCCAATAGTATGTGGATTTGTGCCTTTATGCAAACAAAAGCAAGCTCTTATGATATAAGTTGCATTTAAGAAATATATAACTTACAATCATTACACAAAATACAATAAATATCAAACATCTTTAACATGACTCATCCTCGCCATTTTAGGTCAATACCATTTCTTACTGCTGGATAGAAATTTCTATTAAAATTTTATATGCTGGATATGAAGGTTTATATATTCAGGAAAAACATGACTATTGATTTGACCATTTGTCATTTTTTATGGAAATTTTTTTCTATGTAATTTCATTCCATAGTCTGTTTTGTTTTTAAAACAGTATTTTATTCCTTTATTATAAATAAAATGACAAAATAATCATATTTATCACAATATGGCTTATTTTAAATCCTTTTCTTTATTATTACTTATTTTTATTTTTCGCCTTTTGGGGGTTTCATTCTGTCCATCAGAATATATAAGTGAATAGTAAAAACTGATGTTGAGAGGATGAAGGATAATTGAATTTCTGTTAAATTATATTTAACAGTACATATCTAAAAAAATATAAATTTAATACAGATCTCCACTTTGCAAAAGGACAGCACTGCTGTAAAATCTTTAATAAGAAAAAATGGTAAAACGTAATGAAGCAGCTAAGGTGAATTTATATAGAAAAACTAACCTTTATTAAAGGATATTATATAGAATCCTTTTTTTTTAAAAAAAAGGACAGCTATTAAATCATCATTGGCATTTATTTCTGTATGGTTAGCTTCTGTGCTTGTGTTTCAGATGCTAATGTCTGAAATGTTGACTCATACCTGATACTCTGAAGAAACTTATGGAAATGATTCACCACGAAAATTTTATCACAAATGAAATATGCTTAGGAATACACAGAGCTAAAATGTCTTACAACTAGTCCGAAGACAGTATGAGAATTATAATAATCTGCCTGGGGAAAATCTTAAAGCTGATAATGTAACCAAAGTCATAGGTAAGGTTTTCAGTGCCCAGCTGAAGTTTTCGCACCCCTTTTTGTTTGCTAAGAACGGAAAATATTTAATTTTAAAATTTAGTAACATCAGTTTGGTTCCCCTTGGGGGGGGGAGCCAAGGGACATATGTCTACTCTCACTCCCCTCTAGCTATGCCCCAGGAGGTAACAATGAAAAGAATGTTACATGCGAACCACCATGCAAGGAGACCAATTGTCCTCCTTTGGTAGACTCCGTCCTTCTTCAAGAAGTGTCCTCCCAACTGTCTTCCTTTTCAATATTTTACAACTAATCTGTTTATCTCTGTATTAGTTAAAGATGCTGCTTCGAAATGTTACATGTCAATGGTCAGGTGATAGTGCAGTTCGAAAAAACATGATTATAAAATGCACAGACAGCACATTCTGGGCATATCAAAACATCACGCAGCCACACTTGTCATGCACCCTCACACTTTTGCGAACTTTACTTTGTTTATTTTAATGTGTCTATAATATTATAGTTCACATTTACATCTGATGCAAATACAAATTTCCTTTCACTGTATAATTATTATACTCTGAGTATAATAATTGTGACAATATACTTGCAGAAGACTTGAAAAATGCAGTATTTATAACAGTTTTATCTGAGGCATCGAATTATAATGAAACAAAATTGTATCCAATACTAGTAAGATATTATAATGTTAACAAGAGCACTCACATAAAAATTTTTAATTTAAAGTCTATTGAGGGCGAAGAAATTTTGGTGAACCATCTATACAGAGTAATAAATGAAAACAATTTGAAATATAAAGTTGTTGCACTAACAGCAGATAATACAAATACAAATTTTGGTGGGAAAAGATGCAAAAGGAGTAAATAATGTCTATGAAAAATTACCAGATTTACTCTAAAAGAAAACACTAGGCATTGGTTGTAATACACATATTTTGTCAAATGCAATAAACATGGCATCATCTGCCATGCCAATTGATGTAGAAGTAATAATAACAACAATTTATTTGTATTTTAGTCGTTTTACAGTTCGTGTGACTGCTTTAAAAAAGTTTTGTGAAGACGCAAATGTCCTGCTTTGTTCGCTTTTTGTCCTCTTTTTCATTGTAAAAAGAAAAGGGTCACCTTCATTAAATCATTTTCTTATAATATAAATGTTGTCCTTTTTTAAAATCATATGAATTTCTTAAGAAATAAAACATAAATAAAAGAAACAATCATATGATGACTACATAGATTATGTAGATAGAAGTACATATATATTCGGTGTAAAAAAATGAGTCCATTGGAAACTGTAAAGGAGATGGCAGTGAAAATGTAAAGTGAGTTGTGAAATATCTGGTTGTGCAAGATATAGGAGACAGGTTGAAGACCACTTATTAATATCTAATTATTTGAATCTATAAGATCACTATGTCTATAATTTAGGTGCCCAAATGGGTCAAAAAGTTAAAAATTTGTTACACCTTGACTAATGTTTAGGATAATATACCTAGCTGTTAAAATTGATATCTGCAGATACTTCCTTAAAATTGTTGGTTTCCTTGTTTTTCCTGTTACATCATAATTGGTCCTACTTTTCTGCAGGCATTATATGAAATAAATGTTGCACCATAATTCTGCTTTCCAACTTTCTTCATAAAAGTGAAAAGATGTAAAAAAGAACAACTTTTTAAACAGAAACAGTAAATTTTACATAAGCTGCAATAATAAGTGTAGTTAAATATAGTAATAAGCAATAAAATCTGTATCTAAAATTATCTAACATTCTCGCATTCAAAATTCCTTAGTTTTTAGTCATTTAAATTTTCTCAGTAATCTGCTGATTACGCCCTAATTTGTAAATAAAGATAAAACAATTGATATCTAAGACACTACTTAACAGTCTTACTTTTATTTTCAAAGAAAATATATCTATACTTTTTGCAAATATGCAGTTTTACGATTGTAAGGACAAATATTGTAGAAATCAACACGGAATCTCTGCATTGATGAACTCTGACATAATTGTTCATTATATATAAAAACAAATTCTGTTAACATGAAAATATATATGTGGACAAGTTTTTTTACATACACAATTCTTTTGACCTAAATATTTATTTTTGATTGATTTCAAAGGTTGCAATCATAAAAATTCCACATTCATTACATAATATATAAAAACAAGTATTTGAGAAAATGAATAATAATTGTCTTCCTTAAATCTTTTAGGGAAATATGTTTTTAATACAATGCAGGTTTCTTTTCATAATACAGTGGACATATTCAACAAAGAGTTAACAGAGCGTAATGTTCGGAAGAAACTTGCTTAGCAAAACAATCCATTATATAGTTTTTATAATATTTCAAAGATTACTCCACTTGACAATAAAACCGTAATATAATAAAACGTATCTCTCCATTAATTCAGTAATAAATAAGTAATAAGTATCTCTCCATTAAATAGATAATAAAATATAACACACATTTCAATCTGATTTCATAAATTTCATGCATTTTAAAAACTACTGCACACTCCAAATATTATATACATATATGCCAGAAATATATATTTCTATTTGTGTATGTACGAAGAAATAATGCATGAGTAAAATCACATATCTAATGCATTTTTTGAGTAGACTGATTAGTTTTAATGCAAGCGTATGTATAATGATAATCTTAAGTTCTTGCTACTATACTATAACACTAAAGAGAAGAGTCGTAAATATTTTGTAAAAACTTCCCCAAACTCATTCACATAGCAATTACAACATACGTAAAAGTATGATAACAAAAAATAACCAGTACGGCGATAAATAGCCAATTACAATAACCCTTCATTCGTCAATACCACTCGTGTGTCGAGAGTATTTGCCTTGAGGCCGGTAAATATCCGGGTAAGCCTCCTTCGTCGGGTCTCAGATATCAGACAGATTCCTGCCTTTTTACTGGGACACCACCGTGGCTCGGATACAGGTTTACGCACATCATGCTCTTAAATTACAAAAAATTTAATTCATATTTTTGACTTACAAAAAGATTTAGCAATGTTATCATTTTTAAAATTAAGTAAATATTATATAATTTGCCAAAAAATCCCACGAATTAAAGAGCAAATTACTCTTCTTTATACTCAGCAAACGGTATACAAACGCATTGCCTTCATAAAAATGATCTGGAAACTGTATTGGTATTTCAGCATTCAATATTTTGCTGTAGTAAAAAAAATTACAAAATTCAAAATTGCGCACAAAACAGTCATTTAAAATGTCACTATTTAGAAGTGACGTAGTGAAATGGTTTTTATGGATTGAATTAGAAATATCATTTAAATGCGGATGCAGTTTTAAAACTATTGATTATCTTCGAAGCTATTAAATTATATAAAAAATAAACATTGCACAGGGCATATATTTGATAATGGGACATAATTTTATGACTTTAATAGAGCTAGTAGTTAAGATTTGGCAGCATTTAATCTCCTGCTTTAACTGATCTTGTTTGTTTACATTTTATGTGGTTTCCTGTTGTTTAAGGATTTTATTATATGTTTGGCATTTCTTACTTAATTTACTCAGCCACTTCTGTTCAGTCGTTTAAATGTAGAACAAAAATCGTTATTTCGTGTGTATGATTTAAATCATGAAAAACAATCGTTCCATCGTGACATATATGTCGTGACTGTTTACCAACATGTCTTTCTACGGTACAGTAGGCGTTGTTGCTTTATGTGTATTAGAATATTTTTCCTTATTCAGTTAAAAATAACTGCATTAGCGTTTTCATCTTACAACGGAGATTATTCGCTGAAACATGTGTATGTAATGTGTGACAATAAGTGTTGGATTTGACCAATATGGTTTAGCTGCTTGTGTTTTAAATTTACATATTCCCATGTGACATTGTGTAATGTTAATTTTGATTGCATGTAACTATGTGAGCAAATGTTTCTTTGCCACATAATTCTAAATAATTCTAATATTTTTATGTGCTTTAACTGATATTAGTGTTTTTGTGTATGTTTGTCAACAGAAACGTTTAATTTTTGTTACATTGATTGGTAAATTATTCGTATTTAATAATTAATTCAGAAATAAAAAAATTTTGGAAAATCATATCCGTATTTCTTTTCTTTTCTTTTCTTTTTTTTTTTTTTTTTTTTTTTTTTGTTAGTAAATTATATTTGACATGTTTAGAATGTTAATTTTTTTTTTTCAGATGGTTTATCAAAATATCTGGCTTTGGCTCATTGTGGCCCTTTTTATTGCCACTTTTGGGTCCCTAATATTAGTAGCTATGCTTTTCTGTATCATCATCTGTATTGTGAGGTGAGTATATGTATCAGATTCTGTTGATGAAAATCAAAAATGATCAGTTGATGAAAATCAAATCATTCTTTATTATTGCTATCTTTTTTGATGGTAATAATAAAGTGATAATAATGATCTATTTTTTTTTTCTGTTCTTTATTTAGATGAAGAAGTTTGCATACAATCAGACAATATTTCTGATAATTGAACACAATTGTTGAAATAAATGGGGACTTGGGAGAAAATATTGTGTGAAGTGTCTATTCCAATTTTCTTGACTATGTAGGAAAATATTAGAAGTTTGTTATTGAATGGGATCGAAGATAAACATCTTGTTCCTTTTTGTCTGAACAGTTAATCAGCTTGAAAAAAATTTATTGTTCAGCAAATGAGATATTCATAAAAAGGTGATGACAGGCATTATTTCCTAATTCTCCACATTAATTCTCAACATATTTCTCATAACTAGAAAGGTATTTTAAAGTAGCTTCAGCATTATCTATGTGTATGGGAAACTCTGTAAATATAAGACCTAATATTTTATGTAAAATTTGTAGGTACTTGACGATAAATGTACTACATCATCTTCCAGTGCTTAGTACTGAACAATTTTAATCACATTTTAACAGATTTAAGAAGGAACATAAAACTTTATTTTGAGTTAAGGTTAAGAGATGCCTCGAAAGAAAAATTTTGTGAAGCTATTTCTTCTATGGTAACTGGCTTGTATTCGTATTACATATGAAGAAAATCATGAAAGTACTCATGCAACATTTCCATTTGTCATGTTCAAACCCATGTTGCTACCAACATTCAGTAACATTATCTGCCCAGCCATTGGTGAAAAAAATACAATATGAAGGTTGTTTTTCTGTACGAAGGAAATTTATTGTATAATGCATTATCCCCTTACGGTTAACTTTCTAGCTAGCTGCATAGAACTATTAATTTCTAATACCTTTGCAGATTTTTCATGTAAAGCTAGTTAAATATAATTCACACCACAGTTAAAATGCTAAATTAGCATAATGAATATTTTGTTCATTAAATGTTTTGATCATATAAAAAGTAAAATTATGTGTTTACAGACCCTGTTTATTTTATTTTGAGAAAATTTGCTACAGGAAATATGATTCTAGAATTGAAATATAGAGTCTGTAGCTATTCTCGGTAAAAGTATAGTTTAGGGTACCCCTTGGCGATTTTTGACGGCACATGGATACCGATTTTGTACAATTCTTTGACTCGTTATTTTGGCTTGCAAAGCGATTTTTGCGCCAAAAATCGCCACTACACAAAGCCAAAATAACAAGACAAACAATTGCACAAACTCGGTATCCATGTACACATCGACTTATTTTCACTTAAAAAAAAATCCTCAAATCGCCTAAAAATGGCATTGCGCACTCATTTAACTTTATCCATGTACACGTCAACCTATTTTCACTTAAAAAAAAAATCCCTGAATTGCACAAAAATGGCTTTGTGCACTCTTTTAACTTTATCCATGTACACGTCGACATATTTTCACTTTAAAAAAAAAAAACCCAGTATTGCACAAACTTGCATTGCACACTCCCTTTACTTTTGATATATTTTCACTTAAAAAGTCAAAGGAGCACCAAATTCTACAATATAGGCACACAACAAATACATAATCTCAATAAAATACATTTTAAACCAAGCAATAAAATAACATAAGAAAGGAAAAACATGTTATACATTTAAGCACTACCAAAAGCAAATATTCACTTACCATGATTTTCAAATTCGCTTCATACACCCAGAGCCATGTAAAAATCAAAATCTAAATCATACTCAAATGACATTTTTCAAACCAGGTACTCTTTCTGATCGAACGCTTCATATAGTGACCATCTGAACCTTTCTTCCTACAAACCCATTCAAATCCATCTAAACGGTTTTTACATTTGACTAGACACATATCCTTCCTACATACTGGACACTTATAATGGCTACTAAGCAAACCTTCATTTACACACCAGTCAATTAGAGCTCTTTTCCCCTTTTGCTCCAAGTCGTACAGAAACTTCAAATTAATCTTACTATATTCGGACATTCTACCGTCTAAAGAATCAAACCAACACACACCACCAAAACACTTACAAAACATCCCATGATTAAAAAATTCCCAGAATCATGCACCCGATTTCGTCACAGTAGGGTTTCCATAACATTTAACTACTCAGGCTACCATAAATAAAATAACAACTTGGCGATAAATCAAACAACAACTTTGCCATAATACAAGGGGTACCTGAAAGTCTACTCTACCCCTATTCTCTTAACATCTAGCATACAAAGATTCACAGTTTTACGGGACTTGATTCGACTAGGTTGCATAGCTTAAAACAACACTCACTGTAATGTCTTCTAAAAATCAATTAAATGTAATTAACAGAAAAAATTGACTGAGGTTACTCTTGAATTAAAGTAACAGTTTTTTTCCTCCCTGTATCAGTACAGAACAGTTGATTTACAATTAAAAAATTTAGAAAAATTAATTAAAATACTAATTGTATTGTTATTTATTTATTAAGTGATCTAAACTCAAACTTCTGCCAATCAGCTTTCTTTCAGCTACAAGTCGCCTTACTGACAAATCGCATAGCACTTCCACTTTTGACTTACCCACTATGGCCAGTTACTCAGTGTGTGACCTCCTCCATCATTTGAAGCTCAACTTTCATCTTCAGCTTTGTTTCTATGGAAATGCTCTTAATTGCTTTGCCTCTACATTATCTGCTCACCACGTGCTATTGCTTATCACTCCAACCACTTATTTAACTACAAAATTTGGAAACTAATCCAACACATGGATAGGGATAGGGCCCAATGCAATGAACTGTTTCTTCAGTGACAAGATATCACACATGTACAAAAATAACATTTTCAATTTTGCATTATTTATTAACAATGTTTGTTATTAAGGATTATTTAGTAAATAAGAAGTGATATTTAACCATACTAAATTTCTTTTACACAATTTTTTTCCCCAGTATTCTATTAATTAAATTGTTTAAAACTGTCTTTAGCATTTTCGTAATCTTATACTATTAAAATAATTTGCTTCTTACAGCATATATTGCTATAGTCACTGTATCAGCTTTAAACATATATTAATATTTTATAATTTTTATAAATGCTATACTGTTAATATAACACATGTATTAACATTATAACCTAATGTTAGTATATGTGTGATTAATATGTTGCATTTTAATCACCCACTTATATGTTGAAAATATATTGCTTTTTTCCTTCTCTTTTATACTAATTGTAACATTTTAATTACTAATTAATTTATTCATCATAATTGATATGATTCAGAAATAAAATCCTATGATAAAACTAATTATGAAGAAAGTATATGTGCTTATAAGAAAACTTCCAAATTAAAATTATTCATATTTTAAGTATCAGTGAATAATAGATGAAACTTGGAAAAGAATAACTGCCAGAGTTAGGTTTAGTTTCAGGTTCATTCAAATGAAAATGTTTGGTACTTTAGGGAGAGAAATAATTCCTCTTTCCGGATGAATAAATTATCTGTCAAAGAATAAGTTTATATATCATTAGTTGTAATATTCAGCTGGATACAATTGTAAATTACTACAGAAACTTAAATGTATGATTTATTATGGCATTAATGAGGCATAGGGTAAAGAATTCTAATCAAGTGTTCCTTAAGTGTAAATTCATTGCTAGTCAAACAACTGAAAGTTGGCTGGTGTTTGATTTTGTCTGTATCCGAAATGTCAACAAAATTACGTTGTGTGATTTAAAAGTTGTAATGTAAGACCTGCCAATGCTAAAAAAAGGAGGGATGGGTTTGCCTATAGGTGCCAAAGGAAAAATTTGATGAAGCTAGAAAAATTTTATGGTGCTAGACAATAAAGGGCCGCACTAAACTTTTCATCAACAAAGTGATATATATGACTGTGTTGCCTGACCATGTTACAGTTCATTTGACAAACAATTATTTGACGGGAAAATTGTCTGTGTAATTGTTTAATGAAAATTGTCTGTATCTTTATAATGCAAAAAATTATTTAGTGAACTGAAATTCAGTATGCGTGATGTTCTTCCACTTCACAACAGTAAATTGCCATTTCAATGCATAATTCCAAACATTCTGTGCAACATTCCAATAATTAAGTGTGCTATATCATCTGGCTTTATGCCACAGTGTTCACACACCTGTTTCTTTTTTTCTCATTGTACAGTAAGGTGGCAAAAGTTATTGGATATGTCCTAATATCGTGTTGGTCCTCCTGCCTGGCAAAGAGGAGCAACCCAACATGGCATAGACTCAAAAGTCAAGTCATTGGAAGTTCCCTGCAGAAATCTTGAGCATGTTGCCTCTTAAGATGTCCATAATTGCAAAAGTGTTGCCAGTGCAGATTTTGTCTACAAACTGACCTCTTGATTATGTCCAATAAATATTGATGGTATTCATGTCAGGCGATCTAGGTGGCCCAATCATTTGCTGGAATTGTTCAGAATGTTCTTCAAACCAGTTGTGAGCAGTTGTGGCCTGATAACATGGTATATTGTCATCTATTAAAATTCCATCTTTGGTTGGAACATGAATTATACATACTTCAGCCATAAACAGCTGAAAATAGTCTCCAAGTAGCTAAGTATAAGAAAGTGAATAGTTATTTTGTAGAAGCTATTACTCAATTTTTTTACTAAACCAAGCTTAAATTAAACAGTTAAATGTATTATTCGTTGCAAAAATAACAGTTTTAAAATTTGCACTGGGTAGTAAAGATGCTGTGTGTTTTGCCGCAGTTTATATAATATATCCTTAATTTGAACTGGCTCAACATCTAAGGCAATTATGCATTTTTCAAGATGTTTTACTGGAGAAAGTACTTGCATATCCTAAGATGGCCCCAAATAAGTAAATTTTATATATTGTTTTCTAAGAAAGTTAATTAAATGGGCTATCATATCCTGAAAAAAAAAAAAAAAAAAAAAAAACACTTATAACATAGAAGTAAAGGGATGAGTTATCTTAGCATCATTTTAAAAATTCGAATTTGTGCACCTTGAAGTGAATATTTTTTTGGGAATCATCATATGTTTTTGCTCAGTATAGAGTATTTTTTGAAAATGATTATTTTAAAATCTTAAATAATTTCTTATGTTGCTACATAAATATCTAAAAATGAAATTTAATGTTTCTTCAAAGTTGTAATTAATGATATGTATTGTTATCAAATAATTTTTCTTTTGTTTTAGCATTTTTCTTATAGCACATATACACAGCAGAGCAACATATGCTCCTCGGTATTGTGTGTATCAAAGGGTAGCATATCCTAGTGCACTTTTGAAGGTAATTTTTGTTTTTTAATCTCTTCTATGTACTATCTGCCTGTCTATCAATGTATATATCTGTGTCTATGTATGTATTTATATATATAATAAAAACAAATTTAGAAGTACTGATATAGGACCACTGAGATGTAGAAACACAGAAATTTGAAGAGGAAGAATTCTGATTGTGTAGAATGCTGAAATATGGAATCCGTAATGGCTAGGAAGCTGGCAGTCAAGGCAAATTAAATTTCATTTTTATTTCAATTGACATTCATGGCCACAATTAATTTGGCACACTGATCATGCCTATTCACAAACATTAAAAATTTTTTTTATATAGTTGTGATAGAAAAAGAGCACAGTGAAATAAAATCTTTACAGGAAGAGAGGTAGAAGCTAAAATGCACAATTATCATACATGGAAGAAGCTTACTAAGAAAAAATTCTGGTTTAGGTTGGCAAGGTTTCAGTGCTCAAAGCTTCGAGTTCAAGTCCTGAATTACCTATGTCATCAGCATTATGCAAGCCATGTTATATAGATTGATGTAGAAATAACACAGTCCTGAAAAGCTATTATGATTTTAGAATATAAGGAGGAAATACTCATATTAAAATTGAGGAGTTAAGAAGCTATTATTAAGTTAAATTATAAAGCTGATTTACATAGTTTTTCATACACACATACACGTATATACTATATGACATAATAAAAGCAAGGAAAAGCTGGAACACTGTTGTTGTGTAATAGCTATACAGGGTAGATCCATACTGAAGAGGAAGAATTCTACAGTATGCTAATAATGTTAAGTTCGTAATATCTAAAAAACTTGGCAGTCTAGGCAGCTTTAATTCCATTTTTATTTGCAATTGTGGCCACAGTTTGTTTGGCACTCTAGCTGTGCCCAGAGCATTTACATTTTTGATATTATTGCAATAGAAAGCAGCATAGCGAAATTACCTCCAAGCAGAGCAGAGAGAGAAGCTGAAGTGCGTAGTTATCTTATACGGAAGCATGCGAAGGGAAACATTTTGGTTTGAGTTAAAAGTTTCAGTTCACAGTTATTACGTCATCAGCGTTTGTTGTGCAGGCCATGTAAAATAGAATGATCTAGAAATGATGCAATCCAGAGAAGTTATTACAATTTTTAAAATAGAGAGGAAGAATTAAAGAGTTTACCATTAATTTAAATTATAATTTTGATTTATATATTTTTATCTTACCTATATGTATATACATATAAAATATCTGCATGTGTCATTAAAACAACAGATTTAGTTTTTCTCTTTGAGATATATAAATGTTATTTAAAGCATAATGTAATTTGAATCATTTAAATCATTTTTGTCAAATGGGTTATCATTTACAATGAAGTTGTTTTTAGTTTGTAGAAATATTCTTCCTTAATAATCACTTCCTATGCCACATTTAGTATTCTGAATATTATGAATGGATAAAAAGGATTATTGTCATAATCTAATGAATTGTGAATATATTTTAATAAATTATTTTTTTTTTCTTATACTAAATATAAGTCTGCAAAACATTTACTAAAGTATAATATTATTTAAAATTGTTTTAAGCATTGGTGGGACCATCCATTATGCATGCTACACTTTACATCTGTAATTGCCATCCATTTATAAGCTTGACATTTCATGAATATTTCAAATTGCAAGCTGAGCAGATTGAAAGGTATCAAAATTGTACTGGTGATATTGCTTGTGTATGGTGCTTGTGTTGGTGCTATGAAAATAATTTCCTCAGCTGGTTGTTATGCATCAGCAACTTATTTCGGTTAATATTTGCATTATGGTAACTTAGCAATTTTTTGGCGAAAATTTGGCAACCAACCTTGCTACAGCAACCTGTTAGTTTTTGTTTGGACGCCATTTTGTTTTCACGAAGTAAAAGCATTTTTTTTCCCAACAATCTGCTAGCCAAATTACGCTTATGCTAGAACTTTTATGGAACAAAAGTGCTTAATCATGACGAAGATTAGGTGCAAAATTGGGAGAAAGTGCAGAATCGCCCACGGCTTGTCGCGTTTTTAAGAATTGCACATACACGGTATCATCCATGTACACGTCGACCTATTTTCACTTAAAAAAAAATCCCAGAATTGCACAAAAATGGCATTGCGCACACTCTTGACTTTATCCATGTACACTGCTAAGGTCCTAGCTAGTAACCTTTATCGCCTTACCAAAACGTCGCCAAACTACCTGTTGCCATATTCCAAAGATTAGCCCTTATTTCAGTCTCACAAGAACAACAATTTGAAGTTTTCTTAGTTGGCTAACAACATTTAAGAACAATGTGTCATTGCAAAATATTTTTTGTTAACATTTTCACAATAATTAAACAAATTGATAGAACATTGCAACTTTTAAAATACACATAAATTAACTCTATTTTGATATAATTAGTCCAAAGGGATTTGAGTCTCGAAGGACTATTACTTTTGTTTTGGCATTTTGCATCGGACACCTATAAATGTCGGTTAACTTTTCAAAATGTTAGAGTCCTGCAATATATTTGAAGAAATTAAATAATGAAAAATCTGCATAAATGTATGTATATTTCTTGCATTGTGATAAAACAGCGGTATCTAGAGCCATCCAATTTTGAATGACGTAATCCTACTCCAAATATGGGCATCTGAAATTTCAAATTTGAAATTTGGAATTTGTTTTATTATCGATTTCATATTTTGTAAAACTTTAACGAATTTTTGATTAACAAACTCAAGGATTTCAAAGCGAGCAATGACAACTCTGGGAAAAAAAACCTTTTTATCTCCAGCGTGTCGAACTGTGTATTGGAAATTCTAAAGATATGCTCATTTTAAAATTATTTTGCGACATTGCTGTTGAACTAAGTTTTATGGTTTAAGTGCAAAGAACATGATATTTAATAAATAAAGGTAACACACAAAACTTTAAAAAGAATGCCCTTTTGGACGTAATTTAAAATCTGAAACATTTCAGATTTATTTCATATATGTATTTTAATTATTGTTGTGTATGTATTTTTATTTTTACCATGGACACCCCTCTATTACTAAAACTAATCACCCTGGCACTTGATGAAACTAAAATCATGGTAAAAATACGGAATGAACTATCAAAGCCAACTGAAATTAAAAACGGCATTCGACAGGGCGATGCATTGGCATGCCTTGTCTTCAGTGTTAGAAAAAGTAGTAAGAGATTCAAATGTCAATTCCAGAGGAAACATCTATTATAACCTGGTATAGTTATTGGTTTTTGCTGATGACATTGACTTTACTGCTAGAACACGGGCAGCCCTAAAATGTGCTTTTGTATCTCTAGGGAAGGAGGCTGTCGGAATGGGCCTGAGAATTGACGAAAATAAAATATATGCCATGCACTAAAACAGACTTCATCAAACACTGATTCAGAAGTCAAACAACAAAAATCTGCGTTATATTTTCAAATTTTCATAGGTCTAGTTTCAATGGTTTTACCAAACCACCATCCTCAGCTGCAAAAGCGCAAATGAACAAAATAGGGTATAATGATTAGATAAGAAAAGAATGCCTGGTCTGAAAATAAGCTAGTTATGCCATCTGTTGATGAAACCAGAACTAAAACACAGTTCCTTAAAAGGCCGAAGGCAAAGATGGAATTGGGATTGTTATTAACAAGAACAGAAAGATTTTTTTGAATGTGAAATGCCTCTAGAAAATCCAGTTCTCCAATGGAAGATGCTTTTTGATTAATTTTGGCCGCAGAAAAATGGAAAGTGTTATTTTCATGGCAACAATGTTGGGCAACAGAAGACTTCTGTGTTGCTTTTTTTCTAACATATGCCTCATGTTCCTTGATGCCAATATAATTTGGAACAGTAGTCAAAGACTACCCAATTAATTACAATATCAGAAGCTAACTCCCCACTGTACTGGAGCATCAGAATTAAAATGTCGGCAGTGAGAAAATGCAAAGGTGAATAATTATGATCAGAGCTGGTAGGAAACTAACCATAGTATGCAGAAACAGTCTTTATCTTAAAATACAAAAACTTCAATTTAAATACTGGCTTCTTATTTGTATTCTGGTGAGAAATATGGAAGGGAATAGTTATAATAAAGGCTGAAATTAGAAACAACTGGTTAATTAACATAAAATTCCTTACATTTTCTCCACCAGAATATAAGTAATTGCAACTAAGGTCTGTAACGACCTTGCTGAGATTTAAAATTTTAAACCTACCGCATAAGTCAGCTTTTATAGTTATGGTGTTATATGTCTTAAACTAAATATTAATTTTTAGAACTTTTTATCTGATTGTACAAAACTTCACGTATCTTTCTCCAGTTTCTTTTTTTGTAATTTATTTTGGTGATTGCCATTACTGGCTGAAAATTTCTTCAGGTAATCAAAACGTCTACTGCTGACAAAATCTTGTGCTTCCTTTCACGACAAATCTATGAAAATATCCACTCAACCTCTACTTCTGTCCTGCTGTGCTTGTAGTCATTGAAATTTGCCTACTATCAAAGCTCACCTCTAACTCAAATAAGTGCTTTCTCGGGTTTTATAATTCAATAAAATCCTGAACCTAGGTAGCAATCTAGACTATTATTTGGATAACCTTCGCATCAGGTTTTTTCCCATACAATAAGTTTACTACTTGTATTTTCCTCAGTATAAATTCACTTAAATTTTCCACCTTAGTTTGATAGCTACAAAACTGTTCCGTTTGTAATTTGCCCTATCTTTCACAATTTCTCCCTGCCTAGTTTACCCCCCAAAAAAGTTACTGATACCTTTGCACCATCTCAGTGCCTGTCCTTGAAGTGCGGTGTTGCCGTCATGACATTCTGTTTTTTTGCAACCGGAAAAAGTGAAAAGTGCTCTCTAAATGTTCTCAAAAAAGTTACTCCCAAATTTCTACCATTGAATATAGTAGCAGGTTTCGTCGAAGTTTAGTGTCTAGGATGAATTCAAAGCCTTCCATTCTACTTCGTGGTACCAGTGGAGCCTGCAGTCCTGTTGGGGCTGGACTAAATATTGCTTTGTCTTAAGATATGATCAGTAATATGTTCGGGCGCCACTTTGTAGACTCATTTAGAAAGTATCCTGGGATTCGAACTCTGGAGTTTTTGATTATGCGTTGGACATGTTTCCAGTTACATAGGCATGTGGAAGGGATAGAGAAAATACCTTTTATGCTCTCCCTTTTTAAAGGGCAACTGAGGATGAGGAGATCCATTCACCAAATCCTGGTGGTATGAGAGTCACTTGTAGGGTTTCACTTGATGTGGTAATACTTTAGTCCAATAACCCCAATAGATTTGAAGCAAATTATTACTATGTTTGAAACTATGACAAAGTTGTGAAAAGTTTAAAAATAACCTGTTTTCATTTAAACAGAAATTAGAATGGTCAGAATTAAAATGTCGGCAGCTGGAAAACACAAAGCCAAATAATTACAACTGTCAGAGCTAGCAGGAGACTAACCATAGTGCACATATGACACCTAAAACATGCTCTGTATTCAGATTAAAAAAAGAAAGAAAGCAATTTAAAAAAAAAAAAATTCTGAAAGCTTTCAGATTTTATATTTAGGCTCAAAGGGGTATTTTGTAAGGTTTTGTGTTCTACTTTGATTTATTAAATATGTTCTGTGCACTTAACCATAAAATTCAGTTCAACAGCAATATTGCAAAGTAATTTTAAAACGAGCCTATCTTTAGAATTTCCGATACAGTTGCAGTCACACACTGGAGATTAAAAAAAATTTTTTCCCTGTACAGTGTTGCCATTTCTTGTTTTGAAATCTTTGAGTTTGTATGTCAAAAATTCGTTATAAAAATAGGAAATCAATTATAAAACAAATTCCAATTTAGAGCTTCCAGATGCCCATAGTTAATGGAGGATTACATTATTCAAAATTTGATGGCTTTAGGTACGGTTGTTTTATCACAGTTCATGAAACCTGCATTCATTTTTGCAGATTTTTCATTATTTAATTTCTTTTAACTGTAATACAATGCTGTATTATTTGGTGGCGACATTTTAAAAAAGTGATTTGCTGTTTACAGTGAATCAACGCAAAATGCCAAAACAAAATTAATAGTCCTTCTGGGCTAATGCCCTTTGGGCTGAAAATTGAAATAACTGGCTATTCATTTATATTCTGGTGATTCATAGTTACTCATTCTGTGCCGAAATAATAATAATAATAATAATGATAATAATTTTATGTAGTTATTTTAATGTTTATGATAAAATATGTGCAGTGAAACTGTTTTCCCTAGGTTAAGTTTGAAAATGATTCCCAGAAGCAAGGCAAGCGAGATCAGAGATTGACAGGTTCAAGTATGATTGATGATCCTTTGCAAGAGGTAGATGCATATTTATTGAAAAAAAATTGTTTTATCTTTGTATATTCTTTATTTATTTTAAATGAAACTTTTGTTTATGAGTAATGATCTTATCAAAGTTTTTGATCACGAAATCTTCACTGAAAACTTATTCAGGTTTCTAATGAAAGTTCCCAAATTCTGCTCATAAAACTTGGCATGTTATTAATTCTTCTTATTGGTGCCGATAAATGTTTAGGTATTTATTCTAAGCTGTAATTGTCTTAAGGAATTCAAATTGCAAAGGGAGTGCATAACCCGAGCTCAGCAATTTCATCCTAATTCTGCATGATTATAAAGGAATGTAAAATAGATATGTTTGCAGATGCTGTGTGTACATTCAGAAATAAGTGGGAGAATCGAGCTTAAAATTTTAAGTAACACTGATATCATTTAAGATCTTTCATTTTTTGGTGCTGATAGCCTGTTTGGCAACATCTAATGCTTCAAATAAAAAATGGATTGTTTGAGTGTAATTTAAACTAATACTTTTTTTTAATATTTCAAAAAGAACGCTTATTCATAACAATTGTTATGAAAGGAATGATACAAAAAGTTATGTAATAGAAGAATTTCATTAGGATGAGAAAAGTCTGTTCTCATTCTGTTTTCAGGAATGGGCTAAATTTTTTGGTAAGAGGCCAAAAATTAAAAAAATAAAAAAAGTTTGGCAGGCCAAGGTAAATTTTCCTAAAATTTTAAAAACAATATACAAGTATTACAATTTAAATATGTTAATGAGATGAATGAAATTACAATTTCATTTTTAAAAATTCCTTATATTGAGGTTCGAAGTAAGATCTTCGAAGTAAGATTGATTCTAAGGAACGAGGATAAATGCTCATCTATCAGTATAGTTCTGAAATAATTCTTTCTATGGTTCATAGTGGAAAAACACTTGTTCACATATATAAGGTGAAGCAGACATAGCACTGATTTTCCGGTCGTCTGATATTAAATTTGGAAAACTTACTTTCGATAATGATTTGTGAAACTCTAACTTAGAAACAGCTGCTTGAGATGATCGTTAGATTGCAACTCAATTAATTCAAGCTACAAACCTGACCTCACTGCTTTACAATTTACATTGAAAGGCATGGTAAAATATCCAATTCTGTTTGAATGGCACTGAAATCTTGAAATATGCATTCGAACTAAAAATGCAATTTTTTCAATCCATCTTCATAATTCTTAAGCTTCTTCATTTACTGAGGGTATTGAATTTAACCTCAGAAAATGAGACAAGTCATTCTTAGCTAGCTGCCCAGCAAACAGATCAAGTTTAAAAACTTTGAGATGGGCCCAGATATCATCGATAAATTGATTTTCCCCTTGCATCTTGACATTCAAATTACTCATATAACAAAGAAGATCTGTGAAATATGGAAAGTTTGAAATCCATTCTGTATCTTCTAACACTTCACATTCCGCGGAGCAATGTTTTCATGGAAGAACAACAGAATGTCATCTTTCAGCTGACAAACTTGCTCGAAAACACATATTGCGCTAAGCCTCCTTACTTTCGCATAATGCATAGATCAGAATATTCAGATTGCATGGATTGAAGAAAATCTCAAAATAGCCTCTGAGTAAACCCACGAGATCGAAGAGTATTTACAAGGTTCACTACTACATCAAGCATGGGTTTCATATTCAGTGCAGATTTAGACAAAGCATCTTGATGTATAACACAATGTAGAAAAACAACATTGTTCCCTGGATAGTTTTAATTAAAGAGTCCAAGGAATCCAGATTTTTTTCCTGTCATATATCAGTCGTAATATTACATATATTTGTTATAGGCACTTTCAAAGTTAAAAGCCTTTCCTGAAATCCATGAAAAATGTCACATCCTGTTGTAATTCCCTTTAAAGAAAGCATGGACGCCAGTTTCTTGATAATTTCAAAGTTCTCATCAACACTTCTACACTTCTTATAAATAGCACTAATTTAGCAATATCATTTATATCAGTGCTTTCATCCATAGCTATAGAGCAAATTTTAAACTGGCCAAATCTTTGACTCTAATTGTGATTTCAAATTTTTATTGATATCTTCGATTCTAGAAGTCACCATTGATCGAGATAAGCTTACAGTCTCAAAATTTTTATCATGTCTGGACATAAAACATCACAAACTTGGAGCATACATTGTTTAATGAACTCTCCATCACTGAGAGCTTCATTATTTTTAGCAATATTGTATGCTACAATGCAGCTTGCATGTGTAAGCTGCTTCTTGGATACTGTTTACCTTCTTGAAAAAATTTTTTCTTCCTTTTTATTTTTTACCAAGACTTTCTGCATTTTGTTTTCTTTCATGCTTGGATATTGCTTCGTGATTGAAATTCTTATGCTTAGATGGGAAATGACGGGAAATGTTATATTCTTTGAAGACTACAGCTTCGTTGCAGATGAGACACACTTTTATCTTTTACAACTATAAAAAAATATTTCCAGGTCCATTGATCATTAAAAGCATGGCACTCTGAATCAACTTTACGTTTTTTAATTTTGGCGTTGAAATATTTTACGAATAACCCAAACAAGCACTAGCTGTGCTATACTTTTAATAATTTCACCACTATTCACAATGATGCTATATGTCCGCAATCTTTCCATACACAATCAATAATATTAGAACTTGCGCCAAAAGAAAAAGCCACTGGTTGGAGTTTAAAATGATCAGTCTACCACATGTGAGATCTTAATTCACCTATATTAGATTCCCATATGTCTGCTCCCCGAGAAAGAGATAACACTTGTTGGCACCAATCTACAGCTGTAACTAACAAAGAACTTCTGCTTTTTCACTTTACAGATTGAAAGCTGTCTGTCCTTGCTATTTCTGTTGATTTATGTTTTGCAGGACAAAAATAGAGAAAGTATAAAGATCATCAATCCTTTGAAGGAAAGGAAAAAAAAAATAATATTTAAATAAAGTAGAAAAGAAGATGGATATATAATATATAAATATATATTTCTTTTAATTTGCCAGTCCAAGGCGAATTCTATCTGTGGGCTGGATAGAACCCTCCGCAGGCCATAGTTTTCCCATCCCTGATAGATCTTTCATTTGTTGGTACTGATAGCCTGGTTGGCAACATCTAATGCTTCAAATAAAAAATAGATTGTTTGAATGTAATTTAAACTAATACTTTTTTTTAATATTTAAGAAAGAACATTTATTCATAATAATTGTTTTGAAAGGAATGATACAAAATGTTATGTAATACAAGAATTTCATTGGGATGAGAAAAGTTTGTTTAGTTATATATTTCCACAAATTTACTTACAATTGGCAAATGATATTTATCATAAAAATCTTCAAAATATAAATGTGGGTTTTAAACATGCTAAATAAATAATAATTTATCATCATTTAAATTGAGGATTTTTATGAGATTCAAAATACAATATAAAAATGTGGCATTATCTATGTAAGAGAGGTTTCTGTAAATACTTAACAACATGAGCTTTTTTTGTATGCATATTACTCTAATGTATAAAGCATTATTTATTAATCTTGTGTAATGCTAGATTATTTAATTTTGAATGTTTTTATAATAAATATCGCTCACTAAATTTCATAGAAAAGTGCAATAAGTTGGAGTAAAATAAATAAAGCAAGTTTAGTTTTTTAAAACAAAGTTTTTTGTATATTTTATATATTATTCCATTTCCCCTCAAGGCAATACTAAAAGAATTAATAATGTTGGTTTAAATGCAACTTTGGTACCAGTTGAATGAAATTTCAGTTTCTTATCTAAAATGTTGCATGATGCCAATCAGGGTTGTTGCATATGTGAATAATACTTACAAGCTCAGTTTTCTTCCTTATTTCCAAATAGTGCACACTGGGTGTTTGCAAAAAAACTCTCTAATTACAGTTTGTGTAAAATTGCTTAGCCAAAGGTCATGTGTTCCACCTCTAAGTATTGTTATCTGCAATTTCAGATGCTAGTTGGTTCTTCAGGCATATTTTTGCTATTTAAAATTAGGTAAAAATTCAACCTTAAAGTTACATGCAACCTTAAAGTGGCATTCATTTTGAATAAAAACCATCAATTTTAAAGATGATCAGACAAAGGTTTGTCTTAGAAGCAAAAGAGTTTTTTTGGCAAAATATTTTTCGTTTCCGAGGGAGAGGGACCTACATTTGATCCCGTACAATTTTATTCGGTACTTTTCCGTTTTGCCGGCGCAAGCGATAAAGTCGCCAATAATGGTACAACCGATGCCAAACGGAATATTCTCACTGGTAACCTTTTACGCCTCATTTTCAAAACAAGTCGCAGCTTTTTCTTATCAGATTGATTGTTTCTTTCAATACTGGTATATAATTACATAGAATTTTTATCAGATAGTTCAGTTTTATGTCTAAGGCCATTTTCGGTAATTAGGTCAATTAGGATGCTATCACAGCTCTTACCCGAAGCCGAAAATATAGAAAAGGAAAGTCAAGGGTTAAATTCATCAATTCTAATGAGAATGCATTAGTGAAGTAAAGCACTGCAGTTTTACATAATTTCTGAGTAAGCTATTCGTACGCATTGAAATATTTCTTGCATTTAAACTTGTGTTTCAAATTAAGATTTAACTTGAAATTAATGTAGATAATTACTGAGAGCATTAGATTTTTGTAGAGTAGTTTACGTGAGATGAGATCGCTTGGAGTCACGTGATGTGAACCGGCGAATTAGGATGTTGAACCATGAAAGCATAGTAAATTCTTAAATTAATGTCTTTTTACAAATTTATTGTCTTTATTTATTGGCTTTTAATAAAGTTTTAAGCGATATTAAAATGTTTATGCCTTAAAAAAAAAGAATTCTTAGAACTAAAATTTTTTATGTGTATACTGTATGTTGTCGCCAATAAAGTCTGCTTGGCGAGATTTGCGCCGGCGAAACGGAAAAGTACTTTTTATTCAAATGGGTGCCAAACAATGGTTGCTTTCTTGTCTAATTTCAAATTTTACATTACGTATTTCTCTTCCACTTAGAGTCAGTTTCTATTTCTCGAAAAATACTGTAGCTTTTAAATGTTGAGCATTTATTACATTGTTATTGTTAATGTGACTGGACTATCATATGACTAGGAAAAAATCAAATCATTTACAGCAGCTGATATATGTCACATTTACCTTTCTTTCAGCTCAGAAGTGAAAAAGTGGTAAACAAATTTTCATTATTGGTTTTCATTTCTATTTGCAGATACTTTGATAGTATTGCAATGTTTAAAAGCACTTTAGCATTTGATTGCAGCATCTTTAACTGTCTAGAAGTTTTATGTTATACTAAACAAACTTTTGGAATATGCTTGCAGGGCAGTTTAATTTGAAATGTTAAAAAAATTATTATCCATCACTTAATAGTAATATCCATCAGAATACACAGTTTTGCTGATGACATTCTTAGAAACACCAGAAGAATGTCTCGTTTGGTATCTGTGGTACACAGCTGTTGCATTATTTTGGGCAGCTTGAATTATTTATTAAGCTAGCAGAACCATCTTGATAAAAGAGAACAGCCATAAATCAGAGAATGTGAAATCTGGCAATAAAGCAGTTATAGCGTAACATGTGGGGCATTTGTTTTCATGCTGAGTATTCCTTAGCTGTTTTGGCTGTGCAACGCAGAATATTGTGCAAAATCTATCCAATCCTCCACTTCTGTGCTACACTCATACACAGCAGACAGTGAGTGAACTTTATCAGTCCAAATATGCAATTGCTGGTGTTCAAGTTATTAAAAGAAACAATCCACATAATGTTATTTTCAGTTTGCTGCAGGAAACAGCAATAGAGGAAAGGAAATTTGCTCAAGCCATCTCCAGTTGGCAGAGCAGACTTGTTGCCTGCAAAAACTCCTGCTTTACTAATATTTAAATCTTTTTTAGTATGTCAACATAAAACATTTAATTTAATCTGAAAGTATTTTTGCAGTTGAATTTAAATGAATTAATTTCCTTCAAAATTTATTCCAACATATTTATTTTTAAACATATGCAGACAGTTAAAAGTATAAAAGATAATTACACAAATACATCAAACTGAAGTTTTAAATGTTGTGACATCAATTATTGTATCCAGTTTTGGGATGAGTATTAGTATCAGAAAATTTTAAATTTTCATCGAGAATATTTTAGTATTTCTGTTTCATGGTATATTCATGGTATATATATTTATATATACCACATATTCATGGTATATATATCTGTTTCATGGTATATTCATGGTTTCATGGTATATATGTTCATGGTTTTCTGTTTTCATTTAGTATTTCTGTTTCAGGATGGGATATCATGCTTTGTAAAGGTATTTCATGCAATACTAATTAGAATTCATATTTCATTTTCGATTATTCCGAAGTGGTTTTAGAATATTTTAGGAACCCGATTAGAATACATAAAAAATTAAAATTGTTTACATATATATATATATACACACACACAGGGTACAGAGCGATTCAAAACTATATGTAAAAGATGTAAAGGCAGTTAGAGGGGACCTGAATAAGCAGGTTTCGTATAGAAATGTGTGTGTGGTAATGCCACAGTAAAGTGCTAGCATGTAAAGCAGTATGAATCACAGGAAACTGAAAAGACAAGTAAAGACAAAATAAAAAAAATATTAACAGTTTACAATAGATACTTGAAAGAGTGGCCACCAACAGCGATACAAGATTCACAGTGGCAGCCCAAGGATCTATGTTCATTAGAAAAGACATCAGGCATGTCGAGCACATGTCCAGCAGCAACAGACAAGGGGGCAACAAGATCTTCTGCAGATGTGATGGGACTCTCAGGTACACTAGGCCTTAATATGACCACAAAAGAAGAAATCCAAACAGATTAAATCAGGAGAACATGGTGGCCAGGGAACTGGCTCTCCCTGTTCTGTCTAATGCTGGCTGTAGACAGCATCCAGGTGATTCCTGATGTTCTGGCTGAAAAGAGCTGAGATTCGTTCTGGAACCACATTCATATGTGAACAGCTGGAGGAACATTGACCAAAATTTCAGGTAATGTAGAATCGCTTCCTATACATTCTTCGAGCAGCTAATCCATTTCCTTCTGCAGCCCCATTCATGAAATGCATGTCGGCAAGCTCCACATTGGTGTAACGATGCATGCTGGTCGAGATCCATGAGGAAAATGAAGGATCTAGCTAGCGCAGCGCTTTTATACATCGTACTCATCAGCGCTCTCTATTGGTTCAATGTGGCATTACCGCACACACATTCCTATACGAAATCTGCTTATTTAGGTCCCCTCTACCTGCCTTTAGATTTTTGACACATAGTTTTGAACCACCCTATATATATATATATATATATATATACATATTTCCAATTTTTAAAGGGAGAAAGGAATGAAATATATAGTAAAAGCATTTTTGTAATTTCCTTGTATTGCATACATTCTCTGGTAGTTTTCAGTTAACTAGGCACTGTTTAACACCAAATGTAAAAAAAGACAAAGACGGAAATTCTAATAATATACACTTCACAAAAGAATGGCTATTTTATTAAATCCAAAATTAATACAAAAATTGAACACAAATACTGAAATTTACAAATAAGAATGTATGTAATTATTCTAGTGAATAGTTGTAAATGACAGAATTCTGCCAGTGTGAGTGCTTTACATAAGAAATAGATAAATTGAATATGTATCAAGAAAAAGAATGTATGAGTCTTTGAATCATTGTCTACTGTCTAAACCTTTTTTGTGCTACATGGATCTTTTGTTGCAACACAAGTTCGGCGCTCCAAGGAGTTATAAAATACAATTTTATTTGTTGGTCATCCGAATAGTCTTTCAGTATGAATGATATGAAGAATTTAATCATGACTTTTGCTCATTTGGCAGCTAACAAATTGCTTAATGCATATTGAATTTTTTTATTAGCATTTTAACCATGGAAAAAAAAAAAATATTGAAATGAAGAAAAGAAAGAGGATTGGTATTCAGTTTTCCTACATATGTAGTAATGTCATTGCATAGCTACTCATGAAATGAAATAAATAAGACATCATATTTAGTGTACATTTGCAGCTGACACCATTTGAACCAAAAAATATCAGTTCTTGAAATTGCAGAATATATTCATTTCAGATTATGTTTTCATCAGCTGAATCTTTTTTATACAAGCTTCGAAATTCCTGAAATTTTAATACTTGAGTAAAACTTTTGATCTTTTTCATGCTGCCACTGTAATATTACAATGTAACATTTCTTATAGGTTCTGCATTATGCATTTCGAGATTACATTAGTACATGGTATCGCCAAATTTCTACTGATGAAGATTTTCTTCTGTATTTAAAAGACCTTGTTCGAAAGGTTATTGTAGCTTTCTCTAGCAGGTATGTTAAATATACTTAATGCAATTTGTTTTATTTCTACAATTCTGTGCATTTTTATATATTGTTTGGTATTTTTACATATCAGATTTAAAGAAGTAGAATGGGTTCATTATTTAACTACAAAGTTAGTTGATGACTTTGCATCCCACCTCCGCCTTTTCAGGCAAGCTCAATCAAAGTTAAAAGATTCTCAAAAGAGGGGTATGTATTTTAGTGTGATTTTATTCTCCCTATAAAGCATAAATTCCTTAGATTGAGTCGCCTGAAGTTTTCCATTTTTAATGATAATTTAAAAATTACATTTTTAAACGTATCATTTTGTTTAAAAAATTGTTGTTTAATTTTTGTAAATGCTGATCATTCACATAGAATGCACATTATCATTGCTTGTAAAAAAAAATTGGATGCTTTCTAAGTTTGTATGAAAAATTAAAACTGTTTTTATGAATTCGTGTTGTCGAAAAAATGCTAACTTTTGTCTCCTATTTTAAGATTAACATCTCTTTAATTGAAATGTATTGTTTTTATATATTTATATAAAAAACTATGAAAATAGTCTGTTAAAATACAGTGGTGATTTACAGTGCTTAAATTTGTTCTTCTAAAGAATTAACTTGGAATTGAAGACTTGATGTTTAGGAAACTTGACAGCACATATGAAAAATATATAAAGGTAGGGTACCTGATTAGAGGTTGTTTAGTCAGAAATTGTAACTAAATATTAAGATTTTTGCTGTACTGAAAAATGGATTGTTCAAATATTGAAGATCTTAGAATGTAAAACAATAAGCAGAGACACTTCAGCTGCTTTCAGAAAATGTCTACAATTTTTTGGAATGTCCATCTGTTGTGCATATCCATGTCTGTTTACTTGTCTGTTTAATATCCATGTTTATTATATAGCTTGTGTATTGATTCAGTGATATTTTATTTATTACCTTACAGATTCTATTACCTATTGTTGATTTAACTACATTTATTTGAGTTATCCAACCATGTTATTTGGGTGAACTTTTATTTGTTTTTTTATCTCAAACTATAATACTTATTTCTTCCCCCCTTCCATTTTTATTATTGTTTCTGTTTTCCAAATTCATCTGCAGTTTCTTCTCAATTAATTCCACATCTGTCTGTTCATATCTTGATATATATATAATATGATTTTTTTCTTCTTATCAGATCCTACTGCAGGCATAAATATGTTGTCTTTGTTTTTTAATTTTGAAACTGCAATGGAGGAAAATCTGAGTCGTAATCTAGTTTGTACCTCTAGAAAGTATGCACTTGGTAAGTAATAGTTAAGCATAGCTTGAATGTTGAGCAGGGTATTAATATTAAAATATAAATTGGATAAGCATTTCTAAAACTTTTTAATTTAGTGCATTTTTTTAATGTTGTGTAAAATGTGCAGAGTGATTTTTAGGTTTTTAAAATATTTTTAAATTACACCGATAATTTAAATAATGTTAATTATTTTTATGAATTTATGTTAAAAAATTGTTAATATTATAAGAAAAATGACTAAACTTTATCACTTTTTTATTTTTAATATTTATAAAAGAAGAAGGAAAAGATCAAAATAAAAGAAACATGCCACAATGAAACATAAAATTAGCAAACAACCAACTTTGTGTTTCGTCAGGAGCAAAAAAAATATGAAAGACTGGAAAGTAATGAGCTCAAGGGTTGTATTTATATCCTACAGTAGTAAAGTAAGTGTCATCTATCAGCAAAAATAGTAACGAAATTAAAAAATTAAGTTAATAGAATTTTAAAAGCATTAGGAAGGTCTGGATTAAACTTGAAATCATTAACTAAAGATAAATCTCTGTGAATGGGAAAAGGTTCAAGAAAATCTAATTCTCCAATTGAAGCTTTTTGAATAATTTTTGCAGAACCAAAAGTCAAAATTATGAATCAATTTCCAACTACAGGGTTTGTCTTTAAGAGTCCTTAAAAGTCCTTAGATTTTTTGGAATCGAATTTTGAACCTTAAAAGTCTTTAATTTTGGCCAAAATCAGCAGAAGGTCCTTAATTTTAATCATCTGAAATTTCTGTCTGTTTTTACGACTGTCATTTTGAGTTTGAATTAGCATTTTGGAGGAATATTTTTGGTGATTCACTGTCGGTATATGGCTATCATTTGAATGGGTTCATGAGTTATAATTTGTTTCTATTTCTAATATAAATGATTGGTTACTTGAGTTTCTAAGCAAAAAGTGAAACATAAGCATTTAGAAATTAATTTTTCTAATAAAGAGCTCTTAAACAACTTCATTTTTGGGGATGTGAATTCTTTTGTTAAACGATTCTAAATTTGGCGACTCTTCAGCATTTTGGTGATTTTAAGATTACTTTCTATAGAAACTTTTTAATTCCGAGATCTGAGAATATTTTGACAATTTTTTTTAAAACATTGTAACATTGATAAATTTCATTAAAATAATGGTAATATATTGAAATTATATTTAAAAAATAACATTAAAATAAAACATTTTTATTTTTTGCTGTCATATTATAAAATTTCATTTTGGAAACTTATTATACAATATTTTGAATCTGAAAAATAAACAAGGTATAATGCTATAAAGCACAATTTATGAAACAGCTCTTAGCAAAAGAAAAATAGCTATGTAATTAATTAAAAATGTCTTGTTTTTAATTTTTTCATAGTAAGAGTTTTTCCCATGTAATTGTTTCAGAATATTCAAAATTCTCAGAATGTGTATCAGTCTTCTCTATAAAATTAATTTTATACTTTTTCTGTCCTTTTTGTTTTCCAAAATATTTCTGCCTTTTTGCTGTTACAGAAATGGTAGGAATAATTTTTCTTTAGGATTTTAGACATTGCAGCGTGAAAAGTTTAGAAGGATTTGAAGACAAAATTTATAGACCCACGATTCTAGAAGATTCGAGAAATATGTGACAAAAAAAATGTCTCCATGTTATCAACACCTAATGGATGTATTTTAGAGAAGTTTGTAATAAATTTCTTACTTTCTGGAGAACATCTGGAAGAACAATGAAAACATAATATTTGAATGTTTTACTTCTGATACTGGAATCTTAACATATTTATCTTCTCTTTATTTTCTCTACTTTTCACTAGACACAAGCATGGAAAATATCAAAAAGGCTTCTGATCTTATCACATGGGCAGGCATTATAGAAAGGGATTTTTTAATTACAGTACAAAGTCCGTAATTCGGACTCCTCGGGACTTTCGCAATTCCGGATTAGGGTTTTTTCCGGATTATAGATCATCAATTTAAATCTGGTAAGATGGCATGCAGAAATTATGCAATTAAAAGTATGAAACCATAATTTATGAAATAAGGAGCAATTATGATTTAAAGGGTATCAAAATTTACAAAAAAAAAGCATATTATTTATTTGTTTACTTTATTAAACATTTCTTTCAACGTAAGTTGTTTAAGTTACTTTGTTTTTTGTGCTAATACTTTCTCCTTAATTCTATAAACAGACATAATTTCTTGTTCAGTTACAAAGTTCCACTGTTCAAGTCCTGTAATTGCTGTGTTGAGAATACCGACTAACTTGTCAATCGAAATTTTTTCATTTTCAATAATATTCAATTTCGTTTTTTCTCTGTCACTTTCTTCACTAACGGAAGCGCGCATGGATAAACATTTTACTGGCTTTACATACATGCGCAGTGGATGCGTTGTACGTAATAAAAGTAATTTAATTGTATCAAACGCGCATGCATAAGTTTGTGGCTTTGAGGTTCGGATTATAGATCATTCCGGAAAATGGACATCCAGATTACGGACTTTGTACTGTAATAAAGAAATTGGAAAACTTATATTTTAAAAGATTCATCTAATATTTCTTAAAGCATCGTACACGTAGCTGGCACTAGGCATTTTCCCACCTGATGCAATCTCTGTGCATCCTAAATTCTGCTGCCTAGTGCCTTTCTAAATTCTGCTTCCAATGCCTGCTCTAAATTCTAAAAGTTTTGTCATTTCTAGATTTCGTTGTTCGGTGTGTCACTAAATTCCATATATTCTACCACATCAGCTCTGTAACTGGCCTTTACTATATATATTTCATATTGCTCCTGAATGTTCATATTATTAAAGAAATAAAATTAGCCGCTTTTTCTGTACATTCTAAATGCATTTAGCGTTTTTTAGAATAACGGAAATCCTTAATTAAATCCAAAAATTCTAAAATGAAAAGGAAACGTGTTGAAGAAAGAAACTGAATACATAAAAAAATTATTCTTTAAAGATATGTGCAGTTATTATTATGTAAATTACCCAATTGTTTATGATTTCAGCCTTTACTATAATTTTCCATTTCTATTTCCTCATATGATAGAGTTATTGAGCCAGATTAAATTAAAAAATTAAATTGTATAATCTTTGACCACTAGTCCACATTATTAGTATTTGACTGTTCTTGTTTAATTACTTCACTGTGAGCTGTAATTGATTTTGTTAGCATCAGAACATGCCTTTATATCCTAAGTTCTTTTTAAATAAGAGGCTTATTTAAACCTTTGTCTGATATTGTAGTTAATTTCAGACATAGCGACAATATGCTTCACATCTGTCGAGGGCTTTATACTATTTAACTTTTACCATATCAATTAAACCCTCATAGGTACATTGTGGAGAGGTTGGTAAGTTAGGAGATAAAGCATGCAGAAACTAGCAAGAGCATTGATTTGCATATTGAGACAAATCTCTAAGTGTTAGAAAAGATGCTTAAAGAGAAGGAAATCGATATAAACTAGCCAAAATGTCTGGGAAGGCTTCAAATTAAAATGACAGATAAATATTTTGTTGAGTGTTGTTGTTACAAAACATAAATGTTTTGTAGCTTTTAGTGTGTAATTATCGTAATATCATTTAAGAATCTGTGTCATAAATTAAATGTATTGTAAACTGTGAAATTTTATTAGATTTTGATAGGACTATTTTAACAAATATTGTTAAAAAGTAAAATTTAATAGTGGTCATGTAAATCCGTAACGACTAAATTTATCAAACTACCTAATTTAATTATTTATAACTAACTGCTTACCCATAAAAATTATCTCTTCATATTAAAGTGAGTTATTGCCTTTCATTAATTCTCACTGTGGTCAAAAGATAAAATATAAAAATGTAAAAATTCAAGTAAAACTTATTCTATGCATCTACTGAGACTTAAAATAATACAAAACAACTTATCACCTCTGGTGTTTTAATGGCTTATTGGAACCTTAAAGTATATTAACTAGGTTACAACCCCTGGAACTGTACAGGAAACTACAACACTAACTGCATTGAACAGAGCCTGATTAACTTTCGACACTTGAGAACCATGCCTACATCAGGCCTGTCAGGTTTGTTCTAATTAGCAGGTCTCTCTCTAGACAAGCAGCAGCAGTGACAACATTCAGTCTTTTGGGTTATGAATCATGCTGATTATGATCTTACTTCTCATTTTAACGTATGTCATTTGACATAAAATCGACCTGGTTATTTACTAAACCTCTAGACTGACCAAGTATGGGACAAAATGAGACTAAAAAAAAAAAAAAAAATCAACATAAAGCTAATTGTTAATAAAATGTAAATGTCACTTATCTTCTTTCAAATATGACCAACTATTATAAGTGTAAAATATTTAATGCTACTTCATAAATTGCATAAAGTTTATTTTATTCTCAAACTTATTAACAATTATGTTAATTAATTCATGTTTAGTAATAATACATACTACTTAGGGATCTATTTTATTTTTAGGATGGTATTACAAAAGTGAAAATCAAGCATAAATAATATTTTCAAATGGATTTATTAAGTTCCCATTTGCTCATAGGTCCTTAATTTTTTTCATTAGTGGTCCTTAAAAGTATTTAGTTTCCGTGTGCAGAAATGTGTACGAACCCTGAACTATGATTAGCTATTGAAGAATTGCTAATTTTGCCTTTTTGGATATCAGATTTGTGTTTCTTGATAGTAAATTTTAATCCTCATTTAGTTTGTCGTCTATATCCCAAACCACAGTGACACAGTATGCTATAAATTCTCGAAGAATTAAAGTCAGAAATAAAATCTTTAGAAATTGAACCATGGATTTTATATGTGAGAAAATGACTTCAAAGTTGAACTTAGGGAGAATTTGTGCAATTTTGTAATTGATAAAAAGATGAAATGTAAGCATGTCAAGGTTATTAATTCTATTTCTAATAGCAGATGTCTTCTTTGATGGTAAGCTAAAATTTTTTTTAAAGGCTTATCTCTAGAGAAAATTCTTGGTCAGTGGCAACTGACAACATACTCATATAATTGAATTCATTAGCAAGCGAAGGTTCTGGGAAACAAACTTTGAGAGTACAAAATACATAAAAGAGGCATTTTTTGCTTTCAAAAGTGAACAGATGAATTTATAATAGAAGAAATCTGGGATAAATCTTCTTTATTACTATAAAAAAGCACAAAATATCATATACTTAGTGAATCCAAAGACAAAAATATATTTTCTCAAATAGTTTGACCTCAAAGTAGTGCAGTTAGCAAGTACAGAAAAAAGGGTATTTGACACAAAGAGACTTTAGTAAGAGAAATTAACTCTTCAATTTCAGCATGTGGGAAATGGAATTATCAAAGTCTAGTTTCAAGACAATTTAATGTTCCTTCAACTGGAACATTAGTAAACAGTGATTTAACATCAAACGTAGGCATAATGGAATGCGGGGGAGAAAAATCGAAGTTTATTGACGACTTCAAAAGAATTTTTTACATTGTGAATATTGTTAGAAAGTAAAGAAGAAAATCTGGGATCTAAATATTTGGCCAAAGGATATAATGCTCTTCCTAAGTTGGAAACTGTAAGGTGAAACAGAATTTCAGTTTTGTAGACTTTGGGGAGAACACAGAACCTAGCATAATGGAATAAGTGATTTTTTTAAACTGAGTTGGGAGTATATGAGAAGACTGAACAGCTGTTTGAGATCAGAAGTTAAAGGATCTTTAGGGATCAAGTAGTATGTGCCTTCATTTATCAGTTTCAAGACTCTATCACTGTATTTGTTTTTGACCATAACAATAATCTCTCCACCCTTATCAGCTTTAGAAATTATAATGTTATTATTAGATGAATTCCTTGTAAGTCCTCCCTTTCCTTCTGGTTAAGCTTCAAAACAAATGATTTGATATTAAAATTCACATTATGAGTGATTAAGTGGTGGGTTGTGTCCTTCTGTGTTTCTGAAATTTAGAGAATTTAAAAGCTTTTTCACTAGGAGCAATTACTTGAACTGAAGAAACTGAAGGTTTAAATGTCTTGAAATGTTGAAATTCTGTTTTAATACTTTCATCTGATTCTTTGAAAGATTAATATTAGCGATATTAATGATGACATTAGTATTAAGTGGGGATATTAACAACATAGGTGGAACTAGCTGAGTGGGGTGTAAGCTTTTGGAATTTAGGAACAAGTACTTTTTTATGGCATTGACAAGTGGTCTCAGTTCTAGACCAAGATTTATGATCATAAGATGAAAAATTTTAAATAGAATTAGCAGTTTTTAAATGAAGGTAATATGATTCACATTTAATTTTAGATAAATGTTTGCGTATGTTTCTCATAACGTGGCAAAGAAGTGGCAGTTTGTTCAAATGTGAACAGAAGTTTAAGACTTCAATTCACTTGTGTAAATTCGGGAATGATATTTTGGTGTTTGCATTTAAGTGAAAAATGGAGATGGTTCAAGAATTTTACAAAATTGGTTCCTGTTTGTTGACTTATTTCAAAAGAGAAATAAGCATAAAAAACTGGAGTTCAGAAATAAATAAATAAATAAAAATAAGTAAAATTCAGAAAATGTAAAATGGTAAAATGTGCACACAAATATGATGAAATTAATTAAAAGAAATAAAAAAAAAAAAAAAAAAAAAGAATTTCTTGCCTATCAAAATCCATGGATTAATTCTTAAAATTTCCATTTGTGACTTTAATTCTTGAGGAATTTATAGCATATCGTTTCAGTGTGGTTTGAGATATATCAGCCAAACTAAAAGAACATTAAAGCTTGGTATCAAGGAGCACAAATCTTATGTCCAAAAAGTCTTCGATAGACCTTTCTAACAAGTCTTTGATAGCTAATCATAGTTGGAAATTTAATCGTAATTTTGACTTTGGGTCTGCAAAAATTGTAGGGTTTTTCTTATTTTGCATAACAAATTTATTTTAAGTTTTTTCAACTTCCCCTCACATTATCTTTCGCCAGGATGGAAATTTAAAGTTAAGTGAAGTGCTATTTAAACGTGTGATTATCTCAGTTTATTCAGAGCATGTTTTGCTAGCCAAGTGCACGTTTCGTTGTTATTTCATGGTCACACTAGCAAGCATCTTGGCCTTATCAGTTTAGTATCATGCTCGTTAGATTTCTGTGAGTCCACCCCTTAGGTGAAATTTTGAAGTGTGTTATCTTGCACTTGTTATTTGTCAGATTTGATTTGTATTATAGTCTACATTTAGTTACCGGCACAAGCGAACGGTGTTTTGTAACGCATGAAGTCCGTGCTTTTCTGTTAAATTAGTTTGATTTAATAAAGGGTTATTTTGCACCCTTCTTCTGTGCTGGTGTTTAACTCATGCCTGTGCGAGAATTTGCCAGATTCATTGTAGGATCTGGCCCACCAGCGGCCGAGCGGTAAAGTTGCTGAACACTGGTAGTTCGGTCTGAGGTTCGAATCCCGCGAACGGGCTGGCTGCATGGGTGTTTTCGTGGTTTTCCCCATGTGTAACATGTATAGGAGCCAGTTTCCCTTAAAAAGTCCTCCATGAAGGCATCCCTCCCTTAAGGCAGATAGCCCTCGAGTGCTTTGCCGTAATCTAATAAACCAAACCAAACCATTGTAGGATCTAAGTTAGTGTATGTGGAAAAGTAGAGATAGATCTTACAAAAGTATTCAAAAAGCTTCAATTAGTGAACTGGATTTTCTTGAAGCTTTTCCCATTCACAGAGATTTATCTTGTTTAGTTAATGACTTCAAGTTCAATCCAGTTATTCCTAATGCTTTTAAAACTCTATTAACTTAATTTTTTAATTTCGTTACTGTTTTTGCTGATAGGTGGCACTACCTTCTCACTCGCTTTACTACTGTAGGATATAAATACAACTCTTATGCTCATTGCTTTCCAGTCTTCCATATTTCTTTGCTCCTGTTGAAGAGAGACCTGTATCTGTTTGCACTTGAAATTGATTAAGTTCTTCACTAAATATGTGCTAAGCACAAGCTGCTGCTTTGCTAATTTTAAATAAAAAAAAATTTGTGATTTAGGATGATTTAGAAAGATTTGCTTTTGAGAATAGAATGTATAATGTAAATCAGTTGTTACTTTTAAAAATGTTGAAAAAAATACTTCAGAATATTAAAACTTTGGAATACTTTTTCTTAACACATTTTCCTGAAGTTTACATTTCCGGATATTTTCCTTTTATTGAAATGAGATTAATAATGCAACTAGGTAAGCTCATAATGTTGCAGATTTATTATCTTTGTAAGAAGTGTATATTGATTATATAAAATTCCATTTGGAAACATTTTGAATTTCTTAATTATAACTATGCTTTTTCTTGGAAGCACAGAAATTACAAATGTGTTTTCAAATGTAGAGATACATTATGCCCTTCAGATTAAGTTTCCTTATGACATTCTTTTTATTTATGCAGCTAAGACAATGTTTTTGAATTTATATGTGAATATTTGGATGGCTTTTTGAATGTCTGATGTAATGATGTATTATAAATATACAAAGGAAAACCTTCAGTAGCCAGGATAGCTCAGGGAATGCATAATGCCTGATTCATGAAAATTCCAGATATTAGTAGATTGTATAAAAAGTGCCACTTGTGGTAGTAAAGCCAACTGAATGGAAGAATTTTATGGTCTAAAATTACAAAAAACTGTTCATTTATTTGTAATCAAATTGAATATCAAATGCCTGCATTTAACATCATGTGAAATTTGAAGAAATATGTGATTCAGGCATAAAAATTTATGCATTTTCTTAGGTCTTAAACGTACGAAAGTAAAACATTTTATCTGATTATGAAATACGGTACTAGGTCCGAGATCCAGACGTGCAGTATTTGGAATGATCTAAAATCTAGTCCTTAAAGCCACCAACAACTTCTTTTTTTAGTCCAAAGGGGCTTTGTCCCTCAAGGACTATTGTTTACGTTTTGCAATTTTGCATTGAAAACTTTAAAAGGCTGTATCATTTTTCAAATCATTGGCACCAAATACTATCGCCCTGTATTTGAAGAATTTAAATAATGAAGAATCAGCGTAAATATATGTATGTTTCTTGCATTGTGATAAAACAACAGTACCTAGAGCCATCCAATTTTGAATGACTTACTGCGAATATGGGCATCTGAAAGCCTAAATTTGAAATTTGGAATTTGTTTTGGTATCAATTTCATATTTTCTAAAACTTTAACGAATTTTTAATTAACAAACTCAACAATTTAAAAGTGAGCAATGGCAACATTCTACGAGGGGGGGATCTTTTTATCTCCAGCGAGCGGAACTGTGTATCCGAAATTTTAAAGATATGCTCATTTTAAAATTGTTTTGCTACATTGTTGTTGAACTGAATTTTCTGGTTTAAATGCAAAGAACATGGTATTGGATAAATAAAGGTAACTCACAAAGTGTTAAAAAAAACACCCCTTTGGACATAATTTAAAATCTGAAACCTTTCAGATTTGTATTTATTTATTTATTTATTTTTTATGCTTTACGAATTTGCATTTGATTCTCCCCCTCCATACATAATAAAACATGTGGATAGTCCCAATTCTTAATTTCGCTTCGGCACTGAATAAAATACCTCAATATTGAAGAAACAATCATTTTAGCATAAATGTGTATGATCAGTAATCTGGCTCCGTTGCTGCATATCTGCTTGGCATACATCTCAAACTAAACCATTCTACATAGGTACATCATTGATTTTACACCTACTAATATTTTATATCACTGACCCCAAATCATTATTTTTGGCAAATCATTATCAGGGTTCGTATGGTTCTTAAGAGTCCTTAAATATTTTGGAATGGATTTTTGCTCCTTAAAAGTCCTTAATTTTGTCCAAAATCAGTAGAAGGTCCTTAATTTTAATTATCTGAAATTTCTGTCTGTTTTTACGACTGCTATTTTGGAGTGTGAATTAGCATTTTGGAGAAATATTTTTGGAGATTCACTGACGTATATGGTTATCTTTTGAACGGGTTCATGGGTTATATTTGTTTCTATATCTAATATAAATGATGGGATACTCGAGTTTCCAAGCAAGAAGTGAAACATAAGCATTTTGAAATTAATTTTTTGTAAAAAACAGCTCTTAAACAATTTTCGCTTTTGTGGATGTGAATTGTTTTATTAAACGGTTCTAAATTCGGCGACTTGTCAACATTTTGGCGATTTTAAGATCAGTTTCTATAAAAAATTTTTAATTCCAAAATCTGAGAATTTTTCGACGATTTTGTTTAAAACATCATACACATTGATAAATTTCAGTAAAGTAATGGTAATATATTGGAATTATATTTAAAAAATAACATTAAAATAAAACATTTTTATTTTTCGCTGTCGTATTATAAAGTTTCATTTTGGCAACTTATACAATATTTCGAATCTGAAAAATAAACAATGTATAATGCTATAAAGCATAATTTATGAAACAGGTCTTAGCAAAAGCAAAATTAGCTATGTAATTAATTAAAAATGTATTCTTTTTAATTTTTTCATAGTAAGCGTTTTTCCCATGGAATTGTCTCATAATATTCAAAATTATCAGAATATGCATCAGTTTTCTCTATAAAATTAATTTTACACTTTTTCCTTCCTTTTTTTTTTTTTTCCCAAGATATTTCTGGCTTTTTGCTGTTACAGAATTGGTTGGTATAATTTTTCTTTAGTATTTTTGACATTGCACTTTGGAAAATTTAGAAGGATTTGAAGGCAAGATTTACAGACCCACGATTCTAGAAGATTCGAGAAATATGTGACAAAATAAAAAATGTCACCATGGTATCAACGCATACTGGATGTATTTTACAGAAAGTTTGCGATGAATTTCTTACTTTTTGGAGAACGTCTGGAAGAAGAATGAAGAACAACATTTGAATGTTTTACTCTTGATACTAAAATATTTTTCTTAACATATTTATCTTCCCTTTATTTTCTCTACTTTTCACTAGACACAAGCATGGAAAATATCAAAAACGCTTTTAATCTTATGACTTAGGCAGGCATTATAGAAAGGATTTTTTTATTAATAAAAAAACTTACAATTTAAAAGATGCGTTATACACAGAGCTGGCACTAAGCATTTTCCCATCTGATGCAGTCTCTGTGGATCCTAAATTCAACTGCTTAGTGTATTCGACTGTACTTGTAAGGATCCTCCTCTCCTAAATTCAACTGCACTTGTAAGGATTATGTTAATTTTATTAACAGTTAAATTTTGAGTTAAACTTTCTTTCTTATCCCTTCTTAATTTCAACTTACCACTTTCAGCCAGAATGTAGTTTTAGAATCCCGTCTGAATGTTAATGAGGAAGGGCGGTATTTAACCACGAAGTTCTACTGTCTTAGTGAGAGAGATACCAGATATTCTGGCTGGCACGTGTGCGCCTTTTAGGCTACTCTCTCATAAGCTATTATTACTCTTGGCTGTACTTTAGGCCCTTGATAGCTTTGCAATCAATTAGCATTAAGGGGCCATCTCTGTTGAAATTTTGAAAGCTTCGGCTATATCTCTTTAGTTAAGATTAGTTTAATTCTTAGTCTCTTAAGTTCAAGCCCGAGTGTTGGCTTTATTGTACAACTCCAAGATGAAATTTTGTTAAATTTTATTTGAATAATAAAGGGTCTTTTAACCCATGTTTATGTACTGTCTCACAAACTCAAGCGATTATTCACTTACTAGTTCTTAAGATTCTTCACTTTTCACTGTAACTTAGATTTAAACAGTGGAGAATCCTACAGGCTTTCTAAATTCTGCTTTCAATGCCTGCTGTAAATTCTAAAAGTTTTGCCATTTCTTGATTTTGTTGTTTGGTGTGTTACTAAATTCTAAAAATTCTGCCACACCAGCTCTGTAACCGGCCTGACCATATATATTTCAGATTTCATCTGAATTTCTTATTACTAAAGAAATTAAATTAGTCACTTTTCTATATATTCTAAATGCATTTAGTGTTTTTTAGAAAAATATAAATCCTTAATGAAATCTAAAAATTCTAAAATGAAAAGGAAACGTGCTGAAGAAAAAAACTGAATACATAAAGAAAATTATTATTCAAAGATATGTGCAGTTATTATTATGTAAATTACCCAATTGTTTATGATTTCAGCCTTTACTATAATTTTCCATTTCTATTTCTTCATATGATAGTTACTGAGCCAGATAAAATTTAAATTAAGTTGTATAATCTTTGACCACTAGTCCACAATTTTAGTTTGAATTTGACAGTTTTTGTTTAATTGCATCACCATGAGATGTACCGTATTTGACGGCATATAAGACACACCCTTATTTAGAAGGCCACACACAAGGAAAAAAAAGTTTCAATAATCCGCAATAACTTAAAATGTGGTTTCTTTTAGTTCTCATGTTTCGTAAAAGCCAAATAAACAATCATTGAATGCAATTACCAAACATATTTTTATTAAGGAAAATTAACAAACGGCAAGCTATTTTGAACGTGATATGTAAATTTCAATAATGAATAAATGAATGAACGGCAAGCCATCAAACATAATACAAAATAAAGCAGAAACACTAAAAACACAGATTCAAGGAAAACGTTGCCTATCATGAAATTAGACTTTAATCACTTTCAAAACCATAAAAATCCTTTTCACTATCATCATCATCCGAAAACGAGAATATCATCATCACTACTGTTTCCGTCATTGCTAGTATCACCTTCTTCGAAGAATGCGTTGTCTTCTGTTCCGTCAAGAGCATTACTGATTCCACACTTCTTAAAGGACTTAACAATTACTTCAGCCTTTACGACGTCCCAAGACCTTTTTACCCACTCGCACACTTGTGAAATAGAGTGCCGCTTCATTCTACCTGAGGGTGTGATATGGCTCTTCTATCCACTTGTTCCATCGTTCTTGCACTTTTTCCTTAAATGGCTTATTCAGCGATACATTGAAAGGCTGCAATTGGCTAGTCAGTCTACCAGGAATGACAGCTATCTGGGTTTTTAATTTTCTCGCTTTATTCTTTATGGTTTCAGTTCTATGGGTGCTAAACTGATCCAAAACCAAAAGATAGGGTTTTCTTAAGAGTCCACCAGCCCATACATTCTGTAACCACAGTTTCATTCCAGCTTTGTCCATCCAGCCTTTCGGATGAACATGAACAATTACACCCGTTGGAAGTTTTTCTTTTGGATGAGTTTTCCTTTTGAATATGAAAAACGGCGGCAGTGCACTTTGGCGTAGTTTAACACTCCTAGTTTATACTAAATTGTATAGCTTAATCTCTTGTTTCCTGTAGTCATATTTTCCAGGGTATTTTTTTTAAACAAGTACTTTTAAGCACCGATACTGACACGTTTATACAGAGTAGCACTGATACCGACACATGTGTTGGCTGAGTCAAAGAAAGTCGATGTAAAGAAGGAAAGGCTCCATATACGTAATGTGACCGTCAAACCTGTTCGAACTTCGACATCAGCTTTGAGCTTTGGCTCTTTTTGGCGACAGATATTTCACGCATGCCCAAAATAATTATGGCAGATGTAGAAAAAGTTATGTGTGTCTAGACCTTTATCCGATCTAAAAATAGCATTCAGTATTGAAAGTTAACCTGTGTCCTTCACGTATAAGACACAGGTAACTTTTTTGAGACCAAATTTAGGAAAAAAATGTGCCGTCAAATACGGTAATTGACTTTGTTAGCATCAGAACATGCCTTTTTGTTTGTTTTAAGTTCTTTTTAAATAAGAGGCTTCTTTAAACATTTGTCTGATATTACAGTTACTTTCAGACATAGTGATAATTTGATTCACGTCTATCAAGGGTTTTGGACTATTTAACTTTTACCAGATCAAGTAAACCATCATAGGTACATTGTGGAGAGGTTGACAAGTTAAGAGATAAAGAACGCGGAAACTAGCGAGAGCATTGGTTTGCATATTGAGACAAATCTCTAATTATTGTTAGAAAGGTTGCTTAAAGAGAAGTAAATTGATATAAACTAGCCAAAATGTTTGGGAAAGCTTCAAATCAAAATGACCAATAAATATTTTATTGAGAGTTATTGTTACAAAGCATAAATGTTTTGTAGCTTTTAATGTGTAATTATTCTAATATCCTTGAAGAATCAGTGTCATAAATTACATGTATTTTAAACTGTGAAATTTTATTAGATTTTGATTTTAATAGGGCTTTTTTTTAACAAATACTGTTAAAAATAAAATTTAATAGTGGCTATGTAAATCCATAATGACTAAAGTTACCTATTTACCTAATTTAATTACTTATAACTAACTGCATACCCTTTAAAATTATCGCTACATATTAAAGTGAGTTATTGCTTTTCATTAATACTCTCTGTGGTCACAAGATAAAACACAAAAATGTAAAAATTCAAGTAAAACTTAGTCTTTGCATCTTGCAACGTAAAAGTATATTAACTGGGTTACAATGCCTGGAACTCTACACAAAGCTATGGCACTAACTACATCAAACAGAGCCTGACTAACTTTCAGTACTTGCCATCAGGCCTTTCAGGTTTGTTCTAATCAGGAGATCTCTCTCTAGACAAGCATCAGTGGTGATAACTTTCAGTCTTTTGTTATGAATCATGCTGATTATGAACTTACTTTTCATTTTATTATATGACATTTGACATAAAATCTACCTGCTCTTTACTAAATCTCTAGACCAGCGGTTCTCAACCTTTTGACTAATGTGTACCATCTAAACAAAAATTTAAAACCTTTAGCACCACCACTACAAAGTACTACTACCACCACCACACTTGAATAAAGCTCATATTGCATAAATTTACAAGTGTTGGAGAAAAAAACTCAATCAGGATGTTGGGGTTTTAATTTTTGAAATAAATAGTTTAAAATATTTTGCTTCTTTGTGTACCACCTATTTTTTTTTCTTGTGTACCACCAGTGGTATGCATATCACAAATTGAGAACTTCTTCTCTAGACTGACCAAGTATGTGACAAAACGAGACTTAAAAAAAATCAACATAAAGCTAACTATTAGTAAAACGTAAATGTCACTTATCTTCTTTCAAATATGTCCAAATATTATAAGTGTAAAATATTTCATGCTACTTGATAAACTGAAGTTTATTTTATTCTCAAACTTATTGATAATTATGTCAGTTCATGTTTAGTAACAATGCGTACTACTTAGGGATCTATTTTATTTTTAGGATGGTATTACAAAAGTGAAATTCAGGCATAGAATAATATTTTTAATTGAATTTATTCAGTTCCCATTTGCTCATAGGTCCTTAATTTTTTTCATTAATGGTCCTTAAAAGTACTTAATTTCCGTGTGCAGAAATGTGTACGAACCCTGATTATTTATTATATTTTGCTTTCATCACCACATGTTTATCAACATAAGATAATTTGAGTAATGACTCATGTAGTGATGCATAAACAATTTTATTATGTTAGTAATTGAAAAATGAAGAGTATGGTAACTTTTTATGTTGACATTACATTTAGTGCTGATTACAGATTGAAGTAAAATGCACTAAGAAATGATGATGAGGAAACATTTAACAAGAATTTCTTTCCACATGCTAAAAATAGATTTTGCTAATGATACCCATTAGTGAAATTTGGATTAAGAATAACTGATTTGTTATTCACATAAACTTAGAGCCAAGGCTCATATGCAGTAGAATATATCATTATGCAGGGCAGTAGAATTTAAGACCCACAGAGATACTTGATATCACACTTGATATGTTATTGCCCTCAATAAGCCTTAAGTATATGTATGAAATTTATTTATTCAGGTCTCTAATAAGCCTTAAGCATGTGCAGGAAGGAGACATAAGTGCAGTAGACCTCCAATTATCCAAACCAATTGGGATCGGAGCCTATTCGGATAATTGGATTTTCTCCGAAGAAGCCATCTACATACACTTTAATTACTATATATACTTATGTTGAAAATAGGAGGGAAAAAAAAACTGTTTTTTTTTAAAAAAAGGAAGTTTTAATTAATTAAAATGAAAAGGCACCATTTTTATACACACTGTGACATCTCCCATTCTTCTCGGCTGATTGACGAAATTCAAATTACGTTTTTCATGTCTTGAAAGCACGACTTACGATATATATCAGATTTATATATAGCATTGTTCTAATGTAGGTATTTTGACACAAAATCAAACCTTTTTCTGAAATGACATGCCAATTTTTTTCCCATATTTCGATTCTATGACTCAAATTATGCCTAAACATTAAATTTTGTAAAGTTTGGTGCGAAATTTTTGGAGAAATTCAAAAAATTATCTTGGCTCATTTTTTTCAATTTGCATCAAGTATAATTCATTCGGCAAACTTCTTTTTTTATGCTGTTTATATGTTATATAATGTACTGTACAGTATACTTACAAGTGCTGAATGTCATTGCTTGCTGAACATCTTGGTGAAAGGAAGCTGTTTGACTGTCTTCATCCGTTTTGGGGTAGCCATGTCGTGCATCTGCTTGAGAATGAGAAGTTGCATGTGGTCACACTCAGGCTGACGCTTCATCCTTCAATGCAGTTTAGAGGTGGGCAAACGCTTCACTAGTTGATGGTCCCATGTGTGCTTCAACTTTGACATTAATGTTATCTTCTCTTATACTTTCAATAAGTTCGTCATCATTTAGAATTTGAAAAACCAGGGTCTGACAAATCACACACCATCCGTTCTGCTATATCCTCAGTACTAACTTATGATCATCAAGGAATTTTCAAAAGAATGTTTCTTAATTTCTCAAGTGGCATGTCATTCTCATCTTCTTGTCATAGCCTTTCTTTCCTTATGGTTCTTTTCCTTATTCTCCTTTTCCTGTTCAGTTGATTCTGAAAAATTCTGAAAGCAATCCAAATAGTCCGAGTTCGGATAGTTGGAGTCGTATTGTTTAATAAATAACTAAACTAATACAATTGAAACTTAATTGTCTCAGTGTGTGATAGAAGCAAGATAAAATTTAGCGGAACAACTTGTCTTTAGTCGGCAATCTCATGATACATAGCCAAATATGTACAGTGAACGATAGCTACATTTTACAATGATAGCCCTGAATTTTAAAGGTTTTTGGATATCGCAAACTAAAGCTGAAATTTTCCAATTATTGGATTTTGTAAAGAAATGTGTAGAAGTGGTAATAAATGAAGATGATATAAAGGAAGTTTATCATTGTGATGACAATGCTACTCTTGCCCAGCTCTGCCCCAAAACGGATGAATCATCAATCAATGGATGGCGAAATCTGTAGTATGGTTGTAGATACAGAAAATACCACTACCGGTAGTGAAGAATGTAACAGAGAGGTTACTAAAAACAAAAAATTTCCGATTGTTAATAGTTGGAATTCTCGAAACAGCAGTTACAGGCACAGCAGTTACGACACAGCAGTCTTCAGCAATGTAACTGAACAAGAAATTATACATGTATACAGAATTAAGGAGAAAGTATTAGCATAAAAAATGGAACAACTTAGAAATTGAAAGAAATATTTAATAATAAAAAAAAAAACAGATGTTAAGATTTTTTTTTTTTTTTTTTTTTTTTTTGTAAATTTTAAAACACATAGGTCATAAATGCTTCATTATTTCATAAATCACAATTTCATATTTTTAATTTTATAACTTTTACATGCCATCTTACTAAATTTAAACCAAAGATTGAATATCCGGAAAAATCCCAAATTGCGAAAGTCCCGACAAATCTACATCTCGGAATTTGTACTGTACTTCAACTTTGAGAGTTGCAGAGCTCTTGCAGAATTTGCACCAGTGATTTTTAAGAATCGTGCTTACCTCTGAATCACATTATTTATGACTTTTACTCCAAAGCCATTAATCTTTAATTTATATTTGATGTCGTATTTAATTATATGTTTTCTTTAATATAATAGAATAGTGGTACCCTTTCTCACCTTGCATCAGAAAGTCATTCCTCCTTCTCAAGTTTTTTTTCTCCTTTTGTTTTTAATTTTATTTATATTTTATATAAATAATGCATTTTAAATAAAAAGGTGAGCTTAAATATTGAAAACTTTTGTTTTAGTATGCTTTGAAATGCATATAAATTTCATATTCATTATATTTGATAAATAATATTTTATAAATAATGTGTTATTATATTTAATTATATAACCAATTTGCTGATTTTGCTGCACTTCCATGCAGAATCTGACTAAAGAAGCTTTGGAGCCTTAGATACAATGTCTTTTCTGGTTTCTTGTTTCATCCTTGTTTCCGTGAAAAAAGAAACTAAAATTTATAGGATGCTTTTGGGCCTGAAATGTGGGGTTTCTGGCCTAGGCCTTTTTGAATAAGGTCATAAGTAGGCAGTGCTCAGATGATGTCTAAATTTAAGTATTTCGGCCATTTTGTGGTATCTGATATCAACCATTCTGTAGCTATTTTTGTCACATGCCCCTTATTAGAGATTAAATATATCAATCTGTGGTCAAATAACTCTCTACTGAAATGGTGAAATTTGCAACTGTTTGGATATCCCTTGTTTTGAACTCCATATGAGAAAGATAATAAATGCACTCACTTTTAGACTAGTTTTAATTGATACTGCCTTTTGCAGATGCAGTGAAAGTAAATACATTATTTGAAATGTATATTTAATAGGAAATAATGCTTTTTTACATACATAGAGTTGAGTGAGTTTACTAATATTAATCCCTCTAGAATTTTTATAAATTTCACATATGTGGGATTCAAATTTGTGAATTTTAGAAGGAAAATTTTTCTCCATATGTGAATTTTATTTACGAATTAAAGAGCAATGTTTCCTGTGCTTTCAGAATATTTGCAAGAATTATGTGAAGTTATTATGTACATAGTGTTATCACCAGAAGATTTTCAAAATTTAGTTTCTAGACTTATTTTAAGGGTATGTATATTTTATTTTCTGATGTTCTTATGAAATGTTTGCTTCTAATGATGAAATTGCAGATGATGTTTCTATATATAGATACCAGCAAGTTACAGAAAAACTATGTAAAATGTATAGCATAATAATGCTTTACATACATTCTCCTAGATCAGGGGTTCTCGACCAATGGGGGGAATATTATAGTTTCAGGGGGGAATGCAATCAGCCTTTTATTTAACTGTTAAGTATTTAATTTATGAATATATTTAAAAAAATCAAGTTTTAGCATTCATTAACATTTTCTACACTTTTGTGGTTTAGTTTATAAACACATTAAAAAGTCATCTAAACCGAGATAAACGTATGTATCTATTTTTTGAATTATGGAATGGAGGAGGGAATGATCTTCTAGTAATCGTGAAAGGTGTACATGGGTGGGGGGGAAGTTTGAGAACCCCTGTATTAGATCATAGATAATGTGTTACATACCACCTGATCAGTCTGATCATAAACACATAAACACCCAATTCTAGTGATTTTACTGTTATATTTGATGAATTCTTCATTATCTTAGTTTTGTATTTTAGTAATTTATAGTAATAAGTAATAATTTTATTGTTATTGCATGCTGAAAGCAGAGATGATTCTCAATTTTGAGTTCAGTTATGTAATTATGAAAGTATATTCTTCCTGTTTTCTTAAATATTTTTCATTATGTCTTTTCTCATAGTCTTTATTTTTAATAAATTTTTAGATTTGATGTGAATAGTTTTCTGATTATTGACCATGTTGTTAAAATGTTTACTTACAGCAGTTAACAACTTTCTAAAAGAAGGGAAATTCAATATATAAAAGAATTCACTTATTAAAATATCCAATTACTAATCTTAATCTTCCTTTACATTAGTTCAAACATTCCTTAAATCATGTAAACTATGTTTCTGAATTATTATTATCTTCCATTGATGAAATTTATGTGTAATTTCTCATCAAAACTTTTGTTTCAAATGCAATAGATGTAATTTTCATCAATTTGAAAGACTCTTGATGAAATTTCTTGGAGTGTATAGGATACTTATTTATAAATTCAATTAATTGCAATTATTATAATTAAGAGCCTTAGGATTTTCTCATGAGAGATCTCCAAACTCAGTTTTTGAAGAGAAATTCAGTTACCTCTCCGTTAAATATTTCTCAGTTGTATGACATTTTTTTTCCAACTCCCAGTGTGAGTAATAGGGGAATAATATATAAATTTTCTTGTTTTTATATTGCACTTTAAAGACTGTCCTCGTTTAATTGCTGCAAAAATTTTATCACTGATTCTAGTTCTGTTAAGTAGTCTCTCTTTTTATTACAACATATTACAGTTTTTAGAATTTGGTTGTCTTAGGGTGTATATACTAGACCAAAACACTGAAAGACAATTGGTGAATTATCACCATGTCTTATAAGTACTAAATAGATATGGAAAGGATGTAAAGGACCCTTTTAATAGTGCAAATAAAGTTTAAAAAATGGCTCCAAATCGTGCTTACAGAAGCCAACACCAGAGTTGCCGATTCTTCTGATTTCCAGTCATTCTCTTACCAACCCGATTTACAACATATTTCTCCCAACTTTTTCTTATTCTTAAAATTTCTGAGGATTTTTATGTAGCTTGGCTTAATACTTCGTTATTACTTTCGTTTGTTACTTTAATATTTAAAAAAAAAAAAAAATCTAAAAGTAAGTTGTTTGTCAGTGGGAAATTATGGTGCGCTTCTGCTTTGTGAGTGAAAGTATCTGCATCTGAAAATATTGCGTTCCATTTTTCCAGTGAGCATCGAGCACCACTACATGTCATCTGGCATATATTAGCCAACAAACACAAAGCAAGTTCGAGGCTGTTATTTCATTCATCTTGTTGCTGAGCTGTGTGAGTGCACATGCTTTTGAAAAATAGTTAAAGAAATTATCATGTTTTGTTTTAGTTATGTCTGCAAAAAAAGTAAAATACTCACGAACTTTTCAAAAATCATACACAGATGGCATTCCTTCTATTATTTCCTCAAGGAAATGTAATACTTTTGCATAATGTGTACTGTTTGTCATTGTGATTTTTTGATTTTGCATGGTGCAAGGGATAATGTTCGCAAATGTATGCATACACAAAAACACATAGTCAACATGAGTTCTATTAAAAAAATTAAATTTTTCTGTGGAAACAAAGGATAAAAAAGTTAATGCAGGATGCCTGTTCTCAGCCTTTTTACTGGAGCACAATCTGCCACTGAATGCATCAGATCATGCTGCAGCTTTATTTAGAAAAATGTTTCCTGATAGCAAAATCACTAAGAAATACCCAAGGCCAAAACAACTGCAGTTGTTAAAGAAATGTGCATGAAAAATAAATCTTAATTTATTGATTGCAGCAAAACAGTTCTATTCTCTCTCTGTGAATGGAAGCAGTTATACCAATTTGAAACTGTATCCAATTATCGTTTCTTTTTTTAATCCAGTGTCTTCAAAAATTGAGTATAGTTTACTTTTTGTCCTCTCTTTAGAAGAACGTTCTACAGACTTTAATGTAGCTCAGCTAAATATGAAAACTTTGAAAGAAAATGAAGTTCCTTTGGATAATTGCATAGCACTTAGTGCCGATATTGCACCAGTAATGGTAGGCTTGAAGACTAGTGTTGCAAGCATCTTAAAGAAGGAAAATAGGTGCACCTGTCACTTCTAAATTATCAGCTAAATAAAGGGGCAGCTTCTTTAACAGTAAGTGTTGATTAACACGTTATTGATATTTATTATTATCTTGAAAGGAGTTATAAAATGGAGGGAAAATTGAAACACTTTCAACAGGTGCATAATACTGGAAAAAAAAAAGAAAGAAAGAAAGAAAGAAAGAAACATGTATGTACATGCTGACTATCTTTAAGGAAATTTTTATCTAGAATTTGCGACCAATAAAACCCGCTTCTTGTATTTTTGAAAGAAGTAAATGCTTCTAGAGTTAAGATAAAGGGCTCTGTGGAAAGTTATAAAATACCTAAAGTAAATGGAGATGTAGTTACTACTTCCACTGTTAAAAAAAGGTTTGGAAAGAATTTATGCACCAGTGAGCAATTTAATTGGCAGATCTCAAAATAGTACTACTGATAGCTAAGAATTTCTCTGATAGTTAAGAATTTGATAGCTAAGAAGTACTACTGATAGCTAGAAATTTTCTCAAAAAAAAAAAAAAAAAAAAAAAAAAAAATCAATCTCTTACTTGTGAAGAACAAAAATGTATGTTTTTGTCTTTAGACTTTAACAAAGCTGTTTTTGTCCAATTCATTTTGCCATCATTCAGTGTTCTTAACACTGTTCTACAAAGTAGAATTCCATTAATTCATGTTTTGCAATCAATGATTTTTGATCTGTTATTAACTCCTTAACCTGTCATACAATTTTGACAAAATTTGTTCAAAAGTCATAAAGTTTTTTATAGATGATTTTTAATGTTTATTTAAAATTCAAAATAGATTCATATAAATAACACTATATTTTTCCTTCAATTTAACGATTTTTTAAATATATAAAATTTTTATCAACTTACCTTATAGTTGGCTTTCCTCACACAGCCAAGGTAAACAGAAAAGTTTCAATGCAGGCATTTAAAAAATATATGTCATTTTTGGAGAGAGAAAAGTTGTGTATGCATTAAATAATGGACAGCCTTATCTGAAGATTATGTTGCTTTTATTCAACATCAATATTATCTGTAGAATTTTTTTAATTTATAATTTTTCTGAGCGTGATAAAGTTTGAAACAGGGTATGCGTAGTCCTACATTACAGTCTTTGCAATAATACCTTGTTTCTCCCCTAATTCATTTCCCATTTGCAGTCTTAAATGAACACACTTTACATTCTGTGGCTGGGTTTTCTTTTATCCCTTTCTTTTTATTTCCTTATTCAATTTTTGGCTACATGATAACAAGAAATGTATTGATCTACAAGGTCCACACCTCTCATTGTTTTATTCTAGTCAGTTACGACCTTTGGTTTTGTTTTCAGTTCTTTACTTTTTGTTATTACCTCAACAGTTTCAGAATCATGAAAATATAACATTGCCACTTCCTTTTTGTCTTTCCATTTCAGAGCGAGGATTTTTCCATGTCTAAATGATATAACTTCATCAGATTTTAATTTTTTGTTTATTAATACTAAAGGTAAATCCTTTTTGTCTTTCCATTTCAGAGCGAGGATTTTTCCATGTCTAAATGATATAACTTCATCAGATTTTAATTTTTTGTTTATTAATACTAAAGGTAAATCCTTTTTTGTTTTGTTTAGTAATTCCAATCACATATGTTTAATAAGTCAAAAGGATATCATATGACTTTGGTGAAGTATAATTATTATTTAATTTGATACAGTAGCCTTGTTTCAATAATGGCATCATCAAAGTCATAATTTGTGAAGGTACCAATTGAGATTGGAATTTAGGATGAAATAAAGTACCTATCCCCGTATGTATAATAAATGACCATATGTAACCAATACTAGATTCTCTTGGCATGTATGTTTTGATAAAAAATTTTCCTTTTTTCAAGGGTGGTTTTTATTGGTGGCAGGATAAATGCCCTTTGAACAATATCAAATTTTCATCTACGGTAAATATCTTTCAGGGGTAATTGTTGTTTGATAGACTTCATTCAAATGCATAGGCCAAATTTTGTAGAGTTTTGGATTAGGATGATTTTATGGACCATGAGAATCATTGTTCACAAAATGCAAGTGCTTTTTTATCTCACAATATCGATTATATGATGTAATCTTATAGAAAAAAGCAGTTTCCATTCCATAGTTTTCTTTGTCCAATACATGCTTTTTTTCTAAGCTTTTTTTATTATACCTTGTAAAATTGTTAGCACAAGGAACAAATGCATTTCATATGGTGATACAGGTTTCCATTCTCTTCTGTCTTTCAGTTTTCTTTTACCAACAGCATTACCTGATTGCTCAGCATAATGATTAGGCTCTTTTATAATTATATGCACTATTTCATCATTTATAAAATGCTCATAATATTTTTAAATGCCTGAACTGCCTTGAAATGAAATAGTAACTTTAGGCAATGATTTGAACTGAAATGAGAGCAAATACCTGGGATATCTGACAAAATTTTATTCCATTGGCACCCTGTTAAAAGTTGTGCAGGATTGTCAATATTATAACTGTCTTCAAATTCGGATTCTTCAGAATCAAAAACATCTTGGGGGGGGTAAAAAAAAGAGCTGCCTTCTGAATCAGTTTTCGATTCTTCAAGGCTTAAATCCTCATGTTCACTTTAGCTACTCATTTTACAAACATTAAACATGAAAAAATAATGAGCACTGAAACTGAATCCTTTCAAAACATGTTTTCACTGAAAATGTTTTATAAATCTGTATACTTCTGCTGTATAATCAAATTACAAGTTCTATGTTGCTATCAGTGAGACATTTTATCAATGCTTGTAAAACCAATCCTTGTTTTGTCTTCTAATTCTATATATGATTTGATTTATGGTGAACTAGAAAACTAAATATGCAACTAAAAATTAGTGGAACTTTCAGAGGAAGATAAGTTTTATTTCAATGTTAGAAGCTACTACTGCCGAGTTTGTGATGACATACTGTATAAATTTCCAATCAATGATTAAATTATTTCTTATGCTAAAGTTGCAGATGTTTCTGTGCTAGCAAATGCATCTTTTTCTGATGTTGGATACTTATTTAATAGATTTCCAGGTTTTACTTCAGTGAGTCATAAAAGATGATGATATTGATATTGCAACTGATAAACTGCATTCACAATTTTGCTGTTTACAATTTATTTTAATTACAATTAATTTCAGTAATATTATTAATAAAATTTATAAAGCCAGCTAGGATTGACACCCAGTGGAATTTAATTGGAAAACTGAAAAGTGCTTATGTATTTTTAAAGTATAGTGAAATGTCTAGAATAATGTTGGCTATCCTACAATTCCCCGTAGTAATGCAGTGCAAGAGGATTATCAGTGTTATTGCTCAAAAAGGACTAAATTTAAATCTAATATTAGTAATGACACATTAGAAAAACTTTTATTACCAAAAACAAGCCTAAGTGGCAATTGCTATGAACAAAATTATGAAGTTTCTTAATGAAAGCAAAATCTGCCACTGTTCAGAGCATTTTTATGAAAACTGATAAAATTATTATTATTATTATTATTTGTTTTGTTAAAAGATACAGATAAAAAAAGTATCTTTTTACATGCAAGTATTTTTGTACTATTTACATTTAAGAATTAGTAACTGAACTTTCAGGTATTAATTAGTAACTGTTTAAAGTTAATTCATCATTAGAAAATATATTTTTATCATTTAAAATATCTTTTTATCATGGAGAAAAATCTTCTGATTTTTTATTGTCATAGGTTGGCAAGTATGCAAGACTTTTGGCTTTAAATCAAAGATCATGGATAAAGTAAAATTAATGAAATTTAAGTCTAGCCTAAAATCTTCACTAACTAACCAGCATGCAAGTTGTTTCTGACCAACATGCAAGTTAGCTCTTGGCCTAAACAAGTCATAATGGCAAGAATAACTCAATGTCGCAGAATTCTAATCGCTAGGTCAAAGTTAGCATGTTGCCTTCTTCAAGCAGCCAGAACATATTCTGACTTCATTTTCCAAAACCTTTCTTTAACTACTTCTTTCTACCTAATTTGAATATCGTGTGCTGGAAATTTGCATTCTGCCAGGGAAATCAAATGAGGCTTGATAGGAAAAGGAATTAACATAAAATAACACTTTATAGAAATAAAATGATCCTTTTGACTTTAAACGATCAGAGTCTTCAGATGTCAAGGAAATCAGTTTTTTAATGACCTTTTAGAATCTCTCAACTCCAGTGGAGGATGGTTATATTATTCTTCATCTTCCTAATTAAGTTCACTGCAGTATTTCAAGCCTTTTCTCTCCAGTCATTTGCAATGTTACTTATTAGGGAATATGTATCTGTTAATTATTTTATGTAGTATGTTTTTGGAGGGCGTTTTTTTTTTTTTTTCCACTTTTCATCTTTTCTTCACACACCCCCCACGCACACTATTAAGGTTTAGGAATTTTAAAATGGTGAGCGAAAGAAAAAAATTGTGTTTAAGATAGAAATTAATCTGTCAGAAAATTCTATAATGACTGCACAATGAGTTGTAACAAATTATCGGAATCGTAAAACAGAAAATTAGAGATTTTGGTCATCAGCTTTGACTTCAAAATTCAAAAAGTACAAGCATATTGTTAAGTTTAGGATTGTGTATCCATAGATCGCCAATAGATGGCAGTAGTGTTTGTTTGTAAAAAGAAACTGTGATGTCAATTATGTATATGTATCAGTTCGTCTTTGGTGTTCGTGAATAAATGTTGTGTGGAAGAACGCTCCTCTGTTTATTACTTTAACTGCGATCCAGTCTGATTTATTAGAGATTTACACATATTTTGTTTACGGTGCCTGCAAACCTGGATTACTACGAACCAGAAAATCGACAGACTGAATATTTCGAAAAAGGAGGGCGTTCTTTTGAACATTTGAAAAAGAAACGATCGGTTGTTAGACAATTAACTACGAAACTGATAACCAAAGTCGAATCGAATTTAGCAAACAATATTCCGCTAAATGAGAAAATTGAGATAATTGAGGATTTATATGAACAGTTAGTTGAGAAAATCAACAAACTGAAAAGTTTAGGTTCAGAAATAGAAACAAAAGTAACTTCGGAGGAGATTGAAAATGAAGTTACCTTAAGTCAAGAATACCAGGATAAAACTGTTATATGGAGAGGAAGAATGCAACGATTTTTGAAGAAGAATTCGGAATCTTCTAGAACAGTTCATCAGAACGAAACGGCTAATGTTGCACTTCCAGTTGAAGCGAAAACAGTGAAGTTGCCACGTCTGCAAATCGGAACTTATTACGGAGATTCGTGTAAATGGTTAGACTTTTGGAACCAATTCGAAAATACAATTCATAATCATAGTGGATTGAGAAAACTGAAAAATTTGCGTACCTAAAATCCTTACTTGGAGGTAATGCTTTAGCTGCCATTTCCGGTTTCGCTTTAAGTGACCAGAATTATGATTTCGCAGTAGAAATATTGAAAGAACGTTTTGGAAGACAAGATGTTGTTATCACTTCGCGTATGAATAAATTATTATCCCTTGAACCAGTGGAAAACATTTCAAATATTAAAGCACTGCGTAAGCTGTACGATGAATGCGAAGTCAACATTCGAAGTTTAGAATCATTAAACGTTACTTCTGGAAGTTATGGAAATATTCTCTGTCCTATCATTTTGCAGAAATTTCCAGAGGAATTAAATTTGGAATTTAATCGAAGTCGAAATATGGAAGCAGGATTTGATATAAAGGAACTTATAGAATTCTTAAAAAAGGAAGTTAACTGTCGAGAAGTTGCAAGTTTAAGGAACTCTGCGAAAACGAATCAGAAACCATACTTTCGTCAAAATGAACAACGCATGAAAGTTTATCCGAATTATAAACCGAAAGTTCCGACTGCTTCAGCTTTATCAACAATTGGATACAAATGTATATTTTGTGACAAAGAAGATCATACGAAATATAAATGTACTGAGGTGAACTCTGAAGAGAAACGCAACATTTTGAAACATACAGGAAAATGTTCTGTGTTTTGGATGTAAACATTTACCTATCAACTGTAAGAACAAACAGTTTTTCTGCAAAAAGTGCCGCGGTAAACATCATGAAAGTGTGTGTGTAAATCCCACATCAGCTGTCTCCAGTGTAAAAAATAAGGAAACCGAAATATCGGCGAAAATTGTTCAAAACTCTTCTGCCAAAACTGGATCTAATATTATGCTTCAAACGGTGTATACTGTGGCTGAGGGCAGAAATAAGAACTGTATTGTGAGATGTCTTCTTGACGGCGGTAGCCAAATCTCTGGAATTCGAGAAGATTTATCAAGAAAATTACAATTACCAGTGAAAGGAGAAACTGTTTTAAATCTGCATACCTTCTGTGAAAAGAACGGGAAACATTGCCGTCGAAAGAAAGTTGAACTTACGCTCCGAAATATTAATGACCCTGAAAAATACATAAATCTTGAAGTCATCGAAGTACCAGTCATAACAAATGCCGATATACGGATACCAGATGTAGAAATGAAATCTAAACTCCAAGCATTCGTCGTCACTTTGACAGACTGCGGCGCCGCCGATGGAATGAATCATATTTCCGTTTTAATCGGCGCGGACATTATGTGGAAAATTACAAGCGAAGAAATAAAAAGGATAAACAGAAATGCTGTAGCGATGAAAACCTTGTTTGGGTGGTGTATACAAGGCAAATTTTCTTCATCAGACTTTCAAATCCATGATGCGTGTTTGAACGTAAATGTAGAAGAGAAACTTCTAAAAAGCGTCGAATCGTTTTGGGATATTGAATCTATAGGAGTTAAAAATATTTTTGACGAAGAACAAAATGAAATGGCGTTGCAAATATTTAACAACTCGATTACACAAAAGGGTGATAGATACGAAGTTAGACTTCCATGGAAAGATCAGAATGCGACTTTAAGAGACAATTTTAAGAATGCTGAAAGACGATTTTTAAAGCTGATCAAACAATTTAAATCAAACTTGAACTTTTATGCGCAATATAAAGAAGTGATTGACTATCAGCTTAAGGAAGAAATCATAGAAAAGGTCGATCTTGGTACTCCATCTGGGAGACAAACTTACTACATACCTCACCGTGCTGTCATCCGTGAAGATCATAATTCTACAAAACTTCGCATTGTTTATGATGCTTCTTCAAAGGAAAAAAATAATGAATCTCTAAATGATAATTTACTACAAGGACCAAATCTTCTTCCTGAACTTTTGAAAGTTTTAATAAATTTTCAACTTCATCGAATTGCATTTACGTCAGATATTGAGAAAGCGTTTTTGCAAATTTCTGTTGCACCTGAAGATCGGGATTCAATGCAATTTTTGTGGATTGATGAGAATTCAAGTTTGAGCAATCCAAGAATTCAAGTTTATCGGATGTGTCGTGTAATTTTTGGAGCAAAATCAAGTCCATTTTTGCTGAGCGCTTGCATTAAGCATCATATAAAGAAATTTGAAGACATCCATCCCAGAACTGTAGAAATGTTAGAAAACTTCATGTATGTTGACGATTTTATTTATGGATCAGATACGGAGGAGGAAGCTATACAGATATATCATGAAGCCAATGATATAATGAAAAAGGCATCAATGACTTTGACCAAATGGAATTCTAATTCGGATACTATAAAAAACCAGTATAAATCAAGTGACAACTTCGTTAGCTTTAAATTGCCTGACTGTGATTCCCCCTCAAAGATTCTTGGACTTCAGTGGGATACAATTAAGGATATCTTCTGTTTTAATGCACAAGACGTTATTGATTTCCATCCAGTCAAATGACCAAACAAAACGTTGTGTTTTAAAAGCTGCTTCAAAAATCTTCGATCCTGTTGGGTTTCTTGCTCCATGTGTTATTCAAGCAAAAGTTCTGTTTCAGGATTTATGGCAGAAAGGTGTTGATTAGGATGAAATTATTCCACCAGAATTGCAAGACAAGTGGAACAAATGGTATAGGCAACTATGTGATCTACCTAATATCCAGATATCTTGGTGGTATTTTCGTGATGTTGATGAAATGCCTGAAACACTGGAACTACATTGTTTTTGTGATTCATCTCAAAGTGCTTACGGAGCAGCAGTGTACACGAAATTCCGCAGCTTAAAATATTCTAGAGCAAGTTTAGTGATAGCCAAGAGCAGAGTGGCACCCCTGAAAAAATTATCTTTACCAAGACTCGAGCTCATGGCAGCAGTGTTAGGTGCAAGACTTGTAACTACAGTCCGTGTGCATTTTACTCAAGCTAAGATTCATTTATGGACAGATTCTCTTATTGTGCTTCATTGGATAAAGAACTCATAACATTACATATTTCATTTTTGCGAAATGAAAGGCGATGGAAAACATTCGTACAAAATCGGCGATGGAAAACATTCGTACAAAATCGGCGATGGAAAACATTCGTACAAAATCGAGGCAATGGAAAACATTCGTACAAAATCGAGTGTCTGAAATTCAAGACAAAACATCCCCGAGCATGTGGCATCATTTTCCTGGCTCAGATAATCCAGCCGATAAAATTACACGCGGTGTTAAAGTGAGTGATCTTGTAGTAGATCAAGTGTGGAGGCATAGACCTCCATGGCTTCATCAAGATGAAATAAATTGGCCTAAAGTGAACAAGCATTGTAACATAGTAGATAGTGTTGAAGAAAGAGTTGTGACTCAAGTTACTAGCAGTGTTCAACCTTTACAACCTGTGTAATAGAAAACTTTAGTGACTTAGGTAAACTTTTAAGAGTCACGTCATATGTATTTAGATTCATTAATAATTTAAAGTCACAGAATAGAGTGATTGGTCCTGTGACCAAAAATGAAATATGTAATGTTATGTGTTATTGGATTATCTTATCACAAGGTGAGTATTTTTTTGAAGAGTTGAATGATGTTAAATGTAAAAAACCATTGTCTCATAATTCCAAATTGTTTGGGTTAAATCCAGTAATGGATGAAAAGGGTTGTTTAAGAGTTGGAAGTAGATTAGTGAAATCATCATTAGATGTCGATGAAATTCAGCCTATGATATTACCAAATAATTATTTTTCTCATTTAATTGTTTTGAATTGTCATGAAAAGGTACTTCATAGTGGTGTAAATGAAACTTTAGTGCAAGTAAGAGGGAAATTTTGGATTTTAAAAGCTAGACGTTTTGTAAAATCTGTGTTACATGATTGTAGATTTTGTAAAAAATATAATGCTAAAGCTGGACACGAGATATCGGCTCCTCTTCCAGCTGACCGAGTGGAGAAAGCTCAACCATTTGAGGTAAGTGGCATAGATTCCGCTGGCCCTTTGTATTTAAAGGATGGTACAAAAGTGTATATTTCATTGTTTACCTGTGCAGTGACTCGAGGAGTCCATTTAGAATTGTTATCAAATTTAAGTGCAGAGTGTTTCATTCAAGCCTTACGTAGATTTTTTGCACGTAGGGGTATTTGTAGAGTTATATATTCTGATAATGCTAAAACCTTTAAGACTGCTGATCGTGAATTAAAATATTTGTATAAATTTTGTAAAGATTAAAAAGTTCTAAATTTCCTTGGTAAAAATGGGTTTGAATGGAAATTTATTGTAGAAGGTGCTCCTTGGTGGGGCGGATTCTGGGAATGTTTGGTAAGATCTGTAAAAACTTGTTTAAAACGTATCTTAGGTAAAGCTTCTTTATATTATGAAGAACTGTATACTGTCTTAGTTGAAGCTGTTATTAATTCTAGACCTATAACGTATGTATACAATGAACCAAATGAACCTGATCCTCTTTCACCATCTCATTTTATAACTGGATCTAGATTGACTGTTTTACCTTCACCTGAATCTAAACTAGAATCTACAAGATCTCAGTTGATTAAAAGATGGAAGCATAGGCAATTAATATTAGAGCATTTTTGGAAAAGGTTTTATAAAGAATATTTGTTAGAATTAAGATCAGGCATGTTTTCAAAAACTCCAAAGAATTCTCCCGTGTTTAAAATTAATGAAGTTGTACTTGTACGAGAAGATAATGTGAAACGCTGTAATTGGAAGATAGGTAGGATTAAGGAATTATTTCATGGAAGAGATGATAGAATTAGATGTGAGATTCAGTTGGATAAGGGTGTTGTTAGAAGACCAATTGAAAGACTTTATGATCTTGAAGTTCAATAAAATTGATGTATTCGTTGCGGATGCATGGGGGGGGAGTGTTAAGTTTAGGATTGTGTATCCATAGATCGCCAATAGATGGCGGTTGTGTTTGTTTGTAAAAAGAAACTGTGATGTCAATTATGTATATGTATCAGTTCGTCTTTGGTGTTCGTGAATAAATGTTGTGTGGAAGAACGCTCGTCTGTTTATTACTTTAACTGCGATCCAGTCTGATTTATTAGAGATTTACACATATTTTGTTTACATATAATTATCCATTAACAGTGAGTTAATAAAAAAATAAAAGTTTTTTTAAATAAGGTTTTATTTAAAACTCGTAAAATAATTAATGAATTAAAAGGCGAAGATTAATTAATCATATAGTTTATTGGGAACAAATGATTATATAATTCTCTTTACAAAGTTTATTTGAAGTTTTATATTATGAATAATAAAAGCATGAAACATCTTTGATAAATTTATAAAAATAACATATTTTTGCCAATGCAAGTCGATTATTCCGTTTCATTATTTAGCCAACATTTTTATTATTCAATGTATGAAATTATAGATATATTTTATGAAGAGAATAATTTAATTGCTTGTTTCCATCAAACATGTGATAAGTTATTTGTCTCTTATTTTCATTTTTTTTAGTCTCAGTGACACATTAAAAATCAAATTATTCAAAAGAAAAATATTTTTTCAGCATTGAATAATTATTCTTTTTCTTCCAACAATTGTTATGTCAAATGGTTGAAAAATACAGCAATTTTACCAAAAAATCAGAAATTACATTAAAATTGCATGTAAACTTCATTTAAAAGATATTTTCTGCTATATCCAAATAATAAAATTCTCAGAATTTTAGTGTGTTCATTAAACAAAAATATGTACAAAAAATTGTTTCAACATTAACATTTAAACAGTCAAAATCAAAATTTGGGAAAATTTCTTTACAACTATTTATTGTCATATGAGCTTGGTAGCTTATCAGGAAGTGGTTAAAAAATAGCTGGCAAATTTTGATCATAGTAGCAAATGCCATGAGCGAGTTAAAAGCTATAAAAATACAGCTAGTTTAAAAAAATTCTGAAAAGTCTTTTAATTAATATTTCTTTTATCAGTATTGTTTTACAAGAAGGTAAATAGTTTCATTTATGACCTTTAAAAATTTCAAATATTTATGTTGTATATTTTTAGGTGTTAGAATTTTGAAGTCCCATAAACTAATATAATGTAACATACCACAGCAAAATTAAGAAATGAACTTTTAAAATAAGGTGTTGAAAAAAATTTATGTAAACTTAGGAAATATAGAAAATAAAAAGTGATGCAATTAATTTCATTGTGAGTAATTTTAAACTGTAATCAATCCTGTTGAGGTTAATAAAATGAATTGAGAAATCTCTATAGAAACAAGAAACGTGATATAATATAATTTTCTGAAAATCATAATTTTGTTTATATTTATCTAGAAATGAGCATAGATTAAAAGTTCCCAGATAATCGGAATGGTATTGAATTCTGAAATATATCATTAAAACTCAGAATGATTTCTGTGATGCCTAATATGGCACTATCACATTATCTACTCCACCCTTCTGCAAAGTCACCAGCTGTTGGCAACTAATCTTTTTCCAACATTACATGTGAAAACCATTTAAAAAAAATGGCAGCATATTGAAAATTACATGAAACAGAAACAAATTAATGGAATTAAAAATGCAAGAAGTATCCATCTTAAACAGTAAAAATCATATGAAACAAACGTCCATAATGAAAAACTCGAAATTTTATAAAACAGTAACTAATTAACTAAATTAAGAACACAACAAACATCCATAATAAGACAGTTAATTTTCTATTTTCTTGGTCTGTTTTAACTTAGAATTGTACAATTCTTGGTGTCACAGAGCAACTTGGCACTGTTCTCCATGTACACATTGATGTGTTTTGATTTAGAAAAAGCATCATAGAATTTCAGAGAAAAACTATTATCACAGTCACTGTTCACAAACTACTTTTGAACTGCAAGATTTCTATAATAATGTAGCATCAGGGATAAGAAATGTTATTCAAATGTGTTATATTTGAACACTTTGCTGGCTATTTTTAACAGTACATTTCATACAATTCTACTATTTGTAATGTTTAGCCTCGGAGATATGCATTCCTACAACTAGTAAAATGCAGTATTTCTAAAAAAAAGAAATGTGACAAACTCTACAATTGCATTATGATTTGTTTCAAGAAAACTACTTCAGCAATATTGCACTTTGTCCAATGATTCTTATCAAGGATTTGTGGATAATTTGATATTACCCCTAATATTAATATTCATCTGCTCTTTCCTTCATTTTATTGTATGTAAATCCAAGCAACAGTGCAAGATGGTGTGTAATTCTAATATTTTCCTTCTCTTCATATCTTTCCTTTGATTCATTTTCAAATAGAAGGAATATTAAATGCTTAAAAATGTAAATGGATTGTAGAAAAATCAAGTAACGAATAATACAAATTATTTATTTCTTTTGTATAATTGAATGTTTTAGTAATTTTTTCTGTTTTCACATGTATGTTTTTTATTTATGCCAAAATTTAAAAATAATTTTGTGTTTTATAGGAAATCATTGTTAATGCTGCTGTTTTACCTATCATTAACCTTGTAGCTGATCCTGACTATATTAACCAAATTATTGTATGGCTGGTGAGTATTTCAAAAGACTGAAATAAAATATGAATTTATGAATAATAAGGGAATACAGTACAAAGTCTGAAATCTGGATGTTTTATTTCTGGAATTTCTGGATTTAAAATCCAGACCTTCAGATCATCAGTAACTCTTTTTTTTTTTTTTCTCTTTTCTTTTAGAATATTTTCATGCTTTTTTCTTGTGCATTTGATGTTTATTTTATAATAAAACATGTGGAGAGTTCTAATTCTTAATTTCACTTATTACTTTTTGTTTTTATCTCTGCATCACTGTCATCAGACTGCAGCTTGAAAAATGACTCATGCAATGATGTCTAAACATTTTTTTAAAAAAATTTTTAATGTTAACAATAATTGAATACCAAAGAGCTTGTTGACATTACGCTTGATGATAATTACAGACTTCAGCCAACTCTATTGCGAAGTGTTGAATATATTAATGAGAAGAAATTTAACAGAAATTTCTTTCCATATGGGGGAAAAAAAATGTAAATAAACTTTTAAAGGCAAAAAGATCCTAAACAAAAGATAATGTTTAGTGCTGTCTGAATTGGGAAAAACTGATTTGTTATGCAGTTAAGTCAGGACATTTGCCAGAGCTCATGTGCCTACATAGTGTGATAGAATTTTCTGAATTTAGGAAAGCACTGAACAAAAAAATTAAGGAATGACAAAAGGAATTAAGGAAAGTCAAAAGTCGTTAATCCGGACATCCATAATCCGGAATGACCTATAATCCGGACCTCAAAGCTACACACTTTCTGCGCATGCGTAAATGCATATGCGCATAATACCTCTATGCATATGCATATGCATTGATGCGCATGCGCGTTTAATGTATAATGGACGGTATAAGCTAAGCTAAAATTATCTAATTCAGTTAATGTTGCAGATTGTGTTGTTCCTTAATCTTCGAATTGGATCTGGCTTATTATTTTTATTGCTGTTAGAGCAATTTTATAAAAGTAAACTTGAACTTTCGATTATGTCAAAAAGAATTTCCGATTCTGGAGCTGCCAAAGGTTCTACAAAGCGAAAGCATGTTTTGATGTCCATCAAACAAAAAGTGGAATTGCTGCAAAAAATGGATAAAGGCATATCCTTTGTTTCTCTAACCATTCCGAAATCTGTTTATAAATTTCACGCTGCACTGCGGGGGGGGGGGGGGACATCGCAGCGCAAAATGAACTGGAAGTTGATCTATCAGCACTATCCTCATCTTCAGGGCAGATGTTTTTATTTTATTCGGCTTATAATCCCATACTAAATGTAGTATTTCATCTCGATGTACTCCATCTTTGATATGTTTTAAATCAAATTCCTCGTCATTATAAATATCACGAATGCACATCAAATAGTTTTCTGGTTGCAATTTTTTAATTTCGACTATGCGTAATGTATGCTTTACGCATGCACGCATTGAAAGAAATGTTTAATAAAGTAAACAAATAAATATTAAGTTTTTTTTTTTTTTTTTTTTTGTAAATTTTGATACCCTTTAGATCATAATTGCTCTTTATTACATAAGTTATGGTTTCATATTTTTAATTTTATAATTTTTCATGCCATCTTACCAGATTTAAATTGATGATCTATAATCCGGAAAAACCGATAATCCGGAATTACCAAAGTCCCGATGAGTCCGGATTAAAGACTTCTGACTGTAGCATATTATGGGTATAATAGCATAATAATGTACATAACAGCCACTGCTAATGTATATCAATATAATATCATAATGTATATAATAGCATTTGTTGGATAAATGATATATAGGTTACTGTGAAAGACCAAAATTGGAGAATGTCGACTTTGACCAGTGAATCTCAACACATACCAAATACATCAGTGAAAGACCGAATATTTGGTTAAATTCTTGTACATTCGGACCATCACCGGTGTATGTCAACAATCAGAGATATACCGTGGTGGAGGTCGAAAAAAGAAATCGAGTTCAACAGAGGGGCCACTGTCTGTCGCAAAATCTTTTGCTCTGCTGCAATTGAAGTTATGTAGCATGTATTTGTTATACTCTGGAACACTGTTTGTCAGTATTATGCTAGGTTTAATGGTACGTGCAATGTTTACTTAATTTTTTTTTTTTTTTTTTAAATCCATACCCTAATTTATGCTGAATGGATACTGCAGTGAATCGTGAGCTTTTCCTTGAAAAGTTAAATGCATTAATTTCGAGTAAACCAGAAGACAATTGTTTTTATTTTTCAAACACATCTTTCCTCACCGGGATTGATTACTCCTTATGAAGCTATGCTTGGCATTAAACCAAGAAGAGGCATAGCATCGTCTTTTTCGCCTGGTGAACAAATCGCAAATATTGAAAACAAAGAACAACTCTTAAGAAATTGCTAATACTTCTGAAACTGAAGAACAGCTTAAAGAAACTGTTAATACTTTTGAAGAAAATCTGAGCAGTGGCTATACCGAAAATCATATTCCAAAGAAAAATATTAAGGAGGACCTACCACGTCTTCCTATTAAGCTTAAACTGAACAACACAAGTTAATTTCTATAAAAAGATTGGCCACGAAAGAGAATCTTTTACTGCAAGCAACGAAAATGTTACGAACTTCAAAAAATATTTTCTCCTGCTCAAATTGGTGATATGGTACGAATACAAGTGCCTGATGTCGACCGTGGTCGTACAGATGGCCGAAATGTATTGGCAGTTGTTGAAATCAACTTTTACTTTCCATACATGGGATTCCTTCTCAAGTAATGTCGCTAAGGAAAGCAGCTACAGCTAATTCGAGAAGTTGAGGACAAGGCTATACACACTGTCACTGCAAAAGGAAGTGTTCCACAACTAAATGCAGTTCCCATGCTAGGGACTCTTGTACAATTCAAAATGTCATAAAAGTTTATGTTATTGCAATAAATAAGATTTCAATCACATAATTAAGTTTTTTTTTTTTTTTTTTTTTTTTTTTCCTGTATTATTTTCTTTTTTCATTTAGAATGTATTGTTTCAGTTGAAAAGTTTATTCACATGTGCTGTTACTTAAGCTTTTCCATATTTTGACATATCCGGTATAAATGCAAAAGTGAAAAAAAAAAAAAGTTCTTTATTGACTAAATTTAAAACTAAATGCTTAACATTTATTCAAGCACGACTGCTGTCATTATTAAGAAGTCAAGTAATATCGAGTAGTCCTTCTCGCGTTAGAATCAAAAGCTGCATGTCACGCAGTGAAAATGCCTCTATAGAGTTAAGAACAACTCTTCTCACCAGGAATTGGTTACTCCTCTCAGCAAAACAGGCGAAAATGTTACGTCACCCTTAAAGTTTTATGGCACCTGAAATACGGAGAACAAAATGCAAATTTCCGACGTATTCAACATTCACCAGTAGTGCATGGTGAATGTCAACATTTGCTGGTGTAAGTCAGAAATAAAGATATTTGGCAAATATTTTGGACATGCACCAAGTGACTATGTGAATATCGACGTTCTCCAAATCTCAGTCTTTCACAGTAACATATATATATAATAGCATAATGATGTAAATAATAGCATGTGTTGGCTAAATGTTTTAAATAACAATATGTAACTAAAAATATGTGTATTGTGCTCAACAGTTCCCGAGTGGATTAGACCACAGAGCACTGGTGAAATGACCTGGATTTGAATCCAGTCACAGTGACAGACAGTCAGAATACATGTTCATTTTTGATAGTTTTCTGAATGTTCAATGTAAATATGGGTTAGTAGAAATTCCTTATGAAGGCATCCTTCCCCTTAGTCCAACGATCCTTGTTGCTTTATAATATTCAAAACAAGAAACAAACAGAAAACCCTATAATATGTTTATACTATATATATAAAAAATGTGTATGTAGTACAGTCAAAAGTCATTAATCAGGACGCCCATAATCCGGAATGATCTATAACCCGGACCTCAAAGCTACAAACTTTCTGCGCATGCGTCAACACATAATGCGTTCACGCATCCACATATGTGTTGAAGCATGCGCGTAATACCTTTACACATGCGCATATGCGTGTACGCATCTGCATAATACATTTACGCATGCGCGTTAAATGTATAATGGACGGTATATGCTAAGCTAAAATTATCTAATTATTTACTTCAGTTAATGTTACAGATTGCGTTGTTCCTTAATCTTTGAATTGGATCCAGCCTATTATTTTTATTGCTGTTAGAGCAATTTTATAAAAGTAAACTTGAACTTTCGATTATGTCAAAAAGAATTTCCGATTCTGGAGCTGCCAAAGGATCTACAAAGCGAAAGCATGTTTCAATGTCCATCAAACAAAAAGTGGAATTGCTGCAAAAAAATGGATAAAGGCATATCCTTTGTTTCTCTAACCATTGCGAAAATCTGTTTATCAATTTCACGCTGCTCTGCAGGGGGGGGGGACATCGTGGCACACAATGAACTTGAAGTTGATCTGTCAGCACCATCATCTTCAGGGCAGATGTTTTTATTTTATTCGGCTTATAGTTCATTACTAAATGTAGTATTTCATTTCGATGTACTCTGTCTTTGATATGATTTAAATCAAGTTCATTATAAATAGTTTTCTGGTTGCAATTTTCTAATTTCGACTATGCGTAACATATGCTTTACTCATGCGCGCGTTGTAAGAAATGTTTAATAAAGTAAACAAATAAATATTAAGCTTTTTTTTTTTTTTTTTTTGTAAATTTTGATACCCTTTAGATCATAATTGTACTTTATTTCATAAATTACAGTTTCATATTTTTATTTTTATAATTTCTGCATGCCATCTTACCAGCTTTAAACTGATGATCTATAATGCAGAAAAATCGATAATCCGGAATCGCCGAAGTCCCGACAAGTCCAGATTAAAGACTTTTGACTGTATTTTATGTTTGACTGCTTAAGCATTTTGTGAAGAGAATGCGTAATTGTTGTAAGCCAAGAAGTAAGTTATATTGTGAAAATGACTTACTGATTTCAAGAAAATAGGGAAGTGTTTTTTCATACAGGCAGAAAAATAAATAGTATAGAGATATTTGTTGCAATGCATAGATTGTTGCCCTCATAAAAAGCAAAAATTTTATAATTAATGAATTAGAAGTTAGAAAAATGGAATCACTGATTAATAATTTTTTCTTTCATTATTTTATATTCATTTTTACTTTATTACTTTAATAATATTCATTTTTCCTTCATTATTTTAATAATAATGAAGATATAAAATGAAGTAATGTACAATTTAAGCTTTTATTAGAAATGCTAATACGAATAATGCAGATATGTGATCTAATTGATTGTTGGTATAATGAATGAAAAAGATGTGTTGATTTGAGTATATTAGATTTAATACATCGATTTGGTAGTGTATTTCATTTTTTTTATTCTTATTTTATTTGTGGATATCTTTTATTAACAAACAGCTTATTGTGACGTAAAGCAATAAGGACATAAAGGAATGAAAGGTATATATGTTAATTCAATTATTAACGCTATAAGTGGCAACACTACCTTTATCAGTTCATGAGACTTATTGTCATTTGGTTTGGAATACTTTTGTTTTATTAATTTTCTTTAAAGATTTAAATGTTATTTTAATAAAGTAAATGCTTATAAACACAGAGACTAAAATAATTAATTGTGCAAATTTAACTAGTAAATGCTGTTTAAATACAATTCTTAGACCTGAAACCGTGTCACTCAGAGGATTAGGCAAAAATTATTGTTTTCCATATGTATACGTTGTTATAAAGTACAAAGCAAACATTCTTTTTCAAGCAATATTCCCCAAAATTATAAAGTACCAAAAAATTTGTATTAAAATGAAGCAATAATGCTAATAAAACTGTTATGAAGTTATATGTGCTAAAATTTTGAGTTTTTTAGAAGACATGTAACTGATCACATTGAAATGTTAAAAATGAAGATCTCTGTTTATCTCAGCTTAAAGTGGTGCATTTTGCAGGAGTAAAAAATAAGCTACCAGTGATATATTCTTATTTAAATGTTTTCTTATTTACATTAGATGTTTCTCTAACTATTGTGTTAGTGAAGTGGGTCATTTATATATTAAAAAATTCTTTTTCATGAAGTAAAGGATGTGTTAATACAGTCGAAAGTCTTTAATCCGGACTAGTCGGGACTTCGGCGATTCCGGATTATCGATTTTTCCGGATTATAGATCATCAGTTTAAATCTGGTAAGATCGCATGCAGAAATTATAAAATTTAAAATATGAAACCGTAATTTATAAAATAATGAGCAATTATGATCTAAAGGGTATCAAAATTTACAAAAATAGAAGCTTAATATTTATTTGTTTACTTTATTAAACATTTCTTTCAATGTGCGCATGCGTAAAGCATACCTTACTCATAGCCGAAATTAGAAAATTGCAACCAGAAAACTATTTGATTTGTATTCGTGATATTTATAATGACGAGGAATTTGATTTAAATCATATCAAAGACGGAGTACATCGAGATTAAATAGTACATTTAGTAAGGAATTTTAAGCCGAATAAAATAAAAACATCTGCCCTGAAGATAACGATAGTGCTGACAGAACAACTTCCAGTTCATTGCGCGCCGCGCCGTCCCGCGCAGAGAAGCGTGAAATTAATAAACAGATTTTGGAACCATTAGATAAACAAAGGATATACCTTTATTCATTTTTTGTAGCAATTCGTTTTTTGTTTGATGGACATCGAAACATACTTTCGTTTTCTGGACAACGAAACATACTTTCGTTAAATAATTCTCTTGCACCATTGCCGCAAGGAATGAAATTTGAATTTAACAAATATTCTCTATTCATATAAAGCAAATAAAATTTAATTAAGAAATTTTAATTGCAAAGAAATAAAAATAATTATTAGTTGTGATCTAATTTACGATATTTAAATTCTAAGAGCATGTATAAATTAATTGCACATATCTAAAACCATGAAAAAATATATAATTCCAAAAATTAAATTTATTATTCTAAAAAAATCCATAAGTGATTAATCGTTGAGCAGGCAGGAGACAGACTTATCAAGGGGAAGTTGCCCCCGAACCTAACTTTTCAATTAGTCAATTCTCGTTTCATCATCCATAGATGACGAAACACGAATTGAGTAATTATACATTTTTTTGGAATAATACATTAAATTTTTTGAAATTATATATTTTTTCGTGGTTTTAGATATGTGCAATTAATTTATGTATGCTCTTAGAATTTAAATAATGTTGTAAATTAGTATGCAACTAATAATTATTTTAATTTTTACTTCTTTGCAATTAAAATTTATTAATAAATTTTATTTGCTTTATATGAATAGAGAATATTTAAAAAATTAGAAAAGAAATTAGAAAACACACACACCCACTCTGTTACTCGACTGCATAAGCTAATTTTTTTTTTTTTTTTAAATTTGCGCGTTTTTTTGCTTTAAAAAGGATTGCATTATATTGTTCTTGTCTTCCGGTTAAGGTTTTTATGCCTTTAATTAGTCTGCACGGAATGTTTGTAGAATTATTAACAATTAAGCTGTTTAAGTGCAGCTAAGCCTAGTTTTCTTTCCATAGCAGCCACATTTGTTTACATTTGAAACGTAGCAGAATACTGAATTAATTCTTTCTGCACCTTTAGTGTCTTTTTGCTGAGTGGAACCAAAAGGAAACTCTTAGTTTTGTGCACCGAAAAATCTGCCTTCTTGCCTGCTGGCCGAATTGCATGTTTTTGTGTAGAAATCCATAATTTTAATTTAAAAAAATTTTTAAAAACTTTTACAGTTAAATTGGTGTTGTATGTTTGTCTATATCTTGCAATTTTTAATAAAGATATTTTTAGTTTTTATATATTTTTGCCTTGCCGCAAAGTAAAAACTGAATTAATTGAATGAGAAAAATATCTCTAAAAGAAATTTAAGGAAATAAGTGTTTCATATTAGCAGCAAACATTATTGCCAGTCTGTCTGGGACAGAGGAGAATGTTGACAAATAGCACATGTGCATTAGGTAAGCAGTGAATCTTCTGTGAAAAACTGTTTATTTTTTATTTGTTTAATTTCTTTTATACATCGTCTTAGATTTATTTATTATAGTATCTGAATAGAACACGTGGCAACAATTGATAATTCTTCAGATAATATAATTTTTCTTCAGTCTGAATTATAAAATGAATAAGATGTAAGTCTGTTAAGTGAACCTAGTGCCAGAGTGTTACTATGGTAAATAAGTATAATGAATTTTAAAGAGTGCATTTATTCTATTGTAGTTTATGCACTATCGATGAAGTAGATTTAATTCAATTCAATAAGTTCAAATGAAATGAGGAAAAAATGCATATAATTTAATATTCCATACAAGGAAGTCATGTGGTGTACACATCAGATTTTTTTACTTTTTAAATAAATGTGAGTCTTTTATCTATCTAACACTGTATTTTTTAAATTATTATAATGTAACTGTAGGCAAAAATAAAGCATTGGAAAGATATTAATTTTTTTATGTACATTATGTTTTGACTGAGTTTAAAATGAATGTAGTGCTGTAGCGTTTTTATTATTCTAAATTTACAACACTTGCTACTACAGTTTTGTGAATTTTCAGTAGGTCTCACATCTCATCCACACTTTATTTTCAAAAGAATGGCATTCAAACTTTTAGGTAAAATTACAAAATAATGAACAGTGTTTGTTCCACCATAAATGTGTAATATGGGTATAGGCTTTAAAGACACTGAATCATTTTCATTATTGAAAATATTTTTTGTAAGCAAGAAATGATTTCTATTTAATAGCCTTGAATTACATCTATCTTATAATTTCCATAAAGTCTCTCATATTCATGTATTCACTAATTTCTTTATAAACATAAATATTTCTTGAAATTGCAGTCACTATTGTACGTAGTTCATTTCCCCAAGTTTTAATATCTTCAGTATTATTTATTGATTCTGTTACACTTGCATATTCAAACAAAACACTCATTCTGTCAGGGTGTTCAAAGTACGCCCAATTAAAAAAAAAAAAAAAAAAAAAAAGAAAGTAACAGTATAACATTCTAAAGCATTTATGTAATTCTTGTATCCCAAATAAGGATAACAATAATGAACGGTATAGATATGATCCATCACCTTCTGTTTTCACTACTGAAAAATTTTCTGTTAAAGATCATAATTTTTTTGTTTCATCGGAAATCATTAGGATGAGACTTCAGTTCTGCATTACTTTCTATTAGACTTTGTTTTCTCATTTTCATAAAGTCTTTGTATGCTAAAAATATGATTTCTAAATGATTAGAATATTTTTCTTTAAACAATACTACTTTTATTTTATGAATCGCCACACCATTCTATCAGCAATTTGTAAAATTGGTTCGTCTAAATTTATAAGTTCAACGAAATTTAGTTCAGTATTTTTTAACTTCATGATTATTAATACTAGTATTACAAATTAAAACTGTATTTTGTATTTTTAATGATGAGTGTTCATTTTGCGCATACACAAAGTGTTCAAAATGTTAATTACATCAAATATTCTTTCACATTCCATATCAAAATTGAAATCCCCAGTAAGTATTAATGCTTTTTCATTTTCATATGTATTTTGACACATTTTCTAAAAAAGTATACAAGGAGGAGATATATAACCACTAGTAATGCAATACTTTTTCTGTTTTAATGCTAAAGAACTCTACATGATACTTTGTTTTATTTTTTTATAATTCAAATGTATGATACAATTTATTCCTATTGCAAAACATATAGCAACTCTTGGTGAAGAAGATACATTGAATCGAAATATTGCAACAAAATCAGAAATTTCAAATTTGCCAGTGTTTCCACAAATATTAAAATATCACCTCTATGATACCTCTTATTGCTTAGTATTAATCTAAATTGCTGATAGAAAGTTTATATTTTGCTATATGACTGTAATTCTATTAACTACTTTTAAATATGTCAGATGATAATTTCAGTGTTTTTTTCTTCACATAAATGCATGTTTTGAAACAAATCAATTGCATTCTTTACAAATTCATGTTGTAAATTATTTAACCTGAAACTTCAGATATTATTTAACATTATTTAACTTCAGAAAAAAAAAAAGTTCTTTAAACTTCCTAAATCTAAAATAATATACTGGTCTTCTGTTACTTTTAATTTAATTAAAATATCTCCAGAAGGAAAAAATCTTCTTGTTTAAAAATATAACATTAAATTACTTATTTCAGACAAAGTGTTTGCAGTTTCACCAGTCTGATCATCATTATTTAATGGCTGTAAACTCATTATCCTAATTATAACAGGCTGTGGAAAATTAAATTGTCATTTTGTTTAGTTTTTTTGTAACTTTGTAACAGGTGTAAGTTTTTTAGTGATTTTAAATTGCCATAAAAACATCACTTTCATCATATTAACCTATAGGTTATAAATCTAGCTATAAATCAAACTCATTCTTTTACACTTTCGCTATTCAAAGGATCATATAGAGGCACCTCTTTAATCCAAAGAAAAATGTGTTTATGTGGAGATCCACATATTTGAAGAACTCAACCCATTCATAACTGTCCTCAATTAAATATTCATCAAACACACTATTTTCCCAGTTTAAAAATAACATTAATTTATTTGCTTTGTATTTGAAATATTGTGCACAAGTTACTGGATGTCGCGTAACTAATTTTGATTTTTCTGCATCATCTAAAAGCAACATACAAAAACAGCATGCCTTTTCAATCAAAACTGTTTTATTCAAATGTAATTTGCATAAGCACTAATAATTTGGTGCAAATAAACTGCCTATAATATTAAGAAACTTGGAGATTTTTTCTAATTGCCTGAGCATTGCCATTACATCATGTTTCTTTGATTCCCAATAGTAAAGCAAAGATTTAACTTGTTTTAAAATGTTATGACCCTGATCTAACTCAATTATACTGTATATAAATGCCTTATCTAAAACTCTTGTGCATCTGTGGTTTGTTTTCCTCAAACAAATATTTAAACTAGCTATGCATGATTTTATAATTTCTGTTTAGTCATAAAAGGAACCCTGTTAGGTATACATGACTTTCTGTTCGAATGCCTAATCTCTGATTTTGTCCAATCACCGTAAAAAATATAAACAGGAACATTCATTTTGTAACCATCAAAGGACCATTGTGTAACCATCAAATATCTCAGGACAACATAATTCATCTATAGCTTCTATTGCATGCCAAGGTACATGAGTTTTTCCTTCTCCTGTAGCTATAATTCTAATATTGTTAACTCTCTCCTCATTGCTATCAACTAACATAATGTCTAATTCTGCTCCTAATTTAAAAGCTGAATAAAAATCTACATTGTACGAAAGACTGTATTTTCTAATGTATGAAATGTATTTTTATCACATTTAAATTGATTTTTTTAAATGAAAGTAATTTTATCTTTCTCATACTATAATTTTATTCTTTCATGTTTTAAAATTATGTATCATACAGAAATATGTAATTTTAGAAATGAAACACAATAAAAAATAACTTCAAATTTTTATCTTTGAAGCCATAATATTGCTGTAACATAGAAATTGTTCCTGGTTGTTCTTAACCAAGGACTATTACATTAGTAGCAGATTACACTGTTGATATGGCAGATGTTACCTAAGTATTTAGATAAAAAACCTCGCTTAGAATTTATAAATAACTCGGGCTGATGTAATTTTTTTATCTTTAAAATGTAGAAACTTTGAATTTTTAATTTGTCTTTATTTGTTTTTGATAAAGCAGCTCTTCATTGGTATTCTATATTATTAATAGCAAATGAAGACTCCCTTCTTAATAACTGACATTTTCTGTTAAGCATCATTATTACAAGTGCATTTTATATGAAAGAAAACATGTATTCACATGTATGAGGAATTATCACTTGTTTTATTAGCAAGCAGAATTTCAGTTATTAATTGCTGCTAAAACACTGCCTAAAGATTTTATTTATATTTCAGTGTAAAGATACTGTCTTGACCAGTGATGGATTTTTACTTGTGATAAGATGTACAGATAATATCGGTGAATTACAAGCTGTTCAAGAAATGGTTAATCATGAAATAGCTGTACAGAGATCAAAGGATACTGGAGGTGATGATGGTAAGCATGTTTTAAATTGGTTGCTATATTGTTATAAGATTTAAATGTAATCAACTTAATATAATTTCATTATTTGCTATTTCTACTTTAATTTTATAGTAAAATACATTCCTAAATTTAAAAGTCTTAACATAAAAGCCAGTGTGTAATATATCATTTGCTCTCCTAATGGAAGTAATGATAACAGATTGCACCCTTTGATTGTTACATATTATAGTTAAAAAAAGTGATAATTACTTCATTGATTTCTATTTTAGAATATCCAGATGATATTGGAGAAGGTATTTTTAGTTGTATAAATAAATATTTTATAAGCAAATGTCTAGAAGGGAAAAATTGCATATCATTTTCTTTAGACAGTGCTAGTAATAATTTAGGAAAATTTAAAACTGCCACATCAAACAGCTGTGATAATTTGATGTTATCCATGCCACCTCTTGAATATGGCTGCAACAAAAGCTACTGAAAAATTAATTGGCTTTGAAATAAAAATTTTTTTACTATATAATATATTTAGAGAAAAGTTCAGGAAGGAATCATACTTCAAACTTGCTCAACAAATTCTGGGTTTCGAATGCAGTTTCATAAAATTTTGACACACTGCAGTGTAAGATGGCATTCCTTTTTAGAGTCCATAACAACTATTCTAGAACAGCATGATGCTCTAATTTCTTTTTAATATGTTATTATTATTAATTATTATTTATTATTTTTGTTTAATCAAACAGTAATTAGAATGAAGAAAAGAGGTCACAAAACATTAAACAGAATTTTAAATTCTCCTATCACCAAATTAGACTTTTTTATTTTTAAAGAATACTTTATCTTATGTTTATAATATTAACTATTAATTCACAACAACAAACTCTTTATATACGTAAAATGAGGAGAGAACTTATTGGAGCTTTTAATGAATTGTTTGTTAGATTCATAAAATCATCAGCAATTTCGGAAGAAGATGCAATAGTCATTATGTCATCTGTTCCATTTCAAAAGTGCATTTGTAATAATATATAATTTAAATGCAACCTAATGTTTTCTATTGCCAGAAAGAATCAGACTGCATTTTGATCAAATTTTAGTATGAAAACTCAAGCAAATCTGAAAAAGTAAGCATGAAGACTGCTGTATTACAGAAAAAGATTCTCTTAGTGATAACTTAGCCATGCTAAACATGCTGTTTGCAAATTTTTCACTCATAAATAAATTTTAAGTATTTTTGATGATAAATTATATGTACATTTCTTGTTTATGTAGAATTAAAATATATTTTGTTCATTTCCGTATAGAAATTGGGATCATCTATAAAACCTATAAAGATATATAGTTTATGGATTCTGATTTTCCTTTCATATGATAATTTATTATTTAGAGTATTAGCTTCAGGAATATATTAATGCAGAGTTCGTAGTGACCCTTACAAGTGCTTATAAGTCCTTATATTTGAAAATAAAATATAAAAGCCCTTATAGGTGCTTACTTTTTCTCTAAAGCACTTTTCTTTGTTTTTAGTGCTTTTTTTTTTTTTTTTTTTTCCCTTTTAGTGGCTTCTTTTTTTTTTTTTTTTTTTTAACGAATGCACATTTTTTCCCTGTATCAAAAGCTGAAACTAAATAAACACATTTTGTTCCTTATATGGAACATCATATGGTGAATCATACTCCCAAAAATAGCTTTTTGCCCCTTTCTCTACATTAACATAACCTTTGGTGCGCGCGAGTACAGACAAATGGTCGTTCTATTGTTCAAAGAATTGCGAAAGCGGTAGAAAATTTCAGTACATTCCGTATTCTCTTGCTCCTTTCAAATATTACACACGTTTGAATTTCTATCAAAATTTTAATAATTTACATTCTTGTTTCACGTGGTCAGTTCATATTCGCATTTATTATGATCGGTATGCTTATGAGTATAAATGTATGTATGAATATTTATAATAATATATTTGCAGTAACTGCTAAAGTATAGATAAACTTCAAAAAATGGGTAAATGTGTTTTAACACAGATTAGTTTTCTAAGGAATTATATTCGGAATGGCATAATTAAAGTGAAAGTAATTCAATAGTCAAAATAATATTTTTTTCCTTTGCCAATGCATTACACAGAATGGAAGTTGGGGGTTCTCCCCTTCTTTGCAAAATCTCGAATATTGCAACCGTTACAGTTCGCAGCAAAGCAAGCAACTGACTTTTTCTTTTTGGTCACTTTCCAACCTGGATTGAAAAGGACTAAAAGTTCTGCGATCTACTAACCCAAGCGAAGAACGATTGTATTTCGGAAATTTAACGAAGTCTGTTCAAAATTAGAATGAAAAACACCCCAGATTGTTAAATCTCTATTAATCAATAAAAGTATCGTGAAGTGTCCTGCTCAATGATAAATACGCCACACGGGCGCATGGCGGTGAAAACTGGACAAAGCAAAGAGGCGTTTTCCTTTATTTAGTTATTTATTCTCTAAATACTGGCAGCTGCTGATTTCGATTGTATAATATCACATGCAGAAGAATTAAGGCGCACATATTGCACAATAACGTTTGCGATATTTCACAGAGATAAAAGAGTTTTACTGTGCTTGCTAAGCAGATTATTTTTCAGTTCCATTGGGCTATTTTTGGTTATTTTCAGTTCCATTTGGCCATTGGGCTATATGATGCACATATCGAAATGTCAAAAGCATTATTTAGCTGAAAATTCTAAAGAACGGCTACTCCCTTCCTCTTTTACCAGTTATGCTCGACTATTCAGAATTTTCAGATATTTGGCAGTTTCCGAGTATGCCAGTTTCTTTATTTTGACCTGAAATTTCATCATTAAATCTTGTAATATAATTTAGTTCTGCATAGTTTTTTTTTCCCTCTCATTGTAAACTAGTTCTGTAAATGAGCTGTTTTTTAAAATTAAGAAAAAAAGAATGTAATTGTTTTCCATTGTTGAGTAATGCTCATCCTCTCTTAAATACTGAATTTCTCATATTTTAAATAACAATTCTAATTTTTCTTTTAAGGTTATGCAGTTGTGTATAATGCAATTATTAGACAGGTGCTTATGTTTTTCTTAAAATGTGCTTGAAAAGTGTTTATAAGTGCTTATTTTTTTATCTAAAATAACCCTGTAATGTATTTAGTATTATCTGAGCAATGAAATAAAAACATTTGACTAAATATGCATATTATTTAAAAGACATATTTTTAATTTTTCAGTTTTTTATATTTATGGATTTTAAGTTTAATATAGACTGTTTAATTTTAAAACATATGTATGTAAAATATGAAACAAAATTATTAAACTTAATTAGAATCAACTGGCAATAGACCTTCAAACTCATAAATTTTAATTAAACACATCCCTTCTTCAAAGATATGCTTTCCATTATTTTTTGTCACTCTGCTGCATGTTACATCACTTTTTCCCTGCAATCTCTGTGCAGTTGACACTGATCTTATAACCAAAAGTGTCAGATTGTCAACAATTTATAGCATATCATATTGTCAAAAGCCATATGTAACAACATATTGTCAAAATTGTTAATTGATTTTAATTCAAGTAATTCTACATTTCCAAAAATGTTCGTTTATGAAATAAAGTTTCATTTTTCTTCATGTGAATTTCTACACTTATATTTACTTATGGTGTTATTAATAAATTGTCTTTTTATTTCATTTTTGATAGATACTGATATAAAGCAGCAACTTAGTAGTTTGTTCTATGTTCGTAAAGTTGTTGAAACACAATTACGTAGGCTTAGTGAGGGTACAGTTGACACTGATTCTACAGGAATGCCAACAGTAAGCTGGACTTTTTTTTAAAACCTGTGCTCATGAATTGTGCCTTTTCTGGCAGTTTCGACAAATTTGAAATGAATATGTCTTATTTTAAATGTAATGTTTTTTTTTATTACCGTTAGTTTTTTAACTGTTTACCTGTAAATGATTTTATATAGAAACATCAATTTTTTTAAATGTCAAGCTGTTTTTGTATTAATGGGATTTTTTAAATATATATTTATTAGTTCTTCATATGTTTTCTTTAAAGAAATGCCAAATGTGTTATCTAATGGTTCTGGTGTTTGCTTTCATTATTCTATGTGCATAGAAATAGTTAATGCAATAGTTAGCATAGAAATGCTAACTATTGCAGGTTTTCTGTAATTATTACTGATTTCTGCCTTCTATTATGGAATTATGGATGTGATGAAAGTACTATGGAAAAGGCCAATTTTTAATATCATTACTCTGAATAAGCAGACATGAAAAAGAGCAAAGCATATGATTGTGTTAATGTCATGATTGATGCTGTAAATTTACTCAAACTGACTGTTTGAGCTGACTGACTTAATGTCATGTGCACTTGAATGTGAGCAATGTTAGGCTTTAAGATTTTCCTTTTTGAAACTGTAAACATATGTATATGATTCCAGCATGTCTTTATTATTATTATTATTAAAAACTGTTGTAATAGATATCTTTCCATATTGCTTTCAAAGGGGCAAAATGTTCTTAAAAATACATTTTGAATAAAAATTGTAGTGAAGAGTGAAAATGCTTTCTTGCATACTTCAAAATTTTCAGAAAATCATGTTGTGTTTTGTGTTGAGTTATGACTTTTCAGTCACTCATGGTGGTTGTGACATTTGCAGTCATCACATGCAATCTGATACACAGCAGGACTGCATGAAAATAAAATTTACATCAAAAACAGTGTTATTATTTTTCATGAAAAACAATAATTCTTATAAATATAGAGCATTTGTTCTGTTTATATCTGATGAAGCACAATATTAAATTTGCATGTCTGACCATGCAAATTTTTTATTTTGACCAATGTTTTCTGAGTTTGCTGTAGCCAAAAAACTGCATATGAAAGGAATAAAGCAACCACTTTGATTAAGTATATGCTAAATTCTATAAGAATAGAAACTGTTTAAGTGTTACAAAATGCATCATTTGTTTTAAGTACTGGTGGTAGTTTGAGTCTTAGTATGAGTTTTATAAACTTACTGTTTTATACTTTGGTAGCTGTGAAAGCTAAATATGCTCATCATTAATATCATTGCTGGAATCCACTGATAATTCAGGAAAAGGAATTTCCAGTGTTTTAAAACAATAATTTTGCTTAAGTGTATATTGTGGGGGAAATTGTGTTGCTTTCACTTTTCATAATGCTAGCATAGCTGAGGGCTGTCCAAAAGGCTTTCATTCGAAAAGTTCAGCCTTCTGTAATTCTGCAAGGGTAATTCTTTCTGTAATTCTTGCCATTTTCTCCACATAGCTGCTCATAATGTCTCAAGTCAGTTCATGGATAAATATTTAACAACTTGTAACTGTATAGAACAAGACCTTTCAACTGCATAGAAACTTTGCTGTCTATTCTTCAGTAATTACTTTTCTCTTTTTGTTTTCAGTAATGTGTTTCTCATAAGCTTCCCAAATTCATGGTCTTTGGAAGAAACTTGGTGCTTTTAGATTTAAAAGTGAAATTATGTAACCTATGATCTTTAAGACATGTTAATGATGCATGAGTTTCTAATGTTGATTTTCCTAGAAGGCAAATCTAGAAAGATAATCTTGAGCTGGTAATTGATTTGAAGGGTAGAGTTTACATTCTGAAAAGAACTGGAATAACTTCATAGGCCTGTCACTTTCAATCCAATGTGAGTGAATTTTACAAATCAAGTTATGACTGCATCTTCAAGAAAATGCCCATTAAGAATGAGGTTCTTAAGCATGCAGATATAGTGAATGCTGTCTTAGAGAAGGAAGATTTTTATTTTCTTCTTTTCACTGATTTTTTTTTTTTCCTTTGTGTAAAACCTTGTCTGTTGATGTTGACCAATTGGAAACTAAACTTGGAACATGTAGGTACACATGGTATGTAGCTGCTGCTTTAACCATAAATCATGGAAACCTTGCCCTAAGGCACTGGCAGATAGATAGCGAATACAAGTGTGTAACACACTTTGCCAAGAGGCAAAATAAGTTTCAAGCACCATAAAGAGCAAATCTTGAAAATAAATGTAAAATTTTGCTGTTTGAGCCGTGTTTTCTTCAATGTAAATATTAGATTTTAGCAAAGAGCACTGTGGCAATTCTGATTGGCTGGTGCGTATCATGTGAGTAAAACACCTAAATTTCAGACCCCAGCAAGTGAATCTTCAGAGATCTGAATCATTATTTTTTTTTTTAACGATGGTAGTTCTGAATAATGATCGCCGACACATCATGATGAGTCTTTTGTTGAGGTGTTTTGGCAGCAGTCCAGTGCTAGGTGATAATATAATTTTCAGTCAAGTGAAGTGTGTTACACACTTGGTAACACTTGATAGGTTTTGCTAGGTAATAATATAAACAAAGTCTAAATGCTTTGCAAGAATTATTTACACAAAGTCTGTTCGCTTTGCAAGCTAGAAAACAAAGTCTGTGCTTTGCAAGTGCTGTAAGCATAGTTATATCCTTTGCCAGTACTGTTAAATGAAAAGAAAAATATATGCACTATTTACATTAAGTCTTCGTTGAAATTGTGTGAGAATTTTTAATTGGATCATGTTGCATGGATTTTGGTCATTTGGCAGCATTTTTCAGTGTGGGATCATAGTTAATTAAATTCTTGATGTGATCATATCTGGACTGTTGGATTGTTTCGAAGAAGTTGTGGCTTGTAGTAAGAATTTTGTCATGCATAAATAAAATTGTTAGTTCTTTATGGATTTGATGATTTTTCATAAGCCAAGGTGTATTAAAAATTTCATGAAGTAGTTTGTTCTGAACAACATCTCTTTTTTCGTGTAGGTTTTAAAGACTGTTGCCCATGCCAGAATTGCATATAATAGGATCGATAGAATGAGCTTTAAATAGATTTTTCTTTTAGTTCTGATATGTAACTTTGATTCCTTTCCAATGAAAGAGCATAGAGCTAATTTTGCAGCTGTGGCTTTTTGTAATCTATATTCTGTATGTTCTTTGAATAAAAGTTGTGCGTCAAAGGAGATGTCTAGATATTTGACTGAATTACAAACCACAAAATATTTAACGTTTGAATACAAATGGTATTCTTTAGTTGCAAAGCATCAGTTCTCTTCTCACACTTCACAACTGAACACAGGAAGAGAGCATAAATTTGGTCGTTACCTTCAAGAGCACCCAATAGAATTTTAAACAAATTATGAACACAATAACTGCCAGCCTTGGAAACTGAATTTGCTTCTTACCACTTCACTAACTTTTATGAGAGATAAAATAAAATATAGAGCATTCCTCGCTCTGTTAAACATAGCAACGCTATGTGTCCACCCCAACCATTGAATCAGGCCCAGGAGATACACTCCTGTCCTCCCATCTAGGAGAGGGCTGGTGTCATTGCCGTTAGGTGACACTGGTTGTTAGTTTGCTACCTGTTAGTTACAAGGGCTGGCCATCACCCAAGAACATTATGCAGAAAACATCATGGGGTGTCACCCCTGGCTATTACAACTTTAAGCTATAGGATGTGCCAGACCCACAGGCAGACCGATAATCCATCTTTCCGGGGCCTTTAGAAGCACTAGATTTGTTATTTGTATTACCCTGTGGCTAAGACTGCCAAGGTACAGATCCTAGCCAATAGCTTTGCAGAGTTCTCTGGATCAACCCCCCGGGAGGGGATTTTGATGAGAGAATTCTTGATGCTTCTCCGATCAGTGTAGCATTTCAACACATTTAAAGATTGCAAGGTAAAAGTGGAGCTGAATAGATTTGGAGAGCTCAAGAAATTAATGTTGTTTGTTACATTAATGCTTTGCAGCAATGCACTATTTTATCAGATTTTAATTAAAGTTTTCCACCACCGCAAATATTGTATGCGTAAACACTTCACATTGGCATGCTTAGTCATATTTTTAAAAGATTTTTAGCATTTGGAAGAATGAGACTTGCTTTAGAACACTGCATTGTGAAATTTAAAAAAAAAAAAAAAAAAAAAAAAAATTAGTATCATTAAGTGCAAGGTGTCTGAAATGGAGCTATCACATTACCAGATTATAATCATCATTTACTTCCAGTTCTGTTGCATGTTACCAAATATGTACAGCTTCAGATACTACTGTTATATCATATGAAATTGTGAAGGTTTGGTACCAAAAGTTAAAAAACTCAAGGACTGTGACATTCAAAAAGCAGAGTACTCTGGCTGGCCTGATGAGGCCCCACTCCTGCGAGAACTTGTGGAAGAAGATTAGTATGCAAACTACTTGAGAGTTTGCTAAGGAGTTGAGCATTAGTGCCATGCCCATTGGTTGTGCTATGCATTGCATAAACTTGATGTACAAGTTCTGTTGTGGCTTGAACTTATACAGAAACTTTAAATACTGATTGTTTTCCGTTTTCAGTTGTTTTGTTTGTTTTCAGAATGGCAACAAAAAGATTATTCAATTTTTGTTGTTCTTGGAATGGCAACAAAAGATTAAAAGATGTTCTAAAGAGTTGTTTACATTTGCTAAAAATTAAATAAAGATTATTTTTGATTTAAAACACGGATTGACGTTATTTGATTAAATGGAGTTGTAAAAATAAAGATTAATTTGGAGTCAGAACCAATAACTGGTGACTTGGACTTTCGATTTTAAAGTAAATATGTCTGAAGATGATAAAACTGTCACAGATCCTGCACACGAACTGTGTAAGGTATGTGTCAAAATTCCTCCATTTTGGTTGGATCGCCCAGAAATATGTTTTTTTCAAGTTGAGGCTCAGCTTAAAATAAATGGAATTATTTCAGAAGAAATAAAATTTAACTATTTATGATCACAGTTCGAACCCAAATATGTTGAAAACATCTGGGATGTCATAACAAGTAATTCCACTACTAAATATACAGAATCCAAAACAAGGCTTCTGGATTTATTTAAAGAAAGTGGAAGTACTAGAATTAAAAATCTTCATACAGGAATCGATTTAGGCAACTTGAAATCCAGTCAGTTATTACAAAATTAAAATTTGTTGCAACATCGGATGTGTACGAAAATTTATTTAAAACGTTATGGTTAGAGAAATTGCTGAATTCTATGCCTAATATAATACTTGTTAGTGACGAAGAATTACCCAAGTTGGCAATCATGGCTGATAAAATTTCAGATATGACACCTTCTAAAGAGATTTGTGGTGTATCAACAGCTGGTAATTGCTCCAATACAGAACTGTTGATGAAAATTCAATCCCTTGAACAAAAAATTGCCGACATGACTCTAAAAGAAAATATTGTTTTTATCATTTCCGTTTCGGTAACGAGTGTCATCAGGATAAATGCACTCAGCTGTGCAGTTGGTCATTTGATAGATCATCCAATCAGGGAAATGACAATGCGTAGTAGAAGACGCGGCAAGCTCTACTGCCGATAAAGCTAAAGAATGTCGCCAATTTCGCCTATTTATCAGAGATAAAAAATTTAAAGTGCGTTTCTTAGTAGATAGCGGTGCAGATGTTAGCATTTTACCTGCATCAGCACAAGACAAACAATCTGCAGATTTCAAGTTGTATGCACCGAATGGTACCAAAATCGAAACGTATGGTATAAAAATGTTAACACTTGATTTAGGACTTAGGCGTGAATTCCAATTTCCATTTATAGTAGCCAAAATTAATAAAGGAATTTTAGGAGCTGATTTCTTTAACAAATTTAAATTAATAATTGATTTACATGGCAAAAACTGATTGATGGAGTAACTCAACTAAAAATAACTGGTGAAGTTGCTTCCATCAGTGAAAATAGTGATATCGTTACAGTAACCCATTCAACAAAATTTAATACTCTTCTAAAACAATACCCAGACTTAAGCAAACCAAATTTAATCTTATCAGGTTTAAAACATAATGTTCAACATCATATCATAACACATGGTCAACCTGTGCATTCTGAAGCAAGACAGTTGGATCCTCGAAAGCTTGCAGTAGTTAAGCAAGAGTTCCAATTCATGTTGGACAATAACATAATAAGACCATCGAGCTCTCAATGGGCAAGTCCTCTGCATGTGGTGCTAAAACAAAGATGGTATTCTTTGCCCATGTGGAGATTATAAACAGCTAAATGATAGAACAGTTCCTGATAGATATCCTATTCCTGGGTTAGAGGACTTCCATCATATTTTAAAAGCTATGCATATTTATTCCAAAATAGATTTATTTAAAGCCTACTATCAAGTGCCCATTGCCGAAGAAGACAGATATAAAACTGCTATTGTTATTCCTTTTGGATTATATGAATTTAATGTTTTGAGTTTTGGTTTGAAGAATGCACCAGCAACATTCCAAAAATTTATAAATACAGTTCTTTCTGGTCTAAATTTTGCTTTTCCATACTTAGATGACATTCTGATAGCATCTGCTAGTGAAGAACAACACAAAATCCATTTGAATGAATTCAATGAATAATAGCAGACCATATATTCCAGACAGTTATCGCAAGAATATATTTTATCAAATGCATAATGTAGCCCATCCTGGCATTATGCCATCTGTAAAACTCTTATCGTCTAAATTTATTTAGCCAAGTACCCATAAAGATGTACAGCTTTGGACTCGATCGTGGCATGGCTTGCTAAAGAAGTAAAATTAATAGATATACAAAATCAAGTTTCAGTGATTTTCAACTGCCTTCAGAAAGATTTTGTAACATGCATATTGATTATTGGACCCCTACCATCATCAAATGGGAATATTTACTGTCTCACTTGCATTGACCGGTACTCTAACTGGATGGAAGTGATTTCACTTAACAATATTTTGCCAGACACAGTTGCTAAAGCATTTTATTCTAATTGGATTTCAAGATTTTGGATGCCATGTCGCCTAGTCACAGATCGTGGACTGCAGTTTAGTTCGGAGTTGTTCAACAACCTATCAAAAATGTGTGGAATAAAATTGTAACATACAACGTCTTACCACCCCCAAGCAAATGGGAAGGTAGAACGCCTCCATAGATCTCTCAAGACCGCACTTCTGGCTCACAATAGCCTGGCCTGGACTGAAACACTTCCAACTGTTCTTCTTGGCTTACAGCTATGCAGGAAGACTGCATATACCATTGCTCAAATGGTTTATGGACAAAATAACGATTACCTGGAAAATTTTTCCATGATAGCACAACTCCTACACCACCTGATATTTTTGTCAAGCAGCTAAAATAAACTATGGAAAAAATTGGACCAAGAACAGTATCCGATAAGTATGTCCAAAAAATATTCGTCCCTAAAGACTTGAAAACAACATTGCATGTGTTTATTCGCAAAGACAGAGTTAAAAAGCAATTAGAAACCCCTTACGATGGTCCTTTTCAAGTGGATGACAGAAAAGAAAAATATTTTGCAGTAAAAATTAATCACAAAGATGTTACAGTGTCTATTGATAGATTAAAGCCTGCATATTTCTTGCAAACACCAGACATTAATACAAAGCAACCAACAACGTCAATGAGACAACCTGTCAAACCTTCAACAGACTTACCTCCTAAAATTAACAAGTTTCCTGCAAAACAGTTGCATGTAGGGCGGACAATAAAACCCCCTGTGGGATTTCAGGATTAGCATTTTACATGTATCAATAATATATTTTTTGTAAATAGTGTGTTTAAAAGGTAATATTATGCTCTACCATAACTTAGTTACTGGGAAGAGAGTACTGCTGTGTCTTGAACTTATGCAGAAACTTTAAATACTGATTAATATCGTTTTATTTGTTTTTTGTTGTTTTCAGAATGGCAACAAAAAGATTGGCATTATTTGATGAAACGGAGTTGTAAAAATAAAGATTAATTTGGAGTCAGAGCCAATAGTTCAATGGATGGACACCACATGAGCTGACTCAAACAGAAAAGGACAGACATGTTCGGGGCTGCACTAATCTGTTTGAACATCAATGCAAGGACAAAATTCTGGACCAGATCGTTATTTGTGATGAGAAATGGATTTACTTCAACAGCACAGGGCAAAAAGAGGGTTGGTCTGTGCCCAGTGAGCTCATGGGCAGCATCACAAAGTGCAATTTGACTAACAAAAAGATTGTGCTTTGTATCTGGTGGGATTGCTATGGTGTTATCCACGAAGAATATAAAGATAAAACCCTCGACAGTAAGGTGTACAGTGAGATGCTAGTCCTTGTTGATGCCGCTGTCAAGGAAAAATGTTGAACTGAGTTCCTGCACAAAAAGGTAATGTTCCATCAAGATAATGCAAAACCAACGTGTCTGCATTCACCGGCTGAACTTTGTATGGACTTGAATGGAATTTTTTGCCACACCCACCACATAGCCCCAAACATGGCTCCTTTGGATTTCTACCATTTTTCACACCTGCAGCTACATCTTGCTGGAGCTATCTTCCATTATGTGTAGGACATCTGAAATAAGGTTTTGGACTCGCGACCACCAAGTTTCTGGGCCCAAAGGCTTTGAAAAGATACTATAACGTTGGCAGAAAAATCATAGATTTGATCGATGATTATTATTTGCAGTAAAGGTACTGCTTTAATTTTTTTTTTAAACTTTATTAACTTTTTCTGGCAGAAAACATTCATTACAACCAGATAAAAAGATATTCAACAGTGTTCAGAAGAAGAAAACTTTCTTTAGAATCATTTTTTCTACTGACATCTTGAATGCACTGCTTGTGAAAGAAATTAAATTATTTACATATAACACTGTTTCTTACCATAGTCATGAAGTGTGCACTGCAGTGAAGCATGTAATAAAGTTGATCAAGGCAGTAACATGGATAAAGGTGTCTTGATTTTTTGCTTCTTGTGCAAAACTTTAATTAATATGCCTTTTATATGGTGTAATATCCAGTTTATGCTATTGAATTTGTTCCCTTCCAGCAAGAAGTGCTCAAGTATCATGTTAAGTATTATGGACAGCCTCTTCAAATTTGGTATCTCCACGGATATAATTTTTTATAGTATTACAGAGTGTTTCATATTTGTCTAATGAGTAACATCATATACAATGCATATAATGAAAGTCAAATTAATCCTGAATTATTTGATGTAAATGTCCGTAGAAATTTAATATTAACAGAAATTAAATGTAGATAAATCAAAAATGGGCATTATTTATGCAATGAAATTTGAAATCACAAATTGTTTTGTGTTTTCAGAATGTTTATCTAAATTGTAGGTGACTTAAGTGTGATCAAGCCTGTTAAAAATTAACCAATATTTTATTATTTTAAATATAATTAAAATATGTAAATAAATAAATAAATATACTTCAATACATTTAGTAACAGTGCCTGCCCCCTTCCTCTGTGTATGTCTCTTTAAAATTTCAATAACATTTATTAGTTTTCCTTAATTTATATTCGTCTTTCAACACTAGGATTTTAAAACGTAGTACTGAGAATTTACATGGTAATTTGTTATTAGTATGTGAAAGCCATGACAAATATTTCCATAGACACAATGTTAAAGTAAGGATGGTTATGTCAGTCAATTTTCGTAATCCATAAACAAAGTAAATCCATAAACAAATACCCTGTTTATATGTACTTAAATTTATTTTTAATATAACTAGAATTAAAACTTATGACAATTGCTTGTGATACAGAGATTATCTATATTCCCAAATGTGTGTAACTTTTGTTACATTAAATGACTTTATTACAATGAGAGTCTGAATATTGAAATTTACTCCAACATAGACTTTGTTTTCTTCGCTTAGAAGTACTTCATAGTAAGATTTTAGTAGGATGTTTTAATGCAAAAAGAATGTAAATTTATTGTTCCTATTATTGATTTTTCTCTCTCCCCTTATGGAAATATCTAAAAAGCGCAGAAATCTCTTTTTCACTTGTGACAATAAAAGTGAGAGATGACACCAGTAGGGAGGATGTTAGCAGGAATTTTGATTTGTAATTCATTGTGACATTTCTTTCTAATAATGATTCTTTAAAACTAATTTAAACTAATCTTCACATCCTCTTTTTTTTTTCTTTAAGGGTATTGACTGGAAAGTGTTGACAGAGCCAGGTGTTAAACTTTTCACCCTGCATTTTGATGTTGTTCTGACAAATAACATTGCTTTACATTATTTCACTGGTTAGTAATATTTATGCTTTTCCCAAAATCATGTGTTTGCTACAATATTTTTTGCTTGATTTTATATTAAATTAATGATACTTTTTAGATTAGTGTATAAAAAAAAAATCAAGCTGACGTTTCTTTCATACATGATAGTTATTATTTTTATCACTTTTGCAAAAATTTTTATCACTTTTTGGATGAAATTGCAGAATACAATATTTGTATGACAAAAAATTATAAAATCATCAAAAAGGCATCAAAATAGCCTATGTCTAGTTTCTTTTGATGTGATATAATTGTCTATCTATCATATATTGTGTCTTTGAAAAATGTCAGTGGCCACTTTTATCTATCCATCTTCAGGAACATTTCATAAATATGTTTTCAGAGTATAAAATGAATGATAATTATTTAGGAAGATATCTAGGGAATAAGGCATGTGCATTCTAAAGCAACAATTGTGTGAACAATTTCCATTTCAAAGCAATAATTGCTTCAGGGATAATTTTTATTGTGTGTAATTTGTCTAGCAAGATTCACATTTTTCTCTATTAATAAGTGCTGGAATTCTGATGGAAAGGAAGCCGAGTAGTGTAGATTTCATCCATAACAGTGGCCATGAGAGAGAAACTCACCATACCAACTATTGTTTACCACATACAATATTAGCTTCTTCAACTGGAATGGATGTTTTGCAGTGTGGGAAATGGAATCTGTCAGCATCTGCCAATGATGTAACCACTTGTTGCTAGTGTAATAATGGGCTCATTTTGTTTTGTTGATCAACAGAAATTTTCGAAATGGTTCTTTTTTTATGATAAAAAATAAGGATAAAAGATGGATAAGCAGATGGAGTCTGTGCGATATCAATTTGCTTAATTTATCTACTTTTTCTGAACAGTGCAAAGGCAAAAAAGGTTTTCAACTGTTATACTGTACTGGTTTTATGTAGAACATCAGAAAAATTTCAGATAAGGAAAAGGCATTCTTGAAATCAAATCAGCATTATTAATGATGAATAACATTCTGCATCATGGTGAATAATTTAATATTTTTTCTCGTTACAGTGAAATACTTAGATAATTGCATTTCTCACAAACATAATTAAGGTGTTTATTTTTTTATACAACAAAAAGTGAACCTAATTCGGAAACTTCTCAGGAAGTAAGACTTGCTTGATGTATGCATTTTTGCTACCTGAAAGTTGTAAAAATAAGTCTGCACTTGTTATAAAATTAATCTTGTGCGTCTTAAGTCCATGTGCATGTGTGCACAGTTATATTGACTTTTGCAGCAGAAACCTTGAAAAGCAGCAGAGCATTTTTGGTGATTCAGTAGTGTGTTTAGATTATATTGATTAATAAGTATCTGTTGTAAATTAGATTGCATTTGATTTCTTGTTCTTCTAGTTTAAATTTAATGATGTTGCCGCATAGAGGCTGCAACTGATATTTCTTTTAAGTGTCATTAAATGTGTGTTAATCAAATTTATGTACTATTTAATAGAACATTTTTAATTATTCTTTTAACTTTTGAGTGATAAAGAAGTAACAAAAAATGTGATGTTTTGTTAATTTTGCTTTCCATCAATGTAATGGATGATTTATTTATTAAGAATCAATATTTATAATAAATAACATTAAAGTATTATAAAACTAAGTCTGAATATACAAATATTAGTATAAATGATTGGTAATTTCAGCACACATTTTGTAACTGATGAAACATTTTTTAATTAATGCTTTTCAGTAAACATATGCTAATTATTTTCATGAGCTTTTAACAGAATGCAAAATCTTATATTAAAATTAATGCATATGAATCAGAAATGAATCAGTCTGAATGGAAAAAATATGATTGCTGTTAGAACTTTAGAGCATCTTATAAATCATTGGTGATGTTTAAAAATTCTCAGTTCATGAATTCAATACATTTGCAATTGGCAATTGATTCCTCATTTTTGTAATTAAATATGCAATGTATTGAATTTTGATTGAATGCATGGACTGATAATGTTTGCTTGTAGATTAGATACTTAAAAATGTGTTTAATTGATACATATTTCCTCAGATGATTATCTGTTGACTGCCTTTCTTATTTTCTCCTAGATTTCATGAGTGCTTTATCAGCTCAAGGTTTTATATTTTTTTATCATTCTGTAGAGGTAATATATGGCTTTTTATGCATATCTGCACTAATTAATGAATAGTTTTAATACAGATAATATTTTTAATTTAACTAAAACATAGTTTAAATTTTGTTTATCTAAAAGTAAAGGCTGTGGAAGGTATTCATGTACTTGTACATTAGATAGTGTCTTATGTATAAGACGTAAGGATAAAATATATTTAATGTATAAAACTTAAAGTTTACATATTTCAAATCTTATACATTAGACAGTGGGCTTCTTTAGTTTCTTTAAATATTTTAGTATCTCCTTGGGGGGGATATCAGAAAACTGATCAAAATACTGTTTGCCATTTTTAAGATTAGTAATTGTTAACATCTTAAGTTCACTAATACATTTTTGTAGAAATCAGTTCCCCCCCCCCCCACTTTTTTTCTTTTCTGAAGTTTTATGTTTTTCTTTCTCAGTGTGTAGATATTTCATTTATTTTATGGTAATTGTATTTTATTTGAAATAGTATTTGATATATAAAGCAGTACCACTTTCTCCATCTATAATAAACTTTTTTTCCTTTAATATAATGTATTTAGATGGAAGTTCATTATGCATTTTTCCCTTCTGTGGTTTTGAATTATGTAGTAATTTTGTTTAATTAGTTTTTAAACTGCTAAGAAATGTTTTATTGAAAGTATATGAAATTTATATTTCCTTCAGGTTTACTTGAGAAAGTATAAAATGCTTACACTAGCAGAGAATCGCTAGATGCCAGAAATCTTTATTTATTTGCTTATTTTTTAAGAGGAATTCATAGAGAACTCAGACTTAATGGGCAGTCAGAATGATTTCGAAATACCTAAGCATTAGAAATAAAACTTTTCGTGGTTTAATTACTGAAGTTGTAATGTATATGTGACTCGTGCAATGATGCAGATGAAAGCATGATGATTCAAACATTATTATAGCTTACTGAAATTATTAAAACAAAATCATTTTACTGGCGAATGGTGCTGAGATTTCATTTAATACTGAAATAGAATATCAGAGTAAAATAATATGTAAAGGTATAATGAGAAACAAAATGTTAAAGTTACTTTTTGCAATAACAAATAACCGTGCTAAGAAGTTTCTTTTGAATCAGTTAATGTTTTATTCAGATGTTTTAAAATGCTTCTTTTTAAGGACAGTGTTGTATGGCTTCTAGCAGTTAATTTTTGGATGATACCTCCAAAAGAGGATAACAATTATATTTTAGTTAGAAGTGTTTATGTATTGTTTTATCCCATTCATCAACCTGATTTGATTCCATAATATATATTTCTTAAAATGAAGAGTTTACTGAAAGACTTTTTAAAACATGTCATCCTAGGTCTGTAAGTTTATGTCACTGAATCGATAATTGTTATGGTCATTAACATTCATTATATTCCATATTTAGACATTTTGTAAGGCAATTTAAGTAACTTTTATTATTCATTGAAAAGTATTTTGCCATTTCTGTTTTATACATCACAAACTACATTTTTTAACTATAACACACTATACAGTAATAATTTGTTTTAAATTTCAAAATTTTGTTAGTAAATATGCAAAGATTGTTTTTTACATTTTATTGGTGTACAGTCAAAAGTCTTTAATTCGGACATCCATAATCTGGACCTCAAAGCTACAAACTTTCTGCGCATGTATGAATGCATAATGCGTTGACGCATGCGCGTTTAATGTATAACGGATGGTATAAGCTAAGCTAGAATTATCTAATTATCTATTTCAGTTAATGTTGCAGGATGCTTTGTTCCTTAATCTTCTAATTGGATCCGGCTTATTATTTTTTGCAGACTGTTAGAGCAATTTTATAAAAGTAAGCTTGAAGTTTCAATTTTGTCAAAAAGAATTTCCGATTCTGGAGCTGCCAAAGGATCTACAAAGCGAAAGCATCTTTCGATGTCCATCAAACAAAAAGTGGAATTTCTTCAAAAATTGGATAAAGGCATATCCTTTGTTTCTCTAACCATTCTGAAATTTGTTTATCAATTTCACGCTGATCTGCGCGGGGAGGGGAGAAACATCGCGGTGCGCAATTAACTGGAAGTTGATCTGGCAGCACTATCCTCATCTTCAGGGCAGATGTTTTTATTTTATTCGGCTTATAATTCTGTACTAAATGTAGTATTTCATCTCGATGTACTCCATCTTTGATATGATTTAAATCAAATTCCTCGTCATTATAAATATCACGAATACACATCAAATAGTTTTCTGGTTGCAATTTTCTAATTTTGACTGTGCGTAATGTATGCTTTACGCATGTGTGCGGTGAAAGAAATGTTTAATAAAGTAAACAAATAAATATTATGCTTTTTTTTGGTAAATTTTGATACCCTTTAGATCATAACTGCTTTTTATTTCATAAATTACAGTTTCATATTTTTAATTTTATAATTTCTGCATGCCATCTTACCAGATTTAAATTGATGATCTATAATCCGGAAAAACCGATAATCCGGAATCGTCGAAGTCTCGACAAGTTCGGATTAAAGACTTTTGACTGTATTTAATAAATTGTTCCCAGTGAAACTTGTTCTTGTAATTTCATATTTATTGAAATTAAAAGGATTTGTAGATTATTTGCGATTGTTTTGGTACATCTATCATTGATTTTAATTTTATGTCAACCTTTTTTCCTTCCCCCTCTCTGCTTTTTTATGTTTTATTATTTTCTTTTATGAACTATATGTGTGGGAATAATAATATATAAGAATAAGACATTATATGTTTATATAGAATACAGTTTGGGCAGTTGTTTTGCTGCATTGTTTGAATGATGCATAATGAAGGAGAGACTTACAGACAAATGTGGCTGAAATGAACATAATTGTTATTGCTGGACAAGGAGCTAATTTTTGAAATGTTTTCTTCTTCACACATCATCTTGGACAAAATATGCACCTCACAATATTATATAACATATCACAGTTTAGATAACTGAGTAGTGAGCAGGAAAAAAAAAAAAAAAAAAAAAAAAAAAAAAAAAAAAAAAAAAAGAAGAAGAAGAAAAGAGAGTGGCTAACCAAAGACTAGGCATGAAGAAGAGTCGAAACAATAGAGAGTGAGATTGTGCAGCGAAAATGTTATATACCAGATTACATTCCAGATCACATAACAGATTAATATCCAGATGCTGGGTTAAGATTTCATTGATAAGTGCATAATAGAGATTAGATGATGGATCTTTTTCAGAATTACAAGGGAGTAAAGATTATGTTAGAAAAGTTATTGCTTTGTTATTTTTAGAATGAAAAGGGGAGTTAAAGAACTGTTGCTAATTTATTATTAGCAATTATTTTTACATATTTTGAGATAGATAGATAAACAGATAGATATTTTTTCTGTGTACATTATACATCATGAATGAAGTATTTTAATTTTTTTTTTGAAAGCAAACTTATTATTCTTCACTTTGTAGAGTTATAAAGTTTCAGCAGAACAAATGCTATCACAAGTCAAATTAGCACAGATCACTAATTCTTCTTCCACACCTCCTGACCTTGAATGTTTGCGTGAAGCAGCTATACATATTTTTGATCTTTATTTATCTGAAAAAGTAAGTCTGTTGCTATCTTTTTGTCATTAATTAGTGCTGGTTTATTGTGTAGTTTTAGATGTAAAATAAATTTTTAAGAACAAATTTTACCTTTTATTAAATTTTTTATATGTATTTGAAACTGATTTATGCAAGCCACATGTATCAATGATATAAAGCACATTTGGAATATGGTTTAAAGGGTGATAAACTGCTTTGTGCAGCAGTTGTGTGTAATGTGCAGCAGTTGATTGCTGTTATAGAAGTGTGAGTTACTACATTATATAACAGCAGTAGATTGTTGCTGTTATAGAAGCATAGGTTAATATTTTGTAATTTCGGAAGCATATGCTGTCATGTTATGAAGGCTTTGGATTTTCTAGGATCTAGATGAGAATCAAAACAAACTTCAGTGTATCTGTTATTAAATGTTCATTTGTGGTGTAAGTATTGTTATGTTTTGCATGTGATTGACTTCTAGAATACTTTCCAAAGCTTTTGAGTCATTTGGTAGCCATATATTATGGTAGCCATTCATCTATATGACTTGGCAAATGATGTGATTCCATGAAGAATTAAATCTTTTATGTGGTATGACAAATAGTGTGTTCAAGAGTGGTGCAGTTTGATATAGCATAAGACCTTTTAATTTGTCCTTCAACTCTAAACAAATGTGATTTATCTTTCATTTGACCTGACAAATAGTCACTTTCTACAGTGTAATCCTCTAATGTAATTTATGTAATATATTTTTCATTTATCTTTTAAATCATAATCACTTAAGAAATTGAATGATTAAAACAAGTAAGTACGTCTTTTTAATATAATTAAAATTCTTATTTGATTTTTAATAAAGAATGCTTCTAATTGATGTAGTTTAAATTACATTTAACTAATAATGAATTGATAATTGTGAATATTTGCAGCCTTACTATAACTAATAAAAGGTTATGTATCTTGGTATTGAATGACATAGCTTTTTAGAGTTTTCTTCATGTAATACAGATGTTGCACATTTCAAAGATATGCTTCTCTTTGAATTTTTCCAATTCATTTAACTTCTACTTCAATAAATCCCAGTTTTGTAAAACTATGCTTAGTTTGTTTGTGTTGTTTATAAATAATGTTTTTTTTTTTCCTCTTTTGGTGGTGAAAAATTCTCCTCAATCTGCGTAATTTGCCATTATGGTAGAATATTGATTTAAATTTTAAATCACTAATAAGCCCTCGATTCTCTAACAAATCAAATAAGCAAAAATGTGATATTCATTACAGTATGAATTGCATGGGAATGAGAAAGGGAGAAATAAAATATAGAAAATAAACTCAGATTAACCAAACATAAACAATAAGATTAAATGAAATTAAATAATGAGTAAATAGTATTAAATAAAGATTAAACAAAGGTGGATCAGTGCAGGGGCTTCTCAGTATAGGCACATGACAAGAGTGAGTGATCCCTTCTATGTCTGAATCCTTTGTAAAGCTTCAGATGGCAATTCTTGGATGAGGTAAAACAGCTTCATTAATAATGCTTTATCCACTAATGTTAGTATCACAATTAGAAGTTAGTAAGTAGGAGGAAAAATCAGGAATTACTTGTCAGAAATCTTGTTACTGTGTCTGTACAGCGTCCTCTATTGACGAAAACTGTAATTATCCCCCCCCCTGAAAAAATCCACCTTCACAAAAATAACTTTTTTACAAACCGCATTCTATTCTACCAATTACTTCAGTTTTTGTGAATTTTTAAAATATGTAGACTTATGGACACTCTGCATTCAGACTAAAGTGTTCTGCTAAAAATGTTCAATAATTAATCTTAAATAGATGGAATAGTTCTTTTTTTTCTCTCAAGGAATTTATGTTTTGTGAATTTTGCTCAAAATATGTGCAATTTTTTATACATACATACATATATATATTCTTATAACAGGCCACTCTTAGAGTTCGATTAGATGAATCCTTATTGAAAAAGCTGTTATGTAGAATACGCACAGAAATGCCATCTAGTGCCTGGTTTGATGAAGCTCAGTTGAAGGTAAGAAAAAAATTGTTCAAATTTAATTAGCTGTAAAGCCTTTAAGCTGTTAAATGCTAAAAACATAAGTTTTACTTTCATAAAAGAGAGAAGATTTTGTCTGAATCATGTAAACTCTCTACTTGAATTTTAACGTAATCCCTAAAGCCTGAGTGATAGAAACCTGGAAGAATAGCTCTCAAATATTAAGATATATAAAGATTGATTGATAAGATGTCTTGTAATCAGATTAAGAAGGGTGGTCATAAAATACTGCATGTATTTAGAATTAACAAATTATCATTGTATCATTAGAAATTAGGAAAACTGGGTGAACAACTGGTCGAAATTAAACAAAAAGCATGAGGATAAGAAACTAACAGAAAAGAGCTTAGTTGAAGGACAAATCCATTCAATATAAAGAAAGGAAAGTAATCCATTTTTAACAAAAATGATAAAAATTTAAAGTAATATGTTATTATTAAAATGTTTATTATACATCAGGTTTTAGAAAAAAGCAGACAGTTTTAATTGATGCCTTACATTGCTATATTTCAAATGAGTCCTACAGTAGAGATCATCCAAACTTTAAGGAATATTAAGTGAATCATAAATAATGAGTAAATAGTATTAAATAAAGATTAAACAAAGGTGGATCAGTGCAGGGGCTTCTCAGTATAGGCACATGACAAGAGTGAGTGATCCCTTCTATGTCTGAATCACTCCTCAGCTGAATAAATTTCAGAAAACCATCCTAAAATTGTGTAATTTTTATTACAGAATTTGAAAGAAAATTACATTTTTAGATGAATTATGTGCTGAAAATCATTGATGTGACAAAGTATATACACAGATAAAAATTAAAGTTATGCCTGCAATACATATTTCCATATTGGTAAATATGAGTAATAAGCATTTTACATAGTTTCATATTTCCTGTTTATTACACAATAGAAAATTGTTTCTATAATTTAATATTTTATTTCAGCATGATCTGTTTTAAAACAAGCAATAGGGAAGAAGAGTATTTTTTTGGTATATTTTAAGGAACAAATGAGAATTAAAATATGCAAATTACAATAACTTATTAATATTACTTAAAAGCTATTTTATATGCTTACAACACAGTGTATCTAAGAAAGTAGATGTTTTGTTATAAATTTAATAAAGGAAAAAAAAAACTTATTCCTGTAGTCAAATAATTCCACCAGAAACATAAAAAGTAAACTAAAATGAAACATGAATATAAATGAGAAATTAAAATTGTCAAATGACATGCCCGTATCCACATATGAGCAAATCTGTGTGCACAAAAATGGTTTCCCATATGATGTGGAGGCAAAACTGTTAAGCAAATCACTTTGGCAACATCAACCAAAAATTAAAGAGCATTCATATTGAGCTATGAAATAAAATCGCCTTTATTTTTAAATGAAATGAACTAACCTAAAAGAATTAGTTAATTACTTCTCTGGAGCTTGGGAAGGCATTAGGAGCTCCTTCTTTTGAAATTTATAGACATTTTTGTATACCTTGTAAATGCTGCTAAACAAGATTTAAAATAAATAGTTCTGAAGCTATCTTCAGATGGAAAGTAGGATTTAAAATTTAAAAAATATTATGAAAGAAGAAAAGGGACTTTAATGTGCTAGATATTGAATGTCAATGTTGAGTAGAAAGAGATAAAATCTTAAGGTTTCTTGAAGTGCAGATGCACTAAGGAATTTGAATATTATAATCACCCTCTTATCATGCAAGTATAGGGAAGCAGCAGTATTTATTAATTGCATGCAATAGTGTAAAACTTTTGATAGTATAAACTGCTGTGTTATGTGTGCTATTTTTTACTTATGAAAAGATCTTGCAAAATGTTAACCAAAATGCTGTGTTCTGTCTTTGTGACAGTTATTTATACAAAGCCAAAAATAACAACAAAAATAGCAGCATTAAACTGATAGCTCAGAGCAGTTTCATAAGCTTATGCTACAGTTGATGCTTTAGTGATATTTGGTTCTAAAATTTACTTCCTTAATTAATAAATATCTGTATCTAGTCTCAAAAACTGTTTGTTTATAATGATGCAGTGAAACTGTGGAAAGCATGTGTTGCTTCAGAAATAAGAGCTTAGAAGCATTGAATAACATATGATAATCATAAGATAGCCTCCTACTTTCGTATAATTATCATAAGGAATCTAATATTTTTTTCACTAATTTTCCTCAAATTGTGTTTAAGATTGCGTTAAAATTTTTCGACTATGAATGAGTCACAAAGAAGAAGACATAATTCGTGAGGATTTTCTTGTTTTATTATTGTTGTCCAATTCTGACTTAATATTATCTCCATTCGAATGCTTCGTTTGTGTTTTTTTTATTGTGGCTACAAACATGTAAACAAATATCAAATTACCACCAATGATAATGGTTTACAATAGTGGTTTTCAAACTGTGTTCTGTGGAACATGGGGGTCCCATAAGTGAGCTTTTGTGAATCTAAATAAAAATTCAAAAAGAAAATTACGAAGCTCTCATGCTAGCTGGCCAGTGTTTATAAACTAAAAAACATAAAAATACATTTAGTTACCTTTGAAGTGCAAGCACGCCCCAGGCACTAAATATAATGAAAGGGAAGTGACACCCGAAGCACAAATTAATAGAGAAAATTAGATTAGTTTTATGTTAAAATTTTTTAAAAAAATAATGCAGTACTTTTTTTAATTGTCTTTAATTACATCACTAATAACATATTGATCTAATTTAAATATTATCATAAGATTTATTTTTCTAAGGATGCTCCAAAAAGCACTTTATACTTCTAATGGTTCTGTCAGTCAAAAAGGTTTGAAGACCTCTGATTTACACATTTAATATATAATAAAGCTGTATTCATAAATTAAAGTTCATTATTGCAAACTATTTGTTAGCATTTAAATTGTTTAGTAAAGCCAGCAAACTAAACTATCATTTTTTGGAAACTGTATCGCTTGTGTTAGAACCTGAGATGCTTTAGTATATTGACTAAAAATTGTTTTCTTAATGTGAAATATACTTTTTCAAGTCAGGAACAAGATGCATTAAGAGCAAGATGAGGAGCTGGAAGTTGTCAAGCTATATATGTAGGATGATTCTCTAAAAGACTTGATCATTCTAGATTGTGTAAATTATGATTCACACATTGAAAAGAAATTCTTGATGAACGGAAGGTACTTGGATTAGGATACTTAGATTCCAGAATGAAAAGAGTAGGTGAAACATGTAGGAAATAATATCTGTTAAAGCAAGTGACATTCTAAAACAAGTGAAAAATGTAGTTACTGGTGTTAAAGGGTGGACTAAATTAATAACATTTAATAACCTAACATTAGGTTCTTAATGCATTCATTATATTTATAAGGCAGTAAATCTGCATAACTATTTTCAAGTGTAAAACAAAAGCAGAGTTGTCATCAAGGTTCTGTTTTAAAAAGAATGTAGTTAGTCCTCGATTAATAAAATTCATCTGGATTGGCAGAAAACTTTGTTACTGTTAAATAACAAAATTACTGAAATCTACCTGATAAATAGGTTTGTCAGTATTTTATTAACTTAGTTTTCCAAAATCTAGCATTACTCACAGATTTAAAAATATTTATTGTTAAATAAATAGACCCCCCAAAAAAATCTCAATTAATCATTTACTTTGAAATTAAACTTATTTGTTAAAAAAAAATTTATTAATAGCAGTTACACAGATTTTTTTTTTAAACGTTTTGACAGGGGAAAAAATTCCCTCTTTATAAATTAAAAAGAAAAGAGAGAGAGTCACTTTGTAACCTTTCTGCTTTCATTACATCCCTGCTATCTAGTAATTGCTGCCTGCAAATCTTGATTGCTGAAAGGTCACTAACTCCTCGTGGGGACTCAATTTCAACCATTTTTTTTAACTGCTTCAGATAAATCTGTATCAGGAACTTCTTTACAGACTGAAATGTCTTCACTGCTATCAAAAAAACCTGATACCCAGCACTTTCATTCAATAAATTGGTTGACATCTAGATTTCCCTCAACATCTGCAGAGATCACACACACACACACACACACAAAGAAAGAAAAAAAAAAAAAAAAAAAAAAAAAAAAACTTTTAATGCAGTTTTTAATTATGGATTGTCTTAGAATATTGATCCAGGTACAGGAAAAAAAATCTGATTATTTTAAGCATGTGCTTATTCTGCTTTTTTTTTTTTTTTTCATTGTTTTCTGTAAGAATGTTTTAAAGCTTTGATAATTCCCTGGCTTTCTTTAAGCTATTGACTATCAGGAAATAGATTTAAATTTAGAAAAAACAACAATGGGCTACAAAGTTATCAATAAAAATCTATACTTTTAACAATCAATAATAATCTATACTCTCTTATCAATAAAAATCTATACTCTTTTTATTTTGCATTAAATTAAATGTTGAATTTGAGTTTCTTATTCCAAAAGCATTTATATCTACAAACATAGTCACACATTGTAAATAACATAAAAGGAAATCAATTTGAAGGTTTGAAAATTCTTTCCTGCTAAAAAGAGGTATGTGTAGCACTTGATTTTTGCAGGGGTGAATGAATCAATATGCAGATTTGAAAATTCTTTTCTACTGAAAAGATGTATGTGCAGGGCTTGATTTTTGCAGGGGTAGACAGGCACTTGCATACATAAAATAGTTACATATTTTAAGTAAACAAATTTTATTTAAATGAGGCCAAATTAAGTCTCTTCTTGGCGAGATGTCATTTTAAGTGGCTTGCTGTTAGGGGTTGCAAATTTAAGCTGTGTTCAAACAGGCTGAAAAAATTAACATCCCATGGATGAACTATGGAAAGTAATTAATGAAAAATTCTCCTTAATTATTTTTCTAGTTGCTATCTGAAAATTTATTTGGTAGGAGTTCTGGAAGTAATATTTATTTGAATATGAAACACATTTGCTCACAGTGGGGTACCCTTGCTTTGGTCATTCATTATTAAGATATTTTCAGTAAAATCAGTATTGATTTTTTTGTGTAAATTTATAATTGGGGATGATACTTAGTTCGCATTATGCACGGGAGATAAAGTATTGTTTAAAATAGATACTGAAAAAGATAAGTGAATGCTATAAAAGATAGGATTTTCTACAGTTGTGAAGCTTATGATAAATTTTTTAGAGATATGTCTAGGGAATAGTTTTCTTAAATCATGTAGAGAAATAAAAAATAATAATCAGAGAACTTTGCATTAATTTTTAATAAAATCTTAATTTGTGCTGGGAAAACTACATTTGTTTGAGGGAAAAAAAAAAGTTCTGTTTCATCATAGCAGGTATCAGCTTTGTGTAATGATGATCTTGATTGCAAAGCATGCAATTTAAGCAAAGAATACAATAATAACTTATGAGCTTCTACTTACAGCTAATTTATTATGTTTTAATGATAAGTTATTTTATTTATTTATTTTCATTTTAGGTTTATGATATAATGCAAGAAGAACAATATTTTCCTGCATTTAAAAAGAGTCAAAATTACATAAAGCTTTTGGCTGAATTAGATTTGCTAAAGGAGGGAAATACTAAGGCTGAAGAAGATAGTAAGTAAAATGTGTTTAAATCATTTATTATGTCACTTAAAAATGGTACTTACATATTAGCACAACCACCTTAGTGCAATTTCACGATTTTTTATGGATGGAAAAAAATGGTGACTTATAATTGTCGAAATATATTTGTTACATATTTTATGTTTTAATAAAGTATTTGCTATGAAAAACAATTTATAAACCTATGTACTAATAAGTTTTTCTTACTTTTGTTCTGATGGAAATTTTGAGGCAATTATTTTTAGAATAGATTCAAAATACTAAAGCAATTGTTTCCTTTAGTATTTTTGGAACATAATTGATGAAGTTAACTATTAAAAAATACTCAATTAAAAAAAGAACTTCAGTCTTGTATATCTGGCTACCGAGACATATCCAAGCATCTAGTGAAACAACAGTTGTCGCAAAAACTGATCACCGACTACATGGTAACTGTAAAAGTCAACTCTTAATAACTCAGTTTTTTATAGCTTCTTGTGAAGTTTTATGCATTTTATTTTATTTTATTTTATTTTTTTTTTTTTGTGCGGGGTCTATCCACCACACAAAAACAGGTTTGAGTGTAGTAAAGCTGCTTTCTTTCTGAGGCTTAAATTTTCATCAGATTACTGCTCTAACTTAATTGTAGCTACAAATAGTTACCTAAACTTAATTTTCTATGCTGGGTAATTTTAATTCATTTAACGCATCAAGCACCATTCATATCGCAATACACGCAAACATAGGTTAGTCTAACACACCACTTGTATTAGTTTGGATATTCTGTCATACATTCAGATTTGACTACATGCATTCTAAAGGAAACAAATTCTGTATATAATTGAATGAAGTAATGGTTTTAGTGGTATGTATGTAAATGGAGAACATTTATGTTATGTTAATCAATAATAATAATGTTACTTACACATTATCACAACCACCATAGTAGAAGTCGCCTAATTTTCAGAAGATGCCAAACTCTAGCAACCATATGCATAACAGTTCTTTAGGTAACCACATCTACTGTAAGCTGCAGCCCGAAAATTTACCGAATCACCCTTTTCTTCTGTAAAAAATCATCAAGCTGCACCTAGGTGGTTGCACGAATGCATAAGTGCAATAATAATAATAATAGTGGTAAAAAAACAACTTTTTTAATATGATGGTGCTGTGTTAATGTTCATTTATTAGTTTACAAATTTTATGATATAATGGATGATTTAGTTTCTATATTGAAAGTTGTAAATGCATAGTAAAAAATGAAAATGAAAAGTGTAATCAATTTGACACTTAGAGGAGGAGTTCATTTTGCACCAAGTTTTTTAAGACATCTTCTATTAAGAAATAACATGTGATGGCTATTTTTTAATTGCAAATATATTACTCTTAGGATATCGGAATATTTAATGATTGAAAGAACTTCAGTTTATTTTGATATGTTCTATTTAAATAATTTTGATGCATTAATAATGTATCTGTTTCTTAATTTATAATATATGTTATTTATTTATTTTTAATCTAGGCTTGTATTGCAGTTCTAAGTCTGGGAATAAAGGTGTAAGTATATAATGTTCCAAAATATGTATATGTCTTAAATTTTATAGTTGTGTGCATGTAGGAAATATAAATGGGGGTATAATTTTGCTTCTGCTGTTGAGTTTGGGAATGATATTTATATTTTTATGTGCTGGCAATTGCTTTTTTAGAAATCATTAAGTATTGAAATTCTGTGTCAGATTATTAATAATTTGTTTCAACATATGCTGAGTTATGATAGCATACTTTATCTTCTTGATGGGTAAAATGAAATTTACTCATAATTATAGTTGTATTTGATGTTAAAGTAAGCACATATCTGTTGTCATTCATGGCTGCTTGTGGGGAAATTTAGGATTTAATTGCTAGTTGCATGGAATCACTCTTCCAATATTATTTATTATAGGCAATAATTATTTTTGTAATGTTTTTGATTCTTTAAAGTAAATAACTAAGGAATTTTATTATTTAATGAAGAAAATTTTTAATTTGAAAAATGGTTAAATTTCCATTAACTTTTGATGGCATCACTAATCATCGAAATGAAGCTGAAGAGCAGTTATTACAGAGAGCTAGTAAAAATGAATCTGTTACAAATAAACGTATAAGTGAATCTGAAGGTGGTGATGAAAAATATTGCTCTTTCACATGTAAAACTGAGGCTTTTCTGCTAAATGAATGAAAATCAAGTTGAAAAAAAAAGTGCATCCTATTTTGGTAATAAAATGAATTTACTCCAAGGAAAAATGTTTTAATGGTCAAAACGTGGAAGATATAATTTCTTCAATAATGAGTTTAAAAAAACTGTGTTCTTCACCAGTGATTATTGATAAACTAATGCTAATCCTGATAATTTAGTCTTCCTCTAAAAAAACAGTCTGACTAATAAGTCAGATTATAACATTATATTTAAAAAAAGTACTTCATGAAAAAAATCAGTACATATATATGGTCAATTAGATATCTTTTGGTAATATCTTACGTATTGTTCAAGATCTTCAAAATTTTAAAAATGAATGCATTTTCACTGTTTATATCTCAAAATACAGTAGGAAAAATGTTACCAAAGAAAATAGTAAATTCAGTGTAAGAGGAACACATTTTTGAAGGGAGGAAAAAAAAAAAAAAAAAAAAAAAAAAAACAGCAGCAATGATCTTTTACAAAAAAGTAAAATTTTTAAGCATTTTAACAGTAATAGTTACAATGAAAGTATCTTCCATAGAATTATTTGATTCATCTTTTCTGAGTAATAGATATAAAAAATTGCAGTGAGATGCAAGAGATTTCAGTTTTGCTAAATTCAGTTTTATATTGTGATAAAAGCTGTTGAGAGGAGCTGTTGTAGCTGTTGAGACCATTTTACAGACATCCAAGAAATTTGCCAATTATAAGATCTGTAAAAAAAAATTATAAAGTGGTATGTTTATGACAATATGTAAACAGCTATTAGCATTTCGTGTTATATGTATTTTTTGCATGCAGTTGCAAATTAGCCATTTTTTTATCAAATAAGCTTAAAATTAGTCATAATGTGGGATATTAATACTTGATAATATTAATATTAATACTTGATAAGCTAATACTTGATAAGTGCAGTGCATTACCTTGGAAAAAATACTAATGTTAAAGGTCTTCCAGATTATTTCAGCCCACCAGCGGCCAAGCGGTAATGTCGCTGAACACTGGTAGTTCGGTCTGAGGTTCGAATCCCGCTAACGGGCTGGCTGCATGGGTGTTTTCGTGGTTCCCATGTGTAAAGTGTATATGAGCCAGTTTCCCTTAGAAAGTCCTCCAAGAAGGCATCCCTTCCCTTAGGCAGATAGTCCTCGAGGCTTTGCCATAATTAAAAAATAACCTAACCATATTATTTCATCAAAGATTTATCATTCAGCATTCAAAATTTAAATAGGGGTACAATTTTCATATGTAGAATCACTATACATTTATGGAGTTCCTAACGTTTCATACAAACTTCTCGAAGAAAATAACTGAAATATTATAAAAAAAAATTAGTAGGAAATCTCCTTGGCATTCTTGCAATACTTCATTGTTTTGTTTTGACAATGGAAAATTTCTTGTTTCTCATAAATGTAAATCTAACGAAGTTATTGCTGTCTTATCCAGAATCTATAAAAAAGTGCTATGAAATCTTGAAACAAATAAAGCAGATAAGTTGAATTCAGCACAATTGACTTTTGGTGTAGTAGAATCCTCTTCCTTTCGTAGAATTCATGCATTTGGTCAAATGGTGGTGAGCTACAGTAGAAGGACATGCAGAAGCCTTTTATATTTATTTTTTAGAATAGTAAATATGATCTTGATAAATATTTATGTTTTATATTGCGGTAATTAATGTATTAAAACAAAAAATAAAGTTTAAAAAAATGTAAGTTATAAAAGTGGAGTTGCCATATTTGATCATATGTGTAGTTTAATGAAACTCAAAAAGATATGCAGATGGCCTTTATGTTTTTTTTTTCATTATAAACATTATCATTTTAATTAACTTTGTTATATATCACTACAATGTTTTGAAATGAAAGGAAATAAGGCTACTAAATTGATTGAAATTTGTGGGGGGGGGAGGGCATTCTGTTGAGAAGTTTTGAATAGAAATGAAGATTTTGCTTTTCAAGGAAAAGAAGCACTAAATAAAAGAAATGAAAAATTTTTCATTTTGTCTGTCAGAGCTAGAAATAATGACAAGATATTTTTATAGATGCTGTTCAAAAGAAATTTGTTGGCAACATCAAAATGTAGTTTATTTATAATGTGAAAATAAAAACTAAAAATATAAGCAGTCAAACTTTTTAATAAAAAAGTAAAAATATAAAATAAGTTTCACATTGTAACTTATATATCAGTAAAAAAAAATCTTATTCATGTAGTCTGTTAGAGGAATGTTTAGTGAGTATGTTGCCATTTCAAAAGGTTTAGTAATCTAAGGGGAATTAATTTTCTGATTTACTGGAGTGCATTAAATTTTAAAATTTTATCCTTAGTGGCTGTGCTCTATTAGGTTTTCTGTTTTGTTGCAATCCAGTTAAGATATTGCTTTGTTTATAATTTTTAACTAAACAAGTTACATTAAATTTGAAACTTGTGTCACAGGCTTGAGATCTAAATACATAGATTTATAGCCATACAGGGTGATTCAAAACTAGAGGCATAAATTTCTATGAGGGTTAGGGTACACCTAGAAGAGTCAGAATCCCATAGCAGTGCAGAGTCAAAAATGTAATCCTAAGGAGATAGGGAGATTTTAAGGGCCGTAAGTAATTAGGGTAATTTAAGTAAATGTTCTGAAAAATGTGTCCTTAGAAAAAAACATTGCAATCTACAGCTCTGTGAAACATATCTGTAATTGAATGTCAACATGTATGTTTATTTTATCTCACTTTAAATATGAATATGTGTGTGTTTCAGAGTTCTGATGATGTTTCATTATCAGACAGCATAAGTCTTAGTTCATTAGATCAGGAAGATTATGGGATTGATTATCCAGTTTCTGATGCTTCTCAAAGTGTGGCACCTACCATAGTTGAATCAGAAGAAATAAATACTGAGGAATGTGAAATAACTGCTCAGATCTCCAATACAGGTATTTTTATCAAATAATGAGTAATATAGCTGTCAATATTCAATAATTATTTGTCTTTGATTTGAAATTTATTTACTTTCCCTGTGTGTTGAATTTAATTTTTAATCTGCCTTTGAGCTATCCCATCATGTCATTGTATCTATATATAATCTAAATAAAAAGATTTATAATAAAGATTTTATAGAAACGCAAAGAAAATATCCCTTTATGGTATCTTGTTGAAAATGTAATAATATAGGAAAACCCAATATCGTGCATTTATTTGTTTTTTAAATGTAGTTTTATAGTAGAAATTTTAAGTGATAGAAAAAGGTTTGAAGTTACATTCCTATTTTCTTGGGAATTTTACAGTAACGACGTATTTTTGTTTAATGTAAAGGATAAAAAGCTGTAATGGGTATGTCTCCTCCCTTTTTTAATTTGCCTTTTATAAAAGAATCTAGCTTCTAATGAATATGCAGGAATTCAGAGTAGTTGGTTGTGCAGTTCATTGGTCATATGTTTTGGATTTGATTATACAGGGTGTTTCAGCAAATCGGTTACAAACTTTCAGGAGAAATAGAGTACACGTAGATGATGAAGAAACATATAGCAATGCATGGTCGAAAATGCTTTCCCGGTGCAGTACTAACGACACAAAACACAAAAAAGGAAGGACAAGAACAGGGTGAGAATATATGTTTTCTTATGTAAAGAGCAGCAGAAACCTTCCTTTTGTTGTTTTTTGTGTTGTCATTACAACGTCACAAAAGCCTTTTCGACCATGCATTGCTAGGTGTACTCTATCCCTCCTGAAAGTTTGTAACCGAACATAAAGTTTGATTGATTGGTTAATTAATCATGATGAATTATGCTAGAGCTATCTACTTAAAGGGGAGATATCATAATTTAATTTTTTTAATGAATTATACAAGAGCTATCTACCTAAAGGAGAACATACTATCATTGAATTTTTGTTAAAGAAAACATATATTTGCATATTCACGGTGAAAATCGTAAAACTCTAGCAGCCTGTTCTTTTAGTTTCTGTTCAGCCTTTTCAGACTAAATTTGGGGAAACTTACTTGCGTTTAGGTGATTTTGTTAATAATAAGTTGGCTTAAGAATACATGTAGATTCACTAAAAGAATTAGTTTTATGTAGCATAGAAGAAAATAATGTAAATTCCTTGTAGCTGTCTATTCTGTGTTTAATGTTCCTTATACAGTTATTTGTTTTTGATAATTTTATCTCTGGTGCTTCTTTACTGAAAATGTGATTTTGTAAGAAAAGAATGAAGAAAAGTACTAGTGAGTGCTATTAGACCGGATGAAAGTTTCTGCATTTTTTGTTCTTCATCAAGTGAAGTTTAATGCATGTTTAAAATCAGGTTTCGAAAAGAATAATTTTGTAATTTACTTAATACTCTTTTGTAGAACCTTTAAATAGTTTAAGTTAAATGCATATTTAATTACCATTTTTAACTCCATTTGGAACATGTTACCAAATACACTAATTGTTTATTGATATTAATTTTTCTTTTCATATACATAACAGGCATTACAAGTGAATCTGGTTCTACTTTTGCTGTGTATGCTATCTCAGTATGCCGGAAAGATCCAAATGGTTCTGAAGACAGATGGAGTGTTTTGCGTAGATACAGTGATTTTCGTGATTTTCATTTTACAGTTATTCAGAAGGTATGTTCTTACCAATGCCCTTTGAGACAGAATGTAAATTTCAAATTGTATAACCTTAAGTTTGAAATTTCTAATCATCTGCTTTCTGATTAGTATATTTAGATGCACATTTTATATTTACAGTTTGCATAATGTAAATATTATTCATTCAGCCCTCTTTTTTTTTTCCAAGGTCTTATGTTTTATGTGCATTTCTTTCAGAAGTTCGATTCTAATTCACCTACTTCAATGTTACTGTGTGTTTTTTGCTGATCTGTTTTGTATGCACCTGAAATATCAGTATTTACACTATAAATTGTAAAGGAGGATTCAAAGTAGTACATATAATTCATAGATTCCACCTAACCATGAAACTGCCATACCTGAAACAAGGTACGCGACAAGGCTTGAACTATCTCATGCCGACACTGTATTTATATATAATCTAAATAAAAAGATTTATAGTAGAGATTTTTTAGAAACACAATGGAGTGTAGATGCCTGCAGTGTAAATGTACTCACTTGAGATGTAAAAATCATATTAATGTTGAGCCATTTATCTTGCTCATTTGGGGGGGGGGATACAAAGGAGTATAAAAGCAACATGAATGTTAGTGTGTTTTTGCAGGTAGAATTCTTGTGGAAGTTTCAGATTTGTGGTATGTATTTTGGAACATGTTTAGCTGAGACTGAAAAGCCTACGTACAGTGCTGTTTTCAAGCTTATCATTACTGAGTGTTTCTCAGGGTAGTAGAATGATAGGCAGTAGTACTGTTTGACAGATGTCAACATGTCTTTCTATATATGTCAAGATTTTTTGCTCAAAATGTGACATAATGCTGAATGTTTAATAGACGCTTCAACTCTGTCTCCAGTACAACAAGAACTGGACTGTCCTTAATGATATTACTCCAAGCAATTCTAAAAAGAATAAGCTAATGCCTTCTAAAGCCAAATTCTGTTGTTGCAAGTTTGGTGCATGTGACATGGCTCTTCTGTGAACTTTTTTTAGCAGAGTACATATGCAAATATTGTGACCTTTTTCTTTTACTTTAAAAAATATTTCTTGGAATAGTACATATATATTTGTGTACTAAGTCTTTTAGTTTCACTTATATTTTTCTTTTAGTTTCCTCACTTAAATAACCTACAATTTCCTGGGAAGAAAACATTCAATAATCTGAGTCCACAGTTTTTGGAAAAACGCACAAATCAGCTTGCAGGATATCTGCAATGCCTCATGACTCCTGAAATATTACATTCTAATACTGGACTTAGAACACTTATACTGCAGTTTCTGGAACCTAAAGTGTATGAGAAAGGAAAGAAGCCTTTGGCCAAGAAAGTAAGTACTATGATTAAAGTGTCTTAATTTTTTCATCTGAAAGATAGAAAAAATTCTTAAGAATTTTTAGTTTAAAATGATCTTTTACAAAATTTGAATTTAAACCAAACATTTTTACCATGTTTGTTTATTCAAGAATTTTTTGAAATATATTAGACTAATAGAGTATATAACTTTAAAGTAATGAGTGAAACTATTCGTATTTCATAGTGTTTACAATATTTATAAATGTTAAATTTATTAGTTAAGCTGAGTGTTAGCATTAATAGATTAAACTATCAATTGTAGTCAGTATTGTTTGTAGAATATTTTGAGAGACTAAACTTAGGTGATGGCTTGAAATAGTCATTGAAAATTAGTTGATGCTTCTGGGCATTTTAACAGATTTTGTAGAAACCTGTGCATATAACCATTATAGTAAAAGCAAAAAATAAAAGAGTAGAAAGTCAGGTTAATCTAGAGAAAATATGTGACACCTTTTTGCTTGCAATAGATATTAACTAAAAAGAAATGAGACACGAGAGAGAATGAGATGATTGACATGATTTTTCATTAAAAGCATTTATTTCTGGCTATATTTAAGAAAGAGAGTGAAATGAAAATCGTAAATTGCATATAAATATTGAAACTTCATCCAAAGTTGGCAGCAAAGATATTCGATTCAAAGAGGAGTCATGAGGTTCTTATGGGATGTAAGAATCCATTGCTTTGCATTGCATTGCAGTAGTAGCAATTTTAAGATGAAAGCCTACTTGTAAATATATAAAAGAGAAAAAATGTTAGCCTAGTAATATAAGTTAGAACCTCCTCTAAATAATATAATGGGTGTTCAAAGAATTTAAATCAAGAGTTTAGTTATTTCCGCATAATTATTAAGCTTAGGATTAAAAACGTAAACTTTATTAACCATGGTTTGTAGATGTTACAAACTTCGAGATCTTGTGATCAAAGTTTGCAACAACAGATTCCTTTCCCATATGTGGGCTATAATGTGATTATAGCAATATTCTAACACAAACCCACAAAAAAGCGGGGTCCAAACAGACTTTCATATTTCCTTAACACAGTTTTACTGAGCAAAGAACAAGAAATGTCTCGAAAATAATCTGCAATTCATTAAGAGTTACATACCTCTATTGCAAGATTTTGTTGTTCACTGCAGTCTTCAGGTCTGGTAGCAGATGAGCATAACATGAGAATTCTGTAGCTCGTGAACAGATACAACAAATTTTTAAATGAAGGTGGTGATTATGTAGAGGATTGAAGGAAGGTTCAGGTATGTAACAGAATTTTTTTTTCAATAAATATTGCATATTTCATTTTGTATAACTACACAGTCTTTATTTTCTAGGTGACCATTATGTGTGCATGATTATACTATTAATCAACTTAAATTCAGAATGCTCGATATGCTAGAAAGCATGTAGATCTGCTGAAGAATATAGACCTTTCATTTCTGTTAGATTTAATTTAGAAAATCCTGACATATGAATATTTTTTAGATTAAAATAATGATCTGGAAAGAGAGTTTAGGGAAAGCGCATTTCATTTCTAAATTTATATTTTATTAAAATGAAACAATGTAAATTTAAACACCAATAGAAACAGTCTGATTTTTGACATATTTGTGTTTTTTTAGTTTTACTGAGAAGGTGTGTTTTCCTCCTCCATCATGTTCTGCAAATAATAGGGGTATCAGAAAAGATTATTGTACCCTGACGTGCATGATGCACTAAAAAAAGATATTTTTGGTCCGCGGTTAAAAGTATGTGTCCACTACTGCTTTAAATGAAACATAGGTTATAGGATCATAACTACTAGTTGGAAACCAAGCAAGAAAAGATACTGCTTTTCCTTATAAAAATTGAAAAAATTCTGCATTCAACCATCTGCAGAAAAATTTATTGTGTTTCTCCTTTGGGATGAAATGGGAGGTAATTGTGGCGTTTTACGTGCTCAACCAGAAATTTTGCATATAATGTGTATTAGACTGAAGAATCGTCTCCTTCTGAATAAAAAGAAAGCTTTTCACTTTTTTTCATTAAAATAAATGTTAAAATGAGCATAGATTAATTTAAATATTTATTTCTGTTTGAAATGATACTCCTATTCATGTCTTAAATATATGGAAATGCATTTTTTTTTCTTTTATGTTCTTTGCTTATAGGTTGATGCTATAGTGAACCCTTTTTGTTCATCTATGCGGTCTGTAGGTCATATAGTTAAAGCTGTGCCTGATTCATTTATGGATGGACTTAAAGATGGTCTAGTAAAAGTTCTGGGAACTCGTAGTACATCCCCTATTGATCAGGCATCGTCTGAAAGCTGTAAAGTTGCTGCTGGTATTGATGTTGAGGTATTTCAATATTTTTATAAATTTTAAATCTGTTTGAGATTTGTTTCACTTTGTGATTTTGAATATTATACACTATATTATTGTACATTATATTTTAATATTATATATGCACTGAGAAAAATAGAAATTTCCTCACCAAAAACAGATTGTGCATTTGTCCTGAAATTTGTAGATATGAGTACTTAGGTAATAAATAAGGCATTATAAAACCTTCAGAGCAAAATAAATAAATTTATTACAAGGGAAAAGAGTATATTCCTGTATTAATATCGAGTGCAACTACATTAGTGATGCATTTTAATACCTGTTATGAAATTGTAAAATAAAATTATCATTATATTATCTGTGTATTGTTCAATATGCTTGCTAATGTAATTGGAAGAAATGTACTTTTGTCTGAGGAGATTTCGGTTAAATGTAGAGATAATGTTTGATTATATCCAAGGTATTTTCAGTTTGCAGCAGATTTGGAGATCTGGCAAATTATGTTAACATGGCGATACATTATAGATACTCTTGTTATATACATGGCAATTGTGAATGTGCATTATCATGCTGAAATGTGGTATTTCTTTTACTAGCTATAAATAGAATGTTAGAAGATTTAAAATCCCATCAACATGTGGAGCAGCTGTTAAAGTTCTATATATATGTATCATAAGAAACTACCCAGTGTAATTGATCACTCTGACCAATATACCCCATGTTCAGTGTGTTTGTTTTTTGATTCATGTGTGGCTAGATTGCCCAGTTCAGGGAATCGGTGCTATTTTTTAATGCAAATAAAGAGTGTAATAAAGTAAAATTATTGAAACAAATGTTGATTTTTAGTTTTTTCTTTTAGAATGATAGGCTATTAGCTTAAACTAAAATACTGCAAGCAATTGGGGAAAAAGAATGATAATAAATTGTAATGAGAATTCTTTCTAATAACTAGGAGTAAGTGTTATAAGAACCTAGAATCCATTCACATGGCATTGGTCAAGTTAAATATAATAAGCTAAATTCATAATCATCAAAATATGTAGAACTTAAGAAATGGCAAAACTGAAGCAATTAATTTTTTTAAGGAAACAAAACTATATACTATTAAGAATGAAAGGCTGTAACCTAAAATGGGAAATATTTTCAAAGACAAAAGGCCTAAAATTAGGAAAAAGAGTGAATTAAATAATAAATTGAACGGAAAAGGAAAATTAAAACTAAAATCCTGTGATAAAAATGTTCCTTGGTAACATTGTGCATATTCTATATGATTAGAAAAATAGAAAAATAATGTTTAAGTGTTGAATCAAATATAGTAGTAGGATGGTAGTTTGATAAAATGGAAAATAAAAATTCGAAATTTGAGTTTAATTGTAATGAAGTTGCCTGCAAAAGTGAAAATAATGGAGGGTGTAAACACAGTGATAAAATTAGTAGACAATTACTGAAATTAAATATTTTAATTTCGTTAAAATAAAAAATTAAACCAAATTAAGCTTTTTAATTAAATTTTTTAATGAATTTTCAATAAAGATATATAATTTATGTAAAAAAATGAGTTAGGTTTGAATTGAAAGTTAAAATACATTTTATAATTTAAAATCTTAGTTTTGGAATTTTTCATTAATTTTTATTTTTTATATTTATACACACTCTTTTGAAAAAAAATCGAAGCACCATGAAGGAAGTGGTTGTTTTTGATGACATTGAATATGTGTATAGCTCATACACAGATAATAAAATGATTAAAAAGTCATGGTCATAGCACCTGTTCACGGCTCACCATAACCCATTGAGTGTTCAAATTAGTAGTTGGTCAAACCGACCCTGGCGTAATGCATGCTTGAATTCGTTGAGGTGGGAGTGGTAGAGGCTCCTAATGTCATCCTACGACACATTCTGCCAGGCGTTCATCCGGTCTCGCTCCAGATCTGCGATATTTTGTGGTGCCCGAATCTGGCTACCTATCATGTTCCAGACATGCTCGATTGGTGAAAGGTCTGGTGACCTTGCTGGCCAAGGAAGAATATCAACCCCACAGAGACATTTTTGTAAAACAAAGGCTGATTGGGACCGCTGGCCTTATCCTCTCCAGGCAAGAACATCTGCTTCAGGAGTGAAGCGGGATTCATCGCTGATCACTATACTCAATGCCAGTCTGATGGCAGCCATGATGATCAGCTGCGACACCACTCCAGATGATTCCGCCAATGTTGTGGTTTAAAGGCTAACATCTTAAATGCCTCTGTGAGTGTAACCCTGCCTCAGACAAGCGCCGTGAGATGGTGCATGGTACCACAGGAGGTATAGAGGTGTCTGTAGTGTCAATAGTGGTGGAATAGTCGACAATGATACTGTTGAGGTGGTTTGGGCCTGGTGTACAATCATCCTATCTTTCCTCTCATTAGTGCTCCTTGGCCTTCCAGAGCCTTCATTTCATTGGCAATTTCCGTAGCAACCATTGCTGCCAACATCTTTGCACAACAGTGTCTGTATGCTGCAGGTGATGGCCTATTGCTCGGTATGACTACCCAGCTTCACGCAACCCTACAACGCGACCCGACTCAAAGTCGTTTTATTGTCTCTAAGGTTTTCGATATTGTCATAATGGCATCTTTATTTGTTTCTTTACAGAATTACAATGGCAGCAAAAAAAAAAAAAAAAAAAAAAAAAAGGCCTTTGTTACTGGTTTTATACTTTGCGAATTGCGCACTTGAAATGTGTGCTATGATTGCAATTCCTGTTCATTTGCCTTGAAACTTTGATCATTTGCATGTTCAATCAAGATGTTTTGCATACCAAATTATGTCTCAATCGCAAAAGTCCTTCTTGGCGTTTTTTTTTTTTTTTTTTTTTCCAAAAGAGTATATGTAAGATATAAAATATGGAACTTAAAATTATAATTTAAATTAAAAACAGCCCTTTGTTTGTTCCTTTTAATTTTTATATCTCCCCTAATTGTTTATAATAATTTTCTGGACTGTCTTTCAAAACTAATCCATATCATGCCATCTTACCTAAGCATAGCATTGTGGATATTTTTTCATCAGTTAAGTTAGCAAACTTTTTGACTGTTTCTCAAGTGCACTTATTTTCCTTTCCTTTTTTCCTTTGCTCGTGCTCAGCTGTCTTGCCTCTGCTATCTATTGTCCATTCTCTGAAATTTGAAATTTAAGCTGTAACAAATTGGGGAAAAGGGTGATGTGTGGAGAATATGTATTGCAAAAATTATTCCTCCAGAAATAAGTTGTGTGATGTATCTTTGGCCACTCCTGCTAGTTACTTCCCTGTATTATGCATAATTTAAGCTATAAGTAGTTCATTTGTTCCCAAATCATCCCATTCATTACATTAAAAACTGATGATTTTTCTTTCTTCGTTAAATTAAAAAAATTTTGCACTGTTTTATGCAGATATCTGAATAATACTTTATGATAATAGAAATTTGAATTTTAATAATTTGACTTGATAAAATAAGTAAAGAATTTTAAGATTTTTAAATTCTTTTTAGAGAAGGTTATTCTCTATTATTATAGGGGCATATAAAATTTTAATCCCTAAACTTGCAAGACCTAACTTAAATATACAGGTTATTAGTCTGAATTTGAATTTGAGTTTCTGTATATACATGTTTTTGTTTCAATAATGTGATAGTGAAGAATTCTATGACCATAAATCAGAATTAATAACTTATATATTTATACCATGTTAAAAGCCAGTTACTTTGTATAAAAAAATGGAGCTTTTTATATGCTAGAATTAAATTAGATGATGAGGGGAACAAAGTTAATGTGCACTGTTTACTTCAATAATTGTAGATTTTCAAGAAAAAGTTATTTCAAAACTGCAGACAGATTTGGAATTTAAAAACATGTATGTGTATTTGTAACATCCGAATAAATTTGAATACCATTATATGATGGATATGAAAAACAGAGCTTCAAATTGTTAAATAATTGGCAATACTTTGTTTTACTCCAAAATAATAAATAATAATAATGAATTAAGATCAGTTATCCCAGTAAGTTTAACATTAAGTATTTTGCAGGAATGACATGATGCACCAATTTCAAGCCAACTTAGTGTAGGAAAAACAGTTCTGACAGCAAGAAAAGCTGTTTATTTTCCACAGCTACAAAATTTTTTAACGGAATGGGTCAAGTCCTGTAACTTTTGCCAGTTATATAATGATATTAATTGGGAAAAAAATATAAAAAAGTATTTACGCACAATCATTGTTAGGGTAGAAATAATTCCCTTCAGAAGGATATCCTCAAAAGTGATTGGAGATTCATTTTAAAATAAATTTTAACTTAATGTGGAGCTCCACTTAAAATAATATCAGCCAACGGAAAACAATTTATTACTCAAATTATGCAGGTATTGGCATACTGTATTTTAAGATAGTTCTTTATCAACTACATTTGAATAATGCAGAATGGGTGACTAGAAACATGGTTAAAATTATTTGCAACTAATGTATAATGTAAAAAATTATTGCAAATGTTAGGATGACTGTGTCAATGAAATCTCATTTGCCTTGAGAACAGCTAAACATAATACTACCTGGAAGACAACAGCTGAATTATTTCTTGGCAGAAAGTAAATTACGTCCCTAGATAAAATTTTTTTTTTTTTTTTTTTTTTTTTTTTTTTTTTTTGAGGGAGGTTCAAAAAATGTCTTTGGAATTAAAGATGACTGACATTCAAAAATTAGTGGACAAGGCAGTGAAAAATTCAGATATACCCAGGGCAAAACAAAAGTTTTATTATGACAAGAATAGACAGGAAATTGATTTTAAGGTGAGGAATAAAGTTTTGAAAATTAAATATTCTCTGTCGTGTGTGTCAGAAGGGAAGGAATAACTGTTTTGAAGGTGTGGCCAAAGCATTAGCAGTGAATCTTCTGCAGACAACACATCGGCTCCTGCAGCATCTTATATTTTGCTTGGATTAAATGATCCAGTATCATTCTCTTAATTTGTTTGCCAATATTTGCACGCAGCATGACAGTTCGTTTCATGATATTTTCTTATGAGACATTCAGTCAGATAGTGCTTGGACGGAAGCAAGAGGGGCTAAAGAAAGCAAAGTCCATCATCATATTCAGTGATCTTAGCTTTGACTCTGAGACCTCCATCATTTTCTCTAACTACCAAAAGACTGTGGACAAAATCTTCATCTCAAAAAAATACCTTTTTTGCTCTAAATTCCATAGTAGTGGTTTGGTGTTAGTTTTTTCCTGCACTGTTAGGATATCAGAAGCATAACAGGGCTTTTGTAAGAGTTTGTTATCCATGGCATGTTAAGCATGGAATCATGGCATCCATGGCATGTTAAGTTTGTTATCCAAAGCATGGAATCCAGCAGAATACTCTTAACTATTTTAGAAAAAACTCTTTTTTCTAAAATAGTTTAGAAAAAACCTTTGTTCCCCTCAGGATCTTCTATTTTTACACTCAGATTCACAACCCTTTCTTTTTTAATTTCTCCATAATGGAATCTTTGTCTGGAGTAAATTCAAAGGTTGGTCAATCTTGCAGAGGGGTTTTAAAAAATTTTGTACCCACCCACGAGCCACAATGCCAAATGTTGCAAAGGACAGCTAGATGCCACATCTGCAGGATTAGATTTTCCTGGGATGTGCCTCTTACATTCATTTTTCTAGTTTATCTTGTTAACCGAATCTTGTTTACTATGTTATTTACAAATACCCCCGATTTTCCTTCTGGCCAAAAGATTTCATTTAGTGCTGTTTGAATTGAAAAATAACTTATTCACATAGGCCCAAGACCAATTTCAGAGCTGGTTCAGCCACACATCTTTTGGCAGAATATAGGGAAGGCAAAGGTTTTAGAATTTCGAGAAGCACCGAGCAACAAAATTAAAATATGTAAAATCTTTAGAATTTAAGGAGACTTTTGCTAGCTGAGTTTAAAACCAGCAGAAACTACACCGAGACACAAATTATCTAGCTTTGGTCCTGGGTAAGCTTTAAGTATATGTGGGAATTTATTTATTCGGGAATCAGGTAAGACTTAAGTGTGTGCAAGAAATAGGCATAAATATAATAAATAGTTAATATATAATTCAGGCTTAACTTCTACAGTGTGTGATAAAAGCCAGACAAATTTTAGCAGAGCAACGTGTCTTATTCGCAAGTCTCGTGTACATCGCTGATAGAGTATAGTGGATGCTTGACAAGCTTTTAGGCCGCTAAATTGGAGGTTTTCAAATATCACAAACAAGAAGCAAAATTTCATAAATAATGGAATTTTTGAAGAAATATTCAGAGGTTCATAATAAATGAAAATGATATAACAGATGTTTTTCATTGTGATGAAAATGTCCAAATAATCAGTCAATTAATAGACGGTGAAATCTGTAGTAGGTTCTGAATACAAACTATATCACTACTGAAAGTGAGGAAGGTGAAAGAGAAGTTGTTGAGGATGAAAAAATTTCAAGGTTTTGAATATCACAAACAAAAAGCAAAATTTCATAAATAATGGAATTTTTGAAGAAATATTCAGAGGTTCATAATAAATGAAAATGATATAACAGATGTTTTTCATTGTGATGAAAATGTCCAAATAATCAGTCAATTAATAGACAGTGAAATCTGTAGTAGGTTTTGAATCCAAACTATATCACTACTGAAAGCGAGGAAAGTGACAGAGAAGTTATTGAGGATGAAAAAATTTCAGTTGGCAGATTAGTGGGAATTCTTGATACAGCAGTCACAGGACCTTAAGAATCAAACTTTTAAACTGAACAAGAAATTATGTTTATCTATAAAGTATAGGACAAAAAATGAAGTGACTTAAACAACTTTCATTGAAAGAAATTTTTAATAAAAGCAAATGAACATTGAAAGCAAACAAATAAATATATATATTTTTTTTTAAATTTTGATTCCTTTAAGGTCATAAATAATTTCTAAATGTCATCTTACGAGATGTAATCTGATGATCTAATGTCCAGAAAGATCCCAAATCGGGAATTGCTGAAGTCCTGATGTCACACTTTGTACTGAGTTCAATAATGTAAACTATGCATTATAAATCGAATTTAAGTCAGTTAGTAGCTCTTTTGATAATATATCTCCCTTTAAAGCATATAAACCTTACAAAAACTCTTCAGTTTTGCATTGCAACCTTCCAATATTTTATTTTTCAAGGTTGGTAGCTAATTGAAGCAGAAGAAAGAGGATAAAAAGAAAGCATAAGAAATAAAAATTTTAAAATCTGCTCTCAAAATAAAATGCATGAATATCTGGTATGCTTGTTTTGGGTGGATTATAATTTAAAATATGTGAAATGAGCATTTATGGAAACACAAAATTTATTCTGTTTTTATTGTGAAAATCCTAAATCAATTTCCTTTTTATTTTAACTTAGTGGGTTTATCTTACGTTATTACATATATAGATTTATTTTGATTACATGATTACATCGCTACTTTGGGGGGGATTTAATGTTATCTCTATGTCTAATGAACTTGAAAACCACTAGTTTAGAGAAAAACAATTTAATCACCAAACAATTTAATCACTTTGATTGAATATGAAGGGTATTAACAAAAGCTTTACTGAATATGAAGGTTGCTACAACATTAGTAACACTTTTTCCATAAGTGACACCCTTCAACATAAAAATATACCACATTTACTTTTTGACTGTGATGTAAGCAAACAGTCACAGTTTTCGAGTTAGCAGGTTTTTTTTTTTTTTTTTTTCAAAAGTAGCTATATGTATTTATGAAAATTAATAATGTATTTTTATATGGTCTGGGCAGTCAAGATTGAGATGTTTGGCTGTACCTTAATTACATAATTCACACCCCTCACACACACACACACACCATAATAGAAAGTACTCTGTATAAAGTTAATTGCTTGTTTATAGAGCAATGAATGGAAATCAGATGATGAAAAAAAATGCTAATTTAAATGTTTAATGAAATTTGATGGGTTAAAAAATGGTTTCACCTCACTTTAAAAATTACCCTCCCCCCTTAGTAGCAACTAAAGATTAATAGAATGTCTAGACTGCTGCTGATTTCTCACCAATACTGTGGAATGAATTATCCTCAAATTATTGAGTAATTTTGATTAAATGATAATATATCTTATTTTAAGTAGAAAAGCTTGCAAAAATCAAATGCAAGAGATTTGAATAAAAATTAATATAGCATTAATATCACATATAAAAATATTACATAGCATTTGAGAGAAGTAAATATTAATGAATGTGCTTTGTCTTGTCTTTGTGTAATGGTCTGGACATGTTGCAATAATTATTCAGAGAAATGAGCTTTCCATACTTTTATCATATTACATTCATTTTTATACAGTGTATTTAAAATTTAAAATATTGTGTTATTCATTTGCATGGTCTAATTTTCATGCAATGTTTGTAAAAAGCTGTTTCTGTTCTTTATACTGCAGAGTGTTTATTTTTGTAGGGAGATGACAATATTCCTTTGCGTATTTTACTCCTACTAATGGATGAAGTGTTTGATTTGAAAAGCAAAGATCAGTGGTTTAGGAAAAGAATTGTAATTCTTTTAAGACAAATTATCAATGCCACTTATGGAGATGCGATAAACAGGTATGTTATTAAATGTGCATTTCTAGCATATGTGGTTTGCAACAACATGCTTCCTAAGTAACTTGAATCTGCATTATATATCAGATATTTTTTTAAATAAGGATCACTTTACAGTAAAAAATTAACTGCTGAATACATTCATTTTCTTTTTTATACTCTGCATAATTTCAGCTATTCTTTTAGGTAATTTCCATTGTCGTTAAAATGCAGAGTATGTTTTTTTTTAGGCCCATGTCATAGAAATATACCTTAGAGAGAATAAACATACCTAAATTAATTTTTGCTTTTTTGTCCATTTCATTATGCTGCATGATGATGAGACTTTTTAGATGTATGAAGATAAGGTAGTCTGACATCATAAGCTTTGAACTGTAAGTTTGTGTGTTGGGGTTAGTGATATTACCAAAACAAAATAAATCTGGCAGATTTTTTTGCTGTTGCTATATTGCATAACAAAATTTCTTTAAAGTTTTATAATATTCTGCAATATTTATTGTTGCCTCTTGCAGTAAGAAAGTCTTATCAGCTAAACAACACATCTAGCTCAGAACATAATTGCCATAACTTTGTGAATCACACTTGTTTAAATTTATTCTTGTGTAAGATGAAGTTTTTCATCACTCTAGCAACTGCTGTTTAGACTTAAAAGGTCGTGTGAGCATCCATGTAGCAAAGTAGCTCAACAGTTCAATATAGGTCAAAATAAAGCACTTGCCGATTCCATTGCTGGAATTCACTGAGAATTTTACAATAGCCCAAGTTTCTCAACACAGTTTTGTGAAAAACTGACAGTGGAACTGCTGGAAAATCACTGGTATTTTCTGAGTAATGATTCTTCTGTTTTCTGAGTCATCCACTGTATGCAGAATATTGTCAAGTGATTACAGATGGCTTGTCTCTGTATGCTGTATTTTGCATGTCCTCTGGATCTTCCTCAAACCGTCTCATCTGTTTTCAAACTTTGGTGTATGCCTGCCATTCACAGATTTGGCAAAGTTGTCCGTGTCTTGCAATCAGGAAGTGAATAATGGACTTTATCACTAGTGGTCACTTGATCTTCTTGAATATCTCTACGTGATCCAAAATGCACACACTGTGTGTGATTTCTACTAGCACTGTTTGTGTGCAAAAGATACCAGAAGGTACTATGCATATGCAACATTAGAGATGCTTTATTAAGATATTTTCCAAATGGTCATTAATTAAAAAATATCCTATATATTAATTTTGGGTAATTTCTAGTTAAGTATTATTTTTATGTGAATTTCTGTCATTTTTCTCTCTCGGTGATATTTCCTTTCATTAATATACGTATCATAGTGTTTTAATATCTCAGATTTCATGACTTTTAATATTTAACTTTTATTACTTTTAGAAAGATAATTGACTTTGTTCAGAAATCTACTTCAGCTGAACAAATGGCAGAATATATAAAGGCTTTCAGGTGAGTGTTTAATTTTGAACATATATTAACATAGGGGCTGAAAGATTATAAAAAAAAATTGCAATTTGAATACATCAGATTGCAATGAAATATTTCAGAGAATTTTTTCCCACCATTACACAAATGAAAACAATACTTGTTGCAAATGGATAATATTAAATCTTTATCTTAAAATAAAATTTAAACCATGTTAATAATAATAATAATAATAATAATAATAAAGAAATTTAAATTTTCATAGCTCAGGTGTTTGTTTCTTTGTCTCGATTTTAAGCATTTAAAAAAAAATCAAAATATTAAAGAATACATTTTTGTGTACCTAAAATTTTAAACAAGGAATTAGGGTAAAAAAATTCTTTTATGTAGTCTTACAAAGCTTGATCATTATATTAATTCATATCTCAGATTTAATTTTTCTGTGAGACAATGGTGTACACAAGAAATAGAGTTTGAAATTTTACTGTTGGCTTATGATATGGTGTTCGAAAACTAGAAACCTGTATTATTTATAACACACATAATATATAATATCTGTTGCAAAATACTTTTAAGAAATACAGATGATGAAAACATTTTACATGATTCACTTTGCTAATGAAGAATGCAATTTTGTAATATGAAAAGAATATTAAAGATCTTAAGTCTCATAACAACTTTTATCTTTAGATTAATGATACAAAAACATCTAAATGTAAAGAAAAGCGTATCTTTGCAGTGTTAAAATGCAGTTTCAATAATTTATTGTAAGAACTAAAGAGTATGAAATTTTCAATTTAGGCAAGCTATGTGGCCTAACGGATCACCTGCTGTTCCTACTCCTGAAAGAGAGTTTAAGACAAAGATGCGTACAAGAGTAGCTGCAAAGCTGCTTATGCTTTGTTCTATACCTGGTAAGAAATCTGCTTCTCAATCGAAATTTTGTTTGCTTTGTTTATTTATTCCATGTACTAATGATCTGTACTTTCTGCGAATGGATAATTTTTAAAATTTGGAGAGGGGGGGAAGAACTTTATAATTTCACTGTTATTTTTGTAAAAATAGCATTCTTTTACAAAATTATTTTTGTAAAAATAGCATTCTTTTACAAAAATTAGTTCATCCATTCTATTACTATCGTTAATAATTATTGAAGGAATTTAGCCACCAAAAATTAAAGATGAACAGTTTCAGAAATACTTAAAAAAATTCTGCAAGGCTTAGAGTAGATAGATTTCATCTATTTCTGTAGCCATTTCCCCCTTTGCATTTAAGATGTCATATTGAAAGCAATTTTTAGAATATGAATATTTTTTTTTCATACTGGCAGGGAACTGAAAACTCCCACAATTTGATTGATGAATAGTTAAATGATAACTTTTAACTGCATGATAGATAAAGTCTAAAATTTTATAGTTTCCATTAATGGATTACTTTGGCAATATTTTAAAATATGATTATCACTTACTTCTTCTTTGGGTTGAATTTTTCAGGTATCAGGCACCTCTGCTAAATAGCATTTTGTGCCCAAATACACCAAACCCAATGCTTCCTAGCTCCATTTGTTTGGGTCACCTATTTTGTTTATAAAGTCTAACAGCCACTTAATGGAGCTCAGGTGTAACTCTTTAGTATTGAGAATACTTAAAGCAGTCAACATTATCAGAAGTTCGAGGTCAGTAGCCTGAAACACTTTTCAGGATGTCCCTCAATGAGTACAGCCGTCTTGACCACCGTAAGACACATCTGTCTCTTTTGGCAGTCTTTGGGGCTGTATTTTGCTCCATTCTTTGAGATGCCTTTCAATCCAAGTACCTTTGGCGCTTATCGATTCTCGGGCATTTTCCTTTTCTTTTGTATGTGTGTGAGCTCCTCGACGTTCTCTTTTTGATTTTATATAGAGAGGCAGTCATGCTTTTAATAGTTTCTTTGCCTTCTGTAGATGTTGATTGAATAACTCGAGTAGAAGTCATTTCTACCTCACTTGATGAAGGATTCATTTCTGCTCCTTCAATTGATTTCTTTTAGGTTTCCTTGTTTTTAAAAGAAAGGTCTATCTCAGAGGCTTTGCCACAAAAGCAGACTGTCTAGTTATATTGTCATTTTCAGCCATATATAAACTAGAAAATGAAGTGGAGGATGAAAAAAAGTCAACCCAGGCAAAATACTCTTTAAGCTGCCAGGCATTCTTGAGGTTCGATTTATTTTGGGTTTCCTTATATTGAAAAGAAAGGTCTACCTTAGAGGTTTTGCCACAAAAGCAGAATTTCTAATTATATTGTCGTTTTCAGCCACATATAAACTAGGAAATGAAGTGAAGGATGGAAAAAGTCCACCCAGGCAAAATACTCTAGAAGCTGCCAGGCATTCTTGAGGCTCCATTAAAACACTATAATCACAGTGTCATTCACCCTGGGCATGGGTCACATAACACAGAGTTACCGGGGGTTGAAACTTCTTATTTATTATTCAAAGCTATCCTGTCAGATAATATGGGACATCTGGCTATTCACCATCCGCTGACAAGCCTTGTAGCCAACCAGAATTATCGCTTATTCAATTACTCTTTTAGATGATAAAATTTTTAATTCTAATTATATTTTATAGTAAGATTTGTAATGAAAATAATCTTTTAAGATTTGTAATGAAAATTTTAAAGTTTTCTTTATCTGTATTTCTGGGAATCTCCTGAGACTGCATTTCCCAGTCATAAAATTGACATGGAAATATTTGTCTCAGTTGTATAAAAATGTATATAGTATGTTTCTGTTTCAATTGAATAAATCTTAATGAAAGTAGATTGTTTACCTATGACTTTTTTAAAATTAGATTCTTTAAAATTAGACAAAACAATAACCTAAGTTTTTTAATAAAAATTCTATCTTTTTCAAAGGTGATCATGAAAAAACATCAGAGATTCTGCAGATGAAACACAAACAATTAAGATATTATAATTTTAAAAGCATTAAAAAGACGTGAACATTTGGTTTGCATTAGCAATCATCCATTTTTGAAATGGTTTACAACTGAACGCAAAGGGGCATCCTCGCCGCCTGCCCTGGGTAATTCAGTTTGAATTAGCAGACACCTTTGCACGAATCATTTTAATTACAATTTATAATATCTAGAACAGCGGTCATTTAGTGTGGCTCTCCTGGCTTTCTACTGAATGTATATGTATGGTTTGTCTGCTCAGAAGATAACAATAACAATTTTGTTGGTAGATGAGGAATTGATCTGAAAGATGAACTTTTGGAGAGTCTCTGCAATGTTTTAACTTATAGAAGGATGAAAATGAATGATGACAAGGTTATTATTGGTATTTCTAATAGTGGAATGTCTTTTTTGGTTACAGGATGAAAATGTTTTTAAAAACTTAATCAGTGACCATAGATTGTCAATGTGGTTTGAGGCATAGGGCCAAGCTAAAAAAGCATTAAAATTATGCATCAAGAATCATGAATCTTATGTGTGAAAAGGAGAAATAAACACATCTTCATTAGCTAAATATAGAAACTTAATTACACATTCGGGTCTGTGAAAATTGCTTGTAAAGATGCCTATGGAACTTCTTCAGTTGATGAATTGGATTTACTTCAGATTTTTCACACTGACAATTTTTTCTTCATGATATTAATTCTAATCCAGCCCCTCCTAATGCTTTTAAAATTATAATATCTTAATTATTTACATTTCATTACTGTTTTCCTTGACAGATGGTCTACATTTGTATTTACTTTGATCTTTTCATTATCCTTCATATAAAAACAGTTGTAATTTACTAATTTCTATTTGTATGTGACTGGTTTCAAGTTATTTTTAGTAAGCACTACATGATGTAATTGTCAAATATTAGATTTTCATTTATTCTTCTGAATTTGACATCAATGCTCTGGAATTTGTATTCACTTCTCACTTTTTAATGTTTCCTTCAGGTAGTTAAGAGCTTCATTTCTGTAATGCATTTTATCAACATTTTCTAGCTTCTTCGGACAAACAGAATCAACTTTATATAACATTCTTGATAGTTCCATTCACCATAGCCTAATTAGACTAATAACATAGGCTGTATAGGTAATATATTGTCATTGCAACCCATCACCTTCTTTTTTTTTACTCATGTCAGTGAAGTTGGTAACTTTAACTGTCTTTATGCTGAAAAGTTTCAGTTTCTCATTAGTATACATTTTTTTACCCTCATAAAAGAATGTCTCTCTAAAATGTAAAAAGTGGAAAACAGTGATGTATAGGCATTTCTATTTATAAAGCAAGGTTGGTTGGTTGGTGTCATGTCCTCTGAGAAATCAAATGGAACCATGTGTGGAAATCACAGCTTTTGCCAGTTCCACAATCTTTTCACTATACAGTTCGCCCTGGAAAGGAAATTCCATGGAGGTAGGAAGTAAGATGGAGTGGCTCTAACCGGTTTCCCCCATACCCTGCTCTGAAGCACTGGCGATCCCTACATGGTGACCAAAACATTGGGTAATTTACCATTAAGTTCAATGAGTTTTGATATGATTAGATGTAAATATTTTGTAATTATGTCATAAATGTACATATAAATGTATGTATTTTCTTTTTCTACAGTACTTCAGAGTCCTAAGTATATGAAAAGAATACATTTTTAAACAACATTTCATTCTGAACAGAATTAAATGCTGTACATTTCACAGAACAGTTTGCTCAAAATGGTTTAATGTAAATGATATATTTTCACAAGTTTTCATTAATTACATTAGAAAAAAAACTTGATTCGATTTTATTTGGTTAGTGATTACGAAAATTAAGATCAAAGTTTATTGTGTTATTAATATTGAAATTATGCATTATTTCTTTTCTATTTATGGAGCTTCTTCATAAAATATTATATCAAATATGACATATTTTAGCTTGTGAGGCATCTTTTAAATGGAAAACTATAAGTTAATTTATAATTAATGCTCTATTCGGTCCATTTCAAATTAGAGCACATTTTATTTTAATAGTGAAATACTTTAGATAGTACTTAACTTTCTTTGAGTATTTCTAAAAGGGAATAAAATAAGGATATTTTTTAAAATATTATTTAAAACATGTAACTAAGTTATAAAATGTAAGGGGAATAATTCTTTTAATTATACTTATCAGATTTTTTTACCCATAATTTCAACAATACGTATTCTAAAACTCTACTTTATTAATTACTTAAGTACACATCTCATAGAATTTGCTTTACAATACCTTTTAACAGATTGCTTTTCAGTATGAACAATTCTTGCTTAAATAGTTTTATAATGTATTTGTCAACAGGATTTCAATTTATGTGTACAAATCAATGCTTAGTTTATTATATATTTAGATAATATTTATAATCATTATAAATTTAGATACATTTAATTAGATTTTTTCACAGTAACTTTCACTTGTTTATGAATGAATAAATCCTTCATTTTAAACACATTTATAAATAATAATTTAATAAATATTTACATATTTTGTTAAAGGCAGATACATGCTTTTTGCAAGTACATGCATAAATACCCATACATATTTCATATTTTTCATTTCAAGCATGTGCTAATCTTTAATTTCTGTGCATTCACTATATTTTTCAAGTAAAGTAATTTACATTAATTTAAAATATACCTGAAAGTTTTACATAAGAAATATGTATAAATATAATTTGAATGAAAATTGTATGCATTATTTTTAATACCCACTCAAAGGTAAGTTTTTCTTCAACATTCCTCCACGATGGTATCTCTCCCTTTAGGCAGATAGCCCTTGCATGCCTTACTCTATTTAATAAAAACTTAACCTGACCCTATGTGCCTAATTACCAATATTTTAACATGCATAATTTTATATGTACATTTAGCCATCAAGTTTCTAACTTTTGACTTAAAACACATTTTAGGTTACATTCATCATCAAATTCAAATCTTCTAGTAAATATATTTTGGTGGAGCACTCAATACCTCTTTTATCGATTTTACACAGTTTAATAACTCTCTGATAATATAATAAATAATAATAACTAAGCAAAACGTGTAAACCCAAAGTGATTATTTTTCAGATATATAAAAATAAAATGATGAGTTTAAAATTAGCAACAGTAAAGCCTCTCCTCTAAAGCAATGGCAAGTTCTCAATCTGTTAATGGTCTTTGTGATTTCTCTGTTTGCATCAACTCACATATCTGATGGTCTTTCTTAATAAATTTCTCTTTGAGTCTATAATGGCATTAGCATCTTCAAGAGTGATTGAGTTGTTGAGATTTCTTGCTTTTTTAGCCAGTTCGTCGGCTGCCTTGTTTCCATCAATTTCAACATGTGCCGGTATCCATCGTATAGTGTATATGTCTTTCCCATCTAATTGATTGTTCCTAGGTATTTGTGTACATCCTGGTTGTCTTGAATGTCCATGCAGTATTGCCCCTAGAGCAGCTTTAGAGTCAAAGTAAGGTGGCATTTGCAATATGTATATGCCTATAGGAGTGCATGATAGTATGATCAGTTATTTAAAGCTAGTAAATTACATGTGGACATCTGTAATATTTACAGAAACTAGAGTTTAACTGAAAGTTAAGCAAGCTACAAATAATTTTCAGGTCATAGTCTAAAAGCATAGTGTATGTTTCTGTGATGTGTAAAGTGTAAGTTGAGCATTACTTGCATGATTATGTCAACGTGATGTTTTGTGAGGCTTGGAATGGGGAATGGAAAATAATCAAGTAGCACCCTAGGGTTTTTGGCTCACCGCAATGGATTACATTGTAACTGCGGTTAAACTTCAAATGAATGTCTTTGCAGATGAGCATGGAGCCTTGAACCACTAATAAGTGAAATCTATTTAAAAAGTTATATTTTATTAATTTAAAATTTGAGTATTTTAATGAACTAATTTCATATAATGGTATTTTTCTAGAGGGACCTAATTGCATCCATATTTCAGGTTATTGTATAAAAAGTGGTAATAATATATATATATATATATAAAGGTATTAATCATTGAAAAAGAAATAATTTTCTTTTGCCTTTCCCACCCCCCAAAATCATTTGAATCTCATTCATTTTTTACTGAATGAACATATTTCTTTCTGTTGCTTTAAGATGAACTAAAGCATGTGATTGGAAGCGAGACAACGCGCAAAGGAATGTTGTGTGTATTTGAAATGTTTCAGCATCCAGAACTGAATCGCAGATTTATATATGCTCTTCTGGAGAACATGCTTGAAATACTGTTTCCTGGTAATAATTTGCATACTATTATTCGAAGACTGCACTGCAGATCACCTCAATCCGTGTTTGATCAAACCGACAACTTCAGAGTAAGTCCAGTCATTGAAAGAAAAAATCAACTGAATAGGTGACAAAACCATAATCAGTATTAAGTGCAGGTTAGTTATATGTATATATCTTGTTCATAATGTAAAGAAATGCTATTATATTTATTGTTTTTATGTATATTTTGTACATGTTTGTAATGCAGTGGTTCTAAAAGTAGACCTTTTAATTGTTAATTTTTCTGAGATAGGATACTTTTCCATACTTTCTGTTAAACTTTATATAATGAAATTTCTAATTCTGAAGTCTAATGCTCTCAACTTCATGAATCATGAATGTGCTACAGTTCTTCCTTACTAAAAGTGTTAATCATAATTTCCATCCTTAATTTAAAAAAAGTGTTAATCATAATTTCCATCCTTAATTTAAATCTATTAATTTGTTTATAAAATATCAAATTATGTAGGGATATATAATTATTGTGTATACATAAATTATTGTAGTGATTTGCAAATGGTTCTGTATTCAATAATCTGAATATTATATTTATATTATAGTTAATGAATGGTTTGAAAGGTCTAAAAATTTGATTCATAATTTTTGTTTTATACTTTGTGATATTATAAATACATGTCTCCCACAAACATATCATTTAAAGTTTTACTCTAAATTTAAGTAAAGGCAATAAATACCATCCTTTTCTTTTTTAGCAATATAATGCAAAACTTAAATATTATTTTAACATTGGCCATTTGATTGATGCTAAATAAATTATCATTAAATTTTACAAATTCAGGTTTACTTTTATCTTCTGATTTGTAAAGGTAGAAATGCTAACACCTAAAATACTAAGCATTACTGTTTATACTTTATTAGAAAAAATACAGTTTATGTTATATCAAAGTGTTTCCAAAACCTAATATTACAATTCTTCAATGCATAGATTGAGATAATTTGTATATCTATTAATTTAAATTTTAGTTAAATGATATAGTGTGTTTTTTTTTGTAAGTATAGATAGTACTTTAATTAAAAAGAGCCTTTTATATATATATATATATATTTCAGTAAAGTGTCATTAAAAAAAGTTGTGAAAAATTACGAGTATCATCTCACCTCATTATATTTTACTAAATTTGTGTATTTGGAAACTTCAGGATTTAAAAATGTGATAAAAATGATGCTTTGGAGAAGATTATTTTTATATATGATGAATTATTCCATTCTATATTGATTATATAATTCCATTATATTGATTATGTAATTAAAAAAGAAATCATTCTGATTTATAATTTATTTAAATAAATTTCCAAGTATATGATAAACATCAAACTGCAGTATGCAAATAATTTCTTATATTTATTCTTTATACTTGCATTACTTTTAAGCTTTTATCAGCTTAAAAGTAAGCGTTTTAAAGTATTGCAAGAGTAAAGAATGAATATAAATAAATGCAAAATTGGCTTTTATCAATGCAAAATAATAATAATAAAACTGAAAATTTATTCTGAAATGCTATGTTGAATTTAAATATTAAATTCATTAGGTCAGGAATTGCTTATTTTAATGTATATCATAAGCAAGAAATTTTTCATTTCTGTAAAATACAATTAGATTATATTATTTAGTATTGCATTAAGAATGATATACTGGGTTTCTCTCAATAAATGCTATATACAATACATTTAGAGCCACTGCAATGTTGAATTCCTACTAATGATCTGATTTCAGTCAATCATTGTATGAATAATTATCATCCTGTTTTGTACATTTGTCAGAGTAGATTATAAGTGATCAATGTTATGTACCTGCATGCAAAAGATGGTGTTTTTAAGAATAGTCATTGGCTTTTAAATAATGTATGCATTTGGAATAGTTAATGTATTCACTTGCTTACACTTTTATAGTAGGAAAGAATTCCACTTTTCTTTGTATTTAAAAGATTCAAAATTAATGTTGACACGTTGTTCTTAAGCCACATATCTGGCAGCAATAAAATGTGGGTTTCACTAATGCATCAAAAGGTTTCACTAAGGTATCTGAAACTTTTCATTTTGATTTGATGTTTAGGAAATGTTTTGTATAATGTAGAACATAAGCAATTGTATAAACATAAGTTGGTTGCTATCTTTCCACTAATGCTGTTACTGTTTTATAGAAGAAATGCTAGACTTTATCCTTCTCCAAAAAATAAATTGTTTTCATAATACTTGTAACTATTTTACATTGAATTAAAGAAAACAATATTTCAGTTTTAAAGAGGAATCATGCTTTTTAAATTCAATTCCTGATATCTGTGCATATGTGTATTATTTAAAATATGCTCAATCTTTCAAGCCTTTGGATATGATTTCTCTAATGTATTGCTTGACTTGTATGTCAATTCTGTTTCTAACAAAGATTTAGTAAATACTCATTGTTAAAATAAATTTTTTAACAAAGAGTGAATATCATTATGGATTATATTTAATGGAGATTGAACATGGAGTTCAAAACATTTTGGAAATATAAGCAAAAACAAAATTTTCTTTATGCTTTTTACAGCATGTAGTAGTATTTCCATTTTCTATAAGTCAGTATATAATTATGTACCATTACTTTTTTTTCACTAATAACAATTTAATATAGAAAATAATTATCATCAACTGAAAGTATTGTTAATGCAGTTCATAAAATTAGTATTTTATTGTCTATTCATCTAGCTATAGCTCCCATGGTCAGATCACTGGAAGATGTTACGCCAAAATTGTATTAAAGTTCTGTTATCAATTGTAGTTTTCTTTAATTTAATTTACTGTATTTATACTTGTAAAATATTCAGAATATGCAAGGTATGTAGCTAGTTTATGGTGAACATGCATGAAAATCTGTGTGCTTTTGGGAGGAAGGTATTTTGTATAGGACTGTATAAAAGAACTTGCCTAATATTAGTTACATTTGGACTAAAACTGGATGTTGTTGTTAATCAATGGTTTCATTCATTCAGCCAGAGATTTATAATGTTGTAAATTATTATAAAAATATTTTCCCATGATGTCTTTTCCCTTTATGTAGTACAATCTTGCAAATAGGAGAAAACACATTCAGGAACCTATATTTGAAAGAATTTAAAACTGCAGTTTTTTTTTTTTTAATATCAAAGGAAATTTATGTGGGGGGATATATTGCTTGTATTCATTTGTAAGCAATTTGTGCAAATTGTGTAAATATAATATATTTGATTTCTCTTGAATCTTATAGCTTTGACAAATGTACACATTTGTGAAATGAAATGCTAAATACACAATGTTATTGTACACTACTAAGTTAATTAAATAATGGAAACTATGTTATTTATTTTAAAAGTTATTTTTGGAACCAATTGTTCTGTGTGTTATGGTTAAAAAATGAATTTCTGTAATTAATAAATTGTTGTGTATTTTAAAATATATTTATTCATAAAGATAAGCCCATATTTTTATATGATTTTTGTTAAATGTTTCTTCTTTCATATTTATGGTTTGTTGAATTTGTTTCTTTTTAAATTGTTAAGATAATAATTGCTCTACTACTTTTAGGCCTCTTCATATTTTATTTCTCTCATATTATATTTCTTATTTTGAAGAAATTGAAATATTTAAGAGAAGAATAAATTAATACATACTTTCTTTTTATCTGCATCCCATGAAAAGTTGCCATCTCAGTTTTGAGTTTGTAAATTAATAAAAATATTTGTTTGGCTACCTTTATTGCTTATATCTATTGTTTTGTCCCTAAACAATAAAATAAGCATTTTATAAGCAACAAAAAACTTGAATAGGAGAAAAATAAAAATTTTATATTTATACTGTTCAGCTCAGACAAATTTTCTTAATCCTTAATAATTCTTTTAGAAATACAATTTCAAATACCAATTGCATAGATTATTATTAAGATCTTTCATGAATTATGCACACTTGATAAACAAAATATTTGATTTTTTGGATTAAAATTGCTAAACAAATATTTTTCATAATTATTCTTATTACAAAATGTGTAAATAATAGTCATGCATAAATTTTAGTCATCAACTAAGAAGAGAATACATTTTTTATGGAAAATAATTTAGCACTGAAACTTAGGGTGTGAATAAATCAGAAAGTACCAATTAATCTTTAATTGTTATTGTAAATATAAGTGCTGTTATTATATTAATTATATTTATTAGTTACTTTATGTCAATTTTTATGATTCTTTGTTGGTGGTTATGTGTGTACATATTTCCAGTAGTCTTATTTTTGAATAAATGCGTTTGAAGGCTGTAAATACATATACCTTTGAAGTCCATAAATTTTCTATTCTCTTGGATATTTTCAGATTCTTTTTTAAAATACATTAAGATATTATGTAGAAAGATTATTATTTATATTCATGTATTTATGAACAAATAAGTTAACGTTTCAATGCAAATGAACAAAATTTTGTTTTCTGTACTGTTTTGTCTGTTCATACAACTTTAAAAAAATCATATGTTGAATTTTATAACCTGTGATCTATTTTATTGTTCCTTTGTGACAATGTGACTTATTTTGTGAGATTTTGGTGTTTCTCAGATTGTGCAGATTAATCTGGCTTTCCCCCATGCATGGTTTTACTCCATGTAATTATGTTCCTATCTGTTGCTTATGCTCCTTTTTTTAAATAACAAGTGTGCGCCTGAACATGATTTTTATATGGTATTTTTCTGCTGAATAATTTATTTTCTTGTTTTACAATATTTCTTTACTTTATATGCTTATTATTTAAAAGCCATAATTTTGGTTATTCCTGGCTATTTTTGACCTATTAATGCAATAATTTTTTGTCATTCTAAAATAATAAGCTGAGCATTTATCTTTGAAAATTCTAATCTTTGATCAACTAATTTGAGCAGATAAATATTAGTTGCAATATACATCACTTCTTTCTTCCTGCTTTGCAGTTCATTTTGTTATTCATTTTAAAATATAGCTTTTCATATATGGAATACTTGATGCAAGTAGATACTGTTGGACCGTTTTCTCATCTCAAATGTTAGAGACTATTTTTATGCAAATATATTTGTACTGCTCCTTATAAATCTTACAAATTACATATTGACTTACAATAAATATGATTTTTGGTACATATATTGCATGTATAATTTAATGATTATTTTGTCAGAGGCCTGGCTTTGAATAAGAATTTTTTTATTTTATAATGTTATGTGGCAGTTTTTTTTTTTTTTTTTATATATATATATATAAAGTTTGAAATTTGGAGAGGTTTTACATTTTATGTGAAAATGTTTTTTTTCTAATTTGATATTTATTATGATACCTTTGTTCATTGCAGTTTTAGTTTTTTTACATTTGTAAAATGGTATTAATACAACTAGAACTAAAATATATTTTGTTGCATTTTCCAAGAATCTTTTGTTTATGAATGACAATATGCTTAACATCTTAAGTGGAGATAGTCATTTTCAAGGTTGAAAACTGTTATTTTTTTTGTAACTTTGAATAAATAGACAGGTTTTGTATATTTTCAAGATGTTTTGTATTTCAATAATAACATGTTGTAAATATCAAAATACCACTTTTACTCCAATGTATGAAATGTCATATTTTAAAAAGTCTGAATTTTGAAGATACATAGTAGTTAAGAGTGAAAAAATAGTGTGTGTTGGCCATGAAATAGCATTTAAACAAAAGTTAACAGAAGCAATTTTTGTTCAATAAAGTGTAGTAATATTTAATTTCTGTGTGCTTTGCAGTAAATTAACAAGATCTAAATTTATTATCAAAAATATTTTAAAATAATCATTAATTATAATTTTAAATATGTTTTACCACAACATATTTACCATATGTATAAATTGTATTTTAGTGCATGCACACTTATTAGTTAACATGCAATAACTTAACTTTTTATATTTATGTATGAATAGGTTCAAAAATTTGAAACTAAGGAAAAAAGGGGAAATTAAACGTAAAATTGTGTACATAATCAGTATATTGCTAAAATAATCTTAGTTTAAAAAAAGTTTCACTTCCTAATTTTTTTTTTGTTTACAGTTTCCCCTTCGTTAAGACTCGGCCTTAATTACAGCCAATTTTAGGTGTACAAACTCTGCTTTGAAAACTGTCTTCATCTAATAGTAGCCAATTTAACATCTTAACTTCTCTGTTACATTTAATCATCTTATATTACCTTCATTAAAATACGTAATAGCTTCATTCATGCATGTGTCTACAGTATTTACATAATTAGCTGATCCAAAACAATACTTTAAGAGTCAAATTATAAGATTAATTAGCAGCCTGAATTTTTCCTCCTGGATATTTTTTGTATAAATCACATAGTGATAGTTTAACAAAGATATATAGTATTAATGACAGCATTGTAACAGTGTTTATCAATTTTAAAAGTAACAATAATTGAATAATCAAATCAAAAAATCAAGATTGTATGAAACAAAAGTAGTGTGCATGATTATCACAAAATTGTCTGTTGTTTTTTTATGAGAGTTAGATTCTCTGTTCAGAGAAATTAAGTAGTTTTAAAATTTCAACTACTTTTGTGTGTGAGAGGGGGAGACCAACAAAAAAGGACACTTCAATCATAATTTTTTCATCATTATTTTTTTAATTAAGAACATTAAGCAATATTATGTTAAAAAATTAAACCTTGTTGTAAGAAATGATTTAATTTTTGTTCAGAATTCTTCACAGTGCCCTTTTTTGAACAGATATTAATCAAAAGAATAAAAATCAGATAGATTGAAACAAACTTTATTTACATTACCATAAGGTTCTGAAAGGCCAGGGAAGGCAAATCATGAGGTGTACTGAGGTGGGGTTTTTTTTAAAATTTTTTTTTTTTTAAAAAATTTTTTTTTTTTTTTAAATTTAATTTTTATTTTTATTTATTTATTTTTTTTTTAAATTTTTATTTGTTTTATTTATTTATTGGGCCCAATTTTTATGAAGTTTCCTTTGAATTTATCTTGAAAGCATAATGCATATTTTTAAAAGAAATTTTAAAAGTCAGTTTTTAAAAGGATGAAAACTACTATCTCCACCTGAAGAATATTTTGTGAACTTGATTTCTTACTTTTTATGAAACTCAAGGCTAATGCAATTATGAAGCTTTGTGCATATGTATGGTAGTTCTAATTAAGGTACTGAGGTTCTTTGATTGAAATATTATTGTGTGTTGTATAACACCTTTGTATTGTAAAAAATTTAGTGTGCTATTATTGTTTATAAAAGTATGTATCATCATTTTTGTGCACACAAGCTAATTTTCTTCCACTTCCCATTTAATCGGAGAGACACATTTTTCATATCTAATGAATTTTTCTTGAATCTCAGATTTATAGATATGAATTTGTGTTTTTACATTTTCTTCTAAATTCTAGCAAGTTTTTTATATTTTATAAAACTGTATTTTTAATCCTTCGATGAATCTTATTGGCCAAAAATATTCAGAAAAGCCATTTTTGATTGCTTGTTTGTGTATTGAGTTAAAATAATGTATTAACAGAAACATTTGATTTTAAAATGATACTCTGAAATAAATAAGTGTATACAACATATTGAAATTTCTTAAACATTCTCTTGATATTTGTTATTACTGGCTTTAAAAGGCAAAAAAATTTTCTGCAATGAGTAAAGTATGAAGTAGTACTATATACAACTTTTGTTCTTAAAAAATGCTATTTATATGTACCTATTTCAATTCACTGTGGCTTTTTGGCTGTTGACTAGTTTGAATTTGTAACCAAGAAGAGCTGGAAATATTGTGTGTATATATATATATATATATATATTCCTAGATCTGATTGAAAATTTTCATACATCAATACTTTCTAATTATTTCACTTATCTCATGTTAAGTAGATTATTTGAATTTTAGTGTTTACAAATCATATTATTTTTATAGTCTGAAACATTTGTTGAGTGACATTTTTAAAAATCAAACAAATAATTTCTAATTCCTTATAAAGCGACTTTCAGAATATATAAAAATCACAATAATTACTTGTAATATTTACATTGCATAAAGAAATCATAAACTTCTTTGGTCATGTGGATTCACAACATCACACAAAATAGTGCCAATATCAATACAAGTGTTATCTGTATTTTTCCTTTGCTTCATACAGGTATTTTTATATGAAGAGTTTTCATTTAAAGTGTAAATTTAATTAAAATTCATCTTCAAAGAATGATATCAGAGATTAATCTTGTAATTATATAACTGATCTTCCTTCACTGTTTTTTAAATGTTAAAATATTTTTCAAGTTTCATCTTCTATAAAGGAGTGTGCTTCAAAAATAGTGGCATCTTATTGACATAACTTATACTTCTAAAGAAAACAAAATTTAAAAGATGTGTAATTAAGAAAAAAAGGATTAATGATGTAAAAGATAGAAATTTAATGTTGGTATCTGGAAAAAGTTGTTTACCGAAAAGAAGAAAATTTTCAAGTTTCAAAATTTTCAAACACTGTTCTAACAAGATATGTTATTAGGACACATCTATTACACTTTATAATGAGAAAAGTGTGCCTGTATAAAATTGTAATAATTATTTCATGTGCCTTTGTAATAACCGTACTATTTGAAAAGAAAACCTTAAGTCGGTAGGAAAATAAGATGAAAAAATAAAATAAATATGCATGAAAAATCTCACTTTCAGTATAGTGAAATTACATATTTAGTCCTTAGAATTGTTTTTACATATATTGTTAAACTTTGAACTATTTTTTATGGATTTTAAAGTTTTTGTTAGGTCATGGCTTGTGTGTGAATCAAATTTTTCTCCATAAATTTTGAAGGGCAGGGAAGTAGCTTCTTGTACAATAAATTAAAGCATACTCTCTTCTCATTTTCTTTACTGAATATGAAAAAATATTTGAAGCCTCTCAGTGCTAAATTTTATGCTTTCTTTATGTAATCATTGCTGACTTGCTTGATATTAAAAGGGCTATATTGATACTCAGAATTTGCTGAACTATGAATGTGTAGTTCATTTTATTGCTTTACATCATTTATTCTTTATTATTTGTCATTATTAAGTGCATGTAATTGTTTTTTAAACCTTAAAAATTGAGAGTCGCTTCTCTTTTTTCCCCCCTTTCCTTTCTTCTCATTATTTATATTTTTGTGTTCACATTTGCATGTTCCAAATTTTAACCTTTCTTCAGTAGTGCTAATCAGCATATTTTGTTTAGAATTTCAAGTTATAAAGCCCGTTTAAAAAATGAAATGATTCTTTATCTTGACAGTGTATCTATTTTAACTTCATGCACTAGCATAGTATGATACTGCATATCAAAAATTTTATTTATTGAAACTTAATTTTACCTCTCATTAAAGCATTAGATTTAGTATCAATTCTTTCATCAATATATTTTAATAAACACTCTAAACCTCCAGAAACTTACATCAAATAACTCAAGAAAGCGTCCTGGACATAAAATTTCTTAGAAATTGATTTAAATATGCCTTGCAGAACACAGAAGAGGTATAATGTAAAGCAAAACATAAAAGTAATGCCCAAAATCTGTTGAATTTTATTGTTTCTTGTGCAAATAATTTAAAATTTACTAATCTTCTTTAATTCATTTTAAAAATATTTTTGTTGTAATTTGAAGAAATCTCAAAACTCTATTTTTAGTTCTAGTTGCTGGTATAAAAATGCTCTCAGCAGAGAAAGGATTGAAATCCATTAATGTTAAACTGTTACGGTGAAATATATTTTTCGAAGACTATTATAAGAATATATTAAGCATTTATTTATACTCATTGATACATGTAGTGATTGTTATCTGAAACTAAATGTTAATAAAATGTTTAAATATTTAATGTACAAGATTGTGAATGAAATTTTAAATATGAATATTGTCGTAATTTTTTTTTTTTTTTTTAATTTTCCTTCACTTGTAAATTTCTATTAGAAAAACTGTGCTCATTTTTAGTCTTTTTTAACTCTGCACTTGTTTATTAAGTCTAATTGTTTGAAAGGTGCTGAAAACTATATTACTAAATCGAAAATCGGTGCTGAAAAGAATAAAATGCATGTAAAAATGGGGCATGCAATGATGTTTTTAACAGTGGGGGACCAAAGTAGTTTGAAAATGATGAAAGAATTTTGCTATCATTTTTAGTGCCATACTGGTGTTTTCCCATTGTATTTAAGAATTATTAAACTGTGCAATAAATACTTTCACATGCAGTGAAAATCTTTGTTGGTGTTTTATTTAACAGTTCTTTTTCTATTATGTAGTGATTCAGTATAATTCAAATTTAGTAATTACATGGCATTGTTCATTATCGAAAATCTCAGAGATCCATATATTACAATTACCATAAAAAGTTTGAAAATCATTATTTATTGTCATTTCTCCCAAAGTCACCTTGGATACATTGAGAGTTACACCTGGTTATGAAAATTTTGAAATTTTATATTGCTTTGCGAAATAAAATTCAGTTTGATTCACCAGTGAGAAAGACTTCTGCGTTCATCATCTTATCTACGATTTCTGAAAATGAAAATGCAAAACTTTGCACTTATGCATGCTTTCTAAAATAGTTGTTGCCAAAGGCATGACTTTATCTTTCTTCCAAAACAATAGTAATTTCATCTAATAAAAATGACTGTAGAATATACTTACTTTTATAAAATTCCTTTCACGTAAAATTTTTAAAAGGTATTTTATTGTCAGGAGCTTTAATTTCAATTCAGATTTTTCTATGTTTATATTGTTTGCCAAGTATATTAATAAATTTTCAGACAATAATCCATTTTTGTTTCTTTCGAAGCATAAATTGCTGTCTGTATACATTTACGCTCCAAGAGAAAAAATGGATTTTATAGTAATTAGAAATTCCAAAACCCTAAACAGGACTTCAGTTTTTTAAAATTAGAATTCAGCCAAGATAAGCAAACCGTTAAAATATCTTGGCATTATTTTAGATGATAAATTCGGTTGAATTCTGCATATAGAATATCTGAATGATCTCGGCAAAACAAGTCTTCTCCACATGACAAGAAAAACCTGGGGCACTTCTAAAATGTCGTACCACACGATAACAGTGCCAGCAGTCTGCCATGGAGCAACTGCTTGGTGTACCACGTTAAATGGATATAAAGTCGCAAAAATTCTCAGCCTGCAAAGGCAGATAGCCCTCTTTATCGCCAGAGTATAAAGAAATGCGCCGATAAATGCAATACTCAGTCTTGCAGTCCTCAAACCACTATGCCTGGGTAGCACAAGAACGGGGCATAGCGGCAAAAGTCTTGAGTAGGAGTCATCACACACAATGCCATTTACCTGAACACTGACTATGAGAAGACAGTACCATCGGCAGATGGTACCCGCAGAGCAGTGTGAAATTGATAAACAGATTTCGGAATGGTTAGAGAAACGAAGGATATGCCTTTATCCATTTTTTGCAGCAATTCAACTTTTTGTTTAATGGACTTCGAAACATACTTTCGCTTTGTAGATCCTTTACAGATTAGTAAATATATATCGGAAATTCTATTTGACATAATCGAAAGTTCTAGCTTACTTTTATAAAATTGCTCTAACATTCTGCAAAAAATAATAAGCCGGTTCCAATTCAAAGATTAAGGAACAACACAATCTGCAACATTAACTGAATTAGATAATTTTAGTTTAGTTTATACAGTCCGTTATATTAAATGCGCATGCGTAAACGTATTACGTGCACACGCATATTCGCAGCCGTAAAGATCTTACGCGCATGCGTCAAAGCGACTCATGTGCAGAAAGTTTGTAGCTTTGAGGTCTGGATTATAGATCATTCCAGATTATGGGTGTCCGAATTAACGACTTTTGACTGTATAATCCGATGGCTCAAAATCTGAGTACTGTATAGCCAGTACCTTCTGCACGAAAATGAGGAACAACTATATTTTTCAATGATCAAATTGACTGAGAGGTCTTTCAAAGCAGAATTATTTTCAGTTTTCAAAGCAGTAAAGTGGGCTTTCGGTAAAAACTTGAGAACAATTTTTCTCATTGGCAGCATATCTGGTACTGAAGCATAAGTGGTGGCACCTCTAAAAGAGAACTGGTATATGCTGTTAGGGAATGTATGCTCAGTAGCGATGGTCCCATCGCCTTGCAGTGGATCAAAGGCCATGTAGGGCTCGAGAGAAATCAAATGGCAGACAAGTTGTCAAAGGTAGCAACAACATACATGTTCCTGTTTAACGGGACATATTCCTATCCTGAATCAAGACTGAAAAGAAAATTTAAGTTATATGCGGACAACAGCTGGCAAATGCAAAAGGATGCAGAGACAACGACGCGTATCATACATAATTATTTTCCAGTAGTTTCGTCAGCCCTAAAATCAGAAAGCTCTATGCTGACCGAACTGTACCCAAACACTATCCCCCCTTTATTTTTGCTTACTCTCCAAAAGTCGGACAAGGTCCGACAGTCCGTTGACCCTAAGGAAGTCGAGAACAAGAAGGGGATTAGAAAGTATGTGTTCTCTTTAGATACCTAAACAATCCAAGATGTGTTTGGCCGAAGCATATGTTTGTGACACTTTGTACGGGTGTCGAAGACCTGCTGTCATAAAAAGAGAAGCACTAGATATGGCCACTTGCTAGTCATGAAAGCTCAGTCTACGAGCCCGTGGTTACTATGCTGAGTAGCGATGGTCTCATCACCCTGCAGTGGATCAAAGGCCATATAGGGCTCGAGAGTCATTGAGTGACCCATTGACTGGTGGGCGACCCCAATTACTCCATCATATTTTGTCACGTTTTCAGGGAGAATAGCTCCAAAAAAAGTAAGGCCAGAGGAGGAGGGAGTAAAATGAGTGCACGACTCTTTTGCCAATTTCTCCACTGTTTCATTGTTATAAATATATCTACATGAGATGAAAATCCATTGAAGATGGACATCAAAGAGCGGCGAAACCAGCTTTAACTTACGCAGGATAGAAAGACTGTTTTTTTATAGCCCATTGTGATCCAGTTGCTTAGTTGCTGCAGGGAACTACGGCAATAAGATAAGGTCCACAGATCACCAAATTTCTCTTCAGCTAGAATTGCTTTGAATTTCTCTGTCTGTATTGTCAGCAACTTTGCTACCTTCAGCGAAGATCTTAGGGGCATTTTTGGTATGCTGTTTATGATTTCCGGGGCCAACTGTTTAAGGTAGTTGGTGAAAAAACTGTTCTTTTTAACAGGCGAAAGAAGATTAAAGTAAAAGTGGTCCGTTCAGAGTTTCTCCGAGGGATTCAAGTACTATTGTAGAGAGATAAACTCAACGTCACAGTAAGGTAAGTGCTGTGACACGATTTGACTGAAAGGATTTTTTTTTTCAATATTTGATGTTTTCTCCACTTAATTAAGGTTATGCTATTGCTTAATTGTGTTGACCATAACTAGGAAGTTTGTTATAGTACCTTACAAGGTCCGCCTGTCTTCTAAATTGAAGAGTTTGCAGATCGGTGTCAAAAGGGGTAATTGCTGAAGGACAGCTATGGCTTTGACCAAAAAGGATACGGGCAGCGCTTAATGGGATTTGTTCTAATTATTTCAGTTTGGTATCAGAAGCAGAAAAATAAATTAGAAATTCGAACTCAAGAATGGACTGGATGAATGCTAAATACGTGTTTCTAAAGGCATCAGCTCCCCAGTCTCTGCCTGCGATGTGTTTAAGAATGTTCTGGCATTTCTTACTTTTCAAAACAATATCCTCAATATTTTAGAAATTTAAAAGAATTTAAAAAAAAATTTAGAAATTTTAAAAATATTAAATGGTTTAACTCACAATTCTAAAGGCGATAAAAAAAATTTGCAAAATATTTTCCGGTTTTCATTTTCTAATTGGTAAAAAATTAATGTCATTTAGATAATTTAAAAGGCAGCAGCTTTTAACTTAACACTTAAATATTCGACTGACATAAATGCTATAGAAATTCAATAAAAAATAATAAAATCTCACTATGTCAGCAAGTTTGGTACCATCAATAGATCTTTAAAAATATTTATCAATTATAATTTAGTTTAATAGTATCTGGATTAGGAAGCAATGTTAAGAATGTTTTAAACTTTGCCACTTACTATCCATAGGGCAAAAGGAGCTTAAAATGTTAAAAAAAATACATAGTCAAGAAAATCTGTAAACATGACCGTTCTCTGTATAGAGCATAGAAGTGATTCAAATAGAACATAAATTAAGTAATCAAAGAGATTCCAAAAAATTTATTAAGTGATTTGCTTTCTTAAGTGAAAGAAAGAAAAAAATGTAAATATTCATGGAACATTTATGCAATAATTTTTACAGTAGGTAAATTAGTATTTATATTACTTCAGTGATGTTTGCCATTTATCAAAAAATTCTGATGCGGACACTACATGACTTCCTTGTAAGAATACCAGGCGGCCCAGCGTGCAGAACCACTATACCACGAAGGCTCTTCCTTGTAAGAAATATTAAATTATCCGCCTTTTTTCCTGCATTTCATTTAAACTCCCTCGAATTTCATTACAAATCTCTCATTCAATTAATTCAGTTCTCACTTCGCGACAAGGCAAAAATACATGAAACCTTAAAATATCTTCATTAAAAATTGAAAAATATAGAAAAACATCAAACACCAAATACAGTTAAAACAACTAAGAAAATTATTGTCAATTAAAATTAGAGTTTCTACGCGAAAACGAGCAATTCGGCCAGCAGGCAAAAGGCAGATTTTTCGGTGCACAAAACTAAAAGTTTCCTTTTGGTTCCACTCGGCAAAAAGACACTGAAGCTGCAGAAACTGACTTCATTCACTATTCTGCTAAGTTTCAAACATAAACAAATATGGCTGTTATGGTAAAAATACCTGATGTGAACATCACATGACTTCCTTGTTTGGTCTGTTAAATTATACACATTTTTTGTAGGACTTCATTTAAACTTGTTTCGTCGAATTTCGTTAGAGATATATTTCTCATTTACTTAATTCAGTTCTCACTCGTGGCACGTACACAAAAACTTTGTAAATAATATAAATCTGTAAATAAAAATACATAAATATTCATTAAAAATTGTAAAATAGAGACACAACCTAAAACACGAAAAACAGTTAAAAGCACTTAAAAAAACAATTTTTACAATTAAAATTAGAGTTTCTACGTCAAAACAAGCAACTGGGCGAGCAGGGAAGATAAAATTTTCGGTGCGCAAACCTGAATGTCAGCTTTCTTTTCCAGTGAACAAAAAGGCAGCAAATTTGATGTACCAGCTGATTTAATTCATTATTCTACGAAGAGTTTCAAATTTAAACAAATGGTTAGAACACAATTTTTGCAATTAAAATTAGATTTTCTGCATGAAAAGAAGCAATTCGGCTAGCGGGCATTGTCGGTGCACAAAACTGAAATTTAAATTTTGATAACACTGAGGGAAAAAACTCTGAAGTTGGTGCACCAACTGAATTAAATTACAATTCTATAAAGAGTTTGAAATGTAAACAAACAGTGACCTAGTTAGGCTTAAATCGTTGACCAATTACACAACTATGGCATCCAGATTTACTAAAGGCATATAAGTCTTAGCGGGAATATTAGAACAACATAATTCAATCACTTTTAAAGCAAAAAACGCACAAATTAACAATATATAAAAATAAATAAAAAGGCTCGCGAAGCCAGTTAACAGAGTGGCTGTATAACAGAGTATATATGTTTATAAATTTGTACATGTTTCTTGCGGCAATTGCAACCAAAAAGGGCGGTGCACAACTACATGTTATAAGTCCCATAAACATGATATCAATGTTCTTAGGCTACTCAGTGTTGAGTAGTGCGAGGTACATACGTACGCACGAACGTCATGAAAAAAAAAAAAAAAAAAAAAAAAAAAAACTTTTTTGACTTCCCTTTTAAATGCTTTTTACAGTCTGTTTTAGAAAAAAAGAGTCCTCTATTCTGCGTGTAAGCATAGATGTTATGCAAAACATCGTTCAAATGGATTCGAGAGTGGTCAAAGTGGATATTTTCTTTGAAATATGATACCCAAAAATTTTCTAGATTGCAATAATTCCTTTATTTCGCACAAGGGACTAAAAAACTATCTATTTCTTCGCAAGAATGTCAGACGTTTGAAAAACGCTGAATTGCATGGATCAAAAATTTTTGTTATTGATTTCTGACATTCTTGTGAGGAAGGGAATAGTTTTTGATTGCTGCTGTAAAGTTTGACTTTTGTCACATATAGCTGTTGCATCTTCCGATTAAAATAATGTTTCAGCGTTTAGTAAAACATTTTTATGCTTCAAATTAACAGATAAAAAATAAAAACTTGAAATTAGAAACTCTAGATTTGTTTCCTTAGTCCTATATTCACTAACCAGAAAGTTTCTCAAATGTAATTTATTTTTCTCGTTTCTGAAAATACAATGAAGTCTTCTGAAGACATTTTTTGAAGACAGTAATTTTGTCTCATATTTTAATATGAATATTTTTGCTTTAGTTTCAACTCGGGATATAAAAGGGAATACCTTTTGAATAATGGCATTACTACTAGAATTGCTAAAGAAGTAAAGATAAAGTGGCGAAATATACATTTCACAGTCAATTTGTATTATTGTTATAGAGATAATTTTATCGCGGGTCAATTGTGAGGAAAATTTGAAAACTTCGTGGCCTGGAATTTTAGTTATTTTATAGTTATTCTGCTGAAAGAATTTAAAACACATAATATTTTATATCTATATTGATTAAAATTAATTGGTTTATAAATTTTATTATATTTATATAATTGAAAAGTATTCTTTTCTTCAGGAGTAAGAGTTGCATCTGAGAAAATAAAGTAAATAACATACTATCATAAAATACTTAACTAATATGTTCAGCAAGACGAGAATTATACAAGAAAAAGTTACACATTATTCATATTAAGTGGTATTTTGAAGGAACGTTGTTAACAGTCGATTTTTTTAAAATTTTAATTATGAAACTTAAAATTTAGAAGATTGCTATAGTCAAGAATACGAGAACTGGGATATAAATTCAACTTCAAAATCTGACAAATTCGAATCTTTGTTTGAGACTGATTTCAACATGACTGGCTTTGTGTGTTTTGTAAAACGGCGTAGAAGCCCCTTCTTAAGCAGCCTAAAACATATTTTTCTAGTAAAACTGCATTAAACAGGTGGAAATTTGCAATCTGATATTTCAGATTCTTTCTTGTCTTACAAATGAAAAAAATCTCATGTGTACACCACATGACTTTCTTGTACGGAGTATTAAATTATACTCATTTTTTCCTCCATTTCATTTCAACTCACTTCCTTGAATTTCATTAGAGACATATTTCTCATTCAATTAATTCAGTCCTCACTTCGCGATAATGCAAAAATACATAAAACCTCAAAATATCTTTATTAAAAATTGACAAATATAGAAAAAAATATAACACCAAATACAGTTCAAATAATTAAAAAACAATATTTACAATTAAAATTAGAGTTTGTATGTAAAAACAAGCAATTCGGCCAGCGGGTAAAAAAGCAGATTTTTCGTTGCACAAAACTGAAAATTTACTTTTGGTCTCACTCGGCAAAAAGACACTGAAGGTGCAGAAATCGACGTTTTTCGCTGTTTTGCTAAGTTTCAAATGTAAACAAATAGGGCTTCTATGGTTACAAATTTAGCCTTAGCAGCACTTAAACAACTTTTAAATTGTTGATAATTCCATAACTACTGCATGCAGGTTAACTAAAGGCATAAAAACCTTAATCGGAAGATAAGAACAACACAATTCAATCATTTTTAAGGAAAAAATGCAAAATTCACAAGCATAAAAGAGTAAAGAAACTGAGCTCACTGTACCGAGTAACAGAGTGGATATATATATATATATATATATATATATATATATGTTGTATGAACTTAAATCCATTTAGTGCGAATACAAGTTATTATTACTTGCGCAATTGCTGCAAAGTTAGTTAATAATAATATACTTCCTAAACAGTATTGATTAATTGATTATATTATCTCCTAAGTTTAATTAAAGTAGAATTATTTTAGAAGTGTGCATCCATACTGGTAAGTTATATTTTGAAAGATGTTTTGAAGTAATTTGAAAGCAAAATGTTAATAATGTTTTAACGGGGACTGGAGTTAAATCATCACGAAGAATAATATTACAATTGTAAAAGGAAAAATTAAAACATGTAATTATTGTCATTGATCGGAAATTAGTTGACTTTTCAAGGGGAACAAACCAACTCCCGTTCAATGAACAATAATTGATAAAAATACGTAAATATGAAAGTGTTTCGTCTTTACTCGAGTTATAAGTTAAAGCCAAACCGGCAATTCTAGTCAGGCCAAATATTTCCGCGAATAGTTGCTACTCAAAGAACTTATTCTCATGAAGCATTTTAGTCAATTCAATTTGGAGTAAAAATCAATTACTGTAGAGAAATCCTGTAAAACTCGAGTAACCGTCCCCGACACTATCATCTTTATGCATTTGAGTACTATATTATTTGTAGAAATTAAACATTGGAAATTGTCATTATGAAATCGAATTCAAAGTAAAGTTGAAATAAACATAGAAGATTATAAAAAAGTTAAATAATGCAAATTTTGTAAAAACAAATCAAAGAAAACATAAAAATAATATAAAAATAATATAGAAAATAATATAAATAAGATCAGTGAATGTACATGAAGATATAAAGGCCAGAAAGGTATTAAGTAACTTACATTCTTTCTAGTGGGGGAGTTGGCAAAGTGTTCTCTTCGTGTCTGATTTAGAAGTGTAGGGTGTCCGAAAATTCTTAGCGGTAGTAGGGGCTTTGAATAATATCAGTCGGTAAGACTTGGGTGAAGTAATTAATGGTAGTGGGTGGGACTTGGAATTCTTGAGGGATGTATTTTGTGGAGTTCTTATCTGAGAGAGACCATCTGTTAAGATTTTTTTGAAAATACTAGTGAATGGAAATTAATTAATTTCTGGCTAATTGTCGTGTCGCAATGATTAAGAATTTAAGAAAGGAAAAAGGCATTTTCGCTGTCCAAGAGCTAATAGACAGTCTAAAGGCAGGAAATAGGCCCATTTTTTTAGTAACAGTATATGTCTGAAGACAATTAGCTTTTTACAATATATACAATTGAGTAATTACACTATATACAAATCTTTCAACTGACAGTCATCCAACTTATACCGCCTTCTCAGGTTTAGGAATAAATTATCATATCCCTATCAGTTAAATGATTTAGAATGAGTATTTAACGCCTGCTCTTTTAAGGCAATGGTTGATAAATTGAAAGGGAATTAGATTATTTTTGAGAATTTTGATAAGGATCAAAATTTCGCGTTGTAAATCTATTGTATCTGTGCATATAGTTTTAATTCGTTGTATTTGATTAATTATAGTATTGTTAATTACTTTTTTGGATATGTTGGAGTTCCAATTTATTAATTTGTTAGTATTGAAATTGAAGTTTCTTGTTTTGTCAAAAAGTAAAATTTTTTTGTAGTTAATGATTTGAAGATCTAGAAAGTCTATGCTATTTTGTGAATTATTAGTTTTAAGTTTAAGACAATTCGGATAAATGTCGGAGTTTTCAATTTTACCAAAATTATTAATTGTAATAAGGTCATCAATATATCTGTAGGTGTGTTTGTAGTAATTTAACTCTTGTGGTTGTAGATTTTTTTGGAAGTTAAATTCTTTGACAAATAAAAAGATATTACAGATCGAGGTGCTGGAATGTAAGACCATTGGCAATCCTCTGACTTGTTTAAAAAGTTGATTTTGAAACTTGATGTAGTTATGAAAAAGTGTGCATTTTAGGTAGGTTTTCCATTTGTCAAGAGTCATGATATTGAGTATATTAGGGAAAAGTTTTGGTAGATCAAGTAGACTGGTATAGATTTCTTTTAGAGGAAGTGAGGTATATAAGTTTTCAAAATCATAGCAGTTAATGTTTTGGATGTTAATGGTATGAATGGTATTAATGACAGGAGTGTTATTATGAATGATCCAGCAATAGTTATGATTAGTGTTACAATCATTGAAAATAAATTTACAGATTTTATTAAGTTGAATTGAAAAATAATAGTCTATATTTTTCTTGTAATTATTAGTTCCATTAGCTATAAATCTAAATTTTAATGGTGTTTTATGGAATTTGGGAATCGCATAAAGATTAGTAAATCTGTTGTAGTTTGCATTGAAAGAAATATTGAGTTTCTTATGAAAAGTTTTAATCCTGTTTATTATAGATGTTTCTGTAAGGTTGGCTGATTGATAAGTAGTTGCGTTGAGAAGTTCTTTATGAATAATCTCAGTGTAGAATTGTTTTCATATAATGCTAAAGTTATTAGTTGCTTTATCTATTTTTGTAATAGTAAAAAGCTGTTTTAATTTACTAATATCTGATGTAAGTTGCGACCAGTTCAGTGTACTTTTAAATTTGAGGAGACTGATTTCTGTGGATATGCGTTGAAGAATTTTAGCTTTCCATTTTAAGAAGGTATCTATGGGTAAATTCAGTTGATAGCTTGCTTTAACTATAAATTCGTTGATGTTGTTTTTCGTTGATGTTGTTGAAGTCTTGTAACAGTAATTTGTAGTCATGTTTCTGACTGGTCTAAATTTTGTACCATAACTCATTAGTGTTTCTAGTTGATGGTTTTGTATGATATTCAGGTTGCCAGTAATTATGTGCTGGTGATGAGAATCTACGTAATTGCTGTAAATTGGTGTCTTACAATGTCATTCTGCAGTTTCATCTATTTCATGGTGGTTAGTAAGCAAGTTGCTTAAGGTCCTTTGATATTTAAATGCAATCATTGGTATAGTGTCAACTGCGGGGAAGTAATCTTTACAATCTCTGATGATTCTTGAGAAATGAATATTGTCAAACTGCGGATGCAGAAAATTGACTTTAAAATAAATTTTGCGTTGAGTGAGACTATTAGAGAGTCTGAAAAGACTAAAATCAAGAATCATGTCTTTAATGATTTGTATGTCGTCGTAGCTTTCTTGAATGAATTTTTTTAGTTTGATAAGGAATTTATTAGTACAGGAGTGTAACCAGTTGAGAAGTTTCTTGGGAAAGCAGTCTGAGTCAAAAAAACATTTCAATTGTTTTTTCAATGCAAGTGTATTCAAAGTGGATAAAAATCTCGCATTATTTTTTATTTTGCTTCCTCTTTTTCCTCTCTGCGTTTTGATGCTGTAGAGTTTAAATTGGCTGAAAATAGACTTCTTAGAAGTATCTCTATGACTATGTATATAAGTGTTAAGTCCATATGGATAAAGTGAACGTTGTTTTAGTATATAGAGAGATTCCTGAAAAATTCGTGTTTTGTGATTGGGTATTATATCTAGTATCTGAAGTTGAATAGAGCTGAAGTCATGGTGTTTAAAGTGTTCTAATTCTGCTGTATTAAGTTGTGATGGTGTACTTATTTTAATGCTATTTTTTTGTGCGTTGAATTTTTTGATTTGTAGTTCATTTTATTGCTTTACATCATTTATTCTTTATTATTTGTCATTATTAAGTGCATGTAATTGTTTTTTAAACCTTAAAAATTGAGAGTCGCTTCTCTTTTTCCCCCCCTTTCCTTTCTTCTCATTATTTATATTTTTGTGTTCACATTTGCATGTTCGAAATTTTAACCTTTCTTCAGTAGTGCTAATCAGCATATTTTGTTTAGAATTTCAAGTTATAAAGCCCTTTTAAAAAATGAAATGATTCTTTATCTTGACAGTGTTTCTATTTTAACTTCATGCACTAGCATAGTATGATACTGCATATCAAAAATTTTATTTATTGAAACTTAATTTTACCTCTCATTGAAGCATTAGATTTAGTATCAATTCTTTCGTCAATATATTTTAATAAACACTCTAAACCTCCAGAAACTTACATCAAATAACTCAAGAAAGCGTCCTGGACATAAAATTTCTTAGAAATTGATTTAAATATGCCTTGCAGAACACAGAAGAGGTATAATGTAAAGCAAAACATAAAAGTAATGCCCAAAATCTGTTGAATTTTATTGTTTCTTGTGCAAATAATTTAAAATTTACTAATCTTCTTTAATTCATTTTAAAAATATTTTTGTTGTAATTTGAAGAAATCTCAAAACTCTATTTTTAGTTCTAGTTGCTGGTATAAAAATGCTCTCAGCAGAGAAAGGATTGAAATCCATTAATGTTAAACTGTTACGGTGAAATATATTTTTCGAAGACTATTATAAGAATATATTAAGCATTTATTTATACTCATTGATACATGTAGTGATTGTTATCTGAAACTAAATGTTAATAAAATGTTTAAATATTTAATGTACAAGATTGTGAATGAAATTTTAAATATGAATATTGTCGTAATTTTTTTTTTTTTTTAATTTTCCTTCACTTGTAAATTTCTATTAGAAAAACTGTGCTCATTTTTAGTCTTTTTTAACTCTGCACTTGTTTATTAAGTCTAATTGTTTGAAAGGTGCTGAAAACTATATTACTAAATCGAAAATCGGTGCTGAAAAGAATAAAATGCATGTAAAAATGGGGCATGCAATGATGTTTTTAACAGTGGGGGACCAAAGTAGTTTGAAAATGATGAAAGAATTTTGCTATCATTTTTAGTGCCATACTGGTGTTTTCCCATTGTATTTAAGAATTATTAAACTGTGCAATAAATACTTTCACATGCAGTGAAAATCTTTGTTGGTGTTTTATTTAACAGTTCTTTTTCTATTATGTAGTGATTCAGTATAATTCAAATTTAGTAATTACATGGCATTGTTCATTATCGAAAATCTCAGAGATCCATGTATTACAATTACCATAAAAAGTTTGAAAATCATTATTTATTGTCATTTCTCCCAAAGTCACCTTGGATACATTGAGAGTTACACCTGGTTAAGAAAATTTTGAAATTTTATATTGCTTTGCGAAATAAAATTCAGTTTGATTCACCAGTGAGAAAGACTTCTGCGTTCATCATCTTATCTACGATTTCTGAAAATGAAAATGCAAAACTTTGCACTCATGCATGCTTTCTAAAATAGTTGTTGCCAAAGGCATGACTTTATCTTTCTTCCAAAACAATAGTAATTTCATCTAATAAAAATGACTGTAGAATATACTTACTTTTATAAAATTCCTTTCACGTAAAATTTTTAAAAGGTATTTTATTGTCAGGAGCTTTAATTTCAATTCAGATTTTTCTATGTTTATATTGTTTGCCAAGTATATTAATAAATTTTCAGGCAATAATCCATTTTTGTTTCTTTCGAAGCATAAATTGCTGTCTGTATACATTTACGCTCCAAGAGAAAAAATGGATTTTATAGTAATTAGAAATTCCAAAACCCTAAACAGGACTTCAGTTTTTTAAAATTAGAATTCAGCCAAGATAAGCAAACCGTTAAAATATCTTGGCATTATTTTAGATGATAAATTCGGTTTAATTCTGCATATAGAATATCTGAATGATCTCGGCAAAACAAGTCTTCTCCAGATGTCAAGAAAAACCTGGGGCACTTCTAAAATGTCGTACCACACGATAACAGTGCCAGCAGTCTGCCAAGGAGCAACTGCTTGGTGTACCACGTTAAATGGATATAAAGTCGCAAAAATTCTCAGCTTGCAAAGGCAGATAGCCCTCTTTATCGCCAGAGTATAAAGAAATGCGCCGATAAATGCAATACTCAGTCTTGCAGTCCTCAAACCACTATGCCTGGGTAGCACAAGAATGGGGCATAGCGGCAAAAGTCTTGAGTAGGAGTCATCACACACAATGCCATTTACCTGAACACTGACTATGAGAAGACAGTACCATCGGCAGATGGTACCCGCAGAGCAGTGTGAAATTGATAAACAGATTTCGGAATGGTTAGAGAAACGAAGGATATGCCTTTATCCATTTTTTGCAGCAATTCAACTTTTTGTTTAATGGACTTCGAAACATACTTTCGCTTTGTAGATCCTTTACAGATTAGTAAATATATATCGGAAATTCTATTTGACATAATCGAAAGTTCTAGCTTACTTTTATAAAATTGCTCTAACATTCTGCAAAAAATAATAAGCCGGTTCCAATTCGAAGATTAAGGAACAACACAATCTGCAACATTAACTGAATTAGATAATTTTAGCTTAGTTTATACCGTCCGTTATATTAAACGCGCATGCGTAAACGTATTACGCGCACACGCATATTCGCAGCCGTAAAGATCTTACGCGCATGCGTCAAAGCGACTCATGTGCAGAAAGTTTGTAGCTTTGAGGTCTGGATTATAGATCATTCCAGATTATGGGTGTCCGAATTAACGACTTTTGACTGTATAATCCGATGGCTCAAAATCTGAGTAATGTATAGCCAGTACCTTCTGCACGAAAATGAGGAATAAATATATTTTTCAATGATCAAATTGACTGAGAGGTCTTTCAAAGCAGAATTATTTTCAGTTTTCAAAGCAGTAAAGTGGGCTTTCGGTAAAAACTTGAGAACAATTTTTCTCATAGGCAGCATATCTGGTACTGAAGCATAAGTGGTGGCACCTCTAAAAGAGAACTGGTATATGCTGTTAGGGAATGTATGCTCAGTAGCGATGGTCCCATCGCCTTGCAGTGGATCAAAGGCCATGTAGGGCTCGACAGAAATCAAATGGCAGACAAGTTGTCAAAGGTAGCAACAACATACATGTTCCTGTTTAACGGGACATATTCCTATCCTGAATCAAGACTGAAAAGAAAATTTAAGTTATATGCGGACAACAGCTGGCAAATGCAAAAGGATGCAGAGACAACGACGCGTATCATACATAATTATTTTCCAGTAGTTTCGTCAGCCCTAAAATCAGAAAGCTCTATGCTGACCGAACTGTACCCAAACACTATCCCCCCTTTATTTTTGCTTACTCTCCAAACGTCGGACAAGGTCCGACAGTCCGTTAACCCTAAGGAAGTCGAGAACAAGAAGGGGATTAGAAAGTATGTGTTCTCTTTAGATACCTAAACAATCCAAGATGTGTTTGGCCGAAGCATATGTTTGTGACACTTTGTACGGGTGTCGAAGACCTGCTGTCATAAAAAGAGAAGCACTAGATATGGCCACTTGCTAGTCATGAAAGCTCAGTCTACGAGCCCGTGGTTACTATGCTGAGTAGCGATGGTCTCATCACCCTGCAGTGGATCAAAGGCCATATAGGGCTCGAGAGTCATTGAGTGACCCATTGACTAATGGGCGACCCCAATTACTCCATCATATTTTGTCACATTTTCAGGGAGAATAGCTCCAAAAAAAGTAAGGCCAGAGGAGGAGGGAGTAAAATGAGTGCACGACTCTTTTGCCAATTTCTCCACTGTTTCATTGTTATAAATATATCTACATGAGATGAAAATCCATTGAAAATGGATATCAAAGAGCGGCGAAACCAGCTTTAACTTACGCAGGATAGAAAGACTGTTTTTTTATAGCCCATTGTGATCCAGTTGCTTAGTTGCTGCAGGGAATTACGGCAATAAGATAAGGTCCACAGATCACCAAATTTCTCTTCAGCTAGAATAGCTTCGAATTTCGCTGTCTGCATTGTCAGCAATTTTGCTACCGTCAGCGAAGATCTTAGGGGCATTTTTGGTATGCTGTTTATGATTTCCGGGGCCAACTGTTTAAGGTAGTTGGTGAAAAAACTGTTCTTTTTAACAGGCGAAAGAAGATTAAAGTAAAAGTGGTCCGTTCAGAGTCCCTCCGAGGGATTCAAGTACTATTGTAGAGAGATAAACTCAACGTCACAGTAAGGTAAGTGCTGAGACACGATTTGACTGAAAGGATTTTTTTTTTCAATATTTGATGTTTTCTCCACTTAATTAAGGTTATGCTATTGCTTAATTGTGTTGAACATAACTAGGAAGTTTGTTATAGTACCTTACAAGGTCCGCCTGTCTTCTAAATTGAAGAGTTTGCAGATCGGTGTCAAAAGGGGTAATTGCTGAAGGACAGCTATTGCTTAGACCAAAAAGGATACGGGCAGCGCTTAATGGGATTTTTTCTAATTATTTCAGTTTGGTATCAGAAGCAGAAAAATAATTTAGAAATTCGAACTCAAGAATGGACTGGATGAATGCTAAATACGTGTTTCTAAAGGCATCAGCTCCCCAGTCTCTGCCTGCGATGTGTTTAAGAATGTTCTGGCATTTCTTACTTTTCAAAACAATATCCTCAATATTTTAGAAATTTAAAAGAATTTAAAAAAATTTAGAAATTTTAAAAATATTAAATGGTTTAACTCACAATTCTAAAGGCGATAAAAAAAAATTTTGCAAAATATTTTCCGGTTTTCATTTTCTAATTGGTAAAAAGTTAATGTCATTTAGATAATTTAAAAGGCAGCAGCTTTTAACTTAACACTTAAATATTCGACTGACATAAATGCTATAGAAATTCAATAAAAAATAATAAAATCTCACTATGTCAGCAAGTTTGGTACCATCAATAGATCTTTAAAAATATTTATCAATTATAATTTAGTTTAATAGTATCTGGATTAGGAAGCAATGTTAAGAATGTTTTAAACTTTGCCACTTACTATCCATAGGGCAAAAGGAGCTTAAAATGTTAAAAAAAATACATAGTCAAGAAAATCTGTAAACATGACCGTTCTCTGTATAGAGCATAGAAGTGATTCAAATAGAACATAAATTAAGTAATCAAAGAGATTCCAAAAAATTTATTAAGTGATTTGCTTTCTTAAGTGAAAGAAAGAAAAAAATGCAAATATTCATGGAACATTTATGCAATAATTTTTACAGTAGGTAAATTAGTATTTATATTACTTCAGTGATGTTTGCCATTTATCAAAAAAATCTGATGCGGGCACTACATGACTTCCTTGTAAGAATACCAGGCGGCCCAGCGTGCAGAACCACTATACCACGAAGGCTCTTCCTTGTAAGAAATATTAAATTATCCGCCTTTTTTCCTGCATTTCATTTAAACTCCCTCGAATTTCATTACAAATCTCTCATTCAATTAATTCAGTTCTCACTTCGCGGCAAGGCAAAAATACATGAAACCTTAAAATATCTTCATTAAAAATTGAAAAATATAGAAAAACATCAAACACCAAATACAGTTAAAACAACTAAGAAAATTATTGTCAATTAAAATTAGAGTTTCTACGCGAAAACGAGCAATTCGGCCAGCAGGCAAAAGGCAGATTTTTCGGTGCACAAAACTAAAAGTTTCCTTTTGGTTCCACTCGGCAAAAAGACACTGAAGCTGCAGAAACTGACTTCATTCACTATTCTGCTAAGTTTCAAACATAAACAAATATGGCTGTTATGGTAAAAATACCTGATGTGAACATCACATGACTTCCTTGTTTGGTCTGTTAAATTATACACATTTTTTGTAGCACTTCATTTAAACTTGTTTCGTCGAATTTCGTTAGAGATATATTTCTCATTTACTTAATTCAGTTCTCACTCGTGGCACGTACATAAAAACTTTGTAAATAATATAAATCTGTAAATAAAAATACATAAATATTCATTAACAATTGTAAAATAGAGACACAACCTAAAACACGAAAAACAGTTAAAAGCACTTAAAAAAACAATTTTTACAATTAAAATTAGAGTTTCTACGTCAAAACAAGCAACTGGGCGAGCAGGGAAGATAAAATTTTCGGTGCGCAAACCTGAATGTCAGCTTTCTTTTCCAGTGAACAAAAAGGCAGCAAATTTGATGTACCAGCTGATTTAATTCATTATTCTACGAAGAGTTTCAAATTTAAACAAATGGTTAGAACACAATTTTTGCAATTAAAATTAGATTTTCTGCATGAAAAGAAGCAATTCGGCTAGCGGGCATTGTCGGTGCACAAAACTGAAATTTAAATTTTGATAACACTGAGGGAAAAAACTCTGAAGTTGGTGCACCAACTGAATTAAATTACAATTCTATAAAGAGTTTGAAATGTAAACAAACAGTGACCTAGTTAGGCTTAAATCGTTGACCAATTACACAACTATGGCATCCAGATTTACTAAAGGCATATAAGTCTTAGCGGGAATATTAGAACAACATAATTCAATCACTTTTAAAGCAAAAAACGCACAAATTAACAATATATAAAAATAAATAAAAAGGCTCGCGAAGCCAGTTAACAGAGTGGCTGTATAACAGAGTATATATGTTTATAAATTTATACATGTTTCTTGCGGCAATTGCAACCAAAATGGGCGGTGCACAACTACATGTTATAAGTCCCATAAACATGATATCAATGTTCTTAGGCTACTCAGTGTTGAGTAGTGCGAGGTACATACGTACGCACGAACGTCATGAAAAAAAAAAAAAAAAAAAAAAAAAAAAAAACTTTTTTGACTTCCCTTTTAAATGCTTTTTACAGTTTGTTTTAGAAAAAAAGAGTCCTCTATTCTGCGCGTAAGCATAGATGTTATGCAAAACATCGTTTAAATGGATTCGAGAGTGGTCAAAGTGGATATTTTCTTTGAAATATGATACCCAAAAATTTTCTAGATTGCAATAATTCCTTTATTTCGCACAAGGGACTAAAAAACTATCTATTTCTTCGCAAGAATGTCAGACGTTTGAAAAACGCTGAATTGCATGGATCAAAAATTTTTGTTATTGATTTCTGACATTCTTGTGAGGAAGGGAATAGTTTTTGATTGCTGCTGTAAAGTTTGACTTTTGTCACATATAGCTGTTGCATCTTCCGATTAAAATAATGTTTCAGCGTTTAGTAAAACATTTTTATGCTTCAAATTAACAGATAAAAAATAAAAACTTGAAATTAGAAACTCTAGATTTGTTTCCTTAGTCCTATATTCACTAACCAGAAAGTTTCTCAAATGTAATTTATTTTTCTCGTTTCTGAAAATACAATGAAGTCTTCTGAAGACATTTTTTGAAGACAGTAATTTTGTCTCATATTTTAATATGAATATTTTTGCTTTAGTTTCAACTCGGGATATAAAAGGGAATACCTTTTGAATAATGGCATTACTACTAGAATTGCTAAAGAAGTAAAGATAAAGTGGCGAAATATACATTTCACAGTCAATTTGTATTATTGTTATAGAGATAATTTTATCGCGGGACAATTGTGAGGAAAATTTGAAAACTTCGTGGCCTGGAATTTTAGTTATTTTATAGTTATTCTGCTGAAAGAATTTAAAACACATAATATTTTATATCTATATTGATTAAAATTAATTGGTTTATAAATTTTATTATATTTATATAATTGAAAAGTATTCTTTTCTTCAGGAGTAAGAGTTGCATCTGAGAAAATAAAGTAAATAACATACTATCATAAAATACTTAACTAATATGTTCAGCAAGACGAGAATTATACAAGAAAAAGTTACACATTATTCATATTAAGTGGTATTTTGAAGGAACGTTGTTAACAGTCGATTTTTTTAAAATTTTAATTATGAAACTTAAAATTTAGAAGATTGCTATAGTCAAGAATACGAGAACTGGGATATAAATTCAACTTCAAAATCTGACAAATTCGAATCTTTGTTTGAGACTGATTTCAACATGACTGGCTTTGTGTGTTTTGTAAAACGGCGTAGAAGCCCCTTCTTAAGCAGCCTAAAACATATTTTTCTAGTAAAACTGCATTAAACAGGTGGAAATTTGCAATCTGATATTTCAGATTCTTTCTTGTCTTACAAATGAAAAAAATCTCATGTGTACACCACATGACTTTCTTGTACGGAGTATTAAATTATACTCATTTTTTCCTCCATTTCATTTCAACTCACTTCCTTGAATTTCATTAGAGACATATTTCTCATTCAATTAATTCAGTCCTCACTTCGCGATAATGCAAAAATACATAAAACCTCAAAATATCTTTATTAAAAATTGACAAATATAGAAAAAAATATAACACCAAATACAGTTCAAATAATTAAAAAACAATATTTACAATTAAAATTAGAGTTTGTATGTAAAAACAAGCAATTCGGCCAGCAGGTAAAAAAGCAGATTTTTCGTTGCACAAAACTGAAAATTTACTTTTGGTCTCACTCGGCAAAAAGACACTGAAGGTGCAGAAATCGACGTTTTTCGCTGTTTTGCTAAGTTTCAAATGTAAACAAATAGGGCTTCTATGGTTACAAATTTAGCCTTAGCAGCACTTAAACAACTTTTAAATTGTTGATAATTCCATAACTACTGCATGCAGGTTAACTAAAGGCATAAAAACCTTAATCGGAAGATAAGAACAACACAATTCAATCATTTTACGGAAAAAATGCAAAATTCACAAGCATAAAAGAGTAAAGAAACTGAGCTCACTGTACCGAGTAACAGAGTGGATATATATATATATATATATATATATATATATGTTGTATGAACTTAAATCCATTTAGTGCGAATACAAGTTATTATTACTTGCGCAATTGCTGCAAAGTTAGTTAATAATAATATACTTCCTAAACAGTATTGATTAATTGATTATATTATCTCCTAAGTTTAATTAAAGTAGAATTATTTTAGAAGTGTGCATCCATACTGGTAAGTTATATTTTGAAAGATGTTTTGAAGTAATTTGAAAGCAAAATGTTAATAATGTTTTAACGGGGACTGGAGTTAAATCATCACGAAGAATAATATTACAATTGTAAAAGGAAAAATTAAAACATGTAATTATTGTCATTGATCGGAAATTAGTTGACTTTTCAAGGGGAACAAACCAACTCCCGTTCAATGAACAATAATTGATAAAAATACGTAAATATGAAAGTGTTTCGTCTTTACTCGAGTTATAAGTTAAAGCCAAACCGGCAATTCTAGTCAGGCCAAATATTTCCGCGAATAGTTGCTACTCAAAGAACTTATTCTCATGAAGCATTTTAGTCAATTCAATTTGGAGTAAAAATCAATTACTGTAGAGAAATCCTGTAAAACTCGAGTAACCGTCCCCGACACTATCATCTTTATGCATTTGAGTACTATATTATTTGTAGAAATTAAACATTGGAAATTGTCATTATGAAATCGAATTCAAAGTAAAGTTGAAATAAACATAGAAGATTATAAAAAAGTTAAATAATGCAAATTTTGTAAAAACAAATCAAAGAAAACATAAAAATAATATAGAAAATAATATAAATAAGATCAGTGAATGTACATGAAGATATAAAGGCCAGAAAGGTATTAAGTAACTTACATTCTTTCTAGTGGGGGAGTTGGCAAAGTGTTCTCTTCGTGTCTGACTTAGAAGTGTAGGGTGTCCGAAAATTCTTAGCGGTAGTAGGGGCTTTGAATAATATCAGTCGGTAAGACTTGGGTGAAGTAATTAATGGTAGTGGGTGGGACTTGGAATTCTTGAGGGATGTATTTTGTGGAGTTCTTATCTGAGAGAGACCATCTGTTAAGATTTTTTTGAAAATACTAGTGAATGGAAATTAATTAATTTCTGGCTAATTGTCGTGTCGCAATGATTAAGAATTTAAGAAAGGAAAAAGGCATTTTCGCTGTCCAAGAGCTAATAGACAGTCTAAAGGCAGGAAATAGGCCCATTTTTTTAGTAACAGTATATGTCTGAAGACAATTAGCTTTTTACAATATATACAATTGAGTAATTACACTATATACAAATCTTTCAACTGACAGTCATCCAACTTATACCGCCTTCTCAGGTTTAGGAATAAATTATCATATCCCTATCAGTTAAATGATTTAGAATGAGTATTTAACGCCTGCTCTTTTAAGGCAATGGTTGATAAATTGAAAGGGAATTAGATTATTTTTGAGAATTTTGATAAGGATCAAAATTTCGCGTTGTAAATCTATTGTATCTGTGCATATAGTTTTAATTCGTTGTATTTGATTAATTATAGTATTGTTAATTACTTTTTTGGATATGTTGGAGTTCCAATTTATTAATTTGTTAGTATTGAAATTGAAGTTTCTTGTTTTGTCAAAAAGTAAAATTTTTTTGTAGTTAATGATTTGAAGATCTAGAAAGTCTATGCTATTTTGTGAATTATTAGTTTTATTAAGTTTAAGACAATTCGGATAAATGTCGGAGTTTTCAATTTTACCAAAATTATTAATTGTAATAAGGTCATCAATATGTCTGTAGGTGTGTTTGTAGTAATTTAACTCTTGTGGTTGTAGATTTTTTTGGAAGTTAAATTCTTTGACAAATAAAAAGATATTACAGATCGAGGTGCTGGAATGTAAGACCATTGGCAATCCTCTGACTTGTTTAAAAAGTTGATTTTGAAATTTGATGTAGTTATGAAAAAGTGTGCATTTTAGGTAGGTTTTCCATTTGTCAAGAGTCATGATATTGAGTATATTAGGGAAAAGTTTTGGTAGATCAAGTAGACTGGTATAGATTTCTTTTAGAGGAAGTGAGGTATATAAGTTTTCAAAATCATAGCAGTTAATGTTTTGGATGTTAATGGTATGAATGGTATTAATGACAGGAGTGTTATTATGAATGATCCAGCAATAGTTATGATTAGTGTTACAATCATTGAAAATAAATTTACAGATTTTATTAAGTTGAATTGAAAAATAATAGTCTATATTTTTCTTGTAATTATTAGTTCCATTAGCTATAAATCTAAATTTTAATGGTGTTTTATGGAATTTGGGAATCGCATAAAGATTAGTAAATCTGTTGTAGTTTGCATTGAAAGAAATATTGAGTTTCTTATGAAAAGTTTTAATCCTGTTTATTATAGATGTTTCTGTAAGGTTGGCTGATTGATAAGTAGTTGCGTTGAGAAGTTCTTTATGAATAATCTCAGTGTAGAATTGTTTTCATATAATGCTAAAGTTATTAGTTGCTTTATCTATTTTTGTAATAGTAAAAAGCTGTTTTAATTTACTAATATCTGATGTAAGTTGCGACCAGTTCAGTGTACTTTTAAATTTGAGGAGACTGATTTCTGTGGATATGCGTTGAAGAATTTTAGCTTTCCATTTTAAGAAGGTATCTATGGGTAAATTCAGTTGATAGCTTGCTTTAACTATAAATTCGTTGATGTTGTTTTCGAAAGTCTTGTAACAGTAATTTGTAGTCATGTTTCTGACTGGTCTAAATTTTGTACCATAACTCATTAGTGTTTCTAGTTGATGGTTTTGTATGATATTCAGGTTGCCAGTAATTATGTGCTGGTGATGAGAATCTACGTAATTGCTGTAAATTGGTGTCTTACAATGTCATTCTGCAGTTTCATCTATTTCATGGTGGTTAGTAAGCAAGTTGCTTAAGGTCCTTTGATATTTAAATGCAATCATTGGTATAGTGTCAACTGCGGGGAAGTAATCTTTACAATCTCTGATGATTCTTGAGAAATGAATATTGTCAAACTGCGGATGCAGAAAATTGACTTTAAAATAAATTTTGCGTTGAGTGAGACTATTAGAGAGTCTGAAAAGACTAAAATCAAGAATCATGTCTTTAATGATTTGTATGTCGTCGTAGCTTTCTTGAATGAATTTTTTTAGTTTGATAAGGAATTTATTAGTACAGGAGTGTAACCAGTTGAGAAGTTTCTTGGGAAAGCAGTCTGAGTCAAAAAAACATTTCAATTGTTTTTTCAATGCAAGTGTATTCAAAGTGGATAAAAATCTCGCATTATTTTTTATTTTGCTTCCTCTTTTTCCTCTCTGCGTTTTGATGCTGTAGAGTTTAAATTGGCTGAAAATAGACTTCTTAGAAGTATCTCTATGACTATGTATATAAGTGTTAAGTCCATATGGATAAAGTGAACGTTGTTTTAGTATATAGAGAGATTCCTGAAAAATTCGTGTTTTGTGATTGGGTATTATATCTAGTATCTGAAGTTGAATAGAGCTGAAGTCATGGTGTTTAAAGTGTTCTAATTCTGCTGTATTAAGTTGTGATGGTGTACTTATTTTAATGCTATTTTTTTGTGCGTTGAATTTTTTGATTTGTAGTTCATTTTATTGCTTTACATCATTTATTCTTTATTATTTGTCATTATTAAGTGCATGTAATTGTTTTTTAAACCTTAAAAATTGAGAGTCGCTTCTCTTTTTCCCCCCCTTTCCTTTCTTCTCATTATTTATATTTTTGTGTTCACATTTGCATGTTCGAAATTTTAACCTTTCTTCAGTAGTGCTAATCAGCATATTTTGTTTAGAATTTCAAGTTATAAAGCCCTTTTAAAAAATGAAATGATTCTTTATCTTGACAGTGTTTCTATTTTAACTTCATGCACTAGCATAGTATGATACTGCATATCAAAAATTTTATTTATTGAAACTTAATTTTACCTCTCATTGAAGCATTAGATTTAGTATCAATTCTTTCGTCAATATATTTTAATAAACACTCTAAACCTCCAGAAACTTACATCAAATAACTCAAGAAAGCGTCCTGGACATAAAATTTCTTAGAAATTGATTTAAATATGCCTTGCAGAACACAGAAGAGGTATAATGTAAAGCAAAACATAAAAGTAATGCCCAAAATCTGTTGAATTTTATTGTTTCTTGTGCAAATAATTTAAAATTTACTAATCTTCTTTAATTCATTTTAAAAATATTTTTGTTGTAATTTGAAGAAATCTCAAAACTCTATTTTTAGTTCTAGTTGCTGGTATAAAAATGCTCTCAGCAGAGAAAGGATTGAAATCCATTAATGTTAAACTGTTACGGTGAAATATATTTTTCGAAGACTATTATAAGAATATATTAAGCATTTATTTATACTCATTGATACATGTAGTGATTGTTATCTGAAACTAAATGTTAATAAAATGTTTAAATATTTAATGTACAAGATTGTGAATGAAATTTTAAATATGAATATTGTCGTAATTTTTTTTTTTTTTTAATTTTCCTTCACTTGTAAATTTCTATTAGAAAAACTGTGCTCATTTTTAGTCTTTTTTAACTCTGCACTTGTTTATTAAATCTAATTGTTTGAAAGGTGCTGAAAACTATATTACTATTCGAAAATCGGTGCTGAAAAGAATAAAATGCATGTAAAAATGGGGCATGCAATGATGTTTTTAACAGTGGGGGACCAAAGTAGTTTGAAAATGATGAAAGAATTTTGCTATCATTTTTAGTGCCATACTGGTGTTTTCCCATTGTATTTAAGAATTATTAAACTGTGCAATAAATACTTTCACATGCAGTGAAAATCTTTGTTGGTGTTTTATTTAACAGTTCTTTTTCTATTATGTAGTGATTCAGTATAATTCAAATTTAGTAATTACATGGCATTGTTCATTATCGAAAATCTCAGAGATCCATATATTACAATTACCATAAAAAGTTTGAAAATCATTATTTATTGTCATTTCTCCCAAAGTCACCTTGGATACATTGAGAGTTACACCTGGTTAAGAAAATTTTGAAATTTTATATTGCTTTGCGAAATAAAATTCAGTTTGATTCACCAGTGAGAAAGACTTCTGCGTTCATCATCTTATCTACGATTTCTGAAAATGAAAATGCAAAACTTTGCACTCATGCATGCTTTCTAAAATAGTTGTTGCCAAAGGCATGACTTTATCTTTCTTCCAAAACAATAGTAATTTCATCTAATAAAAATGACTGTAGAATATACTTACTTTTATAAAATTCCTTTCACGTAAAATTTTTAAAAGGTATTTTATTGTCAGGAGCTTTAATTTCAATTCAGATTTTTCTATGTTTATATTGTTTGCCAAGTATATTAATAAATTTTCAGGCAATAATCCATTTTTGTTTCTTTCGAAGCATAAATTGCTGTCTGTATACATTTACGCTCCAAGAGAAAAAATGGATTTTATAGTAATTAGAAATTCCAAAGCCCTAAACAGGACTTCAGTTTTTTAAAATTAGAATTCAGCCAAGATAAGCAAACCGTTAAAATATCTTGGCATTATTTTAGATGATAAATTCGGTTTAATTCTGCATATAGAATATCTGAATGATCTCGGCAAAACAAGTCTTCTCCAGATGTCAAGAAAAACCTGGGGCACTTCTAAAATGTCGTACCACACGATAACAGTGCCAGCAGTCTGCCAAGGAGCAACTGCTTGGTGTACCACGTTAAATGGATATAAAGTCGCAAAAATTCTCAGCTTGCAAAGGCAGATAGCCCTCTTTATCGCCAGAGTATAAAGAAATGCGCCGATAAATGCAATACTCAGTCTTGCAGTCCTCAAACCACTATGCCTGGGTAGCACAAGAATGGGGCATAGCGGCAAAAGTCTTGAGTAGGAGTCATCACACACAATGCCATTTACCTGAACACTGACTATGAGAAGACAGTACCATCGGCAGATGGTACCCGCAGAGCAGTGTGAAATTGATAAACAGATTTCGGAATGGTTAGAGAAACGAAGGATATGCCTTTATCCATTTTTTGCAGCAATTCAACTTTTTGTTTAATGGACTTCGAAACATACTTTCGCTTTGTAGATCCTTTACAGATTAGTAAATATATATCGGAAATTCTATTTGACATAATCGAAAGTTCTAGCTTACTTTTATAAAATTGCTCTAACATTCTGCAAAAAATAATAAGCCGGTTCCAATTCGAAGATTAAGGAACAACACAATCTGCAACATTAACTGAATTAGATAATTTTAGCTTAGTTTATACCGTCCGTTATATTAAACGCGCATGCGTAAACGTATTACGCGCACACGCATATTCGCAGCCGTAAAGATCTTACGCGCATGCGTCAAAGCGACTCATGTGCAGAAAGTTTGTAGCTTTGAGGTCTGGATTATAGATCATTCCAGATTATGGGTGTCCGAATTAACGACTTTTGACTGTATAATCCGATGGCTCAAAATCTGAGTAATGTATAGCCAGTACCTTCTGCACGAAAATGAGGAATAACTATATTTTTCAATGATCAAATTGACTGAGAGGTCTTTCAAAGCAGAATTATTTTCAGTTTTCAAAGCAGTAAAGTGGGCTTTCGGTAAAAACTTGAGAACAATTTTTCTCATAGGCAGCATATCTGGTACTGAAGCATAAGTGGTGGCACCTCTAAAAGAGAACTGGTATATGCTGTTAGGGAATGTATGCTCAGTAGCGATGGTCCCATCGCCTTGCAGTGGATCAAAGGCCATGTAGGGCTCGACAGAAATCAAATGGCAGACAAGTTGTCAAAGGTAGCAACAACATACATGTTCCTGTTTAACGGGACATATTCCTATCCTGAATCAAGACTGAAAAGAAAATTTAAGTTATATGCGGACAACAGCTGGCAAATGCAAAAGGATGCAGAGACAACGACGCGTATCATACATAATTATTTTCCTGTAGTTTCGTCAGCCCTAAAATCAGAAAGCTCTATGCTGACCGAACTGTACCCAAACACTATCCCCCCTTTATTTTTGCTTACTCTCCAAACGTCGGACAAGGTCCGACAGTCCGTTAACCCTAAGGAAGTCGAGAACAAGAAGGGGATTAGAAAGTATGTGTTCTCTTTAGATACCTAAACAATCCAAGATGTGTTTGGCCGAAGCATATGTTTGTGACACTTTGTACGGGTGTCGAAGACCTGCTGTCATAAAAAGAGAAGCACTAGATATGGCCACTTGCTAGTCATGAAAGCTCAGTCTACGAGCCCGTGGTTACTATGCTGAGTAGCGATGGTCTCATCACCCTGCAGTGGATCAAAGGCCATATAGGGCTCGAGAGTCATTGAGTGACCCATTGACTAATGGGCGACCCCAATTACTCCATCATATTTTGTCACATTTTCAGGGAGAATAGCTCCAAAAAAAGTAAGGCCAGAGGAGGAGGGAGTAAAATGAGTGCACGACTCTTTTGCCAATTTCTCCACTGTTTCATTGTTATAAATATATCTACATGAGATGAAAATCCATTGAAAATGGATATCAAAGAGCGGCGAAACCAGCTTTAACTTACGCAGGATAGAAAGACTGTTTTTTTATAGCCCATTGTGATCCAGTTGCTTAGTTGCTGCAGGGAATTACGGCAATAAGATAAGGTCCACAGATCACCAAATTTCTCTTCAGCTAGAATAGCTTCGAATTTCGCTGTCTGCATTGTCAGCAATTTTGCTACCGTCAGCGAAGATCTTAGGGGCATTTTTGGTATGCTGTTTATGATTTCCGGGGCCAACTATTTAAGGTAGTTGGTGAAAAAACTGTTCTTTTTAACAGGCGAAAGAAGATTAAAGTAAAAGTGGTCCGTTCAGAGTCCCTCCGAGGGATTCAAGTACTATTGTAGAGAGATAAACTCAACGTCACAGTAAGGTAAGTGCTGAGACACGATTTGACTGAAAGGATTTTTTTTTTCAATATTTGATGTTTTCTCCACTTAATTAAGGTTATGCTATTGCTTAATTGTGTTGAACATAACTAGGAAGTTTGTTATAGTACCTTACAAGGTCCGCCTGTCTTCTAAATTGAAGAGTTTGCAGATCGGTGTCAAAAGGGGTAATTGCTGAAGGACAGCTATTGCTTAGACCAAAAAGGATACGGGCAGCGCTTAATGGGATTTTTTCTAATTATTTCAGTTTGGTATCAGAAGCAGAAAAATAATTTAGAAATTCGAACTCAAGAATGGACTGGATGAATGCTAAATACGTGTTTCTAAAGGCATCAGCTCCCCAGTCTCTGCCTGCGATGTGTTTAAGAATGTTCTGGCATTTCTTACTTTTCAAAACAATATCCTCAATATTTTAGAAATTTAAAAGAATTTAAAAAAAATTTAGAAATTTTAAAAATATTAAATGGTTTAACTCACAATTCTAAAGGCGATAAAAAAAAATTTTGCAAAATATTTTCCGGTTTTCATTTTCTAATTGGTAAAAAGTTAATGTCATTTAGATAATTTAAAAGGCAGCAGCTTTTAACTTAACACTTAAATATTCGACTGACATAAATGCTATAGAAATTCAATAAAAAATAATAAAATCTCACTATGTCAGCAAGTTTGGTACCATCAATAGATCTTTAAAAATATTTATCAATTATAATTTAGTTTAATAGTATCTGGATTAGGAAGCAATGTTAAGAATGTTTTAAACTTTGCCACTTACTATCCATAGGGCAAAAGGAGCTTAAAATGTTAAAAAAAATACATAGTCAAGAAAATCTGTAAACATGACCGTTCTCTGTATAGAGCATAGAAGTGATTCAAATAGAACATAAATTAAGTAATCAAAGAGATTCCAAAAAATTTATTAAGTGATTTGCTTTCTTAAGTGAAAGAAAGAAAAAAATGCAAATATTCATGGAACATTTATGCAATAATTTTTACAGTAGGTAAATTAGTATTTATATTACTTCAGTGATGTTTGCCATTTATCAAAAAAATCTGATGCGGGCACTACATGACTTCCTTGTAAGAATACCAGGCGGCCCAGCGTGCAGAACCACTATACCACGAAGGCTCTTCCTTGTAAGAAATATTAAATTATCCGCCTTTTTTCCTGCATTTCATTTAAACTCCCTCGAATTTCATTACAAATCTCTCATTCAATTAATTCAGTTCTCACTTCGCGGCAAGGCAAAAATACATGAAACCTTAAAATATCTTCATTAAAAATTGAAAAATATAGAAAAACATCAAACACCAAATACAGTTAAAACAACTAAGAAAATTATTGTCAATTAAAATTAGAGTTTCTACGCGAAAACGAGCAATTCGGCCAGCAGGCAAAAGGCAGATTTTTCGGTGCACAAAACTAAAAGTTTCCTTTTGGTTCCACTCGGCAAAAAGACACTGAAGCTGCAGAAACTGACTTCATTCACTATTCTGCTAAGTTTCAAACATAAACAAATATGGCTGTTATGGTAAAAATACCTGATGTGAACATCACATGACTTCCTTGTTTGGTCTGTTAAATTATACACATTTTTTGTAGCACTTCATTTAAACTTGTTTCGTCGAATTTCGTTAGAGATATATTTCTCATTTACTTAATTCAGTTCTCACTCGTGGCACGTACATAAAAACTTTGTAAATAATATAAATCTGTAAATAAAAATACATAAATATTCATTAAAAATTGTAAAATAGAGACACAACCTAAAACACGAAAAACAGTTAAAAGCACTTAAAAAAACAATTTTTACAATTAAAATTAGAGTTTCTACGTCAAAACAAGCAACTGGGCGAGCAGGGAAGATAAAATTTTCGGTGCGCAAACCTGAATGTCAGCTTTCTTTTCCAGTGAACAAAAAGGCAGCAAATTTGATGTACCAGCTGATTTAATTCATTATTCTACGAAGAGTTTCAAATTTAAACAAATGGTTAGAACACAATTTTTGCAATTAAAATTAGATTTTCTGCATGAAAAGAAGCAATTCGGCTAGCGGGCATTGTCGGTGCACAAAACTGAAATTTAAATTTTGATAACACTGAGGGAAAAAACTCTGAAGTTGGTGCACCAACTGAATTAAATTACAATTCTATAAAGAGTTTGAAATGTAAACAAACAGTGACCTAGTTAGGCTTAAATCGTTGACCAATTACACAACTATGGCATCCAGATTTACTAAAGGCATATAAATCTTAGCGGGAATATTAGAACAACATAATTCAATCACTTTTAAAGCAAAAAACGCACAAATTAACAATATATAAAAATAAATAAAAAGGCTCGCGAAGCCAGTTAACAGAGTGGCTGTATAACAGAGTATATATGTTTATAAATTTATACATGTTTCTTGCGGCAATTGCAACCAAAATGGGCGGTGCACAACTACATGTTATAAGTCCCATAAACATGATATCAATGTTCTTAGGCTACTCAGTGTTGAGTAGTGCGAGGTACATACGTACGCACGAACGTCATGAAAAAAAAAAAAAAAAAAAAAAAAAAAAAAAACTTTTTTGACTTCCCTTTTAAATGCTTTTTACAGTTTGTTTTAGAAAAAAAGACTCCTCTATTCTGCGCGTAAGCATAGATGTTATGCAAAACATCGTTCAAATGGATTCGAGAGTGGTCAAAGTGGATATTTTCTTTGAAATATGATACCCAAAAATTTTCTAGATTGCAATAATTCCTTTATTTCGCACAAGGGACTAAAAAACTATCTATTTCTTCGCAAGAATGTCAGACGTTTGAAAAACGCTGAATTGCATGGATCAAAAATTTTTGTTATTGATTTCTGACATTCTTGTGAGGAAGGGAATAGTTTTTGATTGCTACTGTAAAGTTTGACTTTTGTCACATATAGCTGTTGCATCTTCCGATTAAAATAATGTTTCAGCGTTTAGTAAAACATTTTTATGCTTCAAATTAACAGATAAAAAATAAAAACTTGAAATTAGAAACTCTAGATTTGTTTCCTTAGTCCTATATTCACTAACCAGAAAGTTTCTCAAATGTAATTTATTTTTCTCGTTTCTGAAAATACAATGAAGTCTTCTGAAGACATTTTTTGAAGACAGTAATTTTGTCTCATATTTTAATATGAATATTTTTGCTTTAGTTTCAACTCGGGATATAAAAGGGAATACCTTTTGAATAATGGCATTACTACTAGAATTGCTAAAGAAGTAAAGATAAAGTGGCGAAATATACATTTCACAGTCAATTTGTATTATTGTTATAGAGATAATTTTATCGCGGGACAATTGTGAGGAAAATTTGAAAACTTCGTGGCCTGGAATTTTAGTTATTTTATAGTTATTCTGCTGAAAGAATTTAAAACACATAATATTTTATATCTATATTGATTAAAATTAATTGGTTTATAAATTTTATTATATTTATATAATTGAAAAGTATTCTTTTCTTCAGGAGTAAGAGTTGCATCTGAGAAAATAAAGTAAATAACATACTATCATAAAATACTTAACTAATATGTTCAGCAAGACGAGAATTATACAAGAAAAAGTTACACATTATTCATATTAAGTGGTATTTTGAAGGAACGTTGTTAACAGTCGATTTTTTTAAAATTTTAATTATGAAACTTAAAATTTAGAAGATTGCTATAGTCAAGAATACGAGAACTGGGATATAAATTCAACTTCAAAATCTGACAAATTCGAATCTTTGTTTGAGACTGATTTCAACATGACTGGCTTTGTGTGTTTTGTAAAACGGCGTAGAAGCCCCTTCTTAAGCAGCCTAAAATATATTTTTCTAGTAAAACTGCATTAAACAGGTGGAAATTTGCAATCTGATATTTCAGATTCTTTCTTGTCTTACAAATGAAAAAATCTCATGTGTACACCACATGACTTTCTTGTACGGAGTATTAAATTATACTCATTTTTTCCTCCATTTCATTTCAACTCACTTCCTTGAATTTCATTAGAGACATATTTCTCATTCAATTAATTCAGTCCTCACTTCGCGATAATGCAAAAATACATAAAACCTCAAAATATCTTTATTAAAAATTGACAAATATAGAAAAAAATATAACACCAAATACAGTTCAAATAATTAAAAAACAATATTTACAATTAAAATTAGAGTTTGTATGTAAAAACAAGCAATTCGGCCAGCGGGTAAAAAAGCAGATTTTTCGTTGCACAAAACTGAAAATTTACTTTTGGTCTCACTCGGCAAAAAGACACTGAAGGTGCAGAAATCGACGTTTTTCGCTGTTTTGCTAAGTTTCAAATGTAAACAAATAGGGCTTCTATGGTTACAAATTTAGCCTTAGCAGCACTTAAACAACTTTTAAATTGTTGATAATTCCATAACTACTGCATGCAGGTTAACTAAAGGCATAAAAACCTTAATCGGAAGATAAGAACAACACAATTCAATCATTTTTAAGGAAAAAAATACAAAATTCACAAGCATAAAAGAGTAAAGAAACTGAGCTCACTGTACCGAGTAACAGAGTGGATATATATATATATATATATATATGTTGTATGAACTTAAATCCATTTAGTGCGAATACAAGTTATTATTACTTGCGCAATTGCTGCAAAGTTAGTTAATAATAATATACTTCCTAAACAGTATTGATTAATTGATTATATTATCTCCTAAGTTTAATTAAAGTAGAATTATTTTAGAAGTGTGCATCCATACTGGTAAGTTATATTTTGAAAGATGTTTTGAAGTAATTTGAAAGCAAAATGTTAATAATGTTTTAACGGGGACTGGAGTTAAATCATCACGAAGAATAATATTACAATTGTAAAAGGAAAAATTAAAACATGTAATTATTGTCATTGATCGGAAATTAGTTGACTTTTCAAGGGGAACAAACCAACTCCCGTTCAATGAACAATAATTGATAAAAATACGTAAATATGAAAGTGTTTCGTCTTTACTCGAGTTATAAGTTAAAGCCAAACCAGCAATTCTAGTCAGGCCAAATATTTCCGCGAATAGTTGCTACTCAAAGAACTTATTCTCATGAAGCATTTTAGTCAATTCAATTTGGAGTAAAAATCAATTACTGTAGAGAAATCCTGTAAAACTCGAGTAACCGTCCCCGACACTATCATCTTTATGCATTTGAGTACTATATTATTTGTAGAAATTAAACATTGGAAATTGTCATTATGAAATCGAATTCAAAGTAAAGTTGAAATAAACATAGAAGATTATAAATAAGTTAAATAATGCAAATTTTGTAAAAACAAATCAAAGAAAACATAAAAATAATATAAAAATAATATAGAAAATAATATAAATAAGATCAGTGAATGTACATGAAGATATAAAGGCCAGAAAGGTATTAAGTAACTTACATTCTTTCTAGTGGGGGAGTTGGCAAAGTGTTCTCTTCGTGTCTGACTTAGAAGTGTAGGGTGTCCGAAAATTCTTAGCGGTAGTAGGGGCTTTGAATAATATCAGTCGGTAAGACTTGGGTGAAGTAATTAATGGTAGTGGGTGGGACTTGGAATTCTTGAGGGATGTATTTTGTGGAGTTCTTATCTGAGAGAGACCATCTGTTAAGATTTTTTTGAAAATACTAGTGAATGGAAATTAATTAATTTCTGGCTAATTGTCGTGTCGCAATGATTAAGAATTTAAGAAAGGAAAAAGGCATTTTCGCTGTCCAAGAGCTAATAGACAGTCTAAAGGCAGGAAATAGGCCCATTTTTTTAGTAACAGTATATGTCTGAAGACAATTAGCTTTTTACAATATATACAATTGAGTAATTACACTATATACAAATCTTTCAACTGACAGTCATCCAACTTATACCGCCTTCTCAGGTTTAGGAATAAATTATCATATCCCTATCAGTTAAATGATTTAGAATGAGTATTTAACGCCTGCTCTTTTAAGGCAATGGTTGATAAATTGAAAGGGAATTAGATTATTTTTGAGAATTTTGATAAGGATCAAAATTTCGCGTTGTAAATCTATTGTATCTGTGCATATAGTTTTAATTCGTTGTATTTGATTAATTATAGTATTGTTAATTACTTTTTTGGATATGTTGGAGTTCCAATTTATTAATTTGTTAGTATTGAAATTGAAGTTTCTTGTTTTGTCAAAAAGTAAAATTTTTTTGTAGTTAATGATTTGAAGATCTAGAAAGTCTATGCTATTTTGTGAATTATTAGTTTTATTAAGTTTAAGACAATTCGGATAAATGTCGGAGTTTTCAATTTTACCAAAATTATTAATTGTAATAAGGTCATCAATATATCTGTAGGTGTGTTTCTAGTAATTTAACTCTTGTGGTTGTAGATTTTTTTGGAAGTTAAATTCTTTGACAAATAAAAAGATATTACAGATCGAGGTGCTGGAATGTAAGACCATTGGCAATCCTCTGACTTGTTTAAAAAGTTGATTTTGAAACTTGATGTAGTTATGAAAAAGTGTGCATTTTAGGTAGGTTTTCCATTTGTCAAGAGTCATGATATTGAGTATATTAGGGAAAAGTTTTGGTAGATCAAGTAGACTGGTATAGATTTCTTTTAGAGGAAGTGAGGTATATAAGTTTTCAAAATCATAGCAGTTAATGTTTTGGATGTTAATGGTATGAATGGTATTAATGACAGGAGTGTTATTATGAATGATCCAGCAATAGTTATGATTAGTGTTACAATCATTGAAAATAAATTTACAGATTTTATTAAGTTGAATTGAAAAATAATAGTCTATATTTTTCTTGTAATTATTAGTTCCATTAGCTATAAATCTAAATTTTAATGGTGTTTTATGGAATTTGGGAATCGCATAAAGATTAGTAAATCTGTTGTAGTTTGCATTGAAAGAAATATTGAGTTTCTTATGAAAAGTTTTAATCCTGTTTATTATAGATGTTTCTGTAAGGTTGGCTGATTGATAAGTAGTTGCGTTGAGAAGTTCTTTATGAATAATCTCAGTGTAGAATTGTTTTCATATAATGCTAAAGTTATTAGTTGCTTTATCTATTTTTGTAATAGTAAAAAGCTGTTTTAATTTACTAATATCTGATGTAAGTTGCGACCAGTTCAGTGTACTTTTAAATTTGAGGAGACTGATTTCTGTGGATATGCGTTGAAGAATTTTAGCTTTCCATTTTAAGAAGGTATCTATGGGTAAATTCAGTTGATAGCTTGCTTTAACTATAAATTCGTTGATGTTGTTTTCGAAAGTCTTGTAACAGTAATTTGTAGTCATGTTTCTGACTGGTCTAAATTTTGTACCATAACTCATTAGTGTTTCTAGTTGATGGTTTTGTATGATATTCAGGTTGCCAGTAATTATGTGCTGGTGATGAGAATCTACGTAATTGCTGTAAATTGGTGTCTTACAATGTCATTCTGCAGTTTCATCTATTTCATGGTGGTTAGTAAGCAAGTTGCTTAAGGTCCTTTGATATTTAAATGCAATCATTGGTATAGTGTCAACTGCGGGGAAGTAATCTTTACAATCTCTGATGATTCTTGAGAAATGAATATTGTCAAACTGCGGATGCAGAAAATTGACTTTAAAATAAATTTTGCGTTGAGTGAGACTATTAGAGAGTCTGAAAAGACTAAAATCAAGAATCATGTCTTTAATGATTTGTATGTCGTCGTAGCTTTCTTGAATGAATTTTTTTAGTTTGATAAGGAATTTATTAGTACAGGAGTGTAACCAGTTGAGAAGTTTCTTGGGAAAGCAGTCTGAGTCAAAAAAACATTTCAATTGTTTTTTCAATGCAAGTGTATTCAAAGTGGATAAAAATCTCGCATTATTTTTTATTTTGCTTCCTCTTTTTCCTCTCTGCGTTTTGATGCTGTAGAGTTTAAATTGGCTGAAAATAGACTTCTTAGAAGTATCTCTATGACTATGTATATAAGTGTTAAGTCCATATGGATAAAGTGAACGTTGTTTTAGTATATAGAGAGATTCCTGAAAAATTCGTGTTTTGTGATTGGGTATTATATCTAGTATCTGAAGTTGAATAGAGTTGAAGTCATGGTGTTTAAAGTGTTCTAATTCTGCTGTATTAAGTTGTGATGGTGTACTTATTTTAATGCTATTTTTTTGTGCGTTGAATTTTTTGATTTGTAGTTCATTTTATTGCTTTACATCGTTTATTCTTTATTATTTGTCATTATTAAGTGCATGTAATTGTTTTTTAAACCTTAAAAATTGAGAGTCGCTTCTCTTTTTCCCCCCCTTTCCTTTCTTCTCATTATTTATATTTTTGTGTTCACATTTGCATGTTCGAAATTTTAACCTTTCTTCAGTAGTGCTAATCAGCATATTTTGTTTAGAATTTCAAGTTATAAAGCCCTTTTAAAAAATGAAATGATTCTTTATCTTGACAGTGTTTCTATTTTAACTTCATGCACTAGCATAGTATGATACTGCATATCAAAAATTTTATTTATTGAAACTTAATTTTACCTCTCATTGAAGCATTAGATTTAGTATCAATTCTTTCGTCAATATATTTTAATAAACACTCTAAACCTCCAGAAACTTACATCAAATAACTCAAGAAAGCGTCCTGGACATAAAATTTCTTAGAAATTGATTTAAATATGCCTTGCAGAACACAGAAGAGGTATAATGTAAAGCAAAACATAAAAGTAATGCCCAAAATCTGTTGAATTTTATTGTTTCTTGTGCAAATAATTTAAAATTTACTAATCTTCTTTAATTCATTTTAAAAATATTTTTGTTGTAATTTGAAGAAATCTCAAAACTCTATTTTTAGTTCTAGTTGCTGGTATAAAAATGCTCTCAGCAGAGAAAGGATTGAAATCCATTAATGTTAAACTGTTACGGTGAAATATATTTTTCGAAGACTATTATAAGAATATATTAAGCATTTATTTATACTCATTGATACATGTAGTGATTGTTATCTGAAACTAAATGTTAATAAAATGTTTAAATATTTAATGTACAAGATTGTGAATGAAATTTTAAATATGAATATTGTCGTAATTTTTTTTTTTTTTTTAAATTTTCCTTCACTTGTAAATTTCTATTAGAAAAACTGTGCTCATTTTTAGTCTTTTTTGACTCTGCACTTGTTTATTAAATCTAATTGTTTGAAAGGTGCTGAAAACTATATTACTAAATCGAAAATCGGTGCTGAAAAGAATAAAATGCATGTAAAAATGGGGCATGCAATGATGTTTTTAACAGTGGGGGACCAAAGTAGTTTGAAAATGATGAAAGAATTTTGCTATCATTTTTAGTGCCATACTGGTGTTTTCCCATTGTATTTAAGAATTATTAAACTGTGCAATAAATACTTTCACATGCAGTGAAAATCTTTGTTGGTGTTTTATTTAACAGTTCTTTTTCTATTATGTAGTGATTCAGTATAATTCAAATTTAGTAATTACATGGCATTGTTCATTATCGAAAATCTCAGAGATCCATATATTACAATTACCATAAAAAGTTTGAAAATCATTATTTATTGTCATTTCTCCCAAAGTCACCTTGGATACATTGAGAGTTACACCTGGTTAAGAAAATTTTGAAATTTTATATTGCTTTGCGAAATAAAATTCAGTTTGATTCACCAGTGAGAAAGACTTCTGCGTTCATCATCTTATCTACGATTTCTGAAAATGAAAATGCAAAACTTTGCACTCATGCATGCTTTCTAAAATAGTTGTTGCCAAAGGCATGACTTTATCTTTCTTCCAAAACAATAGTAATTTCATCTAATAAAAATGACTGTAGAATATACTTACTTTTATAAAATTCCTTTCACGTAAAATTTTTAAAAGGTATTTTATTGTCAGGAGCTTTAATTTCAATTCAGATTTTTCTATGTTTATATTGTTTGCCAAGAATATTAATAAATTTTCAGGCAATAATCCATTTTTGTTTCTTTCGAAGCATAAATTGCTGTCTGTATACATTTACGCTCCAAGAGAAAAAATGGATTTTATAGTAATTAGAAATTCCAAAACCCTAAACAGGACTTCAGTTTTTTAAAATTAGAATTCAGCCAAGATAAGCAAACCGAAATATCTTGGCATTATTTTAGATGATAAATTCGGTTTAATTCTGCATATAGAATATCTGAATGATCTCGGCAAAACAAGTCTTCTCCAGATGACAAGAAAACCTGGGGCACTTCTAAAATGTCGTACCACACGATAACAGTGCCAGCAGTCTGCCAAGGAGCAACTGCTTGGTGTACCACGTTAAATGGATATAAAGTCGCAAAAATTCTCAAAAGTATTCTTTTCTTCAGGAGTAAGAGTTGCATCTGAGAAAATAAAGTAAATAACATACTATCATAAAATACTTAACTAATATGTTCAGCAAGACAAGAATTATACAAGAAAAAGTTACACATTATTCATATTAAGTGGTATTTTGAAGGAACGTTGTTAACAGTCGATTTTTTTAAAATTTTAATTATGAAACTTAAAATTTAGAAGATTGCTATAGTCAAGAATACGAGAACTGGGATATAAATTCAACTTCAAAATCTGACAAATTCGAATCTTTGTTTGAGACTGATTTCAACATGACTGGCTTTGTGTGTTTTGTAAAACGGCGTAGAAGCCCCTTCTTAAACAGCCTAAAACATATTTTTCTAGTAAAACTGCATTAAACAGGTGGAAATTTGCAATCTGATATTTCAGATTCTTTCTTGTCTTACAAATGAAAAAAATCTCATGTGTACACCACATGACTTTCTTGTACGGAGTATTAAATTATTCTCATTTTTTCCTCCATTTCATTTCAACTCACTTCCTTGAATTTCATTAGAGACATATTTCTCATTCAATTAATTCAGTTCTCACTTCGCGATAATGCAAAAATACATAAAACCTCAAAATATCTTTATTAAAAATTGACAAATATAGAAAAAAATATAACACCAAATACAGTTCAAATAATTAAAAAACAATATTTACAATTAAAATTAGAGTTTGTATGTAAAAACAAGCAATTCGGCCAGCGGGTAAAAAAGCAGATTTTTCGTTGCACAAAACTGAAAATTTACTTTTGGTCTCACTCGGCAAAAAGACACTGAAGGTGCAGAAATCGACGTTTTTCGCTGTTTTGCTAAGTTTCAAATGTAAACAAATAGGGCTTCTATGGTTACAAATTTAGCCTTAGCAGCACTTAAACAACTTTTAAATTGTTGATAATTCCATAACTACTGCATGCAGGTTAACTAAAGGCATAAAAACCTTAATCGGAAGATAAGAACAACACAATTCAATCATTTTTAAGGAAAAAAATACAAAATTCACAAGCATAAAAGAGTAAAAAAACTGAGCTCACTGTACCGAGTAACAGAGTGGATATATATATATATATATATGTTGTATGAACTTAAATCCATTTAGTGCGAATACAAGTTATTATTACTTGCGCAATTGCTGCAAAGTTAGTTAATAATAATTTATTTCCTAAACAGTATTGATTAATTGATTATATTATCTCCTAAGTTTAATTAAAGTAGAATTATTTTAGAAGTGTGCATCCATACTGGTAAGTTATATTTTGAAAGATGTTTTGAAGTAATTTGAAAGCAAAATGTTAATAATGTTTTATTGGGGACTGGAGTTAAATCATCACGAAGAATAATATTACAATTGTAAAAGGAAAAATTAAAACATGTAATTATTGTCATTGATCGGAAATTAGTTGACTTTTCAAGGGGAACAAACCAACTCCCGTTCAATGAACAATAATTGATAAAAATACGTAAATATGAAAGTGTTTCGTCTTTACTCGAGTTATAAGTTAAAGCCAAACCGGCAATTCTAGTCAGGCCAAATATTTCCGCGAATAGTTGCTACTCAAAGAACTTATTCTCATGAAGCATTTATTCAATTCAATTTGGAGTAAAAATCAATTACTGTAGAGAAATCCTGTAAAACTCGAGTAACCGTCCCCGACACTATCATCTTTATGTATTTGAGTACTATATTATTTGTAGAAATTAAACATTGGAAATTGTCATTATGAAATCGAATTCAAAGTAAAGTTGAAATAAACATAGAAGATTATAAAAAAGTTAAATAATGCAAATTTTGTAAAAACAAATCAAAGAAAACATAAAAATAATATAAAAATAATATAGAAAATAATATAAATAAGATCAGTGAATGTACATGAAGATATAAAGGCCAGAAAGGTATTAAGTAACTTGCATTCTTTCTAGTGGGGGACTTGGCAAAGTGTTCTCTTCGTGTCTGACTCAGAAGTGTAGGGTGTCCGAAACTTCTTAGCGGTAGTAGGGGCTTTGAATAATATCAGTCGGTAAGACTTTGGTGAAGTAATTTATGGTAATGGGTGGGACTTGGAATTCTTGAGGGATGTATTTTGTGGAGTTCTTATCTGAGAGAGACCGTCTGTTAAGATGTTTTTGAAAATACTAGTGAATGGAATTTAATTAATTTCTAGCTAATTGTCGTGTCGCAATGATTAAGAATTTAAGAAAGGAAAAAGGCATTTTCGCTGTCCAAGAGCTAATAGATAGTCTAAAGGCAGGAAATAGGCCCATTTGTTTAGTAACAGTATAGTAACAGTATATGTCTGAAGACAACTAGCTTTTTACAATATATACAATTGAGTAATTACACTATATACAAATCTTTCAACTGACAGTCATCCAACTTATACCGCCTTCTCAGGTTTAGGAATAAATTATCATATCCCTGTCAGTTAAATGATTTAGAGTGAGTATTTAACGCCTGCTCTTTTAAGGCAATGGTTGATAAATTGAAAGGGAATTAGATTATTTTTGAGAATTTTGATAAGGATCAAAATTTCGCGTTGTAAATCTATTGTATCTGTGCATATAGTTTTAATTCGTTGTATTTGATTAATTATAGTATTGTTAATTACTTTTTTGGATATGTTGGAGTTCCAATTTATTAATTTGTTAGTATTGAAATTGAAGTTTCTTGTTTTGTCAAAAAGTAAAATTTTTTTGTAGTTAATGATTTGAAGATCTAGAAAGTCTGTGCTATTTTGTGAATTATTAGTTTTATTAAGTTTAAGACAATTCGGATAAATGTCGGAGTTTTCAATTTTACCAAAATTATTAATTGTAATAAGGTCATCAATATATCTGTAGGTGTGTTTGTAGTAATTTAACTCTTGTGGTTGTAGATTTTTTTGGAAGTTAAATTCTTTGACAAATAAAAAGATATTACAGATCGAGGTGCTGGAATGTAAGCCCATTGGCAATCCTCTGACTTGTTTAAAAAGTTGATTTTGAAACTTGATGTAGTTATGAAAAAGTGTGCATTTTAGGTAGGTTTTCCATTTGCCAAGAGTCATGATATTGAGTATATTAGGGAAAAGTTTTGGTAGATCAAGTAGACTGGTATAGATTTCTTCTAGAGGAAGTGAGGTATATAAGTTTTCAAAATCATAGCAGTTAATGTTTTGGATGTTAATGTTATGAATGGTATTAATGACAGGAGTGTTATTATGAATGATCCAGCAATAGTTATGATTAGTGTTACAATCATTGAAAATAAATTTACAGATTTTATTAAGTTGAATTGAAAAATAATAGTCTATATTTTTCTTGTAATTATTAGTTCCATTAGCTATAAATCTAAATTTTAATGGTGTTTTACGGAATTTGGGAATCGCATAAGGATTAGTAAATCTGTTGTAGTTTGCATTGAAAGAAATATTGAGTTTCTTATGAAAAGTTTTAATCCTGTTTATTATAGATGTTTCTGTAAGGTTGGCTGATTGATAAGTAGTTGCGTTGAGAAGTGTTTTATGAATAATCTCAGTGTAGAATTGTTTTCATATAATGCTAAAGTTATTAGTTGCTTTATCTATTTTTGTAATAGTAAAAAGCTGTTTTAATTTACTAATATCTGATGTAAGTTGCGACCAGTTCAGTGTACTTTTAAATTTGAGGTGACTGATTTCTGTGGATATGCGTTGAAGAATTTTAGCTTTCCATTTTAAGAAGGTATCTATGGGTAAATTCAGTTGATAGCTTGCTTTAACTATAAATTCGTTGATGTTGTTTTCGAAAGTCTTGTAACAAAAATTTGTAGTCATGTTTCTGACTGGTCTAAATTTTGTACCATAACTCATTAGTGTTTTTAGTTGATGGTTTTGTATGATATTCAGGTTGCCAGTAATTATGTGCTGGTGATGAGAATCTACGTAATTGCTGTAAATTGGTGTCTTACAATGTCATTCTGCAGTTTCATCTATTTCATGGTGGTTAGCAAGCAAGTTGCTTAAGGTCCTTTGATATTTAAATGCAATCATTGGTATAGTGTCAACTGCGGGGAAGTAATCTTTACAATCTCTGATGATTCTTGAGAAATGAATATTGTCAAACTGCGGATGCAGAAAATTGACTTTAAAATAAATTTTGCGTTGAGTGAGACTATTAGAGAGTCTGAAAAGACTAAAATCAAGAATCATGTCTTTAATGATTTGTATGTCGTCGTAGCTTTCTTGAATGAATTTTTTTAGTTTGATAAGGAATTTATTAGTACAGGAGTGTAACCAGTTGAGAAGTTTCTTGGGAAAGCAGTCTGAGTCAAAAAAAAACATTTCAATTGTTTTTTCAATGCAAGTGTATTCAAAGTGGATAAAAATCTCGCATTATTTTTTATTTTGCTTCCTCTTTTTCCTCTCTGCGTTTTGATGCTGTAGAGTTTAAATTGGCTGAAAATAGACTTCTTAGAAGTATCTCTATGACTATGTATATAAGTGTTAAGTCCATATGGATAAAGTGAACGTTGTTTTAGTATATAGAGAGATTCCTGAAAAATTCGTGTTTTGTGGTTGGGTATTATATCTAGTATCTGAAGTTGAATAGAGTTGAAGTCATGGTGTTTAAAGTGTTCTAATTCTGCTGTATTAAGTTATGATGGTGTACTTATTTTAATGCTATTTTTTTGTGCGTTGAATTTTTTGATTTGTAGTTCATTTTATTGCTTTACATCATTTATTCTTTATTATTTGTCATTATTAAGTGCATGTAATTGTTTTTTAAACCTTAAAAATTGAGAGTCGCTTCTTTTTTTCCCCCCTTTCCTTTCTTCTCATTATTTATATTTTTGTGTTCACATTTGCATGTTCCAAATTTTAACCTTTCTTCAGTAGTGCTAATCAGCATATTTTGTTTAGAATTTCAAGTTATAAAGCCCTTTTAAAAAATGAAATGATTCTTTATCTTGACAGTGTATCTATTTTAACTTCATACACTAGCATAGTATGATACTGCATATCAAAAATTTTATTTATTGAAACTTAATTTTACCTCTCATTAAAGCATTAGATTTAGTATCAATTCTTTCGTCAATATATTATAATAAACACTCTAAACCTCCAGAAACTTACATCAAATAACTCAAGAAAGCGTCCTGGACATAAAATTTCTTAGAAATTGATTTAAATATGCCTTGCAGAACACAGAAGAGGTATAATGTAAAGCAAAACATAAAAGTAATGCCCAAAATCTGTTGAATTTTATTGTTTCTTGTGCAAATAATTTAAAATTTACTAATCTTCTTTAATTCATTTTAAAAATATTTTTGTTGTAATTTGAAGAAATCTCAAAACTCTATTTTTAGTTCTAGTTGCTGGTATAAAAATGCTCTCAGCAGAGAAAGGATTGAAATCCATTAATGTTAGACTGTTACGGTGAAATATATTTTTTGAAGACTATTATAAGAATATATTAAGCATTTATTTATACTCATTGATACATGTAGTGATTGTTATCTGAAACTAAATGTTAATAAAATGTTTAAATATTTAATGTACAAGATTGTGAATGAAATTTTAAATATGAATATTGTCGTAATTTTTTTTTTTTTTTTTTTAAATTTTCTTTCACTTGTAAATTTCTATTAGAAAAACTGTGCTCTTTTTTAGTCTTTTTTTACTCTGCACTTGTTTATTAAATCTAATTGTTTGAAAGGTGCTGAAAACTATATTACTAAATCGAAAATCGGTGCTGAAAAGAATAAAATGCATGTAAAAATGGGGCATGCAATGATGTTTTTAACAGTGGGGGACCAAAGTAGTATGAAAATGATGAAAGAATTTTGCTATCATTTTTAGTGCCATACTGGTGTTTTCCCATTGTATTTAAGAATTATTAAACTGTGCAATAAATACTTTCACATGCAGTGAAAATCTTTGTTGGTGTTTTATTTAACAGTTCTTTTTCTATTATGTAGTGATTCAGTATAATTCAAATTTAGTAATTACATGGCATTGTTCATTATCGAAAATCTCAGAGATCCATATATTACAATTACCATAAAAAGTTTGAAAATCATTATTTATTGTCATTTCTCCCAAAGTCACCTTGGATACATTGAGAGTTACACCTGGTTAAGAAAATTTTGAAATTTTATATTGCTTTGCGAAATAAAATTCAGTTTGATTCACCAGTGAGAAAGACTTCTGCGTTCATCATCTTATCTACGATTTCTGAAAATGAAAATGCAAAACTTTGCACTCATGCATGCTTTCTAAAATAGTTGTTGCCAAAGGCATGACTTTATCTTTCTTCCAAAACAATAGTAATTTCATCTAATAAAAATGACTGTAGAATATACTTACTTTTATAAAATTCCTTTCACGTAAAATTTTTAAAAGGTATTTTATTGTCAGGAGCTTTAATTTCAATTCAGATTTTTCTATGTTTATATTGTTTGCCAAGTATATTAATAAATTTTCAGGCAATAATCCATTTTTGTTTCTTTCGAAGCATAAATTGCTGTCTGTATACATTTACGCTCCAAGAGAAAAAATGGATTTTATAGTAATTAGAAATTCCAAAACCCTAAACAGGACTTCAGTTTTTTAAAATTAGAATTCAGCCAAGATAAGCAAACCGTTAAAATATCTTGGCATTATTTTAGATGATAAATTCGGTTTAATTCTGCATATAGAATATCTGAATGATCTCGGCAAAACAAGTCTTCTCCAGATGACAAGAAAACCTGGGGCACTTCTAAAATGTCGTACCACACGATAACAGTGCCAGCAGTCTGCCAAGCAGCAACTGCTTGGTGTACCACGTTAAATGGATATAAAGTCGCAAAAATTCTCAGCTTGCAAAGGCAGATAGCCCTCTTTAATGCCAGAGTATAAAGAAATGCGCCGATAAATGCAATACTCAGTCTTGCAGTCCTCAAACCACTATGCCTGGGTAGCACAAGAACGGGGCATAGCGGCAAAAGTCTTGAGTAGGAGTCATCACACACAATGCCATTTACCTGAACACTGACTATGAGAAGACAGTACCATCGGCAGATGGTACCCGCAGAGCAGTGTGAAATTGATAAACAGATTTCGGAATGGTTAGAGAAACGAAGGATATGCCTTTATCCATTTTTTGCAGCAATTCAACTTTTTGTTTAATGGACTTCGAAACATACTTTCGCTTTGTAGATCCTTTACAGATTAGTAAATATATATCGGAAATTCTATTTGACATAATCGAAAGTTCTAGCTTACTTTTATAAAATTGCTCTAACATTCTGCAAAAAATAATAAGCCGGTTCCAATTCGAAGATTAAGGAACAACACAATCTGCAACATTAACTGAATTAGATAATTTTAGCTTAGTTTATACCGTCCGTTATATTAAACGCGCATGCGTAAACGTATTACGCGCACACGCATATTCGCAGCCGTAAAGATCTTACGCGCATGCGTCAAAGCGACTCATGTGCAGAAAGTTTGTAGCTTTGAGGTCTGGATTATAGATCATTCCAGATTATGGGTGTCCGAATTAACGACTTTTGACTGTATAATCCGATGGCTCAAAATCTGAGTAATGTATAGCCAGTACCTTCTGCACGAAAATGAGGAATAAATATATTTTTCAATGATCAAATTGACTGAGAGGTCTTTCAAAGCAGAATTATTTTCAGTTTTCAAAGCAGTAAAGTGGGCTTTCGGTAAAAACTTGAGAACAATTTTTCTCATAGGCAGCATATCTGGTACTGAAGCATAAGTGGTGGCACCTCTAAAAGAGAACTGGTATATGCTGTTAGGGAATGTATGCTCAGTAGCGATGGTCCCATCGCCTTGCAGTGGATCAAAGGCCATGTAGGGCTCGACAGAAATCAAATGGCAGACAAGTTGTCAAAGGTAGCAACAACATACATGTTCCTGTTTAACGGGACATATTCCTATCCTGAATCAAGACTGAAAAGAAAATTTAAGTTATATGCGGACAACAGCTGGCAAATGCAAAAGGATGCAGAGACAACGACGCGTATCATACATAATTATTTTCCAGTAGTTTCGTCAGCCCTAAAATCAGAAAGCTCTATGCTGACCGAACTGTACCCAAACACTATCCCCCCTTTATTTTTGCTTACTCTCCAAACGTCGGACAAGGTCCGACAGTCCGTTAACCCTAAGGAAGTCGAGAACAAGAAGGGGATTAGAAAGTATGTGTTCTCTTTAGATACCTAAACAATCCAAGATGTGTTTGGCCGAAGCATATGTTTGTGACACTTTGTACGGGTGTCGAAGACCTGCTGTCATAAAAAGAGAAGCACTAGATATGGCCACTTGCTAGTCATGAAAGCTCAGTCTACGAGCCCGTGGTTACTATGCTGAGTAGCGATGGTCTCATCACCCTGCAGTGGATCAAAGGCCATATAGGGCTCGAGAGTCATTGAGTGACCCATTGACTAATGGGCGACCCCAATTACTCCATCATATTTTGTCACATTTTCAGGGAGAATAGCTCCAAAAAAAGTAAGGCCAGAGGAGGAGGGAGTAAAATGAGTGCACGACTCTTTTGCCAATTTCTCCACTGTTTCATTGTTATAAATATATCTACATGAGATGAAAATCCATTGAAAATGGATATCAAAGAGCGGCGAAACCAGCTTTAACTTACGCAGGATAGAAAGACTGTTTTTTTATAGCCCATTGTGATCCAGTTGCTTAGTTGCTGCAGGGAATTACGGCAATAAGATAAGGTCCACAGATCACCAAATTTCTCTTCAGCTAGAATAGCTTCGAATTTCGCTGTCTGCATTGTCAGCAATTTTGCTACCGTCAGCGAAGATCTTAGGGGCATTTTTGGTATGCTGTTTATGATTTCCGGGGCCAACTATTTAAGGTAGTTGGTGAAAAAACTGTTCTTTTTAACAGGCGAAAGAAGATTAAAGTAAAAGTGGTCCGTTCAGAGTCCCTCCGAGGGATTCAAGTACTATTGTAGAGAGATAAACTCAACGTCACAGTAAGGTAAGTGCTGAGACACGATTTGACTGAAAGGATTTTTTTTTTCAATATTTGATGTTTTCTCCACTTAATTAAGGTTATGCTATTGCTTAATTGTGTTGAACATAACTAGGAAGTTTGTTATAGTACCTTACAAGGTCCGCCTGTCTTCTAAATTGAAGAGTTTGCAGATCGGTGTCAAAAGGGGTAATTGCTGAAGGACAGCTATTGCTTAGACCAAAAAGGATACGGGCAGCGCTTAATGGGATTTTTTCTAATTATTTCAGTTTGGTATCAGAAGCAGAAAAATAATTTAGAAATTCGAACTCAAGAATGGACTGGATGAATGCTAAATACGTGTTTCTAAAGGCATCAGCTCCCCAGTCTCTGCCTGCGATGTGTTTAAGAATGTTCTGGCATTTCTTACTTTTCAAAACAATATCCTCAATATTTTAGAAATTTAAAAGAATTTAAAAAAAATTTAGAAATTTTAAAAATATTAAATGGTTTAACTCACAATTCTAAAGGCGATAAAAAAAAATTTTGCAAAATATTTTCCGGTTTTCATTTTCTAATTGGTAAAAAGTTAATGTCATTTAGATAATTTAAAAGGCAGCAGCTTTTAACTTAACACTTAAATATTCGACTGACATAAATGCTATAGAAATTCAATAAAAAATAATAAAATCTCACTATGTCAGCAAGTTTGGTACCATCAATAGATCTTTAAAAATATTTATCAATTATAATTTAGTTTAATAGTATCTGGATTAGGAAGCAATGTTAAGAATGTTTTAAACTTTGCCACTTACTATCCATAGGGCAAAAGGAGCTTAAAATGTTAAAAAAAATACATAGTCAAGAAAATCTGTAAACATGACCGTTCTCTGTATAGAGCATAGAAGTGATTCAAATAGAACATAAATTAAGTAATCAAAGAGATTCCAAAAAATTTATTAAGTGATTTGCTTTCTTAAGTGAAAGAAAGAAAAAAATGCAAATATTCATGGAACATTTATGCAATAATTTTTACAGTAGGTAAATTAGTATTTATATTACTTCAGTGATGTTTGCCATTTATCAAAAAAATCTGATGCGGGCACTACATGACTTCCTTGTAAGAATACCAGGCGGCCCAGCGTGCAGAACCACTATACCACGAAGGCTCTTCCTTGTAAGAAATATTAAATTATCCGCCTTTTTTCCTGCATTTCATTTAAACTCCCTCGAATTTCATTACAAATCTCTCATTCAATTAATTCAGTTCTCACTTCGCGGCAAGGCAAAAATACATGAAACCTTAAAATATCTTCATTAAAAATTGAAAAATATAGAAAAACATCAAACACCAAATACAGTTAAAACAACTAAGAAAATTATTGTCAATTAAAATTAGAGTTTCTACGCGAAAACGAGCAATTCGGCCAGCAGGCAAAAGGCAGATTTTTCGGTGCACAAAACTAAAAGTTTCCTTTTGGTTCCACTCGGCAAAAAGACACTGAAGCTGCAGAAACTGACTTCATTCACTATTCTGCTAAGTTTCAAACATAAACAAATATGGCTGTTATGGTAAAAATACCTGATGTGAACATCACATGACTTCCTTGTTTGGTCTGTTAAATTATACACATTTTTTGTAGCACTTCATTTAAACTTGTTTCGTCGAATTTCGTTAGAGATATATTTCTCATTTACTTAATTCAGTTCTCACTCGTGGCACGTACATAAAAACTTTGTAAATAATATAAATCTGTAAATAAAAATACATAAATATTCATTAAAAATTGTAAAATAGAGACACAACCTAAAACACGAAAAACAGTTAAAAGCACTTAAAAAAACAATTTTTACAATTAAAATTAGAGTTTCTACGTCAAAACAAGCAACTGGGCGAGCAGGGAAGATAAAATTTTCGGTGCGCAAACCTGAATGTCAGCTTTCTTTTCCAGTGAACAAAAAGGCAGCAAATTTGATGTACCAGCTGATTTAATTCATTATTCTACGAAGAGTTTCAAATTTAAACAAATGGTTAGAACACAATTTTTGCAATTAAAATTAGATTTTCTGCATGAAAAGAAGCAATTCGGCTAGCGGGCATTGTCGGTGCACAAAACTGAAATTTAAATTTTGATAACACTGAGGGAAAAAACTCTGAAGTTGGTGCACCAACTGAATTAAATTACAATTCTATAAAGAGTTTGAAATGTAAACAAACAGTGACCTAGTTAGGCTTAAATCGTTGACCAATTACACAACTATGGCATCCAGATTTACTAAAGGCATATAAATCTTAGCGGGAATATTAGAACAACATAATTCAATCACTTTTAAAGCAAAAAACGCACAAATTAACAATATATAAAAATAAATAAAAAGGCTCGCGAAGCCAGTTAACAGAGTGGCTGTATAACAGAGTATATATGTTTATAAATTTATACATGTTTCTTGCGGCAATTGCAACCAAAATGGGCGGTGCACAACTACATGTTATAAGTCCCATAAACATGATATCAATGTTCTTAGGCTACTCAGTGTTGAGTAGTGCGAGGTACATACGTACGCACGAACGTCATGAAAAAAAAAAAAAAAAAAAAAAAAAAAAAAAAAAAAAAAAAAAACTTTTTTGACTTCCCTTTTAAATGCTTTTTACAGTTTGTTTTAGAAAAAAAGACTCCTCTATTCTGCGCGTAAGCATAGATGTTATGCAAAACATCGTTCAAATGGATTCGAGAGTGGTCAAAGTGGATATTTTCTTTGAAATATGATACCCAAAAATTTTCTAGATTGCAATAATTCCTTTATTTCGCACAAGGGACTAAAAAACTATCTATTTCTTCGCAAGAATGTCAGACGTTTGAAAAACGCTGAATTGCATGGATCAAAAATTTTTGTTATTGATTTCTGACATTCTTGTGAGGAAGGGAATAGTTTTTGATTGCTACTGTAAAGTTTGACTTTTGTCACATATAGCTGTTGCATCTTCCGATTAAAATAATGTTTCAGCGTTTAGTAAAACATTTTTATGCTTCAAATTAACAGATAAAAAATAAAAACTTGAAATTAGAAACTCTAGATTTGTTTCCTTAGTCCTATATTCACTAACCAGAAAGTTTCTCAAATGTAATTTATTTTTCTCGTTTCTGAAAATACAATGAAGTCTTCTGAAGACATTTTTTGAAGACAGTAATTTTGTCTCATATTTTAATATGAATATTTTTGCTTTAGTTTCAACTCGGGATATAAAAGGGAATACCTTTTGAATAATGGCATTACTACTAGAATTGCTAAAGAAGTAAAGATAAAGTGGCGAAATATACATTTCACAGTCAATTTGTATTATTGTTATAGAGATAATTTTATCGCGGGACAATTGTGAGGAAAATTTGAAAACTTCGTGGCCTGGAATTTTAGTTATTTTATAGTTATTCTGCTGAAAGAATTTAAAACACATAATATTTTATATCTATATTGATTAAAATTAATTGGTTTATAAATTTTATTATATTTATATAATTGAAAAGTATTCTTTTCTTCAGGAGTAAGAGTTGCATCTGAGAAAATAAAGTAAATAACATACTATCATAAAATACTTAACTAATATGTTCAGCAAGACGAGAATTATACAAGAAAAAGTTACACATTATTCATATTAAGTGGTATTTTGAAGGAACGTTGTTAACAGTCGATTTTTTTAAAATTTTAATTATGAAACTTAAAATTTAGAAGATTGCTATAGTCAAGAATACGAGAACTGGGATATAAATTCAACTTCAAAATCTGACAAATTCGAATCTTTGTTTGAGACTGATTTCAACATGACTGGCTTTGTGTGTTTTGTAAAACGGCGTAGAAGCCCCTTCTTAAGCAGCCTAAAATATATTTTTCTAGTAAAACTGCATTAAACAGGTGGAAATTTGCAATCTGATATTTCAGATTCTTTCTTGTCTTACAAATGAAAAAATCTCATGTGTACACCACATGACTTTCTTGTACGGAGTATTAAATTATACTCATTTTTTCCTCCATTTCATTTCAACTCACTTCCTTGAATTTCATTAGAGACATATTTCTCATTCAATTAATTCAGTCCTCACTTCGCGATAATGCAAAAATACATAAAACCTCAAAATATCTTTATTAAAAATTGACAAATATAGAAAAAAATATAACACCAAATACAGTTCAAATAATTAAAAAACAATATTTACAATTAAAATTAGAGTTTGTATGTAAAAACAAGCAATTCGGCCAGCGGGTAAAAAAGCAGATTTTTCGTTGCACAAAACTGAAAATTTACTTTTGGTCTCACTCGGCAAAAAGACACTGAAGGTGCAGAAATCGACGTTTTTCGCTGTTTTGCTAAGTTTCAAATGTAAACAAATAGGGCTTCTATGGTTACAAATTTAGCCTTAGCAGCACTTAAACAACTTTTAAATTGTTGATAATTCCATAACTACTGCATGCAGGTTAACTAAAGGCATAAAAACCTTAATCGGAAGATAAGAACAACACAATTCAATCATTTTTAAGGAAAAAAATACAAAATTCACAAGCATAAAAGAGTAAAGAAACTGAGCTCACTGTACCGAGTAACAGAGTGGATATATATATATATATATATATGTTGTATGAACTTAAATCCATTTAGTGCGAATACAAGTTATTATTACTTGCGCAATTGCTGCAAAGTTAGTTAATAATAATATACTTCCTAAACAGTATTGATTAATTGATTATATTATCTCCTAAGTTTAATTAAAGTAGAATTATTTTAGAAGTGTGCATCCATACTGGTAAGTTATATTTTGAAAGATGTTTTGAAGTAATTTGAAAGCAAAATGTTAATAATGTTTTAACGGGGACTGGAGTTAAATCATCACGAAGAATAATATTACAATTGTAAAAGGAAAAATTAAAACATGTAATTATTGTCATTGATCGGAAATTAGTTGACTTTTCAAGGGGAACAAACCAACTCCCGTTCAATGAACAATAATTGATAAAAATACGTAAATATGAAAGTGTTTCGTCTTTACTCGAGTTATAAGTTAAAGCCAAACCAGCAATTCTAGTCAGGCCAAATATTTCCGCGAATAGTTGCTACTCAAAGAACTTATTCTCATGAAGCATTTTAGTCAATTCAATTTGGAGTAAAAATCAATTACTGTAGAGAAATCCTGTAAAACTCGAGTAACCGTCCCCGACACTATCATCTTTATGCATTTGAGTACTATATTATTTGTAGAAATTAAACATTGGAAATTGTCATTATGAAATCGAATTCAAAGTAAAGTTGAAATAAACATAGAAGATTATAAATAAGTTAAATAATGCAAATTTTGTAAAAACAAATCAAAGAAAACATAAAAATAATATAAAAATAATATAGAAAATAATATAAATAAGATCAGTGAATGTACATGAAGATATAAAGGCCAGAAAGGTATTAAGTAACTTACATTCTTTCTAGTGGGGGAGTTGGCAAAGTGTTCTCTTCGTGTCTGACTTAGAAGTGTAGGGTGTCCGAAAATTCTTAGCGGTAGTAGGGGCTTTGAATAATATCAGTCGGTAAGACTTGGGTGAAGTAATTAATGGTAGTGGGTGGGACTTGGAATTCTTGAGGGATGTATTTTGTGGAGTTCTTATCTGAGAGAGACCATCTGTTAAGATTTTTTTGAAAATACTAGTGAATGGAAATTAATTAATTTCTGGCTAATTGTCGTGTCGCAATGATTAAGAATTTAAGAAAGGAAAAAGGCATTTTCGCTGTCCAAGAGCTAATAGACAGTCTAAAGGCAGGAAATAGGCCCATTTTTTTAGTAACAGTATATGTCTGAAGACAATTAGCTTTTTACAATATATACAATTGAGTAATTACACTATATACAAATCTTTCAACTGACAGTCATCCAACTTATACCGCCTTCTCAGGTTTAGGAATAAATTATCATATCCCTATCAGTTAAATGATTTAGAATGAGTATTTAACGCCTGCTCTTTTAAGGCAATGGTTGATAAATTGAAAGGGAATTAGATTATTTTTGAGAATTTTGATAAGGATCAAAATTTCGCGTTGTAAATCTATTGTATCTGTGCATATAGTTTTAATTCGTTGTATTTGATTAATTATAGTATTGTTAATTACTTTTTTGGATATGTTGGAGTTCCAATTTATTAATTTGTTAGTATTGAAATTGAAGTTTCTTGTTTTGTCAAAAAGTAAAATTTTTTTGTAGTTAATGATTTGAAGATCTAGAAAGTCTATGCTATTTTGTGAATTATTAGTTTTATTAAGTTTAAGACAATTCGGATAAATGTCGGAGTTTTCAATTTTACCAAAATTATTAATTGTAATAAGGTCATCAATATATCTGTAGGTGTGTTTCTAGTAATTTAACTCTTGTGGTTGTAGATTTTTTTGGAAGTTAAATTCTTTGACAAATAAAAAGATATTACAGATCGAGGTGCTGGAATGTAAGACCATTGGCAATCCTCTGACTTGTTTAAAAAGTTGATTTTGAAACTTGATGTAGTTATGAAAAAGTGTGCATTTTAGGTAGGTTTTCCATTTGTCAAGAGTCATGATATTGAGTATATTAGGGAAAAGTTTTGGTAGATCAAGTAGACTGGTATAGATTTCTTTTAGAGGAAGTGAGGTATATAAGTTTTCAAAATCATAGCAGTTAATGTTTTGGATGTTAATGGTATGAATGGTATTAATGACAGGAGTGTTATTATGAATGATCCAGCAATAGTTATGATTAGTGTTACAATCATTGAAAATAAATTTACAGATTTTATTAAGTTGAATTGAAAAATAATAGTCTATATTTTTCTTGTAATTATTAGTTCCATTAGCTATAAATCTAAATTTTAATGGTGTTTTATGGAATTTGGGAATCGCATAAAGATTAGTAAATCTGTTGTAGTTTGCATTGAAAGAAATATTGAGTTTCTTATGAAAAGTTTTAATCCTGTTTATTATAGATGTTTCTGTAAGGTTGGCTGATTGATAAGTAGTTGCGTTGAGAAGTTCTTTATGAATAATCTCAGTGTAGAATTGTTTTCATATAATGCTAAAGTTATTAGTTGCTTTATCTATTTTTGTAATAGTAAAAAGCTGTTTTAATTTACTAATATCTGATGTAAGTTGCGACCAGTTCAGTGTACTTTTAAATTTGAGGAGACTGATTTCTGTGGATATGCGTTGAAGAATTTTAGCTTTCCATTTTAAGAAGGTATCTATGGGTAAATTCAGTTGATAGCTTGCTTTAACTATAAATTCGTTGATGTTGTTTTCGAAAGTCTTGTAACAGTAATTTGTAGTCATGTTTCTGACTGGTCTAAATTTTGTACCATAACTCATTAGTGTTTCTAGTTGATGGTTTTGTATGATATTCAAGTTGCCAGTAATTATGTGCTGGTGATGAGAATCTACGTAATTGCTGTAAATTGGTGTCTTACAATGTCATTCTGCAGTTTCATCTATTTCATGGTGGTTAGTAAGCAAGTTGCTTAAGGTCCTTTGATATTTAAATGCAATCATTGGTATAGTGTCAACTGCGGGGAAGTAATCTTTACAATCTCTGATGATTCTTGAGAAATGAATATTGTCAAACTGCGGATGCAGAAAATTGACTTTAAAATAAATTTTGCGTTGAGTGAGACTATTAGAGAGTCTGAAAAGACTAAAATCAAGAATCATGTCTTTAATGATTTGTATGTCGTCGTAGCTTTCTTGAATGAATTTTTTTAGTTTGATAAGGAATTTATTAGTACAGGAGTGTAACCAGTTGAGAAGTTTCTTGGGAAAGCAGTCTGAGTCAAAAAAACATTTCAATTGTTTTTTCAATGCAAGTGTATTCAAAGTGGATAAAAATCTCGCATTATTTTTTATTTTGCTTCCTCTTTTTCCTCTCTGCGTTTTGATGCTGTAGAGTTTAAATTGGCTGAAAATAGACTTCTTAGAAGTATCTCTATGACTATGTATATAAGTGTTAAGTCCATATGGATAAAGTGAACGTTGTTTTAGTATATAGAGAGATTCCTGAAAAATTCGTGTTTTGTGATTGGGTATTATATCTAGTATCTGAAGTTGAATAGAGTTGAAGTCATGGTGTTTAAAGTGTTCTAATTCTGCTGTATTAAGTTGTGATGGTGTACTTATTTTAATGCTATTTTTTTGTGCGTTGAATTTTTTGATTTGTAGTTCATTTTATTGCTTTACATCGTTTATTCTTTATTATTTGTCATTATTAAGTGCATGTAATTGTTTTTTAAACCTTAAAAATTGAGAGTCGCTTCTCTTTTTCCCCCCCTTTCCTTTCTTCTCATTATTTATATTTTTGTGTTCACATTTGCATGTTCGAAATTTTAACCTTTCTTCAGTAGTGCTAATCAGCATATTTTGTTTAGAATTTCAAGTTATAAAGCCCTTTTAAAAAATGAAATGATTCTTTATCTTGACAGTGTTTCTATTTTAACTTCATGCACTAGCATAGTATGATACTGCATATCAAAAATTTTATTTATTGAAACTTAATTTTACCTCTCATTGAAGCATTAGATTTAGTATCAATTCTTTCGTCAATATATTTTAATAAACACTCTAAACCTCCAGAAACTTACATCAAATAACTCAAGAAAGCGTCCTGGACATAAAATTTCTTAGAAATTGATTTAAATATGCCTTGCAGAACACAGAAGAGGTATAATGTAAAGCAAAACATAAAAGTAATGCCCAAAATCTGTTGAATTTTATTGTTTCTTGTGCAAATAATTTAAAATTTACTAATCTTCTTTAATTCATTTTAAAAATATTTTTGTTGTAATTTGAAGAAATCTCAAAACTCTATTTTTAGTTCTAGTTGCTGGTATAAAAATGCTCTCAGCAGAGAAAGGATTGAAATCCATTAATGTTAAACTGTTACGGTGAAATATATTTTTCGAAGACTATTATAAGAATATATTAAGCATTTATTTATACTCATTGATACATGTAGTGATTGTTATCTGAAACTAAATGTTAATAAAATGTTTAAATATTTAATGTACAAGATTGTGAATGAAATTTTAAATATGAATATTGTCGTAATTTTTTTTTTTTTTTAAATTTTCCTTCACTTGTAAATTTCTATTAGAAAAACTGTGCTCATTTTTAGTCTTTTTTGACTCTGCACTTGTTTATTAAATCTAATTGTTTGAAAGGTGCTGAAAACTATATTACTAAATCGAAAATCGGTGCTGAAAAGAATAAAATGCATGTAAAAATGGGGCATGCAATGATGTTTTTAACAGTGGGGGACCAAAGTAGTTTGAAAATGATGAAAGAATTTTGCTATCATTTTTAGTGCCATACTGGTGTTTTCCCATTGTATTTAAGAATTATTAAACTGTGCAATAAATACTTTCACATGCAGTGAAAATCTTTGTTGGTGTTTTATTTAACAGTTCTTTTTCTATTATGTAGTGATTCAGTATAATTCAAATTTAGTAATTACATGGCATTGTTCATTATCGAAAATCTCAGAGATCCATATATTACAATTACCATAAAAAGTTTGAAAATCATTATTTATTGTCATTTCTCCCAAAGTCACCTTGGATACATTGAGAGTTACACCTGGTTAAGAAAATTTTGAAATTTTATATTGCTTTGCGAAATAAAATTCAGTTTGATTCACCAGTGAGAAAGACTTCTGCGTTCATCATCTTATCTACGATTTCTGAAAATGAAAATGCAAAACTTTGCACTCATGCATGCTTTCTAAAATAGTTGTTGCCAAAGGCATGACTTTATCTTTCTTCCAAAACAATAGTAATTTCATCTAATAAAAATGACTGTAGAATATACTTACTTTTATAAAATTCCTTTCACGTAAAATTTTTAAAAGGTATTTTATTGTCAGGAGCTTTAATTTCAATTCAGATTTTTCTATGTTTATATTGTTTGCCAAGAATATTAATAAATTTTCAGGCAATAATCCATTTTTGTTTCTTTCGAAGCATAAATTGCTGTCTGTATACATTTACGCTCCAAGAGAAAAAATGGATTTTATAGTAATTAGAAATTCCAAAACCCTAAACAGGACTTCAGTTTTTTAAAATTAGAATTCAGCCAAGATAAGCAAACCGAAATATCTTGGCATTATTTTAGATGATAAATTCGGTTTAATTCTGCATATAGAATATCTGAATGATCTCGGCAAAACAAGTCTTCTCCAGATGACAAGAAAACCTGGGGCACTTCTAAAATGTCGTACCACACGATAACAGTGCCAGCAGTCTGCCAAGGAGCAACTGCTTGGTGTACCACGTTAAATGGATATAAAGTCGCAAAAATTCTCAAAAGTATTCTTTTCTTCAGGAGTAAGAGTTGCATCTGAGAAAATAAAGTAAATAACATACTATCATAAAATACTTAACTAATATGTTCAGCAAGACAAGAATTATACAAGAAAAAGTTACACATTATTCATATTAAGTGGTATTTTGAAGGAACGTTGTTAACAGTCGATTTTTTTAAAATTTTAATTATGAAACTTAAAATTTAGAAGATTGCTATAGTCAAGAATACGAGAACTGGGATATAAATTCAACTTCAAAATCTGACAAATTCGAATCTTTGTTTGAGACTGATTTCAACATGACTGGCTTTGTGTGTTTTGTAAAACGGCGTAGAAGCCCCTTCTTAAACAGCCTAAAACATATTTTTCTAGTAAAACTGCATTAAACAGGTGGAAATTTGCAATCTGATATTTCAGATTCTTTCTTGTCTTACAAATGAAAAAAATCTCATGTGTACACCACATGACTTTCTTGTACGGAGTATTAAATTATTCTCATTTTTTCCTCCATTTCATTTCAACTCACTTCCTTGAATTTCATTAGAGACATATTTCTCATTCAATTAATTCAGTTCTCACTTCGCGATAATGCAAAAATACATAAAACCTCAAAATATCTTTATTAAAAATTGACAAATATAGAAAAAAATATAACACCAAATACAGTTCAAATAATTAAAAAACAATATTTACAATTAAAATTAGAGTTTGTATGTAAAAACAAGCAATTCGGCCAGCGGGTAAAAAAGCAGATTTTTCGTTGCACAAAACTGAAAATTTACTTTTGGTCTCACTCGGCAAAAAGACACTGAAGGTGCAGAAATCGACGTTTTTCGCTGTTTTGCTAAGTTTCAAATGTAAACAAATAGGGCTTCTATGGTTACAAATTTAGCCTTAGCAGCACTTAAACAACTTTTAAATTGTTGATAATTCCATAACTACTGCATGCAGGTTAACTAAAGGCATAAAAACCTTAATCGGAAGATAAGAACAACACAATTCAATCATTTTTAAGGAAAAAAATACAAAATTCACAAGCATAAAAGAGTAAAAAAACTGAGCTCACTGTACCGAGTAACAGAGTGGATATATATATATATATATATGTTGTATGAACTTAAATCCATTTAGTGCGAATACAAGTTATTATTACTTGCGCAATTGCTGCAAAGTTAGTTAATAATAATTTATTTCCTAAACAGTATTGATTAATTGATTATATTATCTCCTAAGTTTAATTAAAGTAGAATTATTTTAGAAGTGTGCATCCATACTGGTAAGTTATATTTTGAAAGATGTTTTGAAGTAATTTGAAAGCAAAATGTTAATAATGTTTTAACGGGGACTGGAGTTAAATCATCACGAAGAATAATATTACAATTGTAAAAGGAAAAATTAAAACATGTAATTATTGTCATTGATCGGAAATTAGTTGACTTTTCAAGGGGAACAAACCAACTCCCGTTCAATGAACAATAATTGATAAAAATACGTAAATATGAAAGTGTTTCGTCTTTACTCGAGTTATAAGTTAAAGCCAAACCGGCAATTCTAGTCAGGCCAAATATTTCCGCGAATAGTTGCTACTCAAAGAACTTATTCTCATGAAGCATTTATTCAATTCAATTTGGAGTAAAAATCAATTACTGTAGAGAAATCCTGTAAAACTCGAGTAACCGTCCCCGACACTATCATCTTTATGTATTTGAGTACTATATTATTTGTAGAAATTAAACATTGGAAATTGTCATTATGAAATCGAATTCAAAGTAAAGTTGAAATAAACATAGAAGATTATAAAAAAGTTAAATAATGCAAATTTTGTAAAAACAAATCAAAGAAAACATAAAAATAATATAAAAATAATATAGAAAATAATATAAATAAGATCAGTGAATGTACATGAAGATATAAAGGCCAGAAAGGTATTAAGTAACTTGCATTCTTTCTAGTGGGGGACTTGGCAAAGTGTTCTCTTCGTGTCTGACTCAGAAGTGTAGGGTGTCCGAAACTTCTTAGCGGTAGTAGGGGCTTTGAATAATATCAGTCGGTAAGATTTTGGTGAAGTAATTTATGGTAATGGGTGGGACTTGGAATTCTTGAGGGATGTATTTTGTGGAGTTCTTATCTGAGAGAGACCGTCTGTTAAGATGTTTTTGAAAATACTAGTGAATGGAATTTAATTAATTTCTAGCTAATTGTCGTGTCGCAATGATTAAGAATTTAAGAAAGGAAAAAGGCATTTTCGCTGTCCAAGAGCTAATAGATAGTCTAAAGGCAGGAAATAGGCCCATTTGTTTAGTAACAGTATAGTAACAGTATATGTCTGAAGACAACTAGCTTTTTACAATATATACAATTGAGTAATTACACTATATACAAATCTTTCAACTGACAGTCATCCAACTTATACCGCCTTCTCAGGTTTAGGAATAAATTATCATATCCCTGTCAGTTAAATGATTTAGAGTGAGTATTTAACGCCTGCTCTTTTAAGGCAATGGTTGATAAATTGAAAGGGAATTAGATTATTTTTGAGAATTTTGATAAGGATCAAAATTTCGCGTTGTAAATCTATTGTATCTGTGCATATAGTTTTAATTCGTTGTATTTGATTAATTATAGTATTGTTAATTACTTTTTTGGATATGTTGGAGTTCCAATTTATTAATTTGTTAGTATTGAAATTGAAGTTTCTTGTTTTGTCAAAAAGTAAAATTTTTTTGTAGTTAATGATTTGAAGATCTAGAAAGTCTGTGCTATTTTGTGAATTATTAGTTTTATTAAGTTTAAGTCAATTCGGATAAATGTCGGAGTTTTCAATTTTACCAAAATTATTAATTGTAATAAGGTCATCAATATATCTGTAGGTGTGTTTGTAGTAATTTAACTCTTGTGGTTGTAGATTTTTTTGGAAGTTAAATTCTTTGACAAATAAAAAGATATTACAGATCGAGGTGCTGGAATGTAAGCCCATTGGCAATCCTCTGACTTGTTTAAAAAGTTGATTTTGAAACTTGATGTAGTTATGAAAAAGTGTGCATTTTAGGTAGGTTTTCCATTTGTCAAGAGTCATGATATTGAGTATATTAGGGAAAAGTTTTGGTAGATCAAGTAGACTGGTATAGATTTCTTCTAGAGGAAGTGAGGTATATAAGTTTTCAAAATCATAGCAGTTAATGTTTTGGATGTTAATGTTATGAATGGTATTAATGACAGGAGTGTTATTATGAATGATCCAGCAATAGTTATGATTAGTGTTACAATCATTGAAAATAAATTTACAGATTTTATTAAGTTGAATTGAAAAATAATAGTCTATATTTTTCTTGTAATTATTAGTTCCATTAGCTATAAATCTAAATTTTAATGGTGTTTTACGGAATTTGGGAATCGCATAAGGATTAGTAAATCTGTTGTAGTTTGCATTGAAAGAAATATTGAGTTTCTTATGAAAAGTTTTAATCCTGTTTATTATAGATGTTTCTGTAAGGTTGGCTGATTGATAAGTAGTTGCGTTGAGAAGTTTTTTTATGAATAATCTCAGTGTAGAATTGTTTTCATATAATGCTAAAGTTATTAGTTGCTTTATCTATTTTTGTAATAGTAAAAAGCTGTTTTAATTTACTAATATCTGATGTAAGTTGCGACCAGTTCAGTGTACTTTTAAATTTGAGGTGACTGATTTCTGTGGATATGCGTTGAAGAATTTTAGCTTTCCATTTTAAGAAGGTATCTATGGGTAAATTCAGTTGATAGCTTGCTTTAACTATAAATTCGTTGATGTTGTTTTCGAAAGTCTTGTAACAAAAATTTGTAGTCATGTTTCTGACTGGTCTAAATTTTGTACCATAACTCATTAGTGTTTTTAGTTGATGGTTTTGTATGATATTCAGGTTGCCAGTAATTATGTGCTGGTGATGAGAATCTACGTAATTGCTGTAAATTGGTGTCTTACAATGTCATTCTGCAGTTTCATCTATTTCATGGTGGTTAGCAAGCAAGTTGCTTAAGGTCCTTTGATATTTAAATGCAATCATTGGTATAGTGTCAACTGCGGGGAAGTAATCTTTACAATCTCTGATGATTCTTGAGAAATGAATATTGTCAAACTGCGGATGCAGAAAATTGACTTTAAAATAAATTTTGCGTTGAGTGAGACTATTAGAGAGTCTGAAAAGACTAAAATCAAGAATCATGTCTTTAATGATTTGTATGTCGTCGTAGCTTTCTTGAATGAATTTTTTTAGTTTGATAAGGAATTTATTAGTACAGGAGTGTAACCAGTTGAGAAGTTTCTTGGGAAAGCAGTCTGAGTCAAAAAAAAACATTTCAATTGTTTTTTCAATGCAAGTGTATTCAAAGTGGATAAAAATCTCGCATTATTTTTTATTTTGCTTCCTCTTTTTCCTCTCTGCGTTTTGATGCTGTAGAGTTTAAATTGGCTGAAAATAGACTTCTTAGAAGTATCTCTATGACTATGTATATAAGTGTTAAGTCCATATGGATAAAGTGAACGTTGTTTTAGTATATAGAGAGATTCCTGAAAAATTCGTGTTTTGTGGTTGGGTATTATATCTAGTATCTGAAGTTGAATAGAGTTGAAGTCATGGTGTTTAAAGTGTTCTAATTCTGCTGTATTAAGTTATGATGGTGTACTTATTTTAATGCTATTTTTTTGTGCGTTGAATTTTTTGATTTGTAGTTCATTTTATTGCTTTACATCATTTATTCTTTATTATTTGTCATTATTAAGTGCATGTAATTGTTTTTTAAACCTTAAAAATTGAGAGTCGCTTCTTTTTTTCCCCCCTTTCCTTTCTTCTCATTATTTATATTTTTGTGTTCACATTTGCATGTTCCAAATTTTAACCTTTCTTCAGTAGTGCTAATCAGCATATTTTGTTTAGAATTTCAAGTTATAAAGCCCTTTTAAAAAATGAAATGATTCTTTATCTTGACAGTGTATCTATTTTAACTTCATACACTAGCATAGTATGATACTGCATATCAAAAATTTTATTTATTGAAACTTAATTTTACCTCTCATTAAAGCATTAGATTTAGTATCAATTCTTTCGTCAATATATTATAATAAACACTCTAAACCTCCAGAAACTTACATCAAATAACTCAAGAAAGCGTCCTGGACATAAAATTTCTTAGAAATTGATTTAAATATGCCTTGCAGAACACAGAAGAGGTATAATGTAAAGCAAAACATAAAAGTAATGCCCAAAATCTGTTGAATTTTATTGTTTCTTGTGCAAATAATTTAAAATTTACTAATCTTCTTTAATTCATTTTAAAAATATTTTTGTTGTAATTTGAAGAAATCTCAAAACTCTATTTTTAGTTCTAGTTGCTGGTATAAAAATGCTCTCAGCAGAGAAAGGATTGAAATCCATTAATGTTAGACTGTTACGGTGAAATATATTTTTTGAAGACTATTATAAGAATATATTAAGCATTTATTTATACTCATTGATACATGTAGTGATTGTTATCTGAAACTAAATGTTAATAAAATGTTTAAATATTTAATGTACAAGATTGTGAATGAAATTTTAAATATGAATATTGTCGTAATTTTTTTTTTTTTTTTTTTAAATTTTCTTTCACTTGTAAATTTCTATTAGAAAAACTGTGCTCTTTTTTAGTCTTTTTTTACTCTGCACTTGTTTATTAAATCTAATTGTTTGAAAGGTGCTGAAAACTATATTACTAAATCGAAAATCGGTGCTGAAAAGAATAAAATGCATGTAAAAATGGGGCATGCAATGATGTTTTTAACAGTGGGGGACCAAAGTAGTATGAAAATGATGAAAGAATTTTGCTATCATTTTTAGTGCCATACTGGTGTTTTCCCATTGTATTTAAGAATTATTAAACTGTGCAATAAATACTTTCACATGCAGTGAAAATCTTTGTTGGTGTTTTATTTAACAGTTCTTTTTCTATTATGTAGTGATTCAGTATAATTCAAATTTAGTAATTACATGGCATTGTTCATTATCGAAAATCTCAGAGATCCATATATTACAATTACCATAAAAAGTTTGAAAATCATTATTTATTGTCATTTCTCCCAAAGTCACCTTGGATACATTGAGAGTTACACCTGGTTAAGAAAATTTTGAAATTTTATATTGCTTTGCGAAATAAAATTCAGTTTGATTCACCAGTGAGAAAGACTTCTGCGTTCATCATCTTATCTACGATTTCTGAAAATGAAAATGCAAAACTTTGCACTCATGCATGCTTTCTAAAATAGTTGTTGCCAAAGGCATGACTTTATCTTTCTTCCAAAACAATAGTAATTTCATCTAATAAAAATGACTGTAGAATATACTTACTTTTATAAAATTCCTTTCACGTAAAATTTTTAAAAGGTATTTTATTGTCAGGAGCTTTAATTTCAATTCAGATTTTTCTATGTTTATATTGTTTGCCAAGTATATTAATAAATTTTCAGGCAATAATCCATTTTTGTTTCTTTCGAAGCATAAATTGCTGTCTGTATACATTTACGCTCCAAGAGAAAAAATGGATTTTATAGTAATTAGAAATTCCAAAACCCTAAACAGGACTTCAGTTTTTTAAAATTAGAATTCAGCCAAGATAAGCAAACCGTTAAAATATCTTGGCATTATTTTAGATGATAAATTCGGTTTAATTCTGCATATAGAATATCTGAATGATCTCGGCAAAACAAGTCTTCTCCAGATGACAAGAAAACCTGGGGCACTTCTAAAATGTCGTACCACACGATAACAGTGCCAGCAGTCTGCCAAGCAGCAACTGCTTGGTGTACCACGTTAAATGGATATAAAGTCGCAAAAATTCTCAGCTTGCAAAGGCAGATAGCCCTCTTTAATGCCAGAGTATAAAGAAATGCGCCGATAAATGCAATACTCAGTCTTGCAGTCCTCAAACCACTATGCCTGGGTAGCACAAGAACGGGGCATAGCGGCAAAAGTCTTGAGTAGGAGTCATCACACACAATGCCATTTACCTGAACACTGACTATGAGAAGACAGTACCATCGGCAGATGGTACCCGCAGAGCAGTGTGAAATTGATAAACAGATTTCGGAATGGTTAGAGAAACGAAGGATATGCCTTTATCCATTTTTTGCAGCAATTCAACTTTTTGTTTAATGGACTTCGAAACATACTTTCGCTTTGTAGATCCTTTACAGATTAGTAAATATATATCGGAAATTCTATTTGACATAATCGAAAGTTCTAGCTTACTTTTATAAAATTGCTCTAACATTCTGCAAAAAATAATAAGCCGGTTCCAATTCGAAGATTAAGGAACAACACAATCTGCAACATTAACTGAATTAGATAATTTTAGCTTAGTTTATACCGTCCGTTATATTAAACGCGCATGCGTAAACGTATTACGCGCACACGCATATTCGCAGCCGTAAAGATCTTACGCGCATGCGTCAAAGCGACTCATGTGCAGAAAGTTTGTAGCTTTGAGGTCTGGATTATAGATCATTCCAGATTATGGGTGTCCGAATTAACGACTTTTGACTGTATAATCCGATGGCTCAAAATCTGAGTAATGTATAGCCAGTACCTTCTGCACGAAAATGAGGAATAACTATATTTTTCAATGATCAAATTGACTGAGAGGTCTTTCAAAGCAGAATTATTTTCAGTTTTCAAAGCAGTAAAGTGGGCTTTCGGTAAAAACTTGAGAACAATTTTTCTCATAGGCAGCATATCTGGTACTGAAGCATAAGTGGTGGCACCTCTAAAAGAGAACTGGTATATGCTGTTAGGGAATGTATGCTCAGTAGCGATGGTCCCATCGCCTTGCAGTGGATCAAAGGCCATGTAGGGCTCGACAGAAATCAAATGGCAGACAAGTTGTCAAAGGTAGCAACAACATACATGTTCCTGTTTAACGGGACATATTCCTATCCTGAATCAAGACTGAAAAGAAAATTTAAGTTATATGCGGACAACAGCTGGCAAATGCAAAAGGATGCAGAGACAACGACGCGTATCATACATAATTATTTTCCAGTAGTTTCGTCAGCCCTAAAATCAGAAAGCTCTATGCTGACCGAACTGTACCCAAACACTATCCCCCCTTTATTTTTGCTTACTCTCCAAACGTCGGACAAGGTCCGACAGTCCGTTAACCCTAAGGAAGTCGAGAACAAGAAGGGGATTAGAAAGTATGTGTTCTCTTTAGATACCTAAACAATCCAAGATGTGTTTGGCCGAAGCATATGTTTGTGACACTTTGTACGGGTGTCGAAGACCTGCTGTCATAAAAAGAGAAGCACTAGATATGGCCACTTGCTAGTCATGAAAGCTCAGTCTACGAGCCCGTGGTTACTATGCTGAGTAGCGATGGTCTCATCACCCTGCAGTGGATCAAAGGCCATATAGGGCTCGAGAGTCATTGAGTGACCCATTGACTAATGGGCGACCCCAATTACTCCATCATATTTTGTCACATTTTCAGGGAGAATAGCTCCAAAAAAAGTAAGGCCAGAGGAGGAGGGAGTAAAATGAGTGCACGACTCTTTTGCCAATTTCTCCACTGTTTCATTGTTATAAATATATCTACATGAGATGAAAATCCATTGAAAATGGATATCAAAGAGCGGCGAAACCAGCTTTAACTTACGCAGGATAGAAAGACTGTTTTTTTATAGCCCATTGTGATCCAGTTGCTTAGTTGCTGCAGGGAATTACGGCAATAAGATAAGGTCCACAGATCACCAAATTTCTCTTCAGCTAGAATAGCTTCGAATTTCGCTGTCTGCATTGTCAGCAATTTTGCTACCGTCAGCGAAGATCTTAGGGGCATTTTTGGTATGCTGTTTATGATTTCCGGGGCCAACTATTTAAGGTAGTTGGTGAAAAAACTGTTCTTTTTAACAGGCGAAAGAAGATTAAAGTAAAAGTGGTCCGTTCAGAGTCCCTCCGAGGGATTCAAGTACTATTGTAGAGAGATAAACTCAACGTCACAGTAAGGTAAGTGCTGAGACACGATTTGACTGAAAGGATTTTTTTTTTCAATATTTGATGTTTTCTCCACTTAATTAAGGTTATGCTATTGCTTAATTGTGTTGAACATAACTAGGAAGTTTGTTATAGTACCTTACAAGGTCCGCCTGTCTTCTAAATTGAAGAGTTTGCAGATCGGTGTCAAAAGGGGTAATTGCTGAAGGACAGCTATTGCTTAGACCAAAAAGGATACGGGCAGCGCTTAATGGGATTTTTTCTAATTATTTCAGTTTGGTATCAGAAGCAGAAAAATAATTTAGAAATTCGAACTCAAGAATGGACTGGATGAATGCTAAATACGTGTTTCTAAAGGCATCAGCTCCCCAGTCTCTGCCTGCGATGTGTTTAAGAATGTTCTGGCATTTCTTACTTTTCAAAACAATATCCTCAATATTTTAGAAATTTAAAAGAATTTAAAAAAAATTTAGAAATTTTAAAAATATTAAATGGTTTAACTCACAATTCTAAAGGCGATAAAAAAAAATTTTGCAAAATATTTTCCGGTTTTCATTTTCTAATTGGTAAAAAGTTAATGTCATTTAGATAATTTAAAAGGCAGCAGCTTTTAACTTAACACTTAAATATTCGACTGACATAAATGCTATAGAAATTCAATAAAAAATAATAAAATCTCACTATGTCAGCAAGTTTGGTACCATCAATAGATCTTTAAAAATATTTATCAATTATAATTTAGTTTAATAGTATCTGGATTAGGAAGCAATGTTAAGAATGTTTTAAACTTTGCCACTTACTATCCATAGGGCAAAAGGAGCTTAAAATGTTAAAAAAAATACATAGTCAAGAAAATCTGTAAACATGACCGTTCTCTGTATAGAGCATAGAAGTGATTCAAATAGAACATAAATTAAGTAATCAAAGAGATTCCAAAAAAGTTATTAAGTGATTTGCTTTCTTAAGTGAAAGAAAGAAAAAAATGTAAATATTCATGGAACATTTATGCAATAATTTTTACAGTAGGTAAATTAGTATTTATATTACTTCAGTGATGTTTGCCATTTATCAAAAAAATCTGATGCGGACACTACATGACTTCCTTGTAAGAATACCAGGCGGCCCAGCGTGCAGAACCACTATACCACGAAGGCTCTTCCTTGTAAGAAATATTAAATTATCCGCCTTTTTTCCTGCATTTCATTTAAACTCCCTCGAATTTCATTACAAATCTCTCATTCAATTAATTCAGTTCTCACTTCGCGGCAAGGCAAAAATACATGAAACCTTAAAATATCTTCATTAAAAATTGAAAAATATAGAAAAACATCAAACACCAAATACAGTTAAAACAACTAAGAAAATTATTGTCAATTAAAATTAGAGTTTCTACGCGAAAACGAGCAATTCGGCCAGCAGGCAAAAGGCAGATTTTTCGGTGCACAAAACTAAAAGTTTCCTTTTGGTTCCACTCGGCAAAAAGACACTGAAGCTGCAGAAACTGACTTCATTCACTATTCTGCTAAGTTTCAAACATAAACAAATATGGCTGTTATGGTAAAAATACCTGATGTGAACATCACATGACTTCCTTGTTTCGCCTGTTAAATTATACACATTTTTTGTAGCACTTCATTTAAACTAGTTTCGTCAAATTTCGTTAGAGATATATTTCTCATATACTTAATTCAGTTCTCACTCGTGGCACGTACATAAAAACTTGGTAAATAATATAAATCTGTAAATAAAAATACATAAATATTCATTAAAAATTGTAAAATAGAGACACAACCTAAAACACGAAAAACAGTTAAAGGCACTTAAAAAAACAATTTTTACAATTAAAATTAGAGTTTCTACGTCAAAACAAGCAACTGGGCGAGCAGGGAAGATAAAATTTTCGGTGCGCAAACCTGAATGTCAGCTTTCTTTTCCAGTGAACAAAAAGGCAGCAAATTTGATGTACCAGCTGATTTAATTCATTATTCTACGAAGAGTTTCAAATTTAAACAAATGGTTAGAACACAATTTTTGCAATTAAAATTAGATTTTCTGCATGAAAAGAAGCAATTCGGCTAGCGGGCATTGTCGGTGCACAAAACTGAAATTTAAATTTTGATAACACTGAGGGAAAAAACTCTGAAGTTGGTGCACCAACTGAATTAAATTACAATTCTATAAAGAGTTTGAAATGTAAACAAACAGTGACCTAGTTAGGCTTAAATCGTTGACCAATTACACAACTATGGCATCCAGATTTACTAAAGGCATATAAGTCTTAGCGGGAATATTAGAACAACATAATTCAATCACTTTTAAAGCAAAAAACGCACAAATTAACAATATATAAAAATAAATAAAAAAGCTCGCGAAGCCAGTTAACAGAGTGGCTGTATAACAGAGTATATATGTTTATAAATTTATACATGTTTCTTGCGGCAATTGCAACCAAAAAGGGCGGTGCACAACTACATGTTATAAGTCCCATAAACATGATATCAATGTTCTTAGGCTACTCAGTGTTGAGTAGTGCGAGGTACATACGTACGCACAAACGTCACGAAAAAAAAAAAAAAAAAAAAAAAAAAAAAAAAAACTTTTTTGACTTCCCTTTTAAATGCTTTTTACAGTTTGTTTTAGAAAAAAAGAGTCCTCTATTCTGCGCGTAAGCATAGATGTTATGCAAAACATCGTTCAAATGGATTCGAGAGTGGTCAAAGTGGATATTTTCTTTGAAATATGATACCCAAAAATTTTCAAGATTGCAATAATTCCTTTATTTCGCACAAGGGACTAAAAAACTATCTATTTCTTCGCAAGAATGTCAGACGTTTGAAAAACGCTGAATTGCATGGATCAAAAATTTTTGTTATTGATTTCTGACATTCTTGTGAGGAAGGGAATAGTTTTTGATTGCTGCTGTAAAGTTTGACTTTTGTCACATATAGCTGTTGCATCTTCCGATTAAAATAATGTTTCAGCGTTTAGTAAAACATTTTTATGCTTCAAATTAACAGATAAAAAATAAAAACTTGAAATTAGAAACTCTAGATTTGTTTCCTAAGTCCTATATTCACTAACCAGAAAGTTTCTCAAATGTAATTTATTTTTCTCGTTTCTGAAAATACAATGAAGTCTTCTGAAGACATTTTTTGAAGACAGTAATTTTGTCTCATATTTTAATATGAATATTTTTGCTTTAGTTTCAACTCGGGATATAAAAGGGAATACCTTTTGAATAATGGCATTACTACTAGAATTGCTAAAGAAGTAAAGATAAAGTGGCGAAATATACATTTCACAGTCAATTTGTATTATTGTTATAGAGATAATTTTATCGCGGGACAATTGTGAGGAAAATTTGAAAACTTCGTGGCCTGGAATTTTAGTTATTTTATAGTTATTCTGCTGAAAGAATTTAAAACACATAATATTTTATATCTATATTGATTAAAATTAATTGGTTTATAAATTTTATTATATTTATATAATTGAAAAGTATTCTTTTCTTCAGGAGTAAGAGTTGCATCTGAGAAAATAAAGTAAATAACATACTATCATAAAATACTTAACTAATATGTTCAGCAAGACGAGAATTATACAAGAAAAAGTTACACATTATTCATATTAAGTGGTATTTTGAAGGAACGTTGTTAACAGTCGATTTTTTTAAAATTTTAATTATGAAACTTAAAATTTAGAAGATTGCTATAGTCAAGAATACGAGAACTGGGATATAAATTCAACTTCAAAATCTGACAAATTCGAATCTTTGTTTGAGACTGATTTCAACATGACTGGCTTTGTGTGTTTTGTAAAACGGCGTAGAAGCCCCTTCTTAAGCAGCCTAAAACATATTTTTCTAGTAAAACTGCATTAAACAGGTGGAAATTTGCAATCTGATATTTCAGATTCTTTCTTGTCTTACAAATGAAAAAAATCTCATGTGTACACCACATGACTTTCTTGTACGGAGTATTAAATTATACTCATTTTTTCCTCCATTTCATTTCAACTCACTTCCTTGAATTTCATTAGAGACATATTTCTCATTCAATTAATTCAGTTCTCACTTCGCGATAATGCAAAAATACATAAAACCTCAAAATATCTTTATTAAAAATTGACAAATATAGAAAAAAATATAACACCAAATACAGTTCAAATAATTAAAAAACAATATTTACAATTAAAATTAGAGTTTGTATGTAAAAACAAGCAATTCGGCCAGCGGGTAAAAAAGCAGATTTTTCGTAGCACAAAACTGAAAATTTACTTTTGGTTTTACTCGGCAAAAAGACACTGAAGGTGCAGAAATCGACGTTTTTCGCTGTTTTGCTAAGTTTCAAATGTAAACAAATAAGGCTTCTATGGTTACAAATTTAGCCTTAGCAGCACTTAAACAACTTTTAAACTGTTGATAATTCCATAACTACTGCATGCAGGTTAACTCAAGGCATAAAAACCTTAATCGGAAGATAAGAACAACACAATTCAATCATTTTTAAGGAAAAAAATGCAAAATTCACAAGCATAAAAGAGTAAAGAAACTGAGCTCACTGTACCGAGTAACAGAGTGGATATATATATATATATATGTTGTATGAACTTAAATCCATTTAGTGCGAATACATGTTATTATTACTTGCGCAATTGCTGCAAAGTTAGTTAATAATAATTTATTTCCTAAACAGTATTGATTTATTGATTATATTATCTCCTAAGTTTAATTAAAGTAGAATTATTTTAGAAGTGTGCATCCATACTGGTAAGTTATATTTTGAATGATGATTTGAAGTAATTTGAAAGCAAAATGTTAATAATGTTTTAACGGGGACTGGAGTTAAATCATCACGAAGAATAATATTACAATTGTAAAAGGAAAAATTAAAACATGTAATTATTGTTATTGATCGGAAATTAGTTGACTTTTGAAGGGGAACAAACCAACTCCCGTTCAATGAACAATAATTGATAAAAATACGTAAATATGAAAGTGTTTCGTCTTTACTCGAGTTATAAGTTAAAGCCAAACCGGCAATTCTAGTCAGGCCAAATATTTCAGCGAATAGTTGCTACTCAAAGAACATATTCTCATGAAGCACTTTAGTCAATTCAATTTGGAGTAAAAATCAATTACTGTAGAGAAATCCTGTAAAACTCGAGTAACCGTCCCCGACACTATCATCTTTATGTATTTGAGTACTATATTATTTGTAGAAATTAAACATTGGAAATTGTCATTATGAAATCGAATTCAAAGTAAAGTTGAAATAAACATAGAAGATTATAAAAAAGTTAAATAATGCAAATTTTGTAAAAACAAATCAAAGAAAACATAAAAATAATATAGAAAATAATATAAATAAGATCAGTGAATGTACATGAAGATATAAAGGCCAGAAAGGTATTAAGTAACTTGCATTCTTTCTAGTGGGGGAGTTGGCAAAGTGTTCTCTTCGTGTCTGACTTAGAAGTGTAGGGTGTCCGAAAATTCTTAGCGGTAGTAGGGGCTTTGAATAATATCAGTCGGTAAGACTTGCGTGAAGTAATTTATGGTAGTGGGTGGGACTTGGAATTCTTGAGGGATGTATTTTGTGGAGTTCTTATCTGAGAGAGACCGTCTGTTAAGATGTTTTTGAAAATACTAGTGAATGGAAATTAATTAATTTCTAGCTAATTGTCGTGTCGCAATGATTAAGAATTTAAGAAAGGAAAAAGGCATTTTCGCTGTCCAAGAGCTAATAGACAGTCTAAAGACAGGAAATAGGCCCATTTTTTTAGTAACAGTATATGTCTGAAGACAACTAGCTTTTTACAATATATACAATTGAGTAATTACACTATATACAAATCTTTCAACTGACAGTCATCCAACTTATACCGCCTTCTCAGGTTTAGGAATAAATTATCATATCCCTGTCAGTTAAATGATTTAGAGTGAGTATTTAACGCCTGCTCTTTTAAGGCAATGGTTGATAAATTGAAAGGGAATTAGATTAATTTTGAGAATTTTGATAAGGATCAAAATTTCGCGTTGTAAATCTATTGTATCTGTGCATATAGTTTTAATTCGTTGTATTTGATTAATTATAGTATTGTTAATTACTTTTTTGGATATGTTGGAGTTCCAATTTATTAATTTGTTAGTATTGAAATTGAAGTTTCTTGTTTTGTCAAAAAGTAAAATTTTTTTGTAGTTAATGATTTGAAGATCTAGAAAGACTGTGCTATTTTGTGAATTATTAGTTTTATTAAGTTTAAGACAATTCGGATAAATGTCGGAGTTTTCAATTTTACCAAAATTATTAATTGTAATAAGGTCATCAATATATCTGTAGGTGTGTTTGTAGTAATTTAACTCTTGTGGTTGTAGATTTTTTTGGAAGTTAAATTCTTTGACAAATAAAAAGATATTACAGATCGAGGTGCTGGAATGTAAGCCCATTGGCAATCCTCTGACTTGTTTAAAAAGTTGATTTTGAAACTTGATGTAGTTATGAAAAAGTGTGCATTTTAGGTAGGTTTTCCGTTTGTCAAGAGTCATGATATTGAGTATATTAGGGAAAAGTTTTGGTAGATCAAGTAGACTGGTATAGATTTCTTCTAGAGGAAGTGAGGTATATAAGTTTTCAAAATCATAGCAGTTAATGTTTTGGATGTTAATGTTATGAATGGTATTAATGACAGGAGTGTTATTATGAATGATCCAGCAATAGTTATGATTAGTGTTACAATCATTGAAAATAAATTTACAGATTTTATTAAGTTGAATTGAAAAATAATAGTCTATATTTTTCTTGTAATTATTAGTTCCATTAGCTATAAATCTAAATTTTAATGGCGTTTTACGGAATTTGGGAATCGCATAAGGATTAGTAAATCTGTTGTAGTTTGCATTGAAAGAAATATTGAGTTTCTTATGAAAAGTTTTAATCCTGTTTATTATAGATGTTTCTGTAAGGTTGGCTGATTGATAAGTAGTTGCGTTGAGAAGTTTTTTATGAATAATCTCAGTGTAGAATTGTTTTCATATAATACTAAAGTTATTAGTTGCTTTATCTATTTTTGTAATAGTAAAAAGCTGTTTTAATTTACTAATATCTGATGTAAGTTGCGACCAGTTCAGTGTACTTTTAAATTTGAGGTGACTGATTTCTGTGGATATGCGTTGAAGAATTTTAGCTTTCCATTTTAAGAAGGTATCTATGGGTAAATTCAGTTGATAGCTTGCTTTAACTATAAATTCGTTGATGTTGTTTTCGAAAGTCTTGTAACAGTAATTTGTAGTCATGTTTCTGACTGGTCTAAATTTTGTACCATAACTCATTAGTGTTTTTAGTTGATGGTTTTGTATGATATTCAGGTTGCCAGTAATTATGTGCTGGTGATGAGAATCTACGTAATTGCTGTAAATTGGTGTCTTACAATGTCATTCTGCAGTTTCATCTATTTCATGGTGGTTAGTAAGCAAATTGCTTAAGGTCCTTTGATATTTAAATGCAATCATTGGTATAGTGTCAACTGCGGGGAAGTAATCTTTACAATCTCTGATGATTCTTGAGAAATGAATATTGTCAAACTGCGGATGCAGAAAATTGACTTTAAAATAAATTTTGCGTTGAGTGAGACTATTAGAGAGTCTGAAAAGACTAAAATCAAGAATCATGTCTTTAATGATTTGTATGTCGTCGTAGCTTTCTTGAATGAATTTTTTTAGTTTGATAAGGAATTTATTAGTACAGGAGTGTAACCAGTTGAGAAGTTTCTTGGGAAAGCAGTCTGAGTCAAAAAAACATTTCAATTGTTTTTTCAATGCAAGTGTATTCAAAGTGGATAAAAATCTCGCATTATTTTTTATTTTGCTTCCTCTTTTTCCTCTCTGCATTTTGATGCTGTAGAGTTTAAATTGGCTGAAAATAGACTTCTTAGAAGTATCTCTATGATTATGTATATAAGTGTTAAGTCCATATGGATAAAGTGAACGTTGTTTTAGTATATAGAGAGATTCCTGAAAAATTCGTGTTTTGTGGTTGGGTATTATATCTAATATCTGAAGTTGAATAGAGTTGAAGTCATGGTGTTTAAAGTGTTCTAATTCTGCTGTATTAAGTTATGATGGTGTGCTTATTTTAATGCTATTTTTTTTGTGCGTTGAATTTTTTGATTTGAGCTCTATGGTTATTGATTCGAAAGTTAAGATTGTTGCACACTTCTAAAATAATTCTACTTTAATTAAACTTAGGAGAAAATATAATCAATTAATCAATACTGTTTAGGAAATAAATTATTATTAACTAACTTTGCAGCAATTGCGCAAGTAATAATAACTTGTATTCGCAATAAATGGATTTAAGTTCATACAACATTTGATATGCTAAATAGCAGCTATTAGCGCTATTTATCTCTTACCTAATGTACCCACTTTATATATTATCTCCATCCTTTTTAAGTTTTAAAGTTATTATACAAAAACTTTACTGTATTGAAGGTTAGCAGCCTCCTTACTTTGATATCTTGCTAGTTTAACTCATATTGAAATCACTAAATGTCATTCCACTAGATGACAAACTTGAAAATTTAACGCCATGCCTGCTACAGGTAAACCCAAAAAACAATTTCTATGAAAAACATTTAACTGTATTTACATGATCACATGCGGTACTTGACATATTAAATATATAGGGCAGACTAAAAACAATCTTAACTTTCGAATCAATAACCATAGAGCTCAAATCAAAAACTTCAACGCAGAAAAAATAACATTAAAATAAGTACACCATCACAATACAGCAGAATTAGAACACTTTAAACACCATGACTTCAACTCTATTCAACTTCAGATACTAGATATAATTGACTCAGACTGCTTTCCCAAGAAACGTCTCAACTGGTTACACTCCTGTACTAATAAATTCCTTATCAAACTAAAAAAATTCATTCAAGAAAGCTACGACGACATACAAATCATTAAAGACATGATTCTTGATTTTAGTCTTTTCAGACTCTCTAATAGTCTCACTCAACGCAAAATTTATTTTACAGTCAATTTTCTGCATCCGCAGTTTGACAATATTAATTTCTCAAGAATCATCAGAGATAAAGATTAGTTCCCCGCAGTTGACACTATACCAATGATTGCATTTAAATATCAAAGGACCTTAAGCAACTTGCTTACTAACCACCATGAAATAGATGAAACTGCAGAATGACATTGTAAGACACCAATTTGCAGGAATTACGTAGATTCTCATCACCAGCACATAATTACTGGCAACCTGAATATCATACAAAACCATCAACTAAAAACACTAATGAGTTATGGTACAAAATTTAGACCAGTCAGAAACATGACTACAAATTACTGTTACAAGACTTTCGAAAACAACATCAACAAATTTATAGTTAAAGCAAGCTATCAACTGAATTTAGCCATAGATACCTTCTTAAAATGGAAAGCTAAAATTCTTCAACGCATATCCACAGAAATCAGTCACCTCAAATTTAAAGTACACTGAACTGGTCGCAACTTACATCAGATATTAGTAAATTAAAACAGCTTTTTACTATTACAAAAATAGATAAAGCAACTAATAACTTTAGCATTATATGAAAACAATTCTACACTGAGATTATTCATAAAGAACTTCTCAACGCAACTACTTATCAATCAGCCAACCTTACAGAAACATCTATAATAAACAGGATTAAAACTTTTCATAAGAAACTCAATATTTCTTTCAATGCAAACTACAACAGATTTACTAATCTTTATGCGATTCCCAAATTCCATAAAACACCATTAAAATTTAGATTTATAGCTAATGGAACTAATAATTACAAGAAAAATATAGACTATTATTTTTCAATTCAACTTAATAAAATCTGTAAATTTATTTTCAATGATTGTAACACTAATCATAACTATTGCTGGATCATTCATAATAACACTCCTGTCATTAATACCATTCATACCATTAACATCCAAAACATTAACTGCTATGATTTTGAAAACTTATATACCTCACTTCCTCTAAAAGAAATCTATACCAGTCTACTTGATCTACCAAAACTTTTCCCTAATATACTCAATATCATGACTCTTGACAAATGGAAAACCTACCTAAAATGCACACTTTTTCATAACTACATCAAGTTTCAAAATCAACTTTTTAAACAAGTCAGAGGATTGCCAATGGGCTTACATTCCAGCACCTCGATCTGTAATATCTTTTTATTTGTCAAAGAATTTAACTTACAAAAAAATCTACAACCACAATAGTTAAATTACTACAAACACACCTACAGATATATTGATGACCTTATTACAATTAATAATTTTGGTAAAATTGAAAACTCCGACATTTATCCGAATTGTCTTAAAATTAATAAAACTAATAATTCACAAAATAGCATAGACTTTCTAGATCTTCAAATCATTAACTACAAAAAAATTTTACTTTTTGACAAAACAAGAAACTTCAATTTCAATACTAACAAATTAATAAATTGGAACTCTAACATATCCAAAAAAGTAATTAACAATACTATAATTAATCAAATACAACGAATTAAATCTATATGCACAGATACAATAGATTTACAACGCGAAATTTTGATCCTTATCAAAATTCTCAAAAATAATCTAATTCCCTTTTAATTTATCAACCATTGCCTTAAAAGAGCAGGCGTTAAATTCTCACTCTAAATCACTTAACTGATAGGGATATGATAATTTATTCCTAAACCTGAGAAGGCGGTATAAGTTGGATGACTGTCAGTTGAAAGATTTGTATATAGTGTAATTACTCAATTGTATATATTGTAAAAAGCTAATTGTCTTCAGACATATACTGTTACTAAAAAAATGGGCCTATTTCCTGCCTTTAGACTGTCTATTAGCTCTTGGACAGCGAAAATGCCTTTTTCCTTTCTTAAATTCTTAATCATTGCGACACGACAATTAGCCAGAAATCAATTAATTTCCATTCACTAGTATTTTCAAAAAAATCTTAACAGACGGTCTCTCTCAGATAAGAACTCCACAAAATACATCCCTCAAGAATTCCATATCCCACCCACTACCATAAATTACTTCGCCCAAGTCTTACCGACTGATATTATTTAAAGCCCCTACTACCGCTAAGAATTTTCGGACACCCTACACTTCTGAGTCAGACACGAAGAGAACACTTTGCCAACTCCCCCACTAGAAAGAATGCAAGTTACTTAATACCTTTCTGGCCTTTATATCTTCATGTACATTCACTGATCTTATTTATATTATTTTCTATATTATTTTTATATTATTTTTATGTTTTCTTTGATTTGTTTTTACAAAATTTGCATTATTTAACTTTTTTATAATCTTCTATGTTTATTTCAACTTTACTTTGAATTCGATTTCATAATGACAATTTCCAATGTTTAATTTCTACAAATAATATAGTACTCAAATACATAAAGATGATAGTGTCGGGGACGGTTACTCGAGTTTTACAGGATTTCTCTACAGTAATTGATTTTTACTCCAAATTGAATTGACTAAAATGCTTCATGAGAATAAGTTCTTTGAGTAGCAACTATTCGCGGAAATATTTGGTCTGACTAGAATTACCGGTTTGGCTTTAACTTATAACTCGAGTAAAGACGAAACACTTTCATATTTACGTATTTTTATCAATTATTGTTCATTGAACGGGAGTTGGTTTGTTCCCCTTGAAAAGTCAACTAATTTCCGATCAATGACAATAATTACATGTTTTAATTTTACCTTTTACTATTGTAATATTATTCTTCGTGATGATTTAACTCCAGTCCCCGTTAAAACATTATTAACATTTTGCTTTCAAATTACTTCAAAACATCATTCAAAATATAACTTACCAGTATGGATGCACACTTCTAAAATAATTCTACTTTAATTAAACTTAGAAGATAATATAATCAATTAATCAATACTGTTTAGGAAATAAATTATTATTATATATATATATATATATATATATACGCATATATTTATATACTTTTGGTCGGCTCATTGCAACTAAAAAGGGAGGTGCCGAACTACATGCTATAACAGTCCTATATACAAAATTTCAACATTCTGACGCAACACGTTTTTGAGTTATGCGAGATACATACGTACGTGCGTACTTACATACCTACGTACAGACACTACGAAAAAAATCTGAATCCATTTTAAATCAGTTTCAGAATTCGTTTGGAGAAAAAGAGTTCTTTATTCCGTCCTTACGTACAGATGTCACGGAAAAACATCGTTAAATTGCATTCGATAGCGTTCAAAATGGATATTTTCCTGGAAATATGATACCCGGAATTTTTCATGATTACAATACTTCCTTTACTTCGTGCAAGGGCGTAAAAATACATATTTTTCTTATCAAAATTATAATCATAATAAATGTGTTATTTTCGGAATAGCTATGATTAAATATTGTTGTAACAGTTACTGAATAATGATTAAAAATAGCTACTTTTACTAAGTGTAAAGATGTAGTTAATTTATACTATATGTATGAGTTTAAATATATATATATATATATATAATATCTCAAGCAAGGTAGTTATTACAATACTGAATGACCAATTTGGTCTAGAAAACATTTTGCGCAATATGCTGCAAAATAAGTAAATTAGAAATTGTAGTAAGCTCGCCTAAAAGTTACCAGGAGCTGTTGCTCCAAAAAGTTCAACACGTTTAAAAAAATTAATACATATGAAAATCAAACCATTTAACAGGTAAAACATTAAAAAAACAAAATCAGATAAAAAAGTAAGCGGAAAATGGTAAATTAGCCGAACTCGACTTCCAAACTGGCTTTTCAAGGGAAATTTTTTTGGTTTGAACGTCGAATCAAGCTAACCCCATTACGCGTTTCGCCGAAACAGACAATTGAAACTTTTTCGCTACAAAATTTTTTAATTTAGACAGTGTCTTGGAAAATTTTAATAGTCTCAATTCTCTGTTCCAATTTCCCGACGCGTCCGCACAAAATGACACATTAAGGTGTTAAAATATGTAAAAACTATTCCGATACATCTAAAATCTAGACTAAAATAAAAATAAAAATAAAAATAAAAATAAAAATAAAAACAAAAATAAATAGCGGTCTGCTATTAGTCCTAAATATACAAAAATATACGGGCTGGGCCTGCAAGCTTAAAGATTTATAATTTTATATATTTTAGAAATCTGTAATTAAAATAAAAGAAAATTAAGATGAAACTAAACAAAGTGGGTCTTGCTAAGACCAAGAAAAAGTTGTAACAAAAGAAACATAAAAAACTGACCTGTGGCGATGCAGAGCTCTCCCTCTTAAAACTATGTTGAAAAGTAGTTGTAATTCCCTTCTGTGTACTTCAGTCGTGTGACTTATATAGGGGGGAGCGATGTTCTGTGAGCATCAGTCAATACGAAAAGACTGTCCGTTAGCTGCAACTCGTCTCCAATTATCGAAGGGGATCGGAAAACTCGGAAAAACGTGAAAAGATTTCAAAATGGCGTCTGACATGTAGTTGGAAGAAAAAATTGTGACTGAAAGTGAAAATGACTAATTCAGCTAAAACTACAAAACTTGGCCACAAAAGCAAGAGTAAAAGGAAAAAACAGTCATTTGTTAAAAAAGTCGTAATTCTTCAAGCTAGCGGGCGATCAAGCTACTATGAAAAACGAAAATGCCCAATTTGTTAATAAAAGCAGTAAAATTGGCCATTATGGAAATTTAAAACTATTTAAACATATATTTAAACTCATATATACGGTATAAATTAAATATAGATGTATATTTAAACTCATATATACAGTACAAATTAAATATATATATATATATATATATATACAAACACTGCTTATCAAAATTAAAGGATAAAGAGAAAAAATATGCTCACTAAATTAATGTTGCTGCCATTGCCTAATGCCGTAATTATTTATGTTAATTAAATATAATTGAACAAAAAATTGTACTTCCTGGCGATCGTTAGTGTCGGAAGTATGCAAAGTCGGTGACTGACACTGTGGTGCACCTTGGACGCATTTTAGAATTCTGGTCTGTAGTGTTGTTTAAAGTGAAAGTGGTTTAGAGTGACTAGTATTCCGTAGTTGTGGTTCAAAAGCATCATTTGGCGAATAATTGGCAGAATCGCTGGAGGTTAAAAAACAAAAATGGAGATCGCTCAAGATTTGAATATTCCTCAAAATATCATATCAAGATTTTGGAACCGATTTTTGCACTAGATCAGTTGATAGCCCCGTTGATCAACGGCGACAAAGTGCAACAACTGCATCAGAAGACGGTTTTCTGTCTCTGTCGGCGGGGAAGCGGCTACACGAGATTTAGTTTTAGATCTTCAGGCTGCCACAAGAAAGCGAATTAGCTGTTCTAGAGCTGCACGAAAGATTAGGTAGCTTTCACTGTATGCGAGGAAATCAATGGTTTGTGTCGCACTCACTCCAGCTTCCAGAAGGGCGTATTTAAACTGGTGCCGTTGTCATGCTGAATGGGGCCTGAGTATTGTTTACTGACGCGTCCAGATATGGTCTGAACAGTGATTCTACATAGTTTTGATCTGGAGAGAGGAAGGAACACAGCTTGCCTTCCCTTGTCCATAAAATATTCCGTCTATTGGCTCAGTTTGAATTTTTTGCTAATGGATGACAATGCTCGGCCTCATCGAGCATGTGCTTCAGAATACAGCAAACAGAAGATATCACTCAAATGGAGTGGCCACCTTACTCGCCCGATTTGAACCCGGCTGAACATACGTGGGATGCCTAAGGACACCGATTTCAGCGCGCCAAATTCCTGTTCGAACCTGAAATCCAGAACTTTTACATTTTTACTATCGTTGCGGTAAGAGCAGAGCTGCGCGGCAGTGTCCAATTAACAGGAAACAAGGGATTACGAGACATAAGGCGAGTGCGATGTATTTGAAACAAAATCTAGTTCAGAATGATTCGATTTTTAATTTTCATTTGATTGGCTAATTAAGAGAGCTCTAAGATTATTATTGGCTCGCTGAATTTCACTTCGTCACCATTAACGTCACCAGCCTTATGTTAAAGTCTTATCAAGCTTATTAAAATTGAAATAACACAGTTTGAAGCGATTTATTTTAAGCACATTTTTTTACTATTTTCAGGAAAAAAATGGGAGAATATCAAAATTAAAATTAAATATTCCCTTCCTCTATTTTAATTTGGATAGTTTTTCTTTTTGTCCAAAAACAATAATTGCTTATAGCTAATTTCCTTCATTTTGCAGCACAATGCGCAAAATTTTTGACCACATAGGTCTTTTATCGTTTGTTCTTACTACTTAACTTCAAATTATATATATATATATATATATAATGTTGTATGAACTTAAAAATCCATTTAGTGCGAATACAAGTTATTATTACTTGCGCAATTGCTGCAAAGTTAGTTAATAATAATTTATTTCTTAAACAGTATTGATTAATTGATTATATTATCTCCTAAGTTTAATTAAAGTAGAATTATTTTAAAAGTGTGTATCCATACTGGTAAGTTATATTTTGAAAGATGTTTTGAAGTAATTTGAAAGCAAAATGTTAATGATGTTTTATTGGGGACTGGAGTTAAATCATCACGAAGAATAATATTACAATTGTAAAAGGAAAAATTAAAACATGTAATTATTGTTATTGATCGGAAATTAGTTGACTTTTCAAGGGGAACAAACCAACTCCCGTTCAATGAACAATAATTGATAAAAATACGTAAATATGAAAGTGTTTCGTCTTTACTCGAGTTATAAGTTAAAGCCAAACCGGCAATTCTAGTCAGGCCAAATATTTCCGCGAATAGTTGCTACTCAAAGAACTTATTCTCATGAAGCATTTTAGTCAATTCAATTTGGAGTAAAAATCAATTACTGTAGAGAAATCCTGTAAAACTCGAGTAACCGTCCCCGACACTATCATCTTTATGTATTTGAGTACTATATTATTTGTAGAAATTAAACATTGGAAATTGTCATTATGAAATCGAAATCAAAGTAAAGTTGAAATAAACATAGAAGATTATAAAAAAGATAAATAATGCAAACTTTGTAAAAACAAATCAAAGAAAACATAAAAATAATATAGAAAATAATATAAATAAGATCAGTGAATGTACATGAAGATATAAAGGCCAGAAAGGTATTAAGTAACTTACATTCTTTCTAGTGGGGGAGTTGGCAAAGTGTTCTCTTCGTGTCTGACTCAGAAGTGTAGGGTGTCCGAAAATTCTTAGCGGCAGTAGGGGCTTTGAATAATATCAGTCGGTAAGACTTGGGTGAAGTAATTTATGGTAGTGGGTGGGACTTGGAATTCTTGAGGGATGCATTTTGTGGAGTTCTTATCTGAGAGAGGCCGCCTGTTAACATTTTTTTGAAAATACTAGTGAATGGAAATTAATTAATTTCTGGCTAATTGTCGTGTCGCAATGATTAAGAATTTAAGAAAGGAAAAAGGCATTTTCGCTGTCCAAGAGCTAGTAGACAGTCTAAAGGCAGGAAATAGGCCCATTTTTTTAGGAACAGTATATGTCTGAAGACAACTAGCTTTTTACAATATATACAATTGAGTAATTACACTATATATAAATCTTTCAACTGACAGTCATCCAACTTATACCGCCTTCTCAGGTTTAGGAATAAATTATCATATCCCTATCAGTTAAATGATTTAGAGTGAGTATTTAACGCCTGCTCTTTTAAGGCAATGGTTGATAAATTAAAAGGGAATTAGATTATTTTTGAGAATTTTGATAAGGATCAAAATTTCGCGTTGTAAATCTATTGTATCTGTGCATATAGTTTTAATTCGTTGTATTTGATTAATTATAGTATTAATTCAGAAGTCAAACAACAAAAATCAGCGTTAATTTATAAAATTATTTGTTTGACTTCTGAATTAGTATTTATTCGGCGTGTTATTGTGTCTTAATTAATTATAGTATTGTTAATTACTTTTTTGGAAATGTTGGAGTTCCAATTTATTAATTTGTTAGTATTGAAATTGAAGTTTCTTGTTTTGTCAAAAAGCAAAATTTTTTTGTAGTTAATGATTTGAAGATCTAGAAAGTCTATGCTATTTTGTGAATTATTAGTTTTATTAAGTTTAAGACAATTCGGATAAATGTCGGAGTTTTCAATTTTACCAAAATTATTAATTGTAATAAGGTCATCAATATATCTGTAGGTGTGTTTGTAGTAATTTAACTCTTGTGGTTGTAGATTTTTTGGAAGTTAAATTCTTTGACAAATAAAAAGATATTACAGATCGAGGTGCTGGAATGTAAGCCCATTGGCAATCCTCTGACTTGTTTAAAAAGTTGATTTTGAAACTTGATGTAGTTATGAAAGAGTGTGCATTTTAGGTAGGTTTTCCATTTGTCAAGAGTCATGATATTGAGTATATGAGGGAAAAGTTTTGGTAGATCAAGTAGACTGGTATAGATTTCTTCTAGAGGAAGTGAGGTATATAAGTTTTCAAAATCATAGCAGTTAATGTTTTGGATGTTAATGGTATGAATGGTATTAATTACAGGAGTGTTATTATGAATGATCCAGCAATAGTTATGATTAGTGTTACAATCATTGAAAATAAATTTACAGATTTTATTAAGTTGAATTGAAAAATAATAGTCTATATTTTTCTTGTAATTAATAGTTCCATTAGCTATAAATCTAAATTTTAATGATGTTTTATGGAATTTGGGAATCGCATAAAGATTAGTAAATCTGTTGTAGTTTGCATTGAAAGTAATATTGAGTTTCTTATGAAAAGTTTTAATCCTGTTTATTATAGATGTTTCTGTAAGGTTGGCTGATTGATAAGTAGTTGCGTTGAGAAGTTCTTTATGAATAATCTCAGTGTAGAATTGTTTTCATATAATGCTAAAGTTATTAGTTGCTTTATCTATTTTTGTAATAGTAAAAAGCTGTTTTAATTTACTAATATCTGATGTAAGTTGCGACCAGTTCAGTGTACTTTTAAATTTGAGGTGACTGATTTCTGTGGATATGCGTTGAAGAATTTCAGCTTTCCATTTTAAGAAGGTATCTATGGGTAAATTCAGTTGATAGCTTGCTTTAACTATAAATTCGTTGATGTTGTTTTCGAAAGTCTTGTAACAGTAATTTGTAGTCATGTTTCTGACTGGTCTAAATTTTGTACCATAACTCATTAGTGTTTTTAGTTGATGGTTTTGTATGATATTCAGGTTGCCAGTAATTATGTGCTGGTGATGAGAATTACGTAATTGCTGTAAATTGGTGTCTTACAATGTCATTCAGCAGTTTCATCTATTTCATGGTGGTTAGTAAGCAAGTTGCTTAAGGTCCTTTGATATTTAAATGCAATCATTGGTATAGTGTCAACTGCGGGGAAGTAATCTTTACAATCTCTGATGATTCTTGAGAAATGAATATTGTCAAACTGCGGATGCAGAAAATTAACTTTAAAATAAATTTTGCGTTGAGTGAGACTATTAGAGAGTCTGAAAAGACTAAAATCAAGAATCATGTCTTTAATGATTTGTATGTCGTCGTAGCTTTCTTGAATGAGTTTTTTTAGTTTGATAAGGAATTTATTAGTACAGGAGTGTAACCAGTTGAGAAGTTTCTTGGGAAAGCAGTCTGAGTCAAAAAAACATTTCAATTGTTTTTTCACTGCAAGTGTATTCAAAGTGGATAAAAATCTCGCATTATTTTTTATTTTGCTTCCTCTTTTTCCTCTCTGCGTTTTGATGATGTAGAGTTTAAATTGGCTGAAAATAGACTTCTTAGAAGTATCTCTATGACTATGTATGTGGGAAATCATACCGTCCAATGCTGAATGAGAATTGCCCGTTATGAGTCATCAGTATGGCATCACCCAGCGCAGTAAGAATCATCCCAGACAGCGCTGAGACCTGGTCGAGAGTGGAGGGTAGACGTGAGCAGACGGCTCACACGTCTTCAAGAGTTTATAAAAGGACTGTTGGTGCATCATTATGTTAATCCTGCATACCGTTAACTTCATCTTTATATACGTTTTTTATTTACTTTTATTTCTTTCTATTAAATAAACCATTTAAATATTACTTCGTGATCTCATGCTGTGAATTAAGTCAAATTCTACAAAAAAATATGGCGACCAACCGTGCGGCCTCGAATTCCAAAATGTGCGAGTACTAGAACTGTGAACTGAGTGAACTGTTGTCACAAGTTATTCGATTTATTGGATTACTCGTATAAAGTGTGGATTACCCAATTGACGACGATCATCTGTCGGGTGAGTACAAAACTTTCTTTCCAATATGAAGTTAGTAGAAATTCCAGAATCGGAAGCAGCTTTAAAGAACCGTTAAAGTTCTGAAATCAAAAGTTTGCATAAGCTTATTTTTAATACTGATGGAGATCGAAATAACCGGAAAAGATTACGTGAATTTTCTGGCTTTATATTTAAACCAGATTCTGAAGAATTTAATAAGAAAATAGATGCAGTGCAGAATAGTTTTACTTTGAATGAGTTAATTAAAATTTGCAATGTACTGTGCATAAATTCAGAAGGTTCAAAAACGGAAGTCGTAACCCGAATTGTCTCTTTCCTATGTGATTTATCTGTATTATTTGAAAATATTTTGCATGAAGAAAATAGTGATATTGAAGATGAAACTATTAATAAATTTTCTGAAGTAATGCTTGATGATAATCAAAGAGACAATCCTGGTTTTAACGAATCTCAAGTAAATAACAGTATGCAGCTTCCAATTCAAGATCATTTTAAACCTCATCTTAGTTTTTCTGATATTGAAAGTATTGTTAATCCTTTTTCTGGTAATGCATATGAAAATGTTGATAAATGGATTGATGAATTTGAAGATGTTATAAACTCTTTGAAATTGAGTGATTTGCATAAATTAGTTTTTGCTAAAAGATCATTAAAAGGTAAAGCGAAACTATTTATTCAGAGTGAACCTAAAGTTAATGACTGGTGTAAGTTAAAAAAGCTTTTGAAATCTGAATATGGTAAAGCTTTTAATTCTGCTGAGTTTCATGAAATGTTATGTAAACGTAAATTAATGCCTAATGAATCTTTAGATGAGTATTTTTTGAAAATGAAAGAAATGTGTTCGCGAGGTAACATTGAAGATGCTTCATTAATTAAATATGTTATTGATGGTATTCCCGATTCTGTGGTTAGGAAAACTATACTGTATGGTTGCGAAACAATATCTGAATTTAAACAAAGGCTTAAAATTTATGATAAGATGAGATCGGACAATGATAAGTTTAAAAATCCGAAACCGAAAGTAGACACTCAAGTTAAAGATAGAAGTAAGCTTTCGTCATCAAACCGAAATCAATCTAACGTTAATAAGGTCAAATGTTTTAATTGCCAGGAATTTGGGCATTATTCTAAGCATTGTGTAAACAAATCAAAGGGTGTAAAATGTATAAAATGTAAGAAGTTCGGGCATTACTCAACAAACTGTCCAGAGCAGACCCCCGAGACACATCAAGCAGCTTTATTACAACGAATTTGTGACAAGGATAGAATTATGAAGACTGTAGAGATAAATAATCATTTAGTTGATAGTTTAGTTGACACTGGTTCAGATGTAACGATATGCAGCGTAGAGTTATACAAGCAGATTGGTTCTCCTTATTTAAATTGTAGTGATATCACATTAAACGGAATTGAATCAAAACAAACGTACCCTATCGGCTTTTTTATTTCTGATATTTCAATTGATAGTTTTTCACTGCGTACGAAAATTTATGTTGTTAAGTCATTATGTAATCAAATTGTATTAGGTTTGGATGTATTGAGTCAGTTTAACTTCTCTTTTACTGAGAATGGCCTTCAAATAATTTCTCATCGGAATAAAAGTAATGTAAACTTGATAACTGCTGAGTCATCTCGAAATTCTAACGTGCGTTGCGTTATGGGAAATTTGAATATTGCTATCTCATTGAAGAATGCTTATGATCCTTCGCGATCGTCTGGCGTCTCTGTTAATGTAAACAAAAGTCCCGAAAGCGGAAGTAGCTCGACGTTTAATTACCTTTCACATCTGGTGAATGCTATTTCTGTCAACGAGATTGATTTATCGCATATTTCAAATGCAGAACATAAAGAAAGACTGTGTAATTTAATTAATTCGTACCAGCCTCGGAAAAATAGACAATCTGACTTCAAGATGCAAATAAATTTATGCGATGATATTCCTGTCTGTCAAAATAGAAAATACATGTCTTTCGCGGAACAAAAAATTGTTGACGATCAAATTAAGGAATGGTTGAAAGAGGGCATAATAAAGCCTAGCAATTCTAATTATTCGGCGCCTATTGTTTTGTGTAAGAAGCGTAATAATTCGAAACGTTTATGTATAGATTATCGGAAATTAAATAAGAAGATTATTAAAGACAAATTTCCACTACCTTTAATTCCGGAAGTACTTGATCGCTTAGAACAGTCAAAAGTCTTCACGACACTAGATTTGAAAAATGGCTTTTTCCATGTAGACATAGACGAAAATTGCACCAAATATACCGCATTTGTAACACATAATGGTATTTACGAATTTCTTAAAGCTCCTTTTGGTTTATGTATTAGTCCAAATGTTTTTCAAAGGTACATTTATTCAGTATTTCGTGACTTGCTAAATGAAGGTGTACTAATTATTTATATGGATGATATAGTTATACCGGCTAATGATGAAGTTGAATGTTTAGACAAATTAGAAAGAGTATTCAAAACTGCTTCGGAGTATGGATTACAAATAAATTTCAAAAAGTGCCAATTCTTAAAACGTAAAATTGAATTTTTGGGACATGTAATTGAAAACGGAACTATTCGACCATCACCTTCCAAAACTGTTGCTGTTCGAAACTTTCCACAACCGCGTAACTGTAAACAACTACAAAGCTTTTTAGGACTAACGGGATATTTTCGTAAATTCATTCCTCAGTATGCTAAAATAGCTAAACCTCTTAGTGACTTACTTGGAAAAGGTATTGGTTTTAAGTTCGATTCCGAACAACAGGAAGCTTTTTGCAGATTAAAAGAAATTCTCTCTCAGGCACCTGTTCTACACATATTTAGGCAAGGATATCCATTAGAACTTCATACTGATGCTAGTAGTCAAGGCTTTGGTGCGGTATTACTCCAATTGTCTGATGATGGTAATTATCACCCAATCCAGTATATGAGTAAGAAGACTTCACCGCAGCAAGAGAAACTCTGTAGTTACGAATTAGAAGCCCTTGCAGTAATAGAAGCTCTGAAGAAATTTCGAAACTATTTGTTAGGGACTAAATTCAAAATTGTAACTGATTGTAGCGCTTTTCAGAAACTTTAGATAAGAAAGATTTAACTCCTAAAATTGCAAGATGGGCAATGTTCATTGAAGAATTCGATTACGAAATTGTACATCGTTCAGGAAGCCAAATGAAACATGCTGATGCTTTAAGTAGAAATGCTCTAATTTTAACATCATACACATCCGATGTAACTGAGAAGATTCGGTTAGTACAACAACAGAATGAAGATGAACATGTGAAGTTAATCAAGAATTTAGTTGAGAAGGGAGAAGAAATTGGATTCTTCGTGAGAAATAATATTTTGTACAAATTTGAAAATGGTAAAGATCTTCTACTAGTGCCAGAATCCTTACAGAATGAAATCATACAGAAGGTACATAAAAAAGGTCACTTTGCTGTAGATAAAACTGTGAATGCTGTAGAGCAAGAATTCTATATTCCCAGACTGAAATGTAAAGATGAAAAAGTAATTGCTAACTGTATAGAATGTATACTGTACAACAAGAAGCAAGGAAAAGCAGAAGGATTTCTTCATCCTGTACCAAAAGAAAACGTTCCTTTGAGTACGTATCATATCGACTTTATTGGACCTCTTCCATCGACGAACAAGAGATACCAACACATTCTAACTGTTGTCGACGCTTTTACGAAATTTAATTGGTTCTATCCAGTGAAATCACCAACTACGCAAGAAGTTATTTCAAAATTGAAGCAACAACAGACTGTATTTGGAAATCCAGCCAGAATCATTTCAGATCGAGGTAGTGCCTTTACATCGAAAGAATTTTCAGCTTACTGTACTGAAGAAGGAATAGAACATGTCAAAATTACTACCGGTATTCCAAGAGGTAACGGACAAATTGAGCGAATTCATAGAATTTTGATTCCTGTTTTGTCAAAATTATCACATGAAGATTCAACGAAATGGTTTAAATATGTTTCAGATGTTCAGAGAATAATCAACAGTACAACTACGAGAAGTACAAAATATTCACCGTTTGAGCTTCTCATAGGCACGAAAATGAAGAATAAAGAAGATTTGAGAATTAGTGAGATATTGAATGAAGAATATCTAAAACAATTGATGCAAGAACGCGATGAGATGAGAGAAGATGCTAAAAACAACATTTTGAAGATACAAGAATTGAATCGAAAACAATTCAACAAGAAACGTAAGAAACCGAAACTATACAAGATTGGCGACTTGGTAGCCATTCAGAGAACTCAATATGGGACTGGTTTGAAACTACGACCTAAGTTTCATGGACCGTATAAAATCATAGCTGTTCGATTAAATGATAGATATGAAGTCGAGAAAGTAGGATGCCATGAAGGACCAAATTTTACATCTACTGCGGCTGACCATATGAAGCCATGGTCAAATTGATTCCATGCTTGTATCAGCTCAAAACCTAAGGACCTGATACTCTCCTTTTTTTTTTTATTTTTTTTTTATTATTATCTTTGCAGGTACATGATGGTGATGTCCATTCAACAGACATCGAGGACGATGCCTCTTCAGGCTGGCCGAAGCTGTGGGAAATCATACCGTCCAATGCTGAATGAGAATTGCCCGTTATGACGTCATCAGTATAGCATCACCCAGCGCAGTAAGAATCATCCCAGACAGCGCTGAGACCTGGTCGAGAGTGGAGGGCAGACGTGAGCAGACGGCTCACACGTCTTCAAGAGTTTATAAAAGGACTGTTGGTGCATCATTATGTTAATCCTGCATACCGTTAACTTCATCTTTATATACTTTTTTTTATTTACTTTTATTTCTTTCTATTAAATAAACCATTTAAATATTACTTCGTGATCTCATGCTGTGAATCAAGTCAAATTCTACATGTATATAAGTGTTAAGTCCATATGGATAAAGTGAACGTTGTTTTAGTATATAGAGAGATTCCTGAAAAATTCGTGTTTTGTGATTGGGTATTATATCTAGTATCTGAAGTTGAATAGAGTTGAAGTCATGGTGTTTAAAGTGTTCTAATTCTGCTGTATTAAGTTGTGATGGTGTACTTATTTTAATGTTATTTTTTTGTGCGTTGAATTTTTTGATTTGAGCTCTATGGTTATTGATTCGAAAGTTAAGATTGTTTTTAGTCTGTCCTATATATTTAATACGTCAAGTACCGCATGTAATCATGTAAATACAGTTAAATGTTTTTCATAGAAATTGTTTTTTGGGTTTACCTGTAACAGGCATGGCGTTAAATTTTCAAGTTTGTCATCTAGTGGAATGACATTTAGTGATTTCAATATGAGTTAAACTAGCAAGATATAAAAGTAAGGAGGCTGCTAACCTTCAATACAGTAAAGTTTTTGTATAAGAACTTTAAAACTTAAAAAGGATGGAGATAATATATAAAGATAATATATCTCTTACCTAATATAGCCACTTTATATATTATCTCCATCCTTTTTAAGTTTTAAAGTTCTTATACAAAAACTTTACTGTATTAAAGGTTAGCAGCCTCCTTACTTTTATATCTTGCTAGTTTAACTCATATTGAAATCACTAAATGTCATTCCACTAGATGACAAACTTGAAAATTTAACGCCATGCCTGCTACAGGTAAACCCAAAAAACAATTTCTATGAAAAACATTTAACTGTATTTACATGATTACATGCGGTACTTGACATATTAAATATATAGGACAGACTAAAAACAATCTTAACTTTCGAATCAATAACCATAGAGCTCAAATCAAAAAATTCAACGCACAAAAAAATAACATTAAAATAAGTACACCATCACAACTTAATACAGCAGAATTAGAACACATTAAACACCATGACTTCAACTCTATTCAACTTCAGATACTAGATATAATACCCAATCACAAAACACGAATTTTTCAGGAATCTCTCTATATACTAAAACAACGTTCACTTTATCCATATGGACTTAACACTTATATACATAGTCATAGAGATACTTCTAAGAAGTCTATTTTCAGCCAATTTAAACTCTACAGTATCAAAACGCAGAGAGGAAAGAGAGGAAGCAAAATAAAAAATAATGCGAGATTTTTATCCACTTTGAATACACTTGCATTGAAAAAACAATTGAAATGTTTTTTTGACTCAGACTGCTTTCCCAAGAAACTTCTCAACTGGTTACACTCCTGTACTAATAAATTCCTTATCAAACTAAAAAAATTCATTCAAGAAAGCTACGACGACATACAAATCATTAAAGACATGATTCTTGATTTTAGTCTTTTCAGACTCTCTAATAGTCTCACTCAACGCAAAATTTATTTTAAAGTCAATTTTCTGCATCCGCAGTTTGACAATATTCATTTCTCAAGAATCATCAGAGATTGTAAAGATTACTTCCCCGCAGTTGACACTATACCAATGATTGCATTTAAATATCAAAGGACCTTAAGCAACTTGCTTACTAACCACCATGAAATAGATGAAACTGCAGAATGACATTGTAAGACACCAATTTGCAGCAATTACGTAGATTCTCATCACCAGCACATAATTACTGGCAACCTGAATATCATACAAAACCATCAACTAAAAATACTAATGAGTTATGGTACAAAATTTAGACCAGTCAGAAACATGACTACAAATTACTGTTACAAGACTTTCGAAAACAACATCAACGAATTTATAGTTAAAGCAAGCTATCAACTGAATTTACCCATAGATACCTTCTTAAAATGGAAAGCTGAAATTCTTCAACGCATATCCACAGAAATCAGTCACCTCAAATTGAAAAGTACACTGAACTGGTCGCAACTTACATCAGATATTAGTAAATTAAAACAGCTTTTTTCCTATTACAAAAATAGATAAAGCAACTAATAACTTTAGCATTATATGAAAACAATTCTACACTGAGATTATTCATAAAGAACTTCGCAACGCAACTACTTATCAATCAGCCAACCTTACAGAAACATCTATAATAAACAGGATTAAAACTTTTCATAAGAAACTCAATATTACTTTCAATGCAAACTACAACAGATTTACTAATTTTTATGCGATTCCCAAATTCCATAAAACACCATTAAAATTTAGATTTATAGCTAATGGAACTAATAATTACAAGAAAAATATAGACTATTATTTTTCAATTCAACTTAATAAAATCTGTAAATTTATTTTCAATGATTGTAACACTAATCATAACTATAGCTGGATCATTCATAATAACACTCCTGTAATTAATACCATTCATACCATTAACATCCAAAACATTAACTGCTATGATTTTGAAAACTTATATACCTCACTTCCTCTAGAAGAAATCTATACCAGTCTACTTGATCTACCAAAACTTTTCCCTCATATACTCAATATCATGACTCTTGACAAATGGAAAACCTACCTAAAATGCACACTTTTTCATAACTATATCAAGTTTCAAAATCAAATTTTTAAACAAGTCAGAGGATTGCCAATGGGCTTACATTCCAGCACCTCGATCTGTAATATCTTTTTATTTGTCAAAGAATTTAACTTACAAAAAAATCTACAACCACAAGAGTTAAATTACTACAAACACACCTACAGATATATTGATGACCTTATTACAATTAATAATTTTGGTAAAATTGAAAACTTCGACATTTATCCGAATTGTCTTAAACTTAATAAAACTAATAATTCACAAAATAGCATAGACTTTCTAGATCTTCAAATCATTAACTACAAAAAAATTTTACTTTTTGACAAAACAAGAAACTTCAATTTCAATACTAACAAATTAATAAATTGGAACTCCAACATTTCCAAAAAAGTAATTAACAATACTATAATTAATCAAATACAACGAATTAAATCTATATGCACAGATACAATAGATTTACAACGCGAAATTTTGATCCTTATCAAAATTCTCAAAAATAATCTAATTCCCTTTTAATTTATCAACCATTGCCTTAAAAGAGCAGGCGTTAAATACTCACTCTAAATCATTTAACTGATAGGGATATGATAATGTATTCCTAAACCTGAGAAGGCGGTATAAGTTGGATGACTGTCAGTTGAAAGATTTATATATAGTGTAATTACTCAATTGTATATATTGTAAAAAGCTAATTGTCTTCAGACATATACTGTTACTAAAAAAATGGGCCTATTTCCTGCCTTTAGACTGTCTACTAGCTCTTGGACAGCGAAAATGCCTTTTTCCTTTCTTAAATTCTTAATCATTGCGACACGACAATTAGCCAGAAATTAATTAATTTCCATTCACTAGTATTTTCAAAAAAATCTTAACAGACGGTCTCTCTCAGATAAGAACTCCACAAAATGCATCCCTCAAGAATTCCAAGTCCCACCCACTACCATAAATTACTTCACCCAAGTCTTACCGACTGATATTATTCAAAGCCCCTACTGACGCTAAGAATTTTCGGACACCCTACACTTCTGAGTCAGACACGAAGAGAACACTTTGCCAACTCCCCCACTAGAAAGAATGTAAGTTACTTAATACCTTTCTGGCCTTTATATCTTCATGTACATTCACTGATCTTATTTATATTATTTTCTATATTATTTTTATATTTTCTTTGATTTGTTTTTACAAAGTTTGCATTATTTATCTTTTTTATAATCTTCTATGTTTATTTCAACTTTACTTTGATTTCGATTTCATAATGACAATTTCCAATGTTTAATTTCTACAAATAATATAGTACTCAAATACATAAAAATGATAGTGCCGGGGACGGTTACTCGAGTTTTACAGGATATCTCTACAGTAATTGATTTTTACTCCAAATTGAATTGACTAAAATGCTTCATGAGAATAAGTTCTTTGAGTAGCAACTATTCGCGGAAATATTTGGCCTGACTAGAATTGCCGGTTTGGCTTTAACTTATAACTCGAGTAAAGACGAAACACTTTCATATTTACGTATTTTTATCAATTATTGTTCATTGAACGGGAGTTGGTTTGTTCCCCTTGAAAAGTCAACTAATTTCCGATCAATAACAATAATTACATGTTTTAATTTTTCCTTTTACAATTGTAATATTATTCTTCGTGATGATTTAACTCCAGTCCCCGTTAAAACATTATTAACATTTTGCTTTCAAATTACTTCAAAACATCTTTCAAAATATAACTTACCAGTATGGATACACACTTTTAAAATAATTCTACTTTAATTAAACTTAGGAGATAATATAATCAATTAATCAATACTGTTTAGGAAATAAATTATATATATATATAATTTGACACGTTGCGTTAATTTAGGATTACCCTTTGGTTAAATAATGAATCAAAATGATCAAGAAAATCTTGTCTGAAGCTCTGATTGAAATTACAGTTTCACTTAAAAAACTGAGAAGTGCCGGAGCCTGTTCACTTAAAAAACTGAGAAGTGCCGGAGCCTGTTCCGGAGTGTCCCGCTGAACCTGACATTAGCCTTATTGGCAAAAACCCAAACGGACCGAATTATCGAACATTTGTTGTAAAGAGGAACGAAGTACAAAACATTTTTTTTTTTACTTGAATATTCCTGAATTATGTTATTCCAATTCCTTTTGTGATAAAACATCACTTCAGATTTTCAACAGCTAATAGATTATACAAATACATTTAATTATACTTTAAGCATTCACTTTCTAAATATGTACGCGCAAAAAAGATGTATTTGTGTTTTCAAAAGCAAAAGCACTACTAGAATTATATAACAAGGAATTTTTATTCTTTTTTAACATTTTTTTCGTCACATAAGCTTTGACATTTTTTCAATACATAAATAAAATCGAAATAAGATAAGGTGATCATTGAAAAAAACTTTATCAATGAAATTTATTTCGATGTTTCTATACCAAATGAGCATTTAGAAACTCTCTTAGAATTTCGAGTAGAATATTTACAAAATGACATTACATTTTAGAATACTTTTCCGTATATCGATAAAATATGCCGAATCTTGTAAAAACAAGATTAAATATAATTTAATAGAAATCACTCTTGAATTAATCGAATTAAATTATTTTGAGATTTTTAGTAAATACTGAACTTGTCAATTTATATCCTTTGTGCCTTACAGCAATAAGCTAAATCCGTTTCAGGACGCGAAATGAACTAATCAACCTCATATATAGGTTTTTCATCAATAGAAGTAAGTTTTACGACTTCATTTACGTCGATTCAAAGTTCACCTGAAGCGTTTTCCTCTATTTGTTGTTGTAATATTTCATTACATTTTCAGTCACAGATGATTTAATTTCCTCCATTCCATTATAAATAACAAAGAAGCAGTTAAATGACTTCTTCCCGTTTTCTCATAGAAAGGATTTTTTTTCTCTTATTCCCCCTTCTATTTGTGCTCCGTTTTATGTATTTTTACTTAATATGTAAATTTTATCAAGGGATCAATGTTCGTCAGATGATTTTAGCAGTGTCATCAGTCAGTAAAGATCGGTCTCAAATTGTATGGGATATTTATAGGCTGTTAATTATCTTATTATTATTCTTAAATATGCTAACACTGTTACATATTCAATAAAACTTATTTTGTAACTTCTGTGGGTGTTTTTGTGTTTCCTGTGGGTGTTGGTAGTGTAAATTCAATTTACAGTAACGCTTATTTCTTGCAATGTTATTATAACCGTTTTTAAGAAAAACTTCTGATGAAAGAATTATTTGAAATGTATTTTGATATCATACACCAATACTTTCACTATATTTAATTAGAAAGTGTTTTTACCTCGAGGTATACTTTTCTTTTATTGGAAGTTTATGAAATCTATTACTCTCTGTTTTAAAGAAAGCTCTTTTTTCTGCTCTTCATATACGCGCCATATAATTCAAAAGCGTTTTCTTTGCTTTGCATGAAGTCTCTATGTATGCATTTTATTTTGAACTGTGTTTAAGATTGTGAAAATGGTATGATTTTTTTTTAATTCCTTAACAAAATTATTTTATAACGTTACAAATGTCGATTTTAACACATAGTCTTTCAGCATCCAGATTTCATTTTCAGTGTCTGAATCTTGACTCGACTTTACGTAAAGGCCAAGTAGAAATAGATATAAATTTACATCTAAGATAAGCTATAAAGAAGTTTCACCTTTTTTGGTTGTGATTAAAATGAAGTATTAAAGAAACAGAGTTACGTTTAGAGACCATTAAAGCAACTATGAAAATATTATATTTATCAACTATTTATGCTATAGATATCTTCTAAGTAGTCCTTTCTGGAACTGACAGCCATCTGCCAATGCTTCTGCAGGCTCTGACAGCATACAACGAAGTCTGGGTAACTTACAACGAGTCTGGGTAACTTAGAAAATTAAGAAATTAATTAATGAAAAATATGCATTGAAGTATGCACGTTTCTCGTACTGTGAAAAAACGACGGTACCTACGGCCATCAAATTTTGAATGTCGTTATCCTCAACCCGATCCTTGGGTGCACTTGGAAGCCGAAATTTTGAATATCTTATTTTATACTTCATATTTGATAAGACTTTAATGAATTTTTAACTAACTTAACGATTTGAAAGACAGCAGTAGCAACACTGCATGGATTAAAGCAGTGTTACCTCCAGCGTGAGAGACTGTCTAGCGGAAATTCTAAAGAGCTATTTGTGATCTTTCTATTCAGCTGAATTTTATGTGGCGTAAGTGCGAAGAATATGATATTTAAACAATAAATTTAACACACAAAATGTTTATAATAAAAAGTCAAAAATAAGTTCTGAAAACCAAGTTACTAAGAAAATTGTTCTAAACACATGTTGCCTTGTAAATTTTTTGTAATTTTGCTATTGACTTGTAAAATGGCGTAAGTGCGAAGAAAATTATGTTTAAGACAAAAAGAAATAGATCAGTGCAACAGCAGACTGTTAGACTGCGAGCTCAGCGGCATAGTAAAAAATCTTAACAAACCTTTTGGTCCACCGTTAAAATCTGAAACCTTTCAGATTTTTTAACTCGTTTTACGATTGGCTTCTAACATTTTTTGATACTAGCGTTAGTTACCCAAAACGTTAGTTACGCCAAGCGCCAAGCGTTAGTTACCCAAAACGCTTGGCTCGTGGGTTAGTTCATAACACTATGTATCGTCCTTGGAAACAGTATGCCACACAATGGCTGAATTTCTGGCACCCTTTCCAATAGCTCTGCAGTCTCTGAAGACATATGTTCCTGTTGCTTTTATGAGAATGAGTGAGAAACAATTCCTCCTGCTTTCAATGAGAAATGCTTCTTTCGCTATTCTTTGTTTAGATTCATGGCACTTGAATGGGCAGGTTGCATGAAAATTTTGTGACTCATCCAAATTTAATATGAATAGGAGTCAGTTTCTGTTTGGAATCCCTGTGAGAAGGCATTTCTTCAAACGCACATTACAATTAAGCGCTTTGATGTATTAAATTCTTTACGCATAATTCAGTCTAATATTTGCAAGATCACGAGGAAAAAAAATCATGAAATTAAAAAATTATTTCTGCAGTTTAAGAGTCATTAGGTTTTTTTCGGGGGGGGGGAGCAGGAGACTTGAAAAAAAAATACATTGCTCTTGAATCCAGGACCTCTCGAATACGCGTCGAGTATGCTTTCATTTACATCACGAAGGCATGTGGAAAGGAGAGATAAGATACACAATATGCTCTCCCTTTAAAGGGCGACTGGAGATTAGGGGACCCCGCCGCCAAATCTTGGTGGTGACGAATTATCGGCCCCCACCTTTTAGTTCGGGAGCCACTTGCAGAGACATGAGGTTTCTTCGAAGCAGGAGACATGAAAAAATACTGTGGTCTTGCAGGGCTTCGAACCCTGGACCTCTCGAATACGCTTTGAATTACATCACGAAGGCATGCAGAAAGGAGATGGAAAATACTTTATACAATAAGCCAATTATAAGAGATAATAAAAAGATAGATCATGTGGTGGCCGTACCAAGGAATATTTTAAACATTATTATAGATTATTTTAATAAAAGGAAGATTGTGTATGAGAATGAAGATGGTCTATCTATAATTATTGATTCCAGCAAGGGTTGCCTTCAGGGGTCTTCTAGTGCTCCTCTGTACTGGAACCTCATTGCAAATGATTTATTGAAAAGACATTTTCCTGAATATATACGTTTGATAGCCTATGCTGATGACCTTATAAAACGTAAATATTTGGAAATAATCGAACAATATTTTAATGAATTAGTCTTGGAATTAGAGGAATGGGGAGAAAAAGAAGGATTAATGTTAAAAATTTTATGATATTTAAATGACAAATGATATTTAAAAGACAAATACTGTGTTCTTTCCCCGTGCAGGAAAGCAGACACGAGAACCAGGGTTGAAATACAAGAATCAGAGAATCAAGTTTAAAAAAGAAATTAAATATCTTGGCGTAATTGTGGATGATAAATTAAATTTTATTTCACATTTTAATATGGTTCATAAAAAAATCAGAATATATTTTAAATTATTACAGGATGAACTTCCCCAGTGAAAATCTGTCAATGAAAAATGCCATAATAAGGTCAATCTACGAAACTGTTATGATTCTTCAAATTATGTATGAAATAGGCGCATGGGGTTGCCGGGCGGAGGAGCTGGTTAGACTTCGTATAAAACTGGACACAATGCAGAGAGCTTGGTTACTAATGCTTACAAGATGTTTCAGAACGACCTCTACCGAGGTTTTTTGTATCGTGGCCGGTGTGCCCCCTCTCTCCAAACTATTTGTTTTATATTATGATAAATTTCGTTTAAGAACAGGAAATATTGCTTTTAAATTATATGGAAATTCTATTGTAACACAGTGCCTTGTTGACAACTTGGGTCCATGGCTTCGTGGGGTCTGCGCCACACTCGAACCCTACCATTAGCTCTTACCAACTGAAATCGTGACTCATCTGACCAAGCCACGGTTTTCCATTCGTTTAGGGACCAACCGATATGCTCACGAGCCCACGAGAGTCGCTGCAGAGGATGTCGTGCTGTCAGTAAAGGCACTCGAGTCGGTCTTCTGCTGGCATAGCCCAAGGAAGACAAATTTCGCCGCACTGTCCTATCGGACACGTCCCTCGTACGTCCCACATTGATCTCTGCGGTTATTTGACGCAGTGTTGCTTGTCTGTGAACATTGACAACTCTACGCAGACGTCGCTTGTCTCGGTCGTTAAGTGCAGATGGTCAGCCACTGCGCTGTCCATGGTGGGATGTTATGCCTGAAATTAGATACTCTCGGCACACTCTTGACACTGTAGATCTCGGAATGTTGAATTCCCTAACAATATTTTAAATGGAATGACCCATGCGTCTAGCTCCAACTACCATTCCGCGTTCAAAGTCTATTAATTCTCGTCGTGCGGCCATAATCACGTCAAAGCTTCTTCACATGAATAGCTTGAACACAAATGAAAGCCCTGCCAAAGCACTTCGCATTTGTACATTTTCTACGCGATACTACTGCCATTTGTATATTTGCATATTGGTATCCCATGACTTTTGTCACTTCAGTGTATATCCACTCTGTTACCCGGCTCAGTGATCTCAGTTTCTTTATTCTTATATATTTGTAAATTGTACATTTTTTGCTTTAAAAATGATTGAATTATGTTGTTCTTATTTTCCGGTTAAGGTTTTTATGCCTTTAGTAAATCTGTATGCAGTATGTTTAGAATTATCAACACTTTTAAAGTTGTTTAAGTGACGCTAAGCGTAATAATTTTTTTTTGATGGCGGCCATTTCTTGTTTACATTTGAAACAGCAGGATAGTGGATTTGTTGCCAATCTAGAGAAACTTAGCTTCGCAACAACAAAGATAACGCTTTCATTTATTATTGCGAATTAAATCATGCTTAATCCTTTCTGGAATTATTTTGAGGAAATAAGTGTTTAAGATTTACTTCGTAATTTTTAATATAGATATTTTGAGTTTTTATGTATTTTTGCCTTGTCGCGAAGTGAGAACTGAATTAATTGAATGAGAAATACTCAATCGTCTGTGAAAAACTTTTCTTTTTTGTTTTGTTTGCTTAATTTCTTTTATACATCCTACTAGCTTTATTTGAATAGAACATGTGGCAACGATTAGATAATTCTTTAAATGATATAAATTTTGTGCATTCTGAGTTATAATATGAACGAAATATAATACTGTTAAGTGAAGCTAGCGCCAGAGTGTTGCTATGGTAAACAAATAGAGTGAATTTTAAAGAATGAATTTATTCTATTGTGGTTTATGCGCTGTCGGCGAAGTAGGTTTAATTCAATCCAAGAAGTTTAAACGAAATGCAAGAAAAAATGCGTATACTTTAATATTCCGTACAAGGAAGTCATGTGGTGTACACATCAAATTTTTTAATATCTAGTTTTTCCCTTTTTATAGTTTTTCACAAACTACACGGCTTTCTTAAATCCCGGAAATAGAATAAATTTTTTTTTGGGGGGGGATAATCAAAAGTTACGCAGTTTATTGAAGACTGCGAGTTCAACTGATACCTTTTGTTTGAAATCAAAAATATTTAAAATATTATTTTGATTTTTAATGAAGAACCATTTTTTATCTAATATTTGAAACTGTATACTCAAACGCAAATTTTTTAATTCATGTATGACAATCCTATAAAAGTTTAAAGATATGAACATATTCATTATAAAACGCTAGTTCTCAATTTGATATTGAGTAAAAGCTGTAGAAAATTGTTTGTCCCTATTATAAGAAATTTGATAAATGAATTTTACTTCGTCGACGGTACATACAGGGCTCTGTCTTTAGCTGTACGCTTAAGATTTTTTCTTTCGAAGCTAAACCTAAACACTGTTTTGGATTCTGAGAAGGAAATTGCATAAATCTGCATATCATTCAGAACTTTTCTGTCCTAATTCATGAAATTGATAACAAATATCTTTTCAGCAGTTACATCAGAACTGTATAACTTTTTTTTAAAGAACACTGAGATTACATCTTTATATCTACAGTATCAGCCATCTAACTATGCATCAACTTTATCTGTCAAATGCAGTTACTAACTGATTAAATACACCACAAAAATGTAGTGTTATTTTATGCAATTTCTCCTTTCCTTTTCATATTTTTTTACGAAACAAATTGCAAATGTATGTTTTTTAATCAGGTACAGACACTTAATTCCGAAGTAAATATCGTGAATTATGCAACTAATCGCGGTTGAGAAGAAAGTAATGTGCCCGGGTAAGCTGATAATTGAAATTCAGTGAAATTAAAATGATATCAATAAATTCGAAATTAAAATGACATCAGTTTTTTTCAAATTTATTTAAATCTAGGAAGAGTTTATACAGTTTAATACATAGTACAGTTTAATGTGTTTTACTGTCATGCACACTAACTAAAACTCTTAACTAAGATTGTGTAGTGGCAAACGTGAACGAAGGGTGTGTAAGTCCCTTTTATTAAAACTCAAAATATAGAACAGAAGCCACTTCTAGTGCTTACAAACTCAAACAGCATTTATGGCTATAAATCAAAATAAGAATTTCAATTTTTTAAACTAGTACACACATAAGTAGAGATTATCCAAGAGGCTAGGCAGAAATATTTAAAACGAAAGTTGGCCTTTTTACTTTCACGGGCGTGAAAAGGCTTTATCGGCAAGAATAATTAACGCCGTAGACAGGAACGTTTTCATAAGATAGCGAACTGGTAACGTAGTCTTCAACAGGCAGAACACGCTCTAACTAAGCAGCCTAAAACATATACAGCTTAACATTGCCCTGTGTCACCTCAAAGCACCACTTCCGCACACACATTCCATTACAAAATCTGCTCATTTCCATCTCCCTTTATATTTTTGCCTCCACAATAAAGTTGTCACTATTTTAGGCTTTAGTAGTGGCCAAGCCTGAGTAGGCTAAGTGCCCGCCAATGGGGAAAAATTTGAAAGACTCTGAATATATAACTAAAGGATACTTCCTTTTTAGAATTTTTTGCTCTTTAGTTTAAATTGTTCTTTAGCTTGCTAATCGTAATTTGCTTGTACAATTTGATCATTTCAATCCTCTTCTTAGAAGAAGAATCTCGAAACTAAATACTCGCAAAATCTGTTAGAATTAACATTTTCACAGTTCTTTATTTGCTACGTTTTAATTTCGTCTGCGCGGATTTTTGCAGGTTAGAAAAGTTTTTTAAAATTGGATTCTTTTATAATGGCTTTTTGCATTTATGAGGCATTATTTTAAAAGCTTTGTTACAGAGCTTAAGCTATAAAGGAAATATTACTGTTTTTCTTTTATTGGAACTGTTTTTATTTTCGTTTTCAGTTTATGTCATTTTATGTTTTGATATATTTAGTTTATTAGTAGAGTTTGCTAATTTTTCTCTAAATGAAGGTTGAATTCCTAAATTAATCAGGTTTAAAGTCTTTTATACCTTTATACTTCTTACTATGCTCAGTTTTATTTCTTACTATAATTTTTATTACATCATCTTTCAGCATTTTTAGAAAGAATAGTTTAAAATTTAATTTTTCGCATTTTTTCTTATATACACTGTACATATGTGTACTGTATATACATCTTTTATACACTGTACACACATATGTATGTACGATTATTTCTTTTTACCACAATTTTTATTATAAGGTTTTTGTTAAAGCAGTACAATTGATGAGCATTTCATACGTAGGCCGTTTCACTTCAAAGTGATTTGTTTTGCATTTTCATCCACGTTACTTGGAAATATGTATGTTTAATTAGGTTAGAATGTCACTAACTGAATTAAAAGCTTAAAACTGCGCTTAAAGAATCTGGCGTCATGTGTAGGGGACTTATTCTCATCTTTTATCACACAATAGTTTTATAATTACGTCTGACTGTCAGACTTTTACCCAAACAAGACGAGCTACAACATTGAAGAGGTTGAAGTTAATTAACATTTACTTAATTAAAAAGTTTAATCCAAGTAGAGTTTATCCTCAGGTGTTAAACTTTTGACAGCTTTTTTTTTTAAGCCTCTGTGTAAATCTTTCGTGAACTATCATTTTGTCCGCCTTTTGCGGTTATTGTCAGGAGAACAAAGAAAAAGATGTACTCATTCATAAAGTTCCAAGCAATTTTCTTTAGTTAGAAGTCATCTGCAGCCTTTTTTTGCGAATGCACAATAGTCAACTTATAAGGTATTTTATCCCCCCCCTTTCCGCATGGCTTCATGATGTAATTGGAAGCATACTAGACGCGTATTTGAGAGGTCCAGGTTTCGCGTCCTAGTGACGGAGTGACTAGTACTAAGTGATTTAGCATGAGTAATAATGGCAACTATTGGCAACCAGTTCTGCCTGGAATTGTTATTGGATATATATTGGAAATATTTTATGTAAAAAATTAGAAGGAAAGGAAACTAGCGTAAGATTCATTATTTAAGTAAATATTTAATTATAAAAAATTCATATTAACCTATACTTAAATTATAAAGGTAAATATTCTACAATTAAATTATAAAGGAATACATTATTTTAATAAAAATTTAATCTTGAAAAAGGATTTAAATATTTACAGATGTATATATATACGACGATATGTTAAAATTTGTACATAAAACAAAAATGTCTGAAGTCCACTATTCCAATGGTCTGTTACTTAATAATACACTGGTGTGCAAAACTTAAGGACGTAGTCGAAAAATTAGCATATCAGCTGAACGAAGAGGCAGAGCGGACAGAAAGACCAGGAGATTAAGTAAGGTGATGTACGATAGCACATGCGCACATATGCAGGTAGACGTAATGGGGGAGTGTCTGAGTAGTATAAAGCATGTTGTCGGTGTAAGATCAGTATTTCTGGCAAAGAGATTGCACGCCGTATAGAAGTTAAAAATCACACCGAGTTGCTGCCTCAGCGAGAAATGGCGAATAATCAATCTGTTAGACGACATCTGGATGCTTTTACCCGAGGTCGAATCATTGGGAAGTTGGAGGAAGGCCGCAGTGTGACAAGTGTGGCTGCAGAGTTCGGAATTGCTCACAGCATCGTTTCACGACTTTGGAGACAATTTCAAACTACAGGAACAGCTATCCGGGGGTTTAGTAGTGGTCGTCCACGAGGAACTACACCCGCAGATGACCAGTATATTGCCTTACAGGACAGAAGAAACAGGCGGCAGACAGCGGGAGAAATCGCTAGACACACAGCACAGGCGACTGGACGACCGATATCGCGTTTTACCGTGGCCAGAAGACTGCACGGTGGTGGTCTGTTTGCACGACGCCCTGTACGGTGTGTACCTCTAACGCCTGCCCATCGGAGAAGGCGTTCTCTGTGGTGCCGGGAACACCGGAATTGGAGAGACAATTAATGCGTACGAGTACTCTTTACAGATGAGAGCAGATTCAGTCTGAGTAGCGATTCTCATCGCATACTCATTTGGAGAGAGCGGGGAAGCCGCAATCATCCCTCGAACATCATTGAAAGGGACAGGTATGGAGGTGGCGGTGTTCTCGTTTGGGGAGGCATCATGCTTGGTAGTCGTACAGACCTTCACATCTTCGACGCAGGTTCAGTCAACGGGACCCGTTATTGTAACGAGATTCTTCTTCCATATGTGCGTCTTTTTGGAGGCGCTATGGGTCCGCAGTTCCTTTTCATGGACGACAATGCACCATGTCATCGCACAGAAGCTGCCGAACAGCTCTTAGAGAATGAGGATATTGAACGTATGGATTGGCCGGCACGATCTCTGGATCTCAATCCCATCGAGCATGTATGGAATTTTCTTGGCAGACGCTTGGCAGCTCGTACCTTACCACCATTAACGATTCCGGAGCTTCGATTGGCGCTGCAAGACGAATGGGCAGCAATGCCTCAACAACTCATTGACACCCTCATTCTCAGCATAGGCAGACGCTGTGAAAACTGCCTAGCAGTCAGGGGAGATCATATCCCCTATTAAAGACCAGATGTTTCTTGCTGGACACCCATCACAGGGATGTTTCGGCTTTCAGTCGCATTGCGCTCCATGCTACTTTTTCAATAAAGCTTCTTTTTATCCCTCTGATTTCTCTATTAGTAAGCGTTGCTTACATTACTCATGTCCTTACGTATTGGGGATCTTACGGTATTAAATGTGTTGATTTGGAAAGCTTTTGTACAAAGTTATATTGAAAAAACCGTCTCGTCCTTAATTTTTGCACATCAGTGTATATTAGAAGAGGCGAAGAGAAAACAAAAAAGTGTGTATAGCGTGGACTTACTCAGCTGATGAATGTTGAACAATGTTTTTACCAGAATCATTATGCACAGTGAAATTTTCGATTCATTTTATGATTTATTTCGTTAGCTGTACTGCTCATTAATGTTGTGAGAAGTTCGAGTTATGTTTAAAATATAACAATAAAATAATTGATCCACTTTCGTTTTAGTCGTCTATTTATTTTTAATTTCCTTCCATTAATCTTATCGCTAAGTCTCAAAATGTATATAAAACTTTGGAGTTTGATTTAGGCTTTACTTTTAATTCTCTTTTTCACATTTCCATGCAGTTCAAACCGTAGCGAGTTGAGGTTTCAACTATTCGATTCGTGAAAGAATTAGGGAAATCAGAATTTAGGAATAAATTAAGTTTCTAAATACTGTTACAGATTTTGTACACTGCTCAAAAAAAAAAAAAAGGGGGGGGGGACAGTGCTATATGTCCCGTTCTACTGGGCCGATTGACAAAATTCAAACTGCGTTTTTCATCTCTCGAAAGCGCGACTTAGGATATATATTAGATTTATACACTCACGTTTGTGAAAATTGCAACACCAAGAAGGAATCGTCATAATTGAATGCAATTTAATACACAGTTGAGTGGTAGTGGTACAAATAAATGATTAAATGTTCAAAGCAAACAAACAAGAACAAGATATCAGAATCAGTATTTTGTGTGGCCACCACGCGCCGCAATAAGTGCTGCTACACGACGTGGCATGGAGTCAAACAAAGTTTGAATGTCTGACTGAAGAAGAGCATTCCATATCGTTTGTACGCGTACCCAAAGTTCGTCTGCAGACGCAACAGGACGAGGATCACGAGCAAGACGCCGACCAATGACATCCCACACATGTTCAATTGGCGACATATCCGGGGAACACGCAGGCCAAAGAAGAAGCTGTACCTGCTGCGCTGCAAAGAAGGATTTAACAATCCAAGCAGTATGAGGGCGGGCATTGTCCTGTTGAAATACAGCGCCTGGCAAGCTTTGAAGGAAGGGAACAGCTTCGGGCTGTAGAACTTCACGGATATACCGGTTGCTGTTCAGATTGCCCACAATTCGTAGCAATTGAGATCGTCTATGATATGCTATGGCGCCCCAGACCATAACTCCGGGTGTTCGTCCACTGTGGCGTTCGATAATGTACTCCGGAAGGTGGCGTTCACCGGCATAGCGTCTGACACGAATGCGGCCATCATGGTACCACAAATTAAAGCGGGATTCGTCAGAAAACACGACATGCTGCCAATCAGCACGCCAGTCTCTATGCTGATTGGCCCATTGTAGCCGCAGACGGCGATGGTCGTGCGTTAGGGGGATCCTGTATAAAGGAGTCCGTGCGCGCAGTCCACACTGCAGCAGACGTCTACGAATTGATGAAGCACACAATGAAACACCTGTAGCTATTGACCACAGTGCTGCCAATTGTCTAGAGGAAGCTGTACGGTCCGTCCGCGCCATGCGGACCAGGTGTCTATCATCGCGAGCTGACGTCACATTTCGGGGTCCACTCCCGGATTTCCGAGTTGTCCGACACTCGTCCGTCCACTGCTTCCTGTGCTGCTGTTACGCTGCACACGAGAGGCTACTGCACGATACGACAATCCAGCTTCACGAAGGTCGATGATTCTCCCTCGTTCAAACTCTGTAAGTTGTTCAAATCTCGCTCTCTTTCGTCGACGAGGCATAAGTACAGATTGAGTTAACGTTTACCACTAGCAGATAACCACCGATAACCATATACGCCTCGCTACAGCCGTCTATTTATTCGGATCCATCAGCCGTTCAGAGGGCGCTGCTCAGCATACGCATGCGTTACGGATTTGCAATTCTAATCATTTGCATATCATTTGCATATCATGCGCATTTCCTGAAAATTTCAGCTCACTCGCGTAAGTCCTTCATGGTGTTGCAATTTTCACAAACGTGAGTGTATATAGCACTATTCTAACATAGGTATTTTGACACAAAATCGGTATTTTTGTGAAATAACATATCAATATTTTTCCATATTTCAATTCTACGACTGAAATTATGCCAGAATACCATGTTTTGTAAAAATCGTACGAGTAGTTTTTAAAATATTTGCTCTCAAAATTTTAGCTCCTCAATGTTAATTGAATTTGGTAAATATTTATTAATATCTCTTTTTTTATTAAACTTTTATTATTTTTCCTTTCACATTTCGAAATTTAGGTTCATTCGAAATAAAATTTACCCATTTTATGTGTTTTATTTTTTAAATTTCTATTTTTAAATAATTTTTATAAATTTTTCGAAAACATTTTTGAATTATAACCTATAAAATTTTTACCATCATCTTAAAGTAGGTGTAGTTTTAAGCATATCTGCAAAAAATTAGATTTTTTTATTCAAAATTTTCTAAGATATACACGAATTTACATATTTTCGCGTTTTGAAATTTGGCATCTTTTTTTTTTTGAGCGATAATAACGCCAAATGTGGTCTATGGATTTTTGTTACAGTGAATTGCCACAGCTATTTTCAACCTTAAATTTCAAGTAAAATTTTACAGAGATTTAGTTATATGAAATTTTTTCCCTTAGTGATGCGTAATAAATATTTATTAATACTATATGAAAAGCTATTTTTTTAAATTATAGATTATATTATTCAAATTTTTAACTATTTCTTTTAATTTCTCTCTAACTTCTTTTTTAAAAAAAGAGTAAATTTTTACCTTCGGCGTTTTATCGTCTGCTACTTTACTTCGTTTAAATCAAATTGTCTAAAACCGAGAATTTTCTTTTGATGTTTATTTGAATTTTATGACATTAACTGCATAATTTAACTGTTGCTTTTGAAGTGGCTGAAAGAGTGGCTGATACTATCATCCATATTTTTAAAGCACAGTATATTTTTATAGAAACATAAGATTTAGAATAATTTTTTATAAAAGTCAAATTATGATATAAACATACAACCCTCTAAAGACTGAATTAATGGAAGTTCAATGGTTATGTAGAAATGATCTGCAGCTACTTAATGGCTGGATAAGTCAGCAGATTCTGTGGACAAGTAAGAATAATTATATAAACCAACATTCTGGATTCAATTAACAACGAGGATACGATGTTTATTAAATGAATTTAAGAAGTTTTAAAACATGAAAAATCAACTAATTTTTTATCATAAAATGTATTTTTGTGCGTAGCATATTTTCATTATAACCTTAAAATTCTAATTTAGAATGTAATTGTCAAGAACTGAATCCTAATCATCAGTAATATAATAAGTAATTATTACGGTTATTAATAAATCCTTCTTATAAAGTAATTGTAAATATTTCAAAAAACTTTCTGTCTGAATGCAAACATTTTTCTATGCAAATATTTTTAATTTTATATTAATCAAAATTGCACACCATATTATTTATTTGCACTTCAATTCTTACCGTCAGAATTGTCAAGAACTGAATCCTAATCATCAGTAATATAATAAGTAATTATTACGGTTATTAATAAATCCTTCTTATAAAGTAATTGTAAATATTTCAAAAAACTTTCTGTCTGAATGCAAACATTTTTCTATGCAAATATTTTTAATTTTATATTATTCAAAATTGCACACCATATTATTTATTTGCACTTCAATTCTTACCGTCAGTTCTAGTAGAATTTACAAATCAATTATATTTAATTAAGGACTGGATTGGATTGAATTGGATTATTTAATTATGACAAAGCACACGAGGGCTATCTGCCTAAAGGGAGGGATGCCTTCGTGGAGGACTTTCTAAGGGAAACTGGCTCGTATACACGTTACACATCGGGAAAACCACAAAAACGCCCATGCAGACAGCCTGTTCGCGGGATTCGAACCTCGGACTGAACTACCAGCGTTCAGCGTCTTTACCGCTCGGCCGCTGGTGGGCTATTTAATTAAGGAATGACCATCTAAGTTTAGAAACAGTGTACCGTAACAACAATTAAATTATTGGCGCCGTATCTTTCATATTACTCCCGATTGGTAAGCTACATGATTTTTAATGAGTATTCGGGTTTTGCTCGTAACTTCACTTGGAAATCGCGCTTAAACTAGGTTAGTTGGTTATTTGAACATAGAATGAACATGGGAGCTATTTGATTAAGATGCTTTCATAGAGAACCTTTGTAAAGAAAACCTAGAAAACTACGAAAACCAACCATGCAGCCTGTGTTAGACATTGCAACAAACAATTAGTATTTAACAATCTTCAAATGCTAGGCAACTGATGAGGCTCCAATTAAATCTCCAATTTAATATTTATTTGTAAATATTTAAAATATTGTTGTATTCTTAGACACAAAAAGAAGAATTTAAGTTTTGTTAACTCGTTAGTAAACTACCAAGCCGTAGTGCAAATGAATATTCAATTTCTTTTGCAATAATTGAATTCACTTAATATTCTTGGAATATGAGCTAAAGAAGGAACGTTCACGAAAGATTAAAGAAGTGTTTAAATCCAGTGGTATTAGGTTTGTCTTACAAGCTCAGGATCAAAAGGATTCTGCAATTACCCTAGTAGTTGACTTGTAAATGGCTGTGAATTAAGCAGATGACTTTTAATCTTACGTTTTCAGTCAGAAAACGTATTCCAAATGTTTTGTATTGCATGACAATGTATCTTTTCATTATTCAATAACCAGTCGGAGAACCGCTTGTGTTCGACTGGTTATTCAATAACCAGTCGAAAATAAGTATGTGTACTCAATCGTCCTGATTGTTCTTCAAATTTGTCTTCTTGCAATTTTTTTTCTTTCCCAAAAACTAAAGTTGCCTCTCAAAGGAATGTTTTTTGACATTGAAGAGACAAAATGAGTATGACATCTACTTTCAGAGGCATGTCAAAAACAGATCTCTACAAGCCTTCTCTTCCATTACATGTGCAGTCGGACAAAACGTTGCATCAGAGTGAATTCTATAATCTATTTTTATTACACTCTGATTACTTTATTAACATACAGTGAATATATACTAAACCTTTTACTTCAGCTTCAGTAATTCGGAATTTTTGACGGAATTGTTGTCGGAACTAGGACTTAGAAGATAAGTCAAATTAAATATTTCGATAACCCAATAAATTCAAGGTCGAAGTTTCAATATTTGATTTTCGGAGGGAGGGGAAATTTTTTCAGTTTTGGTCCATTATCCTAAGTATATTTGCTTCGATTCTTTGTTTTTCCAAAAAGCGAAAAATTTACGCATGGTATACATATAACGCATAGCTTCAAATTAAAATTTAATAATATACAGGGTGGTTATAATTAAAGTTCCACATTGAAACGGTCATAAAAGGAAAACTGCTGGATCAAATGTTATCAAACTTGGTAATCGTGTAAAGGAGGTCATGGGAATTTATTTTCCGCGTAAAAAAGGAAGTTAGAAACCTCACCACCAGGGGGAAAATGGCGCTGTATGCAATATTGTTAAACGAAATATGGGTCGGAATTTAACTTAACCTTTTGTTACACGGGTTTAATAAGTTGTATACCCTTAAGAAACGTTGAAGTAAGCAAATTACCATTTAAAAGGCGTTAAATTCGATAAAAGTCGAGTGCGCCATCCGTGTAGGTGAGAAATTCGTCCGTGAAACCCACAAATTAGCGATTCGAAATTATGAGATCGCAAATCACTCGCACAAGTGCGTACAATCTGGAAATCGTTTTCTTACAGATCGCCAATTTGTAATTTTTGAAGCCTGATTCGGCCCTAAAACATGAAGATACTGATTCAAAACGCTTTTAATCGATTTGGGCCAAAGAAATCCCTCATGTTATCTATCTACTTCCATTGCATTCTCCTACTGCTTTCGATTGCATAGCAGTCATTCCACACCGTTTAGTGTTGAATGACAGCTAGTTTTATAACTGAACCATTTTTCTCTTAAGAGCAGTCGATAGCTGGACCACTGTGATTGCAGCTCACTTAGAGTCAATGTTAAAATGTTTCCTAATACATGAACTGCAGTAACGTGGCATTTTAGATACTACGATTTTTATGCAGGGCTGGGCCCCACCTCACGTGTGTCGCACAGTTACTTAGGCATTTCACGAATGAACGTCTTATAAGCCGACACTTCCCCTCTTCCCACCAGACCTCAACCTCTGTGACTTTTAGCTATGGGGTTATCTCAAAAGCACTGTTTATGGTGATAATCTAAATAATTTGGCAGAAATGAAAAATGTCCGTAACATTCCTCCTGATATGTTAAGAACTGCTGTTGAGAATGCAGTAACAGGACTTAACTTGCTCTCGGAAAATGCTGGACGCTACATTGAACATGCTTTGTAACACGTTTCGGAAACCATTAAATACATTTTAAACAGATGTTTTCATGTCTTATTTCATTTACCAATATTGCATACAGCGCCATTTTTCCACTGATTGTGAGTTTTTGAACTCTTTTTTCCCGCGGAAAATAAATTCCCATAACCTCCTTTACACGATTCCCAAGTTTCATAACATCTGGTCCTGTAGTTTTCCTTTTATGATCATTTCAAACTGGAACTTTAATTATAACCACCATGTAAATTAAACTTTAAAAGTCTTATAGTTTGGTTCAAGTCCCAGCTTTAAAAATATGTATATTTAAATATAATATTTTATATTAATCCTCTTAGAAAGAATGTTTTAAGATGCTAATTTTTCTCTCGCGTTATAGATTGTATAATAAAACATGATCTTTAATATGATTTAGATTGTTTCAGCCGATATAAGAATCGGGTTACTCGGTGGTACAGAATAAACCCTGCTGGACTGTTTTATTTCTTTGTCACTTAGCAAAATTCTTTTAATTAAAATATTTATCTTGTGGGCTTCGCTTTAAACTTTATTTATAGTTAAAATGACTAGAAAATGAAAAGCTGTCTTCAGCTGAAACGCAATTCGTGTAATTGATATTTTAAAAAATTGACAAGAATGCAAAATTTATGGAAGTCTAGCAATCGAAAAATCTTAATTTTCTTGTGTGAGCACTTAAAATAACTGTAGAAGCAAAGAAGAAAATTAGGGAGAAAAGTAAGCAAACATTTGCAGGGAAATTTGGCTATCAGACATAACAAGATGTTTCAAAAAGTTGGACGCTTTTGAATATACTTTCAGGATACTTCAAAGAATTTAGGCGTTCAAAGAGAAAGCACTTGGACGTGTATACCAGCAAATACCATCAATTGAGCTTGTGTTAGTAAAAAAGACAAAAACGATATCATTGCAGATTAAAGTGAAGAGCGACTGGTTGTAAACTATATGGTTGTATAAATTTAAATGACGTTATAGAACATCATATCGTATCATAAATGAAGAATCCCATGATTTTCTCAGTCGAATTATTTGAACATTCAGGAGTTTATCCAGTGATTGTATGTGGATGTCACCTAAAGACCTTTTTTTTTCTCTCCTGATGAAACAGCGGTCGAGCGGTAAATCGCTGAACACTGGTAGTTCGGTCCGAGGTTCGAATCCCGCGAACGGGCTGTCTGCATGGGCGTTTTCGTGGTTTTCCCCATGTGTAACGTGTATGCGATCCAGTTTCCCTTAGAACGTCCTCCACGAAGGCATCCCTCCCCTTAGGCAGGTAGCCCTAGTGTGATTTGTCATGATTAAATAAACCAAAACCTCTTGATGAAACCAGACTTTCCTTTCATCTTACACCTTCAAAATGTTTAGCCTCTAAAGACTAAATAAAGGCTCTGACGAAATACTTCGTGAAGAACTTTCTAAGGGAAACCAGCTGGCATACACGGTACACATGGGAAAATCCATGAAAACGCCCATGCAACCAGCCCGTTTACCGGGTTTCGAACCGCTGCGTGAACTACCAGTGTTCAACGATTCTCTACCGCTCGGCCGTTTGTGGGCCTTTATGAAATGGAAGGCGGTAACTTTATTTAAAACGATTGTCAGAAATACTAAGATATTTCGAAAAGTTGGATGCTTTTTAATATACTTGCAGAATGCCTAAAGAAAAAGAGCAAGAATAAAGTAGAATGCCTGAAGAAAAAATAAATTTTTGCGTAAAATTTAGTATTTGTATATTTTTTTAATTTAAAACCTTTTAATCTTATGATATTTGATTCTTGCGATTTCAAAAATAAAATATTTGACTAAAATATAAATAACATTTTAAGAAACCCAATGTAGGATAAAATTGGGAAAAGCAATGGGCACAATGATAAAACTGTTTAAAGTAGTGTATGCAAGTCATCCTAAGTTAAAATGTCGGTTATACATATCTCTTATTTACATATATCTTTTCTGAACGGAACATTGAAAGGCGTGTTAACTGTATATTCTCTTTTAATATATGCAGTTTTCAAACGCTTCATAGTCTGAGTTACAAAGTACTATTCCAAAAGAAACGCAATTCAAATAAATAAAATCAAATTCTGGAAAATTTATAATAATAAATATATTTAAAATGCTCAGTTCGAAGGAATAAATAGAAAATTTTAAAACAATAATCTGAAGAGACAATGCAACACAAACAATTAAAATAAAAGTATAAAAATTTAAAAATTTCCTAAAATAAAACTACGACAAAAAATATATATAAAGAAAACTAAAATTTTGAAAAAAAAAATAAATAAATAAATAAATGCAAAACCTTTATTTACGGAGTTCGAATAGGTAAATAGAAATTTTTAAAACAGTTATTCAAAAAAAAAAAAAAAAAAAAAAAACATGCAACTTAAACAATTAAAATGAAATTCGAAAAAGAAAAAATTACTTAAAATAATAACAGTTATAATAAAAAATATAATATAAAGAATATTATTTGGAAAAAAGGAATGATGGTAACTTTTTTTCCTCTCGGGAAAGGAAACTAGGTTGCCATATATTAAGAAGTTCGCCAAGTGAACTATTCTTGGCGCAAACTGAACAAAATGTGGCAACATAAATTTCTGAATTTCTCCTTAAATTTCGCTCCAAATTTTACAAAATTTCATATTTAGGCGTAATTTGAGCTGTAGAATCGAAATATGTAAAAAAATTGGTATGTTATTTCAGAAAAAGTCCAATTTTGTGTCAAAATACCTATGTTAGAATAGTGCTATATATAAATCTAATATAAGGCGCTTTCGAGACATGAAAAACGCAATTTGAATTTTGTCAATCGGCCCAGTAGAACGGGAGATATAGAACTGTCCCCCCCTTTTTTTTTTTTTTTGAGCAATGTACATATGTAAATAATTTTAAATTATATGTAAAATTGTACTATATTTTGTGTATTTTAACATGAAATGCCTGTAAAATTGTAGTACCTTATGTATAATGTCGTAAGGAATGCATCAAGAGATGAACCTCTGCTAGAGACTATGATTACAAGGGCAAGTCTATATAATATTGAAGTACATGGCTATCTCGCTAAGCTAACTATGGTTTTAGCAACTAATTTTTGTCGCCAAATTTGGCGAGAAACTGCCAAAAATCGCCATACTTGACAACATTTTGGCCCGATCCCTGTATAATTGTAACTGGTATTGTAATGGAATAACTGTAATTGATTCTTATATGTAATTGTAACCATATCTTGCCCTCATATGCCTTCTAGTAATTTCCTGAAGTGGAAGATACTATTCTCAGCGACCGAGGAAAAAAAAAAACCCATCTAAGTCCGAAGAGAGCATCAATTCTCAGTTTTTAGTTCAGAGCTGACTTTGGAGTATTGAGATCTTTCTGCGAGTTTTGCCTTTCAGCATGTACTTTGCATTGCTTTGTTTTAACGTTCTTAGCAGTTTTTGTATCTACTGATTGTGCTCTATGATATTGAAAAGAACTGTATTAGTGCTTGTATGGAAAGTTTCAAAATTGTAAAGTGTTTCTTTTGGGAAAATAAATTTTATCTAGTTATCATCGGTTCTATGTGAATTCATTTCATTAAAAACTTGTACGCACGCAACAATACTAAAAATTTATTCATCCGTTTATAAGTGTTTGGATTTTGTTGGAAACTACAACAGTTCACACCAGGTCTAACGCAAAATATTGAAGATTATGGATTTTCAATCTTTTGTTCAATTTATGTTTATGTTGAAATAAAAGCGTTTAACCCCAAAATCGTAAGATCCTTTGCTATTCATTTAAGACTCGACACTCGTTTCCACAGAAAAGCAAAAATAATATCTACAGTGAAAATTTTAAGTTCAAATAACACAATTTAAGATCAAGCCATGGTTTCTTTTTTTATCTGCTGTCACCGATTCTATGACCAATGCGGCTCCTTAGAAAGCTAATTTAATTTCTATTACTTTTTTTTTTTTTTTTTTTTTTTTTTTTTTACTTATCGTTTCAAATTAACCTACTTTGCAGTTCTTGTCAGTCTTACTTGTTTTATTTTTTATTTTACCTACTCTGTCTTTGTGGCTTTCAGAGTAAGAACTCTCTTAACTTTATGTATATTTAATTTAAGGAAACAGGGCAATGGGTTCTTGTTTCTCTTACTACGTTCTGTTTTGATAACAGTCATTTGAAATTTAAAAGAATAAAAAGAAAGAATTCTTGTTCTTATTGACATTCCAGTCTGCTACAGTTTTTTTTATTGTTTATAGTAAAGAATAATTTCAATTTCCTATACAACTGAATTTTTTTTATCAAATATCTTTGTCAAACAACTTAATGATTATATCTAATTCCCATTAATCATTGTAAGAGGGGTCTCATACGCAAATTACATGTAGGTCAAATGGATGATTTAAAAACTGTTGACGGTCCAGACTTTTCTTTTTTATAAACAAATGGAAAATTGTATTAATAAAATAAAGAATAATTAAAATAAATTTTAAACTTCGTTTTCTAAATATTTATTAAAACATATATAAAACAATACTAATGTAGCAAAGGAAAAGAGCTAAAATTTATGTTTATTTTCAATCTGAAATCTAAAGTCTCGTACCTGTAAGACATTAATGCTCGTTATACTTTGTAATTGAAATATATTGACGGCTAAATATTAAATTCTTAATCTGATAATTCTTTCAAATAAATCTAATAATATTAATTATTAGATAAACTTATTTTAATTTAAACTAAAATTAAACATATTATGAAAACTTTCTAATTTTCAGAGAAAATTTATCAAGTGGGACAAAACTTGTGAATAAATAGTAATAAGCTAGTCTAAATTTTCTTCATAAATTCAAATATGTATGTTCGCATATAATTAACTAACAGCTTCTTTATTACTTACTACAACTTGATACTTTATAGCTCTTTGATAAAAAAATTTCTAAGTTTTACAATGAAGAGCATTGCCAAACATTAAACACGTTATTCCCGATTCCAAAAACTCATGAAGGCATTTCGACTCTTCACATCTTCGTAGGACTTTAATCAGGCAAGATATTAATGAAAAACTCTGAAAACACTAATTTTCGCACTCATTTTTCCGAGTGGCGACAGTCTCGCGCTTTGGAGATAAAAATGCTTTATTTCGAAAAGTGTTGTTACTGCTCGCTTTCAAACCGTAGAGTTAGTTAGTTAATAAAACATTTGTCACTTTTACAAAATCTATACATATAAAGAAGAATGTCTGTTTGTGTGTTTGTTGATTTCTGATCAATTATGATCAATGTTTTGCAACATTTGACGTACTAAAATTGAATATAGGTGAAATATTGGATGGAACTTGGACTTTTGCGACCATTTGATTAGAAAGACGAAAATTATTAAAATCTACGTGTCGTTGCTGCTGATATAATGACACAGAATTAGTTTTATCTTTCTATCGAAATTTTTTATATGGGTTTTATATCGCATCGGACGGAAAATGTGTGACTATGAATCGTACATTTTCATCGTTATTAGAGGAGGATTACAGCGATATCGTTCTCTCTGCTGTTAGATACATTACTCTCAATCTAGCTTAACTGGCATCGGGTACTTCCGCTAATTATTAGGAATTTTCAACCGTGAAAAAAAGCTGTTCACATACAAATGTATTCGTAAGCGATTATTCCCAGTGTAAACTTTCGTAATTGAGCCTATTTTATTTTTTGACAAGTATGAATAAAATCTAATGAATTCATTACCTCTATTTATTGAATTTAGAGGGTTATTCATGTTCGTCTTTGATAGAAATGAAAGTAATGTAAATCGGGTTTCAAAGAACTAAAATCTTGGCAACATCCCATTTGCAATACATACATATTTGAACTATCTTCTCTAACAGCATAAAACTGATTCAGGGACACATGCGACCCGTGGGCTGTCAGTTTGTGACCATTGCATCATAGGACCGATGTTAAATTTACCATGAGTGATATTGAAAAAAAATCAAATTTAATTCAAGGCATTAAGAAAAGTGATTTAAATGAAATATTATTTATATTTTAAAGTTTTTATTTAGTTCGTTCATTGTATTTGTTGCATGGTCCAAAGTCTATCATAGATTTTTACCCACTTCCTGATAAAATGTGCATACATTGTTTGTAGATGACAATGCACTGTGGTTAAGTAATTTTTTTCAAACTTCGATTTAAATGTTTTGAAATTTGATTTTGATTTTAAAACGGTATTTGACGATTTGACGCTCATCTTCGTTTGTTTAACGGTTAGGATTTCATGTGATCAAGTTAATTATTCTAATAATTCTAACCCACAAGAAGCGAATTATCGCTGTGTGTGAAAACAACGACAAAATCTTGAGAAGGTTAAAAATAACCTTTCCATTTAAACAGAATTTAGAAGACAAAAGTGCTTTCCTGTACTACAGTGTAAGTCACATCTCGTAGTGATACAATTAAATAGAACAGTCAAATTTAAGTTAAATGTTAAGACTAGTGTTAGTGGAATAGTTAACTGTGGAAAAGACTGCAAAATTAATTACTATAATAGAAGCTGGCTCATTACTCTACCAAAGAGTCAGAATTTAAAGTGTCGTCAGCGATAGAAGGCAAGGGCGAATAATTACAGCTATCAAACCTTGCGGGAAAATAACACGTAGAGTGCACACAATGCCAAAAAATCTACTCTGTCATAGGCCCACCAGCAGCCAGTAAAATCGCTGAATACTGGGAGTTTGGTCCGAGGTTCGAATCCCTGGCTGCATGGGTGTTTTCGTGGTTTTCCTCATGTGTAACGTGTATACGAGCCAGTTTCCCTTAGAAAGTCCTCCACGAAGGCATCCGTCCCCTTAGGCAGATAGCCCTCGAGGAATTGCCGTAATTAAATAACCTAACCTAACCTACTCTGTCATAAAATCCAAAAACTCAGTTTAAATGCTGACTAGTCATTGTACTTTGGTAAAGAATAAAGAAAGGAGAAATTATAGTAAAAGTTGAAATTACAAATACCTGGTTAATTAACATAAAATTTCCTATAAGCAAACAAACTAAAACTATTTATGTGACATTTTAAAGTAAATTATGATTTTTTTTGGTAAAATTTCTGAATATTTTTTACCATTTGATGTAAGAGAATTATTGGAAGTAAAAGAGTGTTTACTTGTCATTGAAAAATTGTTTTGAATTGAATTATTTGATAAATTATCCTAAAGACTAAGAAGATGAAAATGAAAATATATATAAAAAAACTTTTTATGAAATAAAGCTTGTAGAGTAATAAGTTTCTTAGTCCAAAGGGGCTGCTTTGTCCCTGAAGGACTATTGTTTTCGTTTTGCGATTTTTCTTCGATTCACTGCAAACGGAGAATCACTTTTCAAACTGTTGCCACAAAGTATTATCGCCCTGTGTTTTATTCAAAGAAATTAAATAATGAAAAATCTGCATAAATGGATGTATATTTCTCACACTGTGATAAAACAACGGTGCATAGAGCCATCGAATTTTGAATGACGTAATACTCTTAGGAATGAATATAAGCATGTGGAAGCCCAAATTTGAAATTCGGAATTTGTTTTATTATCGATTTTCTATTTTGTAAAACTTTAACGAATTTTTGATTGACAAACTCAAGGATTTCAAAGCGAGCAATGGCAACGTTGTACAGAAAAAACATTTTTATCTCCAGCGCGCGACACTGCGTATCGGAAATTCTAAGATATGCTCATTTTAAAATTATTTTGCGTTATTGCTGTTGAACTGAATTTTATGGTTTAAGTGCGAAGAACGTGATATTTAATAAATAAATGTAACACACAAAATGCTAAAAAAACGCCTCTTTAAACGTAATTTAAAATCTAATACATTTCAGATTTTTTTTTTTTTTTTTTTCCCCTTAAAGGAGACGGGAAAAGTAAGCAATTCCCTCGCCAGGATTCGAACTCTGAACTTCCCTGATAGGCGTCTAGTGTGCTCCTAGCTACATGACTAAGGTATGTATAAGGAAGAGAGAAAATATCTTATAGCAACTGATAAGGACTAAGCAACTGATAAGGACAATTTACTTTATTTATCTAATTACATTCTAAGTAAATGATCATTGTAATTTATTTCATTTATCTAACAAATATTTTATATTTTTACAACTGAACAAATAAATCCAATTTAAGTGACTTTTAAATTATTCTTTAACTCATTAAACTTGCGTAAAGTGTTTCAAAAACGCAATAAGGTAATTAACGCAATTAATATATGATGATATGTGACAAATCTAGAATAAATTATTATAATAGAAACAAAATTCCTTAAAAAAAGAGAGAGAGAGATCTTGACATTTATGTTAAGTAATTCTTTTATCTTAGCTTTAAGGAAAAAACTTTGAATTTTCCAAGAAATATAATAAAGGAAAACATTGCTGCACTTAAAACATAAAGGCGCAAAATACTTCACCGTGAATTCTCACTCTTCAGGAACATGTCTCACTTGGCCGCTTTGTGATTCTCTGGAATAAGAACTTGAATATTGATCAATTTTGAATCGCATTTGCATTGCCGATCTGTAGGATATGTTGTTCAAAATTCAAACTTAGTTTGGGTTATTCAAATGCGTCTGATTTCTGAAGCCATTTTGTTTATGTTCGGTCTTTACAAAGAAAAAGAAAAATACATAAGTCTATTTTGTGGAAAAATCTGGAGCAAATATTTTTCAGTTTACTTGAATGCCGTTTCATGCTCCAGTTAGTTATTTTACATAATTTTGCTCTATTTCTTAATATATTTCATTTAAGAACTTTTTCAAATTATCATTGTTCTTTTTTATTCTTCTTAAAAGCTTAAGTATGAAGAAACGGAGGAAAGGATTTAAAGAATCTTTCCACTAATGCATAATTTATTTTTCAAGCTATGCAATAAGTTGAATCATTTTTTTCATGCATCTCGAACTCAAGTGAATTTAATTTCGGAACAACGTAAACCGAAAAAAATATTATGGAATGAAAATTTATCAAATAGGCCGAAGAATCTATGTAAACCATATAATGTTTTTAGGAATTCAACCAAAGGGAAGGATTAATGTAAAAAGGAATTATTTAAATTTCTTTAAAAGCTCTAAGAAATAGTTGAAAATTAATTTTTAAAATTCCTGAAAAAAGATACATGCGATTTACCTGAAAATAAAATTTATTAGAGTAATTATTATACATTTTTGTTAAGTAACGTAAGCAAACAGATGACACATTATATTTATAGAATGTTGATATAACACGATAGACTTTGATGTACTATTTTCTTGTTTATCCAAACTCTACTTGCCAGTATATACGAGTATAAGCTAAAATTAGCACTTGATAAAGGGACTCTGAAGTTATGGTGCAGTCGTAATAATAAACAGTGACAAAATGTAGGTTTATCATTTTATTTTACGTGAAATATTGACTTTTTGTCAAATTATTCGAATTTATACTAAGACCAGAACATAGTGGTAGCAGAGGTACACACTAATTGTGCACTGTGGCCTACTATGTGTTTACTAAATAAATGTATTATATACAAGCATTTTCCCATGCAAATTACATGGAATATAAAAGTTCTAAAAATAATATTTCATTATTATAATTTAGAGGCAAAAAGCTAATTGAAAAAGCATATGTAATGATCTTCCTTTATGTGCGACTATTCTGCAAATGAAAGAAAACATATTTCAAATAGTAGGATGATTTGATAAACATAATATTTTATTTCTCAAAATGTTGCAAGCAAGGGCATTAGCATATATTGTATAAAATAAAATTTAAAAAAAAATTTAATGCATCAAGCTTTATTTAAAATGGATATCATAATTTATTCACTAAAAGAAGAAAAATTATTTATCATATAGTTAAATGAGAATAATAGATTAAATAACTCTATTTACAGAATACTTGTATGATTTTGTATGGCGGATAATAAAAGAGTGGGGCGCTCAAGATAAATTAAAAAAGATAATAGGTTATACATTTGACAATGCAATTAAATTGATAAATATTGATATCTAGGCGCCCCACGCTTTTATGTTTCACGATATAAAATTGTGGATGTATTATTCTGTAAGTAGAAGTATTAAGCCTCTCAGATGGGAAAGTGGTTAGCGACGCTTACTGCTGTACCGAAGATCTCGGGTTCGAATCTCGGAGAAGATATGGATGTTTGTAAATGTATAGTGTCTGTACGGCTTGAGGGCAGTCAAAATATGTGACGTTACGAAAGTCCTCTCGAGAGGTTGTGGTACGGGAAGAGGGATGGAAGACCCTCGTATCCACTCCTTGGAGTGCTCTCCTTCAAAATTGGAACGGAACTGAGCATAAAGGCGGACTGCCATTTGTATGGTGTTCAAGGGTGTGGCGAACGACAGACGGAAACTTGTACTCCTTGCCGCGATAATAATTCGTGGGTTTGTTCTGATTAAATCAGACAAATGCGATCAGTGAGAACAACAACTACTACAAGAGAATTACTTAATATGTTACTTTCGTCAAACTATATGATGAATTATTTTTCTATTTTTAGTGCTTTAATTATGATATCCATTTTAAGAATTATAAGCTTGTTGCATAAAAACCTTTTTTAATTGGATTTTATTTTCTATTTTTCATTCTCAATTGCATATTAACAATTGTGAAATGTTTAATCATTATTAAAACGCAAGCAATAAATTATAGGAAAATTAGGAAAAAAAAGAAAAATATGAACACCATTCAGATATTGAAGAAATTGCTTTGAGTATTGATTTTGGAAACGGAATGTAATAACAGTGTTACAACGAGCATTTTACTTCAAGCTAAAATGAAAAACGAATATCGCGAATTCGTCTGTGCCTAGATTGGTAAACTAAAAACGCCTTTCACCCTGTCTGCTTCAGCTGCAACGCGTTAAAAAAATTGCTCATTCAATATATTTTTAGCATTCCTTTTTTCTAAAAAAGTTTGTTTTATAATCTGTGAAAATTTCAAAACTTATATTCGATGCATTTTCAAGTATTGGAATTTTAAAATCATGAACATAACATGGTCTAAAAATCGAGTAATTTAAAACTATTCGTCAAAAATTCAGAAATTAAGTTACAATTTTTATGTAAGTTTCAGATATTTTCTCCGCTCTAGTCGATGGTTCAAACAATGGAATATTTATATGCTTAATTTTTCCGTTAAACAAAGTTATGTGGAAAAGCTGTTAAAAAAATTAAATAGAAAAATATGAGTCGAATTTTGAAACATTAGCTTCACCGCGTTGCGTTGTCATCGACATACAGTGGGTGTACAAATTTTGAACTTAATGGCATAATCAAGTAGGTTAAAATCGATGACAAAATTCCACCTATGATGAAAAACCATGCATAAATTAAATAATTCAGCAAAAGAATATGATGTACTTTAATCTGAATTTTTAAGATATAGATTAAGTGTTACGGAAATGAGAATAATGATCGATTTGGAGTAAGAATTTAAGCAAATAGCAGAATTTAAAAAGTAATGAAACCTTTAACTTTACTCTTCAGATACCTAACACAACCCATCTCGCAAAAACGTCGCGCATGAAATTCTTTAACATAGCTTATAATATTAAATTGTTGGCTGTATTAAAACCTTAATATTATTGAGAGCAAATATGGGCTAAAAGTTTAGATGAATACTGCAGTCACAGTCATCATTTCTTACTTAAGAGTAAAATTATTCTTCACGTTTCCAGGTAAGCAGATTTACTAATAGTAATTTGCTTCAGTAATTAATAGTAAATTGCTTTTGTTTGAGAAAGTCTAAGCAAAGTTAGCATTACTTTTATTCTCAGCCAAATTGAATAGACAAAAGCCAGATTTTAGTCGTCACACATTGTTGTTGAACTTTCCGTTGATGGGAATCTAAAGCTTAAGTCGGCAACATTTAGTGACTTAAGCAATAATTTAAAAGACTTGAGATTTCGAGGCAGAGCTATCTCATTAAAAGTTCAGGAGTAAATATATTAATGTTACGATAAAGCACTTATTCAGGAAGGAAGCGAAAAGAATTTGCAAAATATTTAGAAGATGCTTCGTAGTGCTGATGAGGTGAAGCAATTAATTCTTAACTTAAATACTAAAATATCATACGGATTCTACGGATGTCTGATCCAAAGATAAACTATTATTACACAGGGAAAATGAAAATAGAGAAAACAAATGGGGGGGTCACTAAATAGCATGTCCGTAAAGATGTTTACAAGACCTTTATTTTCGCATTAGCTGTAAACGTGTATTTCCATCACAGGAATGTTTTAACTAGCGAAGTTATATTTTAAAATCCTTTTATGGCATTAAGAAAACGCATTTTGAAAAAAAAAAAAAAAAAAAAAACTGAACAGTTTAACTTTCTATTCGCTTTACGTAGTAAGTCAGTGAAAGTCCATCAATAAACATTTCTTAGAATTTTTAAAAATTAAACACAAGGAGTTTTAATCTGCATTACAAAAGCTGACCGACGGTAATTACATTCAAAGTTTGGGCTCAATTTAGGTCTTTCAATCTCTCCTTTTGCTACAATTATAACAGAAAATTAGTATTTCAGAGAAACTTGCTGTTGAAATTCAAGTTATTATTAAGACCTTGCAAGACAAAGCTAGCCACAAAACATCACGTTGATTTAAATATCAGTGTTTCTGTTTCTCAAATGCTTTTATAGAAATAATGCTATGTGTGTTTGGAACAGAGAATATCTGTTCCTACCTAAAGTACAATACACCAAAAAATTTTGTCTACAATTTTTCACAGTATAAGGTTGTTCAGTTTTCAACAGATTTTAATGTAACTCAATTTTTGACTGGACATGGTAATTTTAATATCTATTGAAAGCGATATGGACTTGCTTCAAGTGCTTTCTGCAGCTGTCGGTTCACTGCCAGGTTGCTGAGATCTCTGAAGTGGACTCTTCTTTCCAGGAGAAAGAAACAAAGAAGATACGTGCACTGCTATCACAATGGGAAAATTGTAGAAGCTGAAAGAAGATATCCAGAAGAATGACGTAACTTAATGAATGTGAAACACCAATATTTTCAATATTATTTTGCTAACATAAGTACTTATAACTGTCTTCTTAATTTTGCTTCTTTGGGTGCCAATCTAGAAATGCCTGCAGGTTCAGGTCTCTATTGTTTTAGAATTCATGGTGTCACATATGCAGCAAACTACCTTTATCCACCTCATCCTGATCAAGAACGATATGCTCAGTTGTATATTTTAGATTCGGATCAAGTCCTCAGAAATGGAATGAATATACTTGGAAATGGTGCTCTGAATGCTGAACTGCTGACACAGTTTTAAGTAGATGCTGAAGCCCACATGCTGAAGCCTACGAGATGCTGAAAAAATATTGAAGGAACTCTACAAAAGCAAGGTGCTGTAACTAATATCCATATGTGCATCAAGGGCGAAAGTGTTGTTACAGGTGAGCACAGAGGACGTTACAACGCTCCAAAAGAAAATGCAAGGGTTTTCAAGAGTACATATGGCGTTCCTCCCTCAAACATGTATATTGTAATACATAGAAGAAGTGTTGATCTCATTAATATTAGTACTTTAAATCTTAACTTGGAACTGATTACGTATGTAATTTCCTTTCCTCATGATGATAAAGGTTTCAGAGTTAAGCAAGCAGTACACAGATTAGCAGTTTTATAGTCACAGAGTATCTGTACGACAACATTGATACTGCCCAATTTTGCATGGCCGAAAATTGTTAATCAAGCCAAAATAAAGCTGAAGCATTTCATATTGAAATATTTTTATGCATTTTCGTTTCAGGTTAAAAACAGATTCGTTTCAGATTCGATTTCAGATTCCACAGCCCGCTTCCCTGGCGGGCTATGGCCAAAACAAAATTTATAAGTTTGTAAAATTCTGTACTGTGTACTTTAAAGTTACAGTTGAATGTGAAGAATTTTAAGAACTGATAAGCGAATAATCGCTTGAGTTCGTGGTACCGGAAACAACAAGTAAGAAGGGTGAAATAATCCTTTATTATTCCAATATGGTGAATAGAACTCTGTCTTGGAGTTGTAAAATAAAGCCGACACTCGGGCTTGAACTTAAGAAACTAAGAACTAAAATAAACTAATCTTAAAAGATACAACCGAAGCAATCAAACTTCTAACGGAGTTGGCCCCTTAACACTGATTGACTGCGAAGCTATCAAGGGCCTAACGTACGGTCGAGTGTAATAATAGCTTAAGAGAGAGTAGCCTAAAAAGGCAGACGCGTGCTAGCCAGAATCTCTGGTTCCCTGTGATTAAAACAGTAGAACTTCGCGGTTAAATACCGCTATTCCTCAATTTGCATTCACACGTAATTCTAAAACTACGTTCTGGCCGGAAGTTGTAAGTTGAAATTCAGAAATGATAGGGAAGGAAGTTTAACTCAAAATTTAACTGTTAGATAAATTAATATAATCTTTACAAGTTCTATATACACCTGAAAAGAAAATGCATAAAAACATTTCAGTATGGATAAAATCAGTTAATTCTTTGCAAGTAACAACCAATTCGTAAATAATTTTTTGTTGCCAAACCAGGAAACAAAACCTTTTGACACTTCAGGTATGACATTCGGGATTTAAATTTAATGCAATAGAATTTTTTTTTTCACTATCAATAGAAAAATTAATGTTGCAATAATATATCGTGTCAATTATCCTAACTTGAAACAAAAAAGTTGTCAACAGTAGCTATTTATTTAATATGCTGGCATTAAAGAAATATAAATACAATGAGATGATATGCAATCGCGTGCTTTCTTCAGTATCAGAATATGACCGTACATAATCATATGTTTAATGTTTGGCAATGCTAATTTTATTTCATATTTTGTAAAATTTGCAAATTTTTGATTAAAAAATTTTACGATTTGAGAGCAAACAGTGGCAACACTTTACGAAATAAAGCATTTTTATCTCTAGTGCGCGACTGTTGTCGGAAAGTCCATTGAAGAGTGAGATTCACGGACTGGAGGAAAGGGCGTTCGCTTAAGTCCTCATCTCCTTTCTTCTTGCTTAAAAGCAAGATTGCTAAAGATTTAAACACTGTTGTCGCTCGGAAAAATGAGTGCGAAAGTTACCGTTTTCAGAATTTATAATTAATATCTCGGCTGATTAAAGGGGTGTACTCCAACTGCGCTGATGAAAATCCCCCCCCTCGTCCTGAGATAGTCCAACTGCGCCGATCAAAATTTCTTTCCCCCGTTGGCCACAGGGTTACACTTTTATTTTTCGAAGCCAACTGTAGCCAAGAGGAAAATAAAAATAAAGAAATATATTTTTTATAAATGAATAGTGGATTTGTTGCCAATCTAGAGAAACTAAGCTTCGGCAACAACAAAGATAACGCCTTCTTTTATTATTATTGCGAATTAAGTCATGCTTAATCCTTTCTGGAATTTATTCCAGGAAATAAGTGTTTACGATTTCTAGAGTAAATTTCTTAGGGGTTGAAACTTAAAAAATACAGCAGAAATGAGAAGAGAATTTAGATCTCTTTCATATCATAAGTTTATTAAGCATTATATACCCTACACGGAGCACGCATTCCTTGAAACTGAAATACGGACATAGCGACACAGAAAAATATTTTTTAAAAAGAACTATGTATGTAAGAAATTAAATAAAAATTATCAAAGAAAATATATAATAATTATTACATCAAACACTCTCTTGACCGCAAATGATAGAATTTTGTTTTCTCGTTTATCTTTCAGCAAAGCTTATACAATTAAATAATCACTTTCATTCGCGTAAAATTATAAACAAATGTAAATTATTATAGAAAACGCAAACGTTTATTTAAGTTAAACACTACAGTGTGAAAGGAAAATTCTGGAATAAAAATGTTAAGAAAATTAGATGAGAAATAATCCATAATTTATTGATATCGATATAAACTCTATGCTTTTGGAAAAAGTTACACATAATTTGCACCGAGGTATCAATCACCGAAACCAAGTTAATTTCTTTCCTTATTATTTCTAATCAGAGGGATTTGTAAAAAGACACGCTAAGGTGAAAAATTTTGCAATATTTTTAAAGAATAAATTTTAAAAGTATTTTTACTTCATGAACTGAAATTTTTACTATACATTTTTACACAGTAAATAATTACAAAAAAAGAAAGAGTTAGGGGATCACTGGGACTAGAAACTCGGCTCGAACTACCAATGTTTAGTGACGTTTCCGCTCGATCATAAGACCTTTTGAAATTAGGCTGAACAGTATATTAAAGAAAATAGAAGATACAGCACACGTAAGAACAAAAGTAGGCTGAATTAGAGATTTACATGTTTAATGAATAAGTTAAACTTACCTGTATGCCATTATGAAATATTAGGAAGTAGCATAAAAGCATGAGTGAAGAAGGCAATGGCAACTAAATCATTCTAATCTAAATGTATAACATTATCAGTATCTGATATTAATTTCAATACTGCTGAAAAAATTATAAATTAATTATATTATAAATCGTAGGAACTCGTTGCATTATAAATTACAACAGTTAGAAATATTATTAGCGCGATTTAGCGACCATCTTTGTTAACAAATAATTTCAAGTAACTAATTTTACAAATAAGTCAGCGTGAAACTAGGTTAGAAAATAAGCTACATGCTGAAGATTAAGCTTTGCCAAGGTGTTAGAAACATCTTCTGTTAACTAGAGTTATGAAGCAAGAATTTGTAAAAATTATCATTTAAATATAAATTGGCATAAATACAATACAAATTATATAAATTTTACATACATGAAAACTTGAGTACAGTGCAACAATATGTGAAAAAGTATGGATTAAAAGGGATACTGAAAATCCCAGGATATGAATATAAGGGAGTTTGAAAAAAAAAATTTTTTTGTTAATTATAAAAGTTCCGATGACGCTCATAATTATCAATTTATTAATTAAATGTGTATTACAAATTAAATGTATGCCAAATTACATCAGGTGGAAAACAGAATAAATATTTTCTAGTATCAGAATCTGGAATTTGTTAAAAGTTCGTTTCTAGTATTAAATATAATAAAGTTAAATATAATAAAGTTAAATATAATAAAGTTCGTTTCTAGTATTAAAATATGTAATTTAATAACCTTAAATAACTAAATAACCTTAAAATAACTTCAATGATTAAAAATGGAAAGCTTAATACGGGAATATATTGCAATAATATTAGTGTGAATTGAGAACGACTTAAGAAGTCTGATTATGTATCAGTTTTGTGTATGCCATTAATCTATCAATTTTACTATTCAAAACTGATATATATATATATCAGCGACTAAAATCTACAATTTGGATAGTTTCTAATTCTTACAAAGAATAAAAAAGATCTGGCTCATCATTCCTTTAAGCATCGTAAAACTTTAAAATGAGTGTAAAAGAAATTTATTTTTAGCACACGCCAGACTTTAAATTAATATTTGTTTTACATGCACAATTTTTACAATATTGATAAACGAAAATAAAGGCTTGCAGTCTCAATAGAATGTCCCATTAATGGCGATAAACGACTTCTTGTAGCACCCAATCTTCTTGGAAAGAAATTGGGGACAGGAAACGTCGCGCAGTTCGTGGATTAAAAAAGAGGGGGACGGGGATTTTCGATCAAATTTGGGGCAGTTCGTACCCTACCGATTAAAGTTATACGAAGATGAAAATGGTCGAAATGGCTTCCAGGAATTTTTGGAATCCGAGGGTACTTCCTGGTGCCACAAACAAACAAAGAAACAAACAGATCGACGCGCAAATATTTTAATGTTGTATATGGTATTATATCTACATTAGCGCTCCAGGAAGCAACAGACAGAGAAAATTTGCATATAATAATTAATAAAGTGTACTGACATCCAATTCAACAAGATTAAGTTAAAGAAATTAACAAAAAACTAGCTATTGTCACATATATTGTTACATTTTTAAATTGAATAATTTTAAATAACGTTTTGTTATATTTAATTTAATTTTATCGAAATTTGGCAGTCTCTTAATTAGTTATATATTCATGTTAATTTTATAAATATATATATTCTGCTCTCTCTATATATTTATATCTATAAATATATAAAGAATATATATTTATATCTATATATTTATATCTATAAATATATAAAGAATATATATTTATATCTATATATTTATATCTATAACTATATAAAGTAAAATACAGCTCAAAACGTAATCCAGTTGTGTGCTGATAGCAGAAACAACCGGTGGTAATAAAGCAAAATAAAAAAAGTCTGATGTGTGCGACTCATGGCTTCCTTGTATGGAATACAATTTAATTATACCCATTTTTTCTTGCATTTCATTTAAACTTATTGGATTGAGTTAAATCTACTTCGTCGATAGCGCATAAACCACAATAGAATAAATGCAGCCCTTAAAATTCACTATATTTGTTTACCATAGCGACACTCTGGCCCTAGGTTCAGTTAACAGCGTTACATTTCGTTCATTTTTTTAACTCAGAATGCAGAAAATTTATATCATCTGAAGAATTATCTAATCGTTGCCACATGTTCTATTCAAATACTAAAATAAAGCTAAAACGATGTGTAAAAGAAATTAAGCAAAGAACAAGAAAAACGACAAAAAAAAAAAAAAAAAAAAAAAACAGTTTTTCACAGATGATTCAGTATTTCTCATTCAATTAATTCAGTTCTCCCTTCGCGACAAAGCAAAAATACATTAAAACTCAAGATGTCTGTATTGAAAATTATGAAGTAAATCTTAAACATTTATTTCCTGGAAAAAATTCCAGAATGGATTAAGCGTGATTCAATTCGCAATAAAAAAAGGCGTTATCTTTGTTATAGCGAAGCTTACTTTCTCTAGATTGGCAACAAATCTACTATTCTGCTGTTTGAAATGTAAACAAGCAATGGCCGCCGCACAAAAAATTACAGCAAACCTCCTGATGATGTTACAGCGAAAGATATAAGTTTCATATTTCGTTTTTGGTTTTGGCATATTTCGCTCCTCTATTTCTTGCAGTTTAGTACTGTGCTTCTTATTTTTTGGTTTTTGCATGCGATTTATTTCGCATAGAATATGTGATAAATTAGAAATATATATTTTATTTTTTAATTTTATTTTTCAATACATTGTGGGGATTTATTTAATAATATTTTATTAATTGTGGGGATTTATTAAATTTTACTTTGAAGCAATCTGTTCCATCGCTCTTGCTTAACCCACAATTTCTTGCTAGAATGTAAATGAGTTAGCACGCTTGTATTCAAATGAGGTAGAAAGAAGCTAGTACATACGGGAAGGATTTGAAAGTGACCTTGCATGTTTTGCCAGCCTGAAGGCCACGTTGCTAACTTTAATTTATTAGTGATTAGATTTTTGTGGCGTGGAGCGTTTCTTGCCATTAGACTTGTTTACGCTGACTTTTACGAGTCAGAGCCTGCGAGCGAGTTAAGTAACCTGTGAAAAGCTGTTAGGGTAACTTAATTACATTTAATTTTAAGTTACTCGTTACCTGAGTTAAGCCAAAAGTGTTGACGTTTGTAAGCACGAATGGGTGCTATCTGTGTATAACAATTGAATTAATAAAGGCTTCTTTACACCCTTCTCTGGACTTAAAACTTAGGGATAATTCCGTATTATTCCGTATTAGATATCGTACTTAAAACTTAGGGATAATTCCATACACAGTCTGTTAACGTCTAGTCAGTTTATGCTAATTAAGAATGCGAGACGTTATAATATATGTATATATACAGACTGTTCTGTCCTTTATCGTTTGGCTGACGGAGCACTTTCCCGTCGCATTTTTGCTATTGTGCATTTATTATGTTAATTTGTTATATCTGGCAACATGAAAATAATGTATTAGTTTTTGTTAACTGGCAGCTGGCATATATTCCACAACGCGAAGAATACTTCTTCGCAAAATGTGTACGCTAAAATAACTGTTCCTATTCTTTTTAAAGTCATAACTAATTAAACGCTATCGCTAATAAATGCATCTCGTTTCTTATTACGCTAAATACTCATGCTATCTACTCGCACAGACCTTCTTGCATTTTGAAGCATTCTTCATTATATTTGGATTTTCTTTAGTCTTTATTAAAGAAAGTAAATTTTTTATTGTAATATATTAATTATTGCATTTTTCATATCATTGCATATGTCATTATTATTTGGGGATCTTTTGTATATTAATTTCTTTATTTATTAATTTACAAAAGATGAATTGCTAGTAAACAAAGCACGAAAGACAAATTTTAATATGAAAGTTATCCTATTTTATTAATTAATATTTTAAAAACCATATATAATCAAAAACTGACTGAAATTCATCATTTTATTCTGGTTTCATTTTTTTATTAGTTCTACAGCGTACTGCTTTTATAGTTTATCATAAATAAATGGTAGTTTTTGTTGTTGAATTGCCTATTGATGTTTTATTACCTATTTTGTCATGAGCTAGTATTAATCTGTTTTTGTTAAAAGTCTTGATACATATTTTCAATTTAGTTCTCTTTCTGGGAAAAATAATAAAATTAATTTTATCCATTTATGTTATTTGGATTCAACAATAATATATCTATACAGAAATAAGTTTTGAAAAATGCAATAAAATTGTTAACATACATGTTATTTTTTTTCAAGATTTTATAATAGTCAGAGAGAATTATAAATATATCAACAGATGTCGAAAACTAATTGGATTAATTATAATATTTTATATACACTTTTGTATTCGCTTAAGCTAATTTGTTTAACATGACATTTTACTGTGTTTTTGTAACAGTATTTAGCAAGATGTTTCTATTTATAATTGAGGGCTCACTAGCGGCCGAGCGGTAAAGTCGCTGAACACTGGTAGTTCGGTCCGAGATTCGAATCCCACGAACTGGCTGGGTGCATGGGTGTTTTCGTGGTTTTACCATGTGTAACGTGGTTTTACCACGTGTAACGTGTATACGAGCCAGTTTTCGTTAGAAAGTCTTCCACGAAGACATCCTTCTCCTTAGGCAGATAGCCGTCGAGGCTTTGCCATAATCACACGCATACTGTTAAATAAGAAACTTACTTCACGGCCTCACGGCACCAATGTTATATATGAAATTCCTATATGTTAAATGTTAAATATGAACCTACTTGCCGTGAAAGATTTCTACTTCCTCTTAGGGAGGAAACTAAACTCTTAAGAATTTTTGCTAATTACCCAAACTTTTAGTGATCGTATAGTGAAACGGTAAAGCATTTTTGCGTTGTGAAAAAAAATGCATCCCGGGACCGCGCCGTGAGAGGATCGAAAACATAAGAAAAACATATACAAGATATATAGGAAAAACATATTAAATATATAAAGAAAACATACTGTAATAGGTTTCCAGATTAAATATCAGTTTATTCAATTACATCACAATAAAAAAATCTTAACCTCATCTGAGAGTCTAAGGAGAAGTGATCAATTTGTCATTTACCCTTTTTTTTTCATTTAAATTCATATTAAAAAAACTTAAGGTTTGTCTGGTAATTTAAAAGGGGAAAGGGAAACAATTTAAGGCCTGAGAATTAATTTAAGAGTCGACGTTGTTTTTACATTCCAAGAAAAATTATTGAAAACCCACTCAAAGTTCAAACACAAAAAAATAGCACTTAACTTGGTTGGACATCTTGAAGTGGAGGACTCGTATCTTAATAAGCGTTGACGTCGGCCGGGCTCATCTTTACACTGGTTCTCATACTGTCGACGTTATTTTACCACTGTAGAACAGAAACAGGAGCACTGCTGCCCAGGACGGCTATCCGCTTGGTCTTGAAAGTCTAAAGTCAACACGCAGGTAACTGGTTTTCATAGTGACGAAACTAATTTTACCTCTGTAAAACAGAAACAGGAGCACTGCTGCCCAGGACGGCTATCCGCTTGGTCCTGAAAGTCTAAAGTCAACACGCAGGTAACTGGTTTTCATAGTGACGAAACTAATTTTACCTCTGTAAAACAGAAACAGGAGCACTGCTGCCCAGGACGGCTATCCGCTTGGTCCTGAAAGTCCTAAGTCAACACGCAGGTAACTCGTTCAAATTTCGCCTCTTTACCAAAACGCGGCAAGGGAGCGTGTTTGCAGCTTCCGGCCAGAAACGTTTTTTCTAGGCAATTACGGCTCGCCTGTTCTTACTCATCCCAAGAGCAAGCTTCACGAGTAACGTCCCAAGTAAGTTCCACACGCCAGTCAGTAAGTGAGTCAGTAAGAGCGTAAATCCAACTCGAATTTCCTTCGTCTCCTTCACAAACGCGGGCTCCCACTATGGCTTCACTTATCGCCCCCTTAATTTTGGCAAAATTTGCGTTTCAACTTCAGAATGCGGAAAAAAGGGTGATCGCGCATGCGCGCCCTTCTTCACTTAGCCATCAACCGGACCCTCAATCGCCAAAACCCTGAATGACTTACATTGAAAGACAAGTAGCAACCTTTGACCTTTTTGTCACGTACTTCCTCTCTTAAGGTCAACTACACAATGAAAAATCCTTCTAGAACATTCTAAAGGACAAAGCGCGCGAAATCATGACTTGGCAAAAATTGCTTCCCTTTCCCTGCTTCTTTCACAATGAATCAAAGTTTGTACAAGATTTGCAAATAGAGGAAAATAAATAATATTCTTTTAAACTAAATAATATTCCCAGAAGCATCTGTTTTTCCCCAAAATTAAAGCCTTAAAATAAATAATTCAGAATCAAATAAAATTAAGATTTCCATAAATCAGAAAATCATTCACCTAGTTTTTATACCGCTATCAGACAAATTCTCTACAAAACAATACTATTTATAATTGAAATGTTAGAAATTTTTACGAAATAAGTAACGAAAGGAAAATTGTCATTATTATCAGTCACTTTCAAAGCTAATTTGTTATAAGCACATAGACTTGAAAATTCAGAATTTGAGAAGAGAAAAACAAGATTTTAACAACCAGGTTTAAACCTGGACGCAGAGAAAATTTAATTAATAATTGATATTACAGATGCCTCTAAGAAGTATTTCATTTAGAATTTTGAGATGAAACAAGAAAAACAAAAATTTTAACACGTTTGAAGACAGCGCGATTTTAAACAAGAAGCAAATGAAAAGAAAAGTAAATTAAATTAAAAGTTAATTAATTCAGTAAGGAATTACATTAGAAGGCACTCTGAAAAAAATCACAATATCATCATTAGAAAATTAAAGAGATTTCCGGATGCAACTCCCATAGAATTAAAATTTCTTATACTAATTTCACATTCTTCATACAATTTTCGAAGTGCGAAGAGATTTGAAGAAAACTTAACTGGCTCAATTTCTGATAATTTATTCATGAAACAACTAATCAAGTGTTCTTGTTTACCGTATCGCTCTTTAACAAATTCAAACAGGATTTATAATTTTCGTCCGTGAGTGCGAATCCTGAAACAATTTTGTAAGCTTCACCTCAAAGAAAAGATTTTAGATATATGAATTTCTCAACATTACTTAATGTAAGGTGACCAGACGTCCCGATTTAGGCGGGACATTTCGGATTTCAGATTTCATGTCCCTCGCTTGTCCGGACGGGACGCCCGTTTATCCTGCTTTTCTGCAAAATAGACTCTTAACGTCAATTAACTCGAATAGGGCGCGTGGCGACGATAAAGCTATGATTCTTCAACAGACTTGCCCTCAATCAGAAACGCGGGACGACGGCCGCGTTGGTGGCTAATAAGAATATGTATTGTTGTTCTTTGGCTAAGGTGGTTTGTGCGCCCAATTGTCGTGTTTCGGTGGTTATTTATTTTTTACTTATGTGAGTGACATTACCCGAAGCTCCACTGAGCATCAGTCATGCCAAAACGAAAGTCGAAAGTCAAAGAGGAATTACAAGGCAAGTTTCCATTTATAAAGAAGGCTAGAAGCAACACCGATTGTGACGTGAGGTGCGACAAATGTGGACCACATTTCTCCGTCGATTATAGAGGGCGTGGAGATATGAAGCATTTGAATACGGATCGTCCCCAAAATGTCCTGAAATTGTCAGCGTCGTCAGGTACGATTACGAACTTTTTCAAGATCTGAGTTAGGGGAAAAGGAAGTTCGGTTGGCTGCTACAGAAGGCACCTTTGCGTACCACGCGATTTATAACAATCACCGCTTTAGGTCAATGGACTGTACTTCAAATTAATGAACAAGTGTTTTAATCCAAAATTCACTTGCGCACCAACAAAATGTGAAGCCATTCCCACGAATGTTCTGTGTCCATATGTAATGAACTTAGTAAAAGCAGAATTAAATGTCTCAAATTTTGTGACAGTGTCTACAGACGCGTCGAACCATAAGGACGTCAAGCTATTTCCTGTAATAGTAAAATATTGTGTGCCACTCTCAGGTGTGAAGGTTAAAATTCTGAACATGCAATCTCTTTCTAGAGAAACAGCACAAATGATCTGCAATTTTCTTGTAAATGCATTACAACGCCATGGTCTGACCAAAAAGGTTGTTGGTTTCTGCGCAGACAACGCTAACACGAATTCCGAGGTATTAAAATGAAGAGGTAGAAACAACGTTTTTGCAATATTACCAGATGCCTTCGAGAGGAAACTGCTAGGTATTGATTGTGCTGCTCATATCGTTCACAACTGTTATGGCTTTTTTTTTTTTTTTTTTTTTTTTTGAATGGCACCAAAAAATGTTATGGTTTTTTTGAATTTTTACCTTCTAAATTTTCCTACGTTACCAAAAGGTATCCTACCATTGACCATAACACCAGAATACTCTTTTTCTACCATAACATACCAGTATCAATAACCTGTTCTATTGCGTTTGTGTTTATTTCGGAATAACCCTAAAATCCATTTGAGTAAAGACTGGTAAAAATCATGAGCACACAAAATAAATTTAACCATTGAATGATCTAGAAAAACTTATTTATTTATTTAACTCTTATTGCAATTAATATATATATCTATTTACTTGGAAAATCAAAATATATTCAACACTGCAGTACTATTGTTTTACAAATCAAACTATTACTGAGTAATTATTTCTTAACATTAGTCTTTAGAATTTCTATTATAGTTACTATAGCAATCATGTAAACATACCAGAAATAAACTATAAATTAATGAACAGTACCCTCCCCGGGGAGAAAAAAAAATTATATAAATTTTAACAAGTTACACCTTCCACTTCACACAGAATAATCAATACAGAAGACATATTATTACACTCAATACCATCCAACAAAAATAAAATAGTTATTGCACATAATAATTTTCATTTTTTTTTCATTTGTTTATTAAAGTAGTGTTTAACCGGATAAATGTTAGGTAATTACACTATTACGATCCTACCAAAAGTTAATCCCTGAGAGTAGCAGAGAGGCTCAAACAAAGATATTACAAATCAATCCTCACCAAGCAGGAACTCCAAAGTTGAATTACATAATTACAAGAACTTATTTTTCCTTTACAATTAAGTTAAGTTACAATAATAAAAAAAAATTAAATCCTTCGTCAATTTAATACTTTACTTAATCGACACACACACAAAAAAAATGATTTCTATAGAGTTAGGTTAACTTGGTCTACTACAAAAAAAATTTAATGCTCAACTCATCAATTAATTCAATCATTTAACTGCAGAATTCATTATACTTTATCTAACCGGGAAAGAAAACATAAAAAAAAATAACTTATCTGAGGTAAGCAGTTGCTGAGTAGCAGGCAAAATTTAACCATCCGAAACAAAATTTGTCCCTGGAAGTTCAGGAGTAAAGCCGGCAGCGAGTAGCAGGAAAAGAGAGTTCGTCGATTATATGGAAGTTATCACGGGAGCCGACGAGGTTTTCTAATTGATTCAGGATGAACAAGGAAGATCCCAACTTGGATGAAATTTGAAATACAGTCCAGGACTTGGAGACGACAGCTGTCAGCAAGGAGAAAATTTCAGCTCAGGAATCAGTCGGTGGAATAGGCGAGTCCGACTTCTAAGTTCAAAGAAGAAGCGGGTATTGGATGAAGCCAAAAAAACAAATGAAGCATTTCTATGGTAGAGAACTAGGTAGAGACAGTAGAGACATCTTTCTAGACGACGATTTTCAGCATTAAATTTCTTGAGAACTTTAATGTAAACGCATACACCCAAAAAAAATATGATGTAGCTACGAAGACCTAGGTATAGACAAAGATACCCGTAAAGACGCGGAGGCACGAGGCCCGTAACATTATCGGTTAAGAAAAGCATTTTCTCGGCAGAATCTGCTGCCGATGCGCGCAGCACCGAAAGGAATTCAAAAGAAAGCAGAAGACGTGTCAAAAAGTGTGCTCGTCCGCCAAAACAACCCGTTAAAAGGGAGGACGCCGGACTGCCAAGTTGGCACAACCCACTCTTCGCCGAAAGTTAAAATAGTTGCAACAACAACATACCCTCATGTTATCAAACTCCGCAAATCCACTACTTTGAAACCTCAACGGAAATTCTATGTCGCCAAACCCTCGCCAAATAAACACCACCTGTGGCAGGGAAAAATTAGGAATTTCAACAACCCTGCAAGAGGTCCCAACGAAAGAACGCTGGAACTCGAAAAAGTGACTTTTCAACCGGAAAGAGGGCATTTCATCCCCCTTTAACTAAATCACAAACAAACGAAGAAAAATTTACCAATTAAAGCTCATAACTGAAATGCAATTAAAGTTAGAAAAACGAAAGTTATGTCAAATTAAAGAGCTAATTTTTCTGCAACTAATGATATTAAATACTAAGAAATCAAATTAATTTTTGACATGAAAAACTCAGTTTATTACGTGGAAAAAATCACCTATCCATTGTTTGCGTGTAGAAGATTGACGACGCAGTTCGCGTAAACTCGGAAAGCCAAAATATATTACACTAGAATTAATAGGCCAAAAAAGAATATAACCAAACTTGTGTAGCTGAAATTTTGAATAATTACAAATTAAAATTTTGATTTTTATGAATCACTTAATTAAATTAAATTCGCTACACAACACAACGCAATCCAAACAATAGGGGATTGCTTGGCAAATTTATGTGGAAACAGTTGTTATGAAAATTTATTATTATTTCTATATCTACACTGTTCGTGTTGAGTCATTCAAAGAATTTTGCTACTTTGCCTGTGTAGTGTACCAGCGTATTTTAGGATATGGGAAAACTAGATGGTTATCACTGATGCCTGCAGTACAGAAGATTTAAAACTGTTTCCTGCACTTGTCGGAAGGGAAGTGCCCCATCTTAATCCTCCACGTTTTTGAGAATCCCTGTGCTGAATTGTGGCTATATTTCGTACATAATATCCCTGCGGTGTTTCAAGCGGCAATTCTGCCCATTGAAGCACAGACCGTAACAGCATTGGAAGTATCTTCTGAACTGGATGATTTAATACATAAATGCACTGACAGGAGAGGAAAAAACCTTTTGCCCAATGAAGTACGTATGCGCATTACCCAATTAGGAGAGGAAGGAATGGTGAAAAAAAATGGCGTTATTAGAGCCATTGTAAAATTTTACAATTGCGCTGAATATCTGAAAGAGAGGCTAAATGCATTTAGTTGGGTTGCGTTAAAGGAGCTACCGTCGTGGGATAAAGTACAATAGGGCTTGCAACTTTCTGTGTGGAAGTTTCCGAAGGTTGACAACGATGATAACGAGTTATTTGACGAAGCAAGCTACATTAGGCAATTTACTTCACCACAAAAGATTGCGGATTGGAATTGTTAGAAAACTAGTGTCGACTGTCGATGGACTGAAATTTTTCATCATTTCAAGGATAAAAGCATGCCATGTGCGCAAATCCATAAAATTGTGGAGTTTTTGTTGTGTTTCCTAGAGACAAACACCACCAGGGAAAGAGTTTTCTCCTGTATGAATATCATATCGGCAACTGAAAAGACACAATTAAAACTGGAAACATTACAAGCAATGTTAATGGTGAAGTGCACAAAAACTTCTTAGAAGCATTCATTCGTCAATGAAATACGTGTATGAAGCACCTACACAGGATGATCCTTCTAGGTCAGCGGCTGATCAGGAAGGCCCATTGTTTGTGTCGAATTAAAACATTTGCGGCGTCATGTGCTGGATGGACACATTCAAGCAGTAAGGTAGGTAGGAAGTTACAAACTTTTATCTTCCGACTGCTATTTTTTTATTCTTTGGCTTCACTCTTACTCTTACTGGAAGCGCGTCTGAGTCCAAATACCAAATTCCGTGATTGTTGATTTAATTGCTTGATTCAGTCTGAGATATAGATAAATTCTAATTTTTCTCCCAATAACAGAGTCTGTTTAACACACAGGTAATTCGCAAATGATGGGTAATTCTTTACAGGACAATGTGACTTCACTAAAAATTTTGCACTCCGTATTTTCACCTTCGGGGGGTGGGGCTTCCGCCCTCTCCCTCCACCCAAATTTGGATCCCTGCGTCCCGTTTTGCCAACCGGAAAATCTGGTCACCTTACCTAATGACTCATTACAGTCAATTGCACTTGAGAAACTATTAAAGAATTCTTGAAATACTCTAAAATCGCTATTAAAAGTGTTAATACGTAATTTAGGTAAATTTACAGATGATGTATTGCGAATATTCGTATTACAAACGTTGGCCTTAGTGTAGAATTGGGTGCCCCTTCGATTAACGACAATTGTTCTCTCACTTCTGGTTACCATGATAGTTTTAGCTTCTTGATTTTATTTAAATGAAAACAGATTGATGAGTACATGGACAAATTTAAGGCAGTGCGCAATGCCTGGTTTGTGCAATTCTAGGATGTTTTTTTAAGTAAAAATAGATCGATGTGTACTTGTGCAATTCTTTGACTTCTTATTTTGGTTTTGTGTAGCGGCCATCTTGAAATTGTGCCTTCCTGCGCCGATCTTGGCTTCAAAAAAGATTCGCCAAAAAGCAAGAGGCAACCAGTTGTAAACTTTTACCCAAACGTTAACATTTTTAGAAGATTTAAAATGTTCACTTTAATACCTTTTTAAGTTTGTTTTGATGGTAAATTCCGGTTTAATCCTAGTATCCGGTACACACGGGATTTGGCTACTTTTGGCGACTTTATGATGAGCAGTAAAAACGAGACATATACGATGAGTAGTCAACGGGTCATTCAAGATACATAGTATAGTGTATATACTATGTATATACACACATAGTATATATAGACGTTCTTTGGATAATTTTTGGTGTTGGTGATAAAATCCTAGTATACGGTGCAGCCTTGGCGCGATTTTAAAAATTATCGCCAACACCAAAAACGACCCAAAGAACGTCTATGTATATACTATCACTACATACATAGTATATACTATGTATACCTATATATATTCTTTAAAATGACCCGTTTACTACTCATCGTATATGCTTCTTTTTTACTGCTCATCATAAAGTCGCCAAAAGTAGCCAAATCCCGTATGAACCGGATACTAGGATTAAACCGTTTTGATTTTTAATTTAATATTATTTATAGATTCATTATACTCGAGTGAACTTTGAAATTCCGTTTCGGATATTGCACTATCTTGAAATAGGTCTTTGATATTCAAGTTTAAAATTAGAAGTTCATTCTGTTTTTCTTCCAAACTTAACAAGAATTCCGACAAATTCTCCTGAACGTTTTCATATTTATGAATACCCAGACTATCAAAATAAGAGTCAATTCTATTAATTAATTTCGTGCAAGCACTTCTCATAACTTTCCTCTTGGATTTCAACTTATCAAGAGTTTCCATTTTATACACGAAACCAAATTGAAAATAATAACAATTGAAGTGATAAATAGGCTATTAAATTACAAAGTTACAGTACCTGCAATCCAATTGTTCAAATTTCAGCCTAATGCAATCCGAAAGAAATAATCCATAGAGCCTTCTTGGGTTTTCGGCACCATGTAAAAAAATCACAATATCATCGCTAGGAAATTAAACGAGATTCTTGAATGAAGAATCCAAGCATAATTAATCCGAGAACAGTAATTAATCCTAGAACAGGAAATAAAAGACTAGCCTAGTAAGCAAGAAATATGTTACACCAAAGTCCTATTTTCATAAACATTTTCCGCAAGGCCTGCTGGGAAAGATTTCAGACGACCGTTAATCACGTCGTCTGATCACATGATCATTTTATTTTTCACACATCAAAATCTTTAACGGAAATTTACTTTTGCAATGATTTAATGACTGAAACAGCAATTCATAAACTATTTATTAAATAAATAAATAACTGCTTTATTATCTAAGCGGGAATTAAAAAACAGTGAATTACGAAGAAACTTGTCTTGAATAAAAATATGTTTACTTTTGATGAGGAAGCAAGTATATTATTATTATTTTCTAAAGCGGAAATAACTGCGTAATTACAATAACATACTTATCTGTCACTAAATGCACTTCTGTTGAGTCATCCATTAATGTTTTTTGCTTTATTACAGAAAGCATAAGTGTAAGTAGAAGTTTGACAATTTACTGAAAATTGTGAATATATGTAGGGAAAAGAAGATTTTTAGTTTAATTACAGTGTAATAAATAATTAATAGTGTAATTACCATATAATGCGCATGATTAATACAAAATATAAGATCGAAATTTACGGGTGCGGGTTATACGTCGGATATAAAAATTATAGATTTAAGAATAAAGATAATAGCATACAAATATTATATTTCTACGTGTACCTAAATACTGTTTGTTTAAAAGAAAGGGCATTCCTTAAGAATTAAAAAATGTTCTTATCTGATAACATGAAAAGTTCGTTATATTCATCTTCCGTTATATCTTCAGGCACATCATCGAATTCTGTTTCGTCTTCACTATCACTGTTATTCTTATCCACAAATAAATAATCATCTTCCATTCCATCTAGATTGTTATTGTTCTAGATATTATATTGTTGCGAATTTTGTACTTAGATAGGTAATTTTAGGAAAATTTGAAATGAAATTGTTGTAATTTTCTGTGTAATGTGGCGCGAGGCAAATTTTAAGACAAAATTCACCCGGAAAAGTAAGAATACAATGGCAAGTGCATCTAATATTGAATAAATGGGTATCTCTGTAATTTGGGGAGAAATTGCCAGAAGTCGCCAAACTTGGCAGCATTATGGTCCAGTCCCTGCATTATCGTAATAAGTATTGAAATTGAATAAAGTTGAATGACCACTAACCGTAATTCCACCTTCGTATTGCTTACCAGTAATTTCGAGAAGCAGAAAATATCGGAAATATCTCGGCTGTGGGTTAAAATCTATAAATACCCAAAGAGAGAACATTTGCTTTTAGACACTTAGTTGCTGTTGTTGCTATTGTTTTGACTTCAGTGTAAGATCGTTTTAACTTTCTCTGTAATACTCTATGCATTGCATTGTGTTTAGTATCCTTAGCCGTCTCGCTGCGTATCCCGCGAATTCCACGGGCAACGTAGAAGTAGCAAAATTTGTTTATATAATTTCAATTCAGTAAAAATCAGATCATTTAAAATTGAAGATAAGCAAATGAAGAAAGGTTGCTTACCTTTATGATCCGCGTTCTTCGATGTTGGTCCGCCGCTTTTTAGACTCCGATTTGGTTTTAAACTCATCTAAAATTGGCACTATTTTGTATGAATCATTTTATTTGACATTTCACACAAAAGAGGAACAATATCTAAATCATTACAACAGCAAAAACACTTCTAACTATTTAGCGTACATGTTCTACATATCTAAAAGCGTCACTGTTCTAAAAGCATACATTCATCGTACAAAAACAAACTTTCGTTTTCAATTCTCGTCGGTCTGGAGGCTCAATCCGTTCCCCAAGAGCGGAGCGTGCGTCGTTCGCGACAAAATTCGCGAAACCTGCGATTTCCGCGGGGATGCATTTTTTCTGTTTATTTAGCTGTGCAACCCGCTCTTTTCCCGTTCACTGTTTCATTACGGTTCTGTGATGTTTAATTATTTACTCAGATCTGGGTTAACAGACAGCATTAGTTGTCCATATTTCTGCAAAATATACAAACACTTTTTGCACTATTTTGTGCGCTCTTTTCAAAGCTCAGTGATGTCTGTAGTTCAGTTCTTAGTCACATAAGACTAACTGCTCGACATTTTGACAGATATACAGTGGTGGCCAAAATTGTGGACACTTTTGGAAATTTTTATGTTTTTGAACTTTGTATGCTTATAGAAAACTTTACGTTTCACAAAATGCAAAATTGTATATCTCATTTTAATAAGAATTTATTACGGAATTCAATACAAAACACAAAATTCAATTATTTACAATACAAGAAAAGTTAAACGATAATAGTTATCGATATACATTAGATAGTGATGATTGCAGTGAGTTATCAGTACTTAGTAGGGTACCCTTTATTTTTTAATTACAGCTTAACATCGACGTTCCATTGAGCTGACAAGAGTTTTAAGCTCTTCTTTCGTTATTAGATGATGCCAGGAAACAATTATAGCCTCAATTAGTTCCCTTTTATTTGATGGGCGCCTCATTCGCACAAGAGTTTTCAAACGGTGCCACAAATTTTCGATAGGATTGAGGCCAGGACTGTTTCCTGGCCATGACAACAATTTAATGCTCTTTGTACGAAACCACTCTTTCGATATTTTGGCTGTGTGGCAAGAAGCAGAATCCTGCTGAAAAATAAATGAAGCATTGTTGGGAAAGAGATCTCTTATGGAAGGTAGAAGTTTTGGTTCTAGAATAGTGTCAGTGTATTTTCTGGCATTCAGTGTCCCTTTGATGACAAGAAGGCGACCAATACCATCTGCTGACATGCATGACCAAATCATAACACTAACTGGGTTCTTCACAGTTGCTTGAATGCAGTCAGGATGTAGCTCTTCTCCTATTCTACGTCTTACATATTTTCGCTCATCACTACCGAATAACGATATCTTAGTTTCATCACTCCATATAGCTTGTGACCACTGATCATCTGTCCAATTAATGTGTTCCTTTGCCCACTGTAGTCTTTGTTTTCGTTGCTGAAAATTAAGATAAGGCTTTTTTCGTGGAATTCTACCTCTCAGTCCAACATCTGTTAATCTTCTCCTGATTGTTCTTGAACTGACAGAAACACCAGCATCATTCAGATCACTTCTGATGGCCGCTGATGACATTTTTCTATCTTGAAGACATAGTATTTTTATTCTTCTGTCATCAATAGATGTGGTGCACCTTTTTGTGCCTTTTCCTTCTTTGCTTTTTATTGAATTTGTCTCCTAATATCGTAAACAAAACTTTCGGACTCCAGATGTAGTCACTGAACCACCCACCTGTCTTGCAATTTCAGCATAGGAAAGACCACTTTATCGTAACACAATAATATTACATTTCTTTCTAGGTGTCCAATCTACTCTTTTATTTGATGTCATTGCTTCTTGACTAAATATTAAAAATTTTTACAAAAATTCCTACTTGTAAATGCAGTGTATAAGAAACAGGTCCTCCTTCTAAAGAACAAAGCAAAATAATGAATTGTTTCAAGTGTAAACATGATGTCAGGTTCTACTGGCAGTTACTAACATTTGATTGGTTCTCAGAACAAGAACAGTGATTGGCCAGGAAAGCTAGACATTACAAACCACTTCATAACTGTGTTTTTTTATTTATATTAAAGTACATATAACTTTTTTGTATTGCAAATAATTGAATTTTGTGTTTTGTATTGAATTCAGTAATAAATTCCCTTTAAAATGATATATACAAGTTTGCATTTTGCGAAACGTAACATTTTCTATAAGCATACAAAGTTCAAAAAGTGTCCACAATTTTGGCCACCACTGTATTTCCCCCAGTTCCATCAAGAAAGAAACTCGTAGACATCGTGCTGTTTGTTTCTAAAGAAAAAGTGAAACTGGGAACAAATTCTCAAAGAAACGCGTATTTGATGCAAAGATGGCGAGATAGGATGCCTCGAGCCTTGTTTCGAAGTTTAAAATATTGCACTTCATTTCTAATAAATGTTTTGTAAATATTTTGCGAATTTGCATTAGTATATACGTTTTACCATTATATTTTATAAAACAAATCACAATATAACCAAGATTAATTTTCAAAATTTTTCTTTTATATAATGAATCTTCAGTTTAAACTTTCCGACAACCTTTTTTATGATTTAATTCTATACTGAAAAAAATACTCTTTTGCAAAAATTTTGGTATTTTTTAACTATAAAATATAAAACATGTATATAATATATACATGATATAAAGCATGTAATTAAAAAATTACGCAGTTCTTGAACCTATTTTGATAAAAAAAAATTACGTAGCGAGAGGGTTAGTAGTTTGTAGTGTAACTACCGATTATACTGTGCGATCCTGTAAACACGTGTACGAATATTTCTGCGGAAAGTTCTAGAGTTCTGAAATATTTCTTTCGATAAAAATTAATTTTTATTAACCTATTATCGGTTTTGTGTATTCAATTTATTACGAACCCGTGCGCACGCAACAATATATTACAAATTTTTAAAAACTTTTGAATTATATCGGGTTTAATTTTCTTCTCAGCTTTTATTACCCACTTACACGCATTATTCCGATATTGGCATAACTCATTTGGTCTCATTTTCCTTCCTCGCCTTCGAAGTTCATTTCCTAATCAGAGCTTCAAATGACTGCAAATAGAGAAAACATCTAACCCTTAATTCTGCAAATTTATTCGGGTCGAAAGTGCATTCATACCTTGAATATGTCCCGCTTTTCACGAAACTCTAGAATAATATTCTTGTGTACATATATATTGAATACCACGCACTCTCTTTGCAGAATTATTTACTTCTTCAAGCACTTCTGCCCAAAGCAAATTGTACTCCTTATCTTTCGTGAATGCAGTATACCATTGTTCGAAAGCTTGGGAAAAATCTTCGAATGAACTACATCAAAGATAAGAGCACGACATATGTATCTTCATGTTGCTTTATAAAGGAAAGGGTGCGCGTTATACGGCGCATAACCTAAAAATTGAAAAATATAGGTACTCTCTATACGGTATTTCACTAAAAGTGATGGAACGCAGAATAAAAAGTAAAATGTAAAGTTGGTTAAAGATAAAAAACTTCGTCTTTTGAAAACTTTATAGTTGAATTTCAGATTCTGAAAGCACTACTCCTTTCTACAATAAAAATATCGCATCACGAAAACCATTCATTAACAGTTCTACTACAAAGACCATCGTTAGTCAAATAGTAAGAGCTTAAATATAAGTTAAATAAATATGAATGACAGAAAATAATCTTAATTTGTTAAATTCATATGCATCTTAAGAATTTTTAAATGTTATTCTTAGAGCAGAAGAAGTGAAATGACCTTTGACCATACGTATTAACTCGTAATACCAATAATAACCTTCGAACCTGAGAGTAGTTACGAAATTTGCTACAGGAAACGCAAAGTAGATGAATATCAGAATTCCTGCCACTAAAATTAAGCTGTAACGTCAACTAAGATTATCCTCATCTAAATTTCGAAGCATCAAGCTGGTATTAAATGTTTAATGAGAAGCAAGCTCACATATACTTATTATACAATCTATTAGTTAGTAACTCTCTAAATGACAGTTTCTCAAAGCAACTCCAAACAGCACTTGAATTTCTAGCTTAGAGTAAACTAAACCTAATTTACTTTTCATTGTTGTTTAAAATTTATATAATCGTTAAAGAATTTAGCTTCTACTTTTAAGAAAAAAGTTTTCATTAGCCCAAAAGGGATATTACTCCAGAATGAAATGTTAGTTTCAAAACTGCATTTTGCGTTCAATCACTATAAACAGCGTATCACTTTTCAAATTGTTGACACCAAATAGTATCGCCCTGTATTATATTTAAATAAATAAAATAATGAAGAATCGGCATGAATGTATGCAATTTTCTAGCAGTGTGTAAAATCAATGGTACCTAGAGCCATCCAATTATGAAAATGTAGTCCTCCACCGGAGATCTTGAAGCCCGAATTTTGAATTTCGAATTTGTTTTTTTATCAACTTCATATTTTGTAAAACTTAAAAAAATTTTCGTTAACAAACTCAGCGATTTCAAAGCAAGCAGTGGCAACACTGTACGGAATAAAACATATTTATCTTCAGCGGGCGACACTGTCTATCGGAAATTCTAAAACTATGCTTGTTTTTAAATATTTCGTTATTTTGCTGCTGAATCGAATTTTATGTGCGCAAGCGCGAAGAACGTAATACTTAATAAATAAAGTAACCACATAATAAATGTTTAGCAAACATAAATAATAAAAGTTAAATAAAGGTTTAAAAAAGTTTAAATAAAGTTTGCAAAGACATCTTGGTAAGGAAACTGAACACTGATGCGATGAACTGAGTAAAGATTAAAAAAAAAGAAGAAAAGTGTCTGCCAACACTTGGAAATTATCAACATATAATGATTTGCTGTTTTTAAAATTTTTCGATTTTTCTCTTGAATTGTGTATAGCGCAAGTGCAAAGAAAATGATGTTTAATAATAAAACTAAAATACACAAAAATGGCTGAGGAGGACTGAGTGTAATTGTAAATTGGTAGCCTGTGAGTTCAGCGAGAGTATAAAAAACCTTGACAAATCTTTCTGAGCGACCGCTAATATCTGGAACGTTTCAGATTTTTTTTCAAAACTAAATTAATTAATTAATTGTTTGCATTGATTTAAACACAAAAAATTAAATTTGTTTCCAGAAACAAGAACAAATATAAGACAGGGTATCTCTTGATGTAATTTAATTTTATCTCTTGCAATATAATTTTGCACTTTTTTGGGGGAGGGCACGAGCTACAAAACTGAAATATTACATATTCATGAAATACTTAATTTGATGGATTTTTACCCTTCAAACAAATATTCCATACATCACTTCCTTTGAATTTATATATTTTATCTCTTGCACACGCGCGCGCACACATGTATATACTTTATTATTCTATAGCAGATGGATATAATAATGGATTAGAATCTGAATAATTACTTCAATGGGAAACACTCTAAGTATTGAAAGAAAATTCACCAAATTAAAAAGTAATGAACAACTTTGATAGCTTATAATATAACTATAAAGTTAATAAGAATTAAGGAGAATATTTTATTGTGTCCTTTTTTTCTATTTAAATAGCTTATTTCTGGATGCAAAATGTGAAGTACAGCACGTCTAAGCTAAATGAGCAATAATTTTCCTGTAATCAAATATTCTTTTCATAATCCAGTGGTCAATCTAAACTAATACATCAAATGCCAGTTAACATTATTAAGTGCTGAAATTTTTATTCTACCATTGTTCTGAATAAGTTACCTACATTATTGTCAGAAATTTCTAGCACTTACGATTCGGGGAATGCAACTCCTTACAAAAACTCTTTTTTTTCCCAATTTAGGATTCCACTGAAATACAAGCTGTAATTTGCTTTTGTCTGCATGTAGTTGCATATTAATTAAAATGAAATGTGAGATAAGATATCTCCATGTAGAACTGGATTTGTCTGTGCCTTGCTTGTTTCTTCTAAATACAAATTTTGCTCAGAAAATGATGATAAAGCATGAAAGACCACATAGAGAAACTGACTTATACAATTTTGAAAACGCCAAACACTGCAGAATATTTGGCATTGAAATACACAACGAGTATTACCTTTTTTAGTCTAGAACACACACAGGGTTGGAATAATTCTTCAACGCAGATTTTCTAGAATCCCTGAATTAAAGTCATATTCGACAATTACAGTTTTCCTGATATCCCCACAATACGAAATCTCAGAGATTTGTCATAGTTCTCGAAGTTTTGTGATAGCCTCATAGAACTACTTTGAAAACGTTCTGGAGCACAGAAGAAACTGGGCATAATAACCCATCTAAAAAAAGGAAGGTTTGCAGTTCTATAACGCACGTTCTACTGGACCGATTCACGAAATTGTGTTTTTCATGTCTCGAAAGCGTGATTTGGGATATAAATTAAATTTATGTATAACATTGTTTTAATCTAGGTGTTCTGGCACAAAAACGGACTTTTTAATGGAATCTGATACCAATTGCTTTCCATATTTCTATTCTCCTACTCAAATAATGTCAAAGTGCCAAGTTTTGTAAAAATCGCAAGAATAGTTTTTAAAAAAATTAGTTCTCAAAACTTTAGCTCCTTAATGTTAACCGAATTTCTACTTAATATATAGTAGTGTACATATTTATTAATATCTCCTTTTTTGTTAAACTTACATGATACCTTCTTTCACAGTTCGAAATGTAGGTTCAGTCCAAATAAAATTCGCAGATATTTTCTGATTTAATTTTTGAACTTGCACTTTTAAAAATGTTTCAAAAAATGTTTTTAATTATGACTTATAAAATATTTACAACCACCTTAAAGTAGATGCATTTCTAGGTATACAAAAAATTATACATTTTCTTTCAATATTTACCAAGATATAGGTATATTTATGCATTGGCGCCTTTTGAAATTTGGAATATTTGTTATAAGAGGTAATAACAACGCCAAATGTGTTTACGCACTTTGTTAAAATTATTTGAAAAAATGAGCGATGCATCTTTTTTCCACTCCTGTGCAACGAAAGGGAAAAGAGATTAAATTACAATAAATTAAGAATTTCTCCAAGTGAATTAATTATATTCTTGGGGGTAAACTGGAAAAAAGTGCACCAACATTAATTTTTAAATTTCTCAGTTATTTTCTAACTAAATTTTACAAAATTTAGTATTTGGGCATAATTTGAGTCGTAAAATAAAAACATGGAAAAAAATTCCTGTGTTTGAACAATGCTATATACAAATCTAATCTATACCCTACGTGACGCTTTCCCAAACATAGAAAGCTCAGGTTACATTTTATCAAATGGCCCAGTAGAACGAAAGATATAGAACTGTTTTTTTTTCCATGCAGATTGTGCCTGTAGGAATTCCAGAATGACGTTCACGAGGAGATATCTAGAGAATATTTCCTGAGCATTGTATTTTAAATCTGAAAAGTTGCTTCCTCCATCAATATTTATAACTGTGAGGGCGATTTGAGAACAGTTATCGCAAACCTAACAGTTTATCCGCTCAGAGATATTATATATCAATAGAACACAATATTTCTTAACGTTTCCTGAGTATTATTTATTCATGCTTATGCTAGTGAGTACTTAAATGCCTTTTATATATTTTTCATGTCATATTCTGCATAATAAAGCCTTGACAAATTGTTATAAGTGTATGGGATTTTGTGTGTACTCCTGTAGTCAATTCGTGCACACTATGAGAATTTTACGTTTTTTAAATTTTAAGTGATTGACTATAATAAATAGTTTTTAAATTATTAATAAATATAAAATTACTTCATTCACTTCTTGTGAAGTAAATTTATAGCGAAGCATTTGTTTTATTTTAAAATCTCTTTTCCTTTACGTTACATTAAAAAAGCACGAAATAGTTCGGAAAAATCATAGTAATTAAATTGTTAAAATGTTGAAACTGATGAATTGAACTTTCGCTGAATGTCTTCTACAGAGAAGTTTACACATTTTAGAACGATTTGAGGGACATTTAATTAATTTAAAATGTAAAGTGTATTTTTTAATGTTCGATTTGACAGCCTTTTTTGCTGTTCTCTAAGTAATTTCTATGATAAAAGGGCCTTTCGTAAGATTTCCATGCGTAATGATTTCCATTCCTCATCCAGTACTTTTCAGAGACCATCAATCGTAGTCGGTTTGCACTAAGAAAGAGATCTTTTCAAGAGACCGGAGACAAAATAGTCCATTAATGAAACATTAGGGGACTTTGAAAGAACCCGTTGAAAAAATATACATATGCAATTCCTGTATCAGTCGCCATTTTTTCAAGATGCAGTGATACGTTTCGAAGTATGACTTGTTGCTTCGTACTGATGAAATTCCACTCTTTGAAAATCATCGGGATAAAGAAATGGAATTTCTTTTGCAAATATCGAAAGTAAAACTTTCTTTTGATAGTACGTAGAGTTGATTTTAACATTTTCCCGCTCTTCTTATTTTTAATATTGAGTTGTTTTAAGATTTTTTTCCATTCTTTTTATTTTTAACGATAAGTTGATTTTAACATTTAATGCATTCTTCGTGTTTTTAATTTCCCATAGCACAAAAATTCTGCGACAATCATAAATCCTAACCTTCTTTGCACTGACAGAACGAAGTTTGTACATTTTTCTCTCTTCGTTTTCAATAATAAATAGATGGTTTTTTTTTCCTTTTTTTCAGTGATTTAGATAAACCCAAGATTCATCAAGGGCCAGAGTGTATTTCCATTTAACTCCTATTAAATTGTTTTCATACAGATTTCTACGAATTGTTCTCGTTGAGCCACGGTCTCGGCAAAGGCTGGGGAACATTATGTTCCGAGCATTTTTAAGTTTCACATTTTGAATTATTATTTCATTTATTGTTGATACAGATGTATTTAAAACTCTGAAATTGTTTCCTACGTCAGCGGATTTTCTCTGTTACCAAATATTTAACTTAACATTAGAAACAGTACATACCTTTTTTGAATATTCGTTTGGAGTCTTCTTTTCATATAGAAGTAATGGCTGACTTCCCCCTTGTCCAATAAATAATGCTGATTGTTTTGCATTTAGAATTTTTAATACCTTGCATTTTGCAATGTTTTTAAGTTATAATAAGAATATTTCACTTCCGAAAGCGCAGAAACATATCCTTCCGTCCACAGCTTGTTTACATGCGACAAAAAAGAATAAATTTAAAAGCAGCTGATGATTTTTCTCATTTTAAATAGCAAGCTGCTGTAGAATTTTTTATTCCAAACCATTTGCTTTTTTTCTAAATTCTTTATTTAAATCGTTCTAAAAATGCTCAAACACCTTTTGTATATTACACATATTTTAATTTTAGAGGTAATTAACATTACCAGATAAAAGGATTAATTAAAAACTTCTTGTCAGTTTTAGTTTGGGCAACATTTGTCATATGAGTTATTTGAAATTAAACGCAAATTGTTAAACTTTCCAGCTGTCTAACTTGATGCATATTGCAAGAAATGAGATATTAGATATTTCATTAATATTGATAAATGTTGCTGATCTAGAGCTTTAAAAATGAATTTCATCACAGACAATAGTTTTTAACTGCAGTGTACTATTTAAAAAATTATGTGATGTATTCCACACTCTACTATAAAATATTTGCGATAGAAGATTGCGCCCGAGTCTGCAGGCTGATGTGAATCTTTTGGATCATTTTAGATAAAATAAATATTTTAGACGCATTTATAATATTTGCTATATTTTCGACTCTCAATTGTTTTACTACAATCTAACTAGATGTAAGTCTTAAAGAATTTTAAATCTTTTCAAATGTTGATAACGTATAATGCTATAAAAATCACGCAAAACTACCGATATATATCGTTAAATCGGGACATATTAAAATATGCTTCTAAACATGCAATAAAATAAGACATGATGTACTTATTTCAGCTTGAAGACCTCAGTAAAGTGAATAAATGAAATAGATATTGCGTACAAAGAATAAATGTAGAACTTTTAAAAATTAATTTTTTCTTCAGTGAGTTAGGGTTTAAATAAGAGGTATAAAGTTTAAGTTTGCTTTTGTTTCAAAGACGTCTTTATCATACTTTTAGAAGACAGGTGACGGAGGACGGGGACGCCTGGCGTATAACATAGGTAAACAGGCATATGTCCCACGTCCTCCACTATCTCGAAGAAGCAACTCGGTGGAACCCCGTAAGGCTGCACCGGAAGTTTACATGGCCATACAGGGGCTAGATGTCAAGTAGATTTTACATAGGACGTTGTTAATAACACAAAGTAATTAAAAAAGAATATAAAGGATAGCATTAAAACACTAAAACACACATATAAGCTGAAACACATAGATATACAAAATTAAACGTAAAAGCATAAAAACACACTCGTAATTACGTAACATAAAGACATAAAACACACACGAGAATACATATCATGACACATACAATACATATGGAAACACGTAGAGCACATAAATGCAAATATTGCACACAGAAGAAACATATGAGACATAGTAAGGTGTGCGTAAAGAAGCGCTGTGCGGAAATATGCTCAGTACCCATAATACATAATGTACATACTTTCATTAGGGACTTCTGTTGCATGATTTACATATTTTGTTGCATACACTACATTCGTGCATTGTACGGATATTATATATTTCGATTTACGATAACACATCATTCCATTGGGTGCCCAGTGCTTTACACAGATAAACATGTCAGTAACATTATTTCTGCACGTTGCTGGCTATTGAAAGCAGATGATTACATGAGGCTCGAAATTCAATGTTTCGCTTACAGAATGTGTACATACTGCGAATACCTAATCGTTGAATACATTGTCTGCAGTACCATGCTATTGTGGCTCGCAAATGTCTTGCCCTAAGGCGTTGATTTGTTGTACAACTTTAGAAGCTGTACTTTTAGAAGACATTAATTATTCCATGCCATGCTTTATTAGGAAAGATTTGCAATCCGTAGATCAAAAGTTATCTGCAAATGTTACTAATTTTCAGGGGGTGATGGCGTGATATATTAAATTTAAGATGTTTGCTTTCGATAACGATTTGAAAACTTCTAGTTTGGGCACACTGAGAAACAACCGCTTGAGATAATTATTATACTGTAACTTAATTAATTCGGACTGTAAACCCGGCTTCACTGCTTCCCAATTTACGTTTAAAGGCGTGTTTAAAATATCCAGTTTTGTTTCAATGGCATTGTAATCCTGAAATCTGCGTTCAAACTCAAAATGCCGTTTCCTCGAACTATTTTCGTAACTCTTAAATTTGTCTTCATTTCCTGAAGGTATTGCATTTAACATCGGGAAAGGAGATAAGTGATCCATAGTTAGCTGCCTAGCAAACAGATCAATTTTTGATTTAAAAACCTTTGAGATGAGCCCAGATATTGTAGGTAAAGAAAGCATCTTAACATTTAAGTTGTTCATATAAAAAAAAAAATATCTGTGAAGAATGGCAAAGTTCGAAAACCATGCTGTATCTTTCAACATTTTACTCTCCGTAGAACCCTGTTTATCAATGAAGAATGACACATCGGCTTTCAGCTGCTAAACTCGATTGAAAACACATCCTGCACTAAACCACCTTACTTTCGAACAGTACTGCACATAAGAGTATTCAGACTGCAGGGACTAAAAAACATCGAAATTGCCTGTGAGTAAGTTCAATAGATGGAATAGTATTTAAAGGACTCATGATTACATCAAGTACAAGTTTCATATTCAATGCATATTTACATAGGGCATCTTGATGTAAAAACGGAATGTAAAAAAGCAGTTAAATACCATTCCCACCTGATCACGTGGCCTACTCGTCATCCAGATGAGTTCATTGGAAAACATGAGGATGGTCATAATATTTTGGCTCGTCAGTCTATATAATATTAATTCAGCAGTATCATATAGTGTAAGTTTGCAAAAGTCGTGCCACCGTTTAAGTCGTATGTTTTAAATATTAGGCGTAATATCACGTCTCAAGCCAACTGTGCCTCTTTCGGTGAAATGACTTACCCCCTAGTCAAAGATATTGTTTCACACAATGTTCTTCTCCCCCTAATATTTGCGAGGAAGTACGCGAAGAGAATATGATTCAGCGCATAAAATGCAAAGCATGGGTACACGGCTTATGTGCTGAAGTTGACAAGAAAATGAAAACACTATCTTTGCGATTATTGTTGTAATTAATTAATTGTATAAGGAATTTAATTAAGAAAAAGAAAATTGTATTACAATTGACGAATTTTTAATGCAGTAGGACTTGAGCTAGAGGTGGTACGACTTAGAATACTGTTTGTCTAATTCACATTAAGTCCGTGTTCAAAAAGTTTATTAATTTTATCCAAGAGAGTAAACTGTATGGAGTTGAATTGTAATAAATATTCATTAGTAATGACAACATAAACTATTATTACCATATATAATTTTTATTTTTTCATATATCCTAAGATTTCTACCTATGTTTTCTAAGGGAGTATGACTTATGAAACCTTATCCTAAGTACTTTGATCTCTACCTTTGCTGATCTTTGACTCTAACTCAGAGATTTATTGATAGCTTCGACTCGGAAAGCCACCGTTTTTCGAAATAAGCTATCTAAAAAAAACAATATTTGCTATTAGATCTAATGTAGATAACTCTATTGTGAAACTGAAATTTTTGACGTTCATTATAAAAAAATAAAAAAGAAAAAGAGTTCTTTTATTTATTTAGGAAGAGTATCAATAAATAACGCTTTCTGGGAAATTTTCAAGGGGTGTTTTAAGTTTTGTTACACACCTGTGGACAACTGTTAGGGACGGATTGCAGTAGCAACGATCGAAACCACAAAATGGAAGGCAGAAAAATGTGGAAATTAGCATGGGTACAGATACAATAAGACGTGCTGTACATATGCAAGTTTTGGATTGTCGAAATTGCTCGTTACGTGATAGCACTGATAAGAAAATAATGGTCCGACATCACTTAGAGGATTTTACACGTGGCCGTATTATTGGCAGGTTGAAGAAGGGAGAAAAATAACAGATCTTGCTAGAGAACTCGACTTCATCTACAGTATTCTTTCAAGGCTTTGGAAAACATTTCAAACAAATTAAATGTGTAGCAAACGTCACAGAGAAACTCGTGTTTATAGTACGACGCATGCAGAAGATAGGTACCTAGTGCTAGGGACAAAAACGAACCGACGAAGCATGGTAACTGAGGTAACAAGTTACTCACTTGCAGTTACTGGCAAGCAAATCTTCCGAAAACTGTAGCAAGACATTTTCACCAAGGAGGACTATAGATCCGCAGTTCTATTTTGTGCATTACATTGTCTAGATATCACCTTTGTGCCCGTTTGCAATAGTGTTTTCAGTATCGCAATTGGAGGAATGACCATTGGGCTCATGTACTATTCTGAGATAAAATTAGGTTTAGTCTGTGATCTGATTGTCGACGACAAATAATGTGGTGTGACAAATTATGTGGGGTAAGAGGTACTGCATATAGTCCGACAAACATACAGGAAAGGGTCCGACATCCAACATTTATTCTCATGGTAAACACCAAAATACAATAGGCCTGAACTCCAGTGGGTACCTGCCCACTCCGGAATACTGGTTAATGAAATTGCAGATGCAATAGCCAAAAGAGCAACAACTGACCCCCCACGTTCGCACACTTGACGTGCCTCTCCCGGGTTCATTCTTAAAAGTTGAGCTCGAGAGAGAATTATTCAAACATTGGCAACATCTGTGGGAGACAGAGACCACCGGCAGAAGAGACCGCAAATTTTTTTCCAAAAGTCTTCCGGCTTCTAAAACGTGGCTCGTGTCACTTCACTCAATTTCTAACAGGATATGGTACCTTCATGACTTACTTGCATCGCTTCAGACGACGCGAAAACGACCATTGCTTAGGCGGGATGGCAGGAGATCCGGACCACTATCTGTTCGCTTGCAGAGAGACTGCTAAACATCATCTTACTCAACCAGTAGCAAGCTACATCCATGCACGGGCCGAAGCTACTTCGAAAAATCGCAATGCATTGAAACGCAAATGAGATTGTATAAATATTGCACGCAAAATCTCAGACAGGCTGGAGTCATTCTCAGCTGCCATCCTCACCACCAGCACAGCCCCTGTATACTCTGTACCTGTAATGAATTAATTTTATCTTAAGTTAGCTTATTCGGCTTTTCTTATTCTCTCTATATACTTATATCCTTGAACCATAAACCCTGAATTATGAACCTTGAATTATGTATTTTGCCTTATTATATGTATTGTTTTCACTGTTTTGCCTTTATTTATTTTATGTATTATTTCGCGTTTTAGTATTTTAATTCTTATTATTTTTAGTATTGCTATTTAGTATTTAGCCCTAATTTAGATATTACTTTTACTGTTTTATCTGTCACTCTGTTAATTTCTCATATATTGCACTGTACTCATTTATTGTTTACGTCGTGGATGTCTTTTGTAACTACCTATCCATAACCCTGTAAATATATAACTGAAATTGTTCTTCTCACCCGCAATGCACCCTTCTTCCATCATTGCACTATATTCTCGTCCAGGATTTGTTTGCTTCCAGCAGGGAGTATGATTATTCAGGAATACATTAAGAATATTCTGTTGCCTCATGTTCGCATGTTCATCGTGCTGTCGGTAATAAATGTGTTTTCATGGACGAGTTTCATGTTTCTAGTTAACGAGGACATTCAACGCCTTATATTTCCAGCATGTTTTCCAGATCCGAATCACACCGGAAATGTTTGGGATGCTTGAGGAGTAGACTTACTGGTCTACAATGCCATCGTAAACAAGGGCATCCTCATCCGTTTACTGACAAAGGGATGTAATAAATTATTCCAACAGCTGCTGGATAATGTTGTGAAAAGTATGACACGACGTGTGAAATCCCGCTTCGTCCAGGGTGGACATTTTAATTAAGAATGCCTGCCGACGGTAACTGCATTTTTTTCACTTTCGCTTATTCAGCACAAATCCATCATTTTGTCCCTTGAGCACTTTTCGAAGTTTTCTGGATTTCAAAGCACAATAAATTATCTTTATTGTTATGTCCTTGTATTCTCGCATTATTTTTTTCACTTGGCATCCAGCCACACTTACATTTTTACGCGCTATATAGCCGTTTGTGATCCGTACTCAGCAACTTTCTACCAGTGTAATTGCTTGCACTCGTGCTACAGCAGGAAGGCGTTTGACGCTATATAGCCGTTTGTGATCCGTACTCAGCAACTGTCTACCAGTGTAATTGTTTACACTCGTGTCACAACAGGAAGGCATCCGGAGGAGCTTAAAATGCGCATTGTAAATGCCAGTGAAATAAGATACCAGACTTCTTAGCACGAACTCGTTTTCCGCGGTGATCAAGGTGAAATCCGTTTCTAATTTTGCATGAGCTCTGTATAGTATATTCTTTTTTATTAAAGCAAAAATATATCATAATAAATTATTAAATATAAAGTTATTAAATATTTCTATTTCCCCTTCCAAAGAAGTAATCATTATAGGCCTTGGCCACTGCTAAGGCCGAAAGCGGTGGTCATTTTATTATGAAAGCATCTATTAGATGGGCCACCAGTGCCTCGTAGGAAGGGAGAGATAATCCATGCCTTCTCCGTGATTTGAACCCAGGTCTTTAGTACGGCAGTCAGGCTCACTTATCACTTTCCCGTCTGAGCGGCCGATAATATTACAGTAATAGTTAATATATAATAGTATATGTTGCATAATAATTCTAAAAATATATTAAATAAATACAATACAGTTTTTTTAATGTGCAACAGGCCGGACAGAACTTTCAAAGGGAGCGGAACTGGTGTAGTTTACCTGTCCCTATCATGGTAGATCTGTAGAATTTTCTTTTCGTCTTTCGAGGATATAAATTTCCAGACCTTCAATGTTTTCCAGAAGATAAAAGGCAAATAGCATTGCACTGGTATTTGCAATGGAATTCTTGATTTTTTTAATACTTTTAGATAGTATTTCAGTAGTATAGTAGTTCATTCGGGCTATGATTGGGGAACAAAATTTATCGCAAAAGACCATCATTCTTGGTGATTTCGTTTCTGAATCGTTCAATGTGTGGCTAAATAATAATTATCTATATTTTCATTTTAAGTGATCAAATTATTCTCATATTAATGGTACTGAAATTCAATTGTATATTTTGGTAGAAGGAAAAACAAATTTTCCCGTTCCATTAATTAAACTGGTTCGAATTATTTTTATACTTGCAAAACAAGCAGGGTCTATCCGCCTAAGGGGAGGAATCCGTGGATGAATTTTAAGGGAAACAGATTCGTGTTCATGTTACCCGCAGGAAATTGAGAAACCGCAATGCAGCCTACCCGTTTGCAGAAATCGGAACCTGGTCGAACCCCCGGCATTCAACTATCTTACAGTTTTGACTTGATATTTAAAAAAGGCCGGTATTTCATCCGGTTTTTAAAATTGAAGTAATTCTGATTTTCACTTAAATAGGGTTTACGTGTCACTTAAAGGTGGCATCTAACAAGGTTCACTTTCAGAAAAGTTTTTAAAACATTTTTAAAAATGAAAAACATTTGGAAATATTTAACAGTTAAATTAAATCGAGTTAAAATATTCATTAAATAGAGAATTTCTTTGCTTACCTTTTACTGATAAGACCGAAGAAATTTATTGAGTCGAGAAAAACATCAAATCCGGTTGGCTAAATTGAAATTTAATTGCATTTTTTTAATGCTTAAAAAATTCTAAAAAGTATATTGTGAATTTCTAGTGACTTTCTAAATAAAAATAAGTTAGATCATTTCGAAAAATTTTAAAGGGATATAAGACGAGGAATATAAATGAACTGTTAATTATGTAAGAAGAGTTTCACATTAGGATATACAGTATAATTTGATCTATAATTCTCGAAAAAAAATAAAAATGTCATGTTCCAAAGGTCATACTCGGTTGCTTGCTTTTTATATTTCTGCAACTGAAAGCACCTTTTCTTTTAACTTTTTTCCTTTTTGAATCAATAATGCTACCTTAATTAATTGCTCAAGTCATCCTGAAAAGATGCAGAGTTTATCCAATTTAAATATTTCCTTATTCTCATTAAAAAAATAATTTTGCAATATTTTTTATAGCTGATTTTTTTTATCGTTTAGAAAGAGAAAGAAATATTAAAAATAAATCAAATAGATTAAATTAAAGCTTACTGTTGCACTAGCTCAAACAAACACAAAAGACAGAATTTTTACATGTCATAAAAAAATAAGAGTTGCGTTTTGTTTGGATAACTCATCAGAAACAGGATTGCAAAGAGCTTAAGGTAAGTATTATTTTTAGGGTTCAAACATTATCAAAACGGCACAGGATAATCTTTTAATTGATTCCTCATTAATTTGAGTAAAAGTTTCGGAATAAAGACCATGCTTAGGAACAAAAATAACGCCAACTCAAATGTATTGTTATCATCTTCCCCTTCAAATTGTTTACTTTCTAATCGGTTAAAAATAACTGTAACTTTTATTTATAATAAATCATTATTTTTTTCTGCTTCTATTCTTTTCTTAACAATAACACAATCGAAGTTTCTTAACAAATACGACATTTTAATCGCACGAAAGAGCATTTTTTCATGTCGCCAGACGCTAGAATACCAGATCAAATAAGCTTTTTTTTCCTCCTTTAGTTTCGGAAACAACTTTTTAATAATACCAGATGCTCCCAACTCATATCATTAAAGCGAGCAGCACTTTGATTTGGTAGTCAAACAGTAAGCTGTAAACATTAAAATTGTTAATTAAGTTTCATTTTATACAGCCAGAATAGTGTTAAGTTTTTTAATCACTGAGAATAATTAATCATTTTTCTAGTCTCCCGTCATATTAGGTAACTAATATTTGTACTTTTTTCCTTCTTTTGAAAAAAATCATATTTAGAATTACTAATTATGATCACAGAGGATGAGCTCAAATTAATGAATACATTGCATTTTAAGTTGCCAATAAATAAGGCGACGAAAGTTTATTGAACACTTAATTAAGGCTGACTTGAAGAAAACATGCTGCCCTTGTACGAAAAGAAAAAGATGACATTCTTTCTCGACGAAAAATTGTATTACCATAATAATAGCAAGTTTTAATCGCAATCAGATTCAGCAAGCAACTTTTATGTACCTTTATTGCCTTTTTGCCTCCTTCAGTTTTAAAACAATGGATATTTCACAGCCTTTCTTCTATCCTTTTCTTCTCCATAAGCAGTCACTTTCTTTTTCTTATTCTGTACAAGCAGCCACTTTTCTTTTTGTACATCTTATCCAATGCTAATTCATTAGCTGTACCTCCATACATGCATCAATGAGCATATAATCACTGAGAATAAATGTTATATATGACGTTTATAATCTTCATAACCGTTTTATTCATTCATTTTTGCTAAACGATGTTTGAGTGGTTAGAAATAAATGACACTGGTAATTTACCACACATTGCGTATCAGTATCCAGGACGATACAGCAAAATATATAAAAGTGTTATTTTTTTAGAGTCTAAAAGGATAAAAGTATTTATTCTTTTAGAGTTAGTTAAGTTAAAACCTTCGGCTTTAAGAGTAATAAAAGTGTAGAAAAAATGTTTAGGATACATATTTTAATGATATTAAGAAACGACAGGGTGAATTAAAAATTGTTGTTAATGGTAGGAAACATTTTATTTAGCAATCTTCTATTATATTTTGCGTTAAAATGACAAACTTTTTCTGAAGAGCTAGTAAATTTGTATTGCAATAATTGTATTGCAAATGTATTGTTATCATCTTCCCCTTCAAATTGTTTACTTTCTAATCGGTTAAAAATAACTGTAACTTTTATTTATAATAAATCATTATTTTTTTCTGCTTCCATTCTTTTCTTAACAATAACACAATCGAAGTTTCTTAAGAAATACGACATTTTAATCGCACGAAAGAGCATTTTTTCACGAAAGAGCTTTTTTGTTACTCATAAAAGCTTTTCCGAGTAAATATATAGACGTTGTTTCAAGAGAATAGAATCAGATGATGGTGATCGTCAGGCTGCATAGAAGAGTTGTGCGATAGAGCTTTTATAAACCTAACATGCAGAATTCTCTTCAGAAGTCGATTCATTATGCTTTTATAAAATATGGAGTTCAATATTGTTCCTAAGGAAGCAATTGCTTGTGAAGTATTCTTTTTTCATAAAAAAGGCCACTAGTTACCACCTCGTTTTAGTAAAAAATTCTGAAACTGACATTTCTATGGCAGTGCTAAACTTCTTCAATCCAAGCAAATGACTGACCTTTCTATCTTGGAAAGAATCATAAGCAAATCAAGACGTTTCCTTCCCAGTTGAAATTTATTTAAAAATATCAGATTAATATCTGCTTTTTGAATCAAATATAACTACGATCTTATTTCTATTGCACAAGCAAACCTTTTTTTGTGTTTTGTAAAGCACAGAAAAAAAATTACAAATATCTCTTTCTGTTTTTTAAAGATCTTTCACGACAATTTTGGAACAGTGTCTTTATTGATATTAAACTTATCAGTACCATTCGAAGGCATGCGACATTCCTTCTGCAACAATTGTCAAATATGTTTCGATGGTTTAACGCATTTTGGGTTCTTCATCAATACTTTTGTGTCCATCATGAATTGTTTTATACAGTGAAGGAATCTGGATTGTATTTGTGCTCTATCTTCTTGTGCGTAAACAGCATATTGGAGTGTCTCCGTTTTTTACCCCGTTTTACAACAAAACTTACTTCCTCTTCTTTTGTCACCTTTTGAAACTATGACAACAAATTTTCACTGAATCAAAACAAATTATTTAACAGCACAAAATATTCAGTCTCTAGGCAGATGATATTTTAACAAAAGCAAGTCAAAGTGTCATGAAAATAAATGTTGTCAATTATTGTCGTGTTGCAGCTTTCCTGGAATTGGTTGAAGAACATTTACTTAGAATTGGAGCTGATTGGTGATGTATGGCAGAATTATAAATTATACACACAAAAAATTATAAACAATATATTTTATAAAAAATAATGTTTAAAAATCTTTTTTCAAAATATAGATATCTGTATATGCTTGTATTTAATTCTATTAGTTGTTCTACAAGTTCTTTATTATTAAGAAACGTTTTGCACGAAGATACCTCTTTCTTTGGTCAGATACACCCTTACGCGCTTTGTTATTATTAAATAATTCAGTCCAGTCAGCTCTGGGACTTTTCAGCTTAAATCTCTCAACCAATTATTTATGAGACTGAATTATTTTATGAAATGCTTCGTACGAGAGTTTTTTTTCCTTAGTACGAGTGATCCTATAGGGTCTAACAAAACTAATGGTCACAACTGTAAGGGGTGACAGAACATTCGAAAATTAACAACTTTTATCACATAATTTAGGTCTGAAAGCAAACGAAGAGACGCGAGAGAGTGTTTGGATCTATGGAGGGGTAAAACATCATCTTTTACAGAACCCATGATTCAATGCCATGATTCATGCCATTCGTTGCCAGAGATGCAACAATATTTGAAAGTGTAGAAGGCACATATGCACCTTATGTACTTGGCTGAAAAAGGCAATGCAACAGAATCAGTAAGACTTTACCAGGAGCGATTTCAAAACAGGGTGCTGCCCGATTGGAGAATATTTCAACGTTTGCACTGGTAAATTTTCGATACAGGCTCGTTCCATGGCCAAAGACATGACACAGATCGATGAAAGAGCGCGAGAACGATAAACCAAATGGAAACAATAATTTAAGACATTAAATGACCAGCCTGCGCGAAGCACATGAACAATAGCTTGTGACCAATGTGCCAATCATATTACAGTATGACGCGGGTCACATAAAGAAAGGTTATATCCTTACCATCTAGGTTACATCCTTACCTAGTGTGTCTAGGCCTTAAATGGTTCGAATTATCCACAACGTGTAATTTTTGCACGTTGGTTCCTGTATGAGAGTACATTGTATCTACAGTGTACAGTATCTATTCTGTTTAGAAACGACGCTACGTTCATATGTGACGGCATTTTTAATACGCACAACAATCATGTGCAGGCTACAATAAATACGCATGCTACGTATTCGAGATGCCGCCAGCAAAATTTCTCAGTGATTGTGTGGGCAGAGATTGTGCACGATCAAATAATTGGCCCGTTTCTTTTACTAGACTAAACGGAGAGAAGTACTTCACCTTCTTTCAGCAGGTGTTACCTGATTTACTGCAAAATGTGCCAACATATGTTCGAAGGTATTGGTTCCGAAAAGCCAGCACATTTCTTCAGAAAAGTGTGAAACTACCTGGACATTGCCTTTTCGTTCAGATGGAATGGACACTAGAGATGGGCAAAACCGCTCCTATAAAGAATCATATAGAAATCGTTTGCTCACTGAACTGAATATTTCTTTTTAGCATTTCACCGCGACCTAACAATGGACTTGATAAATGAGTTCTGAACAGGCATGGATCAAGAGTGGTGTGCAAAGAGGTTGGAAAGCAGAAGGAATTGAACAAGGAGTGGGATCGCTGAAATCAACTCAACCAAACCGCTCACTCCCTGGACTGATTTCTTTCAATTGCAACTTTCGAGATTCCCTAAGAAAACCTTTCTGAATAAAACAACAATAAAATTCCGGAATAAAAAAATGTTGAAAGTTAAAAAAATAATGAAAGCTAAACTCACATTCATTAAAGATTATATTGTTTTATTACTATAATTGATATTATTTTGCAACTACAAAGCACAGTGTAAAAATAAATTTTTAGATTGGGGGCAGATCCCGAAGAACAGGAAACTGTCTGTTGACAATGCCAGCATTTTCCTTTTTTTTTTTTTTTTTTTTTTATCTAATTTGACAAAATGATACACAATATTGTTAGAGGTTGTTCTATTTGGTAGGATCCATATTTTGTTCTGCAACCCTGAAAAAATACATTAGATGGAAAAATTTATGTTTAAAAATATATACTAATTCTAAAGAAGGTTAACGATAAATTTGCAGCTCTTCATTACAAGACGTTAGTAAAATAAGTAGACAAATAAAAGTATAATTTATTATTTTACATAAATATACTATGATATTTAGCTATACTATGACATAATAATCAAAGAATGGAAATGGAACTGAAACGAACCTCTCCGATTAAACGGAAAAAAAAATAATCAAGACTCCGCAGGAGTTAGATTTTGAAAGACAGAATACTGAAGACTCGTCGGAATCAGATACAACCACGACTCGGAATAGTGTCGGAGCATTTAGAGCTGGAAATCCGACGATCTAAGTTCCTATAATCTACGTACTCGCACAGATCCTCGCAATGCCAGATGGAAATGAAAAAAACTCCATCCATTTGAAAAAAGGGGTGATCAGTTTCGCTGAGATGTGTTTGCTTATTTAATGTTTCTCTTTTAGATACTAGATGGAATACAGGGCAAGCCAAAAACAGCACATATATGTGGGAAACGTTATGTCATGATATTCCCTAATCTCCTACTGTGTGACGTATGCATTGCGTCAGCATGTGTTTCCCGCCTTCGGGGGAAGACGAGGATTAGCTGGCGAGCGGAGCAGACGTCGCTCGATCGCTCGTATACCATTTTCATTAATTGTAATCCTAATGTAATCTATATTTGTAAATAGTAATAAATGTGTGTTATCAACTATGGTCGTTGCCTTTCCCCACATTTTGGGGGCTCGACCGTGCCTTTTATGCATGCGTTATAATCGAACCCTAGACACCAGCAATTACTAAAGACGTTCAGAAAGCTAACAAAGGCAAGACGTGCCTTTATGACGATTTAATATTCTTCTTCAAGCTAGACGACGTATGTGAATGAAGACGTGCCTTTATGACGATTTAATATTCTTCTTCAAGCCAGACGACGTATGTGAATGAAGACGTGCCTTTATGACGATTTAATATTCTTCAAGCTGGACGACATATGTGAATGATGTTACATGCTACTTGTCCATTCTTCTGATTTTGGACGTTAAATCGAAATTCGATTTTGGATTACATTGGATTGGCCAAGATATATATTGGATTATAAGGACTGCCCCGAAGTTAGGTAGGCCCATTTTTCCCTAATTCGTTCATAATTTATTAGTATTACGATTTTAAGCTGTGTTTATACTGTTTAATTCTCATTCATACATAACCTATTTCATATTCATATTATCCTATTTTACTGTTTAAAGAACTATGGCCCTAAAATTAGGTGATATCCCCTTGATAGCGAATTCTCTTAAATATGGCACAACACGAGTTATTAAATTATTTAATACCGTGCTCGGATATTCCGATTTTGATCATTCTTCGCGAAAGAGAATGCGAAATTTTGCCGCGTTCCCGGACAGTTTCGATTTGGCAAAACATAAAGAACTTCTATTAAAAGATTTTTCTTTATCAGATTTTATATCAGTGGCGAATTTATTACATTTGGAAGCTTCCACTAGTAAAGATATTTTATGTGAAAAAATTTTTCATGCGCTCACTAATCTGACGGATTTTCACAATTCCCTAGATGTTAGTTTTTTATCCGATGACGATCATTCAATTTCAAACACCGACAGTGGACCGACGCCTGTAGGTCTAAGTTCTTCTGTTCCCCTTTCCCCTCCCTCCACGGCGCCAAGCCCAAATCGCGTTGTTTCTTCTGACGCGGAAGTAATAAATTTGAATTCGAGTCGCTCCGGTGTTTATATGACGGCGAACACCGAGATTCGCGAGATGAGTCATGATTTATGGTTTATTTTGAGAGATCTTTCAAACACTTGCAGAAACTTTTCAGGCAATGATTCCTATTCAGTCCGTGCTTTTTTCAACGATATAGAAGATAATTTCCAATTATTCCCAAATCTTACCGACCAGCAAAAATTAGTTTTTGCGAAACGACTTGTTGTGGGTACTGCTAAAACTTTTTTGTTTTCACAACGGAATCTCAATTCATACGACATGTTTAAAACAGTATTACTTAATGAGTTCTCCGATAAAATTACTTCTATTGAAATTCATAAACAACTCGAAAGAAGAAAAATGCGGTCGAATGAAAGCTCTTTGCAATATTTTATCGCAATGCGCGAAATTGCGAATCGTGGTGACGGTGTTATCGACGAGGCTTCTGTCATTCAGTATACCATTCAAGGAATACTAGGTACCCCATCCGATAAAATTATTCTCTACGGTGCAAAATCATATTCTGAATTCAAGGAAAAGCTACGCACTTATGAATCTGTAGTTACGACTAGACATACAAATATCTCTCATCCATCAAATTTTAAAAATACGAATAATGGCCCCAGACGTGGTACTGGACGAAAAAATTCAGACCAACAACACGAGACGAAATTTTATATTACTGGTCCATCTAAAATTAAACCACAAACTTGTTTTAACTGCGATGAGGTCGGACACCTCTCACGGTCCTGTCCTAATCGTTCTCTTGGCACAAAGTGTCTAACGTGTTGTCGTTTTGCACATAAATCTATGGATTGCCGCCACACTATATCAAATGAGACTTCCACTCCACCTGCCGAAGTAAATACAGTACAAACCTCTATACTCAATAGCACAGTTTCTGGATTAATTGACACTGGAAGTGAGGTCACATTACTGAACGAAAACACATGGATTCAACTTGGTTCCCCACCACTTTCAAATAATTCTGGAGTGTTAACTGGTTTCGGATTCTCGAAAATTCCTATTATTGGCTATTTTCAAACCATTATCAACATTGATAATCAGGACTTTCCGGCTAATATTAGAGTTGTTCCAAATCATTCTATGCAATTTTCTCTTATTGTAGGCTGTGACGTAATTAAAACTGCTAAATTAACTATTACACCAGACGGTATATATTTTTCAAAACCTCCCGAGCAATGCTTTGAAACTGCTCCTGAATCTTTCATTTTTGCAATAAATGACGATGTTCCAGCTTTTGATATTGGTTCAAATGTTTCCAAAGAAACTCGTGCTGCGGCAGAACGTTTGCTGAATTCTTATGTCCCAAATAAAACAAAGACAACAGATATTAAACTTAATATCACTCTATCCGATGATAAACCGATTTTTCACCCTCCTAGACGCCTTCCTTTTGTTGAACGGGAAATTGTTGACAAACAAATAAATGAATGGTTGAAACTTAAAATTATTGAACCTTGTTCATCTCCATATGCCAGTCAAGTTCTCGTGGTGCGTAAAAAAGACGGTACACCCCGTGTTTGCATCGATTATAGGAAACTTAATCGACTTTTAATTAAGGATCATTTTCCTCTTCCCCTTATTGATGACATTTTGGATAAACTTCAAGACGCGCAAATTTTTAGTACTCTCGACCTACGTAACGGCTTTTTTCATGTGCCAGTAGCGGACGAAAGTAAACCATATACAGCTTTTGTAACTCACAACGGACAATTCCAGTTTCTTCGAATGCCATTTGGTCTTTCAAATTGCCCTTCAGTATTCCAGCGCTTTATAAATTATGTTTTTCGTGATTTAATTGTCAAAGGTTATGTTTTACCCTACATGGACGATGTAGTTATTCCCGCCAAAAATGAAAATGAGGCCATTCATCGTCTCAACCAAGTACTCAAAGTTGCTAGTGAATATGGTCTAGAAGTTAATTTTCGTAAATGTCAATTTCTTCACAAAAAAATCGAATTTCTTGGACATATCGTTGAAGGTGGTAAACTTTTTCCTTCCCCTTCGAAAACAAAATCTGTAATTAACTACCCCGAACCTAAGAGTACGAAAGACGTCCAACGCTTTCTCGGTCTCACGGGATATTTTAGGAAATTCATCCCCTCATATTCTAGCATTGCAAAACCCCTTAGTGATCTCCTTCGTAAGGACACCCCCTTTCAATTTCATGCTGATCAGAAAGCCGCATTTCACAAATTAAAATATTTGCTTTCTCAACAACCAGTTTTAAGTATTTTTAATCAAAAGAGTCCTATCGAAATTCATACCGACGCATCCATTGATGGCTTGGGGGCAGTCCTACTACAAAAATCTATGAACGATAACAGCTTTCACCCTGTCTACTACATGTCAAAGAAAACATCGGACAATGAGCGTAAATACACCAGTTATGAACTCGAAGTCCTTGCAATTGTTGAAGCTTAAAAAAGTTCCGTATTTACGTCCTTGGTTCACATTTTAAAATTATCACTGACTGCAACGCTTTTGTACAAACTTTAAATAAAAAGGAACTCAATTCGGGAATAGCCCGATGGGTTTTATATCTCCAAGATTTTGACTACGAAATTGAGCACCGTACCGGCTCAAAGATGGCTCACGTGGATGCCCTCAGTCGCAGTCTATCTTGCATGACTATCCAAGACAGTGTCCTTCTCCAATTTCGCAAAGCACAAGAAACCGACGCGCATATTACGGCTATTAAAGCACTCCTTCAAACGACGCCTTCGTATGATAACTTTCTCGTTAAGAACAATCTCCTGTACAAAAACGTCAATGGCATTGACTTACTTGTGGTGCCTGAGGATATGCAGGCAAATGTCATTAAAGCAGCTCACGAACGAGGCCACTTCGCCGTAATCCGCACTCAAGAACTTTTAAACAACGAATATTTTATCCCAAATTTGAAAGAAAAAATTGAGCGGTGTATCCATAACTGCATCTCATGCATCCTCAATAATCGAAAGCGTGGCAAGCAAGACGGACTTCTGCACCCCATTGACAAAGACGACGCACCCTTGCACACGTACCATATCGACCACTTAGGTCCCCTTGCCACCAAATCAAAGAAATACAAACATATTTTGGCAGTTATAGACTCGTTTACTAAATTCGTGTGGCTTTATCCGACAAAGTCTACAGACGCAGATGAAGTTATCAGTCGCCTGGAATCTCAAAGATCAGTCTTCGGAAATCCTTCACGGATTATCTCTGATCGAGGCCCTGCATTCAAATCCACTGCATTTGCAAACTATTGTGACACACAGAGAATAAAGCACGTTCTTATTACAGCTGGCCTCCCACGATCGAACGGTCAAGTTGAGCGTTTGAACTCCATTATTATTGCTGTCCTTTCTAAACTCTCCATAACCAACCCTGAGCAATGGTACCGCCATGTTCCCGCCGTGCAACAAATTATTAATTCAACTTTTCAACGTAGCATCAATTCCACTCCCTTTGAACTTCTCTTTGGGACTAAAATGAAATCGCAAAACGACATAAACATCGCTGCTCTAATCGACGAGGAGATCAAATCTGCATTCATTCAGCAACGTGATGATCTCCGTAAGGACGCAAAACAGCAAATCTCTAAAGTGCAAGACGAAAATCGCCGTACTTATAATTTGCGACGAAAACAGGCACAAAAATTTCAACTGCATGACCTCGTGGCTATCAAACGAACTCAGTTTGGCCCTGGTCTAAAACTCAAACAGAAATTTCTCGGACCTTATAAAGTCACCAGGCTCAAACAAAATGACACATATGATGTGGAAAAGTGTGCATTTTTCGACGGACCATCCAAAACATCTACTTGTGCTGAATACATGAAACCCTGGTCCAACAATATTGAACGTATCACTTAATTTTTATTAAACTGTCAGCATTGTAGGTCCTCCTGTGTTTGGACAGATGACACCTGAGAACTTTCTAACAATTTTTTTTCCTCATATCAACTTTTTAATTCATTTTGTCATACTAATGTTCTTTTTATTTTTAGTTAACTGCTGTGGTGTGTTTAATCTATTTTGTTGCTCCATTTGTGTAAGTATCCTCAGCTTTGTATCTACAGATTTTTTTTTCATACCTATGTTACTATATTATAATAATTTTTTTAATTTGATGATATACTATGTTGCTTCAGGCGAGGTCGCCTGTCCGGTCATGATGGCCGAATGTGGGAAACGTTATGTCATGATGTTCCCTAATCTCCTACTGTGTGACGTATGCATTGCGTCAGCATGTGTTTCCCGCCTTCGGGGGAAGACGAGGATTAGCTGGCGAGCGGAGCAGACGTCGCTCGATCGCTCGTATACCATTTTCATTAATTGTAATCCTAATGTAATCTATATTTGTAAATAGTAATAAATGTGTGTTATCAACTATGGTCGTTGCCTTTCCCCACATATATACATACATAACGCACTTAAACACATAAAAACTAGGTCATAGACTTTCCGGTAAATAATAAAGGAAAGACTGCTAGTACCAGGGGTTCTCAACTGGTGGTACGCAAGAGAAAAATAGGCGGTACGCAAAGAAGCAAAGTATTTTTAATTATTAAATTAAAACTCCAACATCCTGACTAAGTTTTTTATGTAACACTCGTAAATTTATACTACAGGGTTTCAATTTTTGTTTAGATGGTCCGCGTTAGTCAAAAGGCTGAGAACCGCTGTGCTAGTGCTTGCATTAAAACGAATAAAATTTTTGGCACGGTTCCCTAAAGCTGAAAGATTTGCCGTTCCGTTTTTGCCGCAGCACGATCATTCGTTCAGTCAAGGGAATCGGTTCTTTGAGTCAATTCTGGAGCGGATCGTCCATCTCTACTGGCCACAGCCCGTCACTTGGCCTTCCAAATCTCTCGATCTGTTTTCCTTCAATTTTCGTTACCGTAGATAGCCTGCGAACGTTCGTGAAATACCAGTAATCCTCCAAAACGTATGTGATTCACGTCCTTATCGTATTCTCAATTTTCACAAAGAAAGTGCCCCCCCGATGCGTGAACGAAGTTCAGGTTTCTGTGGGCTTCTGGGTTAGAAAATCCTCATCCCAGTCGAATACGTGGATCTGTTTCCGAACGTTGTCGATCGTGAATGAAACATAGATAAGCATTGAAGTAAGGCATAAGTTTCCTTTTCATGTATGTTGTAGAAGAGCCTTGAGATTCAATTCGAGTCTGGGAAGTAGAATAAGCAATATGGCAACGGGAACGTTGATTTAGGATGAATACTATCGGAGAGTGTCGATCGAAGGAGCGCGCAAGCAGCTGTGGTGGCGGCTGAAGGCTGAATGAGTTGAAGTCAGGAAAGCATCGAAGTAGACCAGGAGAAGAGCGTTGATTGGGGTGCGTTAGTCACGTGTGCTAGGGGGGAGGGGCTAAAGCTCTTTTCAGGCCATACGAAATTTTGAAGGGAGGCCAAAAAGTAATGGGGGAGGGGGTTAGAATTGAGAAAAGCCTGCTGAACTTAGAAATAATTTGGGCTGTAAAATAATTTCTAACTTCCATTTTGTCTGAGGAAGAATATTTCCTTTAAGCATTAATTTGAAATCACATAAGCATTTGTAGTTAGTTGACAGTGCATTTAAGTTATTAGTATTTTTTTATTATTTTTATTTATTTATTTATTTTTAATTATTAATTAGTGATAGTTTCTTAATAAGGCACCTGGCCTTCTTCTGTTGCACTGGCCATTAACGTTATACTGTAATGAAGGAATGGTAGGATTGTTAACTTTAATTATGTTTGCAAGGAATCGCTTTGCGATTTTAATCATAGTCTCAACTAGTTGAGGTGTGTTATTTTCTCTGTGTAAGGCTTCGTTTCTTATGTAATACGTGCTATTGGTGATTTGTCTTAATGTGATGTTTTGAAGTCGTTGAAGTCTTATCAGTGTAGTATTACAGACATAGCCCCAAACTGGGCAGGCATAAGTAATTATTGAAACGAGCATGGCTTTATAAATGAGTAGTTTTTGGTCTAGTGCTAAAATGCTGTTTCGAGCTATTAGGGGGTGAAGTGTTATTTTACTAACTCGAAACTTTGTTATTATGTGTTTAATGTAGGGCTTCCATGTGAGTCTCTGATCAAGTACTACGGCTAGGTATTTGACTTCCTTGGCCCAAGGGATGGGAGTATTGTAAAACACTAGATTTCTTTCAATTTTCCTTTTCTTAGAAAACATGACAGTAACAGTTTTATTGACGTTGACTTTAATTTTCCACTGAGAGATCCAGAGTTCAAGTGCATGTATGTGTGTTTGTAGCTGTTGGATAGCTGAGCTGGGAGATGCATTTTGTGCGAGGATCGCTGTGTCGTCCGCGTACATAGCGCGTGTTGTTTTATGCATGTGTGGAATATCGTTCGTATATAAGTTAAATATAAAAGGAGCGACGAGCGAGCCCTGAGGCGTGCCCGCGCGGATAATTCTCTTAGTGGAGAATGTTTGATTGATACGAACGATAAAATATTTCTCGATTAGATAGGAGCGAAGTGTTGTTATGATGAATTCTGGGAATCCCAGAATGATTAATTTGTAAATAAGTCCATCGAGCCAAACACGGTCGAATTCCTTGGCTATATCTAAGAAGATTGCAGCTGTGCAGAGTTTATTTTGAAAGCCGGATGAAATTAATTCAGTCACTCTGAATAATTGATGGTGGAATGTTTGCTGCGAAAACCATATTGCTGTGGGATGATAATTCTTCTGTTTTCAGCAAATTTCTTTATTTCCAGGAGGATGATATGTTCAGCAATTTTGCTACATGATGGCAGGAGACTGATTGCCCGATATGATTCAGGTTCATGAGGAGATTTTCCGGGATTTGGGATCGGTGAGATAAGGGCAATTTTCCAATATGAAGGAAAGTAGCGTAAGTCAATGATGAGTTGAATGATTTTAGTGAGGCGACAAATCATCAGGAGTCCCATTTTTTTAATCATAATGTTGGTTATGTTATCATATCCAGGGCTCTTTTTCGTCTTTAATTTTTCATTATAGCCAAGAACATCCGATGGATTGACTGCGATGCTGTTGTTAGCGTGTTTTTAAGAATTGGGTAATGGTGCTTGTGACTAAGTTTTCAGTGTATGGGTCAGAAATGTTGTTTGTTACAAAGTGAGTAGCATAGTAATCTGCTAGTGACTGAGCTTTCTCAGTTTCTGTGTATGCGATCCAGTTTTGGCCTTTAAGGGGCGGAATAGTTTTGTAGCATCTTTTTAATTTAGCAGTGGCTTTCCAAATGGAGTAATCATCTGATGTAAGCCCTTCTAAATATTTAGCCCAGCGTTTTTGTGTGTGTAAGCGAGTTTGAACTCTGACTTCCTGATGTAATTTATTTAAAAGTTTTTTGTCATCTGGGTGTCTAGTTCTTTGCCAGGATTTTCTTGCATGATTTCTTCTTTTTATTAGGTCTTTTATGGCAGCATTCTGAGTGAGATTCTTCACAGGAATTGTTTTGGTATTATTCTGGTATGCTGTGGTGAGGTCATTAGTGAATTTTTTGACTACGTCGTCTAACTCATCACTCGTATGTATTGTAGGGGTAGAGTACTGTATGTTGTTTAGAGCTTTGGTATAATTTGACCAATTCGTGATAACGGCTCTTTTGTCTGGTGTGCTATGGCAACTTATGTCTAATTCAATTTCGACTAGGTTGTGGTCCGAGGAAAGCTCGTCTAATGTTTGAATTTTAGATGGAGCTAGGATATTTTTTAAAATGAAGAAGTCGAGGGTAGAAGCATAAGTAGATCCATAGCGTGTTGGGGTGGGTGAAGCTGCAATAAGGAGGTTGGCTGTATTAGCCAATTTTCGTAGTGTGGTGGCTAAGAAATTAGTAGAGCTGCAGTTCCAAGCGCGGTGTCTGGCGTTAAAGTCTCCTCCAACTATGATTCGATTGCTGAGTTTGAATATCATGCTTAAATCTGCAATGATATCGGTAGTAGGTTTGAATGGTGGTACGTAGAGGGAGACTAAAGTGTATGGTGATGTGGTGGGTGGTATGATGGTGATAGCTACTGCCTTGGTGGCTAAAAGCTGTGGAATTGTGATTCGATAATGAGTGATGGAGCGTTTAATCAAAATGATCACATCTCCAGCTGTACGATTCGTGCGTGGTCTGTCATATCTGTGTAAATCATAGTTTACAACGTGAAAAGTGAAGTTGGGACCAAGGATGTGTTCCTGTATGAGGAGTGCATCAGGGTTATACTCATTTATAAATTCTTTTAATGCATCAGGGTTATACTCATTTATAAATTCTTTTAATAGTGCTCCCCTAGAGACTCGTCCGACCCCATACTGTATGGTGAAAATTGTTCTGTGAAGTTCTATCACCCTTCACCCTTTACAACTGCGACCATTATTTTTGTTACGTCCTGTATTGTCAAATGGATTATGTAACAGCAGAACAGTTCTGCTTCTCAGGAAGCTTTACCTGTAGACATTAGAATATCAGATGACAGCATAGGAACAAATGATTACAAAACAGCTTTTCCTATATTTTTGGCAACTTTCACATTTACTTTTTCTGATAAATACAAACCTTTGTTTTTTCAGCTAAACAAACATTGTATTTGAAGCAAAAACGTACTTCTTACTTACTATAATTTGAAGCAAAAAAATAAAAAAAAAAGCTTTAATGCAAATAATCTTATAGTTTGAAGAAAGCCAATATATTATTTTTAAGAATTTAACTACTATACATCGCGGATTATTATTTCCAAATAAAGTAAGCAAGCTTTAAATTTCCAACCTTGCATTGAAGCTTGGAATGCCATTCATTAGAACTTATTTTTGAGATTATGTTGCAGAGTTGTTTTTTATACTAAAGATATGTGATTAGTTTTCATATAAAAGTAGCTGAAAGTTGTAGCTCATCTTTAAAATTTGTTTTTAACTGAGGCTAAAATGAAGGATTAATGAGAAATTTGTAATTAAAATAAGTGATTAACATTTTCAAATAACTATTTTCAAAAGGCCAATGGAAAAAAGATAGTTTCGTAGATCATTAAATCAGTTTCATAATTTTTTAGAATTCCAGCCAACAGTAAGTGATTAAAAGAATTCATAAGAATCTTAGAATTTCCATCTGAAATAAAATCTAAAGCAAATCAGATAAAAAAAAAGATATATGAAAGTAATGACCTGAAACAAGAGAAGAATATTTAAGCAGTTTATTTAAATTAATGCAACAATATTAAAAGAGAAAATCTTAATTGATAGCGAATAATATATTGTAATAATATTATTGAATATTTGTAATAAAAAGCAGAATATGAAATTGGAGAAAATATATTAAATTTATTAACATTAGGTTATTTCGAAGCAGGATACAGGTGACAGGTGACGGAGGACGGGGACGCCTGTTGTTTAACAGAGGTAAACAGGCATATGTCCCGCGCCCTTTCCTATCTAGTGGCAGAAACTCCCAGGAGCCTCATGAGGCCACCTCGGGAGTTTATTGAAGAATTTTACGTAATTGTACATGGCCATACAGAAGCGTCTTAAGAATACATTAGTTTTGATCGATAGGCGAATGATTTGTTACATCTTGGTTTGTTAGACACTGTTAGACACTAATTACAGCATACATATACATACAAGTACATACACTTACACTTGCACATATAAAGATACATACAAAACACTTGTAAAACACATATAAAAGCACATATATAACACATATAAAACATATAAGCACATTATAAAATAATAGAAATTAGATACTAGTTTGCACACACTTATACAAGTAAAACACATACTTGTAATGAAACATAATTAAGCTAATATATAGTATACACTTACACTAACGCCACATATGGATCACATGAAAAATGCGCATATAAACATACATAAAGCATGCAGGCACACTGTAGAATATTAAATTTTGTTATTAGATTGTATAGTAATTACAGATGAAACTTTACGCTGTAGAATACATTATGCAATACATTATATCAGGTACACAATACTTATTTAATTTGAATAGATATGCAGCGCTTTTTATATATATAACGCTTACAGAATTGATACACAATGTAAAAACAGATACACTATGCTTGTAAAGCATTAGATATTAGAAATTATACTGCGCACAATTGTACAAACGAAATAAGATACTATAATACTATATACAACACAGTTATGGTGTACAATTATGCAAGCACAATTATACTAACGAATTAAAACACAGAATAAAACACTATACTACGATATATAACACAATTGTGCACAATTATATAAACACAGTTGTACTAACAGATTAAAAAACTATACTATTGGATACACACAATTATAGTACGCAGCACCATGCATGCTATTTTGCCAAGCTATATATTTCTATGCGAAGCTATGAGATTATACAGGTAATGCAGATACAATATTGATAGATATAGATGAATTATACATTATGCATATGTCAGATACAGTGCAGATATAATACAGATAGTTTGAGTAATACAGATATGATGTGCAGACAATAACTGTAGTGGAGACACTATGTTATAGAATGCGCGGAACTCATTTTATATTATATTAGATGCACAGTGTTTATTGGATTAAAGTAGGTACACAATGCTTTTTATATACACATTGCTCACAGAACAAATACACAGTGCAGAGTCAGATACGCAACAGGTTGTAAGGTATTGCAGGTAATGCACACGCAATGTAGATAGTTGCATAGTAATTATACGCTTTATATACAGCAGATACAGTGCATAATTTGACAAATTCAGTGCAGAATGAGGTGCATATATATTGCAGATAGTTTGTATTACGCGTTTATGTAATACAGTACTGGCAATGACTGTAGGAGAAACACTATGTTGTAGAATACACAGTGCATATTAAGATTGTAATAGATACATAATGGTAGTTGTATACACAATGCTTACAGAATGGTTACACAATGCAAAGTCGGATACACATTTGTTTTACACTGTTCAGTTAACCCTTTGACGCGCGCGATATTATTTTTATAATTTTTTTAACTAAAAACGCTAAAAATTGAATGTTATGATCCTAGAGACAAATAATATATGAATTTAAAAAAATCTACTCTTGCCTATTGTTCTATGGGTGGTGGTCGCACTGTGAAACCACCGCGCGTCTAGGACTTTGAAACTTACTGATGTAGAAGGAAAAAAAAAAACTTCCATTTTCCGCGCGCGTTTCCAATAAATGACGAAATTTACGGATTTTAAGAAAATGTATGTAAGAATTGCATTATATATAATTTGTTTACATTATTTTAAAGTAAATCGTCAGAAAAAATTAAAAAATAAACATCTATGTAATTTTTCTATAGCAGTACATAATAAGGACATTTGGATAAATGGATTTAAAAACTCAATAAAATAAGGATAAAAAAGAACTCAGTGGTTTTTTTCTTTAATTTCAAAGAACAAATTTTTTTTGTGACACTATTCAAAGCATGTTTTATCTCTTTGGTACATGCATAGACCCATATCGCACGTTTCGCACATACATCTTGTTCTATGAGGTTTCTTCCTTGTGCTACAAAATGTACACTGCTTGGATTTAAATTTCATTGGTATATGTCCAGCGTTATTTAGTTTCTTTTCATCTGGCACATGAAATTTGTGATTTTTTATGTTAATGGGGGGGGGGGACCTTGGTCTTTTTTGCTTTGTACGGATCGTTCGTTTCCCATTTATACTTATTTTATTCGTATTTCGTCCCAAAATATTCAGAAAATATTTTTTTAAAATTTAAATAAAACTTTTACGCAATTTCTATTTTTAATTATAGCAAAGTATATTTACATTAAATTTAAACCACAGGAAATAATTTATAAAATAACCATACTAGCTTGTGGAGCAAGTGTGTTGGTGTCAGAGAAAAGTATCTGGAAAATAAAGACCTTTTTACTGGGCAGGTGCATGTATTGTTTAGTAATAAAATAACTCTGTGGTTTCAAAGCCCTTTATCTATATTCGGGTAAAAATAAACAATCCTATTTGAAAAGGAAGCGAACACCATTGAGAAGCAAACGCCAGGGGTTTCAAGGCGCGACTACCGATCCTCTAGAGGATTGTAAGCATTGTGACAGAATGCTCTAGTGGCGCAGTGGTCGCGCCCTGAAACCACATAGCAAATGCCATACATAGAGAGGTTTTTTTTTATATATGCAGTTTAATTACTGCAATTTTTTATTGCTTATGATAGAAATCATGATGTGCGATGACTAACTTCTGAAATTTAAAGTTGTTTATATTAATAAAAGGAAGTTATTTTGTCTCATCGAAAACGAATGTTAAAAGGTATCCGATCTGAAGTATTAATACCTAAAACATATATGATTCTACAGTCATTTTGTGTTATTTAGATGTAAAAGATCAGTATTCAATTCATTTTCACTCAAAAATTTCGGAAAAAAAGAGGAGGAAAAAAAAAGGGTTAAGCATGGACTAGCATGGACATGCAAGTAGTAGCCTGTGATTAGTCAGTGTTGAGCTCTGTACACTGTTGATAAGTTCTGTACGCGATATGTAAGGGCGTTCCAATTACTCTGCGCACAGTACCTTATATACTGATATATATCTTACAGTTGTAATTACTGTGGTTATTCCAGTAAATACTTCTTTAGATATTTCAGTCGTTGTAAATACTATTTCAGTAGTTGTAACTATTACAGAGACACAATGCAGGTAGCAGTCTGTTCATAGTCAGTAGTTTGCTCTATACGCCGTAAGTGAGTTCTGTACGCAGTAAGCAGCTATGTCTGCAGTTATGTTACAGTGCAGTTATGTTATAAGCGCAGCACATAATTTAGACATATTGTTAAGTTGCATTCAGCTGATTGTCAGTATAAGAGACTGTCAGAATTCTGTTGATGATATGGTAGTAAAAGCTGACTGTAGTTGCTTTATGAGACGCTATAATTGACGCTAGTTTGGTTGGCAGATATCTTGCCCTAGGGCGTTGACCTTCCTAATTATTTGGCAGATCCCGGCGCGGGGTGATCTCTTTCAATATTGGAGGCCAGACTTGTGCAAAATCGTACTGTCCACTGTATGGTGACCAAGGCGCTCTGCCAACGGCAGGCGCAATCATACCTCTTTGCCACGATGAAGGTGAGCTTGTTCTGGTATGAGACAAACGAGATTAGTCACAACAACAACATAAATTTCTTCTGGCTAACCAATGCTTCAAACAAAAAATATGCAAAAACATTTTAAAAATTTATATATTTGTTTCTATGAGACACGAATACCCGCGTTATTCGTTTAATGATTATTATCTTGCATATTATGTTTCTTGTCTTGTCATTGATCAGCAGCAGTTTGAAAATTAGTCAGGAATCCAACAAAATACTATTTGTAAAAAGTATTTTGCTAATAAGTTATGAATATTTTCTTTTGAATAGAATTTAGCCAGAATCTTCAAAATGAGTAGCGTGACGTTCAGTTTAACCTTTGAGATTTGGCAAAAACGAAATTAAAGATCTTTGGAATAGTAAAATCCTGCTTTAAATTCTGCTGACAGGAGGAAAACGGGACATTTCTTTAAGGGGACTCATACACCTTAAAACCCATAAGATGTTCGAATAGGTGACTGTTGCAAGAATTGGAATAACATATTTATTTTAAAAGCAATTACTACCAACTTTTTACAGATGACTACATAATATAGCTGCTTTCTGAAATAGTAATCAGAAAGTTTGTGTTGCCACAAATATTTTTATAATTTAATCCGCTTTGTGACAACATTTTTCGTCATGTTTCCAACTTGCGCGCACAGTTTAAAACATTCTGTTTCATAATTTAATTCTATATTTAATATATAGCTTTTATAACGTCTGGAAAATACTGTGAACCTAAAATTCTAAAAGTTTCATGTTAAATTTTTATTTTATTTTGAGTTGAGTTTATAAAATGTATTTTATTAAAAAAAAATTGTAATGTTTTCGTCCATAAAACTTTTCAATAGTAAAATATTCATCAGATTGCTGTTTCAGTTAGAAAATAGTGCCCATTTAAAGAATTTCATCAAATTTCACGTATGTACCGTTAGCCATTTTCAAAATATCATGCGCGCAAGGTGGAAATATGGCGAAATATTTTGTAACAAAGAGGTTTAAATTACAAAAATATTTGTGGCAACTGGTTACTAGTTTCCAAAGCAGTTATATCATGAAGTCAGCTGTAAAAAGTTAGAAGTAATTGCTTTTAAAATAAATAAAATACCCCAATTCTGGCAACAGTCACATATTCGAAGATCATGAGGGGTTTAAGGTGTATGAGTCCCCTTAAACATTCGCAAGGTCAATAATAAAAATTAAAGCATGATCTTGATCTATCCATGTAATATCAGTCTTTAAACGAGCGAAATTCTCTCTATTGAGCACTTGTCACATACGAAATGTATGGTAAACCGAAAAAAAAATTAGTAATGTGTTAGTGCGGAACTAGGAACCAAATTTAGTAGATAAGGAAATGGTACAAGAATTAACCAAAAAGTCTAATAAGGTTCTCTATCTCTTCGTTAATAAGTTAAGAATGTTTTCTATTTATTAGAATGTAGTCAGAAGGTATCAAATTGGAAACTGGACATTCAATTCAGCCTTTAAGGTTTTGCTAAAAATACAATAAAGACTTCTGGATGTTAGTAAAAATCGACTTAAAATTACGCAGTTAGAAGAAGACAAATGGTCTTCTTGATATGCAATAAAATAAGTTAAAATATAAACACATGGTACATCAGTGCAATACAAGAATTCTGTATGGTTATATAAAAACTCAAAGTACGTAACAAGTGGTTAAAGTCTCCATTACCTATATACGAATACACGAGTGTCGCAATAGCTTTCAAGCTTAATCTTCCATGCAATTAAAAAGTTTTAAATCAGCCAGTGTAACTATTCAGTAAAATTTGCCTCCAAATCCTTTGAAAGCATTGTAAAAAAATTGAGAAAGCATTTTAAATGTCTCAGTGACTGAGCCATAGCAATGTAAAAAGAGAGCATATGCTGTGTCCAAACGGTTAATAAAATAATATAAGGAATTTCCTAAAAACTAGTTTTTTGAAGAACATAAATGATACTACAATTATTCACAAACGAATTCTGGAAACCTGAAAATTTTAAAATTTTATTCTCGAAAATTTGGTTATAATGCAGAAAAAGAAACATTAAAAGAATAAGAATGAGAATATACTGCAAACTTCCTAAATGAAACGTTCAGAAGTTTTGGGAATTTGCTCACTTGCTTCCTAATTTGTTAATGTAATGAGCAAAGACGCAAAATGCAGTTCTCCCTTAGAATTGGGGCGGAAGCTTAACAGTTAACCAGGCTAGGAGATACCTTATGTGTTTGTTACCTGTAGGGATTGCATGGGTGCCGGTATTGCTCCAACCTGTACCTTCACCTGTATTCGCACATACGGGGTAGGATGACATCTGCAGCGCGACTGATTGTTAGCCAGCAATCATTGCTTCTACTTCACATTACAGCATAGGTGTCGTTCCTTTACAGTGCTGTGTTCAATGAAGCGCAGGATTGCATTAGTGACATGACGGAAGTGTTTTCTGCTGAACCCTAAATTACTCAGCATCATGCAGACTGTGACCGTGTATAGAAACACCAAAAGGGAAAAGTAAGTCGGAAACGTGTCTTTTAATTTTCGTAACATTCCAGCACCTGGACTAATGTCACGAGAGGCTTTTGGTTACATATCTCCTTCATTTCTAGTTCACATATCAGGTTTTTGACTAGTTATCATTTACACTACCGAGGTTTTAACGACTGTTGTTCTGCAATATCTTCAGGGCCTGTGTCGTCTTAGTTTTCAACAGGATACTGATAGACCACAAATTGCCTATGTTGCCCTAAATTTTCACAATATACAGAGTATCCGACTCTTTCATTGTCCGGCATGTTATACAGATCTGTCATAAATTGAAAACAACTTGTTAATTTTTGAAAAAAGATTGACGCGGCAGCAACCACCAGCAAATACCAGACGTGTTCTCTGGCGTAAAATTAAAGCAGCATGGACTACAAACCTATAACGCAGTCGAAAGTGTATTGATTCAGTGACAAGCCACATAACTGCTACTATTGCTGCCACAGGAGGATGATAAGAATACTGATTTCTGCATGTTCTGTATCACAAAATAATTTGACATTTAAATCATGTCATCTTCCATAAGAATATATCTATGAAACGTAAATGATTTTGTTCATTGCTTTTCTCCAAAACATAACAATTATAACGACCAGAAGAGAATACCTATTATTCATAGGAGGTTATAATATATGAAATTTGTTTCATTCAAGACGTGTAATATTCTGAATTAAGCACGATATGCAACTATTAGAATGAATCTGTAATTCATGTAGATATTGATTGTATAATTTATAACATTTCTTCTTTTATATAAGGTTATTTTTCACAAGATAAAGTCTCATAACATAAATTTTGCTGTTATTCTGCACTATTATGATTGCAAGTTTTATTGCGACAGTGTTTGCTGATGTTATATTCATTTGATTTACATTATCTATTTTGTTGTTATTTAATGCAATTCTATTTCAGTATTTATTTCTATTTAAGTAAGTTTTATTTGATTTTATTAAACATTCAATTAATTTCTATTTAAGCATAATTATTTAAAGCAATAAATGTCTCAATATACGGAGCGCAAAGAAAAGATAACGCTGATTTTTGTTGTTTGACTTTTAAATTAATACTTGTTCGACGTGTTATTGTATCTTAACAATAAATGTCAGTTCGGTCTCTTTGGTGAAACACGTGAATCCCCCAACGAATGATATTTAGGTATGTAGGTTTTTCCCAAGTGCTTTTTCTATAATCAAAAAATGAAGCCAAATTATTCATTATATCAATATGTTTTCAATTAACTCGAAATTTTACCTTGCTGTTAATGTCTGACATTCATTTTATTGCTGTTATTCATTTAATCGTTTGAATGCCTCCTCAGTTGCATCTCAACGTCTACAAAAGAGAGCTCTGAATAAAAGAAAGCTCCGAATTGACATAAAAGCGTCAAAGAGGTATTGGACCCTACTCTTCCTAGCGTCAAAGAGGTATTGGAATCAATTTTTAACTGCAAAAAACATTAATCAACATTCAGGACATTTATTTCATTCCGTATCGGCGAATCGATAATTTGAAAGAAATCTATGAACGAAATTTCCGGCTCTAATTCGTGACAAGATACAGCAGCAATCTGTTTACTAAGCAAGTATGTAGAGATAGCGGGAAGCACATTTTGAAAAGAAATATTCTGAGAAGGAAAATATAAAATTTCTTTATGATCATTTTATTCGCTTTAGGTGGATATTTTATCGACTGAAATATCCACTCAACCACTGATCGCCTGCTTGCTCGAAAAATCGTGAGAAACAGAATCTATGATAGTTCAAAATGAAAACAGATTACAAAGCTTTGGAAGTTAGAAATTAATACTTGCTTTCTGCAAAATCTAATTTTCATATTAGTTAGGAAAAATTACAGTTGAGTGAACATCGTAAGCTCTTTTAATTTAGTTTAAATTAGTAATTAAATCTAAATATTTATTATTAACACAAAGTTATAAAGTTATAATTTTTAAAATAAACTGTATAAAATATTTTTGCAATTTACTGAAATATTCTGCATTTACTTAAATGGAATCTTAATAGTATTTGAAAAATCTTAATGTTATAAAAAGTAGATCTTCATCCAACACGATTTAACTAAGATTACATTTTATGAGAAAAAGTCTAATTTTGATATAAGCCATGGACAATATAAATAACAAATGGACAATATAAATAACAATATAAATAACAAATGGACAATATAAATAACAATATAAAGAACAATATAAATAACAAAAGTTTCATTTCCTCTAAAGCAGCAATAATTTAATTCATATCTTATCTTCAAGATATCATTGCTTTATCAAATTAAATAATGGAAATCCAGCTGGTTTCTAGCGAAGCAGTAATATGAGAGGTACAAAATTCTTATTCGTCAAAATTTGAGGTAAATGATTTCTTTTCAAATTAAATCTTTGTTATTATAGCCATTGTGAAAGAAAAATTCAGAATTAAATATTTATGGTTAAGAGAATTAGATATTTAAGACTTTAGATATTTAAGATTCTCTTTCGGACTACATTTACTTTAAATTTCATATTAAACTGAATTGAACTAAAATATGATTTGAACCCTTGAACAATTTTTTAAATGAAACGAGAAAGTTTTAGATGAAAAGGGTTTTATTTATGCTTTCGAGGCTAATAATTAAATTATTAAAACGAGGTATGTGATCAGAGTGGTAAAAAATTACTAAAATTACTAAGATTTATTCAGATATTCGATTACTTTATGATCCAAACAAATACTATAGGATGGGTATTGGGGGAAGTAAGCAACAGATTTGAATATATTGGATTTATGAGTAGTTGGAATTTATTATGTGACATACATCTTGGCCAAGGATTTTTAACTAAAGTAGTATTCGCCTAATTTTTATCTTCATAGCTATAAAACTCTATGACATTTCTCCACGATATATCGCGGAAGACAGAAAGTGATGCAGAATTCTTTATGAGAAACATTTATCTGGATAAAAATGGAGAAATGTTGTCGCAATAGATGGACGTATTTAAATGACTGCAATAAAAAGAGATCCATTTATTCTCATGAGAAGTTACACGTAAATTTAAGGGAATATGAAATAAAAGGGGGCATAGATAGTAGGTCAAGCACGTTTATACATTTACAGCTTTGCAAATATTTTTATTTTTATTACAAACACTACGTTTTAAAACAGTTATTCAATTATTAATTAATATACGCTTAATGTGAGACATCAAATCTCAAATGTTCATTTGCGATTATTTCATCGAAATTAGGTTATGACTTATTTGTAGAATCTTTGTTACAAAATGAAAATTTCATCGGAAATTTGGGATCGATATTTATTTTTTGTATACTCCATTCATGAAAATGGTCCTTCACATAAATGCACTACCCGACATCGAAAATGCAACACCAAGAAGGAGTTGCCCGAAAATTATGCGAATTTCATGTTAGACGCATGTTACCGAGTTATGCGAATGATGTGAAATACGCAGCCGTCCAGTGTACGTTGTAGGAGATGTAGGAAAAGGAACCTGCAGAATGTTCAGTTTTCGTGCTGTTATTTCGGCTAAGGAAATCATCGTAGAAAAATTGTTCTTCTCTCAGAAGACGCATGTAATAGCATAAAGCAAGAGGTCGTCGTCAACGGAGGCAGTTCCAGCAGACAGAAGATTTTACTAGCGGCATGATGATCGGACTGAGAAGGGCAGGTTGGTCCATACCGCAAATCTCAGCTGATATACACCTGCACGCGTCCACAGTACACTAGGTGTGGCGACGATGGTTAGAAAAAGGAACTGTGCTAGATCGAGGAGTGCAAGTGGAGTCAGAGTGACGTCAGCATGCGTGGATCGAGGTGGCGCACTCGCAAGCCCCTTCTACCTCCATTTTGCAGCATGTTCAAGACACTCTGAATGTTGCCACATGGGCCAGAGCTATAATTTGTTGATTGCCAAGTTTCCGTGCCATTGCCACGTTCAGAAGACGAATTATGGTAAATAGTTGATAGGGAATGGAGAGCCATTCCTCAGGATACCATCCATAGTCTCATTAACTCTGTACCTAGATGTGTTGCTTCATGTATCGCAAAGCGGTCTTACAGCCGACACTGTTTTCGCTCTGTATTATGCATATTATTTCGAAATAAAGATCACTTTATTTTTCGTTGCTGTTTTTGTCTGCCTAGTTGCATCACCTTCTGGCCATTCTTTCTTGATGCTAAATTTTCAATATCAGGTTGTGTATGTTGTTCAAATTAAACTATTTACTTTTACTTTACCATATATAATATCCCACGTAATGGTTAATGTACAAAATTTGCGCGTTTAGGGCTCAAACATAGCGATATGCTACATGAAACTACTACAGCAGGAGTTTTCAAACAGAGGATTAACCATTATGAATATAAGAAGTCTACTTTTTTCAAGTTTTCTTTCTGTTGTTTAATTAATAAAACACGTTAAAAATAATCTAAATCTAAATAAATGTATATATATTTTTCAACTTTTGAAAATGATGAGGGTAAATGAATGTCTAGTAAGACTGAAGGAAATGTATGGACAGAAAAGGTTGAACTATCAGAATTCACATTTGAACTATCAGAATCCACATTTGCCCAAAAGAAATCGTAAAATTATCAAATTTCACATTTCTCAAAAAAGTACGTTTATACTCTAATAAGGTATTTTCTCCTCCTTTCTGCATGCGTTCGTGACGTAATTGGAAGCATACTCGACGGGCATTCGAGAAGTCCAGGGTTCGATTCTCGGCACCACCAGGATTTGGCGACTGGGTTCCGTCATTCCCAGGTGTCTTAAGGGGAAGTATATAGGCTATTTTCTCCTTTTTTTCTGCGTGTCTTTGTGGTGTAATTGGAAGCATATTCGACGTGTATTAGAGAGGCCTAGGGTTCGGGTCCCGGAGAGGGAACTGCACATTTTTCACGCCACCTGCTAAAAAAAAAAAAAAAAAAAAAAAAAAAAAAAAAAAAACTTAGTGACTTTACTACTTTTCCATTTTCGATCTGCTATCAAACATCAAGGGAAGGCTAAATACTTTTTGAGACTTAAAATAGTTTTGGAGTTTTTATTGCAATTTTTACAACTGAATAAGAAAAATTAATTTTAAAGCTTTTCTAAACTTATTTATAATTATAATCCTTAATATTTAATGCTCATGACAACACCTATCTTTATCTGTTTGTAAAAAAGAAGAAGAAAGGGTGCATTTGGATTCACATCAAATTCAAGCCCATTGATGTTTTGTCTCTCGCATCTTTTGAAAATCGTACAAAAGCTCTTTTGGGAGAAAAACTTTACACTGCGAATACTTTGACGACGTCTGTGCTGCATTTGGATTAGAAATTCCTTTCTTTTGTTGAATCTTTTCTATCGGATTGTGGATTTGCTGTTTTAAGAGTGTTTTATAAAACCCGAGGCAAGATTTTAACGTGTTATTCTAGAAGCAACAAGCTGCAAACTTTTAAATTTCCCCATACGTGCTAAGGATGTTCATCAGTTTCTTTTAAATAGCTATAAATAATTCAGTTTAGCAAACTGACTTTAAATCTGGTGATCTTAAGTATGACATTAAATTAAAGAGTATTCTGTCTTTCATCCTTCTCTTTTTTATGTAAAAATATTTTATTTCAGGTAGCTCTTTCCTACTTTCTTTTTGTGAACCAATTGGTATTCTAAAATGATTCTCAAAACCATGTCTCACCTTTTAGGGCATTCATTAATGTTCTTAATCATTTAGTAAACTTGTAAGGTATCATTTCAATTTCTAACCCTTTGTTTTAAGCTAAAAGCCTTTTCTATCAGTCTCCTTTTTATTTCCCAACCAGGATGTAAATTTTTAGTTCGTGCCATATTCAAATGAGGTAGAAGTAGAGAGTCCTTAAAGGAATATTTTAGAGGGTAAAATCACAGCATGTTCTGCTTACTTGAGGGCCAAGTTCCTAAATCGTTAGACTACACTTAATTTCATTAATTCATCTATTATCTTTGATTTAAGTTAAAACTATTAGCGTCTATAATCACGAGTTGATGCCTAGTATTAAACTTCATTTAAGTCAAATAAAACGTCCTTTACGCCTTTTTCCTGTCTCCGTGGTACTTACAAGACATAGAGATAATACACTAATTTTCATTTAGAGTTATGGTATAATTATGTGCTACCTAAGACGATCAGACTCTATAAATTAAACAAAATTGATGATAAAACTAAATAACAAAACAACATTGAGCTAAAGTTCTGTACTGGATCCATACAAATTGCAATACTTAAATTGGTAGGTTAATCATCGCAAATGACCAATTTGATAAATAAGCATAAAACATGACTATTCAAAGATAAGGAATTGTTTCAATTTCCTACAAATTTTCTTAACTGAAGTAATTTGACTTCTTTAAGTTTCACAATTCCTGAAATGCTGTATCCTCTTTGTAAAAAGTATTTTCCTTCTGCAAGGCCAATGACTCTTTAATGCAACAGAAATGTAGGACAAAATTAACGAAATACCAATTCAGCTGCAGAAATTTCAAAATACCTGTTTAGCAGATTAGGCAGTGTAATTAACGAAATCGAAATTTTTTAGTTTATAAGCAAAAATAAATAAATAAAATCTTTGAGCGGCAAAAGAAAAATGCCAGTTTCTAAGGTAAAAGCTAATGTGATAAATGCATTTTAATATCCAAGTCCCTCCCCGTCGGCGTATACCTTGATTTCCTATTCGTATGTTTGAATACGTTAACATACGAGGGCTATATGTCTTATGTGACGGCTACTTTCAGAGAAGACGTCCTAAGGGAAATTGCTCATATTTATGTTATACATAGATGGAACAATGAAAACACTATTGCAGTCAGCGCGTTCAGAAGAATTTGAATCTGGACGAACTGCTAGTGTTTAATATTCTTGAGTACTCAGTCTCTGACAGCGTGAATACCTTCATCAATTACTTTTATTAATTTATGCTAAGGTTTATTGGTTTGGCTTCTTGAGATTATTGCAAAGCACACTACGGTTGTCTGCCTAAGAGAACGTATGCTTTCGTGAAGGACTTTATGAAGCAAACTGGCTCGTATACACGCTACTCAATGGGGAAAAATACAAAATACTTTCCTTAATCTTTTTAACGTGTTAATTTAGACCTAGATGTTTTCAAACGTTCTAAACTGACTGAATCAATCGTGATGGGAATGAAAAACTAGGAATTATATTATAAATTCAGATAGATTTAAACGCATTGGTGTCAGTAAAACAAAACCCATTACATTCTTATAACAGAAATATTTCTTGAACTTAACTGTATGGTTTTACAAAGATTTTCGGCAACGCTTTGAAACTAATTTCGTTTGAAAGCTAAATTCAAATTTTCCCAAATCTAAATGAAGTACCATTTTATATATTTTTTGGTATTTATTATTCATATCAACTACAACTCTTCATGTTTGCATAAATTATTCCACTATTTCAAATAACCACACAAATGAATGAAATGCGGTCAGCCTCTTCAGTGGCATTTGAATTCAGCTAAAAGTACCAACATCCGGGGCTTTAGAGCTCGACCGCTCGTAGTCAAATCTTCTGTTTAAAGCAGCAAATGGTGTTCATTACAGAAATTATACATCGTAGCTATTACACAAAATATTCGCAACAAATCTGCCAGAGGTGGAAAGGAAACGATCTGGGAAAAGACCGGTTCAAGGATCCTGCATTTACAAATTTTGCATTAAAACGAGAAAGGAAAGATATAATTTTAACCTGAGAGTTAGAACTAATGTATGTTCCTAACTCAAAAAGAAACTTAATTAAAATTTAAGCAATGCAACTGGCATATTCTTTAGCTCAAAGCAATAAGCTTTGAGCGATCTGAAAATCAATTTAATGCAATTTAAAATATATTCGACGTTTCTTATTGCGGAAGTGCAGCGTTAATATATTTTGTAACGGAGAAAGCTTTAAAATGAGCAAAAAGAGGCTCAGCATAAAATTAGCAAAAATAAAGATGAAAACACCTATCTACTTTCAACCCAATTCTAACATGCTCGAGAAGCAATCTAACTTCTACTGCGTTTTGTTTATTTTAGACTGCTTAAATTTATTTTCCTTACGTATTTAGAGAAAACTTTGATTTTACTGACTATCTCAACAGCGAGGAGAAATAAAAGTCAAATGAATCTATACACAATTTGGGCGGAGCAGAAACAAACGAACCAAGCATTTTATCATTATTTCTAATAGCAATAAAAAATAAATTTCATATGCGAAGGTCAAATGAGTATTTTTCAAGCTTTCGGAATACAATGCAATTTTTTGCGCTAATTCTGAGTACATCATATTTTAAATTACGTCAGTTCAAACATGAAAAAAACAGTTATATAAAATAATGTTTTTATAAATCTATATAAATTTGTATATAATGTATTAAAAGTCGGTAGATATTTTAAAAATATCTTAAAATTGGACAAATGGGTATTATGGTGTGTAGTTTGCAAGAAAATTTAGAGAGGTATAGTAAATTTAAGCACTGACGCATATTTATTCAAATTATCGCTGTTAGAAAGCGCTATATTTCATCAACAGGAACGACTAAATCCTCAAAGTCTTCCCTGAAATCCGTTCTGTTAGGTGTCCTTAAGTTAAACCAGAATAACAATTAGAGTAGTGTTGAACATTTATTCTGTTGGCAGATATTCTAATATTATATGAAAGTAGAAATTTTGTACGTGAATAGATTGGTTTCAGTCCTAAGAAGATTGTGGTTTCTATTGCCGATATGGTATAGAGCCGTTTGTTGATGAAAACGGGAAATAATCCTATATTCCCTTTAAAATCAGCTGATGTGCACATCACATTACTTCCTTGTACTGTCTATTAAATTATACACATTTTTACAGCACTTCATTTAAAATTAATTCTTCTAAATTCATCAGAGATGTATTGCTAATTCAATCAATCCAGTTCTCACTTTGCGGCAAGGAAAAAAAAAAGTGAAATCGCAAATATAAAACTGTAGAATACAGGAAAACCTAAAACACCAACTACAATTAAAAACAGATAATTTCTTTTTGATTTCATCTGTTTCTTATTGCACAACTATTATTTGTTCATTACTGTTTATTTCTTTTTGGACAGAAAGACACAATTTTCGATGCACATAACATTTGGCGACATTGAGTAAAAAGCTTGTGAAATTTGTGCTCCAATTGATTCGATTCACTATTCTACTAAGAGGTTTAAATGTAAACAAATGGCAATCTTGTTAGACTTAGCCACTTAAACTTTTAAATTGTTGATAATTCTACAACTATTGCGTGCAGATTAACTAAAGGTATAAAAACCTTAGTCAAAACATAAGAAGGACTTAATTAAATCAACTTTAAAGAACGCACAATTTACCAAAATATAAGAACAAAACATTTGAGCTACCCGAACCGGGTAACCGAGAGGCAAAATGTATATATTTCTATATTTTTGGTTCGCCCGATAGCAATGAAAAGGGTAGGTGCACAATTAAAAGTTATAGCAGTTCCATACACAAATTTTGAATCTTTGTATCTGAGTTATGCGAGATACATACGTACGTACATACAGACGTCACAAAAAAAATATCATCTGAGTTCATTTTAAATCCATTTTTTCACTCCGCTTTGGGTGAAAGGAGTCCTTTATTCTGTAAGTACAGATGTCATGCAAGAAAATCTTTCAAATGGAGTCGACTGAAGTCACAATGGATATTTTTGTTGAAATATGATACCCTAAATTTTTCGCGATTACAATAATTCTTTTCCTTCCTGCAAGGAAGTTAAACACTTTATCTTTCTGAATTCTCTTTTGTACAAATCGTACTATATTATAATTACCTATTTTACCAAACGCTGTATTATTCTTATCTGAATTAGCCAAAGGAATATTGTTGCTTCCTTATAACCAGCTAATTTGGTACCTCTGCATGTTTAGGTTTCCATGTCTAAGTAATATAAGAGAAAGACGTAATTTTTAGTGTATCAGTAGTATGTAATCCAAAAAATTATGTAACACCATCACAAAAGTGGTTATAGTGCAAAACGATATTTCGCAGCATTCAAACAAATGCTAGAACATAAAACCATTCATTCGTGTATTTAAATTCAACAATAATCGCTCACGTAGGAAACAAACTAAAATTATACAGTTCTGATTTGCATTCAGTACCATTGATGTTTTCAAAACGTGTTTAGAGAGAACCATAGTAAACTTTCGGTTGCGTGGTAGATGACATTGCATTTTGTCACAAATAGTTGCCAGTTCTGAAATCAATAACATTTCTTATTATTATTTACAAGAAATTGCGATGCAGAAATTCTGTCATCAGCCATGTAAGATGAATTAATGAATCAAAAATTATGAATTTGTGAGCATTTTCCAAATTGCAAATAAGAAATTTTGAAAAAATACCTTCCCATTTCTTTCTTTTGTGTAAAAGTGCAGGAACTTGCTATCAAAGGAAAAGCATCGAATCCTGTTAATTATGCCTGGTCATTTCAAAACTGATCTACGTAGTCTAAATCTCCATACTACGCATCTAAATCGGCTTCAGTTAGTAACTACTGGAATCTGGTTAAAAGTTTGTTTGATAATTATTATATTTGCATTAAAATACTTATTATTTTAATAATGTAAATATCTCCATGATTGTCTTCAATAATATTGGCCTTTAAACTATTCAAACGATTTAATAAATCCGAGTCATTGACTGTACATGAAAAATAACAACTGTTTACGGTAACAGAAAGAAATAGTTCTTGATAAGTAGTTTTATCAGATAATTCTGCTTGAAAATAGTGAATCAGAAATTAATGTGAGAACAAATGGTTTCTTAAATTTTATTGTACTTGTTTTTTTAAATATACAACATATCGAATTTGTAATATTGAGTTTTTTAGTAATATTTAGTAATATTTTGCGTTTCCAAATGTTAAGTGCAACTGAATGTTACAATGAAGTGAAGGATCTTTCTCTTTGATGAAAGAAGGTATATAAAGATTCGTTTCGTAAGAAGGAAAAAAAAATCTGAAATGTTTCCGATTTCAACGGTAGCACAAAAGAGATTGTTAAAGATTTTACACTCTCACTGAGCGTTACGCTCTTGCTGAGCTTTTTACGCTTTCCCTGAGCCCAATATGCTGTTACACTCACTCGTACCACTTTTTCTTTGTTTTTTTAGGCAATCCTACAACTATTGCATGCAGATTAACTAAAGGCACAAAAACTTTAACAACATAATTCAATTATTTTTAAAGCAAAAAGGCACAATTTACCAACATATAAGAATAAAAAATACTGAACTCACGGAGCCGAGTAACAGATTGGCTCTCTGTCTCTCTCTCTCTATATATAAATAGTTTTTGACCACATAGGTCTATTTTCGTTTGTTCGTTTTACTTTAATTAGTTATATATATATATACATACGTTTGGTGAGACCGATTGCAACCAAAAAAGGAGTTTCACAACTACATGTTATAGCGGTCCTATATACAAAATTTCAAAGTTCTGAGGGAAATCGTTTTGGAGTTATGCGAGATATATAGATACATAAGTACGTACCTCACGAAAAAGACCTCACGAAAAAAATCTCTTCTGAATCCATTTTAAGTCTTTTTTGCAACCACTTTTGGGAAAAAGAGTTATTTATTTTGTTCTTACGTACAGATAGTACGCAAAAACATAGTTAAATTTTATTCGGTAGCGGTCAAAATGTACAACAATATAATATAACGTTATTGGATTATTTTCTTCTCAATTCTGTTTCTTTTATATTATAAATCTCAATGGATTTTAATAAGATTAAATTGAGCTTCTGCAATAAGTGCCGAGGAAGCCTTCTGTACAAGTGAATCGTGGAGCGGTGCCGAAAAACTACAATTTGAGATCCCCAAACCATATTATTAATGAAGGCTATCAACTTACCGGGGTTTTTGCACTCTAAAATTAGCTTAAATATTGTTAGATTTTAGAAATTTTAGAAAAGCCTTAAGCTATCTAAATAATTCATCAGACTGATTACATACGGCTCTTTCCCAAAGTAAAGGCAGCTGTACTTTCTATCACCGGGGGTCGAAAAATTATGGAATTCATTATGAATTCGGCTTGTTGTATTCTGAGAGTAGCACCTGTAGGTTGTAAATCGCAGAGATAGAGCTATTAGGTTCTTCCATCCCTTTATATTGATATTTATCACACCGCTCATAGATTGAAATCGTTTAAAATTACAAAATACGAAATCTAATTTAAAAATTAAATTAGTGTAGATTAAAAAGATTTATCATAAAATTTTCATTTTAATTAATAATTATATTTAAAAAATACAACTACTTTTTACTACAACGTCGACCTCATTTAGGAAGAGAAAAATGTAGCTAGCGATCCACAGATGGGTTATTTCTATGCTATGAAATAAATAGGTAGTAAATCTCTTAAGAGAAAATTTATTTGCACTACATCCATTTTACCTTCACTAGGAAATACCATTTTTCCAACCGTGGAACTTACAGTTGTTTTCAAATGGAAACAACGAAAAAAAGAACGAACAAATGTCTGTCTCGCTAGAAAGCAGCTGAATTGTAACTATCCGTTACAAAATTAAATTTACATTTAAACTCTTTTCATTAAAAGAAGCGATTGCGCAAAACAAACAAAATTAAACAAAATAATTAGGTACAATCATGCAATAAAGATTAATTTTCAAGAGAGTGTACTTTATAAAACATAGAAATAAGCTTTAATTGATCATTTATGCAGATTAAGGAATTCGTAGTTTTAAGCAAATGACAGAAGAAATTTTTCAGAAGAGTGTATGAAACTGTAGTATAAACAATATTTTTATGTTAATAAAGATGATGTCAAGATATGATGATGTAACAAAGAAGTTTATTATCCTCAATTTAATTGCAAATGTTACTTTCAAGTAACATTTTCAATATTTTTACTAGAGCAAAATATTATTTGCATTAGGAACAAAATTATTTACTGCGTAGAAAACTTAGAGTTTTATCAAATAATATTAAAGCTAAAGATTCTTTAAAATTATGGACTGTTATATTGCTCTAAATATTCTGAAGTTGAAAAACTATGTAACAAAAATTCATGGAGAAACCAAGGGGCGCACATTTTATTTTATAACGTGTCGTTAAATGTTCTCTCACAACCTTTACTTTCGTAAGCGGTAGTCTTAGGCATATACTTCCAGTTACAAAAGTATGTTAAATAAAGCAAATATTCATACTTTAACACTTTTAATTCCTTGTACGAAGTAAAGTAAGTATTGTAATCGCGAAAATTTTCGGGTACCGTATTTCAACGATAATATCAATTTTGATCACTTTTGAATTCATTTGGCGATTTTTTTTTGCGTGACGTGTCCATTTATAACAGAATGAAGGACTTTTCTTATAAAGCGTATTTTAAAATGGATTTAAAATAGATTCAGAAGGAATTTTTTCGTAAGGTCTTGTAGGTACGTATCTACGTATGTATGTATCCCTCATAACTCAAAAACGATTAGCCGTAGAACGTTGAAATTTTGTATATGGGACTGCCATACCATCCATTTATGCATCGCCCTTTTACTTTGCAATCGGTGACACCAAACGTATGTACGGCGTGATTCAAATTCATGGTACAAACTTGGAGGGAGTTACAGAACAAAGAGTCGAATAATATTCTCAAAGGAAATCCATGTCGCAATCGAGTTATTTATTCATAAATACAGGGTGTATCGCTTCAACTGAAACACGATATTTACAAGAACTGTTCAAAATTCCATTCACCAACAATGCTTTACAATACAGTGATACATGCTTTACAACTTCAGTGGAGAGACTGGCGTATGCTGACAAAGATACCACGTATTTCACGGACATATGCAAAAGCTACTGATATTCGCGCAACGACATTCCTCAGCTGAGGCACCTGAACTCGCATAAACACGACTCTTCAAGTAATTGAGGCTCTTTGAATCAGGAGACGGAGGTGGCCAAAGGACTGGTTCGCCACGGCCAATCCATCGCACTACAGAAGTGGCATTCAGGTAATTGCGAACATCAGTGACAAAATAGGTTGACGTCTCATCATGCTGGAACCACATTCAGTTATGAAAAGAGATCGGACCATCTTGTAGCAGCTCTGATAACATCTGTTCGAGAAAATTAAGATAACGTTGGCCATTGAATTGCTGCAGCAGTCCGTATGGGATAGTTAAAAACTAGTGTATGATACCCGCTCATATATTCACACTGACTCGTTGTTGAAATTGCATGTAGTCAGCGTTGCGTTTGGATTCTCGGTTGTCCATACATGAGAATTGTGGTCATTAAATACACACTGGTGGGTAAATATGGCCTCATCTTTAAATAACACACGAGCTGCAAAGTCCGGCTCTAACACAGATTGCTGCAAAAGCCACTGGCAGAAGTTCAGGAACAGCGGTTTCAGGTTCAATCTTGCGCATTCAAAGCTTGTACTCGCTGAAAATGGAAGCGGTGCAAGCCACATTCGTTTAACAAGCTCCAAATGATATGTTGACTTTCAGTTACGTTTTCCAGTTACGTTTCTTACGGCTTTTGTACTTGACTCGGGTCAATCATTCACAATGTTCAAGATGCTTTCTTCAAATCTTCAATTACGTGCAGTTCGTCGTCGACGGGCATCTTGTCACGGACGTGGAAAGTCATGTGACCATCCTGTAAGAATTGGAATATCATCTCAGTAAAAGCTCGATTTTGTGTCAGAATAACTATGTGATAAAAATATTATATATAAATCTAATATATATATCCTAAGTCGCGCTTTTGAGACATGAACAACGCAAATTAAATTTCATCAATCGTCCCAGTAAAGCGGGATATAAAGAAATGTCCTTTCCCCCCTTTTCTTGTGCAGAGTATATACCTTGTTTTCAATGACATTACTATGATAAAAACGATATACTTTAAAATCGAAAAAATATGATATTTTGTTTTCCCTTGACTCACTCAGCTCACTTTCTCATGTCGATAATTTGCAAGACTGGAAATCCTGTCCCACTTGCATTGCCTACATTTCTTTTCCCCTCGAATAAAATGCTTTTTGTAGTAAGAGAATAATACCATTATTCTGTGCTTATGCGGAAAAAATGTGCTAGTCGACTCGACAGCAGCTTAATTTTAACACAACTTGTTTAAACAAATATATTTGTAGACTACCTTTAAGGTCTGGGCTTAAGCAGATATTTTAATACTACGGCAAACCTTAATATTACCTTCAGAGCAAAATATATTTTCTAAATTTAAGATAGTTTTATTTTAAATTTGAATGAGTTTAATAAAGAAGGAAAAACAGAAGTTAATTTCATTTTGATTTCAGTGATCGAATTTCTGAAAACTATATTTCAGTAAAAGGTTTAGACATGTTTCCAACACTTTAATTCGAAAAAATAATCTCAAAAACCACACGTAATTAAATTACTTTGACTTGAAAATTTGCTATATTAAAAGACCCTGGCATATTAATCTAGAATATGGCTTCAACTTTCATGTTTTCAATTTGATTCAATTTCAGTTCTTACCCATAGACACATTGGCAAACAAATGTCTAGACAGTACATTGAAGGGGGGATAAGCTCGACATTCCGAAGAAATACTGCCTGAGTTTTACCGAAAAGGAATTGGGTAGTCAGAGAACAAGAATAAAACTTTACGCCATTCAGTTAAATTAAAAACAGCGTAATGTATCTAATCGATAGAGTTTCGCTTGGAAATATTTCCAAAATGACAGCATGTAGCCAACTCCCAACTGCTGTCGTTTTTACATGAAGTAGAGAAGAAGTCGCTAACATTTAGACCAAAAGGAGCCTTCCTAATTCGAAAATTATGAAAAATTTTAATTTAACGGGATTCTACAGTTTGGGACAGAATTTATTAAGAAATAATTGCCTTCTCTGGTGCATGCTGTCGTGGTATACGTGGTAGCACGTTGAACTAGTAATTGGAAGATCTTAGGCTTCGAATTCCGAATAGGCATATTTCATTTTTCACGTATCTTTTAGCATCCAAAATCTTAATCCCTACTCATTGACTTGACTATTGAAGGACGAAAATTTATCAGTACCTGGATTTAGACGAATGTCCCTTCCGAGTCGATCTTTAAGTGGAGATGTCAGGGATATAGAAAATTATCGCCTTCGATTTTTCGTATTTCTCTTTGTTTGGAAAATCCCAGTATGTATGAAAAATATGAATCCACTTTTTTAATTCAAAATCTGATCCGCAAACTTTTTTTATTGAAATTCCAACATTTTGTTTCTGAATTTTACATTTATCTGTAGATTCTTTCCTCGATATCTCAAATCTCATGAGAAAATAATAATTTGAGGAAAAAAAAAAAAAACGAGCTTTGGAGATAATGAGATTTTAATATCGGGAGTATTTTAGAGGAATAATGCTTGCGTTTACGACATGGAATACACATTGATAAAATATGAAATATTATCGATATTTAATTTTATTTAATTTACCAAGGAACTGTTTAGACAATTATGCATAATAGAAGCATATGTAAAAGCTACATACCTTAGCAAAAATAATCGGTTAGTAATCGGTCGTTTCTGGACTATGAAACTTTCTGTAAAGCAGTAATCCAGATGAATAATTCAGGATCAAAAACTTAGGATTCCAAAAAGTTACATAATGTCTTAACCTTTCGTTTTATTCTGTAACTGTTGCACTTTTATAATGTTCCTGTAATCTTGCTTCAATATCATTGTCTGATGGGGAGTTTATATCTCGCACAATTTTTACATTTCATAATGTACCATATGTTGCAACTGATGTATCCACTTCCAAAAACACCTTCGAATGAAATTTCAAAATTTTATTTCTTTGTAATAATTTTCCTCTAATCTTATTACTCTTTTCTGAAATTGTAATTCTTTCCAGTAATTACATAATTCTTTTTTGCTTGCTTCATCACGGTACTGGAGGCTGAAAGAGAAAAGTCTCCTCACAGAAATTATTACTGCAAGCTTTGAATGCCTTTCAGAATATATAAAAAAATATGTAATTTTAGAATATATAGAAATTAGAATCACCTCAATCGGTTAAAAGCTCTTGATATTGGACAGGCAAGACCTTAAACCGTAGAGGATTGCTTTATGTTTTCAAGAGAAAAGGGGCAGATATTCAAGTGCTTATTCATTAAGTATAATTAATTAAGTACTGACACAAGTATCAAAAATTAAAAACCGCAAAAAGTTTTAAGAAAACGCATCGACATATCTGTGGAAAAATTCACAGTGTTAATGTAAAAAATGTAACGAATATTTTTTTCACCATATCTAGACATTCGAGGAAAAGAGGTTAGATATATTGACGTTAGGCTGTATAACAAAACATTAACGCGACTTTGATACTGCATTTATTTAGCTGATTTTAATTACAATTTCTGGTTCTTAATCAACGCAGTTTAAATGAGACTCGATAAATCTGTCGTAAATTAGAGATTACCAAGAACATGCAAAAACACAGAGCGAGTGCATTTTCTTAGCATATTTCCACTGCGGTTCACTATTTGTGTTTTTAAAGTTCGAGAATGGTTCGTCACTTTCCTATGATTTTAAAATATAGGAAATTTTACAAAAAATGGACGCGTCTTACCCTCTGCGTTACTTATTTGAAAACAAGCAACTATATTATAAATACGCTCTCATCTGTAAAACGGAAAGATTCGTGAAAATATTACAGATGAAACCAATTCAAAAATTTCGGAAACGAAACAAGCTATATCAGGAATGCTTCAAAATGCTACGCAAAATTCGCAGTAGAAAAATCAAGAACATATTTAGCAGCAATTTTAATACTACAGAATTATGGCAAATTTACTTAGAATAAAACAACTTCTGTAGTGTCAGTTCAATTTTGAATGCTTTATTGCACTCGTGTTTCGAGAAGGTTAAGGTAAGGTTAGTGAAATTTTATCATAAAATCAGTAATAAATTACAGATGTAGCTTTGTTTTCTATTTCTATCAGGCACCAGGAACATCATCAAAGGTAGAAAATTTATAAACAACTAAACTAATCCATTATATACTCCATAATATTTTACCACATTACATTTTAAGAATGAACAAACGGTCATCATACTCTTTATATCTCCTAACTCTGCTCCTTATAAAAGTTACATGGTTTAAATGCCTTTCATTGTGACCAACCTTATGGTAGACTTTAAGTGACTCTCGACATAGCGAGTCGAGAGTACAACAGAGACTTGAGAAGGATGTAAAATACCTTTAATTTAAAACTTAATAAGATGAAGAGAAGGAACTCTTGGTGCTTACAAGTCCGCCAGCACTTATGGTGAAAACTCAAAGTATAAATTCAAATGTAAAGCTAAATTTAAATAATTAGTAGCCAAATAAGTCTATACAGAATAATTCAACGCGAAGCTGTCTCGGATTTCACCGGCTGGACTTTATGTTTTGTCTTTGAATTTTACCGGCTCGTCCTGTTCTCAGCCTTGCGAGTGCACTGCAAGGCCGAAAACAGAACCTCTTATCTTTAGAACAGGATAAGGAGTAATGTGGCATTCAACAGGCAAAACACGCTCTGTTTTAACAATCTCAAACCTTAAGTACCTTCGACCTCGTTTGCATTCTAGTGGAAAAAAAATAAGAGAGAAATGACTGTAAAGATACAAAATATAAAATAACTGGTTATTCAAATTAAAGGAAACCTCACAAAGTAGTTAAAATAACCAGTATTACATTGCTGCTGTTTTTGCAAAGTTATTAACGTTCATTATTGCTTATAATATTTATGATTTGAAAAGGTATTTCTTTTTTCAAAGCATTTCCTAATAGACTATGCAGAATACAACAAACGTGTTGAAAATTGGAGGTCTTGTTATTTTAAACCAAAATTTCGATGAATTTCTTTCTCAGTTATTTGTATTTACTTTGTTCTAACATCGATAAACTTATCTAACATAATTTATTTTATTCCACGTTTATTCTGAATATTAAAGCAATATCATTGTAATGTATTCGCCCTTACAAAGAACAATTTGTTCTTTCTTTGAAAGGCTAAAAAAACGCAGTTTGAAAGCGTCTGATGACTTATGTACATAACCCTAAACGTAGAGCAAAAAGCTAAATTTTATATTTCTTTCTACATATTTTAACATTAATAGCAGTAACTCTGATTCTTGTTGATAGTTGGAATATCATGTTGTTCTTTCTATTTAATTTTTATTCTTATAGTCGCTAAAAAGTGACTTGAAATCTTACAATGTACATTTAATCTAGCATTTCTTTCTTGTATACCTATTTAAAAAGTGAGTAGTTTTTAAAAGAAAAATTGATGTTCTGTAATAACTGAAAAAAGTTCCTGGAAATATACATATATATATATTAAGCATGCTGAATCATTTTTTGATAAGTTCTTTTTCCCAATTTCAAAGTCTAAGAAAACCAAAGCTACTTTACCAAAAAAAAAAAAAAAAAAAAAAAAAAAGAAGCAGGGTATATGTCGCATATCAAGAGTACATTCTTTGCTTCATCCAACTTTATAGGTAGTAAGAATTTAAAGTTATATTATTTTGTTTTCTAAGTTTTCATTACTCACTGCTATATCATTAAACCATTCAAAGGGAGTCAAATAGTTATATTTCACAAATTTAAACCGAAATCCAACTCAAGAGTATAATTGCAACAATACTTAGAAAACATAACAGTTGCTTGCCGCATAAAATAACATGCCTCTACTGTATCGAGCATTGCAACGAAAGCGGTATTTTGGGAGACAAATTTAATTAATTTAAGAAAAGCAATGGGAAGGGATAAGAGGAACCTATTGTCATCACAACGGAAAGAAAAAAAAAGTTAAGTAGATACGCCTAAGACTGAAGATCAACAGGCAACCACATCTACTGTTTGGATTCTAAAAATGAAATGCTTTGGTATGTGCGAAAAGTGCAAGCAGCTCTTTGCTCACCCATGCATTTTCTATTCATTACTCGGCGGAAATTTTAAATTAATTATTCGTATAGAAATTCGGAGACTTGCCTATCTAATAAACTAAGTTAAATGCTGCTGGAAATCTTGACCTGTCACAGAAGTATGTTTAAAAATGGAAGTTCCCATGTGGAGTGTTTCGATTGCTGCGCTTGTTTCCATTTAAAGCGCACATGCAGAAAATATTTTTCTAAATTAAAGACAGTCTTAGTTCAGTAACAGTATTGAAAACTTCCAAGGCTTCTGATCCACAGGTTGGGTGGCAAGTAATAGTGGTGTTTTTTTTTTTTTTTTTTTTTTTTTTCAACAGTACTCGATTTAATTGAAACAAAATTTATTGCAATTCTTTGAGAGGTAGAATTCAACCACCGACGACAGAATCCGAATTCTAGAATCTGTTTCTGGGATGTCAGCTTCTTTGTGGTGATCCATATAATGGTCTCTACAGAGCCTGCTCTTATATCATACGATCTACTCATATGGGAATAAGCGAAGTAGAAGTTTACCGCACCAAGTCTCAAATTTTATATCAACTGATACAACGCATTTGACATTTTTAACTCTCTACAGAACCTAGTGAACACAGTCATAAATCAATTCAAAAACTTATAAGATTTTATGTCTTTGTCTCATAAAGTCTTTCACTGTTTCCTTTCCGCATGCCTTCGTGGTGTAATTGGAAACAACTTTGACGTGTATTCGAGAGGTCCAGGGCTCGAGTTACCGGTGAGTGTACTGCACATTTTCCCGTCTCCTGCTTCAGAAAACGAAACCCTAATGATCCACTACTGGAAACTGTGACTAACCATTTGGAGGACATTAAGCGACTTATCGCTATGTCTGAAGTATAACAGAGACTTGCGAAGGGTGTCAAAGACACTTTATTTAAAAGTTAATAAGGTGAACAGAAGGCACACCTCTTGCTTACAAAGTCTGCCAGCATCTATGGCGAGAATCTCCAAGTAGAACTTCAAATGTAAAGTTAAATTGAAATAGCTAATAGCCAAAGATTGCACGAAGCGATTAAAGGTAAAGCTGGGTGGGACTGTACCTGTGCGAAGTTAACTATCGGCAAGGATAATGAAAGGCCGATGAGTGGAACTCTTATCTTAGAATAGCGCACATAGTAAGCTGACCTTTAAGAGGCAGAACACTCTCTGTGCTAAAAATGTCAAACCCTCATTTAAATACACTCTAACTTATTTGCATTCTGGCCGGAAAATGGAAGGGGGGTGAGAGTAACAGTAATGCTTCGAAACATAAAATAACGGATTATTTAAATTAAGGACCAGTGCGCAAACTCATGAAATGTGTAAAGCAGATACGCAGTATATTTTCTGTTGTTAATTTCTGTTTTATTCCTCTTAGCCCAATAATTAATCCGATGCTAGTAGTTTTCAATCGAGAATTGCTTTTGACTCATCTTGTAAAATGGACATATTATTTTAAGCGTGGAAGTTTTAGATATTAAAATATTATTAAATTATCTTTTTGGTTATTAGCTGATAAAAATTAAATCTCCAATTATTTAAAACTTATGATTTGAATGATAACTTACGTGATAAGGAAGGTGTTTTGGTCATTATTGCTTGTAAAATGGCCATACATGTAACTGATACATTATTTTAAAGTATTCAAAAGTCATTCAGACGCATTAAAAAATCAGTTTTAGGTTGAAGCTGACTTTAAACTAAAAGTTAAAAAGATTAAAGATTTTAGGCATAGAAACAGTCAAGTAACTTTTTCTTCTAGGGACAAAAATATTCTATTAAATGCTAATGCAAAGTGCTTTTACTGCTTGATAAAATGGAACTTTACTATAGAACTTCTTTGACATATTCTATAAAGCATATTATACTTTTAACTAAAGGTGGTAATCTACTTCCTCTACCATTGCGATTTTGATACGATGGTAGGAAACCCGGCTGCCACACACCAGGTTCGAATCTTATGGAAAGCATGGACATTTATTAAGTACGTTGTTTGTGGACATTTATTGTTTAGACAAAAGTTGCCTCCAGAGGCTGGTGGTAGGAGAAGATGAGTGGAAGACCCTCTGATACATTACCCATGAGATACAATTTAAAATTGAGATGCAGCTAGGCAAATTTCTCCTATTCAGCCGTAAGTTTTCTAAAGCCTAAGCCAGCGACGGGAGTACCCTTGTTGCTTGGAAATAATAAGATCAGTAGACTGTATCTGCCTGTAGGATCAGAAACAGCAATAAGAAGAATATCAAGCCAACAACAAGCTAAGGCTGAACAACTGCCGAATTTTATATACATTAATGGGCTATATTTCTTCCATATACATTAAGGAGTAATTTATGTTATGTCTCTTAACATTTTATTTCATTCTTTTCTTATTCTCAGTTATGCCATTTTTAAAATAAACAGTGCGCTTTATTTATTAATGCCTGCCCTAATTATTTAAAAGTGATTATTTGCCTTACCGATTCTTTATATCATAAATGTTGAAAACCTAACCCAATATAAAACATTTAGCCAAGATTAGAAGCAAACCTTTAGATATGAGATACTAATCTCAGGTAGTTTACGAGGAAATAAATTCTTTTTTCCAAAACCTATAGAATTCAAAATTTGATTCTTTCAAATATAAAGAATTCTTCTTTCAAACATAAAGAGTTCTTCTTTCAAACATAAAGAATTCTTAGCGAGTAAAGATCCTATATTACGCTAAAATAACAGTTTATTTAATACTTATTCATAGTATTCAACAGAAGCATGTAATGTTTTCAATTCTTAGCTTTCACAGGAATAAGAAATCTTTTCAATTAAAACTTTCCATAGTTAATTACTTACCCCAATTTAATGACACGAATTGAAACGAAGAAACCATTTCCTTTTTCTCTGACTGAAAGTGAAAAAACAACACCAAGTTTGAAGGAGGATTTATTTTATTTCATAAAGTTTCAATTCTCGCAGATTATTATTTTTGATTTCAGATCCCAAAGGCAATTTTATGTTCTCATTAAAATAGAGAAAAATTTTCTCTTGTTTTGACTGAAGTGTGTGATATCTGAAATTAAAAGAAATTAATTAATTCGATTTCTATCTATGTTAGAAGGGAATTTTTTTTTATTTATCTTTCCTTAATTAGAAATTGAACTAGCTTTTCCTTAGGCATTTTGGAAGTATCATACCTTAGCCGATATTTTTGATAACTGCTTCTAGATTTCAAAAATATTAATTCCACAGAAGTGAAAAATTAGTTTTACTTGTTTCTACTGTAACTGAGATATTAAAAAAATACGCTGTGCTTTCATATGTTCATTTCTGCTTTTAAATTGCACTGACATTCTAATTCAGATATAAAAATATAAAATAAGAAAAAATATTTTTCAATTTGGAATAATATATTAAACACACCCTATTTATATCCATGAGAGAATATCCCATAATAGCCGGAATTAGTTTTATGCATTTATATTTATTCTTCACCCTGACGCATCTTACGTTTATTCAAAAAGTTCTATACAATATCAATATCTTTTTTCTCAAAATGTTACATTCTCTTGGGAAAATGGAAAGAGGTTCTGGAACTTTTGACACGGAATATTATTCAAGGCAAGCAGTATATTTTCTTGCTTCATGCATATCATTGAGTTGTTTGTTTTTATTCATTGAATTGCTCTTTAAAATTTTTTGCTCTTCTCCAAGAATTACTGGAGAGAACTTCTTCAGCAATCTCGTGAACGATCTCGGTGATTTTCATCTAAAGTTTATTGCATTTTCTGAACATTTCCGACCTATTACTGAACATCTGTGGATGTCCAATTAGCAAATGTCTTTATTTGCCATATCGCTAGCTTTTAATCTTGAAAACTACTTGGCCACTTCTGATTTACTCAAAACTTTATTGTTAAAAATTTGTCGAAGAACAATATCAGTTTCGGCAGCAGTTTTCATAACAGAAAATGAAATTTCCCGCACACTCTGTTCCGTTTAAGATCTTATATCACAAAAATCACAGAACGCTGTGCGGGGTGGGGGGGAATAAGCAAATTATCGTTGAGAGCGAACCACTGCACTCAGACTCGTCATTAAAAAAATCGTCTCGGAATCCTAAGCTATTAAATTCTTAGTAACGCTATCCATAATTGCGAAATGCTGGGTGTTACTTTTGGGTACTTCTAGGTATAGAAACGAATTTCAGAACTTATGTTTAGTATGTATAATTTTTCGGCTTTTCCAATTTTGAGTTTATCCAATTCACCTATCACCAGGTTCATTTATAATGCACAAACAACTATTACTAACATTTGTGATACAATTATATAAGAATTGTTAATGTGATAAAAGGAAATTACACTTTGAAAGACATATAGTTTTTATTGATCATCACTATTACACCCCTTTTAATTGAGCTACTCTGACTTATGACTGTACTCTGACTCATGACAGGTCCAAAGACTGAAAAAAAAAAAAACTGAGAAACAGAGTCATGTCCGTAAAAAGGAAAAATAAATACAAACCATCATTACAACTCGCATGGAAACATACAATTTTGTAGCAAATGTATATGTGATTAATGAAAGCTACATGTTGAAATAAATACAGTTTCATTGATCAGCCGTATTGAAGCACAATATTAATTCTTCTAATTCTCAAGAAACTACAGCTATAAAATCGATTGCTAAATAAATCAAGAAACAAAGAAATTTCCAAAATATGCTACTAAAGTATTTAATGAAAGAAAATGAATTATATCTGAAACTATTTATTGAAGATAAAGAGAAAGAAATGAATCATGTCGCTTAAAGAACAGGACGTAAAAGCGTTCAAGTTCAAGACGTTGGCCAAAATAATAATGTTTCCCAATTTGTCAATAATCATTTTAAAAGAGTAATAAATACAAAACGAAATTAAAAACTGCATCACGGTAACGCAGTTTCATTATTCCATCCGAGAGTTTCGTTAGTGTTCTATAACAAATCGTAACGTTTCAGTACGTGATGACAAGAGTAGAAAATTTTAAAAAGGAGGTAGTCATAAAATATTCTTTCTCAATAGCCTCTATGTTACTGAAATTTAAAGAAGTAAGGTTAAAAATACTTAATGGATTTAAATACCTATTTTAATCTTACTGTTAAGAAAATGGCTTAGAATATTTCTTTTTGTTTTAGAGACAAGCTAATAATTAAAAATTGAGGTACCTATAAAGCAGGTATCCCACGTTTCATGCAGAAAACAGTGCTAATAACGTTAATGTAAAAATTAGCAATTTATAAATTATTATACTGTTTTAACTTTAAATGTTTTAACTCGGATTTAAAAATATACATACTGTTGAATTCAATATCATACTTGCATTCTCCCATGCTCCTACCAGAGATTCACAAGTCTCCTGCTCTCTTCTAAATGCATCCTCTGCTTTTACATCAAGCACGTTTCTTGTTGACAGGTATATTATTTGTGTAATTTTTGTCAAGTATTTAAACATGTACTTCAGAAAATATTTGTTAATTTTCCAAAACACCTGAACGTAATTAATTTAGTACTTGTAAATAAATTAGCCATTTGCTATAGGTACATATTTGCATCCTAAAATAATATTTTAGTGCACAAATTATACTTTATTTAATATTCTTCAAGTACAGATGGTGTTATTGAAAATATTTTGGGCAAGGAATTCTGCAGGTTTCTATCATGGGTGTACTTTTAAAGCAATTATTTCTTCTGTGCTTTTTAAATATGAATCGATAGTTGAAGTAACAGTGGTAAAATTGAAGTTGCGGCAGATATAAAAATAATAAATAATATTTGAATAAAATAAATGAAAATGAATGTAAGATAGTTTTCGAAAATCCCCAACTGGTAAATAAGAAAAACGAAAATAATAGATTAATTTCTGGATAAAATAGTAAGACTTCCAAAATTATTTTCTATTCTAAATGGAATAATAACATTAATAAAGATTCCTACGAAACATGAGGAACAATACTCATTTACAACCAAAACAATAATTTCATCAGAAATTTAAAAAAAATCGAATTCAACAAATAAATCGTAACAGTATGATTAATTATCTTTGGGGTTGCTGCATTAAGTCTTCAGGTAAATATGTTACACTTAATAATAATCACAGGTCTTATTAAACTTTTAAGAAAATCGGAAAGATTTCAGATTTTAACGGTCGCCCATAAGCGTTTATGAAGGTTTTTTATATGCTCTCGCTGAGCTCGCAATCTACCAGTCTACTTTTGCTCTTAATTTTACTAACCAATTTTCTTTTGTGTCATTTTAGCTTTTAGTAAGCATTAGTTGCTTCGCACTTACGGCATATACATTTCAATAGTACAATTACAGAAATTAAAAAAAAAAGAAAAGCATAGCAGTATACGTTTAGAATTCTCGATGCAGTGTTAAGCGTTTGCATACATTTTTCTGTTTATTTTCAGTATTTTCTCGGTTCATCATGTTGATGTTTAGTTTTCTTACGAAGATTACTTTACAAAGAATTTTTTATCCTTTTATTTTTGACGGTTTGCGTTTAACTTGATTCATTAAATGTCACGTTCTTGGCGTTTGCGACTCATAAAATTTGATTCAAAAACAAAATCACGAAATATTTAATAATGGCATATCTTTAGAATTTCCGAATTCTGCTCGCCACTGCTCGCTTTGAAATCGTCGAGTTTGTTAATAAAAAATTCATTAAAGTCTTACGAAATAGGTACTAAAACAAACTCGAAATTCAAACTTTGGTCTTCCATGTGCCCATTTTCGGTTGGAGGACTACATTATTCAAAATTTGATGACTCTTAAGTACCTTCGTTTTTTTCACAATGCAAGAAACATCCGTGCATATATATTTAGATTTTTCATTATTTAATTTCTTTAAATATAAGCAGGGGGATAATATTTGGTGGCGACAACCTGAAAAGTGAGATGCCATGTATTCAACGCAAAATGCTGTTTTCAGTCTGATATCTCATTCGGGACTAACGTCACTTTTGAGCTGCAAATAAATATTAAGAAGTATAATTTACAATGCTTAAATGTTAGATCTTTGCTTTTATGTTCCTGCGTTATAATAATTAAAAACAGTCAAAATATGTTTATGCATTCACATTGATTTAATTTCCATGTATTGAGTTCCTCAGAAAAACATTAATTAAGGAGAGAAATGAAAAGACATTAAGAAAGGTCTTATATATAATTTTGAGAGATATAATAGCAAAAGAATTAAAAGAGTTTAACTTTTAAACCTCAAAACATATTCTAATAATATTTTATGGTGACCCTAAACTATGGGTATAACATACAACATATAGAATTATTTGATTTTACCTGCCTAGAAGTGTATTAATTTTAATTAATTTAACGCGAAACTAATTTTAAGCAATTTAGAATTACATAAATAAATTCACTTAATATTTTGATTTTCAAATTATCCTTGAAATAATCAGAATTCCATCATGCTATAAATTAATTTTTGCTTATATTAGCTACTAGAAAGTTTAGAAATAACATTTAAATAACTTCATATTCGCTATATACAGCATTATTGTATCTTTAAAGTAAATTATAAACAAGTATTTTCAGTTTCTCAAACAATACCCGGAGAATTCTAAAGCAAACGAAAGCAGAAAAATGCCAGTGGGAGGAACAGATAAACTACTGTATATATGTATAAAAAAAAAAAAAAAAAAAAAAAAAAAAAAAAAAAAAAAAAAAACTGAAATGTTTCAGATTTTAAATTACGTCTAAAGGGGCGTTTTTTAACATTTTGTGTGTTACCTTTCTTTATTAAATATCATGTTCCTCGCACTTAAACCGTAAGATCCAGTGCAATAGCAATATCGCAAAATAGTTTTAAAACGAGCATATCTTTAGAATTTCCGATACAGAGACTCACGCCCTGGAGATAAAAATGTTTTTTCTGCACAACGTTGCCATTGCTCGCTTTGAAATCCTTGAGTTTGTTAATCAAAAATTCGTCAAAGTTTTAAAAAATAGGAAATCGATCATAAAACAAATTTCAAATTTCAAATTTGGTCTTCCACATGCTCATATTCGTTGGAGGATTACGTTATTCAAAATTCGATGACTCTATGTACTGTTGTTTTATCACAATACGAGAAATATACATACATTTATGCAGATTTTTCATTATTTAATTTCTTCAAATATAATGCAGGACTCTAACATTTTGTGGCAACAGTTTGAAAAGTGAACCGACATTTATGAGTCCGACGCAAAATGCGAAAACGAAACTAATAGTCCTTCGGTATTCAAATCCCTTTGGACTAAAAATATATATATATATATTTTAAAATTTTATTTTTTTATATGTCAGTATTTTCTGAACATTGAATAGCAATTAAAAAAATCGAAAATACTGTTGAAAATATTATCAACGACCATATTATCCCATTATAACGACGGAGTGGAAGAGGGCAGATAAAAGAAAGGAGTGTGGGATGAAAACTGAATTGTTTTTAGCCTCAAAATTTGATGCATGTAGATCTTGGACTTTCGATTTCCGTTTAGAATAGTGATTTCAAGTTTCCCTCTAACTATCATCATTAGTTCAAATAAACATTAAAAATTTAAAAATACATCTATAATACTGTTTATGTGTTTGCTATCGGTAGTTTAGTACAAGTTTACAAATAGTTTATTATAAGTTTTATAACCAGTTGCTTTGTAGAGATTTCTATTATCATAAAATGTAGAATATGTGAGTATGCCAGTTTGTCGTGTACCAGTAGAGACCTATAGCCCTAGCTATGTAATCAAGTACGTTTGGATGATGAAGTTGTGCATCTTTAAGCAACTCCTTTAAAAATGTAGTCAGAGTTTTTAAAATTTAGTGATAAAAGAATTTTTGGGGGTTTCCTGCATAGATCTTCGTTTAATGAAGAATATAAAAATCTGAATATTTTACTGTTTGCATTATCGAATAAAGCGGAGAAAAATATTAGAATAAATTTTTTACGAATTTGAATATAATTTTCTGAATTTTGAGGTTTTTCCAAATCTACTTAATATGTTAGACGTTTCAAATTCATTATTTAAAAACGATTCAACTATGCATCAATTAAAACGTTTCGAAATTTTCGCAACTTATAAAACAAACAAATCCTTTTTTATTTCTACCAAAAAACCCTTATGAAAGAAGAATTATAAAAAAAATATTAATCAAGAGATTTTCTATAGTCTTGTTTAATATGCTAGGAACAGTAGTCCCTACCCCTATGCCGGCGGACACCATGACAACGCGATAAAATGTTAAGTTTTTAATAATGTAATAATAATGTGTAATTTTTTTTTCCACTTAGTAAGTAATTAGAGAAATATAAGCATTTTGTTTAAAAACATTATTATGCTAATTCAGAAGTCAAACAACAAAAATCAGCGTTATATTTACAAAATTTTCACAGGACTATTTTCGATGGTTTTAACATTATTATGGTTAGCAATTTAAACGGGTTTGATTGACATTCCGAATTAACCGGGATGGTTTCAATTTAAAGATACGGTCTCGGCCGATTTGTCCCCGTCATTTGTTAAAAATTAAAAAATGTTAAATATACACCCATTAAAAACATTTTAACGCCTCCCTATAATTTGATTTTTTATGCCTCCTACGTACGGTTCATCTACGTTTTGTAGATAACGCCATACGTAGAGCGCAATTATTGGTTCTGCATTGTGGTGACATTTAAGAAGGCGGAGCTCCTCCACATTACACGACTGATGTCTGCCGACACCTCGATGTAACCTTTAGACGGCGGTCGTGGTGGCCCGGTTCATTGGCCCGCCATATCACATGACCTACCATGCATGGACCTCTTCTTCTGGGGTCACACAAGAGTTTGGTGTACGAGACTCCCGTTCCTTCAGTTGAAGACCTCGTCGCTCGAATATCTGTAGCGCCCGCGAGGATATGTGAAATGCCAGAAATCTTCCAGAACGTAAAGAACTCCATAAAGCGCGGCTGACCGGCCTATTTACTATAAGTACGATATTTGTTTCAATTTCCTTTCGGGCCACCAGTGGACGAGCGGTAAAGACGCTGAACACTGGTAGTTCGGTCCGAGTTTCGAATTCCGCGAACGGGCTGGCTGCATGGGCGTTTTCGTGGTTTTCCCCGTGTGTAACGTGTATACGAGTCAGTTTCCCTTAGAAAGTCATCCACGAAGGCATCCCTCCCTTTAGGCAGATAGCCCTCGTGTGCTTTGCCATAAGTGAATAAACCAATAATCCAATCAATTTTCTTTCAATTAGTTTTTTCAAATACTCTCAAAATTTGCATTTATACATTATAAATAATTTTGAAAATTTTCGGTTTTTAGGGACACCCGTGGAATTTTGTGAATTTCGCTGCGAGCTGCACAGTTTTTCAGGGCGGACTGCGGTTGGTCATCCTTGAAATAAGATGCAGAAAGGCTGGGAAATCCTGCGCTAGAATGTTATTTTAAGCAGAAGGGAAATCTCCTTTCTTCTTTGGGCATCTCGTGATTTCTCTTGGAAACATGATGTCGAGGATATGATTTCAAATGCCGCACTATTTTTTCTTCCATATAGACATTTTTAATAATGTTCTTATTTATTTATTTATCAGCCTTTTAGTATGCTGGGAAACATTATTTGCAAAGGAATTAGGTTTACTATAAACGCGTCTAGCGGCAGTTTATAAATGTTCTTTCTTTCTTTCTATCTTTCTCTTCTTTTCCTGTATTTATGTAAATGCTACTATGAAAGCTTATTTCGTTTTGAATGGTAGATTTTACAATGAATACTTATTTCGTTTTGTTATTCTCAATTTTCCTTTTCGATTACTATATAAGACATAAAGGATTGCTTGGCGTTTAAAATTATTTTCAATGAAATCTGCCGTGGCATTCCAATAATCTATATAAATTAAAGCAACCACTTTTTCATTGAGACAAAGCGGGACACATGGAATGAAATGAAAATAGTAATTTAGTTATGAAAGCAGACCAACAATTCAAAAAAATATATTTTATTGTATGCATTCATATACTTGTCTATAAGTATACAAAAATATATTTATTATTAACTATTGATAACTATAAAAATATTTGTAAAAAACAATAATTTGAATTTTTTGTTTTTTAATTAATTAAAAATTTTATTTTAAAAAATTATGATTTTCTTTCACGGTCACATTTTTTATCCGAGCAACTACTTTTCAATAGATTCGGATCGCGTATTAAAATGTAAAATTTCTCTCATGAATTGGTCAAATTATATTTTCGGCTTAATACAGATTTTAAAGTTTTAATGTTCAACTGCGTTTTTTTCCATTGTCCATATTTTATTGATATTAGAAAAACACGTCCTGTTGCTGCATTTGTTCCTGGAAGGGAAAGCGCGTGTTCTACAATTTTCAAAATAATGAATATTATTGTTTAAAAACACGGAATATTATTTTGTTTAAAGTAAAGGAATAACTCCGCCCATTTTTGTCTGTTTCCACATTTTCAGACAACCAACATTTAACTTTTTCATCAGTAACATATCTTTTACCAATGGTACCTCATCAAATTCGCAAATATTATTTTTCAGAAAAAGGTTACTAATATATTAAAATGATTTTTCCACATATTCCCATAAAATCTCTTTTTTAATGTCCCCCAATGACAATTTTTAATATCCTCGAATTGAACTGTCCGTTCTTCAAGATATTCCAAGCAGTTATTAAAAAATATTTCTGACTTCTTTCAGAAAATCCTGTCATTTAGTGGCATCAGTACCCAGAAACCTATATCTATTATAAATTTCTGAAATATTCACAAGTTATGAAACAAATTCTTCGTTTTCTTTTAAAAAGCAAATGACATAAAATATTGATTATGTGACGTGCTAGAATGTTTTTAAACTATCCGCTTGGGTGTCCAGCCTTCTATCTAGTATATGAATCTTTCCAGATCGAATGCCGGATTGAAGGCTGACTGCGCAATCGACTAGTTAAATAAAATATACAATTAAAAAGGCCCTCTAATGCTGGCACTGGCAAAATAAAATTATCTTAGATTATTAGATGAAAGTTATTTATTATTTTAAAACTACTGCAAGCCATGGAGTCTGTCTTGCTCCAAATGTTCTCGACAACAACTCATAGCAGAAATCGGAGTTCTTTATATCCTGAATTTAGTACTTTAAAAGGCAACTGAAATCAGCTATTAGACGGCTGTCTAATAGGTGAATTATCACTACATATCAGTCACTGTGACAGTAAATCTATTAACTTTTCTATCTTCTTAAATATTTTATTAATTTACCCTGTTTGCACAGGATAAAGACAGAAGAGGAGAAATGAAAAGAAGTGAAGAAAAACAATGAAATGAAATCGGTAACTTAAATGATAAAAACATTAAGTTATGGTACATATGAGCACATATTTTCGTCTTAATCTAAATGTAATCAGTTAATGTAAAAACGTCTTTCTTTAGCAACTGGTTGTTGGAATTTCATCTTTGCAAATATTTAATGAATGAAAATGAAGTCTGCGTGACATCTAAATATGTCCTAGGAATTAAACCTAGTGCTATTAATCTTGTTTAAACTATTTTTTATTTACATTTACTTTATCTCTCCATGTATTCATAGCAGTTTATTCAGAGCTAATTTTGTATAGAACTATTCGCCAACTACGGTATATTTTTTAGAGATTAATAGTATTTTAATTCTTTAATTTAAACCAATGTTATTTTGCACTTTTTAAAAAAACAGAAATATGTATATTAATAAATTTATGATTGAACTGTAATCTTGTCTTTGTGCAGATCCTTTGTAATAACCGTAACTTTAATAAATAATTATTCTCTGACATCAGTCACGCTTCTCAGAGTAGTCGAAATGAAAATAATGAGATTAACAATGCGGCAACATATAGAAACTCTCTTCCTTCTTTAGAAAATTCTGTTTCGCTTCCGGGTACGAGTGATAAGTACAGAATATAAACAGCTGTGATACTAATGGAACTTGCTTATATGCAAGATTTAAGGAAATCCTAATCGCAGGTTTCAGAAGGAAATGAATTCTATTTTGAATTATTTTGCTCTCAACTATAGAAAGAGCGAATTAGGGATTCGTCTTTAAAACTCTAACAGTTTGAAGAAATTTTCTGGATGACGCAATCCTTTTACCTTAGATGGAAAAATTTAATAAATTCTTAAAGCCAACGTATTTGCAAAGAAAGTATGTCTCAGAAATATAGATGTTCACTTCATTCTTTATAGAATTGAATACGATGATGAAGTAAGCGGAAGTTTATATATTAAATTATCCCTTTTTTTTCATAACTAAATAACTAGATTGGTATTGAATTGGTCTCTTCAAATACGAGTCAAATACTATGGAAAACGAGGTAATTTTACAGGAAGTATTTCTAATTACACAGTTGTCTCTCAGGAAATTAAGTATTGCTTTTCTAAGAAAGAAATCTCTTTTTTCTTCAGTTTTAAATAACAAATATTAAGTTACTTAAAACTACTTACTCAACTTAATTTTGTTACTTAAAACTAAACTTCAGTCTTTATTTTTAAATCAATTATTGTTGAAGAATTTGAAGAAAAAAAAAAAAAAAAAAAAAAAAAAAAAAAAAAAAAAAAAACAGTTAATGCACCTTTATTGCGAGAAGTCAGGAAGTTACGAAGCATGATAAATTTTACAGTGTATGAATGATCACATTTGTGAATTTCTTTTTTTCACATTCATTTATTTGTGGGGTAATAGCATTTTTTTTACGTGTTAATAAAAGATTTGTGAGACTTTTAGGCCAAAAGTAACGTTAGCCCCGAATGGGATTTTAGTCTCGAAATTGCATTTTACGTTGAATCACTATAAAGGGCACATCATTTTTGAAGATTTTTTCCACCAAATATTATCGCCCTGTATTACATTCAAAGAAATGAAATACTGAAAAGAACGTATGCATGTTTCTCGCATTGTGAAAAAACAACGGCACATAGAGTCATCAAATTCTGAATAATGTAGTCCTCCACCCGAATACAGGAACTTGGAAGCCCGAATTTTAAATTTTTAATTTGTTTTATTTTCTATTTCATATTTTGTGAAACTTTAACGAATTTTTGATTAAAACAGTCAATGACTTAAAAGCGAGCAATAGCAACACTATGCGAAAAAAAAAAATTAAATTCAAGCGCGCGAGACTGTCTGTCGTAAATTCTGAAGAAGGTAGGCTGTTTTTAAATATTTTGTGATTTTACTGTTGAATCGAATTTTATGTGGCGTAAGCGTGATATTTAATAAATAAAGTAAACACATCAAACGTTGATATTAAGACTAAAAGTGAGAAAGCTGAACATTGATGCGATGAATTGAGAAAAGACTGCAAAAGACAGAAAAATATACACCAACACCTAACGCTGCATCGGAAATTCTAAATGTATACTGATATAGCTTTTAAAATTCTGTAATTTTGCTGTTGAATTGTATACAGCATAAGTGCGCGAGAACATTATGCTTAATAATAAAACTCAAAAGACAGAAAAGGAATGACCTATTATGGCAAGCTGGCAGACTACGAGTAAAAAATCTCAACAAACCCTTTGGGGTGACCGTTAAAATCTGGAATCTTTCAGATTTTTTATTTATTGTACTTTAAAATACAAAAAAATAGGCTTTTAATAATGAATTTAAATGTAATTTATGGAATTCTGAAATATATGCCAATTTTATCCATTCATCGCGTGAGGAATTTTTTGTAGTTCATTAAATCAAGTACAAGGCAAGTCTGTACAAGGCCATGATTTAATACACCTAGTCTGGAATTAATAATTAGCGTCTGAAACTAGACTTCACATGACTTATTAATCTCATACTAGGCAATATCTAGGAGACTTCATGACTGTATATTTCGTTTCACTAAAGAAGACATATACTGTGAATAGTTACAATATAAATAATCATATTTAAATATACTTTGCTATCCGAGCAATTGAAATAATTTACTGCCCATTCTCTGCAATAAATTGGTTTATAACGTGAATTAATTTTGAATTACCATATTGTTGCGTATGTACGGGTTCGTAATAGATTGAACGCACGTAGAACCGATGTTAGCTTGATAAAGTTTATTATACCAAAAGAAACATTTCATAATTCCGGAGCTTTCCGCATAAATACTTGTACAGCTGTTCATAGTATCACAGAGCACAATCAGCTGTTACACTTGAAACTACTGAGAACTTTAAATACAACGCAATGCAAAGCGCACGCTAACACGTTGATATCTCAATACGCCGAACTCACGCTGAACTAAAAAATAACTCAGAAACTGTCATATCCCTGGTCCTTGTATAGTTCCCCCCCACGGCCGCTCAGAAATTGCTAGTACTTTCTATTTATCAAAATTACCGGAAAGCATATACGGTTAAAGTTACATCTAAGAGCCGGATATAATTACAGTTGCATATAGCATCAATTATAATTATTTAGTTTCAATACCCATTACAGTAATCCAGGGACCAGACACAAATTTAGTCTAATGGCTGCGAAGTTTGTCCATTTATACCGATTTTTCACAAAATTTATAACCATCGCCACTTTGGAGATATCTCGGCAATGTAGTGAGACAGCCTTTTACTCAATGTTAAATAGATTTACCCTGTATTTTTATCTTTCCTGTTTAGGCTTTGTCTCTTTGAAGCATTCCATGTTACATTATACAAAAACATACTACAATTTCGTATATATAATTTCACTAAAATTATTTACGTATGTACAAAAATTCTTAACAATATAATACTGCTTTTAATCGTCCTATTTATGTCAGGCCAATCCTAAGAACGAAACTGAAATAAAATATCGTAAGCTACCGAATATATTGAATGTTTTAAAATATATTGAAAATTACCTTTAATTTTTCAAATTGTTGGATTTCAACTGTTAATGCAAAGTATTGCATAAAATTGCTTGCAAATTATTGTCTGAAGCTATATAAATATCAAACATAAATTCAAGTAAAATGTCTGGAAAAGGTACAAGCAATGAGCACTTATTAAACTTTGCATTACCTTGGCAGGAAATACCGCAGCCATGCAGTTAACCTAATATTAATATTTATTTGCGTAAAAATGAGAAAAGGCTTGAATATATACTGGGCTACTGAGTATAGATGGGGACCGCCCTGATCGACATAATGTTTAACGATAAGAGATGCCGTATAGCTGGACATGGGATCGAATTCCGAAGTAGGTGTGGAGGCTTGTAAGTGTATAGTGTCTAAGCCCTGCGTGGAGGTATTTAAAATATTGAACAGCTAAAAATTCTCTCTTGAACTCGGTGGTAGAGGAGTTAAACTGATTTGCAATAAGTGAAATATTTTAAAACATCTGGCTGTAAATATCAAATAATATCAAATATGAGCTGTTAAACATATAAGCCAGTCAAAAATTATTTTCGATAATTATTTTCCATTTTCAGTTTTAGTAACAGTAAAGAGTTTCAATAAAGAAAGTTTTGAATGACCAAATTCAAGTGATTGTAGAATCAGACAACATTATGAAAGATATTTTTTGTGTCTTGGCATGCAGTTTAATTTCCAAGCGTTTTTTGTAATGTTAAAAATCCTAAAAAAATTAAGTAATTTTGAACAAAAGTATTTGATTCCCAAAATTACTAAACGACGGCAATAACTTATGCTAAACGTTTTGCTGAATGTTGGTCCTTTTTAATGATTGCTATAAATTTTTTGTGATTAATCAGAGATATACAATTATATCTTCGATCCATATTTATTTTAAAGCCTTTAATTTGTCATCATTTGTTATAATATTATATACCCTCACACCTGCGCAATAATTGTAAATTAATTTCAGCGTGGGATAAATTCATTTTGCAAATGCAAAATTTCATATAATATCCATCTATTTAACTGTAAGAATCTCATCCAGTGTTTAATCACCAGATTCTTGATTTAGTCGAGTTGGTGAGAAACATATAGTTCCTTTCTGTGTTAGTGTAAATAAAGCATCAGTATATTTATTAGGAAAATGAATCTCTGCAAAGTATTGCACAGTATGCTTGCACATGGATAGCAGTTGGAACTTATTCAAGTTTTGTAAAGTACCTTCACTTAATCTAGTCACTGATATAGCACGGATTACATAAATTTTGTTAGCAAAATAGATGCAAGTCTTGGTAGTATTAATTGTCTTTTATTAAATTTAAAATTTATTTAATTAAATTAAATTTAAACTAAATAATCTTCTGTTTTATAATTAAAATCATATTTTGATTTTCAGTAATTTACAGTAGCATTTATAGGGCAGAGAATAATGCGTGATATATTTAGATTAATATATATTTTTATAACAGCATCAAACTGGAAAACTTTCAATGAAAAACAACTGATTTCACCCTACACCTCTCTTTTACAGATATGAATAATGCATTAATAAATCCGTGCAAATTATTAAAGAAGTACTGTTTATCTTGTTTGAATTTGTTTACCTAAAATATTCGATTATTATTTTCCTCACACTTATTAAATTTTAATAATAAAACTAAGATTTATATAAATGCTGTTCAAACTGTGCCATAATTCTTTATTTACGGAAAATTCTAAATTAAATAACCGCTTTCTGCTCAAAATAATTTTAAAATGCTGTAAACAATCATTTCTAATATCTGTGATCTTTGCTATAAGACATAAACATCCATTACTCTTACATAAAACAGAAAATAAACTAAACTACTCTAAAATATTATTAAATTGCTTAAAATTGTGATTTACTTAAATCTCAGATGATTATGATTTCTTTTTTTAGATTAGCTCAGAAATTAGGCTACTTCAAGAAAATAATGAATTAGGGAAATCCAAATGCAATGGTATAAATAATCTTTCAGTTGAATAAGAGGTTGTCTGGAAACTTTCCAAATTTTCAAAGAAAAGATTCTTCTTTTTCTAATAATATATACTGAGGCTAATAATTGAAAGAGAACGAAATAACATAGAAGATTTTGTAGTAAATTATCTAATAGCTACTTCTTTATTTTTGCAAGTACTGAACATTTTTTCTTGTTATTTAGCTTCCTTTGTTTTTATAAACTATTTTAATCTTCGACGATTTTAATGCAAAGATTTTTCTAAAGAATGCAATCAGGAAGAGCATTTTTGAAAACTCCATTTTAATAATTATTTCTCTTAGAAAAATTCATTCAATTATAGTTATGCTATGTCACTATTGAGTACAGTAACCATGAGTTTATTGTACTTAGAACTGTGGAAGATAAAATATACATAAAAATCAGCAGTTCGGGGGAAAATGCATTGTCAGGCTTTGGCAAATGACTTGCGCACAGGTACAAAATATATGGGGCTAAGATATCTTATTAACTACAATAATGGTGCACACGTCTTTAAGATCCTTAGTTATATGTATCCGCAAAAATTCAGGATTATAAGCTGAACCCATTAGGTTAATTGTTTAAAATAAAATAATGGTAATCATTACTAAGTTGTACCGATATGGCTTTTAAAAGGAATTCTTAATTAAGCAATACATTGCTTTAATATAAAAGATAAAGAGCTTATAGATCTTCGAATGGCAAAACCTAAGCTAATTGGCGCTTAGTAAGGTTTTTTAAATGATAAATATCCTGGTAGTTTACACTAATGCAATATAATAGTGACTGAAAGTTAAGAGACTAAATTATTTGCACAGTATCGATATATATATATATATATAATCAATATGTCTTTAGTATATATATATATATATATAAATATAAAAAAATGTAGTAAGCTCGCCTAAAAGTTACCAAGAGCTGCTGCTCCAAAAAGTTCAACACATTTTAAAAAAATTAATACATATGAAAATCAAACCATTAAATATGTAAAACATTAAAAAAAAACAGAATCAGATAAAAGGTAAGCGGAAAATGGTAAATTAGCCAAATTCGACTTCCAAACTGGCTTTTCAAGGGAAATTTAATTTATTTGAACGTCGAATCAAGCTAACCCCATTACTCGTTTCGCCGAAACAGACAATTGAAACTTTTTCGCTACAAAAATTTTTTAAATTTAGACAAAGTGTCTTGGAAATTTTAATAGTCTCAATTCTCTGTTCCAATTTCCCGACGCGTCGGCACAGAATGACACATTAAGGTGTTAAAATATGTTAAACAATACCTCGCGTCGGGAAATTGGAACAGAGAATTAAGACTATTAAAATTTCCAAGACACTTTGTCTAAATTTAAAAAATTTTTGTAGCGAAAAAGTTTCAATTGTCTGTTTCGGCGAAACGAGTAATGGGGTTAGCTTGATTCGACGTTCAAATAAATTAAATTTCCCTTGAAAAGCCAGTTTGTCGAATTGGGCTAATTTACCATTTTCCGCTTACCTTTTATCTGATTCTGTTTTTTTTAATGTTTTACATATTTAATGGTTTGATTTTCATATGTATTAATTTTTTTAAAATGTGTTGAACTTTTTGGAGCAGCAGCTCTTGGTAACTTTTAGGCGAGCTTACTAAATTTTTTTATATTTTACTTATTTTGCAGCATATTGCGCAAGATGTTTTCTAGACCAAAATTAGTTTTTCAAAATTGTAATTACTACCTTGCTTGATATATTATATACATATATATACCGGGTAAACATTTTCAAATTCAATATAGTACAGAATAATGTAAGTAGAGAGATACAAACTGACACCTTTGTTAATGTCATAGGGTTTTATTTAAAGGAAAACAAAGTGCTTAAAACGGCCGAAAGATGGCGCTTCATATGATAACAAAAGCAGTAATTAGCATAACTGATATTTAACAAAAACTATTTTATAATAAATGTTCAGCATGTCGGTGGCGATTCATCAACAATACTTGTAGTCGAAGGACAATGTTGTAAACATCACTGTACAGCATATCTGTAGGTATAGTGAGAAATATCCGTCCAGGGGGATGTTGTGTTTTAGCATCCCTAGTGAGGTCGGACGTTCGCGGTAGACTTGCGATTTCTGATAATCCCGCAGCCAAAAATCACACGGATTGAGATCTGGAGACCTGAGAGGCCAGGCATGAAGCCATGTGGAGCCCCGTCCTTCATAATAGCCATACCTTTCAACGGGTATTTAACAGCCAGACTAGAGATGACGTGATTCTGTAACACGCCATCATACTTCGCGCCCAACACACTGACAGTTTGAATAGCAGAACCACGCATTTCCTCGAAGAAAATTGATCCGATCATGATCGATGTGATAAATCTACATCACTTCGTGACCAACACCCATGGGTGAGGATAGAAAAGTGACAAAGTAATGAAGGGACTGATTCTCTTTCTCACTACAGCTCATTTCATACACGATTCCCATGCGGCAACAATGACATCTGGTGCCCAGCGCCATATATGGGCCTCTTTTTTTGCATTTGTTTCCTTTCAATAAAATCCCACATCATTTCAATCATGTATGTCAATTTTTTACCTCTCTACCTACATTATTCAGTGAATTATCGAATTTGCAAATGTTAGTGGACGTTTGGGTCACCCGTTGTAAATATATATATAGGAATAGCGAGATAGATAGATAGGAAGATATAGATATACTCGTAAATATAAGGTAGTGTAGAAGTTCACAGTACGCTGCATAAATAAACCTGAAAAGGCAACCTTAGTGACAACATACGAAATGAGGGAAACTTAAACTTGACGCCACACTGTATTCTCGCATTTTATGTTTTGTGAAATTTACTGTTTCCTACTAAAAATAATATCACTTGTTTTATTATACTAAATAAACACTATATTCTGAATTTACATTTATAAAAGATAAGTTTGGTTTTTGTGAAACTAGCAGTAACAACATGATTACTTTAAATTGATAAGACAGAACAGTTCACGTTTACCATTTCTTACAGAGGAAAACAACGTCGGAGTCTCAAATACTTATTATTTCATATAGCTTCAGTATATTCTAAGAATCTTAACCCATATCATTAATAGAAAAAAATCTGATGTGTAAACCGCAAGACTTCCGTGTACAGAATATTAAATTATACGCATTTTTTTCTGAATTTCATTTAAACTTATTGAATTGAATTAAATCTATTTAGTCGATAGCGCATGTAGGACAATAAATGCGCTTTTAAAATTCACTATATTTATTTACCATAACGATATTCTGGAGCTAGGTTCACTTAACAGCGTTACATCTCATTCATTTTATAATTCAGAGTGCAAAAAAATTATATCATCTGAAGAATTACCTAATCGTTGCCACATGTTCCATTCAAATATTATAATAAATTTAAAACGACGTATAAAATAAATTAAACAAATAAAAAATAAACATTTTTTCACAGACGATTCAGCGCTGCTTAACTAATGGGCATGCACTATTCGTAAACATTCTTCTCTGTCCGAAAGAGACCACCGACAGTATTTTCTGATAATATTAAACATTTATTCCCTCGAATTTCATTAGAGATGTATTTTTCATTCAATTAATGCAGTTCTCACTTCAAGGCAAGGCCGAAATCATAAAACACAAAATATTTTCATTAAAAATTTAAAGATGTAGAAAAACATAAAACACCAAATACAGTTAAAGAAATAAAAAAAAAATAACTTTTACAATTAAAATTACAGTTTCTACCCAGAAAAATGCAATTCAGCCAGTAGGCAGATTTTTCGGTGCACAAAACTGAGAGTTTACTTTTGGTCTCACTCTGCAAAGAGACACTGAAGGCCGATCATTTATAAAACATACTTTTAGATATGAAGGCCGATCATTTATAAAATATACTTTTATTTATATCATTTAATAAATTAAATGATAATTCCAGAATGGATTAAGCATAGTTTAATTCGCAATAATAAAAGAAGACGTTACTTTGTTGTTGCGAAGCTTAGTTTCTCTAAATTGGCAACAAACCCACTATTCTGCTAAGTTTCAAATGTAAACAAATATGGCTGCTATGGTAAAAAAATCAGGTTTAGCCGAACTTAGGCAACTTTTAATTTGTTGATAATTCTAAAACTATAACATGCACGTTAACTAAAGGCATAAAAACGTAAGCCGGGAGATAACAGCAACGTGATTCAATTATTTTTAAAGAAAAAATGAACAATTTACAAACATATAAGAATAAAGAAATTGAGTTCATTGAGCCGAGTAGCAGAATATATATATATATATATATTTATGTAATTTTGGTGCGGCCAATCCCAACCAAAAAAAAATGAGTTTCATAATTCATTTGGAAAAAAAGCGTCTGTTATTTGTCCTTATGTACGAATGTCACTAAAAAACATCGTTAAATTGCATTCGAAAGCGATCGAAATGGATATTTTCTCTGAAATGTGATACCCGAAATTTTTCGCGATTGCGATACTTCCTTTACTTCCGTACAAGGAAGTATAAATGCGATATGGACACCACACGATTTCCTTCAACGCCGTATTAAATTTTACACATTTTTTCTTTCAATTCATTCAAATACAATTAAAAAATAACAATGTTTAGCAATTAAAATCTGATTTCATGTGCGAAAAGAAGCAAGCAAGCAAAATTTTCGGTGCACAAAACTGAAAGTTAACTTATCATAACACTGGGTATCTATTTGAAATATGTTTTGCAAGAACAATCCTTTATTCTGTCCGTACGTATAGAACGCAAAAACATCTTTTAAATGGTTCAAATATTTTCTAGATGGGTTAAATCAATATTTTCGTTGAAATAAGATACCCGAAATGTTTCACGATTACAGTATTTCCTTTACTTCGTACAAGGAAGAAAAAGAAAACAAATTTTTAATCTGAATTCACATCATGGAACACTTTAACCCTTTCAGTTCCAAATATTTATTTTCCATTCTAAAAATCTGAAGTGAAAGTTACTTATAGAGTGTACGTTGGCAACTTTCACTACTCTTTCTGAAAAGATGATTAAACTATCGATATGTAACATAATTCGGCAAAAATTATCCATATATTATTAATAGAAAAATACATTTAAGTAACTTAAAATACATAGTCAAAGTAGGTTATTTTAATTGATTTTCAAATCTCTAAGATTTCCGTAAATTTCATAAATTATGTTTGAATTAATTGTTATCATTCATTTATTCTTTGTTATTTAAGTGCGTTTAAATTTAAATTCGTTGTCAATGGCTCAAAGAACCAAAGAAAACCATCTACATTTGCTTTGTTTATTATTAAAAACCAAATTGCTTACATAGTGCCTACAAATTTAATTACATAATAATAACTGATAACAAAAAAATTCTATATTAAAAATATTAATAAAAGTGTTATTAAAACAGTTGAAAACAGAATAATAAAAACATTAATGGTATGCTTTCGAAAATCTTTATACTTCATACTCTTAGAAGTTTCATTTATTTTTAAGTTTACTAATTTGTGTTTTAAAGAAATACATAGGTATAATACTTTCTTTAAGAAATCAGTAATTTGGCTTTTTTTTGGAGGGGGGGGGAGATCATCCATTTTTTGCAAATATTTTTATTTTCATAATTTGAGGTGAAACAGTCCATTTATCCTAATAAACCAACTCAATTTTGCATAAAAATAAGTTTTTGTGTTCAGATATTCGTTAAGTAATTTGTACCCACGGGGAATGCTGTTAAATTGTTTATTTGCAATAATTTAAACTATCACTTAATGAAACTTCTAAGAGTTGCATAAAATATCTACTAGAATGCATGAAATTATTGCAGAAAAAATGGATTGCATTTTACCTGTGAATTTTTAATAACATTTTCAAAATTAATAATATAATCTATCTACAATTTAACAGCATTCCCCGTGGGTACAAATTACTTAACGAATATCTGAACACAAAAACTTACTTTTATGCAAATTTGAGTTAGTTTAGTAGGATAAAAGCACTGTTTCACCTCAAGTTTATCAAAATAAAAACATTTGCAAAAAATGAATGATCTTCCCCCCCTCACCCAAAAAAAGTCAAATTACTGATTTCTCAAAGAAAGTATTATACATATGTATTTCCTTAAAACACAAATTAGTGAACTTAATATGTCAATTATAACTGGTATGTTATAAATGAAGGGCTACTTTAAACTTTTATTTAGTACGTAATTAATGAAACGTAATAATTTGCAAATATGTAAAAACGAATACCTGACTGCAATAATGTAAACTAGAGGTAAAAAATTTTAAGAAATTATTTTAAAAAAAGGTTTCAAAAATAATATGTTAAAACAAAAAATTTTAATTTTTAGGATTTGGCCAAACAATCAGTAAAACTTGGTAAAATTGTTTCACATAACCTTAAATTCCTTTAAAATTACTTCAGACTATGACGGAAGGTTTCAAATCTCGCTTTGTTTTCTTACTGAATTTAACAACATTATTGATAATAGTTTGCTGTGTATTTTCAAAGATATTCGCATTGGTCTGCTGCAACTCAACTCTGTTAATTTCGTAATCCTAAAATTATTTGCAACGAATTCTCCCTTTGTGAATTTCGCTGTGTTGTAGGATGGTTTACGCGGTTCGTGGCATATAAGTTTCTCGTTTTCATTTTATTTTATCTTTAAAAATTTCGTCATTTGCCTGTTGTAACTACTTAAACAAGTTTACGTATATTCAAGTTGTTTATATTACTTTAATTTGCAATTTACATTTATAATGTTAATTAAATTTAAGATTTAGGATTTGTTTAAACTTTTTTCAGTTAAACGATTTTTATAAATTAGATTTGGCATAATTCATCCTTTAGCAATCAACAGACTTCCATTACCAAAATCGGTTAATCGCGCGGGTTTTGTTTAGTGCATTAAGTATTATCTTTATATTTTGTCTTCAGTTTTGGAAAACTGTATTTATGATTTAGTTGTTTTGGAGGAAGAGCTCGTATTAAATTAATTTGGAAATGATTTTACCTTTAAAGTTTGGTATTAAATTCAACCTGTTAATTTCCGTATACTTTAAATTCATCTTTTGTCAACTTTAAAAAAGAAACTGGAAAATGATGGAGCATATTACCTCTTGAAAACGTCCGCATATATCTTCCACCATCTAAACTAGTTTTTATCCCCCATTTTTATAATGTACTCATTCTACAAGTCTTAACTGTAGAAATTGTTCTTCAGAATATTTCTTTTACTTATAATTATTACTTTAATGAACGTTTCTTCTGAACTTTACTTGTTACGTAAGAGATTTGCGAAACGTTTTATGAATCTGTATATTACTTTACTATTACCTGTATATTGTTCTTACGTTTTGCGCAAGAAAGAATCATTGTAGAGCTTAGTTCATTTCTTATTTTGGATTCTACTTTGGCAGACGATTACACGAATTTTTGGCCATTTACGTTGGCGCAATTGCTGGCGCGGTTTTTACAATCGTCAGCCGTCTTGAAAATTGCTGTTTTTACGTATTTTACGCATAGTACAGTAATAGAAGCTTTAAAAAAATATCATTAAAAATAAGGGATTAATTTTTTGTTGCAAGCGTCGTTTTTTAAGATGGCAGGCAAATGTAAATAAATACATTTACTACGAGTATAAAATACTAAAGTAAGGCTAAATTATTACTTTCATTTAGCAAAGAAATATAATAAAAACATCGCTATAAAAACACTGCGCCAACATTTAATTGGATTAAAATATTACTTAAATTGAATATCGAATTAAAAACATCATACCAACGTTTAAAAGAATTAAAATATTACTAAAATTCAAATACTTTAGAATAAGTCTCATAGGATATAATTATATTTTCTAACTGCGCCAATCGGCTACACTTTCTGAAAAAATACCGGCACACATTGAATTCTGCTGTAGGAAGAACTCATGAATATTTCGTGCATTAGAGCTAAAACGACAGCAATTGGAAGTTTACTGCCGGTAAAAAATGAGGAATGTCTAATATTTTTTTTTTTTTTTTTTTACCGTTACAGTGGTTATTTCTTCCACCGTGATCACAATACCATATACGGCCGTTCTCAAAACCGGCTCTTCTAAAGATTTTCATCTGTGATCCACATATCTCGCACTTCATTGAAGAAGCAATTAGCAAGGTTTTCTCCAAAAATTTAAAATAAATTTCCTCTGAACCTTGTAGCAATTTATAAATAAATCTTTGATTAGGAAAAGTATCGGTTACCATAAATAACTTGTCCAGCAATAGGTTTACCATAAATCGTATCGCTCGCCAAAAAAATCGCCAAAATCCGTGCAACCGTCTACCAAAGTAGCACCCTTATTTTGTTTGCTGAAGTTTTTTATATATACATATACACACACGCAAAGTATATAATAAATTAAAGAAAGGAAAATAATGGGAAACACTAAAAGGTTGTGCTACAGGCACCATTACATTGAGATAATTTTCTATAATAATAATAATTAAATGATGAACATTAAAACCCAATTTAGAAAAATTGTCCGAATGACCCCCTCCCAAAATATCTTTTGAATAGGTCAAGTGAAAAAAGTGTAACAATATATTATATGTCAATAAAATCTGTACAAGGAAAAAAAAAATTAATCCTGACTATCAAACCTAGAGCCATGCTGGACTTTCAAGCACTTAAACCTGTAAATAATTTCTGAGAATGTTTGTTATAAAATATTTATTTTTGAATATTTTAAGTGAACAAAATCTAAAATTAATAAATTCAAAATCATCAGAAGTTTGATGAATTATATTACGATATCAAAATTAAGTGGACAGTCTTTCGACCGAGCTCACATTCCAGACTAAAATTTTTATACACGTCAATAGACATTTCTGTATAAAAAGGATTTAAATAAACCTTAATTTATATAGCTCTGTATTTCAGGCTTAAGAATCTCCCACTATATGCAGGAATTTAGTTTTTGAATAAACTAAATTCCTGGATAGGTTATAGTGGGCGTAAAATCTGAGTATGATTACACAAGTTTCAAGGATTCGGAAAGATCTTATGCATTCGGAAAGAAAGGCAAACGTACCCAGCTGCAAATTTTCAACTGTCACGTAAAGTCTACGAGAAAAAGCACCATTGTCAGGTATGACTGTAAAATTTATGCTGCCATTCTCAAACCAGATTTTGCCAATTTAGAATTCATATAAAATATATGCATGCAATGCATGCCTAGCATATAGGAGATATAATATATAAAATGCATGTCTAAATATGTAAAAAATAAAACTTAAAATATAGCTTCAATGCGAAAAGAATATTCAATTCCATTTCAGTCGTAAAAGCAAAATTCTTTGCATCCATAATGCAACTTCTTAAACAGAGATTCCATTGCTGTATTTCATACCAAATATGTATTAGAAGCTAATCAAGAGGATATATAATTAGGTGTATATTTCTATGAAATTCAAAGGAGCGTTATTACAATAAAATATTTTAGCTTCCAAAATACAGAGTTGTTTACTGAAATTGAACTTGTAGTTGAATATTTATGAATAACGAAACGTTTAGCCGAAAATAATAATAAAAATATTCTTCTGTATATATTAGAAGACCAATGAATCACAGTAGTCACATCAAATAGAATATTATGACATTTATCGTACTTTGAAAATTAATCGATTGTGATAGCTATATCCAAAAATTTGATAGTTCTAATTTGTATCTTTTTACTTCCTTGTACGAAGTAAAAAGGAAGTATTGTAATCTCGAAAAGTTTCAGGTAGCATATTTCAACGAAAATATCCATTTTGAGAGCTATCGAATGTAATTTAACGATGTTTTTACGTGATATCTGTACGTAAGGACAGAATAAAAGACGCGTTTCCTCCAAAAAAATTGTAAAACTGCTTAAAAATTAATTCTGAAAAGAATTTTTCTTGGCGTCTGTACGAACGTATGTATGTACGTACGTACGTATCTCGCATAACTCAATAACGAGTAGCCTCAGAACGTTGAAATTCTGTATATAGTTCTGCTATAACATAAATAACATGTAGATGTGCACCTCGTATTTTGGGTTGCAATCGGCCGCATTATATATATTTATATATATATCCACTCTGTTACCCGGCTCAGTGATCTCAGTTTCTTTACTCTGATATGTTTGTAAACTGTACATTTTTTGCTTTAAAAATGATTGAATTATGTTGTTTTTATTTTCCAGTTAAGGTTTTTATACCTTTAGTAAATCTGTATGCAATATTTTTAGAATTATCAACAATTTTAAAGTTGTTTAAATGCCGCTAAGCCTTTTTTTTATGGCGGCTATTGATTGTTTACATTTGAAATTTCTTTTATACATCCTTCTAGCTTTATTATAGTATTTGAATAGAAGATGTGGCAACGATTAGATAATTCTATTCTTTAAATCAGTGATCCGCAACCTTTTCTCACCTGCGACGCACAAAAAATCTTTCTGGAATTTCGTGGCACACAAAAGAGTTCCGAGTTAGCCGAAAATAAGGAAAAAGTGCCGAAAAAATTCAAATGCTGACACACTTACAATCAGACACACAACCACACAACAGTGAAATATATAAAAACATTTAAAATAGACATTATTAAAGAAAAAAATTGCCATTGTGTATTAAATACACGATAAAAAATTGCAAAATGTCAAATACGTGTATTTGATTGCGGCACACCTATATCCTACTCATGGCCCACCAGTGTGCCGCGGCACACCGGTTGCGGAGCACTGCTTTAAATGATATAAATTTTGTGCATTATGAGTTATAATATGAACGAAATATAATACTGTTAAGTGAATCTAGCGCCAGAGTGTCGCTATGGTAAACAAATACTAGAGTGAGTTTTAAAGAATGCATTTATTCTATTGTGGTTTATGCGCTGTCGGCGAAGTAGATTTAATTCAATTCAATAAGTTTAAATGAAATGCAAGAAAAAATGCGGATAATTTAATATTCCGTACAAGGAAGTCATGTGGTGTACACATCAGATTTTCTAAAATTTATAAATGAAAGATAAATGAGTTTTTTATATTTATAGAAGTGTTACCTGCATAGCAAATTAATTGATCATCAGTATACTTGTAGACTATAAATTTCTTATAAATTTTGCATCTACTATAAAACTGCTATTCTTAAAAATAAATAAATAAACTAGCAGTAGTACTATAATAATTCACAGTCATTTCTATACCATTAACTTGTAAAAAATATGCTGGTTCCTCATAATTATAATTATTATTAAAAAATTGAATGAAATTAGGAATTCATTTCGATTAAAATCCTTTGATAAAAACGAAGATTATTTGAAATGAAATCAAATCGATTTTTGAAAATTCTCCATGATTCTTCAATAGGTACATTATCAAACCAAATTTAAAAATCAAAAGTATATATTGAAGAAATGCCATTGATAAATAAATCACGAATAAAATTAAAACTATTATCTAGAATCATAAAATTGCAAGGACCTTTAAATTTCAGAAAAATATAGATCTTTTTTAGATAATTTCAAACCCAATATTTAAACTGTTAAGAATATTATTACTATTTGAACTAATAAAATGAAATTTAAGAGATCTTTTAAGTGTTGTTGCACAAAAAAGAAAAAGAAAAGATATCTTGTTTTTGGAATTATAGAAAACGGACTAGATTTAATTTAATTTATTTTTTACTATCCCGGCTTTTTATACAGAAATGTTACACACACAAATATATATATACAGATATATATGTATATAGAAAGAGATGTTATAATCCGAAGAGTTTTCATTGATATATATACAAGTATATTAGTAGGGAAAGAAAGAGAAACAGAATATTCTAGTAACAATTATTTTCACGTATATATATCGTCCGTCCCCAAATGTAAGATTACAAAAGTATCTCGCATATTATTTCTCGCATCCATCACTTCTTGAACTATCATCTACATCATTACAGTGCTAATCATTCAAAATACATTCCTGGCACAATATTTCTCATAAGTTTTTCTCACAAGTCAGTTTCAAATGATGTATGAATTTAGTTGCATTAGCTTGTCTTTGGATTGTAAAATCTGGCAACGCGGTGATATAGAAAAGCTCTGCCTGTGACCTGACGTTCTTCGTCTGCTTTACTATCGTCATGTACAAACGTAAGTTTTTATGCAATCAAGTTTATCTAGCTTAGTTTTCATAAATTTATTCGCATTGGTTCTTAAGGTTTTCAGGGTGACTTTTCACTTGCAGTCTGTAAGGTGTGTAGAGCAAGATAATGAAAACTATTTAAACTGGATATGGTGGCAAAATTAACCCAGATTTACGAAGTTTTGATACTAAATAATTAAATAATGATTAAGTTAAGTTGGAAATAAAATAAGATCTGAGATCTTATTGGATTTTCAAGCCTAACTGAAAAAGAAAAATATTAATTTAAAATTTACAACTAGGAAAAAATTCTACTCAAACCATCGGCTCTTGGTATTTGTAGCCATTAGAGAAATGTTTGTTTATTTTGACGATTATAACAAAGCACACAAGAGATATATAGCTAAAGGAATGAAACATTTTTGGATGACGTTTAAAGGCAGATTGGCTCATTATATATTTTATTGTAATGTACATTTGCAGAGTAATTTTATATTAGAGAAAATTATATACTTTTTATTCAATTCAACATTTTTGAATATTATTGTGATCGTTTTTTATTTATCCACGAATTTAGTAATTTGATGTTGTATGTAGATCGAAAAGAATTCTAGAAGTTCTTGTAATGCTTTGAAATAAAGATCGTATGACTGAATCATATTTTATGCATCGTATGACTGAATATACGTTATTATTTATCATATATTATGCATCGTATGACTGAATCATACTTTCTTCGCTTGTATCACAAGCGCACGATATAAATTACTAACTATGATTGGCTATATATCATATTTAATTCCAATATTTATATAAAATAATTATATAAAAACATGTACGTGCACAACAAACCATCGATACGTAAAATAATTGTAATTTAGGTTTTATATACTTTGCAATGTTAAGCAACCTTTTCAAATACGACATTTTTAAAGAAGTAGTTTATTTTGGTGGCTTCAACTCATTTTGAAAGTAAAACAAGGAGCTGATAATAATAACAAAATATATATTTTTAAAAGGAGATTTACTTTTTATTCTCTAATATTAATTATATTTAGATGCTATTAATGCCAAAGGTTTTATCTGGCAAGAAGTAATGCTTTGAGATGCATTGATATGAATGTATCTCAAAATCTTTCTTTCGTAATGTAAACATTACGAAAGAAAAAGCCACTGCCCGCTGGCAGCTTAGTATTGCAGTTTAAGACTGAGCCCAGTTGCGTTAATCCATATTTCAAAACAGTAAAAACTGTATTCAGATATACTGAGCCTTGTCAATGCAAATGCTATAATGGTAGAGTGTCTGTGAGGCAAGGGCACATTCAGAATACATGGCAAGCAGAATGTCCTCTAGACGATGGTGATAGGAGAAGAAGGGTGGGAGACTGCCGGCCGGTCTTGGCTCATCATAAAACTGTTCGGATGTCCACCTGCCCAGATTGCTTGCTATTTGCATAATAAAGTAAATAAAAATGCTAATAATTACTAAATATAATATAAATTTCATAGAGAATTTGGAATTTTGAAAATATGAAAATATCATAAAGTATAGAATTCTTTTATTACGAAAGGATTATCATTTATGAAGAAATGAAGCAAGAAAGATCAATTGTACAGAGGAAACCCGACTAGGGGATTTGAAATGAAAAACTGAGTATCGAATTTAAAATTTAACCAAGTAACTTCTTTTTATTGTTTTAGAAAAAATCTGATGGGGACTTCCTTGTACGGCCTATTGAATTGTACATATTTTGGGCTGCACTTCATTTAAACTTATTTCCTCCAATTGTTCTAATTTAATTAACCGATCTCTAGAGGTAAGTTGAAAATGACATTAAAAATTGCAAATTTTAAAATTAAATATCCCGGTGAATCTTTTGGCATAAGCGAGTCAAATATCTTTCAATTTTATATTTTGATAATAAAAGGATGTTTATAGGGACAATAAAATTTTCCCAAATATAAGTATACCAAGCGGAGACCGCATTAAAAATTAGGCTTCATTATTGATAGAAAATTAATTTTTTAAAATTTGAAATTGAAAGAACATTAATATTTCTGTTAGTTAAAATACTTCTGTAATTGGAAGTATATGACTTCAACAAAAGATTGCGAAATAAAAGCTAGGTAAAGGCTTATAAGACAAATAGAAGGACTTTTAAGGCGAGTATATATACATATATAAAAGTTTGGTATTGTCGATTGCAATACAAAAGCGAGGTGCATAGCTAGATGTTATAGCAGTCCCATGTATAAAATTTCAACATTTTACGGCTAATTCTTTTTAAGTTACAAAAGATAAATCCATACGTACATATGTATGTACAGACGTCACGAAACAATCTCTATTGAATAAATTTTAAATCCATTTTGCAATCCGTTTTGGAAAAAGAGTTCTTTTTCTTTCGTAGTTACGGACATCACGCAAAAAAAGTCTAAATGGGTCCGCGAAAAATCAAAACTGATAACGCCACTGAAATATGATATCTGAACATTTTTCGTGATTACACTTCAAAGAAAAGAAGTAAAAAATGTAAACTAATTAGTAAAATAATTAATTTGTATAATAGCAGTATTACTAATGTACAAAGAAGTAAAACTGTGAATTAAAACAGTAGAAATAAAGCTATTTTTATTGTTTTCTTGAGCGAAAGCACTCATTTCTTTTCCTCCGTCATAATGAGCGTTCCCAAAATGAACAAATCATCAAAAATTTTAGATGCTGCAATTATTGCATAAAGTTACATTTCATCCAAGCTCTATATACAAATGTTTGAGGAAGTTACAAATTTCTAAGCGTAAAATTTTCTTGAAGTGAAAACTTGCATCAATGTTTTTGAATTTTAGCGGAACAATCAAGATTTAATATCATATATCTCATTATCATAAGAATATTGAGCATCAGCTATGCAAACTTTAGCTTACTTGGGAATAATAAAAGCTTTTCGTGAAAAAAGGCTTTACTATGAAATGCATGCTTGGATTTAAATAAAATAGCTCAGCGTAATGTAAAAGAGTTTTCTTCTTTTCAGTTAAAATAATCGTTTCTTTCACAAAAGCTATCAGTCTAAATTACAACATTTCTAAACTTGAATTGTACATATTTTGGATTGTACTCTTCGAATCTTCTATAAACCGTCTTCGAAAGAAGGCCTCTTATTATTATTTCTGAAACAATCGTGTACTTTAACCTTTAAAATAGCTTTTTTATTTGATTTTGCTATATGGAAAAATATGTTCAAATATTTTAAAAATGAAACTGTAATACAAATTTTTATTTTTCATGGTAAGTTTCGTTTAGTTTTTCAACATAGCTACACATCCTTACAAAACATCCGGCTGAAAGAGATAAAATCGTAAAATGCTGTCTATTATCTTTCTACCTGCTCAACATTTTACTGTATTTTAAAACCAGGATCAAATGGTGGAAGTTTTTCGATTCAAAATTTACCAATCTTATATTTGTTTTCCCGGGATTTAATGTCTAAAATTTAAAGTACCGAACCACTGCAAAATATTGTCAGTAAACATGAATTAAATAAATAAAACAATGAGTGATTTTTAATTAAAATTAGTGTACAAAAATTGCAGTCTAAAACCATCAATTTACAATCAAAGCTTAAAAATATGTACAAAATGCTTAAAAATCGGAAATATTAAAAATCATTAATAAGGAAAAGAAATTTTCAATCTGATCTTTGTATGTAATTTTCAGTGTATCCCCTGAAAAAACGTATTTTTAAGCTTAGCATTTATAGTTGGCCTAAATTAAGAATTAATCTGGTAGAATAGGAAGGCATGGAATATAAAATCATATGTTTAAAATGAGTTTTTCAACACTTAAAAGCTAAATTTTAAAAAAGAAGAAAGCAAAATGACGATATGCGGGAACATTTTACATATCTTAATAAAGAAAAGATTTAAATTCTTAATAAAGAAAAGATTTAAGAAGTAACTATGTAATTTATTTCACTACTTCAGTTGGCATGGAATATAAACAGATATTGCTTTCAAGTGTCAGTACTTATTTTATCAAGACGAAGAATATAGTAACACAAATAACAAATCAATTTAATGATAATTGGATAAAACCAGATAAAAAGTAAAACAAAAGACAAATTTTATCTGTTTGAAGATTTATTGACAGATAGAAAACTTTCGCATACAATTGATCCATAATTATTTCACTGTCTAGCAATGATTTTATTTTCCTTCCAGTACTATTCAAGCCCTGTTATACAATTTCTATATTATATTAGATTTCAGAGACTTAAATTCTTTATCTAATATGAGCATCAGTATTACTAATTGCCCATTGAGTAGGACATTTATCTCATGATACCGTCACTTAGTTTCACAAGACAGCTCATTTCAACGGGGAGTTGGCTGGGATTTATTTTATCCCAATGCTGGGCTTCATTAGTCTCTTGGTAAGTTTAAGTATTGGGTTGGTTTTGGTTTATTGAGATTACGACAAAACACACTAGGGCTATCTGCCTAAGAGAAGGGATGCCTTCGTGGAGGACTTTCTAAGGGAAACTGGCTCGTATACACGTTACACATGGGGAAAACCACGAAAACGCCCATGCAGCCAGCCCGTTCGCGGGATTCGAACTCGTACCGAACTACCAGTGTTCAGCGACTTTACCGCTCGGCCACTGGCGGGCTTAAGTATTGGGTTTAACTCTTGTAAATGTTAAATATTGCTTTTGCTAGAAGCGTGCAGAAAGACTACTTTTCTTATTTTAAAGTTAGAAAAGTCTCGGTTTATCAAACATGAATCGATTAAATTATGTGACACACAATATTTAACCATTTATTGTAATATTCGTGATAGATATTGTGAGTAATTAGAATCATTAATTGTTTGCAAAAAACTACTTTTCTTATATTTGGTTCACTCAAAATATTTGTTAGTAAATAAATACTTTAATTATGCATGTTGTGTAATAATATCTACAGTTCTATACAAATAAAAATATTTATTTAAATTTATACAAGAAATATTTCTTAAGACTACTGTCTTAAGAAACGACGACTTAAGAAATGTTACGACTAATCATTTGGCTGTTTTTCAAATAACGCAAATTGTTTTTATAACTATAGTATAGAAAGTATTGCAAAAGCAAAGAGATTAAAAGGAAAAAAAAATGTCTAAATGTTGCATAGAAATTTTAGAGAATTATGTCAAATCTTAGAAAGTCAAAAGTTATTGAAGAAAAAACAAAATATAACGATATTAGGAGAATAAAAAATAATGGTATTAAAATAACTGGAGCTCTACCAAATCAGCTGCATTCAGCTGGGCAGGGAAAAAAATCATTAAATCATGAATGAAATAACTGAGAAAATATGATATTCCTGTTTAAAAATTTAATTTTATGTTCGAGTTAAAATGCAGAATCTTTTAGAACTTTTCAAAGCAAGAAAATCGAAGGAAAACGCAATATGGTCGGCGGGATTCGAACTCCGGACCTCCCAAACGCTCCTCGAGTATGCTTCCAGTTACACCACGAAAGCATACGGATAGGTGATAGAAAATAGTATTATAAAGTACGATTTCAATTTAAATATGTAAATATTATTCAAAGAACGATGTAGAACCCGAGTAAGTGCTTTTATATTTTGTCTCAAATATCATGAGGTATGCGAAGAATATGAGTTGTATTTGATATAACCCTGCATGCAAACTACAATAATCTTACGTTGATTAGAAAATTATTTTCTGAGAATTTCACCTCTGAAAGAGAATTATTGTTTTAGTTTTGGGATGCCTGCAAAATTTCTTGAACCCTAATAAAATTAAATATAGTTCATAGAATGCATCAGTGTATTCACTGACATTCGTTTAGTATTTTAGTTTGAGGCATTTTAAATTCACACTCATTGTAAGTTTTGCTAATGTTTTAAATTACGTAAATATTATAAATGTGTGCTACATGTTTCGTAAATATGTGCATAAAGTTAGTGACAACAAGCGAAAATGTTTCCAAATTTATTACGTCTGAAGCTTCCTCGAAAAGTGCAGTTTATTTCTCAAAATTTCTACTAGGAACCCAGCATGATGTTTTTTTTTTCAAATTAGCCTCCGCCTCGCTAATACTCCTTTGTGGACTTCCTCTGTGAACTTGCCTTATGTCTCTCATCAAATAACATTAACACTGTTTTCTCAGTGCCAAAAGTTATTGTTTTTCTACCTCGGAGATTCTGGTTTTCAGGAATTTATAATGGATCAAGATGACTGAAGATTTGAGGGGAGAATTTTAACAAAGTATTACAGAGCCATGAGTATATGCTGAATTTTTAGCTTTTGATGATTATATAGATGTGATTTGCATACAAAATACGAAAGCAGTTTCAAGATGATTACACTCCAGGGACTTACTAATAAAAGATCTCTAAAAAGTTTTATATATTTCACACAAAGGGGTTTATCTTAGATTTAAAAAATCAGAGCAAAACATCAATAAAAAATTCATTCTGTCATTTAAAATTATTTTTGTAAATGCAATAAATGCACAAACTCGATATTCAATTTCCATTTCGTTTGTTTTAACTCCATGAAAATATTTTGGTAAATAACGTTTCGAGCAATTTTAAATCTATGCTTTAATATTTCACTAATATTTATAGAAAATAAAATACCTACCGGGAAGAAGCTAAAAAATAAATAAATAAATAAATAAATAGAAACGAAAATCAATTTAGTAAAAGATCCGAAAAGATCGATATCAGCTTTAGGAAAAAAGAAGAATAACTTATTTCTCTGCTTAAAAGATAATAAGACAAAATCTATGCTATTAAAATCTATGAGCGTCTGTCTGTTTGTTTTTTGTGAAATTATTTCTTCCGGAGCGACGGAGAGTTTAATTTCAAAAGTAATAGCCCTAGATTGCAAAAATTCGTGGGAAGCCATTTCGACGATTCCCATTTTCGTGCGACTATAATTAGCAGAGATATTATTCAAAAACTCTGAACACTCTAATTTTGCCCTAATTTTTCCGAGTGGCAACAGTCTCGCACGCTGGAGATAAAAATTCACTTTATTTCGAAAAGTCAACCTTCTATAGACCTGGGAATAGAAGTCTGCGAGCTTTTCAGTTTAAGCTTTTATTTTGTGTTTCTAAATTTATTTAAATTGTAATTAAGTGTTATATGTTAAAATTAAATAGATTAAATAAATAAAAATTAAATAAATAAAAATTAAATAAATAAAAAAGTTAGTTAAAATTAAATAGTTAAAATTAAATAAATAAAAATTCACTTTATTTCGAAAAGTCAACCTTCTATAGACCTGGGAATAGAAGTCTGCGAGCTTTTCAGTTTAAGCTTTTATTTTGTGTTTCTAAATTTATTTAAATTGTAATTAAGTGTTATATGTTAAGTACAATTTAAGTGACATTCCATCTAATGTAACTTAGTATTTTTGATTTTAAGTGAAATTGAAAAAATAACGTCTTCGTGTTGCGTGTAGCTAAACCTAATTAGGCTTAGTGTGTTTTTTGCATAAACTCCGAGGTTCATTCTAAAGATATGCTATTTGATGATGCAGAGAACTACTTTTGCTAACACTGACAAGGCTTCATAACTTTAGTGTCGCTAAAGTAAATATTGTTTTCTCTTCTTTTTGCTTTCTTTCATGATGGATAGGTTAAGAACTTGGATTCGAAATCTAGGATTGATATTTTTAGACAAAATCTTGAGTTATTTGAATTAAATACGATTCTATTGACTTAAAGGAACTCCATTAAATTAAGAATGAACTTTTCATAAATATTCTAAATCCTTTTAGGAATAATCATCCTCACACACTTGAAGATTTAGCTGTACGATCTCAAAAACTCACTCAAAGTATTGGCATTAAATTCACCCAATGCACTAATCAGGAAACTGCTAAGACTAACAATCGGAAAAACGAAAAGCGACTACTGCTAACACTGCGCCAGTTAAAAAGTCTGGAACAGAAGGGATTAACCTTCAAAAAGCTCATAAACGGATTGTAAGTGAAAGTTCAGACCGTGATTATGCCCATCGAAACAAGTTTAGTACTTTATCTGATAACGATGAAATGGAAGTTAGTAACTTCAATGAAAATTCCAGTAATGAATTTATTACACCGCATAAAGAGGCAGGGACAATTCCCCCTTTAATTGCCACCAACATCGATCGCTGGACACCGATCAGAGATGATATATTAAACATGGAGTAGAAAAAGTTGAAGGAAATTTGAAAGAATGAGATCTCCACATCAACGTTTACTCCTGATGGCTATCGTAAAGTTATTGCTCTACTATATAAACGTCAATTCTCTTAACATATCTTCCCTCTAGCACAAGATATACCTAATTGTGCAGTAATATAAAAAACTACCAATTTGCACTCCAGTTGCTGAAATTGAAGAAGCACTAATAGAAAAAAGTTATACCTGTCAAATCAATAAAACAAATTACTAAGGAAATATATGACGAGATTAACCCATTACCGCTATTCTTAGTGGAGGTAGCTCGAAGTGAAAACGGCAAACAAATATTTAATTTAACCCATTCCCGGGACTTGCAATATTCGTGAAACAATTTAAATCAATGTCAGGACCATACCAATAACGTAACTGCCAGAAGATATGGACATAGTAAATCACACTGCCACCATAAAACTCGCTACTTAAAATGCGGTGAAAGTCAAGAAACACCAAGCTGTAAGAAATACAAAAATCATCCCGGTAAGTGTTGTTTATCTGGAAGACCCCACGTTGCGTACTATCGCTTTCAGTTAAAGATTATTTTAACTGGGCACTCGTCCATATATTCGCCTTTTCGGCGTGAGCACTCCTATGCTCTTAAACATCTAAATAGCGCCAGCGCCCTAGTGAAAAAATTTCAAACATAGGTAAAAGCATATTTTAATTCCTAAATGCCTATTGTATCCAGATGACCAATTTCGAAACGTGTTGGTACTGCTCAAATCGTAGACTTTGTTAATAAAGAATTGTAAGTTTTACAAAATATGAAATAAAAATAGCATTGCCAAAGATTACATATATTATCTTGGATTCCAAAAATTGGTTGAAAGCCATTTCCACCATTTTCATCTTCGTAGGATTTTAATCAGTCAACATGTTAATTGAAAACTCTGAAAATGCTAATTTTCGTCCTCTTTTTCCGAGTAGCAGCAGTCTCGCCAATCGCTGGACATAAAAATGTTTTATTTAGAAAAGTGTTACCACTGCTAGCTTTTAAACCATACAGTTTGTTAACAAAAAAATGTAAGTTTTACCAAATATGAAATAAAAATAGCATTGCCAAACATTAAATATGTTATTATTATACATATAATTTCACATTCTAACGTTGAAGAACATACTTTATTTACAGAATATTTATTGAAAACACTGAAACAATTAAAATATAACTCCTCAACAAAGACTCTGTGTAGTACAGTTCTACAGTTTGGCTCTTGGCAAACTCGCAAATGCCGGAGGGAATGAATTCTTTATGACAGATGCCCAGCCACCCATGCAACACTAACCAAACTTCATTCTCCTCTAGGAAACTGGAAATTCAAATCCCACGAACGGGCTGGCTGAAGGGAATTTTTCATGATTTTCCCCATGTATAAGGGCTCCTTTGTAAGCAATTCGTATGTATAATTATAGTAATGTAAGTATCATTATAATAAATAATAAGTGTATATAAGCTAGTTTCCCTTAGTAAGTCCTCCAGAAAGGTACCCCCTTTAAGTAGATAGCCTTCGAGTGCTTTTTTGTAATCAGATAAACTAAAACACTAGAAATTTCACTTCTCTAAAACGTGTACCCGCATATAATTTCAAGCATAAGCTGAGCATTCATGGAACTCTCAGCAGTTCTATGATGTTCTATAACGTCTGCAGAGCCATGACGCAGACCACTGTGGATCAAAGATTGATTTGTATTCATCCTCATTAAAGAGCTTATGCAACGTACTAGCCACATTGCACAAACATTCCGACAGGTCCAAGGAATAAATTGGAGACTAGGTCCGCACATTTGAAAGATTTTCTATTTAACAGTTATATAAAGAATCGGTACATATGCTGCTGAGGTACAGGCGTTGTAAGGAAGGAAAATGAACATCTTCTAGGCGTCCGTTCGCGTTAAACATCACAAAGGTATTTGGCACAACAGCGATTATCCGTTAATGACCCATCAGGTCTAATACCTTGAAAATTCGTGGTGGGCAAGAAAGAGTAACCCAAACAGTATTTCATCTTCGAACTCCCACAAGCTTCTACGATGAGTGGCATTAGTCAAACATTTATGAAATGCCAGAGACGTCAATAAATGTTCACCCAGCACATGAAATGCAAGTTGTAAACATACATATGCACCATCATAACATCCCAGCAATAACACTTCGAGTATATCACGAATTGCTCACACATGGAAGATAAAGTTGGTAGCACACGCTTCAGCATGGAGAAGAAACCATACATCTATTGAAGCAGGAAATAAGCGATAATAATGCCGTGTTCCAAGCAGAAGCTACTTCATGAACTATCCAGTACATCACTCAGCAAAATGTACAGGACATCACCATTCACACAGAGAACATTTAATTACACATACTCATCCATAACCACATATCCCATACAGTTACGCATATCTACTTATGGAGGCATTAGCATCATAACACGCTGCCCTGTGTGAAAGTGGATCCTGGGATGAGTGGAAACAAAACTGCTGATAGATTACCGAAGGAGGCTACATCAAGAACTATTTATTACCCAAAATCAGCACTTTAGCCACGCTTATACATGGAAAAAATTGAAACGCAAAGTACAAATCAAATGACAAACAGAGTAGGATGAGTTTGAAGAAGAGCGAAGCTCGTATTATTACATACGACAAATAGACGTCATTCGCAGCATCACTTCCCCGCAATTAAGAAGATTTATTACAGATCACTATCCTTTTTACGAATATTTTCCTAAACACAGAGTCAACATTACCGATGTCTGCGTCTGTGAAGTAATTAGTACCCTATTATTAGTACCCTATGTATTATATTAATATTTGCCCACTTGCCAGAAAGTCCCACCATAAAACTTCCAATTACAATACTTCTGCAAGCTTATGGCAAAACAATGCCATATGGCAGCAAGGTCGCCTAGATTATCCAGGACTTATGCCTCGTTATATAATCAAAAATATTTAAAGGTTATTTATTACTTTTTAATTAATTAATTAATTATTAACAGAGGAAATAGCTATGGTACGTTTGTAAAGTAATTTGAGTATCTGAAATGATGTCATAATTATGTAAATTAATGTAATTATATCCTGAGTCACTATGGCAAAAATGTCTTACAATGATGTTTGATGTATCTCCTAATGCTAAACGTGCGGGGACCTAACCTTTAGACCGAATGAAGGTATCTCCGTCTAACTGTGGTTGTATAGTGCGCCATTTTTCTCGTACCGAAATCTTTACGGTTGAAATGTTGTCTTTTGGGTTTGCCACACCCAAAGAACATTTCAGACCTTAGAAAAACTTTAGTGCTCTTGCCAGGATTCAAACCAGGAATCTTCCATTTGCCAGTTGAATATGCTATAACTTAACGGAATGTACACACGGAAAAATGTGGTAATCGTTACGCATTTTATAACTCCATTCATAAACTTATGCTTGACTCATATGGTTGCAGCTGAAAACATCGCGGACGAAAACATCGCGGAGATAACAACGCAAAGCGAAGACGTCTTGCTACAAAGCATCGTGGGAGAAAACATCGCAGTTATAAAACATCGAGGTATAAAACATCGTCGTTCAAAATAAAGCGGTTCAAAAACTTCGCAGTTTAAAAACATCGTCGTCGAAAATATCGTGGTAAAAAATAAAGTATATACAAATTATCGCATAACGATAACATCGCAGACATGCTTTTTTCTGACTTTAATAACTGTAAATGGATATTCCCATAATGATTTGTGAGCGCAAGATGGAAAGAAGGATAATTTTTTACTTTCATAATTTTTATTAACTAATAAATTTTTGCTGAGAAAATAAGAAGGAAACTTAAGCATAGAAAATTAATGCAACTTATAGCACTTAATTTTAAACTGACATAGTTAACTAACAAAGGCCATTAATAAATAATTTTTTATAAAGTTTTTACTGGTAATTTTTAATGAAAAGTATAATATATAAGTTGCATTTAATTTTCTATGCTTAAGTTTCCTTCTTACTTTTTCAACAAAAAATTATTAGTTAATAAATGTGAAAGTAAAAATTATCCTTCTTTCCATCTTGCGCTCACAAATCATTATGAGAATATCCATTTACAATATTTAATACCACGATATTTTCGATGACGATGTTTTTAAACTGCGAACTTTTTGAGCCGCTTTATTTTCTACGACGATGTTTTGTACTATGCTGTTTTAGAAGTGCGATGTTTTCTACCACGATGTTTTGTAGCACGACGCTTTCGCCTTGCGTTGTTTTCTCCGCGAAGTTTTCGTCCGCGATGTTTTTGCCACGATGTTATCGGCGGACACTGACTTATATACCTGTCACGGTAATGAATTCTTATATGACAATGGACTTAAAGTTTCATTCCTTTGTACTATTAAAAAAGTAATATTTAAAAAATATATAAATACATTAGAAAATTTCATTGCTTTTGCTTTGTAATGTTGTGAGGGCACCGTCATCTTGCCGAACCATTATACATGATACTGCATTAGTGGCGTCAGTTAATAATGTCACTGTCTTGCAAGCTCATTCTCTTGCATTCTTACCCGACAATGACATCAGTTATGCATAACATTATCACTGGTGGATATTTTTGGTATCAATCACTGATATCATTGTCAATTATACATATATTGGACACACGATTTTTAACGCAACATATCTGATTTCTAGCTAAAGAAAAAGATACCTTTCTTTTGAAGAAAAATTAGATTATACGTTTTGAAAAAGCTATGTTAAGAAAGTGAGTCGTATCTGCATCGTTTAACATTTTATATATTACTACGATTACAATTTAAAACACCTGTATTAAAAAAGATCAAATATCTGCAGAAGTTTATGTTAGATTTTTACCCTTACGGAAGAAGGAATTTAACCATACCTTTCATACATTCTTTAAAGCATACATAATATTTCTAATATTATTAAAGAATACTTTTGCAGATACCTAGAAAACATGAACTGCTAGTCTTAAAGAGCATATGTTTCAGAAAAATAAAAAGATTTTCGTTATATTCAGTATCCTATTTAATTGGATTAAATCATACCTTTCTATTTCCTTCGTTTAATTAAAATATTACTTTGAACAGCAAACAACTCTTCCCGGAATTTTATGAGAAAAAACATTTTAATTAACATTCGCATGATTAACTTCACTTTGATTTCCTTGCTTGAATTCCCTTACCTTTTCATATTACTTGGAGAACAAATTAAAAAATGCATCCTTTTTTTTTGTTAATTTCACTTATTCATATTTTATTTTTATTCAAGTAGAAAGATTAAATAATGTAAAAGTTAGATTGCACTGCGTAGCGCCAGCAATCTGATATGGATTTCAATTTAGCACGTCTAGATATTTATCCAAACGTAAAATTTCCTATCATCATTTTGATAGATTATAATATAAAATTTTGAAAGACTAGTAAATCTCTGAACGAGCATAGTGTTAATGTAGAAAATTACCAATAATTTGAAAAAACTTTACAAATATGAACAAGAACAGACTGATGATACAGAGTAAAAATACGTAGTTATATATATATAAATATATATATAATACTGATATACATATGAATCTGAAAAAAAAAAAAAAAAAACGTTCAGAATTGATTTGTAGGATATTTTGATTGCCTACGTTTGGAACAATGTGCCCGTCTAAATAATCAAATACACTATTGTGTTTGAAGGCTTTCAGTTCAACCAATACAGACTACTAACACTAGTTTTCAACATTTGAGTCAGCAATTATAGAAACTGTGGACTTAGTGTCATAACGGATGAAAATAACGCATACATTTTTGTTTATTGCATTCTATTTTATGTATCTCTGAGGACTTAGCTTAATACAGCATCGTCACAACTACCACTTCTAAGATTTTTTGTGTGCTAGTGTATTTATAGTAGCAAAAAATTACTAATGATGTGATATATATTAACAGCATATTACTCCTATTAACTTTGGTAACATATTTATTACATTATTCTCTCTTTCCATTCCAGACTTCATGCGTTATTTTGCACCATTGGACGTACATAATATAATAATATTATATTTTAATATTATTTTATATATTTATATACTTTATTTTACTTTAGTTTATTTTTTGTCTGCTGGGAACAAATAAAAAATTTACCTGTGTAAAATAATGACTTCTACGCTTTGAGTCATTTCGGCTCATGAAAATGCTTTCTCAATAGTAGTTTTTCAAAGTTGAGAAAATCTGTATTTGAAATTCCCTTTTTTCCATGTCATCTGTATTAAAACATTATCAAAAGGAATTATCTATGAAAAATTAGTTTCTGTTTATTTTGCAATAACAATGAACAAAATTTCTGAGTCTCAAACAACTTCCACTAGAAATTTTATCTTGTGTATTGTACCAGTGTCTAAAGTTACATCATGAAACATCCATACTAGTGTACAATGAATGCCAGTATTCCACCGTCAATTTACTGTCTCACGTTAATAGTGTAATCAGGTTGCTGTTATTTTGAACTTCTGGACCATGAAATTCTGTTTTAAAGTCAATAGCACTGCTTACATTTTAAGACCACTTGCTCCTTCTTAGATCATAAGTGAAGAATGTACTTCATTGCTATGATTTGAGCCCCTGGCTCCATACAAGGCAGACAGGCCGAGTTTGGCAGAAGATACTGTACATCAGATTGAAGCCTTGTATGACCGTGATATATTTCACAAAGCTTTTTGAGTTTGGACTTCCACGATTCGCAAATTTTGGAACACTAAGCTTCATAAATTCATGCCCCATCAAATGGAAAATTATAATTTGGAAGTTTTGACCATGTCATGATATTTTTCATTTTAGTCTTTGAGTTCATTGTGCAAACGTTGGTATTGGTGCGTAAATATAGAAGGGAGTTATTCTCAAATTCATTGAGAGAGCAGATTTAATTTGATTTCATAATTTTGGCTAGATTTTTATTTTGATCAAAATATTGGGAACTGGTAGGAACTCATAGCTTTTAAGACTTAAGACGTCCAGTCTCAAGTCTTAAAGACTGAGTCTTAAAGTCTTAAGTTTTAAGACGTCCAGTCTTAAGTATTATGTCTTAAGAGTTGCAGAATGCATAATTTTGATGCTACATTATATACGGACAATAAAGGAAAAAATACTGAAGATGATATTTAATTAGTTTTGGAGGGACGTAAATGACAACTAAAATTATTAATACAAGCTAAAAACTGGCATTAACAAGCTAAAGAATACAAGCTAAGCACCGAATATACATCAGCCATACTGTAAGTTTGCTCCGCTGCGTTTATAAATGTGTTCTACAAGGCATTAAACCGTTAAAATGCCATACCTTTAGGTAACCTTAGCAAGTGTAGCGGTTTTCAATAGGGTATAAATTTTAGATTTATATGATTTTAATATATTCTTTAAATTTTAGTTACACATGTAGAAATGGAGATTTTTGACATGCATTTTAAGCAAAATATCATCACATTATCAAAACAATTTAGAGCTTGTACATTAAATTCGGCTTAAAGGTTAAGTATTAAAAACTTTCGTTTTAATCCTAATTTAATTTTAATTCATTGCAACAATTTTGATACGTTTTAGGTTGGATTTGAATGAGCTTTAATTCAATCTAGAATCTTCATTCAAACTTTATTTTGGAAGAGAAAGCTTTACTTGTTAACAAAGCAGTAATATTATTTTTTTCTTGTTTTCTAAGAATTTTTTAAAAAAGAATAAGGTTTTTAACATTATTCACTAGCATTAAAATTTCTCATAAATAATCACAAAGGTGCTGACGATATTAAATTAGAAATATTATCAATGGATCTTGCAAATTTATACGTCATTTTTATAGTTCAGTAACAAAGCAGAGTGACAAGCCCGACTTCATTAATTTCATTGCCGTTAATGCAGTATTACAGTGTTTATTGTCGAACCAAAAGGTCACGTGTTGAATTTTGGATTACGGAAAATCCTTTCAATTGAATCAGTATTTACTTTAATGCATAATTTATGAAAAATTTTGGAAAAGATAATTTAATAATTAGCGTACTCTATATTTCGTAAATGCTGTATCTAATTTTGTTACGTTACGCTGTAGGGTTTATATTTATTTTAACTAACATTTATTTTAAGTTTAAACTATCTTTCCTGTCAAGCCTTACTTTCCCCTGGAACTGCCAATGCCAGAATATGTAAATTTTAGTAGAACGCGCAAGGATTCAAATTATCAGCGGAAGTATTATGATTTAAATAGAGAGGAAACGAGTTCGGTGTGTGATATTCTTACTTCACGAGCGAGGAGGTTGTTAGCGAGAAATTGAAGAACCCCGCGTGTCGGCCTATGTGCTTGGCGGGAAGTAGTGTTAATCGTTCAAGTGAGCTTCAAGTCTGCTGAATTAGCAGCGGGATTGTAAAACGCGGTGAGTTAGTTATTTTAGAGAGCCTCGTAGTTAGAGTCTTGTCTTTAAGTTCTTTTCAGGTTATTATTTTTATTTGACCGCCGAGTTGGCGCCGTCTGTAAGCGTCAAGAGCACGCAATTTATTACGTTGAATAAAAAGGGACTTAAACCCTTCACAAGACTCGGTGTTTTATCCAGTTTCCACAGTCACCTCTTGGTTGCGTGCAAGTTGGAGGCGCGCAAAGTTACATTGGCGCCCGAACACTTATCGAACTGAAATGGCCGAAAATTGGATGGAAGCCGCTGGACAACACCAAGAAATGACAAGCCAGTTAGAAGGATTTGGATACCTGGTCCAGACTTTGAGAGCGTCAATCAAGCCAAACGTCCATTTCGACGGAAAAAATTCGGTGGCGGTATTTCTAGAAGGTCTAGAAAACCACTTTCAGCTCTACCCTGTTCCTGAGAGACAAAAAGTTGCCATCGCCACATCAGCACTAAGAGGACAGGCCGCGCTATGGTGGAAAAATATAGGTAAATTTTTATTAGGGGAATTTGGAAGCCAGACATATACATTTGAAAACTTCAAAAAATCGTTAGTAAAGGCCTTCCCCATAGTGAAAGATCGCGCACGGCTGGAAGCCGAGCTATATAGTTTCTATCAACGGGATACAGCAGAATTGACGGACTTTATTCTACGAAAAATCAAGCTAACGGATATGCTGTATGGAAAGAAACCCGATGCGGAGATTATTGAAATAATATTACCAAGATTGTTACCCGCTGTTCAAGACTACTTTGAAATTAGAAACCCAAGCACATTGCAGGAACTCTTCGAATTGGCGGTGAAGTTTCAAAATCGCAGAATAGCGGAAAAAGCGAGAGGGGAAACATATTCTCAAAGTACCCGAAGGAAATCTTCAAATGATGAAACCAGAAATGGAAATCGCTCTTATGGGGGAAAAAGCTATCAAGCTAACGCATCGAAACTCGAAGGTCAAGGCCCAAAAAGAAAATTTGAAAATAAACATCCGCGTATCCAGAAGACACAGATTGAAAGGAAAGCTTTAAACGAATAGAGGGGCCTGTGAAAGGGAGGGTCCAGACCCCGGAAGTTTAAAAAAAACTCTCAAATAGACATTTAAATACGGTCATCGTAAAAAACTCACAGCTACCAATTATACAAGTCCTGGTTGGCGATGTACCAGTAGAAGCCCTCATCGATACAGGTGCAGAAGGAAATTTTATAAGTGAAAATTTCTTCAAAAAGAATTTTTATAGGGTACGATTATTTAAAACCAAAAATACGGAAATTATAGCGGCGCAAGGAAAAACATGTCACTGCATCGGGAAATTATCATTAAACTTACAGGTAAAAGAGGAAAGTCTCAAAGTATTAATTTTTGTGGTGAAACACCTGCAACACTCTTTTATTTTAGGTATGGACTTTCTAAGGGCCGCGAGGGCCAAATTAAATTTTCAAGATAGTTCCGTGGTGTTGGAGATGGACCAGAGGGTGGTGGAGCCTGTGGAGACACCTGAATTGGACCTTAGCCATCTGAATGACCAGGAAAGTAAAGCAATACATCAAGTGGTGAGTAATTTTTCTCATTTGTTTTCAGAAAAACCAGGAAACTGCCAAATCGTGACTCATAAGATTCAATTAAATGCCGAAAAACCTTGTAGGACTAAACCGTATCGTTATGATAAACAAAAAGACCTAATCATCGAAGAACATATTCAGGAGATGTTAAAGAATAAAATAATAACGCCCATAAATAGTGAGTACGCGAGTCCAGTCGTACTATGTAGGAAAAAGAACGAGTTTCCTCCTTCGGATAAAAGGGCTTGGAGGTTTGCTATTGATTACAGAAAACTAAATAGTATTACCAAATTTCCAGTTTACCCTTTGCCGGTTATAGACGAGATCATTAGACAGATCAAATCGACAAGATATATGTCTACTTTGGACTTAACGTCTGGCTACTATCAAATAGCTATGAGACCCGAAGATATACATAAAACTGCGTTTATAACAAAATAGGGCACTTATGCATTTTTACGCATGCCTTTTGGGTTGTGTGGGGCCCCATCAACATTCCAGAGAGCTATGGACATTGTTCTAAAGCCTGTCCTAGGAAAGTCAACTTTAATTTATCTAGATGATATAATTATAACGAGTAGTACGTTGGAACAACACATAAATGATCTAGAACAAGTTTTTAAATTATTAAAAGAGGCCGGTCTTACAATTAACGCCTCAAAATGCAAGTTCGCAACTAAAGAACTTAAATATCTCGGTTATAAAATTTCGCAAAAGGATATAGAAACGCAAGATTCAAAAATAAAAGCTATTAAGAATTTCCCACCGCCCAACACCGCCAAGAAACTTTCTTCCTTCCTTGGGTTATGTTCTTACTATCGATCTTTCATAAAAGATTTCGCTAATATTGTTGAACCACTCTTAGTAATCAAAAGAAAAAAGGGTAAATTTACGTGGACAGCGGAAGCTAACACAGCTTTTGAAAGATTAAAAGAAGCGCTTATTAATGCCGCTGTTTTAAAATTTCCGGAGGGGGACGAAAACCTGGAAATTGCAGCAGATGCGTCAGACTATGCGGTGGGTGCGGTTCTTATGCAAAATAACCATCCGCTGGCATTTTTTAGTAAAACGTTGAATCAGACACAAAGGAATTATACAGCTACAGAAAGAGAAACATTAGCCGTATTAATGGCTGTACACAAATTTCGAGTTTATTTCGGCAAATCGCCAGTAACAGTCTTTTCGGATCATGCAGCTGTTGGTAGACTTTACTCGGGGAAAAACCTAACGCCCAGGTTAATACGATGGGCTTTAAAACTCCAAGAATATAATATCACAATAAAATATAAACCGGGTAAGGAAAACAATGTAGCTGACGCACTTTCTCGTATAAAACTGGACGATGAAGGAAATGAACTTAAATGCACTGTGTTGACTTCAAAAATTTTAGATTCTAGAGATACGGTTATTACTGAACTGAAAGCTGATCCTGAATTTGGAAATATCTATGCTTATTTGAAAGACCCCGAAAGCTTTGAGCATACAGATATCGATGCGATAAGAAATAGAGCAAAAAACTATGAAATAATAGATAATTTATTATTTTATACGAAAACAACAAACGAAAATCTTGAGTATAAGCCAGTCATCCCAGCCTCGCTTCGATTAAGCATTTTGAAGGAGTTGCACGAAGCAAAAACAGCGGGCCACCTAGGGGTCAGAAAGACTTTAAAAAGGGTACGCGAGGCGGTATATTTCCCGCAATTATACAAAATAGTAACGGCGTATGTCAGGTCCTGCAATCAATGTCAGTTAATAAATGATATTAATTACAGCCCGGCCGGGTACTTAAATAGCATTCGCGCTACATTTCCGAATGAAATTTTAGGCATAGATCTTCTTGGTCCCTTCCCCCAGAGCGAGTTAAATAAAAATCGTTTTCTTTTAGTGATAGTAGATCATTTTTCAAAATGGACAGAAATTGTTCCACTTAAACGCGCGTCAGCCAAAACCGTCGCAGATGCATTCTTACACAGATACATTTTAAAATACGGTGCACCGATAAAAGTCATTAGCGATAACGGAAAACAATTCATTAGTCAAATATTTGAAAACATATGCAATGGACTTGGCATACGCCATATCAAAATGGTTCCGTATAGACCACAGGCTAACATAGCAGAAAGAGTTAATAAAAACATAGTAAAAATAATTCGCAGTTACGTGAGCACACATCACAAGCGCTGGGATGGCTACATAAATGAATTAGCTTATGCTTTAAGAACGGCACATCATGATACTACGGGAAAAACTCCAGCAGAATTATTCTTAGGCCGAAAATTAATTACGCCTTTAGATAAATTATTCTTTGTGCAACAAAGAGAGCAGGAGTTTAAACAAAAAGATGTGCAAAAGTTGATTGATCAGGCGCTTAAAACCTCGGATACGGCACGAAATAGGCAGAAAATATATTATGATAGAAAACGCCGTGAAGCAGATTTTAAAGTTGGGGATAAAGTATTGAAGCGGAAATTTTCTTTATCAAGTGCCCCAGACAATTTTACGGCAAAGTTAGCTCCAAAGTTTGAAGGCCCCTATGTAATTCAGGAAATCAAAGGAGTAGTATTATATCTTAAGAACGAGAGAGGGGAAATCTGTAAAGCAAGTCCCGACCAGGTGAAAAAATACTATAATCCAAATGATTTTGAAATCCTTAAAATTTTCTTGCAGGACTCAAGTCTAAACGAAGTAGAAGGTCCAGAGACTACAACAACTATTCCACCACCCAAGAAACAGAGAACTGAAGAGAGACCTAGCCCTTCTACAACCCGGACGTCGGTATCAAGAAGAAAAAATAATTTTCAAACTCCAGCGTTTAAGAAAAATAAGAATACAGATGAACCGGGTAAAGAAACCGTGGTAAAGAGAAAAACACCACCTACAAAGGATAGCAGGAGAAATTACACATCAAGGAGAACGCGCACACGGCCACAGAGTCAGGTGCCAGCAAGGCAGCCGTTCCGGAAATTGAAACGGCAACAGGAGGCACAAAAATACGAGGAACAGAAGAAATTCAAGAAGGACTCCAGACCGGAGGACGTCAAGACCAGCCGTCCCAGGGAAAAACGGAAATGCCAACAACCAGACAATTACTCCTCCAAGAGGCCAGCATGTAGAGGACGCAAAAGAAAAAGCAACGTGGACGAGACTCGGAGATCAATAAGGAGAAGATTGACATCCATGAAACCTCTAACTTGGGAGCAATATTGCCAAAAACGAATGACGGAGTTTCAAGCATCGAAAACTCAAAGATAAGTTAAAACCTTCTATAATTTTTTTTTCTCTTTTGTTCCGAAATGTTATGCATAAGTACGAAGTTCTATGTTTTGACGAAAGTCAATATGTCTCGGTTGAGACTTAGTTTTGTTTTACTTTATTTAGCTAAGGCAAAAGTGTTATTTTCTTTAAATGTAAAAGCTAAAAACAAGCATTTTCTGTTGGTGGAAAGACTAATTCTGTTATGTTAAAGCCAAAATTTGGCCGAAGATAAAAATAACTTCGCATTCTTGTATTAATAAGAAATTTAGTTTCAGTGCCGCCAGCTTGGCGAAGATTGAGTAAAGTAAAAATTTATTTTCTCTTATTCATTTTATGGTAAATTGTAAAAATCATATGTATTAAAATTTTGTAAATGTACGTAAATACTTGAATGTTATGTAAAAGTAGAATTTAGTCTAGAAGCATAAAATTGTAGATGCTAAAAGTGAATGCTTAAAAGCAATGAAGTCAAAATTTAAGTATTAAATTGTAGATAAAGTCATGCTTTAGAGCGAAAGCCTGCATGTTTAAAGATGAATGAGGGGGAAGTTAGAATGAATGTGTTTTGTAGGGTTCTCCACCTACATTTGAATTTTTAAGACTATTAAAGTAGCTCATTGAGTTGTAGAATGTCGAGTAAGGTGTGTCTATTTGGTCGTTGAATTCTAACAAATCATGGTGGTTAGGGGAAGTGTTGTAAGACTAAAACACGAATATTCCCGTTTGACACCACACACGGTGGAGAGCCAGGGTAAAGTTAAATAAATGCTTGAAAAATTGAATGAATGTGAAGTAAGCAATAACTAAGAAAAACGAATCGTTTAAAAACAAAAATTTATTGTGTCAAGAAAGTGTAAATTATAATGTATTTAGAAAGATACTGATACTTATTCCTTCCAGATGCTGGAAGGAAAGACCAAGATTGATTGATGAAGTCCAGGAAAAGTTGCTGTAAGAAGAGAGCTTTATAACGATCAACAGAATTTAGTATACAATTTGTTACATAAGATTTTTTTTTTGTGTAAACGAGGTTCTCGCCAGTTAGTTCAGAATTAGAGAAACTTACAACAGGTCGTTTGTAGGACCTGCTTCCAAGTTTTCCAAATTTTGGCAGCGGCAAATGTAGGGTTTATATTTATTTTAACTAACATTTATTTTAAGTTTAAACTATCTTTCCTGTCAAGCCTTACTTTCCCCTGGAACTGCCAATGCCAGAATATGTAAATTTTAGTAGAACGCGCAAGGATTCAAATTATCAGCGGAAGTATTATGATTTAAATAGAGAGGAAACGAGTTCGGTGTGTGATATTCTTACTTCACGAGCGCGGAGGTAGTTAGCGAGAAATTGAAGAACCCCGCGTGTCGGCCTATGTGCTTGGCGGGAAGTAGTGTTAATCGTTCAAGTGCGCTTCAAGTCTGCTGAATTAGCAGCTGGATTGTAAAACGCGGTGAGTTAGTTATTTTAGAGAGCCTCGTAGTTAGAGTCTTGTCTTTAAGTTCTTTTCAGGTTATTATTTTTATTTGACCGCCGAGTTGGCGCCGTCTGTAAGCGTCAAGAGCACGCAATTGTAATTTCTTACGTTGAATAAAAAGGGACTTAAACCCTTCACAAGACTCGGTGTTTTATCCAGTTTCCACAGTCACCTCTTGGTTGCGTGCAACGTTACAACGCTCAGAATTATTCTGATTTTTCTTTCCATTTCTATGCTCTAATACTCGAGTATTCCTGTCAAGCACGAGGAAATAGTATATTTGTTGAAGAAATGTACAATGGATTCGAAAAAGACATTTTTTAAGATTCAGAATTCCATTTCCATCAGAATACTGTTTAGTTCAGTTCAGAAATCTTAACATTATATCTGCAACAGAAGATTTTGTTTGCATCTAATAAGACAGCTATCAAAAGCATAAAGTGCCAAAATCCATAACCTGTGACTACAACCTTCGACAACTCTTTGACAGGTCATAATACTGCCGCAAACTCAAAACTGACTGTTTAATCTTTTACTGTCACCAACACTTTTACGAACTATGATTGATGCCAGGTAGGGAAAAAGTGTAAAAATCAATAATTCAACCTTATATCAAATATGAGCGAGACGTATCATTTAAAAGAGTAGTTTTAAATTCGGTATTGCAGTGAAAGTCATGAATTTAAAATTAGCCTGAATTCCAAGAAAAGTTACTCTGATCAACAAGTAGCGATATACTGTAAATGTCTTTTAAAAATGTCGTACTTGTAGATATTTTCAGATTATCACTACATTACTGTCATTCTTCGTAGTATTTAATTTTAATTCAAATACATCATTATTTATTCATTCGTACATACTAGCATGGTGTTTATAAATAAGTTAAAACAACAGAATATCGGTATTTTATTGTTTAGCGTAAACAAAAAATTGATAAATAGTTCTGTAAGCAGTTTCGACAAAAATGTGGAACTGAAAATGTTAATGTTGCATTTTCTGTATTTATTTATACTAATAACAATTGCATTAATTGTTAAATTTGTTGTGGAAAATAATATCAGTAATTTTATAGAAACAAATTCTTTCATGAAAGTATTAAGGTGTCTGACTACATTCTAATTGTCAATTTTGATGAAATGTTTCAAAAGAAAAATATTACTTTATTTTGAAGCTTATACATTAAGCCTCACTAAAATACTTTTATTTTATCTCTCTACTCGTTAAAAACAGAATTATGGCTATTTTTGTTCTACGCCATGAACCAGAAGTTTCTGTTCAAGACCCCGGAAGCTGATGCCTAAAGGTACACATGAGTAATATGTGTAATGTAAAATGATAATTTTTGAACCTTTCTATTTAATTAAGACATTCTATTTGTTATTAAGTTTCGAGAACAACATTAGTTTTGCAATTTAATTTATTTGACAACATTTTGTTCTCCTTCTGTTTGTGTTTTGCATTATATTAAACCTTTTTTTGGGGGAAGTTTGCGAAAAAAAAGCTTTAATTTAAAATATTACTATAGTAATTTTATGAAACTTTCCACGAATAATTCTATGAAATATCGTGAGTTAAATGGATAAAAAGTTTAAGTTTATGCATGTATCTCAATTTTTTTCAAAATATTTCGTAAATGAAAAAGAGAAATTGCCCGAAAAATAGTTAGTGCATGTGCTCGAACAGGTATATTTAATAGACATTTTAGTTTATTACTTAGATTTTAGTCAGTTTAATTCCTTATACCTTAATTGACATAACTGATTAAAAAGAGAAAATATCGATAAAAGGTTTGTGGGAACATGTCTAGTAATCCTTAAATTTAACATATTTTTAACCCAAAATGTAAGAAACATACCACAAATTATACATTAATAATATTATCCTCTGTTTGAATCATTTTAAGAAGTATTCTGCCAAATAACACTAATAAAAGATTTATTTTTACCGAAGTTCTAATATTTTCCAAAGTTTGGCTGTCGAACGTGGTCGGATACCTTAAGAAAGGCTCTTTTAAGAAAACGCCTTTAAATGTCATTATTTTATTTAATTTCAGTCCAAATTTTAAAATTCAACATTTATATTCATAATAAGGATAGTTTGTTTAAAGGATAATAAGGATAAGTAGGATATAAGAATAAGGATAGTTTGTTTAAATGAAGCGATGAGAAAAATATTTTGAAAAGAATGAATGAGTTAAAAATGAGTTTATAATTTTGCATCTTCTATTATTACTATAAGAATTAAAGGAAAGAAATTATTTTTTAATAATAAAAGACGTTTCGTTCGGCATACGTTACACATTTCTTGGTACAGAATTTTGATTTCCTTTTGATGTCAAAAGTATGGATTTGCCAAGTGCTTTGCACTTCTCTTAACACATTTCATTGACCGCAAAAGAAAGAAGAAAAAGAGAAATCTGAAATGTTTTTCAGATTTTAACGGTCGGCCAAAAGAGTTTGTTAGGATTTTTAAGCTATCTCTGATACCGTAGTATACCAGTGGGCTGTTACACTAACTCCTAACGAATTTTTTTGGGTCTTTTTAGCTTTACTATTAAGCATCATTTTCTACGCACTTAACGCCATATGCAATTCAACAGCAAAATTACAAAATAGTTACATACGCTTAGAATTACCGAAGCTGTATTAAGTATTGGCATACACTTTTCCGTTTTTTTTCCCTCAGTTCTTCACATCAATGTTCAGTATTCTTACTAATATGGCTTTAAAAAATTTCTTTTTTGTCTTTCTGTTAATAACGTTTTCTGTATTTGATTTATTAATTAAATACTGAAGTATTTAATTTATTAATTAAATGCCGCGTTCTTGACATTTATGCCACATATATTTCAATTGAACAACACAACAAACAAACAAATATAACAAAATCACAAAATATTTAAAAAGAGCATATCTTTAAAATTTCCAACGCGTGCGATGGAGATAAAAATGTTTCTTTTTTTTCGTACAGTGTTGCCGCTGCTCGCTTTGAAATCGTTGAGTTTGTTAATCAAAAATTCGTTAAAGATTTACAAAATATGAAATAGATAATACAACAAATCCGAAATTCAAAATTCGGACATCCACGTGTCCATGTTTACATGGAGGACGACGTTAATCAAAATTGGATGACTCTAGGTACTGTTGTTTTTCCACAAGATTGCAGATTCTTCATTATTTATATTCCTTAAATATAGCACAGGGCGATAGTATTTGATGGTAACAAACTGAACGTTATACGCCATTTATAGCGATTCAAGACGAAATACCGAGTCGAGACATATATCCCATTCAGGACTAACGTCCTATTTGGGCTAATAATGTCAATATTGAAATTTTAAGTATCGCCCAAGTACATAACATATTCGAGGGGAAGTTAAATACTTGGAAGGATATCTTTTTGTGATTGACTAGAATATTTTCCAACGATATTTCTAGTGTGAATGAGCGTGCTCAAAACGTAATGGTTATGACATTGGAGGTACTTAAATTCATGGCATTGAAGCATCGTTAAAATACAACTAAGTGCCCAAGAAAATGTATTTTCTGTATATCAAACGTTCAGTGCGATAAGTTGGTTTGCTGAGTGCAGAACCGCACAGCCATGAATTTAATTTCTTTTCCGGCTTTAGTGCCAGAATGACAATATCTTCTAGTTGCATAGCTTATATTCTGTGATTGCCTGGATTGAAATACTTGAAAATGTTTCCGCAACATAGTGTTAAAATATATTTTCTTATAGAAGGCGATTCCTATGAAGAAGACAGATACAGTATGTATTAATTTAGATCCGAAATATATTGAAAAAATATCAGAAAAATTAGTGAAAGTGTCTCATTTGCCATATGTTAGTTCGAAAAGAAAGAAGAAAATATTTAATAATTAATTTTTTTACATCATAATTCAATAAGCCAATGAAAAATAATCCTGAAAAAATCAAAAGGTTCAGCCACTGAAGATAAAATGGAAAATGGGTTTGAATTAAGCTGCCGCAGTAAATAAATTTTGCAGGGCAAAAAGCATCAGAAGTGTCTTTTAAAATTTGATGGCCCTGGTATTAGTAATGTTTAAGAATCACCTGCTATTTAAATAAAATCGTAATAGCATATTACGTTTAAACTGCTCAGATTCTTATATAAAAATATTGCTATAATTTGGAAATAGAGAAATATCGAAGCAAAATTTATGACTTGCTTAGTAACAAAAATAATATAGGAAAATTTATGCATTTATGGAATGATGGATGTATGCATTATCGGTGAATTTGTTAATTGTATGGATATTCGAAACAAATCGGAGATGTATTTCATACCTTTTCGGTTTGTCATTTAGCATGTTATAGAATGCATAGGAAATGTATGAAATGTTAATCGTTTCATACATTGCCGGGAAATTTTTATCATTCCACAAAATGATTTCACTTAATATTTAATAACTTTTAAAGTAAACCAATGAAATCTTGAACTGTAAAAATTGTTATTTATAATATGTTAATATTTTATTTGATAATGAATTCACTGGTTTCAATAAAAAGAAAAGTCCGTTTTAAATGTTAATCTCAAGGAATGTTTAATGATTATCGTAATTTACGGTAAGAAATTTAGTAACAAGTGATGAAAGAGCTTATTTTTCAAGAGTTGCATTTCTAACGGTCTCCAACAGATTTAAAACTAACTTTTGAATTTAATAGCGTAAAATGTCAGATTGAAACCATAGTTAACGGAGTTCTAATTAAGGTGTTTTCGAAAAATTCACTTCTTGCTGTTAAGACTATTACCGATTTTTATAATTGTTTTATATTATTTTGATAGTTAATTAAAAATAACAAATATGGTTATTGAAGTATTGTAAAAAATATGATTGGCTGAAAAGCAAAATTTTTTTGCAGCAAATGTAAACATTTATGCAAAGGAAAACAAATAATTGATAGCCCAAACGGGCTTTGTCCCTGAGGGATTATTGTTTTCGTTTTGCGATTTATAATGAAAGAAATCACTCTGAACGTCCGTTTCACTTTTCAAACTGTTGCTACCAAATATTATCGTCATGTATTATATTTGAAGAAATTAAATAAGGAAGAATCTGCATGAGTATATGTATTTTTCTCGCATTGTGATAAAACAACGGTATCTAGAGCCATCCAGTTTTGAATTACGTAATCCTATTGCGAACAGGGACATCTGAAATACCAAATTTGAAATTTGGAATTTGTTTTAGTATCGATTTCATGTTTCGTAAAACTTTAACTAGTTTTTGAGTAACAAATTCAACGATTTCAAAGCGAGCAATGACAACACTCTACGGGGGGGGGGACTTTTTATCTCCAGCGCGTCGAACTGTGAATCGTAAATTCTAAAGATATGCTCATTTTAAAACTACACTGGTGTGCAAAAATTAAGGACGAGACGGTTTTTTCAATATAACTTTGTAAAAAAGCTTTCCAAATCAACACATTTAATACCGTAAGATCCACAATACGTAAGGACATGAGTAATGTAAGCAACACTTACTAAAAGAGAAATCAGAGGGATAAAAAGAAGCTTTATTGAAAAAGTAGCATGGAGCGCAATGCGACTGAAGGCCGAAACATCCCTGTGATGGGTGTCCAGCAAGAAACATCCGGTCTTTAATAGGGGATATGATCTCCCCTGACTGCTAGGCAGGTTTCACAGCGTCTGCCCATGCTGAGAATCAGGATTTCAATGAGCTGTTGAGGCATTGCTGCCCATTCGTCTTGCAGCGCCAATCGAAGCTCCGGAATCGTTACTGGTGGTAAGGTACGAGCTGCCAAGCGTCTGCCTAGAAAATTCCATACATGCTCGATGGGATTGAGATCCGGAGATCGTGCCAGCCAATCCATACGTTCAATATCCTCACTCTCTAAGAGCTATTCGGCAGCTACTGTGAGATGACATGGTGCATTGTCGTCCATGAAAAGGAACTGCGGACCCATAGCGCCTCTAAAAAGACGCACATATGGAAGAAGGATCTCGTTACAATAACGGGTCCCGTTGACTGAACCTGCGTCGAAGATGTGAAGGTCTGTACGACTACCAAGCATGATGCCTCCCCAAACGAGAACACCGCCACCTCCATACCTGTCCCTTTCAATGATGTTCGAGGGATGATTGCGGCTTCCCCGCTCTCTCCAAATGAGTATGCGATGAGAATCGCTACTCAGACTGAATCTGCTCTCATCTGTAGAGTACTCGTCTCCATTCATTGTCTCTCCAATTCCGGTGTTCCCGGCACCACAGAGAACGCCTTCTCGCGATATCGGTCGTCCAGTCGCCTGTGCCGTGTGTCTAGCGATTTCTCCCGCTGTCTGCCGCCTGTTTCTTCTGGCCTGTAAGGCAATATACCGGTCATCTGCGGGTGTGGTTCCTCGTGGACAACCACTACTAAACCCCCGGATAGCTGTTCCTGTAGTTTGAAATTGTCTCCAAAGTCGTGAAACGATGCTGTGAGCAATTCCGAACTCTGCAGCCACACTTGTCACACTGCGGCCTTCCTCCAACTTCCCAATGATTCGACCTCGGGTAAAAGCATCCAGATGTCGTCTAACAGATTGATTATTCGCCATTTCTCTCTGAGGCAGCAACTCGGTGTGATTGTAACTGTTATAGGGCGTGCAATCTCTTTGCCAGAAATACTGATCTTACACCGACAACATGCTTTATACTACTCAGACACTCCCCCATTACGTCTACCTGCATATCTGCGCATGTGCTACCGTACATCACCTTACTTAATCTCCTGATTGGTCTTTCTGTCCGCACTGCCTCTTCGTTCAGCTGATATGCTAATTTTTCGACTTCGTCCTTAATTTTTGCACTCCAGTGTATTTTGCGACATTGCTACTGAACTGAATTTTATGGTGTAAGTGCAAAGAACATATTTAATAAGTAAAGGTAACACACAAAACGTTAAAAGAAAAGGCCCCTTTGGACGTAATTTAAAATCTGAAACCTCTCAGATTTTCAGTTTTTTTTTTCAATCTCTGAAAGCTGTTTTTATCTCATACTAGGTGTTCCTTGGCATGCGTTGTAACACTACTAAAAGGAGAGAAAGTGTTTGTGTTTTAATACTGTTGTGTTTTAATACTGTGTTTATGGATGTATTGAGCGTTTTGATTCAACATGATGCCTGCCCAGACCATTACACCGCCGTAATTGTTGATTTCGCAGACCTTGGAGGGTAGGTAGCTGGTCCCTGGTTCTCTCCATATGAAAGTACGGCGAGAATCGGTGTTTAGGATAAAACGGGACTCGTCGGTGAACAGAACGGTCACCCACAGCTCCGTACTCAAATCACCATGCCTGCACCATGCTAATCGGACTCTCTTGTTCGTAGATGTGAGCGGGACGTAAACAGCCGGTCTTCTGGCAAACAACCCTCTCTGATTCAGTCTTTTGGAAACAGTCACCCTTGTTACACGGGTTCCTGTGGCTGCAATACAGGTCCCGAGAGAGCTGAGAAGCTGTAGCCCCTCTGTTACGCCTCGCTAAAATGGATGAATAGCTATTTTCTCTGGCCGTCGTAGCTCTTGGACGACTTTGCCCAGGTTTTCTCTCGATGGATCCAGTATCCTGGAACTGTTTCCATAGGTGACACACGACGCTAAGCGTTAAGTTAAACTGTCTGCATACCTGGATTTGCAATTGACCTGACTCTAGCCTCCCCACAATTGACCACCTCATTCCATCATCTAAACGTTGGTGGGTACTCATTTTTACTGTTCCAATGTGAGTTTAACCGATTTCTGCAAGATAACACCAAGAAATTCGCCGAGGTATGCTGGCGAACGCAATTCGTCTTACCTTCCACGCGTTTATACACTACTAAAAGGAGAGATTTTTTCTGTTTTTCTGTTGGCTCCGCTTACATACACATGAACGCTTACGTATTTGCCGTACAAGATTTGCATTTTTATCTAGAAGCAGTGGTTTTTCCTTCAGTTCGGTTCTTTTCATGCAATTCGATAAAATATGCAAATTCTCTTAATTTATTTCACCAGTGTCTATGTATACAAAGTGTGCGGACCCCATGGGTTGGTCTTTGAAAAATCTTAATGTAGACAGAACTTTCCTCTTGTTCTGAAGATCGAGTGTGGTAAGTTTCATAAAGATCGGAATCAAACTGTAGATATGTATAAAAGACAAAGAAACAAACATTCATTTTTGTATATACAGATAAACTGGTCTAGTAGCTTAGCGAAAAGTTTTATATAAATGACACTACGGAACCTCGCCCATTATAAGCATAGATTGTAAGCATAGATTAGTTATCTTGTATTCGCATAGCTTTACTCTTCGGAATTTTTATGCGAGATTAATTTTTTTTATTTTGTGATAAACTTCTGTCATTCATCAATGCATAAGTTATATTTTCTATAATTTTGTGTTTACATAGAATTTTATGGTTTGGGGGGCAGAATTATATCTTCCTGAATTTTAGTTAAAAGTTTGGTTTCTTGGATTACGGCAAAGCACTCGAGGGCTATCTGCTTCTAAGGAGGGTTTCGTAAAGAACGTTCTAAGAGAATTTGGCTTGTCTAAGGAAAATTGGCATTACACATGGGAAGGCCATCAAAATGTCCATGCAGCCAGTCCTGTTATCCCGGATTCGATCTCCGGACCGAACTACTAATGTTCAGCAACTTTACCGCTTGGCCGATATTGGACCGATTTTAAGTTACTATTTACATTACAATCATCATTTTCCCCGAACCGAAGCCTTCAGCTCCGAGCGTCGCGTAAGTGGGAGTGGAGAGCAAGGTTAGCTGAAGTTAAGTTTACACGTATGCGATTTGCCACGGGATTATTAAAATTTGTTTGGCAATGGAAATATTGTAACTAATTTTTCAATACTATTAAACTAAGAGCCAGAAGTCTGATTCTGCTGAGTCGCATGCGGCTAGCAAGCCACGTGCGGAAAGTTGCCGACACTTGCTCTATGCTATTTGACTACCGAAGGCATCATGAGCCTAGACACAATACATGCAACATTTTGCTCGTCCACTAGTCTCAACACCTCGAGCCAGAATGGCCTAAGAGAGGTCTGTTTGCCAAGTGGATCACCTAGTTGCCATCGTATTAATGATTCTTCCCCATCTTGAAGTTTGACAGCTGATCATAATGTCTTCGATAGCGGCGTAACGAGATCCCTAGTGACTATGCATCCTTCTGCAATATTTTAAGTACAAAAGGGCCTTGCGTCCTTTTTTTATGCACCAGGGAGAACGAAGTTAAACGCCCCTAATGGTACTACACAGTGCACAATCAGGTCTATATTTCTAGGCATTGGAATATCTAACACGCACTTTCATGCTAAGTTTCAATACGATTTGACTTAAAAGTTCTTGTAAAAATTTTGATGTTAGTTTTTAATTAATTTGTAGGAATTTATATTTATTTTAAATTACCAATTTTTTAAATTTTAAGTCCTCTCCTATAAGCATTCATTCCCCTAATTGTCAATTCCAGAATATTTAAATTTGGTAGAGCAATGAAGGAATGCAAATTATACGTGGAGAAGGAAAGGTTTAAATACCGAGTTTCAGGAGGAACGTTAGAGAGGGTTAGACTATTGCGGTCACCTCAGTTGCGTGAGCTTTTACTCTCGGAATTATTGCTGGGTTACGTGGCATAACAGCATTAGCTTTGCTGCCACTAGTTTCTGCGCGGGTTTAAGAAACAGGAATATCTGAGCCCTGTAGCTTAATTTCTACTACTTGTGAATATCTTCGAATTTTTAATTTAGTTCTGCTATTTTAGTTTTTTTGTGATTTGAGTTGTCGCCCAAGGGAGGCATAGTGTGTTAGCGTCAAGTCGACGCAGTGTGAATTCTAAAGAGTTTAATAAAGGGTACTTTTAAACCTTCTCTTGTGTAGTTCCTACAAGAACTTGCTACACGTACAGTTGATACTTAGATGATAAGCAAGTAGTTCCTACGAATTAAAAAAAAATTGTAAATAATTTAGTTTGATATGTTTCTTATCTAAGTATATAGCAGTTAAAAACATAATATACCACTATTTATTTATGTATGGATCTACAAGCCTGTATGCATTGTACGTATTTCGTTATCTGCTTAGGAAAGTAATGATTTTAAGGAGGACTTCCTAACGGTAACTGGCTTATATGCGTAAAACCACAGAAAATTCTATTCACGAGGCCAACTCCCAAGGCTCGAACCCTGATCAAACTAGCAATGGTATCTTTAAGTTTCTCTGTTTTCAAACTGCCAATATATGTAGTATTATGTTCTCTGAAAAACATATGAGACTATGTTAACAATGGCGTACTACGTTTATTACAAATAATTGAAATCTTTTGAAATATTAAAACTCTTTATTTTTATGCATTTAAACACTATTAATAAGCAGTCAGTGTTTAGCAGCTGTCGTTTAGGAACCAACAAAGAGAAAACGAATGAAATCTTGCTATTGAGTGCCAAATTCCGAATCATATAAATTCTCTGTAATTGCGAAAAATTATAATAATCTGACAAAAGTATGAGAAAAACCTTTTAAAGGCATCTATATGACGGTTTCCAGGTTTGAGCAATATCAATAAGTTTGGAACAGGACCAGCAACACTGAATGCTACCAGAAGAAATAATGGAATGATACGTTGCCAATGAGAGATACATAATGACTCTAAATTGCTACATGAACTGGAAAGGGGAAAATAGCCTTTTACTTCTCATAATTTTTTGCAACAAATAAGGACTAACAGCTGAATTTTCTAACAAAAGCAAATCTAGTATCTTAATAGGATCATTTAACGTAAACCTCACGCAGTTGCCAGCAGGAAAGTGATTAGAAGGGTTTTATCGTAAACTGAAAACTTGAAAATGTACTACTTGTTTCAGCTCTGAATCATTATTTCGATCTTTCTCAAACTGCTTTGAAAATGCGTCTATTAAGGCATTTTACTTTTACGCTTCCTTATTTTGAGAGTATCCCATTCACACAGTGTCAGAAAATTCCCACTTCGGAAAGCATGTATGTTAAGCTATGGCAGTTATATCTATAAAGAATTATTCCCTTCGAGCGTCCATCCTTTGTAGCATAAATGGTAGCACGTCCACCTAGCATTAGATGATCCGTGGTTGGAATCTCAGTGAGGAGAACGCTGATGTTACATTTTTAAGAAAGAATAACCTAATAACTCAACAGTGATGACCAACTAAAATGTAGCAGACAGTAATTCGTAATCTGAATATAACCGAATGGAATTCATTTCTTTCACCACACTAGCCTTCAATGAGTGAATAATATAAAGAATTAGCGCCTTCCCTGGTGTGTTTTCTCGTACTGCAATTTCAGCCCTGGAAAATCCGTGGAGCGAATCCAAATACAGAACATCAGTAATATTTTTACGTTTCTCCTTTCAAATAACCTAATTCCTCTTTTCATCTCTATGAATTGATAAAAAGGAATTCTCATTGAATAAAAGTATTAAGTGATTAAACGATAATTCACCTAACTAAAAAGTTCTTTCTTTTTTATAACTGTCATAAGTTTATTAGTTTCCTTTCTTCTTTTTTTTTCAGTCACACCATTTCATTTATATAAAGTATTTATATATAGCATCTCAACGTTTGCTGCAATAACAGATTGCCCTTTTCTGTTATATTTCCCGCTATTATTTCTGTTATATTTTCGTCATTTGGATATTCTAATCTCCTTCTTATTGCATTTGTCGTGTTTTCTTAGACCCTCAGTTCTTTGGTCCACCAACTAATTTTTGCAGGAGTAATTTTTATTTTGTGTCTCCACAGATTATATGTAGGGTGGGGAATTTAATTATCTTTATCTGGTGAATTTCGTTCTTTGATACACCCTGAAAGATGTTCCATGAGAGAGGTAATGTCCCTACATTACTTTCAGTGCAATAAGGACCTTGTAGGATAGTGATGTATTTGTAGCGCAAGTTGATCAGATGTTGATTTCGCTTTCTGCATGTAACGAAGGAACTGGATGTTGTTGTTGATAGGAATTGGCTCGAATAAAGCAGTCCTTGAAAGTCGATGATGCATTAATATTGATTAACCAATCAAGGATGTTTCGTAAATCGAAATTAACATTGGAAACTATAATACTTGGAATCTCTCTCAAACTTCGTTTTGTATGCATCAGTTATTTTTCCTACTCTGCTTGTTTTGAACTAATGTGTAGTGGCTTTCCTCTTTATTCCATCTATTGTATTTCTTAAGATTTATAAAAGGTTAATACCATGAGTGAAGAATGCATAATGAAGAAAAATGGGTGCAGATTGTGCCCGAAATAATGTGTGCATCTGAATATGCTTCTAAAGAATTACTACCCAGAAATAAAATGTGTTGAATAGTCACAACGACTGCATCTCACCTTCAAATAACAATATCTGAAATTTCATTCCGATTTGTCGAGAGAAAGGCTGCTAGGGGTTCGCATATCGAGGATGTTTATTTATGACCACTCTGTATGTCAAACATTTGATGACCAGTGCGAACAGGTCTCGTTTTGGAAAATTTACTTTCAACAAAAATAGATAACGAAATATCGATTTTGATCTTACAATATTATGTTGGTAATAAAAATAAAAATTAATTAGAATTACAAATTCATAAAATGCTTTATTAATCACTGATGTCCTTTTTTGATTTCTATTTTTTAAAGTTTCCGTGTACATTTTATATTTCATTGGTTGACTTGATGTAAGACCGTCATAACACCGCAAAGAAACATTACACAAGCATCATTGCACATTGTGACGGCATTGCCTACATGATACATTAAAAAAGGCTTTTCTCTGACCCGTGGTTAAAAGCATTCGTTTAACGCTGATCTACATCCATCGGCCATGGTTAATATTATTTGTGCCTTCTCTCTTCTCTGATTCCAAAATTATTACATATATATGCATATGGGAAAAAGCAAAAACAATTTCTAATAAATTTTAATTTAGTTTATTGGCCTTTCTCCCATCCAATCATTACGTGCAGGAAATTGCATTTGATTTAAATTAAATTAGAAAAGAAATATTAATGTAGTGCTTTTAGTTTTGCATTATTTGAAACAAAATAGAGACAATATTTCTTGTTTCTTCTTAGAATTTAAGAAATGTTTGTTTCTTATAGCATTACACGTCTTGAGAGTTGATGACCCAGGTTTAATATTTTCATTTGTTTTAATCTCTTGTTAATAATCTCATATTCATTTAAAATTAATGTAAAAATCTATTCATAAAACTAATAAGAATTGAATGATATATTAGTTTTATTTGGTATGAACAGAAGTTTACTTTTCCCTAGTTATTACACTGTTTCCAATACGCATATAGACCTAAAATCCAATTTTTTGTCACGCGAAAGCTTCTATAAGGAAACGTTGTCACTTTCACTTCCAGAAATTTCGAATATGCACCACACACACCATACAACGCGAGGTGTAGCTTACATGCATAATATTTTTCGTCGGTGTTTATGAATCCCTGTGGTCACGCTTCAGAATGTATTTATACTATTTTGTGAGGAACCACCGTCGTTTACGTTTCCGACACCCACGAACTTCGTCCAGTGTCAGCAGCTGGGTCTCTCAAATCTGGCATGTAGAATTTCTTCCTCCTTTTCGGGAGAGACCAAATTGAATTGAAATTGCTGGACACACAAACCTCAGTAGCTGAAGAGTGGTTTTCGTGCTTCAATGTCAAAACGGGAAATAAGTAATAGTGATTTTCTTCTGGTGCTGTCAGCCTCGGATTCACTTCAATAGTGGGGTTCAAACACACCTCAAATTATTTTAGTTGGTTATTAAAATGTAAAAAATAAAATATGATAATCATAAAAAAATTAAGTAAAAAGGAGTTGAATATGAAGTTTTGCCCTCTTATTAATAAAGTCTTAAAAATAAAACTTTTATCAGAAAATGTTTTTTATCTTCACATTTTTTCTATTAAGGCGGTAGAATGATATTTTAAAAGTATAGGTGAACAAATTTCAAACATATTACTTTCTTTCATTTTCTTTTGATGTGGATATTAACAGGTATATTCAAAAGAACGACTAGTACTGTCAGAAATGGAAATTTTTGATCTTTTATGATTAATTAGCAGAAGAAACTAATAAATGATTAAACTCATTGCATATATATATATGTTCTAAGCCTTTCAGTGTTTTCTGATTATTGATTATTGACAGATAGTTTTTCATTTTATCCATACAAATTATACACACTTTGCCGTTTGAAGACTCAAATAAGATCCAGAGGTAAACAAAATGATATTTCAAAGTACTGAATAGAAATATTTGCTTCTCCATTTATATATAAAGAGAAAAGAGCAACGAACACAATATTTTTTACTGTAGTTAAATTTATGTAAGATATCTCTCACAATAAATTAAGCATGCCTATGATGATGAAAAGGGTCTTCAGAATTTTGTTTTGCTTAAATTTACCACTGAGTTTTACGTGCTTATGATATTTTTTTAGCATTTCAGTTCTATAATGCAACTCTTTCGTTCATTACATTAATTTTAGTTAAAAAGTCCCTTTACTACAAAGGAAAATATCGAATTTGTCCTTTTATTCAGTTTATTAAAGAGAATTCACGTATTCAAACAGTAAAAAGATTCTGATACTTTTAACGCTTTTGGTTAAAATTGAAAATGAAATTGTCAATACTTTTTTCAGAATATAAACAACAGCTCAGTAGAATATCGTTTTCGTAATAGGTCGAAAAGAATGAATGGCGTAATTGCTATGTACGCTTGCGTTTTATTATAGAAAAAGGAGAGACAATTTTTTTATCATCATCTATCTAAAACTTTAAATGCATTCTTCTTTAGACTGTTTTCATCATAAATTTTATTTAGACTTTATTTTGTTCAGGTATCTTTTCGGAACTATATTTCCTAGAACGGCAAATTCAGTCCTGACACGGATGCAAATCACACCATGAAACTTATCTGAAGATCTCCTACTACCAACATCTCGAGAAGACTCCTACTTGGTAGTATTTTAAATGTCTCCATGTATATATTATATACACTTGCAATGATCTATGTCTTCTATGTTATTCGACTATCACATCATACTGCCTATTGACCTTTCTTAAATTATTCGAAGTAGAAGATTTTACCTTACATTTCCAAAATCCATCTCTCTTCCTTTGCGATGAATTCACAGAGCTTAAAATAAAACAGTCTTGTTTTAGTCTTGCTTTTCAGTTCGTTATTTAATGCTTGGTAACTGTTGAGAACGTGTCCTGAAGCTAGCTCCAAATTCAGCCTTCTGACTTCAAGTTATCAATATCAGATAATTACTTCGAAATATAACATTTAAAGTTTAAACCGGTTCCTTCAGTATTATTTTATATGAATTCAGAATAATTAGAGCATACAAATTTTAATTGCTTAGTACATTTATTACTTATGCGCTTCTACAAATTATAAGTGTAAAATAATATTAATATTCATTACTGATATATTCAGATATTTGGGATTTTTGTCCAATTAATTATATTTGCAGTCCTAAATAATCTGGCTTCGCATTTCTGTGGTTTCCTGCATTCGAAAGATCTCCGAGTCTAATACAGAATGCCAGTTTAAGCACAGATAAAGAAATTAAATGTCATTCTGAAAACACACTGAAGAGAACCTCACAAAGCTTTTTTTTCTAAATTAGACAAAATGTGGCTTTAGATTCTTTAAAAATCCTACATACATCTAGAGAGAGTACAATATCATCTTCAACGATTCAAACCTTTCTGGTGGAGCAAATATGTCATTTTACGTAAAGAATCAAATGTTCTTAGCATTCTAACAGCAGATTGTCGTTTGAAAAATCAATCTTGAAACTTTTAATTTGAGTTGCATTTACTTAGCATACCTGTAGGAAAAGCAACAAGTAATGAAAGTGGAAAGTTGAAGTCTAAGACTTCTATTTTCTAAGACCATTCAACTAGAGTAATGATCGCAAGAGAGATGAATCGAACCTTAATAATGTATATTGAAGTCATAGTTCTTAGCAAGGGTTAGCCGCTACATTGGGCAACCAGCTGTCTTCTCATATTAGAGATCTTATTCGGAAGTCTTCAGGTGCTCTTATTTGACCTTGGGCCCATTCAGGAGCCATTGCTCCCGAGAAAACATTAACCTTCCAGGAAGCTTCGCTATCTTAACCTGGTAAACGTCTGCACTTTACACATAGTATGCAGAAACACTGCGGATTACTCAAAAAACTTCCAGACCCAGTATCAAAGGATACAAACTCACAGAACACATACAGGTAAATTTTAGATCATTACAATCATACGTCTCTATATTTTAAGGGATATTTCCATTGCTGGAGCTTATTACAGCCTACCTTTGTGATATCATTTGTCATATCCAAATGAACATGAATGAACACCCGTTCCAGACAGTGACATTTAAATAACGTAATTTTTATGTTTAATGCCCTATTTTAGTTTCATAATTTTATACGTTTAAACGAAATTGCATCTTATTCCTTAATTATTTATAATTTACATCTAATTATTTAATTTTTCCTGCCTCAAGAAAAACTGAAATGTTTAATGCATTAATTTCGAGAGCCATTTATGCTACTTTATATAAAAAAATAAATATAGAGTTAAACAATTATTTAGTACTAAAATTTTGTAACACCCATAATATATTAAAAATATATCGTTAAGTTTCTAACATTTAGTAAGGAATCCTCTTAAAACTTAAGAAAGTTTTCATTTTCTCCGAAGAATAGTAGATTTTCATGATTGTAGACTGATGTTTTCTTTGTAGAGTTTAATGTACTTTGCAATCATCCAATAAGTCCAAACACCTGGTAGACGTTAAAAGAATTAACGCTAAGTCTAAATGAACAACTGAATCTTAAGAAAGATGCGAAAGCTCACATTAAATGCACGTAATCTAATTTGCATTCTTGTGGGAAAACGGAAGGGAGAGGTCCCAATAAAGATGTAAAACATAAAATAACTGGTTAACTAACATAAAAGAACCTTACAGGATTTAATATAAAATATCATGGGCAAGTCAAAACTGTCCTCAATTAAAAATATTATTCAAAACAACAAAATTTCTTATAAAAAATAAGATAAAAGGGGTTGAAATAAAATAAGTATTACAACTCTTTCAGATTTGGAAAACATTAAAAAGCTAGGTAGTTGAAAAATACTTAACAATTAATAAAAGAATAGTCCTTCTTCGTTATGCTGCAATTACTAAAGCGTAGCATGAGAAAACATGTAACATAAGCTGGTAATTACAGTAAAATGAGGGCTGTGAACAATTTAGAACTTAAACATCATTTCTCACTTTTAAAGTCATAACAGTAATAACTGTTGCTAAAGTTTTCGACTCCAAACTGCTCGTGACTCAAATGCATCCAATAAAGAATGCATTTGAGATACGACTTGTTACATCCATTAGACGGTCGTTAAAATCTAACTTTTCAGAGCTGCGTCCTCTAGAAAGCAGTTACCGATTGCTTTTCGTTGCAAATAGTCGTCTCTTTCCATTTGCAAACAAACCTCTCCATTACAAACATTGCAACGAAATAAATGGATTCTCTTGTGTCTGTGAACTTTACACAGCTTTAAGAGTAATAATATTTTCACACTTTTGTACGCATTATCATCATTATTTTCTCTAAAAGCTATTGGTAATGAGCTTTTCTTTGCCGACAAACGTAAAGCGACTAAAATGCAAATGAGATGGAATAAGAAATTACAAGAAAGTATTCATGTATTATAAGAAAAACAAAACAAAAAAAAAAAGAATTTAATTACAATTCTTGCAGAAATATTTGCTCATAGTAAAAAATGAATTCTAATTAAATCGTTTTTAAATCTTCGGTTACAAGAAAATATTTTTAAAATTTCTAATTTTTACTAAACTAGGTAAATATGTTTTTGAAATTAGAGAAGTGTTTGATATGATTACACAGAAAATATGGAAGGATGCTTAAGCTTTTAATAGTGAAATTATCAACGAAAAGCAAGTATAATAAAAATATAATTTTAACCATTAATAACTGTGCGAAATTAGATAGGAAGATGTTTCACTTTGCTTTGAAGAAGCTTTGAAAAGCCTAATTCTATATTATGATAACTGAAAAAGCCATAAAACAATGAAAAAACGAGAAGGAAAGATGGACCTGAAAAAGAAAAAATTAAGTAATTATAAAGAAAGCCTTATAAGATATCTATGAATACAAAAATTCAGATTATTAAGGGAGATTTATATAATTACGTCAAAGAAAGAAAAGTGGGCATTCAGTCTATATGTGCGAAGTATGTCCTCTATGAAATTTATTGAAAAACAGCTTATATTTAATTCCACCACTATATTTAATTATATTTAATTCCACCACTCAAAAGTATTATTTGAGAGTGTTTTTTTTTTTTTTTGTTTTTTGTTTTTTTGTGTGTATATACATCAGACGCGTTATATTATGTATGAGAGTATCATAAGTGTTTGGTGTATTTAAGTATAGCAAAGCACACTAGGGCTATCTGCCTAAGGGGAGGGATGCCTTCGGGGAGGATTCTCTAAGGGAAACTGACTCGTATACACGTTACGTATGGGGAAAACCATGAAAACGCCCATGCAGCCAGCCCGTTTACGGTATTCGAACCTCGGACCGAACTACCAGTGTTAAATTGAATAAAAACACTTTGAATCCATTTGATGCAAAACTTGATTCTTAAAAACTTTATGTCTCACCATTAACTTTTGGAGAACCTGCATAATAATCATTAAATTACATATATTTGTGTTTAAACTTCTTTTAACATCGTGGAAACATGTGCAATGCTCTCGTCGGGATTCGTACCCCGAGCCTATCGATTACGGGCCGGACATTCTTCCAGTTACATCACGAAAGCAAGCGCAAAGAAATTGAGAAAATATCTTACATCTTCCGACTTATAGGGCGACTGGGGATGAGAGGATTCAATCTCGAAATCCTGTTTATAACGAATTTCCGTCCACCATCTTTTAGCTCGGGTCCAACTTGTAAAGTCATTAGGTTTATCGATTCAAGGGATGTGAAAGACGTCCAATGCCAAGATGTAATCGGGAGGTCCGGGATTCGAACTACGGAACTCCCGATTACGCTTCGGACGTTCATCCAGTTACACCATGAAGGCACACGAAAAGAAGGGAGAAAATACCTTATAACGTTTAATCTATAACATTAAATGCACTATTCTACGCGTTTAATATAACTAGATATTCTACGCGTTTAATATGCGTTAAATTCGCAATACAGTATTTTTCATGTACCAGTTTATTTTCTAAAGCTTCAAGTGATATATTTAAAAACCTATTTATTTACTTTAGAATGGCAAGGCGTTAGGATATTCGAGAACAGGCTCCGATCTCATTCCAATGCCAGTAATTAGAACTTTATTACAGTGCTTTATAACCTTTATTTTTGATTTTAACAAAATTAAGCATAATTAAGACACAATAACACGCCGAATAAATACTAATTCAGAAGTCAAACAACAAAAATCAGCGTTAATTTACAAAATTTTCACAGGACTAGTTTCGATGGTTTTACCGAACCATCATCTTCAGCTGCAAAACCGCAAAATTAAGCATATTTCGGAACAATTTAAAATTTAATTTAATTTAAAACTATTCACTTAATTCAAAATTATTCATTTTAAATCTATTTAAAATTATTCATTTTAAAATTCATTTAACTCTTATTCATTTTAAATTTCACTAAAATTTATTATTGTATGCTGCAAAAACATATTAAGTCTTTTCTAGACTAAGAAATAAAACATCGAAATTTCAGAAAAGAAAAGATAGTTAATTTTCTCAAGACACCATAATCATCAAACAGCAAATTAGTAAACATATGTCATAGCATATATACGTCATTTATTTGTAAATTATATAGTTTCAGCTATTTTTGTACTGCGTTTCGCAGTCTTACCAGTGGCTAAGTGGTTAAGATCACTGTGTGTTTGACAAGGGTTCGAACCTCGGTGAAAAGGATGAATTTGATGGTTTCTTTTTTATTCTTCATTGTAACTCTTAGGTATCTATAAAACCTGAATACAAACAGTTTCTCTTAGAAAGCCGTTCACGAAATTTTCTGTCCCTTTTATGCAAAGTAGTTATCGTGTGCTTTGCCATATCCAAAAAGTCTGGATACGTTTTATACCATTTTCGCAATGCGGAGAATGCTTTTTATTGTAGTGTTTTCGTTATTCTTTTAATTTTCTACGCTTTATGTTTTATAGAATTGTTTTGAGTTGATTTAGGAATGTAATTTTCCATGTTCCTCCAATGGCGGGATCCAGATGTTTACAGGCATTGGCAACTACTAAGGTCGGAAGTGGTAGTCTGTTTATTATGGAGGTATCTAATAGGTGGACCATCGTTGCCTCTAGTGAAGGGATGGACAAATTACGTCCATGCTTTCTCCGGTATTTAAACTCTGGCCCTTCGATATAGCAGTCAGAACACTAACCAGTTGCGCGTTTAAGCGGTTAATTTTCTATGCATACCTCTTTTTCTTTACTTCTTTCTTTCTTTCTTTTTTTTTTTTTGCATAATCTAAGTTTAGGTCCTTCAGTAATTGCTGCATGTAGGTTTTTTTCTTCAAATAAATTATCTTGTAGTGAATTTGTAAATGATCCAAGCATTTTTCGTTTGTCGTATCTTATCGTATTTCATTCGACTGTTTTCCATTTCTCATTTCATGTAACTGTGTACACCAAATAACGTAAACACAAATTGCTAGTGAGCACGCACGAATACACAATAGTATGAAAACAGACAACATTATGGAAAACAGTTGAAGGCCATTTCATAGTTTTGCACCCTTACCTATAAAGAGCTGAAACATGATTTCACAAAATTAAATTTTCAGAGAATTATTTAAGCAATAACTGTGAAAATAATCACCTTTTATTCAAAAAAACTGTACAACTGGAATTACTATTAGTTTAAGTTGAAGTTATTCGTTTCGTATTTTATTCGTTTAAAACTTTAATTTTACTGAATTCAAGATTCATTTTTCATAATGATTTTTAGTTAAAATCTTGATTATTACCTAAAAGGCTTATCTCTTACATACTATTTATTATTTTATTTACATTAGGAGCAGATTTGCATATGTTTGCAATTAATATTATTATATTTGTTACGCATTTTCTTGTACATGAGAAGAAAAGCTATCTGTTGTTTCTTCTTCTTCCTTAGCTTGACGCCCTAGGGTGGGCCCTAACGATCTCCAGACATCTCTGCTTTCGGTAACTGTTTTTTAGTTTTTGACCTTTAGAACATTTAGGTCATTTTCAGCACAATCGATTCATCTCACCGGGGATCTAAAGACTAGTTCCTATGGGCTTTTGGCAAAAAATATTTTCTTACAACACCGATCTTCATGCATTCTGGCCAGTTGACCAGTCCATTTAACTCTCTGTAGTTCAAATAATTTTACTACATCATATTGATTATAGATCTTGTATAACTCTAAATTAGAACTTTTCCTCCAGGATTCATTCACAAGGACCCCACCAAGTATGCAACACAGTTTCCTTCTCTCAAATCCCCCCAAAGCTTCCTCAAGTAAGACCAGCGCCCAAGATAATGATACATAATCCAGAACAGATCTTATACGACTTTTGAATAGATCTTCAGGCCATGAAAACATATATTTGCAGAAATTCTCTTCAGTACTTTAGAAGTTATCTCATTTTTACAATTTATATTCTTTTCCAGATAAGTAAAACTGTAGACTTTTTAAAACCTGTAACTATTAATTTCTAAATGACTAAAGCGTAAGTTAGATTTTAACAAGGTAGTTTTAAACAAGATAGTTTTATTTTCGTTAACAGAAAGGTTAAATCTTTTTGCATTTTTTATCTGTTTCTTATATAAGTAATATAACAGCTTATTTAAAGAACAAAATAGTTTTGCAAATTCATATAAGGAGTTACATTTTAAGGGATAAATAGTTGAAAATAAAATTAATAAAGAATAATTTAATATAGAAAAAAACAATTTCGATTTACACGAAAACGTATTCATGAAATAAAGTTTAGAGTTCAGTTTGTTATAACGATTTATTTATAATTGTCTTTAGTTATAATCTGATAACAGGTAAATTACACTTGTGTGAACTTTTAATATGTAAATCACAGAAAATGTGATAGAGAAATTATAGAATTACTGAGCCAATAATATAGCCCTCTGTCATAATAAACAGTAAAAAACCTAATAAATTTCCATTAAATTTTCTTACATTTTAACAAAAAGAATGGACATATTTTTAGAGCACACATTTCTATAAAAAGAAATCATTCTTCTGTGAAACGAACATATTTTTTATGTAAGAAGAATAATTCGTCTTCGTGAAACGCTTATTTGATATTTTCTAGAAATTAGTTTTTAACAGAAAATGCTGTGCAATATTAATTTTTCTTTAATTCACATGCTTGCAATCTGAGAACTCATGATTTGATTATTTCGCTGTTCTTCCAAATCTTGGCTATAACTAAGTGTTATTATTCTTACACCGCGTAAAGCACATAGACTGAAGCTGCGAATTCTCATCACCAGATGGCAGTAATATCTTACAAACGGTTTGCAGCAGAATGTAGAATCTAGATGATCTCCAAATTAAATGTCGGGCGAATAACGAAAGTGCATGATATGCAGATATTTTCGTATTCTATGAGATATATCACATGTTTCTTTGTAATCAGGAAACACAAAATAGTTTCTAAATAAGCTTTCAAACATCTTATTTTAATACGCAGCATAGAAATTTTGATTAAATATCACAAGCGAAAAAAAGTGAAATTCGCTTAGAGCAGCTTAACTATCTTCGATTTTTATAAAAAATTCACACGTGAAAAATTGCATTTTGTTTTACAATCAGTAAGCATCTAACACATATACACATTTAAAAAAAATGTAATTTAGAGGAGTTACTATGAATGGCTAAGCAATTAGTTCAGAAATGAATAGTTTTAATAAAGCATTTTTATTTGCTCATATCGTTTAAATATAATTGTATTCAATAGAATTTGTTATACGTTGGAATTCTTAACATATGCTTTTAAATTGTCACCTGTCAGCATTGTATTGGCTATAAGGAGATTTATTCCCGCCCCAGATAAACAGCAAGTGCTAGATTTTGTGACATTCATGTACGATACAAATAGACCTTACGTTCTTTTTCATTGGTATGATTTTTGATTTAATTTATTATAGGAAAAAAAAAAAACAGAATACCTGCCTAAGCATATCGAAAATTTTAAGGAAAATATTTTAAATGATAATTGTTGTAATCATGCTACACAGGCGAAAAAACTTGACAGCACTTATGAAGCCAGTCCCTGCTCACGGAATTTGCCAAAGACGAACTACTACTTAAGCGGTCTTTTCCACTCGAACATAAAGGTAGGCTTTACTTTATGGAGAGAGACGTGATTAGTGTCATTATTTTCAAAACTTCTGATAATCCAGATCGCTGTATCTGAAATCCTGTTAATTAATTTTTAAGAGCACGACTGAATAATTTCTGAGGTTGTTGAACATCGCTAGAAATACTAGACCTTTTAATTCGACAGCATGTATCAGGTTATGTCTACAGAAATTAATAATGATGACAGCCTTAATCAGCCCTTTTATGAAGTATTTTGTTTTCTATAATAGGAAGTCGGAGTAGGCATTATCATAATCGAAACTTCTTTAAGTAAATCTTCGTAATTTTATGCATTTGATTCATATGATACTATATGCTACAAATTCACTAAAACATAAATTCTACAAAAGTTTTACTGATTTTTAGATAAAAGATTGCTGATAGATTTTCTAGCTTAGTATCAAACAGAAAAGTTATATCAACTTGGAGTTACATTTATTAGAGTACGGCAAATTTTATTCAAAAAAATGTATTGCGAGATTCTTGAAAATAAGATTTGCTCCAATTTCTATTTAATAATTTTTTTTTATTTCGTGTTACCAGTAACACTAAAAGTTTTGAAACTAAAGAAAAAAATTTATCCCTTGAATTCACAAACTGTATGTTTAGTAAAATCTATGTTTCTCATTTTCAGGGTTATTTAAAATGCATAATACAAATTTGAAATTTGTGATAAAAAATAGATGTGAACATATATAGAATCATAATATTTTAAACAGAAGTTTATTGCCATCTACGTTATGTGCTTTATCCTTATGGTGGCTCATATTTGTTTTCAGACATTTGTGATTTTCAGTTTTTTTTTCAAATATCAGTTAGTAAATATTAGCAAGTATTACAGATTTTCTTTCACATGCATTTATTGATCATCTTATTTAAAACCTGCATGTTTTGAAAAAAATTATTTGAAACATTTTCTGTTAAAAATTATTTTAATAAATTCTGAAAAATAACTTACAGTATTCGGACATTTTGAATAAACAGTTTATATTCAAAAAAACATGAAAACATCGGAGCATTTAATACTTAGTCAGATATCCTTTAGCTAAAATTGCACTTTTCATGCACCTTTGCATGGATTCAACTAATGTCCTCGCGTAAGAAAGTTCCATTTTTTCCATTCCTACGTAAGAACTGCTTTTAGAAGATGTTTGAAAGAAGTATAATGTTTCGTTAGTTTTTTCAGAAACTCACTATACATTTTTGATATGATTTACGTCCGGAGAATAGGGAAAAGGTTTGATAACTTTAGGAAAATTGTATAATGACGACAAACTAACATTCAGGGCTATACATTTAGGATAGTTAACCAGATAGAACTTGGATGTGTGTTTCATTCCAAGTTTCCTTGCAGTACTTTCAGGTTTTTGTTAAGAAATTTATATATTTATACTAATACATAAGTTTTTCCATAAATTTCGTGCTGCAAAGACAGCGGAATATCCCCAAACAATTAGGTCTGTACCCCCCCCCCAGAACGTAACAATAGGCAATAGGTTTTTTGACTGCACTTATTAATTCGGCTTTTGCCATGCATTAATTCATCAAGAGGACCAAACACTATTTTAATAAGCTTTGAAATTTCTGAAAATATATGATATATGTATTTGCAGTATGTTTTTACCTTATGTTTTTACCTTAGATTAAATGTTTACCTTGATGTAAATGACCTTGATGATGTGATTTTTGTTTAATTGAATACCTTATGTTTTTACCTTAGATTTTGCGAATGTCAGACTTATTTTCCTTGTTTTCTAGTTGGCAAAGAATTTCCTGATACATGACACTTTACGCAGTTTCAAGATTAACATTTACTGGCACCCGTGGAATTTCGCTGTAAATTTACAGCTCTAATTTCTTATTTGATTTTTCGTAGGGTAAATATACGATTAGTGTTAGCTAGGAATGTGATTCAGGCTTCATGATATTTTTAACAGTTTCATAAGTGTTGGCACACACTTTTGTGTTTTCTTCAGTTCTTTCTCACTTCGTCATGTCAATGTTCAGTTTTCTTACTATATTAAATATCACTCTCTTGGCGCTTACGGCACATAAAATTCGATTCCACAACAAAATCACTAAAATTTAAGAACAGCATATCTTTCGAATTTCCAATAGGTAGTTTCGTACGCTGGAGATAAAAGTAATTTTCTATTTCATACAGTGTTGCCACTCCTCGCTTTGAAATCACTCAGATTGTTAATAAAAAATTCGTTAACGTTTTCTAAAATATGAAATACACGATAAAACACATTCGAAATTCAAAATTCGGGATTCCAAGTGCCCATGTTCGGGTGGAGGACTTCGTTATTTTGTGGGTACCCTTGTTTTCTCACAATGCGAGAAACTTGCATACAATAATGCAGATTCTTCATTATTTAATTTCTTTAAATTATATAATACAGGTAATAATATTTGGTGGCAACAATTTGCAAAGTGATACGCTGTTTGTAGTGGATCAATGCTGTTTCGAGACTAACCATCCATTCGGTACTAACGGCTCTTTTGAGATCGTAAAAATAGATATAAATATTTCAGAAAACTGCTAAGTAATTATACGCATTAATACTTTCACGTACGTTTCTTGCAGACATAATATTGGTGTACTCTTTTTAATGCAACTTGAGCAGCATTTTCAGTGCCGAGACAACAAAACTGTTTCTTTTTTTTTAAAATTTAATTATGACAAAGTACTCGAGGTCCATTTGTCTAAGGGAAGGGATGCCTTCGTTTAGGATTTTCCAAGGAAACAATTTCCCCAAACAAATATTCGGTAATTATAAAATAAACCTTAATATATCTACATTTAAAACAATGTGATAGAGTTTTTACATCATTCTGCTCTGATCTGTAAGATAAATGCTAATTTTCACGAAATTAAAACATATCCTCTTTATGTGCATTATTCTTGATGAAGTTATTTGTAACATATATTGAACTGAATTACGCTTCTTACAAATTATTCTTTCAAGCTTTTAAATCAAGCTCGTTAAAATCACGTTAAGAAATTAACATAAATTGAAGAATATAAATTTAAAAAAAAACCTTTAAAAAATTAATAAGGTATAAATTTCCATTTTATTCAAATTAATGCTTCAAAATTACAAATTACCAGAACGACGTGCGACGAATAAAAAAAGTTCATAGCACAATGGTTTTAAAGTAGAAGAATTTGAAAAAAAAATGTGTAATTCGTAAATGATGTTAAAGTCAGAAATCTTTACCTGGTATAGTCTCCAAATCAACAGGTAAGTTTTCATCGAAAGTAAAAATTCACTTAAGATGAATTACAAAATAAGTTTCTAATATAAATATTGTTTCTGTTTTCGGTGCTTAACCTTAAGAAAATTTATTTAATATAACACAGATTTTAATTCTCATAATCAATCAACAAAAGCAGATATTTTGTCATCCAAAATAAGGATTTTATTTAAAGTTCATTCTTCATGCTTAGATGCTACTCCGCTGAGAACTTTACATTTCATTATTTTTACATTCCGAGAAAGTTAAATACAATCCTGAGATTGTAAGGAATTTTCTCCTATCTTGTTAAGTGCCAATGTGATGTAACTGGAAACATGTTCTGCTAGCATCGGACCTACAGAGCTCGAATCCCGGCCAGTGAAGAGTTCATTTGTCATGTTTCTTTCTCAAAAATAAATTAAACGGCTTTAAGGAACTTGTTTTCATTAAAAAATGCGCATTTATCTTTAATTTACGAAATTAAGAAAATAGTTGTTTTTTAAACAGTTTTTTTTATTTTACTACTTTTCGACTCATCAATTCTAGTTTCTTCGCCACATCAAATAAACGATATTTTCAGAAAGCGAATTCTGCTGAGAAGACTTTTGATTGAATTGCATTTAATTAGTCGTATTATGTTTTAAGTTTGCATCCTTCTTGATTCATTTTGACAAAAAGTATTAGAATTGCAGCAAGAGTGGAAGATGTGGAAACTAATAACTTTAGTTATTGCTGTGACGATACGGCTACTAGCACCCCCCCCCCGCGGGCACAGGTGCTGAAGTATAACTTCCTGTTTGTTCGCAGACGAAATGGACCATACCTGCAAAAAGCAGGACAGCAGATAAACCCCCCTGGGAGTTTCCGGACACAAGGAACTAATTATGTTTCTCTTCGCAGATAACAAAACGAGTGAAATCTTTGTGTAAGAGTTCTTCATGTGATTTTGAGGTGACAGGACGCATCTTTTACGTCCTAAACCACGCCAGTGGTTTCTGTAGAACAATAGTTTTTTTTTATGCTGTAACTACAGTAAAAAGGACGCCTTTTTGCGTCCAATCTGCGTTAGCGGATATTGTATGATTTAGAGCTGTAATGATTAGTTTATTTTTATTTTTTAATCAAGAAATCTATTTTAGTTTATCAAATAAATAATTTAAAAGACAACCTGTCTTTCTTTCACCCGACACGGGTGTACTGACGTTACAGCTATAATAAATGGTGGCAGCGGTTCAGATGAGAAAATCCATGCAGAAATTACAGACCGTCAGGCTCTAAAAATTCATCTCAAGATTGTGGGACTGGCATTGTCCGGATATCAACAGTGTTTTGCAGATATTACGGACCGTCAGGTTCTGAAGTGCAGCACGAAAAGTTACGAAAATCAGTTCGAAAAAGTGATTACAGCTCTCCGAAGTGACGAGATAAGAAAATCCATGCAGAAATTGCAGACCGTCCGAGTCTGAAATTCATCTCGAGTTTGTAGGACAGCCATTGTCCGAACATCATCAGTGTTTGCAGATAGTACAGACCGCCAGGCTCTGAAGTGCAGCACGAATTTACGAACATCCGTTCGAAAAGTGATTTACAGCTCTTCGAAGTGGGGAATAGAATCCACAAAGAAGTTACGGACATCAGTCCAGAAAAAGAGGAACGACAGTCTCCTGAAATAAGCTCATCTTTAAGCGCGGTGATAAAGGTGCTACTTGTGCAATCATCTTTTGTGTTCGAGAAAATTTACCGCAGTGAGCGTGTGGGACAATCATTGTCCGAAGATCATCAGATCATTGTGATGTGTAGAGTATTAATAAAGTGATATGTGGGTGATCACCCTTGTGATCGAGAAAATTTAGATTATCAGATCTTGTGTGTGTGCGTTATAGGTGCCTGGATCATCAGTGTCCATAAAATCTTAAATTGTGAGAAGCGAAGTCTCCAATCCAGACGGGTAAGTACCTTGGATTTTTATATTGAGGCAGTAAAGTAATTTAATTTATTTCTGTAAATCAGTATGTAAGTTCACATAACTGTTTTAAGTCAACTTGTTCTTGTAAAGCTTAAAGAAATGTGCTTTTTGGGTTTTATGTTACAATAAGAAAGTATAAAATTTAGAATTTAAACTAAATTAATAGATTTTTTTTATTAATATCTGAAATGTTAATGTGTTGTGCTTAAATTAAACTTATATATTGGATTGTGTAAAGGAGTAGAATTACTGTAACTTGAAGGTTTTAATGTTAGGTGGCATTCTGACATATCATTTCTAAGACGTTTTGAATGTTATAAATATTAGAATTTCAGTTAAGGTGTGCCAAACGTTTATTTGTGTAAGAACTGAGAATTTTTTTTTTCTATTGAAGGAGTAAAAGGGGAATGATAAAACCCCCAGTATCTTTCCTTTTACCTGTTGTCATATTAATGTTAATTACTAGCATATGGATAGGTATTGTGTAATTTATTGTATTTCTGAATGCATATTTTAACATATCCCAAATTTTGAGGAAAGTATATTGAATTATCATAAACAAGTGTGTTTTACGCAACTGAATTTAAAGCTTTTCAGAGGATAATATTATTTGTAGTTTCATACGTCTCAAGTAGACAATTTTTGGTTTTATTTTTGAATGCATAATGTGCATATTATAGTGTAAACTGTTTTGTTTTGTCTAACATCTGTAAAATAGGTTGTGAAAAAAATTATAAAAGTTTAATTTTTACTCTCTCTTGTGAAAATGATATCTGTTTAAATCAATTGTATGTATCTGTAGTGTGAGGGAGCTACAATTGTTAGGATCATAATTTTGGTTATATCATGGCATTCTTAGCAAAAGTTAGGAAAGAGGATCTTAAATCCTTGGCTGAAGAGTTAGGGGAAAAAGTTAGCCCTGAACTTAGGATATTGGATTTAAGACAGCTGATAATGGGAAATTAATCCTATGAGGAGGAACTAGCGAAAGGCCTGTTAGAAAATATCACTTCAACGAGGCTTAAGAGAGAAAAAAAGGAGCAGGAGAGAATTAGGAAGGAAGAAGAAGAGAGGCAAGAAAGAATTAGGAGAGAAGAAGAAGAAAGGCAGGATAGAATTAGAAGAGAAGAAATGGAATTTGAATTATCCAAGTTACGTTTAATAGCCGCTAACGGAAATGACTCTGGAAATGGTGGGAATGAAGAAAATGGACTAAAAAAAGAGCCGATACTATCTAAAAAAAATGATGCCAAAATTTGATCCTGAAGAGAACGATATCAGTTTGTATCTAGTCATGTTTGAGTGCCAAGCAAAGCGTGCGAATCTCCACCAATCAGAATGGGTTTCGGTTTTATTGACAATTTTGCAACTGACATAGTTCAGCTGATTATGCGAGAACCAGAACAGCAGGCTTATGATTACGCTTATATAAAAGGGATACTGCTTAAAAGGTTCAAACTTAGTCCAGAAAAATTTCGCATCAAATTCGTGCAATCTCAGAAACGCCCCCAAACTACTTGGAGAGATTTTGCCTTTGAATTAAGGAATTACTTTGAAGAATGGATTGCAGGTTTGGAAGTTACGGATTTTGAACTTTTAAAGGAGCTCATGATAACGGACCAAATGAAGCGTCGTGTAAATGCCGAAGTGCGGCAACATTTTATTGACGAATGGTCGAAGATAACGACTCCAGAAAAATTAGCGGAAATGCTGGAAGAATATGAAAATGTGCGTGAACCCCGGAAGAAGATCTCTCCTGTTCATATTTCGGAGTCACAAAGGGAAAATATAAATAATTTAAATTCAAGGGATCCGAAAAAGCATCACCAGTCTGGAGGGGAAGATAGATATGCCTGTGACAGAAAGGAACATCTCCGGAATCAGGATAAGCGTCAATTTGATATGAGAAGACCAATTAAGTGTTATTCTTGTGGTTCAACCCAACACTTAAGGCCTCAATGTCCGGAAATTAAAAGGGATCTCAAAACTCCGTTCATTGTAAATAGAGTCCAGGAGATTGAAGAAGATTGTTTAGCCCTGTATCTAACGATGGCTAAAGTGAACGGTTTTGATCTGCCAGTTTTGAGAGATACCGGGTCATGCATTGACGTAATTTGCAAGAAATATCTCACTCCTTCGATGCTGACGGGCGAGACTGTTTGGGTAAAACACCCGTTTGATGAGGCCCCAATTTGTGTACCCTTAGCAAACGTTTCAATAGAAGGAACTTTTGGCCAAGTAACAACAAAAGCAGCGGTCACTCGAAATGAATTGGAACATTATCTGTTAGGAAACAGAACCGCTGAAAAATTAGCAGTAGATCAACACGATAAACTTTTCTTTCAGGTGAAAACAGGTATTCGAGCTCCAAGTCAATCAAAGAATGAAATGGGGAAAAGTTCTCCACTGGAGTCTGAACAAGGCGAACTCGAACCCTCAAGCGAAGTTTCTCCCCTCATTATAGAAAGGGTAAAGTCTTGTCTCAAACACAAAGGATAGAGAAAACAAATTTCTTTCTGCCTGAAACGAAAGTGAATGAACTATCACTGCCTACAATAAAATATTCTTTTATAGCGGACCTACAAAAGAAAAGTGACGTTGTAAAGCCATCTTGTGACTTAGTCGCGTTAAACGATCACAGTAATTCTTTGGGAAAGGTGTACAAGTTAAGAATTACCTTTTCGGTTCGGCACGAAAAAGAAACTGTAGATAAGCTAAATGACGTTTCGTACCAACCAGACTCGGGAGGTTTGCGAATGCCTAGAAATTCCGTAGGAGAATTGCCCAAGACACCTAGTAGTGTAAATTTACCAAGGAAAGTAGAAGAATCCCCAGTTTTTCATTTATCTATACAGTAAGACCCCGCTTAACGCTGTTTCGTTTAGCGCTGTTTCGGTTTAGCGCTCTTTTATTTCAAACGGGGATTCCACGAAATCGCTCGCAGCATACGGGGATTCCCCGAAATATTATGCAGCGATAGGTTTCAAATACATATCCGAAAGAGTGTACTTGTATTTCTTGTTTGGTGCGGTATTGTACAGATATATTTTGAAGGGGTAAATGTGGAAGATGTCGAAGAAATAATTCAAGAAGCAGCGGCTAGTCTTTCTAATGATGAGCTCAAGGAATTAACTGAACAAGAAGAAAACAAAAATGTTGACAGCAGTGATTCAGAAGAAGAGCAAAAAGAACTTTCGATGGCGTTTGTAAAAAGGAGTTTGTCTACCATAACTGAAATAATGGATCAATTCATTGAAAATGATCCGAATTTTGACAGGAGCTCAAACGTAAGGCGTGGTGTTAGAGATGCTCTATCCGTTTATGAAGAACTTTTAAGAGAACAACGCAAAAGAAAAAGGCAAACAACATTAGATGCTTTTGTCACAAAAAGGCAGAACACTGAAAACGCGGAAGGCTAACTAAATATGACTGACTGAGAATTTTATTTGTTTTTTTTTTAAGAATATTCGTTTTGTTATTTATATTTTGTTTTTATTTTTGCAAGAAATAATAATGTGGTATTAATTTGGGCTTTAAGAAATAAATGTTTGGTTTTATTTTTATTAAAAAAACATACTTTTTAAATTTAATACCTAACCAATTTCCTAGCCATCTTCCCCTAACCCCAATATTTACATGTAAAGATAGCCTCGTTTAGCGCTGTTTCGCATTACGCTCTACTTTGATGGACCGTATCCCCCGCGTTAAGCGGGGTCTTACTGTACTAGTGCCTGATACTGAACGGTCAAAGGGGATTAAATATAGCTACTTCATGAATGATGTAAATCGAACTTGTAATGAAGTGGTTTTTTCTGATGTTAAAGCCAAATTAAATGTATATGCTTATTTTGAGGTCAAATGTAGTAGTTCTCATCCAGGTGTTGGGTTACCATTGAGAGTTTATCACAAACGGAAAATTAAAAATCTGCAAGGTTTCTTTTTTCAGCCTGGCTAGATATATAATTAATATTAAACTTAGGAATGTATGTTCCATTTTTCAGAAAATTATGCGTTCTTTATTTGTATGTGTATAATTAAGTTTATTTCTGAGTATTATGTTAATTATATGTTTTTTTACTGGCCTCAATATAGTTCTTGTTATGTATATCCTTGGTACTTAGCCCAGTGTTGTTGTAAAATGTATTAATGCTAATAACTGCTAATTAGTTTACTTTGAAAACTTGCTGTGGTAGTTACCGGGAATTGGAGTTCTGAAAACCCCCGCCCCCCGGGGAGAAAAGGGGTTGTGACGATACAGCTACTAGCACCCCTCCCGCGGGCACAGGTGCTGAAGTATAACTTCCTGTTTGTTCGCGGACGAAATGGACCATACCTGCAAAAAGCAGGACTGCAGATAAAACCCCCTGGGAGTTTCCGGACACAAGGAACTAATTATGTTTCTCTTAGCAGATAACAAAACGAGTGAAATCTTTGTGTAAGAGTTCTTCATGTGATTTTGAGGTGACAGGACGCATCTTTTACGTTCTAAACCATGCCAGTGGTTTCTGTAGAACAATAGTTTTTTTATGCTGTAACTACATTAAAAAGGACGCCTTTTTGCGTCCAATCTGCGTTAGCGGATATTGTATGATTTAGAGCTGTAATGATCAGTTTATTTTTATGTTTTAATCAAGAAATCTATTTTAGTTTATCAAATAAATAATTTAAAAGACAACCTGTCTTTCTTTCACCCGACACGGGTGTACTGACGTTACATTGCACTTCGTTCAGCCAATTGTCGACGTCGTTCAGATCCTGAATTTTCTGCTTTTTGTAACTGCAAAATCTATCTAATTTTGTTTTTCAACTGCATTAGACTGAAAGAGAGAGAGATATATTTCCTCTCTAAGAAAAGAATTTTATATGAAGTCATTTGTTTTTTCCTCGAAACTAAATTTGTCTCAAATTTTAAAAGCCTTTTTTTTTATCGATACTATGATATTGATTACATTATTATGATATACTGACTGAAGACTGATTTATGATATGTTAATTCATAATTGATTACATTGACTCTTGTTTACAATATTACGTATTTGAGTAGCTATATAGCGACATATATGTATTGTTGCTAAAATATGAACATGAATATGACGAAATGTTTTATTAATTGTGGTTCAGGCAAAATGTTAACATAGCTTTAACATAATAAGATATATTTAAAGTAATATCATGTACAGAAATTAAAAATTTGTGAACATGACATTATTTTAAGTAGTGTTTAATATATGTTGCCGCAGTATAAAGTATTGTTGTATAAAGCATTGTTACCGTCATAACTTAATATTGGTTAATGTAATATATATTTACCAATCTTTAAATAAATCATAAAAAGTTAAAAATTATCATGGTTGTAAATCTTTAAAAATGCGATTCGAACATAAAGAACTCTTTACACCTTATGACAAAACACTTGCCATGGATGACATCCCATAATAACCAATATTTTTCTGGAAACAAACAAACAAAAAGACATCGTCAGTGCTCGTGTAAAAAGTGCATTACTGAGTATAAATATTTAATCTGTTGAAATCTATTGGCGGATCAACAGCATAAAGGGAAGCACCACAGAACTGCCACGTTGAGGATGTAACGGCTATTATTCCGCCACCTTTTCAAACTTCTTTGAAAGAGCATCACCTTTTGTAGATGAGACCAGTGGAATGGAATATTCTGTTTACACGCAAGGGTTTGCGTGAGCAAAATACTTCATACCTTAAGGGTATAGTAGGTGGCGGCGTGTGAGCTGTTTAACAAAGAATGTTTTTATACACTCTTATTGAATCTCGGATCCTTGGGGCCAAGTATATCTTTGAGTCATAACTTTAGACTCCATGGCTGGATAATATGCGTTTTTCGATAGCAGTATTTTGGCGGTAAAATTATACATAGGCATTTCCAGGAGATCTTTGCGGTAAATGCTGCTTCTAAGAGATCGAAGGCTTCTGAGGAAGGGTAATGAACCTTTTTCTGAAATAAATTCCTGTATTGATAGATTTTTCTCCTCTCATCGATTAATAATTTCACTGAAAGTGCTACTGATAAAAAAAAGAGTCAATTCCAGAAGAAAGCATCTAAGATAAGAAGAAATTCGCTGAAATGATTATTGAATATTTTTTATTCGGATTCTAATAAAAATAATAAATACGTAAGATTTTTAAATATGTCTTCTTTTATTTCAGTGTATAAAGTATTTCTCCCGCCTTCTTAAAGAACCTTAGTAGTATAGTGGTCTGCACGCTCAATGCGTAATTAAAAGGTGCGTGGTTCGATTCCAGGCGAAGGCTTTGCTAATTTGTCATCTTGCTTGCTTCAAAAAAATACCTAATGTCTCTACAATTGAAGATCAAAAATACAAGTTTTGTTGATTCTAAAGACGAATGGTAAGAGACTTTCGATGCAAGTGCATTGTTCAAATAGAAGCCGGAATGAAACCATGCTGCACTGCTGTTAAGAAAGCAAAAGCAATTTAAAATATTCCACTTTAAAATTGAAAACGTTCAGAAAAATTAAGACCATTATTTTTCCCAGCATAACTTCACTCCGATGAAAGTAAGTTTTGAAAATTCTCTTTATTTCGAGCAAGCCTTAAGAAACCATGCCGTGAGATATTTCTTGCAATCCTTGCTTTATAAGGAGTTACAAAAATCAGATAGCGTAATGATATTTAGGAATGGTGGAATTTATGTATATTACACTTCATTCTAATGAAAAAATGGTTAAAGAGATTAATATGCAAAAAGAGCTCTGCTAATAGTTAATAAGCAATAGTTAACAAGTAATAGTTAAAAGAAAATATAATGAATAGTGTGAAGACATATAAGACAATAACAATGCAGCGAAGTTAAAAAGAGTTGAAAATAAATCTCATTAACGAAAGCAGAGAAATAAGGAGCTGATTGATAGGACTCGCATTCGACACTCTGTCCAAGCTTAAATTCATATAGAATCATTGTGTATTTTATAGACCTAATTAAAAGTTTTGCTTGCTGAACATAATGTATTATTTATTTAAATTAAAATACAAATAAGAAACGGGCAGCAATATAAAAGCAGCTTATAATTTAAGATATTTAATGAAATAAAATCGTTTATCCATTTTCAGAAATGATTTTAGAAAGATAAAATGATTTCATAGTTAATAACGTAATAAATTAGGTATTAAATCACATTAAATGTCACTGAAATAATTTAAATACGAATTCAGAATCCCGATAGTGAAATTTTATCTGGCTTATCTCCCTGTAATTTTACTCCTTCTAATCTATCATGCAGTAGTATGCGTCACAAAGGCTCCATAATCGACTGCAATCACGAATGCCTTATAGTTGATTGCAATCCTTCTAATAATTTTAAGCAATTTACTCCGCAGCTGTAAAGTGTAAAAATTTAGGAAACGAGTAAATCATCGCCAGATGTTCATTTAAATCGTTGTAACGAAATGATGCTTTTTTTTTAACAAGGCCCATCGTACATTGATACTGACACTATAAGAGATGCATAAACCCATAAAATAATTGGAGAAATGACAGTCTGTACGTTTAGGAATAACGAAGTAAAATATATAAAAAGATCATGACATATTGATGAAGTAATTACGAATTAATTCCCAATGCTAAGAATTTCTTACTCGTTAATGTACAGAACACAATAATCTGATGTAACCAACACAAGATATGCTTAAGTGTACTTAAATATGCAAGTTAAATTCTAATTATACGATACAATTTCGTAGTCTGATATTTTTATCTTCGTAAATTAATAAAACAAAAATTCTCAAGATGAAAATCATTTCTTCCTAATATTCTGGAAGATTAGTAAGGAGATTTTCATCCTTTTTGGAATTTTCGGTGTTACACAATAACTTTAGTACCTTTCTGTCATTAAAAAAAGTGTGCAGGATACATCTTCTTGGCAGCTCGTCAGTTCCATATCGTCAGGAGACGAGAAAAATGTGCAATGCCCTCGCCGGGCCTCGAATCTGAACCTCTCGAATACGTGCCGAGTGTGCTACCGTTACTCCACGAAGGCATGCAGAAAGGAGGAAGAAAATACTACCTTATACATACTTCAGTTACAATACTGATTATGTCGCAAAAATGTAAAAGTTAGGTATCTAAAACTGATTTGGGTTTTATTAATAAATTATTATACGTCAGAATGTTGCTCATTCACATTTTGATTTCTGTAACTTCAATATCACATATTTCGAATCAGAATTCACATTTTAGGTATTGAAAAGAAAATACAAGGAAAGGAATAATAAATAAGAAGGCAACAAAGAACTACAGTGCTACGCAAGAAGGCTAATACTAGCTCATAAAATGAAAAGATACTGACATACATTAAGAAGTACTGTTTTGTATCCTCATAACTCCCACTCAAGCAAAAATAAAACGAAACAAGTTGCATTGGAGGCAAATGCTTCCCTAGCTAGTAAGTTATTACAAGAAGACCAAAAAGTTAAAACTCCCATTTAAAAGAACATTTAGATGAATAATCAAGAAAATGGATAGCAATCAGGGAAAGAAATTCATTCTACGATACATTTGAAAGGGGAAAAACATGAATATTTGGATGCTAAAAAATAGTTTAGTCTAAAACTGGAAATTCAAGCTGCCTAACCTGAAAGCTTGATTAAAAGTAATTTTCAAATCATACGTTTCATTCGTAAAGATACTCTGCTGAGAGTTTCTATACATTTAATTTACAATTAAAACAAAAGACCGCACCCTGGAAAAAAAACTTTTATTCATAAGTCCTTTTCTAGCTATATTCTTTTAGTTGCTAGTGGTACGAACGAAGATGAAAAATATAATACTATCATAAATAAGCAAAATATATCTATTTTAACTATCAAATTTTTATCTGATTTTTATGTATTATGATGGAATAGAAATAATTCATCAATTTAAATTTAGTTGCCAGTTTCAATTAAGAAAATCTACAGTTTCGTTATTCGTAAAACGAACAACGTATGCTAAACCAGTAGAGCAAATAATAATTATAATTTAAGATATATAAACAATAATAATTAATGATTTCAAGATGAAATGTTCGAAGCTGCTTTTCGTGTTTCATTGCAAAACATGAGATTTCATTCAATCAACTCACATATTTTAATCACGACAATTTTAATAAACTTTAGTTTCGGAATAGTATTAAAAACAAAAATAAGTTAAACAAAAAATACCATTAAAATAAATAAAAAGCTGTTCTTACTTAGTGAACTCAAAAACTGATTTATGACAATAGTTGACGCGGTTGAAGAAAGTGAAAGAAATAAAATAAAATTTCGCTTTAACGAAGAAATTTTTTCCAAACCTGTCATAGAAATAACAAATAAGTAATGAGGGAAAAGTTTCTAAGAACATCGAAAGCTTTAAATAAAAGCTTTTAAAAACCAAAAAGGAGGAAAACGAGTTGCGTTTTTTTAATAAAGACTAAACAATCATCTGTATTATAATGGGTTGACCATAACACGCTTCGATCTAAAAGTAATTAAAAATCTATTCCAATTTTGTCTCGTTTTACTTTTCGTACTTACATGCTATGTAGGGAATTCAATATTGCAAACATAAATAAAAGTATATTTGTCTGTGAAAATAGTGCGACTTTATTAATATGAAACCAGAGATTTTGTAATGGAATAATTTTATATTTCTTTTGAACAGAAGCTGAAAAAAGAAGCAGTTTCGAGTCTGAAGCTGCGGAAGACTTAGAACTTCTGAGCTAGTGATGAAATGTTAGATTTATTGAGAAGATCTGAAGGTTTCTTACCAGTGAAGCGCTAAGAGGTAATGAGAGGAAATTAAAATGCTGTAACCAATCAAAGATTGATATATGTGGAGGTGGCGCATTGTATCGTTAATATTATTCATGCAAGCAACAGCATAAAATATGGCCATGGTGTCTGAGAGTATTAAGAGTAATATCTCTCAAGCAATAGTTTAGTTCTCGCATAGCACAGTAGTTTAAGTCATATTTCCTTAAAGACTCTGAAATGAAGTTAGGTTAAAAGAGCCTAAAATGCACAGAGAACTAAGAGGTAAAATAAGTGGCAGCAGATCAAAATATATTATTAAGAATTCGATAAACAAATTTATAAGTTGCTGGTTTTTGTCTGCATACATCTCTACTCTAGCAAGGCGCATGATAAGTATGTTCCTTTCCCACCTTAACTTAGAAGTTAATCTTCATGACTGAGATTCATGATATCCTCACCATATTAATTGCTTAACACTTTCCTTTCTTTCTTTTTTCGGCAGAGATTGCTACTAGGCAAGTAATCTTTACTTGTAATGTCTAAATTCTGCCATTTCAAGCAAGAGCAGAGATTGAGGTTTACTTTCGAAAAAACAACTTAATAATTTTCTTTATTGAACAGGATAATAAACATGACAAGAGTATTATCCAAAAATGATATAGCTTGATGATTGAAGAACTATGTTACGTATTTCATACTAATCCTTGGCAATAACGGCAGCAGATGGAGAAGGAATAGACTTATACTTAAGAACGTATCATTATTTCGTCCGAAAATCAAAAGCTGCTTAACTATGTCGAAGATAAGCTAATATTCAGATTTAACAATGAAATTATCTTTCATGTGAATATATCTCCCTTCTTCATTTTTTCCCAAATATACTATGTAATTACTAACCCGCCAAAAGAAAGAAATATATGATAACTTAAGATTCTAGTTTATTGACTTTCCTGAGACTCCAAAGAATTGTTAATTAAAATACTAGTGAAGTGATAGTGGCGGTTGAGATTTCTAATGCAAGAGGAATAACACATATTTGGAGTAAAAAAATTAAATTAAATCATACGCTTCTGTTGCTATGCTCGGTGCTATTTAGAAAGTGATAACAGGAAATTTCAAATTATCCTAAAAATGTATTTTCAGCCTTGTAAATGCAAAACGAGCTTCAGAATTTTTAATAAATTATTTTTTAAATATTTTTTTTTCAATTCATCTGTAAGACGGGAACACCGGAAGCAAAATTCTCCTTTAGCCTACAATGGGAGAGAAAGCTTGCGAGTTAGTGATAAATTGGATGGTAATGCTCAATTGTTTCGGTGTCACATAATATCTTGGTTCAGAAAATGATATAAAGTTTTTATTGAAGAGCATTTTGTTTGTGTCCATATAATATTCTGTGAGAAATACAGATGTTCAACAACTTTACGAATATGGATATCTGCTGCTCCTTACATAGAAACCACAATACCTTAACCTCTACGACAGAACTTTCAGAATTAGGAATCTAAATCTGAACCAATACATATTATTAAAACCACAAATATACAAAATATACCACAGAACAAGGATTGTGACAGTTTGAAATGTCACCAGTCAGAGCGCGCAGATACCCCACATTTTAACGGCTCTTGTAGAAAGTTTTATAAGGCCTTCTTACGGTCCTTATCTCATGCATTTGAAAGATGCTGCAGTATACGAGTATTTTGTAGAATACTTATGGAAGCTGTGGAGGAGCTCAGTTTAAGACTGTTATATTTTAAATGTAAAGGAACTTGGGAAAGGTTAGCTGTCTTAAGAATAGCGTCTTTTAGGGAAGTGTGCCCATATATTCTAAGGAATACAAATTTATTTGCTATTAGTGAGGTTCTCAAGTAGATTTCTAGAGCTAAGCAGTTATCTACACTCAATAGACAATATCTACCTTTACTTTTGAGGCAAACTGATAGTAGAATGTGTGTAAGAAGATATGGCCTTTCTCACAGCATTAAATGACAATCTGTTAGTATATCCGTATTTGCTTATGTTGAATTCTAATATGACTATATGTATATATGCAGCTGCCATAAATGCCTTGAGAGTGCTCAGTCGGATAAACGTTAGTGTTATTAATCTATGGAATGTTTCCATGACTCAAATTCTTTCTGAACATCTATTCCAAAACTTTGAATATTTTGAAGTTCAAATAGCGATGATACCGTGACTGCAGAATGGGACTTTGACAGACTAATTGACCTTTGCATGGGAGAGTCGAAGAGCTTTGAAGAAGACGGAATTTAAGAACAACTTTTGAGAAATAAGGTTAAACTTTTAAAGTTAAATGCAATTATTGTCAAACGCTGAATATCAAATTATCTACTCGTATTTGAAGCTCGTACGGTTAACAAACGACTGCATGTGTACAGGATCATAGTAAATGTAAGAATAAGCAAATATATGTGTGGAACATCCAAACGTAAGATTTAGACTTGAGACAATTGAGAGAACACTCGAAAGTATCAGTTGAAATAACTAACAGACTTGAACAACTTGTAGTCAGCTAACGAAAGGACTTTGTGCCCTATGGGATTTAGAGTACGCGATAAATGAATCTTCAGAAAACCATTGGGAAGCAAGCGACGGAAAAGCAATTCTTCAAACCAGGAGTTCGGGCCCTGGAGCTTCTAATGAACGAAGCATTTTTGTCACCCCGATGTCACAAACAGGCTCTATGAAGTAAGAAAACATTTCATTTGGGACAGAAAAAAGTGGTGCAAGGTCCTTTCATATTAAGGAAGAATATGGAGTGTTCTCAGCATGAAAGAAACTCAAGTCATGGTTTTGAAAGAATTATCTACTTTGTAGGGTTTATATTTATTTTAAGTAACATTTATTTTAAGCTATCTTTCCTGTCAAGCCTTTACTTTCCCCTAGAATTGCCAATGCCAGAGTATGTAAATTTTAGTAGAACGCGCAGAGTATTCAAATTTTAGCAGAAGTAAATTGAGTTTAAATAGAAGGGAAACGAGATTGTAAGTGTGCTTCTTGAATCGCGAACGCGAAGGTTGCTAGGTAGAAATTTAAGAACCGCGCGTTTCGGCAGTTCGTTGAATCTTTCAACTTCTTAAACAGTAAGTTTGCTGAATCTCAGCTGGATCTTAGAACGCCGTTAAGTTAGTTACGATTATAGAGCCTCGTAGGTAGTGATTTCGTTATTTATTCATCCTGTCATTTATTTTTCGTTGTACTTTTCTATTTTGTTAAATCGCCGGGTCGGCGTAGTTTGTGAGCGTCAAGTGAACGCAGCTGTATTTCTAAAGTGGAATAAAAAGGGATTTAAACTCTTCTTACGAGTTTGTGTAATTTACAGTTCAAAGCAGTCACTACCACTGTTGCTGACAAGTTGGGGCCTCGCAACATTATAACCTATTTATTGTATTTTTACCATAAACCCAACTTAGTGTAACGAAACACTTAGTGGACCAATATTTTTCCCTAGGAAGATAAATAAATATGTGCAGATATGATGTAAACTATGTGTTGTGTGACATAAAGAAAGGGTCATCACCAGATAACGAATAGAGTATAATGATAAAAGTTTGCTGTAATATTCATAATTTATTAATTTCTAATCAAGTAACTTCGACTATCACCGAATGTCTTGAAGAGGACTATATGTAGTGAATTTGGAGCATGCAGCTAGCTTCATTGGAATAAGGAGCTAAATTTCAATTCTGTGTCCATGAAGTTAACCAGGCATGCAGAAAGTTCCAGTATTTCCCCTTTTAAATCCACATTCAATCGACATGTCACATGGGTGAGCAACGCCTTCGTCAGAAATCGAACCATGGACCTCTGGAATACGCGTCCAGAGTGCTGACCACTACACTACGAAGGCGGGAGAAATATCTTATACATTTAATTTTTATAATTTACTAAGTTACTTTTTTGTACATATGTGCATAGAGAAACAGAAACCTAAGAACAGTTCCCCTATATTTCTGTGGGTTTGGGAAATTCCATTTGTTCAAAAGTTGCTCAATCTCTCTGTAAACTTTGTAGAGACATTAGGTATTTTATTGGAACCACTACACCACGAAGGCACGCTAGGAAAGCGGGAGAAATACTTATATACTCCCCCTTTTAAAGAGCGACTGGGGTTTTTAGGGGACCCAATCGCCAAATCTTGGGTGAGGAGACTTATCATCCAACATAGTTTTAGTTCGGGCGCCATTTTAGAGACATTAGATATTTTTTGGAAAAGCCGGAGAGATGAAAAACTAGCAACGCCTTCGTCGGAAATCGAACCACGGACCTCTGGAATACCGGCCCAGCTTGCAGAACCACTACACCACGAAGGCATGCTAGGAAAGCGGGAGAAATACCTCATAACTTATTTTTGAGATTGTGACAAATTTTGAGCCGTTTAGTTCAGGATGGAAATTTCCAGTACATTTTATTGATTTTTTAAGAGGTAAGTGTGCTGCACCCACAAATAACCACAAAATGTTAAAATTTTAAATCCTAAAAAGATAATTTGGAATGCTCACTTAAAATGTCTGCTGCTGTATTATTTTCCATCACTTCAAGTTCACCGCTTCATTTATCTCATAAATAGATTTTATGAGGTCAAGATTAATAAAATTATTTACAAAATTATACAGCGTAGTAATCTTGTTGCAACCCAGTAACACGATATACAAGTTTACAGCTGGTCACACATCAAAGTCAGCTTAAAATTCAAAACATGTCCTACATACTGGTACCCTGCCATCGAAACAGTGATGTCATTAATTAATAATCAGCAGCTTAGAAACACCTTTTTAGCTGACAGAAAAAAGAATAGGCAAAAATTATAGCTTCGTTAATAATATATTATTTCAATGGCGAAAAGTGTACTCGTATGTTTCTTTTAATTTGATCAATATAAAATATAAAAAGCTTTACAATTCTAGCAAATACAAATTATTTTTCCATAGTAAAAAAAAATAATAAAAAAAGAGAAAAAAAATGACAGGTTTCAGATTTTAATGTTAGTCCAAAAGGGTTTGTTAAGGCTTTTACCGTCTCCCTGAGCTCGCAGTCTATCACTCTGCTGTTACAGTCACTCTTACTAACATACATATTATTCCTCAATTTTGTTATCAATTTCATCATTTTCTTTGAGCTAGCGCCATATAAATTTCAATAGAAAGTTACAAATGTTTTAAAAGTGGTATAGGTTTGGAATTCCCGATGCAGGCTTACGTTTAGGCACACATTTTCCCTTTTTCTTCGATCGTTTCTCAGCTCATCATATCAGTACCCAATTTTCTTCCTAAGAGGGTTTTACAAAACTTTTCTTTGTCTTTCTGTTATTAACGTTTTTTGAGTTTACTTCATTTATGAAATATCACGTTCTTGCTTAAGCCATATAAAATTCGATTCAACAACAAAATCACAGAATATTTAAAAACAGCATATCTTCAGAATTACCGATGGACATTCTTGCGCGCTTGAGATAAAAATGGTTTTTCGTACAGCGTACATACACTGCTCGCATTGAAATCGCAGAGTCTATTAATCTAAAATTTACAGAATGCGAAATTTCTAAAGTTTAACAGAATTCTAAAGTTTAACAGAAAGAAAACAAATTCGAAATTCAAAATTGGGGCTTCCAGTTGCCCATGTGTGAGTGGAAGACTACATTATTCAAAATTTGAGGGTTCTAACTGTGGTTGTTTTTTATTTTTTAAAATGCGAGAAACTGGGATGCATTCATGCAGATTTTTCATTATTTAAATTGTTAATTAATGAATTTAAGCTGAATTATGAATTTCAATGAACTGTCTTATTTAAATTTGATTTATTAATATTTAAACATATTATTTTAACATAGGTGGTCTTGTAGTTTATTTCTGAAATATTTACTAAGCTCTCTCTTCGACCTATTTCCAGCTCCTTACTTTCTTTTTTGTATCTCTTGTGGTGCAGGACGGCAGAATCTGGTCCCTTTTAGGCTAAAAGGTGTTAAGGAAATATTGTGAAAAAAATACCCTGTCAAAAACTGAGAGGGAAAGATTTTAAAGTTTAATATAGTATATCTGTGCAGATTGTCAATAGACCTGGCCCAAGTATAATAGCGAAACATTTTATAGGATATTAGATGAATTATGCATTTAGACTAACATGGGAGAATATATATCTTCTTATATTTACAAAGTGACAAGTATGTAACTCTTTACAACAAGTTACATGTAACGTAATTCTGTAAATATATTAATGTTTTTAATTACGTATTAACGTATTACGTAATTTTAATTACGTATGTCTTGAATTAAATGCATTTTTTAAATCAGTAAGATTAAAAAAGTAAAGAAATATTATTTTTAAGAGCAGCATCTATTTCTTTTAAACAGTTTAGTTTGTTAAGATTAATTATGAAAGAATATTTTTTTACTTTTTTGAAAGGCAACAGAACAGGATCTAATGAAATGTGAGAAAATCCAAAAACACAATAAATTAAAGCAAAAAATAGCATAAATACATTGGAGTTACAGGGTATTATTTTGAAGGGAATGTATGAATATGCACAATGAACTCTAATGCCCTGTTTCATAAAATAATTCTCAATCCCTTTTTGATCATAACAATATGGAAGTGCATTTGCAGACATGATAGCTATATAATTTGAAATTTGGATCTATTTCTTTACATTATTAGTACGGCAAATTATAAATTTTGCTGTGTTTCTAGTAACGACGATTAGTAATTTTTACCTAAGCCGTGATCACATTTTAAATAAATCCTTTGAATTTTTATATCTATAAATATTTTAGTAAGTATTATAAAATTTATAGCAATATATGCAATTTTTTTTATTGTCTAAAACCCAATTTTGCAATATATTTATCCTACTGTTATTTTGATTGCAAACGTTCATATTTTTCCAGTATTTGAAGCTTTACTATCAGAAATAAACTGGAATTTTGCTCAAGAATATTTACATTCAACTACAGCTCTCTTATAGTCGAATGCATATCTGTGAGTAGGTCGTAAAAGAATTTTTGCAAGCCAGATATTTCGAGCAAAAGCGACGTCATAATATTCAAATTTATACGTCATTCTCTTCCGTACATAGACCATTTCCAAATAAATCTGATTAAAACTAGTCAACCAATTAAAACAAATAACTAAAACGAAAACATATTCTGTTATTAAAAACTTAGTAAGCCACCAATTGTTTAAGAAGTCAAATAATGCTCTAATTTAAAATGACCAATCGACATACAACATTGTTAGCCCAAAAAAGGACCTTAGTTCCGATTGGCAAATTAGTCTCGAAACGGCATTTTACATTGAATCACTATAAGCGGCGTATCATTTTTCAAACTATTGCCAACAAATATTAAAGCCCTGTATCATATTTAAAGAAATTAAATAATGAAGAATTTGCATGAATTTAATGGTAATAAGAATGGTAAACTAAACCAAATTTGAAAATAAGCTAATAGTTCAAGACTACGCAAATTAATTTAAGTTGACCCAGAAAACTATATCGCTGGGATATTAAACTTCAGCGGTAAGACTGTGAAGCCGAGATTCAGAACTGAAACAGCTTTCGCCCTCGGCAGCAAAGCACGGTCTGATTAACCTTATCGGTACCTTCAGTTTGAATACACTCTCGTTCATCCCAATTCATTTACATTCTGGCGAGAAAACGCGAGAGAACAAGAAATGACATTGCTAAAAATTTAAATAATTATTTGTAGAAAGGATATACGCTTCACAGTGTATTATTAATTAATTTAGCATCATTTTCTACTGAGATTTTCATATTAGTTAAAAAAATTAAACTTTTTTTTATTGTAAATGAATTAACTTGTAAATGAGCTTTTTAAACTTTGTTTAAAAAAGTTCCTTTACAAGTTCGCTCACACTATTCATGATACATAATATATAGATTTTTCTCTTAAAATAATCGATGTATTTGTCCATTGTAACATTTAAATAAAATTTGCTCCAAATAGAGTACTCTTAACTTAAATATGCAACTCGTTCTAAAAGTAAAGTATCATTTGCTACACTACACCATTTCATAAATTATGTGAAGAAACTATTAGTGGGTTCTCATATTTTCCCCATTTCTCCATAAAAAAATTTTAAAATCTGTTTGAAGTAAAACAATACATCATAAAACTCATCTCAGGTCTTTTCAATGAATATTATATGGAGATTTATATTTGCGTAATATGTTGTCACTAATATGTCAACTAAGCAGTTGACAGATAAATTCTCTGTTGACTTGCCAGTCTTATCTAAATCGGCGTAAAATGTTATGTGATAAAAACTGTTAAATATAATAGAGTGTTTAATACTTAACTACGTTCGCTCTTTGTTCATGTCATGCAAATTATGTAATGTAAATTCGACACCAAATAGAAGTCTCTGTTTATATTTGAAAAAACAAGTTTTTGTTGCTTTTCCCGTGAAATTCACAAATATAAGTTACCGTATATTCCGGCTTATATCGTGCACCAGTGTATAATGCTCACCTATAATTTCAAAGAACAGTTAATTTAACAATGGCATACTTAATTGAAAAACGATTAGGGAACGATATATGCGCAATTGATGTGAAAGGAAAAAAATGATTTATGTAAAACATTAGGTCACGAAAATTCTCACCTCACCGTAGTGCTTCTTCGCTTAGCGGATGGTAACTCATGGTTACTTTTAAAAGAAAGACGGTGTCAAAACGTTATTTTCCGAATGGTGTTTTCATTCATTTTAACGAGAAGGCATGGATGGACGAAAACAGCGTGAAATTATGGATAAGAAATATTTGGCAAAACCATCCTGTTGCCTTAAAGCATGCAGAAAATCATTTAGTTTGAGACATTTTTCAAATCCCATCTAACAGATAATACGAAGAAATTGCTGAAAGAGTGTAATGCAGATTTGCAAATTATTACAGGCAAATTAACGTCATTATTTTAGCCTTTAGATGCGTGTACAATAAATCATTCAACGAAAATTTAAAACGGCAATGAAAGACGTGGATATCAGGTAAAAAAATGTAGTTGTTGAAAAATCTCACGAATGATTTTTGTATCGCCGTTAGAAGGCGCTCTTTTGAGAAAAGACAGTTTAGTTCAGTTTGCGGTGTAGGAAGATGATATCCATCGATACACTCTGGGTTGCCTTGTAAATAAAATGATTATTTTTGTAAAATGTTGATGTATTGGCTTCTATATTAGCATTAAATATGACCACAGCTCTCTCTCAAGTCAGACATATAATATTTGTTTTCATAGTAGTACTTATAATAATCTACATGGAATGGAAAATGAATATTTATTTGTAGATCAAAGAAACAGTGATGATGAAGATGAAACAAAATTCGATGATGTGCCCAAAGATATAACGGAAGATAAATATGATGAAATTTTCATGATATCCGATAATGTACATTTTTAAGTTCAAAAGCTATATAATTTCTTTTAAATAAACAGCACTTAGGTACACGCACAAATCTAATTTTTGTGTTCTCATTGTTTTCTTATTTTTAAATCTGCCATTTTTATATTGGCCGTATAATGCGCACCCGTAAATTTCGATACTATTTTCTGTATTAAATGTGGTCATTATACGTCGGATTGAGGTTTGTCAACGTGTAAAACTAACCCACTTTTCCTCAGAATCTTCAAACGCCCCTATCAGACAATACCAGCACGAATGTTTCGTAAACATTTTTCAGCACCTGCTATCCACTACTTGAAAACGAATAATGGAAGATGAAAAAAAGTATTGCATATTGAGGGAATGGTGCAACTTAGTCTTTTCCTATTTTGAGTCATTCCGTATTTTGAGAGTATTTTTCCAAACATAAGAAATAGCAAAATATTACATCATGTATTTATATAGCAGTAATGTAACCTAGCTTTAGTTATTACTGCATGTTTAATATATTTCACTGACTACTTTCTTTCTTACTTGAACTAAACCTTTCCTTGTTGATATTAAAAAAGTAAAATAAAAAAATATGCTTTCTTGAAATAAATTAATTGAAAATTTCAAACTATTTCTTATTATACGTATGAAGGAAGTTATCGCTTTAAAATGTAAGTTAAACCTTAAAACGTAAAGTATTCTGTGCTGTTAGGTTAAGTTTGGTTTAGTGTATTATAGCAAAGCCCGTTAGGGCTATCTGCCTAAGGGAAGGGAGGCTTTCATGGAGGACGTTTTAAGAAAAACTGGCACGCATACATGGCTATACATGGAGAAAATTATGAAAACGTCCATACAGCAAAGTCCGTTCCCAAGGACTCTAAAACCCAGTATTCGTCGGAACAACCAGTATTCAGCGATATTACCGCTTGGCTGCTGGTGAACCCTGTGCTGCTAGAATTACTTGGGGGGGGGGCGCAAAGATGGCTTCCGATGTCTCGATGCTATTCCGCAAATATGATGTTCAGAGGATTCTTTCTATTAAAGACCATTATGTTAGTAACTAATTACGAAAAGATGACGTCGCCTTGTTACGCCTACGATTGCGGATTCGAGAGTTTTTCTGCGATAAAATTTGCGAGAGAAGTAAATTTTATCTTAAAACTTAGATCTTTCTAATTCAGACATATTTCATAGAGTTGAAGCAACGTCTGCTCCGAAAACTACTTTTGTATGATATGTTTATTATTAATGAAATAAAAAATGAAAAATCAAGGACTATAATTAATAATTCTTCAGTTATGAAATAAAAAAACTTAATTTTTTTTTCGAGCAAAAACTGATGCCAGAAGAACGAAACGTATTTTCTCCATCATTCCGAAAAATACAAATTGACAAACTGACTCATGTTAAAGGGTTTCAAACTACCGACAAGTAATTTATAGAAGCTACGTGCATAATTAAAAAAACTATTGAGTTTACTTAGTTTATTTAGAATCGTAAAGAAATAAATGCAAACTGCCTGTATATGGAATTACGTAAACCTACTTGTAGATGGAAGTTGGAATTTTATAGAGCTGATAAGAAACTGAAACCGAAACCGAGCTGGAACCAGATAATTGCTCGTCTTAGTAAAATCTCATATCTTTACAGTTCTAAAATCATAATTAGGATTTCTCTTAATTAATCCACTTTCTTATGATTTAGATCTTACATGCTGCAAATGAAGCCGACTAAGACGAGGGTTTTAAATGTTTTAAATATAGAGATTTTGTCAGCGACGGTCGCGAATTTATTTCCTTTCCTCCAGCTTTGCTAAGTTGTAACGTCGTGTATTCTTTTCTAATATAAAGTGTACGCAACGGTGAAAAACTGTTTAGGGAATCATCACTAAATTTTAAAGTACTACAAAATCAGCACAAGCGTGTATGGAAACCTTTATTAACCCAAATACACTGCTGGCCATTAAAATTGCAACACAGGAAAGGAATAATCTGACGAAAGTCGAAATCAGATGAAAGAAAAAAGAGGTTGAGATATGAAAATGATTAGTAATTCAGCTTATTTAGACGAGGCAGGAAGAGAAATGACATATGACGCACTGCGTAAAAGAAAATTGTGTAGTGGATTTCTCATTAGGAAAAAGGTTAAGTGAAAACGCAAAAAGGTAATTAGACGCAAAAAGATGTAAGGTCGGGGTTTGCTCAGTATATAATGTTATACCTCGAATAATAAGAAAAAATGCTTACCAGCAAATGTCTGAATTCCATACAGGCAGGATCGTTGCCTATCGAAGAGTGTGGATTATCATTCCGTGATATCACCCATCTCACTGGTCGACATCCAACCACTGACATGCGAATATGGAATCAATGGGTTGCTGAGGGTCTTACTGAACAATATGCAGAATCTCAACGCCCTCCCATGATGAATCACATCAGGAAATGGGCATGTTTGCAGCACGCCCAGTATCAGCTCGTAAGGTATGTCGACGTTTTCAGCAGCGTGAACTATCAGCAGGTTGCCCTATCTTAGAGGCCTGCCAAAAGCCATCTTTCATCTTGGTCTTGGTCTTGCATTATTTTCCAACGGGATAATGCGAGACCACATATTGCACGTCGTGTTCTGAACTTCCTCAATACACAGGGTATTTGATTTATGCCCTGCTTCTGGTCTCCACATCTATCACTCATTGAAAACATCTGGTCATAGGTTGCTGAGAGACTGGCCCGCCATCCCTCTCCAGCTAATAAGGTTGATGAAATGTGGCATAGACTTGAAGCAGCATGAAATGAGTTGCCCGTTTCTGTCATCAAAGCCCTGTTCGACTTCATGCCTAACCGGGTAAAGGCCGGTTTAGCTGAAAGGGGTGCCGGTTGTTTCTACTAATTTCGCACCCCTGTAAACTCCAAAAATGCTTGCAAATTTAATCATTTTGTCTTCATGCCATACTGTTTACGTACAATAAATATCTTTTTTGTATTTGCTTTCCTTCATGGTGTTTCAATTTTAATGGCCAGCAATGTAAATTTCGGCATCAACACGTGCTTGCGGAAGCTAACACTTTTAGCTCAAATCAAATGGTAATGGATAAACTTAAAATTGCTGAAGTTTAAATATAGCCGCTAGAATTCAGATCGTTACAGGATCAAAGCTCTAATCGTACAGAATTCAAACCGCAAGAGAATCAAAGTTAGTAACGTGGCCTTCAGGCAGGTAGAACACGCTCTGATTTCACCCTCCAAAACCTTCCTTTAAATACTTCATTTTTTCTACCAAGTTTGACTATCGCATGTGCTGTAAATTTGCAATCTGGCAGGCAAATGATATGAGGCTTGACAGGTGACAGGCGACGGATGACGGGAACGTTTAATGACTACCAGAGGTTAGCAAGCATAAGTCCCATGCTCTCAACTATCTAGTGGCAACAACAACCTGGAGCGGCAAGAGGCAATTCAAGGAGACAATTTAGATCTTAAGTTAAAAAGTGGGTTGCATTGCCATTTAAGGGCATTAGTTGCTCTACAGATAATTGTGGCTTACAGTAGTAGTAGATTAGTTGCACCGATACAAGAAAATGAATATAAATATACATATGACGTATGAATAAAACACGTACGACACATTAAAAACACATAAGTACAATTACAGACATATGTAGACGTAACTTATCCATGATATATAATCACATTGTGGTGTTGCGCGGCCCCAACCTACACGCAACAATAATAATGACTGCTATGAACTGGAAAGTACACAAAACTCTTAAGAAGAGATTAACTCCCTTTTTATTCTACTTTAGAAGTTACAGATGCGTGCACTTGGCGCTCACAAACTACGCCGACCCGGCGGTAAAATAAAAATAAGAAACTAAAAATGAATAATAACAAGTTACTACCTACGAGGCTCTCTAAAACGTAACTAACTTAACCGCGTTCTAAGAAACAGCTGAAATTTCAGCAAACTTTCTGAATATTAAGTTGAAAAATTCAACTATCTGCCGAGGCAAGCACACAGGCCAAAACGCGCGGTTCTTCAATTTCTACCTAGCCACCTTCATGCTCGTGAAGCAAGAAAGCACACTTACGAACTCGTTTCCCTTCTATTTAACTCAAATTACTTCTGTTTAAAACTTGAATACTTTGCGCGTTCTACTAAAATTTACATACTCTGGCATTGGCAATTCCATGGGAAAGTAAGGCTTGATAGGAAAGATAGTTTAAACTTAAAATAAATGTTAGTTAAAATAAATATAAAACCTACAACATGAATACAGCATAAGGTACACTGCGCATGGTGCAGAAAAATGGGGCAGTTCTATATTTCCCGTTCTACTGGGCCTATTGATGAAATTCAAGTTGCATTTTGCACGTCTCGAAAGCGCGACTTAGGATATGTATTAGATTTATATAATAGCATTGTTCTAATATAGGTCTTTTGACACAAAATCGGACCTTTTTCTGAAATAACATGCCAATGTTTCTCCATATTTCAATTCTATGACTCAAATTATTCTTAAATATTAAATTTTGCAAACTTTGGTATACGAAATTTACGGAGAAATTCAAAAGTTCATCTTGGGGCATTTTTCTCAGTTTGTACTAAGAATAATTCACTTGGCGAACTTCTTAATGTGTGGCAACCCATTTTCCTTCCTCCTTCCACACTGTATGAGCGAAAAAAGTCACATTGTTCTTACTTTCAAATAATTTTAACAAAGTGCCTAAACCACATTTGATGTAATTATCGCCCTCAAGAAATATGCTAAATTTCAAAATGCGCCAATGTATAAATTCACTTATATTTTCGGAAATTTTGAATAAAAAACTCTGATTTTCTGCAGGTATGCGTAGAAGTACATCTGCTTTAAGATGATGGTAAAAGTTTACAGATTATAATTCAAAAAGGTTTTCGAAAAAATTATAAAAATTATTTAAAAATACAAATTTTAAAAATAAATCATAAAAATGAGAAAATTTTATTTGGAATGAACCTAAATTTCGAAATGTGAAAGTAAGAATCAAATAAGTTTAATAAAAAAAGAGAGATTTTGCAAACATGTGCCAAATTCAATTAACATTGAAGAGCTAAAATTTTGAGAGCTAATTTTTTAAAAAACCTACTAGTGCGATTTTCACAAAACTTGGCATTTTGGCATAATTTAAGTCGTGGAATCGAAATATGGAAAAAAAAGTGGCATCTAATTTCAGGAAAAGTCCGATTTTGTGTCAATATACCTATATTAGAACAATGCTATATATAAATTTAATACATATCCTGAGTCGTGCTTTCACAAAATGAAAAATGGAAGCAGAATTTCGTCAAACGGCCAGGTAGAACGAAAGATATAGAACTAAAAATTTTTTTTCGAAGCGTACATGCTACAACCAGTACAACCGGAACACGAAATACTAAATACGGAATACTTAATACTTACTATATGCTAAGTGCTACAAAATTTGCGTTATTTACTGTATTATACAGGATACAAAGTTGTGTTCTTAAATGCAGATAGCGATACGATAAAATGCACATAAATGAAACATTGATACAATAAAATACACATAAATACATATATGACACATACAACACATAAATGACGAAGCTTGAAAATCATTTAACTTCAAACAACGACTTAGAAAACTAAAAGGAAACCTAGTTTAGATAGTAAAGGTAGTTTTCCAGCGTTAGCCATTTTACTAGCCGAAGTTAATTCGTGCCATTAAAATGCTTGACCCAGTACTTAGTTAGGCAAATTTGTGCAGTCTCTGACTACGAATACACTGCATGCTTTAAATTCAATTTTCTATAAGTTCATACCCACAGGTTGCGGCGTTTGATTTGTACATACAAACTGTGCCCCTTTTAAGTTTAAGATTTAAATTTATATTCTTCATAAAACTTTCTGATACTTTTCTCAGAGGTAGCAATAATTCACTTGGCTGTCCAGTAGGGTCTAAACAACTTTTAAATTAGCATTACAGCATTACACAAGTTAGATGAAAAATAAAATAGCTTCACACAATCTTTATTGTTGAACATTTCGTTTGACAGATAAACTTCATAAAATGAGGAAATGTTTTGGGGACATAATATAGAAGAAGATGTTAAGAAGTCTTCACTTTCTTTCATTTCGAAGAAATTACAGTATCCTTGTCATAGAGAAAGATAAGAGATTTCTTACCCGTCCACTGTCAGAAAACATTTAAAAATGATTTAATCATATAATGTTTAAATCATATATCGTTTCTGACACCCAGAAGTGAAAGAGGGAGAAACAGTGAAGAAGTGGAAAAGTGAGTGAATTAAATAATGCCTAGCCCACTAATTTCTTCTCAAAAAAGATTAATTCGACGCCCATTAAAAGTCCCAAAGCAGTGAATGAGGAGTCAAAGAATAGCATCCTTTATTGTTAAACTCGAAACTTTAAAGACAACTTCCACCTGACTATCAAGCATTTTTGAAAAGAACCGTACCGTATGATTAGGAGATAAATGAAGTGCCCAGAGATAAGTTAGCTCTTAATTATAGTGTTACGAATGACTTTACCATAATTTTTAAAGGTTAAATTCACGGAAAATGCAGGCTGTTATTCCAGGACTCTCACTCATATACTACTTAAATCAGAGATAGTCAATCTGGTGTCTACTTTGTATAAAAGGGCGTTTTGAGATTTCATGGAGGGCCATAGCGGTTTTTATTCGCTGCTAAAGATCGAAACACAATCACGCATACAGGGATGTATACATATATACACATGTGAAAGTTCAGTTCTCTTTTTATTTGACCATTCGCCACGCTCAGTGCTACCCTATTTCGTATATTTATACGGCTTTGTCACTTCTCTTAGGTATTGCTCTGTGACAAAAATTGCGTATATTGGGGTTATAACATCTAAAAACACGTGAGACTAAAAGAAAATTTGCTGACAAATGCTAATCTTATTAAACATATGGAAAAACAATTTGGAGTTTCAAAGCTATTTTGAACTTGAAGGTGTATGACTGGTTGAAAAATCCTCTCACAGCAAATAATCCTGCGACTGATTTTATTTGCTGAGAAGAACTAGTGGAACTCACATATGATGAAAAAAATAAATATAATTTTAATAGTGATGGGTACGAAAACTTTGGCTAAATAAAATCCTGCATCCTAATAAATAAATTCCTGCATCACTTAAAAACACGTGGAAAATGATATTTACTTTTTGATATCGTTCCCTACTTTGTTTCACCTAAAATCAGGCTATAGAGCTGTTATTAATATTATGACCATATATGGACTTATTTAGTTTTACTAACCAGTTACTTAAAGTTAATTAATTTTACTGTCTTTCTTGCTTTCCCGCCAAAATGCTAATTTCTAGTTCGCATGTATTTAAATGAGGTAGAAAAGCAGAGAATATTAAAAGGAAGGTTTTATGCTGTAAGAATTAGAGCATGTTGTACCTGCTGAATTTCTTAATAGCGGTTTATCTGCAGCATTGCGTTATTCTTGCCATTAAGCTTGTCACGCAGACTTTAAGTTTGAGCCAGCTTCCAACTTGCGCGCATTCTTCTGCGTAGCCGTTGGACTAACTTAAAATTTACTTAGTTAATTTCAATTCCTTTGATTTACGCCATAAAAGCTGGCTGGTTCTGTGAACATGAGCAGTACCTTCTATTAAATTACTGAGTTAAATAAAAGGGTTTTTTAAACCTTTCCACATCTCTGTTGGGCTTTCCAAGGCATAGCAATAATTCGCTTACATCTTCCAGACTTTCTAGTAGTTTATGTTGCCGAAGTAGGTGAAACTCAAACAGAAGAGCCGTTAAATATTTCCAAAAGATAAGATATTCCTTTGTTCCTTATAAAATTTAACCCAGACGTCAAACATTTAATATCGCAGTACATCCCCATGGATCCCATTCGTGATAAATTAAAATGTTTACATTTAATTTTCATTATCAGGAATTTAAACAATTCGATATTTTTAATACATTTTCTATCTTTTATAAATATACACAAAGTATAAATAAATGGATAAATTTAACTGTATATTTTTACTAAGTCTCCAGTCAAAAATTGCTTTATAACTGCACTATATTAAGCTTCGGTGGAACCATTGGACGGTAAGGAAATTTTACTGTCTACAAAGTAGGCAGTAGTTGTAAACAGGTTGATTACCCATGATTTAGATTAAACGTGTCTCGTATAAAATATGAACACAAGACTCTTTATATTTTTTTTTCAGATACTTCATCCTCTGAATATTTTTACTTATTGAAAATATGTACGTAATTGTAAAAAATGTAGCTTTCTTACTGGTAATAATACTTAGAAAAATAATGATGCATTTTGGGATTGCACGTAGGAGTCAATAAATGTTTTCATCTAGATGAAATCATCAAAATATTTGTATCTAGGTAAGAAGTACCCAAAACGTATGTTGTATAAAGCATGAAAATAACCCTCCAGATTTTCACTCCTTGAAACAGACATACGTACTGAAAGAATTATGCTGGCAGCCATGATTATCGGCTACTGCGCCACTTCAGACAGCTCTGTTATTGGGATTAAAGGACAAACTTCTTAAAGGCTAACTGTGAACGCATCGCCGCCTCAGCCATTCGCCGTAAGATGGTTGAAAGTGGCAGGGATGGTATGGAAGAAGCTGTAACACGTTTGACTAGCGGATAATGGTGCTGTTTAGAGTAGTCTGGGCCTGTTGCACAATCATCCGGGCCTGTTGCCTCGCATTCATGCACCTTAGCCTTCCAAAGCCTTGATTCCGTCAATGATTATATCGCACCAATCATTGTTGCCAGTACTTTTGCTCAACAGTGTACGTAAGATGCAGATGGAGGCCTCTTGATTGCTATGACCAGCCCGCTTCATGTATGCCTATTGTGCCAGTGCGTTAGAGGTCATCCAGTTGTCTATTATAAAGTCTTCGACAATGTCGTAATGGCATTATTGGTTGTATCTCCAAGGAACTGCAGCGCCGACAACGAAAAATGTTTAGCGGTACTCAACTATTCCATATATTATACAATGCTAGTTGTTCAGTGTAAACGTGCGTATAACCGAAATTATCATCCATTGTCTTGAAGCACTAATCATGAATGCTTGGTATGAAGGAACTTGCATGATTGGTATGAAGGAACTTGCATGCAAACTTTAGAGCGATCGGATTTATTTTAAAGGGTGCTTTTTGTTTAGTCCAAAGGGGCTTTGTTCCTAAAGGAGTATTGTTTTCGTTTTGCGATTCTGCGTTGGTTCACTATAAATGCCCGTTTCACTTTTCAAATTGTTCCACCACATGTTAGAGTTCTTCATTATATTTGAAAAAATTAAATAATGAAAAACCTGCATAATTGTATGTATATTTCTCGTATTGTGATAAAGCAACGGTACATATAGCCATCGAATTTTGAATGACGTAATCCTCCTACGAATATGGGCATTTGTTTTATCATCAATATCAAATTTTGTAAAACTTTAACGAATTTTTGATTAACAATCTCAAGGATTTCGAAGCGAGCAACGTGAAGGACTTTCTAAGGGTAACTGTCTCATATAGACGTTATACGAACGCCCATGCAGCCATCCCGTTCGCGAGATTCGAACCTCGGAACAAACTACCAGTGTTCAGCGACTCCTACGTATTTTTTGAAGCACAAAATGTAGAGTCTACGGAAGACGATGTAACGAATTCTCGTTTTGTCTTGAAAGAACAGAAGACTGCCGACGAAAATTGTAACAGCCTTTTTAACTAAACTGAAGAGAACATGCACTCAATTTAACCAAACCTGTGGCTAAGCAACTAAACACAAAATAGTATATACAATCAGAATGAATTAAGTTTTAACTACACGACTGGCTCCTACTTCAATCTAAATTCGTTTCATCGGCTGCACACAGCAAAGCCGAGTCTAGAGTATAAATATAAATAAAAGTAAGTTGCTAGCACCAAATATTCAGCAGCGGTGGCGCTTCCTAAATAGAGGGCAAGCTCGCTCAGCCATGAGCTTAGTGAAACTTCTAAATATTACTACACATAAGGTTATGAATTATTTTCTTAATTTTATACTAAACCGCTTGCCAAGCACATCTGTATAATTCTGTTGACAGAGAGAATATGTGACGAAACGAAGTATAAAGGAAAGATGTGAATTAACATTTTTTACTGCTAATTAAACTGAAAATAAAATGAGAGAATATAAAGTCAGCACTTAATGTGCGACTTCTATAGCAGTTCAGCGTTAAAACATGCAACCAATCCCATATACAGATTGCTTATATCGTACTGCTAATGAGATATTAGTTTCCATAATTTCCAAATAAGAAGCGTGCATTTAGCAAGAGAAAATTGGGTTATCTTATTTTCCTTCAAGAAGAGTTTTCAGGATTGTGTTGTTATAATAATTTGCACATTGCTGTTTAACGTAATATAAGCAAACACTTGATGTTTGAGAGATAAAAAAGAACCTGGAAAAACATGGCAATGTTCTACTTCACAATTTAACTACTTAGTCATTTGTGTAATAATTTTGAAGGTTTTGAAATTTTATTTCTTAGATACAGAAGTTGTCTCTGTCATTTTCTTGCTAAAATTTGCCTGGTGTAATTTCTGAATTTATTTTTAAAAATATGTCATATATTGCTGTAAAGACTATTACATGCTTGCATTTTCTTGAACGCAGTCAAAACCTGTTGCAAAAGGAAATTTCTCTAATTTTTTTATTATTACATTACCCGAATTTCTGTCCGTAAAAAAGGAAATTCAGAAAGAAGGAAAATTAAGCTTCTGTAATCCGTTTTTGTGAAACGCTCGACTTTCAAGCAAATCGGAAGGTGGGAAACTTGATATTAGTTCCAAGTAGAGGCATTAAGTCTCTACTTCGTTGTCTAGAGTATAAATTCTGCCTGAAAAATTGTTTCACAAAAAGCACTTACTTATGCGTAATAAAATTTTCAAGCACTTTCGCCTAGAGGCATCAAGTATTAAAATTTGCTTTATGAAAGTAAAGGAGCGGTCAGTATACAGTTTTGTAAGTTTATTCCGAAAGTAAGAAACTGGAAACTTGGTTGTACCGAGTATACGGTGCTCAACAATAAAATATAAATAGTAAGAAATATAATACTTTGAAACATAATTAGAACTACTATTAAGAAAAAAATCAAAGAATTTGTCTATTTCAGCAGCAACATATTATAAAATTATAAAAATGATCTTTACGTTTTTAATTTATATTTACATTTTACTCTTTGCTAAGACAGAGTCGAACTCTATTTGCACAAATTCCACTTCCAAAATTCACTTAATACGTGTCACTTATTGTTTTCTTTCAACTAGTTAAAATTCAGCTTGTTTCTATTTACTTGCTTTCGTGTGTGTGTGTTATTATGGCAAAGCCTCGAGGGCTATCTGCCTAAGAGGAGGGATGCCTTCGTGGAGGACTTTCTAAGGGAAACTAGCTCGTATACACGTTACACATGGGGAAAACCACGAAAACGCCCATGCAGCCAGCCCGTTCGCGGGATTCGAACCTCGGACCGAACTACCAGCGTTCAGCGATTTTACCGCTCGGCCGCTGGTGAGCCCATTTACTTGCTTTCAAATGCGTTTTGTTGATTTAATAAACGCAAGGAAACAATACAGCACAACACAAACTTTCAAAAGCTCTTAAGTAAATAAATGAGTTGGACATGAAAACAAAAGCACAATATTCGTTAAATAACTACTTTGCAGCAAACGCTGTTACGTGTTTTATGCACTTCTTTGTCTAGTTTTGGTACTTGCTTAAAAAACTTAATTTTTTTGTCTTAATTTTACCGTTTATAGTATTTTTTAAGTGTTCACAAGTATATTTTTAAAAGAAAAATTCCCTCTTTTAAGTGCTTATTTTTGTTGTAATAAAATCCGATAAATGAGGAAATAAAAGTCCTCTCGCTTGCATTACAAAAATGCATGTTTAGCATAGAGAAAATGAAAAATCATTTCGTTATGCGGAGATTTTAAATATGCAGATCCCCTGTAGTTTAATTTATCTATGTTTAACATATAGCTGATACAACGAATGAAAATGACTAAGCTAACAGAAAAGTACAGAAACAAGTTTGTGCGGCAGCGTCAGAGCGTCGGAGGCAAAACTAGTATAAACCCTAGCACAGTAACTAACTATAGTAGCCTTTTCCTGCGGCAGGAGTTTATTGAATTAAAAAGAAAAAAAGAAAAAATAATTTAATTTAAAATTTTATATTGAATTAAAAGAATTATTATTATTATTTTGTACATATTTCAGGGGTTTAGCATTTGCTTACACTTTGACAACAATATATATAGCGTTTTACAAGCATTTTTTGCAGTATGACTTCGAGGCTCAATTTATTAGTGGCAGTATTAATTTATTAGTGTTGGTGACAGAGGTGTCAAGGAATGGGGTGTTAAGAATGGCACAACTCAGAACCTTGGTGTTGAAGCACTTCTATGATTGCTTTAATGCGCGGGTGAGTCTTGTGATGTTTCATTAAGGATATCTTTAATATGCAGTACCAGCGTCTATGGGATGACTGATATGGTTATTCTCTGTCAGAGCGCGCTGGAATATGTAGGGGTCTAGATCGCTCCTTTCCCATCATACACACATATTTGTAGGTGTTATGTTTCTTTAATGGAATTAGGTATAGAAAGGCCATGTCTAGAGATGCATCGGGAGTAGTCAGAAGTTATGGTTATATTTTCGTCAGTTTTGGGCAGAAAGCTGAAGGTTCTATGTTCTTAGTATTCTTGCTTCCATCGATGTTGCCATTTATCGTATGCCAGTTCTTTAGTTTTAGGGCAAATCTAGTCCATTGAATTTCAATTTTGTCGCCACATTGCTTTATGGAGGCTTCTGTAGCAAGGGCGTCGACTCGTTCAGTACCTTGCTGGGACCACTAGTCCGGTTAATGATCAATGTCTTGTTGTTAGTCTGAAAGATGTTGATTTTTATATTGGGGGTGTTGGTTTTTGATTGAATAAATTCCGGACTGATTGTCCGTGATGATGTAAAATAGTGACCATAAAGTATTTCAGGAGAGATGTCATTCTGGCACAGATTGCTGTTCACTCGGCTTGGTAAAAGCTGCTATCTTGATAAAGATGTCCTTTTCATACTTACTTATGGCCTGAAATTGATATAATGATGACGTCACATCCGATATTTTCCTAAATTTTCGAACCATCAGTATAGGCTGTGTATTCGTTTTCTGATGGTGATTACATAATGATAATACATTGGAGGATGTAAAATGTTCTTATCGATTGTTTCACAGTTTTCTGTGAAGGTGACACCATTAAGAATTGCAGTTTCTCTTAATTGAAGAACTGTAGTTGCTATGGTTTTAATTTCAGCTTGAGTGGGATAGGAGAGAAATCCAGGGAGTGTGTTAAAATTTAGTTCTCCATTAGGGTAAGTGAAAATTCACTCACGTACCTAAAGGGCTGCCTTGGAATATGCTCCTTTTCCTTTTCAATGTCCATTCATTTTAGTGTATACTGAAATTCCATTCTCTGCCGAACTTTAATATATTTTTTTACAAATTCATTATCAACCTATGAACACAATATTTACAAGTTAATCAATACAAGTATGTTTCAGATATACGCGAAGACAGTCTTTCGTTTCGACTAATATTAGACGCGTCACTCATTCAATTAACTACTTTTCTCACTTCTGCCAGAAGGTGCCCCTGGTTACTACGTTATTAGCAGGTGAGTGTCTGCAGAGCATTTATAGCTGTAGTGACTGCGTTATTGTTAATATTATTATACTGTGAATTATATAAGATGTGGATTTGAATACGCATTTATGATTTTTTTCTTGTATATAGCTTTTTGTTTGTTGCGTCACTCCATGAGAGTTTTAGCTCTCCGCCTGAATGCGTGATTTCTTTCGTCGTCTGACGGCTTCCGTTTTCTGTGTGGCTGCTCGGAGATCCTTTATCCGCCAGTCGACATTTATATCGTTATTAACAATTTTTATTTTAAGTGAGTTATTACAAATTTCCTGCATTCTTTGTGTCATACTGGCAGCACATGTTTTTAAGTCTTCTGCTGACCTTCAGGATTGGTTATAACAAATGACAGAATTAGTTCTTGCCTTACGTGCTTTAATAAATTTGTTCTTTATACTCTGATGCTTTAAAAATTTTAGTCTGGATTATCTTGATTTCTTGTTCTATTAAGAAGAATATTTACTGATGGTCAGATAATGAACAATCTTTAATTATTTGTCTGTTGATTCCTGTTTTGCTCAGGTTATGGGCAGTAAATGTTAGATCTGGCTTTTCCGTTTGGAGAAGTGGGGATATCTTGTAAGTTGTTATGGAAAAACTGATTACGTACGTTTTATAAATCTTCCATTACAGTTCCTCTTTGAGTTGTTCTGGGGTACACCCAGAGGCATTTCTAAGCTTTGAAATCCTCTGATAGTGCATTCACAATTATAGATGTTTGCACTTAATTGTTGTAGGTTTGTTTCTATATCTTATGCCGGTGATGGGTAGGCGAGGGTGATTATATAGCCTTGTGATTTGATGATTACTGTTGGCCAGAATTCGCTAATTATGATAATGGGTGCCCTTAGGTGCATAGAAGGATCAGAGCTCTGTTCATGGTAAATATACCAGGACAGAATAATACCAGAAATATACCAGGACGTTGTGTAAGGAACCATCATTCCAATATGGTTCAATAATATAATATCCGTGTAATATATTTATTTGTGCAATAAGATGATATCGTGATAATTCTGTAAAATATATTGGAAGTTATCGGTAGCTGTTCGGAGCGTGGCAAATTGATATGAAGAGCTTTTATTATGTTGATCGAATTTGAAGACTGGAAAGGGGACGCAGGTTGTTCAGTGGAATGCCATTGAATGAATGATTGGTTTTGTGATTACTCATATTATTGAGGTCTTGCCTTAATTATTTGTACTTCCTCCCTGCAGAATGAGTAGACGTGTATATATGCTAATTGGTTGCAGCTGTAGTTCGTGTCATGGAGATTGTTTATTTCACAATTAACGCAATGAGATGAATTGATCGTACAGTCTCATTCTCTGTATTTGCCTCCACAGTAAGAATAATGAGGGTGATAGTTTTTAATCTTTATTACGGTGATTGAACGCTTGACAGTGAGTGCATCTACGTGCACCGATGAGTTCTGATTTTCCGCCAACGTACAGAACGTACTGCATGGAAGCACTGCTTTGGAGTATACTCCATTATCCATTTGGTGGAGTAGTGCGGCGGAGCAATTATCGACGAAGTTCTGGTGCTCCGTCTACTTTTCCCTGGTCCTAAAGAGTGAGAGAAAAGAGGTGATGAAAAGAGGCTTGACACGCCATCTTCACGGTGCATTGCTTATTCTAGCGTCGATTTTAACATTCCAGGTATGGTGTACCTGGTGGATAGCACATTTTGGTAACCGCATTGTGGGAATTTTCTTACTGATTATTTCCTTTCTAAATTCATAATTAATGAGACGATTTTCCAGTTTAGAGACTTTTCTGGAGTGTAGCACGTGATAGCTGATTCGCCTTGTTTGATGGGTATACTTCATTTCACTTGAGGTCCTATTCTCTATTTGGGATTATATTTTGGACGTTGTCGTGTAATGACGGTAGATGTCCAGCATCTTTCGTATATTATTAGGAGAGTGGGCTTCTTCTTTCTAGTCTTGTTTTCTGTTTGAAGTAACGACACGCCAATTTAAATCTGGTGGTTTATACTTAAATTAGTTTCGCTGGACATTTCTGAGGGTTTCTGATGCGCATTGTATCTTTAGCATTCGGCATACGGTGAAGTCTTGTATGTTGTCTGTATTGGACGAGAGGAACTGATAACGGTATTCCTAACATAACCGATGCTCGCCTGTTTTTAAAAAAAGAGTCCAGAAGTTTAGTAAGTTCTAAACACAGTGATTTGGGTAAGATTACCTGTTATCTCCGTGAGAATTAAGTTTATGGCATACAAAAACACAAAAAAATGGTCGAAAAGGGCATTAATTTAAATAATTGCAGACTATTGACATACACTTGAACACATTTCGAAGTATTCAATGGTGTATTGAATTTAATTTCGGGTCGAAAACTTCCATCTCGAGCGCAGTTTTAAAAAACTTGTTTTTATGGCACTTCAGTCAATGCTTGGTGCTTCCCAAAAAAGTTGCAGTTAAAGCTGAAATTACAAATATCTGGTTAATTTAAATAATAACTTACCACTTTTTAACGCAGACTTCTTCGTTAAAAACAGAAGCTACTAATTCTGCAGTTAACAGCTTTATTTTTCTTTATTGACTAGCTAGGTTGTATTTAAAACAACCTTTCTACGTATTAATTTTATACATTGTTACTGTATCTGCAAATATATCTGGCATTTAGGTATAAGCGATACATCATATATTCTGATTTAAGAGCTGATTTGTGAGGTGTATATTATTTTTATTAATAGTTATTTTAATTTACTAGCCTTTTCTATCATTTCTTGCTTCTCTTGCGTTTCCTTGTCAAGATATAAATGAGTTAGGGTGAAAGACAGAGTGTTTAAACTGAAGTAGCGAAAACGTTAATCAGAACGTGATTAGCTATTGAGTGCACACGTTGTTGTTTCTAGCAACTGCTTGAATCCTGAATCTCGGCTTCACATTCTTGCCACCAAAGTTTAATATAACTTCGATCTGGGTTTCTGAGTCAGTTTGCTAGGTTAAATTAACTTATATAGTCTGGAACTACTAGCTTATCTTTAGCTTAGTTTACCATTATCTTCAGTTTTATTGCCACAAATAGATGGCGGAATTGTAAGCACAAAGACTGTGTCGTCTGTAGATAATTGATTTCAATAAAAGGGATTTAACACCCTTTCCCTGTTATATTCATCTTACAATTTAAGCGATAAGTTTCAGATAGTTCTCGTAGCAGTTTACAGGTGCCAAGAAAACTAAATCTTACAACTTATACTATCTGCCTCCAGCTAAAAGTCTTTTTGAGAAGTTGGTGATAAGAGAAGAGAGGTGGGACTTTCTCGCACCTCCCCCCAAGGAGCCTTCTCAGAATCCTCAGTTGGGACAGAGCCTAATAACAGTTTGGTAGGGTCAGCAATACCTGAATCACCTAAGGTTGTAAGGATCTTAAGTTTTACTAACGTTTATTTTATTTTAAATCTTTACTATCACTTCTTATTTTCTACTTCCGGCCAGAATTATAAGCGTGAAGGAGTTTATGCAAAGTTGTCTGGCGAACGCCAAGTATTTAAGTGTGGCCTTTTTGCCAAGCAGAGGAGAGGAAGCCGTGAGTTCGAAGCAGGCCGCTTACCTTAGAAGTTACGCAGTTGCTACTTTGCCTTCCAGGCCAGAGGTTTTAATCCTCTTGATAAATTAAACGTATTGTAGTGTTCACAGTCTCTGTGCTACATACGCTTCCTGTTATTATAAGGCCAATCTTATTCTAAAGTTAAATTAGAGTTTAGTTTTATTTTGATATCTTTTAAGTTAGACCCCGAGTGGAGGGTCATTGTATTCCGAAGTACGGAAGTCATTGTATATAAAGAAAAAATAAAGGGTTTTGTATACCCTTCGTCTGTATCCTGTCTACTTACTACAATTAGTGAACATAGCTTTAGTAAGCTCTCTGTTCTAGTCAGGTCATTGTGTGTTTCCGAAGAAGGTAAGAAGAAACATTGAACCTGATAGTGGCGCCCGACGAAGAATAACCATGGCCGAGTTTCAAGAAGAACCTGTGCTGCCTGCAGAAACAGCTCAGAATCCAGAAATGCCAGCTGCCGCCCTGGAAGGATTTGGGTATATTGTCCAGACCATGCGCGCTTCGATGAAACCAGAAGCAACGTTTAATGGAAACTCACAGGTAACCAGTTTTTTGGAAAAATTGGATGACCACTTCATGCTCTACCCCGTGCACGAGTTTCAAAAAGTTACCTTAGCTACCAGCGCTTTGAGGGGCCAAGCGCTTAACTGGTTCAAATGTATCGGCAGAAGTGTCTTGGGTCAAGCAGGAAGTCCCACCTATACCTACGAAAATTTCAAGACTGCCCTACTAAAAGCCTTCCCTGTTGTAAGGGATCGTGCGAAATTAGAAACAGAACTTTTCAGTATATATCAACAAAGAATCGAAAACCTCTCGAGCTTTATTTTAAGAAAAATTCACGTTTTCAAGCTCTTGTATGGAAACCGTCCGGATCCTGAAATAATTCAAGTGATTTTGCCGAGGTTACTACCCCAAGTGCAAGACTTTATTGAATTGAGAAATCCGACTACACTGGAAAAATTATTTGAGCTAGCAATCCAGTTTGAAAGTAGAAGAACGGCGGACGTCGAAAGAAGACGCCAATATCAACAGCGAAACCAATTTGGTACGCCAAGACTACAGCAAACTCAAGCACATGGCTACGGAGAAAAAGCGAATCAGTGGGCAAGGAAACCCGAGCATTCAAAAACAGCCGGCGAACGTCGACAGTTCAATAGCAACCCAGGAAAAAAGTCTCAAGGCCAGGGGAAAAAGAAGGAAAGCACGGAAAGGAAAAATACTTTAAACTAAAACGGATTTCTGCTGACGAGAGGGTGCGGAAATCCGAAGGCCACGAAAACCCCTCTTCCTACAAGTTAAATACAGTAATGGTGAAAAATTTAACTCTTCCGAAGATTGAAGTCTTGGTAAATAATATCCCGGCCACCGCACTCCTGGATACCGGCGCGCAGTGTTCCTGTGTGGCAGAAGTCTTTTTTAGAAAGTATTTTCGCAAATACCGCATATATAATGCGGATAATACAACAGTATTAGCGGCGCAAGGAGAACAATGTAAGTGCGTAGGTAAAGTACCTTTGTACATCCGTATCAAGGACGAACAAGTAAAGGTGATGTTTTTTATAGTAAAGAATTTGCAAGCACACTTAATACTAGGAATAGACTTTCTTTCAGACGCACAAGCTACACTGGATTTTAATGAAGCGTCTCTTAAACTGACGATGAAACCAGTGCGTGTAGAAAAGGTTGAACCGCCAAGGGTAAATCTCGACCACCTGCCTAATGACGAGCAAGATAGAATCCGACAAGTGGTAAGTGAATTTGCTTCCTTATTTAGTGATATTCCAGGATTTACCCAGGTTACTAACCATAGTATTGACACCGGAGATGCATTGCCGGTTCGTCAAAAACCATACCGGTATGATAAGAATAAGGAAAAAATTATAGAATGGCATATTACCGATATGCTACGTAAAAAGATCGTAACGCCTATCTCAAGTAGTTATGCTAGTCCGGTGGTTTTATGTAAGAAAAATAATGATTATCCTTTGGAGCATCCAAAAAGGTGGAGATTCGCTATTGATTACCGTAAATTAAATTCCATAACGAAATATCCGGTATATCCGTTACCGATTATAGAAGAAATTTTAAGGAACATAAAATCAACCAAATTTATGACAACTTTAGACTTAACGAATGGTTATTTTCAAATAGGGATCAGGCCTGAGGACGTGCCTAAGACTGCTTTTATAACCAAGTCTGGCACTTATGCATTTTTGCGAATGCCGTTTGGCCTTTCAGGCGCCCCAGCAACATTTCAGCGATGCATGGACATTGTGTTAAGACCTGTTCTCGGAAAGTCCACATTTATCTATTTAGACGATATCATTATTACTAGTGATAATCTAGACCAACATGTACAGGATTTAAGACAGGTGTTTTCTTTATTAAATGAGGCCGGTCTAAAAGTTAATGTCGAAAAATGCAAATTTGCAGCCCCTGAATTAAAATATTTAGGTTACAAAATATCGCAAAAAGGGATCGAGACAGATGAATCAGAAATAATCGCTGTACAAAAGTATCCGACTCCAAACACGGCAAAGAAGCTCTCTTCTTTTCTAGGACTTTGTTCATATTATAGGTCCTTTATAAAAGATTTTGCGGCTATCGCTGAGCCATTGTTAAAATTAAAAAGGAAAAAGGCAAGATTCTCGTGGACGGCCGAAGCCAATAGTGCTTTCGAAAAATTAAAACAAGCATTAACGCAAGCCCCTGTGTTGAAATTTCCTGAAAAGGATGAAAATTTAGAAATTTCAGCGGATGCTTCGGATTATGCGGTAGGAGCGGTACTTTCGCAAAATCAGCAGCCAGTAGCATTTTTTAGCCGAACTTTAAATCAAACACAAAGAAACTATTCCGCGACCGAGAGAGAGGCACTTGCAGTTCTGTTAGCAGTGCAAAAGTTCCGAGTCTATTTTGGAAAGGCGCCGATAACAGTATATTCTGATCATGCGGCGGTAACTAGATTGTACTCTGGAAAAAATTTATCCCCAAGGTTAATAAGATGGGCACTCAAGCTGCAAGAATATAATCTGGTAATCAAGCATACCCCCGGAAAGGAAAATATCGTAGCAGATGCCCTGTCACGAATTAAATTAGACGAACAGGGTAATACCGTAAAAGTTGCAATGCTGACAGCGTGTACAATAAATTCCCGAGAAACTGTAATAACCGAACTGGGTAAGGATCCTGAGTTTGGAAGTATTTATGAGTATTTGAAGGATCCTGAAAATTTTAGCCACCAAGATATTGTGGCGATAAGAAATAGGGCGGCCCATTACGAACTAATAGATGGTCTATTATTTTATACAAAAACTACGAACTCCAACAACGAATTTCGACCTGTTATCCCAGCTAGTCTTAGATTAAATATCCTGCAAGAGCTCCATGACAGCCCTTTAGCTTCTCATGCTGGTATTCGAAAAACTACTCAACGCGTACGCGAGGCAGTCTACTTTCCTGAACTGCAAAAGTTAACAAGGGCGTATGTCCAGTCCTGCCCAACATGTCAAGCCGTTAATTATATTAATTTCCGCCCGGCCGGGTTTCTAAATAGTATTAAATCCGAATTTCCAAATGAAATAATCGGTATCGATTTATTGGGCCCTTTCCCAAAAAGTCAGTTAAACAAAAGTCGCTATCTCCTTGTTATAGTTGATCATTTTAGTAAATGGACCGAAATTGTTCCCTTAAAACGAGCCTCCGCGAAATTAGTTACCGATTCTATTTTAAATAAATATATTTTAAAATACGGGGCGCCCCTAAAAGTTATATCGGATAATGGTCCTCAATTTGTAAGTAATATATTTGAAGACATGTGCCAAAAACTGGGCATACGTCATTTAAAAATGGTCCCGTATCGGCCGCAATCAAATATAGCGGAACGGGTCAACAGAAATATAGTGAAAATTATCCGTAGTTATGTTAAAAATTTTCATAAAAGCTGGGATAACTATGTCAATGAATTTGCTTTCGCCCTTAGGACCGCAAAACATGATACAACGGGAAAAACTCCTGCTGAGTTATTTCTAGGCAGAAAGATTATAACACCGTTAGATAAACTATTTTATGTGCAACAAAGAGCCCCAGAATTTAAAATGGGTGATATAGAAAAACTAATAAAAGAAGCAAAAAAGAATACAGAAGTAGCACAAAGAAAACAAAAATTGTATTATGACTTGAAACGACGGGGAGTAACTTATAAAGTAGGGGATGAAGTACTAAAAATTAAGCATTCACTTTCTTCAGCACCAGAAGATAAAACTGCCAAATTTTTCCCACGCTTTGAAGGACCATATGTTATAGAAAAAATAACTCACGCTGTTGTAGTATTAAAGGCAAGAAATGGTGAAACCTGTTCCGCAAACATTGACCAGATAAAACCATTCTATGACCGTAATAAAATGCAAATCTTTTCAGATCTTTTGCAGGATCCGGTACGGCAGACACCGCAGGTACAAGTTCCAGAGGTGGGAAAACGACAAGTACAAGGGCAAGCCAATGAGAGACAGAAGCAAGTGAAAAGAAAATTGCCCCGCGGAAAAATTGAAGGTACAAAGAAAAAGAAGCCGTTCCACCGTCCAAAAAACAGAGTTCACGAACACCCCCAGAATGAAGAAGGGAGAAGGACGACGTATGTGGAAAAGACCGGGAGAAAGGACGGCAACTATAACCCGGCTGTGAAACGGAAGATTGACTCATCCGACAGAACTCTCCGCAGCAAAAGTCGCCGAACTGCGGAAGGGCCATCAGCGGCGGAGGAAAAAGTACAAGAAAAATTTGAACGGCCAACAACGAGGTCCAAGCAGGATCACGACAGAAGTTTCCCGGTTCCACCAAGACCAGCTGCCTTCAAACGGCCAAGACCACAAGCAGAGGACAGAAGGAAGATGTTCAAGGGTGGCCGTAGTGGTGAAAAACGGAAGCTTCCAGAGGAAAGCACTGAAGGGCGAGCCCGTACAAGAAGGAGGATCAACCAAGCTACGGTCTGCAGCACCTTTAAAGACTGGGCCCAGAAAAGGATGTCTGAATATTACAAAGATAAGTAAAATTTTGTGTTACTTTACAAACTTAAGTTAATCTTTCATTCTTACTGCAAGTGGCAGATTTGAAGAAGTTTTACCTCATGCGAGGTCTACCTTTATCGCCAAAAGGGCGAGAAATGAGTTGTGACCGATTTTCTTATTATGTTTTTCAATTACTCGCGCGTAAAACTAAAGTTGATGTATAATAGCGTTGTATAAAGACTTAAATATTGTAAAAAGTTATTGTATAAATTTTATTTAAAACATTCTAACAAGAAAGAAGTTTTAGTCTGAAAGACTTTTTGAAATGTAGTATTATTTCAATGTAGAAAGAATTGGCACTTGCTTTGAAAAGAATAGAAGTTAACAATGTACTACTAATGTATGTTTTCAAATGTGTAAAATTAACGGCATCTTGATATGTTCTTGTATACATGTGAACTGTTATTTTGAATGTTTAGAAATAACGTGATATGGTAAAAGTGAAAGTAATGTTAAAAAATTTGTTATTCGTGTGACTGTAAAGATTAAATCATGGTGAATATGTGTTAAAGGTTGAATGATGTAGTTAGGCTCTCTGACGCTACACTTTAGAGTTAGCCACTTTCAGAATAGTACCTCAGGGTCTAGAGTTGAAATTAGGGTGTGTTAAGAGGTCTCGTATGTTGAATTTTAACACGTTAGTGTTTTGATTGTAGGAGGAAGTGTTGAACACATAGACAGAAACACATTCGTGTTTGGTGTTTTTACAACACATGTCAGAGAGCACGAGGAGAGATAATTAAAATAGTCATGAATGAAATAAGAATGTTAAGAAAAGTATATTCTATATGTTATTTGCAATGTCATTCTGTAACATTTCATTAAACTAGTTTTCCTTCCAGATCTCTGGAAGGAACCAGAATTGAATAAAGCTCCTGTTTTGATGCAGTACAGATGAAAAAGAAAAAAGATTGTTGTATATTCCGGGAGCTGCTATTGTAACAAATTTCTTTCTTTTAAAATTTTCTAGTTTCTAGCTAAGTTATGTTTGTAAAAGTTTGGCCTCGCGTTAGTTTCTAGAGCTAAAAGTTTTCAACAAGGTCGTTTTAGACCTCAGTTTCAAACTAATTAACTCTGGCGGGAAGTATGTAAGGATCTTAAGTTTTACTAACGTTTATTTTATTTTAAATCTTTACTATCACTTCTTATTTTCTACTTCCGGCCAGAATTATAAGCGTGAAGGAGTTTATGCAAAGTTGTCTGGCGAACGCCAAGTATTTAAGTGTGGCCTTTTTGCCAAGCAGAGGAGAGGAAGCCGTGAGTTCGAAGCAGGCCGCTTACCTTAGAAGTTACGCAGTTGCTACTTTGCCTTCCAGGCCAGAGGTTTTAATCCTCTTGATAAATTAAACGTATTGTAGTGTTCACAGTCTCTGTGCTACATACGCTTCCTGTTATTATAATGCCAATCTTATTCTAAAGTTAAATTAGAGTTTAGTTTTATTTTGATATCTTTTAAGTTAGACCCCGAGTGGAGGGTCATTGTATTCCGAAGTACGGAAGTCATTGTATATAAAGAAAAAATAAAGGGTTTTGTATACCCTTCGTCTGTATCCTGTCTACTTACTACAATTAGTGAACATAGCTTTAGTAAGCTCTCTGTTCTAGTCAGGTCATTGTATGTTTCCGAAGAAGGTAAGAAGAAACATTGAACCTGATAAGGTACTAAAATGGTGCTGTCCCAACATCTATCTGTAATTCAGCAGCATTACTAGCAATTCATGCAATTTCTAATAATTCAACTGCATTGCTGTCAAAGAATGTTTGGTTGAATAAATTTACATGCATGAATTATAACTTTGTTAACTACATCTATTTTAATATATTAAGACAAGCAAATATTCCACTTTCAACATCGCAGACCTTTTTAGTCCTGAAATGACAGCTAGCACATCATAATTTTAGAAGGCAGAAAAAGAACATACGCCTGAAAAATTAAACTTAAAAAAGCTCAAAAGGTCCATCAATAAAATGGAATGTCTAATTAAGGAGTTTCTCATTAAAGAGACTAAATTTCTTCAGACCACTGTCTGAATTATATGTTTGCAATTCATTTTACCTCAGCCTACACTACGTAAGTTTATAAGTTATTTCTCCCGCCTTCCTTGGCAAGCTTTCGCGGTGTGGTGGTCTGCATGCTGGGCGCTTATTGCAGAGGTCCTCGGTTCAATTCCTGGCGAAGGCGTTGCATATTTTTCATCACTCCTGATTCTAAAAATTAACCTAATGTCTGTACAAGATTACTTCAAAAATATGAATACTATCTTTGTTACACCACATTTTTACGCACTTGCAGAAATTTCGTATATTCATACATAAACACTGATATCACAGCAAAAAATGCAAAGAACTGAAAGCGACTTGTTGAATTTTATATTATTGTAGACGCAAAGATTCTAAGTGATAAAATTAAAAATTATTTTAAACTGCAGCCGCAGTTATTATTTTAAGAGAACTGACAATTATTTACATCAGTATCTTACACGTTTGCATCAATATCTACAAACACGAATTAAAGAGGAAAAAAGAAGGCGTTTAACTCGGGGAAATATCTATTAATTTATTGTCTAGAAATATGCAGTGGCAACCTGATTACATTTGTTTTAATTAATTTTATAATTATTTGTACAGGTGTCAGAAAACATATGAAGAAAGCCAGACATCGTTTACAACTAACAAAAGCTATTCAAAAATCGTAATTTGTTGTCGAATTTTGGTATTAAGTATCGTAACCGAAATTTTGGTATTCCGAAATTGAGCAAAAAAGTGGTATTACAACAGCAGAGAAACTTAAACATGCAGATGAATATCAAAAATCAATCACAGAATGTAATCGAACAAATAACTAAATGCATCAAAATTGGACGGAAATGAAATTTATGTTAGGGAATCATAATTCGTTGTCGAATTTTGGTATTGAGTATCGTAACCGAAATTTTGGTATTCCGAAATTGAGCAAAAAACAGTAGTATTACAACAGCAGAGAAACTTAAACATGCAGATGAATATCAAAAATCAATCACAGAATGTAATCGAACAAATAATTAAATGCATCAAAATTGGACGGAAATGAAATTTATGTTAGGGAAATATGTCCTTTTAGAGCTTATTACTATTTTTAGAACTTTTAGAAAGAGGCGAAGAATTATAACCTTGGTATAAAGCATCAAAGATCGAATAACTCCTTTTACTAGGAAAGTAATGCTGAGGCGGACTTTAAATTGTAGCCTCTAGTTGTTATTCGATCCCATACCTTCAGGTTTTAAGAGTATGGAATAAATAGTCTCCTTCAGTTATTTGGTGATCTAATAAAAAAATGGTTGAGCTTACCTTATTGCATCTAAAGGCATATTAAAGCTCTAATTTATTTCAGTAGTTAAAAATTAGTACCATAAAAATGTCTATTTATAGTTAAAAATTCTTTTACAACTTGAGAGAACACTTTATCCCATTTACTTAAAAGATTTATGTAGTAATATTCAGGTTATCGTTTCATCACTAAAAACATACATATTTTATTACAAGCTGTTAACCAAGTGTAAGTGTAGCGTTCACGCTTTTAAGGTCTATTTGCAAAGAAGAATTTTCAGCGGAAAAATTTGAAACTTTGACGTATGTTAAGAAAATAATCAGTATCATACATGCAATAGAAAACATTTAATGATTCGTGGGAGAAAAACTCCTAATATTCAATTAGATTCATTATTACCTGTAAAAAACACCATTTTAATATAGTAATGTTTTCGAAGTTGCTTTAAACATTCTTAGGATAAAATTATATAAGAAGATGTAGCTATTATAGATAAGGTCCTCTACTGAGAGCATTGACAGCGGAAATGCAAAGTATTAATCCCGTTGTAAGTATCTGAGTGATAATAATCTTTTTTAAATACATGAACAAGCCACGTGCGAAGACGGAATGGGGCTATTAGCCGCCCGTGAAGACATATTTTTCTTAACGCTTATATGATATCTTGCAAATTTTGTTTACCTATTGAATGCATCTGACTGTCTTAAATTTTAAAAGGAAAAAGCTTTTGCAATTAAAGACATCTTCTAAAATTACTAAAATATTACCTAGAACAGATGAATTTTTCAGGTAAAGAGTTTATTTGGAGGGTTTTTCTCAGTGTGATAATTTGGTACATATATAATGGAGTATAGTAAAATCATTAGGTCATTTTTCATTTGGTCAACCTTTATTACCTAATTCATTTCTACCCTGACGACGAAATGGTCCATGGCGAATCAGCTATCGGCGGACTACCCTGTCGGCGAAACGGCTGCGGCCAAACGGGTGCTGCGAAAAGTCCTAGACCGTGCGAAGAAAGATTAGCAAAGAAATTCATTAAGATAAAAATTGTTTAAATTCAATAGCTTACCACGTGCTGAGTTGAATGCAACTGAGGGATATTGACTCCACTCTGTAAGCATATGCATTTGCTGTTCTTTTGAAGTCCTTTACTCTGAATACTGATGTAGTTCGACCTGGTTTGGGTTTGAACCCAGGCAAACAGGATGGCTGCATGATTGGTTTGCTCGGTTTTCCCATGTGCAAAGTGAATTCCAGCCAGTTTCAATCAGAAAGTCCTTCACAAAGACATCCCTTATCTTAAGCAGACAGCCATCATGGCTTTTCCATGTTCAGATAACTTTTATCCGAATCAAAAAATGTTAACATTCTTTGACTGACTACAAATAGTTTTGTTAAATTTCGGAAAAAAATTTAAAAATAATCTTTGCTAAACATATTTGATATAAACTATTCTTAGATTTATTATACTTTTTACAGAAACGCGACTTTTTGTATTAAAAATAAAATAATTTTTTTTTAACATTTTCAGGCTTGATGTCGTTTAGGAACTGCAATTTCAGCCATTTTGAGATCTTACTGATTAACTCTATTTCAATCAAGAGAAGATACCGTGATATTAATTAACTATGTTTATCAAACGAGATGGAAAAATTTCATCTAAATTGAGATTAACTTTATTTAAAATCTGAAGCTTTAGTTATATGAATCATAAAGTTCCTTTTTATCTTTTTCTTAAGGCAATCAGAGCTAAAGTTCATAATATCGATGAAAATTTATAATTCCATCCGGATTCGTTTTCTGACAGAAGGATTGGCTGCAGTGGATTTTCGAGATTTTCCTCATATGTGACATCGAAACAAACAGGATTTCTTTATAAAGTTCCCTAGGAAGTCGTCTCTCTTAAGACAGTCTCGTGATTTGTAATAATCAATTAACCAATCAGCTTTTATGCAATTTCAAACTACATAATCAAGTTTTTAATCCCAACTATATTTTGTTTTAGGGTTATTATTTTTTTTAATTAACCAGTCATAATGACTTAGATCCTTAAACTTCTCCTTTCCGTTTCCTAACCAAAATGCAAATTACTTAGCTAAGGTTACTTAGCTACTTAGCTTATTTAAGCTGAGGTTGTTTGAATTGTAAAACAGACAGTGTTTCTGCCTCTCGAGGCCACGTTACTGTGTTTCGCCAGCTCTGATTAGATTGAAATTATTCGGTTTTGCGTTATAGGTGCCTTCATTTACATTGTTACACCAGTGAAGCTTTCAGAAAAAGTTATGAAAGATTATGAGCCAACCTAGAATTAAAGTTAATTGAGCGGTCTTCGAATATTAAGGTTAGTTTAAATTCTGCAAATTCACTGCTACTTAAATTTGCATCTCTAAAAATGGTGGCTGATATTGTGAGCATGAGAGGTAGGTTTATAGTCAAGTTTATATTCAGATTTTAACAAAGAGGTTATTTTTACTTCTCCAAGACTCTGCAGTTCATTTCCAGACACAACAATAATTCACTTAACGTCTATTGGGAGTCGAATAATAGTTTATGCTGCCAAAGAAAGTCAAATTCAATGACGTAAATGATTCAATATTCTGATTGCTGTAGTTTTAACTTTTAATTTTGCAAATATAACTGGTTATACTACTCTTTATGTGAAATATTCTCCTTATAAGCAAATATAGACAGTTTCTATTTATTTTTCTTAAAATCGTGTATAGTTAAACTTCGAATGGAACTTATCGTTAATTTTTACCTCCTTGCCATATTCAATTCAGATACAGAGCTGTTAGAATATTTTCTTTAACAAGAAATAATTTTCTAACGCAGATAATAATTCCTGAGATGTATTTTTATTTAAGACCAACAAGTATGACATCATCTTCCAAAACATCTCAACAGAACTTGAGAGTGCCCGAATTATTACGACAGTTACTGATGAATACGTTTGAATAAATTATTTTCTTGGAAAGAAATTTTGGTAATATTTTTTGCAACAAAGGAGAGAAAAAATAATAAATAATATATTAGGAAAATATTTGGAGTCTAAATACTTAATACAAAATTTATGCAAATAAATCTCAAAAATACAATCGATGTATGATGTATAATATGTATGAATACTGAACGGAAAACCGTGGATGGATTTTCTGATTCCATTCAAATACTTGTACTTCCAGACGGAACGGGAAACAGCAAGTAATGAATCTCATGAGCTTGAGGCTCTAAAGTTAATTCTTCTTTAAGAGAATAAAATTGTTTTATCCTTATCGGTTTGATTTGGTTAAGGATAAATGCTCTCCAAATTCTGTTCTCTGAATAGGTTTTTGCATCCTGTAGTTTCTCTTTGTAAGACATAAAATATTTTTTAATAAAATACTATCAAATCTTTGTGTTGCAAACGTATATATCTTGGGGGAAATGATTGCCTTGTCACTGAATGTTCGATAAGACACGAAGGTGACGAGATTATTTTCTTTTCATCTTTTCCAGCTTTTTTTTCTTCGCTGGCGTTCTTTGAAAAAATGCTCTGTATTCTGTTTTCTGATTCTATGCTGAGAATTAAGGTTAAGGTAAGATCTCCTTTCAAGATATGGTGAACATGATTTAAAAAATGCAGAATTAATACAGCCAAACTGATATCTGTCAGAAACACAATTTATTCATTTCTTCTACTGTTACCATACGAAAATAAAGTTCTATAATTTCTGGTCATGAAACAAATTTGAATCCGAGGAAAATTTGAGAATATAGAGGACGGAGATATCGATGTCGAAGAAGCACTGTTGAAATATTCGTCTTTAGAAGAAGCTATAATCTGCCAATACCCGGGAAAATATTTCAAACAATGGCGAATGAATTTGTCAGGCACTCCGAAAAACTGGAAAAGAAACCAGATAACAGATTTAATAACTGCGCATTACAATAATTCCATTTAAATATACAGTGGGGGCCAAAATTTTGGACACTTTTGGAAATTTTTATGTTTTTGAACTTTGTATGCTTATAGAAAATGTTACGATTCGCAAAATGCAAACTTGTATATATCATTTTAAAGAGAATTTATTACTGAATTCAATACAAAACGCAAAATTTAATTATTTGCAATACAAAAAAATATATGTACTTTAATTTAAATAAAAAACACAGTTATGAAGTGGTTTGTAATGTCTAGGTTTCCTGGCCAATCACTGTTCTTGTTCAGAGAACCAATCAAATGTTAGTAACTGCCAGTAGAAACTGCCATCATGTTTACACTTGAAACAATTCATTATTTTGCTTTGTTCTGTAGTAGGAGAACCTCTTTCTTATACACTGCAATTACAGGTCGGAATTTTTGTAAAAATTTTTTTATATTTAGTCAAGAAGCAATGACATCAAATAAAAGAGTAGATTGGAAACCTAGAAAGAGATGTAATATTATTGTGTTACGAGAAAGTGATCTTTCCTATGCTGAAATTGCTAGACAGGTAGGTGGTTCAGAGACTACATCTGGAGTCCGAAAGTTTTGTTTACGATATCAGGAGACAAATTCAATAAAAAACAAAGAAGGAAAAGGCCGAAAAAGGTGCACCACATCTATTGCTGACAGAAGAATAAAACGACTATGTCTGCAAGATAGAAAAATGTCATCAGCGGCCATCAGAAGCGATCTGAATGATGCTAGTGTTTCTGTCAGTTCAAGAACAATCAGGAAAATATTAACAGATGTTGGACTGAGAGGTAGAATTCCACGAATAAAGCCTTATCTTAATTTTCAGCAACGAAAAAAAAAAAGACTACAGTGGGCAAAGGAACACATTAATTGGACAGATGATCAGTGGTCACAAGTTATATGAAGTGATGAAACTAAGATATCGTTATTCGGTAGTCATGGGCGAAAATATGTAAGACGTAGGATAGGAGAAGAGCTACATCCTGACTGCATTCAAGCAACTGGGAAGAACCCAGTTAGTGTTATGATTTGGTCATGCATGTCAGCAGATGGTATTGGTCGCCTTTATGTCATCGATGGGACACTGAATGCCAGAAAATACATTGACACTATTCTAGAACCAAAACTTCTATCTTCCATCAGAGATCTCTTTCCCAACAATGCTTCGTTTATTTTTCAGCAGGATTCTGCTCCTTGCTACACGGCCAAAATATCGAAAGAGTGGTTTTGTACAAAGAGCATTAAATTGTTGTCATGGCCAGGAAACAGTCCTGACCTCAATCCTATCGAAAATTTGTGGCACCGTTTGAAAACTCTTGTCCGAATGAGGCGCCCATCAAATAAAAGGGAACTAATTGAGGCTATATTTTTTTCCTGGCATCATGTTATAACGAAAGAAGAGCTTAAAACTCTTGTGTGCTCAATGATACGTCGATGTGAAGCTGTAATCAAAAATAAAGGGTACCCTATTAAGTACTGATAACTCACTGCAATCATCACTATCTAATGTATATCGATAACTATTATCGTTTAACTTTTTTTGTATTGCAAATAATTGAATTTTGTGTTTTGTATTGAACTCAGTAATAAATTCTCTTTAAAATGATATATACAAGTTTGCATTTTGGAAACGTTACGTTTTATAAAAGCATACAAAGTTCAAAACATAAAAATTTCCAAAAGTGTCCACAATTTTGGCCACTACTGTAAATATCTTCTTTTTAGTTGGATTGATTATCAATTTCTTTTCCTAGATATGACAATATTAATCAACAGTTTTCTTTATTCATGGTTCAAATTTGACACGCTTTTGTGAAATAATCCATTTTCCTTATTGGAGAGTATATAGCGAAGGACCGACCGTAGAGAACCAAATTCTAATCTTTTGCAATTTGTTCTAGTGGGTTTTGACTGCAGTCGTTTCCACAACATATTCATTTTCTCTTACTTATTTTTAAACTTTTATGCATATCTCACTCACTTATTTTTATGTTTAAACTTTTATATTAATTCATAAGTAAACTTGATTATATCATAAATAAACAGATTTGGGTCAGCCCTCTATAAATTTACATTTAAGAGGTACATTTTGGAGTGGCATATAATCAAAAGGTAATTTTCTTCCATTATTGAATCGCGTTAGCAATATTATTCTAGTTGGAAATTTTTTTATTAAAAGTGACTCTCCTGAACACGAACTGAATGTATCTACTGAATTTTATGTACAATTACGACAATAACAATTTTCATAATTTGATTATTTTACGAATGAGTCATTTTCTAATTTAATGAGTGTAGAAAAAGCAAAAACAAATGCTTTTAGGACCCCTTGTATTTTCCTTTCTCGATGAGTGTATCTTAACTACGAAAACTAAAGTGAAACATTATGAACAAAATGATCACACCATACTTTTAAGAAAACGAATATAAGAATTATATTTACTGAGGGAAAAATATTATTAAACATTTTTTAGCACTTATAGAAATGCATTGCAAGCTGCAAAACATTATATTCAGAACAGAATTTACATCATATTGAACTCTATCTAAACATTAATTTCCAACGGGCTAAAAACACGATACACATGTAGCATATCATAGCTGTATTACTTGAGCAAAATTAATCAAGAAGCACATCAGACACTGTAAATAGTTTATGTTTATCCGAAATTTTGAAGCAAACTATATGCACATGGTAAAAAAATAATAACCTAATTTTTCAATGTAACACAGATATTCGTATTCAGTCGCAATTACAGTTAATATGCGAAACTGTAAAAAAGAGATATTCATATTCAGTTACAATTACAGTTAATAAGCGAACAGTAAAAACACAAAAGAATGCGTTTAAAATGTTAAGGAATGCTATTGTAATTACATGAAAAAGAAATATTTATTCCATCAACCGATTTTAGAAAGGCATTAATTTTGTCCCGAGAAAAATTAAGATCAATATCGGGTTTGTTATATTCGTCATTTGTTCAATGTTTATTTCTTTTACATGTACGATTAACAATGGCTATCACTTCCATGGACAGCATTATAACTATTATTCTTCAGCATTGCTTTATAATCATTAACTTAACTACATTTTAAAACAGAGTTGAGAAAGCTGTGGTAATTATAGGAATTAAGCGTAAACAAAACTTCCACATCTAATTTCACGGGTATAGTTATTCTGTTCTTGCATAAAGTCAACTATTTCGCGTTCGATAATTAGATTATTAGTCAGCAAATTATAAACTTAAATTGGAAAGGTACATCACGACCATTTGTGAGTTATAAAAAACTTCAAAAAGCGCTTCAGCAATTAACAGTCAATTAACGAAACGTCTAAATTACGAAGTGTCGACCAAGTCTAATAAGTGCCAATTTCGTTTGCTTTTCATGGATTCTTTTTCTCCCGTCTGAGCAAAGTGATCGGAGAAGAGAAATAAATCCTCCTGGAATTGCCAATTTCAATTACATGCCGAATGAATGGGACTGTGTTTAATGAAAAAGCAGCAAGAAAGTTGTAGACGCATTTAGGGTAATAGGGTAATAGAGCGTTAAATGTGTGTAATTCACCCAGCACCAAAAGAATAGTTGCTTGATAAGACTTTAGTAGTCAAGATGGTAGAAATATTATTTTTATCGGGTCTTTTATTTCCTTTATTTAAATTGGTTTGCTGAATTGTGCTAATATCCAATTGTCATAAAATAAATTTTAAAAACTGGAAAACATACTTCGCAAAGTCAGAAATTTAATTTGTAAGTGTTACAGATCATCGTTATCCTTTGGCTCAAAACATTAAATTGGAATCCAAATTTTTTCAAAGACATAATAATAGAAAATGGAAGCAGAGAAATCATTTAATGGATCAAAATGTATGATGAAACTGAGGTTCAATGTATATTAGTCGTTTTCAGGCCTACTGAAGACAGAAAGAAAATAACAAGTTTGAAAAACAGAGAGACAAAATCAAAATTAGCATGCTTAATTAACATTTGAAACTAGTGAATAAAATCTATTTGTAACGTAATTAGAACATGCTCAGATTACGAGTATAGTCTTTGACTTGAAGCACAGAAAATACAAGTCCCTCCCAGTCACTTTATCAGTTGTCACTGATGAAAAATGCAAGATAGCATTTTAATTAACATAATTATTTTTCTTATTAACATATTATTAATTTACTACTGCTTTCATCAACCTCTTATAGAATGCAAATTTATTAAAATACAGATGATGAGTTTTGCACGAGCACTTGACAGCCTAGACTATCAGTCATTCTGTATTAATTTCCATACTGCTAAAAATTTACCTTGCTGAGGTAACAACAAAAAGCATTCTACGCGCTTCTGCAACTTAATGCAAACGCTCGGGCTGGAGTCCCAGCTGTGAAGACCCCATATTAGACAGGGGAGGATTTGGTCATTTTTACCAGTAAGTGGGTTTGAATGCACGCTTCGGTACACTCGGTTATCGCACTCCATATTCGGCGGGAGAAGAAATGGTGCTCAGTTACATCAGAAGTGGTCTAAGGTGGCCATTGGGCTAAACCGGGAGAGAAAGGGAAGGAGCTTTCGCTAAGGAGGAGATGTGGGCAGGGATTTTGGCTAATGAAGAAGGGAAGGGGGCTAAACGACTAGCCTGTTCTAACACGATAAGTTCAAAGGAACCATCAACTACGAATATTGTGATTAGACTGGAAGATTTACCTCACAAGCAAATTCCTTTACCGGGTCTTCCAACTGACTCTTATCAATAAAATACAATAACAAAGAAGATATAATTAAAACAAATAAAGAAAAATACAGGAATAAAATTTAGAAGATATATACATATGTAAAGAATGCTGGTGCGTATCCCATGATTGACACATACAGATACCTCGCTTTTAGTGAGCACACGATTGCGTAAAGTTTTGAAGGAGGATATTAAGGTTACATGTTTACAATTACGTCTGTCCATTGGTAGCTAACTTTGATGTAATCTTTCTCATTCTCTTGAGGAGAACTTTGTTGGAGACCATCGTTTCTAGTGGTGGTAAGTGAAACGGAAAATGGACTCTTCTACCTTGAGCTGTGAAGGGGCAGGAAGTTATGTAGTGAAGCGCTCCTGCTAACTCTCCGCTTGTCCCGCAGACGCACCTGACTTCTTTTCTGTGAAAGATTTTCAAATACTTTGGAGATTTCCCAAGTTTTATGAAAACTTGAACTAAAATATGATCTGTGAATAATCTAGATGTTGACATTTTCGGAAAGAAGGCAAACGTGGATCGTCCCATCGTATCATTCTTCCATCTTGCTTGCCAGATACCATGGCCGCTATGGATTCCTGTAGGAGTTGACATTTAATGGAGAGTAAAGGGAACCTCTAGTTGACCTGTGCGCGCTGTATGGCCCCTTTTCCCTCTGTATCTACCCTTTCGTTTCATAGCTATCCTCCAATTAAGATCGATATTAACTGAGGAACTGGTCGTTTTATTTAGCTCTTTGAGGCATAGGACATATCGTCTTGTAATTATATGACTGCTGAGACTGTGTGGGCTGAGATTATCCATGAAGACTCGAATTATATAACCTAATGGAACCAAAGCGCCTAGCCAGATGAAGGCCTTTCGTAGCACCCGAAGTTCAGCCTGGTAGACAGTGGCGTAATCGTTAAGTCTGAAGGGAACCCCTAATGGGTGTTCAGCCGCTTCCTTAAAAATTAGGAATGCGGAGCCTAATCTGCTCTCTATTTTCGAACCATCTGTGAACGCCTCTATGTCTTCTTATTCAGGGATATTCTTGAACCCTTGGATATCGAATCTTGCTGGGTGTTGTTGACGGAACCTTGTCTTCGATTGCATTGTACCAGATAGTGAAATTGTCTATAGCAAGGTTTCTTTGAAAGTCGAATAGTCTCTCCATGACCACTCTGGGGGATGATTCTCAAGAGAACCTGCAAGGCTGATCTTGGAGCCGTGAAGAAGATTTTTGACACGTGAACTTCGTACGCTGAATTTGTAACAGCTTCTGTTATTGTCTAGTTGTGGCGGTGAAATAGACCGGATATCCGTAAAGAATGAGCCTTTTATCGCTCTTTGGTTAAGGAGTTTTAGTAAATTGCCTTTTGTTCTCAGCTTTATGAATTTATTAATTAAATTTTGCGACCTTTCTTTTAAATCATTCAGGTGAGAGATCCATAATAACTTTGGATCAAGGCTGAAGCCTAGGTACTTCAAAGTGTCGTAACGAGGAATTGGAGTGTTTGTACCGTTTAATCCAACGTTCAGGTCTGTGCAGTTTATTGTAATGAGAAGTTGCTTTAATTTATAGACACTAGAATTAAGTTTACATTGTAGACTCCATTCTTTGAGTTTATTGAAGGCCCTGTGCGCTTTATCTTCTATTCTTAGCCGATTACTACCTGATATGATAATTGTAAATAAGTTGGCTTATGCTTGGAGTTTTACACCCTCATCAAATTCTATATTATATGCAGTGTCTGCTAAAATATTCCATAAAACTGGGCCGAGAAACTTCGGCTATCAGCAACAGCTTTGCAAGCACTTAGTACTATGGGTAAATCATGGTTGTGGTAATTTTCATACTTCGTATTCTATTTAATTTTATCTGTGCTTTGATGTCCCTGAAATTAGCAAATCAAGTTCTAATCCTGTTAACACATTGAGGTTGCGCAACTCTCAGGACGACGTATTGATGACTGTTTTGCTTTGCTGAGCATCTTGCTTTGTTTGTGATCGCTTTAAATTAGCAGGCAGACGGAACAAAACGTTTATTATACGTTTTATCAAAAGCAATATAACTGATAGCCCCTTTCGAAGGTTTTGTCTATCTGGTAGTTGCATATGAAAGCATCGATAAAATCTGATGTTGGTTTATAAAACCAATTGGCACCGAGTTTTGTGGAAAGGCTCAAAAATCAATTTCTTCTTCACCCTCGTGAAGAGTAGAAAGTTGGTTAGCAGAAAATTAAGTTCGTGAATAGAAGAAAGTTTGTGTATCAGCATTCGTTGTGAAAGGCCAGGCGATGAGCTTCTTTAAATTCTATGTTCATAAGTGTGAGTTGCTCTGTACAGAAAACAGTGTACAAAAGTTTAGTACCCAAACCTGATAAAATACATATTTTTAATCTTACGCTCTAATAGACTTTTTGACAGTTAAGTGCAGAGGCAAATTATTTATTAACCTAAAGCTTGATTTGCATAATACAATTTGTAATTCCTTAACTATACTGTGGTGGATTAAAAAACATAATCTTAGATATAGATGCATTAATTTTCTTTATACAAGTTCCTTAGTATCACATTAACATACTAGAAAATTCATAATAAACTTAAAGAGTTTATACTAATCTCGACATAACTCCTTAATTAATACTGGCATTTAGAAGTTCAAAATTTACACAATCAATTTTTCTACTAAGAGGAAATAAAGTGTACATACTACTGTGGACTCCGGAAAATAGGAAATTAATGACGCTTACGAGATGCTGAAGATTACACTAGTTGAACTGGGGTGCTGTGTATTAAAGTAGCATGTCCGAACAGTAGAAGGTAACTCTCTACTTCTAAGACACTAAACATCATTTTGGAGCAGTCTGTATTATAATAAGTAGGAAAACAGGAACACAACATCGGGATAGTCGAACATCATCAGTCGGAGCCAGAAGTCGATATTCTGAGTCTAGAACAGTTCCTTTGTAATACTTCGGAAACAGGAGCTCCACGCCAGGAATATCGCACTTCAACAGTCTCAGCCGGAAGCAAATATTCTAAAACTCTAAATGAGGATTTTGGATCCTCATGTTTCTTTTCTCTTCTTTCATTCATAAAAGAACATTCCCAAAGACATATTTTCGGTAGATCATCACATTTGGAGTTATAAGTTCGGTACATTAACACGATAAACACGTCGAGACCAAAACCCTTACACAGATCATTGCATTTCTTTCTTATGAGATTTTTCGTTCACGTCATTCTTCGTCAGATCTAACACTTTTAGTCATCACTCTTTGTCATTATTACAGCTAATCCTCTTCCTCGAAGCGACACATGTTCAGTAACTTCTTTATTTTTCCTTCGCATATGCTCAAGCGACATCATAGTGAATCTCCACTCTCCTCCATTTTCCCACCGTTATTCTAGTGATCAGTTGCAATTTCAGTTGTGAAGTAATCATCTATTAATTGTCGGCTAAGTGGAACCTTTCATTAGCATAGGACACGAAGCTTTGTTTTTTAAGTCATCTCCACTGAAATTCAGCCCTTTTTCATCATATTGCTATTCTTTAAGCCAAATAAAGCAAAGAATTCGAAAACAAAGCCTCTTTTTTTCTTTTCGACAAAATCTTTCCTATTTAACTCCAGACCTATTTTTTAATTAATGGTACTTTTTGACGCAACAAGCTTTTTGTTACGAATTATTCAATGTTTGGAAAGAGAAAACATTGTGTTCTAATCCCTTGGTTCAAGCGACCACTGTCAATAGATGGTTTTGTCTCTTTCCCAGGAACTTACACCAGTCTGAGTGGAGAGGTAAAATTCAATTCACCTGGTTCTATAACTTTGAGTCTTATCTTCTAGCCCACTTCACTTTTCAACTCAGTATTTTATTCAGATAATACAATATAGCAATTTTATTTATTTACTTAATTTTGATGTTATAAAATTAGAAATTCAAATAAGCACAAAGTATTTTATTAAAAAAACACTCATCATATTCCTTATATTACAATAAAAACGTTTAATAAAAATCTGCCAAGATTGCTCTTAATATAGAAATCCTAGTGAGAATAAAACATTCAGGCCTTTAACTGGATTCAAAAGCCTTGATCTTACATTCTTATCCAAAAGCTCAAAATTCAAAATAGGTATCTTCTAATCTTGTGTAATAAGTTTGCCCCTCTAATACAAGATCTCAAATTTCAGATAGGAAATCATCTACTATTATGTAATAAATCTGCCACTCTAACACAACAGCTTAAATTAATTCACAAAACAAATTTTTGGGTCTAATATAAGAGCTTTAATTTCGAAAACGAAATATTCCAATATTGAGTAATAAATTTGCCACTCTAATACAAGAGCTGAGATTAAAAAAAAAAAAGAACCATATGTTAAGTCATTAGGACTATTTAACTGTAAGATTACGTCATTTTTTCTCTTCTTGACGCCTTACATGGCGCAGATGTTCATTACAGCAACCCTGTAAACGCTTACTCAGTTTTATTTTTTATTTGCTGTTGTTGTTAGTAATAAGTCATCGCTTGAAAGATGGCACGCATTTTGATTAAAGTTGTCGAATAAAATATTTAGTACAGTCCACTTCTAGTTAATTTGAAATTGTTATATAACAACGCACGCATCGCATGAACACTTTATTGCCCGCTGAGCCACAGGTAAAAGATATCGTTCGTAAAATTAACATTTTAGAACATTTGGAATACTTTCGTTTGGTTGTATTACGCATAACTTCATATAGTGTTTGGAATGCTTTCGTTTTCGTGTGGATTACGCAATTAAGATTGGATACTGTGTCATCGTTCATTTCCGGTGTTGCTGTCGGGAAATCTGCAATCACGGTAAGTGATAAATTATTTATTTGTTCATGATGAGTGAATTGAAAGCGATTAAAGCTAACAAAAAGAGTTTAAAATGCAGTATCAGAAAGTTTGAAAATAAGGTAAATTCTACAGTAGATGAAGCAGATATTTCCTTATTGGAGTGATACGAATCAAAAATATTAGAATTTATAAAGGAATTAAGTAACATTTTCGATTCTTTATTTGCACATTGTGAGGAAAAGGACACTGACGAATTCATTAAGGAAAAGGAAAATGTAGTAGATAATCTTGATGAAATTCAGTTGAAAATTAAAAGAAAAATTTCTGAGATCAGTTCTCAAAGGAATAGTTGTTCAAATGAAAACGGTTCGAGTAAAGACATAATTGTTTCGGATATAAAATTGCCTAAATTGTCTCTTCCAATATTTAGTGGAAAAATCGAAAAGTGGATTGAATTTGAGGATTTATTTTCCGCAGCTGTGTATAAAAATAGCAAATTAACTAATGCGCAAAAATTGCAATATTTAAAGAGTTCGTGTAAGGCAGACGCTTTAAATATTATTCAGTCCATTCCAATTTCAGATTATGACATAGCATGGAATCTGTTGGTTGAGCGCTTTTGCAACAAAAAAGATTTGATCAATTCTATCATAAAGAAATTAATTTCTATACCTAAAACAAGTGATTCTACTTCGTCGCTTTTAAAATTTATCGATAAGGTGCATGAATGTTTACGATCCTTGGAAGCATTGGAGCAAAAGGTGGAAGAATTTTCAGACACGTTAATTGTTTATTTATTGGTTGAAAAGTTGGATATAAATACTCGGTGTTGGTGGGAAAGGTCACTTAAAAAAGACGAGATAGGAACGGTTAAACAACTGACATGTTTTTTTGAAGGAACACGCTCGCACCCTATCACATTACAAACCTCCGCATGGGGAATCGAAACGTTCATTTAATACCAAAGCTCTTACATCACTTTCAGAAAATTCAAAAAATTGTCCTTATTGTAAAGGTGATCATTTATTGTTGAAAAGTGCGCAATTCTTAAATCTAACAGTCAAGAAACGATTTGAATTTGTAAAGACAAAAAAACTATGTTTCAATTGTTTATCTTCGGTCCACACTATCAAGGACTGTAAAAGCTCTAATACATGAAGAAAATGTCAGAAAGTTCACAATTCGATCTTACATTTTGATCGAAATGAACAAAATTTCGATAAAGCAAATGGCACATCGAATCAAATCACAAACAAGACTAATAAATTTAGCAGTAATCTTTCTCCAAATGCTGATACATTTACTCCAATGGCAAGCAGTCAAAAGGTTAGTGACACTAATGAAAGCAACCAAGCAAAGTCCATTAACGGTACTGCGCTGAATATTTCCAGTTCTTTTAATAAACAAGTTCTACTTTCAACTGCAATTATTTTCGTTAAGGGTAATGATGGAAAATTTATCTCGCTGAGAGCCTTGCTGGATTACGGTTCTCAAAATAATTTTATTACTAAACAAGGTTTTGAGTTATTGAATTTGAAGAAAAGAAAAATAAACGCTTCTATTTCAGGTATCAATGGTACAGTTATGGGTGTTAAGGAAAAAGCTATAGCAACCATCGCTAACGCTACTAGAGATTTTATTCGTACCTTACAATTTCTTGTTGTTCCAAAAAATAACTCGCGTAACGCCTGCTAGATATATAAACATTCCTGATGTTAAGCAGTTGCAACTAATTGGTTTAGCTGATCCAGAGTATTATAAACCTGGTCAAATACATGTTTTATTATCTAACGAAATATTTTTTGATTTACTGGGAACAAATAGAATAAATATGCAAGACCTGATTCTCCATCAGTCAGTTTTTGGATACATCGTTAGCGGGTCAGTACGCATGCCGCAGCAAGGCAACGTTGATAATTATTGTGGGTTTGTGGAAAATGGGGATCATTTATCTGACAACGTGAGAAGGTTTTGGGAGATTGAAGGTATTAATGAAGCAAAAAAAGTGAAAAGTCAGGAAGAGGAATTTTGTGAACAGCACTTTCTTCGTACACACACGAGGCAAGATGATGGCAGATATGTAGTGGAAATGCCAATTAAGGAGGACGGACTTAGCCTTTTAGGGCAATCGAGAGAAAACGCTAGCAAAAGACTGAATTATCTACTTTCGCAATCCTGCAATGAAACACTTATACGAAGATTTCATTAAGGAATATAATGAATTAGGCCATTCCGAAGAAATTTATGAAGGGGATAACTCTAGTTTCTCATATTATCTTCCTCACCATGGTGTTTTCAGGATTCGTACACACACGAGGCAAGATGATGGCAGATATGTAGTGGAAATGCCAATTAAGGAGGACGGACTTAGCCTTTTAGGGCAATCGAGAGAAAACGCTAGCAAAAGACTGAATTATCTACTTTCGCAATCCCGCAATGAAACACTTATACGAAGATTTCATTAAGGAATATAATGAATTAGGCCATTCCGAAGAAATTTATGAAGGGGATAACTCTAGTTTCTCATATTATCTTCCTCACCATGGGGTTTTCAGGACCGAGAAACCTAGCACTAAACTTAGGGTAGTGTTCGATGCCACAGCTCCTACGACTACTGAAATTTCGTTAAACGATATTCTGCTGAGTGGAGGGTTAGTTCAAGACGAACTATTTGATATTATTTGCAGATTTGGAACGCATAAAATTGCCTTCACAGCAGACATTGTAAAAATGTATCGTCAGTGTAATGACCTTGCGGATTAATAAGGCACCATGAGGAAAACGACACCAACATTTATTAAAAATTAACTTTCAAAGAATAATGAAAAAAAAATTAACATTTAAAGAATAAAGGCAAACTCGGAGCACTACCTCGCTCCTACAACATAATTAACCTACCACCTGCCTCCTCTGAGGCTAACATGCAACTGGTCTCTCTCACTTGCTGGGCTCTGCCAGGCAGCTGATTGGCTCACCGCTGCCAGATACATGACACCCCCCCGGTAAGATTGTGCTACGCCAAAGCGAAGCAGAATCTGAAAACTGAACCAGCAAATACAAACTTGAATTGTATACTCCACATACCAAATTAATTCAAAATATATGAACATGTACACATGATGTAATAACATACTTTGAAATAAATGCAATAAACATTCATCTCACAACAGATGAACAGATGGCTTGATACAATACTGGAGTTCTGTAATAAAACATATATGCAATACTATTTCAAAACACACTATTATAATGCAATATTAAATGGAAACCAGTAATTTGATTTTCAAAACAGATGGAAAGTAGCTCTCGTACTGTTCCGGAACAAAAGAAAGTAACTAATGCAAAGTTTTAAAACATATTAGTTCATACTTAGTTCACACCTATTTCATTCACCCACTAGTCTTGAAAGACCATCTCCATTTTTTAATTGTGCACCAGGGCAATGAGAAATATGAATATTATAGCGCTGAAGTGCCATTGCCCACCTCTGTAATTTGGCTGAATGCGGTGCCGACTTATACAAATATAATAATGGACTATGGTCTGTGATCAGCTCGATATTCAATCCAAACACCCAACACTCGAACTTTTTTAATGACCACACAACGGCATAAGCCTCGCGTTCAATAATTGACCAGTTCTGCTGAGTTTTCGAAAGTTTTTGACTGGCAAAGCTGATAGGATGCAAACTGCCTTTGCTGTCTCGTTGTGACAAGCAAGCACCAACACCATATGAACTAGCATCACACTGTATGGTGTAAGGTTTTTCTGGTTCTGGAGTGTAAAGTTTTGGTGCTTCACACAGTCGACGTTTCAGTTCTTTAAATGCTGATTCCTCAACATCAGTCCATGGAATTCTCTCAGGAATTTTCTTTTTTGTAAGCTCCGTCAATGGGCGAGCTATTTCTGCATAATTCTTTATGTAATCACGACAATAGTTGAATAAGCCTAATGCACTCTTTAGAGCAGTCTTTGTTTTAGGACTTTTTATAATTTCAATGGCTTGTAATTTTTCAGGATCAGGTTGATGTCTTCCAGCTCCTATTATATGTCCTAAATACTTTATCTCCGAACGTGCAAAAACACATTTCTTCACGTTCACCGTAAACCTGAGATCACTTAATGTAGTTAGCACAGCATCTAAATGTTTGAGATGCGAATTCCAATCTGGTGAAAAGATAGCAATATCATCAATATATGCTTTGCAAAAATCACTATGTTTTCTTAAGGCATCATTCATCACTCGCTGAAAAGTAGAAGCTGCATTTTTTAATCCAAAAGGCATCACTTTCCAACGATACTGCGAACGATGTGTCTTGAATGATGTTAAATCACGACTTTCTTCTTCTAAAGGTATTTCCCAGTAACCTTTCAAGACATCTAAACAGGTGATAACATTCGCGTGTCCAATTTTATTGATTAGATCAGTCACATTCTCCATAGGAAAATCAACAGGTTTGGTTACTTGATTCAACAACCTGAAATCAATACATAACCTCATACTTCCGTCTTTCTTGGCAACACATACGACCGGGTATGCTATTTCAGCTTCACTTGGCTCAATAAGACCCAAGCTCTCTAATTCCTCGATCTGTTTATCTACTTCAGGTTTCAAAGATTCTGGGATCTTATAGATATATGGCTTTTTTCTTTCAGCTCCAGGTAACAACCGAATTCTATGTTCACCAACTCTGGCTATTTGGATCTCCCCAGAAAATAACGCGATGTGCTTGAGTAAGAGCTCGTGTAATTCCTTTTGTTTGCTATCCTCTAAATGACTAATATCCACCTCGATGTCCCTTCTAGTTACTGCGCAATCTCCTTTATTTGGAGTGGTATGAATTTCCCCAAACTCAGAATCATCTTCAAATATCACTCCCACAGTTTGTGCTCGAACATAAAATTTTCTTATTCTGTTCACATGAACATGCCTCACACTCCCATCGGGTAATTTAACTTTGTAAGAATGAGGATTTACTCTTTCAACAATTTCACCTGGACCTGTCCACCTAGCATATAGCTTGTTGCTAGAGTCTGGTACAAGTAAATATACTAGATCATCATTTTTAAGTTCTTTCAAACTTTTGCGACGGTTAAAATAATATACATAAGCTTCTTGTTTTTCCGCGGCAGATAAAGAAGCGAGCTCAGATGCTTTCTCTAAATTTATCTTTAATTCTTGTAGATAATCAACTGCTGAATTACTCAGATTAAGAGGTAATGGTATTTCACCGGACCATGATGATTTTAACACAGCTAAGGGACCTCTAGCTTCACGACCGTACATAAGCATAAATGGAGATACACCGGTAGTGCAATTTGGAACTTCACGATACGCAAAAAGTAAATAAGGTATGTGCTTGTCCCAATTAACAGGATCTGTGCGAATTACATGATGTAACATTTGTTTAAATACCCGATTCCATTTTTCCACTGAGCCGTTTGATGCTGGATAACCAGGTGTCGGAAAACGAGGATGAGTTCCTAACCTTTTTTAGAATTCTTGAGTTAATTGTGAGGTAAAATTAGTGCCTTGATCACTACAAATTATTTCTGGAATACCGGTTCTCATAAAAATATCTAAAAGAGCCTCACAAGTAGCTTTAGCAGAAAGACTTTTTAAAGGTATGACTTCTGGCCATTTTGAATGATTATCTATCAAACACAAACAATATTTATGTTTCCTTCCTGAAGGAGGTGAAATTTCACCAATAATATCTATATTTACTGTATGAAAGGGATAAGCGCGCGAACAATAGGAGTAATCGGAATTTTATCCGATTGTCTTTCCGGACTTTTTAATTGACATCTTTCGCATGTTCTACAATAATTTTCTACATCTTTGGATATGTTCGGCCAATAAAATGAAAGCTTAATTCTTTCTTTAGTTTTCCTCATACCTAAATGATTTCCGAATATGGAATCATGAGCTAATTGAAGGATTTATTTCGATAATTCTCGGGCAAAACTAATTGTTGTATGTTTTCCCCACAAATTTTTTCTTTATGAAATAATAATTCGTCCTGTAAAAAGAAATTATTCTTCCCTACTTCTGCGTCCTTAAAAGAATTTATTAACGTTTGGCAGTTTCTCTGATCGACCTTAAATTTATTCGATTCCGAATAACTGTTTAGTCTTTCATCATTCTGATTCGCAGCTGAGCTATAAAAAAGATTTACATTTGACAGTTCAACGGCGCCAACCTCAAGTTGTTTTTGTTCATGAGTTTCCTGTTTCGCTTCAGGGAAGACTGTTGATTCATTCTCGTCTTCAAATATGCGATCCCATACATCTGGTGTAATTAAACATTGGACATTTAGCTTATCTGTCAACGCGAAAAGAGCTTCTAAGCGCGAATATAGACAACTGTTTGGTTTTTTGTAATAAATGGGAATAGTTGCTAACGTTGCCTCTATGACGTCGCCAAATGCGGAACTTAAAATGATTTTACCCTTACTTTCTATTTTTAAATCAGGAATTAATGTAGTGTTCAAAATTGGTATTTCCGTACCTGAATCTTTTATAGCTTCTACTTGCTTCCCTGCAATGTAAATAGTAATCTTTTCCAAGGAATAAAAATTAAGTTTTCCGTCGGAACACTCGGGTTTTTGTAAATGTTTAGAATTTACATTTGTAACAACCGCATTGTCCTTCGACTTACTTGAAGTGTTAACTTTCGGTTTGACCGGGAAATTATCGTTCTGTTTATTGGACCTCTCAAATTTATTTCGCCTGTTCGGGCAATCCTTAGCCAAATGTAAACTGCTACTACACACATAACATTCTCGCGGTTTAAACGAATGTTTCTGTTCATTTACCACTAAATCTTTTCTTAGCGCTGGTGGAATATATTTAGAGTTTTTGTTGTATGAATCACGAAAATTAGCGCGTTTTTCACCTTTTATGTCATCAAAAGATTTACTTTTGGCAATGAAGTAAATGTCGCATTCCTTCGCTAGTTCTTCTGGACGTAGCCAACTTTCACCTTGTCGAACTGCAACATGGCACGCTAAATCACTATCCAATGTTTGAAAAAGTTTGTCAGAAATTATTAAGTTAATTAAAGATTCAAAATCATTGACGTTTCTACTTTTACAATAATGGACCCAACATGATCTTAAACGAGAGGCGAACTGCAAATGAGTTTCCCCCATCAACCTTTGAGCTTGGCGAAAATTTTCTAAACATATAATTGGCGATGGTTCATATTCCTTAAGAATTAAAGATTTAATTTTTTCATAATCTTTCAAATCATCATCTTTAATATATACTAGAATATTAGAAGATTTATCACCTATCAGTTTAAGTAAAATTTCAGACTTAAACTCATTTGGTACGTTCTTATGCTTAAAAGCCCTTTCTATGGAATCAAAAAATAAGTTCCATGCTTCACCCTTTTTAGGTACAGAAATCGATAATGCCTGTACAGCTTTCAAAAGCTTATCTAATGAAAGTGTATTTTCTACGTTATTACTACATTCTTTGCTACTTTCGATTTGCATTAAACGCAATTTCACAATTTCTTCTGACTTTTTCCTTTCTTCAACCGTAGTATTAAGAAATTCAATAACAAAATCTTTATCTTTCAAATATTCTTTAGAACTTAAAAGCTTATCTTTTAATTCTAGAACTTTTAAACTAGAATCGGCTTCTTCACCTAGTTCCTTCAACACTGAAATCAAATCACTTTTAACTACTCCTTTAAACATATTTAGAAGAAATTTTCCTTAAAGTTACAACAAAAATTTCTCACCTTTTCTCCAAAATCCGGTCGTCTTCGTTAGCTCTGGTTCTCGTAAGATAGCGTGCTGTAATGACCTTGCGGATTAATAAGGCACCATGAGGAAAACGACACCAACATTTATTAAAAATTAACTTTCAAAGAATAATGAAAAAAAAATTAACATTTAAAGAATAAAGGCAAACTCGGAGCACTACCTCGCTCCTACAACATAATTAACCTACCACCTGCCTCCTCTGAGGCTAACATGCAACTGGCCTCTCTCACTTGCTGGGCTCTGCCAGGCAGCTGATTGGCTCACCGCTGCCAGATACATGACAGTCAGATTTTAATTAAAGAACATCAAAGAGATTTATTACACATCTTAGGGAAGAGTAGTGAAGAAGAACCAGTTAAGGTCTATAGACTGAAGACTATAACTTACGGTACTTCCAACACACCATATGTAGCAACACGCACACTTAATCAATTAGCAGAGGACGCGAAAAACAATTTTTCGTTAGCAGCGCCAATAGTACAAAGGGATTTGTAAGTCGATGACGTACTCACAGGAGCCCATACTCTAAAAGAGGTTAAAGAATTACAGTCGCAATTGATTGACCTATTATCACGTGGAGGAATGCGTCTGCACATATGGTGTGCTAATCATCCTGATCTTTTGCAGTTTCCTGATGGACAAGAGGAATATTCTTTCAGTAAATTTAACGACGATCAGAGCATCAAAATTTTAGGATTATTATGGAATCCAAAGATAGATTGTTTTTCGTACAAATCAACGATCAAGAAATCAACTACTTACACAAAGAGAACAGTGTTGTCTGATATTGCTTGCATTTATGATCCATTAGGACTGCTTGGTCCAGGGATAACAAAAGCAAAAATCTTCATCCAAAGACTTTGGTTATTGAAGCTTGATTGGAACGATCCGCTACCCGAAAGGATAATTAAGGATTGGCAACTTTTTATTGATTCAATGCAATCTATCAACAATTTGCAAGTCAGTAGATATGTTTTACAGGACAGGTTTTCTGAGATACAGATTCATGGATTTTCAGATGCATCAGAACACGCATATGGAGTAGGCATGTATTTACGCTGTAGAAGTGAGAATAATTTATCTTCACATTTGCTTTGCAGCAAGTCCAGAGTAGCTCCACTAAAACCGTTGACAGTACCTCGACTGGAACTCTGCGCAGCTGTACTGCTAGCACAGCTTGTTGCAAAGGTGGTGCCTTTATTGAAATTGGACATCAGTAAAATATGTCTATGGTGTGACTCAACCATAGTGTTAGCATGGCTTCAGAATCCTTCGCAAGTACTAAAAACTTTTGTTGCTAATCGAGTGTTGCAGATCCAAGAGCTAACACATACATGACAGTGGAATTATGTGCGTTCAGAGGAGAACCCAGCAGACCTTATTTCCCGAGGACTGAATTTTGACAAGCTGTATGATGCTGATCTGTGGTGGAAAGGTCCTCCATTCTTGAGTGAGGGTGTCCTACCTAACAAGAACATTGACTTTGAACAATTCGAAAAAACAGAGACATTTTTTAATGAACTGAGAAAAAGAACTGACATTGCTTGTTTATGCACTTTGCCTTCAAAATTTATTGACAATGTCCTAGATATCACTAACAATTATTTAAAATTATTACGTATTGTTAGTTATATTTTCAGGTTCATTTGGAACTCTAGGTGTGCAAAACAGAAAGAAGCACAGAGAAGAACAGGAGGGGTAAGTTCAAAGGAGTTAAATAAGGCAGAATCCTTTTTAGTAAGAGAGGTTCAAAAATGTAGTTTTTATTTAGATTACAACTCCCTCGCACAAGGTAAACCCATTAATAATAAAAGTAATTTACTTTCTTTGAACCCTGTATAATCTGTAGTAAAAATAAACCAGTCACTATCGAACAAATTATGGGGTCATTACCTGCAGAGCGCGTAAATCCGAGCTCACCCTTTAATCATGTCGGCACCGATTTTTGCGGTCCATTTTTTTATTAGGTATAAGGGACAGAGGAAAGGAACTCTTCATAAGGTATATTTAGCTCTTTTCATTTGCCTTATAACAAAGGCAGTGCATCTGGAACTAGTGAGTGAACTCACCACTGACGCATTTATTGCCACCTTAAAGAGATTTATTGCTAGGCGAGGAAAATGCTCAATCATTTTCTCAGACAACGCAAAAAACTTCGTTGGCGCAAATGCCGAATTGCAAAGTATTAACAATTTAATTAGAAATCCTGACAAAAAATTAGCAGATTATTTAGGTGAAGAAGGAATAGTATGGAAGTTTATTCCCCCACGGACACCTAATTTTAGTGGACTATAGGAATCTGGAATAAAATCCGTGAAATATCACTTAAAGCGGATTGTAGGTAATGCAAGGTTGACTTTCGAGGAGTTATTAACCGTAGTAACTCAGATAGAGTCTGTTTTTAATTCTCGCCCTATTACTCCCTTATCTTCCGATGTAAATGATTTAGAGGCCTAATGACTTACCACACCAGGCCATTTTCTCATTGGAAGACCCTTGACTGCTATAGTAGAACCCGAATTAATTGATATACCTGAAAACAGACTCTCAAGATGGAAAGGAACTACCAGATTTGTCCAGTTGATATGGAATCGTTGGCATAGGGACTATTTAAACACACTACAACAGCGTTCAAAATGGAAGGTAGAACAAACGAATATTAAAATAGGTATGCTAGTACTAGTTAAGGAGGATGGGCTCCCTATCTGTAGATGGGTGTTAGGGCGCATTAGAAGACTTTTTCCTGGAGTTGACGGTAAGGTTAGAGTAGTAGAAATACAAACAGCAAAGGGCATCATTAAGCGTGGAATTACAAAAACTGCAATTTTACCCCAAGAAAAAGCTTCCTAAGTTAGTTAAGTGTTAGCTTATTATTATAAAACTTGTATTGCAACTTGTATTGTGTATAAAATTTTGTATTGAAAATTGTATATTATTATATTAAATTAAGAGATGTTATTCGTATTGCTTTATTGTATAAGGTAGTAATTGTACAATTTTGTAGGTTATTATGAGTATTATCGCACGAAATTATTGAAGTAACCCTTCAATGCCGGGGGGTATGTTAAGTCATTAGGACTATTTAACTGTAAGATTACGTCATTTTTTCTCTTCTTGGCGCCTTGTATGGCACAGATGTTTATTACAGCAACCCTGTAAACGCTTACTCAGTTTTATTTTTTAATTTGCTGTTGTTGTTAGTAGTAAGTCATCGCTTGAAAGATGGCACGCATTTTGATTAAAGTTGTTGAATAAAATATTTAGTACAGTCCACTTCTAGTTAATTTGAAATTGTTATATAACAACGCACGCATCGCATGAACACCATATAATCTTACTAATCAGTTTTGGCACTTTAGTACAAAAGATTAAACTTAGTTGAATTCAGTAATAAGAAGAAGCAGAGAAAGATGAAAACATTCCTTCAAAATGACACTATATTCATAAACAAAGGGTCGAGACTCACGCTTCCTGCATCCCTTTCGTTTTTTAATTTGAACATTCGTTTCACTTTTCGATATAGCAACTACCACCAGAAAGCTTTTAGTATGCAGTAAAGTTGTAACGTTCCATTATGTTATTTAACCAGCTATTGCGATTTAGACCTTTACTGTTATTTTTTTCTTTATGTTTCCACGCCAGATTGAAAATTATCTGGGGTGTATTTTAAACTGAGGTTTTTAGATTGTAAGGCAGAGTGTTCTGTCTTTCGAGGCCAAGTTACTAAGTTGCTTTTAGCTCTTGTAGTCTTCGGCCTTGCATAATAATTCCAATATTTCAATATCTTTTCGGATAGGCTTTTGAGCCAGCTTCGTGTTGATTTGTGTAGCCTTCGCCTACTAGCTTACTTGAATTAAAATTTATATTTGACTGTTAAAGTTACCTCGTCATAAGTGCTGTATGAGTTATTTGTAAGCACTTAAATGCGCCTTTTGTTCTTTAGTTTTAATAAAAGTGTCTTTTACACACTTCTCCCTGCTCAACTGGTACTTCTGATTTAGCAATAATTTACTTAACATCTATCAAGAGTTAACAGAATTTATGATGTGCTTAAAGGAATTTGACCATTTGATAAAACATCAACTTTTATTTTCTCAAACTTACGAAACTAACACATTTCTAACGCGAGGATCTTCAGCGCATCTTCGAACATTTATCGCTGGATATTTATTTAGTAATCCATAGCAATGCAAAGATGTTGCAATAATTAGAAATATCTACAAAAGTATCAAAATAAATAGTTTAGTCACAAACATTCTCCCCCTTTCATCATCTTTTGAGTGATCAAATATCAAAAGTTTATGAATTTATGTTTGAAGGTTACTTTGCTGTGCTCACAGGCTGTTTCATTTCACCATACCTCTATTTATCCAGATTAAGCATGGGAAATAATTTTCAGACCTTTGAAAAACAGCTATATACAAAATTTAAACTTGCAAAAGAAATTCTTATGTTTTATATGCGTTTATTCGCTCGAAATAATTTCTTACCCATAAAATTAAATAATGTGTTACAGTACTTTAATATGATTTTGAGTGGTTGCTCCATGTTCATAAAAAACGTAGAATATATCATGCTAAATAAAAGTTTAAAGTTCCATTTAGCCCATGTTTAAATCGCTGAGCAAAAGATATTTCTGCCAGTCTATCAGCCCAGCTAACTATTCTAGAAAAAATGTCAAACATCTGAGGTATTCTATATTGTTTCCGTAAAGACAGATTTAAGATAAAACTCATGTCGTTTTATATTTCATTCCCACGCACTTTAATCAAACTTTATCAATAGATCCACAAACAGCAATCTGTTTTACTTAAGGTATTTGAAAACAGCCGATAAAATTAAATTATCTATTTGTAAAAACTGGAAAAATATGTAGCATTCATGTCATGTATTTCACTGATATCTGCAAGAAGTGACGCCTTCTTTTATAATTTAAGAATAACATCCAAATTTAAAAGACAGCGCTTTAATAGGCTGCTCCTAAAAAGTTTCTTTAATAAATTTCAACCAGAGTTTTCATTAAAGAAATTTTTATCTACCAGATATCAATTTTCATTGGCCCATTATGTGTTTTCTGTAATTCAAGTACTTATTATATGTTTAATATCTATTTGGTTGAGTAAAATATTGGAAAAATTCATTCGACTATTGAAAGAATATGCTTCCTTTTCTCTCGTGTGGACTCTCATTATTCCATTATAATGAAATGAGTAATGCCGTTAAAAAGTAGCTGAAAGTTTTCAGATTTTAACGATATCCCAAAATGGTTTTTTTAAGGTCTCTTTTTTACTCTCACTGAGCTCTAAATCTATTAGTCTGCCATCTCCTCTCCTGTTATACTCACTCCTAAGCCCTTTTTTTGTCTTTTTAGTTTTATTATTTCTTCGAATTTACGCCATATGCAATTCAACAGTAAAATTACAAAAATTTAAAAGCAGCTTAGCAGTATACGCTCGGAATTCCCAATGCAGCATTAAGTGTTGGCATACATTTTTCTGTTTCTTTTCAGTCTTTTCTCAGTTCATGTTTTTAGTTTCCTTACTAAGATGGCTTTACAAAACTTTCTTTTGTCTTTTTATTAATATTTTGTGTGTTTACTTTTTTTTATTAAATTTCACATTCTTGGCGCTTACGCCACATAAAATTCCATTAAAGATCAAAATTACAAAACAGCATGTCTTTAGAGTTTCCGATAGATAATACAAAGCGCTGGAGATAAAAATGATTTTTTCCGTACAGTGTTGCCACTGCATGCTTTGAAAATTTTGAGAATGTTAACCAAAAATTCGTTAAAGTTTACAAAATGTCAAAGAGTTGAGCAGAGTTGACTTGAGAGCAGAGTCAAAGCACCCGTGCGGCTTACTTAAATTATTCGTGTTTAGTCCAGACTCCGCAACTATCCGGGGCAACACCTCATGGGTGCCGTAAGGGCGTACATTGATCCTGTTCATAAAGCATGTTTACATAGTTCATAATATATGTTTGCATGGTTACATAGTTCATAATATATGTTTGCATGGCTACATAGTTCATAATATATGTTTGCATGGTTACATAGTTCATAGTACTTGATACAAGTAGTTCATAATACATAGATCCTGTTTCGTAATACATGCTTAGACTTATATCATACATGCTTACACAGTTCATAATACATTGATCCTTCTTCATAATACATGCTTAAATGTTCATTGGCCATAATACATATATGTTTCATAATATATACAGTACTTACGAAATGCATAGTTCATAATAATTTCCATTGGTCATAATACATGCAAGATACATGTTTCATAATATATACAATAGTTACGCAATGCTGATCTCTACTAAATCTGCAGGAAAACAAAAAATAAATAAATAAAAGACAGAGATTGACTGGGATCTATTCCGCACTGCACAAATCTGTTCACAATTGCACTAGTTTCTGCATTATCTTGCATATTTTGCTGTGAAATGCTGGCTGTTTGATCAGATAACGCTTATGAGAAGTTGCCTGTTCCGGAAGCTGCACATGCCACTGTGCGGTTAGAGGGCATTGGATCAAGTAATGGTCTGCTTTGCCCATGGCTCCACAGACATATCTTTAAAAAAATGTGAACGCGATGATAAAACGCACTTGAAATTCAAAATTAGGACTTCCACGTGTCCATGTTCGGATGGAGTACTACGTTATTCAAAATTTGATGGCTCTGTGTACCGTTGTAGTTTTATAATGCGAAAAACTGACATGCATTCATGCAGATTCTTCATTATTGAATTTCTTTAAATATAATACAGGGCAAGTATTATATTTAAATATAAAATTCAAGTATTATATTTAAATATAATACTTCCCAGAATAACCAAAATTTGAATAAAATTTCAGTTTTTACGTTTGTAATTTCTTGCGTCTTTTGAAACGAAAACAAAGAAAATGAGCCATATCTAATACAAATGCTAGGAATCAAGACAGTAAATGCATTTCAAATCTTTTTAAGACAAAATTTAAAACATTTCACACTTAACGAGTTAATACATCGCCAAACTTTTTTTCCATTGTTGACTACTTTTGTAATGCCCTCTGGATTGCCTTAGTCTTGTCCCTTCTGAAATCGATTTTTTTACTTATACTTTTACATATTTGTATTTTTTAAATGCTCCGTATTAAAATTATTTTTTTTTTATTTTCATATAAAGTAATTAAGTTAATAACGAATAATTTATATTCTTTTTAATCATTTAAAGTTTATCAGATATAACATAACGTTTCTCTTATTTACTAAAAATTAAGTAAATATTGACAATCCTATTAAGAAGACGAGATAAGCCTATCGAGTCTTACATAGCTGTTCTACGCTTGGATGTATATTGATAAGAAACACCGCAATCATTACACTTTAAATCCCTCTTTTATTGTTAAGACTAGAATGAATAAGTAAGATAACCGGTAAAATATTACATAAAAATAGTGATCGACAAGTCATAAACTATTGCCACGTGCAATTTTTCCAAGCTCTGATATTTTTCAGCTGTAGTGCGGTATAAGCAGCTATTTGAATTTCACTTTTTGTCGTTTCCCTAAATCTAAATGGACCACAAAGGACGGCTTGTAAAACTAATTGTGTTTCGCGGACCACAATCTGAAAAACGCTGGGTTAATCTACTTTGAAACTTTGTCAACTGTTGTTGGTTCCTAATTAAGGGTTTCATACGGAACTAATTAGATGTTCTGAAACTAATTCCAAAATTCCTTTTTACTCTTTTGCTGCTATAGCAGCAATAAATTTGCAGTGGTATTGTCAGTGACTTTCTCAGCTACTTGTCCAAAATTTGGGAGTTCTTTCTGTTTTATCCTAAAATTTGAGATAAAACAAAAATCTGTATTATAAATGCCTCTGCAATCAGTTCTGAATGTCTAATATGCATAGTCACATAATACACCGTTTCATTTTGTTTTGAAACACAAAGTGAAGTAAGAACTTTCAGCATCATTCAGTAGGTATTTTTTCCTGCACATCTTCAGGTGATTGTTCCTGAGATATTGGCCATTTTTCAGGGGTTAAAATAGGAAGCAAGAGATTTATACAGATTTCCAGGGCTACTAAATTTAAGAAAGTATTAGCGCAATAATGTAATTTCTTAACAAACGTAGTAACTGAAAGACTATTTACAGCTTAAGGCTGTTCGAAGTATTTACCACAAAATTTTATCATAGCCTTCGATACTCAAGATATTCTAACAGCCTTTTGATAGGTTTGCGTGTGATTATTTTTGCCTATTGGACAGGACACCCCTAATTCTATCATATTAAAATTTTTGTTTGGAATCTAAATGGAATTTTTCGAAGTTGATTCCATATAGAATATCAATGCTCTGCTTTATAATATCAATTTAGTATTTTCGAGTTTCCCGATCTTTCCTGATCATCCGACTATTTCACGTAATTTACCAGAATGCAATTTAAAACTTTAGAGGAGGAGCAAAACCTTTTTTCAATGGGGTCACTGAAGTAATTCGAACTATACTAAAGTTAGAGCATAATTGATCAAAGACCATACTAAAATGGTCAGTCTGCTTGTAACACTCAAACAGATATCTCCAGTTGCTGAAGTTATCGAGATAATGTTTAGCGAAAACTTCCAGTTTTTCAATTCTATGCACATAACTTTCTTTCCAGAAATAAATTATTGCTGATAAGTTTAGCGGCGGAAATTTAGCGAACGACGTAATACAGAAACTCGACAAATAAATTATTAAACTAAAATTTTTCCCTATTTTTAAGACTGCTTCAGAACTCATGAATTATGACATGTATTTATATGTATGTCTATAGCAATTTTTTTTCTAATAAAAAAAAACTTTAAAATTTCCTAGGAAACCAAATATTCAAATCAAATGAAACTGCATTTTTTCAAAATTTTAAGTTACAAAAAGTTATCCGATTAAGATTCAAATCTTGAAACAATTTTAAGATGATTTTTAATAAAGTGAATTACTAATGAAAAAAATTTAAATTAATGATACTACATAAAATTTTGCCTTAAACATATTCTTGACAAGGGGAAAAACGTGTATAAAATAAACCTAATTAATCTATTTAAAAACTGTATTTCTGATTTTATACAAACTAAAATTTAGATTCCCGAATTTTTTGAAATTATATATATAATTTATTATATTGTATAAAATATGGGCTTTTCATTAATCGTAGAGTATATTTGAAGAACAATTTTAAGTAATGTAAGAACCAAACTAATTGATGGTAAAGCAAATATTGAAAACTAATGTGGAACATTAAGATGAGTTTATTTTAGAAAAGAAGTCTACTTAATTTACTGAGATCGATAGTTAATTTTCAACAGAATTAACATTTTAACTTCTGGTGTTGTGAGATGAATTTCTCAAAGGCTTTCCTTAAAAGCATTTTCTGGTAATTTCTCTGAACATGAACAACGGAATGCTTTAAAACAGAATTAGCGCAATGCATTAAATTTTTCATTTAAAAATACCATGTAATGCTAAAGTATAGATAATTTTGTAATCGTTGACACGAAATCTCTCTATATATATGGTTCACAAAACAATGAACAAATAAAAGTTGTCATTAAAGTAATCAATTTATTTTTATCCTACTTTGACATATTTATTTAGAAAACATAATGAAAATTTTACCTCTAAGTACTTCTTTATGTTTTAAAGACAAGCTATTGCTGTTCTCTTAAAGAAATATTTGCCTTTTAGTATTATGTTAATAAAGTTATCTGATTATAACGATAGTACTTTAATCTCTTTCTCAAAAAACGGAAATTTTGTTAATTTATATGCAGTTGCTCATTATCACCTTTAAATGAGAATAATAACACTGAAATATAACTGAATAGTTAAAAAAATGGTTTTTGCATTATTTGAAAAAGGTTTTGAATACAATTTTTTAAAACATATTTACATATATTTGTCAGTAAGATATATATGAAATTTTCAAATGAAGCGCATAATAAAATATATGTTAAATTTCAAACGGGCCAATGTATAAATTCACTTATATTTTCGGAAATGTTTAATAAAAAATCTAATTTTTTTTGCAGGTATGCGTAGAAATACATCTACTTTAAGATGATGGTGACAGTTTTATAGGTTATAATTCAAAAATGTTTTTCGAAAAATTTATAAAAATTATTTAAAAATACAAATTTTAAAAATAAATCAAAAAATAGAAGAATTTTATTTGGAATGAACCTAAATTTCGAAATGTGAAAGCAATAATCAAATAAATGTAACAAATAAAGAGATATTAATAAATATATATTAAATTAATTAACATTCAGAAGCTAAAATTTTGAGAGCTAATTTTTTAAAAATTACTCTTGCGAGTTTTACAAAACTTGGCGGTTTGGTATAATTTAAGTCGTAGAATCGAAATATGGAAAAACATTGGAATGCCATTTCAGAAAAAGTCCGATTTTGTGTCAAAATACCTGTACTAGAACACCGTTATATATAAATCTAATACATATCCTAAGTCGCACTTTCGAGACATGGTAAAAGTTGAATTTCGTCAATTGGCCCAGTAGGACGGGAGCTATAAAACTGTCCCAATTTATTTTCGCAGTGTACCTTGCGTAATTTTGATTGGATGTGGAAGAAGGATTTTTTAACTAGTTACTCTACAAAAACATTTTCATTGAAAATTTTTCTTAGGAGACCCGTTTAAAAATAAAAATTTTGAGGACTCTTAACTAAATGGATATCACGTGATAAAAATTTCCCTTGAAGGCTTGTGCTATATTATTGATCTCCTAAAATAGAACTATAAGATTTCGACTAACCAATCAACAAAATTCTGTCGTATTATTTAAAAACCCCTGTACAAATGACAGAAAAAAAAATTGGATTTAATTTCACTTTCAATTTTTTATTCCATTTGAACTGTAACATAAAAAAAAATCAAATATTAAAGTATTAACTAAATGGATATCATGTGATTAAAATTTCCATTGCCTAAAGACCTATTTGATTTGATTTGTTACTTAAACTGGAACTATAAGGCTTTGGCTTAACAATTAACAAAATTTAGTTGTATCATTTTAAAAATCCTGTAAAAACAACAATAAAGTATGCATTTAATTTCAATCTCAATTTTTTATTACATTTTAATTGTAATATTAAAAAAAATATTTAGCTGTAAAATAATTACTTTCAAGTACGACATTTCTATTTACATTTTGGCTATTATTAAGCACAAAAAATAATGTCAGTATGTTTTAGATTTATGAATATCATTTAAAGTCGACTTGCCAGTCTTCAGATTGCTTAAATATATTTCAGAAAATGTATACAGATCTTATTCTTGCAAAGAGTTTGGATTTCCCGAATGTATATCTTTTTATTGTCTACTACTTTGATTTCAAAAATAGGTTTAATTTTCACTAAGATTCTTAGTAATTAGAAAATAGAAAACTAATATTCTTATGCTGCAGCAGAAAGCAACTATAAATACAAATAATGAAGATTAAATTTGTTAAGAATTTATTGAGATAAATGTTAAAAGAAAAAAAATTATTTCACAATCTATGTTTACCTAATTTTTTGTGAAACGAATTTTGCTTCAGATAAAGATAAAATGAAATGAGTATTATGAAGAACAAATAATTGAGCATAATTAATGATGTTATATTTAATCTAAGCTTTGCCACAATTGATTAAACAACAACAAACATCAAACATTTAATCGATATCATTAATTAAGATAATGATATAGAATAAACAAAACCCAATTCTTTCTAATGCATCTAGTGATAAGCAGCGAGAATTTTCTTGAAAAAAAAGTCATTGTTTCTTCAGCTTATATGCACAAATTAACTAATTAAATAAACTTACATAAAAACAAAACTTTCATATCTGAATGCAACAATGCTAAATTGTTTTCCATTTTATACATCAATAACAAAAATGAAAGCTGAACGAAAATCACAAATACAAATTTCGTTGTGTAATTATTTCATTTCAATGCATTTCTTTAATTCAGCATATAAATATAAATATAATGAGATTTTATTTCTTATAGCAAAGATAGCCGTCATATAGTCATGACTCATTCTACAAAAGAGATCATTGACTCAAATATTATTTGTATTTATAATTCCTAATGGAATTATATGGAAGTTAATATTGAGAATTTGCACAGTTAAAAGATTTATTAATTAAGGGGATGTTTATTATATGCAAACTATGAAGACGTTGTTTCTAAGCTTATATTCGTTTCATAACGCATGATAATATTTTCTATTACATGCGACCAAAAGAAAATGAAAAACTTATAAAAAAAGAATAAAAATTAAAAGCTGGGAATTTGATTAATGAATCTTTTAGTAAATGACACTTACAAAATGCAACGTTTCTACTTAATATGCACATGAGTTTTTCTAAATAAAGCAGAATAGTGATATTTAATGAACATTAACGGTGAAAAATCGTTTCTGATACGCAATAAATATTGAAACATAACAATTTACGAAATTCGCCCTTACATTTCGGGACTGATATTACATTGTTGCTTGCGTACGGATTCGTAATAGATTAAATGCGCACAGAATTAATGATGGCATGATAAAATGTATTTAAAAAAATATTTAACAATTCTGGAATTTTTCACATAAATACTGGTACAGCTCTTCGCAGTATCACAGAATACCGCCAGTTACTACACTTCATACTACTAAGAATGTTAATTACAACGCAATGAAAGCGCATCTAAAAGGCGAAGCTCTCATAGGTTACCTCAATACTTAGAATCCATTTCTCAAAATTACTGGAAGGCATATGCGTTTTAAAGGTACACCTAAAGGCCGAATAAGATTACAATTGAATATACAGATTGATTACAATTATTGACAATTGCAATATCCAGTACAGTTATACAAGGATCGGATAAGAGACTTTTGGTAATTTCTTGCCATATTTCTCTTGCCAAAATTAGTCCCCGAAACCATGGCCAAGTTGACAATAGCTTATATTAAATAAGAACGTTGAAACTCCAATTCTGAAGAAATGATAGTGACATGAAGTCATACAATTGTGATGATGATGAGTGGCAGATGCCCACTTGGGAAAAGGATAATGCGAGTTGTTAATTTCTCCGTCCCACACTTTATTCCTGGAAGGAAGAATGCTGTGAAAACATTATAGAGAGAAAAATAATGAAGCAGCTGAATTCCGCTTAATTCAAAATAAAAATGTAGGAAACATTTGTAAAACAAATTAATTTTTTTAAAATACTTATTGTAATATTGAATTCTTTTGTAAAGAAAGCTTGAGGTAAGATTATTATGATTTGCGGATAATATATGAAGTTGGCTTATCGAAAAAAAATCATTTCAGAGACTTTCGAAAAAATGCTCGATTTGTCAGATATTTTCTTTCGTTTAATCAGAAAATTTAAGATTAATTTTAATGCTTATCATCTGTTACAAACATTCAGCTGAACATGTTGAAAATTTCAAATTCGAAATTAAGCAAAAGCTGAATAAATAATGTTCTACTATATATACTACTGTGTGATCTTTACTAAGAAATAAAGGTGTTTTACTGTATTAAGGAAAGGGAAAATACATTTTTTCTTATTAAATAACGAAAGACTTGTGGGGGGAAAGAAACAGCCTATCTATTTTCGTCAGGTGAAGCTTCAGGAATGAAACTATTTCAGAAAACTTCAAGACCTCTTCATTTCAAGTTGCTAACCTAGTCCCTTTTAAGCGCATTACTACTACCCCTCTTCTTCCCTACAATTCCGTTATATAGATCTCTTTGACTTTATGAGTTTTCTAAGATTAAGCGTCAGGAAGCCCACGATGAATAACATTCTTAGACTTTCCGAACAATTTTTTATGCAGTTTCTGTTTACCGATCTGTATTTCGAGATTTTTTTTATGACTCTGAAACGAAAAGAGTATTTGCTTGATGCGAAAATAATAATATCCTGCTTGGCGAGGGTAAGTTATACTTCAGAAGCAGAAATAAGGCCCGGATCTTACTTGAAATCGATGTCTGTTAGCTATCCTTATGGGTTTCCCGAAGAATGATCTATTGATACGGTGAAACCTTTGAAAATAAGACTACCATAGAATTTTCTGGAATAGAAGTAATTTTCTCATTTTGAAAGGAATATTTTATAACAATTTTGTTTTCAAAACAGAATGCGGAAAAGTATGAAGGAATGTATTTTTACCTGACTTGAACGGATATATGGGTATCTTTTGAGATTTATTCATCAAAAAATTAGGTACGGTTGATCTTTATTTTCAAAATTTAAGATTTGTATTTTTAAAAATTGATAAATGAACGAAACATATAATTTTATTTTAGTATTTTAAACTTCATTTCATGAAATATTTTGTATTTTGTTCACAATTTCCTACAGGAAAACACTGAATATGAAAGGTACTGCTTCTAATTAAAAATTTAAAAAAATTCTCCTACTATTTTATGTTTCCTAGAATATCATTAATTCAAGGGAACTTGAAATAAATTTTCTTTACGCTCATTTGCATAAAGGAAAAAGGAACAATACAAAAAATACATGTGAGTTGTTTTTAATCGATAAGTATAAGATTATTCTTTATTTTGTTTTCCTAACTTTAAAATCAATAAAGGTGCATTGAAATGTATGCTGGATTTATCAATTTAACTTTGCTTCTTCCCGAGAAAAAATGTTCCCCTACAAAAGTGAGAAAAAGTCTATTAAACAACTAACAAATTTAAGAGTTTAGCAAAATTTTACAAAATCTGCAGTTACAAGTTTCGTCTGTATTTATTAAGTTACTAAAATTTTGTATGATTGAGATTACATATGCTTTTATTTTAAAATTGTATAGATACATTTGTAAAGTTCTGACGATAATTTTAGTAAACTGTTGAAACTGAAACTTTTCTTTCTTCTAAGGAAAAACAAAATACTTGTTTAATTTAACAACATTCAGTTTAAATGCTCATTGATTGTTCTTGACAGTTAAATTTTTATGTTGCGGCTTTTAGGGCTGTCCAGTACGAGTGAATGAAGGCTCATGTCACATTTAATCATATTACAAACTATGATATCCAAAGTACCCTTCATTTTTGTATTATAATTTCTTGCAGATTATTCAGTATCTAATTGTGCATTTTTCATCAGATTATTGTTGTTTATAAGAGGAACTGCCCTCAGCTTTAAATATTTTTCTCAAATATTTTTTCAAGCCGATCAACAGAAGGCAGGGGACGATATAATACTGAATGTTTTTCTGTTTATCTTTTGTTAAATGGAATAAATTATGCGCTTTTACACTCATCTAGTAAATTGGTTTGGCCGAATTCTTACTGGCTTGGCCCAGAATGTTCTCGAAGTGCATCGTCGACTGAGTTGAGCTCCGAAAGCGATTGACCGAGTCGGGAGCTGTACTTTATAGTACTTTGCCGTGAAGCTGTCTTCACCGTTATAGCCTGAAGGCTGTGTTGCTGACTATGTCAGCGTGTTTGTCGTAGTTTTTCGATGACTGTAAGCGGGATTTTGGAACTACCCTGAGGAATACTGGCTAAAGAAATTGCGTTTTTATTCTTCATCAAGTGTTGTCGTTAATCTCTCCGAATCCACGAACCCATAGAACTCAACAATAACCTTAGCTCTTCTATAAGCAGTGTGGTTAATACATATAAACCTGCAATTTTTGCTTTTGGGTTGTAGCTATGACATTTTTCATTCCATTTACTAAGAATGAAGTGTCATCTCCTGTGCCTGGAGGAGAAGCATAAGTGTAAGTGATCGATTAGAGAATTTGAAAGTAATTTCTCAAATGTTTAGTTTCCTAGGGCAAGTTTTATCAATGTTTAGTACAAAGCTGTTAGGAAGGAGCTTTCAGTAGACTTTTCAGTAGTTTCTATTCGTTATTCTAAAAATCATTTTAAAATTCCATTGCTTTCACAGAGTGTTAATTCTAACAGCTGCTTATACATAGAGTTTGATAAGTTACGTTGGGTCAAGTAGTTATACAGGATATCTGCAGGCTATCTGTCCAAGAAGGTCGTGAATTTTGGAAGGTATATTCTTCATGGACTTTACTTTCTAAGGAAATAGATTCTAAGAAACTTATTGCTTATACTATGTATATGGAAACTGCAGAAGGTTAATTTAAGTAGAATGATCTGGCAACCACGAGTAGAAAGCGAACAACGTAAAAAAGCTAGCGGCCATTTTGATTGTTTTCTGGTAGCTCGAGTTGGTAAGTGTATGTATGTGGATGACAAGTGTGTCTTACATCAAAGTAAGACTATGCAAGTTCTCATGTGTTTAATACCCTTTAACAGAAGTAAAATAAAAGAAATCTACAATCCATTAAATTTAGTATGTGAATTTCATTAATAATTGTGTGAGTAAATTCCATTTACGAACAATGAGCATATCTTTAGAACTTCGGATACACAGTCTCTCGCTCTGGAGATAATTTTTTTTCCTGTACAGTGTTGCCATTGCTTGCTTTGAAACCCTTGAGATTGTTCATCAAAAATTCGTTAAAGTGTTACAAAATATAAAATCGATAATAAAACAAATTCCAAATTCTAAATTAGGGCTTCCAGATGCCATATTCGGTGGAGGATTACGTTATTGAAAATTTGATGGCTCTGTGTACCATTGTTTTATCGCAATGCGAGAAGCATGCATACATTTTACGCAGTTTCTTCATTATTTAATTTCTTTAAATACAACACAGGGTGATAATATTTGGTGACAACAATTTGAAAAGTGAAACGGGCATTTAAAGTTTTCAACACGAAATGCGAAAACGAAATTAATAGCCCTTCTAGGCTAACGCCATTTGGGCTGAAATGAGCTTCAAAACAAGATTCTTGATTAAAATAGTACTAATAGACTAAAAACATGTCCTAAGACTATATGGCAGATTTTTCTTCGCCTTATAGAGTGCCGTTCTTTTGGTAGTATAAACTAACGAGCTGTAAAAGACTGTATGAGGAATTTTGCCCGGGTTTTAGTACAACAGAAAAAGGGTGTAAAGAACCCTTTATTCAATCCAATATAATTGCACAGAGGGCCCTACTTGAGCTTACATGTAACCAACGCTTCTGCCCTAGCTCAAACAAGTAACGTTGAACTTAAAATAAAATGTAATTAAATTAACCTAACGGCTCACAGGACAATTTAGCTTGCAGGAAGGCTCTAATTTGGCTGGAAGATAAAGCCTAATGACTAGAGGCACTTAACGCCACAGAATTAAATAGCTAGTAATTCAAAACAACAACGTGGCCTTCAAGCAGGTATAACAAGCTATAAATTCACTTTCCCAAACCATCTCTTAAACAATACTCCTTTCTACTTCAATTTGAATACACGCACGCTAGCCGTTTAGCATTCTGGCATGAAAGCGTAGGAGAAAACGAGGCTGAAAGGAAAACTGCTTTCACTAAAACTTAATTGTTAGTCAAATTAAATAAATCTGTATAGCCTTAATCCAGATATGGGCAAAAACAAGTTTCAAGGCATGAAAGAAATAATGGAATCAAGTGCATTCCGAAATTTATTATATTTTTTTTTTGGCAAAATACATATACTTGTTTTAAGTTTTTCTTTTACAAAATTATTTAATAAATGAATTGTACATTGTTCGACTGATACACAAAGTAGCAGAAATAAACATGACAAAGAGCTTCTTTCATTCCTATTTATCGATGGGATTGCTGTATTAATGGATATATACACTGAAATTTTATGATGCAGTCTTTTTTAATAGCTAGAAAATATGTTTAAATGAAATATTCAGTTACTGAATAATTTCTGTTTGCGCAGAAAACTTTTATGAAACAACCAAAATAATGTAGAAAGTTTTACTGAAGTGGTGATTGCAGGTTTTAAGGTTTCAAAATTAACTCATTTTGAAAGCAACCAAATATTCGTCACATTTTTCTTGATTTCTTTTAATAATTTTAGCTGAATGGCAATGTTTTGGTCGATCTAAATCCTTTTTTATGCAAGAACAGTATCTGGTAAAAAGATACAATGCATCGACAGTACAAAAATAGTTTGTAGAGAAAGCATATAATCATCCCGTAAAAGATTCATCACTCTCAGTGATGTCAAGAAGTTCACTGGAGAGGATAAGTTGAAATATTGGAAATCTTGTTTCATGTTGTAGCTCCGTAAGCCACTTAATGAGATCATCAAGAGGCCAAATGATTATCGTGAGATGATACAGAATGGAAAAATTAGTGTAGCATATCTTTGTGGCTTTTGGTTGGTAAAATTTTATAAGTCTCAAATATATCTGGCTTCGAGAAGCTGCAGGCCCACCAGGGGCCGAGCGGTAAAATCGCTGAACACTGGTAGTTCGGTCCGAGGTTCGAATCCCGCGAACGGGCTGGCTGCATGGGTGTTTTCGTGGCTTTCCTCCTGTGTAACGTGTATACGAGTCAGTTATCCTTAAAAAGTCCTCCACGCACACCCAAACGGCTCGAGTTTGAATGCCGGAGAAAGCATCGCTGTAACTGTCTGCCCCTTCATAGGAAGCAAATGTGACCTTCTTATTAGGTGACTCTATAAAGTGACCACCACTATTTGCCTTAATAATGCCAAGCTGAAGTCGGCTGAGACCCGCCGTTGGGAGAACAATTCTTGCCAGACATACTTCTTCTTAGAAGCGACAAGACGACGATTAACGAGAACCAGCCAGCAAACAAAACCAAAGCATAAACAACCAGCAAACAAAAACCAAATCTTAATAAACGGCCATTAAAATTCCAATAATTCAAAATACGTTATTTGTGGTACGTGATAAACGTACGATAAATCACGTAGCCCTCAATCTCTAAACTAAGAAGTTCCAATCAGATGGAAACAAAATAAATTTTGGGAAACCTGAAAACCGGTAGCAGAGTCAGTATTTGAAGCCAAAGCATTAGATATAAAATCACAGCTATTTTCTTCATACCGTTAGTTTTATTTAAAGATTTAAAAAGCATAACAAAATTCTTGAGAAAATTCTCAGCTGTAGAGAAGAATTTCAATATTTTGAAACTTTAAAAAGGATGTTCTTCATTACGCAGGTGTGTATAAGTATTAGCGGTGTCATAGTTAATGTTTATCAAGGAAAAACGGGGAAAAGCATTGGTTTACTTAAAATCGTCCATTTGGTAAAGATGTATTGCAATCACCTCCTGAATGCTCGTGTAATGTAACTCGTTATTATGTCTACCAGTCAACTAAAAGATCTGGTTCGAACCCCCAAAAAAGACTCTAATAACTGTCCAAGTTTCCTTCCATGAAAAAACATCTAATAGTCTCTGTAGTGGAACCTAGTAATTTTTTGGAAGTCAGTTTTGTAAGCGACGAACTTTCAGTAATGAATAATGAAATTAAACAATGAAATAAACGTATTAAAAGAACTTGAAATAGTGTGTATTCGTAGACACAAATGAAATTTTAGTATATATGTGCGTCCCCATAGAGATTCTTGCATTGTTATGTAATTCAAAAGTGTAGTAAATATATCATCTCATTGAATAATTTTTAAGGCAACAAGCAGTCTTTCTTAAGGGAGAAAACAGTAGGCTTAAAGTGCACAGCATTTTAAATTATTCATTTTAAATATTGTCACCACAGATTTAATTTTAGCTTAATAATTAATTAAAATTAATATTACTTAAGAATTTAAGCCTTTATTTCTCATAGTTGGAAAACTTTTACAAAATAAATTTCATTATTCATGGAAAAGTGTTTCTTTCTTTAAGTAATGCTGTTGGAACATAAAGTATCTTTATTTATAGGGCATGTGGGAGCAATAATTCCCTTTTTTATTAAAGAAAAATATAACTTTGTCGAGAAGGATTATTATGCTACGTAAAATATGCAAGATATATTTTCCTGTTAATACATTATTTAATTTATAATATTTTGCATCTCTTATGTAGGCAAAAATATTATTAAAAAATTAGGAAACAGGATGAAGTCAGAATATTTCGCAAGGAGGATAAACATTAATTGTTGATATGTAAACAAAGAATATCTTTTATTATCAAAGGTATTTAGCAAAATTCTCTCGAGTGCTTTTTAAATGATATAAAAAATAACTTTATTGACTAAAAAACTAAACAACGCATGTTATTCTTTTAAAGGTTCTTAGGAGATTAAACATTAAGTAAATGCCGGATAATTAATTTCTTCTCAGATAATTTCAATGTCAATCACTGAAGTAATTTAACTGAAACAAAAACTGATATAAAAAATCTGATGTGGGCACCACACCACTTCGTTGTTCATTCTATCAATTCAGCGGCAAGGAAAAATTACATAAAATCTCAAAATATCTTCATTAAAAATTACATAAAAACATAAGACATCAAATAGACTCTGCAAAAGGACACTGACTTAAATAACTCTTCTACTAAGAGTTTCAAATATAAACGAATGACGGTTTCGTTAGGCAATAGCACTTCAAAACTTTTAATTTCTGATAACGTTCTTCCACAACATAAAACATGTAAACTTCTTTTTGAACAACAAACTCATTTTTGAAAAATACAGCAAAAAAGTAATATATTTATTACGCGTTTACATAGACGCACATAAAAAAAGATTATAAGATATTTTCTCTATCTTTTCAATGTGTCTTTTTGTTGTAATTAGAAGCATATTCGTAGTGTATTCGAAATGTCAAGTGTTCGAATCCGGATAGGACATTGTGCATTTTTCACGACACCTGCTTAAAAAAAATAAATAGATAAATACAAAAAACTGAAAGCTTTCATATTTTATGTTACGCATAATGGAGCGTTTTTTTGCACTTAAAAAATAAATTGAATTCAACAGCAATATCGCAAAATAATTTAAAAATGACCATATCTTTATAATTTCCGATACAGAGTCTCTCAAGCTGGAGATTACAATGTTTCTTTTTTTTTTCTTTCATACGGTGTTGCCATTGCTTACTTTGAAATCGTTGTGTTTCTTAATCAAAAGTTCGTTAAAGTGTTACAAAATATGAAATCGATAATAAAACAAATTCCAAATTCCAAATTAAGGCCTCCAGATGGCCCTATTCGCTACAGGATTGCGTTATTCAAAATTTCGTGGCTCTAGGTACCGTTGTTTTATCACAATGCGAGAAACATACATACATTTATGTAGATTCTTCATTATTTAATTTCTTTAAACATAACACAGGGCGATAATATTTGGCGGCAACAATGTGAAAAGTCAAATGGACATTTAAAGTTTTCAGTGCAAAATGCCAAAACAAAACTAATAGCCTTCCTGGGTCAACGCCCTTTGGGCTCAAATGAAAAAATCTGAAAGCTTTCAGATTTTACATTACGCCCCCAAAGGAGTTTTTTTTAACCTTTTGTGTGTTACCTTTACTTATTAAAATATCACGTTCTTCGCACTTTAAAAATAAAACTCAGTTCAAGAACAATATCGCAAAATAATTTCAAAATGAGCCTATCTTCAGAATTTCCGATACACAGTCTCACGCGCTGGAGATAAAAATATGTTTTTCTTTACAGTGTTGTTATTGTCCGCTTTGATATCGTTGAGAAATCGTTGAAATCAAAATTTGTTAAAGTATTACAAAATATGAAATGGATAATAAAACAAAATCCAAACTCCAAATTACGGCTCCAAGATACCCATATTCGTTGGAGGATTACGTTATTCAAAATTTGATGGCTCTAGGTACCGTTGTTTTATCACAGTGCAAGAAACATCCATACATTTATGCAAATTATTTTTTATTTAATTTCTTTAAATATATCACAGGGCGAAAATATTTGGTGGTGACAATTTGAAAAGAGAAACGGACATTTAAAGTTTTCAACACAAAATGCCCAAACGAAATTAATAGCCCTTCTAGCTAACGCCCTTTGGGCTTTACGTAGAAGCGCTGTTATGGTAGCTTCAGTGATAAACCTACCTAATACAAAAACCTTTGACTGCACTAAGCTGACTTAATGTGTTTTCTGCGCATTGATTCTAGTTCAAAATATTTATCCGATATGTCTGAATTTAAAAAAAAATGAATCATTTTAGTATTGAAAATTACTTTATTTGAAATGTTTAAGGAGCTGCCCATAAAAAGTCATTTAGTCATACATGAAATATTACATATTTCTCAAATAAAATCATATAAAGGCTACACAAATATTGTTAGATAACTTTCATCATATTCCCAGAAATATTTTACCTAGAAGTTTCGTGTTTTAAATGTTATAATTGATAACCCTTACTCTTTACTATCTTTCCACACCATAATTTACAACATGATAAAGCCTTTTATAGAATCGAAAAAAGTATTTTATCCTATTTCTCTTAAACCGCTTTCCCAATCCCAAGTGCAAGGAGGGTTGTAGGTCGACCTTTGGACAATCAGCTTTATATAAGTCCTAAAGCAAAAAAAAAAAAAAAAAAAAAAAAAAAAAAAAAAAACCACTGTGTGGGATAGATGCATCAATAGATTTAGAAGGGATGTGAGTAAAGGGCCTATGATACCCGCTTCGGATTCGCTGTTTTCCCAGGAAATCAACAGGGGATATTGATGTGTGGCTTCTTGCTTCGTCTTGTTACAGTTCTAGTGATTGATGGCATTGTAGGTAAACAGAAACTGTTCCATAATTAAAAAATTTGATGTGTACATCACACAACTTCCTTGCACGGAATATTAAATTATAGACATTTCTTCTTGCATTTCATTTAAACGTACTGGATTAAATTAAATCTACTTCGTTGATATCGCATAAACCACAATAGAACAAATGCACTCTTTAAAATTCACTATATTTGTTTACCACAGCGACACTTTCGCTAGGTTCACTTAAAATCGTTACATTTCGTTCATATTAGAATGCATATAAATTTATATCATTTGAAGAATTATCTAATCGTTGCCACATGTTCTATTCAAATAATATAATAAATATAAAACGATGTATAAACGAAGTTAAGCAAACAAAGAAAAAAAAACAGTTTTTTACAGACGATTCAGTATTTCTCATTCGATTAATTCAGCTCTCACTTCCCGACAAGTTAAAAATGCATAAAAACTCTAAATACCTATATTAAAATTACGAAGTAAATCTCAAACACTTATTTCCTCGAATAAATTCCAGAATGGATTAAACATGGTTTAATTCGCAATAATAAAATAAGGCGTTATCTTTGTTGTTGTAAAGCTTCGTTTCTCTAGATTGGCAACAAATCCGCTATTTTGCAAAGCTTGAAATGTAAACAAACATGTCCTGCATCGCAAAATTCATTAGGCTTAGCTGCACTTAAACAACTTTTAAATTGTTGATAACTCCACAAATATTGCATGCAAATTTATTATAGGCATGAAAAACCTTAACCGAAAGATAAGAACAACATAATTCAATCATTTGTAAAGCAAACAATGCACAACTTATAAATATATAAGAGTAAAGAACATAAAAGATCACTGAGCCGGTTAACAAAGAGAATATATGTACTACATACACATATATTTATATACGTTTGGTGCGGCCGATTGCAACCAAAATACGAGGTGCACATCTATATATTTCATTATTGATTTTAATTGGGTTATAGCAGTCCTATATACAAAATTTCAACGTTCTGTGGCTGCTCGTTTTTGAGTTACGCGGGATACGTACGTACGTACGTACATACGTTCGTACAGACGCCACAAAAAATTCTCTTCAGAATTAATTTTAAAGCAGTTTTATAACTTTTTTAGGGGAAAAGAGTCTTTTATTCTGTCCTTACGTATAGATATCCCGCAAAAACATAGTTAAATTGCATTCTATCGCGGTCAAAATGGGGATTTTCCTTGAAATATGATGCCTGAAAATTTTAGCGATTACAATACTTCCTTTTTACTTCGTACAAGGAAGTAAAAGTATGTTCATGATAATATCTGGAGTTATCTTAACGTTTGTCTCCACTCTCTTTATTTTTAGTCCGTCACAATATGAAAAACCAGCAACTGTCATAAATCCCTTTGAAAAATTTGTTTAGACCCTTTGAACGATGCTTTAAGATTGTTTTCTTCTTTGATGATAATATATATAAAATTTCCTATATACAAACAACCAAAATGGATCTATTTTAATTGCAGTCATTTAAATGCACCCACGATTCATGTGTTGTGATAATATTTTTCCATTCTTATCCTGATTCGTAAGGAATTTTATAGCGCGTTCTGCGTTCAGAGATATGTCGTGAGAAAAACGACGTAGTATGTTTATGTTTCTAAAAATTCAAAACAAATTGATCACTTTGTTTACAATCGACGCTGAGCATTTTAATGATTTTGCAAGTGCCCTTTGACTTGCCATATTTTAACTTTGAAGATCTTAGTTTTGCAACATTCAAAGCATTCCGTTTTTATCTTGGTTATGTATTTGGTACAATGTTTCACTTAAACCCAAATTACGAATTTGTTTTCCTTTCTTGTTGACAGTATTACCTATCGTAGCTTTAGATATCAAAAATCCATGATTCTCATAGCATTATTTAGCAATTATTTATAAACGATTTTCCTCAGAAAGAGCATAAACATAACCTTCCATCCACTGCATTTTTAAAACCTTCATTTTCATGAAAACAAACTGTCAGGTAACAGACGATAATTTATACTTCCAAAAGTATAGTTGCTGTTTAAAAAAGTTTTTATGCAGACGATTTTTTAATTGCAAAACAAAAATCATCTAAAACCCCGGAACAGCCTCTAAATTCTACATCAAGTATAATTTTTTAATCAACAAAACTGTACCACCGAAACAAACTATTTATAAATGCTGATAATATACCATATATTTGAAGCAAAACATATCTATTGATTAGCGACAACGCATTTTATTTTTTTTTTTACATTTTTGGCGCAGTAATAGTTTTACTTCGAAGGATAAATGCATGTAATAGTCGCAAGCTGGTACTCTATGAGATTTACACAACATGATGCACATGTATGTCCCCAGGTTTTCAGTGCTTACGTTATAATCTTGTTATATGTACGGATTATGGAAATTTCTAAGTTCCTTCCGAGCTTGCATATTGAATAACGCTAGCGGCAATGCTTCCGTAAGCCGAAACACAGTTATGCGAATATGGCATCATAAATATTTTGGCACATATCAAGAACGCATTCGAATGCAGCGTTGTGATGACGTAATTTGCATTTCGCTGATGAGGAAAAGCCTATTTTATTGATCTTGACGTGCAAGGGAGTAAAAATAATGTTGTATATTTTTTGTTGTTGCAAATTAAAAAATTCAATTACGTTCCTAGATAAATATTTTGTTATAAATATCCATGATTTGTACTGATCTGTGGTTTAATGAAATGAAAAAGATTAGGAGTAAATGTGTAAGAGGTGAGCCTGACAAGTTTGATAAAAAAATAAATTAAGAAAAACTGAAATGTTTCAGAATTCAGCGATCTCTCAAAAGTGTTTGTTGAGTTTTTTTACGCTCTCGATGAGCACTCGCTCTACCAGTCTGCTGCTGCACATATTCCAACTAATTGTTTTTTTTTTTTTTTTTTTTTTTTTGTCTTTTTAGCTCTATTACTAAACATAATCTTTTTTCGCACTTACGCAATATGCAGTTCAACAGCAAAATTACAAAAATTTTGAAAGCAGCATAGGATTAATAGATGCATACGGGTTTAGAATTCCTGATGCAGCATTAAGTATTGGGATATAACTTTCTTTCTTTTTTTTTTCCACTATTTTTTAAGTTCATCATATCATTTCAATCTTCAGTTTCTTATTAAGATGGCTTTTCAAAACTTTTCGTCTTTTTACTATTAACGTTTTGTGTGTTTATTTATTGAATATCGCTTTCTTGGCGCTTACGCCGTATAAAATTCGAAACAGATAATAAACGAAATTCCAAATTCCAAATTCGGGTTTCTAAGTGCCCATGTTCGGGTAGACGACTACTTTATTCAAAACTGGACGGCTGTAGGTACAGTTGTTTGTTCGCACTGCGAGAAACATACATATATTTATGCAGAGTATTTATTATTTAATTTCTTTAAATATAAAACAGAGTTATAATATTTGGGTATGAAGAATTTGAAAAGCGTTTATAGTGATTCCACGCAAAATGCAGTTTCGGGACTAATATTTCATTCGCGACAAACGTCACTTGGGTTAATTATAAAATTACAGCTTGCATTTTATACTGAATTCTGTCTTTCTTTTTTTGAAAAACACTAAACAAAGGTTTTTCTTAATTTATCGTTGTAGGCATCTTCTTTTCAAACTTTGATTTATAACGTTATATTTGCAATTTTCGGATGTTCATGATTTTCAACCTTCATGAAATGTAATATTGAACGCAGATAAATTTTATTCAATTTCATGAGTTATTAAAATGTGAGTTAATTATAAATCTCGTACACGTTTCCTCATTTCCTTTAAATTTATCGCTGGTTCTATTTATTTTTTAAATTCGATGTCAAAAATGGCTAAAATTATATTGTTTAAAATTGCACAAAAAAGGCAAGCTTAGATTGGGGTACATTTTAAATAAAACTTTCAATCTTAAAGGCAATGTGTTTTATTCTTTCCTTTTCCGGAGAACGTTTGTAGTTGCTCCAAATGTAACACGAATAATGTGTAATTTTAAAATACTGGCTGGAAACCATTCGATAATTAATATTGTAGATTGTACCTGAAAAGTACTTAGGTTTACCATATTTTTAACTATTGTAGATCTAAAGGGTATAATTTAAAATATAGTATATGGAATAAAGTAAAGAAATGAGATACGATTTGCAACAAAAAACAAATTCCCTTTTTATAACTGCAACAATAAACAGGTGAGTAATGATTTATATGTATATAAAAATACTTTAATTTAGAATGAAATAACTTGTCATTAATTAAGGGCATCTCTATTAATAGAAACGCTTTGGTTTCCAGTCTAAGAAATGGGTCTAAGTAATGACAGCAGTATATCCCTTTGCTGTATTTTTTCTTAGCATACAAAATGCGAACGTTTTCAGGATGATCTATTCTGATGTTTTAAATTGCAACCGAATAATTAATTGGAGCAACAGTTTTTATATTAAACTTGATTTATATCGAATTATTGAGTTATTTATAATTAATTATGTTCCTCTTCTGAGTAGTTTCTTCTTCTATGAGTATTTTGTATGATTTATGTTTATTAGTAAGATCGACTTAATCCAAAATATGAATAAATAAATTGTGATCTATTTAACAAATTTACAAAATTTAATACAACATACTCCCCGAATTAATCTGTGATGGAAGAGAAGAGATGAAATGTAAAAAGACATTAAAGTTAGCTAAGAATAAAACTATATGTCTTTGTGAAAGGCGATAGTGATTTTTCCATTTTTCCGTATTAAGCAAATTTTATATTTTCAGCAATTCTTGTTAATCTGCAATCCGGTAATCCACTCCTTAATTGGAAATCCATGAGTCTACACTCTGCACACATACCCAAACAAAAGGGGCAATTGTATACCTCCCGTACTACTGAGCCGATTGAAGAAAAGTAACTTGCGTTTCTCTTGTCTTGAAAGCGCGACTTAGGATATGCATTATATTTATATATAGCATTGTTCTCGCATAGATAATATGGATCACAAAATCGGAATATTTCTGAAATGACACATCGATTTTTACCATATTTTGATTCTACGGTTCAAATTATGCTTAAATATTAAATTTCGTAAAATTTCATGAGAAACATACCGATAAATTTAAAAATGTATTTTAGCACTCTTTATTCAGTTTGCGCCAATAATACTTCACTTGGTGAAATTCTTAATTTATGATAACCTATTTTACGTTCCTTTTCAGTGTGCATGTCAGGAAAAAGAATATGCATCTTTCATTCTTTCAAATAATGTTAACAAAGGGCTTAAACTGCATTTTGTGTTATTATCGCTTATAAAAAGTATGCCAAATTTCAAAACGCGCCAATATATAAATTCACATTAAATCTTAAAAAATTTTGAATAAAAAGCCTCTAATTATTTAGAAATGCATCTACATCAAAATGATGGAAAAATTTTGTAGGTTACAATAAAAAAAGTGGTTTACGAAAAATTACTAAAAAATACAAAATTTTAAAAGCAATTAGAAAATTGTTGCGAATTTTATTTCCAATGGACCTAAATTTCGAATTATGATAGAAGGAATCATGTAAAATTAATAAAATATGAGATATTTATAAATATATACGAAATTCAATTAACAATGAGGAACTAAAATGTTGAGAGCTAAAAACTCTTCTTGCGATTTTTTCAAGACTCGGTACTCTGATGTAATTTGATTTGAAATATAATTGAAATAATAAAAGAATTAGAATACCATCTCAGTAAAAGCCCGATTTTGTGTCAGAATACCTATGTTAGAACAATGTCACGTTTAAATCTAATATAGTATATCCTAAGGCGCGCTTTCGAGACATGAAAAAAGCAAGTTAAATTTCGTCAATCGGCCCAGTACAACAGGAGATAAAGAGAACCGCCCCATTTTTTACGCAAGGTGTACTTATATGTGACAGCAAATATAATATAAACATGGCATACCATTAGAGCATTCTGGGCAATTTGCATTGGCTTTGCGCTCATATAGTTAGCATCTATATTTGATGAGAAACATCACTAAGATTATTAATCAATAAGGATTTTGCTTTCTTTTAACAATATTAACAATGCTATCATTAATACTTAAATGTAAAAAATACTGTTATTAAGACCGATTATTTGCTCATTTAACTCGATCTTTAATTACTTGTTCAGTTAATCAATACAAGAGTTGCTTTCTTTTCACAATATTATCAGCAATGAATGCTGAATTTGCTATAAATGGGCTTTTGTTTTTACTTGAATATCTAGTGGACAATGCTAAGACTAATATATTATTACGTAATGAGGGTTTTTGATGGAAAATTTGCCATCGGATCAATTGATTGGTTCCGGGTCTGAGAGATGGAAAGAACAATCATACTCTTCAAGACCACTGTCAAGCAAACATTTATTTCTCACAACAGGAGTGACATTTCATATAGACATTTAATTATTGGAAATCGAACAGGAAAATTTCGAAAAACTATAAGCAGATCTTCCTTTTCTGGTTCAAAGATACAAAATTCAGTAAATTCGATTATTCACATAATGTGACTCATACTTTAATTTGTGGAAAACAGGAACATGATGTCTTTATAATTCATAGAGAAATAAATTTTCCATATATTAGAATTAAATTAGAAAAATTTAAAAAACAGAAAAATTTAGAAACATTAAATTATTCTATATCAAGATAACATTTATAACTTTTGAGTATTTTTTATTAGAGAGAATTATTAGAGTACAGAGCTCACGTGCGCTTTCTGCTCTAAAATGAAGTTCTTTCGGTGAAGTTTGTTATCACTGATGATTGACCAGTATTTAGTTCATGGAATACATAACTTTTAACTCTGTTTATTTAACTCTGCTATTATTATACTCCCTTTCATCTGCTTATATGAATTCCAGCATTTGTGAAACTCTATCTCAAACACTATGGAAATGCTTAAATAAGTAATCAATCTATAGGAAAGTAATTTTAGTAGCTAATGCCTTTATCGGTGATATCAAATGAAATTAACTGAAACTAAATGAAAAAACTAATAACTGCTCCGGTTTCTGTGACGTAGCTGTGGAAAGACAAGATTAGGCAATGCCTAAGGGCCGGCTAATGTTTTTGATTGTTGAATATTGGAAAAGTCACAAATTTATAAATTTGATGCCAAATCCGTCTTTTATATTTTATATAGAAACTTAATTTAAAATTTCTTATTAAATTATACGACTAATTATAAAATTTTACATCTTATTTTCGAAAAATATAAAAATAAAAATGAAATTAAATGCCATAGTAGCCTTTGTTGCTAACTGCAATGCTGCGTAGTTAATCCTTTTGTTTGTTTATATTATTGGCCCTTGTTTAGTATAGCAGCATTGTCATCAAATGCGCAAGCGGAATCGAACCCAAATTAGCCTGCTGTGTTTATGACAATCATTTTTATTACTTTTTACTTTTCATTTTTTTAGCTCAAAGGGATGTTAGCCCAGAAGGACTATTAATTTCGTTTTGGCATTTCGCATTTAAAACTTTAAACGTCCGTTTCACTTTTCTAATCGTTGCCGCCAATTATTACCGCCCTGTGTTATATTTAAAGAAACTAAATAATGAAGAATCTGCATAAATGTATTTATGTTTCTCGTATTGTGATAAAACAGTGGTACCTAGAGCCATCAAATTTTGAATAACTTATGTCTCCACCCGAATATGGGCATCTGGAATCGAAAATTTTGAATCTGGAATTTATTTTATTACCTATTTCATATTTTGTAAAGTATTTATGAGTTTTTAATTAAGAAATTCAAAGATTTCAAAGCGAACAATGGCAACACTGTACGGGGGAAAAATTATGTATAGTGCACGGGACTGTGTATCGGAAATTCTAAAGATATGCTCTTTTTAAAATATTTTGTGATATTGCTGTTGAATTGAATTTTATCGTTTAAGATCGAAGAACCTGATATTTAATAAATAAAGGTAACACACAAAACGTTAAAAAAACTCCCCTTTAGGAGCAATGTAAAATCTGAAAACTTTTTTATTATTTTTTCTTTGAGCGTAAGGTGGTAAAGCGCAGTCAAAAATTGTTATCACAAACCAAATAGGCTAGTTTTGGGTGTATTGACCATTGCACATTTGATGAAAGGGGCAACCAGAGCAGTTAAGTGCCCGCTTCCTACTATAGTGAGTGTGCTATATTTAGCTCTACAGACTCTTAAGAGCAGCTTTATTAGTTGGAAAATAAAATGTTAAACTGAGAAATGTTAAAATAATTATAATACTTGATAAAAAATACCATATATGTATTATGAGTTAAAATGGATGAGAAAATTCAAAAGAGTGGAGCCCAAAAACGAAAAGAAAAGAAATTGCAGGCAAAAGAAAAATGAAGCATCCGAAATTATATAACGTTTCATTAAAACATCATACCTAGAATCTTAAAAATCTTAAAAAATCGGCTGGGCCAGTATGGTGGAACAGACTGAAAACATATATTATCGGCTAAAGTTGCCTCTACTAGTATGGCACAGGCATGCAGAAGAAGCAGATACAAGCACATCAGCAGATATAGGTAATTATGTAGATAAAATTAATTCTGATTGTATGAAAAAAATTTCTAATTAATCTTGAGGAAAATGAATTAAAAAACCTATGGACCTCTTTCCAAAAGATACTAAATAAGAAAAGGGACGTTTTAGTGCAGCTTATGTCACATCCATGACGAAGTACGGACAAGAGCCAGGACACTAGTTTATCTTACTATGTACTATTCAATGCTGCATACTACAAACCTTATTAGTTTTTTTTCCACTCTGATAGTAGTTGGCGTTCAGGTATAAGAAATTGGATTAATGTAACGGTAGATAATAAAAACCACAGTTCTTCCAGATCACATACGGAAGTGAGCGGTATGTATGAAGCATAGAGAAAAAATAATGGACCATTTAATAAAGACTTCGAAGAACAAGTTCTATATATAGAATTTAGAATTAGGGGAATTTTTTCGGAAAATTATTTTAGAACGTTGGTTGTTTAACATTGCACTTATGCTTGTAGAGACATTAGGTATTTTTTTGGCAGCAGGCAAGATGAAAAATTAGGAATCGAACCACGAACCTCTGGAATACCGGCCTAGCGTGCAGAACCACTACACCACGAAGGCACGCTAGGAAGGCGGGAGAAATACCTTATATGCTATCAAAAAAAGGCGTTAGCTTTTCGTGGACGTAAATGTAAATAATATGGATAATTGAAAATATTTTATTGCAGGTTAAATTATTAAATAACTATGGTAATGTTATGAAAAAATGTTTTGAAACGCCAGAATGAAGTAGGCAATCTTTGAGCCCTGTCTTAAGAAATGAATTAAGTCAATATGCTTATGCCGGTCAAAATTGAGAACAAATTTGGATGAAACAGACAGATGCATCTCTCTTTTATTTTTTATTATTAGACACTACTCATGATATATTGAAGATGAGTCAAACGAATGTCATTTTAAGACATGTTTCTATGGCAAGAGATGAAAGATAACAATTCATAACTCATAAATTTTGCAATTAAAATATATCTCAGATTTTTTGCTGTATCGTCAGTGTATCGCAAGTTAATGTATCGTTGAGGCTGTTGAGTGTATCGTCGAGTGCATCGCGAGTTGCAGCATGGGGAGTCTCGAGAGTACGTTGAGTTTCTAGAACGACCGAACCGAGTCCGGAGCTGTACTCTAATGCTTTGCCATGAAGCTGTGATCACCGTTGATAGCCTGAAGACCGTGTTGCTAATTGTTTCAGAGTGTTTGTCGTAGTGTTTCAGAGTTTTTCCGACAACTGTAAACGTTTTTTTTGAGCTATCCTGAGTAATAATGTAAAATAAATTGTATTTTCATTCTTCATCAAGTGTTATCGTCAGTCACTCCAAATCCACGAATCTGTAGAAATGCAACAATATCAATTTTGAAAATTTTTGTTCATGTTTCGTAACTATAAGAGCACAAAGAAAGAGCAATCGCAAAGGACACGCAGAATTTCCTGGACCATATACAAGCACAGGAAGAGAAAACTCCGTCTAGAATTATTTTAGATATTTGAACCCATATCCATATTGAATTATTTCATTTAACATCATGTAAAACATATACATGATGTAAAATGATATACATTTATATATACATATACATAATATATATACATAGACGGAAAAATAACTCTGCATCAGATATTTAAACATTTTTTTAGAAAAATTGTCTCATTCTACATCATGATACGACATTTTTTTTATTTATTATGTGTTTATTTAACGGCAATACTCTAATTCTCATATAAATTCAAAAATTGCATTTGAAAAATTAGGAGCATGTCTGTATTCAAAATGTCTCTAGAGATATCTTTCATCATGCTTATTCCCTTTGATTCCTTAATCTAACAGCAGTATAGAAAATAAAGACCGTTCTCCATTTTCAGTATATGTAAACGCTATAAAATGTGAAAGTATACTCTTTAGCAGGAAAAAAACTAATTGTAGTAGTCAGAACTCTTCCCCAGTCATTTTTTCTCAGACTCTAGTAGAAATTTTAGGATTTCCAAAAACTGACAAAAATTTATTAAAATCCTTATAAATAAAAAATGTGAAAAATGGTTTTAAAAGCATTTTCTCTTCTATGAATGTTTGACTAATAAAAGTAAGCATTTTTTATGAAACTGAAATTTACAGGAATAAGTACTTTTGTAACAAAAGATTTTAGTAAAATTTTTTTCTTTTATATATAACCCTATAGAATATTTTGACATTTGTATATATTCTTTATTGCTAACTACCTCATTGTGTAGCATTTAGGAAAAACAGGATTTCAAGAAAAGATGTGTATTGCATAGTAATTAATGAATGCCTTTGTTGCATATTATTTTGTTTAAACTGATTACTACTTGCAAATTTTGATCTTTAATAAACACGTCTAGGGGAAAAAAACATCATGGCTGTTAGGAGAAATCATCGTGGAATCTTTCAAATCAAATACGCCATTTACAATATTTAAGATTACATTTTCGTAGATTTTTAGCGATGTAGTATGTTTCTCATTCATTAATTATTACTTTTTTCTACAGACTGGATATTTTTGCGTCTTTTCAATTGTAAAATTTCATAAAGCTAATTAAAGCGAAATACAAGAGTATTACTTTTATTGCCATGATCGTTTTCGTGTAAGAAATTTTATATGAAAGGCTCAAATATGTGTGCTAGGATTATCACAGTAAGCGACTACTGGTATTTCTCATTTTATAAATTAGTAGGAAAGCAAATATATGGAAGATATTCTGTTCCCTTTCTTAAATAGTAACTTCATCTTTAATACTCTAACATAATAAGATTTTATCTTTCATCGTTCTAGTGGAAACAAATATTCTTTTATTTATAAGATATATGCTTGTTTTCACCTTTATTTTATAAAACACTTGCCTAAGAAACAGTTATATATTATAAGAACTACGTGGCAAATATTTTTTCCATAGTAAAAAGAGGTTTAAATTTATTTTCTGTACATAAAATGAAGAGATATATTTTTAGTCTTAATTTTATATATATGATTAAAAATGAGAATTGTTATTTGAACAGAACGTAAATTAGGTACAAAATAAACTTTTTGATGCATTTAACAGAAAATATTCTTTGATTAGCTCTAAAAAATTTACATTAATTCATCATTTATATCTATTTTCACAAACTTAATAGCATTTCTCCTCTTACATACATTGCTATTCTGAAAATAAAGAAAGAAAGGGACATGTTGTAGTAATACAGAATAAATAAATCTGTCTAGTGCTAACAATTAATTAGCAATCATAAAATTAAAATTGTATGATTATTCAAAAATCTTCATACTATTTCGAAGTAACTAAAACTCATTAAGATTGATACTTTGAATCCTCTGACGTATTGTAATACATTGCTATTCTGAAAATAAAGATATACTATACATGAATATTTACTATATATGATAAATATACTATACATGAATATTTTAAATATGACCTTCCGTTACGACCACACTTAATCCAATTACTAGTCAACAGATGTACATCATTTAGGTATTATTTAATAATTTTATCATCATTTTAGATTGTATTTATTGATCTGAAATAAACGCGGGACATACGGCATCAATTATTCTAAGAAAAATACTAAATGCGATAAGGATTCGTTTAGTTTTACCTACCCGCTATTTTATGTTAATGCGCTTTACTATTCTTCTCGTTTCCCATTTTCGTATCAGAATGTTAATTTCTAGTTCGCGCGGATTCAGACGAGGAAGAACAGATATAGTATCTAAATGAAGGTTTTAGAGGGTAAGAATCAGAGCGTGTTTGCCCTGCTGAAGTCTACGTCAGCCAATTGATTCTCTTCAAAGTGGTATTGTGAAGCGTTATGTTATTCTCGCCATTAGGCTTGTCACGCCGACTTTAGATCATTGCCAACTTGCGCGTTCTCTATCTGTGTAGCCGTTGGACTAACTTACTTAGTTAAATCAAATTTATTATTTTTGATTTGAGCTGTAAATGCTGACTGTTCTGTAAGCACGAGCAATGCCTACTCTTAAGCTTTTATTTGAGTTAAATAAAAAAAAAGATCTTTTGCACCGTTTCTCAGTCTCTGTGAAACTTTACAAGGCATAGTGATATCTCAGAGTTCTTATCTATGCTATCCAAGAACACCAGATTCCACACTGCAAAAATATACTTTTTGTGATATTTTTAATGTAAGAATATGAAATTCCTTTTAGAAAACTTCACTGAGCTGAGTGAGATTTTTAACATACTGCACTGACTGCTGCCTTTGCTGCAGCACTTCACATTTATAAAAAACTGCATCTAATGCATGACTAATTTGCAAAATATTAAATTCTTTTTGCCTCAAACTGAATAATGTAGCACGGCGATGCAACTGTCCTGTCTAGGGGATAAAATGCATTTAATTTTCTTACGGTTCAGAAAAAAGCCGCTTACTGTAAATAATCGTTTTTCTACAGTTAAGAAATAAATTGCGTTTTCGACGTATTATGTTTTATAATACAAAAAGTGAAATTAAATTAATTTGTCGTACTTCCTACGCATTCCTCAAATACAAATAATGCAAGTAAACAAAATTTAAAATATTCTTAAACAGCTCATCTTATTGAAAGTCTGTTAAAAAACGAATTCATTCAGAGAAGAACAGCTATTTAACGTTTTTGAAGTCACACAAATATACTGCGGGAAGTTTGAAATTGAAATTAAAAAAAAATCAATTATATCCACCATTCATTTACTGGAATGTTAAGCAGAAAGTAATCCCTGACCATTTATTCTTAATTAAAAATAAGAAAAGTCTTTTTGTTGCTTGACGATTATTTTTTCTAAGGTAATCAATAGGAAGTTGGGAATCATACTTGATTTATCACGCAAATAAATAAGCGTGAAGTAACGGACATTTCAAAGTTTTTGCTTTAATATTTTTTAATTCCTAAATGGTAACTCTTAGCAATTATAATTTTTCCTTCAGTTTCATCTTTAAAAAAAGTGCGAAGCAAAGGAAAAAACTTCTTAATGAATTTTTCGCTCGTCTTTTATTTAACATATTAGATAAAAAATCATTTTATGCAACCACGCTCATAATCTCGGGCAAGGTAATTTAATAAATTTAATAAATTCCTAGTAAAAAACAATTTAATAAATTCCTAGTAATAAAACGTATTTAATTAATACATTCTTGCTACAGTGACCTTGTTATAATTTTTCCTAATTAAACGGAACTTGGGCAATCTAAAATAGGAATTTTTTCCCTGAAATCGTATTATCGTTAGTACATATGATGCGATAATCAAAGCATACTGAATTTTAAGGCTATGTTCTGTTAGAAATATACTCTGTAAAAATATTCTAGTACAAATAACAGCAATTAAAGGACTTTCAGCTCTAGAAAAGCGCAAACAGGGGTATAATTTTAACAATCATCCTCGTTCTTTTAAGATCCGCCTATTACTGAATGAATATTTATTAGAACGAAACATTCATTTTCGCCAGAGAGCGAGGATCAAACTAACCATACCTTAACCGGAAATTCGTAAGACAATTCTGTCAGTGTTTTTATTTTCTGCAGCAGTTAACGTACGAAAACTTATTTTCATTGAAATGAAACATATTTTTGTTTACGATGAATACTTATTTATGATAGTCAATATTTTTTTTCCAAAAAGCGATTTTACTGATTAAACAAATTTTTACTCCCTCTTCTAGATTTCTGCGACATCAAATCGGTCAATAGTATAAACGGAGACACGCATTATCACCATTTAATATAGCTTGCACTTCTAACCAATTTGGCTTAAAGATCAAGAACCTCGTATAGTGGTTAGTTACGCTGACTACCGCACCCGAAGAGACTAGGTTCAAATCCCGGAAAAGGCATGGATGTTTAAAATTTATAGCGTTTGTGCAACAGACCGATAGCTTCAGTGGGGTCATAGTAGGCATCAAGAGGATGAAAATTCTCATAGTGCATAATGTCGTAAAACACGTATAGTGGGAGAAAATCCCAAAAATAGTTATAAAGAGTGTGGCGTATAATGGAACAAAAGGGAATAATAATAAATTGAAAAACACTTATTTGACGTAAAGCAGGATTACATGCATTACAGTCCAACATCACAAAGTAGATGACGAGATACCTTTATAGAAAGATATGTTATGTTATAGATGTTAGAAGTTGCGGCCTTAGAAGTTTATGTTAGAAGGAACTTTATGTTAGAAGTTGCGGCCGCGAAGGTCATTGCGCAGCCCACACTTACTGAGGAATGATTGTCGGACACGTTCGGACCGACGAATGAAGGATTGTCGGACACATTCAAATATACAAGGTGTGCTGGCAATATCTGCTGAAACGCACATGCTGATAAAACTAACATTTTGGTCTCATATTTAAAAGATCTTCTTGTAATAGTTGAGAAAATACATCAAATGAACCGGGTGAAAAACCCATATTGATATTACAGACAGTGATAGGGCTGACATGCTTGCGACAGAGGCTGCTGTGGGTAACGCAGGGGATGCGTTCGATTGTCAGGTGTCAAAAAGAACTGTTATTGATAAAATTAAGTACCTCTGATGATTACTGGAAAGAGAAATGAAGCATTTCGGGAAAAAAAGTTTATTTGTTTAAATTTGAAGTTTCTAAAAATATGAGAAATATATGCGATTTTGATTACAGTCAAATAATTACTGAACACAGAGCCTTCCCTGAATACCTGAAAAGATTTAATTTGCAAATTAATAGTTTTTGTAATTTTTGTAGTGCTGAATCATTGCGACATGTTAGGGAAAAACATGGTAATAATAAAGGAATTCAATTGCGCCAGGAAAGAGTTTAGATCTGAAGCCGATTTGATTAACGTTATAAATGGCAACAGAACAATATTGGGAATTCTGACTTGATGCTTTTAACAGTATTTTCGATTTAATCTATGCTGGGTGTGCGGTGTTAACCATATGACCGATTAGTATTACCTAGGAGGGTTGCAGCACACTTGTATATTAAATTATATTACCTTATGTTTTTGGAAAGGGAGCATGTTTTCTGCAAGCAGAAAATCCATCATTTTATGACGAATACCCAGTTAAGCCGCAACCAATCGTGCACTGATTGACGGAAAAACGGCAAACTGTTACAATACTCAGTTTTCTGTGTATCAAGTGTGCGCACATTGCCTCCTTGTCTTGCATTACGCGTCGTTATTTGGACGGATCCCGCCTTCTGAAGCCGTCAGTCGATGTTCGTGAAGATGGTGTTTTGCGTACGATGCCTTCTCGAATATTGCTCTTGGTTATAGTTCGACCGACTGAAACGCAACCCTGGTTGGCATTCTGCCAAAACACATAGACTCGTCCAAAAGAGGCGGTATTACTTGCTATGACGTGAAAGGTCTCTTCTCCGGAAAGAGCTATGCTGGAGGGAAAGAAAGTCTCCATTCTTCCACCCTATTTTGAAAATAACTCGGTCCGAATGGCGCATGCGTATTTGCGCTCATGGTCGCGGATGAGGCAGTTGAACTATTGATCTGTGCTAAGGGACGTTTGCCACCTGGTCGGACGTAAATCAGATGCATATTCGCATACTCCTTGTTATGGTAAAGCCACATATTGTTTCTAAATGAAGTTTAACCCCCAGCGAATTATGCATTGTCCACTAATGAATACTTGATCTCTGCTTTTATTTTCTCCATAAACATTGGAATTTTGCATAGGAAAAGATTTCTTCTTCTCAACCGCTGTGCTAATCCTCGCTTTGTTTCTCCGCTTCCTTGATCAGTTTCATAGTTTTCTCGGAGTCTATTCTTCCGATTTTTACCCAATAAATGTGGTTTGCGAGCCCACGTTGAATGGTAATTTTTCCTCCTCTTGATGCTTACTATCATCCATTTGAATTTGTCGATCAATTTTGGAAGCTCGCTGTATAGTTCTAAAGGCTCATGCCAATGGCTAATGCGATCTCACACTCCTTGCGACAATAAAATTTGTGGCCTTGTTCTGATTAGGTCAGACAAGTATAATTATCTACGACAATATATGAAGCAGTATGTGCAGCAGCATTATATCGACAGTGCGGCAGTAAAGGAATCTTGTCTACCATTTGGCGAGGATTGGTTATTACAGAAACCCTGTACACCGGCTCGTTTGGCTTCATGATTAATTCCATCTTACTGATTTGACTCTGGGAACTATCTCTGTAATCACACTGGCATTGTGAGCTTCTGTCATGTCTTTTGTTAAAGAAGAATGTGTTTGTTACTTTTCCTTGTTATTAAACTGTCAAATCTTGTTATTAAATCAGTTTCACAATACAGTTGACCTCCAGCTACCAATCAACTACCTTTCTTTGTATGTTCATTAATAAAATTAGCATAATATAGCTTTTTATGTTATTTCTTTTATTTTTTCAACCAGCGCATTTGTAATGAACAAAGAATTACGAAACAAAAGAACTACAAAAAATTACACACGTAAATACAAAGAAACGCGGAATCGTCCATGAAACTAACATATTCTGCAAGTAACAGACACCAATAAAATCTACTCAGTGCATAAAATAGGATTTAATAGATCACGAAAAAGCACAAACTATCTATTCTAATAGAGGACACTGCAAAGGAAATGGCACGTATATAGTTATAGCCAGGTGAGAGGTGAAGGAAGACGAGAATAGCTGTTGTTTAACAGGTGTTAATAGGTATTTATCCCGCATCTTCCGCTATCACCTGCTGTGAGGTCCCGTTCTATCAGAAATATATTAACAAAAGATTCATATATAAATCTGGAGGTGGAAGGGGCTCCGCTTAGATATAATAGTATTTTGTATATGCAGTTAAATATCCAATATTATATGTATGACAATAAGATGCATATACAATTTATGCGGTACAAAACATAAACGCGCCAACAATACACTTAAAACATAATTAAATAAACGTAACATTATAACCAAATAAAACACTTAAAACACAACTAAATTAAACATTAAAGTAAGAACAAATTAACCACCATTAAAAATCTACGGCCATTTAAATTCAAAAATAACTTAATTACTTTGACAAAATAAAATCAATTTAAAGCTTGTAATGAAAACATATCGTTCACTTATATACTATTTATAACCAAATTATATCCACATTTTAAAACTATGCTTCAATGTTCACCTTTCATAATTATTTATTATAACTTGAAATAAAAGTTTAATTAATATGTGCAATACTTAAATGTATATGCCAGTTCTTGGAAAATGATTTAAAGTTCTTTGGATATTTCTTAAGCATTTGTTCTTCTGTAATTATCACTTCTGAACTTTATTGACATCTTCATTTTGCTTGATAAATGCCTTGCACCGTAGCTAAAATAGTGTTGATTGTATTGCAGATCTTTTTGATTAATGCACGGTTTTTGATAATAAGTTTCTTTAGAAAGACCGTATTTTAGATCGATGGAGGTATATGAGGGATAGATGTAATTGGACATTAAATGTCTGCTGAGCCTTCTATTTCGCATGTACACTGCACAAAAAAAAAAAAAAAAAAAAAAAAAAAAAGGGGGGGACAGTGCTATATCTCCCGTTCTACTGGGCCGATTGAGAAAATTCAAATTGCGTTCTTCATGTCTCGAAAGCGCGACTTAGGATATATATAAGATTTATATATAGCACTATTCTAACATAGGTATTTTGACACAAAATCGGACTTTTTCTAAAATAAGATACCAATTTTTTTCCATATTTCGATTCTACGACTCAAATTATGCCATAATACTAAGTTTTGTAAAAATCGTACTAGTAGTTTTTAAAATATTAGTTCTCAAAATTTTAGCTCCTCAATGTTAATTGAATTTGGCAAATATTTATTAATATCTCTTTTTTTATTAAACTTTTTTTATTTTTTCTCTCACATTTCGAAATTTAGCTTCATTCCAAATAAAATTTACCCATTTTTGTGTTTTATTTTTAAAATTTCTATTTTTAAATAATTTTTATAAATTTTTCGAAAAAATTTTTGAATTATAACCTATAAAATATTTACCATCGTCTTAAAGTAGGTGTATTTTTAAGCATATCTGCAAAAAATTAGACTTTTTTATTCAAAATTTTCTAAGATATACACGAATTTACATATTTTCAAATTTTGAAATTTGACATCTTTTTTTTGAGCGATAATAACGCTAAATGTGGTCTATGGATTTTTGTTGCAATAAATTTCCACAACTATTTTTAACCTTAAACTTCAAGTAAAATTTTACGGAGAATTAATTATATGACATTTTTTCCCTCAATGATGCGTAATAAATATTTATGAATACTATATGAAAAGCTATTTTTTTAAATTATAGATGATATTCAAATTTTTAACTATTTTTTTTAAATTTCTCTCTATCTTCCTTTTTAAAAACATATCGCTAATTTGTAATTTTTGAAGCCTGAATTCGGCCCTAATACATGAAGATACTGATTCAAAACACTTTTAATCGATTTGGGCCAAAGAAATCCATCATGTTATCTATCTAGTTTCATTCCATTCTCGTACTGCATTCGATTGCATAGCAGTCATTCCACACCGTTTAGTGTTAAATGACAGCTAGTTTTATAACTGAACCATTTTTCTCTGAAGAGCAGTCGACAGCTGGACCACTGTGATTGCAGCTCACTTAGAGTCAATGTTCAAAAATGTTTCGTGATACATGAACTGCAGTAACGTGGCATTTTAGATACTACGATTTTTATGCAGGGCTGGGCCCCCACCTCACGTGTGTCGCACGGTTACTTAGGCAACATTTCACGAATGAACGTCTTATAGGCCGACACTTCCCCTCTTCCCACCAGACCTCAACCTCTGTGACTTTTGGCTATGGGGTTATCAAAAAGCACTCTTTAAGGTGATAATCTAAACAATTTGGCAGAAATGAAAAATGTGATACAATGACATGTCCGTAACATTCCTCCTTATATACTAAGTGCTGCTGTTGAGAATGCAGTAACAGGATTTAACTTACGTTCGGAAAATGCTGGACGCTACATTGAGCATGCTTTGTAACACGTTTCGGAAAATATTAAAAGCATTTTAAACAGATGTTTTCGTGTCTTATTTCATTTAACAATATTGTATACAGCGCCATTTTTTCCCTGGTGGTGAGTTTTGGGACTCTTTTTTTTTTTCCGCAGAAAATAAATTCCCATAACTTCCTTTACACGATTCCCAAGTTTGATAACATTTGGTCCGGTAGCTTTCCTTTTATGACCATTTTAAATTGGAACACTGGATAGTTTGACAGTTTGGTTCAAGTCCCAGCTTTAAAAATATATATAAAAATATAATATTTTATATTAATCTTCTTAGAAAGAATGTTTTAAGAAGCTAATTTTTCTCTCTCGTTATAGATTATATAAAAAAACATGATCTTTAATATGACTTAGATTGTTTCAGCCGATATAAGAATCGGGTTACTCGGTGGTATAGAATAAACTCTGCTGGACTGTTTTATTTCTTTGATATTTAGCAAAAATCTTTTAATTAAAATATTTATCCTTTGGACTTCGCTTTAAACTTTATTTATAGTAAAAATGACTAGAAAATGAAAAGCTGTCTTCAGCTGAAACGCAATTCATATAATTGATATTTGAAAAATTGACAAGAATGCAAAATTTATGGAAGTCTAGCAATCGAAAAATCTTAATTTTTTTGTGTGAGCACTGAAAATAACTGTAGATGGAAAGAAGAAAATTAGGGAGAAAAGTAAGCAAAAATTTGCTGGGAAAATTTGGCTCTCAGACATACCAAGATGTTTCAAAAAGTTGGACGCTTTTGAATATACTTTCAGGATACTTCAAAGAATTTAGGTGTTCAAAGAGAAAACACTTGGACGTGTACACCAGCAAATATCATCAATTAAGCTTGTGTTAACAGAAAAGACAAAAACGATATCATTGCAAATTAAAGTGAAGAGCGACTGGTTTTAGACTCTATGGTTTTATAAATTTAAATTATGTTATAGAACATCATATCCTATCATAAATGAAGAATCCCATGATTTTCTCAGTCGAATTATTTGAAGATTCAGGACTTTATCCAGTATTGTATGTGGATGTCATCTAAAGGCTTTTTTTTTCTCTCCTGATGAAACAGCGGCCGAGCGGTAAAGTCGCTGAACACTGGTAGTTCGGTCCGTCGTTCGAATTCCGCGAACGGGCTGGCTAATATACTTGCAGAATGCCTAAAGAAAAAATCAAGAATAAAGTAGAATGCCTGAAGAAAAAGAGAAGAAAAAATAAATTTTTGAGTAAAATTTAGTATTAGTATATCTTTTTTTTTTTTTTTTTTTTTAGTGTAAAACCTTTTAATCTTATGATATTTGATTCTTGCGATTTCAAAAATAAAATATTTGACTAAAATATGAAGAACATTTTAAGAAACCAAATCTAGGATAAAATTGTGTAAAGCAATGGGCACAATGATAAAACCGTTTAAAGCAGTGTATGCAAGTCATCCTAAGTTAAAATGTCGGTTATACATCTCTCTTATTTATATATATCTTTTCTGAACGGAACATTGAAAGGCGTGTTAACTGTGCTTTACTGTATTTTCTCTTTTAATATATCCAGTTTTCAAACGCATCGTAGTCTGGGTTACAAAGTATTCTTCCGAAAGAAACGCAATTCAATTAAATAAAATCAAATTCTGGAAAATTTATATTAATAAATATATTTAAAATGCTCAGTTCGAAGGAATAAATAGTAAATTTTAAAACAATTATCTGAAGAGACAATGCAACACAAACAATTAAAATAAAAGTATAAAAATTTAAAAATTACCTAAAATAATAACTATGACAAAAGTATATATATAAAGAAAACTATTTGATAAAAAGTAAACGCTGCACCTTTATTTACGCAGTTCGAATAAGTAAATAGAAATTTTTAAAACAGTTATTCGAAAAAAACATGTAACTTAAACAATTAAAATAAAATTCGAAAAAGAAAAAATTACTTAAAATAATAAGTTATAATTAAAAATATAATATAAAGAATATTATTTGGAAAAAAGGAATGATGGTGACTTTTTTTCCTCTCACGGGAAAGGAAACTAGGTTGCCATATATTAAGAAGTTCGCCAAGTGAACTAGTCTTGGCGCAAACTGAAAAAAAAGTGCCAACATAAATTTGTGAATTTCTCCGTAAATTTAACTCCAAATTTTACAAAATTTCATATTTAGGCGTAATTTGAGTCGTAGAATCGAAATATGTAAAAAAATGGGTATGTTATTTCATAAAAAGTCCGATTTTGTGTCAAAATACCTATGTTAGAATAGTGCTATATATAAATCTAATATATATCCTAAGTCGCGCTTTCGAGACATGAAGAACGCAATCTGAATTTTGTCAATCGGCCTAGTAGAACGAGAGATATAGCACTGTCCCATTTTTTTTTTGAGCAGTGTACAGCCAGTTTCCCTTAGAAAGCCCTCCACGAAGGCATCCCTCCCTTTAGGCAGATAGCCCTCGTGTGCTTTGCCATAATTAAATAATCCAATCCAATCCAATTGAGCAGTGTACATGTATTTGAGATACAAATGCGATGAGAATAGGTCGTAAGGTCAAGCCTCGTAATAAAACTAATTAACTGTAAGAAGGCTATGTGTTATGTCTTTTTCTGCTGGCTTTAGGCCTTGAACATATGAAACTATCTATAACTACCAGTTCCTCTTTGAAACCGTTTTGGTCGCTGTTGTTATATTGCCTTTTCGTGCAGAATTCGTTTTAGGTGAGAGGAAGATAGCTCCTCGGCTTCATAATTACTGCTTGCTTTTTTAGTCTGTCCGCTGCTTCGTTACCTATAAATCTACATGGGCTTTTAACCCATATAAATTGTGTATAGACTTGTAAATGATGTTGGATATTTAATTTTAAAAGCAAGATATGCTTGTGTTTCAATATTGCCGGTAAAGTAGACATACTATCGGTGTAGATAATTGAATTTTCTGATGCTAATTCAATTACATATTAAATGGCTGTTGTCATAACTAACGCTTCAGCTTGGAAAACACTATGCTGTTCTTCGAGATGTTCCATCCAATTATAAATTTCCGATTCGTCCTCTAACCAAGCAAAAGCACTGCAGACACCTTGAGTCGTTTTTGAACCATCTGCGAATATAATAATAGGCGTCCCTTGAATAATAAGACTTTGCATATTTTGGTTAGAATGTGCGTCTTGATCCTTTTAGTTAAGGATGTGTTTGTTAGACCTTTATAGGTAGTTTATGTTGAACTCTGTGATGGCAAGCGCTCCCATTTTTTAACTCCGAATTCAATTTCGACAACAGCAGCTGATGTTGGTTAGAAGGACTATAAATACCCGGCTTGAAGTTCACTCTCTCACTTTTCATATGTTTCAAAAGACTTAGGACTTTTATTCTCAACATATTTTGTTGTATTTTACCATGTTTCTACTTTATATATTTCTAAAAACATCAGTTTATAAACTCTGACACCTCGTCCAATCCTAACGCTGAACGCTGATGATGTGATTTGCTCTTCTCGACTCTCCCAGATGCCAATTCTTTTATTTCGCTTCTCGCTGCCATTGATATAGTTACGCTTTCCGTGATATGCCATGATATGCATTTTAGCAAACTTACATTATGAGTTCTCTCATTTATAGATCTCGCCCTTGGGCGCGGTGTGTTTTTCAACACACCTTTTAATTTTACAACCTTAATGGCCTATGGTTTAAAGATTATTTACTGGCAAGAGCTCTTATTAGCTGAAGCCAGAAGTATAGAAATGATCCAAGATCCACTCTCTCACTTTTCCCTCTATTCCTCTTAAAATGCTGCTCTCACACGCGTGAGTAAAAGAGACGAAACTTGTCTGGTAACTTTTTATCTCACGTCGATTCGGCAAAACCGTTTTCTTCAGCAAGTCTTCGAGCTTCTTTATATAGCAATTTATTTTCGTACTTGTGAACCATAATGACTAAGAAGCAGATTTTGTGAAAAAAAATCTGATGTGTACACCACATGACTTCCTTGTACGGAATATTAAATTATACGCATTTTTTCTTGCATTTTAGTTAAACTTATTAGATTGAATTAAACCTACTTCGCATACAGCGCATAAACCACAATGGAATAAATGCATTCTTTAAAATTCACTTTGTTTACCATAGCGACACTCTGGCGCTAGGTTTACTTAACAGTGTTATATTTCATTCATATTATAACTCAGAATGCACAAAATGTGTATCATTTAAAGAATTATCTAATCGTTGCCACATGTTCTATTCAAATACTATAATAAAGCTAGAACTATGTATAAAAGAAATTAAGCAAACAAAACAAAACAGAAACAGTTTTTCACAGACGATTGAGTATTTCTCATTTAATTAATTCAGTTCTCACTTCGCGAGAAGGCAAAAATACATAAAAACTCAAAATATCTATATTAAAAATTACGAAGTAAATCTCAAACGCTTATTTCCTCGAAAAAATTCCAGAAAGAATTAAGCATGATTTAATTGGCAATAATAAATGAATGCGTTATCTTTGTTGTTGCGAAGCTAAGTTTCTCTAGATTGGCAACAAATCCACTAGTCTTCTCTTTCAAATGTAAACATCAACGGCCGCCATTAAAAACAGGCTTAGCGGTAATTAAACAACTTTAAAATTGCTGATAATTCTAAAAATATTGCACACAGATTTACTAAAGGCATAAAATCCTTAACCGGAAGATAAAAACAACATAATTCAATCATTTTTAAAGCAAAAAATGTACAATTTACAAACATATAAGACTAAAGAAACTGAGATTACTGAGCCGGGTGATAGAGTGGATATATATATATATATATATATATAAATATATTTATATACTTTTGGTGCGGCCGATTGCAACCAAAATACGAGGTGCACATCTACATGTTATAGCAGTCCTATATACAAAATTTCAACGTTCTGAGGTTACTCGTTTTTGAGTTATGCGAGATACGTACTTTACGCACGCACGTGCGTACATACGTTCGTGCAGACGCCACGAAACATTCTCTTCAGAATTAATTTTAAAGCAGTTTTATATTTTTTTTGGAGGAAACGAGTCTTTTATTCTGTCCTTACGCACAGATATCACACAAAAACATCGTTTAATTGCATTCGATAGCGGTCAAAATGGATATTTTCGTTGAAACATGCTGCCTGAAACTTTTCGCGATTACAATACTTCCTTTTTACTTCGTACAAGGAAGTAAAAATAGCCGGGAATTTTTTAAGTCCTATAGTTTTCTGCAAGAATAACCTCGAAATTTAATTAGTGACTTTTGAGATGTTTCAAGACTTTCATTTTCATTCATGTGCTTTTCTTCCGCGATGAGCTCGAGAATGCTGTTTTGTAACTGAGTTATGTAGGTTTCTTGTGACCAAATATTCACCAATACTTCTGATGTAAATTTAACCCTCTAAGTGTTACGCTTTCAGCTCTGAAATTTTGAAGCTGCTCAAAGTGTCATGATTTTCTTGATTATAATTAAAAAATGAATCTCTCCCATTGTATATTGATTCCTTTTTTTCCAATGAACATCCAACCCAAAATCGGATAGAATAAATGCTGGCATAGATTTTCATGTGTAATGAATAAGCAAGTGATTCTTCTATACGGAATTTTGTGTCTGTAACACTGAGACGGGGTTCTGAATAATTACATGTTTACAAGTGGTGATATTATGTGTTCTTTTTTTGCACTATGTATGAGTAAGTCAATGTTTATCTTTTAACTAATTTTAGGTTATTGTGGCACACCAGAATTAAAATCTTAACATCCCTTTTTATTCGACTTACTAAGGAAGTAGCGCAGAAAAATAAATAAAATTTCTATTTGTGGATTCAGCAGTTTTGCTACCGTGACTAAAGTTTAAGCATTTTTAATAATCTCTTCTCTTTGGTTTACTTCCGGCTTAAAATTTATAACATATGTTACCTGGCATTCTAAATTCTATAGCGCGTTGAAATGTACTCGATATTTGGTTATAAACTCCATGACAATCTACATTCACCCAATTCTTTTTTCAAGGACTTGAATCTGAATCGAATTATCATATATCAGTAATCTTATCCTCTCGGCCCAATAAGGCGAGCGCCACTTAAACCACGTATTCCATATTTGGTAGTTTATCCATTTGTTGTTACAAAAATAAAGCCCCAGTCTTCCTAATAATGAATTCAATTTTATAGACTTAAACAATTAACTTAACCTTTACTTAGTGAAAACATTTATGACGAATGTAGTTTAATGTGAAAGGGAAATATATATTGGCATCTGAAATCGCAATAAACTCTCAAATAGCATAAAAGAAAATTGCTTTTTAGAAAATGACAAAATTATATTCCTTAGTAAGTCATATTCTCAAATATAATTTCACATGGTTTCACTCGATATTTACAAAGAGATTTTAATGTATAAAAATTATTTATTTGAAAACACTCTTATCTTCAAATCATATTTTCTATAACGCCGGTGCCAATAATATTATATTCAATAAATTTTAATACTTACGCCGAAAATTCGGAAAACATTATAAATTCATTTACGTGAATAAATTTTTAATGTTAGTTAAATAACTTAGTTTTCGGTAAAAATATGAATGTTTGACTTCTCAGATTCAGTTTATTATAATAAAAGTAATTAAACTCATCCACCTGTACCATTTAAAAATAGCCACAACAATTATTGCAATTTGAAGATTTCAGTTTCTGATTCAACTCTACTCTTAGAATATCTTTATATGTTTGTTTCGCTGTCATTATTGACTCCTAAATGTCTAGTCTTAGCGTTATTCCATAGAAAACACAGAGATGAAACCCGCATGTGAAAGAGGACTTGCGATCGCGATGCATTAATAATGACAGTGTAGGTGGAGATGGGCATAAAGTCTCGCGTATTAACCGAAAATTTATGAATTAAATGTTTATCATTGGAGACACTATTCTTGATTATTATTCATTTGTAAGCAGGAAACTCAATAGTTTTAGGATCATCTTTAGATTTCTACCAAACTTTGACAGTGAATAAGAGTTATTTGCTCTTAGTATTAAAGTTATTTGCTCTTAGTATTAAAGTTATTTGCTGGCTGTACCGAAACATAAAACTAAGTGATGAAATAACTTAGATACACTTTTCCATTCCTTACTTCCTGTAGGCACATGAAATGAATTGAAGCATATTTTTTTTGTAAAGATGAGAAATGTGATTTTATTTAAAAATTTTTCAACAGATGAAACATAACTTCCTGCAGTTGGGTACGAATAAATCTTCAAAAAATTAATTAATTGATAAAACTAAAATTGGAAACTGAAAATTTCAGATTTCGTCTAAAGTGAAATGTTTGCTCAAAGTTACAAAGTATTTAAATATTCTAAAATTGTAAAAAGTACAAAAATTTAAAATAACAACAACTGTAAATCAAATTAAACTTCGTGGTCTAACGTCTAAAAGAATTTTAAAATAATCAGCTATGGTTAGGCCAGCAATTTCTGGATTTATTCGAATTCAAGCTATAAAACATAGAATCTTCTATTTAAAAGGAGCTGTTAAAATTCCGAATGTGAAAAGATGAGGGACAAATTTTCTATGATATTATTTTAACATAAATTACTAGGTATAAGTTTATATACTTACGTAATAAAATATGACTTTGTTATTAAAGGCGCATTTACGCATTTATTTTACTGGATCGTTTGTGCTTTAGGCTTGAAAAAAATAATTTCCTCGTATGGCAATATTTTCTAATTTGCAAGGACAATAAATCTACTGAATGGGAAACAATAAATACTTTAAAGATGTAAGCCAATCAGCGCTTTAATATCAGTATTCAGCAACTTTACAGTAAAGTTTCTGAATACTGATAGTTGGGTTCGAGGTTCGAATCTCAGCGAATGGGTTGGCTGCATGCACTTTTCGTGGTTTTCTCACGTTTAATTGTGTATACAAGTCACTTTCCCTTGGAACATCCACCATGAAGGAATTCCTCCCCTTAGGCAGGTAGCCTTTTAGTGCTTTACTGTAAATAAGCCAAACCAACCTTAAAGATGTGTTCTTCTGGGTGCTAACTAAAGAAAGGCGAAACTTTCGAATAATGGCTATTAACCTTTAACTGGATTTATGGGACAATGCTTACAGTCGTTATTGCATTCATAATTATAGCAGCCTAAAGTGAATGCTATAATGAATAGTTAAGACCCCGACTTTCAGTTATTTTCTCCAGATGTCAATCGTAGGTAAGAAAACTTAAAATCATCTATATATGCAGTCTTTTTTTTAGCGTCTTTTAAAAGAAAAGTTTGAGTGTAGTTTAAAATTTACTCGATCTCAGTTCATTTATATTCTTAGGCATTCAGCACAACGAAAATGAGGTGCACAAATACATAAAACATTTCATGATACACAATTTTCATACATTTGCGTAATGGATCAGTAATCAAAATTCTATGTTTATAAGATGAATAGAAAGAGATCTAGATTAAATTTACATTTTATATAAAAATTGATAATTTGGCCATTATCCCTGGATATAATTTGTAGTAAAGTTGTATATTCGTTAAACTATTTTTTTATTTGTTCTGTTACCTTAATTATAAGCATTTATTTAGTTAAATCATGGTGTTTCTCTGTGACTAGAGTTTCGACGTCGATTTTTAGTCTACTTACTGATAAGTAACCGAGCTTAAATTTTGTACACACACTGTTGGTGGATGATACGAGTAATAAAATATTGTGAAGTGATGTTTTCAAAATTTGATTTAGATTATTTATTCAATGTTTAATCGATTTTTTCGAACGTATCTTCTTTTAATGCAGAAACTAACATCATCAGAATTTTACTGTTTGAACCATGAAATACAGCTGAAAAATATTTTTAAAAACAGTTGTATGAAAACTAACTTAATTTCTGAATTATTGGCGAATTTTTTAAGCTAACTCAAATTTTCAGACTATTTGACATTCAGGATATTAAAACTTCAGCAGCTAAAATAAATCGGATCTATCGGATATAAAGTTTTGAAATTTTCACAGGTTATAAGACACATTTTTCACCCTCTTTTAAAACAAGAACAATAAAAACATATTAATTGAATGATTTTCTACACATTTTCAATGTGTTGCAGGCTGAAGCAGACGGAGAAAGCGTCTCTTATGGAAAATTGTTTTTGAGTTTGCTCTTTTGGCGCACTTAATGACAAATTCGCGAAATTCATTTTATAGACATTTTTTATTGATAACCTGCAACAGATGAAAACGAAAACCAAAAAATAAAACACAGTTTAAAAAAAAACGCTTTTATACAATAAAATAATTTTATTTAAAAAGGATATGATAATTTATGCATTAAAAGAGAAAAATAATGTGCATAATGAAATAATATAATAAATTATTTTATTTACAGAATTAATCAAAAATTTATATTGTATTATAAAAGCATGCGGTGCCTAAGTAAGATAAGTATGTAATGTATAAAACATTACCTTTTTTAATATATCCTGGGTGATATCTGCATTATCGTACAAATTTGAAGATCATTCTACGGTCCAAAACTTTGTGTACTTGGAAGGTTAAGAGTCTTTAAGTCATTTATATTTGGCAATTAATTTCCTTAAAAGACACTACCTGAAAGAATTAAGAAGTCTTATCAGTAAAACTTTAATTTTTCGATTTTATGTTGATTTCTGATGTGCAACATATTCTGAAATTGTCGTACAAATTTCATGTTGTAGAAGTTTTGTATTAATCTTAAAATGGTATACAAAGGTGCCATATACAAGATAAAGATAATTATGTGAACGTTATGGAAATTATAAATCAAAGCATAAGTAGTAAGACTTTCGTTAAAAGTTTTCAACTCACACATCCCGCGAACGGGCTGGCTGCATGGGTGTTTTCGTGGTTTTCCCCATGTGTAACGTGTATACGAGCCAGTTTCCCTTAGAAAGTCCTCCACGAAGGCATCCCTCCCCTTAGGCAGATAGCCCTAGTGTGCTTTGCCAGAATTAAATACACCACCATTCTTTCAAGTAATTTTAACAAATTGCGCAAAGCGCATTTGCTGTTATTATCACTTCAAAAAATATGCCAAATTTCAAAACGCACCAATATATAAATTAACGTACTTTGAATAAAAAACTTTAATTTTCGCAGGTATACATATAAATACATCTACTTATATCTACATATAAATCTACATATAAATACATCTACTAATCTAGAAGGTAAAAATTTTACAGTTTATAATTAAAAATGTTATTTATACAAATTTTAAAAATAAATCAGAAAATAACTTCGCATTTTATTTGGCTTGAACCTAAATTTTGAAGTGTAGAAGAAGGAATAAAACACGTTTAATAAAAAAAGAAGTATTAATAAATTTGTACCAAATTCAATTAATATTAAGGAGCTAAAATACTGAGAGCTAGTTTTTTAAAACTCCCCGTGCGATTTGTGCAGAACTTGGAACGCCCTCATAATTTGACTCTTAGAATTGAAATACGGAAATGTCATTAAAAAAAGGGGGGTCCTTAGCATTTTGTATCAAATTCTTATGTTAGAACAATGTTATATATAAATCTAATAAGTATCCTAAGTCACACTAAGCTGTATTCGAATTTGGAGACAGAATTTGGTGGAATATCCTAGTTCTTGTGCTGCACTATAGGAGGCTTTCAATTTGAGTGTTCCTGTAGTGTAATTAAGTAACTTTAATGTAAATGGTAACAACGTTAGTAGTAAGTACAACTTGTATACTGATCATAAAATTAATTATTGTAAAAGTTCTAGTTAGGAGTATTATAATTTGTAATTTTTGATTATTAAAGTATTTTGTTCAGATTCAATATAATTAATTGTAAATTCAGATAAATTCTTGCTGTTATAAGGGATTTTTGATTTTGGAGAATTATATAAAACTTATTAACTATGATGAAAATATGAGCATTAATGTCAGCAACTAAAGTGCTGAAATTGAATAGAATTCATTAGGACTATATTGACAGGATTGAGAAGCTACAGCTAGACTGCGATTTATTTCATCATTTGAATGAATCTAGATTTGTGCCTTTCATATTAAAAATATTTTAGCATTCTGCCAATTTGACATAAAATGTATCTTTTTGAGGATTAATAATCACATTTTTGAGTCATCTAAATTATTCCAGGTATCTGTTGTTAATATTTTTTTTTTTTTTTTTTTTTTTGTATTTTATCATTTGTTCTCAAACTCATCTTGATAGAATTAGTATTCAATAATTTAAGTTTAGGTAGAAGTTCACTGTCTGTTCTAGGTTATGCTCTTACCTTTTGAGCTAAAAGCACTGCTTTTGAGCATTTTACTTGCTAATATTTAATTATCACTATATGATCTTGGCCTGAAATTTGTTCCTTAGATAATAATTTGTGCCAAAATTATATGAGGCAATCTGAAAATCCTGAATTTAGTTAAATTTATTTACTTAGATATTGGAAAACGAAGTATTAATTTAATCAAAACATGATTTACTTACTTCAGAATTTGATTTCATTAATTTATAATTAAATTTAGAAATATGCGGAGATTAATATAATTGGCTAAAATTAATTTTAACTATGATTATCATTAATAATTAATATAAAGGACAGTCTAGTAATTTGGAATTTCTTGCAATTCATATTTCACTTAAATTCGTGACTGATGACAGTGTGATTGACTGATCGACTTTTTGATATTACATAAATTATAGCCTTACATTTATTACTCATTAGTCTATCCAAAACTTCTGTATTGATTTACGAATGCTTATTTTATCAATTTTAAACTTAACTTATTATTTGAAATGTAATATGCTCACTTATAACTGTATGCACTCTAATGTTTCTTAAACGTATAATTAGGTAGGCAGGTTTGTTTGTTTAGATTAGAGCTTAATTAGGTTTTGTTTGTTTAGATTATAAATTTAATATATTCAATTATACAATTATCTTGTTGTATTACATTTTAAGAGTAAATCCACATCATTTATATTGTTTGATGAAGTATTTTGTGCTTATATCTAGGATGTGTCCTCATGAAATCATGAAAATGCTTTCCTTTAAATGGAGGTGTAGTTGAAAAGCAATAATGTAATAATTGTTGTAACTGGTGTAACATAATAATATTAATTAAGTATTCATGGAAATTTAAGCAATACTGTCTGTAATTAAATTATTTTAGTATTAGTAATGATTGAGCACTAACAATGGAAATAATAATGATGTTGTTGTTTTAAATATTATAACTGAGAAATAATTGAGGTAATAAATGGTAAGAATGTTCAAGATGAAATAGTAAGAATTCGTAAGCAATATTTGGTTCATTGGTAGGAAATGAAATTTTACAGAATTTCATTAAAATATCAGCTTTAATGAAAATATTTTGAATGGCTTACTCGAGTTTTAATAATCACATTTTTTTTACATTTTTCGGCATATTGTAATCATGAAAAAATTTCGAATATCATATTTTAACGGAAATATCCATTTTGACCGCTCTCGAATCTATTTGAACGACGTTTTGTGTGATATCTGTAGGTATGGAGGAATAAAGTACACTTTTACCAACACGGATTGAAAGATTCATTTAAAATGGATTTAGAAAAGACGTTTTTGTGACTTCTGTACGCACGAGTAACCTCAGAACTTTAAAATTTTGTAAATGGGACTGCTATATGTGTTAATTATATAGTATATATTAACTATGGGACTGCTATATATTAACTATAACTAACATAATTGTTGACTTCCCGTTTTGGTCGCAATCGGCAGCGCCAAAAATATATATATATGTAAAATATAAATTATCTATCTTTCAAATAATAAATTAATAATAGCCCCTTGAATTTCGGTTTTCATTCTAAAAATAAAAGAGCGATAATTTTCCTAACTAAACTCCCTGGAATTCTGATGCGCACTTATCGTCGAAACCTTAACCCAAAATCTGGACATTAATCTATCATGTGATCTGAAAAGGAATTCAGTATAAAAGGTAACTGCATCACAAGTCCTCTTCTCTTGCCCCTTTTCTTTTGCTTCTAGATGCTTGTGTCGCCTTGCTGCTAGCCAGGAAAAGTTTATTTTTCTAATTTCGTCCTTTAAGAAGTTGTAATCTGTAATCTGTATAAAATGGAGTGTGCATAGCTCGCCCACAGTGATGATGTACATTATTAAGGAAAAAAGTTATGTGTGGAATTTATTGTTACGTGTGTTCTTCGAGTGTCATCTTGCTAACTACGCAGTTAAATCTCTCCAACACCAATCCGTTGCAAATTTTCACCAAGTCATCTTATTACAATAATGACGCAGTCTTATTACACACACACGTATATATACCCATTCTATTATCCGGCACGGTGATCCCAATTTTTTAATTATTACATAATTATAAATTGTGCATTTTTTGCTTTAAGTGTGATTAAATTATTGTTCTTATGTTCCGATTAAGGTTTTCGTGCCTTTAGTTAATATTCGAGCAAGAGTTGTAGAATTATTAACAATTTAAAAGTTGTTTAAGTGCTACTGAACCTAACGAAGTCCCCGCTTGCATTTGAAACTCAGTAGAATAGTGAATTAAGTCAGTTTCTCCACCTTCAGTGTCTTTTTTTCGAGGGAGACCAAAAATAAACTTTCTATTTTATGCATCGAAAAATCTGCCTTCTTGCCCGTTGTCCAAATTGCTTATTTTTGTGTAGAAACTGTAATTTTAATTGTAAAAATTGTCTTTTTTAACTGTATTTAATGTTTTATGTTTTTCTGTATTTTACAATTTTTAATGAAGATGTTTTGAGTTTTTGTGTTTTTGCTTTGTCGCGAAGTGAGAACTGAATTTATTAAATGGGAAATATATTTCTAATGAAATTCGAGGAAATAAATGAAACGCTGTGAAAAATGTGTTTGATTTAATAAGCCGTACAAAGAAGTCATGTGATGTCCACATCAGAATTTTTTGCTTTTTATTTTTGTTCCTAGTAATGATTGACAAATATAAGTATTTAAATAATAAGAATTTTTAATTAACTGATAAGCAGGAATTATGGAATTTCGATTTTGCGATTGACAAATGGCGTGGTGTAGAATTTTCCAGTTGCAGTGTAATTCTTTTCAACTGCTATTTAAATTCAGCACCTGTTTGTATTTAATGTAATCATGAGGTGTACTTACATTAGTTAAGTAAATGATTATTTGGTTATGCAAATATGACTGAAGTAGTTTGTGCTCTTTATGTTGTTTGTGGAATTAGGCTCGTGACTGGAATTGCTAAAGAAGTAAGGATTGTTAGGAATCGGCAACTGATTATTTTATGAAGAGAAATCTATATGGAATGGATACTTGTACGCAGGTTCTTTTTCTGATGAGAAGATCTTGAGGAAAAGTTTAGTTTTTTTGTGGTATTGTGAAAATTTTGTGTTTTGATTACTAGAGTTTTGGAATACTTGGAATTGGGTGAATTTTTTTTAACAATTGGTAGGATTTTCCCACTAATTATTAATATACATAAATAATTATTAGACATGAACGCTTTTGGTACACTCGTAGAGATACAACAATCCCTTACTTTATGTATGGACTACTCTTGTGTCGTTTTAAATGCTACACAGAATCTAGAAAAAATAATATGCACGATTACAAACCCTATAGCGTCTTCACTGATTGTGAGGTCTTCTTCAAGTTTTCGATAACTAATCCACGTATAAAATCATCAAGCTGATGTCTTTTAGATATGAAAAATATTCCAAATTTTTATATATATTTTATTTACGTTCATAATTTCTGACAAATGCAGTTCGTCGATAAGGTTCATTTCTTTTTTACATGCTTTTCAGTTCTCATATAAACTCTGAAACATGAATGGAAAATCTGATAGGTATGACCTGTCAGATGTGCTCATTTTAAATATGCAAATGTTTCAAACTAGTAATTCATTGGATCCTGCGGCAATAAATTTTGCATCTTTAAATTTTGGACATGTGTATAGCTCTTAACTCATTTTAAGAAAATTTCGTTTTATCTATCATGATGAGAAGTTCTGATCTTAATTATCATTTTGAACGTTCTGTAGATTTAGAATTTTGTCTAACAGTGTAAGGTATTAATAAGAATTTCGATATATGTAGTAATCATATCGTACAAAGGCTCCCGTACATATTCTTGAGTATTATGCCTGGATTTCAAAATAGTTAATTTTCGGGGAGTAATATAATGTAGTTATAAATATTTTCAGAAACCTTTCGCTGTAATAAAGTTCTGAAAAAGAGGAAAAAACGTTTTTTGACGTGAAAAATACATCTGACTGGAAAATGTTTACAAGTTCTAAAACTTATAGTGTATATCGACAATAAACCCAAATCTAAAATTCCTAAAACACAACATTCAATTTAAAAAAAAACATAATGATAAAGCTCCAATTATAAGAAAGTTAATGATAACATTTAAAACATTTTTTCACATTACTCTTCGAGCGTTCGTCGATTTTGGAACTCCATGGAATCCTTAACCGCGGGTAATAATCTTGTTAATATAATTTCGATGACTTCCCTGTCAGGCTTCCTACCGTATAGCATATTCACTAGCTTGATATTACGCAGGATAAACTCGGTAAGTTCCTCAACCCTCTATTGATAAAAGCTGTATAGTTAGGCTTCAAGCTTCACACGATCTTTTAAATATCGGGAACGCTTTTAGGAATGCCGCTTTGAAATTCTCAAAATTGTAGAAAGTGTTCCCACTTCACCGAGTAAGAAATTCCCAATTCCTTTCCATCAAGACGCCGCCTGTCCTCAGAGGGCACTCGAGGCAATAGCTATCTTCTGTCTTTCGGGTAACGGATACAGTTGGAAATGTGTCTCAAGGGCTTCCAAAAATGAGGTGACTGAATTGTTCCCGTCGAATACCACCACTGGTTTAATTGACGCCCTCCTCTTCTGTATCAGGAAGCCGAATCCATCCAAGTGGGCTGGTCACCGTTGAGTCTGCCACTTCTTGTGGGGATGCTTGTTCGTCCTGCTCATTGGCCATCGGATTTGCATAGTAATTCGGGCGCCAATGTAGAGTTCACTAGATTCCCTTTTGTTGGAAAACTGGAATAATAGTAACTTCACACGTGACAGGTAAGAGCGGATCCGGACACCCGGGCGGTTTACTAGCAGTATTCGGGTATCGTCCGGAATCCGCAACTGTACAACGTGATACTTCTTTGGCACCCCAGACGCGCGGCGTTAGGAGCTTAAACTTTTATTGGTGCTGCATATTGAAATTTGAGCATTTTAAACTGATATTTATACATTTTACAATATATGTAATTTACAATACAATAATTGTATACTGGTGCGCATACTGCAGCTGTTACACAAATATGATACATTAATAATTAAACATTACCGTGGTGCATTTTGTGTGCACCTAGGTTTAAACACTGGGAATAAATTATTACAATAATATTTGTTTTGCATATGCATACGTTGTTGCAAGTACATAAACATTCCACATTAATAATTAAACATTTTACTCTTGGTTACAGGCCAATTCTACAATGATACATACATATATGCATAAATAAATAAACACACATAAGTTACCCTGGTGAATTTTACATATATAGTAGCTGTGGATAGGTTAGTTACTTTAGAATGTTCATGTACTGGGCTCCATCATACACACACTAAATAGCACACTAACATGCCGCACAAGAGCACTACTACCATACAACGAGACACTCAGGAATAAGGCATTAATTACTGAAGATTAGGCAGGAATCTGTAGTGCAATAGGTGACATGACAAAGGTCCGATCCCAAAGCCTGCAGCTTTTCCATTATGAGTTTTAGTTTTCTGAGCAGAGCAGGCATGACTGGTGCATCATCAACTGGTAGCCGCATGTGCCACGTCTCTGTGAGTGGGCATGATGTTATGTAATAGTCTGGAGTACCAACCTCACGGCTCATACAGAGGTTAGATGAGAATACTCTGGAAAGGGACCGTGGCCCGTTACAAATCTTGTTACAAATGGTGTCAAGATAAATTGATCAGTGGAAACTGTATGATAAAATATATCAGCTCTTCTACCTTGAGGAGCTGCATCTCATTCCTCTTGCCATTGTTTAAATGCCTTGTCTCAGATCTGTCTCTTGAAATGAGATCTAGGTGGCAGAATGGGCACAGAATGGGTAGAATGTGATATTAATGTGATGTTTTGATGTTTCTTGCTGCTTCTTTGGCGAGTTCGTCGGCTTCTTCATTCCCCTGGTATCCAGCATGTGCATTTATCCAGGAGATATGAATAGTTCTTCGACTCTCGCTCTCTCTAAGAAAAGCCTGGATATCAGCTATCTGAGTAAAGGAATGGTAGGAATTACGGATTGCATAAATAGCAGAAAGGCTGTTTGTGAAGATGCGGAATGTATGCCCATCATATTGTTCCGAAACTGCGATGGGCTGCCTAATTGCGGCCACTTCAGCTTGAAGTACCGTATTTCCTCATTCTAAGTGTCCTTTCCATCTTTGTAAAACGTCATTGTTACATTTTATTACAGCACTGCATTCAATTCATTCATCGAGTTTGGAGTCAGCATTTTCCGAAATATTTTGGCAATTGAGCATCATTGGGTGGGCATAAATACATGCTCCATGTTGAGCTGGATGTACTACATTAAGCAACGACCTCTTGTATTGATAATCGGCTGACATAAGGTGAAGATCTCTCTAAGTTGCCTGTCTTTTAAGCATTGTGACGGTTCTTATTGCTGAATCCATGACTGCTCTAATGTGGAGAAGTACTAGGCCTGCTAGAACCGTGGTAGCTGCAATCGCTGTAGTGCGATATGCTTTGGTAAAGGCTAAGGCGAACGGGCGTTGTGTGTTACATAAGATCTTGATTTTACGTGTATTCATGGGGTTGGCCCAGATTGCCGCTCCGTACGTAATAATTTTTTTCACTAGCCTATTGTAAATTATTTTGAGAATATGTGGTTTTAGGCCCCAATCAGAACCTTGCATGTTTTTAAGGTTATTCGCTATGCGCAAAAATTTCGTCCTCTGTTCTCGGAGGTGTGGTATCCAACTTAAGTCTTCATCTATAACGAGGTCCAGGAGTTTGAGTTCCTTGGATCGTTTCACTCGTTTACCGTTCATTTCTATTAATGTGTTTCTTTGGATAGTTTGACCAGGTTTGTGGAACATAATGTACCTGGATTTAGCTTCCGAGATTTTAATACGTTTTTGGCAACAGAGATGATGGAAGAGGGCTATAACTTCATTGCACTTTTTCTGGAGAATATCTCTGCAATGCCCTTGAACAATAAACCTAGCGTCATCATCAAATGCCAGAGCTCGTGTGTGTGATGGCCATTGAACGTTAAGTATAGAATTGATAGTAACTTCACAGGACAGGACAGGACTAAGTGTGGGAAGCACCAACACATCGCCATTGGCAGAACTGGTGTTGCTCCTTCACACTAACCGTCTTGAGCAGAACACCACCACAGAGCGTTCTCACGCCAAGCATCGGTGTTAATTAAACGTTATCATTAGGGCATAGAAAACGTGTGAGCCGGGAGATACAGTTGCTGATGACAATGACATTACGATACAATACCATGCATTACAGTTGAGGGTGAAATATAACACTAAATATCAGTATATGTACACAAATAAACAAGCAGAAACATAAGTAACAAGAAAAACATTAAACATAATTAACTTGGTTAAGTTATTGTGATATTAATGTGATGTTTTTGGGACAGTGTAGCAGTTCATTGATAGTTCATGGATTGAGTCAGAGTTCATACATACAGTAGAGTTCATCAGTTCCAGTTACGCCATTTTTGATGTGCATAACTGTGGTCGTATTGTCTAGGTGTTAAATCCTTGCTACACTAAGATAATCTATTGCAATGACTCTAAAGGCACTCCCATTGGAAAACTGGCGTTTGTGCCAGAGAAGAAGCACTTTTAACAGTTATGGTGCACACAGTTCCAAGCTGTGATGATGGAGTGTGTCATTTATGTTTTTGATACTATTGTGGATTTTCCGGTGCTTTATCAGGAAGCGTTTGAAGTCTGTTCCTGGTGCTGTGGGATGGCGGATATGATAGTCTGCTGTTATTGGGCATTGGAATAAATAGTGGTCTGGATCACCCGGATTGCCACAAACGCATATTTCAGTCTCTGAAAGGTTTCATAGAAGTACTTTGGGTACGGTCCATGACCAGAGATATATTGAGAGAGATAATAATTACAAATGTTTCGCTCAGTATCAACACATGTGAGAAGTGAATGCGTTCTTCTGCCTTGCGGTCCTTGGTCCCATTATCTCTGCCACTCTTCTTTGGCTATCACTTTTAGCGTAAACTTCAATATGGAAAGTGGCCATGGGATGTGGAGGGTAGTGCCTGACCGTTCGAGGGCTGCCTGCTTTGCCAGGAAGTCCGCTGTTTCATTTCCGGCCCAATTGTTATGACCTTTCGTCCATGTAAGAACGAAGTTCTTTTGGCTGGAATTGATAATTGTTTGTATTTGTCTGGCTATTGGTGAATTTGTGCAGGTATTTTAATAGCATAGATTAATGATTGGCTGTGACTAACGATATGGACTGTGTCGGTTGGTAGTTGGTGGTCCTCTTGGATAGTGTAGAGGATTGCTGTCAGTTCAGCTTGGTGCACGCTGTTTAGATCTCTAAGGTGCCCTTGTCATTCTGTGTGTGAGCTAAGGTTGTAGAGAATGGTTGCCGCGCTGCCAACCTTTTGTTCGATCTTTGAGCCGTCAGTGAAAGCCATGTATTCCGTTGTGGATGGTGGTTTGTCGAAAATGCAGTGCAGGTTTTGGAGCTTCAAAGCTGGGTGAAGAAAGTACTTTTTAGGCTGATCTTCGTAGTCCGTTGCGTGGAATGTGGTATCATTAAAGTTAGTTGTTTTCTTGAGTTGGAGGACCTACCAGTGTCTGAGAGCGTTGTTAGAGGTAGTTGAGAATGCTCTGGTGATATTTATAAGGAAAGGTCTTTGTATGGCATTTAGAGCTCGCATCTTTCTGGTGGTCATAGGTATTGCCCAAATAGCGGCTCCATATGTGATCTTGTTCACCACGGTTGTAAGTAGTATTTTCATAATTCGGTAGTTCAAGTCCCATAAGTAACAACGCATTGTCTTCAGAGCGTGTGCTATTTTCATAGTGGTGAGTTTTTTATTGTGTAAGTGCTGAATCCAGTTTAACTTCTTATCAATAGTGAAGCCGAGGTAGTCAATCGTTTTCACGCATAGGATCCTGTGGTTGTCTATTTTAAATGTGGGATTTTGAGTTTTAGTTCGTCAGGTTTGTGGACAATCAATGCCTGCGAGTTTTGGTGTGAGATCTGTAGTTTTATTCTTTTGCATATAGCGTTAAAAATTTGGAAGGTGCTATTGCAGTTCTCCTGGAGATGTTCTCTGGTGCGGCCGTTGATGATGAAAGCTACATCGTCTGCAAATGCTGCGATTTTTGTGTGGGTAGGCCAATGATGGTCAATAATATGGTTAAAGGTAAAATTCCAGAGGTCCACGCACATACACGATTCCTGTGGACATCCTCTTGCTTGCTGCTTTGTGATGACCGTGTTGTTGTGGAGTACTATGCTTTTTTCTATTATGCAGGTAGTCAGTTGTTGTTAGATAGAAGTTTCTTGGACATTGAAGGTCTCTGAGGGCCTGCTTAACAACAGGCCACCAGAGGGAGTCAAAAGCGTTCTTTAAATCGAGGCGTAGCAACGCAGAGTATAGTTGTTGGCCTTTGTTAACTTGGATTTGCATTAGCGCTGTATCGATGGCATGAATGGTGAGCTATTCGGTTTAAATCCGAATTGGCGAGAGCTGATTTTATTGCCCTTGAATGGTGTTTCAATCGGTTTATGAGGACTCTTTTGAGTAATTTTCCAATAGCTGGTAGAAGATTTCTCGAGTACGAGCTTGAATCCTCTGGATTCTCGTTCTTCTTTGAGAAGAGCACTATTTGTCCCATTTTAAAACAATCTGAAAAACAGTGGTGAGTCAGATATTTGTTGTAAAACTTTAGCAGAATTTCTGGAGATGCTTTGTTGATGAGCTGAAAGACTTGGTTATTAATGCCATCGGGGCCTGGTGCTTTGGCGTTAAAAGATTTTACGATTTGAAGCATTTCCTTTCTTGTGAATGGAATGTCATCTGGTGTGTTTGTTGTTTGTGTGGATACTCTTAAATCCTTTTGCTCCGGTGTATCTTCTGCACTGTCGCCTTTCAAGAAGACTTAGTCCAGGATACCGTTGATGGTGGTACTCGTGAGTTCCGTGCCATTACTTTGTGATGTATTGGTTATTGCGTGAATTTGAGTTGGTTTATAAATCTTGGAAGTGGTAATTTGGTTCATAGGTAAGGGCTCCATAGGTAGTTTGATTTTTAGTACAGTAGTTAGTCCAGGATTTTAGTTTTGCTTCAATTAGTTTCTTTTTGTAGATCGCACGCTGCTTGTTATAGTCGATCCATGCTGCTTTGCGTTCCACGTCGGTCGTTCTCATTTTCATTTTTCATCTTAGAACTTTGGTTTCTTGTCGCTCTGCTCGTAGTTCCTTGGTCCACCAGTTGGGCTTCGCGTTGTGGTTGACTGTTTTTATTTTAAGGGACGTATGGATGATTTCTTGGAGATGCTTGGTAAGAGTTGGGGCATATGCATTAGCTTCCTCTTTGGAGTTGATGCTTTGGATTTCATGGAGAATGATATGTGCTTTGGAGTTCAGAACTTTAGTAAATTTCTTTTCGGCATTTCGGTTGATGTAATAACGTAGCGTTTGAGAGTACGGAACCTCGAGTACGATTTCAAAAGTAATTATTTGATGGTCTGAGATGGACTCATCTTCGCAAACGCGACGATTCTTAATCCTGTTGATTAAGTGATGGGAAGAGAGTGTTACGTCTGGCCAACCTTTTCCATTGATTGTGACAAAGGTTGGCGGGTCTTCTGGGGTATTGTGTAGTAAGAGATTATGGGCGTTGATGAAATCTTTCATTGGCATGCCTCTGGTGTTATTTCGGGGATAACCCCATAAATTACGGTGGCGTTAAAATCTCCAGAAATGAAATGTTGGCTTGGATGTCTTTGAAGTATATGGTGGAGATCGTGAAGTGTAGTCTCTAGTTCCTCACTTGGTGACGCGTAAGCGCTGGTAAAGTAGAGATCTGAATTCGATTTTGAAATTGAAATAGTGCTAATATCTCTGTACTTCTTGATGACTATTGGTGACCACGTCTTATTGATGAAGTAGATGGAAGCTCTGGGTGCTTAAGATGAGTCCGTAACTTCGTGCCAAATTACATTCCATGTCGTCGGCAGGTTTCGTAAAGATCCTTGGTTACAGCATGGTTTTTGCGCCAGGATGATGTCATGGTATTGTTCTGAGATTGTACTGAACGAGGATGTCGGTGGCAGTTTGGGAGTGTTGGAGGTTAATTTGAAGTACCTTAATGCTGTCATCGTTCGTTGAATGACATATTAGGGCCGTTGGAAGGTGGGTTGATGTAGAAGTAGAATTCTACATGGTGGAGTTACTCATGATATTGTGTGCGATTACGAATTCTATTTACTTCTTCTCTGTGAGAGGAACAGGAATTGGTATATGCAGGATGATCCATTCGTAGTGAGAACCGTAGTGTTGGTTATTTATTTCACACTTGATACATGTTGATACATGTGTCTGCGCGACATTCACTTTATCGATATTTTCCACCACAGTAGGCACAATGAGGGTGGTATGTACAGTCTTTAGACCGATGGCTGAAGGCCTGACAATTAAAACATCTATGGGCACCTATAAACTCCGAAATGCTGTTTGTGTTCTAGCCGAAGTGTACGGAGCGGAGGGACATGCATTTTTGGAATCCAGTAGGAGAGCACTCCACGATCCATTTTACTGTATTCTTTCTGTCTTTGAGTTTAAATAATGGCTTAAAGTTGATATTATCCATATTCGTGGCTTGTGAGAGTGTTTGTCAGATGGCGTCAGTTGTTATAGTCAGAGGTGTTGATGTATAGCACATTTCGGCGTTCTCATCTTGGGAACTTTGGTGTGAATTATCTCTGTGGCCTTTTCTGAGTGCTTAAGTAGGTTATCTAATTTTATTACTTCTTGTCTTCGGAGGTACAATGCACTGTTATTCCACCTTGTTTAATTGGGATTATCTTTTTGATCTCTTGTTTCACCTTGTTAATAGGGAGAATGCCTTCTAGTTTTTCTTGAAGTTTTGTGACGTTCCTGGCATCGTTGGCATAAATGAGGAGGACTGGATCCTTAGGTTTCCTGGTCGCCATTTGGGCGTATGATGGTTGCGGTGGGGTTGTGTTGGGAAGCTCGCAAGGACGGGTGACAATCTCAGTGTGATGATGTTGTTGACAATCATCTGATTGGTGGGAGTAATCAGTTGGTGTTGATTGGTGCATGTGTTTTCCTTTGGGGTTGTTATTTGCTGCTAGGTCTGCTGCTGCAGATTCTGCTGTACCGTTGGTTGCTAGTTGATAAAGCACTGTGAGAAGAGCATGTAATTCTTTGCGGAGTGCAGTGGAATTGCATACTATAAACGGTATCTGTAGTTTGCAATATCAACACAGCGAGAATAGATACCGTGCACTGAAGTGGGTAATTCTATGTCGTTGTTTTCTTGTTGTACTGCTGCAGATTATCACGGATTCTTTGACAACTGGGTTGCCTTCGGTGTTGTCATTGTTGTTCTTAGGGAGAAATGTGTCGTGTTGCGACATGATTGTGGCACAGTGCAAGTGTGTGATATACATAGTGAATGTAATACAAATATTTAGCAAATACCCAAATACTAGAAGTAATTAATACACAAATAAACTGGGCTGAATTAATGCTAGGAATAATATTACGTACAATTCAAATGCAGTTCAAATATTAAATAGAAAATAAGAGCATAACTGCAAACAGTAAGAATCATTCATTCAAAGTACTAAATAGAAAAAACGAGTACTATTTCGAAACATTCAATTACTCAATCATGACATAAAAATGAGATATTGAGTGATGTGATATTAAATACAATGCGCTGAAAACAAAAGATTCAATACACAGGGCGCGGGGGTCAAAAGAGAAAGGGCTGGGGAAAGATGAGTACTAGGAGTTTCCGGGAAAAAGAGGGGGAAGAAAAGGATGAAATAGAGTGTTAATTTTTAAAAAAGGGGGAGGAAATTAATGGGACGGTTAGTGCATTACTTTTTCAGAAACTAGGAGGGGAGAGGAGAAGAAAGAAAATGGAATTAAGAGTTTACGAGAATCGGGGAGGGGGGGAGAAAGGGAAGAAATAAAATGTTAAAAAGTGAGGGAGGAGGGAAAAATTAGACAGGAGGTTAGTGCATTGCGATTTTAGAAACTAGGAGGGGAGAGAAGAAAGAAATTGGAATTAAGAGTTTACGAGAATTTTGGGGGGAGAAACGGAAGAAATAAAATGAGGGGGAGGGAAAATTAGACAGGGGGTTAGTGCGTATATGTTGATAGAGACTAGGGGAGAGAAGAGAAGAAATAAGGTGAAATTAAGAGTTTACATCAATTGGGGGGAGAGAAAAAGGAAAAATAAAATGTTAATTTAAGAGCGGGCGGAGAAATTTAACGGAGGAGTTAGTGTTGCTGGAAACTAGGAGAAAAAGGGAGAAGAAAGGAAGTGGAATTTTGAGTGTACAGAAATTAGGAGGAGAGTTCTAGGATAAATAAAATGTGAATTAAGCTATAAAAAGGGCCAAAGAAGAGCTGGTGGAGGGAGAAGTGAAAGTGTTACTAGAAAGAAGACACCGGGGTAGGAGGAATGCAATAAGAACTGGAGCGCTTAGACAATTAGGAGAGAAGATATAGGATTTTGAAGTTTCTAAAAGGAGGCTAATATAAAATTTATATTAAGATGTGTGGGGAGGCTTGTATTTTCAGAATTACTAAGTGATAGGTTTTCGGAAAGGGGAGAGGGAGTACATTAAGGAAAAATAGGTGCAATTAAGTTATGTTGGATAGGGGCTGAGAAATTCGAGAAATAGAACGAAATTAAAGTCAATTAAAAATGTAATAACTAAGGAACTACTGGGAATTGAGAGGGAAAAGTTAAATTATATTAGATGGGAGATTAAGGGCTATCTGTTATTAAAATTTGGGGTGTCTGGACAAAAAGAAAAAATTGGGGCTAAGAGCAAAGAGCAAGATTTAGGTTGAGGGGCCTCTGATATTGAAACTTTGAGGGGAAAAAATAATAATGCCTTTGTGTTCTGGTTAGGACTCAGAAAAAAATGTACTATTATATTCGGAATACCAAAAGCCAAGGCGGTAATACATCATCAAGAATCAAAACAGTATAACAGCGAAATTCAGATATTATGGCAATAATAATTCTTAAATATAATCAGACAACTAATTGAATATTATAATAAAGGAATACTACGTGACGAAAAATAATATATTGAATAAAAAGCGCAATAAAACAGAGCTAAAGATATGCGTCAGCGCTGTAAAGACAATTAAATTCTAATCAGAGTACACAAATTAAGGTGTTAAATACAATTAAACACTTTGAAACTGTATTAAGATATCAATAGAACAGTTATTGAGATAGTGACATTAACTTGAACAACGATAATAAACAATCATTTGTCTTAAAGGCAAGGAATTAAGTCCAAAGTCAGTGGCGGGAAGGTTGTTGTTGTATAGAATACAACGAAAATGGCGGACTGACTTTGTCGACGATCGCTAAGTATAAATTAATGAAAATATTTTGACAAGAAATTTTCACGAATAATACGGTAACGCTGAAATTGTTGTAAATTTAGATTGAACAAAATAATCCTACCTTGGCAGGCGTTGTCCTGTTTTAATAGGTGATATAGTATCCAAGATCAGAGTTTATCACAAAATTAACACATTTCTGGACTTAGAAAAATCCAATGACAGACCCTTGGACTTAGCACATTTTAATGTAGAACACAGTCCTAACTACGGCACCATGTGTTTCGCGGCGGAAGCTTGTGCGTCGAGTGCGCGGCTAGAAGGTGCACAGTTTCTCGGCAATTTTTGTGGATTTCATAAGCGGATAAAAATGCATGTAATTTCCACAAAATCACTCACGCACACACAAAGACGATACTGATGCGCAGTACAACACTTTGCGCACACAAACATATAAAAATTTCCTTTGGCGCTGTTGTTTTATTTGATGAAAACGGTGATTCCGCGGAGCTCGAAAAAAAGACTCTTACCCGTCCAACTCCCATTACAAGTACCCTTTATTCACTCTTTAAAATTTACAATGCGTCAACTTGATGCTAACAAAATACGCCTTTTCTTGGGCGGTAACTGAAATCAGATAATGAAACTTAAAATTTGAAGATATGAACAAGTGATAAAACTAAACTACAGGGCTCAGCTAAATCCCGTTTCTTAAACCCCGTCAAAACTATTGGCAGCAAGTAAATGCAATTAAGCCACGTGAGCCAGCAATACTCTGGAAGCAAACGCTTAAACAGCATATGTGGCGTCTGTAGCCTAACTCTCTCTCTTTCCTACTGAAACTCAGTTTTTAAACTATTTCTTCAACGCAAAATTTGCATTCCTTCACGCGCGCTACCAAATTTAAATACTCTGTCACTCACAATTAGGGGAATGAAGGCTTATAGGGCAGTTTAATTACACAAGTTAAACTTGTGTAATTAAACTTTAACTCAAATAAATATAAATCCCTACAAGAGTAACAAACAATAATGAAGCTGATATATTCAATTTTTTTAAATGTCAACTGGATTGGTTCAGTCAACGAGTTTCTGTATGCTATATAAGCAACCAGTCCAATCCTCTTTATTACCATTAAAAGATGAAAACATACCATCAATATAGCAAATCCAAAAAAGGAAGGAATTTTTTTTAAAACAGTGTAACGGCAAAATGTTGCGTGTAAAAATTAGGAAATGCTGAATTGAGGGTCTTTCCCTTAGCTAATTCTTAGATTTGACAATAGTAATTGCTTTTAAAAACAAATTCGATTTGAATGAATAATTTTAAGTAAATTACTTATTAAAGTTTTAGCTTTCGAGCAGTTACCTCTCCTTCCAATGAAACATTCATGAAAAAGAGTTTAATAGTTTAAACCAGAATTAAATTGTGGATAAAGTATTTTTCGCCTTTTTTGTGTAGGAACTTTAATTAATCTTTTATTTATAAACTGAAATAACTATACATAGTAAACCTTGCTATAATCACCGTGGAAGATTTAGCTGATAAGTATATTATTAAAGGGATGAAACATTTCCTAAATTAGAAAACATAGTGCATTGAAATGCCAGTAATTTAACATCATATTATCTTTGATTTCTTAAAGACAAGAAATTTTACAATCTGATTCCCTCAAAATGAGCACAATACCCTACTAGACCAATGCAATCTAATATTAATTTTTTTAAAACTTTTGACACTAGTGTGGGCCTTCCTTATCTTATGTACAGTTATTATATGATAAATCAATGATGCGGACTCTTTTTTTTAAATTGCAAAATGGAAGATAATGTACCCGATTTATCAAAGAAACCTATTTAAAGAATACGCTGTCCCGCTAAATGTACACGTTTAGGATACGAACGGAAAGAAAATCTGAAATATACAGTTTTTCAGAATCAGATTGTATATAGTATTATTCCACTGACTGTAACAAGTGATTTAAAATGCTTTTTTAAAAATTTTTAGTAAAAAAGAAAAACTGCGTTTAATAAAAGTATAGGAATATTCACAAGAAAAGCTAGGTACATGTCCATAAACAATCATATGCGTGTCGCTCAGCCGGTATAGTGATTAGTGACCCTTACTGCTGTAGGGTTGGGCTCGAGTTCGAATTCCGGAGAAGGCATGGTTGTAACTTACCGTCCCTTCATAGGAGACAAAGGTGGCCCCCCTATTAGGTGCTTCCGTAACGAAATGGCCATCACTTCGTGCCCTTGTGGTGGCGATAGGCTAATGGCTATTAAATAAAGCGTCTGGCCATTAAAGTTAATTTAGGTGCAATTTTTGCCGATAACAGAGCATATATTTTCAGCAAATATGACTGAAAGGTATTATTGAGAAAACATTTTTGTGGAAATACCAATGTTTTTCGTTAATATACGAGTACTAAAGACTAGAATAAGTATATTTTTTAAATTGTGTTTATTTTTAGTTCTTACAATTGCCTGTATAATGAATGCTTTTTATCCCTTCTTGAGACATTTCTTTGAAACTTATTTCCCTTTACAATGAATAATTAAATTATGAAATACTTTCCCACTGCACTTCTAGTTTCGGATGTTTAATTATCATCCAAGCAACCTAGAAATTGTAACCAGTTTATTTTCATTTCATTTCTGTTTTCAAAATAACTTCTAAGAAACACATTTGAAATTCAACAACTATGTAGCAGAGTGAAACCTGATATTTCAAAATATTATCATATAAAGTAAAATTTTGTGAAACATTTTTCTCTGATGAAGTTTTGCATAAAATATTTAGCCCTACGGACTTTCAAAATGAAAACTACGAGAATAACTTCTTAATTATTAAAATCAAAGTACGTTTCTATTCAAATTTTTTTCTATTTTTTAAGAAATCAAATTTCATTTCTTGACAATGGCATAATTAGGGATGTTTCTTTCTACTAACATGTTCGTTTTCTCGAAGGTATTAATATTTATCGAAATGTAACATATATGATACAATTAGTTTAAGCTGATTATTTTTCGGAATAAAATAATAAATTTTCAATCAGATTTTGTACCAAATTTCCATCTACCTAATGGATATGTATTTCCCTTTAACTTAATTTTTTCATAGTTTAAAGATTGAAAATCTTCATTTTAAATTCTTGTACAATGTACGATGTTAAAATTCATCGTTTAATGCAGTTTCGAAATATATAATAAAAGTATACATTGAATACTTAATTTTCTTAGGGAAACGGAAAAGTTTTCTAGACTTTAATAAAATTAATAAAAGTGATGATGATGTTTAATATTTTAAGGCAAATGTCGCTGAAAGTTTCTATGCTATATGAGTGCCTCATAATATATAGGTGCACAGATAAATAAATAAATATAAAGACAAATTTATAACTACTAATATAATCGCTAACTTACTACTATATTTGCATGCATTATTACTTGTTTCTTCTTGTGTATAAAGGAACTCATATGAACCTCATTGCAAATTTGTTGCGAAGACTTTTAAAATAGGTAAGAAGGCAACATAATTGATGCATTTAGCTTATGATAGTTATTTTTCGGAAGGAAATAATAATATTTTATCTGAAGTTGTGCTGTTAGAAAAGGGAAATAAATAAAAGCGGATGTCTGTGACTCTAAATAATCGATAGAATAATACAGAGTATAGGAGGGTTCACACACTCTTAAAAGAGAATAAATTGTTAGTTGACTTCAGCATATCAGGCATTCATCGGTACTACAACTCGGTCAGAATCATTGTTATTCGATGCGGGAACTCATGCATTAAAGCTTCTTTGATATCTGAATGGCAATAAGTATCAGGGACAGTAATCTAAAAGGCAATGAGTATCAGGCTGAGTAATCTAAAAGGCACATCATATCAGGAAGGAGTATTTAATTTAGTGCCGCTTCCACGTATATAATAGTGCTACATGGGGTTATTTTTCAAACCTGCGGCAAACAGGAAATTAAAAAATTCAACATTTATTCATCTACAGAATGGACGCACATTCGGTACATTTATGCAAAAATTAAACGCAAATTATAATTTTCGCAACCATTAAGTCTTGTACATTTTCTTATTTTTAAGAGTTTGGTTGAAATAAGGTAGTTGAATATTCCCACTCTGTTTAATACATAAATGCAAATGTCTTTCTTCATCCCACGCAAGTATAGATAATTAATTATGCAATAAGATGCAAAAATTAAATACAGAAGACCACGAACAAAACCAGTGTTCTGCTATATTCAAACTCTGCTTAATCAAATTCTCGTTTAAGCAGAATGGTAATAAAATAATATTAAATGATGATGTCTGGAAATCAGTTGTTTCCTGTTTTTTTAAGTTAAGTTCACATCTCGCTTTGTTTCATTCTTTAACAAAAAATATCAAATGAATATATAATAAAAACAAACGATCAACAGTACATTGTGTACAGAAATAGAGAGCTTGAAATAAATTTTTCTTTGGGGAAGTGCTTCAGTTATCAGCATTCGGCAATAGATTACATGGATTAAAATTAATGTTGTACGAAAATGAAGAGGAAATTTCTGAACTATCAAAAATGAAAACCTAAAAGATTACAAATGAAAGCATTTTGCAGTATAGCTTAGGTAAATATTTGTTAAGAAAACTTGTTCAACTGTTACTGCTGACAGTACTATAGGAAAGGATTACTAAAACTAGAAACTTTGTTTTTCTGAATTTAATATCATGGCAGCCAACGCGAAAGGCAGCAGGCCGTTTTACCTATAACACGTACTCTCAGAACCACTTTTTTACAAGATTTTTACATGTTTTATGCCCATGAAGTAAAAAAGAGTGTTCGAAGCTGTTTTGCACCTAGGCCATCCAGTCAGAAAGGAGAATCAGAGACTTACCAGCTTAACCTAACTACGTAAAATTCGTTAAATGCTTAGAATAAAAAATTCCCCAAAATGTTGCAAGAATGTGTTTTCAAGTTTGATAGTAACTTTACACTAAACAAGTAATACTCTGAAATTTACTGCATTACATAACATATAACAAAGAACGAAATTGTTTTACTGTTTTGTTTTTGCCTTTGATTCATTGTAAAATGAAATGAAATTACATTTATTGATATTATTGATAGATTAAAGGTCATAAAATTTCGGTGTAGCACAGTTGTTTAAAAGCGTTGGGGGAGAAGACTTCGTAAGTACATTACATATTGCTGTAAATAAAACAGATACTCTGTGAATATTTTATCGACACTTATGTAAATGTACTAAAGTGTTTTTATCTGCTGTTTATTTCTACAATTAACAATCAAAAGAAGTTATTATATGTTATCAGAAACGTGTCTTACCCATTTATTAAGAATAAACAAGATTTTGCCGTAATTGTTATCTTTTCGTATCCTTGAACACGCCACCCAGCAAATGAAAATAATATAAAATTCATCAAAAATTTTGATTTCCGAAAGGGTTTATCAAAAAGAATGTGTAGAAAATGAAATATATCATTGGATAGCTTGCATTTATTAAAATTAATTGGAAACCTAATTATTTGAAACATAGGGGACAATTTGAATCGAGAAAAGTTACTTTTGTAATGCAGATGTCACCTAAGGTCTTAGCTCCATTTTTTTTTAAATTTTTGATTAATTTCGCGAAAATTAATCAGCTATTTATATGTTTCTCTGGCAGAACTGATCTGTCTTTATTATTTAGAATTTTTTTTAAGGAAAGCTTTTCCGAATAGCAAATTATCTCATTTTTTCAGTTGTACAAAAAATTTCTTATTTCTTCCAATAAGGTTATTCAAATAAAAATTTTAAAACCAGTATTTGACATTTTCTAATATATTATTTTTTAAATATTTAATTGTGCCGTTTTCTATTATACATATCACTACTAATTTTTCATATATCTTTCATCTAATGTTGGGGCAAATTTAGGTTAATTTTTAGTTTATAGTAAAAAGGCGTGCATACGATTAACACACAAGAAGTACAAAATACACAATTAGCACCCAAGAAAAAAATTGACTTCAAAATCAATAAAAGTCGCAAAATGGCTCATGAATTCATGAAATTAAGATTTTGTTTTTATGCTTTGGCATTTAGTATTTCCATTTTTTACAAATAGTATTCAAATTCTTCTGGTACAGAATCGTCTTGACGCATTGAACAAGGAGCTTGGTGAAATACCTCCTAATAAAATATTAACCACGCCCTGGTTAAATGAAAAAATGTCCCTGATCGGGCACAGTGAAGTGATATATAATCAAAATGTAAATATTTTCTACAAAATGGAAGGGAAGCGACAGGTTTAATAAAGAATGCTCTTGCTTAGAATAGAAACATTAATTCTCAAAACGAACAGCCTCTTCTTTATAGATGCTACTTAAATACGTTTTAAAAAAATCTTGACTTTAGGTCGATAACGTGAAATGGAAATGTATCCCAATCAGTAAGTTCACCGTGCATTGTTATATGTAAAAGTATAGAGCTCTCTAAATTTAATTGATTAAAATATATTGATTCTTTTAATAATTGGAATGTTCACTGTACAAGAGCATAACCAAAGGTCGGATTCCTTTTTAAAAACTGGTCTAATAAAAAAGTTTAATAAATGTCGACATTATTTTCAAGAGTATGTATGGCGATAGCATGCGCAAAGTAAACTGTCTGTATTACTCTACACATCTGTACCATACGTTTCTAATACTCTTAGAAGTCCCTATGGAAGATTAATACGCGTAAACATGAATTGTATAAAGAACTTAGTTTGAAAAAGGCATAACAAGAAATAATGTCATAATACCGATATTTTTCTCAATTACGTTATGGAGGATGGATCCGGTATAATTACACTAATTATTAATTTTAACTAAGAACTAAATTTAGCAAAAATATTTTTCATCATAGAGTATCTTAAGAATATACCTAAACGTTACTGGCTTTTAAGTTTAACCGTTTAATTATTTTTAAAATGCTTGACTAATATACGCTGCTACTAGACCTACTTGAAAGTCTGTTAGCGACAAATTGCTAATACTAGAAGATGGATACAACAGGGAAAGGATGTAAAATGCCCTTTTGTTGAACTTGGTTATTTACAGACGACACAGTCATTGTGCTTAGAAATCCACCATCCTCTTGTTTCGATACAACTAAAGATAATAGTAAACTAAATTTAAATATAAGCTATTAGTTTAAGACTACAGAAATTAATTTATTCTAAAAGGTTAGCTCAGAAACCTTTCTCGGCGTGATACAGTACTTCGGCTGCAAGAATGAGAAGCCGAAAATCAGAATTCAAACAGCTGTTAGAGAAACAACGTACTCAATAGCGAATCACGCTCTGACTAATCATTTCGCTACTTCAGTTTAAATCCACTCTCGTTCACCCTAACTCATTTACATCCTGGCGAGGAAACGCGAGAGCATTAAGAAATGATGGGAAAGGCTAAAAAATTAAAATAACTATTAGTAAAAATAGTATGCACCTTACAAGGCATCACAAGGCAAGTCAAAGGAAATAATAGAAGGAGGAGGGGGAAGGAATTATGCTTAGGACTAGTTAACGAAACTAAAAACAAGTTGAAAATTGGTATTATTTGTTAGCTCGGTTGAAGTTACAAATTAAGACAAATGCTCTTTTGATTGATCAAGTTACTCTTTATAGAATCATTAAGTTAACTAACATTTTATCAGATTACAGAATTTTCAGATGTTACAGGAACATTTTCTCACATAAGGCAACGTAAAAGGGCAATAAAGCGTGTAAGTGTAGTTATACATAATGTAGTTCGCAACGCAGTCGAGGATTTTTCAGCTCATGTTCCTGTATTGTAATTATTTATTCAAGAAAGTATACACGCACATGTACGTACATACTTCTCAAAATGTGGTACCAATTATTTGAGAAAAAAGTAGCACAAACTGAGAAAGTGAAATTCTGAATTATAATGTCCCCTCTCATTAGTGATATTTTCTTTTAGCAGGTAAAGGAAATAATAGAAGTGGGAGGGGGGAGGAATCATGCTTAGGGCTAGGTAAGCAAACTGAAAACAGATTGTAAGTTGATGTCGTGACAAACGAGCCAGTGATTAAAGATGACACGTGCTCAGCCTCAGTTGCTCTCCGCAGATAATTTCATTTATTTCCGTTTCCGACCGGATTCTGAAGAGCTCACGCCACAGATCAGAAAATAAGGTACCTTACTGAAGAGGCGGGACAGGGCCATGCTCAGACTGTCAGTACAGTTGGCAGTCACGGAAAAATAGAACTCAGGAATAATTCATTGCAAATTGCAAATTCCATGGAGCTGAGTGAGAAAGCTATCAGATGTCTTCTGAATAAAAATAAAGGCATGTTCCAATATCACAGAAGTTAACGAGTATATAAAGCTCATATATTTTAGCCCTGAATCTTAGAAATATCTATATAACCACAAAGAAACCACATGCATAAAATTGCAATACAAATAATTTCAAGTGTATTGTGGAAAAAAAAAGTAACTTCATTTATACTGTTAGCCCAAAAGGAACGTTAGTCTGAATTTAATGTTAGTCTTGAAACTACATTTTGAGGTGAATTTCTAAATGAGCAGCGGCAACGCTGCGCGAAGAAGGACATTTTTATCTCCAGCGCGATTTAATAGCAGGTTGGTAGACTGCAAGCTCAGTGAAAGTATAAAAATCTTAATAAACACTTTCGGGTGACCGTTTAAATCTGAAACATTTCAGATCTTTTCATATATATATTTTTTTAAAAGACACTAATGCAATGTACTACAACTATCTCTTTTTTGTTCTGTCCAAGTGATTAACGATACGTACAAATAAAATACCCAGCTATATGTTACTCGTTTTCAAATAAAGAAAAGGAGCTAAGCGTAAAACATGATTAGTGAATTTTTGATATTACTATTTAGATTCTGTTCCTTTTCAAATAACAATGAAGAGCAAAGCTTATTCGCCTTTAAAATCCACCTTTGCATTGTTTTTATACTTTTAAATTAATATAGCTATCGATCTTATTTTTTTGTTCTTTCAGTGTGATATCTAATTTATTAATTATATAAAATTCATTTGGGATATGTACAGCAAAGAACTATTTTGATTCGTTAATTTTTATCAACAAATAAAATATGAAATGAAAGACATTTAAATTTTAGATCATTGTAATGTATCCTTGATACAAATTTGGCATGCATCTGGTAGTCTTGATAACTGGTACAAATAAGCATCTATTTAGGCATGATGAGGGTTTTTTGAACTTTCACGTAAATTGTTTCAAAGAATCTAACACACCCTTTTTTATCTGTTAGGGGATTGCAGCACTTCACAGAGTTTCAAGGCGTGTTAAGTTGTCGTTTTCCTGGATACCAGATAAAATAAAATAGCTTTGATTTTACCTCTTTTTTCATGAATTTGCACCACTCTAGAATGAATTTTGTACTTCAAAGCCATAATTCAATTCAAGGAAAGAAATGCTGCAGTAACGGTAAACACTTTCCCCCCGGCTATTCATACAGAAGTTCAGACCGAGAGCGGACGTAAGTGCTCACAGAGATATTTGAATGCTTTTCAGAATATACCTTTCCAACTAATTGAAAAAATTTGCTTCAGAATATATTACGTAACGTATTTTATTAGATTGAAAAGAAGTACAACCTAAATTTTCCTTATGTAGGAATTTTTGATATAATAATATCATTCGTTGGAAATTTCTTTGTATTATAATAAAGTTTTTATATAGTGATTATAGTGATATCATGCAGACTTAAGTCTTATAGAAAAATATTAAATTATAGGTATAGCAAAACCATCAGTATCGAAGCTATGAGGTATTTTATTTTACATTTAATTAACTGATTATTACGTTTTACCACTTTGCTTTAACTTCTTCATTCCGTAATCCTTACCAGAATGAAAATTAGGTTTTTATGCATTTAAGATGAGTATTTGAATGTTTAGATTAGAAGCAAATGTCAGTCGCGTTTTGCTATTACTTACGATCCCCAGATCTGCATAAGTTGTAGTCCAGGTTCAGCATCTTGCTAGCCAACGTTCTAAAATGCGCAGTGTTAAAAGTTTAAGCATGTTTAAGTTGTCTTTTTATGTGTAATCTCCATTACTTGCGTTTGAATCCAACTACATTACTTGCGTTTGAATTTCTGTTATATTAGTTTAGATACCGTAAGTCGCGGATTTTGTTTGTCGCATTTGCGATATTTTTCAGATTCAGTGATAAGTCGCTGTCAGTCTAGTAGTGTCGCTATATTTTTGACACAAGCTTCTAGATACAGAAAATCCCTACACAATGAACAAACGTATGTTACGTATAAATAGACCTTTCCAATAAATGCAAATAACGGCTCCTATGGAAGAGATATTTTAATTCAGATTGAATGGAAGTTAACTTACATTAACTATATTTAAGTGCAAGTGCTTTTGACTGTGGCCATAACATACGACGCTTAAATGAAATAATAGAGCTATCAGATAAAGTACGAAGGGCTAACAATTTAATCCATGTGCCCTTCTCAGCAAATGCATCAGCCATCATAATTAGCCCATTGAAGTAGAATGTTTCTGAGCTTCCACTAAAGGCCTGGTAAATTAATATCATCCTTATCAGCTCAGTTAGGTTAGATCACGACTTCTATATCTCAGATATAAAACATTTTCATACAGGTTAAAAAATTTAAAAATTACATCTATCCTAAGAATAGGATATAATTACATTGTGAAAATTATGTAAAGTATATGTGCAACCGCATTTATTGTTCAGGATTCAAATCATTGCAAAATTTATACTTAGAGTTATTAATTGTGAATAAATCTATACTTAGTTACATATGGCCAACAACAAAAAAGAAAATTTTGAAAACCGGATTGTTTCAGCTTAACCGTGCATTAGAGTCTTGCAATATATAGGTTCTGTTACCGCATTTCATCTTTTACTGGCCCACCAGCGGCAAAGCTGTAAGCTCGCTGAATACTGGTAATTCCGACCTGGCTTCGATTCCAGGTGAACGGGCTGGCTTTCTGGGGGTTTCCCCATGTGTAACGTTTATACGAGCCAGTTTCCCTTAGAAAGTCTACCAAAAATCCATCCCTTCCCTTAGGCAGACAGCCCTAGTGTGCGTTGCCACAATCTAACAAATAATATTTTATTAGGTATTAAAAGTAAAAATAAATTTAATTTTTAAAAACTTAAAATTTTACTATATTTTTGTTAGCATTTTGAAAACTATAGAGAGTGAACATTGAAATACATATTTAATCTTTTTCTTCTGAGGCATTCACCTGATTTAATTACATTGTGTATATATTACAAAACAAAGTTTAGAACAATGCAAGTGAATGTTATGCTAACACTACCAAAATTTCTAATATTTGTCTTAAAAGCATATATTTACGAGTAGAAATTTGTGCACAGGTTGATTTGAATGATTTTTAAAAAATAGAACGCAAAATGCAAAGCGAAATTTGTGTCAAAATAGCAAAAAGAGGAGCATTTATAATTCGTGTAAACGTACTTTTGCTTGAAATTAAAAGAATGTTTTCCACTTGATGTTTCTGTTCCGTAAGAACGTTTCTTTTATATTTGGTTATGCAATATTTAAGAGTAGGTTTGGTTAATTGATTAAGGGAAAGCAACTCGTGGGCTATCCGCCTGTAGGCAGAGGTGCCTTCGTGGAGGATTTTTTGTGGGGAACTGGCTCATATCCACGTTGCACGTGGGGAACACAACGAAAACCAACCATGCAGTCAGCCCGTTAACCGGGATTCGTTCCCATATCAAACTACCAGTGTTCGGCGACGTTACCGTTTGGCCGTTGTTGGGCCGCAATGTTTAAGAAGAACAGTAGAAATTGAGATCATAAAACAGCAATTTAACTAAATTTGCCAAAAAGGATTTCAGATTTCGGTGCACCGTTACAACGTCAGCTTTGGTCAACATGTCGATTTGTGCTTTTGATATATCATATAACACTACATTGTGTTTTTTTTTTTTCGAATTCTAGTGAAATTTTGTTTTTGTTTCAATTAGAACTTGTACAGTTTTTTTTTAATATTAATGATCGCTTAAAGTATTCTTCAAGTGAGGTTTAGGAAAATATTTATGTACAAGATTAATTCTTTAAATTTTGCTCTAGCGTACTGGATTACGAACTAAATAAATGTTTACGAATAAATATTTGACTTACAAGTATTTCTTAATCATGCCATTATGAAAAGACAAATCATATCATTATGGAACTGAATAAATATTTATTCATAAATGTTTGACTTTGGAAAATGAAATCATAGATTCATCTGATTCTTTTTTTCGCTAGTCTAACTAAAGACGCTTGTTTTAAGTACAGTACAGTTGGATTTGGTTTAAATGACTGTTTAAAAGTTTAGTTAAATTAAAAATTAACCTTAAAATGAACAGGTGCACGGTGCTTAATTTAAAAGTATTAGCTACTATGATTTGGTTCTTTATTTTAACTTCATATTTTCGTATTCCTCATCAGATTGCTAATTAGTTTATTTGTGCATTTAAGCTGATATTTTTGGATCTTGAGAGAAAATCATTCTGGCATGCCTGTTACATGCTTAGATTCTGACGGCTCTGGCTAGTTGTAAGTACCTGGGGTTACTTCTTTAAATTTAAATTATTGAGCCAGCTTAGAGCTTGGTATTTAATTGCGTAGTTCTATAATTCTGATCAAAGTTTACATTTATTTGACTGTTCTTATTTATATTATCACGAGTTGTGTTAATTGAAGCACAAAGTCGTGCCTTTATGTTCTTTTTAAATAAAAAAGTTGTTTTATAACCTTCCTAAGACTTTGTAGTTCTGGCTCTGACATAACAATAACTCGCCACATCTTAGCGTCATAGGACTAAAGCAGCAGTACAACATCAAGTATAACTTTATAAAAGGGAAATTGACACAAGAAATAAATTTAAGATTCTCAATGTAATTCTTCCGTTTATTAATTTTTAAGTAAAGAAACTGCTTTAAATCTCTCGGCGAAGGAAAATATAATACTGTACAAGGAAGAACAAGATCTGTCTAAAACTGGAATATTTTAATAAATAAATAATGTGTACCAAAAGTAAAATTTGCATTAATGCATAAATAAATTTGCATATTTACAGTTTTCACAAAGTACAGACTTTTATGATTTCCTTTTAACTTGAATGCGATAAAATAAAAACTTAGAAACTGATTAAAAACGTTTTCATATTTTATAGATAATTTCAATTTGTATATAGTAATAATAATAATAATAAATACTGTAGGTATTGATGATTATTTACGATGTATAAGGAATGATAGATTTGCGTAGAATCATAACGTACATAACGGAGAAAAAGTCTTGGAGCCGCAGCATGTATTTCCTCGAGGACACATGTTGTTCGTACACTTTATCATTATAGATGCAATTCAATAGATGCGTTTCAAGACATTAAAACTGCACGAAATTTACTCGAATGTATTTTTCGCAAATCTGAAAGATCTTCTTAGGACTGAAAGATCTTACGTTACAGGAGTAATCGCTTCTAGGCAACTTTTGATGGATCATTATTTATTTTCCTGATCTAAAGTCTTTTCTGGAACTAAGACGGTTCTAAACGTGGATTAAACCCTGTCACCTTCCCTTCATGACGTTTCACTTTCTCTAAAGCCTTTCGTAGTACCTTTAACACTTTCTCAGTTAAATTTCCTTAAACTTTAAAGACTGTGAATATACCTGCATCCATTATTGAAGATTTCAAAGGAACACTTTTCTTTTATTGGAAAATTACGATTATCCGGCAAAAAAATAAATATTAACTAAATTAAGCTTAGTTTTATAACACTGTTTATTTTCAAAAGAATTATCTGCAACAAAGATCATTTTCAGAATTTCTTTGGGCTACATACTTGTTTCACTAGCACGTCATCAGCGTTTAAACTGTAAGAGATGTAAAGAAAATCTTCTTAAGTGTCTTGTAAGAGACTTCTAAGAAAGAAGATGGAATGATAGAGAGTCACAGAATATGATTGACTTGAGAACCCTCGAGTACATCCATTTGTTCTGCCACATGCATGCCTCCACTTGTAAAGCATCAGCGCGTTAAAGTGGTTAAAGGAATCCTTATGTCAGTATAAATTTATTGTTTAGTTTTATGAAAAATAATTTGTAAAATACATAAAAATTCAAAAAATAAATATTTTTATCAGGAATACCAAACACATAGTTGGGGGGGGGAGTAATATTGTTACGAAATTCGCAGCGTCTATGGAGTGAGATAGCTTCACCGCAAAGCTTGTCAGAAAGTAGCAGGGAAACGCAAGGCTGCCAGATTTTGCGCGAAATAATCCATTTGGGGATATTTAGCTGCAAAACTGATGATATGTCATTGACGGAACTAGATCATCATAGAATGCATTCTTAGCGGTTTTCTCGAGAATATTCTCGAAGGTAGATTAAAGCGATATATGCTCTGCCTGTACGAGGAGAAAGAAGGTAGTGTCTTGAGTTCAGAGATTAGCTTGAGAACGATCGACCGATTCCGGAGCTACGCCTTAGTGCTTTGCCGCGAAGCTGTCTTCAGCGTTATAACCTGAAGGCTGCGTTGTTGATTGCTTCAGCGTTTATCTCGCAGTTTTTCGATGAGAGTAACTGTCCTATGTAATAGTGCGTACTGGAAAATAAATTGTCTTTTGATTCTTCAACAAGTGTTATCATGAATTACGGAAATTTCACGAACCCGTAGAACGCAACAAAACGCGGGAATATTTTGTATTACTCAATTTCAAATCTTCTTTATTGCATAATTGAATTAAAACATAAAATATTTCTGAAATAAAATTTAGTTTTTCCTTTCTGCTCCAGAAAGTTCCTCATTTAATGTCTAAAATAATATTATTTATGGAAAATTGACGAAGTATTATTTATAAGAAAATATGGATTCTTTGTCAGAATTATTTATGATTAAAAATGCAATGCATTATCAAATTACAATCAAATAGAAAAAGTATAAATTTGTACTCAAGCATTTTTTAAAGAAAGCTTCAGAACTTTGCTGTCTTTAGCAGCTAAGATAATTAACATAGCTAAATAAAAATTAAATTGGAGTTTAATCATAACACTATTTATAACATGCTTACATTTCGCATAAAATACTTAATAGGTAATTTAAATTAACACTATAAATTAACTGCTTATCATTTTTTTAATCTCTAGTCAGGTGTTTAAATTAGTGTAAAACATCATTAGTAACGTTTTTCGAATTTATTGAAGTGCCGAGTTCATTGAATTCCCGTGGAAAGTATTTTGTGTTATATAAGATATTTTGCAACTATACTCAGAACTTTGGACTGTGTTCAATTAACAGATAGACTATTATAATGAAGTTATATGTTGAACTTAATTCTATATATTTTATAACTAAATAGTTGTATGCATTTTCAAATGCATGAGGAACACATCTTTTTTCTTTCACTGGAATGTTTTTCGTTAAATTTGCAATAGCTAGTAAAAGTTTGCATAAAGCGGTATTATGAATTAAGGTACATTCGTACATCGACTACCAGCTGCACGTATACTTCAGGAATATAACTGTATTAAATATTGAAACATCTGGACACATTAAAAATGAGATGAGAAAATAACAAACCAAATAGTTTACAGACATTATTTTAGTAATTAAAAAGAGCTTTTTATTCTATCATTCCAGCATTAATTTGGGCAGCATTTGTCCTTCGAAGCGTGTTTAACTTATATAGATACAAGTAAGCTAAAAAAATCTAATCTGAAAAAGTTGCCAGGCATTGGTGTTCTGAGATGTTTTACAATCGCGATTTATTTTATTTGTCTTACAGAGACGTCTGCAAGAAAAAGTCAGAAAGTGTAATTGTTAAGTACGAGATCGCTATAAGATCTAGTCCTCTCACAAAATCTACATCTCAAAGAAATTCGCATGCAGACAGTTTCGCATTTATACCTTTATCTGAAAAGGTAATCCTAATTTTGCATGATATTTAAAAATAAACGAAAAGTTTAAGAAGTGAAAAAACAATTCGTTACTGAAAATTTTATTTCACCCTTATTTTTGACTCAACACTAGGTTAAAAAAGAAAATGGTTCTTCTGAAACAGAACTATTTTATCGAATGCATCTAGTGGCGACAAGAACAAGTTACAGTCAGTCACCCTCTAGCTGCGATGAGGATACGTTCTCCATTATCATGTCTCCATAATTCTAAAGTTAATTTTAAATATTAGGTGTTCCGTTTTAGTGCACGTTCTGTTCTGATGTATATTTCTTTGTAACTGTTCTTGTGTTCTGTTAATAAATACTTTTATATATAGCCGACGTTTTATTTTATAGAAGAAAGGTTGAGTAAATATAAACGTTCTTTTGAATTATTACAATTGTACTTGCAAACTGTGTTTTCCTGTTTTTTATACTTTTCCATTCTTAGTTGTTAAATGCGTCAAAGAATTTAAACCGCCCTGTATTTTCTAAAAAATGTTATTTACATATTATAATATATTCTAGTTAATTGTTTCAAAAAGTGATGTATTCCATTATAGAAAAACTCGAAAAATTTCATACGTTTTCTTTTTTTACAGGTGTAATTTTTATTAGAATTTAAAAAAATTTTAACAATATTTTACAGTATTTAAAAGAGCTTTATGCATTACTTATCAGCTTCAAACAGCTCTACGTTCAACCATAGGGCTATGAGCCAGAAAGTACGCTATTAAAGCAGCAGAAAATATCTGCGTTACCATTCAAAATATATTCAAAAAATATAAATGAGTGCAAGTAGTCATTCCGAATTTACTGCAGGCATACACTATCACTGCAAAAGCTCCTAGAATTAAGAACGATACGGCGCCAAATTAATTCCGTACAAAGCATACTTTCTCAAAAATCTCGTAGATGGTTAATATAAATCTTGAAGAAACGTTTATTGTACATTAATATAAATCTGTAGCAAATACGTAATTCAAAAGTTAATATAATTTCTAGTTTATACATTCTAGGAGTTTTGTCAAGTAATGTAAAAATTATTCTACATTGACGTACATTTTCGGGCATTTTCATTCAGAAAACTGATGGCATTTAATTGTGAATTTTATTACGTACAGAAGTAAATATATTTTGCTGCAAAATGAAAGGAAAAAAATTGGAAACATTCAAACATTTAGAATGAAAAGAAATTGTTATGTAATGTTACTAAAAATTCTTTCCTTATTTCAATATAACGGGTATTGAACCTTGTAGGAAGAACAAAGCTAAATTTTCAGAATGAACAAAATACTTTTATTTGAATTTTAAAACAGAACCAAATAAATAAATAAATAAATAAATGCTGCAGCTCTTAACTATCAAAATTTTAAACTCTTAACTACTAAAGTTAAACTCTTACAACTATTAAAATACTAAACATTAAACACTCTAAACAAAATATATAAAAATCTTCCGAATCCTCTTCTTGTTGCCACACCGTAAAATGCAAGTTCTTATCCTATTATTTATATTTCCCGTTCTCTCTAAGTCACCATCTTTACAAGTCATGATCTTTACAAGTCACGATCTTTACAAGTCATGATCCTTACAAGTCACGATCTTTACAAGTCCCCCCACAAGAAGCACATTTGTCACCGTAAAGACAATGTTGCTCAGAGTTCATTGAGAGAGAATGAGTTAACTGCTAACCTTGACAAAGCATCAGCATTCGCATGTGAACTTTCTTTGCGGTATGTCACAGTCATGTTATACCGTTGTAACGCTAAGACCCAACGAGACAGTTTAGCACCATGAGGGGCGCTTTGTGTCAAGTAGGTGAGGGGACTGTGATCAGACACAATTTGCACTTTGGCACCGAAAATCCATGTGTCAAATTTTTTCAAGGCTTCGATGACACAAAATGCTTCTCGTTCGATGGTTGACCACCGTTGTTGACAAGGCGTTAGTTTCTTGCTGAAAAATGCTATGGGCATTTCTTTTGTAAATGGCTTATCTTCATTATCATTCTCACCTATGGTAGGCAATCCTAGTAGCTGTTGTTCCTTATCATATTTCATCTCTTCTATCTTTCCAATGGCTTTGTCAAGTAGCTCATACCATTCATCAATTGTTTCAGCTTTATCAGTTTCTTCAAATATGGGATTTCTGTGCTTGGTGAAAGTCCTATAAACTGAAAAAAATCTCAGCAATTTTTTCTTCTGCTTTTTCTAATAATTCTTCATCATCATGATGTAGATCGTCTACCTCGGCCTCGGGCTCTTCTATTAATTCAGCAATTCCTTCCGTTTCTTTCTCGTCTTCCAGTTCTTCGCTGTCATCCGAATAACTTTCTGTTCAATCTTCCATGTTTTCACCCTTGAACTTGAAAGGTTTCTGTGGTTTTCAGTTTCATTGTGGATGACATTTTCCTTTTCAGTTTTAACTTTTGTTGTATAATCCACACTTTCTTTTTCATCTCCCAGTTCAACAGTGTCTATGCTGTCCTTATTGTACTTTTTGTTTCTATTATCATCCAGAATTTCTTTTTCAGTAAATTGTAATAGTTCACTGTTATCTGCAAGTTTATTTTCAGTTTCAAGATCTGCAGCTTCTGTGTGATTTACATTTTCATTTTGAGTTACTAAGTCAGCTTTCACACTTTCCTTATGGATTATTAAGTCATTCTTTTTATCATCTACTTTTTCCTTCTCGTTTCCAATTTCAGCAATATATTCTTTCTCTTCACATCATCAAGATTTACTTGAGTTTTATTGTCATCTGCAATTATTTCTTTTTCAACTGCAGTTTCAGCATCATCTGTATTTTCTGTTTTGGTTACTGGCTTCACTTGAGTTTCACTTTCATTGGCAGTTTCTTTTTCAACTGGGATTTCAGTCTCACCCATAAATTCGTTTTTACTTTCAGGTGGAATAATTTCTACATCTGTTATTTTGCTGTCAATTAACTTTTCCTCTTTGAGTTCATCTTCTGTTTCTACCCTCTTAGTTTCTTCAGTTATAATTTCTTCCTTCTGTGCTTCCTGTTCAACAACTTTATCTTCTATCATTTCTGTTTTCTCTATTTCTGTAAAGGGCAGTTCTTTACAACTTTCACAGAATTTTTTAACATCTTGCTTAATAGTAGGCCAAAAGAACGAGTACTTGATTCGTTGAATCGTCTTTTTCTCATCGAGGTGGCCGGCAAGAGTGATTTCATGTGCCATTCTTAGGACTTGCCTTCTTTTTTCTAAAGGTAACACAACTTGCTTAATGTTTTCACCACAGATATATTCGGAATGAAGTAATATGCCATCATCGAAAGTATATGAATTTTGATTTTTATTTGCCCATTTAAAGCATTTTTTCAGAGTTTCGTCTTGTTCTTGATGTGTCTTGAATTCTAGTCTTACTCTGTTCGTTGTTTTCAGAGACTCTATGTTTTCTTGGGAAATCTGATTAACAACAGCCAAATTTGTAGTATTGTCTTCAACTGGTGAGGGTTTATCATCTGTCTCTTTGTACTCTAAGGGGGATGCATCCCAATGACGATCACTGTTCCACAGTTTGATATTTCCACGGAGTGTTTCATAAGCTGAAGAACTCAATAGCATGTCGGTAACTAGCTTTTTTGAAACAGCACACGTAATGGACACTCTACCGTGAAAATCATCGTCAATTTTCATCTGGAAAATCTTTAGTGGAGTAATTTCGTTTTCACCAAAAGCAGAAGATATCTCTATTTTACTTTCTCCTTCGCAAGGTATGTTGTCAACCAATTTCTCACGGACTACAGAAATTTGTGCTCCTGTGTCTACGATTCCATTTAGAATAATATCTCCACATTTAACTTTGACAAGTTTTAATTCATCTATGTTTCTGGACACGTCCACTGATTTTAAGACAGGAATAGAGATCTTGGCAGTTAGCACTTCTGGTTTTTCTTTTTCTGCAAGGGGTGCTTGTGTTTGTATTAAGTTGTTTTGTGCTGCTGCAGAAGCACTTCTTGGTATCCGATTTTTGGTACACAACTTAGATGTATGTCCTTCTTTTCCACAATTATAGCAAGTTAATTTGAAACTAGTCTTTTGTGGTTCGTCACTCTTACGGGATGGATACACTTTTGGCGTGTTTTCAGCGTACAGCGATTTATTTCTGAAAGCTCTTTCTGGAAGTGGAGAATGAGGCTGCCATTTTTTATTAGTTCTGTCTGCTGATGGATTACCACCAGTCTGTTTTGAGATATTACGAACACTGTCATATTCGTCAAGTTTATCAGCTAATTTGGTTGGAGAAACGAATTTCGCCCAGTCGTCAAGAAGATGGTCTCTTACTTCATAGGGTACTCTTTTCTTAATTTGGTCAGTAATAATCAAGTCTTTTAACGCCGCAAAATTTGTGATTTCAAGACCATTGATCCATTCTTCAAAATAACTTGTAATTTCGTAGCAAAAATTTCTCCATGATTTTTCAGCGCTCTTTTGGTGCATAACAAATTTTTTTCTAAAGCTTTCAGGATTTAATTTAAATCTCTTCAATAAAATGGCCTTAATGTACTCATAATCTTCAAAATTTTCTTCAGATTCCCTACCAATTAATGGAATGATTTCAGATGGCATTAAAGTCAATAAACATGAAACCCAATCTTTAGGATCAATCTTTGTCCTTTTAGCTTGTCTTTCAAATAAGGATAAATAAATCACAATATCATCGTGTCTTAAATTGAATTTGGGAATAAGCTTAATTAAATCAAAATTATGATGTCCATTTTCATTTGTTGGTGGAGTTTGTGTTAATCGAACACGAGATTCAATTTCGAGTTTCCTCAATTCAAACTCCATTTGCTCTCTTTTCTGCTGTGCTTCTAATTCTTTCCTTCGTTGTTCCTCAATCTCTTCTTTCCTTCGCTGTTCGTCAACCTCTTCTTTCCTTCGCTGTTCCTCAATCTCTTCTTTCTTTCGCTGTTCCTCAATCTCTTCTTTCTCCTTTCTTCGCTGTTCCTCAATCTCTTCTTTCTCCTTTCTTCGCTGTTCCTCTTCTTTTCTTTTCCTCTCTTCAATTATCGTTAAAAACACTTCTTTAGTAAATGCTTCATCATATGTATCACTTTGAATTATTTCATTTTTTATCGCCACGATTTTCATACTTGGATCTAATTGAATTTCTAATTTAGCAGCTAAAGCCAGCAAATCCTCTTTTTTCCCACGTCCCATAAAAGCCATGTCTCGATTTTATTCAGCCAATAGACTCTTAGTTTTATAAAAAAAAAAAAAAATTTTTTTTCTCTTTTCTTTTTCTATTTAAATATAAATCACAATGAATTTAATTTTATTCGGCACGAAAATCAATCAGTGGAATCAATACTTAATGTGTTGTTCACCTACTCTGGCGAGTCCAACGAAATTACATTTGAACACTGGCGTATTCATTACTTTGACAAGTAAATAAACTAAGATTCCATGACGGAAACAATAATTAACTTTTCATAATCTTAAATAATTATTTTACGTTTACAAGGTAAATTGAGCTCTCACCTGAGTTATTTTGGTTCGTAATTATATGCGGGGAAATCCCGATCCTACCAGGTGCGCCAGTAAAAATTCTTTCCTTATTTCAATATAACGGATATTGAACCTTGTAGGAAGAACAAAGCTAAATTTTCAGAATGAACAAAATACTTTTATTTGAATTTTAAAACAGAACCAAAAAAAAATAAATGCTGCAGTTCTTAACTATCAAAATTTTAAACTCTTTTAACTACTACAGTGAAACTCTTACAACTATTAAAATACTAAACATTAAACTCTCTAAACAAAATATATAAAAATCTTCCGAATCCTCTTCTTGTTGCCACACCATAAAATGCAAGTTCTTATCATATTATTTATATTTCCCGTTCTCTTTAAGTCACGATCTTTACAAGTCACGATCTTTACAAGTCATGATCCTTACAAGTCACGATCTTTACAATGTTGATCCTTACAAGTCACGATCTTTACAATGTTGTTTCTTAATTTTGACTATCAGTTGTGTACTGTTTCTTGTCAGTAACTGAATTTTATTAATTTGATTTTATTTGTTCTGTTTAAAGTAATAGTTGTAATCTGATTCTTTTTTAAGCTGGTAAATAGTTAACTTTAAATTTGAGTTTGGTAGTATTAATTTTTTTATCCTTTAAAGTGAAGTTTGGTTTTTAACTTTTAATTTTTTGCTTAAAAACTTAAATTTATTTTTCTGGTTTTATTTTACTGTTTTATTCAGGTTGCTTTGATTAGAACTTTATAAAGTTATTTAACTTTTAAATATTAAAGTTTTCTGTTTGTAACACTAGTTGGTGTGTAAATTTAATTAGTTTTTTTCTGCTAATGTTTACTCCTCGTTCTCATAATGTTCTGAATCCATAATTTCTGACTCTGGTATTAATTTCGACTAAGATGTTGAAGAAATGTAATTTTTAGAGATGATTACTCTTGAGAATAACTGTGTAACTATACTATTTCAACAGTGTAAAGGAAAACATTTTGTATTTGATTGAATTGAAACTCCAGGTACCAGATTTAATATTCAGTACTTATAATTTATTTGATTGTGATGAAAGTTATGTAATAGAATATTTTCAGTATTTTGTGTTAACACTAATTTTTCGACAAATTGTTGGAAGGGAAAAAAAATATTCTCAGAATTTTGTGAGAAACTATTTTCTTATCTCTGGCAGATAGCGTCCGTGATTTATTTTTTTTTCTTGTCAAACGTTTAGCTGTCTGGAATATTTGTATCTTTTGCACCTTTTACTTGCAGGATGCCTTAGATATAACTGTGTTATGGGGGTACGTTTGCCGAGCTAGCGCATTTGTGTATGAAAGGCGCACCCTGCTGATTTTCTGTCGAGACAAGCTCAGGAATGTGTTTACTTTGTTATTCGGCGGTGGGATGTTTGACCTCTCGGAACTCGCCTCGAAGTATTTCATTTGAATTAGGTAGATAAAAGCCAACGTCTGATAGCTAAATAATCCTTCTCCTTAGAGAATCTCAGGTTCGCATCCCGTTGGGTTGCTGGATTTGGGCGATTGTTTCTTCCTCACTCATCGCCAAGTTAAAGATTCCCGCCAAATGAAGAAAAAGTGACTGCGCAGTTTTTCGACACACACAGAGAGAGAATAAGGGCAGATGAAACGGAAAGGTGGAGACTAACTTCATTTGATTGCGACGGCAAACATCGAACACTTAACCTATATTCGAAAAGTAGAGAATGGCAAGCGGAATCATGGAAGCTTGATACCCTACTGATGGAAGTGAGAGAAGGCCTGACCAGGGCGGAAAATTGAGTGGACAGCCCTTGCCTCGGTTACTGATTCTTCTCCTTAGTCTAATTAATTCGCTTACACTTCTTTTTATTTTTATAGATATGCTGTGTGCTCCTGAAACCAAGCGGATTGGATGTTGGGTTTACCCCGCTGAAAAAATATCCACTAACCCGTTTGCTTCTGACTATAGTTGTGATAATATCTTAAAGCTCAAGTAAATTGTGTGAGCTCACTCTTGCTGAATTAAAAGTAATTTAGCCAGGTATGTTTTTTGTAGTTTATTCATTTCTAAAACTTAGTCTAGACACCATATGTTGTAAACTATTCCTGCAACTTAAATTCAATAAATTGAACATTCTTAATAAACGTTGGATATTTATTTAACTTTATTTGTTTGTTTTATTTCCTGTTTTATTACACTGAACTGAATTTACTTTAAAATGAGTTTTCATTGTTTGTAACACAACGCAATTTTTCGCAATAGTTTAAATGTTAATTGATACTATGTTACATCTATGTTTGTAATGATTATATATGCATATACCTTACACCTTGTTCAGTCCCTTTTGTTTTCTCATGAAAAACTCTAGTTATATACAATGAGTATTTTTTACATTTACTTTTGTCATCTGTAATACTAAAAAGTAACATGGTATATATATATTATATATATTTAATAAAATGTTGACTAAAAATAATCCGCTGGCCAGGTAAACAAACAATGCTTACAAATCTAATGCAACTTTATCAATTCAAAAACCTCGGTCATCAAATAAAATTACATAAAATTATTTCTCCGTAATATTGGATTACATTGGAATTTTGAGGGTATTCACATAAGGTAAATAATACAGTAAATGTGATGACAAATAAATGATTACCAATTATATGTTTAAGTGTATGGAAATCTTCCAACATTTCCTAGTATTATTTGACATAATTAATTAACTAGCAGTTATTGAAGGACCTTCTAAGAGAGATTCGCTTTCATTCTTGTCACAAAGAGAAATCCACTAATCCACCATCCACCTATTTCGTTAGTTGGGTCAATTTACCTGTATTCAGTAGTCATAAATACTTGGACAGTGGGTGGCATTAAATGGTAATAGTTTGGATGCTTATTTAAGAAATATATAAAGCAAATAGCTTCTAAATAAATTTCTAGTTTTATAAGGTGTTTCTTCCACCTTCTTGGTGTGCCTTCGTGAGGTGGTGGTCTGCACACTGGACCGGTATTCCAGACGTCCGTAGTTCGATTCCGTCGTTCGATTATTCATTTTTCATCTCGCCTGCTTCCAAAAATACATAATGTCTCTACATTTTAATCTTCAAAGTTTTAATGAATTTAAAATTTTTATTAACGACCATAAAAAAAATGTGGTTTTTGAAGACTGATTGACTTTCGATGGCTGTTAAGTATCTAACAAAGTTGAACCTTGGGGAATTTTTATTATCGAAATTTTTTTATTTTTACATCTGAAAGAAAACTTTTAAGCTTTTCTTTTTAATCTTCACAGCTGTCTCAAAAAAATTTCGGATTTCGCTTCTATGATGGCATCACAAACACCTAGACAATAATCAGTCGGATTACATGTTACTTGAGCTGCTGTCTAATGTGTTTACTTAAGAACTAAAGACTCTGAACCGATTTTCTATTGATCTGACAGAATATATTCCTGAAATAAGTATTCACGTACAAACTATAGTGAGATTATATCAATGTCCCTTAAAGGTTTTGAGCTATTTTTTAATTCTCCAAAAGTGTCCTCCTTTATGTCATCCTCAGTGATCTTCACTTTCTTGTCATTGCGGTTATTAGTCGAACATTGTCTTAAGACTGATGCAGTGAAGCAATCTCTCTACGATGGCACTAATTAGAAATGCGTACAACGAATAATTTCCTAAAGGCAATTCCATCATTCGGAATACCATTCTTTTATCATGATTTAATTAAAATTTTGTTCTGGAATTTCTTCAGTTTAGGCTTGCAAACTTGTTTGAGGGTAAATTATGTTCTTGCTTTTTAAAACTACGATTGAGGCATAGATATTAACACTTTAAATTTGAGGAATTTTTAAGTAAACTTTCTTTATCTTCTTCTGAAGTTGTTCGATACAATCTAATTTTGGATATATTTCCCTCCTTGCATTAAAGTTTCAAAAAGACGAAGTAAAATAACATTTCAATTATATCTTGAAATTTCTTCTTGTATGAATATTTGACATTACAGTAAAAGCAAAGGCAATAAGCGAATTTCAGCAATTTTAATAAAATCAATCGTTACTAGAAACTTATATTGCTTCTGTTTACAACCTGATGCTGATTTCACGTCGCTGAAAAGATTTCCGACATATTTACTTAAGCATGAGTTTAAAATCTCTCCTCTGTGCAGAAGTATGAAAGTGAAATATTTTCAAAGGAAAATGTTTTATATTTTCATAGATAAAAATAATTTTTATGTTCCAATGCATTGCATACAGAATATTCATATCCATAAAACATAAATGTTGCAGCTGTATTACACTCTCTTGGTACACATTTTTTATTTATCATACAAAATAAATCTTTTTCAATCAGTAGCGCAGCTATTTTCGCGAAGCATGCGTCCTTACGTTCAAGATTAAATTCTTGATAAATGATTTTCTTTTAGACGGGTTCTGATGGTTTATTTTTCCCATATCCTTTGCTAAAGATGGTAAAAGATTTTGAAAATTTCAAGAATTTCATATGCTTCTTAAACATAAGCCTTCGAAATGACTCTTTTACTTTTACATAAAAATCACAAGAAGGGAATAAATTTAGTAAGTGTCTCATATGCAATAAAACCGACTTAAATTTCGGTCTTAAAGGTTTAACAAATTAATAAACGTCTTGTAAATCACTTCTAAGTATCTTATAAATCTAATTTAATGAAGTTAGCTAATTATCTTATATTTAACATGTCATTTGTTTATCCAAAATACTGAAGACGCGCTTATAACTGCTGAATTTTAGATGACTATTAATCAGACAAATTAACGTTGATTTAGAAGTTAAAATATGCTTTGCCCTACTTCGGGCTACGATTGTTTAAGTATACACGCAAAAAATGATTTTCTTGTCTCAACATACTTTTGAGAAAAATAAATTAAATTGAATAAAATAAAAAAAAATGAGTTGCGAAATTCTAGTAACACTTCCGTCTACATAAAAACAATGCGGGTTTAAACAGAGGACTCAAATTCAAAGTATTATACGATAGAATTAAATGTATACTTAAAATACATGCTTCATTTATGGTTTTACACTGTGGATCCGGCAAAGAGTGTAAAGTTTAACTAAATTACACTAATATTTCTTTAAAGTATATTTCAAGACACATTTTTGTAGGTAAAGAATGTAAAATGATATTTTAATATTAATTCCAAAAGCACATTGAATATTTCCTATGTAAAATTATACCGCATATTCTAGCGTATAACGCGCACCTATAATTTCAAACTACATTTTTTAAAATTTTTAGGTATGTTTGGTGTAATACGCGCAACCTTTTCTTTACGGAGGAACCTAGAAGACATATGCGCAATGCTCCTACGTTTCGAAGTCATTGATTCGATTATTTTTCCCAGAATTTCGAATAATAGTATACTGAACTAAAAAAGGGATAAATGTAGCAATATGTGTGTGGGAGAAATGCTTCAGGGTGTAAATAATTCTGAAAAGAGGGAGCGTTGTATTCAAAGTAGGTGTGCACAAGACTGCTTTTCTAGGTTTTGAGAAAAGGAAGATATTATTAAGGACCCACTTCCGGCTGAAACGTATTGGCAGAATTACCAGTTAGATGTTTTCCCTTTCTGTAGTCGTTTAAAGCCATGATTTGGAAGTAAAATTCGAACGCAAAGAAGGAGATGGAGGCCAAATGCTTCATGTCAGTTTAAAAATAATGTGTGAGCGGATAATAAAAGAATGGAATGACATTAAACCCGATAGACTTCAAACGTCATTTAAAAAATGTAGTATTTCTAATAATTTAAATGGGACGAAAGAGAATTATTTATTTATGGATCAGAATAACAGTGATGGCAAAAATGAAACAGAATTCGGTGATGTGTCTGAAGAACGAAGTCTGAAGAGCATTGGAAAATGAATAAGATGAACTTTTGATGTAATCAGATAAAGACATTTTTCAAGTTCATAAGGAAAGTCATTTCTTTTAAACAAACAGCATTTAAGTAGATGTAGAAATATAATATCTGTATTTTCATCTTTTCTAATTTTGAAATCTATCATGTTTAAATTCGAATTATAACGCGCGCCCGTAAATTTCGATCTTATAACATTTTGTTTAAAAGTGCGCGTTATGCTATACTCCAAAAAGTACAGTAAATGAATTTGGGACATATACCAAGAAAGTTTTAGCTGGTTATTATGAGGAAATAGAAAAATGCTTCAGTTAAATTTATAGAAAAAGTGGTCTCAGGCATAAAATGCATGATTTAAGTTTAATGAAAATTAGATATAAATTGGTTAGAAAATTCTGAATATCTGTAGCTTCTCAGTTTGTTGAGTAATTGGATTTTTTAATATATTCAACTAAATTATGGTTTCCAAAAGAAAAAAAATGTAAGCTGACAAAGCATCAGTTTTGTTTTATCTTTTTTAGGAAGTAAATAAATAAATAAGTCAAAGAACCAAAACTTCTAATCTTCACTAAAATCTTTTATTAATGTGATTGAATAGCATCTAATTCTCCTTACTTTCTCCTTCATTTTTTTCTCAGGGGGCTTTTTTATAACTCCAGACAAGTTAATACACCTATTTCGAATTTCAACCTTTTGAAGTAAAAATTAAATGTTTCCTAGCACTTACTTAGAAGAATGAATTAATAATTAATGTATTTACAAAAAGTTTCTTAAATTATTACCGAAACGCATATCTTTGAAAGTAAAATAAAGCAACGTCTTTTAGTACCTTTTTTTTAAAATATTTTATACGAATAAAACTACTTTTATAATAAAGTTCAGTAAACATATTTTCTTTAACCAATATTACAGAAAAATAAAATTTATCGCCTAATGCATTTTCTAAAATGAATAATTTGTTGTTTGGTTGCTTGAGTGTGCCAAACCACAAGATAGTGTTGGAGAGTTAGAGGGTGCGTTTCTCTATAGCTGCTCATTTTATCAATAGCAGATTCGGGAAAAAACTTCCTTATAATTCCATTAGGTTTTATATAAAATACATTCAATGTCAAGGGATTTGGACAATGCAGATTACTCTGGTTCAAGATACAAAACTATAAGAATATTTTTGTTGCTTGACTGTCGAAATCTATAGAGTTTTCTAATGAAACAATGCGATTCTCAGATTTAATTGTATTGTATTTTTGATTTTTGCGATTATCTCTTTTTATAGTTCTACAATGGTTATGATCTTCTTACTAAAATAGAGTCGAAAGTTTCCTTTAGCAGCCTTCCAGTTTCTATATTTATTTCTGAAAGCAGTTAGAGTTGGTAAACAGGTTTCACTTTAATAATATTTCATAAAAGGTAGCAAATATTTTTACGCAATTCTTGGCAAAAATCGAATATTTCTTTTTACCCTATGTAAAAAAAACTTATCACTAAATAGCCTTTCCTGAATGACCAGTTTTTAAACAATTTTCTTACGATATATCAATAAATTGTTCTTTAGTAGGTACCCAAATTTTGCAGTTTTCTGAGCCAAATATTAGAGAAGCTTTGCCTGCTTCTTAAGATTTTAAAAAAGACACTTTATTTTCAATGGAGACATGCACCTAATGGTGCGAAGAATTATTTTCTATTACATGATTGTATCTCATAAATATTCAACCACGTGCCTTTTTCATTATGAAACATTACATTTTCTGTGCTTACTTTTGTCACTCAAGTGGATAGTATATCTATCTAGAAATATAAAATCCGTTGTTTGAATTTCGGTGACTGTAGGATTTTCATACTTCGAAAACTGAATTGTCTATATAGCGCCGTAATTTAAAAAAATGCGGTGACCAAATGTTATTTGGATTTGGTTGATAGAGTCTGGTGTTTCTTCCCTATCATCTTTTAACTTTTCTCCTGATTCACCCGAGATGAGGAAACTATCACGCAGTGATTCGCCCCAGTATACTGGGTGTCATCAAAAGCTTAATGCACTCTGTTACAAAAAATATATGCACCCAGAAGGAAGAACTGCTATCACGAAACTTAACATTTACGTAGTGTACCAGGAGATAAACAAATGATTACAAATTCAGAACAAAAGATCGTTTTATTAAGACGTTATGGCATGAAAATTGTTACAAATCAATTAATAGTATAGCCACCTGTGGCAGCTGTGCAAGTCGAAACACGGCATGGCATAAAAAAGTAGGATACCTATGACCCCTTGCGGAAGATCTTGCCATAACCTTTGCAACTGGACATTTAATTCACCAGTATTCTGGAACGGCTGTAGTTGCCTTCTACTCATGTCCCACGAGCTGTATTAGTGACAGGTCTGGTGACCTGGCAAGCCACGGGAGTACTTCATATCCTTTAAGACGTTGGGAGATTCGCGCAGTACGTCGACTAGCGTTGTCTTGCAGATTAATAGCACCTGGGTAACTTGATAGCATAGACAGTACAATCGACGTTAAAATGCCATGCGAGCTGTAAATAATGCCTGAAGGACAACTAGGGGTGATCAGCTTGAACGAGACGTCGGCAGTATATCCAGCGCCGACCATTCGTCTCCGAATGGTTTTCCTTGATTCCACAGGATGCCTGGAAGGTGGTAAATAGCGTCGAATCGATACTAGCGTCATTGTTGTGGAAGTCGCCGTTCTTATGTTTGCACATTCTCTGCGCTCATTCGCGTTCCTAGTACGCCCTGATCATCCGCGACGGTAGACTATCCCTTCTGTGATCCATTGTCACCAACACCGAGCAACTACTATACTGCTTCAACCTAGGTAGCGGTCGATACGTCTGTTTGACCAACCTGCTTCTCTTGGCCTACAATACGCCCCTTCTCAAGGTCCGAGAACTGTTCGCGCAGCCGATTACGTCTTTGAGGCATCTCTACTCAAAATACCTTCCATTCAAGTCAACAGATTCGTTTAAATAACCCCACGACATGAGCAACCGTGCGTTTAAACTCTCCTAGCTGCGCATCTCATGAACGCATAGCAAGCTTACCCTTGTCGCATTAGCGTCGAAATTTAAGTTAAGTTGTTTGCATATCTCTTACCAGACTACATTCCAGCCGAATACCGTGATTGTGGCTCGATGTCTTCTGGCTGCATACATTTTTTTGTGACAGAGTGTATATGATTAGCCCGAGCGATTGAACTAAGTATCTCTAGTTTACACTGTAAAGAATATTTTACTTTCCCATATCAAAACTACCGCTACCAATCAGTGCTACAGAAGAAGCAACAACAGGAATTTTCAACTTCAGGGAATTCTGCTGAAGAACGAAACAGCTGATCTTCGAATGTTTGCGATGATTTAGCTGTTATTTGGATGTTAATAACCTAAGTTTCCGGTTTAGTACAATAAGTTTCCAATTCACAGGATGGGTAATGCACCTTCCAGAAAGGAAACTAACTAAATTTGAACCGAACTACAAAATTTTTCAGACCGGTTTTTGCTGTTGCTGCTTACCCCTGCAGAACGAAATCCCTTTCTTTGAAGCATTAAAGCGGTTAAGCGGGGCGGAATATAAGAAGTTATCACATTCTGCCCTAATGCTCCCGTGCTATAATTAGTTAGCAAGTCCAGGAAGTGAATAATACTGGTGAGTTAATCCATTCTTCATGGAAAAATTTCTCAAGTACTTATATAGAAAACATTTACACTAACCTTTGAATAGCCAAGAAATCTGTGATCCTTAGAGTGGTATTTGTTGAAATATCGATATTTATTTAAACCTCTTGAATCATTTTAGTACAGTCATTATTAAAAAGACAACCAAAAAAGATTTATTTACAGTAAAATTTCCGCCTAATTTACATGTATTTTTTCCCTTAATCATATTAAAATTTAAAACAAACTGAAAATATATGAATTATTAGCACAAACATTTTGCGTTCAGTGGAACACTGAGGTGACTATCTTTTGAACCTAGAAACATTATAGTCTATTCCTTGTACTTCTGCGAGCAAATTATTTTTCTTCAACCATTCGAACACTTGTTATTTAGGCATTCGCTGGGTCACTCAGTGGCGATGATTCACGTAGAAATACTTAGAAAGGATGCATCTGAAAGGAATTTAGAATACACATCAAGACTTAGACCGTTGTAGTAAGTAGCCGTGAGTAGAAAGGAGGATGAGAGTTGCCAGAATATTTCACAAGTATCAAAATCGGGAGTCAAACTATTCTATAAAAGCATCTCTTCTTAAACAGCCATCCTTCTTGGTCATTTTTAATCAATTTATAAATTACGTATATAACCCAAATCTGTCGCATCTAAGCTGTTTAAGCCAGACACTAACTTGTATATGTCTAACTTTCAAAATTCTGATGGAATGACGTTAATTTATAAAATTTTGCATGCACTTTGTTTTTGTTATTTTTACCATATTTTTAAACTGCAAAATTTTATTAACCTTGGTTTTAATTTTTTCATACTTGAAAACAGTGATAATAGCATTATGTAGATTTTTCCTTGTTTAATTATGCTTGTTTTTCAATATTTACGATAATCAAATATTGATAAAATGTCATTTGTCCAGTCTGTGTGAGGTAACGACAAAATTAATTTTTTTTTATCGATAGTTGCAAATTTGGAGCAGCTTGATCTTCTGAAATGTAGTATTTTAGTATCCAAGCTCCTAATCATTCTAAAATTTCATACTTTAGTACACAGTCTCTACAAGAGCCTTAAAATCATTTACATATATAGTACAGCAATAGAAACAGAGATGATCAATGTAATATCAAATTGCGAGAATACCATATTTTTTGTTTAAAAACCTATTCGATAACTTAAAGGTTATTAAACTATGCAAAGTAATGAAATTTTGGGGGGGGGAATGAAATTTTGGGTTCCTTCGAATTCTGCCTTTTGATGCATTTAACCTATCATAAACGCTAAAGAAAATTTAAAAAATAAAAGCTGTATTTTATCTAGTGGATCACGTCGTATAAAAGCTTTAAATGTTATTATTGTTTGTTTACTAAGAAGTTTTTAAAGATTTATTAGAATTTTTTTTTACATCTTTTAGATTCGTAAAAAAAAAAGTAATTAGCTTCTTGATTATCAAGGTTTAATATTTAGAGATGAACAAACATGTCATATTTCGATTAATATAATGTTACCAGTTTTGTATATATATAAATAATTTTAATAAAATCCTACGTGAAATTCTAGTATTTTTGTATAATATAACCTGAAATGCTCTATAGATCTGAAGTTCTGCTGGAAAAATAAGATTACAAAGACAAGTCTCTTTAACATTGAGGTAAATGTCTATCTCGTTAATTTGGGAGATATCGCCAAGATGGTGATGGTTTGAGCGACTAAATTCTGTTGCCAGTTTAAACGAAAAATCGCTAAAGTCACCAGACTTGCCGACAATTTGGTCCATTTCTGAACTAGAATTGGTTCTGTAATTGAATAACTATAATTTATCCATGTATGAAACTGTAGCTATACCTGACCCCCATATGCCTTCCAGTAATTTCGAGAAGTGAACGGTACTAGAGATTTCTCAGCGGCTGGAGGAAACTATATAAGACTGGAAAAAGCATCAGTTTCTCAGTTATGAGTTCAGTATTGAATTCGGAGTACTGAGATATCCTTAAGAGATTCGTCTTTTAAATGCGCTTTGCATTGCGCTGTGTTTAACGTTCTTAGTAGTTTGAAGTGTAACTACTGATTGTACTTTGTGATACTGAGAAGAGCTGTCAGAGTATTTTTGTTCCAGAACTGTTTCGTATAGTAAAATAAATTTTATTAAGATATCCTCTGCTCTGTGTACATTCAATCTATTACGAACCCATAAGCACGCAGCAATTTCATTTTTAAGAAACTGAAGACATTTTCGTCCATTCTGTGTTGTAACGTAGTGATCAAAACCTCTAGTTCTAAGGGACTATCGCGGTCGCCGGTGATTTTTTATCTGTTGTAAATAGTATGACCTCTAGCTCACACTGGAAGACCCGTGGTTCGAGTCTCGGAGACGGCATAGCTAATTTGTCGTGTTTTCTGTTCTGAAAAGAAATCTTAGCGATTCTAAGGTATTATCAGAATTAAATTTGGTAGACGATTGTTCGTCATTAGTATTAGAAAGAATTGGACTTGTTCCGGATGATACAACTCATCAGTTGGGAGCTTGTGAAATGGCTCCTCGATACGAATAGTGAGGAACTGTGCATCCTTCGAATTCTGCCTTTTGATGCATTTAACCTATCATAAACGCTAAAGAAAATTTAAAAAATAAAAGCTGTATTTTATCTAGTGGATCACGTCGTATAAAAGCTTTAAATGTTATTATTGTTTGTTTACCTTGTAGGGTTTATATTTATTTTAACTAACATTTATTTTAAGCTATCTTTCCTGTCAAGCCTTTACTTTCCCCTAGAATTGCCAATCCAGAGTATGTAAATTGTATTGGAACGTGCAGTCTATTCAAATTTTAGCAGAAGTAAGTTGAGTTTAAATAGAAGGAAAACGAGTTTGTATGTGTGCTTCTTGAATCGCGAGCGTGAAGGTTGCTAGGTAGAAATTTAAGAACCGCGCGTTTCGGCCTGTGTGCCTATTTCGGCAGTTCGTTGAATCTTCAACTGCTTAATCAGTAAGCTTGCTGAATCTCAGCTGTATCTTAGAACGCGGTTAAGTTAGTTACGATTTTAGAGCCTCGTAGGTAGTAATCTCGTTATTTATTCATCCTGTCATTTATTTTTAGTTTCACATTTCTGTTTTGTTAAACCGCCGGGTCGGCGTAGTTTGTGAGCGTCAAGTGAAAGCAGCTGTTATTTCTAAAGTGGAATAAAAAGGGTTTTAAACCCTTCTTACGAGTTTGTGTAATTTACAGTTCATAGCAGTCACTACCACTGTTGCTGACAAGTTGGGGCCTCGCAACACTAAACCTTTTTCTTTTCCTTTATTTCTGTAAAATAAAATGCATCATTATTTAATTGTATTTGGATACATAGTTTCTTGGATTACCTTCAGAAAGATAAGAATTTAACCCTAATTTTATATCTGCCGATTGATGGCTACAGTGTTCAACTAATACTCGAATTGACTACGCGTGCCTTCTACAATCAGTTGGATTTAGTCAACTGGGTCCCTCTCCTTTTCCCAATTGTTCTTTAAGTAGGAGAATTATGAGAAATTATCGCATGTCACAGTGCTTACTCTTGTGTTGTTAGTGATAGTACATTCAGCTGGAATTGGAAGATTTGTCATTCATAATTCTCATCGCAAAAGGAACAGCTGATATTTCGTATTTCTTGCTTGGAAGAAAACATTATTTTTCGGCACAGTAAGCAACTTATGCTCTTAACAGCTCGAGTTTTTGTAAAGTTGAAATTAATATTTAAGGTGTTTCCTCTAGTGATAATAATATTAATAATAAAAATAACAACAATATTACTACTACTAATAAAATAATAATAATAACAATGCTACTACTAACAATAAAATAATAATAATAATAATTTCCTTAAAGAGGTTTTTGTACTAAAAATGGACGATAATTCATCACATTCATGATTTGACCTTCAAAATATCGTATCTTCTCCACTCTTTAAATTTTAAAGATTATGCGACTCTTCCTTTGAGCTTTTATGGTAAAGTGGTCAGCTCACCCAGTTAGAAAGCTTAGATTCGATTCCCAGCGAAGGCACAGTTCGAGCTTCAAGATTTCTTGCTCCAGAAAACAATGTATGCACTTTTAACATTGAAATATCAAAAGCACTTTCAGTTTCCCTTAAAAGTGCAATATTTAAACGAGTTTTAAGTCCCGAAATCTTTAAACGAATTTTATCGTTTTTCGGTAAATTGAATTCTGTTGCTGTTGTTGTGTTGTGACTGATCTCGCTCGTCTGATATCAGATCAAACCCACAAAATTCGTCGTCGCAAGAAGGCAATATTGCGCCTGTCGTCGGCAAGATCCCTGATCATTATAGAGGTAACAGTGCGACGTTGCTCAGATCTACTCCAATTTTGAAGGAGGGCACTCCAGAGGAACGAGTCTGAGGGTCTACCACCCTCTTTCCGTTACCACTAATCTCTCCATAGGACTTTCGGCTCGCCTCGTATTTATAGTGCCCCCATGCCGCACAAGCGCTATACATTTACAAGCATCATGCCTTCTCAGTGATTCTAACCTGCACTCTTGGATATGGTAATCAAAATCACTAACCACTATCCCGGGATTGAATTTTTATATCATATAATGATTTAATATGAAAATAACTATAAGATTCAAGAAATTATTTTCATTTATAAGTGTTCAATAAAAGTTCATTGAGAATATCGGTAAAAGAAATGCTTACAAATATTGGAAATCATTGTGAGAATTTTGGTAATTTTTTAAAGTTACAGCCTAAGTGAAGAACTGTAGAGTGCATTTCCGTGCCCAAGCAAGATAGTAAAGCAGGCATTGTTTATCATTAACGGTTTTCCAAGCGGTACAAGGTGTTGCACTTATCATTCGAGCGATTTGTGTCATTTCACATTTAATAATTTCTACTAGACGATGACAAGTGTGTTTTCAAGCACTATCTGAGTATCAAGACAGATAACCCTTATACTACAATAACAATATAATAAAACTAAGATTAAAAGAAAAACTAATAGCAAAAAGAATGTAAAGAGAGAGAACGTCACCCACGATCTAAATGCTCTTCCCGATTGGAGAAAAGAGACATCTGACGTCAGAGCCAAACCGATGGTTTTGGACCAATCACTGAATGTACTCTGGTTAAAAGTTGGAGGGCTGAAGCTTTGGCGGTCACAAAATTCGCAAATTTTCGAGCTACTGTTTCGCAGATCTTGTTGGCACTCTAAGCTTCAGTTCCTGCACTTTATTCGTCGTTATTGCATCTCCGAATTTCGATAAAATTGTTCAGCGAAGGATGGCTGACAGGTTAGCAATATTTTTGAGAATACCTATGTGTGTGAAGTTTCAGTGTTCATTAGTTGGTTATTCTTTTAATTACTTGCATGATGTCCTATTAAAGGGGATAAAATTAAAATAATGAGTAGAATAAACAAATTAGTTAATGATACGCGAGGAAAAAATTGCATTTCTTTGAAGCTATTTAATTTCAATGATTTCAGTTAATGCTTAGGTATTACAGCCGAGAATAAAATTTCTCATTCTGTAATACAAAATAAGTATGAAACTTCTGTTGCAGTTCTCATGTCTTACCTAACTATTTTAACCATGTGAATTATTTTTCACTTATCATCAGTGGGAGTCATTTCTCAGTTTAGTTAAATACGTAAGCAATAAAATAATTCTTTAAATTTGATAGCGTATATTCCTGTGAATACAATTTACTTATATAATTTAATATGGAAATTTCTATAAACGAATAATGCACATTTAAACACTATTTAACGTAAATGGTCTGCAAAACCGATTACATTTATTTTAGACGTAATTACTGCTTCTAGCTGTATAATGTGCTAGCTGAAGCAGCGGGGATTTAGAAAATTAGACTATGAGAACTTGTTCACTTTCTCGATAACTGCGGAAAGAATTTTAGTATAGAAATAAAATTTGCAAATACAAAATTTATTCCATTTATGTAAGGAGTTCTGCGACACAAAATACTCTAGCTTTCACTACTTACTACTCTAACTGTTTAATAACTCTACTTTCTGGAATATATGAAGATGTTCTTTTACATGCATTTAAAATTAAATGTTTTGTTACTTATCTCATAATATTTACTTTGAAAGAAAACTGATCACTTAGGTATTTCAAACATTATATTACTTTTCTTATAACCATTAATGCCTATACAGGTGAATTATCGAAGAAGATATACAATAATACTGATTAGCTGATACGAAGGCTCATTCCCCTGTAAACACTTCTAAATAAACATTTTCTCATCCGAGGTCGTCTTATATGTGAGCCAATATGAAGTTTAAAATAAAAAGAAAATAATAAAAATGTTAAAGATTTCATACTTTAAAGCTCTCCAAAAAGTGTTTGTTAAGGAGTTTTACGCTCTTCCAGAGGTCGCAGTCTACAGTCTGCTGTTACACTCACTCCTGCTAACTCATTTTTCTTTGTTTTTTTAGCTTTGTTATTACGCATAAACAGTATTCTCGATGGAGCGTCAAATGTTGTCATACATTCTTCTGTTTTTCTTTCAGTCTTTTTCAATTCATCACATCAATGTTCAGTTTTCTTACTAAGATGGCTTTACAAAACTTTTTTTCTTCTTTTTTATTATTAACGTTCTGTATGTTTACTTTATTTATTAAATAGCACTCTCTTGGCGCTTGCGCTACATAAAATTCGATTCCACGGCAAAATGACAAAATATTTAAAAACAGCATATATTTAGAATTTCCTATAGACGGTCTTGCGCGCTGAAGACAAAATGATTTTTTTCATACAATATTGCCAGTACTTCCTTTGAAATCGCTGAGTTTGTTAATCATAAATGAATTTGTGTTTTACAAAATATGAAATAAATAATAAAACAAATTCGAAATTCAAAACTGCGACTTCCAGGTACCCGTGTTCTGGTGGAGGACTACGTTATTCAACATTGGATGGTTGTAGGTACTGTTGTTTCTTCACAATGCAAGAAAAAAGCGTACAGTCATGACGATTCTTCCTTATTTAATTTTTTTAAATATAATACAGGGCTATAATAATTGCGGAAACAATATGAAAAATGATCCGCTATTTATACTAATTCAGCAGAAAATGCCGATTTGAGACTAATATCCCATTCAGGGTAACGTCCCTTTTGGGCTAATAATGTTTTTCTTGGTGTATAGTTTTCATAATCTGAAATTATACTCTTAAATCTGTATAGTAAAATACGTTGTATGAAGTCTAAGAGTCCATATTACAGAGTTTTGAAAGTTAGAAATACTTTATTAACGTTCATTTATTTGAACGTATATCATTTCTTTAATATTCTTACTCATATAAAACCAAAACCAATACCATTTACGATAAATAAAATTATGCGTCTAATAAGATAATATAATAATCTATGTAAACTCATTATCTATCGGGTCAGCGAATATTTCTTTTAGTCTGAAGTGTTTTATTATTCTTTCGATGAAATTCATTTTTTTTGTGACCCATTTTTCTCTCTTTATCAGGCAGACGATTTTCCCTGAATGTCATAATATTTCGACATTATCTAATCCTATTGACTTTTATTTTTATATGTGTTATTTAACTTGCCAGTAAGTACTAAATCGATGTTGTTATATTCTTTTTACTTGCGCATTTCTTTTTGGATGTGATTAAGTTAATCAAATATGATCTCCTCTGGAAGAGGAGGTGTGGTAAAATGGTTAATCTGCCTTTATTCTAAAGGTTGAATGTTTTGCTAAGCAACAGCTGACATTTTAATTACACTAACATCTTTGGCCCCTCTTAAAATGGTAATTATCACACAAACTAAATTCAAGCTCAAATTTAATCTAAACATGTGGTTAATAAACATTAAAAGATGTATTTTACTAAAATTTAAATCAAAATATTTTTCACACTATTCCCATCATAAATAAGTGAATATATAGATAATATCATAAAAGTCAATTTAAAATTATTGTAATTATCTGGAGAGGAATCTAAACAGGTGAAATCTCAAATGAGGTCTCATAAATTAAATAATAATATGAAAGGAGTTTTTTTTTTTTTATTTCGCAAGGTTTACAATATGCCGAACTCGCTAAAATCGAATAACGCATCGATTTGAAATGCGAATTTAGGCAAAACGCATTAACACATTGGCTTTGGTTTTATAGAAATATCACATGTATTTATCTAAGCATTTTCATAAAAAATGGATACGGCTTCTCTTCTTCAAGAGGCAAAACTATTCTTTATTTGCAAACTATAAAATAACGTCCCTTCTCTCATCTATGTTAAATGCAATCCAAAATTTTTTAATTTTGTGTCTAAATTATTCGTAAGTTCAATTAGAAATGTCCTGAAAATAGATGACTGGTAACTAAGTTATAAAAACCTTTTTACTTTAACTAAACTGAACAGAATATGCACTCACCTGGTGCTCACAAACTAACCACCTCTTATGGCTAAGTAACTTATAAGGTATCGCTCCCGCTTTCCTAGCGTGCCTTCGTGGTGCAGTGGCTCTGCACGCTGGGCCGATATTCCAGAGGTCCGTGGTTGGATTCCCGGCGAAGGCGGTTGCATATTTTTCATCTCTCTGGCTTACAAAAATATACCTAATGTCTCTACAAACTTAAACGAAAAATAGTACGTACACTCAGAACGAAGCAAATCTCAACTACACGACTGGCTCCTACTTTAATAATCTAAATCAAATTTATCGGCTCCACACAGCAAAGCCGAAGTCTGAACTATCAATAAAATATAAAGTAAGTAGCTCGCGCAAATATTTAGCTACAGAGCTACTTGCAGAAACGCCGTATAAACTTGTTCTCGGCGTAACCCACTCTACACGTAACTAACTTCTACTACGAACTCTTCAATTGTGTTGCTTAAATACTATTTTCGAACTCATTGAGATTTTCCATATACGCCCTTAAATTTTGCATTTTAGCTGGAAACTGAAATCAGAAGGGAAAGGAAATTTCCTTAAATAAAAATAAATGATTAGTACAAAATTAGGTCTTTGAAGATATTATGAAAAATGGAACAACACTTCTGTTAGAAAAATAGAATTAAAAAAATATTATAAAATACGCTTGTAAAATTTAAATATGAATACAAAAATACTTTTTTAATTTAAACATAAATTATGATTTCGTACTCAGCTATTTCGCTGTATTCATTACGTAGAACTCTAAAATACATATTAAGTGTGTTATCAGTTTGATTTTGTACTAATTGTATTTACATTTTATTTTCGCAAACATGCAATAATAAAGTACTTTAATTAAGAAACAATTACAAACTAATTATTACGTTCCGAAACAGCTCAGATGAAAGTATTGCTTCCGATACTTTCATTCTGAGTGAAATGTAATCAATTGGCTTCTTACTGACTCTTTTGGCCCATGTTTCTAAGAAACCGCTAAACAATGAGACTGTATTCAGACTTGCCATCGATTCTTTTCCAATTCCTGAAATCGATTCTCAGCTCCGAGTGCACTCTTCGAAACCAGTGCATACTTATTTTTTCTTAGTTATGAAATCTCACAGAAATCAGTCTAATTTTTATGTTGTAGCAACAATTGTCTGTTCTCCGAACTCTTCAAAAGTGATATTTTTGTTGTTATTTAGAAATGTTAAGTATCAACAGATATTTTGATTTCTTGTTGTCACACATTGCTTTTTTCCATATTGTTACATATTTAAATAACCAATTAGTAATCCTTTGAAAAGTTCGATTTTCGACTTTCTTATTCAAGCATGTAGATTGCAGAAGCATTAAGTTTATTTCGGTGCCATAAACAAACAATTAGTAAAGTTCTCACTGGGATTCAAGCTCCAAAGCATCCAACTGCTAGCCAGACATGCTTCCAATTACACCATGAAAACAAGTGGTACTAAAGGGGAAAATGTATTATAGTGCTTCCCAGTTCCCATTGCGGATGACAGATTATAATCACCAAATTCAGATGCTTATGCATTATCGTCAATCGTATTATTTAGTTCGGGCACGGTTTCTAAAACCAATAGGTTTATTTCCATGCCGAAATATCGGAGCTGATATCACTAAAATTCGAAATCCTGTCTTCCATACCGTTACTGGTATATACTAGATACTCTAAACTTGATATATTCTAGATACTAAATGCGGGATTGTGATACTTAAAATTACACCGCAAAACACGTGGAAAAGAGAAGAGAAAATTCGTTACATTCTCCCTAATTTAAAGAACGACTCAAGATGAGTCAGATGGTGATAAATTATCGTACACTATAATTTCCTTTTACTTTTAAATTTGGAGCCACTCTTAGAAACATAAGTTTCATTTAAATGCATGAAACATGAAAAGTTAGCAATAGCCTTAGGATTCGAACGCCGAATCTTCCGAAGGCAAAATTTCTTGCAAGGTAATTTCTTAATTCTAATTACGTTAATCAGTGCTGGAATAAAACATTTGAACACTTTTGCACGGATGAAGGAATTTTGGAGCGCTTGTATTATTATCACCTCCAAATTTACTTTATTTAAACCTACATATTGGTACATTTATACCACATCCAGCCTAGATGAAAGGTGACCCTCTATGTACCTTCGTTCTTTAAGCTGGTATTGATACCTATTAAGTTGGAGATGGCCATTTATTGTCTTCTTGGTATTATTTATGTACATGAAGTAAAATTTATATTCATGTTTGTAAAATTCTTGATTAATATTTCATGTTTCGTTTCAATCATTTCTAATCAGCAGGCAGCATTTGCTATTGATATTTTGAAAACGTTAACTGCTGCTTTCTTACGACTCGTTAAGTTTTCTATAATTTTACTCTTAGCATAGCCCGCCAGAGGCCGAGTGGTAAAGTCGCTGAACACTGGTAACTCGGTCCGAGGTTCGAATCCCGCGAACGGGCTGGCTGGATGGGTGTTTTCGTGGTTTTCCCCATGCGTAATGCGTATACGAGCCAGTTTTCCTTAGAAAGTCCTCCACGAAGGCATCCTTCCCCTTACGCAGATAGACCTCGAGGCTTTGCCATAATCACACACGCATTACTCTTAGCATAATTTTTGTTTAACTCATTTAAATAATTTTATTTGTATTACTTGGTATTTTTCACAAGAATTTTCTAGTCGTTCTTTCGCAGAGATTCTAAAGTAATGCTCTTAAAAATGGGATATATTTAACAAGTTATTTCCCTTTTCATTTTCCTTTTAAAATTTATATCAGATTTTTTTAAAATTTATTCTTGCTTAATTATGTCTATTAACTTAATTATGCTCTTAATTTTAATATATATTTAAAAGCGAAATTTAGTATTTAAGTTGTAAATATCTATAACTTAATTATGCTTTTAAAAATGGCATATATTTAACAAATTTCTTATTACCGTTTAAATTTTTCTTTTTAAATTTATGAGTTTTTTTTTTTTACTTTATTCTTGCTTAATTATGTCTATAAGTTAAATATTGTTCGCGGTACTGCTTGTAAGCACGATTGTAAATTATTTATTGTTATTAGACACAATATCTATTGAGAAAAGTCAACAACTTATTTCTGGATGTCGTTCTATTTATTAATTTAAAATATATTCAGATGATGTACAATTGAAATGTATATCGGTACGATTCAGTGAGAATATCTGTTATGTAATGAACTTTTACGAATACGTTACGTGTAGGTTATTAAGTAACGAGTACGATTTATCTCTAAATAAATGTTTGTTTGTCTTTCATAAGCGTTTTATGAGTTATTAATTTAAATACAAAAGGAAGCTAACACAAATCAGAAGTGGGATTATTCTGAAACCTAAGCATAAAGCTACAAGAATTTGCTACACGTAAATAAGTTGAAAAGAACGTGCTACTTTGGTAGACGGTCGCACGGAATTTTGGCAATTTACGTTGGCGCAATTATTGGCGCAGTTTTTACAATCGTCAGCCATCTTGAAAAATACTGTTTTTACGTATTTTACGCTTAGTAAAGTATTGGAAACTTTAAGAAAATTAATATCGTTAAAAGTAATGGATTAATTTTTTGCTGAAAATGTCGTTTTTAAGATGGCAGTCAAATGTAAATAAATACATTTACTACGAGTATAAAATGCTAAAGTAAGGTTAAATTATTACTTTCATAAAGCAAGCAAGAGCATAAAAACATTGCGCCAACGTTTAATTGTATTAAAATATTACTTAAATTGAATATCGAATTCAAAACATCATCCACTGTTTAAAATAATTAAAATATTACTTAAATTCAAATACTTTAAAATAAGTTTTATAGAATATAATTATTTAACATAAAAAAATATGTGGCAATAAATATTTTGGTAATTTTTGAAAACACTGCATTGATTTTTTTAAATAAAAATTGAACTATACAATTATAAAGTAAAAGAAAAAATATCTACTTACATTTTTTTGAGTATTTAACCTGTCGTATATTGATAAGTACCACAAAAAAATCGGAATCATAATTTAGATACCAATGAAAAAAATTTGTAAAATGTAATATAATTTTAAAAATGTAATCTAAGGAAAAAATTTGAAAAATGTAATCTGAGGAATTCGAAGAGATGAATAACAAAATTTTAAAATGGCGTGTTAATGCACAAATATTCAGTAACCAATCAGGGAGCTGATTACGTCACGAATAGAATTAAAATTATTTAAATAATCATGCATAATAAAATCATTTTTCAAAAAATGCAAAATTTAATTGTATTTTAATATTTAACAGCAATAAATAATGTTTAAAACATTAGATTAAATTTATAGATATTAAACCAATTACGTATAAAGTAATGTGACGTCATTCATTACATCATCAACAACATAAAATATCATAAGCAATAAAATTTTAATTTCAAATAAAAATGCAAAATTAAATTGATTTTTAATATTTAGAAGCCATAAATAATATTTGAAACATGGAATTTATGTATAATAAAACGCATTATTTTTTTAATAAAATGACAACAAAGTATGGGTTACCATAAAAAACTTGATTAGCAGTGGGTTTACCATAAGTTGTATCGCTCGCCAGGAAAATAAATCGCCAAAATCCGTGCATCCGTCTACCAAAGTAGCACCGAAAAGAATTTGAATTTCAAGGTATGTGCATTGATTGATGTAACATATTTATTATAGAATTTAATTTTGCTATTTTGTTATTATTTTGGAAAGAGAGTTTAATATTTTTTTCATTTCTTTAAATTTTGAAACATATTTAGAACGTCAAACAAACTTATAAAATACCAATAACTGTGTTCTACTTAGTTGTCTAATTGGAAGTTAATAATAAGATGAGTAGTACTTGCATTTTAATAAGTACGAAATACGATACAGAATTTCGGTAAGGCAAAGAAATGCGATTTATAAATATTAGCTGAAGAATTGGGAGAAGATGTAAAGGTGAGTCATAAAATGAGCGATTTGAAAAAGATAATTTTGGCTAGCAAAGAGTACAGTGGAGAATGCGCCGAAGAATTGTTGAACATTATAATAAATGAAAAAAAGAAAAAGAAGAAATTGAAGAACGAAAACGTCAAGATGAAGAGCGTAGGCGAAAAGAAGAAATTGAAGAACGTAGGCGAAAAGATATGAGGAACGAAAACGAAAGTATGAAATGGAATTTGAACTGCAAAAACTACGTATTGAAGGAGAAATTAAATCAACAAATTCTGGCACCAGTGAAAATGCTAGTGGTACGCACATGAATCCAAATTTAGAGCTTCATCGTTTGATGCAAAAATTTAAACCTGACAGGAATGATATCAGTTTATATTTAATCTTGTCTGAATGTTTGCCTAAACAAGTTGAAATAGCAGAAAATACATGGGTTACTCATTTGCTTGGCTTATTGCCGTATGATATTGCTGAGTTAATCGCCTGAGAAACGGATGAGATTGTAAACGATTATAAAGAAGTTAAAAGGATCTTATTAGAACGGTACAAGATGTCACCTGAAAAATTTCGCCAACATTTTTTACGCATTGTAAGAATGTAGGAAACACATGGAAGAATTTTGCGTAAGAGTTAAGAAATTTTTTTGATGAATGGATAAGTGGAATTAAAGAAGATACCTTTGAGAAACTGAGCGACCTTATAGCGCATCAGATTATTATAGCGGATCAGATAAAACGTAAAGTGTCTCCAGAAGTAAAAGATCATTTTATTGACGTCTGGTCCAAGTTAATTTCACCAACTGATTTAGTTGAAAAACTAGATGATTATGATACCCTGAAGTAAACTTTTAACAATAAACAATCGCGTAAAGAAGGGCCTTTTGACAAACGAAACTCCTTTAAAGACGGACCAGTTGCTACAATCAACGAAAAAAAAAAAAAAAAAAAAAAAAAAAAAAAAAAAAAAAAACCACTACGATATCACACAAAATGAAAAATGTGAACCAAAATGCTTCAGCTGTAATAATTTTGGACACATTTTCGGCTGTTACTACAACATGCCGGAAATCAAAGGCTGCCTGCAGTGACCTCTATAGAAATGATTAAAGCCGATATTGAAGTTGTTAACGTAAAAGGCTAAGGCATAAATATATACCTTGTTCCTGATAATGCACAGCCAGTTGATCTAATCATCGGACGGACATGGCCTGATCTCCCTCACATCGCTTATGTCAGAATAGGAAAAGATTTCACTTCAGGTATAGGGAAGATGAACTATTTAATAACCTCCAAATTGATGAAAAAATAAATCGAGTCTGCCTTAAAGCTCTTGAGGCAAATGAATCAGAGAAAAATACGATCAGTTTTGTCAGTTCTCAAACAGATTCTATAGATAATGGGTTAATTCTATTAGAAAATTCTTCCGAAAGTATCGGCTGTTTATTAGAAATTAAAAATAACGAAACTTGTATACCACTGATTAACGTTGGCGGTAGAAGTGTTAAGCTCCAAAAATATCAATGCGTTGGGAGAGCAGAAGAAGTTGAGCTATGTTTAAATACTGAAGATTCTGAATTGAGCTTAAACTTAACAAAAACGGAAAATATTAACAGCATAAAAGTTCCTATAAGTTTAAGCCAAGTTAAAATTGTCTCGGATCTCGACGTTGATCACCAGCGAGAGTTATTGCGTCTTCTGAATGAATGCAGAGATTGCTTTGCACTAAATATTTCAGAACTAGGGTGCACAGATCTCCTACAAATGGACATTAAGGAAATCGAAGGTTCAAAGCCAGTATGTATGAAGCCTTATAAAACAAATACCTCTGAAAGAGCTGCGATCAAAGAAGTAGTTCAAGAATGGAAAGAAAAGGGAATTGTTATAGAAACGCGATCCCCATATGATAGTCCTGTCATATTAGTAAAGAAAAAGACCGGTAAATACAGATTAGTTGCTGATTACAGGCGTCTCAATAATCAAACTATAAAGGATAAATTTTCCCTGCCTAAAATAGATGATTTATTAGAACAATTGCATGAGCGTAGTCTGTTTACAACGCTATATTTAGCACATTTACGGATATTTATAGATTCCATTAACTGAAAGTGAAAAATTGAAAATTGTTTTCGTGACACCGGATGAAAGTGGACAATTTGAAAGAATGATTTTAGGCTTGACTAACGCTCCTGCGGAATTTCAACGATTGATGTATCATGCATTATCCTTATTATGTAATAATGTAATAAAGAAGTGATGTGCTATCTTGACGATATACTTGTTCCAGCAAGGACTTGGGAAGAAATGATTGAGAAATTAATTAAAGTATTCGAAGCACTACGTGCAGCTAAGCTAATCCTGAAGTTATCGATATGTGAATTTGCCAGACAGGAAATAGAATACATAAGCTTTATCATAAATAAAAACGGAACAAAGCCAGGGTCAAGAAAAGTTGAAGTAATATCAAAAAGCCCAGAACCTAAAAACCTTCATGAAGTTCGATGATTTCTTGGTTTAACAAGTTTTTTTAGAAGGTTTATTCCAAATTATGCCATTAAAGCTGGACCATTGACTCAACTAAGAAAAATCAAACATTCAGATGGGAAGAAAGCCAGCGGAAGTCTTTTACAGTGCTGAAAAACGAACTGATGAATCAACCAATTTTAGCTTTGTAGAACCCTAAAGCTCAAACAGAAGTCTATACTGATGCATGCTCAGAGGGTATTGCTGGCATGTTACTTCAACTCGGAAGTGACGACAAATGACACCTTGCCTACTGCGTGAGTAAAAAGACAACGGAAGCTGAAAATAATTATCACTCGAGTAAACTTGAGATAATGGCAATTGTCTGGACTCTAGATAGACTTCGACAATTCCGAATTGAATTTACGGTAGTTATCGACTGCCAAGCATTGGTTTACATGAATGCAAAGAAATCTAGCAATCCCCAAATTTTTCGTTGGAGTATTCTTATTCAAAAATATAATTTTTAAATACGCTACAAACTTCATGTAAAATGTCTCATATCGATGCAATCAGTAGAGCTCCTATTATTAATTCATCAGACACCATGCATTCTTTGATAGAAGATAACTTAGAAGTTTGTCTGACCTTAAATTTAGACGAACAAATTCTTATGATACAGCATGCAGATAAAAGTTAAGAGAATTAATAACAATTTTGAAGAAAGACCAAAGTGGAAAAAAAAAAATCCAAATGTGGAGAATTATATTTTGAAAAGGAATAAACTGTTCCGTATTGTGGAGGATAGAGAAAAGAAGAAGTTATTATACGTCGTACCTAAAAGCATGAGAAAAAGCACAGTTGTGAAGTTTCATGATCTTATGGGACATTTTGCTTTTGATAGGACTGTCTCAAAAATTAAAGAATTTTACTGGTTTCCTGCTACGAAGAGATATATTCGTCGACATATATCAATGTGTTTCGAATGCCTCATCAACAAAGTTCCAGGTGGAAAAAGACAGAATCTTCTGCATCCTATTCCTCCAGTCCGCAGACCTTTTGCAACAATACACATTGATCATCTTGGACCTTTCTTCACAAGTTCTAAAAAAAAACAAGGAATTGCTAGTCGTCATTGAAAATATGACCGGATTCGTTCGGCTGTATGCTGTGAAAAACACATCTTCGGAAAACGTACTGAAATCATTGATGAATTTCAAAGAAGAATTTGGATTACTAGATCGTATAATATCAGATCGAGGTTGTTGTTTTACTTCAAAGGAATGTCAAAACTTTTGAAAGGAAAAGGGAATTCTCCATACATTAAATTCAACCTCCCAATCACAAGGAAATGGTATGGTTGAGAGATCGAACAGAACAATTTTATCATCGATAGTAACATCAATGAAAAGTAAAGATCAAAGGGATTGGAACAAAAGAATTAAAGAAGTTGAGAGAAACTTAAATAATGCAATCAATAAAACTGTTGGTAAAGCACCATTTGAAATACTTCATGGATATATACCACGATTTCAAGATGGAGATTTGAGATTACTTGCTAATGAAGAAGCAAAAGTTTGGAAGGAACCGGAAAAACTACAAAAAGAAGCTAGATAAAATATTGTTAGAGAACAAGAAAAAATAAAAACTTATTATGACAAGACGAAATCGGTATCTCTGTCATTTGAACAAGGAGAAATAGTAGTAGTTAAAAGGCTTTTTTCTCCGCCGTAGAGTGTTGCCATGGTTCGCTTTTAAGTCATTGAGTTTGTTACTCAAAAAAAGTTTTACAAAATATGAAATCGATAATAAAACAAATTCCAGATTTCAAATTTGGTCTTTCACGTGGCCATATTAGTAGGAGGTTTACGTCATTCTGAATTCGATGGCGCAATGTACCGTTGTTTTATCACAATGCTAGAAATATACATACATTTATGCAGATTTTTCATTATTTAATTTCTTCAAATATAACGCAAGACTCTAACATTTGGTGGCAACAGTTTGAAAAGTGAAACGGACATTTATGGTGATTCAACGCAAAATCGCAAAACGGAAACAATAGTCTTTTTATTTTCTTTTTCAGGGACAAAGCCCCTTTGGGCTAATTATTTTGCTACCTTCGCTTGCTAACAGGCATTCTGAAATCTACTAACGTTAGTTCATACGTCCGAAACCCTCCAAACATTGCGTCTTTTTAAATGTGCAAAATATACAGATTTCCTTTGAAAAACTAACATTTTTCGGTAAATTAGCTGAATCTCATGTTTTACCATTTAACATAATGTAGATGATAATTTAAGCTTCTTTTGTATACATTCTTGAATAAGCAAAGTTCTTTGCACTATTATTTATAAACTATTATAAAGATATGAACTTCTCCTGTTTTGCAATTGGATAAAATTACGATTGAAATTAAATGAAATTTTATTTAAAACTATTTCAAAGCGGAAAACTTAAGCTTTAAAAATCATCAAAGGATGATTTTGATAATACAAAATGCTAACACTATTTGAATAGCATTTAATCTTCCTTTCATTATTTTAGACTTGTAACGAAAAATCAAAACTACCATTTTAACATTAAACTCCATTTTAGAGAGTTTTAGAAATAATTTTTCATGATTTTTTCTCAATATCAAAACACATGTTTTAAAATATATCAATAACATGTTAGGAGTAGATAAAGATAGGAATCTTTTCAAAAATGTATTAATAAGCGGTGTTTAAAAATTCATTTGCGAGGAGATTATATCTAAGCAGTTTCGGAACTTAAAAAAACTTTTCCAGCTTAAATTTTCGAATATTGCTTAGTGATGAGTCAATATGTCTTCTCAAATACAGGCATTCAATTGCCCACCAGCGGCCAAGCGGTAAAATCGTTGAACACTGGTAGTTCGGTCCGAGTTTCGAATCCCGCGAACGGGCTGGCTGCATGGGCGTTTTCGTGGTTTTCCCCATGTGTAACGTGTATACGAGCCAGTTTCCCTTAGAAAGTCTTCCACGAAGGCATCCCTCCCCTTAGGCAGATAGCCCTAGTGCGCTTTGCCGTATTCTCAATACACCACTACACCACAGGCATTAACCTACAATAAATTTAGGATATTTTATTGATTTCCTGTACCTTGCCTTAGATGTAATTATTGTGTCGACTTAATGTAGTTTTATTGTTTTTCAGGGAAATAACTTCCATTCATAAGAAACAATACATATCGCAGTATTCCACACTGTCAATAATCCAAACATTAATTTTTAGAACTAACTTCAATCTCAACTTATTGCCCTCACTCCTTTCAAGGCAATTACAAACATAAAAAAAATTGTACAACTTTTAATTCTTGAAGTTCTGTTACTGTCAAAAACAAGAAAAGTAAAAGAACTCGAATTTACGCTACACTGAAACCAAATTTTTGTCGTGTCACTTACGTATTCTTGTAATTACTGACTAGTGACTCAATAATTTTACTTTAACAACGGAGTTTAGACTATTTTTAATAGCAGCTGCACACGGTTTCCAACAATTTTAATCAGTGATATCTTGGAAAACTTTGATCTCGAGTAAGGATGGGATGCTTTTTGCTTGACTAATTATGCTATAGAAAATATTTATTTTATTAATATTTTTTTTTTCACTTCCGGAGTCCAAGTAAAAACTCCATTTGATGTTTTTTTATAATATATAAATATAACGTGATCTAAATTATAGCAATCTATGACTTATTTTGTTTGATTCTTATACTGGAAAAGTAAATTTATTACTAATTATTCAAGACGTGCGTAATCTTCAAATAACCGGTTCACTTCAGTTCAGATACGGGGTTGTAAAGTTTGTATATCTTTATTCGACTACGTCGAACACCCAAATTTTGGAAGAAAAGTAAAAAAATAGCTGTTTATAATGTGATTAAGAAGGATAAAATTTAAAATAAAACGTCGGATGTTGCATAGTGGAAACTTCTATATACGAAATTAATTTTCTTTTCAGTTAAAATGATTATCATTCACACAAATAGTTAAAAACTTTATATAAAATATCTATTAGAGATACTGTATATAATGTTCCAATATGTTATTTCTATCCTCATTTTGGAAATTGTGTTAGTTGTTCAAAAAATTAAATTTACTTAGGATATGGAAAATTATTAAATCAATTTCGTTGTCATTTAAATTGTTCCTCATAATATTCGTTCACACAGTGCTTCAAAATTGGCGAATGGTTGATATAACTCTTTGTTTATAGTGATATTTTTGTCTTTTGAAATGTTCCGAAAAACGGAAATTTCATCAAACATTTAATTTCACAGAAAGTGTATTCATCTCTATTTGCAAGTATGTATACTACAAAATGATTGCGACCCCATTTGTTGTAATTTAAAATATACAGTGCAATAGATATACAACATAATTTTAAACAATATCAAAAGATAGCATGAACCGTGATCACATTAAATGGTGTCTATTGTAACTTGTTGATGTATGCACTTGCTGAGCTACGGCAATACCGTCGAAACCAAAAAGTGTCTCTTTAAAATTAATTAAAAAAAAGTCTGAAAGCTTTCAGTTGTTAAATTACGCTCAAAGGGGCGTTTCTTTAATGTTAGTTGTGTTACCTTTATTTATTAAATACATGTTCTTAGCAGTTAAACCATAAAATTCAGTTCAACAGCAATATCACAAAATATTTAAAAGAGCATATCTTTAGAATTTCCAATACACAGTCTTGCGCGCTGGAGATAATTTTTTTTTCGTACAGTGTTGCCATTGCTCTCTTTGAAATCATTGAGTTTCTTAATCAAAAACTTATAAATGCTTTACAAAATATGAAATATATAATAAAACAAATTCCAAATCTGGGCTTCCAGATTTGGAATTTGTTTTATTCCTATTACTGCCTTATCTACACAAATATGCCCATATTTGGGTAGATACCTACGTTATTCAGAATTTGATGGCTCTAGGTACCGTTGTTTTATCCCAATGCGAGAAACATACATACATTTATGCAGATTCTTCATTACTTAATTTCTTTAAATATAATACAGGGCTGTATTATTTGGTTGCAACAATTTAAAAGAGATTCGCCGTTGATGGTGAATCAACGCAAAATGACAAAACGAAATTAATAGCCCTTTTGGGTAAATTGACCCTTTGGTCTAATAATAAAAACAGGTGATAAACATATTGTCAAAGTATTATTTTTTTTCTTGCACTTTGGGTTAAAAATATGTTAAATTTCAGAAATAGTATATGCGTTTCCACAAAAATATTTACCAATATTTTACTTTTTTGGGTCACTTATATTGATTAAGGAGTTAAATGGACTAAATTATAAGTGATAAAGTAAAATGCTTATTAAATATACCTCTTTCAGTACGTACTCTAGCTAGTTTTCGAGAAATTTCCCTCTTTCTGCTTACAGTATAAAATTTTAGACATGCACATAAATATAAACTTTTAGTCCATTTAATTCGAAATTTTTCATAGAATATTGTTGGAAAGCTTCATAAAATTACTGTAGTAATATTATAAGTTAAAGGCATTTTCATGACATCGAAAAAAATCATGTGTTTCAAAAAATAGGTATAATATGATGAAAATACATACAAAAGGAAAAGAAAATGCTGCCAAGTATGAAAATTAAATTCGAAACTAAATTTGTTCCGAGCACTTGATAAGAAACAGAAAGTTTCAACATCACCAAAAATAATCAAATAAGAAATTTTTACCTTAAAGTAGTCTATGTTTATTAAGACATGAACTTACGTATTCTTAAACAGAAATTTTCAGTTCACGATGGATGTAGAACAAGAACAGCCAGAATTCTACGTCTGACGACCGGAGAGACAAAATAAAAATAGTTTTGGGAAACTTAATATATATATATATACAATGTTTTGAAACATTTCATCAAAATTGACCATTAGAACGTACTCGGATACATTAACTAAATTATTCTCTGATCATTTGTTTGCAACACTTGATCTATTATGAGATTCACGAAGTGTCACAGAGAATTATCGTTTGCACCGGCAATACAAATTAAATATCTTCTAGAGATCTGTTTATTCCACAGCATGTGTTCAAAGTGAAGATAATGTACGAAGGAGAATTTGCTCCCCTTTCAACACGCATTCACAGTAGATAATTGCTTTTTCAAGACACAGAAATCAATGGCTAGTCTACACGAATAGACATCTGGAATTTTACATTAGCAATTAAACAATTAATTTCACTAGTCCTAAGCTAGATGTGAAATCTCTTGCAATAATAAGTGGCGAAGACGAGCAATATCACATCCACAATATTAACGCTTTTACCCCAACGTCAACTATTTACTTACATAGCGAGTTTCAGTTAGGAAACTTCAGTATCATTCTTACTTACGCTTAATTTAAATTTGCATGAACTTCTGATCTGGGCGAAAAGGTTATGATGGAGGTCAAGAAAACAGAGCACAGTGCAATTTAATATTTATTACTAATTGATCGTTTTATCAAACTTTAAATTATTACAATGTCATTAACACATTAAATAATAATTCTTAGCTTTAAAGTTGCCTTTTTTCCCTCTATATTGCCTCATCATTTCTCGTCGTCCTCTTTCGATTCCATCACATTGTCAAATGTTTTTAATGACAAAAATTTTACTTATGTTGTTGCATATTGTTATAGTAAGAATTTGTTTCGTTCAAACTGTGAATACCTTCCACCTACCTGTATAACGCGAAGTAATGTTTTGGGATCAAAAATTGGATAGTGCACACATTTGTGTCCCAATTGCATGTTTTCAGTGTTTTTGTTGTGCAATGATATCTGCATATAGTATGTGACTATGTTTTCATCCACGAAAAGTTCTAAAATGATCCATTTACTATATTCAGCTTTTTGTATTTATAAAGAGACGATTTGATTTTGGATAAAATTTGGCAACCGGAAATGGTACTTTACCTGAAGCCCATAAACGCCTGTTCACACTAATACACTAATACGGTTTTGAACCCAAGAAACACGCATGAAATTGACGGCACTGGTAAAGGTAAATGACGGTTTAACTCATTATTTTTATCTCCTATCAACCTAGATATGTATATAAAGTAAGGAAGATCATGTTTCCGGTCCAAAAATTGGGCTTTAATGAAATAAGCTCGAATTAGGGTTCTTGCAATTTGTTTTTACTACTTTTAGCAATGGTGCTTGTCTCTGTGTGTGCCACAATGCTTCGTCCACAATAACTCTTCTATAAAATATCCAAAAAGTGTCTTCTTTTCATATTTGACCTTTCTACATTTCTATAAATATTTCATTAGATTTTGGGTAAACGTCGACAACCGGTAATGCTACTTTACAGGGAGTCCATAGTGTTTGAGACTTTTATATCAATGGTAACAACATATTAGATAAAGGTTAAAATTGATAAACCGGAAAAGATACTTTACTTAAACCTCTAAACAGACTTTCGTTAAAAGACTCAGAGAAACTTAAAAGACTTTCGTTGTAAGATAATCCAAAACTTCTCAGATTTGATTTTGAAAGTATGTTGTTGTAATTTATAAGCATTACATGTATTCTGGAAATTTGCATTCTTGGCTGCTAAATGCAACAAGAATAAGCTCATTGTTAAGACAAGCATTATTCTCAATATTCAATTATGTGTTCGTTTCATTTTCTGGACGATTCACTTTTCGATTAAAAAGATGCCGCAACCAAACGTTATCGATGCGTATTATTTTAGGACATAATCTAACAGACATATATATCGATCAAAATAATACAGCGAAAATGAAGAAACGTATGGCGACACTTAACATTTTATCGTGAATTCTAAAGGTGTTCTGCTTTTAAAAATTTTCTGAGTAGTAAGAAAACGATTTGTAAATCCAAACCACTACTATAACCAGAAGATATACTAAGATTGCTGAGACACTTTCAAATCAAAGCATGAGATCTTATGTCTACATCAGCACGTATAATTGTCACAGATTGTTTTATGCTAGAATAGAATAATAATAATTGAGTAATGTTAAGAATGAATCATGCAGTTTATAAACGAATCATACTTTACTGATAAATGTTCAACCAGTGCATAACGCTGCAACTAAAACTAAAATTAACAAATCACAGCTTCGAGTACTTTCTGCATCTACTAGGTATAAATATTCTTTGCAAAGCAACTACACCTTCCTTTTTTCTTGACTTCTGGCATACAAAGAACTTATGCTTTCTTGGCTGAAATGACACGTAGCTTTTAACCTGTGTATATAAAAATTTATTGTGTTCAACGATGATTGAAAAGTAATTTGTCTGCCAAAGAGATGATTCGAGTTGTGTGAAAATAAAGATGTTGATTCTTCAGTTCAGCTTTGTTAGCTGCTTCATCAAGCCCTCAACCACTACGACTTCATTAAAATATTATATGTATATATGTATGTCATAATTTCGAAGCATAGTCGATCGCTGCAACTCTTAACTAACAACTCTCAATATATATAAATATATAGCGAGAAAAAATTAATAAATTTTAACGCACAAAATATTTTAAAAGGACGCTTTAAAAATTAAATACATTTCAAATACACAGTAAATATGTACAAAAAGTTGCAACAAATGGTAAATTAGCTCAACCCGAGGTTTGGGTCGGATTTACCAAGAAAAAAGCAGTTCAAAACTCGAATAAGTAAATACCTATAGCGCGTTTCGTCAAACGATAATAATTAAGACTATAAACGTAATTTCATTAATAGAATAATCCAACTTAATAATCTTAAAAAAAGGTAGTAAGTCTCAATTATATCGCTTCTTTTCCCGACGCGTTTGTAATTTAAATTGTAAATGTAAAACTTACTATTAAACAAGAAAAGCTATACAAAAAAGCCTAGTTAGGCAAATGTACAATTAAAATAAGTAGCTAAAAAGCTTTTAGTCCAAAAATGACACAATTTTAAGGGATACACCACCTGGACTAAAAATTATAAACTTTTTAAGGACAAGAATTAAAAGAAACATAATAAAAATGTATCGGAAAAAAAAAATCCCATATTTAAGTCCAGCACGTTGGTCTGTTCAACTTAAAATGATCAAAATTTCTGCAAAGTGTTGCTGTAAAAAGAAGAATTCTAAAGCAGTGTTACCAGAAAAGTAAAGTAGTTAAATTTCTCCAATACGGTGAAGCTTCGTAGAAGGGAGAGACAAACGTAAAGAAGCAATAAAGCAATTATGCAATGATTTGAATAAATTTATTATTTTAGCTAGCAAATCGAACTAGCTTACCGACTACTACCTTTCTAGAATGGAAAGCTGCAGTTTGTAAAGATTTTGAACGAATTCGTATTATTTGAAGAAAATTTTATTATGAGCTTATACAAAGAGAACTACTTAACACTAGCACCTATCAACAAGTTTCTACCAACACTAAAATTTTCTTTAAAAAATTCACTGCCTTGCATAAGAGACTCAAAATTCGTCCTAACAAATTAAATAATAAGTTTGCTGATCTCTATGCACATCCTAAATTTCATCAAACTCCAGTCAAATTCAGATACATTGCTAATAGTATTAAAAGTTTTCTAAAAGAAATAGATTATCTCTTTGCCCAGAAACTTAAACTAATTCTGGATATTGTTAAGAATTACGATTTTCAAGATCTGCATTGCAATTGGATGATTAGTAACAACGAAAAAATTGTAGAGACTTTAAATTTGCTTGAAATAGAACAAAATAGAACATATTCAATGTTACGACTTCGAAAACTTTTATACCACTTTACCTGTAGAAGAAATTCATAATAGCCTACTTACTCTCCCCAGTTTCTTTCCGCAGATTCTTACAATAGTTTCTTTAGAAGAATGGAAACTTTTCCTCAACAGTGTACGTTTTAACAATTATTTGAAGTTTGATAACACAATCTTTAAGCAAGTACAGGGAATAGTCGGGGGCGAAAACTGCTCTGTTTCATTCTGTGGGCTATTCCTCTTCATGCAAGAATTTAAATTTGTACATTCACTTAATCTTGAAGAACGAAAGTATTACCAACACATCTTTCGATATATTGATGATGTTATTGCCTTTAACAACTTTAACTAACTAGAAAATTAAAATATTTAACCAACTTGCCTCAAACTTATTGCCATTAATGCTATTCAAAATAATATTGTTTACCTAGATCTCCAAATTCTTAATTACATTTTTATTAAAATTTTTGACAAACGCAGAGACTTCAGTTTTCATACACTAAAACTTACTAACTGGTTTTCTAACATTTCTAAAAACGTCATTATCAATACAATTAATGCACCTTCTTAGAATTAAAAGAATCTGTAATAACGCAGACCTCCTTCAAGAAGAAATACTCTACTTCATTAAAATCTTGAAAAACAATGTTATTTTAAAAGCAATCTTTAAAAATTTTTGAAAAAAGCTGGCATTCACCTCTTATTTTAGATTATATGAATTAGATAATGAAATTTTTACTTAAATCCCAAGGGAAGGTAACTGACTGATGGTTAATTCAATTGATCTAATGTAAAAATGTAACATAGTTTTCTTCTACTGCCTCAATGTTTCTCTTAATTGGCACAGACATTCAGTTCAATTATTAAATTTATTATTTAATATCACTCTTTTCTGGCCATATCTATTCTTTTATTAATTCAAGGGCTGTTTGCGTTTCAAACACGCTTGTCCGCCCTCTAGCGCGAAGAATTAAGACTTTTTATTAACAAATTGCTAATTTTTACAATTTCAACTCTTTTCTGCCAGATAAGCACTTTTTTAAAAGTTAGCCATTTTGTTTTTAGCTTCACATTTAAGTATAAAATTTCATTATCTAACTCAAAAAAATCTAAAAATTAGGCTATCAGGTTCTGTGTTCCTCCTTACTTGCTGTGGGAACATTAAATGTCCTAACTCAGAACAGGGAGCTTACTAAAGCTATGTTCAATAAATTTGGGAAGTAGACAATACACACAGGAATACGAAACCCTTTATTTTTCTCTCTTTACAATGATTTCCGGACTTCGGAATACAGAGACCAACCACTTGTGGTCTGAACATAAGAATATAAAAATATTAACTAAACTCTAACTAAACTTAACTTTGGATTAATCAAACAAGTGCCTACTCCAAGATTGGCCGTATATTAGCAAAAAGCCGTATGTAGTACAGAGAACTGCTAACACTACGATACGTTTAAAATTATCAAGAGGATTAAACTTCTGGCCTTGAAGGCAACCAGCAACCGAGTAAAAACTACTATGGCAAGCGGCCTGCTTCTAATAGCTCCTTCCTCTCTCTTGCTTGGCAAAAAGCCACAACTTAAGTACTTGGCGTTCGCAAGACAAATTTGCATAAATAAGTTAAAGCTTTTAATTCTGGCTCTAGAAAATAAGAAGTGATAATAAAGATTTAAAATAAAATAAACGTTAGTAAAACTTAAGATCCTTACAAGGCTAATGCCAGCTTTTTTTAAAGTATTTTTAATTATTTTTTGAGGAATATTATTTTTCAATATTGTGACGAAATATAGTACTTCTTCTTGAAGGCGTTTTGCTGTATTGCAGATTCTTTTAATTCTAAGTAACTGTGAGTAAATTGTGTTGAGGATGACTCTTTTAGAAATATTGGAATTCCAGTAGGTTAATTTAAGTGTTGAAAAGTTGAATTCTCTTCGTTTGTCATACACTTTCAAAAATTGTAATCTATAATATGCAAATCAAGGTATACAATATTATGTTGCACGGTATTTGTAGTATTAAGTTTTAGGCATGAAGGGTAGATATTAGCATTTTCAATCTTGTTGAAGGCTATTACATCATCAATGTATCGAAAGATGTGTTGGTAAAATTTATGATCTTCCTTATTGAGTGAACGTATAAAAAATAGTTCTTTTGTAAAAAGGAATAATTCACAGACAGAAGTTGGAAAATTACCTCCCATAGGAATTCCCTGTATTTGTTTAAATATGTTGTTGTTGAATTAAATATAATTATTGATAATCCTAGTTTAATCCTAGATCGATAAAGATAGTATACGACTATTAAAGTAGTTTTATAGACTATTAAAATTTTAGGCAATTATTATTCTGATGACGGTTGTCGGAAAAAAATAGAAAGCACAAAAAATGTAAAAAAATAGTGCGTTAATTAAAATAAATCTTACAAATTAAACGAAAGTTAAGTGTTTGTAAAGTAATATTTCCTTTCTTTGCAGTGCGTATCTGCTTTTGATTTTACATTTACTTAAATATTTTAAAGTAAAATATGGAAAATCTGTTGGTTCGCAAAAATATTTGGTCAGAATTTTTAAATCCCATCGTTATGAATAATAAAAGGTAGTGCAATTCGATTTAGTATCTTCAGTTACGCAAAAAAGTGACTAGATTTATCCCATAACTTTGTGATTTTTTGATATAATGAAATTTGCAATAACGAGTAATTTAAATACTAGACATTGCTCATAAATTTTGAGGAAAACCGAAATGAGATATTTTTGTACGGTGTTTATAAAGCTTAGGTGACTACCGTTCTAGTACCGTTCTAAAAAGGTTACTTTTTTTCTATACTCTGCGAACAGAAAATAGTCCCTTTAGATGCTGAGAAAATTAAATGAAATATTAAAAAGCTACCGTAGTTTTCATCTTACCAAAAAAAAAAGAAAAAAAATTCGATATTTATTTCATTTGCTATATGGGATGTCGAAACGTTTGTAATATATCGTTTGTAGTCCGTTTGTAATTTTGCAAAGGCTGCTGCGATTTTTTCTTGTAGGTATCGAACATCACGAATCGCGCCATTATAAGCAATGTTGTTTACGCTTACCCGCAAAATATTTTTGTATAGACCGACATTCTTTGAAAGTCACTGCTGTACAATGTGAAGTACTAAATCAGGGCTTCCTAGCAAGCACAACTGAATTGCTTCAATTCTTTCGATGGAAACACTAGAAAATTCTCCATTCACATCTTTTTCACTGTCTACAAAACATTTGCTTCGTCAAGTTAATACGCTCGGATTTTTTCGATGAGGCTATTCGTTTTGAACTGTAAGCTTTTTTCATTCCGTCCGATAATTTATATAACCTTAATTTTGATGCAGAAGTTTAAAACGCGTTCATTTCACCAAAGAAAACACTGTAAAGCTTCGTTACTTTCTTACGAGCGTATTTTATAAATGCAATTAATGGTTTTTATTGCTAGATAAGATTTTCTGTAGTAGTAAATATTTTAGAATATACGTAAACCGCTTAATAACTTTTGGAGAAATAAAAATTATTAAACATTTGACAGGACAAACAGCAACTTCATATATAATCATCTACTATCTTTCGTTTGAAAGTTACATGGATTTCAATTACAAACAAACCAATTTTAGGCAAATTATAATATTAACAATTAAAGTTATTAAGACTAATATCGCTCAATAATCTGTATCCAAATGCGTTCATTTCATTTTGTTTTCTTTTTTACCTACCGACAAGCAAGTTTATATCACAATTAATTGTGATACTGAAATTATAATAAAACAGGAAACAATTAAATTGTTCTACCAGATTATTTTTAATCTTTTCAAGATGTACCCCGGCAACTGTTTATTCTTAAAGTTCGGGCTTCCGGGTTCTTTGTAATAAAAAATACATAACGTTTTAAATTTTCTGGATTAACATAGCGGAAAATGATTGTAATTTTTAAGCGGCATTAACTTACCCTTTTAAACCGCTTTGCAAAAGAATTTGTCTAGTACTGAAATTAACTTTTTCTTACCTCTTGTACCTTAAACATATTTAGCTCTTAAGAACGCATTTTATGACAAAAACGCGTTGCCATCAAAGTAATACATCAAGGATTTGCAGAACGCAAAGTGCATTTAAGAAGTTAACGCGGAGATTTAATGCTTAAAAAATTCTTTAAATTATCAAAACTCTTTATTATTTAGCATAGAGAAATTATTTTGCGATGAAAATATGTATACAAACATTAATTACATACTGGTGTGTTTATGAATAAAGACAAGAAATAAACATGGTTTACCATAATCAAATAAACAAATAAAATAACCTTTGTAGAGTTATTAGGTTTTTTTTTAAAGGCAGGAGACGTAAAAATGTACATTTTCCTCGCCGGGACTGGCACCCTGCACCACTCGCCTAAGCATGGAGTATGCTTCCAATTGCACCACAAAGACATGAGGAAAGCAGGGAGAAAATATCTTATATACTCCCCCTTTTAAAGGACGATTGGAGATTGGAGAACCCAATCGCTAAATTCTGAAGGTGACGAATTATCGTCCGCCACCTATTTAGTTGGGGCCCCATTTGTAAAGTCATTAGATTTTTTTGAAGCAAGAGACGTGAAAAATAAGCAACGCCTTGCCGGTATTCGAGCCCTCGACCTCTCGAATAACCGCCAATTATGGTTTCAATTACGTCACGAAGGCAAGGAGAAAGGAGGAAGAAAATACCTGTCATAAAAAATGCATGTTTGAACAGCAAGTTTTAAGGGGGCTCATACACCTTAAACCCCTTATGATCTTCGAATATATGACTGTTGCAAGAATTGGGATATTATATTTATTTCAAAATCAATTACTTCCAACTTTTTGCAGCTGACTACATAATATAACTGCTTTGAAAACTAGTAACCAGAAAGTTTGTGTTGCCACAAATATTTTTGTAATTTAATCCGCTTTGTGACAAAATGTTTCGTCATGTGTCCACCTTGCGCGCATGATATTTTAAAAATGGCTAATGGTACATACTTGAAATTTGATGGAATTCTTTATATGGGTACTATTTTCTAACTGAACCTAAAATCTGATAAATATTTTAATATTAAAAAAATGTATGCACGAAAACATTACAAATTTTTTAATAAAGTACATTTTATAAACTCAACTCCAAATAAAATAAAAATTTAACATGAAATTCTTAGAATGTTTGGTTCACAGTAGTTTGCAAATGTTACAAAAGGCACATATTAAATATGGAATTAAATTACGCAACAGAATGTTTTAAACTGTGCGTGCAAGGTGGAAACATGACGAACAATTTTGTCACAAAGGGGATTAAATTATAAAAATATTTGTGGCAACACAAAACTTTCTGATTACTATTTCAAAAAGCGGCTTTATTATGTAGTCAGCTGTAAAAGGTTGGAAGTAATTGCTTTTAAAATAAATAAGTTATCACAATTCTTGCAACAGTCATATATTCGAAGATCTTATGGTTTTTAAGGTGTATGAGTCCCCTTAAGAACATTCACCAGTCAATAACTCTTACAGGATTGTTTGCATCTCTGCTGTTCCAGTTTAAAAATGAGTCACAAATATTGAGCCTACAAAAGTGTTGGACAGATAATAGTACTTTTTAGTGCAAACCGCTTATACACAAAACTCCTGAAGATGAAAATACGAGTGAAAATATTATTATAAATTACCCAGTTAATAAACAAAATTCGCTTCTCGTGCAATCTAATTTTCTCGAGGTATTATTAATAGTTTGGGACCATATATAATAAATGTTGTATATAGCAGTTGTTACTATGACAGATATGCAAATAAATTTTCAAATACAAATTTCTAAAAAATAGATTTTATATCAGGCAAACATAAGCACATTCAAATTGCAGTTCGTAGAATTATCAAAAGAAGAAAAAGTTTGGCATTCATAATTAAATTTTTTATAGGTCTCTGAATTCAAAATTATTTCCCAATTCTTTTACCAAAAAGAGAATGGTTTGGGTCCTGTAATTCTTTTAGTTACGTTTTCGGTCTAATCTTTCATTTATCGTTTAAAAGTTTAGCATCATATTTTCCCCTGTATAGTACTAATTTTATTTTAATTCTTTACTTATGTATTTTTCCACAAAAGAAGAATTATATTTAAGTGTGTGTGTGTGATTATGGCAAAGCCTCGAGGGCTATCTGCCTAAGAGGAGGGATGCCTTCGTGGAGGACTTTCTAAGGGAAACTGGCTAATTATGTTTAAGATTTATTGAAATAAATATTATTTAATGTTTTAATTCAAGGTTGTTGACTGTGTATTAATAATACGTATTTATTATAATAATGAATGTTAGTTAATAACAGAGATATCACTGATTATTAATTGATAATAATTTAATTCAGCATCAGAATTTTTAATTTCATTCTTTATGCATGATTTCAGTACTACTAAATTTTTAAAGAATGTTAAGTATGGAACTATTCATTATTGATGTGTTAAAATACTATTGATGTAATAAGTATGTAGAGTTGCGCGCCTCCAACCTGCACGCAACAAAGTGGTGACTGCTGAAACTGGGAATTAGACAGAGTCTTGAGAAGGGTTTAAGTCCCTTTTTATTCAACTTTAGAAATTACAAATGCGTGCTCTTGACGCTCACAAACTATGCCGACCCGGCGGTAAAATAAAAATAAGAAACTAAAAGAGATACTAACAAGTCACTAACTACGAGGCTCTCTAAACGTAACTAACCTCACCGCGTTTTACAATATCGCTGATACTTCAGCAAACTCTGAATATTACGTTGAAAGATTAAAAAATTGCCTAGGCAAGCACACAAGCCGAAACGCGTGGTTCTTCAATTTCTGACTACCTACCTCCGCGCTCGTGAAGTAAGAAAATCACACTTCGAACTCGTTTCCTTTCTATTTAACTCAGAATACTTCCGCTGATAATTTGAATTCTTGCGCGTTCTACTAAAATTTACATACTCTGGCATTGGCAGTTCCAGGGGAAAGTAAGGCTTGACAGGAAAGATAGTTTAAACTTAAAATAAATGTTAGTTAAAATAAATATAAACCCTACAAGTAGAACATAAAACTCTTACGATGTAGTATAATTTATAATGACTTTGATGATTATGGTTTCTGTTACAACTCGAACTCGAAGTGAACGAAAGTTTCGTTTCTGCCAGTGGCAACGGGTAGTCGAAAAACAAAACGGAGGAAAGTAACTCGGCTTCGTTTAATAGAATTTGATTCGAATAGGGAATTATTCCTATCTTTTTATTAAAAATTTATCTTTAACCATGTAAATAGTGTAATCTAGTAGATGTGCGTAAATAAAAAGTCAGTGAGAGTTAATTTGAGTTATGATTTTAGTTTGAGTTGAATTTCGAAATCGAAAGCTCTTTCAAATTGAATTGTCAGCATTTTAGAATTCGTGGATTAGAACAGTTTGTACGGAATATTAGAAGCAATATTATTTACATTAGCGAAACCTACTTACGCATTTATTTCTAAAGATATAATTAGTTTTTATTTTTATTTATAACTAAGAAAAATTATGTAATAATCTTAAATTTTTCAGATTGTAGTAGAATTTTTAGAATTTTTCTTCTCTTCGTAAATGCGACGTTCATTTTTTTCGATTAGCAAAAGTATTAATAGACAACAAACACTCTTTTTTTCATGAAAGCAAAGTGGTCTAAGATCTACTTTTTTAAAGCAAAGTTTAAATGCATTATTTGCATAGTACCAATTGAATTAAAATTTAACTGTGAAAATAAATTTATACCTTTACGTTCAGAACCAAATAGATCTTTTTATGTATTATATAATATCATTAGGGCTTAATATATACTTTTTTCCGTCGTTCATTCGAAAAGAAAAAAAATTGTATTATCAACCGAGTAACAAGAGGTGATCGAAAAAAGCTAATGGGATTTGTCTTAGAACTGACTTTCTAATACATAGTTGAAAAGGAAAGAAAAGTAGGATTTTGTTGTCTAGCCAGAAATTTCCGTTGTCTTTTGCTGATATGTCACATTTTATTTCCTTAATTAATCTAGTTAGTTACTGTTTGAATTCAGTTTGTTCTTTTAAACCGCCTTTTTGCGCTATCTGAATTTTTATAATCAACTGAACAGAAATTTCGCTGTTACAAAGAAGCATATTATTGATTGCTATGTATCTTTCTCGAAAATATGAATGATTCCATATTTTTGAGTAGTATTAGTCGTGTAAACTGAATATTTTAAAGTAATTTAATTTTTTCATTCTGTTTTGAAATACTCTCGAAATAATTCAAGAAAAGCATATCTCGAAAATTGTGCTATCTATAAGCAGCAAACTTTGGATTATTTAAATAAAGTCAGTAAAAATAAGCAAGCAATATTTATGTTCAGAAAATGGTAATAAAAATCGGGGTTGAGCGGAATATCAAAATGGAATCTTCTATTAGACTGACTTTTTGCTTTCATTTAAAATTAAAAATTTTACCTACTTATATTGAATACATTTCTTGACTTAGTTTGTTCAAATGAAAGATAACGCTGATAATTTCACATGCCTGTAGATAATAAAGCCAATCATTTTCAAATGTAACTTTGACATTATTGGATATTAAATCAATAAAGAGCTTTGTATACGTCGCACAGAGAAAATTGATCATAACTACGCTGTGTCAATATTGTGTTTGTGTGCATGTGTACCCTCAACACCGTAATGTGTCATTCAGCGTCGTATTGTGTTAATGCGGTGAGGAATTGTAGGTGTAACAATCACAGGTGTAATTTTTCAAACTGCTAGTTGAAATTTGCATTTCAAATTTAAAATTTGTGCGTAAGTAAAATTGGAGGTGAACGTAAATCAATCCATATGAGACAGAGGGCGCCACATGTCTAACACAGACGTTTATTTTGAAATCCGTTTACCTGCATACGAAGATAACGCCATTCTCCTGCCCATGTTATTGTTGTTACAGAAGATATGCTGCACTGTGAAAAATTATTCTAAAACTTTGTCTTAATTTTAGTTAGTTTATCAGTTTCGAAAACTTCTCAAGCTAAAATTATGTGACTAGGATGATGAATCGAAATTTGGTGAAGAAATTTATAGAAACGGATGCTGTTAAGAACGAGTTCCGAAGATGTCAGCCTAAAATGGCAGAGCAGAACCGTAACAAACCTTTCCCCGATTCCCCCAAAAAATCATTGAGATTATCCACGCAAGCAGGAATTACATATGAAACATGTCATCGAATTATCAAGAAAGAAAAACACGAGTACTAAGCCGTAGTTGTGCAGGAATTGAAACAAACTGATAATATCAAGAACTTACGGTATTGCGATTGGTTCCGAGGGTACATTTCCAATAATCAGGAGATTTCGAATAGGACATTTTACAGTAATGAAACATGGTTCCACCTCAGTGGCTATATAAACCTTCTATTATACGATTATGAGCAACCAAAAACGCTCATGCGATCTGATAAAAGCCACTGCATTACTTAAAAAATGGAGCATAGTGTGGACTTTGAAAACAAAGTATTCTTCACAAGCAGACTCAATGATGAACGGTTCATTGAGGGAAAATTTAATCTAACGTCTTTAATCTTTTTGTAGCACGTTTAAAACAGCGAGTATACGCAAATAACTTCCAGACTTTTCAGGAACTTCGAGAAAACGTTACATTGGAAGTTTATGCCATTTCAAACAACATGCTGAAGCATATTTCTATATGACTTGACTGTACAACAACGTATGACAACATTGTATGACGTTTGACAACGTATGATGTATCACATGTAATATGTATGATCACGTTGTCATACGTTGATGTTGTATGATGTATGACAACGTTGTATATGTATGACAACGTATTTTTATATGACTATTTATGTTCCACTTGACTGTGATAGTATTCACAGTCAAGTTTATTTATGCAAACAGGAGTGTGTTTCACAGTCACTCTAAAAACGACTCACATTTTGAGCATTTACTGTGATTCTAATCTGTTGTATATAACCTGATCTACTTTAATCTGTAACTCCATACCTTAATTTATTAAAACATTATTAATAAAATTATGGGTATAAAGACTTTCGTATCATATAACATAAGCTAATAATCGCAATAAAGCTTAATATCTGCTGAGTGCAAGAAGGCGACCTATATTAATAACAATATGTTTGCCATGTAGGGCGAAAACTACATTTCACGAAAAACTAACCAAAAGTGTACCTCGCGATTCTTTGAGGCTAGAACTATATCTGAGGATACAAAATCTTGCCAAACACGAGTCATCTGACTGCTGGAGAAATAGTGCCATTGCTACTAGCAGTCATTCCTCGTTGCGTGATGTCACAAATCTCTTCCTTTCCTTTAATATTCAGCAACATTTAAAACCTTATATCTATTCTGTATGTGCGTTAAGGAAATTTTTAAATCCCTCGCCGTCTTTCCATTTGATAAACTCGAATAATTAAAAATGGTCATGTGGTTGTAAAATGAGTAGAATCATGCACAAAAAAAAAAAAAAAAAAAAAAAAAAATCATTTCACAATAAAATTTTGAGTGTGTTTTAAAATTTTGTAAAAAGGATGAAATGTTTATAAGGAGCAGCATATGTCCTATACTGTAGAAAGCAGGCATTTTTTTAGACCTGTGTTGATGATGTCTGTGTTCAATAGTATAGGACATTTGCTGCTCACGAATGCTGAAAATAAAATGAAATCATAATGTCGTAACGAATATTGTACTTCATATACTCACTGATCTGTAACTGCCTCTGATTTTTAAATTCATAATTGAGAGAATTAAGTTAGACATAAATTTGCCATGGAGAAAAGTGGAGTTTAAAAACAAAGGTTAAATTGGATTAAATTATTTTGTAAGGTTTTTAAGAGAAAAGCCAGTACTTTCTTTGATTTCTGCTATGTTTTTCTCCTATGCAGCTCAGTTCTTCTCTAGAAATATGCGATTTTACTAAATATTTAAGCATCCGGAGCTAATATCGAAAACTAATAGGCATAACATATAACAGAAATCTCAGTTAAGATCTTTCAGTTTGGCACTGTTCAGTACCTATACTGACGGACTAATTAATAGCAGATGTAAAAGTGCCTACAGGTGTAAGCTGATTTCATTTAATAGTCGCAGCGTCAAATCTCTGTGAGAGTCTTTAGTGCAAATGATTCCCCTCAAATTCGAAATAGCGGTTAATATGGAGCATCTAATAGCCGGAAATTGTTATCTGTTTAACAATCTTTGAAAATCGCTAAGGGAATGTAAGGTATTCTGTTTTAACTGACTTGAGATACTTTGTTCATTTGTTTATTTTTGGTATCATAAGCTGATTAATTTCTGTATAAGTGATAATTTCTTAGAAACCTCAAAATCTAGTCAGTAATTTTCGTAAGCTATTTGAGGTGTATCTAAGAATTACGTCTTTACAATTAAATTGCATCTTTACAATTTAACCATCCTAGTTATGTATCTTAAAGAGGTAAATACATGCCTACATGGAGGATACTTTAAGCGAAATTCGCTCATGTTTGCATAGCAACAAGCAGAATCAAGACATATTTTAACTTAAAGGCTCTTAACCTGTTGGTGGTTGGTTTGGTGCACGAATGTAGACCAAATTAACTAACAGGCTTTTTATATTCTTTCCTACCTCCAGCCTAGTGAATGAAAAATGTAAAAATCATAGATAATATAGAAGTTTAAATATTAAAAATTAAAGTAAGTGGACAAACCATTTTGTTTCCAAGCAAACATTTTATTTTCTGACAATAATTTTATTTTGTGTATTCTCTATTGGCTTATTTATTTCGTATTATTTTCTAAAAATAAAATTTGCATCTATTTGTTCCTTAAGGTTAAGAATTCGAGACAACAATTAGCAAAGCAACAACCGTGTGTTTGGCATAGATATACTTAGTCAAGAAATTTATCGATTTCGAAGGCAAACATTTATATGTCCCTCTTCATCTTCAACTTTTTAAAACACATTTAAAACTTCAGTTCCTCAGATCATTGTCCCTATTGAAAAACCTTTTAAATTTTATAATATTTCAAAAACAATGAAGGACAAAAATCTGCCAGTTAAAATTATTCATAACATGCATTTTATTAACAAATCGTGTGTTTCGGAACTTATTAAAAGGAAAGAGAGGTATCTTACGTGATATTCATTCTGATCCTAACATTATAATTTCCATGCGCGATCTCAAAAGATCATGAAACTTCTAACTTCACGAATGTCAAAACAGCTATTAAATCTTCCCATATGCTCTGGACTCAGTTTAAAAAAAATCACTTATTTCACCTATTGGTAACTGTACTATGTTTCATTTCCTACGTTTCCTTATGGGATGTTAAATCACTGTTTACAAATGTTTCAGTCATAGGAGCATTGAAATATCTTGAAAACTAGACTTCGAGAATTTTATTTCACAATTTGCTGAAACTGAAAAGTTAATTTCTCTTACTAAAGTCTCATTGAGTGAAATCCACTTTGTTTTCCAAAATCAATATTATCGCCAAATTGAGGGATTAGCTATGGATAATCTCAGTTCTGTACTTGTTTATATATGCATACACCATTTTGAGGTCAAATTATTTGAGAAATTATCTTTTCGCTGCTGGATTCGTTACGCAGAGGACACATTCGTGCTTTTTGAGAGTTACAAAGGAAATTTATCCTAGATTTTAATAAAATTATCCTAGATTTAATTACTATAAATTCGATTGATAGAGTCATCCAAATCACTCTTGAAACTGAATATGATTATACCCTTCCTTTCCTTGATATTTTTATAATCCTCAATGAAGCTGATTTCAGCACTGCTGGTTTACTGTAAACCCGTTTCTGCCTGTTTGACGCTCCATGCTAAGTCGTTTCACACTATGAGCAAATGGCTTCTTTTTTACTATTAAGTAATTCTCACTCTCAAAGTTTGTTCCTAAGAACCTTTGTTTACTAATGAACTCAGTTATTTAAGACCAGTTGCCCATTAGCCAAAGATTTCCTTCCGTGGTCACTGTTAAAACCTTCAAAACATTTTCATCTAGCTAACCAAAGAAAATATTTTGCTCTTAGAAATTTAATATTAACAACCTTTTCGTGCTTCTATTTCATTTTCCTATCAGCTACAAATTTCATGTTTTCTCCAAAAGTTAAATTTTTAAGTCATTTTCTCGCCAATCAGTAAAATCCGTGGTTCGGATTCTTAAATCCATTTCTGAGTTTAATTGTTGGGAAATTCATGGCATATCTCGTCAGTGTCGTTTGAGATATAGAGCAAATATGTGGCCAAATTAGAAGAGAATTTAAGTTTCGTATCAAGGAATACGAATTTTACGTCCGAAAAGGCGAATTTAACAACTCTTCGATATCTAATCGTAGTCGGAAATTTAATCATAATTTTATGTTTGAGTCTGCAAATGTTTCTTCTATTGATGACTTAGATTTTAATGAAGGTTTTCACATTAAAAAACATTTATTTTCTTTAGTTCATGACTTTAAGTCTAATCCAATCCTTAATTAACGCCTTTAAAATTCTATTAACAAAATTTTTAAATTTTCGTTACATTTTTTGCCGATAGATGACAATACCTTCTCGTTCGCTTTACTGCTGTAGGCTATAAATACAACTGTGGCTTTTCTTTCGTAACAGATGCTGAAGAGGGACCTGTACTTGTTTGTTCTCGAAATCGATGGAGGTTTTGACTAAATCTACTCCAAATAAAAGGTTGATCCTTTGCTAAATTTATGTTTTACTTTGCGGTGTTTCTCATGCGTTTTCATTCGAAACTAATTGAAATGGTTTCCCAACTTTTCAAAGAAGCAAAGTTTTCAATTAATTTTGCTGTTTCACTTTTAAATAAGATAGCTTAACATTAGAAGCTTTTAGTTCATTATTTTACTTTAATTATCTAGGACAGGGTTAAGAAACCCTGAAAACTATGGGTTTATGAAAACTATGGGTCGCGACCCCCAAGGAAGTCGCGGGAGCTGCAGCAGGGGATCTGCAAAAATTTTAGCAGTTTTGATATTTCTTTAACTTATTATAATAAGGTTACAATTACCAAATATTTTAAACAATATATTTGAAAATTGATAAAGATAAGACAATACAGACAAAGAAAAAACGAAAACGTTTCGACGCATTATTTTTATGATATAAACGTGCATTTTCCTTGCTTAGCACGTGACGCTGTCATTTCGTCTGTTACTTATTTAAAATTTCCTATGTCTTAAAATTAGAAATTAAGTTAATAATCTAAAATAAAGTTAATAATATAAAACTGCAATTGTATATTACAGTACAAGTGAAAAAAATTGCCGCTTTCACTCACGCGTGTGTCGGATTTGAGCAATGCTTATGGGGTCTCACAAAATTTTTGTAAATACGTATTATAGGGTCCTGGGAGTCGCAAAAAAATCTCAGTGTGTCACGAGTGAAAATGTTTAAGACACCCTAATCTAGGATAACTGCATATATTTTAACTTTGAGGCTTTAAAATAAAACAAGAAGATCTAGAACCCTGCTCAAATATATTTTAACAAAATTTTTAATTTACAAATGTACATCAGCTCTTGCAGAATTCTTTATTTAAAAATATAGAACCTGATTTCATAGATGTATAACGCAATTATGATTCGATGAAGCAGAATTTTATCGACCAGATGTGCAGATAAATGAAGAAAACCAACACTTGACTGTGAAAAGGGAGTTTGCTGTATAAAATGTGCGGTTTACCTACCACGTAGGGTGCACTCACCTGTCACTTAACGAGTAATTGATTTTATGGACAAAATACAACGTTTATGAAATACTAAATATGAAAAGCATAAATTTACTGTCAACTCTTCCCTCGAAATAGAATTTGTTACAGACTTTAAATGCATTGCAAACATGCTCCTTCTCGCCGACGATCTGATAAATATACTAAAATTGGTTAATGTAATTGATTTTTAATCTTTTATCAGCATTGGAGTAGGAGATTAAACGTTCCATGAATATGATGTTATCTATAAATTACGAAACATTGCTTTCCATATACTACCTGAAATAGAAAGCTTGCTTTCAATATCTAAACCTATTAAGCATGAAATCTATATGCATAAAAATGAATGTTTGTTTTTCCTTTACACAAATCTACAGTTTAATTCCACTCTTTATTAAAATTGCCACATTCAACCCTCAAAACAAGAGAAAGGTCACTGTGTACATAAAATTTCTCAAAAAAAGCCCATGGGGTACGTACTCTTTATATATTTTTCGCTAATTTGACTAACTTTTGATTTAAAAATTCAGCGATTTATAAACTTTGCATTGACACTCTGAAAAGGGTAAGATATATATGCTTCAAGTTCAGTCAGAAAACTCGGCGATATGAAACAATTTTGTCGACACTAGGGAAAATACAATTATATTAATTTGTCTCGAATTTAATAAACAAAATTGGCTATTTAAGAGAAATTAAAATATTTTAAACTGCCCAAATTAAAATATTTTAAAGTATGCTATCGTTCAGCAAAGCCTAAAATATTTAATTTTTCACCCATTAGCATGCGTATCATTACATCACACGCATTTAATAAGGACATTACCGAACTTCAGAAACAAAGCAGAAATGGGAAGCAACACTTGGAAAAGTTCGAGTATGCTCTGCTCAAGCCCTTTCGTTTGAAACAGACGAGCAACTGGAAGCAAGACTGGAAAACGTTCGAGTATGCACTGCTCGATCCAGACGAATACTGCACGCTGATTTTAATTCCATTACGATGCTAATTATGATTACAGTCTTCATCCAAGTGTGGTCATTAGAAAGATGGATAAATTGTGCATGTATTGGAGCTCTCAGTTAAGAATAAAGCACCAGGAACGGGTGCGGGTGACAAAGTGAAATTCACCACCAGAACCATTATCAACCTCGGTATTAAGTGACTCAAGCCAATTAAAACATGCAAAATACGCATAAAGAAAAACTTCCATAACACAATTAAAACACAGTCATTTTATTTCCTTTACGGCATTGCAACGCAAGCCGGGTAACAGCTAGTAAATTGTATTATTTATTTCTTTAAGACTTTTGCATAGCAACAGTGCAAAAACGCAGCATTTAAAATAATTTTTTCGCGTGGTAAAAACTTTTAGCGTTTAATGTGTCTTAAATTTAGAAATATTTTTTTTGAAAACGTCCGTTAAGAGGATGTTAAATTATTAGGCGTTATATTAGGATATAATATAATATTTAATTTAAGAAACATTGTAAATTATTTTCATCGCAGACTGATGAAGTAATCAAAGGAAATGGTAAAAATTCTCAATTGTTAATGAAATGTCTAAGAAAGAAAGGAACTGTATTAATCGCTGAATAGTTATAGTTGACTTATCACACAACTAATTTGCGTTATTCATAACACACATATATGAGTTTAACAGACGAAAACGAATGAGTTAAAAAATCTTAAGGTGATTTATGCAAACATTTTGACGTCGAGATAAGCACCACTCGTTTTATCACTCGTAAGCATCTTAAGAGAAATTAGATTATCTTCCAAAAATAATTTATGATTTCTATGATGGATGTTTTATTGACGTGTGTGAAACCTGAATCCAATCGAGATGATGAAGATAAATAAGATTCAACTAGATTTAATTCAAGATTAAGTATATGCAGATGAATCCTACACGCACATAAATTGACTCTTTGGAGCACATCATATGTACTGGAGATGTTTCGTGACAGAAACATAGTATTTTAGTATTAAAAATGTGTGCCTTCATTTCTGTAAACACTTGTACTATAATCAGTCGTGTATGGCGCATAGAAATGTTTGAAATGAAATGTAGTACTTTTCCTTACACATATTTAATTTTCTTTACATAGGTTTTCCTTACACTATACATAATTACAGAGGACCTTAAAATTTATGCATTTAAAACACCAAGTACTCAGCTCTCAGAGACATAGGTCCTCAGCAACGTTTGTTAAGTTCCGTCTTTAATGCAATGCATAATGACATAGCTTCTAAGCTCATGCGTAACGTTCTGAGTTTAAATCGAACTTGCTGGATTGTTCTTTTTTAAGTGCATAAATTCTCTTATCTCTATTTTATTTTTAAGGGAGAGTTATTCATAAGCTAATTGTAAGAAAATTATTAAAAAATATCTGGGAAATTTCTAAGAAATCTCTTTAGAAACTTAATTTGTATTCAGTTTTCTTAACTTTTAAAGTTAGTTTTACGAATTAATTTAAGACTGCTATATTTTTCATTAAAATATTCAAAATATAAAATATTTTAGCATCAGGCAACCTAAGTACATAAAGGTAAGTTAAATTTAAGTACTTTTTGTAGTGCCCAAAATTTCAAACGAAAACACAGATGTATTGAAAACACACTTGAAGGAAAAGGTATTGAAACACATAAATAACGAATTATATGGTAGGTATAACTTAGCGTGATTCATACTTCTACTCGTACATTTTGAAACACATTAGAACTAAGTGTCGAGCAGCAAAGGTACTATTATGCTTAGTATTTGCCAACAAATTACGTTTTTATATTATTATTTGTATTTATTTTTTATGAACATGTAATAAATCTAAAGCATAATAAACAGAATCGAAATAGGTAAAGAGTAATATAGGATTTATTTGATATCGGTACCTTAATATTTACATCGAATACGCTTAATGTATTTAGTTACGATATTTAATATTTCGTGCAATAATTTGAGAAATAAAATCAATAATCTCATTTTATTTATTTCCATCTTAATAACTATGAAATGAATAACCTGATTTTATTTATTTTCTTTTGAATAACCTTTATCTGACTTTCGTTTACATCTTTTAAAACAATAAATATATAGCGGCAATGCAGTTTTTTGTAATATTAGTGTTTCTTGCGCAAAAGTGAAATTTTCATTATATCTCATAATCTTTTAGAATAAATAACGAAAGATTAATATCCTGGTTTCTTTAACATGCCACTGATTATATCCCAAATTAATTTCGAAGTAAATTTTAAATAAAAGAATTATATGTGTTTTATATAAAAATTATCTTTGCTTTTCTGAAAGTAGGGATTACTAAAGAAAATTAATACATTAAGAGCAAAATAAACTCAGAAGCTCCAGTTATTAAATTTCACTGAGCTAGTTATCGAAATGGCTGATATTGTTATCACTTGGCTTCAGAAATAACGGTGGAAGACGAACACATCAGAATTAAAATTTTAATAAAAACACAAGAAAATTCGATGAATGAAAACAGTTTTAAGGCCAATACACTTTAAACTTTATACTCGTAACATTTTATGTAGAAATTCAGTTTAAACTGGATGTTTTAAGCAGCAATAAAAACATAAAAATTAACATTTTTCTTTTCTTTTTTTGAGGTTAACTCTCAGTGTTAAAAGAAAACAGGGAGTCGGAATTGGGGTTTCTTTGGAAGCAGATTTCAGCAATGACTTTTTCCAGCTTGTTTGGGGTCAAAGAATACATTTTACAATTGATTGGACTTTTTTCAGCAATAAAATTATTAGCATGAAAATTCTCATAAAAACGATTTAAAAATAATTTTCAAAATATCCTTTTCTCATATTTTGTAGGTAAATTTCATCCTCAAAATAAACAATACAACTTATCATGTTTCAAATTTTTTCTTGAAACGATGATGGCAATAAAAGTAAAATTCAGCTATTGATTTCTAGTTACTTTTTATTATTTATGCCTTTAATTAGACATTAAGTCTCTTTTATAACGATTCATTTATGAAAATTCTGATTTAATGCCATAAACAGAATATGTTTTATCCTTACGTGAGAATCCTAGAAAAATTATTTATCTTCAACAAATGTAAACCAAATTCATGAGAACTCTCAGGTCTTTACCCGTATGAACTACGATGTCTCGTTTTATTGTATCTTCAAAGACAAGTTTAAGAAGCAATATTCCATAACGCTTATGCTACTGGTTTCACTTGCCTCAGTATAGTTACAGTGAAGCCCATGATTTTGATTTCACGTGAGTCTAAAAAATGCGTTTGGATTTATTTCCATTACCTAATAAAAACCATTCCCTACAATCTGTTTCGATAAAATAGGTATTTCAAGGCCCTTATTGTCTGTGCCTCATCTGAGACTATAGTCGAAATCAGCTTTCATTCACACGCATTCCCTAAATCGAAATATGCCGCTAACGGGCTGGCTGCATGGGCGTATTCGTAGTTTTCCCCATGTGTAACGTGTACACGAGTCAGTTTTCCTTAGAATGTCTTCACGAAGGCATCCCTCTCCCTAGGCAGATAGCCCTAGTGTGATTTGCCGTAATTAAATAAACCAAACCAAAACCAACCTAAATCGAAACAGCCCGCCAACAGCCGAACGGTAAACCTCACGAACGAGCTGTCTGCATGGGCGTTTTCGTGATTTTCTCCATGTGTAACATGTCTACGAGGCAGTTTACCTTAGAAAGTCCTCCAAAAAGGCATTACCATAATCACATAAACCAAACCTAAAGCGAAACATGCTAAATGGAAATGCATTTGAGGGAAAAATATAGGCTTCTCTATCGCAACTGTCGTTTTCAAGGTTTCAAGGCAACTCAGGAGGCGAAAAATAATCTTAAAATTCCTTTTTAGAATAAAAGAATGTATAACAGTAGCACCCTCTGTACACTAAAGCTACAAAAGGGCAACATTTCTGGGAAAAGATACTTCGTCTTTATATACTGTGTGACACAAGCGGTCAGTTGCAGTTTTAAGAGACACGAATTCAGCCATGGTAATGATTTTGATCCACACGCACGAACGGAAATAGCAGCCACACGACTAAGCTGCATTACATTGGCTGGTGGAAAATTTCCCCAAACCGCCCTTTGATGTAATCAGAGTATGCTTGCATAATTAATTGTATCATATTACTCATGTATAAAACAATAAGCATTGGCAATCACAACACACATTTCAAACCTCTTTGTTAATAGTTTAACCTTCTTTTTCTTCAGATGAAAATTAATATTTCCATTCAATAATATTAGCATACTAATTAAAACGAAATTCCCTGTCACCAAATGAGAATCTCTGCCTTGAATTTACTTTTAAACTCCTATATAGTGTATATTTTTGCCGCTTTGGTATCTTTTTTCACAGCTACCCTAATTGATAACAGTTCAGTTATTAGTTATGTAAAGCATCATTTGAGTTTCTAACCTTTTTTATGTTAATATGCTTTTCTATCAGTCTCGTTTCTATTTCCCAGTCGAATAAATTTCGAGAGTTTACGATATTCGGATGAGGCAGAAAGTGAACAGTATTTAAAGGAAGGTTTAGAGGGTAAAATCAGAGCCTGTTCAACCTGCTTGAAGGCCACTTTGCTAACATTAATTCTCTAGCGATTAGTATTCTTCCGCGTTGAGTTATGCTTGCCATTAGGCTTGTTTATGCCGACTTCAGTCAGAGCCAGCTTGTGCGTTTGTTAAATTGTGAAGCCGTTAGGCTAAACTTAATTTCATTAATTTTAGTTCATCCATTAAATTTAATTTAAGCGCAGAATGTTGGCTTTCGTAATCTCGTGTTGATGCTGATTGATAAACTTTATTGGATTAATAAAAGGATCCTTTATACCCTTTACCTGCCTTTGGGGTACTTATAATACATAATGATAATTCGCTACTCGTCATTTAGAGTTCTGGTCTAAATTTATGCTACGAAAGGAGGCCAGACTGTATAGCTAAAAGTAACACACAAAATTTCGATCAACAAAATAAAAATGGGGTTTTATCCATTCGCATCTTATCCTTTATCGATGTCTGCTTTTTATGATGGATTTTTCAAAATTATTTATTGCCTTCATTTTGTTACTATGCCGAGTAGGTAAACTTAAAATCTGACTTTAAGAAAGTTCTTTCATGTAGTTGGTGGAAGAAAACGAAGGGGTGCGATAACACATTGCATACATCTAACGCTCAGATTTGGTTTTCACTAATTGACAGACGCACATTCACTAGGCTGCTTGCCATTTGCTTCCCCAAACGACTGAAGAATAAGAAATATTTAGATATTTAAGAGAGATTAAAAAAGAACTGATGACCTAAAAATAACAGTTTTTACAATAACTGAAATTTATATATAATATTTATGAAGTTTTACCTTACTTTACGAATTATTAAACTGTTAGTTATTTTTATTTTAAAATCTCATAATCTTAATAGAAAGGAAAAAAGCGTTATTTAGATTAATATTCTGTTGTTATGTCCGGGTCTAATTTTTCCTTCTTACGCGTGAGAATATATAATCATAATTTTATATGCATTAACGGCAATATGACAAAATTTTAATAATACATTTTGGGTATCAATAGCAGAGTCCGAAAGCTCTAGAAATATAAAAGTAAACAGAGAAATTTTAAATAAAACGTTTAACTAGTATTATTTGGTAAATTTTGCAGCAATTTTATTCTCAAATTTTAAAAAAATGCTTATATATACAAAACGAAAAATAAAGCAAGTTATTTTCAGTAACTGTATATTCAGTAATTTCTTTGAAAAACGTTAATTTACCTCAGAAATAAACTTTTTACTAAATGTTTACCAAAAGTAACGCTTTGCAATTCTGGAATTTTCCCCAAAAATACTCGTACAACTCTTCACAGTATCACAGAGTTCAATCAATAGTTACACTTCAAGCTACTAAGAATGTTAAACACAACGCAATGCAAAGCGCTTCTAAAGAGCGAAGCTAACAAAGAAATATTCCAGTACTCCGAAATCACGCTGTACTAAAAGAACTCCTCAGAAAGTGACGTTTTTCATGGTCTTATATAGTTTTCTGTCGGCCGCCGAGAGATTTGTAGTAAATTCCACTTCTCAAAATTACTGGAAGGCATCTGAGGATCAGATACGTTTATCATCACATATAGAAACAGTTACAGTTATTCAATTACAATACCCAATACAGTTTTACAGAACGCAGATCATAATGTCCCCAAATGGTCGCCCATTTTAGTGAATTTGGAAAATTTCTCGCCAAATTTGGTGTTAAAAGTTAGTCGCCAAAATCATGGCTAGCTTGGCGATATCTCCCCAAATTAGAGAAATAGACATTTACTAAATGTTGCACTTTTGCTTGTTAAATTTGTACTTTTGTTGCACTAAGTATTGCACACTTACTAAATGTTGATTTGCACTTTTATGCTTGTTTTTTCGGCAAACCTACGCTTCTTTAAATTTTCATAATACATTCTGACAAAAAATACTACAATTACACATATAATTTCACTAAAATTATTTGTATATGTACAAAATTCATAACCAATAAAATCACCCTCGATGTAATATAGATTACCGCTAGGTAAATGTACTGAAAGAATTACCTAATTATAATCTTTTGTCAATTCTATATAGATATTAAAAATTCTTTCATAAGGGGATGTTTGCGAATTAAACTATTTAATATTCTCAGTATTCAGAAATGAAAAGTGATTTCCTTAAAAACCTGAAATTCAGAGGACTGAATTAAAACAAAAATACCTCCAAATTTAAAAGTATGCTACCGTATCTCTTACAATACACTTTTAACATATTCAGACAACAAGAAAATTATTGTAATTTTAAATATTTCATTATCTAAAAGGAGAACGTAGATGCTTGAAGTAACGAAGATTCCAATTTACTGAGACATTCAAGAATTACCGTGACAGAAATTAATCAGTTCAACATTCCAAAAATTCTATTTCTGAGACCGAAAACAACGTAAAAAATTATATAAAATTAAATAAAATAAAATGAATTCCTATCATACATTTATATTCAACAAAACGTAAGCGTCAGAATTTCTTCTGAATTAATATTGACGAAATAGCTCCAGGTTTCTTTTCGAAACTAGAAAGAATTTCACTACGTGAAAAATGAAAAGAGAGTGACAAGGAAAGTTTCTAAGAAAGCTTCTTTGAAAGTTCTTGAGAAGTCAATAAATTTTAAAATTATTCGTGTGTTAAGAATGCGTCAGAATTTTAGATGCAAATTCTTATTGTAAATATTTATCTTCTACCTTTCTAAGACGTTGTGTATCAGACTATAAGAAATAATAATTAGATTTTGAAAGAATCATAAAGGAATTGCCGATTTATTTTATTCGAATATTTTTCATTTAAGATGGTTGTTATAAATAAAATATTACGCTTTCCAAATATGATTAAATCCCAAGTAGCTGTTATGAGCATACATATTTGCTTAATTTAACCATGTCATAGAAGAATGCAAAATAGATGTTAATGCAAGTTTTTTTTTTTTTTTTTTTTTTTTTTTTTTTCAGAGACTGTATCGAAAAATTCTCTGTCAGACTTTTTAGTCCCGGAATATAGTTTTAGCTAACTTATAACCGTAACTGTCGAACTATCCCTTTAAAAAACAAATCAATACAAATATCTTTGTAATGCAAGAAAAATTTAAACAGTAAGTTAAAACATTTAGGCCATCAAATGTGGACAGGTCGAATGAATTGATTGATACGTACATACTTATGAATCATACCAACATTCGAAGTAATCAGACTGCTTGCTTTAGAAAGCCCTGCACGAAGGCATCTCTCTTTTTACGCACATAGCCAATATATCGTTACAATATTAAAATAAACAAATAAAAATTATAAATGAGTTATTGCTTTTTTAATGGAAAAAAAGAGAAAATACTCTTGAGAAATTTGAAACTTTAGCTTAAAGGTGAATATATCAATAGAATATAAGGAGATTTAAAAAAGAAAGGTTAATAAATCAGAATTTTATAGTATCAGTTGTTGAAAGAATTAATATTACAAAAAAAAATATGTTTTCATAACAAGAATAAAAAAATGAAAAGTTTCTAAATGTAACGCTTGTCCCAAAGGGTTTCTTAATTTTTTTCACGCTGTCGCTCAACTCGCAGTCTACCAGTCTTTTTGCCTTTTGAGCTTTGTTATTAAGCATTCTTTACGTCATATACAATTCAACAGCAAAATTACAAAAACTTTAACAGCAGTATACGTTTAGAATTCCAGATGCAGCTTTAGGAGTGGGTATACTTTTTTTTGCAGTCTTTTCTCAATTCAACATATAAATTTCAGTTGAGTAGCAAAATCACAAAATATTTAAAAACAGTATCGCTTTAGAATTTCCAGTAGACAATCTTACATGCTGGAGATAAAAATGTTTTATTCCATACTGTATTCCCTCTGCTCACTTTCAAAATCTTTGAGTTTATTGATCGAAAATTCGTTAAAATTTTACAAAATATGAAATAGATAAATCACATTCGAAATTCAAAATTCGGGCTTGCAAATGCATATGCTAGCGTAGATGACTACGTTATTGAAAATTTGAATGTCTCTAGGTACCGTTTATTTTTTACAGAGCGAAAAACATGCATACATTCATGCAGATACTTCATAATTTAATTTCTTTAAGTATAATACAGGGTATACAGGGTGATAATACTTGGTGGCAAGAATATGAAAGGTGATACGCCGGTTTTAGTGATTCAAGACAAAATGCCGTTTCGGGACAAATGTCCCTCTCAGTACTGACTGACGTCTCTTTTAGGCTAATTATAGATAAAAAGAACTTTGAAATCTCACAACTTGAATGAAGATATAAAAATTATACGAGATAATTTCCAATCTTTTGTTTTTAAGAGGTTAAAAATTATTGTGAGTATATTTAAGCATTTGGAAGCTTAGATTAGATTCAGTTATTTAAATCTAACAAAGCATATGATGGCTTTGTTAATGCCATCATATGTGCCTGCCTGAAATGACAAATGCTTATGTATTTTGAAAAGGGACCAGCTTCTAACTTAACTTTTATAAGCTCAAATGGTATAAATACTTCAGATATTCCAAAAGAAATATCTAGTTTGAACCGGCATGGTACTTCAATAATTCTGATAGTTAAAGCAAAATCATGTCTTTCGAAGATAATTCAGGAGTATGCTTTAATTCAATCATATCTGAATTCTGAAATAGCATTAAATATTTTTAGCATTGCGAATCAGCATTTTTAGACAGAAACAGGCTTCTGAAAATTTAAAATAATAAAAAGCCCATGCAAAATCTTCATTGGGGGCCAAAATAACTTTCAAATATTATTATTTCTTCTACAGAACACAAATTAAATAATCACGCATATTTTGAAAAAAATATTCTGTATTCAGTTCATTTTAAAAGCAAGAAAATTTAAATAAAAAAAATGTTGAATATTATTGCAATACACTTTATTCTATTTCAGTGGTATTTGCTGTGTATCAACAAGATAAATTTTAACGTTTTTAGTTTGTTTTGAAATTCTGTATATATTAGGTTATGACTAAAAATATTGTAAAAGATGTGACAGGGTTTCTTATAACAAACGTTGTTGACTATAAACGTATTGTTACGTTATTTTCTTCCTTTATGTTACGTATGTGCGGAGTTCGTGCGGTTTCGGAGTGAATAATGACGACAGCACTTGATGATGAAGTACTTGATGAAGTATCAAAACACATTATATTGGCCAGTATTCTCAGGACAACTCCAAAACACGTTTTCACAGTCGTCGAAGAACGAACGCCTATACACATGCTGCAACAATCAGCGACACAGCCTTCAGGCAATCAGGCTATAACGGTGAAGACAGCTTCACTGCTAAGTACCAGAGTACAGCTCCCGACTCTACTCGGTCGTTCTCGGAACTCCATGTACTCTCGATACTCTCCACGCTACAACTCGAGAGGCACTCGACGATACACTAGAGTGCAGCTACCGACTCCTCGGTTCAGTCGTTCCCGGAGCTCAACACACTCTCTCGACGATGCACTAACCGCGATACACTAAGAGACTCTTTCGGTGCACTCGACGACCAACTCGGCACTGACTGATTGCCTAACAACTCGATGGACTCTCACTAACTAACTCTCCGCGTATCAGCAGGGTTAATATAGCTTTTGGTTTGTGTTGGAGAACATTCTGAGCTAAACCGGTAAGAATTCGTTCCAGAAGGTTCTCCATCCGTCTGTTTCATATCATCAATTTTTCGCCAAATGGGCGATTTCTCGCCAAATATGACAACCCTGCCTTCCCCTGCATTTTCTGGCAACCCTGAACTGGCCTTACAGGGCAGCGATCTTACCGCGCCTAGACATTTCGTAACAGTATAAAGATATACTTCATTTGAATACAGTAGATACGTGCGTATTTACCTCTTTGCTTCGTGTGAAAAAATACTTAGGCACTACTCTACTCGCTATCTGTATGTCTGTATATCTCTCTGTCTTTCGTAAATGTACGGTAAAAAGTCAAGCAAATCAAGAGTCTAGACAAATAAAAATTCCATAGATTGATAATTTGTAAAAAGCTTAATTTGATTAAAAATCTTAAATTCATAGGATCAAAATCTTCGGAAATTTCCTACCTCTTGGTAGGCAATTTTAGAAACATTTAAGGCATCATTCAGACTCCATATATTCACACAATTTCTTAACTTTAGTAATGGAAAACATAGAAATATGCACACAACACTACCATCAAAGATTATAAAACATGCCGCAGGCAATTTAGCGCGTATTTTTCCTTTGAATAACAAGATGCTATAAAACTGCATTCAACTCAGAAATCTGTGTACTAACCAGGAATGACTTCCTTGCACATCACAGCACAGACTCTGAACATACGAAAGAAGCTATCTTAAAAAACTTAGAAACAATCATACCCTAAAAGAATAAAATACAAAAATTGTAAACTATTAATCCTTTTATACCCCTTTCAACGTTCAAAGCTCATTTTACAACTGTTAAAAGATATTTTAAAAATATACTGTACAATCCAAGATACAGAGAACAAAAAATTATATACGGGTATTTATACAGATGGTTTCAAAATTGAAGTAGATGTAGGGTGTACTTGTGCTATTCTTAAAGCTCCTCAAAATAAAGTAATTCTGAAAAGTCACTTATAAAATGATAGTAGTACTATAAAACCTGAGTAATCAAATTGGCTCTTATATTCAGTTCTGAAAATATTCTCACATATAGTAAAATATACACAAATTGAAAAAAATATAACTACGTCACTAACAAAACAACAAATTTTCGATATTACACCATCTCATCCTTATCAAATCTTGACTGGGCAGGAATTCTCGAAGATTGAATTTTAATTTTCTTATTAATAATCAGCTCTAAACAGAAGAAAAATGTTGAAGCTGGTTAATGAAGCATCTTTATAAATTAAGATACGGTATTATCTTAGGAAAACCATTTATTACCACCTGATTTTAATGTCCACAATTAAAACTGTTTAAACTTAACATTATATTATATTACATTTATTTAATTAATAAAGCTATACTAATTCAGCTATACTATCTTTACTAATTCAGAAGTCAAACAACAAAAATCAGCGTTTTATTTTCAAATTTTGTTGTTCGAAATTTTGTTGCCGTTGAATGCTTTACCATATTAAAATAACTTAATCAGTCAAGCATCGTCTTTTAAAAATTGTCTATTTCAAAACTACTGTAGCATTTTGTGTTCAAAGTAATGATAGCTTCATAAACGAAGCCACAAAATTCATCTTACCTTTAACATTCTCAATTTTGTAAGAGTAAAGGGGGTTCTTCAAGTTGTCTTTCGAAAGTTTGCTTATTGTTGGCTTGTATTTTCATTTATATTTTCAGATCCCTTTTCTTAAAATAAATCTCAACTTTTAAAGGATGCAACATCTGAAATTCTAACAGACAGGTTTCAGAAGCAGTGGAAACAGAATTAGTACTTCTATTAAATAACACGAAGTGTATTCCATTCTATAAAAAATGCGCAAAAGTGTCTTAAATTGCAGAATTCAACAATTAGATTATAAATTGAGAAGACGGATGGATGGATGGATAATGCGATTAATAGCGCATAACCTAAAAGGTATGATGCGCCAAACGCATGGTCTAAATTGAGAAGAAAATAAATTTAAAACAAAACTTAAATATAATATGGTAAAAATATTAGCCTAAAAATAAAAATCTTTCAGATTTTACATTACGCCCCAAAGGAACGTTTTATTAACGTTTTGTGTGTTACCTTTATTTGTTAAACATCGTGTTATTGGCACTTAAACCATAAAATTCAGTTCAACAGCAATATCGCAAAATAATTTTAAAATGAGCATATCTTAAGAATTTCCGATAGACAGTCTCTTGCGGTCTCATCATGGTTTTATAATTCGCTTTGATTCCTGAAAAGTATGTAATAACCAAGCAAAGTTTGGATACCTCACTATATGCATATATTATGGTTTAAACTAGTACATGCATGATGTCCTAACCCTTGGTCGTAGACAGGTACTTCCAATATATGGACGCGTACTTCCATTAGTTAAATGGCAAAAAAATTCATGTTTTGAGGCTTTTAAATTTAAAGAAATCCGTTTTGTTAGCCTGACTAATTTCTTACAGGTTCCTGCGGTCAATATACATATATTCTGAAAATGTTTATACACGCACGTTATAAGAAATAAAACACAAAATGTTTGACTTTCTTACAACAAAATATGACAGAGGTATTTGATACAGAAATAATAAATCATAGAAATAAGGCAGTACACAAATTGAAGAGTAAATTGTTTGCTTTTTTATGCAACTCAAAATAAATATCGTTTAGAAAGAGATTTATTATTTTAACATACTATGTGAGCAGCATTTCTGAGGAGATTATAAGAAAAATATTAATCAATGTAATTTGTGCTTCAAAAAGGTTATTTTAGAATCTTATAGAAGAAAAAATTAGAAAAACTTCAATATTGACGCGAAGTGAATTCTTAATACTATTTGTATTAATTAAAAAGGTAAAATTTTTGTACTTTAATGATTTTTTGTGGTTATCAGATTATGATTCTAAACTATTAATGACTTAATGCTAGACTGCAAAAACGTATAAATTACTTGTGTGAAATCTCTTTCGACATACAAAATGTAACAAAATTTAAATGAAGTTTCTAGCAAATCACAAAATCATATTGAATGGCATTTAATGAAGGAATAATCATCCGAGAGTTATCCTAATTTATTTATTAACCGACCCTTCAATGCAAATTAAAAATGATGTCAAATAAGGCACACTTTAATTTAAATATCTCTGTCAAATTTTGTCTTACGGAAATCCAACGTTTTGGGTTTTATTTTTTATAACGAGTACAAAATTATCCTAAATATAAGTTAGGGTTGAAGTGAGCATGTAAAACGTTTTTGTAAAAACTTTATTTTCTTAAATTTAAAATTACGAAAACATGAGTTATCGTGTCATTGAAAGCACTATTGTAACTGAAAGTGTATATTTACAACGAAGTGTATATTACGATTGGGAAAATAAAGGCCGAGTAAGAACTTCACACTGTGTATGCCAATAAGAATTCTACGTCGCAGAAAAAACGTTTTTTGTCTTATTATTATAAATCAGTTTATTTAACATGAATATTATTAGATGGGCAGTTAAGTAGCATTTGCTTTTACTGGTAATGTTAAGATAAGTTGAAATGGTTTTAAATATTTTAATGCTTTTATTATGCTCATTTCGTTTGGATTTTCAATAAAAAAATAGAAAATATATATTCAGAATATGTATTTTCTATTTTTTATTGAAAATCCAAACATTATATATATATTCAGAAACATTATTTATTGTTTATTATTACAAATAAATTAGTTGTTTCTGAATATATATATATATATATATATATATTCAGAAACAACTAATTTATTAAACTATATAATAGTCTATTGTAGCTTTTGTATTAGGTTGTTATACGCTAGCAGATTTGGAAAAAAAATCATTTTGAATAGAAATTGTTTATCATTCATTCCTGACAAAACGTAAAGGCACTGATGTTTTATGTAAGTTTTAATCTTTCATACTTTTATTCTAATGTTTTTGGTTAAAAACATATACTTCTATGTGCATATTTTTATTAAATATACATATTTTTATAATTTTAGAAAGAAATTTTAGAACTTCTCTTAATGCACACAATTTTCAGGCCTTTATTTAGTACCAAACGCCAAACGACCCTGGGTCTAATGCCTGGAATTTAAAATTTACATAAATAGTTGAATAATTCTATACAGTTATATTTTTCTCTCAAAAATGATATCCAGCTTGGATACAGAGGGTCTTCCTAAAAACAGGCACTAATTGTTTTAATGACACAGTCTATTTTAACTTCACTATGGTAATGTCTACTATTATCTTTATGTACACCCAATGCATATACCTTCCTGCTAAAATTCCCTTAATTTCATTCCCTTCTGCTTGCAATAATGTTTTGAGCTTGCATTTAGGAATAAATTATTATCAATACTAATGCTGACTTCTGTTTCTTAAACCACGTAATATTATATGACAAGTTGATTTATGTTCCTTAAGACCCTTATGTTTCTTTGAATAACAGTCTTTCTGAGAGCACAAGGGAAAAGTAAATTCTATTAGAATGAATAATGTGGTTCATTGTATTCACCAGAAATGAACAATTTCATACACAGATGTGGGAGCCATTAGCGAGTTCCCTTTGAATGCGTTTTGCCGATTAGCAGCTTGTATAGCTTCGTGTTTCTGATTGTTTGCAGTTGTAAACAGGAAATTCTGACTATGTATTATACAACAAATGGTCTAAATGTTAACTTGGTTGATGGATTCCAAGCCTATTTTTTGGTTAGTCTTATAAGTTGTTTCAAATGTATTAAAATTAATAACAGCAGAAGCTAGAAAAATATTTTTTTAAAAATCTGAAAGTTTTCAGATATTAACAGTTCAAAAGGGTTTCTTAAGATTTACTTAACGCTCTCGCTCAACTCGCAGTCTACCAATCTACTGTTACACTCATTCTTACTAACCCGATTTTAGTTTATCTTTTAAGCTTTATTATTAAGCATAATTTTCTTGTCACTTACGCGTCACATACAATTTAACAGCAAAATTACAAAAACTCTAAATGCTTCATAGCACTGTATATTTAGAATTTCCTATGCAGCGTTAAGTGTCTTCATACATTTTTTTTCTTTTTTTCCTCAGTTCATCATATCAATGTTCAGTTTTCTTGATAATATGGTTTTACAAAACTTTTTTTTGTCTTATTATTATTAATGTTTTGCTTTGCGTTTATGCCACATAAATTTTTATTCTACAGCAAAATCACGAAATATTTAAAAAAAGTATATCTTTAGAATTTCTGACAGTCAGTCTTGCGCGCTGGAGATAGAAATTGCTTTTTCCATATAGTGTTGGCTCTATTCTATTTGAAATTATTGAGTTTGTTAACCAAAAAGTCGTTACAGTTCTTCAAAATCAGAACAAGATGATAAAACAAATCGAAATTTAAAATTCGAGCTTCCAGGTGCCCATAATAGGATGGAGAACTACGCTATTTAAAATTTCATGGTTGGAGGTACCGTTATTTTTTCACAATGCGAGAAATATGCATAAATTCATTCCCATTTTTCATTATTTATTTTTTTAAATATAATACAGGGCGATAATATTTGGTGGCAACAATTTGGAAAGTGATACGCCGTTTATAGTGATTAAACGCAAAATGCAGATTCGAGACTAATATCCACTTGGGATGGACTAACGTCCCTTTCGGGCTAATAATTGAAAAAATAATTTGAAAACTCTTTTTTTTTTTTCCTTTCACGTACTCAAAATCGTTATGAAGTTCTTTGAATATTCTTATTTAAATTGCGTTTATTAATATTTAAAACATTATTTTAACCTAACGGGTCATGAATTAAATTTCTGAAATATTTGCTAAGCTCTGTTTCAGACGTATCTTTGGCTTTTTCTACTTCTACTACCTTTGTATTCCCTGTGGCATATGGTGGATAAAATTACACATATAAGCAAATATTTTTAAATAAATAATTAGAACATAAGAATAATATTAGGTAAAATGGTCTTTCTTTCTTCTTTATGGTCTTTCTTCGCTATAGATGCATTCGTAGACTTTAAGCTGATTTAAGAAGAATTTTAAATATATAGGAACTATTTAGAACATGAAATGCATAAAAACTGAATTGAAATCATGAAATAAGCATAAGAAATTATGAACTGCTTTTTACGCTAATAATATAATAATACATTATAAATAAATTTACTGTATCCGTGAAATAGACTTCTGTCTGAAAAAGTGCTTGCAATAAAAGTTGTTTGCAATATCCTCATTTTATTAGTTGGGCTATATTTAATTCAGGGGATTCCCAACCTTTTTCTTGCATCTTCCCCTTTTAAAACAATGATTAACTTTATTGACTTCCTTACACTTTTCTGTACAATATAGGGGACACTACATAATCATAATATAAATTAATTGCCCGTTAATAATTTTAAGATAACAGTTCCATGAAGAATGTGAACAAAAGTTGTACAGACGTTAGGCTATTTCCAAGCAAGAGAGATGAAAATATGAGCAATACCCTCGCCGAGACTCGAACACGCGTTAAGCTTGCTGACCATTACACCACGAAGGTATGCTAAAAAGGCGAGAGAAATAACCCTATATACTCCTCCTTTTAAAGAACGACTAGGGATTAGAGGAACGAATCACCAAATCTAGATGGTAGAGAATTATCATTCACTATTTTTTATTTTAGGCGCCGCTGTAGGGATATTAGGTTATTTTGAAGCAGGAGATGTGAGAAATGAACGATGCCCTCTCTGGGACTGGAACCACGGATCTCCCGAATACGCGTCGAGCGTGTTGACTATTGCACCACGAAGGCATGTTAAGAAGGCGTTAGAAATACTTTTAATGTTTTGGAAAAATAATGATTTATTATATTCACATTTTATTATTTTTATATTATAATGTTTTTTAATTTTTCGAATATAAAAAAATTTTTTGAAACAAAATCACAGATTATAATTGCACAAGAATTCGATTTTAATCGATATGATAGCTGCTGTTGCTATATTAATGCAACCTGTTTAACAGTTTGCATAATTCAATTCTTAAATCATTTCGATCAAAAATATTCAACTTTTCTTTTTGTTTTCAGTAGTAAATTATTGACTTTAATAGTGCCCGCTTCTGCAGGGTAAGAAGAGGGAAAAGTATATTACTCGAATTTGGTAACAACTTTTATTTCGAAATATTTCTCTCGGATAACTTTTATGTTCCAAAACTTAGCGTATCCATATGTTATATTTTAAATGCGATTTGAGTTTGCATGATATAGCCTTATGTCAATTAACAGTTAATCGGTAATTTTATTTTATTTATTTATTTATTAATCTAAGGGGGCTTTGTCCCTGAAAGACTATTGTTTTCGTTTTGCGATTTTGTGTTGAGAACTTTAAAAGGCTGTATCATTTTTCAAACCGTTGCCAACAAGTACTATCGCCCTGTATCATATTTGAAGAAATTAAATAATGAAGAATCTGCATAAGTGTATGTATGTTTCTCGCATTGTGATAAAACAACGGTACCTAGAGCCATCCAATATTGAATGATGTATTCTTACTGCGAATATGGGCATCTGAAAGCCCAAATTTGAAAATTGGAGTTTGTTTTATTATCAATTTCATATTTTGCAAACCTTTGACGAATTTTTGATCAACAAACTCAACGATTTAAAAGCGAGCAATCTAGGAGGAAAAAAACCTTTTTATCTCCAGCGTGCAGAACTGTGTATCGGAAATTCTAAAGACATGCTCATCTTAAAATTATTTTGCGACATCGCTGTTGAACTGAATTTTATGGTTTAATTGCAAAGAACATGATATTTAATAAATAAAAATAATACACGAAACGTTAAAAAAAAAGCCTCTTTGGACGTAATTTAAAATCTGAAATTATTCAGATTTTTTTTAAATATTTATTTATTTATTGTAATCAATGGAATTTTGAATATGCTGATCAACTGCCTTTGCACATTCGAGTATCGAACCTGAATAGACCTCTTGATCATCATTCACTCCCTTTAAAATTTCATCGACCCTCAAAAGATCAATACCGACCCAATTGGGAGCCCCTCCTTTCAATAAACGCAGAAACACGCACGAATGCGACCCTGCTTAACACGTTGACGCCCGCCTGACCCACCGGTGGATTCACAGTTGTCTGTTCCGGTAAAGTAAATTTAGCTAGATTCTTACAAACAAAATTTTAATAACTCCATAAAACGAAATTTAAATATTTAGAGGAATTTCCTGTGTATGCTTATACTTATGCTAAAAGGACTCTTTTTAAAATATTTTCCAATGAAAATGCTTTTAAAAAATACTTTAAGTGGTGTAAATATTAAAATTATTCTGTATTGTTTACATTAGAGCTACTATACGAGGGTTATAAATCTTCATTTATATTTAATTATATGTAACATAAATCTACGTTTTTAAATCTTTGCTATGCATCATCATTGTTATTATGATGTGGGTAGTAACTTTTATTTCGAAATTCCACGCTCTCCTTTATTTCGAGAGAGACAATAATGCAATTCACAGTCATATATTACACATCAAAATACTTTTCTTTGCAGTACGTGGATTATTCAAATGTACTTCAAACTAGAAAATATTTACTCTAAAATACATTCCTATCTTAGAAAACTAGTATAAATGGAAAATCATTCAAGCTTATTACAGAAAACGCAAGCGAGATGTATATTATATGACTTTCGCATTTTTATGCTAAGAGCTTTATCGATTTCTTCTAGTTTCAGTTACTCCTTATTTTTGTTTAAAGATATCTTATCAGTATTCAAAGCACGTCATGAGTTCTTAGCTTCACTAGAGGAAAACAAGATATCCTTGGATAGTGTCTATGCTATTCATTTTGAACTAGTTCATTGTTGTGTTTTTATTCGGTTCTAATCTGAAACATGTGGTAATAATGTTTTGCTTAATTTTACAGATATGATGTGCATTTAGCCTAGAATAATGTCGTCATGTTAAACAGTTTGTAAAAATAAATAAATAAATAAATAAGTTTCAAAATTTGCATCTGCAGTTTATTGTTGAAGTTTTGTATTTCAAACGTTGTTAATCCGTTTTTTTCCCGTAGCTCTATTCAGAAACACTGTAATTTGGTTATTAATAAATGACAGCACAAGAATGGAAAATATAGATATATTCCATTACTGAAAGAAAAAATATAAGGGTTACGGTTTTTCTTTTCACGTACGTACGGTACCGGTTTGCGGATTTGGGGTAAATGACGGCGACACTTGACGAAGTATCAAAACACACTTTATTGGCCAGTATTTATTCAAGAGAGGATCAAAATCAAGTTTACAGTCGTCGAAGAACTACTATAAACACGCTGAAACAATCAGCGACACAGCATTCACACTATCAGGCTATAAAGGTGGAGACAGCTTCACTCGGTGTTTCTCAGAACTCTACGTACTCTAGAGACTCTCCACGCTACAACTCATGATGCACTCGACGATACACTAGAGTACAGCTCCCGAATCGGTTCAGTCGTTCACGGAGCTCAATACAGTCTAAGATAAAACTCGACGAAGCACTAACTCGCGACACACTAAGAGACTCTCTCGATGCACTCGGCGACCAACTCGGCGCTAGATTACGAGACACTCTCTCGCCGACTGACTATAAACTCGATCGACTCCGCACGGACTGATCACCGATCAGATCAGTTAAGTGGCATAAATAGCATGTAGCTGCCTTAACTACCAAATATGAATTTAGCCCTGTGGCGTTGGCATTAATTTTTAATAAGGCGTTTAACGCCGCTCCATTTGAGGCAAAGATAGTTCTTGTACTCATGGTACGAAATTTTAAGTGTAAACGTAAAAATTCATCTGAGAAAGCCGTTCGAGCTGTGAAAATATGAAATCTAAATTGGCATAAGATGACTGATGATTGGCTCAGGTCTGTCACGTGAGTGGTCACCCACCCAAGTACAGGTCCAGCGATAAGCTGCGGCTTTTGTCTTGTGTTCGAGAACGATGTGGTCTAAACCAGTAAGAATTCGTTCCAGAAGGTTCTCCATCCGTCTATGGTATAACGCCAACTTGTCGCCAAATGGGAGACTTCTCGCCAAATTTGGCAACCTTTCCCTCCCTTGCCATTTTCTGGCAAAACTAAACCTGATTTGCGGAGAAGCTATTTTACTGCGGCTGGACATTTTTTAACATAAGATATTTTCTCTCACCTTTTCGCATATATTCGTGATGTAATTGGGAGCTTACTCGAGGCGTACTCGAGAGATCCAGGTTCTGAGTCCCAGCGAGGGCGCTACATATTTTTCGGGTCTCCTCGTTCAAAAAAAAACCCTAAAGACTCTGTATCATTTATGTAATTATATTGCATTAAAAGGAAAGGAAATTCAATCATATTTCTTAGTTAAAACTTTTAATTTAATTTTCACGTGAACGTTAAATTATGATGTTTCTCTAAATGTCAAAAAGATCTTATTCCTTAAATGTTCTCTTTATTAGATTTATTGATTTTCTTTTAGACTGTCGTATCTGCCCTCTCTGAGTTGGTGTCACAGTGTCATATACTGCTTATTATTTCAGAAATGTAATAAAATACTAGATTTTAGTTAAAACGCTAATTAATTTAATTTACATTAAGGGTTTTTTATCTTCGTGTAGTTTAATTTGCCTATACAAACAAACCAAAAGTTTGAAACTTTAATTATAATTTAAGAAGACTTATAAGGCTCAAAGATAGCAGTTAGTAATTGGCAGTGGGGGAGGGAATTGCTGCCCAAAATTCTGACGATGTCCTGTCACCTGACGGCGTCCTAACATCTTTAAATTTATGCACAGTTAGCGTGAGTCAGAAAAAATGTTGGACAGCAATAAATGATATTTAAACAACTTTATTATTTATTTTATTTCGGCTCGACAGCTGCCGAGCGGTAAAGTCGTTGAAAAAGTTGCAGTTCGACCTGGGATCGAATTCGACGAAAGAGCTGGCTGCATGACTGATTTTTGTGGTTTCCTCCATGTGTAACGTGCTAACGAACCAGTTTTCCTTAAAAATCCTCCACGAAGGCATGCCTTCCTATAGGCAGATAATCCTCGAGTTTTTTTGCCTTGATTAATCAACCTAACTAAAATTCGATTCGAATTAAGTGACAGCCTCTCATGCTATGAATCCGAATATTAGAACTGTTATTTAGAGTTTTTTTTATTTTTGAATGCAACTGTCAAAAACAAATTTGGATTGCAAATAATTCTCGCTTATAATACCAAAAGTATCTAGTTCTAATTTTAGTGACGAGAGTTAGCTATGCTTTCAAGAAGGTTGTTTTTTTTATCCCCTTTCTCGTAACCGTGTTTATTATAAAAAACAGAATGAAGTTCTTTTTTTTTTTTTAATAATGCACATGGTAAGAGGAAATGTTTATATAGTAATGATGAATAGAATTACTGCATAAATTTTATAATAAAATTTCAAATTTTGCTATGTAAACTTTTATACAGTAACATTGAAACATAAACGTGAAAATTTTATACATGATAATGTAGAGTCATTAATTTTTTTGATGAAAAATATGAAACAAAGTTTTGAAAAAAAATATGTATTGCCCTGTCTGAGATTGGATCTCCGAACGTTCCGGATACGCGGCGAAAGAAGGAAGAAAATATTTTATAATAATATGAAAGCTTGGGTTTTCCCTTTCATTTTACCCATATTTATCATCTTTTTTATTACCCAAGTATGCAATGCAGGCATGTGATATGCATTATAATGTAACAAAGAAATAATACAGTCAAAAGTCGTTAATCCGGACTCGTCGGGACTTCGGCGATTCCGGATTATTGATTTTTCCGGACTATAGATCATCAGTTTAAATCTCGTAAGATGGCATGCAGAAATTCTAAAATTAAAAATATGAAATCGTAATTTATGAAATAAAGAACAATTATGATTTAAAGGGTATCAAAATTTACAAAAAAAAAAAAAAAAAAAAAAGCTTAATATTTATTTGTTTACTTTATTAAACATTTCTTTCAATGTAAGTTGTTTAAGTTGCTTCGTTTTATGTGATAATACTTTCTCTTTAATTCTATAAACAGACATAATTTCTTGTTCAGTTACAAAGTTCTGCTGTTCAAGTCCCGTTAATTGTTGTGCCGAGAATACCGACTAACTTGTCAATCGAAATTTTTTCGTTTTCACTAACTTCTCTGTCACATTCTTCATGTCTTTATCCATTTTTTGCAGCAATTCCACTTTTTGTTTGTTGGACATCGAAACATACTTTCGTTTTGTAGATTCTTTGGAAGTTCCAGCATCGGAAATTCTATTTGACATAATCGAAAGTTCAAGTTTACTTTTATAAAATTGCTCTTACAGTCTGCAAAAGATAATAAGCGGAATCCAATTCGAAGATTAAGGAACAACGCAATCATTAACATTAACTGAAATAGATAATTAGATAATTTTAGCTTACACCGTCAGTTATACATTAAACGCGCAAGCGAAAACGTATTCTGCACTTGCGCACACGCATATGCGCAGTAGTCAAGGTCTTACGCACACGCGTAAAACGCCTGTTCGCATGTGCCAACGCGGCACATGCGCAGAAAGTTTTTAGCTTTGAGGTCCGGATTATAGATCATTCCGGATTATGGGTGTCCGAATTAACGACTTTTGACTGTATAATTATAGTTTTTCAATTCTCCATGGCAACGACTTATTTTTTTGATTAAGAGAAAAGACATTAGTGCAGCTGAAACCCTGTACTATAATACTATGAGATTAATGAGTAAATAGAATTTATAGGATTTCATAACAGCTATAAAGCACTTGATATTTAGTTTTGTTATAAGAAGCATTTTCATTTCCTCTCTTGTTCCATATTTTTTCACCATCGGCATCTTAAAAGAAAGTAATAAATCAAATTCCTCCTAAATAGCATTCTACAAACAGAAGGAAAATATGCATTGAAATATTATAACGAAAAGGAATAGCATCGTATAAAAATAATGCTAAGAACGTTATTGCGATTCTGAATCTGATAGAAAATGAGATAAGAAATTTTATTCCTTGCCAACATTGAAGAGATTTTTCAACTAAGCTTGATCACAACGTCCTGAAAATTTCCATGAAAAAAAAATTTGTTTTTGGTTAAGTTCCTTAAAGAAGGGCCCAGGAGCAAAACCTCATGGTTTTGTTTGAGCAGAGTGATTTTAAGTGTTTTATACTTCAGAAACTGTTGAATCCTTTTGTATTTTCCTCTTAGGCAAGTTACTTTCTGCTTTTTAATTGTTTTACTGCTTGCGTATTATCTTTTCGTGATGTTTGTTTGAGTTTCGAAAAAGATAGTTCAGCCGTGTCTGCATGAAAATTCTTAAAAATTTGTATGCGATATTTTCAAAACCTTTTCATTATACTAGTATACTAACTGCTTCCCATTTATTCTGATAAATGTCAAAAGTTAATCACTAATTTTGTTCAAATAGATTTTTATAATCATTTTTAAGGTTCTTAAATTAAATTTCATGCAGCATAACTTTATACAAATTTTATTTTAATTATGAATGTTTTTGTAATTCTCTAAAGTAAATAATGGGATTTACTATGAGAACAAATTCTGTTTGTTATATTTCTTTTCAAAATCCTAACTTTCTATTTCTTTTACAAAATCTTAACTTTCTATTTCTTACTCTTGGTCTAAAATGTTCCGTTAAAAATGTTTTGTGATAATGTTTTCTATTTTCATGCAGTTCATTTTAAATTTACTATTTTAGAACTCGACCTTTATTTTAGTACCTGTTACTCAGTAATTAGTCATTTATATTAAATGAAGCACTTAAAAATACTCAGCTTTTGAAATAAGTAGTTCAGTTGAAATTTTCAGCCATGTGATGGAGAATGCTGTGCTAAACATATACCTCAACATATGCACAGAACATATTTCACTCAAGTATCATGCTGAGTTATTTCCTTAGTTTTTTTCATCGATGTCTGGAAAAGGAAGGGTTGCGTCTTTTAATTTATTAAATAAAGCAAACGGATATAAATTCATTTCAAACTTTCCACTTATTTTTTCAGCAAATAAAATTAAAACATAACGGTATTCTCAATATCTTATGAACGATAGCCAATAGATAAAATATTTCTCACTAATGCGTTGTCTTGGGAGCACATTTCTTATTTTTCCCAAAAAGCTCCAAAAATTTAATTCGCATGTTAACAAAGGTGTTGCAGCTGCAGAATGAAAAATATTTTTTTAATTATTTTTTCCCACATCTTATTATTTATTCACATTAAAAAAAGGAAAAATAAGTGATGCTTAGAAAGTTTAAATTTTCTATTTTTAAGAATTTTAGGTCCATGTAAGGGCGTCCAGTCGGTACAGTGGTTAATGTCTCTGACTGTTGTAGCGATAGGCCTGGGTTCCAATCCCGGAAAAGACATGATTGTAATTGTCAGTTCCTTTATATGAGGTAACAGTGGGACACCTATTAGGTGCTTCCATGATAAATTGGCCACCACTTTCGGCCCTGGTATTGGCGCAAGGCTAATGGCCATTACCAAAAATAGGTCCATAGAAGGTATAAATAGAACAAAGAAAAAAAATCACATGCTCTGTTCAAAAATTATAGAAAAATTTGAAAATGTCTCAAAATGTGTTTTAAGAAGTTTTATGTAAACAACCCATCTACATTAATTTAAGAATTCTGATATTAAAAAAGAACAGAAACTTTTTCATGCTTTAGTGTTTAAAAATTTCACAAAAATATTTAAAAATGGCAAACAATATATGAGCATATTCATTCACGTCTAAAAGTTCATTCTTAGGTGCCACTAATTAACGTTAAAAGCTCTATTAGTGGTATTCACGATAGATTAGAACATCAACTCAGAAACACTTACTTTTTTTCTTAAACGTTTATTGTCACATCTCTTGTCTTATCTTGTAATATTTTAAGTGCAGAGTATAAAAGAACAACTTTTTTCTTAATATTGCTACATGAGTTTTTTATTATTTCTTTAAAACTTTTCTGAAGGGTTGAAGATTTAATTTAAAAGCTTGGCTTTCGCGAAATGTCTTTTTTGATGGCTCTTATAAAGTAAATGTTTTGCTCCACTAGGTGACAAAATAGACATAACTGCATTAGACTTGTCTTATCATTTTCTAAAGGAAGATTCTAGAGAATCTCATATTAGATGATAGAATTTAATTATGATGCTTTCGATTTAAAGCAAACTCTCAAAAATAATATCATTTGGAAAAAAAATACTTATTCCTTATAAATAACGCAAGATATATTCTTTAATTAAAAAAAATAAGTACGATGCTTGTAATCATGTGTAGAATGATATTGTAACAATGACATAGAACACTTTTGTAAATTTCCTGCACTCAAGAGGACATAAATGCATCCGTTCAGTCCTTCAGTTGAACATAGAAAATAATCTCAAATTATGACTTCTCTATCATCAATATCTCTCTCTATATTTTTAAACAAATTAATATGATAAAAAGTTTCATTAAAAGACTATCTCATCCTAGAAAAAATTGTTTAGGGCATTAATATTGTCTCAAGTTAATTGGTAGTGAAATGATAAGGCTAGAGATAACTTGTTCTTAAATGGTAACTAAAGTTTGAAAAAAAATATTAATGGACGCTGCAAATTAATTATCCAAAAATGCTAAATAATATTTCTAAATATCCCATAATGGCAAGAACTACTCTGACGCGTATTACAACCCTACTAGTTATAAGCAAAGAATGAACGTAAATTCATAATAAAACTAAATTGAAATGCAAAATGATACAAAAGCATAATTTACATGAAGCTAGGAGTACTTAAAACTGCACAATTTTTAAATGCATGCGTTTGTCGCTAATTTAGATGCATTCATTTCAAGGAGAATTAAAAGAAAAGTAAAATAGTAGTAAGTAAGCAATGAAATAATTGAAAAGTAGTACCGTTGAAACTGGATTCAAGGAAAAATTTCAATTTCAATATATTTACAGAACATGTTGTTTTACTAACTGCAATAAACTGCTTGAAAAAGTCCATTTTAAGATTTTCAGCGAGAATTCATTCTTAATATTGAGTTCTATCTGCTCATTAATGCACAAATTACACCGTGATACAAATTACACAGTTTTAAGATTCGTCTCAAGTAATTTCATCATTAACAATCATTAACAATCAGCGCTTTTACAGAAGCACTTTTACATAAATCATTAACAATAAGCAATTTCTTTAATTTTAATAATAAACGTAAATCAGAAACCAACATAAATAATTTTATTAAAATTAATGTCTAATAATATGCCAACGTCTTATATTTGAAAAGCTTAACGTACCATACACATGCTATCCTGGCATTTTATTCACTACATTCTTTTGTCATCATAGCATTATAACACACTTTAACTGAAATATTCTGTATCTATATGTGTGCCTGCTACTTTGAGAAATACGTACTGTTTTTTTTTTTTTTTTTTTTTTGCTTCATCCAATATTATCAATGTCCTAAATTAAAGTTGCAAACGCATTTTTTTTTTTTTTTTTTTTTCAATAAGTCAAAAATAGGTTCTAATAATATTTTAAAAGTCGATGACATAAGTGATTTGGGAAACGCTAAATGTCAGTAACTACTATTTGTCAAAAACTGAAATGATATGATTTTTTTAAAAAGGGGAAAGTAACCTGTATCCAAAGCTGAAAATTTGAGTGTAGAATTATGTTTCCTTTAAGCGAAGTCACAAGATTGACTGATTTCAGCGAAAATGATTTCTCACAATCATATAGGTATCAGATTGAGATAGAAAGCCATAGGTACACTTAAGGGTTGCCATTCTTAAGGGGAAATATCTCGATAAATACGAATGTCTTGAAGACTAGTATTCAAGCTATAGTACTAATCCCAGGCTACGTGTTCCATCACCAGGGAGTCCTCCCAAGACCTTCCAAAAACCACAGAATATGTGGCATATTATTCGTGGCACTGAATGCCCAGAGCCATACACAAATTACGTTTAAAGTTTTCTCCCAGAACCGCAAACTCTACACGAACTGTGTCCAGACGCCTAGTAGAATAAATCCTTTACGCCAAGCCACCAGCAGTATATGACCCCTTAGCAGATCGCAGTAGACCGCCTTCTGTAAAAGTGCTAAGAAACCACTTTTTATCACACAAAGGTAATGCTCATTTTAGTGATGAGTTAATATGCAGACTGATTCTCCATGAGGTTATATCCAGACAGGGCTAGGGTCCGACATTATCTTCCGGTATAAAAGAAATCGACAACTTGAAAAGTTGAAGTGGATTCATCGCGAAGGTGTCACAATGGACAGACTTTCGGTGCAGCTGTTAGAAAGGACTTTCAATTTATGGATGATAACGTGAGACGATATAGAACATAACTAATCCATATTTTTCTGAAGATAGACAGTATCTGTCATATGGTGTAGCCACTAACGTCGCCGGACTTAGAAACAATGCAAAATGTACTGAATCCTCTAGGAAAAGCCATTGTACGACGTTAAAAATTTCCTAGGACCTCTCTGATCATCAAATATTCTGTCTGAATAGGAACTGGAGCCGCTAGTCATGGACAACGATCTTACTAACATTATTAACGCTCATTATTAGGCATGTAAAACTGCGTGAGGTCCTTACACTCTTTATTAATTGGAACCATCTGGGAAATATTAATGTGTTATATTCCGTCAAATGGTCGTTTTGGGAAACATTTATCCTCTCATTATTTTGCTATATTACTACTGGTTGTTTCATATAACAAGGTATTTGTGAGCAAAAACACTTTTATAAAACAATTATTTAGCTTAATATTACATTTTCTTTTATCAACCAGTTTCAGTCGCTTGCAAAAAAAAAAAAAAAAAAAAAAAAAAAAAAAAAATAGTATCGAAGTTAGATGGAAATTTTAAGTGCGGATACTAGAGAAAATGTAATTGAAAAGCAATAAAAGCATTCAAGTTGAATCCTTAAAAATTTTGATATAATAAGTCGCTGTCATTCTTGCACAGTAAAGAAGAGAGAATATTTTTTAAACTGTACTACTTTAGTTTCTCAATTGCTTCTTGTTCTTTATTCATATTTTTTGATCACACGAAGAGACAAAGCTATTTCATGGTATATAAATATTTGTTGTAGCTGAGTTTGGCAGTAGTTTTTAAAGGCAATTCTTATTTATTTTAAATCGGCTATTTATTCTTATTATTTGTGGGAGGAACTAATGCAATTCTTAGCAGAAATAGAAACGGAACATAAAGTATTACTTATATTTTAGGAATATATTTGAGAATTATGTTGATATTTTCTTTACTTTTTTAACTATGTTCAAGAAAGGTCCATAAAATGTGAACGTTTACTATACTGTACTAAACTATGCATCATAAAACATTTGCTTTATTAAAGAATGTCGAATTACTGTTTCTTTCTGTTCTTTATTGTGGGAAAAAGAAAATGTCAAGTTCTAACAATAATCTAAATATCGAAGATTTGCTAATCTACGTTTGTTCAGATTCGGGATATTATAGTGAAGTAAGTTGAAGAATAAGAAAGAAAAACATAAAATAACATTATTTCCCACGTGAAAAAACATGAAACTGAAAAGGAAATTAAGTATCCTTGAAGGAAAACTTATATAAATTACAAATATAAGATTTCAGAAATAATTAAATGTAATATTTTAAATAATGAAAAATTATTAGATTATTTCCTAAATAGGGGCAAATAAAATAAAAAGGAATTTTCAAATTCCTGAATTTTGACGCTGAAATATAACCAGTAGAAAATCCCACATATTTTATTTTCCCTTCTTCTTGTTTTAAACATAAATATTTCCCTTTTTAACTTCCCTGTACAAAGTAAAGGACGTGCTGTATGTGCAAAAATTTTCGAGTATCATATTTCTAATAAAATATTCATTTTGACAGCTCTCGAATGCATTTGAACGCTGTTTCTGGGGTACATCTGTACGTACGGACAGAATAAAAGAATCCTTTTTGCAAAATGGATTATAAAATTAATTCAGAAGAGATTCTTTCGCGACGTCGGTACATATTTACATATATATCTAGCCGAAGACAAAAACGTTAGCTATAGAACGTTGAAATTTTATATGTGAGACTGCCATAACATCTAGTAGTGCCCCTCCATTTTTCGTTCCAATCGGCCGCACCAAACGTTCACATATAAATGTATATATATATATAATGTTAGATAAAATTAGGTTTTTATTTTGAGTATTTCCTCTCTATTCTAAAAAGTGTAATAACTCTTCTGGACTGCGTCATTTCTAGATCAGTCTATGTGACGTGGTTTGCGTATTGCTGATGACGTAGCTTATTCGGAACCTGAACTCAGAATTTCGAGAACGGAATGAGCAATCTAAGCCAAAACCTTCTCTTGAACCACCATATTGGATAATTGCTCACTTGACCGAATGGCTTGTTTTTACGAAGAAACTAATTTTAACTGTAATTATTTTAAAAATTGTTTTTACCTGTATTTGTTATTTTAGGTTTTCCCTTTATTTTAGAATTCTTATTGAAAATTATGTTTTTATCTATTTTTGCCTTGCCACGGTTCTTATGAATCTTTGCCTCGAACTGAATTGTCGAATTAGAAATATATCTATAATGAAATTTGAGGAAATAAGTTTAAATGAAGTGCAGCAAAAAAGTCTGTAATTTAATAGGCCATACAAGATAATTTTGTCTAATGAAACCAAGTCTTTTAAGTCTAAATAGAATTAATAGAAATAAAAAGGGTGTGCGGGAGATTGCAAACTACGTAGTGCAAGGGAATTTGATTTAAGCAGTACGTTTTCCTTAATCAGTACGCATATAATAGATATGTTGGTGACAAATTCGGGTAGCGAAGCGCTAGGAAAGCTTTTTATACGTATGCAATTTCTTAAGTCTTAGTAAAACTTATTGCATCGGAAACTGTTAAAATATTATGAATTACATGTAAACTCTACGTATATCAGTGACAAACTGTTATTAATAGGTCGACTGTAAACAATTTATATTTTATGAGCTCAAGATTTTCTTTGCAAAATGGAAAAAGTAGCATTTGTAAAACTTTCAGTTAGAAATAACTTTACAAATATAATAATATATTATAGCATAATACAAAGGATCTAAGTAAAAACGTAATTTAAATTGCCGATTATTGAGATAAATTATTAGTAACTTAAAGAAGTTAGAGTTGCAATCTTCTTGAAATATTGTTAATTTTAATTTACGTTCTTGTGATAACTATTCTGATACTGTCATCAGATTTTATTGTATATGTTATTTTTGATTTTTTAGAAGTTACTTCGATAACTTAGGGCTCACAAAGATAATGTTTCAATTGAATATGTTCGTACTTGAAACAGTGAAACCACAGGCTTTTAAATGTACGTGTGAATTTTGTATCTTATAGCCTTGAAGTCACTCATGAAAGGATTCAAGCAGTTTGTTGTATTGTCTAGATAATTTATCTATTTTTGAAGTAGGTGATCTTAATTTCACTGTGAAGTGTACATTCAAAATCATTTTTCGATAACTTGCGATTACATAACAATCAGAAATTTTGTGCATCTTTTAAACGTTGTATGCAGAAAAAAAATTAATTAAATTTTATTTTTCACTTTAAAAGAGCCTTAAAAGTTTTAAAACTATGGGTAATATTCAAGTAATTTATGTTTCAATAATATTCTAGGCAGTTTATTGGATTATTACAATGAATTTGGTTCTTTTAACGTAAATATAGAAATTAAGTTTAACAAAAACGCATTATAGAAATGGTGAATATATGCTGTATAGAATTTATTTATAATAACGTAAGACAGAAAACCTCTTCTATTTTGTGTCAAATCTTTGCCTTAAATACATTAAAAATTATAAGCTATAGTCATTATTACTTTTACTGATTTTTCATTTTTATTAATTAAGTAATATAGTAAGTGGTCTGAAAAAACATATAAAAAGTCTAAAGCAGGGAGTCTCAACCAGCAAGAAAATTCATAGTTTCAAGGAAGGTGTGCTCAGCGTTTTAATTACCTGCTAAGTATTTAATTTTAGTTTATGAACAAAGAAAAACTACTTTTATTCAGAGTTTGACTTTTATTAACGTTTCTGTGCTTTTCTTATTTAATTTACAAAATACATTAAAAGTAATATAAATTTAAATAAATGTATATGCTTTTTTCTAGTTTTCAAAGGAAGAGGGAGCATGATCATCTTGCAATGGTGAAAGGGATGCATGGGGCTAAAAAGTTTTGAGAACCAGTGGTCTAAAGTTTTCATAGCTCCTTTTGCGTTTGAAATGATGCAATGTGTTTATTACTCAGACGTATTTTATGACTCTTATGTTACACGATGATTACCAAAAAAAAAATAATACTTTTTTTCCCATAGCAATTGTTTTCCTTTGCAGCTAATGTTTTTTCTTTTACTTTTCTGTGAATTTCAGCTTTGTCATTTTCACGAGTTTTTTTTCATATTTTCCATATCTTCCGAAACAGCTGCTTTATGTTTACAATAATTTTCTGCTCAACTGCTCGTTAAAGCTGTCGTTTTGACGGCGAGAAAACTCGTTTTGGAATTTTAAGAAAAGTAATTATTTCTTTCTCAATATATGTCGCATAACATTCTGAACAAACAAATTGTACACTTAACACACACACAAAAAAAAAAGGGGACAGTTCTGTATCTCTCATCTACTAGCCCGATTGACGAAATTCAACTTGGATTTTACGTGCCCTGAAAGCGCAATTTAATATATTTATTAAGTTATTTTTCAATGTAACATAGGCATTTTGGTACAAATCGGCATTTTTATATAACATATAGATTGTTTACCTATTTCAATTTTACGACTGAAATTATGCCCGAATATTATATTTTGTGAATTTGGTGAGAAATTTAAAAATTTATTTTGGTGCACCTTTTTCAGTTGGCGTCATGAACAATTCACTTAGCAAAATTCTTACATTTATAGTAATCTATCTTCCTTTCCCATTTTTGACTTTGCTAGACCAAAAAAAAAAAATTTAAAAAGGTGCATGACTCATTTATTCAAATAATTTTAACAAGGTGCGAAAAGCACATTTGGCGTTATTGTCTTGCCTGTAACAAATGTGTCAAATTTCAAAACGAGCCAATATTTATATTCACATATATCTTTCGAAATTTTGTATTAAAAAACTGTATTCTTTTGCAGGTATAACTAAAAATTCATCTGCTTTAAGACGATGGCAAAAACTCTATTGTTTATAGTCTGAAGATTTTCGAAAAATTTATAAAAATTACTAAATACAAATTTTAAAAATAAATAAGAAAATAACGCCGAATTTTATTTGGATTGAGCCTAAATTGAAACTGGGAAAGAAAGAATCAAATACGTTTAATAAAAAAGATATATTAATAAATACATATCAAATTTAATTAACAATCAGGAGCAATGAACAAATAATAACGAACAAACTTTTTAAGAGTTAAGTTTTGAAAAGCTACTATTGCAATTATTACAAAACGTAACATTTTGGTTTAGATTGGGTCGTAGAATTAAAATACGGGAAAAAAGGTATGCCATTTCAGAAAATATCCTCTTTTGTGTTAAACTACCTATATTAGGAGTGTGATATAGATAAGTTTAATATATCTTATATCTTTGGCCACATGAAAAATTCAAGTTAAATTTCGCCAGTAGCTCCAATAGAACAGGAGATATAGAACTATCCCATTTGCTTTGGGGCAGAGTATACGTCTTGTAAAAATAATTAGACAAAAACTGCCAAATAATTATTTCTTATCAGTTTTATGGTTTATTAAATTTCATTAAAAATAAAATATATCTATTCGGCCTGATATTCTTATTGTTTGTCCTTTCTAAATTACTTGCTTTATGACATTATGTGATAAAACGCAGTGGCAACTCATTGTCAAATGTCGGCTTTTCTCATTTTCGAAACTACTTTTCTTTTTTTTCTTTTTTCTTTTTTTTTTTTTTTTTTAATTTTCCTTGCTAACTTTCAGAAATTTTTAGGCTGGCCTAAACGATGAAACCTTTTCGAAAACCTCAATACTGAGTCCAAAAGTGACTTCCAGTTTCGTCAGCTTCAATCAAAGAATGCTTCAGTATGACTTGTTGGCATATTATGATCCTGCTATTCGCAGGTGTTTAGCTATTGCTTGTTGAACTGAGCATAGTTTGACATACAATTTTTGCTCTACTTTTCAGTTCTACAAAAATTTTGTCCCGCATACTTTCTAACTGCTGGTAACACAGCTAAAAGTGAAGGTTAATATAAGTATTATTTTTTAACACATACATCTGACGATAACACGAGTTTAAAATTATAAAAGAAATAAACTCCACAGCTTGTGGCTGATTCAAAGTACACATTTAAGTAAAAATAAAAATGAAATACAATATCAATAAGACTTAAAAATTTGGCTCAGCACATTTCTGAAGCAAGAGCGGTTTGCCGAAGTCAATGCCGATAAATTCAATTCAACGAACGTAGAAACGTAGCAGAGTTAATAGTTAGCTTATACTGCCAAATATTCTCTCCTTGAACTCATAAATTCTGTGCTTATTTCACTTAATTGTGCTTTCGAGTGACAGCTGAAAGTAGAAGAGAAAGTACGCGCAGAATAATAAGGTAACTGGTTAATTAACAGAAAACCTTACAACTACTTAAAGCACAGCCTTGCGCTTTTGCGTTAAATAAAGAAGGTATTTATTTAACGGAACAGCTTGAGAATTTTACACAACATCCTTTTTCCCTTTACGAACACTGGAGAAAGTTAAAAAATCTTTAACTAAGTGCGGAAGCATATTGTTGGAAAAAATAAATTCTTGTTTCGCTCAGTACTAAAACTAATATTTTCTCTAAGGCTGACAGACACAATAGCAACTAAGTGATAATTTGAATGAATGTGCAAATTCATATTTGTGGTTGTGCTATATGGTTATTCCAAGGATTTCAAGAAAGAAAATTTATGTTACTACAATTACATCTATATGTAAATAAGTTCTTTTATATTTCAGTTAAAAATAAAATAATAAGTCGTGACAAAATCAAATTATTTTGTAACACAAAACTGTCTTCTTGATTTTGCTTAAAACATTCTTTATTCCTTTTGATATTTGCATTTTGGCCTTAGCATTAATTTATTTACGGGTGATGGCAGAGTATCCTTTTTATTTAATGAGGAAAAATATAATTGCATTTTTCAGTTCAGCCAACTGCATAATAAATCCTTCGTCAGATTTCCGTGGATTCTTCGTCTTCATCCCTGAGTTTTTTTTTATAGAGACAATTTAATCACATAAGACTGAGTATTTATATCTTCCAACGGGAGCCACCTTTGAAACTATATGAATTTTTCTAAAGACACAAACGTATAATATATCTAATATGAGAATGAATGGTTTATGATCAAGCTTATAGAAGTCTATACTTATAACTGTGACATTAATCATTTTACCCACTTTATTGATATTTCTTTCAATACTCCCAAAACAACTTTTTATAGATAATAACTTTCTTTATTACTACATAAAATGAAGCGAGTAAACCACATTTTTAACCGCGGGGAAAGTATAGGTTGTCATACGCGTGAACGCTCTTGAAAAGTGAATCCTTTGGTGAACGAAAGAAGACCAAGTGTGAAAGTGTTACCAGTGGGGTTCACGCATGACCAGTGTTCAAGCCAGTGGCCAGTGTTACCAGTGTTCTCAATAGGGTGGTATTGGTCCCTTGGGTGGATGACAGAGGGACAATGATGATCAAGGGTTTAATTGGGGTTTGAAAGCCGAGTACAGAATATACATTGGCAGTTGGTTAGCATTATCAAGATATCATTGATTGCAAAAAAAAAAAAAAAAAAAAAAAAAAAAAAAAAAAAAAAAGAGATAAAATTGATAATTACTTACTTAAACAATTACTTACACACTTAATGAAATTGATACTTAATTACTTATTGAAACAGAGCTTTAGCAAATAGTAAGGAAATAAAAAATAAATTTAAGGGAAAAAGACATTAAAATTATTTAATATATATTAAAAAGCACTAATAGTTTTTAAAGTGCATAAATTTTTTATGTAATTTGTTCAGTATATAAAAGTAAAACGGAAGAACGCAAGAAAATACGATCAGAAAAGTACGAAGAAAGCAAAATTGGAATGGAATAAAAGAAACAGGTTGAATATTTTAGAAGTAGGTAATTTAAAAATCAAGTTAAACAATTTTATATCAAATATGAAATAAAATTGCGTCAATACAACAGGCTTAGCTATCACATTAATTAAAACTGAATTTCTGAAAAATCAGAATTTTCTCTTTTATTTCTGAAAAATTGTTTAGATTTGTAAAATTGAAAATTGTTAAAAAAAAAAAAACCTTAAATCTAATAAACTATGCTTTTCAAAACTTTTATTTATATTTATAATGGAATTGTTATCTTTAAGTTATCGTTGTATTATGATTATGTTGCCTACTTTATATTATAGAGAAAAATGTAATTGGATTATGCAGAACAACATTCTTTTAAGAAGGGTCGATGCAAGGAAAGGTTAGAAATACCTGTTCTAAGGAAACATGTAGTTAATATTTACGAGAACAGAAAAAATATTAACAGCATGAAGTTCTGCATATATGTAAAAAACATACTTGCTAAAAAAACGAGTCTTTTGGAGTTAATTATTATGAAGTTTGCAAACATTTTTTTTAACACAAGAAGAAATATTATTAATGATGAGTTCTTTGTATGACAGAAAATAGATTCAAAATAAGAAAGAAAAGCTTATTTTGAATATAGAATCATTCGTAAAAGAAATGCAGCCTTCATCAGAACAACCTGCTGTTGGGCTTCAGTCAAATACTGTTTTGAAAAGTGGGGAAATAACACTTTCTGCGTACATGACGAAAAAGCAAATATGCTTAGTTTGAGCACCTTTACATTTAAATATGGCGCTACGAAAGGGATATATTTCTCAGCTAAAACTAGTGCGGATTCGAGAAATGCTACTTCTAGATGCTAGCTGCTCTAGTTATTTCGTTGTATTCTGGTTCTTCATGTAATAAATACATCGGTTGTGTGTAAGACAGTATAGAAAAGCAAAAACATAAGAAGAAACATTACAAATTTCAAGAATAAATAAAGAAATAAATATTTGTTAAGAGGAAAGCCAACTGCCTTATGCTACAGAAACAGAAATATGCAAAAGTATGGAAAAGACGGTTAAAATCATCGTCAATTCTCTACCTAAATTGCATAATGTTAGGTACATGTTTTATGTAATAAGTTTTAAAAATATTTATGACGAAAATACGTTAATAGAGTATTATTTTTATTACAAAATTAATCAAAACTCTTCCTACCATCAAAATACACATTTTGCAATTCATATTCCTTTTTCAGTCTCAAAATCTCCTGGCTAAATACAAGTATTCCTTCAAAATTTAAATTGGGAAGAATGTTTTACTTTGTTCGTTCATTCACTTATGTTCATTCACTAAAGTTGAATAATGCAATCCTATGCTTAAAGCCTATCTATAAGAAACATTTTCGAATGTAATTTTAATTTTACATCGATTTAGATAAGAACCTGGCAGTACGAAGACATTTATACAGTAAGCGATACAGTAATATTACATGAATAATTAAAAGTAAACATGCTTCATGGTATGAGAGAAGCCTTGAATATTGATGTTTCATGCCCATTGGTCAACAGTAAGTAGCGTCTAGGTACCTGACGTTAGTACATTGAAGGTTAAATCTTTGTATTCACTGGCTCAGTATAATAAATCACGGAGCACCGATTTACATATTAGAACGAAAGCCATACATTGCACTTATAAGTTTGTAAAGACTATGAAATTCTTGCGCACGTGCTCTGATGGCTTAAGTGATTAACATGTCCAGCTGGCATTTGGAAAAGGCATGTTTTCAATCGCTTAGGGAATACAGTTTATTTATCATATTTTATGGGTTTGAAGAGAAAAAACTAGTAGGCTTAGCAGTGCCATGCTGTCTAAAAGGCAGTGGACGATAATATATCCCCTGGATTTGTTGAACTGTCTCATATTTCTGTTCTGTTGCCTTTTAAATAAAGGGCAACAGAACAGCTAATCCCAATGAAAGCGAGAATGAGATATCGAGCGTAAGCGATTATCCCATTCTCGCTTGCGTGCTCTAGTAATGTAAGAAGTTAACCCACCCAAACTAAAACTGGAAAATCCTCAGTATGAATCCGGACCAGGATTCAGTTGATTTCTTATATTTCTTGGCTACGAAAAGCCTGATGATCCCAATAAGTTCGTCTCGAATAATGCAACGTTTGTGAACTGGTGTTCTGAAATTTTATTAGTAATTAGCTTTACACCCAGCATAACAAAAAATCGAGTATTGTTTTATCAGCTAATTAATACTGCAACGTAACTTCAACTGCTTCTGTTTGACTTTGAAATGTAAAGAAATATAATTACTAGATGCAAATGTGTTGAATAAGTGGATTGATTCTCTTGGGCTTTTCAGTTTGTAAACAATCTTGATGATTTCAAGAAGAAAAGGTAATACTGAAAAAAGAAAAGGATTAACATAAATGTAAAATTAAAATTAATGTACTGTACAGCCTTTTATTAATGACATTGAAACAATATTTCGAAACAACGAAATCGAAGAAATCCGCAATGATCTCTCCATGATTCTAGTTGACTTCCCGAATACGTGTCTGTCCAGCGTACTTCCATTTACACCATGAATATATGCGGAAAGAAGGAAGAAAATACATTATATGCTCTCCCTTTAAAAGGGTCATGGGAGATTAAGAGACTCAGTCGCCAAATCCTGGTGGCGATGAATTATCGTCCACTATCTTCCAGTTGCCAGAATTCGAGCTCCGGACCTACCGGTAACACGACGAGCGTGCTTCCAGTTACACCACGAATGGCAGGCGGAAAGGAGTGAGAAATTATCTTACAGTACTGTATTGGAAAACAAAATAATCATTGCGCTGTATATTATACGGATACACAGTATATTGATGGCAGAAAACTACCACACAAAATTATGTATTAAAAATAAAAAAACTGCTTTCTATGACTTACGTTGCTAAGTTTTGCTTTAGTTTAGCAATTTTCCCCAAAAGTGGTATATGATATATTAAATTTACAAGAATGCATACACTGATGAAGAGTTTATATACGAAATATAGGCTTTAGTTTTCGTTTTCCAACTAAAGTACCAAGTTTTATTTTTAGAATTATTATTGTCGTACATGTTTTTCGCATGAAACTGTTCTTCGCTTTCATTTGACAGGTGACTTCTAGAGCTATAAAAAGCTTGTAAATGCTTGAATAAAGATAAATTTATTGAAGAGATTTTGAGCATTATACCTGAGCGTGACTGACTAGAATGATATGGAATACGCGTGTGTGTTTAAAACACCAATGCTGTCGGATGTTTCTCATGTCCTTCAGCTATCGACGCAATCAAACTGAAACGTATTAAAAAGCTCTTCTTTTTGTTTTATTAAATTATACATAACATTATCTGTTTTTTAAGATTGAAGATGATATCTTTGACGCATTCTTTCATCGACCTTGAAATAAACTTTTAGGCATTCCAACCCAATACATAATGCATTTATAATCAACTAAATATTATTTGAATGTTTCACATTTTCCGCAATCATGTCGAGAAATATAAAATAATACCAGGAAATTAGTGACGTTTAATAAATAATCTTTTTTAAAATAGATATAATATAAACCAAAGTGAAATTTTTAGGATACAAAATATATTTTTCTTAATATGACATCTGCAGTTTGTATTAATGGGAATAAGCAGACGACGATCCCTTTTCAGTGTCGAAAACGAACACAAAATACATTCGTCTTCATTAATATGATTATTTATGAATATCTATAAAAGAATTATAAATTTTAAAACAATATGATGCATTTAATTAGTATGAACAGTTGATAACAATTTACTAAATAATACAAAATATTACATAATAGAAATTACATCATTTGGCATTTAACAGTGAGAGGAAAAAGAAAGTTTTTTATGGTTATCGAGTTATCGACAATTCATGAAGATCGGTAGTGCGTGATTTATTTTAAGAAATAATTCCTGAAGTAATAATTAGTGTAACTTATTTAGCTATTTTCATGTTAATGTAGTTTTTCTAAGATTCTCTAAATCTAAAATTCAGAACTAGGATTGCGAAGACAAAGAAGATAGGAAGGAAAGGAAAAAAATGAGAGTATTTATAAAAATCGCTTTCAGTGCGGCATCCCTGTGAGGATGAAATAACTATCAAGTCACTTTGGTATTCTGTTTCGGGTCTTAAATCTTAAACATTAATACTTTCAAAAATATAAAATTGCATTTCCTAATAATTCGGCTGGTTAATGAAAATCTTTATTTCTGGCTCTTTTGTCTTTAAATAAATTTCTAGATTCTCGTAAATTGTTAAGAAGCACATTAAAGAGCGGACAGTTTCAATCAAAGCACAACTTGGTGGTCAGTGCTTTTATTTCGGCATGTAAAAGTATCTGAACTACTATTCAAATTTTCACGCAAAAGACGAGAACCAGAAAAGAAAGAATTTTTACATTTAAAATCATTGGCATGTAATATTTTCAAAGAGATGTTTCAGATTGTTATGCCGAAGAAAGAGTGAAAAGAAGAGTCTCTGAAGAAAGAAGAATGTTCTTTTGAATGCCGAAACGATATACAGGGTCTTCATTGTGTCCGGCAGCTAACATTTCAGTGCAAGGGGTACCTACTTAAAGTGGATCTTCTAAAATTTACTCTTCTTAAAGAACACTGTCTCATTTCATTTTCCGTCGAAGTTTCAGGAACAACCGACAAAGTCTTTCCTTAGTCGTGGCTGACTAATTCTTCTTCCAGTGAAGTAGTTACATAAACATATTCCTGTCTCTGAGAACATTCTTCTCAAACAGCAAGTCACTTACTTTCAGTTTGTCTATGCTGCCAAATTACTTGAAATTTTCTTAAAAATCAGAACAGACCCTTGGCAAGAAAAAATATTTTTTTCGTGCGTACAGACTTTAAAATTGTTGATAGAGAACTTGAGTGCAAATAACAAAATGACCCAAAACCTTCCGATTATCCTTTTAAAATGTCACAATACAAAGTATTAGAATCCTTTAGAGAATTATTCTAAATCTTGTTAAGATGTATATTTTTCTTACTTGCATAGTTTCCTTCTGAATAACTATTTCTCATATAAAACAATTTTGCCCGTAAAATTTGCAAATACAAAGTATGTAGTATTTTTTCATATTTGTAAATTAAATTATAAAAAAATTATAATATATATTTAATAAACAAATTATTAGATAAATTATAAAAAACGTGTTTACAAAAATAGAGATATTTATAAAAAACTGTATATTTAAATTTTATTTAATTATTAAATTTTAGTTAATTTAAAATCGGCAGAGAATAATCCTACATTATTCAGTATTGTGATATGAAATTTATGATAAGTAATCCAAAATAAAATATTTTCAGTGTTATGAGATTCATTTACAGTAATAGTATTCTTTCGTCTTTTCTATCTTTCATAAAGAGATTTGATAAAATTATTTTGGGGAGGAGAATTAATCAAAAGTCTAAGCTGAAAATTTTGCATTGTGAGTGCCTTTTGTCTGTATTCAGATTGAAAAATGTTTGGTCACAAGAAACCTACATAACACCAGTCGCAAAATCACTTTCCCGAGTTCCTTGCAGAAGAATTATTGAAAAATATTCAGTCACAAGAAACCTACATAACACCAGTCAGAAAATAGTGTTCGTGTGTTCGTCGTAGAAAAACAGCACATGGAAGGAAATAAAATCTTGAAACATCGAAAAAGTCACTAACTTAATTTTGACATCATGCTTACAAAAAACTATAGGACTTGGTAGGAATGAAAAACACCAGGCTACTTTTTTAACAAAGTGCGCTGCTTGGTCAGTCTCGTGACTACGGTGTAAAGAATTTCCCACTGGATTCAAAACTGTAATCAGGAATGTTTCTTCATCCTAGCAGCATACGGAAGTAGGAGAATCTTGATAATGAATATTAAACGCTTTCACAAGTATGAAAAAAAAATACCTAAATGAAAAAGCACGAGGACTTGCTAACGACATGTCTTGCAAACTTCATTCACACGTGCGATGGTCACACTCAGAGGCTTCCCCTTTGAACCCGTTTGAGAGAAGAGAACGATAACTTCAAAACCAGTCTATTTATAGCATTTTTAACCAACGTCCGTTGCCACTGTCGAAGTGAAATTCCCAGTGAAAACTGTAAGGTTTGTAATATCTAAAAAATATTTTAAACTTCAAACCATTGAGATTTTACGACACTATAACAAAGTCAGTTTTTTTTTTTTTTCAAATATTTGAAAAACTACATTTTTAAAGGCTGAGGGTAGTTCTCACAGATAGATTTATGTAATATGTTTGGAGCATACTCACGCTTGACCCCCAACGTGTTTGTAAGCAATAATAATAAATTGATTAGAGAAATCAGTGAAAGTAATATAACATACAGTAATTCCTAATTTATATAAACAAATGATTATTCATTCAAATTCAGAGCAAATTCATAGATTAAATATGAAATATAAATTTTAAAAGATGTTATAGGTTCCAGATTTTAACACCCAAAAGGGTTTGTTCATCATACCAATGTTCAGCTTTCTTACAAAGATGACTTACAAAACTTTTTTTTGTTTTCTTCTTCTTATCAATGTTGGTGTTTGCGTGATTTATTAAATATACCAATTATGTTAAATATAACATATGCCACATAAAATTCGTTCAACAGCAAAATCACAAAATATTAAAAAAACAGCATATTTTCAGAATTTGCGATAGACAGTTTTACCCAATGCAGTTACATTTTTTTTTTTTCGGTACAGTATTGCTACAGCTCGTTTTGAAATCATTAAGTTTGGTAACCAAAAATTCGTCAAAGGTTTACAAAACATCAAATAGATAATTAAATCAATTCGAAACTAAAAATTTGGGCTTCCAGGTGTCCATAGTCTGGTGAGAGAACTACGTTATTCAAAATTTGATGGCTTTATGTACCGTTGCTTTTTCACAATGCGAGAAACATACATATATTCAGGCCGATTCTTCTCTACTTAATTTATTTAAACATAATACAGGCGATAATATTTGGTGGCAATAATTCGAAAAGTGTTATGCCGTTTTTTGTGATTCAACGGAAAATGCCATTTCGAGACGAATTTCCCATTCGAGATTAACGTCCCTTTGGGGCTAAAAACACTTTTACAACTAAAATTGTTTGTGATTCATGTTTCAATATTGGTACAGAAAAGGAAGAGATCTTTTTTCAACAATTCTGCGCAGGACTCCAAAATGATGACCTTCAGTTTTCACTTAGGCTGCATTTTGTACTCTTTCAGACGACGTTTCGAAATTTCCTCTTTCCATCTCTTTTCCCAGCTCGCAGGAAGTCTTTGCTAAAGGATAAAGCTCTACATTATTCTTTTCCTAACTTTAAAGAAAGTTTAATTTCCTTAGTTTTTATAGATCGTTATACGAGATTTAAAAGTTAATACGACAGAACTTTTTTTTACTAAACGACAGTAGATGGAGACAAGTTTAAATCGCAGATGGACTAAAAAACTCATTTTAATTGGCTTTCGAAGCTATATATATATAATAATGTTGAAATAACGGAAAATTTTTATTATGTTCATATACCTGCGTTACTTCCCACATTTCCATCTTTTAATGAAGTAAAATAAATAATTCTTTATTGGTTAGGTGAATGACGGAACATTGAGATCGTATTTTAAAGAAATCATGTTTTCAAAGATATTAATATGAGTTATAAATTACATAAAATACTAGTCTTATGCCTACTTAGGAATGAATTTTGTTTTAAAAATTTTCTTTCCTTACATTAGTTTTTCTTTGTTGTTAAAGAATGTTATTAAAATATAGATTAGCTGAGATTAGCTCTTTATAATAAGTATAACCAGAGCCTTCTGTGTTTCATTTAGTTGATAACAGCTTCTATTGAATTGTTTTTTCTAGTATATGATTTGAGATTTATGATCATTATACAAACTGGAAGACAAAATCCCAATTTTCCTCTTAGTTTCTAAGTTTTCTGCTAAATTATAAATGAGGTGCAAAGTCTGAGTACAATATATTGAGGTACACTGGTGTCCAAAAGTTAAACATAATTGATATTCATGTGAATATTTAAGGAAATTCTACGTCAGAATAGCGGAAACGTGATATGCGAGTGCACTAAAGCTATACTTTAAGAAAAATTTGCAAAAGAAGGCTATTAATCACTTTTATTATCCAAAGAAACAGTTTGAAAGGAAACAGCACAAACTAATAGCTTCTATATTAGTAAAAACATTTGAATAAAAAGGTTATTTCTGAGTTTAATAAGGTGTGTGGCCGCCTCTGGTAGCCACGCATGCTGCCAACGATTATCCATATATGCTATAAGATTGTGTATGACGCGCGGCCTCAAACTACTCAAGCATAAGAGAGAGCTACTTTCAATTCTGTAATGGATTAGTTGGGTGCAGAAGGGCTGAAATTTGCCTTCCGAATATATCCGACACATGCTCAATAGAATTAAGATCAGACGAGTGAGCGGTACTCTACATGGGCGCTGGATATTTTCTCTTTCAATGAAGCTGTCGATCAGGATCGCAAGACAACAAGGCGCATTATCATTCATGAACATTAATCCAGGACCAACAGCACCCCGAAACAGGAGAATATAGGGCTCAAGGATATCGTCTGTATACCTTTTAGCAATAACAGATTTCGTGTCAAAGACGTGGAGGTCTGTGTAGCCGCCCAGAATTATTGCTGCCTACACCATGACGACCTTTGAAGGAAAATGATGTATTTCCGTGATGTTTCTTGTTGTAAAAACGAATTCCACATTCTCTCCATATCGTTATCGACAAGAATCAGTGTTCAGAGTAAACCAGGACGTCATTGAACATCACATTGGCCCACTCTTGCAAACTGCAGTGGTGATGTCTCAAACTCGAGTTCAGGCGAGCCCGTTTGTGCGCGGGCGTCAGAGGAATGTAAACGGCTGGACATCTGGCAGACAGACCAGCTTGATGGAGTCACCTGTAAACAGTTCGCCTCGAAATTCGTATTCCTATGGCTGCTGTGAAAGCTGAACTAAATTCTCTGACACAACTGTTCCTGTAACGTCGTTCAGCTATTACCAAATATCACTCTTAACTAATATAATAACACTCGGTCGACCTTCTACTGGTCACCGGGTAACATCTCCCTATTGTGAAACCTCTGCTACAGTTCTGGTATACCCTGAGACACATTCAGAATTTGAGGCACTTCGGTTTGAGATCGTCCACATTTCAGCATTCCAATAATTCTTCCTTTTGAAAACATGTTCACGTGGCGTCTTTGAGCCGTCCTTCGGCTTTTTTGATAGTTTAACTCGCTCTTAAGATTAGCATTTGCATAACCGGCCTGATCTCCTTATGGTACCTGAAAATGTTTTATTGTCTTTCTGACGTGCGCACATGTTTCACACATGGCGACGTCGACTGAAATGATTTGCATATGCACACTGTTTCACCTTCAAACAATGATTTTCCACAATTGATTTTGAACAATTTAAATAATGTTTATTCACTTTCCTCCACATTTTGCGAAATTTTGGACACCACTGTATTTACGACACAAGTCACAAACATGAAAGGCTAATATTGCGTGTATGTGCTACCAGGGCTTTGTCTCTGAAGGACTATTGTTTTCGTTTTGTAATTTTGCGTTGAAAACTTTAAAAGGCTGTATCACTTTTCAGATAGTTGCCACCAAATATTTTCGCCATGTATTATATTTGAAGAAATTAAATAATGAAGAATCTGCATAAATGTATGTATGTTTCTCACATTGCCATAAAGCAACGGTACCTAGATCCATCAAGTTTTCAATGACGTAATCCTACTGCGAATATGGGCATCTGAAAGCCCAAATTTGAAATTTGGATATTTTTATTATCTATTTCATATTTTGTAAAACTGTAACGAATTTTTGATTAACAATATGAACAATTTAAAAGCGAGCAATGGCAACACTCTACGCGGTAAAAAAATCTTTTTTTTATCTCTAGCGCGCGGGACTATGTATCGGAAATTCTAAAGATATGCGTATTTTAAAATTATTTTGCGACATTGCTATTGAACTGAATTTTTGTGATTAAGTGCAAAGAACTTGATATTTAATAAATAAAGGTAACACAGAAAACATTAAAGAAAAACGCCCCTTTGGACGTAATTTAAAATTTGAAACCTTTCAGTTTCATTTTTTTATTCAGTATCAAGCTAATCAGTATCTATTAAAATAATCAAGGGTTATTTTGGTTGGAGGGGATGGATGCCTTATGGTATAATCTTTACTTGCAGTTTTAAGCGAAATTTCCTCAGTGATATATAGAAAAGAGCCGCTAGATAACCAGTCCGTTTTAATATAAGAATCAATCACGGTATATTTTCTATCAAAATTCTTTGGTTTTTGGTCTCTTAAATATCCCGCCTACCACGCCTGCACATTTAACTGAGCATATATTTTATCACCGAACAGCTATTTTTTCACTGTAGTGTTACTGCTTTATAATAGACATAATATTGTGCTACGAGAAGTACAATAATTAAAACATGTTATATATTTATTCTAAAACGTAATTTATAGTCATATAAAAAGAAAAAAAAGAAACTCTGTTGAACTTTATTTATAGTTCTGTGTTATGAAAATATTTTTGCATTAAAATTTAGATAGTTCTTGGCTTTGTTTATCACAGTTTAATTAACAAATATTAAAGTATAATATTTCTGTCATTAGGTACTATTTGAATGTGACATTTCAAAATATAAAGCTCCTGAAAACCATAATTAACACTACAAGCTAATTTGTCAAAAGTCAGAGATTTAACTTTCTGTGAAATGCAGTAATATCTCCAAAGAGTTTTAATTTCGTTGTAGAATAACTCTGAGATGTCTCATACGTATGATAATTGTTTATTTGCAACTGTAACTGCAATGTTATTAATTTTAAAGACTGAAGTAATTATAATCACTATGCTTTACATGTTAATAAATAGTTTGAGATTAAAGCTCATTACTGACTTCAAACTGTATTTAGATTTAAATACGTTATTTCTCCATAGTCTAAGAACATGCGACTAATAAATATTAATAACCAATACTAAATAATAAATGTCGTTAATTTAGTTATTTACAAGTGCTTCGAAAATTCTTATTTATTTTTGTTAATTTATCATCATAATTACATTCTGGAGAAATATACATAACCTTGGTATATGTCCGCTTTGAAATGCATCCTGTTTGGACTCGAATATTTTTGTTTGATATACGACACTTGTTTGTGATACGACTCGAGCTCCATGACTCACAACTAGACGCATTACATCTGTTTACCTCTTCCCAGATAATGCCATAAGTGCCCATGAGCGTCAATTCGTCTTTTACTACTATTCAATAAACAATCCCCGCTATGAGTACCGCTATAACATTTTTATGAATTCATTAACAATGAATTTTTGAAAGTTGTTGAAAAGGGTCAAGCAACTAAGAAAATTGTTAGGATCACCATGGAGGTGAAAAACGAGAAGCAAGCATACAGGGCATTCATATCAGGGACTTAGATACTGTACATCGTATGCCGAGTACGATGATGTATTATGTAAAACAAAGACTCTATTGAATCGGCTTACCTTTGCGACGTGGGTGAAATAGATTACCAAGTAAAGATCAGAAACTTTAGAAGTCAATGAAAAATTGGTTTTGATCTTGATAGCAAGAAAAGATTCATATGTAGTATCATGTGCTGTTTCATTAATATACTGTATATATTTTAAGCACTGCATTTGTATTTTTGTATTAAATAGTACTACAATAATAATAGCGATTTTTTTATTTTACGGATTAATTATTTTTCTTTTATTTTCCATTCGAAAATTTCGTTTGCTATGCATTCAGGCTGGTATATCCAATAATTTGGAATGGATTAAGAACGTACATTGAGATATCACTGTACGTTCTTCTTAGAAATATTGTTAATTAAATATTTTGCTATTCTAATTTTAATATAATTTGTAATAAGCGTATCACATAGAAGCAAACTATACTTATTTTCAGTCTATATGTATTTTTGCACTTGAAAATTTTAACTTAAAACTTACGCACTCACTTCAAAATGATAAAATATTTTTATTCTATATTTAACAGATTTATTTTAATATTAAAATTTAACTGGAGGGGTAATTAATTATATGGACATTTAAATTCTCTGTACATTCTATTATTGAATCCCCATAGCTTGATAGTTCTCTGGATAATAGTCTATTTCATTTTTACAGTTTTACTGAAGATACTTCATTTATCGTGTACAGGAAATAATAATATTTTACTTATTTATTTATTTAAACACATTTTCAAAACTTAGTGTATTGTAGATTTAGTTTTAGTATCTCTGCAAGGTTATACTCTCTTGAAGGTTATTGTAAAGGTGGTAATAATTATCTATTCATATTTTATCTTCATCTATTAAAAGGGCAATGACTTTGTCTTGGAGTACGCATCCATCAGCTCTTTTGAAGTAAAAGTGCTAAACTACTGATGCATTCATAGCTATGAATAAAATGCATAATCTATAATTGCTGAAAGATATTTCGAAAACTTTTTTAAAGAAAATTCTTATAATATAAAATTTTAATAATTTAATTGCTACAAATGTATCTTATTACTTAGCTGTTCAGCAGCTTGCATTCCCCCCCCTTTCGAGACTTATTACCCTGAGTTTTTTCTCATGCAAAACATTATTCCGGTTAGGATCTTTGGCTTCGTGCTTTTCTTATTTTTTGGTTCTTGCATTTAGGCACTCAATGAATCTTCGGTCTTTCCCTTTCCTTGGTATGTGTTCATAGATCTTTTTACCTGTTTCTTTAAATGCATATCCGTGTGATTTCCTTTAATAAGCTAATTACCTAATTTTACTTGCAATTTTATATAGCTAGTAAATCAGTTATCAGGTTCGCCTTCTTTTTCACAAAGCTTATAACTGTAACAAATTTGATGTATGCAACAGCTATCTGTCTTAAGACATCTTATATAATCATTTTCTAGAATGAAAATGAGCTTCGCGAAATATTTATCAGACTTACCTAATGAATTCTCAAGAATGCGGTAGAAAGTTATATAAATTTGTAACACTTGGCAACTGATAGTTCATTCTCACGTCAAGGTCATGTCGCACACGCTGTCATTTTAAATTGATGCTGAGATGGAGTGAGGAAGAAGTATGATTAGTCTTCTTACGCTCATTCAGATTATGATTAGATAACTTCATAGATCAGCGGTTCTCAAGGAGAATGAAATTTCCCTGTGAGAGAAAAGCTCATAGTTTCAGGGGGAATGCGGGCAGCCTTTCATTTACCTGTTAGTTTCATTGTACTACTTTTATTACCACAAACTACCTTTATTCAAATTATGATATTAATCAATATTTTTTTCTAATTTTCTTGTTTAATATACAAGATCTATTAAAACATAATCTAAGTTTAAATAAATGCATACACATTTTTCAAATATGGGTAGGAGGGTTATTAGAAGTATTGGTCGTTTAGCAGTGGTGAAAGGGGTGTATGGGACAAAAAAGGTTGAGAACCTCTCGTCTAGATGCTGACATAATTTGACAGCAGAAAAGGGAATATTGCTCAAAGAGCTCATGAAATAAGCCGTCACTTTAAAATTCTTCAAATAAAAATAGCAAACTTTTATAGAATGTAGAACGATACTTGGAATAATTAGAAATTTATTTTTTTCTGTAATTTCGCAATATAATTTCTGATAATTACAAAATTTTTTATGCATTTCAGCATGAATTTGCTGCATATATTAATTAGGGTTTAAAATAAAAATATTTATTTCTGCTTTTTACCCAACAGACTTTTCTACAGACTCTCATACTTTATCTTAATTTAAGAATTAGTGGTCATTTGTTCCAGTTAGCAAAAGTACTTTTTTTCCTTCTTCCTTTACTGATTTACATAGTTCATATGGTTTTTAGGTTTGCAGTTAGAACATGCTATTCGTATAATTTTAAAGCAAAATAATCCATCGGGGAAAGATCAGAGGAATAAATAAGAATAACTGGTATAAGACTTGCTTTACATCTCATCGTTGTTTAAAAAAAAATGTGTCATTTGGATGCATGGCTAGTAACTTTATCATAAGTGTGTTGTTTCACTTTTCGATGGATTCTGTGGGCAAAGAAACGGATGTTCTTATTTAAATAAGAATTAAAATATGATTTTAATAAAAGAAAAATATAATTTTAACATTTTTTTGGCTATTAGAACTTTTAAGTTTCCTTTTATACTAGAAGGCAGCAACGATTATAAAACTTGTTTGGACAGTTTCTTTGAAATTTTTTATTGAAGTATGATTTAGACACTTTACAACAGAAAACTTCCACTAACTTTACAAGAGAAAACATCAACAATTATTAGATATATTCTTTTACGCCTGACTAAATGACTTTAATAAGAGTTCTACCATAAGTCTCTATTGGTTGGTTTGGTATATTTGATTATAGCAAAGCACTCGAAGCTATTTGCCTAAGGGAAGGAATTCCATTATGGAGAACTTTCTAAGTGAGCCTTGTTGGTATGCGCGTTGCACATAAGGAAAAACACGAAAACGACCATACAAACCGTTCGCCAAGATTTGAAACCCGGATCAAACTACCACTGTACAGCGACTTTACCGCTGGTGTGCCTACAGTTTGCACTCAGCCGAATTGCTAAATAAATAGCGACAAATATTATGTTTGTATAAGACGCGGCCTATTTGCTCATTAACTTCGTAATCTAATGACGTCATTTGTAATGAGAATGGAAATAGCTCCGCTGTTGGTTGTGAACTTATGGCTGCATCGGTCACTTAGTGTTGAAACTGAGATCTATTTGCTTGAAACTGAATATTTTACTTTACGGCTGAAATCACAGATACTTATGGTTGTGAAATCAGAACACCCAATGCTCTATAAGTGTGAGGGTCGCCACTCAAATCCCTGACTTCCACGTTGTAGTGGTAGTTGCGAACCTTGATCCATCAGTGTGTTGGTAGGCTATGGCTTCAAAGCTTGGGCTTCACTTCTTGGGCACATGTATAGTAAGTGGGATCCCACCGCATCTTTGTCGGTTTCTCCAAAGATGCGGAGTTTCTTATCATGTTCTATTCATCCACGGGAAGATTGGGTGTTTCGCAGAGTGTTATAGATACTGAAAACCTTCAACATTGAACTCTTTAGATATTTAATAATAATCTAGGAAAAATAATATCAGCAGCATTATTTAAGTGTTAGCATAATTTGTATAACAAGAACTGCAAAATTTCTCTCATGTTGAGAGATCTCTCTCATATCTACACTGTCTGAGACACTCTGGAGACTAAATTAGGTTTATCCTTTCCGATTTTTGTTCTCGGATATCTATGAATACAGAGAATTTTCAGAATTTTTGCTAGAAACATTTTCTGATATCGAGCAACTCCAGTATCAAATATTTTGCAAGTTTGGATATTGTTATGAAGTTAATGGTATTTGAATAAGCTAACGCATAATTAGAAACATTTTCATATTTATGATATCAGGAAGCGTTTCACAGCATTCAATGGTTCGACTGTTTTGAATAGCTTTTAGAATGAAATTTGGAGCCAATCTTGTATGATGATTATCTTCGTGTGGTCCGCTCCATAGCGTTAACAAAAACAAAATCTTAGAAAATTATTAATCAAAAATATACTTCTATATTGCATCAAAATTTTTTTTATCAATTCTAAATTTATTTCAACTTTAGTAAAAATAAGTTATACACAAATCTTTAAAACTTTTTCAGATGAGTGTCCAAATACTCTTTACAGTACATAAAAGAAAATTAAAGTAATTTCATCAATATACTTTACTGATAGTTATTTATTTAAGAAAAACAAAATCTTGTAACGTAATAGTTCGCTAAGTATTACATTCTTGATATTTCATTTTAACTCATTCGTCCTTTAATACTTTACTTCGGTGAGAAAGCAGACAATTTTTTCCTCGTTTTATACTGACATAATAAAATTTATATTTTGTGACAACAATCCAAATCTGCCCCAATATTAATTGCTTTGAAGGGAACGCATTCAAAATGCAAGTAGACGGAAATTCATGCCGGTAGATTATGCAGTCTATTTCCCGTACTCTGATAGGTTATCTCGATAAGATTATACTTATAGTTTTCTACATTTCACGCGACAAGGAAACACAGTAATGAGAGCCATTTATATCATGTCAATCAAAGCGTTTTCTCTAGTTGCAAGCAAATGCCAATTTTTCTCGATCACGTAAAAATAATTTTCGTACTTTAAATAAAAAAGGTATTATTTTGTCCCATTTTGAAAGTCTCCAATCGATCATAAAATTCCAATCAATATACGGAAACGGATGGAGAGAGATTGAACATGAAGTGTTGGGAAAAAGGAGCTTATCGGAAACTTATTTATTTTTACGCAATTTTCCTCGCTAGGTAGATTAGATTTTCTTCCGTTATCCCGTTGAAATTTATTGCTACTTTTGCATTTTCTCCTTGTATTATTTTGTTGCTGTTTTGCGGGAAGTGTTATCTGTCCTATCGCCGCTTCTTCGAAATATAAGATAACTCTTGTCAGTTCGATGTTAAAACATACAGAATGTCTCTTTAGAGCTTCAGTCAGTTGCTTGTGAAGCTTTCTACAAATCGCTTAAAAACGTATTTACCAAGTTTCATACTTTACTGATGTAAAACAGAAATGTATAATTTATTGCTAAGTGTAAAGAAGTATTTAATTTATGCAATTTGTAAATTTTCCTTGAGAAAATGATTTATTGCTTTTGTTTATCATTATATATTTTGATTAATTTAGATCAGATATTTTCAAAGAAATAAACTGTTAAGTAACATAAATACTATATACATAATTTATATTACTATGCATACAGTTCTTCATACGGTCTCTAAACATTATATCGCTAGCCTATATATGTGCTTGTAGCAAGCATGTTGCATGAAGTATATAGTGCGTCTAAAATGTTCTAGGACTGGATCATTTTCATTGTATCAAAACTAAATTATCAAATGTTAATTCTAGGATTGGTTATTGATATGTTTGAGCTTGCTTTCTTTACTATTAGAAAATCTGAAAGGTTTCAGATTTTAACGGCCATCCAAAAGGGTTTGTTAAGAATATTTACGCTCTCGCTGAGTTCGCAGTCTGCTGTTACACTCCCTCCTAACCCATTTATCTTTGTCCTTTTAGCTTAAACATCATTTTCTTAGCACTTATGCCATATACAGTTCAACAGCAAAATTGAAAAAAATTTAAAAGCAGCATATTTATATACGTTTAGAATTCTCGATGCATCGTTAAGTGCTGCAACACATTCTTTTGTTGTCCTCCCCAGTGTTTTCTCAGTTCATCATATCAATTTTTACTTTTCTTACTATTTTTCCCCTTACACTACTCGCTATGAAATCGTTGAGTTTGTTAATCCCAAATTCACTAAAGATTTACAAAATATGAAACAGATAATAAAAAAAATCGAACTTAAAAGTTCTGGCTTCCACGTTCGGGTGGAGGACTGCGTTATTCAAAACTGGATGGCTCTAGGTACCATTGCTTTTTCACAATGCGAGAATCATGCGCACATTGATTCAGATTCTTCATTACTTAAGTTTTTTCAATATAATACAGAACAATAATGTTTGGTGGCAACAATTTGAAAAGTGATAGGCTGCTTCTATTGATTCAGCTCAAAATGCCGTTTTGAAGCTAATATCCCATTCGGGACTAAACTCCCCCCTTTTTTGCTTCATTTTGTATATTTAACATGTGCTGTTATGGATGATTGAGCAACAGGAAATCATCATTTTTTTTCGTTAATATGTAAATGCTTAATATTGAGAGAAATGTAGATATTCATATCTACTTAGCGATTAAAAACACATAAGTATGATTCGAAATTTTGCATTAGAGATGTAAAGATATCATTTGAATCTAGAATTACAATCAAATGACGCTTGGTAAAAATGCGTTAATTAAATATTTTTCTTTTGTGTATGCGTATGAATTTTCTGTATTTATAGATATGGTGGATATACGTTGTTGTAGCTTTTGGAAATTATTTCAGTTCTGGTTTCTGTCCGAATCGTGAAATGGTAACTATTTTTCCAAGAGCTGTAAAGTAATGAATTATAAAACAATTTACTGTAAAAACTCCTCCATGAAGTCATTTTCCGTAGGTAGATAGCCTTTCATTTAACTTGTGACTGAGCATTGGTTGGTTCCAAATTCGGAATAGAGGTGGACAAGATGGAAATCAATGGATCCAATTGATGTATATTTGAGTATTTGTCAACTGCCTTAGACATATGCATTGCTTCTGTAACCTTACATATATGTTTTGCTTCTCTAATATTATTTATGTTTAAAACTTTCTCTATATATATCTACCACTTATAAGATATTTTCTCCCGCCTTTCTGCATGCCTTAATGGTGCAACGATAGCACACGCGATACGTATTTGAGAGGTCCGGGTCCGAGTTCTGGCGAGGGCATTACTCATTTTTCACGTCTCTAGCATCAAAATAAGCTAATGACTCTACACACTTTTATGGAAAATATATGTAATTATCAAGTATTAATATGATTGGTTACTACTAAATACGCTATTAGTACATAAGGCTTTAGGCTTTAGGCTATAGGCATATTAGGCTTTACCTGAAATTTTTCTCTTTAATTAATTTAATCATAAAGACTTTTGAATTGTATTTAGTTTGAAATAATTTCAGTTACTTAATTAGAAACATTAAGGTTTTCATATATATTAATCTTGACTGTCAAAAATACCAAAGCTCTCAAAAGAATTTTAACGTTCAAACATTTGGAAACTCAAAGTTATACTTCAGAGAGCCTTCAATGCGTTCTGTTCCCTTAACTTTCTCTAAATAATTAATTGCATACATTCCCATAAATCTTTGCAAATGAAACACGGCAGCTGTATCCATGCGAAGCAGCCCTCATCAAGAATATTACTGAAGTGAGTGGTCACTGAACCTTGATAATAATTTCATTTAAGCGGATGTAGTATCAAATAGGGGCGTTTAAGTTCTCTTTGCACCCCCACACAAATAGCGCTTTTAGTGAAGGTTATCCTGGAGAATCTTTATCGCCTGATACGAGTTGCTTTCTGTTTGTGTCTTTATCACTCGCGGTGGGGTGATCCAGTCTGATCGAAGTGGCTCGAACTCTTATCAGTGGGAAGAGAATACTAGCTTACGTTGAAGAAGATAGATAAAAACTGTTATCTGATGAACCGAGAATGGATAAACACTTTTCATCTGAAAAATTTTTGTTGTTTTCTTAAGAGATTTCATTTGCACTGATATCGGAAGCTGTTGGAAAAGTTGTAAAATTTCGCAGTCAAGCGTACTCACACGTGTTGTGAAATAAATATATATATATAAAAAAAAAAAAAAAAAAAAAAAAAAAACGAGGTCATATAAGTGGAAGTTTCCTTTTTGCAATATTACCTTTTTCGTTTTCTTCACAATTTTCAGTCTCATTGAGAGGAAAGTTTCACAGAATTCGTAAAAATGATATTATGGCGTTTACATAATCAAGTGGTAAATAAAATCGATCATATTTCACATAATTAATTTGAAAGCTGTAATGGTGTTTCAGCTATCGTACGGTTAATTAAATAAATCACACATTTACATTTAAATGACTAAATCATATTTCTACTCTTTATCAGTTAAAGATTTTCAAATAATTTTATCTTTATTTTATATCGTCTTTGCACGTTTTAAGTGACAATTATCCTTTAGATAAAAAGAAGAGCATTTATAACTTAGATACGTTGTTATCTTTATTCTGGCTATCGTATTTAGAATCATTTGCTTAGGCATTAGGTTTATCTTGAAGCAGGAGACGTAAAAAATATGCAGCGCCTTCTCCGGGAAGCATATTTCACAAGTGCACATCTGCATAGCCACCAAGGGAGTGGATTCTAGGATGGACTAATTGGCATCCAGTAATATTTCTGTCATGTTACATGATCTTTCCATGCTTTAAGATTTAAACAAGGTGGTTGAAAATATTCTGCCACGCAATTTTATGTACAAAATAATTAAAGTATCGTCGATTTCTTCTAAAAATTTTCATTGAGAAGTTAGATCAAATCTAAGCAATTGAAACGATTTTGCTACCTGGCTAAAAGAATTTGAAATAAATACATATTGGATACTCCGCAAATCTATCAATCTGAAATATTACTTAATAAGTGATAGATAAGATGAAGAAAGAAATATGTGATAAACATCTGAGCCCAAATGCTATCTTTACATAAAACTATGCATATGAGAAAAATGTTTACACCAATTTATATATGTAAATAGAAGTCAGCACTTTTTATTGCCTTATTTTATTGTCTATATGAAAAAGATGTTCTATAGTAATAGCCAATGCAGAATCTTTTTCAAAGTGAACTTTACTAATTTTTCATTTGTATGTGTTTAGTGTGTTAAATTTCACGTTTAATAACTGCTCACTCTTAAATGTACTCTCTGCACAAGAAATCCTCATCTAACAGAATAAATTTAAAGAATGCAAGCATTGAAATAAGAAAACACTAGATTCATTGTGACACTTTCAGCCTTTCTCAGTTCAATTAAAATAAAATTACACACTTGAAGTCTCTTAATCCGCAGGTGTTAGTAAATCCATAATATTCAAGGCTAATTGTTGCTTGAGTCATTTTCTCGAGAGCGATAATATGCCGTGAACATCAGTCTAAATATTAATGTGTGATACAAATCGCGAAAGTGAAATGTCAGAGATTAATTAAACTAAAAAACGAAATCACTACGAGATTTTGCACTATTACGCCATAAATTTATAACTACGAAACAAATAGAAATTAAAACATAAACAACATACGCTCACATACATGAAGAATCGTCACAACAGCAATAGAAGCTCATTGGTCCATTTTCGAAACCCCTCCTTCAATGGCTACGCAGATGTGCACTTGTAAAATATGCCTCCGGGACTCGAATTACGTGACTAGTATGCTTCCAACTGCGTTACGAAGATATGCGGAAAGGAGGGAGAAAATGCCTTATATGCTACCCCTTTCAAACGACAACTGGGGGTTCTGAAACTCAATCGCCAAATCCTGTTGGTGAAGAATCATCGTCCACATATGCTTCTAACTACACCACGAAGTCATGGGGAAAGGAAGAAAACAAATACTTTATGCATTAATGGATACTTTTCCATTAACTTTCTAAAAAAATAGTTATTTCGTTAGCGCTATGTGATTTTTCTGTCTTTAACATGCTTCTTTTATCTGCGCCATTTTAGTTCCTACCGTATACAGATTTCATGATTTTTATTATTTGATTTTATTTTTTGCCCATTCTTACATTTGTTAATATCTTTCACTGAAAGAAACAGTTTATTAAACCTAGGATTCCTAATCTTTTTTATATAACGGTAGATACACTCAGCTAGATATCATGTTACTGTAGTACAATGATTCAATTATTGTTATTTTTATCATTAGTATAGTAACTCTCCCCTACCGAAGTGACTCTTACTTTCTGTGTTCTACAAAGTATATTGTCATGCTAGGGTTAACAGCTTTCAGAATTGGCCCGGACAGTCCTGGATTCAAAACTATGTCCTGAGCTGATGAAGTTCGGAGTTTTGTAATTAATATTATTAAAAATTGAAGGGGAAATCAATTTATGAAAGAATTTCGGAAAAGGCTGATATTATGAAATCTTAATAATATTTTACGAAATGAAGATAGTTTTTGATAAAAATATAAGATCTAGCGTTCTTGGCAACATAAACTGCTACTTGACCTGCTTGAAAGTCTGTTAGTGACTTACTATAAGACTAGAAGATGGATGCAACAGGGGGAGGTAGTAAAAGACCCTTTTATTGAACACAATCATTTTAAAGACGCCCACAGTCTTTATGTTTACAAATCTACCATCCACTTGTGGCGATAAAACTAATTATGGTGAATTCAGCTAAATAAGAATAAGCTAGTAGTTCAAAACTACACAAACTGATTTAACCTAGGAGGCTGATTCAGAAATCTACATCAGCGTGATACCAAGCTTGGCGGCAACAATGCGAACCTGAGATTCAGAATTCGAAACAGCTGGTAGAAACAACAATGTGCGGACTCAATAACGAAACACGCTCTGGCGAACCTTTTCGCTTAATTTAAATACACTCTCGTTCAACCTAACACATTTATATCCTACAAGGAAACGCGAGAGAAACAAGAAGTGACAGTGGTAACAAATTAAAATAGCTGTTGGTAAAAAAAATATACATCTAAGAAAATCAAATAATTTTGGAAATCTTGGCAAGTAGCATCATTCACATCGTCACAAAAGACCAGACGCAGAATGCAAGCAATCTAGCTTTTAATTTTCTGTTGAAGCTCCTAGCATTATCATTTCTTCACATGTGCTTTTGCTTGTCATGTAGAAAGCAACATGAATTAATGGGTAAAAGATTTATAGAGATTTAAGGGGCCAGTGTTTGGAGAAAAATAGTTACAAAGTAAGTTTTTATTCAATTGCTTGCATTTAATGACTTATACAGGATGTATCAGAACAGCGGTGACAAATTTAAAGGAAAGATAGAATACATTTAGACGATGGGAAATAACATAGGAATTCATGGTCGGAAACGCTTTCCTGTTGCGGTAGTGACGGCAAAAAACGTAAAAAAGGAAGACACAAACAGTGAGACAAAATACGTTTTATTATGTTTAGTACACCAGAAACCTACAAATAATAATAATTAAAAAAAACAACGATCGTCATTAAAGAAAGTATTCGAAATTACGACTCCGAACCGTGAGGCAAGCCTGACTTCTCTGGAGCATGGAGCATCTGCATCACGTATGGAAGATACATGACGCACGGTTCCTGCATTACAATCAGGCTCATAATTTCGAACACCTTCTTTGATGATGATCGTTGTCTCTTTATGTTGTTTTTTCTTTGTTTTCGTTGTACTTCGAATAATAAACACGAATAATAAATAATGTTTTCTCACCCCGTTCGTGTCCTTTCTTTCTTGACTTTTCTGTTGTCACTGTGTTTCTGACCATGCATTCCTATTTTATTTCCCATCCTCTAGGTGTATTCTATCTCTCCTGAAGGTTTGTCACCGCTGTACTGATACACTCTGTAGATTCTAAAACACAGTTTTACATCGATAAAAGAGACATATGTATTATATAACCATCATCCCAGAAACACATTTTTAGAAGAATGCGTGAAGATCGATTTGCTTCCCTGCGGTCACCCATGGGAAACAAGATTTTTAAACTTTTATAATATATATGTATTAGCTGCTTTTAACATTGAAACAAATGTGTGGAAAATTTTTATATTTACTTTTTTTTACTTATTAAAGTTATAGAAAATGCTGCATATAAGACAGCCGCTTTTAGAAATCGTGGCAGTGTTTCGCTCAAAAATCAATATGTTTCAGACACCGATAACAGCTTGGCAAGCAAAAGGCATTGAGGTTAAGTACATTGGGGATGGGTTGAGATTATTTGAGAAATCTTTTGTTTTCTTTGATCTCGGTTTACCCTATCATACGCCTAATAAAAAAGTTTCTGTCTGTAGCATGGGAAGGAAATAATATCTCATATCAAGTTTATTTATAGGATACTCAACGAAATAACAGGAGAAAAAAAAAATGCAATCATTTATATTTTCAGTCATTTACATGACGTTTATTTCATATATCAGAAAAAATATTATGAGTGAATTCAAGAATTGTTAAAGTTATAACTTGAATAAATATTAATAATTTAGTCAAAACACTGAAGAGGAAAAGTGCAAGGATACTTTTTATCACCATGTTATTAGTTAAAATGCATTTGTTATTACATTCCTTTTATAATTTTGTCAAGATCGGTATTCGGGTTTTTTCCATCGATATCAGATGGTGTGGTGTATTTAATTACGGCAAAGCACACTAGGGCTATCTGCCTAAGGGGAGGGATGCCTTTCGTGGAGGACTTTCTAAGGGAAACTGGCTCGTATACACATTACACATGGGGAAAACCACGAAAACGCCCATGCAGCCAGCCCGTTCGCGGGATTCGAACCTCGGACCGAACTACCAGTGTTCAGCGTCTTTACCGCTCGGCCGCTGGTGGGCTCTCCATCGATATCAGAAGTAGTGCGTTTGGTATACTGTTAAATTTTTAACAATTTAAATTTTACTATAAACATGTATATTTCGGCCAAGTTGTTCAAGTAACAACTTTAACTTTAGCCATTTCAGATGCGATAATGCATTTTTCTAATGAACCTAACTCGAGAAAATTATCTGCATATTAAACAAATATTACGTCTGTGTATGAGTGTGTACATTAAAAATATCATTTTGGAAGTACTAAGAATATATGTCACTATATCTTAAAATTTTCTCATTGAAATATGCATTCCTTATTTAATACCTTTGAATTTTTTTAGTATAGGAGGTGTATAATAATATAGAATAGAAAAGCCTTTTTGAAACAACGCCTCAACGTTCTTTCTGTTTAACGGAACTTTAAATCCTTACTATGAAAGGCTGTTCAAATACGCTTTACACTTAAGAAACGTTCGAAATGCCAGACACAAAAATGAATACTTACGTCGTTTGCTTTAATTTTTTCTGTGCGAAATCATTATCATAGTGCTTAAAAAGAAATATATACTCCAGTTTCCATTCAAAGCAGAATTATTTTAAATAAGTTCTGCAAGAAGGTAGTCGTATTTTGAAGACATTTTGCAGTTTCTACCTACTAGGGAAATAAATAAGTAAAATGAAATTAACACCTGAAAAACAACTGAACGCTAACAATTGAAACAATAGCTATTACTGAGCTATTTTTTAAATTATTAGCGACTAAAATGAGCCAAGATTGAATTTACGTTATTGCAATTTCAAGCTAGTATTCACATCTTTAGAGATTTTCTTCTAAGAGTTAAAAATTAGTTAAAAGTATGGATTAAAAGATTACAATTATAATAAAAGTGTATCAGGAGTATCTAAATTCTAATAGTCAGCTTAAATTAAATTAACATCATACATTAAGAAAGACTGTTATTAAATACTGTAAACTAATATATATATATTCAAATTTTAAACCGCAAGCTTTCTTATGTATGCATAAAAAGTGAAACCATTATACCATTATTCAACAGTTCACACAAATTAAACTTTTCATATTTAATTGAAAACTTTGAGAAAATGCAAATAGAATATCGTATTTCATGCAAAAATATTCAAAGAAACAAATTTATAAAAATTTTATTCAGCAAAATATGCAAATGATTTTAAAGTACTTTCTCGTATATTTCCACTTTGCTCTCAATCGCCATTACATCTCTTTTGCAGAGGAATAGAGTTAATTCCAGCCGTAGGTTTGCTCTTTTCATCTCTAAACGTATAATATTATAGTTGTCATGGGTATGCATTCACTAAAGATTTAAGCCCACTAAGTTATCTTTGGTGATCCATTTGAATCCTCTCTGTCAAGACCGAAATAATTTATCATTATGGGAAGAGGTGTGTCATTGAAAATTCAGAGGAAATTTATAGTGCTGTCTGAATTTAAGTGGGTGGCATTGTTGTGTTATTCCTAATATGCCAACTACTCCTTTCAAATTGATTCTTTCAGCGATTAAATCATAAAAGTGAAAAGAGCCAGAGATACCAAATATTATTTAAATATTAGAGCTCTTCAACTGAATTCTAATCACATTTACTATAGAAAGATAATGAATATGCGTTTCGTCAGCCGGGCCTCTCAAGTATAATTAAGCAAAATTTAACAAGCTTTGAAGCTTTCTTATAATTTTCACGCTGAAGCTATTGAATACATACGTCTACGAAAGTTCGCCTATTGATTGTTATGTTTTTTTTTTTTTTTTTTTTTTTTTTTTTTTTTTTTTTTTTGGGTACAAGCTGTTTTCGTAATAGGCAGTATTACCGTGACATGTAAATTAGTGTGAGATCTGGAATGATAGATATTTTCTCGGAGAATGAAGAACATTTTCTAATATCTAATAAAATGTATATCAAGACTTTAAGCTAGTTTTCAACGCTTATGTTTGTAGGTATTGTAAGTTATATTTGTTCGCACCTTATGTAAATTTTGATTTTGTTCCCTGCAAGAGGGCGCCTGCGAGCGCCGAACTACTTGTATATCTATTGTACGAACTTGTTCTTCACACAGTCTAATAAACGCAGTAACGAACGTTTGAGTCTACTTTCCATCCGCTAACATGGTCCGTCGTGAGCCAGCGCACTTCTTTGGATGATGTGTCAAGACAATTTTTAACGTTCTGGTATAGAAGGACATTTCGTGCAGGAAAACGGATTTATATTTTGTCTGGATTGTGAAAACAGCGGCAGGAATATGGAGTCAATTTTAAAGCAAAAGCGTATCATTAAGGGTAAGTTGACTCGTTTAATTTCACAAGTAAATGGTTTACAATATCAAGAAGATTCTTTTTCTGCCATTGAAGTGTACGAAAATGATGTTGGTGCATTAAGTGTTGAAGTGAACTGTTTAAACGATAACATTCTTGGTACTTGTTCTGATGCAGAGTTTAGTAAATATGAAATAGAAATGAATGAACTATTTTCCAAATTAGATGCATTAAAAATTACTTTAAAGGAAGAATCAAGAAAACTTAGAAATTCAGGCAAAGATATAATAAATCCTAATGCAAACGGCTTGAAACTTCCTCGCGTGGAATTGCCAGTGTTTACTTCTAATTATGTTGACTGGATATCATTTAGGGATTTATTTCTTGCCAGTGTTGGAAATAATAGTACATTAAGTGACAGTCAAAAATTGCAATATCTTAAGCTTTCTGTGAAAGGTGAAGCTGCTGTTTTACTACAGTCAGTTCAAATTTCAAACGCGAATTATGAAAAGGCATGGGAAGCGCTTACTGAACGTTATGAAAACGAAATAGAAATAATAAACGCAGCATTAAATAAATTAACTTCACAACCTGTTCTAAAACATGAATCAGCTTCAGGTTTGCGGAGATTAATTGATACAACACAACAGTGTATTGATACATTAAAAATCCTTAAACAGCCGGTAGAGCATTGGGATACTATGATTATTTTTCTGTTAAAAGGGAAACTTGATCATGAAACACTAAAAGAGTGGACGATAGAGCATTCGAACAAGAAAATTTCTGCTTTCGCTAAATTCAAGCGTTTTATTCTAAACAGAGCGAATGCTATTGCCTCTTTGGCGAGGTGCCAGAGGGGGAAGTCAATTTTGCCTTCTGAAATTAAAACTAGCGGTTCAGGTAGCAGATACGCTTTTTCGTCCCAACTTGTGGCTAATGTGTGCGTTCATTGTAAGAGTAATTCTCATTCTCAGTTATTTAAATGTGATAGTTTTTTAGAACTCCCTATCAAAGAAAAATGGGATATTATTAAAAGGAATAAGTTATGTGCTAATTGTTTGAAAGATAGTAAAACGCATCCCATTTTTAAATGTCGTGCAGGAATGTGTAAATATTGTTCAAAGCCACATAATACAGTGTTATGTTCGAAAAATTCAAATGATGAAAAATGTCATATACCCATGGAACACGGAACTTCTGCTATTAGTAGCAATAACGCCACGGTGCCTGTTGCGCAAGCAGTTTTATTGCCTACTGCGGTTGTTTATGTTAAAGATATTAATGGCGATTTACAAAAATGCAGGATGCTAATTGATTCAGGTAGCCAGGGCTCATTTATTCGAGAGCACTGTGTAAATTTACTGCAGCTAAAGCGCACTAGTGCAAACGTAAGTGTAAATGGCCTGAGCTCGCAAAAAATTGGAAAGGTTTCAGGTTCAGTTCAATTACAAGTAACATCTCCATTTTATAAAAACGCAAGCATTTCAGTTAATGCATTAATTATACCCAAGATCACGTGTGACCTCCCTCAATATCAAGTTGATAGATCTGTTTTGACATCTTTCAAACATTTGTGGTTGGCAGATACAAATTGTTTCCAGCCTGGCCCAATAGATATTCTTTTGGGCGCAGATGTATTTGGCGAGATAATGCTTCATGGACGTTTAACTGTTCCGGGTCATTCGTTAACAGCCTTGGAATCAATATTCGGCTGGGTCATTATCGGAAAGACTAAAAGTGTATCGCAGACAATTGTATCGAATCATGCTAGTTGTACCAATGTTCAGCTCCAGCTTGAAAAATTTTGGAAATTGGAAGAAATTTCGGAGATAAAGCATTACACAGAAGAGGAAATTGAATGTGAAAATCATTTCAAGCGGAATTTTTCTCGTGATTCAACAGGTAGATTTGTTGTTAAGTTTCCATTTCGTAGATCGGGAAATGAACTTGGGTCATCAAGGGATGTTGCTGTACATCGTTTACAAAGCATTGAACGTCAATTTATTAAGAATAAATCTCTTTCCAGTCAATATCACAAATTTATGAAGGACTATCAACTATTGGTTATATGGAATTGATTCCAGAAAATGAAATTGATGTTCCAGCTAATTCTAGTTTTTACCTTCCGCACCATTCAGTTCCGGATAAAAATGGTGACAAATTTCGAGTCGTATTTGATGGTTCTGCAAAATCTTCTAGCGGTATTTCTCTTAATGAGAAATTGATGGTTGGTCCACAGTTGCAGACTGATCTGCCAACATTAATTATTCGTTTCAGAATTCACAGAATAGCTATAACTGCAGATATAGAGAAAATGTACAGACAAATTATACTAAAAGATGCAGACTTTCAGAGAATAGTCTGGCGCGATTCACTTTATAAACCAATTCAGGATTTTCGATTAACTAGGATTGCTTACGGTACTGCATCAGCTTCGTACCTTGCGGTAAGATGTTTACAGCAGTTAGCCATAGATGAAGCAACTAATTTTCCTTTGGCTTCCAAGACATGTCTTAGGGACCTCTACGTTGATGATTTGATGTCCGGAGCCAATTCAGTTACTGAAGCTATAGAATTACAAATGCAATTGAATCAGATGTTGTCACGTGCAGGATTTATTCTAAGAAAATGGGCTTCTAACAGCAAAGAAGTCTTGAATTCAATTAATCCAGATTTGTGCTTATCAAATGTTTCTTTGAACATAGACAATGATGATACTGTAAAAACGTTAGGTATCCTGTGGCATCCAGCTTCAGATATGTTTTTATTCAAAGTCAATTCATCATATCCTGAAGTCTTAACCAAACGAACATTACTTTCAATAATCGCAAAGACCTTTGACCCTCTTGGATGGTTGGCACCGATCACGGTTCGGTATAAATTGATTATGCAAAGATTGTGGAAACATCAGTTTCAGTGGGATGAAAAGGTTCCTCCAGATATTGAATGTGAGTGGAAACAACTTACAGAAGATTTGTTATTCATTAAAAGTATCAAAATTTCACGATTCTTGTTGGTTGAATCAGATAACCAGTTTCAACTGCACGGGTTTTGTGACGCCTCAGAGAAGGCCTACGCCGCTGCAATTTATTATCGTTCTGTGCTAGATGCTGGACAAATTAATGTTCAGTTAGTGATAGCCAAAACAAGAGTTGCACCACTAAAAACCATATCACTTCCCCGATTGGAACTTTGTGGAGCATTACTGTTGACTAAATTAATGGATTTCACCTGTAGGGCTTTAAATACTCCTATATCGCAAGTTTATTTTCATACTGATTCCACTATTGTATTAGCCTGGATAAGATCTCATGCAAGCCGATGGAAGACCTTCGTCGCCAACAGAGTAGCAAAAATCCAGACTTTATCCTCTCCTGTCCAGTGGCATCATGTGAGTGGAAATGCTAATCCTGCTGATCTTGCAACCCGTGGTGTGTCATCATCTGCACTGGTTACTTCATTGTGGTTACGTGGTCCAGATTTATTGTATAATTTATTTCCTTTTCAGCAAGCATTGTCTGCACCACTACTGAATGATTCTGTGCAAGAGCAAAGATGTGCTTTTCAGTCAACAACTGCTGCCAGTCACTTGACAGACGCTCATGATTTATTTTATAAATATTCCTCTCTCACTAAACTTAAACGTGTTGTAGCATTATGTCTGAGGTTTGTAAATAACTGTAAAAATTCAGAAGATCAGGTAAGTGGATTTCTAAAAACAAGTGAATTAACTAAAGCTATGCATGTGTTAATTAAATTAATGCAATATGTTGAATTTAAGAATGAAATTAACACTTTAGGCAGAAATCAATCATTATCTGGTACAAGCAAAATTTTATCTTTGAATCCATTTTTAGATAATTTAGGTATTCTCAGGGTGGGCGGTCGCTTGTGACATGCAAACCTTGCATATGGTTTTAGGCATCCAATTTTGCTTCCAAAGAAGCACATTTTAACTCATCTCATTGTTAGACATTACCATGAAAGACTTTTGCATGCAGGTCCACAACTTATGCAATCTTGCATTCAAGAACAATATTGGATCATAAATGGTAGAGCTGTTATCAGAGATTTAGTTAGGAAATGTATAAAGTGTTGCAAAATTAGAGCATCTGTCACTAATCAATTGATGAGCGATTTGCCGTCTAGTCGCGTTTCGCCTGCTCCTGCGTTTTTGCGCTGTGGAGTGGATTACGCAGGTCCTTTTCAAATTAAAGCAAATAAGGGTCGAGGCTCTAAGTCATTCAAGGCATATATAGCTCTATTTGTTTGTTTTACGACAAGAGCTATTCACCTAGAATTGGTAACTGATCTTTCAGCAGATGCTTTTATTGCAGCTCTTAAGAGGTTCATTTCCCGCAGAGGCAAAAGCAGTGATATATATAGCGATTGTGGTTCCAATTTTGTTGGAGCAAAACGCAAACTGATGTAATTTGAAAGGCTTGCTAGGTCTGCAACTTATAACCAAAATGTTAGCAGATATTTGGTTGATAATGGCATTAAATGGCATCTAAACGTTCCAGGTGCGCCACATATTGGTGGACTCTGGGAAGCTGGCATAAAATCAACAAAATACCATTTAAAACGAGTAGTTGGTGAGGCGAGATTGACATATGAAGAATTTGAAACATTTCTCACACAAATAGAAGCTTGTCTTAATTCGCGACCTTTAACAAGTTTGTCTAATGATCCAAATGACTTGTCAGCATTAACGCCTAGTCATTTTCTTATTGGTAGATCATTAACAAGCATTCCTGAACCAAATTACATTGAAGTTTCCCATCTCACTAGATGGCAACATATTCAAAAAATGGTTCAACAATTTTGGAAGCGTTGGCACAAAGAATATCTGTGTCGATTACAACAAAGACCAAAATGGCTTTTGCCAACTAAAAATCTTCAAGTTAATGATCTGTGTCTCATAAAGGAGGATAACTTACCTCCAACTAAATGGAAAATGGGTGGAATTACTCAGTTGCATCCTGGTCTTTATAGTATTGTTAGGGTTGTGACTATTAAGACTTCAGATGGCATGGTTAAAAGAAATATTACAAAATTGTGTCCATTACCAATTTGAGTTTTAATTCATGTATTATAAATTAAGTATTATATCATAATTTTAATATTGTATTGTGTTTTAAATTTACTGAATTTTAACCACTAAATGTTGAAATAGTATTTCAAGGTGGGCGGCATGTTCGCGCCTTATGTAAATTTTGATTTTGTTCCCTGCAAGAGGGCGCCTGCGAGCGCCGAACTACTTGTATATCTATTGTACGAACTTGTTCTTCACACAGTCTAATAAACGCAGTAACGAACGTTTGAGTCTACTTTCCATCCGCTAACAATATTTAAATTCAAGATTTGGTGGAAAAATATTAAATATGGTTTCAAGTTTAAATATTTTCAAAATATAGCACTTTGAAATATTTAGAGCACTTCAATTTAAAACGCTTCAGTATGGCAGTCTAAATTATGGTGAGAAATATTATATATTCTTTAACACATCAGAAAACTCCTGCAGCATACAACCATATAATTGGTCCTTATGATACCGAATATAGTCTTGATGTAATAATGACTGATTAATTTGAAAGAATGGACAATATAGCAATCACAGGTTTAAAATCAGATTAAATAATACATATAAATGTTATATTATAATACTATTTATTTAACATTTATTTAGTTATAAAAAAGCAAAGATTTTGTGTCATTTCATATAACTTTCTGGTAAAGTTGTTACGACACAAAAAGTAACATACATATGTTATATATTAATACTATCTATTTAATATTTATTTAGTTATAAAAAAGTAAAGTTTTTGTGTCATTTCTTGTGACTTTCTGGTAAAGTTATTACGATAGAAAAAGTAACAACTACTAACTGAAGACTATTTAAAAAATATTTTCAAAGTTATTATTATCAATGTTAGTATAACTAACTTTATTTCCTGGGCGACGAAACATGCTTTCTATTCCTAATACGTAGTGTTGTACGCAACAGCTTCACTTAAATATTTGGGACGGAATTGTTTATATCGTTTCATGCATAGTTTATTTTTCACTATTGTATGGGAATTTTTTACTTTTAATGTTCAGGGTTTCATAACAACAAAAAGTACCGATACACATATTACTTATCTTTGTGTCATGCGTATAACCGCAAGAAAAAACTCCAAATTATTCACAACAAATGGTTGTAATCATAATTATATAAAAGGATATATCTGATATTTATTCTACCAAATACCCATTTCGTACACAAAATAATAATTACTTATTACTAGAATTAATACAAAACCATTGAAGACATTCGGTAAACTAATATAATATTTCTCCAAAATTTAAGAATTCTCTGTTATGAGAGATTTATTCATAAATTAACAAGCATTCACTCTACAGAACTTGGATCTCAGAATGTCTAGACAGTATAATTAATTAGAGCATTACTCTCCAATATTTTTTATTTAGGCACTTCTGTAAACATAAATAATAATTTAATATCCACCTCAGAATTTCTGAAGTAATTTATTTGCATATTACATGCACTTGGAAAACTATTACTAGAAGGCGATAAAGTTTGATAATAGGTAAAATTTTCATTTAGGTGTAGTGACATATAAATATTTCATATATTAAAATATAATAACATATACTTAAGTATGAACTTTCCTTATTTTGTAATTTTATAAATTCATACGTTAACAGCATTTTTTACCATAAAATAACTTTCATTACTTACAAAACTTTTATTATACGTAATTACTTATAGAATATAATTATAAATATACTGTAAATGTAACGTGATACCATGTTTTTCATTAATTCCAGAAGCCATAATTTGATATATTGTTGTAAAAGGCTTTTACTGAATAGCAAAGGTAATGCAAGACAATTAATGAAACCATTGAAGAATTTTTTGCTAAATTTGTATATAGAACTTATTAAATATACATTTCAAAGCATTAACAGGTTTCAACTTCAGACGATCCTTAATTATTTGAAGCAGTGGCATTTTTCTCACGTCATTGTCTAAGTGAAAAATGCGGGTCCTTGTGAAAATACATCCATCCTAAAATACGCACTGACACAGATATATACAGGGCGGCTATAAAATAACGTTTCCAGTTTGAACGCCTCTGTAGCTGAACCTAATTTCATATATAGAGTGCTAAATGTGTAAGGAGATAAATTCCGAAAAATGAAATGGCAAAGTTCGCTTGCAAGAGCGATTTGGGCGGTTTCGGAACCGAAAACGAGTCAATAATTACAACAAAATCCCGGAAACTGTTTTACGCAAAATTTCATTAATGTTTTGATAACGAAAAATAAACATACCGAAATGAGTGACATACATTAAAAAACTTGCAGAAAATAAATCGTTTAGTAATCAAATTAATTAAATTATGCATTATGTTTCTCTGCAGTGGTTAGAGCATGAAATATAAAAATTAATGTACTGACAAAGTGTTGTGTAATGTACAAACTCTGGAATTCGTGGAACTACTGTTGTTTAATATTATTGTGATTTTAGACACTAATCAGTATTAATTAGGTATGACTCAAAGGCACCGTTAAAGTGAAAAGCAAAAATGCGGCTTTATTGGTAAACTCGATTGAGGTAGGCTTAAGGCATGGATATGTCTAAACGTGTCATATCAAGACGTGAAACCGCTTTTTAAGCAGCGAATCAGTTGTTGGACAACCTTTCATATCCGGCCAAGAATACCAGTTTAGCGAAAGATTGTTTTCTGCATTTCCTGCTCTGTGAAACAGTAAGGAGCAACAAGAACATTTTTTAATACATCATGTTACCACGGGAACTCAATTCAGCCAAGTTTGGACTTTATGCGACGAAACAAAATGTTTCACCCCCCCCCCCATGCATTGCATCTTTCAAGTTCATTTCATCTTCCGGATTCCATCTTCCTGTTCAACGTGGTTCAATAATGGTTCAATAACCAAAAAAAAAATGAAACATTGTACTGCACATTGACGAATTGAAGGACAGATCAAAGTGTTATTGTAAATGTGTTGGTCTGGATGAAGTCCGGAAGTGTATGTAAAGATAAAGTTGGAGATGAGTGTATATACAGCTTATAAATATTAAAGAATAACTTAATCAGAAAAAAAATTGCTCCCTGATAAATGTTTTTAGCCAATATGATATGGCGTAAATATTTATATTAATTATGTGCTACTGAATTACAAAACACAAAATTATATTTCTTTGCGGAGGTTAGCGCATGAAATATAAAAATTAATGGACTGAAAAAGTGTTGTGTAATGAACAATAGTCTGGATAATGCAGTAATACAATGGCCTGATTGGAGTAACGGAAGACACAAATAACTTTCGTTGTTCATAAAAAGACTCATTTCACTGACGCGTTTTTGTGGTTTTTGGGTGAAATCAATCACAAATGGCTGCACCGAGCTGCGTATCAATTACGGGTGTTTCTTAATTAATCACATATATGTGGATGAGGTCTTGGAACTGCTTGTAAGGATGTTAAGGTGCGCGAAATTTTGATAACGATTTTTGATAACGAAATTTTGATTTGATTTGAAATTTTGAAATTTGATTTTGATTCTCTTCTGCGTCAAACCTCTCTTCAGACAGAATATATAAAAATGGAAGATATCACTCGAACTGTTTCTCCAGCTTAGTCCCGGATTTGAAAAATGCATTTTCAGAAGAATAGCATACAGTTTCAGAAGATTTGATCAACAGTTTGTTAAATTCTACGAAATCAAGATTGAAGTTTGAATGTCTATCAGAGGTGACCATATATGATATCAAAGACGGATTTTTACTAAACAAGAGAAATTTTATTAAGTTTCTGTACGTTTGACTTTAAATTTAATATTCGAGTTTAATCAACAGGAAAAAATGGTAATTTATGCTAACAATGTTATCTTATACTTGAAAACGAAGATTTACCTTACATTTCTGTCAACAGTGTTTAACTTTTAGAAGCATATATGTATATCAATTGAAAATAAGGTTCTCTTGCCATAATTTTAAAATTTTATTATTTTTTTTGCATTGCATTTTTTGGTTTTAAAACTTTAATGTAGATAAACAGTTACAATATACAAAATTAAAATGAAGTAGGAGGCGGTCTTTTCTATAGAAAGGACAGATTTTTGATTAAATTAATGTATATATATATATATATATATATAAATTCAAACTAAAGTAATTAAAAAGCCAAAAGCCCATGACTCGCGCTAAAGATGGTTATATGGAAAGCTTTCTTATTATAAATTGTATGTAAATATATATATGTGCGTGTGTGTATTTGTGTATCGATTGCAGTAATATCTAATGCTAAGTCTAGTGTGGAATTTTATAAATAAATATGCATTTGTATTTTTAAGAAACACCCATCTAGAACTTTGTAAATTAATCTATGTTGATAATTTTTATAAAACTAATTGGAAAAAAATTATTTTTGAATACTAATTTTGTTTTCACGTTAAAACTCGGTAGTTGGGTAGATAAGCTTTTAAAGTTTTCATAAAAATCCAATGCTGCAAAAAACACTTTAGCTTTCCAACAAAAGGAAAACTTTTACATTAAATTAAATGTGCAATAAAGCCATCAAATAGATTTGATTAAATAATAATGCTTGTTATAAATTTAATAAACAGCCTTTTAATTTTTGTGAGGCCACTATTAAATGCTAATGACATAATTGAAAGTTTTTAGAGTTTTATTGATTCGAATGAAAAACCGACAATTTTCCTGTGTGAAATGTATTGCGTAAATTTATTCTAGCCTCTTCATCCAGACTTCTACCTAGTACAAATATCTTGAATAACACCAGTGCAAAAGAAAGAAGAAAATTATAGTTTTTGTTTTGCTTCTATTATGTTACTTGTCACTATTAATGGCGTTATTAGTGTGTTTTAACAGTAGTAATTGTTTAAGAGTATGAGTACTTAAAGCTGATGTTTCAAAATCAATACTAGAAGTGATTTTATGTTAAATATAGTTAAATGCCACAGCGTAAAATAGAGACAAAATATAAAAAGAACGGATTGCTTTTATGTTTACATTTGAAATTAAAATTATTGTACATTAATGAAAAGGAATTAGCTTAAGATATATAGTTTAGATAAAAATCATATGAAGTTACAGAAAAAAAGGTAAAAATCTGATTCCATTTTATTCAAATATTTAAGTACTTTAGTTTTTGATCTGTTCAAACATAAATGCTAATGAATTTCAGCTGCGTAAAATTATGTAAAGTTTTGTTTTTAATTCCATAAATCTGGGAGGTATAGAAGTAATAGAGAAAGTAAACATTCAATAACTCGAAAAGTATAGACTGTAACACGATGCATTTCAAAGAAATGAACAGGAAGAAATTGGATCTTTTTAATATCTTATCAATTCTACTTCCAGAATAGTTACAGTTTTCCCAAACAGATTGAGCTTTTGATACAGTTTTATCAAAAGTTCCATCTAGTAAAGCTCGAAAATGGGGAGAACACCAGAATTTTACCATGGGTCATAGGTTTAGCCTTCCTTGAACTAACTCCTCAGCTCCGCTCCATTTTTGTTGGAGAGCAGCTCGCGGAACGGAACCGAGGATCTCCGACTTCTTTTATTCTGCCGCCAAATAACTTGAGAGCTTTTTCGACTCACTAGTATTTTAAAAGCCCCCATGTCTCACAGACACTACAAACATTCAGGAAACCAGGACCAGTGATACAGCAAATAGAGCGCTAATAACGATACCAATCAGGGCCGCTCAGAAATTCATAAAAGGGGCGCAATACAATTCGCAATGCAGTTAGTTCAGTATGACAGTCGTCAGTAATGAAAGCGGCCGTCAGACAGACGCGAAAAGCTGCATCGAACAAATTTCAGCTGTAAATCTTATCACATGATACGGGATATCATCTTTCAATGAAGCCAATACCTTTGGCCTACACTTTTACACGTGCGACTTCAAGTAGCCCCATAACCAAGCTTCGAAAAGTGAAAGGTCTGGAAAATTTGGTGGCGATTTTGGCGAAAAAGAGCGATGGAAGACATTATTGTCAAATGTCGATAGCAGAAGGTGCTAGGAAGAACAGGAAAGAAGACGTTCCATGCTGCGTGAATGTAACACTGCGAAGCTCTTGCCATTTTTGCAAGAAAAAAACGACACTGCCTCTTTATATCATAAAGTTCGACTGTAACAAAAACTTTTCGAAATGTAACGCTGTGGATTTCTTGAAAGAAAAAGGCGGCCTATAGTAGGATTACACAGTGAACGCCTGCCACACTTTCATCTGTGATGCAATGGATTTCTCAGACCCGTGTGTAGATTCTCTCTCGCCCAGAGTGCATTTACCAAAGTGTATTACATTTGAGTGTATTTACAAAAGAGTACTTTTCGTTAGTCCACAACACATTTGACAGAAAGTCCATCTTGTTTTTCATTTGTTGAAAAAAGCAAACTGCAAATTCATGGCCTTTATGAAAATCGGTTATCTTTACTTCCTGTACGTAGCGGCTTCTGTAAGGACACATTTTGAGGATGATTCTGAGTGACCCTCACACAGCCCAATATAGTAGTAACGCGGGAAATACTAATTTTTCGAGACTGCTACAACGCCACCTGTCAGTTAAAATATCACAATTTCGGCTAAAAGCATTTTCGTTATTAAAATATCTCATGCCTTGCTGTGCATTTCTATTTAAAACGCATTGTGCTGCTGTCTACACTTTACCAAATTATTCATTTTTTCCCTACTACTTTAGGATCATCCGCACAATTACATTTTTTATAATATTAACGCGCTTTTGATACTTCGTTGCATTTTTGTGGGAAAAACTTAGGCTTCTCGTATCTGATTTCGGATAAATGTCAGATTTGTCATAAGTTGCGCAGTATAATAATATATATTAAATACGGAGAGTATTATATATATATATAAATAATTTTCTCTGTATTTAACATATACGTATTTAATATCTATCTGCCTAACTATATATATATATATATATATATGTATATGTATTTAATATGTAAGATAAAAAATTATGTATATCAGCTTTATAATTAAATTTATTAATACATTCTTAATTCTTCATTTTTAATTTGGGTATGTCGTTTCTCTGTTAACAAAATTAACAACTTTTTTGATCTGCGCTATTTCTAGATTTATCTATTCCACAAAGCTTGCGTAACGCTGATGACGTAGTTAATTGCGAACCTAAACTCTGAGAACAGAAACCTTCCTAACGTAAACCGAAACCTTTCTCTTAGCAGCCTGCTACAATGGATAAATGCGTACGTTTAACTTCATCTTCTGGACTGCCTGGACGCCGCTGTGGCCTCTTTCTATCGCAATAGTATTCAAAAATGGAAATATTCTTCAATAGGCACGATTAGAGTGCCAAATGAATTGTGGCCACAAATATGAATTTAAACAAACATGGAATTAAATTCGGCTCAACTTGTTCCTCTTCAGTACGGGTCGACGCTCTCAGCATCAAGTATCTACGTTTCTACGTAGAAAAAACATTGCTATGCATCTACGACTCAGTGTTCCTGCATCAGTACTCCTAAACTTTAATTCCATTATATATATAATATTCCTTAGAAATAAAAAATAATCATTTATTTCAAGAAAGGAATTCTGTAATAAGTTAAAAAATAATGACAATATGTGAATGTTTAGAGATTATTTTATATTTCCTCAAAACAAATTGCTTGGAGACTTATGCAATGCAATATATTGGTGTTATTTATGGTAAATGTCAGATCTGAATATCCGTGGTTCTAGACATTAGGCTGACATTTTAAGAAGTGAAAACTCATTCTAATACCCCTCATAATCTCAATTCCTTTGTAAAGGGAAAGAAAGATTACACCGTCACCCATAAAATTCGTGTCTAAAATCTCTAGATTGTCTTTGTAAAAAGTGATACATATATGCGTCAATTTTTAACATTACCTATGAATTCCGTTTATATTAATTTTGGCTTAAATTTAATTCATACAAAGAAACTGCATTATTAAGAATTTTAATTATAAATATAATGAACAAAATAAGTAAGCATAAATAGAGAAACAGAATCATAAATGCAACATATTTTTTTCTAATTGGATCATTATAGCTCAGATGTAAGGCAACCATCAAATACTTCTGTACAATAATCACAATCCATCATCATGAATTACAATTTATGTAAATCTTGAAAGCATTCAAACGCATTGCATAGTAACTAAACCTGAAAAAAGATAATGGAAGTTGCTAAATTTGAGGAATAAAAAAAACTTGCAGTAAATGAAGCCAATTAATATACGTAACGGTTCAAGCAAACCGACCTCGGACTCATCACGTTTTCAGAGGAGGAGATAAATTAAAAAAACATTTTTATCCATAATTAATTGGAATAAAAATGATGGTTACAAGCGTTAGTTAAGTTCGAATATTACGCTATTAAAATTATTAAACGCGTCATTTTAAATTTTAAACATAGCAAAAAATTTTATTTCTGACTCACTGAATATTATGTTCATCATCAAAGTTTTATATATTTTTCTTTTTTTAAAAATAATTAAGTATTGCCTAAATAATATCTAACTTAGCAGCTTATTAGAATCGCACAAAAATCTGAGATTGAAACCACTCATTTTCGAAGAATAATAGATAAAATGTAAATCCGATGTGAATTAAAATATAAGTTAGACAAAATTCAGAAACGGCTATTTTGCACTAAACTTTACTTTGATATATAATATGTATCTACTTATTCTTTGTTACAGGAAAATATTAAAATGTAAAAAAATTTTAAAAATGTAGTCAAAGTAAAATGACTAAAACAGAAATTCATTTTAAGTGGAAAATAATTATCAGTAAGATGGATAGTTCTTTCTCGTATAAATGCAGGTTACGAAATCAATACTTATTACAAACATTTAACTGATATACGAAGTCTGGAGTTGGTAAATGCAGTTCTCATATGGGAACCTGAGTCGCGAGCTAATGTATTCTAGGAACATTCTAGTGATTGATTGGAGGCAACATTTGAAAAATGTCTCATTACATTTATTAGCATTAAGAACTAAATAAATAAATTATAATGGTATTTATTCGAGTAGTTGATAACTCTGAATAATGATGGTTATTACACGAATCAAGAGAGGTAACTATAATTTTATATCTGCTGCTGAATGAGTGTGTAAATTGCAGAATGTTAGATCCCTAGACTGCTTTGATTTTATCTTGCGCAAGGCTTACCATTACAGCTTTCCGCTATCATCCGTACTCTATAATTACGATTTTATTTTAATGTTTGTAACTGAAACAACTAAAAAGAAAAAAAAAAACACAATTTTTATTAACGCAGAAATAGTGACATGCCAATTTGAAAATCAGCTGAATTACAGTATTTGATAACGGCATGCTCATCAAGTACATCTCTTTTTTATGTACGAAAATCAAGGCATGCTCTAGCAGTCTAAAAATTTTAATTTCACTTAAAAACACTTGAAAAGACCTCATTGTTTGTTGGTATAACAGTACGCCAATTAAGAAAAAGGAATGATAGAAAGAAAGTCAATCTAATAGATCAGATTTTAGTATCAGATTTTAGGATTAAGATTTTGATTTTTAGTTGATCTTTCTCCTAAATTACTATATATGCAGAAGAGTTCTACTCATTTACTAAATAAAACGTTATGAAAACTTTCAATGTTCAGAATGCGCTGGGTTTATTGAAAAGTTCTATTAATGTCGAAGGATTCACACACGAGGTCTATCTTTTCCAAACAGCAAAACGATTCTTCTTTGAAAGTTGGTTTATGTGAAAGCAGAAATAATCGGCTATAGATTTTTGAAGAGTTTTATAGAAAATTTAGCGGTATCAGAGGGGTTAAGAAAAACATTGCAAGACTTTTTTTTCTAATTTTTCTTATGAAAACATATAGCGGTTGAATTTCTGTGAATACTTTATTCAAAATAAAAAGTAAAGATAGTGTCTTAATTGTAAAATAACTTCCCTTTTACTTAACGCATTCGGTGTTAATATGAATAAGTGTTAAAAATGTAAAATAGTGCATTTGGAAATACTAATATATTTTTATTCAATGAAATGAAATCGAATTTTCTCTTTCAGTGCCTTAGCAAATAAGCATGAATTTCAAAATATAAAAAAGGCATTGTTCTTGTAGAAACTTTATTAATACTTTGGACCAAAATTACTTTATTCTTCTTATACTTGGCAATTCAAAATGAAATATCACAAGAAACATTTTAAAGAATCAAGCGCATGAGAGCATAAATAAAAAGACATACTTCTGTAAATACTTACATGTTAAAGTATATGTACAGATCTACTTAGAATGATATAATCTAAATTAAACAAAGGCACCGTACTGAAATCGAAATACCTATATTACTATTAAAAGTAACTACACACATGAGAAAACTCTGAAACAAATGCAGAATTTTAAACATAGGATATTTGCATGACAATATGTAATTTGTGGTTATTTATCTAGAGCCTATCTCAAGAGCTAAAAGGTTAAAGTGTATTGAAAGGTGCAAAAATAATAAGTTAAGGAGGTGGAAATAATCTCACAAGACACAATAATTCTCTCAGACAAAAGACAATACAAACAAGAGACATAAAGTGAAAGATAATAGGATTTGTGTTTGATCGAATACCATTAACTTCTCAGAAAAAATACCGCATAGCTGGTTATTGGTAACAAAGTAAAGCAAATGTAACTGCAATTATAAATGAAATTTAATAAGTATATTTTTGTTATTCCTTGGAAATTCACTACGCTCTAAGTACAAATATATTCGGTTCGCAATTCGCTGTAAACATTCAATAAGTTTAAAGCTATATTTTATTTAAAAAAATAATATTTTTATCTTTCTCTTTCTATAAGAGAAATGCAAAATATTTCTTTGGTTTTCAAAAATGATTTAATTTAAATTTTTCTTTCTAGAAGAATTTTGCATTATTTGTAATGCATAGCGTATTATAATCTCAAATAAATGCAGAGAAAAGATAAATTACGAAGAATGATTTTATGAAAGTAATTTCTTGACCCCTCTATAAAGAAAGTACAGTTGTATTCATGTAATTATTTATTTAATTAAGAGCTGATAAATCCAGTGAGTTTTTATGCTCGATAGGGATTCCATCTTTTAATAATTCTGTGAAAAAAACCAATAGTAAAATCATTTTTAAGTATTAAAAAACTGAAAATAATAATAATTTAAAAACAATCCTTCTTTTATTTTCTTGTACGAAGTAAAGAGAAAATTTCAAGTATCATATTTCAGCGGAAATATTCATTTTATTCATTCCCGAATTCATTTGGAGGATTTGTCTTCGTGACGCGTATGCGTATAAACAGAATGAAGGACTTTTTGTTCCAAAACAGATTGTAAAATGGGTTTAAATTGAATACAAAAGGGAAATTTTTTTTGCTTACGTACGTCTGTTAGTATGCATGCACGTATCTCACATAACTTCAAAAGGAAACTTAGAATGTTCAAATTTAGTATATGAGCCTGCTATAACATCTAGTTGTGCATCTCCCTTTTTCTGCGATTTCAGCTACCTTATTCGGACTGAAAAGTTGCCCAGTGAATCTGCATCAGATATACGTAATGTTTATTGTGCTGCGTTTAATTTTTCCAATCAGTTGCAATGTTTCACACATATTAAGCTCTCTATCACACTATTTGTTGAATATCAACTCCTCTGTTCAAGAGTACATAAATATAATAGCAGTAACGAATTATATTCTTGAGCAATCAAACAAATTTCTTGCATGGAGGTCATTCTTTCTTTTACAATTTTTAACATTGCATCACTAAATGGTTTCGTCGTTAGCATATAGTTTTATGTCGGAGCCATTTTCGCATACTCGCTTGTGATTATGCGGTTTTTCTTGAAAACATGATATGATATCCATCTCTTTATTTGGTAAATTAGAGATTGTCAACTGTATATTCACAAAAATACAAATAAAAAAAACTGATGTGGAAAACAAAAATTAAAAATTCGAAACTAACTAAACTTCGAAATTAAAGTTTCGAATTCGAAACTTTAACAAAAATGGGACCCGGTGCAATTATAAGAATACGTGTCGAGAGCGAAAATCTAACATTTAGCTAGGTTTAAGATCACGTGGCGAGATATCTCGGTTGCGTAACGATTCAACTTTGGGGGACGCTGTAATAAGGAAGTGTCAAAGAAATCTTATGTCATGTGAATTGCAGGAGCTTTCAGAATTAAAAATCTCCAGGTCACCCTAAAGGGTCTAGAGGCGAGCCTCATGTTTCACAGTCTACTTGTGTAACATATCATATAATGTCAAAATTCGAAAGACTAGATTAATGATTGTTTATAACGTAACATAACTAAGACACAATAACACGCCGAATAAATACTAATTCAGAAGTCAAACAACAAAAAGCAGCGTTATATTTACAAAATTTTCACAGGACTAGTTTCGATGGTTTTACCGAACCACCATCCTCAACTGCAAAACCGCAATCATTTGCGGTTTGACTTCTGAATTAGTAACATAACTAGTTAAAAATTATATCTTATAAACTATTAGCTTTCGACGTAAAGAACATGCAAAACCAGTTAGTGGCACTGCTTATTGCGTGTGATGATACTCAATGCAAATATTTATTATACCTATGAATAAGCCTCTTCATATGCTGGAAGTTTCTAATTTCGATATATCTTTTAGGTTTCCTTCATAATATTTTCGAAATTTAATTTTCGGCATATAAGGGCTTTTAATACACCATATCAATTTCGAATCAATAATTCCTTCAATGTATGAAAAATAAAATAATCCAAAAAGTGTCAGTTATTAAATTTAACAGTTAGATATATTGAGCCTTACGTTCATCAAATGCTTTGTGAATATACAAATTCTCGGAAATTAATAAAATTTATGTATCATACGCATTGTAATTAATAATACATGCTAGGAAACGAAACGTTCCTTACGACGCATCAATTTAAATTTTAATAAAAGGGTCTTCTTCTAGAATTTAGCAACATATTAAATAGACCATTACTTTTCTGAGCATATTCTAAAATCAAATTCTTATAGTCTTCTTAATGAGTTTAAACATTTAAGTACATAGACCGTTTTCGTAATTTAAACTTCGGTATATTAAAGTTTCTGACTCTCCTAGAGTATAAAATCCATATATTTTCCTTAATTTCTAACTATAAATTTAGAAATAAGTGCTTCACATTCTTACGGTAATTACTCAAACTGCGATCTATTTTAAAACATTTCGAACATAAAATTTGCATTATATTATAGATGCTTTCAGAAGCATATGTTCCGTTCTAGCTATCGGAAGCTTTGATTGAGATTTAAAAGAATGTTTTTAAATAAACTTAACGTCAGACATTTAACACATTTTGAAAGTAGCAAATTCCGTGCAAAAATATGGAAATATTTTAGACAAATTTTTATCTCTGCAAATATGCGAAAACTAATGATAAATATTGTATAAAATTCATTGTAAGGCATGAACCTGTTGTATATACACTATTATGGTTAAACACAGTCACATTGCATTATTGATATTAACACATTTTTGTCTAAAATATGGTTGGGTGTGTATGGGTTCGTAATAGATTGAATGCACACAGAACCGATGATAGCTTAATAAAATGTATTTTATCCAAAGAAACGCTTCATAGTTCTGGAACTTTCCACAAAAATACTTATACAGATCTTCACAATATCGTCGAGTACAATCAGTAGTTCCACTTCAGATTAAAATAACGGAATACAAAGCGCATGTAAAAGGCGAAGCTCTCACATATATCTTAGTACTCCGAAAACGTCCTTCTGAACTAACAACTATTACTACAATCTCGTATACTTTTTTAAATTACTGGAAAGTGTATAAGGGCCTGATACGGTTACAGTTACATATATAGATTCAATACAGTTATTCAATTGCAATACCCATTACAGTTATACAGAGGCCGGACCAAAATGTTGCCGAATTTGACGACTATTTATCTAGTTGGCGTTTTGGTAATTTATCGCCAAATTTGGCGATCAAAATTAATCGCCAAAACCATCGCTACTTTGCAATATCTCACCAATTTAGCGATATAGCCAATTACTCGATGTTAAATAGACTTGCCCCTGACTTTTTACACATGTACAAAACGCGAACAACTTTGAAAAACTCATGAACGTTTTAAGAAAAGAATCAATTCTTTTTTTTAAATTTCAACCGAAGTAATTTACTTTTATAAATTAACATTAATAAATTTATAATATATGTTTTATTGTTTGTTTAAAAATTTCAATGCTGTTATTATTTCAATGCTGGAATTACGAGAACTGACTATAAGTTTTCGTATCTATGCATTGCAAAAGTTGGTTTTTCAAGGCTTTTCAAGCATTCAAGCTTTGATTCACGAAAAAGGCGAGAAAAAATATACACAAATTTATTGAAAAGTTTTACGGCTGCCTGCTTTTTGTTTTCCGATATTGGCCTTACTATTCTAGATTTAGTCAAAGCTATACATCGATGTATTTGAACATAAAGATGGAGAACCAGGTCCTTCAGGGTCTTTTTTTTTATTCTTCATCTCAGCCAGAAGGAAAAATCAAATATTTAGCATGCTTCGTAGTTGTGGGTGCGGAAGTCTCTGTGGCTATACGCTAGGAAACAGGCTGGATTTTGTGATAAAAGTGGGAAGAGTAATGATGAGGTATTTGAAATGTTGTAGTATACACATAAAAAAGAAACAGTTAGTCGTTAATTAATATTTCTCTGACCGATGCGGTAATTACGCGAGTGATCAGCAAAACACAATCAGGCAAGTTATCTGTTATTGTTAGGGATGCCAATGTTCCAAACACATAGTTAAACAGTGAGACGTGAAGGTTTTGAGAATGTTTTGTAAGGCATTTTCTTGAGAAAAATATCTGATGTGAACACATAACTTTGCCCCAATTCTACGTTTTAAATAATAACAAGCTTTACTTAAATCTCGTTTTATTAAAGCACCAGAGGTTCTACTAGTCTCGAAACTCAGTTTTTTTCCTTGTCACTTTTGCGTCAAAATCACTTTTCAAATTGTCACCACCAAATATTATCAAGGTGTTTTGTTTTAAAAAAAGATATTGTTGCGTGCGTACGGGTTCGTTATGAAATGAATGCACAAGTCCGATGAAAAATGAACAAAAATTTATTATTATCACAACAAAAATGCTTAAATTTTCTCAAATTATCATGCAGTATTACAATATCTCACAGTAGTTTTCTTTTAACTACTCAAATGTCAATAGAACGTAATTCAAAACAGCTAAAGAACGCTAATCCGCGAATTCGCTACAATCAACAACAGTAGTTTTCTAAACAACAACAAACTAAGCAACTACTACAAACTGAGATGTTTTCCTCCTTTTATAAGATTTTAAAATCACGCGCTAGAATTTTCCAGTACTTTCTCGAAATCAAAAAGAGATATTTATTTATTTAATGCACGCGCTCTTGTATTTTCAATTTTCCGGCTTAGCTTTCTTTTAATATTCGTCACGCGCTGCACTGCGCGAGAAATAAAACCATTTAATTTCTAATTGAACTAACATTAGCTTTTTAAATACCAAATTCGTAACACTGCCCCCTTCCCAAGGACTGCACGTCCCGGGCAGTACAATCCCTGGACAGGAAGCAAAACTTACAACTGTGGCATAAATGCATTAATAAGCATTACATTACAATAATAAACAACATGAACAATAAATGCAATACATAAAACAAATCAAATGCTATCAAATACAAATCAAATACACATTTAAAAACAAAAATGGACCATGGTCTTATACTATTTACAATTATTTACATTATGTACTATGGCCATAGTAATGAGCTAACCTGTCGTAATGAACGACTTTAGGTTTAGAGTTCGAAGACTTACGAATCCGAACCACGACGTCATTCAGCCTGTTTAGGACTGTGTACGGCCCATCCCAAGGTGACTGTAATTTCGGACAAAGTCCTTTCCGTCGAGTCGGATTCCACAACCACACCTTGTCTCCTTCGTGGAATTGATGTTCAGTAGCTCTTGTGTCGTATCGGGTCTTCATCTTCTCCGTCGCCAAGTTGACTCGCTCTCGTGCAAAATTGTGCATCACTTCAAACCGGGCCTGGAGATCTTGAATATATTCCTCAGACGATGAAGGAGCATCCGGAGGGCGGCCAAACAATAGATCACAAGGCAGACGAAGGTCAAGACCGAAGAGCATCTGTGATGGAGAATAGCCGGTAGTCTCGTGGACAGCACTGCGGTAAGCCAGTAAAAAGAGTGGTAATTTCTTGTCCCAGTCCTGTTGGTTTCTGGAAACCACTAATGAGAGGTTATTAAGGATGGTTCGATTGAACCTCTCTACCATGCCGTCCGACTGGGGATGCAATGGCGTCGTTTGAGTTTTGTCACTGCCAAGTAGTTTGCATAGTTCTTTGATTACTGCCGAGGCAAAATTCCTTCCCTGATCGGAATGTAACTGAAGAGGCACTCCGAACCTGGAAATCCAGTGCTGTATCATTACCTCAGCTACTGTGACTGCCTCTTGATCAGGAATAGGATAAGCTTCAGGCCACTTGGTGAAGTAATCAATGACAACGAGTATGTATTTGTTGCCATCAGCAGTTCGTGGCAGAGGTCCCAGGATGTCAAAGGCGATACGTTCAAAAGGCGCACCTACGTTGTAACGTTGCAGTCTGCCTCGGCTGCGTTTCCTCGGTCCTTTCCGACCTGCACAGGCATCGCAAGATCGGCACCACTTTTGCACGTCATTCTTTGCATTATTCCAGTAAAAGCGCTCACGAACTCTCTGTAAGATCTTCATAATTCCAAAGTGACCTCCTGTAGGGCTGTTATGTAGTTCTTTGAGGACATCAGGACTCCGGGATCTCGGAAGTATCAGTTGCCATCGGAACGTCTTCCCATCATCCGACTCGAATTTCCGGTATAAGACGCCGTTCCGAATGTGAAGTGAATCCCAGAGTGCCCAGTATTGTTTTGTTGTAGGACTACAGATAGAAATGTCCTGCCATGTAGGTTTTCTGTTTGATGACTCTATTAAATCAAGTATGGGTTTAATGTCGCGGTCTTCCAGCTGGTCTTTCCTGACTTCATCATCACTCCACGGGTCTCGAGCAGCCGATGTTGATGTTGTAATTTGTCTTGCGACCGGAGTCAGCAGTTCGTATTTCGCTTCCACCCTGGAACAATATCGGCAGTTTTCTTGGCAAGGTCTTCTAGACAGGGCGTCGGCGTTTCCGTGTGATGATCCCTTACGATGACGGATAGTGATGTCATATTCTTGGAGTCTCTGTATCCACCTGGCTATTTGACCCTCAGGATTTTTGAAATTTAAAAGCCACGCCAATGAGGCATGGTCCGTGCGGAGGAGGAATTTTCTCCCGTATAGATAATAATGGAAATGTTCTACAGCTTTGACTATGGCGAGCAACTCTTTCCTTGTGACACAGTAATTCCTCTCCGGTTTAGACAGGCACTTGCTCCAGTAAGCTACTACACGTTCTTGGCCGTCTATTTCTTGGGACAAAACAGCACCGACACTTTCATTGCTCGCGTCGGTGTCGAGAATAAATGGTCTGTCGAGCTGAGGATACGTCAGGATTGGAGCAGATGTTAAAGCTTCCTTTAAGTTGTTAAATGCATCCTCGCATTCCTTTGTCCACAAGAATCTTTGCTTGCTCTCTGTCAGCTTGTGAAGTGGTCTTGCGATGGAAGAAAATTTCTTCACGAATCTCCTATAGTAGGTGCAAAGCCCTAGGAAGCTTCTCAGCTGATGGACATTTTCGGGACGCGTCCAGGATTTAACCGCTGATACCTTTTCAGGATCCGTGCGCACACCTTCTGCAGAGATGACATGTCCCAGGTAAGTCACTTCCTTTCGAAACAATTTGCATTTAGCGGGAGTCAGCTTCAGATTGGCCTCTTTCAGTTTCTGAAGCACCTTTCTAAGATTTTCTAGATGCTCTTCAAAACTCTTTCCGACGATGATGATATCGTCCAGGTATATCAGACAGGCTTCGTAAGAAAGGCCTTTCAAAACAGTCTCCATAAGACGTTCGAATGTTGCCGGCGCATTACACAGTCCAAACGGCATCACTTTGAACTGCCAAAGTCCTTATCCCGTAGTAAATGCCGTCTTTTCTCGGTCATCAGGATGGATTTCTACCTGCCAATACCCACTCTTTAAATCAAGTGTTGAGAACCACTTGCTTCCAGAAAGAGTGTCTAGAATGTCATCAATTCTAGGAAGAGGGTAACTGTCTTTCTTCGTAACCTCATTCAACCGGCGATAGTCAACGCAAAATCTTGTTGAGCCGTCTGTCTTTCTGACTGATGGGAGATGCCCATGGACTCGCTGAAGGCTCGATGACATCGCCTTCTTCCATATCTTTTAACAGTGTTCGCACCTTTTCCTGTTTAGCAAACGGTAGACGTCTTGGATGTTGCTTGATCGGGGGATGATCGCCAGTATCTATTCTATGTTGTGTCAAACTAGTTCTACCCACGTCAGAAGACGAGCGGGAGAAAACAACTTGAAGATCTTTAATGACGCGATCGGCAGCATTTTTCTCTTTATCGTTTAATTGTGCATTCTGCAATAACTCCGATGTAATGCTCTCTGAGGACACGGATTCTGGGATGTTACTTTTTTTTTCAACGCTGGTTACTGGAGTACATGTTGCAACCACTTCACCTTTCTTAATAACTCTCGACTTTTCAGTTACATTGGCGACTCTCACCGGGATAACCGTTCTGGATAGGTCGACGAGTGTTGAGGCTACTAATACTCCTTTTGGGATATTACAGTTATTGGGATATTCTATGATGCCGTAGCGGAAATTTCTATTTTCGGCTATGGATCCAGGAAGTAAAATTTCTGTTCTTGCCGGTATTGTAATATAGTCTTGTGCTATGATTTTATGGACAGATTTAACTTCTTCATCATTAACGAGAAATAACGCTATGTCCTCAGATGTAGAATGCAATTCGTTATTTTTAAAATCCAAGGAAAAATTGTATTTCCTTAGAAAGTCCAATCCGAGTATGCAAGAATCAGTGATTTCTGCTACATATGCCGTGTGATGGTAAGCGGCACTTCCAAACGTGATGTTAACATTTACTTTTCCGTCGATGTCGATCTTCTCACCGGACACAATCTGGAGGGTAACGCAGGGCGGCGTCCAGATAAGTTTGTTTCCTAGTTGTTGAGCCAAATCTTTTCGGATGATGGTGACGTTGGCTCCTGTATCTATAGTCATATTGCACGGAACTCCATTAATATGTCCTATTATGAAAAGTCCATTACTGCCGCCTCTCACTGCAGAAATCTGAAGCGCTTTAAACGGGGGCTTTTCATTATCTGGCAACCTCCGCCCCGCGAGATGGCCACTAATTAGTTTCCCTGCTGCTTGTTAGAAGCGGTCTTAACATCAGTACCCTGGGGTGTTTTGCAGTTTCGTCGTATGTGTCCTTCAGCACCGCAGTTCCAGCACTTAACGGTCGGTTTCTTCTCACCAATATTCCGTCTCAAGGCGTTCAGTTGTCTAGTTAAATCGTCAAGTCGAGCGGTGACTTGATCCCCTGGCTCCTGAACTTGAGCAGCTCTGACTGGGTGGCGGTCTCGACGAGTGGCTTGCTGGGCTGCCTCAAATTTCATGGCGTACACTAGAGCACTTTTTAAATCTTTTACATCCGCCATTCGTAGAGCTTTCTGTATTTCAGTATCTCGGATGCCGTCGATAAAGTATTGCAAGGACAGGATTTCCCTTGTTTCTGTCGGGCATTCCGAAAAGGCGAGATGGGACAGCCTTTCAACATCCGCGGCGAGCTCCTGAAGTGTTTCGGTAGGCTTCTGTTGACGAGATTTTAATTGGAGCCTGCTGTAGTCTTTTAAACACTTCTCCCCAAAGCGCAACTCCAAGGCGCCGGACAGAGCTTCGAAATCTAACCTTTTGTTTTCGGGAAGAGTCTGAAGGATATCCGCTGCGTCGGCTCTTAGAGAAGCGGCGAGATGACAGGCCTTAGCTTGGGAATCCCATCCATTCGCATCCGCCACGATAGAAAATTGTGTCTTATACACCTGCCAGGAGGTCTTCCCATCATATGTGGATAGCTTCAGAGGTGGATGAGCAGGCATTGGTAAGAATTTAAAATCATCACTCCTGCTCCCTGCCGACGCTACGAATTTCTTTAAAGTATCCATTTCTTTGGCAACTGCAGAAACTCTCTCATCAATTTGTTCTTTTACAGAAGAAACTCTTTCTTCTATTTCTTCTTTCACCGAAGAAACTCTTTCTTCAATATGTCCAACTTTATTTTCAACTGCGTCAATTCTGCCTTCCATAGCTTCAAATTTATTTTCTATTATGCAAGTAATTTCTCTTTTCATTTCTTCTTGACCAGCTTGAACGGCTTTCATTTCGTCCTTAACGGATTCCTGGCCCAATTTCATTTCTTCCTTAACGGATTCCTGGCCCAATTTCATTTCTTCCTTAAATGATGCTTGGCCAGCTTCCATCTTTTCTTGGAATGCAGCAAAAGCACTAATGAGCTGTCTCAATTGTTCTTCCATCGCTCTTGTTATTGGCATTCAAATCCCACTTCTGACACCAAAAATTGTTGCGTGCGTACGGGTTCGTTATGAAATGAATGCACAAGTCCGATGAAAAATGAACAAAAATTTATTATTATCACAACAAAAATGCTTAAATTTTCTCAAATTATCATGCAGTATTACAATATCTCACAGTAGTTTTCTTTTAACTACTCAAATGTCAATAGAACGTAATTCAAAACAGCTAAAGAACGCTAATCCGCGAATTCGCTACAATCAACAACAGTAGTTTTCTAAACAACAACAAACTAAGCAACTACTACAAACTGAGATGTTTTCCTCCTTTTATAAGATTTTAAAATCACGCGCTAGAATTTTCCAGTACTTTCTCGAAATCAAAAAGAGATATTTATTTATTTAATGCACGCGCTCTTGTATTTTCAATTTTCCGGCTTAGCTTTCTTTTAATATTCGTCACGCGCTGCACTGCGCGAGAAATAAAACCATTTAATTTCTAATTGAACTAACATTAGCTTTTTAAATACCAAATTCGTAACAATATAATGAAAAATCTGCATGTATGTATGTCCCGCGCATTGTCTAAACATGACGTCAAATTCTTAACATGTAGTTCTTCAACTGACTATGGTCACCTCGAAGTCTGAATTTTGAATTTCTTTTGGATTTATTTCATATCTTCCACACACTTGACGATTTTTTTAATAAACTCAGGTATATGAAAGAGATAAGTGATAACATTGCTCGAAATAAAGCATTTTTATCTCTAGCCCGCCAGACTGTTGCAATTCGGCAAAACGGAAAATAAATAAATTTTAATTTCCAAATTCGGCTGTTTGAAAGCAATGTGTCGCTGCTGCCTCAAGCAGAATATTTTTTATCTTCATGCATCAGTAAAATATATCGAGTATTTTACTATAAATGCCAGTTTGTTTTATATAAAAATGAGTAGTTTACCTCTAAGTACTATGTCTTTTTAATAAGTATAAATTTTTATGGTGTCTTTGAATACCACGTTTCTAACCACGTTTGACATTTCAACTGGAAGTCATTCGCCCCCTATACGTAATTCTTAACACAATAAAGCAAAACTGCTTGAAACACAATAATGATACTGGCTATATCGATATATCTTTTATCGATTTAGCCATTATAATAACTAATTTGAAAAGATTGTTTAATTCACTTGATTAATTTAAAGAAATTATATATAATTTTAAGCGTAACATAAGAAAATTTTTTAATGACAAAAGGTAAACAAATCAAATATGTCAAAATAGGGGAATCACATTATCGTAATATTACTCGAAGGCACAAAACTTAAAAAGGAAAGAAAGAAAAGGAATCAAATCTAAAAAGGGGAAGAAACTAAAGAACTGAAATGTTTCTTATTTCCACTTGATCTAATCTAGAGTTAGTCTTATGAAATTCTACTAGCTCAAAACGGAAAATAAGATTACGAGTTTTTACTTTAAGGAAGTTTATTTTTCCTCCTACTTAATTTCTTTAGCGAAGTTGAAGCAGTCGGTATAACTTTTCTGCGTATCTTTAAAGAGAATTCGATGTACTTTTTCACTGTAGGTCTTCATTTTAATGCAAATTCCGGATACATAGCTTTTCATACTTTATTATCATATGGATATCACATGCTTCTTTATTATCACACATGATCTTATTTTGATGGTCACTGACATTTGAATTAAAAGACGATATTTTGGTTTGGTTTGGTTTAGTGAATGATTGCAAAGCACTCCAGGGCTATCTGCCCAATGGGAGGAAGCCTTTGTGGAGGACTTTATAAGGGAATCTGGCTCGTATACACGTTACGCAAACGCCCACGCAGCCAGCCCGTTCATCGGGATTCCTCTCTCCGGATCGAATTACCAGTGTTCAGGGACCTTACCGCTTAGCCACTGGTGAGTCCATTATAGAAGAACTTGCTGCACGATGAGTAATGGCAAAACTAAAACTGGTAGAATTATCTGTAACAATTTTTAAAGTTTATTTCCTATTGCATTCTATCACGGGAAAATCTTTTAATCTAATAAAAAGGACGTTTACAGTCGCAAAGATCGCGACAAATCATCGCGGAGAAAACAACGCAAGGTGAAAATGTCGTGGTACAAAACATCATGGGGGAAAAGAAAGCAAAGAGAAAACATCGCAGTTCTTAAACATAGTGGTACAAAATATTGCGGTCGAAAATAAAACGGTTCAATAAACTTCGCAGTTTAAAAACATCGTCGTCGAAAATATCGTGGTAGAAAATAAAGTACCTACAAATCATCGCATGACGATGACATCGCACACATGTGTTTTCCAAATCCCATACTGACATATTATATAACTGACTTTCGTCATATCTAACAAATCCACATCCAGAAAATTGATTGCCCACTATACACGAAAACTTTAACGCCACTTTAAGAATAAACGGAAACAAAACAAGATATAATTTTCATTAAAACAATATCAGATTCGCGAACTTGAAAGAAAGTAATTTGATAATTAACTAAGCAATTTTTTTAGAAGTAACCTCATGCAGTTATTTATCTTCGTTTTCTAAACATTTTTCGGCTGTATTTTTCATGAAAAATTATGGTTTAAACTTTATAAAATAATAATAATTTGTTAATGACCTTTGTTAATTAACTATGCAAATTTAAAATTCTATTAAGCGCTATGAGTTGCATTCATTTTCTACTCATTTTCAATTTTTAAATGCTTAAGTTTCCTTCTTCCTTTTTCAGCAAAAATGTATTAGTTCATTCAAAAATATGAAATATAAAGTAAAAAAACCCCTCTTTCCTTCTTACGCTCCCAAATCATTATGCGAAAGTACTTTTACAACTTTTAAATCCTGAAACAAGCATATGTGCGATGTTATCGTCATGCGATGATTTGTAGGTGCTTTATTTTTTACCACGATATTTTCGACGACGATGTTTTTAGACTGCGTAGTTTTCGAACCGTTTTATTCTCGACGATGATATTTTGTACCATGATGTTTTAGAACTGCGATGTTTTCTCTTTGCCTTCTTTTCTCCCACGATGTTTTGTACCACGACATTTTCGCCTTGCGTTGTTTTCTCCGCGATGTTTTTGTCGCGATGTTTCCAACGGACACAAAAAAGCACAGACGAGCTGCTCATCTGTTTGTCAATTTAAAAAAATGAAAATAAGCATTTCAAATAGTGTATAGGAAAGAGCTGGGAGGAAATGGCTATTCACAGTAACATTTATATTTTATATTTAAAATCAGGTGTTCCAAAATGTATATCAATCATACATTGCAAGTTTAATTTAGAAGTAAATGGAACAATTTCGCCAAATTTCATTTCTAATTTACTAGTTTGTTTTACTCCAAAGTATTAATTTTTTTACTTGAGTTCTTTATTTTACTTACTTCTTTATTTTCTTTGTCTCTTTACTTTCCATACTTTACTTACTTAACGTCGAAATCTTCACTTCTTTAATTTCTATATTTCTTATTAAAAGGTAGCGGAACCAGATTACCACCTGCGCTCGCAACGCCTGGAATGCACAAATATAATGTAAAAACATGCAATGTGATAATGTAGCAAAACATATAATCTTAGTAGGGAAGTCAAGCTTATTCACATGCGTTCAAACAAAATAAGCCCAATAAAGCCGAAAAGGAGCACATGAAATTTAAAGTTAGAAGTTTAGCAAAGAGATATCCAGGTCTTGAACCGCCTAACGGTCTTCAGCCCTCTCAAATGACTCCAGCAAAAAACGCAAAATTAAACATTGATAGTGGAAGATTATTTCAAGAGACATGGACAGAATCATTTGGTGTTACTGAACACAATAGGAAAGCATTGTGCATTATGTGTTGTGTGTCACACGGCATTTTAACATCAACCACAAGACTGCTGCCGAACTTGACGAAGCTGACCGGAAGTTCCTTATTGAAGGGAAATTGAGGAATTATAATTACTAGAAAGTTGGTTTTTGCAATTATCAACAAACCATCTAACAACGGACAGCTTTCAAATTTCACTGTGCCTGGCAAAACACGGTACGCCGCTCTCCCTCTCCGATGGGGATTAACTCAAAGAGGTGTTGGGTACGCGGCCCGAAAATGGTTTGCCACCGCTGACTTAGAGGATTTAACCTGACATGAAACCCTAACCGGGAGTAATCTTTTTTTGTTGCTACGTCTTTCATTCTAAATGCAATTTATGCATTATAATGTATATTTTCTCCCTTCTTTCTGCACGCTTATTGTTGTTTCTGCATGCTTATCCATATTACATGGAACAATGTTTTCCAGAGACTGCTCCAAAGAGAGGTTGGACTTCGACACGCAATTTTGAGGAAGAGCACCTCGGGGTGAATCCGGGGGGTCTTCCACCAATCCACGCGAGAGGACTTTCGGTTCGCCGCATATTCAGAATCCCCCATGCCGCACTGACAATAATATACCATTTACAAACATTCATGTCTTCTCCGGAATTCGAACCTGGATCTTTCGGTACCGTAGTAGGCTCCCCCAACCACTATACTGTCTGGGCGACTTCTGCATGTTTTCGTGGTGTAATTGGAAGTGTATTCAAGAGGTTCAGGGTTCGAGTCCCAGCAACGGAAATGCCCATTTTTCGAGTCTCCTGCTTCAAAATAACCTAATGACTGTACAAGTGGTACTCGAGCTCTTAACCTCTCGAATACGTATCGAGTAAGCTTCCAATTATACAAAGAAAACATGTTCAAAGACGGAAGAAAATACCTTGCAACACATTTAAAATAACTTTAAAATCAGACTTTTCCTTCAAAACGGTTTGTAATGTTTTAGAAATAGCTTTACGAAATTATGAGCAAAAATGTTTTTCATAATTCTTAACTTCAAAAATACAGCTGACTTTTTTATATAATTAAATGCAAAATGAAAGAAATCAATGATTTCTTTTTTCTTTTGAAGATGATAAGTAATTTAAATTTTATGATATCTTTTTCATGCAAAACTTAAGTAACATTTAATATTAATTGTGAGTATTTTTTATACATTTTGGAGAGAATATATTTCATCGATGATTTGCACTACTAATTTAAAATCTTCTCTTAATCAAACTTAATTTTTTAAAGAATGATTTTATATTAATTGCTTTAAAATAATTTTTTAGAATTTTTATTTCTTTCAGCTATAATTAAAGTCTGAAAGCATCCCTTACTCTAAGACACTTAATTTAAATTAATTCACAATTTACTTATTTAATTCATGACTCCATTAATTTGATCAAATTCAAGCAAGAAGCAAATTTTAGGTTAGCACTCCAAATGTAGCTATATAATTCTTTTATGAAACTTTTACGATCATCCTTCCTGAAAAAAAGGTCAAATATAAGACATATTTGCTTTTATGTTAATGAATTAGCACAATCTTCGATAATTTTCTGTAGCAAAATTTCTTTAATTAAAATATTTTAAATCAGTAATCTCTCCGTTAACTGAGGGATTAATACTTCGGAATATTTTATAAAGAAATTGCAAATATGAACTCTGCGTGTTTTAAACTAATTTCATATATAGGATGTAAGCTCTTTAAATATGTACGACATTATAGCTGCATAAAGAAAAATGTTTTTCTAACAAAACGATTTATTAAACTCAAGTTTTTAAAATAAAGCTTCCATTTTGCTAAAGTAATCCCAAGACGAAGAAAGAGTTCTTATGCAAATTTACGGAGTTATGAAGTAATAGGCTCAAATATTTATATGCTTACATATATTATATGATTTATGCCCAAATATATTGCTTTCTATAAACGTTTTCCTTTCTTTTTACTGAAGACATAAAATATTTGAAGAAAATGAATAAATGTAAGTTATTCTGATGTTTACTTCAGGTTACCAGGCACGCAAGAAGCTGCAAAAGCAATCTTTGTTTTTTCTGAACTATAAATCGCTGCTTTTATCTAGAATTTTTAAAACTCGTAAAATAATGTTAAAAATTAGATCCCTTCCAGTACATGTGGAGCATCTCTCACATTAATATAAGTAGCAATTGAAATTTTAGTATTACCTATTTGTATCTATGTTTTGATAAAAATAAAAGTCAAAAATGAAATTCTGTTTCATCGAAACTATGTTAGACATGCATCACAATTATATTAATAAATATCTGATGTGAACAATGCATGACTTTCTTGTACGGCATATTAAATTATACACATTTTTTGCTGCCCTCCGTTTAAACTTATTTCATTAGAAAATGTATTTCTCATTCAATCAATTCAGTTCTGACTTCGCGGCAAGTCAAAAATACATAAAAACTGTAGAATACAGAAAAACCTAAAACACCAAATAAAGTTTAAAAAAAACAATTTTTACAATTAAAATTAAAGTTTCTACGCCAAAACAAGCAATGCGGTCAGTTGGCAGGAAGACAAAAGTTTAGGTGTACAAAATTTAAACTTAACGTTTGGTCACACTGGGAAAAAGGACAATAAAATTGGTGCATTTATCTGATCTATTTATAGTTTTGCTTGATGCTCCAGTCATAATAATCTATTAGAAAATAGGACGATATGACTCACAAGTAGCAAACAAAAATGGGAACTATGAAGATTAATTTGGAAGAGCTTTTTCTTGACACTGAAGTGAAACATGCTGAAACATTAACTTATTTAGAGCACTTTCCTTTTCTTCTCAATTAATTCTGATTTTGTCTGGAGTATATTTATTAATTGTAATACCCTCGCAGCAATAAATCAAAATCACAAGACAAGGGTAAGAATTATTTTCAAATTAATTACTTCGTTGAAAGCACACAGAATGATTAATTTTGGTCTTGCTAAGGCGTCAAGAGGTTAGGAATCGTGGGTTCAACCAAGTGCTAACATTTTGCAGCTGCTGCTGAAATAAATTACCCTTTTAAAATTTATGGTTCTTTTCTCTTTTCTTAATGCTGCTTGCTAGAATACTTTGCATGCTTCCTTCTCCAAAAGTTGGCATTTTGTTTTTTTAATAATATGTGCTTAACATAATATAAAGTAGCACAAATTATTTTTGTTTTCATTAAACAGTATAAACTTATAATAAGCTAATGCAATCAAACTCTCTTCAGATATTAATTTCAGTGTAGAAGTAGATGTTAGATACAGTTTATTAAAATGCAGGAATTAGGATTATAAGAATTGTATTAACTATTATAAAAATTATAAGAATTGTATATTAGAAATTTTGCCAGAAATATTTACGAATTAATGATTTTAATAAACGTCATTAATCTAATTACTTGATTGCATAGGTTTTACGTAAAAAAGAAAATGTTTGCAATTCGAATATTATTTTTTTTTCATATACTGTAACTTTCTAAGCCAATTTTTTTCAGTCGGCTTTCTTGGCAGAATGATGATCTGATGATCTCATTTACATTGTAGATAAATGTAGACATTTTTAAGGTGATTTTTTGGTGTCCTTCTCTTCTTGCCGAATTTTTATAAATTATTGCAATAAACAATACGTTTTCCATACTAAAGAGATTGCCGAATTTTAGAATAATTACAAATTTTAGAACAAGTTCCGGGTCTTCACCTCTTCTTCAGCTTTTTCAAGACTTCTCTTCAACTTAATAATTACCATGAACTCAATAATTGCTCTGAAGTCTGCATTGCTGCACTGCTACCTCTTCACGCCTCAATTTCTCACTGAATTACTAATTTCTACGAACTTGTACAACGCTATTTTCAACATCCGAAAAGAGATACGTTTACTATACTGGGATAAGGCTATGTCCAGGAGCCCACTACAACGGATCGTTAGTTCACCGAGGGGTTAAATAACATTCATGACTGAAAACTGTCGTATATTTGCAGTTATTTGGAGCTGCAAGTCAAAACACTGACAAAAGTATACATTGATTTCCCCGACCTTTTATTTTGGCACATTGTTACGATTTCGGTTTCGGTTTATTAGATTATGGCAAAGCACTCGAGGGCTATCTGCCTTAAGGGAGGGATGCCTTCGTGTAGGACTTTTTAAGGGAAACTGACTCGTATACACGTTACACATGGAGAAAACCACGAAACCACCCATGCAGCCAGCCCGTTCGCGGCATTCGAACCTTGGACCGAACTACCAGTGTTCAGCGACGTTACCGCTCGGCCGCTGGTGGGCGCATATTGTTACGAATTTTGCACCTATATGAATAATTTTAGTGAAATAATATGTGAAATGTTTGTATTTTCTTTCTTTAATCTAACATGAAAATCTAAAAAAGCAAAGCATGCCGGAACAGTAAGAACAAAGCGGCAAGTCTATTTAAGATTGAGTAAATGACTAAATCGCTAAATTGGCGAGAAATCGCCAAGCTGGCAGTGGGTTTCACGATTAATTTCTATCACCAAATTTGGTGAGAAATTACCAAACGTCGCCAAACTTGGACACAGTTTGGCGACATTTTGGTTCGATCTCAGTATCATTGTAATGGATACTGTAATTAAATATCTTAATTGATGGTATATATAGCTGTAACCTTATACAGCTGTCATATGCCTTCCAGCAATTTCGAGAAGTAATTGATATCTCTCGGGAGTCAAGAGAAACGTAAATCAGTTTCCGAGTAGTCGTTAGTTCAGAGTGACTTCGAAGTAATGAAATATACCTGAGAGTTTCGCCTTTTAGATGAACTTTTCATACCGCTGTGTTTAACGTTCTTAGTAGTTAAAAGTAGTAACTACTGATTCTACTCAGTGATACTGTGAAGAGATGAGCGAGTATTTTTGAGAAATATTCCAGATTTGTGAAGTGTTTCTTTGGATAAAATAAATTGTATCAAGCTATCATTTTTTTTGTTTTTACGACACACACAGTTTTTACGAACACAGTTTTTACGAACGGGCACACAGTTTTTACGAACGCGTGTGCTTAAAATTTCAAGTTTAGTCTTTAATTTTACAGTTTTGAAAAGAAAAGTTTTGAAATAATACAATATTTCGGTATTTATTTGAAATTTAATTTAATTACAGTAAATTTTGAATATACCTAATAAATATAACGAGAACCAATAGAATATTCTGAAAATCAGAATAATTAGTTTATTCTTCCTTTTTTACTGACCAAATACGTGTTTGCACTCATGTGAATGAATGAGTTAAATTTCACATTTTTCATTAATCGAATTTTATAAGCGAAAGATTATAAAGCTGAAAAAAATACAATAAAGCTGTAAAAATATTATTTTTGAAAACTAATATACAAAATACATTTTTTCGGCAAAATTAAACTATAAAACTGTTTGAAAACTAAATCATCATAATGAACACTCCTAAACAAATGAACACTCCACGAAATAAAATAAATTAAGCCTTCGAATAATCTTGAATGCTTTAAAATAAATATTTCGAGCCTTCGAAAATCATCAAGCCTTTCGATTGAAAATTTGATATACACAAGGATCTTCTTAAAACTATAAATCTCTACATAATTCGAGAATCTGAAGCGTTTACCTATTCATATGTTCATCTGATAGACGATAACTCTCTGAAATCTGACGTGCAATTTACAGCTCACTCTTAAGCAGATAAATTAAGTGCAATCTAAAGAGAAAGGCACGTTCATGAAATATATTAAACTCTGCGTTCATGTTAAAATTAAAAATTTGAATTAGTTGTAGTGCATAATTACTGGCTCCTACAGTAAAAGACTACCTTTTGTTTTCATTTCAAAATATGTTTCGCGTTTTCGAGAAACACTTTCCTTTAAAATAAATTATTTCCGATGGAGTGCATTGTTAGTTTATCTTACTTCGCGGCGTAGTTAACGTAATGAAGAAAGAAAATTTATAATAATAAATTTATAAGAAAGTCTGAAAGGTTTCATATTTTAACGGTCCCTCAAAAGGATTTGTTAACGATTTTTATGCTCTCGCTGAACTGGTAGTCTACCCCTCTACTGTTAAACTCACTCCTAAGCAACCATTTCTTTTTTTTTTTTTTTTTTTCGGAGGGGGGTCTTTTTAATTAATTCGTGCCTAAGCCATATACAATTCCACAGTAAAATTACAAAAAAATTTAAAAGCAGCATAGCATTACACGTTTAGAATTCCCGATGCAGCGCTAAGTGTTGGCATATATTTTTCTTTCTTTTTTTTCCTCCAGTCTTTTCTCATTCAATCATATCACTGTTCAGTTTTGATTACCGAGATGGCTTTACGAAACTATTTTTTGCCTTTTTATTATTAACGTTATGTTTGTTTATTTTATTTATTAGATATCACGTTCTTGACGTTTACGCTAGCTAAGTCTCGATTCAACAGCAAAATCACAAAATATTTAAAACAGCATATCTTTAGAATTTCCGACAGAGAGTCGCGCGCTGGAGATAAAAATGTTTTTTCCTGTAGAGTTGCCACCGCTCGCTTTGACATCTTTGAGTTTGTTAATCAAAAACTCGTTAAAGGCTTCCAAAATATGAAATACATAATAAAAAAATTCGAAATCCAAATTCCGGCTTCCTGGGGCTCACGTTCGGGTGGAGGATTACGCTATTCAAAATTGAGTGTTCTAGGTACCGTTGTCTTTTCACAATGCGAGAAACATGTATGCTTCATACAAATTCTTCATTACTTAATTTCTTTGCGATAATATTTGCTGACAACAGCCTGAAATGTGACACAGCCGTTTATCATAATATTACGCAAAACGCCGTTTTGAAACTAATTACCTTTCCGGACTAATAGCCTTTTCTTCCGTTTTAACTAATAGCCTTTTTCTTTTTAACGCCCACTTGGGCTAAACAAAAATGGGACACTCTATCTCTCGTTCTACTGAGTTCCTTGACGAAATTTAACTTGCGTTTTTCATGTCTCGAGAGTGCGACTTTGGATATATATCCGATTTATATCGAGCGTTGTTCTAACAAAGTTATTTTTGCACACTCGTCTCAATCAAACTTCTTGTACTTTTACTTTTTTATAATGAGTATAAAACTTTCCCAAATATAAGAACTGGAAGACTACATTAAATGTTAGGTTTGGTTATTTGTCCATTTTTTTTTTTAAATGGGGAGTGGGTATATTTATATATATCAGCGATTCTCAACCTACGGCCCGAGTCACTCTTAGGTTAGCATGATAGCACTAAATCGATATATGGCGTAAGGGCGAAGAAAATGATGCTTAATAATAAAGCTAAAAAGACAAAGAAAAGAGGTTTAGCAGGAGTGAGTGTAACAGCGGACTGGTAGACTGCGAGCCCAGCGAGAGAATAAAAAATCGTAACACACCCTTTTTAGACGACCTTTAAAATACAAAAACTTCTGTTTTGTTGCTATGATTTCAATTATAATTTTCATCTGATAGTTAGTTTTTTATTATTTTTGAGCGGTTATTAAATAGAGAAATTATTTTTATCAATTAAAAAGTAATCAGAATAACCACCACAGAAATACTAAAAACTGTGTTTAGAAAATATAAAAAAGTTTTTACAGTGAATTTTAATTGTCTTTTATGAACACTAATCTAACGTTTAAGCAAATACTAACATTTTTAGCTGGAAAAATGTTTTTAAGTAAATTATAATTAAGTACTATTAATAACTGACTCGTCATAAAGTCAGAAATGAGTTATTTTAAATGAAGATCTTTTAAACAACAATGTTTAAATACTATTTATAAAATAACTTTTGTAGTTATTTTATTATGGTAGAATATTGCCTAGACTTTTCTCCTAATACTTTTTATTATCTATTGGATAATTATGTAACCACTCAAACGCTTTTTGATTAGATATGTATATTTAAAAATTTTTCCCTTATAAGAAGGAATTTTTCCCTTATAAAACGTTTAAACTTCAAAAAAATAATGGGTAGCGTTCATGCGATAAACTGCGAGAAGGATATACTTGTATAGTCTATATATTACCGTAATAGTATATTTTTAAAAAATCACAAAGAGATTACTTTTTTCATACGAAAGAAATATCATTTAGAGAAAAATATCCAGAGATATATACTTTTTCGCACTCTTTTATCTTTAAATTTAATAGATAAATAAATAAAAACAAAAGGTAAAAATCACTCTTGATTAAAAATATTTATTTTGGTTTTAACATATTTAAGGATATAAAACAATAAAATACCCAAAGCAATTTTAAAAAGGAGAAGGGCTTTAAAATACCTTTTCCGAAAAACAGTATTCTTCATTTTTTCTTTGCAGAGAAAGTTTCGAGCTGAATAGTAATGATTTATTTAGCTCAATTTCCCGTCTTACTTTTAACCATCGCATATTATTCACTATAGGTTTTATTGTTTGTAGCATTTTTTTTTCAATTCTTTGGAAATGAAGCAAATCTTTTATAATAAAAAATAAGTTATTCATGAAAAGATTGAAAAGGTTTTGTTACTCCATTTATTTAAATGAACGAATGCAAATTCCTTTTAAAGTAATGAATTTTCGGAAAATGACTACATGGAGCTAAAATAATTTACTGTGAAAGCATTTTATTTAAATATTCTTCAATTATAAAATATAACTGCACTAAACCTTATAGTTTGGTGAATGGAGAAGTCAAACAACAAGAATCAGCGTTAATATTTGTAAAATTGTACGTTGAAACTTGTTGTTTGACTTCTCAAATAATCATTATTCGGCGTATTATTTTAACCTAAATTAGTTTGAAGTATTAAATATATATGATTAAGAATTAACTGTGAGTATAAATTTCAATTTCTAACTTTAGTTAAATAAGTTAATAAATAAGCTTTTATTTTAACGCAAATATAATTTTGTTTTAATGCTTTGATTCGATTATTAACCAGGAGTAGCTTTCGGTTACCTGATTAACCAAATCCAGTCTAAAAATATTGTTTATAGCGGAACGGCAAGAAATACTATTAACCCTTTCCGGCACGCTACCTGTTAAAATCGGAGTTTTGATTTAAAAAAAAAGTAGGCAATCTAATTAGGCCTAGAGGAGTACACGAGTAAAATTTTGTGATGATAGCACTTATCTTTTTAATTCTGTGGGTGTGCCCAAATTCGCACACTGATTGAATAGAGCTTCGAAAAGAGTGCTGAAACGAGCATTGTTGTCAATGAGCTGACCGATGAGATGCGGAGAAACAAAGAATACAGACTCTTAGTTGTCCTAGATTATCGGTGAGCCCGGTCTCGGCACACCTAGGGTTCACCGTTTGACTTTAGGCAATATTTCAAGGTAAAAATTTAAAACTAATATAGAATAAGGAGATTAGCATACAGCCAAAAAAATGACATAGAAAGTTCTTTTCAAACAATTTCTTTTATACCCTAAAAAATTCTGGAAAATTTCTTTGAAAAATGAGGGTCTTAAAAAACTAAACATGGCTAAAATATATGGACTGGTTTGTGTTGAGCTGCCATCTACTATAAATAAAGAATGTTCAGAGTAACCTATAAATCCTTTATCATTCAATTTTTCTCTGCGTACAGAAAGAAACTTTTAGGTGTGCCCAGACCGGACACACTGTTCTGCAAAGGGTTAAAATCCATTAATATAAAACAAAACTATCTGTGGAAAGCACAATTTTAAAAAAAATTCTGAAAGATTTCAGATTTAACGGTCGCTCAAAAGTTTTTGTGAAGTTTTTCACGCTCTCGCTAAACTCGCAGCCTACTAGTGTGCTGTTACACTCACACCTACTAACCCTTTTTTTTTTTTTTTTTTTTGTCTTTTTAGCTCTATTATTACGTATCATTTCCTTAGCATTTATATAATATATAATTCAACAGCAAAATTAAAAAAAAATAAAAGCAGCATAGCATAACATTATACGTTTAGAATTCCCGATGCAGCGTTAAGTGTTGGCATACATTTTTCTGTTTTCTTTTTTCTTCTAGTCTTTTCTCAGTTCATAATATCAGTATTTATTTTTCTAAAGATGACTTTGCTAACTCTTGTTTTTGTCTTTTTGTTATTAAGGGTTTGTGGGTTTATGTCATTTAATAAATATCACGTTCTTTAGTACCTGTGCCACATAAAATTCGATTCAACAGAAAAATCATTAAGTATTTAAAAACAGCAAGTTTAGAATTTAAAATAGACAGTCTCGCGTGTTGGAGATAAAATTGGTTTTCTTCTGAAGAGTGTTGCCCCTACTCGTTTTGAGTTTGTTAATCAAAAATGAGTAAAATGTTTACAAATTATAAAATAGATAATGAAACATATTCGAAATTCAAAACTCGAAATTGTTCTGTTATCTATTTCATATTTGTAAAACCCATGTTCCAGGAGCACATGTTGTTTTATCCCTCCTTTTCACATATGTTCCTGTTGCAATTGGAAACCTACCCAACACATGTTCTAGAGGTTCACGGTTCGAGTCCCAGAGAGGACTTTTCATATTTTTCATGTCTCCAGCTTCAAAACAGCCTAATGATTCTTCAAGGGGCGTCCGAACAAAAGAGTGGAGGGCGATACTTCGTCACCACCAGGATTTTGCAAATCGGGATCCCTAATCTCCAGTCGCTCTTTAAAAGGGAAAGTATATAAGGTATTTTCTACCTTGTTTCTGCATGCCTTCGTGTAAGCATAATCGATGCATATTCAAGAGTTCGATGGTTCTAGTCCCGCATTGCACATTTTTCAAGTCTCCAGCTTGAAAATAGCCTAATGACTTTACAACGTTTTAACGTAAAAGAAACAATTGTTTCTGAGAGTTTAAAAACAAGCTCTTTAGTATACTAGAGTTTCCTTTCCCGACATATTTATTTGATAGAAAATTGATAAAGAAGATATTGCTCCGAGTCGCAGAATTAACAATTATGTTAACAGAAACCGCACAGGAACAAAATGATTGTTACAGTTTTTATAATATAAAGTGCAATTTATATATATTTTTTTAATTCGATAGATCTAACGATATAAATTAACTTAAAACTTGCCAAATAGATCTCATATGTTAATCTATGCTCTTTATGCTTAATTTATGCTTAATTTACAAGAGGGTTCTAATATTGGTCTGGAAATATATATGTTTTCCGAGCTGAATTATTCATTACTATAATCTGCAATTACTTTTCTTAAATATAAATACTTTTCTTTGAGTACTTGTTGCGACATATTATTGATTTCTGACAAATGCGTTTGCTTCATATTACTTAGATTAGGAGATGTCTATTATTCTGTTTTAGGCAGTTAGTTCTATTGCAATCTAACGCTAAAGACTATATATTATTAATTAGTGTAGCTATTACTCCTGTTTGTATTTATTAGAAATTTTAGTTGATCTATTACAAATTTTATTTGATATTTAAGTATATTTACAGCTTCTTCATTAATTTTTGAATTTATTAACTAAATTTATTTTTAATAAGATTTATTTATTAATGATATTATAATCTTTTAAATTTCCTAAGTGTTAACGAGAAAACCTATTTGAGAAAAACAAAACTTGGTTTTTGTGCATTTCATGAAATCACCTACAGTTATGTTGCTTCAGTTGACAGTTGAGAGCAGAATCTGGATACCGTGCGGCTTACTTAGACTATTCGCGTCTAGTCCAGGTTCCGCAACTATCCAGGGCAACACCTCATGGGCCCTATAAGGGCATACATTGATCCTGTATACATGCTTACATAGTTCATAATATATGCTTATAGTTACATAGTTCATAATATATGCTTACATAGTTACATAGTTCATAGTACATGCTTATATACAAGTAGTTCATAATACATAGATCTTTCATAATACGTGCTTACATAGTTGATACATATGCATGCTTACATAGATTGAGCCTGTTACATAATACATACATAGTTCATAATAATTTTCATTGGCCATAATACATACAACTTTCATAATATATACAGTGGGCCGCAATACATACATGTCTCATAATATACACAGTTAAAAGAGAGAGAGAGAGAAGAGAGATTGACAAGGAACTATTCCACACTGCACAAATATGTTCCCAATTCCTCCAGTTTCTGCATTATCTTGCAAATTTTCATGCGAAATGCTGGCTGTTTGATCGGATAACGCTTATGAGAAATTGCCTGTTCCGGAAGCTGCACACGCCACTGTGCGGTTAAAGGGCATTGGGTCAAGTAATTGTCTGGTTTACCAATGTCTCCACAGACACAACTTTCGGTATTTGCAATTCGTCGCTCATAGTAATAGGAGGGAAAAGGCCCGTGCCCCGTCACAAATCTCGTTATTTGTGGGGCTGACTCCAGACTATCGAGCGAAACTTTATGGTAATATTCATAGGTTTTCCTGCTTTGTTCGGTAGTGTCCCATTCCCATTGCCATTGGTGCTGAGCTGCTGTCCTTGTCACATTTTTAAGGTGAGACCATGGGAGTTTGGTAATAACGCTTTGTGCATCGATATTGTGAGCTGCTTCTTTTGCTAGCCCGTCCGCTTCTTCATTAGCTTGAATGCCGGCATGCGCCTTTATCCAAGATATGAGGATATTCATTGTCGGCGAACGCTCCTTCAGCATGTCCTGAATCTCCGCTATGATGGGAGAAGGATGTCTGGGATTTCGTAAGGTATATATGACCGAGAGGCTGTCTGTAAGAATATTAATAGTGGATCCTACTGGGGGGCTTGTTAACTCGATAGCTTTGAGAATTGCAATTGCTTCAGCCTGGAAAACTGAATTATTCTGTCCCACATGACCTTTCCATATTATCAGCGATTTCCATGATGTGTGGGCCGAGACTTCTTTTCCGTAGATAGACGAATGGATGACATTTACTGGCCTTATTTTTTCATGGGGGCAGTGCTGTGAGGTGGTGTGTGCTATAACCCCTTTTCCATGGTGTGAAGGATGGGTTGCATTTATGAGACGCTTTGTTTCATACTCCTCTGGATCATAGCATAGCGATCCAAAAGTAGAGCAGAGATGTAACTGGAGGACAGTCGTTACTGCTGCTTCTTGTGCTGCTCTAATATGTAATGGCAAAAGTCCCGCCAGTATTGTGGCTGCCGCTGTCACTCTTGTACGCTATCATTTTGTAATAGCCAGAGCAAAGGGACGTTGTATACTACAGAGCAATTTCCTTTTCCTTTTGTTCATTGGAGTTGCCCAGATTACCGCTCCATAGAGGGCCATTTTTTCCACGACGGACTGATAGAGGATTTTTCGGATATGTGGTCTAAGGCCCCAGTCTGAGCCTTGAAGGCCCCTTAAAGTATTTGCAATTGCGTGTGTCCTTGCGCGGACTGCTCTGAGGTGAGGCAGCCAGTAGAGCTTTTCATCGATTATAAGCTCCAGCAGTTTTAGTTCCCGAGTTCGTTTGATTGTACGGCCCTTTAGTTTCAAAACTGGATTTCCTGCAAGAGTTTGACCTGTTTTGTTGTACAATCAAATACTCTGACTTTTGCTCCGAGATGGTGAGTTTCTTGCCTTCAGAGAGCCGTACAAATTGTGCTATGGTCTCATTATTGTTACTTTCCAGCTGGTCCCTCGATTTGCCTCTGTAGATGAAATCGCGTCATCAGCAAAAGCAATCACCTTTCTATGGGTTGGCCAGTGCTTTGAGAATGGAATTAAAAGTTGCATTCCATAGGTCAGGACCTGCACATGAACCCTGAGGGCAGCCCCTGGTCTGCTTTCTCTCAACAACTCCTCCGTCATACACTGCTACAAGAGTGCGATCAGAGAGATAACTTTTGCACACCTGCAATTCTCTGAACTAAAAGTTTCTCATAAATTTTCCCTATGACGGGCAGGAGACAGATGGGCTGGAATGAGACCGGATAGTTATGTTGCTTCAGTAAGACTATATGTGAAATTCTTATTGATTGTGGCATCGTGTATGTGTGTATCAGGTAAAACAGGAGGAGCCAACATAAGCAGCGGCCTTAGAAACAACAACCCTTCCAAAAATAAAATGCCAGCAGCAGATGTTGAAACATCTTGAATATGCCAGGCCTTTTTAATATAATCGTTTCGTCAAAAGCTCATTATTATTTTCTTTTTATATAACATGAATTGAATTTTGCTTTCTCATTTGTTACTCTACTTCCTCATGAGAAAAAAATCATAATTTCTCTCTTTTTCTAAAAAAAAAATCCCTACTTATATTATATGACATTAAAGCTTTTCCATCTGCTTTCTTACCACTACTGTTTTTAAACATGAAATAAATATACGACTTTCAGATTTGAATACAAAGTCAAAATTACGAAGCATTTTTCATAAGAAAAAATTCAAGGATTTATTTACTACTGAATAATTTTTAAACGACAATTTTTTTTCCTTTAAACGACAAATAATTAACTCACCTATAAAATTATGAAATATTTGATAATTTTATATTTTAAATTATACTTTAAATATTTACAGAATTTACAACAAAATTCATGTAGTACAAACATCTTAGAAACAAAATAATAACTGAATTTATTCCATTGAAACATTTTTCAATATTACGCAATCTTTCTTTCAGGAAGCAATATTACTAAATTTTCTTACGAAATGACAGAGGAAATGCAAATCAATGAGGTAGCCTTTGGCGAAATTTGAAGTCAGCTTGCTACTAGTTAGGAAGGTCTGAAAACATTTGCTAAAGTTTCATGCTGTATGCTAAGCTGGACTGGATTTACCATTATCAAGGTTACCGAAATTTAAGTCTGAAAACATCTGGTGAAGTTTCATGTTGTATGCTACATTGGAAAAGATTTATTATCATTGATGTTACTAAAATTTAAGTGAAGAAGTTTCTAAATTTGGAACAGGGTCAGAATCTATTGCTTTCCAGAATTATCATCAAAATGGCGTCACACTTTTCACCTTCATATGTTCGCTATGTAATAAGAGGATGCTCCTATATGCGACTGATGAATTATTGATAAATATAATCGCGATTTGACGGTATATAGTCTTCAGTATTTTTTTCTTAGTACTTTAACATTTAAAAAGCTGTATATCATGTAGATGGCATCTCATGTTGACTGGCCTTATACAAGCAAAGTATAAGGCAAATGCAAGAGGAATTTCATAATATTCCGGTGCATAAAATACAATATTATGAGATACGAGTAATACCATTTGTTCGTTAAGAAGCAATTGAAATTAAACATTATATTAATTTTAAATCAGTAATGATACGAATATAAGAAAATTGCTTAAGATATAATTTCAGTACGAAATTTCTGAATTAATTAATTCGTGAATAAATTAGTTTTCATTTTTAAAATCTCATTAAAGTGTTGACCAGAACTAAAACTTGTTATAATAAACACAAATGAATGAAGAAAGAACATATCTCGTTTAAATGTGCGTACTTCTCATAACTGTTATATACTCTTAGACAAACAAAAAAACGACGTACCAAGAAGGAGTTATCCGAATGGGACGAAAATCGGTAGAAGTGATGTACATGCACAGAAAAACAAATGATTACCGTTTGAAAAAAATTGTATGATTTATTGAAGTAATATAGCTTCACAAAGTGAAAAAGTCAATAACGCGTTTGTCCACCTCTGTCCCTTATGCGAGCAGTTATTCGGCTTGGCATCGATTGATAGAGGTTTCCTCCTGAGGGATATCTTGCCAAATTCTATCTAACTGGCGGGTTAGATCGTCAACATCCCGAGCTGGTTGAAGGGCCCTTCCCATAATGCTCCAAACGTGCTCTCTCTCAATAAGAGAGAGATCCAGCGACCTTGCTGGCCAAGGTAATGTTCGGCAAGCAGTAGAAACAGGTGCAGTGTGGGGGTGGACATTATCTTGCTGAAATGCAAGTCCAGGTTGGCGTGACATGAAGGGCAACACAACGGGCTTTAGAAGTTCGTCGACGTACCGCTGTGCTGTAAGGTTGTGACGGATGACAACCAAAGGGGGGCCTACTATGAAATTAAATGCCACCCCAGACCATCACTCTTTGTTGTCGGCCTGTCTACCGGAAGAGAGTCAGGTTGGTATCACATCACTGTCCAGGGCGTCTCCAGACTCGCCTTCGCTAGTCATCGGTGCTCAGTTCAAAGCGGGACTCATCACTGAAGACTATTCTACTCCAGTCAGTGTCATTCCAGTGCGAATGAACTCGACACCACTGCAAACGGGCTAGACGTTGTACAGAGGTTGATGGTAGTCGGCGCAAGGGGCGCCGTGAACTCAGCACCCTTTCTGTGAGCCGTCTATGAATGGTCCTTATGGTCACTGAAGCACTAGTTGCACGTACAATCGATGATAATGATGCATCTGGGGCTGTGAGTGCCGCTCTGACGATTGCTCGGTCTTCACGTTCTGTCATTTCTCTAGGTCTATCGCTTCCTTCTTGACGCTGTGTGCGGCCAGCCAACATCGTCTAATAGTGTCATCGCTCTTGCTCAAATGTCGAGCTATTCGCCGATAAGCCCAACCGTCTTCTTTGGCCCAACTACACGACTTCTTTCAAATTTTGACATCTGCTCATATCGTTCGTGCACCTGTATGCGAGGCATAGTTCCTGTCTTCCTGAGTACACGGAATTAAATTCGCGAAAAATTTATGACCTGGAATCGTAATTTCTCGTCTTAAATATTCTTTAAGTTGCGCAGACCAGATGCGCTGTAGCGACAACCGTTCATTCATTGGCAGCCAAAATGTAAAATTTTGAATTTTCCGTCGAAACCTGTACGCGTATCAATTTGCGTCCATTTGCTTTATATCTTCTTGGTGCGTCGTGGTGCGTCTTTTTTTTTTTTTTTTTTTTTTTTTTTTTGTCTAAGAGTGTATATTTTCACAGGAAATACGTGCTAAATTTGAGTAATTAGCATTATGTTAAGAACTAAAAGTCATACCTCTTGTTTAAAATGTGATCATACTTGGATTTTAGGTCCTAAGAAAGAAAATTTTAATGATCAAAAACAAAAATATTCATAAATTATAACAAATAATTAAACCGCCAGCATACTTTTATGCAGTTAACTATGATGCATTTGTTAAGAATTTCCTGTCATTAGTTTAGAGGCTTTAAGCTCGGAATCGAAATTTGATAACTGAACACGCATCCCAGCAACAAAGCATTCAAATATTTGGAAGATATTCATGTACTCGCTTAGCGTTGAGAGCTTCATTTTATGGGATGACTTGCGACTATCTGAACTGACAAGTCGCTATTTCAATGGAGTACAATTTAACTGACGTTTTGAATTACGTATTGTTTAAGTTATCATGCTCTAACATACACAGTCTTTTAGGTTCAAATAATTAAATTTTGACGTATTTAGGACGAAAATGTTAATTGGTATTCTCTTAGTCATTTACTGATAATTTTGTTTTAACTCATATTAAACATGATTAATTTAAGCTCATAAAGACAGATAACTGTGCTGATGACTTAATTTATAAATTATGCAAGTAAGGAGAATAAAATTACCACTAAAAGGAAAAAGTGACAGTACCACTTCATAAGCAACACTATTAAACTATCGTTATTTTTAAGAAAGATTGAGATGTACATTCTACATGAAATGAGTATGGATTTATGCTTCTTGTGGAGTGAAGGGTGAGTAAAATTCTCATACAAGCAATCTGCAAATGTTATAAGTATTTTTATATACTTGTAGTTTTACATTTCATAGAGTATTATAAGAATATTAAAGTATTTTATGCATCAATATAGTTTATGAAGAGCCTGGGAGCTTAGAAGTGTTCTTCATAACGCTTCCTAATGCGCGGTAAAAATTAGAACTATGGGCCTGGAAATCTAGATTTTTACCTCATTCTGTAAATATTTTTATTATTAAAGTTGTAGAGTTCCTCACTCTTATTCTACAAAATTAAATGTCGAGGAACCTAGTGAACATTTACGCGAAATATCTCTTGGTTCAAATAACATAAATTGTAAACTCAAGAAGGGTTAACTACCTTTAGCTAAGACAAATCTAACGTAGTTGGCCCTTAATCTAAACTAGCCGGGGAATATCAATAATATACGGCCGAGCGTAATAGCTTAGAACGAGACTTAGGTCAAAAGCAAACATGCGCTACTCAATGATTCCTAGCTCTCTCTCTCTCTCGAAGTAAGTTTAACCTTCCCTAAATACTACTTATTTCTCATTTGCATTCAACGCGATTCTAAAACCTCGTTCTGGTAGGGAGTTGTAAATTGAAACGAGAAAAGATAGGAAAGCACAATTAAATTAAAATAACTGTTATAAAATTAAGATATACCTTACAAAGTATTCAAAGACAAAAAATTCAGATTAACTGATTTTGAATATAAAATAAAATTGCCGAAAACACTGTGAATCAAAAATGGGGAAGAGCAGCAGAAAAATAGGAGATCTTCGTGTTCGTTTTTTTCGTGCAGTGGCAACACATGTCATGTTGCATGAATAATAAACGCTGCTTTTGAATGCCTTCAATTAGTCGATTTTATTTTTTCAAGACTATACATGTTAAATGACAACATACACTTTCTTCGAAGGGTAAAAAAAAAAAAAAAAAAAAAAAAAAACTGGAAAGCTTTAATTTTGAAACCTACAGTTTATAGTCTATCACCTCGAAGAAACGTTCATTTGGGGAAGGAATATATATATAAGTCAGGTAAAAAACAACTAATTTAAAATAATAGCTTTAATTTGTTAATTTGCAGCAATCCCTTAACTCTCTATTTTAATTTCGTTATTCGTTAACAGTATGTAAAATGTTAAAAATTTTATTACAGTTGAAATGTATAATTTAAAACATATGAATAATAATTTAACATACAATTTAATTCATTAAATAATAATTTAACATACAATTTAATTAATTAAGTAATAATTTAACATACAATTTTATCATAATCTTTAAATTTTATTCTGCAAAGAAGAATAGCATGCTCAAACGATGCAGTTATAATATTTGCTTTCTAGTACTTACATATTGTTAAAATCTTTCTGAGTGACATTTTGGGTGTAAGATAGCACTATTAACATATTGTTAAGAAGGGCATGTAAAAAGGTTTTTCAAAAATTTGTAAAATTTAATACTGTGCTGATTAGCGCAGCTATCTAACACTGGAAATTAAAAAAAGAAATTGTACTGTACGTGGTAATTTGGAAATAGCATCAATTTATTGTCGAAGTGATTTATCACAAACTGAAAATAACAAATCACTGAAGAAAGTTCCTTCAAAGTATTTAAAAGATAAAATATTGGCATAAAAAGTGTTAAATTATTGCTAAAAACAGAACATCATTAATGCAGTTTTCAATATGTTATTATTTCTCAGTGTGACAGATATATTTTCATATTTCCGAGTAGCAACAAAATTATTAATAAAATATCCGCTGTATCATCAATGGTTTTATTGTTGTTTAAAAAGAGTAGTATAAAAATGCTTATATTCCTTAGACCTTCATTTGAAAATAAAGATAATTATCAAAAGGATACTTTTATTTTCTCTATTTATTTGCATAATCAGCTACGTCAAAAGAAACATCAAAACTTTTAAGAGAGTTGGCTCGTATTCACAGTGTAGTTGAGACAAACTACAAAACCATCCATGGTGCTATCCCATTTTGAATGCCCTATAAAATATTATTATTATTAAAATACAAAATATTATAAAATATCATAAAATATCTCATTTTAATCGACCAATAGTGGGCGTTTGCTTGATATGAGTTTTGTCTGATAGGGCGATTTTTAACGCTAATATTTATTCAGAAACTAAAACTGATTCAAACTTCAGGAGTGGAAGGAAAGTTTATTTAGGAACATACAACAGAAATAATTGTCCTTCTAATGAGTTTAATTTAAATTAGCAATTAACACATTTTCACTGATGATGGGAGTGTTTTACGTAGCATTATCACTTAAAGGGAATATCATACATAAGTGTCTGTGCCGGAAATTACCTTTTACAAGTATTCTAAAATAAGGAAAATGTATGAAATATAAACCTTCAATACACATTATCATTTATATACATATATACATACATCGTCATGGACTACCACATTCTAAACAAATTATTACCATTGTAAAAAGCTACCACGAATATTTTCGTATATGATAACTTCTGCATGCATTGATGGAAGGTAATTTGCATTTAAATTTAGCTACAGCTGTTTATCGGCATTATGCAGAGAGGAGGGAAAATATATTTTTGGCTGCTGTTTAATATTAAAGTTTTGTCTTATCGATAACTTATTTACCAGGTTCTGAAACTTGGTAAGTGATAAGAAAAATCGAAGCAGATAAATTTCAACAGGCCATCTAATTTCCTGCTGAAGTCATCAAATGTCATCAGCCAACGCATAACACATGCCACATGACATAACACATGCAGATTCAAAGATTATTGGCTACAAAATGCAGATAAAAGAATATTGAACAAATTCCAAAAGCCTCTGATATGTTCGACATAACACATGCAGAATTCAAAGATTATTGGTTATAGAACAAGAATGCTAAGCAAATTTCGTGCGATTTATTCACAAACATTTATACTGAAACAGCAAGTTCTATCCTATTGATCACAATAGGCCTTTTCACCGAGTGAAACTAGCTATGTAATATGTTGGGGAATGAAGATGTAGCACAGAAGCCTGCTCAATAAACTTAAATCAATAATCAATTATTATATTTGATCCAAAAGATAGATAAACTTCGGACGATAAACGTCTCTCCAGTGATCTGACGATTTGAAAAATATCAATTAAGAAATATTCAAAAGAAGGGTATCTAGATCTAATTGTATTTTTTAAATGCTATATAAATTTGTTATCTTTGCTAACAGCTTTATAGAAGTAATACTTTCTATTAGAAATATTGTCAATTTCTAGTAGATTTCTAGTTTCAATTTCCAGTTTCATTGTCTCGATGTTTTAACATGAAAAATCTTAAATTCGGTCCTGTGTAATTAGCTGTTGTACATAAACATAACATTATACTAACACTCAGTCACAGAAAAATAACCTGGCTTCTAAAATATTACGTACATTGTAAAACGGTTAATTTGCAACAAGTTAATTTTAGTTTATTTGCAACAAGAACTTAGGCAAAGCCAGATGAATTTTGTAGAAAAAAAATTATTTGTTTCTTTCTAAATTTTAAATACTATAAGGTATTTCTCCCGCTTTCCTAGCGTGACTTCGTGGTGTAGTGGTTCTGCACTCTGGGTCGGTATTCCAGAGGTCCGTGGCTGGATTCCTGGGAAGGCGGTTGCTCTTTTTTCATTCTGACTGCTTCCAAAAATACCTAATTTCTCTACAATACTTTGGAAGTTAAATATTTATATTTATACTCTAAACTGTAAACTGTCATTTCACCTAATTTTTTTTACCTTAGAATTAAAATTTTACTTAATTATTATCTCGGATGTAGAAGATGGTATTGTGTTTTTAGAGTAAAGGTTATATTTGTAAATACTTAGCTTTTATTAGTCTTTAGCGGTGTTTCTATTTTGAGGTAATTCCTGAAACTGATAATAGTTTTATATGCTGATAAATGATCATGGATATTCAAAGTGTGCGTCGTAATTTTTCTAGGCTAAATATAATTCTTTCGATCTGTTAATGTTTATAAAAAATTAACAAAACAGAAAATCCGAATTAGTCTAAATACAACCAGTGCGATCCAATCGCATTTTTGGGTCGCAATACCTTCATAGCGACCACCCAGTGGCCAAGCGGTAAAGTAGATGAACACTAGCCGTTCGATCTGGGTTCGAATCCTGACGAAATGAGAGGCTGGCTGCATGGGGCGTTTCGTGATTTTTCCCCTGTGTTTCTCTGAACCAATTTACCTTAGAAAGTCCTCCACAAAGGCATCCCTCATAACTTCTGCGTATTCTGCTGTAAAAAAAAAAACCAACAATTGCATCATTATTATCTGTCATTTCAAAATATAGTATGAGTAAGCAAATCTCCATCAAATATAGATAGTGCCTTTAAATAAGGATAAGAAGCGTTTTTTTTTGTAGCTAACTAAACTGTAGTTAAAATGTTTCAGAGCATATATTTGATATAATTAAAATTCCAAGTGTTTATTTTATTTTCCCATTATAAGATTTAAACTAAAAATATAATATGACACAAATTTAAATAAAAATATTATATTCTCTCGAGTGTTCTCTTAGGTATTAAAGCATTAGCAGTTAACGATTTTAAAGAGAATAATTCAATAAAACGTAAAAGCCAATAAAATATATATAATATTAATGAAAGAGTATTAGTTTTGAGAAGGAACTAATTATATTTTCTTTTCTAATGGTTGCATCGGATAATGTTAAACTGCACTTTTCTCTTCGTTTTAAAAAGTCACTGATGAGTTTCTGAAAGCTCGTGGGAAATTAGAGAATAAAAGTCTCTCACATTTAGTTTTCTGAACTCAATTTACATACATATTACCACAGTGCTATCCGCTGCTAAATAATGCAGCAATGTAAAAAATTCTAAAACATATTCCTATTCAAAGCAACAGTTTTACTCATTTCATTTCAAATATTAAATTTATTTTATGAAATATACAGATATCTGTATATTATATTCGGATTTTTTAATGCTAATTCATTTTAAAAATATTAAAAAAATATATTTATAGTAATTTTACTACTGAGAATGTTCACGTATTAAAGATTGCATTTCTTACATAAGCAAATATTATCCCTATTCGACACTTTTACTTCTTTATAAAGTATTATAATGGCAAAAAATTTCGGGTATCATATTTCAACGAAAATATCCATTTTGACCGCACTTATATTCACTTGATCGACGTTTTTGCATAGCATCTACATGAGCGGACAAAATAAAAGACTATTTTTTCAAAACGGATTGCAAAATGGACTTAAAACGGATTCAGAGGATAGGTCAGAGGAGATATTTTCGTGACGCCTGTACGTACGCATGTATTTCGCATCACTCTAAAAGAAGAACGTTGAAATGTTGTAAATGCGAGTGCTAAAAATGTAGTTGCGCAGTTCCTTTTTCGTTGCAATCGGTCTCACCAAACGTATATATATATATATATATATATATGTCATAATTTAATGCGTAGGAGGAATCAACTTGCAGTCGTCATGGCCGGAGAATGGATATTTTAATGCGCTGCAGCTTGACGTCTACATAGTTAGGCAGAGGGATGCATGAACCACAAATTTCCAGATATAGCCATTTCAAAACATAATTTTATTCCATTTTATTTCATACCAGACCATTTTTGTAGACAAGGGATTTACCCAATCATATTTCAATACGACAATTTTTATGTAAACTGATTTTAAAAGTAAGACCTAGGCATCTGCGAAACGAAGCGGCGCGGTTTAGCAGAACAGCACTTAGGAGAAGAAATGGAATGGCGTAATTAATTTGCGAGCGGTATTTATACCGAAATAGTTGCAACTACAGAGACAAGCTATAATTGGTTAATATTAGTTTTAGTTACCCTTTTCAAGTGGCGTTATATAACATAGAAAGGTATCGAATTTGGGAGCACAAATTAATTTAGGAGAAGAGCACCAAATCTTGAATAGTCAATTAGTTTTAAAGCAACTATCGTATTTTGCTATGTCTTAAATATATACATACACGTTTGGTGTATATATTTAAGACATAGCAAAATACGATAGTTGCACGTTTGGTGTATGTGTATATATATATATATATATATATATATATATATTATCACCCTGTTACCCAGTTCGAAGAGCTCATTTTTTTATTCTTATATGTTGGTATTTTGGGCATTTTTTTGAGTTAAAAGTGATTAAATTCTGTTGTTCTTATGTTCTGGTTAAGGCTTTTATGCTTTTAGTTAATCTGCATACTATACTTTTATAATTATCAACAATTTAAAAGTTTAAATGGCGGTAATCTAACGAGGCAGCCATTTGTTTACATTTGAAACTCTTAGTAAAATAGTGAATTAAGTCAATTGGTGCACCAGCTTCAGTATCTTTTTGCCGAGTGGGGCCAAAAGTTAACTTTTAATTTTGTGTACCTGCTCACTAACCGAATAGCTTAGAAACTAATCCTATAAATTGCTTTTTTAACGGTTTTAAAATGTATTTGGTGTTTTAGGGTTTTCTGTATTTTACAATTTTTAATGAAGATTGAATTTTTATGCATTTTTGCCTTGCTGAGAAGCGAAAACTGAATAGATTGAATTATAAATTCAGATATTTTAATGTTTGTCTGATTATAGAAAGCTGTTTTATTTTAAGCATAACAATTTGAAATATTACTTTATTTAAAATTTGTAGGTTATATTGTACTTATTGTTCGGTTTCGGCAAACTCTATAGCTTAGAATTATATACATTTAGAATATTACTTAGCTCTTAAACTATGTTGCATTCTAATTGCGTTCTTTGTTTAAGGTTTTGTGTACCCGAGTAGTTCTAAATTATTTACTATCCTGAAACCTCTCCTTTTAATTTCATGCTTTAGAAAATGTAAGAACATAAATGATTTTACTGCATTCCTATATAAAATAGGAAATATGATATGATGAATAAACAACTGAAATTTTACTTTAAACGGGAAAAAATGGTCATTTTCTCTTGCAAAATTACTATTCACTTCGCAATAATTCTATATATATTAATTGACGGTAACCCTTTATTTATTACTCACTTATAAGTTTACTGTTCAGCCGTTGTATTTTATGTAAAAACTTTAGTACGGATATTATTATTAATAGCGATATTTTAAATATTATTTTTAAATTTTGTGAAATCATAAAAGTTTTAAAAGTTACGTTGTGATGATATTGCCTAATTTTATGAAAATGTGAGAAGAAATCTACGTTTATTTCCAGAAGAATGAGAGTGTGACTTGTATTCTAGAGTATGGTGATGTGCAAATTTGTATAATATACCTTACTTCACAGAAGATATTTAAGCTCCCATTTTGCCTTATATTAAATTCTGCTTATAAATGTTCTTTTATTTCGTCAATAAATTAACGCGTTTTCAGTTAATAATTAATATCACCTTTCATTTTATGATTAGTACAATGAGACTTAAGTTACATGAATCATAAGCACAGTACTCGCGACAGCTATATAAAAGTGTGTCTTTGAGTGCGAAAGATTCAGGAATGCAAAACGTTCGTATGAAATTCACCTTAGATCATTTTCATTTAAAAGGGCAGTATCTCCTGTGCTTTCTTCTATTTCCATTTTGAATAATAAGTTCTTCTGATTAAATGTATGTTTCTAAATACAGCAAAGATTCTTCTGCTCGCTTTTAAAATGTAAAGATAGTTTTAAGGAGAGTTCGTTTAGAAATCCCACAGGTTGTATCGTTACAATACTTGACTACTTCCTTTAAGTCATCCAACAGATATTAAATGCAAAGCTTCATACCAGTACCACGTGATTAATTTAATGCTCTGCGTGGCATCAGCTTAATCTTCGCCATCTTTGTTTGCGTCAAATGTTCACACGCGACGTTTTATTATTATCAAAGGAATTGGATGTTCTTATTCTAAAAGCAATTATCTGTTACGTTGCTAGGGTTAAATTTAATAAGTTAGATAGTGTTTTAGCTTTTTGATTATGCATAACGACCGTATAAAAGAACGAGTATTATGTCCCGTTTTATGGGGTTTAGCAACATTGCTTTAATCGTTAACTGGGTAAACTGAAGGTTATCGCTTACAGCTGTTGAATATAGCATTAAGTGCTGGCTTTGTAGATGATCATTAAGAAGCTTCAAAATCATAAAAATATGTGTCTTTAGAAAATGGTGTCGATTCAAATTTGCTGGACGAAAACAGAACACCCTGCTTCGGTTCTTTCCTTTTTACAATTTTGAAATAATATGTTTATACATTTCAAAAATAATTTAAACTAAAAACGTATATCTTATCTTATTTCATAAAAATTATGATGAAAATTATTATAATATTTTATGAAATAGAGTAATTAGTATTTTTAGGAAATTAATTTCTATTTTACGGAAGAGAAGAAAATCAGAATGTAGAAACTTCCACGTTATACTGGAGATTTGCTTTTTACCACCCAAATTTATTTCCCTTACATTCAATAGAACTGCAAATTTTAAGAACATCGGGAAATCGCTGGTTTGCATCACGTATAAACACAATGTTCGACATATAATATGACGGATTATGCACTGCTAAATTCAGAGACCGATTTATAGGACAGATCATGACGTAATTACGAAGAGTCCTACGTTCCGAGGGAGACTCAAATCATTGACTGATTTTTAAAGAGTGGTACATATATCTTGCATCATAAGATAATCCCCTTTCCCCAAATTTCATTTTAGGTTGCAGAAACATCAGGTAATTTGGAAGCAGTAAATATGTGCAACCGCCTTCGCCGGGAATCGAACCGCGAACCTCTGGAATACGCACCCAGCGTGCAAACTACTACAAAGCAAACTTCCACGAAGTGCAAACTACTACAAAGCAAACTTCCACGAAATGCAAACTACCACGAAGGCATGCCACGAAGGCGGGAGAAATACCTTATATGGTGAACCATCCCCTTCATAAATCGGTTATAAGATAAATCCATCTCAAATGTAAAGTGTGTACGTCGGAATTGCTTCTAAGTAAGCCTATAGAATAACCTAACCTACCTCAAATGTTCTAAAATATATCCAAAACACATAAATATAACCTAGATTGGCAAAATAGATTAACTCAAAGTCTTTTCCCTATGATAAAGTGTTTGTATCGTATTTAATTTACTGAATTCTGCAATGAAATATAAAACATTTGAGTACATGGATATTCGCAACTAATCTGCACACAGGTGAAAACGCCATAGGCTTTAATAATATCTGAATTACTACTTTTGTGGTTAATTGCTAAATGTTTTGACTACCTGAGACTACCAAGACGATCGAATTTGAATCACATCTGAACTTAAATTAAATTTACATTTAAAATATTTCTTTAATTTTCTAGGATATCGTAATCTTTATAGCAAAACGTGTTTCATTGGTAATATATATATATATCACAGGGTAATTTCTGCAATTTCTAATGGTGCTATGTTAACTAAGACCCTGCAGTTAAATCTAACGCTAAACTTAAGAAGTTAACGCCAATGGATGACGAGTTATTCTTTTCATTAGTGCTTGACTGTGAATGCACAAGTTAACTCAAAGTAAAATCCTAACACATAACTTTATTACCCACTACTTGTGGTAATGCAAAAAGGTTGTAAGATTCTGTACTGTGTACTTTAAAGTTACAGTTGAGTGTAAAGAATCTTAAGAACTGATAAGCGAATAATCGCTTGAGTTTGTGGTACAGGAAACAACAAGGGTGAAATAACCCTTTATTATTCCAATAAGATGTAACAGAACTCCGTCTTAGAGTTTAACAATAAAGCCGACACTTGGGCTTAAACTTAGGAGTCTAAGAACTAAACTAAACTTATCTTAATTAAAAAGATATAGCCTAAGCTGTCAAAAGTCTAACAGAGTTGGCCCTTTAAAGCTGATCTGCGAAGCTATTAAGGGCCTAAATTACGGCCGAGCGTAATAATAGCTTAAGAGTGAGGAGCCTAAAAAGGCGGACGCGTGCTAGCCAGAATCTCTGGCTCTCTCTAACTAAGATAGTAGAACTTCGCGGTTAAATATCGCTCTTCCTCATTTGCATACAAACGTGACTCTAAAACTACGTTCTGGTCGGAAGTTGTAAGTTGAAATTCATAAATGATAGGAAAGGAAGTTTAACTGTTAGATAAATTAATATAATACTTACAAGGTAATAGCAAAGCAGATGATGCGACATCTCGTCGACTACTGTAGCTTAGAATCCAGTCGCTGTAATATATTTAAAGCGACTGTTAAGCTATAGTTACGAAACTGTTAAGCTATAGTTACGAAATCATTGCAATACAACACTTCATGGGTATGATGAAAACCCAGCTAACATTTTAACATTTACTAAACACGGCTAACTTCTTCTGGCAGTCGATTCTTCTGGTTTATCTGTGGCTTTCTCTTAGCAAAGGGCGGCAGTGCAACGAAGCGAGTTTCGCTGAATTTCCTTATAAAATTACATCCCAGCTTTTAGAAGTTGCGCCGCTTGCCGTATAATTTATATAAATCTTTGGTATGAGAAAATAACGGAACTAAAGCATACAGGAAGGAATTTCCTATGAAGCTAATTATTAGTAAAACTTGAAGCCTAAATTTCACATTTGTCCCTTGTATGAGTAAAAGGAAATGGCATCCTAAATTGGCTTTTGTGAAAACATTTACTTGATTGCCTGTCTTCCATACAATCCATGTAATTTTTCTTTTATAATTATAAACCCATGTTTTCTATACCCTTTCAGTGGAACATAGAAGAAAAAAAAATACACACACATACATAACAGATTTCACGTATTGTTGGTATATGTGGCGTTTCTAAAATCTTTTTTTTTTTTTTCAATTTGCCACACTCCCATACGATTTTCAGCAACGACAACACTATTCTAACCTGTCAAAGAATTATTACCAATACAGAAGGTGGCAACAGCTCTCAAAGAGCTTATTTCCGCAACCGTGATATTTACTCAAATCTTGAAAAAAGCCGTTAAAACTTCCGTTGAATAAAAAAGGTATGTTTTGCTTACTCTATTTTTCAGGCTAAATCAATGCTTTTCAACTGCTATTCTTAACTCCTTTTTTCGTTTGTATTTTATGAACCGAAATTGTAAACACACATTTATTGGGAATATAAGCTTATGATTTATTTTTATTCTTCAAGAATTTTACTTTGTAGTGTAAAATTTCGAAGCTCTTTTTAGAGCCTTTTGCCATTTCCGTAGATTTATATCAATATACCTTATTTTGTCGTCTGCTCCGCAAGGAAAATCTATCGCTTTCTTTCTGTCACTTTATTTAAATATGTAACTAAATAGAATATTTTACATACACATCTGCGTATTGTTACAAGAATTTACAAAAAAAAAAAAAAAAAATTAGAAATTTTGTTCTGCAACATTTGGATATGAAGCCATTTTATCAATTCTGATGTTACACTAAAAACTGACATTTCTGAAAGGAACTTAACGCTTTCTTATTGATAAATATTAACTGTCATAATAACTGAGATCACATATTAACATGGTGTAAACATCAGTGGATCAATTTGCATAATAATTATTTAGCACTTCAAGAGAACATAAGGAATTAGCAATTTATCTTTCTTCAACTTGCAGTGGTTCTCAACCGGTGGTACTCGTACCTCTGGTGGTATTCGAAAGAAAAATATGTGGTAAGCAAAGAAGCAAAGTATTTTTAAATATTAAATTGAAAAATTAGTAGCGCTTTGTAGTGCTGGTACTAAATGTTTTCAATTTTTGTTTAGATGGTACGCGTTAGTCAAAAGGGCTAAGAACCACTGACTTAGACAATTAGAAGTTACTAGAAATGGTAATAGTGTGACATCAACCCCAATAAATGCTTTGCTATATTATATTAGGCAGCTGTGCGTGGCTCAGGAGATAGCAAATCCCAACATAAGCTTTTTAAGAAAATTCCCAGAGTTCCTGAAATGCCAAAGAGCCTTATAATAAACTTCCAGCCTCCCTTACTAGATTACTGTGACTCTGCTGGAATCCAACGTATTGCTTCGCGACTGGATCCTTGTCAGCCTATTCTGAAATCGGACTGCCACCGGAAATTTTATTTTACCTAAAGAAGAAAATAATTGAAGAATGTTATCCAATTAATGATGGCTGCATATTTACCCATACGACTCTGAACTTGATAAGGAAAGTAATACCTTTGTAAGTATTTTAAGCTTTCTTATCTCCTATTGTTTATCTCTTAAATTTCAAAGCACGACCTTCGATGGTGGCGTTAAGGTCATTCGAATATTAATTTTGACTATAAAACATAAGCTTCGATATTTATCAAGTGCTATTTCCTTTCATATTCTTCCGTTGTCTTAAAGAACACAGCCAATCAAGGTAAATCAACTTCAAGAATTATTACCTAGATATTTATTTGATTCTCAAAACAGAATCATTCTAAAATAGATAATTGTATCATCTTGGCATACGAGCGGATGATGTGGCAAAGAAATGTTATAAAATACACGAAATAATTCCCAAAATACCATGCTTTAAAACAGTTCGTAAGATCATACACAACAAGGTACACCATTCCTTTATTTGTAATATCCAAAGTCCTATTAAGAACAAAAAGTCTGGAGCAAGAAATTTGGCAAGTTACCACATTGTTTTCGAGACAGTATAGTAGCTGCATTCTGACAAGCAGTTAACAATTCCTGCTGCACTTATGTAAGATTGGAATTTTCGATACCCTTGAGTGTCCCCTCTTCATTTGTGGCTTCATGGATGGCTTCGCCTCCTCGTTTGTCTTACTCTAACAGAAAGTTTTCCATTTAAATGTTATTGGGAAGCTTGAGATAGCATGAGAATTTCTTCGTAGTATTTTAAAATTTTATTCTTTGTTTTTTAAACTTTTTTTCTAAATTCTGATTCTGCTATTGAATTCTATTTCGTATGTTTGTACGCTCTTTTATTTGTATCTTATCTTCTAAACACAGGCTCAGCTCTCTGCTTAACGACAGATATGCTTTTGTAAAGGGCTTTCTGTAGAAAATCGGTTCTTATTGACGTTAAACATAGAAGTAACCATAGAAGTAAACATAGAAGTAACAACATAATTCAATACTCGTGCAACTAGTCCATTAGTGTAGAATCTTACCCGATTTGAACTAACAGTGTTCAGCGACCTTACCGCTCGTCCAGACTAGTGGGCTGAGTGATGCTGGAAATGTTGGCCCGAGCTTTAAGTTTCGTAACAGAAAGAGTAAAAGTTATCTTCAGATGACCTGTACTTCACAAAGCAAGACATATATTCACATTCCTTCCTCAGTGTAAAAATTTACGGAATATGTTTGAAAATTTATAAAATATTTTAATTGTTTTTCTTATATTCCATATTAGAAATTTGTTAAGTATCAGAATTTATAGATTTCATTTTATATGACTAATTCATACCTATTTTTGCTGCATAATACCTTTATTATTAATTCTGAAAGCATGTTTACACTAAATAAGAAATCTGTTACAGACTTAAACAATGTTACAAAATTTGAAACCAATTGTACTATAGAACGCCATGCAGCAGATTAATTCTATCATTTAGATTTTGATTATAGTCATTTCTTAGTCTGAAATACAAACTGCCATTTTGTACTCCTATTTATATGCCACTTTTAACCACAATTCAGGATAAATGTGGTTTTATTTCTCTTAGTTATGATAGTTTTACACATCAAGAATATTAAGCAAGTTGAATTTATACTTCCGAATTAACAACTATGCTACGATTGTAATTTTTGGTATTATAAGAAAATTTCTTGTAATATGACATAAGATGATGTCACCTGGATACTTAAACAATAAAATAATAAAAGATATTAACACGCTTGTATGGTTTATACTACAGTGTAATAATACTTTCTTGCTTGAATTGTCATAGCTTTGAAACATCGTAACAAAAATAATCCCTATTTAACTTATCATAATATCTGGAGTTTGAAGCCTCACTAGATATAAGTAAGCGCAGTGTTCATCAAATATAATTTTATTACAAATTTTGAGTTAGAATTTTTAAGAGATGAATTAATAAATCTAATAAAAGAAAAATAGTGCATTTGAAACAGTGTTGAATTTTCATTTTGTATGCAAGTCATGGTACACATCATAGCACTCGTATTTGTTTACTTGCTTTAGGAATTTGCTAATCAAATATTCTTTACATACTGCTTTATAACATATTAAGAGATGTGCGATTTCATACTGGCAGTTGCTATTAAATATGTTCCTTTAATTCCTCGTTAAATTGATAAAAATCTAAAATTTTGACTAAATATATTTCTAAAGCATACATTTAATTTCGACATGCTTAACACATTTAAACTTCAAATTTGTTTGTTGTTTGTTTGCTTTAAAAAATTCTTTTAAATCCAATAAACCAAATGAAACTTTAGAAATAAATTTTTCTTTGAAAAATGACAATAGCATATAAATAGAAGTATATATATGTAATAATAAAATTTTATAGTCAAGAAATGCACAAATTGACTTAATTCACTATTCTACTGAGAGTATCTAATGTAAAGAAATGGCTGCCTCGTTAGGCTTAGCAACACTTAAACTTTTAAATTGTTTATAATTCTACAACTGTTGCATGCAGGATAACTAGAGCTTAGAAATCTTGACCGGAACATAAGAACAACATAATTCAATCACTCTTAAAGCAAAGATGGCACAACTTACCAATATATAAGAGTAAAAAAGTAAACTCATCGAGCCGGGTAACAGAGTGGGTATATATACGTTTGCTGAGGCGGATTGCAACCAGGAAAGGAGATGCACAATTACATGTTATAGCAGCCCCATATACAAATTTCAACGTTCTAAAGCTACTAGTTTTTGAGTTATGCGAGATACCAATATGCTTACGTACAGACATCACGAAAACATCTTTTCCGAATCCATTTTATAATCCGTTTTGGAACAAATACTTCTTTATTCTGTCCGTACGTACAGATGTCATTCAAAAGCATCCTTCAAATGACTTCGAGAGCGGTCAAAATGTAAATTTTCGTTGAAATATGATACCCGACATTTTTCAATACTTCCAATACAATTACAATACTTCTTTTATTTCGTGCAAGGAAGTAAAAATTTGTTGTTTAAGTTTAGTAAGAAAACCCAGTTTTGAGCTGTAGTTTTGAGCTTTGGCTAATTGGACAAATTTTCGAAAGTTTTATTTATATTAAAAAAATGAGTATTTTAATATAAAGCTGAATAATGAACTAATCCTTTTAATGAAAGTGGAATAAAAAACTAGAGCAAGTTATTTTATAAGAATTTTGCAAGCTTAAGTGACTTTAAACAAGTAAATTTTCGTAGTTGCTATTAAATGGAACACATTACGATTGCTTCTGAAATAGTAATTAATTTTAATGTTAACATGGTCTTTATTAACTCTTTTGCTTTGTCAGGGTAATGGAATAAAGCCAAGACCAGTACATGAATTGTTTTAAACAGCGCATTCTGCACTCCAAGTAATAGCTCCAATTATTTTATATGAGGTGCTTGTTTTGCATTTTAAAGATATTTCCTGGTCAACGTCTAAATAATATGAGGTTGTGATTGTATTTAAATAAAATAACCTTTCAACGTTTTTTATACTGAAATAGCTTGATTACTTTGCCTTTCAAGAAACTATTTGAAACTGTAGACGTTGCGATTTCGTATTTTAAAGCAAAGCCCTTAGTAATGAAGGTTACTTTCCTCAATGATTCCTAAAGCATTTTTTTTTCATTCTAGCTGAAACTATGACTATTCAATTATGGTTTATGTAATGACATTTATGCCTTAGGAGATAAGCATATTACCTGAGATCCGTGTTTAAATTGCCTGGTTTTAATGATTTGATAATTGTTAAATTCATTAATAATATTTATGAATTTTTTTTTAAATTTAATAGTTTAAATTACTTTATTCAAGTATGTTATTTAACCATAATGTATCATTATTTACCATTAAGTTATCTACCTTGTTCAATAATGAAGAATCTCCATGTATGTATTATGTTACTCGGCACTGTGAAAAAAAGGGTGGAAGCTAAAACCATTTATTATGAACATACATAGTCTTTCACCCACTATGTTTACCACATAGTCACAATTCTGAATTTCGAATTTTATTTTTTAATTTCATAATTTCTGCAAATTTAATAACTTTTTACAACAGACTATGCGATTTAAAATCAATGTATTACCATTACTCTAAATGAAACATTTTTATCTTAAGCGTGTATCTTAAGCGTTTTTATTTTTTTATCTTAAGCGTGTTGCCATCTTGTAGTTTAATGCGAGTTATGATGCCATTCAGTTCGTTAGTGTTTTGCCACTCCATGTGTATTGCCATTTGAAATTTATTCACCAAACTCAGATATATAAAAGCAATGCGTGGCCACTTCCAGAAATAAAATACTTTTATATTCCATGCGCCAATATGTTTCTATTTGACAAAATGTGAGACATTTAATTTTCTAATTTGATTGTTCATTAGCAAACTAAGAGATTTAAAAGCAATAAACACAATCCTTTATAACATTTAAATTTTTTTTAATATGATTGATTTAAATAAAAAATGGGTTCAATTTATAATATTTCACATTAAAAACCTTAAATATTTTTAAGAAATTGCACTAGCATTGAATGAAATATTAATATGTAATAGGGTTGAAGTAAATAGTTTTATACAACCTTATATTTAATAAACAGATATCTTATAAAAAAGTTTAAAAAATTCCAATGACTCCGCGTAGAAGTCTATTTGTTTATTTTAATATTAAACCATATGTTTAATATAATACACTATTCATTTTTAATTTACTACTTTTCGGAAATCTGAAGGTTCCTACAATATATTCTACCTATGACCGCTAAATAAAATCTTTACGAATTAATCTTCAGCTAGATTCTTTGTCTCTTGCACGTTTAGGAAATGTTTAGCAAAGTTTCATTTACTAATAAGTTGTAATTTCACTTTACGTGCATTAAATTTATCATAAATAGCTATAAGTAGAAAATTGTCACTTTCAGAATAGCCTGCTTTCCTTACTAAAAAAATAAATAAAACCTGCTTTACCTGTTTTCAGTATTACATCTCTAACTGACCATCAAGTAACGTTGAATTATATCTAACTATGTAGATGATAAATATTTTTTTATTTATATATCAGCTATTATGCTAGTAGTAAAATAGGGAAGTATTCGAAAGGAATGATACCATACTTAACTTGGCTTGGAGAGCAATCTTCGTGAAAACTGCAAAATATTTCATGAATTTAAGAAAAGAATATTTGGAAGACTTGTTTTGATATTAATTCATTAAGAAATTATTTTTCTTAACGTTTATCATATCACATCTAAATAAAATTATCGTTTTTCTAAAATATAGTAAAATTAGCAAGTATTACATAGAAAAGGGAAAACATACAAAATTCCTAATACGCAAAGCGAAACTAAATACATCAGATTTCTTGCAAATGTACTTTGCAAGACTGTATAATATCATAATCAGAAAAATTTGATCACCTTTACTCCGTAAATAAAGTTGAATAACGCTACTGTTTCAAATATTTATTAAGGAATGAGCAAATGAGCTTTTTAACTCAATGAAACTATTTTTACTTATAACACGTTCTTTCAGTTAATAATTGAATAAGCGACTTCACCAAATATAATGTGAGAATCGATTATTAAGATAATGTTTGCAATAAAGTTATTTTTTAATATCATGTGCGAGTTTAATCAAAAACTGAAATGATGAAAAGCAGTTTTCTAGAATTCATTGCATTTTGCATATTGTAGCAACATGTTTTTCGTCTTACGGCAAAGAATCGACCTGGAGATATTATTTATCGTAATACAACCTTGCGTCGGATTTTGAAGAATGCTCTTGAAAAGACCTCATTCAATTAATTACTCTTAATTAATTAATTACGCTAAGTTTGTCTACACAAGTCAAGTGCCGTTGGTGCCATCTCTTGTTTATTTTGCTTTAGGTTACAAATCGATATTGAGTTCTTAAATAGCTAGATGGGAGACACAAATGTTATTACGGTATTCTTCAAAGCAGTAGCTTGTTTTAACAGTTCGCGAATCCGCACTAACAAATAAAATAATAGATTTTACCCTGTAAATACGCTTATTTTAAGCATTGTAATATATATACTCGGATATCAGAAGAATTTCCTAATTTCCATTTCATATGAAATTAAGAATGCATTTTATCGCAATAATTTATTAATAATAACTTTTTAAGCAATGATTATGTTATGTTTATTTTTTTTATGTATGTTTTTAGTGTACTTGTTCTAAGTAATTTGTTTGGCTCGGTTTTTCGTCTTCACTTTAATGCAAAAAGATGCTGGTTCTTTTCTGATTGTTATGTCTACTATTACATTTGTTGGTTCTTCTCTGATTGTTATGTCTACTATTACATTAAAAACCAAGGCTTCCAAAAGTTATGAAGTCAAGACCTCGAATTCACCATTTCGATCTTGAAAACTAAAGAAGAAAGATAATGAGCTTTCCTGGAGAATAAAAGTATATGATTTCAAGAGGTTATTTTGTTGCGAACACAATCGATTTTAATGTATTGTCTATCTTTGAATTTAAGAGAGAATATATTCAGATGGAAATTATTTTACCTACAAGAGACCGGTTAAAATATCGGCAAAGTTACTCATACACTCTTTCGTCTACCGTGAACAGTAGTGTCCTAAAATGTAATCAGCGGCGTAGCGGTAAAGTCGCTGAAAGCTGGTAGTTTTATCCGAGGTTCGAATTCCGCGAACGCTTTATGGTCGTTTTCATGGCTTTTCGCATGCGTAACGAGTATATGAGCGAGTTTCTCTTAAGAAAGTTCTCCCACGAAGGCCACCCTCTCTTAGGCAGAGAGCCATTGAGTGCTTTCCCATAAACAAGCAAACAAAGCCAAACCTAGACATTAGTAAGCCATTATTATACATATATATATAGAAATTATTCCAGAAGAAATGTATAAAGAAACCTTGGACATGCAGTTTCAAAATTTACTCATACAATTAATCTTAGGTGGCAGAACACCATGCAGTGCAAATGTTTAAAATTTAGATCTTCATACACTCCCCATATGAGAAAGCACTTTTTATGAAGAAAAGCGTTTCAGCAAACGAATTGAAATGCAAATCTATCCCCTCTTTATAAAAAGAAAAAACATTACTAAATACGTTGCTAGATACGATATGTTGCTACATATGTTTTGTATGATTACCTAGGTAAATACACACTTTGCACAAGGGAGCAATTCTCTTAAATTTACAAAAATAAATTTTAAAATCTACAATATAGAGAATTATGAAAATTTGTTAAGAACTTTGACTCATATCTGTAGTAATTAGTTTGAATAAGTAATACACTGGGTCATTCAGACAGCTTTAGCAAGGAATTAAGGTACTCTATAAATTTGAGTAATGGGAAATATTATTTTCATTAACAGAAGCTTTTCCTGTAAGACACGTAGAGAAATGTAAGCTTTGCGTATATAGTATATACTATATAAAAATGAATGTACGTGTGTTTGTTTGTTTGCGATTAACTCAGTCACTACTATAGCTATCGTCACCAAACTTTCAACAATTCTTTTCTGTGTTCTGGAGAAGGTTGACATCCACTTTTTTCCAAAACAAAAATAGCTAAAATCAGAGATATTATTTATTAAAAACTCTGAAAACGCTAATTTTCAACTTCATTTTTCCGAGTATCAACAGTCTCGCACGCTGAATATAAAAATCTACTTTATTTCGAGAAGTGTTGCCACTGCTCGGTTTCAAATCGTAGAGTTTGTTAATAAAAAATTTGTAAGTTTTACAAAGAAATAAAGATAGCATTAAAATATTAAATATATTTTTCCTGACTCTAAAAATTCGTCTGAAGCCATTTCGAATATTTTCGTTTTCGTACGTCTTTTATCAGTCAAAGTATTAATTAAAAATTCTGAATACATCAATTTTTGCACTCATTTTTCCGAGTTCTAAGAGTCTCCCGCATTGGGGATAAAAATGCTTTATTTCGAAATATTTTGCTACCGCTCGCTTTCAAATCTTAGAGTATATTAGTACAAAATTTGAAGATTTTACAAAATCTTTTTATATATAAGGAAGAATCTCTGTTTGTTTCTTTGCGTTATTGATTTCTGATCAATTATGATAAATTTTTTGCCACATTTAAACGGTTAAATTTGGATATAGATGTAATATTGAATGGAACTTGAGCTTTTGCGACCATTTGATTAGAAAGAAGAAAATCATTAAACACAGAGTGCCATTCTTGCTGATATAATCAGAGAGAACTAGTTTATTTTTCTATCTTTTGTATGCAGTATCGCATCAGACTGAAAAATGCATGATTATGAATCGCATTTTTTTGCAACGTTGTTAGAGAAGTATTACAGCAGTATCGTTCTCTCTGTTGTTAGACATATTACTCTCAATCTAACTTAGCTGGCATCGGATACTTTCCGCTAGTTTTTAATAAAATGTAGGATGCAGACAAAGCTATCATAATCCGAAAGGCTATCTTATTTGAATCATTTCTTAAACTGAAGTGATGAGCCTATCACTAGTCACTAACACATATTTAGTGATACAAACCTTTTAGAATAGCTTGCAATACATTGATGAATATTTTATGCCTTTTCACATATAACAAACGCCTTCTGTAATTGAAAATCTTGGAAAATGGGGATCTCACATTTGCCGCTCAAAACAATTTCCGGCTGATGAGAATAAATAAAAGTACCTTAGACAGAAAATTATATATCTATTTTAATTAAATCATAAACGTAATAATTACTAAGAACTTTCTGATTAATTTTATTTTAAAATTGATGTGCTTTATTAAAATGGTATATTTTAAAGAAACAAAGAGTGATTAGTTAAGTCCTTTTAAAGAACGAAATTTTGTTTATGTCTCAGCATGTATAATAAACTCCACTTGTGACAGTAAAGATAAAATGGTGAAGATTGACTACAGATTATGGGACTGTTTTCAAAGATATGTTTTCCAATGCCGGGCTCTAGATGTTTATAGGCGTTGGCCGCTACTACGGTCAGAATCGGTGGTCAGTTTATTATGAAAGCACTGGTGTGCCCCGTTGATTTCTAGAAGTATATTTTTATATGTACATTTTATTAATTTAAGATTTTTGAAACTTTAAATATTTAACGTGTTTCAATTTTTTATCAAAATTTTTTGCATATTTTGTTTACAATGTTCGAAGAGAGAGAGAGATTAGAAATGAGAACATTCTGTGAGACTTAATAAGCGTTTTATATAATAACGATCACTTTAAAGTGAAAATTTAGTACAATAGGTACCTAACTATTAATTCATCGTACTTTCGAATGCATGCATATCATTATTTATTACTTTATATTGATTCCATAAGCAAACGGTTTTAGATCTGTAGTTAAACTTGGCAAGTAAGTGACACGTTGAATGCATATATAAAAATATAAATACTGCTTCGGTATTTTATGACTTTTACATGTACTCTTTTATTATGAAATTTTGAATTTATATAAAATAATGGTATTAGCATTAGCTATATATATATATTTAATCGAATACATGACCACAATGAACCTAAGCCAAACAAAGTAAATTGAAAAAAATATACGAAAATGTAATTGACCTTATTAATGATATTAAATTAAGGAACACTTTTGAATAATGAAAAATCATAACAATTGTCAGTTTACAGTAGGCTTCGTACTATGTACTGTATCTAGTATAGTTCAGAATTTCAACGTGAGATATTTTTTTTGTTATTTTAATAGCCTGTGCTTTCTTTACTAAATACTACTCTGATTTGTTGGATAAGTATATTCATTATCATACGCCTAATTGTGCTCCTTTTGTTATCATTTCAGAATTTGTTCCTGTATTACGATTAGCTGTTCTCGGCCATTACTCACAGCTGCATTTTTACTTTTATTCCTCATGAATTTTGCTCTTGGAACTAAGGAAATACCTGCCGAAAGTAACAACAATAAACCTCAGCAGCAAGATGCAGAAGCAAAGATCAGAAGAGTTCCTCAGCCATACGGCTTTGGGTTGGGCAAGAAAAGCGTAAGTGAAGAAAATAATGAAGGGTTGAATGATTTCGAAGATGACATCATGGCTGCAATCCAAGCAGAAGGGATATCTCACGAAAAAAAGCGTGATGGAAATTTTGAGCGGTTTGGATTTGGCTTGGGAAAAAGAGCAGAGCCAAGCCGATTCACATTTGGACTTGGAAAAAGAGAACACAACCGCTTTCAGTTCGGCTTAGGTAAAAGAGAAGATGATCATTCTAGGTTTGCTTTTGGTCTAGGAAAACGAGGTCCTGAAGATAATCGTTTCGCATTTGGTCTTGGTAAAAGAGGCCCAGAAGACAATCGCTTCGCTTTTGGATTAGGTAAACGGGGACCAGAAGACCAACGATTTGCTTTTGGGCTTGGCAAGAGGGCAGCAGAAGATAATCGTTTCGCTTTCGGTCTTGGTAAAAGAGATTCGGAGGAAAATCGCTTCGCTTTCGGTCTTGGAAAGCGAGGACCTGAAGAAAGTCGATTCGCGTTTGGCCTTGGAAAGAGAGGACCAGAAGAAAATCGATTTGCTTTTGGTTTGGGCAAGAGGGGACCTGAAGATAACCGTTTTGCGTTTGGTCTGGGAAAAAGAGAGTACGAGAATCATAATGAATTTGATTTAGAGCCTGAGAAACGAAATGATGATCATAATCGATTTGCATTTGGTCTTGGAAAGAGAGATGACGACCGTAGTAGATTTGCCTTCGGTTTAGGCAAAAAAAGCGATGAACACAACCGCTTCGGATTTGGTCTTGGCAAAAGAGCTGAAACTCAACATGCAGAAGGTATCTCTTCGACAGCACTTAACGATATTGATGAATATATCAAACGAAGATTTTCTTTTGGTCTTGGCAAACGCTCTGTTGATCCTGCAATGGAATTTATGAAACTTCCATAAAGTATATAGAGCACGTGGAAAGAAGAAATGTTTGTTTAAGGTGGCTCACTATGTAGGATTTCAACTATTTATTTCATCATACAAAGTGAAAATATCCCATGCTACTTCAGTTTTATACAAATACTTTATTGATGTTTTTCAAGGCATTAAACATATGAGTCGTCAATATTACTTTAAAAATAATTTGTTTACAAATGTTACCGTTTTTGTTTTGTTGTTATACAAAAATGTATTTTTAAAAGTCTATAATTCCAAGGTGTTAGCCTGTAAAAAGTATTATTTTATTTTTTATGTATAAATATTCATTCTTCTTAACATTCTGTGTATCTTTTTAGTTTTATCAACACATTTACTCTTACACTCTAAAATGATAAAACAAGGAAGTATGAATGCATTATATGTATTTTTACACTTAAAGAGAGCAGTCCCTTGCAATAGTTAAAATAAATGCATCAAAATTAACTACAGTCATATCTCCATAGGAAATTAACATTTAATGAAGAAATCATATCAACTGTATTTTGCTTATAAAATTTTCTTGTACATAAAAAAGTCAAAATTTATACGTTTACAAAAATTTATATACATTTATAATTCAGAGATATATTTTTAGGTTTTAAAAGATTATCTCTGGTGATATTTTATATATTTTTTAAAATGTAATTTTTGTTTGTTTTTTATTATTAATTACATTTCGTTTTGTATGTGGTTTGTCCTATATTTTTCATAATGAACAGAATTCTCAAAATAAAATGAATTGAAAAATGTAATTTATTTTTTTTCAGAATTTATTTCACTATTCATACAGGCTGGAACCTGACTATAGTCTGCATTATTCTACTTCACGTTATCATGTATTACCATAAATATGTATTCTTTAATGTAAATTTATTATTTGTTGATGAAATTTCGCGGATGTTGATAAAAATCCCAATGGATCATTCTTTATAATGATTATGTATAACGCAAGGTTAAAAAAAATTAAAAAATATTAAGAACTTAGTCTGCTATTTTGTTATTCTTTTACATTTAAATACAATTTTAATTCATTTAAATACAATTTTGATGGGAAAAACGAGTCCATTTTTGTATTTACGGATTTACAATACGTAGTCAAGCTTTGCTTTCACACTGAAGCCTAAAAATACGCATTTAAATACTTATTTAACTTTAATGATTTAAATCATCGATTCTCAGCCGGTGGTACATAAAGAAACAAAGTACGTTTAACTATAAAGTTCAAAATTCTCGTGAAGAAAAAGAACGATTGATAGAAATTGTCTGTGATTGAACTCTAACTGAAGATTTCTAAAATAACACACTTCTTAACTTTAGGCTGAACCGAAAAAAGAATTTCAAATAAAGCTATTAAATGTTCATTCCCTTTTTTTACAACCTATTTGTGTGAACAAGGATTTTCTTCCATGTTACATTTGAAAAAAAAAAAAAAAAAAAAAAAGAGTGCAGAACAAAATTGGAAGTGGATCCTAATTTAGGGTTAAAGCTAAGTGAAATATAAACAGACATAAAGAAACTGATCTCTCTCAAACAGGCCCAAATTTCACAATAATGCTTAGAATTAAAATATTATAACTTAAATTTTGATAATTAAAATGGTTACCAATTTTTAATCTAATGTTTTTTGTGTGTGCCTATTTAATACAAATAGCCAACAGGTTGTGCAAATGGCAAAATATATATATTTTTTATAACTATTTGTATTGAGAAATTGAAAAATAATCATTGTAAAATATAGTGGTTGTATTAACATTTTTCAATATTTTTAGATGGTTCACGTTAGTCAAAAGGTTGAAAACAGCTGATCTAAATTATTTAAGTTAAATTAAGACTTATTTTAAGATTTGCGTTTGTAGTTTGTCTAAATAAGAGCTGATTTAAAATTGCATTTCCTTATTTTACGTAATAAATTATTTTTAATTTTTATTTGTAACAAACAATTATTGAAACATTCCACTATTTAGAACAGGAAGAATTTTTTACAAAGTATCTTCTTTCAAATAATCGATCAAATTGTCACGTATAAGTTACCTCTAGTTTGGAACGCACTCTTCAGTACGATTAATGAATTATTTTTATTTGTGTAATCTGATGGAATAGACAATCTGTTATTAATTGGTTTCTATTTTATTTAAAATGAATAAAATACTTAGTAGTCAAGGCAAGACAGCTTTTTCAAAATGGTTAATGGCAACAGAAAGGTAGAGTTTTAAAAATATTTTTAGGAAAAACAGTAATTGACATAAAACAACAGAAGCTAACAATGCTTAGATGTATGGTTCCTGTTTATCCTTTTTAATTACTTTACGGGATTAAAATTGCCGTACATTTCTCCTCTATTAACTTCTAAATTTTCATAGTACCAAAAATACTTTTCATTGTTAGTTGACAATTTTTCGTTTGATGCATATTATATATATAAAATTTAGCTACAATAAACAAACTATTATACGTTAACACGAAATTCTCTGAAAATTTCCTTAATTGTTTTAAGCTACAAAGAAATAATTTTTATTAATATATGAATAAATTAATCTTTATTCATACAATAGGCAGTATCAATAAACATTTAATATTTAAAAGTAATTGAAAAAATTAAGGCGATTTAACTCTAAACATTTATAATTCAAAAATGAGAAAAATAACTTCAAAACTAAGTGCTTTTTAAACTCATAAACTATGCCAAATTATTTTGATGCAGGAAATATTAAATTTTATGACTATGCATCTCCCTTCCCAGAGGAAACTTTCTGAAAATATATATTTACAGTAATGTTACTCGTATGTAGCAAAATATTAGTTAAAAGAAAAATTTGCTAAAAGCATTCAAAAATCTCTTTTCACTCATTCAAAAATCTCAAATCACTTTAGCTAAGCCTTCTAATCATTTCAATGACCATTATCAGACTGAACTCCGAGGCGCTCATATGGGCGTAATGGAATACCTGAATGTTGGTCAGCAATTTTTAATTTAGCATCCATTTAATATTCCGCTTTACAGCTAAAATAATAAACAGAAAGTAACTGTAATAATAGCTACTTTAGGATAGTAGCGAAAACGGAATACATTCAGTGCTAATTTACCTCTTTATAGCCAAGCAAATAGATTATTTTCAGTTCAAGCTAACAATATTATTAAAGAAGTGCTGGATGTAATATCAACAAGGTGATTTCTTTTAAACCATAGGAAATAAAATAACAATGCAATAAAATGGTAAGATATCTGTCTATCTCTCTATGTACATTAATATGCATCTTATTATGGCATTTTTATTTTAAATGTTATAGACATATATAAAATACAAAATAAAATAAAATAAAAAAATAAAATAAAAAATATGTTAAAATTTATCCCATATTTAATTCGGAATCAATCCCATGCGAAAATGAAAGAAACAGAATTATAGAGAAAATTTGCTAGAAATAGGCGCAAAATATGCTCAAAAATGAGAATGAAGTTTACATCTGTTGCTACATAATCGTCAGAGTACAATTAAAGAAGTAAATAAATTAAACCACCTATTTATGAACTGACAAAGACACCAATTAAGTTTAAAATTTAAAAGTAATCTTAGAAAATCAAAAGCAATCAAAATAATCTAATATTATTCCCGCACATGCTGGCCGAAGTAAGCAGTGCCACAAATGCAAAATTACAGCACTAAAAACATAGGGGAGTTCAAAAAAATTCGAAATAGCAGACAAATTTTAAAAAGTATAATTTTTGTAGATCGAATCTAAAAACAAAAGTTGCAGAAATAATAATACAGTACTTAAAAAAATAAAACCATATGCAAACATTTAATTCAAAAGTGGGAATAACAAAACTATATGCAAATTTTGAAAACATACAGGCGTTCGAAACAAAAATAGCATAAGCAAACAACAAAAAAGCTTAAAAATCTAATAAAAGTTTTTCAGTATTACCGGACCGAGTTCAGAAACATGTAAAATAGAAATATTCCATCCTCATGCAAATAAAAATGCAAAAATATAAATAAATGAATAAAAATTTGGTCTAATATTATTGCTCTCAGGCTGCACTAATTACTGGTAATGAATCATTTACTAATATTAGTAATTTTTACACATTTATATACGCAACGGATTTTATACGCAACGGACATTTATATACAAGGTTCTTTGAGGTTTTCTATAACAGGTAGTTATAATTTTTGCTGCTGTTACAGTATTCTTATGTAGCATATACAACACGAGAAAACACAGTAAAGCAATATTCCAAGAACAGTGGTTTACAGAAACATTAGAAAAACCAGCAGTTGTTAAGGAAACGTAATTTTTCTAAAACTATTGACATGAAAAAATAGCATATTTTACGAACGTTTACTGAAAGTCCTATAGCAAACAAATGTAGTTCATAAATAAGGTTATAAACCTATCAACATCATCTGATGAAGAAAAAAAAAGTAGATTTGGAACCATGTGCAATAGAAAAGCTAATGTGCAACAGAAGCAGAAAAAAAAGACGAAAGCAAAATCGAAAAAAAGAAACACAAAGAAAAAATAAATTGTTAAAAGATTCTATGAAAGAACAGACATTAATTACATTTCTAACTGAAGAAAAGAGTTTAAGAAATTCTAGATCAATGCAAGTTGGAAGGAAAAGAAGAAAACCAAAGCGAAGAGAAGCAAGAATATTGTTTGAAAAATGTTTGTAACTGTGGTATACTTATGCTGCTAACACATTTTACTTCCATTTTGAATGATTTCGTAACTAAACAAAACTAGTTAGTTTGTTTAGTTACGAAATCATTCAAGTGTCAAGCCGGTATTTAGTAATTAATACAGAAAAGTAACTAATACAGAAGGCAAAATGAAAATTGTAAGGGAGTTAAAAAAGTTACATTTTATTGTTCAAACACAAACGATGAAAAACAATTGAGCAATTGAGAATAATTGGTATACAATAAGAGCAATGAATGAATTTTTTTGCTATACATGTCAGCTTTTATCTTCCATTAAGATACTTAAATTTGACTTCATAAGGTATTTTCCCCCCTTCCTAGCGTGCCTTCGTGGTGTGGTGGTCTGCAAGCTGGGCCGGTATTCCAGAGAACGATTTCCGGCGAAGGCGTTGTTAATTTTTCATCTTACCTGCTTCCAAAAAATACTTAATATTTCTACAATTTTGATAACTATGGAAGTTAGAAACATATTAAAGTAAATGGTTAGAAACATGAATGTTCGATGGAAAACAAAAATTGCATAGCAATCTTTTTAACAAGAAGTTTTATATATGATCGTTTTCATACAAAAATTAAAACTGTTTCATTTGGAAAAATATTTATCCAATAATTTTGAAAATCCTTCTCTTGCATCTTTTGGCGATAATGAATGTTTCAGATTATCAACTAGATGTAGTGGAAACAGCATTAGATCAAGAGTTTCTAACTGAATTTTATGAATTGTTAGTATTTCATACATAAAATTATTACTCGAAAAGGAAATAAAATGTAAATTACTCGTCATCGTTAATATGTGGTGAATATTAAGTTAGTAGTGAAACCATGATGAAAATGCTTTAAATTAAAGTTATGAAATAAAAGACCTATGTATATTTCACACCCGATATAGCGCATGTTTATAAAATCACTGTAATGCTGTAGCATTTATTAAATAATGGTTAATATGTGAAGCTTTTCTTTTTGGTTTCTTACCTATATGTTTTCATATTGGTGCATCACTGGAGATCATAGTACAGGATCAACTAAATTTGTAACATATATGTCAAAGTTACGATAAAGCTTACCTTTATATTGACCAGATATGTTGAGCTAACATGTCTGGTCTGTATAAAAGTCTGAAGGCCAGAATATAAAAAATGTAATGAAGCAACACATTTATTTATTTAATTTAGTAGGACATATGGAATCTTAGTATTGTCTGCAAGATGCATTATATTTTGATTTAGTAGAAAAAAGAATATTTATTTTTACAGCTTCGTCCAGCCGTTGGAATGCTTGGGAAAGTAAATTTGTTTAAAATAAAATATATTGCACTATCGAGAGGTTTTATTTTAGCAGCTAGTTACATAAAGCAGATGCAATAAACGGAAGCATGATGTATAAAGGGATATACGAAGAACCTTGCTTCATTGCTCTCAAAACCAATCAGGAAATCCTTCTATTCATGTCGAAAAAGGAAAAAAAAAAACCTGAACCTTTCCAAGTTTTATATTACCCCCAAAGGGACACTTTTTAACGTTTTGTGTGTTACCTTTATTTAAAAATGATCATGCTCTTCGCACTTAAACCATAAAGTTAAATTCAACAATAATATCGCAAAATCATTTTAAAATAAGCATATCTTTAGAACTTCCGGCACATAGTCTCGCGCGCTCAAAATAAAAATGCTTTTTTATTATTTTTTTTTTTAATTTCCGTACAGTGTTCCCATTGATCGCCTTGAAATCGTTAATCAAATTTGTTAATCAGCAATTCGTTAAAGTGTTACAAAATACGAAACGATAATAAAACAAATTTCAAATTCCAAATTAGGGCTTCCAGATGTCCATACTCAGTGGGAGATTACGTTTTTCAAAATTTGATGGCTCTAGCTACCGTTATTTTATCAAAGTGCGAGAAACATACATACATTTATGCAGATTCTTCGTTACTTAATATATTTAAACAACCTCGGGGCGGTAGTATTTGGTGGCAAAAATTTGAAGAGTGAATCGACATTTCTAGTTAATTAACGCAAAATGCCAAAAAGAAATTAATAGCTCTTCTGGCCTAACGCCCTTTGGGCTAAGGAAAGCAATTGGAAGAAAACATAAGAAAAAACTGGGGTTTGCTCTAAAACGAGTAGTTTGGGACAAAATACTGAAAAGTATAAAAAATAGAGCAAATCCATGTAAAATTATAATAATAATTTAACAACCTGTGTATGTTTGCTGCAGTGTGTTTTGAAATACATACATGATTTATGATTTAAATATATCGAAATTGCAATTATGGCATTAGCAGTATCCGCCAATACTAAAAAAATCTAAAAAGCAGAAAATAATTTTTTTGAAGAAAATCTAAAAAAACAAAATATTTAACTAGTCTATCATATTTTAATTTTTTAAAAAAACCTATTCTGTGTTATTTGTTGCAAAACTTACAGCGAAATTAGTAAGGAATACAAAATATATCAAGAAATAAGCAAAATATTTATAATAACTATTATGGAATTTAAAGATGTATTGGATTATGTAAGTGAAATATAAAAAGATCAGCAATAGCTGAGGAGCTAGACAATGAGTTGGCACAATTTATTTTAATATCAAAGATGCAAACTGTATAGACATTGAAAATGCTATACCAATTACTAAAAAATAATAATATTGCAGCTTATTTACCAATTAGGTAAATAAAAAATACCGTTATTTTATTTACTTAATGGTATATAAGAATACAATGGCAGAAATGGCTAATAGTAGAAATACTGTTAATTGACTTAACTGTTCCTATGATAATCTGTACACAGCCAGCCGAAGAATGAAATTAACATTTGAGATATAGATCATTGCTAAGTCTTTTAGAAGCGCATATTTATCATTCAAACTTTAATGGTAATCTTCGTGTCATTCAGACTCTAATGGTAACCTACTTCCAAAGCAATATTACAAGAACAATAATTTACAGAAATATTAGAAAAATCAGCAGTTGTTAAGGAAACATATTTTTTTCTAAAAGTAATGACAATGCAATGCTTTCGAATTGCATTTGATGCTGTTACAATTACCATGCTGAAAAACGAAAGTCACGGGACATTGCGAATTTGAGGTCTACAAATGTGTGAATAAATCAATTGACTTTTGAAATCCACGCCTTGCTTTCCTAGACAGAGTAGTGAATACTTTTGATATTTGGTTTATATTCTGCTACTTATTTGCCATTATGCATTATTAAATTAGAGGAAGTACACTTTTTTTAATTTTGCTAAATAGTGAGTGCTGTTATGAAAAAGTAAAGAATTGTCGAAAAACTATTGTATAATAATTATACATCATTGTAAAACTATTATATAATAATTATACATCATTGCAAAACTATTATATAATAATTATACATCATTGTAAAACTATTATATAATGACGGTTATCTCGAACTATCTATGCAGAAGAATATAAATATTTTTTTTCTTCTCTCTTAAACCTTTCTTTTTCCTTGCAAAACACCAAACAGTGTTAGATAATTCAAAATTTCTTTTATAAAGAAAATACTAGTTAACATTTGTTTGTTGAGCTATAAGAGATTTAATCCCCATTTTCTGTTTGCCTTCGGGGTGCAACTGGAAGTATACTCAAAGCGAAATTCGAGAGATCCCCCCCCCCAGGATTGGAGTCTCGGTGAGGCCACTGAAAATTTCTCACGTCTCCTTCTTTAAAAAATAGACGAGTGTACAAAACTATATAATCACTATTCGTATTGAAATTTAATTGAGAGCTGTCTGAAAGCTATGTTTTCCCGCAATTCTCACCGCATTACACATGACGCGCCGTGAATATATTACAGTATTAATCCATATCCCATTTAACAAATAAATGGGAAACTTAATATAGATAAAAAAAATGGCATGTGTCACAAAAATTGCACCAGGAAAGGTCATATTTCGTGTACAAAGTGCCTTCATATCTAAATATAGATTTTTCCTGTAATTATTAGTTCATAAAAAAGTCCTGGCAATTACTAATAAAATGGTTAAACATTTGCTTACATTTTAAAAAAGAGGTATTATAAAGGATCCCACTCTAAATGCTTCTTTATTTTGGCAAAGTACTTTTTTTAGGTATTTCATTATTTTCTTCCTTTAACCCTTTAACTAGGTGTATCCGGGAAATACACTATTTTTCTAAGCAAAATTAATGAAATTATGTAATCGTCGAACGAATGTTTAAATCTCAAGTCCGATTACTTCATTTCAATAATTAAAATTGTAGTTTAAATAATGGCCAATAATATACAAAATGCACAAAGCATATAAAAAGTAAAATATAAATTTCATTTGATTTTAGGTATTTACCTATATTTTTATATTTTTTGGAAAAATTTACAGAGCTTTAAATACTGTAAACGTATATACTGCAGAAGAATGTAAGTCATTTAAGAAAGGTAGAATGATACATTTCTTTGTTAACTAACAACATTTCAAAGATAAAATAATTCAGAATGAAAGGCATGGTAGTAAATGAAAAAAGGATGAAAAATTCGTTGGAATTTTCTAATCCTATTGAACAGAATTTATCAACTGCAATTTAAAATAACAGTCAACTAATTTTGTGCTCTGATATCCATGTAAGATTCAAAGTGCACATTTTTTTAAAACTTCCCATCATTCTGTAATCAAATTCTGTTACCTAATTCTTAACATTAATAAGCATTAAATAAAAACTGTCAGCTGCAAAAATAAAATAATATATAATGTCAGTTTCTAAATAACTCGTTAAGGCATACTTTAACATTACCTGATTTCAAAACATTACCTTAAAAGTTCGGATTTCTATGTACGTAATTTTACTCCGTAAATAGAATACGTAATGAATCTTGAAAATGATTAAGAAGAATCATGCTATGTATCTATCATAACTAATTTTTCAGTAAGAGAACTGCTTGTCCTACTTGCATGATCTCAAATCAAATTACTCTTTTGCTACAGTGAATAAGTAATGCAGATCGAAAATTCTGAGGCGTTAAATTAAAACCGCAAGTTCGTAATGAGCTATAAAAATGACATTATAAAAGATTTTTAGTTTCTAAAGCTAAGCTAACAGAATCTTGTTTAATTGCATTTAATCCAGCTGAATTCCAGAGACAAAATAGTTTTCTTGACGTTAAACACTTAAAAGCTTAAGTTAGAGCATTTTGTTTAATTACATTTAATCCAGCTGAAGTTCGAAAAAAGATATTGTTTTTCTCGAATGTTAAACATAGTGTACAAAATTAATTTTTTTAATTCAAAAAAACTATTTTCTTGAAATAATGAAATTTTTAAACTACTATGTGCGCTTGTTGTAAAAAAAAAATAATGGCTTCTTGAAAAAAAAAAGAAAAGTACGCAAAGAAAAAAATCCGAAATATGGTGCATAGCGTTTTAGATGAAAATTTAAGGTAAAAGCAAATATTGTATTTTTTCTATTTTTTTACCAGTGCCTATTTAATTATAAACAAAAAAACGCTTTTAGTTCGCTGTAACGTTTTAGATTCGTATGGTTTTAAAATTATCTTCATTTTTATAAGCCGCAATACAGGAACTTACACTGAATGCTTAAAGATTATTTTCTAAAATATGAATAATTATTGAATAATTACTGCTTTTATTTCAAAGCGAATATTGCCTTTCAACTAACTGTACTTCTTGTGATACATTAGCAAAAGTCATGTCTTTTAAGTAGTACATTCGATCCTTACGTATGACACAATGCTAAAACAAATCAAAGTGCTAGACAAATTCATTCCATTTTATTCTCTTCCAAGACCATAAAGCGTTCAGATGTTTTTAAGAATGTTCTGAAAACAGTCCACAAAATTATAGAATGCCATTGTTTAAAAACTGATATAGAGTAGGTAAAAAAGTATTGGCAATTTACCTATAATTAGTCATATTTTTTCTAACAAAGAAAATGCTTGACAATTTTAGCTGAACATAACCAACACAGGATGTAATAAACACACAAATCTAATGAAACTTTGAATTTAATATGTCTTTTAGCCAAAATATACAACAGAAATGTAAATTTGCATGTCAGAAGGGTATTGGCAAAGTTCTAACTGCTATGCAAATTTTGTTATGTTGAGGTCACCTGTTCAGACCAATAAGAAACCCTGTTAACATAAAGTCTGGAGTGCTACACAAAAACTTTTGAAACGTTTTATTTGTAATATTGTAATAAACTGGCTTCGAAGTCGAAGGATTTGGATCTTAATGTCAAAAACATGATTAGCAGAAATGAGACAGCTCAGAAATGAGGGTTTAACTTATTGTGCTATAGGATTACAACTGAACACAAGTTTGTTTACTGTTAGAAGATTTATAAAAAAGTTCAAAGAGACAGGATCGACGGAAACTAAGATTAAAAGTGGATGGCCTCGAATATTTTCTGCAAGATAAAATGTGGCATTATCAAAAAGGTTAAGAAAAACCCTAAAATAAGTGCAGTCCAGTTAGCCAAAGATGTTGCTAATATTTCGCATAAAACTTTTAATGTACAGACTATACGGAATGTTTGACATAGAAGAAGTTATTATATAAGGACAGCTAAAAAGAAACCTTTCATTTCAGAAATAAACAGGAGAAAGTGATTAGATTTTGCAAAATCTTATGCTAATTTATCAGACGAATTTTGGAACACAGTTTGGTCACAATTTTGGAACCGATGAATCAACAACATTTTCGAGAATGATGGATTACAATATGTGTGGAGAAAGCCTAACACCGAACTGGAAAAACAACATTTACACCGATTTGTAAAACATGTTGGAGGGAGTGTCATAGTTTGAGTCTGTATAGCCCCCACCACCACCAAACGGAGCTGGTAATCTGTGCTTCATTGATGGTATTATGACAGCACATACGTACACTGCTCAAAAAAAAAAAAAAAAAAAAAAAAAAAAAAAAAAATGGACAGTGCTATATCTCCCGTTCTACTGGGCCGATTGACAAAATTCAACCTGCGTTTTTCATGTCTCGAAAGCGCGACTTAAGATATATATTAGATTTCTATATAGCACTATTCTAACATAGGTATTTTGACACAAAATCGGACTTTTTCTGAAATAACATACCAATTTTTTTTCCATATTTCGATTCTACGACTCAAATTATGCCAGAATACCAAGTTTTGTAAAAATCGTACGAGTAGTTTTTAAAATATTAGCTCTCAAAATTTTAGCTCCTCAATGTTAATTGAATTTGGCAAATATTTATTAATATCTCTTTTTTTATTAAACTTTTTTGATTTTTTCTCTCACATTTCGAAATTTAGGTTCATTCCAAATAAAATTTACCCATTTTTTGTCTTTTATTTTTAAAATTTCTATTTTAAAATAATTTTTATAAATTTTTCGAAAAAAATTTTGAATTATAACCTATAAAAGTTTTACCATCATCTTAAAGTAGGTGTATTTTTAAGCATATCTGCAAAAAATTAGGCTTTTTTATTCAAAATTTTCTAAGATATACACGAATTTACATATTTTCGCGTTTTGAAATTTGGCATCTTTTTTTTGAGCGATAATAACGCCAAATGTGGTCTATGGATTTTTGTTACACTGAATTGCCACAGCTATTTTTAACCTTAAATTTCAAGTAAAATTTTACGGAGAATTAATTATATGACATTTTTTTCCCTCAATGATGCGTAATAAATATTTATTAATACTATATTTAAAGCTATTTTTTTAAATTATATATGATATTATTCAAATTTTTAACTATTTTTTTTTAATTTCTCTATAACTTTAAAAAAAATAAGAGTAAATTTTTGTATGAGTAAATTTTTACCTTCGGCGTTTTATCGTCTGCTGCTTTACTTCGTTTAAATCGAATTGTCTAAAACTGAGAATTTTTGTTTGATGTTTATTTGAATTTTATGACAGTAACTGCATAATTTATTTCTAAAAACAAACTGTTGCTTTTGAAGTGGCTGAAAGAGCGGCTGATACATATTTTTAAAGCACAGTATATTTTTATAGAAACATAAGATTTAGAATAATCATTTTTATAAAAGTCAAATTATGATATAAACATACAACCCTCTAGAGACTGAATTAATAGAAGTTCGGTGGTTGTGTAGACATACAGTGCATATATACTAAATCTTTTACTTTAGCTTAAGTAATTCGGAATTTTTGACGGAATTGTTGTCGGAACTAGGACTCAGAAAATAAGTCAAATTAAATATTTCGATAACCCAATAAATTCAAGGTCGAAGTTTCAATATTTTATTTTCGGAAGGAGGGGAAGTTTTTTTTAGTTTTGGTCCATTATCCTAAGTGTATTTGCTTCGATTCTTTATTTTTTCCATAAAAGCGAAATTCTTACGCATGGTATACATATAACGCGTAGCTTCAAATTAAAATTTAATAATATACAGAGTGGTTATAATCAAAGTTCCACACTGAAACGGTCATAAAAGGAAAACTACTGGATCAAATGTTATCCAACTTGGTAACCGTGTAAAGGAGGTCATGGGAACTTATTTTCCGCGAAAAAAAGGAAGTTGGAAACCTCACCACCAGGGGGAAAATGGCGCTGTATGCAATATTGTTAAGCGAAATATGGGTCGGAATCTAACTTGACCTTTTGTTACACGGGTTTAACATGTTGCATACCCTTAAGAAACTTTGAAGTAGGCAAATTACCATTTAAAAGCGTTGAATTCGATAAAAGTCGAGTGCGCCATCCGTGTAAGTGAGAAATTCGTCCGTGAAAACCACGAATTAGCGATTAGAAAATGTAAGATCGCAAATTACTAGCACAAGTGCGTACAATCTGGAAATCGTTTTCTTACAGATCGCTAATTTGTAATTTTTGAAGCCTGAATTCGGCACTAAAATATGAAGATACTGATTGAAAACGCTTTTAATCGATTTGGGCCAAAGAAATCCCTTATGTTATCTATCTAGTTCCATTGCATTCTCCTACTGTATTCGATTGCATAGCAGTCATTCCACACCGTTTAATGTTGAATGACAACTAGTTTTATAACTGAACCATTTTTCTCTGAAGAGCAGGCGACAGCTGGACCACTGTGATTGCAGCTCACTTACAGTCAATGTTAAAATGTTTCGTGATACATGAACTGCATGGAACTGCAGTAACATGGCATTTTAGATACTACGATTTTTAGCGCAGGGCTGGGCCTCACCTCACGTGTGTCGCACAGTTACTTAGGAAACATTTCACGAATGAACGTCTTATAGGCCGACAATTCCCCTCTTCCCACAAGACCTCAATCTCTGTGACTTTTGGCTATGGGGTTATCTCAAAAGCACTGTTTATGGTGATATTCTAAACAATTTGGCAGAAATGAAAAATGTCCGTAACATTCCTCCTGATATGCTAAGAACTGCTGTTAAGAATGCAGTAACAGGTTTTAACTTGCTCTCGGAAAATGCTGGACGCTACATTGAACATACTTTGTAACACATTTCGGAAACTATTAAACACATTTTAAACAGATGTTTTCATGTCTTATTTCATTTACCAATATTGTATACAGCGCCATTTTTCCACTGGTGGTGAGTTTTTGAACTCTTTTTTTTTTTCCCCCGCGGAAAATAAATTCCCATAACCTCCTTTACACGATTCCCAAGTTTGATAATATTTGGTCCAGTAGTTTTCCTTTTATGACCATTTCAAAATGGAACTTTAATTATAATCACCATGTAAATTAAACTTTAAAAGTCTGACAGTTTGGTTCAAGTCCCAGCTTTAAAAGTATATATATTTAAATATAATATTTTATATTAATCCTCGTAGAAAGAATGTTTTAAGAAGCTAATTTTTCTCTCGCGTTATAGATTGTATAAAGAAAACATGATCTTTAATATGATTTAGATTGTTTCAGCCGATATAAGAATCGGTCACTCGGTGGTACAGAATAAACCCTGCTGGACTGTTTTATTTCTTTGTCATTTAGCAAAAATCTTTTAATTAAAATATTTATGCTTTGTACTTTGCTCTATACTTTGTTTATAGTTAAAATGTCTAGAAAAGCTGTCTTCAGCTGAAACGCAGTTGATTCAATTGATATTTTAAAAAAATTGACAAGAATGCAAAATTTATGGAAGTCTAGGAATCGAAAAATCTTAATTTTTTTGTGTGAGCACTGAAAATAACTGTAGAAGGAAAGAAGAAAATTAGGGAGAAAAGTAAGCAAACATTTGCAGGGAAATTTGGCTGTCAGACATACCAAGATGTTTCAAAAAGTCGGACGCTTTTGAATATACCTTCAGGATACTTCAAAGAATTTAGGTGTTCAAAGAGAAAACACTTGGACGTGTTCACCACCACCACCAAATACCATCAATTGAGCTTGTGTTAACAGAAAAGACAAAAACGATATCATTACAGATTAAAGTGAAGAGCGACTGGTTGTAGACTATATGGTTGTATAAATTTAAATTACGTTATAGAACATCATATCATATCATAAATGGAGAATCCCATGATTTTCTCAGTCGAATTATTTGAAGATTCAGGAGTTTATCCAGTGATGTATGTGGATGTCACCTAAAGACGTTTTTTTTTTTTTTTTCCTCCTGATGAAACAGCGGCTGAGTGGTAAATCGCTGAAGACTGGTAGTTCGGTCCGAGGTTCGAATCTCGCGAACGGGCTGTCTGCATGGGTGTTTTCGTGGTTTTCCCCATATGTAACGTGTATGCGAGCCAGTTTCCCTTAGAAAGTCCTCCACGAAGACATCCCTTCCCTTAGGCATAATTAAATAAACCAAAACCTCTTGATGAAACCAGACGTTCCTTTCATCTCATACCTTCAAAAGGTTTAGCCTGTAAAGACTGATAAAGGCTCTGACCAAATACTTCGTGATGAACTTTCTAAGAGAAACCAGCTAGCATACACGGTACACATGAGAAAATCCACGAAAACGCCCATGTAACCAGCCCGTTTACCGGGATTCGAACCCCTGAGCGAACTACCAGTGTTCAACGATTCTCTACCGCTCGGCCGTTTGTGGGCCTTTATGAAATGGAAGGCGATAACTTTATTTAAATTGATTGTCAGAAATACCAAGATTATTTCGAAAAGTGGGATACTTTTTAATATACTTGCAGAATGCCTAAAGAAAAAGAGCAAGAATAAAGTAGAATGCCTGAAGAAAAAGAAAAGAAAAATAAATTTTTGCGTAAAATTTAATATTTCTACTTTTTTTTTTAATTTAAAACTTTAATCTTATGATATTTGATTCTTGCGATTTCAAAAATAAAATATTTGACTAAAATATGAATAATATTTTAAGAAACCAAATGTAGGATAAAACTGTGTAAAGCAATGGGCACAATGATTTATTTATATATTTCTTTTCTGAACGGATCATTGAAAGGCGTGTTATCTGTGCTTTACTGTAATTTCTCTTTTAATATATGCAGTTTTCAAATGCATCATAGTCTGGGTTACAAAATATTCTTCGGAAAGAAACGCAATTCAAATAAATAAAATCAAATTCTGGAAAATTTATATTAATAAATATATTTAAAATGCTCAGTTCGAAGGAATAAATAGAAAATTTTAAAACAGTTATCTGAAGAGACAATGCAACACAAACAATTAAAATAAAAGTATAAAAATTTAAAAATTTCCTAAAATAATAACTATGACAAATAAATATATATAAAGAAAACTATTTGAAAAAAAAATAATAATAAACGCTGCACCGTTATTGACGCAGCTTGAATAGGTAAATAGAAATTTTTTAAAACAGTTATTCGAAGAAAAAAATGCAACTTAAACAATTAAAATGAAATTCGAAAAAGAAAAAAAATACTTAAAATAATAACAGTTATAATAAAAAATATATAAAGAATATTATTTGGAAAAAAGAATGATGGTGACTTTTTTTCCTCTCACAGGAAAGGAAACAAGGTTGCCATATATTAAGACATTCGCCAAGTGAACTATTCTTGGCGCAAACTGAACAAAAAGTGCCAACATAAATTTGTGAATTTCTCCGTAAATTTCCCTCCAAATTTTACAAAATTTCATATTTAGGCGTAATTTCAGTCGTAGAATCGAAATATGGAAAAAAATTGGTATGTTATTTCAGAAAAAGTCCGATTTTGTGTCAAAATACCTATGTTAGAATAGTGCTATATATAAATCTAATATATATCCTAAGTCGCGCTTTCGAGACATGAAGAACGCAATTTAATTTTGTCAATCGGCCCAGTAGAACGGGAGATATAGCACTGTCCCATTTTTTTTTTTTTTTGAGCAGTGTACATTGGCATACTGCACCATAACATGAAATTCAGTGTCCAAAAACTTGGCTTCGGAACACCTTTTGTGTATCAACAGGACAATGATACTGAAGACACAATGAACTTCACCTGGCAATAGTTACTCTATAACATTCCTCGCCAGTTAATGACACCGCCTCAATCCTGACATAAATTTAATTGTAAATTTATGGCACACATTGTACATAGAAGTCAGGAAACAAAATTCCGTATAAAGATGAACTTAAGCCTATACTCCTGCAAGAATGGCACAAAATTCGCAACAGGACCTTTTCAACAATTAGGACGTTTTTCCTATGAGAAATAGAGTACAAGCTGTTATAAATGCAAAAGGTATGAATACAAAGTATTAAATATTGTTCTCATATTTTTCTCTATGATCTTCCCAAAATTTTTTGGCATGGAAATGTATGTTTTTGTTGTATATTTTGTGTAAAGGGCATATTAAAACGAAAGTTTCGTTAGATTTGTGTCTATTGCTTCCTGCGTTTGTAAGGATCCTAAGTTTTACTAACGTTTATTTTATTTTAAAACTGTACTATCACTTCTTATTTTCTACTTCCGGCCAGAATTCAATGCTTTAACTTGTTTATGCAAATTGTCTTGCTAACGCCAAGTACTTAAGTTGTGGCTTTTTGCCAAGAAAGAGAGAGAAGAACTTTTTAGGAAGCAAGCCGCTTGCCACTGTAGTTTTACGAGTATTCACTCGGTTGCTGGTGGCCTTTAAGGCCAGAGGTTTAGCCCTCTTGATATTTGCAGACGTATCGTAGTTTTAGCAGCTCGGCGTACTACATACGTACCTTTTTTAAATAAAGGCCAGTCTTGGTGCTAGGCATTTGTATACTAATTCAAAGTTAGCTTTTAGTTAGAGCTTTAGTTAGTAGTTTTTATATTCTTACGTTCAGACCACAAGTGGTTGGTCTCTGTATTCGAAATTCGGAAATACCTGTAAAGTATTGAAAATAAGGGGTTTCGTATACGCTTCTTGCTTATGTTGTCTACTTCACACCTTCTTGAACATAGCTTGAGTAAGCTCCCTGTTCCTATTCAGGACCATTCATGTTTCCAACGCAAATCAAGAGAAACACAAGTCCTGACAGTGGCGCCCGAAGAAGAAGAATAACCATGGCCGAGTTTCAAGAACAACCTGAGGTGCCTGCAGCAGTGGCTCAGAATCCAGAAATGCCAGCTGCCGCCCTAGAAGGATTTGGTTACATCGTCCAGACCATGCGCGCATCGATGAAACCAGAATGGAAACTCACCGGTGAGCAGTTTTTTGGAAAAATTGGATGACCACTTCATGCTATATCCAGTCCATGAGTTCCAGAAAGTCACCTTAGCTACCAGCGCTTTGAGGGGCCTAGCGCTTAATTGGTTCAAATGTATAGGAAGAAACCTCTTGGGTCAAGCGGGAACTCCCACCTATACTTGCGAAAATTTCAAGACTGCCTTAGTAAAAGCCTTCTCTGTCGTAAGAAATCGTGCAAAATTGGAAGCGGAACTCTTCAGCACATAATACAGTTATTGTGAAAAATTTGATTCTTCCAAAGATTGAAGTTTTGGTAAACAATATTCCAGCCACCGCGCTTCTGGATACAGACGCGCAGTGTTCCTGTGTGGCAGAAGATTTTTTTTAGGAAATACTTCCGTAAATATAGAATATATAATTCGGATAATACGACAGTGTTAGCTGCGCAGGGGGAAAGATGCAAATGCATAGGTAAAATACCACTCTTAGATGAGGTTATTCGTTCGAAACACTGTTTAATGGTGTTATAATCTCATAGCATTTTCTAATGGATGGCAATTTTCGACCTCGTTGAGCTTTTCTGGATATTATTCGAACGGATTGCCCATCTACTTCATGTTGATCTTCTTGAACACGTCTGGAATCGACTTTACGAATGAGTTGCGACTCACAAGCATTTTTCCGCAAGAACTCGGGTAAACCTTCTTAGAAGAATGGCATTTCCTTCCACAGAAATAAGTTCCTGAGGTTTGCTTAATAATGTGGAAACGTTGTGAAGTGTGCATTTTCAGTATATATGATTACACGCCCTCTTACAGGGTGTTCAGGAAAGGAGTCCCTGATTTAAAAATTGAAAATCTCAAAAATACAAACTGATAGAGGAACAGAACAAGCGGTATATTTCTTGTGAAAGCTGTATGACTGTTGTACAGAAGTTTTCAAATAACAGTTACAAAAGCTGCCGCAGATAGCTCTGTATGCTGTACAGCTTGTATCAGAATGCGTGATCTGCAAGCAGTCTTTGCAGTCACATCACAATCTTTTCGAAATGTCCAGAGTTCGCAATACAGAAGCGGCGCAAACGTACAATGAACTTTGCTATCACAGCTTGTACTGTCTTAACAGAAATGAATTCTGATGCTACACACTTCGAGATTCAAGTTCGTCCAGCACGATCGGATGGTTTCGGTAAATAGTGTCTTTCAATGTGCCACACAAAAAGTAGTCACGATAAGACAGATCGGGCGAATATGGAGGTCAAAGCATGCTCCAGTAAATTTGGAATAATCCAATGCAATGTCCCTAATCTTGTATTCTATAAATGTTCATCAAGAAAGCGAAAAATGTGCTCGGTACGATGTGGTTGGTCCCCAAATCAGTTTTTATCTGATCACGGTAAATTTACAAGTTACCTGTTTCCTTTCAATCTATGACCAAGTAACATATGTAAGTATTCTAAAAGGTACCTCAAGATGTGAAACATTAAAATTCTTCCTGTCCTATTTTCGATGACCTAGATAATGCCTGCAGAATTATTTGAAAATGCGTGGAGTGACTTGGCTATTGAACCTATCTATTTTTGTAAAGTCTAGACTGCTGTTCTCTGGTTTTGGTTTGTTTTATTTACGCATGCAATATTTAATTTAATTTGCAATAATAAGTACTCGGTTTTACATTTCATGCGAACAAAAACGCGCTCTACGCCACTTTTGACTAAACACATTTCACAGCGAGTCCAAATTGTTTGTTATTTCATGAAAAGCTTAGTAGTTAGCATTCTGAAATCTCTCGAAATCGGTTGTTTCTGTTGCTATACATCTTGGAATTTTTTTAAGAAGCCCTGAGAGATTGTCACATATTCCTCTACGAAATAGCAATTTTCCAGAAAGGACATATTGCCACTTGTTAGTAAAAAAAATTAACTGTTCTAGCAAAATGTACTCACGGAAAAAAAATCCTATGCCTTTCTCTGCATTTCTGTGAAACTCGTTGGTCTATATTTTTCATACTTTTCAAAATTATTTTGGATGACTTTGAATATTCGACCAGGGCCACGCAAGTTGTAGACACATTAGATTATTTTGAAGGGGGAGAGATGAAAAATGAGCTATGCCGTTGCCGGGACTCGAACAACGGACCTCTCGGATACGCGCTGGGTGTGCCAAACACTACACCACGAAGGCATACTAAGAAAGCGAGAGAAATACCTCATAAAGTAAGAAACAATTAAACACCGCATTTTTTCCAGGCTAGTTATCAAGACAATTAACTGATAGGAGTACCTTTAAAAGAAGACCGTCATGAACATGCTTAGGTAGATGCACAAGAAAGTAATGTTTCGGAGCAAGTGAATATCCGAACTGGATTAGAGTGTCACCAACCTGGTCGCAGTGCCAGTGTTTTGTAGGAGCTTTCCTAGGTACAAAGATGAAGTACCAAAAATGTATAAATACAGTATTTAATCTTATCTCCAAAAGAACGATTTGACACAATCAAATACAACCGCAAATAATTAATACCAAGATCGGTAAGCTAACACAAATTAAAATTTGCTTTGTGCGTACTGCCGTGAACAGATAACGCATATAGATGCACAGTTATGTAAGTAATTCTTTTATATATATGTATCCCTAAGTACCACATTAATGTATTAAAATCACAACCAACATACAAATAAAGACTTTATCCTAAAAACCTGAATAAATATTTACATATAGTTACTCAAAAATTCAGATTTATATAATTAACTCTACACTGAGAGGATGTGAAGGATACTTATGACTGAAGACTTCAGGAATCGGTTACCTAAACAAGCCTACATGAAGCTGAAGGACAACACGCTGGGAATCCGACTGTAAATCAGTTAATACAACTTGTCTATTAATGTAGCTCTTAGTTATTTAATAAATGTCTCTAAAATCGGAACACTTCAGTGCAGGAACCTTTGTGCTCAGCCTTTTCTTAGTCAGAAAAAAGAGTATATAAAACTAGAACACACCATCAGAGTTAAGCTGAACTCTTTGTCTGTCAGCCAGTTCTTAAACATCGGTATAATTGCAGCATTTCATCAGTGTATTGCAGGAAACCCTGTCGCACAATAATTTCTTAAATGTCTGTATTACGTCAGTGTATGGCAGGAGTTTTTATCGCTTTGTCTTCGCTAGTGATCTCCGATAAATCTTCCTTTTCATCAAAAACAAAACAAAACTGTATGCCTTTCTACTAGTTACCATATGAATCCTCTCATTTCTTTTTCTTTTTTATTCTTCTTTATTTTCTAAACTCATCATCCAACTCAAAGCAAGTCAGAAGCTAACCTACGAAAAATGCACTACCTTCAGGACCAGATTTAGACTTGATGAGGCCCTAAGCTATTTGAGATATAAGACTATAGGGCTTCATATCTCAAATAGCCAAATTTTATATGTCAGTGCATTTTTTTCAAGTTCAGATATTATATGGCAGTAGCAAATATGATTTCGGGATACCTAGATAGAAGCTGAAATACAATTAAGATATATATAGATAATGGAATAATTAATCTTTAACTTAGAATCATTTTTATTCTTAAAAAACTTTAAAATGCAAACTCTGGTAAAAAGAAACAAAAGTTCTTTTAAAAGGCACAATTTACAAAGGCTTATTATCTAATCTCTTGAAACAAGTTACAAGGATTAAGGAACTATATTAAGTATATATGACAGTTCTCACTCTGATAATTTTTTTGGGGGGGCTCCCAAGAAATTGGGGACACTAAGCTATAGCTTGCGTAGCTTAAATGTAAATCCTGCGAAGACTATTCTCAAAAAAATACTTCTTATCTAACCCCAGATCTAATTATTAATTGAAAGCCACCATCTCTGAATTAAATTTGTCAAACATAATCCACCACATACTTTGCAACCACGAAGCAAATTAAAATTAGAGTCCGCGAATATTTTTTACAGTTTTCTATGAAAGACGGCTGGAGTATTTTCCTGTTCTCGTTCTCCATGAAAATTGCCTCCAGATGCATCATACCCCTATAAAATGTTTCTGAGAAAACAATGTGTTTGTTTACGCTCCTGGATTTATCATAATTCGAGGTACAAATAAAAAGTAAATGGTGTCAATGCTCCAAGTCTAGGTTTTCTCACAAAGCCACCGCATCCGTTTACCTCTCATAATGAAATAAATTTTATCCTTCCCTTCAAAGCTTTCAGACAAAAAATCTTGTTTCAAGTGCACAATAGAATCTTAGGCGGGCATTCCTACGACTTGTATCTCATCAAGTCTTTTTCTCGTTAAGTTTTATCAAATTTTCAAAGCATTTTATTTGTCTCTCCAACATATAAAGAAGGAGAAAAAGATTCCTTTTTCACAATCTAATTGTTTAATTTTTACTGGCACCTACCACTCAACTTCTATTTTGTCAGCATTCCCTATCAATGCTTCCAGAACATTTAGAAATAACCTTGATGCCAGAATCTGCCCACAACATAATTATTTGTTTGTGATAAAACACAGCAGAACTAAAGGTGAGGAAATCGGTCACGAAGAACTGCCTAAAGGAGACTGGTAAGTATTCACGTTAAATATAAAGCAAACCTCGAAATCCCCTATGTTACAAATCCTTTCGCAAGAATTTGAAATTAGCCCGGCGTAAGGCGCACCAAGAAAAGTTATTAGAACGGGCGCGTGGGGTATCACATACCCCAATATTTAAAATACAATAAAAATAGTATTATTTAGTTTTAAAACTGTTTTTTTTTTTTTTTTTTTTTTTTTTTTTTTGTTCTCGTGTATTATAAATAAATGAATAATAATTGGGTTTCAAAAAATTAATTTCCGAAATAATCTTAAATTAAGACAAAGAAATAGAGTTAAAATTAAGATAAATGAAAATAATAAACATCATGCCTCTAAGTTTCATTGCATCTCTAATACACCATGCTTTTTTTATTTCTTCACACTTTGAACGAAATACATTCATGTGTTCTTGGCACAGAATGTTTTCACATTTTAAACATTGCATTCACGTTCTTCTGTCCTTGGCGCGAGGGCAAAGAATTTAACACATCTTTCATACTTAGTTGTTTCTAATTTCATATATTCGTTTTAATTCTTCATCGAAACTTCTGCTTTTGTTTTGCATGCAGTACGTCAATTTCTTGGAAAAGTATTAATCTCTGATCTTTGTTCATTACTTTTTTTCATTAATTGTAATGCTAAGTCCTTCAAAAACAGACTTCTATTTCTTGTTGGTGGATTAGCAGTTGAATGTAATATAATTCAAGCATTTATTACAGCAACATTCAGTGCAGGAAAGAAAATTACCATTGGCCACCTTCTCGTTATTCTGGCAATTGAATAATTGGCTGACATTTCAACCCCCATATCCACTGCTCCTTTAGCCATATTATTAAAACATATAATTCCTAACGTTTTATTTTTCCCAATATATATATAATGTTATAATGATCGTTATATAAAGCATAAGAACAGTTTTTCCTTTTTTAGGAACATCAGAAATTAATGTTTTATCTTTTTCGAAACCAAAACATTGTAGAAAATATTCTTAGTTTCATCTTCAGTTTCTGAAATGCAATCTTCATCGCTTTCAAATATTTCTAATAAATCTCGCATGCGTTGCATCTCCAGTTCATAGGGACTCATTCTTTTTACCATAATGTAGTTAGAAATTTTTAAGAATTTAATGTCAAGTACTTTAAAATCACTTGCGAGTAGAAATATTTACTGTTACACTCTAGAAATAAATTTCTGAACTAAATATTCAGTCAGAAAAACACCTACACGAACAGGTGCGTGGGGTGTGTCATACCCCAGTTCCAACAAAATACCGATAAATCTTTTTCTGAAACACACAGGCAAAGAAAAAGCGGTTCTAAAAGTCAACCACAACTAGGAACTCAGCTGCTGAAAGCAGCACAGAATTTCAGTTTCACAAGTTAGGAATATTCCACTTTTATGTAGGGTTGGGGTATGATACACCCCACGCGCCTTCCCGCGGGTTAGGTCCTAAATATCTGTATTCAAAAGTCTTAGCTATTCAACCAGTGGTGGACCTGAAATTCTGAGGCTTGCAGATGCTCTGTTGTTGGAAAAATATTACGATATGCCATTTAAAACTATGTGAAATATATATGCATTTAAATTCAGTGAATTTTGAACCACTGACTTTAGTCACCTTACTGGTTTCCACATTTTTTTCTTACATTTTTGTTCTCAGATTGTCAACTCAATCTTCAGTAAAGTAAGGCGATGAAACTTTTTCTTTTTTTCATTTATGTTTCTAATCGTAAACTTGAAAACTCACTTTTCTTTTCACATATGGTATTTTAATTTAACGAATTACTGGCTTTTCTTTTATTTAATTAATTTGATTGTTCTTAACTTTGGGTGGGTAGAAATAGGGCGCAGCCCCATCCACCTAATCGACAAGATTTTATGACAAAACAAGGGCTGCGCCAAGCAAAAACAAAAAAAAAAAAAAATCATATAAAATACCTATAAAAATACATAATTATACATGAAATTACATATTACATGAAATACATATAAAATACATAATCATATAAAATCATAAAATACACCACATAACGCACTGAATAAAATTATGTTTAAATTCCATATAAACACCAATATCTCAATCTAAAATTATTGTAACACAAAATTTAAAAACAAACTTTTATCAAATAAAAATACCAACATCAGAGCGATTATTATTTAGAAAACACATAAGTTCCCATAACTTTGGGTGGGTGTTTAATTATGTCGGTTTTATGATACATTTTAGTATATTTTTCTTAACCTCTTTCTAATTATTCATTTAAATATATTTAAAACAATGAATAAAATTAAATGTACTATAAAAATTAAATGAAGTGCCATAAAAATCAGTGCAAACGCATAAATAAAACAATAAAGTTTTAATACACGTGGTTTCAGTTAAGCTCTTTCCACAAGAGGATATACATAACTGAATTAATCTTAGGGGATAATTTTCTGACATTGTTTCCGAATGAATTCGAACCAGAATTTGGAAAGTATCAACTGTGATTTTCAATTCATAAGTAATTATTAGAACTCATCCCGAACCCAATGCTCATTAATTAAATAATTAATGAGCTAGTAACAATTTTAATTGGTTAATTAATGAAAAATTAAAAGAATAAAAATTGATAAGTTGCTAAGGAATTAAAAAATTTAGAAACATTTGCAATAAGTTTTTTATAATGAGAATTAAGCTAATCTAAATGTTCAAAGATGCATGTAACTATTACGCATAAACACTTGCAATGACATATTTCCCTGAATGAAAGTTGAATACTTCTGAAATATTGCATTTAATGCCAAACTGTTTTCAAAACTGAAACGTACAGAGGATAGCATTATCTCAGATTTTAGATGAATATGATTATCTCATCAGTATGTATCATATACAGGAAAATTCATGCGTAAGAAAGTTCTATCATATTATTAATAAAAGCGTTAATTACGAGCTCTTTTATGAAAGTTCGATTGTAAAATTGTAGATATGAGCTTCCGAAAATTCTAAGATTGCAACCGCAACTCGCAGATCTTAATCTTTCCAGATTTCCTCAATAGGACTAAGATCAAGGGAATACGATGACCAGTCTTCTCGAACCTCGCTGCGAACAATAAATATACTCAGCTTGGATGTAGAAGCTCTGTTAAATAGAGAATTGTAATTCTTGAACAAAGTATCTGAGTCCAGAGCTCACTTAAGTCTCTCTTAAATCAGGTAAGAGTCTTACCTGGTTAAGAAAAACCACGTCTACGTGATTTTTAGGGTTACAGAACTTTCATTATAGATATGGAACTAAATAAAGTCGTTTCTTATAATTTCTCCACAAACACATAAACTGCCATAAGAGGAATAACGCGAATCTTTCACGATAATGCTATAGGACGCTGTATTTTTCAGTCTGTCTCCAGATGAATGTACATCCAGAATCAATATTAGCAGACCTATTTGTAAACAATATTTGAGCTCATTGATCTTAGCTCCACTAATGAAGAAGACGAGGACATCTTTAGTTCTTCCTTTCAGAAGATACTGAAAGCATGATTTAGGTGTGAATTTATTGCATAATGAACATGCCCGCGATTATTTTAATAAATAGCTTATCTTAGAATAGTCTTCAGAAATTATAATTCTCTCAGATGACGTTGATTAGCATGATGGCTATTGTTCCTACATGTATAAAGTAATTACAGATTATTGAAACCATAATTTGGGTAATATTACGCTTTTTGGAGACATTAAGCTTTTGCTTTTGACACGTAGTAGCCGTGAAGATATATTGGTTAGGAGCACTGATTGCTATAACTTTGGGCCTGGTTTTAAACTGCCAAGAAGGCATGCATTTTTGTATGTGTGTAGTGTATCTGCGGCATGGTGATACTTAAAATACAGGGGAGTCTAAAATGTTCTCAAGCAGGAAAAAAAGGTAGTGGGCAATTCTCGGATGGGATTCAGTGAGGAAACCATAGGGTATTTTCTATCAAAATCGGGTAGGAACTGCGCGGCGGAACTGTATTTGTAAGACCAATGGTGAAAATCACCAGGCACTCAAGTATACCTCTACTTGTACCTGTGACTGACATGCTTCAGATCTACCGATCAGTCACCGTTTCTGTCTTATATCTTCAGAGATCATTAGAAATATCTGACAGCTGTCAAACTGACATATTAACAGATAATCGGGATATGGAGGAAACAGGATAATACTTCCTCTTGTAGTTTGATGAATCTTGCTTTGTGTGGATATTCTACTTGTAAATGCCTGTACGGCAGAGGATTTTTATATTCATTAGTATATAACTAACATAAATAATTATACCCAGTGGAGTTTTAATCAATCGTTGTGCACTAAGCAACATTTTAACAGTTATCCTTTAATTCGAAACAAGAGAATATATACATTAAATTTTCAGTAAAAAGTTACGATACTTTTCACTTTTCGTATTTCACGTATTTTAACATTTTTTTCTTGCCCTTCAGAAAAGGCCCTCTTTCCCACTTTTTATCTTCAAGTCTTTTATTAGCAACTAGCCGAAGTACTCGATGCCAGTTAAATTAGATTGAGATTAATGCATCTAACAACAGAGAGAACGATACTTTCTCTGATAACGATGCAAAAACTACGATTCATAGTCATACATTTTGCAGTCTGATGCGATATGGAACCCACATAAAAATTTTCAGTAGAAAAATAAGCTGATTTTCTCTCTCATTATATCAGCAGGAATGGCATGCAGTTTTTAATGATTTTCGTTTTTCTAATCAAGAGGTCGTAAAGGCTTAAAATCCATCCTATATTTCACCTGTATTCAATTTTAGCCAATTAAATATGGCAAAAAATTATCATAATTGATCAAAAATCAATAACGCGAACAAACAAACGAACACACAAACATACATTCTTTTTTATATGTATAGATTTTTTAAAACGGACAAATTTTTGATTAACAAACTCTACGGTTTGAAAGCGAGCAGTAGCAACACTTTTCGAAATAAAGCATTTTTATCCCCCAATGCGCGACACTGTTGCCACTCGGAAAAATGAGGGCGAAAATTAGCGCTTTCAGAGTTTTTAATAAATATTTTGGCTGATTAAAGTCGTACGAAGATGGCAATAGCCGAAATCGTTTCTCACGAATTTTCGGACTTGAGAATAATGTATTTAATGTCTGGCATGCTTTCATATCATCGTAAAACTTAGAAATTTTTTATTAACAAACTCAAAGATTTGAAAGCGAGCAGTGGCAACAACTTTCGAAATAAAGTAGATTTTTATCTCGGTCGCCGCTTTTTCGGATGGCCCAAACTGTCCTTTTACTATCGATAGGCAGCTTTTTGCCACCGATAATGAAATGGTCGTTGTTTATCGATTACGAAGGTTTTAATGTTTGGATTCGTGTATAAACTTTGTCAGAAGGAAAATTGATATCGCGAAACTTTGCAATTTAAAGGAATACTTTGCAGACACGAAGTAGAAACTGTTAAAAAAATTTGCTTATTATTATAGAAAATCATAACCATTCGATGATAAGAGTATGTTACGAAGTATGTTATATATCATACGAGTTATGAAAGTAAATGTAAAGATAATGTATGTATGTATGTGAAGTAAATAAAATCCTCTAGAACGCAAACACTTTATTGGTTATCTAGTTGAAAGTTTGGCCATTTTGTTCTTAAGTATTTATCAACATAAATTTTTATTAATTTTATTGCCTAAGATCTGGTTGATGTTTCCAGATCTGGTCCAAGTTAAAAAAAGAAAAAAATGTTTATAGACGTTCATATTCATTAATTTTGTTGCATAACGTGTAATAGAACTCTGTTTGATTTTTATTTGGTTTCATTGACAGCTATTGCATGCTTTTTTTTTAAATAGCTGATGCTTTACAAAACCTTCCATACTATATTAAACATTAAACAGGGTATACTATGATAGATTTGAAAATTTTTATTGTTTCTTCAGAAACTCAACAATTGCCTCAATGACTACTGTATTTTTCATCCTGTCTTATTGTATAAATGCAGTCTGTTGATTTGAAATATAATAATTTAACAGTCAGTGTGTAAAGAAAATCCATTCTTTAGTTTTATAACGAGCAACGTTTTTCAAAATAATCTTATAATTAAAACAGGTTTTCTGAAGTGTATTTATTTCTTTAGTGATGTATAAGTCAATGCTACTTAGCTTGTATAATATTACATTACTGTCTATTTTGACTGGTACCAGTAGGCTAGCAGATAAGATAGCTGAACATTGGATGTTTGATCCAGGTACAAATACTGGTGAATGGGATAGTTGATTTTCCTATTTTCCCTTATGTATTATGTGAATACAAGTCAATTTCTCATAGAAATACCTTCTCAAAGGCATCCTTTACCTAAGGTACATAGCTCTTACTGTAGTTACCTTGTTTTGTGTAACTTAGCATAGCCGTCAAAACCTTAATAATTTTAATACAAAATAACAACAAAAAAAAATTTTGCTACCATATTACCATAACAAATTTCACAGGATGCACCAAACTGTGTCAACCATGTGTATGTGCATATAACAATTCTTCAGTTTTTAATAAGCAGCATCACCATTTTTGTATGTTTTTTTTCTTGTGTGTGTGTGTGTGTATTTATCCAAGTTACAATGATTTTTATAACTCATTTTTATTTTTATAACAAATCATTTATAAACAAATCATACTTTTTTAAATGTGAAATTAATTTTAAAATATGCACTTGTGGAATTTGTCTGCAATGGATGAAATAGTGGTGTGAATAAAATTCTGAAAAATAAAGCTGTATCAAATTATAAAGTTACAGAAGAATGGAATTTGCTATGTTAGTTGAATTTAAATTACTCGGAATCTTTCTCCCTTCACTGTTGCTATACCACCAAAAGAAAGCCAATTATGAACAGCGTCCTGCAAACAAAAACTTGCTTGTAACAAGGTTTATTGATTGATTGGTACAGACTTTAATGGCATATTTGTTACCAAATGAATCTAAAGCGAACCAGTATGAAGGGTAGTTTTACAGGTTAACTTGTTTCCAAATTAGCAACTCTGTAAAAGGGATCATCCAGCTGTACTGACACTACATGTTCTTTCTCATAGCTTGTTATTTGGTTGTAACAGGCAGTTAAGATAAAAACACTTGTAACACTGCTTAATTTTTATGTATGGTAGCCCAGTTACATGACTATAACATTTTTCCACTACTTTTTTTACACTGTAATCTTGGTTTAGAAAGTTATTTACCAAGATTTTGGGATGTTGTATAGTAATATCATATGGAACAACTACAGCCAAATGTATTGTTTTAGAAGAGAGTATATACTCTTACTGAATCTTTTCCTGCACTTATTGTTTGATTTGATATTTCCTGTATAGTGGAATGACCATTATGACAACATAGTGTCCTGTAGCTCTTTCTATATAATTCCATTCAGGTAAGACAGCTGCTATAAAAATATTTCTACGGAAGTGGTTGTCTTAGGGAGGGGATAATTGATGCCAATGTTGTTAAATTACCACTTTTGTCGTTCTGGTACAGTTTTCTGTCTACACATTTTGAATCTGAAATAATGCATTCAGCACGGCATGCACACTGGGTGTAAGGAAAGAGAAGCAACAGAAAGAAACTGGAGAGTATGGTTAAATGATAAAAACCAAATCCTTAATACCACTATTGACAGAAAGAGACTAAAATGCAAATAAGAAGCAAATTTCCTTAAAAGCTAACAATGAAGAAGGATTAAAATTAGAATCAATGGTTAAAACCATGGGATTTTTATTGATATAAAACATCAAATGCCAAATGAAGTGGTGTCTCCCCCCCCAGTATAATTTTTTGATGTGGAGAAATGGAAAACATGATTTTTTTTAACTAGCAATCATAGGCAATGCAGAAATTATTAATTTTTCTTTGAACATAATTTTGTGTTGTTCAGTACAAAATTTAGGTCACGCATTTCTGCTGTTGGGGGAAACTTAAAAAAGAACTCTGTGAACATAATTTAAAAAAAAAATACGGGTCACTAAAATAAATGAAAATTCAGATTCTTTTCTTGTGTTCTAACATATGTAATTATTACTTCAGTAGATTCTAATATTTATTTTATAATCATGCATTATTACTACTTAGGCAACAATACAGACATATATAAATTTTCACTATTTTTTACTGTCAATACATGCACAATTGCTGTTTTTTATTAACAAGAGAATTGAACAAAGCATATCAATACTTTTGTATCAGCAATATGAGTAAGTTTCTGTTTATTAAGACTTTTAAAGTTCTCAAGATGAATTAATTCGAATAATGGAAATAATTGACTGTAGCATAGAGATTTATTCATATTGCGTCCACTCTCGTATACAGCAAGAAAAAAAAATTAAATATGAAGAGCGGTCCTTATCAATTCCGCAGGATTTTCCATATACAATCTTACCACAATTCCACATAAAACGTAAACAAAGTATCGAAGCTTCGTAATCGATTACAAAGCGCAAAGTTATCAGCTATTCGTCATCGATGGGAAAGGACAGTCTGGGCCATCCGAAAAAGCGGCGACCTTTTATCTCTAGCTTGCGAGACTGTTGCCACTCGGAAAAATGAAGACGGAAATTATTGTTTTAGCAATTATTAATATCTCTGATTTTAGCTATTTTTTGGGGGGGAAAGGGGGACGTCGATTTTTTCCAGAGCCCAGAAAAGAATTGTAGAAAGTTTGATGACGATAAGTTGTATAGTAGTGACTGAGTTATAAGAGGACAAACACACAGTCTTTCTTCTTTAAATATATAGATGAAAACTCACACGATGTCCCATTGTAACTATTACTAGGTTTAACGATAAACTTACTACATTTGTCTTTCGTTAATGAAATGTATATTTTCCATCATGTATCGTTCTGGAATAAATTATATATTTTATTTATAAATTTATAACAAAGAAATTTATCCAGATTCATATTATTATTTATTTTTATGCATGTTCATCATTTTAAAAAACGCTGAAGAAAGTAACTTCAATTCTTTATTTCGTATTGAATAAATTTATACGATCATTTTGTGGAAATTAATCGCTTAAGACTCGGATCAGACCTGCGACTTTTCTTTGCCTTCGGTTTTTTAAGATTATCAATTTATAGTAGTTTATCCATATTAAGCATTTTAGTTTTAATTTCAAATATGTCATTCTCATAATCAGCATTGATAGTTTTGATGAAACTGTGGGCTGCAAAATAGTCGCTATTTTTCAGTGTGCTTTGGAAATTATCCTGAGATGCAGCTTAGCAACCCTCATGTTTTAGTTTACAAACAAATGTGAATTTATATTTGAATTTATTAAATTTATAACGTTGCAACGCGGGATAACTTGCACGCAACCAAGAGGTGACTCTGAAAGCTTGTATAAAAGATAGAGCCTTGTGAAGGGTTTAAGTCCCTTTTTATTCAACGTAATAAATTACAATTGCGTCCTCTTGACGCTTACAGACCGTGCCAACTTGGCAGTCAAATAAAAATAATAACCTGAAAAGAAAGTAAAGACAAGATTCTAACTACGAGGCTCTCTAAAATAACTAACTCACCGTGTTTTACAATACTGCTGCTAATTCAGCAGACTTGAAGCTCACTGGAACAATTACCACTACTTCCCGCCAAGCACATAGGCCGCAACGCGGGGTTCTTCAATTCTCGCTAACTACCTCCGCGCTCGCTAAGTAAGAATATCACTCACCGAACTTGTTTCCTTCCTATTTAAATCAGAATACTTCCGCTGATAATTTGAATCCTTGCGCGTTCTACTCAAATTTACATATTCTGGCATTGGCAGTTCCAGGGGAAAGTAAGGCTTGACAGGAAAGATAGTTTAAACTTAAAATAAATGTTAGTAAAAAATAAATATAAACCCTACATTTGCCGCTGCCAGAATTTGGAAAACTTGGAAGCAGGTCCTACAAACGACCTGTTGTAAGTTTCTCTAATTCTGAACTAATTGGCGAGAACCTCGTTTACACACACAAAAAAAAAATCTTATGTAACAATTATACTAAAATTCTGTTGCTCGTTACAAAGCTTTCTTCTTACAGCAACTTTTCCTGGACTTCATCAATCAATCTTGGTCTTTCCTTCCAGCATCTGGAAGGAATAAGTATCAGTATCTTTCTACATACATTATAATTTACACTTTCTTGACACAATAAATTTTTGTTTTTAAACGATTCGTTTTTCTTAGTTATTGCTTACTTCACATTCATTCAATTTTTCAAGCAGTAATTTAACTTTACCCTGGCTCTCCACCGTGTGTGGTGTCAAACGGGAATATTCGTGTTTTAGTCTTACAACACTTCCCCTAACCACCATGATTTGTTAGAATTCAACGACCAAATAGACACACCTTACTCGACATTCTACAACTCAATGAGCTACTTTAATATTCTTAAAAATTCAAATGTAGGTGGAGAACCCTACAAAACACATTCATTCTAACTTCCCCCTCATTCATCTTTAAACATGCAGGCTTTCGCTCTAAAGCATGACTTTACAGTTTAATACTTAAATTTTAACTTCATTGCTTTTAAGCATTCACTTTTAGCATCTACAATTTTATGCTTCTAGACTAAATTCTACTTTTACATAACCTTCAAGTATTTACATACATTTACAAATTTTTAATACATATGCTTTTTACAATTTACCATAAAATGAATAAGAGAAAATAAATTTTTACTTTACTCATTCTTCGCCAAGCTGGCGGCACTGAAAGTAAAATTCTTATTAATACAAGAATACGAAGTTATTTTTATCTTCGGCCAAATTTTGGCTTTAACATAACAGAATTAGTCTTTCGACCAACAGAAAATGCTTATTTTTAGCTTTTACACTTAAAGAAAATAATACTTTTGCCTTAACTAAATAAAGTAAAACAAAACTAAGTCTCAACTGAGACATATTGACTTTCGTCAAAACATAGAACTTCGTACTTATGCATAACATTTCGGAACAAAAGAGAGAAAAAAAAATTATAGAAGGTTTTAACTTATCTTTGAGTTTTCGATGCTTGAAACTCCGTCATCCGTTTTTGGCAAAATTGATCCCAAGTTAGAGGTTTCATGGATGTCAATCTTCTCCTTATTGATCTCCGAGTGTCGTCCACGTTGCTCTTTCTTTTGCGTCCTCTACATGCTGGCCTCTTGACGGAGTAATCGTCTGGTTGTTGGCCTTTGCGTTTCTGCCTGGGACGGCTGGTCTTGACGTCCTCAGGTCTGGAGTCCTTCTTGAATTTCTTCTGTTCCTCGTATTTTTGTGCCTCCTGCTGGCGTTTCAGTTTCCGGAACGGCGGCCTTGCTGGCACCTGACTCTGTGGCTGTGTGCGCGTTCTCCTTGATGTGTAATTTCTCCTGCTATCCTTTGTAGGTGGTGTTTTTCTCTTTACCACGGTTTCTTTACCCGGTTCATCTGTATTTTTGTTTTTCTTAAACGCCAGAGTTTGAAAATCATTTTTTCTTTTTGATACCGACGTCCGGGTTATAGAAGTGCTAGGTCTCTCTTCAGTTCTCTGTTTCTTGGGTGGTGGAATAGTTGTTGTAGTCTCTGATTCTTCTACTTCGTTTAGACTTGAGTCCTGCAAGAAACTTTTAAGGATTTCAAAATCATTTGGATTATAGTATTTTTTCACCTGGTCGGGACTTGCTTTACAGACTTCCCCTCTGTCGTTCTTAAGATATAATACTACCCCTTTGATTTCCTGAATTACATAGGGGCCTTCAAACTTTGGAGCTAGCTTTGCCATAAAATTGTCTGGGGCACTTGATAAAGAAAATTTCCGCTTCAATACTTTATCCCCAACTTTAAAATCTGCTTCACGGCGTTTTCTATCATAATAAAGTTTCTGCCTATTTCTTGCCGTATCCGAGGTTTTAAGCGCCTGATTAATCAACTTTTGCACATCTTGTTGTTTAAACTCCTGCTCTCTTTCTTTCACAAAGAATAATTTATCTAAACGGCGTAATTAACTTTCTGCCTAAAAATAATTCTGCTGGAGTTTTTCCCGTAGTATCATGATGTGCCGTTCTTAAAGCATAAGCTAATTCATTTATGTAGCCATTCCAGCCTTGTGATGTGTGCTAACGTAACTGCGAATTATTTTTACAATGTTTTTATTAACTCTTTCTGCTATGTTAGCCTGTGGTCTATACGGAACCATTTTGATATGGCGTATGCCAAGTCCATTGCATATGTTTTCAAATATTTGACTAATGAATTGTTTTCCGTTATCGCTAATGACTTTTATCGGTGCACCGTATTTTAAAATGTATCTGTGTAAGAATGCATCTGCGACTGTTTTGGCTGACGCCCGTTTAAGTGGAACAATTTCTATCCATTTTGAAAAATGATCTACTATTACTAAAAGAAAACGATTTTTATTTAACTCGTTCTGGGGAAAGGGACCAAGGAGATCTATGCCTAAAATTTCATTCGGAAATGTAGCGTGAATGCTATTTAAATACCCGGCCGGGCTGTAATTAATATCATTTATAAACTGACATTGATTGCAGGACCTGACATACGCAGTTACTATTTTGTATAATTGCGGGAAATATACCGCCTCGCGTACCCTTTTTATAGTCTTTCTGACCCCGAGGTGGCCCGCTGTTTTTTCTTCGTGCAACTCCTTCAAAATGCTTAATCGAAGCGAGGCTGGGATGACTGGCTTATACTCAAGATTTTCGTTTGTTGTTTTCGTATAGAATAATAAATTATCTATTATTTCATAGTTTTTTGGTCTATTTCTTATCGCATCGATATCTGTATGCTCAAAGCTTTCGGGGTCTTTCAAATATGCATAAATACTTCCAAATTCAGGATCAGCTTTCAGTTCAGCGATAATTGTATCTCTAGAATCTAAAATTTTTGAAGTCAATACAGCACATTTAAGTTCATTACCTTCATCGTCCAGTTTTATACGAGAAAGTGCGTCAGCTACATTGTTTTCCTTACCCGGTTTATATTTTATTATTAGATTATATTCTTGGAGTTTTAAAGTCCATCTTATTAACCTGGGCGTTAGGTTTTTCCCGGAGTAAAGTTTACCAACAGCCGCATGATCCGAAAAGACTGTTACTGGCGCTTTGCCGAAATAAACTCGAAATTTGTGTACAGCCATTAATACGGCTAATGTTTCTCATTCTGTAGCTGTATAATTCATTTGTGTTTGATTCAACGTTTTACTAAGAAAAGGCCAAAGGATGGCTATTTTGCATAAGAACCGCACCCACCGCATAGTCCGACACATCTGCTGCAATTTCCAGGTTTTCGTCCCCCTCCGGGAATTTCAAAACAGGGGCATTCATGAGCGCTTCTTTTAATCTTTCAAATGCGGTATTTGCTTCCGCTGTCCACGTAAATTTACATTTCTCTCTTTTAATTACTAACAGGGGTTCAACAATATTAGCGAAATCTTTTATGAATGACCGATAATAAGAACATAACCCAAGGAAAGAAGAAAGTTTCTTGGCGGTGTTTGGCGGTGGGAAATTCTTAATAGCTTTTATTTTTGAATCTTGCGTTTCTATACCCTTTTGCGAAATTTTATAACCGAGATATTTAAGTTCTTTAGTTGCGAACTTGCATTTTGAGGCGTTAATTGTAAGACCGGCCTCTTTTAATAATTTAAAAACTTGTTCGAGGTCATTAATGTGTTGTTCCAACGTACTACTCGTTATAATTATATCATCTAGATAAATTAAAGTTGATTTTCCTAGGACAGGCTTTAGAACAATGTCCATAGCTCTCTGGAATGTTGATGGGGCCCCACACAACCCAAAGGGCATGCGTAAAAATGCATAAGTGCCCGATTTTGTTATAAACGCGGTTTTATGTATATCTTCGGGTCTCATATCTCTTTGATAGTAGCCAGACGTTAAGTCCAAAGTAGACATATATCTTGTAGATTTGATCTGTCTAATGATCTCGTCTATAACCGGCAAAGGGTAAACTGGGAATTTAGTAACACTATTAAGTTTTCTGTAATCGATAGCAAACCTCCAAGCCCTTTTATCCGAAGGAGGAAACTCGTTCTTTTTCCTACATAGTACGACTGGACTCGCGTACTCACTATTTATGGGCGTTATTATTTTATTCTTTAACATCTCCTGAATATGTTCTTCGATGATTAGGTCTTTTTGTTTATCATAACGATACGGTTTAGTCCTACAAGGTTTTTCGGCATTTAATTGAATCTTATGAGTCACGATTTGGCAGTTTCCTGGTTTTTCTGAAAACAAATGAGAAAAATTACTCACCACTTGCTGTATTGCTTTACTTTCCTGGTCATTCAGATGGCTAAGGTCCAATTCAGGTGTCTCCACAGGCTCCACCACCCTCTGGTCCATCTCCAACACCACGGAACTATCTTGAAAATTTAATTTGGCCCTCGCGGCCCTTAGAAAGTCCATACCTAAAATAAGAGAGTGTTGCAGGTGTTTCACCACAAAAATTAATACTTTGAGATTTTCCTCTTTTACCTGTAAGTTTAATGATAATTTCCCGATGCAGTGACATGTTTTTCCTTGCGCTGCTATAATTTCCGTATTTCTGGTTTTAAATAGTCGTATCCTGTAAAAATTCTTTTTGAAGAACTTTTCACTCATAAAATTTCCTTCTGCTCCTGTATCGATGAGGGCTTCTACTGGTACATCGCCAACCAGGACTTGTATAATTGGTAGCTGTGAGTTTTTTACGATGACCTTGTTTAAATGTCTATTTGAGGGTTTTTTTAAAACTTCCGGGGTCTGGACCCTCCCTTTCACAGGCCCCTCTAGTAGTTTAAAGCTTTCCTTTCAATCTGTGTCTTCTGGGTACGCGGATGTTTATTTTCAAATTTTCTTTTTGGGCCTTGACCTTCGAGTTTCGATGCGTTAGCTTGATAGTTCTTTCCCCCATATGAGCGATTTACATTTCTGGTTTCCTCCTTCCTTCGGGTATGTTGAGAATATGTTTCCCCTCTCGCTTTTTCCGCTATTCTGCGATTTTGAAACTTCACCGCCAATTCGAAAAGTTCCTGCAATGTGGTTGGGTTTCTAATTTCAAAGTAGTCTTGAACAGCGGGTAACAATCTTGGTAATATTATTTCAATTATCTCCGCATCGGGTTTTTTTCCATACAGCATATCCGTTAGCTTGATTTTTCGTAAAATAAAGTCCGTCAATTGTGCTGTATCCCGTTGATAGAAACTATATAGTTCGGCTTCCAGCCGTGCGCGATCTTTCACTATGGGGAAGGCCTTTACTAACGATTTTTTGAAATTGTCAAATATATATGTCGGGCTTCCAAATTCACCTAGTAGAAATTTTCCTATGTTTTTCCACCATAGCGCGGCCTGTCCTCTTAGTGCTGATGTGGCGATGGCAACTTTTTGTCTTTCAGGCACAGGGTAGAGCTGAAAGTGGTTTTCTAGACCTTCTAAAAATACGGACACCGAATTTTTTCCGTCGAAATAGACGTTTGGCTTGATTGACGCTCTCAAAGTCTGGACCAGGTATCCAAATCCTTCTAACTGACTTGTCATTTCTTGGTGTTGTCCAGCGGCTTCCATCCAGTTTTCGGCCATTTCAGTTCGATAATTGTTTGGGCGCCAATATAACGTTGCGCGCCTGTAACTTGCACGCAACCAAGAGGTGACTCTGAAAGCTTGTATAAAAGATAGAGCCTTGTGAAGGGTTTAAGTCCCTTTTTATTCAACGTAATAAATTACAATTGCGTCCTCTTGACGCTTACAGACCGTGCCAACTTGGCAGTCAAATAAAAATAATAACCTGAAAAGAAAGTAAAGACAAGATTCTAACTACGAGGCTCTCTAAAATAACTAACTCACCGTGTTTTACAATACTGCTGCTAATTCAGCAGACTTGAAGCTCACTGGAACAATTACCACTACTTCCCGCCAAGCACATAGGCCGCAACGCGGGGTTCTTCAATTCTCGCTAACTACCTCCGCGCTCGCTAAGTAAGAATATCACTCACCGAACTTGTTTCCTTCCTATTTAAATCAGAATACTTCCGCTGATAATTTGAATCCTTGCGCGTTCTACTCAAATTTACATATTCTGGCATTGGCAGTTCCAGGGGAAAGTAAGGCTTGACAGGAAAGATAGTTTAAACTTAAAATAAATGTTAGTTAAAAATAAATATTAACCCTACAAATTATTTAATGAACGCTGAATTTGCCTAATGGAAGAAATGCGTTCGTCGAAGGCTTCCTAAAGAAATCCGGTTCGTATTCCCTTAAAATACGAGGAAACACATTACGAGCAAATGAGCTAAATCCTACGTATTGTAATAAATTAAATAAAACTAATAATTACATGGATTACACTAATAAGTCAGATTTTAAAATTAAATTAGATTTTAAAGTTAAAGATTAGATATTTTATTTCAATCGCACCTTTAGGAAAAGTATGACTTTTTTGTATTCACATGTATAGAAACGAAATAGATTTCCAAAAATGCAAACGTTAATGTTACTAAAATTTCGACAGTGAGAATTAACCCTTTGACTGCTCCATTTTTTTTTACAAATCGCTTCAAAAATTGAGTATTTTTTATTTCATATTTGAAATTTTTAAGTTATATTTGTAATTTTTAATTTCAAATACTGCATAAAATGTATTACTGACTGTTAAACAATAAAACAGTGTGATACGCTTTTACTAGAGGATAAAACGCCAAGCCCCCCGTATATTGCGGAATGAACAAATTTTGCACGCTTATGTTGCCCTTAGAAATCAAGGAATAAGCAGTCAGACAGTTAAGAGCATAAAATTCAGTTTAAAATTAAAGAAATTCAGAACCATTTCGTAAGAACTTACTATACGAGTTAATATATTCATTAACAATATACTTCATTGTTACCAAATATATTCACTAACAATGTACTTCATTGTTACCAAACCGCTTTCAGATTTGCAGCTAATGAATCACAAATTTAACTCTAGTAATAGTTTTAATTGAAATTCTTAATTGAAAAAAGTTAGGAAATTAGGTAATACTAGAGGTACCGTTTTTTCATATGTATGTAAATATGTCCTTTTTTTAATTTGCTATTGCTAAAAAAAGTGAACGATTCCTTTTCGAAATTTATATCCTTCACTTGATTTCAGACTTTTTAAATTTCTTTTTCCCTCTTTATGTATGCAATTTCTTTATAAGATCTGGCCTTCTTAGGTAGCATAGAATTAGACCAGAACCCGAAAAAATAATTCATAAATGTGCATTGTCTTATAAGTACCACACAGAAAGGAAAAGGACCTTTTATTAAGACCAAATAAAGCGTAAGAAAACGATACCAACTCGCGCTTACAGAAGCCAATAGCTTTGGTTTTAAATGAAACATAACCGATGAACTAAAACTAATCAGATTTAAGTATAGTCTAATTGTTTCACAGTATAACTAGTGAGCATTCTGGCTCTGACCGAAGTCAGAGCAAATAAGCGTAATGGTAAGAATAACTCAACGCCGCAGAATACTGAACGCTAAGGAACCAAAGTCATGGCCTTCAAACAGACAAAATACTCTGATTTTATCCTCCAAAATATTTCTTTAAATATTTTAATCTTTCTACGTAATTTGAATATCGTATGAGCTAGAAATTTACATTTTGGCAGGGAATTAGAAATTAGACTGATAGGATAGCAACAAAAACTTTAAATGATACTTTATATCTTCACTTTAATTTATTATCCAGTTTTCTTTTCCTTTACTGTTCCTTTCTTAATGATTGATCAGGTCTTTTACTTCTTGTCTTTTTTTACACAGCTGCGAGGTTTTGATTCAGACAATAGTTCAACGTTAAAAAAAAATAATACTATATATCACGTCTTCTTTATATCTAATGATGTATTTTTGATGAGATATTTGGAATACGATTTACAGAGAACAGTTTCGAAATTTGCCTGGTCTATGTCTAAGCCCTATGCAGAAAACTGGCATTGGAGACAAAGGAGATAATTTAAAAATCTTGATTATTATTTTTAATTACACATAATTAGGAAGTTATTTGTATAATAAGCAAGGGAAGTTGCAAAATTTTAGTTCAACAAAACGCATCACCGAAAATTAAGGATTGAAAGTTAGTTTCAACAACAGTTAAGATGTTTAGAACTTCTGACTTTGAATAAGATATAATCTGTTAACCAAGATTAATTAAATTAACCAAGATTAAACCAAGATTAATTAACCAAGATTAATGTAAATTAGTTCAGTTATTTCCCTAAAGATTATTGGCATTCAAGAAGACAACGGAAATAAATTGAATGAAATAAAGTCAATATGTCCTACAGGAAAGCAAATTGTACGAGCTTAAGAAAAATTAATTTAATGCAGGAGCATGAACAAATGCTTATAGTTCTAATGCATATTCCCATTAACTTTTCCGATATATTTGACTTCAGAATAAAGCACGTCTTTCTCTTGATGCTGAAGTAGAATAGTTTTCAATTCTCTCAAGAATTGCAAAAGATAATTAGATAATAATTACTGAACTATTTTGGATGCTAATTCGAATGACTAATCAACTTTATCCCATTATATACAGTCTTACATTAATTGAGTTTATTTTGTTCTATTACAGCTAACGTCTTTTCTGCTTTACAAGAAACGAAATTCTGGATACACTAATGGTGTCTGAAATAGTCCGAAGTTCATCTTTTCTGACTCCACATTTTAAAATTCATTAAACAAAACTCCCCTAAATTTAATTCTATTTCAAATTATTTGTAGCTGCCATTGATTTTATAATTAATATACTATTTCTTACTAATTCAGAAATCAAAAAACAAAAATCATCGTTATATTTTCAAAATTTTCACAGGACTAGTTTCGATGGTTTTGCACTCAGCTGTAAAACCGCAAATGAACAAGATAGGAAATAATGATTTGAAAGGATAAGAAAGCCTGAACAAGAATAAGCAAGTGGCGCCATCTGTTGATGAAATCAGAACTAAAACATAATTTCTTTAAAGGCCGAAGGCAAAAATGGATTGGAATTATGATCGTTAACTAGAACAGAAAGATTTTTTTGAATTTGAAATGCCTCTAGAAAATCCAGTTCTTCAATGGAAGATGTTTTTTGAATAATTTTCGCAGCAGAAAAATTGAAAGTGGGATTTTGGACCAACAATGTTGAGCAACAGAAGACTTCTGTGCTTCCTTTTTTCTAACATATGCCTCATGTTCCTTGACGCGAAATTTAAAGGCTCTCTTAGTTTGGCCAATGTAAATTAAACCACACTGGCAAGGAATCCTATAAATACTCCCAGGAATTAATATCCGGAATGGGGTCTTTGAGTATGGAACTCGGAATTTTATTGATGGGAGAATAAACAACCCTAAAGTTAAATTTCTGCAAAATATGTGCAACTTTATAGCTAATTGATGGAAAGAAGGGAATGACAACAGAATTTTTATAATCTCCTAAAACAAGAGTGTGCCTTTTAGTGTGTTGAGATGAGAATTTTTTAACTGCTTGATTAATAATGATGGGTGAAAAGCCCCTGTCAATAGCTATTGCTTTTAAATAATTTAGTTCTTCATCAAGGGATAGTTTGGAAGAGCACGGAAAACATAGGAAGAAAATGAAGCTAACTTTTGTTTAGTCGGATGACATGATTTAAAGTGTGGGGGAAGGCAAACCGATGAAGGTTTACGGTAAACCGTAGTACTGAAGTTGCATGTGTTACGTGTGACCAGAATGTCGAGATGAAACTTTAAACTTCCCGGCATAGTTTCGCTACGTACACGATACTTTTACCCTGTTTGAAGGTAATAAAGATGATTTAAATAAAGTTCTTTCAACAGTGAATTCTATTGATCCTGCTATTAAGTTCACTTTTGAACTTTCGACTTGCATTTCTCTTCCGTTTCTCGACATTCTGGTCACACGTAACACATCCAACTTCAGTACTACGGTTTACCGTAAACCTTCATCGGTTTGCCTTCCACCACACATTAAATCATATCATCCGACTAAACAAACGATAGCTTCATTTTATTCCTATGTTTTCCGTGCTCTTCAAGTTTGCTCTTCCAAACTATCTCTTGATGAAGAACTAAATTATTTAAAAGCAATAACTATTGACAGGGGCTTTTCACCCAACATTATGAATTAAGCAGTTAAAAAATTCTCATCTCAACACACTAAAAGGCACACTCTTGTTTTAGGAGATTATAAAAATTCTGTTGTTATTCCCTTCTTTCCATCAATTAGCTATAAAGTAGCACATATTTTGCAGAAATTTAACTTTTGGGTTGTTTATTCTCCCATCAATAAAATTCCGAGTTCCACACTCAAAGACCCCATTCCGGATATGAATTCTTGGGGTATTTATAGAGGATTCCTTGCCAGTGTGGTTTAATTTACATTGGCCAAACTAAGAGAGCCTGAAAATTTCGCGTCAAGGAACATGAGACATATGTTAGAAAAAAGGAAACTCAGAAGTCTCCTACTGCTCAACATTGTTGGTCCAAAAATCCTACTTTCAATATTTCTGCTGCCAAAATTATTCAAAAACATCTTCCATTGGAGAACTGGATTTTCTAGAGGCATTTCACATTCAAAAGAATTTTTCTGTTCTAGTTAACGATCCTAATTCCAATCCATCTTTGTCTTCGGCCTTTAAAAAAGTTATGTTTTAGTTCTGGTTTCATCAACAAATGGCGCCACTTGCTTATTCTTGTCCAGGCTTTCTTATCTTATCTAATCATTATTTCCTATCTTGTTCATTTGCGGTTTTACAGCTAAAGATGGTGGTTCGGTAAAACCATCGAAACTAGTCCTGTGAAAATTTTGAAAATATAACGCTGATTTTTGTTGTTTGACTTCTGAATTAGTATTTATTCGGCGTGTTATTGTGTCTTAATACTATTTCTTATCATTTTTTTAATTTGATGAATATGGGTTGTGCGATGTTCCTTACCTATTTTCGAGTTGAATGTTTTAAAACGTCTCAAAACCGTAAGAATGATATTACATGTTAAAATGTTTTAGACATTTCAGAATAATGTATGGGAAAATCAACATTTGTAAACGTTAAAGCTGCTAAACAATTTTCAATTACAATGTATCTCATGTTTTCATAACGATCTATTTTTCATATTTTACTATTGAAACGAATGTCTACTACTGTCTTTTACTATTGAAACGAATTTATTATGTCTGTTTTTATTGTTGTATTTCTGAATATCATCTTGTGATTTTTGCCATTGAAGAAAATAAATTTGTATTTCTTAATAATAAAGAATTCGCATATGCTCAATGTTTGAGGAGGTGGGTTTGAAAGTAAGTGACAAGACATGGAAATAGGCGAAAGGATTTAAAGAATCGCCTGAGATTAAAAACTTGCTGTATTAACCACCAAACCGAATAAGAAAAACACGTAGACTTTGCACAACAAATAAATGGAACAAGTTTCTATCTCCCGTTCTCCTGTGCCAATTGACGAAATTTATCTCACATTTTTCATGTCTCAAAAAGACAACTTAGGATATTCATTAGATTTATATATAGCAATTATACTAACTTAGGTATTCTGATGCAAAATCGAAGTTTTTCATATTTCCATTCTGCAACGCCAAAGAGCCAAATTTTAAAAAATCGGACGAGTAGATTTTAAAATATTTGCTCTCAAAATTTTATCTGCTCAATGCTAACTGAATTTGGTACATTCCTTTCTTAAACTTACTTGGTTCCTTCTTTCACAGTTCTAAATATAGATTCAATCCAAATAACATTCACGCATATTATCTGAATCACTTAAAATTAGTACTTTTTAGTAATTTTTTAAACTTTTTGAAGGAATTTTTAATTTTAACCTAGAAATGTTTTGCCATCAACTTAAAGGGGATGTATTTCAAGGCACAAATGCAAAAAATAGAATTGTTTTCCAGAATTTCCAAGATATACGTGAATCTACATATTGGCACGTTTTGAAATTTGCATATATGTTATAAGCGAAAATAACATCAAATGCAATTAATGCACTTTTTTAAAATTATTTGAAAGAATACGCGTTGCACTTTCTTTTGGTTTATGCAATGAATGCATTAGAGAGAAAGGAAAAAAGGATACTATACATAAAAAATTTCGCCAAATGACTTAGATGGCACAAACAGAAAGAAGTACCCAACATAATGTTTTAAAATTTCTCTGTAATTTTCACACCAGATTTAATATTTGATATAATTTGAGCGGTAGAATCGAAATAATGAAAATATTGTATGTTATTTCAGCAAAAGTCAGATTGTGTGTCAAAATACCTATGTTAGAACAATATATATATAAATCTAACATAAATACTATATAGTGCTTTCGAGACATGAAAAACGCAAGTTAAATTTCATCATTCGGCTCAGCAGAACGCGAAATAGAAAACGTTTTTTTAAATGTGTGTGTGTGTGATTATGGCAAAGCCTCGAGGGCTATCTGCCTAAGAGGAGGTATGCCTTCGTGGAGGACTTTCTAAGGGAAACTGACTCGTATACACGTTACACATGGGGTAAACCACGAAAACGCCCATGCAGCCAGCCCGTTCGCGGGCTTCGAACCTCGGACCGAACTACCAGTGTTTAGCGACTTTACCGCTAGGCCGCTGGTGGGCCCTTTTTTTAAATGACAAGAGTCTATAGGTCTACAGGTCTATTTTATACTCTTGTCATTTTCTTTCTTCTGTCATTCTAGGTGCTACAGTGATTTTCGATAGCTAAATACAGATGCGAGGATGTAGGTTAGACACATGTGTAAGGGATGCACAACGATATGAGAAATGTTTTCAAAAAACATATTTCTCCCACCACAAGTCTGAACAAAACCTTTGTAACCGAAATAGTTGTTCTGGACGGTCTTAGTGTGGGTTTTTAATCGGTTATGAAGGCCTGTATTTTAACAGACCTTATTAGCTAAATTTTCATAATTACTTCTTTCAGTCTCTATTTTAATAAAATTACATTTATTAAGATGACCTTTATATTATTACAGAAAGTAAGAAAGCAAAATATCTTAAATTATAAGTTAATATATAGCAAGCGACAAAAACACTCATGACCGGATAAAGCTGGCCATGCTGCTCAGAGGGGTAGACTGGGAAAATTGTTTCGCTCTCAGGCCTCGGTGTCTTTTGGTAGTTTGCGGTAGTTAATAGGTCTGAATAGTGGATGAAGATTTGGTTCCTGGCGCGAGTTCTTTCCTTCTTCTCATGGATGGAACATCAGTGCGTCTTTCTGCTCTTGCGGATGCCTCTGTTGCGCGCCTAGGTAACATTCTTGATAATCAGACGGCTAATTGATCAGTGAGTTCAATTAGAGCCGAAGAATGCATTTCAGCAAGTACCAAAAGGTTTTTCTAGAATGAAAAATAAGTAATTCCGCTTAGTAACTATTCTTCTTTAGGGCGCGTCTGTCGTATACCTAGGTAAAATTCTTGGTGATGAGACGGGTAATCGTCAATGATTTAAATCATTGTCGATGAACGTATTTTGGCATGCACCAGAAGGTTTTTCTAGAATAATAATTATGTAATTGTTCTTTGTAATTTATTAAAAACACGCAGTACTTGACCCATTGCCTGGCACAAGATTAAAAACGATGGTTTAGGTTTCAGTGGCTGTCACACAGACGAGAGAGAAAATTTCGCTTCGTTAAAAACCATATCCAAAAATAAGAAACTTTTTTAATTTGATTTATATCTGATATATACACATATACATATACATAAAAATTAAAAAAATCTGATGTGTACACCACATGACTTCCTTGTATGACTTCCTTGTACGGAATATTACATTATACGCATTTTTTCTTGCATTTCATTTAAACTTATTGGATTGCATTAAATCTACTTCGCCGACAGCGCATAAACCACAATAGAATAAATGCATTCTTTAAAATTCACTCTAGTATTTTTTTACCATAGCGACACTCTGGCGCTAGATTCACTTAACAGTATTATATTTCGTTCATATTATAACTCATAATGCACAAAATTTATATCAATTAAAGAACAGAATTATCTAATCGTTGCCACATGTTCTATTCAAATACTATAATAAAGCTAGAATGATGTATAAAAGAAATTAAGTAAATAAAACAAAAAAGAAACAATTTTTCACAGACGATTGAGTATTTCTCATTCAATTAATTCAGTTCTCACTTCACGAAAAGGCAAAAATACATACAAACTCAAAATATCTATATTAAAAATTACGAAGTAAATCTTAAATACTTATTTCCTCGAAAAAATTCCAGAAAGGATTAAGCATGATTTAATTCGCAATAATAAATGAAGGCGTTATTTTTGTGTTGCGAAGCTAAGTTTCTCTAGATTGGCAACAAATCCACTAGTCTGCTGTTTCAAATGTAAACAATCAATGACCGCCATAAAAAAAAGCTTCGCGGCACTTAAACAACTTTAAAATTGTTGATAATTCTAAAAATATTGCATACAGATTTACTAAAGGCATAAAAACCTTAACCGGAAGATAAAAACAACACAATTCAATCATTTTTTAAGCAAAAAATGTACAATTTACAAACATATACGAGTAAAGAAACTGAGATCACTGAGTCGGGTAATAGAGTGGATATAAATATATTTAGTATATACGTTTGGTGGGGCCGATTGCAACTAAAATACGAGGTGCACATCTACATATTATAGCAGTGCTATATACAAAATTTCAACGTTCTGAGGCTACTCGTTTTTGAGTTATGCGAGATACATACGTACATACGTTCGTACAGACGCCACGAAAAATTCTCTCGAGAATTCATTTTAAAGCAGTTTTATAATATTTTTGGAGGAAGCGAGTCTTTTTTTCTGTCCTTACGTACAGATATCACGCAAAAACATCGTTAAATTGCATTCGATAGCGGTCAAAATGGATATTTTCGTTAAAATATGCTGCCTGAAACTTTTCGCGATTACAATACTTCCTTTTTACTTCCTACAAGGAAATAAAAATAAAAAGTTTGAGATGTTTCAGATATTAATGGTCGCCAAAAGGGGTTTGTTAAAGTTTTCTTTTACGCTTCTCCTGAGCCTCGCAGTCTACTTAGACTGCTGTTGCACTTATTCTTGCTAACCCATTTGTTTTACATTTGTAACTCTATTATTAAGCATCATTATCTTCACACTTTTGATATATGCAATTCAACAACAAAATCACAAAATTTTTGTTAAATTTAACAATGTTTAGAATTCCCTATGTAGTGTTAAGCGAAGGCATACGTTTTGATATTTCTTTCTCCCTCTTTTCTCAGTTCATCATATAAATGTTCAGTTTCCTTAGTAAGATGGCTAAAAAAATGCTTTTTGTCTTTTATTAACATTTTGTCTGTTAATTTTATTTATTAAATATCACGTTCTTGTAGCTTATGCAGCATGAAATTCGATTGATCTACAAAATACTTAAAAGAGCATATCTTTAGAATTTCCGATGGACAGTCTCTCGCGCTGGAGATAAAAATATTTTTTTCTCTTACATTGTCGCCACTGCTTGCTTTCAAAGCTTTGAGTTTGTTAATAAAACGTGCATTATAGTTTTAAAAAATATGAAGTAGGTAATAAAACAAATTTGAATTTTAAAATGTGGACTTCTAGGTGCGCATGTTCAAGTAGAAGTCTACGTTATTCAAAGTTTACTGGCAGTAGTACCATCATTTCATAACACTGCGAAAAACATTCATGCATTTATGCAGATTCTTTATTTTTTTTATTTTCCTTAAAAATAATAAGGGGAGATAATAATTGATGGCAACTATTTTGAAAAATGATACTCCCTTTATGGCGATTCAACGTAAAATCCCGTTTCGAGAATAATAGCCGATTTGGGCTAACTCCCCTTTTGGGCTAAAAAAAGGATGTATAAATGTAGACTGTTTAAATCATTTTGATTGTTCTTTCTGAAAACCTTTGAGGTAGTTTCAAAAATAGTGTACACTTCAATGTTAAGTGTTTATAATGAAACCGCTATTTGAAAAGTAACAAATTATGTGGCTTTCTGTTTACACAGTTTTCGTCCTTTATGCAGATGATTTTATTGATAAAAACAAAGCAGTATTATGCAATTCATATTGTTTTAATTGTGAAAGATAAATTAAAGGCACTAACTACCTTATTACGGCCTAATTAAACTATCAAACATTACACTTTTCCGTAACATAAGCATAAACATCAGAAAAACAGCCTAAGAGCATCGGGTTTCTACCTTTCGATCATCTTATCCTTTTTCAATTCGATATATTATTTTAGGTATGTTAATTAATTTTATTGCATTAAACTAGTGTATTATTTAACCGTTAAAGTGCGGAACACAAATATAAAAACTTTGGCATTATTATAGTTACGTGTTTTAAATACCTAATTTTATGTATTAATATATACTAGAAATAATAACGGTTAGTTTAATATCAATAGCTCTTTTTTACGAAGTAAAGGAAATAAAAGACTGTGATGGTGTCCATGTCAGATTTTTTTGTGTTTGCATTGAAGAATGCGTTGGCACGAGTCATTAGTAATCATAGCTTATATTCACCACAGTTTTCTACTTTCTGCACATTACATAACTTCCTTGTGTGTCCTATTACATAATGCACATTTTCTGCTGCTCTTCATCTAAACTTATTTCCTCAAATTATTCTAATGGCAAAATGAAAATGACATAAAAATTGCAAATTTTGAAATTAAATATCCCGGTCAATTTGGTCGTGCGAGACTCAAACTTCCTGCTTACTTTTTTTTTCATAATTTTATTTTTTCGCAACGAGTTAAAAAAAAATTCCCAAATACAGTTATAGGAATCAGGAGATAGCATTAAAAGTTACATTTTATTATTAGTCGAATTTTTTTTTTTTTTTAAATTGGACATTTCCACAACAGGAATATCTGTGTCATTTAAAACACTTCTGTTACTGAAAATACATAACAACGACCAACGATTTGGAAAATAAAGACCACGTAAAGACTTTAAGCTTGGTAAGGGTGCGTGTGTGATTTCGTGCATATATATATATAAGAAAGGGATGTGCGGAATTAGATGCTTTAGCAGTCCCGTATACAAAATTTTAACAATCTACGGATAAGCACTGAGGTATTCGAAATACGTGTTCGGGTCATTATGAAAAAGCCGTTTCGAATCCCTTTTAAATCAATTTTACAATTCATTTTGGAAATTATGACCTCTATTCTGTCCATACGTGCAGACATCACGCACAAAGTCGTCCAAATGGATTCGAGAAAGGCCAAAGTGGGTATGTTGCATCAAAATCGGTATGTTGCATGAAATGACCTGGAGGGTTGTCGGAATGTTGCAAGCCGGTGCAAGACAATCCGATGTTGCGAGAGAGCTGAATGTGCATCGCTGTGTCATCAATAACCTGTAGAATTGTTATACCAAAGGGATCAAAACCCCTGTAGAAGGCCTTCCTTTTATTGAAGGAGGATTACCACATTGGCAGACGATCATTTCCTGGTTGGATGTGCAAGACGAAACACTAACAGGACGAAAACTGGCCTCCCGTCTCTCTGCCCGATGGCTCATATCCCACCAAACTGTGTCGCTCGATTGCATGAATGAGGAATGGAGCCACGATGACCTCTGGTTTGTGTTTCTTTGTCTCCATCGCATATCAGAGTGCTGTTGAATTGGGTCCATGTGAACATGGAGGTTGAACACCAAAGAAGTGGGACCGTGAGCCCTTCACGCATGAGTCCCGATTAACATCTAAAACGATTCCTAAAGGGCAATGATATGGCAAGAGCCAGGGATATGCTATAGGATGTCAATCGTCTTTGAAACAGACCATTACATAAGAGAAGGCGTACTTGTATGAACTGGATTGTAACGAACGGACGCACGACCTATATATAATTCTTGCTGGTTGCGTCACAGCCGTCTGATATCGCGAAGAAAATCTACACCCTCGTGTGTATCCTTTCATCGCATCGGTACCGACGCGATATTTATGGATGATAAAGCCCGCTCGCATGGAGCTCGAGTGATGCGGAGTTATCTGGAGAGTGAAACCGTTCCTAACCGGACCTGAATCCCAAAGAGTATGTGTGGGACATGTTGTGACGACGAATAGTAGGTCACTGTGTGCTGCCAGGCACCCTCCACGAGCTTCGATGTGCATTACTACAGGAATGAGAGCTACTACCACAACAAGGGAACAACGGCACTAAAACTTGCCTTGCCGTTGTCAAGCATGCATTTCAGCTAGAGTTTATCAAACTCGTTATTAGCATGATGTTTCCATTGCACATTTTTCCGATCCATTTGATCACATTTTTCCGATGTGGTCTAGTAATACCACACCAACCTCTTGAATGAGTTTCACGCATATCCATTAAATAGTTTTTGTTTTATTCCGTGTTTTGCCTTTGTTGCTTATTTTTTAGCATATTAACCGATAAGGGATGAAATAATAGGAAAGGAATATGACATATTGGTTTAGAATTTTGCTAGCTATATACATTTAAAATAAATACAGAAAACATCAAAGGTACTTTAATTTTATAAAAAGTAGAAAATCTAAAGTATTATTTTACTTTTACGAAATAATGCAATGTTTAATTTTACATACGCATTTCAGTATATTCTATCTATGCTGCGAAGAGCAAAAAAGATGTAAGCGCAATTAAAAGAATACTGTGCAGTAACAGAAAATGTTGGTGATTTTAATAGTTTAATAACTTTTTAACAGTAAAATATATTATAAAATTATTAAATCAAAGACAGAAAACATTTAATGAAGTAAAAATATGGAAAGGAATTTTTTCAAATACATTTAAAATAAAATTTAAGTATAATATCATTGAAATATGCTCTGTAATAAAACGCATTAACTATTATTACTTCGCAATTGTAATACATGCAGCTAGCTTAATACAAATGTAGTAGTTGACTTCTCTCGCTTTTAAAAAGTATTTAGTTAAATGCTAAAGTTTGTAACAATTTTGAATGGTGAGTTAATTATGCGTTGCTTGACAAAATGAAATGTTTAGCAAATTAAATAGACAACAGTTTTCTAATTAAAGAATTCTGAAAAAATATCTCACAATTGAATGAATGTCAGAAAATAAAATTATTCAGAAATCACATTATTCGAGCGGCGTGGGAGCACTCATCTTAGTCATTCATCTTCCATGTAGATAATAGAAGATGAATTAGAATTAGAAGAAACATTTAATCATAGTTTGTCTATTTTTATAAAACGTTTCTAATGCTGGCACATTACAAAAAAAAGATTACTTCATCTCATTAAAATTTATAGCGGTGCAAAACAAGGGATTTGATAAACAAAAGTGCAGAAATTTAAAAAGAAATAAGGAGTAAGAGGGAAAAAAATCCCTTTTTTAATTATTCATTCCTAAAGGAAATGAATCACTTTTAAAAGCGACTGCATATTTTGGTTAATTAATTGAAGAGATTCTTGCTGTGACGGAAAATAAGCTTAATATTGATAATTAATATTATCTTCACTTAATATCAATTGGAATAAAATGTGAGACTTATTCATAAGTATGATAGTAGTTGTTTATCAAAGAAAAAAAAATGCTTTAAATAGCTAAATTTTAGACAACAGAATAAAATAGTTATGTGTCAAAACATGAGGTTGGTACTTTATGGTAATAATCGCTTTAAGAGATTATCTAGTGGCTTGACCTGTTTGCAGAATATCTATACATATGTAAAATATAAAATATGAAACAAATTATTAAACTTAATTGGAATCAATTGGCAATTAAAAATCTTAACTGGAATCAATTGGCAATTAAAAATCTTAACTGAAATTAATTAACTACAAATTTTCAATTTTAATTAAATACATCCCCATCTCAAAGATACGCTTTGCATCATTTCACACTACTCTGCAGCATGTTACTCACTGTTTCTCTGCACTTTCTCTCTCTGCAAATCTGCAACCCAGTCATCGCACGAAATTAAAACAAAGCCTTTCCGAGATAAAGAACCACCAGCGGCTGAACTTTAAAGTCTCTAAACACTGGTAGTTCCGCCAGGTGTCGATTCCAGGCCAATGAGTTAGCTGCATAGACGTTTTCATGGTTTTACCCACGTCTAAAGTGTATATGAGCCAGTTTCCCTCAGAGAGTCCTCCACTAAGGCATTCTTTTCCTCGACCAATAGCCCTAGTGTGTTTTGCCGTATCTCAGTAAACCAAGCTACAGCTTTTCGCTCTATATATACAACTGCAATAATTACATATCACTTTTCGTCTGCTCATTATGCCTAAGGGCGTCACGTCTCTTTGTGAAGCTTCATTTTTTTATTATCTAAATGTACAGAATTATGGAGGTACAGAATTATGGTACAGAAATTATGGAGGGAGGCGTTTAGCATCCCTAATATGGTACCAATTTAAGAAAAAATGCATTTCTAAAGAATTTTTCATGTTCAAAATGAAAACGATGTCTTAATGATCAAGCCAGTTATCTTTCCAGCCATCTACGTAGCAGTTTTTCTCAAACATGACTGAAGAGTGAATTCGTTTCATCTTCTTCAAAAGCTACAGCATCTCACACATACACACACACATACATATACATATACAAGTTACTGTTAATGTGCGAAATCCGTTATTTCAGAGAATACCTAATTATTTCATCAAACAAGTGATCACGTATGTAATAAATAATTCTACACCTTAATTAATTATTTCATAGAATACCGATCTACACCCAGTTGTACTGTTAAATAGCTTATATGGTGTATTCCCCTTGTTAGTATTACATACTATATTGCGATGTACAGGTTGATTTTAATTAAAATTCCGAATTCAAAAGCCGCAAGGTGAGAAGCACTAGCCAGAAGTATCACACTATTTTCAACCCACTATAAAGTGCTATACAGTAAAGGACACTTATTATGTTTCTATATTTTCACGGCTATTTTGATAACATTAACCGAATGATTAACCAGTTATTTATAATTTCAGCCTTTCTACAACTTCTCCTTTCCGTTTCCTCAAAAGAGCATTTAATTTAGAGAGAATATTTGAGTTAAAGTGTACTTAAGCTGAGGTTTTTGCATTGTAAAAGGCAGCTTGTTCTGACCCTAGTGGCCTCGTTACATAGTTTCTGCCAGCTCCGATAAGACTGTAATTCGGCTTTGCGTTATTGCTGCCGATATTTGAATTTGATACGCAAGTTAGAGTTTTTGAGTCAGCTTATGTTTAAAATTAATTGTGTAGTCTTTGACTACTAATCTACGTTTTAAATTTGAATTTTACTATTTCATTAGTTACACCGCTACAAATGGTAGTTGATTAAAATGTTTCAATTTACAATCAAAAATCCTTTACAAGTATCCTTAGTTACTTCAGACAGACCGGTAATTATGCTCCCAAAGTAAGCCAAGTTCTACAATAATATTAAAAGACGAGAAACGATATCCTTCAAATTAGCAATAGAATTTAAATATAAGTAGAAGCTATTAAATACTTAAGACACAATAACACGCTGAATAAATACTAATTCAGAAGTCAAACAACAAAAATCAGCGTTATATTTTCAAAATTTTCACAGGACTAGTTTCGATGGTTTTACCGAACCACCATCCTCAGCTGCAAAACCGCAAATGAACAAGATAGGAAATAATGAATCATGGCAAACTTAAAGCTTTTTTTCCGCACTAAACGATGTCTTCTTCGTCTGCTTCAAACTGAATATATTTTTTTAAAGTAGAAAATCGCTCAGTTAGTGTTTTTTTATCACTCTTGTTTTAAAAGAGGGATAAACTTTTTTGTTTTACAATCTATGTAAATTTTAAAACTTTATATCCAATATATTTTTAGATGATGAAGTTTTAAAAGCATAAACATCAAATAGTCTAAAAAGTCGAGCAATTTCCAAAAATCGCCAAAACTTTAGAAATTAAGTTACAATTTTCATACAAGTTTCATTGAAAAGCCTTTTGTCCGCTCTATTCGACGGTTTAAAGAGCAAAATTCTTATATACTTACTTTGTTCGTTAAATGAAGATATGTGGTAAAAATCATTTAAACATTAAAAAACAATCGAAATCAATGTGAACTCGATACTCGGTCAGGAAATATCATTTGGAAGATCAGCATACAAAAGAAGTGTGATACGAAACGCCCGAAGTCTTATTTCTTCGCATTTAAAAGATCGTTTCGATAATTGCAAAATATTGTCAGCGGATGTTCAGGTAATATTTCTAGGGGGACTGTCTATCAAAAATTGAATTAAAATCGCTAAAAAGCAGATAAGAATTTGTGAAGAATCCTTTCATTATTGAAAAACTCAAGCCTAAGAAACTACAAAGGGCGCGTGAATGGATTATGAATGAATGTCGCAAAGTTATCTAGAGTGAAAAATTAACAGCTTCTTTGACCTCAAACTCGTACCACGCCATCACATTAAACATTTTAAGCCGCAATTGTACGCTAGCAAAATTAAAGCATCCTACGACAGTTTTAGTATGGATTTGTATCTCCGCATATGAAGAATAACTGAATATGGTATCTATTAATTGAAATCTACAGAAAATGTGGTTATCTATAACTGAAATGTTAATTTTCGTTTTGGAGTTTAAAATTATTTTAGCAGTTAGAGGCACAATATGCATGCATGGCGTAGGGTTAGTGCATTAGTTAGACTTCAAAGACACATCACAACAGCTTAACATAGCATGGGAAAGCATTAATTAAAAAAACAGATGTGTGACACAGGACCCATATATCAAAGTATAAAGTATTAAATTTGAATTCAATCCAGACCGCTTCTGATGATCATTATTGATTCATTACATCTTCATGTTTACAGTGTCATATCTGATAATCGGGCTTATACACATAGATCTGACAGAAATGCTTTGTTTGTAATGTTTAATATTTTATTTTAATATAAAGCCTTCATCAATCAGAAGCTAAAAGATAGTGAGCTGACTGAATCTGCCACAGGAAGACAGAAGAGCCCTACAAACTTCACACACACCTTTAATCTAGTGCACTTTAAGTGCTTCAAAAGCATATTGATATCCAGTTGTTCTTAAATTTTAGAAGTGTCTAAATATTATTCTTTCAAAATTGCTTTTATATTTCATGCAAGGATTCGTGATTATCATGAGAGTTTAATAAGTCAAATGATTCATTAATGCTTATACTATATTCCCGATTTCATATTAAATACCCATGAAAAAGCATAGTTTTGAATTTTTGCGGAGTTAAAAAATAGATAATAAAATGCTTTGTTACTTCAAATGAAAAAGCTTTGGAAGCTAGTTACCTGGTAAGCTTAATAATTCATAAGACTGGGTATGACCACATTATTGAAGAAAACCTTATGTTACCAACTGCTAAAGATATCGTTTTAACATTATTCAACAAAAAAGCGACTAATGAACTTCATAATATTCCGTTATCAAATGATACAGTAAGTAGACGAATTCATGAAATGGAAAATTCCACGGAAGAGACACTTATTCAAAAAATAAAACACAATGAGTATTTCGCTTTGCAATTGAATGAAAGTACTCGGATAACGAACTTTATTCAATTCGGATTCAAGGATTCAGATTTTCTTTCTAGCACAAAGGGCGTTAGCCCACAACGTCTTAACTTCGTCTTGGCATTTTGCATTGAAACCTTAAATGTCCGTTTCATTTTTTAAATTGTTGCCACCAAATATTATCGCTTTGTATTGTATTTAAAGTAATTAAATAAAAAAAATCTGGATAAATGTATGTATGTTTCTCGCATTGCGAGAAAACAACGGTACCTAGAGCCATCACATTTTGAATAACTCCACAGGAATATGGACACCTAGAAGCCCTAATTTGGAATTTGTTTTATTGTTGATTTCATATTTTCTAACACTTTGACGGATTTTGATTAACAAAACCGATTTCAAAGCGAACAATGGCATCAATGTATGAAAAAAAAATATATCTTCAGCGCGCAAGAGTGTGTGTCGGAAATTCTAAAGATATGCTCTTTTAAATATTTTGTGATATTGCTGTTGAATTAAACTTTATGGTTTAAGTGAGAAGAACATGATATTTAATAAATAAAGGTAACACACAAAATATTTAAAAAATGTCCCTTTGGTCGTAATATAAAATCTGAAAGCTTTCGGATTTTTTTTTAAATATTTCTATTCAAAAATGGAAATATAACCATTGTAAAATGTAGTGGTGGTACCAAAGATTTAAAATTTTTGTTTCGATGGTACACGTTAGTCAGAAAATGGTGAACCGCTGCTTTAAAGCATTACGCGATATAGCCATAACACTAAGTCTCCATTTACATGATGAGTTCCTCTATGACATGTATTACGTATATGGTACGTAATAACTACAAAACTAAAAATTTTAGCTTATAGAGAAAAATAGTTTAAGGGGTCAAGTGAATTGCGAGTGCTGTATAATTAATGCAGTAATTGGATAATTAATGCAGTATTTCTTTTCGAGTTATGTGGAAGGAATTCAGAAGTAGAACTTGCCTGACCTTAATGAGAAGTGTTATATGAAAAATTCATTGTTTGCTTGCTTTTGTGAAGTCACCAACGAATATGCAGCATGCGTTGAATTCTGTTGAAGATAGATAGCTGAATGGCTGTAAAAGTTCTTAGACCTGAATTCTCTGTAAAATTTACGTAATTTTTTCAACTTTAATTGTTATGTGCTACTAAACTTTCTTGTTCCTTTTCATTCCATATTGAGATGAAATTCATCTTCCAGCATTTTATTTCAATAAAGTGTAAACTCGGTTTTTGCCAATAAAAAGCCATCTTTATTAATATTGATTTATTTTGCTTAAGCACAAACACATAACTCCTGCCGCCCAACCGGTATAATGGTTAGTGTCACTGACTGCCGTGCCAAAGGGCCCAGTTTCCAATCCCGAAGAAGGCATGGATGTTTGTAAATATATAGTGTCGGTGCGGCATGACGGCGCTATAAAATGCGGCGAGGCTGAACATCCTCTCGTGGGGTCTGGTGGAAGAAGAAAGGGGTAGGAGACCCCGGAGCTGTCCCTCCCCGGGGTGCTCTCCATCCAAATTGGGGTTGAAACTGAGCTAAATCGCACTGCCACCTGAAAAAGTCTCAAGGTTGTTGCCAACGACAGGCGCTTCTTGCCACGAGGAATTTCGTGGGCTTGGGATGACTACGTCAGTCAAGTGAGCATAAGCAAAAACAACAACATATGAATCCTCCACCTTAATTAAAACTACAAGTACAAATTTTAAATCCCATCTTTAGAACATCTTTTTCTTCTGATGTTGTCATTCCGGAAAAACACAACTTTTTTACTTTTTATTCATAATTCACGATCTTTTCCTTCTGATTTTGCCATTGCGGAAAAGCACAACCCCTAGTGTTTCATTCATAATTCACGATCCTTACAGTGCTGCATTAATTATTTCAGAAAAATTTTTGACGAATACGATGAAAACAATAAATCTGGGTTATAAAGCGCAAAATGTAGTAAACTATAACATTGTAAGTTTCGAAGCTAATTTATCTGGTTCTTCGAAGAAATCAAGTTAGATAGTTGAATGTAACTTTACGAATATGTTTAAAATTATTTTAATATATCTTTAAAATTAATTGCTTTCTATTCAATATATTAAGTTAAATTAAACGTGCTTGCAGTAAAATTATATATACTTTCCTATTCTTATTAAAAGTAATAAATAATTAGCATGCTGTCTACCTTAAGTAGAAAGGAAATGAACTTTTGATTCCACAGTATAATTTGTTCTCTCAAAACTGATTGATGCAAAATTTTTTTATAATATTTTTTCATCATTCTTTGCATAATCAATCTTTACTTACTCCAAGCGCAATAAATTCGAGGTAAAGAAAAACACAACTAACTCTTCCTGACTACTTAATTGACTGTTCATTCCCACATCGAAATTAGATGCAGATATACAGAATACACATCACATGAAAACTTGCGAATGAACCCATATTTGAAAAATGTGTTCATATATAATGCTGATCATTCATGTTTAACGATATTTGGAACATTTCCATTCGGAAGAGCGCTGCCACTTAAGTTTCCATATAGATGATTTCTGCTCACATTACTATAGTACGATTATAGTAAGTTGGCGTATGACCTTGGAGCCCTTCATTTTTAAGTAGAGGCTACCAGGTTAGGAATGCTAAAAGTATATGAAGCTTTTGGCGATCGTACTATTCACAAAATAATTCTTTTGGTTACAACTGCTATATTTAGTAATGCTTATAACTTTATCATAAGTTTTTAAAGAATAATTTCTAACCAAAACTGGACTAACATTGTTAAGTCAGGAAACTACTACGGTTACATTACCACAGAAACATTACTTCTCACCGTATTTGAAGAATGAAATCGTTTGAAACGAAGTAGCTCAAACGCATTCATCTCAAATCCGAACTAATAGGGGGACCGGAAATTAATGTCGCTTTCTTACATTAAATTCAAACGAATAAATTTGTAACAAGTTTTTATTTTTAATTAATAATATAATCACCCTCGTTATCAGCAACCTTTTGCCATCTAGTATGCTGACTTCAATCTCAGACCGATAAAAATCAATTGGTTTTTGAGTAAAATATCTCGAGATGGCATTTTGGACCTCATCCAAATTTTCAAATTTTTTGTCACTAAGAAAATGTTCTAGGAATCAGACTAAATGGAAATCCGAAGGTGCAATATCGGGCGAATATGGTGGGTGAGGCAATACCTCCCTTTCCAATTCATTATATTTTTCCAGTGTTCGTCCTGCACAGTCGTGTTGCAGAATGACGCCTTTTCCGTTGACAACCGTCTGATATTTTTCGATTAAATGTATCACTAGATCTAATTGTTCACAATATAGGTCTACATTAACAGTTTTTCCAGGTTTCAGCAATTCAAAATGAACAATTCCGCGAATACTCCATCAAACTCCCAGAAGTGTCTTTTCGGGATGTAAACCCTTTGTAACCCCTATTAAAACTGCCTTTTGAGTTTTGGATTATCATATAGGACTTATTTTTTTTGTCTCCACTAATCAAACGATCAAAAAACGGTTCTGTATGGTGCCATTGAAGCAATACGTTGCATGTGATGGATAGGTTGGCTTTGTTATTTTCAAACAGATTATGGGGGACTCAAACACCTGCTTTGTTTATTTTTTCCATTCTGCTTTAAATGTTCTTGGATGGTCGACCAAGGTTGGTTAAGACTGTTTGACATGGATTTGCTTCCACTTCTGCCCTTAGCATGTTGTTGTCGACATGCGCAGAAACGACTTTACTTTCCGATCCCCCCTATTATACCGCAAAATCGTTTCTTACGGATGTTTACGGTCCACGTTTTTTATCACGAGATGTGCTATGAGTCTGAAAGTAGGAATACCGAAATAAAAGCAATCGTATCATGAAGAAGTTTAAGAAATGCATCTGTTGCCACGCAAGTCATACTCAGACAACATCAAGATATGATCGTCATCTGATCCGGCTTGTCTTTCGATCATTATGTGTCATGTACAGCGTTGACGTAGCAACATTGAAAAGCACACATTCGCCATTATTATTTACCATTTATTTATTGTACGCTACGTTTATTAAGTTTACAATTACTCTGTCATCGGCATTATCTCAGAATAAGGTAACTTAGAAAAGCTGACACACCGTTAACAGCTAGACTGCTGTGGTTGATCGAACGTCATCTTTTGAAGACTGAGTAGCAAATCATAGGCTTTCTGATGAATCAAGTTTTGTTTCAACAAAACTTATGGTACCAGGCCCACCGCCAAATGAGTGAGAAATGCTGAGATGATTTTATTTGTAAATTGCAAATACGAAATATAATGTTATGTCGGTCTTACGGCGCAGTTACAGAATATTCTTATACAAAATACAGTTGGATTTAATTACAGATGCTTCTCATAAGAGTTCGAGCCAACGTAACGCATATTCTATATGTCATTGACACTTCTGGGATCATTTACAGTAATTAAATTATAATACCAATTATAGTTATACCGGGACCGGAACAGAATGTCGCATATTGGTCACCAAATTTGGCGACCTTTGGCAATTTTACCCCAAATTTGACGTTAAAAAGTAATCACCAATGCGATCGCCAATTTAGCGATATAACCATTTACTCAAGTAGACTTGTTAACCTATCTCTACTTTTCCACACACACTAACTTAGATCCTACAATGAACCTGGCGAATTCTCGACCGCTTACAGTTTTATATGTGCAACGTTTCCTGGGTAATATTCCAGAAGCGAAATGTCCTTGCACCATATTACAATAACAATAGGAGACTTCTTTAGAGTTAATTATAACCACATATGCCCGCTTGATCAGTATATAAGCGTTTCCCGAAGGTCGGGTCGTAACTCGGCACTAGGTCAAGAAAGCGAAATGTTGGGTCGCAAAATAAGCTTAACGATATTGTTAACTTTATATATTAAAGTGAAAGTATAGTAAAACGATGATGCCGAGATTTAATGTCTTCATTAGTAATTTAATGTCTTCATGGATGTGATATGATACTGGAAATAATCAGTTAGGTTTCATTTTAATGCTATCTACCAATACATGATTAATATGATGGTGCGGTAAGCATACCCAATCATTGTTTTGGTATTAGAGTGACGCCACCGAGTATAGACTAGAGCATAAACGCCTTACTCCAGGCAATTTTTAGTAGAAACACGGCATCTTTATTTGAACCCACAGTGATTAATTGGTAACTATTAGTTCAGACACACTGCGTAATTTTTTTGTACTATTATACTGCTGCGTGCGCGGGGGTTCGTGATAGATTGAATGCATACAAAACACTTGAGAGCTTGATAAAATTTATTTTTACCACTTTTAAAAACTTTTCAGCTCTGGCAGTTTCTACAAAATCACACATACAGCTATCTATTCTATGTATCACGGGGTATAATCAGTAGTTATATTTCAAACTACTAAGAACATTAAACACACCGCAATGCAAAGCGCATTTGAAAGGCAAAGCTTGCTATAATCTCAATAAATCTCTAGTACCTTCCCAAATTACTAGAATTATTTCTCGAAATTACTGAAAGGCATATGAGGGCCGGATACGGTTATAGTTATAAGCTGGGATCATTTACAGCAATTAAATTATAATACCAATTATAGTTATACCGGGACCGGAACAGAATGTCGCATATTGGTCACCAAATTTGGCGACCTTTGGCAATTTTACCCCAAATTTGACGTTAAAAAGTAATCACCAATGCGATCGCCAATTTAGCGATATAACCATTTACTCAAGTAGACTTGTTAACCTATCTCTACTTTTCCACACACACTAACTTAGATCCTACAATGAAACTGGCGAATTCTTTGCACAGGCGAAGGGTGCAAAATAACCCTTTATTAAATCAAACTAATTTAACAGAAAATCACGGACTTCGTGCGTTACAAAACACCGTTCACTTGCGGCGGTAACTAAATGTAGACTATAATACAAGTCAAAATCTGAAAAATAAACGAGTGCAAGAACGCACTTGAAAATTATGTTCAAGTGCACTTGAACGCACTTGAAAATTACGCCTAAGGGGTGGACTCACAGAAATCTGATCGGCGTGATACTAAAGTGATACAGCCAAGAGGCTTACTAGCGCGACCGCGAAATAACAACGAAACGAGCGCTTAGATAGCGAAACATGCTTTAAATAGCACTTCACTTAACTTTAAATTTACATCCTGGCGAGAGAATGTGAGGGGACGTTGAGAAGTTGAGAACAGGAAAACTTAAACTAAATTTGTTATGCAAGATAAGGAAAACCCTACAGACTTGACCCTTTAATTTTATTTTTCGGAAACGCTTCTCGCCCTCTTCAGACCTTTTATGTTGCATCATACGATAGGTAATACAATTTTAAACATAACTTCACTAAAATTATTTACACATATGCAAAATTCGTAACAATGTTATTAATTAGAATATTATATAACATATTATTACCTATGGATAAATAGTTAACTAAAGAAGAAAAAGTAATATGCCAATTAAAAATAGATAGAAGGAGAGAGGAGCAATTTTAATCGATGAGACTAACAATAAATAGTAAAATTAAGTTGAGGCAAGCATGTTCTGAGAATGGCACTAACAAACGCCCAGATGAGGTGTTGCAAATTACACGTACTATAAAGAAGAAAATATTTTGGATTTGACAATACTCTAAAGAATATATAAAATTTGATTTCATGAAAGACGCTGGGAAAAAACATTGTGGGTTATTTTTTATACGCCATGATCAAAGAGACCATGGTACCTTGAAGCGAGACTTGGGACTAAGATATCCGAACTACCATGAGAAAGTGAGATATTTCTTTATAAATAAGAAGAAAGAATTAGTAGCTGGAAAATAAACTATGCCTTCGAATGTTTCTCAAGGGGGAATTTGTCCGAAAAATATAATTACGTCGTCTTATGAAATATGCCAATTAAATTGCTGAAACTGGATTTCCTCATATAACTCCGGAAAAGGTAATTTCTGCAATGAAAATGTCAGCATCTCGTATTTATGATAAAAAAACAGTAAAACCACTAAATGTGTTGTCTCTCGAACAACGCAATGACGCATAGAATCGTGGAAATAGCACATAATACGGAAGAAGCTGCTGACTTAAAGACTCATGAAGATGGAGAGATAGCCTCGATAGAGATCCAGTATCCTGACGAGTCTCTACAAATAACAGACGGCATTGGGAGTTGCATTGCGCTATGTAGCCACCTGCGTTGTGACTGGCCTACCTTCAATCTACAGACAATTTTCGATCTTATTCCGCCATCCATACTTTCCATACTTATTCCGCCATCCATACTGGATACTCATTCTACCTCATACCTTATAAAATTTATCCAACTCTTGAGAGAAACACGGCGAATATGAGAAGAAGTACGACCTCACAAATCACCATAAATATAGAGTGCGCTTACATTCCATGCACAATCACATTTCCATAGAAACTCACATGTAAGCTTACGTAATCGTCTCTGAATATTTGTAATTAGTACCTTTGGTTCAATGCATTTCGTAAAAACAGACATATTTTGCAAATTCTCTTAATTTTGAACACAAGTATACTTTTCGAACAAATCTTCATGAATTTTAGATGTCGGTGAATGCGTGTCGGATAGTTATTCCAAAGCATATTAAATTTTTTTTTAATTCACTACCATGACATTTGGAGCAAGCAACGCAAGCCAAAGGGGGACAAAATTAACACTTATTTTTAAGACATATAGAATGCCTATTACGTTCGAAAGCTAATCACTTGTTGAGAGCTGCCTGTTTCTCACACATAGCGTGCAAAATAAAAAAAAAAGAATGATGCTTCTTTACTTCTAAGTGTTCTTTTCTTTAAAAGCTGTGGTTTATTCTATTACCCAAGTGAATTGAATCACGGTATGACTGCCGCACTGACTGCATCATCGAAAACGTTGCGATTGCACCAAAATGCAGCCCTCGATATCATGCGTTACACGGGAGTCTTCCGCATTGCCGATTTTGAAGTACCGGTCAGCAATCGCTGATCATATCTCATCCAGGCAAACTCTATATTTTGTTTAAATCAGTTTTAGTTCTTTTTGAAAAATACCTTTTGCTGCGATATCGATTAATTTTACAATAAATTTACTTTTTACATTTTCATTTTCTTCTGTCACATGGTCAGATCTAATAACTACGTGATTTAATATCACAACTTATATTTCTTTTTTTATAGCCTTTCAAATCAAGAAATTGTGCCTTGGGAATAAAACATAGCAGCAGATGCGACAACATCAACTCTCAACTATCTGACTGCGGCTCCTTTTCGTAATATCTGCTAAAAGTGAACAATAAAAGATTTATAGAAATATTAGAAGAGTTTCGAATAAAATCAATAAATCCGGTAAGTGCTACAGAGGGATAAGAAACATTTTGTCCTGAGCAGCATTTAGTGCATTTCGATCCATTAGTTGGATAACTGGTCCAAAAGCAGGTACTGTTAGTCATTATAGATTGATATGTTCTGTACATAAAGCTTAGGCTGGTTTAGCGATAATTTAAAAGACTATTTACTGACTCTTTTTAACTCAAGAAATGAAATATGAGGTTTATTTTTGTCATGTGTAGCATGAACATATTCTCGTACTCATATTTAATTACATTTCTTTATTTATACATCTAAAGTTGCAAACAATTCTGCTAATCTTCATATCTGTTTGAGATTATAAACTTTGTTAAACTGCATTTTTGTTAGTTAACAGATCTCATCTGCTAGGAGAAGTAAAAATGTAAAGCAAACGCCCGTTAAATTTCGCAAATAGTAAATATTAAAAAATGATTCAGAAGTCAAACAACAAAAATCAGCGTTATATTCATGCGTGTTTGTGAATATAACGCTGATTTTTGTTGTTTGACTTCTGAATTAGTATTTATTCGGCGTGTTATTGTGTCTTAATTATTAAAACATGAGTTATAATAGTTAGAAGAGTGAAAACTTTAGAATTTGTTATTGCTATTTAATCAATAAAGTTTATTTTACATATATACTTTGTCATGTTATACTGTAGAAAATGCATGATTAAGAAAAGCTTTTATAAAGTTCTGCGAGTGAGGATTTAAGATAGGACAGACATGTTTAGAATACTAACAAACTTAATTATTATTTAATAAAATGCTTTTACTTCTAAACTCTGCTGATTCCAGGGCGATCAAACACAAGTCTCACTTTTGTAAAGAAAAAAGTTGCAAAATCCGAAGGAGGGACTATAGGTTTCATATCGAAAGCAATGCTAAGCAAAAATAATATGACCATAATGTCATTTATAGAAGAAAATAATGATGAATCTTGAAAAATTAGGTATAATTTTAAAGCTAATTTTGAAAGCAATAGGAAGGAATAGATTAAAATAAATGTCATTAAAAGTAAAGAAGATAAATTTTTGTGAATGTGAAAATCTTCAAGAAAATTCAATTCGCACACTAAGAAACCTTATAATAATAATTTGGTTCATCTTTGCTTTTACATGATAACAAATATACTGTTGGCCATTAAAACTGAAAGACCATTAAGGAAAGCGAATAAAAAAAAATTAAAAAAAAATATTTATTACATGTAAAGCAGCAAGGCATGAAGACAAAATGATTAAATTTGTAAGCAGTTTGTGTGTTTACCGGGGGACGAAATTAGTAGAAACAGCTGCCACCTCTTCCAGCTAAAACGGCCTTTAGACGGTTAGGTATGAAGTTGAATTGGGCTTTTATCACAGAAACAGGCAACTCATTCCATGCTCTTCAAGGTCTATGCCACACTTCTTGAACTGTATTAGCTGGAGAAGAGTGGCGGGCTAGTCTTTCAGCAACCCATGACCAGATGTTTTCAATGAGTGACAGATCTAGTGTTAGCATAAATTTAGGTATTTTGCATAATGAAACTCGAAAGGCATACGAAACGAACGTGAGCCAAGGTATATATTGGCGAGAGAAAGTAAAGCTCGTGTGCAATGCAGTATATTTGATTTTCACCCTAGCTACTTGTACCTGACCAAAGGTCTAATCCAATAGTACTTTCTTCTCTTTCAGGTACTACGGCAAAGTATATTCCTGTTTATTTTTCTTATTGCCTCATATAGGTAAGCCTGATGATATTTAGTACTGATGTTGATTCTCTGTAAGTTATTCTTTTCAATACTTCAGAATTTTAATGTACGTGAACATTATTACTTTTGTTATGCTTAAGTTAAGCAAAATTATCCTATTAAATAAAGATTTCGTAGTTAAAATTTTTGACTTATGATTCTTTAATTCTGTGCTTGAGGAAACGTACTCATTACACCTTCAGTGCTAATGCACAACCAACATCTAGAGACCGTGTAGGCCACGGCAGAAGTGGCAAGAAGTTTGTTGTAAGATGTCGTTTGCCAGGCTTCGAAGACAGGGCACAACCACTGGACGTAAGACGTCAGACATGTACCGATCTGCATTCAAATTACCGTCGATCCGAACCAGAGATTTGCGTGTTTTGTACCTAATGGCTCATCTCCTTATGCAACACCCTCATTACCATCTCAATCTAGTCTGGGTTAAAGCCCATGCGAATAATGAGGGCAACGAGGCTGTTGACACGTTGGCCAAAGATGCAATTTTCAACCCGACAGCCCAACCCATCACCGTACCTGCGCCCTGCTCTTATCTAAAGGGCCTCCTACGAGAGCAAGGAATGCACCAATGGCAACGTGAGTGGACCGAATGCGATACAGGCAGATGGACCTCACCTACCTCCCGAAAGTTTCCACCGATCGACTCTTTGCCGTAGCACCTCTCACCTACTTCATCACGGGTCACGGCCCATTTCCCAGCTATTACAATCGCCACGGCATCTCAAATACAGATATCTGTGTCTGTGGATCAGAAGGGTCACCAGACCATTACGTATTTGAATGTCCTTTGACGGCTGCACACCATCTTCCGCTACCTACAAATAATAGGAACGCCTATCACCGGTTCCTTATAACGCACAAAGGAGCGGTTAGTTCAATCTCCAGCATCATGAATACCATCGCGGCAATGGGCACAGACCTTTGCCTATCGTGCTAAAATGACGCTCTGGTGTACTGACGATAAGCTGTAAGACTAGTCCAGTGAATTTTACAATATCTGGGCTTCACCACAACTGTGTGTTTAAGTTCTCCTGCCCACAATCTAAAGTGGCAATACTAACAACTCGCAAATATGTGGCATCTCCTTAGTGAGATATGTTATGGCTCCATAATGATACGTGTGTAATCCCTTCAATAGCATGTGAACAAGCATCTTCTTATGCAGTGTTAGTGAACGCTTGTGTGCCTCACGGTGCACACATTGCTGGGGCACTGCCCAATAATTAGTGCTACAACATCCTCGTGCCTTTTATCTGTGTTTTTATCTATGTTCTTAGCGACGCTACAATAATCAACGCCTTAGCAATCTAACCGCACTCTTCTGCACACATGAGTATTCATGAACTCATCATTCTTCATTCAAGATGTACCTGTATTTATATACAACAGAACTGCCTTACACTAACATTGTGCTCCAGCTTTCATGTGACTTCATGTACTCCATTTATCTTTTTGTGCCTTAAGTGACTATGTGTATGTACCTGTTTTTTTTTGTGCTCTCTGTTTATGCATTTTACGCATTGTGCTTTGTGTATTGTTGCCTATGCATTTTTATGTCTTTTTTATGCGTACGTCTTATTATCCAAGTATTTTTAGTTTAACTACCTACTATCTGTAACACCACAGCTTGCCTCTTCAATCTGTAATACAATCCTACTAATGCCCTTGTAAGGCCATGTACTTCCCTTTGACAACTTCAATAATCCCCTGGTGCAACCTCGTGTGGTTCCAGGAAGCTCTTGCCGTAGTTAGAGGAGGGCTTGGAACACATGCCTGTTTACCTCTGTTAGACACCAGGCGTTCCAGTCCTCCGTAACCTACCTACCTACCTACCTAATGGCTGCCAAAACCAACGCACCAGGTGCAGGGCCCCTATGCCGATATTAAATGCAACCAGGCGACGTGCAGTGTCCTCGCAGCCTCTAGACACGTATACGGACATCAGAATACTACACGCAGAGCGGGACAGTAATCAGTAGGCTAAGCCTAGTCAGCTGCCAACAAACATGTTTATAAATTTAATTATTTAACAAAACTGCATTTCAATGGCATGGAGGAGATTACATAAAAAGGGAAATGCTAGTCATAAGAAACTTAAAAGTGTCATAAAAGTCAGTCAAATTCGAAAGTGGTCATCTGTCTTTATTTGCTAAAATGAAGTGCAGAGTGGGAACTCATTCTTTTTCTCTCATCCAATAGACAAAGGAATGCATGTGATTGTGCTGTTTCAAGATTGAAGGAAAAAAATCTGTTTGCAAGACATTAGGTTTACTTTAAACCAGATGCACAATTACTGATCTACTTAAACTGCTTATCAGAATGTACACAAAGCTACCAATGTATGAACTGAATGTGTAGATGCGTGATCATCCTTCTTCGTGTTTAGGCAGGAATTTCTTACTTGGTGTTTCTTAAATCGTTACTTCATTTCAAATAATTGAGCTAGAGTTCTGTTTTCTGATGAGTCAAGGATCACTTAAAATAGGATTTCACAGTGTAACATGTAGTTTTCTGCCTACTCCTCGTGAAGAACTTAAATTTCGTGGCAGATTTAAACATTTACAATAAAAGTTTCATAATGTTAATGACGCGTATATAAAGTATCGCATTCCCACGTAAAGTGTTTTGGATATGCATCCGTTGACATTCTTTTAATCGATAATAATTCTTTTATTTTATTTTTCTCCGGTAGAAGAGGATAAAATGCTCACCCCGATTCTATGGTACTAGACACGTTGAGAATGACCTACTATGACGAGATGCACCACTTCAAACACCTCAGTACAGACACCCACAGTTCAGATTAATTCGCTTTAAATACTGGTAGTAAATTGCAAGTGACTGTATTCAAAGTTTAATTAATTATATGGAAAAAGCTTGTGATGTATGCATATTACGTAGAAGTGATTACGTATTAAAAGCATTTCTATGTAGAAAAAGTGAAAAAGCGTACCTTTATAGTTTTGTGACTACAGGATCATCTTTTCTGCAGTTTCTAACTGTACAAATCTCTGTCATGTGCAATCTGCGAAAATAAAAATGGGGCGGGGATATACCTACCGTTCTAGTGCGCCGATTGACCATATTTAATTTGCGTTTTTCCTGTCTCGAAAGCGCGACTTAGGATATATACTAAAGTTATGCCTAGCAAATTGCTCAAACATAGTTTAAACATCTTGACACAAAATCGGTATTTTGACACAAAATCTGAAATGGCATATCGACCTTTTTCCAATTTCGATTCTAGAACTAAAATTATTCCAAACTACCAACTTTTGCAAAAATCGCACGAATAGTGTTTAAATAATTAGCTCTCAAAATTTTAACTAATTGAATTTGGTATATAATTTTTAATATCTTATTTTTATTAAACTTCTTTGATTCCTTCTTTCACATTTCAAAATTTAACTTAAATTCAAATACAATTCGCAAATATTTTCTAACTTTTTTAAATTTATATATCTACTACTTTTTGTAACTTTTTCGAAAACATTCTTCATTATAATTTATAAACTTTACCATCATCTAAAAGTAGATGTATTTCTAGGCATATCTGCAAAAATTAGAGTTTCTTATTCAAAATGTACCAAGGTATACGTGGATTTATACATTAGCACATTTTGAATTTTAGCATATTCGTTATAATCGACAATAATTCAAAATGTGGTTAACGCACATAACTTGCTGTAATTTTTTGAAAGTATAAACGCTGCACTTTTTTTTTCATCTCTTGCACAATGAAAGGGAAAAGATAATAGTTTACCACAAATTAAGAATTTCACCAAGTGAATTATTCTTGGCTCAAATTTAAAAATTGCTCCAAGATAAATTTTTAAATTTCTCCATGGTTGTCTCATCAGATTTTACAAAATTTAATATTCAAGCATAATTTGAGTCAACCGAAATATGGAAGAAAATGGATAAGAAACACGAATTAGATTTCGTCAATCGGCCTAGTAGAACGGGAGATATAGAAGTGTGCATTTTTTTTTTTTTTTTGGTGTGTGTGTATGCAGAGCGTAATAATATAATATATCATTATAACATTCATACATAAAATAAGAACTTTCCTTTTGCACGCATCACAAGTAGTATTGAAGTGTATAAATCAAGGTTAAATTTCTCTTTCAACAGTAGTTTTAAATTACAAAATCTAAAGGAAATAAGCAGATAAATTTTTGTGAGAAAGTATGCTGTTATTATGCAATATAAAAGATTTGATTTAAGAGCTTACTGCGCTTTTAAGTTACATGTAATAGAAGTTGTGAAGATTACTTCGTGAGCTTCGTATTTCTGTTCTCATAATTCTGCTGATTCTCTGGCGAGCACTGATTTTAAAGAAATTCAGGAAAAGTGTGCAATTTTTACAAATCTTAGCTGATTCAAAAGTAGGAATATTATTTAGTATCGCTACTTGTAAAATAAACGTCCCTTAAATATTTAATATAAACAAACGTCGCTTATCTAATTCCTGAAACACTGAAGCTCAAAGGAAAAATTTTCACGGGCAGAGAAAATTAATTTTTAGCTTTATTATTTTCATATGCATATTGAAATTTACTTGCTTTCAGATTTGCATATAAATCGAATGTATATTTTCAAAGGCCAAGCCACTAGAAAGCAGAAATTTTGGAATAATAGTACTGCTTTGGAACAATATTGTTATTTTGTAATAATAATGAAGTAGTATATTTGTGCAAAAGAGTTATGCTATTAGAGTACATACAACTGTAAAAATACTTACGAACTTATACATATTTCACTCATACGAAAATAATGAAGAAGGAAAGAGAAATGAAAAGCAGGGGTACATGAGCATATAAAAAAGCATCTCTTCCCGGAAACATAAGCTCATACGTAATTTTGAAATATATTTAAGCATTTTAATCGTGGCCAATCACCTAGAATATTTAAACATTTTAATCATGGCCACTCACCTAGAATATTAACTAAAATGATGAGTTTAGTTCGCGTTATTCTACTGGGGTCCATTTAGTATAATTTCATAAAATATTTAATAATTTTAATTTTTAACCCATTTTTTTTTTTTTTTTTTTTTTTTTTTTGATTGCACGAAGTTTACTCGATTGCTCTATCTGACGATTCTAGACTTTATATGCAATAAGAATTGTAAAATAATTTATAATATAGAGTGCATCTCAGTGTAAAATATCTTTAATATGTCAACTGCTTTTAATTATAATATGAAATAGGCTAGGCTGAAGCAAAGTAATTTAAAGTTTTATAATTTCACAGTAAACAGCATCTTATCGTTAGGCGCACCAGCGGCCAAGTAATAAAAATCGGTGAACGCTAGTAGTTCAATCTGGGATCGAATCCCAGAGAGCGGACTGGCTGCATTGTTTGTTTTCGTGTTTTTCCCCATGTGACCATGGATACGAGCCAGATTCCCTTAAAATTCCCCTGCAAAGGCCTCCCCCGTCTATGTTAATAGCTCTCGCGTTGCTTTGCCTTAGTCAATTAACCTAACCTAACCTAAAAGGAATGGTTTGGAATATCTGAGGTACCTTGTTTGGAATGACTGAGCCAGTACATTCTTTGGTATAATACTATTAGAGATAGTGTGGTTTGAGTGCATTGCTAACTATGTTTTTTCATGTTTCCCATGGTCTTGGAATCCTACAGACTTATACCCATGGGTGCTTGATTTGATTTGGTTTAAGGACCAGGTGAGATCATCCTAGCTATATCAACCAGAGATTAATACCAATACATTTCATAGAAATTTTAAAGAGATATAAACTATCCAAAATTAAATTAAATTAATAACTTAAAAACTTAGGCAGAACTAAAATCCTTTTCTAGCGGAAGATCGTGTAGGATTACACTTGCTCCGCCTTTAATTTACTTTGAATAATATTTTAGTGTTAGGAAATTCAATGGCCTCTAATAATTCATTGTTATGCTAAAAATATAGTCTCGGCAACAAATTTTGTTAAAAAAGTCTTTTATTGAGCAGATTAATGTTTTTAATTCATTATATCCATAAATTTAGCTTTCATTGTACTTACCACCTGTACTATGCATTACATAAGATCTATAAAAACTTTAAGATTGCCGGTAGAGTATTTTATAGATTTTGCTGTTTTATGTGGATTTTTTATTGTTTTTTAAACTAAATTAAATCGTTCATAATTACATAATTACAGTAGTTAACTTAATTGGATAATATCTTTACTTCGTACTGGGGTGGTATTTTGAATTTTATATTTGCATTTTTTTACAGAAATATAGTTGTAGTTTGCATTTTTCAAAAGAAGGAAGAAGTAGAAATATTTCTGATAATATTTTAACCTCAAATTAGCCATTATGTTTATTTCAATCAGAGCCGGATTTACTAATAAGCTACAAAAGTAGCTTAGGGCCCCCATTTTCTTGGGGGGGCCTCCCAAAAATTAAAATATAATATAAATAGTATTAAAATACATTATGACGGACTTAAAAAGGGCCCCATATCTGAAATAGCTTAGGGTCTTATCAAATCTGGCTCTGATTTCAACCATAATTTGCTTATTTTTACAGTTAAAGCGCGACTATAGGAATGTTATCTACCAACTTAGCAAAGTTTCAAAGCATTTGACAAACATTTAGCAAACACTTAAATAATCTGATAACCTTAAATAAAACTGTTTGTGACAATAAATTTTGCATATGCATGTTATCTCACCGTAGTCCTTTTTTAATAAGTTACGACTTAGTAAAACTTTAATTCGAAACTGCGTAACGAGACTGACTAAGGTGAATCGGTATATTTTATCCTATTCATTTAAATTTGTTTACATGTTCAAATCATAGCAGGTGCCACCATCTAGTGGTCATTTGGAAAAACACAGAATGCACATAAATTCAAAACAGAGAAAAATTGTAACTTTAAATTTCTTAGCGAATTTAATCTGTTCAATGATAGATTTTTTTTTTATCTTTGTAAAACATTATGAAATATATACCTGAATGCCTATAGTTTATAGAAAATCTGATCACTGCCATTATTGAATGAATTTAAAAGAAAAATATACAATTAATGTTTGTGAAACTGCAATTGGAATATTTTAATGCTATATTAATTATTAGGCTAACTATTCATAGAAGACGTTAAAATGGCAGTGCAGAAGTAAGAAGTATTTAATTGTTGAAATTGTGAAATTTTCCAACTGAACTATAAAAAGTTTTATATTTGACCCATTAGGAAATTATTGTAGCTATTGAAATAAAAATAAAACACCATAAAAACTGGTCATTTGGTTATTTATTTTTGAAGCTTAATCTACATCAAAAACTTTGGAAAAGTATTAAAAGACCCTTTTTCTTCCCGAGGTTAAACTGAGAGAAGTGTAAACTGTCATGAAGATTAAGATTTATTTTTTCTTCAATACTAAATGGACGAAACAAAACTGCAGAGATTTTACTAAAACTCACAGAAGTGCGTGCAATAAATCTCTCAGCAGTTTAAATTACAGTTATCATATAACGATGAATAAATGAAAAATCGATTCGGCTTTCCCTCCCTTCCCCCCTGAATAGTAAAAATATTTCAGATTTCAAGGATAGATACGTTTTTTCCCGTTACCTATACCTTTGCGAAATTTAATGATAAAATACTGACAAATTAAATAAAATATTTTCAACTGCTTATTTTCTCTCTAGTGAAGTATAAATTAAATGAAACATTTCTAACTATTTATTTTCCCTCTAAAAGAATAAATCTTGAAGTATCTATCATAAAAGTTCTTGTCAATATTTTGGAAACTTGAGGAAATTTGCATTCATTAAATGAAACGGAGAACATTACAGATTTAATATTTGTTCAGAATAGTATTCTTCGAAAAATAAAACACTGTTTAATATATATGCTTACATATTAGAATATGAGTGCTCTGAAAATTACGCGCCAATCGGGAATAATTGGCCCGTACATTTGCAAGCTCTCAGGTAGTGCTTATATGCTACGGTGATCTGCGATTTTCAAAAATAGAAGAATTTTCCGAGCAATTTACTTATAAACAATTTTGCGACAGTATAGGGAAAGCGTTTAACACAATTCATGAAATGATGGTACAAACTTGGTTATCAGTACTTCGTTTTGTCAATGCTATTAATGGATTAATCGATTATGGTCGACGGTCAATTACTAATAATCCTTCAAAGTGGCCCTTAATGAAAACTAGAGACATCCATAAGGTCCAAATTCATGAACCACATCTTAACATCCAGTCAATTCATCGAAGGGTTACTTAAATCTGGAATATTTCAAATAACTGTCTATTCTAATCTAAAATCCAGAGTGCATTGAATTACTGAGAAGCTCGCTTCATGGCTGTTGATTCTGTATTGAACAGATAACCTTAGTATTAAATTCCCTTCAGGAAGATTTCAGTCGTGAAAATGAGAGCACAGATTTTACGAGAAGAAAACTATCAATGATTCTGAGACATAGTTTTATATTAGAGAAGGCAAGCCATTTTCAAAAACCATATGTGGCCGTTTGTCAAGAACGAAACATAGCACAAGTTATAGGATGGCCCAAGATAAACCGAATCCAAAGTTAGTGAAGAATATATGAGCTGTGAGGCGCTATTGTGTAAAATTGTGGAAGATAATTTGTCATCACCAGGATCTGGCGAATGGGTCCCCTCATCCCCAGTTTCTCTTTGAATGGAGGGAAGTATATAAGTTATTTTCCCTTCCTTTCCTCAGGCCCACCAGCGGCCGAGCGGTAAAGACGCTAAATACTGGTAGTTAGGTTCGAATCCCGCGAACGGACTGGCTGCATGGGCGTTTTCGTGGTTTTCCCCCATGTATAACCTGCCTGTTTTCCTACGAGCCTGTTTTCCTTAGAAAGTCCTCCACGAAGGCATCCCTCCCTTTAGGCAGATAGCCCTCGTGTGCTTTGCCGTAATTGAGCAATCCAACCCAATCCAATCCTTCCTTTCCTCATGCCTTCGGGGTGTAACTAGAAGCGCATTCCACGCGTATTCGGCGGATCCGGAATTCAAATCCCGGCGAGGGCACTGCACAATTTTCACGTTTCCAGCATATAAAAATGACTCCATAAAACTATTATTTTAACGTTAGAAACCGCCGAAAAGGAATAGTTGTTAATGACTCTGCCTAACGTACCGAAGAGCCCGTGTTCGAATCCCGAAGAAGGCATGGTATTTATAAATGTATAATGTCTTCATGGGAACAATCTAAATATATGGCGAGTCGAAAGTTCCGTCGTGTGGTTTCGTGATAGGGAATGAGAAGTGGGAGATCCTCGGACCCATTCCTCGGAGTGTTCTCTCTATCAAAATTGGGGTTAAAATGAGCAAAATCGTACTTTCACATATGTATTACCCATGCGGCTCTTGCCAACAACAGACGTAATCTTGTACGCCTTACTAAGATACATTTCGTTGGCTTGTTCTGATGATGAGGGCAGATAAGTGAGATAAGTCATAACAACTTTATAAAAGATAAACCCTTAATTATTTGAAATTATCCTTTATTATTTGAAAAATTTCCACTATTACCTTCAATTTAAATATTATATTCAAGGTACCTTATGAATACAAACTAATTATCTGAACTTAACTGTAGAATAAGATCCTCTCCATCCTATTTTATCTTCCTTTTATATAAGTCCGGGAAGTAAAATAAATATCCTTAAATCGTCAAACGACGCTAAGCAATTCTGTTGTGGAAGAAGTCTCAAGGGTACACCTTTTAACGTCATTAATGCAATAATTCGAGACGTAGAAATGAATGAGTAGACTGGCATCTGGCAATCTCTTCAAAAGTATTCTAATAGCTTTGCAATTATGGTTACTCTTCAACGCATATTTTCTTTTGTTTAATAGATAAATTGTGGGAAAAACTGAAATTCTGCTCACTCAACCGTAATTATATGACTTTATTTGACATTGTGTAATTGCAAATTATCATTATTTGTAATTAGAGTGGCAGAAGGAAGATAAACAATGCTTTGAATGGCGGAAAATAATCGTTGAGCAAAAGCTAGCCAGTATATTTAGTAATATTTTGCAAGGGCTAAGTATACTCTTGATTTGAATTAACTTTCCGAAGCCATGTCACATTCATTTAGATATGATCTAAATTAGAATATTTTCAGAAAGCCTCTCTTATCTGGAAAGATGTTAAAATTAAGGAAATTTAAATAATTCAAGTAAGTATATAAAATATGAATGGTTTCAAATATTAACGATCGTCTAAAGGGTTTGTTAAGGTTTTCCACTCTCTCGCTGAGTTCACAATATACCAATCTGCTATTTCACTCACATAAACTTTTCTTTTTTTAGATTTTAAGCATTATTTTCTTCGCACTTATGCCATATACAATTCAACAGCAAAATTACAAAAATTTTAAAAGCAGCATAGTAGTATATGTTTAGAATTACCGATGCAGTGTCAAATGTTGAAACAATATTTTTCTGTTTTTCTCATCATTTCTCAGTTCATAATATTAATGTTCAGTTTTCGTATTAAGGTGGCTTTAAAGAACTGTTTTTTGTCTTTTTATTAGTTATATTTTCTGCAGTTACTATATTTATTAAATATAACGTTTTTGGTGCTTACTGCACATAAAATTTGATTCACCAGGAAAATCACAAATTATTTAAAAATAGCGTCTTTGGAAATTCCGAAAGACTTCCCATGTTGGATACAATTTTTTTTTCTTACAGTGTTGCCGCTGCTTCCTTTGAAATCCTTAAGTTTGTTAACAATTTTTTTTTTAAAGTTTTCCAAAAGATGAAATAATTAAAGCAAATTCTAAATTCTAAATTCGGGCTTCCAGGTGATCATGTTCCGGTGGAAGACTGTGTTATTTATAATTATATGACTCTAGGTATCGTTGCTTTTCCACAATGCGACAAACACGCATACGTTCATGGAGGTTTTTCATTATTTAATTTCTTCAAGTATAAAACAGGTCGATAATATATGGTGGCAATAATTGAAAAGGAGGGTTAGTCACGAATGGAGTAATAGTCTCAAAATTTTCTTTAAATAAAATTTGGAGACTAATACCCCATTCGCGACTAAAGCTCGTTCTCGACTAATAATGAAATTAAGATTTCAATAAACATCAACTACATGTCCTTGTTTTCTCAAACTGTTATTCTTTCATTTTGAGACTCAGAAATTTTTAAAATATGATTTGGTTATTAATCATTGTGAAGTTCCTTCCCCTGATGAAAGACGGTGAACGGAAGTGACCTACCCCGAAAAAATCGGTCGAAGGCAGGCTGGGGGAGGGAAAGACTGGACTGGTTGGCACTTGGCGTTGGACCGGCAAGCATGCCGTGTGAGAGTATAGAGAACTGAAACATGTTTTAATTTCTTTTGCGCGCCTTGTATTATATTGTATATAGTTTATTTTACAGTGTATTCGTTTTATGGTGTATCAATAATGCAGTATGTGTAATAAATTAGTGAACAAAATGTCAAAGCGGACACGTGTTATTTTCCCATTATGGTAAGTTCACCAGAAGAACCCACCTCGTGTTTGAACGAGGCATGATAAAGTGGCGCAGACCCACAGGATAATGAGAAAAAGGAAATCACCAAAAATACGAAGGAAGTAAGATCGTAAAAAGTGATTTAAGTGAACGTGGTTTAAATGAAGGAGATAATTCACGAAAGCAAGGAAGATGACAAAAGATGGTCATGAAAGACGGAAAATGGCATGCGTAAGCCTACACGTGCAAATAAACGAAAGGGTGTATGAAACCTCGTCTTGTGAAAAGTGATTAGCCAATGTGTGGTAAAAGCGATCATCAGTATTACCGTGGTGATATTAGTAATTGAAGTGTTCGTGCAGCGTGGTGAAACCAGTGTGTGGTAAAAGTGATCATCAGTATTACCGTGGTGATATGATTAAGTGAAGTGTTATGCAGTGCGATGATGAAATTGTACAGAATGGAGCACAACTCGTCATTTTATACTATCGGGATCAAAGGTAAGTCCCTCTTAATTTCTTGGGAAGCACAAAATATAAATGAAGAGACCTCCCTCCCTATAATTACTACAGTAACTGAGAAAAATTAAAATGGTGTTAATGTCGGTTGATAACATGATTAGATTGCCAGGCGTTAAAGCCAACAGACACTTAGAAAGTATATTTGATATGCAAATAAAGGATTATTATTCTTTTTGTTATTAAGGAGATATTATATGCTAAATGAATGTTAAAATAGTTCAAAAATATATCAGAAGTAGTTTTGGAACATTTAATTGTGTGCTCATGTTACTAATTAAGGTCGAAAGGATTATCTGTTTTTGTCGTTGCTGTGTTTGGACAAAATGTTATAATCATTAAAGTTAATAGGTTGATTAAAAATTAATTAGTTTAATGATTTGAGAATAATAAGTAAATGTTTGTTTCATTGCCAGAATATGTAAAGTATTATTACGGCGTAAGGCCAAAGTATTCAGAACTATTTCTTTTTTGTACTAATTCAAAGGCTAACATAATTTCTGGTATTTATGTGTTAACAATATATGGTGAAATATATGTTAATAGTGTAATATGAGAAAGGTATGAGTCATGATTGTGTTCCCTAATGATAATGTTTGCTAAATGAATAATGGTAGTATTAAGTAGTAATGAAATATGTATGTTGGCCTGTAAAATAAAGTGTTATTTATGTGTTGTATGTGTAAAGCGGTAAAACGAAATATCATTTGTTAATATGGGTCCTAAAAGGAGAAATAGGGTGTCAGAAGAATCTGATGAAATTATTAAGAACATGCAGGCTCAAATTAAGTTAAAGGAAATGGAGCTGCAGTTAGAAAAGTGTAAGTTAGAGGCAGATGCGGCTAAAGACCGATTAAAAGATTAAAAGAAATGGAATTTCGGGAAAGACAATTAGAGAGAGAACACGAGATAAAAATTAAAGAACTAGAAATTCAGAGTAGGAAAATAGATAAAGGAAGAAGTAAATCGAGCTCAGAGGATGAAGGGGTTTCAGATGCTGAGAGCAAGGGATATAATTTCTTGAAACATTTAAAAAAAATGAAAAAAGTTATGATTGACCCGTCATCTAAAGCCGAGGAATGGCAGTTCTTTTTCCATCATGCGGAAATGATGTTTAATCTCTATAAAATTCCTGAAGAACATAAGGTGGAAATTATTTGCAGAGTTTAAAACCTAAAGTTAAAAGTTTGATTTCAACTCTGGGTAAAAGGGATTTGGATAATTATATTAAGATTAAAGATACAGTATTAAACGAAATCCAGATTACCCCATTACAACATAAAAAGAATTTAGAAAAATGTGTAAAAAGATATGAGGAAACGTATACTCAGCACATAGCGAGGGTTGAGGCAGCACTTGATTTTTACTTAGAATCCAGAAAAGTTAAGACTTTTGATAAATTAAGAGAATTATTGATTGTCGATAAAGTAAAGGATCAATTACCCACAAATGTTAAGGCGCATATACTGTTAAAAGAGGTAGAAAACTGGTTATCTCCGTCCGAGCTTGCAAATGATTTGGATAATTACGTTGCAGCAATGCCTAGAAATTACAATACGGGTGCTCAGGAAGTAAATAAAGTGGGACCAAAACAGGAACCGATAAGACAAGGGGAGAAATTAGGACGACCAAATAAGAGTAAGGGGAATTTCAGTTCTGATTACAGGGTTGATAAGGAGAAGTACAAAGGGGTAAAAACTTTAGAACCTCAAGGAATGATGCAGGCAAATAAGAAAGTACTAAAATGTATTCAGTGTCAGGGTGAAGGACACATAAAGCGTTTTTGTCCAGCGATAAACCTGATAGCAAAACCCAAGAGAGGAAGCGAAAAAGAGGATACGGATGAGGTGGAAGCAAAGGGATTATATAAAATATGCGTAGTGTTGAAGTTAGCTAACTATGCAGAAGAAATTCCGTTAACTAGGGCCCTAGGATAGATCTGCAGATAGGCAACGCTAGATTCAAAGGAGTGATTGATAGCGGAGCAGAGGTTACTGTAATCCAGAAATTGGTAGTTCCACAGAAATATTTGGAGTCTGGAGGGAAGATATGGTTACAACCCGCCGTAGGACCCCAGGTAGAAGCCCAATTAGTTACAGTACCTATCAGTATCTGGTTAGAAGAAGAGGATGTACAGCCTTACGTAAACGTTCATGCAGCAGTAGTGCATAATTTGAACGAGGAAGCGCTGGTGACACCTCGAGATTTCAGACTTCTCAGGGAATAAGGAGATATTTACTGGGGAGAAAATAAGGAAGAGAAACTAGTATTGGGAGTTGGTCAGGTGTCGAGTAACTTGGGAGGAAAGGAATCGACAGTAAAAGCCCGTCACAAGGTCAAAGGGGAAACGGAAATAGCTCGTACTACACCTTTGGTAAGGAGTAAAGATGAGGAAGTAGAATTGGGGGTCAGTGAGCAAGTGTCAGCTGATAACCCACCCTTATCGCAAACTCAACGTTTTAGACAGGAGCAAGCGGAATGTGTTTCGTTGAAAAGCGCGTTCATGGATGCACGTAATAACAAGAATGGGTATTGGCTAGAGTCAGGAATTTTGTACCATACGGGAAGTATCAATAAGCAGCGATGTAGACAGTTAGTTGTTCCTCAAAAAGACGAAGGAAAGGAATTGTGAAGTTGGCTCACGAAAGCTTACAAGGGGGACACTTCGCAGCAAAGAATACGGCGGAAATCATTAAAATGTCGTTTTAGTGGGAAGGATTGTCAAAGGTGGTGCGGATATGGTGAGAAGCTTGCAAGGAATGCCACCTACGAAGGAAAGTTAGAGTGAAGAATAGGGCTCCAATTGCAGCAGTAGGCAAATGCGGACGTTTTAGGGTCGATTGAGCCGAAATCTCAAGAGGGCAACAGTATGTGTTATGTGTTGTTGATCAACATATCAGATGGCCGGAGGCAATTCCACTAAAGGCGGTAACAGCGAAGGTTACATGTGACGCTTTCAATGACATTTTCATGTGAACAGGAGTTCCGAGAATGATAGCCATGGATAACGGAACGAACTTTAAGGCTAAGCTAACACAAGAGTATTTAAGTAGGTTAGGGACCTCGCCAAACTTTTCTACGCCAAGTTATCCGCAGTCAAACGGGCTAGTGGAAAGGTGGATTGGAACAAAGTCAATGTTACATCACGCGGTAAATACACAAGGAAGAAACTGGGATAAGCAGTTACCATATATCTTATGGGCTTATAGGGAGATACCGAATTCAACTACCGGAGTCTCACCATATTTGCTGATGTATGGTCGTGTGCCAGTGGGGCCACTGGCGATACTTAAATCAAGTTGGGTAGATGAGACGGTATTACCACAAGGAGTTGGGGAATCAGTTACTGAATATTTAATTTTCTTCGAAATAGGTTACAGGAGGCAGAGAAATTCGCTAAAGAAAATTCGGAAGCTAAGCAGCAGAAATATGTTCATCATCATAATTTGAGGTCTAAGGAAAATGAATTCGAGATAGGAGATGAGGTAGTAGTACTGATACCAACGTCAGCTCGAAATGGACAGGACCTGGAGAAATAGTTGCGAAAAAGTCTCCATATTCATATTTGGTAAAATTGCCAGATGAATCTGTTAGACATTCGCATCAAATTAAGTTACGGAAATATATATACAACCTATAAATGCAGTAGGGATAATCTATGAAGCTGACACAGAATTTGGGGAGGTGCAGCGCGCGCCTATTCAAAGAAACCCTAAAGTAGACAAACTTTTAGATAGGATCTGTGTTTCAGAAGAATGGAAACATTTAGATAGGTCACAAAGGGATCAGTTGAGCAGATTAATCAAATCGTTCCATGTACTGTTTGACGGGGAGATTAAATTTGCTAAAGTAGGATCCCACAGTATCAGGTTAAAAACGGGAGTTGAAAGAAAGCAACCTCATGTTTATAAGGTACTTGAGGCGTTGAAACCACAGGTGGAAAAACAAATTGCTGATTTGTTAGAAAGGGGCTTAATTGAACCTTCCACGGCAGAGATCGCTTACGCTATTATGTGTGTAGCGAAACGGGACGGAAGCGTACGTTTATGTTGTGATTATCGAGGTAAATGCGGAAAGTCAGATTGTCCCATTTCCTATGCAAAACGCAGAAGAGCTTCGGTATAAGGCAGGGGCAGCACGTTATTTGTCTACGCTAGATATTCTTAAGGGGTATTGGGAAATCCTTATGGAAAAGGAAAGTAGACACCTGACGTGTTTCGTTTCTCCGAAGGGTCAGTATCAGTGGAAAGTGATGCTGTTCGGTTTGTCAGGTGCTGCCGCAACTTTCCAAAGAGTTATGAACCAAGCTCTTAGACCACATAGTGATTATGCTGAAAGTTTCATCGATGATATAATTGTCTATTTTCAACGTGGGAACTACATCTTAAACATTTAAGAGCCGTATTCAGTACTTTACAAACATTAAACTTTACGGCTAATTTAGAGAAATGATCTTTTGGCAAGTCGGAGGTAAAGTATTTAGGTCACATAGTAGGCTCGGGCAGACATGGCCAAGATCCGGAGAAATTGCAGGTCATTAAAATCTGAAGCCACCTAGAACCAAAAAGGTATTAAGATCAGTTTTGGGGTTATATAATTACTATTGAGAGTATGTTCCGAATTATACAAAAATAGCTAGGCCGTTAACTGATCTCACGAAAAAATCTATACCTAATGATATACCTTGGGGGTCTGAAGCCGAGAAGGCATTCAAAGAATTAAAGGATGCATTGTGCACGGCATCGTCTTTATATACGCCCGATATACGAAAACCTTTTGAAATTAACACATACGCCTCACAAATAGGTATTGGAGCGTGTTTACTTCAACGACATGAGTATGGGAAAGCTAGACCGAAAACGTTTGCTAGCCAGAAATTAACTAGCGCTCAGTCTAAATGAAGCACTATAGAAAGAGAAGCGTATGCAATTATTTGGGCTCTCGACAAGTTCGAAACTTGGACATACGGAAATTAAATTTCGTTGCATACAGACCATAACCCATTAAAGTACTTAACCGAAGTGATACCCCGGAATGCTAGATTACAGAGATGGGCATTAGCTCTATCTCGCTTCCAAGTCACTGTATTGCATAAACCAGGAGCTAAAAACTCCGATGCAGACGCATTGTCTAGGATCCCTCACGAATGTATAAGTGACCAATAATATGAACTAAATTGAAAAAAAAAAAAAAAAAAAAAAAAAAAAAAAAAAAAAAAAACGAAACTAATGTTTGGTATCATATAATTCTTTTCTTGTGTGTGTTTGTTTATTATTGTAACACTAGAAAGGATAATGTTCAATGCTAGTATGGCAAAAAGTATATGGATATTGTAACGTTCATTTATTATTATTTTTTGTATTATTGTGGTTACTCTAGAAAAGGTAATATCAATACTAATATGTCATTATTGTTTTATTTTGTTATTATGGTAGCTCTAGTAAAATAATTATTCATTACAGAAGTGTCAGAGAGTTGTTTTGATATTGAAATGTTTTGTTTGTATTGCTATAGAAATTTGGACATGTGCAGTTTTTATGTTTATATGTGTTATGTTTTTTTGTGTGTTAGTGTTCATAACTGTAGCATGACCGCTTTTTTTTGCTCTCTGATTTAACTGTGATTACTTATGCTGTGCCCCGGGAAAGAGGGACTACCTGGTCAGTGCCAAATAATAAGGGTTTCAAATTTTTCGACCCAGTCGTAAATATTTACAAACCAGAGGGGAGGTGTGAAGTTCCTTCCCCTGATGAAAGACGATGAACGGAAGTGACCTATCCCGGAAAAACCGGTCGAGGCAGGCTGGGGGGGGGGAGACTGGACTGTTTGGCACTCGGCGTTGGACCGGAAAGCATCCCGTGTGGGAGTATAGAGAACTAAAACATGTTTTCATTTCTTTTGCGCGCCTTGTATATATATTGTACATAGTTTATTTTACAGTGTATCCGTTTTATGCTGTATCAATAATGCAGCATGTGTAATAAATTAGTGAACAAAATGTCAAAGCGGACAAGTGTTATTTTCCCATTATGGTAAGTTCACCAGAAGAACCCACCTCGTGTTTGAACGAGCACGAGGCATGACAATCATATTCCTATTTAAAATTTGAATGCAATTTTCTTTATAATAAAGCAAACAGAACGAACTGTATCCTAGGCGTACAGTGCGTGTGCAGCAATTCCCGTTAATTGCACAATAATTGCTGTTTTTGTATTTAATGAAACATGCGTTAGGTGCAGTTCATGCTATTAATGCATCTTCAGCTTCAGTTGCGCTTATACGGACACTTGTGCAAAACTCAACTAAATCTAACACCTCTACAATAAAATATTATAGAGGTATCGATATATTATCTACTCTATATTCGCAGAGTTTTTATTATTTTTTATGAAAAGGAAGTACATACATTGAATTGTACTATCGTTAGACGATAGCAAAATAAAGCTCTAAAAAAGCAGCTCTTTCGCTCTCTCTCTCTCTCTCTCTCTATATATATATATATATATACGGAATCAAGGATAAGTATTTAAACGAGTCTAAGTGAGCATTAGACGATAGTGAAGGATCAATAAGTGTAAAGATGAGCGTAGTTCGAAAACTAAGATTAAGAAAATATTCTTAGGAATACTTAAATTTTGAGCTTACTAGTTCTGAAGTAAATGGAGAAGAAAGGTTCCTGTGTCATTTACTGAAACATTTTGGCGGCAGACAATATGAAACCTAACAAACTTGAACGACATATGAAAATCTCTATAACACACTTATACCGTATATTATATAGTGAATAAGTTAACAAACCTCGAGACTTCATAGAATTAAAATGAAATAAATAGCAAAAATAATTTTTTTTAAAAATACTTTGTGTATTAAAACGTTTTACATACCTTTTACAAAGATTCATATAAAATAACCAAATGTAAAAAGTCTCACATCATTGATAAGCAGCGTATTTTGCAATTTATAGTCAATTTTGGCAAACGGTCGTAGTCCATACCTCTGTCAAATGATACTGTTGTCCCGTCGAATTAGTGATAAAGCTGAAGATGTTCAGCATCAACATTTCAGGAAGGTGCGTGACAAATTGTTTTTGATACAGCACTTTCATGCGGTGGATAGCACATTTCTACACAAACTTTTCAACTTTTGTTTACAATTAGCAGTTTTTCCAGCACAATGGAAGAGAGCTCGGGTTGTTTTGATTCCTAAAACGTTAGATACAAGAACCCCTTATCTTGATAACATTAGATGCATTAGTCTTTTGCCTACTTTGGGAAAATGTCTTGAAACTCTCTTCATTAACAGAATAAATTGGTATTTGAGACAAAAATGCTTTTATAATGATTCTCAGTTCGGATTTACTCCTCGGAAGTCCGCTGAAGACGCCATTATTCGCCTTTGTAATATCTTGCAGTGTGCAAAGAAAATGAAGTATACTACACTTCTTATTTTCCTGGATTTCAAAGGAGCTTTTGATAATGCTTGGTGGCCATCTATCTTAAAAATTTTAAAAGATGCTGGTATACCACATAATATCTATAACCTTCTCAAAAGCTTCTTGAACGAGAGGACTGCTGAGCTTCAGCTTGGGAACGAAGCTAAGGTTTATTCTCTAGAAAAAGGCTGTCCTCAAGGCTCTGTATCCGGACCTACTCTTTGGAACATAATCATAAATGATCTTTTAAGTCATCTCGACGGTTGTTTAAAAATTGCGTTTGCAGACGACTTACTATTAATTTTCCAAGGAAGGATTTTGAATAACATTCTTTTGAGAGCACAAGAAGTTCTAGATGTTGTCTCCAGTTGGGCGATTTCTCATAAACTCACTTTCAATCTTTCAAAAAGTAAAGTTATGCTTGTTTCCAGTACGTTTGATGAACAAAATATTGCTTCTTTGATGCTCGATAATTCTCCGTTGGAATTTGTAGAAAATGTTAAATTTCTTGGTGTCATTCTTGACCAAAAATTAACATGGAAAAAGCACATTGAATTCCTTTCTGCTAAATGTGAAAAAATTATTAATGGCTTTCACCGAATTGCCAAAAATACTTTTGGAGTAAGCTACGATGTTAAGAAACTCATGTATAAGCAGCGTATTGTACCTTTCATTTCGTACGGCTGTCGTGCTTGGGGACATGTTCTTGCCAAGAAGGTTAACAAAAGAAATTTAAGAAAGATTCAACGGAGAATTCTTCTTCGTATTATTAGTGGTTATAGAACCTTAAGCTATGAGGCTACTTTTGTTCTTGCAGGAGTTCCGCCTATTGATTTTGAAATTGCATATAAGAATAATATTTTTGAGTCATTGGCAACTCATGCTTCGGAAGACTATATTAATGGAATTGTCCCCTTCACTGATCTTCCTCATCCCGCTTCTTTAGAACCCATAAATTTCTGCGATTATAAAGAGACTGCTGAAATAAATTTTCATATGGTTTTCTTTACAGATGGCAGCAAGATGAACAACAAGGTTGGCCTTGCATTTGTTCTTTTTGAAGGCAATTCCGAGATTTGTTTTCTTAGACACCGTATACGGAATGAATGTACAGTTTTTCAAGCAGAACTTGTGTGCATTTATCTTGCCGTCAAGTGGATCCAGGATCATGGGACAGCATCCTCAAAGTACCTTATTTGTTCTGATTCTCTTTCTTCTCTTCAACTTTTGAACAGTATTACCAGCTGCGATAAATTGGTTATCGAAACCCTAGTAACTGTTAGTTCACTTAGAATTAGAGGTATTGATATCTGCTTTGCTTATGTGCGTGCTCATCATGGTTTCTACGTAAATGAAAGAGCTGATTTCTTAGCTAAAGATGCCTTAAATTTACCCATTGATATCAACATTAGCATTCCAAAGAGTTATTGGAAGTCCTTTCATTATAAAAAGCTTTTAGCTATGTGGAATGAGGAATACATTTCATCTTGTAATGCGGAAGTCAACAAAAAGTTCCTTCCTTCTATTTACCATAGACTGAATTCCGAGTCTTTCCTCTCGTTAAATTTTAAAGTGTCTCAGTTTTTATCTGGTCACGGTAAATTTGCAAGTTATCTGTTTCGTTTTAATCTACGATCAAACAATTTATGTGAATGTTCAAAAAGAGTTCCTCAGGATGTGGAACATTTGATTTTCTCGTGCTCTACATTTGATGGCCCTAGATTATGCTTACAGAACGATTTGAAAATGTTCGGAGTGACTTGGCCAGTGAACTTATCTGTTTTCGTGAAGTCCAGACTGCTGTTCTCTGCTTTTGTTCGCTTTATTTATGCATGTAATTTTTAATGTTTATTTATACATGTAACCTTTAATGTTCTAGTTAACTTACTTCTGTAAGCCCCGTGTTGTACATATGTGGTGCACGGGGAGTCTGTATGTTCTCAAAGGAAAAAAAAATACAGCTTGATGAGGCAACAGATAACAGTAAAGACGCTCATTTCATTCCCTATGTTCGATTTTGTGGTGCGTTTCTGGGGACCAATAAAACTCAAAGCAACAGAACTCTCATTATTTGCTATTTTAAATGATTTTTTTAGACGAAGCAAACATTGAGTGTAAAAATTACTTCGCACTATGAACCGATAGTGCTCATTCAGTGTCGGAATGATTCCATACTATACAAGCGCTTATGAAACAGTGTCTCAACATACTGGCATGATCCGCAGATAAGCTTCTGTTTCCAAAGAAATGAGTTCTGGTTCGATATTGTGCTAATGACGGTTGTAAATGCAGTAATGAGACACCTAAAATCAAGAATCTTTCTTGCGTTTTGGAAAGACGTGGATGCAATACATTCAGCCTTACTATTTTACTGCGAGGTTATCAGTTGGACAGTTTGGAACTTGGTGTCGTATTTACTAATTAAGAGATGGAATCGCCATCTTTCTAGAGGAAGAAAACCCACCAGAAGCCAAGACAATTCCAAATAGTTCATTTGTGATGAAATAGGATTTGTGATGAAATATACTTAAACTTCAAATGAGGAATTTTCTCTGAAACTCACAAACATAACAGTTGAAGTATAACATACGTAACATATGTGATAACAGTTCAATGTATGTACTTATACCTTCACTATCGTACTTATACCTTCACTATTGTACCTTCACTATCGTCTAATGCTCACTTAGACTCGTTTAAATACTTATCCTTGATTCCGTATATATATATATATATATAGAGAGAGAGAGAGAGCGAAAGAGCTGCTTTTTTAGAGCTTTATTTTGTGCATTTACAAAGCTATTGTTACGCCTATTTTCTATTTTCCTTTTGTGCTCTTATTCCTTTTATTGTGTTTCCATCTTTTGTCAGGCAATGAGCTAATAGTTTTACAAATAATTTAATTTTTTTCTCTTATTGTTTCTAGCTTACATTTTAATAATTTTGTTTTAAAAAATTCTAGCTGATAGTATAATAATTATGTTTTTAAAAGATTTTCTATTTCTAAAGGAATTCTTACCATGCATATAGATTAGCTAAAAATATTGAGCATTGAAAATTTAAGTATACAGCATTATTTGCTATCTTTTTAATTGTTCATTTTTCTTTAAATTTTCATTTAATTGGCATTTCAATTTGCTTTTCTACAGTTATTAGCTGGTGCTTGAAGACAATACTTCTTTAATTCATCTTTCACTTTTTCTCTGCAATATTTAAAAGTTCTTTAATTTTTCTTTTACCTTTTAATTTTTACTTTCAAATTGTAATTCCATTTTATTCCTTATATATACTATTAATGCATATATATATTTAATATCGTGAATTGAAGTTAACCAGTCATCGTTTTCCCTGAAACATACTCCCCGATTTGAAAATTATCGTTAGGCGTTAGCAACCATACACTCACACTATGGGGTTACATATGGATGGTAGCTTTAGCCTCGACAGACACTCATCACTTCGTGCTTTTTTTTTCCCATCCCACCAAGAATGCCACGAAAATGAAAAGAGGTCATTTTTGGTTTATTGGTAACGATGCAAGTTTGCTTACAAAGACCGGAAATAGGAATACACTTCCGGGTATTGAAATGGAATTACTTCTCATTTAAAAGCGTGCTTTTAGGGGATCGTCTTTGTTAATTTTCAGATGATAGACCAGGGAGTGCAAAAGAATTTCTTCCCTCGGTACGGGACGAGTAGATGGGGATGACTAAATAGGGACTTGACAGTCGGCGAAAGAGGGAAGAAATGTTTCTAAGGCCGGATTCTGATGCAAAAAGTTTACCTTTGGAGGACAAAAAAAAATAATATATCACCGTTTATAAGACAGTAATAGATTCGATAGCTATAAAAGGATTGATTCGACTGAGATTGGCTTGAATGGCTTGAGATGAACAAGGTGCATTTATATACATCTGCGCCGCGATCGCGCAGACATTCCAGAATATTCGAGACAAATCGGAATTTTTCGCGAAGACACGAATACGATGAAATTATAACTGAAAATTGGTCGCAAATTTTGAAAGAATGAAGAACACTACGTTAATCTCTTCATCAGCACTGTCTCTGCTCTCTTTGCATGGGTGTTCTGGAGATTGAGGTATCAATAAATCTAAAGATTCTGGAAGTTTCTGAATTTCATTTTAAATAATTTTCTTAAGCTTAAGGGATCGCAGCTCAACAAAAGCAAATTTGAAATATATTCAGTGCCCTTTCTTGGAGAGCGTATTTATCAGTTATATTCCGAATATTCTTTCCGGACTTTTAGGTCGGCTGTATTATTTGTCCAATCGGAAAAGGAACAAATATTATTTCAGATCCATTTATATAGCAACATAAAGGACTAATGTACTTGGGTGGATGCAATACCACGGATATCTTTCCTCAAAACTCCTAGTACTATGAAGATATTCTCTGAAATTATGTACTTTCACTGAATGACCAACTGAAACAGCCATTATAATTACATGCATGCTTAATCAAATTAAGATGCATCTTTCTGATTCTTGTAAGATATGTGTAGCACAGTATATGTAGGATATTTGTAACGAAACGTAACCGTCCGCGTAATATTAGTATTTCAAATTTTAAGTTTTCATTCTTTATTTCTTATTTATCATTATGTTAATAAAATCCTACTCTTTTTTTTTTTGCATTGCAAATATAGAATTGCTGCTTGCATTATCCTGTTCAAAAGCTGTCAGTTGTCTTCAATAATTTGCTATTAAAGATTCATAACACCTGAATGAAACTGAAGTCGCTATCGTATTAAAATATTTTTTTCGAAAATCAGTCTTCGGATCTTTCTGCATGTAACTGGATTTAAAGAATGACAATTTTCATTTATTAGGCTTTAGTATCTCCTAAAGATAACCAGTTACTTCTAAAAAATCACTTTTTTTTTTTAAGATTATTCACTAGACCTCATTAGGATGTTAAATTTTCGTGTTACGTATACATCGTTATAATTATCTCCGTAATAGATATTATAATGAATATGCTGTTAAAAAGGCAATTTTTACAGCATTATAATGTTTCAAGGACATCATATTACTTTATTAATCGATATCGCGCAAAAAATAGAACTTATTTTACTTCTGGGATAAATATTTGTTACCATCATGCAAAAAAGAAATGTTTGATCTGACTCGGAAGTAAATTGAAAGTGTCCATTTACTTTGCTCTCATTTTTTATGAAGACTATTTCGCAACTTCAAATTCTAACAGAATTAATTTAAACGTCTTATTAATATTAATAATATTTATAAATTTGTATTAAAACATAGATATACAGGGTTGTCATAACACACGTTCCCGGTATATGAATTCCTAGTGGCCTATCCACTCAACTGATAGAAATGCATTTAAGATACTCTTATATGAAGGTATGCGCTCAAAATTGTGATGATTTAAAACAATACAGCTCTCACGGCTACGTGTACAGTGAAAACATTTCAAAATTTTCGAATAATAACACCCACGTTTTCCAGCCCAAATTGATTGCGCACATTCACAATAACTTTGATGAAAAACATCGAGAATGAGGAACGAATCAAGAACGGTTAGCAGGAATGAAAGAAAGAGCAGCGGAAACGGAAACAGTTAGAAACATTGGAGCGAAGTGCGAAAACAGGCAAACGAGCAGTGAAATCCGGAAGAATCAAATCAATCAAACACTAACTCCCTGAACTGATTTCTTTTAACCGTAGTTCTGAGATTCTCTAAAACCTTCTTTCTTTTTGAACTAACAATAAAATTCTAGAATAAAAAAATTCAAAATGTTGGAAGAAGATAAAAATTAAACTTTCATTTAGAATGGGAAAATAAACATTTTTTTCTCCCATAAGATGGGAATCGAAATTTTCTAACGCGCTTCCAAGAAGAACTCTAGGCGGCTAAATTCTAAAACAGCTCCGTTCTTCTTTTTTTTCGCGAATCAGGCATTCGCTTGTTCAAAAAACAGAATCAGCTCGTGAACGAATGGAGGGCCATCAGCGGCCAGGCGGTAAAGTCGCTGAATACTGGTCCCCCATAACACAAGACATCCTCAGGATATCCTATTTAAGTCGCAATCTCCCGGGAAGCAGTTAGGATATCCTGAGGATGTTGATTCTCAGATATCCTGAGGACTTCTTAAGTCAACATCCTGAGGATATCCTATTCAAATCTCAATGTCCCGGGATATATGAAGATCTCCTCAGGATGTTGATTTTCAGATATCCTGAGGACTTCGTAAATCAACATCTTAAGGATGTCCTGTTCAAGTCGTAATGCCCGGGATATATGAAGATCTCCTGAGAATGTTGTTTCTCAGATATCTTCAGTACTTACTTTTTATGGAAGCTCATATCTGAAAATATTAAAGTAACCTTGTACCACACGCAAGTCATGTTATAAGAATCGAAATCTTACTCTATGGATTACCTATTCTGCATATGAAAATTTAATTGTTATGCTTACACTGGATTTCGTCTTGTATATGTTGGCTGTAAATATTAAGTAATAATATTTTCAAATTTTTTTTTGTTGTTTCACAGTGCCTATTGATCAGAGAACTTTCTTACAAGTTATAGGCACGTGTTTTTCATTTGTTTTTGAGTTTCATATTGAAAGTATGTTTACGATTAAATTCTAATTGCTACATAATATATTTTGTAAACATTATTTTAGATACTTTTCTAATATCTTTGAACACAAATATTATGTACGTTACAGGTTAACTCAGAAAATCTTTTACGAAGACATTTATCCTATGAACAGATGGGCATGATGTGCATCCATGCCTTATATGGCATTCGAACTTGAGCCCTTCTGTACGGCAATCGATCAATATAATCACTTACCCGTCTCTGAGGCACTAATCAGAACTATCAAGTTATAAAAGTATTCTATTAAATTCATCGATAGTTCTTAGCATAGAAATAACTATACTTTCAAACTGCATAAGAAAAAAAAAACTTTTTGATCTGTTACACTATTATATTAGTAATGAATGATGTTTAGTGCTGTGCAGTAATAAGTAACAATATTTTTTTTTTTTTTTTTTTTTTTTTTTTAACAAACGAAATTTTAGTTTACAGACGCAGTTAAAAACTAATCTGTACGAGGTTTAACTTGCTTTAATTTGAATTTATAAACAGAAGAATAATTTTATTGGGCTAAAAAATTCATTGCAGTTTCTTCGTTCATTTTCTGGTAAGTTCTTTAATAATGAGAATTAGTTTTTCAAAGCGACTGAGGTAAGAAGTAACTTATTTTTTACCTCTCTGTAATAGGAAAATAAGGTTTGAGAATGGGAAGAACTAACATTAAGTTCTTACTCTCCTCAAACCTCACTTTGCTACCCCTTTAACCATACAAATATTCGGTCTTTGCTAAACAAAGCGCGAAAAAAATATATCCAGCGCTCTGCAGTCTTATACGTTATGCCGACAATGCTACATGACTCCTCATAATTTAACAATAATTGCTGCTCTATTAATTTATTTGTAACATCCAGAAAATGCAGTAAACACGTTTCTTCAAGGTATGTAACACAAAGTTAAATGTTGTTATGAAAACTCAAAATTAGATAACGAATTAAATAGATGTTCAAACTTTAAATTAAAATGATTTAATTTTTAAATTAAACGCGTTCTTTAAACTCAGCAGTTTTATTACTTTATTTTATACTGTAAATAACAATTGAAGTTGAAAATCTTAAAGTTTTGATCATCATTATCATTGGTCGTAAAACTGCTTCTCAAATTTTTTTTGCTTTTGAGAAACCGAGCTCCGCTCAGAATGTAACACCTCTGAGCACTTTTTCTGTAGCCGATGCCCCAAGAAGATTTCTCTTTTGTTAACGTGGCAGATTTATGTGTCAGACCTTCCCTTCTTTTGTATCCCCATCCAAGGGAAACATCCCTTCACAACAACATGGAGGTAGGAAAGGTCTTACTTCCTACCTCCATGCACAACAAAGTCGCAAAACGCCCCCAACGGTTTTAATTGCTCCGTAATAGTGATATCCTTGAAGAACCCCACAAAGTGGAAAGTACACGTACTTACTTTCTGATTTCCAGAATTCAGCTATTCTGCTAAACGTTAATAGCCGTCGTTCCAAATTCTCTTTCAGTTACGAACTTACTTGCTGACGCTTGCAAGCGTTACATTGACAGAGTGTGAAAAGTAAGTTTCTAAATGTTTCCTTTATTCTACAAAAATGATCAGAACTAAAAAAAAAAAATTATCTCAGATATCTAAAAGACGGATTTACAGCAAAATAAATCAACGTATATTATCGGATTCGTCAGAAGATGAAGTAGTATTTAATTATGAAAAAGGACTGTGTCGAATTTTCGCGCTAGCGAATATTCTTTAAGTTCCATTTCAAACTGTGATTCGAAATATGACTTTTATGTCTCAAGAAGAACTGACTGATGACGATTACCAAAACGATTATCCCATTTTAAGGAATATTCCAAATATAGGACTAATAAATATTCCGTTAGACTTTATGTCCCTTGTGTGCTTAGGAGTAGTACAAAAAATGATTACTATTAGGATAGGCGAAGGCACCTTACAAGCACGATTACCACATAAAAATGTTGAACTAATTTTTTTTTAAATGACCAGTTTTTAAAGCCTTATGTACCAATTGAATTAGCAAGGAAACCAAGGAACCAACTCTAAAAGAATTGAAACACTGGAAAGCTACAAAATACGGTCAATTTTTACTGTACACTAGCCCACTTATTTTTATTGTATTTATTTTTTTTTAAATTTAACAAAAAGCTACATGATCATTTTTTACTACTTCATATTTCGATTAGACTCTTATGTAAAATACAGAATCAGACGGCAATTGATGAATGGGCACAGTCTCTATTAAAACTCTTCGTAGTAAATTTTGAGCTTTATTATGAAAAACAGTATATTGCTCATAATGTTCACGGCCTACTGCATATTTGCGAAGATGTAAAAATGTTTGGGCCGTTAGATAATTGCAGTGCATTTGAATTTGAAAGCTATATATCTTCTATTAAAAAATTGATTAGAAAATCTTCCGCTCCATTACAGCAAATAGCAAGACGAACTCATGAACTGTTTAATCATATTGTCGCCATGAATAATGATTCAATCAACATAACCGACTTAAGTTCAGAATTTCAAAATTTACACACATCTGGTCCACTACTTAAAGGTTATTAAATGCTTAATTTTATTATTGAATTTTGAATACAAATTAACTGAAGTCAGAACTGAATTTGTAGAATAATTTAATTATGAATATATCGAAGAATTCAGTTTTGGGCTATTGAATGGTTAAAAATGATCGAAATATTTTTAATACTTTAAAGCAAAATTTTCTCTTATAATATTTTGTATTAATAATTCATTTCAAGTCTCTTGCTCAGTTTTAGATATATTTACAAATTATTAAATAAATTGAAATTCAAATTAGAAAATAAATTGTATAAATATTCTTAACATTTCTTATTTTTCCATAGGTCCTGAGGACCTGAGACTGTCTGTGGAAAATAAGCAAGTTTCAGGTTATCACAACACCTTCACACACTTTCACTGGAATATAAAGAAGATTTCTGGGGATATACTGGGATGTAACATTAAGCAGTTGAGAGTATGTATTTAAGAGGTTAAAGGGATATTGTAACTAGTATTTCAAATCCTGATAACATCCCATACGCTGTCGGTGGGACCTAGATAGGATGTCCTAAGGATGTACTGGGATGTGACATTAAGCACTAGAGAGGATGAGTTTACGAGGAAACTGGGTTATTACGGGATGTCCTGAGAATGTAGTAAGTAAATCCTAATAACATCCCATACGCTGTCGATGGGACATAGATAGGATGTTTTTAGGATATAATGGGATGTGTTTAGGAGGTTAGTGGGATATCCCGGGATGTCCTGAGGATGTAGTAAGTAGGAGTTCATATCCTAATAACAACCCGCACGCTGTCAATGGGACTTAGTTAGGATGTCCTGAGGATATCCCAGGATGTGACATTAAGCACTCGGGAGGAGGTGTTTAGGAGGTTCGCGGGATATTCCGGGATGTCCTGAGGATGTGCGCATATCCCGCGAGCAACATCCTTGGGATATCCCAAGGATGTTTTTGTGCTATGTGGGGTAGTTCGGTCTGAGGTTCGAATCCCACGAACGGGCTGGCTGCATGGACGATTTCGTGGTTTTCCCCATGTGTAAGGTGTATACGAGCCAGTTTCCCTTAGAAAGTCTTCCACGAAGGCATCCCTACCCTTAGAAAGATAGCCCTATAGCCCTAGTCTGCTTTGCCATAATTAAATACACCACACCACACCGTGAACGAATGGTCCATCTCTGAACCTGGCACACTTCCAATAAGAGATGTCAGTTAAGTGTAAAAGATCTACCACTCCGTTTTCTGGAATTACTGTTATGCTATTTATTTGCTCAGTAGAGTGAATCGAGTTTCTTCGCAATATTCTAGAGCGAGTCGTCCAACCTTCCCGCAGCCGCACAAAATTCAGTTTCTGTTTAACGATGGAGAAGGGAAATGTGTTTTACTTATAATCCAAAGCATTCGTATTCTTATGCTTCAAAGTATTAACTACAGGAAGCTATTTAGTATATAGCCTTGCAACAACTTGCTGTTCGTCTTTCTCCTCTTGAGAGGGTTGTCAAATTCTATCTCTGCTCTTCAGGCTTTTACAAACAAGCAGGAGCACGAGGGTTCCTGTATACAGAGATGCAAAGACCTTCTGAAACGGATTCAGCGAAGGTTATTTTCCAATGGGTGCGATCACATTGTGATCCCTATGGAAACGAAATTGCGGATTTTTGACAAAAAAAAAAAAAAAAAAAAAAAAAAAAAGTAAATGATATTCTCCAAAAGTTTTACATAGAGACCTTCCGCTCCACTCTGCTACATTAGAAATTACGAGAATTTACAAGCAACTGTTCCGTCGCATGGCTTCCCTCGCTGCTTGTGTTAAGCCCTGTTAAGCCCTGGAGTGTGCTTTGCGGTATGCACAGTGTTTTGAAGCCGATGTGGCCGACTTTACACGTTTGACCGGACACTATTGTCTTAGTGCCTATTTGTTTCGTTTTAAACTAATTCCCTTCAATATGTTCTGTGTGACACCAGAGAAGTCTGGATGTGGGTTCTGCTTTAAGTGTGTCGAATTGCACTGTTAAAATATACCGAAGAGCTCGTCACCTAATGACCTGATGATCAGTGCCTTGGCGTTTGCTTAATAATAATAATAGTATTAAGTACACGCGTATAACAACAATGCCTTTCTCGAATTTACATTCCAATTAAAGATCGAGTTTTAGGGTATCTTGCTTCACTTTGCGTCGTCTTGAAAAACATCCAAAAATCTTCAAACATCTTTTACATAATGTTTTTAAGAAGGTCATTCAATCAAATATTTAAACATTAAAAATTTCAGCAACCGATTTTTATTAGCTGCGGTGAATTTATCGTTTTGTATCTATCATACAATGTATTAGCAAACGTACGTTAACTTACGAATACATTATATTTATTCATATTATTTTTCACACTTTCTCAGTTTTCCGTTAGCACACATTTAGTCATTAATCAAATACATACTATAAACAAACCACATGCTCAAATTGGAAGCAAGATAGTGGCGACATCTCTTAGTCTATTTGCTCAATTTAACATTTTTGGTTACGCGTGAAAAGCTTCGGGAAAAATTATGAATACTTTTGTTATACCTTGGCAAACAGAAATTAAAAAATACTTTCTGTCGAAAATAAAAACTGAAACGTCACGCAGGATAGTTGCCTTTGAACTTCCGTATGGTTTATAACAAAAACATTATAAATTCTCAACAGAACTTAAAATACTAGTTCGATGTTTATTTTTTTTTAAACGGAGCATAAATTATTATAAAATTTTTAAACGGAGACGATAATTTTAAGATAATCGTCTGATATATGTGAAGGTATATTGCAGATATTACAGTATATATTACGAAAGATAAAAAATTAGACTTTAAGCTGTGTATTAGAGATAAACATAAAATTTTGGAGAAAAAGGGAAACAATATGCAACGTAATTAAAAAAAAGTTTGATGCTTTTAATTAGATACACCATGAATTAAATGAATTTTTATTTAAAGATTAAGTAATATTTTAAAGATTAAATAATATTTTTAACAACTGCATCATTGCTTTTGAATATTTTCTTGATTAATAACAGGCAGATTAAATAAGAACAAATATAAGTATAATCGTTTTTCGAAATAGAATCAGATTCGAATTAAAAGAAACGCGAGCGAAATAACGTAAAATCGCGTTTTGAGACTAATAATCCTTTGCGCTAAAAATAGCAGCCGTGAAATTTGAGCCCAGCAAGATTTTAAAATTCTAAAGTTAAAAAAAATTATAATAGGTATACCATGTGCATACGTGTAGAGAGCGAAATAAAGACCTTAGGAGAATGGAACTTGCTGGGGAGAGGAAGATGTAGAGAAATAAGGTGTTAAAATATTAGCTGTTCATTTAAGCCGCACTCTTTCACGGCTTAAAATTCTCTATAAAAACATGCACGAGTTTAAAAGTAATGCGACATTATACTTTAAATTATCTACAGAATGTTTTTATGGTTCAGTTTGTGTTTCATAAAGGAATGTTAGACTTTATTTCTTGTTACGTCTGATAGAAATGGCTACAACGTGGCATAAAAGACCACACCGATTTTATCATAAGAGGTGCTATTTGTTTCGATCCTTAATTTTGTATCCATATCACTTTTTTCTTCTCATCACTTTTGAGTCTATATCAAGTTTCAAATAAAGGATGTTGCCAACATCCAAATGTTGTCGTTTTATTTTATTATTTTCAAAGAAATTATATAGCAAATATAAAGAAAAAAAAGGCCACGTGACTACCTTCTGCGGTCTACTAAATTAAGCATTTTTTTTTTTTTTCTACACGTCATTTAAACTTATTTCCTAGAATTTTTCTAAATTAACTTATTCCTCAGGGCAAGTTAAAAATTACATCAAAATTTTCATATTTTGAAATTAAATATCGTGGTCAATTTCTGTGGTACGGGAGTCAAACTTCTTATAATTCTATTTTTTCATAACGACTGTAAAACTTTCCCAAACATAAATATAGAAACCGAGAGACCGCATTTAAAGTTAGGCTTCGTTGTTTGTCCAATTTTTTTAAAATTTGATAATGTCTAAACGTAAATATTTTCATCATTTAAAACATTTCCTTAACTGGAAGTGTAGGACTTCGACCAGTGATTGCGAAAATAAAGGCCATTCTGGATTTTTAAACCGAAGAAAATGGGTGAGTATATATAATTGAGAAAAAAATGAATACAATGGGAATTCTAAACATATGCAGCATTTAAAACTTTTGTGGTTGTACTGTTGAATTTTATGTCACGTAAGTGCAAAGAATGTTATGCTTAATAGTAAAAAAAAAAAAAAAAAAAGAAGTGTTGCGGTTGTCATTTTGTTAAGGAAACTAAGAAGTGATCTGATAAGCTGCGAAAAGCATTAAAAAATAGAAAACAAAAATCTGTGGCAGTACCTCACATTCCATCTGGAATTCTAAAAATATGCTGCTTTTAAAAATTTTGTTATTTTACTGTTCAATTTTATGTGGCGTATTGCGTAGAAAGCGATGTTTGATAATAAAGTTAAACAGAGAGAAAAAGCTGCATTAGCAGGAATGAGTCCAACAGCAAATTGGACACCCTGCGAAGCTCAGCGAAAGAATAATAAACTTTTATAAACCCATCTGGCGCGACGTTAGAATCTGAACACTTATCCCCAATTTGTAAATATGATCGAATTCTTGAATCTTTTATGCTATATGCTAGAGTATACGTGTGCAGACGGGGAGCAAGAATTCTGAGTTTAAATCGCAGATCAATATTAAATGCGCTGAAAAATAATAACAAGATATCCTGCTTTGTATTTAATAAATTAACAGTGTTTAAAAATTTATCAAGAAAGTGCCTGGTAGTAACAATTATTCTCCGTTTTAAAGGCTTATAAAAACGTTTACAAATTTTGTGCTTTAGCTAATGCTGCCATCTCGCGACCTGATTGCAAAATGAAACAAAGGTTCCAGATTTTTGACGAGCAGTTAATTAAACGTTTAGAACGCCATGTATATTTTTAAGTTTAAAATGCAGTTGTTGTTTACATGCATTTGAATTGAAATTAACAAAATTTAATTTAATTTGCATGCCATAATAAATCAGGTATATATTTTAAGTGTTTATAAAATTTATGATAGAAAGTTTTGTAAAAGCCCAAGTGGAAATGTGGATTACTCTATAGCAAAATCTTAATCAAGTAAAGTAGGACAATTAATTTTAGAGTTATACCGAAATTTTATAAAGTAAAAATGTAATTATCAAATATTTGGTGAAACTTACTAGGCAGAAACTTTCATTCTACGTCATGAGCTAGCACAAATGTAATGCACTCAGTAGCACACTTTAAAAAATAGGAATATTGGTAATCAAATAAACCCTAAAAATTTTTCCGTGCAAAAATTATTTGAACATAGCCATTGCCCAAAAATATGTTTTGCAAGTTAGCATTTTAATTATTTAATAATAGCACATAAAACTGATAAAACTAATGGGTTGTTTAATATAATTCACACAAAGGAAAGATTCGCTATTTTATCGTAATGTTATTCAATATGCTACTACAATATATTTGCATAAATTATATTGTTGCGTGAGTACGGATTCGTAATTGATTGAATGCACATAGGTCCGATGATAGGATGATAAAATTTTTTTATCAAAAGAAACACTTCATAGTTCTGGACATTTCCGTAGAAATACTCGTACAGGTGCTCACAGTATCACAGAGTACAGTCAGCAGTTACACTTCAAACTACTGAGAACATTACACACAACATAATGCAAAGCGCATCTAAAGAGCGAAGTTAACCCGGAGATATCTCAGTACTCCGAACTCAAGCTGAACTTAAACTCCAACTGAAAGCAGATGCTATCTTCGAATTTATATAGTTTCTTCTGGCCGCACAGAAATTTCTGTTACTTCGCGAAATTACTGGAAGGCATATGAGATCCGGATGCGTAATGGCAAACTGCACATTTCGCATATTGCGCATGCCCAGAAGAGAATTTGGCGCAATTATGGCTTTGGTATGATTTTAAAAGAAGAAAAAAACGGTGTGTATAAAAGAAGAAAAAACCCAATTCTTCTGTTATCTGGGCGTAAACATTTCGGAGTTTTAAAACTTGCTAGGTTGTAAGTTGCTTCATTACTTATAGTGTAAATATCAATTGTAAATATTTTTATGAAGATTCAGTTTAAGATTTGACAAGTAAAAAAACCTATTATGGAATATGGATTATTCTTTATTTTAAAATTTTAGCTACTACTTTTAACGAAATTCCTTCTAAATTTAGCGACTTCTTTGCTACTTTTGAAGGTGTATGTAGTAACATTTGAAGTGAGAGTTGGCATACATAGATATGCTGATGTTATCAATAATAGCGCAAACTGGAAATCTTTTTCCTTTTGAATTACGAACATACGCTATTGTAGTCGTTAATAACACGGTTTTTCTCCGTGTCAATAGGCAACTTGATGGATTTTTCATTAGAACCATCTGCATTCTTGTTTATAATTGCATCACTGGAAGTTTCCGTTTTTATTTTGTCTAACTGTTGATCGACGGTGCCATTGCTGAGTAAGTGATAATTATTATGTTTACAATAATTAAAAACTGACAGCATAACACTTTCAGTTTATTGATATTGCTTTGCACTTACCGGTTTGTTCTTGCTTTTCGTGAAGTTTTTTTTAGCGTCAGATAATAGTGGAATCCAAAGCAAGCATCATTCCAAGATTATGGGACCCATTAAAAATGTTCCTGGAGGATTGAAGATGACGAGTACTGCTAAGAAGAGAGATGCTGTTATACCATCAGATAAGAAACACAGAGCCTCTAAAAAGGGGCAGAATAACAAAGACGTAGACTGAACTGTAATTGAACTTTGTTTATTTTATTTTGTTTTATTTCTATTATATTGTTATATTTATTAATATGTGTATTTTTCTTTATTTAGCTCACTTTGATTGCGATTTTTAAAACCAAATGTGGAAGGATGACCCATCAAACTCTCAAGTGAAACAAGTTTCAAAGATCTTTCCGTTCAACCACATAGTTGTTTAGTTTGTAGAGTTTAGCAGGTTCACTTTTGCGTGAAACTGGAATAGTAGTAACTGCACAAGTGAAAGGTTAAAAGTACCCTTTATTAACTCTTTAAAATTTGCAATGTGTCAACTCGACGCAAACAAACTATGCCTCTACTTGAGCGGTAAATGAATGATATAATGAAACTAAAAGTTTGAAGATATGAACAAGTGATAGAACTAAACTACAAGGCTCAGCTAGATCCCGTTTCTTAAACCCTCGTCGAAACTAGATATAACAAGTAAATGCAATTAAGCCACATGAGCCAGCAATACGCGAACGTTTAAACAACAGACGTGGCGGCTATAGCCTAACTCTCCTCTTCCCTACCGAAACTCGGTTTTTAAACTATTCCTTCAAAGTGGAATTTGCATTCCTTCACTCGCGCTACAAAATTTAAATATTCTGGCGCTGACAATTAGGGGAATGAAGGCCTATAGGAAAGAATAACAAATTAGATAAAATTAGTTATTTAAAATAAATATAAATCCCTACAAGTTTATGTAGTATATCGGAAGATTTTTGACAGTAGTATTCTGGAATGCCTTACCTTAGGCGTAACAGACTTCCTGAATAAAAGTAATGGAGCTTTATTACTACTATTCAAACAGAATGAGCCTTTCCTTTTGTATCATTTCTTGCGCCCTTAGAAATAAATATGACGCATCAGGAAGCGTGTTAAAAGTACCAGTATGGATAAAGATGCCAAAAAATAAATCACGAATAAAAGAATTCCCGAATATTGCTTATTTTAGCTGTACCATTTCTAATGCTGCGATGCTTTCTTTCAGATTCATCTCAATAGGAAAAGAAAGAATTTATTTGACTTTGAGACATCCTCAGCTTTAATTACTTTAACATATACTTGATATCACAAACACATGAAAATCATCTTATACCCGCATTTCCTAACAAAGAGCGAGCAATATCGGAATTTCTCAGAACTCATATTTTACTCTTTTAGGTGTGAATTTCTCAATCCCCAGTTTCATTTATGAGTTTGAATTCGAAAACATTCATCATGATATTTGTTTTCAGACGCGTATCACCATTGGCACTGGATTCCGCACGATCAGATAAATCCTGTTTTTTCTTCTTAACATGTACCGACGAACTCATTTGAGATGTTTAATAAACAATTTTTAGTGTTCGGATGGTGAAATACACGTTTAGGCAAGTAGAAGTCTGATGATCGAAATGGTATTTTATTGCAGCATTTTGGCTTTTGATCTTGAAATCTGATCATTTAGGTCCATCATCTCCACAGAACAAATTTTGGAAGCTCACACTTGCCTGAATTTCGTGGATGTTTAGACACATCCCTTTATAGCAACAACATTCCTTGGTAGGAACCACAAAACTACAGCTAAATAACTAAATAATGCTGAATAATTAAATAATGCTTCATGCTATCTAGCCAAAATAGTAAAATTAGTCTGTGTGCAAAAATTTCCTCATAACTCTTACTTGCCTGAACGGGAAGTTGATGATATTATGTAATAAATTGTTTTTAGAGATAGTTCAAGTTTCCTGTATAGCTTTTCTGATTTCGACTCATATGAAAGAAGTGTAGGAAAATTTGTTTTTCTGTTAGAAAGTACTTTTCTAGGCTCGGTCAAATATTTTATAGAAAGGATTTCAAGACAAAGAAGCTGTGACAAAAATTAAGCGAAACATTCTTATGGCCTTTCCTATCATACAAGTTAAGAAACGGCTTAAATTATTAGGGTTAACAACTTATGAATTCTATGAAAATGAAAATATGCATTCAAAAGCATATATTTTTTGGTGCAGTTTCAGCTGTAATTCTGGAAATGCCCATGGAATATAGAATTAGTGGAAATGAAAATATAGATTGGAAATATTCGTCTGAGTGCTGATGAAAAGAGGATATTCTGGAAAATAAATCTACCTTTGCGCAATTTCGTTTAAGCTTTATTAAGAATTGCCATTGTGCCTATTTTAAATAAAATATATTCTCTATGTTCCGACTTTTATTAAGCATTGTTGTAATGTTTCTCATTTGTTTTCCTAGGGGATGTGGGAGGTCTACTCTGAAACTGTCGTCTTTTGGGATATTAATTGTGTAATCGTAATTGTGTCTCATTTTCTTTAACTCGTGTGATAGTTCATTTTCTTCTGATTAGTGCCCAGGAGATGTTTCGAGGTAATCCACTATCAATAAAAGATGAAGTGAAATTTGGTTAGAGAGAAAAGACTAATGATATGGAAGTCTGTCGGACTGACCTGTTTAGTTTAGATACATTTGATGGGAAGAAACGGAAGAACAACCTTGGAAAGCACACTGAAAATGAAGAAATGGTTTTTCGCATTCCTGGTTAATTGTTCGCGTCATCGGAGGTGTAAAGACGCCTACAATATGATTCCATCGAACGCGAAACCTTTTATGATACTGATTTTCTGATGTATTGTACATTCAGGTTCAAGATATATTGTCGCCTCTATCGCCTTTCATTTGTTAATTTGCTACTAAATTGCGTGATTTGTTTTGGGGGTTGTCGCCTTCGCACTAGTCTTAGTTTACTTAAATTCGTACGTAACGTATTCGTACTTCAAACGTAAATTCTTGGAAATGCTAACAGCAGACACCAGTGCATCATATTATAATAAATAGCTCAAAAGAGAGCCTTAGAATTTTGCATTATGGAAAATGAAATGTATGCTATAAACAAATTTACGAACTACCAATACCCAATGTATTTAAGATGCTAAATTTTATGCTACGATAACTACTTAGAAACGTTATTCAGTTTACAAACGAACCAAAATTTTCAACAAAGGAAAATCTTTCAATTTTATTCTTTATCTCAAGTACGCTCCTTATTTTCTTCTTGTCTCGAACCTACTTGATTTCTGATTGATTCATTATGTCCCTTTTAATTCAAATTTTGCAGTTCGTGGAATTTACATAAATTAACTTAATGTATTTATTTGTGTATTCCTGGCCAGAATTCGAGTTTGTTTTTCTATCACATGTAAAAGACAATCGAAACGTATCTAGTAATTTTGTCTTTGTTTTTGGACAATACTTCTATAATTTTTATCACGTATATATTACGTTATTTAATACATTATTTCCAGTCCATTCTTATTATTTAAGTAAAAGTAAATCTACATGGGACTTAATAGAAAGGAATTTCCTAATAAAGAACCATATAATACAAATTGTCTGTTAGATTTGGGTTGACTGGCATTAAATATTTAGGCAAATTAGGAGAGTAAAATTTGTCCACTTTAATTTGACACTGATTTAATATTTAATTTGAGACAGTTAGTAACACTAGACAAGAATGATTTCAGAAATGACAGATAAGCATATATTAAGCTGCTCTTAATTTAATGAAGGTAAATTTATTAAGAGTAAATATTTTTTTGTACCATTTCATTTTCTGATAAACAAAAAGAAAAAAAGGAATACTATATATTAGAAAAAAAGAGCTTGTTAAAATGTAGATATTTTTTTAAACGTATTTTTTCGAAATATGATAAATTGAATTTCTGATAACCCCCCCCCCTAAAAAAAAAGAGCTGAAATTTCCTTGAAGGCATTTAATAAGCTATAATGAACCTTCGAAATGTTTTACTTTCTGCAAGATTTGAATAATAAACAAAGTAGTTTTGCAGCATATTAAGGTAGTAGCATCATAATAATGCCTGAAAGGGATGAATAATTTTGAAAACGAACTCAAAAAATATATCCCTTTCACCCATTATTTGAAGATGGTTAAATACAAGACTGTAAAAATGTATTCTCTAAATATTAATAAACCCACTTCTGTGGCTACAAATAATACTCCATACATTTAGTGTTTCTAAATAACATTCAGTACATTTTATAATAAAAAAGTAAGATTTACATCACACAATAAAATAATTATACTCGAGAGATTTGTTATTATATATAAAAGACACAATATATTTATAGACACATTATATTTAAAAGTAAAACTAATATTTTCAAGCAGCTATTTACTGCGGGGCTTAAAATAATTGAATAAAAATTTTACGTTTCTTAGACTAGCATTAAAATTAAATCTTATTAGACAAACGTAAAATAAATCGTGAATGAAAAAGACAATTACGTACATCAAATTCAGATTGAGTATCATTTAATCTTCAGCATATTTCATTATGCAGCTCATCTACGTAAGCATAAAAATTTACAACTACCTTCTAGCAAGTATTGTGAAATATTTTACATTTGGATCTGATAATTTATTTGCTATATATACGAAATGACTGATTTTGAACTTTTACTCCAAAGATGTACAGATTAAAGCTGATTTGATTTTTCATTTTTCAAGAAAAAATAATTCTGTAAGATTTCTTAGCGGTTAGATTTGAATCTTTTCAATACTTTCCAGTAGTGGTATAATTTTTTTAATATTCCCACATGTTTAAATTTTGTATGTCTGCGTTTAACTAAAAAATTGTTTCTTCTCTAAATATTATGGCTAGAATTCAGCTTGCTAGGTATTACATCTATAAGAATAACATTCTACGTATTATAATTTACATGGGCTTCACTATTTTATAATATAGTCACGTGCGGTTGCTTCTTAATCTTTCAGATGAAAAGTATTTTATCAGTGTTTACTTTGCTAAACTGAGAGATGCAGGCTTACTTTGAAACCATTCATCTGATTAGATTTAAAGCTCTAATTACATTTCTACACTTCACTGATTTTACAATTTAAGATTCTTACTAAAATATACATATTCTTAATAATATATGTTTCACTACAAATAATGAAAGGAATATAGGGCTCATAACCTAATAAAATGTCATCTACATTTACTTATGAAAGTGTTAACACTTAAATTTATTCCAGTTCGCAATATTAAAATATTTATTATTCCCTGCTTTATTTTGTAACACATTGAAGTTTTATACGATTATTGCGCTCATAATATACAAAGAGAAATATCATTCCTTAAATGATAATCGGTTTTCGAAAGGTTGATGTTTTTAAGAAACAAGAAAACATTATCAGATAATTTTAACACAAAAATATGAAGAAATTAAAAAATAAACCCTGAAAACCTGACGGCGAAATTTAAAATTAATTATTGATGATCTGCTGAATAAAATTTGATTCCTTCATTTGTTTTTAAATATGTTTTAACAAATTAGGATTACTTTGCAATACCAGGTTGGAAAAATAAAGATATTAACTAAACAAAAAATTAAAATCTATACACGATTTTTTAAATCAAAGTTACTAAAAATCTGCAGGATATTTTTAATCGATAATTATTACAAAATAATAACTTTTTTTATCAACTGAATCATAGCAATAGCTTGTGGAAAGTTAAATGAAGAGTTAATTTTTATATCATACTTAATTAAGCCTCTATACAGATGACTCTAAACTTACGAAAACAAAAATAATTTAGACTCTTCACATTATTTAATGAGCAACTTTACCCCTGAAAAATTAATGTGAAAGTGGTTCTTTTCTGTTATTGGGAGGAGATTCAGAAATGTATGTGTATATGTGCATGTATACATACATACATATATTATCATTTAAGGGAACGGTGGACTTTAAAATAACTAAAAATCAACCAAAATATTGAATTTGTTCTTTTACTCTCGTAATATTTCACATACGTAACTACATCATATGCAAAAAACCAAGTTCAAATATTCTAATTTTTAAAGAAGTTACAAGCATTTAAAATATGTAAACAGCGTAAACGTTGTCCTTTAAATTTTGGAGAAAATGTAAAAAAAAATGTATTTCAATAGCCATTTACTGATGTTATAATATATATATATATATATATATATATATGTTTAACCAAAAAAATGTTTATTTCTTAAAAAAGGTTAGAAATGTCAATATTGACAACTATTAACGAATTTAACTTTGGTTATGTAAATGCTATAGGCGTAGAAGAAACCAACAAACCAACTCTTTTTCTCTACTCGTTGCAAAAAAAAGGGTGATCAACGTCGCCTGAATCAAAGCAAAAAGAGAAGTTTACCTGCTTGGAAGAAAACAGAAATAGTAAAAAATATTGTAAAGCTTTAAAAAATAATGTAAATGTAAGAAATTAAGGTAAAACATATGATGCGGATGAATATTAAAAGTTTCATTGAATATAATGCATGAATTGTTTCTACCTCTAACTTCGAATAGCATACCAATTTGCGATATGTTTATTTTTCTGAAATTTAATATTATGAGATTAAAAATAGTTAAATTATATGAAAATGTTATCCAGTGTCTATATATTCATATTTAATTTCCTGTTTCTCATGACCATGTGTTAAAGGTAAGTTTGAAGAAAAACTTTAAATTCGGTTTTCTCAAAGCAAATTTTTTCGCAGTTCGTATGTCTTGAAAATGCTCCATGCGTCTCATTTTTAGTTTAAAATGAATGAAATTTGGAAGAAACTATCTTGTTATATGTTACAGTAGATCTATGCATGCATTTTTGGATATGAGGTTTTTAAGAAGTTTAAACTTGTGATAATTTTTAACAAAACGTTTCTTTTTTTTGAAAACTGGGTTTAAGTTCACAAAATCCTTTTTAAAAATTTCTGATCCATCATATTCAATAACGGATACACAAAACGGTTTGTCAAGATTTTCCCTAACTAAAAGTTAAAATTAGGAAAAAATATTGAAAATTAGCGCGCAAGGAGCATTTTAAATCTTTAATTAAAATCCTTAATTGTTTGTTTTGAATTTTTTTAATTTAAAATTAATTGAAATTTTGAACATATATTTTATAAACTGATTTTATAATATATATATATGTAAAATTTCTTGGTGAAAGGACAAAAACTTAAAAATCTAATTCCACCGTCCCCTTAATATCCTTCCATGAAGATCAGCTTTCAATTTGAAGAATATATAAGAATTATTTCAAGTTAAACATGGGCTGTAAGGGTAGTCAGGCTCCATAAATCCAAACTACTGTTTCTTGATGGCATTAACGTATAACTCTTTTTTAATTGGTGCAAAGACTCGGGGTACCCGTCACTGATTGCTTATAAAAAGATGGGCAAAACAATTAATTTAAATAGATGCAATCTTGCTTTTTAATCTCGTATCACTCAGGATTTCCTGGACACTATAAACATTTTCTGATGTCATAGATTCCAATGGTCGATTTACAAGAGAACCATCTTCTGCTGATTGTTTGAAATGCGAAATTGTTTTACACTTTCAACTTTCTGCATTAGTTTTAAGACTGTCATGATTAGTGTAACTAAAGGAATCCTATAAGGAGCGCATATAACTGAATTTACCATTTTAAATCTGTGAGGGATTTTTTTCTCTCCTTAGTGACTGTTCTCTTTGTATTTCAATATTTTTCTCAGTTTCATCTTCTGCGATTTATTTTGGCAACTGCCATTAGCGGGTGAAATGCCAAATGCTTACCTTCATGTTTTTGATATATGCACCGAAATTTTAAATTTTTAAAGTTTACTTAAAAAAATTAATTAGAGCAATCTATATATAAAATCTAACTGAGTTTGGAATGTCTACCCCAGTATGTTTCGCACTAAAGGAACTAAATAAAAAAATCGGAGATAGTTTGTGAACAAGATCAAATTATTTTAGCCAGCCTACATATAAGTACTTCCATATTATCGGAATTACAAATTATAAAGGAGAAAAATGGGAAGAATTATAAAATAATTGAGAAGGTTCAATATGAATATAGCTTTCCAAATTATGACTGAAGGATTTTTCTGAACAGCCTTTATTTTAAAATACAAAACTATATATTAATCTTCGGATTGGTTAATGTTTGAAGCAATGCTTAGACAGCAGCATTAATATACCTTTTAAAAATTTGCAATATGACATGATTTCTAAAATGATAGCAACTGCTATTTTATTACATAGCAAGAGAAGATACGAAACCACTACTGGCACAGAAATTTTGAAAAACAATCCTGTGTGTACTCACAGAGGTAATGTCACTAGGATTTCTATATTAATTCTTGTATTTAAAATATATATATTTCTTTCGATTTTTGTATTCATAGAAAATGGTAAATGAATTTCATTATAAAATATTAAGAACTGAAAATTGTTGAAACTGCTTTTATAGCTCAGTTCTTGGGAATTCATACTCACTTTCAATGTATTATCTTGTTTAATATTTTGTACTGTTTTATTTGCTTTAATGATAAATTCATTGAATCCTGGTAAACTGAAGTTTTATGAAATAAAAGATTAAAAAAATTATTGTCCAAATCTAAATAATAAATGGTGTATAATTTATGAGTGGGTCATAAAATTCCGAGCCATTCAGAGCGGCCTTGCTACGCGAGTGCATAATGCAACACAATTTATAGTAATTGATATTAAATCTTATGAAAAAAGATATTCGTATGTATTTTTTATTTTAAAAGCGTTCAATACAAAAAATAATTGTTATCATTGTGGGATGGCATCGTTCATTATAATCGGATGACGCGACAAGCTGTGAGAATAAATCTTTTACTTTTCCGATGATAGAAGTCAGACGATTCCGCCATTAAGGCGATGATGCGACTGAAAGATGTTTGCATGTAAAAGACGATCGATTCTCTTCATCTGTAAATATCATCTAGTAAATTCATCCTTCTACACATGTAATCATTTGTAGTTTGTCGCAACTATTCATGTTTCCATTAAATATTCAAGTTATTTGTAAATTGGACTAGTTTATTAGCCCCTAGACAGCCACAAAAGAAGTAAGTTTATAGACATCATATTCCTAGACAGTAAGTACCGATTCTACAGATTTGGGCGCTCAGGCTGCGATGACCTGTTACTTCTAAATGACATTGTTACTTCTAAGAATAGTGTTTTACGATACTGTGAATTAAGATGACTACCTTAAATTTTATTCCTAGAATTTCAAATTCTTTAAAGACTGGGCCTACTAAGTCAATTAAACCTTTGGTTAAAATGCGGTTTAGCCCACTCCTGGGCGATTGTTTTTCAATGGGCAATAAACGCGCCAACATGGCTAACCCGATGTTTTGAAGCTTCGTTGTTATTCTGTTGCCACTAAATGTTATCGCCCTGTGTTATATTTAAAGAAATTAAATATTGAAAAATCTGCATAAATGTTTCTCGCATTGTGATAAAACAACGGTACCTAGAGCCATCAAATTTTGAATAACATACGTTTCCAACCTAATATGGGCATCTGGAAGCCCAAACTTGGAATTTTTTTTTATTATCTGATTGATAATTTGTAAAACTTGAACGAAATTTGTATTAGCACACTCAAAGATTTCAAAGCGAGCAACTGCAACACAGTATGGAAAAAAAAAAAAAAAAAAAACATTTTTACGTGCAGAGCGCAAAACTGTTTATCGGAAATTCTAAAGATATGCTCATTTTAAAATATTTTGCGTTATTGCCGTTGAACTCAATTTTATGGTTTAAGTGTAACGAACATTATATTTGACAAAGAAATGTAACACACAAAACGTTAAAAAAACGCTCCTTTGGGCGTAATGTAAAATCTAAAAGCTTTCATTTTTTTTTATTTTTTATTTTTACTTGTTAATTCTGTTGCGGTTGAATGTTCTTATGTGGTTTCTTTTTTAATCGAGTGTTTCCCCCCCCCTGTGGGTTTTAGACTTTTATCTGCATATATTACGGAAACGGCGTATAAAACGCTTGTAAATTTATTTAAAGATGAGGAGGGATCCAAAAGAGTTTCCCGATATAAATTCTTATATAAAACCCCTCAAAAAGACTTTAAATTTTTCTTGAAAATGATAAGTGAAAAATTTTTTCTTGTATGCTTCATTTTAAAGTTGCTTATTTTTAATATTTTGTGTTTCTTTTTGGCTCAATCCTAGAAGATTGGAAAAGCTAACGTTGTGCAATTCTCTGATGTTTTTTTTTTTTGAATGAAAATAGATCGATATGTACATGGGCAAAGCCAATGCAGTGCGCAATGCCGACGTTGTGCGCGATGTCGAGTTTGTGCAAATCTGAGATTTTTTTTTAAGTAAAACTAGATCGATGTACACATGGGCAAAGCCAATGTGGTGCGCGATGCCGAGTTTATGCAATTCTGGAATGTTTTTTTAAGTGAAAATAGATCGATGTGTATATGGGAAAGCCAATGGGGTTGCGCGATGCCGAGGTTGTGCCCGATGCCGATGCGCGATGCTGCCCGATGCGCAATGCTGAGGTTGTGCAACTCTGAGATTTTTTTTTTAAGTGAAAATACATCGATGTGCACATGGGCAAAGCCAATGTGGTGCGCGATGCCGAGTTTGTGCAATTCTGGGATGTTTTTTTTAAGTGAAAATAGATCGATGTGCACATGGGCAAAGCCAATGTGGTGCGCAATGCCGAGTTTGTGCAATTCTGGGATGTTTTTTAAGTGAAAATAGATCGATGTGCACATGGGCAAAGCCAATGTGGTGCGCGATGCCGAGTTTGTGCAATTCTGAGATATTTTTTTAAGTGAAAATGGATCGATGTGCACATGGGCAAAGCCAATGTGGTGCGCGATGCCGAGTTTGTGCAATTCTGGAATGTTTTTTTTAAGTGAAAATAGATCGATGTGCACATGGGCAAATCCAATGTGGTGCGCGATGCCGAGGTTGTGGAATTCTGGGATGTTTTTTTAAGTGAGAATAGATCGATGTGCAAATGGGCAAAGCCAATGTGGTGCGCGATGCCGAAGTTGTGCCCGATGCCGAGTTTGTGCAATTATGGGATGTTTTTTTAAGTGAGAATAGATCGATGTGCACATGGGCAAAGCCAATGTGGTGCCCAATGCCGAGGTTGTGCGCGATGCCGAGTTTGTGCAATTCTGGGATTTTTTTTTAAGTGAGAATAGATCGATGTGTACATGGGAAAAGCCAATGTAGCCAATGTTTCTAATTTTGGCCAACAAACCCTGTATTATATTTAAAGGAATTAAACGATTAAAAATCTTCATAAATGTATGTATGTTTCTCGCATTTTGATAAAACAACGGTACCTAGAAACATCAAATTTCGAATAATGTCAACCTCCTGCGAATATGGGCATCTGGAAGCCCAAATTTGAAATTTGGAATTTGTTTTATTATCGTTTCATATTTTGTAAAACTTTAACGAATTTTTGATTAACATACTGAGGAATTTTAAAGCAAGCAATGACAATGCTCTACAGATAAAAACATTTTTATCTCCAGCGCGCGAGACTGTGTATCGGAAAATCTAAAGATATGCTAATTTTAAAATTATTTTGTGATATTGCTGTTGAACTGAATTTTACGGTTTAAGTGCGAAGAACATGATATTTAATTAATAAAGGTAACATGCAAAGTGTTAAAAAACACACCTTTGTGGCATAATGTAAAATCTTAAATTTCAGATTTTATTTTGTTTTTTAATTTCATTATATTTGTTGTCTTTTTTTTTTTAATTTCCTATCGTAGCTTTAGATATCGAAAAGCCATGGCTTTCACAGCGTAGTTCCTGTTACGGTACAGAATGTGATCAAACTGGACACTTCATCTACAATCAAAGCAAGTGGCATTGATTCCCTGATTGTGAATTCTGATGATGTCCCGAGTGATGCAGATTCTGCTGTGAATGAAAATAATACTATTAAAGATGAATTAGTGCAAAAAAGAAACTAAAGCACAATTAGCTCTGAAGCCAACGAGGAGAAACGTCACTGCAGAAGAAGATTCTGAAGAGAAGCATTTTCCCGAAGAAGAGTCATTTGCTAAAGATGATGAATCAAATGCGAATTCTACTAGAACAATTTCAGTAAAATACCTTTCAATAGAGAAGGAAAAGAAGCCACTGGAGACGAAGAAACTACAGGTGACAGGTGACGGAGGACGGGAACGCCTGGCGTATAACATAGGTAAACAGGCATATGTCCCACGTCCTCCACTATCTCGAAAAAGCAACTCGCTGGAGCCCCGTGAGGCTGCACCGGGAGTTTACATGGCCATACAGGGGCTAGATGTCGAGTAGTTTTTACATAGGACGTTGTTAATAACACAAAGTAACTTAAAAAGAATATAAAGGATAGCATTAAAACACTAAAACACTCATATAAGCTGAAACACATAGATATACAAAATTAAACGTAAAAGCATAAAAACACACTCGTAATTACGTAACATAAAGACATAAAAACACACACGAGAATACATATCATGACATATAGAATATATATGGAAACACGTAGAGCACATAAATGCAAATATTACACACAGAAGAAACATATGAGACATAGTAAGGTGTGCGTAAAGCAGTAGCGCTGTGCGGAAATATACTCAGTTCCCATAATACATGATGTACATACTTTCATTAGGGGCTTCTGTTGCATGATTTACATATTTCGTTGCATACACTACATTCGTGCATTGTACGGATATTATATATTTCGATTTACGATAACACATCATTCCATTGGGTGCCCAGTGCTTTACACAGATAAACATGCCAGTAACATTATTTCTGCAAGTTGCTGGCTATTGAAAGCAGATGTTAACATGAGGCTCGAAATTGAATGTGGAATGTGTACATACTGCGAATATCTAATCGTTGAGTACATTGTCTGCAGTACCATGCTATTGTGGCTCGCAAATGTCTTGCCCTAGGGCGTTGATTTGCTGTACAACTGCGCAGATACTCCTTATAGCTGGCGGGTGTTTGATTATGAAACGATAGTAAAGTGTTCTATCATTCGTTGGATGTGGTAAGTGGTGGTTTGTTGTTAGACCGCAGTCAAATAGGTAGTACTCGGGAGAACCTAACATGCCACAGACACAATTGTCAGATGCTGAGATGCCATGACGCATAAAATAAGATGGAAATGGGCCATGACCCGTTATGTACTGTGTCAGTGGGGCTATTGTTATAAGACGTTCAGTGTCTACCTTTGGTAGGAAGTTATACGTCCTTCTCCCTGTGTCGCCACTATTCCATTCTTTTTGCCACTTTTCTTTACAGATATTACGCATAGTTTTCTTGAGGTGTGAGACGGGGGGGTAGGGGCTCTTATAGTTTGAGCGTGGATGTTGTTGGCAGCCTCATTAGCCAGTCGGTCTGCGACGTCATTCCCTTCGTTGTCAGAGTGTCCTTTCACCCATACCATGTTAAAGCGGGCTTGATGATTATTGCGTAAAAGTTGCTGAATATCTATGATAATGGGTGAAGTGTGTGATGATCCCTGAGTGCGTGTAGCACTGACATGCTGTCCGTGTAAAAAGTCGCATTGGTAAGGGAAAGGTTGAGGGCATGTCGTAGCGCATTCAATATTGCTAGTGCCTCTGCTTGGAAGATACTATTGCTGTTAGTGAGATGTCCTTTCCATTCCTTTACTAGTGTGCCATGTTCGTAGTGAGCAAACGCGCAGCCCACTCCCTGATCATGTTTTGATCCATCAGTGAACAGTTGTGTAATCGCAGAGAAAGTGTGTTGTCTGGAGTGCGATTGCTGATGTTGGATATTGACATGGATCCCTCTACCTTTGATGGATGGCAGGGTGGATGTGTTGAACACTGCCAGGGAGTTCTTAGTCTGTTGTTCTGAACGTAATTCCTGCATATGTGGCTTCGTGTCTGTGATGGGTTATTCGTACATAGGTAGCCTCTGCCTCTGCCTTTATGTGTAATGGCAGCAGGCCTGCAAGTATCGTGGCGGCGCTGGACGCTGTTGTGCGATAACCTCCGCAGACGTTTAATGCAAACGGCCGTTGAATTGTGGTCATTAGCTTGGTCTTTCGGCTGCTCATTGGTTGTGCCCATATGACTGCTGCGTAGAGAATTATTCTCTCTGCCACTGTCAGATATAATAGTTTCCTGATATGGGGGTTTTGTCCCCAACGAAGAAACTACAGAGACCACCGAAGAAGAAAAGATTGAAAAGCAGAAGTCAGTCAGAAAACCTGATCACAATGACGCTGATACGGAAAGCAAAGGCGGAACAAAAGAAATTAAAGAAGGTGAGAAAAAAGAAGCAAAAAAGCAGGTTCAGAAGATCCAGGAAGAAAACTGAAAATCTTTGATAATGAAATAACGATTTTGATGATTCCTGATTTAGACTTTTTCACAAGTTGACTAATTTTTCCCAATTTGACTAATGAACTATGTTAAGAAGAATGAAGATGATGTCAATTATGAATGAAAACGACTTAAAGGAGACGCATTCGAATGACGGAGAGATATCTAAGACGCATTCAGAAAACGTATCCAGACGGTATCTAAAAAGACGTATTCAGATGATGTTTAAAAAGACGTAAATACGAAGACGAATCCAGACGAATTATTCCAGACAACATGAAAAGAAGATGTGTTTGGGAAATACATGCATTCAGATAGACTGTTAAAGATGAACGAGCATTGAATAAGAGATAAAGTCATTATTTCTGAAGATATTAAGATGATGAGAGAAGATGGCTGAAATAAACCATTTAAGACGACTTTTCCCTCAATACTAACTAAAAACCTTTTTTTTTTTTTTTCTAGTTTTATTTTTCAGATTCCTAGATGTTGATGGTCTTGTACGAGAATGCGAGGTCTGTCAGAATAGGCCGAGCAGTTGTGGGATGTCATCGTTCATTATATTTGGATGACGCGACAAGCTCTGAAAATAAATCTTTTACTTTTCCGATGATAGAAGTCAGACGATTCCACCATTAAGACGATGATGCTTACATTTAAAAGACGATCGATTCTCTTCAACTGTAAATATCATCTAGTAAATTCATCCTTCTGCACATGTAATCATTTTGTAGTTTGTAGCAACTATTCATGTTTCCATTAAATATTCAAGTTATTTGTAAATTGGACTAGTTTATTAGCCCTCTAGACAGCCACAAAAGAAGTAAGTTACAGGCATCATATTCCTAGACAGTAAGTACCGATTCTACATCATTGTTATTTTGTTTTGTTATTTTTTTCGGGAAAAAACAGAGACAAATATAAATGTACATAGTTGAATGTTTTGATACTTACTGATGAACTTTATAATATTTTATGCGAGATGCTTGACTGTAATAAATACACAATTATAGCAGTGTAAAATTCAGCCAGGGAGATCGAGGGTAGAAAATTGCCGTTTTAGTTACTTTTAAGTGTTGCGAAAATAAAGAAAATTGATTAATATTTTAATAATGTAAAATGTTTCTCTCCGGGGTAACGAGTAACTGGACAAGATATCTTTTTTCCCGTCATAACCTGAACAAGGATTAAAAAACATTCCTTTCCCTTATAACCAGTAATTGAAAGGGGGTATATATTTATTAGGGAAAGTTTCGAGGGATTTTTGTTATTAGTTCAGAGTTAGAATTGAAAATAAAATCCACCATACGTTTGAAATCAGAATTAAGTCTTTAAAATTAGTGTTCTCTTGATTGAATAAATGCGTCAATTTTGTTATATAGAAATGGGTGTCCGAGAAAGATGTTTGTAGATATACAAATACGTAAGACAAAATTTAGGCTGTGCATTAAAATGCAGTTTACAGTACAAATGAGAATACCACAAAGCGTTTCCTGGCATAGATTTAATGACTATACTTATGCGACAAAATTCTTAATGTGTACACTGGTTAGCTGAAATTTAAACTACCTATATCTTTACAAAGAAAGTATCACAGGGAATGGCGGTGAAGTCAGTAACACTCCTAGCTATTTAATGATGAAATTAAAAGGACTCATTATTACATTAAAAGTACTCAGCTCTCGAGTAACTGCGTTCGTACGAAAATCTCTTGTACCTGAGCGAAAGATTAGAGAAGTGTTTCGTAAAAGCAAAACAAATTATAATATTGAGAAATCTCTATATGAAGTCAAATTATCAATATCTGGAATTCTTCGTGAATCAAAGAAGGTTTTGTTTTATATTTTTTAATTAATCCAAAAATATGCGGCTTTTGAGTCATGAAATTTTAGAGTAGAGCACTTTCTTTGTTATTATTATTATTTTTAGCCAATAACGTTTCATTAGAGTGATTAAATTTATAGTATTAGTTTGTGTAATAATAACGATATTTTACAGTGACACTTTTACCAAAACATTTGAAAACATAGTATTCATCACATTAGCAAGACAGATTTTTAAATTGAAAGACAAGCACGAAGCAACAATTACAGTACAGATTTATTTTTCTTTCCCTTCACAGGTACACATATAACGACTATCATTCTTAGTTGTGGCCTGGAAAATAGGAAAAAAACCCGGAATAATGGCCGTTCATTTATTTAATAGATAATTTCCATTTTTGGTATTTAAGTTTTAAAACTCATTCTGTGTACTGTTTATAACAAATTAAACATTTTACACTTTTAATTACTAAGTGTAACTAATATTGGCAATCTAAAATAAGTACACCTTAAGATGTACACTCTGCACCAAAAAAGCGGGAGGCAGTTTTATATCTTTCGTTCTACTGGGCCGATCCATGAAATTCAATTTGGAGTTTTCATGCCTCGAAAGAGCGACTTAGGTTGTGTATTAGATTTTTACATAGCGCTATTCTAACATAGATATTTCCGCACAAAAATCGGACTTGAAATTCTTTTTTCTAAAATGATATACTGATTTTTTTACATATTTCGGTTCTATAGCTTAAATTATGCCTGTAAAATTTGATAATAAACTTACCAAGATATTTAAAAATTTATCTTTCCTTTTTTTCAGTTCGCGCCAAAAATAATTCACTTTGAGAAATTCTCAGTTTATAGTAAACTATTTCCCTTTCCGTTTCATTGTGTACGAGCGGGTAAAAATGTGCAATATTCATTCTTTGAAGTAGCTTTTTATTAAAAGAATTTGACTTAAACTACTAGTGGAATTTATACAAAACTCGGCAGTTTGGAATAATTTGAGTCATAGAATCAAAATATGGAAATCTTCGGTGTGTCATTTCAGAATGAGTCCGATTTTTATCAAAATACCATGTTAGAACAATGCTATGTATCAATCTTATAAATATTTTAAGTCGTGCTTTCGAGACATGAAAAACGCTAGTTAAGTTTCTTCAATCGACCTAATAGAGCGAAAATATTGAACTGTTCCTTTCTTTTTGTACTAGGTGTACATTTAAGTTAGTTTTGAAACATGAGGTGTCAGATATTAATATTTTAATGGTAGCAGTCATGAAAATGTCAATTCCCAGTATGTCATAACCATACTATAGAAACTTGGTAGGTGAATAAACGTATTCTTTCTCTTTTCCTTTTAGTTTGAGTTTCTCAACAATCGCTTTAATATAAATGACACTGCTTTAATATAAATGAGTCCTTTGAAGTGCAGAAAATAAATAAAATAATAGATATTTTTAAAACTGAGAGGTTTAGCAGCCTGAAGGATAGCTCTGTCTACAAATACTACTTCTTTTCTATGGCTTGAAATACTTTTCTTTATTCAAAATCCTTCAAAATATCTTGTACACGCCAGTGTTTCTATGAACGAGAACTAGATAAATTGTTCAAACGAACGTGGTGTAACAAATGCATCAAAGAAGTGAAAAAGTAGAATAAAACTTTTTTCTTTTCGGAATGCAGTTTCATATGTCTTTCTTTCATCTTGGAATTAGCTCCTGTGACATAGTTTCACAATGGCATCGTAAAATCTTTTGTAGGAAAGATTTCAAAAAGTAGTTATGAGACATTAGACACTTAAATGCCCAGAAGGTTCTTACATTCTTTTAAAAGAAACATACGCAGCAGTTTACGTCTTTGCTCTTTATTAGAAAAGGTTTCATATGGCAAAAGCTTTTACATGTTTTTACACCTTTCTAATGTAATGTAAAACTGAGATAGTTTCTTTAGATTTGTTGTTATGCGTTATGTAAACACCAACTGACGAATAGATGAAACTTGTATATAGATTTGCTACAGATTAGATTGATACAGATATCATCAAGCATTGGGAATTTTTTCCTGCCTGGTTTAAAAAAATCCCAAAACTTGTGCAGGCAAACTATTGTACGTATCTAAAAGTTTCAAGCAATAAAAACTTCATATTAATTTATAATAAGATACAATCAAAAGTCTAGAGAACATTTGAATGTGAGTTTTGTCCTTTTGTTTTCAATAGTCAATTCCTTTTTGATAGCTGCATAAAAAGAAGGCTTGCTTCAACTTTTAAGAAGTTTTTTTTTTTTTTTTGATAGATAAATTCTCTCTTGTGACTACGTTACTCTGGTATAATCATTAATTCTTCTCAGTGTTGAAGATGATTGATTTGCTGATGCAATTGAGGACTGATAGTTTGAATGAAAACAACTTGTAAGTTTCAGTCGTATAATACTATAAATATTGTTGATATTTATGTATGGTATTAGTTCATGTACATGTTTCTTTTCAAACTCTGCAGAAGAATATACAAAAATCAGGTCATTTTTAAGCTTTACAAAAGCAAGCAGTCTGCAATATGAGCTAGCATTTAATTTATTTAGCAATTCATAAAGAAATTGGAATTGTGAGATAAAATGTTCTCTTTATTCGGAAGCGTTATAAATTCAAGTTTATTAACAAAACCAAGTCTTTCTGTATATTGATTAAATATGTTGCAAAGTTTACTTCTTTTGTATAACATGCACTGATGGCGAAAATAATGAATTAAGTATAAAACTTAAATAAACTAATAGCCAAAAACTACACAAAGCATTTTGATGCGAAATGGGCTAAGAACATCACCGGTGATAATGCAACTATCGGCAATTATAATACAAGGCTGAAGACAGGAGCTCTTATTCAAGGTAGCAAACCTAGTAATGTGCTCACGAGTGGCCGGATACGCTCTATTTTAAAAATATCAAAACTCACTCTAAATACGCGTGAGTACTCACAATGTAGGGTTTATATTTATTTTAACTAACGTTTATTTTAAGTTTAAACTATCTTTCCTGTCAAGCTTTACTTTCCCCTGGAATTGCCAATGCCAGAGTATGTAAATTTTAGTAGAACGCGCAAGGATTCAAATTGTCAGCGGAAGTAATCTGAGTTAAATAGAAGGGAAACGACTTTGAAAGTGTGCTTTCTTGCTTCACGAGCGTGGAGGTGGCTAGTTAGAAATTGAAGAACCCTGCGTTTCAGCCTGTGTGCTTGCCTCGGCAGATTGTTAATCTTTCAACGTAATATTCAGAAGTTTGCTGAATTATCAGCGGTATCTTAGAACGCGGTGAGGTTAGTTACGTTTAGAGAGCCTCGTAGTTAGTCATTTGTTACTATTCTTTTTTTTAGTTTCTTATTTTTATTTTACCGCCGGGTCGGCGTAGTTTGAGAGCGTCAAGAGCACGCATTTGTAATTTCCAAAGTTGAATAAAAAGGGATTTAAACCCTTCTCAAAACTTTGTCTACTTTCCAGTTCTCAGCAGTCACCACTATGCTTGCAGGTTGGAAGCGCGTAACATTACAACTCTAAATTTTCATTCTTGCAGAAAAACGGAAATAGAGATGTGATATTAAAATTTAAAATCAATGGCTACTCAAAGTAAACGAAACTCGCAAATTATTTAAAATTTCAATGTAAAATAGCCTAATTTCACATTTGCCAGCATGCATGGTTTTCTTCTTTCTTTGCTGGCAATTCATTTGTCTCTTGTGAGTTGGCATTTTCTTATACTGCTTCGAAATCATTTTTCTATGATGCAAGCACACATTGAATTTTTGCGGTCTCTTTTCATAGTAATATCAAGCGTTTTCTTCAGTAAAATCTCAGAAAGTATACATGAATGACAAAATATCATTGAAAACACGTCTAAGAAAAAATAGCTCTTACAATCAGCCAAAAATTTAAGGAACAAATGTTACGTATGTAATTTTCCCTAATTATAGAATCTATAGGCCCTATTTATTGAATCTATAAGAATCGTGGCCTCTAATGGCAGCTCGGTTTTGGCCCGAAACATACACAAATCTATCAATCATTTTGAAATTTCTCGTTTCTTTATTGCAAGCTCAATATGAAACTTTATAGATATTTGATTACATTGTTTTAATTACAGACCTCTTCCTCATCTCTCACATATCGAAAGCTCTGAACCAGCCAACTAGCTAGTCTTCTTGTTTCTTATACTTGGAAATGACATACATTTTCTTGTTTTAATCCAGGAAATTCCTGTATTTTTTAATTTAAACGTAAAGGGATTAAAGAACGGCATGTTCTATTATTTCCACTACTTATGTTTTTCTCACAGAAAGGTCGAAGTCTAAATGCTTTTCGAATTAGATCTTCGACTGACTAATTAATGAGATATTTGACTTACTACTTTAAGTTTGTCACCATAAATACTGGCGAAATTGTAAGCACCAATGGTGCCTTCTATTCATCCTTTTTAGTTTAAATAAATGTTGCTAAAGCTGTTGCCAACGACAGGCATTATCTTGTCTCCTTCCCACAATGAATTTCGTGAGCTTTCTCTTATATCAGACAAGTGAGATTATTAACAACACAACAATACAAGCTATTTTAATTTCACCAAATGGAAATATTTTTAGAGAACAACAAACTCCTGTTAAAATAACCTCAACGTTTTTCTTGTTTTGTAGTCGTTTATAAACATATATTATGCAAAATTTCTTTAGTATTGAAAATCACACTGAGAAAAAAATGGCCTGGAGTTGACATGAGAAGAGAAACTTTTGCCGCAATTTAAACTTTGAATTCAAATTGAAAGTGTTCCAATTCTGTCAAAGCGAATAAATATGATAAATGTTATAACTAAAACAAAGTTTTCTTTACTCTGTTTAAATATGTATACACTTCTGAGGAGGAAAAAACCTACTTTTATTTCCTTCAGTGTTGTTCCGGTAATTTCAAGTTTGAGAAGAATATGTGGCATGTGTCACAGAGAAAAATTGTTAATCTTTTTCCCTGTGAGAAGAACCCGACTGAATTTGTCATTGGGAAAAAATACAAATAAGTAAAGTTTGAATTATTTTAACAAGAGAAACGGCAACGTTTGAGTTAAAGTTCTATAGTATTGTGGCACTTTTAAAATAGCTATCAAGTGTTACAAGAAAGAAACTCTAAGCTACTGAAATGCTTTTTCACGAGTTTAAATCTCATTCTTTTCAAAACATTTCTGAATTAAAATGCGGTTTATAAAATAAAAATTGAAACATTTATTTGCCGTTGAACGAACTTCATTTCTTCACCATGGAGGTTTAAAAAAATACTGCAATGAAATATTTAATAGCCGCAATAGATTATGCTTTGTTTTTAATCGATTACATCCTTTCAACAATGTTTCTTTGATAGAATTCGAAGTATAAATAAATAATCTAAAATCTTAGATCACTTGAAAGATTGTTTATATGTAAAATAATTTGATATTATTTAATAATAACTTATCAAATTTCTTTAATTATATCTACCAGAAGGACATATATTTCGATTTCAAACATAGTTATGTTTATCAAATTACTTAAAATGAAATATATTGAATTGTTTCTTAAAGTGCTGAATTTTGCTGGACGTATAATTAAGTGTTGTTGTTGTAAGTCATAACTTAAATTTTCTTAAAATGGAAAAGAAAAGAAAAATGTTAGACTAATCTTGAAACACATTTTTACTCCAAATTAAGCAGATACATGTTTTCGAATATGTTTACAAAATTAAAGGATTTTGTACCGAGGTACACCTTGCACACAAAAATAGGAACACAGTTCTGATAGTTCTATATCTGCTTTTGTACTGGGCCGATTGACGAAATTGAACTTCGATTTTCATGTCTTGAAAACGTGAGTTAGAATATATATTATATTTATATACAACACTTTCTAACTTAGGTATTTTGACACAAAATAGGAATTTTCTAAAATGACATACGCTTTTTTTACATATTACGATTCTACGGCACAAATTATGCCTAAATATTAAATTTTGCAAAATTTGGTGAGAAATTTAAAAATTTATCTTAGCTCACCTTTTTTCAGATTGCGCCGTTTAGCAAAATTCTTAATTTATGCAAGCTATTTTCCTTTTCCTTTCACTAAACAGGAGAAGAAAAAAAGGGTGTATCGTTAATTCTTTTGAGTAATTTTAACAAAATGCGTAAACCCCAACTGGCCTAAATCGCTTATAACATATATGCGAAATTTCAAAAATTGGGAATATATAAATTTGCGTATATGTTATGAAATTTTTATGAAATTAAGAAAAAAACCTTTTTTCTTTACACACCGAGACATACACCTTCTTTAAAGTGATTATAATTTTTTATAGGTTATAATTCAAAAATGTTTAAAACAAATGTATAAAAATTATTAAAAAGTACAAATTAAAAAAATAAATCGGAAAATAACTGCGAATTTTATTTGGTTTGAGCCTAAATTTTGAACTGGGAAAGAAGAAATCAAGTAAGTTTAATAAAAAAAGAGATATTAATAAATATATATACCTAATTCAATTAACACAGAGGAGCTACAAATTTGAGGGCTAATGTTTTTAAAACTATTCGTGCGATTTTTACAAACCTTGTCATTTTGTCATAATTTGAGTCGTAGAATTGAAATCTGCAGGAAAATCTGTATGTTGTGCATATCTATATACTTATAATCTATCCACTATATTGTGAACTTTAAATGTCATTCCGCACCACAATCGGTTCTGCTACCTTTTCCCAAAATTCAAGTTATTTTAATGGAGAATGAGATTTTACACGCATTAGCCTATTTTGAAACAGGAGATGTGAAAAATGTTCTATGCCCTTGCCGGGACTGGAACCTGGACTTCTCGAATACGCGCTGAGTGTGATACCGTTACACCACGGAGGCATACCGAAAGAAGGGAGAAAATGTCTTATAAGCTGTCATATATTTTAAACCTGTGTGTAACGCATATCCAGTTAGGCTCAGAAGGTTCTGATATACATGCCTTTGAATCAATGTAATTTATTTGAAATTCACTTAGAAAATTCATTTTAAAATAAAATTTCGGATAGTGTTTTCAAAAGAATTTACTGAATTATTTCAGATTTATTAAATTTTATTACGTTAAATCTTTCAAAAAATCAAAATTACATCCTATCTAAATACATTCTGTTAATAAGCCTTACATAAAGCCTTAGAAAAAAATGATTTCTGATTATTCTAATTATTGTATGATTAAACTATCGGGGTAATTTAAAAAAAAAAAAAAAAAAAAAAAAAAAAAAAAAAAAAAAAAAAAAGCTTTAGCTGTTAAAAACATCCAGATGAAACGGACAACATATAGACCGATCTGTTAGTCAAAAAGCATTCAAATACTATTCCAAGGCAAGCTTTCAAATTGATGGTTCACACAGTAGTTTCAAGATAGAAATTCGGAGTTTTTACTAAAAAAATATCTAGCCATTTAATCGATTTCAGAAGTTAAAATGAAATCAACAGGTATTTAAGCATTTGTAGAAATACTTTCTTTAAGCACTTTATCATTCCAAATTGCAATAGTTTTGAATCAATACCTTTACTTTGGAAAATGTACAACAGATGCAAATTAATGCAAATACTACTGTTTAAGAGTTAATCAGGTATTTTAATAAATTGTATTACAACGCATGTTTCTTTCTGTTTAGATACTCGAAGCGTATGTGCATTGTTAATAAACTCTATAGACTTAAAGAGTAGCTTCAAAAAATTTTCTGATTAATGATGTCTGCCTTATAATGAAAATGGTAAATATCTGCCTGTAGAAAATGCGGATTAATAAGTACAGCTTTTTGGTAAAGGAATAAAATTATGGCTTATTTAAAGCTAGTCTTATGCAGTAATATCTTAGAGAAGAATGTTTAGTATCACATGTAACAAAAAATACTTATAATTGTTAAATATACGAGAACTGAATAGTTAAATATACGAGCTAAATCTACGATCACTAAACAAACAAATAAAATATATCCAAGAGAAAAGTGAAAGTTTTGAGACTCAAAGTGAATGGGTTTGATTGAACAATAGTTTCTGATCACAGTCTCTCGACATACATCTAATCACACCTTATACCTATGCACTTCCTCCTCGTTTTGTGCTGCAATTTGGTTACAGTTAGGGTATAGAAAGATTCCTCTGATCTTTCACTAAATATTCATAAATGCTCTTTTCACTCGAAAACATTGTTGCCATCCTTTTGGTAGAAGATACAGCAACTTTGAAGTTTCGTAAAATATGTCACGAACCATCTTTGGAGTGTAAACAATCCCCTGCTGTTTCTACAGTCACTCGAAGATCGTCCATATTAATATCTAGCATACTGTTGCCGTCTTCATAAAACTTGCTTTGGTGTCCATAAATTGACATACCACAGTTTGATGGTTCCAAATGATAAGGTTCTTTTTCCTAATCTCTTCAACATGTTCTGATAAATTTCTGATGCAATTAGGCCCTTCTTTTTGGCAGAGGTACCGAATCACGGTGCTATCAGGCACTCTGTTAGAGATTCTCTTAGAATGTAAGTATAATAAGGTCATAGTTAAGCAATTAATATATATAAAGTTTAGAAAATAATTAAATGTTCAGCTTCCTACTAGTAACAAAGTATCTTTTATTGTTTTCTTCAAATTTGTTAAAGAATTTACATTCTCTATTTTTTTCAGGGTGTGTTTGAAACATCTAATTTTCGGAAGTGGCTTTTTAAGACGCAATTTTTGTATATATCTGAGTTCAGAGACATTGATTTGGATAGATTGTTTCTCAAAGATATATTAGTTATTTAGGTAGAGAAATTAGTACAATTATATTGGATGCGTTGGACATGTTCAATTCAAGTTTTGATCAATTCTCTAAATGACAATATATATTTGAAATTTATCACCAGTATCACAATGTTTCAACATTACTATCTTAAAATATACTTTAATTAATTTAAATTGGAGAAAAGAAAAATATTTTCTTCATTAAGTACTATCGATATTTAAGTTTTGACAACATTTCTTGAATTTAAAGGAATACTAAAATAAATCTTTCCGATTACATTCGAATAATAATAAACATATTAAAAAATATCAATAATTTTAATTTGTCTGTGACTTTTTCTTCAAGATGAATTTCGCGCATTTAGAGGACAATGTGAAATTCTCGTCATCCTTTGAGAAATGTGCTTTTATTGCTACATTATAAAAATATATTTATAGCGAAATGCAGAAACTTTCCACCGATATGCGAAGTGCTTTTCCCAGAAGATGGGACTGAGTAAATGTTTATTATCATAATAAAGGCTGCCACCTATCCTTAGATATATATATGAAATTTCGACATAGAAATAAGTCTGAGGTAGGGTAGTCCCTAGTCGACTGATCTTCCTGCAGAATTTGAAATAGCCAACGATGCATGCTACTGAAAGTGAACTAGCCATGCGGAATGTATAAGACAGCCTTTTGAATAATTCATACATCCAATTTGATTTAGAACGTCAGTCTGTGTCAATGATTCTCTATGAGATCTGCAAACAGAAAATTCAATCTGACTTTAAAATTCCATATTAATAATGGCATTGTTTTAATGATAATTGAAATAACAGACATGTCATCCAAATGCTCTGAGTACTTAAAATATTTTTGAATTTTATCAATATAGCTTATTAGAAGGGCTTACATGTATTTTTAATTAAAGTGATATATCTCTTTCATGAAATCACCAAACCTATGAAAAATAAAAAAGGCTGTTAAATAAAGTTATTCGGATGACGTTTGCCTCATACTTTGTTTTAAAATATTTTGCTGTTCACCTTTTTTTAAAATTTTTATAGCATATAAATGTAAAGAAATTTAACATAAATATAGTTATTTGCTGTCAAGAAAGTAAAAGACGTGATTTAAGAGAAGGTTAAGTTAGGTTATTTAATTACGGCAAAGCCTCGAGAGCTATCTGCCTAAGGAGAGGGATGCCTTCGTGGAGGACTTTTTAAGGGAAACTGGCTCGTATACACGTTACACATGGGGAAAGCAACGAAAACACCCATGCAGCCAGCCCCTTCGCGGGATTCAAACCTCGGACCGAACTACCAGTGTTCAGCGGCTTTACCGCTCGGCCGCTGGTGGGCCGATTAAAGAGAGGGACTGTATCGTAGAGTATTTTTGATATTTTCATAAGGAAATTCACTAATCATTAGAATTAAAGGATGATAACAGAAGTAAAATGTAACAGATATTTAATGAAAAAATATTAACAGAAATTTGTACAAAAATATTAGTCAACATAAATTATTATGCTTGGCAGTTGATACTTCGCAAATGACTGAAATTAAAACCAAATTTAAGGAAATTGGAAAATGTTAAAAATTAAGTCACCTCCTATGGACAAATGTTTCTTTAATATGGTGTACGGTCTACTCGGACAAATGTGCATACCTAACACCTTGATTTCATAGACTTTCCTACAGTTTTAATTAATTGTGGAATTTCCCGCCACTCACATGGGTTTTGTTATTAAATTATTTAAACTTAATATTTGTACAGATATTAAGTTTTTTAAGAAGCAAGAAACACATAAAATCACTCAGCCTTCTTCAGTATTCTCATCACATATCTTACATTTTCTACCATTTACACCACAGGTTACGCGTGGGAAAAAAGATAATTCGTTATAACCCTACATATTGACAACTGGGGAGAAGACTGAAGCTACATAAAGATAGTGAAGAATTAATACCTATCCCATCTTAACTCAAACACATTGTGCAGACGTTTGAAATTTCTGAAGCCCAAAATATGAGAAAGTAACATTATGCTAAACAGAATTCGAACCATGTAGCTTCAAATTGCTAGCTAGAAGTGGTATTCCTAATTTTTATCAGAACAAAACAGCCATCCGATAAAATACAATAGTCTTTAATTCATATAAACTTTTTAAGCTTTCTTCTGTAGTAAATTACCGCAGTTTAAAGCACATCTTTGTCTAAAAGCTGGCAATTAAAATGTTTGGAAATTCGAAATGTAGAAAATAAATAAATCAAGATAACAATGATGAATATTCAAATAATAAAAAGCATATTTCTTGTTAAGGAATAATACTTCCAAGAATAAACTTGTTTTCTATTTTTCTTAGCTGCTCAGTTAATTATTAATTAAAAATATTAGGTCTGGCTACTGAAATTATTACCTTTTCTTTTATTAGAAAGTATCTTTGTCGTGAGCATATGATAATACAGATTTAAAAATTTAAATGAGTTCATTAGATATACTATTCTTCGTACATATGCAAAACGATACATAATTAATTAGTTTTTTTAAACTCACCTCCAATTAAAAGTAAATTTTCAGTGTACTTGCATAGCAAGTGTGCTTTCTCTTCCAATTAGTTACTAATTAGCAAGCGACCTTTTAACGTTTTAAAAAACTGAAATGACACAATTGCTTTATTTTCCAAAATATTTATTTATTATGGATACGAAATTTCTTGGAGGTATCTAAACGCCAAGCGATAACATCCAATTTATGAAAATTAAACTTTTCCTTAAATAATAAAGAGTTTGTATTAATTTTAAATATAGGAGGAAAAGTAATAAGGTTTTTTAGTTCACAGACACGTAGAGCAAACCTCAATAAATCTCACGCATCTACGAACGTGGGACTTTTAAATTGGCTTAAACGGTTGTAGGTCATATTTAGAAATGGCAATATTGAAAAGTCATAACATGAAAATTGCTGGAGTGCTACATAAATTTTTAAGACTTATCAAAGTAAGATATAAAAATTCGAACAGATTAGCAAACCTTAACATGGATGCATAAACTTTTACTTTATCCAGGGAGTGCGATAGTGAGGAAGAGCGCACTATAATCTAAACAGAAGAATGAGACATTTTTAGATTTTGCAAACAATAGAAACTAAAAAATCCATGTGTTTGAATTTCACACGAAAACAAATTTAAAACATTTAGTAACACACATATAATATCTAAAAAATTTAGAATGCCTGAATGCCTTATAAAGTGAAATAAAAATATCTGATGTGGGCGTCACATGATTTCTTTGCACGGCCCAATTAATCATACGCACGTTTTGCTGCATTTCATTTCCTCGAATTTCGTTAGAGATATATTTTTCCTTCAATTAATTCAGTTCTCAATTCGAAGCAAAGGGAAAAAAAATACTCTCAGTACCCCTTAAGCAACATTAAATTTTGTGATAATACTAAAACTATTGCATGCAGATTAATTTGAGGCGTAAAAACCTTAACCGAAATATTCCAGCAATATAATTCAATCTCTTTTAAAGCAAAAAAAAAAAAAAAAAAAAAAAAAAAAAAAACAATTTACCAACAAATAAGAATAAAAACTGAGCTCACTGAGCCGGGCAATAAAATGAGTGTGTGTATATATACTATATATACAGTGATATGATACATTTTACCCAAACCTCAAAAGAAGGTAAATTTATAGATGACTAGAGCAATCTAACGTGAATATGCAATTATAACTCTCTTTTCTTTTTTTATTAAGCTAGAAGTTTTTAAAATACTATTAATTACGTACTTATGGAATTACTGGCATTCTCTCCTATAACACTAAACAAATTCCTATTTCACTTTCTTAGACGCATTATATCTCGACTGCGTGAATAGTTTCCACTAATAAGTTTTAAAACTAAGATCGAATAGTTGCATCGCCATCTTGGATGATTGTCTTTAAAGCAAAGTAGTGGAAAACTACGGAATTTTTCGTCCTCGTTAACTTCTGCCTTATTAACACAAGGTAATAGCCTCCCCCCCCCAACATTCCAGTTTAGCCACCTATTAAATCACTCCCAAAAAACGCGTGCAGCTTCATTATTTTTATTTTGCTGCATTTGGACATTCACGAATATTTCTGTAAGTTTCTTTTTTCCTATTTTTCCCTTTTTGGTAAACCCCTTAACAGGTTTATCTAAATTCAAGCAACCCTATCGGCGTCCATCTTTTTAACGTTCAAGCATTCTGCTAAGATGTACGTTTAAAGAAAGGTAAATTTTCCATTGTTTCATAATTTTCCTGTTTTTCATTTATAATATTTATTTTTTCAATTTAACTCTGAGCACTCCAGCAGCTTATCTTTATTAATATCTTTTGCCAATAATTTAAAATTCAGGAAAAAGGTAATTTTTCAAGCAACTGAGCCGCCCTTGTTTTTAGCTTTAAATAATTCGACCATAGTTATTTTTTAAATTTTGAGAAAAAAATTATTTTTTAATTCTTGATGTACGATATTGTAGTGCTCTTGATATATTATGTTTATGTAATTAGTTTGTTCGGCCTTTTTTAGGTTTTTATGCTTTTTTGGTATTTTTCTACAGAATTTTAAGCTTTTATTTTTTAGGTCATTTTGCTTTTCTATATAATTTTTGGTCTCGTTTGGGTAATATAGCTCTCGTTCTAACGGACCAATTGACGTAATTTATTTATTTCATATCTCGAAATCTCGACTTAAAATACAGGGTGATTCTAAATTGCTTTTACAAATTAAAGGGGACGATAGTACTTATCCAGATGAGCAATAATTACCTTAGAACACAGGCTCGCATTTCACTCTGAGAGGCAGATAAGAAGAATATTAGAATTTCAACCTGAACTTAACAACAGTGTTGGGAGAGCGAATGAACGAGAGCAACAGTTGCACAATCAATTTAGTGAAAAATTCATGGAGTGTGCACAAAACGGATAAAACCGAAAAACTTGGCGTTCGAATGTTAATTCGAGCTCAGACTTTGATGACAAACACTCAAATGCACATCTTTGGTTGGCAAGATATCAACCTGGCAAACGGTTGCAACAGTTAATTATCTAAATTTATTAGAGGGAAATTATCTATTATGGAGAAAAACTGCTGCCTTGATATCATGTATCCAAGGTAGTAGTTTATTCCCCTTTCGCCCTCTTCTATCCTGTCCTCCTGGACTTAACTGTGCTGTGCTTAATTTATTTGAAGAGAACTTCTGTGGGAGACGAAGTTCTGACAGCCTGAACACAGTATGAACATTTCATGTTAATCTCGGAATACAGCGGAAATTGGAGTTAGTTGATAATATTCAGCCCCCTTCATTAGATAATTAACTTGTTGCAATCGTTTGCGAGGTTGAGTCCTTGCCAACCAAAGATGTGCATTTGGGTTTTTGCCATCAAAGTCTGAGTTCGAATTAACACTCGAACGCCAAGTTTTCGGTTTTATCCTTTTTGTGAAAACTCTGTGAATTTTCACTAAACTGATTGTTCAACATTTGGTATCGTGCATTTTCTGTCCCAAAACTATTTGAGTTGAGGTCGGAATTCTAATTTTCCTCTTTTCTGCGTCTCGGAGGGAAACGCCACCCTATGTTCTAGGGTAATTATTGCTCATCTGGATGAGTACTATCATCTCTCTTAATTTGTAAAAACAATTTAGAATCACCCTGTATATGTATATATATAATCCCGCTTTTTTCTAAAGCAATATATAATGTCTTGAAACATGTTTCCTGTACCCACTACAATAGATAAAATCTTCAAAATATGCACCTGCACAACTATGAATTTCGCAATGTATATTATGTAATTCAATCCCTTTTACTTGAGCTAATTTAAAGCTGAAAGGTAGGAGTACCGTTGATGCCGCTGCCGATGGCAGTACTTGTAGTGCTCACTGGAGTCTCATTTTCCATCACGACTCGAGGAATGATGCCAGAATGTTGTTAGTGTGCGGGGCTAATACCTGCTTACTTAAGGTAAATATTAGGTGGCCCCCTCACTTCTACATAACATAACATATATATATCAGATTTATATATAGTATTGTTCTAACATATGTATTTTGCAACAAAACCAGACCTTTTTCTAAAACAGCATACCCATTTATTTTCATATTTCTATTCATAGACTCAAATTATGCCAAAGTGATAAGTTTCGCAAAAGTCGCAGGAGTTAGATTTTAGAAAAATTGCTGTCAAAATTTTAGGTCCTCAATGCTAATTTAATTTTCTATATATTTATTAATATAGCTTTTTATTTTATTTCATTTTATTTTATTTTTTATTTATTTATTTATTTTGCTACAGTTACTTGATTCTTTCTTTCCCAGTTCGAAATTTAAGTTCTATCCAGGTAAAATTTGCAAATATTTCCTGATTTGACTTTTATATTTGTGTTTCTTATAAATGTTTTAAAAAAGTTTTGAATTATAATCTATAAAATTTTTACCTTCACCAAAATGTCAGAATTTTTTTAATTCAAAATTTCAAAAATATACGCGAATTTATATATTGGCGCGTTCTGAAATTTGCATATATGTTATAAGTGAGAGTAACGCTAAGCGTACTTGATGCACTTTGTTACATTTATTTAAAAGAATGAATGAAGTACATTTTTTTCCGGTCGTGCTCAATGGAAATAGCTTACTGTAAATTAAGAATTTGGCCAAGAGAATTATTTTTGGCGAAAACTGAAAAAATTGCGCTTTTCAGTTTTAAATTTCTTGCTATCTTTCTTATAGCGAACTTTTTAATTTCTCGCTGTGTTTCTTATCAAACTTTAAAAATTTAATATTTGATCAGGGCCGTATAATCGTAATATGGGAAACAAATCGGTATATTATTTCATAGAAAGTTCGATTTCTTGTCTAAATACCTATTTGAGAGCAGTATAAATCTCATACACATTCTATGCTGCGCTTTCGAGGCATGAGAAACTCAAGTTAAATTTCGTTGGTAGACATAGAACTGGTCCCATTTTGTGTGCAAGTTCTACGTCAAGTGGCTAAACTCTAAGACTCTGTAAACTTATTCATTCTCATGTTTATCCGTTGAATATGTGTAAGCGAGAAGCGTGATTTCATGCTTCAAAAATAGGCGTTGCCACTCACCTGCTATCACAGGAGAAAGCATCATTAGCTTGAAAACTGGAAACAAGTTCGTTAGAAGCGGGAAGTTTTCACCAATTACCGTTGTGAAAAATTGTGCGTGGGTGTTTGAAATTATAATTTAATGTATGGTCATGCTTGATTAAAACTTTAATTTTCTAATACTTAAAACTTTCTGCATTTAAGTAAGAATTACTAGCCATGTTAATTGATTGTACCATTTGCAATGTTGATGTTCAAGTCTCTACCTAAAACGGCATTTCACAGGTACAAGAAGGAACTGCTATTCATCTAAGTAAGATTTATGCCTTGAAACATGAATTATACCTTCAGACTGGACAGGTCTGAGAAATTTTTAATTGTACATAATTATTAGTTGCTAAGTTTTACACTAAGATTTCATTTACTTGAAAGTAGCAGAAGTTTCAGCTTGTAATTACCTCTACTTTTGGAAACAAAGGGCTGAGATTACCAGAAAATGCTTTGATACCGTTTCATTACCTGTGCGTTTATTCAGAATATTTGAGCTATTTTATGAAACGGCTATGGCTCAAACGAGCTAGGAAAATATGAGTAAGGTTTCAGGGAGCTGTGCCAACTCGCTTCTTATGAATATATCGGTTAATATCTGTATGGAATTCAATATGAATGTCTGTATCGTTGAAATATCGTGTCATGTCTAAGAAGGTTCATGTTTATTCAGTGCCTTTCAAAAGGAAAGTTCCTGCATGTAAGAAGATGGTAAACAGACTGTACTAACTTTCGCTATCGCAGATTCTAACTCAAGTACGCCAGTTACTTGAAGAAATTTTAGAACCATACGCAGGTTTAAAATGGAATCTTATTTTTAATCACATATGATTATTTTAAATTTTGGTTTTGTTATTTTCATACATTTTCATTAAAAACGTGATCATGATTTCATCGAAACTTGAATTTATTGAAATTGAGCATGGTCTTTCTGTGCTAAAGCTCGAAGGAAGATCATCAATTAAAAATAAATTGAAATTAAAAAATATAAAAAAATGTCTTTTTAAAATACGCTTTTACTTAAAACTCATAAAATCGTCAATGAACAAAAGGGAAAAACAATTTATCATTTTAATTTTATAGAGGCAAAAGATTAAATAATTCCCTTTACCAAATTCATCTGTAATTTTATATCATGTGTAATGAAAGCGTAAGGTATTTTTGATAAATTTATAAAGAAGTTGACTTATAATTTTGTCAAAGTATTTCGGTTATTTCATTTCGTCATATAAGAGACCTGCTTATATGAACCTTGTTCCCATTAAACTATATAATGCTAGCTAAAAAACAACTATGAAATTAGTTAAAAATAAGCTTAGAAAAGGATAAAAAACGCTGAATTTTCGAGCAGGTTATTGGAACGGAGCTTTACTGGAAAAATTTGAAGAGGATATATTGCAAAAAACGAAAATGTTACATCTAAGCATTCCTAACATAGCTAAGATGGAGCGAGAAAAGTATATTGCAAAGTGAGGGGGAGAAAGTGAGGTTCGTGACAAGCTTACTGCAATTCAGCAAATTTTTTAACGATACCTTATCACCAGTACGAGATTTTGTTACAGAAATACCTAAGTTTCAGTTTTAAATTTCATGTTTCTCTTTTGTAAACTTAAGCATATGCAGTAAGAAATATTAAAATCTGTTAAGTATTTGTAATTATGCAACACATATTTTTGCTCTTGATAAAATATGATCATAAATATGCATCATCTTTTCATTGTTTTTAAAGACTGCGAATGATAGCTACACATGCAATAGACCTCTAATATAATTTTGTAATTATATGTATATATATGTTTAAAATTATACATGAGTCGTAAAATTCAGAATTCTGCGTTTCCAGGTTTTAAGTCATTTAATATTATTTCAATGCAATATTAATATTTAATATCATGTATAATAATCAAAACATTATTATTGATATTTTTAATCTTTAATTTATTATGCACATTTTGTAAATTTTTTGAATGCGCATAGACATATATCATTTATACCAAACAAAAATGTATAAAATGTATGCATAGAAAATAAACTTATATAATAGCTTATAGAGTCATTAGATTAGTTTGAAGAAGGAGACTTAAAAAATGCGCAATCGCTCACCGGGATCTGAACTCTCGGACCTCCCTAATACGCGCTGAGTGTGCTACCGTTACACGACGAAGGCTATGCTGGAACTAGGGAGAAAACTGACTGTGGAACTTTTAAACTGACTGTGGAAGGAAAAGTCCAATATATTGCTTACATCTCGCATAGAATAAACAACCATTTATAGTAGACATGAAATTAAAATAATTACATTTTATATTCAAAAATAATTACAACGAATCCTGCAGTGGGAACCATATGCCCTGAATCCTGAGAGACCGTCTTCATAAGGCAACTTATCTGAAAGAGACCGTAATGTTTGAGAACATAAATAAACATTTTTTAAGAACATCCCTTTTCTAAAAGCACTATATCTACAAAAAAAATCTAGTGCAATTTATGCATAAATCTTAACTGTATATCTGTTATATTTTCATTTTGTTTCCGAGAAGTGAATCTTAGTTTTATTGCTTTAAAAGAACATGAAACTATAAAAAAGGAGGAATTAAAACAAAATAAGATTTAGATATACATTTTAAACATGCCACAGACACATTATTCTACTTGGAACAAGCTTTCTAAAGTAAATATTTAGAATATTAAAAACCGAAAGCTAAACCAGGTCAAACCAGCAAGGGCTACCTAATCTAAACCATTTTAATTGACAAAAGCAATTGTTTGCTGTATCAGAGAGTGGCATTTTAAAGGAGCGGATAAAACAAGAAAGAGGGAATCAAAGGCCTTTGGTTTTGCAACTGCTGGTTGTAGACTTACATTGCAAGAAACATGTTAAATGGAGTAAATATTATCATGCTTAAAATTTAAAAAGAATGAATAATTAAAAAATTAGCAAGTGTATGGTTCCCTATACACTAGAAAGATTTTATACTTATCATGAAAACTAAAAAAAGCTTTTCACACCCGTGTATCAAATATTCATAGAGATATTAAAAGTTTTTGAACTTGCTTTGAGGGATCGGTAATTAATAATATAGTATAATTCTAGGTAGATGTTTTCCCCTTAAATGCCATTCAATAACATTTATTTCTGTTTTACTAGTATGTAATATTCTTTAATTTATGATTTTCTTGCACCAAAAGAGTTATCGAATTAGTTTTTAAATTATAAAACGGTGTAAATATTTTATCAGGGTTCTCATGCACTTTTATCATTTTAGAATTATAAATAAAAAATCATAAAAATATTCATTAAGCTTAAAAAAATTAAAGTTTTTAAAATATGCGAATAATGTTATGAGTTGGCTTTGTATCTACACTGAAACTTGAATCTGTAATTCAAATGGCCCAAACTCTGTAAATAACATTTCGTTTTTTGAAACTATTTACATGATCGATACTTTTCACAAGAAATTGCATAAACATTCTCGTCAATTAATCTGTTAATATAGTAAAGCTTGTTCACACATTTTCTATTTTAGTTCTAGGTATATGGAAAATGTAAGCATTCCGATATCAGTTTGTGTACGGCCCAAAAATATAATCTGTAAGTTTAAAGAGAAATATCTCGGGCAGCTTGTTTCTTACGAGAACCACACATTTTTATTTTATGCTTTATAATAAACATGGAATTTTACAAAATATATGTATAAATGCTAGATTATACATATATATAGACGGGAAAACGTATAAAATGCTAGACTGCGTAATTTTCATACAATTAATTTTCTTAAACTGAACAGATAGAAAAATACCAATATTTGCCTCATTTAATACATTTTTGTAATCAGAAGAACATGTCTACGACCAACAGTTGTAAAAATAAAGCCTGAGTACGGACTTTTATGGACACGGTGTATATAATTGTCATTGAATCTTTTACTTGAAAAATGAAGAAATCTTATATATTTTGACATTCCGTTTGTAACGTTCGAGATCTATTCAGTTTGATCTAAAATTAAAATGATAAGAACTGCTGAATAATATTATAATAGGTTAATAAATATAGCCCAAATGTAGCCCAAAATCATTTATATTAATATTTGATCTTATATTTATTGGCAGAATATGAATTATACCTATTTAAAAAATGAAAAATACTTGAAATGTTAAACGATATAAAGTAATTATTTTTTTAATTCGTTAGGGATTGTTTTAGGAAAAGAATATAAATATAGTAATTCATTACAATATACATGCATGCATATATGCATATATACACACATAAACGCGATTTGGTATAAGCAGGTTTAAAATATTACTCAGCTCGTTGCAATTTTATTTATAATACTTGTTCATTTGACAAGAATGTCAGTATGCACTTATTTTTATACAGTAAAACCTTTCATTCAGCCAACCTATTAATCCAGTCCATCAAAAGGCGCATTAATAATTGGCAAAATTAAAAAAAATAAACAAAGATCTGAAATATAAAAAAGCAGAAAATATTGGCGGAGTTTCATTCTTTTATTGCATAACTTTTAATATATTTAGATATTTAAATTTTCAGTTTAATACAAGTGTTGTTCCAGAACGTTAATTCAAAACTGTAATGCTAATTGCTCACATTTAATGTCGTATATTATAATTAACGATTAAATTCACTTCTGAGAAAAATGTGTTTTTTAAATTTAAAAATACAATATTCTGTAATGTAACGTATAACTCTACCGAGCATTTCTACAGCATTTTCATAAAAGGCTGCAATTTTTATAACGCTGAATAGAGGCAAATATCAGTATATTTTGGGAACATTTCGGAACTATATGTTTTAGTCACATTTTATTATTTCATTATTAGGCTTATATCTTTTTTGCCTTTAAATTTGGAATCTTTGCTACCAAAAGATTCTATTTTAGGAGGTTTGTACGTCCATAAAAATGGTAGTTTTTATATTGTACATACATATAACACTCAAGAAGTAATAATTCGTATAATTGCAGCCTTTATAAGGTCAATACGCCAGCGCCCGACCTAGTTTTAAAATCTTTGAATCTTTTAGACCTACTGGCTTCATAGGTATTTTTATTATTTGCATGTGCAATGTAAATTTGAGACAGTTTTCTCAAAATGGCTCCTCTCGTCAATAGCAGATACTTCTCATACAAAATATCTTGCATTACTTTACACAATATAAAGTTCCTAACATAATAAATATAACTCAATCTATTTATTCCTGTATGCTATGAAAATTTGTTTGGGAAGAATTACTTGCTACCCTGTAAGCATAGCAAATCACCAAATCACTGGTCATCTTGTTGTTGCCTTAGAATATGATAATTCTCCCAAAGGTAGCCGAAAAGATCTCATTATTGTTATTACAACTGTCATATAATCGATCCTTTGATCACTGTCATAAATCGATCCTTTGATCAATTCATCTTTGTCGGTTCGTTTCTATCTACTTATGAATGTTATTAGTCAACTCTATTTGCAGGAAATAAACTGGGACACTTATGCAGGTTTAACAATGACATGAGCTATATTTTAATTTTGTAAATACAGTTTAACTTTTCACAAAGTATTTATTATTATTATTATTATATTCTTTTATTCACATTACATCAAACGCACAAGTAATACATTGCATCTCTCAGCTCTTAACAAAAAAAAAAAAAAAAAAAAAAAACAAGCTAACTTTACTTTCGGAATACAGCCAAAACTCATTTCAAATTTTTTCTCACGAGCATGCAGTTCTTCTCGCATCAAGCACGTTTCTTCTTCTCGTTGCCAGATTTTCCCCTCTCCTTTCAGATAAACTGTTTTTTCACACGAGCATGCCGTCCTTCTCGCATCAAGCACGCCTCTTCTTTTCGTTGCCAGATTTTCTCCTCTCTCCTTTCAGCTATAAGTCTGTTCTTCCGGCAGGTTTGGTCGGTAGCATAGAGTATGTGCATGACAACAACATATTATTGTCTCTGGTCTTCTATTTCAGAATTAATAAGTAAACTTGATGTTTAATTTTAGGGGGCTTCTGTAGTTAGACATAAGCTGCTTTTTTTCTAATTTCAAAAAGAAACAATTTTACATTATGCAGATATTTGAATTTTTGATAAATATGAACTTTATTCTCTTTTGTTTCAGGTCAATTTAAAATAAATGATCTAGACTAACATTGACTGGTTCAGTTTCACAAACTAATTATTCATAGTTACGTTATAGTTATTATATATCTGATGTAAAACCCATATTTACTGATTTTCTTTTTAAAATACATACTAATCTTCCACAAAGTTGGATCGCATATCCCCCTGTCTTTGTTCTATGTAGTAACTTATATCATGTCATTTTTATTATTAAAATCATTGAAACTATTTTCATCATAATGATTAAAGAGAATTTGATGCTCTTTACCTAAATCAAGGAGGGATTAATCAAACCAAATTTAAATTAAAAAATTTATGAATATTCTAGATAAAATAGTCCAAGATCTTACGACATCAAGAGATAAATCTGACTAACAAACAACAACTTAATGTGAATAAAATATATTTGAGAGAAAGAAAAATAAGAAAATCATCAAATTAAGATATAAAGGGTGCTTGTTTCCCAAATTTTATGATCTTAAAAGAAACTACAGATCTCATAAATAACAGACATGGAAATGTATGTTGCTCTTGTAGTTAAGTAAGTGATCTTTCTTTTGTGAGGAACATTCAGGAATTTAAGGATATGCAAGGCTTTCTAATATTCCCGCATAATTAGTTGCTCAGCAACACTCGCCCATACACATAAAAGTACCTCAAGTAAAAGTAAACTGTACCAACTCAAGTGTTAAATCAGGCTACGTGAATAGAGGTACTACGTGAATAGAGCTCCGAATGATACGATTTCCAAGATATTTTTATAAACCATAAAAATGAATTTAGTCAATTGTGCTAGAACAACTAAAATGATCTGTGTCAGGTCCTGCTCTAATATTCTTTATTTTCTTTCGAATGTTAGTTATTACTTTCGTATTACTCGTATTCGTATTTCATATTATTTTAGTATCTACATCTTATCGTTTTATTTATTTGTGGATCTTCTTCGTTTGTAGACACTTTGTGGAAATATAAGGTATTTATCACAGTTTTCCTAATGTCCTGGAGAAAATGTCACATATACTCGCTACTGGCAGCAAACATTTAAAATAAAAATGTATTATTTCTACCACTTTCAAAAATACTGCGAAATAATAAATAATGACAAAATTATTAATACTATATCTTAATTTATTTAAAATATTATCTACTCACAAAAGTGTGTGTCATATACGGAGCCGCCATTCGCTAACAGTTAAAATCAATAAAATTTTCCTTTAAAGCTATAAAACCACAGCAGGGGTTTAGAACAATATGTTAAACCAGTGGGGGGGGAGGATATTGAGGAAATCAGTAGGGGTATCTCTTCAATGCCTCAAACAAATGATAGCAGTGAAAAAGCTTAACCGCTGAAAAATCATTCATTTATCTTGCTATAGATGTAAATAATGCATTATGTCATTCACAGGTTAAGACTTAGTTGAAATCGCAAATAATATTAACAACATTTTTGCAATTAAATGCTAAGTTTTTAAATAAACTACTGTTTTGCTCACGAAGGCAACCCTTCTCTTATGGTATTAAAGCAAAGTAAAGAAGGCAGATAACCCTTCATTACTATGCCACAATCAGAAGAGAACGCAAGAAAAATTCATTTTGATTCAGAAGTTTCAAAACCATACTTACGATCATTTTTTGTTACCAGGATATAAATCACGAGAAAATTTTACTTACTAGAACACTACAACTTACAAAAAAAACCTTCTGTGGGAATTAAGAACGTGAACCTGAGAAATAAAAGGAATGTTTCAGAAAATTTATGTCTCAGCAAAATTAGAAAATTTAGCTTCTCAGCAAAATGGAATGATTATTAAGAAGATCTTTCCGAAGAAAATTATAAATTCCTAATTATGCTTGCTTAATTCCCAGAGATATTGCTTGCAAACTGTTTTGCGCTAAGGCGAATTTTACAATTTTAAAAGACACAATTTTAAGGGTTCCCTAAATGTTTATAAGAAAGTATCGAAAAAAAGAAAATTCCAATAGTTTATAAGGTATTTCTCCTGCTTTCTTAACATACCTTCCTAGTGTAGTGGTCAGCACGTTTGACGCGTATTCAAGAGTTCAGTGGTTCAAGTCCCGGAGAGGGCATTGCTCAATTGTCACAACTTCTGCTTCCAGATAACATACAGCGGCGCCCGAACTAAAAGGTGGTGAATGATGATTCCTCAGCACCAGAATTTGGATTATTACCTCTAGTATACAGCATTAATAGAACTATTTGTAGAAGATTTTCACTGTAAATATGGCTTTTCGAAATTTTAGGAGTTCATTTCTAAAGCTTTATAGATTCACTCTGCATATTATTTATAACGAGAAGAGAAAGATTGACTCATTTATAAAATCATATCAAATAAAAAACATTTATGGAAATGTGAAATGTCGAAAAATATGAAAAATCACAACATTTAAAAAAACAAGTATATTTACCTAGTAAGCAACATATGACATTAGAAGCGTCTTTTAAATACAAATTTCGACAAAACTGGAAATATTCATATAGCTATCAGATATATTATAAATTAAATATATTTTTATTTGCATCACATTTAATATTAAAAAATCGAAGGTGGACACCACATGACTTCCATGTACGGCCTATTAAATTGTAGGGTTTATATTTATTTTAACTAACATTTATTTTAAGTTTAAACTATCTTTCCTGTCAAGCTTTCCTTTCCCCTGGAATTGCCAATGCCAGAGTATGTAAATTTTAGTAGAACGCGCAAGGATTCAAATTATCAGCGGAAGTATTCTGAGTTAAATAGAAAGGAAACGAGTTAGAAGTGTGCTTTTCTAACTTCACGAGCGCGGAGGTAGTTAGTCAGAAATTGAAGAACCACGCGTTTCGGCCTGTGTGCTTGCCTCGGCAATTTGTTAATCTTTCAACGTAATCTTCAGAGTTTGTTGAATTAGCAGCGGTACTTTAGAACGCGGTGAGGTTAGTTACGTTTAGAGAGCCTCGTAGTTAGTGACTTGTTAGTATCTCTTTTAGTTTCTTATTTTTATTTTACCGCCGGGTCGGCGTAGTTTGTGAGCGTCAAGAGCACGCAATTGTAATTTCTAAAGTTGAATAAAAAAGGATTTAAACCCTTCGCAGGACTCTGTCTAATTTCCAGTTTCAGCAGTCACCACTTTGTTGCGTGCAGGTTGGAGGCGCGCAACTTTATATTGGCGCCCGAACACTTGTCGAACTGTAATGGCCGAAAATCGGATGGAAGCCGCGGGACAACAACAAGAAATGGCAAGCCAATTGGAAGGATTTGAATACCTGGTCCAGACGTTGAGAGCGTCAATCAAGCCAAACGTCAATTTCGACGGAAAAAATTCGGTGGCGATATTTCTAGAAAACCTCGACAATCACTTTCAGCTCTACCCTGTGCCTGAAAGACAAAAAGTTACCATCGCCACATCTGCACTAAGAGGACAGGCCGCGCTATGGTGGAAGAATATAGGCAAATTTTTATTAGGGAAATTTAGAAGCCAGACATATACATTTGAAAATTTCAAAAAATCGTTATTAAAGGCCTTCCCCATAGTGAAAGATCGAGCAAGGCTAGAAGCCGAACAATATAGTTTCTATCAACGGGATACAGAAGAGTTGACGGACTTTATTCTGCGAAAAATTAAGCTGACGGATATGCTGTATGGGAAGAAACCCGACGCGGAGATTATTGAAATAATCTTACCAAGATTGTTACCTGCTGGTCAAGACTACTTCGAAATTAGAAACCCAAGCACATTGCAGGAGCTCTTCGAATTGGCAGTGAAGTTCCAAAATCGCAGAATAGCGGAAAAAGCTAGAGGGGCATCCTATTCTCAAAGTAGCCCAAGGCAATCTTCAAATGAGCAGACCAGAAATGCAAACCGCTCTTATGGGGGAAAGAGCTATCAAGCTAACTCATCGAACCTCGAATGTCAAGGCCCAAAAAGGAAATGCGAAAACAAACGTCCACGTACCCAGAAGGCAGGAGTTGAAAGGAAAGCTTTAAACGAGTAGAGGGGGCCTGTGAAAGCGAGGGTCCAGACCCCGGAAGTTTTAAAAAAACCCTCAAAAAGACATTTAAATACGGTCATCGTAAAGAACTCACATCTATCAATTATACAAGTCCTGGTTGGCGATGTACCAGTAGAAGCCCTCATCGATACAGGAGCAGAAGATAATTTTATGAGTGAGACATTTTTCAAAAAGAATTTTTATAGGTTACGATTATTTAAAAACAAAAACACAGAACTTATAGCGGCGCAAGGAAAAACCTGTCACTGCATCGGGAAATTATCATTAAACATACAGGTAAAAGTGGAAAGCCTCAAAGTATTAATTTTTGTAGTAAAACATCTGCAAAATCCTCTTATTTTAGGTATGGAGTTTTTAGGGGCCGCGAGGGCCAAATTGAATTTTCAGAACAGTTCTATTGTGCTGGAGATGGACAAGAGGGTGGTGGAACCTGTGGAACAACCGCAAGTTGACCTTAGCCATTTGAATGACCATGAAAGTCAAGCCATCCAGCAAGTGGTGAGTAATTTTTCAAACTTGTTTTCAGAAAGGCCTGGTAGCTGTCAAATAGTTACGCATCAGATACAGTTAACTGCCGAAAACCTTGTAGGACTAAACCGTATCGTTATGATAAACAAAAAGACCTAATCATCGAAGAACATATTCAGGAAATGTTAAAGAACAAACTAATAACGCCCATAAATAGTGAGTACGCGAGTCCAGTCGTACTATGTAGGAAAAAGAACGAGTTTCCTCCTTCGGATAAAAGGGCTTGGAGGTTTGCTATCGATTACAGAAAACTGAATAGTATTACTAAATTCCCAGTTTACCCTTTGCCGGTTATAGAGGAAATTATTAGAAACATTAAATCTACTAGATACATGACTACTTTGGAATTAACGTCTGGCTACTATGAAATAGCTATGAGACCCGAAGACATACATAAAACCGCGTTTATAACAAAATCGGGCACTTATGCATTTTTACGCATGCCCTTTGGGTTATGTGGGGCCCCATCAACATTCCAGAGAGCTATGGACATTGTTCTAAAGCCTGTTCTAGGAAAATCGACTTTAATCTATCTAGATGATATAATTATAACGAGTAGTACGTTGGAACAACATATTAATGATCTAGAAGAAATGTTTAAATTATTAAAAGAGGCCGGTCTTACAATTAAAGCCTCAAAATGCAAGTTCGCAACTAAAGAACTTAAATATCTGGGTTATAAAATTTCGCAAAAGGGTATAGAAACGCAAGATTCAAAAATAAAAGCTATTAAGAATTTCCCACCGCCAAACACCACCAAGAAACTTTCTTCCTTCCTTGGGTTATGTTCTTATTATCGGTCATTCATACAAGATTTCGCTAATATTGTTGAACCCCTGTTAGTAATTAAAAGAGAGAAATGTAAATTTACGTGGACAGCGGAAGCAAATACCGCATTTGAAAGATTAAAAGAAGCGCTCATGAATGCCCCTGTTTTGAAATTCCCGGAGGGGGACGAAAACCTGGAAATTGCAGCAGATGTGTCGGACTATGCGGTGGGTGCGGTTCTTATGCAAAATAGCCATCCTTTGGCCTTTTCTTAGTAAAACGTTGAATCAAACACAAATGAATTATACAGCTACAAAATGAGAAACATTAGCCGTATTAATGGCTGTACACAAATTTCGAGTTTATTTCGGCAAAGCGCCAGTAACAGTCTTTTCGGATCATGCGGCTGTTGGTAAACTTTACTCCGGGAAAAACCTAACGCCCAGGTTAATAAGATGGACTTTAAAACTCCAAGAATATAATCTAATAATAAAATATAAACCGGGTAAGGAAAACAATGTAGCTGACGCACTTTCTCGTATAAAACTGGACGATGAAGGTAATGAACTTAAATGTGCTGTATTGACTTCAAAAATTTTAGATTCTAGAGATACAATTATCGCTGAACTGAAAGCTGATCCTGAATTTGGAAATATCTATGCATATTTGAAAGACCCCGAAAGCTTTGAGCACACAGATATCGATGCGATAAGAAATAGAGCAGAAAACTATGAAATAATAGATAATTTATTATTCTATACGAAAACAACAAACGAAAATCTCGAGTACAAACCAGTCATCCCAGCCTCGCTTCGATTAAGCATTTTGAAGGAATTACACGACGCGAAAACAGCGGGTCATTTAGGGGTCAGAAAGACTTTAAAAAGGGTACGCGAGGCGGTATATTTCCCGAAATTATACAAAATAGTAACTGCGTATGTCAGGTCCTGCAATCAATGTCAGTTAATAAATGATATTAATTACAGCCCGGCCGGGCACTTAAATAGCATTCGCGCTGCATTTCCGAATGAAATTTTAGGCATAGATCTTATTGGTCCTTTCCGCCAGAGTGAGTTAAATAAAAATCGTTTTCTTTTAGTAATTGTAGATAATTTTTCAAAATGGACAGAAATTGTTCCACTTAAACAGGCGTCAGCCAAAACAGTCGCAGATGCATTCTTACACAGATACATTTTAAAATACGGTGCACCGATAAAAGTCATTAGCGATAACGGTAAACAAATCATTAGTCAAATATTTGAAAACATATGCACTGGACTTGGCATACGCCATATCAAAATGGTTCCGTATAGACCACAGTTAGCTTATGCTTTAAGAACGGCAAATCACGATACTACGGGAAAAACCTCAGCAGAATTATTTTTAGGCCGAAAGTTAATTACGCCTTTAGATAAATTATTCTTTGTGCAACAAAGAGAGCAAGAATTTAAACAGAAAGATGTGCAAAAACTTATTGACCAGGCGCTTAAAAGCTCGGATACGGCAAGAAATAAGCAAAAAATATATTACGATAGAAAACGCCGTGAAGCAGATTTTAAGTTGGGGATAAAGTATTGCAGCGGAAATTTTCTTTATCAAGTGCCCCAGACAATTTTACTGCAAATTTAGCTCCAAAATTTGAAGGCCCCTATGTAATTCAGGAAATCAAAGGAGTCGTATTGTACCTTAAGAACGAGAGAGGGAAAATCTGTAAAGCAAGTCCAGACCAGGTGAAAAAATACTATAATCAAAATGATTTTGAAATCCTTAAAAGTTTCTTGCAGGACTCAAGCGTAAAAGAAGTAGAAGGTCCAGAAATAACGTCACCCGTTCCACCACCCAAGAAGCAGAGAACTGAAGAGAGACCTAGCCTTTCTACAACCCAGGCGACGGTACCGAAAAGAAAAAACGAAACGTTTCAGACTCCAGCATTTAAGAAAAACAAGAATTCAAAGCCACCGCGTAAAGAAACTTTGGTAAAGAGGAAAACACCACCTACAACGTATCGCAGTAGAAATTATACATCAAGGAGAACGCTCCCAGGGCCAGAGAGTCAGGTGCAAACAAGGCCGCCTTTCCGGAAAATAAAAAGACAGCAGGAGGAACAAAAAGACCAGCAACAACAGAAGAAATTCAAGAATGACTCCAGATCGGAAGACGCCAAGACCAGCCGTCCAGGGCAAAAACGAAAAAGACAGCAACCCGACGACTACTACGCCAAGAGGCCAGCATGCAGAGGACGAAAACGAAAAAGTAATGCGGACGACACTCGGAGGTCATTAAGGAGAAGATTGACGTCCATGAAACCTATAACGTGGGAACAGTTCTGCCAGAAAAGAATGACGGAGTTCCAATCATCGAAAACTCAAAGATAAGTTCTTCTATAAAATTTTTCTTTTGTTCCAAAATGTTATGCGTAAATACGAAGTTCTATGTTTTGACGAAAGTCAATGTGTCTCGGTTGAGACTTAGTTTTGTTTTACCTTATTTAGATAAGGCAAAAGTAGTATTTTCTTTCTGTATAAAATCTAAGAACAAGCAGTTTTTGTTGGTCGAAAGACTAATTCTGTTATGTTAAAGCCAAAATTTGGCCGAAGATAAAAATAACTTCGTATTCTTGGATTAATAAAAACTTTAGTTTCAGTGCCGCCAGCTTGGCGAAGAATGAGTAAAGTAAAAATTTATTTTCTCTTATTCATTTTATGGTAAATTGTACAAATCATATGTATTAGAATTTTGTAAATATACGTAAATACTTGAAAGTTATGTAAAAGTAGAATTTAGTCTAGAAGCATAAAATTTTACATGCTAAAAGTAAATGCTCAAAAGCAATGAATTCAAAGTTAAGTATTAAACTATAGATAAAATCATGCTTTAGAGCGAAAGCCTGCATGTCTAAAGATGAATGAAGGGGAAGTTAGAATGAATGTGTTTTGTAGGGTTCTCCACCTACACTTGAATTTTAAGAATGTTAAAGTAGCTCATTGAGTTGTAGAATGTCGAGTAAGGTGTGTCTATTTGGTCGTTGAATTCTAACAAATCATTGTGTTTAGGGGAAGTGTTCCAATACTAAAACACGAATATTCCCTTTTGACACCACACATGGTGGAGAGCCAGGGTAAATTTAAATTAATGTTTGAATACTTGAATGAATGTGAATTAAGCAGTAACTAAGGAAAATAAATCGTTTAAAAACAAAAATTTATTCAGTGTCAAGAAAATGTAAATTATAATGTACTTAGAAAGATACTGATACTTATTCCTTCCAGATGCTGGAAGGAAAAGAACAAGATTGATTGCTGAATTCCAGGAAAAGTTGCTGTAAGAAGAGAGATTTAAATAAGTATCTACAGAAATTTAGTATACCTTTTGTGACGTAAGATTTTTTTGTGTAAACGAGGGTCTTAAAAGTTAGTTCAGAATTGTAGAAACTTTACAACAGGTCGTTTGTAGGACATGCTTCCAAGTTTTCCAAATTCTGGCAGCGGCAAATGTAGCGTTTATATTTATTTTAACTAACATTTATTTTAAGTTTAAACTATCTTTCCTGTCAAGCCTTACTTTCCCCTGGAACTGCCAATGCCAGAGTATGTAAATTTTAGTAGAACGCGCAGGGATTCAAATTATCAGCGGAAGTATTCTGAGTTAAATAGAAAGGAAACGAGTTAGAAGTGTGCTTTTCTTACTTCAGGAGCGCGGAGGTAGTTAGTCAGAAATTGAAGAACCACGCGTTTTGGCCTGTGTGCTTGCCTCGGCAATTTGTTAATCTTTCAACGTAATCTTCAGAGTTTGCTGAATTAGCAGCGGTACTTTAGAACGCGGTGAGGTTAGTTACGTTTAGAGAGCCTCATAGTTAGTGACTTGTTAGTATCTCTTTTAGTTTCTTATTTTTATTTTATCGCCGGGTCGGCGTAGTTTGTGAGCGTCAAGAGCACGCAATTGTAATTTCTAAAGTTGAATAAAAAGGGACTTAAACCCTTCGCAGGACTCTGTCTAATTTCCAGTTTCAGCAGTCACCACTTTGTTGCGTGCAGGTTGGAGGCGCGCAAATTACAAATAATTTTTGCTGCATTTCTTTTAAACTTATTTCGTCGAATTTCAGAGAGATATTTCTAACTCTGGGCAATTCAAAATTACATAAAACTCAAAATATTTTCAGTAAAATTTATATATATGTCATAGTAAAAGCACAAAGAAATGACGGAACACTGTCGATGCGTGATTAGATCCTTATTGAAGACGAATTTTGATTGCGTAGTATGCTAGTAATGCTAACTTGGTAATATCTAAAGAACTTGGCAGTCGAGGCAGTTTTAATTCCATTTTTATTTGCAACTGATATTTTCGGCCACAATCACTTGGCACTCTAGTCGTGCCTTTCCACAGAAGATTTACATTTTTGATATTATTGAGATAGAAAGCAAACCAGCGAATTTACATCTTAGAACAGTCGAGAGGAAAAGCTGAAGTGCGTAGTTATCAATGATGGAAGCACGGCGAAGAAAAAAGTTTTGGTTTACAATGCAGTTTCAGTTCCCAATTAATACGTCATCAGAGCTGCGCGGGATATAGATTGATCTAGAAATGACGCAATGTAGAGAAGTTATTAGAATTTTAGAAGAGAGAGGAAGAATTAATGTTTATAGTTATATTATAATTCTGATTCATAAAATTTTATCTTACATATTCCCTCCTTCAAAAAGAAAAAGGCGTAGCGACAGAGAAGCCTTCTTAAGAGAAAGAGATAAAACGCTAGCAAATGTTAAAAAAAAAAAAAAAAAAAAAAAAAAAAAAAAAAACATTAAATCATAAAATTTTTGTCCTGTAAAGTATAATTTATAAATATCAACTTTTTAAATAAATTTTTAATTTTTAGAGTCCTATTGAATTTTTCAGCATTTCAGTCCAAAAGTCTTTTTGTTTGAGAGTTCACATAATCATAATTCTTCAGGGAAGGTTCTTGTTATTACAGAATATCACAAAATAAACTTTTACATAATCATTACTTATAATTAAATGTAATGCACATAAATATTTATGATACTTATTTCTATACTGATAAATTATAATTTAACATCATAAATAATAGGATTAAGATTTTCAGAATTTATGGTTTCATCGTTATCATCTTTCATTTACAATTCCTGATTTTACCAAACTGGAAGCCTCGCAATACTTCTAAACAAGCATATTCATCAATAGGGCTGTCCTCTTCAGCTAACCAGTGTGTTCTATGCACTGGTGGCCCAGGGTGCCTAGACAGTTACTTGAAAAGGCCTCCGTTCCTTGCATTAAGGTAACTGGCCTTTGAGAACTGCACTAATACATTCCATAATAGAAAAATATAATAATAATAATAATAATATAAAAAATTACACACACTCATAAAATGAGAGCCTCCAACAATATCTTACTTGAAGAGGGTGAAGGGAACAACTGTATAGAGGTAATTACAAGCCTCTGCTTAGGAACCCAGTACTCCCTCGACATACGCTATACTTAACATACAATCACCCATAAATTTAACATGCATTCACCATAATTTCATATTACGTATCCATAATAATTTCACTTATTTTTTAAACCTACTTCATTTTTAGAATAGTTATAAAATTCGTATTCAAAATTCTCAACAAAATTTCAAAAACATAAAAACTTATCTTAATATCCTTCCCTATGAATAATTTAAATAGCTTTAAATTTCGTTACTTAATTTGCTGACATATAATTATGAAAAATTAGAAAAATTAATGAACAAGAATTTCAGATTTTCTGAAAACAAATTGCAGAAATTTTAACCAAAGTTGAAATGAAAACTATAGAATCCGCAGCACATTAAATAATTTAGTTCCTGAGCTAGATTCACACGAATGTAATGATTTTTGAGCTGTTGAAAAAGCGGAAGTGCAAATAATTTTCTGTCGCACATACTTGCAACACTAACTCGGATTGACCTTGAACCCGCTGTAATGCTTAATTCCTAAACGGTAATTCACTGATGATTTCTTTTTCACTAAGCATTCGAACTTCTCAATTTATCGAGAGATTACTTTCAATCTGTAAACAATACGCGTGATTATTTTTTTGAAACATTTGCAAAACACGACAGCAGAAGAATGATCTGTTATTTTTTAAACACTGAAAAAACAAATTTGAAGATTCACTTCTTTCATATTATCTTGGATTTATCAAAAAACGATGATTGGAAGAGCAGAACTAAATTTTCCATTGAGGTTTCAGGCTGCAGGAAACTATCCTACCGGCTTTGCGACAGAAAATTATTTGCACTTCCGCTTTTTCAACAGCTCAAAAATTATTAAATTCGTGTGAATCTAGCTCAGGAACTAAATTATTTAATGTGCTGCGGATTCTATAGTTTTTATTTCAACTTTGGTTAAAATTTCTGCAATTTGTTTTGAGAAAATCTGAAATTCTTGTTCATTAATTTTTCTAATTTTTCATAATTATATGTGAGTAAATTAAGTATCTTCTGTGGAAAGGCATGACTAGAGTGCCAAGTGATTGTGGCCACAAATATCAGTTGCAAATAAAAATGGAATTAAAACTGCCTCGACTGCCAAGTTCTTTAGATATTACCAAGTTAGCATTACTAGCATACTACGCAATCAAAATCTTCTTCAATATGGGTCTCATCACGCATCTACAGTGTTCCGTCTTTTCCTTTGCTTTTATTATGACAATATGACATATATATATATATATATATATATATATATATATACTTTTTGTGCGGCCAATTGCAACCAAAATTTGAGGTAAACTACATCATGGTATAACAGTCCCATATGCAAAATTTGAGCGTTCTGAGGCAACTCGTTTTTGAGTTATGAGAGATACATACATACGTACTTACAGATGTCACGAAAAAAATCTCTTCTGAAAGCATTTACAATTTCTTTTTTATCCGTTTTGTGAAAAGAGACCTTTATTCCGTCCGTACCTAGCGATGTCATACAAAAACATGGTGCAGATGCATTTGAGAGCGGTCAAATGGATATTTTCGTTAAATATGAATCCGGAATTTTTAGCGATTACAATACTTTCTTTACTTTATATAAGGAATTGAAAGAGGAAAATAATGTTTTGGATCTGAAACAAGATTTTATTATCTTGAAATCAATTTATAATTGTCAACAGATTTATCAAATTTGAAATACAAATTAAAGATAAATATTTTTTTCCTTCTCTTTTATCAATTTTCGAGGCAATCTATACAGACTATAAAAATGAAATAACAGAAATAGTTTTTTGATTATTAGTTAGAACAGAATAAGTAACGGTATTTGATTTAAAGCCCTCAATTATTATTAAATTTTATAATTTTTAAATTCTATTGGTGTTAAAATGCATTTTCTTCCTTAAAACATATTTTGCTATTATCACTAATTATTGGAAGGAAACTATTTCACTGTGCTCAATTGATATATTTGCACAAGAAATTTACAAATAGATCAATTCAAATATTCCAACGCAAGAATTATATCTAGACATCAGCATGTATTTTACTTCAGAAATATTGTAACTGTATTTGAAATAATATTTTCTTTTATTTTTACAAGTTGCTGCTATTACACTGACCACCCCAAAAAACTTAAAAGTCTCTCATAATCAGTTTTTCTTAAATTTTTCAGCATTATGATAGAGTTTTCAGCAAGATAATTCTTCATGATTCATATATCATAAATGACCATTGCTATGAAAGAAGGAAAGAGAAAGGAATCCTAAAAGAAAACAATGTAAAAAAGAAGTAAAGATGAATGTGCTCTTTCAATTATTGATAACTATGATGTCAAAAATTGTTTCCTGATAACCAAAAGATGTACATTGTTGTTTCGAAGCCAACAATACCTACGCACTGTTGGGTTGCGAACTGTATTTTGAGACTATTGCGATAAGCTATGAAGACTCCAAACATATCTTTTTTTGAAAGCAAACTTAGGAAGCTTAAAGGGAGGAAGTAAAAATTAAGATAATATATAGTTTAAGATTTTTATCTAAGCTTACAAGTAGAAACCAAGCAGTTTTGAGAGGATTCCTGCCTCAAGCAATTTTTGGAATGTAAAGAGATTTAAAAACTCTCTGTGCTTCTAAACGTGGAACTTCCAGTCATTTAAATATTCTTTTTCAACGTTACATTAAATACACTTTGAAACACTCAATACAAAATAGCGCAACATTTCCCAGTCAAGCTGAATAAGCTTACAGAAATTATTTAAGGAAATGGAAGAGCTAATTTCATAAAATTTTACATTTTGTAAGAAAAGAGAAAATATGAAGTACAGAATCTTCCATGCGAGAAAACAAGGCAACTTTTCAAGAGAAAAGACCATTGAGAAGCATACTGGTGGACTGATTGATCTTTCTCTTGGGCAAGAAGTATGAAAACTCAACAGTGCCTTTTCCGGGATTTGTATTCCAGATCTTCCAATTCCTAACCGAACGTGCTTCTAATTACGTCATAAAGTAGTACAATAGGGAAGAAGAAAATCTTACATTCTCATCCACATTTAGAGTCGACCGGACGGGAGGGGACTTATTCATCATATCCAAGTGATTAGGAATTATCGTCCACCACAGTTCTGTTCTGGCGCCATTTGGAGAGTTATCAGGCTTATTTTGGGGTAAAACTATAAAAAAATCAACACTGACCTCACCGAAATGCAAACTCCCGATCTCGGTATTACTTACTGTTATTTCTTACAGAATCAAAAGGAATATAAATCCTCTTAGTAATAGAAACAACTTGAAGAATCTTTTTACTACTAGAATATGATTTATATGCTTTCCACAAGTACTCCATGCGAATTAGTCACAGCATAACTTTTTCAGTTTCTTTCGAACAACCTGGACATTTTTATTAATTATAAATTAAAAATTATTTGCTTGCTGCCAGAAAAGACGGTTTAAGTCAAGAATTCAGGTCAATAAATACCCTATCTCAAAGCATTTTCAAACTCTGCGCTACTAATGTTAATACTAAAACATTCAAAATTACTTCAAAGAGAAAAGCCATCATTCTGCTTGAATAAGGAAATAAAAGTACAAAGTTTTATTTTTTGAAATGGATCGTATGCGATTCTAACCGACAAATTAATTAAACGTAAAACAAATATTTAGATTATTCTTACCTTCCAATTATCTATGTTATCTTTTAAAATTAATAACTCTGGTTAAACGATCATTAAAAATAACACTTGAAAGCATAATATAGGAAAAGAGAAATTCTTAGGAACTGTTATTCTCGGATTTAGCGTAAAAGGTTTCCAGTTATTTTTGGATTATTTTTAGAGTTAAGGTTTAAAAATGAGGACTTTTAATTGTTGATTTCATAAATAAGAGATGTAGTGAATTTTTCGTTCATAAATACTTTTCGTTTTACTTTTTGTACCTGTTCCATAAGTAATAAATTAGTTACTTATGGATAATGAGGTGTAACTATAATGAGGGTTATCTTCTAGAAATCAATTCTTTTAACTAGCCACTAATAATTTCCTCCCATTTAGCATTTACATTACGGAGTATACCTAAGATATTTCATGTATTATAAATATATAAAAGGAACAATTTTTAATATATGTTAATTTGTAATGTATGAAGAAGGGGTCCTTATTTTGATTTACGTCACAGTATTGAAAAGGAGTTGGCAATTATTAAATTCTATAAAATTAACTGACATTTATTTACAGTGTACTTTCATACTATTACAGTATGCAACAAAATAAAAATGCTAAAATACATTTCGATGAAAAACGTTTTTATATTATTCGATACAAAATCTTGAGCTCTAATTTTCGTGAAGAAAAAGTACAATAAATCAATTTATTTAGGAATACACAACAGTAAAACTATATTTGCTGCTAATATTATATCGATAAGCAGTTGAAACCAAGGAGGTTAGAACGGAATTGCTTGACGACACAAAAATGAAGCCAAGAGAATGTCAGCAACGTGACGTCAAGACATATCATGGCAGCCTTACAACGTACTGGTAAGACTACAAAACATATTGTTAAATAAAATTAAGCTGAATTTGAAAGCAAACATCAACGACCAAAGGCTTACAAAAGTGTCTTTAGGCATTATCTGCATAAAATAACACTGAAACTTTCACTGATCTCCAGGTTTTACCATGTAATACATTTGTGCTATATACCTAGATTTTTTATTAAATTTGAAAGAGTTATTTGCAGTCCTCGTAATTTTTATATATAATGAGTAGACAATCATTTATGTTAAGGGTTAAAATTAGAACGGGGAACTTATAAACGTTCAGATTTGGATAGCTAATATGTAGAGAACACCGATTAGAATGCAACAAAACACGCCAGAAGTCCGCTTATGCAGCGGCCATGATGAGTCGTGACGTTTCATGGCTTCGTTTTCATTGCATGGGATATACGAAGAAGGCTTACTCAATTGTTATATCATTATTGCATAATATAATTTCATACGTATTATTTGCTACTGAATACCATTACTATGTAATTACTATTATCAATGTTCATACCAGATAAGGTGGTAGGTAACTGTATGTATATGGGTAACATAACAGAACATTTCAACCAATATTGTATCAATCACATAACATAGGAGATGGGTAGTTATCATAGTGTAACATAAAAACATAATATGTAAACAAATAATATGAATAATTTACATTTTTACATAAGGTGGTGATTAGTCTGCCCTATATCTGAAGAAACAACTGAAGTGTATATACCTTCCTTACAAATTTAACAATTTCCCCTTTCCCGTTTGGGAGGCATCAAACAAATTTTTGGGTACTTGATACAGGCGACAACTCAGATGTACACTGTTGCGAAAACTGGAAATAACAATTACGTCGGTAGAGGTTTCTGTAAAAGAAAAAAAAATTGAGAATTAATAATGCTTCAAACCCTTCAGAGGCCAGGCTTTTTCACCCCACAGCCGTTTCCAACCGGTAGGACTCCGGTCTTCCCCGAAACACACGCCATCATATAATGTGTTGATCTCAGGAGTTCTTGGCTCTAAATGCCTTTCTTCAGTGTAGATAGTCTAATCGTTCAGCTTGGCAGGAACTCCCGACTGCTGGTTTCCGCTCTGCATCTTAGAAGTCATCTCTCGCTCCTTTCTTTGAGAAAGTCCCCTTGACTCCTTCGGAAGACAAGCTTGAAATCGAAAAATGTTTTCCTCGTCTCCCCTTGAAAACACTGCGCATAGGGGTTTCCCGACTACCAGAAGAGCCAGTTAGCGCCATTCTCTTATTCAGCTTCCAAGGCCACACCAAATGTGTCAACAAGCTCCGCAGACGAAAACAATGGAGGATAATCTAGCCTCGCTCGAGGTCCAGTCGGCCATGTAGAGCTTCCTACCCAACGTTTATTTCCTCCTCCTCAAAATACGCTGTAGAACCTTTCCCTGCTCGCCTGCCCAGCAAAACAGGGACCTCTTTTCGGGAAACTCCATATAGTGTATCCATCCAACACGTCACCCGCACATATGGTTTTTCGCTTGGGCGAAAGAATTTTTGGGGTACAGTAAATCCTCTGATAAGAGATTCCGAGAATGAATTCCAAGCCGACGGTAAGGGGTGAAAATTTTCAGAACCAAGTTAACACAAAATGACTTTGGGAAATTAAAAATGAAACTACTAATTGCACAACAATATAATTCATAAAAAAATGTCAGCACTATATAAATTGTTTCTTCAGCAGTATTTAAAGTGCTGGTATTTAAAGTATGTATCCATATTAAATTACAATTACATTTGTTTTACCTACCGCCAGCCAGAAAATATGAATTCGACAACTTTAATAGAAAGAGGGGTAAAAATTACGTTATCTTAAGTTAAGAAAAATTTAACACACCAATAGTGCAGCAACAAGGCTTTAAAATAATTAAAGTTAAAAGCTAAACAACCTTAAGGGTCAAAACAACAAGATACAAAAACCAAAAATCTTAAATCCCTAAACTCAAATTAAAATTAAACAACTTTAACTCAAGAACATTTTTAAAGCAACCAAACGTAAATTTAAAGTTTACAAAAGTTACAGTTTAAACTTACAACTAACTTTAAACAACAACAACAAAAAATAGAACTTCAATTACAGATCAAAGCTGAAATAATAAGCAAAACTTAAGCTTGAAAATAATTTATCATTAATACATAACACAATCTATTGTAACCCCATATTTGAAACACTGTAAAAATAACGACATTTAGCCCGAAAGCGTTATTTGGAAAATTTCTAAATTACCAAATTTTTTCCAAAGCTTCGAAAATTTGGTAATTTCTAAATTACCAAATTTTCCAAGTTTTCCAGTTTCAAAAATCGAACTTTGAAGAATTAGAATGTCACTACGTCCTTTGACCGACTGGTTCAAGCATGAAATTATAAATTGAAGTATTGATTACTTTACATTTTATTTCTTTAAGCGTTATTAGCTCAAAGGAACGTTACCCCATAAGGGCTATTAGTCTCAAAACGGCATTTTGCGTTGAATCACTAAAAGCGTTGTATCAGTTTTCAGATTGCAGCAACCAAATTTTATTGCGATATATTATATTTAAAGAGCTTAAATAATGAAGAATATGCATGAACGTATATAAGGTTTTCTCATTGTGAAATGACATCGGTACCTAAAATCATCAAATTTTGAATAACGTAGTCCTCCACTCGAATATGAGAGCCTGAAAGTTTGAATCTGCAATTTGTTTAATTTTTTATTTCACATTTTATAAACCATTAAAGAATTTTGGATTAACAAACTTAATGATTTCAAAGAAAGCAAAGGCAACACTGCACGAAATTTGTTTTTTCATCTCCAGCGCGGGAGATTGTCTATTGGAAATTCTAAAGATATGCTATTTTTAAATATTTTTAGCCCAAAGCGACATTAGCCCAAATGCTCTCGAAACATTTATGTGCAGCGATTTGCAGCTCCCGGAAGAGACCAAAAGCCATCATTGGTCGGGACTACGGCATCTACCCACCACCAAAAAAGCGTAGACACGGCCCTCTAACACATTAAACATTAAATTAACATAAAACTTTACAACATTAAAAGAAACACAAGTGTTCGATTTGGGGTAGGGCCCTCGGTCCAGGCACCCTGACGCAAGCGCCATTCCACCGTGACCTAACCTGATCTCTAACACCAGATCCAGACGCCGCGCCGTGAAGGAATGACGTCTCCCCAATGAGCTGCCATAGAATTTCTTATTTTTACTAAAGGTATGCTATCATCCTTTCCAGAAACCTGAGAAGTGGTCATTTTGCAAAGTTATCATTCTGTTCACTGTAGAATTACATCTCCCGCAGAATTTATTTCTGTTCTGAATTTTTCCTCGCGATAACTTTATTATTTGCACTCCCATTTTATGTTTCGATGGTTTTACCGAACCATCATCTTCAGCTGCAAAACCGCAAAAACCGCATTTTGCGGTTTTGCAGCTGAAGATGATGGTTCAGTAAAACAAACCATCGAAACTAGTCCTGTGAAAATTTTGTAAATTAACGCTGATTTTTGTTGTTTGATTTCTGAATTAGATATTATCTAGCTTGACTCTTCAAATTATCCGCACTCTATTATTTCTTTAATTTTAATTCATTAATGCAATATATTATTTACATGTTTACGTCCAGCCGCATACTAGGAGATCGAACATATCACCCTTACCCATCCACACTTACGCTATCTCGAGCACAATACTCCTCAACTGCTGCCTTTTAAACAGTGCTTGGTATTGACAGATTACAGCATTTGTGAGAGCAATAATACTTGGTGAGGTAGCAAACACTGATTTTATTTACAGTGAATATGCATAAGCAGAAGGCTTATGCATACGAACATAGCTACAGAAAATTTGAGAAAAAAACCCAAATACATAAAATCCACAAATCAATAAAGGGTACTATAATATACTTACAAATATGTTGCATTTTCTGCACTTGCTTGTTAAACTTGGATTAACCTATGATTGTCTTAATGAACAATATTCCGATTTTCAACATCTATGATCGTCTAAATAATTTAGGATATTTGCTGAAAAAATAGATATTTATTAATGAACGCTTCTGGTTTAGTTTTAGAATAATACTTTATTGGAAAATCATAGCAGTCATCTATCATATTACAGCAAATATATGACTGGATTACCTAGTTTTTTTTTTTTTTTTTTTGAAAACAAATCTCTCGTCTTTGAAAAACGTCAATTTCATTATCTAAAAGAAATTAATCATCGAAAATTGGAGACAGTACAAAAGAAAAATTATTATATGAAAGATAAACCCTGGCGTGATGACACGGATATCCTCCAAAGGAGAATGGAAACTGTTCCCATCAAAGAAAAACTGGATAAATTTAGGCTTTGCGTCTTCTTTTACTCTCAATGAAATAAGAGGCGGGTAGAAGTATAATTGAAAGGTAATTAATATTGTTTTGGAGTTCTGAATTGTTTTATGATATTTAAGTCATAATTATTAGGCTAAAATGTAGGGTGAAAGCTATAAAGTTAGAAAAAAAATTAAGATGTTATCCGGAATGAAATGGGAAAGAGATATGCAATCTGCAAATTAAAAATTCCGTTTCAGCATCTCAAAGAAGTGCTTACCATTCAAGATAAAATAAAATAAAATTAAAAAAAAATAAAAATTTATTCGTTTATAGATGTAAATATTATTCTTTTTGCCAATTCATAAAATTAAGAAAACATTTCGGGTTTACGAGCAGTTCAGTTTCCTAAGTGAAAACGTATTTTCGATGAAAGTAATAACAATAATAAGAGTAATGAGGTAATAATAATAATAATAATACTATTGCGTGCGTACGGGTTAGTAATAAATTGAACGCACACAGGTCCGATGAGAGGTTGATAAAATATATTTTATCAAAAGAAACAGTTCACAGCTACGGTAACTTCTGTAGAAATAGTCGTGCAACTCTTCACAGTATCACAGAGTGATATCAGTAGTTACACTGCAAACTACTAAGAACGTTAAACACAATGCAATTCAAAGCGCATCTAAAGAGTAAAGCTAACCCGGAGATATCTCAGTACTCCAAACTCTCGTTGGTATAATAACTAAGAATTGAGGAACTGATCTTCCTTCGGTCTTATGTAGTTCCCCCTGTTCGATGAAATATTTCTAGTAATTTCTGGTTCTCGAAATTACTGGAAGGCATATGAGGGCCGAATTACGGTTACAGCTATACACAGCATCAATGACAGATATTCATTTACAATATCCGTTGCAGTTATACAGGAATCGGACCAAAATCTCTCCAAATGTTAGCCCAGTTGGGTTACTTTTGATGAATTCTCGCCAAATTTGGTGACAAATATTAATCGCCAAATCCTTTTCTAGGTTGACGATATCTCACCAATTTAGGGAGATAGCCATTTGCTTTATGGTAAATAGGAAAAATACAATTTCACATACAAATTCAATAAAATTATCTTTCTATGTACAAAATTCGCAACAATGCTAACTCTAAAAGGTAATGAAAAATTACATAAATATTGTAGCTTCTTTCAAACATTGAAAACGTAAATTATATATATATATCTATCAATCTCAAATATGACTTTTGGAGGCCCCCAAGAAAGTGGGGGCCTAAAACTATAGTTTGCGTAGCTTACCCTGCACTGTATATATATATATATATATATATATATATATATATCTGAGAATAGTAAAAGAAAATTGTGCAGCAGCGTCGATGCGTAATAGCTATATAGATCGTAGATACATCGTATATCCATATTGAAGAAAAATAATTCTGATTGCTTAGTATGCTAATATGTTGACTTCGTAATATCTAAAAAACTTGGCATTAGAGGCTGTTTTGATTTCATTTTTATTTTGCAACTGACATTTGTGGCCATAGTTCGCTTGACACTCTAGTCGTGCCTATTCAAGAACTTTTACATTTTTGATATTATTGTGAAAGGAAGTGAGGTCAGCGAAATTGCGTACAAACACTGCACAGACAGAAGCTAAAGTGCGTAGTTATCCAGTATTGAAGCCCACGAAAAGGAAGGATTTGGTTTGAGTTAAAAATTTTAGTTTCCAATTATTACGTCATTAGTGCTGCGCAAGCCATGCAAAATAGAATGATTTATAAATGTCGCAATCCAAAGAAGTAATTACGATTTTTAAAACAGAGATGGAGAATTAAAGGGTTACTGTTAGTTTAAATTATAAATTTTGATTTACATATTTTTTTATCTTACACATATATACATTGGCTTTGTCTCTTACATATACCATACTGACGAATCTAGGTTTCTCATTACATATTAACTATCAGCCACTTTTTTGAATAATTTATAATTAAATTCTTAATTCATAGCTTTCGTTAAGTTTATAGTAAATCCGTTCGTAAGTAAGAATTGCTGCAAATCTGGTCATCCGAAATCAGGGATTATTTGCAGTTTAAATCTAAGCTATGTGAGTATATTTAATTTTCATAATATAAAGCAAAATAAATTTAATTTCAATGTATAGATTGTTGAATAAATTCATGGTTTTCTTTCTAGTATAAATTCCTGATTTTTAGAATAAAATAAAAACAAAAACTGCTATTTTACTCCCTATTTGAATAAAAATAATTCATTTTTGTTTAATATGGGGCAAACAATCGATGCAAATAGTTGACTTTAATAGATGGTTATATGTTATGCAACACATAGAGTATTTCGTTTAATTTCAAATATTAATCCAAAAAGTTAATATTTTACTATATCATAAAGGATTACTATAGCATAAGGAGTTAATCTTCTTATGTTATTTTGGCGGAATTAGGATTTTAAGTCATTTTGCTGAAACAGAAACTTCTCAGCTTTTCCATAAAATTTAGAATAGTGAGCGTAGTATTATTAAAACTTTTTTTTTATGCTGGAGACGTGAAAAATGAGGAATGTCCTCTCCGTGACTCGAGCCTGGACTTCTCGAATACACGCCGAGTATGCTAAACGTTACACCACCAAGCCATTCTGGATGGAGGGGTAAAATACCATATATTCACCCCCTTTAAAGGGCGACTGGGGATTAGGGAACCCCGTCGTCAAATCCTGGTAATGAAGAATCATCATTAACCACCTTTGTTTTATATCGGGTGCGACTGTAGAATCGTTAAGAAATTTTTTATGCTGAAGACGTGAAAAATGAGTAATGCCCTCGCCGGGACTCAAACCTGGATCTCTCGAATACGTGCCGTGTGAAAGGTTTCGGTTTTGGTTTGAGGTATAACTCGATATAACTTCATGGTATAAGTCAGCGAATACGCACTGAGTTATGAAGACATGCTGGAAGGAGAAAATATCAGAAAGTCTTTTTTTCGCATGATTGGTGTGAATCGTATAAATGAAAGCTTAAAGGCTTTAAATTCAATAAATAATATTTCTGACATGTTAATATAACGATTGTATAAACTCAGTTGTTTAATTTACTAAAAGATGCAATTGTTCTGATATATATTCACATGTACGTTTGCAAATAAATTACAGTTTTCTAATGATTTTATATTGTCATGAAAAAAATAGTGTAAAACGTAAGAATATACTTATAATGAAAAGAACGAATGTATGCGTTTTGTCATTTTAATGTTTTAATAATAAGGAAATGTTTAAGATTTCTATAAACTTAAATGTGTTTAAAAAATAAAAAAAATCTTTTAATAAAATACAAATTAAAACTCTTACATTTTTAAATTCAAGAATTTATTATTTCCCCTAATTAACTTACGGTTATTTGTAAGAGATTAGCAATATGAAAAACTGATTTTTACGTAGAACACTGTATAACAGCACTCAAATGCAAACTAACGACAAATGTATGTTTTTTAACACACGATTTATAAAAATTCAGTCTTTGGTTAGACCTTGTAACTCATTTGTCACATGCTGCTACAAATAGAGATAAATTAACCCTTTGCACTCGAGCGGTGCCTCTAAGGCACCACTTCATGTGATGCGATAACCGAGCGGTGCCTGAGAGGCACCATTCGAATCGATGTGTTTATTTGTGTTTGACCTAAGGAATATCGCTTGAGAGATCTACTTGGCCTTTTGTAGATCATATGACAAGGTGTCTGAATAGCTATAAGGATGTCTTATCTCAAATAAAGGTTGTCTTTGCAATGCTTATGCGATTAAATGTCTTATCTCAAAAATACTTGCGACCGCGGGTAGGACTCTGTCTTCGACATCAGTTCGAACTCAACCTTCTTGCCGATCGCAGTATTTCTTTCAAAGTTTATGAGCTCAATATGTATGGAACACGACGAAGAAGTTACTTCTAGCGAAGATGAGTTTAATTTTTCGGCAAAAACGAACGAAATTACATCACTACAGCTTGCCCATGATAACGAAGACGGAATTGATAAAGATAGTGACGACGTTAGAGGAACAAGAAGACGAAAATTCCGAATAATCGATAGTGAATCTGGAAGCCAAAGTGATTGTATAGAAGAGATTGAACCTTCAGAATGGACAGTGTGCACAGAAAAGCGCCTCGAACGCAAAGGGTTAAGTATGTTATATGTTCATATAATGTTTATGAAGTTGCATGAATAAATGACGTTTTAGAAATATTTTTAAAGAAATTATTTTTAAAACGTTTTTTACAGTTTACATTTTTAACAATTGTAAAAGTGTGTCTTTTTTAAACTGACCTTTACAATTTGTTTTTACAGTCTGTTCTTTTTTAAACAAACTGTGTCTGATTTTTTAAGTGTCTAGTTTTATTATGATCCAATAAACTATTATCAAAATTGGTGGTAAAGTATTTTATAAAAAATTCTTTTCAGCGTAGCAATTTCTTCATTTAAAGAAAAAGATCTGAAAGTCATACCTTTAATAGACTTTAAGAACATGACAGCGAATATAGCTCATTAACATTATTAAGTCTCGTGAATTTTATAAAAGCTTTTTATTTGTGAAATTGTCAATTAAAAATGAAATCGAAAGCTCGATAAAACACAATAATAAAAAATATATCTTTACCAATACACTGAAAAATGTTTCTCAAAATCTATTCTTAAATTTTATTTCCAAATATTTGTTTTAGTATCCGTATGTTAGAAACTCATTTACTCAAGGTCTCAAACTGCCAAAGGCTTACCTCAAATTGTTCAAGGCTTATTCGAGGTTGCTTTAAACGAGCAACGCTTTACGCATTTCTACTTTACACATGCATGATGTTTTTTCTCAAAGCAGGTTTTAACTTAATTTTTTATTTAAAAATTATGTGCAAATTTTATGCTTTATTAAATTTTTTATTAAATTTGATAATAAATGCGTTCATTTAAAATTTTAAAATAGTTTGTTTTCAATAAGAACATCGTGTTATGTTTAATGCGTGTGTAATCTTAGCTATTTGATATATATCTAATGCTGTTCTGGAAAAATCTGACTTAAATGCCTTTAGGGCTTTGTGATCATAAAAGAAAGGAATTTAATTGTCAGGATAATTAAATTAATCAGATAATAAGAGGTGGCTCTGAAGAGCGGAGAATGATTATCAATTTTCGGGACGAAAAATTAGCCTTGCACTTTCAATGTGTTTATTCAACGATTTAATGATTTCCTAAGTTTCGGAATAACGAGAATTCTTGCCATCCTTGAAGACATCGTGGACCTGCCTTAGAATAATATTATGCAAAACTAGTCTGTTGAGGTGTTTATATATCCCATCCTCCTTAAGAGAGCAAGGAACTTTAAGGAGAATTTGTGGAGTCATTTAGAAATTTTTAACACCAGGAAATTGAAGAAATCCGCATTGCCCTCGCCAGGATTCGAACTCCAAAATTCCCAAATAGACGTCGAGTGTGCTTCCATTTACTACGAAGATATGCGGAAAGAAGTGAGAAAATACGTTATAACTAATACATTATAACTAATTCTATAATATGGTGAGTAAACCACTAAATAACGTACTTAAACAAAAACTAAAAAGAAATTACGAACATTTTGTAAGAGGCACAACACTTCAAAAAATATGTAAAGGTAACCTACTACTTTCTTTCATTTATTAAATGTTCTTGCACGCATGTCGAAAATGTGTACATTTGTATGTGAATAATTATACATGGCTTCAAGCTTTACTTCCTGCAACATCTCATGGAGTTTAGACTTGGATAAAATTTATTTTCTTAGAGAAAATTTATTAGAACCATCGATCAGCCTCTTTCTTTTTAGACCAAAAGGGACGTTAGTCACGAATGGAGTATTAATTTGGGGACAAGATATCAAGATATTTTGCTTTGAATCATTATAAACGATGTAGCACTTTTCATATTCTAGCAACTAAATATTATGGCATTGTATTATACTTAAAGAAACTAAATAATGAAGAATCTGAATGAATGTGCTCATATTTCTTGCGTTATGAAAAGCAATGTTACCCAGAGCTAAAAAAATTTTAATAACCAAAACGGGGCACCAAACGCCCATATTTCGAGTTTTGAATTTGTGTTATTATCTCTTTCACATTTTGTAAAATTTTAATGAATTTTTGTTTAACAAACTCAGTGATTTCAAAGAGAGCAGTGGCAGAAAAAAAATTGTCTTCAGCCTGCGATAATGTCTGTCGGAAATTCTAAATATATGACGTTTTTATTGAGTTTATGAATTTTCTGTTGAATCGAATTTTATGTGGCGTAAGCGGCAAGAACGTGATATATAATTTATAAAGTAACCGCACAAAACTTTAATAATAAAAACACAAAAAAAGTTTTGTAAAGCTGGCTCTAAATTTTATTTATTTGTTTTATATTTTGACATGTACGAAATAAGTTTAATCAAATCTGTTTATTCAAGTTTTTGAACAAGATTTGTACCACAGTGTAAATTATTTCGTTTCATTTGAAGATTTCCTGGAGCATTACTCTCATTTTTTAATGGTAATAAAATTGGACACCAAATCCTTCAAATTTTTAAACTTACTTCAAATTCTTGCCATAATAATGCTAACTAATTCAAGGGAATGTAATCTCGGGCCTTATAAAATTGGTTTCTGAGCCGCACGCTGACCTTGGGAAGCCAATTTGAGTAAACTTCCTTACAATGCATATATCCTCGTGCATTATTATAGTTCATTTCCAAATGTCAAATTAAATTTAACTAAGCTGCAAGTTAGTGAAAGTTTTAATTTCATTAACTTCTAAAAATCTTCATTATATCACTCCATTCTTGAATTAATTACTCTAAAACGCATTTAAAATCCATATTAGAATGCCCCAGACTTTTACGTGAATATGCATTCTTATAATACTAAAGAATCCTTCATAATGCGTAAGGCACACATATTTTATGCGACAAACACTAAATGCAGGCATCAAAGAAATATCTAAATGCATTAGATGGCTACTTGTGACTATGAGAAGAAAATCTACTCTAAAAATTAAATTCAAAAGAAAATTCAAACATGAAAGCATCCACAATTATATTAAGGGCAGTTTTGAAAGTACAAATTTATTTAATCTTGTATTAATATTTTTTATCAAGTGAGAAATATGTTCTTTGAGAACCCTACTTTCGGTCAGAACGTCTCTACTCTAGGTTACTTTCAAAAGAGTTTGACTTACGTCCCTTGATAAAAATCGCAGAAGGCGTAACCACTTTTATGAATCCACTTATGCAGTCACTCCATGTAATATTTAACGTCATTAATGTTAAATTTATATCCTGTACTTACGGTTCTTTAAAAATTGAAGATAGACTTAATGGTTTTTAAGACGCAGTTGCTTTCATATTGAGGTTACTAACCTCTTGGATATAATGAATAAATCAGGCATAGCTTTTCTTGCCATAAATTATGAAATGTGTAATTCTTCATGAAATTCTAGTTTAAGTGATGTAGAAATTTCAATTTAATTTAAATTCTTCCTTTTGAGCGCTTTGAGTTCAAGTACACGCCTTCATAAAACAATGCATTTGCCTTTAAACTAATATTTTGAAATAAACTCAATTTCTCTAAAGCTCTTTATTCTAAGAATGAAGAGAAATAAAGTGAGTTCTAAGAACAAAGGGAAATAAAGAGAGTTCTAAGAATAAAGTGAATAAACAGAAATAAACTCATTTTTCTAAAGCTTTCGTAGCTACTCCTAACTAAACAGACATGCTAGAAAAATATTCCTCTGCCATCCCAAACATTGGAAAAAAATAAAATTTAAATTATGATGCATACACGAATAAACTAAGAAATTCTAATGAGCTAATAAAATTTGTAATTCATTTCGATGTTCATTGGACGTTAGATACCCTGCAACTAAAATGAATTTTTCCGAATTTTAATTTTATAATAGCTTTTATTTTGATTTCGAAATTAGATCATCGGCTATGATGTTACAAATTTTCGATAGTTATCGGTCAGTTGGGAAAACAGTTTTAAATTCAATATCATTTTGGAAAAACTGTTGGAAACTATCTGATCATACCAAAAATAACGCGACTCTTTTCAGCTGAACTAAATTTTTAACGGGGACCGAACGAAATACCTACTTGCTATAAAAGCAAGTAGTAATTTTATCTTGTTCATATTCTTATTGCAAGTTTTTAAGAGTTCAGATTGATTTAATGCATTCTTTCAGAGAAAAATGCGAATGGCAAAGGAACATTTTAGGAAAATTTCCCTTTATGTTTTCAATAATTGTCAGTGATTTTAGAAATTAAAACCCTGACACTACCTTCCTGGAAGATCTGTAGACATCGATGAAAGCATCTTATAAATCCTAGTAGAACAAAGTCCCATCGTAATTATTAAGAACTACTAGAGGATGAAGAAGAATATATGTTAGATTAAAATTGTTTGTTTATCTTAATTTTGAAAATCTGTAACTCATTATTTATGCGAAGGCAAACTCCTTTCTCTTTGAAAAGCTGGATAGAATAGAAGATTAGAAATTGAATCCCTATCATTATTATTAAATAATGCTGCTTGCGATTCTTATTGAACAGTGTGACGTAAAATATAGTTTTAAAGTCTCATGATCGAGCTACTATGCCATGTCAATGCTGTTAAATAATGCTAAAGCTAAACCTGTATAATGAAGTTTTCCTTTCCGAAATATTTGTGCAGAGCGCTGTAAAATACAGGATTGCTTAAGAAAGCAAATGAAACTCTTTAGAAAAAGGATCTAACTAAAGCTAAATGCTGACAATAGTAGTACAAAAGCAATAAGCCTTTCCTTTATTACTAGCAGTTTCTGAGGTGCATTCCCCGCTAGATAGAAGAAAATTTCCAATAATTTATCAATAAATATACAAAAATCACAACGAATTTAAAATTGTCATGAAATAATAAATGATTAAAGGCGTCAAAGTATAAACCAATATCCGAAGCATTAAATATTTGCTTAATAAACCAAAAAATGGTATTTTATGTTGTTCCACAATAAACTGCGTATTACTTTTAAATTTGTTACCACCGAATATTTTTGCCCCCCCCCCATTTATTTTAAAGAAATTAAATAATGAAGAATGCAAGTATGTTTGTGGATTCCTTGCTTTGTGGAAAAGCGACGGTACCTAGAACCATCAAATTTTAAATAATTTAGTTCTCCACCCGAACTTGTGCGCATGGAAAGCCAAAATTTGAATTTGGAATTTGTTTTATTATTTATTTCATATTTCGAAAACCTTTAGCGAATTTTCGGATAACAAATTCAGCGATTTGAAAGCGAGCAGCGACAACACTTTCCAAATAAAACATTTTTATTTCCAGCGGGCAAGATTGCTATCGTACGGAAAAAGTGTAGGATATTTATCTTTCATTTTTAACTAACTAACTCGATTTAATGAAAGCAATGTGTAAGATCCTTCCAAATTTAAAGTGGAAGGTTATTGTTCAATAAACTAAGCGATTTAAAAGCAATAAAGTCAGCCCTTAAGAATACTGCTTACGACATTTCAATGTGATTTATTTAAATGAACACATATTAAAATTTTCAAATGTCTAATTAGAAATAGTCAATATATTTATGAAATTTCATTAGCTGAACTCTTTAAAAGCATTTCGTATTTTTTTTTTTTTTTTTTTTTTTTTTTTTGTTAATGTTATCTATTTCAGGCTGATGGACGCTTGAGCAGATGACAGCCTCTAAACTCTTTATCGGGAATTCGATATGTATCCTATTTTTAAATATTTTATGATTTTGCTGTTGAACTGAAATTTATGTGGCGTTAAGTGCTAAAGAATTGTACTAAATTTAATAAATAAAGGTAACGCACAAGAAGTATTTGTTGTCTCACTAAAAACCTAATATTGACATGATGAACTAAGAAAAGATTACAAAAAATACAAAATTGTATGCCAAAGCTTAACACTGTATCGGGAATTTCTAACATAATAAAATGTTTCTTAAAAAATGTTAAACTAAACAAACTGGATTAGCAGGAGTGTAATTTGTAGACTGAGAGCTCAGCAAGAGAGTAAAAAACCTTAATGACCACTTTTGAGCGCCCGTTAAAATGTGAAACCTTTCAAATGTTTTTTAATATATTTTGATTTTAATGATGAAGCAAATATAATTGATTCACGACTTGCGTATTAGTTATGTTAGCATTTTTTGCTCAATGTAAATTTGAACGACACGATATAAAAATATAGCTCTCTGTCTTCTATATATTTAATACTTCCGTTACATTACAATACTAAAATTTTCTGAATATAAGGGTACGTAAGAAAATGCAGCAATACTTGGTTTAACATTAGAAGCTGGAACTACTTAGCAGAGCACTTTACATGCTCTGCCTACCAAGACAGTTTTCTCTGTAAATTATAGTCTTGGCAGTTTGCACAATAGAATTAAAATTTGAAAAATAGAATTGAAATGGGAGGGTAAGACAATTAATCAATATTTATTGGCAATTAGAGCGACATCTAGCTGAACATACTCTCTAATGTTTAGAAAATTACTGCATATTTCACTTCTTAATTTTTATTCAGTTTTCCACTGGAAATACCTACAACATCATTTATCACTACTGTTTAACTCACATTTTCAGAGATATTAGATGAATAAAGGTTTAAGGACTAAAACGTTTCTCTCTGAGGGGAAGAATTACAGTCGAATAACACAGAAGCTTGTACAAAGTACTATACAGGGTAACAACTCAATTCAGAATGAAATTTTTCAGGCAGTTTCATTTGTAGTTTTGTATCTTTGTATCTGCACCAAGGTTCTCGTTGACAAAGTTTTCGTTGGTAGAGAAAATTAGTTATATTGTGAATGAATAATCAAATGGCATTTTTACGACAGGTGAAGCAGTGTTGTTTAACATTGGGATGCCATCCAAAAACTCCGCTTTAGAGAGAGGAAAATCGATCTTTGAAATCATTTGTGGAAATCGACTTGAAACGAGATATTCTCTGCTTTATGAAGGGCATGTTTAGATGCTTAAACATTTGTGCAGTTAAGAATATCTAAAGTGCGGTTCAAGACAATGTTACATTTTATTTCGATGGACAAAAGTATCAGTTCTGTGAGAATATTATTAAGCAGCATTATAATGGAACCGTGGACACCAGGAAAACGCGAAATGTTTTTCTTCTGACAGCAGAACTTCAGAGAAAAACAGCACAAGTTTTCATTAGTGCTCTAACATGGTAAAGCTATTCTCTTCCTGTTGGATGCTTGGTACATATTTTAGACAGGATTTCAGAAAAGTTTGTGAATTTTTCACGGACATTAACAAAATCAATTCATAAATAATTTTTGTCTTTGTTACAACATGCTTTCTTGGTGTAGTTGGTAGTACGTCCCGATAAGCAATCAGAAAATTCAAATTCCGCGGAGGGCATAACGTACTTTCTCTCATTTGTTGTTCTAAACGTTAAACAGTCTCTACAGTATAACCGGACTAAAACAGGCTAGATTGTAATTAGTCACTGACTAAATTTGGCGACTAGGTCTTCTTCCTTCTATCTATCAATTAAAATAAATCAAAATGTATGAAATTTCCATATTCTCTATTGCATATCTTCGTGGTGTATTTACGTATCACGTCTGACTAGCCAATCGGTAGATCCGAAGTTCAAACCTTCGCAAGTTCAATCTCTGCAACTTCAGAGTTAGAACAACCTTTCTTAAATCATTTATTGAAGTCACAGTTTTTAGAAAGCTTTTAGTGGATATAAAGCTGCCCTTGAGTCCAACTCTGAAAAGGCGAGGAATACGGTTAAATTCAGATTCCTTTTTTGGCAAAATCAATGAGGTCGTCGGCATTTTTAATGGAGAGAACTTTCTGCCGTTAATAGTGCTCAGGAGATTTTCTGGCAAAAATATTTGTAAGAATAGAGTCGCTTTAAATTTTCCGTATTTATCTTAAATGCCACCTTTAACAGTTTTGCTGAAGGAACGTAATTTGGAGCTGGCGGCTTCTCATTAGTTTAACAGAGTAATGAAACATAGTGAATCCTTCTTCTGTGAAATGCATACTTTAGAAGAAAATGTGTGAGAGCCGTGTTAAAACTATATTCTGAAGTTAAGACTTCATGTTAGTTAAAACTTCTGAGGAATAGAAACATTTCTAAACTTTTACAAGGGTACAACGCGAATGAAATTGCTCTGCATATTACGGTGCTGACATGTTTTAAATATATTCCTTTCACATCGGTAGATAATGAACGATTGTTTTGCCGAACCTAATGCATTTTAACAGGTAGATGATGTAGGTGGAGCATAGAAAGAAAATACATCTGATATCAATGGAATTAGAAATGAGTTATTTGTTGCATGATAGGACTCCATTATTCTGTGGAAGGTAGGAGATACAAAATTTCAATTTTATTTTCGTCCGTTTCTTTGTTTATATAGTTTTGGGTATGGTACTCATTAACTCTGGTGACTTATTTATTGACATTGCCCTTAATTAATTTATACTAATTTCTGTATACTTTATAAGTTTAATTTATGTATACTTTATATGTATTTAATGTTACATTTTGTTTAATTAATGACTTGATAGCTAAATTAATATATTCCTTTTCTCCAAATACAAACCATTCTTTTAATGCCACTTTTCCCATTTAATTTTCCATTCCGTCTGCCATTTTTGGCAATTTATATTGCAGCAATTACATGGTTTAAAGTTTTATAAAATCTTCAGATAGTGACATTACAGATGTCGCTGGAGAAAATAGATACATGTTACAGCTTTAAAATATTATCATTATTGAAGCATACTTCATTGAATAACATGTTAAGTATTAACATTTTATGGTAATACACTGGTGTGCAAAAATTAAGGATGAATTCGAAAAATTAGCATATCAGCTGAACGAAGAGGCAGAGCGGACAGAAAGACCAATCAGGAGATTAAGTAAGGTGATGTACGGTAGCACATGCGCAGATATGCAGGTAGACGTAATGGGGGAGTGTCTGAGTAGTATAAAGCATGTTGTCGGTGTAAGATCAGTATTTCTGGCAAAGAGATTTCACGCCGTATAGCAGTTAAAATCACACCGAGTTGCTGCCTAAGCGAGAAATGGCGAATAATCAATCTGTTAGACGACATCTGGATGCTTTTACACAAGGTCGAATCATTGGGAAGTTGGAGGAAGGCCGCAGTGTGACAAGTGTGGCTGCAGAGTTCGGAATTGCTCACAGCATAGTTTCACGACTTTGGAGACAATTTCAAACTACAGGAACAGCTATCCTGGGGTTTAGTAGTGGTCGTCCACGAGGAACCACACCCGTAGATGACCGGTATATTGCCTTACAGGCCAGAAGAAACAGGCGGCAGACAGCGGAAGAAATCGCTAGACACATGACACAGGCGACTGGACGACCGATATCGCGTTTTACCGTGGCCAGAAGACTGCACGGTGGTGGTCTGTTTGCACGACGCCATGTACGGTGTGTACCTCTAACGCCTGCCCATCGGAGAAGGCGTTCTCTGTGGTGCCGGGAACACCGGAATTGGAGAGACAATGAATGGGGACGAGTACTCTATACAGATGAGAGCAGATTCAGTCTGAGTAGCGATTCTCATCGCATACTCATCTGGAGAGAGCGGGGAAGCCGCAATCATCCCTCGAACATCATTGAAAGGGACAGGTATGGAGGTGGCGGTGTTCTCGTTTGGGAAGGCATCATGCTTGGTAGTCGTACAGACATTCACATCTTTGACGCAGGTTCAGTCAACGGGACCCGTTATTTTAACGAGATTCTTCTTCCATATGTGCGTCTTTTTAGAGGCGCTATGGGTCCGCAGTTCCTTTTCATGGACGACAATGCACAATGTCATCGCACAGTAGCTGCCGAACAGCTCTTAGAGAGTGAGGATATTGAACGTATGGATTGGCCGGCACGATCTCCGGATCTCAATCCCATCGAGAATATATGGGATTTTCTAGGCAGACGCTTGGCAGCTCGCATCTTACCACCAGTAACGATTCCGGAGCTTCGATTGGCGCTGCAATACGAATGGGCAGAAATGCCTCAACAACTCATTGACACCCTCATTCTCAGTATGGGCACACGCTGTGAAACCTGCCTAGCAGTCAGGGGAGATCATATCCCCTATTAAAGACCGGATGTTTCTTGCTGGACACCCATCGCAGGGATGTTTCGCCTTCAGTCGCATTGCGCTCCATGCTACTTTTTCAATAAAGCTTTTTTTTATCCCTCTGATTTCTCTTTTAGTAAGTGTTGCTTACATTACTCATGTCCTTACGTATTGGGGATCTTACGGTATTAAATGTGTTGATTTGGAAAGCTTTTGTACAAAGTTAAATTGAAAAACCGTCTCGTCCTTAATTTTTGCACACCAGTGTAACTTTTATGGTAAAATCTTTATCGTTACAATATTTTATGATAGTTAATCCATTATGTTATGATTTTGATATATATTACTACTTCTACTTTTCGTTTGTTCTCAGTAGGATATAAATAAGCGTGTTTAATAATAAGCTCCTGGAATTTTGGCAGCGACATTGACCATAGTACTATTTCCTCGACCAACTCCTCGACATGCGTTATTTGACGTTAACGTTTTTGCTTGAGCAATCTTTGGCTTAATATGGAAAACTAAGCTTTTGTTTTTTATTCATTAACCTTTTGTTACCTATTCATTATTCATTAGATTATTCATTCATTTGCCCATATGCAAATAAACACGAGCTACGATTTGCTAACCATTTTCTAAAATATCTGATGTGGACAGTACATGATTTCCTTGTAAGGCCTCTTTAATTATAAACACTTTTGCTGCACTTTATTTAAATTTATTTCCTCGAATTTCATTGAATGTACATTTCTCATTAAATTAACTCAGTTCTCACTTCGTGGCAAGGCAAAAATATATAATGATTCAATGTTTAGTAAAACCTGTAAACTGCAGAAAACCTAAAATAATCAAATGCAGTTGAAAATAGTTTGAAAAACGATTTGAACGATTTACAATAAAAATTAGAGTTTTTATGCAAAAACAAGCAATGCGGCTAGCGGGCAAGAAGGCAAAATGTTCGGTGCATAAATTTGAATGCTAACTTTTAGTCATAGTGGACAAAAAGTCTCTGAATTCGGTGCATAAACTGATTTAATTCACTCTTTGTACTAAGATTTTCAAATATAAGCAAATGGCTGCTTTGATAAATTTAGCGGTATTTCTTATATTAGGAGATAATATAATCAATATTTCTTGAGTAAATATTTCTTGATAAATTTAGCGGTATTTCTTATATTAGGAGATAATATAATCAATATTTCTTGAGTAAATAACTTATTATTATCTTACTTTTCAGCTATTGCATAATTGTTAGAAAAACTTATTTTCGAACTTAGTGAATTATAGCTCATTCAATATTTGATGTGCTAAATAGCAGCTATTAGCGCTATTTATCTTCTTTAATGCATTACCTCATATATTATCTCCGCTTCTTAGTTTTAAGTTTAAAAGTTTTTCTACAAAAATTTTACGGGGTCACAGCAACTGCGTGGGCAATGAGAAGGCAGACACCCTTGCAAAGCAAGCTCCGATAGAACAGCGAAGCCACCTTATCCGCGTCCTATGGCCCCAATCAGCAATCAAACTAAACAACTTGCCAACGAGGTTTGGCAAATGGAATGGATGAATGGACATACTGGACGTCGGACACACAGTCTGCTACCCAAGGTTAATGAAGAACGCATAATCTCCAACTATTTCCTCACACAATTTATCTCCTGTCATGGTCCATCCCCCACATACTTCTGAGAAAGAAATCTCTCTTCAACAAATGTGTGTGTATGTTGGGAGATGGGCGACCCCGAACACTACATCCTACAATGTACCCTGACTACAACCTACCATGTGCGCCATCCCATGAACCCCGGAATAGAATTCCTAAGGTTTCTAATCAAGCGGAAAAATGTGTCTGACAACCTTCGAAAGTTAATAGACACACTACACCAACATGGACTCGAGCTGTACTCCCCAGAATGAGAAACAAGCACAAACCACCTAACGGCAACATGCTCATAAGTGTCCTCCAAAATGACTAGCTAAATTGCGAGCTATCAATTTATATTGTACCTGTGCCTGCATCCACTGGTACTATACCATTGTGTCACTAGTAAAGTGTTCACATACTCCACAAGAGGAGAAGTGTATCGTCACAGGGGTGCCTTCAACTCGTCAAACACCACCTTAAACAGGTAGCAGAATCTACACCAGGTAGAACGTACCAATTTCACATGTGAGCTGAAACAGCTGACCAGTGCATCAAATGCAATAAAATATCAAAGTACATGTTAAAGTAGTGCACCCATGGACCGCTAAACTCTGAACATTGAACTTGGACCAAATGGAACACGACCTTCCTCATTACCGCACTACAACATTCAATACATAATTCAAATATAACACCCTAGGTATCATAAAGCATATGCCAAAACCAACAAGCTCTATAATGAACATATAACTTCTTGCATTGTAAATAATCTGTAATAGTATGATAATACTATGCCCTATGTGTCGAAGTATGTTGTAACAGTATGTTGTGCTATGTCTTATATGTTGTTAATGCTATGTTTTATATGCTGTTAGTGCTATGTCCTATGTTTACCGTTATCAGGTCCCCTGTGGTAGGGGCGGTACGCTAGAGAGGTAGTGCACGGGGGCTATACCGTTTTTGTCAATGGCAATGGCGTGGTGCCCCTTGTACTTGTTCCTGTCCTGTCCTATACTGAAGGTTAGCAGCCTCCTTATTTTTAACTCTTGCTCGTATCTCTCAAACTGAATTCATTAAATGTCATTCCACTAGTTGACAAACATGCAAATTTAACGCCATGCCTACTGCAGGCAACACCAAACAACATTTTCGATGAAAAACATTTAACTGTATTTACATGATTACCTGCAGCACCTGAAATATTAAATATATAGGACTGACTAAAAACAATCTTAACTTTCGAATCAATAACCATAGAGCTCACATTAAGAAATTCAACGCACAGAACAAGACTAGCATTAAAATAAGTAACCTTCACAGATTAATACAGCAGAATTAGAGCACTTTAAACACCATCACTTCAACTCTATTCAAGTTCAGATCTTAGACATAATACCCAATCACAAAGAACGAATATTTCAGGAATCACTTTTTATACTAAAACAACGTTCACTTTATCCTTATGGACTTAAAACTTATATTCATAGTCACAAAGATTCTTTCAATAAATCCATTTTCAACCAATTTAAACTTTACGGCAAAAAAACACAAAGAGGCAAAAGAGGAAGCAAAATAAATAATACGACATTTTTACCAACTTTGGATACAATTACATTGAAAAAAACAATTAAAATGTTTTTTGATTCTGAAAACTTCCCCAAGAAATTCCTCATCTGGTTACACTCTTGTATTAATAAATTCCTTCTACAACTGGAAAAACTACGACGAAATACAAATTGTTAAAGACATGGTTCTTGATTTTTTTAAATTCAGAATTTCTACTTGTCTGGCTCTACGCAAAATTTATTTTAAAGTCAATTTTCTGCATCCGCAGTTTCACAATATTTCGATTCTCTAGAACCTTCAACGAATGTAAAGTTTACTTCCCAGCTGTAGACACCATACCAATAGTTGCATTTAAATATCAAAAGACGTTAAGCAACTTGCTTACTAATCATCATGAAATAGATGAGACAGCAGAATGAAATTGCAAATTACCAGTTTACAGTATTTACGTAGATGCTCATCACCAGCACATGATTACTGACAACCTGCATATGATACAAAATGCTCAAATAAAAACATTAATGAGTTATGGAGTAAAATATAGACCAGTCAGACACATAAATATAATAATAGAAAAATACTGTTACAAGACCTTCGACAACAGCATCAACGAATTTATAGTTAAAGCAAGCTATCAACTGAATTTACTTATAGATACCTTTTTAAAATGGAAAAATGAAATACTTTACATACATTTCCACCGCACTTTATCACTCAAGTTTCAAAGTACATTAAATTGGTCACAACTACAGTCTGATATAAAAACTTAAAAAAAACTTTTTTACTATTACAAAAATACTAGATAAAGCAAATAATAACTTTTGCTCTATATGAAAACAATTCTACGCAGTAATTATTAATAAAAAACTTTTCAACGCAACTGCTTATCAATTAGCAAACGTTACAGAAACGTCTATAAGTAACAGAATTAAAACGTTTCATAAAAAAAACTAAATATCTCTTTAAATCCAAAATACAACGTATTTACTAACCTATATGCACTTCCCAAATTCCATAAAACACCATTCAAATTAAGATATATAGCAAATGGAACTAATGACTACAAGAAAAGTGTATTATTTTGCAATTCAGCTTAAAAAAATTGTAAAATTATTTTCAACGATTGTAACACTAATTATAACTATTGCTGGATCATTCATAATTCACAAGTCAGAGGACTTTCAATGGGCGCACATTCATGTACTTCAATCTGTAATCTATTTTTATTTATCAAAGAATTTACCTTCCAAAAAATTTACAACAGCAATGTTTAAATTACTACAAGCACACTTACAGATATATAGAGGATCTTATAAAATTTAATAATTTTAATAAGATTGAATACTCCGAAATTTATCCAGAATGCCTTACACATAATAAAACTAATCATTCGCAAAATAACATCGACTATCTCGATCTTCAAATAATTAAATACAAAAAATTTTTACTGTTTGACAAAACAAGAAACTTCAATTTCAATGCTAACAAAATTTAAATTCCAACATCTCCAAAAACATTATTAGTAATACAATATTAAATCATATACACCGTATTAAAAATATTTGCACAGAAACGATAGATCAACAACGCGAAATTTTGCTCCTTATTTCTCAAAAATAAATAAAACTATAATACCTAATTGATTTATTAACCATTGTATTAAAAGGGCAGGCGTTAAATACTCACTCTAAATCATTTAACTGATAGGGATATCATAATTTGTTCCTAAACCTGAGACGGCGGTATAAGTTGTATGACTATCAGTTGGAGGATTTGTACATAGTGTAATGACAGTATTGTATATAATGTAAAAAATAATTATTTTCAGACTTTTCTTATACTGTTACTGAAAAAATGAGCCTACTTCATACTCTTTAGTCTGTCAAATAGCTCGTTGACAGTGAAAATTACTCTTTTCTCTTTCTTTTTTCCCCTCATTCCGAAATGACAATTAGCCAGAAATTAATTCATTTCCATTCACTAATTAAGATACAGTAACACGTCGAACAAATATTAATTTAGAAATCAAACAAAAAAAAAATATGCGTTATATTTTCAAATTTTCACAGGACTAATTTCGATGGTTTTACCGAACCATCATCCTCAGCTGTAAAAACGCAAATGAAAGAGAGAGGATATAATGATTAAGGGATGTAATGATAAGGATATAATGATCGAAACTAGTCCTGTGAAAATTTGAAAATATAACTCGGATTTTTGTTGTTTAATTTCTAAATTTCCATTCACCAGTTAGTATATTCAAAATTTTAACAGACGTTTTCGCTCACATAAGAACTCCACAACAAACGTCCCTGAAACATTCCTAGTCCCTCCCACGTCCCAAAAATAGCTTCTCAAAAGTTTTACCGCCTCTAATAATTCAAAGTATTCCCACTGCCGATAACGGAATTTCGGACAAGCCCAACTTCTGAGAAAGACACAGAAGAGAACACTTTACCGACATCCCACTAGAAAGAATGTAAGGTAATTAATGTATTTTCTGGTCTTTTATATCTTCATGTACATTTCACATTTTACTTTCTTATATATATATTTCAATTTTTCAACATTTATTTGATTTGTATTTGCAAAGGTAGCATTGTTATGTTTCTTATTTTTCTCATGTTAATTTCAATTACTTTGAGTTTTATTTCATAATTGAAATTAAAATTACTACTGTTTATTATGTTTATTTCTTTAAAAATAATCTTGAATTAACATGCATAAAAGCGAAGGTGTCGGGAGATATTTAATCAAGTATTTTGTAAATTTTACTACATAAATCGGCTTTTCACTCTAAATTTCTAAAGAATCTTATCTTAGCGAAAATGCATCATTCAGAATGAGTTCTTTAATACCCTACGTTGGTTATAAATCACTTCATGGAACTAAAATTTTGACCTAACTTTATTTGCCAGTTTGGCATCATCATTCTTACTTGAGTAAAAGACGAAACACCTTCGTATTTATTAATTATTGTTCATTGAACGGGAGTTGGTTTATTCCCCTTGAAAAGTCAACTAATTTACGATCAATAGCGATAATTACTTGTTTTTAAATTTTTATTTTCTTTTTGAAAGTTTGAAATTTTGTTATTCATGATTTAAATTCAAGTCCTCTTAAAACGTTTTTTTTTTTTTTTCATAATTTACATTCAAGTTACTTTAAAACACAATTTTTGGAATTAAACTTCCTACATATGTGTTCCCTCTTTTTTGATACATTCTACTAAATTTATATTAGGAGATAACATAATCAATATTTCTTTAGTAAATAAATTATTATTATCTTATTTTGCAGCTATTGCGCAAGTATTAGAAAAACTTATTTTCGAACTCAGTAAATTTTCTAAAATTTTCTGTTACAAAATTGACTGAGTGATCTGATCATTCAATATGTTATGTAGAGAAATTATCTGATAGCGTTATAAAGAAATTAGGTGAATGATTTTATGATTTATGGAAATTTAAATTTTGTTTTGATTCTGAATTATTTAATTTAAGGCTTTAATTTTGGGGAAAAACAGATGCTTCTGGAAATATTATTTAGTTTAAATGAATATTATTTATTTTCTCTATTTGTAAATCTTGTACAAACTTTTATTCATTGTGAAAGAAGCAGGGAAAGGGAGGCAATTTTCGCCAAGTCATGATTTCGCGCGCTTTAGAATGTTCGAGAAAGAATTTTCATTGTTAGTTGACCTTAAGAGAGGAAAGTACGTGACGGAAAGGTCAAAGGTTGCTACTTGTCTTTCAATGTAAGTCATTCAGGTTTTTGGCGATTGAGGGTCCGGTTGTTGGCTAAGTGAAGAAGGGCGCGCATGCGCGATCACCTTTTTTCCGCATTCTGGAGTTGAAAACGAAGATTTTGCCATAATTAAGGGGGCGATAAGTGAAGCCATAGTGGGAGCCCGTTTTGGGAAGGAGACGAAGGAAATTCGAGTTGGACACACTTACTCTGGACACACTTACTTTTGGCGGACTCTCGGACTGACTCGCTGATTTTCGGGCTTGCTGGACAAAAATGTAATTACGAAGCGGGATGTTTTCCGGCGGGGAGCGGCAAATATGCTCCCCGGCCGCGTTTGGTTAAGAGGCGAGACACACTTACTCTGGACTCGCTTAGGCACTCACTGCTTGGATTCGCTGACTTTCGGGCTTGACGGACTTGTTGACGGAGACTGAGAAAATACTTGTGGGTGTTGCGAAGGAGAAAGGAAAAGATTTAGTCGGCATCGAGCTGTGCTTCCGGCGGGGAGCGGCAATTATGCTCCCCGGCCGCGGGTTTTCTCAAAAATGCGAAGAAAAAAAAAAAAAACTGTTGAGCACCAATGTTATGAAGAAGTTTCGACACCAAGGTTAAATAGTTTTACTTCTAGGTACCATGTTATATCTGAAATTCCTATATTGTTAAATGTTAAATATGAAACTACTTGCCGTTAAAGGGAGTGATCGTATAGTGAAACGTGTACAGCATTTTTGCGTTGTGAAAAAAAAATGCATCCCGGGACCGCGCCGTGAGAGGATCGAAAACATAAAACATATACAAGATATAAAGGAAAAGTTCATATTAAATATATAAAGAAAACATACTGTAAGAGGTTCCAGATTAAATATCAGTTTATTCAATTACAACACAATAAGAAAAATCTTAACCTCATCTGAGAGTCTGTTCATTTAAATTCATAAAAAAACTTAAGGTTTGTCTGGTGATTTAAAAGAAAGGAAAGGGAAACAATTTATGGCCTGAGAGTTAAATTTTAGATTCAACGTTGTTTTTACTGCTAAGGACGTTTTTGGAAAAACTTGCCTAAAGTTCCAACACACCAAAAAAAATAATACTTATCTTGAGTGGACATCTTGAAGTGGAGGAGAGCTCATATCTTAGCTCTATCCTTACGTCACTTGGCAAATCCGCAAGACAGAGACTCGAACGGCACGACAATAAATTACATCAGCTATACCGTCAAATCTTACGCCTGCTACTGTTTTCCATAGAAGAAAATTATTCCCACTGGAAGCAAGAGAACAGCTTACACCGCACGGCTGTCTGCCCAGACTCTCAGCTCCACCAAGGAAAACGTAGACAATTAAGCTAGGCATTTTAGAGAACGGCTAACGCAGGCTTCCAGTTGACTAAGGTGACATAATTCCTTCTGTTTTCAATTCGGAGTTCAGAGGACATCGTCCTGACTTTTGCCGATACAGATAGAGACCCAAGTCTCTGTTAATTTTTTTGTTATTCGCTCAACAGTTTTTTTTTTCTTCGCATTTTTGAGAAAACCCGCGGCCGGGGAGCATAATTGCCGCTCCCCGCCGGAAGCACAGCTCGATGCCGACTAAATCTTTTCCTTTCTCCTTCGCAACACCCACAAGTTTTTTCTCAGTCTCCGTCAACAAGTCCGTCAAGCCCGAAAGTCAGCGAATCCAAGCAGTGAGTGCCTAAGCGAGTCCAGAGTAAGTGTGTCTCGCCTCTTAACCAAACGCGGCCGGGGAGCATATTTGCCGCTCCCCGCCGGAAAACATCCCGCTTCGTAATTACATTTTTGTCCAGCAAGCCCGAAAATCAGCGAGTCAGTCCGAGAGTCCGCCAAAAGTAAGTGTGTCCAGAGTAAGTGTGTCCAACTCGAATTTCCTTCGTCTCCTTCCCAAAACGGGCTCCCACTATGGCTTCACTTATCGCCCCCTTAATTATGGCAAAATCTTCGTTTTCAACTCCAGAATGCGGAAAAAAGGTGATCGCGCATGCGCGCCCTTCTTCACTTAGCCAACAACCGGACCCTCAATCGCCAAAAACCTGAATGACTTACATTGAAAGACAAGTAGCAACCTTTGACCTTTCCGTCACGTACTTTCCTCTCTTAAGGTCAACTAACAATGAAAATTCTTTCTCGAACATTCTAAAGCGCGCGAAATCATGACTTGGCGAAAATTGCCTCCCTTTCCCTGCTTCTTTCACAATGAATAAAAGTTTGTACAAGATTTACAAATAGAGAAAATAAATAATATTCATTTAAACTAAATAATATTTCCAGAAGCATCTGTTTTTCCCCAAAATTAAAGCCTTAAATTAAATAATTCAGAATCAAAACAAAATTTAAATTTCCATAAATCATAAAATCATTCACCTAATTTCTTTATAACGCTATCAGATAATTTCTCTACATAACAAATATATAAGTATATATATATATATTCTCTTCAGCTTCTTCTGAATCCATTTTAAAATCCGTTCGGAAAAAAGAGTCCTTTGTTCTCTCCGCAGATACAGATAACAAGCAAAAAAATCGTTCAGATGTATTCGAGACAGGTCAACTTGGTTATTTTCTTTGAAGTATGATATCCGAAATTTTTTTCAATTACAATACTTCCTTTATTTCGTTCAAGGAAGTAAAAAGAGAGGCTTTGTTATTTATTTTCAATTAGGAAACACTTTATTATCAATCAAGTAGAAAATGTCGAATCAACCACTTCTGTTTTTTCATTGCTCAAGAAACTCAAGGAAACGGTAAAGGGCAATTACTGTAAGAAACCAGCGTATTCAGATTGCTTTACTTTCATAGTTATCTTTGATCAAACTGGAGGAAAATGGAGTGATAAATAGAATTAGGTCTGGAAAACACAAAAAATGAATTAAATTTAAGTAACCATTTGCAAAATCTAGGATTTTGAATAAACTAATTCTAAAATCCATGCATAAATATAGTTATCCTAGGCAATCTATGCATGCAAAATAAATTTCTGGCTCACGGCGGAAAGCAAAGTCAGGTCCATTTTTTAGGCAACAGATACATCAGTATAGCTACACAGAGCGGGAAGGAGCGTGTAAAAGCTTTTAAAGGTTCGAAAATCTAATTTTTCGGTTACCTTTGGCAAATCGTTTTATCGAAAGGGGAAAAAGTGAGTTAAATTGAAATAGTAGTATGAGTCAGGAAGTTCTTGAAACTTGTATAGCAACGAATACTCTACTTTCGTATATTTGAAGCTACGTTTGTGTCTTGTTGTATTATACTTAATAGACAAGGTAAGCGTAGTTTAAAGTATTTACTCTACACGGTTTCTCGTTAACTGCATCTTAAAGTATTAAATCACTATTTGGTAGACTTGTTTCCTAAAAAATCGATTGTTAACCTAATAACGTTCCTTTTCCCAAAGCCTTCGGGGTGTAATTAGGTGTATTGGTCTTAGCGAAAGCACTGCAAATATGTGACGCTTCCAGCATAAAAAAAAAACCTACTCAATCTACAATGGCGCCCGAACTAAAAACTCGTGGACGAGAATTCGTCACCACCAGGATTTGGGGGTTTTGTCCGGTCATCCGCAGTCGTCATTTAAAAGGGTTTGTGTATAAGATATTATCTCATTCTTTTCCGCATGCCTTCGGTGTGTACTTGGAAGCATACTCGACGCGTATTCACGAGGTCTGCAGCTTGAGTCCTGTGGGCATTGAGCATTTTTCACGTTCCTGCATTGACATAAACTAATGACTCTACAATGGCGACCGAACTAAAATATTAAAGATGATAAGTCGTCAGCACCAAGATGTCGCGTATGGGTCCTATCATCCACAGTAGCCTTTTAAAAGGGGGAGTATAAAAGGTACTTTCTCCTGCCTTTCCATATCCCTTCGTGGTGTAACTGGAAACACATTCGACGCGTATTCGAGTGGTACACCTTTTACGTCTCCAGAATCAAAAGCCCTAATACTCCTACAACCTGTTATATAATTTTGTAAATGTCTGAAATTGTGCTAGGCTTTAAAATGCACTTAATACCTCCGAATTATATGCAACGCATTTCGAATATTTTAAATTCTTACAAATCTAGGTCATCAGCATAATGGCTGCTTCCCTAAACGACTAATATAAATGACTCAAGGTTATTTACTTAATAATGATGCTTTCGTGGATCATTTCCTAAGGAAATAATCTTGTATTTATGTTATGTGTGATTAAAATGTTTGCATGCATTAACAGAAATATGCTATTTTATAAACTGTGCTTTCTAATAGTGAAGAATGCTTGATCAACATGTTGCTGTATTTGTGACTAATCTTACTTGTCTGGCCTAATCAGAACAAGCCGACGAATTTTATCGTGGCAAAAAGTACAGGATAATTTTTGGCAAGAGCCTTGGGCACCAAACAGGTGATAGTCCGACTTTATTCAGTTCCATCAAAGTTTTGAAGGAGAACACCTGGGGGACTGGTGATGGTCTCCTACTCCTGTTTCCCTACCAACAGTCTCTTAAGAGAATTTTCGGCTCGCCGCATATTTCGAGTGCCCTATTTCGCATTGATTGCATACATTTATAAATACCCATGCCTTCTCCAGGGCCCTTCGGTACTGCAGTAACTGTCATTAACTACTTTCCCGTCTAGGTAGCTGCTTGATAATATATAAGTTATTAATTAGCATATACATGTATATAAATTAAGAAGTTGTAATCTGTAAGAATCAGTAGGAATTTAGAATGCGATATTTAGCTTAACTAAGCCTTGAAATAGTTTATTTCTTTGAGATTTAAACTAATTCACTATAATTAAGGTGTAGAAAACTTATTTCAAACTAATAACATGAATCGTTTCCAGCACAAAGGCAGAATAATGAGGAGACAGTGACAATGACTTAATTAGTTCAGCTGTGATTTCCTTACTTCTATGCTAGTTTTATTCGTGTTGCCTGAAATTTTTCTAAAGTGAATCAGTTACTACTGAACTTTCAATTTTAAAATTTAAGGTTTAAAATTAAACACATGTTTACTAATGAATTCCTTATCTACGTTGTTTCATATTAAAACAACGAATGAAGTTCATACGTAAATCTTTCATCTGTTATATTAATTTTTCAACTCTTTCTAACTAAACTGGAATACATAAAATGTATCTGGTGTATGGAAAAAATCATTATCTTCGAACAAAATATCAAATTCGTGAGCAGTAATTTTCTGTAGTCCTTCCTTTTGCACAAAACTCCAAGTTTCCAATCCTTCTAATAAGTAATCCTTGAAACTCCTCGTTCCTAGTTAAGATCTCTCCTCAATTCTATTTCCTTTGAGTTGTTAGTAGGTACGCATTAGTTCTGATCAACATAAATTAATCACGGTTGATTTCTGCTCAAACTAAATCATCTGAAATTAAATGAATCACTGATATCCTGGAACGAGTACAGGAGTGAATTAGTTTCGTTGCTTTCCGAAACTTTTAGAAATGATTATGTTACAAAGATTTTGTTATAAATTTAAATTAAGTGTGGATAAAATTTGGTCTTTAAAAGCACATTGTTTTACACGTTTGACAATGCGAGATATATTATTTAGCCTTTTATTGTTTAGCAATTATTTTCATATTTAATTTTTTTAAAGTTTCATTTGACAAATTGCGATGCTAACAGCTTAAAAAAAACCCTTTCCCATACCCCAGAATGCGCTTTTCAGTATCCATATGTTAGTTATCTCTATCTTATAATGTTTGTGTGAGGGAAAAGGTTAAAATTACCTTTTCAGATTAAAATAATTTATAAGGTATCTGCTAATATTAGCATAGAACCCTTAAATTTCCTAGTTTGCCAAACTCAAGCAACGTTTTCGGATTTTGGCCGCAATGTCACAAAAAGCAACTGGGAGACGGGAGACCTGAAGTTCATAATACGGAGACATAATTTAGTACTTAATGGATAAGGATTTCGTAGAAGAAAAAAAAAAAAAAAAAAAAAAAAATGGGGCGCAAAAAAAGGCTCGAATCAAAACGGCTTTATTGACAGAATGTCATAGATACAAAAACCTGTCTGGCTAACAGGCAGAATAACAAACCAAAGAGTTTTTGTAAGAGATATGACCTCCCCTAATTACAGTTGTTACGTTGCAGTGTCTATCGGAGCTCAATACGAAGTTATATAACATGTAATGAATGTGTAAGGTTCTTATTTAAATATTAATGTTTAATATTTAATATTGTTTAAACTTTCGTTCAATTACGGTAAAGCTCTTTTAAGTTTAGCTGAAGAATTTTGTTATTTATTATTTTGTTGTGTACAATTATTACGTATTATTTTACTGTGAATAGGGAATTCTTAGTGATTATATATTTTACTGTGAATAATGAATTTGTAAGGTTCTTATTTAAAATTTAATGTTTAATATTTAATATTGTTTAAACTTTTCGTTCGATTACGGCAAAGCTCTTTTAAGTTTAGCTGAAGAGTATAATGCAGCTAAAGGCTTTAATGTAGATTTTTGTTAATCCTTTCTCACGAGGCGGTTTCTTTTGGGAAAGTCAGGGGTTGGACTGCCCAATTGCAGTTTCCTCTATCTTTCGGGGTTCAACACGTGTTTTACTCGTTCGTAGGCGAATAGTTCTAAAGGGCGGCGTTATTTGACAGAGTTATGGGTTCAAAGCATTCTTTCTGGTTTGCACGGGAAAGGGTTTGCCATTTTTGGAAGAGGGGTCTGAATTCTTCGAATTCTGGAGGCTATTTATTGCCTCTGTTCTAGTTAGCTAGAGAAAGTTCAAGTTTTTGCTTAAGATTGGCTAATTCTTAATTTTAGTGTTGTTTGAGCCAATTGTGAATTTAGAGCCGTTACATTTTGAGCGTCAACCGAGGTTTCTAAAGCCGTTGCACGAGATGCAGGAGATGATTTTTTGGCAGATTTTACTGCGCCTTAGCTGTTTGGAATCTTTGACAGCGGGCCTCTCGGGGCCGGCCACGATCTGATGACCAGTTCCTATGGTTGGCCTGCTGCTGGACCAAACAGCGTGGCGGATAGCGGAGGTTTTCGTCCGAGTTCTTACCAACTTTCTAAGAGGGAGCGGAGAAGAGACGCGACGGCCCTTCCGGGCCCTTCTGGGAGAACAAGGCCGTTGCGTCCCCTTATGGCCGTTGCGTTCCCTTGTTTCTTGCTGAGGGCATCCATCCGAACGCGTGGCGAACTCCCTTCTTAGATGTCGACGAAGTTTTTTTTTCCTTTCCTACTGCATATTGGTTTCGATTCCTCATGGTAGTTTATTTTTAATTCCATGTTGAAAGAGATACAGTTTTCGGATGAAAATATGGAAAAAAGGAGCGGCTTCTTTTCCTCTTCTAATTCCGAAGGTTTGCGCTGATGATGCAAATTTATTGCTGAGATTATGGACTGTCGTCATCTCCACTTGTCTGTTTGCCTCCCTCCCCGGGAGTTGACTCAGGCGAACGCCTGGGAAGTACTGGCTAGGATCTGTACCTAGGCAGTCTCAACCACGGGGGTATACAAATTATCTTCACAGGACTAGAACCCGAGTATTGTACTCAGGTTGGTTCAGGCTTGGCAGGGACCGTACTGGTACTGTCGTGTCTGTTCCTTCGGCTGTGGTGGAGCTGCATAATACATTTGTCGACTGAGTTCCCGGGGGTTTGACCCCATTCAGTTTTCGTGGCGGCGACTGACAAAGCGGACAGAGCACCTTAATACAATGTGGTTTTGCCAATGGAGTGGTGCCCGGAGGCAAGGTGACAGCGTTTTAAAATTTGCAACGAAGCGTTCTGGCAATGCTTAGTAAAAGCCGGACGGGGACTGCGGGGCTTGCGCCCGCGAGAACGAAGGTCCCACGGGTGTTGGATATCAAACTCTTTATGGGTCCCGTATAATGAGGACCTCGGTGGGAGGTCCTTCACCCGGTGTGTCTGTGTCTGTCTGTTTGCCTGCCGTTATCCACTTAGTCAGCACAAACATTTCGAATTGATGTGAACATCGTAAGGACGCTTATTACGAGTAATGTTGAAGGATGATATTCGAATTTCTTGAAAAGCTTCTCTCGCTAAGATGCCACCGAAGAGAGGGAAGGACGAGTATTTTTCCCAGTTTATTTACGTTATTCACCTCGAGGTTTTGAATAGATACCTGCTACAGACTGTTGTTTTTCGCAATCAGTGGTTTTCGTTTCTTTATTTTCATTCTTTCTTTTTTTTAATAATTAATCTTCAGGATTTTGGCAGTATTAAATTCTAAAGCTTTAGCTAAAATTTTTATGTAAATGAAAATTTAAATATTTGCTGTTAATCAATCAATTAATAATTGAGAAAGTGTTATGAGTAATTAACAGTTGAAAAAGTGTTACAAGTAATTGATAGTTGAGAAAGTGTTAGTTATGTTTCTTTAATGTTAAATTGTCATGAATTTAAATTCTTGAGTACCTGTTTAAAAGATTAGTAACTGTGAGGTGTTTCACTATGATTTTAGTCTGGCCAGCTAGTTAAATTATAAATCTTTTGGAATATTAAATAAACGTCTTTTATTGATTATTAATTGTATGTTTTATTTTGAGTTTTATTTGTGGTGTACTGTAGGTCACCCATGTGTTTCTTACGTACTTTAATTCGAACCTGGATAAAACTTATTGAGGAAGTATAAAAATCAGTTTTAAGTGATTGTACTTATACGATTAGCTGACTTAATTTTCTGAATTGGTGAATAGACTTCTTTGGTTGTGGGATATATCTTTCCCTTGTGTTTTGAAGAGTTCAGAGCTGTATTTTAAATGTAAAGTGTTTTAGGGCTATCTCTAGAGCTGTACCGATATTTATATGTTTTTAGGTTGGAGATCTGAACTAGTTTTATTTTAGTGAGAGATAGCAGATTGACGAATTTGTTGCGGAAATGTATTTTTATATTTGTTTGATAAATAATCTTTGAGTCTACCAAAACACTATGTAGGATAATTTCTTTCCATTCTTTGATTTAAAGAGTTGAGAGTTGATATGATAACCTTTATTTTTCTGAGTTGTTGTTTTAAGTGAATTTGTTTAACTTAAAGTAAGTGCTATATTCCTCCAAAACATTAAAGAGTTAAGGTAAGAAGTTAGAAGTTTTGACTATTAAAGTTTAGTTATTTAGTTAGATTTTTTTTGTTGCGGCACCGAAGAAGAAGTCAGTTTAAAAACTTAAGAGTAAAAAGTATCCTTAACTTAACCTTTTTTTTTTTTTTTTTTTTTTCGCCGCACCGAGTAAGAAGTCAGTTGAAAAATTTAATTTAATTTTAATTTTAACGTTTTTTTTTCTACGTAACAAACGTGTCTTGGGATAACACTTTCCATTATTCAAGGAGAATCTATTTCAGTTATCTGGTGTTATTCGAAGGTGTCTTATCGCCAGATGTCTCCCTAAAGTATCCCAAGCAGGTTCAGTGAAACTTAAATCAGGATACCACGCTGTCTATTCCATTTTGTGGATATCTTCACTCTCTAAGATCTACAACAGCACGAGTCCTTTGTGGCCGTGTATTGTCTTCCATAAAAACGAACGAAGTATGAACCAATGGCCCCTTGTGGAATTGGTTCCCTATAGGGACCAATGGCCCCTTATGGGGAAGGATAACTTCATCACAATTACGATCTTAGGTAAGTTATCGAGTTTTACTTAATCTGAAAAGTCCAATAGTCCTAACACACGTAATACGAATTATTGCTATGTTTGGATTAATGAAAGTCGTGAAAAGGTTTTAGCAAGCCTTTTATTTAAAGAGAAATCATAACATAAAAGTACTTTCTTGTGCTCTAGCCGGAGCGTTAAAATCAATATGTCAGCAGTGAATAAAGCAAAGCCTAAAATTTAGACTATAAAAGCTGGCAGGAACTAAACGTAGCGTGCATGCACAGGTCCAGAAATACGCTCTGTCTTACAATTACAAAATTCCGGTTTAAATATTAGCTAACTCATTTACATTTCTGTGAGGGAAAAAAAAAAAAAAAAAAAAAAAAAAAAAAAAAAAAAAAACTATAGTAAAGTTTCAGATCCTAAATGCCGAAAATAAGAAGCTTCGGCCATCCGTTCACCATAATGCCATTCCAAGCTTGCCAGTCATTCTACTTACAGCCTTGCTACACGTACAATATCAGTTTCACTTGCAGAGAAAGCCTAAAAAATAGTCTTCCTTTCGTCTATTTAAGTTACCTTTGCTGACCCCTCGTGTTTTGCGTACTCTGTCGTACCCTCTGATGTCGTAGTGCTTATAACTTGCATAAGCATCACTTACTGAGTTGGGTTTTCTTGTGCTGATCGCAAAAAGCTCGTTTCAACAAAATCATGGGAGTATGTTGAAAAATAAATTTGTTGCTTAAATTTTACCCCTAGCGTATAAACATGCACTTGTTCCAGAGTCATCAAGAGAGAAGGTACTTGAATTATCTTAAATCCCTATTTAACACTGTGCATTACAGATACTTCATATTTTTTATTCTGTTCTATTTTGAAGACTAGGAATAAACATCAGAGTCCTTTCCTTTCATGACTATTTAAAAATTACATTATTTAGTACTTTATTGCATAAAGTAATGCATGATATTACTTTTTTATTAGTTTATTGCTAATGTCTTTCTGTGCTTATTTTTTTAATTAAATGTTAACTTATTTATGTACATTAGACAAGTATCACGTTTTACGTAGCACCTTCTATATATAACATTGGCCGCGTTTTCATATATTCGTAGAAAATGCTAGAATATAATTCCTAGAGAAAAGAAAGCAATGTTTTGTACAGTTTGAAGAACATTAGTAAGGTGCTCGCCATTTTGTTCGAAATATATATATTTGTTTGAAAACATTATTTTAAACATATTTTCCCGGAGAGTTTCGCTTGAACCTCCCATTCCTCTATATTCATTAAAGGTAATATATTAGAAAAGAATATTTTAGTTAAGTTGTAAATAATGAAGAGCATTATTTCTGTGTGTCTTTGTGATATCGTAGCCCTGTCATCCAGCTAGCAACTGAAGTAAAAACAATTGCGATTTATGAAAACTCCACAAATGAATTATCAAGTTTCCTTCTCAGCGAGATAAATGAATCTACTGTGGGGTTTGAACTAAAAAAACTTTACAGCGAAGGTAACTGACCACTGTTTTGCAAACTGCGTCTTTCGTCTCATATCTCCCTTTCATTGCACTTTCAGAGGAAGGCTGAAGTTAAAGACATTCTAAATGTTAAATTTCATCTATCTTCAACACATTCTAATGTGTCTATGTGGTGTTACAGTAGTTAATCCACCAGAAAATAGAAAGTCTTGTGACTCAACTCCCAGTAAGGCGGGTTAAATCCAGAATCCTGTTTCTAAAGAACTTAATAGTTTTATAAGGTTACGTTAGATTGCGACATATATGGAATAATAACTGCACATTTTGTGCACTTTGCTTCCCTAAATGCCATTTTATGCTTCAGGATTCAGAGAAAGCTTTCTTGTAATAATATTTTCTATATAACGAACTAAAAATGAGTTAATTATCCTGCAATAGGCTTTAAAACTGACAAATTTTAAATTAGAAATAGTTTATATGTTATACTCTAAATAAATCGGTCCCAAATGTAACAAAATATTATCTAGTAATTTAGCTTAATTACAAAAGAAGCAAAAGACGCATATCAAACTAAACATAAAATAACTTTTATTTCTCAATAACTTATATAAAAGGGAGATCAAGAACGAGCAGCGTCTGTCTTTAGTGTTAAATATCATCAAGAGTAAAATATTCTGAATAAATATTGTACATCCAAAGAATAGTTTGGTTGCATATTTTCCATATATACAGCCAAAAAATTCCCTACATACTTGCAGTATGTTTGGTCGAATATTTTCATTTATTAAATTTAACACCTTTAAGTATTTACTATAGATTTTAAGCTTTAGAAATTTATATACAATTTGAACCATATTTTAATTTCAGGGGAAAAGCAGTAGAAAAATCAACACTAAAATAGCACAGAATAATATAAATGATACATAAATTAGTTTCGAAAATTTAGCTGATATGCCGAAACTTTCATTTTATCTGATTAGGTGAAACATCTGAAACTAATTCTTATACTTTCATAAAGTATTTAAGTCGCTTTAAAGTTTTGACTCATACCATAAATCATAAAAGTGAAATACTTTTCTTTCCTTTCCGACCTTTGCACTTAAAATTAATTAAAATATTTGAAGTTAAATAATAAGGCATACGGTTACGTTTCGAAACCTCCGTATGAAAGTATTTTTATTAAAAACATTTCATTACGTCTGTTTCATTTTATGACAGTTAAGTGCATTATTTGAGCTTTACTCTGCGGCGACTAAATTAGAAAGAGCTAAAAATAAGTCATATAACAAAATCTAAATATGATTAAGTTTTTACTTCTTTAATATTAAAATGCAGATGCAAGATTTAAATTAGAAAAAGAATAAATTAAATCAATTTTTGGAAATTTAATTATTTTTAAAACTAAATACAGATAATTTAAATTAGAAATTTAAATTAGAAAAAGAATAAATTAAATCAATTTTTGGAAATTTAATTATTTTTTAAAACTAAATACAGATAATTTTATTTTAAAATAACACAAATTAGTTATTGAAATGTACTTTAAAGCGAAGATATTTGAAAATTTATGTCTGCTTAAATTCTAATTTTTTTCTTTAGGGAGAATGCACAATGAGTTTCTATTAATCCTATTAAAATTTTGAATGAAAACAAAATTGCACATGCCTGTTTACCTTAAAGTAAGCTATAGTTCAAGGAAATGGAATTCCTTACATTCCATAACAGCACTCATGGCCTGCGAGAAGTAGAAGACTGGGTTGCAGTGACTATAGGTCTGCTATAAATTTCTCATACACTTAATGTTTTAGAGAAGAATGCTTAGAAAGAAATTCTTATACAGTTTTATATGAACATCGCATTCATTAACTCTAGATTGTCTATGATGAACTTCACGATGTAGAAATAATTGCTTTGATATTTTTGAGGCTAAGACAGCACGCAAGAAATGAAAAAAAAAAAAAAAAAAAAAAAATAGCTCAAATGCGTATGATAAAACAAACTTTGCTCTGTAACCTTTCTATTTTTTCGATGACTTTATCTAGGGATAAGTTATCTTCTGCTAAATCCAGGAACGCTGAAGTTTGGGTGACAGTGTTTTTTAAAGATCTGCATCAAACACCTATCATGGAATGTATCTTTTCCAAACTTACATTTCTAGGGCGTGGCGTTCCATACTTTATTGAACTATCTGGTCAAAACTCTATGCCAGTATTGAAAGAAGCAATCAATCCGATAAAAAATGGCTGCTACTTGTTTTGAAAATGAGGCGTAAAAGAATACCAGCGAGGATATTCCTTTTGGCAACGGTAGTACCATTTTTGGCGACTTTATCGCCTGCGCCGGCAAAATGGAATAGTATCTGTTTTATTATATCGTGTGTTAATTATTTAGTAACATGAGTAATTTAACGTAAGGGCTGTAAAGAATTAAGTAATTCCCTTCGTGTATTTTTGGTATAAAGCTTTAAAAACTGTTGTCTTTGTTTAATTTATCAGCAGGTTTAGTCAATAAGTGGAACATCATTAGTTCATATCTCGGCGAGGGCATATTTGATTATTCAAACGAAACCTAAAAATTTCTACAGTGGTGTCCGAAATAAAAATATGATTAAAGTAAATTCATAAATCACATGCATTTTGTTAGCTGTATTTTTGCCTCTTTTCACAGTTGCAAAGAGAAGAAAATGTAAGAACTTACTGCATTGCCCCGTGTATGCTGTTAAGTTATATACAGCTAGCAACTGAAAAGTCCGATGAAAGCAAATTTTCGAATGCCGATAAGGTCGCATTGATTTTTCGCTGTTGCTACACTAGTCACCTAGCGTGATTTAAAATCAGTGGATGATAACTAACGCTACCTAAATTGGCTCGACCAGTCAGTGTCTATGACCACTCCCACTTTCAAGTATGGACAAATATAGTCAGATTCCTTTTAATGTGCTCTTGTGGTGTAAGCAGTTAGCATTACCAGCTTGCAGCTAAACGAAATATGGTTCGATTCCCGGCGAGAATATAACTGATATTTCATGTTTCCTGGCTAAAAAAGAGCGTATTAACTCTACATGGTTGACACAGTGAATAAACATATTAAGCCAATTTCATTCTAAGAAAACGCGTAGTTTATTCTCGAGAAACTACGAGCTACTTCAAGTTTCGTTAAAAGGACTTTTTGTTTCTCTATAATTAGGGAGATTTTTTAAAAATTATTTAACACTGTAGATGCCCTCCTTTTAAAAGAACGTTTATTATGTGAGAACTGCATTAGTAGCATTTATAGAAATCAAAGGAAAATATGAAGCAAATTTTCATTTTTGTGTAACAAGGCAAAAAGAAAAAAGTCTTGTTGCATTTTAATTTCAATTATTGAAGAAAATTTGATTTTTTATTGCGAAAGAAGATAAAAGTTTAGAAAGGTTTTGTAGGGTTTTGATTGATTATCGAGAAACGGTATTTTGCAGGACTTTTCGATTGCTATGATAAGCAGCAAAGGTATTTGCTACCAGAAGGAGCAAAAATATATGATTAAAAAGAAACGGTATTTTACAGGACATTTTGGTTGCTACGATAAGTATTTGCTACTATAAGTAGCAAATATATATGCTTACCAAAAAACGGCATTTCGCAGGGCCTTTTAGTTACCGCGATATGGAGCAAACGTACTTGGTATCAGAAGTAATAAAAATGAGTGTTTCATCAGATACGAATTGTATCATATTGCAAGCATTTAACATCAACCAAATGAGTGGCATATTTCCGTTGTCAACGCTAGCGCAAGTGGACAAAAAATTGCAAACCTAGTGACATACAGAAATATAAACTGCAATGAATTATCACGGAATATCTTTAATCTCAGTTTGAGTAAAAAATCATAATTATATGCATCTGGCATTATCAGCGACTCGTTTTAATGCTTCATCATTACCTCTACTACTTGCGATATTTCCCTTATACATGCTGCCTTCAATTGATGGAATTCATTTGTACAGATGTTAATTCTGTTAATTTGGGTTACACATTTATCACTCTAATTTAGGCTTATTTAAGGTTTCATGTGTTATTTAATACGATTACATAGTTTCTGTAGCTGTCCAGAAAATTTTTAAAAATATTTTATATTTGATTGAATGATAATTACTTCTCCACTTACTTCTCATCCTTCGAAACGTTTTGCAGAGCAACTTTACTCTTGTAAAAAATTAAACCTTTTCCTTATTCACGGTGATTTCGTTTTCTCAAAAACGCAAAAGATTTCCTCTCGTTACTATTTATAGACATAATTCCATTCTTAAGAGAGGAAAATGTTGATTAAATGCGGATAAATAACAATTAAATGTGACTCTATTACTAAATTGTAGTTACATGTAATCGATTGATTATTTTTCTTCATAATTTGCTTTTTCAAAAGAAGAAGTTGGTTTAAAAATCATAATAATCTCAATAATCATTTATGGATAAATTTATTTTATAAAATTTTCAAAAGTATGTTTCTTACATAAATATTTTGTAAACAAAAGGTCAAACATTTGACATGCGTAGTGATTAGTCAATTCGAATTCGATGTCTGGGAAAACGCTCAATTCCGTATGATGCTTCTATTAAAAGCAACTCCATGTATCCAAGATTACTTTCGCTGTACAGAGCAAGCATAGAGAATTCATAATAGAAATAAATAAACGTGAATATCTTTATGGGGTAAAAATTAATGAACAACATTTCAATAAAAAAAATTTAAAATTTATTTCCTATGAAATGGATTGAAATATTTCGAGAAATTTCAAAAATCCAAAGTAAAAAGAAATTTGGAAAGAAAGAAAATAATAAAAAAAAAAAAAAATACAGTTTGAAAAAGAGCGATAAGTTTTTCGATAAATGATGTTTTAAGACATTTTTTCAAGAAGTGAAATATTTTGGTTCAGCGCTGTTGATTAATAAATTAGGAAAACAGAAAACAGAAAACGTAAAGTAGAAAAATGATAAAAAAGACACAAAAAACATACTCTATTTAAAAAAAAGAAGCACATGGCTTAAGTTTACCTGTGAATCTGGTTTACTATTTTGTTGCAAAAAAGGAATGTAAATGTTTTTATTGCAAAATGGAAAAAAAGAAGGAAACAATATGAACAATTTTTCAATATCCAGTCTTTAAAAATATCAGATCACGAAAGTTTAGAGAAATCAAAAATCTTATTCAACTATTTTAATGGGTAAATTCATCTTTTTAATTTGTGTAATGCATGATTTTAACTTAGTGCCGCAGAAAATATAACAATTGTAAATGACTCGTTAAATTCAAACTAATATTCTTCATTGTAGACAAACTGGTAAAGTACTTTTTCTTTTCATTCTAATGTAATTATCTGAAATCACGTATTAATGTCATTATTTGTTATCAATGTGTCTTAAAACGCATTTGATAAAATCTCTGAATAAGTACTTTTACTACGCATTAAACCATTAATCCCAATAAGACATTTATGACAGAAAAGAACTTAAAGTACGTACAAATCGAAATTATTCAAATCATTATATTTTCTGTAATTACAAAAATGCGCCTGTATATTATGTATATATTCGGAATTTTATTATCTGAAGTATTATTTCGTTCTGAATTCCCATTTTCAAGTAACTGCTTACATATTTAATGCTTTGAAAATGTAAAATAAGGTTTTCTTTCAGGGTTATTATATTTTAATGTTTCATACACTAATCATTAATGTACTTTCATATAAAAATACCTCATTGATGCTGAAAACTGAAATTTTTAAAAATTATTAAAATTCAAATTTATTGTTTAAAATTTGTTGTTATCTTAGGTTAGTTAAGCGCTAAGTCTTATAATAAAATACACATAAGTTGGTTTTATTTATAATACAAATAGAGAGGAGAGATTTAATAACGTATTGAAACATTCTTTAAAAACTTTGCGGTATCAAGAGAATTGCCTAGGGATAATACTTATGAATAAATTTCGGACGCGTAGTTCGCTTAGTATAAAAATTAATGAGCATAGTTATTTTCCCTTATCATTTTCCATGTGCATTGCACCTTGTATTGAAATTGTATGTTTACAGAATTTTGGCTTCAGTTTTATTACGCAACTAGCGGTTAATCAGCATTCATTGCAATGCTATTTGAAGGATACAATTCTGTTACGAAATTTTTCCTCTTTATTTTGCATGGTTAGTGTTACCTGATACCAAGGTTGATAATGGTTCGGGTGAATTTAATTCTGGCAACTTCACATTCCAACCGCGCAGAACATTTCTAATGTTTCATTCTAAAATTTTAGGATTTTGCGATACATGCATAATTCATTCATCTTTCTAACACCAACTTGAATGAAGGCTGTAATCATAATTAACATCATAATGGAATTCACCAAGATTTAAATAAGCGTGCTGTGTTCGTATGGACCGAGCAGTGGGTTTGTACTCCAAACTATTTCCAGTGTTGCTTCCTTCCCGTTGTTTGTCTGTTTCAGATGGAAGGGCTTGAGCAGTGTGTGGCCAAACGTTTTCCAGTCTTATTTCTCGTTGCTCATTTCTTTCTGAAACTCTTTTTTAAAAACTGAAACTCTCTTTGTTAATGCCTTTTTCTTTCGAGCTTGAGGTGTACGTCGAGCAATCAATTTTCATTTTAGTGGCACAATGGATTTCAGAGCAGAATAATGTTCTGTGGCAACTATTACATATTCACTTTCATAAAGCAAAGAGAATGCGTATGATACAACAATACGCATGTTAATGCGTGAAAATTAAATATTTTAGGCTTTACTGAATGATAACACACTATAAATATTTTAATTTGTGAAGTAGAAACATTATCTTAAATAGCTGAGTTTATTTATTAAATTCGAGACAGATTAACCGTATTTGCCGGCGTATAAAACGCACTTTTTTTCTTTGAAAATAGGTCTGAAAAACGGGGTGCGTCTTATACGCCGATACTGCGTCTTATACTTCGATACTCAGTTTTTGATTACATTCATTTCTGGAAATTTCCTCTATTCGGAGTTATGCGATCTTTTTTTTTTTTCATGTGGAGTGTGGGAATATCACAATTACGAAGAATTCGGTGAATGTGCATGCGCTGTCATCGATGATCACAGCCGGGTTCGTTTAAGCTTTCCAACATTTGTGAACGACGTTGTGTGAAATTGAAAGTGCTCTTCAGTTTGCTCTGGAGATGAGTGTATGAGTTTTGACGAAGAAGATTAAAAGGCGTTCTTTCCCAGATAGACTGGGCATTTGCAGGAAAGATTGCTTTGCATTTGTTATTACTTTATATTTAAAATACTGTAAATTCGTTACAATGATCAGTAATAAAGTTTTATCCTCCAAAAATGTGTATTAAAAAGGCTTCTTATATGCCGGTGCTTCTAACACGCCGACAAATAGGGTAATAAGTTTTATCGAGCGGTAACACATTTTTTTTATATCTGAGTTTTCTGATTAAATTTGAAACATATGTACCTTACTCTTTGCAGATTGGTAAGTCAAAGCTTTTAAATCGCAGAGGTTTTAATCAAAAGTTCGTTAAATTATTGTAAAATATATGTATATAAAGACTGAGGACTCCATGGACTGATTTTTGAGAATTCGTTTGTAGGTAGTGACCTTCCTCTTGTTTTCAAGTTCGAGTGTGGCAAGTTGAATAAAGACTGGAATTAAACTGTAGTTTGTATAAAAGACAAATATTTATTTTTATAAATATAGATTGATAATGCAATTACTTAGTATCACATTGAGCACGTATAAAACGGGTGAAAGCATGTTTTATTTAAAATATTGCACGTAAGTTGCATAATAAGCACACACATACACATACGCATATAGGCTGAAATTTTAAGACTAATATTTTTAATTTATGAACTAACGCAGGAGTCCCAACATTTTTGTTCCTAAGAGAACATTCTAAAATATCTGTTGAACGGCGGGCACCATTTACTTTTTCAAGGTGAATTTATAGCTGGATAGAGTTATTACACGTACATAAAAAAAGGGATCTGTCACATTTCGCTTTGTGCTGGTATCTATGTTGGACGCAATTTCTATTTCATTAAAAATAAGAAAACTTTCACATAAAATTTTATTGAAAACTAAAATATTTTTATTGCGATCGCACAGCGTCGGGCACACGTTAAACGATCGGCGGGCGCCATGGTGAACGCAGGCATAGGGTTAAGAACCCCTGATCTAATGATCGTATTGGTTTGTAATCTTCAAATTCTATCGATAAATAGGTTCGGTAAGAAGACCACTTTCACGGGAAACCAAAATCGTTTGAAAATATTGTATCGCCTTAGAAAGATTTTAATATATCTATATTTTTGCGCTGGTGTTTTTATTTATTTATGTACGCAATACGAGAAAAATGCCATTATTTCAAGATTTAATGGGCAAATCTGAAATTTACAAAACTTGTTGTCATTAATTGTCTTAGTTAAATTCGTACTGTATAAAGTACTTCTTCCGCCTTCTTAGCATGCCTTCATGGTGTAGTGGTCAGCACGCTCGAAGCAAATTCAAGAGGCCCATGGTTCGAAATCCGGAAAGGGCATTTCTCATTTTTCATCTCTCCTTCTTCCAAAAAATAACCTAATGTCTGTACAGTAGCGTCCGAACTAAATGCTGATTCTTCACCATCAGGATTTGGCGATTGTGTCCCCTAAAACCCCAGTCGTCCTTTAAAATGGGAAGTATATAAGGTATTTCTCCCGCCTTCTTAGCATACCTTCGTGGTGTAGTGGTCAGCACGCTCGACGCGAATTCGAGAGGCCCGTGGTTCGAATCCCCGCCGAGGGCATTGCTCATTTTTTATCTCTCCTGCTTCCAAAAATACCTAATGTCTCTACAACTGCTATTTAAATTTGTGCATTTGAAGATTGATAATTTTTAATTTCGGAATGCAGATAAGGTATCTGATAAATATTAGCTATGAGATAGTTTTGAAATTGTTTTAACAGCATAATTATTTCAAAAATATTTCTTTAAAGATTTAATAAAACAGCCTGATGTAAATTTATTCCAGCTGAAATAAATAATTAATCTTATTTGTTATTTCAGATTATTTTTATTATAAAAATAGGGATGAACTTTCTTCCAATTCTTTATTATTCACATAATTTCATTTCAGTAGCAGCTATCTCTCCAAGCTGTTATTCGCCAATAAAAGTAATGACGCCAGTCGGCCGCCAATAACTGCTCAGTAGTGGGTATGATTTATATCTAAATGGTTATTGCACTTGGTAGAGTAAATAAGGAACAGAGTCCAGATGAGGTTTACGGAGTGACTTCTTAATAATTGTTGGTTATGTAAGAGCTCTTCTCGAATTTCTTCACGTTTATAATATACTGCTATTCTAATTGATTGATTGATTCGAGAAGTTTATTGAAGGAAAGATATGATTTTCGCATTTTCTGCTTAATACAACCGCTTAAATAAAAGTAAATATTTTAAATTTCCTTTAGAGGAGCTTCTTAAAAATAGCTATGTTTTAGTTAATTTTCAACGGAAATCTTCCGCATGAAACACTGAAAGTTTAATGAGTGATATACAGGTGATTTACGCAATCGAATTAATACAATAATTATTCAAAGTCAAGACAATTCACATCCTTATTTTTTTAATTATCCGTATCGAAATGCTACTCGATAATTGTAACATTTATGCTGTTGTTTTCTTTATTTTATGCAAATATCACACAAAGAAATGACATTAATATCCTGCTTAAGTTTAATATTGTTACGAATTTGGTATTTAAAAAGCTAATGTTAGTTCAATTATAAATTAAATGGTTTTATTTCTCGCGCAGTGCAGCGCGTGACGAATATTAAAAGAAAGCTAAGCCGGAAAAATTAAAAATACAAGAGCGCGTGCGTTAAATAAATAAATATCTCTTTTTGATTTCGAGAAAGTACTGGAAAATTCTAGCGCGTGATTTTAAAATCTTATAAAAGGAGGAAAACATCTCAGTTTGTAGTAGTTGCTTAGTTTGTTGTTGTTTAGAAAACTGCCGTTGTTGATTATAGCGAATTCGCGGATTAGCGTTCTTTAGCTGTTTTGAATTACGTTCTATTGTACATTTAAGTAGTTAAAAGATAACTACTGTGAGATATTGTGATACTGCATGATAATTTGAGAAAATTTAAGCATTTCTGTTGTGATAATAATAAATTTTTGTTCATTTTTCATCGGACTTGTGCATTCATTTCATAACGAACCCGTACGCACGCAACAATTTTTGGTGTCAGAAGTGGGATTTGAATGCCAATAACAAGAGGGATGGAAGAACAATTGAGACAGCTCATTACTGCTTTTGCTGCTTTCCAAGAAAAGATGGAAGCTGGCCAAACATCTTTTAAAGAAGAAATGAAATTGGGCCAGGAATCCCTCAAGGAAGAAATGAAAACGGCACAGGAACAAATGAAGTTGGGCCAGGAATCCGTTAAAGGAGAAATGAAATTGGGCCAGGAATCCGTTAAGGAAGAGATGAAATCTCTTAAAAATGAGATGAAAGCAGGTCAGGACGAAATGAAAAGAGAAATTACCTGCGTAATAGAAAATAAATTTGAGGCTATGGAAGGCAGAATAGACGCGGTTGAAACTAAAGTTGGACAAATAGAAGAAAGAGTTTCTTCGGTAAAAGAACAAGTAGAAGAAAGAATTTCTTCTGTAAAAGAACATATAGAAGAGAGAGTTTCTGCCGTCGAACAACAAATTGATGATAGGGTTTCTGCTGCCGTCGCCAAAGAAGTTGACAGCCTAAAGAAGTGCATAGCGACGGTAGGAAACAATTCTGAACGTCTCAAATTTTTATCGATGCCTGCTCGTTCCGTTCTGAAACTATCTACATATGATGGGAAGACCTCCTGGCAGGTGTATAGGACACAATTTTCTATCGTTGCGTATGCGAATGGATGGGATTCCCAAGCTAAGGCCTGTCATCTCGCCGCTTCTCTGAGAGCAGACGCAGCGGATATCCTGCAGACGCTTCCCGAAAATCAAAGGCTAGGTTTCGAAGCTCTATCCGGCGCATTGGAGCTGCGCTTCGGCGAGAAATGTTTAAAAGACTACAGCAGGCTCCAATTAAAATCTCGTCAACAGAAGCTCACCGAAACGCTTCAGGAGCTCGCCACGGATGTTGAAAGGCTGTCACATCACGCCTTTTCGGAGTGCCCGACAGAAACAAGGGAAATCCTGTCCCTGCAATATTTCATCGATGGCATCCGGGACCCTGAAATACAGAAAGCACTGCGAATAGCGGATGTTAAAGATCTGAAAAGCGCTTTAGTGTATGCCATGAAATTTGAGGCAGCCCAGCAAGCCACCCGTCGAGACCGTCATCCAGTCAGAGCTGCTCAAGTCCAGGGGCCAGGGGATCAAGTCACTGCTCGTCTAGACGATTTAACTAGACAACTGAACGCCTTGAGACAGAATATTGATGACAAGAAACCGACCGTAAAGTGCTGGAACTGCGGTGCTGAAGGACACATCCGACGAAACTGCAGAACATCCCAGGGCACGGATGCTAAGACCGCTCCTAACAAACAGCAGGGAAACTAATTAGTGGCCATCTCGCGGGGCGGAGGTTGCCAGATCATGAAAAGCCCCAGTTTAAAGCGCTTCAGATTTCTGCAGTGAGAGGCGGCAGTAATGGACTTTTCGTAATAGGACATATTAATGGAGTTCCCTGCAATATGACGATAGATACAGGAGCCAACGTTACCATCATCCGAAAAGATTTGGCTCAACAACTGGGAAGCAAACTTATCTGGACGGCGCCCTGCGTTACCCTACAGACTGTGTCCGGTGAGAAGATCAACATCGATGGAAAAGTAAATGCTAACATCACGTTTGGAAGTGCCGCTTACCATCACACGGCATATGTAGCAGAGATCACTGATTCTTGCATACTCGGATTGGACTTTCTAAGGAAATACAATTTTTCCTTGGACTTTAAAAATAACGAATTGCATTCTACATCTGAGGACATAGCGTTATTTGGAGTCAATGATGAAGTTAAATCTGTCCATAAAATCATAGCACAAGACAATATCACAATACCGGCAAGAACAAAAATTTTACTTCCTGGATCCATAGCCGAAAACAGAAATTTCCGCTACGGCATCATAGAATATCCCAATAACTGTAATAACCCAAAAGGAGTACTAGTAGCCTCAACACTCGTCGACCTATCCAGAACGGTTATCCCGGTGAGAGTCGACAATGTAACTGAGAAGGGGAGAATTATTAAGAAAGCTGAAGTGGTTGCGGCATGTACTCTAGTAACCATCGTTGAAAGAAAGAGTAACATCCAAGAATCCGTGTCCTCAGAGAGAATTACATCGGAGTTATTGCAGAATGCGCAATTAAACGATGAAGAGAGGAATGCTGCCGATCGCGTCATTAAAGATCTTCAAGTTGTTTTCTCCCGCTCGTCTTCTGACGTGGGTCGAACTAGTTTGACACAACATAGAATAGATACCGGCGATCATCCCCCGATCAAGCAACATCCAAGACGTCTACCGTTTGCTAAACAGGAAGAAGTGCGAACACTGTTAAAAGATATGAAAGAAAGCGATGTCATCGAGCCTTCAGTAAGTCCATGGGCATCTCCCATCGTCCTAGTCAGAAAGAAAGACGGCTCAACAAGATTTTGCGTCGACTATCGCCGGTTGAATGAGGTTACGAAGAAAGACAGTTACCCTCTTCCTAGAATTGACGACATTCTAGACACTCTTTGTGGCAGCAAGTGGTTCTCAACACTTGATTTAAAGAGTGGGTATTGGCAGGTAGAAATACAGCCTGAAGACCGAGAAAAGACGGCATTTACTACGGGACAAGGTCTTTGGCAATTCAAGGTGATGCCGTTTGGACTGTGTAATGCGCCGGCAACATTCGAACGTCTTATGGAAACTGTTTTGAAAGGCCTTTCCTACGAAGCCTGCCTCATATACCTGGACGACATCATCATCGTCGGAAAGAGTTTTGAAGAACATTTAGAAAATCTTAGGAAGGTGCTTCAGAAACTGAAAGAAGCCAATCTGAAGCTGAGTCCCGCTAAATGCAAATTGTTCCGAAAGGAAGTGACTTACCTGGGACATGTCATCTCTGCAGAAGGTGTGCGCACGGATCCTGAAAAGGTATCAGCCGTTAAATCCTGGAAACGTCCCGAAAATGTCCATCAGCTGAGAAGCTTCCTAGGGCTTTGCACCTACTATAGGAAATTCGTGACGGACTTTTCTTCCATCGCAAGACCCCTACACAAGCTGACAGAGAGCAACCAAAAGTTCTTGTGGACAAAAGAATGCGAGGATGCATTTAACAACTTAAAGGAGGCTTTAACATCTGCTCCAATCCTGACGTATCCTCAGCTCGACCGACCATTTATTCTCGACACCGACGCGAGTAATGAAAGTGTTGGTGCTGTTTTGTCCCAAGAAATAGACGGCCAAGAACGTGTAGTGGCATACTGGAGCAAGTGCCTGTCTAAACCGGAGAGAAATTATTGTGTCACCAGGAAAGAGTTGCTCGCCATAGTCAAAGCTGTAGAACATTTCCATCATTATCTATACGGGAGAAAATTCCTCCTCCGCACGGACCATGCCTCATTGGCGTGGCTTTTAAATTTCAAGAATCCTGAGGGTCAAATAGCCAGGTGGATACAGAGACTCCAAGAATATGACATCACTATCCGTCATCGTAAGGGATCATCACACGGAAACGCCGACGCCCTGTCTAGAAGACCTTGCCAAGAAAGCTGCCGATATTGTTCCAGGGTGGAAGCGAAATACGAGCTGCTGACTCCGGTCGCAAGACAAATTACAACATCAACATCGGCTGATCGAGAACCGTGGAGTGATGATGAAGTCAGGAAAGACCAGCTGGAAGACCGCGACATTAAACCCATAATTGATTTAATGGAGTCATCAAACAGAAAACCTACCTGGCAGGACATTTCTATCTGTAGTCCTACAACCAAACAATATTGGGCACTCTGGGATTCACTTCACATTCGAAACGGCGTCTTATACCGGAAATTCGAATCGGATGATGGGAAGACGTTCCGATGGCAACTTATACTTCCAAGATCCCGCATTCCTGATGTCCTTAAAGAGTTACATAGCACCCCTACTGGAGGTCACTTTGGAATAATGAAGACCTTGCAGAGAGTTCGTGAGCGCTTTTACTGGAATAATGCAAAGGATGACGTGCAAAAGTGGTGCCGATCTTGCGATGCCTGTGCAGGTCGGAAAGGACCGAGGAGACGCAGCCGAGGCAAGCTGCAACGTTACAACGTAGGGGCGCCTTTTGAACGTATCGCCTTTGACATCCTGGGACCTCTGCCACGAACTGCTGATGGCAACAAATACATACTCGTTGTCATTGATTACTTCACCAAGTGGCCTGAAGCTTATCCTATTCCTGATCAAGAGGCTGTCACAGTAACTGAGGTAATGATACAGCACTGGATTTCCAGGTTCGGAGTGCCTCTTCAGTTACATTCCGATCAGGGAAGGAATTTTGCCTCGGCAGTAATCAAAGAACTATGCAAACTACTCGGCATTGACAAAACTCAAACGACGCCATTGCATCCCCAGTCGGACGGCATGGTAGAGAGGTTCAATCGAACCATCCTTTATAACCTCTCATTAGTGGTTTCCAGAAACCAACAGGACTGGGACAAGAAATTACCACTCTTTTTACTGGCTTACCGCAGTGCTGTCCACGAGACTACCGGCTATTCTCCATCACAGATGCTCTTCGGTCGTGACCTTCGTCTGCCTTGTGATCTATTGTTTGGCCGCCCTCCGGATGCTCCTTCATCGTCTGAGGAATATATTCAAGATCTCCAGGCCCGGTTTGAAGTGATGCACAACTTTGCACGAGAGCAAGTCAACCTGGCGACGGAGAAGATGAAGACCCGCTACGACACAAGAGCTACTGAACATCAGTTCCACGAAGGAGACAAGGTGTGGTTGTGGAATCCGACTCGACGGAAAGGACTTTGTCCGAAATTACAGTCACCTTGGGATGGCCCGTATACAGTCCTAAAAAGGCTGAATGACGTCGTGGTTCGGATTCGTAATTCTTCGAACTCTAAACCTAAAGTCGTTCATTACGACAGGTTAGCTCATTTCTATGGCCATAGTACGTAATGTAAATAATTGTAAATAGTATCAGACCATGGTCCTTTTTGTTTATAAATGAGTATTTAGTATTTGATTTGTATTTAGTATTTGATTTGCATTTAGTATTTGATTTGTATTTAGTATTTGTTTTGTATTTAGTATTTGATAGCATTTGATTTGTTTAAGTTAGTTATTGCATTTATTGTTTATATTGTTTGATATTGTAATGTAATGTTTATGCCTCAGTTGCATTTATGTCACAGTTGTAAGTTTAGCTTCCTGTCCAGGGATTGTACTGCCCGGGACGTGCAGTCCTTGGGAAGGGGGCAGTGTTACGAATTTGGTATTTAAAAAGCTAATGTTAGTTCAATTATAAATTAAATGGTTTTATTTCTCGCGCAGTGCAGCGCGTGACGAATATTAAAAGAAAGCTAAGCCGGAAAAATTAAAAATACAAGAGCGCGTGCGTTAAATAAATAAATATCTCTTTTTGATTTCTAGAAAGTACTGGAAAATTCTAGCGCGTGATTTTAAAATCTTATAAAAGGAGGAAAACATCTCAGTTTGTAGTAGTTGCTTAGTTTGTTGTTGTTTAGAAAACTGCCGTTGTTGATTATAGCGAATTCGCGGATTAGCGTTCTTTAGCTGTTTTGAATTACGTTCTATTGTACATTTAAGTAGTTAAAAGATAACTACTGTGAGATATTGTGATACTGCATGATAATTTGAGAAAATTTAAGCATTTCTGTTGTGATAATAATAAATTTTTGTTCATTTTTCATCGGACTTGTGCATTCATTTCATAACGAACCCGTACGCACGCAACAATATACTGGAACTTTAATTTTATTTCCAGTGGATAGGCAAAACATTACAAAGAACTAAAATCTTAACCAAGTATTACAAGCAATAGAATTAAAAACAAAAAGACCGAAGTCATTGCCTAACGAGCGCTCTTGCCTTGCAGTATCTCAACTATTCTATAAAAGAGCCTCACATCGAAGGTGGCCCCTGTCCATTTCTTCTCCAGAGTTATAAAGTGGGCAAATAGGATATATACTGGAACTCAAAATAGTTATTTGTTCGCTATGAATTAAAAGAACTGTTGCTTTTAAAATTCCAGTATTACATATTTCTCTAAATTACGATATCCTATGGAAGAATTCAAATTACTAAATGTTATAAGCTATTTAATCTGTCAATTATTAAAAAATAATACATACGCATAATGTGAGGTGTAAGGTCAATTTGTAACTTAAGATAAGTTAAAATTCGAATTAAGTGTAAGAGAACTTCAATCTATGCAAATACACTATATTTTCTTAGTGTATTTACGTATTTAAAATACTTTAAAACGCTTCATACTAAAATCATCTTTGTCTCCTCCAAATCCCGCTAATTTCCTTTTTTCCCTTTTCTTTTATTTATTTTAAAAAGGTGGCATGACGAAACACAAGTAAGTCATTCTTGAACTGTCTCTAACTTTCCCACCTGTGTTCTGAATAATGAAAAACAATCAAGTATCCTATTCTGTGGTATTGCAAATTGCAATACAGAACTTAAATATATTCATAAGAATTTTAATAACAAGAATAGTTATTTATCGGGGACACTACTTTATTTTTGAATGTATGGAACTTATCAGTTACCTATTCTGTAAATCATATTCCTATATTCAGCTTTCCAAGTTATTGTTACAAGAAAGCTAAAAATATGCCGAACATAACAACATTTCTTCGATCAGCTGCATTTCTTAGACGAAACTTAATTTATAACGTGATTAAAGGAAAGAGCAATGTAAATCTGAGTTCAAAGAATTTAACATTAGGAGATCATATTTACGCTAGTACAAATTATGCTTTGAAATGTTTTCTTTTTCTTTAGTGGTTGTTGGATAACATGCTACTTAATATCAACCTAACTAGGTTTTCTTGTAACACTTAATTTAGATCCAAATGAATTAATTGACTACAATCAAATTAAGGCGCTAGCTGGATTCTGTGGGGCGAATTATCACAGCTGTAATTTCTGTAAGTAATAATAAATAATAATAATAATAATTTATAATGATACAAAAGTATACAAGACGCGGAAAAAAGAATAAAATTACCATACCTTAACACATGTAAGGTGGTTAAACTAAAAAAAAAAAAAAAAATTCCATTTGGTTTCCTTAATGTTCCAAGACATCTTAGACGTAGGTCCATCGAAGCTAGGAACAGAAATGGCAGACTCTGCGACAACCTAAAGTTAGCCGGAAAAAGGGTTTGCACGTAACCCTATGTTTAAAGTGATTAACATCGGGAGTTCACGAAAAGTTAATCTGGCGTCGTTTTAAAACCGTTATAATGTACATATATCTTATAATTATAATAAGTAATATTATAATGTAAATAAGTAAGTACCTTCATTAATATTACAGATAATTAAAACAAATATTAATTTTTGTTTAACATAACTTCAAAATGAAATCTGCTTCTGAGGCTGTCATTTAAATTTTTGTGAATAAAAATACCTGTACATCAAACCTGTAACTTATTTTTTACAGAAAAAGAAAATTTTCAGTTTAACAATATTAAAATCTACTCATAACTCTTCGAACAACATAGAATCAATACTCTTAGAAAAATAGATATTTGTAGCAGTACACCTTGAAAATGAAGGAAATCGAAGGACTCGCTTTTTACTTATTACGTGCTCCGTCCTTAGACACTAAACGGAAATGGATGGATGCCCCGTGGAGGTCATGTTAAGGAAAACTGGCTTGTAATCACGTTACTCATTGGGAAAACCACGTAAACGCCCATGCAGCCAGCCTGTTCACCGGGACTCGAACCCCGATCCAAACTACCAGTATTCAGCGGCAGGAATCAAGGATTGGGATAAAAATAAACATACGTTTAACTATTAGAAAAATCCAAAAGAGAATGAATTAGTCTACTTTTTCCGAAATGAACATATTTTACTGAAAAGTGTAAATTGTTAAGAATAATTAAAACTTTTGAATTAAATGCAAGCCTAAATTTAATCCCTAGACATTTCTTACGCTGCATTACTGCATGGTTTCCATGTTTACAAAAAATTACAAAAAATATTAGCTAAACTGCATGTTATATACATAATGCCGCCCAGGCGGGAAATAGTTAACGAATCTGACTCCCGTACCGAAGGGCCCAAGTTCGAATCGTGGAGAAGGCATGGCTGTATGTAAATGTATATTGTATACGAGGCAAAGAGGCACTCGAAATATGCGGAGAGCCGAAAGTCCTCTCGAGAGGTTGTTGGTGGAGGAAGAGGCGTTGGAGACCCTCAGATCTTCGGACCTGGGTGATGTCCTTCAAAATTGGGTGGAACTGCGCATGAAATCTGACTGTTACCACTATGTTGATCTGGCCAAAGACAGGGCAGTCTTATACTTCTTGCCTCGATAATAATTCATGAGATTAATATGATTACATCAGACCAGTAACAACAACGACAACACATGTAACTTGTTTCATTTCTGGAATAAGGTAAACAAATGTAATTTATTTCATGGGTTTACTTGTAAACTCTGTTAGAAGTTAACCTTCCAAATGTAATCGAACATGAACAATATTGTAATGAGCTTTATAAGATTCTTTTAAACAGAATACTAACAAAAAATGTGGAAATTAAGTGAAACTAAGAAAATTGTGATAACTTTTGTGCAAACAGAATTGGAAGGTTGCAATAAATTGCTTTTCTAAGAATTTAAATTTCTTTGTGTTAAATAGAAGTAGTTAATATTATTTTTATTCAAACTGCCTGTCTGGCTTAACTTCTCTTCGTGCCGCGACACAAAGAAGAACAGAAAAAAAAAAAAAAACAAAGCTCTCATAAAAATAATACGGCTATTCCGGTCAAACGAAGAATAGAAACTCAGAGCGTTTATCTGGTCTGCAGGATACAGCTCTTGTAGAACTTGAATCTTGTATGGATACAACTGTACAATTTGTCACACAACCTTCCGTATTGTCGACCAAGGATAACACAAATCACGTGACACCGCTTGAACACTTGTCGAAAAATATTGGGAACCGGACCACGGCAAAGGCAGTAAGTACAGGGTGGCCCAGAAGTCACTTTACATTTTGAAAATTAAATAACTTTTTTCCTATTAATATATTTCTTTTTCTCTTTTCAGAATTAAAAAATATAATCCCTGGAAATTTTTGGCATGGATAAGTTTACAACAGAACAACGAGTGAAGATAATTGAATTTTACTTTGAAAATGGACGGTCAATTGTTGCAACGCATATATGCGCCATTTTAATGTTCGACATCCCCCTAGTAGGCCTGCAATAAGGAACTTAGTGACGCGTTTTCAAGGTTCAATCAGTGCAATCTTTAAAACCAGCAGACTTTCAGAAACGAGTAAATTATGCTGTCAGGTTTCAGAGAACTGCAAGAAATGACAATGAGTTTATTCAAAAGTTGATCATGGGAGATGAAGCTCATTTCCATTTGAATGGACATGTGAATAAGCAAAAAATAAAAAAGAATTAATTAAATACAGTCATTTAAGAAAAAGTTATTTAATTTTCAAAAGGTAAAGTGACTTCTGGGCCACCCTATATCTCCAACAGTTTCATTTGGAATCCGTTTCCATCCTCTTCCTCATAATGAACACAATCTACTCAGACTCTGTAAATTTAGTAATCATCTTCTCCAAACCCTGCTTTGATACGGGCATTTTTCATAATCCTTTCAATTTTCGATGGCAGTGCAGTTGAAAAATTACCGGCATTATGATAAAACTATTAATAAATCACAATAACGATCAGTAAAGCACGATCTTTCTTTGTAAGGCCATGGAGAAGAAGGATTTTACGGCATTCACAACTGACCTTTCTACCTAAAACGCTCCAACTTCGCATAGTATACTTCCTAAAAAGAGCCATCTGTCGCTCCAAATTTGATCTATTAATTTGTATTGCCGACACCTTTTCCCCATGATAACTAATATAAATATGTCTACCAGAATGAGTTTTAGGTTGATCTAAATAGAGTAAATTTGATTATGACCACTCTGTTAAGTACTATAACTTCGCAACATCCCTCTGCTCTTCTCTGTATAACTATTGTAAAAAATCACAAGAAACGCTTTCAGCTGTATTATCTGTAAATAATACTTTTATTAATTTATTTTCTTCAATGTTATGGATATTGCAGTTTTATATTATGATTATGAAGAAGAGTATTGTAAAAGTTTAAATAAACAATAATCTGTTGTCAAGGAACGTGCTAATGTCTAACACATTAATTTCTTAAGAGAAAATATTTTCGGTTATCGAATATTTCGGGTAAGTAACGGCTTTCAAGAATGACTTACATTCGTAATGAATTGAAAGAAAAACTGCATTAATTACTTAAATTTTGAGAAATTATTTTCCCTGGGGTAAATATGCCGTAAATTTGATTTAGCATCACATCTACTAATTTACAAACAATTAAGAATTAATTTCCTTCAACTCAAATAAGAAACTAACAAAGAGAGCCCAGAGTATTTATTTTTCTTGAAAAATCAAAATACTTATTATACGTTTCTTTTCATAAAATTATAATGTAATTAAATACTTCTATTAGATATACAGAATGAACATTTAAACAACTTACTTTAAATTATACATATAAATAGTAGCTTCATACTTACACTTGAAAGTCTTATTTATCTTTCATACAGCCCACCGATTTCTAAGTAGCAAAATAGTTAAACATTGTTCTGCTGCATGAATAATTTTATAGTTCTCATAATACGAATACGAACCAGTTTCCCTTATCATGCTCACCATGAAAGTTAACCACCTTAGGAAAATAACCTTCATGTGCTTTACCGTATGATTACAAATTACGTAAAAGATAAATCATATTATTTACTGTATAGTACACGTACCTTGTGTCCCTTACCTTAAATAATAGGATTTACCTTTTATATAATTTGAAACATTTGAGCTTTAGGGAGGAGAGTGCAAGTAAAACATGTTTCAAGAAAGTGATGATGTATCAATATATTTCGTAAATTATTACATTTATAATAATAATGGTTGTTCTTGTTTCATTCAAATCGACCATAAATTTACTAATACCAAATATAACTATACTTATAAAGTAAAGATTATTTGAAAATAAAAATGAAATTCGATTTTTTTATTCTATAATGATAACATTGAATTAATATGAATATTATACAGTATTGGATAATACCACTATCATTTTTAAAGATCACATTCTGGTTGCGATCATTTTAATTAGTTTTTACTTTAGTTTAGTTTTTTAGTGTTCTAGTTAAAATGTATTATAATTTTTTTAATCTGTTATTTTAGTTAATAATTCATTATCTTTAGTTAAAGATTTATTCAGTATTTTTACCTAGTTTTGGATATCTTTTTCAATTCAATGAAAAAGGAATGGGCTGTCAACTTTAGTTTGCTGCCTTCTTGAATGAAAATAAATTCAATCAGAGGGATACTGTTAAAAAAATCGATATTATTAAATATTAATCCGGAATTAGATTAAAGATAACCCGTATTATACTGAAACTCGGAAAGAAATCAAGTATGAAAATAAAATTGAAATAAAGACAGTAAATAAATTCTCACGAAATGGAAGAATAACTTTTGTGGATTTCTCTAAATACCCAAAATTGCAGGATATGGGTGACCGGAGAATCCGTTTAAGCTGCAGCCATTACCTCTTCACTCTCAAAAGGTGGCTGTATTGAGCGGAATACCGTTAGCGTTTGTCGTAGGTTTACCTGCTTCGTTACTGGCAAGCAGTATGAAACACTTTTGCGAAGTCATGTCCTTCCGGCGCTTCAGCAACGTCAGTGTGTGGATCGCACAATATCAATGCATAAGGACGCCCCTCCTCACATTGCTACTAGTGTGAAGCAGCTGCTGTTCACTTATTTTAGAGATGATAGTATCATAAGCCGCCATTTTCCAACAACGTGGCCGCCTAGCTCTCCGAACTTCAACCCATGTGACTTTTGGCTTTGGAGATATCTGAAGAATGTTGTTTACAGTGGGCGGATTGCGAATCTGGCTAATCTGAAAGCAAGCATCACGCACCATATCCGTAGCATCAGCACAGGTACCCTCCGATCTGTTGTGGAATATGCAGTTTTGCGCTCCATTTAGCAACGGAACAAGGAGGTGGGCAAGCATATCAAATAACTTATGCGTTAATCATCCATAAGGTGTTTGTTTCGTGAAACCTCTTTTCTCACTATCGCTGTTTTCTCTGTAAATACGTATTCTTGCCCTTTCACTAATAAAATTGTCGTAAACCCTTAGGCTCTGTTCAGACGGCGGCGTAAAGGGCATAGAGGCGTAGTCATAAGGGCATAAAATACGGGAATTCCGTTCATACTAGGGAGAACGGTGTGTAAGCCGTGGCCAATGAGAGAAGCTAAATTCGCGCATACGTGGATGTGTCTACAACTTTTCCGCGCTGTTCTCCTGCTCGATTGATTTCCCGCGTTCGCTCTGCTTGTTTAGTGACAGCGAAATCTTCTGTAGAACGCCGCTTCGCTCTGATTGGTCGACGCTTATCCCAAACTCGGCGTAAAGTTGAAAACTTTGAACCCTATGCCACGAGCCCTAAACCAGATATTGTGACGTTGCACAGACAACCTTGGCAACGGAGCTCGGCTTTAATCACTTATGCCGTTTACGCCCTCGTCTGAAAGGGGCCTTAGAGTCTATTCTTTCCTTTCGGCTATACATCCGCAACAGCAGTGTGGTCATTAACAGCGCCATCTATCGAAATGTTTTGGAACTATTTTTTCCTTCACTAAACAAAATTCCATTTCCTCAGGATTGTTCTGGTAAAATATGAAGTTATTCTGACCTGTAAGTTTTAAAGTTAGAGCGTTTTGAAATTGAAACTTAAATTATAATCAACCTGCAGAATCTTCGGAATGCTAAATTTTTCTGTGTGCGTTTTCCTTGTTAAGAAAAATTAACAAAAAGTATCTTTTAAGAAATTAAAAGAGGTGTATTGAGTAAATTGGGAAAAATTAACAAAGGTGTCTTGAGCAAAACTTGGCAAAGTGGCGAATTTCCAAACAATTTAATTTTAAAATTTACTTCAGCATTTCCTCGCATTTAAATTATCGTTACAACTATCTCTTTAAAAATAATATTACTATTAGTATCATCAAAATAATAATAATCTACATAAACTAGAAATAAAACATATCCAAGGAATAGTCGGGTACAAGGAATTTATTACGCAATATGAGATAAAATCTTCAGGCACCTTGAAATTTGCAAACGATTGAGCACGATTAAAGAAAGTAAACATGATATTGTATTTTTGCGCTAACAATATTATTTTATAATATTAATAAATTTTTAGTTGCAGCAGGATTAAGGGGAAAAATATTAAAATTACAAGAGACGAAATTTTAAGATACTGTGAAAAATTACGTATTACTGTAAAAATTACGTAATTTAGACTGGTTCCAGAGTAAACATTCTCTAATGCTAGAATTATTAAATATTTAGTTACACAGCTGTTAAGATTGTTAGAGAAAGCGCCGCATGAAACGCATTCGTCTGTGACTACTTTGATAATTAATCAAATAACTTTAAGCAATGGGGCAAAACACCCTTAAAATTAAATGAATTTAACTGATTTAATACGCATATAACAAGAAATGTATAGCATCCCACTAGGTAACCGTTTCCCACTTTTCAGTTCGATTTTGTTTTGATCAGCGAATATTATTTTCACGAATCTTCAAAAATCTTGCATAAGAGGATTGAGAAATATTTACTTGAGCAGCAGTATTCCATTGACTAATGTTTTAGAGATGGTCCTAGCGGTTTATAAAGTCCGTTTTATTCCTAAAATCATTGTGCCTTTTGTTAGACACTACGATCAAGATGTCAAAACAGAATATAAATTAGTCTTTTCTAGAACACAACATTCAAAAACGTATAAAGTTCAAAACGAAGGAAGACAAATTTTCCAGCGAAAAAGCAAGGTCAGTTAGAATCCCCTGGTGTTAATCTGGTTAGTCCAGTTGATCCTTTTTAAACTTAGAAAAAGGTTTTCTTTGTACATGCTTATTTTAAATCGAAATCGAGATACTTTGCGACATGTCTCCGTCATCTGGCAATTTCTATTCTCTATTCCGGCCTTATTTGACAATTTTATCTTTGATCAGGCGAACTTACCTCAGTTAAAAAATTTTTTTCTGTAAGGTTTTCAAGCCCTTAACTTTTTGATTTGTTTATCACAGTAAACGATGTATTTTCCATACGTTCTTATGCGTTGTGTAATTCCATAACATTACCTTAATGATAATAAACACGATCACGTTAAGCAGTGCATGCTGTATCTACTAACTTTGTAAACAACGCTGGAGAGCACATCAGGTCGACTGATTTTACACGGTATTCATAACTGAACCAAAGCATAATTTAAATATTTTGCTATAGAAGCAATTATAAATTGTTCAATTATATTCGGTAATGAATGCATGGCCATGCAATTATCCTCCCTATAGAACTTCATTATATAAACCAGATTGTTGTAGAAACTCTGAATATATATAAATATGTGTATTCATTCTTTCTGTAATAAAATTGATTACTACGCAGATAAACTAACCTGAACCGCAATGACTGATTACATGAGTTGGAAACTCAAATCATGCCGGAATATGGAATGTGTAAATTAAATTTTTAACCAGTCAGAAATTAAAACACATATTCCAAGATTTGGTTTTCGTATGTTTTTCAATTAGAGTTCACGGAAATTCTAGAAAAAAAATAAAAAGGTTTTAAGAAAGTTTAAAAAAAGAAGTGTGTTAAGTTTCCTGTGTTCGACATTCGTACTTACTCTGTACCAATATAAAGTAGCATTACAAAATAATTAGAACATAAAACAGTATTATAAATTAGTTAGAAATTGAATGGAACAAAAAACAAATTGTTTCTCTCTAAATCCAGAGTATGTATTATTACGAATTTTGTGCATATACGCATAATTTTAGTGAAATTATTGTATTTTTCTACATAACTTAAAATGAAAATCTAAAGAGACGATACTGTGCTGAAAAATATAGACTACAGGGGCATGTCCATTTAACAATGAATTTCAGAATTATATCAGAAAGGTTATGATTTCGTTACTAAAATACCTACATACTCCAGTGTCAAGCTTGTTTTATGTAAGGAGAGGAGAAAGGGTTTGGAAGCTACCGAAAATGACATTCAGTTTGCAAACGATACACTTAAGCCTTTTAATGGAGAAGAAAACGTTCTTCGTTTAAACTTTCAAAATGACCAAGATAACAGAATTTTAGTATTTGGAGGAGAAGAATCTCGGTAGCTTTTGGAAAATGGATAGACCTTTTTCTTAGATGGAACATTTAAAAGTTGTCCGAACAATTTGCTCAAATATTTAAGTAGATTTATTAACAGGACCCCTCACTGTCTAGATTTTTTCATTAGGATAAAGTCTTTATTTTTCACGATAAGAGGCCAGTCCCTTGAAATGTTATTTATTAATTACTTGCAGGTTTAACACTGTAAAATTTGTATGCACATTTTCATAACCAGGCTACTTTGCATAGAATTTTTCTTACATCTTTTAGATATTTTTTTTTCTTTTTTAGATTACAAGTTTTTTCTTGTTTAAAAAAAATGTAATTTTTAAGTTCACTTTCCTGTTTTCTAACACGTAGACACGCCGGGAAATGGGACAAATTTATTGAGACATCGTTAGTAATAGATGAGAAAATTTTCATAAAATTTAAAACTAGGAAAGCCGTTTTCAGTCTCAATGGAGCTGTTCGACGAAACGTGCCTGTTTAATTTATTCTGAAAAATCAGCTAGGTTGAAGGCTTCAGGCACTTTTCCCTTGACAAGTTCTGTGTGGAGCCTTGAACGAAATTGATTAACCATGTTTTTATATATAATTTTTCTCAGTATTTTGTAAATTGTTTAGATTTTTCCACGTACCAATTTTGATTTTGTTGTATAGTTTTTCTTATTTAGTAAGCAGGTTATTGCGCAAACATTTATTGCTTTTACTTTGTTTTGGTTATTTTTGTTTAACATGCAATCTCTGAAATTAGAATTCAAATGTTCTTTACGCTTTCCCGAAATATCTATCACAAGTATCTGTCATTATATAAATTTTTAATAAGTGCATTATATTTCTAATTATCCTATCTTTTTACTTTAATAAAATGATTTTATTGTTGTAGAATACAAAACGAAAATGATAAATTATGTACTAATTTTAATATTATGTATATGTGTATCATTTATTGCGCCAGGTTTGTAGCAGCATGTTACTTAGTTCAATGGACCTTTTTTAAACAGCCTCCTAATGTTACTGGACATTTTCAGTTTCTGTCTAACTCTTCAGTCCCATTCTGAATCTAAGGTATAACTTTGCAATTAAGGACATATAAAATACGCCTCGAAAAACTTACCATCAAAATTTTACTCATTTCAGTGACCTTACTTAATATTATATAAACATGAGATTTGTTTTTAGTAGTAATAAAAAAACATATTTAAATTAGTTTCGGCTCTTTGTTTCGGTATTTTTACCAATATATACTAGCTTTAACTTAAGCGTTTAATTCCATGCTCCTATCATGAATGCATTTTCAGAGAAAACACTGATAAACAAAAGTTCAGCTGCATTTTGTGCTTAGAAACACAATTTATTTTTCTGTATACCTATTGAACCTAGAGCACGCACTCGAGATGACAGCCGTCTTTAATCTATGCATTTTACTTTTATTTTTGCTATTCGACACCTTTGATCACAGTACTCGCATATTAGAGAAAGCGCGTTTCATTTACTTTTGACATTGAAAATTTTCTTTTCCATTAGCAAAGTGTCGATAAATATTTTTCGCACTTTAAAGATAAATCGAAAAAACATGATTACGTTCAGTTTGGTTTTTTTAAGATCCCGAGAGGCGGGATAACAGGTAACAATATTACACTAAATCTTTCTTCTTTTAATTTCAGAACCAACAGACAGCAGAGTTTCTCAATATTCGGAGCATTTTACTGCTGCTGGAATATCCTAACAAACGTTAAATGAAATCTACAAAATAAATGTTTTATCCTGTGTGACTCATAAAATATGAAATGCTAATCAATAAAAACAATTGATTACTTGTACTGGAGAATTTTCATGTTAAAGGCAGTTGTCATGTTTTGTACTTAATATGTTTTTCACATAAACTCGTGATCACTGTAATATATTCATTTCAAACAAATGAATTCATTGAGCAAGCTAATCGTGTAGAATTATTTAATACGAATACCTTCAAACTTAGAGTTTCTAAATGCCTCTTTTGTGATTACCGAAATAAGAATGCAATAATTAACTCCTATTAGATATACTTATATCGAAATCATGAGAACATATATCTAACCTCCAAAGGTTGCTAATACTGAATTTGTATCAGTGTGTAGAGTCATTAGGTCATTTTGAAGCAGGAGACATGAAAAATGAACAATGCCTTCACCGGGACTCGAAACCTGACCTTATGAGCGCCGAGTGTACTAGCGTTACACCACGAAGACATGCTGGAGGGAAAGAGAAAATACCTCATATACGTCCCTTTTTTAAAGAGTGACTGAGGATTAGGGAAGCCAGTATCCAAGCTTCGGTAGTGATGAATTATTGTTCACCAGCTTTTAGTTCGGGCGCTAATCTAGCGTCATTACGTTGGACAGGCAGCAGGAGATGAAGCATTTAACAAGACTGAAGCAGAAGACGTGAAAAATCAGCAACACCTTCGATGGGATTCGAATCGGGACCTCTCGAATACGCGCCGAGTCTGCTACCGTTACTCCATGAAGGCATACTAATAATGACCTAAAAGGAGCATTATCTAAACTGTATTAATGATGATGAGTAGATGATGAAATATGTATTAATATAACACTATAATTTTCCATTTCACTATGGCACTTAACATGTTAGAGAAAAGTGTTTTATTTTCAGTTTCTCCTAAAACAGCAAAGTTGTTTTAAAGAAAAACAGCAGTAATTCATTTATCCAATGGAATGCGTATACACGTGCTTACTTCGAATTATGAAACAATTGCTATAAATGATTTATTCAGTTCCATACTGATATTTTTTTCTTTCCTATCAGCTCTATAGGTAATATAAAAAATAAAAATTTCGTCGGCCTTACATTAGTCCTTTCTCTGTTATTGCCGTTATTCTTGATTATTCTGCAATAATAGTTCAGCGTATCTGGATGTCTATATGATTTAAAATTTCATAATCTTCGATCATTTACCATATAATAAACATGATTACATATTCTGAATGTGTGGTTGGAGGCTCCCGCTAAGGGGATTGGTAGGCTTTATTAAATAAATATTTCATCAAGCAGTGAAAGTGTTTCAGCAGTGAGATTGAGTTTGACTAAACAAAATTTAAAATATAATTTTTTGTAATCTATATAACAATCAATCGTGCATAAATAAAGCAAAAGATATTTTCCACTTTTAGTATATAAAAAAATACGTATTTGATAATTGAATTTTCTATATTATTCACTATCATTTTTCTAATTTTTCATTATGTTATTATTTTAATTCGTTAATAAGTGAATACCACACTTCTACTGAAATATTTTTCTTTAACCATTTCTAAGATGCATGAACAACATAAATCTCTTAATGCAAATCCTTAGCCGTCATACTGCTACACATCTTCACTAAAACGACCTCTTTTACAATGGACTATAATCATCTAGAACCGTAGATGGTGACCTTAGAAAACGTCCAAAATGCAGTGTAAAGAAATATTAGCCAGCTAGTGCACAGTATTTATTAGTTACAATCACTGCTCAATAGACAATAATGGTGCAGCCTGTGTAATAAAGTTCTCCGATGCATCTGAATGCCGCATCTAAATTTCTGCATGGGTGGTTGAGCGGTATTTCTATATAAATCAACATTCAATCTAGTTTGAAAGAGAATTTATCAGAACACAAAATAAAATAATCTAATCTGCAATCTGTATAACATCTCAATCAGTAGAATTCGAGTTGCATCAAGCAAATCGAAAGCAAGTTCCAAAGTTCACACTGTTGTCATTTAGCGTTCTCTAAGTCAATGCGGATTCTATTGATTTTCGTGTTTCCATTCAGAAGTAGAGAAAAGTGTTTATTCAAACCCAAACTTGATTTTTTGTTTCCTCTGTTATATGATTAGATAATCAGTACCTTGACGTAACATTCATAATATAAATACACATTTTTACTACCTAAATAAAAATTTGTGTTTATTACAGTCAGAGTTGAATCCTAAGCAATCCAACACTTTCGAGAGTTTTACAGAAACACGTTATAATGTATTTCTCCCGCTTTCCTAGCGTGCCTTCGTGGTGTAGTGGTTTTGTACGCTGGGCCGGTATTCCAGAGGTCCGTGGTTCGATTCCTGGCGAAGGCGATTGCTAATTTTTAATCTTGCCGGCTTCCAAAAAATACCTTATGTCTCTACAGTGGCGCCCGAACTAAAACGGTTGTGGATGATGACTCTCCTCACTCAGGATTTGGCGATTGGGTCTCCTAAAAACCCCAGTCGCCCTTTAAAAAGGGGAGTATATAAGGTATTTCTTCCACTTTCCTAGCGTGCCTTCGTGTGGTTCTGCACGCTGAGCCGGTATTCCAGTTGTCCATGGTTCGATTCCTGGCGACGACGGTTGCTATATTTCATCTTTCCTGCTTCCAAAAGTATATCTAATGTCTCTACAACGTATCAAATACTTTTTAAATGAAATTTAAACCTTTCTTTGAAAACAAAAAGTTTAACTCACACATTTTAGAATTTCCGTGTGCACTCAGATACGAAAATGAACGCCACATTTTTTGCTTTAAAAAATGCTTAAGGTTTCCTTTTTCAATGTTATCTCTGAAAGTTTTACAAGAATTTATAATAACAAAATAAATACTGTGACTCTAATGCAAATACTATTAGATATTTTTCGTTTGTCAAAGAAGCTGACAATAAAAATGTATATATATACAACTGCATTAACTGTCCTCGAGCATTATTTATATAGCTTTTTCATTTAAGTAATTTTAACAAAAGAAATTTTAAGAAAAATGTATGGACACCATTACGTTAATTGCACAAAATAAATTAATGTTTCACACGCATTTTTATGCGTTCTAAATAATTCCAGGTTTAAGCATATAATAAATGCATACAAATCAATTAGTTTTATTCTTTATATCTTTCAAATTTATTCTAGCAAACTAAGACTTGGATATTTCGAAGACTAAGAATTTCGAATAATTTAATCACTAATTTTCCAAATTTATGCAAATTGAAACAGCTCATGAATGTTCCCAAAGAGAATGCCTCTAACTCACAAATGGAAACGAAGCAAACAAATAAAATCTAAATCAACTCCAGATGGGATTTTGTCTTTCCGATATAATTTATCTTTCTTTAATGTCACCATTTTCGGAAAGAGAAAAACATTAGTTTCATTTTTTTTCTCTTTGTAGGAACAAAAATTGATTGTAAATTAAATGGAAAATGTTTTGAAAGAGCCTCTGCCGCTCTAGGATAAAGCGAAAGGAAGTTTAATACAGAAAATGAGTTTACGATAGTTTGAAAAAGAAGAGAAAGATAACTTCTTGCAATATATGCTTGGGGAAATTGGTAATTTCTACAAAAGTAAATATATGAATTAACTGCGTTTAAATTAAGTGTAAAGCGCATTTCACTTTAAGTGTAAAAAATGTAAGAAAATGAACAATTACAAAAAAATTCGTAATTAAGAAAAATTACTAAAATATAAACCTTTTTCTTCAGGACTTTTCTTAATAAAGCAACAATATAAAGTTTAAAGTTTAATAAATATTTTAAGTTAGTATCATGCTTTTAATGATATAGCATTCTAAAATCCCTGAATTTGAAATTGAAGCATTAATAAAATGATATTTTGTACTCTCTGAAGGAAGTTTAATACTTTTTAATTTTGAAAGTTAAAAATAACTTTAGGAAGGTTATTCAAATACTTTTGACCAATCAAATTCGTCAAGCTAAGATTCCGCTTATCATCCACATGATTTTGGCACATATTGAGATTATGCGCAACATAAGTATGCTAATTTAGTTTCCTGATAGCCGCGGAAATAACCAGTTCCCAGAATGCCGCCACACATAAAATGTGATATAAGCTCTTTATTTTATCTTTCAAATTATATTTATATTGCTTAAAAATACTCTGATTTGAAAGCAATTGACGCAATCTTTAATAGAACAGAAGAGAAACACGCCAATGTGACAATTAAAATCGAATAACAACCTTGTATTTAGCGTACATATGTTATAATATATACGCTAAATACAAGGTTGTTATAGCGATTTTAATAAGCAATCTTTAATAATTTAAATCTTTATTAAACTGCGAAAGAGATTTAAGACTTTTACCTAGTACATAAACGTCCATCCTGATAAAAGTAAATATATGAGTTCAATCCTGTTTCGGGAACTGACGATCGAATAAAATGGAGAGGGTATAAAAAGAACACTCGGCAAATGTTTTCATTGCTTGAAACATAATAATTTTGACTTGCCGTTCACTCACCTTTGCGCATAGAATATTCTCAGAAAACTGCTATTCGATAAAGCATAAAATCTTTAATTAACCATTAAAAACTTTAATTAATCATTATAAACATATAATTAATAAGCCAGTTCAATGATTAAGTGATATGATCCACTCCTCGAAACTGAAAACCTTTAATTTATTTTCTGTCCACATTTTTGTACAACAATTCCCTGCGAAATTGCCATTCGGCAAAGCATAAAATCCTTTGTTTATATTTCATATAATCAGTCGAGGCCTAATTGATTGATTTAAAATCATTTAAACTTATTTTAGAAGTTAGATTGCGATCTCTAACTTTCCTATTGCAATTTTCTTGTTCTATACGTTAATAATTAGAATATTGACATAATTCTAAACATATTTGATTTAAGATGCATTCATTTCACAGTATTTTATAAAAGTATTTATAGATGTAATATAGTAAATAATAAAAAAAAAAAAAAAAAAAAAAAAAAAAACTTTCAGTGCCGCATATTATGTCTCTTGGTATAAAACAGTTTTGTTTATTAATTTTTTTAAATTTATGTTAATGGATTTGTGTATATTTATGTCGATATTCTTACTATTGGAGTGTAGTGGCGAATTAGCTACCCAGAGCTTCTGTTTTAATCCAGGGTTGAAATAAAATTTCAACTCAAATTCTAACAATAGCACGCATTTCAATAATAATAATAAAAAAAACCTTAAGTGCGGTTCATGACAATGTGGGACTTAGATACATTCAGTCCCGTAATTTCAGAAATTTGTTAAAGAGGAATGTGCGAAATTAACACCATACACGAGAAGTCATAGTTCTGGCGGGCCAAAATGCCCATAGCCCCAGGAAGAAGATCCTGGCTCTTCTCAGAAAACCACCTTTCGTTCCCGCTGCCAAAACTTTACAAGCTCACGGTGTCGTAACCACCCCTGAATCCCGAAGGGGAGTTCCTCGACTAGTACATAACAAAGATGTCCGTATTCCGACACTCTTTTCTCTAGGTTGTTGAACTGCCGAAACCGTGGAAGCTAAGCTATTAGTCACAACTACATTCGTCAAGCTCAACTTCTCCAATTTGAAAGCTCTGTCTTGCTCACATATCCGCTATGCTGTCTCTTGCCCAGCTATTATTCCTCTTCAGCCAAAGTCCAATTTCTCGCCACGCATTCTATCGCAGCTTCCTCGGCATTAAGAATAGTCTGCCTAATTTATCTCACTTAATTTGCCTGGGACACATATATATCAAGCTCCGGGGCTTATTCGATTAGTAAAAGCTTTAGTAAATTTCCACATATATACACCCATTAAGAAAAAAATAAAGTTAAGAAAAATGACCTATCCCAAAACACAAAAACAGGTATATTTCTCCAAAACTGAGTAATTTCCTAATAATTCTGAACATTTATTGCTTTAAAAATCTTAATGATATCTAAAACATTTAATATATAAATATGTACAAGTAAAACGTAAATCAGAAAGGCTAACTAGCATGAAAAATTTTCCTGCGCTATCTGTTTATAACTAACTTTATAGTTATAAATATTTTGCCCTATAACTCTGGACTGAAAAAAATTAAATTTCTCACAAAGCATTCTGTTAAAATACTTCCAGCAATTTAAACTGCTACTAGAGCAATAGACCAAATAGTTAAATTTCAGTTAGCAAAGTTTAACAACAAGAAAACATTTAATTCTCGATAATACAGCTACACTGGTGTGCAAAAATTAAGGACGAAGTCGAAAAATTAGCATATCAGCTGAACGAAGAGGCAGAGCGGACAGAAAGACCAATCAGGAGATTAAGTAAGGTGATGTACGGTAGCACATACGCAAATATGCAGGTAGACGTAATGAGGGAGTGTCTGAGTAGTGTAAAGCATGTTGTCGGTGTAAGATCAGTATTTCTGGCAAAGAGATTGCACGCCGTATAGCAGTTAAAATCACACCGAGTTGCTGCCTCAGCGAGAAACTGCGAATAATCAATCTGTTAGACGACATCTGGATGCTTTTACCCGAGGTCGAATCATTGGGAAGTTGGAGGAAGGCCGCAGTGTGACAAGTGTGGCTGCAGAGTTCGGAATTGCTCACAGCATCGTTTCACGACTTTGGAGACAATTTCAAACTACAGGAACAGCTATCCGGGGGTTTAGTAGTGATCGTCCACGAGGAACCACACCCGCCGATGACCGGTATATTGTCTTACAGGCCAGAAGAAACAAGCGGCAGACAGCGGGAGAAATCGCTAGACACACGACACAGGCGACTGGACGACCGATATCGCGTTTTACCGTGGCCAGAAGACTGCACGGTGGTGGTCTGTTTGCACGACGCCCTGTATGGTGTGTAACTCTAACGCCTGCGCATCTGAGAAAGCGTTCTCTGTGGTGCCGGGAACACCGGAATTGGAGAGACAAGGAATGGGGACGAGTACTCTTTACAGATAAGAGCAGATTCAGTCTGAGTAGCGATTCTCATCGCATACTCATCTGGAGAGAGCGGGGAAGCCGCAATCATCACTCGAACATCATTGAAAGGGACAGGTATGGAGGTGGCGGTGTTCTCGTTTGGGGAGGCATGATGCTTGGTAGTCGTACAGACCTTCACATCTTCGACGCAGGTTCAGTCAACGGGACCCGTTATTGCAACGAGATTCTTCTTTCAGATGTGCGCCTTTTTAGAGGCGCTATGGGTCCGCAGTTCCTTTTCATGGACGACAATGCACCATGTCATCGCACAGTAGCTGCCGAACAGCTCTTAGAGAGTGAGGATATTGAACGTATGGATTGGCCGGCACGATCTCCGGATCTCAATCCCATCGAGAATATATGGGATTTTCTAGGCAGACGCTTGGCAGCTCGCACCTTACCACCAGTAACGACTCCGGAGCTTCGATTAGCGCTGCAAGACGAATGGGCAGCAATGCCTCAACAACTCATTGACACCCTCATTCTCAGCATAGGCAGACGCTGTGAAAACTGCCTAGCAGTCAGGGGAGATCATATCCCCTATTAAAGACCGGATGTTTCTTGCTGGACACCCATCACAGGGATGTTTCGGCCTTCAGTCGCATTGCGCTCCATGCTACTTTTTAATAAAGCTTCTTTTTATCCCTCTGATTTTTCTTTTAGTAGGTGTTGCTTACATTACTCATGTCCTTACGTATTGGGGATCTTACGGTATTAAATGTGTTGATTTGGAAAGCTTTTGTACAAAGTTATATTGAAAAAACCGTCTGGTCCTTAATTTTTGCACACCAGTGTATACCCGAAATCAACCTAGTCTCAAATAACTTGCGTAACTTCTCTAAAATCACAAAAATGGTGTTCGCTAATTTGAAGACGCCTTCTATGACTTTACTGACACGAAATTGGGTACAGGTATCTCTCGCGAACGTCTAGTGACTATTCGAAATAAATCGTTTATAACACTGCCTTTTATGGAACTTCTTTCAATGATCCGGAACACTCACACTGTGAGATGTAAATAAAACAACTCTCGATGTTAGCTGAAGTCCACAGGCGAGAAGTTTGTTCTTAAGTTTACTTTCAGGAATAATCCCAATCCCTTCCACCAATTATAATATTACTGCTGTCGTGTAGCTGCCGAATCCGCTACCCAAAGCCCCTGTTGTCACCCAGGTTTGAAATAAACTTTTAACTCAGGTTCTAACAATATAACATGAACTTTAATAAAATTAAAAAAAAATACTCAAGTACAGTTCATGACCATGTGGGATTTGGATACAATCAGTCCCGCTATTTCAGAAATTTGTTAAACCGAAATTTTCATACGCAGTCAGCATACACAAGGAGTAATAGTTCTGGAGGGCCAAAATACCCATAGCCTCAGCAAGAAGTTTCTGGTTCTTTTCAGAAAACCATCTTCCTTTCTCGCTGCGAAACCTTTACTAACTCACTGTGTCGTTACCTCCTCTGAATCCCGGAAGGAGGAATTCCTCCACTCGTATATAACATAGGTGTCCATATTCCGAATCCGGTGACAGTGTTTTTTATCTCTGGAACCGCTGGAATGGCATTGTAGGCTGAAACCAGAATAATTAACAATGGGACCTCGTTGCAGAGGATTTCCCCTCTGGTGTGAAAGAGGCACCATTGCATTCGAAATTCGATCTCCTTAGACGAAAGCTGACAAAGAATACATATGTGGTTTGTCACTTTAGCAAGAAAATTCTCTCTGTTAAATGTAGTCAAATATATGAAAATATTGTTTTAAAATACAAAAATGTGTTTATTATAAAAAGGCGCATATTTGAAAATATTCTCAGAATTGTTATATGTTTCCCTACTTGTTTTTAAACGATTTCTTAAAATTTATCTGTAAATTCTATTTACTACCTAGCTTTTCACCGATTTAAGAATTTCTAGATTAAATGTTAGATTAAATGCATAGATTATATGCATTAGAATTTCCGCTAGATTAAATGCATACAGAAGTTATTTTTATCCTGTCATCAGTTTGCAGCGCTGCGACACTCTGAAACTAGATGCAATCTGAAATCTCTGAAATATAGAACACACACTGATACCCCCCCCCCCGCTCTTTGAAAAAGAGAAAACATTTAAAATCTTCTTTCAAAGTCTCCCTCGGATTTAAAATATTCTCGCCAGTTTTATAGTTTTATTTTTTGTTTCCATATAATGTTATTCTATATTTGTCGTTTAGTTATTTAAATATCAAAGGAATAAATTTTACTATTATTTGTTTCACAGATTTTATAACTGATTAGAAACAAGTTCTTCCAATTTAAAATTTAAATAAATTAGAGATTATAAATTAACATTATAATTGAACGTCATTAAAATGATATAAAAAGATTTTTACCATATCTACAGTTCTGATTGAGGAAGCTTCCAATTCAGAAGCTGATCTATACAAAATACCAATATCTATAACATAATGTATGAAATAAATAGTCACAAACTCGATTAAACAAAAATAAGCAATAAAAGGTTTGCTTAAAAATACAAAAAAAGTGCATGAGGCTTTAAAAATACAGATAAACCGAAATAATATCATTCAAACACTGATATTTGCAAAACCTTACACTAATAAATATTATGGACGCTTTTTCAATCATATCTATCTTTTGGTCTACATAACAATATTCCACAGTTTGTAAGCTCAATAAAGCTGCTTCTTCCATGCAAAATTACAACGAACAATCAGTACACTGATAAATAGTTTATAGATTTAAAAAGAGATATTATACGTTTACCAAATAATGTGAGAATGCTTCTTTTTTCCCGTAGCAGTTTAACTCAGTTATGATCTGAGGAATTCTCAATTATATGTGCAAAAGCAAATCTTTGTTTAAATTATGGTAATTAATGCAACATCCTTGAGTATCTTTACGTCACAAAGTAAATATTTTAGTTCGTGTTATATTGGCCTATATTCTACACCTTCAACAAGATACATGAAAACCACTGCTTATAGGAAAGATAATTTCGCTGTAGTATTCCTTGGGCTTAAAAATTATTACTTTTAAAAATGGTTACACAAACAATTTGCGTAACTCAGTTTTCATCACACATAGTTGCTTAAGTGATGTAGGTGGCTTTAAGCACGCGATACGAAATTATATCAAACGTTTGTAAAACGTGTATTCTAAATACGGCTATTAAAACATACTATTTTTGAATGATAAACAGCATGAAAGTTTTGTTTTCTTAAAACAATTTTATGTTGCTAATTTTGGTGTACATATTACGTTCCCATTAGATAGGACCCTTCTAAAATATAATTTTAACCGTAAACTTGCCAGCAGTTTTACCTAATCTTTTAATTTGAATATTTTGGCGGTGTTCAAAACATGATTTTGTACCTTTCTATTTGTTATTACAAATACATCAAATTAAAATATATCTAAAAAAATAGTACATATCTAAAAAAGTATCAGATAGTTTTGTAAATGAAAAGAGCGAAAGCTTACGAAAAATAACTAGTTCATGACTCAAAAAGGTATATTTAATAGACATTTTACATTATTATTTATATTTCTGTCCATTTAATTTCTTAAACGTAAGTGACAAATTTAAAAGTAAAAAAATGATAGGTATTTTTGTGGGCACCTTTCTAGTAATCCTGAAACCATAAATGTAAAAAAAAAAAAAAAAAAAAAAAAATTAAAAATTCTCATTTCAAAACTTAGAGTAGTCTGTGTACCTCTAGATATCAGACACGGGTTCTTAAACAGAAACACCCAATTCACGGCGCAGAACAAGAACAGCCTTACTTCTTCTTCTAACGACTAGAGAGAAAAAATAAAAGTAATTTGGGAAGTTTAATCTTTAAAATAAAGTACTAAAAATATTTTGAAAAATGTCATTAAAATCGGCGATTAGAACATAGTTGGATACCTTAAAGTAGTTATTTTAAATTCCGAAACTTTTACGTTTTTTCAAGTGCTGTTTACGTAAAGTAGGCCAAACAGACTTTTTAGCTGAAACCAAGAGGAAAATGTAAGTGCTCAGAAACAAGATTTGTTTCGGAACTTGTTTTTCATACTTGGCAATATTTTCTATTCCTTCTGTTAATTTTTTTTTTTTTTTTTTTTTTTTTTTTTTTTAAGGCCCACTAGCGGCCGAGCAGTAAAGTCGCTGAACACTGGTACTTCGGTCCGAGGTTCGAATCCCGCGAACGTGCTGGCTGCATGGGCGTTTTCGTGTTTTTCCCCATGTGTAACATGTATACGAGCCAGTTTCCCTTAGAAAGTCCTCCACGAAGGCATCCCCTCCCCTTAGGCAGATAGCCCTCGAGGCTTTGCCATAATCACACACACACTATTTTTTTAATAAATTTTTTCATATTTTCTGATATGAAAAACAATTTAACTGAAAATATTACTATAAGAATTTCATGAAACGTTTCTAAGTTTTAATAAAATATAGTGAATTACATGGAATAAACATTTAGGTTTACGTACATATCTAAAAAAGTATCAGATAGTTTTGTAAATGAAAAGAGCGAAAGCTTACGAAAAATAACTAGTTCATGACTCAAAAAGGTATATTTAATAGACATTTTACATTATTATTTATATTTCTGTCCATTTAATTTCTTAAACGTAAGTGACAAATTTAAAAGTAAAAAAATGATAGGTATTTTTGTGGGCACCTTTCTAGTAATCCTGAAACCATAAATGTAAAAAAAAAAAAAAAAAAAAAAAAAAAAAAAGAAATAAAAAAATATATATAATTTAACATCATGTTTATTACCTGTTACTATCATTTATGTAGTGTTCTTCTAAATAACATCAATAATAGATTTATTTATATTACTTTCAAAAATATGGGTGTCGAACATAGTCGGATACCTTAAAAAGGCAATTTATAAAATACATGAAGAATTTCCAGATCTAATAGTCTGACGTCATTACTCGTCGGCAAAGGTTAAAATGTGCAATAAGAAACCAAGTAAAATTAACTGCATTGCGAACTTCAAAGTAATTTCCTTGCAAGAGAAACAAAAATTCCTACTTTTTCTTCTCTTGGTTTTTCTATTTCTCTACCTTATCTACAGATCCAAAATATCGACGGTTCTTCACACTCCCGCATAACTGCAACCGTTAAGTGAACTAAGCATCCGAATGTCAGGGCTATAGGCATTTAAGGAGGGTCGTTAACTACCGGTTAGTCGGTAAAGATGTCTCCCATGGAGATGGTAGGATTGGACACATCTGTTGAATGTGCTATAATAGCACATCACGGTATGAGATCCTGCTTCGCAAATATACATTTAGTGCAGTTGCTTTTTACTTATCTGTTCTTTTTTTATAGCCTATCACAATTTAATGCCTATCCAACCATAGATAATTCACTATTAATTCAGGAAAATGAATATTATTTCAGGAAAATTATGCATTTGTCCTAAGGCAATCTAAGTGTTTCTGCATATGAATAAATCTTTAGTACATGAGAGTTTCAAGTAATTTACATATAAAAAAGAAATTAATCTTTGAAATTAAATTTATAAAACTTTTAGTTCGATATTCAACTTGCATTTTCACTAATTTTAAAATATTGTACATATTACACTCTGTAATCAAATTTTAAAGAAAGATGTATCATAGTTTAAATTTTTATCCAGTTATTGTGCAATTTGCCTGATCTGTTAAAATATTTGGGCATTTTGTGTAATATAGTAGCGAGTAAATAAATTTTCTAACAGAAGTAAGTAAACCGCCAGATATGCACCCAATTTCAAATCATTTTAGTCTTCTTATCCCACCAGTGGTCGTGTGGTTAAGATGGCTGGATACTAGGAGTTCGACCTGCATTCAATCCCACAGGCAAACGGATAGTCGGTATGGTTAGTTTTCTTGCTTTTTCCATTTGTTATCTGAATGTTGGGCAGTTTCTCCTAAGGCATCCTTTCCCTTAGGTAGACAGCCCTTGCGTGTTTTGCCTTAACTGAGCAACCAAAACCTCAGTGAGTAGTTTCTATCACGGGTTTATTCTATTCAAGGGCGGAAGTCGGTTAGCGAAGTGTGGATATCGAAATAATTCCTAATTTAAGTAAATAACAATGAAAACAATTATTGAAGAAAAATCGCAAAGAAAATTTACTTTATACTTAAATTTATGAAGTGCATTAAGAAATGAACACTTTAAAACATTGTAAACTGACTTTACATGTAAAGCGAAAATAAAAGAAACAAAACAAAACGTTTCAATATTATTCTTGTTTGTCATCAATATTTATTAATTATAAAACTCTAAATCTTCTGAAAGTTTACTTCATTTATTCACTTTTCAAAGCCCACAAAGTACAACTTGCACAAAAAAAAAAAAAAAAAAAAAAAAAAAAAAAAATTCAGAGTAAAAAACGTCGTGAGTAATGGAAAGAATATAGTTTTCTCCTAGAGAAATGCAGTAACTCTACCTGTCTCTCTAACTTCTTTCTTTTTCCCTTTTTAATTTTCCTTTAATTAAACGGGTATTTTTTGTTGTTGTTTTCTTGGATTAATTGTCAAAAGGATAGACGTATTTTTTATTTTATCAAATCTGCATGTGTAAACATTTCTAATAGATTTATCAATAATCAGTATTTTTAAATTGCAGTTATACTCAATTTTACCTAATACACACTGTCTCTCCGACCGAGCTAAGGGAACTACGAATCGAAATTCTTATTTTTGAACTTTCTTACGATAAAACCAATTAAACAAACGGATTACTAATACCCCTAATTAAAGAGCGTATTAAATGTGCAGCCTAAATTTGGGATAATGATTAACGGATTAGTTAAATAAGAATAATTCAATTTGGCTACACGACATTTACTTTATTACATTACCTGCACCAGCATTTGAGAAGTGTGTGTTTGGTGGATGTATGTGAGTATATATATATATATGCATTTTACATACACCGCGTCCACAAAAAACGTTACTTGGCCTTTACGTTCTCAGTTGTTTGTTATAGACATAACGTTCCATTATATAAATGATTTAAATGATGCAAATATTAAAGTCTGATTTTTTCTAAATTTCGAGAAATACATTTTGCAAAGATTACAAAATCTAACCATTTATACATTTCGCCAGTCCCTGTACATATATTAAAGAAGTTTTGTATTCATTACATAAAAAAAATCTGATATTGATACGACATGAATTCCTTTTACACCTGTTAAATAATTTATGCTATTTGGTACACGTCATTTAAGCTTATTCGCTCGAATTATTTTAACTTAATTAACCGACCCTTTAAAGCAAGTTGAAAATAATCTCAAAAACTGCAAATTTTAAGATTAAATTTTTCGATCAATTTTTATCGTACTGGAGTGAAAATTCTTCTATTTTTATTTTTTCATAACGAGTACAAAACTTTCTCAATTATAAGTATAAAGACAGGTAGACCTCATTCAAAATTATATTTCGTTATTAGTCCAAAATTAACTTTTTTTGACTTTGAAATTGCCAATGCATTAACATTTGGGTCTTTTAAAGCATTTCCATAATTCGTATAATGAAGTATACGTCTGCGACCAAGAATTGCCAAAATAATGTAGTTTTAAGCCGGGTAAAATATATACATGTTTATAATTTAAAGTAAAGTAGAAAGCACAAACGATAAAAGACCTATGTGGTCAAAACTTTTGCGCATTGTGCTGCAGAATTAAGGAAATTAGAAGATCAATTTTAATACGCACGCTAAAAAGTTGCTAAAAAACTGTGACTCCGCGAAAACTTAAGCAAACATAAGCAAATTTAGTTGCAATGAATTGTGATAAAGAAAAATATACAACATTTGAATATTTACAAGTAAAAATTAACAAAAATACTAAGCTATATGTTAAACTAATTAAGTATATTTAAAACATAGTAAAAGAACTAATCAATTGAACAAAGTAAAAATAAAAATAAAATTAAAATTAAGAAGCGGTAAATGGATGATTAGTTCAATTCGAAGTTCATTTTGGCTTGTCGGGGTAAATTTTTTAAAATGAATTTCGAACCAAGCTAATTCCATCACGAGTTTCGCCGAAACAGACAACTGAAACTGAACGCGACATATTTTTCGATGAATTAAATAAACAATGTCAAAAACTTTAGTCTCAATTCTCTGTTTCAATTTCCCGACGCGTCCGCTTACATTAACACATTAATGTGTGAAAAGGTTATAATATATACAGTGGTGGCCAAAATTGTTGACACTTTTGGAAATTGTTAATGTTTTTAAAATTTGTATGCTTATAGAAAATGTTACGTTTCGCAAAATGCAAACTTGTATATATCATTAAAGAGAATTTATTACTGAATTCAATGCAAAACACGAAATTCAATTATTTGCGATACAAAAAAAGTTATATGTACTTTAATATAAATAAAAAACGCAGTTATGAAGTGGTTTGTAATGTCTAGCTTTCCTGGCCAATCACTGTTCTTGTCCTGAGAACCAATCAAATGTTAGTAATTGCCAGTAGAAGCTGACATCATGTTTACACTTGAAACAATTCATTATTTTGCTTTGTTCTGTAGAAGGAGGACCTGTTTCTTATACACTGCAATTACAAGTAGGAATTTTTGTAAATTTTTTTAATATTTAGTCAAGAAGCAATGACATCAAATAAAAGAGTAGATTGGACACCTAGAAAGAGATGTAATATTATTGTGTTATGAGAAAGTGGTCTTTCCTATGCTGAAATTGCAAGACAGGTGGGTGGTTCAGTGACTACATCTGGAGTCCGAAAGTTTTGTTTACGATATCAGGAGACAAATTCAATAAAAAACAAAGAAGGAAAAGGCCGAAAAAGGTGCACCACATCTATTGATGACAGAAGAATAAAAAGACTATGTCTCCAAGATAGAAAAATGTCATCAGCGGCCATCAGAAGTGATCTGAATGATGCTGGTGTTTCTGTCAGTTCAAGAACAATCAGGAGAAGATTAACAGATATTGGACTGAGAGGTAGAATTCTACGAAAAAAGCCTTATCTTAATTTTCAGCAACGAAACAAAGACTACAGTGGGCAAAGGAACACATTAATTGGACAGATGATCAGTGGTCAGAAGTTAAATGGAGTGATAAAACTAAGATATCGTTATTCGGTAGTGATAGGCGAAAATATGTAAGACTTAGAATAGGAGAAGAGCTACATCCTCACTGCATTCAAGCAACTTTGAAGAACCCAGTTAGTGTTATGATTTGGTCATGCATGTCAGCAGATGGTATTGGTCGCCTTCATGTCATCGATGGGACACTGAATGCCAGAAAATACATTGACACTATTCTAGAACCAAAACTTCTACCTTATATCAGAGATCTCTTTCTCAACAATGCGGAGCATTAAATTGTTGTCATGGCCAGGAAACAGTCCTGAGCTCAATCCTATCGAAAATTTGTGGCACCGTTTGAAAACTCGTGTCCGAATGAGGCGCCCATCAAATAAAAGGGAACTAATTGAGGCTATAATTGTTTACTGGCATCATGTAATAACGAAAGAAGAGCTTGAAACTCTTGTCAGCTCAATGAAACGTTCGATGTGAAGCTGTATCAAAAATAAAGGGTACCCTACTAAGTACTGTAACAGCTTTACATATTATTAAAATCTTGTAGTTTAAATAATTTAATTAGATGAACATTAAGGTATTTGTGAATGGCAATATTTGAAACCAGACTCGAGTGCCACGTGCGACTCTCGCACGAAGAATGTAAATTATTTTTAAATGTTAGAATATGTTTTATCTTCTTGTTTGTATGTCGCCATTTTTGAGTGTTAAATAAAAGTTATTACTGTGTTCCATCATTGGAGTTGCTTCATTTCGCCAAAGAAGTATTACAGTCATAATTATTTTGGAGGCACCGACAGAGATCGAATAATCGTGCGTATTTTTATTTTATTAGTTCATCACTGAACATAATATTAGTGATACCAGATTATTACTTTCTGTTAATATTGAATTGTCTTATTTTATTACCGTTTTGGATATTATTTTTAATATTCATTTTAGTTGTCCAGACAGTAGATATATATATTGCTCTATGTTGTTATTCTTATTTTAGTCACCATTAATGTAATAGAGAGAATGAACTTCATATAATTTAAATATTTCATTTTTGAGGTATACGTATTTAACAGAGTGCATTTAATTTCGTGACTCCTGACTGCATTAATTAATTAAAGTAATTAATTTGAGCTATTTTGAGGAAATATAAGGAACACAGTGTTCGTTAATTTTAAACACAAAAACAAACAATGTCTTACTTAGGAAGAGCTCGTAAGGAAGATTTGCAAAATCTCGCGGCTGAACTGGGAGTTCATGTGACTGCAGATTTGAAAATAGTTGATTTAAAACAGAAAATTGTTGAAAGTAGAGATTATGATGAAGTCTTCGTCAAAGGAGTCTTAGACACAATAATAGAAGAACGGAAAGAGAGGGAGGAAAGGGAAAGAGAAGAACGTAGGAGACAGGAAGAAGCAGAAGAGCGGAGAAGGAACGAACAATATGAATTAGAGAGATTAAGATTTAAAGCAGAGACAAAGTCTCAAAATACCGGACAGATCCGGCCAAAACGGAGCTGCGTCACCTTATGCAGAAATTCGATGACAAGAAAGGAGATATCAGTCTATATTTGCTATTGTTTGAAAGGCAAGCAGAATGGGCTAAAATTGATAAAGAAGAATTTGTATCTCATTTACCAGGACTACTTCCTTACGAAGTAACCCAGTTAATAGCTAGAGAACCCTCCGATAAAGCTAAAGACTATGAACACGTGAAAAAATTATTGTTAAGACGGTTCAAATTAAGCCCGGAAAAGTTTAGGCAGAAATTTATGAAACATCAAAAGAGTACCGAATCCACATGGGTGGATTTCAATTATGAAATAGAAAATTATTGCAAAGAATGGGTGACTGGTCTAGGAGTTAAGACTTTTGATCAGTTGCTAGATTTGATGGTGCTTGACCAACTTAAACGTCGAGTTCCTCCTGAAATTCGAGATCATTTTCTTGATGAATGGGTAGAGATGATTTCATCTAAAAAATTAGCTGAAAAACTTGATGCCTATGAAAACGTTTGCGGAAACTTTCAAAAAAGGCCTGTAGTGGATCGGCAGAAAGAAAGATACAATGCACTAACTCAAGGTAAATTGAGTTCAGATAATAAAAATAAAACTGAAAAAAAATCGTCATCAGGATTTAATTCGCAAAGCTGGTTTCATAGACCTAGAAGTCCACGTCCAGATGATAAATATGAAAAACGAAAAACGCCACAATGCTATCAGTGTGGGTCCTATCAACATTTAAGACCCCAATGTCCAAAACTTAAGAATAGTACTGAATCTCCTGCTAATCTTAACAGAATTAGTGCAAAACCAGAGGATAAATTTCTATTACCTTATAGTAGTATAGGTTACGTAAATGGTCATAAAATTCCTATATTAAGGGATTCAGGTGCTAGTATTGATATAGTTTGTCGCAAATACATCACGCCGGAAATGCTGACAGGTGAAAATGTGTGGGTGCAACAGCCATTAGATTTGAATCCAACCTGTTTACCATTGGCTGAGATCGAACTAAATTGCGATCTTGGGCGAGTAATAACTAAGGCTGCCATTATTAGAAATGAACTCGACAAAGGAAGGTATTTATTAGGCAATCGAACTTTTGCACTGTTGAATAAACGAGGAAAGGAACCTGATAGTTGTCCTCACCAGGTTAATGCTGTCTCTACTAGAGCTCAAAAGAAAAGAGAAATAGCCGAAGAGAAGATCTTGGAACCGTCGAAGGAAGAAAATAAAGCATTCAGAGATGTTTTCGAAGAAGAAGATAATTTACCGGAGCTAAATTCGGAAGATGAAACTCTCATGAAACTGGTAAACATTGACTCAGAAGAAATTGCACAACTTCAGCTTGCTGATAAGGAACTGTCTAAAATCATCCAAGAAGTTAAAGAAGGTACATGCAAAAATGAGAACTATAGTCTGACAGGAAAAGAACTTTTAGTTAAAAAAACGACGGATAAAATGGGCTTTGAAAGACAGCTTGTCGTTATACCTGAAAAACTCAAGCCGTCAATTATAAAGATGTGCCACGAAGGAACTTCTGGTCATTTGGGTGTCAAAAAGACCAAAGACAGACTTGCTAGATATTTTTACTGGACTAGGTGTTACAAAGAAACTGAAGATTTTGTAAGAACCTGTGATGCTTGTCAGCGCGCTGGAAAAGGAAATGACAAAAAGAAGGCTCCAATGACATTAGTACCAGTAATTTCCGAAATATTCACTAAAATAAATGTCGATGCCGTTGGTCCGCTACCTATTTCAAAGACTGGAAAAAATATATTATTACAGCTCTGTGTATGTCGTTCAAATATCCAGATACTGTAGCGGTGACAGACATTTCTTCGCCATCTGTGATTGATGCTTTCTTACAGATTTTCAGTCGTATGGGTTTCCCAAAAGTGATCCAAACAGATCAGGGGACCTCTTTCGTCAGTGCTTTGACAGAGGAATTTTTGGAGCGTTTCGGCATTAAACATGTAAGAAGCTCTGTGTATCATCCGCAGAGTAATCCCGTTGAGCGATTCCATAGAACTCTAAAAACGGTGTTAATAGTCGTATGTATAGGAGCGACTTCGGATTGGGAGAATTATCTACCATCAGTTCTTTTTGCTCTCAGAACAGTCACACACGAAAGCACTGGTTTTACACCAGCAGAATTAGTTCATGGCAAAAACCTACGAAAGCCAGTCACTTTACTTTATGAGCAGTGGCTAGAACCGATTGAAGAAAATAATAATGTTGTCAGTTACGTTTTCGAACTTATTAATCGAATGAAGAAATGCCAAGAACTTGCCGTGGAATATATGAAAGAAGCTCAACAACGGAGGAAAATATGGTACGATCGAAACGCAGTGAAAAGAGAATTTGCTAGAGGAGATTTAGTTCTTGTTTTATCAACGAATCGTCAAAATAGACTAGAAGTACAGTGGAAAGGACCTGGAAAAATAGAGCAGAAAATTTCAGAAACCAATTATATTGTAAGTTTTGAGGAACAAAATGAGTCAAATCAAGTATATCACATTAACATGCTTAAACCATATTACAAAAGACCAGAAATGATTAATATGATAACTGAAGTGGAAGGAGACTTAGAAATGGACATTCATCGTTTACCTTCCAATCCAAGTATATTAACTTTTTCGGACATCATAGAGGAAAATGAACTCGAGAAAAGGTTGAAATCCGAGCAAATTGAAGATTTACGAAAGATTTTATGGAAATATTCTGGTTGTTTTTCAAATAATCCTGGACTAACAAACTTAGTTTGTCAAGATATTGAGCTATTAAATAACGAACCAATACAAATAAAGCCATACAGACTGTCACCCCGACAGACTGAAATTCTCAAAAGGGAAATATAGAAAATGCTCGATCTTAAAATTATAGAGCCGGGAGAATCGGACTATACATCTCCCATGATTTTGATAGAATCTTCATCAAAGGATCCTCGGCCTTGTATTGATTATCGTAAACTCAATGCTGTTACTAAAACTGAATACTATCCTTTGCCTAATATTGAAGAACGTATCGAAACTGTAGCAAAAGCAAAATATATTACCCTATTAGATTTATCTAGAGGCTACTGGCAAATTCCGTTAACAGAAAGAACCCAAAGATACGCAACATTTGTAACTAGTTTTGGAAGTTTCAGACCTTTACGTTTACCCTTTGGATTATAAAATGCCCCATATTTTTTTGGTAAAGTTATGACTAAAGTCCTGGCTGGATGCGAAGGTTTCGCTGTACCATACCTGGATGACATTGCCATTTACTCAGAAAACTGGGAAGAGCACCTTAAAAACTTAACTTCTGTTCTAGAGAGAATACAGAAAGCAAATTTACGACTAAAACCATCAAAATGTAAATTTGCACAAGATCAAGTGAGATACCTAGGCCATGTTGTGGGACAAGGACAACGAACCCCGGATGAAGTAAAGATCCTGGCTATCCTACACCTAAAACTAAAACAGAAGTACGTGCTTTCTTAGGACTGGTAGGGTATTATCGCCAGTACATACCGAGATTTTCGGAAATTGCTTCACCCCTCACGGACGTTTTGAAGGGGGTAACAATAAAAGGAAATATACAATGGTCTGAAATATGTGACAAAGCTTTTAAAAATTTAAAAGAGTTGCTATGCAAGAAACCAATTCTGTATGCTCCCGACTTTGATAAAAGGTTTATTATACAAACCGATGCCTCAGACAATGGCATGGGTATAGTACTATGCCAATTAGATGATGAACAACGTGAACATCCTATCTTGTATATAAGCACAACATTTACTAAGTTTGGAAAGAATTATTGTACTACTGAAAAGGAGTGCGCTGCTATCATCTACGCTATCAAGAAACTGCATTTTTATCTGGATGGTCAACAAGAATTCTTGATTCAAACTGATCATAATCCTTTGGTCTGGCTACAATCCAACGCCAAATATAACTCTAGATTGATGCGCTGGGCACTTTCATTACAACCTTATAATTTTAAGGTCATTCATCGCAAAGGATCTTTGCACAAGAACGTAGATGTTCTGAGTAGAATTAAGTAATGTAATAACTCTTAGTGTATGTAACCACGTTCAGGATTTATTTATTTATTTAATGTATACTCAACTGATGTATTTGAACGTTCTCCATTTTTTTCTTCCTATTTAAATGTGGTATAAAAATATTTGTTTAAAACTTAAAAATTTTGGCCTGAAGTTTGGAAACTTATGAGAGAAATTACCTTTTCTCTTTAAGCATTTGAGCAAGCCGAGCTTATAAACTTTCGAATTTTACAGAACTTTTCCCTTCGGAAAAAGTCTCTCCGTTGGGGGAGAGGTTGTAACAGCTTTACATATTATTAAAATCTTGTAGTTTAAATAATTTAATTAGATGAACATTAAGGTATTTGTGAATGGCAATATTTGAAACCAGACTCGAGTGCCACGTGCGACTCTCGCACGAAGAATGTAAATTATTTTTAAATGTTAGAATATGTTTTATCTTCTTGTTTGTATGTCGCCATTTTTGAGTGTTAAATAAAAGTTATTACTGTGTTCCATCATTGGAGTTGCTTCATTTCGCCAAAGAAGTATTACAGTACTGATAACTCACTGCAATCATCACTATCTAATGTATACCGATAACTATTATCGTTTAATTTTTTTTATATTGAAAATAATTTAATTTTGTGTTTTTATTGAATTCAGTAATAAATTCTCTTTAAAATGTTATATACAAGTTTGCATTTTGTGAAACGTAACGTTTTCTATAAGCATACAAAGTTCAAAAACATAAAAATTTCCAAAAGTGTCCATAATTTTGGCCACCACTGTGTATATAGCGAGAGAGTTACTCTTTTTATATCTACCTGCAATAAAAAGGGAGTTGCATAATTACATGTTATAGTAGTCCATATATGAAATTCCAACTCTCTACGGCTAATCATTTTTGAATTATGAAAGGTACCTACACACGTAAAAATGGGTATTGCGGTTGAAATCTGGAATCCGAACTTTTTCGCGATTAAAATAACTTCTTTATTAAACGTCTGAATCTCGTATGCCAAAATTTTGACTGAGATACATATTATTAAAATCGTAGATTATATTTACAGACCGTGCATTTATGAGAAAATAATTATCTGATTATCGAGCTTCCCATTGTTACTTATATGGGCTCAATCTATTGCGTGAAATTTAATTAAAAGCGCGGATATTGTTGGCGAATGATTACTCCATTTAATTTTAAAATTAAGAGACTGCTGTTGAAGAAAGTTATTATTATTACCTACTAGGTACTACAAGTAGTAGAAAAGCGAAATTGTTGCATGTGTATGCAACGGAAATTAAAATATTAGTTTCGGAAAGTTTTCTGATGACAATAGATTAACGGACGGGCATTTCTGTGCAGGTTATTGGGGATATATTGACCTATATACAGTCTTCAAAACGAGACCTTATTCATAAAAGCTTATACGATTTATGTTCTAAAAAAACTGACTGTAAACTAATGTTAGATTCCAGTTGTATTGTCATTCACCTGCTCGTAATATTATTTGCATTAATTAAAAAAGAAAAATATTTGTAGTTTAATTCATTTTTGTACAATTGCTACATTATGATTACAAAGTTATAAAACCCCTTAAGAATGTTATAATAACGTTTTCTAGACTTGGTGAAATAATAAATTCTTTGCATGAAATTTCTTTCCGCTTACCAAATGCAACAAAGCTTAAAGACACCGCTAAATCACAAAAGATTATCAATAACTTGTAATGGTTTTAAGTTTTACTAACGTTTATTTTATTTTAAAACTTTGCTATCCTCTCTTAGTTTCCCTTTCCTTTTAGAAAAAGTGCGAGTAGAAATGTTTATGCTAATGAGTTGGCAAACTGTATTGGTATTTAAGATGTGGCTTTTAGCCTTGAGAAAAGAGAAACTTCTTGCTGCCTCACCACGCGCGTGCTTTTCAGTCAGTTCACGTCTGCCCAGAACTTATTTCCTGCTTGAAGACGTATTGTAATTTTTGCATTTCGCTTAGTACATATGTAGTGTGAAAAGGCCAATCTTTGCGTTACTAGTCTCTATAAAATATCTTAGTTCTTATTTAGTGAAGTTAGTTTATTTCTTACTTTCTACGTTTCAGACCATTCAGTGCTGGTCTCTGTATCCCGAAGTGCAGGAGCGGCTGTACTCTATGAGAAATAAAGGGTAAAGTTAACCCTTCGTATTTGTATTGTATCTCTGCTCTCTGCTCCAAGTCAGGACTACTAAATGTTCCCAAAGGCAATTAGAAGGAATAGAAGTCCTGACAAACTGACTCTTAAAGAGGGAAAATAATCCTCAAATTATAGAAATTCATTTATTAAATAACCCGTCAATTTAAATTGAAAATGATATCTGAAATCTAAAGTTTTGAAATTAAATATCTCGGTGAATTTTAATCTAACCGAAATCAAGCATTTTATGTTTTATCTTTTAGAGCGAGTACAAAATTTTCCTAAATACAGGTATAAAGGAAAAAGGAGGAAAATATAAAAAGTTAGGTATCCTGATTTTTTACAAAATAGATGGCTTTAATTTCAGAGGTGCCAAAAACGTGAATATTTGTTTTCACTAAAATAATTTTTGTGATTGAAAGTATATGTCTGGGATGAATAGTTCCTAAAATAAAGGCGATATAAGCACTTTTGTCGACAGGAAGCATACATAGAGTTATTCTCAAATAGCAGGTAAAAATGTGGAAATACGGATGCAAATATAAGGAGAAGGAGCGTATGAATAATTGAGCGTGCATTTATAAGAAAATATTTATCTGATTATTGAGCTTTCCATTGTTACTAAAATGGGCTCAATCTCTATCAAAAAGAGACATGTAGAGTCAAAGAAGGAAACATTTTAATAACTGAACCTTTTACAATAAGTTCTCGAATGTACAGTCACCAAAAATAATGCAAAATTCACAGTTGCCATTCATGGACTACCCTAAAAATCTGGCCGCTAGATCTTCATCGGAATAAATGGGACCTCTGCAAATCATTCTTCTTAATGATCGTGTAAGAATATTTATAGATATATGTAGAGTATTTATAGATAAAATGTATGTCCGCGAGCTCAGTGTTCGTGTTATATATTGCTTGACATTAGCATGGGTAATTGTTGATTTAAACCAGCAGATCATTTCATCTTCGAATCTAAATCTTCTACCCTACCAGTGTTAATGAGTGAGACCCCCCCAAGAGATTTTTTAATAAAAATTTGGGCAAAAACGTAGCAGTTAGCAAAGCCCTGTTACGTAATGTACGGGAATACTCAGATGCCAACCTTGCTTCAACCGGTACCTGTAACAGGTCAATGTAACAGTTTGAAGACAGATATATCAAAATAAAATGCGCTTACTAACAGCTTTTACAGTTTAGCAAGATAACAAATCTTAGTCTATAAATTATAAAATTTCTTTTAAAATTTCAAACTTTCCAAAGGTAATAAGCACCAAAAACACAGAATTTGATTAATACGAAAATTTGATTAAATGTAGGAAAAACAAGATATATTTTATTTATAAAATGAATGGCAAGAAGATAGCCAAAAGCAAGAAAACTAATAGATTTCTAATAAAGTGAATCCAACTAAAATTTTCTGAAAGTTTTAATGTCAACAAAGTAAATAAAAAAGTATGCAACTTATAACTCCACTTCTGATACTGTATGCATATTAAAGAAATTTAAACAACATAATTATGTAAAAAAATAGTATCTCAGTAATATTGTGGAATAAATTAAATCCATCAAATATAAAACTATGTATTTGATGCTAAGCTTAAAGTATATATTTCAGTTGAGAAAAGAATGAAATGTGACGAGAAAAACACATATGCAGACTTATAAATAAATTATTTTAAAAACGTGTTTTTTTTTTATTACAAAAACGGAGCTAAAGCAAGGAAGAGCTTTGAAAGACGATACTTTTGTTTTTGCTTTGAAGTTGCGAAGCCAAAATGCCATACTTAATAGAAAGCCTGGGTAAGCTGTCCTGGGTTAGCTGGAATCATACCTGTGTGTGAAAACAGTACAAAATTGAAGATATCTCTCACTATATCATTAAGCTCTTCACGTTCTTCATAATATTATGATACTGAAATTTTCTGCATTTTAAATAGTTTCCCATCCTGCAATGGTATGTATACACTGCAGGAAAAAAATGGAACAGTTCTATATCTCTCGTTTTTCTGGGCCGATTGAAGAAATTAAAATTTCATTTTTCTTGTCTCGAAAGCGCGACTTAGGATATATACTATTAGATTTATACTCGTATCTAGCACTGTTCTAACATAGATATTTTTGACACAAAATCGGAAATTTTCTGAGATAGCATACCGATTCCTTTACATATTTCGATTCTACGATTCAAATTATGCCTAGATATTAAATTTTGTAACATTTGGTGTGAAATTCACGAAGAAATTCAAAAATTTATCTTGGCACAATTTTTTTCAGTTTGCGTCAAGAATAATTCACTTGGCTAACTTCTTAATATATGGCAACTTATTTTTCTTCAATTATGCCGGAGCGGAAAAAAGAGGCACCTCGTTTTTACCTTTTTACATTGAGCATGAGCGGGAAAAAAGTGACATCGTTCTTTAAAATAATTTTAGCAAAGTGTCTAAACCACATGTGATGTTTTATCTCTTTCAACAAACATGCCAAATTTCAAAACGCGCAAATATATAAATTCATGTATATCTTCGAAAATTTTGAATAATAAACTACAATTTTTGCAGGTATGCTTAGAACTACATCTACTCTAAGATGATGGAAAAAATTTTATAGATTATAATTCAAAATGTTTTTCGAAAAATTAATAAATATTATTTAAAAATACAAATTTTAAAAATAAATCTTAAAAAATGGGTGAATTTTATTTGGAATGAACTTTAATTTCGAAATGTGAAAGGAAGAATCAAATAAGTTTAATAAAAAAGAGAGATTAATAAATACATGCCAAACTCAATTAACACTGAGGAGGCTAAAATTTTGAGAGCTAATTTCTTAAAATCTACTCGTGCGATTTTTACAAAACCGAATAATTTGGCGTAATTTGAGTCGTAGAATTGAAATATTGAAAGAGAATTCGTATGCTAGCTCAGAAATGTCCGATTTTGTGTCAAAATACCTATATTAGAACAATATTATATATATATCTAATACATATCTTGAGTCATGAAAAACGCAAGTTGAATTTCGTCAATCGGCTCAGTAGAACGGGAGAAATAGGAACTGTGCCTTTTTGTGTGTGCGTGTGCGTGTGCAGTGTACATTTTCAAACTTCTTGTTTACAAGCCTACCTTGGAATAAGATGTTACTTGACATTCTGTGTCATGAAGCTCAGGAGCAGAAAGTAAAGTAATTTCCACTTAAAGAAATATTTAGTTATAGGATTCACTTATAGTTAAGATCTTCAAACTAATTCTTGATTCATATTTCAATAAAATCATTTTTATTAAAGTTTGAGTTACCTATCAGTCTCCTAAAATTCGAGAGCTATTTTGAATACTCTTAGGTGTGGGTTATAAGACACATATTTGAATATTTAAACAGGTTTCCTCATGTTATACACCTGATTAAATATATTTATAAGCGCATATAATATTTATGCTTCTCTTAACTGGTAAAGCGCTCTTTGAGCTGTCATTTAAAATGCCATAAATAGTATTAGGCCTTCATTTTGATCCTTAAGCAAAAAACAATACTAGATTTTTCAACTTATCTTTAATTCCTAAAGCTGTCTTAAAGTAATTCTGAAAAATCCACTTCCTTTTTCATGAGTTCACCGATGTGTTTCGAAAAAGTCTGCAATCTCATTATTCGAAAACTCGTATATAACTGAAACCAGTTTTGACAGCAATGTTTTAAAGTAATGAGTCTGTTTATTGAGATGGAGCAATTTTATAGTCTCTGCCACATTAGATTTTATAAATCGCTTTGAATTTAAAAACTTTTGATTTATATTAAAAACTTTTCATATATTTATTGTTGCTATTATAAGCACTTACACCTTTTACAGAGAAAAATGTCCCATTAATTCAGAGAAACTTTACTTTCAGTATGAATACATTCATTCTTCTTCGAGAAAAAAAAATGATGTTGTTAGTGTTAAAGTTAACATATGTTTCAATGATTATGAAGAAATTTTAAAAATTTTAATGAATTTTATAAATGAATTTTCAAGGTAAAAAATGTCTGCTACATTAGTAAAAATTACTTTATCTCGCCTTATAATGAAACTAACAGCAAATATTTCCAAAGAAAGTTTTCCAATTGCATTAAGACAACATTTGCAGCATATACATCATTTGCCATAATTAACTGTTTCCCTTTCACAGTAAGTTTTAAAAATGATGCTAATAATAACAATAGCAGTTAAAATAATAATAAGGGTAGAAACATTATTTTGTTGAAAAATACTGGTACTCACTCTCATTCGCATTTTTTAAACAATTAAAGCATTTTTGCTAAAAGAGAAAGAATGAAACTTAAAGCATTCAAATACTGAAAATGAGTAGAAAATTAATAATGTTAAACTAGTCGTTTGTATTAAACTTGTAATTAACCATTAAAATTAATTATTTAATTAATCTGTTTTATAAAGTTGTGTTGGGAGTTTTTCCATCCGAAATATAGTCTAAGAAAGATTTAAAAAGAGAAAATGGAGTATCTGCAGGAGATTACTATACTTATTAGCAATATTACTAAGCATGATTTTACCAACATTATTACCTAAAATTAGTTAATTTAAAAATATGCAATATGAAGATAACATAATTTTTATTACTTCTTTCGCTGGCAAATTATTATGCAAATGTACATTAAAAACGTCTAATGTCTGAAAACCACATCTCTGCGATGTTATCGTCATGCGATGATTTGTAGTTACTTTATTTTTTACCACGATATTTTCTACAAGGATGTTTTAAAGTTGCAATGTTTTTGAACAACTTGATCTTTGACCACGATGTTTTAGAACTGCGATGTTTTTTCTTTGCTTTCTTTTCTCCCACGATATTTTGTATGGCGATGTGTCCGCCTTGCGTTGTTTTCGTCCGCGATGTTTTTTACCGCAATATTTTCGTCTGTAACCAAAATGTTCATCCTTTGGTAGGATCGTTTCATATTTGATTAACTATTACATTTACCCACACAAAACGAAAAGTCCTCTAGATTTTCTGTAAACATCTCATTTCTTCATTTGCGTCAAAATTTATTTTTATAACTCACAATGCATATTTAAAACTTAAGAATATTTTCTTCAAATGTGCATTTGGAAATATAAATCAAATATTAGTATATACATTAAAAATCGTATAGATTGGTTGAAATTATATATTATTTGCAAGCAGCGCAAAATTAAGTTCCAGACAAATAATCAAGTACATGAAATGTTTTGGAAAAAATTCATTTAGATCGATTTTTCGAAATAAAAGTTTTAATTTAATTTTAGGTATAGAATAATCGAATTACTAAGAAAAAAATTAAGTTTTTATGAGAAGCATTCCGGCGTTCAATTAAAATAAAGATACCAGTTCTGCAGTCTGATGTAAATCAAATGCGTCCATGGTTTGCTACTTAAAGTTGCGACAAGGCAATTAAATTTCAATGGTTAAGAAATTAAAATAAAATGCTCTGGAGATAAAAGCACTGAATTAATTTTTTGTATTCTTTAAAAAGTCTATAAAAAGTAAAATTTACTTTCTTCGCCTTTTTATTGGCTGGTCATTTAATAATGTGAGCATTCAAAGTTTAATGGCCTCATATGTAACTTTGAGACATGTTCTAAATGAAGTTGCTTTCATATGTGTAAAACCACTATGGGATATAATTTTTTGTTTTGTTAACTATAATTTACACTTCTCGTGTTCCACAAAATATACCACGATGTTACCAAGTAAGCTATAGCACTAAGAATAAATAAATAAATGTCAAATAGCACTGCAAATGGGAAAAAAATTATGATATAACAATAATAATAATAATAAGTAAAAAAATCTGAAAGCTTTCAGATTTTATATTGCGCTCAAAGAGGCGTTTTTTATGTTTTGTGTGTTATCTTTATTTATTAAATAACATGTTCTTCGCCCTTAAACCATGAAATTCAATTCAGCAGCAACATCACAACATATTTAAAAAGAGAGTATCTTTAGAATTTCCGATACACAGTCTCCCGAGCAGGAGATAAAAATATTTTTATATTTTTCGCAAAGTGTTGCTATTGCTCGCTTTGAAATCGTTTTTCTTAATCAAAAACTAATAAATGCTTTACAAAATATGAACTAGATAATAAAAAATAATCCAAATTCCAAATGTGGGCTTTCAGATGCCCATATTCGGGTGAAGGACTACGTTGTTCGAAATTGTATGTCTCTAGATACCATTGTCTTTTCACAATCGGAGAAACATGCATACCTTTACGTAGATTCTTCATTATTTAGTTTCTTTAAACATAATGCAGGGCTCTAATATTTGGTAGCAACAATTTGAAAAGTGAAAAATTGTTTTCTAGTGGATGACGCAAAATGCCCATTTTTTAGCATTCTGTTGCAATTTGGATTTTGAACTATTTAAACAGATAAATTTATCTATTTTAATATCAATAAAGTGGAGGTTTTCAGCACCCAAGCACGCATACAGCTCAGACCATTCGGAGAGCCCCCGTTTAACGAAAAAAAGCGAAATTCTTCATTTAAAGATCAGTGTTGGATTTCCACAATACCATCTGCTTTCCTTTACTCAAATAAAAAAAGTAATAAATTTACACTGATTTGCAAACATTAGTTGATAATTAATTAATGATGGCATTAAAACAAGTTTTGTTATACTAATAGTTTCTTTTCCTGTTTCTTCTTAGATTAAGACCATCATTTACACAATTTAGTAGTGTAAAATGAAAAGGAGAAGATAGAAGAGCAAGCCGTGATAGTAAAATTATAAGGAGGTAATTAAATAAATGCCTATACTACTAATTTTCGTCAATGACCGCATTTCTGCGATGTTTCTACCCATAACACTGATATTTATATATTGTAATAAAATTAAATGCATCATGGTCTAGTAGTTGCATACATATTAGTTCAAGCAAGTGAGTATGCGAAATATTAGCAGATATGCATGTATGTTTTTAATTTAATTCACGGTAATACATACATGACTATGAATCTAATATAAATTAAACTAAATTGAAGTAATAATTAAAGAAATTTAAAATTGCATGAACTGAAATTTTTGGCCTAAAAGGGACGTTAGTCCCAAATAGGTTATTAATCTCGAAACGTCATTTTGCGTTGAATCACTATAAATGGAGTATCACATTCCAAACTGTTGCCACTAAATATTATCGCCCTGCATTATATTCAAAGAAATCAAATAATAAAGAATCTGCATGAACGTGTACGTTTCTCGCAATGTCAAAAAATAGTGGTACCTAGAGCCATTCGATTTTGAATAACGTAGTCCTCCAACCGAACATGGGCACCTGGAAGTCCGAATTTTGAATTTCGAATGGGTTTTATTACCTATTTCATATTATGTAGACTTTAACAATGTTTTGATTAACAAATTCCAAGATTTCAAAGTGAAGCAGTGGAAAAACTGTGCGAGGGAAAAATTATCTCCATCTTGCGAAACTGTCTGTTGGCAATTTTAAAGATATGCTGTTTTTAAATATTTTGTGATTTTGCTGTTCAATTGAATCTCATATTGCGTTAGCATCAAGAATATTATTGTTAATGCATAAAATAAAATCGCAAAATGCTAATGTTTAAAATGAAAAAAAATATATAAAGCTTGAAACTTGACATTGGTATGAAGAGCTGAGAGAAATGTTATGCCAAAACTTGACGCTGCATTGGGAATTCTGGATATATACTACTATAAAACATTTTTGTAATTTTCCTATTTAATTGTATATGGCATAAGTGCGAAAAACATGATGCTTAATAATAAAGCGTAAGTGTAACACAGACTGGTAGACTGCGAATTCAGCGAAAGCTTAAAAAATTTAATAGACCCTTTTGGGCATTTTTAAGATTTGAAACCTTTCAGATTTTTTTTATTATTTTTAATTATGTATATATATATAGAATATAAAGACCTAAATTTTAATCATTGCATTTTGTTGCTTGATTTAATTATGCTCACAGTAATGTTATTTGTTACACAAGAAAATTCAATGGCATACAGACAATACATTTTAGACATACAGATGTTGAAAGAGAAAAAATAAATATGAAAATCATGTCGATTTAAAATAAACAACAATGTAAACGGTTTAAATGGGGTTCACTGAAACAGGATCGAAATTATAGTCATGTCAAACACATCCAACAGATGGCGCAGCAGCAACTTTTAGTGCTGACATGTTTTATTAGATGATATTACCAGAGCGGAAAAATGAAGTAAACACAGTTGGGGTCTCACTGTTTTTCTTTCAAAGAAAACTTATATGGCAAGATTGATTCCTGTTTCTTTCAGAAAATTTTAATAAAAGTGTCAAAGTATAATATTCTGTTCCTGAATGAACTCTTTCTTATTATCATATGCAATGCCCACGGATTTCACTTTACAGAGCAAGTTTGTTTTTAAACAAAATTTCATCAACCGTATTATAATGATCGAATAGGCAGGTCAGTTTGCATATACCATTTATAAACGTAAATATTCCTCCGAACATCACGCTGTCAAAAGTAAGCTTGAATAATATTAAATTTATTTTTGTCATTACTGTTAAATTTTCAACACTTTGGCCACATTATCTTTTTAGCTTTCCATGGAAAGAAAACAAATCATGTAAACTTAAAACTAAAGCTCTGAAAATAGTTATTACCGAATTTGTTTTAAATTACATTTCGAAGTATATTGTTCCTACTAGTTTTCAAATTTTTAATGATATCCCGTTACGTGCCTTGCTTAGAATATGAATAATATAGAAGATATTTGTATAGTAACTACTTTCTTCCGGTTTATCTTAACAATAATGCAGAATTAAGACAATATTTTTAAAATCAAGGGAAAGATTTCATAAACAATTTATAGCTTTCGTGATTAAATTTATTCTGGCAGAAATATACAGATTTTACCTTACATTCAGGGTAAACAACTCCCGATTTCAAGAAGCTGGCTACAGTAGCCAAGTCTGACACTGCGGGAGTTTTTATTATTTCATGATGTATTTAAAATTCTATACTTTTAAGAATATGATCATTTAAAATTTTTGGTTTGCACAGCGAGCATTTGTAATATAGCGAAGAAAAAAAGCAGCATATAATTTCTAATTTAAATATAAATTTAATATAAGCATATGCAAAATTAAGATAATTACAAGTTATGTCTATTTTTAAGAAAGGTATTGAACTTAAGGTACAAAATATGCCTCTGAAGAGTTTTACAAATATTCAGTGTCGAAAATGGAAAAGTAAGCGTACACATGCCTCTTTGCGGAGCTATGATCGCCGTGTTTCTCGCGAGTTGAGTCAAATTAGTAACTATCAGATACTCTGAGGAGTGACAAAGGTATGGGTGATGGAATGATAATGGAGAATTATTTGGTAGATTCGGCTAGCCAGTCACAAGCACAAGTGGCTGCAGAATTCATTGTCATACCCACAACAATTTTTAGAAACTGTTTCAGGACATTGGAACTGTATCGAAAAGACCTAGACAAGGTCTACCAAGATCTACAATAACGAATGAGGATCGTCCTTTGCAACTTTAAGAGCGATGACATTGCACTGCAACAGCATCACAGCTCTCAAGTGAGCTATATGCTGCAATAGAACCCGCGTTTCACGGTTTATAGTTGCAAGAAGGCTTCTTGAGATAGGGCTGTATGCTAGAAGACTCCCTATTTGTGTTCCACTTACTGCAGCACACAAGAAAGGGCTTTTAACGTGGTGCAGACAATGTGCGCCTTGTACCATACTTTAATGGAGCACCGCGCTCTTTACGGATTAGTCAAGATTCAGTCTGAACATTGGATTTCAGCGAACCTGTACTTGGAGAGCTTGAAACATGATACCATACCTCTCTGACCAGGGAAAGTGAAAATTATTGCGATGGAGGTGTAATGGTTTGGGTAGGCGTTATGTTGGATGGCCGCGTACCCTGCGCGTGTTTGACGAAGGCTTCCTGACTTCTCTAAGGTATAGACTGGAGATCGCACAGAACTATGTTCATGTTTTCAGGGAAACAGTTGGACTTGGCTTTTCGTAAATGAACACAAACGCTCGTCTGCTTGGGGCTCAATGGGTCGAGGATTACCTGGAAAGTGAGGATATTTGCCACATGGGATTAGCCAGCCAGTTATCCTCATCTACTCTATACAGCATGCCTGAGACGCACTTCATCTCGCCAGTTTTTTTTAGAACCATTTCGGAGTTAGCTGGCACATAGAGTCATCAAGTGCCTCCTGCTTAGTATGCCGTCACGCTGCACGACTTGTCTGACTATGAAAAGGGACTATACTCCATATTAGACTTATTTTCATTTTGCTATCAGATTGCGGAATTTCGACATCCATGCACTGTGATCTTTACTGATAATCATGCTTACATAAAATAGGTTTTGAATGATACATCTCTTTCTTTCTTAGAAATGTGTATTCTAACAACTTCCATTAAAATCTGCCCGTTAGGTTTTCAGAAATTCGATATAATGTGCAAATTATCCTAATTTTTGTAGACGAGTATATTTAAAAAGTTTTAAATTCGGAATTTAAAACAATAATAATTTTAATTAAAATTTTTAACCGCAACAGGACGCATTTTTGTTCCCACTCCTTTTCACATACCACAATCCTCTTTTTATGTCCAACACAGTCTTTGGTTTGCTGAATCTCCTCCCCCTCAAAAAATACATTACTGCTGAGATAAGGAAATACAGGGTGTATCAGTACAGGTGACAAGGGAGAGAAGGGTCCGGGCACCCGGGCGGCTTTCACTGACTATTTGAGTATCGTCCGAATCCCTAACTGTCCAGAAAATGAATAATGCAAACAGGGGCAGATGGTGGAAGAGAGGCGTATTGCGGATTCTAAAATACCAATGCTTATTATACAACATAAAGATACTTACATCAAAAAGTGATGTTATTATGTTGAATTACCACAGTCGTAACACATATTGTTTTACATTATACATTAAGTGTACTACTATAATAGTCGACGCAGAGACGATAAATTAATACGTACAATAATAAAATTTCCTGAACACTACAGACATTGCAGAGCGGTATCAATGCGCACTGTATAACCTATAAGTATATATATTATACATTAATATTACATGCATACATACATTACATTAATACATAGGTAACATAAATGGTGCATTCGATATATTAATACAGTATGCATTAATAGTGCACTCGATATATTGAAACATACAATAATAAAATTATTTAAACCCTACAGACATTTTGAAGAGCAATACCAGAGCGCATTATGCAACTTATAGCTATATACATTATACATTAATAACACATGCATACGTCTATTACATTCATACATACGTAACATGAAAGGTGCATTCGATATATCAGTGCATTATACATAATACATTAATAGTGCACTCGATATATTAATACATAAAATAATAAAATTTGCTAAACTCTACAGACATATTGCAAAGCTGTACAAGTGCACATTATGCAGCTTATAACTATATACATTAATAAAACATGCATACATACATTACATTAACACATATATTACGTAAAATGTGCATTCGATACATTAATACATTAGACATTAATAGGTGCACTTAATATATTTATACACACAATAATAAACATTTTCTGAACTCTGAAGTCATATTGCAGAGAAATACTAGTGCAAATTGTACAACTTATAGCTATATACATCGTTATCCATTATACAATAATAGTACATGCATACATACATTACATTAACACATACATGAGATAAAATGTGCATTTCCCTATTCGATTAGATTGATCATTAAAGTTATGCATTAACTAGTATAAAGATATTAATATCTATGTAAAGGTTAGGTCTTCTATGGCTAGATGGGACTGTGTTCCGCACTGCAGAGTTCAGTGCCTAGCGCTTCTAGTTTTAGCATCATTAGACGTATTTTCCTCTGTATTGAAAGTTGCTTGACCATAAATCTTTTGTAGGCGGCTGTATTTGTAGTTGGCAGAGCGTGGTGGAAGTCTCGTGTAAGTGGGCTATCAGTTCAACGGTAACAAACTTTCTGGAGAGATAGAGTACACCTAGACAATGGGAAATCACAAACGAATGCATGGTCGGAAACACCTGGCGCGGTAGTGACAGCACAAAACGCAAAAAAGGGAAGGACACAAATAGTGAGACAAAACATATTTTATTATGTTTAGTACAGCAGAAACCTACAAATAAGAACACAAACAAACAACGATCGTCATTAAAGAAGATGTTCGAATTACGCCCCCGGACCTGGAGGCCTCACTTCTCTGGTGCATGAACGATCACATCGAAGGTACATGACGGTACTCTATCTCTTCTGAAATTTTGTTGATACACTCTGTAGTATACTACACTCTGTAGACGACACTCTGTAGATATACACTCTGTAGACGACATGTATACACCCTGTACTGTTTCAAAGAGTTTTAATGAGAGCTTGTCCAAAACATGAATCGTATAGTAACAACTACACGAACTATTTTCCAAAAGGTGTAAGCATTTATTGGCTAATTCATCCATTGCTAGTCATTGAGGCCTAATTTGTATTATTAATACTAAGCTTTCCTACAAAATAAAGATTTTACCAATAACCGAACTAAAAGAATACTATAGAAGTACTTTGAATAAAATGTCATTACAAAAGGATTAATAGTGATGACAAATACTAATTAATAAAGTCATACGTATATGGTAACAGTAAACACTTCCTTTATACTTGTAAATTCTGTCATTAATAACAGCAGTTGCATTAAGTAGCTTAATATTTTTTTCTGTGAATAATGATGAAAAATTCCTTTCCCGAAATCATCTTATAGTTATTGACAGCAACGAAATATCTGTTATCAAGATAGTTTTGGTCAAGATTGTGTGAAGTGATATATGATATTATGGTTATATGAAGCGTTACTTTTTCCAAGAAATTTATTTGGCGGCTATCCAATCATGATGTGTCCATGCGTGAGGAAATGATAAATTGATATCTCTCTGACAAAAGGGTCTGATAATAAAATAAAGCACTTCGAAATATTTCTAGTAATGTGTATATCTTTAATATTTGAAATGGCTAATTTATGAATGTAATTTGGTATTTTGCATTTGTCATATAGGGAAAATTTGAATAAACCATCTATGTTAAAGAATAATAAGAGATTAATTAGGCTTTTCATTATAACTGCTTATTAAAACAGAACACATTTTTGTTTGCGACATTTGACTTTCACCAAATTAGTAAAATTACTTTTTGTCTTTAGAATAGCTACAACTAAAAACACGTAAACTCTTATCATTCCACATGCATGGAGCGAGAAATGCTTATCTTAGAACCTGGAAATCAGAATTTCGAATTTATTATAATTATCAATTAGATTGACAACTCCTAATCTAATAATTACAGCTAATTCTCTTGTAATTGAGCACAATGTTAAATTCGTAAACAGAAGATACTATTGTCTCTTAAAACTCCTTTCAGTAATTAAAAGAATAAAATTATCTTTGTGGAGTACTGCAACTTGTTTTTAAGTGTTTACATAATATGCAAATAGTTTTTACAAAATTACTTAAATTTGTATGAACAAAATTATTAACAAATTATTGAAGAGAACTACCACTGATAAGTAAAATCACTTATTAGATAAATACTCATTTATTACAAGAGATAAATATTATGTAACACAATGGAAGGTCTAAAACGTAATCAGCATTATTTTAAATTAACCGAGCAAAATTAAAAATTTATCTTACTAATACAATATATTTTTACTTTGACAAAGCTTATAGGTATGTAGTTCGTGATATTTGTTTTACGGCTCCAACAATTTTAGTACGTTCCTCATTCTTAAAGGTCAGTTTCTATGTTTGTACGGTTTTGTTGACAATCAATAAGATTTCTTCAACTAAACCGAATAACATAGCTGCTAGAGAAGTTGCTTTGTGTCTTTATGTAATTAACACCTTCAGCATTTCTATGTGAATTTCAGTCATGCATTTCCCTTTAGCCTAAAAATGAGCGGACTACAAGTCATTTTTATTCAAACGTAAATAATATTAAAGGAGCAAGGTTTTCATTTCACTAATCATATACTTCGATTAATTAGTATGTGGGATCTACAATAATGCTTTTTGTTTCATGAAAGATAAATATGTTACGGTTTTCAAAGTATCTAAAAAATATAACCTAAATACTCAGCGCAATTGGAACAATTCTTTGTGCGTGTCATTAATTTAAAATATTTTAGTTTGGTTTGTTTTGATTGTGACAAAACTACTTAAGGAAAAGAATTTCTTTATTGAGTCTTTCTAAGGTTTGATTAATTTAATTATGGCAAAGCCTTTGAGTAATGCATTCCTGGAGAATAGTAAGGAAATTTAAGAATCTCGTATCTACAAGAATAATCACGCAAATATCCCCCCCTCGCCGGGACTTGACCTAGAATTGCACTACCAGAGGTCAGCTACTTTACCATTCGGTCGATGGTGAGCTCTACAATATTTTAAGAAAACGCTTCAGAACATTATGAGGTTACATTTATTCTTGCTAAAAACTGAGATCTTTGACACATTTATTTTGTCTCTTTGCTATTTATTTTAGTGATAAATACAATATGTATTTTGTGTCTTTTATTATCTAAGTTTTACTAGCTGCTTATATATAGATTATGTATAGTAATAAATAAAGTTTGAATTGCAATTGTGTTTAATCCGATTTTTCATAATTCAGTTACTTGTTGATATTTTATTATACATAGTAATATTTTTATATGTCACATTTGTTGTAACTGTTCAATATTAGTCACTCCGTAATGTTTTCAAACGAATTATAGCTATGACACAATTCATTTTATTTTCCCCAGAAAAGGGCTTTAAGAAAAGGCCTATTATTCGCGCCAAGAAAAGTCTAATACCAGATATTTTTCGTCTTCAAGCCATGTAAAGCGCTTGTAGCACTTGTACCCCCCAAAAAATCTCTTATAAGAAAACAGGTCTAGTGGACAATCTGTCTACATTTGGTTTCCTTAGCAATCCATAAGCCGTTTAAGAAGTAAAAACAAGTCATGCTCCAAAGTCACACCTTTTTCCAAGTCTAATGCTCACGCGGACTTTCTATAACAAATTTATTTACAATATTTTTCAACTTTCCCTTCTAGGATTTTAGAAAATTCATCTGCTAGGAAACCTTTTATTTCAAAGCAATGAGCGTTCTTCTAAGAATTTTCCTGCAGCTCGCTTTTTGACAGCAGAAGGCATCCTCTCTCTCTCTGTGCAGCGGACACAAAAAAAAAATGCTATAAGATTCCTTTATTTACAATTTAATTGTTTATCTTTCCATCGATGTCTGCAGCTTACCCACTCATACTTTAATTATTCGCCTATCCTGTCATAGAAACATACAACAGTTAGAATTACCCTGACTCCAGGTCTCTGCATAACGCATTAAATTTTTTTGGAACCGTTTCCTGAAACTTCGTTAAACCTGTAATAAGTAAACACGAAATTAAACCAGGTTAGCCTAAGTTATTTGGGTATAGGAAACTGAACGATTATCGGCCTGAGGGAAAGTATGCCTTCGTGAAAGATGTTCTAGCAAAAAATGACACTTATTCGCCTTAAAGACGGGTAAAACCCCGAAAACCTTCACGAAGCCAGCCCGTTAGCTTGGAAGTGAACCTAGGTCGGGTAAGACTACTGATCGAAAATATAATTTTGTTAAAATTTAATTGTGAAATAGTAAATGAAATTGTTAATCTAATTGAAGATTCATTTTCGCAATATATTTGATTTATTCAGCTACGAATGTCTTTTTACAGTACAGTCCGTAAAATCATTCAAGAATCAATCAGGAACATCGAGATTAAGAAACCTTGAAATACGACATTTAACCAACCATCAAATTCCGAATTTTTCCAATAACCAGTTGTATATAATGGCCGTTATACCATAATGTAATATACGATTTCTTATACAGTTGCAATTATTATTATTTGAAATGCTAATTATAAGTCGTATTATAAATTTTCTTCATATTTACAATAATATTATTTAAGTTATAATTTAATAATAGTAAAATCTGTAAAAAATAAAAATTTACACTTAACTAATATTGAAATATAAGCAGTTTTTAGTCTAACCAAAAAATATCACAGCTCGCAAAAAGTGGAGCATTATTTTGTTTATGTATGGAGATCTGGCATACATAAAAAAATTTTTTTATGGCATTTAAGAATTTACTTTGAAAAATGTTAAAATGTTATATTCCTCAAAATATGTTTGTATCTTTATATCTGCCTGAAGTTAAAACTGTGATAATTGCAAGATGAAAGTGACATTATTTATTCTACATTAAGTCAACAATTTTGTTAGTGAAAGGTTTTGAAAGCTTTCTCGTATTTTAATTAAAACAGATACAGAGGGAAGCCTTTTAATTAACTAAACTTTGTAGAGTTTCAATATGGTTTGTGAGAGTACTTTTACATTTATTTCACTATTTTTAAATTACTTACGAACACACGAAATTTATAATATAAATGCATATTATGCTCCAGCTGTTACAAATTCAGTATGTATAGTTAGGGGTATGTATAAAATATTAAATTCCTGGTTTAAGTATTTTAAAGGCAGAGAGATGAAAATTTATTTCAATGTGCGTGGTACTCGTATACAATTTTAATAGAAATGTGTTCCAGGTAATGTACATCTTATTAAAGAAAGAATGCTTTTAAGTGCGCGACTTAGCTCAAAGATTTAACACAATTCTTGATTATAAGGTGTACGAAAGTCACTGGAAAAATTAAAAAAGCATACATACGTTGGAAAAGACGAGAATATAAATTTGCATTGCAGGTGTATAATTCCACTTATGTGGAATCCAGATATTCCTGCACCAATTAAAAGAATCAAATACTAACTCTTCTACAGCTAATAAAATTTAAGCTTATAGTTTGGACCAATCTTGTGTACAAAATTTTGAGACCTAAAAAAATAAAAACTACATTTTAAAATTAGTTTTAAATTGAGACAAGTTGCATGGTAATTGAAATTAAAAAAAGAAAATAATTTAATTCTTGAAATTTTTAGAAATATGTCTAGTTTTTTGTTCTTTCCCTCCCAAACAGTAATATTAAGTTTTATAATAATATAATTTATAATAATAGTTTTATGAAGTTCTTTTTATTATCTTAAACTGCATACTGTTTGATAAAAAATATCTGATAAATTGAAAAATATAATTTCCAGACTTGCGTTACAGTAAATATTTATTTGGACCATAAGATTAAAAATATCTTATTAAGATTTCTTAAATATTCGAATAGAGGCTGTCTTAAAGAGAGTCTTTGTTCATATTTTTAATTCCTAATGTAAACTAAATAGTTTTTGTATACTCTAATAGGCTTCAGTTGTATGCAGATTTAGTAGGCAATAAGTAAAAATATCGGCAATAAATATGTAGTAGTTTTATGTCGACTAACAGTTAGGAGCGCTATGCTGTATGAATTCAGTTACCTTAATATGTGAGCTTCGCATAGAATGATTGACGATTTTAAGTATAACCGATATCGGAGCTGACGTCCTGCGTGTAGCGCTGCAATGATTAAAATTGCTAATCATGCGCTCAGTTTCAGAAGGTGGTGGTGGTGTGGTGTATTTAATTATGGCAAAGCACACTAGGGCTATCTGCCTAAGAGGAGGGATGCCTTTCGTGGAGGACTTTCTAAGGGAAACTGGCTCGTATACACGTTACACATGGGGAAAACCACGAAAACACCCATGCAGCCAGCCCGTTCGCGGGATTCGAACCTCGGACCGAACTACCAGTGTTCAGCGACTTTACCGCTCGGCCGCTGGTGGGCCTCAGTTTCAGAAGGAGATTTTTAAGATTTAGGTAGTCATCCATTTGACTGAATAGCGAAAGTAGGAAAATTTTGTACTCTATGGATGGACAATTAAAACACATTAGAGAGGAGTAATTTGGTAAAACGATTAATTATAATTTTTGCACCTTTATATTTAGTAACGCAGCAATTTCATAGGTAAACGGGCAGAATATTTTATTACTTCGAAATAAAAATTAGAAATAAAATATTTTCTTAACACCGTCCAAATCTGATTAAAATAAAATATTATTCTTTAATGAAAATAAGTGTCTTCTCAATTGCATGTAAAATTCACAAAAAATTAGTTCCATTATGTAACACAAATATGGAATAGGTTGTGTATAAAATATCTGCCGTTGCAGATAAGATGCACAAATGTTCTCTAGGTCAGGCTACAATCATTAAAAATCTTTAGCATTTATTTTTTAAACTTAATGCATGCGAAACTTCTCTTTCTTACGATGTACGTGATAGGAATAATAATTATTTCTATTTTGTTGAAAGTATCATTAAATGTTCGAAGAATAGCATAAATTTCACGGATTTTCATGGGGTAAAGCCTTTTACTCAGCCAAATTTACATTTCACAAAGTTTTCCGGATCAATAAAAATTTTCATGTGCTTAGTACTGTGTAGATATTGTCTGTGCACGTATACTGGGATATACGTGAAACTGGGATTTACATTGAGTTTCGCATATGACTCCGTAACTGTTTTACAACTTACATATTTCTTATCAATAAAATTTTACATAGACGTAGCGCTGTTAAGACACGTTTTGTACTAATATGACTACGAGGAATTCTGAAGTTCCTTATTGAATATAACTATGAGGCAGTGAATATAATTAGGTGAACTTGGGAATTGCAAATGACAACGTGACTCTTGAACACAACAGTGTAAATGGCGTGTTTGTTTATGGCCAAGAAATAGATTTTAAAACAGTTATTTTGAAGTATTTCAGCAACGAGATTTCTACTAGTTATAACTCTCTCAGCCAAATAATTAGTGCAATATATTTTGGAATAAACAAGCTGCGGGTAAGTTTACATAAAATGCAGGGTAAATGAGATTTTGCTTACTAACCGTGCGCATGGTTCACAACACGTGGAGTGAATTGGTCTTTAGACTTGAAAAAATGAAATTTATTTTAAGCTGTTCAGGTTTACTAAGAGAAAGCAACTTTTTCCGTTTGCGTCAACGGACAGAATGGTATGAATACTTTTTTAACAATACATTCTGTAGTAGTCATTTCGATCTCTTTTGAGGTGGGCAATTTAGGAATACTTTGTAATTAATTAACATTTTGGTACATGAATAACTCGCATATTATCATTTTGAAAAATAAACTTCCTTGAAAAATATTTAGCATTTATTTTTTAAACTTAATGCATGCAAAACTTCCTTGCATGCATAGAAATTAGTAGCATGTTTTTCTCAGCCGAAAGCAATTTTTAACTAGTGTAGATATGTCACTTAGACAAGTGGTGCCCTACTCAAACTTTGCATGGTCTTAAAGCGGCTTATAGGCTTCTTTCTTGTTTTTTTATTTTCTTTTAGCTCAAAAGGAGGGACCTTACTCTTGAACGGGATATTAGTCTCGAAACGGTATTTGCATTGAATCACTATAAATGGCATATCATTTTTCAAATTGTTGCCACTAAACATTACCGCCTTGTATTATATTTAAAGAAATTAAATAGTGAAGAATCTGCATAAATGTATGCAGTATTCCCGCATTGTGAAAAAACAATACCTAGAGCCATTACATTCTGAATAACGTAGTTCTCCATCTGAACATCGAACTGCACCCGGAAGATCGAATTTTGAATTTGGATTTTGTTTTATTAACTATTTCATATACTGTAAAATATTATCGAAATTTCAATTAACAAAATCAATCATTTAAAAGCAAGCAGTGGCAACCTGTACGTAATAAAACACTTTTACCGCCAGCGCGCGAGTCTTTGTATCGGATATTCTAAAGATATGCTGTTTTTAAATACTTTGTGATTTTGCTAATGAATCAAATTTTATGTGACGTTAGAGCCAAGAACGTGATATTTAATAAGTAAATACCCTAAGCCTTAGTAATAAAAAGACAAAACAAAGTTTTGTAAAGCCAAATAAACTGAACATTCATATGATGAAAACCTAAACACTAAACTGATGTGATGGAAACCTGAACAGTAAAGACACTGAATACTGTTATGCGTAGCTCAGAAAAGACTGAAAATAGAACAGAAAAATGTATGCCAGCACTCCGATTTGAAATTTCCGGTCCCTCTTAAATCCGGCTTGTTTAATTTACCCTTCAGAAAAGTTGCCTGTGCTGAGAAAATGAATGTATTTTCAGCTGCTTACCATAATATTCCTGAATGTAAAATTGCAGTCTTAACAATGTGATTATCAGTTCTTGTATACAAACACGTATCACATGACAAAGAAGTTTTTTAGTCTTTACTCTCATTGTTTTGCAATAAGGCCAAATATATAGTTTTCATTTTAATAACCGATCATCGGGTTCTTTTTATTTTGGTATCTATAAGTACCACAATAATTACTGTCATAATTACAGAATTTCAAATTAAACAGGGTTTCTGCAGCAGGATGATAATCACGTTGTTTCACATTTTCGCTCTTATTACTGGTTTCTTTCGAAAAAAATATTCTAACAAACCAAAAAACTATACACTTTCTTACCTTCTTTTTTATCTGTACAATTTTGAGTTTCTTCGCCAGATGCTGAGACTGGGGCAGCGAAATTCAAGATTTTACCATGAACTCAATCGCCGTTGGCGATAAAGAAAAAGACAACTAATTAAGCAATGATTCTGGAGCTTCTTTGGCATCAGAATAAATAATTCACTTCCATCTGTAATCTTTCATTTTCTTTCTAATTATTTTATGTTATATTTCTAAAGTTTTTAATATCTCAATTACTTTCGAATCATTATTATTGGAGGAAATTCGCTTCCACGTAAGATCACATTGTAATCAAACTATTTGCCTTATTTATGAATTCGTAAATTTTAACTTCTCTCATGTAATGGCCAATTAAAAATATTCTTAAATATACCAGTAACTTCGATATTTATAGCAAAGTAAACTTATTTAAAAGAAGCATAATAAATAAGAATGTATGGTAGTTACGCTTGATAATATTACTTTCATTATGGTCAGAAGGTAACAATAAATGTAAATATGGAGCGCAAAATCGTTTTTATTTTTATTTAATTAATTATTTCATTGTTCAAGTTATAATTAAAACAATGAAAGTAATAAAATGTTTAGAATATTTTTTTACAGTGTGACAGTTTGCTGAAATAAATGAAATTAAATTTAAGCTGTTGTTTTCATAAAATTATAAAAATTTAAAAGTGACACTATTTTAACTCTGAATCTTGAACCAAGGCTTCAGTAATGACCGAGTGGCTGAGACCGCTAGATACTGGGAGATCGACTTGGGTTTCCTACTACGCAAACGCGTAGCTTGCCTGGTTAATTTTCCTGTTTTTTCCATGTGTAACAGAAATACGGGTCATAAAACCTTACGGGATATACCTTAAAACGTCCTCCACGGGTGCGTACCTCCGATTAGGTGGATTATCCTTCTGTACCTTGCTATGAAATCAGTCTCTCTCTCTCTCTCATTTTGATTTGTGTATAGCCTAAATAACTGTTAGCAGAATATTGTAAGTCTAAATGCATGCAGTAAAAACTAGTATTTATTATTAGCGCTCTAATATAGTAATAGAATCACATGAATAATGGATGCTCGATATCTTCTAAGCACTGAATTCACAAATCGTTTTCTAAACAAGAGTTACTATTTATTAGCTATATGAATGCAGTGAAGAAATATTTTTTGAAAATATAGTTTTCATCAATAATCTGTTCTGTTTCGAGTTTGTTGGTTTATGTTTTCTAAAGTTTTGTTTATTTACTTTTATGCGTCAGAATGTTGTATAGTTTCAGAATGATTGATTAAGGCTTTAAGAAAATAAATTTCAATTTACACTGCATTAATTCCCTTATCTGAGAACTTTTGCAAGCAATTCTTACTCAAGTATTTCCAAGAACTTGATATCAACCAGAGAAAACTCGACTAACTTTCCCATTAAAAGTTTAAAGAATCTGAAGTATTTCATTGACATTTTAATGGACTTATTCGAAGTAATTGAAGAGAACATAGATAAATGAAACTATAGTACATGCATTTTGCATGCCGCACATAAATTAAGCATATCATGCTAATCTATTCTTACATACTTTATGATACCGAAACAATCGTCTTACGTGTATTATCCCTAAAAGTATATATTTTTCCTCCAACAATATTTAATTCAGGAATTGTCTAAGCAAGAAATAAAATTTCCCATGTTTAATGATTAGGAAGGTTTTATACTCGCACGAAAATAACTAAAAATAACAAATAATTTAAGATGCAAGGTGACTTTACTGCATTCATAGCATACAATGTTTCATAAAATTTTTATTTAGAAATAATAAGTAATATTAACGAAGCAAATTTTATTCTAATATTTTTCTAGCTTCTTTCTCATCACAAAATACCGAAATTAGAACTTGCAGAAAATTCTTTTCATGGAACCTTAAAACCACAAATCGTTTATTTTAAGTAACTGGGTGGTTAAATAGCTATTTTGGTGAACTGTTTGAATTCTTCCTATTTAAAAATAAATATTTGACTGAATTGTAGAAATCGTTCCTTTCAAATTCAGGTTTCCTTTGAAAGCATGTTTACATACTTTCAAGGGAAACAAATATGGAATTTGGGTGGCTCTAGGTACCGTAAGGCTTTGGATGGCTCTAGGTACCTTTGTTTTATCACTATGCGAGAAACATACACACATTTATGCAGATTATTCATCATTTAATTTCTTCAAATGTAATACAGGGCGATATTATTTGGTGGCAGCGATTTGAAAAGTGATACAGCCTTTTAAAGTTTTCAACACAAAATTATATAAAATCATTATCTCTTTGTATTATAATTAAAAAAAATATCTATGTACACCAAATGCATTTCATTTAAAACACTGAATAAAGTTTCTCTGAAACGCTGAGTTTTAACTGTATTCTCGCCTTCGCTATTTTATTAGTAAACATGCAAAATAATTTTACTAATGCAAGATTTAAATGAATGCTTGGAGAAAGTTAAAAAAGAAAAAAAACTCGATATAATAATCAAAGAATTAGATTAAACAAATCTGAAAGGTTTCAAATTTTAAATTACGTCAAAGGGGCGTTTTTTAACGTTCTGTCTGTTACCTTTATTTATTAAATAGCATGTTATTTTCACTTAAACCATAAAATTAAGTTCAACAGAAATGTCGCAAAATAATTTTAAAATGAGCCTATCTTTAGAATTTCCGATACACAGTTCCGCACGCTGGAGATGAAAAGGTTTTTTTCCCTAGAGTGTTGCCATTGCTCGCTTTTAAATCGTTTGAGTTTGTTAATGAAACATTCGTTAAAATTTTACAAAGTTTGAAATCGATATTAAATCAAATTCCAAATTTCAAATATGGGCTTTCAGACGCCCATATTCACAGTAGGATTACGTCATTCAAAATTGGGTGGCTCTACGTACGGTTGTTTTATCACAATGCGAGAAACATACATACATTTATGCAGATTCTTCATTATTTAATTTCTTCAAATGTAATACAGGACGATAGTATTTGGTAGCAACAATTTGAAAAGTGATACAGCCTTTTAAGGTTTTCAACACAAAATTGCAAAACGAAAATAATAGTCCTTCAGGGACAAAGCCCCTTTGGAATAATAAAATGGAAAAAGGGTTTGAGAACATAAAGAGTATATTGTTGTTTGTAATAAAATTGTTCGACATAAATGCTAGTTTGACTTCTCAGTAATGATAAATTTTATATATATATATATTTTGCTACTTGAAATTATTCTTACACAATAATAGAAGGAATAGAATACAAGGTGTTGGAACATTTTATAGAAAGCGAAATTTCCGAAGTCTTGGTAGGGCATAAAATATTTCAGAATCCCGTTTAATATTATGTTTAACTTTTTCATAATTATAAAACCTTTAAAGAAGTTTTATCTACAGTCCACTATAGTTTATAATGGAAGGTATTACGTTTAATGTCATATTTACACCATAATATGACATAACGTTTAATGTCATATTTACACCAGAGATCTTTACAGCAAACTGTAGGTCTTAATCCAACCATTTCTTAAAATGTTATAACATTTTTGTGGCAACAACACCCAGGTCACTCGCTTTTGACTCAAATATTTTTAAAATCAAATGGTGGGAGACTTGGGTCATAGAGTGAAAGTGATCATAGAAATCATAGAGTGTGCAAACAATAAAGTGGGAAGGTTCTATATTTCCCGTTTTACTGCACCGATTGAGGAAATTTAACTTGTGCTTTTCATGTCTCGATAGCACGATTTGTTATATATATTAGATTAATATACAGCGTTGTTCAAACATAGGTACTTTGACACAAAATAAGAATTTTTCTAGAATTATATATCGAAATATTTCAATACTTCGATTCTACGATTAAATTATGAAATAGTTCCAAGTTTTGTAAATTCGCAAGAGTACCTTTTAAGTAAATAATAAAAAAATCCTAAAAATTACGGGAAAAAAATCTGAAAGCTTTCAGATTTTATATTACGATCAAAGGGACTTTTTTAACGTTTTGTGTTTTATCTTTATTCATTGAATATCAAGTTCTTCACAGTTAAACCAGCGCTGGTAATTTTTTTTTTTTTTTTTTTTTTTTTTTTTTTTTTTTTTTTTGTACAGTGTTGCAATTGCTCGATTTGAAATCATTTAGTTTGTTAGTGAAAAATCCAATAAGAATTTACAAAATATAAAATAGATAATAAAACAAATTTCAAATTTGGGTTTTCAGAAGCCCATATTAATATGAAGGACTACGTTATTCAAAATTCGATGTCTCTAGGTACCGTTGTTTTTTCACACTGCATGAAACGTACACACATTTTATTTGTTTTTTATTTTTATTTTTTTATTATGGAGATTTTATCTTTTTTAATTTTTTGAAATGTAATAGAGGGCTCTAATATTTGGTGGCAACAATTTGGAAAGTGAAACCCCGCTTATAATGAACCAACGCAAAATGCAAAAACGAAATTGGCGTTTGGGCAAAACTGCCCATTTGGGCTAAAAATTAGTTTTCAAAATTTCAACTCAATGTGAAGTGAATTTGATATATATTTGTTAATATCTCTTCTGTTATTAAACTTACTTTATTCCTTCTTTCAGAACTCGAAATTTAGGTTCAAACCAAATAAAATTAGCAGATTAATTCTGATTTATTTTTTAAATTTGTATATTTTTTAGTAATCGTTATGAAAGTTTCGAAAACATTTTTGAATAACCTATAAAATTATTGACATCATCTTATATATAAGTATTCCTAGGCATTCCTGAAAAAGTTAAACTTTTTATTCCAAACTTCAAAGGATGAATTTACATACTGGCGGATTTTAAATTTCGCATATTATTTATAAGCAGTAATAAAGCAAAATATTCTGTACGTACTTTATTAAAATTATTTGAAAGAATGAATGATGGTCCTTTCTCTACACTCGAGCGCATTGAAAAAGGAAAAGAAAAATAGTTTATAATAAATTAAGAAATTCGCCAAGTGTATTATTCTTGGCGCAGGCTGAAAAAACTTGCTGCAAATAATTAATTTTTTTATTTCTGTTTAAGTTTCCCCCGCAAATTTTACAAAATTTTAACATTTGGTCATAATATGAGTTGTATAATCCAAATATGAAAAAAAAATCGGTGTATCATTTAAGAAAACGTCCTATTTTCTATCAAAATACATATGTTAGTTCAGTGCGATATATAAATCTAATATACTCGTATATCCTAAGTCGCGCTTACGAGAGATGAAAAACGCAAGTTAAATTTCGTCAACCCATCCGCTAGAAAGGAAAGTATTTGAAATTTTAAAACTGCTCTTTTTTTGTGCATAGTGTACATTGATTTTCGAAAGTTAAAATTAGAAGAATGTGTTGATAATTATTACGTTGGTAATTTCAATTAAATTTGCGAGTATAATGGATAAGAAGAGAACATACGTCTTAATAAATAGATTTCTTAGAACTGCATGCGAATGTATTGGGAGGGATAGAAGGTTACCAAAATGTGAGGTGTTAAATATAAGTTATGTGTTTGATTTGTAGAGGTATGTAATAAGATAAAATCACTAAACTCTTATGTTTACAATTCGTGTTGTTCTTGTTAATAGTTCTCAAAATGAATAAAGAAATATTTAGATTTATTCGAGAGAGTATTACAAGTCTGAATATTTATAAAAGTAACTAGATCCAGTACGAATGCATTAGAAATGATCACACAAGTTAAACGTCAAATAAAACAGTTAAAGAAATTATTTAAATATGTAAGAATTGGGAAAATAACCATTTATTTCAATCTACCCTACGCAGACATTGAATATATTAGTTTGTTTACTTAAGGGCCCACCAGCGGCCAAGCGGTAAAGTCGCTGAACACTGGTAGTTCGGTCCGAGGTTCGAAACCCTTCGAACGGGCTGGCTGAATGGGCGTTTTCGTGGTTTTCCCCATGTGTAACGTGTATACGAGCCAGTTTCCCTTAGAAAGTCCTCCACGAAGGCATCCTTCCCCTTAGGCAGATAGCCCTAGTGTGCTTTGCCATAATTAAATACACTATACTTACTTAAGGACAGTAGGAAGGGTATAAAAGTCTTTCAGTTTATACATTTACATTATTTACAACAACGTAAATGTATAAAATTTAATGACTGCACTTTTACTCAGTTATTACCAAAAGGTGGACCAATAAGGAATATCTTTTTTTTTTTTTTTCACTTAAAGTTAACTTAAAATTTTCAATGTAAACAATATAATTGATTTATTATTGCATTTGAACTAACAGTTACGTACCAGAATTGATAAAAAATATGTATTTAGTTTCATTAGAAAGAGTTCATAAATTGTAACTTTTACAGGCTTAGCAACTTAATAGCTTGCTTGAAGGTTAAACAAATATGCATGATGCTAACGTTATTCGCCAAGAAAGGATAATTTCAAGATGAGATAGCTTTATTAAATTATGTTCCTATTTCCATTTCCTCTTCGAAAAATACTCGCTTTATTCATTTTCGTTTTCTATGCTAATCCCACCATAAACATAAAACAAACTCTCGTATTTGTGTTAAAATTAAAACAGAATTTTATAGTCTTTTGAAATTAAAATGCTGCAGGTAAAATACTTCCTAATATTCTTAAATTACTTGCGTGTTGAATACAGACGTTGTTAGTTTTCGCTAACCGTTAGATACGTACTTTTCTTTGTCTTGCAATCCCATGCTTAAAATTGCTCTTTCATTTATACTTATTTCACTAATTCTTTCAAGATTTTATCTCCTGAAATCTTATACTTCTTTAATAATTTTCTGAAATGTTTCTATCTAAAGTTTAACTTAAATTAAGTGCGTTAGATATGATTTATATATTGCCACCTTACTACTGGGTAATTTAGAAATCATCGCTGCTTTCTTACAGAAATGCACGTTGTGTCCAAGTTAAAGAAAGCCGTAAAAAATTATTTAACTTAAAATTGATAGGACGAATATTTTCAGAATCTGTTTGTGCAGCTCTACTATACACTGTTTCTTGCGATTTACTGTACTTTTATACGTTATGAGATTTTATATTTTTTTGTTTTACCTTTATTTGCTTTACAAAGTGTTTTTACTTTACTAATGTTTCTATTCTTTTTTTAATTTTAATTCGAAGATGTCGGATAACGTGTAGACTTAGAAGTAATTAATCAAAAAGCAAATTAATTTTTTAAATTTTTTTTTTTTGTTTTACAACGGTTTGATGTCTTACAATATTGAGAGGAACGAAACATACGATATATTGAGCCGTCTACCAGAATTTGGCAAACAACGCGGTTCAAAAGTACAGCCTCCAAGGCCATGGCTTTAGGTCAAATGCCCCTATGCTGAAGGAAGGGGGAAAGCCCTAGTCTCGCATCGGGGTGCCTCTCTAGTATAGCGAGCAACTGACGAATCTTCACTCTGTAAGCAATCTCCCAGCAGAACATTTCTATGCTAGAGATGTCAGAGCAACTAGGGTCCCGATTATGCAAAACAGCACAGATGGTAAAGAAATCAGCACATATGGTAAGGTAATACAGCACACATGGTAAAGAAAAAGAATTCGAGGCGCAGCAATCCCCAGATAAAGAATTCTGAGAAACGAATTCCCAGCCGACTACTTTGGATGGGAAAATTACAGAACCAGTGAATAGTTTTCAACACAATTAACAAATTTAGTACAGTAAAAATTAAACTATTATTTAACAGCTAAGTTTATTAAAATGTCAACACATTATAAATTCTTTCTTCAGAAGAAATAAGTATACGTATTCATTTGCAAGATTGAGTTTCATTTACAATTGATTGACCTTACCACCAGTCAGAAAATATAAATTCGATAAACTTTAATAGAAAGATGATTAAAAAAATTAAGTTACTTAAATAAAAAATAAAATTAGCACACCAAAAGTGCAACAACAAAACTTCAAAATAATTAAAGTTAAACAACCTTAAGGGTAAAAAACAAACAGGTACAAAAACCAAATAAAATTTAAGTCCCTAAACTCAAATTAAAATTAAATAACTTCAACTCAAGCAACCAAACTAAATTTAAAGTTTACAAAAGTAACAGTTTAAACTTACAACCAACTTTAAACAAACTAAAGCAAAAATTAATAACTTCAATTACTGATCAAAACTGAATTAAGTAAGCAAATAACTTAAAGCTCGAAAACAATAACAAATAACACATAACAAAATTTATACTCTTGTATAAACAGAAATAAATTACAAACTTGTATTGAACTGTTAGAGTCCATCAGAATTCATCTGACTTGTAAAAAATGCTATCATGTAATTTAATAAAATTATTGAATAACGTACTTTGAAGAAGGTTTTGCAGTTTTTAATACTAACTATTGAGTGAACTTGTGAACATAATTTTGGAAACTGTCGAAAATATTTTGAAGCGGTAAAGATGAATAAAGGTTTTGAAAGTCGTAGCAGTTTATTTGATGTATGTTTAATTTTTTAATAACGTGTATTACTGGAAGGTTATTATTAATGATCCAGCTAATACTGTGCTCTTTTTTGACTAAATTATGAATTAATGCGAAGATGTAATCAATATTTTTCTTGTAGTTTCTGATATCGTTGGCAATAAATCTAAATTTAAAAGGATTTTTATGAAATTTAAGAAGTGCAATCTCTTACAACTTGGAAGAAGTGAAATTTTCATTTTTTTGTGAAATGCTTATTATCTTTTAACTATAGTAGTCTCTTGCATTTTGGTGTATTTGTAGGCACAGTTGCTATTTAGTTCTTTCTCCAATATTTAAACATCGTTTTTTTGCAAATAATGCTTTATCTATTTTGTGATAGTAAAATGCTGCTTTAATTTTTTAATGTTTTTGGTTAATTTGAGTCCATTGTAAATTGTCAAGAAAAATAAGTTTGCTAGCACGCTGTTTGAGTAGGGCAATAATTGCTGACTTCAATTCTATAAAAGTTGCATTGGGTAGATTAAATCTGTAGCTAGCCTTGAAGATGAATTCATTAATATTTTCTATGATGCTATTAATGCATTTAGTTTTGCTGATAGTTAAAACTGGTCTAAATTTATTTGCTGTTTTCACTAGACTTCTTAAATGTGGGTCCTTTGTAATATTGAGGTCACCTGTGAGCACTCGTTGATTGTATAAATCAATAGAGTCAAAGTAATTCAGAAACTGGCAATTATATGTAACTGTTGAATCAATGTAATGATGAGTAACTAATACAATAACTAAAGGCAGCTTAATCTTTAACATTATTTGCTGGGAACTGCTTTTGGCAATATATGAAGATTTTGCTAAAATTGATGTCGAATTTTGGATGAAGGAAGTTAATTTTACAAAACGTTTGTTTGTTTTTATTGAGTTTATTGGATAATTTATACTTGCTGAAATCTAGAATTAAGTCTTTTATAATAATATAGACTTTGTAATTTAATTTTATATGAGCTTCAAGTTTAAGTAAGTATTTATTAGAAACGAATAAGCTTGCAAAATCTATAGCAGGCAGTTATTATGCTCATTACCACATCTTTTCCCTCGAATAGTTTTCGTACTATAGGGATTAAAGTTGCTGTACGTAGAAATATATGTATTTTTAATTTGTCTACTGTAGGTATTAAACCCATATGGGTAAAGCTTTCTAAATTAAAGCATGTAAATTCTATTAGCAGTCTATTTTTTAAAATTGGGAATAATGCCCAAAATTTTTAAGCTTATACTATTGAAATTATGATGCTGGAAGTGTTCTAAAACTGCAGTATGAATGTCAGTTGTTGCATTATTAGTGTTTGTGCTACTATTTAAAGTAGAAAAATTTTTAAATGCATTCGATAATTGTTTATTTTGAAGTTACATTTGTTTTTGACTATTCTAAAGATAAGTTTGTTTTTGGTCTGCCCTATGTACTTAATATTACAGAAATTTCAAGTTTATAGATAAAAACAATTAAATGTTCTTTAGAGATTAAGCTTGATTATTGCCGCAGGCTTAGTGGGCATGGCATTACGTTTTCGTGTTAGTCATTTCGAAGAATAACATTTAATTAATTCTATGTGTGTGATAGGAACCATTGACAAAAGTGCAGAGAGAGCTAATCTACAGTACAGTGAATTTTTGAAGCAAAATTCGTAAACTAAAAATTTTTATAATAGGAAATATTTTTAAATTCTATGTAATAAATTGAAAAAAACATTGTAGAAAACTTAAATTTAAATTTAAATAAATTTTAAGTTTACAAAAATAAATTTGAAGCTAAACATGTTCGAAGCCCAAACATATATAACAATTTTTGAGTTAAAAAATAAATTTGAAACTAAAACATATATAAAATCATTAGCCATTCCTAGTTAAACAATGAAGAAAGAATTGAAAGAGTGTAAATAATGAAACTAATAAGAGTCAGCTAGTGAGTCCATCAAATAATGCGCTGAAAAGCAGCTATTATTTGTTACATAAATATATTAACAAATAATCAAATGCAACTTATATAGGCTAGGCGCTGGAATCCTGCGCCTAGCCTATATAAGCAATATTACAAAAATATTTTAATTGAATTAAAAAAATTATGGATTGTCCTATGTGAGGAAAATGTAGGGCAGTAAATTTGCCTTATATTAATTGGAAGAGAAAAAAAAAAAACTGGACAAGGTACTTTTTTTCTAAATGGCAATCAATGTTAGAAAAATGTATTCACTGGGATAACAAATAAAAAATAAAAACGCTAAGCCACCCTACGTTTAATGCTTCAAATAGAACTTTCCAAGGGTTTAATATTTAAAACATTAAATCAGAATAAGCAATAAAAATAACAGCAATAAAAATAAAACTGAGTGGGCGTTTACAGGGTTGCTGTATTGAACATCTGCTCCATGCAAGGCGCCAAGAAGAGAAAAAATGACGTAATCTTACAGTTAAATAGTCCTAATGACTTAACATCGTTATTTAAAATTATTCAAATAGTAACTATGCATACATTCTGGTTACAAGCGGCGCTCATAATTACATTACAAATGAATATATACTATTATAACCTGGAAGACAAATGGAAAATTTTATACAGTGTGAATTGGCATTATTTTCAGGTCACATGAAAGGCCGATGTCTGAAGGCAAACGCTGACATTTTCACTTCGAATGCTATTTCAACTATGGCAACGGACGTTGGCAAAAAAGAATATAAATAGACCAGCTCTAAATTTTCCTCTCTTTTCTCTCTTTAATGTTATTATGTTTCTTCATTTAATTACTGTTTTCATGCCTGTGAGCGTGTTTAATAGTCTTCATCAAGATTTTTCTAGTTGCATACACTGTTAGGATGAAGAAGAGTTCGTAAAGTCAGAATTGAATACAGAGACCCATTCTTTACATCATAGTCACCAGATCGACCAAGTAGCGCATTTTGTTAAAACATAGCTGGACAATTTTCTTTCCTATCAAGTCCTATACTATTCTGCAAGCATGAGGTCGAAATTAATTATTGATTTTGACGATATTTCAAGATTTAATGTGCTTCGATGTTCTGTTTTTCTATGACGAACTCGCGAATGTCGTTATGTTACAAGTGTTACCTAGGTTTCTTGTCACTGAATATGCATTTAAATTTCTACAAGAACATTAATGTTGTTAATATGTTATTCATGCATGTTTCATAGGTGAAGATATTACGCTTTTTTTGGGTACAGTATGTGGGTATGTCAACATTTTTGTTTTATCCAATTTTAAGATATTAAGCACACCAGTATATAATCTAAATATTATCTTCTAATCGCGTTATTGTTGGTCTCAACGAAAGCCTGGTAAAAATCTAATTTTTAAAAGTATACAAATTCTACAAATTACAGTCGGTTCCCACTGATTTTTTAGATCTCATATCTTACCTACTTATCTGTTATTTCACTATTCACAATCCGCTTCTAATATAAGAGGAAATTAAGTTTGATAAGCGATTATACACATATCATTATAAATAATTCTTCTTGAATAATTATCTAAAAATTTAATTTATGTTTTTAAATATAAATGTTTCAAATGCTTGAATTTATGAGTAACAATTAACAAACCGCCTGAGATAATTTACACTAGTTTTATAAAATTCCAGTACATAACCGTAAAACAAATGCAACAGAATTACAAATATATATGGTTTCATGTAATTTAAAAGCTGAAAGACTGAAAGCTGCATACCAACAGCATTATATCATAAATATATTCCGAAACTGTGCTCAGAGTACATAAGTCAGAAATATTCGTCAAGATTCTGTACTACAAATATTAGTGTTGTTTTTAATTTATTCATCTTTATTACTTTTCCAAAGAGAAATTTAATCTCTTTAATGTACTCAAAAATACAGGTTTGAAGGATTCTATACTAATACATAAATTCTTTATATCGGTCTCAAAAATATTAGTCAAGATTATGTATTAAAAATATAATTTTTTATTATAATTTATTTATCATTATTAATTTTCGAAGATAAATTTAATCTCTTTAATATGCTCAAAAATAAATGTTCGAGAAGTTCTGTACTGAAATATGAATTCTTAATAACTTTGTTTTTGTTTCAGCTGTTAATAAAGCGAATTATAAGTTACGTATTATTTAAAACTGGTTTTATAAAGAAACTCATGCCACTTCATTTTCTGAAATCCTACCAAAACATTTCCTATCATCAAATATAAAGTGTCATTTATTTCATTTCATTTTATTTTATATTTATGATGTTTGAAGAATATAAATAATTACAGTTGTAATAGTTACAATTTATAACGAAACTGCTAGAAACAACATTTTGCCCTGATTAAGCATAAAGTATTACAATTTGAAATATATATTAAAGATGTCTATTTATTGGCCACAATTAATGGAATTCATGGGCTAACGTTTTATTCTCTTCCGATCTCTTTTATGTCTTCTCAAAAATTTTAAGCTAATTAAACGAAAAAGGATAATAGCAGAAAGAAGTGTCACTAATGTTATTTACCAAACAATTTATTCGATTTCCAAGAGAATCTTACTATCAAAATCATCGATAAATTCCATGGACAAAATATTCTATAACTAGTAAGTTATAAATCTTCAATAGGAATATATAAATGCCCCCTCAATATGATAAATTTCCTTCTGCTTACATTTCTAAAATATTATAAAATGATTTTATTGTAAATAGTATGATAAACTATTGTTGTATGGTTCTTGTTCCCTGAAGAATAAAGTGAAAAACAATCAATATCATTTGTTTTGAAACCATTTTTAATCATTTTAACAAATTTGAACAATTCTTAATTTTTTGTTTATACATAAGTTTGTTTCTTGAATATATTTTACTTAATGGACCCTTTTTTTGTCAGTTTCCTCTTTGTTTTTGCAGTTTAATTATCAGTATTTTTTCGGAGTTGAATAATACTATTTTTATTTGTTGTGTTACCAGTCTCACTTTTGTGACAAAGGTCAGTACAATCCCAAGGTATTCATCATGGCAAAGATTCAAAGGCGCCTGTCGTTTGCAAAAGCCTTGAGCACCATATAGATGAGAGTCCGACTTTAGCTCAGTTTTACCCTCAATTTCGAGAGACAGCAACCCGGGTGAGGCGTCCAAGACTCTCCCATCCTTCTTTCCCTACCACCATCTCTCGACAGAACTTTTGGCTCACCGCATATTTAGAGAGCCCCCACGTTGCACAGATACTATGCATTTACAAGCATCCATGGCTTCTGCGGGATTCGAACCCAAGCCCTTCGGTACGGCAGTCAGCGTTGTTGGCCACTATTCCAGTTGGGAGTTCTTATTATTTTATATTCATAATTTTAAATATATTTGCTTAAAATTCTAATAGAAATTGTTTCGTTTCCATCCTTAATGAAAAGAAAACTTAATCGCATTAGAAATTTCTCAACATTTTCCAACTACGCATCATGTTTAATGTATTTTACCACTTATAAAAACTCTAATTTCATAATTAAAATAAATGAATTCAGTATGCTTACTATTAGTATTTTGATAGTTTTCAATTAAAAACTAATATAGTAATGGCTATTAAAAATCTATTAGAAAAGGTTTCTTTGTTATTCATAACTAGCAGTATTATTGCAGTTGTTTATACTTACTTAAAAAGCTACCGCAGTCGACAAAAGAGGCCGCGAATCGCTAATTATGTTTTAATGTGGGTTTAGCAAGACTGCCGTTACCAAAATTATTTATACGTATGCATAATGCCTTCTGTTTTACAAGTAATATGCAATAATTCTTTATTATTAAATATGTAGTAAACTCATTAGATAGAGAGATTTCTTACTAACTTGAAAAAAAAATATGCAGCGAAAGTAATCAATACGTAATTTATTGGAAAGATTGAAATTACCTATCAAGGAAGAGAAATGCGGAATTTTATGTAATTGAATTGAATGGGTTCCTTTTATTATCAGCACAGAGCAATCAATATTTTGCCTTTATGAAACCACTATTATAAATACGTTTTTTTTTCCATTAATACGTACGTTGGTAAAAATGCAAAATTTCTTGCTAAGTAAGTTTAAAAAAAAAAAAAAAAAAAAGAAACTGCTTTTCGTAGCAAAATCTAGATTCGTTATTGAATGCTCAGCAATGCAATGATACGGAAGTATTCAAGCAGATACTATTGCGTTCATTTCCAAAATCTGTACAAGGCAATTCTTACTTCAGGATTCTAACTTCATTAATGCTCCTGAAGCAAAGGTATGGTTAGAATCGTAGATTCGGATAAATGTAACTACGGAATGAATGCAAAGAAAGCATTTAATTGCAAAGTGGCTGCTGTGGTCCATTTTAACAAATGTTGTGCATACTTGTTTCCTTTGTCATAATCCCACCTTCGTACATTTGTGGGTAATATAAATTTTCAAGTGAACTACGATATCGTTAGTCTTCCTGCTTGTATACACTTCGCTGTTTTGCTGCATTCAGTAAGTAAGAATAAATTATGTTTTAGGTTTATTTTTGGTCCCTAGAGAACCAATCGTGACTCTTTTACAAGAAAATCATTGAATTCTACTTAATCTCTATTCGAAGAAACTCACTTGCCATCAGTGTAACAAACTGAAATGAATTTATGGCAAACGTTTATATTTCCACGGTTTCTGTAATAAAATGTGGGAGGATTTCATAAGATAAAAGGTAACAGAGAAACTATCATGGTCGAATAATTGTAATTACCTTGGAATATAGTAATTTAGTTTGACCTAATCTACTATGCTTTTTGGTTATAATTAAGAAAATAAAGTTGCTAAAATATAAAATATTTTTTTCATCTCTAGCTTAAAATTTGTCACTTCTTTTTATATATATCTCTAACACTTTCTGTTTTCTTGCAATCCAACTTCCTTGGCTCTTTGCTACAGACACTGATAAATTTCTGATAGACTCTTTCTCATTAAACATGCGCTTCTTTCTGATAATACTCGTCGTTTAGTCACTTTTATTCTTTTTCAACTAATTTCTGGCATTTATACTTACTTTTAAAAAACAATTAGTGAACTTCTCATGAGTTTTTTCAAATCTAGTGCCTTGGATAATTTGCGAAACGCTTTCAGAAACGAAATTATTCAATTAACCTGTTGCTAATTTATGTACTTTCATAATAAGAAAGATTTCGCCAAAATATGGAAGTATAGTACATAGATGTGGAATAATCTAAAAACGCGTGCTCATAGCAGCGAAAAAAATGAAGGGAATTTTGTAAAATTAAAAAGTTTAATTCTTCCGGAAAAGAGTATTAAAAGAACACAACAAAATGACGTAACATTAAAATTATGACACCTAAATGCATTTAACTATTTAATTTGCTACTTGCCACTAACTGCTAATACTCAGAATTTCGTTTTATTTTCTTTATTTTGAAGTTACTTCATAGATACTTTTATTTTACTCTACGTCATTTATTTTATTGCTTTTCCTGTAACTCAAAAAGTGAGCGTTATTCCTTAGAGTTTGTAAGGTTTAAGATTAAATTAACAAAAAACAAGGTTTAACCAATGAGCATGTTGACTGGGTATTTTTGATCAGACGTTCCCTATTGTTAACAGATATTTTAAGAATTTCTTAAACTTTCACCTGCCATTTTCGGTGAATTATTGTGTAATCTAGTGTAAGACTGATTCCTCGGAACATGAATTTGAAAGGCAAGTTTTATATATATGGGGTAGTGAGTCTGAGTCAATTTTGCCCACTACGTGTGCTAACGTCTCGCACTCAATTCACATTATGAATCTTACTGAATATGAATGGAAGCAGTAGAGGCTGAAAGGTCTTCTTGCAAATGATTCGACAGACAGGGAAATTGATGATATATATTGTCGATAGCATACGCAGTCGTCAAGTGAGAAAAGAATTTGATAGATTAGCGCCCCAAAAAGAACCTTTTTGAAAAAATAGTTAATATGTTTCAAAATGTACGAGTATATTTCATTTCTGAGCATTGCAGTATTGATGAAAAACTAGACCCTTTTCAAAGAAGATGCACGTTTCGCGAATACATCGACAGCAAAACAGCCAGATATGGTATAAAACGTATGCTTTCTTTAATTCTTATACTATCTATAAATTCAATAATGAGACCGATCATTTGTCAAGACAGAATTATTCGAAGGAACTTGCCGCGAACTTAGTAAATGAATATCTTCTTAATAGATCAGAGAACACCAATATTATCGTTATTTAAACACTTTCTTGCAACAAAAACATCATTAATTGTATGTATTAAATGTTTAGAAATTTCAAAATGGTATTAAAAGAAATAAAATGGAAAAAGGATGAAAAGTCAAAGAAAAGTTAAAACTAGTTTTTTCTTTTTGAAAATTTTAAAACAAATAATATATTCAGATGTTTAAAAACGTATTTAAATGACCTATTTGGATATAATATTTTGTTTTAAATGTCTATATTTTACTGAGAAGCTAGCGTAAAATTTAGGGTAAAATTGGCCCGATGCGTGCGGTAATGTCACAGGAAAGAATGATTGTACTGAAATGTTAAGCTTCTTGTGTACCTCTATTTACTGAAGCTCTCTAATACTATTTTTATTTCCAATGGCAGACACTATTCGTTATACGTGTTGGCCACTACTAAGACCAGCATTGCCTCATGTGAGGGGACACACAGTTTACATCCATGCCTTCTCTGGGTTCGAACCCGAGCCCTTAAATCAAAGTCACTAACCTCTTTCCTGTCTGGGCGGCTAACTCCCCTGTATATGAAATAGGTTACAAATCCGGCAACTCCACGAGAATAGTAACTGGATCGGTCAGGGAAAAAACTCAACTTTTAGAACTTACCAAAAGTGTCAATATCATCTACTTCTACTGAAAACTGAGGCTTTCTAGGCACGAAACAATAACTAAACGCAGTTTCAGAATCATATCCGTTATTTTTTTTTTTTTTTTTTTTTTTTTCATTTTTGTCTAAGCGAGTTGCTAAACATTTACATAGACATCTGGAGTGAGACGTGGCGAAAGAAGGCATAGAGGAAAGAATAAATATGCAAAAGTTTACGTATAACGTAAATCAAATATAAGACAAATGAAATATTATTTAGTAACATTCTTATACATAACTGAGGATAAATACAGTATACAAGTTGAATTCATTTAACGTCGTAAATTTTGAAGGGATTAGTAATCTGAATTTCTAGTTAAGACAAAATTCAAATTTAAAACGTTGTTTACACTAAACTACCTCCCATCATTTTTAATGCAAGCTAAATAACATTTTAAAAGTATAATATGCAGGAGAAATATAAAAATAGGAAGTTAGTCCATAATTTGATTAGTTTTAAACGACAAACTAAGACTTCGAACGGAAAAAAATTAGAAAAATGTCATAAAAGCAAGCATTTTATAAAGAAATAAAAGTCTATGAAGAAAAAGCTTTATTTTGAAAGCGAAACATAGAAAAGATAAATATCATTATATTTTACCATTAGCGTAGAAACCATTTTGTAAAATATGTTAGTAAATTGTTAGCACGAGAGAAACGCAAATTATAACTGGGGTAAAAGCTAAAAGTTTGGTAAAATGGATGTGCAATATACAGTAAAGCGGATGCAGCTGCTGTGCGTCCGGTTAAAAATTAATGGTTGCGACAGGAATGGAACAAGCGGTTCTGAAGCTCTTCATCTATACAAATCGTTTATCCAGAACAATTATTTCAGATCTCTTAAGTAAAATTTGCATCTTATATAAAGAAAAAAATATGTCTAACTTCCAGTACAAACAGAGTTAAGAGAGAAAACTATTTACAGAAATCTTGTTTTCATATATTTCTAGGATCTTTTCAATATACAGTAAATATATAAAGAGTCCAAGTAGATCTGCACTAAAAAAAAGACTTGATTCTTGCATACAAATAAGAAAGGACGCTGTAAGAAATTTCAAGGGTTTGCTTTCTCCTTACAGAGAAATTTAAATTTGTTTTGACGTTTAAAGCACGTTTCCTTGAAAGAGTTTGAATGCAATTCGTGGACTGCGTTTATATTAGCTTCAAATGCAGCAAAATATTCCAACAGATATAAGAAACAAAATAAACGCACTGAGACGTTTTCCACCATTAAAATGTTTAGCCTTTGTTACAAAACACACTCCTAACGCAGGCAATACCTTTATAAATTAAATAGCTGTAACAGTGAAAATTTTATCTTCTTAATAATGAATAGTTATTTAATTCTTTATAACTCATGGGAATCAAATAAAAAAATAATGCAAGCGTAAGAAGCCAGTAATATAAGAATTAAAACCATATAAATCTAATGAATATCTTTGTAAAGGTATTAGGTTTACGTTAGAGCACTAAGCTGGAAAAATTCAGCGATGCAACTGAACTCCAGCCTGAACTTCGAACTTCGGACCTGGCAATTATCTGACATGCTTCTAATTCCACCACGCGGTAAGAAGGAAGACAATTCCTTATACCTTTTTTAATTATAGCTTAAAATATAGATCATGAAATAATACCACTGCTAGAAAGCATATAATACAAAATATATCAGTCAGTCGGTACATACTAGTGTATATAATTTAAATACATTGAAACTTTTGAATGTGAAAGTATAGAATATATATAGAATGTGAAAGTTCGGGAAATAAGATTTCTTAGTTCAGATTCTCACTTAATGTTAATCATGTTTTCACTATATATCAATCGATTTAAATTAGCAAGTTAAATTTGGTTTCAAAATTAAAGAATATTCAACAAAAACGCCACAACTTGTGGCACATGTAAACGTGAGTAATTAATTGCAGTACGTGAGCACTATACCAGCATAAAAACCAAGTGTTAGAAGTATACGAGCTGAATAGTTGTAGGGTTTATATTTATTTTAACTAACATTTATTTTAAGTTTAAACTATCTTTCCTGTCAAGCCTTACTTTCCCCTGGAATTGCCAGTGCCAGAGTATGTAAATTTTAGTAGAACGCGCAAAGTATTCAAAATTGTCAGCGGAAGTAATCTGAGTTAAATAGAAGGGAAACGAGTTCGAAAGTGTGCTTTCTTGCTTCACGAGCGTGGAGGTGGCTAGTTAGAAATTGAAGAACCACGCGTTTCGGCCTGTGTGCTTGCCTCAGTAGATAGTTAAATCTTTCAACGTAATATTCAGAAGTTTGCTGAATTGTCAGCGGTATCTTAGAACGCGGTTAGGTTAGTTACGTTTTAGAGAGCCTCGTAGGTAGTCACTTGTTATTATTCATTTTTAGTTTCTTATTTTTATTTTACCGCCGGGTCGGCCGTAGTTTGTGAGCGTCAAGAGCACGCATCTGTAATTTCTAAAGTTGAATAAAAAGGGATTTAAACCCTTAAGACTTTGTGTAATTTCCAGTTCATAGCAGTCACCACTATTGTTGCGTGCAGGTTGGAAGCGCGCAACATTACATAGTAATAACAGAATAAGTAAAATTTATGCAAACTTACTTTTGTCTTTTTTAATTTGCCTGTTCTGAGCTCACTTGCTAATAAACTGAAGAAATTAAGGCAAAGTTACGTGAGTATTAATTGGAATAACAGAGTGGTTGATAGGAAGGAAAAGCAATTCTTAAAGAAAGAGACCAAAATGACGATCGGTTTCCAAAACATTTTGTACACTTCAACGACGCTTAAAATGTGTCTCTTTTGATGAGGAGGAGACTGATGCTGGTGGTTTTACTAAATAGCATGTAGAATAGTCAATCGAAATTCAGATTGCGTATAGATTTCTGTCATGGAGAGGAGAATAAATCGTATTTCTAATAATAAAAAGAAATAAAATTACATAAACATGTTATCTAACTGTATCATGCTACACTGCTGGTTATTGAAATTGATGCGCAATGTAGGTTAAATGGAACAAACTTTAGATTTGCATAAAATGTATTACAAATTAGGATATGCAAATAATTAGAATTTCGGCGCTTGCGCATAAAGCAGGTATGAGTAATGCCATCTACACCGTGTATAAATCGGAATATTGCATTGATTATTTCTGAATTTGATTGCTGTCATCTTGTGACTCGTATAAGAAAGAGAAATTACTACCACTACGTGTCGGAATTAAACCTCAATAGGATTGTAACCTACTGGGCCTGCAGTTTATTGGTCGACCACAGTTTACTTCTCGTGTTGGTCAGGACTCTATGACTGCTAAGCGAATAATCAATATATGGGTTCAGGACATATTACTTATGAGCTTTCGACGCCTAATCCTATAGGAATGGACAGTAAGGTTTATAGGGACAGGGAAAAGTGGCGGGTACACCACGTATTCTCCATAGGGGAAAAGCAGGTATTGTCCCCTACCACTACTTATCTTGAGTTACACCTCCGAGATCGAGTGGGGCATATTCGTACGCACGCGCAGGTCCGGTGCAGGCAACATCGTTTTGGTTCTTCCGCATGTAGACCACGCGCATATTGTTTAATGTTCTTCACAGTCGTTGGATCTTTCTACTTTTAATGCAAATAAATAAAAAATACGTGGTATATGCTGGGCGCTCCCAGATGCGATAATCTGAAGTATAATACAAAAGTTTCAGATGCTTGTTACATATATTATACTTGAAAGATTTTTTGGTTTTCTATACGCAGTTCATTCTGCTTTTATACATTTGAATGGAATACATTCATTGCAGAGTACATAATATATAATGCATAGTGCAATACATTACATAGTACAGTTTTATGTCTTAGTCTTCATAATTATTGCTATTTTAAAATATGCTGAATCTTAAGGGATGAAAGGGGATATTAGACAGAGGGTGCAAATTACTTCGATTTTTACATTCTGTACCTTGGTATGCAATTTATTTGGTGCTCAGCATACATGGAATTGTGGGAGGTTTATGTGGACGAAGACTATGATCAAATTTTCCCGCAAAGATCTGTGCCTCGACTTGCCAGGTACTCCATTATTTTTAATAATTTCTTTTTTTGTGTTTCTGTTTCCCACAGAGAATCTCAAATATCAGAAAATGTCAATGTGATTTGATATTTTGAGTGCTATTGATTGTGAGTGGGCAATGGAAAGTAAAGCTCTCTGGGTCGCCTCTGTCCCCACATTGGCAGCTGTCTGTAGGGCACATATTTATGTTGTAGAAGTTTGTGGAGAAGGGATCATGACCTGTTATAAACCAGTTCATAAAATGGGTTTGTGAGTAATTCATCTATTTATGACCGGAACATGTAGGTGCGTTTTCCTTGCTCGTTATTTCCCCAATAATCTTGCCCATTTTTCTGAAATGTCTTTTAAATGTTTTAAGTGAGAGGATGCCCATGGATTTCTCTGTTCTGCTATTTATATATCTTTTGCTGCTTTCTTTGCCATCTGGTTTGTTGCCTTGGTGGCCTACATGGGCTTTGATCCATGCAATTTTGACTTTGCTATTTCTAGAGTTTGGTGTGATGCTCTGATAATCGGAGATTTGTGTTGAGATTTTGCCAGTGCATAAATTGCTGACTGTGAGACTATAAGGATTGTTAATTTTTGGAGGTTTGAATTGATTGCTAGAAGTCGTTCTGCCTGAAATATGCTATTCTTGTTCAAACGGAACTTTTCTCCTGCAATTTCATTATTTAGAGGATCTAGGCACACGTAGGCACGCCCGGTGCCTGATTCATCTTTAGAACCATCTATGAAAATGGGTTAACCATGAAAATTGTGATCTGCGTAATTGTTAATCTATTATAAGTTTAGAGGGGGTAGCCGGATGTTTACTATATGGATCTTCTTTTTCTTCCTAAGCTTCCGGTGGATCATCTCATTGTATGGTGTAATGCTTTTATTTAGCTGTAATCATTTTGATCTATTTGTCTCTGTATTTGCTGTGAAGAAAAAGTGGAGGGATGCCGGTTATTGAGTAAAGTACTTCGTTCGATGTTGTCTTGTAGCATTGTGAAATATTTAACAGGAAAGGTCTTTGGATTGCTTGTAGTTTACTTTATTTTCTTGTGTTGAGGGGGAGCACAAATCGCAGCTCCATGCGTCGTAATTTTCTCAATAACTGTTAAAGGGAGGAGTTTTTCGATATGAAGGTTTATCCCCCACTTTTGGCCTTCCAGTCTTTGACCTTCTTTGCTATTTCTGCTGTCTTTAGGTTGAGGAACTCAAAGTGATGAAGTCAGCTCATTTTCTGGCCTAGATCAAGTCAGAAGAATTTGGTGTTCTTTGCTACTTTTATTCTTTCATCATTAATTGCGGATTTCGGAATCTTCAGTTTTCTGCCCAAGTTTGTGGAATAGGATTATTCTTGATTTTTGCTGTAAATTTTAAGTTTTGGGGATTTGCCCACATTGTCAAAGATTTGAAGTGTTTCATTCGTATTTGCCTGAGAAGCTGCACTGTCCTGCCTCTGATGATGAATGCCGCGTTGTTGGCAAATGCAACGTTTTTGGTGTGTTCTGGCCATTCGTTCTTTGTGATTGTATAAGGTATTTCTTCCGCCTTCTTAGCGAGCTTTCGTGGTGTAGTGGTCAGCACACTGAGCCGGTATATTCAGAGATCCGTGGTTCGATTTCCGGCGAAGGCGATTCCTACTTTTTCATCTTTCCTGCTTCCAACAAAATACCTAATGTCTCTACAACTGTGTTGAAAGCCAGGTTCCGTAAGTCGGTACTAAAGCACGATCCTTCCGGACATCTTGTTTCAGGAGTTCTTTCAATAATTTGATTGGTATGCATAATTAGGCCTTTTTCTGTTCTTGAAGAAGTTCGCCAGTGTAAGGGAAATATTTTAGGGCAGTTTGACACCCTGAGAGCCTGTAGCGCTGTTGCCCACCATAGAGAGTCAAGTGTTTTACTGAGATCTAGGCATAAATGTGCAGAGTGGTGATTTTCTACGTTGTTTTTATTTATGCCTTAGATTGCTTTGTTTATTGCATGGAGTGTCGATATGTTTGGAGTAAATCCATATTGTTTTGAGCTGTTAGTATTATTTTTGAAAACGTGGTGGCGAAGGCGATCAGCAAGGACTTGTTCTACAAAGACAGAACATCAAAACCAGAAAAATCACACGACTAAAAAAGGGCAGCAGTTTTGTGCTTTTCGAAAGCTTTCTCGACTACACCAACATAGACGTTACCCATAAAGAGAACCTCGTGAAAGGAGACACCATGATCTAGAGTAACACTCTCGGCTTTGGGTTCACATGCACCCAGCAAAGAACGATGTAATCGTTTGGAGATAAGACGCAACACAACATATCCAGAGATCTTTACAGAAAGCTCAAAGCTAAAAATAAAGCAGGAACAGCTTTCGTGACATTCTAAAATGATGTTTGCATGGGTTTAAATCCGAGTTGAACTACTAGCTCTAAACAGTCTTAACAACACCGTTACTGGTAACATTAGGTTAATTTTACTTTCTTATAGATAGCTATATAAGTACTGATAAATACATAATTTAAAAAGGAAGATGCATTAAAAACAGTTTTTGTTAAATACTAATGCCAAATATTTGGATGGTCGACTATCAGTAATATATATAAATATTTTTTCTGGTTATCCCCACCACAAAGGAAGGGGCGCGATAAAGGATTGATGTGCCAAAGCGCAACACCAAAAACAAGTATTCATATGACACAGTGTTCATGTATGTGGTATTAATAAAATGCGTTGTTGTCGGTATAGCGTGCTGTCCACTGGTCTGTTTTTAGTATAATGTGTATTTCCCCAATATTTAAAAAATCAAATCTATATGTACACAATAAAGAATGTACACAATTATGAAAATTACAAAACATTAAACATTAAGAAAAAATTACAAAACATTATAAAAATTGGGTATACCTCACGCTATACAGGCACTGAAGTATTAATGTTATTAATGTAAACCTAAAATACTGTCCAAAATTATTTATGCGGTAGTTTAGGTGTGTCCATGGCATCCCAAACGGATTTCCACTTTCCTAGATATTTCACCAGTATAACGGCAGGTCATGATCCCTCCTATGGGAATTACAGCGAAATGTGGTTTGCTTAAAGGCATCATGTTCTTTTTTTGTGAGTATTGTTATAGGATTTTAATTACCTGGCTGTTCGAGATGTCCATTTTTCGGAATTTTCCGATGTTTTCTTTAGAAAACGCACATCGAAATTAAAAGTAATGTAACTTAATGAAGTTAAAGAAAGGAGGTGCTAGGTCTTAGAAACTTTTGCTTATCATATAGAGTAGGGATTCTCAATTTTTTTTTTACATCGACCACTTTTAAAAGAATAGTTTCCTTCACCGAGCTCTACTGAATAATAACAATTAGAATAAAATTATGAAAGAAAGTTTACAAAATAAGATTTACATGTAATAATTGTCTATATTATTTTTACTTTTAGTTTTCAAATATAAAAAAAGTTCGCAGAAACAAAGTCACAGATTTTAACTACACAAATGTTCAGTTTGAATTAGTATGATGTCTGCCCTCGGTGTCTAGATGTAATTGTTTTTAATATTTGGCATAAAATTGCTTAACGTAATTCTTAAATCCCCCCTCCTTCGGAAAATGTTTACCCTGTTACTTGTTTTCCATAGCAAATTATTGACTTGACTCTAGCCTACTTATGCTAAGTAAGGAAGAGAGAAAAGGCAACCATTTCTGTTCGATAGCAAATTTTATTTTGGGGTATTTCTCTCGTATGATAAAATCCAAACCTCAGATGCATGTGTGTTTTTTTAATAATGGGACCTTGACTGTACTTACTAATTGCTATTGAATATTGGGATAATGACTCCCATATCACCATTAATCTCTATAAAGTTTCAACGTCTGCCAGGGGTCAGTATTGATCCCATTGGGAACTTTTGATATAGCGATGTCATTTCAATAAGCACTATAAGCTAACTAACTATGTAGCAAATTTTAAAAAATTCAAGAGATTGTAGCAGCATATTTAAAAAATATGGCAGCCTGGAAGATTATATTTTGAATATTGCAGCAGTCTAATGTAATAAAGGAAAAACTGAAGCAGTTTGCATGCACAGATATTAACACAAATTAAAAACTGATATTTTGAAAATTTAAACTAAAAACTGTGTTTATCTTTATTACTGTTATATTGAAAGCGTGTTAACATCCATATAGAAATAATTATGAACATAAGTATTCAATTCAAATTTATTAAACTTTTTGTTGTATTGATATATAGGCACTTAAATGTTACCTAAAAAATTCCGAAAGACATGAAGTAAAAATATTCCTCTGCATATTATTTGAATTAAAAAATGGAAGTCTCAAAAACAGAATATTACTTTCGATAATTTTATAAGTAAAATTAAATGAATAAATTTTTAAACTTATATATAGGTCCTACCATTCTCGTACATATAAGTTACATTCTTTTTCAATGCAATCGGATATTGAGCTGAGCATTACAGTACATTAGTGGACCCTGGTAATTTACAAGCTAAAAATAACTCTAACAGGTTAACAAACATTACATATAGTCTTATGTTCTAAATGCTATTGACACTCTTCATTTGTGCTAATCAGTGATTTACTGTTATTATTTGCGGAAAGAGTATTCATTTTTCTCTTGCATGGAGGTACTTTGGGAAAGTACATATGAATTTTTTGCAATAAATGTTATGTTTTATAAATGTTATGTTTTATAAATATTATATTTGAAATAGAACCATTATTTTGCTGTTTAGTTCTCAATAATAAATTCAGTACAATCTCTTTAATTCTTTGGGATTATCTCTCTTCAGACACTCAAGTTTGAGCTCAAAGTTCTGGAAAATGCTGGCTTATGTTTAATTAAATACAAAAATGCCAATGCTATTTATCTAAAACATGTTAATACCGTCAGTTTGTTCATTGTGAATTGAACACATGTAGATCTTCCACTTGAACACATATAACATTTCCACTACTCAATGGTTTACTAGTACTTAGGCATTGAGTGACGTAGGAAGACACAAAAAACTTTAATCCTATGTAATATTATCTTTGTACAGGACTTTCTGAATGATCTCAAATATTATTTTCATTCTACCATTTATTTTTATGCTAATGGTTTACATAAAGTAATGTTGAATTGATGAATATATGCTTTATTATATTGCAATATTAAAGAGTCCATATCGAAACTAAGAAAATCCTCAGATGTTTTGCTAATATTATATTATCTATGGCATAACCATCTCGCAGATATTATTCTTAAGCCACTTAATAGATATGAGTCACTTATACCATGTCCGAAGCCAACAAAGTTTAATTGTTGTTCTAAGTATTTTTGTTTAAATTTTAAAGAATATTTCTTTTCTTCTAAATTCTCTAATGGTAAGTTACGCTACTTAATAGTGTACTTATTTTTTTTTTTAATTTTTCTAGTACTTATTTTATATTTCACCAAAGTATTATAGAAAGTTTATTTTCCTTAATTTTCGGAAGTTTAATTTATGCTACATGAGGTCTAAGCCCACATCTTTGTTAAATGTATAGTATTATCGATATAAATTAAAGCAACCATGAATTAACTGCTTAAGAACCTGCTAAGATAAAATAATTTATCTAAGCATTGGGCGTCATGCCATAATTTTTTAAAACCTACTTGAAATGCAGTACCTAAGGAGGAAGCGGCAGGAAAATTATTCTTTATTGTTTATTCTGTTTCCTTATCAGCAAACTAGCAATTAATCAACATTCATCATCATGTCTAAAATATTTTTCTAAAGTCTTTTAATTTACCCAGATAGTTAATGCAAAAACAGTTTCTTAAAAAAGCCCTCTGAGTTTTACAACCAAATAGCACAAAATAAATTTCATAGCAAAAGATTGAAAAAAGTAAAAATTCAAGCAAATAGAGGAATTTTGTCAACTCTTTTTTTGTGTTTTTATTCCTGTTTTTCACTGTCGGGAGTACCTTCAACAGAGCTTGTTTAAAAGCATCATACGAATAACTTGGAGCATTGACAGAGCTAAATGATGCCTTCCCAAAAAATTTCTACTAGTTCAAAGCTTACCCTTTTAACACTGATACGACGATCACTACCTTTTGCGACTCCAGTACAACGTTTAAATAAAATGCGTTTCATTTTTTTTTCTGAGTTTGTAGTACCGCTCTTGTTTCATCGAATATGACGTTAGGCTTGATCATCGCAGTAAACGCATCTATTAGCCGGCCAAATCCTTCTAATACCTTGCTTCTTTTCCTAGGGTCAAATCTCGATGGTGTTATCGCACTTCTATATAACACCGCTCTTTTGACCTGGTCTATGAGTCATTGCCATTTTATTTTCACAACTATATACGCCATCAATTTAAATTTTACAGAAAGCTATTTTTTTTAATTTTTTTTTTTTTTATTTTGGAATGAATATTCTCCAGTCTACTATTTTAGTCGTCAATTGTAACAGCTGCTGTGGGTTACCTTGTCTGAGTAAATATAATAATAATAATGTATTACTTATGTTTTATGAGATGAATTATCACACCAGAATACCAAACCATCAAAGAAACAGACACATAATTAAAAGACTTCAAGTTTATTCTACGTTCCCAGTTGTGAATGATTAAAGTAAACCAACACAAATTTACAATCCAACATAGGCCTGGTTTAAAACTCAAAGATTCCTTTCACATTGGTTACATATTCAAAATTTTAAATCTAATTTAACTATAGACTACAAGCATGCTTAGACAGCGATATTGTTTCAAACATACACTTTTATTAAAATAAAATCTAATCTTAATCTACAGTACTGTCTGCAAAGCAAGCACTGCCGTCTTCAACAGAATTTATTTTAATAGGCAAAACAGTGGAATAAAGTCTCACACTCCGATTTTTTAATATCTAAACTTTAGAGTAAAACTACTTGCCACTCAAATTTACATAATTGTCGAATGGGAGATCCTCTAGGCGAAAAGAGACAGAAAAGAAAGAAACAAGTAAAATAACATTTTGTTAGTAAAACGTAAACATAAATGCAACAGTATATGCATATGTATAATATTTTAGAAATGTGGGTGGCGTGTAGATGCGTGAATGCGTTGTTACAATCAAATGTTAGCCCTGTAACAAAAAGGTAGCTGCATGGACATTTCGCAAAATGTATCATGCATACGACTCAGCTTCCCTTAGAATGCCTTCGACGGAGACATCGGTCTTAAGGCTAAACGTGCTTTGTAATCCTAGTCTGCTTTATAGTCTTAGTGTGCTTTGCTATAATCGATTGACCAGCTAATCAATCCTAAATGTACGCCCATCTTTTATAATCTATCTGATATTTCCCTTTCGATTTCAGAATTTATAATTCAAGATAAGTTTTTGAGCAGAATTTTATTTACTTCTTCATGTCTGGTGCCGAAAGGAGCAATTTTTAAGAACGTCACTACCAGATGATTATTTTTAAATCTACCTGCTATGACGAGAACATTTAACATCTACCTGCTATGACGAGAGCTGATAATCTATATTTGTTGTTATGCGAACGAAGAAATAGAACATTATTAATACAATTTTATATTATTTTATAATCCATATCTAACTTTAGCCATATTCATCAATGAGCATAGCCTACCTAACGTATTAAATTTTGAAACCTTGTAGGAAGCTGGGGATAAATATATTACCCACAGCGTTGATTGCTATAAAAGGTGGAAACTTTTCTGGCAATCAACGCTATAGTTGTTTTTAATAATCGCTATAATTGCAATCAACGTTATAATTTCACGCTATAATTGTTTTTGATGTCCTAACGTCACGACAGCATTGCATCTTCATTTATGTTTTGTTTTTCAAGTTTCATTTATTCTGAAAATGCAGCTTTTTAAATATTTGAAGAACCAAGAGTTTTTCTTTCTTGTAAAAATTCTCTTATGATATCTAAGTTGTTGTAGAATAAGTGGAGCAAAATTTTAAAATAAGTTATTTTCCACCAGTTACCTTAAAATTAAAGAAATAAAATTAAACTTTTCTAAGCAGTTTTTTCTTTTTTTTTTTTTTTTTTTTTTTTTTTTTTTTTCCCGTCTGTTATCTTAGGAAGTAGTAGCAGGAAGTTGTTATAGTAGAAAGGTCTAGCTTTTATAATTCAGAAAATGTCAAATTACATTACACAGTACATCTTTATTTTCCACCTGTGACTGGAAATGAAATTAGACCCTACTCTGATGAATACCATTCAGCAATAACTGTAAGTTTTTGTGCAGTAACCGTATATTTACCGTAAATATAACCGTACGCTTATAAGGCAGATTAAATGTAAATAATACAAATGTTCGAATAATTCACTGGTTATCATTAATTAAGGAAAAATCACAAAAATGATAATTACTCAAAAATCACATGCAGAATTTAATGACACTGACCCACAGTATACAATACATAGTAAGATATGCAACAATATGAAATTACCATACAATTATGAAGTTATAGAAATTAGTATGTGTATAAATTGAACAAATCGGATGTTTCAATTTTATATAAGAAATTTACCTTCAATATCGAGTATGATCTTCCCTAGGAGCAACAGAGCAGACGCAACAATGTCTGAATCAGTCAGTTATGCAGTCTATCAGTTTCGGAGAATGGGAGAGCCATTGCGCTTGCACAAGATTGCAAAGTCTGAAGAAGAAGATTGAGAACATCTATACGTCTCCCTAAAGCATCCTAAACATGCTCGATAGGTTCAGATTCGGTGATCGAGTTGGCAGTCCATGCGCTGAAATGTTTGCTGCTGAAGATAACAATCCATAGAGCCATGTGCGGTCTAGCATTGTCAACCTGTAGGAGATTATCACCCATTGCCCCGGCATAAGGTCGCACATAAGCATCCGGGATCTCATCTCTATAGGCTAGAGCATTCATGGTTTCACGTGAAAAGACACGGAAATCTGTGCATCCACTCAAAGAGACGTGCATTCACCCTAAACAAAGACGCTGCCTTCTCCATTTGCATCTTTTCCCCGGATGTTTGATGGATGATAACGGTTTCAGGTTTTCTCCAAAGTAACATCGCCGACTGTCGCTTTGGAGGCTAAACCTGAGCTCATCCGTAAAGAAAACATCTCTCTAGTGATCGGCTGTGCGGTGGACATGTTGACGTGCGCAACTCAAAAGTTTTCTTTTATGACGTGATGTGAGTGGCATGCAAATGGCTGGTCGACTAGCCTACAGACCACCTTCGTGAAGCCTTCTACGAACGGCCGACGTTGACACCAACTTTCTTGTGGCTGCAGCAAGGAAGGATCTAAGTTGAGTCGGAGTTGAGGTTCTATTTCTTAGTTCGCATAACAACAAATATAGATTATCAGCTCTCGTCATAGCAGGTAGATGTTCTCGGCTGACCTCCTGGATGCCGAATCTGTGGTCGGAAATTGTTGCCAACCACGGAAAGACTCACATTTACTCGTAGCAATCTTTCCATTTCGGTTTGGCTTCGTGCTGTCTCTAAACTCCCAATAGCTCTCCATCGCAGGTCTTCTGGCAAATGATGCCTGGAGTCATTGTTACGATTTGGCTTTGAAAGATTTATTATCTCAATATCACAGCGAATTTTATAGGCTTGCCCTGAAGCATGTAATTTTATGCTTCTTGCAGAGGATGTATTCCGATTGCAGCCCCACTAACTTGCAATTTGCAGTTTTACTCAGCAACTCTTACTTGAAAACATACTTAAATGTTACACGGATTGGCACGCGTTATCGCTATTTTTGTGATTTTTCCTTAATTTTTCGAAACTAGTGTACATTTGAGTCAATTACAATTTTTATTCAAGAAATCGAGTAAAAAATTATACACATTTTTCAGATTTCGGTTTTGGACATTTTTGCAGTGTTGGCAGAAAATTTTGAGCGGACGTAGCAAGAGAAGAAGTCGAAAAGTCTCAAAAAGTAGCAAGTGACGTCAGAAATAACGTGATTTTTTGGGACGTCATAGGGACGCCAGTTGCCTTGATCTTTGATATCATCACAAAGTCCGTGTGTTATAAGTTATGGACTGTTATCTGATTCATTTTAACGAAAATATTAAAATGATATTGCTAGTTTTCCGTTGTTTTTAAGCCTTCGTTTCTCCGTTTGACTAATTATCGTTGACTAATTAGTTAATTTAGATAATTATTTTTAGTTAATTTGTTCATAGCCATTGTTAGATGCTTTCCCCTGTTTAAATTGTTATTCTATAATTTTTTCTAGTTAGTTGTTTACTGTTTTACCCGCCCTCAGTTCACACTTACGTAGCTTGTAATAAGCTTTTGTCTTATTTATTTTCCTTCTTCGTAACGAAATTTCAAACATGGGATTTTAAGAAAAATATTTTGGAAAATGCTGCTGAATTGTTTACATTGTTCAGAATTTATTCTATAATAATATTTATTTATACTTTAACTTACTCTAGTCCGTGAAATCCTTTCCACACGCAAGCTATTACGAAAAGGATACAACGATCGCACGATTGCCAGCTGCCGATTTTTATTTAAATAAATTATTATGTTTTATTATAAATTAATTTCAAATGATGCTATTAAAATACACGTATTTTATGAAGCTTTACATTTTTTAAGGTACCAAGAAGTAACACACAAAAATTATGAAGTCGCAAAAAAATCGCAAAATCGCGAAGACATCAATTTAACTAGCGCAGGTTTGTCAAAAGCAGCAGATTTACGAAATATCGAAGATCTGGCAACTCTGAATTTCCGTTTAATCTCCTGATGCACTTTCAGTAAACCAGATCTCTTTAAATGTATCCAAAGCTATGATAATGTTGAATATATTAGTTGAGAGTGTGAGAAGCTTTTCAGAGAAATGGTATGAACTGCACCTAGCTGACTTTGCCGAGCTTTCCTAGCAGAAACAGCGATGAAGAATAACAATTCAAGAAAAGAGAAAACCAGCGGAGAATCACTGATATCGATGACATAGGTTTTCTAAACAGGTTTCATCATTTTCATTCATTATGACTAACGGGAATCAAATTCTCTGTTTCAGTTCGAACTGTAAATGACATTTATAACAACTGCGTACTGCGAAAATAAACAGCTCCATTTCTGAGAGTATATATAGCCGTGTCATTATTTTAAATATTCTTAATGCAATTAAATTGTTTATATCCTAAAATTCCTCTCAATTCATATTTTGGATTTAACGGAAATTATACAATGCAAATTTGTATTAAAATAGCCTGATTCAGAAATAAAAGTATTTATAAAATAGCAATATGTATTTAGTTTAATTAATATTTAAATGATTTTGTTATTTATTTATTTATCAGTTTGTTGAATTACATATAAATTGAGATGCATCAGACTGAACATAAAGGGGTATCGAAACCCCTATACCGACAGTGTTAAAATGGCCATTTTTGATGTACCTATTCTAAAAATCTGCTGCAGATACATGCTTGAATTTTTTATATAATTAAAGTATACCTATCTGATTATACTGAAATGAGCTTTTGAAAAATTTTGAATTTTAGAGTAATTTGCAGAATGTTTTGTTAGGCATAGTAAAATTTAGCACTTTCTCACACACACACACACACACACACACAAAAAAAAAAAAAAAAAAAAAAAAAAAAAAATTCTTAGTTTATAACAAAAAGTTCATTTCAGTAAATATTAGGAAACCTAATAAATAAGCCATAAAAATTTCAAATACCTGTGAGCAGTAGTTCCTGAGAAAAAGTACATCGAGTATAAAAAAATCACATTTAGAGAAAAATGCGTTTTTATGTAAAAATTCACATTTATGAAAGCATCCAATGACAAATTAAAACTAGATTTTTTACAGTTATAATTATCATAGAGATTAAGGAATGGTATTTTCAGAAAGATAAGAGTATACAGCATTTGAAAATGCAAAAACCCGAAATCACCATTTTTTGAAGATTTTTGCAACACCCCTAAAAGCGACTAAAAACGAACAGTTAACCTTAAAGAGCAGCCATCATAAAAATTAAATGTAGTCTCAATAACCTATATTTTAAAATTTTTATAAATAGATTAGTAAAATTTTATAATTTTAAATACCAAAATTTAAAACTACGTGCTTTTGAAATTTAACGATCATAGTTTTGAACATGAATTTTTAATTTTTCATAGGTAATTTCACCCCTTGTCCTAGTTGCTTATTGGAAGCAACTGTCTCGCTTACCTCACTTTTGTGCGATCTCTTATAGGCATAGCCATTTGTACATTTTTTTAAAAATTTTGTTTGTATTTTGATAATTCAGTGAATTTCAATGAATATTTAAATTTTCTGTACCGAAGTACATAAATATTTAGGGCTATGTATGATGATATATACCTTAATACATTTTGAAAACTGTCTCCGTTATTTTTAATTTAATTCACTTAAGGCAAGTGAAAACATGCAAACATTTAATTTTAAAATTAAAAATAATAACAATACTTTTCTAAGAACAAATGCATTTGTTTTTGAGTAAAGAAGTAATTTCTGAGAAAACGTTTTATTCTGTCTCATTTCCAAATTATTCTCTTCGTAGATTCCCAAAAAATTCTCAGCTGCTGCCAAGATTAAACTTTTAACCATCCTTTTGAGAACCGCAAGACTGAATATCCCATAATCCCTTTCATATGACGTCGCTCATCTATTTGTCCAATGACGAGCTTGTTCCGCCCGCGCTTCGGCCTGTTGCTTAGTGTTGGACTTTGAAGTAGACGATCAGTAAGGCTGAATTCCATATTTGGCGCGATTTTGCCTCTTTTCAGTTGAACTCCTGTTTTTCCCTTTGTCTGAAACATTTTTGTATTACTACAAAATTACGTTTTTAAACGGCTAAGTTGAAGTTCTGTTTCATTTCGAATATTAGGAAATTGTTTGAGAAAATGTATAAAAATACGAAATGAGATAATGTTTAAAATGCTCACGAACACATTTTATAAGAACCCAACAAGGATAAAGTTTGGTTTAAAACAACGCTATATTTTAATTTTTTAATTTCTTATTAATATTTTACAACAGTTGCTGGAAAGTAGATATTATTTTGCGTAATAAGAATAAAATGTGAAGCTATACTGATTTTTCGCTTTATATCGGACCTCTTTAAAATGCATTTCGTAAATGTTTTTGTTAAATGATGAGTGATAAACAGAGAATTTTCTTAAACATACAATACAGAAGTTTAGCAAATCTTGCCTTTATAAGGAATTTAAATAGTTTGGGACTTATATAAGTAATGTATAAAAATAAATGAAATTAGACAAAATTTCATATTTCTAACAATCATAAATTATAAATCTTGTAGTTGGTTTTGCTTATACAAATAGAGCAATCACTTATACAAAATTGTAAAATGCAAATTATGCAAGATATTTACATTAACTAAAACTATTTGATACTCGTACACCTGTGCGACGAAGTACCAACCATAACTATTTCGTGATACAATTATTTCTTTTGAACACCTGAATATTTACATCTTAAGTTGTAAACAAGAGGGCATGTATTTGCTATAATATTTACTTACTTATTTGTCTAGATGTAGGAAAATTATAGAATTGCGAAATTACACTAAATCATTTTTAAAGTAAGGATAAAATTAAAAAATGATGGCTAAGGACTACTAAGGACGAGGGAATATTATATTCCGCTTAATTATCATATAACAGGAGTACAAATAACTGACATTTAAATATTATAACGCTTTTCTGGTAAATAAGGCAGTTCGCTTTCATCGAAATTTACATCTTTAGGGACAAGTGTAGGTGTAAGTGGACTGAGCACCAAATTTCGCCATAGGTTGTATAGGTATAGTCCCACTGCACTGATTGTACAGCTGCGCCCAAAATGTTGAGGCGAGAACACCCTGACGGGGGCGGTCCGACGGCCTCCCACCTCTCTTTCCTTACTAACAACTACTCAAGAGGACTTTCGGCTTGCCGTGCATTTTGAGTGGTCTTTGCAGCACAAACATAACACAGCAAGCAACTCTTACCTACATAATGAATGTAAAATATTATTACTAACGTAATTATAGTATAAAATAAAAGTAATTATAACAGCTGTCATGCACATACTCTATGCTACCGACCAAACCTGCCGGAAGAACAGACTTATAGCTGAAAGCCAACTACTTATAGCTGAAAGGAGAGAGGAGAAAATCTGGCAACGAAAAGAAGAAGCGTGCTTGATGCGAGAAGGACGGCATGCTCGTGTGAAAAAACAGTTTATCTGAAAGGAGAGGGGAAAATCTGGCAACGAGAAGAAGAAACGTGCTTGATGCGAGAAGAACGGCATGCTCGTGAGTAAAAAATTTGAAATTAGTTTGGCTGTATTCCGAGAGAAAAGTTAGCTTCTTTTTTTTTTTTTTTTTTTTTTTTGTTAAGAGCTGAGAGATGCAATGTATTACTTGTGCGTTTGATGTAAATGTGAATAAAAGCAATATTTTGTGAAAAGTTAAACTGTATTTACAAAATTAAAATATAGCTCATGTTATTGTTAAACCTGCATAAGTGTCCCAGTTTATTTCCTGCAAATAGAGTTGACTAATAACATTCATAAGTGGATAGAAACGAACCGACAAAGATGAATTGATCAAAGGATCGATGATATGACAGTGGTGGCAGCTGGTCGGATGTATATTTGTTGACTCGGAAAAAGCTCAAGTGAATTCCTTACGAATGCTGCGAAGCTTATTAATTGGAATAGTTATCTTCTACCAGGTTCTCTCGTTAAGTGATTTATTTATGTTTTTGTGTTTATGAAAAATTTGCTGTTAATATAAAGGTACACTTGAACAAGTATTTTATAAGACAAAAATTATCAGTGTGATTATCATATAAGACTTGAATTACCTTGCAAGTGCATTTATCTTTTATTATATGAGTGAATGATCATTAATTCAAGTAATGCTTGTGTTTTATTTATGAGATATGATTGCATTAATTTTCAAATGCTTATATATAAACATACATTTTTTTTTATTTATTGAGGATTTGGATGTTCTGCGTATTTAATGCAGATACCGTGTGTTTATGATTCAACAGCAGTTAAGGATTTAACTTAGTGTATAATTTTATGTAAGGAAATTTAGTTTTAATTTTCTGTTATTTTAATTAAGTTGAACATAAATTCGCATAATGCCATTTTTGGCCAAATCTAGAAAGGCTGATCTAGTCGCCCTTGCACAAGAGTTTGGTGTTGAAGTGTTGCCTACATTTATAATTTTGGACTTGAGGGAAAAGATTCTTGCTAGTGAAAGCTATGAGGAGCAGGTAGCAAAGGATCTTCTGAGTGTTATCATTACAGATATGGAGGCAAAGGAGGAGAAGGAAAGGCAGGAAAGGGAATATAAACTAAAGTTAGAGGCAGAGGAGCGGATTGCCATTGAGAAGTATAAGGTAGATTGCCAGGATCGTTACTCGAATAGGAGTACTACACCCGAACGGGGGAAGAATGGGAAGGAAAGATCAGTAGAAGAGTTAACGAGGACAATCAGATTATTGACAGTAAAGGTTCCAAGTAAAGCAGATGGCTGGGACTATTTCTTCTCCAGTTTAGAAAGAGCTTATGTCAATGAAAGTGTCCCTGATGAGCATACGGCCAAAATTTTGATTTACCTTTTGGGAGATAAAGCGGCAAATTTATTAACATTGATAAGCGAGGATAAGTATGGGAATTATGAGGAAATAAAGGAAACTGTGTTGAAAGAATTTAAACCTTAACCTCAGGTATGCCTGGAGAATTTCAGAAAGGCAAGACGAAGTTCAGAAGAGACCTTTGGCTAGTTTTCTACTAGAGTTCTGCCATGTGGGAAAAGTATGCGAAATCAAGGGGGGTGACAGACTTTGAAGGTCTTAATCAGTTGGTGGTAGCGGACAAAATCTACCAGACTCTTGATACGGAAACTGCAGTACACATAGGTATAAGGCAGGGAGACTCGTGGTTCAAGCCAAGAGAGCTTGGAAGGAGTGTGACATATTCTTTGCGGCTAAAGGGAAGTCCTACAACGCACGTAGGGAAGCTTGTGAAACTAAGATTTTAAATCAGGCAGTAGGTGAGAAACCTGAGGTCGAAGAAAGACGAGGCAGTCGGTATACGTCAGAAAGCATAGGGAAAACCACACGGAACGTTAAAGGTTTAACATGTTTTGTATGTGGTTCAGCTTCACATTTTAAAAGGCACTGTCCTCAGATTAAAGGTTCTAGGCAGTATAACAGAAATGAGGAAAAGAAATATCTGGTAAAGATCTGGTAAACTGGGTAAAGAAAGATCAGGATAATAATATCCTAAAGGACAAAGTTGTGATAGCTCGTTTGGATCCTTTGAGGAAGTCAGGGGATGTAAAGACTATAAGCTGTGTGAGTTGAAAAGGGTTCCTATTAGTGTGAATGGAACAATAGGAGGCCCTAGTTGATTCAGGAACAGAAATTACGGTGGTTAAGAAAGAGTTAACCAAAAGTCTCCAACTGAAGGAAGGATCGAGTATATATTTGAAAGGTATATTTGGTCCAGCTGTTAAATGCCCTTTCATAAGCATTCCACTGAGTATTACTGTAGGAGAAAGTGCCAATGTTATACATCAAGAGATTTTGCGTGCAGTTGCAGAATCGCTGTCAGAGGATGTGTTGCTTCCTCCGGAAGTATTCACCATGTTAGGAGGTCGGTTATATGACACAGGTGAAGGGGTGGAAAACTTACCTGAAGAAGCCACAAACATTCCAGAGGTTAGGAGAAAGGAAAAGTCTGTGAAGGTAAACACAGGGAAACTAGAAGGAAACGCTAGTATGGGAAGGAATCTCAATGAGGAAAGGAAGGTGGAATCAAGTGAAAGCCAAAAACCTCAGCCAGGCAGACTATGTACAGCGGATGTATTTAGAAGAGAGCAGGAGACTTTTGAATCTCTGGTAGGAGCATGGGACAATGCTCAGAAAGGAAAGGGGAATTATTATACAGTGGATAACTTCCTCTTTCATAAGGACAAAATTCTTGGGGAAAGTGTGGGGCAATTAGTTGTACCTAAGAGTCGAACGGAGGAAGTCTTGCAGTTAGCACATTGCTCGGTGTTTAGTGGGCACATGGGGGTAAAGAAAACTGTGGAGTGAATTAGATACTCTTTCTATTGGGAAGGTCTGAGGTTAGACGTTCAGAAATTTTGCGAGGCATGTAAAGAGTGCCATTTGACTAGACCAATTAAAACTGTTGATAGGACACCAATCACCCCAGTAATGAGTCCAGATCTGCCCTTCCAAATTGTAAACATTGGTGTGATAGGTCCGATTGATCCTCCCAGTTCTAAGGGTCATAAGTATATATTATGTTTAGTTGATCAGCATACCAGATGGGCAGAAGCAATACCTCTAACTAGCCTCTCCGCCAAGTCGACTTGTGAGGAGTTATTACATATTTTTTCAAGAATGGGTATTCCAAATGTAATTGCATGTGACAATGGAACAAATTTTAAAGCAGATTTGAATCAAGAATTTGAAAGACGAATAGGGGCCAGTCCTAAGTTTTCGACCCCTGGATATCCTCAAGCTAATGGATTAGTTGAACGGTTTAATGGTACTTTAAAAAGAATGTTGCATCATATCATCAGAGAAGAAGGTAGAAGGTGGCATTTGCAAATTACTTATGTATTGTGGGCCTATAGAGAAGTACCCAACTCAACAACTGGGGTGGCTCCATTTCAACTCATGTACGACAGGACACCTCAGGGACCTCTGTCGATATTAAAATCATCATGGACAGGGAAACATGAAAATTTACAATTAGATGCAACTCCTGTTTATACATATTTACAAAATCTAAAGGCTAGGTTTGAGAAGGCAGCGGAGCAGGCAAAGCTCACAGCTAAAATTCAACAAGAGAGGACAGAACACTATCATAATTTAAGGTCTACCATGAAAACATTTAAGGTGGGACTTAGGTGATAGTCTTGATTCCCGATTCTAATAACAAGCTTTATGCTAGGTGGCAAGGTCCTGCAAATATATTGGAACAGAGAAGTTCTCACTCATTTGTAGTACAAATGCCCGATGGGACCAAAAGATATGTCCATCAGAATAAGATTAGACCTTATGTAGTTAGATCCCAAGCAGTAAATGTTATCTTGGAGGGGGAAGAAGAGTTTGGGGAAATCTATACCTGTCAACAAGGGAGAAAAGAGTTTTTCTGAATCTCTGGAAGGATTAGAAGTGTCTAATTTAGATTCAGTCCAAAGGAGTAAACTTTTAGGGCTACTGAGGAAATATCAAACATTATTTACACGTCCAGTGCAACCAGCACGAGTAGGTACACACAAGATCGAACTTATTCCTACTGCTATTAGAAAGAAACCCCACTGCTATGGAATACCCATGGCATACCGCAAAGCAGTAGATGAGCAGATACGTGAGTTGCTAGAATTAGGATTAATTGTAGCTTCTGAGTCAGAAATTGCTCATCCTATAGTTTGTGTGGCGAAAAACGATGCTACAGTTAGTATGTGTATAGATTTTAGATCATTGAATGCTGTAACGAAAACTCCAATATTTCCCATGAAAGACATGCAGGAATTGATTTTTGTGTCGGGTGCAACAAACTGGCTGACAAGCATCGACCTTCGAAAAGGGTATTGGCAAATCCGAATGGATGAGAAGAGCAAACCTTTGACTGCATTTGCAACGTGTAATGGAGTGTACCAGTGGAGAACAATGCCTTTAGGCTTATCAGGAGCCTCGGGGACATTCTAGAAGGAAATGAATTGTGCTTTGCAGAGTCATAGTGATTCTGGTTCTGAACACTTTAGAAAAATTAGGATTTTCTGTACGTTTGGACAAATGTACTTTTGCAGCTAAAAAAATCAAATATTTTGGACATATAATTGGAGGAGGCAAGCATGGTCCTGATGAAGAAAGGATCAAAGCAATTAGAAAAGTCGTCAGGCCAGTCACAAAAAAAGATGTGAGATCGGTTTTAGGATTAAAGGGATTTTATCGATCTTATATTCCCAGTTACGCAGAAATATCGGCACCATTGACAGAGTTGACGAAGAAGAGGCAAGCCAATATTGTTCTATTGGGGGAGTTGGAACAGAATGCTTTTAACAAATTAAAGGATACTTTGTGCCAAGTGACATCTCTGGCCACACCAAATATAGGAAAGCCATTTCAGATCCATTGTGATGCATCCAATTTGGCGGTAGGTTGCTGTTTAACCCAGATAGACGAGAGTGGTAACTATTGTCCTATTGCATTTGCAAGTCAAAAGCTTTCTCAAACTCAGAGAAATTGGGCAAGCATTGAGAAGAAAGCTTGGGCAGTCTTATTTGGCCTGAATAAATTTGATAAATGGATCTATGGGGCTCAAGTAGAAATTATAACGGATCACAACCCTCTCAGATATTTGAATGAAACTACTCCTCGAAGTCCCAAATAGACGAGGTGGTCTTTGGCATTGCAGAAATGGAACTTACGGATTAGTCATAGGCCAGAAATCCAGCACCAAAGTGCAGATGCACTCTCACGTCTGGATCAAATATGATATGATTAATATAATTTGATTGTTTTTTTCTTTTTCTTTGTTTATTTGTATGATTGTAATAATTTATTGCTTGTTCTGTTTTGTTTTATTTAATACTGTACGAGGTTGGTATTGTGTAAAAGTAATGTACAGAAAATTTGCTTGGATATTGATTAATGAAATACGTCCCAAAGAAAGGACAAATTTCATTCTTGGCAGGGGCGTGTCATGCACGACCAAACCTGCCGGAAGAACAGACTTATAGCTGAAAGCCAACGACTTATAGCTGAAAGAAGAGAGGAGAAAATCTGGCAACGAAAAGAAGAAGCGTGCTTGATGCGAGAAGGACGGCATGCTCGTGAGAAAAAATTTGAAATTAGTTTGGCTGTATTCCGAGAGAAAAGTTAGCTTCTTTTTTTTTGTTGTTAAGAGCTGAGAGATGCAATGTATTACTTGTTCGTTTGATGTAAATGTGAATAAAAGCAATACTTTGTGAAAAGTTAAACTGTATTTACAAAATTAAAATATAGCTCATGTTATTGTTAAACCTGCATAAGTGTCCCAGTTTATTTCCTGCAAATAGAGTTGACTAATAACATTCATAAGTGGATAGAACGAACCGACAAAGATGAATTGATCAAAGGATCGATTTTATGACAACAGCCTACGCCATTTATCATATATATATATATTTTGATTTTTGTTCTGTGTGTGTTTAACAGAACTGTAACTGATTTTATTTGAGACTAATTGATTCCACGTAAGAGCATATCTATCTCCAAAGTATTTCTGTATAAAATCATATAGTCTAATCTATACTTATTTCTATATATAACGTACTATGGAAATGCTGCCTCAAATTTTGATGAGTTATAAAACATCCAGATAATGGACATCCTCGCATGTTAATAGCCCCTATTTTCGATGCTATAATAATAATGACTTCTATTTATCTGGGTTATAGACAGTTGTTTTACCTTAATAAAATATGTTTCTGCAAACCATTCCCGTTTTGTAAAGTTTTAAAAATGTGTGCTAAAATAATTTACTAAACTTTAAATTAAAGATAAAAAGAAAGTATATTTACGTTGCTTCATCTCAAGGTATGATGTTAATAGATTCATATGTACGGAAGCTCATTTTTTCCGTTCTAACCTTCGAAAATGCTGTATTACTTCAGATAATATGGCGTTTTTATGTGACTTCTTTACTGTCCTTAGTGTGTAAATCTGTTTAATTTTTTTTGACTATCATAAAATTTATTATTTCGAGCATTATTATGAAAAGCACTATATGCAAGATATTAATGTGACTGAATTCTGAAATGGCATGAATGGTGTGTTTTCAAAACACATATATACATCAAAAAATTTGAATTTATGAGATGTTTATACTCTTTTTGCCTGCACTTCTCCTATTTTCCCCCAGTATACATATACTAATCCAAAGTGGTTAAGTCCTCTTGTTTTCTTTTTTGCTTTCCTAATCTTTTGACTGCTTTTAGAGCAATAGATAGGTAATTAACTATCACAAAAGAGGAAGAATGCATATAACCTTATTATTAAATGTTTAATCCCGCTATGTTATGTTTACGTTTAATACGTTATTTAACAATTTGTACAGTTTTGAAGAGGCTAAAATAGAATAAAAACGAAATAAACTGAATTAATATATAGGAAACAGATGCATAACTGTGCAACAAATTTACTTGCCGAAGAAGATGTGACATCGTGGAAGAGTGTCTAAGGGAAAATGAGAGTTGCTTCTCATAAAGGCCTTTAAAACTACACAGAATTAATGCAGTCCATTTGTGAGACAATATAATTTTTAGTGGCTTGTCAAGTTTCCAAATGGTGTTATTTGAAGAAATAGCTGTAGTTTTTCGTAAGAAATGTTGGAGTATGATGACAAGATTTTTTTTGCAGTATTTTAAATATAAAATGACTATGGCACTTCTTACAAAACCCTACACAGAATTTCATCAATAAAATCAAACTGGACAAATTTCATCAATAAAAATGTGCTGTTACGCATAAAATAATAAAAAAAATAAACTTTTAATAAAATGCACTTTTAAAGGATTTGAATCGTCTAGCTTTGTCATGCCCCCTATGACAGCAGAGGACAAAGATTTCATGAAAACGTTCATGAAATAGTCTACTTACTGTGTCCCTTAAATAGTTCAAATGCAGCATCCATGATAAATGGTTTTCTGTAAGGAGACCTAAGTATCTGAATTCAGCAGCAAATTTAGTACACAAACTGAAAGGTTTTAGGATAGCAGCTTTCTTTCAGAATGTTTCCTTTCTTATAGAAGTTGGCGAAAATATAGGAATATAGAAAGCAAAAATAATAACTTAACTAATTAATTAAAATAATTGAAAAATATTAATATAATAATATTAATATTTTTAAAATATTGAGTATAAACAAACATTGTGAGAGAAACGAAAAGCTAGTTCGTATATAATATACATCCTTAAAAATATGTTTTGCTGTCGTTAAACATACACAGGACATTTCAAAAACATTGCATAAAAATACCTCTTGAGCGTTGGACATGTGCACATCGTTTCAGTTAAGAAATGAATCAAATAAAATGCATTTACAAACTATGAAAATTTCGGTCACATGACTCCTTTTAGTAAAATATACAAAATTGATTTTTTATATCAGCTCACTACGAGGAAAGTTAGGATTAGTAAGTTGTATTTTAGTTATCTAACTATCCTCTAGACAAACAAAAAGATACACAATATGAAAAATTCATCCAGAAAAAAAATTAACTTAATTAATTAAAATTTACCGATTTTTATCTGGACAAACGAAGGTTTCGGAGGTAATAGCATTTTTGCTGGACGGACCTTGAATCTCATAATTAATACTGCGTACTTTTGTTATATAGGAAGTATGAAAACTGTAGAGGCTTATGTAAAATGTAAAATTAGAAAAACAAAAACAGCGCTTGATAAATTCAAATTTTATACAAAATTTTATTGTTTTACATTCCTTTTCTTTTTAGTTCAATCCTAAAAACAAATGCTATTCCTGACTCCTCTGCCTTCCGGATGACAAATCTACATTAATTGCTATCGAAATTCATAGTATTTGTATACAAAATCATTTGAAAATCAAACTTTTGCAAAATGCTTATGCTATTTCCAAAATACTTAATTTATAATAATCCAGGTACTTGTCAAGGTAAAAGATGAATTTTCTTCGCCTTCTTCAGCTCGACTATGGGAAAGATTTTTTTTCTTTCTGCAACTATTCATTACTGTCACAAGATCCATACGAATATTTAAGTTTCGCATGTGAGTTTACTAAAACGTGTTTTGTTTTTTATGTCGGCGTTTTTTGGAATCAGCGTTTTGAATTAAAATGATGGTAAATAAAATTAATTTCAAATTTATGCTAAAATGCTCCACTTGACCATAGTTTGAAAAATTCTTTCTTAAAAATCGAAAACATGGATATACGAATAACCATTCAAATAGATGTCCAATCTTAAGAACATCTAAGAACAGTATGCTTTTAAACTTAAAAGAAACTATTCTTATCCATAAGTAAGCATAAACTAATACAATTTATCTTAATACATACCATACTCTTTAAAATTATCAAACGCATTAAAATGCATAGTGGAAAATATATTTAAAAATATATTTGAAAAACAGCGTTTAATGAAATTCTAACTCACTTTATTGTGTGATTGATTATTCATGCATTTATATATTGCATTTCAAATATCGCGGGTAGTTTTAAGTCATTATTCATTTTAGACGCATATGAAATATTTCTAGGTAATTCAACAAAATGTACAATTTGTTTAAAACTGTCAGCATCATTCTTTATTAAAATGCAGGGAAGACTATATCGAAAGAAAATGGCCATAAGCAATAAAAATATTTTTAAAAAGAGAAAAAGGAACAGTAAGACTGAATACAGTTGTCTCTCATCAATTTATCGACTAATGTATATTTTTAAATTGATATACCAAATACTTTCGGAATGGGGCTGGAAAATTTTCTGATTTTATGTTTCAGATGTTTCAGATTCGCTAGAAAAATAAAAAAATGAAGTTAGATGTCTTATTTTAACAAAATAAATAAATAAATAAATAAAATAAATAACTGTAATTTATGATATAATCATATAAGGAAGTAATACTTTAATTGACTATAATATACATTCGAATAAAAGTGAGTAAATTTGAAATCTGAAATTTTGATTGAAAATTTGAGAAAATCTGAAAGGCTTCACATTTTAACGGCTGCCCAAAAGGTAAGGTTTTTTTAACACTCTCGCTGAGCTTGCAATCTACTAGTCTGCTATTACACTGGACTCCTAACCCATTTCTTTTTTTTATCTTTTTAGCTTTATCATTAAGTATCATTTTCTTCACTCTTACGCCACACACAATTCAACAGCAAAATTCCAAAAATTTTAAAAGCAGCTTACCAGTATACGCTTAGAATTCCCGACGCAATAAAGTATTTGCATACATTTTTCTGCTCTTTTCAGTCTTTCCTCAGTTCATCATATTAATGCTTAGTTTTCTTACTACGATGCCTTTACGAAACAATTTTTTTGTCTTTTTATTATTAATGTTTTTGTGTTTCTTTATTTATTAAATATCACATTTTTATCTCTTGTGGAACACAAAATTCAACCAACAACAAAATCACAAAGTATTTAAAAACAGCATATCTTTATAGTTTTCGATAGATAGTCTCGCTTGCAGAAGATAAATATGTTTTATTCCCTACAGTGTTTCCATTGCTCGCTTTGAGATCTGTGGGTTTGTTAATGAAAAATTCGTTAATTTTTACAAAATATGAATAGATAATAAAACAAATTCGAAATTTAAATTTCAGGCTTTCAGGTGCCCATGTTTGGATGGAAGACTATATTATTCAAAACTGGATGGCTCTAGCTATCTTTAGTTTTATACAGTTCGAGAAAGATACATACATTCATATTCTTCTTTTTTTTAATTTCTTTAATTATAATACAGAGTAATAATATTTAGTGATTACAATTTGAAAACTTATACTCCATTTATAGTGATTCAACACAAAATACCGTTCCGAGACTAACATCTCACTCACGAAAACATCCCTTTTGGGCTAAAAAGTGCCGTTTCAAAACTGATAACCCATAAAAAGTAATGCTTTTAGTTTATTATGTAATCTTTTTAGAAAGTAATACTCTAATTAAATATAAAATACATTCGAATAAAATTCAGAACATTTTAAATAATCATCGCATCCTAAAATGTGGATGCTTTAAATGTCTTAAAGATGCATAAGTAATAAATTTGCATTATTTTATTGTTAATTTTATGAATTATTTAAAAGATAAGTGCCTTTAAATTAGGCAAGCTATAAGCACTCTGTGCAGACACTGCGTATTAAATAAATTTTTTTTAAAAATAATGTGTTATCATATGACTAAAATTCGTCCTTTGTATTATTTTTTATGTTGATGCACATCAACATGAAAAATATGTTCATTATTTACTAACTGATTAATTACATCATCAGTTAGTTAATCTTCTGTATTTTCCCCCGACATTTCAGAATTACAAACATGAGGAGAGTTTCACTAGGACTGGCTCTAAAGTTAAAATATGAAAAATACTTTGAATTTGAAAGAATAATATTAAATAAAATTATTAGGACATGTTGGTCATATACCTGAGAACCAAGTAAATATTAAGTTAAGTTAAGGTATATTGTCAAGGCTATATGGTTTTGAATGAAATATCATTACTAAACCACAACTAACATATACGTTCTAAAATATATGCTTAGTGAGGTATCTCATGCTCTATCTAAATGTAAAGTCGTTATGTAATTTATAGGTCGGGGCATGAGTATTTATTTAAACAACAAATTATTAAGTTTTTTGTTTCTATTACAAGTCCGATTAATTATTTTTTTTCGACTTTTTGTTTTATTTCTTTAATTTATTTATTAAAACGAACTATACCCATTATGGTTTTCCTTATTTGATATCGTTATTAAATAAACTTCAACACTGTGCAATTCCTTAAATTTACAGCAGGCAAAATCAAAATCAGTCATAAGACTAAAGATGAATAAGTCCCTAAAAGCCAGAAACGTAATACTTTTTAAATAGAAGATAGGCGCTAAAGTAAATACATCTGATGAAATTTAAGTGGGCAAAACTATAATCTACACTGAGTAAAATTAGTTAACCCGAACATTTTAGTTCATTTCATTTAAAGTAACCTAATAAACATATTGTATATACATTTAAACTTAATGCGAGTTCCATTTAATCAGAAGTTTTTCCCATAAGCCTTCACATAATATTTCCCCATAACCCTTCACATAATATTTATTAATTAGTTATAAATATTTATGGTCGAAAGGCAAAATCGTTTTGATTGGACAGTCATAAATGAACTGAAATCAGTCCTTCCGAAATAATATACCCACCTCATCCTCTAATGATAAGCAGCTTGGCGTTTTTTCGTGCCGTGTTGGCGGCAATGATGCCAAGCGCGCGGAGCTGGCAACCCTGGGCAAAAGTCTCCGAATATAAGAAAGCGTGTATCCTGGAATTCCAACTCTTGACCATTATATCCCGTATTTCCATCTTCAGAGAATCCTGGTCCTGAATACCTTTGAAGAAGAGACTCTGAATACAGAAACGTATCCCTTTACAAGAGGTAAGTGAAGTTTATATTCACCTGCATATATTGTTGTTAAGTTTTTTGAAGTTTTTAAAGAAGCGCAGAGTGATCTTAAAGTGTTTTTTGTGTTTTAGTGGTTTAAATTTTCTAATCATTTGTGAATAACGTGTCTGAAAATTTACTTAATCATAATTTTGTCTGAAAAAAGTCTCTTCTTTATTTATGGAATATCATCAATTTATTTCAAACTAAACAGAGGGCATCAGAAACAATGTTTTTTCGAAAGAGTGTAAAAATGTATTTTCTAATTCTAATTAAATCACATTTTAAATGGAACATACTTGAACTGAAATTTGAATGAATCAAAAATGGCTAGTAAGAATTGCTGAAAATTAAGGATTTGAGATTGAACTCCATTTATAAAAGTAGCGCCTTAAAATTCAAACTAACCTGCATTTTTAGGCTGAGTGTTTTGAAGAAAAAACAAAAAATAAATACATGTTAAGCAAATATTTTGTTCGACATAGGCATTCATCAATTTAAAAAATATGTTTCACGTTCCATTCAGGAAAATGCATGGAAATATTACATCTTTACACATTATTATGCATTAATGAAAAAACTACGAGAACGTAATTGATTTATTGATTTAAATTTCACATACTTCGGAATGGATTTGAAAAATGGCATGTGCTTATTGCAACGATTGTAAATGTCGAATTCATATTCATTGTATCGATTGTCGACAAATCTACAGATATTTCTGGTTTAATATGTAATTTATTCTTATGTATGTTATAAGTTAATTGACAAAAATTAACTGTTCCTAAGACAAATATCTTCTTTAGCTACATAAAAAATCAAAACAAATTTAAAGTATACTTAAAAACACAGTTGCTTCTTATTTTAATTATTCTGTTCTTCTGAAAATATTCCACCAATGTCAAAGGCAGTTTTACACTAAGAGCTGAAGACATTATCCTGTGGGCTGGCTATATTTTTCAAAGGAAAAAGCGCATTTCATAGAAATTTAAGTTAACTTTTACAGAGCAAGGATGGATACTTTTCCAAGAAACGAATCTTTCAATATTTTACCTTATTATGACATGTTTCCATGAACAGTATCCGTGACCTTTATGTATCCTACATAATGACCTTTTCCAACATGATTCTTGTATTTTCAGTAGTTTGCAGCTGCGCATTGCACAACCATATTAAATTGTCATCCATTTACCTGTTGAAAGAAATAGATTTATTTATGTTTTACATATTTTGAAGTGGAAATTATATATAAGGAAAAATAACATTTTATTTCAGAAAACTGAAATTAATATCTTTGTATTTTTAACTTACATTTAAGTTTTGTTTATTTTAAATATCTGTAAAATAAAAACGTATTTTGGCATTTAATAATGTAGAACTTAGTCACATTCTGTAGCGGTGAAGAAGATTTTGAGTATTTTATGTTCGTCGTTTCCAAAAAATGAATATATTTCACTCTACTTTGAAACACCTGCGAACATCTTGGCCACCAGTTTATAAGCTTCAAGAGACTAACAAGACAATTAAAACAAGACATTTTAAATTTTCTTACCAGTTTATTTTTTAAAGGATTTTATGTTAAATCAAATCAATGATTTTGATATTTTTCTTACAAATAAACATTTTCTAATTATGTTTCAAATGTGTTAGGATTCTGTAAATGTTTTATTCTTTTGTCTTAACTTCTTACTCTAAGCCTGTGATATATTTCGCGGAAAATGAGAAAAGAAAATCCTGCTTAGAAGAAGAGATTATTAATTCAATGCTTTATTATTTAAAATATAGTACAGCATTAATTTAATCACCCATTCATCTTTAAAAGCCAAGTTTGCCATTCAATAGTTAAAATCCTGTCCAAGAATTAGACATTAATCATACGTAATAGATGTTATATTTGTGAACGCTACATTTTTATTGGGAAAAAATCTATGAAATCATCGAAAATTCTCATAACGTTAATCTTGTAATTAAAACAAAATGAAAAGCATGAAGTAAAAGCAAGCAGAACATTTAGAATATTAAAAAGTACATTTAGAATAATGTAAGAAATTCGATCTTTAGCAAGTCTACCATAACTAACAGTTATTAGCTGATACTATTAGATCACAATTATTAGTTGATACGGTTACCTGATGCTATTTATTAGCTAAACAATCTATTAGATGATGCTATCTTTTTTATTAGCTAAAGAATCTTTAGCTGATTCTCTTTTAGGAAATCCAAGACCAGGTTCAAGATCTTCCTCTATAATAAAACATTTATAAGTGTGTGTGTGATTATGTCAAAGTTTCGAGGACTATCTGCCTAAAGGGAGGGATGCCTTTGTGAAGAACTTTCTAAGGAAAACTGCCTCGTATACACCTTACACATGGGGAAAGTCACGAAAACGCCCATGCAGCCAGCCCGTTCGCGGGATTCGAACCTCGGACCGAACTACTAGTGTTCAGCGAATTTACCGCTCGGCCACTGGTAGACTAAAACATTTATAAAAAAAATGATTTGGGGAATCTTGTTCGGTATGGCATTTTAAGCAAGATAAAAAAAATTTTTTTGGACTTCGCAGGACAAAATTCTATCATAGCACATGATATTTCAATAAATGTTTATATTTTTCAGCTGTTTCGGAAACGATTGTTGTGTACATTTCGAGGAAGTTCAGAAACATTCATTTGTAGCATTTATTTTTAAAAATCCAGCATCTTAATGTTTATAATTGTTTTACTGATATGTTTTATCTATTTCACGTAGGCAATTAGTTAATGAAATCTTCTAGTTTAATCTGGACTGTTTTTACTAAAAGGTTCTTAATCTAATAATAGTTGCAAAAAGGTTTAAAACAATAAGCATAATATGAATTTTGTGAGGCTGAATTTAAATATCATATTTACAGAACCAATCGAATTTACTTATTCGAAGTGTGTGTTGATTTAAAAATTTTTTGAAGAGAAACAAATGTCATCATTACTTTTTCATATTTTATTACTATTAAAAAGATGAAACACATGATCTTTAATTAACAATAAGTCATAAAATAAATAATAGTAAAAGTATAACAGAATGCAGTAAAGTATGGTAGCAGCAAGGTTCGAGTGTCATAATTAACGCAACTTGCAACAATCATTGCAAGCAATTTCTCTGGTAATAATATAGCATCTCTTGAAAGCAGAATAGGGCAGGAAATCGGTAACTAGACAAAACAAAATTCCTGCTTTGTTTTATTTTATTCTTTCTATTTTAGGATAATGCATTTAGTTACCGCAGAATATAATAGTGAAAGAAATACGATCCACTATGAATGAGTATTAGTTTCCATGTTTGAATATAACTCTAAAGACTTAAAATTTGGCTCAACAAAATCTTCCATTACAGCAGGCGTTTATAGGATCGAATTTAAAAGAGACTCAAGTAATGCTTCTATAAAGCAGTGAAATAAATTATAACCAGGCGTAATGAATTTGGCAGGATATAAAGTATAAGTCATAGTTTGTGGATATTATGCATTAAAATATTAGCATATATAATTAATTAATACTACAATAGTAAATAGTATTAAGTAATAGGTATGCCACCGCAGAAAATAAACAGTGATATTTTACGGAAGCAGAGTATATAAAATATTTTATTCCTCCTTTCCGCATGCCTTCGTGGTGTAATTGGAAGCATACTCGAAGCGCTTTCAAGAGGTCCAGATTTTAAGATCTCGCAAGGGCACTGCACATTTTTCACGTAGGCAATTAACTGTCAGCATAGTTTTCACTGGAACACTGTTTCATAGTTTCACTGTTATTTTTATGCAATTTCTTGCATAAAAAAAACTGATGGTTCTACAAACTATAATAATGAATTCACAGATGTTTATGTTCTCCAACATGACCACTTTCATAAAGAGGGAAATACTTTTGAACAGTTAGCGATTGTCTTTGGAGTGTTTTGCAACATACAGCCTTTCTTACATTTAGCTCATATATGAGACGATTGTTGCTATATAATCTTCCAACACAGGTATTAACTTAACGATGGATAACTTTCGCGTATTTTGCAACAGTCACTTTATTATATAACTGAATATTATCAGAAGCTGGTGACTGAAATTGAAAATATTCAGTAAAAATCAGTCGTCTCAGCATTTTGGAAATATTTTGCGTTCAGTTAACGGTTAACTAGGTAGATACTATTTAATTATATTTGAATACCATGAGATTATTGTGAGAGATCTATTTGTACAGGACTTCCTAATGAAAACTCCAGAGAGTTTAATTTTCATGTAGGGAAAGTTTCAGCATGCCATGCAGTTCAGCTTAAAGCAGTAAATGTTCAGCTCAAAGCTTAAAGCAGTAAGTTCAGCTTAAAGCAGTAAATAATACGCACATTTTTATAGTACGTTCAGCAGACTCGTCCTTTAAAACATCATTACTTATTCTAATACCTTTCCAAAATCAGAATTAATAAATCAAAATATTCTCTATTTGCTTTTAAATCGGCTTGAAACATAACTCAATTTTTCAAGAACTACAGTTTACATTAGTTACGCATGATTAAATACTCAATCATATGTAAAGCAGTATCTTTTCTGGAACTATTACTAGTCTCATAGCTTTGTGTATTTGAAATTTACTTTGTATACTCATCAGGTCATTGGAAGCCAAAACAACGGCAAATGTTATATGCTAATGGATGAATTCAGCTTATAATCATATATTTTAGCATTTGATGTAATGTATAAAAGCCGTCAAATTATTCTTTATTTCCCCATCTGCAGCTATACTTTGCTCAATATGAAAATTATTCCTCTGCATGGTACATAAGGCAAGAATTATCGCATTCCCCCATTCTCTTTTGGTATAAGTGATTTGGTTTGTTTATTTGATTAATGGCAAAGCGCATGAGGGCTATCTTCCTAAGGAGAACGCCCATGCAGCCAGCTCGTTCGGCAAGATTCGAACCCTGGACCGAATTACTACTGTTTGAGCGACTTCTAGTATAAGACTTCTAGTATGCCAATGTATATCACAGGATAATATATAGCTCAAATCTCGTTGAAGCCACAGATAATTTTACATTTTTTGTCCGAAACCTCTGGTCTTTTACAATAGTTTTGAAAAAAATTTCAAAACCTAAATGTTTATCAGCTTAAAGCAGTAAATAACTTAGATACGCACATTTTTATAGTACGTTCAGCAGACTCGTCCTTTAAAACATCATTACTTATTCTAATACCTTTCCAAAATGTCTCAAAATTAATAAATCAAAATATTCTCTGTTTGCTTCTAAATCGGCTTGAAACATAACTCAATTTTTCAACAACAGTTTACATTAGTTACGCATGATTAAATACTCAATCATATGTAAAGCAGTATCTTTTCTGGAACTATTACTAGTCTCATAGCTTTGTGTATTTGAAATTTACTTTGTATAAGTGAATAAAGAAATTATACATCATCTTTAGTTATTTCCGTAAATGTTTATGAAACTATATTTTCTTGTTTCCGCATACATGGCGTTTTTGTTCCTAATAAACACACGAATGATACGCAAATAGATACATTTACTTAAACATCATGCATGGTTTCAAAGATCTGCAATTCTTTGTCACTGTTATTTGATTAACAAATAAAGCGAAGATCTTAGCAAATACTCATAAATATGGAGTAAAATCTTAAATAAACACTAATGCAAAAGTAAAGCAAGCTTGGATTTAAACATAAAGTACAACCAAAAGATATTGGTGAATTTGTAAAGCATTTTCCAAATTCCATTAAAATGTTTTATACTTTTTCCTAAGCATTTTGCTAAAAAATTCTTTTAACAAATGGATTGAAATGTGATGTAGTTATCTGCATGACAGAAGATTATAAACTGTAAATTAATATTAAATAAAGATAAATCATAGTTGTCAGATTTTATTTTAAAAAGGGCACTGAACGTTATTGGAAAAACTTCTGCTTCTTCAAGGATCAGTTTAAGTTATGCTTTGTGGCTACGAGCCTCATAAACCATTATGTTACATAACTCATTATGATTATGTTCTTGAATAATAATTTACGATTTTTTCATGATTACCGTGGTATCAATTTTAAATAGTCTTTGTAAATACTTACACATAACGCAAAGTTGATATAAAATGCAAAATTGCAGAACACGCTTCAAATGTCCATTTGGAATATACTGCGTAACACTTAAGTCTTAAAATTACAAATTAATAAAGGCACTAAACGAAAGCATGGAAGGAACACGAAAGTTAACAAGTGATATTGGTGGTAACTTCAATACATCGAGAAGATGGATGCTGAAAACGTTTCCAACTGTAACAGCAAGTACACATTAAAAAATCCGGCTTCACTGATAAAATTTCTGTAATTCAGTCGCGGCCGTAAAAAATAGAGCCTTTTTTCAGAAAAAAATTGAAGAAAAGACTAAATAAAAAGCAGAAAATACAACCTATGGGACAAAAAATACAACATGCGCACGACGCCAACAGGCCATCACTGTTCTAGATTGTGGTAATCATACTCTAACATTTTAGCTACTTTCCTTTCTTCATATTTGCTTCAGTCTTTTAAATTTAAGCAACATTAAGATTTTTCAAATCTGTGTATCTAATCTCTAATTTGTAATTTTATAAGAACATTGCTTTTTTATTTCGCAGAGACATTTTATAATTTTATATGGTAAAGTGTAATGAAAAACGGCAATTCTGACTCATATTACTGTAAATGAAGTTAAAGGATCTTGATGGTTTTCTAGGATTCTTTGCATTACGCTGCGTATAATAAAAGCTGTACAAACCTATCGGATTTTTAATTTACATATAAATTATTCCAGTGAAAACTATGCTGACAATGTTATTTCAAATTTAATATTTTGATATTAAAAATCTGAAGCTATCTTTAATTAATTGTAACGCTAATTTAAATAGTTTCTTAGCTAAGGATTCCTCAGGAATTTTCTACATTAGATATTTATAAATGATTACATTTTAAAAGAAAAACACTTGCTTTTGGTGTTATATCTGAAGATTGCGTAAAACATGTCATTGTGATTAGATTATTATTGCTGGAAAATTTGGATCCTACATTTATTCTATTTTCCAATGTATCATGATTTCATGTTCAATGACGTTTCAGAAATACTAGTTCCACGCTGCAGGATTTATTATTATGCACAGCATTAGAGATGAAATATGTTAACTTCTTTATCGGGGATTTTTCAAGATATTTGGACAGTAAAGCATGAAACAAGTCCTTTTCCCAGATGAGAAAACTTCCATTCGTACATACAGGCAAATCTCGAACTAAATAAATGAACATAAGATGATAAAAACTAGCAATGTTTTCGTCTTTTCTCATTTAATATTTTCGAAAATTTTTGGAAGATGCTTGAAAGGCACTAATCATGTAATTTCTTTCACTTTTATAAAAACTTTATTCTACGATGAATGAAAACAAATTACTCTACTGCTCAAACAATATTTAATATTTACTACTATTATAGATTCTCACACTGTTAATAAAACTTATTATTTCCAATGGAGAATGGTTTAACTCTTTTGTCTACTGCGTACTTCCTACAAACGAACCAACGTTGTTTTATTTTCTTTCAACTCTTTAAATGCCATGCGTGTTTGTGTGTTTTATAGTCAAATTCTAAAATAGACGGAATTTGATATGTGAATGCAACCATTTCTTTCTTCGTTTCCATGAACTTAACAAAAATGTCAGAAACTTTCAAATTACATTAAGAAAAAAGAAGAATCCTAGAAAAGATTCTTTCCACCACAAACGTTTTGTTGGTTGGTTGATTTAATTCCGGCAAAGCACACTAGGGCTATCTGCCTAAGGGGAGGGAGGCCTTCATGGAGGAGTTTCTAAGCGAAAGTGGTTCGTATACACGTTAAACATGGGGAAAACCACGAAAACGCCCATGCAGCCAGCCCGTTCGCGGGATTCGAACCTCGGCCCGAGCTACCAGTGTTCAGCGACTTTACCGTTGGCCGTTGGTGGGCCACAAAACTTTTGTACAGCCAAAATAAGAAAGACGAGCAGAAACCCAATCGTGGAGGAACTACGGCCAATTATTCTTCGCTGGCTTCCATTCCTCCAGAAAGAGAACATAAAACAGACTACGACGATCTTGCACTTGCTAGATGCTGTCTTTTCGTTGCTTACAAAACAAGCAGACCCTTAGATTGCGAAAATATTATTCCTATTGTATGTATGATTCATATTATTACTTAGTCATAAGTTTTGTTTCAAAAACATCATTATGTTCATAAAATATCTATTCACAATGTATTTAGTAAGAGATCATTATTCATGACAGAGGTGATAAGCGAAGTGATAATCAAACTCTATTTCCTTATAGAGATATTCGATATTTTTAATTCTTATATTCATTTACTCGACCACTTATCTCTAAAGAAAACAAATCTCATGTGAACACTATATGACTTCTTTCTACGGCCTATTAAATTATATACATTTTTGTTGCACTTCATTTCAACTTTATTTTCTCAAATTTCATTAGAAATATATATCGCATCCAATTAGGTAAGTTCTCACTTCGGGCAAGGCAAAAATACGTAAACACATGCAACGTGTTCATTAAAAATTGTAAAATACAGAGCATCGTTCGTTGGATCGTATACATTATCCAATTGGATTCGAGAGAGGTCGAAAAAGATATTTCTAAGCAATACAATACCCAAAATTTTTAACAATACTTCCTGTACTCCGTATAAGGAGGTAAAAAATTAATTAAAAGTTTCTACTATTTATTATTAGAAAGCAATCCCTTAAAATATGCTTGCCCCATTAAAAGTTTGAGTTTTGCTGGATTACTCAACGAATTAATGTAAATTATCAACAGTAGGTATAGGGATATTTCTTCCTTTTTGTTTTTATTAACAACGCACGGTTATCGGTTTCCGGCTGTACGCTGATTCTGTAATTAACTGTACATATGATGAAACAGTTTAATTCGGATAAAGGAGATGTTGAGGAAGTTGATGTACCTTTCACAGCTTATTTTTGTTTAAATACGTTTTGAGGATCAAACAGGCATAATAAAGCAGGCACACGTTTCAATGTACAGGATGATGAGATTAAAAAAATCTGATGTGTACACCACATGACTTCCTTGTACGTAATATTAAATTATACGCATTTTTTCTTGCATTTCATTTACACTTATTGGATTGAATTAAATCTACTTTGCCGACAGCGCATAAACCACAATAGAATAAATGCATTCTTTAAAACTCACTCATTTGTTTATCATAGCGACACCCTGGCGCCAGATTAATTTAGCAGTATTGTATTTCGTTCATATTATAATTCAGAATGCACAAAATTTATATCATTTAAAGAATTATCTAATCGTTGCCAGATGTTCTATTCAAATACTATAATAAATCTAGAACGATGTATAAAAGAAATTAAACAAAACAAAAAAAGAAACAGTTTTTCACAGACAATTGAGTATTTCTCATTCAATTAATTCAGTTCTCACTTCGCGATAAGGCAAAAATATATAAAAATTCAAAATATCTGTATTAAAAATTACGAAGTAAATCTTAAACACTTATTTCCACGAAAAAATTCCAGAAAGGATTACGCATGATTTAATTCACAATAATAAATGAAGGCGTTATCTTTGTTGTTGCGAAGCTAAGTTTATCTACATTGGCAAGAAGTCCACTAGTTTGCTGTTTCAAATGTAAACAAGCAATGATCGCCATCAAAAACATTATTAGGCTTAGCGGCACTTAAATAGCTTTGAAATTGTTGATAATTGTCAAACTATTGCATACAGATTTACTAAAGACATAAAAACCTTAACCAGAAGATAAGAACAACATAATTCAATCATTTTTAAAGCAAAAAATGTACAATTTACAAACATATAAGAGTAAAGAAACTGAGATCACTGAGCCGGGTAACGGACTGGATATATATATAAATATATTTATATACGTTTGGTGCGGCCGATTGCAACCAAAATACGAGTTGCACATCTACATGTTATAGCAGTCATATACACAAAATTTCAACGTTCTGAGGCTACTTGTTTTTGAGTTATGCGAAATACGTACGTACGTACCTTCGTTCCTACAGACGCCACAAAACGTTCTCTTCAGAATTCATTTTAAAGTAGTTTTATAATTTTTTTGGAGGAAAAGAGTATTTTATTCTGTTCTTACGCACAGCTATCACGCAAAAGCATCGTTAAATTGCATTCGATAGCGGTCAAAATGGATATTTTTGTTGAAATATGCTGCCTGAAACTTTTCGCTATTACAATACTTCCTCTTTACTTCGTACAAGAAAGTAAAAAAGGATTTAACTTTGTAATAGAGAAAAATAGAGAAAATGGAGTAAATTCCAGTTACAAGGTTATGTTAAAATTGTCTATGTTAAATTGGTTTGACTTTAAAGCTCTTGGCTAATTTAAGTTTTAGGTTTCCAGATTTAATGTTGCTATCTGATGAAGCTAGATGCATGTATATCCGATACTGGCTTTGTCTAAGAGTAAGATGACACGGATTAAGTGTGATGCGGCGCAGTTTTGAGAAATTTATTACAAGCAGGTTACTGTCCTTAGGATAGAAAATAAATATCCAAATTAAATAGGCGGCCTAACAAACTATTACAAATTAAAGTTAGGATTTTGTTTTACACATTCTTATCTATCAGTCAACTCAGTCACATACCTATATTCTATATAAATATTGACTACTTAAGTATATCGTACTATAATTTAAAACAGCAATATCTATATATATTTTGTTGTTACCTTATAATTACTGTTAAAGTAATCTGTAACAAGCGCTTCTGAATGTGCATGGCAGGCATATTTTCATCTCATTTTAAATTTTACATATTTATGCTTAGTAAATTTTTATCATAAAATTTAAAAATTTTATGTAGTTTCAAACCCAACTGATAAAAACTTCTCAGAATATCCGCAAGCTAAAAGCCTAAGTAGCCCTTTGATTAAGTTCAGAAAAGAGATGGAAGGAAAAAAAGAAATAGTTTTAATAATGCATTCATATGTTTGTCTGAAAGGAAATAAGAAATGGTTTCAATAATGAATTCATATGTTTGTCTTAAAACTAAATTAGTGCACGTTTTTATTGCATATATGAAAGCAAACGGATGTAAACGAAAGAATTTCCCAATTATCTAACAGACGATAAACAGGTTTAAGATAAATATCTCTATAAATAATTTTTTATTCTTTATACGTTACACGAACGTTTGGAACGATTCTTCATTCATTATATTAATCCCTTGGGTAGATGTCAGTGGCAGAAATCAGGAAATGAAATTTGAACTCACTTGCTGAGACATTTTCAAGCACGTTTTTAAAACCTATTCTATCGAAAAGCTTGTTTCTCATTTTCCACTAAATTTAATCGGATTTCATTGCATTAGTTAAATGCCCTTAACGGCTGTCTTTATTTATATATTGCAAAACTTAATCTCTTATTCTCATTATCTAAGTACCATACTAATACATATTGTGAAAGTTTTATTTTTGCTTTTAATATGAAAGACATTAAAACAATTATAAGTACTACAAAGCAGGGATTAACTTCTGGCCAACACACAAGGTGCTGATTTCAGAAATAATGAAAATTCAATTTAAGGTCTCTCTGAATGACACAATAATAAAAATAATAATATTGATATAAATAAAGATAAATGATGAAAGTCAGAGTAGACGCAAATTAAAATTAAATTTATTTTCTACCAGTTTCTTGTGAAAATTCCCTTTATTATTATGGCTTTGTAATTAATTTAATTAGAAAAGAGATTATTATTGTTTTTTTTTTTGCGTGTGTGTGTGTGTGTGTAATATTGTTCAATCTGAATGCTGAGCAATATGACCAAAAAAAAAAAAAAACTTTTATGCTCGGCAATATGACCAAAAAAAACTTTTATGCACGGCAATATGAAGTTCAAAAACTGATCAACTGACCTTAGAAAAACATTTTAGAACTACTGATCTTAGAAAAATATTTTAGGACTGTGATATTTTATAAAGCACTTAGGAATCTTCAGGTGTGTTCTAGAACCTGCTCACACACAATTTGATTAGAAAAGAAATGATAAGCTCATCAAGTGTATTTGGTTTTGTGTGCATATTAAAGACAGTGCTGGAATTTATTTTGGAACAGCTGTTTTACTTAGGTACCGTATATTCCAAAGTATAGCACGCACCTATACTTTTGAACTACCCTTTTCTTTACGAAGAAACCTGAAAGATACATATGCTATGCTCTTATGTTTGAAGTTATTCATTTGAAGTGTTTTCCCAGGTTTTCGAACAAAGGTATACTGAATTGACAAATGATAAGAAGAACAATACGTCTGTGGGGAGAAATTGTTGACAGAGTAAATAATTCTGCAAAGAATGTGGGTTGTATTCAATGCAGTTGTGCACAAGAGTGTTATTCCAGGGTTTCGAGAAACGTGAGACAGCATTTGAGGTAAGAATGCCCTTCTGGAACTTTGGGTTTTAGTAAATCGCGTTTGCTTTAGTTAAAATAAAGTAGATCTCAGGTTCCTTTTAGTAGTAAATATTTCTCTTGCCAAACGAAAGAAACACAGTGCTGGTTTCAAATGCAAAGTCATTCAGTTTGCGAAAGAAAATGGAGGTCGTGCTGCAGCAAGGATGTTTAGCTTTGGTGAAAGGTGGAACAATGATGATTGTTTATTAACGAATCAGAGTAACAATGATGTTGAACATGAAACAGAATTCGTTGATGTGCGTAAAGATATAGCAGAAGATGGACGTTATGTTGTCCGATGATGAACAGTTTTAAGTTTATAAGGTATATCATTATTTTGAAGTAAATTGTATTTAGGTACATGTAAGAATCCAATTCTTGTATGCTGATTTTTTTCCTTATTTTTATTCTATCACTTTTATATCCAGCGTATAAAGCGCACTTGTAAATTACGTTCTTATTTTTTTTAACAAAATTGCGCGTTATACCCAGGATTATATGGCAAAAAGAACTAAGGGTTATGCACACTTTGCTGTTATGTTAGAATATACAAACTGCAAGGAATGTAAAAAATCTTAGGGCAATTTTAGAGTTAAGGTGCTACTCAAATCAAAATCTACTCAAATCATGTATATTTAGTTTTAAGAAATTTCTAAAATTGTGGTTCAAAGATGCTACGCAAAGACAATGTATTTGACAATCTCTATTTGTATGCTTTATTCATATAAATGATTGTAACCGAGGTACACGATTTCATAATTTGTTAACATAAAACACATTCATAACTTAAATAAGTAACATCATCAATTACGGAGGAGATGAAAATGTTTTAATGTAACTTGAATATAGACGTATATGTTTACGAGGCATGCTGGTGTAACTACTGTAAAATTTAAGAAATATAATTTATATAAAATTAAATGAATTTTGCACTCAGCTTCTGAATGTGGAATTTCATTGGCACTTCAATGCAATTTTAGGAATGAAAATGAGATTAAAGGTGATGTAAAATGAGTGTATATTGAGAGAAAGCTGGATGAAATCGCCTTTCGTTAAAAACAAGGATGGTAGTCTGATCATAAATGTTTTCGTATCTCTATCAATTATTTCTAAGACTATTATGCATTTAAACTGCTATCTCTATGTGCAATGTTTGCAGCTATCACAAGAATGTTACGCCGAGACATACTTCTTTGATGTTACAACACTAACGTTAAGAAAGATGTGTGTCTGTATCTATATTTTTTCAACTTATTTTTGATAGTTTATGGTTGGAACTGTACAGTGTATTGGTTGGGTTACAACTGCAGCCATTCTTGGAGTAGCTACAATCGGACTGGTTAGAATAATGCAAGTAACTCTTAATAGTAACCAACGTGACAAAGTCACGCGTTCTCTTCTGCTCGGTTGAGCAGTTCTCTAGGCAATCCACAGACTTCTACTGAGAATCATACCACTTGCGATTGCCCCCTAGCTTCAATCTACGCCGCTTGTTTTAAAGGTTCTATAGACCTCTTGACTGTGCGAATATGTGCAGAAAAATACAAAGAGGAAAGAAGTTAACATAGGCAGCTATAGGTAAAATTTAAATGTAATGTGGTGGATAATTTTGCATAATCTTCGCACGATTAAAAGATGTTAAATTAAACTGACTTATTTTTCACATAGGTTATTTTAATACAAATAAAACCTGCTTTAGTTAATCCTTTTAAATGAATAACATTCCTGCAATTGACTCATCAGTGATTGATCCATCAAAAACTGCTATTTCCACAATTTTGTTGGGTAGTGACCTAGCACTGAATCTCGAAAGCAATACGCCGGCTCACAAATAAACTTCACGAAATTACTAATCTTATATAATAAAGTAAGAACTATATAATAATTTGACTAATTTGAAACTATATAATAATTTGACAACAGATGATGTTGAGATATAGTAATTTAATGCCTTCATAGGTGACAAATGATGCTGAAAAATTATTTCTTAGTGTCGTTCCTATTTTAATATTATTTGCGGCACAATTAAAATTTAAGTAAGGTTACTGGAGTACCGCATCAGACCCACCCAAAGATTTTGTATAAGATCGGCGATAACAGAGTCTAGGCTACAGCGGGAAAACATTGCTAGTGTCCGCTATTATATTCCAGAGAAAATGTGATAGCGTCACAGCTTTATTCGCCCCCTCAATAATTATTTGTTACATATAAATTCAAATATTCTATATATTTTTGTACTAATTTACTATTAATTATAATATTTTATAACATCTAATTATTAAGAGATGAATGATTAATAAAATAAGAAAAGAAATTGTGTTGGTTAATGACAGATGAACAAGCAAAGGATGTCTAGACAGGAATAATTTAATAATTTTTGTTCATGACGCTAAAATTAAATAACACAGTTAAGTGACATTCAGCTAGACAGTACTCAGCCATTCAGTTCCATGAATAGCTCTAATTAATGGCGGCTTACATATGCAAAAAAAAAAAAAAAATAAATAAAAATAAAAATAAAAAAATACTGAATTTAAAAGTATTCTGACGATTATATAAAATGTGGTTTCACTAAAGGTGCTGATTAAAATCCATAGTATGTTATTTGTCATTTGTTAAGGCTGAATGCACCCAGAGATCTTTAAAGCTGAAGCGTCACTCGGAGTTAAAATGGCCAAAATTAAGACGATGTTTTTTTTATAAATAAAGATTAATAGCCATCAAACAGATTTAGGCAGTCATTATTTAAAAATATAATTATAGCTTCTAAGGAAATATCTCAATTAAATACTAAAACTGGATATTCTCATACAGTTAATAGTTCCTGCAATGAAAGTTTTGGCATCGCGTATATGCATTAAAATGCTGCAAAAACAGATAACTGTGTTGTGTCTCCATTCATATAGTGAAGCGTTGAATCATGAAAATAGCATATAATTTTGGAGAAACGTTGTAGTTCGTTAAAATAGTGCAGCTTCTTTTCTCTTCAAGTGGATGAAAGTACATATATATATAGCATATCTTTAGAATTTCCGATGCACAGTCTCACGCTCTGGAGGGGGGTGGGAATCCGTATAATGCTGCCATTGCTCGTTTGAAATCGTTGAGTTTGTTAATCAAAAAGTCGTTAAAGTTTTACAAAATATAAAATAAACGAATTCCAAATTTTGGCTTCCAGATGCCCATATTCGAATGGAGGACTACATTATTCAGAATATAATGTGTCTAGATACCGTTGTTTTTTCACAGTGAGAGAACTATGCATACATTCCTGCGGATTCTTCATTATTTCTTCGTTTAGCATCTATAATGTTTCGCGAGATTTTAAATATGATGTTTTTTTTCTAATTTCACTATCTTTACCTAGTAATTTTGTATTTTTTTACTTGATGCGAAAAGTAATTTTGTGCAATCCTGGACTTTTCGGAGTGTCATATGTAGAACTTAAAGCATAAGTGGTATGAAAAGAATGGAATTATATGTTATTTGCTCTAAAAACTGTCTAAAATGTGATACAATATATTTAAAATACCAAAGTTTTAGCTTGCTGATAAAATTGTAATACTCGTTTTTGGCTTAGAACAAAAGAAAGCAGGCTTGGCAAGAAATCAAGATTATAATCTTCAGAGGTATAACGAAAAAGCGAGAAAAGAAGAAAAAGAACAAAATATTTAAATTATTTCTTCGCGTTTTGTCGCAAACACGCTTCTCACGTTCTGACGGATAAGCATTACGTGTTTTGTTAATATACTGCAAAGAGTTACATATACGTTAAAAACCTAGAAGAGTAAGATTTTTGGAAGGAAATTTCTTCTTTTTATTACTCGCCTCTAGAATATATTCAGTTAAAAAATGCTAAGAACCCCAGCTTAATTATTTAATTTCTTATATTCAATATTTTTCTTTTAAAATTAAACAAATTGTAACTTTTGAGACATTTTAACGCCTAGTGGTTTAAAATATACCAGAAATAATATTTTAGGTTTATTATATTTAATTTAAGATTCATTTCATGCAGTTCTAAATTATTCCACTTAATTAGAAAACAACTTCAGTCTCATAATTTAATTTGCGCAAATTAATGTTTTAATTATTTATAGTAAAATAAATATACAAGAAAAAGGATAGTTGGCAAAGAATCTAAACAGAGAGTTTATTATAAGTCTAAGTGCAGTCCTGTTAATTATCAATATAAGCCACGTGAATTCTTAAAATTCCATTTATTTTAAATTAAAAAATTTTTGAGCACATTGAAAATTATGATATTTGTTTTTTATAATCATTTGGATTAATCAAGCATTGCAAAATATAATGACTGAATGATTTTTTCCATATTTATGGAATATTACTGTATATCATATTAAAAATGAAGCCTCATTCTTTGCATACACATTTAAAGTACTTTAAGATAAGTCCAATACAGTTATTTATTTTATCTTGTATCATTACTTATTTCATTTTTGTCCTTGGAATACTTATTCTCCGATTCCTTTTATTTTATCATCTTCGAGCCATATTTGAGTCAGAGCTTAGCCATTTCTAAAATTCGAAATTTCAATAGGTATAACAAATTACATTATTTCATACTAATCACAGTATTCGCTTTATTCTTTAATTAATTAGCAGATCAAAACGAATATGCATTTCAAAATATTCTAGACTGTTAATTAAAATAGTATTTTCTTTTGCATCTGTTCAAACCTTTGAAATTTAAAACCTAGTTCTGCTTGTTTTTATTTTATATCAAAGCTAACTGAAAGGAAAGAGACAACTCATGTGGTATTCAGTAATTAGTGTAAACTTTAGTCTTGAAATAATTTCAATGCAAGAAAACTTGAAAAGATTTTATTAAGTTGGATATGACTTTACTCATTATGAAGCCACTTTAGTAATAAATTGTTTCTAATTAATACAAGTGCCATATTTGAATTGGTACGTAAGAAGCGTGACCCAATTACGCAGTTTCCAGACTTCAGAATGTTTCTGAGGTGAAGCGTAGTAGCATATTGTTAGCACACAGCTGTTGCACAATTAGAATAGATGACCCCACGTTCATCATTAAGACTTTTGTCTGGAAACTTCTGACTTGTCCAAAACTTAAGACTTCTATTTGTATTTCCTTTAACACAGTTTTAAGTAATGGTAATCTGAGTTATAAGAGGTATCTTACAATATTTCGAAAAGATAATTTTAAAACTAATTTCCTGGAGATTATAAGAATTCATTATCTGGTGAACTAAATGTAAAAATTTAGACTCATCTTTACAATTACAAAAAAATGAAAGAAATACGTAAAATCTGTCAAACGTAATCAATGAAAATAGTCTGCTATGGAAGTTCTAAAATTCACTCTGATTACTTTAGTTACTTTAGTTATTAGAATTAGAGTGCTATTAATAGCAGTTCTATATAATATACTGTGGCAATAATTAGATTTATCGCATAGTAACGAGTTGCCGTGGTAACGATAAGCTCATAAACTTTGGAACGACAATTATTACATTTTTGACTTTTGCGTTTGTATCAATATAAGTTTCTTTCATGTATTTAGATATTCTTAACTGGTAACTAACTAACTAAATAAATAAATATTTAAGCACTAATGGAGTCATATATTGAATACTTATGTCTATCCTCCTAAACTGGTGACTCGGACGTGATTTGAACACGCAAAATGGTGATTGGAGAATTTGTGGTGTTTTCAGGAAATTAAATTCCATTACCTACCTGATCGTTACCCTTTACCACATATGCATGACTTTTCTCAATGTGTAACCAAAAAAAGTATTTTCAGCAATATAGATCTGGTCAAGGCTTATCATCAAATTCCAATACAGCAATCTGATATAGAAATGACAGAATGAATTACTCCCATTGGATTATATGAATATACAAACATGACATTTGCGTTAAAAATGCAGCTCAAACATTTAAGATTTATTGATCAAGTTTTACGAGGTTTGGATTGCTTTTATGATTACCTCAATGATGTACTCTTAGCATCAGAAAATGAAACCACGCATATACCCAATTTAAAAAAGGTGGTTGAACGATTGAAGAACTACGGACTTAAAGTTAATTTATCTAAATGCGTTTTCGGGCAAAAAGAAATCTGATAATCCGATTCCTAGATTTTCTAATTTCTTCGGATGGTATATCCCCATTACCAGAAAAGATAAAAGCTCTATCCGAATACCCGCTACCTAACACTGTAAAACACCTAAGGCGATTTCTTGCAATGCTTAACTTCTACCATCATTTTATACAAAATGCAGCTGAGACGCAAACTTGTCTTTATGATTTGGTTAAAGGAAAAATGAAGAAAGACACATCTGAACTAACATGGGATGTTAAAACAAAAGATGCATTCAACTTATGCAAGCAACTATTATCCAATGCTACTATATTGACGCATCCCTTTTGAAATGTAAAACATTCGTTAGTTACCCATGCTTCAGGAATAGCTCTTGGAGCCATATTACAACAAAATATTGATAATAAGGTTAAACCCTTAGGATTTTATTACAGAAATTAACTTCTTCTGAACGTAAATACAGCACTTACGATACAGAGCTTTTGGCAATATATTCAGCAGTTAATGTTTTTCGGCACATGGTCGAAGATCAAGATTTCGTGATATTCACTGATTACAAACCTTTGATTTATGCTCTACAACAAAAACATGATAAAGCAACATCTTGTCAAATTCGTCATTTAGAATTTATATCACAATTCACTACCGATTTGAAATACTTTTCCAGAAGTAGTAACACAATAGCAGATGCTTTTTCGAGAATTTCAGAAATTCAATTGCCTCAAGTTATTGATTATTATGAATTGGCGCGTGCTCAGTCTTGTTTTTAAGCAATTAAATTTCCGTTTAACAAATCTTCCAATTTATTGTGATATATCTTCAAAAAACATTCGACCGTATGCACCTAAAATATTCAGATTTTAAGTTTTTGAAACGTTACACATCTTATCCAGAAATAAAAACAACTACAAACCTAATAAAAACTCGATTTGTAATGACATCACTCAATAGTGATATAAAGAACTGGCGCAAAAACTGTTTAATGTGCCAAAAATCTAAAATTCATTGGCACACTAAAAGTCCTCTTGATAAATTTTCATTACCTGATGCTAGGTTCAGCCTTATACCGGCCCACTTCCACCATCAAAAGATTGCAGACATATTTTAACTTGTATAGATAGATTCATTAGGTTGCCAGAAGCGTTTCCGATGCCTATCCAGATTGCTGAAACTGTAGTTGAGACTTTTTATTCTGGCTGGATTGCTAGATTTGGAGTACCTGATACCATAACGACTGATCGTGGTACCAATTTCGAAAGTGAATTGTTTAGATCACTCACAAAATTCCTAGGAACTCACGAACTCACAAAAAAAGAACTACTGCCTTTCATCCAATTTGTAACGGTATTTTAGAACGCATGCATCTACAACTAAAAGCATCCATTAAATGTCATGCAACTGCTAGATGGAGTGAAGTGTTACCATCAGTTTTGCTTGGAATGGAGTTATGCATTAAAGAAGATAAGATACCAGCTGAAATGGTATATGGAACTTGCTTGAAACTTCCAGGAGAATATTTTCGCAATTATTTTTCAAATGTTGTTCCTGCAAAAGACTTTGTTGACAATCTTCGTCAACTGATGCGACTTATTCGACCATCTGCTACTTCGCGGCACTCTTCGAGCAACGTGTTCATTCATGATGATTTACTTACAAACTCGCATGTCTTCCTTAGACGAGACACTGTGCGGAAACCTTTAGAACAACCATACCAAGGACCATTCAAAGTATTAGATATGAGTGAAAGGTTTTTTACAATCAATATAAATGGCAATAAATCTACAGTATCAGTAGATCGCTTAAAGCCTGCATACATAATAGTAGACTCACGAGAAGAAAATCACATAAGTAACAATAAAAAGTCTGAAACATTCTACAGGTAAACCAAACGTTCCCAACTTTCACTAGGCAGAGGCGTAAAAATTGTTCAACCTTACCAAGCTTCTTAGGTCGTCCTCTGGACTAGAAGGTAACCACTGTCGCAATAATTAGATTCATCGCATACTAGTAACGAGTTGCCATAGTAACGATAAGCTCATAAACTTTGAAACGACAATTATTATATTTTTGACTTTTGAGTTTGTATCACTATAAGTTTCTTTCATGTACTTAGTTATTCTTATCTGGTAACTAATTAACTAAATAAATAAATATTTAAATACTAATGGAGTCATATTTTGAATACATATCTCTATCCTCCTAAAATAGCGTACTATTTTCTGAAATGCACATTCAAGTTATAAGGTATTTTTCCCAACCTTCCTAGTGTGCCTTCGTGGTGTGGTGGTCTGCACGCTGAGCCGGTATTCCAGATGTCCGTGGTTCGATTCCTGGCGAAGGCGTTGCTAATTTTCTATCGCGCCTGCTTCCAAAAATGATCTGATGTCTCTACAAAGTAGTATTATATCAAATTTACCCTATTACGATAAATTTCTTTGGCAACAGAACGTTTCAAAGTTATTTCTAAGAAGCAACAGATATCTCTGCCTATTTCTTTAATAGCGAATTTATTTAACTTAATTCTTAAAATAACGCCAGTACAAAATTTTCATTGCCTCAGACTGTGAACTGAATTTTATATGAAATTATCTCCTTCTTATGAAATCTAGCGGTCACAAAACTTTTAAGAGTTTTAAAATTTGAAATTACAATTTTGTTGCATTATTAAGACAGATTATCATTCCACAATAAAAAGAAACCTAATTAATAGAAGTTTACATTTTCGCATACTACTAACATTAAAAATTAACACAGGAAATATATCTAAATTGTTTATTCACATCAACACATATGATTATTAAAACATTTATTAAAATTAAACTTATTAGACTATTTATATTAATAAAGGGTTTTATCTTAAATGTACAAATTAAATACGGTACTAGGAAAAACAGATAAACCTTCTGAAGCTGTAAAAAATTTTATACAATCGTGCTTAAAAAATAAGCAACAAACGCTAAATGAAAAGGTACAATGTAAAAAGAATTAAAAAATACAGTTTAACTATGAGGCAGAGGTTGCACCCCTGAATATGAACGGGCAATCAAAATTAGCATAAAACGCACTTCTGCAGTCAAACCAAAACGTCTAAAACGGGACACGCCGGACCTATGCGTCAATTCGTAAGCAAAGACAATTCAGTGTAATTTGAGGTAGCTAAAGCGGAAAGCATGAATTGAAGACACCATTTGCCTGATGAAATGCGTTGGAAGGCTATCGGGATGTTGCAAGCTGCTGGAAGACAATCCGTAGTTGGGAGGGAGCTGATATACATCGTATTGTCATCAGTAGATTGTGCAATTGTTACTACAGAGATCAAATCCACTGGAGAAGACGTGCGTCTGGATACCGGAATATTACCACAACGGCAGACGTCGTTTTCTGTTGCTATGTGCAAGACGTTGTAGATCACTAACGTTTTAACAGCTGACGTCGCATCTCTCTGCTGCTGCATAAAGGCACATGTCCCAATAAAACAAACTATATCACGTTGACTGCATGAAGGTGGACTGTACACCCGACAACCTGTGGTTTGTGTTCCTTTTTACCCATCGCATGTCATAGCACGGTGTAATTCGAACATCGCAGTTGGATATCAGGTTAGTGGGGTCATATACTCTTTCGGGTGAGTCTCGATTTAATATACAGAACGATTCCCGAAGGGTCATGATATGGCGAGAGCCAGGGACACGCAATCGTTTTCCCAAAACCGTCAAAAGAGACCATTACAGAGGAGGAAGTTTACTTGTATCGGCTAAAATAGCACCGAACTTTCCCTGATTCCTGAGGGGTTCCATCACAGCCGCCCGATATCGCGACGAAATTCTGAACTGTCTTACGCGACCTTTTATTGTTGCAATGGGTACCGATACGATTATGGCAGATAATGCCCGCTCGCATAGAGTTCGAATGGTGCGGAGTTATCTGGAGAGTGAAACCGTTTCACATCTGCCGTAGCCTGTTAAACCACCTGACCTGATTCCCGTAAAGCATGTGTAGGGCATGTTGGACCAACAGGTAGCGAGTCGCATTGTGCCCTTAGGTACCCTTCAAAAGCATTACTAAAGAAATGGACGTTACTGCCACAACAAACGGTCAACGACACTATGCCAGCTTTCCTTCCCTTTGTCAAGCATGCATTGCAGCTAGAGGGTTATCATACCCGTTATTAGCGTGAAGTTTTCATTGCACATTCTTCCGTCCCATTTGATCTTTTGCAATGTGATGGACGTAATTACATGTTTGTTTTGTATGCCATTGCTTTATGCTTTGCTATGTGGTCTAGCATTGCCCCACCAAAGTCTTGGATCAGTTTCAGGCAGATCCATTATGTAGTTTCTGTTTCATTCCGTGTTTTGTCTTTGGTGCTTATTTCTTAGCAGGAGTGTATATAGGCTTACCTGCTCAATTAGGTATTTAAGATATAGTTCAAAATTCGATGGCTCTAGGTACCGTTGTTTTATTCCATTGCGAGAAACATACATACATTTATGCAAATTCTTAATTATTTAATTTCTTTATAACACAGGGTGATGATATTTGGCGGTAGTAATTTGAAAAGTGAACAGACATTTTAAGTTTTCAACACAGAAAGCCCAAACGGAAATTAACACTCTTTGGGTAAAAAGTATATTGCAAAGTGTACATTAATCAAATTAGTTAAGTCGGCCTACATGCAAACAGGTCAAAATTGCCCTTCCGAATTTCCTCCTTGAAAAGCATGAAGGGAATGCAATTTAGTGCGCTCTATGCAGATCTTTAATACCATTGTTTTCTGATTTATATATCACATTTGTAAACAAAGAAGTTAGAAATGATTATGTACCACATTAATAAACAGGAAAGAAAGAAGTTAGATATGATTATGTGTGGCAATTTCGCGCCAGTATTGGATAAAAATATATGCGCAAATCAGCAGCTAGAAACCAGAGATTTCAGAGTTTCTTGTTGTTGTACAAAATATCCTTAGGAGCTTGTTAATCATAAATTATATATTTATCAATTGGTAATGAAATTGTTAATTAAAATTTAAGAGGACAGATTTTGAGGATACTGTGATTCGATGCTACCTTCCTTCATCATTTCTGTTAAGCAAAGTTCATTAACGTGAAATTTCATTGCACAGACATTGCAGTTTGCAGATATATAACTATTTTGTAATTATAAAACTTTTTCGTGAGTGATTCCGTAGAATGCGCTGAGATTTAAGATATTTCGATGACTTTGTCGTTATTTAAGAGGAAATTTAGAGTTACAGTCCTTTTGAAGTTATATTTTTATTAAGTGAATGAGGCTTCAAAATGTAACACTTTACTGATGTAAGTAATTGATTTTACGCATATGATATCCAAACTTTTAATCAAACGTGATAAAATGGTGAAATTTTCTTTTATATCTCATCTACCGTTTTAAAATTCCCTTTACATCTAAATATGAATAAACACGTTTTCATATTATTTTCAGAATAAGTGTTGATATTTTCGCCTTATCAGCGCTTCTAAATATGTCTGTACAAGTTTATCAAATAAGAATTTTTTTAACGTCTATAAAGTTTTGTTGCATTGGAACAGCTATTAGAGAACTTATCATTGGCTTTGCTTAGAACAGCGAACAACAATGGCTTGAAAGATAGCAATAGTGCAGTAGAAGACAAAATAAAAAAATAAAAAATACACCGTCAATTTTTTGAAATGTGAAATAAAGTTTTCAAGGGATTAAACACATTGTAAAGGGAATTTATAATAAACCTAGACACAGTGCAAGCGTAAGATAAAGAAAGCAGGCGAACAATGAAACATTTCAAGGAAAAAAGACAAAAGAAAAGAAAAAGAAACTTCATTTACCTTTAAAAAAGTGAAACTCGGGAGGGGGAAACTTATGAACAAACAGGAAACAATGAGATCTGAAAAAGGAACCCTTTCAAGCAAGTATGATGATGAAAAAAAAAATACTTGAATGAAAATTTAAGAAAAGGGAATAAAAGTAACACCTCCTTTATACGATACAACTCGTGAAGGAAACAGGCAAAGCAACTAACCTTTATTTAAAATGCATAATAAACTGGAATTTAAGCTTCATTAAATTTTAAGGATTACTTTTAATTCATTTTCACATTGGCATAATAATTTATGAGCCTTCAATTCGAAAGCATTTCTTTCAAATAACAAAAGATTTAAAGCTGAATATTTTCCTCCTAAGTTAATGTTACTTTTTATTTTTATTTTGTTTGGAAGATTTTGCTAGTACTGATATAATTAGTTAACATAAGGTATCTAGGAAAATATAGCACGAGATACATATGATACATTTTTACGCCTAATTAAATTTCAAACAATATAAGTACTTTTCTTCCCTTTTATTAAAAAAATAATCATATCTTTATTTAGCTCCTCCCTCTCGTTTTTTACCTGAAGACAGTGCATTACATTTTCCGTTCTAAGCACGTTTCTGCTTGGTATAAGTCCAAAGTGTTCCTGAAAATTTGCACAACTGAATATTTGTTGAACTCTAAGAATTATACCTATAGTTCATGTGTAAGATTATTAAGAAATTAATCTATTAATTAATCATTTCAGCCTGTTTAATTTAATCTCATGGCATCCTTCTGTAAAACTTTACAAATTTGAAGTTCTCCCATATGTCCTCTACCGAGTGCTTTAGTTATTAAGTCATTCCTCATCCTACAAAGATCATTTTAGCAAATATAACTTCATTACATGGCCTAATATTCTTCCATTTGTAACATTTTTAAATGGGGATGAGAGACTACATTTATGACTTTTTCACACACATATTATAAATTTGGAAATTTGCAATGAAAAACTTAAATATATTATTTCAGCAATACCTGCTTGTGTATGGCTCCCAAAATATTTTCTTAATGATATGTACCCTACTTTGTAAGTATCATTAGGCATAATATTTTGTAGCAGAAAATGGTAAAAATACTATATGCCCTCCCTGGGATACCATATGCCTTCCCCGGGATGAACCCGAGACCTTCTCATTCCTAGGCAGATGTGCTTTTCGATTGGAAGACGAAGGAAAGTGGTAAAGAGGGGTAAAAATCTTACAGCTTATAATATAAAGATAACTACTTTTGCCATTGGCAATCCTGACAATGAAGAAAATTTCTGTGATTGCAACTGATATAAGTTTAAAAATTCATGTTTCGAAGGTATTTACTAAAAGCTGTCACAAACAGATTTTGATTTGCAGGTTTCATTCGTATCCTTATATTTCAAACAATTATGGAGCAAGCTATAAACAAAGATTTAAACAAAAAAATAAATATATAATTTTATGAATTCAATGTAAAAAAAATCTAAAAAAATCTCACTTATTTGTGCTATGAAATTACAGACTTATATGTTCATTTAATATTATCCCCAAAGAATATACGCCAAATCTACTTGTATATCAGGTATGGAGACATGCATTTTGGTTTGAGAAAACTGAGTCAAATTGCTAAATATCAGTAAAAATGTTTAGTCTACTCCTTCCACTTAAATATGTATTGTATTCATATATTTTCCATGCTATCATTAATTACGTTTACTTCGAGAGGATTACTTACACAAGATTTATTTAGGTAGGATCCATTCAGTTATTAAAACATGCAGCACTATTTAATCTATTTTTTCCACTTGATATCGAAATGAGAAAGAAGAAAAAATGAATTTTATCATAATGGAAATAGTTACCATTATTATCTGTATTATTTAGGAGTTACACTTGCAGTCAAACATTTTAGGCACTTATGCAGCATTCTTTTTTATTTATGCGCGATATCAACATCTTACAATTGTAGGGAATATAATAAAAATTTTGCATCCATTTCGACTTACATATTTGTATTAAGCAGCATATTCTGCAATAAAATATAGAAATCTAAATAAAAAACTATACTGATATATTTTTTAATTTATTTGCAATTTAATTTTCCAAACATAAGCATATGAATTAAAACTTTTTGTTCAAAGAGAAACCTGTTGTTCAATCAAGTATTTGAGCAACCATAAAGGTTTTGTGAATCACGGAAAATGATAATAAATCTTTAAATGAAAATAACAAAGAATAGTTTTCCAGGAAGAAAGGTATAGGAATTTCTATAACGAGTGAATTGGTTTGGAAAATATATTACGTTTTTCATAGTTTCTATCTGTATTGTATTAGGGAAATTATTGCATTTTGTGAGAAAACTGAAACAGGAAAGCATGTAGCGGCAGTTCAGGTGTATTTAATGATGACATATGCTGCTGTTTATAGCCATCGTGATGGGAAAACGAAAGAGACTAAAAACGTTTGAGTAGCATGTGATAACATGTATGACACAAGTACTACTGCATAATACAAATCTTAGCGTATCTTCTATGAAACAAATAAAAATAACTTTATTTCGAGCTGTATAGTTGTATAAAAATAGCTCACAAAAACTAAGTTTTCCTTAGCAGTAAGTAGTTCAGTATTATGAACTTTTTAATCATTATCAAACTATTTATATCTTAAATAAGATACTTTAAAACTTTTTATAATTTTAAAGTAAGTTTTTGAGTTTTTATGCATGTTTCCCTTGCCTCGAAGTGAGAAAAGAACTGATTGAATTAGAAAGATATCTGTAATGAAATTCGCGGAAACGTGTTTAAATGAAACGTAGCAAATGTGTGCATAGTTTAACGGGCGGTACACGGAAGTCATGTGCGGTTCACATCCGTCTTTTTTAGATCATAATTGAAAACACATTCATTTGTTTTTCAGAAACATAGGTAAAACCGTCTTTAAATATCATACATAAATCCTTTACTACAGAAAATACTCGTAGTTTTTTCAGTACCATTATTAATGAAAACAGAAGGTTTTAACTTCTGTTAAGAATTCCATACTTAATTATGCAGAGTTAAAAGCCATTTTAGCATCAAATGGTTCAAATTATATTTCCGATTTTGGTTATCGTAATTTCCTGCCGAAAGTGTGAAAAAAAGGGAGGGTGACTTTTGTGATATTTAATTATTTAAGGCATGAATGTTAATTGCTTGGATGTATGTTCCAAGCTACTTAGACACGTTTCCAACTAACAATAAAAATGTTTAATGCTTTTTGCTTTATTTTGTAGAATTACCGGAAAAACAAAAGAAAACATTTAGACCTTATATTTACACAGAAACAATGCAAGCAGAACCAGTCATGAATCATTATTTAGGTTGTTTTCTTCCATTTTGTTTAACATGAAATAATTTAATTTCTAAAAATATGAAATATTTATCTGTAAGTAAGTTTTGGCATGAAAAAATAGTAATTACAAGCACTTTTATTTATGAATATATTTTAATTAAGTTAGAGATACATTAATTTTTGCTAACGAGACTATTCCGTGAGTTTCAGTAACAAAATTAAATCTCTTAATTCATAACTTAAGCAGAGAAAAGCTTTTGCGTAATCTTCAAATTAGAATGGGGCTCTATATGTGAGTCTAAATATAGTATGAGATGATACAACACTTATGAATCACAGATGAAAATATTCTACTCAAATGATAAGAATTCTAGCCAGAACCAGATTCAAATTTCCAATATTTTGAAAAGAATACAAATAATTTATCACATCGGCAGATGCAAAATAGTAAAGTGTGTGGAATGAGATAATTTAATTTTGTTTCTTACATTATTCCGCTCGCTGTGAATTTTGAAATAATTATTTGAATAAAACATTTGAATCGATGACAAGACTTTTAAGACTTTTCGTGTTTTTTGCAAATGCCATATATGTTAACATTTAAGCACTGCTAAAATTTTGCTTTTTATTTTCTCTGGTTTATATTGTTTAAAACCAGATTAGCAATTGCCTTTGCCAAACACTTAGTTAAAAATTCATGGAATTTTTGTTATTCGTTTTATTTATTTGTTTACTTATTTTGTTTAAAAATAGGGCATATGAAGTTTGTTTTAAGAATTTATTTTGTTACATATTAAAAGGGCTGTTCAGAGAATTTAGTTATTTGGAAATTAAGATAGAAAAGAAACTTATTTAGACATGAGAATTACGAACATTAAACCATTTTAGTCAAATGCTTTATTCATACTAATGTTTTATTCATTTTAAACTACTTACCCGGCCAGGCTAAATAGTTTATAAAAGAAAACGAAGACATATATTATGCTTTCATACAAGTGATCTTAACGCAGGCATAGTAATATCATGGAGATCCAGCTAATTTAATTTAACAAAAATATTAATGATTTTTAATAATAAAGCAAACGTATTGCTTTTTAGATTACACTACTGTATGCCATTGTTGCAGTCTGACGATTGTAGATTTCACATGAAACAGAAATTATACAGCGAGCTCTAGTGAATACTGTATCTGAGTGTGTAATTTATTTAATATGACAACTACATTTGTTGAGGTTCCGAAGAAAAGGGAGATAATTGTTTTAAAGCATTTTAGTTTTCAGTGTATTTTATTATATAGCACTTAAATGCAGGGAATGATAGTTATTTTCTTATGAGCTTCTTAATATATTTATATTATTTTTAGAGCGCAATGCTATTTTTTTTTGGAACAATGTCACTTGAATTATCAGTTATTCCATTAATTTTTTTTCCTTTTTGTTTGCTCTGACGATTTCAGCTATTAGGCACATAATAAGTTTTCTGTTTCAGTTATATATATTACTTATAAATAAAATTATTTTTCTGTCCGCTTATGTAAGGAAACCTCATGAACCTTTTTCAAAGGATATCCAGAAAATTCAAGAAAGAAGTTAGCACTAGTATAAGGTAAACTTGACGGACTGAACTTAAAAAATACTGATGAGTTTACGTTGCAATAATTAGAAATGGGTTACCCTAGGTACAACAATTGCATCTAAAGTCTTAAATTATAATAAAACCTATCAGAGGTTCGTCTTTAAAAATGTCCGTAATAATTAAAACAAGAATTTTGTGTAAATTAACGGACTATATTGCTTTAATAAATCTTTTATAAATTATAAAAATATTTGACATGTTCCTAAAAATTAATTTTTATTTAAATCAATCGGATAGTTATTATAAGTAAAAACATATTAAGATCTGCGTTTTCCAACTTTCAGTTGCTTACTTAAATAGAGATTAAATTAAATACGTTGCGCTTTACCTTCCATGCACTCATCTCTTTAATTATTTGAGTTTTTGGATTAAACGTGAATTATAAATATATTACTTTTTGCCGAATGGCAACACACGGGTATGTGGAAGATAAAAATATTTTACGTTTAGCAGTGGCAACGTAGCTTTTAAATGGTATAGTTTGTTAATCAAAAATCAAAGCTTCGACCTGCTAATGTTGGGGTTAAAGACAGTTTTGTTCAAAGTTAATTGACTGTTATGTGCAACTGTCTTTCCACAGTGAAAAGAACAAATATGCAGATTCTATTATCTAATAGTTTATTTTTTAAATATTTTAAAACAAAATTCATTCAGTATTATACGAATATAAATGCATTTTATTTAAATACAAATCCGCATATAATATTTAAACAACATTAAAGAAATTGTATATATATATATGTAGGTATATATATATATATATATATATATATATCGTTAAGATATATATATATGTAGGTATATAGGTATGTATATATATATATATATATATATATATACAAAATGATTGCCGCTCTTATATGTAAGATTTTACAGCGTTTACTTCAATACAATTTATTCACAAAAAAGAAAATTATACACCAAATACATGTTAATTTTATTTTAACTTCTCTAAAGTCTTGATCAGTCCTTGAATTTCGTAAGTAAAAAAATTAACCTTCAACCTTCTGTAGACTTAAAAAATATTTTTTATGTTCTATAAATATTGCTACATACCTGAGTCTCTGCATACTTGAGCCCTTTGCATACTTAAGTAGAAAGTTTGATAAATTTAATAAATGTAACAAATGTAAATAAGCTGATTTTCTCTTAACGATAACTGCTATGAGTAAAGTTTTCAAAATTATTGCCGAAAGTTTTCTTCAGTATAATGCTCCTCAAAACTCAGTTTAGATCAAATTTCACAATAAATATATTTCATACCAAAAATTAAAAACTATTTCCTGGAAGATGTTATTTCTTAAGTTTCTTTATTTCAAAATGAAATAAAACCAAACTGAAGTCTTGCCAAATGCCAGGTTAACGAAGAAAATTACTTGCTTCCTATTTGCATTTCACTTACTTCTTTTCTAATTCCGTTCTTTCTGGGAATGTAAATAGACAGAGCTGGAAGAATTTATTTGACTTACAAAATAAAACAGATGATTAAATAATGCTAAAAAATACGACTATTGTTTCCTGCAAGCTACACTTCCAAATTAAAAATGAATTAATTTTATTGAGTGCTTTGCATATCACCCAAATGCGACATTTTCTACACCACTTACCGAAATAGAGCGTCTTTATTAAGAGTGTACTCAGAAGAAAATATCCCACTACAAATATTTATTTGCATTGTTTAAAAAAAGCGGCAGCTCTTGAATTAACTTCAGCAGAGTTATGCAGTTAAATATTTATATACTTAAATGTTTGATTCCACTCAGATAAATTAAATTTTCTAAATTCTGGCATTACTTGTTTATGTAACTACAAAATATTAATAGTTTTATATATTAATTTTCGTGCTTTATGAAATGTGGTGACTAAATGGTGTTTCAGTGCCTTTTTCGCTTTAATAAATTAAACATTAGAAAGGTTTTCTTACAATGCTTACTGTTTAAATATGTATGATAAGACTTACTATTCTATAATACTTCTTTGTATCCAGTATAATCATTTATAGAAACACGTGATCTGATATTGGTATTTAGAAAAATATATCAAGCAAACATCAAAATATTTCATATTAAAACGTATAAAAAATTTTACTTATACTTCAGAGAGTTTATATTGTGGAATCACTGTATAAATTTGCATCTATTTTTAAGGATAATACCGGATCATTAAAACAATATGCCAGTGTTAATTTTTGATTTGTATTCTGCCTGAATTATTAATGAAAACATGGCTTCATGTTATTTCACGAAAATGGATCTGTGTCTACGGAAAGAACTCAAAATTCACTGCTGTATGTGAATATTTCGAAGATCAGAAACACAAACATACTTTTTTTAAACGCATGGTACGAGAGCCGACATAACGTTATTTTTTTCTTTTGTAATTTTTCTTACATTTGTGTGAAATACCTCTTAGTTTGTATTCTATCAATATATGGTAGGAATAACCAGGTGAAAACTTTTAAAGAATAATACCTTCATAAGAAAAACCAACGTTTAGTCTAGAAATCAATTTAGTTTCGGAAAATACGAATGTATGATATATTAAAAAGGTTATAAAATTAAGAAATCTCAGTAATTTCTGAGAATGAAGTTTTCCTTATTTTTTACTTCAAGTTTTAAGTTAAATTGTAATTTACAACATTTATTTAAAACATATATTCTGTTTGATATTATGCACTTAAAAATCTTAATGTTACGCCTTTCAAAGGAAGATATAAATTATTCATTCTACACTTTATGTTCCTTTTAATAACACTGTAGATAATCTAGACACGCGATTGTTCGAAAATTTTATATTGTTGCTTACCTACGGGTTCGTAATTAATTGAATACACACAGAACCGATGATAGCTTGATAAAATTTATTTTACCAAAAGAAACCTTTTATAGTTTTGGAACTTTCTACAAAAATATTCGTACATCTCTTCACAATATGACAGAGTCAAATTAATAGTTGAGAACGTTAAACATAACACAATGTAAAGCGCATCTAAAGAGCGAAGCTAGTACGGAGTTGTCTCAATACTCGGAGCTCAAGCTGAACTAAACAGCAACTACTCCGAAACTAATCCTCTGTCCGAAACTAATCCTCTCTTATATAATTTTCTCTCGGTCGTCGTGAAATTCCTAGTACTTCTCTAAATTTAAGGAAGGAATACGAGAGCCGGATATGGTTACAGCTACTTATAGCATTAATTACAATGCCCATTACAGTTTGTACAGGGCCGGATCAAAATGTCGCCAAATGGTTACCAAGTTTGGTAAGTTTTGGGGATTTCTCTTTAAATTTGAGAACAAAAATTAGTCACCGAAACAATCGCCAATTTGCGAAATTTCGCTAATGTAGCTAGACAGCTGTTTGCTTAATGTTAAATAGACTTGTTCTTATACTCTTACTTTACAGCAAGCTTCACTTCTTTAGATTTTTATGTTACATTATATAAAATATCCGATGTGTACACCGCATGACTTTCTTGTACGAAATATTAACTTATGCAGAATTTTCCTGCATTTCATTTAAATGTATTGAATTAACAGTTAACGAATTTTGAATTAAATCTACTTCGTGGATAGCGTATTAACCACAATAGAATAAACGCACTCTTTAAAATTCACTATATTTATTTACCATAGTAAAATTCGGCGCTAGATTCACTAACCAGCATTGTGGTGTAGTGGCCGAAACCGCTACGTAAACCCTGGGTTGTGACACAGGGTTGAAATGAACTACAAACTCAAGTTCTAACAATAACATGAATTTTAATAAGATGAAAACCTTAACAGTTGCATATCTTGACAATATGGGACTTCGTTTGTGTACAAATATTTAACTTGGAATTGCCTCCAGAGCGGACGACACACAACAGCATATGAGGAACGTTATCGAACAGCCAATATGGGACTTGGGTATATTTAGTCCCGTAATTTCAGAATTTTGTTACATGAAAAATGCTCTAACGCATTATACACGAGCAATGATCGCTCTTAGCCGGTCAATATGCCCATAGCTCTAAACAGGAAAGTTTTCTAACGCGTTATACACGAGGAATGATCGTTCTTAGCAGGCCAACATGTCCAGAGCTCTAAACAGGAAAGATTTTCCTCTCTTCTCAGTAAACCACTATATATATCTTCCTGTGTTTACTTGCGCTAAGCTCCCAAGGGTAAATGATACTTTCACGCATACATAACAAAGTATCCATCTCCTGACTCTGATAAAAAGACTCTCGAGGCTGCAACCGGAATCATTTACAAAGGCACAGGATTGCACACTGGACATGAAACTATTGCACTCTGAAAACTCATCCTAAACAAAAAAACTTTATGCCACCTTATCACAGCATTACATTTCATGCATTTTATAACTTAGAGTGTACAAAAATTATATCATCTTAATAATTACCATCACTTATATTCAAATATTTACTTTTAAATTGTTGATAATTCCGCAATTATTGCATGCAGGTTACCTAAAGGCATAAAAATCTTAACTTTAACAACATAATTCAATCATTTTTAAAGCAAAAAATGCACAATTTACAAACATATAAAAATAGAGAAACTGAGATCACTATATATAGCCGATTGCAACCAAAATGTGAGGTGCACATCTACATATTATAACAGTCCTATGTACAAAACAGCATTCATATACACGTCTTTTCAAATTTCAATTAAAATCAGTTTTACATTTTTTGGGGGAGTAAAGAGTCCTTTATTCTGTCCTTACGTTACAGATGTCATACAGAAACATCGTTAAATTGCATTTGATAAGGGTCGAAATGGATATTTTCGTTGAAATATGATACTCGAAATTTTTCGCGATTACTGTTATTCGTACAAGGAAGTAAAAAAAAAGTCAGATATAATTTAACTAAAATTATTTATTGTATACGTGCAAAGTTCGTAACAATATAGATGCGAAATATTTAAAACAATATAATAGTCAGCTTGAAATCTCACCTACGATTTTTAGTCCAAAGGGATTTGAATCCCGAAGGACTATTAGTTTCGTTTTGGCATTTTGCGTCGGACTCATAAATGTCGGTTCACTTTTCAAACTGTTGCCACAAAATGTTAGAGTCCTGCATCATATTTGAAGAAATTAAATAATGAAAAATCTGCATAAATGTATGTATATTTCTCGTATTGTGATAAAACAACGGTACATAGAATCCTCGAATTTTGAATAACGTAATCCTCCAACGAATATGAGCATGTGGAAGACCAAATTTGAAATTTGAAATTTGTTTTATGATCGATTTCCTATTTTTTAAAACTTTGACGAATTTTTGATTAACAAACTCAAGGATTTCAAAGCGAGCAATGGCAACGTTGTGCAGAAAAAACATTTTTATCTCCAGCGCGTGAGTCTCTGTATCGGAAATTCTAAAGATATGCTCGTTTTAAAACTATTTTGCGATATTGCTGTTGCACTGGATCTTATGGTTTAAGTGCGAGGAACATGATATTTAATAAAGAAAGGTAACACACAAAATGTTAAAAAACGCCCCTTTGGACGTAATTTAAAATCTGAAACATTTCAGATTTTGTTTTTTATTTATTTATTTATTTATTTATTTATTTTTTATTTTCTATAATATCCGAAATATTTCTTATTTACAAATAAGTGATCTATTAAAATGTATTAAATGCACATAACGGCGGATGACGTATTGCTTCGTTACCTGTAAATCAAGCTTCCTCGCATTGGTACTATCTATGAGGAAAAGGTAAAAAGAAATTCAGTTGGGCTCTTTCAAGCAATTATCTCCTTAATAATGCACTTAGTATGAAGTAATGCATTAATTTTACCTGCACTGCCTTCAATAAGGGCAAAAACATTCATAGAACAGAACATTTTCCTCTTTGAAGATAAATCTAAACTATCTTGATCAGAATATATCTAAATTTTTTATGAAGTTAGTACCAATCTAAAATTTAATTTTGTCTAATTTTAAATTTCCAACTGTTTCGTTTCCCTCATATCCTTTAATGCGTATATAATTATTTTTCTCTCGTCAAGCATTTCGTTCGTTTAATACCAGTGATTTATTTTTGTTTCACGGAGCCATCTTTTATTTCACTGAATGCTACAGGGGTCTCATTTGTTCCCATTAAAATTTAGAAATTTCGCATTATACTGAATATGCAAAAATTAGACCCACATAGGCTAAAAGAGGTAATAAAAAGGCATCAAACAAACCCTTCACAAAACCTGCTAGAAGATCTTTGAATTTTCTTTGCATGCAATAATTAATAATTTGGAGCATGTATCACTAAATGTTTGGCTCACTGAACGATCACAATTTAACAACTTCAACGACTCTAATTTTCTTGCTTATATTTGGTTCAAGTGAATCCGATGCCGACTGATTCTTCTGTACACTTTTTGTAGACTAAAGGTTTGTCTCATTACAAGAAACATTTTTCTTAAAACATTTTCCCTTTCAGTGTGGATTTAGGTGCAGCCAAGCCTTTAGCCACAAATACTTATTTGCAAAAATATTTATGCTACTTCCAAACATTTTCGCTTCCAAGACAGGCATATTTATACGAATAGTTTATTTTAATAACTAGCAGTTACGCAGCCAGCCTTCGTCTGGCTTTTAAATGTACCGAAAAAATGTCCAAAAAGGAACACAAAACGTTAAATTTAAAAATGGAGCAGAACTTTACTCTGCAGAAAAACTTCATAAAAATGTATTACATATAACAAAATTACAATTAAATAAGAAATATCTCTTAATACGAATATGAATTATTCTAATAAATAAATTAACCAATTCTCGTTGCAAAATGTTAAGAATTCAAATGGTATAAATGAAGTTAAAAACTTTGTTTCCTAAACAAATCATGCAAAATCATAATATAAAGTCATTATAATGAAATAAGCAATAAATTACATATTTTCAAGAGAAAACAGTCAGCAGTCCAGTATCCAAAGCAATGAATGAAAAACTGTTGCCAAAACCACATTTCTAAAAGAATGAAGCTATCATCAGAAAGCAATAACCAATCAAAATTGTGCTTTTTGGATGACATAATTTAAAATATTCAAATCTCTTTGCCATTAGCTAATAAAGAGAAAAGAAGGGAAAATGAAATTCTTTCTGTTGTGCCTCGCGAGACACATGCCAGTGAGAATAAGAAGATTGTGATATGCGTGTTGCGTGTCCAAAAATCGAAAGAAAAAAAGCAGAGTTTTTTCTCATATTTTCAAAGTCAGCAGTGCAGTATACAAAGCACTGAAGGAAAAACTGTTGCCAAAACCACATTTCTAAAAGAATGAAACTATTCAAAATATGTGAGATAAAATCGAAAAGATAAAATAAAAAAAATCTGATTCGAATTTTGAAAAAATCACTTCTAGGTGCACTGGCTCTTGTCTATATGCACCTATATACCGAATTTTATAGCCCTGGGTCTATTAGCTTACGCTCAGCACGAACGAAAGACACACAGACTCTTTCTTTTATTATATGCAGATATTAATAACACGATTTTCCTAAGAAAACGTTTCTTAAACTATCTCTTGTTAAGAAACTAACTATTTTGCATAATTTAAATAAGTCACTTTCTCCAATTCACTTTTGTTCCTTGTTAGAACCCCGCGTCCTACGGGATATTAAGTTAAAAATGGAGTAAAAATAACGGATTGAAATGTTATCAAGAAATTATACTCAAGGCATTTAATTTAGATTAACACTAAACTAGGGTAGTGAAGGAATGCTCATAGATAAGATTTTATTTGGAAATTGTTTAACAATAAACTTTTATTAGTTAGATTAATGTTTATGTTTTAAATACGTATTTGATTTAAAAGATTTTAAAAATTAGATTTATCCTCTTTTATCTTCCATATTTTAATTTAAAAAGAATAAAAATAGGAAACACTTTATGACGTTAAAGCGGAAAAGTAGTTTAACAGAAATTATTCAAATTAATTGAACTGAAAGTCCTACTTCAGATATTCATAATAATTTTATTTCAAATGGCGTTCCATCGACTCATTCCAGGTGATCTTTTGATAAGGTTTCCTTGCGCTTTAGGAAACGATATGATCACATATTTATCATAGAATTCTCTTATTTCTTCCGTTTTATATTCCAATTTCGTCAAAAATGCATTTCCATCGCAAATTTTTATTGCTTAACAAATTTCAGTGTTGAGAAATGGATAGAAATATTGTTGTCACATGTATTACATATGCAAACAGAAGCATGTAAGATGACGAGTCTATTGTAGTACACCAGGAGCGGTTAATATATGATTTATAGGAAGTTAATAATATTTATAATCATAACAAAAATAACGAATTTTTATATGTTTCCACGCACTTTGCTATTTTGAAACTCTCTTCGTAAAAATATCATTTGAAATTAATACCACAAGAAACTTAAAATAATATATACTTATTATTTCAGGAGATATTCCTAAATATCTGCTAAATAAAGCGTATTGCTTGAAATCGCTACATAAATTCGGATCTCTATACATAAAAACTCAAGCATACTCATTAAATATTGTTAAATACAGAAAACTATGAATTAAAAACCATAGAACCATAGAATTATAAACAGTTAAAAAAGGTTTTACAGTTAAAATTTGAGTTTGTACGCAAAAAACAAGTAGTTTGGCTAACAGACAGGAAACATATTTTTCAGTGCCCAAAAATGAAAATTAACTTTCAATTACACTGAAATTAGTGCACCAACGGACTTAATTCAATGTTTCACAAAGAGTTTCAAATGTAAACATACGGCGACTTCGGTAGGCGTAGCTGCAATTGAAGTTTTAATTTGTTGATAATTCTACAATTATTGTACGCAGATTATCTGAAGGCATAAAAACGTTAACCCAGAAGAACATAATTCAGTCACATTTAAACAAAACGTGTACAATTTACCAACATATAAGAATTAAAATACTGTGCTAACCGACCCGAGTGACAGAAAAGGTATATATGTATATATATATATATATATATATATATATATATATATATATATGTCATATGATTCTTATTGAAAACCAAAATTAACTCAGTCTGATTTAAGAAAACACACTTGCTTTATACGCTTTGGCCTAGCTGGACTGCAGTCGTTCTGTTCCTATTTTCATACTGCACAATTATCTCAAATGTAAGCTTTTTGGAATAGGCACAATTGGTGTGCCAATGCTTTTATAGCCGCAACATATTTGCTAAAATAAAAACTGAATATTTAATCTGCCTTCGCCCCAATTTCCAATTCATTATGGATCAACACTTCTACGCCATCAAAATTTCTGCTAGTCATTATTTCTAAGTTTGTTTTGATTCCATATATATGTATACTATTTTGGTGCCTTCGATTGCAACCAAACAGGGAGGTGCACACATATATGTTATAGTAGTCCCATATACAAAATTTAAACATTCTACCGCTACCCGTTTTTAAGGTTTTGAGTTTGAGTTACTTACGTACGTACAGAAGTCACGAAAGCATCTCTTCTGAATCCGTTCTAAATCAATTTTGCAATTGTTTTGGAAAAGATTCTTATATTCTGTACTCACATACAGATGTCACACAGAAACATCTTTCAAATAGATTCGAGTCCAGAAGGGATATTTTGTTTGAAATATGATGCCCGAAATTTTTCGCTATTGCGATATTTCCTTTACTCCGTACGAAGTAAAAAGCATCCTGATTTAAGTTATTGCGTAAAATGAATTAAAGCAGCCACCTATTTTAGAATTACGTATTTTGTACTTTTCTTTTGATAGCTACTTCCTATTTATAATACATTCGTAGAATAAAGGATGAATAAAGAATGCATAGAGTTACATAAAAGTCTATTATTCAATTATTTTTAATAAATGTTTAATCATGGGAATTAAATAATTTTAGCATTGCTGACATTGATGGAGGACTGATAATTTATGAAACACATAATCATATGTGCCGTAATTGCTTAAGAACTAAGTATAAATTAATAGTCAGTTATTTAAACAATTAACAGCATCTTGTCTTGTACGTGTTTTGCAGGTGTCAAATTTCATCAGACATGTAAGCGTCAAGTGTTGACAGAATGTCACGTTATGTACATATTTAAACACCATAAGATTTGTAATGTTAATTTATTAGCTCTTAGTAAAAATTTCTGGACCTAATACACCATATTTAACATGCAATTCAATACTCTGTATTTTACTTAACTGAGGGTGTTGACTTTAAATTTCATTCTTTTCATTCATATGATAAATTCATTCATTTATATCATATGTAAAATTAAATGCTAAATTCTTCAGCGCATAAAGTAGTACATAACTTGCATTAATGGCATACAAATGCCAAAATAGTTATTAATATACACTCATGAATGTGAATTATGAAACTGTAAAAAACTGAAAAGACTAAAATATTTAAACTTTCATTTGGAAGGATGGTATGTTAAAACACATCTGCGTCTGCTACTATAACATATTAGAAATGAAACAAAACAGTAATTATTTTCCTATATAGAAAGAAAGATCGAATGGTAATTATCTGCTTCCTATGCTTATATGTTCCCCAGTTACTAAAATAATGGATTTGGCCTCTTTTTTCAATAACAGACATCCAAAACAAAATTCACAAGGACTCATGAAAATAACGAAAATGGAATTGTAAATAATTGCAATCAAACATTTCGGTTATTACAGATTAAGTTTGTGTTATTACAGATTGATGCAGATCGTATTAAATGCGAAAATCTTTAAAGTAGTGTCATTTCTTTCTTAAAATTTTGATTCATGACATGCTTGAAAAACATTAACCGATTGAACATGATATATTTTAAGATGTTTTCTTTTAAATGAAAATCTATCTCGTTTTGTTATTGAATTCAGTAGAAATATAGAAAACCGATCACTCTAATATGCAGAATCCTGGTGCTGTATAATAAATCAGAAAGATGATATATTGGAACACGTACTTAAATATGAAATTATTAAGTAATTAAAATATGAAAATTTGATAAATGTAAAGGATAAACTGCGTTTAATACACTTAAAAGAAACATTATTAATAATCACCTTGCACAATATAAAAGGGGCAGTTTTATATCTCCAGAGTCGATCGACGAAATTTAAATTGCGTTTTTCATGTCTCGAAAGCGCAAAGTAGGATATATAACAGATTTATGTATAGCAATTGTTCTAACACAAAGTGGGACTTTTTCTAATATGACATAATGAGTTTTTTCCATATTTCGATTATGCCACTCAAATGATACCAAAGTGTCACGTTTTGTAAAAATCGCACAAGAGATTTTAAAAAAATTAGCTTTTAACATTTTAACTCATCAATGTAAATTGAATTTGGTATATATTTATTAACTGGTATATATTTATTAATATCACTTTTTAATAGACTTACATGATTCCTTCTTTCACATTTACAAATTTACGTTTGATCCAAATAAAATTCGCAGATATTTTCTGATAATTCTTTTAAATTTGTGTGTTTTAGTAATTCTTGGACAGGTTTCGGAAACAATATGGAACTACAACCTATAAACATTTTACCATCATCTTAAAGTCATAATTAGTCATAAATTAGAGTTTTTTATTATAAATTTCCCAAGATATACGTAAATTTATGTATTGGCGTGTTTTTAAATTTGGCATATCTCGTATAGACGATAAAAACGTCAAATGTGACTTACTTGTCAATAAATGTGACTTACTTTCTAAAAATTCTTTGAAATAATAAAAGATGCACTCTTTTTCCCGGTCGCGCACACTGAAAAATGGGAAAGGCTACTATAAATTAGGAATTTTGTCGAGTTAATTATTCTTGGCGCAAACTGAAAATTGTGGGCCAAAATAACTTTTTAAATGTCTCTGTAAACTTCACATAAAATTTAACAAAATTTAATATGTAGACATAATTTGATAGAAATATGTAAAAAGTCCGTATGTCATTTCAGAAAAAATCCGACTTTTTGTCAAAATAACTACACTAGTGAAATAAATGAAGATAATTTGCATATTTTATCTAACTGCATGAAAAGAACTGAACTGAAGGAAAAATCACTGCCTCTTGATAAAAAAAAAAATCTTGTGTGGCCAATAGGTAAGCGTACACGTGTGTGTACACGGAGCCAGCAGAAAAACAGGCTTTATAAGCGCGTGGAGGGTAAGACAATTTGCGTTCGCTAGCACACCTCGGCGAATTTCTCGGTGTTTCAGGATACTGGATTCATCGAGAGAAGCCTGGAAAAAAGCGTCCAAGAGCCACGATGGCCAGAGAAGATCGCTATTTGTCCAATTTAGCGAGGCATAACAGAGGGTCTACAACTTCTCAGCTCTCTCGGGGCCTGTATGCAGCCACAGGAACCCGTGTAACAAGGGTGACTATTTCCAAAAGACTGAATGAGAGAGGGTTGTTTGCAGAAGACCGGCTGTTTGCGTCCCGCTCACAATTTCCTCACAATTTAAAATCAACACTAAAAAATAAATTACGCACTAAAAAGGACAATACCTGTTAAATGAATCATTTTATCTTCATTAAAATATTTCTGATATCCTGCTTATCAATGATTAATATTTCATTAAAAAAAGGAAAGTTAGTGGTTTCTTCCAGGTTCAATGAAATATCCAAATATACTCTGTTTCATGAAAGTTTATTTATTTTAAAATATGAAAAGTATGTTTAATCCTAATTATGTTTAATTTATAGTTTAGAACATTTAGTTAGTGATTGCTTTACGAAAAAAGAGCTAAACATGAAAAATGAAGAAAGTTTCTATCATTTGTGTTTAATATGGGCATTAGTACAGAAGTTGTTTTTTTATTTAAAAAAAGTACAGCGCTTTTTAAACATAAAATTATTCTAGGTCTACGTTCGCTATGATATAATACCAGTTGTATCGTACAAAACCATAAATCAATGCCGCCTCTGCAAAATGTAAACCGATAAAGTGCTAAATTTCTTTGTGTAAAATGTGCTGATAAATTCTTAACCTAACGTGTTATTAAGGAGTAAAAAATGTCGTCATCTGTCATCATTTGTAATTCCAAGTCACGGTGTAATCGGTCAGGTTGAAAATTATAGGTTATTTTTTCGCTACCATCAAATATGAAAAATGTAAAGCTGGCAAAATAGCAACTTAACGCGACAATCCTTGAAATTGATTTATTGTTTTGCGTCTGTTTCCTTTTTTCTCATGCATGTGTTTACAGCTCTGGAAAGCATAATAAATTACTTGAATATTAAATGTGGTATTACATGGCGTATTTTTTAAGCTATTTTCCCGTATCTTTAAACACAATATAATTGCAAAAATAAGCAAAACGAATGCTTACTAAATACATATAAAAGCAATCGATGGCATGAAACTTAATCTTTTTTCTACCTTAATTCAAACATTTCATTTAACCTATAACGACATTTCTTCAAAATATTTTTCTTGTCCAGCTTTGTAGATTAATATGTTTATAAGCTGCTCAAGAAACGAAAAGTGAAGTTAAATGTAATTTTTAATTAAAATGCTGCATAATACCTGTATTATATTTGTATTATATATTTTATATTTCTCCACTAAGAACAATCTCTTAAATTGCTCATACATATTCGATAATTACATTTTTTCTCCATATATATGCCCTCTGAAGTTGACAGAATAAAGTTTAAAAAAATTCTGGAAGCTAAAAAAGACATAAATTACAAAATGAAACATAGTTTACTTCGAAAATTGAGTAGCTGATATCTTTCAACCAATATAATATTTAAAACGTAGTTTTGTACATATTGCACACAAAAAATGGGATAGTTGTGTACAGACATTAGGCTAATTAGAAAAGCCGGAGAGATAAAAAATTAGCAACCGCCTTCGCTGGGAATCGAACCGCGGAATACCGGCCCAGCGTGCAAAACCACTATTTCACGAAGGCACGCTAAGAAGGCGGGAGAAATACCTTATATATTCCCCCTTTTAAAGGGCGACTGGAGTTTTTAGCGGACTCAATCGCCAAATCCTGGATGTGGAGAGTCATCATCCACAACCCCTTTAGTTCGGGCACCACTGTAGAGACATTAGGTATTTTTGGAAGCAGGCAACATGAAAAATGAGCAATCGCCTTCGCCGGGAATCGAACCACGGAACTCTGGAATATCGGCCCAGCGTTCAGAACCACTACACCACGAAGGCACGCTTAGAAGGCACACTTAGAAGGCGGGAGAAATACCTTATAGTTGTACATCTCTTCTTCTATTCGGGGGATTGATGAATTTTAACTTGCAGTTTTGTTGTCTCTATAGCGTGACTTAAGATGCATATCAGACTTACATATAGCAGTGCTCTGATATACGTAATTGATACAAAAGTTTTTCTGAAATGACATACCGATTGCTTTTTACTTCCTTGCTTTTTACCTTTTACTTCCGAAGTAAAAAGGAAGTATTGTTATCGCGAAAAGTTTCAGGCAGCATATTTCAACGAAAATATCCATTTTGACCGCTATCGAATGCAATTTAACGATGTTTTCGCGTGATATCTCTACGTAAGGACAGAATAAAATACTCTTTTCCTTCAAAAAATTATAAAACTGCTTTAAAATTTAAACTGCCTAATGAATTTTTCGTGCCGTCTGTATGAACGTATGTACGTACGTGCGTACGTACGTATCTCGTATAACTCAAAAACGAGTAGCCTCAGAACGTTGAAATTTTGTATATAGGACTGGTATAACATGTAGATGTGCACCTCGTATTTTGGTTGCAATCGGTTGCGCCAAACGTATATAAATATATTTATAAATATATCCAGTCTGTTACCCGGCTCAGTGATCTCAGTTTCTTTACTCTTATATGTTTGTAAATTGTACATTTTTTGCTTTAAAAATGATTTAATTATGTTGTTTTTATCTTCCGGTTAAGGATTTTATGCCTTTAGTAAATCTGTGTGCAATATTTTTAGAATTATCAGCAATTTTAAAGTTGTTTAATTGCCGCTAAGCCTGTTTTTAATGGTGGTCATTGATGTTTACATTTTAAACAGGAGACTAGTGGATTTGTTGCCAATCTAGAGAAACTTAGTTTCGCAACAACAAAGATAACGCATTCATGTGTTACTGCCAATTAAATCATGCTTAATTCTTTATGGAATTTTTTCGAGAAATAAGCGTTTGAGATTTACTTCGTAATATTTAATATAGATATTTTGAGTTTTTATGCATTTTTGCCTTCTCGCGAAGTGAGAACTGAATTAATTAAATGAGAAATACTCAATCGTCTGTGAAAAACTGTTTCTTTTTTGTTTTGTTTGCTTAATTTCTCTTATACATCATTCTAGCTTTATTATAGTATTTGAATAGAACATGTGGCAACGATTAGATAATTCTTTAAATGATATACATTTTGTGCATTCTGATTTATAATATGAATGAAATGTATAAGTTAACTGTTATATAATTATTGGATTATATAACAGTTAACTTAGTTTCCGTTATATAATTATTATATAAGTTAACTGTTATATAATTATTAATACTGTTAAGTGAATCTAGCGCCGGAGTGTCGCTATGGTAAACAAATACTAGAGTGGATTTTAAAGAATGCATTTATTCTATTGTGGTTTATGCGCTGTCGGCGAAGTAGATTTAATTCAATCCAATAAGTTTAAATGAAATGAAAAAAAAAATGCGTATAATTTAATATTCCGTACAAGGAAGTCATGTGGTGTACACATCAGATTTTTTCAGTTTGCGAAAAGAATAATTCACCTAGCATTCCTCTTAATTTATGTTAACATTTTTCCTTTTAACTGTGCACGAGTGGAAAGAAAGCGGCATCTTTCAATCTTTCAAATAATTTTAACAAACTGCGAAAGCCACATCTGGCGTTATTATTGCTTTATCGCTGGCGTTATCATGCCAAATTTCAGAACACGTCCGTATGTAAATTCTAGTATTATCTTGGGAAATTTTAAGTTTTTCTGAAGAATTTATAACAATTACTAGAAAAATACAAATTAAGAAAAGAGTATCTATGGGTTGTATTCGTATTTAACCTAAATTTTGAACTGTGAATGAAGAAACAAATGAGTTTAATAAAATAAAGATATATTAATAAATATATGCCAAACTAAATTAACACTGAGAAGCTAAAATTTTGAGAACTAATGTTTTAAAAACTATACTCTTACAAGTTTAGAATCAAAATGTGGAAAAAATGCCATCTTAAAAAAGTCCAATTTTTGAGTCAGAATACCTAAATCTAAAATATATCGTAAGTATAAATCTATAATATATCGTAAATAGCGCTTTCGAGACATGAAAAACGCAAGATATATTTCGTCAATCGGCCCAGTAAAACACGAGATGATTTAAGGTGTACCTTGTTAGTTGTGAAAAAATCAAAAAATCTTTCACCAAAAAAATCTCTCACTCGGTTTTTTGAAATACCAACTGCATGAAACCAACTTCGTAGAGAATGGAAAAGGAAAACGTTTATTTATCAGTTTTAGCGGTGTCTTCAAAAAACGCAGTCGATTGTAAAATGTTGAAAAAATGCTTTAATTTTTTTTGCTGTAGTTCGTAGATTAAAATCTGTTATAAAAACAGTTTTGTTTTATGTAATAATGAAATCAGTAATACATTCTTTGGCTGCCAGAAAAGAAAATATAAGATAGGACTAAACTAAACTATTTCAATCCGCCTTAGTAAACACTCAGTTCTTGCAATAAGAACTTTTGTTTGTACTCTTCAGAAATTATTAGGATACATTGCTCTTACTATCGGCTGGATAGTAGGTTCCTTAAGCAGGCGAGGACGAAATATGTTTTGCTTAATTTAAGTTGTATATAATTTAGTGATACCCAGGAATAGAATTCATGCATTGTAGCTGTCACTAAAAATGTTATAAGGCTTGTAGAGTCAGATTTCATGCAGATAAAACTGTTATACTGACTCCTTAGAGATTATGCATATTTACTGAAAGACCCTTTGAAAGCTAAAACCATAAACAATGTGACATATTATACTGCGTTATAGTAAAGCTTTGTTTCCTCTTAATGTAGGCTACTGCCCAAATGCTTTAAGATCAAGGTACTGACAAAACGGATTAGGGAAATACATTTTGAAAGTGTTTTTTAAGAGAACTAATCAATCAATCATCTAGAAAAAGTGCTGATGCTTATCCTATGCAACTCCAAAATCTCCAAAGGACTTATCGCAATATTTGCAGACATATTTGCTTTTCATTTTAAGTTGTATAACACTTTAATTGGCAGTTTTAAGCATAATATAGCATGTTTCCTTTAAGACTTATTTCTTTAAATTTTTGCTAAAGTAATTTTCCTTCTGCTTTGATTATTGTAGTATAAAGCTATTAAGTAATATTTTATCATAATATTAATTTATTCTTCTTCCATTGATAATTTTCATGAAAATTAACAAATTGAAGTTTTACGTCTAACTGTGCACACAAAATATATAACAATCAAAATCTCTAATAACTGATTCAGATATCGTTACAGTTCCGATTCTTAGTGCTATGTCATTTAGTTCACTTTATCATCAGATTCAGCTGGGATGAAACTGATTTAGAATTTAGAAGATTGGGTTATTAAAGAAAAAAATTTGCATTTATCGAAAATAGAATCCTTTAATCTTAAGTTAGTGGTACCGCCAAACCTATCGCTAATTAAGATTCCCGGAACTGGAAATACCTTCCATAATTCCTCCTTCTCCTATGGAACTAAAGTCTTAACTCTGCGTCTTATTGAATCGTTAGTTTCGATCAGCTTTTCTATCCATTCTGCTCTATTCTAGAATCGATAGTTTGTAAAACTGTAATCACTGCTAAAAACCAAAGCTAGCTGTCAATTTGACAGTCTACTGCACGCTTTACGAAATAAATCATTGCATCCTGTGTTCATAGTATTTCTTGTTTTTTTGCAGCAGTGAATTATTCTTAAATTACCCTTTTCTTATTTCATGAGAGCTATGATTTTCCTCTACATTGATTAAAGGATTCGACATTTTCTGTCCCAAATTGTTTTATTAGTCTGAAGTTAAGGGCAATGTTAAATACATATACTTTTGATGCAAATAAAAACTGAAATTTTCGCTCATTTCGCTGAAACTATGTCTCGCTTAAGAAATATTTATTAATGAGAAAAAAAAGCAGATTCTAATCACAATACTTTTAAACTTCCGAAAATCACAGATAGTAATTTCTATTTATTATTTATTTCTATTAGTCTTAGAGGTATAATTACCTCTAAGACTATTGAAAATGCCTACGACAATCTGGATTGCATAAAATATTAAAGATATAACGGGTGGCCATAATTAAACTGACAGTGCTCACAGTGTTCTGTAGCGCGATCTATTTGCGAGAATGACGCCACATTTTGTAGGAAGATTAAACAAGACGGGGGACGAAGGTTCCGCGAAAAAAAATTAGTTCCAAAAGTCACCGCTACGGGAATATTTGGCGCGGTGTAATAGAAAATAGAGTGTTAACAAATGCAAATTAATACGGAAATCACCTTTTACTTTGCATTCAAATGAATTTCAATGTGGCTGCCGTTGTTGTGGACCACATATTGCATTCTGTGTACAGTATGCACAACAGCAGAAAGTAACATGTCTGCAGAATCTCCCGTACAGTCCGTGATATGTTATCCTTCAACGTAGCCAGGTGCTGGACCACTTCTTGATAGACATTGGACTTAAGGTAACCCCATAGCCAGAAGTCGCATGGGGTAAGATGAGGCGACCGAGGTGGCCATGCAGTTGGAAAGTAGCAGCTAATGACTCTTTCTGTTGTGAATTTCTGTCTTAGCATCTGTTGCACCCGTACAGCAACGTGTGGAGGGGCTCCATCTTGCATGAAAATGATTTCCCTCAGGCATTGTCTTTGCTGAAGTGCCGGAATGACAAAGCTGTTCAACATGTGGCGATATTTCTCTTCGGTAGCAGAACAGGTTTCCAGTCCTATCGAGGTAATGTTCTCATAGAAGAATGGACCTACGATAAATTTTATTCCGTATTAATTTGCATTTGTTAACACTCAATTTTCTATTACACAGAGCCAAATATTCCCCTAGCGGTGACTTTTGAAACTAATTTTTTTTCACGGAATCCTTCGTCCCCCGTCTTGTTTAATCTTCCTACAAAATGTGGCGTCATTCTCGCAAATAGATCGCGTTACAGAACACTGTGAGCACTGTCAGTTTAATTATGGCCACCCGGTATATATATATATATATATACGACAGGTCATATTAATTAAAAGTATTGAAATAAAAGAAATTGTATTTGAGAAAATCTGCATTTCTCTGCAGAAAGTGCTCTATGTTTGTATTTCTAATATATTCATGATATTCCCCGGTATTATTTTTAGTAAATAGGAAAATCTACTTTATAAAATAAAACATTGTTTGCAAAATTATCATTCGGCACAGTGATTTCATCAATCTATTTTTAACCAGTTATCAATTTATAATATCAGTTCTTCAAAGATTAAAAGATTTATCCTAGTTGCTCAAAGTTTTATGTTGCGGCAGTTAAGGAGAGTTCATATTTATTTCTTAGAACTTCTGATTATAAATGAACATAATGTGGAGGCTATGTGAATAAATCAATATATCAGTAATTTTTAAAAATGTTTGAAACAAGCAAAAAGAATTTAAGTAATGAAACGCTAATTACCATTTTCTTTGATAAATAAAACAATCGAAATATATCATACTGAGACAAAAATAAACTTACTTAGATACCCAGCTTTAACATATCTTCTTCTGTTCGAGCTAAATACAATTTTAATTAAAATTATTGTTAACTCATGCACTTTTAACAACTATTTAAGTTTCTGATTCTTGCAGAGATTAACTATGAGCAAATGATCAGAGAAAAAATTATAAACTAAAGGAATGCATGAACAAAACGTTTCTGCATTCATATTCAAAATCGTGACATTATTGTTTTCTTTCTTACATTTAATATAATATTTGTAATTTATTGCTGTTTATGCACTCTTAACTGACTCAGAGATTTATTAAATTTGTTATAGTATAAATAATTGTGCCATTAATTTCATACACAATACTGAAAACCTAGAGTGGATACAAATATTTAAGAATAGAATATGGTAAGATTTCAAAATTCTTAAAGCGATGTATAACCTTCTGAGGGAAAGGTACGCTAAACAATATTTGTAACTTGTGTCATAGACATATTGCTTATTATTGATGATTTTTAAAGAAAGAATGTAAACGAAATTAAAAAATTTAAAAGCAAAAAGCTTTTCTAATAAATTGAACAAAGCAAAAACAAACAAAAATTAGGTACATTTTAGACTAAGCATTTTAAACTAAGAAGCTAATTGATTTCAATGCACATATAAGGGTCTTACAATCTTAATTTAGGTTTCCCCTAACTTTAAAGACACGAAAGAAACAATTCATATGTGTACCCAGATAGTTGTGTCCAAACTATAAATATTTAGCGTGTGATAGGGAATTTTATTGTACGATGATATCATAACTATTTGTTTCTTTTGATAACAAAATGAAATTTCTCTTGGTTTTTCTTTCCTTTATGCATCTTAAAATGTGTCATTTATTTTCTTATGGACGCTAATAAGAAATATCTTTTAATTCAAATTAACTGTTGATATTTCCTTAATACAAGAATAAGCAGGAAAATTTGTAAAATCCAATTACTTTGAAGTCCGATATTTATCGCATACATGCTAGAAAAAAAATAAAGAATACAATTTTAATACTTTAATTATATACTTTAATTAATTGTATTCCCATTCGTTTTTGACCTCAGTGTAGACTAAAGTGAGCAACTTGAGTTTGTTAAGCAGAAAATGCTGTGCTTAGTACTTACTAGTTCTGTTTCGCACGAGTTAAGTATAATTAAATTTTTAGCTATACTATAAATCATCCTTATTTCACATTCTTCTTTAACTATGAAAAAGCTTGAATTGGAATGCTCTCAAGTTTTTTGTTGATGACAGGGATAACCATATGTGTACCCAGATCTTTAGAGGATTCATTTGTTTTTTTCGATTAATTTCTTGTATGTTTGCACTAAATGAACCGAAATATATCATTAAGTATTTTACTTTTTACAAAAGATAAAACCTAATTTGTTAATTGATCATATTCAACGAAGGCAACAAACAATTATAAGCAAAACATTTTTTAACCCAAAATATTTTTTTTAACATTTTAAACATATGATTAAAAGCTACGTGTTTTCTTCAAAAAGTGTTTTTGTTTCGTTTGTTGGTTTCATTGTTTGTTTTTAAATGTTACGCGTCTTCTTCAAAAGTACTTTTTTTCATTTAATAATTCCTTTCTTTGGTTTTTCCTTTGCACTGTTTAACTTAAAAGTGAATCGATAGGAAACATCAGCTTTCTTTAGCAAAAACCAAAATAACGGAGGAGATTCGAGCAAAATTTATCTTTCTTTAAAAATGAAACCTTCTCTTCAGTTAAACAGTTGTGGTCTGTCAAAGAGCAATCTAATTCTTAGCTTCCTTCCGATGCCAAATGGTAGGACAGTCATTTAATAAACTTTTACCCGATTCTACTACAGTTGAGAAAGAAACATTTTTTTCTATATCAGCTTTCGAGCAGTGAAATGACGTTTCGACAAGTTGCTCGCATGAAGACTGATGTCGGAGGACATCCGATATAAAATGAGTTTATTTCAAACATTCCAAATATAGTTTCAGGCAATTCATTTATTACTTTGCACTTTTTTCTGAAAGCGAAGTAAAATAAGAATTCAATTCTTTAGTGTTTTACAGTAATCAATGTAAAATGAAATAAAAAATGTTTCTTTAAGCAAAATATAACATTTGATTGACTAATATCAATGCTTACCTTTGTAACTAAAACATTTCAAAGAGATTACCTGGCCGTCAACTGCCAAGAATTTATTTAATACTTTCGAATTTCCACCAAAACGAAGGACAGTACAGTTAATTGAAAAGCCCTATAAATCAAATTTCAGACAAAAACGTACAACAACCGCTTTCCATTATTTATTGAAAGCCGTTAAATACATTTTCTTAACTGTTTCTTTTCACTATAACGGAATAGATTGCAATTTTTTCAGTAGTTTGTTTAAAGACTGAATTAGATTTCGAAACTGACTCATGAAGTAAGAAGTTCGTGGAAATTTGATATTTGTTATGTGGTAATTTATTTAAGATACACTTATGGAAATTTAAATATCTTCTCTTCATAAAATTTCTGCCAAACCTGATCTGAAGCGTAATTGAGCATATCTCCTGAAACCGCTATCTGAAATGTGTAAGTGAAGAACTCTAACTGAAATGTGTAAGTGAAATTTACATATACCTGAAAGCATATACAGGAATGACATTTCTTGTTCTTGAGTTTCTTATACGCATTTCACTTCAGAATGTTTATGACAATGATTTACTTTCTCTTCATTGTTATCCTGAAGCAAAAGAGACTTTTTTACTTCCTTGTTCGAAGTGAAAAGGACAGAATCTGTATGTAAGAACAGAATAAAAGACTCTTTTCCACCCAAAAAGTATAAAACTGATTTAAAATGAATTCTGAAGAGAATTTTTCGTGGTGTCTGTACGTAAGCACGTACGTACTTATGTACGTACGTATCTTGCATAACTCAAAAACGAGTAGCCTCAGAACATTGAAATTTTGTATATAGGACAGGTAGATGTGCTCCTCCTATTTTGGTTGCAATCGTTCTGACCAAACGTATATAAATATAGTATGTGTATATCCACTCTGTTAACCGGCTCAGTGATCTCAGTTTCTTTACTCTTATATGTTTATAAGTTGTGCATTTCTTGCTTTACAAATGATTGAATTATGTTGTTCTTATCTTCCGGTTAAGGTTCTTACGCATTTAGAAAATCTGCATGCAATATGTTTGGAGTTATCAACAATTTAAAAGTTGTTTAAGTGCATCTAAGCCTAAAATTTTTGCGATGGCGGACATGTTTGTTTACATTTTAAATTTGGCAAAATAGCGGATTTGTTGCCAATCTAGAGAAACTAAGCTTCGCAACAACAAAGATAACGCCTTCTTTTATTATTGCGAATTAAATCATGTTTAGTCCATTCTGGAATTTATTCGAGGAAATAAGTGTTTAAGATTCACTTCGCAATTTGTAATATAGATATTTTGAATTCTGTATATTTTTGCCTTGTCGGAAAGTGAGAACTCAATTAATTGGATGGGAAATACTGAATCGTCTGTGAAAAACTGTTTCTTTTTTGTTTTGTTTGCTTAATTTCTTTTATACATCGTTTTAGATTTATTATAGTATTTCAATAGAACATGAGGCAATGATTAGATAACTCTTCAAATGATATAAATTTATATGCATTCTGAGTTATAATATGAACGAAATGTAACACTGTTAAGTGAACCTAGCGCCAGAGTGTCGTTATGGTAAACAAATATAGTGAATTTTAAAGAGTACATTTATTCAATTGTGTTTATGCCCTATCGACGAAGTAGATTTAATTCAATCCCAATAAAGTTTAAATGAAATGCAAGAAAAAGTGCATATATTTTAATATTCCGTACAAGTAAGTTATGTGGTGTACACATCAGATTTTTTCATTTATATATCACCCTAAATTTTAGCTTAAAATATGCAGAAAGTACATATTTTCATATAAGTATTTCACATGTGGAACATAAACACGCGGTGTTGGCATATTTTCAATTGCTTTACAAAGCAAGACTGTTTTTAAAATTTTCCAAGAATTGTAAAGTGTCTCTTCTTTTCATGATTGATTTAATATTCAAATAATATATGTGATCACGATCGTCTTTTTTTAGAAAAGGAAGAGATACCTGACTTTTAAAAATAGACTAAATAGACTTTTTAAGAAGTATTTAAAGTATTATTTACATTCATGAATCTTCTTTAAATAAGAGCTTTGCCAACTCTACTTGAAAAGTAACATTTATTTTTTTTTCGAAAGGTACAGAGTTTGGTGTTTTTTAGTAGTACAAAGTCCAAGCTCCTAACAGACTTTGTGCTACTTATTGCTTCTTCTGAGAAAAACTACAAAGTCTTACGAAGGTTTTAAAGTAAACATTGTTTTTAAAGAAAAATTTTAATATACCTCAGCTTGAATAGCTCAGCCAACACTTGCGGCGAGGTAACTTAATGTAACAGTCAAACTGATGATTTAAATCCAAGTCTAGTAGCCTAAGGCTACACAAATGGTTCAACGCGAAGTTGGTTCGGACGTTTCACCAACGTAATAATTTCAAATGGCGAAACCTGTAATGCAAAACCGAAGAATACAATCTTATCTGAGCTAGCAGAAACATGGCCTCGAGAGGGAAAAACACGCTCGGTCTTACAATACAAAACCCGCGACTTAAATACTCTTAAGCTAAATTGAATTCTGGAAGAGAAACAGAAAGGAAAAGTGACAGTAAAGTTAAAAATCATAATAACTGGTTAACATAAAGCAACATTACAAAGGCTTACATAAATTTCAACATTGACTCATACGTCTACTGAAGTTTGGGTAATATTCAGGGTCGAAAAAAAGATTACTCAAACTAACCTAATCGACAACGCATCTTGAAAACTTCAGGTCCAGAAAAATAGTTAAACCTTCTTTTGATGTCAAACAACTGCGTTTATGTAAAATTATCTTACAAAGATAAAGGCGGAAATTTGAACATGGAGAAATGTGATTTCATACTGGAAATAAGCATTAAAATATGAAAGCCTCATAATAATCGTTAGTTTTCCTAGGACAAAATCAATGTTTATTTGTATTATTTGTATATAACAAATCCGTAAATCCGTTTATGCGCAACATATTCAGATTGTAAATCGGCGTAATACCACAGGCAAAATAACCATTTTCAAAAATGCTGTTTTTTGTGAAATAACTTCTAGGTTTAATAAAATAATTCTAGGTTTAATATGTTCTAGACTCTTTTAATTTTAAGTCGCTTAATTTTCTTTGAACCTAACAGAGCGTCATACTTCTTCATTTTCCTAGAAAACTATGCTTCAACCTTCTTACGTCACTTTTTAAACAAGCTAGTAGAGTAATATCGTTATTCAAATATTTTCTATGTTTACGATCATCTTGTGTCTATAAGTATAATATACTATATATATATATATAAACATGTATGTATAAAGTAAAAAAGTAAAATTTATTTATTTATTTAAATATAAAAGTAAAATAAAATTCATTAGGTTATCCGGAAAGTTAGTGATGATTTTCGGCAGATGGCGTAATGACAGGTTTGAATATGGTCAGAACAATTGAAAACAAATTACATGCGTACATATCGTAAAAGATGGTACTTCAGGGATATACAGAAAAACAATTGATTTACGCTAATTTTTGCCAGGTTTATACGCCTCTAAGTATCAAAGAAAACAATGTGCATTTGAGGCATTTAATGCATTTCTTTTACCAATCAAAAATACTTCTCGTTTACCATTTGCGACTCGCTTTGTAAACGCAACGAGGAGACAAAGTAAGTAGTGACGGGGAAGCAAGTAATGACGGGGGATGAGAAGTGGATCATTTTTAATAATGATGAACGAAAAAGATATTAAAGAAAACTACCTTTATCCGCCCCAAAAAACCGGTCTTCATCCAGATTAGGTAATGCTCTGTGTCTGGTAAGAGTGGAAATTGCTCCTGTATTATGAGCTTTTACCAAACAAAAAGACAATAAATTCAGAGAAATATTGTTCCCAATTAGACTATTTAAAGACAGTAACTGAACAGAAAAATCGAGAAATAGCGATTCGGAAGAGACTCCGAATCAGGTCAAAGCGCGGCCTCATGTGTCTTTGATAACGTCACCATAGTTGTTGGGGAAAAAAGATGGGTTAGGATATTTTATTTCTTCCACCATGTTCACCAGACCTCGCACTCTCTAATTTATAACTATTTCGATCATTACAAAATTTCCGTAATAAAAATAAACTTCAGCTAAAGGTCGAGTAAAAAATCACGTAGAAAGATTTATCGCTGAAAACCTGAGAGGTTCTGGAAAGATGGAATTTTCAAGTTGCCTGGAAAGATGGAGAAAGATTATAGAACCAAATGACACTTATTCAATATTACTATTTTTAAATATTATTATATATATATTATATATATATATATATATATATAATTTAAAAATAAAGTGCAATAATAGTTCTTTAAACTTTAATCCAAACATATGCGGTAGTTGCAACTATTGGGGGAGTAATATTGAATAAGTGTCATATATTATATATATTAATATATATATATATATTAATATACTATTTTACACACATACGCACACACCATCATTTATATAAACATATGATGTGTGAGTATGTGGGCAAGATAAAAAAGCCTCTTAATGAGTAAATTAATTTCTATCTTTATTGTAAAAATATTTATTTCTGCACTCTCTCATTTCGTGATTAATCTATATCATATGACTCTTACATAACACTGATAATGTAAATGGAACTAAAACAGCCAGTACTAATTTTCCAGAAGTATTAATTATCCAATCAAAATGCATTGATAATCAAAACTAACTTAGTCTGAATTAATCTTTGTGAACACAACTCACTTGGTTTCTACCCTTCGGCCTAGCTGGACTGCTGCCTGCTGCTCTCTTCTTATTGCAGAACTATCAATAATGTAAACATTTTTAAATAAGCATAAGTAGTGTGCCAAGTTATTTTCGTGCGCAGTATGTTTCTGAAATTAAAATTAATATTTATTCTCTCGCTCTCTCTATATATATAAATTGTAATTATTTGTGATAATGTAAAATTTAACGTTGAAAACAACATACCGTCTCTCAGTTTCGGATAAGGCTATGTTAAACTTACCTCTATAAATCACGGAATTAAACATTTATCAAGGCAACGTTCAACTAGAACTATCAAACTACTTACAACTAGAAACGTAGCAATGAGGAATAAAATGGGTATAATGAGCACAGAAAGTGAACAAACACATGTGGAATCAGCATAAAAAACACGGTTTCCGTATAAATTTATCGCAAGGATTCATAGGAAAAATCATTTCATCATGAAATAATAATCATGTTCTAATACTGATATAAATTATTATGATTGAATACAATTAATGGAAAAAGTTCATTATATCAATGATCTTGCGATACGTGCACTGATAAGAATTCCATTTTAATGTAAGAGATGGAAATGTGGTCTCAAACTCATTATCGGAAATCTATAATTTCCAAAAAAATGTGCTTCAGAAACCCTTTGCGTCACTGAAATTTAATTTTGGTTTTTGGGATTTCTTCATCTAATATTTCCAAATAATTGCCTTGCCAAATATATTACTGCAATGATAGCATATTTATGAAAGATGCGTTTTATCGGACCTGATTTATACACAAAACTTGAAGCTCTGGAACACAAATTTATTTCAGTCGAAACATTTTGGAATATGTCGGTTATAAAACGTTTATTTAATCGCAGCCAGAAAATTAAAAAGATAGCTTCAAGTATTTGTAAATTTGAAGAATAAGCTTTAATAGACAGATAAACATTGAACAAAGTCATGTATCTTAGCTATGCATGTTAAACGAAGAAAAATATCAGTAAATTTGATTGAGGGGCGAAATCTGTTGAACACCTTGCATAAAACACTATTGCTTATTAGAAAAGCTGCTTTTAAAACTTTTATGTAAATTGAATATAAATAAGTAAATTTTATTCATCAAAGTGTATTTAATGGAATTTAAAGTCTTTATTGCAATACGTATATTGTAAATGCAATGTAGAATAATTATTAATTGTACACCAACTGTATTTCATTTTAGAAAAGAGAAATGCATAATTTTGACACCATACTTAAGAAAATTGTATGAGATTTTTCTCAGATTTTATGAGATATACTATTTTATATTATTTTACAGATTTAGGCATTAATATCACTATGCTTATGGTATATAAAACAGGAGGAAATTTCTTGTCGTTCTTTACAATGAAAGAGATTAAGGGTTCAAGCTTTAATATAACACTTCTAAAAGCGATCAGCTAAAAAGGATTTCGCATGAAATATTATTCATGTAATCCTCACCAGTCTCCAATAGAACGATCTTTACACCGTCTCTACTCTATATACATAAAAAATAATAATAAAAAATTTCGTAGTTTTTTATTTATATCTACTTGCTATACTTTTATTGCATAAAACTTTATTAGTGATGCAAATAAGAATAAATAAATAAATAAATAAGAATAAGGATTTTTCATTTCTCTTAGATTTAAAAATCTTCCATGAAATGGAAGTTTTTTTTTCATTCCGTTAAAAAGCGCAGTTTGAGATGAGCTTGTATTTTTATCCCCACGATCTAAGCACAGATTTTAAGAACATTTTAGCTAAAAATTAAAAAAATAAATATTTTAGTTAATACTTGTAATTATGAAAGCCATCAAAGTGCAACCATCGTAATGCTCTTTTAAATTAGGTAAATAATAGCTTCGAAATTTTTCTTTATTACATAATGTGGAATATACGTTTTGCTACTTTAGTGTTACTAAATTGATTATGTTAATATGTAATCTTTAATGCCGTTGCAAAAATTTGTTTAGTTACAAAAAACACATTTCCCTACCAGTTACAGAGAAACATGAGATTAGCTTACATATGTCAACGGTATTTATGTTTCAATCCCTAAACACATTATTTGGAAAAATAAAAATAGTTAGTTTGTCTTTAAAATTTTTGAAGAGAAATATTCTCCTTCTTAAATTTTAAGATTTTTGAAACTTTAGACTTCAAATTCATCTTTTGCAGAAAATATATATTTATGTATTTTAATTTGTTTTATATTTATTTTAAACTTTTATCATATTTCAGTCAGTAATGCTAAGAAACTATTTTCTTTTTCCAATGGCTGCGGTAAATCGGCATAGACGTTGGCCATTCCTAAGGTCGAAAATATTTTACTTTGGAGGCACCTAATAGGTAAGCCATCGTTGCCTTCTGTGAAGGGATAGACAATTTACATTCCTAATTTCTCCGGGATTCAAACCCGAGCCCTTCGGTACGGCATTCAGAGTCACTAACCACTTCCCCGTCTAGACGGACTGTAAATTATAATTTTAAGAATATGTGTTGAATGACATATAACATCATAAGATATAAATACAAAAAAGAACTTTTAAGAGCACTGCATAACATGAAACTAAAAAAAAATTATAATACTATGTTATATGGAAAGTTCAGGGGGAAAGAATAAATCTGAAAAAAATTAAGCTTATGAATATAATATAGAATGCGGTCTTCCCTTATTTGTATGCACATATTACAAGGGTGTTATAATGATAACAATAATGTTGTTAAACACAGTTTAATGAATTAAGCTCCACTCCTCCAGCAGTGAGGTCATCGGGGCTACATCTCCAAAAAGAGAGCATCTCCATGCAGTTGCGTTTTCAAGGTAGTTCCATAGATTCTATGTAGGGTTAAGATCGGAAGATTTTGACCACGGTATTAACCCGGCGGAAGTCGCACCAAGAAAAGTTACTAGAGTGGGCGCGTGGGGTATCACATACCCCAATATTTAAAATACAATAAAAATAGTATTATTTAGTATTAAAACTGTTTTTTTTCTCGTGTATTATAAATAAGTGAATAATAATTGGGTTTCAAAAAAATTAATTTCCGAAATAATCTTAGAGTTAAAATTAAGATAAATAAAAATAATAAAAAAATAATAATCATGCCTCTAAGTTTCATTGCATCTGTAATACACCATGCTTATTTTATTTCTTCACACTTTGAACGAAATACATTCATGTGTTCTTGGCACAGAATGTTTTCACATTTTAAACATTGCATTTACGTTCTTCTGTCCTTGGCGCGAGAACAAAAAATGTATCACATCTTTCATACTTAGTTGTTTCGAATTTCATGTATTCGTTTTAATTCTTCGTCGAAACTTCTGCTTTTGTTTTGCATGCAGTAAGTCAATTTCTTGGAAAAGTGCAGGAAATTCAGTGCAGGAAAGAAAATTACCATTGGCCACCTCCTTGTTATTCTGGCAATTGAATAATTGTCTGACATTTCGTCCCCTATATCCACTGCTCCTTTAGTCATATTATTAAAACATATAATTCCTGACGTTTTATTTTCTCCAATAGTATCATCTATAGCATGATCGTTATATAATGTTGAAATCATAAGAACAGTTTTTCCTTTTTTAGGAACACCAGGAATTAATGTTTTATCATTTTCGAAATCAAAACATTGTAGAAAATATTCTTAGTTTCATCTTCAGTTTCCGAAATGCAATCTTCATCACTTTCAAATTTCTGAACTAAATATTCAGTCAGAAAAACACTTACACGGACAGGCGCGTGGGGTGTGTCATACCCCAGTTCCAACAGAATACCGATAAACCTTTTTCTGAAACACACAGGCAAAGAAAAAGCGGTTCGGAAAGTCAACCACAACTAGAAACTCAGCTACTGAAGCAGCACAGAATTTCAGTTTCACAAGTTAGGAATATTCCACTTTTATGTGGGGTTGGGGTATGATACACCCCACGCGCTTTCCCGCGGGTTAACTTAGTGTCTTCATTTTCAATAATTTGTTAACGAGGTTTACTTGATGTAGACGAGCATTATGATACATAAATAAAACGACAGATCCATAGGCACATCTGAAATGTCTGACATAAGTTTCTAAGACACTATCCCATTACCTGTGAGAGCTTAGAAATTTAGAGAACAGTAACAAATAATAATATTTTTATTAAATGTATAATTTAACCATTGAAAACGGCATAACACCTGTCAGTATCTTATAAAGCTCTGGTAGCATAAACTAAGACCACTCTCCTAATAGACTTGGAGATAATTACAGCTTCGTCTTGAAAGAACTAAAAATCACAGGAAAATTTGAAACTTAAGACTGGACATTAAAAAAGTTGATAATTTTTTCAGTTCGAATCAGCACAGCAAACGTTTATTATTCGTTTAACGTGTAGGGGAATACGTCCTTCGATCATTAATTTCCGCCATACTATCACATTTGCATTACCGAATAGTCACATTCCACTACATTCAAGGACGGATTTCGGGTTCCTGACTCGCTCCATCTGTAATTACGCTTAGAATCATATTTTAAATTAAACCTAGGCTTTTAATTAAGAGAACGTGAAACCATTGGTGTTCATTCCAGTTCTGATATTTTTTGCACCAATTAAAGCGATCCCTCTTTTGTAGTGAAGACAGTGAAATACCCTTGGCTTTCTCATATAAAGGCCTTCTTTTATATGATTTAGCTTTTCCTATGATGCATCTTTACTTTTTCCTATGATACAAGAGTTCCATTTGCGTTGAACCAAACTGCTGACTTTTTGTTACGAAGGGCAGATGTTCTTGAAAAGCAGCTGTTATTCGTTTGCAAACTTTTCCAATCCTTATTTACAAGAGTTCTAGTGTTCTGAAATTGTTTCCATAGTTCAGAGACTGTCTCTCTTAAAATATGCATACACCTGCCTGTTTACATGATAATCTGCTCTGCTTCAAAACGGCTGATGATTCTTCACATCAGAGATTCTTTCAAACGATAAGCTGTGCCAACAAAACATGTTGAGTCCTTACACATTGAAATTCAAGGCTCTACTACAGTAATTCACTAAGATATCCACTTTGCGCAAATCGCTTTATTCGCCTTCAGATGATTTATTACATCGACTGAATATTTCATGGTGTATCATCATTTTTGGATATTCGAAGATAAATTTGGTATAGTAGGTAATATGGATGATTCAAGACATTACTCTATAATCTCTGACTGATATTATTTCAAGAAAGCCACTGCTTTGAAAATCGTTTGTCAAATTATTTAATTTTACATTTTGAATTCTTATACGTATGATTTTAAGTTTTCATCATTTATCTGCAAATAGCAAGCAATTTTCATTATGTATTTCTAAATAATATTTGTAGTTTAAATATCTGAGACATAAAAGTAAATAAATTTTCCAACTCTTTCATCTTTAATCTTCTTTAAACGCAACTTAATATTCTTAAACTGTTGTAAAAATTATTTAATGGCCTAATGTATCACATCGTAAATTAATTAAAGATTATTCAGATACTTGAAAAATACTTTAAAAGGCATTAATGCTTAAATCTGTATTTTGTAAGAAGTATAATCTTTAACTAATATTAATTCAAACAATTTAATAGATTGGCATTTTCGACAAGATTAATTCGATTCCTGCAAAGAAATTTATTATTCAGTTTTTTTCACGTGATGAAATCGGCTTAATTACTGATATGTGAGTACTGTTCGCTTTGATATGTTTAGTTTTTTCTCTTTTCTCTTAAGAAATGATAATGTTTAGGGCTGATTTTTTAAAAAGATTCGTAGTTTTCAGTTAATGATAATACATTTTTATCAGTTTTGAACAGTGCATTAGTATTTGGCATACTTATGTTAATTCGGAAATAACCTTCATATCTATTTGAACAATTAATGATAGCACCCTAAACCGCTTTTTTTGCACTGAAAACAAACCCTATCTAGCAAATCGGGTTGACAATGAAAGTCCAGAACTAGCATTTACCCGTTTAATTTGCTATCAATGTAATATTATTTCTTAAGGACATAATGAACACTCCTAATATTCACTCCTATCTTGTGTTCTGAACAGAGTCCAAGGCGTGTGCAACAACCAGTTTTTAAAAGACTACGACATTAAGTAAAGTAATATGGATAATAAAGTATTGCAAAAGTACATTAAGTAAAGCGACTTGCTTTACTTAATATATTCTTGCAATACATGAAGTAAAGCAAGAATCAGTTCTCCTTTTGACATCAGAAATATCGGTAATAAACTGATTTTCAACTTATCCAGATGAGAAAAACTGCAGAATCTTATTAGATATTATCTCTCTCCCTCCAGCATAACTTTGTAGTGTAACAGTAGGACACTCGGTTCGTATTGGAGAGGTCAAGGCTCGAGTCGGGTGAAATATCCTAGTGACGCCCGAACTGAAAGGTGGTATACGATAATTCGTCACCACCAGGATCTGGAGACATGGTATCCTAATCTCCAGTCACCCTTTAAAAGATATATCTTTAAAATGGGTGTGTACATAAGATATTATCTCCCTCCTTACAGCATGCCTTCGTGGTGTAACTGTAGCACCCTCAGCGCGTATTCGAGAAGTCCGCGTTCGAGACCTAGCGAGGGCATTGCCCATTTTTCACGTCTACAACATGAAAAAGAAACACAATAACTCTATACTTTTATCTAACTCTCTTTCTTTAAATTTTTCTAAATATTATTTCGTCAAAAATTCATAATTATGACGAACATTATAAAACCTGTATAAGTATTCTACGTTTAAATTACAGTGACCATTATAGAACTTATAGAGTAAATGCAGAGAAAATGTAGATGAGAGGTTAAAGTTAAAAACTGTCGAGGATCAGGCGATTGAAGTAATATTCTCAAACTGTTCAATTATTCTGCCAGTACCTGAACAAATGCTTCAAAAACCAATGAATCTGCCAAATAGTTTAAGAGACGGCTTTCGTTTGCTCACCTGGGGGACATTTTACGAAGAATTGATTTTAAGAAACGAAACCGCATTTCTCCAAAACAAATTGTCACAGAAACAATGCTGCAATCTTCGTCTTGAAGGAAGTAATGCATTACAACTTTGTAAAAGATATTCTGGCGATGAAACTACAGTTGCTTGAGATAATGACTCAAACTAAATTTTAAAACAAATGTTGAAATTTGCTTTGGCTGAAGTTTGTTGAAAGTATGAACAAAAGAGTGTACCATCGTGAACAGTTCTGAATATCATGGGGATCTGGTGGCTGGGAACATTTTGAAAATGAAGATGCAAAATATCATTCTGTTTCCTAGAAAGCCGTCCGTAAGGCATAATTTAAATCATATGGATTTGAAGAATTACGATGCAGGGTGGTTTCAGAACCTTCGGGTTAGAAGTAAAGAAATCTATTTTTTATTAGCATTAACAGGTGAAACCATGCAACAGAACTACGGCTACTTCACTTCTCCTCATTGTACTCCTATTGCACTGCTTGCGTGATCGTAGGTTTGAAATATCATCGTTTAGCAGAAGTTCGAATAGGAATATTGTTTAAATGAGAGTTATCTGGCGCTTTGGCAGAAAAGCAATTCAGCACTTTTAAATGATGATATAGAGTTTTTTTAAAATTTTGTTGTCGATGTCAACACGTTGTACAGAAACCTTAGTGATAGAATTATAATGATAGAAATTAAACTAATAAATGATTACATCATTCTTCATTGAATATTGAAAAAAGAGTTGAAGAAATGCAACAAATGAAAATATACTTCGTATGAGGATACTATAGAAAAGATTATGTTTTAATACGTTTTAGCTCATTCAAATTAGTAAGGAAAGAATGATGGCGTTTTACAACTTAAAAACATAATAGATTCCTGTAATCTGTATCAAGCTAGAAGAATATTATACAATATTTTTGCTTTCAGTTGTTGATTATAAAAAATCAAAATAAATTTACAATTTTGGATAAAGTATAGGTTATACGTGCGCCTTATAAATATTTCGAAGATATTAAGCAAAATGCAAACCTAAGATTGGCGCATATTTTAAATAAAACTCTATATAGTATTTTGAAAGCTATCGGAAATAAGCTTCTTTTTATTAGAAGCCCAAAAATTTGCTCCTGAAAAAGAGAGTTTCGAATCTTGAGTGTCAGATTGCCCTCAAAACTGATAGAATTTCATTCAACATCTATAGCAATCTAAATTTGCTTTTTTTTTGTCTTATATAAAAATATTTTTTTCTCTTCTTTCAATTAGACCTCGAAGAGATATTATTTTCAATTAATAATGAATTCCTGTTTGTTGAGAAGAAAATAAGAAATTTCAAATATCGGCAGGACGCTGCGCGTTGTCGATGCTACGCAAGATTTTTTATTTATCGTCCGTAATAAAATAGCCAGTTCTTTATGAGCGAAACAAAATGATTCATTTTAGAAAAATATTTTACATGGATTAAGAAAAAAATTTTAATAAATGCTTTTTATGACAAGAATGAATTAAATAATGAAAAATCGGTATAAATATATGCATATTTCTTGCACTCTGAGAAAACAACGATACCTAGAGCCATCAAATTTTGAATAATGTAGTCCTCCACCCGAACATGGATACCTGGAAGCTCAAATTTTGAATTTCAAATTTGTTTTATTATCTATTTTGTAAAACGTCAATGAATTTTTGTTTAACAACCTCAACGATTTCAGGTGAACAATGGCAACATTGTTCGGCAAAAAACGTTTTTATCTCCGGCGTGCGAAACTGTCTATCGGAAGTTTTAAAAATATGCTGTTTTTAAATATTTTGTGATTTTTCCTTTCGAACCGAATTTTACGTGGCTTAAGCGCCAAAAACGTGATATTTAATAAATAAATAATAAATAACATAAACATAAAATCAGAAAGAAAAAAAACGCTGCATCGGGAATTCTATTAAATGCATACTTCTATTAGTATTATTTTTTTAAAAATTTTGGTATTGAATTGTATATGGCGTAAGTAAGAAAATGGTGGTTAATAATAAAGTTAAAAAGAGGAAAAAAAATGATTAGTAGAAGCGAGTGCAACGGCCTGGTATACTGTAAGTTCAGCGATTTGGTTTTTAAGTTTCATCGCAAGTGATAAAACTTAAGAAACCCTTTGGGCGACCTTTAAAATTTGAAACTTTTCAGATTTTTTTATAATTAATTTTATTATAGTTTAATTAAAAAAGCGCAGTGTTTAACTCTCCTTTTGGGGGTGAAAAGCTGTAGCATAAAATTTTCACATTACAAATTCATTCTCTTTGGCATTACTTTTAAAGATCAATTTGCGAAGTGGTTTCATTACATCGGGATATTTACGCTTATTTTTCCTCATAAAATATTTTGCTTAGTTTAGTAAATATTTATTGTTGTTTGCTTTAATTATGCGAAAACGATTCATTGAGCAAATAACATACAGCTTTATGCTCACCGAAATCTATAACGCCTAGTAAAATGTGCATAAGTACCAACTGAAAATGAATTTAATTCAAAAATTAAGTGTTATATCCGAATTACAAAATATTTTCTCGTGTGTTGTCAGATATCCTTTCTTTCCAAATTTCTCACTGGAATTCTGAATACTTTATCCCACGCATATCAATAAAATGAACCATAAAGAACGAGTCACGTGGCTCCCAAAGGAAAACTTGGGATAAAGCCATAACTAAAGTCATTACTCATTACGGTAATTAAATTAACCCCTGGAATTATAGCTTTCATTTGTAGCAATTGTTAATTATGTAATTGGTTAACTCTCTCCACTAACGATAATGGTCTAAAACAAGATTACATTACCTTTACAGGAAGTCAGAGGCTAAAGTGGCGTAAATCATCCACGAAGTAAAATCTAATAATTTTGCAATAAAGCAAAAGTTTCTGCCTAAAAAAGTTGCTTTCATAAAGCTACGTACTTTTATTCTAGCTTAAATATTTTTAAATGATTCGTTTAATAATTATCCGCAAATAACAATCTAATATTTTATTATATTATGTGGAATCTGCAAAGTAGTCGCTATAGTCACATAAGCGTCAATATTTCTTTCGAAAAGGTTGATATATAGACTCGGGATCGATTACAAGTCGATGAAAGAATAAATTAAAAAATCACTAATCTAATAATAGTCTAAACTGCAGCGCAACCATATTTTCTACTTCGCAGATCAGTTTGATAAATTTAATAACGTCTTGTTCTGTCTACTTGATAAGGATTTCACTATTATTCATGCTTGAGCAATTTTTTCCTATCTTCCAAGTTAAATTATGCTCAGTTAAAATCTTCGTTATTGCGAAAAGATTTTCGAATCTGCAACAACCAGAAATAAAATATAGAAATTTAGGAATATACACCAAGCATCTTCAGAAACTGAACGACGACTTTAAATTTTTCTTTGAGGATTTAGAAAATATAAATATGTATTCTAGACGGAGCTATAGTGTTCTTGTAATATCCTAGCTAAAATAGCTTTACTTGAAATCTAGACTTCTGAAGAACTATGTAGCGATTACTCGATGAGTTCTTGTAAATAAGCAACAATTCCGGAGAAGGGTTAAATTACCTTTTTATTCCAAATCAAAATATATTTACAGATGACCGTCTCGGGCGTACAAGAAGCCTCCACTTGTGCTTTAACTCAAAATAAAAATTATAAAACCAATCTAATGTTAAATAAAATTAACCAGCTGAAGCTGCACAGAATCAAACTCACAGAGTTGACCGTTAATTAAAGATAACCAGTCTAGGATAGCAGACACAAGTACGGCTGTAGAATAGCAAGCTTTAAGCTAACAGCGACAATGTGGGCGAAAGACAGAACACGCTCTCCTACTGTAGTAACTATAACAAATCTTTAACTCAAATCTCAGCTTAAATATTCGTTTCTACCTTATTTGCATAAATTGTAATCCTGAAAACTCATTCTGGCAAGAAAACGTAGGTGAGAAACTAGGAGGTAAAGGTAAAGCTTGTTCCAAACTTACAAACAACTATTAGAAAAATAAAGTAAAACCTTACACCATTTTCACAAGAAATTGAGATTACTAAAATTAATTTACAATATGAATTCATTAAATTATAGTCTGATAATGAAACTAAAATTCTTTAGAAAAATGCGACTTTAAATTATTTTTGATGAATATGGATGTCGTACAAAGATATCGTAAATATTATAAAGTGGTACTTCCACTTCTTGCTTATAATTCGAAGTTAGTTTGTAGTTGAAGTTAATTTTAGCCATGCTAATTATACCTTAGCAAAACAGAAAAATCCACTAGATGTGTAATTACGAGTAGATTTAAGTGTGAAACACCAAAATCTTGAACCAAATACTGATAATCTTATCGAGAATCACTAAGAAACCTGTCACAATTACAGTGCCGATCATTTCTAATAACTTTAAAAAAGTTTTATTGCATCTCATTAAATAAAAAATTATATATGGTTAATTAAAAATGATACGTTCTATAAAACAAAAGATCTAAAACCTAAATTAGCTTTTTACCGTCCTATCAAAATTCCTGGAAAAATTCATCGAATTAAATTATAAACTATTGGCTCATTTAGAGCATGAAACATGAAATTTGCTACTTTTAATTTGAATGTGGCGTATGCATCTTAATTATAGCTAAGTCGCTTTAAAACAGAAACCACTAAGTTTAGTGATATTTCAGATGGAATTTTCAAGAATTTTTAAAACATAAAGCCTTTTTTCCAAAAGCCCAAGTTCAATTATGTTGCAAAAAGAAGTTTCGAAGTGATATTGTAGCCGCAATAAAGTTTCTAAGTGATAATTCAGAAGTCAAACAGCAACAATCAGCGTTATATTTACAAAATTTTCACAGGACTAGTTTCGATGGTTTTACCGAACCACCATCCTCAGCTGCAAAACCGCAATGAACAAGATAGAAAATAATGATTAGATAAGATAAGAGAGCCTGGACAAGAACAAGTAAATGGCGCCATCTGTTGGTTAAACCAGAACATAATTATTAAAAATTTTACATAATTAATAAAACATAATTTCTTTAAAGGCCAAAGGAAAATTTGGATTGGAATTAGGATCGTTAACTAGGACAGAAAGATTTTTATGAAAGTGAAATGCCTCTAGAAAATCCAGTTCTCCAATGGAAGATGTTTTTTGAATAATTTTCGCAGCAGAAAAATTGAAAGTGTGATTTTCGGACCAACAATGTTGAGCAACAGAAGACTTCTGTGTTTCCTTTTTTCTAACATATGCCTCATGTTCCTTGACGCGAAATTTTAAGGCTCTCTTAGTTTGGCCAATGTAAATTAAACCACACTGGCAAGGAATCCTATAAATACCCCAGGAATTCATATCCGGAATGGGGTCCTTGAGTATGGAACTCGGAATTTTATTGATGGGAGAATAAACAACCCGAAAGTTAAATTTCTGCAAAATATGTGCAACTTTATAGCTAATTGATGGAAAGAAGGGAATGACAACAGAATTTTTAAAATCTCCTAAAACAAGAGTGTGCCTTTTAGTGTGTTTAGATGAGAATTTTTTAACTGCTTGATTAATAATGTTGGGTGAAAAGCCCCTGTCAATAGCTATTGCTTTTAAATAATTTAGTTCTTTATCAAGGGCTAGTTTGGAGGAGCAAACTTGAAGAGCACGGAAAACATAGGAATAAAATGAAGCTAACTTTTGTTTAGTCGGATGGCGTGATTTAAAGTGTGGTGGAAGGCAAACCGATGAAGGTTTACGGTAAACCGTAGTACTGAAGTTGGATGTGTTACGTGTGACCAGAATGTCGAGAAACGGAAGAGAGTTGCAAGTCTCAAGTTCAAAAGTGAACTGAATAGCAGAATCAATAGAATTTATTGTTGAAAGAACTTTATTTAAATCATCTTTATTACCTTCAAACAAGGTAAAAGTATCGTCTACGTAGCGGAACCATGCCGGGAAGTTTAAAGTTTCAAACAATTTTGATTCATAATAACGCATGTAGATATGAGCTAGGATGGGACTGAGGGGGCTTCCCATGGCTAATCGCTCAGTTTGCTTGTAATATTTATTTTGGAGAACAAAATGTGTTTGTTTTAAACAGAGTTGAGTGAGAGAAATTAGCTCATCAATTTCGATGCAAGAGAAATGAAAGTCGCGAAGTCTGGTTTCTAGACATCTTAATGCACCCTCCACTGGGACATTGGTGAATAATGATTTTATCTCAAAAGAAACCATGAGTAAATTACTAGGAGATATGTTTTTAACCTTTTTTACAAGCTCTATTGAATTTTTTATGGTGTAAATGTTATTTTCTAATAGAGTGGATAATCTAGAAACTAAATATTTAGCTAATGGATACGAGGCAGTACCTAAATTTGATACAATGTATTGTAAATATAATAATATTGTAAATGTGAAAATTGTAATTGTAAATGTAAAAATTGTAATTGTAAATGTAAAAAAATTATCCCCAATTTTATTCAAATCAAATCTAATCAAAAACCCTCGAGTAGCGTTTCAAGAATTCTGTTAAATTGCAAGCTTGCCTTACTTCGGTCCGTCATAAGGGATACACCTCAACAATTGTCCAAAATTGAACATGAACTCTATAAGCTTCATCTGGCACTCGCTAAATCATATCCAAAATTCACTGCCCTTGAACAAAAGTCTTGGTCTAGAACGGAAAATGCAGTTAACCGTCATATAAACACAATTGCAGTTAAATTCGAAAAACTTGTTTTACAGTCTTCCAGTTCAAGTAGTTCAAAAAATCTTCCTATTGTAAACATCAAGCCAATAGTTAATATTTCTAATGCTAGTCTTTCAGAAGAACAAGAGAGAGTTCTAAAACATAATTTTAACTTCTCGCAAACCTGTAAACCCTCGATTACAAAGATTTTGGTTCCTATCGAAAAAGTTTTTAAGTTCAGTAAAGTTTCAGATTCACAGAAAGAAATGATTAGGCATCTTATCGCTCATAATGTGAAATTCAATAAAAAACCTTTGATACCAAATCTACCTGCGAGAGAAAGAGCTACAATGCGCGAAATTCATTCTAACCCGGATATTATCATTTCAAAGGCCGACAAAGGTGGACAGATAGTCGTCATGGATAAGAACACTTACATCGATGGTGTCACTAAACTCTTAAACGAAGGACCATATAATCCGATCCCTAAAGATCCTTCACCTTCGGACTTATCCAAAATAAAAACTGCGATCAAATCTTCTCAAATCATTTCAAGCAACTTAGAACATTCGCTTATCCCATCTCTTGCGAATTGTGCCAGATTATATGCTCTTCCCAAAATTCATAAAAGTGGTATTCCTTTCCGCCCTTTGTATCAAATTTAGGTACTGCCTCGTATCCATTAGCTAAATATTTAGTTTCTAGATTTTCCACTCTATTAGAAAAAAACATTTACACCATAAAAAATTCAATAGAGTTTGTAAAAAAGGTTAAAAACATTTCTCCTAGTAATTTACTCATGGTCTCTTTTGATGTAAAATCATTATTCACCAATGTCCCAGTGGAGGGTGCATTAAGATGTCTAGAAACCAGACTTCGCGAATTTCATTTCTCTTGCATCGAAATTGATGAGCTAATTTCTCTCACTCAACTCTGTTTGAAACAAACACATTTTGTTCTCCAAAATAAATATTACAAGCAAACTGAGGGATTAGCCATGGGAAGCCCCTCAGTCCCATCCTGGCTGATATCTAAATGCATTATTATGAATCAAATTTGTTTGAAACTTTAAACTTCCCGGCATGGTTTCGCTATGTAGACGATACTTTTACCCTGTTTGAAGGTAATAAAGATGATTTAAATAAAGTTCTTTCAACAATGATTTCTATTGATCCTGCTATTCAGTTCACTTTTGAACTTGAGACTTGCAATTCTCTTCCGTTCCTCGACATTCTGGTCACACGTAACACATCCAACTTCAGTACTACGGTTTACCGTAAACCTTCATCGGTTTGCCTTCCACCGCACTTTAAATCATGTCATCCGACTAAACAAAAAGTTAGCTTCATTTTATTCCAATGTTTTCCGTGCTCTTCAAGTTTGCTCCTCCAAACTAGCCCTTGATGAAGAACTAAATTATTTAGAAGCAATAGCTATTGACAGAGGCTTTTCACCCAACATTAGTAATCAAGCAGTTAAAAAATTCTCATATCAACACACTAAAAGACACACTCTTGTTTTAGGAGATTATAAAAGTACTGCTGTCATTCCCTTCTTTCCATCAATTAGCTATAAAGTTGCACATATTTTGCAGAAATTTAACTTTCGGGTTGTGTATTCTCCCATCAATAAAATTCCGAGTTCCATACTCAAGGACCCCATTCCGGATATGAATTCCTGGGGTATTTATAGGATTCCTTGCCAGTGTGGTTTAATTTACATTGGCCAAACTAAGAGAGCCTTAAAATTTCGCGTCAAGGGACATGAGGCATATGTTAGAAAAAAGAAAACACAGAAGTCTTCTGTTGCTCAACATTGTTGGTCCGAAAATCACACTTTCAATTTTTCTGCTGCGAAAATTATTCAAAAAACATCTTCCATTGGAGAACTGGATTTCTAGAGGCATTTCACATTCATAAAAATCTTTCTGTCCTAGTTAATGATCCTAATTCCAATCCAAATTTGCCTTCGGCCTTTAAAGAAATTATGTTTTTGTTCTGGTTTCACCAATAGACGGCGCCACTTGCTTATTCTTGTCCAGGCTTTGTTATCTTATCTAATCATTTTTTCCTATCTTGTTCATTTGCGGTTTTGCAGCTGAGGGTGGTGGTTCGATAAAACCATCGAAACTAGTCCTGTGAAAATTTTGTAAATATAACGCTGATTTTTGTTGTTTGACTTCTGAATTAGTATTTATTTTGCGTGTTATTGTGTCTTTTCTAAGTGATATTGTAGTCACAACAAAACACTTTAAGTTAATATATGAATCGGTGTTCCTACATGTATATTGTAGACTGCATAATGAAAGTACTAGTTGTCAGTTAAGAGCCATTTATTTTCAGACTTCATCAGTGAAATTTATCACGTATGTTGTCGGCTTTTTTGTTGAAAATCTGTGATTTTCTGCCTTGACAGAACTGATTAACTGAGATCAGATTTTCAAAATTATTTTGTGTAACCATGCACCATGATTTGTTATACCTATAAATTTGCTTGTCTTTGAAAAGGAATTTGTTTTTATGTCTTGGATTAATTTTATGTTAAAGATTGTTTCTGAATAGATTAAGGTAAAGAGGAGAAGAGGGGCACTCGTTTAGGAGAAATGACTTAAGTACCTATGGCGAAAACCGAAATAGCTACCCTATTTGCTGGGATTTGAATCCGGGTCTAATAATCAGCATGCTCATAATCTGCACAAATCGAAATTCATTTTTAGTCCAAAGGGGTGCTTTATTCCTGAACGACTATTGTTTTCGTTTTGTGATTTTGAGTTGGTTTACTATAAATGTCTGTTTCAGTTTTCAAACTGTTGCCACCAAATACTATCGCCCTGTATTATATGTGAAGAAATTAAATAATGAAGAATCTGCATAAATGTATCTATGTTTTCCGCATTGTAATAAAACAATGGTACCTAGAGCCGTCCAATTTTGAATGACGAAATCCTACTACGAATATGGGTATCCGAAAGCCAAATTTGAAATTTGGAAATTTTTTTATTATCGATTTCATATTTTGCAAAACTAACGGATTTTTGATTAACAAACTCGACGATTTAAAAGCGAGCAATGGCAAATTTCTACGGAGAAAAAAACTTTTTTATCTCCAGCGCGCGGATCTGTATATCGGAAATTCTAAAGATATGGCTCATTTTAAAATTATTTTGCGACATTGCGGTTGAACTGAATTTTATGTTTAAATGCAAGGAACATGATATTTAATAAATAAAGGAAACACACAAGACGTTAAAAACTCCTCTTTGGACGTAATTAAAAATCTGAAACTTTTCAGTTTTTATTTATTTATTTATTTATTTACTTTATTTTATTGATTCAGGTTCTAAGTACTGTATGTTAATTGGTCCAAATATAAGATTTTAATGCTGGGCATTTGCATTGTTGCCCAAATTAATAAAACGGTTAGTAATAGTAAGCCGTACCAATGCGCTTGGGTTTAAATCTAAGAGAAATATTTATGAGCCTAAAATCATCTTGAGTGGTCTAACGGTAGGAAACGTGGGGTAAGAGACCCTTGAACTGAGCCTCGGGTGCTCTAAATCAAAGGTGGGGCGAAGCTCCTTAATTAGTGCGGAAGGACGATACCTGTGTAAACAGTGACGAAATTTTGTTGTCACGTGCACCTACACTTTTAATTTGTGTGTTTGCAATGTTGTGGTGCGAAAAGCTGCAGATAAGTACACTTGATTGATGAATCCGAAGTTTAAGCTATTATTTTGCGGTGAAATGAGAATTTCTATAATAATATTTATACCTTAAATGATATAATAGAATTATTTCACCTCCTCATATAAATTTAAAGAATAATTTAATCATTTGTTTTCGTCCTTTTAGTATTAGGAAACATTCTAATATTTATTTAACAGTTTCGTCTATTTGTGTAACTGCTAGAAATCATTAACCATTTCTAGCTGGTTATTAAATTTTGCCTGAATAAATAACTTTTTAATAGCATATTATTTGGAAATTTCGGATACGAAACACCAAATAAAATATGAGAAATCCTGCAGATGATTTGGAATTTCATAAACGTATAACATATTGAAGACAAGGAAAAATCCTTTACAGTATTTTCTAGTATAAATGCATGCAAACAGCACAAAGTCAACAAAGCACATAGTAATATATTATTAACAAATCATTGAACGCAAATTAAAATGAGAGAAATATAAATGTTTGGTATGTACATTATTACATAAAAACAGCTGAAAAATGTTTATATTAAGTTTCAAGCTAATAAAAGCAAATGCGTGAAGTAAGTATCGAATTTCAAATTCCAATTTGGGTTTCGCATTTTATCAAACAGTAAGGTGTTCCTTTCTGTCTCCCTCTTTGTCCTCGTTTTGTTTTCCGCCTGTTATCTGGGCACTAAATATCCCATGACATTTCTGCAAGATAGTAGACTGCCACAAATCCCTCTGCGCAGAACTCAGTTCCATTGCAGCAGTAGCACAAGCAAACTGATAAAGTTTAGCATTCTTTAGCTACCATGATTTGAAACCAAACTCTAGGTAGACTGACAGCGAAGTATCGCTAAGTCTAAAAGTTAACAACACAGTGTTGAGAAGGTTTGACTAATCATTTTATTAAATGAGAAGTGGAACGTAAACGTTTTGTGCTTACAAATCTGTCAATCCTTTGTCGCAGTGTAACATGAAAATAACAGTCAAATGTAAAATTTTAACTAAATAAGATATTTAAATAAGCCAACGGCTACATGGATCAATTTAAGGTGAATTTGACTCACAAATCTAACCGGCTCAGATATTCAAATATTGTCAATTATAGTGCAAGGCTAAAGACTACAAATCTAATCTGCTAATCTGATCTAGCTGCAAGCTGCAATTTAGTCACGTAACCTTGAGAGGCAGAACACGCTTGTCTTACAATCTAAAAGCCTCAGCTTAAATGCAAGTGAGCTGATTTGCATTCTGGAGAGAAAACGAAAGATAGAAGTGACAGTAAAGATCCAAAACATAACATAAATGTGTACATTAACACAATGGAACACTACAAACGTTTTATTAATTCTTCTCTAAAGGCTTTCAAACAAAATGAATTGACAATGAAAATCAAAAGAGAGGCATAAGACCATGATTTTATTTCCCTAATTTATGATTCTAAATTCAACATTAATATCTACAACAAACCAATTTTCACATATCTGTGTGCAAAAACAACTAAAGCACATGTGGTGCATCTGTAGAAAAATGAGGAATCGTGACCATTATTACATTTACATGTCATCTTACCCATGACCAGCACTGCAAACCAACTCCAGCAGAAGTCATTGAATATCAACAATATTCAGCTAGAATGCCCTACTTCTCAAGATTAAATTAAAACACATTATGAAAAGAATTTTTGTTCTAGGAAATCTGCGAACGGAAAGTTAACAAGCTCACGTTCGCCATTTTCTATTAAATCTACATGCATAAGCAAATACAGAAACAAACATCCTAGTTTATCATTCTCCAATAAGGTCAGTGAGCATCAAAATATCAATCTCATGAAGTATCTGCTCTCAAAGTATTATTGTTGAGCGTTATACAGGGTGTACCGTAAATGTTGCGACAAACTTCTAGGGGAGGTAAGGCATATCATAAGGATTAAGAATTGCATAGGAACCTATACCCGGAAATGTCAGGGATAAGTGGTAGCAGAGGTAGAAGATGGGAAAGGAAACAAGAGAGCGATTAGTTTTAAATATTTATTGGACATAAATACAAATGGTGTTTCGACAACTTGAATGCTACAACAGATGCTAGAAGTTTGCATCATCAGATGCCAAACATGCCTGATACCGACCGATCATTGATTGCCGAATATGTTTAAACACACTGAGAGTTTTTTTTATTGTAGCAGCTGCGCAGGCGAGACTTGCCACGAGATCCACTTTCAGACACAACAGGATCGTGATACACGACACTTTTTATGGCTTGCCACAAAGCGAAATCAAGGCTTCTGCACACACTGTATATCTATCAAAGGCAAACCATGCAGATTTAGCGTAACTTCGTACTATAGTCTATTACATTAGAATGGGCACTTCAAGGTTATTTCCCATTTTTAGGTTGCCTCCTAACCATAGTGACGATTGTTGCTGAGGATGGTTGAGTTTTCAACCTCTTATTTCCCTCTGTGTTGGGATTATGATACAGTTTATGATGGCAAATGAAACGAAAGCTCATTATGACAGTGAAGGGCCTGTTTTGAAGCAATATACCCTAGCGTCCGTATCTGTACCTGTTGCACTGCTAATTTAGGAACCCTGAATTTTGAATATGTGCGAGCTCAGATAATGCCTGGAACATTCAGAGGCATAAGTATGAATACTTGTGAAATGAAGAGCATATGATCCAGTTCCAGTATGCTGAGATCAACAGGAAGGTAGTGGAACTTCAATGAAGCAGTTTACATGACATGCGAGTCACTAATCTGTAGCGGCCCGCTATGGAGATTTTACAGGATATGTTAGTATTGGTACATCTGTCGGTAAATATTAACCGCATTTTCCGATGATACTTACTGAACTGCAAACGTTTTGTTTCGTAGACGTGTATTTCATCAGTGCACCGAAAAACATTATCTGAATACACACGTTAAGCAGGCTATGGCATTTGATCGAGAAGTGAAATTATTAGAGATTCAGTTTGGAAACCTTACCATCAAAGGTTTTCAAACTTTGTTTGTTACAACTAGAACTCCGATTTAACACAACGTGATTTCAATGTTACATGTAAATTACTTCCTATGAAAGGTATGTTCCATCAGAAGAAAGAAACTATCTCTAAGATCTGAACAAAATAAATACACTTTTTATAATCCAGAATAACTTTAATTTATTTCTGTAATTAGAAGTCAAATAATCTAATTACATCACATTAAAGAATAGCCTGATAATCCGTTTTTTGATTTGATCTGATGGAAGTAATTTCAGAGTCGAGGCCTATATAAATGAATTACCTATTATTAAAGGAGCATACATTTTTTTCATTAAAAATGAAACCTATATTTGGTAATTTACAATCTAGACACCATGAAAGGATTCTTACCGATATGCAATTTTTCCAAATAATTAATTTGCTTATGATACATAGCTTGATTATCAGGATACAATTAATTCATTCAGACTTTTTCTTGTGTCAGCAAAGGTAATCAAGGGACAGAAGCGTCTCTCTTATATTTTATTGATTAAATTCGTAATTACGTTATCGAAATCATTCTTTGCTAGCTTTATACCTAATAAACAGCTATTGTGGCAAATGATTCTTTATGTGCGCCTCACAGCCTGCTCATGAATGTCTGAAGCTTGACAGTGGAAACAAATACATACCGTGCTTAGTTTAATGAGGGACAACAAAAATGCACTATCCTAATGCAATGCTGTTTTAGGCCCTTTCAGTTACAAGTTTTGTATAGTAGTAGTTTTGTAAACCTTTAACTATCAAACAAAATCCCGAATATTTTGTTAACTCACTTATTTTTCTGGTAGTTTATGTTACGTTCAAAATACATAATTCATATGAATGAATGTTTTATCTAATTAGTCCTAATTGTATTGGAAATCTCTATTAGGAAAGCTTTCAAAGGTTAACTTTCTGTGTGTTCTGAACATATATGGTTATATTTTGTCAAAAAGGAAATTAAATCCGAATTTATTTTAATTTACAAAGATACCCATTATACATAATTTCATAACCAGACGATAAGTTTAATTTGCCTCTACGTAATTTTTTGAATTCGTTTAGAAAATATAATAGAAGGGAAACTCTTTATTATACTAGAGAAATGGAAGTATAAACTCTTAGTATGAAAAAGTAGTAATTGCATTTCAAAACACACACCTTTATTATGCATAATGGATGTGTTAGGTACCGATGTGAACAATAGTTAGAAAATCTTTTATAAAAATTAATGCATTTATTATTCAATTAAATGTGCAGTGTTTTCAAATTTTAAAAGTATTGTTAAATATTCATATATGTTCATAATTCTTTCAACCACCTTTTTCTAAAATGTCCTGTTTCATTATTTCCTTTTAAAAAAAAAAAAAAAAAAAAAAAAAAAAAAACAGAAATGATAGAACAGAAAGGATAGATCAGACGTAATTCTAACAAATCTGGTTAGAAATTAAAAATCTACTATTTAATCATTTAACTACGACTAACTGTACAAGGGGATGTTCATTCCCATAATATTTTTCAAATACTCTATTTTACCGTATTTGTAGTATCGTAAATATTATTTTAATATGTACTTGAAGTGTGTCTTGAACTGTGTTCTTTACATTCCATTTCCTAACAAGAGAATTTTTAAAAAATATTCTTGTGTTTTACGCCAGAGAGTAGCAAACGTAATCCCTAATCTTGTTTATCAAATGAGCGAAAATTTTTTATTTTATTATTATTTTTTAAGACATAAAATTCCGTTATTTATATATTGTAAAATTCTGACTTAGACAGCTTTGGCTTTTCTCTAAGTAAATGTAAAGCCCCCCTCGGAGACTTTAATGAAGAGATTGTATGCAAAACCTCAGATTCATTAGATGGACCTTCAATTAGATATATTGCTTTTTAAGAATTAACTATGGTAGACGTTTAGTTCAGTCGCTAAGAAATATTTCATGTCACGTCTGTGTGAATGATTGAGGGTGATTAACTAAGAGAACAGATGCAAAATGTCCACAGGGACTTGAGAAATTATTTATTGTTTTTCTTTCATGGCTGCTTATGGAAGCCATTATCTGCGTACTAATGATCGGGGATAAAGAAAATAGTATTTGAATTAACGCGGAATCTTTGTGAAACCTCACACTTAACACGTTTTTTGTTAACCGAAAGAAAAAAAAATATTTTATTCTCTCATCATAAAAATTCAAAAAGTTTATGAAGAAACTTGATTATTGCTCAAAACTATTGAGTCAAACTTCGAAGTAGAAACTGAAGAGAGCAGGAAAAAATACAAAAAGGAAATCGTTAACGAGACTTTAGGCAAATTAAACTCTAAAAGTATCTAGATTTGTACATAGATACATACACATACAAATAACTTTATTATGTAATACGCGTATTAATAATAAATTTCTTTCAATATCGAAACGTAATTTTCTTATTTTTCATAAAATTTATATTTTCATCAGAATAAATTAGTGCAAAGAATCCCACGCTTTAATAGAGAATTAAACGAAATATATGTTTTTAAGCATGAAAAAAGTATTAGTAAAACACTTTAAATTTTATAATTATTATTTTGCTTTTATTAAAAGAAACGGTAGTTTGAAATATTAGCATAAATAAAGAAATAATGATTCACAGATATGCAAAATTAAATCAATTTTACATGTAAATTGTTTTCAAAACCATTACCGTTATACACCTAGAAGAAAACATATTAAGCGTTTTAAAACAATGAATAAAAATCCAGAACTTCCGGCAGTTTCTTCTCCCTTTATATCAAACAAAAATATAGACTGCCTTTCTAAAAGAAATTACCATTTCCCTAAAAGCACAATTTTAAATATTCAGCGAAGCAAGAGTGTCCCCACAAACACGTATTCTGTTTGTGGGGATGCTTAATTGGTTTAGAAATACTTATAAAAACATATTACTTAGCTTTCAAAAGCCGTGGGTCTCACATGATGGCTTCTATGGTTTAGTTATAATATGTAACTAAATGAAAACAAAATACATAAAAACATTTAATACCCATTGTAAAAAAGTTTAAATTGTTGAAGTTCAAAAGTCTGATTTTTAATAATCACATTGATATAGAAATTTTCAGGAATGCAAAATGTAATTTCTAACCATCGAAGTTAAACTGCATGTTTTTGAGATTCACACTGCTTATTTTTATGTTGTATATATTGCTATGATTAAAGTAATTAATTTTACACTACGATTTAAAATATATTAGCTATTTTAATCTAATTAAGTATATAATAGCGTTGATATGAATGTTAGAAATGCTCTATAACTTTATGCTGTTATTTAACAAAGAAAGGATTACACGACGTATATAGTTATGACATCCAGTTTAGATATGTACCTTACTTATTGTCAATATATTTAATGTACGACGATGTTATGTTCTTCAAAATCTATCTCTGATAAATCTCTTCGACAATTTGATGCAAAGAAATTAATATTTATGGAAAATAATACAAGTAAATAATAAATGTACAGACTTTCTCTACTTACATACCTGTATTATACAAGTAAAATGATGAACATCTACAAAATATTTAATAAACATTTGAATCTGGTTTTGCTCATTTTTATGAGTACGTTGCACTATGTCTGTTCACAATAAGTCTGGTTACTATTTGCTATTGTGGATGATTCCTTTCTATAGTATAGGATTTCCTCCTAATTATTTCTGAATCGAACTACCACAGCGTATTCAATCAATCAGTGTCAGAATAAAGATAATAGTGCCAGTAGTCCTTGCCTTTATTCTATTCCCAGATATCTTGGAGAACTTTCACGGTGATGACACTTCCGGTGACTTGCCTAGAAAGCCACAGGCATTGGGCGAGGTAATCAAATTTATTTTCTCTTGCACTTCAGAAGCAATTGATTCAGCCTGAAGAAACACTGTGATGTCACCCTTAGCAATACCATTAGTGACTGTAGAAATATTTATTGGCAATTTGTTGCATCAGTATTTACAAAGTTCCTAAAATTACTTTTCACGACTAGTTATATTAATGTGCCAATGAGATGCTTTACAAAGACTGTTCGAACATTTCTTAGATGATTTTGATTTGCTTAAAAAACAGCTAGTTTGCTTGGAAATTTTTATTAACTGCAACTATATATTTGAAAGTATAAACTATCGTTTTCTAGTTGGCATTTTTGTTTTTCTGCAAAATGGCGCTTTGAAAGAAGTAGTGGATGGAAGGCTATATTTGTGCTCTTTCCGAAGAAAATTATTCGCATCTAAATACTAAAAAAGTTGTGAAACCATGGTTTTTCGATAGTAAAGCTACAACACGTAATATTATTAAAAATAAAGGATCGATAAAATAGCAAAAATCTCGCTCAAACGGAAATAAAAATTTCCTGGGTTAAATTTAACAGCGGCAATAATGGCAACGACACCACCGAAAATTTTTAAAGAAGTTGCCCTAGCAAAACGAGAATTTAATATAACATCATAGTGCCTAAAATACATCTCTAATAGCTTCTAAACAAAAATATAATTGAGAAATGGCAGAATGAAAGAACAATGTTACAACAAGTCGGCAGACCTTCGAATTTTTTCCAAATATTAGTACTGACGCAATGCTGGTAACTAAATCCTTCCTAACTCGATACATCACGTTCGTGGTCCATATCTAGCATATTTCTACAAGGGGAAACTCTCAAATACTGAAACTTACATTTGTGGAGAAAAGGGAGATGCAGATCACTACATACGCTTCTGGCTCTAACAAGCTACATTCATCTACGCAGTGACATCTGCACCTTAAAGTAATGAAAATTAAACACCAACTCAAATCTCTGGGCTAAGATCTATACTAAATAGTCCCATAGTTGCTCCAAACCTGTAATGAACACAGCAATGCCTAATACTAAATCAGAAACAGCAAATTATCATTATAAAATTCCAAGAAGATCTATAACATCAATATATAAAAATATTCAACTGAACCTCTGTGAATTATGAATTATTGATCCGAAATCTAAACAGTTAATGAATAGGTGATTGTACAAGTAACAAAATTATAGGTATAACACAATATATATATATTCAATAAACCAGTTATAATCTAAATACGATTCAGTACATGACAAAATTATGGATCCAGGATTGAAATAATGTGTAAATATGCATAAAACCTCATTCGCCTGATTATATATATCCTATGCAATCATCCCAAATAAATCCTGTTGCCACCAATCGCTAACCCCGAATACCTCACCGGTAAAAACACATACTCATATAGCTGTATGGGATAGGTTTCAAATTCTAGATGGTCAGTGTTCTGGGACAATACCGTTTTATTCTACAATGAGGTTACTGGAGTCCTACTCACTTTTACCTCTACTTGTCGTCACTCCTAAACGTTACATCAAAGAGGATTAAAAATGGCTTTTTTCTAATGGGCGTCTGTCTGTTAACGAGGAAGAACGATGGTACACTGTAAAACTTTCGACGTGTTCCTAGAAGTACTCCCCAGTGATGATAGAGAGAACATATTTGAAGTCTCAACTGTCTCTTTTTAGCAAGTGCGTAAATCCAAGATGGTAGAAGACGTAGAATCTACTTTCGATGTAACGTTTTAGTCACAACCATCTCGTTTGTTTCAACGAATCACGTTGCCTAAAGTGTGGGAACCAAACACGACTTAACCTCCAAGTTACCAAAAAAAAAGGGGGGAATGCAGCTTTTCTGAGGCGTCAAAGTGGCCATTCTTGTAGCTTGAAATATTATGCGATGTCCCCGAAATAAAAGAAATTACAAAAGAAAACAATGAATCGAAAAAACGAAAAATAGAGGAGAATAAATTTTATGCTTATTTTCTACCCAGAATCTCGCATCCTGTATCAATTAACCACGAGTAGTGCTAGACCTTGTCCTCATGTGACAATAAAGAGGGCATGTCTTCGATATTTCGAGATACAAAAGTTCAAGGTGTTTCTCAAGAAGCTCACGCGATTTGTAGCAGATTCAAGAAGATAACTCCTCTCTGGCGGAAATTAAAGCCTGACATGGAAATTATTGAAGTGACAGAAGGCATGGAATCTAGTAGACCTAGCTGTTAGATTTCCATAGAAACGTAAATTGATACACTCTGTATTTTGCGACTTTTACCAGTCGCAAAATACCGCAAATACTCGAAATACTCATTTTCCTACCTTCGCAAAATACTCAAAACTGAGTCAAAAACAAAATACTACTACTGAGTCGCAAAATACTCATTTTCCTACCTTCTTCCTGGACTCTCCTCTGAGGGACGCAACTTGAAAATATTCACGTGACTGTCCTCTGCAGGATTACTACATTGACATTGTTAAGACCAATAAATTTTGCCACACAAACATAATCATTCTGCAGAGACATTAGGTTTTTTAGAAGCAGGAGATGTGAAAAATGAGCAGTGCCCTCACCGGGGCTCGGATTTCGGACATCTCGAATACGCGTCAAATGTGCTGACCATTACACCACGAAGGCTGTAGAAATATCTTATAATTCCACCTATTTTGTAAAAATTGTTTTTACTCCTGAAGATCTGGAACTTGTAGTTGAACGTCTTCGAAATCGGCAGATTCTTATTCAAAATATACGTTAAGGTTGCTTTTTTGCCTAACTTAAAATATTTTATTGGTTTGTTTGTCTTCTACACTTAGAGTAGCAAATGATATTAATTAACATAATGGTGGGTATAATTATTATTGCCATTAAATTCAAATTTCCACCAAAAAACAATTTTCTACATTTTTCACTTCCTTTCTTCGTTAAGAAATATTTAAAATACCATAAATATGTTCGATTTCATAACGTGTGTTCATCTGTCGCATTTGAACAGGAGACAGAATTTCAAACTTATAAAAATAAAATATCAGAAATGCAGTATATTACAGCACCACTGATACGAGCATATTCTTTAGAAAAGACAAAATTAATTAAAAGTCGGTTAAGTGTTATGTTATCTGAAGAAACTTATTTAAAAAAATATACCTGTTTTTACGCAAATAGATTGGGAAATACCCTGTATGCTGGGCATAATTATTGTTAAAAAAGTAGATCGATATAGCGATTTTATCATCCTTTGTCCTTTCAGACTATAAAAATTATTTAAAAGTGTTTCTGAAAGAGATAAAACTTATTAGGCAGTGAGCGTGCATAAATGATGGTTAGTTTTGGAGTTTTATATTCCTAAGACTTCCTAATTTATTTTTTTATCTATCACAAACCCTTTATTATTTTTATTTAGAAAGCTGTGACTGCCAGCGCTACAAAATAATAATTCTTGATTAAACTAATTTTATAGATAAATAATGGTTCTTATACAGCACACAAACAGAAAAAATACTTAAACCGAAACATATACGAATACACACATGCAATAATTAATTATATTTCTCGAGAAATATTGTAATTATAGTAACTATGTATGTAAACAAGTAATATTCCGCACTACAATTTACAACACTAAATCAAACTAAATATTTAAATATAATATCCGTAAATAAGTGCTCAGTGAGTAAGTATGTATTATTTCAGTGAAGTCATTAATCGCTAATATACAAAACTTCTAAATTCATGCTAGCGCTACAAAAACTGCATTTTTAATGAAATTTTAATTTTTTTTAGTTGTATCTTACCGCATAATACAGTGTATATACAAACACGTGTATTTCCTTAAAATTCTTACTTCCGAAATTTTATTAAACCATAAAAAATAAAATTTGAAGCGGAAGAGATATGTGGGAACATACAGATCTAATAAAAATTAATTTAATTTTTGTTCACTGATATAATTTAATATATAATTAATCATAAATGAATATTTCATGCTATTATAAAATGCGGACAGATTACCTCATTACAATATATAATATGTCGTATTCCTTAGGAAAGGCAATATTTACTCTGATTGGCAAGAGATAAAAACTGCTAGTTTTTTGTAATGGTATTAACAGCATTTCACTTTTCTCTTCTTCGAAAGATTGAGGAACTTTTACCCTATGATTGAAATGTATTTATTGCTTGAGCTTATGGAAGATAATAGCAGTGTCGTTGTTTTATTTTTTCCATTATAATATATTATTTAAGGATATAAGTAGCGGACATTAAGAAACACCCAACAGTGTACTCCCATACCTGAACACTGTTTTCAGATGTTATTGGAAACCTTCGTTCATTTATGGATCAAACCTTCCTCATTTGAGTTTCCCGAAAATTCCCGAGAGTCGTATTTTGTTCTTATCAATATTTTTATTGAGAGTTTTTTACTTCTATCTATTTCTACCCCTTAAATATAAATTAGTCTCCCTTGGTATGATCTGTCATTTGAAATGCTTTAATAAGTATTTAAAATAGACCTAAAAAGTATTAATATTAAAAAACAACAATTTTTTTTTCATAATCATATTAAAAAAAGAAAGAAAGAAAACGATGAGTAATGTTATTTCGATTTAAAGCATCATTTAAAGTATCATTTTATAAAAGATTATTATAAATACAAATTAATATTTGACACATTTTTCCTTTTTAAAACAGCTTTGTGAATCATAAATATGTTGTGATGATTTTTAACCAACAGAAATGAATTATTTACATTCATAATTATACTGAAAGGAAATTGTTTTGAAAAAAAATTAATATGCGATAAATAGAGTAAAACATTAATAGTATACGGTGTACTATTAATTACTCACTATTAATAGTATACTGTGTAAGCAATTAATGTAGGAAATATTATAATATGATCTGTTTCTGATTATATATGAGACGGTCAGTTCTCCGGAAGCATCTTATCCAACTGGCAGGTTTCGTTCTTGTCTTTGCAAGTGCGGCTCAAGCGAAACGTAATGAAGTTTATACCTATAGGCGCGCCGGTATGCTGTATAAGTTTAAACTGGGGAGGAATAATTTCAGTGGCATGGGAAACATCCCAGACTTTTAACGGGGAAGATCTGATTAAACGGCCAGTCCGTGCTGTGGGCAAATTTCAGGAAACAGATTTACCTTTGTTAACTTCATGGCTTCGACTTCAAAGCTAAATGTTTCTGTAATAAATGCAATAAAATATACCGTTTTAATCTTCTGAACTCTGAAATAAGAACGTAGATTGGTTGTTTACTATTAAATATTTTATACCCTGTTTGAACTTAATCTTAAAATAAAATGTTGTTAAGTTGAATACAGCAGTCTTGCAGTTACCTACTGAATACTTTCAGTGCAGAACAAAGGAAAACAGCGATATCCGTTTCACTGGAAAAAGAAAGAATTCACAATATGTGTGTAATTTATGCAAAATATAATGTGAATTGGCATATAGTGCGTATAAAGTATTCAACGGATAGCAAAGTTTCTTTACTGCAAATAATCTTTAAAACAACAAAAGTAATATCGTTAGAATCATTGACTCAGACTGATTTCACATTTTCCTCTAAGAGCAAGCCTTTACATATAAAGCTTGAGTAGTTTTAACTATTTAAACTCTGTTGACAAATCTAGTATATGTTGCGAATCATGTCGCAGTAGTTGATGTCACACATTACTTTATCACTCGCTGCAGCTCTGATTATCGAAGTCCATAATTTCTCTCTCATACAGTAAACCTCCATTGTAGTAACAGTGTATTCAGTTGGTAAATGTCATATACCTGTACTGGCTTCAATTGACATAATGCACGTATTTTGAGCACATTTATGTATCCTTAGTACCTGACGGAGCCATGTGCTAGTCATATGTTTACTACCGTATGTTCTTTGTTTAGTTACGAGATACGGTCTATTCGTTTGACGTATGCGACAGTATGTCTTCTCAATAATATATCTATGTAGAGGAAAGTTGACAGTCAGAATAAACTGCAGTGAAAACTGTCTTCAGTTAATAAATGTAGAGACTTTGCCAAGTAAATATATGTTAAAAGAAGACTGTTAGGGCAAATGTGCTGTAAGTACCCAATATTAGCCTATTTTTTAAGGTTAGGTAAACGGTGCATACCTTAAATTTATTGTTTCAGTTATCAACATAAAGAATAGTTTCATAATTTTTTACATAATGTAGCGCTTTATTATTACTGCTTCCAGGAAAACAGCTTTTATTAGATCCTGAGACACAAGGTATAGGAATATGTTATGGAAGTATATTAATCAACAGTTCTATACATGTGCTAAATATATAAAATCATTTGTTACATTCTTTTCTGTTGCTAAAGGAGTATTAGGGAATTTTCAAATATTTTCAAGGGAAAATAAAAGAGATGAAGAAATAAACGAGATGCTTCTATTGATGCATTATAATTCACCAGAACAGCATACGATGTAAAATATCTCTTTCCGCTCAATTCCGTACGTGAATGGCAAACAGAAATACATAGATTCCATATAATCAGTTTCGCGCCCTTTTACGCCAGGCCTTAACATCCTTTTCCTTTATACGGAATACAAAGCGTCCAGTTAAACCCCTCGGGCATGAATCTTTCACATTTTGAAGTCGAGAGCGGAAACACGACAAGGTTTTAAAATAAAAATAAAAAACTTTAGCAATGCATTATTGATTGCTACCAAAGCACAATAAGGAACCAGAAAAAAAGATTAAGTTTCGATGGCACAAGATTTAACGTTCATAAAAATTCTTTAATATTGTTACACTAATTTCAATGCATTACAAAAACCCGCTACTGAGTTAGATGAAATTTGGTTCAGATACGATTATTTTGAATTTCTAACAAGTTTTTTAAACATAAGCGTACCTTTATTTTAGGTAATTTCTTTTTGATACTTTCTATTTATACCATGACTGCTGAAAAGTTCCTAAGCATTTACTATGCGATCAATACTAACAATACTTAGAAGTCCATAATATATTCAGGTATCAGGTATGGACAGTCTGTCTGCCATTTTGTAAATACTGCAAAATATTAACTTTAGAATGGTGACAAAGATTCATTGCGTTTTAGAAAATCCAAAATCCCAAACACCGTTAAATAAAAAGAATTACAGACCATTGACTAATATTGCAAGGAATTTTGTGAAAAGACTCAATATCAAAGACCTACTAGTTGCTATAAGTATTTCTATAAATCATATGCACCCTGATAAGGCACTTAGACCAAGTTTCACAACTTCCTGATTTTATAGTATAGAATTCATCACTTTTCTATAATTTAGTTTAAGAACGTTTCTTTTTTTTTTTTTTACTTTTGGTTTCAATATCGCCTTTTACTACCTTAAAATCGTTTATAAATTTATAAATTAGTCACCATTCATCTAAACGATACTTTAAGTCATTAAATAGCAAATACATGTAATACAAATTATTTCTACTACTTTTTAAATAATCAGGGACAGTCGCGAGAATCTTCCAAAGCAGAAAGAAATAAACTCATTCAGTTTCAAAAGTATTACATAAACTCCAAGGACTGAATTAAAAATTTTCGGCAAATGGCCCTGAAAAATACTAAAGCAGTTATGAATAAACAAAAGTTATACTATTAAATTATCAAGGAATACTGATATAAACACTGAAGAGGGAACACTGTATTTGCGAAGATTTAAGCACTGTATTTGCGAAGTTTGAGCAACTGGAAATATGCTTACTTTGTATAGAGGCCATAAAGGTTTGTATATGAAATTCGAGATATTTGATGTCAATTAGAATGTAGTCTAACTAAACAAAGATCAGGAATTTGCTAGACTCATATTTTGCAAAACAGTAGAAGATTGTACTCTAATAGCAAATTATGATAGTTCTTCTCTCCTTTCTGCATGCCTTCGTGGTATAACGGCGTAGCATACTCGACGCGTATTCGAGAGGTCCAGGTTCAAGTCCCGGCAAATGCACTGGACATTTTTCACGTCCTCTCTCTTAAGATAACCTAATGACTCAGATTTATCAAGTTTTAATTAAGCTATTTAAGAAACTAATTCAGAAGTCAAACAACAAAAATCAGCGTTAATTTACAAAATTTTCACAGGACTAGTTTCGATGGTTTTACCGAACCATCATCTTCAGCTGCAAAACCGCAAATGAACAAGATAGGGATCTATTTAAGAAATTTAAATTACTAGAAGCATGGAACTTACTCAGAATGCACACAGGATATTTAATATATAATAAGAATCACATAATTAAAGAACAAGTACAGAGACTGTTTGGCATTTTCTAGATCATTTGCCTTTTATTTACACATATATTTTACCTAAAAGTGTTCTTTTTTAAATGTTCTATTTTATAAACCTAATTCTTTCGCTATCTTTTTGCACCGTAATTTCTAGGACAGTAAAGCGCTTTGTAATATCGGAACAGGTATGTTATCCAATTTCTGTTGAACAGCTTTCCAAATTCCAAGAAGGCTTGTAGGCCAACGTCTGGACAATCCGCGTTTCCAAACACCAGTAGCGCAAAACTCCATGATATCAGAAGATTTAGTCAAGATATGAGTAAGGGTTATGACCTTGATACCAGTTTCTTGTTCCATTTTTCCCAGGGAATTAACAGAGGATTTTGATGTATAGCTGCTTGCTTTGTCTTAAAGCAGTTCTACTGATTAGTAACACTGTGTTTAAAGAGGAAATATTTCATGTTTGAGAACTGGGTATAATATATGTTCCTGATAATATGCGTAACTGGTTTTAGCATTTTTATCTACTGTCTTTCTTTTTAATTTGCTGTTATGTGAAAAACCTGTGACAATCATAAATCCCTTTGAAAATCTTTCGTTAGATTCTTTTAATCACGTTTGAAAATTTCTCTCCTCTTTTTATGATAATAAACGGATCTCTTTCTATTGTAGGCATTTAAATACGCCCAAGATTCATCTATTGTGAAAATATTTTTCCATCTTTATTCGGATAAATATTTCTTATAAAGAATTTTGCAGCGCGTTTTGAGTTCGCCTATATGTCGCAGAGCAAGATAATTCACATCATGTTTTTCGCCTTTTTAATATTAAAATAAGCTTTACTCACTTTGCTTATATTTAAAAGTAAGCATTGTAATGATTTTGAAAGACTTGGCGGATTTCTTTCAACATTAAAGATTGTACCTTTGCAACATTCGAATTGTTTTCCCTTGGCTATGTATTTGAAGCAGTGTTTCGACCTGAAGCCAAATTCTGACGTTTTTTGTCCTTCCATGTAGACAATATTGTCTACAGTAGCTTTAGATTAAAATCCATGGCTTTCGCCGTGTTTTTTAACAACCTGATATGAACAGTTTTCTTTCGAAAGAGCAAAAACATAGCCTTCTATCCATTGCTTCTTTAAAAGCGTCACTTTACATGAAAACAAAACTGTCAAGTAGCAGACGATAATTTATACTTTCAAAAATATAGCTGCAATTTAAAAAACTTCGAGCGGGCTATTTTGTTTTATACCAAAGCAAAATCATCAAAGAAATATCAAACAGCCTCTTTATTTCCTTTGCATGTTTTCTAAAACAATATTCTACAGCTGCTACGTTTTGACAAAAAAAATTATATATATAGTATATTAAAGAACAAAATATATACCGTCCTCTTGAAATAAAATGTGGAAACAAACGCCACTGAATTGAAATATTTAATATGAAAAAAAAAAAAAAAAAAAAACGCCGTTAAACATTTAGTGAAGATATCATGTACAAGCGAAATCTAAACTTCAAATGGCTGTCATAAATTTTTATTAAAAGCAAATAACGTTAAAGCGACATTAATGAAGCAAAACAATTGTTGCAAAACCCTGAAATAAGTAACGACATTTATTTGAATCTGCACACTATTTCTGAAATAGTATATTCAATAATATTGTTCTGGATTTGTGCCTGCTTTCTTATTTCTCAAATAATGGAATTAGTTTGTAACATCTAAGTAATGAACTTACTGCTTTGAAAGTTTAAAATTTGCATATCATTTCAGGGAAGTAATTTAGTTTCTTGCTTTGAAAGTTTATAATTTGCTCTGAGTCTTTGTTGAAAAATAATTTTGTTTAAATCTCTAAGAGTTAAAATTTCTATTATTTAAATAAAATAACAGTTCTTTATTCACAATATTTCAGTATGATTTTTAAATTATCCCTACGTCTAAATGATGATATTATAAAGAATCCTTTGACACGTTTGAACAGTTTATTCATTTATTTGTCAGAAAAAATATCTTTTCCATATCAGAAATGGATTTGTCTATTTAAATGCAAATTTAAATTGAAGTGAATTGGAAAGGGGACTATCCATTTCAATGGCAGTCTCGACTTAGCAATAGTGGATCTGGTGTTAAAGAACGTTTGTTAGATGAATACCATTTGTATTTTCTTTGAATTTTTAAAAACTTAAGAACCCTTTAATTTTACGTAAACATAATACTTTTACTAAGAAAATACTCAAAATTTTCATTCCTGTACGCGAAACATTTTCATTGTTTCCTTCCTGTGCTCAAAACAATTGTGAAAATATTTTAAATGGACACTTAGGATTGATATACGCATAAGTATAACTTATCTTCAAGTGACTATCATATCTTCAGTAATATTATTAAAATTTTAAATTTTCTGTGACTCTCATGTTTCTCGAACTTCTGTTTTGAACGATAATACGATATCCACTGGAATACATGAGTTAATCTTAAGTTCTTTTAAAACTCCACCCTTAAAACATAATTGGCACAAAAAATGAAACTAGTTTAAAAGGATATCTACGTTGATAGATAAATTTTTGTTATTATTGTGAGTTTTATTTATATTAATCAACCAATTAATGTTCTGAACCAGTACTGCCACTTCTCTTTTACCGTTTCTCCACCAGAATGCGCCCTAGAACACTCATTTTTAAATAAAGGCTAGACAGAGCAGCTTGCTGAAAGCCACGTTACTAGTTTGCTTTTCTAAGGGTTTCTGCCTTCGGGGTATCTTTATTCTTGCCGATAGCCAACTTTCACATTTAAATTACTCTGCTTAGCCTTTGGTTATTTTTATGCTTTAAATTTAAATTCTACTTTAAGTTCTCGCCAAAAATGCTGGTTGAATTGTACGCACTAGGTGTGCCTTCTGTTCTACTTATATAGTTTTATGCAAAAGAATCTTTTACAGTATTCTTACATTTTTGTTTCATATTAGACATAGCGGTAAGTCGCTTACAGTCTTGTTGTTGTTGCTTATGTTCACTTGTCTGGTGTAGTCAGCCCAAGCCCACGCAATTCCTCGCGGCAAGGAGCTCTAGATTACTCCTGTCGTTGGCAACAGCCTTGAACACTTAACTGGTGATAGGGCGATTTGGCTCAGTTCCGCCCCCCCCCAATTTTGATGGATGGGGACCCCTCTTCCCTTCCGCCAAACCACACGAGAGGACTTTCGGCTCGCCGCATATTTAGAGTGTCGCCATGCCGGACCGACACTGTACGTTTACAAACATCCATGCCTTCTCCAGGATTCGAAACCGGCCCTTCGGAACAGCAGTCAGCGAAGCCGCTAACCACTATACCGGTTGGGCGGCTCGCTTAGTCTTACGGAGGATTTGCCACAAGTTGCATTTAGTAAAAGGCATAATTCATATATTACTTATATATATTGTCTGAAAGTAATCCAAGGATTTGTTTTCAAAACTTTACTAGATCAGACGCACCTCTTCTTGACTTAAATTTAATGGGTGTTGACTCTTCACTTAATTTTAATCGGTATTTTTAAACTGAAATGGTATAGTTATGAAGACTTTCTCCTGCAAGAACATCATACATAAATTCTAGTTTAAATAGCATTTTTTATTATGAAGACAAACACGAAAATCATTACTTACATCCAGAGTCTTATTGCAATTTAAGCTGACAAGGTCTGGGCTGAAGAAGTCTTAGGGTTTTAGGGAAGGAAGTGGACAATGAAGTCCTAGAAACTGTTCTAGGATCCAGGCAGTCTCAATCAGGCTTCGGATGCCTTATTTTTTATTTCAGCAATCGTGCTAGTACTGCCCGAAAGTTCAAAACTTTAATGAACACAAATAATAAAATCATATTTGAACAATAATTTATGAACGATGAATTAGGCGCATGTACACTGAAGTGACAAAAGTCATGGGATACCTCCTAATATTTTGTCGGTCCTCCTTTTTCCCGGAGAAGTGTAGCAACTCGACGTGGCATGGACTCAACAAGTCGTTGGAAGTGCCCTGCAGGAATATTGAGCCATGCTGCCTCTATAGACGTCCATAATTGTGAAAGTGTTGACGGTGCAGGGTTTTGGGCACGAACTGACCTCTTGATGATGTCCCATAAATGTTCGATGGGATTCATGTCGGGCGATCTAGGTGGCAAGATCATTTGCTGGAATTGTCCAAAATGTTCTTCTAACCAATCGCGAACAATTGTGGCCCGGCGCATTGTCATCCATAAAAATCCCATCGTTGTTTGAGTACGTGAAGTCCATGAATGGCTGTAAGTGATCTCCAAGTAGCTGAAGGTATCCATTTCCAGTCAATGATAGGTTCAGTTGCACCAGAGGACCAAGTCCATGCCATGTAAAAACAGCCCAGACCATTATAGAACCACCACCATCTTGAACAGTGCCTTGTTGACAACTTGGGTCCATGTCTTCGTGGGGTCTGCGCCACACTCGAAGCCTACCATCAGCTCTTACCAACTGAAATCGTGACTCATCTGACCAAGCCACGGTTTTCCATTCGTTTAGGGACCAACCGATATGCTTACGAGCCCACGAGAGTCGCTGGAGGGGATGTCGTGCTGTCAGTAAAGGCACTCGAGTCGGACTTCTGCTGGCATAGCCCAAGGAAGACAAATTTCGAAGCATTGCCCTGTCAGACATGTCCCTCGTACGTCCCACATTGATTTCTGCGGTTATTTGACGCAGTGTTGCTTGTCTGTGAACATTGACAACTCTACGCAGATGTCGCTGGTCTCGGTCGTTAAGTGCAGGTGGTCGGCCACTGCGCTGTCCATGGTGGGATGTTATGCCTGAAATTAGGTACTCTCGGTACACTCTTGACACTGTGGATCTCGGATTGTTGAATTCCCTAACGATATCCGAAATGGAATGACCCATGCGTCTAGTTCCAACTACCATTCCGCGTTCAAAGTCTGTTAATTCTCGTGGTGCGGACATAATCATGTGAAAGCCTCTTCACATGAATAACTTGAACACAAATGAAAGCCCTGCCAAAGCACTTCGCATTTATACATTTTCTACGCGATACTACTGCCATCTGTATATTTGCATATTGCTATCCCATGACTTTTGTCACTTCATTATACTAAACGATGGCTTTATGTATTTTGATAACAAGTTTTTAACTTAAAGTCTCGTCTCACTTAGGGCACCCTATCTTTCTAGATAATAATGCTCTGCAAGCGATTGTTGCAAAATTAACCAAAGAAATTGCTGAACGTTTAGTAACTAGCTATCTTAGTTATTAGTTCTTTACCAAGTGAAAATTGTGATCTATAACAACCTAAGATATAATTTCAATTCCACGAATGGTTTCACACATCAAGCACATGAAATGGAAAGAAAAAACTCAGTTTTTAGTATTATTTGAATTTTGAATCATCTCCTGAACCGTGCAGCCACGGGTCATGTAACATTGATGTTTCACAAGATTAAGTGTCGATATCGGCAGGCTCATTTCGAGGAAAATATGAACCTAAGCCGAAATAAGGCGACTTTATTTCCATAACAGTTCATGAACACAAAACTGTTCCCGCTTAAAGCTTCTTAAATGTATCATCATTTATCACGCATACACATATCTAGAGTTGGATTTTAACTATACCTTTCTTGTAGAATTTATTTAATGGGTCTGGGTCATAATCCCGACAGTCGGAATCCCAACTGTCCAAAACCCCGACAGGGCCGAAATCCCGACAACCCAAAGTCCCGACACGGTCGAAATCTCGACAGGGTCAAAATCCCGACAAGCCAGAATCCCAACAGGGTCAGAATCCCGAGTGTCCAGAATCCCGACAGGGTCGAAATCCCGACTGTCCAAAATCCCGACAAGCTAATATCTAAATACAAACACTCAATTTAGCTTAATAAAATGCAATTTTTAACTAACTATTACATATTACTAATTAAAAGTTTACATCAAAAAATCATAAAAATTATGTCATTACTTAAAATAATTTTTAACAAATTGAAATGACCGTTAAAATTTGAAATGAAGATTTATAAAATTCTTTTTATTAAGAAAAAGAAAACATCACTTACACATGCAAACGACATATTTACAGTGACACATTGCGAGCGATAGTACGAAGATATTCCATCACAGGTCGATTATCACGATCGTCCACAACAGTCATAATTCTCCTTTCTCTGTCATCATCTACCTTCCTACGTTTCGGTTGTTGTTCTCCGCGAAGAATGCATTCAACTTGGTATTCCACATGCTCCTGTTCTTTTTGAAATCCTTCTATGATGTTATAAACGCCAACAATGGCCCGTCCAGTTAAGGTCTTCCATCTTCTGTGCCAATCCTCGACAGCATTTTGAGTGCGCGGAGCATTTATAGCTGCCTATTCTAGATCACTAATAATTCTAGATGGCCTCAGTTCAATATTATTTTCTCAGTGAAATCAATTAAATCTTGGAATAATCTTTTGTAATTTTCTTCAGATTTGCTAGTCATCAAAGCATATACTAGCTGCAGCTGTGGAAGTATGTTAAGGGGTCATTAGGCCTTATTGGGATTTCGCCCGTGTCGGTATTTTGACCCTGTCGGGATATTGGACAATCGGGATTTCGACCCTGTCGGGATTTTGGCTTGTCGGGATTTCGACCCTGTCGGGATTTTGGTTTGTCAGGATTTTGGCTTGTCGGGATTCCGTCTGTCGGGATTCTGGCTTGTCGGGATTTCGGCTGTCGGGATTATGTCCGGATACCATTTAATATAAATAAGTTAAACTTTCAATTTATTTGTATATGTAGATAAGTTTAAAGTCTCACTATATAAATGCACTGCCCTACAAATGAAAAATTACGATCGTCTTTTGTTGAAAAAGCATGTTTTCATGGTTTTATAATAGTTGTCTGACAGCTGATCTTAATTCCTAACGTGTTCATTGTAAGTTCATATTCGCAGCTCACGCAATTATCGTAAACATTGAGACAAATATTACTGGCTTTTCACGCGTTAATTTCATCCGTTGCTTTATTTCATTTACAACTAAAGAATTCTACATCACATACCTAGCATGCATCTTTGCATGATCGAAATATATAGCACACTAGTCACCATTTAAAACCCCTAATTATTCAACTTGCTTATGAATGAATGAATTACGGGCATTATTTCAGATAAAAAAAAATTTAAGATTAAACGATGTTAAGGTTTTTTAATAGACATGAGTGACTGACATAGTATTATTTATGATATTTTTATTTAACAGCTGATCATCTTATTATTTCAGAATTACGTTTATTTCATTTTGAAAGTTTCCGTTTCCCTGTAGATACTATTATCTTGTATGTATGCTATGAATTACGGATAACAGACATTACGGAAGCAAACTTTGTGAAATCTGATTATTAGATGCTGGTATCAAAATTTGAGTTAACAAAGCTTCACCTTCTTTAGAGTCCAAATGCTATCAAAAGGTACAATAATTATCCTACACTTTCATAAATGCTTAACTTCCTTTCCTCCAAGAATCATCAGAAACCTTTTTAGGAATCAACAACTAACATGAAATCAATTATTGCGCAACCTTCTGCGGAGAAGCTAAAGTAGAAAATGGTTGAACTTTCGCTAACAAGATCTCTCTTGATTTAACATTACTTATTCATTGCAGTAACAAAAATAAATATTATATTTCCCTTAAGCATGCTGAATAGTAAAATCCTTTAAGTTCTGAAAAAGTATTTAGTTAAATATTAATAGGATAGGTTTTCCCAGCATTAAAACTTATTTTTAAAAAACTCATATTTAAAGTCTACTCAAGTAGCTCTTCTATAAACGTTCGGCGTATTCTTATCTTGTGTTTCGTATTTTCCCCGTGCAACAAAACTTTCGGAGCAGCTTTTTGTCATTTCATAATGCATGGGTATTATATTTCAAACTAGCATACTTAAAGAACTTCGCCTGATTGCATTCTCGGAATAACTTGGTTGCTTTTCTAAAGGTTAATGTTTATTTCTGGAGAAAAGAAAATGACTTATTTTATTTGTTTTAAATGAAAGGCATGAATAGGAAAATTCTCTTTCTATTCTCCTGGAATTCCGAATGTTTAGCGTAAGAGAGGAAAATTAAAACAGCGGAATTTAATTATTTCAGCAATAGTGCATATTTATTGTACAAATCAAAACATAAACTTCATTAAATACGCATACATTTCAACCTAATAATAACCAAGACATTTGAAGTCTTGTAAATAATGCTTTTATTTTGTTGTTTTACACTTGTGTAGGTACAAAATACCAATTAGAATTTAATATTATAGACCGTGTTTACTTGTGTATCCACCCCGTTTTATTGTTTTTATTCTACGAAAATGAAAAGGAAAAATTATGCTAATTATAAATTTCCAAAGGACATAGTCGCAGTAAGAACAAAACAAATGCCGCCCAACCGAGATAGTTGTCAACGATGCTGACTGCGATACTGGAAAGGCCCGGGTTCGAATCCCGGATAAAGCATGGATGCTTGTAAATGTATAGTGTCTGTGTAGCATGGAGGTTCTCTAAATATGCGGCTAGTCGAAGGTCCTCTCGAAAGGTTGATGGTAGAAGAAGAGGGGTAAAAGACCCTCGGACATGTCTTCCCTGTGTGTTCTGCTTCAAAATTGTGGAGAGGGGCTGATTTAAAGTCGTCCTGTCATCTGTATGATACTCAAGGCTCTTGCCAACGACAAGCGCAAACACGCCTACTTGCCGCGATGAAATTCGAGAGCTTGTTCTGTAGAGTCATTAGGTTAATTGGAAGCAGAAAAGATGGCCTTCGCCGGGGATCGAACCACGGACCTCTGGAATATCGGCCCAGCGTGCTAACGTTACACCACGAAGGCACGCTAGGGAAGTGGGAGAAATAACTTATATACTCCCCTTTTTAAAGGACGACTAGAGTTTTAGGGGACCTAGTCGCCTTATCCTGGGTGCGGAGAATCATCATCCACAACCCTTTTAGTTCGGGCGCCACTTGTAGAGTCATTAGGTTAATTGAAAGCAGAAAAGATGAAAAATATGCAACCGTCTTCCCCCGGAATCGAACCACGGACCTCTGGAATACCGGTCCAGCGTGCACATCATGAAGGCACGCTAGGGAAGTGGGAGAAATACCTTATAGTTCTGATATCATGCAAGGCTAGTGACAACAACAACAACAAAACAAATGAAAATTATTTATGAATGAATAATGTGAAATACCACAGCATTTTTTCTTTAAAAATACATCTACGTCCAATCAGAATACATAGATACATAGTGGTACTAACACTTCTTTTTACTTTTTTGTATCTTGAGTCTCATCTACTCGTTTCCTGAACGTCTTGAGAAAGGAAGAAATTACGAGAATATTTAAAACATTTTAAGAACCTTGTGCTAACAGTGAGTAAATGCGCGATTTAAGTACTGTGTTTGAAGGATGAATATTAATCAATGTATAAATTTATATCTTTATTCCATATCATAATCATTAGTGATACTTTATTATATTTATTCAAAGAGAAAGACTAATTTTGATTCTTTCTGTAGGTAGAACAAATGACTAATAAAAATTAAAGATTAATCTTTAAACAAACCAACAAAATCCATGATTGTAAAGCAAAGGAAACATAAAATGCAGAGTGGTTATACAGTCAGAAATTGGTGTCAACAGTTAACCGTTAAGTATTTGGCTATCCGTCGATACTAGATGAAACTCTGGCTTGGGTCTTCTGTCATTCTAACAGATCCTTTGTTAGGAATGGAACCATGACTCCTAAAAATTTGCTCGAACTCGTACAGGAACCGCCTAGTGTCTAGAAAAAGGTATACGAAAGCACAACAAACATTTCAGAAAAAGTTCGAAGCCAGTATCTAAGATTATCAACGGCAAGGAGCAAACCCACACATACATGCAGAACATAATATTGTCACACGGACAGTATGTAAATCTACGAAACCACTGCTACTCGCACATCATTAGTGACGTTATTTTTCAGTTCACTGGAATCAGAAATGAAAACAAATTCCCAACACTTTGAAATATGAAACTCAAAAAACTGTTATTTTTGCTTAAAACGAAACTTGTGATGTATAGTATATAATTAGGCGGTATGAGAGAAAGCTTTAGGTTTCAAGCCATTGGACCAAAACTAAAAATATATTCTACATTTTGGAAAACTAATTCGGGAAATTGTGTTCTAGAAACGTCTTTTATTGGACAGAGTAATGCTATAATAACTAGCAACAATGTTAAAGAATATTTATATTGAATCTTATGTTATGTGTTTTGTAAATTAACAAGAAATACTCAGCTATGATTTAGAAGGCAAACCAAAGATATAGTCGGAAGTGAATAGCCAATAGAACTCAGAAAAAGAATTTGTTGCATCACAAAAATGATAAATATCATATATCGTTGGCAAAGATTTGTCATTAGAATACATCTCTAAAATAAAAATTAAAAAGGAAAAGAAGTATAGATTTTTCTAAAGGGAATATGTGAAAACGATTCCAGTAAAATTTGTCCTTGGATAAGTAGACCTTAATTAGAAATATCGTCAAATATTTATGCTTTTAGAGCAATGATGCTAATGATATTTCAATATTTGCATTCTCTAAATAAATTAAATTATTAAAACATTATTTCTATAATCTAAAATGTGCTTGAGGGAAAATATATTATAGCTGCATCCACTTATAGTGACTGAATTTTGAGCATTTCAATGAAGCCTAGTTAAGATCTAATAATGATCGTCTAATATTTGCTTCCCTGAAACTTATAAAATATAATTATGTTCACATTAATATCGCAAGTCTCATATCAGAATTCTAATTTCAAACATATCAGATGAATTATTCCATTAAAATGAGTCGCTGAATTTACTAGGGAATTAAACTCTGGTAATTTCTAAAGATCTTAATTATTCGTGTCACTGTGAAATCGATTGTCTCCGTTTTGTGAATCTGGTTTCAATTTAACGTAATTTGTGAAATTCTATTTGACGCTTTGATAGTTTACGCATGTAAAACTGAATATATGCGTCGCTTTCGAAAAATTTCCGCACAGCGCATGGATGCAGTTTACGCACGTTATAAGCTTTAGTTACGCACGTTACAAGCTTTAGTTCAGGAAAATAAGGCTTTCTTTGCTTCATGTATATTGAAAAAAGCATTTTTTGAACTTTTATTATCCCCAAGATCAATCTCCAAGGTTATTATTAGATTTAATTATCTTCAAAATTAGAAAAATAAACGTTTTGTTTTCATAAATATTTTTATTGAATTTACACTTTTTAATAAACCTTCGCGATTATTGTCGTTTAACATTCTTTAATATACCACTGCGATTTATCATTTTACTTAAACCATTGTTCTGAATCTTTGTACCGTTCTAGTTAAACCAGTGCAAAACCTTCAAATGAATATTAATCAAAAATATATATATATTTTTTAATTCTAAGAATAATAAAATTAAAAGTGAGAATGTTAAAAACAGTAGAACGCAATTTTAACAAATTTGTACAGGCAATTTGTATAGTCTCTAGGTACCGTTGTTTTATCACAATGCGAGAAACATACATACAGTTATGCAGTTTCTTCATTATTTAATTTCTCTAAGTGTAACACAGGACGAAAATATTTGGTGGCAACAATTTAAAAAAGTGATTCGCCGTTTATAGTGAATGAATGCAAAATGCCAAAACAAAATTAATACCCTATCTGGGCTAATTGCCACTTTGGTCTTAAACGTTTTGTAAAGCGATCTTATAAGAAAACTGAATATTGACATAACAAACTGAGAAAAGATTGAAAAAAAAAAAAAAAAAAAAAGGAAAATCTATGCCAATACTGTCAAGTGTTTCGGAATGCTGCATAGGGGATTCGAAACGCATATTAGTATACTGCTTTTAAAATTTTTGTATTCTTGCTGTTGAACTGCAGAAGCCCCGCTGATACCTCTGCTCAGAGGTGAGGACTGGATATTCCACTTTTATGGTGAACTGCAGATAGCGTAAGTGCGAAGAAAATGATGCTTAATGATAAGACAAAAGACAAAAACCTGGGCTAGTAGGAGTGAGTGTAACAGCTGAATGGTAGACTGCAAGCTCAGCGAGAGCGTAAAAAACCTTAGCAAACCCTTTTGGGCAATCGTTAAGATATAAAACCTTTCAAATTTTTTTATTATTTAAATAATTTTTTTTCATGTCATAAAATTGCAATTCGTTTTATGAGCATCGTTATTTCTTTCTATCAAACTATTTGTATCACAATAAAGTTTATAGCTCTCACTTGATGACGAGTAATTTAAGCTCCAAGACTGGCCATTCAAATGAGCCAATATACGAATGTTGAGGAGATCATAAGAGGCGAATTATCTTCCTGCCTAACCGAATGCATGTAGGGAAATAGTCAGTCCTGCATAATAACGAAATTGTTTAATTTCATCAAAATTTCTTCCATTAAGTATCTGAGAGATAATCTTTGTGAACAGTTTCATTTCAAATGTTCAAATCATTTAGTTAGATAATTGCTATATATGAAACAAAAGATATAAAATTCCGAAGCAAAACTGCCCGTTCATATTGCATTCTGTCTAAGCATGAAAAGTAGTTGAATGTTTGGAAGAGATTTACTCTTATATATATATCAAAGATTCAAATAAGAAAGAAAAGGAAAATTCGAATATCTTTGTTCTCAAAGTATATTTTTAGAGTTTATCATTTCTCTCCCGCCCAGACATAAAGCACGTTTTTTGTTTTCCATATTTTTGTTTCATTTTTTAGCATTCATAACAAACAGCTCTTTGCCAAAGTGCTGAACTATATTTAAAGAATATTTTAAATCAAGATTTAAACCGAGATTTCTTTTGTTATTCAACTTATTATCCAAGCTGTAAACATTTGATTTAAATTGTGATCGGAGCAACAGTGCATTGTCTCATTAACTGATAATATCATTGATAATGATGTATGTGCCAGTTACAGCAGGGACAACTTCTGGTGATACATTTACCGGCATACAATATAATTAACTGTGTTTCTTCATTACGTGAAGAAAGAAGGTGATTCAACAGCTAAGAATTAAGACAGTAAAATATTACGTAATTATTTCAACCTAGGGAATAACTTAATAGCTTCATCAAGCTTTCCATTGTATGCGAAATGGCTGTTTTAATAAGTTGTGCTTTCAGAACATCCATTCGTTTCCTTTCTTAAAGCAAGCTATTCTTACACAACTTCACCTTGAGAAAGCTAATTAAATGTCAGCTCTTTCATGATTTTAAATATTTGTCTTCCATGGACTCATTTTTGTAGTTCAGAATAACTTTTCTCATTAGTTTTTCGCTAACAATTAGACTGCATTGTATGCACATTAAGCAGTTACTTGTGCATATGGTTTCCCAAAATTGCAGGTGATTGTGCGGGAAAAAATTGCGAATCATACGGAGAAAGTCTCGACCTTCTGATATTAAAATGGTATAATATTAATGCATTTTGAAAATTAAATAATGTTAAATTGACTTATATTCCTGGCTTTATAGCACTTTGGATTATGTGCTGACTCGTAGTTTCTTGTTTTCCTGATAAAATATTAGTTACCGTTTAATAAATATTATTAGCATATAAGACTAGATTTTGTAAATTATTACGTTTAAATTTGAATTCTTGTATTATAAAAAATTATACATTTTAACTTAGTAGCTTTATTTGGAAACGCGAATGCATTTCGTTTAAATTTGTATTTTTTCAGTATTTTTATTAATTTTTGTAATATTTCATAAGAAATGAAAGCGGCTGTCTAAAGGAAGAGTTCAAAATTTTTGGATGCACTGTAATAATTAATAATTTATAGTATTTCATCAGCTAGTTTAGGCTGAACAGAAACGCAATTGTTTTTCTATGAAATTGAGTTCAACTGAGGTCTGATCTACCTTCTCTCAAAAACTCTGAATCAGATTTTAGTTGTACTCCTTTCCGTTCTTAACTTATTTTTTTTGCAATTTTTTTCTAATTTAAAAACAACATTGGAATTTAAAAAAATTATTTTACATAACTAATAATTTTTATTAAAAAAGGATCCATTCCAGGAAGATCCTAAATTGTAAAACCAACTACATTTTAAAAACATGAATCGAAATTAAAGACGATGCCTTAATATTTTTGAAAAATTTTAATAACTTATTTTAAGCGGATATATCAAACATAATAAAATACATTCATACTATTGATACTAAATAAAATACATTCATATTTTCATGTTGCCTAATTCAGGTCAACAAAACCTGAATAATCCAAGACAACCGTATCACATTTCGTTCCACATGACCTTCTGAGCATCTACGGATAAAAATAAAATACACAATAAAATAAACGGAAATTGAAAAGAAAAATGAGAAAAATATATACATTATTTACACCCCATGCTCAAAAATTATGCGATTACTTCGACGTGATAACTATCGCCGAATACATAATTTTTAGTACATAATTTAAAAAATAAATTACGATAAAAATATAAAATATAATTGAACAGAAAATCTAGTAAAAACGCGTCGATTCACACTGAAAATACAGCTGTTAAATTAAACGTCGAATTTAAAATTTACTCAATAGATTCGTAACAAATTTGCCAATTATAATTTTGTAAAAAGCATTATTGCGAAAGAATATTAAATCCTTTAAATTCTTTTATAACTATTAATAATTGACAATTAACGTTAAATCTTCTTGCACTAATGCTACTAGCATTAAAGAAATTAAGAAAACTTTAAAAAAACTCTGTTTTCATAATTTACACAACCTGTAAAACTCAAAAAGACGCTATTCCTATTTTTTCGTAAAGCACGCTTGGATCTTAGTAGCGAGGTTACCATTTGATGCAAACTTCATTCTAAGATAATAATGGTCAAACCTGACAATGCATTATGTATTAAAACAACCCCTCCAAAGAGCCTAAAAGCCTAGAAATTTACCATTTACGAAGATGAAAGTTTGTGGAATTAAGGAAAATGACACTACATGAACGATTTAATTTTGAATGCGGCACAAACTTGCATTAAAATTTTCGGTGAAATACGACTTTTCAAATGATTCACTGTGAACATATAATAACAAACCTGTGTAGATTTCTTCATAATTCTTCATAAGACGCTATTCCTATTTTTTCGTAAAGCACGCTTGGATCTTAGTAGCGAGGTTACCATTTGATGCAAACTTCATTCTAAGATAATAATGGTCAAACCTGACAATGCATTATGTATTAAAACAACCCCTCCAAAGAGCCTAAAAGCCTAGAAATTTACCATTTACGAAGATGAAAGTTTGTGGAATTAAGGAAAATGACACTACATGAACGATTTAATTTTGAATGCGGCACAAACTTGCATTAAAATTTTCGGTGAAATATGACTTTTCAAATGATTCACTGTGAACATATAATAACAAACCTATGTAGATTTCTTCATAATTAAAACTGGCCAAAACATGTAATGACAGAACAATTTTGGAGGCACTAATGTCAGAACACTGAGATATAGATGCGTAGCAGTATTGCTTAGCATAGATAGTTGATGCCTAAAGCGTCCATCCATTTTGAAAAAGAAGCAGTTTTGAAAAAAATTATTTATTTTAATTCACATTGGTGGCCACAATTTATTTGGCACTCTAATCTTACCTATTTTCAAAATATTTACAATTTTGATACTACAGCGATAGAAACGAGCATAGCCCTTTATCGGGCCCAGGCCATTTATTTTCAAAATTCATATTTTATGCAACTATTAGAGAAAAGTAGCTCGTTTATGACCAAAAATACTATTTTTGGAATTCTATTGTTGTTGTTGTTGTTTATAATAGGGGTGGTAACATATTTACCACCGCCCGGTATAAGCAATGGCATTTTACTGAGTTGTGCAAAAGAAAAAAATCATAATTACAAAAATATCACAAACAAACATGTATTTTTGATGAAAACTATTTATTCTTGATTATTTAAATATACATATAATATAAAATCGATGATTAATATAAAATTGATTACAGATATAAATATAACCAAATGCACTACTTCTACTGATTTTAATTTTAATTTTTATTTATAACATGAAGCAGCACAGAATGGTACATGATATGTTGAACATAACACCTTGGTACGTTTCTGATTTACTTTTATGCACCTTCAGTAACTTTCTCCTCTGACTGGCACGTGTGTTCTAGCCATTAGTTGATCGGATTTCCCCTTGGAATAGCATTTTCTTTTTTTGCTGATACCCAGTTTGATTGCAGTTTTCGTTTTTTACTAGAGAAGCCTCCAATTGGGCTGCGAGTTACTCTCAACCTAAATTCAAGTCTTTTTCCCAGTGTAAACTTCAAACTGATATAGGTCACCAATTGATGCGTTTGATCTAGCCCAAATCTTATAAACTCTTTTTACAGGCTTCCCTGGCCATTGTGGACCTGATCCCTGGCCATTGTGCTTGTTTCATTGTGGACCTTCCTTTGAATTTTACCATTTTTTCATCAATAGATTGAAGTCTGAATATTTTTCTTGAATTTTTATCTAAATGAGTGATCAAAGAACGCATTTACTGTAATTTGTCAAATTCTGGCTCATTTCAAGGGACAGCCTTTTGATTGCCATTGATATGCAAATTTGAAAGGATATTTTTATAATCTCTATGCTGGTATAATTGACGAGATTTCTTGATTATTAAAAAAAAAAGAGTCAGAAGACCAGCACAAATCTAAGGTAATTTATTCATCCCCTTCATAATTAGGATTTCCCGAAAAGCCTGCAGTTCTTGCGTGAGGGAGTCCTTTTTCGGAATCTTCAGGATCTGAAGGCAGTGCAAAATAAAGCTCTACAGCTTCATAGGTGATTATTTTTTTTTTCTTTTTCTTCAATGCGTTTACCTAAAATAATATTCATTAGATTTAATTAGTTACTTATATTTTGAAATCACTTGAACATACTGATCAAAATATTACCTTTATAGGATTCTAAAGTAATATTTTAATTCTAATGTCTAAATACATAAATATTTATGTAATCTTAAATTAATTCTAAAATATTTTCCATAATATTTATAATAATTAATATTAGAAATAATTAATTACTGAAATGCTAATATAAAAGTATTAGATATACAAAGAAATCAAGTACCATGCCAAACAAAATGCTATTTCTAAAGCGAAACATATTAGTAAAACTGTGTTTCTATCAGGCAGTGGTAAATTATTTACCACCTCTAAAATCACTGAGCGTGCCTTGGTAAATAATTTACCACCAAATTCAAATATGTATAAAACAAAATATTTCGCTATATTTTTTAAATACCTAATACAAATTAGCTATCAAACCTTTAAGATACAAAATATATGAATATATAGCTTTTAACGTATTTTTATATATCATTACACAATAAAATAAGAAAAGAGTATGTGCTTACCCTCTCCATTTTGCTTGAAAACTGGATGAATGCAGAAATGTTGCGTTTTACGTAGCCTCTACAGCCATCTATTACAGAAAATGTGAAGCTCTAGTTTCAGAGGAATATTCCTAAAATCGGGCGCTGGTAAATAATTTTCCTTATGCTGCTATAAAACAAATTGCTTACTGGTAAGATATTTACCACCGCCTGTAAAAGGGATAGAAGATTGCTGCAGTATCTAAACAGTATGAAAGCGTAAGCGGAAAGAGAAAGGGAATGTCGCGGTAGTAATGCAGAGGAGGGAGTCAAAGGTTTTGGTTGACAATTACTTTGATTGGGCAAGATATCTGCAGTATGCGTTATGCAAGATCGCGTGATTAATTTGAATGACGCAAGTTAGACTTACAACGCTAATTTTAGGACAGGAGATGAAGTTTCGAAATGAGATAAAAAATAAAAGAGGTTATAGGGAATTAAATTTAGAAGTTCGCTTTGATATTTTTTATCTTACACATTATTTTTTATCTTACATTATATAGATGTGTGTGTATACATGGAGCAGGTACTCAAATGAGATACAAAAAACAATTTCCAAAAAACTTCTTTGAACAGCTGTTTCCATCTGCACCCTTATCCATAAAATTACATATCGGTATTCACGTGGTAGTAAACACTGCTCGAAAGTCATACGGAAAATAAAACATTACGCCAACAGCACACTTTTACCTACCATTCTTCAGCCCTGTCTACAACCCTAACGCACTATTTATTTCTTTACAAAATTCGCTTATATCGGTTCCCTAAGTGTGCCTTTACATTTGGTCAGATATTTTAATTACCCTATATAAGTATTTTAGAGTAGTTTTATTACAGTATGATATATCATATTTGAAATTAACTATCAGTCTAATATAATGAATGCCTTCGTTGAGAAGTTTTAAAGGGAAACTTGCTCGTGTTCAAGATATATAAGGGCGGGTACGTCTCTGGCAGCTAAATCCTTCGCGTAATTTAAACCCGGTTCGAAGTATTAGTGTAATATATTGGTTATGATTATTTTGACTTCAATAGTTTAAAATTCAATTCGTATTCAATCTTTAATGATTCAATGAATTATACTGGCGTATCCAATTTCACAGATCAAATTAATATCATATAGTTTGAATCTTCGTTCATAAAAATAAATAATTTTGTAGAGTTTTATAAATACCGTATTTTCCGGCGTATACCCCATTTTTATACACATTTTTGAAGGATGAAACTTTATTCCTGATCATTATAGTGAATTCACAGTTTTTTTTTAAATAAAAGTAATACAAATACAAAGTAATACTTTCTGCAAATAGCCATTCTATATGGAAAAGAACACCTTTTAATCGTCTTAGTCAAAACCCAATCACTCCTCTCCAGGGCAAAGTGTAAAGTCATTTGAAACCTCTTCTAAATCAACATCTGAGTTCTCATAGAACAAATTGTCCTCTGCACTATTCAGTGCATTACTAATGCCACACTTATTAAATGATTTAACCACTGTCTCTGTTTTCACAGCATCCCATGAAGCTTTGACCCATTCACAAACTTGCGAAATGCTAACTTTGCTTTTCCATTGTATTAGTATTCAACTTTATAACACTTTATTAGTATTGAAAACTTTTATATTCATATTAGTATTGAAAACTTTTATATAAACAATTTGAATTTTCTATTTATCTTTAAATCTGCAAGGAATAAACTCTTATTAAAGGCAGAAAACGGCATTAAACAAATGCTGGGAATAAAAATCGAAATTCACGATAAGGAATAGTGGAGTAAAAAGAAATATTTATCCTCTCGGTATGCAAAGCTGGGGTAAAGAATCTATTGAGCAACAGTCGTAAGCGTTTAGTAATCCATAATATAAAGTTTATTTTCTTTCTTTTCAAATAATTTCTTTCTTTACTTTAAATTTAAGTTGGGAAGTTGATGTCCTTGTAAATCATAAATTATTTAAATTTCTCGTTCAAAAAGATGATTTCCTTCCTGAAAGTCATTATCTGAAGTTTTAAATTTCTTTCGCTTGCACTAGAATCCGGAAGCATCTGAGGCAACGTAAGAGGAGCAGTATTTATTTATATTATGTTTATGTACCACAAATATGCATCATGGTAGAAATACTTTATATATGTATTTCATTTCTTCTTTCATACAATTTCAAGAATAACTCACAGAATAACATTTTAATAAATATAAGTTTAGAAAACTTGCGGTTATCTTAATGAAGCAATATCTATTCTCTTCACTGTTCAAAAATGTTATCAGTATTCCTGGTCAATCAAGAATCTTTTAACCAAAAAGTGTTTAGAATGTAACAGCACCGTATGCACGTGCACACACACATATACATATATATATCACTATAATGAAGCAATAGAATCAGACGCTGTGATGGAACAGACTTAAATGAAGTGATGTTGGAGAAACATTTATAGCGTAAATATTGAAGATATTGGATTTCATAAACGTTAATTCATAATGAAAAGCAACTTGACAACCGAAGCAGATTAAATATTCATTTTTATTTCAGTAAATATGCTGCGGCTACAAACAACTTTGCATTCTAATTTGTGCCTACTTCAGAAATGTTTAGATTTTTAACAGCTTTCCAGTGAAAAGACAGCAAAAAAGCAGCAGTCTGTCTAGGCCGAAGTGCAGAAAGCACATGACTTCTGTTCAGGATGAAGTCATAATTCATATGAGTTAGTTTCGGTTCTCAGTGCATTCGATTAGACAATTAACACTGCTGTAAAGTTTTTACTGGCTACTTCAGTTTTAGTTCTATTTACATAACCAGTGTTAGGTAAACCTTATATGAAATTGATTAATCTCGAAATTACGTAGCGTAAGAAAAGATTACTATTCTTGGAATAGAAAGGAGGAAAGCACAAATTTAAACTAATCATAAAAGGGCTATTGATTATTTAAATTATAATTTATCTTTATCGCCCATATACATATATATATATGTGTGTGTGTATTTTTTAATGTATAATAAATATATTTTAAACTTTTTTTTTTCTAAAACCAATTTATAAAAGGAAAGCAAGAACTACAAGCAAGATAAAAATTCTAAACATTCGAATGAACACGTTAGAAGATTTAGAACAAATATGTTTTTGAATTCCGGAGAAAAATTTCATAGCTTGCGTTCCATATTTTATTTTATTTTTAGAAAGCAAACAGCAAACCTTTTGATGAAAGTTATTAACTCAATTTTATTTTATACAAAGAAACTCAAAGCTATTCAAAAGTATTACATTTCATTGGAACAGATTGTAAAGGATTTTTCAGTTTCCTTACTACATGCAATCGTGGTGTAACTGGGAGCATATCCCACTAACAGCTGGAAGTCCAGATTTCGAATCCCGGCAAGGGCATTGCAAGGACTTTTTAATCTGCATTCTTAATCTTTGCCAAAATTCCTTGTATACTTGGTTATAATACCTAAGTCGCACAATTAGTTTTAAAATTTCTTATATTCACCATGCATTGTTCTAAAGTACTTTAATGGAAATCATATATATCATCAGAATTCTCATAGCTACCATACATTTGTAAAGTTAATAAAAGCTTCTTGAAAGGGAAAAAAATATACTACGCACGGGGTAAAATACTGAAAACAATATTTTGAAATTATTCATCTCTAATTCCATGCTGTTGGCCTCGAAGTGAGTGCTTACAATATTTTACTTATCTAGTATTAAAGTCTTTTAAAAAGTTTTCAACAATCGATATATCTATATTATTATTACGTTAACTAAAATCAACACTTATTTAAAAAAATTACGTAGACAACTGTTAACAGTTTGCACTCTGCTTGAAAGTTAAGAATTTTTGCATAGTTGGATTTTTTGCGTATGGCAGATAGATTTTGAGATTCACACACAATTCACAGTATCATAGCACAAACAGATGCCATTTATTTTGCACAAACTACAAATATGTTTATTTTTACATATTCGTATTAAAGGCAGCATTTGAAAAAAAGTTGCATTAACAGTTTGCAATAACGTTCTGAGAAGTTAATTTTGAATTAATACCAATACTTTCTTTCAGTCCTCTATATTTCTTCGTAAAACACCTGTATTTATCCATCGTCATTTTGGAACAAAGGAAACCCTCTTATTTTCGAAGGCAGATAAATAAATTACTGCTTTTTTTATTCCACAAAATAAAACTAAAAATATTAATTTTGGGAGAAGAAAAATGACTGACTGCATGTGATATTTAAAGCAATTATATTATTATTATGATGTAATTCTGCATAGATTTGTCCGACAGATATTTATCATTTACATTTTTTTTCAAATATTGTTAAATCATTTTACAAATATGCTGCTTTCATATCTTAGATGTAAATTAAATGGATCATCTGATTCTGCATGCTTAAATTGCATTAACCAGTTAGTCGATATGATATAAATTATGCTATAATACCAGAAAAGCTGTTGAATACACATTTAAAAAATTATGCAAAATTCGGTTAATGCAAAATCTTATCATCATATTTTTTCTCGAGAGACTCCATAACTTCTAGAGGAAACGTTTGCATTTTGAATTTGTAAAATATTTTGTATTCTTTTCAATGGTTCCCTTGAAATGCTATTTGATTTTTTTATATTTAAAACAGACATTAATTTAATAAAACAGATTTATATGAAGCTCCTTCCATTTGCCTGCTGTTTGGAGCAAATTTCTACATATACCATTTTATATACTGAAAATTTAAAATATCAGTTTATGTTTTGAAATACCTTCTCCATTTATCGTTCGAAATACCTTCAAGCTATTTACTTAGAGAGTTAGTAACGCTCTTCAATTGCGATTGTTGTTTCGATCTTCTTAACTGTCTCTCAAGTAATGACAAAGAGGTTGTACTTCAAAGGATTTCTGCTCATTGCGGAGTTAAGGTTAATGAGGTCACCGATTTCACGGCTAAGAAGAGAGCTTCTGTCCTTCAGTAATATCCCAGCCTGGTCTCCTCTACAGCGCCATTAGCTCAATTGTTGGGAAAGCCCTGAGAGACACCTTTTAAAAACATGTGGTAGAGAAAAATAGAAATAAACCATGGTTTAGACAGATTCTTGAAATACCCGAACGAATAGCTAGAAAAAGATCTGTCGCATTATTCTGTCTTATAACTGGCCATAACTGCTTTCGTAAGGACTTTCAACGCATCAATTTCACTCCTGACTCTCTTTGGCCCTTATGCAGTCTTAAAGACAACATGGACTTGCGACAACTCCACAAATGCGCAGCCCTTCCTCGTGCTTCGATTTGGGAGTGCTACTGGATTGCGAGGAACGTCTTGAACGTCTGATATACTGATGCCAATTTTCTTGTCTTTGTTTTGTATTTTATTTGATGTTCAGCTTTTTTATAATGTGGTATCAGAAATAAAAGTAAAAATAAAAAAAAAAAAAAAAAAAAAAAATTCCGTTTCTTATCTCAATACCTCGCTTTAAATTAATTTTAATTAAAAATAATGCAGGTGACTTAAATTTAGATTTTTTCCAATTTATCTAAGGAATTGAAAGCTTTTTTTATTATTAGTCATGCCGTTTATTTCCATGAACAAGTAAAAGTTAAGACTTTGCTGAATTAAAAGAGTTCAATCGCATTAACTGATTATGCAATTCAGATTAGATAAAAGACAGGCTATATTGAATGCAATGCATTTAAATTCCTTTAAGTCGTCCTCTGGATTATGGATTAATCCGCTTATGTCGTCATCTTTTCAAAGTTCCAGAATAAGTCAATTAATTTTTCGTATAGGTCCCTTTGTTTTTCCTGCCACTGTACGAACGAGGACATCACTAACTACAAAAGTATAAATTTATTTTTTTGTTCTAATATTATTTTCATTTTCCAAAACATTGAGTTTCTAAAGCCTAATCATTTAGAAATTTCGGGCAGAATGTAAAATAACGGTGAACTTCACTTTCCTTAATATTCCCTATCCCTGAAGTTTTCTATGAAAATCTGAGTTATAGCATTTAGAGGAATGAAACAATGTTATCCTTCTAAAATTCTGTTTTTTCGTGGAATTCTTAAGGTGATAACATTGCTTTTTTAAAAATATTGTTGCATGCATACGAGATCGTAATAAACTGAATGAACACATAACTAATAATAGCTTGATGACATTCATTTTACCAAAAGAAACACTTCGAGTTCTGAAACGTTCCGCAAAAATAGTCTTACAATTGTAGTATCACAGAGTACAATCTGTAGTTACATTTCAAACTATTAAGAATGTTAAACAGAACACAATGCAAAGCTCATCTAAAGAGCGTTTACCCCATCATGAATACTCCGAATTCAGCTTTGAACTAACAACCGAGAGCTGACGCTCCCTCCCGTTTACTATAGTTCTCCTTGACCGCCAAGAAATCTCTTGTAAATGTCATTTCTCGAAATTACGAAATTATTGAAAGCCATATACGGTTAAGATTGCATCTTAGGGTCGTATACGGTTACAACTGCATACAGTGATCAATTATATTTATTCAATTACAACACCCATTACAGTCACACAGGAGACCAGACCAAAATATTCCCAAATAGTCTAAACGTTTTGCGACATTTGGAGACAAAAATTAGTAGCCAAAAGGACCGCCAGCTCGACGATGTTTCACCAAATCAGCAAGACAGTCATTTGTTTCAATGTTAAATAGACTTTCCCCTATATTCTGATCTTTCCAGAAAGCTTCGCGTCTTTAGATTTTCACGTTACGTTATACAAAAGAAAAAAAAAAAAAAAGAAAGAAAGAAAAAAAAAAAAAAAAAAGCTTTCAGATTTTTTTATTACGCCCCCAAAAATTTTTAACACTTTATGTGTTACCTTTATTCATTAAATATCATATTCTTCGCACTATAACCATAAAATGCAATTCAACAGCAATATCACAAAATATTTTAAAATATCTTAAGAATTTCCGATACACAGTCTCGCGTGCTGAGGATAATATTTTTACCGTACAGTGTTGCCATTGCTCGTTTTGGAATCGATGAGTTTCGTAAACAAAAACTCATATATGCTTTATAGAATATGAAATAGATAATAAAACAAATTCCAAATTCCAAATTTGGGCTTTCAGATGCACATAGTCGGGTGAAGACGTACATTATTCAAAATTTGATGGCGTTCGGGTGGAATCATACGTTATTCAAAACTGGATGGCTCTAGGTACCGTTGTTTTATCACAGTGCGAGAAACATACATACATTTATGCATATTCTTTATTATAAATTCTTTAAATATAATACATGGCTCTAATATTTGATTACAACAATTTAAAAAGTGATTCGCCGTGTATAGTGATTCAACGCAAGATGCCAAAACGAAATTAATAGCCGTTCTGGGCATATTGCCCCTTTAGGCTAAAAAAAAAACTACTATTATTTCACATGTAAATTTACTAAAATCATTTCGCATGTACAAAATTCGTAACATTATTATAAATCACATCATTTTAGAAATAGGTTTTTGTAGAAAAGATACAAAGTTTAAGTGCTGTTATAATAATTCTTTCAGTAATGCAATAATATGTTTGAAAAGATACAAACTAAAGAGCAGTTATAATAATTCTGTCAGTAATGCAATAATATGTAAATAATAAAACAGCTTTTCTTTCTCCAGATTGAATTTTGAATTTAATAAGAAAATCTTAGCGTTTAGTTTAGAATTTCAGAATTCCTATAATTTTGTCCTGTTTGCAAGCTTTCTAGTTTCGTAATTTCCGAAGTTTTTCTTATTTGGGCGAATTCAGAGATTGCAGAACCCTCCCCTCAGCAACAAGTCTTCCCGAGGCATATTGTGAAAGAGGAAGAATAAACTCCTTCTTTGTGAGTGCACAAGTTTCTACCTCGATGCTCTATAGCTGAAGACTTGGCTGACGTGAATATTTTTCTCAATCTCTTTTGTTTCATTCTGTCTGTAAAAATTTTGCAATATAAGCTGTTATTATCATTAGTACTCATTATTATCATTAGTTATTATCATTATTATCATTGTCGATATCATTAGTACTTAAAAAATTACTCTTTACAAAAGTTATGAACATTGAACTTAAATAATATGACGGTAAATAATTAAAATAAATAATAAAAAATAATTAAAATCAAAATAAAAAAATAATTAAAAAAATATGACGGTAGGCTTTCTCTTTTAGTTTAAAAAGCCGCTGGTGTTTAGTTCGCAGAAATATTAACGGGAGCATGAGGATTTTAACGAACAAATAAACTAAAAAAAGTTTTATTTACACAAATATATTTTATTTTCTATTTATTACATTTTTTCATTCAAAATAACCCTAAGTAAAATTTATCCAGGGCATGAGAGCTAAAATATATAATTTATTATGTCTGCAGTTATATTCCTCGTAAATGTTAAATCTAGAAATGAATTGCCAAGAAATGAATTGCCAAAAAGTTTTATTTACACAAATATATTTTATTTTCTATTTGTTACATCTATTCATTCAAAATAACCCTAAGTAAAATTTATCCAGGGTATGAGAACTAAAATATATAATTTATTATGTCTGCAGTTATATTCCTCGTAAATGTTAAATCTAGAAATGAATTGCCAAGTCTACTTGAATTGTTGTTTGGTCCAATATTGAGATTAAGATGGTATTTCGTAAAATAAAATGCATTTGTGTTTGACGTCTACACTGAAATCCCCATCGTATCTACAGTACTAATTTTTTGTTTATAATAAGACATTTTCAAATGCCTTTTGAATTATTGATGTGGTAACTGGAGCGGGCGTTTTTTCTAATGCCTTAGTGTTGAGTTAGGCTAGCCCAACTCCCACTTTGACAGAGAGCTCATAAGGTCTCATTTTAATTTTCTAACCAGTTATTTTAAGTAAAGTTATTTTCCTATGAAACCTCGTTTCATTTCCCTGCCAGAACGTAAAATTCTAGAGCTATACAAATTAAGCAGAAAGAAGGAGGTATTTAAAGAAAAGTTTTAAAGGGTGAATTCAGAGCGTGGTCTGCCTGCTTGAACGTAACGTTGCTAATTTTGATGCTCTCGATTAGAATTCTGCGGCGTTGAGTTGTTCTCTCATTATTCTTATTTATGCCGACTTCGTTCAGAGACAACTTGCGCGCTAGTTATATTGTGAAGCCGTTAGGCTATATTTAAACTACACTAATTTTAGTTTATTCATTATCTTTGATTTAAGGCAAAAGTCTTGGTTTCTGTAAGCACATTTGATTCCGTCTGTTAATCTTTATTTGGATTAATAAAAGAGTCCTTTTCCCCCTTTCCCAGTCTCTGTTGTATTTATAAAACACGGAGAAAAGCTGTCTTTTAGAACTCTGCTCTAATTGTATGCTTCGTAAAAAGATCAGATATTATAGAGAAGCTCAATAAAAACTTCTATGATAAGATTCTGTAACATATTTTGCAAGTTACAGCATACAAACTGAAAAACTGAAAATATCATCCAGCTTAAAATGATATGGCCAAGGAGATATGCCTAGATGAAATCTTGTCTTCTCAGTACTCTAGTTAAATAGTGTGTGCAGGCGAAAAAGAAAGAATATGGATTAATGTGAATATTTTTGCTTGGTTAAATATTAGAAGATGAGTCCCAGGTTTGTTGATAAACGTCTTTTAGAACCATTATTCTTCCTTAATTAAGTAAACATTATTAACGAGGATCTCGCCTGCGGGATGAGCGAGTTTATGGATGCTACGAAGATAATGACGACAGTAGCTTAACGATTTTTGTCACAAGAGGACATCTTGAAACGAAACTGTAAAGATCAAAGGTGATTAAATTTACGAAGATTAATTTGATAAGATCGAATTGTGCAAATGATGTTTAAAGAGAATAAGAAGAAACTCTACCAAAACACTCAATTATTCAGGGTAAAAGTTTGCGCGATAAGTGTATAATGTACGCCACTCAACATTTCACTAAAACAAAAGAAGAGAAATTTCTCATATGTAGATGGTACTTGCTTGTGATCTCTTAGCAATGCAATTCTGACATTCTTCTATTGGGTAAAGAGCTTAAATTATTCGAAGGGATAAAATGGAAATGGTAAAGAATGTTTTAAGGTAATTGTTAAAAGGAAAGGAAATCAATCTTGGTTCAAATTCCTTGACATAAATTCTTCTTAAGAAATTGCTTAATGGCATTATAAAATATTATTCTTAATTTTATGGTTTCTTTGAACTATAGAATAAGAAAATTCAATTTAAGCAATAAAAACTATCTTCGATATATGCAAGGTCTTAAGATCTGAGATTTTTTCGAGAAGCTTGGGAAGAAAGTCAATTTGATTTCCTTAGTAATAGAATTTTATGATTAAATATAACATGCGTTGGTTTGTAAACTCCTAGAATCTCCAATAACACATGATTTTACAAAGAAATAACAATTTCATTGGAGGGTTTGCAGAATCTAGAATAAGTTATTCTTCAAATTTTAGTTATCGTCACTATTTCTTTAAATAGTTGTTTAATCACAGTTTTGCAAAGTTCATTTCAGTTGTCGATGAACGGAGACACATCTTCTTTGTCAATACTTAAAATGTATTGTCAAACATTAACTGGTAATCATTCTATATAACGTAACAATTATTTTCTTTTAATAAATTCTGTGGTTGAAATTTATGTGTAAGAAATAAAAGTAGCAGGTTTTATACGACTGAATAGAGTAATGTTTATATTAAGAATACATAGGTTTGTTTTATTTAGTAATGGCAAAGTACGTGTGGGCTATCTGCCTAAGGCGAATGCCTTCGTGGAGGTCTTTCTAAGGCAATCTGGCTCGTTTCACATGAAGAAAAACACGAAAATGCCAATGCAGCCAGTCCGTACGTCTGGAATCAAATTCAGGTCGAAATTACCAGTGTTAAGCAACTTTATCGCTCGGCCGAGCGATAAAGTTGTGATGGTGTCTTTTCAGAGCGATAAGCTAGTAGGCTCTTAAGAATGCATACAAATCTTTGATGCAGTTTTGAGTTTACAACATTGACTTCGACAAATGTTATTCGTAAAATGTTATGTTGGATTCTGAAGTGATAAGTGACAATCTATGAATATACATGTTCTGAAGTTGCTTTTAAAATGTCATCAAATTTTCTGTTAAATACTCTTAATTTTTAGAGAATTTTGATTTCTAAAATGGCTAAACTTCGAACAGGATATATATGCAAAATGTAAATACATTTAAGTTGTTCGAAGAGCAAAATTAATTTCCTTCTAAAGAAACAAAAATAGAGTTAGCTTCTGTTCGCTAAAATTTTTTATCTTAAAGTACCTCAGATTTAAACAGAATAAACACATAGAAACAATTAAAGGGAAGAAAAACAAGGTACTTTCGAGGAACTGGTGACTTTCGCTACATTTGCTGTTAATTTCTATTCTGCATTGCGAAGAATTTTTATTCACGAGACAGAAATTAGGAAACTTTTGAATTTATTACCTATTAACGCTTTGAGCTCACTATTTGTAAAATCAATAACAGCAGAAATTAAATCTTGCCTCCAGAAATTTTTTCCTAGGTACTACATTAAACATTCCTTTAGTTCTGAAGGGAGTGCCTCTGTAAATTCGAAGCCATTAGAAAAAAAATAGTAAAAATTAAAGAAAAGTCAGTATAAAACAGTTTTATACATAAAATTTAGAAATTTCTAAAAGAAAATATTAAAATTAGTGTGAAAGTATATTCTTATGATTTAGTAAATGAAGTATATTTTTTATAATTAAACCATAAAACAACTGTCATTAGGCAAATACCAGGGCAATCAAAAAGTTCCCGGAATTTCTTAACTATTTATTAGCACAATACAAATACTCATTTACTTAATGGCCTTCAAAGTAGGCTCCTTCAGGAGACACAGACTTGCTACACCGCTCCTGCTATTCCTGGAAACAACGATGCAAGTCATCTTCCGAAGTTCAGCCGTCACGTAGGTTTTGATGTCTTCTATAGTGCCCAAATGGTTTGAGGTCAATTTTGATGTGGAGAAGAGCCAGAAATCCGATGGTGCTAAATATGGTGAATAGGGAGGCTAGTGAAGGACTGAAATGTTCTTTTCTGCAAGATATGCCTGCATAATAATCGATGTGTGGGAGGAAGCATTGACGTTATTGAAAGACCATCCGCCTTGCCATTTGGCGGGATGTTTTCTTCGGATTGCCTCCCTCAGTCTTTTCAAATGTTGTTCATAAAAAGGTCCATTAACAGTTTGTCCAAGTGGCACAAATTCATGCTGCATCAACAAAACGCAATGACCATCGCCTTTGGGTTTGATATAAAATAATTTCTTTAGTCGAGGAGCGGACATCCTGTGCCATTCTGATGATTGCATCTTTGTTTCCGGGTCGTATCTGATTCGCTTCAATAGCCGTTGGGCAAACACGTTTACACGTTTCTATTTGCACGTACACGTTTATGTTTAAATCATCTGCTATGATTTCGTGAATGAATCCATGGAATGAAATTCTCACTTTCTGTGCCAACTCCTCGATGGTCATTCTACGGTCTGAGTAACTGTTTAGTTTATTCTACCATTCCTTTGTTTCTAGAAATTGTGGATCCCTCACTGTGGCTCTGATCTTTCAGCGATTCCTGTCCATCCCGAAATCTTGAAAATCACTCCTAAAAGGTGGTTTCTTTTAAGAACTGTCACCATAAACTGTTTGTGAGGCTAAAGTTCGCTGAAGCAAATTTTCGCAATCTCTGCACATGAGCTTGATGTTTACCCTTTGCTCGAATTTTGACATTGCACCAACTGATCACCACACACTTCTACCTTCAGCTACACTGCCTTTTATGAATTCCGGTATTAAATAAATATAGTGGCAGTAAAAAATAAATTAAATATATGTGATGATAAAGATTTACAGCAAAATTCTAGAACGTTTTGACTGCCCGTCATACACTGAAGCTTTTTTCATCACCTGATAGTTAGCAAGAATTGTTCTCCCTTATTTCATTTTATCTGTGACAAATGAAATATTATTTAAATTTAACTCGCTAAAAATCTTTTTATCGTAAACTCAGAAATCTGCAGTAGATTTCAGTGCATCTGCAGCAGATAAAATTTTGCATCGTATGAATTAGTAAGAGCTAATAAAAAATGCTATTTACTTCATAAAGGGCTCATTTATCTCATACAACAGAATTCGAAGTTCAATATCTGAAATTTTTTATAAGTTGAATACAACTCTTCTCGTACATGATATTTTTCCGAAATGAATCGTAATATACCGAAGAAGTTGAATTTCTTCCGTGCGAAATGTCTGTTAAGGCGAACAGTTCGGGAATGACGCTAAAATTCTTTTCTTTTCACTCTTAGTAAGCAGGCATCAAATATTACTGCAAATCTAGATTCTACTTCAGATCTCCTTAGAGAACTTCTAAATTTGATAAGAAGAAGTAATCTGCTAAAAATTACTTTCTGCGTCACTCAATCATCTTCATAAGCAGTGTTTTTTTAACATTCAAGTTTTCCAATCTCCATAACGAACAGATTCTTCAACACTTTTGTTTAAGTATGTTTTATTTTATGGGAAGTTTTTGCATAAACAATATGCGAATTTCCGTTAGAAGGCGCATTTAATTTAAACATATTTTAATATTATTTAATCGTGAGAATTTTTGCTCTCAGTTTATTGTAGTATTTCTGATAGCATAAACATTTGCAGGTCTAGCGAGTTTTCCTAAATACTTTTGAAAACTACGTCTCTACTGATGAGGAATCCAATTAGGCGGAATGCATCTGAGACGGTCTTTTAACTTTCAAATAGCAAATTACAAGTTCGCTTGATTGGCAGTGAAATGCAATGACAGAAAATTTATCAAACTGGATAGTTTGGGGAGATCTACATCGTTTACACTGAGAAATAGTCTCACCCGGTTTAAGGGATGGTTGCGTGGGAGACACTGCTATTTGAAAGACGCGTTATTTGAACAGGAGTGACGAGATTTCTGAAATTATTAATGGCAAGTAATTTCTCTGAATTTCAGATAAACGTTTCAAAAGTTGGGACAAATTCTGAACTGAGACAAATGATTGGCACAGTGCACAGCTTTGAGTAGGCAATTGTTTCATTTAAATTGCTTAGTCGCTGATAGACGAAATGAAGATAAGTAAGCAATAAATACTACTATACGATATTATCTAAAATATTTCGGTGAAAATATAATTTAAGGTTAGAAACAGTTCGTAATTTGATTTTCAGTAATGAGTGAAAGGCTGTCCAGGCATTCTTGAGTAGCTAAATTAATAGACTAAACTTATGACACAATATAACTATCATTAGTGAAGAATTCCATTAACGCCGATAAATTCCCTCAAGAAAGTTCAGAAAAGATTCTAAAATTTAATAGCAGAAAACGTTATTTTAATTTTCCTTTTCCCGATTTTATCACATAGATGTCTAATATGTCAAATAGGTAAATTGTTCAATAATCAAAGGTCGGAACTGAGTTTTAAAAAGAATGTAAGCCTGCACATGCAAATTCGAAGGTTAAATTTCGGTACAACGTTTACCAATGCCTCTATGGGAAATTAAGGAATACTGAATTTTTTAGCCCAAAAGGGACGTTAGTCCTGAATGGGATATTTTCCTTGAAAAGCCATTTTGCGTTGAATCACTATAAATAACGTATCACATTTCAAATTTTTGCCAGCAAAAATTGTTGCCCCGTATTCTATTTAAGAAAATTAAATAATAAAGAATGTGCATGAATGTAAACATGCTTCTCGCATTAGGAAAAATCAACGGTGCTTAGAACCATGCAGATTTGAATAATTTAGTCCTCTACTCGAACATGGTCACCTGGAGGCCCGAATTTTGAGTTTCGAATTTGTTTTATTATCTATTTCATATTTTGTAAAACTTTCATAAAATGTTCGTTAACTAACTCAACAGTTTCAAAGCAAGCAGTGGAAATATTCTAGGGAATAAAACCTTTATATCTCCAGGACGTGATACTGTCTATCAGAAATTCTAAAGATATGTTTTTAATAATTTTTTATTTTGCTGTTGAATCGAATTTTATGTGTTATAAGGGACAAGAATGCGATATTTAATAAATAAAGGAAACATATGAAAAGTTAATAATAAAAACGCATAAAAAAGTTTCGTAAAGCAATAGAAACAAAACCGAACTTTTGTATGATGAACTGAGAAAAGACTGAAAAAAACAGCAAAATGTTATATCAACACTTAACGCTGCATCGAGAAATTCTAAATGTATACTGTTATGTTGCTTTTAATTTTTTTTTGTAATTTTGCTGTTGAATTGTATATGGTTAAGAGTAAAGAAAATTGTGCTTAATAAGAAAGCCAGAACGATAAAAAAAATAGTTAGTAGGAGTGAGTATAACAGAAGAATGGGTGACTGCGAGCTGAGCGAGAGCATATAAAACCTTAACAAACTCTTTTGAGCGACCGTTAAAACTGCTGACATTTTTTTTCTTTTAATTTCGAATGCAAAACGCCTGTGAAGAAACGCTCTTAGATAGTGCGTTTGTGAATCAATAGCCGTTGAACATTTTATTTTCTTTAGTTTGGGAAAAATCATACTTCACTTCTTCATACATTTCTTACCTGACATAAAAGAAGAAACTGATGTCAGATGATGTCATTTTTTTCATACAATTTCATTTAAAACTTTCGTCATAAATTTCGGATAAGATAATGTATTTTTGACAGAGTTAAAAAATGATTGTAGGAGGTAATTAAAATGGTGATTAGATATTCAATAATTAATTAATGAACTGTAACGATTCTGAAACGGGGAACTGTCAAGATTTCGTACTTTGTTCGAAGATTCAAACTGCGTGATCTTTCCTGCTGTGAATTCTATCATACTTACGAACAAGGAGATAAAGAAACATTTATTTGCAGACACATTTATCGATCTTTTTTTTAACAAATTCAAACATTTTCTTTACCTAAGACAACAGGAAATTACGAATTTCCCAAATGCTACTGCTACCTCGTAATTGCAATTTTACAGCTTTTATACTAAAATATCGGAATTTCCCACTTTTTCTCATTTTAAATGAAAAAAGCATTTCTAATTTTCGCTTTTCTTAAGATGTAAAATACGAGTATAACTTCAGTTGTTATCTTTCCTTTGGTTTCCCGAAAGATAGAAAGTAAACGTTTCAAGGAATTACTACATTTTTCTTTTATGTGCCTTTGTGGTGTAGTATTTTCATCACATTCAATCGGAAGATCCATGGTTCGATTCTCGGGAGAACACAGTTAATAGTCTCTAATAGCCTAATAGTTTAATAGTCTCTAATAATCTCCACAAATAGGGCTTCCAAATGTATGATTTTTTTATAATGCGGAGTTTTATTATACTAGTAATAACATTGAAATATGAAAGTATGTACTCTACTTAGTAGATATAATATCCAGACGATACCTTTAAGATGTGAAGAGTTAATATGTTCTTACTTTAATATGGAGTTTATTTATTCCATTTTCAGGTATTCAATACCAAACTGAGAATAGTTTTCTAACGTTTTAAGAAATATGCAGTTAGAAATGAACAAAATCCAAATATGTTGTTGCTTATGTTTCATAGAAGTTACAGCATTTAACAAGAAGAACGATTTTTAATTACTTAAATAATGCAGTCTTGGATATTGATTTCATAGGTATCAGAGCAACAGAGACCGTGTTTATATTGCAAAAGCACGCTGAATAAAACTTTAAGTTGTAGAGACATTAGGCATTTTTGGAAAACGTTTTGGCAGGATGAAAAATGAGCAAACGCCTTCGCCGGGAATCGAACCACAGACCTCTGGAATACCGGCACAGTGTGCAGAAACACTACACCACGAAGGCACGCTAGGAAGGCGGGAGAAATACCTTATAAAGTAAATAAACGATCTAGATCAAGGGGGCATCAAATGAAGAATATAATGAATTATTCAGATAATTTTTTGATTTTAAAAAATGAAGCAATGATGAGTTTTGAAGTTTATGAGAAATTGAATGTTTTACTCTTCGATCTATTATCAATTAAATCTTGTTTTATATTAATATGTCATATTCATTTCTGTGGCTGCAAAGTGTGCTTAATTTTTATTTAAAGCGTTTCGTGATTTTTGTTTAAAATAATATTATAATATTTTATGACACAAGTCATTAATATTATGAATACAAATATTAAGTATTAATTCAGTTTGCATTATGATTCTTCCGTTAATCATTTATAATCATTTATAATTTCCATAATCGTCCATTGACATAATGTCCATTTTTAAACAAATATGTCTGACATTTATTCTAAATATTACGTAAGTAAATGTAATTTCCCTCGAAACTAATTATGAAAGAATGCAATTAGCTGCATAATAAATATATTAAACATACTAAGACGGTACAATTTGCAATATAGAAAACTAAAATAAAAAAGTGCCTATAGTTTGGATCACAAAATCACTAAGGGCATTTTCCTTCGTAGAATACCTTAGCATTTAACTAGACATCTAAAACTATCTCTTAATCTGTACCGATTTAACCTTACACACCGATTTAATGGAAAAGAATCTTTTGTCTCAAACATTTTACGAACAAAATACGTTAATTCTGACTATTTAATGCTAATCAAAGCTTACAATTTGCATACTGATCCCATTAAGATCTAATTGCTTGATCCACTTACATAGAAGGAAATTCATTAATGCACCGAAAACTTTCCATTATTAAGTGTTCATTGAAACAGCAGGATTCCACTATGTGAATGCTTTTATGGGTCCTGAATACAATATATTCTTTTGCGCTTCTTCTTAATAACAGATAATTCCGCAGGACGTCCATGTTTTGGTAAAACAAGTAGCTGAGTTAATAGAGCCTACGATACAGGAATGAGGCTATATTATGTCACGTTTCATTAAAAGCCTCGAAACGAGTTTTTGTTCTTAAAAATGCTTTGCTAAAGAGAATTCACAAAGGTATGGAAAGATTTTTTGTGATATGTTTGATATTATTTTTTTAATTATGCAGTGCATAAAGTTAATAAAATCAATTCAATATCAAATTGTTCATTTTTAGCCCAACAGGGGGGGACGTTAGTCCAGGGATAAATATTTTGAGATTTTGGAGTTGAATCGAATTTTATGTAGCGTAAGCGGCAAAAACGGGGTATTTAATAAATAAAATAAACACACAAAACGTAACTAATAAAAAGGTAAAAAAAGTTTTCTAAAGTTATCTTAGGAAGGTAACTGAGCATCGATTTGATGAACTGAAAAAAGCCATCACATAACCCTGCTTCGGGAATTCTAAACGTATACTTTTAATTTTTTTACTACTATAATTAAGTTGTAAAAAATTAGTTAATTTAATTTACTATTAATATAACTTAAGCCACTTAAATATTTTTTTTTCATAATTTTGCTGTTAAATTGTATATGGTGTGACTGTGAAGAAAATGACGCTTAATTTAATAAATCTAATAAGACGAAAAAATGGGTTAGTAGGAGCTAGTGTAACAGCAGACTAGTAGATTGTGAGCTCAGCGACAGTGTAAAAAACCGTAACAAACTCTTTCAAGTGACTGGTAAAATCTGACACATTTAAGATTTTTTATTATGCATTTTATATCAAAATGGTTAAAGTTTTAATTAACCTATTATAATTAAGAGAGATGCTTCAAATTTGAATGTTCCAAGGATCGCATTAAATTTGAAAGTATAAAGATCTGACATACTATGTAATAAGCACTTCAGCTTTTTAAAATTTAATATTTCAAAAAGAAATCTGAAAGTGTTCCGATTTGAACGGATGCCTAAAAGGGTTCTTTCAAAATTTAATATGGTTTATCAGTACAGATTATCAGTATAAATAGGGAATAGGGAAAAGCTTTATAGGATAATATATTAATATACATTTTGACTAACCTGGGAGTGTTATACAAAGTTTCGCGCATAAAGTTGTAAGATTTTTGCCTTTAAGTTACAGCTGACAATAAGGAAACTTAAGAACTGGTAAGCGAATAATCGCTTAGCTCAGTAGACAGAGAGCAGAGCTCAAGAAGGATTAAATACCCTTTATTATTCAAAATAAATTTAACAAACAACTCCTTCATGGAGTTTATAGAAAAGCCTCCACTCGGGCTTGAATTCAAGAATACCAATAAATAAAGCTTAACTAAACAAAAAGATATAGCCGAAGCTATCAAGATTCTACCACAGTTGGCCCTTTAACGCTAACTAACGGCGAAGCTATCAAGGTACGGCATAAAGTACGGTCGAGCGTAATTATAGTAGCTTAAGAGAGAGAGTAGCCTAAAAGGCGAAAGCGCTGCTCAGAATCTCTGGCTCTCTAACAAAGTCAGTAGAAAGAGAGAAAAAAGTCAGCTGGCCATAAATCGGAGGAATATGGTGGCTGCTTTATCGCTGCAATTGAACGCATAAGAAGATATTTGGTGTACAGACAACGTTGTACTATACCTAGCATTATTATGTAAAAGAAACCATTATCTGGAGTCAAAAAGTTCCCTCCTAACACGCCTTATCGTAATTGGAAACCAGGTCTGCTCTTCCACTATGTGGCACTATAAAAAATTACAGTCAAGTCTTGCAGCAGTCAGCAGATCTTCATATCCAACTTTTCTCTCTTCATTTTCTTTTTCCGTCAAAATTCGACGCACAAATCGAGAGCAAATTTTAGTCATTTTCATATTTGCAATTAAAATAAACCTACAACTTTCTTTGCATAGCCGAGGCATGTCTGAAAGTTGTTGACTTGTTACATGTCTATCAGCGTTTACCAAAGAACGAATTTCCCTCACAATTTCTCCATTCTTGAAAGCTGAAGAGTATGTTAGGTTTATCTATTTTAGGTTCATTTTCAAAACTTTCGCACTCACATTTAAATCGGTTGTACCACTCATACACTTGTGTTCTTGATAACGATGCACCATCATATACTGCTCGAATGATCTCTAACGTTTCAATAGCAGATTTACCTAATTTGTAACACAACTTAATGTTACAACTTGGTTCTTTCTCAAAGCAAATTTTATTGCACAGTGTCTTCTTAGTAAATGAAAATGATTAAACTGTTTGGATACGTGGATGACAAAATAATCTGTTTAAAATGGTTTTAACAAGACTTGAAATATCACTCTTTCTAAATATCCCTTTATTCTTTTCTATTTTATCGTTTAATCTTTTAATTTGTCTGTTTATTTTATGGGCGTACATATATATCTTTTCTAAATTTAAAAAATATAGTGCATAATTCTATAAAAATATTTATTAGATATATCATGAAATAAATACGCTTTTATATAAGTAAATCAGATAAAAATGTAAAAAAAATCATATTTTTAAGAACTAAATCTCTTGCTCTTGAGTAACTTAACTTGTTAATCAAAACGACATATTAAATTCAAAAGTTGAATATCTTAAAAACAAACAAGCGAAAAGAAATAAAATGCATTTAAACTGAGTCAGTGCAAAACTGCGTTTCAAGATTGAAAGTATTTTCCAGCTAATAACATGAACTACGCATTTTCCATCTTCTGCCGGTTTTATCTTTCGATCGATTGCATCTTAGAATATCAATTTAGTTGCAATAATTACAATTTTTACCAATTATTGAAATGAAGCAGATACTTCTCAAATGAATTACAATTCCACGAATATTTGAAATGAACGGTAAAATAAACTATTCCCAGCATTGGTGCATTAACTAAATTTTTTAAAATGTAAAGCTTATATATTTCGCACTTATTATAAATAAAGCTTAAATAACTCGCAAGCACACCAACAGAATTAAGAAACACAACAAAAAAAAATATTTGAATCCATTGATTTTACCGAAAATTCTGGCTAAAACATACGCGAAAAATGTAAATTACATGGAATGTGATGGTCTGTGGAGCATAAGCGTGGATGATTTTAAAGGTTAGTTTATTTTTCTTTAAATTTTGCCGAAATTTTTGAAAATATAAAAAAATGCAGAAGAATTTTTAGTCGAAGACATCCGTACTATTTATTAATTACGATTTTCATACCTTGAAGGTTTCGATATAAAATAACATTGACTGCTCAGGAAAGTGGACGGGGCCAAAGGTTTAGTTCACTGTATTCGGGGTTTCGTTATAAGCGAGGGTTCAACCTGCGCAATATAAGCTATAAACAAATTAAAAGTACGCCGTAAAATTAGGGCTACATTGACTTTACCATCAATCTATTCTTATTATTGGATATATACTGAGTTAATTTTTCCTGTTTTAAACTATTTGCTTTTCCTTATTTATCTGCGGCATCTGTGGGCATCATTTTTGTCTTGTACCCACTTATACATTACCGTAACAAAATATGATACTATTTTTTATTCTATAAAAAAATCATGTGATTGAGTTACGTAAATTGATTTTCACCAAGGGTATTTTATTTTAGGATTATACTGTAATAAATGAAATGCGTTTGAGTATATCGTCAACATTGAAAGTCCATATTAGTTTATTGCAGTAATCGATAATCAGGTGTATTTCCTTTTCCAGGTTTGGCTACTGATTGCATATGTATTAATACAGCTATCATGTTGATGTACGATTTATCTGTACGTTGTTCTGTTATACAGAACTGATTGCCTTCATGCAATCTCGCAAATGATTAATGAATGCCACCTCAGACGTCATCTCTTTTCTGGACAGAGATTGGCAAATGCTATACGCCAAACTAAAAGAGCCCCGAGTGGGACAACTGTCTGATAGGGGGCATCAAATGAATAAACATCTCCCTTGCCTGTTTCCTAGTACACTTATTTCTGTAACATTTCAGCTGAAGCCGATAAACATGATATATTTTATTTATGAATGAATGAATCTAGTCAGGATAGAGCTGACCCTAGCTTTGCCTCTCTACAGCAATTCTGACCTTTTTTAATTTTATTTATTTGTTTATATTTTATTTAACTTTTGAGTGAACAAGTCTTGTTCCTGGGTTGTAATATGTTTCTAAAATTTATCAAGAGTCTTATTTTTTAATGTTTGAATTTCCTTCAACATAACGCTTTTTCACAGTGTGAGTTTAATTCTTGGCATTTTTTTATTATTGGACAGTAGCCATGAACAAAATAAAAGAGTTAGAGGCTAGTTGTAACATGTTTTGGAAATATGTTTATATTTTTAAATGCATTTATGATTCTGCCTTTTTTAGGATAACTATTCTTTCATCATACGCACGAAACCAACCTCTGCTAATTTCACTGGTTTAGGTTTGAGACGTAATTAAAACTATTCGTCTGTTACAACTTGAACAGACTTAGAAATATTTGTAACGGAGTTGAGTTAAATAATAAGAGTGAAAGCTACAATATTTAAAAAACACGTTTCTTCTTTGTTATTACAGCGACAATATATCATATTAAATGATTTTTAAAACAAAGATAAAATTATTTAATCGATCAGCATAAAAGTGAGTCTTCATCAGAACTACAGGTCATATAAAGAAATAATAGATTGTTTCCTCTCACATAGTTATACCTTTTGCAAATAAGCATTGCACCATTCTTGTTCATAAGAGTTGCTGTAAGCATCTTCTCACGTAAAGCACAACCACTTTTCCGTTTCAGAATCTGTATCTGAGTTCAAAATCATCTTCTTTCCCCATTTAATTTCTTTATGTTCTTTTGGAAATTTATAGCATTTCCCATTATCTTTCTTTTCTTTTTTTTTCATTTCTTATTAATCATCTCTTCATATTAGTTTTCCAATACTTCTGTTTCGTGAGTAGAAATTACTTTTACGGCAGATTTACATTTACGCCGTACTCTGTTAGATTATTTCCGAGGTGAAGTCTTAATGGAAGGTCTAATTTTGTAGGGTAAAAATGGTTTTTTGTACTTTGTTAAAGAAAAGTAGGTAGAATGAAATAATTTGCATGTTAACACTTAACAAGATCCCGGGATGAGTTGTAACATGTTATAAGTTGTACCATCGTATGGTTTCGCATTTTTTCGTTGCTTTATAAAAATGTTATAATTATTAAAAACAATTAAGCAGCAGTTTAAAATTTAATGCACAAATAAAATAAATAGGTAAAGCCATTTTTGAAAAAGATCAGTTAGCTTAAATTAAAATTTAGGAAATTACATTTTTTCCATTAACAACACCATGTTTTGTTTCATACATATTTTAAAGCCATTTAATTTGTAAATATCGAGAAATTTGGCAAGTAAAAAAATTTTATTCCTTTCAAATTTTGATATTTGCATTTCTTATGGAACAGAAAAGGATTTATTTATTAACTGTAAATTACCTTACAATGACTAAATAACATATCAGAAAGCATTTTTAAGTTCTTTTGATATAGTTTACTTTAAAATATTACATCACTTATTAAAGGGAATGTTGCTACAAAACGACATCTTTTCTGGTGTTTACTTGCTAGAAGAAAACTATCTGAAACAGTAAGTGTTCTATAAATATTTATGCTTAATTGCTAAAATTTTATGAAACAAATGCGAACCCGATGCTTTATATATCATACAATCTTCCTTATCCATATTTCCGGAAACACAGCCACAAAAAAAAAACTGTCTAAAAATAATTCTTATATTTTGGCATACTCTACAAAAAGATTCTAAAATAAAAAATCTCAATTTTTGCAATTCAATTCTTTGCAGTTGGTAAATCAAAAAGCATAAAAGACGTTAAAAATTTATCTGTTTGCCAAAAAGGAAAGTTTTAGCTGTTTGTCAGATATTTTACTATTTTGATGTTATTATACTTTCGCGTATAATGTATTTTTCTAAAAATGAGGTAATGGATATTTGCTAATAAAGAAATGATTACAGTAAAAATATAAAATTCATTGACTGCATTTTAAAGCTTACAAAAGACTTTCACTAAATGAAAATCAGTAAAAATTAAAATAGAATGAATAAAATAAATGTTCAAAAAACTAATTAAGGATATATTTTACAGATAGGTAATTTCTTCCAGTTCTAAAAACAGCGTTACGCTGTTTCATATACTTCCAGTTTAAAAAGAAATATCTTGCTTTTTTTTATTTTTCTTTAAAGGATATTTAGATACTTAAGTCAATCGTAAGAGTTCATTAAAATTCCTTATAACAGTTGCAGCAAGATTTTGAAGAATTCAGGGAAGCGTGAAATTAAAACCTCAAATATAAAAGAGCACTTTTCAATCATATTTTTGGAGCGTATTCTCTAAACATTGCAGGATTTTAAGAATAGTTATAAATAACTTCTGATCCTTTGTATTTATCATTTATACCGAGAAAATTCAATAAAAGACCATAAAGTAAGGAGAACATATTTATTTTTATTTTTCAAGTTTAAATACAAAACTCTCTTTCATGCAATAAAACCTAGCTATTTTCTTTTAAAAAATAAAGATTAAAACCTGTTTTTGTTAGTTTTAAGAACAATTCGCATTTTATTATTTGAAATTCTATAGATTGACAATGAAAGTAAAAGAAAAAAAAACATATTAATTAAAAATCATTTTCCTAAGTTCCATTTTTATTTAGCTGACAGCTATGAAATAATTAAATCTAGAAAATTAGATATTAGACTTTAAAAAATGGCATAATAGATATTTTACTATTATCTTTGTATAAGTTAAAAATCCAAAATAAATTTTAAGGCATTAACACAGTACTAAATAAGTAGAAAAATTAAATCTTTCAACAACACGAATCACTTTGCTTGAGAAACGTGTATATATGAAGCATAAACCAAAAATTAAATGTCTGGATTCAAATTGCTTCCATGAAAGTGATCTCATAGGCATAATATTTAATCGATTTCCCTTCAGAATACGAAATTTTGGAACGATATACTTCTGCCAGGGTTCACAAGAGCGCTTGCGAAATTCATTAACACTTTAGCGTAAGGAATGGCTGTCGATTTGCCAACTAAAAGAACATACAGAAGTTTAACAGTGGAAAGCCTTAGATTCAGTACAGAAAACAAAGTTTCATAGCTTATTATACATTCAAATAATTGAGATTCAAGATGAGAAGCACCTTTGATTTATTGAGATTTTGATAAGCATATGAGAGTTTTCTTTGAAAAACTTATAAGAGGGTTTATCATTTATAGTTGTAGTGTAGGCTAGTTCGCATTACCATTCACATTATGTTTTATTAAAAATACGTTGACAGACCCGGTGTGCTAAAATGCTGTATCCCAATCTGCTAAAACAGCTCTAATATTCTTACAAAGCCATGCACAACTGATAAGCAAAAATGGACTTCTACGCATACTTTAGGACATAAAACTATGCAGACTAGCTGACTGGCAACATACTGCGCAATGCATGCACGTTTGAGTTCAGATATGTCGCTTAAATTTGAAATGCTTTATGAGCATGATACGAATTCACTATTTGTTATTCAAGCACCTTTAAGTGAAAGGTAAATCTGTCAATTAATTGGCAGACTCAAGGGAAACCGAACACAAATGGATGTCGCCAAAGAGCTGAATATTCTAAAATAGTCATATTTTAGAAACATGAAATCTCTTTATAAGCAGTGAATCATCAGTTAGTAGAAAGCCTGACAAGGAAGACCAAGAGAAACAATCGCATACTCAGCTCAGAAAACCGTAAAGTGATTATAAGGTAGTTGATTTCTGACCCTCAAGAAAGTTGCCATAGGAACTCGAATCAGTTTTTTTATTGTTGCACGAAAGTTTTAAAAGCTTCAACGTTATGCGGTAAACTAATGGGTTTTGCCCCAATCACTTCAGCTTCGACAAGTGATCCGTTTGACGCGACATCGTTGTGATATTCAATAGAGCGAAGAGGAAGTGTGCCGTGTACTGATTATTGATGAGTCAAGATATAACCAGAATTGAGATTTTACTCGCGATTTGATCTGGAGGGAGCGGGGAATATGCAACTTTATTCAATTGCAAACATTATTCAGGAAAGTTCTTATTTCCATTGAAGTGGTGTCAGAATGCTGATAGAACCACTAAAAATGGTTCTACCGTAGACAGATATGTTAAGAAAGTCTAAGTTCATGTAAAATAATTTAAGATGGCTGTTGGCCAAAACTGCCTACTCATGAATTACAGTGCTCAGCCGCTTTTAGCATATCTGGTGTCGGAATACCTGGAAGCAAAAGATACTGTATGACTGGGTTTGACAGCTTACTAATCAGATTTGAAACCAATTGGAGGCAGTAGGTCCCCAAACTGCAGCAAACCAAACATTTTCCGAAATATTTTAGGACCTAAAAAGATTATTTTAGAAGCGTGGTGTGCAATTCCGCAAGACTTGATCAACACTTTGGTAACTTCTGTGAAATCAATGTTTGGTTCTCGCATTTCTGTTAGAAGTGATTACGCATCAAATTAAAGAAAGATTTGTTGCAAAACAGGGAAGATTACGTTCTCATAGTTTTTAAATTGTAAGTGTATTTAAGTAATATGAGGATCCACGTACTTCGTGAAGTAGATATGAAAATGCAAAGCAAATAATTCCAAAATAAGGATTCTTTGCAAATAAGGATTCTTTGCAAATGCTAAAAGTATTTATTTTTGCCAACAACTGTCCAAAATGTTTCCTTTAAAGCACTTTACAAAATGGCTTCGATTCTACAATTTCGAATATACAGAAGTATACAGTAGCAACTATTTTAAGGAAGCGAATATTTAGAGAAAAAATTAAAATGGTGTTTTGATAATTAAAATGATTCTTTTAGAGCCATAAAAGAAAAAAATTAATATTTCATTATGAAATATGTAAATCCCTTTATAAAGTTGTTGTTAGAGACCAGAGTAAGGTTTGCGCAAGTATGAGGCAATTGCCCGCTGGTAGATCAAATTTTCCATTTTGGGTATTACACGCTACATGCCCATAAATATAGAGAAAGAAATACGAAAGGCAAATGGCAAAGAATGAGGATTTTTTTAGATAAGCAGGAGTACACACAGCAGGTGTTTGAAATGAAACTGTTAAAGCATGTGTTTGAAGTTGGAATTTTTAATATATACGTTCCATTTCGGAAGCTCAAAAAATATATGTATTAATAAAGTGGTTTTAATTGTAAAAATTTTAGAATTTATATTTTATCGAATTCCCATAATTATCTGTTAATCGAAAATGCATGCAGGAATGTATACATCCATATTAGAAGCAATTACTGAAACACGCTAATAAGGGAATAGGGTTTATGTAAAATAATTTGCTGTGTGAAAACTTCAGACTAATTCAAAAGAAGCTGTTACGATTGCTTCACATCTAAATCGATTAAACACAGATTTGGACTCTGGAGATATTTAGACTACTTCTCGGTGTCAAAGCATTTAGTTTCAGGTGAAGAAAAATCTCTTTCTGGTACATAAATAAAAGCGGAAAGGAGAGGAAGAGAGAATCCCATTTCAAGAATGACTTATAAAACGTACTCTTACGATAGACTCTTCGGAGAATTCTCTCAACAAATCCCAGGAACCCACAAGGCGAAAAAATAATTCCGACGGTTTTACAACCTTCCTACTTAACCATTAAGCAGGAAACTTTCGAATTTAATAATTATAATGGATGCGAATATTCCACCGGTGTTCACGAGGTGAATTTCCAACTTACGGTCGAAATTTTTCTAAAACTCGTGGAATTAGAGCCTGTATTTATAAGCCATTGCGAACAGTTTTAATGCTTTTAGCGATATATGTCCATTTTTATGGTGCAGTGAATTAAGCTAGTTTTATGAAACTGTTAAAAATACGAGAAAGGCGGCGATAGACGCATTTAAAAGGTAGCTGGTGGTATGAAAACAGTAATTAAATTGTACCATGTATAACCGAATGTGCCATCTATTATAGTTCGATAATCTTTTTAAACATATGACTCTGCATTCATGATAATTGTTGCTTGAAAATCTCTAGTCATGCATGCATTTTTATATAATCTTTCATTTTTACACATTTAGAAATGGAATTGTTTGTTTCCCTTACACCCGTTTCAAATAATGGATACTAACAAACAATATTTATATTATGGAATAGTAATCTTTGTTAAAAAATTATTCTTCATTGTAAATTTTAAAATATATATTTTAAAATTAATTTTGTTTGTCTGAATATATGTTAGTACAAATGGCTGAAAATAGTAATATTCACATCGCATTTTAGATTTTTTACATTATAAGGTATTTATCCCACCTTCTTAGCATGCCTTCGTAATGTAGCGCGTATTCGAGAGGTCCGTGGTTCGAGTTCCGGTGAGGGCATTGCTTATTTTTCATGTATCCTCTTTCAGAAAAATCCTAATTGCATCTACAGTGGCGCCCGAACTAAAAGTGTGGTGGATGATGATTCTCTACCACCGGGATTTGGCATTTAGGTTCCCTAATTCCCAGTCGCCTTTTAAAATGGGAAGCATAAAATGGAAAGTATTTCTCCAGCCTTCTTAGCATGATTTCGGGGTGTAATGGCCAGCACATTCGACGCGTATTCGAGAGGTCCGAGTTTCGAGTTCCGGCGAGGGCACTGCACATTTTTCATGTCTTCTGCTTCGAAATAACCTAATGTCTTTACAACATAATTCCGCGCAAGTTATTCAACTTTATTTTCCTTCTTCGGAATTTTGAACTGAAAGCATTTCGCTTCTGAAAATGCAAATTTCAGGTGAAATGTTCTACAAAGAGAGAAAAAAATTAAATTACTATTAGATAAAAAATAATGTTATTCATGACTGGGTTATTTGTCTGGGAACGACATTTTCAATTGAATCACTATGAAAGGAGTATCTCTTTTCAAATTGTTGTTACCAAATATTATCGCCCTGTATTATATTTAAATAAATTCAATAATAGAGAATCTGCATGAATGCATGCATGTTAAAGAAACTAAGATACCTAGAGCTTTCCAGTTCTGAATAAAGTAGTCCTCCACCCAAACTCAGGCATTTGTGAGCCCATATTTTGTATTTCGAAATGATTTTATCATCATTTTAAATTTTATAAAATAATTTTATTAAAGAATTTTTTATTAACAAACTCAACGATTTCAAAGCAAGCAGTGGCAACACTGTACGGAATAAAACATTCTTTTTTTATCTCCAGCGCACGAGACTTTCCATCGAAAATTCTAAACATATATTGTTATTAAATATTATGCGATTTTGTTTGTTGAACCAAAAACGCGATATTTTATAATTAAAGTAAATACACAAGCCGTTAATAATAAAAATATTAAAAAACGTTTTGTACATACAGCTTCATAGGAAAACTGAACATTGATATGATGAACTGAGAAAAGATTGAAAAATATAGAAAAATGTATGCAACGCCTACACTGCATCGATAATTCTAATTGTACACTGTTTTTAAATTTTTCTTAATTTTGCAGTTGAATTGTACATGCATAAGCGCGAAGAGAATGATGTTTAAAAATAAAGTTATAAAGATAAACAATTGGGTCAGTAGAAGTGAGTGTAATAGTAGACTGGCAAACTGCGAGCTCATCGAAAGAGTAATAAATTTTAACAGACCCTTGCGACCGTTAACAGCCGACTCCTTTCAGATTATTATTATTATTATTATTAGTAACATTATTGTTATCACACAAAAATTCTATAGAGAATTGTAAATTCCAGTGTTTAAGTTTCAAACTTTAACTTGATTCCACAGCATGGTTTCTATTTAAATTTTCACTTCATCGTGACTGGAATCTTTTAAAATGTCTGCTTTATAGCTTAAACGTAATGAATATTTATGCATATTTAATCATCATGTCTGATGATTATTGACCACCTCAGTTAACTTCTAAATGTTACTGGACTTAGTTTTCGACATTCAAGAGAATATTAAAATCAATTTCATATATTTTCGAATTTTTAGACTCTCACTTTTACAATTTTGATTCCCAATAAGATTTTTAAGTCTATACATTTCATATGAATATTTAGTATTAATAATTCATATCCCGGAAGAACAATTTAATTTAGCCGTTTTTAGAAATAAGATTCAGGTTTTTAAAGCAATGTGCTGCTAGATCGTTAGTTTCTATAACGCAAACATTATATTAAATGAAACAATTAAACAAACAACAGGCGTAAAACGTAGATCCATACTGGCGAGGAAATTTGGCAGCCGAGTAAGGTAAAATTCCATTTTTATTTAAATTGACATTTGTGGCCACTATCACTTGGCACTCTAATCGTGCCTATTCAAAAACATTTACATTTTTGATATTATTGCCATTGGAAGAAAGCACAGCGAAATAGAGACCAAACAGCGTAGAGGTTCAAACTAGAACGGCGCAGTTATCCAAAATGGAAGCTCACCAAGACGAAGGATTTGGTTTAGGTTAGAAACGTTTCAATTCTCAAGATTCCAGGTTTCGAAACAGCTACGTCAGGAGCGTTACGCAAGCTTTGCGGCATAGATTAACTGGAAATGGCGCAGTCCATAAATGTTATTATTATTTTTAGAATAGAGAAAAATGAAATACACAAATTAAAAATGAGGAATTAAGTAGAGATTAATACATTAAATTATAAATATGATTTACATATTTTTTATCTTACATATTTCCCCCCTTAAAAGAGAAAAAAATGGCTTTGATATCTACAGTATTTTGTTATTTTAAAAAATTATTTAGATCAAAATTTTGATTTTTCACCCAAATTGTATTCTGCTTGCTTCACTAATGTTTTAATCCTTTCTTCTCAAAAGGCTCTTTTCTCGCCAAGACATTTTCTCCTTGAAGGGGGGATATATAAAATTAAACATATACAAATCAAAATTATAACTTAAAACGCCTCTTAAATGCTCATTTTTAATTTCGGTACTTCCTCTCTAAAAATAACTTTCTCGAAACTGCGTCATATCTGAAATCTAATTCCGCATCATGCCATCTTAAACTTCTGCATTGCTTACAAATTTTAGCCAATCATATTAACGAAAAATGTTACTATAAATACCGTTGCATTCCAACAACTCACCGTATTTTTTTTCCTACGCTTTCTACCTTAAAGACGTCTCTAGTTTAACTGCTTCTATTAAAAATGTAATCAAAATTGTAGAGTACAGATTGGCCCCATTGTGATGTGCCATGCCACAGGGCGATCAACAAGTAATAAAGAGATATTTGGATTATCGAGTGATTCTTCAAAAGCTCTTCTCATTTTCTACTACGTAATTGATATTTTCAGTGCTGATCTAACCTTAATCCTCTTGCGGCTGCAAAGTAATGTCTTCTCTACTCAAACACTCATCTCTCATCAAATTACAACAAGGATTTAAATCCTATCATCACACATATATATATATTGAATTTATGAAATATTTTTAATAAAATTTAAAATTGTAATTATCATGTAATTTTTATTTGAAAATGAGATTATTTCATTTCAAAAGGTGTTATCGGGTTTATATCAAATCAATCGTTCAAAATTTGTAACACGGCGGTTTATGAAGAATATTACGCTTCTTAAAAATGTATGCTCTAAACATCTACAAAAGTTCGCTTTTCTTAATAGAAAAGCATTTTATTGAATTAAAACAACTTTGTGAATATACGAAAGTTAAACATGTTTACAATATATGAAGTTACATTCGAATTTCATTTACTTAGCAATACTTTTAGTTTTGCAAATATTACGCGGGTTTTCGAGCTTTATTAACAGATCTACTGCAATTTTCATTAGAGTAGAATTAAAGGCTTTTCTGAAATTAAATTAATTGTCATATTAACTATAGTATAAAGAATCCGAAGAAGAAAGGCAGACATGAAATATGTATTATATTACAAATAATTTAATTTATAGTGACCTTTCCGTGAAATTTTAGACTGCTTCACTGGTTAAAGAATCGCTACGTTAGATTTATACAAACACGCTCACTTTGGTGTTAGAATCGAAAAGTAAATATGTACTTTAATGAAATAAAAATAAAAATTTTAATATGCTTCTGGAAAATGAAACTTATTTCAAAATATAGATTAATATATAATAAACTGTAATTACTGCCCATTTAACACACGGACTGAAGACATATCTGCTATAAAAATATATGAATCTTGGTGTGCGGCTAGAACGTTTAATGTTCAATTTTTCTTTGGACAACTATTGTTACATGTTCCTATCTGAAACTGCATGAATAAGAAAGAAATTTGAATACTTCAATTTTGAGGATATGTCCTGATAGAATGTAGTACTTTAACTTGTGTGTTCTAAGCAAAGATGCAAAAACTTTCAGGTCTTAAGAAAAATTTAAAATCTAAATAATTAAATAAAAGAGTTGATTAAATGCTTTCTTCTTATAATATTATATTATTTTGATGTTTATTAAAAATTTCAGCTTAAATGAATATAAATTAATCTTTTTATTGTCAAATATTTCTTAGGAATGGCTGCACATATAAAATAAATATGTCTTTGTATGGGGTAAAAGATACTTTTATTTAGGTTGACAAATGAAATATAGTATTTTCACGAATTTAAACACTTGTAATAAAACGTCTTAGCAAATGAGATAATTAAGTAATAATTAAAACGTTACGGCGTCCGTATCTTTGCAGTCTCATGAAGTTTTATTCAAACAGAATTTTACCAATTTTTGATTGCAAATATATATTTCAAAGTTTAAGGCGATGTGCGACTGTTCTATACGCTTTGAAGTCCGGAATGATATAGTAGATAGTAGCAAAAGAAGAATTCCACTGGCCTCACTTTCGAAACCAAGCTGAGGATGAAATTTTGTACCAGCAATGTCATATGGAGGCATGTACAATCTGCCGTCTGAAAATCTTACCTAAATGTTACTTGCAGGAAGTTTATGAACGGAGGCCTCAAAATCCTTTAGCTCTGTTCTCCAACACGCTATAGATAAAATCTGGATTACTCTTAAACAGATAGCTCTCATGTGCCATACCTCCATTAAGTAATCCATTCCTATTCTTTCTCTTCAAAGAAACGTTGAGGTTAGGTTAGGTTAAGTTATTTGAATGTGACAAAGCATACGCATGCTATCTCCATATGAGAAGGGATGACTTTCGTGGAAAACCTTTCACGTTGTAAACAGTAAAAAACACGAACATCAATCATGCAGCCAGCCTGTTCGTCTGATATCAAACTCAGTCAAACTCCCAATATTCAGCGGTTTAAACTACTTGCTCACTGATGGACGTTTGATATTTTACACATATAATTCAGTTTCAACTGATTATTTACTTTGGCAATCTGACGTTTACCATTTATGATATAAATCTATGTCACATATACCCGCAAAATGTCTGCATAGATTTGTATGTGTAGTCTATATTTTAATTTAAAAAATCATTACGTCATTGAAGTTTTTATGATGCCATACTACACGTCAAATTTGATGCAATTGTATTAAAATCTCCTCCCGACGATTACCTTCTCATCGCTCTGAAAGTCATTCATTTTTGGAGAAAATAATTAAACACAAGTTCTGAAGTCATAAATAATCATGCCATCTCCACAAAATTTTCAGTCACTTTGGGGAGATTTTTCTCTGAATTTTTTTCCATTCAGTGATAACATACTATATTCAATGACATAATGAAACCAGCTCACTTATAAATGAGAATATTTGTTCAGAAATATCTAAAGTATGTACAAATAGACGGTATTTTCTTACTTGAACTGTTTTTAATTTATACATAAGGGAAATATCATTGCATGAAATATTTCAAAAGTATCAACTAAACAAGCTAGAAAAAATGTTGCCAACATTTCAAACATACTTCATACATTTTATTTCCTTTCAAATTGCTTGCAGAAGATGAATATGAAGAAACGAAATATGCTTCCTTTAAGATCCATGGCTTAGAGTTTGATCATAAACTATTCAATATATTCAGTTTTGAGAGAAAGCGATAGTTAATGGTCGCTTCCTAGAAATACTATTCTCTTTGCATTATTCAAATGTATTGAAATTATTATGCAAATAGATATGAGTAGCATTATATCGTAACCCAGTTCTCAATTATAAATTAATCTTGCTCCTTCATTGTCTTAATGTGTCATGTTTCATCATTTAGAAATTTGAAATCTTAGGACGTAATATGTTTCCTAAACATGTTGTGATAATTATTTGGGGCAATACTCTCACTGAACATTTCCTTTTGCTTTATTATGAGTTCTTTATTATGTGATTACGTTTCTGTGAAATAAAATTCCGTATGATTTTCACTCAGTCTCTGCGAATGCCAGTTAATGTTTCTGTACTTCACCATCTGAAACATAAAATGCGTTATTAAGGTTATGGAGTTAGCCTTGGTATACACACTTCATAAAATGAAATTGTAAGATCTTGGGGAAATGTGTGCACTAGTCCAACTAACATTTTTAACTTGAACGTTTAGTGTCGATTATCCATTATTTTTCATAATGACAATTCGCAGTTAGGTAACAAAGCCTATCTGAGTTAATATGGTTAATGGGGAGGCAGTTAAGTGATAATTATGGTTTTTGCTTTAAATTTTAACTTCCTTACTTATTGGACGAAAATATTTTCCAGCACTAGTAACAGTCATATTTTAGATTAAAATTAAGAGAATTTATGTAACTATGTTCGATTATTAGCACCGTAAGCGGGATAAAGGATACGGGGGTGTTGTCTGGGGATATTTTATGCGGTGATGAGTCATTTTCTCAACAACAATATTTATTTTCATTCAAGAGAATCATAGCTATACCATAAACACATACTCTTACAGAAGAGAAACCGTTACTGCAGCCTGCTACTCTCAATAACGTCAACTCGCAGACAATAAAAACAAACCGTTTGTTACAATATTAGAATTACATTACATGATTTATCTTTTCGAATGTTGCCAAGAAATTCAGGAAAAATGTAAATGGATGGCAGTGTTTAATCGCTATATATTTGTTTGGCAAGAAAGTAATTACGGTTTGCACAAGTAGATAGAGTTATGTTCATTTTATTATTCTTCTGTAAATCTTATATATATATATATATATATATATATATATATATTTGTATATATGTTTATGTATAGAGAGAGAGTTTTGGCATCTGATACCTTTAGGTCGCTTAAGAAATAAACTCTGAAGTTTAAAACTGTTAGTTTACGGTCAGTTTTAACATGAGATGTAAAAACATACACTTTCGACATATTTTACTTTTTGATATTCATAACGGCTGAGGCCCACAAAGAGATATATGAAGTGTATGACGTTAATTGTGTCAACGTCCTGGTTAACCTTCTCAAGATGTTGATGACAAAATTAAATCCATAATGTAACGAATCGTCATGTAAATGAGCCAGAGATTGCACAAAAGTTAAATGTATCACATACAACAATTGAAAATCACAGAAGATGTCTTTTGCTCGTTGAAAAACTCAGCTTTTGGGTTCGCGTAACGTAACAAATGAATATTTGCGATACGTATTTGAAACATTATGCAGTCGACCCTTTTTTTTAATGAATTATCACTGATGGGGATTAATGGATCGTCTACAGTAATATTAATCGAAAACTATCATAGTCCAAGCATCAGTAGAATTAATTAATAACGAAAGTTAAATTGCATCAGAAAAAGATCATGCTGCCAAATAGGTGGGATTACAGAGGTGCTGTGCTTTTTGAGCTATTTCCAAGTGACCAAACGATCGGATGAGATATTTACTGTGAACAAACTTACCAAACTGTAGGAAGCAATCAAAGAGGAAAGGCCAGAACTGGCAAATCACAAAGGAATTGTCCTCCATCACGACAGTGCGAAGACTCACACATCTTTAGCAACTTTTATGAAACTATTGGATCTTGGAAGTGATATAGCATCCCGCATACAGCTCCTATCTTGCACTAACGCATTCTGATTTATTTCGAAGTTCACAAAAGTTCTTAAATGGTACGAATTTAGTAATAATGGTGAAATCGCGCTTGGTTGAATGTTTCGATGATAACAACCAGAAGTTCTATAAGCGCAGAATCAATGTTACAAGAAAGATGTCAAACGTTCAGCCAACAGAAAGGCAGATTTTTGTCTGATTAAAGTTCATTTTTAATATAGAAGTTTATTATTTAACACTAAATTCTATCTTTATATAATTGGTCTTTTTTTTTTTGTTTGTTCTTACAACTTTAAATTATATATATATATATATATATATGTAATGTACCAGCTTTTGTCCGGACTAAATAGATTGGTGAAGAATCATAAATGTAGTCGCAACTTAAATTATCAGACGATAAGTTTAAAAAACAGGATCCATTTATTATTATTCAGGAGAAATAGCAGTTACAAAATCAGATATCCGAAGTAAATAAAAAGAATTACTAATAACTTTTTGTATGAAGTTTACTGCATCGTTACATTAAGAAAAAGCCCCCGATATTCCTTTGCAAGTCCTTTTATAGCCTCTGGAAAGGCTGAGCTTCCAAGAAATGACGTCAGCCTCGTCAGCTAATCCAGTTCGCTTTAAATATTTCCAGAACCTTCTATAACTGTACGTGTAGAAAAGGCGGGAAAAACAACTTGACTACGGGGCTGTGGATTTAATTCCACGTACGTTCAAATAAGAGACCGTCGCCATTAAAAATGAAAAGAACATACAGACAGAATTTTAAGTGTATTCTTGACTATTACAAAATATTCCCCCCGTATGAAAAGGCTTGAAGCCGGGCGCCTCGACTACAAGACATTCCAGATAGTGGAAAAAAAAAACGCGACAACAGCTAGAAAATTAATTTAGCTTAATTTATTTGAAGAACTCGCATCCGGAATTCGAGTTACAATAATATTATTCTTGAATAGACACTCTCACTATAATACAGTCAATAATAATATCAATATATAAATTGTAAATAATATATCTTAATATATTGACATTTATAGAAAATAAAGAAAAATAACATTATGCATGCAGTATTGGGAAAACATTTCTCGAGAACAGTTTCAGTTCTGGATCCAGGTCTTTAGAGATTGCTGCAAAATATTAGAGCAGTTCGTATTTTACAAATCTTTCATTTCCAGTTCGCCGTGGCTTTAATATTAAAAATTTTTATTTGAGGTGAGCTATTCCTCTATTTTTTTTTTCTTCATATCATTGACAATTGCAATACTTGACTAATTTCTTAACATTTCCTTTTGACTTTTAGTTTGTTTACAGTATTTCAGTTTGACTACTTATTCATATAAAACACTTATTTTGATAATAATCATTTTACACAATAATTTTACTCGTATTTTACCTTTTACTATCGACAATGACAATTATGTCATATACAGCATTGTCTTTCAACACAACTTCAATAATATTTTATAATTACCATTAATGTCGTTGCCAAAAATTGACACATAAATACAAAATAAATACAAAGATACAAAACAACATACCAAAAATTTACAACACAGAGAAATAGACATTAAATAATTAGAGGTGCTCTAATTACCTTTAGTAGCAACCCCAGTTGAGCGTTTACCAAAAGAAAAGCGTGTCTACCTATCGGTGATGCAGTTTAAAATTTTCTGGGTCTTGGTAGTGTTGAAGTCTGGAAACATGGACAATATCAGTAGGTTTCTTTGTGTGGTAATTCTTTTTATCAATTTCATAATTAACATCAGATAATTTTTTGACAATTTGGTATGGTCCAGAATAGGGAGGTGTCAATTTCTGTGTATTCGGAAATTCAAATTCATCAAATAAAACTAGATCACCAGGTTGAAATTCTACATCTGCAAATTTTGTGTCATAACGACTTTTATTCCGTTTATGATATTCAATAGTTCTCTCTTTAGCTAATTTTCTCGCTATGTCGACCGGAGGGTAAGTATTTTGATCTAGGAGAGAATCGAAAGGAAGCTTTACGAGTAAAAGATATGCAGGGGTGAATTTAGTTACCGAATGAGGGGAATTGTTATATTCACTAATAACTTGATCCAAAATTTTCATCCATGGAATTTTCGATGATGTTTTCTACTTTACCATTTGTCTGGGGGTGATGGGCAGTAGTTAGAAGTTGTTTTACATTATAATTTCTAAGAAAGTTTTTGAATCTATTGCAGGTGAATGCGGCATTGCGGTCACTAAGGATTTTTTCGGTGACTTGAATTTGGAAAATTTGTTTCAAAATATTAGCATAAGTTTCCGTAGTTGCCTTTTTAGATGGAAAAGCCCAGACATATCTTGTGGTATGATCGATCACAAGATGTAAATATTTTTTGTAGAATTATAATAATTATAACCGCCGACTGTATCAATATAAAGACATTCAAAAGGTTTATCAGTTGGGGGTACTTCTTGCATAAGTCCAAATTTTTTGGTGTTTTCCTTTTTATTAATTTGACAAACATGGCAATGTTTCACGAAATTTCCAATATCTTTACTAATGTAGGGCCAATAATATTGTGGGGTGATTAAATTTAACATAGCATGAATACCTGCGTGTCCGAAGTTTTCATCAGTTAATAATTTTAATCTCAAGGTTTTGGTACCACAATTTTATAACCTTTTTCCTTCTTCTTAATTACCATCCTTCTTAATTACCATCAAATCATTCAGTTCTACATATTTTTTATCACACATATTGTCACATTTTTGCTGTTGTATAATTTCATAACGATTAAATAAATACACAGAATGTTGGAGCTGGTGAGAACAGGTTGTCTAGAAAGCATATCAGCTTCAACGTTTGTAGAGCTCTTTTAATATTTAACTTCGTAATCAAACATACTGAGTCGGAGTGACCAACGGAATAATCTGCCTCTTAAATTCTTAACATTTTTAAGCCAAACAAGGGCTGCATGATCGGTATGGATTGTAAATTTTTGACCATGAAGATAGTAATAAAATTTATGTAATGCATCAACAATAGCTAAACATTCAAGTTCTGTAATTGCATAATTTTTTCGTAATCTTTTAAAGCTCTAGAATGGTAGGAAACTGGGTGTAATACATTACTTTCATCTGGCTGCTTCAAAACTGCTCCCACAGCAATCTGTGATGCATCAACAAAAACATGACAAAATTTATTTGGATCATACAATTGTAAGACTGGTTTTGAACTAAGAATATTTTTCAGTTCGTCAAACACAGTTTGACATTGATTATCCCAGTTCCATGGTACATCTTTTTTCAATAATTTATTTAGAGGAGATCACAATTTAGCATAATTAGGCATGAATCTATGATAAACATTTACACTGCCTAACACTCTTTGTAGTTCTTTTACATTACTTGGATATTTCAAATTTTTAATACTTTAAATATTTTGGTTATCTGGGATAACTTTACCCTTTTTAATTTCATAACCTAGAAAATTGATTTTATCTTTGGGAAAGACACATTTACTCTGGTTCAATTTAATACCTTCTTGAATAACTATTTCAAATAATTCACTCAAATGCTTTAGATGTTGTTCTTTGGAAGAAGAGTAAACAATTATGTCATCAAAATAACTACAAGCAAATTGGATTTTATTTTTAGTGAGGACGCTTTTAATAACTCTGTTAAAGATAGCCGGTGCATTTTTGAAGCCAAAAGAGAGTCTTAGCCATTCATACAGTCCAAAATTTGTAATAAAAGTCAATTTTTCGGTGTCATCAGGGTGAATAGGAATGTGCCAAAACCCTGATCTTGGATCTATTGTAGAAAAAACATTTGCATTACTTAATTTGTCTAATAAAAAGTCTATCCGGGGCAGGAGATGAGCATCAGTCTTTGCTAAAGCATTCAACTTCAAAAAAACAGAATATGTATTGATTATCGTATATAATCAATACATATTCTGTTTTTTTGTCCTCATCGCGTTTTAATACTAAAGTTACTGGGGATGCATAATGACTACTACTTTCTTTAATAATTCCATTTTTTAATGATTGATCAATTTGTTGTCTAATTTCTTCTTCTTCCTTAGGGGAAGTTCGATAAGGTCTTATAGTGACAGGCAAATCAGAAGTCAAGTTAATTCGTTGTGGTGGTTCAATGTTAATTTTACCTACATCATATTTATTTTTGGAAAACACATTCTTATATTTATTTAGCAATTTAATTAATTCAGAGTTTTCTTCCTCCATACTCTCTGAATCTGTTGTTATTTCACTACTTTGTTTTGTCACATAACTTTTTTGAATTTTTAGTTTTACATTACTTTCCTTATTTACATTAACTCTTGTTACCTTAGACACTTTATCATCATTAAACTTCATAATATTAGACTTATTATCTTCATTAACTATTGTACCTTTCGACACATTATTTTCATTAGATATATTATTTTCATCAACACTTATTACCTCAGAGATATTACTTCTAGGTTTTGTCTTAACTGATGGCATTACTGTTTTTTTTCAAGTACTTGATCAAGTTGTACATGCAAAGAAACTATGTTATTTACATTCACAGAATTTGAAAATATAATTTATATATATATATATAATTTAAAGTTATGTATATATATATATAAAGAGCTTTTGAAACATTGCATATATTTTCAATGAATATATATGCATAGAGATATGTATGTAAATGGAAGTATCACTAAAGATATCTTCGCAAAACAGGCAAGCCAAATTTGCACATGATTATATCATATCTTTGAAATTAAATGCCAAGCTTCTTTCAGAGTCAGATTTCTTCTTCTGTATGCGCGTGAAGTAAATGGCAGGAATAAATAAATACGACTACGTTGTAAACATTCCGCGCATCCATACTAAATAACAATCATAGTGTTCTGCTAACATAACAGCAAACAAAATACTCATAACAAGCACGTTTCCCTCTTAAGAAACGGCTGTTTTGGACTATTTCCGTCCACAGTACCGTTCTTTTGATATACAATTCCATTCTGTCAACCTGTAATGAATCTAGTGAAATACAGACGACAATTTCTGTACAAAGGATGCATATAAAAGATGCTTACATCTGTTGATCGAAAGGCCTCTATGATATATCATCTGCGTCATGAAAAAGGAAAGCACTGATATGTTCCAGCCTCAGTAACAGATCAAGCACATATATAAAAATATATTATTTTGATTCATGCGTATTCTTGTGTTTTGCAGTTATTGTCATTCGGATTGAAACCTGAATTATTATATATCAGCATGCTATGTAACAACGCATTGTATGCTGCATAATGGGAAGAAATTTACGTAGGTTCAAAGGTATGTCAACTACCGTACTTACGACTTACAGTTTAAGAAGTTCTTGCCAATATTTAGAAATTCATCCTGGAAAACATGGATTGCTTAAAGTTATAGTAACATATATATTTCGTATTATTTTTGCTAACAGCATTGCAGAGACAAACAAACAATACCGGCGGCAAAGGGGAGATTACACATACGTGAGAATAGAAAAAGCAATTTAAATAATCATCTCTCAATAAAGGACAATATTGTGTAATGTGGTTATATATTGAAGAATATCTTATTTGAACTGACAAAGAGTCAATTTAATAAAAATGTCAGTCGTTATTTACATTGCATAAATATTTGTATTTTGCTTATGTTTTCAAACATGAAAATATTTTGAAAGCAAAACGTGTTGACTAATAATGCCAGACTATGAGAAAATCTCAAACAAAATATATATAAATCTCAAAATGTCATTTTAAATATATATGTCTATTAAATATTTATGGTCTTAAATTTAAAAAATTAAAATATAACTCCACTTAATCACAACTTATGTGGGTAAATATCAGAAATATTCCCTAGTTACCTTATTAGCTACTAATTCCTTTGCCTTTTTCCTCAATGATGGCTCATTTAGTGGCTTTCATGTGTATTACGGTAAAAGTTGTGGTTTATATGTGCATAAAAATGAAAGCATTATTAAAGAGCACTGCAATTTTCAGATATATTTCAATGGAAAAAATGGTAATGTTTCGGAGTGGATTATGTGGAAAACAGCGAAGCAAGTTTCTCAGTGGCTAGGGAAAGATATTTTCATTATGACAAAGCACACAAAAGTTATCATCTATGTAATAAAGAAAAAGTCATCGTAGGAGACTTGAGAACAAACCTCGCATTCACTTTATTTATAAAAAAAATTATGAATACTCCTAAGCAGCCGGTCCGTTCGCTGGAATTTAAATCCAGATAGAACTATGAGCGTTCAGCGGTCAGCCTCCACTGGGCACTGGAGATTTGAGTGAACATAAAGAAAGATCCTAACACCTTCTTCTATGGATCTTTTTTTGATCAGTATCTGGCACGATTGAGCTGCAGCTAATGATGTTATCGGACTATCACAAAAAGATATAACATACTTTAAAAAAACAATGTCGCATAAAACGTTTTGTCAAAAAGGTAAGAACATTTCACAATTCGCGTAAATTTGATGGAGTTCGCTCAGTTTCAAGTTTTTTCATGAATAGTTTTGCTGCAAAATAAAATTGTATATAGCTTAATTATTTAATTGAAAGAAGCAATTTTATTTCATAATAAAAGTGTTTCACATAATGTGAATAACAGTACTTAGAATTAATGAGAGTTTTAGAAAACTCTGTTGAAAAAAAAATTCGCATGATTTCAAATGTATTTATTCTCTGTTAACCGAGTTTTCGACTATCCGAGGTGATAACAGTAACAACTGTTTCGGTTAATAGAAGGTCCAATATATTAACATTTTTGATATTTTCAGAAATTCGAGTATATAGTGTGTCAAGATATAGCAATGCATCTACATTACTAAACCCATAAGATTTTAAAATAGAAATAGTTACAATAATAACAGTATACTTTGCTAATTGTGTTGAGGACCGCAAATAAGGATCTCGAAATCCAAATATAATTTGAACGCTTTCGTTAGCCTTTTCACTATAGCATGTTAGTTATCGATGCTACAGAACTTAAACTAAAACACTGCAAAGGAAATACCAGTATTCATAGTGACAGATCAAACTTTAACTGAATGCCACTACGTAGAATCTACGCAAGCTGAAAATAATGGCAGTTTTAAAGTTTTCTATTATAGCAGTTTGGCATACACTCTTTGCTACCCAGTAAACACTTTCGCTATTAACGGCTTAACGACATCTCAAATTTCTCAGTTATAGGAGATTACAGTCCAAGTTAGCAATCTTTTGCTACAAATATTATTAAAATTGAACTCTAACAGTTCAGATATATGGCAATCTCGATAGTTAAGGAGCAAACCTCGATGCGGTGCATATCTATTATCTGTTCAAACCACCATCATATCTTTCAAATATGTGTCTCTATTAAGTAACAATATCAGCCATTTATGATATAAAAACATCATTAATTCCTTAGCTGAAATATATATGATCTATATTGCTGGACTTTAACCATAAAGACAGTTAGTAGCAATAAAACTCAATCCACCTTGTAGAGACATTAGGTAGTTTGGAAGCCAGAGAGATTGAAAAATTAGCAAACGCCTTCGCCGAGAATCGAACCACGGGCCTCTGGAATACGCGCACAGCGTGCAGACCACCACACCACGAAGGCATGCTGAGAAGGTGGGAGAAATACCTTATAAACTGATAACTCGTCACTTAACATTCACAGCAGTCTCATACAGTCATAAAATTTACTCTCTAACTGCTATCAGGAATTTACCATTTTCGTATTTTTGTAAATTGCTAATTTATATATCTTTTAAATAAATATATCCGGAAATTCTAAATCAGAAAATGCAAATGAAAATAAAATCTAGGTAATTTGAAATTTGATTACTTCCTCATGCTATAAAATACGGTATTTTTTTAAATTAATAACATACCTAGATATCAATCAAGCAACAATGCTGTCTTAAACATAGATCTTAATCCATACTGAATGTAGAAATTGCAAATTTTAAATTCGTAAATAAAATCTTATTTCAAATATATGGTTCTGAAACTACAGACAACCGTACAGTTCCGTTTGCCGTACAGTAACATATTTCAATTTCCGTAACTAAATAAGTATTGTCGTAGAACAGAAATATAGAAATGTAATAAGACAGGGTAAGAATTGTTTCAATAGTGAATAATCATAAGTTAAATACATTCCCATTTTTCTATATTTTATCAATCAATATCAATTTTTATTACAATTTAGAAGCCCTTAACTTTAACCAGTTTGCCGTTAGGGAAATCGCAAACATTTCGTGCCATGTTTTGCATCCAAAGGTAAACTTTTTGAGTCTAAAACTGGGCTCAGAGTATTTCTTTCCCCCTTTCACAACCTGTGAAAGCCTATTTAGAAGTTCTGTTCAAATCAGATTGTACAGCGTACCTGTCACACTGAAGGATGGTGAATAATGACCCCCTAAGGGGCAACATAAAACACAAAGACTGGTGTAGTCCTTAGAGCAGATATTTTTCCCTTTGCACTCAACTCCACTTCCACTTCCTGCACCCAACCCCAAATCTATTGCAATCTATTACAATGTAAATGTAATTTTTAATTGTCCAGAAAAAGCTTTATATAAAGTAAAAATAAGGGCATTAGCTAGTATTTGAAATGTTCTTGAATTTTGTTTTATTATTTTGATGGCCTGTAACAAAAGAGAAGATTTGAATCGTTAAGAATTGAAAAGATAGAATTCAAATCCCTTTGTTCGTTAATAGAAAGGGAGAAAGCTGTTGTGGATCTCATAAGATATGTTCATGGAGGTAGGACTTCCTACCTCCATGGATATGTTGAGGGGGTAGCTATTCGAAGAAAGTGTCCCCATCCTTTACTTTCCTAAAACAGCCCCACTGTGATCCTAATGCGACACCGCTGAGAAGATAAGTAACCCATCAATCACCCCTTTTGATTTTCGACTCATTCTGTGGGGGTTGGAAAAAGGTCGCTGTGTCGTATGTGTCTCGGGGGTTACGGTTCAGCCCAAATTTCACCCCGACGAGAGTCTGCCGACGCTAACGGATGACGATGCCTTTCCTGTGAACGTATCTCTCTCGGGGCAAACGGTGAACTGGTTAAAGATCACTTAAACATTCGCTTAAATCGTTCAGACATAGAGAAAACTCATTTCCTTTCATATATCTTGATCTATAGCTAAAACGAATCATATATTTGCATGTGTACGTATTCATAATAATGCACACAAAATCGATGATGGCATGATAAAATTGATTTTATCAGAAGATACACTTTATAGTTCTGGAACTTTCCACGGAAATACTCGTACATTCTTTACAGTATCACAGAGCACAATCAATAATTACATTTCAAAATACTAAGAAAGTTAAACACAATGCAATGCAAAGCGCACCTAAAAGGCTAAGCCTTCATGCATATCTCAGTACTTCGAAATCGCTCTGAATTAATAATTACTACGAGCAAGATCAGTTGCTCTCTGCGGTTTAACTGCAACGCAGAGAAATCTCTAGTAAATTCCATTTTTTGAAATTACTGCAAAGCATATCCGGTTCAAGTTAAATATAAAGGCCAAATACGGCTACAGTTACGTAGATATGTTAATTACAGTTATCAAATAACATAGCTATTAAAATTATACAGAAACAGGACCCAAATGCAGTCAAATAGTTGCCATGTTTGGCGTTTTTTGGCAATTTCTTGCCAAAAATGGCTATAAAAAGTAGTCGCAAAAACATAGTTGGCGATATCTCGCAACCTTAGCGAGACAGTCAATATTAAACAGACTTGCCCCTGTATTCTTACTTTTCTGGCATAGCATCGTCTCATTAGATTTTCAAATTACATTATACAGAAACAACAATACAATTTCACATATATTTTCACTAAAATTATTTATATATGTACAAAACTCGTGACAATATTTTAAAGCAATGTCCATTATTTGAAAATTCTATGCAACACTTTCATTTTTATTTGAGTAAAAGAAAACAAGAAATTAGAAAATCTGAGGAATTGTCTAACATTTCTTTTCCAAAGATTAAACATTGCTAAAAGAATATACAATTGTTTTCAACATTATTCTCCAAGGAGTTAAATCATAAAATTATTTCCTTTCCTCAAGAGAAGCCAGTAATAAAAGATGTTTCTTTGTGATTGTATTTCGAGTTAAATAGTCCACAAAAGCGGGAAGAAATTCACTTCTTGGCACATAATGGCTCGCACTTTTATGTCCTTTATTTGGATCAAACTCTACGATTCTCATCTCAAAGCTTCCTTTTCCTTTTTATTGCAGTGTTTTAGTTTCTCTTCTTAGAAAATCTTATACAAAGAGAGACAAAAATGTTTAACTTTCGATTACGGAAGTGGATCCTCTTGGAGCGAAAAGAAAGCACACATAATTTTTCGCAAAGGAACTGGCTCTAGATCTTTTTCAAATCAAATATCTTTAATTACATAGTCCTAAATATTATTTATACGAATATCTTTGATTTTTCTTGAATCAGCATGCATCGATAGGCTGTTTCAATTAAATAATTAATCACTCTATATGCTATATGCAATTGCTATGTGCATAACACAATTCTTTCTTTTCGATTTTGGAAACGCCATAGTCTAACGTTAATGCCTATTAAATATATTCAAAATATATATTTATTTATCTTCAAGTTACGTTACGTTACCATAATGTTAAATAAACGTAATAGGCGGTTTCAATTAAATAATTAATCACTCTATATGCTGTATGTAACTCTTTATGTGCATTACACAATACCTTCTTTTCGATATTGGAAACTACCATAGTCTAACATTAATGTCTATTACGCTTATTAGCCCAAAAGGCGTTAGTCCAGAAGGGAAATTAATCGTTTTGGCATTATGTACTGAAAACTTAAAATGTCCATTTCACTTTCCAAATTGTTACCACCAAATATAATCACCCCGTGTTATACTTAAAGAAATTAAGTAATGAAGAATCTGCATAAATGTTTCTCGGCTCTATGTTTCTCGGCACTGTGATAAAACAACAGCACCTAGAGCCATAAAATTCTGAATTACATAATCTCCCACCCAAATATGAGCATCTGGAAGCTCTATCTTGGAATTTGGAATTTGTTTTATTATCGGTTTCATATTTTGTAACACTTTAACGAATTTTTGATTAACAAACTCAACGATTTCGAAGCGAGCGATAGCAACACTGCACCAAAAAAAAAAAAAAAAAGAAAAAAAAAAAAAGAAAGACAGTGTATCGGAAATTCTAAAGATTTGCTCTTTTTAAGGGCTTGTTGGAACCCCAAAATCTTCAAAAAATTGTGATTTCGGATTTTTGCATTTTCAAATTCTCTACACTTTTATCCTTTAAAAAATACCATTCTTTAATCTCTATGAAAATTAGAACTGTAAAAAGTCTAGTTTTAATTTGTCATCGACTGCTTTGATCAATGAGGATTTTTACATAAAAACGCGTTTTTTTCCAAATGTGATTTTTTTTATACTTGATGTACCTTTTCTCAGGAACTGCAGCTCACAGGTATCTAAAATTTTTATGGTTTATTTATTAGGTTTCCTAATATTTACTGAAATGAGGTTTTTGTGATAAATTTAGAAATAAAATTTAAAACATTTTTTGAGTGAGAAAAGTGCTAAATTTTACTATGCCTAACAAAATATTCTGTAAATTACTCTAAAACTCAAAATATTTCAAAAGCTCACTTCGGTATAATCATATAGGTATACTTTAATTACACATAAAATTTCAAATGTGTATCTACAGCAGATTTTGAGAAAAAGTACATCGGAAATGGCCAATTTAACATTGTCGGTATAGAGGTTTCTGATACCCCTTAAATTACTTTGCGATGATTCTGTTGAATTGAATTTTATGGTTTACGTGCGAAGAACATGATATTTAATAAATAAAGGTAACATATAAAACATTAAAAAAGCCATCTTTAGGCGTAATATAAAATCTGAATACTTTCAGATTTTTATTGGTTTAAAATATATTTTCGTCTTCAAGTTAGGTTACATTACCGTAATATTAAATAACCATGCTTAGTAACAAATGCCGAGCTGTTCCGAGTGTTGCCCGTTTTGTGAAAAAAGGACCTTTCATTTGTTTAAAAAATTTATTTTTAATGTAACAGAATGAGAGATTTAAAAACTAACGAATTCTATTTCTAGTAATACTGATATTTTTTTAGCATTTTGTTTATTCTGCATAATTTATAATGTATTTAAATGTATGTTATAATTGAAGTAAGATATATTTGGTTACACAGCAATCTTCTGTTCGTCAACGAGTTTGATATATTGTATAATTCCTTCCAATAGCTTGGGGGTCAAAACAGAAAATAAATGTCCATTTTAGCAGGTTATTTAACTGTAACGTATGACTTATTCATAAGATAATAGTCATTCCAATCTGAAGTGGCCATCATGATTTCACCTGTAATCATGATTTTTGAAGTGAGCTTGTTGAAAACTGCAAAATCATTAATGAAACTAAAAAGACGGTACTCACCAGCGGCCGAAAATAAAAAGCTGCTTTTAACCACTGGTACTTTGGTCCGGGCTTCAAGTGCCGGTGCAGTCTGGGTGCATGGACGCTTTCATGGCTTCCCCCATTGTGTAACGTGGACACGAGCCAGTTTCCCTTAAAATGATTTTTTGGGGCATCTCTCCCTATCCGTGTAGTGCCTAATGGAGGGACATGTAATAAATAAATAATAAACTAAAAGTTGGAATAAAACATTAACGTAATCTAATAATTCCTTCACATCACAGAAAAAAAATATGCATTAAAGAATAAAATATGTGAAGACTATTTTATTTTTGTTATTCAGTTGCTTGCTGATAGATTGTGGGGAGCAATTAGGTTGCTCTGCCTGGAATGACAAGAGTATTTAACGCTGCTTAGTGTAAGTAAACATAAGAACCTATTAGAGGAACAGCTAAGGGATTTTTTAACAGTTACATTTTATAATAAAAATTTGATGCGAAATTTCTCTTCGTTTATTCTCATTGTAGCCTGCTTGTATGTAACATATTGAATACGAAACTCCATCAAATCTTAGTGTATGATTGTGCATTGTTTGATAAACTATGGATGATTTAGTTAATATCTAGTTTATCTCCAAACGTATGCAAATTTTGATAAATAATTCTTTTGATGCTGCTAAATGAGCAGTGTCGCCTTATAAGCTTTCAGCTAGAATGCTTGAACGACCAAAGTGGGATTTGTTTTGTAAATTTTAAAGTATATTTGCAAATACAATCCTAAATCACCAAAATTATCTTCCAAAATGTATGACATTGTCACTTTTAGTTTCCACCGAATTCCTTCCTTCTTTCCATAGTAGTCAGACTGATTAATTTGTTGTATGTTGCCAGTAGTCGATACTAAAGTTCGTCGCAAATGGTTACATGTATGCTTAATTACTTTATGTGACTTTATTTCATTAACTAAATAGATAAAGGACTACATTAAGGGGACATGCGACATGTCGACTGGCAAAATGCAACTATTTCGAGACGAAAGTTATTAAGGTATAACTTTTCTCAAAATAAACTTATACACTTGATTCTTTTTTCATTTAAAATGCATAGATTACAGATTACAGAAAACACATAAAATATGTATTAAATGCCTAATATTTTTAAAAACCAGTTGTTTAATTTCACTTACCTTTGACGAATCTTTTCTGACAATGTGCTAGTTCGATACACTTTACTTAAAAAGTACTGCACCAATCGTCCTCAAATCGTGCATGGTAGTTAAAAACATATCATTTAAGAATAATAAGCAGTATTTTAGATTTTACTTGAAAAGAAAAATATTAAAAATAAATTAGTAAAATGCTTTGAAAAATCACAAACAAATTAGTATTAAATTATTAATATATCCAATACTAATGCTCGTAAATTTGATATCCTGCATAGTTTCAAAAAAATAGTAATGATAAACAACTATGGAAAATTGCAATCTTTCAGGTGGAATAGTTTTCAAGAAAAATGTACCGAAAGTTACGAAAAACACATTTTGAGAAAAATGAAAAAAAAAAATTATTTAAACAGTAATAATTTATAAAAAAAATATCATTTTAATATTTAATCTGCACCATAATCATCTTGAACTGACATTTCTGCACAAACTGTTTTTGTTTTATAAATTTATTTTTTTTCTGGCCATATTAGAAAGCTTTTGGTAAGCGAGCTGGGCCTCACGAATTCTAAGACAATCTATTTTTCTCAGACTCTTTACCATATAAAACCCTGGTTGCATTCTTAATAATTCCATTACTTCACTGTGGCTTATTCAATAACATAACACAATAAAACAATCAGAAATAAACACAAAAAGCACGAATTTAAATGAAAAAGAACGAAAAGAATAGCGACAGACAAAATAAACAAAGCCAAGTTGTAAATACGAAATTCGACAATTATCCACCACACAGCTTAGTGAATAAGCCAATTTAAAAAAAGTGTTGCCAAATGCCTTTCAAAGAATCATATTCTGACCAAGGAAGTAATAAAAACTGCTAAAACAACTGTATGTGAAGCGATAATGGAATTTAAAACATATGTCCCTTTAAACTTGTGGGCGTGCCAGTGCTTGTTTACATTTTAAATGAGAGATTTCGGCCTTTTAAAATTTCGAAACATGCATAAATTATATATTTTGGGAATCGTCTGAGTCTACTTTATTTTTCTAGCCCAAAATTGAAAATTCAAAAATTTAAAAATTTTTATGTCGTATGTCCAAGTTTATTCGCCAGCTTACCTACGACAGACCGACGGACTAAGACTGAGCAAAAAAAAAGGGGGATTGGGATTTCGATCGAGATTAGAAAAAGCATTGCATACAGCTGTAGAACGTGTAATTTTAAGAGTGTATCTGTGCAATAGCTTTTCCTCTCTATATGTAATCCTATGTTGCACTGAATATGCAAAACAAAAAGTCTTAGAGGTAAGAAACTTCCTTATAGAAAAATTTTTACAATTGACACTCATATTATATGTAGGACTAACAGATTACATAATCAGTTTTCTGTGAATAGAGCATGCTTGCTTAGTAAAAAGGAGTTCATAGGAGCTAAGACAATGTTATTTAAAATTTTTAATTTAACAATTAACAATTTAATAATTTAATAATTAACAAATTTAATTTTCACTGTGCGACAATTTACTTATCAAAAATCAAGAAAAAGCATATGTCATCAAAATCAGGACTTTTGCAGCAAGTGTTATTTGCCAAATTGCACATTTCATAAAAGTTTTACTATATATAATTTTTGGGCAAGTATTGTTGTTTTTCTCCGTACAAAACCCATCACATTTCACAACGATTGATTTGTGCTAAGGATTCCGTTCTTCCGAACATACGTGATTATTGCTGCATTGTGCTTTTCAACTTCTTTTTCAACAACAACTCTCGTTCTTCAACTAGAATTTCGCTCAACAAATCACTAAATACTTCTTTTCATCTCCGCAGATCAAGAACTTAATATTTTCCCCATAGAGTTGTTCACAAGAGATTCAAACAAAAATAAGGGGACAAGCGCTCGGTTTTAAAGATTCGGAAAACTGTTTTGGTTTAATAAAAAGGCTTGAGAGTTTGAAATCCCTGTAACTATGTACTCTGGTTTGTGACTCTGATAAAATTCGAAAACAGAAATTTTCTGCAACATCCGGGATATTCGACCGAATGCATGGGCGAGTTAAAAAAAAAGTATTATTATATCGATGTGATCTATTTCCATTTTGTCAAGAGAAGTTAAAACACATAGAAATAATAGTATAAATTAAAAAAAAATAAATACTTTTAAGTATATGAGTTTTACATTGTTAATTTTAAGTCATGTAGCAGCTTAAAAGAACGGGTGTTTTTTCTTTTATGTTCCGTATAAATTGTGTTTCAGACGTCTGCACATTTGAATTAAAAATAAATTATGCTTCTTTACTTCAGAATAAAAGGTTTCTATCCACATTATTAAAGAAAATTTTACTTCCTTCTGCAGGAAGTATGACTAAGCGAAATTAAGCTGTTAATTATGATTAAAATAAACAATAAACGTTTAATAATTTTGCTAGCATTTCTTTGGAAACATTTCAATGAAGTACTAGGATTATCATCATTAGTGTGCAACAGTGGAATGAAACTCAAAAATTTTAAAACAACAGGAAGATACAGCAGTACGTAAGGGCCAGAAAGTCCTTATTAGGATAATTAATTCCCTGAATTCATTTTAAAGTGAACGTTTCCGCGAAAAATGGGAATAATAAATATTTTCCCTAGTGTAGTCAAGATCTTCTTAACTTTAACTTTAAAATTGAGCATTAAAATACATCTTAAGTTTTAGAAAGTTATGAAAGTAGTTTATCACGGCTTTCTATTTTTGACTCGTTTTACTTTATTCACTTCTTTTGTCTGTTAAATTATCTTGTAAATGCTAATTCTGTTATGATGAGCAGTGTCTTCTAAACCTCATGAATAATTTATGCAGCCAGACATGAAAATTAAATTAGTTTTTAGCTCCTTTGAATTAAATATTCGTAACTCAATCTGCATTGTTGCTCCCTAAGATATACGTCCACTCTAAATTTATATAATTATCTATTATTAATTTCAAGGAGTGACTTAAAGAGTAATAGCATCATTTATGATGATAAATGGTATAAAATAAATAATAAATAGATAATAGTATATGCTAAATAATATAGTTTACAAAAAAAAATATTACTAGGTTTCTACAAATTTATTTATTCAGTTTTATTTGCTATTCCTCTGAATAAATCATACATTTAATATCTCAAAGCTAAATAACTGCTAAGCAGAATAACGTTGTTATGTTCAACTGCGTATACTCAATAACTTCTTATACATATGATCAATTATATGATTTCTAGTTCTTTTCTAATATCTACTGTTGTTTGACTGACTAGAATAAAACTGCAATCTTCTTTATAGGAAACATACTAATACAAGTTGTTCGTACATATTTTAGACGATTTTCACTGTATATATAGAAATACTTTGCATAAACGTTTTGTGTTTTGAATGTTCTGTTTGATAACCTTCACTATCATTCTACAGTTTAATTTCCAAGACAATAAAGTCTTTTGAAGTATCGTAAGAGGCATTTTATCCCATTCCTCTTGAGAAGCTTTCCAAACTACAAGGAAGGCTATAGGTCATCCTTTCGACAATCTACTTTAAAAATCCAAAAGCGCAACAGTCCATGGATGATGCATCAGGAGATTTATTAGGGATGTGAATGAAGGGTATGACTTTGATACCCATTTCTTATTCCATTTTTTTAAGGATATTAACAGTAAAGTTTGACATGTGGCTGCTTTCTTAACCTTAATGTTGTCCTACTGAATGATGGCACTGTTTTGTATTAACTTTATTTATCAAATAACACGATTTTCGCACTTCCGTCACATAAAATTCAACATCAATACCATTTAAATATTAAAAACAGCTTCTCTTTATAATTTTCAATAGACAGTCTCGAGTGCTGGCGATAAAAATGTTTAAAAATATTTAATTTTGTACAGTGGTGCCAGTACTCGGTTTCAAATCATTGAATTCGTTAATCAAAAATTCGTTAAAACGTAACAAAATATGAAATAGATAATAAAAGTCATCAACATAGAAATTCAAAATTCAGGCTTCCAGGACCCCATTTTCGGGTGGTGCCCATTTCCATGCTGTTCAAACTTTGAGAGCTCTAGGTACCCTCAATTTTTTACATTGAGAAAAACATTCATACATTCATGCAGATTCTTCACAGCATTCTAATATTTGGTGGCAACAATTTGAAAGGTGATACGCTTTTTATAATTATTCAACGCAAAATGTCGTTTCGAGATTGATAGCCCATTTGGGTTAGTGCTCATTTTTGTGCTAATAATACCAGTTTCTACTGTAAATATGAGTTTTTAAATATTATAACATACAGGTTTATTAAATACCCATTGACATTAATATTTCCTTTCTATCAAAAATCACAATTTTTTTTTTTCATTTGAATCCAGTAATGCATTTCGAACTTTATTATTTTCGGTTTCCTAAAAGGGCAACACAAACTATTATCATTGCTAATAAGTGTCAATTCTGACCGCGTTTAAATTAATAATTTACAATAAATAACACAATCTGTAAATAGGTTAAAAAAATAAAAACCCGCACTGCGAAAAAACGAAAATAGCAATTTTCTAATGTAGGTATTTTGACAAAAAATCGGACTTTTCTGAAATTATATACCAATTTGTTTTTTCTATATTTCGATTCTACAACTTAAATTATGCCTATATATTAAATTTTGTAAAATGTGATGCGACATTTACTGAGGAATTCAAAAATTTAGCTTGCGCACTTTTTTCAGTTTACGCCAAGAATAATTCACTTGGTGAACTTAATAAATGGCAACCTATTTTGCTTTTCCTTTTTACATTGTGCCATGAGCGGAAAAAAAAAGTTACGTCGTTCCTGCTTTCAAATAATTTCAAAGTGCCTAAACTACATTTGATGATATCATTGCTTTCAATATATATGCCAAATTTCAAAACGCGAAAAATATATAAATTCGTGTTTATCTTGGAAAATTTTCAATAAAAATTTCTGATTTTTTACAGGTATGCTTAGAAATGCGCCTACTTTAAGATAATGGTAAAACTTTTATAGATTATATTTCATTTATTTTTTCGAAAAATATATAAAAATTATTTAAAAATACAAATTCTTAAAACAAATCATAAAAAATGGGCGAATTTTATTTGCAGTGAATCTAAGTTTCGAAATGTGAAAGAAAGAATTAAATATCTTTAATAACAAAAGAGAGACTAAAAAATATGTACCAAATTTAATTAATACTGAAGTGCTAAAATTTTGAGAGCTAATTTTCGAAAACACTACTTGTGCGACTTTTACGAAATTTGGCAATTTGGCATAATTTGAGTCGTAGAATCGTAATATGGAAAGAAATTGGCATGTCATTTCAAAAAGAGGCCGATTTTGTGTCAAAATACCTATATTAGAACAATGCTATATATAAATATAATGCATTTCCTAACTCACGCTTTCAAGGCATGAAAACCTCAACTTGAATTTCTTCAATAGGCCAAGTAGAACGGTAGACAAAATGGTAGAGCTGTAACTTTTTTTTAGTCGAAAGTGGCTCTCTGAAGGACTATTATTTGGTTTTGCGATTTTGGGTCGATTCGTTACGAACGGTGAATCACTTTTCAAACTCTTGCCACAAAGTATTTTCGCTTTGTGTTAGATTTAAAGAAAGTAAATAATGAAAATTCTGCATGTATGTATGTATGTTTGTATGTATGTTTCTGGCATTATGATAAAACAACGGTATACAGAGCAATCGAATTTTGAATGACGTAATCCTCCTACGAATATGAGCATGTGGAAGCCCAAATTTGAAATTTGGAATTTGTTTTATTACCGATTTCTTATTTTATAAAACTTTAACGAGTTTTTGATTAACAAACTCAAGGATTTCAAAGCGAGCAATGGCAACGTTGTACAGAAAAAACATTTTTATCTCCAGCGCGTGAGATTGCGTATCGGAAATGCTAAATTAGTTATACTCGTTTTAAAATTATTTTGCGTTATTGCTGGTGAACTGAATTTCATGGTTTAAGTGCGAAGAGCGTGATATTTAATAAGTAAATATAACACGTAAAAATTGTTAAAAACAACCCTAAACGCCCCTTTGGACGTAATTTAAAATCTAAAACATTTCAATTTTTTTCGCACTGTACGAGAAAAATAGCATTTTTCGTTCTCAAGAAGTTAAATTACATTTTTCTTTCTCAGGAGCATAATAATTTGAGCTTTTGACTCAAGACTTATTCTCATAGTAGTTGATCAAGTTTTAAAATTTTTCTTTCTACCATTCTAAAAATCATTTTGTTGTTAAAATTAATCACAATAATTTTGTTGCCATCCTGTTTTATCTCTCTGTTTTTGGTTCTAAAATAGCTAAAAGTTTTCTTTATTTTAATTCTCAGACTTTTTTCTTATCTGTTAAAAAGTACATAAATTTCCGAATTTAATTCTTAAGAAATTCATGATATTTCTTCTCAGTGTGATTTGATATATATATCAGTTAAACTAATGGAACGTTGCAGTTTCTTATCATGAAAATAGTTCGAAAAACAAAAATAAGTAATTCTGTGTTCATTATAGACATGTTACTACGATTTTTCCTTTGAATTCTGCAAACATTATCCTCATAGTCATCATCCTCCATGACATTATCTTCCATGAGTTGGTGAACTGGATTACCATAGAGCTTTCCACATTCCCAAAATTTGATGTTCTCAGTAAATTATATTAATTTCAATGCAAAGTTTCTATCACTTTAGCGTTTTCACAATTCTTTACTTTACTTTTATCAACAAAAGATACTACGCCCGATTACCTTGTGTTCGGCACATTGATTTTCGTGCAAATTTTGCTGTTTGCGCCTCCCATTTTTGAAAATATTTTGCTCCTAAAGAAGACCCATTAATCGGTAAAACTGTTAAATAGTAAGGCAGTTCTGAGGCAATTATTTTGCCCTATTTCAAAATTTAAATAAAATGCGCGCATTAGCAGGAATATAAAATTGATAAATTTATAAAAAGATATTATTCCCTGATTCAAATTTTTATCTTCTACTAAAATATGGTTTTTATTAGAGTAGAATTCTATAGAACAAAATTGTTAACAACATTTCCTTTAAATTGCAAACTCTAGTTATAAAGTAATTTCTTGAAGAACACAAAAGCTGAACCTCTTGTATAATTCCTCATTTCCTCTTTCTTCGGAAATAATTTTCTAGCGCAGACTTTGGAAAAGGATTAAAATATCTTGAGTGGGATTTAAGTCATGAGAAAATTGAATTTTTATTTAGCGGAAGGATTTTGCTTTTTTTGATGATATTACAGCATAGTTCAGAGCTTTGTTCTCCATTCTACAAACTATTTAAGAAAAAAGTGGATATGGATTCGGTGTTCCTCAAAACTGAGGATTATGAAATTTTTTAATATCTTAAACCAACTGTGTTACGAAAGAAGAATGAATGTTTTGTTTTATCTCCTAGTTATTTATACACATACACGAGCAATTATTTTTAAGAAATGCTCGGAAAAGTTTCAGAATTCGAGTTATCTTCAATTCCTATATCCATCAGCAATAGTTTAGTCAAAAATTGGCAAAACGTCAGCATTTGTAAGTTTATGTCCGAAACTAGAGAATAGTATTGAAAATTATGTAGAATGTAAAATATTCAATGAATTAAAATCAATTCTTTAATTTTCACTCATTATTTAAATACAAAATTTTTATTAATCACTTGAAACTTTATTTTTATTTATTTATTAGCTCAAAGGGACAATTTGCCTCGAAGGGCTATTAATTTCGTTTTGGCATTTTGAGTCGTCTACTATAAAACGGCGGTTAACTTTTCAAATTGTTGCCATCAAATATTAGAGCCTTGCATTATATTTAAAGAAATTAAATAATGAAGAATCTGCATGAATGTATGTGTGTTTCTCGAATTTGATGAAACAACGGTACCTTAGCTATATCAAACTTTGAATAACTTAATCCTCGACGCGAATATGGGCATTTGGAAGACCAAATATGAAATCTGGAATTGTTTGATTATCTACTTCATATTTTGCAAACCTTTAACGAATTTTTGGCTAAGAAACTCAACGATTTCAGAACGAGCAATGGCAACATTGTGCGGGTTCTTTTGTTTGGTTTATTTAATTATGGCAAAGTGCACTAAGGTTATTTGCCTAAGGGTAGAGATGCCTTCGTGGATGACTTTCTAAGGGAAACAGGTTAGTATACACGTTACACATGGGGAAAACCATGAAAACGTCCATGCAGCCAGCCCGTTAGCGGCATTTGAACTTCGAACCGAACTACTAATGTTCAGCAACTTTACCGCTCGGCCACTGATGGGCACGCAACATTGTACGGGGGGGGGAAATAATCTCCGTATAATCAGCGTGCGAGACTGTGTATCGGAAATTCTAAAGATATACTCTTTTTAAATAATTTGTGATATTGCGGTTGAATTTAATTCTAGGTTTAAGTGCGAAGAAGATGATATTTAATAAATAAAGAAAAGAAAAAACGGTAAAACGTTCCTTTGGGCGTAATATAAAATCTGAAAACTTTCAGAATTTTTTATCAACTTGATTTTTTTAGTTTTTTATTTACTTTTGTCCCAAAATTTTCGTACTGCTTATTGAAAATTCTAATTAGCTTCATTTCCACTGAGCAGAAAAATCTCGTTTCAATTTCATAGTAATTAATTTTCTGTACTTAATAAAAGTTTATTTGAAACGAAATAATGACACTTTCGTATAAATTTGGCTTTCTTCAACTAGATATGTCGCATAATATTGATGTTTTTCTTTCCGTTTTTTGAACAATAGAGTTTTTAATTTATTTATTAGAGCAATTATAAAAATAAACGAAAAAGGATACATTTGAAAGTAAAAGCATTGGCAAAAAAAGGCAAGAGAATGATTGTGAGCATGTGTTTCCTAATACAGTTAAAAACAACTATAATACAGAAGTACTGGTTCTGTCATTTATCTTTCCCTGCACTACTAGGGAAATCGATTAAACATTTGTAAAATGAATGGAATGAAATGAATCAAAATGTAAAATGAGTCGAAATAAAAAATTACTGCTAAGGAGAAAATAAAAGACACATTTAAACTGCGCATACTGCCTGCGAGCAAAATAATAAAACAATAAAGTCTTAGAAACCGGGAACGTATGTTGCACAAGCAGAATGGTATGGAAATTCTTCTTTGCATCAATATTTATTTATATTAATACACTTAAATGCTTTATTTAGTTGCTGCGTAAATATTTTCAAAGAAATTTCAAAGTAATTTCAAAGAAATATTTTTAATTCGTATGTACAATATGTCAAGCAGTACACATGTATGCGTATTATTTGATTCTGTACTTGCGGTTTCAGTTACCTGAGGCTTACCAGATCCACAAAAGGATATATATTAATGGCGTAAATGGGCTATGATTTACAAATCTGGCAAGAATAAACCGTAGCGAGATAAACTACAGCAGTCCATACAGAATCAGCATTGGGTTGTCATGACAATCAGTGCCATGAATATAAATATACGCATGAAATATTTGGACTCGTATCTCATCGAATATGCAGTGTTCTAATGAAAACCGTTATTTTAATTATTTCCATTAAACACATCCTAGGCCCACCAGCAGCCGAGCGGTAAAGTCGCTGAACACTGGTAGTTCGATCCGAGGTTCGAATCCCGCGAGCGGGCTGGCTGCATGGGCGTTTTCGTGGTTTTCCCCATGTGTAACGTGTATACGAGCCAATTTCCCTTAGAAAGTCCTCCACGAAGGCATCCCTCCTCTTAGGCAGATAGCCCTAGCGTGCTTTGCCATAATTAAATACACCAAACACCAAAAATAAACACAACCTAAGCAAAACCTGAGCGAAGCCAAAAAAATTTTATTACCTTCCACTACCATTGGCGCATCATTCCTTCACTTTGTTAAATGTTGCTAAAGCTATAAAAACAAATGTGCTTGATTAATCTTCCACGCCCCTTGCATATAATCACCTTTTATAGTTTTACTATTCGTCAAAGTGTAAGATCTTTAGTTTTTCATTCACATTTAATTAACATGCAACCGCTTAAGCGGTTGACGATTTAAAAGCAATAAACATATTTCTTGATAGTTTAAACTTTTTTAAAATATTATCTAATAAACGTAAATAAACATACATTGTCGTAATTAGTAAAAGAAATTTCTACCAACATAAGTTATGATAAATAATCGGTTTTTTCCCCTCGTTCAAAACCATCAGATTTCCTAACTTGCACGAGAAACAGAAAGCATGATTGTAGAATATAATGCGTTATATTATTCCTTTACTTTGCAATGAGGACTTATTGCGCTTATTTTTCCCATTTTAATATTGTGTATAAATTACATCAAGAACAAGCTGCTCATAGCGTTCGATATTATCACGTAAACGCAATAGATATTGAAATGAATATTTGTATTACTTTTACTACTGTTGTTGTTGTTGTTATTAATCTCCATGCCTAGGAATATACTAGACGAGGTCCACGAGTCCATTCACCTTTAGAAAATAGAAAACAAGCTTGGGAGACCCGCAAAGGTCCACAAGAGACAAATCCAGGCACTCAAGGATAAGTGCCTGTGATGCGGGTGCATTGTGACACTTAAAACAAATCGGGTGCATCTTGACACCACTCTCAAAAATAAGTCCCCTCAAGTGCCCACAGAAGAATCGGGAAAGTGTTGTCTGAACACATCTTTTGCAATCCATAACAAGGGATCTTCCAGGACAATCAGCTTGATACCAGGGATGACTCGGGGGAACGAGCCATATCTGCCTGTCAGCAAGTCTTCTAATGGAATGCAGTTCAAGATATGTCAGTGAATTGATAATTAGCAAAGGTTCTTCAGAAGCCTCCCTCGCCAGAATGACTGCCATTTCATTCCCCCATATATCAACATGGGAAGGAATCCACTGAAGATGCACTTCACAGAGTGACGAGACTTGCCTAAGTTTGCTAAGAATTGTGGTTCCGGCCCTATCACCAACTCTTTGCCAGTTTCAAAGATATTTGATAGCGCTACGACTGTCAGACAAAATCCATACTGCCTTAAGATCTGTAAAGTACAAAACAACATTTAGTCTCTCTTCGATGGCTAGTACTTTTAGTACTTAATTATGAGAAAGTTTCTGTCATAACCGGGGATTAAGATTCCGATTCTTACACAAAATTTAGGTTTGAAAAAGCATTTAAAACATCTAGTGACTATATTACTATATTACTTTTATATTACTATACTTCTATACTACTTATATTACTTCCATATTTCTTCTCAGCTTTAAAATGACAGTCTATATTACTTTTAAAAAATATTTTTCGTTTAGTAATACGTAATTTTTTAATATTTTAACAAATGTGAAAATTTTGAATATAGAAATGTCAATCACAGAGTTTAATAATATGAGCATTTTAAGACATTTGATAATGTTTAAAATATGGATAACTTCATATGCATGACATTTAAGTTTACTGTCTGAAACATTAAGAAAATTTTTAAGTAAATTTATTGTATTTAAACCGCTTCAATAATAACATGTTAAGTATCAGTTTCATGTATTAAGAAAATTTTCAAAAATATTTAGAAAGCATAAATCAGTATTACAATGTATTTTCTGGACGTATGATGGCTCTGAAAATTCTATCAATTTAGAAATTTTAAGACGCGAACATAAGTGAGAAAAACTTTTTAATGCATGTGATTTATAAGATATTGATTTAACTTTACTTACATGATATTTTTAATCAGCAAATTTAATTTTAACTTCTTAACAGTGTTCACTTTCACTTTTTCAACTACATTCCAGTTTTGCAAATATATTTACAAGCACTCTTATCTATTATACATCTGTTACAATTAGCAGTAATATCGAAATTAAATATCATCTCCCATAAATATATCCAATTTAAGATATCCGACTACGTTTGACACCTAAATTTTAGAAAACAGCATATAGAAATCCATTATTGGTGCTATTTAGCAGAATACTTATTAATTATCAAAGTATAACTTTTGGTTTTTTTCTTATATTTTTGGTTTGAAATGTGTTAAATTTCAAGATTGCTAGATATATTGCAACAAAAGTATTTATCAATATTTTACTTTTAATTTGACCCTTATATTTATTATAGGTATAAGGAAATAAATGGACTAAAATGTAAGTGATAAAGTAAAATACATATTACCTATCTCTGTTTGAGTACATTGCACTAACTAATTTTCGAGAAATTTCTCTCTTTTTATTAATAGTTAAAATAATTCATTAACAAAACTGTCTGAAAAAAATTTTAGTTAACTACATAAACCTAACCTTTAGCCCCTTTAATTCACATAGAATATTTGTGATAAGTTTCATAAAATTACTATAGTAATATTTTACGTTAATGTTTTTTTTTTTTTTTTTTTTTTGTAACAGAAAAGTTGAAAAATCAAGTTTCTCCAAAAAGAGGTGTAATGTGATTCAAAAATGAATAGAAGTGTCATGTCAAAATTTCATCAAAATTGACGATTAGATCGTATTCGGATACCTTGAACTGTTGTATTGGTTACAGCCGAAAACATCGCGGCAAAAACATCGCAGACGAAAATGCCGCGGAGAAAACAACGCAAGGCGAAAACGTCGTGCTACAAAACATCGTGGGAGAAAACATCGCAAAGAGAAAACATCGCAGTTCTAAAACATCGTGGTACAAAACATCGTCGTCGAAAATAAAGGGTTCAAAAACATCGCAGTTTAAAAACATCGTCGTCGAAAATATCGTGGTAAAAAATAAAGTATCTACAAATCATCGCATGACGATAACATCGCAGACATTCTTTTTTCAGGCATGCTTTAATAAGTGTAAATGGATATTCCCGTAATGATTTGTGAGCGCAAAATGGAAAGAAGGATAATTTTTACTTTCAGATTTTTTATTAATTAATAAATTTTTGCTGAGAAAATAAAAAGGAAACTTAAGCATAAAAAATTAATGCAACTTATAGCACTTAATAGAGTTTTAAACCGACATAGTTAACTAACAAAGGCCATTAATAAATCATTTTTATAAAGTTTTTACTGGTAATATTTCATGAAAAGTATAATCTATAAGTTTAATCTAATTTTCTATGCTTAAGTTTCCTTCTTACGTTTTCGGCAAAAATTTATTAGTTAATAAAATATGTGAAAGTAAAATTTATCCTTCTTTACACCTTGCGCTCACAAATCATTATGGGAATATCCATTTACAATTATTAAAACCTGAAAAAAGCATGTCTGCGATGTTATCGTCATGCGATGATTTGTAGATACTTTATTTTTTACCACGATATTTTCGACGACGATGTTTTTAAACTGCGATGTTTTTGAACCGCTTTATTTTCTACGACGATGTTTTGTACCACGATGTTTTAGAACTGCGATGTTTTCTCTTTGCCATGTTTTCTCCCACGATGTTTTGTAGCACGACGTTTTCACCTTGCGTTGTTTTCTCCGCGACGTTTTCGTCCACGATGTTTCTGCCGCGATGTTATCGGCGGACACCGTTTTATTAATTCATTCTGAGAATTTTAAACATGGGCTGTATTTTTATATTCTTCCTAAATTATGTATGTCTTTACAAACTTTACAAACTCCGTTTGCAGAAAATAGTCAAAACGAGTTTAAATATGATTTCTGCCGTCTTAAAGCATTAGCATCAGAATTCATAGTTAGCGATATCTTCTACTTTTAAACTGAAGGCTTCGAGGAATTTAGAAGAATAATTACGAAGCCATTTCCCTGTAAAGATTCTTTTCATACAACATGTTTTCTCAGGGGACGGAAAATGATGGAACGGTGACGGGAAATGATGAGACTTCAAGATTAATCCTTTGTGTTTCTCTGGGCATTGCAGTGCTTTCGCGATATGATTATGGCAGATGGGCAACAATAACGTCTATTAAACCTAACGTGTTCCTATTTCTGAAGACTGAATTTTGTTATTCTGAAATATGCTTACATAGCGATCACGCTAACTTCAAAATTAATAAATATTTATAAGAATGTTCTATTTAGCAACATAAATTTTCTTGGTTGGCACTAACTAGTATCAGGATGGAAAACAGGGAGTGATTGTTATGAAATTAAGTTGATATCCGACGCCATTAATATGCAGTATAATTCCCAACTTGTTATCCAAAGAGATTTAAAATAATCAAATTGTGCCTCTTCCGCAAGCAGCTCGGGAGATATATTTTTAATTTTCAATAATATACCTCTACCAAGTGGGAAAACATGGCATTGCACTGAAAACTGTACGAACTATCTTGAAACATTGGTAATTATTGTATTAATTAAGAAGAATAATTACGATTTTAAGAAGAATAATTACGATTTTAGATTTCTTGTTAAGCAAATTGTAAAATTTTTACTTAACACAAACATTTAAAAAAATTGAATCATTTTATTGCCTTAAAGAATCACTTGAGATTTCGACTTGACTTCGATTCCAGGCGAACGGGCTAGCTGCATGTTTGGTTTTTCCCATGTGTTACGCTTGTGAGTTTATCCATTGGGACATGTATATTAATCAGTTACCCTTAGAAGGTCTTCCATGAAGGTATCTCTTCCGTTAGGCAGATAGATCTGATGTACTTGTCAGTTGTATAGCTTATCTTATCCTATCTATTCACTACGTAAGCTTACCTCCGAGTTTGAGAATTTCTTTAGATAACCTTGAAAGGTATGGTATATAAGAAATCCGGCTGTCAAACCGGTGGTGCTAGTTTTAAATTCTGGAGAAAGCATAGTTATTTATAAAGGGAGAGTATCTTTGTAAAAAGGGAGCACATAAACTTTACCGAAGGAGTATACTATCGAGCGACGGGAAAACCACCAAAACGACCATGAAGCCATCCCGTTCGCGGGGTTCGAAACCTGGACCGAACTACCAGGGTTGAGCGATTTTACCGCACTGCCGCTGGTAGGTCTCTCACTGACGTGGAAGACCTCAAATGTAAGTTGAATAACAGCGTTATTTGAGGTAATAATTAGAACTACTTATTTAATAATTAAATAATATTTTCAGAAGAGGTTTATCTGATTATGGCAAAGCACTTGAGGGCTGTCTTCTCAAAGGGATGCGATTCTGGAGGACGTACTATGGGTAACTTGCTCGTATGCACATTACACATGGAGAAACCACGGAAAGATCATGCAGCCAGCTCGTTCATTCGAACAACAGACCCAATTATAAATGTTGAGCGACTAACATTAGGTTATCTGTTTGGATGCTCTAACTTTAACAAGAAATTTGTAAAAAATATTGCATAAAAGTGTCTGAAAAAAATTAACTTGCAGGCATCGAAAGATATAATGTACTCGCGGGTGTAACATGGAAATTTAAAAAAGCGGAATTGTTGAACCTTTTTAAAATTGGAGTTCTTGAACTTTTTTAAAATGGAAATTTAAAAAAGTTCAACAATTCCAAATAACTTAAATTTACGAGGTGTTTCTACTAAAAGCAACCAAAGTAGAAACCCCTTAAGAATAAAAGCCCAGAAGCGGATAAGCGTTGAAGAAACTGAACAATGGATGCCCGTTCGGGGTTTCAAATCCTGGCAAATGGGCTGGCTGCATGGACCGTTTTCGTGGTTTTCGTCATATGTAATTTGTCTGCTTCCTCATATGCAATTTTTTACTTCCTTGTACGAAGTAAAAAGGAAATATTTTAAGTTTCAGGCAGCATATTTCAACGAAAATATCCATTTTGATCGCTATCGAATGCAATTTAACGATGTTTTTGCGTGATATCTGTACGTAAGGACAGAATAAAATACTCTTTTCCTTCAAAAAAATTATAAAACTGCTTTCAAATGAATTCCGAACAGAATTTTTCGTGGCGTCTGTACGAACGTATGTACGTACGTGCGTGCGTACGTACGTATCTCGCATAACTCAAAAACGAGTAGCTTCAGAACGTTGAAATTTTGTATATAGGACTGCTATAACATGTAAATTTGCACCTCGTATTTTGGTTGCAATCGGCCGCACCAAACGTATATAACTATATTTATATATATATATCCACTCTGTTACCCTGCTCTGTGATCTCAGTTTCTTTACTCTTATATGTTGGTAAATTGTACATTTTTTGCTTTAAAAAGGATTGTATTATGTTGTTTTTATCTTCCGGTTAAGGATTTTATGCCTTTAGTAAATCTGTGTGCAATATTTTTAGAATTATCAGCAATTTTAAAGTTGTTTAATTGCCGCTAAGCCTTTTTTAATGGCGGCCATTGATGTTTACATTTGAAACAGGAGATTTGTTGCCAATCTAGAGAAACTTAGCTTCGTAACAACAAAGATAACGCCTTCATTTATTATTTAAATCATGCTTAATTCTTTCTGGAATTTTTTTCGAGGAAATAAGTGTTTGAGATTTACTTCGTAATTTTTAATGTAGATATTTTGAGTTTTTATGTATTTTTGCCTTCTCGCGAAGTGAGAACTGAATTAATTAAATTAGAAATACTCAATCGTCTGTGAAAAACTGTTTCTTTTTTGTTTTGTTTGCTTAATTTCTTTTATACATCATTCTAGCTTTATTATAGTATTTGAATAGAACATGTGGCAACGATTAGATAATTCTTTAAATGATATAAATTTTGTGCATTATGAGTTATAATATGAACGAAATATATACTGTTATATAATTATTGGATTGTATAACAGTTAACTTAGTTTCCGTTATAAAATTATTATATAAGTTAACTGTTATATAATTATTAATACTGTTAAGTGAATCTAGCGCCAGAGTTTCGCTATGGTAAACAGATACTAGAGTGAATTTTAAAGAATGCATTTATTCTATTGTGCTGTCGGCGAAGTAGATTTAATTCAATCCAATAAGTTTAAATGAAATGCAAGAAAAAATGCGTATAATTTAATATTCCAATTTAATATTCCAATGCAAAGAAGTCACGTGGTGTACACATCAGATTTTTTTCTTAGAATGTCCTCCACGATAAATTTCTCCGCTTAGTCAAATAGCCCTCATGTGCTTTTCTGTAATCAAATAAATCAAACCAAATCTTAAGAATAAAAAGGGCTTTCCTATTTCCTATAGAATGGTTTGAATTATTCTGTTAGGGTTGAAGACACGTGAAAGCTATACTGTAAAATATTTCATTGTTTGTTTTGCAATACACAATATAATATATAATTATTTGCAATGTACAATAAATTAAAAGAAAAACTTACATATCTCGCCTTAATGTGATTGATACCTGACAGTTAGACAAAACAAAAAACTACCAAACTTCAAATAAAAGAATAGAAAATGACGATTGAAAAAGGGGATTTTGTTGACATCAGGGATACTCCAAGAGCGTTAAAAAACAGCTGCGTTTTTTGTACAAGCTCTAGAAATTCAATTAAAGCAATACAACTACTTTTTTACAATAAGTACTAGAATTAGAACTGTTCCCACACGTGGTAAACAGAAACAATATGCTTTAATTCAAAATGAAGAAACGGCATATCTGCAGGACAAATAAGATAATTTTAAAGAAACCCAACATAGCATAGTATCTTTTATAAGAAATATACCAGCATAATTTCTTTAAGAATTTACATTTATAAGTAAGGGGAAAGTTAAAAATACGAAACAGAAGCCATTAGGAAAACTTTTCCATTTTAACGAGAAAAATTCCGGTAGTTCATTTTACATGTTTTTACTACTCCAATTTTAAACTCGAAACCATGTAAAAATCCCTTTTCTTTTCCGTTGTCAAATGCGTTTGTTAATACATGCTATGCATTAGATGGAAACTTTAATTTAAACCCTTCTATCATATTAGTAACCTTACTTATTATTTGAATTATTTTCAGCCGCAAAATATGCGCCTTCAATGGATTATTTTTTTTCTAAGGAATAAACTATTAGTTAAGTCTCGACAATGCATAGAACTGAGGTGAGGATCTGAATAAATTCAGATTTCACCACAAAAGTTACGAACTGGCATTAGTCAGAAACCAAAGGAAATATACGCAGCTTGTTAAAACTTTCAGATTTCACACTTTGAATAAGATAAACGATTTTGCAAAAGTTCCATTTCGACCTCTCGCACACGTTTCCCGATAGAGTCGGTTCTTTTAAGACCCGAGTAACTCGATTTCAACTTCGGTCGAAGCATCACGCTCTGACGAATCTTACCCTGGAGAACGTGACTCTAACGTCATTTCCAGATAAACATTTTATTTTCCCAACACAATGAAGAATATGTATCTTTTGATATTTTTTCTGGAGACAGCAGAAGTCGTTTTTCAGTTGATATTTATACAGATGCCTCTTTTTCCTGCAGCTTTGTTATAGGATATTGATTTGCTCTACGATTGTAAATATTTTTCCTTTCCTTTTGTCCGCTTCCAGATAATAATTGTGTGTAAAGTGAATTTTCTAACTCACAAGCACATTGTGTATGATCTCTGAACAGTAGTTAAAGTACCTACTTGGCAGCAATCATTACCCCGTCCTTCTTAACTAATTACACAATTAAAGCAACGTAGCCACCATTAATAGCCACGATAATAATAGACGCTATTTGTAATTACGAATTAAATAATATAACTGCTCCAAAATATTTTACAGCGTTTGTGCTGAGTATATATTCTTTTGTTGCGAGGTAGGTAATACGTAATATTAGTAAGATATTTCATTAATTACAAAAATGGAGTCAAGTGCTCATCAGCTTTGTATCACTCGAATTAAATATCAGAAGAGACCTAGCATCTTTCGAATCCAGTTTCGAAATTCTCGAATCTCAAACCTTTTGCAATTCGAATCTCGAGAGTCCTCAAATAATAAATGAAAAACTAAGAATAAACAACATTTACCTAATATTTAAAAGCTTTAGATAAAGTAAAATTCCAATATCCATTTGATGAAAAACAAATTGAAAAATGCAGTTTAAAAAATACATTAATATTTTTAAAAAAAGGAAAAGAAAACTCTGAAAGTGCTGAAGGGCTTCAGATTTTAATGGTCGTCCAGAAGGGTTTTTTAAGGGTTTATTTATTTTTACTGTTATTTTAACTTTATGCTCTCGCTTAGCTCGCAGTCTAGCAGTCTACTGTTCTACTCATTCCTAATAAACATTTTTTCTTTTAGCTTTATTACGAGGTCATTTCGAAAAGTAAAGATACTCCGTACGCCAGAGGAAAAGAAAAGTTTTGGTGAGCAAGTTGGCAACACAGATGTTAACCTTGAACCGTTAGCTTTCTCCTCGCGGTCGTTCGGCATTTCAACGTTGATTCTGGTTGGAGTAGGTTGAGTTTAAAATGGCTGTGCCGATTCAGAATCCCGCCAAATGCGAAGTGCGCTCCGTATTACGGTTTCTTCATGCAAACGGTCAGCGACCAGCAGATATTTACAAAGAAATTGTTTCTGTTTATGGGAATATTATTGAATCGACAAAATGAAACGAAATGGTGTCGTCATTTCTCTGAAGTAAGGACCGATGTTCATGACGAACAAAGAACAGGTCGGCCATCTGTGATATCTGATGCCCTTCTTCAGAGAACAGAGGAAGCAATTCGTGCGAATAGACGTTTCAAATTGAAAGAATTGCATCAGATCATACCGGAAGTGTCAATGACAAATCTTTATGAAGTTGTGACTGTCAAGTTAGGGTACAGGAAATTGTGTGTGCGCTGGGTTCCAACAGGCGGCAACCTTCTATGACTGTGGGATACAAAAGCTTGTGCACCGACTTAACAAATGTTTGGATAACGGGGATGATTATGTCGAAAAATAATAAATAATACAGTTAATAAGATGTAACTGACTTTTCTAAATAAATGTTTTTTTTAGGGAATGCGAGCCATTGTATCTTAGCCCATATCAATGCCCTCGTATTTAGCATCATTTTCTTCGCACTTACGCCATACACAGTTCAAACACGAAGCCACAAATTTTTAAAAGCAGTATAGCAGGACAAGTTTAGAATTCCCGAAGCAATGTTAAGTGTTGGCTAAAAAACATTTTTCTGTTTTTTTGTTTTGCGTCTTTTTTCAGTTTACCATATCAATGCTCACTTTCCTCACCAAGATGGCTTATAAATATTTTTATCTTTTTATTATTAGAGATTTGTGTGATACATTTATTGATAAAATATCATGTTTTTTGCTCCTTCACTGCATAAAACTGAATGCAACAACAAAATCATAAAATATTAAAAAACAGCATATCTTTAAAATTTCCAATTTTCAGTCTCGCGCGATGAAGATAAAAATGTTTTATTCCGTACAGTGTTGTCAAATCATTAAGTTTACTTTCAAATTAGTAGGATTCTTAATCAAAAATTCATTAAAATTTTACCAAATACAATTAAATAAAGTATACGAAATTCAAATTTAGGGCTTTCAGGTGCCCATGATCAGGTGGAAGAACACGTTATTCAAAATCTAATGGGAACCACATGAGGGAAATGCATGTAGGAGGGCAGATTTTTCGTTATTTGTTTCTTTAAAAATAATACAAGCGATAATATTCGATAACAACAATTTGAAACGTTGTAAGGTTTATTTTAATTTTAATTTCGAAACTCTTTTCTATCAATTCTTGTTTCCACTTACAACTCCCTACCATAATAAGTTTTTAGAATCGCGTTGAATGCAAATGAGTTAGAAGAAGTACTTAAGGAATGTTCAACTAATTTCGATAGAGAGTGCTAAGAATCCTTAGTAGCGCGTATTTGCCTTCGGGCTAAGTCACTCTTGAAGCTGTTACGCTCGGCCATATTATATTATATGCCTTTTGATGTTCGCTCGTTAGTTTAAATTAAAGACCAACAACTTTAGATAGTTTTTTTTAGCTTCGACTAAGTTTCCTTTAGTTAATTCCTGTTCAGTTTCTGATTTCTTATTCTGAGTTAAAGCCCAAAGCTTCCTGTAAGCCCAGAAGAGGCCGATTGTTATTCTGATTTGAGTGAAATAAAGTTTATTTTAACCCTTCTCGAGTGTACATCTTAGTTGTTTTGAACTCAGTGATAAGTCACTAAATAGTTCACTAGGTTCCTTGACGTTCATCTAAGACCAAAAGTGTGAGGAACCCTAAAAAATGATACAGCCGTTGATAGAAAACCACGCAGTCCCGTTTCAAGATTAATGCCCTGTTCAGGCAAACGCCCGTTTTGGATAATAACTATATACAGATGAAATTTAGTAAATTTAGTAAATATTTAAATTTCTTGAAATTTATTCTTAGCATAATTTTATAAAAATGCTTCGATATCAGTTCAAATTTCAACAAAACACTAAAAACAGTATAGCCTAGCCTACTGGAGCCACCTGCTCGATGCAGTGTTTTTGCATCATGGCATAAGCTGTAGAAACATACCGGAAGACTCACCACGAGTTGTAGTTGGCGATTACAGATAAAAGTGAAATTGCAACAACAACATTCTCGATTTAATGACAACTTCTGTTGGATGGCAGTAAAGCTAAGTTTTTTTTTTTTTTAATTTTGAATTTAAACATTTAATAATCTCTTATGGTTTGAATGATGAAAAATGAACGACAATTTTGAGTTTTCGAATCTCTCTTTATATTCTCGAGTTTCAAGAAATCGAATTCTGATTTCTATAATGTAGGTTGAGATAGTTAGATAGGCTACTCTAGTTAACTCGAAGTCCGTTATCGATACAGATTTAACCTTAAAAATTCATAACATGCATTCAAAAATTTTAAAATTGTTAGATATATATTGCTAGATATATATTTAACGAACAACACATCAACACAATCTCAGTTATTCAAAGTAAAATGGTTTGATCATAGTAAGCAATTATATTGTGGTCAGGAAGTAATTAAGTGCAAAAGTATAAATTCTCAAAACTTAAATAAAATTCATTATCTGTCATCTAATGTTGTCACATCAATAAATGAATTCAGCTGAACTGTAGCCTATCGGGAAAATCAAACTCTTACACCTGGCGGCAATACTATTCCTGTAGATCATTTCCTTTTCACTAATTTTTACCGTTGTATTTTCCTCTGCACTGAAAATCCTCTTCTCAAACATTAATAGCCATTAGTACAATCCTTCTATAAAACTATCTAAAAATAGGAACCCTATAAAAATATCTACTTAAGGAAACATCTAGTTCAGAATACCTTAACAATCTCCGAGTTCCTACATAAATTTTGACTGATTATCAAGCTCAAACACTACTTAATTTTGTTACCGTTTAAATTAACAGAATTAGAATTCTTCTTAATCCTGACATTTCCTAAAATCCGATATATTGTTCCGTGCAGCCCTAGGATTCTGCGGAAGAAATTATGATAAACTCCGACATCACATTAAATATTTTTTTCGATAGGAAAATTAAAGAAACAACAAGAAAACATTCTGAGCTTCAAATTGATTTAACCTCATATATCTTACTGTCTCTTTAATAAAGAATATATCAGTATACAGCATTCTGTAGATACTTTTGTGAACCCATATTTTTTCGGTAAATAAAATCCTGAAATATTTGTAGTTTTGATTAAATTAATTTTCTAGCCGCCTAACCGGTACAGTGGTTAGCGTCGCTGACTGCCCGGGTTCGAATCCGGAGAGGGCATGAATGCTTGTAAATGTATAGTGTCGGTGCGGCATGGCAGCACTCTAAATATGCGGCGAGCCGAAAGTCCTCTCGTGTGGTTTGGTGGACAGGGAGAGAGGTGGTAGACCCTCGGACCCTTCCCCCCTGGTATGTTCTCCATCAAATTTGGGGCGGAACTGAGCTAAATCGCTCTGTCTCCTGAATGGTGCTCAAGGCTGTTGCCAACGGCAGGCGTAATTTAGCGCTCCTTGCCACGAGGAATTTCGTGGGCTTGGGCTGACTACGTCAGACAAGTGAGCATTAGCAATAACAACAAATTAATTTTCTTGCGGATAGAAATGGCTACACTTCCCCTTCCCTAACGTACTGCCAAGTTTCTGCTTAGAACGTACATCCACACAAACATCACTTCTCAGGTAATCAGCCACTTGCTTCCTTGCTATACTTAAATTAGTTTAAAAAAATATGAATGAAACTGCTACGTTATAAGCACACGATTACTGCCGTGTAATCTTTCTTACTTTCTAAGCTACACGCAGTCTGAAAACAAAACTGACAGTTTATCTTGGGTTTATAAATTCACTACATTTTAACAGAAGTAATTTGGTTTTACGAAGAAATTTAAAAGTTTGCACGTTTATTCAAATGCTCTTAGTACGACTTATGCACCATCGTTTCTCATTCTCATCCTCATTTATCATTCCTATATTGTTCATAGTTATATTTTAGATAAATATTCTTTAAAATGTCACCTATTAAATTCGCAACAACTTTTATTAATAGAAAGTTATTTGATAGCAGCATTGTTTCTAACTTGAAAGCAATTCTTCTTTCCATAAGAAAACACATGTTTACTATATAAAACGCATTTCACTTATCCTTTTGCATTTTAATATAATAACTGTTAAAAATTAAAAACATTAAGAAAATGAGAGTTTTTAAAAGATTTAAAATTTTAAAATATTCAATATTTTTTGTTTTGTTATAAAAGCATTATTCTTTTAATTCCAATTAATAATATGAATACTTGTTGTTTGTAAAATTACTTCATTTCTGCTTGCTTATTTTCAGTCAGAATTGCGATATCTTCGCAACAATATGCATGCAAACTGTCAAGGAAATATTTCAAATGATTTTAAGCATTTTAATGAATAAAGCAAATGTAGAAAAATGCTATGGGTTATTTTCTAATATAGGAATACTTCTAAAAGTCATCTATTCTATCAAAATATGCAATTTAAATAACTTCCCCCCCCAAAAAAAAACCTATCTGAAGTAAATTTTAAATTGAACGTTTCGTTGTGAAGTATTTGAAGACCATGTTCTGAGAATTCAATTCAGAATGTTACATTTATTCACCAAATAAAAGATGAAACGGAATGTGTTACGAATGCGTAGTGTTCAGTTTTCCATAAAATTTGAGCCTCGATATACGGTTTTTATCTTCTCTGCAAAGTTACAAATGTTCCAAAATGGTGTAAAATTCTTTTTTAAAAAAACACGTTGTATGAAATGCAGTCATGTAGCCAAAAAAAAAAAAAAAGATATAACTGAATAACTAAACATCATAAAAGTTTATAACTTTTAATGAAATAAAGAAGGTATAGTGGTGTATAATTCGGTAGCAATATCGAATCATTGACATAATAAAAATGACAGGATCCATGTTTAATGGCTGTATGAATGCAAAAATTAATTAAGGCAAATTTCAATTTTATATGATTTATATACTCTTACAATATGAACTTATGTCAAAGAAATGTCTGAAAATATCAGTTGCGGGATATTCATTTAAATAAACTGCATTGTTGTATATTTTAGAGCCTTAAAAACCTCTTTTAAAATATACAGCACATATCATCATATCCTCATATCACAACACATTTAAACTAGTAATAAAATGATACAACAAATAGATAAGAATTTCCGCTTTTTCTGAAAATTGACTGCTGCAATAAAAAGTATGATAAATGTTTCCAAGAATAAAAAATCTATATTTATCACAATACGTTTCACAATATACGTTTAAATATATTTAAAATAAATAAAAAGGCATTGAAAACATAATTGCTTTGAATAGCTATTTTATATCTGGTTATTTTTTGAAATAATATTTATTCTTGTGATAGACTACATCTGGTGACGGGTAAACTGGTCCAATAAGAAAAAAACAAATAGATCTCCCGTGATTATTTTAATTAAATAATCTAATTCAACCTTAAATTCATTAAATCAAGTTTTAATTTTAAATGGAAAATAAAGAAATTGCTTTCACTTTCTACTAATCCAAGAGTATTTCGAAACTAAATCCAGGAAGGTTCAAATTCAATTCAAAATAAAAGCGCTTTAAAATCTAAAAGGTGTTTTTGAATACGTTCGTGTTCTAAGAATTCAGTATTACGAAGACTAAGAATTCAACTGAATGGACTTAAAAATCCACATATAATAGTGACTAATTGTGACTAACAAATTAACAAAATAAAATAGATTTAAAAACGCATCACTCATTTAAAAATTCAATAATTATACATGTTTAAAAAGATCTTAGGTAGTTGTAAAAGGAAAAAAGGTTTCCTTTAAACAAACAAGTTATTGACATTGTTTTACTTCAATGCAAAACTATTGTTTCACAAAATTATTTTATATCATTCCTTTTAATTTTCATCACATGACATTTTTTTTCGTAAGCAAACATATGCGAAATTGCTACTTTTAATTATGACCCTCTGCGAAAAATATTTGGGTAAGAAATACATATTTCATAACCAAATTAATAGGGCAAGAAATATTGTAATTTTAAAATTTCATATTATTCTCTAAGAATTCAAAGAAGAATTTAACTTTGAAATAGTTTAAGATAATTATAAAATTTAATAATTTAAAATATTTATAGGTAAAGTAAAAAAATTGTGTATTTTTAATTCTCGGATGATTCTGATATTAATAGTCGTTCAAAAGAGCTCTTTTACAGTTTATTATGGTTTATCAATAGAGATTATCGATAGAAATGCCTCAAGTGGAACAACGAAAACATTTTAAAGTCACTGAAAGAATATACATTTAAAGACTTACGCGAATGAAAAATGAAATAACTAATTTACGTGAATCCACACAGAATCCTATTTTGAGGCCATCTTTAGTCATTTTGGGGTAAAACATTTTTAAAAAATCATGCTTTGATAATATTTTTAATCTTTTCGGCTAAAAATTATAAACACTAAAAACACTATAACTTTTTTTCTTATTTTTAGATTCCAGTTTAACAGCTGAATAATTGTTTAGCTGAAGAGTCGCGAAGAATCCATTGATTCAAAAATTAAACCTCAGAAATACAAAACACAAAATAGAAAATTACATAATTAAAACGAATACTTATATAATTACTATTTTCAGAAGTAATATCAAATAATTTTTTATTTTCAGTAATAATGTCAAATCATATACATTTGCTATGATATTGTGCCGTAACAAATTAGCGTCAATTGTAAAAAGGTGCATTTATTTATGAAAGAAAATAATTAATTATTCAAAATAATTAATTATTTAACAATAATTAATTATTTATGCTTTAAGAAGTGCTGTAATCGCCAAAAATTTCGGTTACCAGATTTCAACGGAAATATCCAACTTAATGGTTCCACGAGTCCATTTTGAGTATTTTATTTCCGAGAAGTCTGTACATATGGACAAAATAATTTGCATTTTTCGAAACCTTCTTCAAGATGTTAAAAATCAATCTTCATTCCATTAAGATGTCCCCAAGAATATAAAATCCACTAAAGAATTAAATCTATGTATATCACTTTATTCAATTAAAGAATTAAATCTATGCATTTATGCTTTCAAAAAACGATTTTCTATTATAAAATATAGATTTTGATGTCTTTATTCAAAATTAAAAAGGCCAAGAGTCTTTTAAGAGAAAAAAGATACTTTATTGATTAAAACTTTTGTGAAATGTGCAAAACTTTAATTTTCGTATATGCTTACGAAAACATGCCACTTGACGACTAGAAAATTGTAACAGTTTGAAAGAACCACTAAAACTACTAGAAAATCACTAGAAAATTGTAACATAATATTAAAATTATTTTTGAAGAAAAACTAAGGTTCTTTAAATAACCGTTCACTATAAGATGTACTCTGTTGGGAAATTTTTACGAGTTACTTTACATCCATCCACACACATCCACACATGTAAAGTGAGACAAATTTTTCAGATTGAATTTTTTCAGTCACTCTCAATAGATCTCCAAAATAATTACTAGTATGTTTTAATTATAAAACTATCATGCGTTGTATATATGTATACAACTTAATTTATACATACTATAAAATATAAATATAAATGAACATAAATTTACACTGACTATAAAACGAAAACTAATAAGAATTTGATTAAAACAGAGAATACAAATTATATATATATATATATATATATATATATATATATATATAATATATAAACATGTTATTAAAGAAGTTGGTTTATTATTTATGACTATGGTCCGGAAATTTAAAAACAAATGTTTGGGTATTTAGTCTTAAAGCTGATGCAAGAAAACAGCTAAATAGGTTCAGCTTTATTAATGATTTTCTGTTCAAAAAAATAAAGCGCAATTATTTTAGCTACTCCGTATTTATATACATTTGTATCCTTCCACTCACTTACACATTACACCGATTTCTTGATATGAAAATAATGAAATACGCTATATATTTATATGTTTGAAAATTCAAAACCTAAGCTTTTAAGGGACATACTTTTTCATCGAAGAGAAAACTCTAGGTCTAACAATAATTATCCTTTATCATTTATAGCTCGTAACGCACCGATTATATTAGCCTATGTCTCTTTCAAGTTGGAAAAATGAAGCCCGTCAAATCTTTAGCTTCTTTCAATATCCTTCACTATAAAATGCCAGGCGTTTTCCTTCCTCTAACTCTTTTACAGATGCGCAAAAGGGCTTAATCCTTTAAGCCCATTTTTAACACAAAACAACAACTGCTTTGAAGTACAATTCTGTGTACGTTGTTTTAATATCCTTGTACAGCTAAGCTTTCGTTGTTAATTATTGTTGAAATTTGGGGTTTTTTTTTTCCAAGCTGTTGACAAGTTAATGGAAGCAGATTTACGAAAGTCATAAGAGAAGGCTACCAAAATCATGGGATAAAAAGGCTAGACATATTTAAACAAAACTCATTTTCCTTTTTGCGCTGACATAACTAACGATGAGTCAGCTTAAATGCTTAATAAGGATTATCTGTTGTCATAAACATATCAAGCATAAGAAAAGTTTTCAGAAATCACTGGCGCGAGATGGAAGACGTGTAGATGCAAGATTCCTCTTTAGATGCAATTACGATCTAAACTAAATGCACATGTAAAGTTTATGTGCATTGATATATGAATTTGAATGAAACTAGATTGTCGTCTGTAACATATTAGACACCATATATGGAACCGCTCACAGACATTTTGCTTTAGTTGCATTGTCAAAAATATCCAGAATAGTTTAATAATACAGAAGCCAACTGCTAGCCAATTAAACACGCGAAAATAATAACGATATATTAGACAAGTTATGCTTTGATTGCCTCAAAATTTCCCCTAAATTAGGCTATTTGATTGTTCATTTTCTATTTATGACTTATCATACACAGTATAGCTTTAAGTATAATTGTAATCATTTATATAACGTGAATATCCCCTCTTATACATTCAAAAAATATTTGCAAGCAATATGACTTATGACCAACCTTTGATCTATCATTTAAGCTTAATACTTAAAATAAAGTGGCAAGCTGACAAGAGGCTAATAATTAGCATTTCTCCAAAATCGCAGTTTTTCAGTTTTTAGAGAGTAGTTAGAGGAGGCACATGGTCACAGTGATATCCAAGACATTTCAAAGGTTTTTCAATAGGATAACAGAGACGAGTGAACCTTCCTGCTCTGCTCAAGGTACTTACCCATCCTATTTTGCTCTGTGTCAACGCGTATTATCTTCCACAAAAGTACATGCCTGTTGATATTGCCTTGCAATGAAGATCCGTTACAGCATCTCGTTAAAGATGTGAACGTCCATGCGAAAGCTCAAAGAAAATCCAGATCACGCCATTATCTACAATAAAGATGTGATGTTCGGTTACATTATGTAATTTGATGCTTACTCGTATTCCTATCCTGATCTTCCCATGTGTATTACCGGATTCTAGCATAAATCGTGAGTCGCCTATGAATAGTGCGTTGTGCTCTTCATCTGTTTTCACTTCAACCATACACTTCTGAATTTCGCACGCTTAAAACATCACAAACTCTTTGTTGCTGGGTGTATAATCTTTTCATATACAATTTTCCCTGAATAATAGTTGTACATATTATTCTGTCAGTTGTGATAATTTTATAGATTGCACTACTGTTACAGATATAGTATTCTTTCAGTATGTGCAGTCGCTCGTTGTCTGCATTTAACTAATAAAGTCATATACTTATCAGTATATGGTACAATATATAAAATTAAGCAAAGCACCAAGAACGAGAGGCACATCAAATTAAAACGTAAAATTAGGCAAAGTAACAACCTTGTTTTTGGCATAAATTTTAATTAATTAATTTTAATTAATAAAAATAAACGCCAAAGTGTTTATCTTTCTTAACGAAGATATTGTAAGATTTTTATACTGCCATGTTTCTGAAATGATACTTTCGTGCAGTATTTGATTTGATAGCCAAAATTATAAACTATTGGCCGCTTTAGGCTTATTAATTACATATATTTTACATTTAATTAACCTGAAGTTTACCCTTATGTATATTTTAAATCATACTACAAGTACTTGTTTAAGTAAACTTTCAGATATAATTAATTTCTTTTAATTTTCGGTTACTTATTTTTGTGCTGGACAGATGACGCATTGCTTTCTACAGAGTCTAAGATAGGCAGTTAAGTGAAAGTCAAATTGTCAAGTAAAATGTATAATACAATTATTATAGAAGTGTATCGCGTGCTAGAATTGTTGAAGTCCTAAGGCCTGCCTTATTTAATTCATTTCTTAAATTGTAACCATTGGTTTTCGATTTACTATTCGAAAACTTTAGTCGTGCAGTCACGTGGAAATTTTGAATAAGTACTGCATTTAACATACTTGCCAAATGCATCATTTAATATGATAGAAATGTTTTTATAAACCAATAAAATGCATTCTACAATCGATATACTCCACTCCGCATGGTGGTAGAACAATCGGCTGTCATAGCTTTGAGCCTCGGTTCTCGGAGAAAGCACGAATTCTTGTGAATATTATTTCTTTGTGGCATGGAGTATATTTGTAAGAGTATAATACTTTTCCGCCAATTTGGGCACTTAAAGTACTGTCGAGCGAAAGTCCCTCGATACATTTAGTGGTAGGGAAAGAAGGGTGGTGGGTTTTCTCAGATTATTCCTTCGAGATGCTCTTCATTAAAACTAAGATGGAGTTACCCGTTCTCGCAGGTATGATTCTGTCGGGCCTTGTAGTTCATTTTGGAAACGTTCTCGTGATGAGACTGCTAAATGACCTATGGATTTTAATCAATTTGGACTAATGCGTTAAGTTGCAAGTGCCCACTCTTTCGGACCAACAACGGCAATCGATTTATAACCAACCGTGTAACTGGTTATTCGCATATTTATGTTTGTTGACTTCTAGTATGCCATTAAACTAAGCATCTGACTAATTTCTTCGTCTCACTTCATTCCAAAGTAAAATTTGTTCAATTTTCGTGTTTTTCATTAGGAGTCCGCATTCATTTTATTGAACTGCGTATGCCTATTGTGTTAAACATAAATCCTAGAATTTTCAGTTATTCATTCCGAAGTAAAAGAGGTTGCATGTCCTTTTTCTGGGAGATAAGTGCATATAGATTGTAGCAAGACTAAGCAATTATTTTCTTAAAAATAAATTTAAAGAAAAGAAATGCAATCAAAGTTGTAATAGTTGTTGTAACCTTCTCACTTCTATGGCAGTATCATCAGAACAAGCCCGTGAAATTCATTGTGACAAAGAGTGCAAGACGGCGCCTGCTGTTGGCCTTGAACACCATGCAGGTTACAGTATGACTTTGCTCAGTTCCGCCCCCCAATTTTGATGAACACCACCCTTGGGCGCGTCTCCCACCCCTCTTGCCCTACAACCAACGTCCTAGGATTTTCGGGTCGACACATATTTAGAGTGCTCTTATGCCTCACAGACACTATACGTTTACAAACATCCAGACTCGAACCCGAACCATTCGGTACAGCAATCAGAGTCAGTAACCACTATCCCGTTAGGCGGCATGCAATCAAAGTGATATTAAAATTAAGTTTTATTCTCAGATTTATTGAGAATTTTCTTATCATCCTTCTGTTTATTATTTCGATGCGATCAGTAATTCTCCCTCATAGAGAAAGAGAAATTGGAGATATTTCAATGTATTTTCAAACGCTGTATATTTCACGCCTAGTTTAAAGAAATAAAAGTAAAAAAAAAAGTTTGGTATATTATTTGATCTACTTATTAATGCACAGTTGTCCTTGGTATTAATGCACGGTTTTCATTTATTTCTGGCTCACGTATGAATAAATAGCGTTATCCTCGTTATTATAATTTTGTCATCTCAAAAATTTACCATTAAAAATAATAGAAATTAAATGTACCCATTTACAGATTCTTCTCTAAATGTTACAAGAAATGTATTTATACAATTGCTCTTTTTATGGTCATGATGATTTTCGTACAGTCTTGAGATTCAGTTACTTCAAGACAGTTTTCTTATCTTTTGGATTATTTTCTAATTGTTCTAATTTTTTTTCAATTCCAACTGACAATCTCATTGTCTTTTTTTGCCTAAAATTGGAGTGATGCAATGTGTATGTAGTCATTTTCTTGCCAAATATTGTACAAGGATTTCTTAATTTTAAACATGAGGACCTATACGAAGTTTACGTAAGCTATTACAAACTCTTAAACGACCTTTTTCCCGTAATTTAGTAATTGGAATGCTATAAACCTCGTCAAAACTTTCTTTTTCTCAGAGCCAGGAATCAATATATACAGAACTTCCACTATCTCTAACGTCAGAGTTTGTTCCAAACTGTCATTAATGTCCAGTAAGTTAGTGCCACATGATTAACTCTTCCGAAACTCGTTCAAAAATCTAAAAAACATAAACCTGTCTTCTATGCGTGTAGTTATTTTCGACCCAAATAGCTTAGTCACTAATGATATTAAACTGGTAATTTATAATACCTCAACTAATGAATATGTAAAAATTAATATCTGGTTATCCCATAAACTGACAGATTATTTTAGACGAATATGGTTTGAAAAGACGCTAATGTTATGTTTTTACGTAAAATGTTTAAGCGCTTAAGTAATACTTTAAAGTTTTACGTACAAATATTTAAGTCGAAGATATATTCTGCTGTTATCGGATATATTCTAATTAACCATTGCTGGAATTTGAAAGGAAGGATTTTAAATCACTCTTATCCTTAAAAAAATAGTCTTGACAAATAATGAAATCATTTTAATTGATGACATGCAATAAAAACTGGGATTCCCAAAGCAGATGCATATATTTTATGTTGTAAAAGATTAAAAAGTCTCATTTACACACTTAATTTAAAGATTTATCTAATTGTGTGGTAGTCTGTTATATGAGAAGGTTCAAAAATAGGTTTAAAAGGAAATTGGCTTGGACTTGTTTGTTTACATTATGGTAAAACAAGAGACAGCTATCTTAGTAAGGAAAGGACCCAATTCGTGGAGTATTTTTAAAGGGAAATTGGCTCAGGTATCCGTTCACTGGGAGAATTAAAAATGAGCAAAAGTAGTACATAATGTAGTCATGCAATTTCAAACGTTTTTGGAGTACGAATGTTTCGGTAACTTAATAAAAGGTGTTGCAATTAAAAGCAAATTCATTTGTGTGCACTTTTTATGTGTGCAATTGTAGAGGTATTATTTATTTTTGAAGAAGCAAATATGAAAAATGAGCAACTCCTTAGCTGGGAATCGAACTGCGGACCTTTGGAATGCGCGCCCAGCGTGCAGACCACTGTTCCACGAAGGCACGCTAAGAAGACGGGAGAAATAATTTATACAGTTTCTATCTTTTAGGCCTAAAATTGTGTAAAGTGTTTCCTCAAAATGAAACTGAAACATGAGTAAATTTCCGGCAGTCGATATCTTGACAAAACTTGTAACTTTACAATTGTGACTCTAGCCATTGTGTAATAAAAAGAAAATTGCGGAATTCATTAGTATATGCACTGAAATTAATAGAAGTCTAAAATTAAGAAATAAGAAATTTCTTCGGTTCCTCTACAGCACCTTTCTCATTACTTACTCTAGAAATTTACCTATGTTTGATTTTGCATGTAGAAATTCCCTATATCCTCATGATTATGCCTATGGATTAAGATAGTATATTAATTTAAAATTAGAAGTCAGTGTTTTGCAAATGCGAGTAATATATCCTTGTTTTAAATCCAGTTAATTATATCTTTTATTATTAGAGGCATATAAGAACAAAAATTTGAAAAAAATCTACCCGCGCTTAAGGCTTAAGACATGCTGTAAAATGAAATATTAACAATCGAAATAGAAATCCGACACGTCAAAAAAATAACTTGTGTCCTGGATTCGTATGCATATTTTTATTTTCTAAAAAATAGGCGCTTTTTAAAATCTGTTACCTCGGCAAAAAATTTCTTTCATTATCAATTGTCTGCTGTTATTTATTTGATGTTTAAGAATTTGGTAATTCGAATTTTTGCTTTCCGTAATTTAAAAATAAAGTTTGCGCGACATTTTATAAGATCTATCTCTCCTTTTTCACATAAACTGATCTATATCCAACAAATGAACCTGGCGAATTCTCTCACTGGCGTGAAGTAATACCAGCACAGAAGAAGAATGAAAATAGTCCTTTAATTATTTCCAACTGTGATCAGAAAGACACATACTTTGTGCTTCCCCAAACCACCGACAACTTGAGGTGGAATTTAAACGTTCTAACATAAATCAAGTCAAGTCTAAATAGTGCTGTATTAGCACGTTAAGTTACGGCTAGCTTAGGTTGACTCAACAAATCTAACAGTTATTAGAAATGGCCAAGGGGCGTATTAGCGTAACAGCAAGATAAGAAGCGAAACGTGCGCTGGCTAGCGAAAACAAGCTCTGAATAAACCCCAAGATTTACCCGATTAAATACTCTTTTCACTTAACTTTAAATTTACATCCTGGCGAGGAAATGCTAGGTGAAGTTGAGAAGTTTAGGAAAGATAACAAAAATTTGAATAATTGGTTAAATAACCAAGGGAAAAACCTTCAGTTTCACTCATTGATAATTAGTTAAATATTGCATATTTAACAAAGATATATTACATGTATAAAAGTGTTAATAGCAATTTAAAAACAGTAAGAAATCAACCATTTTCTTAAGATATCCTTACTTTTTATCCTTACTTATACTTACTACTTATATCAAATTAAAAAACTGAAGTGATTTTACTGCATTTCTCTACAGTATTTTAAATACTTATTTTCATAACAATTGAGTTTCTCTATTTACCTAACCGACATTAATCGTTTATTTCGTATTATAATTTTCTGAAAATGGCTAACAATGTATCAATAATTCTTAAACACTCAAAAGACGTCTTTAAATATTAATTTTGCCACTGAAAATTTTTCATGGAGAAAAGCGGATATCGGCATAAATTTCCATATAAAAATCAAGTTTCCGCATTCACACATTCTAAACAAAGTAAAGAATGCCATAATAAATTTTAATACAACGGCAATTACTTTGATTGAATTTAAATAAGTTAGACTTTTATAATTATTTGCACCTGTTGATTTTTTAAAACTGCGAGACTTATCTCCAAAACTCATTTTATTTCATCAGAAATATGGCTAAACAAATTACTTTAAAAGCAAAAAAAGTTGATGACATAATGAAAATATTTTTAACTCAATTATACCTGCAGGTGTTATGCTTTCCAAATATAAAAATAAGAATTTATCTCCTTAAATAGTGAAATAAATTGTGTAAGATGTGTTCCAGTAAACATTCCTTGTACGTTTTAACCCATAAAACGGAAGCGGTTCTCTTAGGACTCGTGCAATTTTCTCGATTACGCAAAAAAGAAAAACAATGTGATAAAAGCTTAAAACTCTTTCTTTCAAAAGCAGCTTGAAAATGAGAGATACAGATTTCCCAAGATGAAAACTGCTTTTTTTATATTTTATTCATTTGCAAAAGAATTACGGCATCTGATCAAACAATGCTCCAGATTTCTTTTATGCGAGTGTAAATTAAAAATTTAAAGCAATTTAATTTACTTTTTTTATTTTAAAAGTTAAAGTTCCATTAACTCATTTCAGTTCTTTAAAGGGTGATTATTGGTCTTTACTTAGGATTTTATGAAAACGTACGTGGTTGAACACTTTTATATTAAAAAGTTAACATAAAAGTTAGCATGAAAATTTTCATTATCATATCATTTGAATTAATAGCTATCTTAACCTTCTCAGCTTATGCACCAGTATTCGCTCAAACCAGAAAGGTATGATTAAAGGGCATATTTCATGAATAGGATAACTGGTATTGAAGCTTTCGTAATGTAGCCGCATTGAGTAATATTTCCTCCATGATCATGACCTATTAAAGTTACTTAATCCCTGTGCCGTGGTAAGTGTTTAAGAGTTGAGATAATGTGCCCGACCATTCGATTTGAACCTCAAATCACTAATACTTAATATCAAGAGCAATTTAATTCGCAAACAAATGGTGAACTATGTCTCTGGTTACGAAACCTCAAGCGGAAAACAAGAGATTTTTGAAGGTATTAAACCTCTGCTATATAATTAACGTTCACAGACTTCTAGATTTTCTAGACTTAAGGGGAGCGATGCCTTCCTGGAAGACTTCTAAGGGAAATTGACTCGTATACAAGTAACACATGAGAAAAAACACGAAAATGCTAATGCAAAGAGCCCGATTGCCGGCATTCAAACCTCGGACGTAACTACCAGTGTTTAAAGACTTTAACGCTCGGCCTTGATTTTTCTGCCTCTATAGTGAAGCTACTGCGTTTTACTTTATGGTTTTAGGATACTAAGTGAAGATTGAAGTAAATGACAGAAAACTACATACTAGCTATATAGTGATATCCTCAAATCCTTATCTGCATCAGAAGCTTTCATATAATTCACTTCAGTCCTTGACTTGTAAGGAAGTGTTGCAATTAGTCTTTTACAAACAGCATGCAATATAGAATTTCCTTGGTTAGAAAGGTCAATATTTAATTCTTAGTCTCTAAATTAAAAATGTTTTAAATAAACACTTATCCTAACGGCAAAATTTCCTCTCTGAGTGCGTCTTTCGAAACAAACTAAGTTCATGCTTCTTGCAAATCCCTTTGTACAGATACTTTTCGAAAATGAATATGTCAACTTCCTCGTTTATTCGAATTGCGGATATGCATTAAATCCGCTATTCATTGAAAGGCAACTGAGATGAAAAACAGTTCTATCCTTTCTTCAAAAAAAAAAAAAAAAAAAAAAAAAAAAAAAAAAATACAAATGCCTTGAGAATTTCTGAAAGCAGACAATTGTCTATAGAATTTGTTTGAAAAGTGTAAGAGACGCGCTTGATAATTTTCTGGAAAAAACCGAGGGGTTTTCTATCATTTGTATTGAACTAATAATAGAAATTCGAAACGGAAATCCCAAATCCTTTTCATTTAAAATAACACTTATTTTACTAGTGACTTAGCATAATTCGTCACATGTCGGTAAATCGGTGTTTGCACAACCCACAGCTTCAATAAAATGTCAAACAGTTGGATCTGCGTTAAGTACTTTTAAATTAAAATTTTGCTTGCTTTCGCGATCACACTAACACTTAAATGCAAATGTACTTCTTTTCTTTTTTAACAAGCTATAAGACCGTAAATGAAAATACTACTATATGGTTTTTCTTTTAAGTTAAAATATTTTATCAATAAAGAAATAAAATCCGTCAGTTGGTAAGGTTGTCTTTAAAACGAAAATTAAATTTAACAACTCATGATTTACGGATATAGTATCTCGAAAATTTCTGAAAATATTGTTTAAATCTCAGTTTTAAACTGAAAGAGAAACATACCGTTTTTAGAACGTAAATTATTAATGAAAAACACATAGATTCGAGTTCTAATGGAAGACTGTTTTATATTTAAAAAATTTAGTATAGTTTTTCTATGCAACATAGTCTCATGAAAATCATCTTCATTATTAATTTATAGTCATGAATTTCAAGAAATATGACTTTACTTATTCAGATATTTGTTTCTGAGCTACACGATGCTTATTAAGTCCCAGCATGAAATCGTTTATCAAACTCCTCAAAGAGAAATGAACTTATCTGAAACAGTTCAAAGCACTTTTACAATGGTTTTCCCTTACGGCTAGTTTCCTCTGAAATGCCTGATAAGTGGATGAAAATATCCCTCCCTTTTAAAGAATAGTGCACCTACACTAAGTAGGTATCGATAATTATTAGTGGAAAAGACGTGAAAGAGACCGTTGATAAGTGCCTGTTATTCCTACGTGTATAAATGTGCATTATCTATGGGACGCAGACTATCGATTTCTTCCATCAAAAGATAATTAAATAGTAGTAAGTAGAATAAGTGACTAAATGGTTTTGGTACAGAAATTATAGTTTTATCTCGCTGTAATAGACGTAATTGGAAATGAAATATTTATGTCTGTAATATCGTATAACAGCAGTGCGATATGTACTATGCATGATATTATACAACAGGTATTAAACCTAAATTAATTAAACAATAAGATTTATTATAAGAAAAACGAAATTCTTTTACCAATTTAATGCAATCTTGTGTTGATTAAATTACGCAAAAGTTTTTTTTCAAAACCTTTCGGGTTACCTGGGAATTGATACTCTTTACTTGGTGTCGCTTTTATAGTAAGTCTGTCCATTTCGAGGCAGTCAAGCGACAAGTTACCTTTGTTTTAAGAAATAAAATTATTTTCGGAAGAGTCAGGGCTAAAAAAAAGTAAATAAATAGTCGGAATTAGTTGAAAAAGTGTAGCGCCATCTATAAGGAAGAATACAAATTTGTATCTTATAGTCTCATGATGTTAATATAGGATTCCAGTCTCGCATATCTTCTATGTATAAGAATGTATTATTCGCATATCTTTTATGTATTTCACTAAGAGATCTTTTATATCTTTTTTAACTTAACTATTCGAAGCAGTTTTCTTAATGAACGTCATTGCAGATTTCCTATTATACAGAATTATCGAATCTTCGACATATATGTCTACAAAGGTACATAAATCCGTTCTTTTCTGTTCATAAATACAATAGATGTTAATACTTCAAATCTGCTCGTTTTCATAAGCTTTCATCGAGCTTTCAGTTTCCATTCTGTTTTGCTCGCTAAAGTCTGTTAATCGACTTTTTGAGCTTGCAGACATTCCATTCAGAAGTTTTAAAATCTTGTGGTTGTGACATTAAAATGTTTTCATTAATTTCCCCTATTTTTACTACTGTAGAACGTACTTATTGCGTCATCGGGAAAAATCTCCGAAACTTATAAGACATTCACCGTTTCCCTATAGTGCGGGGCCCACCAGCGGCCGAGCGGTAAAGTCACTGAACATTGGTAGTTCGGTCCGAGGTTCGAATTCCACGAACGGGCTGGCTGCATGGACGTTTTCGTGGTTTTCCCCATGTGTAACGTGTATACGAGCCAGTTTCCCTTACAAAGTCCTCCACGAAGGCATCTCTCCTCTTAGGCAGATAGCCCTAGTGTGCTTTGCATTAATTAAATATATCAATACCCTATAGTGATGTGCGACTTGGAAAGCCATTTTTGTTTACTTCCATCAGATGTCTCCGGATTGAAACTGATAGACTGGTCATGATATTTTTACCTGTATAAATCTATATATATATACTTTCGTTCATTCTACTACAAAAGAGGCTAAGATTACATTTAAACTGGAAACAAAACGCATTCATGTTCTGCGTTTTAATAACATAAATGGAACAAAGCAGTGACGTTTTAGCATGCTCGTTTTGTTTATATCAAGCTCAGCTAAAGCGCACTGTGAAAAAAAAAGGGGGGATTTCTATATCTCTACTGGATTGACTGACGAAACTTAAATTGTGTTTTTCATGTCTCTAAAGCGCGACCTAGGATATATATTAGATTTATATATAACAATGCTCTAACACAGGTATTTTAGCACAAAATCGGACGTTTTCTGAAATGGCATGCCAATTGTTTTCCATATTTCGATTCTACGATTTAAATTATGTCTAAATATTAAATTTTATAAATTTAGTGCTGAATTTATGGAAAATTCAAAAATTTATCTTGGTATATTTTTCAATTTGCGCCAAGAATAATTCACTCGGCGAATTTCTTAATATATGGCAACCTATTTTCCTTTCCCTTTTTACATTGTGCATGAGAGGAAAAAATGTGACTTCGTTCCTACTTTCAAAACAAATTAACAAGGTGCCTAACACCACATTTGATGTTGTTCTTTTTCAACAAATTTGCCAAATTTCAAAACGCGCCAATATATAATTTCACGCATATCTTCGGAAATTTTGAACAAAAAAACTCTAATCTTTTGCAGATATGAAAAGAAGTTCATCTGCTTTAAGATGATGGCAAAAACTCTATAGTTTATAGTTTTTGTAGGTATGCATAGAAATTAACCTGCTTTAGGCTGATGATAAAAATGTTTTAGATTAGAATTCAAAATGTTTTTCGAAAAATTTACAAAAATTATTTAAAAAATAAATCTAAAAAAATATGCGAATTTTATTTGGAATGAACCTAAATTTCGAAATGTGAAAAGAAGAATCAAATAAGTTTAATAAAAAATGGATATTAATCAATATAAATCAAATTCAATTAACAATGAGGAGCTAAAATTTTGATAGCTAATTTTTTAAAAACTACTCGTTTTATTTTTACAAAACTTGTCAGTTTGGCGTAATTTGAGTCATAAAATCGAAATATGGAAAATGATTGGCATGTCATTTCAGAAAAAGTCCGATTTTGTGTCAAAGTACCTATATTAGAACAACGCTATATATAAATCTATACATATCCTAAGTTGCGCTTTCGGGACACGAAAAACGCAAGTTGAATTTCGTCAATCGGCCCAGTAGAACGGGAGATATAGAACTGTCTCGTTTATTTTTGTTGCAGTGTACCTACAAACAATACAAGTTACAAGTCCAAACGCTTTCCCTAAAAACTATTACAATACATATTATTTGAAAAACATTTGTATTTAATTAGATAATTAAATTTTTTTTTAATCTAAAAGCTTTGGTGTAGTTTCCTTTCGAGATACTATTAGCAAGTAATTCTTAATGCATCATACAATTCTTTTAATAAGACGTGTAATGATTCTTGAAGAGCTTCATACCGACATCAAAATACATTATTATTCGTGTTTGGCGCATCTGAAAACTGATTGTCTCCGCTTTCAGTTTTTAATCTTATTACCTTTTGATAAAAAAAGGTTTCTTAAAACATATTCTATGCCTCTGGACAAAATTTCAAAACGTTTGTTAGACTTTTGTGAGATTTGTGTGATTTTCCCTAAAGCACCGCTTTTTAATTTCATACTAGGCGTTACTTTTTTTTTAAACATCTATATATTTTTTTTCTTGGAAGGGCGTTACTGAGTGAATTTAAAGCAAAATTCTATTTGAAATCGACCATCATATTCAAAATATTAGGATTAATCTTTAATTGTTTTTAATGTGAAGATTTATAAACCAATGATACTGAAAAAATATTCTCAGTGTGCGACTTTTATTACACAATGTTAAGAAAATTCTTTTTTATTTTCATGTGCGGAACTTTTAAAAGCTTCTTAATGTAGATGACGTATTTTGTTTAAATGATATTTAACGCTCCATATGAAATCAATGAAAAGGTAATTAATTAACTGTGACAAATTAATTTAAAAAAAGTCAACTCTCCTAAAGTAATTATTGTAGAATTAAATCTTATTAGATAGGTGTTATGTTAGAATATTTCTTCTACTTGATAAATCTGCTATATTTATTTTTAACATTTATTCAAAATCGAAAATTGTGGAGCATTAAAAGTATCTTTATTTCCATAAAGCAAAATATTAAACACATGTTTCTACCAATTAAACGGTAAAGTTATTTTTACTTATTTTTAAGTTACGAGTATCATTTTTGACTAAAATACAGCAATAAAATTCATAAATCTTTACTGCATACTGAAGCAAGCAAATATTTTGCCTGCATAAACTAAAATGCATAATTTATTTCTTTTCTAAAAAAGCTAAACTATAACATTTTTAATCAATGTAAACTAAGGTATCATTTTTAATCTAGGTAAAAACAGTTAAATTACAATCATATAACACATATTATATTTTACTTGCAAGTATTAGTAAATATCCAGTTTAAATTTAGATAACAATTAAAAAAGTGCAACCTGAATGCTTCCAATTATAATCTAAGACATATCTGTCATTAGTGTTTCAAAAAACTGGACAAATATTTAAAAATACGAATGTTGTAAAATTAAAAAGATGTTGCAACCTGATATTGGCATTCAGATTTTAGTTTATCACCTGAAGCAGTATCAGATCTCGTAGACTTGAGTAGAGTAAACTAACGAGATGTAAAAGACTATGTGAGGAATTATCCTCAAGTATAAAGTACGACAAAGTCCACAGAAGGGTGTAAAAAATTTCTTTATTCTTCAACATAATCACAGATCACACCGAATCGTGCATACAGAAGCCAACACTAAAAAATGTAACGATGAACTTAAAATAAAATGCAGTAAATTTAAATTAACAGCCCAGAGGATAATTTAACGCTAAGGAAGGCTCTGACTCGTAAAAGGTGGCGTAAACAAGCTGAACATTCAATGCCACAGAAATCTAATTGCTAGGAAATCAAAATAGCAACATGGCCTTCAAGCAGGCATAACAGCTCTAAAATCACCTTCTAAAGTTTTACACTTAAATACTACTTTCTACCTCATTTGAATACACGTGCACCAACTTATTAACATTCTGGCAAGAAAGCGTGAATTGAAAACGAGAATCAAAGGAAAGTTGCTTTAAAATAAAAATTAATTGTTTGACATATTAAATGAAACTCTACAACAATTTTGAGCAAAGCAGTAATTATACGTCTAGTGTTTTAAGAATCAGCCTCTCAGAAACTGATGGTGTAAAAATCGGTATAAGTTTTTATATTTTTTCATGAATTAATGAAACATATAGGTTTCTTGATTTCTTTATTGAAAAAAGGAATTTTTTTATTCAAAACCATAGTAGCGACTTTCCTTTACTGGATCGCTTCCACACGAGGTTGCAGCAAATGCTTTCCTCAAGTAGCAATACTTTAATTTTTCCAGGACAATCAATTCCCTTGCTGAAAACAATACTGAGAAATATTTAATGAATCACTTAAGACAAACAAGTAAATTAGTTAGCAACAACTTATGTTAAGAGGGAAAAAACAGGAAATCTGGGTGATTAGAATTCTCTATGACTAGAGTTCGATTATCTGGAATTCTTCTCTAATTTAGGTTTTCTTTCTGAAGTATGAAGATGAATACTAATGACTAAGGAGCCATCTTCCAGTATTTTTTCACTACGGGTATAATTTTAAGAAAAGTGTGTCATTTTAAAAAGAGCCATAGCATTATTGTTAAGGACCTAATATGAAGAATTTTTTATAATATGCCTGTTAACTCTTCATAAACTCTGTTAGTTTTTTTATTCTATTTAATCTAGTATCCTTCAATTTGTAACCTAATTATTATATGTTATGTACTTGATTTTACCAGCAGCATTTTTAAAAAAAGATTTTATCTATTTTTTCATATGTTTAGCATACAAATATCGTTACATCATGGATTTTCTTTAGGATTAAACGCAAGTAGCAATCTTCGTCAAATATTATACTGAAAATGGATAAATTAAAGAAGGCTAATGTTTTAAACTAGCGTGATAATTAAAGCCAACGATAATTTTTTAAGAGTTTTAAAGCGCACGTTGATGTATTGGTTAGATTTCTATGTTTACGAATTTGTAAATTCTGGGTTTTAATATATATATACTATTATTTTTATGTTTATTCTCATCATAAATTATAGTTTATTAAACATATAATAATTTGCCTCAGATGACATTATATAAAATAATGCTCATGGAACAATGCAGATATTTTCCTTCCTTCATTTTAATATTTTGGTTATTTCCGAAAATATAAGAAATTTTGAATAAATCACTTTCTAAGAAATCAATAAGTTACTTATTATAATAAAAATTCCTCACTTAACTCAATTTTTAGAAATTTCAATACAAAATAAAAATAATAAATAGACACAAAGAAACCTTTTTCGTTGACATGCAGTTTAATTTCTCTATCTATGTACTTTCTTGAAAATTTTCTTTTAAACTGAAGGCTTTAGAACAGAGTAAGTATCGCCAAAACTCTATTTTGTTTTTATCTAACTCATAGAGGTAGCTTTCGTTAACAAATCGGCAATAATGGGTACGCCTTCTTTCATTAAAATAGAAACTGCAGCTCTCTATGTATTAAGAATTCAGGATATTATAGCAATGTATTGTAATGTATTTTGCAGTAATTTACAAACAGACAATCTTCTTAGTAGAACATAAATTTTATTTCTAGTTCTCGGTGTTTAAAACAATATCTCTCCTTGCTGAGTAACGGTTTGATACAAATATGGCGTTGCCACTTCAACAATAATTATATTTATTTATTAAATAACAAGATATTACAGTATTAAAAATATTTTTTTCGTATCAATGAAAGGCCAGTAAATCCTCTAACGAAATATGAATCACTCAAACTTTCACAGGGAATTTTTACAGTCGAAAATTCTTACAGTATATAATATTTCCAGTATCAGAAAAAAGAATTCAAAGGTTCATACAAAGGCTACTTTTTATTTGCTACACCAAACTGAAATTTTAAGTAAAATTATGTCAATGATTTTAAGATAACACGTGCAAAAAGATTAAGTAGTGAATGTTAACGGCGCCTTAATGAAAAAAAATTATGTGTACACCACATGACTTCCTTGCATGGAATATTAAATTATACGCATATTTCTTGCAGTTCCTTTAAACTCATTGGATTGAATTAAATCTACTTCGTCGATAGCGCGTAAACCACAATAGAATAAATGCACTCTTTAAAATTCACTATATTTGTTTACCATAGCGACATTCTGGAGTTATGTTCACTTAACAGCAGAACATTTCATTCATTTTATATTTTGATACTTTGATACAGAAGTAGTTATACAGGGGTTCTACTGCTTTTGCAGTACTTCCCTGTAAACCTGAAAGAAGTCCACAATGGGCATGGGGATGAAAGTTCATGAGTGAATCCCATGGAGGGAGCAGGGAGAAGGAGGATTTATTTTATAACTCCTAATGCACAAGATTTATATCATCTAAAGAATTATCTAATCGTTGCCTCATGTTATATTAAAATACTATAATATATCTAAAACGATGTATAAAAGAAATTAAACAAAAAAAAAAAAAAAAACAATTTGTCACAGACGATTCAGTATTTCTCATCTAATTAATTCAGTTCTCACTTCGCGACAAGGTAAAAATGCATAAAAAATCAAAACATCTATATTAAAAATTGCGAATTAAATCTTAAGCACTTATTTCCTCGAATAAATTCCAGAACGGAAAAAGCATGATTTATTAATTCTCAATAATAAATGAAGGCGTTATCTTCGTTGTTGCGAAGCTTAGTTTCCCTAGATTGGCAACAAATCCCCTATTCTGCTATGTTTCAAATCTAAACAAACATGTCCGCCATCGCAAAATTCATTAGGCTTAGCTTAAACGACTTTTAAATTGTTGATAATTCTACAAATATTTCGTGCGGATTTACTAAAGGCATAAAAACCTTAACAGAAAGATAAAAACAACATAATTCAATCATTTTTAAAGCAAGAAATGTATCTTTTACAAACATGTAAGAATAAAGAAACTGAGCTCACTGAGACGAGTAACAAAGTATATATATGATATATATAAATTTATATACTTTTGGTGGGGCCGATTGCAACCAAAATACGAGATGCACATCTACATGTTATAGCAGTCCTACATGCAAAATTTCAACATTCTGAGGTTACTCGTTTTTGAGTCATGCGAGCTACGTACGGACGTACGCAGAGACGCCACGAAAAATTCTCTTCAGAATTCATTTTAAATCCGTTTATATTTTTTTGGGAAGGAAAAGTCCTTTATTCTGTTCTTACGTGCAGATGTCAAGCAAAAACATTAAATTGAATTCCATAGCTGCCAAAAGGGATATTTTTGTTGGAATAAGATACCCGCAATTTTTTGCGGTTACAATACTTACTTTTTACTTCGTACAAGGAAGTAGAAATGTAATGTGCACACCACGTGACTTCCTTGCACGGAATATTAAATTAAACGCAATTTTTCTTCAGAAAAACATAAAACACCAGATACAGTTAAAACAATTAAAAAAGAATTTTTACAATTAAAATTAGTTTCTACGCAGAAACAAACAATTCGGTCAGCGTACAAGAAGACAGCTTTTTCGGTGCACAAAACCAACAGATTGGTGCCAATAGGCAAAAAAACACTGAAAGTGCGGAAGCGGACTTGATTCACTATTTTGACAAGTTTCAAACGTAAAAAAAAATATGGCAGCTATGGTAAAAATCCCGATGTGTTTCACCACGTGAATTCCTTGTGAATTCTTTGTACGGAATATTAAATTATACTCATTTCATTTAAACTTACTTCCTCAAATTCCATGCATTAATAGAAAAGACGCCGTTTAATGAATTTATCTCTGCCGCTTATTAAACTCAGATTAACAAAAATCGGATTCTTCAATGTCAGATTATTCTACATGTACTTTCTAAATGTTTCGTAGTTCATCTATTTAATGTATAATGGACCCTAACTTTGTCATTTGCGAATCTTTTGCGTCAATAAAACGGATCTGACTGCAATTTTTTTACCTCCGCCTGGTTCTTGTACCTATGAGACACTGTTTTCAGATGTCTTCGTGCGCATCGGATTAAAACAAAGATTACAATAACACAAAACATTCCTGTAGAGTAGAAGCACTGTAAATGAATAAGGATTCTTTCTCGAAAACCAGCTGATATGAGGTGGAAGCGCAACTTCTGTGTCCTATCTTTAAGGTTTCCATATTCAAAATCTTCCCCTTGGGACAGACACATTATGTTTACAGAAAGTTCAAAAAAAGTTCAAGATATGCTTTTCCAGCATTACTGTACTTTTAAGAGTCTTGAATGGTCACGGAAGGCTAAAGAAAATGCAAGAGAATCATCAGTCATGCTTATACGTAATCATGAAGTGGCAGATCGCCTTAACAGACAAAAAGCAATATTTCTGCTGGCTAGAAACATAGATTTTCAAATTTGAATAAATCGTTGAAAGAAATCTTATTAAAATTTGCTGTGTGTTTAACTTGTAGCATATCGAAAATGCCAAGTGAAAAGTATAAATTGTTAGAAGATTTTTAATGTTCTTTGTAACTGCAGGCAGAGAAAAATTACATTTAAACTAGTAATTTCATAGCACCATCGCGCAGTTTATTTAAACAATGAAATATAATTAATAGAAAAAAAATTAAAAATTGAAAATGTATCAAAAAAGCTAAAAAATGCCAGAAAATTCCAAAGACTTTGAAACTGCTTATTAACTGCTTATTTATAAGCAGTTTCAAAGCTATAGCTATAAAAATTTACAGTGTTTCTGTTTCTAAAGCTTTTGTCACTAGTTCGCTAAATCCTAGAAGAAAATTCAGCATTAATAGACAGGTGGCTCGTAAGTTGGGCAAACAAGAAATAGAGAAATACAGCATTGTTCATTAGAAATTGCCTGCTTAAAAGAAAAAAGCAGATAACATGCAATTGAAAACTGGATTAAAAACGTTTTACTTTTGCTCGTAAATGAATATAGACTACACGAAACTTATAATACACACAAAACTGTAATGCATCACAGAACATTAATAAAACATGCATCAAAATAGAAACAAAAGTTAGTTTAAGGAACTGGAATTAATTAGTAAGGAATAAATTAATATGTTATTAATGTTCAATATGAATCCAACATTAAAGAGAGCTGCACTAGTTGCTGACAAAAGTAGGAAACCTCGCTGTTTGAAGGGAGTCAAGAATTTACTTTTGAAATACCACAGCAACACGAACTCATGAATTACGAGTAGTATTTTTACTCATTTTCTTTGGAAATAAAACAGCGAAGCAAAAAATGGAAAAATAGTTTTACTAATTAGGTAACGGTTCCAGCACACACACCTTTGATCTACTGTTGAAAAACATTACTTTTTTCCTTCAAATACAATTTCTAACATCCCTTTAATTTTAATGTATTATAAATACTTTTAAATGTACTTACAGATACGATGATCAGAAAATGGTGAACAGAATTGAATTTTGGGAAAAGGAAGCCACTTCGAAGGAGATAAATAAATCGATATCTCTGCTAGAAACAATGTATATTTTAGTTAGTGCAAGGCTTCTTAAATCAGTTAAATGTTGATTTCGAAAATATAACTTTGATGTGGACGAAGCGTCAAAGGAATTGCAAACGATAGTCAATGTTTCACACATCAATTAGAGACGTTATGAAGACCTGCTCAATTCGATCAGATTGGGGATATCCTACCAGGCACCCCCGTCTTCCGCCTCTTGTCACCTGCAAATAGTCCGTAAATACTTGACTATTGTAATATTATAATTACTGTTTAAATAATATCAGTCCTTTTAAATTCCGGAATTTTCAGCTTTGGTTTCAGAACTCAATTATCCATTTACGATATATTAAGCTGCACAAATTTAATAATATTAGTTAAAGGAAAATTTTATAATGCAACAGGATATTATAGATAGAGCCAGGATGTTATATATTAGATGATGACGTAATTTTGAGGATATCTGGTTGCAATAAACGCACTTTCAAAATACGAAGAAGCAAATACTAATATAGTCACACAAAATTTTAATTTCTTAGTTCCCAAATACCGGCCTTTTATAAAAGTAAAACATAATTTCAGTCAAAAAATATTCTATTTGATGTCAATCTATGCCTATTCTATTTGAAGTCAAAAAGTCATTCTATGTGATGCACATTTTTGTGAGAAGGGGGGAGTGAGTATGAAGGGTGACTTCTTTATATTTAGACTTTAAGTCACACTTTGTGACATTTAGACTTCAGTCACTTTTAATCTTATTACTATATTTAGTAGCATATTTTCACCCTCTTTTATAATTTTACAGCTTGAAAATTAGAATAGGGAAAATACGCAGTATATATTATTTCTGAAAAGACCGCTTAAATGTTAGATATATTACATTAAAATATACATTTATAAATATACACTAATATTACGTATTTCAAAAGACTTTCAAATTCACTGATTTTTTTTTCTTACAGAAAATACTTTCCTATTCCTGCAAACATTTTACGTTGTTACCATAAATAAGAATTTTTTCAATCATTTGCTAAAGAAACTAGGGGGAAAGTATGCAAGTAAATACGACATTTACATTAATTAACTTCATATTTCTCTCGATTTAATTTCCGTAAATTACTCATAGATGAAGTGTGGATAAAACTAAAGGCAGCATTTTCTATCTTACTCAAACGTATTATAAATGTCGCAATTTCATCTCAACAGAATTTAATCACGAGAACTGTGAAATAGATTTGAAATGTTCAAAGTACGACAGAAGTTTCTATAAGTGTCTTCAACGTTTATTCCCATTGAACGCACAAACATTCTACTGTTTTTATCTTTTTTCTAGACATTGGATGAAATATTGATCGAGTTCGGTCTTTACCCAATATTTTTATTCTTTTCAAGGAGGAAAAAGACGTTATGGAAAATAATAGACTACATTGCACAACTGTCAAAAACTTCTTTTCAACAGGAAATATAATTCTTCTGCGAGAAAAATAAAATAAAGAAAGCGAGTTCGAATAAAACTTTTTTAAAAGTGCATGTTAGGAACGAGCGTTTTGGAACAAATGGAAGACATATTTCCACATAGATCATCTGAAATGAAGCTTGGACACTTTATCTTCACTTGGTCAGACAAAAATACCTAAGTGTAAGCAAGATAATATAAATATATCAAGTTGTTAAGATGATGCATATTTAGAAAAGTGACGTGTTTTAATTAAAACTATTTTTGGGCTTACTAAATGCTTAAATGCCAGGAAAGGCTTTATTTTGAAGGGTTGTAGTTTTTTTGCTTGTTAGAGTTGTTTCTTTGAGTTAATAATATTCTAAATACTTAAATCTAGAAAACAAGAAACCTAGAAAATGGTAATAAATAAGTCAAGGATTGGATTATTCAATTATGGCAAAGCACACAAGAGCTATCTGCCTAAAGGAAGGGATGCCTTCGTGGAGGATTTTCTAAGGGAAACTGCCTCGTATACACGTTAAAATTGGGTAAAAACACGAAAACGTCCATGCAGCCAGCCCGTTCGCGGGATTCGAACCTCGGACCGAACTACCAGTGTTCAATGTCTTTACCGCTTGGCCGCTGGTGGGCCAATAAGTCAAGGAATATACTATAATCATAAAGTATATAAGGAATTATCTTCATACTAATTTTTATTTGGACCAAAAAATCAATACTTAAATCGAAATTTTTAGTTTAGAGAAAAATGAGTGATTTTAATATTTTTAAATCAGTTTAATACTCCTAGCGCATATCAAATTTGTATTATTTCTAAAATATTACTCACTTTCAAAATTAGACTAATTTCACGTAACACAACTATTAGAGGTTTAGAAATCTCATGAAATTAGAGTAAATTTCTTTAAAATGTCGGATATCTTTTTGAATCGTAAATGAATATCGCTGAAATTATGTTTAAAGTAATATTTCTCGTTTTATAAAACAAACTATGCCTATGCAAATTTAGAAAGCATTATTTTAGGCTATACGTTACGTCATGTTAAAATTATACAGTTCTTTCTCGTAAGAATAATTTCAACAAGTTTTTTAAATCGATTGTAGTAGGTGCATCTAAAATATCTTGCACTTTATTTGTATAAAATGGAATATAATTTACAACTTTATAACATAAATTGTATGGACAGATTTCAAAATTCTGATTTATGCTCTAGTGCACAGGAAAATGAAATTAATAAATAATAGAAGATTTTGATAATTTAGTAAGAGTATTCCTTTGAAAATTTCTTATTATATCACAATCTTTTATGCCGCCTGTGGAAGTGATAATTCGTAACTTTAATGACAATAATAATAAAGCGTTTAAAATTATTTTTAATTTAGACAAAGACTTTTAAAGCTACATTAAATTCTCATATACCATCTTAAGTTTTAGAGAAAATCCAATGCTGCGTAATATTTAAACAAAACTTTAAATCTACTCTATTAAAATTGCAGTAGGGAACTGAAACATTAAGAAACATTTGAGCACCAAAATGATTTCTTTAAACTTATCCTATTACATTGAGTCATCCTACATAGACTAACCCTGGTTTTCATCACTTAAACCATAAAAGTCAGTTTTTCCTGAAAGCCATGGAGCATTAAAGATAGGCTTACATTTTATTATAATTAACTTACCACTGCAACTTACTTAAAAGTGAACATTTTTGCCATATTCAGAACCTAAACATAGAATGTTTTCGTTTAATAAAAGCAGACTTTGCGCATTGCGTATTCTTTAAAATTGTTCTTAAATAACTTTTCTTCCTTATTGTAAATTTGTACAGCTTTTTCTTAGTTGAGGACTGTAATATGTATTAGTTTTAGTGTAATGTGAAGTATCCATGCTTTTTATGTTTTAAAACAAAGCATATTTAATTTAATGTCATAGATAAATAGATGGCAGGATAAAATAATTTATCAAAATATTGCACCAAATAATTACTTAGTGCACTCTAGATATAAAATATCTTAATACTAATGTTGACGAAGAATACAAAATAAGAGATCAATTGCCATGATGAAAGAAAGAACGTTTTTAAACAGTTCATCAAAAAATAACAGACTACAATTCAATTGTGAGATATTTTAAATGAAAAAAAATCGTAATATAATAAATAATGAGGTATTGAAGAACAGAAAGCAAAATACGTTGTAGGGAAGATAGAGGCTAGTTGTAACAATTTTTGGAAAAATGTTTATATTTTAAAATGTATTTACCATTCCTTAATTGAAACTGCTGCTTTTATAGCATAATGATTCATTATTATTTACTAGACTATACGCGCGAAACAAATATTCGGAAATTTTGTTGATTTTAGAAAAAATATTTTATCAAAGATATTCGTTTGTTGCAATATGGCCCGGATTTGGAGCAAATAGTAACAACAGAAGCGACAAAACGTAGAAGAGTTTTTTGATAACTATTACTTGGATGACAATGAATGATATATAGTGGTTTATAGTAAAGTAAAATTGTTTAACAATCAACATAAAAGTCAGTCTTTATCAGAATTGCAGTTAACACAAATAATGAGAGATTGTTTGCTCTCATTGTTTTAACGTATGCCCACATTTTGTAAACTAAGAACTGCATCCCATCCATTTAGTCTTCTTCATCAGAGTTGCTGTAGGCATCTACGAAAGCCAAGCATAACCACTTTATTGTTTCAGGATCTGTGGTTCTCCAAAATTATCCTTTTCGGCTGTTTTATCTTTTAAGTTTCTTTTTAAAAATTTTTAGCCTTTCAATTTTCATTTAACTTTATCTTCTTTTTCTTTTTTTCTTCTTAATTATATTTTCAAACTCTTTCTCTTTTTCTTATTAATTATATTTTAAAACTCTATTTTCTTTTTGCAGTGCTTTGTTTTCGGATGAGTCAGTTAGGATGGCAGATTTTCTTTAGTTTCTGTTAAACTGTTTCCGAGGTGAAACCTTAGGAAATTTTAAATTTTGATAGTGAAAAATCGGCGTTTTTCTATTTTGGCAAAGAAAACATAATTAGAATATAGTAATTTGCATATTAACATTTAGAGAAGAAAATCTATCTACATCTATTAAACTAGCGAAGCAAACTGTGACATGTTACAACTTGTTTTTAGATTTTTGCAATTTACCCCATCCTATGATTCCTTACATTTTTGTTGATTTATAAAAATGTATTATTACTATTAATAAGGAAATTAAAGCAACATTTTAAAACTTAATAGGTACACAAAATAATAAGATAAAATTAGTTTTTAAGAAAAAGATCAATTTACTGACTATAAATCAAAATTTACGAAATTTCTCGTTAGCTAGTTAAGACTAAGCACGTGTAGATAATCTCTCGCTACTAGTTTCAGCGGGACACTGACTGTGTTTAGCAGTAAGGCCCATCATAAGAATCAAGTTAAGTGAAAATTCTGATAAAAAAATTTGAAATCCACTGCTTAGTGTGTGTGTTACTACTTACCCCGGTTACGACTAGCCCCTATTACTTTTAATATACCGCAAATTCATTCAAACAGCAAAAACAAAACTCCTCAAGTTCAAAAAGCAACCTAATTAATTTGACCTAGACAGTACGTCACATGAAGCAGACATTTATGGATTTCACTAGTGTTCACAGCTTACATACTAACAGAAATCAGCAGAAATAACAGAAATTCACTGGTCAGGTTCAAATGATCCAATATGCTTCTAATTGACATTTTCATATCCGTTTCTGCCATGAAACAAATAGAAATTTCATTGAATAATTAATTATCCTAACTTCCCTGTGCTTATTTATGCAAATACGAACCTTCAGATGCAATTCCTGATCGGTAACAACATCACAGAATGATATAAACAGTAATATTTTTCCAATAATGGATGATGATTTTCGAGGCATATATTTGATAAAACAGGTGTTAGATATTTTTCAAAGCATCTTTTAGACAGTTCTTTCCTTGGTGCTCAGGGTTATATAATACGGCTGAAGGCCATATCACTTGAGAGGCCCGAACTCATCTGATGAAAATGTTAGGTTACATGTTCAAAATTTAAGAGTAACAGAGATATTCGGAATTGAAATCATTTATATAAAACTTATTGAAATATTGTGAAATATTGCCTGAATTCTCAGCCATAATTATTTCCAAATGAAATTCAGTATTTTTGAAGTAAATTCAAAAGCGTAGCTATTCTTTGAAACACATCGGTTTAGTTGTTTTTTGAACGCCTTGTACAGTTATATAGAGATATGCGTTACAACTTAAATAATCGGTGTAACAGAAACTTGAAAATGTTACCGTAGATTCTAGATTTAGTCATTTTTATCAATTCGTTTTACTTTTCGGTTGTTTAAAACATTTTTAATAAAATCTCATTATGTTTTAAATTTTATTTAGAAATACTATTTTTTATAAACAAAATCCTAATTCTCTTGTACGTTTATTTTTTAGCTCGCCTGGACGATGTATCAGTTTTCATTTATTATCACATGTATGCTATCGCTGATCTACATTACTTCCTGTAATCCCAGAATTTCAGAAGTAACTCAGAAAGCTGATGGCAGTCCTCCGATTTCCGACTTGGAACCTCTTTCTGAACAACTAGAGGCATCACTTCAAACGAATCCTAGCGATGATGATCTCGATAAGAGAGGATGGAATAAATTGTCCAATGTCTGGGGAAAGCGAGGTTGGAACAATTTGTCTAATATGTGGGGAAAACGTGGATGGAATAACTTATCCAATATGTGGGGCAAACGTGGATGGAATAACTTGTCCAATATGTGGGGTAAAAGAGAAGTCACCGAAATGCCACCTTTGGAGAGGCAAGCTTATAATAAACAACTTTACGGAGGCAAACGAGGCTGGAACAGCTTGACTGGCTCCTGGGGAAAGCGTGGTTGGAACAACTTATCTGGTGTTTGGGGCAAACGTGGCTGGAACAATCTATCCAATGTTTGGGGCAAACGAAATTATAACAAAGATGATGACAGCAAGAGGACAACACAATGGAACAAACTGAATGGTTTATGGGGAAAACGAGCTGCTGACTGGGATGTCCCTGCACCATGGGATGGAGAATCTCCTGATGGTAAGATTGTTTGTCCTTATACGAAAAATCATTTAGTTCGTATGACAGTAAAAATAATATGCAAATAATTATTTGCCTAATACAAATAGTTTTGATAAAATGAGTTCTTAAATTCCGTTTATTTCATCTGCTTACAGAAAAAAAAAGCGTTAGATGTAAATTATAAAAAATATTTTTTTAAATAACTACTGCATTTAGGTTACACTTAACATTTCGGTTCATTATGCACTCCTATGTCATTCATTACACTAAACAGAAGCGCAATTTGAAACAAGAATTCAGAATGCATTTCTTTTATATAAAAAAAAATAAATGCCTCATACAAAAAATACAAGAATACATACAAAAAATAAGAATCTTAATGAACATCTTCATTTGCAATTTTTTACACTTCTGCTCAATTTAGTTAAAATTTAAAATGTTCTAGTTTTCGGTGACCGGAAAAATGCCTAGGAAAAACGCCCAGTGGAATAATGCTCACAGAATAATGTTCACGATATAAATGCTCATAGGAAAAAAGCTCACACAGAAATATGCCCACACAGAAAAAAGCTCACATGGAAAAATGTTCACTTAGAAATATACTCTCACGGAAGAAAGCTTACATAGATATATGCTCAAATGGAAATAAACCCACCGATAAGTAAAATACGTAGAAATATTCTTACATTAATCAATCAATAAAATAATCGATTTGAACATCGTACACCTACTTGAATTTTTCAAAGAAAAATTATTTAAATTACCAAAACATATATGGTATAAATATATATATATCAAAAACTGTATAACTTATGTGTAGATTCGGTTGCTATAAAAGATTAACAAATGGATTGCTTTTAATTAGGAAAAGGAGAAGAGGAAGGGGAGAAAAATGAAACAATATACAGTGAAAACATTTACAATTTTAATTGTTAAAAAAATAAAATAATAGTGAATATTAGTTACACATTTTATAATATAAATCTTTATAAGAATAGCAAATATATATAATTATTTTATTTAAATTACATAAAATACCTTATTATATATAAATCATAAATATATATTTCAAAAAGTTATAAATACATAAAATTACTGAATATTATCTATAATATGTAAATATCTAATTTTATCATCGATTTCATCAGAGTTTCTTACATGATTCGCGATTACCAAATGTCTTCATATTTTCTTTTTTTTAACTTCAGTACACCCTGTATTTACAATAGCTAATAATAAACGTTGGGAGGCTAACTCTTTTTTCCAGTTCGTCAAATAAAAACCACATACTGGGATGGCTAGAATTAAGTAATGAATTTTGTGCCTTATGAAAGCTTTCGTAACGATTTGTGGTTTTAGGAGATTTTTAGAAGGGGTCCTCATAATGATTCCACACTTCGATTGGCAACTGGGGTCTTCAAAACTTTTTTGGCTACAAACTTAAATAACTACATTCAAACATCAGTTTCTTATAGATACACATCAAAAGTATGCAAAAATAGAGTAAAAAATACAAGAATAAAAATGTCCTGGGGCAGAGATATAAAATATTACAGTACATGCAAAATTTTACTATAGCTTTCTTCCTTTTATATACCGCCTCTAAAATGGTTAATGTGAGAATCTGTCCAATAATTTTTTTCAAATGATTAAATAATTTTTCTTTTAAAAATTAAGTACGTATACGATGTTCAAATCGATTCATTATTTATTGATTAATGTAAGGATATTTCTACATATTTAATTTATCAGTGGGCATATTTCCATGTGAGCATACATCTATGTGAGCTTTTTCCGTGCGAATATATTTCTAAGTTAGCATTTTTCCATGTAAGCTTTTTTCTGTGTGGGCTTTTCTCCTTTGAGCATTTATACCTGAAGCATTATTCTGTGAGCATTATTCCTGTGGGCTTTTTTCCTAAGCCCTATGAAGAAATAAATGAACCTAAATAGATTTTAATATCAATGAACATTTTTAATGACAGAGATTAACTTAAAGATAGTTGCATACAGCAGAGAAAAAAGGGCGAATAAGTAAGAAAGATATACATATACATACATACGTAATAAACAGTTACGTCATCATTCATCACCGCGCAGATAAACGCGAACGGCGCATGCGTCAGGAGAAGCTCTCATAAGCTAAACGTCGTATTATAATTTATGATACAACAACCCCCTTTTCGACTTTTGGCGGCTGGAAAAAAAATAAACATTAATCATTTACAGTTATTCCAATTAATTTACAGCACTTAGAATGTTTCGAAGCAGTCAATGTTTTTGTCAGTACATCGGCAGGCATTTTCTCTGTTGGCACATATTTAACGTCTATTTCATTTCATTCATAAATTTCACGAATGAAATGATGTCTAATATCTATGTGTTTAGTGCGTGAGTGATAAACAGCATTTTTCATAAGCTTCTGTGCCCCTTGATTATCACAATATATAATGGTTGGATAATCAGCAGTAAAATTTAGTTGGATAATCAGCAGTAAAAGCAGTATAATTCTTTAAGGAAACGACGTAAATAAACTGCTTCTTTGGCACTTTCTGAAAGACTGTGATGTACTCTGCTTCAGTACTTGATAATGCAACATTTTGTTGCTTTCGTGATTCCCATGTTATCGGATTTCCAGCTAGCTTGAATAGGTAACCTGTATACGATTTTCTAGTATTAACATCAGACGCCCAGTCGGCATCGGTATATCCAATAAGTGCTTTTCCAGTCTTTCGAAATTTTAAACAATAATTTTTAGTTCCTTTTAAGTATCCAATAACGCGCTTTGCAGCCAACCAGTGTAATTTTCCAGGATTGTTATTAAATTGGCTCAGGTGTCTGACGGCATATGTAATATCCGGCCTAGTAAACACAGAAAGATACATAAGCGAACCAATTAGACGGCGATAAGGTACATTGTTCATTTCTTCCTTTTCAGTTTCAGAAGGACACATTTCTTTACTTAAAATTAAAATTTTACACTAGGATGTAAAGGAGTTGTTACTGGTTTTGCATCTTGCATATTAAATCTTCGTAGAATATTATCAACATATTTCTGCTGAGATAAACTAATAGAATTATTATTTACATCTTGATTAAATTCTATTCCAAGACAATAATGAAGTTTGCCTAAATCTTTAACATGAAATTCTTTAGAAAGATAACCTTTAAGTTCAGCATATAAATCACAGCTATTTGTTGCTATTATTAAGTCATCCACATATAAAATTAGAATTAACTCACCTTGAGATGTTTTCATCCTGTATACACACTTATCTGATTGTAATGGTTGTAATCCAAAGTTTTTGAGTTTTTTCTCTAATTTTTCATACCACTGTCGTCCACTTTGTTTCAAACCATAAAGAGACTTTTGCAAAGCATAAACATAATCAGGATTATTTTGGTCTTCAAAACCTTTGCTTGTTCCATGAAAATTTCTTCTTTTAAATCACCGTTAACATAAGCTATAACAAAATCTAATTGATATAACATAAGGTCTTGTTCAGCACTGTATGCAATCACAGTTCTTATAGAACTTGCTCTGGCTACTGGAGCAAAGGTTTCATTAAAATCAATTCCAGGTTCCTGTGCAAATCCTCTAGCAACCAATCGAGCTTTTCTCTTTTGAACTGTTCCATCTGCATTATATTTCGTTCTAAGAACCCAGCGACATCCTATTACCTTTTTGTTCTGTGGTCGCTTTACTAATTTCCATGCACCATTTTTAACAAGTGCTTCATACTCACTTTGCATAGCCTTATGCCATTCTTCAGCATAACTTCCATTTAATGCTTCTTCTAATGTCGGATTTGTATCTTCTTCAGCAATTTGTGCTTCTTCCTTTTCTCTGTTTATATTGCGGTACTCCTTTTTTGGTCTTCCTGGCTTCACAGTCTTGACTTTCTTTGGACGACCTGCCCCCCTTTTAATCTGCATTTCAGGTAGTGCTTCGGAATCAGAATCTTCATTATCAGATGGTTCAGCAGATGCTTCTGCCATATTTGAGGGGTCTTCTGTTATTTCATCAGCCGATATTTGCTTTACATTCAGAGGTTCTTCCTTCTTTTTATCAGGAATATTTTCGAGAAATAAAACTTCTAAATCTTTATCATAATTAGTCGAGTTTTCAAATTCATCAATGAATCTAACATCTCGGCTTATAACGATTTTTCTGGAATTTTTATTCCACAGCCTGTATGCTTTCGATTCATTTGAGTATCCTACAAATATATGTTCTTCTGAACGAGGATCGAATTTCCCTTTAGACCTTTTATTAAGTACAAAACATTTCTGTCCGAATACTTTGAAGTGAGATACAGTTGGCTTGATGCCAAAAAATAACTCATGAGGTGTTTTGTTTACTCCCAGGCTTCGATTCGGGCAACGATTACGAATATAAACAGCACAGTTCAAGGCTTCAACCCAAAAGGATTGGGGAAGATTACTTTGTAGTAACAAACATCTGGCCATTTCAGTTAAAGTGCGGTTCATGCGTTCAGCTGTCGAATTCTGTTGAGGAGTCATTGGTGCTGAGAATTCTCGTTTAATCCCGCATTCTTGAATATATTTAGTAAATTCTTCTCCGCGATATTCGAGACCGTTATCAGTCCGAAGGATTTTTATTTTCTTTCCTAGAAGATTTTCGACCGCAGCTTTGTATTTAATGAATGCATTTTTCACTTCATCTTTAGTTTTAAGAAAACTGACTTCGACATAACGCGATTTGTCGTCTATGAAAGTAACAAAATAACGCGAACCAGCATGGGATGGGACTCTCATAGGTCCACACAAATCTGAGTGAATCAAGTTCAGTAATTCATCACTTTGAAATTTTGATTCTTTTTGAAAAGGTTGCACAATTTGTTTACCTCGGATACAGACTTTGCAGTCTTTTAGAGATTCAGTATTATTAAAATTTGAATTTCTAACCATGTTATCAGACTTAAGTCTTTTCAAACCAGACTCATTTAAATGACCTAATTTAAGATGCCACTTTACAAAATTACTTACCTGTGCTATTGCAGCTGTTTCAGTGCTTGGATGTATATAATAAAGATCACCATGATGAATAGCCTGCACTAGTATAGATCCATTTGGTTCTATTATTCTAGCATGTTGTTCTGTAAAAATCACTGAACGATTATTTGCAGTAGCTTTAGATGTTGACAGCAAATTACATTTTAATTCCGGAACACATAACACATTTTTGAGCGTAAGTTTAATTGCCTTATTTCCGTTAGGTACTGTTATAAGGACAGTTCCAATTCCTGTAATTTTTGATGTTTTGTCAACTGCTAACTTTATGGTTGAATTCGTTCGAGGGTGAAATTCTGAAAATAACCTTCTGTCATTGCACATGTGAGATGTACAGCCACTATCTAAGCACCATGAGGAGGTCTTCTGATAAGTATTGTTTACAGCTAAACTAATCTGCTGTTCATAATTAGAAGCCATCATAGAACCTTGATTTCCCTTATTTGATTGCGCATATTTTCTATCAGCTATTTTCTTTCTGTATTCAGATGCCTTGTGCCCAATTTTCGAACAGTAATTACACTTCAAGTTTCGAAAATTTCTTTCAGCAGGAAAATTTTTGTTTGAATTTACCTTCCATTTTTCATTTTTCTTATGTTCTTGATTTCTTCTTTTATAATCAGTATAGTATGCATTCTGTGAATCTTGAGACGTTTTCCGTTTTCTTGCTTTCCATTCTTCTAACATTTTGATTTTCAAAGATTCGGGACTAGGTAACTCATCTCTTGATTCGATGGCGCATCTAAAATTTTCAAAAATTTCTGGAATACTATAGAGCAGAAGAATCGATAATAAATCATCAGCTATGTCAATTTCCATTTGTTTAAGCTTATCAACTATTTCGAAGAAATTATTCAAATGTTCAGACATCGTTTCGCTTTCCACCATTTTTCTAAATAAAAGCTGTTTTAATAATGTAGCCTTCTTCGCAGGTCCTTTCGATTCATTATACGGCTTTGAGTTTATTCCACACAGCATTTGATGTCACACAATGCTTTATATGACTCAGTTCACTAGGATTAATAGCAAGAATTATATCTGCGCGAGCTTTTTGATCAGCTTGGAGCCATTTCTTTTCGCCCTCGGTTCCTTCCGCTGGTTTTAGCTCTTTACCGATTATATAATCCCAATGGTCGTTTTTAATCAATACTGCTTCTATTTGTAATTTCCAACTGTCAAAATTATCTTTTCCGAGCTTTTCTATAGTAGTCAAATACGACATAATGTAATACAGTCTCTCGCAGCCAAAAACCAAGATTGAACAATATAAAAATAGGCTTAACTGAACGCTGATAAGTTCTTACCGTCGATTAGACGTAACAGTTCTTGCACTGAATTAGGCTTAATAGTTCAATACTCGAAAACTTCAAAATGTTCATTTTAAAATAGGTATTTTGCTAATTAAGCACAGTTGAAACGTTTCTGGGCCCATAACCATTGAAGAAATAAATGAGCCTAAATAGATTGTAATATCAATGAACATTTTTAATGACAGAGATTAACTTAAACATAGTTGCATACAGCAGAGAAAAAAGAGGGAAGAAGTAAGAAAGATATACATATACATACATACGTAATAAACAGTTACGTCATCATTCATCACCGCGCGGATAAACGCGAACGGCGCATGCGTCAGGAGAAGCTCTCATAAGCTAAACGTCGTATTATAATTTATGATACAACACCCTAATTTTCGCATTTTCTTTTGAAATATACTTTTTGCAGGAAAATCATATTTGCTAATACTCAATTTAAAGGATAGAAAGAGGATGACATTATATTTATTTAGGCTACTTTCTGAGTTACAACAAACTTTTAAAAGCAATCTTTGCAAATAAATCTCCGCTATACATTTCTAACATCATTCACATCTTAAAGAATTATAGTTACATTTCCTGATAGATCAAGTATATGCTTAGTACTTTTGCATTTTGCAGGTCCGTACTGTTTAGTCAGTATTTTTGCCAAAAATAAACAAATTAAAAGAATTATCGAAAATTATAATCAAACACAAAACCCAATAGATCTGGAGACATGCTTTGTGCTTTACAAGTTTATAGGTAAAATGAGTATTAAAAAATAATATTTATTTGACACCAATTTTTTTTTAGTAGTATTTAAGATACTTATTTGTTTGTTCACTAGTTGCACAATATTGTACACAGGTGGTTCATTTCAAAACATTTTAAAAAATAAATAAAGTCTATTATCATTAGTTGTAATTATGAATACAATGCTTTCGCATTAAAATATGTATGAATAAATATGTGAAGATATATAATGAAGTATTTGACAAGAAAACAAATGTTGAAGAGCAGAATGTGCTGGAATTAGAGAAACGCTAGAGAAATTGCTTAACATTCTGTTCTTTGAAAAATAGCAAGAATTAAACTTTTCGGTGACAGAACTACGTATGAATAGTCTATAGGTTTAGAAATTTTGGAATTGTCTGAAGCAAATTCAGACAGAAACCATACTCCCACGACTCCTTTGCTAATAGAAAATATGCTAAGGATAATTAGTTATGCAAGTAAACATAAAGTAAAAATTAGGCAAAATGAGAGTATGATTTCCTGTAGTGTTTTATTTAATTTCAAAATGCGCGGAAAAACGGAAGGCAGATTTGTTAAACACAAGCAGTATTCAATAATTTCAAATAAAGCTAAACTTTGTTTTAAGATATATTGTATGTTATCACGAGAAAAATAAAATACAATTCTAAATTACTTTACTTAATGACGAGGCACAAATATTGCATTAACTTTTATTTTTTTTTTCAGGAACACCAAAAAATTGCTGAAATTAAAGTTAACGATTTTTCATAGCATATTAAAGTTGAGGCAGTATTTTATACTTACTTTGCTTGTTAATTTCTCATATGCATAGATTTTGTTGGAAATATTAAAAAATGAGGGTCCATTTTAAAATAAAAGTTCACGCAAAGTCTTTATTCTTTAGTAAAATACACAAAAGAAATAGCTTATCTGGAGGTAAATACTTCCAAAGAAATCATCAAAACGAATCATTTACTAAATAACATTTTAATGTTTCTAGATTTGTAATACTTGTATTATTTCTTTTAACTCATCATTTATCGCAGGTTTCCAGTATAAAAAAATTTCAGGAATTTATTCAATCTAGTTTGATTATGTTTACTAGAAGAATTGAGTAGAATACCTTTATAAATCATACAGAGTTTCATAAAAGATTTATTTTTATAGTTAATAAATAGATTCTATAATACACTTGCGATCAGTACTTGAGAGAATAAAACCCAATGCTACATTTTTCGGTTACTTTGTTATATTGGCAGTGTGTCCAAGTTGTCTTGGACATTTTTATTATTACAAATGTCGTAGATAAACTTTACAGGTAGATCAGGAGTATGACGCAAACCATTTAAATTTAGGAACCTGTAGCCTTATACTTCCTTAAACTGATTTGTTTACATATACTTGACCTACCTGTAAAGTGTTTTCCAAAATGTTTTGAAATACCCCGTATAAACTTGTAAAATGTATAACACATTTTATAGAAGATTTCTTACTAATTACTTTTATTTAAAGCACTGCCATTCTTCCGTTTCAAATTATGAGACATATGCCATATAATCATACTACAAAAATATGGTTTTGTATGTAAGAAATACAAATTATGGCAGATTGAAACCGAAAGCATTTCTTCGTAATTTACTGTTAACGGATCTCAAGAAAGATAATTCGATATATAATTTCATATAATAGAATGTTTTAGTAAAATCTTTACCATTGTTTTGTATATTGAAAAGAATATTATTGGCAGAAGATTAATAAATCAGGTATAACTAAGCAAACGAAAACTTATAAAAATTATCTAAAGATTATTTAACGCAGCAGTATGGCTCATGGAGTTTAAAATCTAGAGCATGGATTTAAAACATTAAAGCTAACATTATTTTTCTAGCTCGAGTTTTCGGAACGTTACTTATGCAAAATCAGGATTATTTTATTCTTATTTTTTTTTTTTTTTTTTTTTTTTTTTTTTTTTTTTTCAGATTCTTCTATTTCCATCTCCTTCCGAATATACGGACAGGATTATATAAGAAAGTGCATGAAGTCTCTTATCTTTTCCGTAACTTTCTCTAGCTCGCGAAAATATTTCGTTTGTTTTGTTCTACTTAAATCTGAACCTTAAGTTGGAAAAACATGAATCGCTATATAAAACTAAATTCGAGTAAAACTACCGAATAACCTTTTTTTACTAGTATTAAACCTAAACTTATATTTCCAAAGCAAAATAATCCTCTCTGTTATTTCTCAAGCATTTCCAGATTGAAAATGAATATCTGCGATACTTTAGTTTGTTGTTTACGAAGAGGTTTCCATGAAAAAAATCAAAATTTGGCTCTATTCTATAATATGCGATTTCATTTTCTTTGATATGAATTCTCCTATGAGGCTATTTTGAATTCCAAATAAGGATTTGTTCAATAAAATACAAGAGCTTAACTTGCTTTTCTTATTTTATTTGCATTTTTATGCTTGTTAGAATAGTAAGCATACGATTTTCAATTGCAAAAGAAAATGTTATAAATAATTTGATTAATGATTTAAAACTGGGAGAACCATTCTTTTTATGCGATAGCAGACAAAAAGTGGTGTTCACTGACATCCGGGGATTGGAGGAAAGCATTAAGTGTTATGAATACGGAAAATATCATTCTGAATAGAAGATGTAAGAAATAAGTTAAAATTTAGGAATAGGTTGGCAATTAGAAATTGCTCCCACCCAAAAAAGAGTGTCAAAAAGTTTAAAATAGCATTTAAAATGAAATAATATGATAAGTAAAAATCGTTTATTTAAATAATTACTCTCATAAAATATAAATGTGTTAAAATTAAAATATGTTGAAAATTACATATGTTAAGGAGTACAAAATAAGTTGAAAAATTGCATCTAAAATTCAACAATGATCATGTATTACCATAAAATATAAGAAAAATGTTAAAATTAAGAGTATGTTGTAAATTGCTAACAACGTATGAATAAAAAAAACGCCTACATAAAATAAAATAAAACGATAAAAATTAGCACTTTTTACAGAGAAAAGCACTTAATGGTTTAAATGATGGAATTTAACAAAAACATTGAAGTCCAAAATAACGTATATAATTTTCATTTTCTTCAATAAAGAACATTATAAACATTTCCTCCTAACCAAAATTCCTGTTTCTGTTGCCAGTTTTCAAAAAACTAAATTGAAATATGAAATCGAAACTCAAAGAAGCAGGAACCGTACAACTCACCTCAAATCGTATCCTGAAACTACTTACCTCCACTCTACTTGCTCCGGAGATGGAACTTGGTATCAGTTTCAATGGAGTTTCTTATTTATGAGTCATGCATGGCTAGTTGCTTTTGTCATCACTTGACAGAATGTGTTAAATGCTTAAGACACAATTACACGCCGAACAAATACTAATTCAGAAGTCAAACAACAAGAATTTATGTTTTCCGTACTTTTCAAGTTTGCTCCTCCAAACTATCCCTTGATGAAGAACTAAGTTATTTAAAAGCAATAGCTATTGACAGGGGCTTTTCACCCAACATTATTAATTTGCAATTCTCTTCCGTTTCTCGATATTCTGGTCACACGTAACACATCCAACTTCAATACTACGGTTTACCGTAAACCTTCATCGGTTTGCCTTCCACCACACTTTAATTCATGTCATCCGACTAAACAAAAGTTAGCTTCCTAACGCCGGCTATGGTACAACTGTAGTACCAGCATTCCCTCCCTATTTCAGAGAATCGTCTATCTGTAGATCTCGGGGTGGTCCATTGTCGCTGCTCAGAATAGCCGCCGGCTACGTATTATTTCCCTCTTCTTATCAGTTTGGCTACATTTTGGCAAAAACCGCAGGTTTCGTCTCGCGCCAATATACTTGAAAATCAAATAGAGGCCATCTCTAATTTTTTTAGTACTGACTTTCGCTATGATTAAAACGTCAGGGATTTTGCACGCTGTTTAAGCTTACCAGATTTAATGCTTTTTAATCGTAGCAAATAAGAATAGATTCATTTTTTAGATTTAATGCCCTTCTAGAAAATAGCTAAAACCGCTTTTATCGTTTACTTCCTTTTTATACTTATGAATAATAAGATTTTATTTTGACATTTTTTGGAGTGCATAAAACCCTTAAGAACTATTAAGTTCTTTCAAAGTGCTTCTATTATGTAGGCAATTTTGTCTGATTTATCAGGAGATAAATAAAAGACAATTGTATGCATAAAAGTTTTTGTGATTTTCATTCATTCAATGATTTCATTCAATGATTGCTTTCAATGATTGCTTTCAATGATTTTCATTGATTGTAAATTAAATAAAATCAATTTATCTTTAGACCCTCTTTTAGGATGAGATCTGCCAAAAAGTATTTAAATATCAGTAAAGCTCACGTTACTTCTGAATTGAATCAAAATATCAGTTACATTGTATTAAATTTCGGCCAGTATTATTTGCTGAAATTCTTATAAGATAAAGGGAATTCAGACAAGTTAATAAAAAATATCTTTAAAAAAGGTTGTTATTTTGTCTGTAATAAGGTGTATGCCAACTTACTATTAAATGTATGAGAATTAGGATTGGATTGCAGAAAAGCACGCGAACGCTATCTGCTTAAGGATTGAATGCTTTCGTGTAAACCTTTTTAAGAGAAAATTTCTCGTATTTACGTTCCTGGTGGAAAACTCCACATGTAATCAACCCGTTCTTCGGGTTTGGTTGGATTAATTTTCTACGCTTACTGAATTATATCAAAGCACACAACAATTACCTGTATAAGGGGAGGGATGCCTTCGCGGAGGACTCTTAATTTCTAAGGGAAGCTGGCTTGCATTTACGTTACACAAAAACCATGAATCCAAACCTTTAGTCGGGATTCAAACCCGAGCGAGCTACAAGTGTTCAGCCACCTTTACCGCTCTACTGAAGAGCCCGTAAAAAAATTTATAATGAAAAATTATTGAAATAATCGGTTTAATTTACTAACCTATATTTCTCAATCGACAGTACATAAATTACGCATATGAGGGGATTATTTGTGAATAAATAAACTGTATTGCACTTTTCTCCATTATTTCATATTACGATGAAATTATTGCATTTCAAAGTTATTTCTCATGAATTAATTTTGCTCCGTTCACGATTTTTTATATTTTCAAAGAGAAAATTTCACACTTTAAATAAAAAAATGCACGAGATGATACTTTACGCAAAACTTGGCGTAAACAGTTTTCTTAATTTTGCTTTGAAAATATTCCAGGGTAATTGTTTTCATTACTGGAAGAAATATGAAAAACAGATTTACTACATTGTGTCAACACTCAATATGTCCTCATTCTTTTGAAAACGTGAAAGATTACTCTTTCTAAAATAAATTAGAAAATATATTATGTGCAAATAGAATATTCGTTGAAAATGAAATAGACTTCAACCTTTGGATAAAACGATGGTTTTTTTAGACGCAATTTCTACCTATGAAAAGAAATTGACGTAATATAATTAATTCTTCATAAACATTAAAAACTGTTTCGAAAAATACTTTTGATGATTTCATATATAGGTCACGGATTTCTTTTCTCTGCTAACATAAACAAAAGCCAATTTTACAACGAAAAATTCTCGTTAAAGATATACCTCCTTTGCCTGATAGTCCAATGAAATATTTGTTAAAGTTAAATGATGAAACGCACCCAATGTATCTCGGATTTTCCTTTTTATAATATAATAAAAAATTATGGAAAAAACACAGATTTAAAGCTTTGTTATTGTTATGTAAAGCTTTATTATTGCTGTAAGTTCATCTCAAAATCTAATTGTATTGAATCTCATTCTAATCATCTAATGGTAATAAATATTATTATTATTATTTCATTAAATTAGTCATAACCATTATTTTGTTAATGAAAATATGTTATTCAAAATCGCATTCCAGCTTGCAGACTTACAAAAATACTTCGTATTTATTATATTTTGTAAAATTTTGTTCTCGTTTTCTAATTTCTAATACGAAAATACGCGAATATAAATGAAGAGTGAAATTAAAGTTAAAAAATTCACAAATTATTTACGAGATTGATCAGAAATAGTGAGTGAAATATAAACATTGCATACATTTTGTTCTAAATAAATAGTGCACTGTATATGGATCCAGTACTGCATATTTATTTATGCACTATTTATTTAGAACTTCATTTAAATGAAAGCAAAATAATCATCGAAAAAATCGCAAATCTAGCAACTCCTCTACTATGGGACGTAAGCGTACGACAAACATGTAAATTTTACTGCATCCATGGAGGGGAAGTAACGATTTTTCTCATTAGGAAAATGTCAAAGAAGAATCAAAACTGTTTCGGATCGCGCCGGACTGAAAGCTATATAAATTTTTTCGATTCTATATAATTTTTTTTAGAATTTTAGTAGTCAGTAGTCGGAATGTCCGGAGTTTAGACCACAACCTGAGAAATACTCATTTTTCATGTTACCTGTTTCTACATTGTCATGGATAAGATTCAGACTGTATATCTTTGATTTAAACTGCATTTCTTTATTTAATATATCCGCTACGTTTGACATCCACAGCTGGTTCTTCAAGCTCATTTTTACAGACGTGGGTTGAAGTGAGCTTAGCTTTTGAAATTTTATTTTCTTGTCAGTAAATGTTTTCTTATATTCCTTTCAAGGCTCTACAAATTCAAGTGGTAACAAGTTATTGTTATGAAAATCAAAAGACTTGATTACAGCTGCGTTTTAATCATCCATGGAAAACAGAGCAAAATAGTGCGGGCTTTTTAGAGGAACGTAAAAATTTCACTTTCATTTCGAAAGATTATTTGTTCACTTGTTGATCGAAGTTTTCTGGGCATTATACAACCAAACTAGTCCAAAATAATCTTAAATTGAGAGAATTAAACAGAAACAAGAGCGAAGTGTAGGTAGACACAATAATATTTACAATTAACGTAAATTTGTCAAAAACCACAGAAATGGAATTTCGTAGAAATAAGCCGAAGCTAACAAAGTAAAAATATAATGTCCTCACAAAGCGCAGAGGATTCCTGTCTAAACCCAGAAGTAGCTCAATAAGTATCTCCTGGAAATAAAATGTCTTACGATGAAGTATTGGTAGATATGGCCCTAAGATGGCTAACAGAAATATCAGTAACGTGATTTTTTATCTCGACCAAAAAATTGAAGTTTTCTTCCATTAAGGGAATTTTATAATGGCCAAATTAGGTGGAAATTAGAGGGCGCGAGGTCTTGTGAAATAGTGGAAGAGGTAGAACATTGCAATCGAGCTCCAGCAACTTTTCTGAATTATCAAAGATACATGAGGCGGAGTATTGTCCTGATTGATAACGGCGCTCTTCTGGTTCGCTATTTCTGTGGATTTTTATTCAATTACTGTCTTTAATTCAACTAATTTGGAACAATACTTATCTGAATTTATCGTCTCGTTGTTCGGTAAAAGCTCATAATATAGGTCCAAACACAGAGAATGACCTTCTTTGGATGATGGCCGGCTTTTGGGATGGCTAAAGGTGATTCATTCCGCTTTCTCCAAAAACATTTTCGTTCAACATTATTATGAATGATCCATTTTTCATAATCCGTGAATATTTCTTCAAGAACAGTGTTTCCTCGTTGCGTCTATAAAGCGAGTCGCAGATGGAAATGAGATCTATCATGTTTTTCTCAGTTAAATTGTGGAGGATCCACACATCAAAAAAGTTTATGAAACTAGGCTGTTCGTAGAGGGGAGATTTTAACATGGTGTTTTAATTTGATCTTCATCTGTTCTGCAGATGCTACCTGATCTTTAAGTTTTATATCACCGTCTTTAAACTTAGCAAACCTTGTTTCCCACATTTTTTTCAGCTACAGCACCTTCGTCGTAAATAGCGCACATCTTGTTTGCCGACTGTGTGGCATTTTGCCTTTCCGGTTAAAAAAAATTAACATTAAATAGGTAGCATTAAATGGCATTAAGAATTAAATGGCGAAAAGGCACATTGTTTTCTTCCATATTCAAAAACGTATAAAACTAACAAAAATTAACGTCACGTTACTAAATGTTTTTTCAAATATACCTGAAGTACTGGTCTTCATGATATGTACGCATGTCATTTGTTTTCAATCGTTTTAATATATTTAGAACTGTCCTTATGCCACCTACAATAATCGGCTCGTACCTATTGGACAAACTAATAATAAATACTGTATTTTACACAGTTGTATTCAAATTCAAGGTGTCCATACCACTTACATTCTACATTTTAAAAAGCCAATATAAGCAGTGATAAAGAAATACAAAAATGACCCAGCAGTGAAGGAAAATAGGAAAAAATTACCTGAGTCAGAAATCCAGTTTAACACTTTCAAAATACAACTTGTCCTGTTAGCAGTGTTCAGTGCCGTGCCATTATAATACAGTACCGCTAAACGATGGCACTATATAGGTGCTGAAAAGTGAGCAAAACTTTACGAGATGACAGAACGCAGCTTCACAAGCAATATTCGCCATAGAAAGTTTGGGCGAAACTTTCTATAACGTCGAGTCACTAGGTGGCATTGTAAATAGTATAAAAGGGTAGGTCCTCGCACTCAGTGGCATTTTATACCATGGATTGCCGAGAGAATGGATGGCATACGAACCACGAAATTTCCAGGGCGAAGGATTGGTGGAGATGGTCCCATAGTTCGTCCACCAAGATAACCAGATCTCTCGTATTTGCACTTCTTTCTGTGGAGCCATATGAAAACCTAATCTACGAGTGCCCCTTTGAAACTAAAATGGATCTAGTCGCCAGGATTGCCGTTGTTACTGGAGATACTCGGGAAATGCCTGGTATCTTCGCAAATGTAAGTCAGTCCCTATCCCACAGGTGTGAAGCCTGCATTATAGCTGACGCAAGGTCTTTTGATAAATTTCTTTGAGCATGTTCATCAATTTCATTCCTCTTAATGAAATATTTTCTGAAGTATCTCCGCTCATTCTTGTGCTAATTCTTTAAATGTGACAGTGGGAAACCTACCATTTAACTTCTCACCCTTTGAGTTTCAAACATACATTCTAACACAAATATTTCTCTCAGAGCTGTGTTCTATCACCCATTAAAGTTTTTCCACTTTTTCAGATTCACCCTGTACACTAGGTTCAATTTTAATTATCTAATCGATATAGTTTTTAAAAAAATTATTTTTTCTGCAAGCGAAAATTTTGTAAGAGCCATATTTTCCTTGAAAATATTCTTTTTTCTTTCGGTATCTTTGATGATATATTTATTGACAGGGCTTTATGGAAAGGATAAAGGAATTCTAGTCCTTTCCTTTTATATAACATACACATTAATAGATGGTAATCTCTAAAATTGTGAAGCATGAATATATAAGTCACCAAACAATAGTAAAATTTACGACAACCATTTTATTTTGCTTTCACTGTTATTTACAACAGAAAAAGTAATGTAATGCCTTTTCCTTTTTGTCTTTTTAGATGCAAACCCCCATAATATTAACCCTTCGACTTTAATGAGATTAAGCAATTATTTCTTCCCTAATATGCGCGATATCGCTCCGTCGTGAATTTGTAAGCGAGCTGTGTTCGTTTCTGCCCACTGCGCTGCGTAAATGAAATGCGAACTGATTTCGTTGATAACCATTAAAACGTTGAATATGATAAACTATAAATTTCTAAGAAATCTCTTCTAATTATTTACTGTGTTCTAAGTTCTAATTACTTGTTGTGTATTTATCGTGTTCTTAAAAAGAACACTTTAGAATTTAAAGTAGAACAAAGTATAGTTTGATTAGTATAAATGGAGAAACTTTTTCGATCTGAATGCTAAAATCATTTAGTTTAAACTGTTTACGATAATTAATTCATTTGCTCCAGGATTGCGTACTTCTTAAATACTTCCATAATATGCTTATATGCTTAAATACTTTCATTTGTCGTCATATCGTTTTATTTTAAAGTAACGTCGATGGTAAAATTATGTACAAATCTACTGTTAAAATTATTCTGTTAATTTTCTACTTAAAAAAGATTCAAATTAAGCTAATAAAAAATTGACCTTTTATATTTCCTGCATTTAAGTATTAGAGAGAAAAAATCTTTAATATAAAGCTCATAAAGTATTAGAGAGCTTTTTAATAAAGCATTTTAAAAAGCTATTTTAAAACGATTTCTAATTCTCGTTAATTTTCTGTGTTTTACTGTTTCTGTATATAGGCTTTGTAAAGAATCACCTAATTTTGTTATTATAAGAGATTAAAATAAATGACATTACTGCTTAAATTAAATTTCGGCATATTGTTTCCCTCTAAAACCTTAATTTACTTAGAAATGCTTCTCAAAGGAATTTCTTAATCAATCTCTTAATTAAAAGAGACTTTTAAGTAATTAAGAATTAATTCTGAATGCCATTATGTTGCACAAATATCGAATGACGTATAGAGCTTCATAATTTCAGTGTTCATCTCTTCTGAGTTACTGTGTTGTCTCATTTATTCAAAAGGCATCAAAGTGAATATCTGTTTGCAGATAAAACTGATTATCGATTCTTACACAAACATGCAAACAAACGAAAGGTTCTATAAAAAAAGTATTTTTTAATACATGATCTGTAAAATAACAATTATTATCACTATCAACTAGTATATCACTATTCTTAAATTAAACAATACAAATAACTTAAAATAATGCTTTTGAAATAACCATATTTGCTGACGTATGACGTATATTTGAAACGAAAGTTATGAACATTTCATTACCATAAATCGTTTTCTTAATTTTAAAATTCATAATATATTTAAGACTGAACTATTCACGCCTAATAACGCCATCAAACGTTCAGCAAACTTCAAGGTTCTATAAAAAGAAGTATTTTTTGTTGTTGTTGCTGTTTATTTTTGTTTTGTTTTGTTTTTGAAAACAAAATTAGTAAATTTCCACCTATGATCACCTAAAGAAATAAATATAAAGTCATCCATTACCTTTATTTTTACAAATGAATTTTCTATATTTTTGTGCATTAAAAAGAAACTACCAAAAAATGCTACGATCATCTGCATTGATGCTTGAATTAAACCAACGGTTAAATTAGAAATGTACAGTATTTATTTCTAAATATATTCTGCAAAATTTATCAAGCTATCTTAATTTTTTTGCTTGACAAAACTTGATTTTAATCAAGAATGAAGGCATTTTAAAATCAACTTGAAACTGCAGTAGCAAAAATGAAAAAAAAAAAAAAAATAAATTTTAATTTTGATCATATGGAGCACCAATATACAAATCGTGTACCATCTGCAAAAATATTTGATGCTGGAACTACGTTTTGCTTTACAAATGATTAAAGTCACGGTAACTCATTAGCTATGGAATGTCTTTAAGTCTCAGAATTCATTATTTACCTGCGTGTAGAAACAATTCGGTGTGGTTGCTTCGGTCTGAGCTTTTTAAAAGGGCAAATAATTAACTTATAGCACAAAGACTTATTTCGAGGGAAAACCTTTTTTTAACCAATAATCAGCAGTACCTAGTTTGTGCTTCTGATTTCACATCAACCATTACTTCTAATTTATCAGTTCAATATGCGTTTAGATATACTTTGCTTCTGAATTGTATTGAGTTGCGGTGTCATGTCTCATCCGTTGCTGCGGACGGCTGTTACTAGTCACCTTACATTTTGGTAAATGATTTTGTAAACATCATATTACTGATGTTACCAAATAATACATTTAAATTTATGAATAAACACTTAAATTGATTTCTTTAATTGAGTTTAAGCAATACAGTCATTTGTTTGCATATAATATAATCTGCGAACTTTTAATAGATCTCGTTTGTGTTTAAAATTGCTTGGTCAGACAAATCTCGTTTACCGCTTCTTCACGTCAATGGTAGAGTTATTATATAGCGGTGAGAGAATAAATCCGCATGTTGTCTTTTAATGACAACTCGTCATGCTGATGGCCGTAAGACTATGTTCTGGAAATATTTTTTTGGAGTTTGTGGAAATACTTTAACTCACATTATTACTAATACTGAACTTACTTTTAACTCTCGTTTTACTTCTAAATATTGATTTTCTGTTCACATTATAAAACTGCATTTAAGTTAATGTATGCCCAAATATTTCAATAAAAGACAGATATTATAGAAATTATTTTTGCATGTGATGCTGAACTGTAAATGCCCTTGTGCACACAGTGACATTCAGTGCCTCCAAAATCACGGTCCTATTAGGGGTCTTCATTGTCTTTGCGTCGAGAACGCAGTTATTAAATGCAAAGCATGGAACTATGTCAGACAGACAAAGGATACTTAGTCGTGCAGTCTTCTTTGAATATTTTCTCTCTATCTCTCTTTCTATATGTATATATGCATAAGTATATAAACACTTATTAATACATATGCTGAGTGACCAAAACATTAGAGACATCGTGTTATTTAACACAGACCTGACTCCCAGTGAAAAGCAGTGATGCAGCAGTTAGGAATTGCTTACAAATGTTATTTTCATATTAAAGAAACAGTAGTTAAGATTCCCTATAATGTGAGGTAAGCCAAAAGCTTTAATGGCTCTATACGAGGCGGTATGCTCGTGAATGCAAGAATATTCAATTCCAGCGTCTTTAAAACTGTTAATACTCTAGGCCTTTCTTGTGCAATCTTGGGTGTAAGTAGCAGCTGAACAAACGGAAAGTGCTTGAAACAGAGAATGGTAGCTAAGCAAAAAATTAATCTGCAAGAAACATTGCCATCGAATAGTGTTATCTAAAAAGAAGAATCTTTCGCAATTACACATGACAAATTGAAGCTCAATATCATTCATTTGCCTCACAAAGAATATCCGAAAACACAAGGGACTTTGTGATAGTTGGATTTTCTCAACAGGCGATCTATAAATGTGTCAAAGTTTTCAATAATAAGCAAGAAATGTTATTTGGTTTAGGATTTAAAATAACCAAAATTGCGCTACTGACGATTGCAAAACTGATGCTTGGTCCCATGTATTTCGTTCGGAATATTGCACAAACAGAAGGAATTTTCGAGCCCCTTTTGACTAATGGCAACTTTCCAAATTGGTGCCTGTTGAATTATATTCTGCGGGCCATTAAAATTGCGACACCATGAAAGAAAGCAAATTCAATTTATTATTTATTGTACGTGAACAGTATGGCATGAAGACAAAATGATTAAATTTGTAAGAAGTTTGGGGGTTTACAGCGGGGCTAAATTAGTAGAAACAGCTGTCACCTCTGGCAGCTTAAACGGCCCTTACCCGGTTAGGCAGGGTTTCTACCTAGGCTTGGATGACAGAAACGGGCAATTCATTCTATACTGCTTCAAATCTCTGCCACACTTCATTAATCATATTATCTGGAGAGGGGTTGCTGGACAGTTTCTTAGCAAGCCATGACAAGATGTTTTCAATGGGTTACGAATCAGTAGAATGTGCAGGACAAGGCAGCAGTCGAATACCCTATGCATCGAGAAAGGCCAGAACACGACATGTAACATGTGATTTTGCATTATTTTGTTGGAAGATGGCGTTTTCTCAGGCCTCGAATATAGGGCACAACCACTGGACGTAAGCTGTCAGAATGTAACAATCTGGGTTCAAATTACCGCCGATCCGAGTTAGAGATGTGCGTGTCGTGTACCATACCCTCACACTTGGTGCAGGGCTCCTATGCCGATATCGAATGCTAGAAGGCGACGTGCGGTCTCCTCGGAGCCTCTAGATACGTATACGATCGCCAGAATACTGCACGCAAAGCCAGGACTCGTCTGAAAAAACGACCTCCTGTATCCTGCTCTTTGTTCGGCATCCCAGAGTCACCGTCTCTCTTTATGTTGCATTGTCAAGAGAAGGCATGCTGATAGTCCACACTGCTGCAAACGTTGATACACCATACAAGCGAATACTGGGCGTGCTGGAAACATGCCCATTTCCTGACTAATGGTCCATCATGTGGTTGTACGGTTTTGAAGGGCTGACCTCACAATACAGTGGTGGCCAAAATTGTGGACACTTTTGGAAATTTTTATGTTTATGAACTTTGTATGCTTATAGAAAATGTTACGTTTCGCAAAATGCAAACTTGTATATATCATTTTAAAGAGAATTTTTTACTGAATTCAATACAAAACACAAAATTCAATTATTATAAATATATAATATTAATAATATTAAAAAGTTATATGTACTTTAATATATTATGAAGTAGTTTGTAATGTCTAGCTTTCCTGGCCAATCACTGTTCTTGTTCTGAGAACCAATCAAATGTTAGTAACTGCCAGTAGAAGCTGACATCATGTTTACACTTGAAACAATTCATTATTTTGCTTTGTTCTGTAGAAGGAGGATCTGTTTCTTATACACTGCAATTACAAGTAGGAATTTTTGTAAAAATTTTAATATTTAGTCAAGAAGCAATGACATCAAATAAAAGAGTAGATTGGACACCTAGAAAGAGATGTAATATTATTGTGTTACAAGAAAGTGGTCTTTCCTATGCTGAAATTGCAAGGCAGGTGGGTGGTTCAGTGACTGCATCTGGAGTCCGAAAGTTTTGTTTACGATATCAGGAGATAAATTCAATAAAAAACAAAGAAGGAAAAGGCCGAAAAAGGTGCACCACATCTATTGATGACAGAAGAATAAAAAGACTATGTCTCCAAGATACAAAAATGTCATCAGCGACATCAGAAGTGATCTAAATGATGCTGGTGTTTCTGTCAGTTCAAGAACAATCAGGAGAAGGTTAACAGATGTGGACTGAGAGGTAGAATTCTACGAAAAAAGCCTTATCTTAATTTTCAGCAACGAAAAACAAGACTACAGTGGGCAAAGGAACACATTTATTGGACAGATGATCAGTGGTCACAAGTTATATGGAGTGATGAAACTAAGATATCGTTATTCGGTAGTAATGGGCGAAAATACGTAAGACGTAGAATAGGAGAAGAGCTACATCCTGACTGCATTCAAGCAACTGTGAAGAACCCAGTTAGTGTTATGATTTGGTCATGCATGTCAGCAGATGGTATTGGTCGATTTCATGTCATCGATGGGACACTGAATGCCAGAAAATACATTGACACTACCCTAGAACCAAAACTTCTACCTTCCATCAGAGATCTCTTTCCCAACAATGCTTCGTTTATTTTTCAGCAGGATTCTGCTCCTTGCCACACGGCCAAAATATCGAAAAAGTGGTTTCGTACAAAGAGCATTTAACTATTGTCATGGCTAGGAAACAGTCCTGACCTCAATCCTATCGAAAATTTGTGGCACCATTTGAAAACTCTTGTCCGAATGAGGCGCCAATCAAATAAAAGGGAATTAATTGAAGCTATAATTGTTTCCTGGCATCATGTAATAACGAAAGAAGACTCTTGTGACTTAAAACTCTTGTCAGCTCAATGAAACTTAGATGTGAAGCTGTAATCAAAAATAAAGGTTACCCTACTAAGTACTGATAACTCACTGCAATCATCACTATCTAAGGTATATCGATAACTAATATCGTTTAACTTTTTTGTATTGCAAATAATTGAATTTTATGTTTTGTATTCAGTTCAGTAATAAATTCTCTTTAAATTGATATATACAAGTTTCCATTTTGTGAAACGTAACGTTTTGTATAGGCATAGAAAGTTCAAAAAGATAAAAATTTCCAAAAGTGTCCACAATTTTGGCCACCACTGTATATCTAAACTTTTAGGCGATAGTCATGGGAGAGCGTTGAAATCCTGCATGCCGTTCAGTATGACCCTCAGCAGCTCATTAATTTCATTTTCACAGGACAGTGGTTGGATGTCGACCAGTGCGACGGGTGATATCACGGAACGATAATCCACACAGTCGATAGGCAACGATCCTGTTTCTATCGAATTTCGAAACTTGCTGGTAAGCATTTCTTATACTTACTCGAGGTCAGCGCTAGAAATTCATCGAATTGATGAGGACTCATGCGAAAGTAATTAAAAGAAATTTCGTTTCGTTCAAGCGCATTTCTTCAATTAAATTATTTGCATCACCTTACTGCAGTCATCTCTCACATGTTAATATAAATCACTTCATTCTGCTTCTCTTACACAAAGCAAGAAATAAAATAAGTTTTAATCGAGCAGAACATAAATCCATTTTAATTAAAAAATGTAATCGTAAAAAGTTTTACGTTTACGTTTTAAATAAAACGTTTACGTTTGCCCCCCCCCTAAGGTTCCGACATGAAATTGTGAGCAAACGCCGATCTTACAAAGAGTTTTCCAAATAAGAAATTTACTACACAACTTTTCTTTTATTCAGCGCCTCAGATGTCGTTTCTTTCTCCTGCGTTATCTAAATGCGCTGAAATACTAATCATTTGTATATCCCAACCTCTTTTTCCTTTCATGCAATTTTGATGTTCGTCTGTTTATTCCTGTCTGATGCTGCAATTCTAATTCGCCAGCAGTTTAGTTTGAGGAATATTTTCCAACTGCAGTTTACCCCTGGATATGTTCGGAAACAGCTATCATAACCTCAGCTTCCCTCAATAATGTTTCCCATCACGTACACTCACTCATTGTCACGGCGGGCGATTGCTTTCAAATTGTTTTAAAGGGCATGATTAGGAGATCATATTGCTTTTGCGAACGGATGCATCCTCTTACCTTAGCATTTTAAGACTTAGAAACAAATTTAATCTGACCAGAATTTAGAGTTGCCGTTATGTAACCATGGGTTAACGTTCTTCTGGAACGATATCAGCGTATGTTTTGCATCCGTATCCAGAGGAATATCGTCCATGATCAAAACTAAATGGGGACAAACGCATTATTAAGAGATGTGACTAAAATTGTGGCCACTGAATTTATATGCATATATGTATGAAAGAATTTCGATGGTGAAGACATGCAGATACGCAAAGAATTATTTACAGTCGTAGTGGCCAATGTAATATTTTTTTAATTTTCGTTGGCAACCGCTTTAGATGCATTGCTGATACATTGGCGCTAATCGCAACCACACTTGAATAAATTTTACGCTTATTGAGATATTGCGCTAAGAATAAAAGCCGCTTGAGCAGTCTAGCCATACAGAGATGCATAGAGAGACGACGTGTCCGAAGTATTAGCTTTGATCAGGCTTAATCCTATTAGTTATAATAGATTTAGCTTCTAAAATTTGAAATCATTATTGATTGATTGAAAGGTTGATTAAGTGCTTGCGTCATTAATATTATGCAAGAATGTTATAATAGCGATTAATTTTGAAATGATGCAATTTACAGAGATTTATTATCATCAATTATTGTTTTTAGGACAGAAAGAGAAAAGAACCAAATCAAAAATTAAGAAACTATAAATTAAAATTGATATTTTGATTTACATATTTTGTGGCTTCTATAAAACGACATTTCGTAAGAATCAGTTTACAGAAAATTTCGTTTAGTGTTAATGAAAACCATTCATTCAATATGGAAGGGAAAAAAAAAAAAAAACTAAAATCATTTTACCGAAATTGATAATTTGTGCACTGACTGCTTAAAATATCAATTTCGCTAAATGATTAAATGAAATGAAGTTAATGTGGGCATATGTGGGTTAATGTAGTATATACATGAAGTTTATAAGTATAGCAATTGTTCTAACATAGATATTCTAACACAAAATCGGAATTTTTCTAAAATGTATATTTATGTTTTATTTCCATATTTCGTATATCAGTATCAGTATATCATTTCAGAAAAAGCCCGATTTTGTGTCACAACTCCTATGTTAGAACAATGCTATATATAAATCTAATATATATCGTAAGCCGCTGTTTCGAAACATTAAAATGCAATTAAAATTTTGTCAATAATTTATCCAGGTACAGATATAGAACTGTCTCCAACTTTTTTTAGGGGGTGAATATGTACAAGAAAAGAATTGCACCTATAAATTCAGAGAAAATCTGCCTCGTAATGCTCATCTTAACTTATTTTTTATCGGAATAAACCATTAACTGATTAATGAACATATTGCACCTGTATCTAGTTGTGGCTGAAATGTAGTCCAAAAATCTTATTTTTTCGTGCACTTTAATGAAATACTAGATTCGCGTATTATTTCAAGGATATAAATACTTGAAATTGAGGATAACAAGACCCAATACATCACTGTACTTGTCATTTATTAAACTAACAAGGCTTCCAACAACTCTTATAGAAACGTGTTTTTTCTGTAAAAAATCATCTTATTTTCCTTCGCAATTCTGTAAATTATGTGTTCTTGGAAAGACACTAAGTGGAAACCTGAAAAAAAATCCTTAAACTTTCCGGAGTTATTTTGTCATAGTTATTGCAGTTTACTTTACTAGAGTAAAACCATCGTATAATACAATAGATTTCGTAGTGTTATAGTTTCGTTCTCATCAAAACTAATCTGTATATCTCATATTCTAATCTATATAACTTCTAAATATGACGATAATTGGGTACAGGAAAAAAATTCACCCTTAATTCCTTTAAACATTCCTGTCATAGGTAACATTATTTTAACATTAAATTTCGGTTTTGAAATTAAATTTCGCTTTTGAAAAGAAGTGTTTGTTTTCATTTCTGACCTATTATTTTAATAAACAATGCATGTCATTTTAAAAAACCTTTTAGCCCAAAGGGTGGTAGCCGAGAAGGGCTATTAGTTTCGAAATGGCATTTTGCATTCTCTCACTATAAATGTCCGTTTCACTTTTTAAAATGTTGCCACCAAATATTATCGCCCTGTATTATATTTAAAGAAATTAAATAATGAAGAATCTTCATGAATGTATGTATGTTTCTCGCATTGTAAAAATACGACGGTATCTAGAGCCATCAAATTTTGAATAACCTAAACCTCCACCCGAACATGGATCCTGGACGCTCGAATTTCAAAATTGTTTTATTGTGCATTTCGTATTGTATGCTGTTTTTAAATATTTTGTGATATTGCTGTTGAATTGAATTTTATGTGGCTTAAGTGAGAAGAACATGATATTTAATAAATAAAGGTTAAAAATCGCCCCTTTCAGCATACTATAAAATCTGAAAGCGTTCATATTTTACTTTTTTTAGGTTTACTTTCTTTTTAAATGTCATTGGGTTTACTGTTTTGAACGCTTGCTGCATTACTGGGATTACTTTAAAATACTACTTTAACAATCCAAAAAACATTTTTGCGAATTCATGGCAAAGCAGATTACGTATAAAAAAATGCTTCCTCGCAGAAAGAATGAATAAGGAATTATAAAAATGCTTAAATCCATTTAGTATCTAAAGCGAAGTTAAGCGATATACTTAAGGATAAAAATAATTCTTCCCGTAAACCACTGCTTTGAAAAAGGCTATCCATTAAATGTGCTATTATATGAGCATGCCAATTAAATGTCGTGTTCAACACTTAATAATCATAGATTCAGATATAACTCAGACATTTAGGCTATCATTTCACACATCCAATCACACTCCCACGCGACACATGCTTCGGATTACTCTTAATCCTCTTGAATGCGATTATCAGACAGAAGGGAATACCTGGTCCATTATCAAGGGTAAACAAGCTTTATATCTGGAAATTAGACGCACCCCAGCTGCTCCTGATCCAAGTGGATGGAGCAAGTTTCATTCATCATTCACAGACACGCCTGGATTATGTATGATGCTTATATGACGACATACGCACATTGACGCTCACGTTATAAATCATCGTCCACATACACGTAGAAGATCGAAGAGAATTATGAGTAAAAGCAGCAATTTTAATGTGTACCGATCTGAAGAGACCCTTAAAAGGGAAAAACTCACTTTGTAACAGGAGAAGTTTTCACGAAGTCTTTCGCTAACAACGTAAAGCAAGTTGATACCACTTTTCATCTAGGTTTAACTGTTGTTATCGTGATTGACAAGATAAGTGTTTGGAAAGTTTACACCAAAATCAGGCATTATAGATGTCACAGCTCACAATTTTATTTCAATTATATTGCTGTAAACAATTTTAATTCGAAATAAAGTAAGTTACTTATGAAGTCGAATAGAAATTTCGAACGATATTAATTTTCACTTCCAGTTAAATTCAAATGCTATTAGTTAGAATATCCTTATATTTTCTTAACTAAAACAAACCTATAACTTTCAATATTTATACCAAAGACATTTAATTTAAAAGAAAAAATAACTGAGTTCTGAAGAAAAAGTAAGAGCATTTAAAATTAGTATTTAATAAATTAAATAATATTAATCTATAAATGTATTTTCAGCTGTTTCAGTATTATTCACAGATTTTTATTTATACATTTCATTCAGTTCGGTTATCAGTGAAAACATGTTATGGTTTCGCATTATACCTGTTTTAAGCGCTTTTTATTTGTTTTTACTTTAATTCTATTAAATCTAATCGCCATCTAATCGCAACAGTTGCCATAAAAATTAAGAAACTATCTTTTGAGCATGCGCAAAACTCTACAAAGCCTAATCATTAATTTTCCTTTGCAGTGAGTGACATTAGCAGCTGTTTATGCTGTCAAAATCATCTGCTAAGCAGATAAAACATCCAAAATAATTTACGCTACTTTTATACAGCACTTAAATAATTAGAATTTTGTTATTAAAACTTAGTGTTATGATTCATTAATTTAAAGGCATGTATTATAAAAAAGATGTTTATTGTAAAACTATATCATAAAAAGAATTCTGTGATACATTTGAGAATACTGAAATATTTGAACTGGAGCTTACTTAAGCTAATTAAAACCCTCATATAGAAACTATTGTGTATTGTGTACTGCATGAAACGCAATTACGTTTAGTTTGTTTAACAAAGTTATCACTTAAATATTTAAACAAAGATTTCCACATTACACCACTTAGGAAACTTTAATACCTTTATTAAATTTTACGTAAATATATCTATTTGAATATTACACTGTTCTCAAAATCTATTTAAGATTATTATGTTCCAGTTAAGGTTTTTATGCCTTTAGTTAATCCGTATGTGATAGTTATAAAATTATCAACAGCTTAAAAGTTTATGTTGAACTAAGCCTAATGAGGCCGCCATTTGTTTACATTTGAAACTATTTTAGACTAGCGAATTAAGTCTTAGTGCACCAACTTCAGTGTGCTTTTGCCCAGTATGAGCAAAAGTTAATTTGCAGTGTCGCACCGAAAATTTTGTCTTACTGCCCGCTGCCCGGATTGCTTGTTTTTACTTACAACTCTATTTTTAATTGTAAAAATCCTTTTTTAACTGTTTTAATTGTATTTGGTGTTTTAAGCCTTTGTTTACAGTTTTCAATGAAGACTGACTTTTATGTATTTTTGCCTTTCTGCGAAATGAGACCTGAATTAAAAATAATTAAAAATATGTCTCTGATTTAATACGAGGAAATGCGTTTTAAGGAAGTGCAGCGAGAAATGTGTAAAATTTAATAGGCCATACAAGGAAGTCATGTGATGTTTACATCATATGATTCTATCTTTTGTAAAAAAAGCAATTTCTGGCTAAACAATTGACGTTACAGTTTTATTCTGAACGCCAGGTTTCTAAAAATGTAAAATGTATTAATATCTACTACAAGAAATAATAATTTATATTGTCTCTAAGCAATATTACTAATAACTTTAAAAGAAAACATATATAAATAATTGCAATAAAAATAGAAATGGAATGTTAACTTCTTTAACAATACCTAAAGTTAGGGGACATATCTTTATTTACTGGTTATAGATAGCTTTTGAATTTTTATTTATATCCTTATTCTGTTAAATCTGTCCCGTTTAGATAGTTTACAAGGCTTTGAACCTTACGGTTGATGAATTAAACGATCGTCTTTAGAGTTTTCAAGAGCATAGTTTAATTTTAATCGCTTGCCACTTACGTTGTCAATTTTAGTCCCTTGCAGAGACATGTCTTTCTTCTCACAGTCTCTGATTTTTACATGTCTTTGTCAATTTGTTTGTAACTTATACCTTCTAACGTAATAAAAAGCATAAGTGAAAAACTAACGGAAAAGACAAAAATCTACCCATTATTTTTACATTCATGGATTTATGCATAGTAAATAAGATATTTGACTACGCTCTTAATTAATAGTTTAAGAACTAATTTTAATGAGATCATTTAATTTAATTCAATTTAATTAAACTATTAATAAGAACAGACTGACTATAAACCCAAATTGTATAGCTAAAACAGATGGAAATATGTAATGATAGTGACCATCATTCCCACGTAATTATTGTCAACGTAATACCTACATAATCTCAAATAGTAAACTGAGGGAGGAATTATGGTAACATCCATGGGCAACGTATTATTGATTAGATAACTGCACAGCTGAAACATCTATTCAGTATTTGAGTAATTCGGATGGTTCACAGAATTTCGTTTCCTAAACAATTTAGAATTTGGGAGCACAGTTTAAACCAAGGTAAATCTGAAATTAGTTTCAACATGGGCGTTCAGAATATTACACGCAAAATGAATGAATACTACTGATTTCTTTATTTCAGTAACAAAAACGTTCTTTGAGATATTGAGGTCTCAATACCAAAAATCTTCAATATATATTATAAAAACATAAAAAACCTGAAAAGTTTCAGATTTTAAATTACATCCAAGGCAGCGTTTTTTTAACGTTAACTTTATTTATTAAATATCATGTTCTTCGCACTTAAGCCATAATATTCAAGTCAACAGCAATGTCGCAAAATAATTTTAAAATGAGCATATCCACAGAATTTCCGATATACAGTTTCGCGCTGGAAAAGGTTTTTCCCCCGTAGAGTGTTGCCATTGCTCACTTTTCAATCGTTGAGTTTGTCAAAATAGGAAATCGATAATAAAACAAATTCTAAATTTCAAATTTGGGCTTTCAGATGCCCATACTCGTAGTAGAACTATGTCATTCAAAACTGGATAGCTCTAGGCACTGTTGTTTTATTACAATGCGAGAAACATACATACATTTCTGCAGATTCTTCAATATTTAATTTCTTCAGCTATAATACAGGGCGATAGTATTTTGTGGCAACGATTTGAAAAATGATACAGCCTTTTAAAGCTTTCAACGCAAAATGGCAAAACGAAAATAATAGTCCAGGAACAAAGCCCCTTTAGACTAACAATAAAGCGAAGTTTGTTTGATTACGGCAAAGTGCGTTAGGGCTATCTGGCCTTATCAGATAGTGAGTCACAAATATTTGGTTTCTTAAAAATACATGAAAAATGTCTAGTTTACTTTGCACATATTACATCATGCTAACCTTCATCTGATCTTTCATAAAACGGAAATAATTTTGCTTTGAACAGTCTTGTCTTGAGGCTGATAGTTATAATTACTGCGGCAGTTTTTACTAAAACTTGAAACGCAATGACAAGTTCTTAGTATAAAGACAACAGAGAACTGACTGCATCGAATAAATTTTACTTTTCAAATTATATTTAAGATTTCAGAATTATTTTCCATTTTATTACTTGGTACTAACTATTTAAAGAAACTATGATAAAAAAATTAATAATTACGTTAATATTTAAAATTATTAAAACAAAGAACAAAACCAATTCAAAGCATTTGAATACTTTATATTTTAATATGATTGATATCACTTTATTTGCATATGCTGTACTAGTAGCTAACTGGTTAACTACTGAAAATTGGTAGTTCAGCCTGGGTTCTAATCCACCTCTTCTAGAGGCTAAGTGGTTAAGACCGCTTAATAATGATGTCGTTCAAACCTAGGTTCGAAACCAGGCGGATGGTCTCTTATATGATTGGTTTTTGTGGTTTTCCACATCTGTTAAGTGAATATACTAAGCCGACTTCCTTTAGAACGACCTTCATGAAATCATTTTCCCCTAAGACCGATAGTCCTCATATTCTTTGTCTTATTTCAATAACCTGACTTAACGTCTTAATATAAAAAAATGCTTGCTTCACCAGAATTTTACATATTTTGAGAATAATCGTCAGGTTATGATCTATTTCAATGATTTAAAATGCTTATATTTAGCAAATTTTTAAAATGTGTTATTTATTTAATATTTTAGTTTGATGGAAAATGCGATTTTCTTGCATTTTTTTAATGCTGACAAAGAACTGCATATTAAAATTTTTAAGTATTGTAAAATGTTCGACTGCTTGGGGAAATCGATTTCAAAATTCATAAAAATCGTATGCATGTTTGTAATATTTGTTTTATAAATTCATTAACATGATTAACATAATTAAAAAGCATGGAACAACACACAGTTTTTATATTGTGCTTCAGACAGGTAGTGTGTAGATACACCACTTAGTATTAAAATTTAGAAAGAAATTTCGTGAAAATTGGAAATTTCCAAATTAATTCGAACTTAATTCCCGACGAGAATTGCATTCTTAGAAATTCGCAATATTTAATTTATTATAGATTTGGGATCAAATTTAATTTCCTATAAACACTCTATGAAATCAGCTGCGTTTAAATTTAATTAAAATATCCCACTGCTGGTGCAGTTTAACGCTTGATACGATTTAAATATTTTCACCCACGTATGGCATTTTCTTTATAAAAAATAATAAATAATTCTATTGAATTTTCTGTAAGTACCAAATGAAACCAAGTAATTGTATATTTAAATACAGAGTTCCATTCCTGACTAATGCTTGATACATGAATTAAATATTTTCATCTAAACACAGAATCTTCCTTTTTGAAAACTTATAAATATTTTTATTTTTCGTCTGTAAACGGCAATCAATATAGGTAAACTGCTTTAAAACTTATAGATAGACCATAGCGTATTTCCTCCCATAGTCTTTTCGATTAATTGGCTGTCGGAAGAGACGACTAAGGATCCTGAAGGAAGGAAGATACTAAACTTCTTTCTTATTTTGCAGCAAAACAATATTATTATTATAAATGATCATACAGATATTTATAAAAAAATAATATTTCATAAAAAAGTAAGCACAAAACATTTGAAATATTTTAAGTTTTCGAAAGCTTCAATATGACTGAGTCTCGGAATTACAAATTCTTTTAATATCAGGCACAGTGTTAGAAACCTGCAACCTTCTATCAAAAACAGCACCAAATTGGTTCCTATATTTCGATTGTGTTACAGTGTAACGGGAAAAACCTGCCTCGCACAAAATACGTTGCCAATAAAACGTAAAACATGAGTAACTCCTTTTGATAATTTAGGATATTCTTCTGACAAACTTTCCGAAATTCGCTTAGTTCCTTCTTTAAATATTTTCAGGAATTAGTTGTAAAATCAATTAATTTTTTTTAAATCAGCTCCGATCATGTGTACTGACACAGCAGTCATTCTAAAGAACTTGAAGAAGTCCAAAAATTGTGTTTCCTAGCTCTGTAAAAAATAATGACCACGTTTTAACTGCAAGTCGTAAAATTATTATTATATCTCAATGATGTAATTTTTAAACTTTCTTCATTAAACAAACTGTTTAAGTTTGGTTTAGTTTAACTGATTATGGCAAAGACCACTAGGGCTAGCTGCCTAAGGGAAAGGATGCCTTCGCGGAGGGCTGCATAACGGAAACTCCTATGCACGTTACACATTGGGAGATACACGAAACCGCGCATGCAACCAACCCGTTTACCTGGAATAGAATCCAGGTCGGAACTACTAGTGTTCAGCGACATACGTCTCGGCCGCTGGTGGGTGCCCAAAACCCGAAGCGAAGATGGCCTAAATTATGAGTTTTAATAGTACCTCATTTATCTAATAGTTTTCCGCAAGTATCTGCGTGCGCTCAGAATATTATTTCGTCAATGTCTTTTTCTCTTTGCTATCATAAAATGTACTCGACGTTGAAGACTGTTTGGTGTATTATCACCAAGTCCATTAGAGCACTACAAAGTTAGGAAAAGTATGTAGAGGACCCTTCATTAACTCGAATACAGTTCACAGTCGGCACCAGCTCGCGCTTACAAAATCCAACACTTTTAACTTAAATCAAAAGGTAATTAATAACTTATAAATTAATGAAATTAAATATAACTTAATCGCTTCACAGGTTAACTATAGCGCAAGCTGGCTCTGACTCGAAAATCGGCGTAAACATGTCTAATGGCAAGAATAAATCAACGCCACAAAATTCTAATAGCTAGAGATTCATGGTTAGTAACATGGCCTCAAGCTCTAATTTCACCCTCCAAAACCTTCCTTTAAATACTGATTTCTTTCTACTTCATTTGAATACACGCGCGCTAGTCAGTTTACGTTCTGTCAAGAAAGTGTGAGTTGAAAACAAGAGTGATAGGAACGCTGATTGAATATAAAATAACTCATAAGTGAAATAATAAATCACCATAAAGTAATTAACGTCTCCTAGATGGTTAATTTGCCATTCAATAGCAGAAAACATTAAAAACCTAGATTTTGCTCTTTCGTATTTTTGCCTAACACAAAACAGTTGAGAAATCATTTCTGCATGCAACTTTAATTATCCTTTGCAGTTCAGTATATTAGTAGGACGTTTTTTTATTTTTCATTGGAACATAATTTAGGGGACTGGAAACAAGTAGTAATTTATTGTGTAACATCATATAATCCAGTAATATACTGCTGTCTTATGACATTTTTTTAAAACTTGGTACATTTCTTTTCTAAAATACGTCCTTACAACAAAATTTTCTAAATTTTCCCATGTCGCCTTTAAATAACTAATCCACTCGCATTAGCACTTTTGTATCCACTCGTTTTGGCATTTTTTGCACATCTTTTCGATAAACAATGATGCCTATTATACACTTTCCGTTTTGCATTTTACCAAAATAATGAAATGTGCTTTTTAAAACCGAAAGTCGAAACCTTAGCGTTAAAAATCCGTCTTACGTAAGGTTCTCCATTTACTCTTAAATGCCTGTAAAATTTTAGAACATTTTGCCTTTTAACTTCGGCCTCTTGTGGGATCAGTTTCATAGGATTTTGTCACTTCAAATGCTGAAAACGTTTTTACCGTATTTCAGTTATTAGTGTTTAGAGAGAAGCCAGACCTATGAAAATGGAGTAGCATGCAGAAGCATAATCTTTTATTTTATTCTAGTTTCCTATTTGGTTAGATTATTTTTACATTTATAATTAAGGTATTTTCAAAGTGTGGTATTCTTTTTTATTTCGGGTGAAGTGGGGGGGGGGGGGTTCAAAGTCGTTTAAAATTTAGATTTTACATATTTTTATTCTAGGGAAAATCTAGTGCCTTTGAATAGATACAGTTTTATTTCAAAGTATAAATCTCTTTTGTTGTTTAAATCATAAAGAAAGGAATTATTTATTCAACTTTAAAAAGAGATTTATTTGTGCGAACTAAAAAATTATAAACTCTACAAAAAATAGAAAGAAAAAACAGAAAATGTTTTAAAATACATTTAAAAAACAAAGTCAAAATATTAAAGAATTATTTTCCTAAACTGTATACTATCTATCTTTCCTCATTTTTTGGTTCCGCCAAAAACATCGCGTCAAAAACATTACACACGAAAACGTCACGGAGAAAACAACGCAAGGCGAAAACGTCGTTGTACAAAACATTGTGGGAGAAGCGAAAGAGAAAACATCGTGCTATAAAATATCGTCGTTGAAAAATAAAGCGATTCAAAAACATCGCAGTTTTAAAATATTGTCGTATAAAACGTCGTGTTAAATACAGAGCATCTGCAAATCATTGCATGACGATAACATAGCAGACATGCGTTTTTCAGGCTTTAAAAGCTGTAGATGTATATTCGCATAGTTATTTGTGAACGCTAAAAAGAATGAGGAATATATTTACTTGTATATTTTATATTTTTGAAAAAACTAATAAATTTTTGCTAAAACACGAAGAAAACTGAAGCTGACTCAACGAAACCGTCGACTGATGTTTCCTTGCTGTGGTTGGTCGTCTCTTATACCAAGTGGCATAAAGTTGAAATGTTAGAACATTTAGATAAATCCTTAAACCAGTTTTTTTGACGTAGTAAGGGCTGTTACCTAACAGCGAAGCTAGTCGTGGACCATTGATGAATTTAAAACCACTTTTGAAGGAAGATTTAGAAAAATAGGTCTAACTTCGATCTGGTAATTTTACTAATTTGGTGTTTTTTTTCATACGATTGGCTTCAAAGTGAATGCTTTCATTAATTGAGCATATAAAAATGTCTATTTCTAAGAATAATGAACTGGGAATTTAGTTGAACTAAACATTTAATAATTAGTTTCTAAGGTTCCACTCCTTACATACCTTGATTTGTACCCTATTGAGATTGTTATACACTTTTTACCCTGTCTATCAAAACAAAAGAATCAGAAGAAGGTTTAATCGACAATTTTATAAAACTTAACAAAGCACTTTTTGTGCTTACAAATAAGGATTTCAAGGTAATATGAAATAGACAATTAAAATTCAACGTAATTTAACTCTGGAGAGGTTCAAATGCCCAACATAACAAACATTGGCTCGATTCTCTCTACCTGTGCGAGTAACTCTTTGGCCCAAAGTTAACACCGCATAACTTAATTCTCACAGTCTGACGAGAATGCACAGTCAGTGACGTTGTCAAAGCTGTCTGTCAAACTTTCTAAAATTATTTTATATGCATGTATCTTAGGTACACTGCGCAAGGACAATGGGACAGTTCTATATGTCCCGTTCTACCGGGCCAATTCTCCGTAAATTTCGCAGCAAATTTTACAAAATTTAAAATTTAGGCATAATTTGAATCGTAGAATCGAAATATGGGGAAAAATGGTATTTTATTTCAGGAAAAGTCCCATTTTGTATTAAAATGCCTATGTTAGAGCAATGCCATATATAAATTTAATATATGTGAGTATCTAATTATTCTTCAAACTGCATTAAACAACGGCATTATTTATTTAGTTAACGTCATCAAATCTCATTTAGTTTAACGAAAAGAGGGTTAAAAAATTTCATACATAGAGTTTCAGAATAAAATCATACTCTGCCTAGTTCAGATAAAACTAATAATTTTGATAACCACAGGAAAAATAATTATCAAACATTTTTTAGCTCTATGCGTTTACTGTAATCGAATGAAAAATAATAAAAAGAATAGTTTGACTGAAAAAAATATACTTTAGTACGTCTACGTTATACAAAAGGGTTCTTTATCAGCAGATATTGGGCCCACCAGCGGCCCAGCGGTAAAATCGCTGAACACTGCTGTTTCCGACCGGGGCTCAAATCCAGGTGAACGGGACGGCTGCATAGGCGTTTTCATTTTTATCCTCGTGTATAACGCATATATGAGGCAGTTTTCCTTAGAAATTCTTCCACAAAGGCATCTAATCCCCTTAGGTAGATAGCCTAACGTGCTTTGCCATATTTAAATAAACCAAATGAAACCAGCAGGTGTTAAAAATGGTCATTCTTTCCTTAAAGCCATTAGTGGATGAATTGTTTGTTTCACCAATGATTTGTTTCACTGTCCAAAGGATTCAAGGCCTTTCTCCCATGGTCTTTGTGGTGTATTGATCCGCTTTCTTTCCGTTTCATCTAAAATGCTTTGATTTTGAGAGCCAGCCAATCGGCAGTGAAATTTTCAGGCATTAATTGTTGCTTAATTCCTAGCAACTCTGCAACTAAGGCATTCGTAAGCTATTTCAATAAAATAAGAGGCATGATAACACTCGTTAAGACAAGTATTATCTTAACGAGTGAAATATTTATCGTGAAACCTAGAGCTGCAATACACTCAGAAAGGCAAAAATAAAGAGTAACTTCGATACAAGTTCAATAAACTCATTTCATCATTCCTGACGTCATTTTTGTTCTACTGGAAAAGTGCCACACCTCTATAACATCACCGTCAGACATTTTTCATACGCAAATTTCATGTCAAAAGATGTACCACTGGCAGTTGACTGATTTATCAACGTTCTACAGAAAGCCATCCGAAGCAAACTTTCACATCCTAAATGCTTCATATTATCACCGTGATAGTATTTCCTGAATCGACTTCGTGAAGGCCATGACCAACTGCACATATGAAAATTTAACAGATATGTATCCAGTGTATAGTCAAGCAACTGAGAAAGGACACACAAAGCGTAACAATTGTTTTTTAACAATCTACGATGCTTTGTATTGCATATTATTCTTCCAGTCGTCGGCAGAGTAGTAAGATCGCTGAACAATCGTAGTTCGACCTGGTTTCATATCCTGGTGAACGTGCTGGTTGCATGTGATTTTTGCCATGTGTAACGAGACTACGAGACAGTTTACGTTATAAAATGCTCAATAAAGGCCTCTCTAAGGCGGATAGCTTTTGTATGCTTTGCCATAAACCATTGAAACTCAGCACCGTTCTGCATTCGCTGTTATTCGAATGAGATTGTATGAAACTGACTCGTTCGCTATTTCAAAGGCAGATACAATACACAAACAAAGTCTAGAATCCCCCAGAAACGAAAAACGGATCTCAGATATTTTTGCACTAACTCCTTTAATAATTCTTTTTTAATAATCACTAGCTGTAGTATCCGATATTGGTGTTGTTAATATACCGTGGAAAGTTTACACGTGACTCCCCTTTCGCGTGCAGAAAGTCTAATCTCTAAACGCAGATAACTATTCCCATCGGCTAGAGTTCGTAAGATATATGTTCCAAACGATAACTAACAGTCATCAGTGTTCTGCCTTAGCATTATTCAGTAATGAATTCTCGTTTTCCTGGTAAAGCACTTTCAATACTCGCACCAAACACTTTGAGCTGAAAGGAATCTCCTCCTCACTGTCCTTCTGTGCAGCTATCCTAGGTGAGTTCTTGACGGGTTTGCAGTCAGAATGTCTCACTAGGATAACATATCCTACATTCCGGGAGCAGCCTTTTGCAGGCTCTTCAGCTTACCAGTGGTTTAGGCATGATGAAGTCCTAGTATACTTTACTAGTGTAGTCCCACACTTTTTATACCCTACATACCTTAGACTGATAAACCTGTGGCATCCACGCTCATCAGACCTAAATCCACTGGATTTAACTTCTGGCAGGGCGGCGTGTGAAAGTATTAGTGTACAAGTCACCTGTAAATTCCCAAGAAGTTATCATGGCAAAAGTCGTTCTTTAGCAAAAATGATGAATACGACACCAGAAGTCTACGAAATAGTAAGCAAGTCTTTCCATTTCCATGTGTAAATAGTGCAACGGTACTTTGAACGCCGCTTTAAGCTTCTAATTTGAACACTTTTCTGAAGAAAATAAGATTGTCCAACTTATGTTCAGAAATTATCTTTTTCTCCATCCTGAGAGTTCAGTTAATAAATGGTAATTAAGTAATTTAATAACATATTTTGAGGTAAAACGCAGTAGATATTTTTTCTTTAAACCTAAAAGCAAAGTTGAACGTTATCTTGTTATTTCTTAAAATGTTACGTTATGCAAGAATATGGTTTCAGTAAAGCATTTTGATGGGGAAGGATATCTCATATTCTGATTAAAGCAATTTTAAAAGATTAGAAACCAGTGACTAATTTCATTTATTTTATTATTAAATTAAGCTCACATATATTTTGAAATCTTTAATAAAACTGCTTTTTTTACAGATTTCCAAGGAATTTACATTCCTGACCAAATGTAAGAAACTGCCAAGATATCGGCGTCAATTATTGTGTCGTCCATATGTTGAAAAATGCATAAACGTGTGATGTGAGACCATGACATTAGATGTTTACTTTCTATAAGTGTAATAATAAATGTTTAAATTTAGTGTTTCCATGATTTGTTTTAAAATATTTGCATCTTTTTTAAATTCTTCATTTGCTTAAATTAATTTATAGTTACTCATTAAACATTAATGCAGTTATACTAAATGCATTACATTATTTTTTAAATCTAATGGCAATATATTTATTATTGATATTTTATGATGTCGTTGTTAGCTCATTTATTAACTGTCGAGAATCTATTATTTCTAGTTTGGTTGAGAAGATAAATCTAAAAGTTCATCCAATGTGAAACCTAATAGTTCAATTAGATCTTAGTAGCGTTATTATTAAGATGCATTTATTTCATTTGAAATCTAAACTATAGATATTATAATGCCTCACTTATTTTTTACTTTTATTGTTTAATAAATATAAAAACAATATTGAATAATATGTATAAATTTTCAACGTATATACTTTAATACACAATAGTAAGTAATCGTAGTAAAAAATTCTAAAATTTTCAACTATTTATTTAACAATCTGAATAGGATTTCAATCTCAATCCTGCGTGTATTGTTTTACCCTTCAGAAATCAAGTAATTAAGTCTTTTTACTAATAACTTATCTTTATAAAATTAATCCAAAAATTAATTTATATTACGCTATAATTATATCAGTATTTAAAGGAAATGTAATGTGAATGAATCAGAAAGGATGACTGTTAATATTAATAAATAATTTTTGCTTCAAGATCTTGATTATACGAAATTTGTTTTATTCCCGTTTAGAACAGGAAACCAATTAGAATCGATATCATCCGAATAAGATATTTTTTCTGATTTTATTGTTTCATCATTACACATCTTAGTATTTAGAATTCCCAAGAATATGAAAACAATTTCTGCAGTTAAATAACTATCTTCGAAATTAATTTTGTTATATTACCTTGAAAGAACTGAAATATTCATTAAAAATATATGTATGTATATTTAACAGAAATGATAAGCCAAATACATTTATAAAAAAGATTTTAAATAAATTAATGTGAGAATCTTGTTGTATTTTACAAAGCATATCAACACGGCCATATGAAATATTTTTGTTTCTGTAGAAATTTGACAAGACATTTTTACGCTTCTAAGCCCTATTCATATTTTGGATGCATTCAAGATTAGTAAAACATTTATTCATTATTTGTTTAATTCTCTGCTTTTGTTGCGATTTCTTGTTCATTGAGTTAAACTTATATGAAAATATTTATTTGTAATTCATTGTATATGTGTATGTAAAAATAACTAATAAAGTGTGATTTGGATGTAACGCACTCGAATGTATATTGTGTGTTATTTTGAAATAAATAAATCATGAATATTGTAGTATTATTTCCTATTATTTAAAGTCAGAGAAAGTGCTGAAAGAATATTTTTTTAAATTTAAATGACACAAAAATCCGCTTAAAACAAGTTAAAATTAATTATGCTGTAGCTTTCCTCGCACTTTTTCTATGATGAAACAGGGTGATGAACTTAGTGAACTAAGTAGCGACTTATCGTTGAGTTCAGAACAACTAAGAAATAGACTCAAGAAGGGTTAAAATACCTTTATATTTGCTCAAATAAGAATACAAATTGGCCCCTCCTCGAGCTTACAGGAAAGCCTCTACTCGGGCTTTAACTCAGTATAGGAAACTGAACTGAAATTACCTAAACGAGATTTAGCCGAAGCTAGACACAATTATCTAAAGTAGTTGGCCCTTAAATTAAACTAGTCGGCGAATATCGATAGGCACGTATAATACGGCCGAGAGTAAGAGCTTCAAGAGTGACTCAGACATAAGGAAAACACGCGCCACTAAGGACTTCTAGCACTCTCTGTCGTAGAAAGCTAAACTTTCCTTAAGTACTTCTTCTAACTCAATTGCATTTTAAACTCATTTTAAAACTTCTTTCTCGTAGGGAGTTGTAAGTGGAAACAAGAACTGAAAGGAAAGGGTTTCAAAATTAAAATAACTGTTATAAAATTAATATGAACCTTAAATTGCAATAAAGTAAACTGACGATCCATTGCTAAATTATATTTTTTAAATGAAATATTATAATATTTTTTTAGTTCAATCATTCATATGATGTACCTTCTGCGTGCATATCTTCAAAAAATTGTAAATTTAAGTTAAATTTAAAATTGACGTTAAACGTTTTCAAAAATTGAAGTTAAAAATTCATCCCTTTTAGGTATTTTTATTTAATTTTATGAAACACATCACCTACATAACTTTCATAGCATATCATATATTTCAGATAACATTGGAACATCTAATATTAGCATACAGTTGGAAAACTGCTACCCAGAATAAAGCAAAATTGCTACAATATACAACAATCTTATTACTTTTTAACTTTTGCTGTCATGTATTTATATATACATTAATATTTTACTAAGACTGTGAGTCTCAAAACGTATGTACGTATTATGTGATACTGATAATTAGCATACCATTATTATTAGGTGCTATGCAATAAATGCATATGTGTTTTGATATTATTCAAATTTATTTTGATCAGTATTTCAATTTAAAGTATATTTGATAGCATGTATCATAAATCATTACAATATGGCAGATCAAGCTGATATGCTGTATCAGAATACGTACAGGATACAAGAAGTAGATAAGTAATTTGCATGAAAAAAAATCACATGAAAGTACTACTTAGTTCCCTGAAATACCAATCATTTAAAATAAATTGGCATTATTAAAAATACATACTGATTTTGGAACTCATACAGAACTAAATCGTATACATTGCTTACGAAAATGATCGCACAAACAGAGGCTTTTCTCTTGTCGGAACATTTATGATATTTTATATCTATATAGGAAGCAAAGCTTAATGCTTCGACGATGGGTTTCACGACTATATTTGTAGCTTATAGAGTCCGACGAAGCCCGAATCATTGCCATAAAAACAGCAACGTTCTAGGCAATATACAGTCAGTCTCTCACTATTATTCAGGTAGAGAGGTCAGAAAGGCACACGTAGCTTATTACCTTGAGGAGATCGCAGCTTTAAAGACATGTGTGGATAGCTAGATCAAGATTTTACTAGGACAGTTAGAACCAAATCAGCGGCTCACAATCAACCCTTCCAAAACTTAAGTCGTTTTCTACACGGTCAGAAAGGACAATATAGACCATTGCATGACGATTTTCATACATCGAACAGCGCTTTCTGCTTCCACTGCTACGATTTCTCATAAAACCTACCCTACAGAAGTACGGATCTTTAGAAATCGTAGTGCATCCTACTAAACACTTCAAGGCTTTCCAATGAAGGACTAGTTTCTAGGTGCAAATAATGTCTGTCGAAACGCAAGTCTATGATATGTTTTTGAAATTATTGAAAATTGTACGCTTGTTCGCTCTATGAAGAAGTATTTGCTTGTGATTCAGATTTTACATGGCATAGTTGAACTGTTAACTTATTGAGTTTTTTCCCCACCACCCCCAGAAAAAGCGTAAGATACGTTTTCTTAATTTAGTGAAATAAAACGCATTTGTCCTTCTAAATTGCGAAAAATAAAATATATCTGCTTGGAACAAGAAGTAAGCTTTATATTTTTTGAAAATATAATTATTTATCGAATTGTATGCCCCTATTCCCTTACACTATCGGAAATCAATTGATTGGTTATCTAAAAAAATCTGCAAATTTGGCTAAGAATTAGAGATTCCTCTTTTATTCGACACTTCAACACATTTATGTCATCCCTTGCAGCAGTGACCTCAAACTCAAACTGCATGCTGGCCAAATACAAACTGTGAACTTTTAACCCCAAAAATTAGATAAATTTTTCTATACTGATTAATAGCAGACATCATAAAAGTAAGTCGTTTGTAAAATATTGTTTATACCGTTAAGCTTAAGGTATAACTTCATTATACCTGTTATAAAAAATTTGAATTTCGACGTCTTGCATAAATAAGGTAGTTTAACCAAATGGCTGGAACGCAATGTCATTTAGTAGATGTTCATCTAAGTCTACATTTCCATGTTCTTAATAAACGTTTTCTTTTTAGGGGAGGTTTGGTTTCAGATATCATTAATTTAAAGCAATTTCTAGTTTTCATTCACCTAATTCAATTAAACCTACTATCACAGAAATTAAATTTTGTGTCTTCTTAAAGGAGCTAGGCAGATGGACTGGCTTGAAATTAATTTTCTTTACTCGGAATTGCACAAGACGAATAAGCTACTTACTTAATTTTCATTCATAAACACATAAATTGATGCCAGGTTATTATAAACCGACTCCTATAACCAAGTTTTAAAACTGCATATAGTTTACTTTCGGGTAAAGGATTCATAACATTAACAATTAGGTGAGTCATTCTCTCATGTTAAAAAAGAATGGGAAAAGCTGCTTTAGAATATTCGAGAAAATCCTAATGCTATTTACAAAAATCGTAAAATCAAAGCTACAAAGAGTCTAAAATAATTATTTAAAACTAGGCTGAAAACAGCAGCACTAATAAATTGGTATCCGCATTCCAGAAACTTTAAATAATACAGGGATAGAAAAACGTAATTGAGATAGGAGCTGCAACTTTTCTTGAGAAATTTGAAAGAATTTTGCAGATGCAGGTTTGTAAAATACAGGAAATCTCTGACGTCGTTATTCTTTGTTCATTCTTCGCATGGATAATTTGTATAATTTCAGGAATGAATATTATAGCCATTTCTTCTGAAAACTTTGCCTTGAATAGAGCAATTGATTTAACAGGTTACATATGTCATGGGCCTTTATCGACTGCGAACACTATCAAAATCTTGGATTAATAATATTTTGATAAGCAAATTTTACTAACATTGCGAGGCACTATATTAAGCTGGATTAACATGCCCGATATACTGGCAAATTTTGAATAAAATATAATTTAAAATGCTAAATTTGTAGGTGAAAAGCTAGTAGTAATATTTCACAGAAAACGGTACTTTAATGAAACAGAGCAATTAAAGATGCCTACAATATATAAATTTTTATCATATTTTGGAGAATCTTATCAATCCACTCCAAATATTAAATGTATAGGGGAGATTACGATCAGCTACAAGAAAGTCTTGCATATTTAACAAAGCTATAATAAAACTACATTAGAATAATAATACACAAAATAATGTTACCTGTAAATTACTGCAGAGTTTTGTTCATAATATTTTATAAAAAAAATTATTGGTATTTTTTAAATAAATTAACTAATGGTAATTACTTATTTTTTATCGAAGCACATTACCTAAGTTTTTAAATTTTTATTTAACTTTTATTATATTTAATTATATATAATTATATATAAAACTTGATATGAGATTTACGACGGTAAAGGAAAAGGTTCTCTCAAAATAAATAAATAAATGTGTTATTTAAGCATAAATGGAAGACAGATGCTATTTAAAGAAAGATCCATACTAAGAGTTTTTACGGCATTTAAATTCTGGTTGCATAGCCTTTCAAATAATCACTTTAACCATTTAGATATCATTTATATAACAGTGATCAAACTGCTGAGTCACTAATTAGTATTCCTTCCCTTATAAACCCTACAAAGTGGAGCAGTGAGAATCGCAGAATAAACACACCTTTAATTTACATAACGGCACCCGCATTCAAGAACCCGAATAGCTTAGGGTTCTTCCGAGGGCATTAACGTTCGAATGGGGATTACTGAGATGCGCAAGCAGCCGTTGCTGAGCCTTTTAACGTGGTTTATTATTTTCGTGTCAAAATTTAATCTCATCCTATTTGGGCAAAGGTGGACAGCTCTTCCTAATTGGAGATGAGAGGGAAAGTTCCGCCAAACTCAACTTCGCTTAATGCGGCGAGGAAACTACAGAGGTAGAAGGAAACTATTTGGTAGTATTGAAGCGTGTTAGCATTTAACATAGAAGGACAGCTTCTCACCTCGAGATGGAACACGTACGACAGAATGGTCGGAATAGGCTTGAAATCTCCCAAATCTATTCGATTTAACTGGAAAGAGATTTCCTCTTTCTAAATTCTTGGTTGAAAACTAATCGTATAGTACTGTTTTTCTCGGTTCGACGTTAAATTATGGAATAGTGGAAACGTTATAGATTTTAACAAGTATGAACAGACTGAAAAATTGCTTATATTCGCATACTTAAAATATAAGGAATATACACATAGAGATTATTTTTAACGGCGGTCTTAGACAAGAATTTACAATTAAAATATTTCTCAAAATATGGTTTGTAATCTTATAAAGACAGTTTCATCATTTTTCAGGTTTTTGATACTAATATTCTAAGCTAAAGCTTCGTAGGTAACTAATGATTAAAACAGAATAAGAATATTTTATTATTGGAGGTGCTAAAGCAACAAACACCACCGTAATATTCAGAAAAATTAAGGTCTAGTTTCCGGAGAACAACCTATTCAAGGCACCATTCCAGATTGATTCAAGGCCCCAAACCAAGGAATCCTGTATATACCCATTTCCTTGGGCATATATAAAGAATTCCTTTCCAAAGCGGTTAATTTACATTGGTCAAATTATTACATTACATTCTTAAAATTTCGCATGATAGAACGTGAAGCATATGTTAGGAAAAAATAAAGTATTGCTCAACTGTCAGAAAATCACATTCGCCATTTTTCTGCAGCAAATATTATTCAAAAAACATCTGCCATTATTCGGTTTACGTTTTCTAAAGATAATTTGCATTCATAAAATCTTTCACTTGTAGATAATGATCCCAATTCAATCCATCTTTACCCTTAGCTTTTAAGGAAATTATTTCATGGCTTTTTTAATTTTTTATCCATTGATAGCTCAAGTAGCTTGACTTCCTACTAAAATCTCCTGAGCACAGGCTTCTATATCGTCATTTGTACTTCTGCAGCTGAAGAAGGAAGTTCTGTATTTAAACCTTCGAAATTAGTCTTGAAAATTTATGAATATTACAATGATTCATGTTGCCTTACCACTTTCAATAATTGTTATTCCGTGTGTTGATATTTTACATCAAATATAAATAAAATAACTGGATCATATTATATTGAAACAATCGCATAAAGTTAAGCAAAGAAATGACATGGAATTTTCCTTGAATTTACTTCCATTCAAATATTGTAACTTACCATAAAGCCTTAAAGAAAGTAACTAGAACCAAAAGATTCTCTTTTAAGTATAAAAATGCGTAGGCTTTATTTCTAAATGTTCTTTCTATTCATACGCTTCCTGAAAGTTTAATGCACAGCTTCTAAGGATACAACTGCATATTTTAGTATCTTATTCAGAAATTTTATTGCTAAAATGAAGTTAAAATACTTTCAGATAGAAGTTCGAGAATGTTGTGACACAATTTGAAAAAAAGGCGGTGTATACATTTCTTTCACACGCTTCTAGCATTAATTTAATATTACTTCCTCACTATTTGTCCCAAATTTTACAAAAGATACGGATACGTGATTCGTTGAAAATGTGGGTAGTTAGAAAATAGCTGATCAAAGCAGAACTATCAAGAAGGCTTTTTGAAATTTTGCGCTTAATAAAGAATTCTGTTAACAACATTACAAGAGTTTCTTTTCATGGCTGAAATACTTCCAAAAATGTAACAGAATTATCATTTCCAAAATATTTACTTGCGCTCATATTTAATGAATTCCAAGGAAAAGGGGAAGTCAAAGCAATATTAAATTTATAATATTGTGTTAAGTGCCATTTCAATTCAAGATACCAGAAAGCTAATTTAGCACCAATCGAGATTACTGATGCATGTATTTTTGCTTTCGATCATTCAGATGTCTGGAAGTAATAATCATGTGGTTTACAATTTTGATTAATTTTCGTCCGTTATTTCTTATTTGAAGTTTTCTTTTTTTCCGCTCTAAATAGATTCTTCAATATAAATGGTTTGAAAGAATAATTAGTTTTTATACTGTACACTCAAGTTACATGAAGCGAAGATTATGAAGTAGGTATAAAAATGTTTCGGTATAGTTTTATTGTATTAAAATAAATAAGAAGATATGCCAATGAGACATTTTCATTTTCCATTTCACTGTTATTGCCCAGTTTCTTTTTTTCCAAGACATACTTTTCCTTGACCTAGTTTTCTCTCTCTAATCCTTTTATTTTTTAGAGTATTCCGGAATCTTTATTTTTTAAATTTATTTCCTTGTAATATTATTAAAACTTATGTTATTACGTTTTGACTCTTGATATCATATTTCTTTACATTTTAATCAGAGTAAAATAAATTACTTTTGAACACCCACACAGAAAAATTTACCCCAAGGAATGTTTTTTTTCCTTCTTCAAATGTGATTATCTGTTTACATTAAAACCATAAATAAAGAGTTTTGTTAGGTACCACATAACAAACAAGTACAAGTGAGTCTTAGCGAAAACAATGTAAAGAAGTATTTTTGAACAAATATCATTACAGACTTATTAAACTTCTGAAAAAAATAATTTAATGCGCATTTAAAACAGTTTTGGGCATTATAGTAAATATATTATAGTAATCACCGTTATAATAACTTTGATGGTAATTAAAAGTAAAGATTAACTTTTCAACAATTTTTTTAATTATTTAAAAGTAAAGTATTAGGAAAAGAACTCTAGATCAGTTGTGATACATAAAATGTCGTTTCTCATTTTATTTTATATTTTTTTCAGTCCGTTTATTTTATATTTAAACTTTAAGTAGATGATGGAAACCCTTTTAAAAATGAATATTGAAACAGAAATTTTCTTACGTATGTTAAATGAAAATTAATAAATATTTATATTTTCGCTGTTTTTAGAACTAAAGCATTATGTCTTTAAACAAGCAATACACATATATTTCAAATGTTATCATGCAAATTTTTCATGGCGTGCACCAGTCATTTTAGACTTTGGCCACTACTAAGGCTAAAATCCGTTGTCATTTTATTATGGAAGCATATAATAGGCGGCCACCATTACCTCCTATGAAGGCGATTTACATCCATGCCTTATCGGGGATTCGAGCCGGGTCTCTTCGGCACGGCAGTCAGGATTACTAATTACTTTCCCGTCTGGGCAGCATTATCCAAGTATAGCAACAGAAGCTAGAAATCAGCGTTTAAAAAAAAATTCAGAAGTCACTACTGCGAGCTTATCTTTCATTGTATTTAGGCTCGCCGCATATTTAGGGTGCCGCCATGCCGCACCGACACTATATATCTACAAACGTCCATGCCTTCTCCGGGATTCGAACCCGGAACATTCAGCACAACAGTCAGCGACGCTAACCACTGTACCGGTTGGGTGGAAAGGTGACTTCTCCCGAGCATAAATGTGAAGCAACCTCAAAGGGTAAACTTTATTTGAGTCATATAATAATGGAAGATTTAAAGCAGAATAAAGAAAATTTTAAAAACAAATTTTAATACTCTTATTACTAATAAAAACGTTTAAAATGAAGAGCTGATTTCATTAGTAAATCTTATTAAAACATGACTTAATTCATTTTGGTCAGTTCTCTGAAAATAAATGTTAACTTGGTCAGTTCAATTGTTTAGCAGCAATGTTAAATGCATTTAATTAAGTTTAATTTAATTAATAGTATTTTTGATTACTGCTGTGTTATCTGCACCGGAGTTGTTGCCAAATGTTTTTCTAAAGTCGCCAAGAGATTGGATCATATGAAATCGCCAATGTTTAAATTAAAATCTTTACAACATTTGTATTTTAAAAAAAGTAAAAGAATGCGTTTCAAATTTGGGAACGAGAATAGAAATTCTGGAGATAATAATGGTCACTTGGGTTTTTATTATTATTGCATTTGCCATGTATTTGAAAATTTCGAACTTAACCTAATAATGAAACATATTCTACACATTTATTTTCAAGTAGGAGAAATTATTCACTCCGAACGATAGTGCACGAAAACCCATAAAATGAAGCTCTACAGTTGGGGAAGGGAACACCAAAATGGAGGTATGCAGATATGGATGTGCAGAGAAAACATGATTCTGCTCTCAAAATTGGTTTGAAGGATCGAGAAAGTACCTTAAGGGCAATTCATTTCATTTAAGCATTGTATTTAGAGTTAACTTCCATTGAATTTTTTCTGTATCAACTCAACGTGAATCATTGCACTGTTCTTAACTAGAGCAGTTATAAAGGGGAAGTCTGTGCCCATGCATTAATATGCAGACCGTAAGTTAAAATAGGCGGCTCTGGTAATATTGTCAAATATTACAAAAGTCTGTTTTTGTGTTGAAAAAACAGCGTTAGTCGCGTCCTTCCGCGTTTTCCGAAAACAAGTTTGTTTTGCAAAATTATGGCATTAATTTTTCCTTTATTTTCAACCAAGATATACCTTTGGTAATAAACCAAATGTAGCAGTAATCTAATGAATGCTTGTTTTATAAGCTTTAATCTCGAGGTTTGAGTTTCCTTTTTCTTATTTTTTCGCTTCTTATTTATTATTAGCCAAAAGAAGCGTTAGCCGAAAAGGGCCATTAGTCTCAAAATGGCATTTTGCATCAACTGACTAAAAGCGGTGAATCAATTTTCAGCCACCAAAAATTATCCCTCTGCACTACATTTAAAGAAATTAAATAATGAAGAATCTGCATTAATGTAAACATGTGTCTGGCAGTATGTAAAAAGCAACGTACCTAGAGCCATCCAGTTTTGAATAACGTAGTCCTCCACTCGAGCATGAGCAGCTTGAAGCAAGAGTTTCGAATTTGTTTCATTATCTGTTTCATATTTTATAATATTTTAACGATTTTAAAGCGAGCAGTGACAACACTATACGGATTTCATATTTTATAAAACTTTAGCGAATTTTTTATTAAAATCTCAACGACTTCAAAGCGGAGTAAAACGTTTGTATCTCCAGCTCGCGAGTCTATCTAACGGAAATTCTAAAGGTATGTTAATTTTAAATGTCTTTAACCCAAAACGGCTTTAGCCTAAATGCTACAGGCTTCACTAATTTACTGCCGTTCTTCTACCTAATGACATGATGATACAGGCTTGTATCCCGGGGTGTTCTTCGTGAACTGTAAGTATGTATCTATGCCAGTGTAGTAATTAATATACTTAATGTACAGGGTGATTCTAAATTGTTTTTCGCAAATTAAGAAGGATGATAGTACTCATCCATATGAGCAGTAATTACCATAGAACATAGGGTCTCATTCCACTCTGAAAGACAGAAAATAGGAATATAAGAATTCCAACCTGAACTAATAACAGTGTTGGGATTAAGAACAAATGAGACCAAATGTTGCACATTCAGTTTAATGAGAAACTTACAGAGAGTGCGGAAAACGGATAAAATCGAAAACTTGGCTTTCGAATGTTAATTTGAGCTCAGACTTCGATGGCAAACACTCAAATGCCCATCTTTGGTTGGCAAGGACTCAACCTTGAAAACGATTGCAACAAGATAATTATCTAAATTATATACCTTGATATCAAGTATCAATGTTTTTCCCTTCGCCATTTTCCATCCTGTCCTCCTGGAATTACTGTACTGCGCTCATTTTACTTGAAGCGCTCTTCTATGGGTTACGAAGTTCTGATAGCGGGTACACAGCATGAAGTTTTCATGCTAATCTCCTCATACAGAGGAAGTTGGAGTTAGTTGATAATATTCAGCCCTTGATTATATAAATAATTTGTCGCAATCGTTTGCGAGGTTGACACCCTGCTAACCAAAGCTGTGCATTTGAGTGTTTTCCATCAAAGTCTGAGTGCGAATTAACGTTCGAACGCCAAGTTTTCGGTTTTATCAGTTCTGTGTTTATCTCTGTGAGTTTTTCACTAAATTTATTGTGAAACTTTTAGACTCGTTCCTCTCTTAACATTGTTGTAAGTTACGGTTGGAATTCTAATTTTCCTCTTTTATGCCTGTCAGAGTGGAATGCGATCCTATTTTCTATGGTAATTATTGCTCATCTGGATGAGTACTATCACCCCTCTTAATTTGTAAAAACAATTTAGAATCATCCTGTATATTCAAGACAGAAAAAGAATGTTAGCACCTTAATTTTTACCTTTTACGTTCTCCTTTATTTGAAGAAACACCACGTTCTATGGGATCGTAATGTCAAAATGGTTTTTCTTAGTGTATCCTGCATATAGCACCCAATTTTCATGGCAATTACTTCTTTTTGAACCTGACTGGTATCTAAAGTAGCAACAAGAAAATCAGATAACTCATATAAACGATACAATTTAATTTAGGAATAAACAGAGAGTTAAGTTTTCTTTAGTAGCGTAAATTGGTATCAAATTCCTAATGAATGGAAGCGAATTATCGCTGTGTCTGGAGTTAACGATAGAAGCTTGAGAAGATTGAAAAATAACCTTTTTAAGAAATCCAAACTTTGAATATAAAATTCACCTCTCGTGCTTGGAAAGATCAGCCAACCACTTGTGGCAATGTAACTTAAAATAACAGTAATTTCAAATTTAAATGTCTAGTACCCAAAGGCTACACAAATTTAACGTGACTATGGCTCAAACTTCTCACCGGCATAACAATTTTAATGTTGGGAACTGTAAAGCAAAACCTAATAATACAATATAATCTAAGATAGCATAAACACGCTTTGTCTTACAACAAACTAATACTCTCAAATCTAACTAGCAATATGGCGGGTGAACAGAAAGAAGTGACAGTAAAGATCTAAATCATAATTGGCTAGATTAACATAATGGAATATTACACGTACGTAACTTATGTATATCCTTTTTATTTTAAGTTTTATAGTAATCCAAGAGATCTGTCATTAATTTATAAATTTAAAATTTCTTTGAATTCTTATATTTTAAAAATATTATTAGCACAAAGCAGCTATTAGTCTCGAAACACGATTTTGCAAGCCGTCCACTGTAAATGTGTTGTTTCACTTCCAATCTGTTGCCATTCGGCAAAATGTAAGACTTGATTTAAGTAAATGTCGTTAGCTAAGAGTTCGGGGGTCCAGGTGCCCATGTTCGGGTGGAGGATTACGTTATCCAAGATTTGATGGTTCTAGGTGAAGTATATCTACATTCATGCATACTCTCCTTTATTTAATTTCTTTTAAAATAATATAGAGTGATAATTTTGGTGGCAACAATTTGAAAAGCGATTCAGTCTATGACAGTGTTTCAACGCAAAATCCCGTTTCGAGACCAATAGAAAATGTACAGCACATTTAAAGGAAACAAAGCCAATTTACAACCTTAACAACTTATTTACACTCTAATGTAACTCATACTAAATGAGTATTTTGCAAAATGTTAAGCGATGTTTCATCTCATTGTAGCTAAAACACAGCAGATACAAAATGTAGAAAAACAACTTATATATTATTTCTTTAACTTTGCAAAATAAATAGAACGGCAAATTAAACTTCTGCTGCTTGCCGCCTTCTGAATACAGTAATGATGGGCCTGGCTTCTGAAACAAAGCACCTTTCCATTTAGCTTTCATAAGTGCAGTTTTCACTTATAATCAGGCAGAGCACTAGCAGGAAGAAAATGGGATCATCTCATACTGAGTTTGTAATACTGAGTACCGAGTATCGAATACCGGTAGCATGTCGTACTGTGTCTTTAAACTCACATGATATTTAAATTTTCTCCGTATATATTTTCTGGTGGAGTAAACAAAACAAAAGATGTGCAAGAAAGATTCAACATAAGAAATAATGTTTTAATTAAAGTAAACCTTGAATGTTGTGGAAATATACGGACACCATTACGAGTTATCAACATCTTAAATTGAATACTGCAGTTTTTCACGTTACATTAAAAAATTACAGAATTAATTTACCAAAAAAATTAAATTGAAAAAAAGATGTCATAATGTATTCACATAACTGATTTTCATAATGGCGTATTTAGTTAAAATGGAGAAAAGTCAGTAAAATTTTTAAAGAGAAAAGTTTCTCTTTTAATTTAAAAGTTTTTTATTTTGAAGATCACTGCACAATAGTTCTCATTCTCATTTTTTGTAGCCTAGGGAACGTAATAGTCGTTAAGGAATTAATTTTGCTAAAATTTTTATCCCTAATTTATATTTTCTTTTAAATCTCCCGATATTCTAGTTCTTTCAATGGCTAATTTAACAATGAACTGTAGATTATAATCTAAATGTGAATGCTTTAATTTCGTGAACCTTGTCTCGCTCATTTAAAAATAAAATTATCATTATATTCACTATTTAAAACTTCGGTTTATTTATCTGCACTAAATAATAAAATTATTCAGACACAATTGAAAAACGAAATTTCTTCATTTGTATGTAGAGTTTTTTTTTTTTTTTTTTTTTTTTTTTTTTTTTTTTTTTTTTAATTGAGTGAAGTTAAATAAAAATACATATACATTTCGGTCACCCAATCTTTCAGAATATCGTAAATTGTAATTCACGAAACTTCATTTTCACTCAGCTTCATTATCTGTCTTTATTAAGGTGAAAGGAGAGAAGGATATTAATGTAATCCCCAAACACTGCTCTGAGCAAAATTTAAACAAATGAAAATAATCTTCTTAATTTCATTATGAAGTAATTATCCAGGAGATAAAAGACCATTTCTTGAAATATGCTGGCTATAAGTTTGTTGAGTTGAAATAAGCTGCAGATAGTTTCCTGCATGATCTTTCATAGAAACAGTGGTCTAAGTTTACACCAACTACTCTTTTTTCTAAGATGTTTCTATTTATAATATGATTGATGTCTAAGCCGGTTTTAGAAATTTTGACATAGATTTAGAAATTGGTTTGCCTAGTAAATCCCAAAAGATATAAAATCAGTTGAAAATTTCCATAAAAACACAATTATAGTAAAATTAAATTTCTTTCATTTAAGTTTCTTTAAATCAGACTCACTTCGTTTCGCAAAGTGACTACTTAAGATCTTATAATGTTAAGAATTCGATGGATCAATTCATTCAATTCACTTTTGAAATTGAATCTGGTAACTCCTTTTCGCTTTTTTATATGCTAATTATTCGTAATGAATTTGATTTTAGCACTACCGTTTATCATATTTATTTTCTTTTTATGTGTATTTGTGTTCTAATGCATAAAAAATTGTATTCCTTAGATCCAATCCATTTCCATTAATTCCAGCCTTTCAGAATTCTAATATCTTAGTTTTCACATTTAATTACTATTTTTCGCGATTGACAGCGCTACATTCCTGTTCAATTTGTCCTCCCTATTGCCTTAAATATAGAGACGTTTGTTGACCCTCCCATTTTGCAAAAATTAGTTTTTACTTCTGAAGAAGCAAGAATTTGTAAGGTCTCGTTCACTTTATTGACCAGTTATTTTATGTTAAACTGCTTTCCTGCTAGAATGCAATTTTCCTGCTAGAATGTAAATTTCTAGCTCACATGATTTGCTTGAGTCAAGTAAAAAATTTCTTATGACCAAATAAAAGAATCATTTACACAATTTTCTATTCACTTATACACCCTTTTCACCCTTTTCAACTCTCAGTGGTATTTTACAAGACATAGTGATAGTTTTTAAGTCTTAAAACCTTTCGTACATTTATGGTACTAAAGAATACGAGACATTATATATTAGAATGAATTAATCTGTGTCTGAATGTCAATGAATTATATGGTTTCATTGGGGTTTTAAATGCGTAATGTAAATGCGAACCAGTTTCCGTCAGAAAATTCTTCACAAAGCATCTTTTCCTAATACAGACAGCCCTTGCATATATCACTCTTGCTCTTTAAATATCCTCGTATGAATTAAATAAGCAAACAAAAATATTAGAGGGACAAACACTTTCTATTTCATTTTTAAAATCTTAATACTTCCGAGCATGAAGCGACTATAAGGTTAGATCTTTTAAAAAGAATTTACTGAGGCACCAAAGCAGCATATATCAGTATTTTAGAAATCTTTAGTCTAACGATAAGTTAAGCTTTAAAAACTTAAGGAAATAAATATTATGTAAGATCTTCACTTGCGAGAAACTTTCAAGCATTATATTCTGTCTATAGAATAATGAAGTAAATTTGAATAGTATGAATGAGACGTTTAAATGAGAACTAGTAAATTTAAGAAAAATTAAAAGCTAAAATAATAAAAAAGTTAAAGGGAAATACCTAGCTGTGTGCATGACTTGAGGGTAAGGATCTACAGCCAACACTAAAGTTTAAATTATGCTTTTATTACCGCATTAAATGCGGCTTTGACAGTAAGGCGTTTTTACGGTCTAGTGAGTCCGAACTTCTAATAGTAAATTAGGAACTGGGTGGTGGACTAGTACTAGTTATACAAAAGATATTGTCCCGATCTTTAAGTACAATTTTCACTGGAGAACAGTCGGGGAAGATATTTTATTGATGGAATACATGAGTGAAATGAACGTTCGGATAAAATTAAATGAAATGTTTAAATAAGAAAAGGTTTAGAAAAGATTATTTAAATTTAAATAATGTATTATATTTTAATTATATATGTTTAGTGTTTTCTGTGCTTTTAAGATTTCTTCTTTCTTGCTTTTAAGATTTCTTCTTTCTTGCTTTTTAAGATTTCTTCTTTCTTGCTTTTAAGATTCTTCTTTCTTTCTGTGCTTTTAAGAGTTAGATCCGCATGTTTCCTTAAATCTATAGCTTTTGGCTGAAAGCGAAACACCCATGCTAAGACTTTCATTAGTTTTGAAAACTTTGAAATTCTGGATGCTAATAAGTTACAGTGGATTCAAATTCTACATTGCTAGCTGATATGACAGTTCTTCGTTTCTCCTTGTCAACTTCCTCTTCATTAATATTCTCTATTGACTTCGAAAAATCTTCTTTAGAATACTTCAGCCAATACGGTCCTAACCACCACTCGGATCTCAGTAGTTGTTTAGCTCCAAATCGTCTAGAAAGACGATCGGCAGGATTATGATTTCCTGGAACATGAAACCAATTTTCAGAAGCGGTTAGCCTTCTAATTTCATCTATTCGGTTGTTTACGAATACTGACTACTCTTCCTGTCTCGTAATCCAGGTTAACACTATCGATAACTCTGTCCAAAAGTAAGTATCAATATTTTCATTTTCAAACTTTACAGCTTGAATCATAGAATTAAATAATCTTGCTCCAATAGTAGCTGCCATCAGTTCAAGGCGAGGGATCGTTATTTTCTTCAGCGGAGTTATTCTTGATTTAGCTTGGAGTAGCTCTGATAATTTATCTCTGATAATACCTTTACGGTATTATCAGAATATTCGCATCTTAAAAATATACAAGCAGAATAAGCTGTCTGGTTTGCATCAACAAATATATGGAGGCTCAAGTTCGATTCTGCCGTGACTCTTAACCATCTTGGGATCTTAGTATCACTTAAACAGTGTAAATTTTTAAACCATGAAAGGCATTTCTTCTTTATATCATAACTAACTTCTGAATCTCAGGATTCTTTAGTCTTCCAAGTTTCTTGAAGCAAAAGCTTATGCTGTATTAAAACTGGAGTAACAGACCCAATCGGATCAAAGATTCGGCTTACAAGGTACAAAATTCTCCTCTTTGTTAACCTTTCTGATTCTGCTAGATTCAAAGATTGAGAATCGATTTTTAATGTGACAGTGTCTTTCTCCCACATCAGTGCTAAAACATGCGTTTCAGAACTTGAAGGGGGGCAAATAGAGGGCATGTTGCTCTCCCAACTTATCAGCTCAAATTGGCCTTCTTTCATGATTCCTGTGATTTCATTATAAATGTTTCCAATTTTTGCACGTTTCGTACACTCGTAACATAATTATCTACATAAAAACTGTTTCGGAGATTTACTAATAATTCTTCCGAATATAGCTTGAAAGTCTCTTAGGACAAATGGTGATGAATGACTGCCATCAATAAAACGGGGCTGCTGGTCAGACGGAAAACAATTCGTCTATATCTATAAGTCTTACCATTATCCTTCGCATTATACAAAAGAAATCGCAAGAAATTTCGATCATTTTCATTCAGGGAAATTTGTAGGAATGCTCTTCTTATGTCAGAAATTACACCAATTTTGTAAAGACGAAATCTGGCTAAAATGGTAGGAATTGTCTCAGTTGATTCCGGTCTCTAAATAACCGTTCAGTGATGGATAGTTTGGGATCCTGGCAGAGGCGTCGAAGACGGGCCTGACTTTCAAATAAGACTTCACTGACGTTTCTTTAATGACAAAACGATGGAGAAGGTAATGCGATTTAAGTAATGGCAATTCTTCTTGAGGAACTTACTCAATCACTCCTTCTTCTATCCATTCTTCAAAAACGTGCTGGTATTTTTCTCTAGATCCAATTTTTTCTAATTTCTTATAAGTCGATTCTAATCTCTTGAGAGACAATTCATAGTTATTCGGCAAAAAGGTATAATCCTTTTTCCATTGCAAACTTGCTTTGTACCTTTCATTTGAACTTCGTTGAACAGTTTCTTGAAAATGAATAATTATAGCCTAATGCAAATCTTCTCTAGTATTTAGGATTTCTAATACCAAGCAGCTCTAAGTCCCACAAAAGTGAAACAGGTAATTCCTGAGAAAGTATACTAACAGAAGTCATATTCACATTATGATATTCTACCTGAGCGACCTTTCCCATATGTCCAACCAAATTTAGTCTTCGAGGATACTAATCCCGATGTCAATTGTTCATGCTTACTCGTAAATAGTTTAGCAACAACATCAGCCCTCAAGAGCACTTCAATAGATCTTTCATCATTTAGTCAGTTATAAATATTTTCTTTCGTTTTAATTCACTCATCCAAGGTCCATAGCTAACGCTAGATAGCTCATTACAAATTATATCCTGATCCAGGGCATATAACCTACAACTATATTCACATACAAGGCTATAGAGATAAATTTTATAACGTTTATGTCGTTGTGCTTTGGTTTTCTTACCTCCGGATAATGAGTGCGAGAGTTCCTCTTCTTGAAAATCAAGACCTAACTCTTCTACAGTAGACTTTTTAATATAAGACTTTTGAGAACCCGTATCTAAAATTATTCTTGCTTTACGTTGTGCTCTTTTTTCCCTTGATAATAACAAGAGTCTGTAAAAATCTCCTGTATACACGCGCGAGTGTAAAGTATCTGAAACCTTTCTTTTTATTTTCATTAGCATCTTATTTTGATACTTCACTCGATTGATAACATTTGAAATTAGATGACATAAATTTTAAATGTCTCTCAGAACAGCAATGGCATTTACTATTAGACGGACAAGATTTGTCTAAATGACCCTTCTTTGAACAAACATGGCCTAAACCTTTCCTTTTAATAACAGACAGTTTTTCATCCAAAGCAATTAAATATGCTTTCTTGCAAAATCTAGTCTCCTGATTCTTTAAACAAAACGTATATAAAGTGTCATCGTCTGCATTGTGACTGATCAGTTCCGCTGCTGCAGGTTTCCAATTTCTGAATTGGTGATTCAGCGGCGCCGTTAGTTATTTCGCTCGGAGGGGGCTTGAAATATTTCTGTTCTACTTAACTTTATTTTTTCTTCCGTTTGAACTTCGTTTTTCAGAAAACAAAGAATCGTATCGTGACTTGCTAAATGTTGTTCGCTTTCTTTAACGTTCGAATGAGCGTAAAACATTTGAAGGCAATGCACTTCAAAAGATGATGCAATATTACGCCGCACATTTCAGATGTAACTCCTAAGGAGCTCAATGCTCTCAATTGAGTAGATAGCTTATTATATAAACAACTCAATCACTTTTATTTCTATTCACATTGTTCAAGACGAGTTTTAATTGCTCTCTAATATAAAAATCTATTAATAGATCTCCTCTGTCATACCTTTCGACTAAACTTTGAATAGCTCAAGAATAGTTTTCATCTGTCACTGAAAAGGATTCAACTATTTCCTTAGCTTCCGAATTTACTTTCGTCGACTGACCTAAATAATGAAATTTATCTGCGTTAGTTAGGTTTACGTTCTGATGTATATTTCTAAATTGGTTCTAAAATGTTAACCAGTCTTTTAAGTCTCCTCCAAATTTATAAAGTTCAACTTCGGGGAGTCGCTGGCATGACGCTTTTGGTAATTTAATCGTCTTGTAATGAACGAATATTATCGGAACAATCTTGTTTTCACTTGAAATATTTTTCAACAAATTACCTAACACCCGTTTAGTTATTAAATAAGTTCTCAAAGCCTTTTTGCGATACTCTTCAACTAAAATAAATTCAGTTTCAAAGTCCTTTTCATTTTATAAACTATCTAAATAACTGTTATGAGTTAATTCTAAAGTGTCTGCCTTTTATTTAAATAAACCTAGACACATTTCAATTTCGTCATAATCGACGCTATCATCAGTTAGTACGCTTTCTAATTTATTATAGGCCTTCGTAAATGAAGCCCTTTTAGCGGTTTTGTTTCTCATTATTTCTATTTCTACTGTCTTAGTTATTCACTCAAGATTTCTGAAACTTTGTACTTCCAATACATAGAAATTACTGTTTAGGTATCAAATTCAATCATTCAAATATTCAAATATTAAATATCAAATCTTCAAAAATGGAAAGCAATAAATCTTCTTTTACCTTTTCTAACTTCTTGTCGCCGTTCCAATTAAGCCGCCCACCCGGGGGCGCCAAAAATATCGGTTACTTTAGACTAAAGATACTCATTAAATCAGATAAATGAGACCGCTCTCTTGAAACTGACAGACAAGAAGTTTATTTTTAGGTATAAACATTTTATTTCAATTATTTGCAACAAACCTCTTCATTACAAACTAATTTTCTTTCAAAAAATTTTAAAACTACTGTTCTAATCACAGTCTCGCGATAAACCGAGGCGTTGCTACTCCTTTTCAACAAAATATTAACTGAGGTAATTTACTTACCATAAGTGGCGCAGGAATATGTTTGAAAACACTTGTGGAGTTTTATGTAATAGTTATTTTTTTCCAATCCATGCTTTCTTGCCAGAATGAAATTTCGCTTTGGCCCGTTACGCAAAGCAGAGTAGAAAGTACTATTTAAGCTGGTGTCTGAGATACTTCCGACAGGGCGTGTTCTGCCTTTCGGCCTCGTTGTTTCTCTGCTACTTAAATTGCTATTCTATGGTCGTGTACATTAATTGTCGGGTTAGTCTACAGCCATGAGCCAGCGGCGCGTTAAAATATATCATTACAACTTCAGCTGATTATTCAACTTAGATTTTGTTTTAATTTTACATTTCTATTTTGGGTTACCACCAAAATGTATTTAGAAGGAATCTGTAAGCACCAGAAGTGCCAACTGTGCGTACTGATCTTGAGTTGAATAAAACGGCCTTTTTATTATTTCCCCGTGTTGTTACTGATACAGTCGAACTTAGCGAATATTCCCTTCACAGTTAAAGATCTAGCCAATAAAGTAACTTTTTAGCTAGAATTTTACGTACTATTTACACTAAATTAGCAGAAACTGATTTCCAAATGCAGTAGTTTAAATATTTTAACAAACACGTTCCTTTATTTTATGAAAGATACATGTAAATAAGACTTACCTTTTATACTCCAGAGACAAAATTACGGAATCATGTAATGTTCAAATATGTGCAAAAAGAATCAGAACATATCCAAGTATTCTTTTACAGATTCGATCTTCCGAAGTACATGCATCCATCTCGTGCTCAGTAAGATGTCAGTCTCATACAAAATTCTATATACGGCGTAGGAAGAGAGCAATATTTCCAGCAAGTTCACAAATATTCATCGAGAATAATTTGTTACAGCACTCATTATGCCATCTTTACACTAAACCGCACACTGCGTTTGATTACAAACATTCCATCTTCAGAACCTGCTTCAAGATGATAGCGAAAGTGTGCAGTACGTACCCAACTTCATTAATTGTTGCCCCTTTCACTTAACTCCCGAGTCTTAGATAAGGGAGAGAACGAAATCTCGGAAAATGAGTAATTAATTCTTAGAAGATTAAAAGGGATAAAACTTAAATGAGGGATATGGGTTAGTAAAAATGTGATGTTAATTCCAAGTTTATTTAATCTATAGCAGAAAATGTTATACAGACAAAATAACATATAACATTCCAAAAATAATAGTAGAAAATGAATTGATATAAATTTAAGAAAAATTAAATTTAAATCAAGTGATTTAAGTAAGCCTAACTTAGGTGGTTATTTATGTAAGTGCTCATAAAATGGAGATCGAGAATTGCTATAAAAGCTACGGAACAATTATGAAGTTTTCCTATAATTAATAAAGAGGAAAGTGCATTAGATATTTAACTTCCGTTTTTGAAAAAATCCTTTAAATATCTTTCAATAAAATCACATATGGACAGTAGAATAAAATTTAAAATAGGGTACTCAAATTTTTGGAAATTCTGTACCGCATACTAAAAGAAATAAATATCAACGAATGCTTATGCCAATAAAAATTTACTTGCAGAATTCAATATTTATAATAGACAAACAATATAACCCTTATTACTATTACTTTTTATATGCAGAAAAAATATTATATCTTTATATTCGATAAAAACATTGAAGGTGCCTTTTTTAATAAAAAAAAATCCATCTAACAGACGTTATAGTCATTGAAAAGAATATTATAAAGGTGTTCGCTTGTTAAGTTTGGTTTTCCTTTTCCTTTCTGCATGCTTTACGTGAGAATTATTTCCGCAAAAATATATATGTACTTCCAAAGAGAAATGTCATGAACAGGGAATATTCGTGAAGCGCAGGAGACATTTCTTTGCATAAATACAACTTATAAAAGCTGTCTTAAAAAGACGTTCTTTATGTTGCGTATCTCACTGCAGTTCCGTATGTTCCACACTTGAAATTTCGCAAGTAATTTGATTTCAGCTGAGAATAAAATAGTAAATGCATTGCATTTTCTGAAATCTACCTCAAAATTTTCTGGTAAAATGACAATCAATGCTACCGTCTTTTTTTCATGAGCCCTTCAGAAGAGTTCTAGAATGAATTAAGTTATTTCTGTCAGCATGATTTTTCCCCAATACCTACGTAAAAGGTAATACATACGTAAAAAATGTTTCATCGCAAATCTGTCATTAAAACACTTTACAGTTTGGCACAATTATAAGGTAATCTTCATATTCTTCATCTAAAAGTCCAGTATATTGCAACATGTTAGGTGAATGTAGAATTGCTGCCCATTTTTGAAGATGCATTTTACAAGCAGATAAATATTGTAGGCCAGACTTTGATTACTGGAATTTTTCCCAGTACAACCTGTAGGCAGAAGCCACATAAAAGGAATGTACTTACAAGAGTACATCATTCGTAAAGAAATTCAAATGATTTAAAACGACAGATGAAAAGCAAAATATCATACATTGTTTGCTGTAGGAATTTACAGAGGCAGAGTACTATAGCCATAGCATGCCTAGCATGCGGTCGAGAATAGCACATCTCGCCGCTGCTTTCAGAAACTCTGAGACCAATACAGAAGCTGTAAAGATATTAACTACATTACTGATGACCATTCAGTGGTTTCTACATACATTCTGTGCCAAGCTGTATCAGATTCTCTTCTCTCCTCTAATGAAACATTATGCGTACGCAGAATAATAACCGAAAAGCGACTACATGCATTGGACTCATCAGAAAACTGCGTCAGACTGTTTTGCATCAGCGATCTGAAAAACAATTTCTGCCGGTGAAAACATACCTATGTTCCTTTGCTTTCCCGTTTCAGGAAATGTAAAAATTGTGGTAGATTGGCGAATGGGTCCCCTAATCCCCAGCGGTCCTTTAGTAGGAGGAGTATACAAAATATTTCTCCCGCCTTCTTAGTATGCCTTTGTGGTGTAATGGTCAGCACGGTCGGCGCATATTCGACAGATCCGAGATTCAAGTCCCGGGGGGGCACTGCTCATTATTCACATCTCCCTCATCAAAAATAACCTGATGTCTCTACAGCTTATCCATCCAAAAAATTTGAAACCTAATCTTTATAACCTTAGATAAGTTCTAGCGTCAGTTTCGTTGATTTATAGTTTAACTGTAGAGCAGTTTAAATACAATGTATCGGGAATTCGGAACGTTACCTAAACAGCCATTTACACAGAGTTATCAAAAATACTTAATTATAGTTTTTAATGAAAATAAATTCGAGATTTTACATGCATCTCACTTAAGAGCCATTAGTAAAAGAAACATAATAAACAAGTATAATATTGCCAGCAAAATAAATATTACCATCCAGAATTTGCAGCGATAAATTTAAGAAGTCCCAACAGTATATTGGCTTTTCATGATTGCTCAAAAGAAATTTTAATCTCAGGCGCGTAATTTTCTAAAATGACTTCAGAAAGAATCTTCACTTCCAAGGTACAAAGTTTAACTATTTTAAGAAACTTACAAAATGCCTCTGCTACCGACTGATTCCAATTATTTCCTTCATCCATAAAACCCAACCCTTGATTGAGTTCAGGACAAGAAGTAAGGAACGAACAGCTTAAATCATTTACATCTGAGTTAATAGAAAGTAATTGCCTTATTACGCTAAGAAGGTTATTTCTTTTGGTATGTTCTACGAGATTCCTATCCGTCCTAAAGCTTTTGGGGGACGTAATTATAAATTCCTAGTGCGCAGAAAAATTATATCGCTAGATGGTTAATTGTTGGCAGAGGAAGTAATAGTCAGCTAGTTCTGAGCTTTTATTTAATGATTTGTTTATGTGGGTGTAATATATTTTTGCATTTTCACGTGAGTAATAACAATAAAAGTACGCTTATTACGTGCGGTTTTAATTATTCATATGTCTTATTTCTTTCTGTATTTAATTATTCCTGTAGGTCCTTAATAAATTCCCGCAGTATTGCTAAATATTCGTTCCATACACGGAAATATAAAACATTCCCATTATGAAACGCGTAGACTGTGCTGAAAGTGTCTACGCGTTATTGTTGAAATGAAAAAATGAAAATTTCTTAAAAGTACGCATGAACTTGAAATAAATGTTAAAAGATCAAGTGCATTGAAGTACCCTAATTTTCTCACTATGCTTCTTCCTCGAAATAAAAGATCTCGCATTTCAGACTTATCTACAGTAATTCATATTTATCCGAAGAATAAAGAAATTTTCATCGTTACGAAATGACCGAGACGAGGATGAAATCTTGAGCGCAGATGTGAAGCACACGAGGTACATTATTAAGCACATGTATTTCAACTTTACGTTTATAATTTAATCTCTTGCCCACAGCAAGGCCACTTCTAAGATTTTCTACAATGCAAAGTTCGATTTTTCAATCGGTTTTAAAGATGACTGGCAGGCGCGAGTTATGTTGCTATGTCACATTTTGTTGCTGGCGAGGTCGTTTCTTATATACCAAGGCGTGTCGAATTTATTTGACATTGATTCATTTTAAAAGCATTTTAAAGTCTTTCAGATCCGAAACCAATTTAATTTAATTCTGCTTTATTTAACTTCTTAAGAATTGCTTACCTTTATAGTCTGCTGTAAATCCTCAATTCTTATTCTTAATAATATAAAATTTTAATTTACACGAGCTGAAAGCGTCAAACCTGGATACACTTTTAGTTCTAAATTTATATTATTTAGTTTATAATAAATTTATGATATTTATAAAAACAAGAATAGTGTTACATTTTTAGGAACATATGTTTTTGGAATATGAATCATTATATACATTAAATGTACTACACTGTTACAGGAATACAGATGCTGCCCTCTTTGACTACAAGTTAAATTCGGGTTTTTTCGAATGTAGAAGAGTTCGGTGGCCAATATATTATCGAAATTGTTCCGGAACGATAATTTAATTCTGCTGACACGGAATGAATCTTGTCTCTCTTGTACAGAAACCATATTTCTTACTCATCATGGTTAAAGAATTAAAAAGCCGATTAAGGTATTGATTTACTATTGACATTTTAACGGCACTGAAGATCATCAGGTCAGTGATCAATGTCATGTATGATTGAGCCAAAAAGGGTTCGGCAGAAACTGTCAATATACTAGCAAACAAACCCATTTAATGTCACGAAATACCAAATAATTATCTGAGCAAACATTGCCTCAACACCTGCACATACACTTGTGAGACATTAAGGACAAATGTCAGTATCAAATCACTGAACAAGGTATTGCATGTTAAGCTTACAATTTCGCGAATCGATCAATACGATTCCTTTATTACTTTTCTTAGTGCCAGTTGCCTTTTTGATTCGTAAAAATACCAGCTGTTCATGGACCTTACAACTGCAATGCTTTTCTTACAAAGTCACAGCACATAGCGTGCAAGACACAGCGTCGTATCTATCTATGACATCATATATCTTGAGAAATCACTAGATCATATAAATTTCATTTACTGAAGCTCTACTATATAACGTTTTTTGTTTATCTTTAAATGCGCATTCAGCGATAAAGGAAGTCGTGTTTTTTCCTCAACTATTAAAAAATAAAATATATGTATAGGAAAGCAGAGAAGTATAATAAAAATCCAATATAACGAACATTTTGATTCAATTTCCTGTATACCTAATGATATTTTATGCAGCTATTACTCATCTCCAAAGGTATGAAAATCGGATGTAACAAATTTTATAGATGTTCTTCGATTGGAATTCTTTTTGCATATTTCATATTTTTCCTGAATTTCTTTAAGTTTTAATGAAAAATTACGGACTCCTTAAATTGAACTTGTTTACGATTTGCCCATGCGGAGAAGGAAAGAAAAAAGTATTTACTACTGTTCTACTCTTCTTTTACCTTTAAATCCCCGCGTAACTTTTTATTCTGCTTTGAACATGATTACATTGCACAGGTGCAAAATCAAATTCTCAGAGAATGAAGAAGTATAATAAGCATACCTTAGGACGCTATAATGATGTACATGACTATCGTATCAAAGATTTTAAGTTGGTTTCCATATTCTGTTCAAGTTCTTTAATTATTCTGTCAAAGCTCTGTTAAAGACTGATGCCCTAGTTGAAAATTCTGAAATTTTCTTTACTCAAGAAAGAAGAAATAGTGAAAAGATTTTTATGAGTTTGGGACATTTAGATGATTCATATTTCAGGAATCAAAGTTTCTAACATTATCGGTTTGTTTAATTTAAATATTAATTCTCTTCAATTCAAGTCTTTTAAATGGAGTGTTTTAAATTTAGTCTTTTGCAAAATTTACTTTATCCTTTGTAAACGCTATTGAGTTTTTGTTTTCCAAACATACATATGTGTGGTGAAATAAATACCTTTCTCCTCGAATACTGGATGAAAGAGTACAGTATATGCACCGAGAGTATGTTTTAAAAAATATGAATTTAGAGTTCTAAATAAAATGTTTTTAAACTACTCAAAATGTGGGGACGGTATTACGATGTCATAAAAATAACTTCTAATTTTCTGCTTTCTTTTTTCATTTGCTTACAATAATTAGTTCGCTCAGCTGGCAGTTTTCAGGACAGAGTCCACTCAGTGAAAACAATATAGTTTCATTGACACGTGGATGATTATTTTGAAATTGTTAACAAATATAATATGGTTCTAGAAAGATTCTTTATTAATTACATCCTCTTGATACGACTATTTTACAAAAAGTTATTAATTACAAATAGTAAACTAGAATTATTTATATTTGTTTTATATACTTAAAAACGTTTCAAAGGTTTCAGGGTTTGCTGAGATTTTCACGCTCTCGCTGAGCTTGCAATCTACCAGTCTTCTGTTACGCTCACGCCCACTAACCCATTTTATTTTGTCTTTTTAGCTTTATTACTAAGCATCATTTTCTTCTCACTTACGCCATATACAGTTCAACAGCAAAACTACAAAAATCTTAAAAGCAGTATACGTTTAGAATTTCCGATGCAGCGTTAATGGAATATACTTTTCTGGCATACATTATTCTGTTTTTTCAGCCTTTTCTCGATTCATCATATCAGAAAGAAGATGCTAAGATGCTTCCTAAGATACTTTACATTTTTTGTCTTTTTATTATTAACGTTTTATGTGTTTATTTACTGACTATTGCGTTCTTGGCACTAACAGCAAAATGATAAAATATTTTAACACAGCATATCTTTAGATTTTCCGATAAAGTGTTGGAGGACTACGTTATTGAAAATTGGATGTCTGTAGGTACCATCGCTTTTTCACTATGCGAGAAACATGTATACATTCATGCAGGTTCTTCATTGTATAATTTCTTTAAATTAATACAAGGTTATAGTTTTCAATGGCAACAGTTTGAAAAGTGATACGCCATTTAACATCCCAATCGGGAGTAATTTTGAGCTAACAAAATATTCCAAAATTCATTTTACATACTAGATGCATGAGAGACTCATACCCAGCGGCAACCTATAGCATAACTATAGATGCCAGGTAGGTATAAAAATGTTCAATGAATGGCTCCGCAAATCACTCTTCATAATGATACCACACTCAGATACAGCCATCATGTTGCTGCATGCAGAAGGAGGTAACATGACATTGGTGAAGCGGTTTGCATTGTTCACCCTTTTACAACTGATGTTCAACAACCATTAAGACATTTAAGGAATAATAATAACTCAAAATGTTTAACAATGATTCAAAATTACAATAATTATTACTTTACATTTTAATAGCTTTCAAATACAGAAATATTTGAAGATGTTTAATATTTGTTAACGAATTTATCTAAAATAATTACTGAAAATTAATTTTCTGATGCCATAAAATGTTGTTGGTTAATACCTTAAAACAAAGCTACGTATTCGAAGTAAAAGTTAGTAATAATTACTGGCAAATTTCTGATTGTTTAATTGCACCAATTAATTATTTCGTTATTATACGAAACTTTGAGAATGCTATATTACCAAAAATATAAATTTAAAGCAACGTTATTAACAAATGCAAAAACATTAAAATAAAATATCATCGTATGTACATTATGTGTAATAGTTTCTATTTTCAACCATAATAGCCAAATTAAAATTGCAAAATTTAGAGGGTAAGAACTTGATGCCAAATTACCCATTAACCGCCAAAACTACAAGGAATGTTTCTTTTCTTTTGAAAATAATAACAAATATTAAATTAAGCATTTATAACATAAACTTACATTGAAAATTAAAAAAATGCTCTTACCTGTGGAAAAAGCGAGTGTTGCGTTCGCGCAACGTCAGCGGAATAAGACTACGGATGTTGAGCGAGTAGGATTGTACTCGTGTGATGTTTCTTTTGAGTGGAACGCAGTATTACTTTTTAGCTGTATAATGTTTTATAAAACTACAAATCACTTTACTTGTAATTAATTTAATATTAAAATATAAATTGTATTTCTTTTGCAAATACAGATTATTTCATTTGAAAGATTCAAACATGAAAAGCTTGATTACAATCATGATGTAAAGCTACATTACATAGTTTGCATCTATAAACCGTCTGGCTGTGGTACTCTTTACAAAACTTTTGTTATCAACGGACTTTACGATAAAAATGTCTGCCATTTCCATGCAATGGTTTATGAATGCTGAATTTACTAGGTCTTCCTGTTGCTGATTTATTTCTGGCTAATTCTACCTTCTCAATAGGAGTTAGCAAAAGGAATAATGCATTCTCGTTTTTGAAATCTAAAAGAGACTTTATATTTCTAGTAGTAAAAAGTGGTGATATTTAGTAAGTTTAGATACGGTCTCACCTCATATAATTTATCAGTATTGTCAATTTGACTATGTCAAATGCAAATTCTGCTTCATATTCCTGTACTGCAAACGTGATATCAATTCTCGTACAACAGGAACAGAAATGTCCTTATTAAAAGACCAATACATTTTTTTTCCTTGAGGTAAAGAATGATATCCTGTAAGCAATAATATTCAAATAAATCTTCTCATATAGGCTTCAGATACAATAAATTCTGGGCTTTTTTTTTTTTTTTTTTTTTTTTTTTTTTTGCTGAGCGTATATATTTGTCTGTTCAACGAGAAGAGAGTAAATGTCTAAACCAAAATGAAAATCGAAAATCTGTGCACTAGTTTTACCCCTTGTGTTTTGTCTTTTATAATTTCTCTCTTATCTCTTTCTTCATGTTTTTCCTGAGACATAACTAACAGTTTCTTTTTTATCCACTTCATGATTTCAGTCTTCTGCTTTTTAAACTTTTTAGTATGACTATAACTGCTTTTAGAAGGCTGAAACTTACTTTGTAGGGTTTATATTTATTTTAAGTTTAAACTATCTTTCCTGTCAAGCCTTTACTTTCCCCTGGAATTGCCAATGCCAGAGTATGTAAATTTTAGTAGAACGCGCAAAGTATTCAAATTTTTAGCAGAAGTAATTTTGAGTTAAATAGAAGGGAAACGAGTTTGAAGGTGTGCTTTCCTGATTCACGAGCGTGAAGGTTGCTAGGTAGAAATTTAAGAACCGCGCGTTTCGGCCTGTGTGCTTGCTTCGGCAGTTAGATGAATCTTTCAACTTTTTATTCAGAAAGTTTGCTGAAATCTCAGCTGTATCTTAGAACGCGGTTAAGTTAGTTACGTTTAGAGAGCCTCGTAGGTAGTGACTTGTTATTATTCATTTTTAGTTGTACTTTCTTATTTTTATTTAACCATCGAGTCGGCGTAGTTTGTGAGCGTCAAGTGAACGCATCTGTAACTTCTAAAGTGAAATAAAAAGGGAGTTAAACGCTTCTTAAGAGTTTGTGTACTTTCCAGTTCATAGCAGTCATTACTATTGTTGCGGGCAAGTTGGGGCCACGCAACACCACAACTTCTTAAGTGAATTTCAACTTCCCCAGCAGTATCATTTGGTATAATATCATTATCATTATTTAAAACACTGCCATTCCTTTCTTCTTTGTCACTAGATTCTGCAATTTCTGGGGAAACAACAACAATATCAGTTTCATTCTGCTCATTATTAACATTATCATCATCTGTTTTATCAAAAAATCTTTGAAAGGCTTCCTTCTTCTAATGTAAGATACCCCGTTCTAGGCATTTTTAAGCAACCAGAACATCGAAAGGAATGAGTGAAAAAGGAGATTGACTACCCGTTTCCTGCTGACGTTGCGTCAACGCAACACCTGTTTTCCCTTCCTACCCAACACAAATATAAACATCTGACTGATGTAATGTTCTGATAAACGGTGACCTTGACTACAAATAGATCACTCATAAAGACGGCGATTCTTTCGTTAAATATTTTCAGCAAAAATACCCGGTCGAAAGCTTTGCTTAAATTTTGCTTAAAGTATGAGATTAATTATTATAAACAAAATGATTGTTGAAGGCAAATATTTTTTTACAGAAATAATCTTCATAATATTCCCTACACAAAATCATCTGCTGGTATAAAAAATCTTAGGTAGTTATATTTATATACGCATTTATTTTGACCGTTGCGTCGACGCAACACCAGCGGCTAATGGGTTAAAACTCATTTCAAGAACATCACTTTTATTTCACTCATCATGAACGTAATTTACGGAATTTACTTCATATTCGATGTGATTTTGTGTTTTGTGTTGCGATAAGAATCAGTTACGTACCACTATACCGGTTGGAAAGGGGAAATAGAAGAATATCTGTCACTGGCAGCCAAAATGAATGGGTATTTCTGTAATCACTATACTCATCTTGGAATAGTTGCATTCTACATCTTTTAAATACATTTCAATTATATATTTCCCATGATCCTACACGCTAAAGGAAACACTACTAATACTACTTACTAAACACTTTGGAGAGACTGAACATTTATGCTTAAATGGCTGGCTGAATACACATCAGTGGCAGACTAAAATGTTTTTAGGAAAATTCGGGGACAAATGAAGCAATGTTTAAGATATGAAGAAATAGAAAAAAATCTCGCTCTCCGTTATTAAGAGAAAGACATTTTAAAGACCAAAGGTCCATTGCGTGAAAATTGTAAAAGGCGCGATTCATAGCTCTTGTGTTTGCTGATATACGTATGAAGCGTTCCAGGCTGAAAAATCTCAAAAGCCAAGATTCTTAAATAAACTGGAAAAATCTTCCTCTTTTCTACTAAGCACATTATCAGGCACGATTAATTTGGATAATTTTAAAATTGTTTGAATAAAAGTGAAAAATGTTGGATGAAGAACTTTCAGTTAAAAACCGGAATATTTTACTCTTGGTTGATATCTGTAATGCATAATAAATGACGAAAACTTAGAATAGTATAAGATTATTTTGTCATCCACCGAAGTATTTTTCAAGCTGCAACCTATGAACCAAGTTGTCATTTGTTTTAGTTTCATTTATTTGATTACAGCAAAACACTACAAGGGCTATCTATCCAAGGGAAGGGATGCCTTCATAGAAGACTTAAGGGAAACTAGCTTGTATATACGCTACACATGGGGAAACCACGAAAACGCATATGCAGCCAGTCCGTTCGCGGGATTCAAATTTTGGACTAAACTACCAGTGTTCAACTATTTTAACGCTCCCCCGCTGGTGGGGCGAACCAAGGTGTGATCAAGAACTTGAAGTGTGATTACATGAAGAAGCTCGCTTTAAGCGTTTAGGAGCAATACGACAATTAAGTAGTTAATAAATTTTCCTTTCTTGATGCAATTCTCTTGTAAAGTTAGCATAATTGCAATATATTGGAAAGTTGTAGCAAGATAATCCTTGCCTGTGCGAAAATTTCAATCATTTAAAATGCTTTACAGCTAGATTCAACCAAATTAACTTAATTTCTTTTGATAAATTATTATTTAATCAAATTCTCTAATGGAAAAAAAGAGAGAGAGAAAGGAAGAAGGAAAAGTAAAGAAAAAAGAAATTGAGCGACGTTAAATACAAAACATAGTACTGTTAATATAAATATTGGATAATACAAAAAAAAAAGGCAAAACTTATCTTGATACCCTTTTCAGATTAATTGGAACACTAAGAAATAACTGTAAAGAAGAAAAGTTATTTGCTACTGACGTTACTGAATGTAAAATATTTTATACTTTGAATATATGTACAACTAGTTAACAAGCAGCACAACTATTGTTAGATAATTTATAACAACGATCCAGTTCTTAAGATAATTTAAAAGTTTAGAAATCAAGAATATTAACTGCTATGACTTCAAAACCTTTATACTTCTCTACAATTGGACGACACTTTTACTAGTTTAATGCAACTACCACAAATTTTTCTTGACATGCTAAGCATCCTCAATTTACAAACGGAAAACATACCTGCATTGCACATTAATTTCGCATTTATTAATTACAATAAATGAGAATCTTAATTAATTAATTAATTTCAATAATGAGATCTTTCAGGAGGTGAGAGGTATTCCAATGGTAGCGAACAGTTCTACACAAATCTGTAATCTATTTCCTTTAGCTAGCGAGCCCACCAGCGGCCGAGCGGTAAAGTCGCTGAACACTGGTAGTTCGGTCCGAGGTTCGAATCCCGCGAACGGGCTGGCTGCATGGGTGTTTTCGTGGTTTTACCCATGTGTAACGTGTATACGAGCCAGTTTCCCTTAGAAAGTCCTCCACGAAAGGCATCCCTCCTCTTAGGCAGATAGCCCTAGTGTGCTTTGCCATAATGAAATACACCACACCACCTTTAGCTAGCGAATATTAAATTCCTTCTAGGTTTGGATAATATTTAGATATACTGATGATATTATAACTTTCAACAATGATTATGCTATTGAACAATTCAAACCTATGAACCAAGTCGTCGTTTATTTTAGTTTAATTTATTTGATTAAAGCAAAACACTCGAGGGCTATCTACCCAAGGGAAGGGATGCCTTCACGGAAGACTTAAGGGAAACTAGCTTGTATATACGTTACAACGGGAAAACCACGAAAACGATCTGATACCAAGATGGTTTAATACTTCATAGAACTAATACGAAACAGAATTTTATTAAATACCTTGACTGCTAATTCTTAAACACAGCAGAATTAAATTATGTGATAAAAGGAGGGATTTCCAATTTGAGACTATCAAACTAATTAATTGGAACTCTAATAATATTTCTAAAAAAGTAATAGGTAACACATTTTATAGCCAAATCACGAGTCTGAATATATATGTACTGAAATGGAAGATTTAAAAGAAGAAATATTAAAGTTAATTAATGTATAAGTAAATAACCAGGTCCCAACACAAATTCTTAATTTTTGTATTAAAAAGGCAGACATTAACTTTTCTATTTAATTTTGTGACTCTTTATAGTATGATAGCATTACCTTAAACATTAAATGGAAGGTAGTGGGGGATTTTGAAGAGTTAATAGATTAATTTTGTAAATTTGCATATTAATCAATACTGGATTCTTTCCTTTTATTAATGAAGGGTAGCTCTTTTTTAAAGTCTCAATTATAGCCTGTACTGAGTGAAGATTTTTATCTTTTTCTAATTTTCATTACCTTTGGCCAGTATTCAGTTTAGTTTTAGTTTAGCTTCGGTTTTAATAAAATTTAGCTAAATTCATTAAAATATTTTATCACTTTTTCAATTGTTTAATCCTTTCGTACTTTTATTCAAAATTTGGAAACATTTACGCCATTTTTCACATATCACTTACATTTATAAAATCCTATGGCAGTTAGCAACTACATTTATATTTTTTTCTTTCATTTTTTCATACAGAAAATCCATAGCAGCTACATTTTTACAACACCTAATACAGTTAGCAGCTTAACACTACTCAACTTTACATCAAATCAGCACCCTCTCTTTACACAGTTAGAAGCTACAAACTACTCAACCTTGCATTTTTTAGCAACTGCTACACCACTCTTCCGCGTACAAAAATATATAGTTACATGGCAAGTTAAACTGAAACTTACTATTTACTTGTCTTTTTTGCATTATTTTTACAGATTGTATTTATTTTATATTATTATTTTTAATTTTTATGATGTCTAGATCAGTTTCTTAGTTTATTATTGTTTGCATGCATAATTCGTGTCATACATAATTCGTGTCGGGGAAGTACCTGTATAGGTAAGGGTTTCTAAATTACTTTGGATTTGTACTCATAATTGCACTGGCTATTGTTTTCTATAGTGGAATGTTTACTGTAAATTTCTCCAAATTCTTTTACTATTAAAACTTCTAATTTAAAGTTTCAATACTTTTGGTTTTGTGTAATTCTTTACCCGTGCCTGTATGGATGACGAAACACGAATTGAGTAATTGAAGAGACAGGTTTGGAGGCAACTTCCCTTTGAAGCGATCTGTCTCCTGCCTGCTCAACAATATTCACCTAATGCAAATTAATTTAGCTTTAATTTTTTTTGAAGTTTTTAACATAAAATTTTTGGATTATTATATTTTTTCATGTATTTAGATGCTTGCACTTAATTCGCTTATGCTTTCTGAATTTTAATGATATTGCAAATTAGTCCGCAGCAATAATTAATCATTTTATTTGTTTTCAATTGAATTTTCATAATTTAAAATTTTAATTAGCTTTCTATAAATGAGATTAATGTATTTGTTAAATTCAAATTAGATTCATATATATCTTATAATATTACTTATATATAGGTTATATATATGTTATATATATATTATGTTTCAGCATTCCACTGAGTTTCAAATGTAAACAAATGGCGGTTCGTTAGGCTTAAATCGCCACTTAACTTTTAAATTGTTGATAATTCTACAATTTTTGCAGATTAATTAAAAGCATGAAAACATTAATGGAACATAAAAACCGCATAATTCAAGCACTTTTAAAGCGAAAATTGCACATTTTATCAACATATAAGAATAAAAGCCCTAAGCTCATCGAGCCAGGTAACAGAGTGGGAATATATATATATATATACTTATATACGACTGGTGCAGCCGATTCACGAAAAACGAAAGTGCATAACTACACGTTATAACAGTCCCCATGTACAAAATTTCAGTATTCTACGTCTAATCCTTCTTGAGTTATGCGAGATACATACATACGTACGTACGTACATGTAGACGTCAAGGAAAAAAATCTTTTCTAAATCTATTTTAAATCCATTTTAAAATCTATTCTGCAAAAACAGTTCCTCATTCTGCCAGTACGTACAGATGCAACGCTAAACATCGTTCAAATGGTTTCGAGACCCACTGAAATATGATACCTGAAATTTTTCTCGATTATAATACTTCCTTAATTTCGTACAAGTAAGTAAAAATGGAACTATCATGCATTTAATTGAGTTGATCTAATCGCTTTCGAAAATTAAATGCTATAGTATTGCAACATGTTTTTGTATTAACTGAGATAGAAGTATTACTGCTATTCTGTGAATAGCTAGGAATGTATAATTTTAATGAACAGTTTAGAATTTCTTTTGAAATAGATGCTTATAGCAGGGCATAAAGTAAATACTGATGAAATATGTCACATATGATATAAATTAAAACAAGAAAAACAACAGCAAACAAATTCCTAATGTAATAAAATAGTGTTAAAAATAGCAAAAATAGCAAGTCGTTGAAAAAAATTTCATTCTTCATCTTATCTAAAATTAAATGCGGGGGCAGAACTCTTTAAAACGCATTTACTGGAACAAATGGAAATGTCTTAAAATAGAAAATAAATATCTAAAACACTTAAATCAAAGGAAAACCGTAAATAAGTTCTTAATATTTATTCGCTTTAAAGCGGATCTTAAAAGTAGGAGTAAATTAAGAAAGAAAGAAAAGTAGCAGTATCTTAAATGTAAAGTAGGAGTAAATTAAGCAAGTGGCTAAATAATGACAGAAATAGTGCTTGATAAGCTGGAGTTTGTAGGAGATGCATTAATGAATGCAGTAAAAGAACATGAAAAAAATAATATTTAAGCTGTTAAAATTTAACAAATAGGAATCGGAGTAATTTTAGTTAATTTGCGGTGTTATAATTTTGAAGATTAAAGAAAACTTTCTTTTTAAAGCCAATAAGGATGTCGTCAAGGACAAAAATGCTTCTATCAAAGGTGTTGGTAACCTCTTTAGTGTAGGTCCGCATAATTTCAATCCTTAAAGGTACATTTTACACAAAAAGAAACGGCACATTCTATATTTTCCGTTCTACTGGGCCTACTGACGAAATTTAACACCCGTTTTTCATGCTGCGAAAGCACATCTTACCAGATTTAGATATAGTATTGTTCTAAGATAGGTATTCGGACAAAAAATGGGACTTTTCCTGAATCTATTTTCTTTTTCCATATTTCGAGTACGACTCAAATTATGAAAAAGTGTCAAATTTTTAAAAACCACACGAATAGATTTTAAAAAAATAGCTCTCAAAGTTACGAGCTTTGTTAAAGTGTTAATTGAATGTGATATATATTTACTAACATCTCTTTTTTTATTAAACTTATTTGATTCCTTCTTTAACATTTGGGAATTTTGATTCAATCCAAATACCATTCCGAGATATTTTCTGATTTATTTTTTTAATTTGTATTTTTTAGAAATTTTTATAAATTAAAAGAAATGTGAATTAAAATCCTATAAAATGTTTACCATCAGCTTAAAGTAAATGTATTTCTAGGCATACCTGCAAAAAAAAAATTTTTTTCATTCAAAATTTCCAAAGATGTAGTACGTAAATTTACATATTGGCGCGTTTTCAAATTTGGCATATTTGTTATTAACGATAATAATGTCAAATGTTCTCTACGCATTTTTTAAAACTTATTTTAAAGAATGAACGAAGACCCCTTTTTTCCGCTCGTGCGCAATGAAAAATAGAAAGAAAAATAGGTTGCTGTAAATTAAGAATTTCGCCAAGTGAATTATTATTGGCGCAAGCTAAAAAAAGTGCACAAGGATAATTGTTCAATTTCTCGTTAAGAAAAATAGATTTAAAAAAAAAAGAAAGAAAAAATTAGAAAAAAGATAATTTTTTTAAATGTCTCACCAAATGTTACAAAATTTAATATTAGAGCATAATCTGAGGCATAGAATCGAAATATGGAAAGAAATATCATTTCAGAAAAATTCCAATTTGTGTCAAAATACCTATTTTAGAACAATTCTATATAGCATATATTAGAAGACATGTCGCGCTTTGAGACATAAAAAAGACAAATTAAATTTCTACAATAGGCTCAGTAAAACTGTAGATACGAGAACTGTACTTTCTTGTGTGTGTGCAGAGCTTTCTTGCTTCATCTTCGAACCTCTCAAAAATGAAAACGCGGTTTAAATATTCTCAAACTCTCCCTACTTAGTTGCAAGATTTACTTATCCACTTGTTGTAAAGTGTAACTAGTTTTATGCCCTTCCACCAAAATTGGAAAACTGGTAGCCGATTCCGCGATTCAGCCTCTGCGTTCTTAACCATTAGCTGTATGTTTACTTTCCAGATTTTTCTACTTTACCGATCAATAACATTTAAAGCATAAAAAAGTTTTTTAAGTTTGTTAATGAATAAAAAAGTGCATCAAAATTTCATTATATTTCCTTTCGATATGAAATCATTACTCATCAATATTTCAGTGAAATCTGAAGTTTCTACAAAAAACACTTGAGGAATTTCATTTCTTTTGCATCGAAACTGAATATATAATAGCTGTGAGAAAGAAATCTACATGGGAAATAATTGTAATGTCAGTGATGGGAGCTGAATTGGCAATTAAAAAGAAAAACAGGTAAAATACTAATATTGCTCGTGTGCAGAAAATAGTGAATAAGCTGCTAGAAGATACCTTTGAAAACCAGTGCCATTATAAAAAGGAACTATCCTCTGACAAAAATATTAAACTAGTTATTATCGATGACACCGTTTGGGTCTCACAGTTAATTTATTTCATCAGCTGTTTTCCTCCGCTCTTTATTTATGAATGTGTAAATATGTATATACATTCAGAAGTCAAACAACAAAAATCAGCGTTATATTTACAAAATTTTCACAGGACTAGTTTCGATGGTTTTACCGAACCACCATCCTCAGCTGCAAAACCGCAAATGAACAAGATAGGAAATAATGATTAGATAAGATAAGAAAGCCTGGATAAGAATAAGCAAGTGGCGTCATCTGTTGGTGAAACCAGAACTAAAACATAATTTCTTTAAAGGCCGAAGGCAAATTTGGATTGGAATTAGGATCGTTAACTAGAACAGAAAGATTTTTATGAATGTGAAATGCCTCTAGAAAATCCATTTCTCCAATGGAAGATGTTTTTTGAATAATTTTGGCAGCAGAAAAATTGAAAGTGTGATTTTCGACCAACAATGTTGAGCAACAGAAGACTTCTGTGTTTCCTTTTTTCTAACATATGCCTCATGTTCCTTGAAGCGAAATTTTAAGGCTCTCTTAGTTTGGCCAATGTAAATTAAACCACACTGGCAAGGAATCCTATAAATACCCCAGGAATTCATATCCGGAATGGGATCCTTGATTATGGAACTCGTAATTTTATTGATGGGAGAATAAACAACCCGAAAGTTAAATTTCTGCAAAATATGTGCAACTTTATAGCTAATTGATGGAAAGAAGGGAATGACAACAGAATTTTTATAATCTCCTAAAACAAGAGTGTGCCTTTTAGTGTGTTAATATGAGAATTTTTTAACTGCTTGATTAATAATGTTGGGTGAAAAGCCCCTGTCAATAGCTATTGCTTTTAAATAATTTAGTTCTGCATCAAGGGCTAGTTTGGAGGAGCAAACTTGAAGAGCACGGAAAACATAGGAATAAAATGAAGCTAACTTTTGTTTAGTCGGATGGCGTGATTTAAAGTGTGGTGGAAGGCAAACCGATGAAGGTTTACGGTAAACCGTAGTACTGAAGTTGGATGTGTTACGTGTGACCAGAATGTCGAGAAACGGAAGAGAGTTGCAAGTCTCAAGTTCAAAAGTGAACTGAATAGCAAGATCAATAGAATTTATTGTTGAAAGAACTTTATTTAAATCCTCTTTATTACTTTCAAACAGGGTAAAAGTATCGTCTACATAGCGGAACCATGCCGGGAAGTTTAAAATTTCAAACAATTTTGATTCATAATAATGCATGTAGATATCAGCCAGGATAGGACTGAAGGGGCTTTCCATGGCTAATCTCTCAGTTTGCTTGTAATACTTATTTTGGAAAACAAAATGTGTTTGTTTCAAACAGAGTTGTGTGAGAGAAATTAGCTCATCAATTTCGATGCAAGAGAAATGAAATTCGCGAAGTCTGGTTTCTAGACATCTTAATGCACCCTCCACTGGGACATTGGTGAATAATGATTTTACATCAAAAGAAACCATGAGTAAATTAATTTAGCTAATGGATACGAGGCAGTACCTAAATTTGATACAATAGGGCGGAAAGGAATACCACTTTTATGAATTTTGGGAAGAGCATATAATCTGGCACAATTCGCAAACAGATGGGATAAGCGAATGTTTTAAGTTGCTTGAAATGATTTGAGAAGATTTGATCGCAGTTTTTATTTCTGACAAGTCCGAAGGTGAAGGATCTTTAGGGATCGGATTATATGGTCCTTCGTTTAAGAGTTTAGTGACACCATCGATGTAAGTGTTCTTATCCATGACGACTATCTGGCCACCTTTTTGTTGTTTGACTTCTGAATTAGTATTTATTCGGCGTGTTATTGTGTCTTAATGTATATACATATTTACTTATTTATGCATTCATAAATAAAGAGCTACAGCTACTACCCTTTGTAAACATAAGATAATTTACAATATAAACATAATGTTTATGGACACATAATAATTTCAGCTTCAGCATCTAAAAATATTATATAGTTAAATCTCATTGCAAACATATTTTGTTTTCCAAAATAATTACTACACTTATATTAAAGGTTTCGCCCCACTGGAAATCTTTCAGGCCTATTCATGCTAATATTTAATATTTACGTGCATTGTTAAGAATTCAAATTATTTAAAATATTAAATTTCACAGTTTGATTTTGCTATGCTGATACTAAATTTACTATTATAAAGGAGGTAAAGACAATAATCTCTGTCATGAATTTTGTTTGCGTATGCGCACGCGAAAGCGCAATTTTGTTTACTTCACAGTTGTTGCTGCTTACAAGTGTATGGTATAGTATATTTAATAATGGTAAAGTACTCAAAATCTATCTGCATAAGAGGTGCGATGCTTTGTGGAGGACTTTCGAAGGGAAACTCTCTCGTATACGCGTGGGAAAAGCCACTAAAACGCCCATGCTACCGGCCAGTTCGCCGGGATTTGGAGCCCGAATAGAACTACCAGTGTTCCCCGCTGGTCTTCCTACCGACGAGTGCAGGAGGCTGAGGAGCTCATGCATGGAAATCGCGCATTAATAGATTTTTATAGTTGGGAGTTATGAAATGATCAATAGAATTTACAATTCAAATATGTGTTAAATTCGACTAATACAAATCAAATTCACTTTATTTTGTTTTTTAATTTACTTCTGAATTTAAGTTATCTAATTACTCTCCCTTCCTCGTAATCTTGGTGATAGAAAATGAATCTAACTTTATTACTATTGTGTATTCTAAAATAAATCTCCTCTAGCGCTTTTCACGTCAACAATCGCGTTAAACAATGTATGATGTTTGAACGCGATATTTGAATGTCATCACAGAGATAAACGTGATGTTTAGATGAAACATATTTTTCCTTTTTTCTCGACAATTGAATGTTTGCACCTAGATGGTAATGTATATGTGATTTTGAATCAATACCTTTAATTAATTTTGGGGTTAAAAAAAGAAATGTTTTTTTTTAATCTGAAAAAGCTCGGATTTTAGTGGTAATAGTTTACAAGTTGGATGCATCAAAAAATTATATTCTAACATAACATTTGAAAAACCCCGAGTTTAATATTAAAATTCCTAATGTGACTTATCTCACATGTCTGATATAATCAAAATAAGTCCACGAATTTTTATCGTGGCAAGGCGTACAAGATTGCATCAGTCGTTGGCATTTTCTTGAGTACTATATAAGTAACAGTATGACTTTTCTCAGCTCCGTGTCAGTTTTAATATAGAACTTCCCGAGGGACCGTTTCGATGGTCTTCCACCCATCATCACTTACCACCAAACCGCTCAGGAAGATTTTCGACTTGTCCTGCATTTTGAGCGCCTCATGCCGCACAGACGCTATAGATCAGTCGACGGCCATCATTTTTAATTACGGGTCAAAATCAACTAAAATGTGTGCATTTAGAAGAGGTTTCCGGTCAATTGTATTTTTGTTTTAGATTTCGTTTTTCATTTTTTCTTGGAGAATAATAAGATATATTTCATTGCGAAAATAATTACAATACACGTTAAACTTTAAAATTAAAACTTAAAAAATTATAATTCTAATTATTATAAAAGCAAACATAACCTGAATGAACTTTATTTTTCTCTTCGATATCAATCTCTATTTTCATGCTGAACTTGGGACATCAGATTTTAGTCATGGTTAGTCGTCTTCAGACGAATACAAGCATCTCGATTTTCGGTAGCTGAGCTGCTCCTGTTCTTACTGAAAGTAAATTTCGTGTATGAAAATATTTGATTGTATTTATAAGTTGAACCGAGTGGGGACAAAATGGCAAAGCCAATTTTGTGGAATGGTATATTATGGCTCGACACCGATTTCTTCTTGAAGTTGTATTTAAAAAAAATAAAAGTCCATGTTTATTAGATATTTCACCTTTTTAGCATGCCTACGGGTTGTAGTGGTCAGCATGCTCGACGCGAATTCGAATCCCAGCGAAGGCATTGCTCATTTTTCATCTTCTCTGCTACCAAAAAATCCTAATGTCTCTACAGTGGCGCCCGAATTAAAAGGTGGTGAATGATGATTCTTCACCGCCAGGATTTGGCGATTGGGTCCCCTAAAACCCCAGTCACCCTTTAAAAGGGGGAGTTTATAAGGTATTTCTCTCCCCTTCTAAGTATGCCTTCGTGATGTAGTGGACAGCATTTTGCATACATTGCATTTTTCAAGTGCTTGTTTCATATTTGTGCTTTACAATTTAGTATTATATATTACACTTTATTTCCGAACTCAAGAGGTTACTCGTAATTATGAAATGCGTTACTCGGTCACCCGTGGGTCATAGGTTGTCGAGGCTTGCTGTAGACTTAGAAACGTTCATACCTTCTCTAGGTTTCGAACCTGAACGCGAAGACACAGCAGCAAGGAGCGCTAAAATTTGAATAAATTAACAAATATTTTCCGTTTGATGATATTTTTACTATGGGATCATTTTAGTTTTAAATAATATGAAACTGAAATTTTTATGCGAAATTCGTAAAAAATGGAGGGAAGTGTGTTTTATACTCAGAACTACTTTTCTTAAAAATTTCCCTAAGATAATCAAAAATATGTAATTTTTAATTAACTAAAAATTGTGGGGATGATATGGAATTACTGTTAAAGAAACTTGCACATTATTAGTCACAAATGCAGATTTCTTAAAGATTTATTTTGTGTTAGAATAACATTTACATCGAAGTACGTGTTTGAATTTTCCTCTGAGGTATATTAAAATTCGAAGTTTTCTACCTAAGTTCGCTTCAGTCACGTCTACGAGAATATGATTTTTCTTTCACTACCTAATGTGTCATATTGCAAAATTTCTTATGCGTAGAAGACTATTAGTAGGATCTGAAAAGCTTATTAATTGAAGTTTTCTGTGTAAAGGTACAACATAAAATTTTTAATTTGATATATTTTACTGCAACATATCGTATGACCAAAATTTCCATCGTCTGAAAATATCTCTCATTTGATTCTTTTTCATAAACTAGAACCACGAGTCTGCTACCGACTAACTGTATAACGAATATTAATTCAAACACTCCGAGTTTATTTTCAGTATTTACATACATATGTGAGAATGATAAAACTAGGAATTATCTTGTTACTTGTATTTATGAATATTTATTCGACTACGTTCGAGAAGCAAATTTTGGAAACATGTACAAATAAAATCTATTATTAGCGTTATTTAACATTATAATACTTAAAGTAATAGAAACAGGTGATTAATTTCTGTTTCTTTTTCCTACATTTTCGGTTAAAATATGTTAAATTTCAGGATTACTAGATATGTTCCTACAAGAATATTTATCAATATTTTATTATTATATTGATACTAAATATTTATCAATATTTTATTATTATATTGATATTAAATATTTATCAATATTTGTCACTTATATTTATTAATTTATAGGGAATTAAATGAACTAAAATCTCAAGCGATAAAGTAAAATTATCTATTAAATATACCAGCTTGAGTACATGCACGAGCTATTTTTAGAGAAATTTCTCTCTTTTCATTTACAAAATTGTCTGAAAAAAATTTAGATATGTACATAAACCTAAACTTCCAGTCCATTTAATTTACAATATTTGACAGAATATTTTCATAAAAAGTTTCGTAAAATTACTGTAGTTGTATTTTAAGTTAAAGAATTTTTCGTAACAGAAAAGTTCTAAAATGAAGGTATCCAAAAAATAGGTTTAATGTAACACAAACACATACAGAAGGGAAAGAAAATATTGCCAAGCATGAAATTTAAATAGAAAAACTAATCTTATTCCCGAGCACATAATAACAAATAGAAAGTATCAAAATTATCTTTTAAACATCACTAAAAGTATTCAAATGAAACGGTCGCATTTTTTATGTTAATTTTTTATGTTATGTTTTTAAGTTATTTAGAGTAGACTGTCTACCTTTAGACATCAGCTTCCGAATTCTCAAACAGAAACTTCCTGTTTAAGACGTAAAACAAGAACAGCCACAGTTTTGCCTCTAACGACAGGGAAGATAAAATAAAAGTAGTTTGGGAAGCTTAATATATAAGCTCTAATATAAAGCAAATATAATGTTTTTCTAGAATTTCATCAAAATTAATGTCAAGAACGTAGTCGAATACCTTCATTCAAGCAACAAGTAAATTGCACACTCCTTTCAAATAAGCTACTAATAATGAGCGAGTAATTATGTGAATTAAGACAAATATTCAAGGGCTATCTTTCTCAAAAGAGGGATGCCTACACAGAGGATACTTTAAAGAGAAACTAGATCTAATTCGCATTACACAATGGGAAAACCATATAACTTTCTAGCCAGCCCGTTCGTTATGATTTCAACCCGGGTAAAATTGTCAACATTTAGAGATTTTATCGCTCCGCCGCTGATTAAGTAAATGATCGAGTAAGAGAGAGAGACCATTGAACTCTGCTTATCTCATGGGTTCTTCAGAAACTGAAAGAGCATGCTATAGGTTTGTACAGACATTAGGTGTTTGGAAGCAGGAAACGGGAAAAATATGCAGTACCCGCCTCGGGATTCGAACTCCGAAGCTCCCGAATACCCGTCGAGTATGCTTCGAATTACACCACGAAGACAACCTGAAAGGAGGGAGAAAATAACTTATATACCCCTCCTTTTAAAGACACTGATTAAAGAAACACTGATTAGAGGACCCAGGCGCCAAATTCTAGTGGTGATGGTCTCTTCTTGGTGGTAATGAATTATCTTTCGCCACCTTTTAGTTCAGGTTTGGTTTATTCGATTATGGCAAAGCACTCGATGGCTATCTGCTAAATTATAAACAAACTTCACTCGAGGGCTAAAGGGAGGAATGCCTTCATGGACTTTCTAAGGCAAACTGGCTCATATACACATTACACATGGAGAAAACTACGAAAACGCCCATGCAGCCAGTCTGTTCGCGGGATTCGAACCTCGGACCTAACTACCAGTGTTCAGCGACTTTACCGCTTGGCCGCTGGTGGGCTCTCATTTAGTTTAAGTGTCACTGTAGAGTAATTAGGATTTTCTGAAGCAGGAGATATAAAAACATGCGCAATGCCCACACTAGGATTCGAACACCCCACCTCCCGAATACACGTCGAGTGTGCTTCCAATTATACCCCGTAGGTATGCGGAAAGGAGGAAGAAAATATCTTATAAGCAGTTTTTGCCTTTTTTTGCATATGTAATTTTAATATGAATATTTATTTTCTTTGGAAAATTCACCACATAAGCTAAGCATCTTACCTAAGCCAGATATACATCTTGCGTTGCGTGCTGCTAAATAACCACATCAAACTTTTCCAGCTCGTGCACTGCTGCCATTTGGAAATTAAGGAGAGTGTAATAATTAATATCGGCTTTGTAGCCGCCATGCGAGGAAGAGAGAATGCAATTATTTACATTAATGCAAGTTTAGTAAAAAATACTTTAAATACATTCAGAAATACATTTTAAATACTTTATAACTACTTTTAATAAATAATTATACTAAATAACTACTTTTGGTGTTATTTGCGGTTTAAATGGCTTAAATAAATTGTGAAAGAAATCGTACCTTCCCACATTTATACGGTTATCAAATAACTTAAGGAAATTAATGACACCCTTAAGCTAAGATTTATTGCTGGAAGCGATCTAGGGTGGAGGCACGTAATCACATTATAAATTAATGAAAGGAAGTAGGACGCATTAACACGTTTATATTTAGTTCCTAAACTTTACTTCTAAAAATAACCAGCCGATTTTCTCATTTCCAAACTATTTCATATCTACTTGCTTCAGTTAATATCGGATTTAAATTAAAGTGATTTTTATTTTAACTGAAGTTTAATAGGGCGTTTTTTGATTCTCCTTGTAGGCGGAAGTCGTTCTTGAAGTCTGCTTTCTGATCGGAAAGAAAAAATAATTTTGCAATATTTTTTTTTTTTATCTTTGATCAAAACAAAAATTTGAGATCACACAAATATACTCAATTTGTTAAAAACATTTGTGACACAGAACAGGGAAACAGAAGCATATCAAAACTGCTGACAGAATTCGTGTTTGACAAGCTTTTTGAAATGATTTCCTAGTCGTAAAATGTTGAATTCTAAACAACAGGATATATGTCGGATATAATTTCTACCAACAGATGGAGCTGTGTCACATCAGAAGAAATTAACAAAGTATCAATTCTACGAACTTTTATTTTTTGGGGTATTTACCAGCGAAGGAAACTCTTTAATATCATAGACATGGTAGAATACCCTTTATCGGTAGAACTTGAGTGATATATTTATTCTTTATATAGAGTTAAATTTTGAAAATAAGAAGTGCGGGAGACCTGTGAGAGTCCGTCAGAAAAGTGAACAAAAGTATAATATAAATAGAATAATGGACAATAAATAATTAATAAATAACTATAATACATTGAAATAAAAATATGACTGTAATAAATTAAATTAAATTGATTAAAATTAATTAAATAATAATATAAAATAACGGAGATCATTTTACGTGGGCTTCAAGCTACTGGAGTACTAAAACATTGAGTAGTAATAGAGCTACACTCTGGTGGGTTGAGACTGAATTCAAGCCCTCCTTCCTATTAAAAAGGATCTTCGAGATTCATCTGACGTTAAAAATACGTTATACCTGTTTGATGGTTTAATTTTTGTTCTAATTTTTAATAACTATTGGTTGTTATACTATAATGTTATGCATATAACTTTTGCAAATAATTCTATTTAATTTCTTACTTATTTAATTATGGCAAAGCATTCAAGGGATGTCTGTTTTTCGTGGAGGGCTTTCTATCGAAAACTGGCTCGTATACGCTGAATACTTCGAAATTCCACAAAAACGCCCCTACAGTCAGTCAGTTTGTCGGAATTTCGGGTTTCTCAGATGATTGAATCGGTTTTCCGTATTTTCGCCATTAAAATGCAATGTAATTTTATGAATCTTCTGAAATCCGTATGGGCTCACCAGCTGTCGAGCGGTAAAGTCGATTAACACTGGTAGTTCGGTTCGAGATTCGTATCCTGCGAACGGGCTGGCTGCATAGACGTTTTCGTAGTTTGAACCATGTGTAACATGTACATGATCCAGTTTCTCTCAAAAGGTTCTCCACAAAGGCATGCCTTACTTTAGGTAGATAGCCCTCGAGTATTTTGTCATGATCAAATAAACAAATTCAAAACCTGAATTCCGTATTTCCTATCATCTCAAAATCTTTAAAGCGATTTTATGTGAAGTAATGAGAAATTCTGAGGTAAAACTTTTAATGCATTTATTTCGTTAGAAATATTATCAGATCTATATATAACAGCGTTGGTTTTAAATTTTTGTAAAAATTTTTTCATTCTGTACTATGTATGATTTATAATTAGTTGAGTATTGTGAGCTATATCATTTCATTGCGCCTAGGAAATAAATTTCTTTTGTAATTAAATTTTTATATCTCATTCATATTAAAATGTCGTATTTTGCACTCTTTAGTCAGTTCTTCAGAAACTGCAATTTTTATATGTTATTATTAAAATGTATTTTGCCGATTTTATTGCCAAAGTAAGCGAAATATTTTCTAATATGTGCTGTTCGTGATCTTCATTGCTTTACATGTCGATCACGTTTCTTCATAAAATATCAATATTAATCGATACTTCAATGTCACAACAGAATTCTATCTCATTAGAATTCCTTCTGTAAAATACTTCGGAAATTTTCAGTTAGCTTAACGTACTATGAATGACTTTCTCAAAAATGTGTACCATAAAGCTTTAATTTGTTTATTTATTCTAACACTAATTGCACATATTGAGTTATTCCTGTGTGAATACGTCTGATAAATGACAAAGGTGCTTAAATTAAATTTAAACTTATTAGTCTAATGATTTCGTTCTCCAGACTGCAAGGAGCTAAATAGTGTGATGTACGCATGGGGTTCATAATAGATTGAAAGCACAAGTCCGACAATAGATTAATAAAATTTATTCTTATCAAAAGAAATATATCGAAACTCTGGAATTTTTCTCAGAGATATTCGTACAAGTGTTCACAATAACACGCAGTAATAATCAGTAGCTATACTTCAAAATACTAAAAACGTTAAATAGAACGCTATGCGCAGCGCATTTAAAGAGAAAGTTAATCTGATTTATCTCAGTTCACGCGGAACTACAACTCGCAATAATATTAACTAAGCAACTGATTGAGACATAACATGACATGACTTTATTAAGCCGCTAGTCGCTAGTGTAATTAACTAGATTTGTTCCGGCTCAGTTCAAGTACAATTAACCTGCAAGTAGAAGAAATACTTAATCTAAAAATACAAATTCATAAATATGAAAAACTGAAACAGAAAAATAAATAAACAGTAATAAGATGAAAAAAAAAAGAAGTTATACACAGTCAATCTTTCCATGAAGCTGAAAATAGAATAGAAATAAATGTTCAGTTTTTCAATTAATTCAATAAACTGCGGGTTTAAAAGTTTATCTTCCTGAGAACAAAAGTCCTTAAGTATCTTAGCAAAGTGTAAAGTTTCGCCAAAGAAACCAGCAAAATTGTCGTCTCTAAATTGCACACCAGCAAATTTATCAAAGTCTTCAGCCTCTTGGGCTGCAGAAACATCAGGAACGGGTTCTGTAGATTTTTCGCCAATCTTATTTTCTTTCGAAAGCCGAAAGGCGGTCTTATGATCAGTTGGAATACTTCAAATTTTTGGATAAAATCCGCAACCCTTATAAGAAGCAATATGTGATCTTTTGCACCTGACATAAGTGGGTTTTTCATCTTTTGATAAACTACAAGTGTAGGTTAAATGGTCAAGCCCACACTTAAGCCATTTCGGAGCATTGTTTCAAAATAACTGCCCGTGGCAAATATTTGGCAGCGGAAGCACATCATTATAATTCGATTCGATCTGAATCAGCGGATGGTATAACTAAGACGCTCTCTCCGGCCTTTTATAGTTTTCAACCAGGGCGAGAAATTTCCAGGATTGTCTGCTTCTCGAAGTTTATGAAAAGCAAAAAGATTGGAATTACCGTTACTGCTAACATAGTATTCAATTACATTTATTCGATCTGAATATAAATCACCAAGATATCCATTTATTCAATATTAAATGCAGGTGCTTCTGTATTTTTGCTCTTCCTGCATAGCTTTCTCTTAAAATTTATCTGGCGATGCGTTGCACGGGAAATAAAACCCTTTTAATTATAATTCTACTAAAATTAGCTATCTAAACACACAATTTGCAGATATAGTTATATTTCTCCGGTACTTCTCCCGCCTTCGTAGTGCACTGTCCAGCGCTCTTAGCGCGTATTCGAGAGCCCCGTGGTTCGAGTCCGGCGAAGGCATTGCTCATTTTTCATATCTCTTGCTTTGAAAATACCTAATGTCTCTACGTAGTTACTGGACTCAAAAGAGATATTTGCAGTGTCTTCTTCAGAATATTATTGGCATATTACTTGAATAAAAGCATTCCTTGCTAGAAATTTCGCGAGTTTATTCCTTCACAGTAGGTAGATTAAAGGAATAATTCCTGCTACAGAAGCGCTGTTGTATAAGCATTGAGAATAATTTACTTAAACCTTATTTCTTTAAGAAAATGAAACAGAAAGTTACTTTCATTATATACTAAGGACATTTTATTGCTGTTTTATAAAATTCTTCTGCAGCACATGCAGGATATATAAGCATTAGAAATGTGACAAACTGTAAATTTTCTCTTATCCGAAACTTAAAAATATTGAATCTATTCGGTTCTTCGCAATAATAAAAGCTCTCTTATGTGTGTCATCTGTGAATTTGTAAGTTTATTGTATTTTGTGTTGTGTTGTTATTTGCTTTTTTTTTTTTTTTTTTTTTTTTTTTTTTACTTACCTCTGTAAGTCTTGTGTAATCCTATGTGGTGCAAAGGGAATTTGAAATTTTTAATTACAAAAAAAGAGAGAGAGAAAAAATTAAGAATAGTTTTTACTTTCTTCTACGAAGTAAAAACGAAGTATTTCAATCGCCCAAAAATTCCGAATGCCACATTTCAACGAAAATATATGTTTTGACCGCTATCTAATGCAACAAAACGATGTTTTTGCGTGACATCTGTACGTAATACATAAGGACAGAATAGAGGACTCTGTTTACCCAAACGAATGATAAAACTGATTTAAAAAGAGAGTTTTTCGTGGTGTCTGTACGTACGTACGTATATGTGTATGTATCTCGCATAACTCAAAAACGAGTAGCCTCAGAACGTAGAAATTTTGTTATACAGAACTTCTATAACATGGATATGTACATCTCCCTTTTCGTTTGCAATAGGCCGCACCAAAAGTATATATATGTATCCTAAGTATATATATGTAATGAAAACACACATTTTGGAAGCACTGCATTGGAACTTAGTTCCTCGCACTTTTTCTGAAGAATTTGCAAAATGAAGTAAGCACCATATATGAATACTCGATGATATCTAACTTTAAGAACGATGAACTTACAGATACTTTTCCCATTAAAGTTCTAGGCAGCAGGTACAGAAAATGACATGATATAAAATAAATGATTTGGAGCTTAGCGGTGCCGTAATAGATGAGCAGCGAAGAAATGTGGCAGACACGCCCGGATTCAAAATAACTTTATTATTGAAGAAAAGCAAGTAGGGATTCGCAATATTTGGTTCACATACGGACGAGCGTCTTATGCGCTCTCCATTTTTGTTACATCAGCACATATTCCTTGAACAAAGAAGGTAGCCGCTAAGCGTCCGGCCAGGAAAAGCTGAAGCGAAAGCGTCTTAACAGGATGAAAGCATAAGGCAGAAGAGAGTGAGTGTCGCAGTAATAATGCAGAGGAAGAAGGGGGAGGCAAAAGTTCGAGTTTTAAGTTTTGGTTTACAATTAGGTGATTGGTCAAGAGGCATCTGCATTAGGAGTTACGTAAAATCGCATGATTAATTTGAATGACGCAGTTTAGACTTAAGCGCTATTTTTAGGATAGATAGATGAAATTCCCAAATGAAATAGAAAATAAAAGAGGTTATAGTGAATTAAATTTAGAAGTTTGCTTTCATATTTTTTATCTTACACATTTATATATATATATATATATATATATATATATACATATATGTAGTGCCGATCGCTTGGAGCTGTGGTGAAAACCAGATGCCGTGACGTCATTCTCTCTACGAGCTGCGAAGGCGCCAAGCAAAAATTAGGGAAATTACCGTTTTGAGATGATAGACGATTGACGTGAAAGCAGAGACGCTGCTTCTGTTCAAAAAGAACTTTGACGAATCATTACTTGTTTAATTCTCTTAAATGTTAAATTTATGTAATAATCGTTTGTCTAATTAAAATGTCTTTCCTTAATTAATTTGTTCATCGTTTAAAATCCCCACAAAAATTTTCTCAGAAGTGGGATATCACTTTAGCACTCGAATGAACTGTAGTTTTATCTGCTTTCCTGGATTACTACCGGTTTTGAAGAATAACTGTTGCTGTGCTGGACTGTTTTACGATGTATAATCAACTATGTTTCGAACAAAAACCTCATCAAACTCCTAGGAATGTATGCTGATTTACCTGAACTGAAACTGCGTAATAGTGAGTAAATAGTGTGCGGCTCTATTAAAGACTGGAATTAATTTTAATAATACTGGATGTCAAGTGTCAAGACGTGAATTGTGGCCAAAAATCCATCGGACATAACCTGTTTCTACTCGCCTTTTGTCGACACCATTTGTGATCCATTGGATGGTATGGAAGTAATTTGTTTCGTTTCTGTTTCCGGATTATAGAGGCAGGAACATCGTGGATTACCATTATATGAAGTGAGTGATTTTCTCAATTTTATTAACTATGTTTCTAATTGATGTGCCGGGAATGGAAGATGTCCTGAAAAGTGAAAAAGCGCATAATATAAAATTATTACACAAAATAATATTTAACGATGTGGGCGACAGAAATAATCGAAAAAGGTTAAGACAATTTAGTGGTTTCTCTTTAGAAGAGAATAGTAAAGAACTTAATGAAAAACTCGAAAAAATTAAACAAGATTTTCAGGCTTATGAATTAATTTCCATTGCCAATGTTTTATGCATTGATAGCTCTGGCACACAAGATGACTTAGCAACCCGAATTGTTTCTTATCTGAATAATTTAGAATTGCTTAAAAATAATGTAATTTTAGAAGAAAGTGATTTAGAGGGTGTGGATGGTGGGGATAAAAATGAAGTAGATGATAATGTTCGAGATGAAACGAAACTAAGAAACAATTCTGGTGCCACAGTGAGACAACTTCCTTCCCAATGTGCTAATGATAATATTCTTAGTACAATTGAAAACAAGTCGAATGTATTTCATAACTGTAGTATAAATGTTACTATTGAAGACATCAAATCTTTTGTTGCTCAATTTGATGGCCAAAGCCACGAAAATGTCAGTAGTTGGGTCGAAAGTTTTGAAGATGCAGCTACCATTCTTCAGTTAAATGATTTACAAAAACTGATTTTTGCTAAACGCCTGATGACAGGCAAAGCAAAACTATTTGTTCTTAGTGAACCAAAGTTGAACTCATGGCAAATTTTTAAGAATGCCATTCTTGATGAATTCCGGTCCAGCTGCAATTCGGCCGAACTGCATGAGTTATTATCAAAACAAAAAATGAAGAGCAATGAAACATTTGATGAGGTTTTTTTTTAAATATGAAAAGAATTGCTAAAAATGGTCAAATTGAAGATGTTACTTTAATACGATATGTTATAGATGGTATACCAGGCTCCGCGTTTAAAAAATCTTGCTTGTATGGGTCACAAACATTAACTGATTTTAAGAACAAATTGAAGCTTTATCAACAGATATGTGATGATGAAGAAAAGTCGCGAACGTCTAAAACAAAATTTGAAAGTAAACAAAAAATTGAATCTAGACATAAGTATGACTCAAAAAATTCAGTTAACCAAACAAAGCGTAACGTAACAGATAGTCGAGGAACAATTCCTGAAATTAAACGTAATACAACCTGTTTCAACTGCGGTGAAAGCGATCATATTTCCAAACAATGTGTTCATAAAGATAAGGGAGTCAAGTGTTTTAAATGTAAAGAATTTGGGCACCGAAGTTTCGAATGCTCAAATATGAATACGAAACCAGAAGTATCAACCGTGAATATTGATGTAGTCTCGAAGTTGACCAAAGAAGTAAAAATTAATGATGTATATGTAACCGCGTTAATAGACACAGGAAGTCAAACTACTTTGTTATGTAGATCGACTTTTGATAAACTGAATATCGAAGGCCTCGTGCCCGTAAGTTCAACGCTGAGTGGGTTCGGTAAATGTCAAGTAAAACCTCTAGGTTTCTTTAAAGGTAATATTAAAATTAATGATTTCCAGTGTACTGCAGATATTTGTGTTGTAGACAACAATGTAATGACACATGAAGCCATTTTAGGCTTAAACGTAATATTAAAAGGTGAAATATTAATAAATGAAAATGGGGTTACCATAAAAAGTAAGTCTTAGAGTGTAGAGAAAGTAAATATTGTATCTGTTTTACCTGTTGACCTAGCTAGTAACGAAGAAGAAATAAACATTGCACCTAGTGTTCCAAACTACTTTAAAGAGACTGTTCAGCAGTTAGTTTCGAACTATATGCCATGTAAGACCAAATCTACGGACATACAGTTAAAAATTTTCGTTAAAAATAACGAACCAGTATCGCATCAACCGCGTAGATTACCGTTTGCGGAAAAGAAAATTGTTGAAACCTAAATATCCGAATGGCTAAAGTCAGGAATTATAGAACAGAGTTCTTCGGAATATTCCAGCCCATTGGTCATCGTTAAAAAGAAAGACGGGACACCAAGAGTTTGCGTTGATTATCGTCGTTTAAACAAAGTTGTCGTAAAGGATAGATTTCCCCTTCCCCTGATTGAGGATATCCTAGACCGCCTTCAAGAAGCACGTATTTTCAGCACTATTGATCTCAAAAATGGCTTTTTTCACGTGGACGTCGAAAAGGAAAGTCGGAAGTACACATCATTTGTTACGCATGAAGGACAGTACCAGTTTTTGAAAGTGCCGTTTGGACTCTGTAACTCACCAGCTGTATTCCAGAGATTCATAAATACCATTTTCCGACCGTTAGTTAACGATGGCATCGTTTTGCCGTACATGGACGATATCATCATTTTGTCCGCCTCATACGAAGAGGGAATCGAGAGGCTGAGTCAAGTTTTAAATCTAGCGAGTGAATACGGATTGGAAATAAATTTTAAAAAATCGCAATTCTTAAAGAAACGAATTGACTTTTTAGGTCATGTCATAGAAGAGGGTAAAATTTTCCCATCCACCTTGAAGACGCAAGCTGTTATAAATTTCCCTGAACCATCTAATTTAAAACAGATCCAAAGTTTTCTTGGGCTGACAGGGTATTTCAGAAAATTTATTAATAAATACTCTATAATTGCCAAGCCACTTAGCGACCTGCTAAAAAAGGGTAATAAGTTCGAATTCGGTGAAGTACAAAAGATCGCATTCAATCGTTTGAAATCAGCGCTAGCTGAGAAGTCTGTACTTGCAATTTATAACCCTAATTATGAAACCGAACTACACACAGACGCCAGTATAGAAGGATATGGGGCGATTCTAATGCAGAAACTTCCAGGTGATAGTTTTCACCCCACTTATTTTATGAGTAGGAAAACCTCTGATGCAGAGAAAAAGTACTCAAGTTACGAGTTGGAGGTCCTCGCGATCGTAGAAGCACTGAAAAGGTTCCGTGTTTACCTTTTGGGAATTTCATTTAAGATAGTGACGGACTGTTCAGCATTTCAACGGACGATGGAAAAAAGAGATTTAGCGACGCGTGTTGCTCGTTGGGCTCTGTTGTTACAAGAATTCGATTATGTTATAGAGCATCGTAAAGGTGTTAGAATGCCACATGTAGATGCTCTAAGTCGAGCTCCTGTAAACGTCTTATGCATTTCTATTGAAAATATCTTACCTGAATTAAAACTTGCACAAGAAAATGACACTGAAATAAAAACCATTAAGAAATTATTGAAAACCTCAAGTTATGAAAATTATTGTAATAGAAATGGCGTACTATACAAGTTTATTGACGGTAAAGAATTGATAGTCGTACCGGAAAGTATGCAGACTGAAATCATAAAAGGTGCTCACGAGAAAGGGCACACCGGTATCAAACATACAGAGAAACACCTGGATGAATACTATTTCATTCCCAAACTTCGGCAGAAGATAGAAAACGTTATCGCGAATTGCGTTCATTGCATCTTAATAAATCGCAAAGCAGGGAAAAAGGAAGGATTTTTACATCCGCGATTCAAGGAGGACATTCCGTCGCATACTTATCATATAGATCACTTGGGTCCTCTGGAAAGTACCTATAAAAACTACAAGCACCTATTAGTAGTGGTCGACGCCTTTACTAAATTTACTTGGATTTATCCAACAAAATCTACGACCTCAGCCGAGGTGATAGCGAAGTTAGAGAATCAGAAGGCCATTTTCGGAAGCCCTTGTCAGATCATTTCTGATAGAGGAACGGCTTTCACATCCAGTGAGTTTTCTAACTACTGTGCTAAAGAAGATATTAAACATCATCTAATCACCACAGGCCTGCCGAAAGCAAATGGACAAGTCGAACGAATCAACCAAGTCATTATATCAGTATTAGCGAAACTGTCCTTAAAAAAACCAACCGAATGGTATAAACATACACACAAAGTTCAGAGAACGCTTAACTCAACATATCAAAGAAGCATTAACACTACTCCGTTCGAATTACTCTTCGGTACTAAAATGAACAGTAAGGGCACCGATCAGCTCAAAGAACTGATAGAAAGTGAGTTTCAATCTCAATTCGAGTCTCAAAGAGAAGAATTACGAAAGCAAGCCAAGAGGCAAATTTTCCAAGTCCAACAGGAAAATAAAAAGACATATAATGCCAAAAGAAAACAAGCACAGCCGTACAAAGTTGGTGACTTAGTGGCAATCAAAAGGACTCAATTCGGACCACACTTAAAATTAAGAGCGAAGTATTTCGGACCTTAGAAGATCAAGAAAGTTAAGGGTGGTAACACCTATGACGTAATAAAGGAAGGATGCCATGAGGGGCCCATATGCACTACCACATGTGCCGAATTCCTCAAGAAATGGACGGCACCTTAAAATTTTTCACGAACACTTATTTCTGTTATTGTATATTCTTGCTTGTTGCTTTTTTTTTTTTTTTTTTTTTTTTGTATTTTGCAGTGTCCTGGAGGGCCAGTCCACCCTCGGATGGCCGAAATGTAGTGCCGATCGCTTGGAGCTGTGATGAAAACCAGATGCCGTGACGTCATTCTCTCTACGAGCTGCGAAGGCGCCAAGCAAAAATTAGGGAAATTACCGTTTTGAGATGATAGACGATTGATGTGAAAGCAGAGACGCTGCTTCCGTTCAAAAAGAACTTTGACGAATCATTACTTGTTTAATTCTCTTAAATGTTAAATTTATGTAATAATCGTTTGTCTAATTAAAATGTCTTTCGTTAATTAATTTGTTCATCGTTTAAAATCCCCACATATATATATATATACTCGGCTATGTGAGCTCATGGTTTTTATTCTCATATGTTGGTAAATTGCGCACTTTTTTCTTTAAATATGATTAATTTATGTTGTTCTTAGCTTCCGGTTAACCTTTCTATACCTTTAGTAAATCTACGTGCAATATTTGTAGAATTATCAACAATTTAAAAGTCTTTTATGTGCGGATAAGCCTAATTATTTTTTACCATAGCAGCCATATTTGTTCACATTTGAAACTTAGCAGATTAGTGGATTTGTTGCCAATCTAGAGAAACTAAGCTTCGCAACAGTCTTCTTTTAACGTCTTCTTTTATTATTGTAACGTCTTCTTTTATTATTGCGAATTAAATTATGCTTAATGCATTCTAAAATTATCATTTAAGTTATTAAATTATCCCATATATTGACTCAGCATTAAGTCAGTTTCTACGCCTTCAGTGTCTTTTTGGCCTCATTCGGCAAAAAGGAAACTTACAGTTTCGTGCCCCGGAAAATCTGCCTTCTTGCCCACTGGCCGAATTGCTTACTGTTGAGTAGAAACTGCACTTTTAATTGAAAAAAGATAATTTAATTGTTTTAGCTGCATTTAGTGTTTTATTTTTTTTCTATATCTTTCAATTTTTAATATAGATATTTTGAGTTTTTATGTATTTTTGCCTTCTCGCAAAGTGAGAACTGAATTAATTGATTGAGAAATATATTTCTAAGGAAATTCGAGGAAATAATTTTAAAAGAAAGGGGGGAAAATTACCCATTTTCTGTCCAAAGAAGGCATGTGGTGTACACATCGAATTTTTTAAAATACGCCTACTTTTGTTAATAAAATAATTGAATGTATCTAAATGATTGGCAAATTTAAATGAATTAAAGATGTCTGTAAACCTTGTAGCTCATTTCTTCAGCATCATTTGAGACAAATATTTGACAGAAATTAAGTTTTCGTATTTTCTCATAACCTTACGAAATCAAGGCGAATATAGAGGAATGAATTTAATTTCAAGAAGTTACACAGTTAAACGTTAAACATACAATTATCAGTCTATAAACAACTCTAGGTCACTCAAGGACACAACAAAGTGTTATTAATGAGCCAAATCAACTAAAATTGCAACAGTGTTATTTCTTTTTACAAGAAAAGTTTCTTTTGGACGTCAGAAAAACTAATCTTTCCGAAGTTTTGAGTTAAAACGTTTAAAGAAGTTTATAGTCATTAGGCTATAACAATCCATGTTTGATTTTTGTTTAGGTTAGTTATGGCAAAGCACGCAAGGGTTATTTGCCTAAGGAGAGGGATATGCCTTTGTGGATGACTTTCTAATGGAAACTGGCTCGTATACATGTTACACATGGAGAAAACCACGAAATCGCTTATGCAGCGAGCCCATTCGCCAGGCATCTAACCCAAGGCAGAGCTACGAGTGTTTCAGCGACTTTACCGCTCGGCCGCTGATGGGGGCCACAGGGGGGAAGCAGGTACGTAAAAAATGGACAGCGCTCTCTCCTGGATTCGAAAGCGAGACTTCCTGAATACGCGTCGTATGTGCTTCCAGTTATACAACGAAGGTATGACGAAAGAAAGGAGAACATACCTCATAAAGTTTCAAATCAGGGTTAGAAAATTCAAAAGACGAAAACTAGGTAACAATTTGAATTTTTTAATTTCTCTCTCTCTCCTTTTTTTAAATAAAACTTATTATTGAGATTAGAATATTCGAATGTCGAATCCCAATTAGATACAGATGTAATCTGATGAGCCTATTATAAATCCAAATTTATCTTACACTAAACTCTAAATTCCAGGTGCCATGTGTCTGTTTTTGAATCAAAGTGACTCCTTGTCACCGAAAGAGAAAACAAACAGACAGAAACTATGAAACTACTTTATAATGAGAATGCGGATGGATAAATATTAATAAACCATTTTGCTGTCTGAGTTTTCAGAGTCTCCAGCTTCTCCAAATAAATTATTATCGAAGAAAAACGACCTTTTGTAGCTAAAAAATCAGTATTGTTTTCAGTATATCCATCTTTGTTACCCATCCCCTATTCAGGTTAGAAAACAAAAAGTAAATCAGAAAAATCGACTTTTTTAAAATGGGGCGTAAATTGAAAGCAAATAAAACCAAAGACTAATGAAAAATATAGCAGAAGATGGGCTTTCCATCCTTACAAAAATACATCGCTCTCTCAAATGTCTTACTGTATAAAACTCTACCAAAAGAATATATATTAAAGATTACTTATAGAAGTTTGGTTAAATGGTTTAAAAAGTTATGAATCATTTCTTTGTAATAATCCTTTGTTATAAATCTTTCTTTGTAGTGAATAAATCACTTTTTTTGTAAACTACATGCCACATATTTCCTTCATTTTTCAGACACTTCGACCACATTCTTATTAATGGAAAATCGAAAACTATAAAGTATTTTTCAAACTCGAAACGACGAGAATATTATTTTAAGATTTTCGGGAAGTTACTTTGTTTAAAAGAGTTGATATTCACTTTATAAGTCAGCATTGTAAAACTTTGTGCGCATTACTATTATATTCTAATTATTTTTTCAGTAAGTAGCAGGTAAATAGTAAGTTTTTTCTCCTTGCAAATAACCTAAAATCTGAAGGAAAACTGAATTTACTACTGGCACTTACAAGCATCCAACAGAAATTGTAAATGAAATAAACTATATTTCATTTTATTTTTAAGGATGTTAAAGCAGAATAAAATTCTCTTTTTAGCTATTTCAAATTAAAATATTTAAAATTGTTAATTTCTTTATCTGATGCCTCATTGTTCATATCCGACATATAGGGAAATTACAGAACTTATAATTTTCAACACAATTTTCAGATATCAGTCAGAACCTCAATGGCGCTGAACGTTTGCTTTTCTTGAACTTTTTCTGAATTACTTTTAGTAAAATTAGTTTTCGTTTCTGCATGATCTATTCACATACTTTTACAAACGTTTTATTTTACTTTTATCCAACAAGTTAAGATTAAGTCAAACGATTTTTTTTAAAGGTTTTAAAGAAGACGTGCAAAATTTGCAATACTCTCGCCGGGATTCGAACTCTGGACCTCCTGAACACGCGTCGAGTTTATTTCTAGATATATCAAGAAGGCATGTACGTTTACTAATATAAAACCAAATACTAATAGGAAAACTAAATCTAAGTCTCAAAAATCCAATCCACATTAGTCTTCACATCTTTAGACCACTTTTTCTGCTTCTCAGGATATTTGGCATCTGATTAAGTGTGTAAATGGTTTTTGCTTTCCTTTTGAAACTCTCCCCTCCATTAAATCTTACACAAATACAAAATTATAAAAATTACTTGCAATTAGAACAAAACCTTTAATTTAAATGAATTTTAATATGTTTAACATAACTTTAAAATCTCATAAACTCTGTCTGATCTTAATTGATTATTACGCAATTCCAGTGAAAATTTGCTAATGTGTGCTTTAGAAACCTTATGATTCTTTTAACCTTTCATGTCTATATCTTAAAATAAGCATAACTACAATCAGAAACTATCATTATATATTCACTTTACTTCTCATTAGTGGTTATCAAATGATATTTTAAAGTATGCCTTTGCTCTTTATATCAAATTTTAATATAATCGTCCAATGATTTTTAAAACAGACATACGAGTATTTAAAATGACAAAATGTTTATTAAAATCATGCAACATTAAAACCGTAAAATAATGCTAAATACCGTAAAATAAATTTAATCCTTTGGCAACATTTTTAAGAATTTCTAGGCTTCTGTTACAAGCCGAAACTTCTAATAGTCCTGAAGATCCTACTAGACTGATAGTCAGTAGTCGCTTAGGCCTGAACAAGTGACATTACTGAAGAAGATTAATATCACATTTTTATTGAGTCTTAAACTAAACAAAAGAAGCACAACTTGTGCTACGGACGAGGCTTCCACTACTTGTGCGTATCTAAATTAACATAACCCGGTATTTAAAATCAGACGTATGTAACATAGTCTAGGATTACACATGAAATAGCTTACTTGAGCTGGCTCAGAATTATAAAACATCGGCTAGTAAGATGCTAAAGCCATAATATAACTTTAACCAGAGCTGGCGAGAGTAAATTACAGCAAGACGGCGCTGCCGGAAGCTCTAATTCAAAACCCTAACATTCAAAACCCTAGGCTTATATACAATTAAGCCTAATTTGTATTCTAGTGAGGAATACTGAAAGAAGTTACACTAAAAGCTTAAATCATAATAATTGGTTAATTGAAATAAAATAACTTACAAATTCGGCAATATTACTAACTGAAAAAGAAAGAAAATATTTTTTATTCTGTTTTTCAGAGAATGCATTTTATGTATGTAATTTACGTTACGTCATTTATTACATGTTGAAAGATACATTTCAAATGGCGAATTTGTTGTGGATAAAAAGCTAAATAAATTTTCCTTAAAAATGATGGATTTGCGTGGAAATAAATCAGAAGCATTTTTAAAGCGTTGAACAAAAATCATCTTGCATCCATCGCAGTAAATGAGATGGTTGAAGTTACAGCAAATGAAAATGAACGAATTCATAATATTCTCATTGCTTTTGCATCACTTTCAACTAATTAAATTATAAGATGCCCTTAGCGTTTCTCAGGTGTAATTTTTCGATACCGCAGTTCCGCAAGAGGTCGTCAAGGGCTCCGTAAAAGATAATAAAACCAAACGAAAAATGTTTTGTTCAACTTGCATGTAGAAAAGAATTATCTCCATGTAGCTTAAGGAATTAGCAGAAACTTATTAGATTTGTCAAAGCATTTTTGAAATTTCTGGAAAAGAGAGAAAGAAAGTGATTTCAAGAGAGACGATGAGCTTGATTACATTCCCTTTATCGAGAAAATGGTAATTAAGAAGATATTTTCAGTTCTAAATGGGAAAGACAGTCAGTCTTGTAATCTATTTTGCAATGTGACATTTATTGCATTTCATTAAAGTCCCGTGTGATAGAAACTTGTGATGAGATCTTTAATCCTATTTCGATGAGATAATATAGTCAAAGTAGAAATTAATGAAATCTAAATGTTGGGTTATTTATAACTAGGATGGTTCACTGTTAAAATCTTTTCGGATATATCAGAGATAACGAGAAAGGTAGATTTCTGAATTTGCAGGGTAGGCAGAAATTGTAGCTGTGTGTCCTCATTTTGTAAAGAACTAGACAAACGTACAAGTACTGGAATTTTTGTGCAGTTTCAGTGATAATCAGTTTAAAAAATAACGGAAATCAGCACAAAATAGCTCAAAGTAAACCAGTAAATGTCAATTTTTCCCTCGGGTCAGTGTAAGAAAGGATCATTATTAATTACAAAATCGCTCAATAAGCTAAAACTAAAATCAGAGAATACATAAATTAAAAGGTATTTTTATTTTAGGTATAAAAAGGTATTTAAAGGTCTGCAAGCAAACGAAATTAATTCTCTACTATCGTTTTTCATAATGTATTACTTATATCATCGCCAAGAGGACGAACAGGAAACGAACTACCAAATCATTTGGTTTGGTTTATTTGATTACGGCAATGCTCTCGAGAACTATCTACCTAAGCGGAGAAAGACAACTTTCGTGGAGGATGTTCTAAGGAAAACTGGTTCATATGCACTTTGTACATGGGGAAAACCACCAAAACGAACATGCAGCCAGCCCGTTCCACCGGACCGAACTACTAGTGTTCAGTGATTTTACAGCTCAGCCGCTAATAGATCGTTCTAGTGATATCAGTTTAAGGCTTTTCACTGTATGTTTTGTAGAAAGTTCTAATGACTCTAAAATTGGCAACTAAAAATTGACTCATATGCTCAAGAGATTTTAACAGTCCATATAAGCAATTTCCTTACAAAACACAGTGCTTCAATGTCTAATTTTGCGGAATATGAATAATATGAATAGTAAAACAATAAGATGCATAAAGTTAATGCAATAAGAGTCACATATTAAAAGCCATAGAAAACCACAATAGTAAGGTACCACTTTAGAACTGCAAGACAAAGTAATATTAAATTGAGAAGTAGTCACGCCTTTAGCTAGTGAAGTGAACCCATAGAATAAATAAAAATGTATATAACTAAAAAACACAAACAAATAAGCGCAGATATATATAGATATATTTAATGAAAGTATTGATAACTTACATCGGTACTCTTCTTCATAATGTTTTCTTAGCACTTCATAAGTATATTCAAACCAAATATAAAACATCTTTTTCCGAGGAAAAGGACACAAAGCATATTTTTTATTTACTACTTAGAAAATAGATATCAATGTGTCCAAAAAATTTATACTAAAAAAAAAAAAAAAAATCTCTCAGACTTTGAATTGCATACAGAGTATACTTTTGTTTCTGTTAGCTACATTCAATATTTTATACAATTATATGTAATTTTCTTTATAAGACTTGAATTAAGCTCATGCTTCTATCAATAAAACTGTTCCACTAAAATGTATTAATGCAAATATTCCACTCAGTGTGAGTATTTTTGTCTGTTCGTTCTTATGAAGGTTACAGGTAAAAATATCGTAACAAAAACAACGCAGATGAAAGCATTGCTGAGAATGCAAAATCTAAGGAGAAAACGTCGTCGTTTCAAAACATCGTGAAAGAAGAGAAAGCAAGGAGGAAACATCTCAGTTTTAAAATATCGCTGTATAAAATATCTTGATAAAAAAATAAAGCATCTCAAAATCATCACATGATGATAAAATAGCAGACATTGTATTTTCTAACTGAAAAAAAAAAATATTGAGACATAATCACTGTTCTTAAGATATAAAAATAAAATTTTCATACATAAATTAAAATTCATTTTATTATTATTATTATTATTATTCGGCAGATTATAATCATGTAAAGGCAGCATAGTAGGATATAGAGCCAAATAACTAATACCGTTAAAAACAACAGCGAAAATAGTTCATGATTTAACTAAGCTAGCAGTTCTAATGGTTTATAATCCTCAGTCGTTACAAACTTAAAAGCTGATTGAACAGACTACAGATGATATGTTAAACCAGTACAAAAAAAATGTGACAACTTAAAAATGTGCTATTAAAACGAATATTTTTGTGGAAAAACTAAATCATTAATTTGAAACAGTACTATCAAACTCACACTTTACAAAAGAATTTCATAGTAATTAAATGTCCATTTTTTTTTATTTATTTTTTTTTTTTTTTTCCTGTGATGAGAAATAAAATTATCAAAAGAATTTGGAAACTAAAAGGCATAGTAATTAAGAGAACCTGCATAAGTTTTGTTAACTGAACAGAGAAAAAGTGATGGCAATGCATTTTATTTTATTTTAGCTTAAGCTAATACAGTACCATATACGACCTGTTGATTGAAATTTTAGTGTCTTTATATGAATGCCGATTTTAAAGCTTCGGTAGTACAATTATACGAAATTTACTATTAATGGTAAATAATTCTGTATAAACCCGAAGAAAATTGATGAGCCCATTACTTACTTTAATACGTATAAATGTATGTAATTTTAACGTGAGTAAAATCACAAACCCTAAAGATTTGTAATAATAATAAAAAATAAATAAAGGATAAAAGTATTTTAAGAGTGCGAAAGCAATAAACGCCGTTACCATACTGACGCCGTAGAAATTTCGGAGAAAAAAAATGAAAATTTTTCACTTCTGAAGACATGAATCTTCAGGTAGACCACTTAATACATGAGCAAATTTTCATTTCTTATAAAGTATGAATTCTTAAAAGTATTTCTTTTTGTTCATTGCACTCTCTTTCTTAAAAATATTAAAATTACAAGCAAATTCAATCGCATGTGCTGCCATCTGCTGGAAGTGAATGAAAATACATCGTAATTTGACTCCAAGCTCCTCTGCTCGTTTCAAAAGAATACTATATTTTTTAATCATGACCAGTAGAGAATTTTTAGTAAGTGAATTATTGATAAAGTCACTTTAAATGAATTGTTAACCAAATCATTAAAAGTAAAGTTAAATAAGTAAAATATGAAATTACTGTATAAAAAATGTTAAAGAATGAAACTTTTGTGATAATACTCCAGTTTATTGAAAAGTTTTTTTAATTTTTATTAGTTATTCGACAAATTACAGACTATAATAGTTAATGAATAATATAAGTTAGGTAATTATTACTAATATTAAATTTGGTTTCGTTTCTTAATAATAGATGGCAGCACCTTGTCAAACATATTCTTAATTTGATAATTTTACAAACGAACAAATCTGAATCATTACCTGATAAATGCAATACTTCGCTCAAAAAAAAAAAAAAAAACTCCAATTAGTTATTTGTAGTGATAATAATAATAAAGATTTTCCCTTTTGCTAACGCTTGTTAGGAGTATTGTTTGAGTATTCATGACAAAAATCGTTTTAATAAAAAACATAGAGCAGTACAAAATATATATCCTATATTTCTAATGTCATAATTTTAAATTCTATTGACATAAAAATAGATAATTTTGATTTAGATAAATAGGTAATATAGATATAAATATATATATAAATATAATAGATATAAAATATAGATAAATATATTCGGCTCCTGTTACCACATCATTTTTCATCCATGCCAATCTGTCATTTCTGAAAAGTGTTGTCATTTGACAATATATGATCTTGAATTTATCTTTCAAATTAACGGTATATATTACTTAATATTCAATAGCAATGTACACGTTTTAGAAATTGTTTAATTCATTTAGTCTTTAAAATAGCTCTTTTTTTTTTTTTTTTTTTTTTTTTATATATATATAATGGATTTAATTTACGTGAATTTCTAATTTTAAAAACATTTTAAAATTTTTAATCTTTTAAACCTTAAAATATTTTTTCACCGTTAATGACATTAATGTTTTCAAACCATACATTACTTACTCTAACGCGGAATTGTATGCATCCAGCCTCACAAGTGAAAAATAAAGCCATTCAAGAGCTTCGCAGTTAAAAAAAAAATCGTCGTCAAAAATAAAGCGTCTGCAAATCATCACATGACAGTAACATCACAGGCATTAAAATTTGTTAAAACATATTCGCATAATGATTTGTGAGACCAACAAAGGAATAAGGAATATTTTTACTTAGAAATATTTGAATTAACTAACAAATTTTTGCTGAAATTCAGAGGGAATCTTAAGCATTCAAAATCTGAAAATGAGTAGAAAATTAATGCTACGTATAGCGATTAACATAATTTTATAAAATGATAATTAATTAAACAATTTTAATAGAAGTAACCACATTCAGTTACTCATCTTCCTTTTTCTAATCTTTTTTAAAGTATGTTTTTCATAAAAAAAATTTTTCAATAAACCTTTACAAAAATTTTAATTAGTAAATGACCTCCAATGACTTTTATTAGTTAACTATAAAATTTTAAAGTTCTGTTAACTGCTAAACCTAGAATTATTAATTATTATTCCACTCATTTTCAGTATGTGAATGCATGAATTTCCTTCTTATTTTTTCAGCAAATATTTATTAGTTAATTCAAAAATATAAAATATAAAAGTAAAAACTTTCCTCATTCCTTCTTGCGCTCACAAATCATTATACGGCCCAAGTAGCACACGACATTGCAAACTCGTCCGAGAGGTTGCAAAGTTGTCGTGGTAACTTTTACGACGTCTTTACAACGTTGTGAACACGCAAAATATTTGCATTTGCATCTTGGCAATTTGTCGACGTCGCTGAAACGTCATGACATGACCGCTTTTAGACGTAGTCATTTTAGCATCTTTTTCATAGTTCATCAACGTTACTTTTAGAATGAAAGGAGACTTAATCTGCTCTTTCAGGAATCTGAAGTCTGCATAATATTTATTTTGCATTACTTTACTTCATCTAAATATATTAATCTAAGGTAGATTCATCTAATGAAATGTAAATTTAATATAAATACTTTTGATTTATTAAATTTAATTAGCACTAAAAATACGTGCTAAATAATTTTTTAAAATTTTGTTAAATAATTTAATACTTAAAATATTTAAAAATGAAACTTATCTATAAAGTAAGTTATTAAGTTATACATTTTATATACTAAAAAAAATCATATTGCCGAAATCAATGCAAATCACGTGTTAGCAACTATACTACTGAAATATGACTTCATTTCTTATTTTTGAAGTAAGGACTAATTCACGGCTTTGTAATATATATCGCGGAAGGAGAAGCAGACCTGTACATTATTTACTGCATGCTTATATAAATGAACATCTCGAGATTTGCCCGCTTTGGATAGCTGTCAAATTCGAACAACTGCGCAATTAATTCAGATTCTAGCAGTTCTTTCAAGTCAGTGGGTAAAGATGCTATCTGTAAGGCGTTTAAAAAGACTTATTTCATGTTTGAAATTGAATTAAGCAATGACTGATATAAATAATATTGATTATATTAAAAGTAAATGTAATGCACTGTCAATCAAAGAACACATTCTGAATCTTCTCATTGTTCTGTATCTATTTACTTCAACTTTCTTCAGCGAATGAAATTATCGTGAGAATGCTGAATTTGCCACATATAATATCTCTACTTTCATTTTGTATGTTAATATCTGCTATCGGGAATCTAGTGTTCGTGAAATAGTGTCTCTGTGGTCTATAGTGGTCTGTAGAATATAGTTTTCGTGAAACTGTGGCTCTGTGGTTCGTGAAATAGTGTCTCTGTGGTCTATAGTGGTCTGTAGAATATAGTTTTCGTGAAACTGTGGCTCTGTGGTTCGTGAAATAGTATATCTGTGGTTCGTGAAATAATGTCTCTGTGGAAATAGTGTCTGACTCCAATCGCTGTGGCTCCAGCGGTGCAATATTTGGATAAACTTACTAGCTTTGTACTTCGGTTATAACTCCTAATGCTATATCGCATATCATTCATATTAATCGATTATTGTGTTCATATTTAAAAGTTGACTTTCAGAATTAATTCATATAAAACCAAAAATAACATACAACGGTAAGCCACTTTCTAGTTTTGCTTAAAATGCAATCAATACAGAAGCAACAACAATTCAAGCTGTTATGGTATGTTCATTATTTTCAAAATACAAAGAAATTATTGGACTGGTACCAGTACTTAATATGACTGCTGAAGATGAATTAGATGTATGTATAATACACGCAATTAATTAATTATTAAAATTAATAATAATGCACATTTTATAGTATATTGTCTTTTGTACAGTATGCAGAAAAGGTTAATGATTTTAAACAGTGTATGAAATGTATGATCGAAAGCCTAGTGTTAAGGAAACATTAGCATTTTTATGAAATATTGTAATCTATAATTACGGAATATTTAATTTTGTAATATTAAAAAACACTAAATATTTTTTTATTGATATCAAGTTGAAGTTTTATTACTTTTCGTTTGGTGCCTATTCTTTCAAACACTGTGTAATTCGCGTTTTTTTAAATATTGCCGTTATGTATGTTTATTAGATTATCTCAATAAATGAATGTTGCAAATTAGGTTTTATTTTTTATAAATTTAAGTATATTCTATTTTCTTCGCTTACTTTTTATGTGCTTGTGATAACAAAGAAATTCATAATAAATAGAAATAAAAACTAATTCAAAAGTCAAACAAAAAATCAGCGTTAATTTTCAAAATTTTTCACTGTACTAGTTTCAATGGTTTTACCGAACCCAAAAAAAAAAAAGTTTTTTTTTTTTTTTTTCAGTTTTGCAGCTGAGGAGGGTGGTTCGGTAAAACCATCGAAACTAGTACCGTGAAAATTTTGAAAATTAACGCTGATTTTTGAATTAGTACTTATTCGGCATGTTATTGTGTCTTAATTAGAAATAAAAAGTTTCATCGTGTGCTATTAAACGAAGAGCTTACTTTAACGTACTTAGCTTACTACTATCGTATACTATATTTTTATTTCAATTATTTCTGTACAGTAACAAAAAAAAAGTTATTGATTATAAAAATACGGGTTCTGCTGCACGCGGTGTGCGGTGTGGGCGTGGCCAACGACGTCACACAGAGGGCGGGACCAAAGGCAGCGTCATCACACCAGGAGGCGTGGTTTCGAGTGGAGTTGAGTTGTTTTTAGATTGCTGATTGAGTTGTAGACCTCCTGCTTTTCATTTAAAGTTAGTTTTTTTTTTAAATTGGCAACGGGAAATATTTTCTGCATCTTAATTTTGATGATATAGCGATGCTGCCCTCTCTTGACGAAAAAGTGAATTATATGTTTTAGAAATATATTTTTTAAGTCTGGTGTTAAAATTATTCAATGCGCGACTCTGAAAACAATGTAAAAGAAACAAATATAAAAAAGACTTTCCTTTAATGATAGTTCATCATGTTATGAAAATGTAACTACAAGATAATTTTTTTTTATTACTCTATTTTATTCTGATACTTTTATTCTTTCTAGTTTTCCATGAAACTTTAACTTATTTCTCAGGTTTTCTGTTTTCATAATAACATATTCATTTACTGTCATATTTTTTTAATACTTAACGTTTCTAATTTGTAATATTTTATTTAATTTCCACATACTAATTTTTTTTTTCATACCTTTCATAAATTTCAGCATACCCTGATTTTTAACTTATATGTTATATTTCACAAACGTTCCGGCACATGCTGTTTATTTGTTACATTACTTAATTTTAGATGCAATTTCACACTTTTTTTAACGTTATAATGTTCAATATATTCTGAATTTTAACTTCATTTACTTTTTTTAAACCATTCTAGTATTCTATACACACTTTAACTTAGTGATATGAAATTGTATTTAAAAAGAAACGTTTATTTTTCGTGATCTTAGTTTTTTACTAAATTTTCTACAAAATTTCTAATTTCTTTCACGTGTTCAACAATATCTTCCTTACATTACCGAATATTTTTTTAAAAAACTTAAGTCTATAACTCTTAATTGCTTTTTTTACGTTCACGATTTCCCTTCTGTGTTTATATTTCTTAATTCTAGTTTAACTTATTTATTATAATGTTTTTATTTCCGTCTCATCACTCGTAAGTCCAACATTTTATCCCTTTTTATTCATTTTGACGATATAAATTGTTTTCATTTACTCCATATTCAAATATTTCCTTACAATTTTTATAATACTTGTTTTATTCCTCGATCATAATAGATCATCTACAGGTTTTACTCAGAAATTTCCATTCACAACTTTACAGTTTAATACCATTTATATCTAAATGTATTTCTTTCTCATATAGTTTTATGGTCTTCAAAGTTTCTAACATCATGTTTAGTTTTAAATCCCGATTACCTTTAAGTGTGTTGATAATTTTCATTTCTAATTTTACAACCACGTTCAGTGTTTCATCCACACATACCAAAATATTTCTTACATTTTCTGATATTTAGTCTATGTCATATCTCAGTACTTTAAATGAATTTACACTGCTCACACTATTATTTTTTCATGTTTTAGAGACACTAATTATACTAATTTTACTATTTTCCTGCACTAATTGCATCTATGTCAGCACTCATGATAAACTAGCAACTGTTTTGCATCACATGCATAAAGAAATTCTTAAAACCAACTTTTTCAATATCGTACTCAAATTACTGTTTTCCAGATGGAAATTACCAGTATTCTTTGGTTTTACTCTGTTACATCTTTTTAAATTTTAACATCTTACTTTTAATTCTAACATACATCTTTTAAACAGTTTTTTCTTTTAATGATAGCCTTACCTTATTTGTTCAAATTAATTCTTTCATTCACCTTCTTTACTACCTTTCAGTACCTTCATAATTCACTATGCAAACGCAATGTCTTTCACTGACATTCTGTTTAATAATACCACAAGTTTCCTTAATTGACAAAAAGCGAATTATTTCTCATTTCAAAATAGAACTACTATATTTTTGCACAAACATTACCTTTATCCATTCAAGGCACCCCTTAACCTGTAACTGACGTAGCGATAGGAAAGGAGATTCTTATCATATGCTCTTTCGACATTTGAGGTTTCTAGAACTTCTTTGACAAGTATATCAATACCATCAGAAAATATACTTAACACTTTTACCCAGTTTAAAGGCAACATACTGTTATAAGAATAGTTTTAGTTAAATTTATCAGACAAATAAACACATTTTGTGCTAAATAGGCATAAACATTTAGATTCAGAATATTTCTTTTTAATCTGATGTAAGACTTGAATTTCATTCATGATACGGATTGTCTCTTGATTTTTTTTTGTTTACCTTACACTAATAGAAAATTTTTATTTTACAAGTTCAGCTTTTAACGAAATAAAAACTACGATACACCTGGTGTTTTTAAGAAAAGGAACTTTGATATATTTCTGGAAATGTAAATGCTTTTAGAGTTTCTTTCTTTCAATAATGTTGATTTTCATTACTTTACTAATTTCAATAATTCTCTTATTAGCTAATATGAATGAAAGAAGATTGTCAAAAATGTGACACAGTATAATTCTTACGAACATACGTACCTTTACCAGCATACAGATATTACCGATTGAAATGAAGAAAGATACAGATATTTTACTCCAATCTACATTAAATTAAAAAAATATTTAAACTTTCATACATTCCAAAAAATAAACGAAAACTCAATAGATATTGTCATGTTTGTATATATGAGATAAAAGTTTTATGAATGATATTTAAAGTAATGCTTAGAACTTCATAAAAGCGAACATTCACTATGTTAATACACATATCATCAGTTATTTACATAATTCAATGTAATATTAATCATTACATGTACTATATGCATATATATTTAAAGTTTAATTGTCTTACAATTGAATAATTAACTATTGAGAGAAAGAGGTTCATATCTTACACTATTTAATTCACATGGAACAAATTTTTCCATCAACCACATTGAACCAAGTTTATTAAATTCGCCAAAGCTCTTTTATTTCTGCATTTTCACACTCACGACACATTTTAAATGTAACTATTGATTACCATTTCAAACACCGATTTCATAACTCAGTGTAAAACTACATCATAACTCATTTTTTCCCTACTAACTACAATTTTATATATTCAAGAAGTACATCTAAGACATGATCATTTTCTATGTTCTAGCAAATCGATTCAATTGCGAACATACTATTAAGACTTGCGATTTTAGAAGACTTGCATGTATTAACGATGTCAACGTTTCTTCGTTTTTATAAGATTCACATCAAATCATGTCGCATTCGAATGTGGTGTAAGAGATCACTTTTTCTTTTAAACACTTGTAAACAATGGATGCAATTTATAAGAAGAGAAGTAAAAAAAAAAAGGTTCGTGAGATTTTCTTCAAATTCTGTTTTACTTGAAAAAATGTCCGAACATTCAATACGATGTAAAGATTCATATTGTTTTAAATTCTTATGCTCACTAAATATTTTTTATCACGATTTACTCTTAAAAGTAACTTTATAGGTTTTCATATCCTTTCTACATGAAAAGAACTTGCGATTATTCACTACAAAATTCTAAGACGAGAAGCTTCGCGACTTTTCAAACTACAAACTTAAATTTCTTAGGACATACACTACATCTGATGTTTCTTTCATGAGATTTCAAATATCTCTTCAGATTACTCGTATTCAAGAAACCTTACAAATATATCACATAAGTTCAGCGAATAATCGCTTCATAAACTCTTAAATTTGTGCTGCACGTTATCATGATAACGTGAAGTCTACAGCACTTATCAAGGATCTTCCTTCACTTCTGTATGTACTGTCAAATTTGGAATAGCAACAACAACCTTAAGATAATACATTCTTTCGCGTATGATTATCAGAGTTTTAGAAATTTTCCATTACTCTATCATGATAAGTGGATGATGCTTTTAAGATTCTCCTTATGCATATATGTAATATCGAGGTTCAGAATAACAACATTAGGACACTATAACTCTTTCCCACTATCCTATCATGATTATTTTTACACATATGACGCCGGAAAGACTGGCTTCACAAACAAGACATGACAAGAATGTATTACGATAAGTGTTGATGAAATCATTTCGTTAATGTATGTTTTAGATAATTTTTGCTATTTAAGAATGCTATGTATTTCTATATCATTCAGAATTGTCGTTAGATTTAAAAGCGAATATGAGGAATATATGTGATACAGAGTTAAATGTGGAATTATACGAAGAATTTTATTCACGAAAGGAAGCTGATATTTTGCTAGATGAACTATCAAATTATGATTTTAAAAATATTAGTTTTGAAATTAATAGGACTCAGTATGTTCCACGAAGAAAAGTACTCGGTTTTGGTGATGAAGGACTTAGTTACGAATTCTCTGGAACGAGCATTTGTGCAGAACCATGGACTCAAACTCTTCTAAATGTAAAAGATTATGTTGAAACGATAACTGGCAAAAAATATAATTTTGCTTTATTGAACTATTATCCTGACGGAGTGGCGAAAATTTCAACGCATAAAGACAATGAAACTTGTCTCGAACCTGAAAGTGATATACCTATCATCAGTTTAGGTGCAAAACGTCAAATGGTATTTACCAGACGAAATTTCACATCTCGAAGCGTGGACTTAACTCATGGAACTCTCCTTGTAATGAAACACCCAACGAATCAATTTTGGATGCATGGAATACCCTCTCAACCTGACGTTAAAGATCCTAGAATTAGTATCACATTCCGAAACATAAAAATTTCGAAAATTAAAAAACGACGCTTGGAAGATAATGAGGATGAACTTCCAGAGGATGACTGGTTTGCCCACTATATGAAGTCTGTTCCTGAAAATATCTTCATGCCGAATAATTGAGAACAGAAAAAAAGAAAGTTCGAAGTTGATTGCACAGTGGACTCTTGGTTGGGGATATTTTGTGTCCATAAATCAGTTTGAAAACAGAATGAACATTCATCTACGTGAATGTGTGGAACAAAATAAAATATTATACCCTACTACACGCAGTGTTGTTATAACTCCTGCAACATGGCAAGAATTTTCTTCAAAAATATATGAATTTAATCTTGTCTATACGACTGCCAGCATCATTTGCAATAATGAGTTGGTAGTTTTCAACAAAGAAGGTGAGTGTATTTTTCAACAAGTTTTTAAACAAGATGAAAATTCTTTTAAACTAAAACCTACATACCTAAAAGTAAACTGTGATATTTTAAAAAAATTGAAAGAAATTATTCCTGATGTATCTAATACTTTATATAAAAGTATTTTTGAAATTATTTTACCGTTGCAAATCAAATGTAAAAACAATTGTTCGGATATGGTAAGTGATGATGATGAACTTTTTAAAGAACTCATAAACTCTATCAAAACTGAATTAAATTCAGTGATTAAAAAACTATTTAAATGCGAAGGTTGTATTGTAAATCATCCTTCACAAACAAGACATGATTGCATTATAATAAGTGTTGAGGATAGAATTAAATATATTGGGGAAGATATATTTTTATGTATTAATTTTAAAAATATAAGAGATTCTTTAAGGCAGAAAAAAAATGTTTCATTTATTTTGTAATAGGTTTTTTGAATCGAAATGTTATGAAGATTATAAAAATGCACTAATATAAGTACAGCTATTCTATTTAAATTTCTGTCTTTGGTTGATGTTATGAGTATTTTTTTTCCTTATGTTTTTTTTAATAGAAATATATTGAAATTTTAGTTTTAATTTTAAAGCAAACATGTATATCAAATATCAGTAAATGGATATTGTTGTTAATTTGATATTAACTAATGAAAGAAAATTCTAAGTATATTTTATGTATAATACAGAAACTTGTTCTTTGGAAATAAATAAATGTATTTAAATAGAAAAGCTTCTTGGTGAAATGAATGTATTTTTATTTTTTATAACAATTTTTTTAAGTATTGTATGTTTACAGTGCAGTATATGCTTCAAGTGATTCACTCGTGTTGAAAATTTAAGAGTTTATGAAGCGATTATTCGCTGAACTTATGTGATATATTTGTAAGGTTTCTTGAATACGAGTAATCTGAAGAGATATTTGAAATCTCATGAAAGAAACATCAGATGTAGTGTATGTCCTAAGAAATTTAAGTTTGTAGTTTGAAAAGTCGCGAAGCTTCTCGTCTTAGAATTTTGTAGTGAATAATCACAAGTTCTTTTCATGTAAAAAGGATATGAAAACTTATAAAGTTACTTTTAAGAGTAAATCGTGATAAAAAATATTTAGTGAGCATAAGAATTTAAAACAATATGAATCTTTACATCGTATTGAATGTTCGGACATTTTTTCAAGTAAAACAGAATTTGAAGAAAATCTCACGAACCTTTTTTTTTTACTTCTCTTCTTATAAATTGCATCCATTGTTTACAAGTGTTTAAAAGAAAAAGTGATCTCTTACACCACATTCGAATGCGACATGATTTGATGTGAATCTTATAAAAACGAAGAAACGTTGACATCGTTAATACATGCAAGTCTTCTAAAATCGCAAGTCTTAATAGTATGTTCGCAATTGAATCGATTTGCTAGAACATAGAAAATGATCATGTCTTAGATGTACTTCTTGAATATATAAAATTGTAGTTAGTAGGGAAAAAATGAGTTATGATGTAGTTTTACACTGAGTTATGAAATCGGTGTTTGAAATGGTAATCAATAGTTACATTTAAAATGTGTCGTGAGTGTGAAAATGCAGAAATAAAAGAGCTTTGGCGAATTTAATAAACTTGGTTCAATGTGGTTGATGGAAAAATTTGTTCCATGTGAATTAAATAGTGTAAGATATGAACCTCTTTCTCTCAATAGTTAATTATTCAATTGTAAGACAATTAAACTTTAAATATATATGCATATAGTACATGTAATGATTAATATTACATTGAATTATGTAAATAACTGATGATATGTGTATTAACATAGTGAATGTTCGCTTTTATGAAGTTCTAAGCATTACTTTAAATATCATTCATAAAACTTTTATCTCATATATACAAACATGACAATATCTATTGAGTTTTCGTTTATTTTTTGGAATGTATGAAAGTTTAAATATTTTTTTAATTTAATGTAGATTGGAGTAAAATATCTGTATCTTTCTTCATTTCAATCGGTAATATCTGTATGCTGGTAAAGGTACGTATGTTCGTAAGAATTATACTGTGTCACATTTTTGACAATCTTCTTTCATTCATATTAGCTAATAAGAGAATTATTGAAATTAGTAAAGTAATGAAAATCAACATTATTGAAAGAAAGAAACTCTAAAAGCATTTACATTTCCAGAAATATATCAAAGTTCCTTTTCTTAAAAACACCAGGTGTATCGTAGTTTTTATTTCGTTAAAAGCTGAACTTGTAAAATAAAAATTTTCTATTAGTGTAAGGTAAACAAAAAAAATCAAGAGACAATCCGTATCATGAATGAAATTCAAGTCTTACATCAGATTAAAAAGAAATATTCTGAATCTAAATGTTTATGCCTATTTAGCACAAAATGTGTTTATTTGTCTGATAAATTTAACTAAAACTATTCTTATAACAGTATGTTGCCTTTAAACTAGGTAAAAGTGTTAAGTATATTTTCTGATGGTATTGATATACTTGTCAAAGAAGTTCTAGAAACCTCAAATGTCGAAAGAGCATATGATAAGAATCTCCTTTCCTATCGCTACGTCAGTTACAGGTTAAGGGGTGCCTTGAATGGATAAAGGTAATGTTTGTGCAAAAATATAGTAGTTCTATTTTGAAATGAGAAATAATTCGCTTTTTGTCAATTAAGGAAACTTGTGGTATTATTAAACAGAATGTCAGTGAAAGACATTGCGTTTGCATAGTGAATTATGAAGGTACTGAAAGGTAGTAAAGAAGGTGAATGAAAGAATTAATTTGAAAAAATAAGGTAAGGCTATCATTAAAAGAAAAAACTGTTTAAAAGATGTATGTTAGAATTAAAAGTAAGATGTTAAAATTTAAAAAGATGTAACAGAGTAAAACCAAAGAATACTGGTAATTCCCATCTGGAAAACAGTAATTTGAGTACGATATTGAAAAAGTTGGTTTTAAGAATTTCTTTATGCATGTGATGCAAAACAGTTGCTAGTTTATCATGAGTGCTGACATAGATGCAATTAGTGCAGGAAAATAGTAAAATTAGTATAATTAGTGTCTCTAAAACATGAAAAAATAATAGTGTGAGCAGTGTAAATTCATTTGAAGTACTGAAATATGACATAGACTAAATATCAGAAAATGTAAGAAATATTTTGGTATGTGTGGATGAAACACTGAACGTGGTTGTAAAATTAGAAATGAAAATTATCAACACACTTAAAGGTAATCGGGATTTAAAACTAAACATGATGTTAGAAACTTTGAAGACCATAAAACTATATGAGAAAGAAATACATTTAGATATAAATGGTATTAAACTGTAAAGTTGTGAATGGAAATTTCTGAGTAAAACCTGTAGATGATCTATTATGATCGAGGAATAAAACAAGTATTATAAAAATTGTAAGGAAATATTTGAATATGGAGTAAATGAAAACAATTTATATCGTCAAAATGAATAAAAAGGGATAAAATGTTGGACTTACGAGTGATGAGACGGAAATAAAAACATTATAATAAATAAGTTAAACTAGAATTAAGAAATATAAACACAGAAGGGAAATCGTGAACGTAAAAAAAGCAATTAAGAGTTATAGACTTAAGTTTTTTAAAAAAAATATTCGGTAATGTAAGGAAGATATTGTTGAACACGTGAAAGAAATTAGAAATTTTGTAGAAAATTTAGTAAAAAACTAAGATCACGAAAAATAAACGTTTCTTTTTAAATACAATTTCATATCACTAAGTTAAAGTGTGTATAGAATACTAGAATGGTTTAAAAAAAGTAAATGAAGTTAAAATTCAGAATATATTGAACATTATAACGTTAAAAAAAGTGTGAAATTGCATCTAAAATTAAGTAATGTAACAAATAAACAGCATGTGCCGGAACGTTTGTGAAATATAACATATAAGTTAAAAATCAGGGTATGCTGAAATTTATGAAAGGTATGAAAAAAAAAATTAGTATGTGGAAATTAAATAAAATATTACAAATTAGAAACGTTAAGTATTAAAAAAATATGACAGTAAATGAATATGTTATTATGAAAACAGAAAACCTGAGAAATAAGTTAAAGTTTCATGGAAAACTAGAAAGAATAAAAGTATCAGAATAAAATAGAGTAATAAAAAAAAATTATCTTGTAGTTACATTTTCATAACATGATGAACTATCATTAAAGGAAAGTCTTTTTTATATTTGTTTCTTTTACATTGTTTTCAGAGTCGCGCATTGAATAATTTTAACACCAGACTTAAAAAATATATTTCTAAAACATATAATTCACTTTTTCGTCAAGAGAGGGCAGCATCGCTATATCATCAAAATTAAGATGCAGAAAATATTTCCCGTTGCCAATTAAAAAAAAAAACTAACTTTAAATGAAAAGCAGGAGGTCTACAACTCAATCAGCAATCTAAAAACAACTCAACTCCACTCGAAACCACGCCTCCTGGTGTGATGACGTTGCCTTTGGTCCCGCCCTCTGTGTGACGTCGTTGGCCACGCCCACACCGCACACCGCGTGCAGCAGAACCCGTATTTTTATACTACTAAAGTGCATGAAATAATCATTGTAATCTACCACTATTCTAAAATGTAGAAACTAAAAATAAGAAAATACATTGACATATGATAGAAAGAAATGGTGTTAAGAATCATCAGCATTACTAGTAAATACTGCAATCCATAATTATTGCACTTTTAATACTATTTAAAAAATATTGCCGTTATGTATGTTTATTAGATTATCTCAATAAATGAATGTTGCAAATTAGGTTTTATTTTTTATAAATTTAAGTATATTCTATTTTCTTCGCTTACTTTTTATGTGCTTGTGATAACAAAGAAATTCATAATAAATAGAAATAAAAACTAAAATGTATTTTTTACTATTTAAAAAATACATTTTTTTTTATTAATTGGAAATTTTAGTTCTGTTACCTTCCTTCTGCTATTTATACTTTCAAACACTACTAGTTTATGTTTTTTTTTTTCTTAAATAATGCTGTCATGTATGTTGTTTGTTAGGTTATTATTTCTTTTTAGATATGAATATGTGAAGTTATTAGATTTAGGAACATTTTTGATCACATTTATTAACTACTTTATACTGTCTTTCATTTGCATATCTTGGAGATATAGGAGTTAATGGTTATATTTTTTGCTGTGAAACGCGAATAAATTTATTTATATTTGAGTTCAGGTAAAATACTAATTATGTTACCTTAAGAACCGCTTCCTAATTTATCATGACAGGGGCAATTTTCACTGTCTTTGAGATTAACAGAAATAAATGGGATAATGCTATCAGAAACGCTATTTTTTTTAACTCACATATATCTCTTTACTTTTATTTATGTCTAATTGAGTTTTATTTACTTATAATCTAATGTTATATATTTATAATAACGACTTTCATAATTACTCTCACTTAGGGAAAAATGATGAAATCTTATATAATAACTTAGAATTTAAGTTATTCAAAAAATATAGTTTAAAATAAGAATTTAAGTTATTCAAAAAATATAGTTTAAAATACTGAAAATAATTAAGGCTATTATTAATTATGCATAATTTAGTCTAAAGAGAAATTTAAAAACTTTAAAGTACTGAAAATAATTAAGGCTATTATTAATTATGCATAATTTAGTCTAAAAAGAAAAAATTGTATTATCTTCTGGTTTTCAGGAAATGATAAAATATTTAAACTTTAGAAAAATACAAGGAATACAAAAATTTAAAAAAGATAGAGATGCTTTATGATGGTGCTTCTAAGGAGGAGAACAGTGCTTTCGAGATCATATTGGTGGAGTAATATATCATATTAGCGGAGCCATATTAATGCAACAGTGCCTTAGAGATCACATTATTGGAGCAGTAAAACATGTGTCTTTTACCTCAACCATTTTATCAGTTATATGAAATAATGTGGTATGTGTGTATGTGAGTTAAAGAAAATCTTATTTCCTATAAATTCCAAATGTCTATGTTTGTTTCTAAAGCATCGTCTTTTCTCTAAAATTATTTCAGGTATTATTTCGATTGCATCTGTTTCTTGTTTTATGGCCTATGCATTTTTGAGATTTTATTTATGTTTTATATTATGTATCACGTAATAAATTTATTTAGTTTTGCTCAGCAGTGTTTGAAGAACTACTCTTCCTGGATAGTACTTTGGTTAACAGAGGCTGTTCGGTGCAGTTCGAGTGCGGTTTAGCTTTTTCTTTTTCCAAGTGTCCGGCCATTTTCAACAAAAAAAAAAAAAAATTCAGAAAATAGTGCATATGACCGTATAAAGATAACGCCACCACTGTTTCTCGTTATTGGGGGCGGAACAGTTTAAATATTTTAACAGATTCTCATAATTTATACTGTATTAGCTTTCAAATGCTAGACTGGATTTTGTAGGATCAAGTCGCAAGTAACTTTTCAGCTTCTTTGATGCTCTGGGACGCAGAAAATATGCAGGAAAACGCGTGACCATTTCATCTTCTTTACTTTTTATCATTTTTACGATACTTTCTGATACTTAACGCTTGATGGGCATGTAACGAAGATTTAGAAAAGAAAGAAAGAAAAAAAAAGGCTATTCTAAGAAAAAGCTTCAGGCAATATGGCAGAATTCACCGGCTCTTCAAAAGAAGAATAACTCATAAATGAAAAATAAACAATATAAACAGCAAAAGGAAACTTGACGGGGGGAAAGGGTGAAGTACAGCGTGCCTCTTGTGTTGCTTCCTCGATTTTGTTTTCTTTGTTCTTTTTAACTGCCTCTCCCAGGATGCAAGTGGGAACGTGCGCCAGAGTACGCGCGCGAGGGTGGTTACTTTCGGAACGCACACGCTGCCGCACCAGAACCTTCTTATGTAACTACCACACCTTCGCGGCTCCTTACCGAGATCACAGCCTCACTTATCTTGCCGCTTAAAAGGGGATCATACATATATTGAAGATCTCGAAACCTATTCCTTTAATAAAACAGGCGAAATCATTTTCAGCATAACAATACCCCTAAAATAACAGTGAAGGCAATGAAACTTCTTTAATCATTGTATATTCTAACCTGAACCTCGATTAACCGAAACGAGTAGGACGCAACTATGTTCGGATAATCGATTTCCATACTTAAAAATCGATTGTTCCAGTTCAAGTCTCTATTTTCGAAAATTAATCATTTATTTCAATTCTATTTTAGGAAGTTTCAGAATTGCTAAAGCTTCAAATTTCACTTACTCTGTTATTAAGTAACTGCTATCAGCCACATGAAACTAGATTGAAATGTAATCGGCGCCAGAGAGCAAGTAACTAATAAAAACAATAGCAAGCTCATAAACTCATCTTTCTTCACCTAACTTGCATTCTTCTTGAGTGAATGAATATCCTGAATGCAAAAAGGCAGCAATGTGGAAGTAAAGAGTATAAGAGCTTATACGAAAATAATTAATTATGTTATTATTACATATAACATTAAATACTGGCAGTGACAAATATGGGAAATGGGAAACCTATCTTACCTGAGCTTTGGGGAATTCGTCATCTTAAGATACAAGATATTTTACTATTTAAAAAAAAATAATTACTATCATATCAAATTTAATTAATTACTATTGCTTAAATCTCGAAGTCCTTCAAGACTGCGATTTCCGTGATTTCATAATCCTGGCTCTGAATCTCGGTTGCTTTAGAATTTCGTAAAAATCAAAATTTAAAAAAAAAAAAAAAAAAAATATGATGAGAAGAGACAGAGATTTGCAGCAACAGCATTGCCTAAAAGAAGAATTATTTTTACAACAGCCATAAAACTAATGTGAAAGTTTACCGATAGATTGCACTCATTGAATTCAGTAACGAATTTATATAAATGGAGGTGGATGATAAAAGATGTGACTACTTTGTTGAGTTTTTATTTCAGTTCTTTTGATAAATCTCCCTAAAAATCAGCTAGCCGCCCAACCAGGATAGTGGTTAGTAACTATGACTACCAAACCGAAGGGCCTGGACTCGAATCCTAGAGAAGGCATGGATGTATAGTGTCTGTAGTATAGATGTAGTGTATGTGTAAATGTATAGCGTCTGTTAAAAATTTTATCAACTTTGTACTATTAAAAGTTTTAGATCATTAAATAGATAAGTTCAATTACCTTCGAAATAGGGCTGCCCTGAACTGCCTTCTTTCCTTCTTGTCGGTATCCGTCTCTATGATGAACTTCGATTCACTGCGAAACACAGCTATAAACTTTTTTTAAGAAATTTTAATTCATATGAAAGATATCTACAAAATATTTACAAGTTATAATGATTACAAGCATAATTTATACGGAGACAGTCTATCGTTATACATCTGTTAGACGCGTCAGCCGTTCAACTGACTACTTTTAGTCTCTTTCGCCAGAGGGCGTCCGTGGAAGTAAAGTTCTAGTAAGCAAACGCGACACTCCCACCTTGAGGTCCAGTATCAACAGAGGATGGACCTCAACTGACCTGTAGTTCAAGTCTTTTGAGATTTCGTCATACGTCGAGTTCTGTACCTCACTTGCATATCGGACTCAGGTGTAAAGTTGAGTTCAAGAGGTATGAGGTTTTTAGTAGGTCTTATAATCTCCCCTTGTGCAGTTTTCAGTTTCACTAATTTAATGTGTCCGTCGTGGGATGGAAAAATTTCCACGATTCTAGCTAAGGGCCAGTTTATCCTTTTTTCGTTGTTGGACACAATTAGAAGATCACCAACTTTCACAGAAGATGGTTCGCGGATGAATTTTGAACTTTGTTTTAGTTGCCCTAAATATTCTGATCGAAATCTTTTTCGTAAATCTTTTCTCAATTTGGCTCTGTAAAGGTATCTTTTATTGATGGATTTAGAATCCAAAAAATCTAATTCAGGAACTCCTGTCTCTGGAATTTCTGCTAGAAACATTGCTGAGGTGAGAGCTCTTAAATCCTTTACGTCTTCTGAGAAATACGTGAGAGGACGGTTGTTCATAATGCTCTCGCAGTCACAAATGATTGTCAACAATTCTTCGTAGTTCAGAGAAGATTTTCCTAGTACCTTTCGAAGAATTCTCTTTAGTACTCCGATTAATCTTTCCCACCACCCTCCCCACCATGGCGAGGAAGGGGGAATAAATTTCCATTCAATTTTCTTAACTGTTGGGTTTTCTAAGATAGAATTCCAATCTATGGTCTCAAACAAAATATTTGATCCAATAAAATTGGTTCCATTGTCGGATTATACAGTGACAGGTCTATCCCTTCGAGCGATGAACCGCCTGAATGCGTGCAGGAAACTTTCGGTTGATAGAGATGAGACTAGCTCTAAGTGAACTGCTCTATATATTGCGCAAGTAAAAATGACGATCCATGTTTTTTGGCCTCCTTTTAAAACTAAGGGACCCCTCAGATCAACACCAATAATCTCAAAAATTAAAGCATCTCTTATTCTGTCTTCAGGTAGTGGCGCTTGAGGAATCTTATATGAATCAGAGTCGAACCTTCGACATCGTACACAGTTTTGGATAACCTTGCGTATGGTCTTCCTACTCTTTATGATCCAATATTTTTCACGCAAAGCACACATAACGCATTGTACTCCAGCGTGACTTAGCCTTTCATGTTCAGATTTGATCAGTTTTAATACTAATGGATGTTCTGAGGGAAGTAAAACTGGGTAACGAAAGTCAGCGTCATCGTCTCTCTGAAAGATACGTGTCTTCACTTTTATAAGGCCATTGGAGTCCATGATAGGTTCTAGAGCACGTATTCTTTTATCTTTTAATCCTTCAAAAGATTCTCGTTGGATGAGTCGGAAAACCACTGTTTCAGCTCCTTTTAGTTCTTCGACTGAAATTCTGCCATGAGTTCTTTTAGATGGTGGTGTTGTAGCATTTTTAATGAATCTAAAGATCCAAGATACGACTTTTATGATCTTTTCGAATTTTGAAATATTGTCAAAAAGGTTAAATTTATCTGTATTCGTGTTATTGCTGGCTGAAACCACAGTTCGTTTTCTCTCTCCATTTACTATATCGAAGTCAGGATGTTCTCAATCTGCAATAGGCCACTCTTCTGGAGGTCGATAAATCCAATCTGGTCCTTTCCACCATTCGGATTTCCTCAATTCTTTTGCAGAGCAACCGTGTGATGGCAAATCCGAAGGATTAAACTTTCCGGGAATGTGATGCTAGTGATCTGGGTTACTCAATTTTCGAATCTCATTTACTCGATTGGCTACAAAAGTGGACCAATTTCTTTCTGTTTTATCCAAAAGAGAGCATTTGTGGAATCCGTCCAGTAAAAAACTGGAGCCTTTTTTAATTTCAAGTCTTCTCTTATTGTATGAGAGAGCCTGGCTCCAATAGTGCAAGCGAGTATCTCTAGTCGAGGTATGGTAAGTGCTTTTAGCGGAGCAACTCTTGCTTTTGATTGTATCAATTGACAAGTGACTCCACTCTCACCGCTGTGTCTAAGAAAAATGCAGGTCGCATACGCGTCCTTGCTTGCGTCCGAAAATACATGCAGAGTGGTACTTTCGTCTATTTCGGGAAGCAATCTAGGAATTTTGATGTCTTTCAAATATTTTAACTGAGATGACCATGTGAAAAATTTCCTTGCTAGATAATTCGGCAGATTAGTATCCCCGTTAATTTTCTGTTTCCAGCACTCTTGCAAAATCAATTTAGGCATGAGAGTAACTGGACTAGTAAACCCAACTGGGTCAAAGATTTTACTCAATTCGGAAAGAACAGATCTTTTGCTCGATACAGGGTTTTCTTCATATTTTACGTGACAAGACAAAGTATCGTCAAACAAGTCCCATTTCAATCCCAATACTGACACAACATCTTCATAATCTTTATCAGAAAGGTTTAAAATTGAAGTTTCATTTTTTAGTCTATTATGTTTCCAACCTCTTAGGTCAAGTTTTGCAGTAGCCATTATTTCTCTAGATCCTTTGATAAATGAGTTTAATTCTTCAATTGATTCCACGCTCGCTACGCAGTTATCCACATACATGTCTTTCTTTAGCTTTGAAGCTATTTCCTGATGATGTTTTGGTACATTTTCCAAATGGTAGTTAATCGTGGCAGCGAGTAAAAAGGGGCTGGCGTTTACGCCAAATACAACCCTTCGGTGCCGATATATAGTCAATTTTTCAAGCTTTCCTTTCTCCCACCATAGGAACCGGAGAAAATCTCGATCCGCTGGGTTCACATCTATCCGAAGAAATGCTCTTTTTATATCCGAAATTACTCCATACTTCCCCTCTCGAAATTTTGTCAAAATTGTGGGGATCAATTCAAGATAATTAGGACCTTTTTCCAGGCAGTCGTTCAGATATACCGAATTTTTCTCCTTTGCAGATGCGTCGAACACTAGTCGAATTTTGGTAGTCGAATTTTCCCGAAACACGGCTCTATGTGGTAGATAATGCCCTTTGATCTTTTCTGCTTCCGAAATATCGATAGGTTCAATTATTCCCTCTTCTACCCAATCCTTTAAAACAGTTTCGTAGGCTTCTAAGGAATTCTTTGTCTGAAGGGTTTTCACACAAGACTTCAGACGCTTTTCTGCAAGGATTCTATTATCTGGCAACTCAGGATGAATTTGAAGCCATGGAAGTGATACCTGATACCTTCAAGCGTCATCTCTTTCTAAAGTACGGATGAAATAATTTTCTGTAGCCTTTTCTATTTGTTTTGTTTGCGAAAGAGCTGGTTCAGTTATTCCGATAGAATCAAGAGACCACAAGTCACAGATTTTTCTGTCACTAATGTGTAGTGATAAAAGAACTTCATTAAAATTCTTTCCCTTTACCTTCGTTCTCCCTAATATAATCCAACCAAGGTGTGTATTCATCGCTACTAAACTCTCCGTTACGTGTTTTATTTCCCCTGTAAAGAGTTTTCCGGCATAATCTTCTCCTACAAGCATGTGTATTTCGTTAGGGTGTTTTTCAAATAAACAAGAATTCTCATTAGTTACATCACTGGGAAAAATTTTGTAACCTCTTAGTTTCTTTAAGAATTCCCTATCCTCCAATTTTGGAATATGTGAGCATATGGTTTTTTGGCTCAAAACTTCCATTTCGCCTGTGAATCCTGTTTCTGGTTTATTTAACTTAATCAGATACTTGTTGTGATTTTCCCTTTTTTCTATCCCTCCAAAAAGCCCATGAGTCACACTTTCCTGACCTAAAGATTTTAGTTTTAATTTCTCCGCAAGAAATGTGCTGATATATGATCTGCTACTTCCGGTATCCAGAATTATTCGTATAAAATTGCTTTCACCATCTCCGTAAACATTGACAATTAAAGTTTGCAAGATTACACTTTCATAGGATGAATTATTCCTTAAGGCCTTATTTTCAATTTGTTCTTCCTTAATTTCTCCGTTTTCGTTTTTAAAACACATTATAGTGGCATGTCGTTGTTTACATAATTCACACCTTATTCTAGAAGTGCAATTAAAACTAAGGTGCCAAGGGTGTAAACAGCGATAACATATTCCTTTCGCTTTGCATTTCTCCCTTTTTTCTCAGTAGACCATAAAGATGCTTGTTTACACGTTATAGACTCGTGATCAGAAGAGTCGCAGAAAACACATGGTGTTTGTCTTCCCCGCAAACTTGCGTTCGTCAACTCCGAAGCTGTGTGTTTCTCAATAGGTCTGGTTTCACTCAGTTTGTTATGCTTTTGCGGCGCCGCCTTTGGCTGGACCGTCTGGAATGTACGTTCCCGCGCAACTAACTGTTCAGAAAGAAATTCCACTAGGTGATTCAAATCGTAATTTGATTTTCGAACTGTTTTATTATATTCCAAAACCAAATCTGCGGGCAATGTTTTAAGCAAAATAGGTGTTAATAAAGCTCCATATGTTTCTGAGGTCATATTTAATGATTCAAGACATCGAATATGTTTCTGTATATAATTGAATAACTTACGGAAATTTTGAATGTCATTAGAATCTTTTAGAGGTCTTATTTTCAGTAATTTATCTATATGAACGTTTATCAGTACATCTTTATTTCCAAATCTTTCTGTGAGGAGTTTAACTGAAGTTTCGTAATTTTCTTCGGTTAAATCGAAACCGTCAATGGTGTTATAAGCAGTACCTCCCAAAAAGGATTTCAAATAATTAAATTTGCTTATAGCGTCAAGCGTTTTATTTTGGTGTATCGCTGATGAAAAAGTGTTCCAAAATGTCAGCCATTCGCAGCTCTCGCCATAAAACTTCGGAATCGTAAGTTTAGGAAGCTTCACATTATGACTTTCGATTTTAACGTTTTCTATAATACTTTCACTTGACTGTTCAGTGCTTCTTAACACACTAAATCTTTGTTGTTCTATATTAATTTCTTTCAATTTTTTGTTAGCTTCGTATTTAAATGTAGTTATTCTTTCACGATATTCGTCAACACCGTTTAATTCCTGGTCTAGATAATTTATGTCTATTAATTTTTCTATATCGGCATCTATTTGTTTTAACTCATTCGATTTTTCATTTAAGAGTTCTAAGGAAATTTCTAGTTCCTCTGCATTCACTTCTGTTTTTGGTAATTCAGTTTCGATTCGGCCAATTAATTTTGTAACGGCAGCCCTTATGTGGCCGCGTTTCCTTTTCAATGTATCGATGAATTCCGTCATTGTTTAATATTCAATAATTCAACAACTATCAGCAATTCACTAATTATTTATGCATGTATTATCTATATAACTGATATCAATTTAGACAATTTCAGTAGTTAGGAAAACAGCAGTTACTGGCAGTCCCTGTTCGGGCGCCATGTTAAAAATTTTATCAACTTTGTACTATTAAAATTTTTAGATCATTAAATAGATAAGTGAAAGTTCATTTACCTTCTAAATAGGGCTGCCCTGAACTGCCTTCTTTCCTTCTTGTCGGTATCCGTCTCTGTGATGAACTTCGATTCACTGCGAAACACAGCTATAAACTTTTTTTAAGAAATTTTAATTCATATGAAAGATATCTACAAAATATTTACAAGTTATAATGATTACAAGCATAATTTATACGGAGACGGTCTATCGTTATACATCTGTTAGACGCGTCAGCCGTTCAACTGACTACTTTTAGTCTCTTTCGCCAGAGGGCGTCCGTGGAAGTAAAGTTCTAGTAAGCAAATGCGACAGCGTCTGTGGCGCATAGGGACACTCTAAATTTGCGGCGAGCAGAAAGTCCTCTGTAGAGCTTGGTGATAAAGAAAGAGTGGTGGATGATCCTCGGACTCGTTCCCCCGGCGTGCCCGCCTTCAAAATTGGTTGTGGATCTGATCAAAGTCGTACTGTCACCTGTCTGGTGCCCAAGGCTTTTGCGGACGAACAGATGTAATCTTGACTCCTGGTGACGATGAATTTCGTGAGTTTGCTCTGACTTCAGACAAATGAGATTCATAACAAAAACAACATCAGCTAAGCTACATTTGCCAGATCGAGTTTTGTTAGTGAACTTTTATCACATAAATATGGAAGGAAAAAGTGGAAATTTTCTATATCATATGCTGGACTATTTAAATTTGCCAGAAGAATCGGAGAAATCAGTCGTTTAGATGATCGTCCACGAAGCGCAAGATCGTCGTTACTGTAGTAGATCTTTGTTGCGGAATTCTTATTGGATGAAAAGGCAATTCATTCTTCATTCAAGAGATGAAATTGTGAACACTGGTAGTTCTGTCCGGGGCTCAAATTCCGATGAACGAGTTTGTTGCATTTGCGTGATTTTTTCCATATGTAACGTGTAAATGAGTCAGTTTCGCTCATAAAACCCTTCACGAAAATATCACTCGTTTTACGGATAGCTCTAAAGTGCTTTGTCATAACCAGATATACCAATCTCCATTCGAGAATAGAACTCTAACAATAATAAAGCATCACTAAATATGTTCATGTTTTTCGAACATATTCGAAGGTATCTTTACTGAAAACACGCATGTTAACAATAATTTAATTTTGTGTATTTTAAAAATAATTTATTCTTATAATTTCATTTTCGATTATCTGTTATTTTCAGTTCTAAATTAAGTACATATTCCATATCCTTGTCGTATTTCCTCAGCATATCTCTGTATTCCCTCTTAATGTATATTATGTTCAACTTATTTCGTACTTGCGTATAAGTTCATTTTACCTACAATGTTCCATGTCAACTTCATTTTACCTCAATAGCTTAGCTTTTCAGGTTTATTCTAGAGATAACACGTACAGAATGTGTCCAAGTTCACAAGTTCGTTTGGAAGACTTTTCAGATTTATGATGACGATCTCTTTCACTCTTTGGTGACATTCTGGAATCTACAAGTTTTCGATGGTGATAGTGTCCAAAGACTAGGAGCTCCGGTGGTGTATCTTTCTTCCCGATCCGTACACGTAAGTATCAATATGCCAAGTTCTTTACAATAACAAGCGCTTCTCTTCTTAGAAACTGTACCCACTGCACGAGTATTTTACCATCGGATTTGCAGAGTGGGAAACGTATGTGATGTAGCCTTAGCAAAGATCGAGCAGGTAACTGCGCTAGTTATTCAAAGTTTTGTGAACTGCATTGTGGAATTCCAGTTCACGCATATATACTCAGAAAGTACTTCATTAATCTTACGGCACAATTTGGTGAGGCTTTACTGGTGTTTTCATTTAAACAATTAACTGGAAATAATGTACTGTGAATGTGGCTGGATATGGCCTTTTGAGGTGAACCTGTTACCTGTTGTATTTTCTTTATGTGAAAGAGTTGGGATGTCCTACGTAACATTAGCGCTGTATAATCAAGGACAGGAAAAAGAGGACGGGGCACCAGAACTTCATTAGTCATTTTACAGGTATTGCGCCGGTCATTTTACAGGTACTAAGTAGAGTGCTTGACTACTGGACGTGCAGTCGGCTCGCACTAGAAGCCGGCCCAATAAGACATATATCAGATATTCTTTATAACAAAGTTAGACATTTTCACTCTTAATATTCACGAATAATATAATAAGTTATACAATACTTGCAATGATATTAACACATGTGATATTGTTTACACAAAATTACATTAAAACCTCACGTCTCAGTCTAAATCACAATGCAACATATACCTAGTTACGGTTAAACGTGTCAGTGTTTGCCTAGTTGCTACTATTAACAGTTTAAGACTAACTGCTGCCATTAACAGTTGTATAATGATGCTTTGAGCATACTAGCCAGCATCATACCATATGTATTTTTTTGTAATATTTGTAAGTACATAACTGTTTACAGTTCCTTTCCTTTCCTTTTATTAATACCGTGCTTTACTTGGTTACGCAAATTTTGGAATATTATAAGATTTACTAAGGTCTTAGCATAGTTTTTGTAAAGATACTCGTATTCATGCTTATTTCATCGATAAGGTCTGTATGTTATTGTTATTCGTAACTGGTTTTCCAATTATTATGTTAGCCAATATTAATATTCATGTTTTCATATTAATTGTATAAAGTTATATAAAAATATGCACCTACTTTTAACACTGTTCGTAAGTGTAAAGCACAATAAACCCAGTTTCACATCACACATTCAGTAAATAGATTTCTGTTCGATATCTTTGGAGAAGACACACGAGCCTCCGAGATCCTTGGATTGGACTAAAATGGTTGAGACGGAATTTAAATGCGGGATATACCAATTAAAATCTTTCATGTTGCTAGAACTGACGAACGCTATTCAGGCTGAAGTACAGTAGGCGCCGCTTAGCATAATTACGTTTGTCCATGTTTATTTTGATAACGTTAACAAAATAATAACATTAAATGAAGTGAAAAATTATCTTACAAAATAGAAAAAAAAAAAAAAAAAAAAAAAACTAATTTAATGAAAATTTTAAAAAATTTGAAAGTGTTCATATTTTAACTATCACCGAAATTTTTACGCTCCCGCTAAGCTCACAGTTAGCAGTCTGCAGTTATATTGACTGCTGCTAGCTTTATTACTAAGCAAACATACAATTCAAAATTAGAAAATTTTAAAAGCAGCGTCACAGCATATGTATAAATATCCCAATGCGGTGTTAAATGTTGACAATGCAGTTTTCTCAGTTAATTATATCAATGTTCAGGTTTCTTAGAAAAATGGCTTACAAATATTTTTGGCGTCTTTTTATTATTAATGCTTTGTGTGTTGGCGGGTTATCTTTAATTTTTAGATATCACGTTCTTTGCACTTATATCACATAAACTTCAATTCAACAGCAAAATCACAAAACATTTAATAAGAGCATATCTTTAGAATAAAAATATTTTATTCCGTACAGTGTTGCCATTGCTAGCTTTCAAATCGTTGAGTATGTTAATTAAAAATTCATTAACGCTTTATACATCATACATCTCTTATCACTGGTTCTTTTCTTAGCATAAAAGAGACTTTAGTCCCGAGTGTCATAGTAGCCTCAAAACAGCATGCTGCATTGAATCACTCTAAGCGGCGTATCACTTTTCAAATTGTTGCCACCAAATATTATCGCTTGTATTGTATTTAAAGATATTAAATAATGAAAAATCTGTATATTTCTCACACGGTGAAAAAACGATGATACCTAGGGCTATCAAATTTTTAATCAAGTATTCCTCCACCCGAATATCTGCACCTGGAAACCCGAATTTTCAATTTCGAAATTTATGTTTCATATTTTGTAAATTTTAGTGAATTTTTAAGAAACTGCAAGGTATGAAAGCTAGCAGTGGCAACACTGTACAGATTAAAACATTGTTAACTCCAGCGCGCGAGAGTGTCTATCGGAAATTCAAAAATTCAAAATATTTTGTGATTTTGCTTTTGAATCGAATTTTACGTGGCGTAAGCTCCAAGAACGTGATATTTAATAAATAAACGAAATACGCAAAATTTTAATAATAAAAAGACAAAGAAATTTTGGAAAGCCATCTTGGTACGAAAATTAAACAATTATATGAATTGAGAAGACATGGAACAAAAAAAGAAAAAAAAAAAAAAAAAAACAGAAAAATTGTATGCCAACAATTAACTTTGCATTTGAAATTCCAGACGTATACTGCCATGTTGCTTTTAATTTTTTTTTTTTTTTTTTTTTTTTTTTTTTTTTTTTTTTTTAATTTTGTTGTTGAATTGTATATGGCGTAAGTGAGAAGAAAGTAACAAAGCTATAAAAGACGAAAAATGAGTCAGAAGGATTGAATGCAAAGGCAAACTGATAGATTGCAAGATCAGCGAGAGTATAGAAAAACTTTTAAGAATCTCTTCGGGGCAACCGGTAAAATATAACACATCTGAGTTTTTTTTTTTTTTTTTTTTTTTTTTTTTTAAATACGTGTTTAAATCCTTTACGAAATTTTAATATACTTTGCATATTTTTATAGTAATCGTTTTCAGAGATAAAATAAGGCATTAGATGTCATGTATACCTACTTTTTCAAATGTTTAAGGTCTAATCCTCTTCTGACAATAAACTTCTGTCTTCACGTTATAAGTAGACAGAATTAAGGTCGGAGATGGCAATTTTCATACCTACTGCGAAAGGGCTCGTCGACATCCTTTATAAAGCTTAAATTACCAGTAAAAGTTCAATAGTCGTATTTTGAAGATTTTTGACTCCATTCGCATTACCCCATTCTGGAATTATCCAGTGTTGGACAGCACCATTTTGTCAACCGTAGAAATTTTTCCCAAGTTTCTTGCAATTCTTCTGCGATGTCTTTTTACTTCTTTAGGGCTGTTCGTGGATTTAAGACCCAAATTATTTTGCATACATTTTTACTCTTTTGAGAATTTAGGGGTAAAACGAGCAAAAATTTAAGTCTGTCCAGCAAGACGTTCGACGATTAATACAGCGGATTACATCGCTTGATGGAAACCGTCAGCTTTTCGTAATCACCATTTCGACCACTGAAACACCGTAAGAAAAGAAAGCAGTGGGTTTCAGCTTGCAAAAGTTCAAGGTCAAACATGAAACGTTCGTAAATTCAAGGTCAAACTAGGGCATTTTCTCTAACTGTTGCGTTATTTTTAATTTGTAACTTAACAGCAGCACATTAATTATCATTCCACTAGTTTTGATTCAGAATAAACAAATCCGACGAAATTAGCAGTAGCGACACGATTAATTAGATCAACCGTTAACGTCCAGTTTAATTTGTCATGCTTTGCTTTATCTGACGTAAGCATTCAAAGCACGTTATAGGTCTTGTATTTATGCCGAAATAATTATATGTATTTTACTTAAATTTTTGTGCGATGTCTGCTTGTTTGCATAGAATTTCAGTGAATGACTTAGGCGAAGTGTATATTACAGCACGAACGAAACTGAATTTTAAACAATGTATGAATTGTTTTAATATATAACAATGTATGAATTGTTTAATAATATATAAGAAAATTTCTGATGTGGACATCACATGATTTTCTTGTACAGCCTGTTAAATACCTTTTGCTGCACTTCATTGAAACTTATTTCCTCAAATTTAATTACATGTATATTTCTCATTCAGTCAATTCAGTTATCACTTCATGGGAAAGAAAAATGCTTAAAAACTAAAAATATCTTCATTAAAAATTGTAAAATAGAGAAATTTAAAACACCAAATATAGTTAAAATACTTAAAAACAATTCTTGCAACTAAAATTATAATTTCTATTGGAAAACAGGCCAACGGACAGGAAGACAAAATTTACGGTGCACAAAATTAATAACTTTTGCCACATTGTGCAAAAAGGCATTGAATTTGATGCACCAACTGAATTTTCAGTTAGAGTTTCATGGAGGCCTTGTCAGGCCTAGCCTCACTTGAACTTTTAAATTGTTGATAATTCTACAACCACTGCATGCAGATTAACTAAAGGCATAAAAAACTTAACGACAATATAAGAACAACGTAACCCATTCAGTTTTAAAACTGAAAAATGCTCAATTTACCAACGTATAAAATTGAAAAGACTTAGTTCACCGAGGCGGATAACAGAATGGATATATATATATATATATATATATACTATATGTTTGCTGCGGCCGATTGCAACTAAAAAAAGGAAGGAGTAAAACTTCCTTTTTCTGTTATAGCAGTCCCATATATAAAATTTCAACAGTCTGAGGCTATTCGTTTTTGAGTTTTGGGAGCTACATATGTACGTACGTAAAGACGTCACAAAAATTCTCTCCTGAATCCATTTCAAATGTATTTTACAATTCGCTTTGGAAAAAAAAAGTCCTTAACTCCGTCCGTAAATGCAGGTGACAAGCAAAAACGTGTTCTAATGGATTCGAGAACGGTTAAAATGGATATTTTCGGCGAAATGTGATACCTGAAATTTTTCGCGATTACAATACTTCTTTTACTTTTCACAAGAAAGTCAATCTGGGAATAAATAATACTTTTAACATTACAGCTTATCTCTGAACAAAGCTGTTAATAATTCCGTGCTATTGAAAAACTTTTGATTCCTACAAAACGTATAGGCAATTATCTGTTATCCAAAAGACTAACTAATAACGTTTGCTACGAATCAGCAAATTTTGCATGTTATTTTATTACGTTCTATATTATTATTGTAAGAAAAGATGAAGAAAGAAAATATTACAAGGAGTATAGCAAGGAAGTGAAAATTTAGTTGCAATACTTTATTTATTCATGCTCAGATCTACAATTGAGGTGAACTGATTGGTTACTATAGCCGCATGAATATATTTTTATGCGATACAAAGTCGTAATATAAACAGTACGCATATTGACATTGTTAAGTACTAAAATCTATAAGATTTTAATATATTTAGCATCTTTTTTATCATAAATGATGATGTTTTATGAATTTTAGCATACCAGACTTTTTAACATTTGTTTCATGAATCTAGATTACAAAGCATGTTTTCCAACTTTTCAAATGTCATAATTATCTAAAAGTGTTTTTTAAATATTGGAAACGATGAAGAGAAAAAAGAAAATATGAGTGATTTAGATGTACTGAGATTATCAATGTTTAAAAATGTTCTTACTCGAAACATTTTGTTCAGTGAAGTTTTTTAATTTCATGAGTTCATTTATTTTATTAATTTTACAGCTCATTGTTGGGAAAAGTTTGAATTATGGTATAAAATAAAAAAATAATGCACTTATCTACTTTAATATTATTCATTAGCCCAAAAATGACGTTAGTCGCGAATGGGCTATTAGTCTCGAAATATTTTCCATTGAAACAGTAATGACGACATCACTTTAAACGTCGTAACATTTTTCAAACTGTTGGCCATCAAATAGTATCGCACTTTATTATATTTAAAGAAATTGATTAGTGAAGAATCTGCATGAATGTATGAATGTTTCTCGCGTTACTAAAAAACTACAGTACCTAACAGCCATCAAATTTTAAATAACGTAGTCCTCCAACCGAACATGGGCACTTGGAAGCCCGAAATTTGAATTTCGATTTTGTTTTATTATCTGTTTCATATTTTGTAAAACTTTAATGAATTTTTTACTAAGAAACTCAAGTATTTCAAAGCGAGCAATCGCAACACTGTAAGGGAAAAAACACTTTTATCACAGAGCGGGAGAGTGTCTATTGGAAATTCTAAAGCTATGTTGTTTTTAAATATTTTGAGAATTTAATAATTTGGCGTAAGCTTCAAACAACAACTTCAACTTAATTTTATAATATGGCGTAAGCTTCAAACAACATCATATTTAATAAATAAAATAAACACATAAACGGGTAATAATAAAAAGACAATTTAAAAAGGTTTTGTAAAGCCATCTTAGTAAGACAACTGTACATTGATATGAACTGAGAGAAGACTGGAAAAAAATAGAAAAATATATGCCAACACTTAACGCTGCATCCCGAAATCTAAACGCATACTGTTATGCTGTTTTTAAAATTTTTGTAATTTTCTGTTGAATTCTATATCGCGTAATTGCGAAGAAAATGATGCTTAATAATAAAGCTAAAAAGACAAAAAAAAATGGGTTATTAGTACTCAGTGTAATAGCAGACTGGTAGTCGTCTAAATCAGCAAGAGCATAAAAAATGCTTAACAAACCCTTTTAGGCGATCTTTAAAAATCTGACACCTTTCTGATTTTTTAATCTTATTGTCAAGTCTTAAAATGCATACACAGGTTTAAAGCTTCATGTATTCTCTACATTTTTATCCTCCCTTCCTCATTCTCATGTCATTCGTACCATTCACTTATTCGATTCATTAGAGAATTGGGAGCTTTCTAATTTATTAAGAAACTAAAATATATCTACTTAAAAACAGAATCATTCTTCTCAATCTAAATTTATCCCAGGGTCAAGTGCAGTTAAGTACGTTAATTCAATTATTGAGATTCCGAGATTCGCATGAAAACAGTATATTTGTAATTTCTCTTATATTTATTTATACTGTAATTAGTATAGAATCACGTTTTCTTGATCTCCGATTAGTCAACATTCACGATAGTTCGAATTTCTAAAGATACTTTCCCCTCCTTTTTTTGTGACAACATATAGAGAAAATTCTCATTTTAGTCTGTTACTTTAGAATAAGCATTTCAAGGTCACTTCATCCCAAATCGTAGTTCATAAACATGGCAACGACTGTTATGGAAAGAAAAGGTCGATAATCCTCTAATTTGATAAAATCCGTTAAATTCCACTAAGCTGTGATGAAGAAGCATTTTACGATCTATGGATCGTAAAATTTAGAAGAGTCTTTACTATCATAAAGTGTCTATTTTAATAGACTATTATTATTATCACAAAAAATAATACCTATTTAAATTAACATAAAGTTCTCTTTCTTGTAACAAATTTCACCTATATTTTATAATATAAGGAAGTGGTTGACATTAATTTACGACACAGATACTGAGAAAGTGAATAATATCTGGCATTTAGTTGATGTTTATCTTGATATTGCTGAAATGATAAACGAAGAGGAAATTCTAAGCACAATACTGCTTCCTGGCAGTGCAAACAATGCTAATGAGCAATGAGTTTAGAAAATGAGTTTGTTACTGAGTCCCAAAATAGCGAATTTGCTAACTATGCATCAAAATCGTCGATTTTTCTGAACACAGGATGAAACAGAAACAGCATTTGAACACTAACATAATTATTTTATATGCAATACAGTGACAATAACGAACTATAAAAGCAATTTTTTAAAATGCTTTTAAAAATAATCATTTAAATTAATAAGTTTTAAGGCAATAAAAGCGTTCATTCAGAAGAGATTTAATACAAATAAAAACCTTCAATATTACTTGCATTACATTGAAAATTAGGAAGTATATCTATGTTCCTTGTAAACTTAAATATAAACTGTTAGAAGTTTTTCTCCTTATCTCGATAACTCGACATAAATCATTGTTGTTACTAACCTAACTTGTTTGAATCAGAACAAGTCCATGAATTATTATGGTGGTAATGAGTACTAGATTGTGTCTGTCGTTGGCAAGAGCATTGAAAACTATACAGGTGACAGTTCGACTTTGCTCAGTTCTGCCCCCAATTTTGATGGAGTGCACCCCAAGGTTCTTCCACTATCCACTTCATCAACTTCCACCATCATTAACCCCTCCATCAACTTCTCAAGAGGAATTTTGGCTCGCCGCATATTTTGAGTGCCCCCATACCCCCAAGACACTATACATTTACAAATACCCATGCCTTTTCCGGGATTCAAACCCGGGTCCTTCGGTACGGCAGTCAACGTCGCTAACTACTATTCCGTCTGGACGGCACATAAATCGTTTACTCCATGGCATGTCGACTTAAAGGCATTTCGAAACAAATTTCATCCTCTGCATTCACAGTTGGCATTTTATACAGATAAAGCTATGACTAATTCATTTCATTTTAAAATACACTCGTTCTGAAAAATATGGTTTTATCCATCGAATAATTCGGAATATCAAACAAATCTACCTTGACGAAAAAAATACCTCTTTTTTTTACGTACTTACTAATATGGATGATGCCCATAAACATGAGCTAAACCATGCATGTGCCATTATATTTTACGGCCAAAAGACTAAAGATGCTGAATATCAGATGTAACTCATGATGCGGTAAGAATCAGCAGGTAATCTAGATATTATGAGACAAAGCATCCATAATAAATAGTATACTAACCGAAGCGGAACGGTAATGGTTGATATAATTTTAATGCGCAAAATTTGTCGAAAATATTCAAAATTCCACAAATGGAGGACTGTCGTTTTAATGTCGTAAAAATAGGAGATTCGCTCATGCATGATAGTCTTGAGCAGCAGTGCTGAACTTATATACTAATCTTCGAAATCCAAGTATATTTTAGACGTTTGAATTCACAGGGGTACATTAAATGCAATCGCAGTTAGGTAGCGATTGTGATTTTTTTCTCAGATTTTTAGAATTGAAACTGAATCTAAAGTAATTTACGAATTAAATTTGATGAAACATTTTGTTATCTGCAACTATAACAGTTCTGTGTTAGACCAAGGTGCTAGGAAATGTCATAGGGCATTTTCTCACAATTTCGTTTATGAAAGGTATAATTTTTAATTCCCATGGCTTTCATAACTTCACTAGTCGCAAAATAAAATAGATCTTACGAAAAGCAATTTTCAAATCTGAACTCAAATTCTTAAAAAAATGTACTAACTTTGGAGTCTTTCGCTAGACTTATCATTTCAGGAGACAGATAATTATTTTTACTAATTGTCTAACGTTTTTAATGTTCTCATTCATTCGAAACTACGCAGAATTTCTTGACTAATTATCAGTATTTCTCCGTCCATCATTAAATCTTCCATGAATTGTGTAACGGTGTACTAATGAACAGTACGGTAAATTTAACCAAATAAAATCATTGGCTTGTGTTGAGAATTGAGCATTTAATTGATATTATGTGCAGTTTCAGTGGCATCATTGTTTTATTACGTTTTATACATCTGCCATTATTATTTTTGTCATTCTAAACGTTGTCATGTAAACAATAAGACGTACGTAAGTTTTAATGTCAACAGAGGTAAATTAGACCGCGCATACATTGCGAGACCGTTCAACTATCCAACGGTATGTCAGATTTAATGACTACGACGTGTACAATAGCATTCTGAAGTTGGAAGAGCCTAAAACATATGACGAAGCAACGAAGTCTCCTGAATACGGCGACTGGAAACGAGCCATGGACGAAGAAATGGCTTCGCATGCCAAAAATGGAACATAGCAACTTGTTGAGCCACCTAAAGGACGTAAAATCCTCGACAATAGCTGAGTTTCCAGAGTGAAGACAAATCCCGATGGCTCAATCGAGAGATTCAAGGCCCGTTCAGTTGCAAAAGGGTACATCCAGACTGTGAATATCGACTACGAAGACACATCTAGTCCGGTGTGTCGCTATGACACTATTCGAGCTCTAATTGCAACGGCAGCCAATGAGAATCTCAACTTATATCAAATTGACGTGGAGACGGCATTCCTTTTCGGTGACTTAACTGAGGAGATTTACATGCATCAACCTATAGGCTATAACGGCGGAAGTAAGCGTGTATGCAAGATGCTTCGACCTTTATACGGTTTGAAACAAGCTGGACGACGTTGGAATGCCAAGTTTACTGACGTGCTGAAGAAACATGGCATGATACAAAGTAAATCCGACAGCTGCCTGTTCATACGAAATGATTATGGACATAAAATGCTGATGGCGATTTATGTTGATGATGGCATTGTCACTGTTCAGGACAAAGCAGCATTCTTCACATTTATGCACGAACTCAAGCAACACTTTAACATTCGAGTAACGACGTTAAATTGTTTCCTTGGTCTACAAAGTTGAACGTTTGAAAGACGGCTCACTCTTCCTGCACCAAGAAGCATTTAGAAGAAAGATATTAGAGCGATATGGATATGCTAAGACATCACACATCCCAGTAAAGAAGTCGAGTCTCAAGGTAGACTATGGTCAACCGAATGATGACGGCATGATCAAGATAAAAAAGGCGATCAGTAGTTGGCAGTTTCCTGTACTTGGCGATGTAGCAACCGTATATTGCTTATGCAGTGAGTTTCATTCTCGAAAGCTGAACAATCCTACCGAGATTGATTGGGAAATCGTACAGACAACATTAAGGTACCTTCGCAATAACATACGACACGGCATTGTGTACAATAATGAAGATCATAGAAGTTTGATGTTGTTTAGTGATGCAGATAACAACAGCTGTGCAGAAACACGCAGGTCTTGAACAGGTGTTATTTCTTTCTATAGTGGAGATGCAATTACGTTGCGAAGCAAGCTACAGGAGGCCATATACAATTCGACGACAGAGGCAGAGATCATGGCAGCAGCTGATGCTACGAAAGATCTGATATGGTTGAAGAGCTTGTTCAATGAGATAGCTAATAATGTCTCATTGCCTATCCTACAAATTGATAATCAGATTACCATCAAGAACATCAAAAATCCAATGTTCCACGCACGCACAAAGAACATTGACCAAAGGTGCAAGTTTGTGCAAGATGAGTTCTCTAAGGGACGTTTTCAATTAGGCTATGTCAGAAGTAATGAACAACGAGCAGACATTCTGGCTAAAGCGCTTTTATCACCTCAATTTCATTTCCAAAAGAAGTTGATTGGTGTAAAAACAGTCAATAAGTAACGGTTAATCTATATGAACAATGACTATTTTCATGCTCGAAGGAGGCTGTTGATAATCGAGTATTTAATTGATATTATGTGCAGTTTCAGTGGCATCATTGTTTTATTATGTTTTATGCATCATTATTTTATTATGTTTTATGCATTATAATTTTTGCCATTCTAATTGGCAATAATAATTCTTCTTGTCATGTAAACAATAAGATGCACCTAAGTTCTCTTTACTTTTTTTGTTAATAAATTCCAAAATTTCAATTAGCCATCACTCTGTCTGTTAATTTTATAACAGCTTGTACTAGAATTACATCACCGTATCATTATACAACATTTGACACGTGTCTGTTGCTTTATTTCTGGCTTTACTGCTAGATATAGCTCATATAGCTGAATCAATAGCAGCAGATGTACTCTAGATCAAAGCAAACCATTATTTTCATAGATAGTACCATTCGTAAACCGACGATAAGCAAGTTCAGATGCATTACTAAATGTTGCCAGCAGAATTGTTGGAATTTGCTAAAAATTAGTCTTAAAACTTCGTAAAAGTACAGTATAATTTGATTAAATATGTTCCCTTTTTGAAACAGAAAATTTGCATTTTACAATAAACTACAAGGAGAAAATCTTTCAAATAGAATCATTATCTATTCTGCGAAAAACATTTCGTCCAAAATTAAAACATTACGTATCTAATAAAAATTTTACAGAAAATAAAAATGAAAAAATAAAATACCATTTTTAAAATGGCTCAGGTTTTAACGGTCGCCTGGAATAGATTTTTTAAGTTTAAAAGTTTAATGTGATTTATCAGTATAAATTATCAATATAAATGCCTCAAGTGGAACAATGAAACATTTTATAGGATGTTAAATGGAGGACGCATTTAGACTTAACACGGGAAAGTTATATATTTACAGTTAATTTGAAAAGAGAAGAAATATATAACATAACTGTCTAAAATATTTTATATTTCAATTAGATATAACATTTATTAAATGCAGATTTATTTAAATCAATCAATTAAAAAGTAAAAAAAAAATGTGTTACTGTACATATAATATATATATATATATGTAAGATAAAAATGTATGAATCAGAATTATAATATAACTATAAACATTAATTCTTCCTCTCTATTCTAAAATCGTAATAACTTATCTGCATTGCGTCATTCAAATTAATCATGCGATCTTACGTAACCGTTTATACCAGATGCCTCTTGACAACCAATCACCGAATTGTAAACCAAAACTTTTCGCGTGCTTCCATCTTTCATAACTACGCACTTCAGCTTTTGTTCTCTACTGTGCTAAGATGTAATTTCGCTGGCTTGCTTTCTATCCCAACAATATCAAAAATGTAAATCTTCTGTGGAAAGGCACGACTAGAGTGCCAAGTGATCTGTGGCCACATATGTCAATTGGAAATAAAAATGGAATTAAAATCGCCTCGACTGCCAAGTTCTTTAAATACTACACAATCAAAATTCTTCTTCAATATGGATGGATGCTAATTTAGAAGAGGTTTCAAGTGAGTCTTCACGTAGCTCTGGAAATGAGTGTCTGGATTTTGATGACGAAGATTAAAAGGTGTTCTTTCTTAGACAGATTGAGTATTTGCAGAAAGTATTACTTTGTATTTTTATTACTTTTCATTTAAAATACTGTAAATTCAGTAATAAAGTTTTATCCTTCAAATATAGTATGTATTAAAAAAAAGGTGCGTCTTATAGGTCGGTGGGTCTTATACGCCGGCAAATAAGACAATTTCTTTGAATTTAATGTAGGGCTCTAAAATTTAGTAGCAACAATTTGAAACTTGAAACGCCGTTTTATAGTGGACGATGCAAAATGCCGAAACGAAATTGACAACCGTTCTTGGCAAATTGAACCTTTGGGCTAAAAAAGTAATATTCTGGATCTTTTCCTCTTAAATATCTGAATTTGTAAATTAAGACTAAATTTCAAAGATAAATATGCCGAATGACGATAAATTCGAATAAAACGTGAAACAACACATTTACAGTGAACGAACATTTAAAGTGAAGCGATGCAAATCCTTTTGAGATAATAATGCTCTGAATAGCTATGTTTTGTACCAAAAATATATCAAAGTTTCCTCCTAATTTATGTTATTAGAAGTGTTTTTTTATCCTGTGAGTTTACTTTAAGCAACTGTAACTTCCCACCTGCAAGCATACAACTTCCAAAGATATAGTAAACAATTTAGTCACAATGCAAAATCTATTTTCTTTACATACATGTAACGGATAATGATTTAATACTCGGTTTCAAAATCTAAATTGTGCATTCATTGCTATCACAACATTGACCCAAAATATCATTGCCTCAAATGCCAAGCCCTTGACTGCCAAGTTAGTTCTGCCAATTTCCAAAACGTATTTCCCATTATCAACTTTTATCGCAATTAACGATGCCATTTAATAATAGATATAGATGGTAATTGCAATCTAGATCAAAGAAGGATAACGCTTCTATACACTGGACAATTTTAATTCCGTTACTTAAATTAATTCCTTTATATTTATATAATTATCAATATAAATGACGCAAGTGGAACAGTGAGGTTTTAGACCGATGCTGGTACTAAACGGGTCCGGGTGCGAGTCACGAATTTGCCATTTTCTAACTTCGGGCAGTATTAAATTTGCTTTTTTGCAACTATATATGCGATCATTACCGGGCTGAGTCATACCCATTATTAAAATACAAAGAAAGCTATTAGCTTTTACTCATAAATCATAATTTTAATTATAAATAAAATAGAAATAGGCATTGTGCTTAAATATTGAACTGAATATTTTTGAGGAAGTAAATGCCAGATATTACTGTAACTCCATCTTTAACATTTACTCAGTAAATTAGTTAAATTAGTAACAATTCAAATTTTGAAAGTTTGGGATTATAGGTATCTTTAGCCAAGTTTCGGATTTATTCTTTAGCCAAGTTTCGAATTAAGTTTTCTTTATGTTATGTTAAGCTACTGCGACATTAATCATAAGAAGCGACTTGTCAAGAGCAGCTATTGTTTTATGAGATCAACTTTAACCTGTTTTCTAGACAGTATGGCTAATAGCCACTTTCCAGTGTGCTATCAAGCATCTTGATATAAATTTTTCATCTGTAATCATCATCATCTTTTCTAATTTTTATCCTTAAAACCTATTTTCGTGTACGCAATATACGTATAATGTATTTAAATAGGAGTAGATTCAAAATATCTTAATCATATATATGAAAAGGTTCTGCAAATGATACGGCTGCCGTCGCTCTCAGAATGTGAAACAAGTGAAATAAACTATATTAATAAGTATTCAGTGCGGCCGCTCAAATGGTATAGAAGTTAGGAGAGTCGACTGCAATATTGAAGGGTCCAAATTCAAATTCCGGAGAAGACATGGATGTAAATAGTCTGTCCCCTCATAGGAGGTCAAGGTGGCCGCCTATTAAGGGCCTCCACAATAAAATGGACACCACTTCTGACCTTAGGTATGGGCAATGGCCACCTGACTGAAATGGCAAATGGCCTTAAAATGGCTACCTATAATACTCAAGCCCCTTGATATATGATATTAATCATAAAACAGCTGTTCTACACAGGATCCCGAACACAATTAGCATTAAAAAGCCTGTTTAACTAGAAATTAAATCCAAAGATTCGAGTCAGTTAACTTGAATCATTAATTTGTTAAGAAATTTAAAATTATGAGAAAAACAGGAAGATAATAATCTCAAGAGAGATAAGTTAAATTTTACTGCCATACTTTTATTTAAAACAAGAAAACCTTCGTAAATGAATCAAATACATCAATAAAAAAATAAATTTCATATAAAAAAACAGCGCTGAAAACTATTAAGGTTTTATACTATTAAGGTTTATATCATCTTGGTCTTACTGATAATGTGATGCATATGAAAGTTATAGACAAATAATTTTCCTACACCAATTTCATGACACTAAAAAAGATTTCAAGTCTTTCTCTAGACTAAGAAAGTTTGAAAACAATACATCAAAAAAGACATCGGTCTTTCAAAGGCCCTTAGTGGGATTAAATGTCTTATAAATGCTTAATGTAAAGTTGCTAGAGATATGTTTAGTTTCAACAATAACTTTTTCAACTGAATCTGTTTGAGTTTCTGACTTTTACATCAGAATGTTGAAATCTATACCTGATGAAGTTTATGCTCTGTTGTTAACAGCATCTTTCAAAATAATCAATTAATCCAGAATAGCTGTGTTTTTTTCCGTCTTAATGCCTTTCACTCTGTTTTATCGGATAAAATCTAACAATAGCTGGCTTGAGCGATTATTAATAGCAACGCAATATAATACGATCAAGTAATGTTAGTATGATTTTGAATATTATGAAAAAGGATTTTCTCCCTCCTTCCGTTATGCCTTCGGGGCATAACGATAGCACACTCGGCGCGTATTCGAGAGGTCCAGGTTCGAATCCCGGCGAAGGCATGGCATATTTTTCACGTCTTCTGCTTAATAAAAACCTAATGACTCTAGAAGTGTCATCCGAGCTAAACGATGGCTAACAATAATCCGCTACTATCAGGATTTGGTGATTGGGTCCCCTAACCCGCTGTCGCCCTTTAAAAAGGAGAGTATATAAGATATTCTCTTTCTCGTTCCAATATCTATATTGATGTTAGATATTATAATCCAATATTTAACATGGTGGTGTAACGATAGCACACTCAGCACGTATTCAGGAGGTCTAGGTTCGAATCCTGGCACCACATTTCATCAGTCATGAATGTGGATTCTACAGTTGGGCATTCTTGGGCAATTTCTCACCCTTTATTAATTCGAATGAATAATTCATAAGAGGATGCCCTCCGTATATATTTTGATTAGATTCCGACAGATGTATATGTTATGTATACTGTATTGACTTTTTGTGCTCAGGGTTGGATTAACCATTAAGTAATATAAGTACGCGCTTAGGACATGAGAGAAAGGGGGACCAAGTCAAAGAAGGAATGAAGAAAAATCGGCAAATCGGCATAAGAAAACGAAAGCCTGTTAAGTGCTTAGGACTTCCAAAGGTCTTAATTAGGCCCTGTATGGGTTGCATTTATATGCTCATGATGTATTATGAGCCCATAACAGTACGCTAGCAATGCATCTTAGAAAGCCACAAAGCTTTGCACGTTGCTCTTATATGTCTTAAAGCTTCTTAAATAGTGGAAGTAGAGAAAGAATTTCTTTTAGTTCAAGCAAGGAGAAAAAGGCAAGGTTAAAAAGATCTGAAATTTCTTTTTGGAATGTATTTTAGTTAATTGAATCTCATAATTACACAAAATATTAGAAATATATTACACGATAAGTTCTGCATTTTGTTCACCAGTGGATGTCATTATTAAGCCAACTGAAAACTATACCATTTTACATCATCCATAGGGATAATTATTGCATTTATTTTCTCGAATGCATTTTTAAATTATGATATAGTAACAAATGCATCAGGTTTTACCATAACACGAAAAACTGGAGGAATTACGCTCTGCTAAAATCCATTTTTCTCTGCTGCACTTGGCTAATTACTAATATGGTAAAAGTCATTTTTCTTCGAAAGCAAATACAATCTTAAAATGGCAGTAAAGTTTGCTTTTGTAATAACTATTTATTTAAGATTATTTATGAAACTTAAAACAGGTAAGGAAATTTTGTACGCTATATTGTTGGACAACATACATCGCAAGGATTAATTTCGCTCGTAATTTATATGGACAACGTTTTTTTTTTCCCCTTACTTGATTCAAACAGAATGAAGTAATCAAAAAAAAATCATTTCATGGCATTTAATGAATGCAGGCAATCAATTAAGCGATTATTTGTAAAAATCATTTCTTGCAGTAATTACTTTAAATAAAATCTCTTCAATCGTTTTCATGTATTTTTGAAAACATGAAAAACCATTGAAGAGATTTTATTTAAAGTAATACACAATGTAAACACGAATTAGTTTCATCATTTCCGTAAAGATGTACCTACCTGTACATTGTTCAGATCTATATTAAATGAAGGAATGCTACATGATATAGGGGTAAACATTTTAAACTGAAGTATTCATAGCAACTTATTTTGTAACTCTTATTATTTACATACTTTTTTTGAAAAATTAAACAAATCATAATATTTTTATTCGTTCATTCTTTAGCTGCGTATAGTTAAATTTGTTTTAAAATGTTAGCAGATATGCATTAATTCCTAAAAGAACAGATAGCATAAGACATGAGAAGCAGAAGAGCAGAATGAAGTTTAGAATCGTTAAAATAACCTCGTAAAAAAAAAGACTTTGTGCATGAAGTAGATTTCTGTTCTTATAAATCAAAGGAAATCAAATATTTAAATCACTACGACATTGTGAAAATACAATACCTTCAACACTTTGAAAGACAGATTATAAATTAAATTCGATATTCATATAGAGGTCCGATTTTAAATTAATTGATAAGTGGTTGAAAATATCAAATAGAAATGATATTCCGAGAAGTAATTCAAATACTAAGCCTCGCGCATTAATTATCTTTATATTAAACTTCAACAACAAGCTACAACTGCCTTTTGTTTTGGAATAATTTCCCCATCAAACTTTCTACATATAGCGAACAAAACATTGTAAACGATTTGACCTGCTCTAGCAGATCATTAATGGTTGAACCATCAGCCATGTGTACTCCCTTCCATGGAATGCATAGAAACGTTCTATTTATTTCTATTATTTAAATATATTATAAAAACCAAATCGCAGTCGGTCTATTAAATCTCAGCGGGAAGCCACCCACGCATAACGCAGAGGCGGCATCTGTTGGCACTTTGATAAACTATTCACTCATTTATTTCCTCGCCTGCTTTTTTGCTTCATTGTATTACATAAACATATTGCAATTGGTTATCTTGCTTTTGACGCTTGTTTTCATTTAAGGGTCGTTCAACCAGGTGCTCGTGGAGGGTAGCTTCTGTTATTCGATTATATGCGTGTCCTACCTGAGATGAAAACAGAGCCATTTTTTTAATCAAGTTTTCAATTTAAGGTTGAGATTTTATTTACTATGGCTTTGTTTCGTTTGGATAAAGAGCTGAAATACCTTTGTACAGCAGTATTTCATAAAATGTTTGCATAACAGGAAGTAATAAGTTTTCAGTGCAAAAGCACATTATTGACTACAGATTTTAGCAATAACTACTGATTAAAATATTCCATCAACGAAGAATCCGCAAAGGATTCTTTCAAAATCTTTTCTTGAATTGAAAAATATAACTTCTTTCTCCATTATTTTCAGAATAATTTCACAGGCGCAAATCAATCATATTTTGAATTTATTTCATTTAGTGTTTAATCTTTAACTTACATTTCACATTTTAGAAGCATTATTGCCAGAAAATTCTGATTTTTTCAATTCATAAGAGAAAATAAAAGTAGCTACCTGCGAATTGAGATGCAAAAGAGTACTTCCATCGCTAAAATTTGTCTCTTTCCGACAACTTCCTTCGACTTTTCTACTTAATATGCTTTTACGCAATGAAATTTTATTTTCCTAAACTTTTCGCCTAAATTTAACATGATTAATTTTACTATACCCAAAATCAATTATCAAATTTTACTGTCAAAATTCAGTTTGATTTAGCAAATTAAAAAATTTTGAGGTTTGAAAAAATTTCAGCATAACTTGCACATTAAGAAATACTTTTGCTGTAATGCTGATATAAAATCAGTCGCTCAGTACCATTTATTTAATATTTGGTTCTTCTAATCCAAAAATTCCATTTTTATTACATATAACCAGACAGAAACATGCCGATATGGTTTTTATAATATTATTCGCTTGCGCGGCCGGCCGCCTAAAATTGATATTACAAGAAAGATAGAAAATGATTTTAAGAAGTACAAATAGTGTAATTTCATGGGTAATATTAATATATAAATAATAATTAATAATATAGATATTATAATATTAATAATTAATAAGAGAGAAGTTAAAATAGTGTTACTAAATGCCCAGCTACGGTAAGATAGCTTTCCCGCAAAGCGAGTTTAAGGTTGCCAGATTGGTTAAGAAATCACCAATTTGGCGACAAAATTGGCGATATGCCATAGAAGGAGCGAGAACATTCTGGAACGAATAATTAACGGTTTGCTCTAGAATGTTCTCGAAGGCATGTCCAAAGCTATATAAATACTGTCTGTACGCAGAGTAGCAGTGTCGTCAGATTTTCGGGAAGATGTCTTGAGTTAAGAGAGCGATCGACCGAGTCGGGAGCTATATTTAGTCTTTTGCCGTGAAGCTGTCTTTACCGTTATAAAAGCATGATAGTCTAAGGCTGTGTGCTGATTGTTTCAGCGTATTTGTCGTAGTTTTCAATGACTGTAAACGTGTTTTTTTTTTAATATTGGCGAATAAATTGAGTTTTGATTCTTCGTGAATCACTCCAAATCCACGAACCCGTAGAACGCAACAATATTGATAACAGAAGAACAATAGCTGCATTTCTTGCTTTTAAATTCCTTACTTTGTTAAACAGTATCAGGCATTAAATTTGAAAGAAAAATAAAAAAAAAAGAAAAAGAAAAAGAAAAGAAAAGAAAACCTGAAAGGTTTCATATTTAAAATTACGTCAAAGGGGGGTTTAAAATAAAAGGGGTTTTTTTTTTTTTTTTTTTTTAATTTTGTGTGTTACTTTTATTTATTAAATTTCTTCGCCCTTAAGCGCCATAAAATTCAGTTCAAGAGCAATATCGCAAAATATTTTAAATTCAGCATATCTTTAGAGTTTTCAATCATCAGTCTCACACCCTAGAGATAAAAATGTTTTTTTTTTTTTTTTTTTTTTTTTTTTTTTGTACAACGTTCTCATCGCTCGCTTTGAAATCCTTGAGTTTGTTAATCAAAAATTCGTTAAAGATTTACAAAATATGAAATCGATAATAAAACAAATTCCAAATTCCCAAATTTGGGCTTCCACATGACCATATTCGCAGTAGGATTATGTCATTCAGAATTAGATGGCTCTAGGTACCGTTTATCACATTGCGAGAAACATACATACATTTATGCAGATTCTTCAGATATAATACAGGGCGATAGTATTTGGTGGCAACGATTTGAAAAGTGATACAGCCTTCTAAAGGTTTCGACGCAAAATGCCAAAACGAATAGTCCTTTAGTGTAAATTGCCTCTTCGGACTAATAAGTTACGATTTAGCGAATGGCAACACCCTGGTTCTTGGAATACAAATTATTTAATTTAGGGTAGTTGCAAAACATTTCGTTTTAATAGGTGAGTTTTCTGATTAAACTTGAAATACTTTGTTTTGCCGAGTGGCAATACATTGCTTTTAAACTGCTCAGTATGCTAATAAAAATTTCATGAAGTTCTCCCGAAACATAAACAAGATTATTAAAACTAAGAAAAGAAGAATATAATAAAATTAAAAAATCTGAAAGGTTTTAGATTTTATATTACTCCCAAAGGGTCGTATTTTTTCAATTGCGCACAACACGTTTCGAGAGCTTGGGCTTAAAATATTTAAAAATAGCATATATTTAAAATTTCCGATAGACAGTCTCGCGCGCTGGATATAAAAATGTTTTATTCCGTACAGTGTTGCCACTGCTCTTTTTGAATCGTTGAGTTTTTTAATGAAATAATTGTAACAAAGAAAGTTTTACAAAGTATGAAATATATAATAGTAAAAATATTGAAAGTTTGAAATATAAATATGAAATAAACTCCGAAAAAACAAATTCGGAGTTCAAAATTCAGGCCTTCAGGTGCCCATATTTGGATGGAGGACTACGTTATTCGAAATTTGATGGCTCTAGGTTCCATCGTTTTTTCACAGTGCGAGAAAAATACATATATTCATGTAAACTCTCCATTATTCATTATTCTCTAAATATAATAAAGGACAATATTATTTGTGGGAATAATCTGAAAAGTGTTTCAGCGCTTTAAGTGATTAGAGAAAAATATCAGCCCTTCTGAGCTAACAACCCCCCCCCCTCGTTTAGGCTAAAAATTCTCACGTCAAAATTCGGTTTTTGAGTTGCACATGTTCAGGTGGAGGATTAAGTTTGTTCAAAACTTGATGTTTCTATGTGGGCGGCATTTTCCCACAATGCTAGGAACATACATACATACATATAGAGTTTTCTTTATTTAATAATATGTAAGAGAGATGCTTATTTATGAAATTTTATGACGATTTTTTATAACAAGAAAGAAATGTGTTGATAGACATTAAAATATGCAATAGCATTCAAAATAACACATTTTAAATGTTTTTAAATATGACGAGAATTGCAACGCATGCGAAATCAAAAAGATGAATTAAATAATGGGAAAATCATCGAATGAATACCAGTAACATATACCTATTAAAATTATACTTAAATACAGGACATTTTTATTGGAACAATTAGGCGCTGTTTTAAAAAAAAGCCTGCTTGCTACATCGATGGCTGTTTTGTACAATTGATACGTCCTTTACCTGAACTTTCAAAAATGCTGTACGACAAATCGCTTTTCAGAAATAAGGTCGTCAAATCAAAAATATATATATAAGAATATAAATCTTATTACTAAAGTTTGGTTTTTTTTATTATAAGTGAATCACAGTCTATTACTATAAGCATTATTTAACGATTTTAAAATACAATGTCAATATGAAGGAAAAAAAGGAAAGAAAAGAAAAGGAAAACGAATTAATGTCATGTTGATCAAGAACTGATTGATGATTGAAAAACTATATTATTCGGAAAAGCAGCACACATTTCATAGATTCTCCCAAAGTAAGATTTTTTTCCGTTATTATAGCTTATACTGTAAAATATGGAAGTAACTGCCATTGATATTTGAGTATTATTTCAAAATATGCATTGCAGAGTCCAACTGAGATGTACTAATTTAGAGCAATTTTTTACAAACATGGACTAATTTAGAGCCTGTGATATAACGAAGGGATTGCAAGAAGGTTTTATCAGATATTGCATTTAATGGGAAAGGTACAGTAAATGAGGTGATACACGTGAACTCACACATTACATATGAAAACTCTAAATAAAAATATTGTGCTCGTTAAAAAAACGCGGCACGTGAAACTTTAGAAGCGAAAAGATTGATTTCTTCATACCGTATATTCCAGTGTATAATGCGCACCTATAATTTCAAACCCTATTTTTTTAGTTTTTAGGTGTATTCGTTGTATAACGCGCCCCTTTTTTTTTACTAAAAAACTTGAAAGTTACATGTGCGATGCTCTCACCTTTTGATGTCGTTCATTTGAGGTTTTTCGCAGGCTTTCGAACAATGGTATACCGAACTGACAAGCGATAAGGGGAACAATATGTATGTGGGAGAAATGCTTGGAGAGAGTAAATAATTCTGCAGAGAGGGTTAGTTTTATTCAATGAAGATGTGCACAAGAATGTTATTCTAGATGTCCGAGAAAAGTGGGGAAATAATTTGGGATACGAATTTTCTACCGATCCGAATGAATTCACAGAATTAAGAGTCAAATTTTTCTCTTATGCAGAAATCAAATTTCTGTATGCTTATTTTTAGTTCAAAGGGTCAATTTGCCCAAAAGGACTAATAATTTCGTTTTGGCATTTTGCGTTGGTTCACTACAAATGTAGTTTCACTTTTCAAATTGTTGCCACTGAATACTATCGCCCTGTATTATATTTAAAGAAATTAAATAATGAAGAATCTGCATAAATGTATGTTTCTCGCATTGTGTTAAAACAACGGTACTTAGAGCCATCCGATTCTGACTAACGTATAATTCCACCCGAGCACAAGCATCTGGAAGCCCAAATTTTGAATTTAATTTTTAAAAAAATTCACATTTTAATTTGTTTCATTATCTATTTCATATTTTGTAAAATTTTAACGAATTCTTGATTAAAAAACTCAACGATTTCAAAGCGAGCAATGGCAACACTGCACGAAAAAAAATTTATCTCAAACGCGCGAGACTGTGTATCGGAAATTCTAAATATATGCTCATTTAAAAATTATTTTACGCTATTGCTGTTGAAATTAATTTTATAGTTTTAGTGTGAAGACCATGATATTTAATAAATAAAGGTAACACAGAAAACGCCCCTTTGGGCGTAATGAAAAATCTGAAAGCTTTCAGATTTTTATTTTTTTCATTATTTTTTAATCTATTATTTTTATATCCGTCGTATAATGCACAACTGTAAATTTCTCTTTATTTTTTTATTATTTTTTTAATATACGCGTTATAAGCCATCCTTCATCCTACGGTTAGTTAAGACTATGGTTCAAAAGTGATTCCTTTATTCAAAAGAGAAATTTCCCGGCATAGGTGAGTCTAAGATAATGAAGTGAGCTACTATCGGATTAGGAATACAGAACTTTCTTAGGCTTTCATATTAGGAATGCCTTAAAATATAGCCTGGAATATAATAATCAATAAATTTTCAGCAATTTTTGTGAAAATTCCAAAAACTGTGAGGGTTAAGTGAAGGAATTCTTTTCATTTTTCCAATAGTTTGGTTGGTATTTACTACAAGTTGCTTTTTTTTCCCTCTCGTCTGGACACCGTGCTGAAAATTTGGGAGTTGTTTAGATAAGCATATGGAAATGTTTTTTCACCATCCTTCTTCTATGAAAAGAAGGTACAGGGAAACTGGAATTAGTATGCAATGACTGATGGTCTGCTATTGAAACTGTTATGTGAGAGATCAGACAGGATGTCTGCAAAAGAAAAATAGATGGTAAGATGAAGGTTCCGTTTTAAATTGCAGTACTTCATTTAGTCAGTTTATTTAGATTACGGGTAGTTATTATAAGTAAAATTTGCATGCATAAAGCATTTTTATTTTCGACCAAAGCACTTATTTTCGATCAAGTACTAATTTTTAAGTAATTTTTTTAACCTTTTACAGCTTCTTACTTTCGTTAAACTAAGTCTCTGATATTGATGAGTATGTGTTATAACTGATTAAAACATGTCTATTCCGCTTAGAGATGTTACAAGCTGGAAGCAAGATTTAAATTGTACAACAGTAACGATTTCGCTTCTTGTAAATCGTTTATAGCTTCACAGTAAAGAACGCAATCATTTTCTCACAGATTACAAGAAATATAAGTTAAATACAATTTTATTTAATTAAATAACATAAAGCGAATTTTATAATGACACAGAGTGAACTGCCGGGTTAAATATCTAAGATTCAATATGGACTTTTATTTTTTATTCAGATAACCACGAATATAGGTTTACAGTCATTAGAAATTACGTTTGAATGATCCCAATTTCTAGCAGGTAATCTTTCGGCCAATAAATATCACTTTTAATATAATTTCTAAATACCTTACGTAGATATTACTTTCCTTCAGCCAAAATAATTAATGACTTGTTGGTACTCAAACTTCAATTATTAATCTGCAGTCTATTCATAAATATGGATAATCCATAAGAAGTGCATTTATCACTTTCTGGATTTTCCACATCAATCGCAAAACTGAGAATTTCTACTGTAGGTTAATGAGGCCAAGGCTACCAGTAATTGAGATAATTATCTCTCATTAAGATGTCAGTGAATTTTATTGGATATTTCCCCTTGTCGCATGAATTTGTCACTAGCTTTCTGTCACACCATTGCCTGCAGTAATTTTTTTTTTTTTTTTTTTTTTTTTTTTTTTTATCTGGTAAAAGTAATTGGGTCGTCATTCCTAGATAAAGAAAGATAATAACTGAATATTTTATGAATAATTGCTCCTATTTTGCTATGTAAACAAACTCTGTATGCCTTAAAGTGTATATTATACGAATCCATTTGTCTTAATATTGCGGTTTTAGTCTCAACAGTCTAATTCCTGTTTGTATGTTAAACTACTCCAAGTAATATAACTTGCAAAATTAAACAACTAAAGGCTTGAAAATAATGCCCATTTTTTATAACTAAAAAACTGAAGTAATAAAGTTTTACATTGTAACTGCCATAATATTCCCAATGAGCGCACTTTGAAATAAAAATAAACAAACTTTTTATTTAATTTGCTTTGGTATGTAGCCGTTTGTTTTATTCATCTAATAAAATATAATAAGTCAGCTTTAATAATTCAGCTTTAACAAATTTCTTTAAAAATGTAAAGAACAAGAGGTAAAACCTTTCAACTATATGATTCAAAATCGATGTCCGATTAACCTAATTTATATTTTTAAAATAATTAAGTTAATAGCTTTATAAGGATTAACTTTCGATGAATTCTAGAAAGAATTCATCTAGAAAGGAAGAATCTAAACAAGGTTCTTCTAGAAAGGAAGTATCTAAACAAGGTTTTTAATTGAATTCCTAGGGTATACTAAAAATATCGTAATAATCAAAAATTTTGTTCCAAAACAAAAGTGTCTAGAAAAATTAGACTTTACAAGTGAGTTAATGTCCGTAATCATACTTGGAAGAACCTTTTAATAACCTGTTCCTTAATTTAATGAAATAAAGCAACTACCTTAAATAGTTGCAAGATGTTGATTTTAAATGGTTCTAAATTTTAAAGAAATCATCTGACAAGTACAAAATCTTTTGTTTTGCATAAATATGCACAAAGGCATACTTTTAGCGCATTTTATTACTACTTTTATTATTACTATTTTTATTACTACTTAATACTTTTAGCGCATTTTATTACTTGTCGTACCTATCTGTATTTAACTTAACAACTGACACTGATATTTTTCACAAGAGTTCCAGAGATTTTTTTTAATTCTGCTTACAATGAGTTAATGCTTTGTAAGAAAGCATTTAAATGTGCTTTCAAATATCTTCCTTAGATCATTTTTTAGGTCTGATATAGCTGCTTACATAATTTTTGAAATATCCTTCAGTGAAAAAACAAGCGATTGGATGTTCTGGGGTTTATAAAAGCTTAGGTTTAATAGTAGTCCAGAGAACATAAATGATGTTGCAGTAGAGAAACAACTTTTATTTTAACCTAAGAGCTCTAAAAATGTCTTGTTATATACTATACAAGAAAATCAGTTTGTTAGTTGAAATTTGATACTCTGAACAGTTGCCTTGTAGCTGTGCTCAGATACTGAGTTATAAGGCTTTTTTAACTATCTCCTCTGAAGTTTTGGCCTTTATTCAGCTATCTGAAATATCAGTACAAAAGTACAGACTTCTTGTCTCCTATATGCCTTGATTCTTCATAAACATCTCGAATTAAATGGAGCAAATGTTTTAAATCCATTCAGCATCTTTTCTTAATGTTACTTTCATTTAATTATAAATTCTGCCAAATTAATGTAGCAAAGTATCCCCACAGATATGGGTCTTTGGTATTAGAAATTAATTTCTAAAATTATCTTCGGTCTTTGGTATTTGGTATAAGAAAATTAAATGCAGTCTCAGTGTTTCTATGATTGTTCCTAATGCTCTGAGAGTTTTGTAATTCTTCTTTAGTAGAAATTATGCATAATTAGACTCGAATATGTTTGCTACGAATAACAAAAAAAACTTTCAGTTCTTTGCAGTTTTCCCCCCCTCAGAAAGCAGCCCAATGAATGAAATAACAAAATATATATTCATAAAATAAAACTAACTACTAAATAAGTAATAATATAAATAGTGATTAAATTCTGTTTAAACTATCTTACTGTATAATACGATATGCTCTTGCACAAAACAGGAAAAAATAATGCGAGAACATATTAAATTTTGCTGCCAATTCCTGGACTTCGACTTCATGTGTTACTTGCTTTAGATATTCATTTCTTATTAAGAAACTGAAGACGATAATGAAGAAGGTATTATTTCTTTGCTATGGAATCTTGAGGGACTGAAGAATAATTAAAATCGGAAATCTGAGAATGAGCTAATAAATGCAAAAATTAATACTATGCGATTGATTTTCATTTTCTTTACCCGGCTGTCGATCATCTAAAAAACATAATTTTACCTATTATTGCAAATATAATATCCATCACGCACGGCTGAAAGAGCTCAGCTTTACTTGAAACTCTACAGTAAATTCACACTTTATTATTTAGCCCTTTCAGAAAGAACTATAAAATTATTGTCGTATGGTTTTAGACCAAGATGGAAGTTATTCCCAAATGGGATATTAGTTTCGAAACGATACTGTGAGCTGAATCATTAAAAACGGTGTATTAATTTTCAAACTATTGCGACCAAACCTTACTGCCCTATATTATATTTAAAGACTTTACATAATGAAGAATCTACAGGAATGTATGCATGTTTCTTGCATTGCGTAAAAACAATGGCACCTAAAGCCATCCAATTTCGAATAACTTATTCCTTCACTCGAATATGGGCACCTGGAAACCTTTCGAATTGGTTTTATTACCTATTTTTTATTTTGTGAAATGTTAACGAATTTTCGATTAGCAAACTCAACGATTTCAAGGAGAGAAGTGGCAACACTGTACGAAAAAAAAAATATTTTTATCTCCAGAGAGCGAGACTGTCTGTCGGAAATTCTAAAGATATGCTGTTTTAAATATTTTGTGATTTTGCTGTTGATTCGAATTATTTGATATTTTATATATATACATTTTTTATTTTATATATTTCATAAATAAGTAAACACACAAAGAATTAAAAAATTAATAATAAAAAGGAAAGGAGAAAGGTTTCGTAAAAAAGAAAACTGAACATTGATATGATAAACTCAGAAAAGACTGCGAAGAACAGAAAAACGTATGCCAACACTCTACGCTCCATCGGAAATTCTAAACGTATATTGCTGCGCTGCTTTTATTTATTTTTTTTTTAAATTTTTCTTGTGAACTGCATATGAAGTAAGTGCGGAGAAAATGATGGTTAATGTAAAGCTAATAAACCGAAAAACAAAAGACTGGGTTAGTAGAGGAGAGTGTAACAGCAGACTGGTAGACTGCGAGCTCATCGAAAGCGTAAAAAACCTCAACAAACACTTTGGGGCAACCGTTAAAATCTAAAAGCTTTTTTTTTTTTTTTACTACGCTCATGTTGTCTTTGAATTCAAATTTCTAATAAATGTGAAAGGAGATCATCACCTAAGCGAAATTTTTTCTCGGATGTTCTCTCATATATTCATTTCGTTTTCTCACATGTAAATTTTTAAATTGAATATTTTATAACAGAAGCGATTTTTATATGTTCGTTTGTATATTCATTCCAGCTCCTTGTAAATAAATGTTTCAAATTGCGTACTTAATAACAGAACTCTAACAATCTCTGGAAACAGGAAACAATCTAACAATCTTAACAGAAATCTAACAATCAACTTTAGAACAAAACGTTGTGCATTGCAATGGAATTAAATTATTTTTCTCAAATGCTGCTGTGCTTTTCGTTGAATATTTACATTTTATTATGTCTTACATTTCTAATTTATTTATGTTATCTATTTATATTATTTATAATTATATAAAGATAACCGTGAAAACATTTTCTTATTTTTCTTGTAATTATTAACAATTAGATATTTAATATTATTAATAAATAGATAAATAGATATTTCAATCGAGTGAAACAATTTCAGAATAATTTTATTTCACCATAGACATGAACCATACCCGTAAAAGCTTGTATATTTGAACAGGTCAATCATTTGGCAAACAAATGTTCCTTCATCTAGAAATATCCTTATAAAAAATTAAATTTAAGCACTCAGAATTATAGATAACGAAACTGGTGGTAAAAGATATAAAACTATAGTAAAAGGATAAGGAATATTAGAAACAATTAAACATAACTATTTAAAAGAAGAAAAATCACAAATAAATCCAATAAAGCCTCTGTATTCAAATAAAACCCTAGACTTTTTTTTATTTTTTTAAATGAAGCAACTTATTCGAAAGTGGTATTTTGATCTAAATTATTTAGTATCCTCATTATGTATGTTTCTTTGGGACTAATTATGGATATATGAATAAAATTGAAAGTGAGATACATTAATTCATAAAAATAGCATTAGCATACTGATGAACAAAAACGGTAATAGAGAGTATCGGTTATGTGGTTGCATATCGTTGCGTGTATGACTTACATGAACATTGTAGCAGGATTTCTTTTCTCTATAAATAAAAGAAAGCGGATAAAGTCGTGTCCTTGTGCATTTTCATTTCGGAGGTTTGAGCGCTTGAGCAATGGTTTATGTCGGAAGAGAAAAGAAGAAACAGAAAAAGGAAACAATAGAAGAATGAGTCTCTGGGGTCAGAAACCTGCCCCTGAGGTGCAGAAAAGAGAATAAGCTAAGGTGGTGTACTTTCCTGGTGACGACGTGCGGATTATTATGGCTCCCCCTGCATAATGTTCAATGGTCTTTCTAAAGAGCCGCTTCAAAATAGTAAAAATCTGTCATGCGATAAAAAAGAGTATTTCCTTAGAAATGTTAGACTGATATTCGATATTTAGAAATGTTAATAAGCTACACCAAGAAGGCTAAATTAACCGAGAGATTGTAATTCTAATCAAGGATAACATGTGTAAATCAAGAGAAAAATCGTTCATTCAATGAGGATAATATCTGATTTCAATGAACGGCTTTTACTGTAATTTTATCCTGAATTCTGGGAAGGTAATTATTGAAACTTTTATCAGAATATGTGAGAATTTATCAGAATTCTTAAAATATCAAATAATTAAGTTATCTTTTAGAAAATTGTTTCAGTTTACATTAGAGGAGTTTATTATTTTGCTTATAACTAACTCTCCTAGAGTTCAGTTACGTTAATCAGCCAGTTATTGTTTTACTCATAAAATTATTCACTAACTTTGCGTGCAACCCAAAGTCGAAAATCAAGTGTCCGAACAACCTATTTGCTACGGTAGTCGTTGCACCACAATATCACAAGGGATGCCTACTTTAAAACTTTACACTTTTACCATAATTTTTTACCTGTCGTAAAGGAACTCCAATAAAATGTAAATGCACGAATTACCGACCGAAAAGACCAATCGAATTGCGAGTTAAGCTTTAAGAAGAATACAGACCAAAGCTAATCAATCTCACTTTGGCTTTAAATAGCTGAGAGAAGAAATATAACTTATTTTCAAGCTACAAAACTAAAAGGAAGAATTTTAAAATCCTTGGCGTTTAGAACATTTATTATCTCCCTCTTTAGATTGCCTCGTTTTAACTATTTTTTCCATCTATAATATTAAATACAATATAAATATACGTGAATATATGAGTTCAAATTTTGAACGCAGTCATTCCACCATTCCAGAATATATGCTTCCATTTACATATATATTCTTGTTTTGTTTAAGGTAATATAATTATTTTATTTCCTTGTACGAAGTAAAAGAAGTATTGTAATAATGAAATATTTCTGCATCATATTTCAACGGGCCTATCCATTTTGACCCTTCCCGAATCAATCTGGACGATTCTTCTACTTGATGTCTGTACATATGGACATAATCAAGTAATTTCCAAAACCAAAACGTGTAACCTTTGGATTAAATCAAAGGTTACACGTTTTGGTAACCTTTTTATTTTCAAAACATTTTTCCAAAACGGATTGTAAAATGGATTTAAAATAGATTTTTTCGGGACGACTGTACGTACGTACGCGCATATGTATGTATCTTGCATAAGTTAAACGCGATTAACCTTAGAACATTGAAAGTTTTTATATGAGACTGCTATAGCATCTAATTGTGCACCTCCCAGTTTTACTGCAACCGGCAGTAGCAAAAGTATAAATGTGTACCCACACCCGCTACACGACCTTTATTTCCTCAATAATTGATCGTAGTCATATACTTCCAAATGCAGAATTGTTTAAATGACGAAAATATTCAAGTTCGGCGAACTTTTAAAAACTTTTATTTTCGACAAATAAGGAAATCGAATTTTTAAAGCGGTCTCCCGGTTCCTATAGTTATACCTGAGCAAATTTTATGCTCATTACGAAACAATACAATTATAAGAAGTTGGACTCCCGTAAGACGAAAATAAAGCAGGATATTTAATTTCAAATTTTTTATGTTTTGATGTCATTTTTACCTTGCCTTGGGAAAAACAAAACAATTTGTTGCTTGTCAGATATAATTTTTGAGTTTAACATCTTAGCTGTATTTTGAGATCAGGTTGCAATATAAACATGCACTATATCTCTTCACTAATTCAATGTACTATATGTTACGCATTTTGATTGGTTAAGATTTTGATGAATTTAATATTTCGCTTTGTTCGTCTTAATCTGATATCTAGCTATTAGAAGTATAATTTTACTAAGACATCTAATGATCAAGAATCTTTGAGAGTGAATTTTTATTCCATAATTTTGACAGAAATCCGGTTTTAAGCAGAATTTTTATTTTTCTACATATATTTGTTCACACAAGACACAAATAGGGTTGAGTAGATGTTTCAAGCTTGGCCATATTCTACATTTGGAGATTTGGAGTTTGTCTTTTATTTGCTACTTAAAATTGGTAAAGCGTGAAAAAAATTTCTAGTGGAAATATAAAATGCTTTATGAATACTGCTAAGGTATACACTGAAAAGCTGTAAACTAACCCAATGCTTGCTAAGTCTACGATTGCAGAATAGAAACAGTACTGAAGAATACAAGTGGATCATAAACTTGCCATAGATGAATCAAAAGCTTGTAGAGATATCGTGCAAGCAACGAATACCATACTTCTTTCTGAGCAATCCATAGTTCGTCTGAAATTTGACTTGGATTTATGTGTTCCGTAACGTGTTGTATTACATCCCAGATTGCATTCGACAGCTTTGAGACCTGGTGACTTAGATGCAGGCATGTCAGGACTCCAAATTCAGGTTAATATTACTCTTATAAGTAATCTAATAGTAAACTGGTTTCTCTATACTTATCCGAAGCTACATTGAACAAACAGACGAACCCAGACCTGCATCAAGCACAGAGACTTGAACAGGTGTAACTCTTAAGGCATCTATTCATGTATATCTCTTGACAATTGCATACATTGTACTCACTTATCAAAAGCCGCCAGTAAATGGGAAGGTGATTCTACCGATGTTCAAATAAGTAAATCTCATACCGTTATAGGGCTATCATCAACCTGCATATTCCCTTTTCGACATGCGAGGTCCATGTTTCACGTAATTTTCTGCGAATGGATCTTTCCATCAAACCGAAACCTTAGAAACGTGACTCACCAAACCAAGCTACTTGTTTTCCTCCTCCTCAACCGTCTTTACCAGCTCGGTAGAAGTCACAAAAATCCCTAATAGAAGATCTTCTATTAACACTAAGAATAGTAACAAATAGGAAACAGCTCTAGAAATTTCCACGGATGTCCATCGCTTTAAATGAGCTCTGATTGACTCTAAAAAAATGGCGTGTTTTACGCATTTTGCATAGACCGGTTTGTATCAGGATTCTTGGCACTTCAGCATACTTAATGCATAGTGCCTTATGTGTTTACGCTGTTTGTGCTTACACTTATATTAATTTTTCACTAATCAACAGACAGCGATCGTTAGAGAAAAAGTATATCAGAATTTACTGATTTTAGATGCAGAATTACGTTTTCTGTACAGCATGACATATTTTAAATCAAGCATGTTTCTCTGCGTAAATATACGAACCCCTAGGTAACCAAAAATGCTCTTGCCGTTTTGGACAGTCAGAAAGAAAACCCATAAACAAATAATAGTCACAGCTAATCCTCAAAGTAATCACTATCGGCATCCAGTGCATGCCATCGCGGGAAAACTCAGGAGTCTTGGACGCAAAAAGTCCGTGAGAGCTCTCTCGAGGTCCGGCCGGTTGTTGAAGGATTTACCACGAAGATGGGTTGCCCAGGGAATAGAAAAGGAGATAGTTTGTTGGCGCGAGGTCTGGGGAGTATATGGTGTATGGGATAGTGTTTCCCAGCCCAGTCGATGGATGGTGTCCATGACCTCCCGAGCCACATGCGGCTTCGCATTCTCATGGAGGAGGAATACATTCTTATTATTGACCCATGGTGGCTCTTTATGCATCAGTGCCTGATGCAAACGTTCCAACTGCTGCGAGTACATGCCTGCCGTGACGGTTTGGCACACTGGCAGAAGCTCATAGTGCACCACTTGGCGACTAGTCCACCATATACAGAGCATAATCTTCCTTGGATGGAAAGAAGGTCTCGCAGTGTGACGCACAGGGTCCCGTGGTCACAATCAACGTCTGAAACGCCTGTCTGTGTCATACTGGACCCACGTTTCATCGCTGATGAGTACTCAATCAACTATGGATGCATTGCGGTGCCGAGTAAGAAATGAGAAACAGGCAGCCACACGCTGTTACAACTCCGAACGAGCACCTTTGACGCGTCCATTTCAATCAGTCGCTGTGTGAGTTATGTTTGAAGTACGATACAACGCGCTTTTATACTCTTCGTCAATGTCCGGGCTCCCATACTAACCACTTCATCGTTAGGTTTGGCGTCTATTTTTATGTTGGGGTTCAGTCTTCCGATGTCATATTAGAAACGGCAAGAACGTTTTTGGTTACCTTGTACTTTTGTTACATTTTATGGGGCATTGCTTTTCTTTAAATTACCAGAATACCATTTTTTAGTGTTTTTACGCTAGGTTTGTACTTATTTATTTGCAATTTTTAAAGTAATTTTTTTAGCAGTTTTAAGGTAATCATTTTGTTTAATTCCTAATATGCTTTTTCTAAAATTTCGCTGTTTGTTTTTGAATTAAATTTTAACTACTTAATTTTTCAAATAATTTTCAAGGGCATAGGCGACATATTATTGGCTTTGTTTCAGAAAAACTGATTGTTTTGTTTGATGACATATTTAAATTTAAATGCTACGATGTTTTTAAAGACATACGCTTTACAGGCACATTTTTTTCTGTATTACACGGCTATATGGCGGTGTCATAGCTAAGTGATAAAGACTTGTCATTACAACATACCTGAAAAAGTATACATTAAATTGTTCACATTTCCATTAGATTATGAGACAACAATTAGTTCCATTAAATTATCAGGATAAGGTGTAAAGACTTATGGTTATCGATATCGTATCGTCCCCCCCCCGAAACAAAAAAACACCTTCTGCAATTAAGACACAATAACACGCCGAATAAATACTAATTCAGAAGTCAAACAACAAGAATCAGCGTTAAAAAATTTTGTAAATATAACGCTGATTTTTGTTGTTTGACTTCTGAATTAACACCTTCTGCATTCACATAGAAATTCTTCTTCCTTAGCTTACGTTAATGACGATTATGAAGAGCGTTTCTATGAAAATTTAAAATTAATAGAAAAACGCTGTCAAGGACTTCTAAATAATTAACGCTGAGTAGTACTTTAAGATATTATAAAAAGGTTTTGGAACAGATATATGAGAGGGAAAACTTAACACATTTCGTAATTGTTTAAGTAATATTTCATATCGTTGGGAATCTTAAAATTAAAATTTGCATGTGAAAAAAATACTGTATACTTCCACATATGTAACTTAAGTTAAATGTAAGTGAAATTACACTTTACTTGTAATGCTTCTTGCTTTATACTCTGAACACACTATAATTTAATACTATGCGAATTAAAACTGATGATACAGAGATAATAGTTCTTTTTAGTCTAGATGAGGGAAGGGAAGTTTATAACGTAAAAGATTCTTTTCTATTTATTATTATTTTCTGTGTATATATATTGTTTAAAATATTTTTAAAGCTTCTGATAGGCTGCTTCTAATATTTCGAAATTGATCTTGGTGACATATTCGATTTATAAATGACTAATCGTTGATTTGTGTGAACATTTTCAGTATGAATGCAACGTGTCAAACTTGAATACTACCCAACTGCAACATGGCAATGGGACCGTCATAAAAATGTCATACATTTCACATAAGTAAATGTGATGAAAAGAGAAATGCATAATTAAGAGCAATTACATATCGAACAATAAAAAAGCATATTTTTGAGAAATTAATGGATACTCTTTAATCTGACCAGGTAGCAAAATCAACAGGCAAATACCGGTCTAACATTCAAGACACTTGGAAAAACGTTTTGTCAAAAACCCCGTAAAAAGGCTGAGTAGGCTTCAGGCTGCAAACAGGCATCATGTTTTGATCATGTTGCCAGGCAATCGCTTGGCACATCATCTTAATAAAATTGACATCCTTCCATCTACTATATGCCAAATTTGTAATTCGGGCATCATGAATGCAGAGTATCTTCTTATATGCCCAGAACTAGATAAAGAGTCTCAGAAACGTGGAGAGCTAAGCAAACTATACTGCAAAGCCAGAACTTCCATGAACTCCTTGTAAAGACTACATCTCTTATGTTCCTTCCCCTGTTGTTTAAATTTTTAACTTTTCACTTTGTTTCCATGTTCATTTGTCCTGTTTTTAGATATTTGTTCACTTTTATTATATATCATTGGTTTTGTGTCATACTTCAGCTGTTTTATATGTGTGGATTGATCCATCCAATAAAGCCATAAGTAACAACAACAACATATTCAACAACATATTTGTTATTATCCTGGAATTATATTTTATGTTTGCCGAGTAAATTATTTCTAGAAATAAATCTTCTCCCTTCCACTATTTTTGTTAAAATTCTTCATAACTCTTCCAATCAAAATACAAGAATCACCACCTACTTTCATTAAATTAATGAAATGAATAAAAACGATGATGTATAGGTAAACTTGTACTCTACATATGAAGAGTCTTCACTAGTTAAACTACTTGGGACTGAATTGATATGCAATAATTAGTTTCATGCTTTTGTGCACGATTACATCACATGGTATCAAGGTTAGCGTATTTCACAATGTTATAATATTATTTTATAAAATTTTAGCATAATGACATCTTCTTTATTTTGGACGTTTTACCCGGAAAGTATTAAATGATGTCTTAAAATAATAAACAGAATTCATCCAGTAAAATACTAGACGCGAATCAAAAATAGTTGTTATTCAGATTTTAGGTAGTCATAACAGATTGCATTGAAATGTATCCCATACTTCGCTAATTACGTGGATCTTTCAAGAAATAAATGAAAAGAATTCATTAAAGATGGAGTTGGTGAGTTGAAAATAAGACTCTTTCTTTCAGTGTTCTCGAAGTCTATACCCACTATAAACGGTTAAGGAAGAGATAATTGCTCATTATAGAGATTGTTATTTTCGTAATTTACGTGCTAGTGTTGCAAAAATAAATCGGATACAAGCATGAATAAAAAGACTCATAAATAATTTCATTCTCATACGAAGTATATGCTCGGGCCACGCGAATGATTATTTATACATCCTTTTGTCCAGGATTTTATTTGAAGAAAAGAATCGTGGAGATAGATGATGAATGATGAATGTGCGTCGGTGTCATGAGGGTGGTTCCGAGTTTCAAGATTTTTTTAAATTTTTTTTAAGTTCATCAAATGAATTAATTTACATTCGCCGTGGAGTTTCTTTGAACAATGATTAGTTCCGGATTAAAAGTTCCGATTTACTCAGCGCATTACTCTGCAATGAAATCATTGGCGCCTGACTCATGTTGGTCCCGCTAAAAGAATAATGATTAGCCTGTTTGTCTTGTTAGATAATTCGTTAATAAAAGAAGTTAGGTTAACATACCGAGTTATCTTAAAGTTAAGAACTAGATTAAGAAATGTTCTTATAAAAGGTTTATAATAAGTCTACAACTGGCTTTTTTGTAACGTTCTACAGCAATTTATTACTGGTAAAATTGTAATATAAATACGAATTTAAACTATTATTATGAAAACAAATATTCTTCGATCAATTGAGGTAATTGATTTTAAGAACTAGTGGTAAAGAGCGGGATTATGTAAGCAAGAAATACCTTAATTTGTAATTTTATAAAAGCGGCATACGGTATTTCTTTGATTTTTAAGGCACCATAGATTTTAAATCGCACCTCTTAATTTAAGTAGTACCAACAGAAAAAAAAAGTTTCATTCTAAGAAATTAAAATGAAAGGAATGAGAATACTGGAATATATCTAGCAAAATATTCTTCTAATTTATTGACAGCAACAGGACTTTTATTTAAATTAGTAATTTAGATATATTTATTATAGCGTAATAACTAAAAATGAAGAAAATTAAATGATTCTAAGACAGATTAAGTTCTTAAATGAAACTATTTTAGCGATGTTTACGGAAGTAAAAATGAAGAAATGTTAAATTCGAAGAAATAAAGTAATCAATTCAGTGATCTGGTGCATTTGGAAAGAGAAAATAAATACACTTGTTATTAAAAGCACTTTCTTCGTTTCGTCTTGGATTTTTGAAAGCAAATATTTATTTTCCATAAATATAAATTTCTACCAAATTTTAATTCCCTTTTTTTTTTATTTCCAGAAGCTGGAAATAGAAATGTTTTAAAGTGAGCTTCTTACAAATTCATCACTGATTTATCACGCAGTTAGAAAGCTTTCCTAGCGAAGAATTTTTTTTGTATGCAGAATTAGTAAAAATAGTTATACATTTAACCATCTGGCATATATATGCACATTTATTCATTTAAAAAAGATCCCTCAATAAACTCATAAATACAGAACACGAATATTCATTAATATGAACTCCGTTGCTCTTAAAAAAAAAAGAGTTGACATTCCGATGTTATATAATTATAGACAAATACAGTTTTAACCAACTGTGAATACAATATGGTGATGCCCATAATGATTAAAACACCATAATTAAAAACCATCATTTTTTACCCCTTAAAAACACATTTACTGTCTTAAAGGTAAAATTTAAATATTCCGTAAGATAGAAATTCTTTACATGCTGCGATTTAACATTAGTTAATGCACTTACTCATTGCAGGCTGTAGGTTTAAAATTTATTAATCAAATTAATTCACTGACTAGCTTTAAAAAGATGTGTCGGCCATATATTTCAAGACGTAATGAGACTGTCTTTCTGGTTTACACAAGAATAACAGCTCAAGGATAATTGTATAGCTCCTCAGCAAGGAAATATGCTTATTAAAGCTAAGTAATTACCCACAACTTGTCTACCAAATCATACAAATAATTTAATAGCATCCTTTCATTATATCCTTGAGAACTAAACTACCTTTAATGAATAAAATATAGGCCAAACCAAAATGCAATATGGATAATTACATAAACAAAATCTATTGACTTCTTCAAGGAGACCTTATTTGGCGCTTTAATAACAGAGCCATTAGAAGCGCACGTCGTTATGCTCCAATTAGAAAGCACAAAAATTGTGAAGTGCACACCATTTCGTTATTTCTGCTCTAACGATGAAAACACCTTGCTCAAAGAATTTAATTACGATATTTTGGGGAACTTTTACCCAAGAAATATGACCTAAATTTTCTCTCTCTCTCTCATCAATCATGGAAGACAGGATATATATTAAGTACATATTTTCATCACATTTACGACATTTCCACTGTGTTCCAACAGTAGTTTTGGATCATTAAATTGTCATTATTCTCTATTATTACTGACACTTTTTTCTCAAAAAAAGTAGCATTTTGAAGGAAATACACTTATGGTGAGAATACAGTATCTTATCTTAAACTGAAGATAATGCAATTTAAGAAGTACCGTACATTTTGGCGTATAAACAGAACTTTTAATAGAAAATATAAGATGGAAATTTAGAGATGTGCCTTCTAGCTTCATATGTTGGATATAAAAATGATGGCTTTAAAAATAAGGAAAAGATGAACATACAAAAATTATATTTCTACATGTACTTAAATGATGTTTGTTTAAAAGAAATGACATTCCTTATGAACTTAAGAAATTTCCTTATCTGATAACATGAAAAGTTCGTCAAATTCGTCTTACGTTATACATTCAGACACATCACAGAATCCTGTTTCATCTTCACCATGACAGTTTTCTGATCCATAAATAAATAAACATCTTCCGTTCTGTTTAGATCGTCAGATATACTACATTTTCAATAACTTTTGAATTATATCAAACTTAATTCCACGTTTTTATTATCACTCGCACATTACTTCTAGACCGAATATGACGCATTTGGCATTCTTTTCCTTCCTTCCTCTTCCCTTGCTTTCGATGTTCACTTTAAAATCACGATTACAGAAAGAGAAAATATTTAACTGTTAACATCACAATGCATTCTGGTTGGAAGAGCAATCGTACATCAAACAATCTTTTCTCGAAACCATAAAATAACATTCTTGTGCAGAGTTGTATTGTATACAATGCACCCTCTTTGCAGAATTACATACTGTCTCAACCCTTTCCTCCCATATATATTTCTCGTATCGTTGTCAATTCAGTATTCCGTTGTTCAAAAGCCTGCGAAAAATCTCTGAATGAATAACATCAAAAGATGAGAGCATCGCACGTGTATCTTTCAGGTTTCTTCGTAAAGAAAAGGGTGCGTGTTATACCGAGAATATGCCAGTAAACTAAAAAGTGTAGTTTGAAATTACTGGGACGCGTAATACACCGGTGCTCGTTATACGCCGGAGTATACAGTACATAAGACCTTTTCATTTTTAGCACTTTTTCCTACATAATTTTAAGTTTTCCCAATAGATAAAGTACGCATTACATTATTTTTTTTAAATATTTTACATCATTTTTATAGTTGTAACTAATAATATTGGCAGTTATTGGTTACGATAAATCACATATCAACTGTTTTTTTAAGGCGATAAAATTACGTAATGGAGAATTAATTTCCGAAAACACCCTAAAGCTCTCTGTCTAACAAGAAATACTTTCGTGAAACATTTTCTAACTGAAAATGGTTTTACTGCTGTTAAACGTACCGAATATCAGACAGCAATGTACAACCAAAGCTTTTAGTCCCCCTCGGACTATAATTTTGGAATAAGCTACTGTAGCTTTGCAGCTCTAGTCCTTCTAACACCGGTCAGGAAATGAAGTGTGTTCTGAAGAAAAATATTGACTATTTATTACTGCATATTCCGATGTAGAACGTGCACCCATAATTTCAAACTACATTTTTTTAGGTTTTAGGTATATGCGCCGTATAACGCGCACCCTTTCCGTCATGAAGAAACATGAAAGATACATGTGTGATGCTCTTATCTTCTGAAGTCGTTCATTCGAAGATTTCTCTCAGGCTTTCTAACAATGGTATTCTGAATTGACAAGAAATAAGGGGAACAATGTGTGTAGAGAAAATGCTTGAGGGAGTAAAGAATTCTTCAAAGAGGGTACCTTGTATTCAACTGAGATGGGCCAAGAATGTTACTCTAGACTTTCGAAAAAGGCGTAACGTTATTCGGGGTATTATTCGTGGTAAGAATGCACTTTCGGCCTGAATAAATTAGTGAAATTAGGGGTTGAATGTTTTCCCTTTTTGTAGACATTTGTTTGAAGTAAACAATGAAGGCAAGGAAGGAAAAGGAGGCCAAATACCTCATGCTAGTCTAGAAATAGTGTGCGAGTGGTTAATAAAAACTTGGAAAGAAATTAAACACAATATAATTCAGAGTACATTAAAAAATTTAATACATTTAACGGTGTAGATGGGATCGGAAAATAATTATTGATTTATGGATCAGAATAACAGTGATGGTGAAGATGAAACAGAATGTGACGAAGTGTGACGAACTTTTCATGTTATCAGATAAAGAAAGTTTTTAAATTCATAAGGAATGCCATTTCTTTTACATGTAGAAATACAATTTTTGTGTGCTCATCTTTTCCTTATTTTTAAATTTATAATTTTTATATCCGACTTGTAGCGCGCACCTGTAAATTTCGATCCTATGTTTTGTATTAAAAGTGCGCGTTATACGCTGAAATATACCGCACTTAGATAGGACCAAAAACTCCAAAGCACCTCTGAAGCCAACCTGTTTGTCACCAGAAGTCCGACCTTGAACAAATTTTCGGTGCTCAATTACGAGTAAAATACCCTTTCAGGATCCGGTACGCAAATGACATGAAAGTCATATATTGCACAAGTGATTCTTATATAACAGAAACTAATCCCTAGCATTAATACTAATTATTTGTCGTTTAAAACAAGAAATGATCACCAGTTTATGAAATTGTTGAGTTCACATTTAGTTTTTAAACAGTTATTTTATGTTAATCATCTTTCCTGTCTTCCTATTTTCCATTTTCCTGCCAGAATGTAAATTTCTGGCTCGCGGGATATTCAAATGAGGTAGAAAGTAGAGAGTATTTAAAGAAAGGTTTTTGAGGATGGAATCAGCTATTTTTCATAAACAGACTTTTTCGTTAATCGATATTATTCTGTAGCTCTTTCAATTTCGGTTATCGAGCGTGTTCTGCATGTCTGAAAGCCACGTTGCTAGTTTGATTCTGTTGCTTGTATTCTGCGGCGTTGCGTTATTTTCGCCATTAGGCCTTATTCCACCGACCTTAGATCAGAGCCAGCTGGCGCGTTAGGCCCGTTTCCATTACTACGGTGCGGACGCCTTGCGTATGCGTTTCTCTAATCATCGAGCGAACAGACTTTGATTGACATCTGCGTTGAAGGATGACGGATCGCAAAGAGTTTAACTATGATCAACTTCTATCCGTATTGGTAGCGTTGGCGTCACGTGGTAAAAAAGGAGCAATCAGAGGCTGTCGACAAAAAAAAATGATCGCGACAGAAGCAGATATTAAAGCTGGATCAAGGAAAAAATGTTTCCTAAAAAGTACTTATTTCTGAATTATCATTATAGAGAGAATCGAAAAAGATAGCAATCTGCTGAATCTAGTTTAAAAAAATTGAGTATTAAACTACAGTGTTAGTTCTCATAGAGGTAGTGATAACTTTCAAGAAAATCAATTATAAAAAATATCAAGTCCATGAAATAACAAAATTTGTCCTGACAATTGTTTCCCGGTCCTGGTTATGCATATACATATACTTTTAATGAAAATGAACATCTCACTATCTCACGTTGGTATAGCAAATTAGATAAGACATTAGAAGATTTTTTTTTCTTTTGAAACAGGTAAAAAATTAATAACGTGATTCAGATGTTAAATTTTATAGCCTTTTAAATATTTTACTACATTAAAAGTATATTAAATTTGTATATCTCTGTTTATAAACATACCTTTTTTAATTTAAAATATAATTGTAAGCGTATCTTTCATTTGGTATATATTTTTAGCAGTCAGTCAAATTTCAGTCGAAATGTCATTTAATTTTTTTTTTTTTTTTTTTTTTTTTTGTGAGAAAGGCATCGGAAGCTAAAAAACAAACTCTGCTGAATTTTTTAGGAGAGAGCACATTGAAATAAGGCCAAAAAAATTAGTTTCTAAGAATTCATTTACTTGATGGTGCATATAAGCCAAAATTGTAAATTATGTCTGTGTCGTGAGTTCGAATCCCATACGCCTCTTCCACCCCATCTGCATTTGTCTTATCTCTGGGTTCCATCTCTGTGATGTATAGGCTAACTTACTGTTCTTAGCTTTAGTTAATCCATTATCTTTGATTTAAACCATAATTGTTGCCTTTTTGTAAAATCACGCTTTTACGCCGTCACCACATGAAATTATCCGTCATCGTTTAGCGCAAGAGCATAAAGTCTGACCGAAACAGTTTTGTGACGCATTATTCTACGGAGAGTTGCAAGGGACGGCATGACTTTTTAGCCTCGCCTCGTGCCTTCCGCATTTTGAAGTGAGTGTCTCGTTGATATCTTCTTAAATTTTCAATTTTTCTACAAAACTTCATGTATGAATAAGTAAAAAATGGTGTCCGCCGAAAACATCGCGGAAGAAAACGTCGCGGAGAAAACAACGCAATGCGAGAACGTCATGGTACAACTCTTTGTCACTTGTCTAGAGCAACCAACACCTTTCGTGAGCATCTCGCATCGGGCGCCGTAACCCAGCGTTTTGGTTCATCCCACAACGTCAGTCCTGCTTACCAAAAGTGGCCCACTGGGCACTTTCATCCAATTGTCCGGGATTCAGTCATGCAAGATAGTCTTCTCACCCATTTAAAGTTTGAGAATTGGTTGAGTTCGTTTCTGCTCCAAGGCCTCTAATCATTCGCTTTACCGGATGAGACTGAATCTCGAGCGCCAGCTATCCTGAGGGAAACGTCGGAAGGAACCAGCTACTATATGGTTTAGTCTTTCGTCCCTAGGCCCGGATCTGACGATCGATTTGCACGTCAGAACCGCTACGGACCTCCACCAGAGTTTCCTGTGGCCTCGTCCTGCCCGGACATAGTTCACCATCTTTCGGGTCGCAACGTGTACGCTCATACTTCGCCAAACGAGATAAAAAACGTCCTGGTACAAAACATCGTAAGTAAAGAGAAAATATCGCAGATCTAAAACATCGTGGTACAAAATATCGTCTTCGAAAATAAAGCGGTTCAAAAACTTCTCAGTTTAAAAACATAGTTGTCGAAAATATCGTCATAAAAAATAAAGTACCTACAAATCATCGCATGACGATAACATCGCAGACATGCGTTTTTCAGGCTTTAATAACTGTAAAATAATAAACTCGTATAATGATCTGTGGGCGCAAGATGGAAAGAAGGATAATTTTTACTTGCATATTGTTTTATGAACTAATAAATATTTGCTGAGAATGTAATTATAAGATAAATTTCTTCACTTTTGTTAATCTGACACTCTTATAGTTAAAATTATTTTTGTTTAAATTTCTTGTTCCGCTTTTTAAAAATTTATTAGTTAATAAAAAATATGAAAGTAAAAATTATCCTTCTTTCCATATTGCGCTCACATGTCATTATACGAATATCCATTTACAGTTACCAAAGGCTGAAAAACGCATGTCTGCAATGTTATTGCCATGGGATGATTTGTAGGTATTTTATTTTTTAACACGATATTTTCCACGACGACGTTTTAAACTGCGAAGATTTTGACCCGCTTTATTTTCGACGACGATATTTTGCACAACGGATGTTTTAGAACTGCGATGCTTTCCCTTTATTTTTTCTAACGATGTTTTTTACCACGACGTTTTCGCCTTGCGTTGTTTACTCCGTGACGTTTTCGTCCGCGATGATTTTGCCGCGATGCTTTCGACTGTAACCGTAAAAAATATATACCGAACTACAGCAATTTCTTCACTGCTTGATTTCCAATGAAAGTTAAGACGAGTTATTAGGAGAGTATTCGGCCAGCTTCACCTATCATTCACCATGTGCTGTGGGTATTGTGATGCATGCGTAATACCTAAATAATTATTCCTACATGCTAATAATATCACCTGTGATTTAAAAAACGTATCATTCGTCGCGATGTATCAACATATTTTGTGTTTTCTTGATTAATTAATCCAGATGTTTAAAGATAGGCGAATATGCCCGTGCAAGCTTGGGAATCGAGGTCATGAAGACGATCAAGATGTGCTTTTATTTCATTCACTTATAAAGTATTTCTCCCGCCTTGTTAGAATGCCTTCGTGGTGTAGTGGTCAGCACGCTCGACGCGTATTCAAGAGGTCCGTGGCTTGATTCCCGGGAAGGGCATTGCTCATTTTTCACAGGTCCTGCTTCGAAATAACCTAATGTCTGTACACACTTATGAAATATTTTTGGTGTAACGATAAAATGATATACATAATTATTCAAGAAATTAGTTAATTCAAAGAGTACGATTGAAAAATAAAATTAACAAAATGCACAAAAGTATGTTTCTTGTGTGTAAAGAAAGTAAAGAAACGTCACTGTATAGGTAAGTAACATGTTTTAATATTATTGAATGTTACAGTCGATAATTCTGGTGTTTTAACATTTGGGTTACTGTCTGCGCAACGCATTGGGATTTATTTCTAGTCGGAATACATTTGCTCAGTGGGCACATTCCATACACTTCAAGTAATTATTTGTGGAGACGATACCTTGTATGTTAAAATTAACTTTTGCGTTAACATTTGGCGACCGTCTTCACTACATTTCTGTAAACAAGGGTGGTGCCGTCTGTTTAAGTGAGTCAAGTAAAAATGTCCTTTACACACTTTCCCTGTCTCTGGGGTACTTATAAGCGATATAGCGATATTCTGGCGTTAGTTTTGAGATCTCGCACATTTGATGTAACCAAAGAATACGAAACTGTATAAAGTATTACATCAAATTATTCCTAATTTTTTTCCTAAATTAAAGTTAAAATTAAAAATATATGCGAAACTGAATCAGTATTTCATTTCAATATCCGTGCGATATTCAAAAACTAAATTTTTTTCAGGCTATTAAAAGTTTACATAGCTATTCATTTAATACTTATATTAGTATTTATATATTTGCCATAATCAGACTGTAATACTCTGTTTTTTTTTTTCAGTTACCAACTTCTGTGCATCATTTGTAGCGACTCCCGACAGTATGATCGACAAGTAAAGTCGAAAGTAAGGTCGGCTAGTACCGTCCCTTACCGGTTAGATAGCTTTCCAATTTAAACGCCGGGTAAACTAACAAAAATTTATTTCAAACTGACCCGTCCACTACTGATTAATTGAACTCTATATAGGAAAGCACGTATAATATTTACATAAATTAACGCACTTTTGGCTTATGTGTAATTATCTTAGCAGCTCCATGCTCTAAAACCTGCAACCTAATTATTCTCTTTTAATGTAAGTGAGAGATTTGACAGAAAATATCTCTACAGTGGCTTAAAGTAATATATTTTGATATTGTTAGCACAAAATGTAGGAGCTATAAAAACTGGCAAAGGAACTCTTGCTTATAAGCTCATTTTAAAGAAGTTTTTTTAGAAGCTTGAATTACGGTTGTACGAGTAACATAAGTCTGCTGCATAATGATAACTTTCATTTAATAGTGTTTAATCACTTTACTACTATCTTCAAAAATCGTTTCTAGCTAGCAAAGGGTTGCTTATGAGTTACTATGATATCACTGTTTAAAATATTATGCTTCAAAATATATAAATATTGCTGCTATAAAATTATCTGTTAAACAATTATATTAATGCTTTTAAGTACCATAAGCACTCTTTTTAATTCTTGCACGAAGTAAAAGAAGTATAAAAATCGCGAAAAATTTCGGGTATCATACTTCAACAAAATCATCCATTTTGAGGGCTCTCGAATCCATTTAAACGATGTTTTTCCGTGACATCTGTACCGTATATGTTCAGTAAGAGTAGTAGGAAAAGGACGAAATCTTGCAGCATCCTTAGATAATCTTAACGAAATATTGCAGCGGAGCCGCCAATTAACGGACGTCATATTCAAATACTGACTGAAACATTGCATGCGTGTTAATTGCTGATGAATAAAATGCAGGCTTTTGCTTATGATATAATTTCATTAAGATGTTAGGAATTGTTCAGTACCTTATAAAACGCTAACTAGTTGTTATCCGGCGTGCATTGCAATGCTATTTAAAAGAAAGAAAGTTTTTGAATTCTAATAGTATTATGAAACTTTCTTTATGCGCATTTTGCATTATTAGATTGGCTTGTGTCACCCGATACCAAGGTTGATAGTGGCTCTGGGTGGAGAATTTAATTCCGGCAATTTCACTTTTCCTCTCGCGCAGCAGATTCCGGTTTGTTAGAAATGATATTTCTAAGTATACTCTACCAATAGATATTCATCTCTAAGAATCTGTAAATGAAAATAATGTTTTGTTTCTTAGAACTTAATAATTCAGTTTAGCAGACAATTTTGTTTTGATACGCCGCTAACCATTTTATTAGAAATTGCTTTTCTGATGTTAAACCTCTTTATGTAGCTGTAATTAAATGTTTATATTTTAATTTCTACAATTCGAAGAATTGATTTTATAACATTCTTTAATTTCCGGGCTCTTCAATATATGCATAATACGACCACACTTTGATGAATACTGTAATCATAATTAGCATCTAATGGATTGTTCCAAGATTTAAATCAGCGTGCGCAGTGTTCATCTGGATCGAGCAGTGCGTACTCATTTTCCGTTCTTTCTTCCCGTTGCGCGTCTATTTTAGACGAACGGGCTTGAACAGTGCGTACTCGAATGTTTTGCAGTCTTGCTTCCTGTTGCTCGTCTGTTTCAGATGAACGGGCGTATTCGAATGTTTTCCAGTCTTGCTCCTCGTTGTTCATCTGCTTCAAATGAACGGCCTTGATTAGTGCGTACTCGAACGTTTTCCAGACTTGCTTCGCGTTCCTCCTTTGTTTTTGAAACTGGTGATTCCTTTTTTTGGAGGTTGAGAAAAATTGATCAAACAATCAATTTTTGTTTCGGTGGCATAATGGATTTCACATCAAAGTAATGCTCTTTGGCGACTATTAGAATTTCACATTCAGAAAGCAAAGAAAAAGCCTGTGATGCGATAACACGCGTGTTAATGCGTGCGTCTTAATGCGGGAAAAATTAATTACTTTTTCTGAACGATAACGCACTTTAAAATATTTTAATTTGGGTGGTAGCAACAGATTTCTCTTAAAAAGCTGAGTTTGTTTATATAATTCGAGATGAATTAATATAATTACGTTTTTCCGAGTGGCAACACAATTTTTTTATATCGCCGAGTTTTCTGACTAAATTCGAAGCACATCTATACTAAGCTTTACAGATTGGTAACACAAAACTTTTAAATAGCTGAGGTTTTAATAAAACTTTCATTGCTCTATTACTTCTTCTGAAACAGAAATTTTTCTGCATTTAATTTATAGAATATTTTATGTTATTTAACCAATTATTTAAACTTTTAATATAAATTGTCATTTTCTTAATCTTCACCAGAATGCAATGTAGTTTTCTGAGTGTTTAAGTAGAGAGTTTTGAACATGTTAGAGTTAGAGCTTTTGGCAACCTCGCCTGCAGGATACGTCCAGAGATTATTTCGGCTTTAGTCATTTTGATAGCCGTCGTTAATGACGCGCCGTTAAAATACTTGAGCCCTTTTAAGTAGACCATTTTGTGCAGCCTCCGACTGTGTTACCTCGAATTTAAATTTCAACTTATGTTATTTTCAATATCCGAAAGTGACGAATGTTAACTGTACGCACAAGTGGTGCATTCTATTTTATTTCAACACTTTAATCAAAAGTTTATTTTAACCTTCTCATGACTGTATTATATGAATTCAAACTATAACGATATTTGGATCGTCAGTATATTAAGATCTTAAGGACATTGATTTAAACTTCTCAGCAATTACAACCCTACAATTTTAAGACTAATGTAGTGCTCTGGATGGAAGATCTCAAGAACATATTTAAAAGAACAACTTTTGTTTTCAGGGCAGCTAAAATCATATTTTCGAGATAAAAAGAAAATGCTCTTTGAGTTTTAATAATGCTGCAATTAATTAATTGTAGAGAAGCTAATATTTTATTATGTAACTCATTTTTATTTCCAGTCTCCTCAAGTTACACAGAAGTTAATGAAAGTGACATATACTGTACTGTAGAGTAAATAGGGTTTTTCAAAAGGGAGACATCAAGGAAGTGCAAAGCCCTCTTCGGGGTTCGAACCCTGGACTTCTCGAATACGCGTCGATTATGCTGCCAATTACTCCACGAAGTCATGCGGAAAAAGGGATAAAATACCTTATATACTCAACCTTTTAAAGGACAACTGGAGATCAGGGGACCAAATCGCCAAATCGTAGTGTTGACGAACTATCGTCCATCACCTCTTCTTAGTTCGGGCACCGTAGATTCCACATTTTTTGTAAGCATATGAGGTGAAAAATGTGCAATGACTTCGCCGGGACTCGAAACCTGGATCTTGCAAATACGTATCGAGTATGCTTCTAGTTGCACCTCAAAGGCATGCGGAAAGGAGGAAGAAAACACCTTATAATATATCCAATATATATCGGTATTTAATATAAATCAATAGAAATCATGCATGATATCAAAATAAAACGGAAAAGAAATAATAATTTAATATAAATTATTGTATCTAGAGATATCAGTCACTGAATCTAGAGATCATGTGGGCCACTAAATTTGGAGATCGTGTACTAGATCATTACAAAGCCCTGCATAATCTATGTATAAATCAGCAACGTTGACTCCACCTAATGCACTGAAAGATTCATGCAGGGCCAAGGGAAGTGACAAAGCAATCCGCGTCAAGGAGTGCTGGAAAAAGAAAACGACGTCTTACTTGGAGATCCAAGGCTAGGTTTTTACGATCCACGAATCAGTAAAATAAATCAAGACCAGCCATAAAAGGAATGCATCCGAAGTAACACAACTTCGACAGTTGCTAAGTTCATATCACATTAAATGATTCTAATGCCTGCATCTATATTTTAGATGTCTCCACTCCCAAAAAACAAATGTAGTTTTTTGATTTAGGTATCAAGTCGAAAGTGGTGTAAGTGTTTCAGCGGATACGACTGATCTGAGCAACTGGAGTAATTTATTGCTTAACTAATAATATAACTTACCCATATAAAAAATTAATAATTCTAATTTTAATAAATTTTAGTATCACTGTTTAAAATTAATATTTTATTTTTTTTCTGACTAAAGTTTTAACCACAAAAACATAATATTTCCGTTAACTATGGTTTCTATCAAAAGATTATAATAACGTAATAGTTATACAATTTATTCCAATTTTTATAAATTCTAGTATAATCACTTACAGTTTTGTCATAAATTACAAATATGTAGTTGATAAATATATAAAAGAAAACTGACAATCTTCTTAATCAGCATTTTAAACAAAATATATGCGCGTAATATAAATTTTAATAATGAGATATTCTATTGCAAAATATACTTATAAGATGAATGGTTATTCAATAATTTACTCAATTATTACTATGTCTGGAAAGAACACTCGTTGCAGAATAATGGCACAAAATGGGAATAGCATCATATTGTCCAAAAGCCAGGTGCGATAATGTGATGTGTACAAATTAAGAACAATCTCAACAGCAAGCACAATATTAAGAAAGTCGTAGTGGCCGAAGTCATGATTCGGGGTATATCTAGTTCTGTAGTATGAAAGAACAATGCCCGAGACCATAGTGACAGGAGCATTCAAGTCTTTTTTGCATCACAGGCGGATAATTCTTCTCTGGATTACACTTTCGTCAAAGATATGTCCTTTGAACCTATCTTGGATCTGGCCATTCAGGAGTTGGCCATTCTTGTTTCTCCAGTGTTCAGTATCAATAAACTTTGAATTTGCATACAGCAGCCTTATAACCAGTCCTCCATGAAACTATCCTAAAGTTATTTAAGTCTGTTGGCATGCTGTCTAATAATTATTATCACAATTGAATGAAACATTATAACGAAGCGTAACTATACATCATTATTTTTTAGATTATATTTATTGTAGTCATCAGATGTACGGGGTATGCATATTATTCTAATTACTAGGTCAATAAACTTTCTCAAGTACTAGCTTTTTATATGAAGAATATCCCATCTACTTAAAATTTATATTTTAACAATTCTTTAACAGTCTTACATTCTACTTATTTTAAAATTAAAAATGAATCTCAATCCAAACCTTTTTCTGAACAAATCAATCAACCCATCCAGCTGTTGTGTAGCGTGTTACCGATTACACAAAACATGGCACTCAATAAATGTTTTGATAAGAAAGACACTAACATTGATATTCATAAGTGTGCTAAGCTTTAAAAGTCCTAGTAAGAAATCATTCTGCATTCACTCTCGAGCTTCAGCCAAACAAATGAGCTTAATTTTCATCACAGCATGACTCTACTCGTGAAGCGCAAGATTAAGTTTCAAGCAACTTCTTGTAATTTTTAACCTTTTCCCTTACAGAATACTTTTGATTTTCATTTTCTGCCCTGTTTGATAATGGTATGTGATTTGAATCTTAACATTTTCAGATTTAATATTTATAGTAATTATGTTTTATATTTCTTCACATAAGATGATTTATGATCCAATTCGAAGTCATTTTGTTTATGGTTTTTAGTAGCAAACTAATATTTCGATTTGAAAGTCATAATTTATTTCATTTTAAGGAAATGTTATATAATGCGAAACTGAAAACTGCAGCTTTGAATAAAAAATAAAGTTCCAAAAAATAAAATTTAATATTGTCTAGTCTAATTCGTAGATAGACAGCGAATCTGGTAGCAAACGTGGCAAGTTATTTGGCAGTTTTATCCCTCTATAATTACTCCGAACTCTTATTACTTATATTGCTGTTTATGCACTTTACGACACAAATTTATTATGAAACCATGAGACAGACTTCCTAAGATGTTACAACTCACTTTCTCTTTATATGGATTCTGTGCTATTCGGTTATGTTATTTTTGATTACAGAGTTATTTTAATTATGCGTTGTTTGGTATGGTAAGATAGATTTATTGAAGACCTAACAAGATTGGTCTTATAATAAAATATTATTCGGTTAATAAATTATTATTCGCTTTGCGCTATTTCTGCTCGTGAAATTTCACAGAAACATTATATTAAACGGGAGAAAAGTGCATGTTCAATATACGATGCACAGTTCTTTCACTGACATTATTTTTAAAGATTTATGAGTTTACTTTTATAAGTCAGTGTAACAAACGAGTGCCTTATATTCCAGTCTATAATGCGCATTGTTCTATAAGACGAAAATTTTAAACTGTATTTATTAATTTTTAGGTATATTTGCCGCATAATGCTCACTCTTCTTTATAAAGAAACCTGAAAGATATATGTGCGATGGTCGTATCTTTTGAAGTCATTCATTCGAAGATTTTTCCCAAGCGTTCGGACAATGGTATACTGAACTAACCAGGGATAAGAGGAATAATATGTGTGTGGAGGAAAATGCTTATTCTTGTTATTATTATTTGCGTGTTCCGCCTTAAGGCACTACACGTAAGAGAGGAATGCCTTCGTGGAGAACTTTCTAAGGGAAACTGGCTCGTACCAACTCGTCAGACATGGGGAAAACCACGAAAACTCCCATGCAGCCGTCCCGTTTACGGGATTCGAGCCTCGGACCAAACTACCAGTGTTCAGAAGGCTTTATTGCTCGGCCACTCGTGGGCGGGGGACATGCTTGAAAGAGAGTGTAATTCGGCAAAGAAAGCGAGTTGTATTCAGTACAGATGTGCGCAGGAATGTTATTCTAAGATTTTGGAAAAAGGGGGACATAATTTGAGGTATGAATACCCTTCTGGCACGAATGCATTCATGGAATTATGAGTCGGATATTTTCTCTTTCTGTAGTCAAAGTCAGGATTTTAAAGTGAACTTCGAAGGCTTCACTAAACTGCATTTGCTTTAGTTGAAGTACAGTTCATCTAGGGTTACGCCTAGTAGTAAATATGGCTCTTGCCAAGCGAAACAACACATTGCTGTTTTCGAATGCAAAGTCATTCAGTTTACGAAAGAAAATGCAAATCATGCTGAAACAAGGATGCTTGATGTTGGTGAAAGATAAAACGGTGCTACTTTGGTAGACAGTTGCACGGATTTTTGGCGATTTACGTTGGCGCAATTGTTGGCGCGATTTCTACAAACGTCAGCCATCTTGAAAAACGCTGTTTTTACGCATAGTAAAGTATTCGAAACTTAAAAAAAAATAAATAAATAAATATCGTTAGAAATAACGGATTAATTTTTTTGTTGAAAATGTCGTTTTTTAAGATGGCAGGCAAGTGTAAATAAATACATTTACTATGAGTATAAAATACTAAAGTAAGGTTATTATTACTTTCATATAGCAAAGAAGAGAATAAAAACACCGCTATAAAAACATTGTGCCAACGTTTAATTAGATTAAAATATTACTGAAATTGAATATCGAAATAAAAAACATCATCCAACATTTAAAAGAATTAGAATAGTATTAAATTTAAATACTTTAAAATACGTTATATAGAATATAATATATATATATATATATATATATATATATATATATATATATATATATATATATATATATATATATATATATATTATATAGAATAAATACATTTACTACGAGTATAAAATACTAAAGAAAGGTTAAATTATTACTTATTTCATATAGCATAGAAATAGAATAAAAATACCACTATAAAAACATTGCGCAAACGTTTAATTGGATTAAAATATTACGTAAATTGAATATCGAATTAAAAACCATCATACCAACATTTAAAATAATTAAAATATTACTTAAATTAAATACTTTAAAATAAGTAAATAAGAACGCTTCGTAAGCTAAAATGACAGCAATTAGTTTATTGTCGGTAAAAAAGAAGGAATGTCTAATAATTTTCTTACCGTTACAGCTGTTATTTCTTCCAACATGGCCACAATATCATATACGGCCATCTCAGAATCGGCTCTTCTAAAGGTCTTCATCTGTGATCTACATTTTCGCACTTCATTGAAGAAACAATTAGCGACGTTTCCTTCAAAAATTTAAAATAAATTTCCTCTGACCCTTGTAAGAATTTATAAATAAATCTTTGATTAGGAAAGCCAGGCTGGCGAAAATAAGGTCTCAAAGGACAATTTTTTGATTCCGAAACCAAAAATTCTTGGTACTTATCAAAAACAACATTCATCTTTGAAGGAGACATTTTTGAAGGAATTCGAAAATATGAATTAAATTTTAAAATGGCGCGGTAATGCACAAATTTTCAGCAACCTATCAGGGAGCTGATTACAGCTCATTAATGCACAAATATTCTAAAACCAATCAGAGAGCTGATTACATCACGCCTAGAATTAAAATTATTTAAATAATCATACATAATAAAATCATTTTAAAAAAGAAATGCAAAATTAAATTGTATCTTAATATTTAACAGCCATAAATAATGTTTAAAACATTAGATTAAATTTAGAGATATTAAAACCAATTACTTTTAAAGTAAGGCGACGTCACTGATTACATCATCCACAGCATAAAATTTCATAAAATATGATAAAGAATAAAATTTTTATTTCAAATAAAAATGCAAAATTAAATTGATTTTTAATATTTAGAAGCCATAAATAATATTTAAAACACGGAATTTATGCATAATAACACGCATTATTTTTTAAATAAAATGTCAGCAAAGTATCGGTTACCATAAATAACTTATCCAGCAATGGATTTACCATAAGTCGTATTACTTGCCAAAAGAAAAATTGCCAAAAACTCGCCAAAATCCGTGCAACCGTCTACCAAAGTAGCACCGATAAAACGGATAATGATTAATTATTTATGTATTAGAGTAACATTTAAGGCGAAGACGAAACAGAATTTGATGATGTGCCTAAGCATACAACTGAAGTCGAACATGACGAACTTTTAATGTTACCCGATAATGAAAGTTTTAAGTTCATAAAGTATATTATTTCTTTTAAATAAACAGCATTTAGGTACACGTAAAAATCTAATTTTTATACGCTGATTTTTTTTTCTTATTTTTAATCTAGCATTTTTATATCCGACGTATAACACGTACCCATAAATTGAGATTATAATTTTTGTATTAAACGTGAGCGTTATACGCCGGAATTTACGATACTTTCTTAATGAGAAAAGCATTTATTTTAAGCAAACGCTGTATTTCTCTTTTCTAGATGTAATTTAAAATTTCCCTGATTTTTTAGCTTTTTTCTTTAAATTCTTTTTGTATCACAGAGGATTAAATGCAAAGGGTTGTCATGGAACAGAAGAAAAAATGTGACGTTAAGATAAAAGAAAATTAAATATTTCATTTCTGAGACTCCTTCCCCTTTATTTTAATTTTATTTTTCTTCTTTCTAGGTATTTCTTTCTCCTGATGAGGAGGGACCTTTAGCTGCCCTCGAAATCGATTGAGTGTTTCAATATACTTACGCTAAATACAAGGTTGTTTTTACGATTTTGATTGTCACATTAGCGTGTTTCTCTTCTAGTCTATTTCATGAAGTATTGATGTCTAGTAATAAATTATGTTTAAGAAATTTTACCACCAAGCATCTCTCTAGAATACTAGAAATTCCGCAATGTCAGCATATTTTTTACTGCCCTTCTTCTTCCGAAATAAAGAAAGCTGAATATGAGATGAAATATTCTGGACTGTTTGAAGTTAATCAAATGAGTGATACTGTATTGTTTTATTCAATACACATATAATTTTGTGGATATATCTATTATGAATAAAAGTAATTTAGAAGTTTTATTCGTTCTTATTAGATGTAAGTGCTTCAAGCTACTTAAAATTTTTACCTTAGTTTAAATACTATAATGTTTTCTCTTTACGAGGAAATATGCAGAATGAGACAGTTTCAAATACATAGAGGATAGGAGTGATAAAGTATTTGAAAAACAATCAGCACGTTGTACATACAGTGGAAATGCAATCAATTGCTCTTAACCCCCTCTATAATTCTACCTTAAAATAAAATAAAAATGAAAGAGGGGAAAGCGTATTCGTTCTATAATCGTAGTCTATTCTCTCATTCCTAGATTTTAATGATTTGTTCTGTAAATATATGCTCGCTTGTAGATATTTTGATAAACATCATTATGATGATTAAGCTCTGCATCTTTTATATCCGCTGCTTAGATTCCATGATGTTGTCAAACCCTCTTAATTCCTATACAGTTTTATTTAACAGCCGAAAAAATATTCTGTTGAAACCTGTGGCTCATGCTCTCATTTCCTGTTTTCAGAATCTACAATATAAAATTCCGTTCACGTACAGATATTCTATTGTGCATCATTAGGAAGTTTAAGCATCGAATTATTTATATTGTAAAGTGGAAGCTAATGTTCCAGTGAATGGGCCATTCGAGCATTTCCTTTTCTTCCTTAATTCTTTCATATAATTGATGAGATAATTCTTTAACTTATAGTAGGCAAATTTCAGAAGACCATTGTTAAACCTAAGAATCAGGATAAATGTCATATGTGTCTAGTCAATGACTACAGCTATTTTCTTGTTTCACAGTAGTTCTGCTTACTATTAACTCAAATCTATTATTTTCTGTTTATATTATATGGGGTGATTCGAAATTCTGTATATAAACTGTTTATTTTAGAAGAAAGAAACATCAAACTAAACGTTTTTTTTCAATGAATTCATTTCTATAGAGATCGTTCTTTTGTGTCAGATACTAAGGTTATCTTTCGCCATTCTTATTTGCAAAAGGTACTTGGTTAACTGGCTGCCATACGCATCTAGCATGTGAGGTTGCGCCAAAGTTCTCTAAAAACATCTCAGAAAAGTTCTGAGACCTCCAAAATTAGTAAACGTCAGCTCCATAATAGAAAGATTTACAGTAATTATATTTTAGTGGTGCCGGCAAGAAGAGACACTAAATGTGCTATTTAAGATGCTTAACGAATCAAAATAATGGATCTGTTGGATACGTTCAAGCAGATTGCATGTAACAATACTTAACCTAAAGACAAAGTTTTTCTTAAGATAATTCCAAAAACAGTAACTTCTTATTCAAATTTACTCCCAGTATAATCGAAATGGAACCTACGATAGTCCATTTCACAAAGTATCCCACATGAAACATCCGATGGAAAGAGGCAAACATTCGCTTACATTGTAAGAAACCCGAAAGTTTCTTTACGTGTTAATGTACTCCACTAAGGATGGCAATAACACACTTCTGCCTGGTGTTTTTACCTTTTGCCTTGTGTATATACTATATTGTGTAATTCTATCGAAATACTCTCGTGCCTGCCCATATGCTTTCAGTGCGTGTTTAATATATTCGATATGCTTATTTCATTGCATGTTTATTACTTTCGATGTGCTTACATGCTTAGCTTCAGCAATCTAGTTTGCTTAACAGTTGGCACTCTAAACCTCCTAGGAATTTTAGTGGTTTTACGATGTGGCCTAGGAATTTTAGTGGTTTTACGTATTATTCGTGGCGCCATTATATGCATATATGGGACAATGCACACTGCTCAGCTTCCTTGATATTTTATCTTCTATATTACATATTTTGTACTGTATTTTTCACATCGTATTTTTTATCTCTTACCTTTTTCTAATATTGCAATACATCATGCATATATATATTCTCCCATTTTCTATTTATAACTTCAAGACGCATGTCAACTCATGAAAAACGTCATACGTTGTAGATACACGGCAGTGTTATCGGAAATTAACTTCATGTTCAATGTTGTTTATACTCGATACTCTTCTCCTCTACACTTCTTCTCTCTCCTTCTTCTATACGATTTAAAAGTGGCACCTCACCTTGTTCCTCTATATGATGTACCTCCGTACAGTTCCTTCTCAGATCAGTAATAGCTCACCACAAAAATGGACAGTTCAGCCATATGGCAGCAACAACTTAACAAAATTCGACAGTCATGTTCTTGACAAGCCAAGAAAATTAGAACCGTCAAAAATCGCTCTCAACTACAAAAAAACTTAGCTTAGAAAATAAGATTTGAGGACTATAATGCTGTAATCCAAGACTGATTAAAATCGGGAGTGATAAAAAAAAAATTGCCAAATAAGCAGGAGGGGAAATAAGCTACCTTCCTGATTGATTAGTTTTTCAAAGATAATGCCTCGATACCTCTTAGAGTGATATTTGACGCATCGTGTGAAAAGAAAATAATTTCTTACTTAAATCACTTCTTAGGAAAAGGGTCAGACCTTCTAGAGTTGCTCCCAGCAATATTGCTTAAATAGAGAAAAGATAATAGGCATTATTTCAGATATAAGAAAAGCGTTCTTGCCTATTTCTCTGAATGCAAATCACAGAGATTTTCTAAGGTTTCTCTGGTAGAATGATGCTGAACAGTCACTCACTGATAAAAGAATTTCGCCACTGCTATGAAGTATTCGGACAAAACTGCAGTTCTTTTCCTTTTGGGTCTATGACAGACTCACATTTCAAACTGCATCAGCCATCTTTGAAAAGTATCGCTGAGAAGCTTCAAGCTTTTTTTTAAGTTGACAACTGTGTGGCTCGATAGATTTTGAAAATGATGCAAAACTTTTCGTTTAATACACAACTGAAATTAAAGCAAATTCATATTTCGATTCAAGAGGATGGTATAAACGGAAACGAAGAAATTTATAATGAATCTGAGCCTTTAAAAGCAATTAGGACTAATATAGTATAAACAACTTATATATTGTGGTGTTCAAAATATAGGATTAGGAAAGCTTTTAATGACCATATGGAATCTGCTATCTGTTGTACATAAGGTATTAGATCCAAACCCTTTCAACATTCTTCCAAAGTTATACTTAAAAAAGCCCTCGGAGAGAAAACTGAGTTGGGATGCTGAATTTGCCGACAATATTAAAGAGAACGTTCTAAAATGGATGAACGGTGTACGTTTATTGTCCTCAGCGAAGATTTTTAGACATATAGCATTAGTTGATGCTCCATCGTACAACCTGCACACTTTCACTGATGTCTCGAGGAAATCATACGCAGCGGTAGCTTATCTGAAAAGCGAAAATGAGGAGCAGGTAAAAGTGCTACTCCTTCAAGCTAAGGCCAGAGTAGGTCCGTTGGAAAGAAATCACAATCTTCGATCTTGAATTACTCTCCTGTTTCAGTGAAGATAGATTAACTTTATTTGTTTTTATTATTTCGAAAGAAAACTCTTGGACTGATTCTACAACAGGTCTCAATTGGATTAAGAATAATGAGACTTGGGGAACATTCATGAGCAAAAGAGTGAAAGAAATACGAAAACTGAAGACTTGCACTATGCTATAAGACCCCCCCAATCCGGTAGATTTACCCTATAAAGGTTGTTCTGGCAACACATTTATAGTATCCAAATAATGCAAGGAGCCACGCTGGGTGACGCTGGCTGAAAAAAAGTAGCCTACCACAAACCCACTTGAAAATAAAAAAAAAAGAATTAACAGCCGAATAAAGATTATAATTTTGTAGGGAATGTTATGTCAATTAACCAGTCATTCATAATTTGTCTCTATTATTACTTCTCCTTTTTCGTATTCCTCACCAGAATAAAAATTATTAGTAAATAGTTAAACTGAGATTTTTGGATTTAAGACTGAGAGTGTTTCTAGCATAGTTTGCGTGTTACGTGATTAGTTTCCCGCCAGCTCATATATTTGTAATTATTCAGCTCTGCGATCTCATTGCTGACATATCTGACGATCCGCTAGGGTTACTGAACCAGCTTCTACAGTATTTGATTGTGCACTCTCTTTGAGTGTCATTGATTGTGTAGTTCAAAGTTTGATTTAGTTTGGACTAGTATAATTTTCTATTTTATTTTGCATCAATACAAGTTGTGTAAGATATATATACGAGTATATATATATTTATGTTGTTAGATATATATGCGCATGAGAATGTCCTTATGTTTTAAATTTTTTTTAATAGAAAAGTCATTTTAACCTTTTCAAGATTTTATCATTGTTCTCAGATTTAGTGATATTTCGCTTTACGTCCGTTAAGGTTATTATACTGAAATAATAGTACCATATCAAGTGTAACCCTCTAACTTCAATACTAAATTGTAACAGCGATATGGATTCATGGATAACGGATTAATTTTTGACATTTGACGAAAATTTTAAGAACGATAGGAATGCTTAGATTCATTAAGCGAAAAGAAAGAAACTGGAGAATTGAAGATTTATGAACTGTTTACAACAGAGAAGACCCTTGTGAAGTTAAAACAACAAAAAATATTTGATGCAGAAACCGTTGATCAGTAAAAAATGAATTGAAATCAGTAGTGTCTTTATGGACGAAAAACATATTGTGAGTCAAAATCAAGTAACTGAAATAAAAGATCGCAAAGATTTTAACTATCCTGTGGTGCTTCCAAGCAATCATAAACTTGTTGAATATATCTTTAAAAATATGAATTTAAAGATGCACCATGCTGGCTTACGTGCTTTGATATCCAAGCTAAAAGAAACATTTTGGATCTTTAAGCGTAAAAAAATAGAAAGACAATTTAAGCAGTTATATCCCTATGAATCAAACATACAGAACATGAAAATAAAAGAATAAAGAGTATCCTGCATCTGAAAACAGAGTTCGAAACACTTTTGTTTTTGAGATCCATGGAGTGAATTCAACGGGTCTCTATTTGTGAAAATCAAGAAAAGATTTTAATTAAGTTTTTTTTTTTTTTTGGTTGTTGTTGTTGCTTACAGGGCCATTCACGGACCTTTCTTTCAACTCAAAGTATTTTATTTGGAATGCGCACTGCAGGAAGAGGACGTCACTTTGGTATTTACAGTGATATCAGAAGTAGTTTCAGAGGCGTCAAAATCTTTTAAAATTCATAAAGCGAGATGTCACTAAAACTGAAGTTTCAGTAAAAAGAATCCAATGGAATGAACCTTCTTGTAGCCTTCTGAGGGAAAAGGTTTCGAGAGAAGAATGGCTCAAATGATTAAAAATCTTTTTAGTTGAGGTTTAGGAACGTCATCTTTAGTATACGAACAGCCGATTAACGTTTCATATGCCTGTAAACCTGTAGTGAATTCTGGACCATTCACATATTCTCTTATGATATATAGGATCTTACTCCGTTGACCACAGCAATGCTTCTGGGAGAACCTGGAGAAGTTGGAGTACCTGAATTGATAAAATGAAACGACGAGGGCGTTGTTCATTTTTCACCTCCCCTGTTTTAAAAATATCCTAATGAATTTATAGTGGTGCCCAAACTAAAATGTGGAGGATGATGATTCTTCACCACCAGGATTTGGCGATTGGGTCCCCTAATCTCCAGTTGCCATTTAAAACGGAGAGTATATAAGGTTAGTTAGTTGGTTCTGAGCACTGGCCCCCAGCCCACCTAGCAGGTGAAACCTGCCATATGGCTATGAGAGGACATGCCATACCACAAAGGCATAACAAAAAATTTAAAAAAAAGAAAAAAACGTAAAGTAGATACATAGACATGCGACATGCGACGGAGGACGTGGGCACCATTCTTCTACCATTAGGGTTAATTGGTATAGCGCCACGTCCACTTGTGTCTAGTGAAACGTGCGAAGGTCACTGAGGCCACAAAAACGCCTCCACCGACCACCGAAACCCAGCGCCTGATGCAGCCCACATTGCATCAGCTATACCCTTGCGACCACTGGGAAATTATTTTACAAATATTGTAGAAAATGACATGGCTAAACAAGGGTCATCACTGCTGCTGCAGGCTGAATTATCAGACATTAGTATGCACACGTTGCTGAATTATATACCAGATTACTAAATTATATATTGGAGTACAATATACAATATGGTATAGAATCATGTAATGCATAGTAAGATTATACTAATGCTCAAAATACATATTGAAACAGGAAGTATTATACATATTGAATTATGACACTTACTGTATCTGAACATACTAAGATATGATATACATGATGAGGTTATACAGATATTTCTGAGACTTAAAATACATGGTGAAACATTAAATACTGTACATACTGAACATGAGAATACTATGACTGAGCATATTGAAACATGAAATACATAGTGACATAATACTGATTACGCTAATTACACGAAATAAATACCTAATGAAACATGAAATACTGTACGTACTGAGACAGAAAACATACTATAACTGAGCATACCGGAACGTGAAATGCATGGTAAGGTTATACTGATATAAGATACTGAATTATATACAGGATTGCTGCATTATATACAAGAGAGATATTCGTATGACAAACATAGAATGCATAGTGAGATTGTATTGAGACTTGAAAAACATGTTGGAACAGGAAATGCTGAACATACTGAAACATATAACATACTATAATTGTACAGTCTAAGTCGTGAAATACATAATGTACTGCTACAAAGTACTGAGTTATACACGGAATACTTAATTATATCCAAGAGAGATATACATATGTCAATATTGAGCTGTATAGAAAGGTTATACTGGTGCTTGAGGTACATAGTAAAGCACATTGTAACTGAGCATTCTGAAACACGAGGGTAACATAATGAGGATATACTGAAACAAGATACTGATACTAATACTTATGTTATACTGATATTTGAAAGATAGAGAAACATGGGAAACTGAACATACTGAAACATGAAACATGCTGTTACTGAATAAAATGTGACATGAAGTACCTTGTGAGTTTATACTGACGCAAGATGCTAAATTAGATACCGGATTACTGAGTTATACAAGGATGATATATGAATTACAGATTTGAAATACATAGTAAGGTAATTGATACATAGAAAGGGTGACATTATGCTGATATAAGATAATAAATTATATACAGGATTACTGAATTAAATATGGGAGAGAAATACATATTATAATGTTAAATACGTAGCAAGATATGCAGACAGACGCTACAAGAATACATAAACAAAACAGTTCACTTGGTGACAGGATATAGGAGTGTGTAATAATGGCGTATATAAATTACAGACTTGAGATGCATAGTGCGGTGATATTGAAACATAGAAAAGAGGGTGAGATTATAGTGTTACGAGATAGTGAGTTATATACATGATTACTGAATTAAATACCGGGGAAAAATACGCATTACAAATTTAATACGTATAGTGAAATTGCAGACAGGCGTTACAAAAATACGAAAATAACAGTGCATTGGTGGCAGAATATAGGAGTACATAAAGCATACATTTGGTATTTCATGTGTACATATGGATGCTGCTGACTGTGATTACGGATGCTGCCATTACTGCGTTTTATGATGACAAAGTACTTGTATACATAATAAGTTAGAGCCATTCATATGTGCAGTTACAATTATATAATGCTGCCAGTGAGCTCCCTTTAGCTGGTATGGGAATGTTGCATGATGCACTAAGTACTCTTAAATGGTTTATACTTGGCATAGGTCTGTTCCTAAGCCCATAAGCTTGTCAACAATTTTTGTAATGCTGCGCTTCTTAATTCATAATTAATGATTAATTAATTCATAATTAATGTTCATAATTAAGATGTCGCTGCTTAATTATGAACCTCGCTGAAGGCTAATCTGTTTGTCTCTGGGAACGGGATGTGTAGATCCTCCGTTAGTGAGCATTTTTCGACATAGTGTTCTGGCGTTCCCAGTTCACCGCAGCAACATACGGAGGTAGTCGTCTTGCCGAATCTTTCAAAGTAGACTGGGAACGGGCCATGCCCGGTAATATAGTAGACCAGTTGTGGATTTACTATAAGACGTTCTGGATCAACCTTTGGCAGATTCGCATACGCACGTCGTTCTGTCTCATCGTTGTTCCATGCCTCTTGCCACAGTGTGAAAGCGGCCTGTTTCAAGCTCTTTTTTAGATATGAGGTGGGCCATGGAATTTGCAGTGTCTCTGCATCATTATTTTGGGCTGCTTCTTTTGCGAGCCGATCTGCGGCCTCATTCCCAAGGTTGCCAATATGCGCTTTTGTCCATTCTAGGTTGATTTTTAAGGTCTTGTGAAAAGAGAGTTGTTCTTGAATTGCTGCAATTATGGGGGAGCCGTGCATAGGATTTAATATAGCATATAATGTTGACAGACTGTTATTATAAAACTGTTTTGATGTCGATATTCGGTAATAGTGTTTATTGCGTGACAAATGGCTTTGGCTTTGCTTTGAAAAACACTGTTTCTGGATTCCAAGTGTCCTTTCCATTGGCGTATTGGTTGCTGTTGCCGAAATGCGATGTATGCACAGCCAACATTCTCGTCAGTTTTTGAGCCATCTGTGTAGAACACGATATCATTGTCCGTAGCTCTTGTGTTTTGCTTAATATTAATGTGCACGCCTTGGCCTTGCGTCGACGGGTGTGTGTGGAGGCAATTGGATTCCCGTTCTAGGTTATCTGCCGTAAAAGTATGGTCACCAAGCACCGCAGGGCGGCTAAGCTGCTTCACCAACTGGTAGGCTGCCTCTTTTTCCACATTTATGTAAAGAGGGGGCAATCCGGCCAGGACATTGAGTGCATTCGTTGGAGATGTTCTAAAAGCTTTAGTAATGTTGAGCAGGAACGGCCTTTGTATACTCTGTAGATATTTTATTTTGCGTCCTTGCATCGGAGAGGCCCATATTGCAGCTCCATATGTTACTATTTTCCCAGTGACTGTCATATACAGGATCTTGAGTAAATGGGGGTTAAGTTCCCATCTGTAACCATTCATCAACTTGAGCTTGAGGGCAATCTGTGCTGTTCGTTTCCTAAGCTCCAGCACGTGAGGGGTCCAGTTTAGTTTGTCATCAAAAGTTATGCCCAGGTACTTTAGTTCTCGCTTAATGCGGAGTCTTTGGCCGTTGAGCGTTATTCTTGGTTGGCGTGCGAGTGTGCCCCTTTTTTTATTAATCAGCAGTATTTGAGCAAGCAACCACTAGAGAGGAACTACATGTACTCACGAGTGAATTGATGTCAACCATAAGGACGACTTGTGACGACATCCTACCAGTACGAACAATACGACGGGTCACCACATTAAACTGGTGGAATAGCCAATTACGCGCGCAATAGCAAAAGTGTCGTGCCTTAAGACGACGGCTAAAAGTATTCCGTGTATACGGCTTAATAATTAAGTATTCCGTGTATACGGCTTTGTCTCAGCTATTTGGAGTTTTATTGCTGTGCCAATTTTGAGGCACCTGGGGAATGTGCCAGTGGAAAGAAGTTTGCTGAAAAGGGTACGGAAGAGGTTGACGTGCTCGCACGGAAGAGGTTGACGTGCGACCGTATTGCGATCTTAACTATTCGATAGTTTATTCCGTCTGGCCCCGGTGCTTTCTTTTGCGGTAGCTGTCGTAGGACATGTAGGATGTCTTGATTTGTGAAAAGAGCATCGTTCATGGCATCTATAGCCAGGGTTTGGTTACGCATGGTTGCTTGTGTCGTTGTGTCATCTGTAGGATCGTCCTTCGTAAAGACCGTGTTGAGCACTTCTGTCAATGTAGCTTCAGTGAGGTGTTCATTGGTGTTAGGTATGGGCAGGAGATGAAAGGAGGCCTGTTTGAACAGCTTTCCCGTTTTTAGCCGTCGTCTTAAGGCACGACACTTTTGCTGTTGCGCGCGTAATTGGCTATTCCACCAGTTTAATGTGGTGACCCGTCGTATTGTTCGTACTGGTAGGATGTCGTCACAAGTCGTCCTAATGGTTGACATCAGTTCACTCGTGAGTACATGTAGTTCCTCTCTAGTGGTTGCTTGCTCAATTCGATTGCTAAAGGGTGCCAGGCGTGATTTGATAGCTGTAACGAATGACCTGACCTTGCGACCTGGTAGGTTGTACCTTCTGATGATAGTTGTTTCTGTGGCTCTGGCAATGGTGAATCGTATGTAATTGTGGTCGGAAAGGCTTACGCCTTCCACGACCATCCAATCTTGTACTAGTTGTGCCATTTGAAGGGTCGAGACTGTAAGGTCCGGCCACCCTCTTGAGTGGACGCGATCAAAAGTCGGTGGCGCATCTTGCTGGTTATGCAAGATCAGGTTGTTGCTTGAAATAAAATCCTCCAGGGTACGTCCCTTTGGCTCTGTGGTAGCATATCCCTTTGTTGTACTATGACAGTTAAAGTCTCCCGCAATCAACACGTTGTCTATTTTTTGCTCTCGCATCAGTTGTTGCATTTGCAAGATACTGTTTTCGATATCTGCCTATGGCGGAGAGTACACGGAGACTAGGATTGCTATCAAATTGTGCACCTCTAGCAGGATGGCCACTATGTCCTTTTCCGCAATGATTACAGCGGGGGTCCACATAGGGTTGCAATTTACTATAATGGCTCTTGGCGGCTCGTTGGTATCTTCCTTTTGGAAAACAGTCCACTGTAGGGGGTAGCCCACGGCTTTGCCATGTAAAGAATAAGGTTCTTGTCCTAGTAGGAAGTCGATCTGTTCTGTGGAGGTGTATATGGCTGCCTGTGCCGTTGCTGCACGAGCGCGTTGCAGATTTATCTGCAAACATTGTATTGCGTCCTGTCTGCGCGATTGCGTACCGTTGATGTCCAACTGTGTATTTTTATGCTGTACATTTGGGGGTTGCTGATTCTGTCTGCTTCTTGTAGTATTTTCCATTGTCTGATTGTTAGTATTCCGTATTGTTACGGATGTTCTGCACGTTTCGCTGGTATTGCGGGCAGTCTGAATTTTACGCTGGGTGGTGAATGTTGTATCTGTCCCCGTAGCGGTAGTTAGCTTCTCTACAGTTGATACATTGTGGCATCTGAGCGTTGCATTCTCTAACTCCGTGATTGCCTGCGCAGAAGGAGCAGAATTGCTTGCGGCTTTTGCAGTCGGCCTGTGTGTGTCCGAACTGCTGGCATCTGTAGCATCGCTTGATGTCAATATGCTCAGTGATTCGGTGGGCCTGCCAGCCAAGGAAGATTTTTCTCTGACGCATGATGGCCTCAAAGCTTGTGGGCTCACATTCAAATATCCACTTGACTCTGCCCTTGCGGCGCTCTTGGAGTCGGTGGAGAGTCCTGAAGGTGGGGCTGGGCATATTTGAGGCACCGCTAATTTCTGCAAGTACGTCTTCGGGATTTGCTGTTTCGGGCAGGTCATGTACCGCGAACCTGGGCTTACGCATTTTTGGCCTGCAGATGTCCGCCAGGATTTCTGTCTGCTTGATCTGCTGTTCAAGGGCTGCGACATCTTCTTTGGATTTGCAGACTACTTCAAAGCCGCCTTTATTGCTCTTTGTTACTCTTTCAACGCCGACTTTTAACTTGGAGAGAGGCAATTTGGCTCTGTTCTTTTAGCTCTGTGCCTGTAATGTCTGTCTTTGGGCGTATGTACAGGCACGGGTTTTTAGTTTTCCGGTCAATCTCCGCAAATGTCGGATATGTGATTGATGGTGGTGGTGTTGGAGTATGGGGATCGTGTGGCTGCTGAGTAGTTGACGCTATTTGCTGTGTATGAGAAATTTCGCAACAGAACACTGTTGAAGTGTTTACTCCTGTGTCAACTTTTGCAGGTTTAACCGTGAATTCCGAACCCTCTAGGGCCAGCGTTTGGAGTGCAGCCAGTGAATCTAGTAGGCGCGCTCGAAAATCTGTTGACAGAAGGAATTTGGCGCCTTGATTTGTCGTAGTCGCTACCTGCCTGATATCCTTGTATAGAATGGTGACTTTCTCCACGTGGGGCAGGTCCGATGTAACTACTGCTGAGGCGTCTATTATGGTATGCGATGTAGAGGTGGAATCACTATCAGCTGGAATAACTGAAGCACGAGACATGATATTCCGTGTAATACTGTGGGCACTATTTGGTGTGCTGAGGCTAAATCGCTAATAGTGGTGAGTTGAACTTGGAGTGACTTAGAAAATTTACAATACAGTAGGCAGTAAATAATCAGAACATGGAATAACACTGATACATGAAAAACATTTAAATAAATTTAACAAGCATTAAATTCTATGAAAAAAAAAACCTTTTTAGATGGTTGTTCTAGGGCGTATGAGGTCAAAGTTATTGATTTTTACAAAAATAAGTAAAATTTACACTTGGTATTAAAATACCTTGAACATATAATGTTAACAGTGCATGTAATTAAAGATAACCTAATGCAAAAAATAAGTTGAAATAAACATAAATGCAATAAACAGAAAGAAAACTATTAGACAGTTAAAAACATCTTTAGAGTAGATCGCTAAGGTAATTAAGGGCCGAGTTATTGAATTTTAACAAAATAAGCAAAATATTAACTGAAAGAGACGCTAAAATGGTCGAAGAATATTCTAAGTCCTGATATCAAATGTTGAAAAAATTCAGTTACAGGCTATTGCGGTATATTAATGGAAGGAGTATAACAGTCCTACCTTAGTCTTCTTCAGATGGAGTGGCTATGTCGAGTAGATCGCGAGATTTTGAATTTTGAAAAAATAAGCACTTTTAGGCACTAAAGTTACACTGAAAACTTAGGCCTACCCCGGTCGCCACGTGGTAGCTCGTCGGCACGTTTCCGTCGAGATGACGGTTATGCTGGTAAGCACAAACACCGTTGAAATGCGGCGGACGGATTCCTTTGTAATTTTCACAAAAACTTTTATAACTTCGCTAATTTTTTGGTCGCACACACAAAATTTAGGTATCCACATGTAGGTTAACACTTCGCGAACCAGTAGATACATAGAGAGATCCCCCTTCTTTCTGCATGCCTTAGTGGTGTAACGGTTAGCACTCTCGTCGCGTATTTAAGAGGTCCAGGTTCGAGTCCCGGCGAGAGCATTGCTCATTTTTCACTTCTGTTTCAAACAATCCTAATGACTCTACAACTTCATTCTCAATTATACTGCTTTAAAGAATTTTAATTTTAAATTTATATAATTTACTTTACAAGTATAATGACTTATGTAATTTAACTTAACAGTGATCACCAGCTTCTAAGGCAGATTGTTTTAATATTGTTGCATTCTACAATTCTGGGTTCGTGGATTTGGAGTGATTTGATGACAACACTTGATGAAGAATCAAAACAGAATTTATTAGGCAATATTACTCAGGGCAGTTTAAAAAGTATGTTTACAGTCGTCAAAATACTAAGATAAGCACCTTGAAACAATGAGCAACACAGCCTTCAGGCTATAACTGTGAAAACAGCTTCACAGCAAAAGACTAAATACAGCTGCCGACTCGGTCAATCGCTCTCGGATCTCAACACATTCAAGATATTCTTCACAAAAAACTGACGATACACTGCTACTGTGTATGCAGGCAGGGTTTATATAGCTTTTGGACTGCCTTCGAGATAATTCTAGGGCAAACCGGTAAGAATTCGTTCCAGAATGTTGTCGCTCCCACCAGTTTTGTTGCCAAATGAGCAATTTCAAGCCAAATCTGGAAACCGTGCGTTTCCTTGCTACTTTCTGGAAACCCTAAACCCGCTTTGCGGGGAAGCTATCTTATTGCAGCTGGACATTTCATAACAATATTTATTCCAGCAGCAGTTATTCAGATAATTAAGAGAAAGTTTTAAATTATTATATTCAAATTAATTCAATTTTTACGATACGAGTATGGTTCTGCCAACGATATTGTTTGCAGAAAGTCATTAATTCAGAATGTTGAAATGTGATTGGCTATGTATACGCGTTTTCATATGAATTTGAGAGTAAAAGAATTTCTAAATGCGTTTTTTTACTATGCATACCTGATACATCTTTTGATGCATTTGCAACCACAAGTCTGTGGAGATGATAGATCGTGGTACTTGAACAGCTGAAGAGATAAAGGTTGGGATCTCCGACCATTGCACAAGAATGCTTATCAGTATCACGACTGAAATAACAGTAATAGCAGTATTTAAAAGTGTTGTCAATATTCTATGGTTTTCGTTTGTTCATCAATAGCATTCTATCGTTTCAGAGTATGGTCCTTCAGAGACTTGCATTCATTAATGTAAAAGTTTTAAATTTTCACTCCCATTGATATTTTTACAAAAAGCTTCGTATAACTCTATGAAGTGCGCAAATTTTCTAAGAGTTTTGTTGCTAGTATTTAGATTTACGACACCTCTTATAACGCATTTTTCTTCATTATGACTCTGTGTAATTTAAGCATTTACTACTGAAAGGTTCATAAGAATGATACTTAGGAAGCAATGTATTATTAGCCCAAAATGGCTATTAGTTTCACAACGGCATTTTGGAACGAATTACTAAAAGAGTTGAATCATTTTTAAAACTGTTGCCACCAAATGTTATTGCCTTGTTTTACAATTATAGAAATTAAATAATGAAGAATCTGCGTGAATGTTATGTTTTTCCCATTGTGAGAAGACAACGGTCTAGAGACATCAAATTTTGAATAACATAGTCCTCCACCCGAATATGGGCCCCTGGAAATCCAAACTTGAAATTTCGAATTTGTTTTATTATCTATTTAAACAATTTTGAAGTGAAACTGTGCGGAATAAAACATTTGTTATCTTCAGAGCGCAAGATTGTCTATCGGGAATTCTGAGGATATGCTGTTTTTAAATATTTTAGTCCCGAAGGGTCATTATCCAAATGCCCCCGAAATGTGTATGTGTGTGTAAATGAAAAAAAAAAAAAAGGTCTCTTTGCACCTAATATAAAATCTGAAACTTTCAGATTTTTGTCTTTTATTTATTATGTTTTTGTTGTCATCCATTTCATGGGATTAATTTGGGCATAAATTTCCAGTCTTTAAGTAAGCAGCTGTTTATGTCTTTATCAAAATTCCTATTATGAATCCCCTTATCTTCTAGTCATTGTAGTGAGGCACATTTCTGAAGAAAACCTTTTTGATTAGCATAAACCTCAGGAATTCCTAATGAATATTTACTCTTTTCACGAATTTCAATGACGAAATTTGTCATTTCACTTAAATTACCTACATTTTGAAATTAATTGCTGTATACCAAAAGTTAATTCAACTACAAATAGCGCTAACGATATTATTAACGAAATTTTGATCCCGATATTTAATTATCATTTAAATGAACGCACACGTCCAAAGTGAATGCCAAGTCTATAGAAATGTGCATTTTTACAAGGAAATGAGTAATTAAAAATTTCATATACTTTTGGTGCTTGTATGAAAAAATTAAATATTAATTTTGTAAAACGTTTTCATATTGAGACGATCTGACAAAACTTTAATCCTATTTCTGAATAGGTTAGGTAGGCAAAGGAAGAGAAATGAATTCCTGGACCTTTTTTCATATTTTTTTTTTTTTTTTCATTTAATTCTAATGTCTACCCGTCTCGCTTCATCGGAAATACATTTCTCTCAGTTCACGCCCTTCACTTTGCTATGCTGGGAGCCGTAAAAACGAATTCTTGCTAACTTAAACCACTATTGCTGCGTTCCGCACCATTGGCCCACATGCTACTCGGATGAGTAAATTCATGAGCTACCTTGTAACTGGAACCGCAGCATATCCTACGGGCAATTATCACAGGAACTCGAAGACGCGTTTTATGTCCCGATTTGCGGGTTAGGTTCCGGGCTTCAAGATCTGCTTCAAATCACGCATAGTGCTTACCACCCTCGTTTGTGCGTGTGGGATGGTTTAGGGTCGATGGTTCCTCTGTGACTTTGGAAAAGCTTTAGCAATTATTATTGTTATTATATATATATTCATTTTGCGTGTTTCTTAGAAATGGTGTTATACGCATTACTTTACTTTATGAACTGAAAAACAAATCATGTTGGCTCAGTTTTAAAGCCTTTTAAATGCCAAAACGATGATTGTAATATCAAAAAATTGGGTCATTAAACTAATAAAGTGCAAGTAAAGAACATATGAAAGACAAACTAGTTTAAAATATATTTGAACCTAAAAAGATAAGTCTCTTTTTATAAATATACCAATTTTAGCAAATGATAATACCAATAACTAAAATGAAATAATAATCTATATGTCGTACAAGATTCTTTCATTATGAAAATACTTTATATTTGATTATATTCTCGATGATTCAGGGGTACCATTTTAAGAAAAATTGGATATTAATGATGTTTTATACACTACCAAAAATGTATATAAGAGCTTTGGTTTTAAGAGCTTTTATTATTATTTATATTACCATTATGTATTTGCCTTAGCATTTTGAACATTGAATATCGAACCATTCATTTGCTTAGTGGAGTCTAATCAAATGAATTAGTGAATGCATTCGGTAATATTATCCATGAATTGAAAATCCCAAACAGGGTATTGCAAGTTACATAATAATACCTGCCGTGGGTTCCAAATAACTTAGCTAGGTATGTACACTAACAGAAATATGTTATTTATGTTTTGCAAGGTAAATTATCACCACCAAATTCCCCTCTCATTAAACAAACAGACACAGAACTAAAGCATATTAAGATTATTCTACCTCAACACTTGTGAGGAATTAAATTATAATACACAAGCACAAATTTACCGTACAACTTGGATCTGGTTTAAACTCAAAGCTTCCTTTCCAAATAGATATAAGTTCAGCAATTTAAATCAAATGTGGCTAAAAACTACTAGCCTTGCCAAAACAACGATAAAAAATTCAAACACACGTTTACTTAAAATCTAACCTCCGTCTTCTATTTCATATTTTGTAAAACATTAAAGAATTTTTTATTAACAAACTCAACGATTTCAAAGCAACCAATGGCAACGCTGTACGGAAAAAATAATTATCTCCAATGCGCCACACTGTGTATCTGGAAATTCTAAAGACATGCTCTTTTTTAGTTATTTTCTCTTTTTTAATTATTTTTATGGTTTAAGTGCGAAGAACATGGCATTTAATAAAAAAGGTGACACATAAAACGTTGAAAAAACGCCTTTTTGTGTGTAACATAAAATCTGAGAGCTTTCAGATTTTTTTATTTATTTATATTATTTTTATTTATTTTTTATTTGTTTTTTAGCCCAAAATGGACGTTAGTCCCCAAATGGGCTGTTAGTCTCGAAACGGCATTTTGGGTTGAATCGCTATAAACGGCGTATTATTTTTCAAATCGTTGCCGTCAAATATTATCGCCCTGTATTATATTTAAGGAAATTAAATAATGAAGAATTTGTATGAATGTATGTATGTTTCTCACATTGTGAAAAAACGACGGTACCTTCAACCATGCAATTTTGATTAACGCAGTCCTCCACCCGAAGCCAGGATTTTGAATTTCAAATTTTTTATTATTCATTTCATATTTGTAAAACTTTGACGAATTTTTTATTAACAAACTCAGTAATTAGAAAGCGAGCAGTGGTAACACTTATACGGAAATTTTTTATCTTTTTTATCTCCAGCGCACGAGGCTGTCTATCGGAAAATCTAGATATGCTATTTTTAAGTATTTTGTGAATTTCCCCCTTGAATCTATGTTTATGTGTCTTAAGCTCATAAAAAGACAAAAATATTTGTACAGTTATATATTGTTAAGAAAACTGATCATTGATATGATGAACTGAGAAAACACTGAAATAAATAGAGAAATGTATGCCAAAACTTAAAGCTGCATCGGGAAATTTCAACGTACACTGCTGTGCTGCTTTTAAAATTTTGGTAATTTTGCTGTTTAATTGTATATGGCGTAAATACGAAAAAAATTAGGAAAAAAATTAGGATTAAAATTAGGATTAATAATAAAGTAAAATGACAAACAAATCGGGTTAGTAGGAGTAAGTGTAACAGCGGACTGTTAGATTACGAACTCAGCAGAAATGTGAAAATCCTTAACAAACCCTTTTGGGTGACAGTTAAAATCTGAAACCTTTCAAACTTTTATCCCCTCTCCTTTTGTATTCGTATTTGCCAAGACAAGCGTCTTGCTCACGTCACCTTTCATCTTCTGCCTTTGTTTGGCTTGCATTTCCTTGCTTTTCTTCGTCTGATAAAATGTATCTTAAAGATCTCTAAACCCAATTGTGTAAAGTTCTTGCATGACATCAGCAAATTTAACGCGTAAGAATTTGCCTAACCTTACTGCAGCTAGCAGATGTTTATTTTTGATAATATTTTTATTAAACAAAATTAAAATTCATAATTTATGAAATAAGAACACCAGCAATTAAAAGTCACACATTGTCACTATTTGATTTGTATTTTTACTTGGACCTGTAAAATAAGATTTAATTTTGTTGTTCAAAAGGTTCAGAAACAAAATATTGAGAAAAGATTGAAAATCCTTAAAAGAAAGAACTAACCCCATTTTCTTTCTGAATAACATTGCGATGGGTCAATCAGAATTCTTGTATCTAATAACAGTAAATTTGAAACTTCCCTTTAAAATTGACAATTAAAAATAAAAGTGAATCTTTGCTATGTAAAGCGTTGCTAAATTGACTCAATTAAATAATAACTTTTCAGATCAGTTCGCAATGCTCCATCTTATTTGTTTTGCCACAAATAAGGAGTTAAATTAAAGGGATTGAATTTTCTTAGATTTTCAGGGTCTTCTGCATTTAATCATTTAACAGGAGTGGCTGTAAAGTATACCTTTTTTCTAGGTGTATCGGAACTATCAGCATATAAATTTTCTGTACTTCTAACATTTTATTAAAGATATTTTCAAATGAATAAGATCTGGATTTATAAGCGATTAATGTAAAACAAAGATACCACAGGTATGATTCTCCTATATTTAAATCTTTTCCGTCATGCTTTCAAATATGCTATAATTAATTTAGCATTTTGTTTTCCTATTCTTCTAGAGTAAATGAAAATTACAAGGGAAAAAACAACCTATTATTATCACTTCAAACAGCTAGATCTTCGAAGTGCATATTGCTCTTTATTAATAAAATAGCTTGTATTTTATAGTATATTTTAAATTATTAGAATAGAAATAATTTTGCTTTTTATCGTATGGAAATAAAAATAATTTCTTTGACTTTAGAGCTGCAGAATTAATAATAAATTTATGTGTTTAATTTTCGCACTTTCTTGAATAAAATTCACTGTTTTGTTTGACTCAAAATAGAAATTGATTGCATGTTTAATAATCTAGTTATTTAACATGCGTTTTGTATTTCTTCGTCTTAAGGAAATTTAAAAAAGCTTCTTATGCGATAAACTTTTGTTGAAATAAAATATGATGAAGCATAAAAAAATTATTTAGCTTTCATTGCAATGCTCTATTAATCCGTATACTACATAGCAGTCCCCTTCTCTTCCATATTTAAAGATGCCTATTCAGTGGTTCCAAATTATGAAAAACCGTACCGTTATATTTGATGTGAGAAATTATTTCTAAATTAGCTTTAAAAGTACACATCGCTAAAAATTTACTGCATAGATAATTATATTATCAAAATTACCACATTTATACTAAACATAACTTCCACAGCTCCTGTTTCCCCAAAATAAATACGAAAATTAAATTTGTTTATGAACGATATCTGAAACGTCGCTTACGCTTAAAATAAAACTCTTGAAAAATGCTGCTTCGTGTATTGAACAAATTTGGCAAATCACTACACGTTGCAAATAATTACTGCTTATATTTTCATCTTTAAATACTGTCATTAAACCAGGGAAAAAATACAGTTACTTAAGGCTACGCCATTTATCTCTATGTGTTGGAACTTTTCATAGGATAGAGGGCGCTGTTGCGCCAAAAGAATTCTGTTTTTTTTACATTATGTAACTGTAGTTCGCCATTGCGATGTATGGGTATTGCTGTGATATATTTTGGTGCTTTCATTAAATATAAATGAAAGACATCGTCATGAATTTTTTGTATCCAAATCAAGATCAAATTTACCACTGATGCATATTCGTCGGAACAAAATTAGCGTTCGAACAAGAATCGTCAAGTTATTACTAGCCTTTCGAACTACGCATTAGTATCGTTATTCGCTTCGTAACATGTGGTGCTGTCGCCGGGAATTATCGTAATGGTGGGGTGAGTAAATAGTTTTGTTGAAAATTTGGTTGAATAGAATATTTTGTAATTGTTGAAGTGGTAAAGTTATTTGATGTTGTTGATCTTGTTTGGTAAAAATTTACAACTTTAGGTTTCGCATTTACTGAATATTTGCATTGGTATTTGAAAATAAGAAAATGTTGTGCTTTCTTAGAATTAGAATTTGTTGTTAATGCTTGAAGTGTGATTTGTTGTTGAAAATTACAGTTTGTTTTCTTAGAATTCTAGAATTAGAATTTATTGTTAAAGTATTTGAGGGGTAAAATTTGTTGCTAGAAACTGAAAATGGCTAAATTGTTAAAGCTTCGAACTAAGCGTGACACATATCGTGAACAAACATTAAAGTTAGTAGAAAAAATAAACATATATTTGAATGAATCAGATATTGACATAGATGTATGTGATTCATATTTAGAACAGTTGAATAGTAAAATTGAAATTATTAACATACTAAATAGTGGCATTGATGAATTGTTGAAAGAAGAACAAGAAATTAAGGATGAAATTAACACAGTAGATGAATATAACGAAAAAATAATACCAGTTAAAGTAAAGTTGCAAAACAAAATTAAATCAATTGGAAAAGTTCCATATCAGTCAGGTGAACAAACAGTAAATCCAGAAAATGTTCACGTAGAAAATAAAACTTTAGGAAACAGAACTAAACTTCCTAAACTTTCGCTTCCTCGATTCCATGGTGAGCCTTCAGAATATTTAGATTTTTGGAATCAGTTTGAGAATTCTGTACATAATAATTCTAATTTAACTGAGGTTGATAAATTTTGCTATTTAAAGTCGTTATTAGGTGGTAAAGCTCTAGCTAGCATTAAAGGATTCTCAATTACTCCAGAGAATTATAAACAGGCTGTTAAATTGATTTCTGAAACATTTGGCCAAAGAGACATTTTAATAAATGCTCACTTGTCAAATTTATTGAATCTGGCACCTGTAAAAAATGCTTCTAACATTCAGGCCCTTCGTAATCTTTATTTTGAAGCCCAAACTCAAATTAGATGTTTAGAGGAATTAAATGTCAAATCGGAAACATACACAACAATACTGACTAACATAATACTAAAAAATCTGCCAGGAGAATTGACTCTTGAATTTTCGAAACAAAATATAAATAATTGTCATGATTTACAGGAATTGATGAAGTTTTTACACAATGCTATTAGTGCAAGAGAAAAGGCATTCCGTATTAATTCTAATAATATATCTTCATATAATAATTTTCATTCTAACCAACACAAACAAAACAATTTTCGAAATCAGAAACGAAACTTTCATTCGAGTCGCAATAATCAACACGCGTCAGTAACAGAATTTATGGCGAAAACTTCCGAAGTTTGTTTATTCTGTGGTCAAGGTCACTGTAAGACTGAATGTGAGAACATGACTGTGCAACAAAAAAGGGATAAATTAATTAAGGAAAGGAGATGTCTGTTATGTTGTAACACAAACTGTTTTGTGAAAAAATGTAATGCTAAACAGTGTTCATTCTGCTTTGGTAGACACGCTAAAGCTATTTGTTTTAAATTTGAAAATTCTAGCAAGTGTAAATCTAATTCAAAACCGGAAGAAGAAAAACCAAAGGAATTGGAAATTCAGCCTACTATTTCGAATTCAGTTGTAAATGATAGGAATGTGATTTTATTGCAGTGTGTTAGGACAGAAATTGTTGGTCGTAAATCGTCAGGTACAGTTATTGCAATGTTTGATAACGGTAGTGAGAAGAGTTTTATTAAAAGAAATGTATCTATGAAGTTGGGATTAAAATGTCTAGGGTCAGAAACATTAAAGATTTATTCATTTGGAGCAAAGGATCCTAGGTTGCAAACATGTCGCAGAGTTGAAGTGAGATTGCGAAATATTTTAGATGGAAATGAAGTCGTAATACAGGCGTTGGAAACAGATGAAATTTCGAGGGCGGCGATTAATTTGCCGAATGAGCGTACAAGAGCTGAAATGGAAGCCAAGGGATTAACTTTAACGTGGGGATATAATCAAGCGTCAGATGATAATGAAATTTCCTTGTTAATAGGTATAGATTTTTATTGGAAGTTGACAAAAGGTTTTGAAAGGTTAAATACGTCTTTGGTAGCTGTAAACACAGAACTTGGATGGTCCTTGCAGGGAAATTGTGGTGATATGAGTAAAACGGCTGCTGTGAACTTAGTTTTAGGTGATCAAAGCACTGTATCAGCTGAACTCAGGCGTTTCTGGGAACTGGAAAGTTTAGGTATTGAAAACAAGGAAGCGGAGTGTTTGACTTTAGTGGAACAGGAGATACTTGATGAATTTAATAATTCTGTTGGGTTCGTAGATGGAAGATATTGTGTAAAGTTGCCATGGAAACCAGGTATGCAGGAGAAATTAGCAAATAATAGAGAAGTGTCTCGGAAACGTTTCGATGATCTGGTTAGGAGATTTAGAAATGATACAGCTTTTTATGAGGATTATAAAAAGGTAATTGATGATTATCGTAAGGAAGGTATCATTGAGAATTCGTCGTCAGATACTGAAGTGTCATATTCTGAGCAGTCATTCTACTTACCCCACCACGCTGTCATTCGCGAGGACAAATCTACTAGTCGACTTCGAATCGTGTTTGATGGTTCTTCTCATGAAGGAGGACAACTTTCAATTAATGACTGTTTATTTAAAGGACTAAACTTGTATCCGAATCTATTTGAAATGATTTTAAAGTTTCGACAAAATACAATCGCCTTCACAGCGGATATAAAGCAAGCGTATCTACAAATTTTGATCAATCCTAGTGATAGAAAATTTACTAGATTCTTCTGGACTGATGATATCGGTTCTAATTCATATCAAGAAATGAACTTTAGTAGAGTTTTATTTGGACTAAAACCAAGTCCATATTTGTTAGCTGCAACTCTGAAATATCATTTTGATAAATGTAAAGAAGAATTTCCTGATACTTGCAAATTACTGTCAGAATGGTTTTATGTCGACGATTTGATTGGAGGAGAAGAAGATTTGCAAGCGGCTTTGAAAATTACGACTGAAAGTGTAGAAATTCTCAAAAGATGTGGCATGATATTACGAAAATGGAAAACCAATTCCATGGAACTGCGTAAGCTGTGGAAAGATGCTGAGTTCGACATCGATGAGGAAAAGAGCTCAAGTACGGGACTTGACTCACCATCCAAGGTGTTGGGTCTAGTTTGGGATCCAGATGCAGACAGTATATCTTTTAACGTGAAAGAATTATCAAAGTTTGTCAAGAACGGAACTGCTTCGAAAAGGTTTATTCTTCGAGTAGTGGGTCGTATTTATGATCCTATCGGATTTCTTGGGCCTTTCATCATAAAGCTGAAGTGCATTCTACAGGAACTGTGGAGTCATGACATAGACTGGGATGATAAACTTCCATCGTCACTGGATCGCAAGTGGCAGTTGTGGTGCAGTGAAATCGAACACTTAGAAGATCTCCAGATTCCTCGATGTTATTTTTCAAATTTGAACTGTAAATTTATTTCATTTGAAATTCATTCTTTTTCAGATTCATCTCTTTTAGCCTATGGAACTGTATTGTATTTAAGAGCTATATCTGAATATGGGAGGATAAGTATCAGTTTTATTTGTTCTAAAAGTCGTGTAGCTCCTCTGAAAGGTCTTACATTACCAAGACTGGAATTAATGGGAGCTTTATTGTCCGCAAGATTAGTCCATCAAGTAAGTAAATGTCTTAAATTTAATACTTCTAGTTATTTTTGGACCGACTCGATGATTACATTATGTTGGATTAAGGGACAAGCTAGTAAATACAAAACTTTCGTAAAAAATAGAATAGAAGAAATTCAATCTTTATCAGATACCAATAATTGGGCTCATTGTCCTGGTAAGGATAACCCTGCAGATATCTTGTCCAGAGGAATTTCTGCAGCAAATTTAGCTACAAACCATCTTTGGTGGAATGGTCCACCGTGGCTAAGCCAATCACCTGAATACTGGCCTACTGAAAGAGAGAACTTAAAATCTACAGACGTAGACTTAGAGCTAAAAAAAGAATTTGAAAGTACAGTGCAAAATAACTGTTTGGTAGAAAATTCGAAATTTATTTTAGATTTAAGGAAATATAGTTGTTTGTTAAAAGTACTAAGAGTAACTGCACTAGTTAAACGGTTTGTTAATAAACTTCGAAAACGACAAACGATTGCAGGTCCTCTCACAGCAGAAGAACTTCAAAATGCTGAAATAGACTGGATAAAACATGAGCAAAACATAGAGTTCAACTTAGAATTGCAGAACCTTAAAAATGGTAAATCGATTCCTAAAAACTCTCCACTTTCGAATTTAGCCCCATTTGTCGACAGTTGTGGTGTATTGCGCATAAAAGGAAGGTTAGAACAAGGAGCGTTTACAAAGGATGAAGCTCATCCTATACTTCTTCCTAAGCAGTCTAAATTTACAGAGTTAATTATTATTCGAGAACATAATAAAATTTTTCATGGTGGAGTTACATTTACGCTAGCCAAAATTAGGTCTAGATTTTGGATTCCACGAGGTAGACAAATTATAAAAAGAGTATTAGGTAACTGCCTAATTTGTCGAAAGTATAAGTTGAAACCAGCTAAACAAATAACTAGTCAACTACCTAAATGTAGAATTACTGAAAACCCTCCTTTTACTGTAACTGGCATAGATTTCACTGGCCCAGTTTTAATAAAATCAGGAAAGGATACGCCTCAAAAGGCTTATATAACATTATTTACATGCAGTGTTACTAGAGCTGTGCACATAGAATTAATCGCAAATATGTCAACAAAAAATTTTATTTTGTCATTAAGGAGATTTTTAGCTAGGAGAGGAAATTGTAAAGTTATCATTTCCGACAATGCTAAGAGCTTTAGAGCCACTAATGAAATTCTTAAAGAATTTGCAAAAATTATAATAGATTCAAAATTGAAAGATTTCATATCAATAAACGGCATAACTTGGCAATATATTGCGCCTCACGCGCCTTGGTGGGGTGGTTTTTATGAAAGGCTTATGAAAAGTATCAAAGATCCTTTGAAAAAGGTTCTCGGAAGGGCTCTTCTTAACTTTGAGGAAATGATGACTATTCTATCAGAAATTGAGTTAGTTTTAAATCATAGACCTCTTACTTATGTCCATAATGAAATAAAAGAGCCAGAAGCTCTTACACCTGCCCATTTCTTGTTTCCAGGGCAAGAAAATATTTCTTATCCTGTACATTTCGCCGACCTTTTCAGGAATGAACCATTGAACAGGCAGACTTTGACTAGGAGAAAACTGTATCTAACTAATCTTTTGAAACAAATTTGGAAAAAGTGGAAGGAGAATTATCTCCTCGAATTACGGTCTGCGCATACTTTTCTAAATCCATCTCCTGAAAGGAATCTTAAAAAGGGTGAGGTTGTATTGCTGGAGGGGTCGACGAAATCAAAATTTTTATCGCCTATTGGAATTATAGAAGAAGTTTATAAAGGTAGGGATGGGTATGTGCGTTCATGTTTGATTCGTACTTCTCAAGGACTTTATCGAAGACCCGTCCAATTAATCTATCCTTTTGAAGTTTAAAGTTATATATATATATGTTTGTTTCATGTATTGTATTTAATTTGCAATGTAGTTTTCAGTATTAATTTGTGCATATTGGTTTTGATTATATCTAAATATATTATTGATATGTAAATTTAATGTGCTCTTAAAAGAGCACAGGTGGGGTGTGTTGGAACTTTTCATAGGATAGAGGGCGCTGTTGCGCCAAAAGAATTCTGTTTTTTTTACATTATGTAACTGTAGTTCGCCATTGCGATGTATGGGTATTGCTGTGATATATTTTGGTGCTTTCATTAAATATAAATGAAAGACATCGTCATGAATTTTTTGTATCCAAATCAAGATCAAATTTACCACTGATGCATATTCGTCGGAACAAAATTAGCGTTCGAACAAGAATCGTCAAGTTATTACTAGCCTTTCGAACTACGCATTAGTATCGTTATTCGCTTCGTAACACTATGCAAGTGCATCTAAAACGCTGTGACAGTTATTGGAATAAGAAAGGAATTCGAAGACTATTTTCTTTCCATTATTCCTGTAACAATGAAAGTTGCTAAAATATCCTTCCCGCTATTCTTGTTGCTATCTTCCTTTCATTTTTTAACGTCTTTCCTGGACAGATATCTAAAAATCTTTCTTGATCATGCCTCAGCATATTTAAATATTACCTCATTAAACATTTTCCTCGCATTGTTTATTTCAGTAGTTGGATCACTCATCATTATCATGCAGAGTTTCCAATATAGGTGCAATACGTATGCATAATGCACTACCACTGCTAGTGAGACGCATAAATATGCAAAGAAAATGAAGCCAAAACTGTAATAAAAACATTTAGAAAGAAAAGTGTCAACTCGATTATGAAAAAAGGAAAATGAAATGTGAAGAATAATTATATCAGTAAGAATTAACAGATCTTTTTAAAAAATTAAAAATTTGTTTCCTAAGCAAAACAATGAAAATTATAGGCATCCAAATATAGTTTCATATACTAAAATATTTTAGATTTCATCTTTAAAAATAGAAATTTCGATAGCAGTCGGAGAAACTGGCTATAATGCTTTGAAATATTTGTAAAAATGATTCCCAACATCATAACTAGAATGATTATATGATACCAAAAACCTCAAGATCCTTCCCAAATTATTGGACTAACTTATTATTTTGTTAATTTCATTTAAAGAACAATTGGTTTATATTTACATAGTCTGTCATCTGTGACCTATAATTCTTGCAGAAGGAATAAACTTCCATTATGTTTTCTATATTAAAACAGTGTGATAAAATATTAATCCTTAAATTGTTATCTTTACTGATATTAAAGCCAGCGATCTCGACCGTCCACAAGGATCGGACTGGTCTAGCAATACAAAACAAAAAGAAAAATAAATGATTACATGACCCGAACTTGTTGTTACTAAGTATATCTTCACGAATTGAAGGCCTTATAATCCTCATTCGCAGCACAGCAGCAACTGATATGAAAAATATTTCTATCAGTAAGGCGGTGAAGCAGTTAAGAATTTACAGTTCCGGAACCGACTGTCAGGCATTTTTGAAATCCTAAAGATGTTGGAATATCAGGAAGTAATATGTTCTTTCTTCGTGCTATATGAGCACACGCTATGCACGAAATTCAGCTTCAGATGGTATAATACCCGATAACTCTGATTTCATGGATCATCAATTAATGGAATTTCTCTGCATGTCGTTGCCAGTAATTTTTAATACCTATATAGATGGGCTATTGTCTTGTGAGATTTCAGCGCATTGAAACAGTAATGTTCTATTCTTATAAATATATCTATTGATGTAGTACGTCTCAGTGATCAACATATCTATTGATATAGCAAGTCAAATGCTACTTGGTTTAATATGTCTGCAGAGATCGTTATCTCAATGCAGTTCTTGTCTCCAGTGAATGAATCATTTACTCTAAGTAGTATGGTTAGAATTTAATAATGGATCAAACGCACGATTCATCAGAAATTAGCATATTAAAAGCATACCCCATATTGGATTCTTTTTCGGTTCGATATCACAAAGTAGATTTGGGGCATCCTTGCACTATACGCTTTATTGATAACCATGCGTGCAAGTAAAGAAAAAGTTAATTAGTTAAATTAAAATTTAAAGAAAATCTAATGTGCTTTTAAAAAGGGCAGAAGTTTCTGAAAGGTACCATGTTTTGTAAAGCCCATAATAAACAGAAATATTAGTCTAGTTAGTTTTGAAACTATGAAATAATTTTCGTATTGGTAAAACTTCAAAGTGAGATAATTATTGAAATCTTTTAAAGGTAAACTAATACAAATAGGTTTTATTCTTGCGGTTCAAAGTATTTCATGAAAAGCTAGAAAAACATGTGAAGCGATCACTCTTCCTCCACTGATTATCTGCTATCAGAAAATCAATAGCAGTTAATTATCTTTTATCAGAAAATAAATAGCATCAAGTGGCATATTTAGAAAACACTGGAGGTTTTAGATACTTAAGTATTTAGGCATATCATAAAAGTATTTCAGTTAGAAGTATGCAGGAAACTAAGAAAAGACACTGCGGACCTTACCTATTTCTAAATAAACAATTCCAAACTGAACACATTGAGTCTAGTTTTTAGAAAAGTGGACATTTGTGAAAAGTCAATAAAATGCTCCCTGAAGGAAAATTAAAGAAGTTCAGTAGGTTCAAGACAAACCGCACCCAAAGCTAGTGAAGTCTCCTATCTCCGGTCCGGTTTATCTTTATAATATCACCTTATAGTTCAGATGTTTTGAGTTAGGTTTACTTTAGGCCATACTGCATGTAAGGAAGAAAGAATATAAATAGAATAATGTAGCCAGTTACAAATGAATATGAAAAGAAATACTCCAATATAAAATGCAAAATTAACCTCCCCCTTAGGCAAAACATATTACCAGATTGTCAATACAAATAGTGCCAAATCTGAAATAACTTATAGACATATCTTTTTCGAGAAAGTGTGTGTGTGTGATTATCACAAAGCCTCGAGGGCTATCTGACTAAAGGGAGGGATGCCTTCGTGTAGGACTTTCCAAGGAAAACTGGCTTATATACACGTTACACATGGAGAAAACCACAAAAACGCCCAATGCAGCCAGTCCGAACCTCGGACTGAACTACCAGTGTTCAGCGACTTTACAGCTCGGCCACTGGTGGGATCTTTTTCGAGAAAAGGAGCAAAATGTTTTGCGAAAAAGTGTTTAGAATACAAATACAAACTTTAAAAAGTCCAAAGGATAAATATTTTAATTAAAGTCCAAAGGATAAATATTTTAATTAAAAGATTTTTGCTAAATGACAAAGAAATAAAACAGTCCAGCAGGGTTAATTCTGTACCACAGAGTAACCCGATTTTTATATCGGCTGAAACAATCTAAATCATATTAAAGATCATGTTTTTTTATACAATCTATAACGCGCGAGAAAAATTAGCTTCTTAAAACATTCTTTCTAAGAGGATTAATATAAAAGATTATATTTATATATATATATATTTAAAGCTGGGACTTGAACCAAACTGTAAAATTTTTAAAGTTTAATTTACATGGTGGTTATAATTAAAGTTCCAATTTGAAATGGTCATAAAAGGAAAACTACCGTACCAAATGTTATCAAACTTGGGAATCGTGTAAAGGAGGTTATGAGAATTTATTTTCAGCGAGGAAAAAAATAGTTAAAAAAACTCATCACCAGGGGGAAAATGACGCTGTATACAAGATTCTTAAATGAAATAAGACACGAAAACATCTGTTTAAAATGTGTTTAATATTTTCCGAAACGTGTTACAAAGCATGTTCAATGTAGCGTCTAGCATTTTCCGAAAGCAAGTTAAATCCTGTTACTGCATTCTCAACAGCAGCTCTTAGCAAATCGGGAGGAATGTTACGGACATGTCAGTGTTTAACATTTTTCATTTCTGCCAAATTGTTTAGATTATCACCATAAACAGTGTTTTTGAGGAAACCCCATAGCTAAAAGTCACAGAGGTTGAGGTCTGGTGGGAAGAGGGGAAGTGTTGGCGTATAAGACGTTCATTCGTGAAATGTTGCCTAAGTAACTGTGCGACACACGTGAGGTGGGGCCCAGCCGTGCATAAAAGTCGTAGTATCTAAAATGCCACGTTACTGCAGTTCATGTATCACGAAACATTTTAACATTGACTCTAAATGAGCTGCAATCACAGTAGTCCAGCTGTCGACTGTTCTTCAGAGAAAAATGGTTCAGTTATAAAACTAGCTGTCATTCCACACCAAACGGTGTGGAATGACTGCTATGCAATCGAATGCAGTAGGAGAATGCTATGGAACTAGGTAGATAACATGCGGGATTTTTTTCGCCCAAATCGATTAAAAGCGTTTTGAATCAGTATCTTCATGTTTTAGGGCCGAATTCAGGCTTCAAAAATTACAAATTAGCGATCTGTAAGAAAACGATTTCCAGATTGTAAGCACTTGTGCGAGTGATTTGCGATCTCACATTTTCTAATCGCTAATTCGTGGTTTTCACGGACGAATTTCTCACTTACACGGATGGCGCACTCGACGTTTATCGAATTTAACGCCTTTAAATGGTAATTTTCTTACTTCAAAATTTCTTAAGGGTATGCAACATATTAAACCCGTGTAATAAAAGGTTAAGTTAGATTCCGACCCATATTTCGTTTAAAAATATTGCATACAGCGCCATTTTCCCCCTGGTGGTGAGGTTTGGAACTTCCCTTTTTTCGCGGAAAATAAATTCCTATGATCTCTTTTACACGATTACCAGGTTTGATAACATTTGATCCAGTAGTTTTTGTTTTATGACCGTTTCAATGTGGAACTTTAATTATAAACACCCTGTATATTATTAAATTTTAATTGAAGCTATGCGTTATATGTATACCATGCGTAAGATTTCCGCTTTTATAGAAAAAATAAAGAATCGAAGCAAATATACTTAGGATAATGGAACAAAACTGAAAAAAATTCCCCTCCCTCCGAAAATAAAATATTGAAACTTCGACCTTCAATTTATTGGATTATCGAAGTATTCAATATGACCTATCTTCTAAGTCCTAGTTCCGACAACAATTCCGTCAAAAATTCCGAATTACTTAAGCTGATGTAAAAGATTTAGTATATATTCACTGTATGTTAGTAAAGTAATCAGAGTGTAATAAAAATAGATTATAGAATTTACGCCATTATCTTTTTGTCTGACTGCACAACATGTAATGGAAGAGAAGGCTTGTAGAGATCTGTTTTTGATATGCCTCTAAAAGTAGATGTCATACTCCTTTTGTCTCTTCAATATCAAAAAACTTTCCTTTGAGAGGCAACTTTAGTTTTTGGGAAAGAAAAAAAATCACAAGAAGACAAATTTGAAAAACATTCAGGACGATTGAGTACACATACTTATTTTCGGAACACAAGCGGTTCTCCGACTGGTTATTGAATAATGAAAAGATGCATTATCATGCAATACAAAACATTTGGAATACGTTGTCTGACTGAAAACGTAAGATTAAAAGTCTTACAAGTCAACTAATGGGGCAATTGCAGAATCGTTTTGATCCTGAGCTTCTAAGACAAACCTTATATCACTGGATTTAAACACTTTTTTAATCTTCCGAGAACGTTCCATCTTCAGCTCATATTCCAAGAATATTAAGTGAATACAATTATTGCAAAAGAAAATGAATATTCATTTGCACTACGGCTTGGTAGTTCTGCTTTTTATGTCTAAGTATACAACAATATTTTAAATATTTACAAATAAAATATTAAATTGGAGATTTAATTGGAGCCTCACCAGTTGCCTAGCATTTGAAGATTGTTAAATACTAACTGTTTGTTGCGAAGTCTAACCCAGGGTTTTGCATGGTTGGTTTTCGTAGTTTTCTAGGTTCTCTTTACAAAGGTTCTCTATGAAAGCATCTTAACCAAATAGCTTCCACATTCTTTCTATGTTCAAATAACCAACTAACCTAGTTTAAGCGCGATTTCCAAATGAAGTTACTAGCAAAACCCGAATACTCATTAAAAATCATGTAGCTTGCCAATCAGGAGTAACATGAAAGATACGGCGCCAATAATTGAATTGCTGTTACGGTACACTGTTTCTAAATTTAGATGGTCATTCCTTAATTAAATAGCCCACTAGCGGCCGAGCGGTAAAGACGCTGAGCACTGGTAGTTCTGTCGGAAGTTCGAATCCCGCGAACGGGCTGGCTGCATGGGCGTTTCAGTGGTTTTCCCCATGTGTAACGTGTATACGAGCCAGTTTACCTTAGAAAGTCCTCCACGAAGGCATCCCTCCCTTTAGGCAGATAGCCCTCGTGTGCTTTGCCATAATTAAATAATCCAATCCAATCCTTAATTAAATATAATTGATTTGTAACTTCTACTAGAGCTGACGGTAAAAATTGAAGTGCAAATAAATAATATCGTGTGCAATCTTGATTAATATAAATTAAAAATTTTGCATAGAAAAATATTTGCATTCAGACAGAAAGTTTTTTGAAATATTTGCAATTACTTTATAAGAAGGATTTATTAATAACCGTAATAATTACTTATTATATTACTGATGATTAGGATTCAGTTCTTGACAATTACATTCTAAATTAGAATTTTAAGATTATAATGAAAATAAGCTACGCACAAAAATACATTTTTACAGATTAAATTGACATTAAATACAAAAATACAGAATGTTGGGTGTCGTTTATATAATTATTCTTGCTTGTCCACAGAATCTGCTGACTTATCCAGCCATTAAGTAGCTGCAGATCATTTCTACATAACCATTGAACTTCCATTAATTCAGTCTCTACAGGGTTGTATGTTTATATCATAATTTGACTTTTATAAAAATGATTATTCAAAATCTTATATTTCTATAAGAATATACTATGCTTTAAAAATATGGATGATAGTATCTGCCGCTCTTTCAGCCACTTCAAAAGCAACAGTTTGTTTAGAAATAAATTATGCAGTTAATGTCATAAAATATTTTCATTAAATTCAAATAAACATTAAACGAAAATTCTCAGTTTTAGACAATTCGATTTAAACGAAGTAAAGTAGCAGACGATAAAACGAAGGTAAAAATTTACTCTTAGAAAAAGTACTCTTATTTTTTTTAAAAAATGGATGAAAGAGAGAAATTTAAAAAAATTGTTAAAAATTTGAATAATATCATCTATAATTTAAAAAATAGATTTTCATATAGTATTAATAAATATTTATTACGTCTTATTGTGGGAAAAAATTTCATATAATTAATTCTCCGTAAAATTTTACTTGAAATTTAAGGTTAAAAATAGCTGTGGCAATTCAGTGTAACAAATATCCATAGACCACATTTGGCGTTATTATCGCTCAAAAAAAAGATGCCAAATTTCAAAACGCGAAAATATGTAAATTCGTGTATATCGTAGAAAATTTTGAATAAAAAAGTCTAATTTTTTGCAGATATGCTTAAAATTACACCTACTTTATGATGATGGTAAAAATTTTATAGGTTATAATTCAAAATTTTTTTCGAAAAATTTATAAAAATTATTTAAAAATAGAAATTTTAAAAATAAAACACAAAAAATGGGTCAATTTTATTTGGAATGAACCTAAATTTCGAAATGTGAGAGAAAAAATCAAAAAAGTTTAGTAAAAAAAGAGATATTAATAAATATTTGCCGAATTCAATTAACATTGAGGAGCTAAAATTTTGAGACCTAATATTTTAAAAACTACTCGTACGATTTTTACAAAACTTGGTATTCTGGCATAATTTGAGCCGTAGAATCTAAATATGGAAAAAAATTGGTATGTTATTTCAGAAAAAGTCCGATTTTGTGTCAAAATACCTATGTTAGAATAGTGCTATATATAAATCTAATATATATCCTAAGTCGCGCTTTCGAGACATGAAAAACGCAGTTTGAATTTTGTCAATCGGCCCAGTAGAACGGGAGATATAGCACTGTCCCATTTTTTTTTTTTTTTTTTTTTTTTTTTTTTGAGCAGTGTACATGCAATTATAAATATATCCAAGACATTAAAGCAATATATTAAACGTATAAAGTACCAGGGGCACATTGATATTAAAAGCAAGAAAATAATTCTTTCTCGTTATAGTTTTGAGACGTATATACTTTCTTAGCAAAACTCCGGGAAGGTCAGGGTGTTAAAAAACAGATTTCATTTTCTTTTTCAAAAATGCATCAAACTAAATTTTATGTGAGGAAAACATCTAACAAAAGTTTCGCAATTCATCAGTTCATATCAACTGCATATACGAGTTCGTATACCATCAAGCTTATAGCATGAATCTTAAAAGGGGAAAAAGTTTCATGAAGTCATAGAATTGCCTTGCTTCTTAAAACCAGAAGAATGATAATAGCCCACAAGATTAATAAGAGTATGATATAATGTCTCTATTTTCCAGAACATATGTATGTAATTTTCCCTTATAGCTGCCGACAGTTTCTGTGCAGTGCTTAGTGATTAACACACTCTGGTGTTTCTAAATGGCCCCTGCTGCAGATAGACTGCCCTAAGGAGCGGTTTTTGCCGCTGATAAATTGGTTTAGCCTAAGGACAACCCTCACGCATTCTAGGCTCACTTTAAAATATCTCCAAGAAAAGCGCACCGCTCGAGAGGCGTAGCACTTTCATATGTAACACCAGCAGATGTACACATGATAAATACTTGGACATTAAAAGAGCTAGCTTGCTTGTTCTTCACGGTAGCCCACCTTACGTTGGCCTCTAATTCCGAAAACTGACCACCCAAGATTAGAGACCGGGAACTTGAAAAAACAATATTAAAAAAAGTGCTCGCTCATCTAGCCGGTCCTGCCTTTCTGTTCTATCCCCTCAGAAAAACTAGGTCTTACTTGCTAGACAAATTATGATTGAGCATCTTTGATTATATTTTTGTGCTAGACAGTAATTGAAGTGGCTAAAATATCCAACGAATTATTGAAAGCCCTTTAATTGCTGTGTGAAAGAAGTCAGTATTCGCTATAATTACGCCTTGAACGCAAAAGTAGAAGGAGACAAGTCAAAGTTTTGTAGTGCATTTTATTTCAAATTTGCTGATCATGAGGATCAACTGTATGCTGTTAAGCTTTTAAGTGTTAAACTTCTATAAAAATATAAACTACATTCATGCCGTTATTTTACAATTTAATTAACGGCAACTCGCACAGGAATGTTGGACGGAAATTTTTTGCACTACCTTTTCTTTCATTTACCATGCCAATATATTGATGCATATAATAAAAAGTGTGCTCATGCGTAAATTAATTTTGCCTGTAAATAAATAAAAAAATCTAAAAGGTTTCAGATTTAACTACTGCATAAAAGGGTTTGTCAAGGTTTTTTACGCTCTCGCTCATCTCGCAGTCTAACAGTCCGCTGTTAAACTGCTAGTGTTCTTTCTCTCTTTTTAGCTTTATTATTAAGCATCAATTTCTTCGTACTTACGCCATACACATAGCAAAATTACAAAAACTTTAAAAGCAGTATAGCTTGAGTCGATTAGAGTACCCGACGCTGGATGAAGTGTTGGCATACATTTGCTTTTTTTTAGGCTCTTCTCAGTTCATTACATCAATGTTCCGTTTTCTTACTAAGATGTCTTTACAAAACTTTTTTTTTTGTCCTTTTTTTATTAACATTTTGTGTTTTTACTTTATTTACTAAATATCACATTCTTGGCGCTTACACCAAAATTTGATTTAACAGCAAAATCACAAAATATTTAAAAACAGCATATCTTTAGAATTTTCGATAACCAGTCTAGCGGGCTGGAGATAAAAATGTTTTCTTCCGTACAGTGTTGCCACTGATCGCTTTGAAACCATTCAGTTTAAAATTTCTTAAAGGTTTAAAAAATACAAAATTGCTAACAAAAGAAACTCGAAATTCAGTATTCGGGCTTCTAGGTGCCCGTATTAGGGTGGAGGACTAGGTTATTTAAAATTTGATGGATGTAAGTACCGCTGCTTTTTCGCATTGCGAGAAACATGCATACGTTCATGCAGATTCTTTATTTGTTATAATGAAAAATCTGCGCGAATGTATGTATGTTTTTCGCATTGTTAAATAAACGACGCTATCTAGAGCCATGAAATTTTGAATTACATAATGCTCCACCCGAACATGAGCACCCGGAAGCCCGAATTTTGAATTTGGAATTGCTTTATTATCTATTTCGTATTGTGTAAAACTTTAACGAATTTTTGATTAAAATACTCAACGATTTCAAAGCGAGCAATAGCAACACAATACCGAAAAAAATCATTTCTATTTGAAGCGCTGTAAACTGTCTATAGGAAATTTTAAAGCTATGCTATTTTTAAATATTCTATGATATTGCTTCTGAATTGAATTTTATGTGGTTTAAATGCGAAAAACATGATATTTAATAAGTAAAACACAAAACATTAAACAAAACGCCTCAGATTTTTTTTCTTCTGAAAAATATAATACAGGACGAGCTAAATATTCCTTGTATTAAAAGAATTTATTCCGAAAGTGTTAATCTACAAATTCTGTTTGGAATTTAAATTATTTTATAAATGGTAAAAACATTCAAAATATTCAAAGAATCATTTATCCGAATCGTTGAATTATTTTGATATATCAAAAAAAATAAATAAATATGGAATTATTAAAAATTCTTTGAAGTGTGGATCATATTCCAAGATAACATTAATGGATCAGAAATTTGTCTTACCAAAAATCAAACAAACTCCAAAATTGGTCTATTACACTTTATTTAAGGTGTGTTGGAAGCCTAAACTATTCCAAAAACGGTGATTTGGGATTTTTGCATTTTCAAATTCTCTACACTTTTTGCTCTCTGAAAATTCAATACTTTAATCTCTGTGAAAATTAGAACTTAAAAAAATCTAGTTTTAATTTATCATCGAACATTTTGATCAATGAGGATTTTTACATGAAAATGCGTTTTATTCCGAATGTGATTTTTTATACTCGATGTGCCTATTCTCAGGAATGCTCACAGGAATGTCAATTTTTATGGTTTATTTATTATGTTTCCTAATATTTACTGAAAGGAGCTTTTTGTGATAAACTAAGAAAAACAAATCAGTTTTTTTTTTTTTTTTTTGTGATTTCACACTAAATTTTACTTGAATGAATCACAGCTAAATTTTACTGTGCCTAGTACAATATTCTATAAATTACTCTAAAACTCAAAATGCTTCGAAAGCTCATTACAGTGCAATCAGATAGGTATACTTTAATTACACAAAAAATTTCAAACGTGTATCTATAGCAGATTTTGAGAAAAGGTACATCGAAAATGGCCAATTTAACTTTGTCGGTATAGGGGGTTTCCAACTCCCCTTAAGATAAACGGCTTGTAATAAAAATTAACCCTGAAAACATTATAAGAGTCATTAAAGGCACATGGATGAAGGGGGCGACCCACTAGAAGAAATTTCTCTGTCAACGAGAGAACAATGAAAATATGCTTGGCATCCATAAAAGCCATGGCAAGCAAAGATTTATCAATACCGCATTTAACAATATTATTTTACTCATTCTGAGAGAAGAGTTTAAGTTGAATATGTTTAGGCTGTTTTGGTATTAATCATAAGATATATACAATTTACATGAAGTAGAAGCAATTACAATAATTAGGCATATGCTTCATTTTTCGAAGACTGTAAATATATTCCAGCAAGAACGTATATAGCTTCTCTACATTATGCGTAAGATAAGGTCGTGCTACAGTTTTGTGTAATATACATGAAACTGACGTGTAATGTAGCTACGTATCAAAGTTACAGAACGAACAATATTACATAGCAGTAGAACGAACAATTCATAGCCAAAATTTCTTTAATATTTTTTGTACCATGTTAACTTGTTATTAATGAATTCTTTTTAATATTAACAGTTTTTAAGTTATTTGAGAATGCTATTGCAAGTGTTAGGATAGTCAAAATCTAACAATCCTTTCATTTTGGAAAGGAGAATAACAGTTAAACTTGTTACACTAATATTTTACAATTTCCCTTATTAACTATAAGTTTGAACGGATGTGCAGTTGTGATAGTCGGGTCTTTGCGCCAATGATTATATATGAAATTTTTACAAAAATTTCCAAATATACGATCATTGTCTTAGATTATTGATTAATAATTTTATTTAAAATTGAAAGTGAGTATTTAGTCTTAAACTAGTAAATGTATCTAGATGCTCGGGGTACTTCCTAGCTAAACAAAAGACGTAAAGCTAGAGTCCTTAGGTCCCGAACTATGCTAAGGGACGATTTATTATATATCCATTTCATAGTAAGTAAAATTTAGTAAAATGACAAGAGAATTTCTTTTCCTCTTTTCCGCATGCCTTCATGGTGCATACATACTCGACCGTAATCGAGAGGCCTAGGGTTTAAGTCCCGATGAGAGCACTGCATATTTTTCTCGTCTCCAGCATCAAATAATAATAATAATAATAATAACTCTACAGTGCTTCCCGAAATAAAAGGTGGTTCGCGATAATTTGTTACCACCAGGACTTGGCAATCGGGTCCCCTCATCACCAGCTGCCCTTTAAAAGGGGGAATATATAAGGTATTTTCTCCCTTCTTTCCGCATATCTTTTTGTGTAATAGGAAGCATACTCGACGCTTACTCGAGTACCGACGAGGGCATTATACATTTCCAACCTCCCCCAGCCTCAAAAAAACCTTAATGACACTATAGTGTTGCTTCATAAAATCATCTTTTAAAAAAATCAGATGTTGGTGGTAAAGTGTATAAAAGGCAATAAATAGCTGCCAATTAAAAATTATTCACACACATACGAGAAATAAATGAGAAGTGCAATAAAATGACGTATTAAATAAAGATTAAAAAAATTGGCACAAATACTCAATATTACGAAAAATATACAATGGAATAAAAGTAATAGGCAAAAATATTTATAATTTCAGAAAATATATATCGTATTAGATTTTTCATTACGAAATAAACATAAATTTAATACGTTTTTCTTGTTTTACCTCAAGTTTAAACCAAATCTTAGAAATTTGAAAATATATTCAACGGATTTTTTAAGTACAGAAGATTATTTCTCAGTAAATTATATTTATTTCTAGGATCGTTTGCAGCTTAATCGAGAATAATTTTTTATCCTTAATTTTCATTTGACTTTACGCTACGTTACGCCTCACACTCAACTTTACGTTCTCAAGTTATCATTTACTAAGCGAGGTGATTGCGTATTTTAGGGATTCGTTCCCATATTTCAATTGATTTTGCTTCCTCAATTCTCCGATTTATTTCTCTGGCAGTAATAAACTGCTTTCCTGAAAAGCCACTTTTATACCGCTCTTCTAGGAAATGTGTATTTATTGTACCTGCAAAATTTCTGTTTATAAATATTAACTACTTAAATTTTTCCTTTATTAGCTGGTAAATGCACTTTACAAATATACGATGTCTTGCATTTTCTAAAATGCCCCCAATGCTTTTCTGAACTTGTTTTCAAAGATTTCTAGTTCTCAGAATCAAATGAATTTTTTCTTTTTAAATTAATCTTCTCAATAAGTTTCATATGCAATAATATCTTGATAACGGTTTCTTTTTAACTTTTAGAGAATGTAACATTCATAAATTATCTACAAATCTCACGCTTTCTTAAGTTTCAAGATAAACTGTCCTTTTCATTCCATTATTTAGCAGTAGTTCTCTTGTTTTTCAGTTTATTGTGCAGTAAAGGAAAAAACCCACATACTGATATAATAATTGCTATTAAACATACATAACGAATGTCTCTATCCAAATAACTATCTATAATTGAAATAATGATTTGATGATAACTGAGGATAAGGTAATTCCAATAATTATACAGCAGTTGTTATGAAGCAGTAGCAAATTCCCATTTCGATTGTTCAGGAAGAAAATATAATATACTTAATATAATATATATTAAGTAATAGTATTTAGACAAGAGTAGAATCAGTAATCTCATTGATGATTCAGAAGTTTAAATAAATACTTGGGATGTATTATGATACATAGATAAACACTCCAGCTAGAAAAGCTAATGAGTGTTAACCCATTAACCGCCAAAACTACAAGGAATGTTTCTTTTCTCATGAAAATAATAACAAATATTAAATTAAGCATTTATAACATAAATTTACATTGAAAATAAAAAAATGCTCGTACCTGTGGAAAAAGCAAGTGTTGCGTTCGCGCAACGTCAGCGGAATAAGACTACGGATGTTTAGTGAGTAGGATTGTACTCGTGGATGATTCTTTCGAGTGGAGTGCAGGATTACTTTTTAGCTGTATAAAGTTTTATAAATCTACAAATCACTTTATTTGTAATTAATTTAATATTAAAATATACATTGTATTTCTTTTACAAATACAGATTATTTCATTTGAAAGATTCAAGCAAGAAAAGCTTGATTACAATCATGATGTAAAGCTACATTACATACTTTGCATCTACAAACAGTCTGGCTATGGTACTCTTTACAACATCATTTGTTATCAACGGACTTCACGATAAAATGTCTACCATTTCCATGCAATGGGTTTTGAATGCTGAATTTACTAGGTCTTCCAGTTGCTAATATATTTCTGGCTAATTCTACACTCTCAATAGGAGTTTGCAAAAGGAATAATACATTCTCGCGTCTGAAATCCAAAAGAGACTTTATATTTCCAGTAGTAAAAAGTGGTGATATTTAGTAAGTTTAGATACGGTCTCACCTCATATAATTTATCAGTATTGTCAATTTGACTATGCAAATTCAAATGCAAATTCTGCTTCATATTCCTGTACTGCAAACGTGATATCAATTCTCGTACAACAGGAACAGAAATATCCTTATCAAAAGACCAATAGATTTTTTCTTGAGCTAAAGAATGATATCCTGTAAGCAATAATATTCCAATAAATCTTCTCATATAGGCTTCAGATGCAATAAATTCTGGGCATCTTTTTTTTTTTTTTTTTTTTTTTTTTTTTCTTTTGCTGAGCGTATGTCTGTTCAACGAGAAGAGAGTAAACGTCTAAACCGAAAAGAAAATCGAAAATAGGAGCACTAGTTTTACCTTGTGTTTTGCCTTTCATAATTTCTCTTCTATCTCTTTCTTCATGTTCTTCCCGAGACATAACTAACAGTTCCTTTTTTATCCACTTCAAGATTTCAGTCTTCTGCTTTTTAAGTCTTCTGCTTAGTATTTTTCCAGTCTTCTGCTTAGTATGACTATAACTGCTTTTAGAAGGCTGAAACTTACTTTTTATGTGAATTTCATTCAACTTTGGTAAAATATCATTACCATTATTTAAAACATTGTCATTTCCTTCTGGTCATTATTAACATTATTTAAAACATTGTCATTTCCTTCCGGTCATTATTAACATTATCATCATCTGTTTCTTCATCAATAAATCTTTGAAGGGCTTCTTCTAATGTAAGATACCTCGTTCTAGTCATTTTTAAACAACCAGAACATGAAACAGAACATCGAAAGGAATGAGTAAAAAAGGAGATTGACTACCCGTTTCCTGGTGACGTTGCGTCAACGCAACACCTGTTTTCCCTTTCTTCCCAACACAAATATAAACATCTGACTGATGTAATGTTCTGATAAACTGTGACCTTGACTACAAATAGATCACTCATAAAGACGGCGATTCTTTCGTTAAATATTTTCAGCAAAAATACCCGGTCGAAAGCTTTGCTTAAATTTTGCTTAAAGTATGAGATTAATTATTATAAACAAAATGATTGTTGAAGGCAAATATTTTTTGACAGAAATAATCTTCATAATATTCCCTACACAAAATCATTTGCTGGTATAAAATATCTTAAGTAGTTATATTTATATACGCATTTATTTTGACCGTTGCGTCAACGCAACACCAGCGGCTAATGGGTTGGAAAATAAGTTAATCCATCAATTTCATTTCAAATTCAACTTAATATTGTGAGAAGGAATTAAATGTGATGTGAAACACTTGTGCATACTAATTGTATTCATGCACATATCTATTGTAGGCAAATATAATGCTGATTCGCACTTTAGAACAATTAAACCTGATGTTTTTTAACTGAAGCATTCAAATTTTCTGGTTAATTTAAAATTCAAGTTTAAAAACTTTCTTTTTAAACAATTAAAAAGATCTTCATTTTAAATGTAATGATATTTTTCAAAATGTCTGTTTTTACATTTAAGATAAATGTCTCATTGCCTCCTTGTTTCCTCAAAATCAGGTCTTAATGCTTATATTTTCCAAACAATTAAGAACATATTACTAACTTTAGCAGATGCTTATTGTTTATTTTTTTTATTTTACCTCCTTTTTGTTCAATGTAACACTTCGCAAAAAGAATCAAAGAAAGTATTAGAAACAATTTACGAAGTAAGTCAATATTTGAGGTAATTACTTTATGAAGTTTAAGATTTCGTTTGACTGTGGTGTAGCAAATATTGTAAAATTGTATTTCAAACACTATTTGCAATTTGCGGTTTGCAATAATCTGTAACAATTAATTACCTTTTTTGACGTTTGGACAATTAAAAAAAAAAAAAGAAAAAAAAAAAAAAAAAAAGAAATGGATAAAAGAAAAAAATGCCGTATAAGAGTTTTTTTTTAATGCTCTCGCAGAGCATCGCAGGTTAGCAATCTACTGTTGGCCCCCTCCTGCTAACACATTTTCCCCTTGTTTTTGTTTTGTTATCAAGCATCAATTTTCTTCGAACTTACGCCACATAAATTTCCCATTCAAGAGCCATTTACACCACTTTCAAGAATAAAATTACAAAATGTTTAAAAATAGCGTATCTTTAGAATTCCAATAGAGTCATTTAAGAGTTGCTACACATCTTTTTAAATATATGAAATCTTTGAAAACTAACCTCTCGATGGCCAGCCGCCTGAAAGAGTTATCAATAAAAAAGAAAAAATCAGATCTGAACACTAAATGACTTCTTTGTAAGGCCTGTTAAATTATATACATTTTTTTCTGAATTTCATTTAAACTTATCGAATTGTTTATGCAATTAGCTGATCCCAGAAGGCAAATTGAAAATGACATTAAAAAACTACAAATTTTTAAAATTTAGTACACCGCTAAGTTCACGTTTTGCGATTAATTATTTTGGAGTTATGGGAGACACAAACTTGCGTATATTTTACATACTAAAGTACTTAATATTTTAAGTAAATTATTAAGCACATACGAATTTAATACGTACATTCGGATGAATACATGTACACAGGAATGTATGTACATTCGTATGTACGTATGTAAGTACAGAAATCATGAAAAACTTCCTTCTGAATCCATTTTAAATCCATTTTACAATTCTATTTGGAAAAAAAATATCCTTTGTTATATCCATACGCACAGACGCCACGCAAAAACAGTCGTTCAAATGAATTCGGGAATGATCGAAATGGATATTTATATCGAAATATAATGCGTGAAATTTTTAGCGATTACAATACTTTCTTTACAAGGAATTTAAATTTATATAATGATTGTAATGAGTCCAGCTAGCGTCATTTCATAAAATATTTAAAATTTCCAATCATATATCTCATGATTTGTATACATTTTTATTTAAATCAAACATAATAAAAAATAGAAAACTGTGCCTATTGCTTTTAAATCTCTTAGTTTTCTGCACAGTAATCTTACACTTAGTGCGAAAATTAAATATCTTAAGCTTCCCTGAACGACATCACGCTGGCGTACACGAGACATTTAGCCGAGTTTGTTAACTGAAACTAAAAAATATATAAATATTTGACATTTTGCTAAATCCATCAATTTCGCGGCCTGCAGATATTAAACGTTTTATATAAAAACGTTTTTACGTTTTTAACGAACAGTGGTGTCACTGCTAGCTTTCAAATCGCTGAGTTTGTACAAAATTCATCAAATTTGCACAAAATACCAAATAAATCAAAAACAAATACGAAACATTGGATAGAAAATGCTGTAGACAAAAAGTGCGTTTCGGGACTTAAAACTCCTCTGACGCTAAAGAAACCGGTGGCATTGTAAAAGAAACGATTTTTCGATTTTCATCGGTTTTGATTTTAAGTTTAATTTTAAGTTTGCTAAAGTTTCTTTCGCCACTAGCTACAGTAACTAGCAACGTTAAAAAAATTCTTAATGCTGCTTCCAAATGCGGATAGGAATAAACTAAATTATAATCGTGAATTATTTTTACAAGTTCTAAGCTTGTAGCTGCTTTTGTTTCCGGAATTATTGAAATAGCATAATTTTTGAAACTAGATATTTCTTAAAGAATTTCTTCAGCGTTCATATCATTCGGATATTTAAGTGCCAAGTTATAAGCTTCTGCTTTTAAATTACTTAACTCTAATGACATTAATTGTTCACCAGTTAGAAACTAGTTAGATTTCATTTAACTTATCGTATCGCCATTTCAACTGTAAAATTAGAACGTCGAACACTTCTTTAATTTCTACAAACATATATTTTTCTGAAAAACTACAATTTATATCAATTGATTCCTAACAATTTGATTTATTAACTTTTCGTTTCTCTTCAAATTCTGATGATATATTCATCTCTAAAGCTGAAGTTTTACATTTTTCAAAAATTAATTACTTTTTCTTTTTCCTTGTTTAACTGGATTGTTTATATCACAAAATTCTTTTAATATTCACTGATGTATTCCGAAATTAAAGTTAAAACTCATAAGTTTTAAAAATAAATTTCTGAATTTTTGATCGAATAGCTAATTTGGCGCCCCTTCTATTTGTTCACCTGAGGCAAGTGCCTCACCTGCCTCTCCCTCGGCCCGGCCCTGGTGGCCAGCGTTGCTTGTTCGCCTTGTCTTGCTTAAATATAACCTGACATTGCTATTTGTCGCCCGGGGTTGAACACCGGTGGCTTGTCCCACGTGGATCGCCTCTAGAAACTGAGGTTATTTGAGTCATATACTACGTTAAAGGCTCTCTTTAGCCTAGGTCAGGATTCTTCTGTCTAGTATACTAGAGTACTATGGGCTATCCATTACAATATAACAGTAAGTGTTACTGTTAGGCATTTGGGCTTGAATCCTAAAACTGTTTGTCATATATAAGTAATTAATTGCAATATCTGGGGGATGACTGCACTTACAATCGGCATATTTGAAAGTGTTTTCAAGGGCTACGTTTTGATGGGGTAAAAGACGTTTGGATTCTTTCTTGCAAGGTCTTCTAGAACAAAATTGAGATCCTAAATTGTTCTGTCAAGGGCTTTGGTTAGTAATGGTTGTATCACCTGATACTAACCACATTATAATATAGGCTTTGCCATGGAAAACTGCCCATAACTGGTATCAGCAGTATCAGTGGTAAAAGATGGAAAGGATTTTGTTTGCATACAAACAAGTGTCTAGTCTGAAAATTATTGCCATTTGTATGTTGTACAAACTTTGTGAACAGAAATATGTAGGCTCATATATAAGGGTTCATTTTCAACTTAAAACAAATAGCACACTTAAAGTATGTAGATAAGTTAATGTAGATATGTATAGTACGACAGCTTGGTATTTGCGCCAGCTTGGTACTTTATTTTATACTTTAAAGTTTTATGCAGGTCTGGTAAAATATTTCTAACTATGCTCCAAATCATATTCTTGTCAAATTATGTAGTGTAATTCTGATTTTCTGATAGATACAGAAAATTTCAGTTTGCGGTTAGGATCATCAAACTGATATTTACGATTTAAATATTGCCCTTACTGTTACAGAGTACTTGAAACAAAATGTATAAGAATATCATGTGTATGAAATTTAACAGTTATTCCATTTTTATCTGCAGAAATTTTTCAGTACATTTCTGACTTACCTTTTTTCAAGAAAAGCACTTAATTTCTTTCTGAGTACAACTTATTTACGTTTTTGATTATAGCAGAGTTTTAATCTATGGTGCATAAATTTTATATTTTACATATCTGTATCCTCTCAGGTAAGTACTATGTAAAAGGGATTTACTGTCCAAATTGATATATTTTCTTCAAAAACACATCAAGGAGACTGGAATGTTTTTAGTGGTAAAAAGACCACTCAATTGTGACAAATCCTGAAGAATATTTCTACTGCGATGTCAAGGTGAAAGCTTGAGTCAGCCATGTGAAGAAAATGAAAAACAGTTTATAGAAAAAGGTGTTCATACTTTCTTTTACAAAAAACTGTAGGTTCGTTTCCTATTTTCGTTTTTCTGCGAAAATCAAATTAGTTTAATGTAAGCTTTGTGCAAGTTGTTTGAAGCAGTGTGCCTTCATAATCTAATATAGCAACTTATCCCTTGCTGATGACTTCCTTGAAAGCACTCAGTATCTCATAGCGTGACAAGACTGCATAGTCGAACATCTAATTGTTTAAGAAATTATTTGTACTGACTCTTCAGAAGACCTTGAATAGATGTATTATTTATTGCACTGTTACTGATTACCATAAAAAAAATCCCTTCATTTTCTAAATGAGGTTTCACGTTGTTTGATTTTAAGGCAAAGAACATAAGAGTTTTCTACTAAAGGAAGTTATAGCTCCTAAGAAGATTATCTAAGAGAAACTAATATCGATGTTATACAAAACGGAATTTACGAAAAATTCATAGAGAAAGCTTATTTTCGGTTATTTGAATCCAGATCAAATTACCTTGTAAAACATTTTCTCTTTCCTAACTGCGTGCCCACGTATTGCAATTGAGCGGCTGAGCGGTAACGTCGGAAACTCGTCGCTCGCTCCGGAGCTCGAATTCCGGCGATCGGGCTGTCTGCATGGGCGTTTTCGTGGTTTCCACATATGTAATGTGCACATGAGCAAGTTTCCCTCAGAAAATGCTCCACAAAGGCATCCCTCCTCCTAGGCAGATAGCCCTCATGAGCTTTCCCGTAATCAAATAAACCAAGGTATTGCTGTATACACTCCGACTAGCAGTCGTGAGGTTCCTAGTTCGAATCTGAGTTTCTTGTTTAAAATCAATTATCTAGCGTCTGAACTAAATTTGTGGTAAATGATAACTCATCACCACCAGGAATTTTTGCGGCGCGGAAGGATTTAGTGACACCTTCCTACTTGTCCTTTAAGAATGGGAAAATGTAAGGAAAGAGTGAGTGCACCCCTAAGATGGCTTGCGACCACGGAGTTGAACTAAACGAAATTATATTTCATCACAGCGACGCTTATGTACTAATAGCAGTTTCTATATTTTACAAAGTCTTTCTTGTTTAAAATTATAATTATTAATAATAACACTGAGTACCTCAAACAGTCGCTCAGATTTATACGTCTTGCTGAATGAAACAAGCTTTACTATTCGATCATAACCCTTACTAGTAGTTCGAGGATTATTTAGCTTCATAACTGCAGACTCCTAGCGTTATCCTGATTATCTCCTTTAAATGGTGATCATTTCAAACACAATATTAATTCACGGTGTCTTGAAATTTTCATTGTTTTACCAAGCACTACTATATTTTTAAGTGTGTTGGACGTCCACTTTGCACAGGCACGTTGCACGAAGGTTTTTTTGAGTGCCAGATTCTTATTTTCACTTCATTTCCTACTTGTCTTTGTCTTGAAATTGGAAGCGTCTCCGAGAACCAGTTGAAAAGCTAGGGCATTGTTGATTTTTCATGTTTCCTGTCTCGACACAAATCTATTGACTGTTTTCAAAGGTCTTGTCTACTCGGCCATTCATGGGCTCTCAAAGAGGGTCATGTTCTTAACCATTTATAAGAACTTTACTGAAAATAACATGTGTTTTTAAAACACATAGCTGCAAACAACTTTGGCAGAGTTTAAATGAAACTAACTCGCTTTTCGCATTAAAACGAAAATAAGGAAAAAGCTTAGTTTTTTACTTCCTTGTATGAAGTAAAAAGGAAGTGTTGTAATCTCGAAAAATTTCGGGTATCATATTTCAACAAAAATATCGATTTTGACCTCTATCCAATGCAATTTAATGATGTTTTCCGTGACATTCGCAAGTAAGGACAGAATAAAGACTCTTTTCCACCCAAAAAATTATAAAACTGATTTAAAATGAATTTTGAAGATAATTTTTCGTGGCGTATGTGCGCGCGTATGTACGTACGTAATTACCTCGCATAACTCAAAAACGAGTAGCCTCAGAACTTTGCAAATTTTTATGTAGGACAGCTAAAACATGTAGATGTGCACCTCGTATTTTGCTTGCAATCGGCCGAACCAAAAGTATATGAATATACGTATATATATATCCACTGTGTTACTCGGCTCAGTGAACTCAGTTTCTTTATTCTTATATTGTAAGGATCCTAAGTTTTACTAACGTTTATTTTATTTTAAATCTTTACTATCGCTTCTTATTTTCTACTTCCGGCCAGAATTAAAAGCTTTTACTTATTTATGCAAATTTGTTTGGCTAACGCCAAGTACTTAAGTTGTGGCTTTTTGCCAAGCAAGAGAGAGGAAGGAGTTATTAGAAGCAGGCCGCTGGCCATAGTAGTTATACTCGTTTGCTGGTTGCCTTCAAGGCCAGAGGTTTAATCCTCTTGATAATTTTAAACGTATCGTAGTTTTAGCAGCTCTCTGTACTACATACGGCTTTTTGTTAATTAACGGCCAATCTTAAAGTAGGCACTTGTATATTAATCCAAAGTTAGTTTAGTTAGAGTTTTAGTTAATATTTTTATATTCTTACGTTCAGACCACAAGTAGTGGGTCTCTGTATTCCGAAGGTCCGGAAATCTCTGTAAAGATAGAAAAATAAAGGGTTTCGTATACCCTTCCTGTGTGTATTGTCTACTTCACAATTTATTGAACATAGCTTTAGTAAGCTCCCTGTTCCGAGTCAGGACAGTTCATGTTTCCAAAGCAAGTAAAGAGGAATACCAGTCCTGATAATATGTTTGTAAATTGTGCATTTTTTTGATTTTAAAATGATTCAATTATCTTGTTCTTATCTTCCGGTTAAGGTTTTTATGCCTTTAGTAAATCTGAATGCAATATTTGTGGAGTTATCAACAATTTAAAAGTTATTTAAGTGCAACCAAGCCTAATGAATTTTGCGATTGCGGACATGTTTTTTTACATTTCAAACTCGGCAAAATAGTGGATTTGTTGCCAATCTAGAGAAACTAAGCTTCGCAACAATAACGCCTTCTTTTATTATTGCGAATTAAATAATGCCTAATCCATTCTGGAATTTATTCGAGGAAATAAGTGTTTCAGATTTATTTCGTAATTTTTAATATAGATATTTTGAGTTTTTATGTATTTTTGCCTTGTCGGGATGTGAAAACTGAATTAATTGAATGAGAAATACTGAATCGTTTGTGAAAAAAATGTTCCTTTTTTGTTTTGTTTGCTTAATTTCTTTTATACATCGTTTTAGATTTATTATAGTATTTGAATAGAACATGTGGCAAAGATTAGATAATTCTTCAAATGATATAAATTTATATGCGTTTTGAGTTAAAATATGAGCGAAATTTAACACTGTTAAGTGAACCTAAGGCCAGAGTGTCGCTATGGTAAACAAATATAGTGAATTTTAAAGAGTGCATTTATTCTGTTGTGGTTTATGCGCTATCGACGAAGTAGATTTAATTCAATCTAATAAGTTTAAATGAAATACAAGAAAAAAATGCATATAACTTAATATTCCGTACAAGGAAGTCATGTGGTGTACACATCAATTTTTTTTTTAATAAGAGTTAATAGAAAAGCCTGTACTATAATCATTTGTTTAAAAAAAAACTAATCCATTACAATTAAAAGAGAAAGTTCTGATAACTTCACACAGGTTATAAAAAAGCCATTTTTAACTTTAATAGCCCACACATTTAGTTAAACTTTTGTCACCTAATAAGTTTTCAAAATTAATTAAATCAGCTTAAACCACAGTTTTAGTATTCAAATCTGTAATTTCACTTTCAAAATATTTTTAAACAGTATATTATTTCTAAATTTGAATCATCAGATTACTGTAGTTAAAATAATAGTTTATTTCTTGTAAAATCCCGCTTAGTAAGAATTATTAGTCTTAAGAGGCAATTTGCACTTAAGGACTATTAATTTATGAAGAATCTGCATAAATGTATCTCGCACAGTGATATAAAACAACGGTATTTAGAGCCATCAAAATTTGAATAACTTAATCTTCCATAGAATATGGGCATAATGGAAGCCCTAATTTGAATTTTAAATTTGTTTTATTATCGATTTCAGATTTTGTAACACTTAACGAATTTTTCGTTAATAAACTAAAAATGAGCAGTGGCAATACTGTTCGAAAAAAAAAACATTTTTACCTCCAGCGCGCAAAACTCTGTATCGGAAATTCTAAAGATTTGCTCATTTTAGAATTAATTTGCGATATTGCTGTTGAATGAATTGTATAGTTTGAGTAAGTAGAATATGATATTTCATAAATAAATGTAACACACAAAACGTTAAAAAACTCCCCTCTAGACGTAATGTAATACCTGAAACCTTTCAGATATTTTTTTCTTGTTATTTCACTCTTTATATAAATAAACTCTTACACATTGAAGCTTTAATACTCCAAAAGGTTGAACGAAGTGTTTCAAAATAAATTGACCAACAATTTATTTTCAAATTACTTTATACACGTGAAATAACGTGTGTTATATATTTTCCCAAAATTCTTGTTCTGGTTCTACTAGGGTTTATATGACGAATGATTTGTCATTTATAATTATTTAATATATATAAAATAATATGCATAAAATGACACATTTTTTGTAAAAGTCTAAAATTTTGACCAAAACGTAAAGAATGAATCAGGCTTAAATAATGCAGCGCAGCCTTAAGTGTTGGCATGCAATTTTCTGGGTTTTTTTTTTTTTTTTTTTTTCAGTCATTCTCAGTTTAATGTTCAGATAAGATACTAAGATGATTCTACAAAACTTTTGTCTTTCTATTATTAACGTTTTGCGTGTTAGCTTATTTATTAAATATCATGTTCTTGATGCTTACGCCACATAAAATTCAACAGCAAAATAATGAAACATTTAAAAACACCATATCTTAAGAACTTTCGATTGACAGTCTGGCACGGTGGAGAAAAACGCTTTTTCCATATAGTGTTGCCACTCGATTTGAGATCGCTGAGTTTGTTAATCAAAAATTAAGTTTTACAAAGTATGGAAAAGATAATAAAATAAATTCGAATTCAAGATTTAGATACTGTTGTTTTTCACAACGCGAGAAAAATACAGACTTTCATGCAGATTCTTCATTATTTAATTTCTTTAAATATAATGGGTTGGCCCATAATTTGTGCACCCACCTTTTTTTTTTAGTATAGGTTCCGCAAAAATAAACAACAAATCAATCAATTGTATATTCTACGTTGGTCTTTACAACTTCCTCCTAACTCCTAACATTCAACAAGCTTTTCAATACCTCGATGTTAGAAAATACTGTGTTGGAATCGTCCTCTTTGAGTATCTTAAACCAATTGTGAGCCGTCCTGCACTTCACAAATCTCTCTAGCAGCTTCTATAGCTTTGGCACCTTCATTAAACACAAAAAAGAGGTAGTGTCGAAAATGCTGTTTTTTGTCGATTTGACACTTCATTTTCATGACACGAAAAGAACAAAAAATAAAAAATAAAATAAAAAATAGCTTTAAAAATTCAACACATTATTTTATAGAGCATGGTATTCTCTATCGAATAGCGTAAAACGCATTTCCAAAACATTTTATTTTTTACGCAAAATTTTCCTTTAAAAAAACGCCAGGACTTATGGGACAACCCAATAATGCAGGCGATAATATTTAGTGGCAACAATTTAAAACGTGATACGTCATTTATAGTGATTCAACGCAAAATGTCATTTCGAAGCTAATATGCCATTCGAGACTAATATCTCTTTTGGAGTAATAAGATTTACTGAGCAAAATTCAAACAAAAACAAAAGCCTGCTACTATGAGTGATGTTCATGCGAGCTGTCTGACAATTTTCTGTGACAACTACACTCAAAGTAACTAATAGCTTTATTTGCACGCACTAGAAATTATGCAAATAAAGGAAATTTAAGACCATAATATATCGCAGGGAATTTTACAAATTCTGTGGAAATAAAATCATTTGTATAAAAGACAGGTGAAGTCAGTCTGAAGATAAATGTAACGAATTCTCTGTTTCAGTTATTATATGCAAATAATCTTCTTAGCGTGCATAAACAAGACATACTGTAAATGAATTTAGACAGCTGCTGGTGGTAGGTTCAGTCTTAAAACAAGTATGACGAATCCTTTCTTCCAGATTCTGTCTACCTGTAATCTTGGCATAAATCAAATATTTCGAGTGATTCTACAAGTGCAAATTAAGCATTATAATACGTCGAAGCCATCGAAAACTCCTTTGGTGATCTACACAATATCCAGGAATCTGGTTTTTAATCTCTACGTGTTCGAACTGCGGGATCCGCTATTCAGTCAAAAAGTAGCGTTAATTTATATAAATGCGTCAACTTGGTAAATAATTTATTTGAAATATTTAAGTAACTACAATCAATTTAAATCACAGAAACACTGAAGCAAATTGATATTTACCATCTTAAAACACTTCCTTTTTTAAACACTCCATATTCGTATTTATATCAAAATTTTAAAGGAGTTGTCAGGAAACAGGATATTATAAAAATATACAGGGGATATTAAACAATTAATGCTTTATAAGAAAGGTGATGAAAACTTTAACAGAATTCTGATAGTATAATTTACGTAAACTAATTTACAGGAACTGAAATTTAGAGAATATGAGTAATGAACTGTGAACATTGTATAATTTGAGAAACTTACCCATACTCTGTATAATTAATTTAAAATTTTCCAAAATGTGGAGCAATTTTTAGTAAGCAAATAAAACTTTTCACTTCATATTTAATGGCCATACAACGTTCATTTTCTACTTCTGTGTATTTCTGTTACTATTAAAGCCCTCAAAAGAAACATTTTTCAAGGTATTTATTGCTTGCAATAAGTGGATCTGGCTTGCTGGCAAATAAAAAGCATTGCTATTTAACGGAAATATTTATTGCGGACCTGGTACGCATATTCGAGCCAGTGAAATTACGGTTTTTGAGACGTACAGTGCAAAATGTTCAGTGCCTTCGCCGGGACTTGAACCCTCGACCTATCGAGTATGCTTCCAATTACACCCTGAAAGCATGAGGAAAAGAGGGAGAAAATGCCTTAGATACTTTTCCATTTAAAGAGCAACTGAGGATTAGAGGACCCAGTGTCGTCTTGGTGATAAAGAATTATCGTCCACCAACTTTTAGTTCAGGTGCACTTGTAGACTTTTAGCAGCAAGAGACGGAAAAAATGTGCAATGCCCTCTCTGAGACTTGTACCATGGACTTCTCTAATACGCCTCGAGTATGTTTCCAGTTACACCACGAAGGTATGAGGAAAGGAAGGAGAAATTAACTATATAAAATAAATGCACAGCTACGTCTTGGATCATTACTTTTTTCCCTTTCCTAAACAAGAGAATATGGCCAAAATTTTTGATGAAATAAAACATAACAAATTTTAAATATTTTTTATTTCCTAGCATTTGGTTTGCTCACTTTGACAACTCGTTTTTATAACGCTTGATTTTATATTCTACATTTTGAATTTCTGTGCAATTAATTTTTAAACGGGTAATCTGTTGTTACATATGACTTTACTGGAAAGATCAGTCTAAACATATTAAACAGCTCAAGTATTACATAAGAACAACGATAAATAATTAAAAAAAACATTTATGAAGTAAAAATCAGAATAAATATACATGGGAGCAAAAGTAAAAAGTTAAAAATTTAAACAACAAGGAAATGAACATAAGACATGTAGTCTTTACAAGGAGTTGATGAAATCTCTGGCATTCCAGTATAGTTTACTTATCTTACCACGTTCCTGAGACTCTTTATCTAGTTCTGGGCATATGAGGAGATGCTCTGCATTCATCAACTGAGTACTCACTGTTCAAAGGCAACGAAAGTGAATAAATTAATGCATTCAAAAATGTCTTAAGTTATTACCACTGAATGATGTTTCTATGTCTAATTAATCAAACATAAGCAGTTCATAACTCAGATTTCGTTGCTTAGATTACCGTTCGTTTCTATAAATTATTCATATCTTGTGTCATTATTATGCCTGGAGTAACTTGTAACATATCAATTAACGTTTAGCCCCAAAAGTAGCTGTTCGCAAAAACTTCGTAAATTCGCTGAATCCTCTGCACATTTCCATAGGGAGTCTTGTAAAATCAGATGCGGTAGAACTGAGAAAAAGGAAAGAACAATGAATCTAGACAGGAAAGACAAGAACAAAAGAAAAGCAGGAGAGGAAAAAGGTCCTCAGATTACCGACAAGACCTTTGCTACGGGTCAAGGATTACAATGGACGATTTACATGCCGAGAGACGTCGGACAGAAGTTCCACTGACCCTCATGTCGTGGGAGAAGAGACGATATGATCATCAGATGAGTTAATCTAAGGTAAAAGTCTTTTGCAGATAATCGCACTTCGGTCTTGCCTGTCGTGAATAACACCATGTTGTATGCTCGTGGAAAGGAAAGCAATTTGCAGTCGTTGACGGCTACTGAAAATTTTTCTCCAATAGCTTTCAACGCATATATAAAAATGGAAGAATTTTTCGTTTAAACTATAAATTATATATCAGAGTTTTCACAAAAACTGGAAATTCTCGAATTATGAGACAAATCTCCTTCAACTTGTAAAACGATTTTATTCACAGAAAATCCTAATTAATGAAAGTTATATTGCGTGTATATTCGAGAAAAAATAAGCAAATGACGAAGCTAAAAAGTCTATTTAAATATCAGAGAAGATAAAAAAGCAAAGCCAAACCAATAGAAAGTAAGATTTCATACTTTTGATCATTGCTTATACGAAAATTGAGCAGCATACACTTGAACTTACAGCATACACTTGATGGTGCTTCGCAGAAATTTCGAAGGTCACTAAATCTGTCAAATGGAAATTGCAAATACTTCCCCTAATGTAGCCAAAAGAAATCTAGTAATAAAATGATTTGAGAGAAGTCAGGGCTTGTTCAGTAGTGACTCGTAATTTCCAGATATCCGAACAGAAGGTGTTCTTAGAAAGTGATAATAACGTACCTTTCAATTAAATTCCCATTCTTTTTAGTTTTAATTCACATTTAATTACCTCGTAAGAACATCGACCAGACACAGAGGTTTAAGACTATGGCACCGATATATAACTGGAGATTATCCACACGTAATAACTGAACATTATTAGGTGTTGTCAAGCGTCCACTAGGAGTAGCGATTGTCTAGTCGCTGCATATATGTTTCAGCATATACGCATATATGTTTCTCTCCATTAAATGTTGTTTAACTAAGTAACGTTCGTTTCGATTCATTTAATTTTCATTTGCGATGGATTACTCTTAGCTATAAAAGATAGTTTCAACAGAACATGGATATCTGTTAGTTGGGCTAGTACATGGACATTCTGTAAAAATAGGCTAATTCCAATTTTCTATTTCTTGGATTGAAATTTCTGAGCGAAAAGTATGCGGTCGTAAAATTTTCAGGGATGTACCAGTAACAAGAAAAAATAAACATAGGGATTTGTTTCTTTTTTCCAATTAAAGTTTAACAAAACGGAGTTGTACGGATTGGTCGAATCTGACAGGAGTATAAAGAAAAGCAGAGATGCTTGCAAAACATATATATACTATAATGGGAGTGCAAATAAGTATACGCCGTTTTACAAAAAATGGCGCCACTGGTAAGTTGTATATATAAAACTGGTAACTTGCCTGATATAAAACGTCATATCGTAAGGTTGGACATTTGCTAAAAACATAACTTTGAAATATTAGCAATTTTGTACTAGCATCACATATTTTTTTCGTTCGAAAATGTCAAATTTTGAGCCGAATGAGCAGTCATTTGCGGAACCTTTTGATTTGCTTCTTTAATTTAAAGAAATCTGCAGCTGAGGCGCATCGATTGCTTATAAAAGCATATGGTGAGGCTGCCTTAAGTGAGAGAAGTTGTCGTGAGTGGTTTCAAAAGTCCAAGAACAGTGAATTTGACGTCGAAGACAAAGAACGTAGTGAAAGGATGCAAGTGTACGCCAAATCGGAAGCATTATTGGATAAAGATTCGTGAAATGGTGCTTGCCAGGCGTAAACGAAAAGGGTTTTTGCATCGTTTAGTCACTGATGATGAAAAATAGATCACCTGCGACAACCCTGTAGGATTCTCCACTGTGTAATTCTAAGTTACTGTTGGAAGTGAAGAATCTTAAGAATTTACAAGCGAATAATCGTTTGAGTTCCTGTGACAGGTAACAACAAGATAGAAGGGTAAAATAACCCTTTATTGTTCCAATTAAAGTTTAACAAAACTCCGTCTTGGAGTTGTACAATAAAGCCGACACTTGGGCTTAAGAAACTAAAACTTAAACTAAACTAATTTTAACTAAAGAGATATAGCCGAAGCTATCAAAATTCTAAGTGTTGGCCCCTTAACGCTAATTGATTGCGAAGCTATCAAGGGCCGAAAGTACGGCCGAGCGTAATAATAGCTTACGGGAGAGTAGCCTAAAAAGGCGGAAGCGTGCAGCCAGAATATCTGGTATCTTTCTCACTAAGACTGCAGAACTTCGAGGTTATATACCGCTCTTCCACATTCCACATTATTATTCAGACTTGATTCTAAAACTACGTTCTGGCCGGAAGTGGTAAGTTGAAGTAAGAATCGATAGGAAAGAAAGTTTAACTCAAAATTTAACTGTTAATAAAATTAACATAATCCTTACAACCCAAAGAATAAAAAATCATGGAGACCTCTTGACTATGCTTCAACATCGACAGTCAAGACGAATATTCATGGAAAAGAAATCATGCTGTGTATATGGTAGGATCAACTTGATATCATGTATTATGAGTTTCTCAAACAGAACGAAACCATTACTGGGGCCATCTACCCAACACAGTTGATAAGACTGAGGCAAGCACTCAAACAGTCGAGCATTCTCTCACCTCCTACTCCAAAGATAAAATTATCATCATACATCATAACTCTCATTCACATGTTGAGGCGCTGGTCACAACCTACTCGGAAACACTCAAATAAGAAGTTTTCCCCTTCCTGCCGTATTCACTAGACATTGCTCCTTCTGATTATTATTTGTTTCGATTGATGACGCATGGCCTGTCTGATCACAGCTTCACATCATATGAAGATACCAAAAATTCGGTTCATTTGTGAACAGCCTCGAAAGATGAAGCGTTCTTCCGACACAGTACCCGAATGCTGCCAGAAAGAGGGGGAATAATGAATAGCGATGGGCAATACTTTGTATAAAACATAACTTATCATTCTTTCACAATAAATGACCAATTTTTAATAAAAAAAAATTGCGGAGAGTTGTTTTTACCCTCGATATATACAGGGTGGTTCAAAACTCTATGTCAAAAATGTAAAGGCAGGTAGAGAGGATCGAAATAAGCAGATTTCGTATAGAAATGTGTATGCGGTAATGCCGCGTTAAAGCGCTAGCACGTAAAGCAGTATGAACCACGGGAAACTGTAAAGGCAAAATTAAAAAAAAATATATTAATAGTTCGTAATAGGTTTTCGAAAGAGCGGCCACCAACGGCGGTACAAGATTTGTAGCCCCGGCGCGTGAATCGGCGTACATTAGAAAAGACATCAGGTATGTCGAGCACACTTCCGGCAGCAACAGAAAAGTGGGCAAGAAGATCCTCTGCAGATGTGACGAACTTTCGTACGCGAGGCTTTTAATATGGCCCCCAAAGAAGAAATCGAAGCAGGTTAAATCAGGAGAACGCGGTGGCCAGAGAACCGACCAGCCTCGTCCTATCCATTGCAAGCCGTACACAGCGTTCAGGTGATTCCTGAAGTTCCGGCTGAACTGAGTTGGTGTCCATCGTGCTGTAACCGCATTCGTCTCTGAGCAGCTGGAGGAACATAGACCAAACGTTCGCGTAAGACATCCTGTAAGAAGCTGTTGAACAGGTGGCCAGTTATACGACTAGGTAGAATGTATGGGGCTACTAAGTTTTTGTGCACAATTCCTGCTCGAACATTAATGGAAAAACTTTCTTGGTAGGCGTATATTATTGTGCCATTTGGGTGATCATGAGCCCACATGGAAGGATAATGGATGTTAAGTATACCCAACCACATAAGGGTAGCCTCATCAGTGAATAAAGCAACTTCAGGGTAAGTCTGAGTGTCTGCAGTCTGCTGTAGGTATCAATGGGCAAAGTTGAGACGTTCTACGATCCGACTGATTCCTATCCGATCGCTCCTTCTACAACCTGTGAACAGATAATCCATTTCCTTGTGCTACCCCATACATGAAATGCATGTCGGCAAGCTCCGCATTGGTGTAACGATGCATGCTGCTCGAGATCCGTGCGCGAAATAAAGAATCCAGCTAGCTTAGCACTTTTATACGCCGTACTCATCAGCGCTCTCTACTGCCTCAACTCGGCATTACCGCACACACATTCCTATACGAAATCTGCTTATTTAGGTCCCTTCTACCTGACTTTACATTTCTGACATACAGTTTTGAACCACTCTGTATATATATGTTTTTCCTGCTTGAAATTGAAAATAGCTTAAAATAAAACTTAACATTATGTATATATATGTATATTTACAGTGTCCAAAAGAAAAGACATAACAGATAAAGATTTGGAAAAAGAACACGGTATTAATCTCACTTTTGACAAGAAAGAAGTTCGGCATTTCCTACGGATTCAAATTTTGTAATAAATATGTAAGTTAAGTAAATTAGAAATGGGGATATTCTGTTTTCACAATAAAAAGGAACTTAATTTGTATTTATCATTGCCAGGATAAATTATGATTGCTTTCCATAAAAAAACGAAACGCACTATAAAACATACATATTTGTTAGAGAATCTTCAGCAAATGTTTGCAGTGGAAGACCAAAATATACATATTTATGGATCGGAATGCGTGTATTCGTAAAGAAAATGTCCTTTTCTAGTTTTAAAATATTTATTGTTGTAGTATTTTTTTTTAATTTAATAGGCATAAGCATATAAAATTTCAACAGTGTATGAGAAACTTTTAAAAAACAAACTGAACGAATTCTTTCTTGAGTAATATTCTAAAACTTAATTTTTTTTTTTTTTTTTTTTTTTTTTTTTGCTATAGCTAAACTTCAATCTGTTAATTTTGGTATGTATTAGTGACTAACTATATTTTTGTTTGGAGGTTTGTTCAAAAGAAACTAGAATACAAAAATAGATCTGCTTGAAAACTTTGACTCCTGTTGAATAATTTTGTTTTAAGTAAGAGAAAAATATACCATACTTTTTTTATATTACAAATAGTTTTATTGAACTTGGAAAGAAATTTCAAAAACATATCGTTTATTGTAATAGATGGCCTGCATAAAAACATTCACTACAAGCATTAAAATATGGGTTATATGAGCAAATATAATATCAAAGCTATTTATCTTCTTACTTTTCTTCTGAAAGAAACTCCAAAACACAAAATTAAATTTGCATAAGTAATTAAAAAGTTTTTTAATTAAATATAAATCAAGGAATGGCATAAAGAAAACTCATATCTTTATCTTTAAAATGGATTTTATAAAATTAAATGCTATTCAAGTCAGTCCCACGCATTACAAATATTTTGACATTAACTAATGTAAAATCGCGTTCGCCTAATGGCTTAGTGATGAAAACTATCACAGTGATTATTGAGTGCTAAACTATAATAGCGTTTCGATTACAGTACTTGTCATGAAATAGGACCAAGTTACATTTATCTCTACAAAAACCTTGTATCGTGCTGAAAGGGATAAAGAAATGCGCAAATCCGCATACCATTCTCCGGATTCTCCGACAGCTGAATAAAGATTGTGTAAACAAAACAGTAAAAAATGGTGTGTAAAACCAGGGTGTGAAGCTCAGACTTGCAAACTGATCATTATGTGTGCCCCCATATATACGAATAGCGATAGCTAAATCTGTCTCCCATCCATAATTCTCCGCGGGCTTGTTCAAAATATCAGGTCCTAAATAAGATGATGTCTGTTTTCTCAATAATAAGAATCATTTCCTCATATAATAAACACTTAAATTAACAATTGTTGTATTATAAAAAAGAAATAAAAGTTTGCATAGGACAGACGTAAAATGTTAAAAAATATCTGAAAGCAGTACAATTGTATTTTGTACGATAGCTGTTCTTGTGTCCTATACAAGGGTGTTCGGAAAATGTAGCTACAAGCTTTATTTCCTTAAATATTGGTTCTAGACATGCACATCCAGTTACAGAGATTATAATTTTCCAAAACGTAATATTCTAAAAGTCTTCTTTGAGCAAAATATTCAGTTCGTAACGTGTTCATTATGATTTAATAAATTAAATTCAAAACATTTCATACTTTGGGGGGGGGGGAGTTTCTCGGATGTATTAATAATTCACAGCCTCACAGGACTATATGTGTTAGCTATATGGATGTAAAAACACCGTTTAACTCATTTAAGAAACATAAATCTGCTAAACTGGGATATTTTTTCAGTCTCTCTGAGTGGGGAGAAGATCTTTTTGACTTCTGATAAAAAAAGCAATGGAAACATTTTAAATCAATAAGTACATTAGATTTTGCATTTATCTTCTTAACCATAATGAACATTTTACTAACTGGAAATTTCCTTATGCAGAAAACATATATAACGTTAAATTTTTGTACTTAAGAGAATTCTCATCTGTATGTTGAAATATGTACGCGGTTTGTATACGTATTGTCTTAAATCAAGTAAAGCGTTTTAAGGAATGAAATTGTTCTCATAAAATTTATTACTAATTGAGAAATTTGTAGTTAGTGGCACATATCTGTAATCAACGTTTGAGAATTTAAAGCCAATATTTTTTTCTTTTTTAAAAGCTTAGTTTCCCATTTCTTATACTTGAATAGGATTCTGCGTGAATATAATTTAAACGTTCATCAGACCCCAATTAAACTGACAACGATTTATCGCTTCATCTTTCAAAAGTTCTATGAAGCTTTATGAAGAGTTTAAATAAACCTTTTAATAAAATCTGAAGTTTAGAAAGGTATAAATTCGTCTACCGAATCAAACTCCACCCCTTGCGAGTATTAATATAAAATTGATTCTACAAACTAAAAAGGATTCGTTGGCTGGGGCTGCACAAAATTGCCTAACATTGGTGCAAAACGTTTAATGGTGCGATTTAACTTCGGATATCAGTATGACTAATGTCATAATGCTAACTTAGCGGAAGTTAACGAGGGAGATAAAGTTGAGGGCGTTGCTGATAAAAGGTCTATATGCAAAAAGATTCAAAATCCTAGCTTTTAACAGTCGTAATTAATTTGCATTTTAGTGAGAACTCATGAAAGCAAAAGTGACAATACAGATCTTATTCACAAGAAAATGAGTCAATTAATAAAGAATATACCTTAGTTTTCCCAGTTTTTACGATAGGGATTACAGTCTCGAATACTGAAATACAATAAAAAAATTATTCTTTTAAGGACATCTTCTGTCTGCACAAATTTATCCAATATAAGCATTTTCTATCATTTGGAAAGTAGAATAATGTTAGATAGTTTGTAATCATATTAATTAAGCTGACATAATCAAACGAAATTATAAGTAAGAATTTGTAGTAAGTTTGCTTTAGCTCCATTAAAAATTAGTAGATGTACACAAAACAGCAACAAAGAATTCAACTAAACAGAAACTTTCTTTCCAAATTATTTAAATCATTTAGTAGATAAGTATAGATAGAAAAAGAAACCAGTCACTGAAAACAAATTGAATACTTTCTGAGAACAAAATTCTAGAACAAAACTCAGCAAATCAAAACATGCAATTAAAATGTGATGTAAAGAAAAGATAGCAACATATATTAAAGGTCGGCGTTCTTTCTTCGGTCAACAAGAGTTTCTGAAAGTGTCTAGAGTGAGCGAACTATAAATGAGCCGGAAGAATCCGTTTTCTCCGACTCCTCTCAGCTTCCAGTTTCACACATATTAATATAAAAATCAACATCTGTGTCTTACAATTTTTATGATACAATCAGTTTAAAGGGTGCAGATTTCAAGTTTGAAATATAAATGTCTATATGCTTAAATACTGCTGCAGTGGCTGTTCGTTCTACGTGTTGGCATCACGGTAAGATAACTAGGTCTTCTCTTTGATACCACTTGCGCACAGAAACAGCAGTGTAAAAGGATCCCGTAATTGTAATACCCAGACTTTTGTTTGAACCTAATATCGTTAGAATAAAAGGGCTGCTATATCACAAAAGGCCTTAAGAAATCTTACAACAATCACTGAGTGAAATTATACTACAAATTTCTTAATCTATGAATTCTAGTTATAACATAGTAACTCACAAATTTCAGAGATTTAAAAAATAAATTTGCAGCAAGCGTATTACAAGTCTTAAAAGTTATTATTGTGTATTAGCATAAAACTAATACCGTACTGGTCTTGGATCCATCTTAATATAAAAATCAACATCTGTGTCTTACAATTTTTATGATACAATCAGTTTAAAGGGTGCAGATTTCAAGTTTGAAATATAAATGTCTATATGCTTAAATACTGCTGCAAAGTATACTGGCAAAAAAGTATACTGCAAGTATACTGGCAAAAAATCTAAAGAGTTAAAATGAGGTTTGCAAAAATTGTTTGTAAATACTTTTGATTTGTGTTGGTCTCTTAAATTCTGTAACGTCTATCAGAAAATGAAAGCGTATATCATTGCCAAAGTGGAAATGGTAAATCATTTTGTTCAGTTAACAATCAGCTCATTTTAAATGAATTCATCAATCAAGTAATGGGAATAAAACGAGTTCTTCGAGCCTGAAATACATAAAATTGAAAAAGATGTTTTATGCCAGAAATTTATAAATGTTTATAAAGTTTTTTTCTCACTCCTTTCCGTATATCTTCGTGGTGTAATTCGAAGAATATTCGAGGCGTACTCGTGAGGCCCAGGGTTCGAGTCTCGGTTAGAGCATTGCACATTTTCAGCTCTCTTGCTTTCTCCCCCCCCCCTCGAAAAAAAAACTTAATGGTTCTACAAATGGCATCCGAACTAAAAGGTGGTGGACAATAATTCGTCACCACCAGAATCTCAAGATTGCGTTCTCTAATCTCCAGTGGGTTCTTTAAGAGGAGGAGTATATAAGGTATCTTCTCCCTCATTTCCGCATGCCTTTATGGTGTAATTGGAAGCATACTTGACGGGTACTCGAGAGGTCAAGAGTTCGAGTCCCGGTTAGGGTAATGCGCCTTTTTCACCACTCCTGTTTCGAAAAAAACTTAATGACTCTACATGTTTTAGTAAAAATCCTAAAAATTCAGTTGCCAGGAATTTTCTCCTTCTCCATTTCCTGCTTTTGTGATGTAAATGGTAGTAGGACTGGCTAGCAGTGATTTAAACTCTCGATCTTGCTATTGTCGACCGGACGTGCTACCAATTACAACACGAAGACATGCAGCCGAGATGGAGAAAATTCATTAAAAAGTGATAAATTTTCTCACCTCACAGCCGTAATCATTTTAAGATAAAAGTATTCTTAAAGCATTTCGTGCAAATGATTTGCGTGAAATATCTAAGTACTAAGTACTATGTATAATATATCCCTAGGGCTTTATGACAAGCAGAGTCGAGTTTCGAAAACAGAAACTTGAAAGTTTTATAACTGTTTTAAGTTTAAAATGTAACTGAAGTATATTTGATTTGGACGAGAATATTACGCAACATCGAAACTTAATGCAAGGTCTATTAGTTAATCGACTCGTATATTTTAGTATTAATATCTGCAGATATTTTTCCAGCAAAGCTACTTCATGATGATAGAAATTAAACAATCAAATCTAACTCGAAGAAATATATTTCTGATTTTATCAGAATTTTGAAGGCGTCTAGATAAAGATATCGGTTTGATGTAAATCTCTTTTCTTGGCAGAAATGAATACAGATAAGATTTCTTTGAAACACATTTCTGTTTGACGGTTTATGACTTCGCTTTAAGACAATCGGCAGTTGACAATAAATACTTAGAATGATTAAAACTGTTATTTGATTTCATTGTACCAATTAATCATTAATCATTCTTTCGAATCTTAAAAATCTTAAACTACTGAAATTATTATTATTTTCACCCCCCCCACTAAGTGTAAGAAAAATCTTGAAGTTTTTCTCAGGCAACAATACACTTTTAAATAGATAACTTAAAGCCGAATTGGCATAAATCAGCCATCGGTTTTTGAGTAAACAATACAAATGTCAGAAAATTTCATTCTTGTTTGCCGTCCAGACGGAAAAGTGGTTAGTAACACAGAGTGCCCTACCGAAGGGTGCGAGTTTGAATCCCAGAGAAATCATGAATGTAATTTGAACGCCTTTTGATAGGAGGCAATGGCGGCTCATCTATTATTTGCCTCATAAATAAAGAGACCGCTGCTTTCACCTCAGTAGTGGCCAACGCCTATAAATAGCTAGAGCCCGCCATTTGGAAAAAGAAGAAGCCTCGTTTCCTTTTATACATTGAAAGATATCATCCACCTCTTCTAAATTTTTTAACAAACTGTAATTAGACAGCTCTCTAAATATCATTTGAAAGTAATTTAAAGGAACCCACAGATACTAACCTAATATAATGTAAACATAATCATTCTCTAGTTTCACTCTATCTTTACAGCATAACGTATAATAACACAGCATAAAGTAGAGAAACGGATAATTGAAACTTCACTTAAAAACCTTTAAAGTGTTTGCGTCAAACATATTTAACTAAGAATGGTAATTTATTATTTAAGCAAAAAAGAATGATTTATGCAGTTATATTTCCAAAGTATCTGAGTACCCTAATAATATACAGGGTGTCCAGCAAAGGAGCCCCTACTTTCAAAATTAAAAATCACAAAAGCAAAGATGACAGAGGAATACAATAAGCGGTATATTTATTGTGAAATCTGTTAGACTGTTATAAAGAAGTTTTGAAATCACAGTTACAAAAGCGGCTAAAAGCGGAGCTGTACGCTTGCGCCTGGTGATTTTAGATTCTGAATGAAAACATGTTTGGCTGTTTCTCAGTATTTTCTGCCTGCTAGAACTCTTTAAACCAGACTCTGGTGCCAAACCAGACTCTGGCGTATATTATCCGTTTTCCTACTTCAGGAGGATTTCCTTTCCTTTTTCTGAATAATTCCAGAAACAGTTGAGTCATGTTCAGGAGTAACTACAATTTCCCCCGACCAAATCTTCCTACCAGATCACCGGCCACGCTACTTGTCCGTTGGACATTTAAGAAGTGCGTGTGAATAGTTTTCACTTCGGGTCCTTTGGGAATATTGAATCGTGTTTGAAAACTATGCCTTGATGCCATAAGCCTGATATAACCTCTGGTATTCCAGTACTATAAATACACGTTGTTCAATGGAATACATGCTTTCAACCTCTTCTTTCCATTCACCAACCTCCTTTCATATTTCAAGAGTGGAACTAATCGCTCCTGCGTCTTTTAGAGTGCTATTTATACGCACTACGTATTGCGATTATAGTGCCATATGCTGGCAGCTTTGGTAACTATTATTTGAAAACTTCTGTATGAGAATTTTACAGCTTTGACAATAAAATACTGCTTGTTGTATTCCTTTATCTATCTTTGTTTCCGAGATTTTTAATTTTTAAATCTTGAAATTAATAATATACCTCTAATACAAGGTGTCCTTTGAATGGATAACGTGTATTAAAAAATTCTCTTGTAATCACCAAAAAAAAATTGCTGTATTTTCGTTTGATGTAAGCCTGTACTTTATTGCTTTGTAACTTCTATTATTTATTGTTTGCAATTTATAAAGAAAATATCATTATTTTTTTTCAACATTAACGCAGAAAAATCGAGCATACCAGCAGTTCAAAATGCCAATAACCAAAACTTTGTGTATTGTGATGCGCAGTTATTCACGTAATAAATGTAAGAAGCTAGATGCTAGTATATTGGATTATTAATCCTTAATATACTTGTAAAAAATGTGCAATTTGTAAATACCGATTAAAAAAAATCAGGATCAGCTGATTTCATTCATTGATTACTCGTCTTACTTAGGAAAACATATGCCAAACCACAAAAAAAAATTGAATCCCCATCAAAATCCCATTAACTGCATGCAAATCAAATAGATAGTAATCTCTTGTACGAGGAAGTACAAAGCAGTCAGAATCTTCAATGTCCCTGAAGCCTTCTAGGCCAAGGATCGTTACGAGTAACGCTGCGTTGAAAACATTTTCAACCACTGCTGGCCAATTAAGTTGCTCTTCTTGTCGGAAATTTCTTTCGAAAATTACCTACAGGCATATATTTTAACTTATTAGTTAATATAGTTGATACTAGTTTTTGCTACTTTTAAATTTACTTATTTCGTTAAATTATTTTTACACGTTTGCTATAAGCTTATAATAATATATGCTGGGATGATGGGGGGGGGTAAGTATATTTCTTCCAAAGTATATTAAGAAGGTGCTTTGTTTCCAGTATAGAAGAATGCGGGAAAGGTAAAAGAAGATTCTGCATTGTTAATAATGATTGCATATAAAAATAATAATTGTTTATCTTGGCCTCGTGTTTGCATGTGTATTATTTGCGGTTTCAAACGTATCTCGCCTTAGGTGACTACTTTGTCTTAAGCCCTAGAAAGTGCCAATCAGCGTTTCTTTTAGATAACTGTTTACTGGCATTACTTATCAGTTTGTTTCCTTTTCGTGAAATGACTGATGGAATAATCGCATGTTCTGTATGCAGAAGATCATTTCCATTTAGAAATGATCTTGGTCTTTGAGAAAAACAGTCACATAAAATTTTCAAATATGTCAACTTGATTAATTTAGGAAACGGCAAATTCGCTGGTGTATTCAGTACTTGCAGTGATTGGAAGTAAATTATTTCCTGAGTTGTATTAGTGTTAAAATTTAAATTCCTTCGAAGGTAAGTGGTGAAGTTTACTCCTTGGTGTGAAATAAAGGCAAGTATCATTGAAATAAAGAAACTTCCATTAACTGTTGATTATACCTGAATCTACTTTATTCTTTATTTTGCAATATCGACAGTGTACGTTTGATTTATAGGTTAAATCAAATAACTCTGTCTAAAAATACTTTCCATTTTCTGTATTTAAGACTGCCTTAAATACTTCGCCACAAAATGAAAATATGTTCATTATTTTCGAACAGTACGTAACTTTCATACCTAAGGTTGTCACAGTGATTAAATAAAAGCGTTTGCTTTAAACCGTGAGATTTATATCCCATAAAGGTTTCGGCTCAGAAGGAAATATTTTTATAAAATATTTTAATAAAATACGAAGGTTTTCAACCCGTAAAGCTGCTTAATTATTTTATTAAAAAATTGAAATTCGAATGTTAATTTTCTTGAGCAAAGGTATCTCCTACAGAAATCTTTATTAAAATAAGAATTATTACAGAAACCTTTATTAATGAGCTGTGTAGGATAAAAAACCCTTAACATCAAGAATGAATTAAAGTTTTCAGCACTTATATTTCGTTTCTTAGTGATATTTATTAAATATTTTTATCAAGAAATTAAGAAATTGTAGTTAAATGAATTTGTAATCATTTCAAATAATTAACTAAGCATATTTGAAACTAATTGGTAATAATCTAAGATAATTAGCTACGCATATTTGAAATGAATTGGTAATAATATCAGATAATTAACTAGGCATAATTGAAACGAACTGGTCATAATCTCAGACAATTAACTAAGCATATTTGATAGCAAAATTTTAGATCAACGAGGGCTAATTAGTTACCTGCGAAGTATTTATATTTTCGTACTTCTAAGCACTTTAAAATTATCTTCAGAATTTTAATATCAACCAAAACACTGAAAACTGAATTTGGTTTGTTGTTTGTTCTTACATGAGATTCCCAGCTTTTTTGTTAACTTCCATTACATTTTTAGACTTAAGAATATTAGTGCTCTCCCTGAAAATATATTTCAAATAGCGTTTTAAAAATTTTACTTTTAAACTCCACCTTTAGTCTTCGTGTTATTATAGTTATTCTTATTTATATCCAACATCCAAAAAAATTATGTCCTGTAAATTGTTGTAAATGTTTAAAATATGTAATGAATGTAGTAACTTATGACGTACCGCACTGTTCCAGCAAAGTTATAATTATTAATAAAATCAAAACTATGCGAAGATATAAGAGCTTGAATTAACATTCTGTATTCAAAATTTAAAATATTCACCACATAAAATACAATACAAAGTTTCGATGACAAGTGTAACTATTCATAGGAGTTAATAAAGCTTTTATTTTAACTATCTTGACTACTGAATCGAGAACGAGGCTGTTTTAACTTCTGTAGCTGTAGTAGCTTATCCTTTAAGAGATCTAGGATTTAAAAGTAACACATCCGTTTAAGCAATCATAAGTTACTAACTCGGAGATCGACACGACAAAAGATATAGCCAAGTTACAGAACATTTCCTTCGAATCGCATTAACTCCAAGGTCACATTACATTGTGATGGGGATTTAAAAGACAGGAACATTGAGTAAGCTCAACTATTATGTGATTAGAAAGAGATAAATCCTGCAGTGTTTTGAAATGAGCATATTGCCTCCCAGTTCTGAAATATGGTATCGTGGTAGTAGTTGGAATGCGAATTGCGATTTACCGAGCATCTTCCTTTCTAGATGCGACTTTTTCCCATCATTACAGGTAATGGTTTTCACGGAAGCTACACATGAATTTGTATAAAATTCGTATTTAGATTGCGCGTACTTACACGTGTCAAATTTGTTTTTAACGGTATGAAAAACACAATTTATAGTTCATTTCTTTGAGTTTTTATTTTGTCAGTTTATTAGTAATTAGTATATTAAATTAGAATACAGCAGACGCATTACTTAAGTCCAGTATGCTCTTACGTTTTAAGGTATTAATATTCCTAATTTTGACTAAGAATAACATATTTCTGAAGATTTCTTTAATAGAACAGTAGTTTACTTTCTTAATTGAAATTAATTAAGTAACATATCTGAATATCATTCCTATATATTTTAACATGGGTAGTACACTTGTAATATGTGAATAACAAAACATAAACAAATTATCAACGAACAAATTTAAAACAAATTACCATTCTGAAATTTAATAAAGTCGGCAATTACATTTTTTCTTTACAATCTTCCAAACGAATTTTTTATGGCAGCCTACGAAAGACAATACGGAATAAAGTTATAGAGAATGATATATTTTTAAAAGCAGGCAAGATGAAAAATGAGCAACGCCTTCGCCGGGAATCGAACCACTGACCTCTGGAATACGCGCCCAGCGTGCAGACCACCACACCACGAACGCATGCCAAGAAGGTTGGGAGAAATACCTTATAAAGTATTAAACACTTTGCATCGTAACACTTTGTATTGTTGCGTGAGTACGGGTTCTTAGCAGAATGAATGCTTAAGTCCGATAAAAGGTTAATAAAATTTATTCTTATCAAAAGAAATATAAGAGAACGCTGGAATTTTCCTCAGAGATAATCGAACAAGTGTTCAGAACATCACGCAATATAATCAGTATACATTCTTCAAACTACTAAAAACGTTAAAATAGAGCGCAATGTAAAGAGAAAGCTAATCCAATGTCACGCTGAACTCGCAACAATAACAACAGCAGCCAACTAAACAAATGAACTGAGATTGCCCACTGCTTTCTTTTCAATTCTGGTAGGAATTTCTAAGAATTTTTGCCAACTCTTTCTAAAAAGCCTATATGGCCATTCACGGTTTTTTTATTAAGTAGCGTGCAATTGCACTGCTCACCCGAAGGCAAAAATACAGTTAATGAGTTTGAATCAGGTGATTTTGATGGAGTGGAAAGTCAAAGTAGTCGTAAACATTTCAAAGTTCACAATTTGAGGAGATACAGTCTTAAAAGTACTGAGATAGCATAAATTCAGAAACGGCGTTAATTTTGGATTCATTTATATTAGTAAATAAATATATTCTTTTATCTTGAGCACAAAAGACTTTAGTAAAATGAGAGAATTCGAAATGAATTATTTTTGGTTTTCACGTGATGTTATCAGGCGAATTGGAATTTTGAGCCATTGTGGTAGGCATGGTGAATTTATAATTAGCATAAATACACTTTATGATATTGACATGAGATAGTAAAATTGAACTAAAATAAAATAATAATTGTAATAACAATAGAATCCTTAGTCTGCTCTACTAGGCACAAAATCCATTACTCTTTAATAATAAAATGTTAAGTAAGCATAATTTCAGAGTATACAAATCAGCAAAGTTCATTCATTCCTGCTTTGCCAGGAAAACAAAGTCCATATCGCTTTGTTGACAAACTTTTATTTTAATGAATTATTTTTATTTCAATTCATTTAAACTTTATTTCCTCGAATTCCATTAACTCAGTTCTCACTTCGCGGCAAGGCAAAAAGTACATAAAGCCTCAAAACATCCTTATCAAAAATTAAAAAATATAGAAAAATATAAAACACCAAATACAGTTAAAATAATAAAAAAATTACACAATTAAAATTAGAGTTTCTACTCAAAAACAAGCAATTCGACCAACGGGCAAGAATTCAGATTTTTCGTTGCACAAAACTGAAAGTTTACTTTTGGCCCCCCTCGACAAAAAGACAACATTGAACGTTCAGAAGCTGACACGATTCACTATTCTGCCAAGTTTAAAATGTAAACAAACATTGCTGCTATGTTATAAATAATTAGGCTTAGCCGCACTTAAACAACTTTTAAATTGTTGATAATTATACAAATATAACATGCAGGTTAACCAAAGGCATAAAAATCTTAACCAAAATAACATAATTTAATCATTTTTAAAGAACAAAATGCGCAATTTACAAACATATAAGAATAAGGAAACTGAGCTCACTGAGCCGAGTAGCAAAGTGTATATATATATATATATATATATGTATATATATATATACTTTTGGTGAGGCCGATTGCAACCAAAAAGGGAGGTTCACATCTTCATGTTATGGCAGTCCCACGCACAAAATTTAACCGTTCTAAGACTGTTCGTTGTTAAGTTATGCGAGATATATACATACATACATATGTACATACTTTAGTAGGGACGCAACGAAAATAATCTCTTCTGAATCCATTTTAAATCAGAAGTTTTATAACTCGTTTAGGGAAAAAAAGTACTTTATTCTGTCTTTACGTACAGATGTCACGCAAAAATATCGTTAAATTCCATTCCGTAGCCGTCGAAATGGGTATTTTCTTTGAAATATGATACCCGGAATTTTTCGTGATTACAATACTTCCCTTTTTACGTACAAAGAAGTAAAAAATTAACCTTAGCATCAGTTAAACAACTTTTAAATTGTTGATAATTCTACAACTACAGCATTCAGTTTAACTAAAGCCATAAAAACTTTAAGCGGAAAGTAAGAACAGCAAGCTTCAATCATTTTTAAAGCAAATATGCCCAATTTACCAACATATAAGAATTTAAAAAATGAGTTCACGAAGCCGCATAACAGAGTGGATATATATGTATATATTTATATGGTTTTGGTGCTGCCGATTGCAAACAAAAAGGAAGGGGGCACACCTACATGTTACAGCAGCCCTATATACAAAATTTCAACGTTGTGAGTCTACTCGTTTTTGAACTATGCGAGGTACGTACTACATACAGACGTCACAAAAAAGCTCTTCTGAATCCATTTTAAATCTTTTTTGCAACCCTTTTTGAGAAAAGAGTCCTTTATTCTCTTCTTACGTGCAGATGTCAAGCAAAAACATCGTTAAATTGTAATCGATAGCGGTCAACATGGATGGTTTCGTTGAAACATGATACCCGAAAATTTTCGCAATTGCAATACTTCATTTACTTCATACAAGGAAGTAATTAGAGTTCTTTGTTCAAACTTTTCCAAGATATCATTTAATTTATGTATAGGAGAGTTTTGAAAGTTGGCATATTTGTTGTAAGCTATAGTAACGCCAAATGTGGTTTATGCTCTTTGTTAAAATTATTTGAATGAAGCTCCTTTTTTTTCCGCTACAGCCCAAAGAAAGAAAAAGGAGAATGTTACCATAAGTTAAGAATTTCGCTCAGTGACTTATTCTTGACGAAAGCTGCAGAAAGTGCGCTTAGATAATTTCTCGATAATTTAATATTTAGGCATAATTTGAGTCGTAGAATAGACATATGGATAAAATATATATGCCATTTCAGAAAAAGTTCGATTTTGTGTGAAAATACCTATGTTAGAACAATGCTGTATATAATATATCCTAATTTCCGCTTTCGAGACTGGAAAAATGAAAACTAAATTTCGTCTTTCGGCCCAGTAGAAAGGGATGTATAAAACTGTCCTTTTTGTTTTTGCGTGAATGTGTGCGTGTGTGCAGTGTGTACCTGGTTTCCAGTCCAAAGCCGTTTAATTGTTTGACGTCATATCAGTTTCTTTTATATGTGAATAGTGGCATAAAAATTTCCTAGGATAACATTTGATTTATTTTTTCGAAGCCCACACATCATCAACTCTTATGCAATATTTTTCCAGCTGAATAATACATGCGTATTCTAAATTTGCATAATTTAATAACAATTATGTTCATATGACCAGAAAATTTTCTAATTATTCAAAATCAACATTTAACATGTTGATGACAAGATTTCATAAAATGAAATGAAACTTAATTCAAGAAGCGCTCGACTATGGAAGCCGTAATTCGATGCTATATACATGTTGTAACAAATTACTTTTGACACACTTACTAAAACTTTTGGCAGATGTCTTCCAAGGATTCCAAGATCTCTTGGACATCTCCCTGTCTGCAAGGATCAAACGCAATGATTTTCACTATACTCTAGTTTCAACAAGCCGAGCAATTTAGACCTTATTAGCGATTTGTGATTTTTGCTACTGAAATGCGTTTTAATCGTAGTTGATCTTACGTACCGCCTGATACCGCGAAATATTAAATGCTCTGAACCAATCAGACTACAGAACTTGCAAGATAATAAGGATAGAAACGTTTTAACAATTTTTTAGCATGGCTATATCCATTGCATTTAATAACTGTAAACCAAATCTAATACTATTCTATAAACTTCAACAGCAGGCTTATTGAATGGTATGTACACACATTATTTAATGGCAAGTACATTTAATGGTATGTTTTGCATGCAGTCAGTATGATTTCTTAAACCAGACAGCTGAAAACATAAATAGTTGTAAGTTTTGAGTTCAATGTTTTAAATTTCTTACATATAAAGTATAACACGCATGGCTTCATATTTTAGTAAACTGTATCTCTTAATTTATGTGAGACAGTTTTCTTTCCTGTATTCTGTTTCAAATCCAATTTTTCATGGAGTTTCCTTCCAGTCGGAAAGAAGTTTTTCTTGCCGTTTTTACTAGCACTTTCGCCTGAAAATTTACCAGCAACTCGGTTTACCAGCAGTTCAGTCTGAAACTTTCAGAAGAGTTTGAATGCAAGCAATTGCGATGCTTTTAGTTGTAAATCTTCCAACTAATTTATGAAATTTGATGCTCTCAATCGTAAGAAAAGCATTATTTTTCTGTTCTCTTTGTAAGTTACAAACAAAGACAAAGGGGGATAATAATTTGATTTTTTTTTTTTTTTTTTTTTTTTTTGGAAATAATGAAAGTGTCTTCTTGCCCATTTAGAAGAAAATGCAGTTTTCCTTTAACTATACAGAGAGATAAAAACCTTCAACCGATATTTGAAACAAGTCGTGCGTAGCCTTTCCTCACGCAAACCTGCATTACCTCTACGGTTGTTACACTGCATTTGTTCAACAATTGCTCAAACATGTTTGTATCTGCAGTTGTCTTTACCAATTATGTAATTGAAAGTGGCTGGCAAATAGAAATTGATGAAATTAGCACTTACGTGTCATTGCTGTTTCTGTTTAAGAGAACAGCTTTAAGCACGCCATCATCCTTCGAACATTGTTTCAGTCAATCTAAGAAGAGTTTACCCTGGTAATACTTTAAAAAAATAATAACAATAAAAAAATTTGAAAGATTTCATATTTTATATTACTCCCAAAGAGGCTTTTTTATGTGTTTCCTGTACATCACGTTCTTCGCACTTAAACCATAAAATTCAATTCAACAGCACTTTCACAAAATATTTAAAAAGAGCATATTTTTAGAATTTCCGATGCACAGTCTCTCGTGCAATATAGAAATGTTTTAATTCGTATTGTATTGTCACTCTCAGATCGTTGAATTTGTTAATAAAAAATTTGTTAAAGTTTTACAAAATATGAAACAGATAATAAAGCAAACTCCGAATTCAAATTTTGACTTTCAGATTATATTCGAGTAGATGACTACGTTATTCAAAATTTGATGTGTCTACGTACCGTTGGTTTTTAACAGTGCGAGAAGCATACATACATTCATGCAGATTTTTCATTATTTAATTTCTTTAAAGTATGGCTTTATTATTTGGTGGCAACAATTTGAAAAGTGAAACGCAGTTTTATAATGGAAGACGCAAAATGCCAAAATGAAATTAATAGCCCTTCTGGGCAAATTGCCTCTTTGGGATAATTATGAAGATCTATAATATGAAGTACAATAAACCTTTGGCTCCAAAATTATTCTTTTCACAATGGATACTTATTTTGTACTTTCTCTCTATTCGAATAGTAGTATTTACTGGATATCACTTAATACTTCTTCATATAAACGCTATTGGAATAAATAAAAAAATCTGATGTGGACACACACCACATGACTTCTTTGTACGGCCTATTAGACATTTTTCTATACTTCATTTAAACTTATTTCTTCGAATTTCATTAGGGGTACATTTGTCATTTAATCAATTCAGTTATCACTTCACGATAAGCAAAAATGCATAAAACTAAAAATATTTTCATTAAAAATTGTAAAATACAGAAAAAATTAAAACATTACAGATTTAAAGGCAGTTTAATTTTTTTCACATTTAAAATCAGAGTTTCTATGCAAAAAACAACCAATTCGGCTACGGCTAGCAAGACAAAATTTTCGAAGCCCAAATATGAAAGTTAACTTTTAGTCCCACTGGAGAAGATGTACTGAAACTGGTGCACCAACTGAATTAATTTACTTTTCTACTTAGAGTTTCAAATGCAAAGAAATGTCAGCCTCATTAAGCCTAACGTAACTTAAACATATAAATAATTAAATTGTTCATAATTCTACAACCCTTGCCTGCTGATTAATTAAAGGCATAAAAACCCTAAGCAGAACATAAAAGCAACATAATTCAATAACTTTTAAAGCAAGAAATGCACAATTTACGAACATATAAGAATAAAAACAGAGCTCGCTATGCTGAGTAACGAAGTGAGTATCTATCTATAGATACTATATATATGTATATATATAGTATGCATGTTTCTCGCACTGTTAGAAACCAACGGTACATAGACACATAAAATTTTGAATAACGTAGTCCTCTACTCGAATATAGTCTGGAAGTCAAAATTTGGAATTTGGATCAAACGTATATATACGATTGATGGGCCGATTGCAACAGGAAAGGGAAGTGCATATCTAGGTACGATAGTAGTCTTTGATAAAAAATTTCTGCGGCTAATCTTTTTTTGAGTTACACGAGATATATACATCGCTATGTACGCACAGATGTTTTGAAAAAAATCCCTTATGAATCCATTTTATAACCCATTTTGGAAGAATAATCCTACAGTACAACTTTAGTTATCCGAAATCCGACTATCCGAACACATGGTGGCGGAAGTTTGGAGTTTGATTAGCCCTCTGAGCTGCACGAGTTTTTGGATTTGTTATGAAGGCCTGTATTTATGCAGCATTTATTAGCTAAATTTATATAATTACTTATTTTAGCCTCTATTTTCAGAAGGATACATTCATTAAGATTAAAGAAAGTAAGAAAGCAAAATATTTTAAGTTATTAACTAATATGTATGAAGTGATAAAAAGTCTAGTGACCGGATAAAGCCGGTTTAAGACGTGCATGGCGCAAGTGGAAAGGCATATCAACTAAAGAAGAGAAGGAAAAGGATAAAAATTAAAAAGAAGCTCAAGAAAAGGTAAGGGAAGAGACAGGAGAAGATGAGAATGACGTTTCACTTGAAAAATTAAGAAACATTCTTCCGAAAAATTCCTGGTTGTTCAGATGTTAGTGCTGAGGATACAACAGAATGGATGGTGTTGTGATTCGTCAGAAAGAGAGAGAAGAAAGTGCCTAGGAAGAAGATGACCTTAATATCGAAGTTGAAGCAGACACGGGACCATCAGCTAGTGAAACGTTTGCCAGCCTTGATACGGCTTTGAAGTGGATGGGACGTCAGCCCGAGTGTGACCACATGCAACTTGTCAAGCGAGCGCGACTTGACTGCCCCAAAATAGATGAAGACAGTCAAACAGCTTACTTTGACCGAGATGTGCAGCAAGCGATGACTTTTAGCACTGTGCAATACAGTACAGTACATTATATAACATTTACGTAAAAGCACATGTACGTACGTACAGTACATTATATAACATGTCTTTTCATTTTAATAAATTAAAACCTTTTTTTTTTATAAATGTTTTTTTTTTCCTCCCAATATATACAGTATATACAGTAATTCATTAAAGTGTACTTACACCTTTTCATTGGAAAAATCCAATTATCCGAATTTTTGATTATCCGAATGGGGTCCAGTCCCAGTTGAGACGGATAATTAGAGTTCTACTGTATTTTCTATCCGTACGTATAGATATAACACAAAAAATCGCTTAAATGGATTCGAAGGCAGTCAAAATTGCTATTTTTGTTGAAATATGATACTAGAAATTTTCGCGATTACAATCCTTCCTTTACTTCGTTCAAGAAAACAAAAAATCTGATGAATCGCAGCATATGACCCCTCGGCCAATGCCACGTTAAGACAAGGAACTAAATACTTAACAGATAATTAAAAGGCTGACGATATTTTCTCCTTGAAAATATGAGAAACTCCTGCTTTAAGAGTTGTGGACGAAAAAATCGTCGCACGCATACATACACACAGACATCATTGTAAAAATAGTAAAAACGTGCTGTAGGAATTCATACTTTTCATTGAAAATTCCCTATCAAATTTGTGGGTCTAACCCATTACCACTTGCATTTGTGTTTAAGCTGCCGGCGAGTAAAAATAAGGAGGATTTGCAAGATGAGTAGGGATGAATAAATATCTGGATCCATGTACCGATTTTTCTCGAAAGCCTTTATATCGAGAAATTTCTTGAAAAGTAACAAATCAACATAAATATATCCTAGCCCTGAATAAAACTGGCATTTAAATTTTTTTTAATGTTTATTTTCCTGAAGCCTGCTTTTTTGAAGTATGCAGAAAGATCAAAACCAGTGAGTTGAGCTAAATAATGCATCAGATCGTTATACTTAAAATCATATTACCCATAACTTTTTTAAGTTAATTCTAGTGAACAGTGGTTGATGGAGTTGCGAATGTGTGATTTTCAATCTATGAGAAAGTTATGTCTGAAACCAAGAGCAAATTAGTTCAATCTTCTGCATGCATAAAGCATTTTTAACAAAAAACAAAACTGTGTAAGTTAGTAAATAGCTTTGTTTTCTATCGCATTCTAAGATTTAGATCTACGAACTTTACAGTTCAATTTAAATCCTATGACAGTCAATAAAAATAGCATTTAGTCCTCACAGATAAAAAATTCTTAAATTTCAAATGAACAAGTAGAAACCAACACTAAGTTTAATTTATAAGAATCAAAATCCTGTAAATAAATGAAACGTCCTCGCCGGGACATGAATCTTGGGCCTCTCGAATACGCGTCTAATATACTTCCAATTACGCTACGAAGGAATGTGGAAAGGAGGGAAAAATGCTTTAAATACTCCTGCTTTTAGAGGGTGATTGGGAATTAGGGGAACCATTCGCCAAAACCTCACGGTGGTGAATTATCGTCCACCAGCTTTCATTTCGGGCACCACTCGTAGAGTGATTAGGTCATTTTGAAGCAGGAGTCTTGAAAAATGTGCATTGTCCTCTCCAGGACTCGAACCCTGGATCTCTCGAATACGCATCGAGTTTACTTCCAGTTATACCACGAAGGCATATATAAAAGAGGTAATAAATACGTTATACAGTAACCCTGGAAGAACTCAAAGGATTGAAAAAAACTGAGAACAGGAAACAATTGATGAAGTAACAGAGAAGCAGAATGAGAAATGCGTAAAGTGGATGGAAATTGTCGAGAAAAACTGTAAAATTTGAAATGAGATCAGAAAAAAAAATGAAGGAAAGAAATAAATGCAATATGATATAATCTGTTTCAGAGAAATATGAAAGAAATAAAGAAACTGAAGGAAGTAGTCAAATTTTACTAATTTCTTTTTTGAAGTGGAAATGCATTAAGTTAATATGATATATTTTAACTATATCTACTGAGCGCCGCCTGAGATAACCACTGACCTGACTTTGATGTAAAAGTCTTACAGTGTTAGTAGTCATCCTGGCAGAAGGGAAAATTTCCTCCGTATAAAAATATACATATAAATATTACATGGGCATACAAGGCCTGTGTATAAGCATAGATATGTTGATTACAATCATTGTCTTGTACAAGTTACATATGATAGATACATAAAATCATGACAGCTATGTGTACATTTAGACATTATATGAATTCATATTTACAATACTTTTACTGAGATAATCAAAATTAAACTTGTAATTCATTTACACATTGACTGGATTTTCAATATCATTTAAACTACTTTACAATATTATTTTTATCAAGTACATATAAACTGGATAGTAATATGCTTACATTGTAAGGATCTTAAGTTTTACTAAAGTTTATTTTATTTTAAATCTTTACTATCACTTCTTATTTTCTACTTCCGGCCAGAATTAAAAGCGTTAACTTATTTATGCAAAATTTGTCTGGCGAACGCCAAGTACTTAAGTTGTGGCTTTTTGCCAAGCGAGAGAGAGGAAGGAGATAGCCGAAGCAGGCCGCTTACCTTAGAAGTTTTACTCAGTTGCTGGTTGCCTTCCAGGCCAGAGGTGTAATCCTCTTGATAATTTTAAACGTATTGTAGTGTTAACAGTTCTCTGTACTACATACGGCTTCCTGTTAATATAAGGCCAATCTTCCACGTTTATTATTTCAAAGTTAAGTTAGAGTTTAGTTCTATTTTTATATTCTTACGTTTAGACCACAAGTAGTGGGTCTTTGTATTCCGAAGTACGGAAATTATTGTAAATAGAGAAAGATAAAGGGTTTTGTATACCCTTCTTGTGTATCCTGTCTACTTCCCACAGTTATTGAACATAGCTTTAGTAAGCTCTCTGTTCCGAATCAGGTCCTTGCATGTTCCCAAAGAAAGTAAGACGGAACATTGAACCTGATAGTGGCGCCCGACGAAGAAGAATAACCATGGCCGAGTTTCAAGAAGAACCTGTGCTGCCTGCAGAAGCGGCTCAGAATCCAGAAATGCCAGCTGCCGCCCTGGAAGGATTTGGTTACATCGTCCAGACCCTGCGCGCTTCGATGAAACCAGAAGCAACATTTAATGGAAACTCACCGGTAATCAGTTTTTTGGAAAAATTGGATGACCACTTCATGCTCTACCCCGTGCACGAATTTCAAAAAGTTACCTTAGCTACCAGCGCTTTGAGGGGCCAAGCGCTTAATTGGTTCAAATGTATAGGCAGAAGTCTCTTGGGTCAAGCAGGAAGTCCCACCTATACTTACGAAAATTTCAAGACTGCCCTACTAAAAGCCTTCCCTGTTGTAAGGGATCGTGCGAAATTAGAAACGGAACTTTTCAGTATATATCAGCAAAGAATCGAAAATCTCTCAAGCTTTATTTTAAGAAAAATTCACGTCTTCAAACTCTTGTATGGAAACCGTCCGGATCCTGAGATAATTCAAGTGATTTTGCCGAGGTTACTGCCTCAAGTGCAAGACTTTATTGAATTAAGAAATCTGACTACACTGGAAAAGTTATTTGAGCTAGCAATCCAGTTTGAAAGTAGAAGAACGGCGGATATTGAAAGAAGACGCCAATATCAACAGCGAAACCAATTTGGTGCGCCAAGACTACAGCAAACTCAAGCACACGGCTACGGAAGCAAAGCGAATCAGTGGGCAAGGAAACCCGAGCATTCAAAAACAGCCGGCGAACGTCGACAGTTCAATAGCAACCCAGGAAAAAAGTCTCAAGGCTAGTGGAGAAAGAAGGAAAGCACCGAAAGGAAAAATAATTTAAACTAAAACGGATTTCTGCTGACGGGAGGGTGCGGAAATCCGAAGGCCACGAAAACCCCTCTTCCTTCAAGTTAAATACAGTAATGGTGAAAAATTTGACTCTTCCGAAGATTGAAGTGTTGGTGAATAATATCCCAGCCACCGCACTCCTGGATACAGGCGCGCAGTGTTCCTGTGTGGCGGAAGATTTTTTTAGGAAGTATTTTCGGAAATACCGTATATATAATTCGGATAATACGACAGTGTTAGCTGCGCAATGAGAAAGATGTAAGCGTATAGGTAAATTACCGCTGTATGTCCGTATCAAGGACGAACAAGTAAAGGTCATGTATTTCATAGTAAAGAATCTGCAAGCACATATTATCTTAGGAATAGATTTTCTTTCAGAGGCACAAGCAACGCTAGATTTTAATGAAGCGTCCCTTAACCTGACAATGAAACCAGTTCGTGAAGAAAAGGCTGAACCGCCGATGGTAAACCTTGACCACCTGCCTAATGAACACCAACGAAGAATCCGACAAGTGGTAAGGGAATTTGCTTCGTTATTTAGTGATATTCCAGGATTTACTCAGGTTACTAACCATAGTATTGACACCGGAGATTCAATGCCAGTTCGCCACAAAGCATACCGGTATGATAAGAATAAGGAAAAAATTATAGAATGGCATATCACCGATATGCTACGTAAAAAGATCATAACGCCCATCTCAAGTAGTTATGCTAGCCCGGTGGTTTTATGTAAGAAAAATAATGACTATCCTTTGACACATCCAAAAAGGTGGAGATTCGCAATTGACTACCGTAAATTAAACTCCATAATTAAATATCCGGTATATCCGTTACATATTATTGAAGAAATTCTAAGGAACATAACACCCACCAAATATATGACGACTTTAGACTTAACGACTGGTTATTTTCAAATAGGGGTTAGGCCTGAGGACGTGCCTAAGACTGCTTTTATAACCAAGTCTGGCACTTATGCATTTTTGCGTATGCCGTTTGGCCTTTCAGGGGCACCGGCAACATTTCAGCGATGTATGGACATTGTGTTAAGGCCTGTTCTTGGAAAGTCCACATTTATCTATTTAGACGATATCATTATTACTAGTGATAATCTCCGACCAACATGTACAGGATTTCAGACAGGTGTTTTCTTTATTAAATAAGGCCGGTCTAAAAGTTAATGTCGAAAAGTGCAAATTTGCAGCCCCTGAATTAAAATATTTAGGTTACAAAATATCTCCGAAAGGAATCGAGACAGACGAATCAAAAATAATCGCTGTACAAAAGTATCCGACTCCAAATACGGCGAAGAAGCTCTCTTCTTTTCTAGGACTTTGTTCATATTATAGGTCCTTTATAAAAGATTTTGCAGCTATTGCTGAACCATTGTCAAAATTAAAAAGGAAAAAGGCAAGATTCTCGTGGACGGCCGAAGCCAATAGTGCTTTCGAAAAATTAAAACAAGCATTAACGCAAGCCCCTGTGTTGAAATTTCCTGAAAAGGATGAGAATTTAGAAATTTCAGCGGATGCTTCGGATTATGCGGTAGGAGCGGTACTTTCGCAAAATCAGCAGCCCGTGGCATTTTTTAGCCGAACTTTAAATCAAACACAAAGAAACTATTCCGCGACCGAGAGAGAGGCACTTGCAGTTCTGTTAGCAGTGCAAAAGTTCCGAGTCTATTTTGGAAAGGCGCCAATAACAGTGTACTCTGATCATGCGGCGGTAACTAGATTGTACTCAGGGAAAAACTTATCCCCAAGGTTAATAAGATGGGCACTCAAGCTACAAGAATATAATCCGGTAATCAAGCATACCCCCGGAAAGGAAAATATCGTAGCTGATGCCCTATCCAGAATTAAAATAGATAAAGAAGGTAATACTGTAAATGTGGCAATGCTCTCAGCATGTACAATAAATTCCCGAGAAACAGTAATAACCGAACTGGGTAAGGATCCTGAGTTTGGAAGCATTTATGAGTATTTAAAGGATCCTGAAAATTTTAGCCACCAAGATATTGTGGCGATAAGAAATAGGGCGGCCCATTACGAACTAATAGATGGTCTATTATTCTATACAAAAACTACGAATTCCAACAACGAATTTCGACCTGTTATCCCAGCTAGTCTTAGATTAAATATCCTGCAGGAGCTCCATGACAGCCCTTTAGCTTCTCATGCTGGTATTCGAAAAACTATCCAACGCGTACGCGAGGCAGTCTATTTTCCTGAACTGCAAAAGTTAACAAGGGCGTATGTCCAGTCCTGCCCAACATGTCAAGCCGTTAATTATATTAATTTCCGCCCGGCCGGGTTTCTAAATACTATTAAATCCGAATTTCCAAATGAAATAATCGGCATCGATTTATTGGGCCCTTTCCCAAAAAGTCAGTTAAATAAAAGTCGCTATCTCCTTGTTATGGTTGATCATTTTAGTAAGTGGACCGAAATTGTTCCCTTAAAACGAGCCTCCGCGAAATTAGTTACTGATTCTATTTTAAATAAATATATTTTAAAATACGGGGCGCCCCTAAAAGTTATATCGGATAATGATCCTCAATTTGTAAGTAATATATTTGAAGACATGTGCCAAAAACTGGGCATACGTCATTTAAAAATGGTCCCGTATCGGCCGCAATCAAATATAGCGGAACGGGTCAATAGAAATATAGTGAAAATTATCCGTAGTTATGTTAAAAATTTTCATAAAAGCTGGGATAACTATGTCAATGAATTTGCTTTCGCCCTTAGGACCGCAAAACATGATACGACGGGCAAAACTCCTGCTGAGTTATTTCTAGGCAGAAAGGTTATAACACCGTTAGATAAACTATTTTATGTGCAACAAAGAGCCCCAGAATTTAAAATGGGTGATATAGAAAAACTAATAAAAGAAGCAAAAAAGAATACGGAAATAGCACAAAGAAAACAGAAGTTATACTATGATCTGAAACGACGGGGAGTAACTTATAAAGTAGGGGATGAAGTTTTAAAAATTAAGCATTCACTTTCTTCAGCACCAGAAGATAAAACTGCTAAATTTTTTCCACGCTTTGAAGGACCATATGTTATAGAAAAAATAACTCACGCTGTTGTAGTGTTAAAGGCAAGAAATGGTGAAACCTGTTCCGCAAATATTGATCAAATTAAACCCTACTTCGATCGTAATAAAATGAAAATCTTTTCAGATCTTTTGCAGGATCCGGTACGGCAGACACCGCAGGTACAAGTTCCAGAGGTGGGAAAACGACAAGTACAAGGGCAAGCCAATGAGACACAGAAGCAAGTGAAAAGAAAGTTTCCCCGCGGGAAAATTGAAGGTAACAAGAAAAAGAAGCCGTTCCACCGTCCAGAAAAGAGAGCTCACGAACACCCCCAGAATGAAGAAGGGAGAAGGACGACGTATGCAAAGAGAGCCAGGAGAAATGACGGCAACTATAACGCGGCTCTAAAACGGAAGATCTACTTATCCGACAGGACTCTCCACAGTAAATGTCGCCGAACTGCGGAAGGGCCACCAGCGGCGGAGGAAAAGTTACAAGGAAAATTTAAACGGCCAGCAACGAGGTCCAAGCAGGAACGCGAAAGAAGTCTCCCGGTTCCGCCAAGACCAGCTGCCATCAAACGGCCAAGACCACAGGCAGAGGCGAAAAAGAAGGTATTCAAGGGTGACCGAACTGGAAAAAAAAAGAAAGCTTCTAGAGGAAGGCACTGAAGGGCGAGCCCGCACAAGAAGGAGGATAAATCAAACGAGAATCTGTGCTACCTTCCAGGACTGGGCTCAGAAAAGAATGTCCAAATATCACAAAGATAAGTAAAATTTTATGTTACTTTGCAAACTTAAGTTAATCTTTCATTCTTACTGCAAGTGGCAGATTTCAAGAAGTTTTACCTCATGTGAGGTCTACCTTTATCGCCAAAAAGGCGAGAAATGAGTTGTTACCGATTTTGGTATTATGTTTTTCAATTACTCGCGCGTAAAACTAAAAGTTGATGTATAATAGCGATGTGTAAATACTTAAATATTGTAAAAGTTATTGTATAAATTTTATTTAAAACATTCTGGCAAGAAAGAAGTTTTAGTCTGAAAGACTTTTTGAAATGTAGTATTTCAATGTAGAAGAACTGGCACTTGCTTTGAAAAGAATAGAAGTTAACAATGTACTACTAATGTATGTTTTCAAATGCGTAAAATTAACGGCATGTTAATATGTTCTTATATACAATGTGAACTGTTATTTTAAATGTTAAGAAATACCGTGATATGGTAAAAGTGAAAGTAATGTTTAAAATTTTTTTTTATTCGTGTGACTGTAAAAAGACCAAATCATGGTGAATATGTGTTAAAGGTTGAATGAATGTAGTTAGGCTCTCTGACGCTACATTTCAGAGTTAGCCACTTTCAGAAAAGTACCTCAGGGTTTAGAGTTGAAGTTAGGGGGTGTTACGAGGTCTTGGTATGTTGAATTTTAACACGTTAGTGTTTTGATTGTAGGAGGAAGTGTTGAACACGTATACATAAACACATTCGTGTTTGGTGTTCTTTTACAACACATGTCAGAGAGCACGGGGAGAGATAATTAAAATAGTCATGAATGAAATAAGAATGTTAAGAGAAATATAAATATGCATGTTACTTGCCATTTCATTGTGTAACATTTCATTAAACTAGTTTTCCTTCCAGATCTCTGGAAGGAACCAGATTTGAATAAAAGCTCCTGTTTAGATGCAGTACAGATGAAAAATTACGTGTCCTTGGAGCTGCTATTGTAAAAACAAATTTCTTTTTTTTTAATTTCTAGTTTCTAGTCAGAAATGTTTGTAAAAGATTGGCCTCGCGTTAGATTCTAGAGCTAAAAGTTTTCAACAAGGTCGTTTTAGACCTCAGTTTCAAACTAATTAACTCTGGCGGGAAGTATGTAAGGATCTTAAGTTTTACTAACGTTTATTTTATTTTAAATCTTTACTATCACTTCTTATTTTCTACTTCCGGCCAGAATTAAAAGCGTTAACTTATTTATGCAAAATTTGTCTGGCGAACGCCAAGTACTTAAGTTGTGGCTTTTTGCCAAGCGAGAGAGAGGAAGGAGTTAGCCGAAGCAGGCCGCTTACCTTAGAAGTTTTACTCAGTTGCTGGTTCCAGGCCAGAGGTGTAATCCTCTTGATAATTTTAAACGTATTGTAGTGTTAACAGTTCTCTGTACTACATACGGCTTCCTGTTAATATAAGGCCAATCTTCCACGTTTATTATTTCAAAGTTAAGTTAGAGTTTAGTTCTATTTTTATATTCTTACGTTTAGACCACAAGTAGTGGGTCTTTGTATTCCGAAGTACGGAAATTATTGTAAATAGAGAAAAATAAAGGGTTTTGTATACCCTTCTTGTGTATCCTGTCTACTTCCCACAGTTATTGAACATAGCTTTAGTAAGCTCTCTGTTCCGAATCAGGTCCTTGCATGTTCCCAAAGAAAGTAAGACGGAACATTGAACCTGATAACATTACAATAGTTTTGCTCTTACAGTCCTGTTATTATTCTACGGGGTGAGCTATTTTCCTAATGTTGATATTCAGTTGTAGTATTTTGAATTGCTATTAAAATTATGCTGCGAAGATACAATTCTCAAGAGAGGAGGAGAATTTCTTAGTATCTTGCTGAGCAAAGCCTGATTATCTCCTCTATTTTAGTTTTCGTCTGCTTGTTGCCGCGGGTATTCTCTGCCCATTACGGCCAGTATTCACTGCTTGGAATTTTTAAATGCAGTTTATCGGTTTGTGGACAGTTGAAGAGGAAGTGATCTGCATCACCTACCGCACCACATTCACACAAATCTGATGCTCGTATGCCGAATCTCTTAAGGTAATGTGGGAAGGGACCATGGCCAGTGTAGAATTGAGTTTGTGCTTCGCTGAATGTATTAACTGAGCACGTGACTTTTGGAAAGAACTTGTAGGTTCTCCTCCCTGTGCTTTCTCTTTCCCATCTTTTCTGCCATTCTTGAAAAAGGCTATTGAGCGTGGTTTTTTTTTAAATAGGACTGCGGAACTATATCTATATCTACTGGACCTATATCTACTGGAACTATATCTACTGGAGACTTTATATAAGCATGAAATTTGAAGAGATTAGCTTCGACTTGAATGATGAGGAAAATTTCAGAGAACTTCAGAAAAAGGATCTTTCTTCACACATTTACTTTTAAATACGAAACGGCGTTGGAGAAGATTACCCAGAGACATTAATCAAAAGATAGCAGTGGGAAATTTTAAGGGAATAGCTAGATTTTTCAGGTACAGAAATTTACCTGCATGAGAAATTCCTCATCAACTAAAGCCTATCTACATGTTTTGAAGAAAACGAAAGAATTAAGGTAATAGGAGCAGCTGTCATCAGAAGCCATTGTAAGATTTAATGTCAATTAATCAATTAATATGATTTGAAATTTTATTATATAGTTTTCTTTACGTAATTTTCAGCACAATGCAAATCAATTGTAGAGTATTTAAGTCAAGGTTATGAATGTTTTAGGGTTAGAGCTTTTGGCAGCCTCCCTTGCAGTTCCCGTCTTAATAGCCAGTTCTGCCGAAGTTTATTCTTATTTTGAGCCTTTTTCTTAGCCGACGTTAAACTATAACGACGTTAAACTATGATGGTTAATTACTTCAGCCCGCCTAAGTAGACTACTTTGTGTGTAATCACAGAAAAGGTTTCTTGTGTTTAAACTTTCAGTTTATGCTATTTTAAATATTTGCAAGTAGCGGAGTTATAATCTATAGCACTAAAGTACTGATTTAGGTCTGTACTTATTAAACTTCCGATCCAATTTGAAATTCCAAGATAGGCAATCCGCTTTCCCCACCAACAGTCTATTGAGAGGACTTATGCTTGCCGTGCATTTCGAGTATTCTCTTGCCGTATAGACACAATGAACTTACAAACATTTATACCTTCTCCGGGAACTCTTCGGCACAGCAGTCAGCATCACTACACACTGTCCTGTCTCAATTAGCACAACCAACAAGATCAGTCGAGGAGCTAGATTATTTTTCGCATTTTCTGTTCCACACATCTTACAGATTTTACGATTGAACCCGAATAAAATCTGGTGTCAATAACTTAACAACAAATGGATCTGGTCGACTGGAAGCCATTTCTTCTCTGTTCTTTTTCATGTGTGAGAAAGATGATGTAAAGAACTTAAAATATTCTTTTTATGTATCCTTGTGGCTTAGTGTTTAGTACATTCATCTAAACGTTGGAAGATTCGTTATTCAATTCTTATCAATCGTACAGTTCATTGTTCATGCTTCTCGCTCCTGAAGAGCTTCATAATCTCTACAGCCATACAAATAAAACAAAATTTTTATTGAGCTCTTTATCAGTTTGATTTACGTAAGAAGTACACAAATTTCCTATAAAATAGTATAAAACAAAGAGATTGTGGAAAGAAATTTCCTGTTTTGATAAAAACGAAATACGCAACTTTCGTTTTGAAGAATAAAAAACTAAAATCAAACATTCCTTTTTCTTCTTCAAAGAAAATGAACGGATTACGTTCGACTTTTACTTCCTGCTCATGAATTTGAAGTTTTTCTTCTCGAAATACTTCTATTTTGTTTCACTTGAATAGTTGGTAGAGAATGGAAACAAATTTAAATGCCATATTTATCATCATTTAAATAATAGCATTCATGCTTATATGAGCTTTTATAAATTCATTTTAATATTTTTGGGCGGAGTCCGCTGAAAAGATCGATGCAAAAACATATCGAAAGTAAATGTTCTGGAAAAACAAAGGCAAGGCGAAAACATCGTCGTACAAAACATCCTGTGAGGAAAAAATAAAGCAAGGAGAAAACGTCGCAGTTCTAAAAGGAACTGGGTGTAAAACGTCGTCCTCGAAATTAAAGCAGTTTAAAAACATTGCAGTTTCAAAACATCGTCGTAAAAAATACGGCGGTAAAAAATAAAGCTCTTGCAAATCATCGTATGACGATAACATCTCAGGTGTGTTCTCTTCAGGCTTTAAAATTTACAAAATTGTATTTGTATAAGGATTTGTGTGCGCTATTAGGAAAAAGGAATATTTTAACCTCTATGTTTTGTATTTTTGGAGTAGTAATTTATTTTTTAGTTAAACGAATAAGAAAGAAATTTCAGTATTCAGAAGCTGAAAATAAGTAGAAAATTAATACTACGTATAGCAATAAATACAATTTTAAATTTATGTACCTAACTTTTAAAAATTATTATTTAATTAATATCTTTTATACAGTTCTTTTCGCAGATTTTCATGAAAAATAGAGCCTAAAAATTAGAAAAGAGAAGATGACCAACTGTATTACAATTAATAAATGAATTTTTGCTTAAAATGTAAGAAAACTTAAGCATTCAAAAACTGAAAATGAACAGAAAATTGGAATTAATTAGAAGTTAAATAGAAGGTTTTCATGAAAGTCTAAAAAATTTAGGGAAAAAACTATTGTTTAATTCATTATTAAGTAGAAAATTTATTTTCTTAAGCTTGTGATAGTCTTTTAGTAAAAATTAAATCTTGTTTTGTTGCAGTTTATTCGTCTTTTTAAGTGTCATCAGGATTCTGATGTATAGCCTGAAGTTAATCATTTGAATGCTTATTCGATAGCTATGACGAAACATGTCAAGGTTTAGATATATAATATTTTAGTAGAGGGTTTGTATTTATTGGATTCTGAGAAAACACATTAGAACTATGTGTGATGTCTTTATGGAGAACTTTCTCAGTAAATAGCTTGTATCTAAATTATATATTAGGAAAATGACAAAAAACTCAAGCAGCTAGTTTATTCGCTGGGTCGAACTACTCGTGGTCACCAGCTTTACCCTTCGGCCACTGATGACAACTTTTCAGAAATAATATAGTATAAATACGATGAACTCTCTTGGCGACTATCTTCCTAAAACGACCAGGGTTTCTGAAAATATAAATGAACATATGACTTAAACATTACCTTTCCTAAGCATAACTCTTTCCACAAAAGACTGAGATGTCGTCAGATCATTCCTTCCTTCTGACGTTCGTCATATCATTCGTTCCTGATGCTGCAATTTTAATGACAAGCAGTGTAGTTACTTCCTGGCATGTTTCGTCATAACTAACGAATCAACATTCAAACGCTTAACTGCAGACTGTACCTGAAAATGTCTATGATTTTTTAAGAAAATGAAACAAAACATGACTTATTTTTTACTAAAACAATATCATTTTAACAAAAGTAAAGAAAGTAATTTTATTATTTGATAATTAAGTATACATTTTTAATGTAGGTATTTCATGCAGTAATACTCATCTTCTATTTTCTGATTTTTTAGACTATACTTTTTACAAAAAACTGCCAATATAACTTTCAAAGGGGATAAATTAAATAATGATCTATAATAGATTCATAAATTAAAAATTCTGTTAACTGCTATACATAGCTTTAATTTTCTACTCATTTTCAGTTCCTGAATGCTGAAGTCTTCTTCTAGCTGTTTTAGCAAAATTTATTAATTAATCAAAAATACGAAATATAAAGATAAAAATATTCCTCATTTCTACTTGCAGTCAAAAATCATCATACAAATACACAAATTTTAAAGCCTGTAAAATACATGTATGCGATATTTCCTCATGCGATAATCTGCAGGTGCTGTATTTTTTACCATGATATTTTTTCGACGTTATTTTAAAACTGTGATGTTTATGAACCGTTTTATTTTGGACGACAATGTTTCATGCTGCGATGTTTTAGAATTGCTGCATAAGTTTTCTCCCTGCTTTTGTTTTCCCACGATGTTTTCTGCTTGCAGAATTTACACCGAGACGTTTTCGTCAGCAATGTTTTCATCGTCAGCGCGTTATGAATATTCAGAAAAGAATTATAACTGCATAATTCCTTTCATAGACTGTGCTTGAGTTTGAAATCAAAGTACCAGGACCACTCCAAAGGAAAATATGTTAGATTAGTTATTCCAGTGTTACCAAGTCTAATATAAATAGTAAAGCAGTTTCAAGAAAGTTTCTTATGCCCGAAATATCATAAATTTCATAAATGTTTCATGTGCTTCAAAACTCTGATAATATAATCTTTGCATTCATAACTTAAAATTATATAATAAATTATTGTAGTTTTTTCTTCTCTGTTTTTGCAAGAAAACTCTTCATATATTTTGTCTAAAATGTTTTACTCAAGATAACGATGCACTACGACTGCAGAACAGTATTCAGATCTAGTTTTAGGTTACACTTTTGATCTACAGCCTCTCTGGGAGATACGGTTTATCATAATCATCTAGCAATTCAAAATCTTTGATTTTCATTATGAAAAAATATGTCATGTCATTCAAAAGGGATCAATACAGATGGAAAATTGTTGTCTTTGAAAATATCTACTTTGCACAACATTTTCGGACTTGCTTTTGCAATTTTATCTTGATAAAACATGCGAAAATGATATGTTAACGAAGTGATGGACTGAGAGAAAAATGCTTTTTTAATCATGGGAAAAAATTAGTAGTAAGCGAGATATAAGAAAAAATTTAACTTTCTGTCGGCTCTTATTATATGTAGATATTCATGAACTATATTCGGACATTTTTAATTATCCTTTAACTACAGATGATGCTCAGTCGATAGGCTATGTCAATAGCACATGCACGTGGTGATCATCATGTATCAAGCGGAAACGGAAGTGCACTTTAAAAACCACCCGATGCCATAGGGTATTTTAAGAGCCACGTATATGTCATCGATCTAGAAATTAATGATATGTTTTTATCCAAACGCAGAAGGAATGTCACTTCCCGTAAAGTGGTTAAACCTTAATAGAATAATAGTATACCACTGGAAATTAGTTGATGTTTGCTGCTAAGGGTTTTCGAGTAGTAACTCAGACTGTTCTAAACTGTATAATAGAAGACTGTGTGTATCTATTAGGGCTAATTACATTTGCATTCTCATTAAAACTTTTCCTAATACCACCGAATTATTTCAACGTTAGCTTACCTACTATATACCGAAATTATATTCAACCGCATTGGGTTATATTAAGTAGCAAAATGCAGGCTTCATATCTGGGTTTTTTAAAAACATGTATTGCTCGAAAACTCTTGAGAGTTTTTTTTTAAATTTTTGCTTAAAGTTTATAATTTTTCTAGGAAGAGATTTTTCATTTAATTTTCACTTTTATTTAAAGGGATTTTTAAATGTTTTGCCTTGTAAATCAAGGTGGTGTTTTATTACGTTCTGCTACCTCAGATTTACAATTTGAATAATACCTTTTTCTTTTTTAAGAAATTCTATAAATGGAATATTACCGGGGGAAGAAAGTTTAACTTATTCCTTGCTTCAAGACACATGCTTATTTCTTCAGTTATTTAAGAAACGTAGGACCTAAGAAAGCAATCAAAGAATTCATTCAAATTTAGAAAAGCATAACAGCATACACAATGTTATCTATCTCGCAAGCAAATCATTCAGTCCTGCTTTCCATCTTTCTAAGTCTACTTCTTTTTGCAAAGAATTTCATTATAAGGAGAGTTTCTTGCAGTCGCTGACAGCCATGATGGATTATTCTAGTTCTGAGATCTACCCACTTGCTATGGAAAGTATCTTCTCGATACACGATCAGTGGTGTTCATATTCCTTCACATAAGTCGTCAACATTCTCGAGAAATCATCTGTCGAACCTCGTTTACGTTGTTGGCCACAAATATAGATCTCTCTCCACGTCCTCTGATCCATCATTAGGTTGTCATAGAATAGCGTCGGAAAAAGATATTTATCATTGGCAAATCAGATACTAGTCTAATCTAATGTTCCAACCTGATTTCTCTACAACAAATAATTAGTTCCAACTTAAGACTCGATAATTCTTTTACTAGTCTAACTCCTGACTTGACTGTTACGTGCAGAGTTTATTTTCAATATAAATTTCACCCTATCATAAAGCTCCATACGATATTCTACAAGCATCGACGAAAAAATGTGATTTATTTGTTTTATTCGTTCTTAGTTATAGCTGAAATCTTATTTCATGATAGACAGTTATCTTCTCCGGAATTTAACAATTAATTCTACATGACAGAGACAAAGAGCTGCTATTTTTCCTTAACTTGTGATGCAACATTTTCAACAATAAAGTGACAAGCCAAAGGGATAGAAATTCTGTTAGAAGTAGTAAAAAATATTGTCCTAGTTCATTTCAGGTCAGAATCAAGATCTATCGTCTCCGGAAAATTATATCTCAATGTATCTTATTCTAAATTAGACCTAAAAGGGAACTGTCTTCAATAGGTTTAGACAGATAAGAACTGGAAATATTATATTTCTCAATTTATTAATTAAAACAAAAAAATGACATTAATTTTCAGTTTAAGGTTACGGAAAAATGGTAAAGGATAAAATGAAAGGTTAAGGATAAAATGTTTTCTTCTGTAATCTAAAAAAACAGAAGTTTACGTTTAAAAAAACGGAGGAGCGACATTTTGTGTAATTATATCAAAAAATTCCTCAGAAATTTTTATGAACAAGAATGATTCATAAACAAAAGCGGGCTGCTCGAAATATCAGATAGTTACTCTTCTACAATATCCTTAATTTCTCTTGGGGGGGAACTAAAAAATAACTCGTCAACTGCTACTGCTTTCAGTGTTCAATAGTGTAAAACATACCAATTATCCACAGAGAATTCAAAGAGATATAAACTAAATCTATCTGCAACATCCGAAATAAGGTCAATAAAGTATGGGCAACTAATCCATGGTGCTCTGAATCAATTTGGTTCAATATTTGGCTGCTATAAATCCATTTTGCTATAATAGATATTAATTAAATGTCTCATATTCGTCCTCATTTAAAAGCAGTGTAGGATAAAAACAAAACAATCAAAGTGTCATACAGGCTGTCTTGCATACAAAAAAAAATTCACTTTGTGATTTTTTTAAAATATCACTACATAAATGCTACATGATTATAAAATTGCAGAATGACATTATACACGTATGATCTGTTGCAAATGTTATGGTCTCTTAAAATTGCTTGAGGTAATGCCAGTTGGTTTAAGCTCGTTTTTAGAAAATGTAATTGTGAAATTGTTTTATAAAATGTGATGATGTATGTGTGTGTGTTAGATCTTCCAACATTACGGCTGTAACATTCCCATTTTTAAAATGGAAGCTTGTTAAATTGCTATCTTCATCATCATGAGCATTATTCTTTAGTTTTTCATTTATATATAAATGAAATTTTCCAATAGAAAATTTTCAAGTAATATAATTTAAGATTCAGAAAAGGAAAAAAGTATAATTTAAGTTCGATTTCTACCTTTTCTTCGACAGCTGGACACTTGTTCTTCAACCATCGTCGAGAATAACTGAACATTTTTGTCATATCACCCCCGAGATCATAGCATGGAATGCATTTCAAGAGGTAAATTAATATTATACAGTAATAAAAGCTGAAGGACAACTACAAACATAAACACCTTCGGGGTTTGAACCTGTGCCTAAGGTTATCGTAGCCGGCTTCCCCAATCACCATGTTAAAATGGCGACATTTCAAGTTTATAGTTTCCGTTCTTAAAATTTAAAATACATATTATAGACCTTCGAAATCATAATCATTATTATATGAAACAATCAAGCGCCATTTAAATGAATTAATATTAAGTGAAAAGTAAACTTTAAAAGGGAATAAAATGAAAATGAAATCTAAACTAAATTTAGACTGATGTCATTTAATTCCTTTAAAATCAACACGTAGTCTTAAATTAAGAAATTTCAAAATTGCATTTAAATTTATCTTCATATATCTCTATCAATGTTAAAAGCGTCAAATTTGTTATATATTGTTGTATAATAAAACATTTTTTACATAATAATAACAGCAAAGATAATGATAATAAAATTTAACGAAAACCATATAGGAAAATTTTAAATCTTAGCGCATAAAATTTATGTCATAAAGACTGTGGTGAAAAATGCGGATCCAAAAGTACATGCAAAGTACATTGCATAACAGAATAGACCGTTAAATACCGAAGTTTTAGATTCTAGTATCAGCCAGAAATTTTCAAAAATCGCAACTGAACTTATCAGGTTCAATGTTTCTTCTAACCTTCTTCGGAAACATACAATGACCTGACTAGAACAGAGAGCTTACTAAAGCTATGTTCACTAATTGTAGTAAGTAGACAGGATACAGACGAAGGGTATACAAAACCCTTTTTCTTTATATACAATGACTTCCGTACTTCGGAATACAATGACCCTCCACTCGGGGTCTAACTTAAAAGATATCAAAATAAAACTAAACTCTAATTTAACTTTAGAATAAGATTGGCCTTATAATAACAGGAAGCGTATGTAGCACAGAGACTGTGAACACTACAATACGTTTAATTATTCAAGAGGATTAATACCTCTGGCCTGGAAGGCAATTAGCAACTGCGTAACTTCTAAGGTAAGCGGCCTGCTTCGAACTCACGGCTTCCTCTCTCACTCTTGGCAAAAAGGCCACACTTAAATACTTGGCGTTCGCCAGACAACTTTGCATAAACTCCTTCACGCTATAATTCTGGCCGGAAGTAGAAAATAAGAAGTGATAGTAAAGATTTAAAATAAAATAAACGTTAGTAAAACTTAAGATCCTTACATACTTCCCGCCAGAGTTAATTAGTTTGAAACTGAGGTCTAAAACGACCTTGTTGAAAACTTTTAGCTCTAAAATCTAACGCGAGGCCAACCTTTTACAAAAAAAAATGCTTCGCTAGAAACTAGAAAATTTAAAAGAAAGAAATTTGTTACAATAGCAGCTCCCAGGATCTACAACAATCTTTTTTTTTCATCTGTACTGCATCTAACCAGGAGCTTTATTCAATTCTGGTTCCTTCCAGAGATCTGGAAGGAAAACTAGTTTAATGAAATGTTACAGAATGACATTGCAAATAACATATACAATATACTTCTCTTAACATTCTTATTTCATTCATGACTATTTTAATTATCTCTCCTCGTGCTCTCTGACATGTGTTGTAAAAGAACACCAAACACGAATGTGTTTCTGTCTACGTGTGCCACACTTCCTCCTACAATCAAAACACTAACGTGTTAAAATTCAACATACGAGACCTCTTAACACACCCTACTTTTCAACTCTAAACCCTGAGGTACTATTCTAAAAGTGGCTAACTCTAAAGTGTAGCGTCAGAGAGCCTAACTACATCATTCAACCTTTAACATATATTCGTCATGATTTAATCTTTACAGTCACACGAATAACAAATTTTTAACATTACTTTCACTTTTACCATATCACGGTATTTCTTAACATTTAAAATAACAGTTCACATGTATATAAGAACATATCAACATGCCGTTAATTTTACACATTTGAAAACGTACATTAGTAGTACATTGTTAACTTCTATTCTTTTCAAAGCAAGTGCCAATTCTTTCTACATTGAAATAATACTACATTTCAAAAAGTCTTTCAGACTAAAACTTCTTTCTTGCTAGAATGTTTTAAATAAAATTTATACAATAACTTTTTACAATATTTAAGTCTTACACAACGCTATTATACATCAACTTTAGTTTTACGCGCGAGTAATTGAAAAACATAATAAGAAAATCGGTCACAACTCATTTCTCGCCCTTTTGGCGATAAAGGTAGACCTCGCATGAGGTAAAACTTCTTGAAATCTGCCACTTGCAGTAAGAATGAAAGATTAACTTAAGTTTGTAAAGTAACATAAAATTTTACTTATCTTTGTAATATTCAGACATCCTTTTCTGGACCCAGTCTTTAAAGGTATAGGAGATAGTAGCTTGGTTGATCCTCCTTCTTGTACGGGCTCGCCCTTCAGTGCTTTCCTCTGGAAGCTTCCGTTTTTCACCACTACGGCCACCCTTGAACACCTTCCTTTTGTGCTCTGCTTGTGGTCTTGGCCGTTTGAAGGCAGCTGGTCTTGGTGGAACCGGGAAACTTCTGTCGTGATCCTGCTTGGACCTCGTTGTTGGCCGTTCAAATTTTTCTTGTACTTTTTCCTCCGCCGCTGATGGCCCTTCCGCAGTTCGGCGACTTTTGCTGCGGAGAGTTCTGTCGGATGAGTCAATCTTCCGTTTTAAAGTCGGGTTATAGTTGCCGTCCTTTCTCCCGGTCCTTTCCACATACGTCGTCCTTCTCCCTTCTTCATTCTGGGGGTGTTCGTGAACTCTGTTTTCTGGACGGTGGAACGGCTTCTTTTTCTTTTTACCTTCAATTTTTCCGCGGGGCAATTTTCTTTTCACTTGCTTCTGTGTCTCATTGGCTTGCCCTTGTACTTGTCGTTTTCCCACCTCTGGAACTTGTACCTGCGGTGTCTGCCGTACCGGATCCTGCAAAAGATCTGAAAAGATTTTCATTTTATTACGATCGAAGTAGGGTTTAATTTGATCAATATTTGCGGAACAGGTTTCACCATTTCTTGCCTTTAACACTACAACAGCGTGAGTTATTTTTTCTATAACATATGGTCCTTCAAAGCGTGGAAAAAATTTAGCAGTTTTATCTTCTGGTGCTGAAGAAAGTGAATGCTTAATTTTTAAAACTTCATCCCCTACTTTATAAGTTACTCCCCGTCGTTTCAGATCATAGTATAACTTCTGTTTTCTTTGTGCTATTTCCGTATTCTTTTTTGCTTCTTTTATTAGTTTTTCTATATCACCCATTTTAAATTCTGGGGCTCTTTGTTGCACATAAAATAGTTTATCTAACGGTGTTATAACCTTTCTGCCTAGAAATAACTCAGCAGGAGTTTTGCCCGTCGTATCATGTTTTGCGGTCCTAAGGGCGAAAGCAAATTCATTGACATAGTTATCCCAGCTTTTATGAAAATTTTTAACATAACTACGGATAATTTTCACTATATTTCTATTGACCCGTTCCGCTATATTTGATTGCGGCCGATACGGGACCATTTTTAAATGACGTATGCCCAGTTTTTGGCACATGTCTTCAAATATATTACTTACAAATTGAGGATCATTATCCGATATAACTTTTAGGGGCGCCCCGTATTTAAAAATATATTTATTTAAAATAGAATCAGTAACTAATTTCGCGGAGGCTCGTTTTAAGGGAACAATTTCGGTCCATCTACTAAAATGATCAACCATAACAAGGAGATAGCGATTTTTATTTAACTGACTTTTTGGGAAAGGGCCCAATAAATCGATGCCGATTATTTCATTTGGAAATTCGGATTTAATACTATTTAGAAACCCGGCCGGGCGGAAATTAATATAATTAACGGCTTGACATGTTGGGCAGGACTGGACATACGCCCTTGTTAACTTTTGCAGTTCAGGAAAGTAGACTGCCTCGCGTACGCGTTGGATAGTTTTTCGAATACCAGCATGAGAAGCTAAAGGGCTGTCATGGAGCTCTTGCAGGATATTTAGTCTAAGACTAGCTGGGATAACAGGTCGAAATTCGTTGTTGGAATTCGTAGTTTTTGTGTAGAATAATAGACCATCTATTAGTTCGTAATGGGCCGCCCTATTTCTTATCGCCACAATATCTTGGTGGCTAAAATTTTCAGGATCCTTCAAATACTCATAAATACTTCCAAACTCAGGATCCTTACCCAGTTCGGTTATTACAGTTTCTCGGGAATTTATTGTACACGCTGTCAGCATTGCAACTTTTACGGTATTACCCTGTTCGTCTAATTTAATTCGTGACAGGGCATCTGCTACGATATTTTCCTTTCCGAGGGTATGCTTGATTACCAGATTATATTCTTGCAGCTTGAGTGCCCATCTTATTAACCTTGGGGATAAATGTTTTCCAGAGTACAATCTAGTTACCGCCGCATGATCAGAATATACTGTTATCGGCGCCTTTCCAAAATAGACTCGGAACTTTTGCACTGCTAACAGAACTGCAAGTGCCTCTCTCTCGGTCGCGGAATAGTTTCTTTGTGTTTGATTTAAAGTTCGGCTAAAAAATGCCACGGGCTGCTGATTTTGCGAAAGTACCGCTCCTACCGCATAATCCGAAGCATCCGCTGAAATTTCTAAATTTTCATCCTTTTCAGGAAATTTCAACACAGGGGCTTGCGTTAATGCTTGTTTTAATTTTTCGAAAGCACTATTGGCTTCAGCCGTCCACGAGAATCTTGCCTTTTTCCTTTTTAATTTTAACAATGGCTCAGCGATAGCCGCAAAATCTTTTATAAAGGACCTATAATATGAACAAAGTCCTAGAAAAGAAGAGAGCTTCTTTGCCGTGTTTGGATTCGGATACTTTTGTACAGCGATTATTTTTGATTCATCTGTCTCGATCCCTTTTTGCGATATTTTGTAACCTAAATATTTTAATTCAGGGGCTGCAAATTTGCACTTTTCGACATTAACTTTTAGACCGGCCTCATTTAATAAAGAAAACACCTGTCTTAAATCCTGTATATGTTGGTCGAGATTACCACTAGTAATAATGATATCATCTAAATAGATAAATGTGGACTTTCCAAGAACAGGTCTTAACACAATGTCCATGCATCGCTGAAATGTTGCTGGGGCGCCTGAAAGGCCAAACGGCATTCGCAAAAATGCATAAGTGCCAGACTTGGTTATAAAAGCAGTCTTAGGCACGTCCTCAGGCCTGACCCCTATTTGAAAATAACCATTCGTTAAGTCTAAAGTCGTCATAAATTTGGTTGATTTTATGTTCCTTAAAATTTCTTCTATGATCGGTAACGGATATACCGAATATTTCGTTATGGAATTTAATTTACGGTAATCAATAGCGAATCTCCACCTTTTTGGATGCTCCAAAGGATAATCATTATTTTTCTTACATAAAACCACCGGACTAGCATAACTACTTGAGATAGGCGTTATGATCTTTTTACGTAGCATATCGGTAATATGCCATTCTATAATTTTTTCCTTATTCTTATCATACCGGTATGGTTTTTGACGAACCGGCAATGCATCTCCGGTGTCAATACTATGGTTAGTAACCTGAGTAAATCCTGGAATATCACTAAATAAGGAAGCAAATTCACTTACCACTTGTCGGATTCTATCTTGCTCGTCATTAGGCAAGTGGTCAAGATTTAACCTTGGCGGTTCAACCTTTTCTACACGCACTGGTTTCATCGTCAGCTTAAGGGACGCTTCATTAAAATCCAGTGTAGCTTGTGCGTCTGAAAGAAAGTCTATTCCTAGGATTAAATTTGCTTGCAAATTCTTTACTATAAAAAACATCACCTTTACTTGTTCGTCCTTGATACGGATGTACAAAGGTACTTTACCTACGCACTTACATTGTTCTCCTTGCGCCGCTAATACTGTTGTATTATCCGCATTATATATGCGGTATTTGCGAAAATACTTTCTAAAAAAGACTTCTGCCACACAGGAACACTGCGCGCCGGTATCCAGGAGTGCGGTGGCCGGGATATTATTTACCAAGACTTCAATCTTCGGAAGAGTTAAATTTTTCACCATTACTGTATTTAACTTATAGGAAGAGGGGTTTTCGTGGCCTTCGGATTTCCGCACCCTCTCGTCAGCAGAAATCCGTTTTAGTTTAAATTATTTTTCCTTTCGGTGCTTTCCTTCTTTCTCCACTAGCCTTGAGACTTTTTTCCTGGGTTGCTATTGAACTGTCGACGTTCGCCGGCTGTTTTTGAATGCTCGGGTTTCCTTGCCCACTGATTCGCTTTTTCTCCGTAGCCATGTGCTTGAGTTTGCTGTAGTCTTGGCGTACCAAATTGGTTTCGCTGTTGATATTGGCGTCTTCTTTCGACGTCCGCCGTTCTTCTACTTTCAAACTGCATTGCTAGCTCAAATAACTTTTCCAGTGTAGTCGGATTTCGTAATTCAATAAAGTCTTGCACTTGGGGTAGTAACCTCGGCAAAATCACTTGAATTATTTCAGGAACCGGAAGGCTTCCATACAAGAGCTTGAAAACATGAATTTTTCTTAAAATAAAGCTCGAGATGTTTTCCATTCTTTGTTGATATATACTGAAAAGTTCTGTTTCTAATTTCGCACGATCCCTTACAACAGGGAAGGCTTTTAGTAGGGCAGTCTTGAAATTTTCGTAAGTATAGGTGGGACTTCCTGCTTTACCCAAGAGACTTCTGCCGATACATTTGAACCAGTTAAGCGCTTGGCCCCTCAAAGCGCTGGTAGCTAAGGTAACTTTTTGAAACTCGTGCACGGGGTAGAGCATGAAGTGGTCATCCAATTTTTCCAAAAAACTGGTTACCTGTGAGTTTCCATTAAATGTTGCTTCTGGTTTCATCGAAGCGCGCATGGTCTGGACGATGTACCCAAATCCTTCCAGGGCGGCAGCTGGCATTTCTGCATTCTGAGCTGTTTCTGCAGGCAGCACAGGTTCTTCCTGAAACTCGGCCATGGTTATTCTTCGTCGGGCGCCACTATCAGGTTCAATGTTTCTTCTAACCTTCTTCGGAAACATACAATGACCTGACTAGAACAGAGAGCTTACTAAAGCTATGTTCACTAATTGTAGTAAGTAGACAGGATACAGACGAAGGGTATACAAAACCCTTTATTTTTCTTTATATACAATGACTTCCGTACTTCGGAATACAATGACCCTCCACTCGGGGTCTAACTTAAAAGATATCAAAATAAAACTAAACTCTAATTTAACTTTAAAATAAGATTGGCCTTATAATAACAGGAAGCGTATGTAGCACAGAGACTGTGAACACTACAATATGTTTAATTATTCAAGAGGATTAATACCTCTGGCCTGGAAGGCAATTAGCAACTGCGTAACTTCTAAGGTAAGCGGCCTGCTTCGAACTCACGGCTTCCTCTCTCACTCTTGGCAAAAAGGCCACACTTAAATACTTGGCGTTCGCCAGACAACTTTGCATAAACTCCTTCACGCTATAATTCTGGCCGGAAGTAGAAAATAAGAAGTGATAGTAAAGATTTAAAATAAAATAAACGTTAGTAAACCTTAAGATCCTTACAAACTAACTAGATAGTATTAATTTTTATTAACAGCTAGTACGTTATATAAATACTTACTCTTACCTGTGAGAAAGGCTGACAGTTTTCTATCATTATACAATGTATCCTAAAAACTTTTATTTTTGATCAAATTCTTTTAAAATTAAGTTAAAATATTATAAAGAGTATATTCTATAATTAGCCTAGATATTCATAAATAACTAATGCAAATTTTAAGCCATACATTTTAAATTTTTAATGTTATTTAACCTGTCCTGGTCTCTTACGGATTCTTTTGCATCTGTCCTCGACCACAAACAATGCTTTCCGAATGAAAGAGTTCTATTCTTGGAATGAATCGAATTTCTAGGGTGGAGATGTTTAGATCGTCTTGCAATTACAAAGATATCATCAAGATGTTCCCAAGTGCTCACTCCAGTGATGCCCACAAAGCACCGGAAATCTGTTGAACCCATCGCAACAGTTAGAAAGAAAATTATTAGAAGTCAGATCTGCTTTTGTTCTAGACTTGTAGATGAATAAAGCTAACTCAACAGTTTCTGTCCGCGCTACTGCACGAAACTAATATCCAGTGTATGGCAAGAAAAAGCATCAATTTTACGTTTCTGGAGAGCTCTGAATACAATGCCAGGGGACTCTAATCACTCACAGATTAATGCCCTGACAGAAGGCAATTTGGCCAAGAACAGAAAACCAGTTGTTGAACGACAAAGGTTGATTGAACGACCACATAAAAATGATAAAAATTGTTTTGAACTTATTTCTATAGATATTGGAAATGATGCTCATAAGAACCAAAATTAGAACTAAAAACGGGAAAAAAGTTTTGTTTAGTTTAAATGAAAATAAAAATCTGGCGCCTTCGTGTTGTATTGCAAGCACGTTTGGCTAGCATCGGGAGCTAGCGGAAATTGTTTTCATTAAGAGTTATTTTTGCAATATAGCTAGAACCCTGGAATCTTTAGTAAAGTTTTTCGACCTAACAATGATTTAGGCAAGTAGGAAAATAAATATATATCAAGAGAAACTTAAGTGAAAACAAAATCATTAAATTTAGTAGAAAATATTGATTTTCTCATGCCAATTAAAGAAACCTTAAACATAATAATGTATTTGTTATCATGGTAACGAAGAACTTTCACTCGATAAACTAAATTAATTAGTTAAAATAATGTGTCATTTTTTAAGATCCAAAATACATTATTTTAAACTTACCACGAGAGCAAATATCGCCAAGATCTGCAAAATAAGAAACTTTAATTATATCGTCAGCTACTTCATTTCGCATTACTATTCTTAATAAACATAGATGTAGTTAATAAAGGAAAAATTTTTAATAAATTAAGAAACTATAGAAAAATCTGAAACGATTCAGATTTTAACGGTCGCCAAAAGGTTTGTTAAGATTTTTCTATGATCTCGCTGAGCACGCAGTCTACGAATCTATTGTTACACTCCTCTTGCTAACCCTTTTCTTTTTGTCTTTTTAGCTTCTTTATTATTGAACATCATTTTCCACGAATTTACGCCATAAACAGTTCAACAGCAAAATTACAAAAATTTTAAAAGCAGCTTGTATTTAGAATTCTCGATGAAGTGCTAAGCGATGGCATACGTGTTTTTCTTATTAAAATGGCTCACAATTTGTTTTTGTCTTTTCATAAATAAAGTTTTGCATGTAAAACTTATTAATTAAATATAACGTTCTTCACACTTAACCACATAAAATTCAGTTGAATAACAATATCACATAATAGTTAAAAACAGCATATCTTTAGAATTTTCGATATACAGTCTCGCGCGCTAGAGATAAAAATATTTTAATCTCTACAGTTCTGCCACTGCTCGCTTTCAAAGCGTTGAGGTTTTTAAAAATTCATTAAAGTTTTACAAAAAATGAAATATAAAGTTTGAAATTGAAATTTCGCCTTCCATGTGCATCTGTTAGGGTGGAGGACTACGTTATTAAAATTTTATGAACCTAAGAACCGTCGTTTTTCACAGTGCGAGAAACATTCATGCATTCATGCAGATTATTTAATTGCTTAAAAGTAAAAAGGACGATTATATTTCGTGACAGCATTTGAAAAGTGATTCAGACATTTAAATAGATACGCAGCCAAATCCTCTTTTGAGATTAAATGACCATTCGGGCTAACGACATTTTGGGGTAATAATTAAATTTAAATTTCAATTAAATAATTATTAATAGAAAATATTATCTATGTTTAATTTTTCTACTGCTATCTTTAATTCCAAATATTTTTTTAAAGGAAATATTCTCTATCTCTAGTTTTCTTACTGCTATCTTAAATTCCAAATATATTTTCAGTCAGTTTCTGACGTGAATGAAGACAGATAGCTTTATTTTGAATAAATCGAACTTGGCGACATTTTGACTTCCAGATTGAAGAGATTGTGATGAATATAACATCTATCCTTGTCAACCATCCGATCTCATTAATTTTTATCTCTCGAAAAGAATTATTAATTCTCTCCGTCTAATCATACATTTTCATTTCAATGCAAAAAAAAAATGGAAAAGGAATTATCTTCAATCATAACTATTGACACAATAATTGTTTTAATTGGTGGAGTAGGGGAAAGAATCCTAAAGTTTTAAAAACATCTAAGTCCTGAATTACAAAATTAAGGGTAATTTATTTTCTACTATTATGTTTAAGTACAGACAGAGCAAGGAGTAGTCACATTAGGCATTTGCTCTGGTGAATGACTAAAAAGGGTGCCAAATTGACTAAAAAGACTATCGAAATTCATTTTTAAAAAGAAATTATGCGATCATTAGCTTTCAACATAGGAACATATCAAGAAGTATAAAAGTATTTTGTGGTATAAACCTTCCAGATTAAAGAATTAATGACTTTAACTCATTCTTAAGGGGGCTCAGCTTGCACAGTACTATATATATTCTTTTGTAATATTAAAATTTATTGGTGGAACTAATGCACTGAAATTAATTTTATACTAACGCTTGTTTACACTAACATATTGAGCTTCATAGTTTAAACTTGTATAAAAAACATCATGCTGTCAATATTAGTATTCCTTTAGCATCTTGCTTTAATTCTGAAGTGTAGATGTTACTGCTTTTACTTCGCCATAACAAGCAGCTTTCAAAAGGAAATGAATGGTGATGTAACCGCTTATAACGGTAATCTCAAGCTGGTTACGAAAGGGCCGCATTCGACCCTCGACACAATTTTACTCAGCTCACAAATGTATTTCCCTAAATTAATTAGCATTATTATGATAAATTTTTTAAAATTATATCTATGATTTTTAATAATTGGGATACAACTGAAAAGAAATTTAAAATTTTAATAGTTTAAATGTCCTTACGTAAAGATACTGAAGTAACATTTATTCGTTTTTACGAAAGACAAATCCATCAGTTCACAATTTGCAATAAGAATAATGACTTTATTTGAAAATACCTTTACATAAGAAAAGTGTTTTCCTTCCTAGATCAAAATTAATAAGTCTGAGGAATTAACCAGATAGCTAATACTTTTCTGCAAGTCTAGTAATTTTTCTCCAAGGTTATAAAATAAAATGTACCGCATTTAAAAGTATTTTGAGTATTTTTTTTTAAATTGCCTATTGAACGAGAAGTGTGGTTTGAAGTTTCATCTTGCTGTATCCATATCTTTGCATGCGTAGCGATTCGTAATGGATTGAATGCAGACATAACTGATATCTTCACAAAATTTATTTTCCCAAAAGAAAAGTTTTCCAAATCTCCAACTTTCCACAAAAGTACTCCTACAGTTCATCTCGGCTGGACAGAGCACAACTAGTAGTTATCACTTCTAGTTCACTTTTGTCACCAATTTTTGGCGACAAAAATCATCGCTACCTTAGAGATATCTCACCCATTTAGCGAGACAGTCATGTACCTCAATGTAAAATGGACTTGCCGCCTGTAACCTTATTTTTTTTAACCTTTCTGTTTTTGGATTTTATTTTGAATCGTTTTACTGTTTCTAATGAAAGTTGTTCAAACTACTAAAAACGTTAAACGCAATGCAATGCAAAGCACATCCTACAAGTCGAAGTATACAGGGACCGGACAAAAATGTCGCCCAATGTTCGACACGTTTGGCGACTTTTAACGATTTCTCACCAATTTTTGGCGACAAAAATCATCGCTACATATCGCACACATTTAGCGAGACAGTCATGTACCTCAATGATAAACGGACTTGCCCCTGTAATCTTATTTTTTTAAACTTTTCGTTTTTGAATTTGCTTTTTTCAATCGTTTTACTGTTTCTAATGAAAGTATAAAATTAATTATTTAGTTTCAATAAATGTAAAAGGAAGTACGAAATTTTCAATTTTTAAAATTGACAGTTCTGGCTAATTTTAATATACACTGCTGGCCACCGTAAATGCAACACCCTGAAGGAAGCATGCAAATAACAGGAAATTTACATCATGCATTAGCGGAGGTGAGATATGCAAATGATTAGAATTTCAGCGCAGACGCACATCACGCGCGCCTGTGGCGCCACTTCAAAGCGCTATTTAAGGATTCGCGCTTGCGCGCGCTTGGTGGTTTCGACGATTTCAAGTTCGCCAAATGTGTTTTCTTGTGGTTTTTTTCAAAAAAAAAAAAAAAAAAAAAAAAAAAAAAAAAAAAGCGATCAATTATGCCTCGTAGTAAACAGCAATCATCGTTTGATCAAGTATCCGAGTTCTACAGAGGAAGGATAGTAGCCTATCGAGTGGATTATCTTTCAGGGAAATAGGTAGTCGCGTTGGACGAAACCAAACAACTGTAATGCGGATATGTGACCATTGGATGAAAGAGGGTATGACGGACTGACTGTTGGATCGCATCCACTTCAGGGCACCACTTCACGTGATGACAGGAACATTGTGCGCCGAGTGGTCTGTCCGCAAGACGTCCATTTTGCTTCGTCTACCCTTGACGCAGAACCACAGACGTCTCCGCCGCCAATGGTGCGATGAAAGAAGCATGTGGACGCTTCTGTCTGCAACACCACGATGGTCGGATTCGAGTCTGGAGACACCGTGTAGAGAGGATGCTGAACGGCTGCGTTATGAACTGCCACACTGGTCCTGCACCGGGTATTATGGTATGGGGCGGTATTGGATATCACTCTCGCACTCCTCTAGTACGCATTGACGATACTTTAAACCGCCAGCACTACATCTCCGAGGTGTTGGAGCCAGTTGTCCTTTCTTACCTTCAGGACTTGCCCACAGCCATATTTCGGCAGCATAATGCGCGACCACACGTGGCACGCATTGTCCAAGGGATTTTCGTCAATCGCCAGATTGAATTGCTTCCCTGGCGGCCTCGCTCTCCGGATCTTTCGCCGATAGAAAACATGTGGTCCATGGTTGCTGAACCATTGACCCAGATTACATCTTAAGCTGCCACACCAGATCAACTTTGCCAACGTGTGGAAGCTGCTTGGTCTGCTGTACCCCAAGAACACATCCAAAGTCTCTTTGAATCAATGCCGAGGAGTGTGGCAGCCCTGATCTCCAACAATGGCGGCTATTCTGGCTACTGATTCTAGAAGGAACCACACTTCACAGAAGTCTATAAATTTAATCATTTTATACTTGGTCAACATGTTATCGACTAAATAAATTTTGTTGTGATATCTCTTGTCTTTCTTGGTGTTGCAATTTGGGTGGCCAGCAGTGTATATATGAAAAAGTACATATTTTGTACATATGAAATGTATTCATACATATGATACGCATGAAAAAGTAAATATTTTGTAAAGTATACTTATTAATTTGACACTTAGATAACCGATATAAAAAATAGAGTTATAAAGGATACGATTCTTGCTAAAGAAAATTATGCATCGTTAAATGTTAAGACAAGGAAACAAATGAAAGAGATAAAGCTTCAGATTAAAAAAGAAACTCTGATGTTGACACCACATGACTTCCTTGTACGGCCTATTAAATTATACACAGTTTTTGTAGAGCTTCATTTAAACTTTTCCTTGTAATTATTCTACTAAATTAACCGATTCCTCTAGACATCAAAAATTGAAATTAGTGTCAGTTTTTGACTTACTGGATTCAAACTTCTTGTATTTGTATTTTCTCATAAAATGTATAAAACTTTCCCAAATATAAGTATAGGAATCGGGAGATGGCATTTAAAGTTAGTTAGATCTCGTAAGTTTACCAAAATTAATTTTGTTTTCAATTTGAAATTGCCAAAACAGAAATATTTTCCCCATTTAAAACACACCTTTTTTTTGCTGCACTTCATTTAAATTTGTTTTCTAGAATTTTTCTAACCGAATTAAGCGATCCCTCTAGCTGAAAAGACAAAAAATTTCAAATTTTAAAATTAAATACCATGGTAAATTTTTGTCGCACGGGAATCAAATTTCTTCTTTCATAGCGAATATAAAAATTTCCCAAATATAAGTATAGAAACTGCAACACCTCCTTAAAAGTTAGATTTCGTTATTCGTCGAAATAATTTTTTTTTTAAATATGACTCGGGAAATTTTCGTCATTTAAACACTTCTGTACTTTTTCTGCACTTCATTTAAACTTGGTTCTTCGACTTTTTCTAACTTAATCAGCATCATTAATTAAGACACAATAACACGCCGAATAAATACTAATTCAGAAGTCAAACAACAAAAATTCATTTGCGGTTTTGCAGCTGAAGATGATGGTTCGGTAAAACCATCGAAACTAGTCCTGTGAAAATTTTGTAGGTATAACGCTGATTTTTGTTGTTTGACTTCTGAATCAGCATCATTAGTTGACATCAGAAATTGCAAATTCTGAAATTAAATATCTGTGCCACTTTCGTTATTTAAAACACTTCTGTAACCGGAAATGAATGACTACGACCAAAGTTTGCAAAAATAAAGGTCGGGTAAGGATTTTAATCCCGGTAAGGAATATGTATATATATGTACGTATGTTATTGCCGATTGCAACAAAAACACGAGGTGCATAATTAGATATTATACCAGTCCCATATGCAAAATTTCAATGTTCCACTACTAACAGTTTTTGAGTTATGCGAGATACATACATGCGTACATTTAAATCGATTAGCAATTCATTTTCGAAAAAGGAGTTCTTTATTGTCTCCGTTACACACACACACACACACACACACAGAAATCATTCGAATGGGTTTGGGAGCGGTCAAAATGAATACTTCTGTTGAAATATGGTACCCGAAATTTTTCGAGGTTACAATACTTCCCCTTTACTTCGTACAAGGAAGCAGAAACTGAAGTTAAAACATAAAAAACATGTGTGGCAAATAGAAATTTATCCCAAACATGTATCATACTCGCTAAACTTAACATATTAAAAAACCTTCTGAGCTAACTGATGAGATCGGGTAAAAGTAAAGTATGATGTATTATTAAACTTTAATAATTTTAAAGTTGTACTTTAGTTATAGAGATATTGTGAGAACTACAACCTGTAAATATGTTATATGGCAGTCAATCTATTACTATATTTAAATCAGAGTTAATGGGCATAAAATGTTCAGCCTTGAGCTCAAATAAGCCTTTCTTGCAATAAAGTCGCCTGACTGATAAAGGTGTGCAAACGTTAAAGAATGATTCATTGATTGATCACTTATTGTAACGTATGCGAAGCTGTCTGTTTAAGGATGGATGGTTTCGTGAAGGATATTCCAAGCGGAACGTTTCGTATTCAAGTTACACATGGGAAATATCTAAAAATTATATCCAGCCAACTCATTCATCATGAACCGAAATTATGAAAATACCCATTCTACCAATTGTGAAAAATGAGTATCAGTTAGAGCACAGAACTGAGTACTTATTAGTGACTAAGTAAAACTGGAGGAGTCTGAAGTGTATTTTCAAATCAAAGATTTAGGTTTTCCTTAATCATATTCAAAGGGATTGATTATTTGTTGATTTAATACTAAAAGTGAAGAAAACGTAAATGAAAAAGCTGTAAAAGTCAGTGCATTTAACAGAGCTCGAGCCACCTATGGAAACTTCTGAGGTAATTTTAAGATAAGTTAGACCAATGGTTTCAAAAGAATAATCATGTTCTCTTTCTGTCAGAATTACAACCTACACATAATTATTAAGATAAATTATATTTTGAAGCATTAATAAATTAATTAGCAAATTACTGCATAAATCATACAGCGAACACATAGCTTATGTTATAGGAAATTTCCCGTTATAGAATTATATATTTATTATACAAGCACACATTAAGTAATTTTCTGCAAAATGATTTATGTGCTGATTAGACATTCATAAGTTTAATGTGGTATTTTTATCTTTTATAATTATTTTTATCTCGCATAATTAAATGTGTTATTTTTATCTATTTATAATCTAAAGTAACTATTGTCAATAAAATCTTTTTCAGCGTGGGTTATTCTGTTTCTTCTTTGTTTATTAAGGTAATTAAACTAAAAATACATTTTTTATGTCTAGAAAATTTTACTTCGATTGATATGAGGTAGCCGTTTTTGATTTGAAATTTTTCTCTGGAAAATAAGGAGCGAAATATTTTCTTTCATTTTTTATCGTGTACAGCATTTTTGGAAGCATAAAAAACTGCGTCGAATTATTAGATATAGACATAGAAAGAACAAACTCATAGCAATTGAAGGAAACTTTTAACTATTTCGTAGAAATAAAAGAGAAAACCAGTAATAATTTAGAAAACGAAATTATTTATATGCTAGGAAAGATGGTCTCGATATCCAAGTTCGAGGTCTAGGATATGATAATGGGACCCACGTGGCTGGACTGTGCAAAAGTGTACAAGTCATTATTTAGTAAGGAAGAGATCAAGCTAAATAAGCTGTTTGGCTCATAGCTTAAATTTAGTATACAGAAATGTCGCTTCTACAAATCCCATAGTATTCATATATTGTTAAGCTGCACAAACGATCTCCTTTTGGCAAACGCTGATAAAGGATCGAATCTACAAATAACCGAAGATTATAAGTTATTAAAATCTAAGACACAAAATGATTAATCATTACACTGAAGTGAAAATAACAGCGATTTCAAGCAAACCGATTAAAAGTTTTACGTGCATTATCTGCATAGAATTTAATACTGAACTTAACCGAAAATGTAAATCAAGTCTTGCAGTCAAAAACTGTCACTGCATGTAAAGCCGTATGCTTAATAGAGAGATTATACTTTCTAAGATATTTCTGAAAGTGTTTTTGAGAAAGGTAAAAATTTAGCTTTTAGAGATAAAAATCCCAACAGAATTTGAACAGAAATGAGAAAGAGAAATTAATAAACCCTTTGTCAAGATCCACCTCAAGATCTTCCTTTTTTAGAGATGAATTTAAAGATCTTACATTTAAAATGCAGCTACCAAGAAAAAAAAAAAAAAAAAAAACGCAATATCTTTTAGTTTTCAGTTTTCAACTTGTGAAAAATTAAGGTCGTTGAATTGAGGTAATTTAAGGGCAGTAGATTTTAATTTAGCACTTAAATAATAAATACTCAAATGGTATAAATATATCAAAACTCAATCAAAAAAGGATTTAGTTTTCACAACTTGTTATTTTCAATAATTTCGGGTACTAAAGCATTTATAACCTTAGATGCTTTAAAAATAATTCATGAATATAGCTTAGTTAAATCCTACACAAAAGCATCGCTAAAATTGATTTCAACATTGCCAGTTCCTGTTGCTAGAGGCGAAAAGAGCTTCAGAAAATTAAAAAGGATAAAATTTTATAAAAGATCTTCATTAGGTTTAGAAAATTATTCAGACATGGCTATTCTTTTTAACAGAACACGAACTGTGTGATCAGTTAGATTTTGTGGACGAGGAGGGAGGGAAGAATTGATTCCCTTATCCGTCCAAGTGGCCGAACACCGTGCATTGCATATGGAGTCACGCACTTGCCGCTTTACCTCAGGTAAAAAAATGGCCAGGCATGGCTCTGTATGTAAATATAAAAACGATTATGGCGCGAGTTGAAAAAAAAAAAAAGTATCCGTCTTACTGTGAATGAACGCTGTGTGCTGTTGGTCTACCAGCAACCGCGGTAAAGTTGTTCGATCTGGTTTATATTAAAAGTATAACAGAATACAACAAAAATTCTCACAACTAACGTTCATCTTAATCCTGGTCTACGCGAGGAAACATACTTCCAAACAAATTTCTTCCGACATCTGTCCAGTCTGCACGAGACATTCCACACACAAACAAACATACTGCCGATGCATTAGGAACATGTTGCTGGCGGCTGCGCCAATGGTAACTGTGAGTATGATGGGAAACAAAGTTAAAAAGGTGACTTAATTCATAACAGCCAATGAAACTGCCTATAGAAATCACGTTATAAGTGCACTTCATTTAAATTTGTCGTTCTATTCAGTTACATTTTATTGTTGCCATTTTTAAAAGAAAGGTTCGAAGTTATTATGGTAAAATTTCAGTACGGCGGCGCTCCATTCTCCTGAAAAATAACTTATTGCTTGACGGTGCTCTAACTGTGAGCAAATGCAGTTAATCAATGTATCGCTTTGGGGCTCTCCATCTGCCCTTTAACATGAGGTTTTTCGAATCCCCAAATCCTCACATTATGTGTATATTAAACCAAAACAAATTGTTTGGAAAAAATCTTTAATATACGTATAATAACAACTTAAAAGTTTACAACCCCACCTCTTACAAGGTGCCCCCCCAATAATAGAGTAAAATTATTTAAGGAACTTGTAGGCACCCTATATTTTACAATATTAGAAACGCCGAAATAATTCGTAAGAGAAATGCATGATGCTAAAGTTACAGATGCTAAGATGGTTTCTGGTACACAAAGAATTGAAAAGAGGAAGAAGATACATAAAGAGGGAAGAAGATACGACAATGATTTTTAAAAGAAATCAAGATCACTATAATTTGTATGATCTGTTTCCGGTCATGCAAGATAAAATGCAAATATTTATTCAACAGAAATTTTCTTCTGTTAAGTAATGTAACATTACTCTCGTGGAGATAACTTTAAAATTTTAAAAGCAAGCCAACATTTCATATTTGATTATTTGAAGTTGTGAGTCACTACGTACATTTAAAATAAATTCATTACTAATCACTTATTTTTACAACTACTGTATTTCAGCAACAGTTCTCTCTGATTATTATATTCACATAACTTTATATAGTTTTTACAACAGTTTTGGCAAGAAGTATTCTGTGTAAAAGAGAATTAAGTTAAAATTTTAGACCTTAAATTTGCGGTGAGAAAAAAAGATGTGTTCTCAATTTCCAATCTTTAGTCTTCAAATCCGAACTTTATTATTTTACGTCAAAGTCATAAGTCAAATATCCAAAATTATTTTGACAGCTAGCTTATTTTGGTAACAATACTGCCTGATTCTTATCTTCACATAACTTTAATTACTTAATAAGGTATTTCTCCCGCGTTCTTAGTATGCCGTCGAGGTGTAGTGATCAGCACACTCGGCGGATATTCTAGAGGTCCGTGGTTCGAGTCACGGCCAGGGCATTTGCTCTTTTTTCATTTCACCTGCTTCGAAATAATCTAACGTCTCTACAACCTATTATAACAGTTTTTACAAGGAATCTTCTGTTCAAAAGAGAATTAACTTAAAATTGTGGACGTTAAATTTGCAAGAAGAAAAAAGATGGATATTTATCTGTTCTCGATTTCTAATCTTTAATAATCGAACCCGAAGTTCTTCTTTTTTTTTTTTTTTTTTTTCTCTTTCTTCCCAGTTATTCTGAGTTTGTTTAATTTAATCATATTTTTAAACTAAATCACATTTTCTCGTTATTAATTCAATAGAAATAACTCTTCAGACTTTGCTCGAGCCTTTATTTCTGACAGTTCCACGAAAATGTTCCACCAAGCCTATTTAAAAATATTCCAAGCACAGCAAATAGTAGGATCCTCTGCTGTCAAGAGCGTGCGCGCTTTGCTTGATTTATCGAATTGCGTATGATACAAGTTTAAACTGAATTTATGAGAAAACATCTTGCAGCTGAACGCATAAATTTTCTATTGTTTCAGTTACCACAAAGCATTCATAAGGACCTTTATAAACTTGCTTGTCGTTATTATGATTCCGATTCTTTTCTACTTTTCCTTCTGATGTTATTATGTGCATACATACATATATGACTGTCTTTCCTCGATTTCTAATGCTGTCACGTATTTGTATTATGATTTGGAAATTCAAAAATAAGCCTATATTCATTCACTTTAATGCACCTTTTTATATATGAGCTGGCAGAAATACTTTTTAATATTTTCGCATGTGATATACAGTATGTGATACACATGCGCTTTTACCCAAAATTGTATTTAAAAGGTTAAAAAAAAAGACTAAATTCATATTTCATTCATTTTCTAATTTAGACAATAATCTAATCTTTTAAATAAATGCAGAACATTTTTAAGAAAAACCTTTATATGAGCTACGCATAATAGCGGATATTTTAACGGGAAAAATAAAACAAGTGTCTATAATTTAAAAGGTATTTACGGCACGCGATTGGCATTATATTGTACGGAAATTTTAATATCAGTGTAATGAACCATCCTTCAGATGTAAACGTAAAAGTTTCTTTGGCTTTGTCAGCAAACATTGCAAGTTAATCAAATTTTTCTTAAATACAGAAGAAAAATGCACTGATGTGAAGGAAAATCTCATATTTATGTAATAATCGCATGTTTATTAATAGGTACAGCTTTTCAACAATAGATCTGCCTGAGTTAGGAAAAATAAAAGAAGGATAAGTAGAAAATTGCCCAAAGCAATGAGAAAAGTCATTACTCAAATAAGGACATATTCGTTAAGAAAGGCATTTCTCCTTTCCCCCCAACACATACAATTAAAAATAACTGTATAAGGTAAAAGAAATCAAGACGCATGTTGAATACATGAATTGCAGTTGTATTGGAAGGTATTTTCTCCCTCCTTTCTGCATGCCTTCGTGGTGTAACGGTAGCACACTCGGCGCGTGTTCCAGAGGTCAAGGTTCGAGTCCCGTGGAGGACATTGCTCATTTTTCATGTTTCCAGCTTCAAAAAAATTCCTAATGATTCTACAATATATGAAGAAATTCGAAGCAGCATGTGGTCAAAAAACTGCCTTCGGAAGGTCAAAAGCGCCTGTGTGTCTGATTGCTTTTACAAATGTGAAATAATTTTTAATATTATACTATATTTGTTCTTATATATTACATTTTATATGATTTTTTTTAATTTTGTACTTTAATTCTAAAACATTTTCTCTTCTATAACTATGCAGCGTTTTAAATTAAGGATTTTAATAACTACATAAATGTTTCCATTGTTAGACTCGTAGATCTGGGCTATCTTGGTAAACACCAACTTCAATGTCCGTTTCAATCTTTACTCAAAAGTGTTCCAGAAACATTTACGACTGCTAAATTATAAATGTCATAATTATCTCTAATTCTCCAATAATTATCAGGAATAATAATCAGATATCACCAATAATAAAGAAAAACTGAGCACTCAAAACTACAATTAATTTTTATAATTAAGTTGAGAGGAATATTGATATAGAAATTTACAGACATTTTGCAGTCTTTGCACAAAAATGTCTCACCCTAAGCCAATTGGAGATGTATTTTGGAGAGCAAAGGTCACATGGCAAACTTTTTTATGTAAGTCCATATGTATATCATTCTCACCTTTGCACAGCAGAGAAGGTTATTTTTTTCGGGTATTTCCAGTGAGTTGAAAAAAGGCCTCAAGACAAAGGAAAGAGGTGGGTATGTATATAACTACAGGAGATCCAGCACTACGGATAACCGCAGAACTACCTAAAAACGCCTACGACTTGCATGTAAAAATGGAGATACGCCCGTCTGCTGGCTTTCTAATGCGTTGCGAGAGCAAGCAAAGGGGGAAGGGAATAAAAGCATACTCATTAAGAATATTGTGAATACATGTGTATATCTGTCAAATTTCAAGGAATAGTTTGCAAAAATATGCATGGCAATTTTTAATTCCTTTGAGTGCCTTCTAGGAGAATTTTTAGTAGCCTTCTAGTAGAAATGAGAGAATCAATAACTTAATTCATCAGCAAAACAACATATAAAACAGGAAATATCAAAAGATTATTCTTTATGTTCATGGCTCTAATTATGACCTAATAACCTGCACGTCATCAGCATTAAATAATTATTTAGTCTCTAAGAGAAATACTATTAATGTTGCGCATGATAAACATACTCTATGTTTTGCTACATGAGAAATATTCCAAGAACGGATCTATATTTTTGCATTACAAAGAATCATATAGCGGTTAAGTACTGTTAATGTACAAATGTAAGATGATACTTGAAATTTCAATAAGATGTTAATTTCAATATTGCTGCTTTCAATAACTTTGTAGTCGAAACAAAAGATTCCAAAAAAAAATCAATTTCCTGTCATACTCAGCAAATCATATAGGGCGAAACCTCATGATGTCAGAAAGTTTGGAAAGCAGATATTCAGCATTGGCTGTTAATGGTGGTGCTATTGGAACACTAAGTGTTTAAGTGTTAATATAGTATAAAAAGAATAAAATTTATCAGTCTATGGCTTCATATCAAACGCATAGGGTGATCAGTTTGTACTATGCAGGTGATGATTTCCTTCATAACGACACTCTCCGAAATGTTTATTTTTATTTTTTTAATTCTCAAAAGAAATAGCGCTACCCTTTTAAAATATCTTATACAGTAGAGCATGGTTTCTCTGAAATAATTCAGTCGCAGCCGTTTCGGATGACACCTGTTTGAGCTCCACGATTGCTATGCTGTAATTATTATATTAATATGGTTTAATTTAGCTTCCTCATTCCCGTACTTTCTAATCTAAAGCGCGCCGTATAGATGTAACTTTTCATTTCATTACTATATATTAAAAATGCATTTAACAATAAACAGTTTATATGTTCATTTTAAACACTTAAGTTAATCCCTCCATGCAGGGTTGGCTATAAAGGAGGGGGTGGAAGCTGTTATGTACTATATCGGGGCCGTGTACTGTTTTAAGGAGCCCAAGAAAAAGACAAGGAAAGAATAAGAATGAAACAAAAGTGAAACTGAAGGAAAAAACTCTTCAAAATAATTTCATTTCATGAATTTGATTTGAATTTTATCCTTCTGGTTACAATGCTTGCAATAATAAAGGTACACCATACTTGCGGTACCATATCTTGAAAAGAATGCGAATTGTCAACTTGTTAGCTGAGCGAAGACAAACGGCGTATAGCACATATCTAGGAAGCAGAAGAAAAAGCATGTGGAAATCAGTGATCCCGATAATTGAAGTCCTTCTATATTTCTTGTGATCTATATTTTGCTGGTTTTAATGCAATTTACTGGCAATTACGAAGAATTTCAGCTTCAACCGAGCTCGGACATTTTTCTTTTCCTGCCCTCTCCAATCTTTCTAACTGGTAGACCCATGGAAAATTAAAGTCACTCGTATGATTTGAAACTTTTCGCTATCAGTTCTAGAAATATAAATTCAAAATACATAATTTAGAACAATTTTATTTTGGCATAATTCAAGAACAGTCTATTTTTTTTTTACTTAAATGGGACACACTTCAGAAGTAACTGGATAACATGCACATGTATGTACGTTAAAAATGAAAATATGAAATCAAATTATAAGCAAATTCTCAAACTCAAGTGAAGTTTATTATAATATATTCCCTATCAATGCAACGACAAGCATTAAATTCGTATTATAGCGTGTGTTAGATAAAGGATTTTCTCATTGCATACATTATTATATTGCATATATTTTTCATTGCATTACATCAATAATTTATGACTACGTCAAAGATGAAATTTCATGAATATTATGTATTCCACCTGACTAATTCTCGAAATATTTCTTTACGTGTTCTAGTTCTACTATTCAGTTTCAGTACATTGAGGCTAAAAGACTGGAACAGTATTTTGATTCTTATTATAGCTCTTAAGGGCATATTTTTCATGAATTCTATCATGTGAGCATATGCCCAAATTAGCAATATATTTTTATTTACTGGTTGGTAATAATTAACCTTTCGCTATTCAGCGTTCCATTTCAGCCTGATCTAATGAACATATAAAAACGAAATTTAGTCTGTAGGTTATTTAGACTGTATGGAAGAGAAATACGAAATAATGAAAATAATTCCATTTTTCACTATCAGGTGATGCATTCACCAAGAAATTTATCACAAATGTAAAACGTTTCTCTCTGCGAATTAAAAAATGCTTTTCTTTTATAAATTAAAAGATCTTCACTGCGAGAACATTACCCTATTTTGACCGACATGCCTTTAGAAGAGATTTTGTTTTATGAGATTAATCAGTTACATTGCAAGAATATCGCTGTTTGAAAGAATTGATAAAAGTGACCAAGTGAAGATCTGAATTAAGAAAGCTGACGAAGAAACTGGAGATTTGGACATAATTCCAGATTAAAATAGCAGCCCATTCCGCAAGATGGTGCTGAAGGAATATAAAAATATTAACTAAATTCTAACTAAACTAACTTTGGATTAATAAACAAGTGTCTACTTGAAGATTGGCCGTATATTAACAGAAAGGCCGTATGTAGTACAGAAAACTGTTAACACTACGATACGTTTAAAATTATCAAGAGGATTAAACCTCTGGCCTTGAAGGCAACCAGCAAACGAGTAAAACTACTATGGCCAGCGGCCTGCTTCTAATAACTCCTTCTTCTCTCTTGCTTGGCAAAAAGCTACAACTTAAGTACTTGGCGTTCGCAAGACAAATTTGCATAAATAAGTTCTTTTAATTCTGGCCGGAAGTAGAAAATAAGATGTGATAGTAAAGATTTAAAATAAAATAAACGTTAGTAAAACTTAAGATCCTTACAGTCTACCAGTCTGCTCTTGAACTCACTCCCATTAACACAGCTTTTCTTTTTGTATTTTTAACTTTATTATTAAACACCGCTTTCTTCGCATTTATGCCACATTAAATTTAACAAAAAATAACAAATTATTTAAAACTGCTTATCTCTAGAATTCCCAATAGAATATTAAATTATGCTATTCATTTTGTATATATTCGCTATATTTTTTCTTTAAAAATAATGCATGGCGATAACATTTGGTGGCAGCATCTTTTTATTTAAAAAGTGATACGGACAAAAAATTAAAACCGAGACTATAAGAAATGAAATTGTTTGTTTTCAATTATGTTTAATATAGGTTTTTCGTTATAGCATTATTACATGAAGCGAAATTCAAGAAACAATATACAAATATTAAGATGAAATATCTGTACATCAGGTAAATATGGATTAAGTAACATGCAGGATGAAGTGCTTTAACCAGTGCCACTTCATCATATAGTGACAGACCTTTCTTTACCTTTTAATTTATAGTCTTCTAGAACCGTCTCCATTGTTATGATCTTTTGTGATTAAGATCAACAATAACCGAAGTTGTAGAACCCAGAAGAACAGAAGCGTAGCGAACCAATAGAAAGCGAAACAAGACAAAGAGCAACGAGGGACGATTCCCGCGCATTTTGTTCACTCGCTTACGTGAACTTCTCTTGTCTTCCTCTCTCTCAGCTACTCTCTAACCAAGGTCAAAATTTCAAGTTTTTTCGTATCGCTTTCTTGTCAGAAGTGATGTGACATAATTAAATGAGATTATATCTAACTACACTTAAGGGAATAATTTGTTTTAAAGGTTGTTTATGTCTGGTCTTTACCAACTCCTAATGTGTTTCAAGCAACGTGCCGTTGGTTCTTTTGTTTGAGAAAACCGATGCATCGATAATATTACGTAATAGAATTTTGAAGAGGTGATGCGATTTCAACTTTCTATGCATTTTATTAAAGAGCTGTTGCAGTATTTTGTAAAATACACCTTAAAAAGGACATAGTTATGCTTTTTAGCACAGAGATAAGGAAAACTTTAAAATCTCGTAACTATTTGTATTTTTTTTATGTTCAACACAACGCTGTTACATTTATAATATTATAAATTGTATAATAGAATGTATTTTTATTAAACAGTTTAATACAGTAAAATTGCAACAGCGTTGTGTTTTATTAGCATGTAAAATAATCTTGTTCTCATTTGCTTTCTGAAGCAATATTTATCTGCATTAAGAAAACATTTTTGACTTATTTCATTCCCGAAACAAACTTTGAAATAATAAGTGCAAAGTCCAGTTGTTAATACAAGTAGTTACCAGTTAAAATGCAAAATTCTGCAAACACATTAACTTCAATATCTTCATTTGGCAAAAGTTAGAAGTTGGTTGATTTAAAGCCAGTATCACATGATGAAACAGTAGTAAAACGAAAGGATGAATATTAGATAAACTCTCAAGCAAATCTTCCTTCAGAATATTACTGATGACTTGTACTCGCTGTCGCAATAATTTTTAGTTTTTTTTTTTTTTTTTTTTTTTTTTTTTTTTCGGTTTGTTTGTTTTTGTTTTCCCTCTTAGTATCTGAATTTTATAATCTTAATTTTTTTATCACCTGCGGCACTTGAGATTAATTCATCAATGCCAGTAGTTCCGTAATAGATCGCATTTTTACTACACACTAGACTAAAAATAGATACTGACCTTATGCACGTCATAAAAACTTCAGTTCATAACGGAAACTTCATAACGGATGACCCAATAGTCCGTTAACATTTGAAAATTCAATAATTCACTGAATAATATAAGTAGAGAGGTAAAAACTGACACACGTGCTTGAAATGGGGCTTTATTGAAAGCAAAATCAAGTGCCCGAAACGGCCAACAGATGGCGCTTCATATGATAACGAAAGCAATAATTAGCATAACAACTGTTTTTTTTTTTTTTAACAAAGACTATTATTCTTATTTATTATTATGTTCTTTATAACAAATGTTCAACATGTCGGTCGTCATTCAATACCTGCAGTCGAGGGACAACTTTGTGAACAGAACTGTACAGCATATATGTAGGTATGGTGAGAAACTGCCGTCGAATGTTGTCTTTTAGTATCCCTAATGAAGTCGGACGATCGGGGTAGACTTGCGATTTCAGGTTACCTCACAATCAATAATCACACGGATTGAGATCTGGGGACCTGAGATGCCAAGCACGAGGGAAGTAGCGGCTCAGCACGCGATCCTCACCAAATGATGTGTGCAAGGTATCTTTCACACGTATAACAATATGGGAAGGAGCGCTATCTTACGTAAAAGTCATACGACAAAGTCATGAAGGGACTGATTCCCTCTCTCACTGCAGCTCATTTCAATGCTAGTAGTTAGATTTTGTTATTTGTCGAGAATTATATATATATATATATTTTAAATCTGAAAATGCCAGAACATGAATTTTTAAACTACTTCTCAGGAAGGACTTTTAAGCCGGGTAAGGGGGTGGTTACATACAGGCATATATACGTTTGGTACTGCCAGTTGCAATCAAAAAAGGTGTGTGGTGGTGTATTGAGAATACGGCAAAGCACACTAAGGCTATCTGCCTAAGGGAAGGGATGCCTTCGAGGAGGACTTTCTAAGGAAAACTGGCTCGTATACACGTTACGCATGGGGAAAACCACGAAAACGCCCATGCAGCCAGTCCTTTCGCGGGATTCGAACCTCGGTCCGAAATACCAGTGTTCAGCGGTTTTACCGCTCGGCCGCTGGTGAGCCACAATTAAAAAAAAGGGAGGTGCACAACTAGATTTTATAGGTACATGCATAAAATTTCAATATGTTAAGGCTAATTGTTTCTCAGTTATGCGCGATATATACGTACGTACAGACGTTACTAAAAAAATCTCTTCTGAATCTATTTTAAACCCATTTTACAATCTGTTTTGGGAAAAAAGAACGAATTCGGGAACAGTCAAAAGGTATTTACGTTGAAGTACAATATCCGAAATTTTCCATCAGAGTACTTCCTTTACTTCGTAAAAAGAATTAAAAAGTTAGAGCTATGGCATGAATAATCAATTCCTTTGTTTAGCAAATAAACGTATTTGATCTTCAGGTGTTGACAATATATAATGAAAATATATCACAACAAATTTTTACTCTATCAATTACTTTTTCATAATTACTTAGTCTTGAAGTGTTACACTATAATCTGAATGCCAAAACTGCGTAATAATTCTTTAATTTTGATGATTTTTCATATTTTTTATTTTTCAAATAATTTTAATTTAAAAACTAATTTAAAAAAAAATATTTTTAATGTACTAGTTTGTAATCTGATATCTGCAGACAGCAGTTGATCTTCTTCGGATTTTTAGCATTTTATTATTCTTGTTTGCTTTAAATTAGTACAACATCAATATGGAACGAGGTTTTTTTAAAATTATTTTACAAATTCTTAACATTTTAAAATTATTATACAATTTTTTTTTATTTTACAAACTGTTACGGATTGGTTTGGTTTGGTTTATTAGATTACGGAAAAGCACTCGAGACAAATTGTTACGAATTTTGTACATAGACGAATAACTTTAGCGAAAATTTACGTGATATTATTGTGTTCTTCTGTATAATATAACATGAACTTCTAGAGGGATGATGTTCAGCCGGAAAAATACAAATACAGGGGCAAATCTATTTAACATTGAGTAAATGGCTATCTCGCTAAATTGGCGATATATCGCCAAGCTGGCAACGGTTTTCGCTACTGATTATTGTCTCAAATTTGGTGAAAAATCGCCAAACTTAGCGACCATTTGGCAAAATTTTAGTTCGGTCCCTTATCTTCGTAATAGGTATTGTAATTGAGTAAATGCAATAAATGTAATTATTCATTGCATTAGCTGTAACCGTATACTCCCCGCGGAGGATCCCCTAAGGGAAACCGGCCTGCTACCCACCCCACACATGGGGTAAACGCCCATACAGACAGCCTATTCGCCAGAGTCGAACCCAGGCCAGTGCTCAGCAATCCTACCGCGCTCGGCCGCTGGCGGTACGTGCTTAATTTATGAAAAGCGCTCCTAAATAAGGAAGGTCCCATAAATTAACTGTAATTGCACCTGACAATCAAATGCCTTAATGTAATTTCAAGAAGCAGAAAATATTAGAAATATCTCCGCGGCTGGGTGAAAACTGTATAAGGACGGAAAGAGCATCTGCCCTAAGTTGTTGTTAATGCGAGTTTTTAGCGCAGCGTGAAACGGAGTACTGAGATTTCTCCGGGTTAGCTTCGTTCCTTAGATGCACTTTGCATTGCGCTGTGTGTAACGTTGTTAGTAGTTTGAAGTGTAACTACTGATTGTACTCTATGATACTGTAAACAGTTTCCGAGTATTTTTGTGGAAAGTTCAAGAACTCTGATGTGTTTCATTTGATAAAATCAATTTAATCAACCTCTCATCGGAGCTGCGCGCATTGAGTCTTTACGAACCCATATGCACTCAACAATATCATTCCATTTCAATTTTAATTTTATTAGACTTTCACAGTTTTTCACCCTCAACAAATAAGTGTGCTTAAAGGCACAGTGATTAAACATCATTTCAATGGTGTTTTTTTTTTTTTAAATAAATCCTTTATTTATTTATTTTTCAAATATTACCCCCGCCCCTAAGAAAAAGGAATTAGTACATTTTGCCATTGAATTAAAACTTGACACATATAGTTTGCAAAAATAGTAAGCAAATAAATATACTTAAGGGCATAAAACCTGAAGCCCATCGAAGATGAAAAGATGGATCAATTAAATCTTCCTTCTACCATGATCATGAACAGTTAAAAAAATTATATCTCAGTTGCAACATCTGTGCTACTATTTATGCAACAAAACCTTTCAATGAATTTAAAAAAAATGCATGAAAGTAGCGATTATACATAAATAAAACAGGAAAAACGTTTATTTTCCTGCAGAGGGAAGTCTGCTACTATGACGAGAGGAGAAAAAGATACATTACGTTGATTGTCACGTGGAAGGAGATTCTCCAATCAAAGGAGTTTCGACCGGGTGGTCGACTTTTTTTTTTTTTTTTTTCTTTTCTTTTTTAATGTGTTCTTTGCAGCACGTACTTGTTTCTATTCGGTTTGTAGCGCGCGTTGACTTCCAAAGCACGTGGTTTGAAGTTTTAGTTGTGAGCCAGACAGCATAGCGGTAAGACGTTTTCCCTACCGCTCAGTTTCTTTTTACTGTTTTTATTTTTGGTTTGAATGACATGTCTGACACAATACTTCGATACGCATCGAAAAGCTTGTAATGCGCAATTTTCTGTGTTTTCAGCTGGTGACTTTGTGGAATTTTGAAAAAATAATGATGTGACGAAGAATTTTTATATGGAAAAATTACCGGATGCAAACTCCGCATTAAATTGTTTTTCATCCAAAACGCACTGAATTGATTCTACGGAATTATACGTGTAAATGGTTAATATTTTCAAGTGAGTGCACAATTCTTTGTGGCTAATGAGTGAAGTATAATATATGATGTTCTAAAAAACTTTAATTTTTCATTATCACAAAATCTGGATTTATTGTTCTTTTCATTTGCAAAGAAAGGAATATTAATATATAAAAACTAAAAAGGCTGAACTGTAATGTGATTTATAAGTTGTAATTCAAGGGGAGTCAAGTTATGTTATGTCCTCAACATATTTATAAATGATATGCAGTTATTCACGGGAAATAAAAAGAATTGTTTTTACCATCTGTTAACTGAATGAGAAAATATTACCGTAATAACGCCCAGGAAATAAAGATACCTTGGACGTCATCTTAGTTTTATATACATCCTTACATAAATCCTGTTTACTTTGATTCTACGTAAGAGTGGTCTTCCAACGGATATTACACGTGATATCTAAGCTCGGAGGATTAACCGTATCAAACCTGTGGGTTTACCAGCTGTTTTTGCTGCAGTTTTTCTTGCTTTCATTGCTGAAACCTGAGGGTAAGTAGGTGGTTTTATTATCAGTATATTTTTGTTGTACAGAGTATACGCCACGATATTTCAATTTTTTTTTCGTGTGTGTGCAGCAATTTTAAATACTAAATATCTTTATTTTGTTATCAACGTAATACAGTTAAAATGAATGTGAGTACTAAATTTTATAGTACACCGTTAATTTGAGGACATTAAATGGCTTGCAAATAATTGAATAAAATATATATTTGCTATATTATTTTCAGAATCTATGAATGGCATTACTAGAAGCGTATTTGTCTACCAAATGTTAATTTCAGATTTAATAATAATAATAATAATAATTAATTCTTACTTTTATTTATGCTACTGAGGCTTATTATATCACTTCGTATCACCGTTATCCTACAAATTTCTAGTTTGGCGTCAGTTAAATCTATGGATCAAAAGATTCTATAATCTCAATTGCCTTGTAGGGTTTTACTTGATCTGGTAATGTTAATTAACCCAACAACTCTAACAGACGTGAAGCCAATTATAGCTGTGTCTGAAATAATTTTAAATTCGAGAAGGTTTAAGTAACCTTTTTTATTTAAACAGAATTTAGAATACAACGGCACTGTCTTGTGGAAGAATATCAACCACAGCTCGCTCTCTAATTACTAATTAAATATGACTCTAAGGTCTAAGTCATCAAAATTGAAGTTTCGGCAGCGATAGAACGCAAAGCTGAATAATTACAACTATCAGAGCTCACAGAAAACTAATATGTAGTGTGCACACGAAGCCAGAATACTTTTGTCTTAAGATCCAATCCTCAATTTAAATACTGGCTTTCATTCTGATGAGAAATAGTACGGAAAGGAGAAGTTATAGTAAAGACCTAAATCATAATAATTGGTTAATTTAAATAATAACCTTACATCCTTCTTGGTTGAAACTACTGCAGAGTCTTCTTTTAAAACCGAATTTACCAAGCAGTACGAGTAATTTATATCACATTACATGAAAATTCCTGAAAAGTTTCTTACCTGGAAATCCAGATAAAATATGCTTTATTTCAACCGCAGTGTAATTTTAAAGCATTAGAAATAAATTTCTTTTAAAATCAAATCAAAATTAAAAATGGTGAATATTTAAATTTAAAAACTGCACGCAAACGTTAAATTAGAAAATTAATTAATTCATATACAATGAAACCGCTTTTGGCACCCTCCTCCCAAAGAAAGGCATTTGTCATGAGAAAGAAGGCATTGCACAGAAGACCAATATCATGTAGAACCAAAGTGTCTTCAGCTATATTAAATCTGTACCATTTCGAGAGCCATTCATATTTTTTTGGTTCATCTCGCATAACAATAATCAAATCTGTGTGCTTGTGAGAGGATCTCTGACATATAGTCTTCGATGACAAAAATGATAAATGCGTTTATTTTTCGTCTGAATTCCAATCATATTCTTACTCAGTAATTTTTAAAACCCTAAAATTTGGGAAACATCAGCAACAGCAGGTGGACCTCAGTATGAAACACTTTTCATCAGGACTTTTTTAAAAGCACATACTAAAGGCAAGGCATCAAAATCTGGAGGTGATATAACACTGACCTACAGATTTTCTCCGTAATTTTTATTATACGTTTGATTGCTAAAAAAATCCTCTTTTGCTTACCTAATGTATTTAAAAAGGCTTTATTTTTTACAAATGCGGGAAATGTAATAATTATGCATTTAAGATTAAATATTTATTTAAATTTATGTGTTAGGTAGACGATGTCATAAGCTTAAATGAAAAAGCTACATGAAGTTTTCGCAGTTTCTTTCCATGTTAAATTTTTCTGTTCCATTTAGTATCATTATTAATAAATAAACAAACAGTTGTGAAAACAAATTTCACCCTATTAGACGCCAGACCTGGAAGACGCGATAACCGGCAACTGCACTTGAATACAAATACCTTTTTTTTAACGAAGAATTTGTTTTCTTTCGAGATGTGATTTCTGAGGAGTACATTTCACTTGCGATATAGGTTAGGGTGGAGATTAAATCGAAGATATCATCTTTATAAGCAGATAATGCATATTCAGAAGCTTAGGAGGTTCCCTAAATGAAAGCAAAAAAACCGCGTTATGTATGGTCATCGAAAGGCAGTGGCTCCATTTAAGTATCTGTTCCTTCATCAAAAAATAAATAAAAATAAATAAAATAGAAAATAAAACTGCTAGTCAATCCTTACTTACTGTCTGCGTAACATGCATCGTATTTGATTGACCTTATTTATTGTTCATAGATTTTACGACTCCATGTAATCGTGTATGTATCTCTTCATTTAAATGTCTAACAAATATTACGCGCAAATATTCCTGTGCCTTCACTGAAGAAATCTAAAGATTTTCTGAAAATGTGCTTTCTTTTCTATTTTAAAAATAAATGGCCATGATAAATCTTTAATAATAAAGAGATATTTTATTTTTTATTTTTGTGTTTAAAGAGGATTTAATTTCATTATATTTGGTTTCACACTAGACATCCAAAAATGAAATTCTACGGGTTTCCAGTAAACTAACGTTTTGAAACTAATTAGGAGGTATCAAGAAAAAAGTATGAAATCCATTATACCATTATTTTATAGTATTCCTTTAAATTATTCGTAATTATGTGTTACTGTGGTATGATACTATCAAAAGAAATCATAGAATGCATATTGACTTCCTACCAGATAAATCATTAGTTTGGAGTACCTATACCTATTTATCTATCTACGTACTCAAACAATATCCTCAAAAATGAAAGATTAAATTAAGAACATTTTATAATATAACTTAAATCTAAATAAAAGCATTCGGATTTCGTTTAAGTTCTCAGACACAATAATGTTTTGAGTTTACACTGTTACATTGAGTTTACACTGCACAATTAATGAAAAATAAACACAAACTGTTGTCAAAAACAACTAAGGAAAGGAAATATATGGAGCTATGACTACTCAAGTTTAGTTTTGATTAAATGCTTAGCACTTTTTCATTCCTCCAATTAGGTTGTTAGGCTTTTCATTCAACACAAAAGACCATGCGTGCGTCAACCAGTGTCGCGTAGAAGTTAATTTCAAGATCTCAGAGTCAAGGAGAAAATCTCTACTCATTCATGAATCTATTACAGAACTTATAGGTTATATGAAGACATGAAGATATTTCTGTAAAAAATACGATATTCTTATCATCTAAATATCTTTTCCTATAAAGCTGGTTTGGTTGTCTTATTCCTTTCACTTTCTAGCTCAGAACGTTGTGTGGTGTAAATCAAGAACATTTAACAAAAGTGTACCTAGACACAACGGTGAGCAGTACTAAGCAACGCAAATATCTGCTTTGTTCCAGTATCAAATTTATCTACGTTATATAAAATGAGTGAAAGAGAAGCAGATGTTATTTCGGCAAAGCATGTTTGCAAATGATGTTTTTTCTTCTAACATAAGAAATAGATATCCATATCCTTGGTTGACAGTTAGCTGAGACAAAATTGCATTTCTACTTCTGTGACTTGAAAGATAAAGAAACCGTCTTCATAAAGAATTGAAATCTATGGCCAGCATGGGATTTGTTTTCTTAAAAGCATAGATTTCCTAGAATTAACATCGTAATATGTGAATAATGTTGACATTAGATTCTTGCACTTTCATTCTATGAAAGATTCATTACAAACCATGCTTGCCATCTCAGAAAGTGGTTAAGTGGTTAAATTCAAGGAACACTGATTATTTGTTCCGAAATTGACTGTCGAAATAAAATGATTTGACTTCACATGCATTGAGGTCCCCCCTTGAATAATATTAACGCGAATCAGTTTAATCCCAAAAAGATTGCACAAAATCATCCTTCAGATATGATATCTTGTCTAATAAGCTTTACATTAGACAAATAACACTGAGTGATTTTCTATAATTAATAATTAAATTAGAAATCTAATTGTCTAAAGCATTACATGCAGTACAGCGGGTCTAAGGATTGGACATCCATTTTAAGTCCACTACATTAATGTAAGTGTATTTTCCTTGAACAAAATATACTAAAGTACTCATTATTTATAAGGAACAAGTGATAGCTATTATTTGTTTTTAGCTTTTATTTGTGTATAAGTAACGAGTGATCCCTTTTATTTGTATTTTAGCTCCTTGATATGCTGTATCCCTCCTATAAACTTAGTTATAAATTTCAAATGTTTACGAATTTCTGTAACTTCCTAACTTCAGAAAGTTACGTGCGCAACATACCAGAAGTTGGATTCTTAAACTATTATGATTTCATTACACACACACACACACAAAAAAAAAAAAAAAAAAAAAAAAAAGAAAGAAAGAAAAATCTGAAATTTTTCAGATTTTAAATTACGTCCAAAGGGGCGTTTTTTTAACGTTTTGAGTGTTACCTTTATTTATTAAATATCATGTTCTTTGCACTTAAACCATAAAATTCAGTTCAAGAGCAATATCGCAAAATAATGTTAAATTAAGCATATCTTTAGAATTTCCGATATACACAGTCTCGCGAGCTGGAGATAAAAGTATTTTTTTTCTATATAACGTTGCCATTTCTCGCTTTTAAAGCATTGAGTTTGTAAATCAAAAATTCGTTAAAGTTTTACAAAATATAAAATCTATAATAAAACAAATTCCAAATTTGGGATTTCAGATGCCCATATTCGCAGTAGGATTTCGTCATTCAAAATTCGATGGCTCTATGTACCATTCTTTTATCACAATGCGAGAAATAGACAATCATTTATGCAGATTTTTCATTATTTAATTTCTTCAAATATAATGCAGGACTCTAACATTTTGTGGCAACAGTTTGAAAAGTGAACCGACGTTTATGAGTCCGACGCAAAATGCCACAACGAAAGCAATAGTCCTTCGGGACTGAAATCCCTTTGGACTAAAAAAATCTCAAAGCTTCTAACGGGATCAAATGTTGTTTGTATTTGTCTTTTCTTTCCATAGGTATCAAACATAACTCTCTTAAAAAAATTAAACATTTTTAGTAGTGAAATTTAAGTAGTTTAAAAGAAAACCTTCATCTAGTTATGGATAATACAAATAAGTATTATACCTGCATAAAGGACATACGACGCATTCGATGATTTAGGTATTACACAGATAAACTGAATTTATGTTATTCGATATTCAATGAAAATCATATAATATGAGTGAAGGGAAACATATTTGGAAATAATAGCCGTGAACAAATATTACTACTACATAAGACCTCTAAATAAAGAAAATCGAAACTTAAAAAAAGTCCATGACCTGCAGAACAACAACGCACATAACAGTCTCTTTTCATTTGCACTAACGTACCTGAAAAAGAAGTAAAAACAGTGTTCGCCAAAATCCTTCAGGGGAATATTAAGTCTCGAATTGAGGACAAACACGGGTATAAAAGAAACCTACTACACTCACTTATAGCCATTTACTGAATGGTTTCTGTTATTATGCTCCTGATTAATATTTAAATTGCAGTATGCGTAAAATTTATTAGTACTAAAAATTGGTTATTAATAAAGGAAATATTTGAGGGCAATTATTTTAATACAAGAACTGTTTTGGTTTTCAGCAGATATTAAATATCAGTACTTCAAACTTGTTTCATATTTATTAACTCAAAAGGGACGTCAGTCCTAAATGAGATAATAATTTGGAAACGGCATTTTGTGTTGAATCACTATAAACGGTGCATCACTTTTCAAATTGTTGCCCTGTATTATACTTTAAGAAATTAAATAATGAAGAATCTGCATGAATGTATGCATGTTTCTCGCATTGTGAAAAAACGACGATACCTAGAGCCATCAAAATTTGAATAACGTAGTCCTTCACCAGAATATGGGCACCTGGAAGACCGAATTTTGAATTTCGAATTTCTTTTTTTATCTTTTCCAGATTTTGTAAAACTTTAACGAATTTCGGAATAACAAAATTAACGATTTCAATGCAAGCAGTGGCAACATAGTAGAGGAAATAAAAACATTTTTATCTCCAGCGCGCGAGACTGTCTATCGGAAATTCTAAAGATACGCTGATATGGTGAACTCAGAAAAGATTGGAAAAAAAAAGCAGAAAAATTTATGCCGGCACTTAACACTGCGTTGAGAATTCCAAACGCATACTACTATGTTGCCATTTTGCTTGTGAATTGTATACGGCGTAAGTGCGAAGAAAATTATGCTTAATAATAAAGCTAAAAAGGCCAAAAAAAAGGGGAGTTAGAGTATAACAGCAGAGTGCGAAGTCAGCGAAAGCGTAAAAAAAAATTACAAACCTTTTGGGCGACCATTAAAATCTGAAGTCTTTTTATTTACGAGTATTATAGTTTACAGCAGGGGTTCTCAACCGGTGATACGAGTACCACTGGTGGTACGCAAGAGAAAAATAGGTGGTACGCAAAGAAACAAAGTATTTTTAACTATTAAATTCAAAAATCAAAACCCCAACATCCTGACCTTTTTTCTTTAACACTTGTAAATTTATGTGAGCTTTATTCGAGAGTGGTGGTGGTGGGAGTAGTACTTTGTAGTGGTGGTACAAAAGGTTTGAATTTTTGTTTAGATGGGTACGCGTTAGTCTAAAGGAGAAGAACCGCTGGTTTACACTTTTAAGAGATTGCACTATTGATGATACACAAGTGTCATCTAATGACAATGATGAAAAAATATTACATTTAGTGATTGAATAAAAGGTTACTTATGCTAATAAGTAGGGATTGCCACAAGAAGATTATATTGTGTGATTTAAGGTTCTGTATGTTATGTTACGTTGGTTTTCATTTGGTACGCATTTTAACTTATGAAACTTTTATATCTTTAATTTTCCAAACTTCGGATAACTGATATCACGGCTAATGAAACAATGATTACGATAACAATAACTGTATAAAAGTTGTACCAGTATTAAATTTGCTGTTTACCATAAATTGGATAAGAAAGCCTAAATTTTACTATAATGCTTTCGCTCACGTTGCTTTAAATTTAATTTTTTAATTCATTATATTTGTTGCAGCGCGTTGTTTTTGCTGTATACACTTTGTATCTTAAGTTTTTGTCTGAACGTTCTTGGAATTTTTGTTTGCTAATTTAATAAATAATAATTTAGTCTCTTTGGTTTAGTGACAATTAAAAAATCTAGGAAATGCACGTCCATTTCCCATATTTATACGATAGAAAAGAATATATTTTCATAATTAAAATTAATTTCACACACATGTTTGCATTACTGGTTTCTTATACTTAAGAGCATTCGCTTTTAGTAAAATACTTTATTACGAGGATTATTTTCAATTATATTTACATTCAAGATGAAATCCTTTTAATTTTAATCTGCCACGGCAGTTTGCTCCTGGTTTCGGTAGCGGTTCCTTCACGCGAAAGAACGCTCCTCTGTTCGAATCTCGAACCAGCATTTCGTATGAGTTACTGACTAAAAGTAAAATTCTTGGAGGAAAAGCTTCCCCTCGAGTGAAACTGCACTTCGCTTTGATATATTCTGCCAAGCTTATTAAATTAGGATTATACTCAAATGCGTAGGAAAATCGCTCCAGTTTTAATCTTCAAGAGCTGTAGTAAATGAGAAGTTACTAGATTTCTTAATACAGTTATAAAATAACCTCTCAAACGGAGGATGTCATAATTCACGTTAAAGGCCATACTGCAATTACTACAGCAGATGCAATAATATAACATAATGACGGTCTCAAATAAAACGCAGATTAAATTACGAATGTTCAAGATAGGCGATCGTATTATAAATTTATAACAGCAAACTGATTTTGTGTTGTCCACTGATGCGCTAGATGATGATATATGAATACAGTAAAGATCATCTTTCCCAAATTACATATGTGATGTCTCGCGAACCCAAATTATATGCGGGTAAAGTATCAGTCTTTGAATATAACATGGGATCGCGCACTTAATGTTCTCTCCAATTAAATGATGAATCAGGCGATTGATTTTACCATTAAATCCCGATGCATCATTTCATTACAAAAGACATTAGAGTATTTAGGACATGCAGGCAGCTAACACATGTGATGATTGATATATGATGCCTATGCCGTTACAATACTGTACCCGTACATAATATCCGAAGATGTTATACACACTCTGAGGTGGTTTGGGGAGAGTAAAATATGAAAATCCAACTGTGCCTTCTTTGTGATGGATGGATTAAGCAGTTACACTACAAGAGCAATCGCAGGAATATGAAATAATTCTTCCCACACAATGGACGATTAGGTATAGCCAAGTTACTCTGTATACGAAATCCGGGTGGTGATGAGTTATCACTCATCTATTTTTATTTCGGGCACCAATGTAGAGATTATTAGATTGTGAGCAAGAAACATGAAAACTTAATTGTGCCTTCACTCGTATTCAAGCCTATACCCATTCGGTATTATGTTACTTAATAATACGCAGGCACCTAGTGGTTGTACTGACCCTTTCGTCACTTAAGATTTTGATGTCTGTATTCGTCGAGATTAAACGATTATAGCGACCTGAAAGACTTAACTATCATTCGCAGCAGTCGTTAAAATGGTTACGATGCAAACCAGAAGGGTAAAAAGACTTTAAAGAGACCATTCTAAAATAACAGGTTATAACTGGAAGTGTTTTACATCGTAATAGCACGTACGGAATATTCTGATAATTCCTCACAAAATAGCAAGCTATATTATTTTCAATACCCGTGACATATGAGGAATATCTCTTTGCTACATCTGTTTATTATACATATCCTTACTGTTCCTTTTCTAATCCCGGTGCACGCATCCTTTCTGCTTTTTCCACGAAATATACGTAAGTATTTCCTTCCTAATTTACATATGAATACCACGGAGGGAAATGTATCTATCCGAACTATACCTGCGGGAAATAGTTCCAAGTTTAGACTTCACGATAAATGCCTTCGGATATTGTAGAATGAAACATCTTCAAATGTGCGTGATTTTCTAACCCGCTTAGGGAAATTAGTAAAAGAATGGGTTATTGAACAGAGCCGCTTTTCCCCGAAGCAAGCGTGGAGGTGAAGTTTCTGATGAGTAATGAGTAAGAGGAAGGTAAGGAAGAGGACCTTGGACTGAAGTTTGAAAAACTTAAGATAATAATTTATTATTATGCCCTCTGGCAACTAAAGCACGTGTTTTTCCGGTGAACATTATAACATCCAAAGTGAGTTAATAATGCAAGGCCAAGGGCTCTTATCTAGGACACTCTTAAATATTCCATCCAAATGCATTGTTTTTCCGCGTCAGTATAAATCATATGCAATTAATGTGTTTACTTTCACATTTGGGTTAACGTGTTGCAGTAGATTAAGGCAATATCGCACAGGAAATTCAAATGCATAAATAAGAAAATGAAAATGCACTAAATATTATATTATTTTTGATGCGATATAAAAGATGCAAACGAGATTTATAGACTTTAAGTGGCTTTTAGGATTTATTTATGGTATTTTTATTTTTTAATTATTGATTTCTTTCCTAATTAAATGAAATTTATTTGGAGGAAAAAAGAAACCTGACTAAATTTCGCATATGTTTTAAAACAGAATAAGATTGTTTATTTTGTTAGTTAACCATTTTTAGAAACAGCTGAGCGTTTATTATGCTCCAGAATTTTTAGGATAACTTCTAAAAATATTTTTTACTTCCTTCTGATTCAGTTTATAATTTTAAAAATCTGAAATATTTTTTTCAAATAAGCACATAATTAAGACACAATAACACGCCGAATAAATACTAATTCAGAAGTCAAACAACAAAAATCAGCGTTATATTTACAACAAAATTTTCACAGGACTAGTTTCGATGGTTTTACCGAACCACCATCCTCAGCTTCAAAACCGCAAATGAACAAGATAGGAAATAATGATTAGATAAGATAAGAAAGCCTGGACAAGAATAAGCAAGTGGCGCTATCTGTTGGTGAAACCAGAACTAAAACATAATTTCTTTAAAGGCCGAAGGCAAATTTGGATTGGAATTAGGATCGTTAACCAGAACAGAAAGATTTTTATGAACGTGAAAAGCCTCTAGAAAATCCAGTTCTCCAATGGAAGATGTTTTTTGAATAATTTTGGCAGCAGAAAAATTGAAAGTGTGATTTTCGGACCAACAATGTTGAGCAACAGAAGACTTCTGTGTTTCCTTTTTCCTAACATATGCCTCATATTCCTTGACGCGAAATTTTAAGGCTCTCTTAGTTTGGCCAATGTAAATTAAACCACACTGGCAAGGAATCCTATAAATACCCCAGGAATTCATATCCGGAATGGGATCCTTGAGTATGGAACTGGGAATTTTATTGATGGGAGAATAAACAACCCGAAAGTTAAATTTCTGCAAAATATGTGCAACTTTATAGCTAATTGATGGAAAGAAGGGAATGACAACAGAATTTTGATAATCTCCTAAAACAAGAGTGTGGCTTTTAGTGTGTTGAGATGAGAATTTTTTAACTGCTTGATTAATAATGTTGGGTGAAAAGCCCCTGTCAATAGCTATTGCTTTTAAATAATTTAGTTCTTCATCAAGGGCTAGTTTGGAGGAGCAAACTTGAAGAGCACGGAAAACATAGGAATAAAATGAAGCTAACTTTTGTTTAGTCGGATGACATGATTTAAAGTGTGGTGGAAGGCAAACCGATGAAGGTTTTCAGTAAACCGTAGTACTGAAGTTGGATGTGTTACGTGTGACCAGAATGTCGAGAAACGGAAGAGAATTGCGTGTCATCCGACTAAACAAAAGTTAGCTTCATTTTATTCCTATGTTTTCCGTGCTCTTCAAGTTTGCTCCTCCAAACTAGCCCTTGATAAAGAACTAAATTATTTAAAAGCAATAGCTATTGACAGGGGCTTTTCACCCAACATTATTAATCAAGCAGTTAAAAAATTCTCATCTCAACACACTAAAAGCCACACTCTTGTTTTAGGAGATTATCAAAATTCTGTTGTCATTCCCTTCTTTCCATCAATTAGCTATAAAGTTGCACATATTTTGCAGAAATTTAACTTTCGGGTTGTTTATTCTCCCATCAATAAAATTCCCAGTTCCATACTCAAGGATCCCATTCCGGATATGAATTCCTGGGGTATTTATAGGATTCCTTGCCAGTGTGGTTTAATTTACATTGGCCAAACTAAGAGAGCCTTAAAATTTCGCGTCAAGGAATATGAGGCATATGTTAGGAAAAAGGAAACACAGAAGTCTTCTGTTGCTCAACATTGTTGGTCCGAAAATCACACTTTCAATTTTTCTACTGCCAAAATTATTCAAAAAACATCTTCCATTGGAGAACTGGATTTTCTAGAGGCTTTTCACGTTCATAAAAATCTTTCTGTTCTGGTTAACGATCCTAATTCCAATCCAAATTTGCCTTCGGCCTTTAAAGAAATTATGTTTTAGTTCTGGTTTCACCAACAGATAGCGCCACTTGCTTATTCTTGTCCAGGCTTTCTTATCTTATCTAATCATTATTTCCTATCTTGTTCATTTGCCGTTTTGCAGCTGAGGATGGTGGTTCGGTAAAACCATCGAAACTAGTCCTGTGAAAATTTTGTGTAAATATAACGCTGATTTTTGTTGTTTGACTTCTGAACTAAGCACATAATTTTTAAATTTTCTTAGTATTTAGTGATAAATATTTATAATTGTGTGTCTGCACACAGAATAAATACTGTTAATTATCTTATTTCTTAAAATACTGGAATTTTCTGCCATTTAAATATGCAAAAATGCTTACAAGAATATTATGCCTTGAATGTTAAATATTGATCTATTTTTAGAAACCATGCGCTGCTAGGTATGCTATATAGGTTAAATGATTAAGAACTAAATTTTAATAATTTATGTGAAAAATTTTTATTTTTAATGCTTATAATAAAAGAAAAATTAAATTAAATTCCTTAATCAAGAAACATTTTTGATGGAGATATAGTTTATCCTGACAGAAAGCAATACTGTATGAGGCCTGTAATCTGGATTGAAGTATTTTGTGTCCTTACAAACTGTTTCCAGTGGCTTAATTGGTTTTGGAAGTAATAATTGATCACTTGTTCTTCTCCATAGAACATTCCAACCATGCTTAATTGCGGTCGTGGCTGGGAAAAAATCGGCCAGTTCATTTAATTGATTCACTCATCGAACAGGAAATTGTCTAAGCTTACAGTAGCTTACATTTATCTATGAGAAGTAATTCATTTTTGATTATTGCAGCTTAAATGGTCGAAGAAAGAGTGCGAGCTCTTAATCCATATGCCCTTAAATAGTTAGTATTTCATTGCTGATAAATACGAGTTGGTGTGACAATAGCAAAGTTATCTTCTCACACAACCACTCCAACTCCTTTCAATTCAAACACGGTGTCGTACAAATAAGAGGGTAGTTTCGAGCATCTCGCTCATTACAAATGATAAGTGCTTGTTGTTATGATGCGTAGTAAATTATGACTCGTCTGAGAACACAGCATTGCTTCCTTCATTTATTCCTTTCCCTAGTTCACATACTCTTTGGGTTGATAGTCTGCGGCCATCACGATGTTGAACTGATGAAGAACCATCATAGGTCTGCGAGCAAGCAAGAAAAGTGCGTGAAGTAGGCTTCAAATAATCTGAATTGAAACATTTTTACCAATAGTCTTACGAAATATGCATTGCAGAAAATTAGTTTTCTTATTTCGCTTTTGGCTGGTCATCAAAGATTAAGGCTATTTTTATTTCGTGATGCCCTGTCTTCACATTATACGGGTACTCCACAAAAGCTTATTCTCTAATTTCGAAATCAGGCTTTGAGACACTCCATTAGCTTTACTTAATTCTGCTTGATATCCATCTTCTCTGCTGGAATTCGATCCCTTAATTCCCCTTCTTTCCCTTAAATCTGCTTGACTTACATCTTCTCTGCTTGAATTCGATCCCAGAGCTGTTCAGGAAAATTCTGCTTGAATTCGACCCCTGAGCAGTTTAGAAAAATTACACTTGACTTAATCGTGCTTGAATTCCATCTTTTCTGCTTGAATTCGATCCCTTAATTCTCTTCTTTCCCTTAATTCTGCTTAATTTACATCCTCTCTGCTTCAATTCGATTCCTGAGCCGTTAAGGAAAATACTCTGCTTAACTTTCCATCTTCTCTAATCGAATTGGATCCCTTAATTCCGTTCATCCCTTTAATTCTGTTTGACTTCCATCTTCTCTACTTGAATTCGATTTCCTTCTGATTCGTTCAGGAAAATAGCCCTCAGTAAATATAGTAAACTTCGTTATTCAAATATTACTTCCATTAATATAAAATATTCAAAGCAGGTCAATTAACGTTTCCTTTACTAAATAATCACATTGTTCATGACACCTTTTATTTGTTGACGAGAACACGTCACTTCTAAAGGCCACAAGAAGAGTTTGCATATTTTTAGAAAATTTCAAGTGTGCAAAACTTTCATTATAGTCCTTTTCCTTAAATTCACTTTGTCAAGCAAAGTAGTTCATACACATCTAATACCAAAATCACAATATACACTCATTTTTAGAAGTAACAGTGTGCTGAAACTCAAGTAACATGAAAGAGACGAAACGAGAGAAAAGCAACTAAAATTAGTTTTCACAAAAAAGTTCAAAATAAACCAAAATTTGTCATTATTAAGGAAATCTAAAATACAGAGAAATCTCGCATGGGTGTGCAGCTTCTTATAGGCTATAACTCCTGAAAATGACTAGTATTTCTGTAAAATCAAATTAAAATCATTATTAAACATCGCCATTAGTTACATTCTTTAAAGTGGACATTTTGAAGTGCATAAAAACATGGCTCAGTGTTATGCAGTATAATATACTACTGATAATAATAATCTTGCAAGATTATAACGCTTTCCAGCTAGACGCACAATTTCAGAAGCTCTGCTGTAGAACTATCGCATGGCTATAATATTCATCCTAATTATATTTGCTCAATGGTTGAATGATGAAATTAATAAAAATTCCAAAATGCTAATATATATCAAATTACAGCTACATTCCACATCCTTGGCTTAAGAAATGACTATTATTGTAATTACTCGGTTAATCATCCGCAGCATGCAGGATGCAGCAAAGAAAGAATATTAAAAATAATGTATGCCAAAAAAAAAAAGCACACCGTTTCCATCCAAATGAGCATCATCAGAACGTTAACTCATCTATGACGTCTGATAAATAACACATCCCGTTTCACACAGCAGCAGAAGAAAAGAACCTTGACCAACAGAATTATTCATGAAAAATCCCTTTTCAAGGAAATAAATAATATCACTTCCATATACGCTTTAGTTATGAATGTATTGGAAAATTCTAATTCAGAGAATTTTCCGTCTGTTCCATTGGCATACATGTTATCGCTCTGAAGATTTTGGTGCAATATTTCATGACTTGTTGCACTTATTTGAATTCTGAGAGTTAAATCACGCACCGTGTACGGTAGAATTCTAATCTTCGCTCGGAAAGGTGAACTAAAATAGTCATGAGCATTATAAAATGATTCTTTCCTTTTAAATTGTTTTTATGTGCATTCTTGAGGAAGTTTAAGGCTATTTTTATGTTATAGTCTCAGAATGGAAGCGAAATAGTAAAATTATAACCTTTAAAACATCGTTAATGAAACACGTCAATCTTAGTACCTTTGTGATTTTCATCGTGTCCTGTTCATGCAGTGGCATACCTAGAAAATAATATTATTATGGAATTAAAAAGGGGTATTTATTTTCTATATATGCATGCAAATTTTTATATGTCATACACACATACATAAATGCAATAACATAGCGAAAATTGCATACTATTTATTCCTTAGCTTTCTGTTAAAGAATGCAAAAGTAGTGCAATATCAAAATGCTAAAAGGCAATTAAACACACTCATACACGCATACACAAAATTCTAAATTTATGGCAAAATCATATCATTTTAATATCATTAACATAAATTTTTTTATTATATCTAAATTTTATTTTTTCATGGCAAACTTGCCGTGAACATCGGCGTAAATAAGAGGATATAGAATAGGAAAAGACATGAAAAATGATAAAATTGTATTAATTACGGTTAAATGTTCACGAGACTACAAACAAGACATTTTCGGCCTCCTGTCGAGATAGTCGCTTTAGAGAACATCAATATAGATTTTCAGAACCGATGCATAATTGTTTTATCAAACGTATTGGTTACTTTCCGAAGAGCTTCCCTGCATTCGCTGTATATAAAAGTGTTTCACTGTATATAAAAGAGAGAGTACATTTCTATATATTACAGATCTATACAAAGAAATCTGTCGAAAAAATGCCTGAAATGTTTCAGACTTTAACGGCCCTCGAAAAGGGTTTGTAAAGGTTTCTTACAACCAGAAAGGACAATATCAAAATGTCGTCAGATTTGGTGACAAAAATTAGCCGCCAAAACCATCACCAGCGTGGCGATATCTCGCCAATGTAGCGAGGTAGCCATTTACTCAATGCTAAACAAATTTTCCTCTGTATTCTTACCTCTTCCGCCAAAGTTGCGATTCTTTAGATTTTCGTTTTACTTTCTACAGAAAAAATTTACCTATAATTTCACTAAGTTATATATAGATGTACAAAATTCATTACTGTTGAACTGGGTGATTACGGTATTAACTACAATTTGTGTCCCCTGATATATTTAAATTTTAGTGCATATATTACTTTCCATAGGGAAACATTCTTCCTTCACCAAAAATATCCTTGTAATCTTTGAAGGAAAAAAATATTTCTGTTGATTTAGACTGCAGAAAATGTTTAAATTTTAGGGATATTTTCGTTGTTATTAACTTAGTAACTAAATGCTGTATTTTTGCTTGTAATTTGCATTTTAGTAAATTACAAGCAAAAATACAGCATTTAGTTACTAAGTTAAGTTTAATAAGCATTTTATTAAAGCCTTTATTCATATGCACCTTTAGTCCTGTTTAACCGTTAGGTTTGAGGCCTTAAGGGCGAAGAAAATGATGCTTAAAAATAAAGTTAAAAAGAGAAAGAAATGGGTTAGAGGAAGGAATTTAACAGCTGACGTGTAGACTGTGAGCTCAGCGAGAACGTAAGAAACCTAAACAAACCTTTTTCAACACAGTTAAAATTTGAAACCTTTCAGAATTTTTTTTTTCTTTTAAGATGAATATTTTATTCTTCTCTTGAAACATCTATCATTCCTTCCTCACGTATCTCATTTTCTCATCACAACCAATGTTCTTGTATCCTATATTTTACTTTTCTGAAAATTTACTACCTGAGAATACAAGTAATAATTTCTTTCTCCAAAGGTTAATCCTTCAATTAAGGCATCATTTAGGATTCTAAATTAATCTGCGTCTGGAATTACACATTTTTATCTGACCTAACCAACCGTATATTAAATGTGATCATGATAAATGGCAGTGACACTGCATTTACTTTTAGGTTGTTTTTCGTTTTTCTCTCGTTGTTTTTCGTTTCGTTGAAAGAACTTCCACGAAATTCGGTCATTGTAATTTGCAGCTATTAAAATCTAATATATCGAATCAAATTTCCGATTAAAATAATTGATCGCATAAAACAATGAAAACAGGTTTTAGAAAAGTAAAACTTCTTTAAATACGCTCATTCTAAGTGAAATGGTTTTATTCCATATAAAATATACGTATCAAAGCTTCCAAGGTTTATCAAATAAATGATACTAAATGTTGGGAAGAAAAGAAGCTGTAGCTTAGAAAAGGCTTTTTATACATTCAGTCGTCCAGCTTGAACGAATTCGAAAGTATCTGATGTGGACACCACATGACTTCCTTGTACGGCTTATTAAATTGTATACATTTTTGCTGCATTTCATATAAAATTATTTCCTCGAATTTCATTAGACGTATGTTTCTAACCAGTTTAATTCTCACTTCACGGCAAAGCAAAAATACATAAATATTCAAAGAATATTCATTAAAAATTGTAAAATAGAGAAAAAACAAAACACGAAATACAGTTAAAAACAGTGCAAAAACATTTTTACAATTAGAGTTTCTACGCAAAAACAAGCTATTCAACCCCAGCAAGCAGGAAGACAGATTTTTTTTTTTTTTTTTTTCACAAAAATGAAAATTTGTAGAGACATTAGGTAAAATGGAAGCCGAAGAGATGAAAAATGAGCAAACGCCTTCGCCGGGAATCGAACCACGGACCTCTGGAATACCGGCCCAGCGTCACCACTACACCAAAAAGGTACGCTAGGCAGACGTGAGAAATACCTTATGTACTCCCTTTTAAAAGCCGGCTGGGGTTTTAAGGGACCCAGTCGCCAAATCCTCGATGGGGAGAATCATCATCCAACACCCTTTTAGTTCGGGCGCCACTGTAGAGACATTAGGTAAATTGGAAGCCGGAGAGAGGAAAAATGAACAAACGCCTTCGCCGGGAATCGAACCACGGGCCTCTGGAATACGGGCCCAGCATGCAGAACCACTACGCCACGAAGGCACACTAGGAAGGCGGGAGAATTACCTTATGAGTTTACTTTGGTCGCACTCGGGGAAAAAGACGCTGAAGTTGGTACAAAAATTGACAGAACTCTCTATTCTAATAAGAGCTTAAAATGTAAACAAATGGCGGCCTCGTTAGGCTTAGAACCACTTAAACACTTAAACAAGTTTTATATTGTTGATAATTCTACAACTATTCTACGCAGATTAACAAAGGCGTAACAACTTTAACAGCAACATAATAGCAACATAATTCAATCACATTTAAAGCAAAAAATACGGAATTTACGAGCGTATGAGAATAAAAATACTGAGCTAACCCAGCTGCGCAACATAGTTTCTCTCTATCTCTCTCTCTCTATATATATATATACACATATGTTTGGCTCAGTGTATTGCAACCAAAAATGGAGGCGCACAAGTACATATTATAGCAGTCCCATGTATAAAAGTTATACTGCTATTCGTATTCTTCTGATTAGCAACGACTCACAATTTTTTTACTTCCTTGTACAAAGTAAAGGAAATATTGCAATCACGAAAAATTACGGGTATAGTATTACAACCAAAATGTGCATTTTGACCGCTCTCGAATATATTTGAACGATCCTTTTGCACGACATCGGTACGTACAGACAGAATAAAGGATTAATTTTCTCCAAAACGGATTGTAAAATGAATTTAGAAAGGATACAGAAGAGATTTTTTTTCGTGACCTCTGTACGTACGTACGTATGTATCTCAAAAACGATTAGCTTTAGAACGTTAAAAATTTTGTATATGGGACTCTTATAACATGCAGTTGTGCACCTTTCCTTTCGGCCGCACCAAAAGCATATAATATATGTACTCCCCCTTTTATATAGATATGGATATATATATATATAGCCGCTCTGTTAGCAGCCTCGGTGAGCTCAGGTTTTCTATTCTTAAATGTTGGTAAATTGTGCATTTTTTGCTTTAAAAGTGATTGAAGTATGTTGTTCTTGTGTTATGGTTAAGATTTGATGCCTTTAATTAATCTGCATGCAATAGTTGTAGAATTATCAACAATTTAAAGGTTGTTTAAATGTCATTAAGCCTGACAAAACTGCCATTTGGTTACATTTGAAAACTCTCAGCAGAACACTGAATTAAGTCAATTGGTATACTTATTTCAGTGCCTTTTTCCTCAGTGGGATCAAAAGTTAACTTTAACAGTTTTTTGCACTGAAAATTTTTTCTTCCTTCCCTCTGACCAAATTGCTTGTTTTCGCGCTGGAACTCTAGTTTTGATTTCAGAAAAAGTTTTTTAACTGCATTTGATGTTTTATGTTTTTTTTCTGCATTTTACAATTTTTAATGGAGATTCTTTGGTTTAGGTAAAAATAATACTCCAAACAAATATTAATTTAGAAGTCAAACAACAAACATCAGCGTTATATTTGTCCTGTGAAAATTTGCAATTATAATGCTGATTTTTGTTGTTTGACTTCCAAGTTAATGTAAGATGCTTTGAGTTTTTATGTATTTTTGTCTTGCCACGAAGTGAGAACTGAATTGATTGGATTAGAAATATATCTCTAATTAAATTCGATGAAATATGTTTAAATGAAATGCAGCAAAAAATGTATGTAATTTAATAGGCCGTCCAATAATGTCACGTTACGTCCACAATAGATATTTTATTCATCAAATTACTTAGATTTGTAAGTCGCTTTATTAGATGCGATATTTTAGGAACTGCTTGATTTCATAATACCTTATATACATAAAACACAGGTTCCGTCGTCCACAATTTTTTAACATCAGTTTTTGCTATATTATTGACTTTGATAAAATGAGATAAACTGATACTGTTATGAATGCAAAGTGATAATTTCAAGCTGCTGACTGCAAAAATATAAAATCTTAGTAATAACTAAATATTAATCAATTCAATTTTAGCATTCCTCTAATATCAGGAGCGAGAACTGTTTTTTAGATTTGTTTAGTAATTTGTAAATGCAACTGATATTATAAAATATTGCTAACAATTAATTAATTTTCGGCATTTATAGTAATTAACCTGCTTGCAGTTACTTTCTCTTACTGCTTTCTCTTACTTACTTTAAATATATATTTTCTTCTCATGTTATTGGGTGTAGATAGCAAAACTGAAATACTCAAAAGTAAATTCATTTGACTAACCTAATTTGCATTTTAACTAAAGTGTAATGAGATACATAGCCTGAAAGCATATTTGACAGATTTATATTCATTCACCTCCCGTTTCATGAATCGGGGTGAGAAAGAAGAAAACAGCAAAGTGATTAGCGTCTTTGAAGGAAACAAATTATTATCTGTTTCTATCACAGGAAATATCCCCAGGAATAAATGGATTACGCGTATTACAAGTTTCGCTTTACAGCGCTGTGGATATCGCGAAAGTTCATCGAGAGATTTAAATACTAATGTTATCAACTTCAAAACTACGCTACGCTGCCGCGCAGAATCGGTCCATTTACCAGATTAATTCGTTCTACAAAAGATACCGCAAAATCGCCCAGTTGGGGACTAGTCCATTTCTCCAACTGTGGTCTTTTCCGCTCTTCCAGAAAAGCAGCGTGAGGCCAAAACGGAATTAATTGCTTAAGTGGCCACTGGTAATGGTACATCGTTCAAGCATTTGTAATCTGAGGAAAAAGGAAAGTATCTGTATGAAGAGAAATGCTATGCCAAAGATGGCCTTTGTACTTATAAATGCTGCCATTTGCTGAAGTTAACATGGATATTAAATTTCAACATATTCATGATACGTCCTTTTGATACATCAGCGGAGAAAACCACTGCATATTGTTAACTTATTTCAGACTTTGTTCACAGCATCTGAATGGTTGGTTGCTCGGGATTGCTTACCATTATTATTCTTATGTACAACACCAATAATTGCACGAATTTTGGGGGAAATTATCCACGAATGTATCTTTCATAAGCAACACCTTTGCATGCCCCGCAGCAGTACAGCTTTACTTTTTTAGTTTCAAAGATGGTTACTTCATTAGATTTCATATGATCTTACAGCTAATTATTTAATTATAAATGTCTTTCTTCCCCCCCCAAGATTACATATATAAAGAGGGATGTAATAGTTTTTTTGGGGGGGAGTATTAATAAGAAAAATGTACAGTTGAGTGCGCTTGTTAATGTTGCATTATTTTTAAGCGAAAAAGTGGTTTTTTTCTCACTCAAAATACAAGTTTTTCTCTTCCGCTAATTACAATCTTCGTTCAGCTGTTCTCTAAATTAAAAACATAAAGTGTTTGAGTCATTCAAAATAAAAATTTTCACTTCGGGTGAAGTAATTGCCATGTGTAAACATCAATTACATTTCTAATGAAACTAGTGCAACTGGTTAAAAATCAATAATATTTTTTTAACAATTGTGTTGAAGGAAGGAAAGAAAATGAAAATTCTAAAACAAAGAGAACATTATAAATTCTGTCATTAGATTTTAATTTCAAAATTATACGGTTTATTATTGTATGTGATTAATTTATAAACATTCCACACAAAAAGTAGATTGACTTAAGTGTGTTACAAGCTAAGACCCATCTTGGTATTTGCATTTATTAATGTTTATTAGATGATAGTGGTAGAATAAAAATAAATAAAATGGTAAGTTAGTTAAATGCATTAAAAAGTGAAAAAAAAACCTTTTTGGAAGTAACACACCCTTGTAATAAGAGGTTATGTCATGTTATTTGAGTATGGCAAAATAAGCAAAGGCCATCTGCTTGAAGGAATGGATGCCTTCAAGGATGACTTTATGAGTTAAACTGGTTAGTATTCACATTATGCACGGGGGAAACCACGAAGACTAACTATGCAGCCAGCATATTCTCCTGTGCTCGAATCAGAAACGAATTACGAGTACACAACTATCTTTAGCCACTCAACCTGGGGCTTTCCACTGTAATAAACTAAAATCGGGTAAACTAAAACTTAAATCGGGGAATTGCTAGCATTGACACACTTTAAATTAAAACTCCCTGAATATTATATGTTAATTAACTTTTTAATATTTAACCTTTACTATAACCTTTATTGTAACTTCTACTTTTCCATAGGCTTCATGAAGATGCAAATTAGATGGTAGAGTATTTAAGCCGAGAGTTTGAATGTTTTAACTTTAAAGCTTTTGGCAGTGTCGCATGCAGTTTACGCTATAAGGCCCAGTTTTGCCACTGAATATTCCGTCTTTACTTATTTCGCTAGCCTACGTTGAAACGCGCCATTAAACTATTGAGCCAGCTTAAGTTGGCCACTTTTGTGCAGTCTCCAACTATGATACCTTGAAACTGAAACTGAAACATCTTTAATTTTAAATATCTGCAATCGGTGATGTTTTGATTGTTAGAACAAGTGATGCCTTCTATTTAATTTTAAGACTTAAATAAAAACGTGTTTTCTACAACCTTTCCTAGACTTTGCCATAGTATTTCAGATGGAGCTTTTCATAGGGTCTAAAGAACTTTGCTTTAATTTTTACTCAGTTAGAAGCATATAAACTGTCAAAAGGAAATGGAAATGAATTGAATGCAGTTGTCCTTATATATAACCATTTCTTTGTTATAATTCTGTTTATGTCCCAATACTGTGTTTTTATGAGTCTCAACCATTATATTTTTAACCACATATTGCTAAGAATATTGGGATAAAAAATTGCTTCATATTTTAAAACTGAAAGTGAAACGATATAACTTTAAAAGTTGTATGTGGGGATTATTTTTACGCATTTTAATACATGGAAAAGGGAGGAATATACTGATAATCACTATTTCTGAATATAAAAAAGTTATTTCTTCTAATTAGCATAGCATTAAAGTACATAACGTTATATCTTTTTGAGAGTTTTACGATTCAGTCATTGCTTCATAGCTTCATAGATTACATTCAATTTGCTTCAACTTCTCTTTCAAAATTTCTGATTTCAAAATGCATCATTGGTAGCAGCCAATCGATTAATTTTTAAGTATCTTAAAAACTAGTAAATTAATTAGAGTTTCTAAAAAGCGCTTCATTTGGAAAATTATTTTTTTACATTTGCGGGATGGGCTGAAGATCGAAGATAAATAGAACCAATATCGATCTACGACAACTAGCTTACTCATTAAACAAGGACGTAAACAAATTCCGTAAACATTCGCTTCAAAATTAAATAATAATTAAAAAAAGCTGTGCTTGATTCTGATAAAAGTTTGCTATGGAATATTGCATTTTAATTTCATATACCACTGTGGGCACGATTTAAAAATAATATGCTATTTAGAAAATGGATCAAAAACTTCCATCAAGATTTGTTAAAACAAAAAGCATAGAAACCATTACAAATAAAATCGAGTGTGGGAATTCAATTAAAATAAAATTTTATTTAGAGTGTAGAAGTTTATCTTCTTTCTTAGCATAAACTAACATCAAACTCCTAACAGACTTGGAGTGAATTATCACTGTGTCTGAAGTTAACGACAGAGAGTTGAAAGGATTAAAATAACCTTTTTATTAAATCTGAGCTTGAATATAAGATGCACACCTCATGCATATAGAAACAGCTACCAATTGTGACAATCTAACTTAAAGTAACAGTCAAATTCAAAAGTTAAACTACTGTTAGTGAAAGAGAACACGACTCATTGTAACTCTACGTTGACTCAGAGCTTCCCAACGCAAAGCTGAAGCAAAACGGAAGAATTACAATCTTGTCAGAGCGAGCGAAACATAGTAACGAGCCCTCTAGAAGCAGAAACATGCTCTCTCTTACCAGCGCCGGCGCAAGGTTATCCGGCGCCCGCCTGCAAAATAGCTGAAGTCGCCCCCCCCCCTTTTTTTTCTAAATTTTTGTATAGGAGAAGAGAATTTTGAAGAAAGCATTTGTTGAAATTGATTTTAACAATTTATTGAGAATAATTTATTTTTCTGCATTTTATATTTACAAATTTTTCTATAATTTCTTTTCCATCTATTTCTTGACAGATTTCATTTTCAGTGGCAATCAAAGCTAAATTTATGAGTCTTTCTTGCGATATACTTGAACGTAAATCTGTCTTGATCAATTTTAATTTGGAGAATGATCTTTCGCTACTAGCAACACTAACAAGAATGCTCAGTACGATCTTCAAGTTCGGGAAGCACAAATTATTTGACACAATTAAGTTCAAAATATCGAATGGGTCATTCATATCGGCTGTAAAAATGTCTTTCGAAGCTACTATTTCGTCATAGAGTTCTTCTGCGTTAATATCTTTATTGTCATCACGCTGTAACAATTTTTCTAATTTATCACATTTTATTTTGAAATTTGCGTTATCGATTTCGGATAAATTACCCAGGAAACTAAAATTATAGCAGTGATTTTTCATTGCATCATATCTTTCGTTTAATGATGTCCAAGCAGTATCCAAAATTCTAAAAAAGATTCCTAAAATTTATTCCTAAAATTCAAAATATTAAGTTGTAAAAATTAATTTCACTTGACTTTTGTGTTTGAAATAAAAAGTGACATAAATATATGTCGATCGCCTTCGCTTGTGGCGTCACAAATCGATGGAAGAGGCCTGTAGATATCTAGTTGTCCTTGGGTGTAGCCCCAGAAGCCAACTTAATATTAAAAATCTAATAAAGATTCTCAACGTTTAATGAAAATAACTGAATATAAAACTTCAGTTCTTTACTTCGGCCATCTCAGCTGACGTGCCTAGGGTACCGCGATACTGCGATATACTGTATTGTACTGGGTTTCTATTGCCGGAGCAATACTTCCCAGTCATGCAAGGAGTTCCATGCGGAGCCTGGTATTAGAAAATACCTGATTGAGTTTCCTCTGAGGGGAGAAATAACAGGGAGAAAAGGGGGTTACGGCGCAATTTTCGCCTGGGCTCAGGAGCTTACGCGAGCTATTTGCAACACTGGTCCAACCAAGAACAAGTCCAGAGTAATTACTCCAAAGTCCGTAAGATGCTCGTAGCCTGCTGGCACTTCACTGTGATTGGTCGAAATCTAGATTGGAATCCTTGTCAGAAAAGATGATATGGAAAGATGCACACGGAGCGTCAGCATGGAGTACTGACGAGTAACACTTAATTATTGGCTTGCCTAATTGAGTGTGCAGCATAAGGTCGGATGAGCAAATCGTCCGGGATGATTTCGTAGCTCAGAATATACTCAAAGTTAGCTGTACTGTTGGTCTTTGCTTTCCTGAAAAAGTTTCCATTTATCTTGGATATAGTCCTTGATATAATCAATATGAAGGTCGCGATGTAAATCTTCATTTCTAATATAGTATGGGGCGTTAGTGATGGTTCTCAGGATCTTATTTTGCAGAACTTGGAGCCGATGAATTTCACTTGCCTTAGCACTTGCCCAGGCCGAGGAGGCATATATGATAACAGGCCTGACAATTGCAGTGTAAAGCCTTCTTTTGCGTGCAAGGTTTAATCCAGAGTTCTTAGAAAGTAGTGGGTAAAGCTTTTTCACAATGCCGTACGCTTTTCCACACACACTGTTTATGTGTGTATTCCAGGTAAACGATCGATTTAAAATGACTCCTAGGTATTTTGCCGTACTTACAGTAGGGACTGTTTTCCCGAAGAATGTAACATTACAGGTGAGGGGGTCTGTGGTCTTGAATTTTCTGATAACTAAAACTTTTGACTTCTCCGGGTTGATCTGAATTTTCCATCGTTGACACCTTGCTTCAATATTAGGAATAATCCGCTGAATCTTTTCCAAGGCGTGATTTGGTCGTCTGGACTTCGCGATGATGGCGGTGTCATCCGCGTAGCATGCTAACATAATATTAGGGTCTTGACTGAATTTTGGAAAGTCATTTACGTATAAAATATAAAATATTGGTTCAAGGATACTTCCTTGTGGGACACCAGTGTAAATTTGATGTGAGTTTGAACTGGAATCTCCTTGCCGCACTGAAAAAGTTCCGGAGTTCAAAAATGAGCTGAGGATGAGAATAATTTCCCGTGGAAAATTCAAATTGATGAGCTTAAAAATAAGTCCTCTATGCCAGACGCGGTCAAATGCGCCTAGGGTAAGGTCTTCAATCGGCTTTTTATATGCCTTTTGTCTTTCTGTACAAAAGCGTGCGCAAACCATGGACCTATAAGAGATAGACTAACCCAGTAGGCGGAGCGCGCGTCACCGACATGTCGGCAAGAAAGAGTAGGGAACGATCTGTTTAACTTTAACACTGAAACCTATGGCGTTTGTATCACATAACTCTTTTTAATTATTAAATGGGATATATTGTATAGTGATGAGATTATGAAAGCCACAGTTTTTTCCAAATAGGATTTAATCTATCTCATTAAAGCACTTTTTAACTGCATTTCGCGCATTTTTTTCACGCGTAATTCTTGTACAAACATCTTTACTTTGGTAAAACGGTAAAAATTCTAAGCACAAAATTTATGAACTTAATTTTGCGTAAAAATAAAGTAAAATTAAATAAGATTGATAGTAGGTGATGCTTTGAAATAAATAAGGTAAAATTAAACAAGATCTGATATTTTATTTATTTATTTTTTTTTTAATTTAATGAACATTTTCAGGCAATGAGTTTCCAAACTATAATAACATTACAAAAACATCATATTTATTTGATTATGTGATCATTAAGTTATTAACATTAAAGTGGATTAGTTACTTTAATAATTCATAAAATTCAGAGCATAAAATTTTCTGAGCGTAATGAAGGGGAAAAAAAAGATAAAATAAAATCTAGAAGTACTCAGATTTTATATTACACCCAAAAGGAACCTTTTTTTAAAGTTTTGTGTGTTATCTATATTTATTGAATATCATGTTCTTCGTAAACCACATACATTTGAATACAGCATGTCTTTAGAATTTCCGCACTGGAGATAAAACTGTTATTTTCCGTACAGTGCTCGCTCGCTTTGAACTCGTTGAGTTTGTTAATCAAAAATTCGCTAAAGTTTTACAAAATATGAAATAGATTAAAACAAATTCGAAATTCGGCCGTCCAGATGCCCATGGGGTGGAGGATTACATTATTCAAAATTTGATGGCTCTAGATACTGTCGTTTTTACACAGTGCAAGAAACATACATGTATTCATGCAGATTCTTCATTATTTAATTTCTTTACATATAATACAAGGCGATAATATTTGGTAACAACAATTTGCAAGGAGACACGGACACTTATAGTAAAACAGCGCAAAATTCCGCTTCGAAACTAACAGCCTTTCTAGGCTACCACCGCTTTGGGCTAACAAATTAAATTAACAGTAAATAAAAAAAAATGTTATACAGAACTAAAAATAAATTTTACAAAATAATCGCTATAAAATACAAGCAAAATTAATTAGTACGGTTAAATACAATTTTAATATTAGAATTAAATGTATAAAAAACTTTTAAGGAGTCAAAAGTGTTTATCACTGTGATGTATTATGAAATATAATTGAAATAAAATTCCTTTATAGAAATTATGCTATAATACTCATCTATAATTTAAAAAAAAAGCAGCACAATTTAGAATTTTAAACAAAACTTTCAAAAATTCGTTTTTAAATATTTTAGTACTTCTTACTTATTTACATCAATAAAAGCATAAAAATTGCAAGAGAAAATTGCTTGTTTGAAATTTTCTATTAGTTCAGATTTAAAATATGTTTTTCTAAAGGAAGTAGTTACAAATTTCCTTACAACATAGGAAATGCTAAAAAAATATCCAGCCCTGAAACCATGCAATAGCTTTATAATTATTTGGAACGTTAATTATGCTTGATAAAGATGCTAAATTTTTAAAAATCAATCTCAATTTCAAAAATAAAAGTATGTAGAAATTCTAATTTGTGAAATGAGGCGCTACAACCAGGTTTTTCTTGACAATTATACACGCTGCAATAGGCAACCAATGTTAAATTTCTGCAAGTCGTCCCTACTCCTCCGGATGTGATCAAGGTGACAGCCAGCAGGGCATCAGACGAGGGAGAAAACCCGTTTGGGTTTGTCTATTTCTTATAAGGTCCATGGCGCGAACACACCAAGATGCTTAATTGGGGAGTCTAGTCATTAAATAAATTGTATAAATGTTGAGAATTTGGACTTAGACTATAAACACCGGCAACCTCCCCCCCCCCGAAATAGAAAATAAACTCTCTATACAAGTGTCCAGATAGCGAAATATCCAGCTATCTGTCGAAAACCGAAATTACCGGTATTACAACAGCACCCACATTACAATAACAATAGCTTACTAGTTTATAAAATAATATGATCGGTGATAAAAATATAACAACCTGGCAACTAGGTACCTAATCGCCTTTTATAAATTGCCGTGCCGTACACTTAGTACACCAGCTAGTGTGCTCCTGTCTGCCTCGAGTATTGCTGATTACTTGAACGATGAATATCTATCGTATTGTTTAAGGCGTCTTAGGGTAGGTTTCAGTTTTTATCTTGCTTACATTCTTCTGCGTGTTTGGACAACTGAAAACTATACATCAGCGTAAGTTTTTAATAACCATGGAGTTTAATACCGTGCTATAACTACTATTTCTTTAACTATAGGTATATTAAAAATCAATAACCAGGATGAGTAAGAAGGAAACGAAAGGCACATATATTTAAATATGATTGTATGCAAATGGTAATAATATTACAACTCACTTATGTAGTAATTCTTGAACACTTTGTAAAGTTTTTTTTGGGGGGGAGGGAAAAAACACACTGGTCCGCGAAATTTTTTCGTAGGTTTTACCGGTGAAAAAAGGTTGAGAAGCACTGCTCTATAGAGTTTTGCGTTTTCGTCCATGCGAATCTTGCCCTCCCCTCCAACTCCCGTGAAGAAAATGAAAAGTTGGTGCCTGTGTTCATTCTTACATATGACAAAATGGCAAATTTTCCCTGATAGAAAGGGCTAATCCGTTCCCCCCTTCCCGTCCTCACAGAAATTTTCAAGAAAAAAAACCCGTATTTCACTGTATACATTTTAAATAAAAATATAATATAAACGATAAAATAAGGATAAATAGAAATTATATTAAGTAAAATAAAATAAGAACGTACTTCATCAAATGGACTTTTCTTTTCCAAAAGTAGTAAGATTATTGTGCATCGAAAATTTTCTTCGCCAACCACTCAGTGACTCAGTAAATACGAAAATGGAATATCCCTGACGATTGACGGATGGGTGACAAGGCATTGATGGATGAGCTGGAGGGGAAAGGTGGGGAGGGGCAATACCTTCTGTTAGGAGGTGTTGGGAGGGGGCACGAACTCCCATGGTCCCTGTCCTGTGTAAGCATTCAAGGAATATTCCCCTATAAATGCACATTCTTTTGCATTTAAAAAAAAAAAAAATGCTCTGTGTCGTTCGCTGGTCGGCGCCCTTCCCTTGGTCGGCGCCCGCCTGCAAAGAAGGCCTTGTGGGCCCGCTTCCGCCGGCCCTGTCTCTTACAGACCAAAACCTTTGACTTAAATACTCTCTAAATCATTTACATTTTTGGTGAGGAAATGGAAAAGAGAAGTCATAGTAAAGGACTAAATAATAATAACTGTTTAATTAAAATAATAATAATCCTTCCAGATTAAATTAAGTAAAGATTAATGAAGAAAGCATATAATGTTTATAAGTAAAAGCAAAGGCTTTTGTTTCTTTCACTCAAATAAAAAAAATGACGAATTACGAAATGCGTTTCTGAGTAATCCATCTGCATATAGCAGTGATTTATGTATGCTTTTGTTCTTCATTTTAAGAGGGAGAAAATGGCTTATTAAATTGCGTTATTAGATGCTTTGATGTTCATGATTTGCTGCAAATACTTTTTTTTTTTTTTTTTCAAGAAGACACTCTTAAGAATAATATAAAAGAATAAATTGCCTACTTAAATAATTACATAAAACAAACAAAAATGGAACTCTTGTTTACATAATAGAGAAATGAATAAGAATGAAAATTTGGGTGTAAACCTCGCATTAAAGACGTTTTATTTAGGGTGGACCTCTAAAATGACTACATTACTGTCGTAGTTTAATTATTTGACTTGGAGTAGTCATCCTTAATAAAGAAATGAGGTGTTCTTTAAAAGTAACCAACTACGTTCGACACCCAAATTTTGAAAAATAGTACAAATAAATCTATTATTTAACAGCATATTACTAAAATGATAAAACAATCGGTAAACATATTATCAAAGCATAATTTTGGGTTATAAATGTGTTAAATTTCACTACTAGAAATGTTTCCACAAAAATACGTATCATTATTTTACTTTTATATTTATCATTTATGTTTCTTTAAGTTATAAGGAATTAAATGGATTAAAATCTAAGAGATAAAGTAAAATTATCTATTCAATATGCCTGTTTGATTGCATGCACTGGTTAGTTTCTGAAAAATCTTTCTCTTTACATTTACAAAAATTGTTTGAAAAAATTTAGATAAGTACGTAAGCCAATATTTTTAGTCCATTTAATTCACAATATTTCATAAAATATTTGTGGAGAGTTTTATAAAGTAACTATAGTAGTATTTTAAGTTAGTTTTTTCGTAACAGAAAAGTTGAAAAATTCACGTTTTTTCAAAAAACAAAAAATAGACTTCAAAAAACAAGTAATGCAGACACAAACAGAAGTGAAGAAAATGTTGCCAAATAATGAAAACTAAATTGCAAATTTAATATTTTTCCACAAACACTTAATAACAAACAGAAATCTTCAAAATCATCTTATAAACAACATCCAAAGTATTCAGATGAAAAATTATCATTTTAGTGTTATTTAGAGTAGTCTGTATACCTTTCTTAAACAGAAACACCTGGCTTAAGACACAGAACAAGAACAGCCGTAATTCTGTTTCTAACGATCGGAGAAACAAAATAAAAGTAGTTCGGGGAAGATAAATGTAAAAACTTTAAAATAAATTCATAAAAGCATTTTGAAAATTTCCATCAAAATTGATTATTAGAACATAGTAGGATACCTTACTACTCCCAAAATATAGTAAATGAGTATTTAACTAAATTACAAATCAATTAAAGATTAATGAAAAAAAAAGCATATTAGGTTTCGTAAAACGAATGGTAAAATGTATCTGGCATTAATTAATACGTGTTATTATTTAAGGATAGCGTTCAAAAGGTACATAATTCTCCGAGAAATACAAAATCTAATTTAAATCTGCATTATAATTTACCAAATATGATACACATAAGAAGGAGTTGAATTAAATATCAAGCAAAAATTTTGTAAGCTAATAAATTATTAGCATTGATATTCTCTGTAACTTCCCACATATATAACTAAGTAAACCATTTTCGTTTTACTTATACTACTAAAAATTATTGCTAATATTAGAAACACAGTTATCTTTAATAGTCAGCAAATAAATAACAATAGTTTTTAATATTAAAATATATGATGGGGACACCATATGGCTAAACGTATACTGCTATGCTGCTGTTAATTTTTTTTTTTTTTTTTTTTTTTTTTTTTTTTTTTAATTTTGCTGTTCAATTGTACTTAGCGTAAGTGTGAAGAAAATAATGCTTAATAATAAAGCTAAACGACAGAAAAAAATTCGTTCGTAGGGGTGAGTGTAACAGCAGGCTGGTAGACTGCGAGCTTAAAAAAAAACCTGTATAAACCCTTTGGGTTTTTTAACCGTTAAAATCTGAAACCTTTCAGATTTTTATTATTATTACTATTATTTTCTTATTATAAGTTTTCGAGACCTCGGAAGGAGCTGTGAATCTCCCAGTATGTTATATTACAAATAGCGAAGTCTTGGGCACTAAAATTTCATGAAGATATTAAATTTCAATTTATAACGCACAGAATACTGTATTCTTTTAACTTGATTTAGAAATAATATTGCTCACCTTTTTCAAGTATGCGCATTTTATTTTTTAAGTAATAGTTATAAAAACTATATTAACAGTATCTTCATTGTTTTGTGCGTCTAATCTTTGCTACAAAACGATTAATGCGCATCAATATGATCTTTGCGATCAATAAACTAAAAATACCAAAACAAAGATATATCATTATTTATTTAATTGAGATAATTATAGTAGCCCATGATGCATTTTAATTTATTGTTTTAAAAATTAAAACTGAAAATGAAGTAAAAATTTAAGTTATGTTCGTAACAGTGAATATATTTCAAAATATAACATGTTAAAACCGCTGCTTCATTAGCGGCTAATCTTTTAAGCTAAATGAATACATCACTCTTTCGTTCAATTGCCAGTATTATACTTCCTGCGGCTCATATTAATCTTCAGATAAGTATGCGGACTGAGTTGCCGACTTTCAATTATTAATGAAAGGATGTAATTAATGGATTTTATCTAATTTTTTTGCAGATCATTTGTTATCGTTTGATGTTCAAACCTGCTACCTGTCTGAACTTCAATCAGTAATTAACAAGTTGATGAAAAATGTTGCTCACCATAGAACAAATAATCTCGTTCATATTGCTAAAATACATTATTCCTAATGATTCAGTCTCAAATCGCTTATCTCCTTTAATCTTCATTCAGTTTCCAATTACTTTTAACGCGTAGCTGAAGTAAAAGTATGTTTTTAATCTTGCAGAACTACGACTCAGATGAAGGCTGTATTCTTGTTATTTAAATGTTCTATTACAGATGCTTAGAGCATATTTTTAAAGAGCTAAAAAGAAATATAAAATAGGAAGCAAATGCAGAATTCTTAAAACAGGCTCATGATCTTATTTGCGATAGGCATCTTCCTGGTAATGTGCCTTGAATTTAATTTTCACTCAGATGAAATGCTTGTGGTTTAACATGCTACCTCACTTGGTATCTATTTCATCGCATTTTAGGTATAAGTATAAATTTAAGAGATTCTCTGCGCTTTCACCCGGGATTACTTCGCATTTTGAAAACCAAGCAACTTCCTCCGGTCTTGCTTGCTTCTCGATGATTAATTTCCAACTAACTGAAGGTAGTTTTGAATCTCGATACCAGATTTAAAATGACTTTTCATAACATTTAATTGACCTGTCTACAATCAAGAATCATTCCTGGTTGAGAACATTTATACATAAAAAAAAAAAAAAAAAAAAAAAAAAAAAAAAAACTGAAAGGTTTCAAATTTTAAATTACGTCCAAAGAGGCCTTTTTTCTTAACATTTTGTGTATTACCTTTATTTATTAAATATCATGTTCTTTGCACTTAAACCATAAAATTCAGTTCAAGAGCAATATAGCAAAATAATTTTAAATTGAGCATATCTTTAGAATTTCCGATACGCAGTCTCACGCGCTGTAGATAAAAATGGTTTTTCTGTACAACGTTGCCATTTCTCGCTTTGAAATCGTTTAGTTTTTTAATCAAAAAGTCATTGAAGTGTTACAAAATATGAAATCGATAATAAAACAAATTTCAAATTGAAATTAGGGCTTACACATGCCCTACGGAAGCTTACGTTGATCAAATTTTGATAGCTCCAGGTACCGCTCTTTTATCACAATGCGAGAAATATACACACCTTTATGCAGATTATTCATTATTTAATTTCTTCAGATATAATACAGGGCGTTAATATTTGATGGCAATGATTTGAAAAGTGGTACAGCCTTTTAAATGTTTTAACGCAAAATCGCAAAACGGAAACAATAGTCCTTCAGGGCAAATTGCTCCTTTGGACTAAAAATATCGGAATAAATTACAGTACCGATTTTATATAAAACTTTATGCATTTCTTTATTAGTTGGAAATGAAATAATAATTTTGAAAATGAATTTTATGAGCTAAAACAGTACATTATTCTTAAATAATAATTACAAGCTATTAAATAATAATACATTACAAATGAGAAACTGGCTACACTTTTGATATCACTGTTAGTGTGTAACTTTTATTGCATTTCCCCGTGCATGCTGCCGTGATGTAACTGGTAGCATGTGCAGATAATAGCTGGAAGATCCTAGTTCGAAACAGGGAGGGAGAATAATTAATTTGTCCCGTTCCCAACTTTCGACAAAACGTATCGTAACAATGGGACGTGCATGTAACGGATGCGAACTAAAATTTGGTAGACGGTAACTCATTACAGCCTAGATTTCTTCTCCTGGGTCTTGTTTCTTTCTGCAGTCATTATTTTTGTGGAGGAGAGTATAATAAATTATCGCATTCCTTCATCTACGCTCTCATGGTGTAACAGGTAGCAATTCGAATCCCAGTGAATGCATTTTTCGCGTTTAGCATTTCGATAAAACCTCAACTGTTTTGTAATCGTAAAGGAACATGACGAATGGTATATTTCAGAACTTAAAATTTCACTTTTTCTTTTGAAGTAAATGCCGTGTGCCCCATTTCAAATCATTAGCTAAGATGGAGTTGAATACTCTATAACCAGATTGGGCAATAGCAGATCAGAATGAACACAATCGTATACGGCATGAGACATGGAATTTTAATTCAGCATTATCGCTCTCAACTATACAAAAAGAAAAAAGTATTGCTTACAACTGGAATCCAGAAACATAAACCTCCGGAAAAAATCGTTCAGAAACATTGGTAATATTTGGGAGCGTTCAAAATGGAGAGCAGTTTGAAGCAATAATTTTTGTGCATGCTTCTTCAATTCAGACTTCGCGCTGGCACTATCTCACTTCTTCGAGCCATAATGCTGTCATTATACAATGCGGCCAAACAGGAATCATACTTCTCACACAGCCTCTATGTCGAAGATTTTCTGATTCCTTATATAGTTACTGATATGTATATTGCACAAATTAAAGCTAATTAAATTAATAATTTAAAATAATTACTTGATAACTATTTAATGACATTCTAGAGATCAGGTATATGAATGTGCTATGCAAAATGAATTCATTTTTGATGGAATGGCTGAATTATATGTGTGATAGTTTCCAAAAAAATAATCCTTCCCCTAAAAAAATTGTAAATTTAAGAATTATGTTTTTCCTCTAACTGGAGAATAAAAAAAAGTATCTGATGTGAACACTACGTGACTTTCTTGTTAGGCCTTTTAAATGATACACATTTCTGCAGCATTTCATTTAAACTTATTTCCTTGCTTTTGATTAGAGATATACTTCTCAATTAGTTAATTCAGTTCTCACTTCGCGGCAAAGCAAAAATACATAAAAACTCACATTAAAAATTGTAAAATACAGAAAAACATAAAACGCCAAATACAGTAAAAAACAGTTAGTTTTTTCCAGTTAAAACTATAGTTTCTATTCCAAAACAAACAATTCTGCCAGCGGGAAGGAAGACAGATTTTCCAGAGCACAAAATTGAAAGTTTAAGTTTAGTTCATTCGGCAAAAATACACTGAAGCTGGTGCACAAACTGAATTAATTCACATTCTACTAAGTTTCAAATGTAAACAAATACCGGCCGCGTTAGTCTTAGTATCTTTTAAAAATTTTTTAAATAATTGATAATTCTACAACTACTTCATGCAGATTAATTAAGGGCATTAGAACCTTAATCGGAACATAAGAACAACATAATTCGATATCTATTAAAGCAAAAAATTCAAAATTTAGCAAATTAAAATTCTGAGCTCACCGAGGCTTGTAACAGAGTGGGTACATATATATATTTGGTATTGTCGATTGCAACCAAAACTGGAGATGCACACCTATATATTATAGCAGATCCATATAGAAAATTTCAAAGTTCTACGGCTACTTGTTTCTGAGTTATACGAGATTTATGCGTACATATTTACATACAGACATCACGAAAAAAGTCTCTTCTGAAGCCATTTTAAATCCATTTTAAAGTCCTTTTTTCGAAAATAAATCCCTTTGTTTTGTCCGTATGTATAGCAATCAAGCAAAAGCATCGTTCAAATGGATTCGAGACCGGTCAAAATGGATATTTTCGTTGAAATATGATATCCGAAATTTTTCGCGATTACAATACTTCCTTTACATTGTATAAGGAAGAAAAAAAGGCAAACTAACGGGGGTTAAATTTTTAGATGAATATGGTATATATAAATGGTATTAAAATTTAAATGAGGGAAAATTTTAAGAGTAAGTCATTTTGAAAATACCCTGTTTTTTCTAACCTATTAAAAATGCTATTATGAGAGGGCGTGATTTTGATCGGGCAATATATTTTTATTCAGAGCATGAGAAGAAAATAATTCCTTGCCAACAGTACAAAAAATCATTAAAAAGCAAAATCGCGTTTTGCGGTTTTGCAGCTGAGGATGATGATTCGGTAAAACCATCGAAACTAGTCTTGTGAAAATTTTGAAAATATAACGCTGATTTTTGTTATTTGCCTTCTGAATTAGTCACTGTATTTATGTCAATTTCATCTTTCAATCAGGTTTTTCATGATTGTTTCAATAGTAAAGTAATTTTTAAATAGAACGATCAAAATGAAAAGTATACATAGTAGTTACCTTCTTGCAATCTGACTTGCTAACATGATACCGAGACTGTTAATAACGTTAATATACGTAGACATTAGGAATCTGAAATATTATTGAGGAATTTAGTGAAACGATTTTACATTTACTTTTAATCATTTATAGCAAATGACTACGTTAACTGCGCACCAATCATGATATTTCAAATGAATATTATTAAATCTCGTAACGCGTAATTACATTTAAATACATGCCTTCCTCAAAGTATAAGGAAAATACCGCCATTCATTTCTAAAATGATGAGTCGCGTGTATGGAGTTGATGCTACCGACTTTTAAGCACATTACAGAGGGTTAAAGAACCTGAAAGCGAGTTAGACTTTAAAAGGAAGCAAGACAAACTAACCTGAAGTCATGGTGACTCCCAGACACAAGTGCCTAAATGTTGAAAAATGATCCTCGCATGATTATTTGCACGTGTGTAGGTGAAGTGAGCACAAACAGGGAAAATGAGGGTTGGTTAGAATTTAGAGAGCAATAAAAGCTGTTAAGAAAGAAAGAACGAATACAAGCAAACAAGGAAGACTTTCGCCATACTTTTAAATTAAGGCAGAACATCCTAAGTCTTTTGAAACGGATGTTGGAAAAGGAGAAACAGAAATCGTGATTCTCATTTTGTTTATAAGCATATGTTAGAGATAGCAATTCGACTGAAATTTAAAAAAGGTGAAGTTTATAAAAAAACACTAATTGAATTTGGTGTCACGTTTGAAATAAATATCACAATTATTAAGTTCAGTATCTCAAAATAGTTTATTAATTCTCCGCACCGAATTTTGAGGTAAATTCTCTTTGTAAATAAAAATCGTGAATGACGCTGTGCATTTGTTAAAAATGAATTAGCTATGCCAGAACTGCCTAATGGCAGTGCATATGAAAACCAAGTTAGATAACGAAGCAAATGGGCCTAAACCGTGACTAATTGTTCATTCTTCAAATAAAAAATAAAATACCATTTTGGGACATATTTTACTGCAATATATTTATGTCGCTAAATTTTAAGGCGAGAAATATGATGCAAATCAATTAGCATGTGAATACACAAGAGATGTTGAAGAGCAAAATGAAAGTTTTCAATAATTTTTCAAAAGTCTTGGAATAGATTCTTAAGATGGTCAAAATCATGAAACGGCATTCGCGTCGAGTATTCAACAAACTATTCTATTAACCATAATAAAAATAGTACTAAAATTTTTCATCTTTTTGAAAACCAGAACTCTTCTAGATAATATTGTCATGATTTGTTTCTTAATCTTGGGAGTAGAAGTGATTTTCAACAATGGAGCCATTTTTCCTTTTTCATAAATTCAGTTCAATTACTTTGTTAACATTTGAGTATCATGAAAATAGCTATAATTTGCAGCAATAGCGCGATCTTTCGTTTTCTATAATTTCACTTTTTCTAATATTTACAGTATTTTAAGCAGAGTGCGAACAAATATCCATTTTAGAAGAAATCTTTATTAAGACGATAATCAGACAAAGATCGTAGTTTAATCTTATTTCAAATAAAAGATTATTGGCTAAAACCAAGGAGGTTAGAATAAATGGAGTAAGCCTCCTACGGGTGCCCCATCCAATGAAAATGAAGCCTTGAAGCATCACGGTATGATATCTCAATTTATCATGGACGCTACCATGAGCGACCTTCTAGTTGGGTTTGTTTACATTCTAATCGATGTTGTCTACAGGTTAGGTTTCATCATAGAATGTTTGTAAGTCTCTCGTTTTAATTTTAATACTTAACATAAAAAACTTTCTACTTACTGCATATAAAAATCACAAAGATTGTAAATAACTGTTTCAAATTCAATAAAATCTAGATACATGAAGATGTGTAAATGGTAACTGTACGACATGGTAAAACCTAGAACGCCAGTGGAAGTTTCAACGGTATTTTACGCAAATAATGCCTAAAGACACTTTTCTGAAGTTTCGATGTTGATATTTGTTCTCAAATTCAGCTTAATTTTACTTAACAATATGTTTTGAAGTCTTATTCATATACCGCTTTATGGCGGCCATGATAAGTCGTGATGTTACGTTGTAGAGTTCCTCACTTTGTAAATGCTAAGTTATGTTGAACGTGAAAATTCTTAAGACCTCTTAAGCGGATAATCGCTTGAGTTCGTGTGACAAGAAACAACAACATGAAAGGGTAAATAACCCTTTATTATTCAAATAAGATTTAACACAACTCCATCTTGGAGTGTACAATAAAAGCCGACACTTGGTCTTGAACTTAAGAGGATAAGAAGTTAACTAAAACTAATCTAAACTAAGAGCTTTGGCCGAAGCTATCAAGATTCTAACCTAGTTGGCCCCTTAAAGCTAATTGACTGCAAAGCTATCAAGGGCCTGAGTAACGGCCGAGCAGACGCGCGCAAATCAGAAAATCTGATTCTCTTTAACTCAGCGAACTTCGCGGTTAAATACCGCTCTTCCTCATTATGTATTCAAAGTGATTCTAAAACTACGTTCTGGCCGGAAGTAGTAAGTTGAAGTTAAAAATTTGACAGGAAAGGAACTTTAGCTTAAAATTTAACTGTTAATAAAATTAACATAATCCTCAGAACGCTGTTGACATTCCCTTGGTTTCATTTTTGTGACGCCATTTAGCTGAAACAATCTCATTTTTTAATGTTTAAATGTGAGCAGTTCAGTTACAAGACTAAAAATTAACATTGATATTATTTTAATTTGAAAAATATGTTGCTACGAGTAGAATGACCATATCACACAGTCACTGCTGTTATTCTGTAATGCGAATTTCCTTAAAACAATGGATTAAACAATTTTTTTCGTGGTTTGTTAAATCTATAATTTTAGTAAGGTTTAGGTTATTTCTTTAGGTAAGGTTAGTTTAGCTTTAGATATCGTTTCAGGTTATCGTGTCATACATCGTATCATATTGCAATTAGCTAGTAACACATGTTTTTCGCTTATTATGGGGTACTTCTGTTAGTGGCATATATAATTATATGAGAAAGTTCCAATGTACTATTTTATTATAGGCTTTGTAAAAAAATCAAGAAAAATTTCTCCTTTGTGTCCTTAAAACTTACTTCCTGTACATGAAGTGCCTATCACCTTATCAATTTACCTTGGCATTTTGGCTGCATAAAATCTATTTCCAAAAATTAGACTGAAATTTTATACTAAACTAATATATTTCAAATAATCCCCCCAAATTGAATTTTGCCGAGCGAATTCTATTCTGTGTTGACTTTGTAAATTAGAAGACAATTAACTAGCGCATAGTTATTTTGAAATATTCCCATTTGGCGACATCAACTTTAAGCTTAACATTTGACCTAGTTTAATCATCGAAGGAAAATGCTAGGTATTTCAGTCTACGCCCAACGTACGGAAGTTATGTTTGAAATCCATTTTACTTTTGACCTGTCGCAGGTAAATAAATAATTACTGCTGCAGTATTTTAAATTTGATATTGAAAAGCATTAAAGCTAGAATCCTATGCAAACAGCAACTTAAAGAATAATCTTACGAGGCATAATCTTATGAAAAGTAAAATTTCTTGCATTGGTTCATTTGACTTCTAATAAATATCATTGATATTTATTAGATTTAATAATTATTTTATTATATTTAATAATTTATAATAATTTAAAACTATTTTAAAACAAAATTTAATATCATACGAGATAGGAAATATTTTTGCTATATCCTCTTTTTTACATTTCTTTTTAGAGATTTATTTTGCATTTAGGTGGAAAAAAAAATCCTCGCTGAAGGAATTTCTTGATTATGCAAACCAGCTATTCATACGCTTTTCTTATTTGTAGATAAATATTTACGGAATGATAAAGAAATATAGATTTTATATTCGAGTCATACTATATTTGCGTGCGTGTATTTTGATATCCTATATTTCAGTGCGTGAGTTTAGTTTTGAGAAAAGGCCTTACAAATTGAAACATCCTGTAGAAAAGGTATAATGGAAACTACAGAATGTTGCAATAAAAGGTACAGCATTATAAGGAAATAATTTTTAAAACTAAATGCATATCTTATGTGTGGAATTGACTTGCTTCTTTTTCACATATAAGTATTTTAGTTTACATTGCAGTGTGACTTAGAATGTAATGTGAAGAATCTGCATCTACATCTTACAAAGATTTCTTAAATTGTTATTTATTTTATCATAACTATACATTGCAACAGATCAAAAACGTACTGGGAATAAAGAACCTTTCAAAATTTTTTTGAAAGAAATGTTTAATTTTAACTAACTGTTTTTTCTTACATGTCAAATCTAATAGCTACATAAAATTAAAAAAGCTTAAAATTAACTTTAAACACTGCTAAATAATTATAAAATTATACAGCTCTGGTATACTAACTTAAGTTATTGATCAAAAAGGTATCAGGCCACGCAAATCTAACTTTTAATTATAAAACTCTGTAACTGTTCCTTGATAACCTCCTTTACGTTTTATGACTGCATTCAGCCTTTCGAGTGTGAATTTCACCAGATTTTTATTAAAAAAATCCTTCTACTTTTCCCCATTCTGCTATGATTTTTTTTTTTTTTTTGGTTGAAGTTTATTTTTGTTGTAAATTTCAAATTTATTAATTTTATTTTGCATCATTCCAAATGTGCTCGATAGGACTAGGACCTGGACTCTGCAGAAGTATTCCGATTGCATGTGTACAGTTCCTCAAAGCCCACTGTGTGCAAATATGAGCATTATGTTTCAGGTCATTAGCCTGATAAAGTTTGAAATTTGATAATATGCCCGTTTTTTTTAGTGCTTGTTTCAAATTTTGTTTCAAAATACTTAAAATACACAAATGTGTCCATTTTACCATTAATTAAATGAAGATATCCAGTACCGCTAGGCTAGCACTCATACGGCTCCAGACCATGTGGTTACTTCCCAACTTTCTTCATTTCAAGTACAGTATTAGGTTTTCGCCATTTCAATCTTTATTTATCTTATTATATTAAAAGATCTTATTATATTATATTATTTATCTTATTATATTATATTATATTATTTATCTTATATTATATTACATTATTTATCTTATTATATTATATTCTTTATTTATCATTTCATTTATCTTTACATCACTTTTAAAAATAGTGTGCTTGGTCTCATCTACAAATATAACTGATTTCGAAAAATCTCGGGGCTTTTCGATATAGTTTTAGAAAACTGTAATCTTGGTTTTTGTTTAATTGATTAAGACGAAGCACACGAAGGCAATCTACCTAAGGAGAGGGATACCTTCGGGGAGGATGTTCTAACGGAAACCGGCTCGTATACACGTTACACAGGGAGAAAACCAGAAAAAAAAAAAAAAGTCCATGCAGCCAGCCCGTTCGCCGGGATTCAAACCCCGGACCGAACAACCAGTGTTCAGCGATTCGGCCGCTTGTTGGGCCAGAGAATTGCAGTTAACTTTTCCATTTGCTTCACTAAGGAATTATATTTTCTAGCGACTCGCGCATGAAAATTGCACTTTCTTAATACCTTTCGTACAATTGCATTAACTCAGGGATGGCAAAACTACGACACGTGTACCGTATTTCAGTGGTGCGCCATAGGTACATATTAACTTGCTTTTATTCACTTACATTCACTAAAAACAAAGTTTAAAAAAAAAGAAAAAAATCAAGACTAACGGCTATCAAAAGCGGGTTTAGAAACGAGCACAATCTTTGAAACCATTAATAAGTAAACACCAAATTAATAAGCTAATAACCAAACAACAAGTTAATAACTAAACATGCTAATAAGTTATTAACTAAATAGGAAATATGATTATAAAATACAATTCGATAGTTTGAAATTAGAGCAAGGGTTTAAAGATGATTTTTTAAAAAGAAACATAACAAGTGTCACACTGGACACCCGAAAATAATAAACCGTAATTTAACTGACACACTAATCGAAAAAATTTTCGCCAGCTTTCCATTAGCAGGTTTGTTAAACTTCTGATGCGTTTTTGAAGTCAAGTTTACTGCATTGGTTTTAGGATTATACATAATATTCCTAAATATCCACCATTCCCTGCTTTCAATTAAACGAGTTAGACGTCCTTTAGATGATTTATTTTCTATTGCATTTGCCTCCTTGTGTTTCGAAATAATGTTATTTAACTGTAGATTAACATGCGTTTAATATTTTACTTATTTTTCTGTCAACTTTTCCATGTTTCCAGTAACGAATCAAAAGTTTCTAACGTCATAGACATTTTAGAAATTTTCCGATCCATGTTGGCAACATAACTCTTAAATACCAGTCTTTAGCTCGAAACAAAGTTCAAACTTAAATGAGTTTAGAAATCATTTCATGCAGTTATTCTGCCAGAATCGCCAAATTTAACACACTTGTTTCTACAATGCCCTAATTCTTTTTATCATTCGTATTTAGTGAAAATTATTTAAAATATCCCTTTGATATATTAAGTTTATTCAATGCTGACTTTTATAACAGAATTAGTTGAGTGTTTATATACAAAAATAATATTAAAAAATTTTACTTTTGAAACAATAGTTTAATTTTTTTAACTGAACAACTAAAGATGGCCTTTGCCCCAATACCTTTTTTAACAGCTGGGGAAGGATGGATGGGTCTAGGGATGGAAGATGTTTGATTTGAATCTCTGTTCTAAAGATTATTGCTGTTATTAGAAAAGCATTTAATTTGAAGGACATTTGAAGAATACAAAAAGAAACAAGCAAAATCCAAAAGGTTAATTTCAATTATCCAAAAGGTTAATTTCAATAATAAAATAACAGGTTTATTTAAATCAAGAAGGGAAAAGGGCATTGCGTAAAATTCAGTCTGGTCCAACTGTTGTTAACTTTAAAACGGGTAAAGGCGGTCGGATCAAACAAATGGTACGAAAAAAGCACTTGCAGTTAAGGAAACAAAACACTCCTAAATTCCACGAAATTTATTTCTTCTTTGCGATTACGGATGCTTATGAATTTATATGTATAATCATAAAAGACATAATTTTTAATGATGTAAATATTTCAAGGAGAAATCATACTTTAATATGAATATATATATAAATGATATTCTAACTGTAGTATATATAATTCATTATCTTTCTTTTATTTCACATATCGTATTAAACGTTTTAAAGGAACATTCCAAATTTTTCATGCAAAACTTTTAAGTATGTTGTATTTCGTTTTTTATTTTTAACATGTCTAATCGAACTATATTGGGCAAAGTAATGATGATATGTTTTCAACAAATAAATTCTTGGTTTAAAATACTTCCTAAAACCCATGAAATAGTGTTCAATTATTTTTTGTCCAAAGGGGCTTTGTCTCCGAAGGACTATTGTTTTCGTTTTGCGATTTGCGTTGAATCACTGTAAATGTCCGTTTCACTTTTCAAACTGTTGCCACCAAATGTTAGAGTCCTCCATTATATTTGAAGAAATTAAATAATGAAAAATCTGCATAAATATATGTATATTTCTCGCATTGTGATAAAACAACGGTACATAGAGCCATCGAATTTTGAATGACGTAATCCTCCTACGAATATGGGCATGTGGAAGACCAAATTTTAAATTTGGAATTTGTTTTATTATCGATCTCATATTTTGTAAAACTTTAACGAATTTTTGATTGCCAAACTCAAGGATTTCAAAGCTAGCAATGGCAACACTCTACGAGGGAAAAAAAAAACCTGTTTATCTTCAGCGCGCGGAACTGTGTATCGGAAAAAGAGAAGTTCATTTTAAAATTATTTTGCGTCATTGCTATTGAACTGAATTTTGTGGTTTAAGTGCAAAGAACATGATATTTAATAAATAAAGGTAACATACAAAACGTTAAAAAAACGCCACTTTGGACGTAATTTAAAATATGAAAACTTTCAGATTTTTTTGTTTTGTTTTGTTCTTTTTATATGTTAAATTTATATCCTTACTATTCATATAAAATATTCTGAATCACCTTCTAAAAAATATACTCTCTTTCCCGACTTGTGTTTAAAATCTAGCATAAAATGTGAAATATCAATGTAGAGAGCGCTGACCCGAGAAATGCATATGTAAAATGTTTTTTAAGCTACCGTCAGAATACACAATAAAATCCTGAAACCGTTCTGGCAGATTTATATTTTTACTGTCCTTTGCCAAAAATTAATTTTATTAGACTTAGGTAACTCTGAGATTTTATCTGATCTCTTTGAACTTTTTATATAAAAGTGATTAAGATCTGATAGGATCTTCATACTTTTTTCTGACAGTGCTTCTGCTTTCAGTGCTCACGATGCAACGTGGGTTAGAAGGGTATGGATACTGATAAAAATTTCTGTAATTCCACACAGGTTGATAGAATGCTCATAAAAAATGCAGTACGTCTGCAGAATTAATAAAATTTACTTTAGACAAAACATTTGATAACCGAATATCCATATGACAGCTGTCAGGTTATTTTTAAATTTTAGTATCCGAATGTATATGTTATATTTAATCTTTCAAGAGTCTTGATATGTGTCTTGATCATGTTTGCCTTGATCTATAAATAGAAACTGATATAAAGTTTTCACATAAATAAACATTTCAAAAGGGGAACTGAAGTTCTGAAATGAATATAAATAAACACAAATAGCGTTTTTTTTATAATTATTATGTTAGGTTTTACTGTTTAATGTAGAGATCTCGTTTTCTATACATGCTGTAACATCATTCAACTGCGTTTATTTTTTTATTAAAATGCAAAACAATACACAGATTAGGAATAATGCATAAATTATTTTTTAAATGGCTACACTTTTAGATGTGCATGTAATTTTACATGCATTTAAACTCAGATGTATATAAAAATTATTTGAGCAAAGTGTATTGAAACAGCTCTTTAGAGGAACAAAACTGAGAAAATGTAATTCCTATTTTTTAAGTAGAAGTATATTTATTTGTCATTTTTCGAAGTAACGGAAGTGAATATTTCGTCTTTATGCATTTGCATTTTTCTGATATTCAATTTATTTGATGTTTAAACATTTTTTGTTTTCAAAAGCTTTTAAGATTTCAAATTCATTTATCATTCAGTTATGAAATCCATCATCGTGTTCTTTGAAGACAGAATAACTAAAAGTATTACTAATAGGATAACGCTAAATGATTAATATAAAACTGTAGAAAGTTTTATAAAATTGGAAGCTTAAGGAAAATACTTAAAAGAAATGAGCAAATGTTAAGATTTATGAAAGTGTGCTTTACGGTATTAAATAACAAAACATTTTTAACATAAAAAAAATTGAGTGCAGACGCTTGTTAGCACATTTATTCATTTCGAGAAGCGATGATGCACACTGAAATATTTTGAGAACGAATCTTCATAGAGTGTTAGATACAAATATTTATATATAAAGAAAACTAGTAATAATATAGCCACAGTTTCAATTGAAAATAGAATTAGCAGTGCTCCTTATGAAGCATAGAGTATTAAGTTGATTTTTTATTATTTTTAATTATCCAAATTTATGTTTTTAATAGAAACAATTATATTTAAATATCGCAGACAACAATTAATGAAGTCAAGAAACATGTCTTACTGGCCAAAACTAATTTTGTATTCCATCAGAAAATTATGTTCGTGCAGAATAAGCACAAGTAGATAATTTTTACTGCAAATATATTGTAGTATTAATTTTTACTACAAATATATTGTAATTTGTTTTCCCCCATGTGTAACGTGTATACGAGCCAGTTTCCCTTAGAAAGTCCTCCATGAAGGCATCCCTCCCCTTAGGCAGATAGCCCTCGAGGCTTTACCATAATCACACGAACCAAAGCGAACCTTCATTTAGTTTCTCCTGTATGGCGGTTTTTTTTTTTTTTTTTTTCAGCAAAAATTTGATGAAACATTGAGTAAAAATTCTTTTATTTTCCGCAGATAGCAGAATAAAATCTATGTGAATTCACAAATTCTATGAAGCATTTTCTTCCTTCTTTCCGAATATCCTAGTAGTGAAACTGTAAGCATGTTTGATGCATATTCGGGAAGTCCGGAGTTCGAATTCCGGTGAGAGCATTGTTTATTTCTTCGATTTCCTCGCTTCGAAAAATTTTAAATGACTGTACAGTGTCCCCCGAGTTAAAAGTGGACGATAATTTGACACCACCAGGATTTGGCGATTGGGTTTTCTAATCCCCAGTCACCCGTTAAAAGGGGAAGTATATTTTCTCCCTCCTTTTCGCGTGTCTTTGTGGTATAACTGGAAGCACGCTCGACGCTATCGTAATCGATAGATCCCGGGCTGACGCATTGTTGGCCCTGGTTCGAATCACGTAGCAAGCTTGGATCTTTGTAAAAGAATATTGTCCTTGTGGCAGGGAGAAATTCAAATACTCGTGGCGGAAAGTCCTTTCGACTGGCTTGGTGGTAGGAGATCTTCAAACTCGTTCCCATGAGTTCCCCTTCAAAGTTGGTACGGGATTAAGCAAAGCCATACTGCCACGTGTATAATGTCCAAGATCCATGCCAAGGATAAATGCAATTCTACGCTCCTTGCCACGATAAAATTTGTGAAATTCTGATATTACTCTCAGACAAGCGAAACAAGTCACGAGAATAACAAACTAAATTAAGCAATTAGCTGTGGACATACAACTTTCACTGATATCATATACTCCATGTTTCATATTTTTATCTTTGATAAAGCTAAACATTTATTGGTGTACAATGTGCATTGTCCTTGAATTCCCTTTTCTATCATAGCTCTGGTCAGTGATCTAATGCATAATATCGCTGAACAATGGTAGTAAAGCCAAAGTTCAAATCCACTCAGATGAAATGGTACTACGATATCTGCATAGGTGAATATGTACCTAGTTTCCCTTAAAAAGTCCTCCATGAAGGCATCTTTAACCTTAGGCAAATAGCTTTTGCGTACTTTGTTGTAACTGATCAAGCGAATGAACAATCTTATCATAGCGTCAACACATTGATGCGCCATTTCTAATACTACCTGGATAAAGCATCATTTCAGTGAAAATACTTGAATATTACGCGGCTCTTCTCTATGGCAGTTCAAGAATTGTAACGTCATCCAAATACTGAAAAATGTTTTAATACTAATTTTACATCAGACTTTCTGTATTACTTGACGGTATCGTATTTCTTTGATATTTCATTCTGTTCTTTTATATTCTTTCTAAAACGAAATTTATTATAGCTTTTAAATCTCGTTTCTTTTTACACTAAAATGTACACGATACATTTACTGAATTTTTTCTTTACAGTAAGTGTGTAGTCGACGAGTTCTTTCTGAATATTTTGCAATGCATTTGAAACCAAATAAAAAAAAAGATAAATGTAAATTCCAGAAAGAAGATAAGCGTGTTAATATTTTTCTCCTAATTCGCGGCATAGAAAACTTAAGAAAGACCTTTTTGCATTTTTAAGGCTTAAGAGGTAATCATGATAAATGCGTCTATTGTTGCAAACTGCCTTTCAGTTGATTGGCCTTGTAAGTGTTAAATGTAGCAGCAGATATATCGGATGGGGATATAACTTTTCCAAGTATCTATTTCCTGATCATATCTATAAGATCCTGTCGATTAAAGTGGAAAATATATTATTAGCGGCTACGTTATTTTTTGTAAATCAATCAGCTTTAATGCGAGGAACAAAATGAGTAATTTGTTAAAAGTTCCAATTACAAGATAGAGAATCTCTTCTCAGATTAATTTGTGAAATATTTTCGCTGTTGATACATTATGTACCTCATCGTACTTACCCTAACACGATACGCTAGAATATTAATTGGTCATCTTTAGTGCGATTGAGTAAAACAACGATAAATGCCGGAAAAGTAATGCATTATTAATTGTAAATAAATAAATATCATTTATTACATTCGGCCTGAATATATTACATTAAAATCTCTAGTTTACTAAGAAAACCTTTAAACGTCTCAGATTGCTCTTTGTTTCTTGGCTAAATTTTGCTCAGTTAGGAATACTTCCTGAGACGTATGTGTTTCACAGTCCACGTCGCTTCTTCTCTATGCACGGAAAAAGTGTTTTAATTTTTTTGTACAGCTTCGTAAGACTCGGTGCAGATCGGTCTGTTCTCTTGGTTCTGTTTTATTTTCTCCATCTTCTTCCTCCATAACTAACACTAGTAGTTCGGTCCGAGGTTCGAATCCGCGAATGGGCTGGATGCATGAGCGTTTTCGTGGTTTTCCCTATGTGTAACGTGTATACGAGCCAGTTTCCGTTTAAAAATCCTCTACGAAGGCATCGCTGTCTTTAGGCAGATGACTCTCGAGTTCTTTGCTATATTGGAATAAACCAGAGAAAGAGTCATCAATAATTTGTTACATAGTGGACGGCTGGTAACGTCTTTTAACACTAATAGTTCGATCCGAATTTCTAATCACGGCGAATGGGCTGGCTGCATGCATGCACTCGAGAATTTCGTGTGTTGTAAACACCACCAGCTTTCCTTAGAAAGTCAACTATAAAAGCATCCTTCTCTGTAGACAGATAGCTCACAAGTTGTTTTTCTGGGATAATTAATCAATTAATTGAAATCTCCATAATTCGTCAACCAAAACCATGTGTAGACCTCAACCAAAACCTTGCTTCCAAACCTTTAAAAATAGCACGAATAAGCTATCTAAAACTAACATACTTCATCTTATTTGAAATAATATTTGGAAGCTACGTTAATAACAGAGATCGGAATCTTTTTGTATTATTAGATTCTCATACTTAAAGTCCGAAGTGTAGGTAATACAAATTAGAAATACGGTATACTCTCGATTATCCGACTGCGGATTATGTGGCGGTGGCTACGCATGCACACTCAATGCTATGCACGAGAGTGTGTAAAAATAAACATGTGGGAGCCCGAGCAACGCTGAATTACGTGTTTAGGTTTACTGATGGACCAAAATATAATATCATCAATGAAACGACTTGGCGGGTCTGTTCTTCTCAAATCTTTTGCTAAGGAGGATGATGATTTAATGAAGTTCTGGAATAAGTTGACTGTATTGAATGCTATACACGTTTCAGCGAAATCTTGGTCGAAAGTAAAACCAATAACACATTGGTTCGAAAATGGAGGAAGATCCTTCTTAATACAGAAATAGTTATCTAATTATGAAAGCGACAAAGTAATAACTGAAGTTGTATACCAAAAACTGAGAATGTATGATTCTTCGAAAATATCGATCGGGAAAACATCGTGGAATGGTTCGACGGTAATTCGACTGCGTCGTGCTTTTAATGCTTGTGTGATGCGGATATCATTTCAATAGTCAGAAGAAAGGAAACGCCAGAGAGTGATACTGAAAATATAAGCAAAGAAGATACTGATAATTACATTAGTTCAGTATGATAATTTTGATTATTCGAGTTTTTTAATTATCTGTGACCTAGTTCCCCGGCTTTAGCCTGGATAATCGATACAACACTTCATGTAATTCAATTTTCTTTTCAAATTATTCATGTTAGAAATGAAATAGGAAGAATGAGATTTATAAATGATTAATGCTGTAAAATATTGTTTCGAAAAATGACGTATGAAATAATAAATTACGATATCTATAACAGATTTCATTCGGGACCAAAAATGGAAAATGCCACATGCAGGAAAACAATCAAGTATAGATAATCGATAATATTAAACTGCAAGAATTACCAAAAGACTTTAAAGTAAGAAACAAAACAAAGACAAGCAAAAAAAAAAGAAAGACTTTATTTTACTATAAATTGGACGCAGCACACGACGGTCGTCATTTCCGTGCTTTAGAATCAATATGCAATTTTGAATTTTTATGAATATAAGAGTAAAATTATTTCATTAGGTAATAAAGATAGATCCATTATGATGAACAATGTAATGCACAATTAAAAAATATCCTGTGAAGAATATTAAAGGAAATAATAAAACTTACTCTGAAAATGTCAACGTATTACGGATGAATAAATCAGTAATTTTAGACCTATTTTAAAAATAATGGAATTATATTTACTTAAAAAATAGGATTTTTGAAACCGCAAAATCGATTGTTTTTAACAAATCATTAAAAGTAATTAATTAAAAACATTTTATGCGATAATCGTAAATAATAACTGGTCATTTTATACTCACCTAGAGTTAGCACAATCTGTCAAAATTTCTTGAAATTTTGAATTTTGAAATTTTAAGAGAAATTGAGAAATATATTAGTACTGCATATACAATCATTCTAGTTTTAAATTACTTGAGGACAACAAAAAGTGACGTTAAAATAGTATATTATTCAAATTGTATATTAATTGCAGTTCTATAAGTTATCAGAAATATATCAGAAATGCACAATAATTGGCCATTTGATACATATACAGTGCGTTCACAATTAATTAAAATTTCTTGAAATTATTATTAGCTAGTTTAAAATAACACGCGGAAAAAATATTAATTGGGAATTCAAACAACAAAAATTAGCGTTACATTTGTAAATTTTCACTGTGAAAATTTGCAAATATAACGCTGATTTTTGCTATTTGACTTCTAAATTAATATCTTATTAGCTAGTTCAGACCAGATTGTACTCAAGCTGAAAAATCACATTTTTATGAAATTTTAATTGAAAAATTAAATATCCGTGAAATCTTTAGGCTCATTATTTTTTGGTCAAATTAATAAATATATAGAAAAATATGCTTGTATATTAAATTTCTGTTATTTGTCTATTCTAGTCTAGCATCTGTTTTTTATCATCTGTTTATAATCCGTTCTATTTAATTTTAGGTAGTTGTATCAAATTAATAAATAAAAATTTTATCTTATTTGTTAGATACAACTATATTCTACATATTCAATTAATAATCCTTAGCAATGTAATAATATTTTCTCTAGCTGCATGTTATAGTTTTAATTGATTCTAATAATAAAACTCAATAAAAAAATCACTTTTGATTGTATAAATCTCTTTCTTTTGCTTTTATTCTTTCGAGCCTAATAGAAGAGTGGCAGCTCGTTTGTTGCGGGCTAAAATATCCATCCTTTGTTTTCGTTCAGATTCTTTTAAAAAATAAGTTTTGAAAAGTTCAATAAAGGAACGATAAATACTCACCTTGAGGTTTCTTCTACCATTTCTACAAAACGGGTCCGCAGATGGTAAATAGCATGTTTGCTGACATCTCAAATTCATCACAATTCGCAACAATGATCTAATAATTTGAAAACATTTAATAAAACATTAAAGTTATAAATACATTTTAGAGCGTTTTACAAAATATATTGCTCACTCAAAAAAGAAAAAATAAATAAATAAATAAATAAATAATAATTCCTCGCTGCTATAATTGGAAATCAAAACTGGGAGTCGATTAAAGTTACAGTCGTAGTTACACATATGGGAGAACGTTCTCGAGAATTCCTGAAACTGTACGCCTGAGACTTCAGATTTCAACGGTCCCCTAAAAGGGCTCTTTTAAAGTTTAGTATGGTTTATCAGTAAGGGTTATCTCCATAAAAATGGCCTGGACGGAATAAAGAAACATTTTATAGGATAATACATTCACTTCCAAAAGTTAAGCACGGAGAGGAAAATGCTAATTTCCGGAAGCCAATCAGAATTCAAGAGGATGCAATTCGCTGCAGATATAGATGGAAGTATGCAAATATGTTAGGTAGCAGCCAATCGCGCTTTCATGTCAAGAAATATGCAAAAAAGGCAGTCTTATAAGAAGCCAGCTTTATGAAGGGTTACAGAAGTTGATTGTAAGTGCTGATAGAAGGTGTTTAAAACTTTCGTACAATTTGTTTTCAAGACATACGTGTTTCTATAACTTCCAGAAGACGAATGGAAGATTCTGAGCGCTGGCGTGCTGTGGGGCGCATTGAAGCAGGACAGTCGATCACAGATGTTGCTCTTTTCTTCGGCGTTCATTATTCTGTAATTTCAGGTTTATGGAAACAATTCCAAACCACACAGACAGTTGTCCGAAGGCCCGTAGCCGGTCGCCCAAGGGTTACAACCCCCGCGGAAGATCGATATATTACTATTGTAGCCAAGCGGAATCGCAGAGCGACCTCCACACATGTGACATCTATGGTTACAGCGTCTATTGGTAAGGCGATATCTGCAGCTACTGTACGCCGAAAATTACATATGAGTGCACTGTACGCCCGAGTACCTCGAGTTTGTGTTCCTTTATTTGTCCAATCAAGAGGGGCACGATTACAGTGGTGTCGGGAACATGCCAATTGGAATGTGTCTGACTGGGGCAATGTCATGTTTACTGATGACTCAAGATTTGCTCTGGAACCAGATGACAAGCGTATAAGGATATGGCGTGAACAACGAACACGCAATCAGTCCCAAAACATCACCGAACATCACGCATTCCGAGGCAGAAGCATTATGGTGTGGGCAGGGATTTCATTAGGATACCGCACCGATCTGCACATCTTTAAATAGGGTTCTTTGACGGCTGTCCGGCATCGAGATGAAGTCCTACAACCCATTGTGAGATTGTACGCTGCAGCAGTTATATTGACTGTTTTTTGTATCTCCTGTTTCTTCTGTCAGCCCGACCAGAATGCAAATTATATGATGTCTAAATAACGAGCGAATACGTAATTTAAAAAGAGAGTTTTGGTAACTTTTCAGGAAAGCACGTTAATCTCGTGAGCTGTCCTTTTATTGACCAAACTTTGTTTCGCGACTGTTTTTATAATTGTTAACAGATTAGCGATTGCAAAAAGTTACAGCTGTGTTTTGTAGATATTAAATTTATTTGTTTTTCTTACGAATACTTAAATATAGCCCCGAAAGTAGCGATGGCTACGTTTTATAGAATTTTAGTTGCATCTGTAAAACGTAGTGTTATGAACTTTTAATTCGTTTCACGTCTCACCTGTGCTTTTAGAGATCTATATTTCTTGTTCAGTGGAAGGCCGAAAAAGTTGTCTGAAGCACAGGAAAATTAAACAAAGTGCAATTAAATTTAACTTTATAGATAAAACCATTGGAAGTCAATATACGAATTTTATTAAGACAGTAACAGAATTTCTGGAAACAATGAAGGTAACAGTATAGAAATAATTTGTATAAGAATAGCTACGTGTAATTTACTTAAATTTCTTCTTGACAATTTCAATTTAAAACATGTCATCGTTAGCATAGTGCCTGTATCATCAAAAATGTGTTATGCATATAATAACCATTTTTTTAATTTTGCCGCATTGAATTAAAATCGTGCAATATAAAACGCTTTTTATATACTTTACATTCTTTTGGATTTATATTTGCATTTGTGCACTTTCCTTATTTAAAGGAATAAGTAAATCCCTTTTCAGAAAGTCAGAATTTACTATTCATCTTAATTCACCACAATGAGTAAGTCATAGATAACTTATATATTATATTCTGAAATCATTTTCTTTGACATAATTATTTTCTAAAAATAATCGCGAGATTTAATGTTACACCTATTCATAATAGTTTTTCATTTTTTGCTTGCTCTTTTTTTTTCCTGAACTGACCTGACCTGCTACATTAACAAAAAAAATGTATTCTTTCTTTCCTCTTTATATCTAAAAAACGTCTTTCAATTAATATCGGCAAGAAATAAAACACTTACTAGATAATAGTAAAGATATGCAGCGATACATATGCCATACAAAAGCAGCTCCACCAACCATGCAATGGGTACTTGTTTTAGACAAAGACCGCTTCTAGGAAACATAACAGAACCTCAGCATTAAATGAAAGAATGGCAGAAGAGCTACGGTATAAAAATAATCCATTCAGAAAAAGGAAAAATGCTTTTTTAAGCCTATTGTATCTCCTTCTAGCAATTTTTTTAACTGAATAAGTTTTTTTTAATATACTGAGGAGAGACGTGTATTCTTTATTCTTTTTGAAATGATAATTATTCTTACTTAATTAGCAGAAATTTGACCGCAAAGAAAATTGTTCTTTAAAAGCTTTTTTTTTTTTTTTTTTTTTTTTTTTTTAGTTTTACAAAAAAAAAAAAAAAATTAAAGTTAACATACTTATTCCTATGTTAGACAATGAGCTGTTTAAATGATTTATATATGTATGGATTTATTTTATTTGCAAACGTTAATGTATTTACACAGCATTCTTCCTTCAGGTTGCTGAGATAAGTTTTCATCATTATGAAAAATGCGTTTAAGTGTACGTTTAGTGAGTTAAAAATATTTTATGCAAATTAATAATTGAAACTTTTGCTGTAAAATAATATCTTCCCACAGAATTTAGTATGAGAGGACTACAGTGATATATATATTAGTATATACAAATTAATAATAATTAATTAATGGTATCTTATAGAAGGAACATAAACATTAGTAGCTGCGTAGAAATATATACAAAATCGAAAGTAAGATCATGTATACCTAATGCTTTCAAGGAACAATATTGGAGAATTTTTTAACGGAATAAATAGAAATTACGCCCCCCCCCAAAAAAAGTTTCTTTTTAAGTTCTTCTTCTTTTCAGTTTAAAAAAAAAAACTCTACCAAAACAAAAATCGTAAAAGAGCAACAACAAAATAAAAAAAAACTGCAAAAATTAGTCCCCTCCCCCAAAAAAAACAAATGTTCTTTTCCTTTTCTTCAAGGTTTTTTTAAAAACTTCACAAAAGAAATTTCTCCAAAATCCAAAGAACTGCAAAAATTAGTCCCCCCCCCCTCAAAAAAAAAGATTTTTTTCAAAATTCTTTTCCTAAAAAAGCATAGCTATAAAATTAAATCCAAAATCAATGATATCTTAGGATCTAGCGTTTCTAATTGGATAGGGAAAATAATAAAATAGAGATATCAGCTTGAAAACGAAAGAAATTTATTCATAAAAATTAATTTATGTGACATTCATAAAAGTTAAAGTTTTATTTAAAAATTAGAGTACTTATTTGTACTCTAAATCTGCATACCAAGAGCTTAGCGTGAGTTATTAAAAATTTGGCAATTAGTGATGCTAAGCGCTGCGGTTAGCGAAAGTGTAATTTGCAAAATGAGTGGTCAATTAGATTGGAAGATTCTTTAATTCTTGTATCCCACCTTTTATTTCAAACATTTTGCGCAAAGTGTTCTGTTATGGCTACGCTTTTGCAGCTAACATATGTGCTTAGAGTTGTATTTTTGTTTTTATTTTTTATGGATGCCAATTCTTCTTCTACCTCTTATTTTTTTCAGTCTAACCTTTTCTAAAGGTTCATTCTGTATATTTCATTCAAAATTTTTATGTACGTTTAATCCTTTGATGATCCGTATGTTCACATTTTAAATTTTACACACGATCTGTCGATCTAAGTATGTATAGATGTACTGGAGTAGCCTAATTGATTTCAGTAAGAAAACATAGTGAGCTTTCTATCAGTAATGTATATCGATATTCAAAATTATTATTTAAAAAGTCTTAACACGGATTTAAATTTATTTATGCTGATTAATTATTAATTTTTGTTTAGTTCCCATTGTAATAAACGTGATTTCCGCTGTGTTCCTGCTTTAAAAAACAGTAGGCTGAAATCTTTATCTATACACAATCTTTGTAAAGTAAACTGGTTCGCATTTGTGTAATATGCGGCTGCTTTATGAATACCAGTTTACTTTATAAAGCTCTTTTAATATAATACAGTTTATGATACAATTTTCATTACAAAATTTCTTTGTATCTCTACAAGAAGTAAACATAAAAATGACTTGCAACCAGCTGAGACACCTAGACAAAGAAGTTTGGAAGGTCTATTCATTGCTTAACAGCTATATCTTCCTTATTTCTGCTTACAGAATTTAAAACTTTTTTTAAATGTTCCCTTTTATTCAGTTTATTTTTTAAAGATATTTAAATTTTGCTTTTTGAAATGAGTTTTCGTAACATTTAATTATGACGAAACAAAGCCAAATTTATACATGCATATTCTAAATAACTAAAGCAAAAATTTAAACGCTAAAGTTTAATTGCAAAGGATATATTTTCATACTAGAAACATGTATGCAATAATTGTGCTTCAATAGCTTTTTCTAGTTAAATACAAATCCATTTATCTCAGAATTTCAAAGTTCAGTGTAACACCATCTCATCTAATAATTGATCATCACGTTAATTTCCTAGTAGCAGACACTGAAAGGGAATCTTGATTGCTCATCCGGTTTAGACTTCAGAAAAAGCTCGGTTCTCATAGGCGATCATAGCCTGGAACAATAGCGGTCTCATCAAAAATGTCAGACTTGAGTGAGCAAAAGCTTGGGGTGGAGGGAAGATGGTTGAAGGTATGATTTTTGATTTGGTGTTGCGCTCATAGTCTACGGCAGGAAATTGGCTTACATCTATCTTATCATTTTTGACATCTGGACAGATAAAATGTTAAAGCGGGTGGTGAGAAAATTTTGCGGTCAGCGAAAAAAGTCGAGATTTAACCCAGTAACAGAACGTTAAATCCTCAAAGGCAAGAAAACAAGCAAGTGGAAGGCACACTGCAGATATTATGGTCTCAGAAAAATTTTCATAACCCCGCTTATATAACAATGACTAATTTTCATCACTTCGTTTTTCAACTCCGCATTTCAGCGAATTGCGGATTTCTAGCATACAGAAACTTCCCGGTATATATATACACGAATTAAAGCTATAGTCTTCACGTAAAACTTAAAAGAGGAATTTATTTTTTTATTACACAAGAAAGAAGATTTTCAAAAACATCTTTGGATTTAGTAGTTGACTGCCAGAGAATTTATCAGTTTCGGAAAATATAACCATTTAAACTGCCATGAGTTTTACTATACTTGAAATCTTTAAAGCAACATAGGATTATCCACTATGAAATAAGAAAAATCTATACCTGAAAACGATTTCTGATTCTTTCATTTAATAAGATGTTTTATAATTCATATATGCTTAGGATTGCAATAAAAATTTGAAGTACTAAATTATGCATTAACGTTACAGCAAACGTTTAAAAAATCAAAAATGGAAATAAATATTTTTCCAGGTGAATTTCAAAATTAAAAAATCCATGTTAAATAAATAGAATTTTTTTAAAAATATTAGCACTAAAATCTTTCGTACGTGATTCATACTTACATCACAGATGTTAATTTAAAATCATGAAATAGTTTGATTTTGTTTTAATTTAATGGCAAAGCAGTCGAGGGCTATCTGCCTAAAGGAAGGCATACCTTCGTGGATGACGTTCTAAGGAAAACTGCCTCGCATACGCATTACATATGGGAAAACCACGAAAACGCGAATGCAGCCAACCCGTTCGCGGGATTCGAACCTCGGACCGAACTAGTAGTGTTTAGAGACTTTACAGCTCAATGTTGGTGAGCCTAAAATGCTGATGTAGAAAGCCATAAAATTGCACTTACGTCACTAATATACAATTCTGCGAGGTATCAAAGTATGTTAAAGGAAAAAAAATCGTTTTTTTTTAATTAAAAATAAGTTTATACGAGTATAACTTTTAAATCAAATTTATTAACTTTGAAATTTTTTTCAGTTTGTACAAATCCAGAAATATAGTTCATTGTATTTCATGCTTTCACTTTTGAAATTAACAGTTTTTGAAATATAAATATGTCATATTTAGTGGGAATTTTTCTCGGAATGGATTATTTTATTCTAATATTCAAACTAAAATTCTACTGATAAAAATTCTCTAAAGTCTGTCTGCAAAAGGATTGAATCTTAAATTTAAATATTATTTTATCATGAATCAAAAATTAGATCCATAATTTTTGTTTATTCATCTATATCTTAAATTTATCTGTCTGTTAAGAAGTTAATTTTTTTTTTCCAAATCTATGCGAAGTCTTTTCGAAATTATTAAGAATTACATTTTCGTAAATATATTTGAATCGAAATGCTTTAGAAATATAAGATCGAAATGCTTTAGAAATATAAAATTTAAATACTTTAGAAATATAAAGTTGTTGAATATAATGCTAAAAATGAGAAGAAAAGAAGGAACTTCTTTTATTCCTACTATTTTGATAATCTATGAAATCTTTTATATTTGCGCACTTTTTTGGGCTTTGCATAATTCAGAATTAGCTGTAAATTTTCTATAATTCTATGCGACTAAGAAATTAATTAGTTAATAAGAAATACATGAAGTAATATATTAATTAATAAGAATTATCTGGCTAATTAATAAGAAAGTACTTCGATAGTTTTATAAGTAAAATAAACAGTGCTATACATATTGAATATTCTGAATCGCTTTGCTGCCAACTTAAAATCTTTAAACAAACAACATCATTCAAATTATTCCTTTTGAGTTATAAAAATGAAATATCATGGGTGCGTAAGCCTAAATATTTTGTTTAGCTTAAAGGGTTAAACAGTTTTTAACTTAAAGACTAAATATTTTTGTTTATAATAAAGCCTAAATATTTTGAGTCATGATAAAATTTTACTTATTTGAATAGTATTAGAACATTTATTTTCGATACGTAAAATAAAAAATCTTATGTATAAAATAATTATAAAATTGCAAATATAAGTCGCCCAAAACTTTGGAAAAGCAAAGAAAATTAGAAATTCGGTAGCAAAATAATGAAAGCGGTATTAAAATAGAATCTGTGAGAAGTGCAGATGCTTTCGGAGTAAGATCAAAGCATCAAATGAAATTATTTTTCTCATTGAGAAATACAAATAATACTTTTCTCAAATGACAGGTCCGCTAAAAGTGAATGGAACATTTACTTAACAGGGATCGCAACAGATGGCAGACGGTCGCAGAAAGCGCAACCACATAAAATGTGTGTATTCCTATAATTGTCGTATTTCCTCAACCGTAACTCCGTTGTATACCCCACCCCTTCTAAAAAAATAGCAATAAAAGTGGTAACTTTTGCGAGATACAAACAAAGCAGTATCGTGTTTCCTTTAAACTGGTAATGGAATGGAACGATTCGAAAAGAAAAAGAAATCCGCGAATAGAGTAAAAAAAAATGCAAGACCACGATTTAATAACAGCTGTGAAAGAAGCTTCTTTCGGTATTCCTTCTCCATTAAGATTGTTTGGTAGTAAGTGGCGATGCAGTTAAAATTCTGTATTAGTGGTTAAGATGAGTTTCTTACCTTTTTTTTTTTTTTTTTGTTTTTGTTTGGTTTGTTTTTCTTTTTTCTAGCGAGGTGGGACTGGTTAATGATGTCTTGATAGGATGTGACTGTAGCAGAATTTAAATCGGATTACACGACCATTGCGCAGATGAGAACTCAATTTTTTTTTGTAATGGTTACTATAATAGCCATTAAAACAGGAAGTATGTAAAATTAAAACACGGAGGGCAATGTTAAATTGTACTCCTTTTTAAAAATTTTTCTTTACTTTGATCTGTTTATATACGAAATACTATGTAATGAGCATTAAACATTCGTTTACTAGAAAACATCATATTCCGCATATGGTGCCATAAAACTGCACATTAAACTATTTTATTAAAATTTGCAAAAAAAAATATTGTACCGGTAGCTTGAGACCAGTTTCAAGTAGTTCTTAAGTTTAATCTTGACATATTTTTGGAAGGACCTGGAGTTGCTCGTCAAAATTAAAGGACGTTGAAAGAAATAAAACGTAGCTCTTACTTGTCGAAAAAAGAATTAAAAAATTACCAATAGTAAAAAAGCTTTAGTCAACATAAATTGCTATCTTGTTAGCTGATAAATCTCAAAATATCGAAATCACTATCAAATTTGTGTACAAATTCTTCCCTATTGTGCAATAAATCTTTTTACAATTTTATATGGTTATATAACAAAAATTCTAACCTTTCATACTGATTTCATAGAATTAACCAAACTGTTGATCAAGTCATGCAGACTTGCACGCCAAATCTACTATTAGTGCACTTTCCAGATCTTCCAGGGGAAGCATTTGGTGGCGTAAGGCATCCAGCAAGTGCTCGGTTGGCTTCAAATCTAGTGAGTGACCTGGCCGGTATGTGTGAGGGACAGTCTTCTGTGTCCATATATTCTGACATCGGGAGATGCTCAATGCGGACGAATGTCATCATCCATTAACTACTATCTGGGCCAACAGCACTCCTAAACAGCCGTCCAAGTTGTTTAAGCAAATTTCCTCATATCAGTGGCGGGTCTGAGAACCTCTGTCAGATATATACAGGCTAGTGCGACCAGTTTTGACGAGTTAACTCCAAACCATAGAAACACTTCTGTGGGATCGAGATCTTATGAACAAGGAAACACAAGTTATACGTTCCTCTATCCTTGCAGCTCAAAACACGTCTAGAATCGCATTTCAGGCTAGATACTGACTCGGCAAAAAACAGCAATCTCATTCTTCTTGGCTCAACTAAACATGACAAAACTCCACTAAACAATTCATTTGAAGAGAGTAGAGCCCAAATCACTGATGTTTTCGCATAAATTTCAACCTCGTGAAGTCTTTATATAGCAGAACGGCTAATACGAAGTTTTGTGGCAGAGCTAAGGTCTAAAACCAAATCTGTTAAGAGATTCGTGGTTTTTTTCGAGTCGACAATGTCAGAAAACGAGTTCGCTCCTGGATGTTGTTAATTAAGCCGTGTATTAACTAATACAGTACTTAAATAGCAGTTTCGGGTTTTCTGATAGGACATATTGAGGGATATTCGAATCTGGGATGACCTGAAATTTTGATTGCTGCTCCTCTTTCAAGTCTGTCAACTAATCACCACTTTTGCCTTTCATTAAAATGATGCTTTTAAATCACAATTAGTAAATACATTCAGCCCTTATTAAATCGTCACCCCAGCGAACCAGTCAAAAGTGACATTATACGCGGGATGACGGTAAATGTGGGTTTGCGAAATTTTTCTTTTTGACAAATCCAGAAGTTATAGAAATGAAAACAGGATATATGTATACTTAATGCTTCTGATTATTATAAAAAATATATTCATGCAAATACTATTTCTAAATGCAAACTACAATGCTAGAAAACTTTTTACATTGTACAGATCAAGAAATAAATTTTAAAAAATACTGTTTTATCTAAAAAAAAATACCGGCTTCTTACTTGCCAAATTTTCTGTTTTCAAGTTTTCTCATGACTGCAAAATTTTTGTCACCTATTTTTTCACAAAAAATAAAAATTAGTTTAACCGTATTTATTGCAGATATAGTATCTTGATACATCAGCACTTTTTTCAATCCGTCATTACTTCGACATTGGTTTCTGAAGAATTTATTTTAGCACCAGCATGTGTGAAGCAATTAGCAATAGTTTTAGCGGAGATCACACGTCAACTTTTCGTTATGTAGAAAATCACATCAAGCACACTAGCGGAAAAGGAGGATTTGTAGTCAAGCATAGTTACAAAATCTTTGATGAGAAGTTTTCCGTAGTTTAAAATTTTGAATAATCCTAAATAAATGTCTAAATTCTTGATTGTCCTTACCTATATCTCTGAAGTCATCGTAGCTTTCGAGTTGGCTTCATAGCTCACTAGCAAAAATTTGACACTCTTAAAACACAGAGGTTGGGGGATTTTTCTGTGACAATAGGTTTTTAGCTTCTCAATGCTATCCATGTTATATCCCAGCACAACAGTGATTTCATGACTCTTTTTTTTTTCCAATGCATTTTCCCTAGTTGAGACAAAGAGTTTTATTGGGCCAGATTCTTCTGTAAAACAAGTCGCATTCATCCATATTAAAAATGTCACTTGGACACATTAAAAATGTCACTTGGGACTTTTATCTCGGTGTTTCTCGAGTGCAAAATAACCTCTGGATCTTCACATGCTTCCCTTGATTTATGTGAACGATAAGCGTTCTGTAAGCTATAAGCGGTAAGCCATGCCTTATGTTCAAACGTTCCAACCATTCACTTACTAACTGCAAAGTTTTCGTTTTCGAGTTCGGCAGCAATTCGAAGAACATTTTTCTTCATAATTAAAGTGGAAATCAGCACGTTATGTATCCTCGCGCATTTTATCCAGGTGATTAGAGCTTTCTCGATTTCTTTATAGGGTGATACACATTGTCTTTTTCTTTTTATAGTATCACAATCTACAGTATCTTTTGATGATAAAATGTAATTTAACGACGTTCTAGGAATTTCATGAGTTTTTGCAAAAACATCTTTCCACTGATTCGATTTTTCAAACTCCTCTGTAATTTCCTTTTTCTCCAAAAATATTAAAATTTTCCCTTTCCTGACATTCTATTGAAAAGGTCACATTTTCAAGTTACCGCTTGAAAACTAAAGAAAACCAGGAATAACTCAGGAAAACTTTGAGTTTATCACGTGCGCCAAGAACTGCCCATCTGTCTATTTCCCAGAAATTCTGAAGACATAGTATACAGGTGCCCAGTTGTGTGAATGGTGGGAGGAGAGTGTGAGACTGACAGTGCACCGTAAGCTCTCTATCTGAGAATGAAATGATCTTGACCTCTGACCTGAAAAAAAAATAATTTACCTCCCTTCTAAAACCTGACTGTTTAAGCGAGTATGACAGTTTCAAAATGACAGTTTAACAGACATTTTTTTCGTTATTTTCCTTGATTATATTAATTTTTCGCAGAAATCACATTTAATAAGACTATACACCCGGATTCCAGCATGCACCCCGCGCGACGTATTGTCAATCACCTAATTTGAAGATTTCAGGCTCTAATCTACGAGTAGAAATCCAATTTTGCATTAATTTGCAGATAATTATATATATACCAATGGACATATAAACTATAAATATACTATAAATATACCAATGGACATTGGCTGAAAACGTTAATCAACAACCGTTTCTTTTTTTATTTTAATTTTTTTTTCAGATTACTCTTTAATTTTGATGAGCAATGTATATTGCGACGCTTGAGTTGGCAACACTTCCTATTTTCACAGGATGGTATTATCTCCGCATAACGAAAACAATAATATTTGCTTTAGAGTGTTCAAATGGGAAATATTCCTGTACCTAAGATACATAAGTCCTGTTCTGCTTGGGTCTGTGCTGAAAAACCTGCAAATTATTCCAAACATTGTACTTCGTGACGCAATGGGTTGTTGATTGTTCATTAGGAACTCGGCAATTTACCAGGAGTTTAAAGTCCTGGAAATTAATCCTGTTGTTGTTACTTATACTCACTTGTCTGACAGTAACATCAGCCCAAGCCCACGAATTCCTCTTGGAGCGCTCAAGATACGCCTGTCGTTGGCAACAGGCTTGAGCATCTTACATGTGACAGTGGGATTTTGCTCAGTTCCGCCCCCCCAAGTTTGACGGAAAGCACCCATGAAGGACGGGTCCAAGGATTTCCCACACCTTTCCCATTCCACCAAGCCACACGAGAGGACTTTTGGCTCGCCGCATATTTAGAGTGCCTTCATGCCGCACCGACACTATACATTTATAAACATCCATGACTTCTCCGAGAGTCGAAGCCGCACACCTCGGCACGGCAATCAGCGACGCTAACCACTATACTGGTTGGGCGGCGAAATTCACCCTTGCATGGCTAAGCTATTGAGTCTTTCTTCCGTAAAATACCCAGTGTGCAAAATGCCACAATGCCTGCGTTAACTTATGACTGCAATAGCTATGTTTATCGCGAGAGACCGCTCACGGTCTTAAGATGCCTGAATTAATTGTCTCCTCGCCTTTCAGATGTACTGATGTATTGCATTTTTGTCGTTTTTTCATAGTTATGTAAAAAATAAAAAAAAAGTAAAAGCTATGTTTATCCTTACATTTATATTTTCTCTGCCTGTTTACGCCTATATCTTTATTATTTGTATTATGATGTATCTGCTGTCTATATTCTTTTGTTTGTGAACTGCGTTTCTTATATAATTTTTTTTTTTTTTTAACTCTACTTGATCAACACCTCTCGCACTCTGCATTTACCTCTTGATACTCACAGCCTCTCTTTTACTCAATTTGACTTGTGGCAATTTGGCCTAGCGACTCATCTGTCTCTGTCGGTCCTCGCCAGTCTTCATTTTATCTAAAGAAGTTATGATGATTTCACGCCTTATCTCGTGAATGAAATGCTGTATGATATATATATATATATATATATATATATATCGCCTAGCATTATTAAATTGGCTTATCGACACCACATAGGTATCAAATTACACAGAGTTGCGTTCGCCTGAGCCGAGGTACATAATATTTACAAAAGAATTTTTTTTTTTTCCACAGTTAATATAAAAGAACTGTTTATGCAAATCAACAGAGATGATATGAATGGATGTGCCAAAGTTTGTTATGAAACTTAAATGGACTTTCATTTCATTATTAAATTTAATAACCTACCGGAAATTACTTACTAAGAATTTTTGTTATCAGCCATCGAGCATTGCTCTCTTTCTGTTTATGATTTCGATAGGAAAATGTCCAGAACACTATTTTGTTCCTTTTGTTTTTCAAAGATGCCCCAAATTTATAAAAACGCATTAAGGTAGCCATTAACACCATCGACGTGGACTTGCTACTGATGTGGTTATCATAAACTCAATTACCACCTAGACATCTGTCGCATATTGGCCGGTTTATACAATGAAAATCCTTAACTAGCTAATTGTGTTATAAAGTAAAACTTTCATTTTTCTTCTAAAAAATAAGTGCATCAAATATTTTTTACAACAATTAGTTACTGTACATCAAGACGCAAAATTATTTTAATTTTTATGTTTTGCACCATACAAAATCCTTCAATACTGGATTTGCTTAATGTAAAATTTAAATCAATTTCGTTTAATTCAAATATAATTTTTAAATGTAACACGTTTATGTTAGATTTTTGATTAAGAAAATGTTAGATTTTTATGCTTTATTATTACCAGTGTTAAATTCGTAAGCTTTTATTTCAAAATTTAGAATTCTAATTTCAGGATATTTAATTTTTTATATCTGCGATTTCCTAATATGGAGAAAAAATGCCAAACTCTGTCAATTCTAAAAAGAACGTTAAAAAAATATTATTTCTCACCTTTTTTTTATATATTATGAATGAATTAGTAGCCTAATTTATTTTTTATTCACTTATTTTTTTCATTTTTCTTTTTATAAAATTTATATTGATTCTGTTTTTCTTTAATTTTTATTTTAAAACACTTGTATAAATTATTTTACTTCTTTTATTTTTAGTTTCTTTATCATTTTTAATGCATTAATTTTTCAAGTAAAAAGGTTAATACTAAATATATTTATTAAATAGTCCATTATATTAAATGAAGGCTTTTGTAAAGAGACCGCTTTTGCTCTTTTCCAGATATCTCTTAATTTCAACTTAATTTACAAGAAACTACTTCTTAGTTATATATTTATCCCATCTGAAGTGTTTTCGTCTGAATTTCATGTACATTCAGTTTAATCTATTAAAAACATTCCTAACTCAGGAAGAGATCTGTTTTCTTGTACAAATACTTGAAGAAAAGTGCTTGAATATTTATTGCACTTTTGTGAGATTTAGTAAATACCTATAACAAGGTGTATCCTTAGAATGAGGTCGCAAGATATTAATGAGGCCTTATTGACATTATTTTGTAATACGACAAATATTTTGAAAAGTCTGTTATGTTTAGTAATACTTTCGCGTGCTACCCGATTGTATAATTTAATAATAAGTTTTCATGGAATTTAAAAGTCATGTTTGGAGAGAAACCATAAGATGAAAATACTTTAAGAGATTGTCAAAATACCTATGTTAGAACAATGCTATATATAAATCTAATATATATCCTGTATTTTTGTAGAAATATGATACCCCCAATTTTTTTTTTTTTTTTTTTTCGATTACAGTAATTCCTTTACTTAGTACAAGGAAACAAAAATACTAATATAACTTTTTTACCTGTGAATTTAATGTTAATATAAATGTAATTAACAGATAGATCAGTTTGGATGTATGTAGATGTACCTAGATGTACTTTCAACTGTGCAACACTAAATCTGTGTAAAAATAAGAAATATGTGTAATTTATTAAATAATATAATATTTAATAAATAATATATAATAATATAATATTAATAAATTTATAATGTATTAAATAATAATGTATTAAAATAAGAAACTTTCGCGTACATTTATGTTTAACGACTGTTAACATAAGTTTTGAGTGCAGAGCTTTCTTTTCAAACTGGTTCCACAACTCAGTGAAAATTTTACATACTCTCTATTACTCTAAATTACCTGCAAGTTACTTTACAAACGAAATTACTGCAGCCGCCTTTCGAAAGAGTGTCTTTTAATAATACATTTTAACCCGAAGATGATTCTCATCTGTGCGTTGCACCTAACAAACACTTAGTTAAACAAGCCTATGCAGAATCCCTCTCTCCCACGATTGCTCAACCCCCACCATGCAAGCCACTGTTCCGTTGAACGCCCCGCGTGTGAAAATCTCACGAGTCAATGTTTCGTTCCAACAGCATTTTTAAACGCTGGATACAATGTATGAGGGGGGAGGGCAGAATCCCACTCCTTAAAATCAATTCAGAACCTATCTAATCTCCAACTCTGATGAACGGAACGATTGGATTACTTTTTAGTATTGCGTTTGCTCTCTTGCGTGGATGAAAACAACACAATTCTTCTGTCTGTCTGTGCATTTCTTCACTTGCTTCATGTATTTGCTGGGAAGTATGTGATGGAAGTTCATTAGTTACGGAAGATTTCAAGGTCACAATCTGCATTTCATTCTTGATGATGCATGTAAAACATATAATACAGGCAATACAGGGACTGATTTAGTAAAAGCAGTTAGATCCTGCATTTAGAAAAGGGAATAAACGAGTCAGTATGATTTAAAATTAAATAATAAGCGATTTAAAAGCAATAAACCCTCTTCTTGATAAATGACCCCGTTATATTACAACAGTAACTTTCGGCTTAATTTTGTTTAGTAATATTTATTACTTCGCTCCACGCCGGCGACCGTTAGCAAGTCAGTCATCGGTAACCCGCTATATTTTATTTTAGTAATCTATCTAAATTTGTTGTGGTGTCCCGTGCTATCACCTTCCTGATCGGAATAGTTATCAGCGACACTAGCTACGACATCGATGCGCCCGGATTCGAATCCTGGGGAAGGTATGGATGTATTCATATGGTATGAGGACACATAGAATACTGCCTAGCCGAAAGTTCTGTCGAGTGGTTTGGGTAGAAAATGGGTGGAATACCTTTGGAGCGTTCCCCGTGCTGCTCTCCATCAAAATGGCAGCGGCGTTGCATAGTTAGTGCGTTGCGTTGGGTCTGTACCTGTGCAACCAACGGTGAAAGTCTTGGTGTCCCGCTCTCTTGTACCCCTGTCTGTCATCATAGCCTTTAAACCGGGGTGTCGCCGTGATTAACAACCTTGACGTTTACTTTCTTTTTGATTTTATTTTAATATTCCACGTAATTAATTTACTTTCATATTATACCCAAATCATAAATTTTGTAAACATTTTTTGCAATATTTTAAATGATAAAAGATATTTATTTTAATATCGTATTTTATGCACACTGCGAACTATACCTCCCTTTCTACTGGGCCGATTGACGAAATTCAAATTGCGTTTTTTATATAACTAAAACGCGACTTAGGGTATATATTAGATTTATACATAGCATTGTTTTAATATAGGTATTTTGACACAAAATTCGAGTTTTTCTGAAATATGACATGCCAATGTTTTTGCATATTTCGATTCTACGACTCAAATTATGCATAAATATTAAATTTTGTAAAATTTGGTGCGAAATTAAAAAATTTATATTGGCGCATTTTTTTCTCAGTTTGAGCCAAGAATAATTCACTTGGCGAACTTCTTAACTTATAGCAACCAATTTTATTTCCTTTTTTTTTTTTATTTGTATACAGGCGGAAAAAAGATCACGTTCATTACTCTGAAATAATTTTAACAAAGTGCGTAAACCACATTTTCGTTATTATTGCTTGTAACAAATATGCCAGATTTCAAAGAAATGCATATAATTTAAGATGATGTTAAAAATTCTATAGGTTCTAACAGAGAAATATTTTCGAAAAACTAAAAATTAAAAATTAAATCAAAAAGCCTTCTTATGACAATACACATTTTCTGGGCAGATCTATTCTGCTTTTTTTTTTTTTTTTTTTTTTTTTTTTTTTAATCTATATAGAATTTAGTGTATATAATTTTCAGCTTACATAAACAGAATAAATATGCCCGGAAAAAGTCTATCTTTATAAGCGTGTCATTACCTCCTCTTGACAACATAAGTCTGAAAATAATAATACAGCTTTTTTACATTTTTCAGTCATTTATACCGCTACATTTTAATTTGTATGATATTGCAAATGTTATTTTGACTTCAATTTTAACTTTTAGTTTTTACAAAACATTTCAGTTTATAATTTGCCGTACCATTAATTTATTCAATTAATAATTCTTTTAGTCCAAAAGGGCTTTGACCTTGAAGAACTATTGTTTTCGTTTTGTGATTTTGCGTTGGTTCACTATAAATGTACGTTTCACTTTTCAAACTGTTGCCATCAAATTTTAGAGTCCTGCATTATATTTAAAGAAATTAAATAATGGAAAATCTGCAAAAGTGTATGTATATTTCTCGCATTGTGATAATACAACGGTACATAGAGTCATCGAATTTTGAATGACGTAATTCTCCTACGAATATGGGCATGTGGAAGCCCAAATTTGAAATTTAGAATTTGCTTTATTATCGATTTCATATTCTGTAAAACTTTAACGAATTTTTGATTAACAAACTCAAAGATTTCAAAGCGAGCAATGGCAACGTTGTACAGAAAAAACATTTTTATGTCCAGCGCGCGAGTTTCTGTATCGGAAATTCTAAAGATATGCTCATTTTAAAAATATTTTCCGATATTGCTGTTGAAGTGAATTTTATGGTTTAAGTGAGAAGAACGTGATGTTTAATAAATAAATGTTACCCACAAAATGTAAAAAAAAAAACGCCCCTTTGGACGTAAATTAAACCAACCCGAAGGACTATTACTTTCGTTTTTGGCATTTTGCGTAGGACCCCTATAAATGTCGGTTCACTTTTCAAACTGTTGCCACCAAATTTTAGAGTTATGCATTATATTTGAAAAAATAAAATAATAAAAAAATCTGCAAAAATGTTTGTATATTTCTCGCATTGTGATAAAACAACGGTACATAGAGCCATCGAATTTTGAATGACGTAATTCTCCTACGAATATGGGCATGTGGAAGCCCAAATTTGAAATTTGGAATTTGCTTTATTATCGATTTAATATTTTGTAAAACTTTAACAAAAGTTTGAGTAACAAACTCAACGATTTAAAAACGAGCAATGGCAACACTCTACGGGGGATGGTGAACCTTTTTATCTCCAGCGCCCCGAACTGTGTATCGGAAATTCTAAAGATTTCTTTTTGTTACTGTTGAGTTTTTAATTTAAACTTATTCTATATTTATAAATTATTTTTAGCAGCATTATGCGCAGGAAATTTTTTAAGCTAAACAGGCAAAGAATGAACTAAAATTTTAATTTAATTAAATTATTAAGAAAATAAATACAGTTAGTGGAATCTACTAAAGTAGCCTGGCCGAGTTGGAAAAAGAATATTTAAAAATAAAAAATACACAATAATTAATATAATGAGGAAAGTCTGTGTTATCACCGTCAGGTTCAAATTTTTCAAGAGGTGGAAGAATCTAACAACGATTTCACTTCTATTTTCTGACATAAACAGTTATGTTTCTGTTTATTTACATTAATTATTTTAAATTATTTGTACGTCTCAAAATTATACACTCCACCTCTACATCACAAATCTGCCAAAACAAAAGTAAATCGACTCTAATTTTTCAGATAAAATTAAATGAAACAAATATTCGTAAAGTACGCAAAAAAAATGACTAAACTTACAAAAAGAATTATTGTGCATAAAAATCTCTAAATAATGGCAACAAAATGGTTTTTTTACACAATATGGAAGTAATTAAATTAAACTCTCATCTAATTCAACTTAATTCGAGTCAAAATACAAAAAAAATAAACCAAAATAGCCTTTAAGAACTGTACTTCAATATGAAATCTTATTTTTTTTAAAGAGTAAGATTATTACAAATTGTTGGTTGAAAAACGAGCCATGGGAATGTAAATCAGAGTTAATATATTGGCTATTTTTAACATCGCCAAGAAATATTGACGAAAAACATTTCGGACATTTTAAAGAAAAACTGTTAAACTATTATTTTTCAAATGTATAAACTAACTAAATATTTAAATTCCGGCACAAACTTTAAAGAAATAGGGGAAAGCATGCTAGAACAGAGTAACTCTATTTCAGGCTCAAAGCTGCTTTTTACGGAAATTGAAATTGGCTAATTTTTAGTGAAAGTAAGAGCCAGAATTCACCGTTCGCCTCAATAATTTCCTGTTAGGTTTACGAATGAGTTGACATTTACATGATATATTTATAGATCGTAGAGTACTCCAGCCTTCATAAACTGTTTTTTAATGCATGATAACTTAATTAAATAATTATTGTATGTCGGTCTTAGCAGCAGTTCTGCAGGATATTGTTTTGGAAGTCCTGTTTACATAAATTTTCACTTTTAATATATATATATATAATTTCTTACTAGAAAAGGTATTTATATATCATCTCCAAGGAAAAGAAATTTAATTAAAGATATGAATATCTTTGTATGTGTGTGTAAGATAAAAAAGTATGTAAATCAAAATTATAACTTAAATCAGCAATAGTTCCTTAATTCATAAGTTTAATTTGTGTATTCCCATCTCTCTGTTCTAAAAATAGCAAATGATTAATATTTTTATCTGGACTGCTTTTTATTAACAAACTGAACGATTTCAAGATAAGCAGTGGCAACTCTAGAGCACATGAGACTATCCATAGGAAGTTCTAAAAATAGGCTGTTCTAAAATATTTTGTGATTTCGCTGTTGAATCGAATTTTATAGGGATTTAAATTTGTGGTTAATTCGAATTTAATCCAATTTTTTTGTTATTTTGCTGTTGATTCTTTTTATCTTGAAAGTTCTAAACACATATTGCTATGCTACTTTTAAAAGTTTGAAATTTTGCTGTTGTATGTGGACTTAACTTCGAAGAAAATGATTCTTAAATAATAAAACGAAAAAGACAAACAAAAATAGGTTAGTAGGAATGAGTGTAACATCAAACTGATAGACTGCCGGCTCAGAGAGAGCGTCAAAATCCTTAACAAGCCCTTTTGGGCGACTGCTAAAATCTGAAACCTTTCAGTTTTTTTTTTTTTTTAAGATATAAATATGTAAATATAAAATCCCTACTCTTTCTTTTCATGATTGTGCATCATTTTATTCCTTCTTTACTATTAGATTATTTTTAACGAATGAATTAAAGTAACCAAAAATGCCTATCTCTGTTCAAAGAGAATTATGGAAAGAGAAATTTTATTGTAACCGCTAGTAACCTAGTATTCCATTGTGTTACTATTTGACGAATCCGTAAACGTCCAAGACTTCAGCTATCATATTATAACATATATTTTCTTATACACAATATAATTATTATGTTCATGTTTTAGCTTAAACTGTGCGAAGAAAAATTTGCATTTAGAAATAGGGTAACGTGCAAAGATGCAGTGATGAAACTTTAATTATAAATTCGGACCTGCGAGCTTTTTCGAGTTATTTTAATGATGTTATTGCAGATTCCTTGACATCATTTTACTCAAGGGTGTCCACTGACTGACCACGAGGTTATTAACATTTTAAACTCTCTCTTTTCCTTTCGAAAGAAGTCTTTTCCTTTCGAAAGAAGTAAGTATTTATCACATATATATCTCTCCGAAACATGCCAGATAACCATCTTTAGCAATGCATGCTCCTCCGAAGCCAGTTTGTTGTTCTCTGTTGGGTCTTATTTAATTCGAACAGACCGCTTTCGCATCTGATAAGCCACGAGGTCAGACCCGTTTCGGGAATTTATCCAAACCAGGAAGGTTATGTGGGGTACGCGGAATTCGTTTCTTCTTCTCACATATATCCATCATAATCAATGTAGATTTTGGCGTGCTGTCATTTTTAATACTACGAACACTCTCGTTGGCGCGGGGCTCCCAACCTTGGCGCTCTTTCGCCAACTCGTATTGTAATGTAGGTCGGAAAATTAGTGTGAAGGTTGTGATAGGTTCAGTAGAACACTGATATCCGGGTCTTGCCGGATCTACTATTGGGCCAGTTTATGGTTCGTCTTTTATTATCATATACAATGAAGTTATTTGCATTTGTATATTACCGCCGCTTTTTAAAATGCTTGGACATAAAATTGGAAACATTTCTGGAAATTACAGTAAAGAAACAAATCAATTTACAAAATTCTTAAAAAATTAAACTTACTACTAAAATCCTATATGTTTATCAGAATGTTTTTGTGAATGCTTGCCTGCATTTAAAAAGGGATAAATCTGAAGTTTTAAACGACAGTGTTCTTATTGTGTTATTGTTTTTAGGATTAAATTTACTTAAACAATTTAGATTCTCATAACTGAAAACTGCTATAGATGAAAAATTTTGAAATATTTTTAATCTTTATCTAAAAGTGCGCATTTTTATTTGTTTGTCGAATTATTTCTATAAATTATAAAAAACTATTTTACTATTTCTTCTATAAATTATAAAAAACTTCAAATATTACAAAAACACTTCCAAAACGTTTTCTCAATAAATTAAAATTGAAAATAAAAAGTTGGAATTTAAACCATGATATCGTTTTTTAAAATATTCATTACCTTTAAAATAAGATTGCTGTCAGTATTAGAAAGCACAGAGTTACATCACGTTTTTAATTTTTCGATTTTAAGTTTTTTTTAAATTATTTTTTAAAATAGCTTTATGAAACTAAACGTATTAAACACCACCAATGGTGACCACTGACCTGACCTTAACGGGGAGAGTCTTACAGTACTTTAAATGGCCCCAACAGACTATTAATTGAGTCTAATGATAAATTATATGGACTTCAAATTTCCATAGTCACAGATAGTACATGATATTGAGATATTTATACATTAAAATTTCATAAACAAAACATTTATGTTCAGAGAGAAGTAATGCATGCTTCAAAAGTTACCAGATAACAATTGGGAATCAAAGTTTTGTTTCTAAATTACGCAATATATTGTAATTTATCAAGTTATTTAATAAATATATTATTACATCATAATTTTGGTATCTTTGTATAGAAATAAAATCTGTTAATGTAATAAAATTTTGAAAAAGAAGTTTTATCATTTAACTAAGCTATCAAATAGCAAATTTAAGAGTTTTAGATAAATGCATGAAAGGGTCTGATAAGCGTGACTGGGCTTTGAGCAAAATAAATAAATATCAAAGATAAGACATTCAAATTCTTGAATACCTCAAATTTTGTGAAAAATTTGAGACTCACACTTTTATCATCATTCGTATCTTTTGATACCTGAAAAATCATTCCACATTTTAATCATAATATGTCAGAAATATTAGTTTAATTGCTGATCAATAGATGCGTTCCGTAAGGGGTGGGAAACACCAGTTTTAGAGAACTTGGTAATAACAAGACAACTCGCGGCTGCCCTGAATGCTTCTTCTTTTAATTTTATTTGAAAAATTCACCTTTTTTATTTTTAGTGTTTATCCACCTAACTCTTGAAATAATTCTTCTTAATCTCATTTTACACGGCTTTAGTTTTAAAAAGGTTCTTATAAAATGCAAACTGTTAAATAGATTGGGAAAATTAACCTTAAGAGATTTAATCATGTGTTCCATTTACTAAATTTCATCTTTAGCCTCGTAATAAACGTACGTGCATTTTTTTAAAAAGGGAATTTTTAAATTTCTTTTTCTTTAAATGGCGGTATGGAATTTTGCTTTAATTTCAAACCGTTAATATTAATTAAAGCTTTATTATTTTTATTATTATTATTGTACGAAGGATTTGAGAGATTCGAGCTCTTTTTGATATTCAGAATTAGATACGAGAAAATTTAGGATTCATCAGACTTCTAAAAAGAACATATGTTTTAAAAAGCCACCATCATTCATAAATATTTTTTAGCCCAAAAGTTACTGTAAGGTATTTCTGCCGCCTTCTTAACGTGCTTCCGTAGTGTACTGGTCAACACGCTGGGCACGTATTCCAGAGGTGCGTGGTTCGATTTTCGGCGAAGACAGTGCTCATTTTTCATTTCTCCTGCTTTTCCTAATAAAAAAAAAAAAAAAAAAAAAATGTCGCTACAGTGTCGCTCGAACTGAAAAAAAAAGGTGGTGGATGACGATTCCTCCTCACCGAGATTTAGCGATTGGGTCCCTTAATCCCCAGTCGCCCTTTAAAGGGGGAGTATGTAAAGTATATCACCCGCCTTCTTAGCTTGCCTTCGTAGTGTAGTGATCAGCACGTGGGCGCGTATTCTAGAGGTCCGTGGCTCGATTCCCAGTGAAGGTTTTGCTCATTTTTCACATCTCCTGCTTCCCCGCCCCCCGAAAAAAAACCTAATGTCTCTACAGGACTGTCTCGAAACAGCATTTAAAGAAATTAAATAATGAAGAACCTGCATAAATATATGTATGTTTCTCGCATTGTGATAAAACAACGGTACTTAGAGCCATCAAATTTTAAATAACGTAATCTTCCACCGAATATGGGCATCTGGAAGTCCTAATTTGGAATTTCAAAACGGTATGAAAAAGAAAACATTTTTATCTGTGTATCGGAAATTCTAATGAATGTATGTCTGCATGTATGTATGTATGTTTCTCGCATTGTGTAAAAAGAAAAATAACTACTATTCAAATTTTGAATAACGTACTCCTCCACCCGAGCATGGGTATTTGGAATCCCTAACATTCAATTTTGAATTTGTTTTATTATCAATTTCATATTTTATAAAACTTTAACGAATTTTTGATTAACGAACTCAACGATTTCAAAACGAGCAGTGGCCACACTATATGGGAAAAAATATTTAAGGTATTTTTAACAATCTCAATGATTTTAAAGTGGACAGTGGGAAAACTGTATGAATTAAAACACTGTCATCTCCAGCGCATGAGAATGTCTATCAGAAATTCTTAAGATATGCTGTTTTTAAATATTTTGGGATTTTTCCTGTTAAATCGAATTGCATGTGGCGTAAGCTCCAAGAACTTACATTTAATAAATAAAGTAATCACATGAAATGTTAATAATAAAAAGACAAAAAAAGTTTTGTAGAACAATATCAGCAAGAAAACTGTACGCTAATACGATGAATTGAGAAAAGAGGGGGGGGGGACAGAAAAATATATGCCAACTCTTAACGCTGCATCGGAAATTCTAAGTGTATACTGCTAATAAAATTTTTGTAAATTCGAATTGTATATGGTGTAAGTGCAAGGAAACTGATTCTCAATAATAAAGCTAAAAAGACATAAAAAAAAATTGCGAGCTCAGGTAAAGCGTAAAAAACATTAACAAATCCTTTTGGGCGACCGTTAAAATCTGAAATCTTTAAATTTTTTTTTCTGTTTAACCGTGCTTGGAAAAGTTTTCTGCCTTTGCATGTATCGTAAAAAAATATCGTTTAAACTATTTAAATTTTTGCATAAAGTTATGAAACTAGAAGGCTATCCCTTCACCAAAACTAACTATATGCTCTAATATATGAGAAAACATTTGTTAAAAAATACAGATTACTTGTCATAATAGAAAGAAATGCCGATTTCATAACTAAAACCTTAACAGAAATACTGAAAACTTCTATAAATGATAGCAGAAAGGGATGAGAGTTTGGCTTGCTCTTAAGGTAAATGGAAAATAAAATATCCTTTCCTGTTTTCATCTACACCTATGATATCGAGACATTTCAGTAAAAGTTCTGATACCGAGAGACAAATCCTTATGGCAGTTAAAAAAACCACAAAGAAAAATACAGCTTTTTCATATAACATATATAACATGTAAGAAAAAAAAGAGCGGAAATCCACATTTCCATTTCAAGTGCGTCGAGCGGAAATCTTTTGAGAAGAAAAGGATTATTCTCAGGATATAGATCAAGAAAAACAGCGCAAATGCATTCAGAAAGTCTATTTTGATGATCTTCAAAAATAATAATGATGATGGTGATGATAAAACTACTGAAAATACAAATGTTTACGACCTCGAGAATCCACCTAGTTTCTTACAGAAAGAAGAGACACTGAACTCTTTACAAACTTCGAATCCTTTGAAGGCGAAAGGCAAAAATTGTTCCATTTTTAAGGAATCTTGTTTTAGGCCAAAAACCGGTTTGATATTGGGCGCGAAAGAGGTATGTGAAGAAACTTAATTAAACATTATTTCGGAAAATATGCCGCAGGTTAAAGTTCAAATTGCTTTTCCAAATAATCGATTACCTTTTAAATATACGGTTGATGATAGATGTGAAAAATAAGTTCCGTGTAGTGATGGTAATCGATAATTTTTCAATTATTTGATCTGAAATATAAAAGATATTTTCAAATTTCTTAAAATCGATTGTGTTTTTATATTTATGTAATACATAAATTAATGTCAAAAAGTTTATATTTATTATATACTCTTAGTAAAGTGATTTTTGTGTTATTATATTATCATTCTAAAGATTTCTGTTATCATTCTAAAGATTATTTACAAATTTTTGCCCGTACTATGACATGAAGAGAGAGACAAATATGAATTTCTTTCAAAGGTTAACATTTTAAACACTGGGAGAAATGTATGCGTTTTTCGATTTTTTTCCTTTGTGTTTCTTTTACATATACGTTTTAAAGATTTAAAAATATGTTAAATGCCATTTGCTGATTCTTTATGAAACAGAAAATGGGTAATTATCCTAGCGTAACATTTTTCAGTACTAATAAAGATTTAATTGACTCGAAAACTTCGAATTCGTGAAGTATTAGTACAGATTGTTTCAAAACAATCTGTACTTACTTCCACGAAAGGAAATCGAAGTAACTTAAATAGAAAATCGAATATTTGATTTTCTATTTAATATGTATACCAAGTATTTAACGCAAACGCATCGTATTAAACCAGCAGATCTCAAACAATTGACGGCCGACAGTAAATAAACGTGCAATATGTTACGACAAAGTGACGTTAAATAGAAATTTTAATTACTACTATTGGTATTATTATTATTGTATCTCAACATGAATTTAAAGACAGTGATTGCCAACAAGTTGTCTTGTATCTTGACATAAAAACCATGTGTTGATAAAAGAGACCATAGTTAACAGAATCCACATGAAAATCTTAACATTAGAATGCCCAATCCTTTCCGTTTAAAAATAATCTTTTATGTCACATTGCCAGCAGTGAGTAACGTATGTTTTCTTGTTTCGGAATAAACTGAGAGTTTCGTTAAAATATTTCTATTTATAACACAAAAAAACGCTTGTTGAATGGTTAATTTAACTGGCAAAATTTAAATAAAGCTCAAAATACATGAAAATATGTCATCTAAACAAAAAAAAAAAAAAAAAAAAAAAAAACTACTCATTCAGATGTTAATATTAAAGATGCAGCATTATTTCTTCAGCATAGATTTAATATTTTCGTTCCAAAAATTACCGTTTTTTTTCCTGATATAACATAAGAAACGGTAACAAAATGTTTAAAACGTAGTACCTTTAAATTGAAAAATTTGAGGACGCGTGGTATATCAGTGTGTAGTATCTTCGTGGCATATCAGTATGTAGTGATAGATTAGCTGAGAAGCACTGCGTTTAGCTAAGAATATCCTTAAACTGACAATATAATTTTAAAAAATCTATTTTATCATGAAATAATTAGAGAAACGTTGAAAAATTATAATTATATGACAAATTGTAAAAATTATATGACAAATTGTTTTTTCAAAGTAAATGAATCTTTGAAAAATGCTTTAAAATGCCTAGTTAACGTTATTAAGTGGTATATAAAATTTGAAATTAATGACGTATAGTATATCTACTAACTCAAAAAAAAATGGGAATCAGTTCGTGATACTTCAGAGCACAAACATTTCACCTGAAGAGCGAAGAAGCTCAGTTATGCGCAACGCGAATAAAACCGAAAGCAATGTTGTCACCTCTCAGTGAAAATTCCGTACTGAAGATGAACGGCTTTTGTTGAAAAGGTCGCGAGTTCTCATAACACACAATTCAACGCTTTCAGAACGCTTTCATTTTTTTCTCATAACACACAATTCAACGCTTTCATTCAACGCTTTCATTTTTTTCTCATAACACACAATTCAACGCTTTGTCAGAAACAGAACAATAGAAACACTTCTACATTTCTTTGATTCGCGTGCGTGGAACCTTTCTTCTGAAAAATATTATGTGGCAAAGAACTTGAAGATTTTTTCTCGAAAGTACAAAAATAAAGCCTTAGCTTTCCATCTTCGGTTTATTCTGTGAATACAGAAGTGGAGATTAAAGTTTCCTACCAATGAATCCTTGAAATCGTAGATAATTTAAAGTTTCTCAATTTCGTTAATATATATGCCTTAATACTATGTTTACTTGGCACTGATATGTGGCAGTGTATAATTTTTTTTAATATATGGAAAAAATATTAATAAACCTGTTATTTTTAAGTTCTTATTTTTTTAAATATATTAACGAAACGTTGTAAAAAGGAAAGGATTTATATGATAAAAATATTGCTTTAACTTTAAAATCATGAAAACCTAAAAAATGAAATCAGTTTCATTTCACTTTTTTTAGGATATTCGCAAATTATACTTTTGTTTATATTGTTGAGAAAATAGCCTTAGCTTTCCATCTTCGCTTTATTCTCTGAATACAGAGGCGGAGTTTAAAGTTTTCCACAAAGGAATCCTTGAAATCATAGATAATTTAAAGTTTCTGAATTTCGTTAATATGCCTTAATACTATTTTTACTTGGCACTGATATGTGGCAGTGTATATTTTTTTTAATATATGGGGAAAATATTAATAAGCCTGTTATTTTTAAGTTCTTATTTTTTAAAATATATTAACGATGTTATGCTTTATATGAGAAATATATGACTTTAAAATCTTGAAAACCTGAAAAGCAGCATCAGTTCCATTTCACGTTTTTAGGATATTCGTAAAGTATACTTTTATTTATATTGTTGAGAAAATAATATAATATATATTATTGCTGGTACGTAAATAATATTCAAGCAACTAAAAGTTTATAGAAGTAAGTTTGCTACTGATCTGTACTGTTTGTACATTTTGACCATTGATTTCTACAAATTTTCTATAATGTGATGGTTAGGAACATTTAGAAAATCAAAGGATTTTAGTGTGTGTGTGTGTGTGTGATTATGGCAAAGCCTCGAGGGCTATCTGCCTACGGGGAGGGATGCCTTCGTGGAGGACTTTCTAAGGGAAACTGGCTCGTATACACGTTACACATGGGGAAAACCACGAAAACACCCATGCAGCCAGCCCGTTCGCGGGATTCGAACCTCGGACCGAACTACCAGTGTTCAGCGACTTTACCGCTCGGCCGCTGGTGGGCCTCAAAGGATTTTAGAAACAAAAGCATTGTAAGAACAACATACATTCAAAGCAGAGAAGCAAAGTATGTACAGACTGAGTACTATTGAAACGTCAGTGTCAGTCCGCACAATTAGGGTATTAAGGACTCTTCGAGATTCGCTTTAAAGTCTTATGCTTTCAGTTTCTTATTTATAAACATTAAATACGTATCAAGTTTATCTCCGTTGAATTAATGTTTGAAAGTTATGTTCCATTTCGCCTCTATTCGATCTAATAAAGAGACGAATTGTCTTACCCATGCATGTCAAATTTATTCTCATCTTTAAAAGTTTTTTATCTGTTGTACGAAATTGAGGCCACAACATACGAATAAATGAATGTACTTTAATAACAGCTGATTTCGATGAAGTTTTGACACTTTTAAGTCATTTTTTCGCTTTCTTGTATAAAGTACGAAATGTATATTAGTCACGAAAAATTTCGGGAATCATATTTCAAAGAAAATATCCATTTTGAAAGCTCTCGAATCTATTTGAACGATGTTTTTGCGTAAAATCTGTACGTACGAACAGAAAAAACCACGCTTTCTTTTCAAAATGGATTGTAAAATGGATTTAAAATAGATTCAGAAGAGACTTTTTCGTGATGTTTGTAAGTCTGTCAGATTTTTTTCATGACAATCATTTTTCTTTATGCAATATACAAACGTATGTATGTATATATCTCTCATAACTCGAAAACGAGTAGTCTCAGTACATTACAATTTTGTATAGAAACTGCTATAAGATGTAGTTGTACTTCTTACGTTTACGTTGCCATCGGCCGCATAATCTGCACGCAATAGTTGTAGAATTATCAACAATTTAAAAGTTTAAGTATTTACTAAGCTTGTGAGGCCACCCTTTGTTTCTTTACATTTGAAGCTGTTACTAGAATAATGAGTTAAGACAGTTTGTGCACCAGCTTCACTGTCTTTTTGCCGAGTGGTATCAAAAGTGAACTTTCAGTTTTGTGCACCGAAATATCTGTCTTCCTCCCTCTGGCCGATTTGCTTGTTTTCTCTTAGAAACTCTAATTTTAATTGTAAAAATTGTTTTTTTAATTCTTTTTAACTTTCTTTTGCTTCTTTTTTATAACTTTCTTTTGTTTCTTTTTTGTAACTTTCTTTAGTTTTTCTTCATTTTATAATTTCTAATGAAGATGTTTTGAGTTTTTATGTATTTTGCCTTGCCGCGATGTGCGAACTGAATTAATTGAATTAGAAATGCATATCTAATGAAATTCGAGGAAATAAGCTTAAATGAAATGAAGCAAATATGTGTATAATTTAATAGGCTGTATAAAGAAGTCATGTGAACATTTTAATACATTGCAAACATGACAAGTTGCTATAAGTACTGTGCTGCATTTTGGGACTGGATTTCAATCTCAGTTAATAAATAAAGATGTAGATTTTGGTATGGAATCATGACATGGTGATAAATATTGTGTATGTTTCTCGCATTATGTTAAAATGGCGGCATCGTCATATTTTGAACACACATAATATTTCCTCCGGATATATTCTCCGCAAACCCGAATTTTGAACTTTGAATTGGTTGGACCAGACGTCCGTAGATAGCGAAAGAAATGAAATGTGTAGGTGATTTTGCGTCGACATTCTGTACGATTTACAGATGGCACATTTTGGTAATGCATCGGAATGATTACATTTTCGCTGTTAAAAAATTATAAATGTTTAACTTGCAAATATCAGCGTTGAGCAATGTGATTTTTGTTTTGAAAACTATGTGTGATGCAAAATTACCCATTAAACATAACTGCAGATTTGTTTGCGATTTGTTTGGAAATTTTTATTTCAATAAATCTAAGGTGAAATCTGCGAAATGTTGTGTCATATTTTATTGCTCATCTGCAAGGTACTAATTTTTTATAATGGCAAGAAAATTTACAATACATTACAAAATATCTAAACTACAATACTTTCTCGCTGAAGATTAGAAAATTATGAAATCAGATGTTTAAATTTTAAAGAATGTAAATGATTGCACATTGTCTGTGAAATCTGTATTTAGAAGAAGTTAGATTCTGTGTATTGTCAATTCCATCTCCATTTGTTCTAGACTAGACGGATGATATTTTGAATGGCATACGTTTCGGCATATCAATCATCATGTTAGGTGATAATCTGTGCAAGTAATAAAAAACAATCTAATCATCGCTTACTCGACATCCTGCACGATTTCTCGAACATACTTCTTAGAAATTTTGAAATGTGCCTTTCATGCATTATGACTCCTTTCACCTAGAACCAACCACAAGATATATTTGTTAAAACAGTTGTTTGTCTATTTAATTACTCAGTATTCAATCTTAAAACTGATATAATTGATATTGATTCCCATTTTGTAGAGAGATGAAATGCACGATTTTTCAGTTGGAGAGAAACAAAAAGGGGGCCGTATTTCTTTGTTCCCTTTTTTTTCTTCTTCCCGAATCTGAACGTAGTAGTATTTAATAACGACGAACTAGAAAAATGATTAAAAAAATTTAGAGAATATAAACCAAAAATTAAAAAAAAAAAGTTTATTCTGTTCTCTTGTAAGGCAGAATGCGCGTGTGGTCACGCTTGGGTCTTTGCAACTCGCCTAAAGCGACGGCCCAGGATCATAATTACAAAGCATGGCGCAAATCGTGGCTGCGTCCCGTGGAACATCCCTAAGACTTTCTGGCCGTGTGCTTCCTATCTCCTCCCCCCAGAATTTTTAATCTTGTTCCCCCATCTTTCTACTCTGTCTTGAACGTGTTGTATGACCTCTTTCCTCCAGGCGACTCCCCCCTCCTTTATTTTTTTTTACACAGCATCACCGAAACGCCTCCAATTAGTCTTTCACCGTACTGTTTCAGATTTCTGTTTTATGAATGAAGATAGTTCGGACAAGTTCGGCAGGTTTCAAAGATACTGCCTTATTAGCGTTATTTCTTGCCGGGTTTTCTCTTTTTCTTTTCCGCAACTTAACTCAAAGTTACGAAGCTCCATTGCACAAAATGCTAGGTACGCTATTTTACAATGAGTAACTAAAGCAAAATTCAGTTTACAGTTTGTTATAAATAATGCATAAGGGGAAACTGTAAAATGACTCTTGTTTTTAAACAAAGAGTTTACTGCGCAGAACAACTTTTGACCTTTGGCGTTTTTATTGCTTATGGGATGTGACACTAGGAACTACACGGGTTATAAGTAAAGTAAACAGAATTATAAATCAGACACACAATGAGTTTATTGGTCAAGATTGAAAGAAAGGAATAATTCCTCATTTTGATTATTCTTTAATCCTGCGGTCGCTAACCAGTCGATCGCGAACTACCGGTAGATCGCAAAGGCAATTCTGGTAGTTCACAGTATATTTTAAAATTTAAAAAATGCAAGGGTGTAAAAATCATAGAAGCTTCCGTAAATTTCACAAATTCCATAGTAGACACGTAGCAGTACTGCAACGAGCGATCTGCCGCCGACGTCACCGTGCTAGAATCCGCTAGAACTCGAACTAGTATTCGAGAACGATTCTGGGTTGCTTTGAACGGGATAAATATGCATTGCGCGGCGACATTGCGCTTTGTTAAAAAACTGAACGCAATAATCAACGTCCAGCGGGTTGGGTTAGTATAGAGAAAAAAAAATGTGCCAACCAGTCGCAAGTGAAGACGTACCATTTCCATTCGGAATGGAAAGAACAATACTTCTTTACAGAAGTTAAAGGTAGAAATGTACGTATGTTTGGTATCTAAACATACATTTTTACCTAATGTGTCTCGTTGCTAAAGAAAAAGTAAATATTGAGGAGCATCATAAAACTGCCCATTCGAATTTTGGAAAATCATTCTCATTACATTCTGCCAGCAGAAAGGATAAATTGAAACAAAAAAAAAAATGTTAATTGGACAGCAGTCAATATTTTCAAAAACAGTCGACAAAAACAAGGGTGCAACTGGAAGCATCATATCGCATAGCAAATGAAGAAACTTTATGAAGATGGAGAAATGATAAAGTGATGATGCTTTTAAAAAGATGCAGATTCGTTATTTGACAACTTTAGAAATAAAGACGAGCTAGTTTCAGCTATAAAATATATGCAACTTTCTGCTAATACAGTGATGAGACGAGTAGGAGTAATGGGTAATGATATTTTTAAAGTTAAAAACTGACTTAGATAACTGTGTTTATATTACACTGCAACTAGACGAATCAGCAGCTGTGGTTGACACTTCCCAGATGTCCATGTTTGGCAGGATGATATTTATTGATTTTTCGATTAAAGAAGATTTTTGATGTTTATTCCACTGAAAGGACATACTCAAAAGTAATATTGCTTCCACTACCGAAAATGGTAGGTTTGACAACCAATGGAGCTCCAGCTATGTTAGGTTGTGATAAGGGTCTGGTGGCATTATGTCGTAAATATGAAAGTTTCCGCAATCTCTCTGTTACCACTGCATTATACATCAGCAAACATTATATTATGTGAAAATTTTCTAAAACTGGAAAAACCTTATGAAATCGCTAGTAAAAATAAACAAGATTAGAGCTAAAGCGTTACAAAGATTATTCAAAACCTTGGCCATTGAAATTTACTGTCAATAAAGGGAGCTCACTCTGAAGTCCGATATTAAGTAGAGGACGAGTACTTAAACGTTTTAATTATGCCCTATCTGTCATAATCTAATTTTTCAAACAACGCGTTGAATTGATATCGAAACAAGAAAATTCAGTCTGGCTTAGAGGTTTGGGTTTTCTTATGAACATTACGGAAAATAAATGAACTTAATTTGCAGCTTTAGAAAAAGAAATAGCGGAAATGTTTTTTGATGTAAAAGCATTTATCAAAAAGCTTGAATTTTGGGAACGAAGCCTAATCAGCCGCGATGACAAGCATTTTCCTATTCTTTCTGAAAAAAATATCTCAAAATCCATTGAAACCTTATGACAGTAAATATCCTGTAGAAATAGTTTCTAACTTGAAGGATGACTTCAACATGAAAAGGAACATGAAAACGAGAGGGAAGGACTCCGTCACCCGGCTGGCCTCTTTGGGCCTGCCCTATACAGATATAAAGTCCTGCCTCCAGATGCGATCAATGTGAATCGTGCGCCAAATGGCCGGGCCAGCCCGCCCCCGCAAACAGAGCTACGGGGCGACCAGAATCTCACATTCCACGACCCCACTAGGCGGGGAAGAGGAACTAAGTCGATAAATATATGTGTGCTTCTCGCATTGTGATAAAACAACAGTGCCTAGAGCCATCCAATTTTAAATGATGTAATCCTACTGCGAATATGGACATCTGGAAGCTCAAATTTGAAATTTGGAATTTGTTTTATTAACGATTTCATATTTTGTAAAACGTTAACGAATTTTTGATTAACTAACTCAAGGATTTCAAAGCGAGCAATGGCAATGTTGTACTAAAAAAAAAAAAAAAATGATCTCTAGCGTGTAAGATTATATCGGAAATTCTAAAGATATGCTCAATTTAAAATTATTTTGCGATATTGCTCTTGAACTGAATTTTATGGTTTAAGTGCGAAGGACATGATATTTAATAAATAAAGGTAACACACAAAATGTTAAAAAATCGCCTCTTTGGACGTAATTTAAAATCTGAAACCTAAATGCTAAGTGTAAAAACATCCTTCGATGTTTCCATTAAAAAAAAAAAAAAAAAAAAAAAAAAAAAAAAGGTAACGCTGAGATATGTTGGATTGACTAATAAGGAGAAAGCAATGGTAACCATTTTGCTTTGTAACATAGTTTCATCAAAGAGCATTTTGGACTAGCATTCTGTCTCTTCGGTTTTTCCAAAAAAAAATATACTATCTTCTTAGAATATTTTGTTTTTGCTATTGATTAACCAGATGTGTTATAACTTGCAAATCTGTTACAAGAAACGTTTGAAAATTTAAACTTAAATATATCCTTGTATTATTGTTAATTATTCTAAGAAATACACTTTTCCTTTGCTGAACTCATATGCAAGTATTTCTTTTTTTTTCCCTAACTGGGGTGTATTTATCTAATGTATCTGGAAAGAGTGACTGATATCTCATTAAACACCAAAGTACTGTATCTTACTTAGAAATTTGGCATAACTCGTAATTAAGTGAGCGTTACATCCGTGTTTTAAAATAGAAATCACTCGTTCTTTCAAGAAGCAGACAACTGACAGTTTCGTTTCTTGTTACGAAATCGTCTCGCCGAAGACTGATTACTATGTTAATGATTCAGTCGTGCAAATCAAAATTGGCATTGCTTGTAGTACAGCTCAAAAGGTGTCACAAAATGAATGATAAGAAGCATTTATTAAATGACAGACATTGGTGATTTCATTGTGGTTTGATTTTGCGTCTTACTTCCCGCTTTGCATTTTGACAATTAAACATAGATGGAAGCTTTCCAACTATATTTTTTATTGATTGTTTTTAAGTGTTCTGCAAGCAACCATAATTGCCCTGGCGAAGTTAAAGAACTTACCAACAGGTTACTTTCCCACAACAATTACGGCTGTTTAGCATAAACTCTTTTATCTAAGGGTACAAAAAGCTTACTGATTGATCTTACCTTAGCCTATTTCGAGAAATCATTTATCATATATGTTGCCTTTCTCGCCTTGTTTCCTTTATTTGTTTCTGGATTGTGGTGTTACTTAAAGAAAATGAATCCTTGAAACCCCTGTCATTTAAATATCAATTCTGTTCTTTGTCTGCTTTAATCCGTGAATTATCTAGATCGTTTTCACGGTTTTCACACTTAATAGATAAGAGAAATGACCGATGGTTTTTTGCCCTAACTTGTAGTATTGAAACTGTTCAAAAATCAAAGTAAAGCATGTTATTGCGTTATCCATTTTCTTAATATTAAACGTTGTTTTATTCAAATTTACACAAAAGGTAAATTATATGAAATTTTCATTATCTGAATTAAAAATACGCTGATAACTTTAGAAAGAAAAGCACAAAATATTAGAAAATTTTTGTACAAATAGAAGAAATAAGTGGACTATTTAATTTGGAAAACTGCGGTATGCCATCGATATTCGCTTTGATTACTCGTTTTCCTTATACCTATTTTTCTTTACTTTTATTTAGTTATTTATTTATTTTTGAGTCCCGGTGGCGCAGAGGCTAGCGCATCGCGCAAGCACCACTGGTCTGGGGTTCGACTCCCGGGCTGGGCAAAGTCGACTCAGCCTTTCGTCCCTTGATTTCCATCACTTGGCTCGATAAAATGAGTACCAAGTTCTCTTGGGGACTACACACTGAGGGTCCTGCGACAAGCTGACCACTTGTTCAGGACATATGCTTACGCACCCCGGGGGGCACGGTCAAGAAAGCAGATTTCGGGCACTGCAGGCCTTGGCCTAGTAGGGCTGTTACGCCACTGAGTTTAGTTTTAGTTTAGTTTATACATCGTTTCTGAAGTACTGATTACTTCTTATGAGCCATTTGTGATGGTTGTAATACATTCCTTGAAAATAAGCCTTTATATAGTATATATATTTACTTTGATCTGAGAGATATTTACTTAGGTCGGTTAAGAGTGTTTTTTCTACTTTTGAAATTAATTTAAATTGACATTTATTAAAATCATGAGGCGTATAATTAGAAATATTCAATATTTTTGTAAAATAATACCAGCTGGACTCATCATTATATACATATACTATAAAATCATTATATAATGTTTCTTTTTTATGTTGACTATTTTAGACAGCGCGGGCGGCTAGTTTTTTTTTAAAGAAATAATATAGCGAATACAAAAGTATGTTTGAAAACCTTTAACACACTGTTCAATTTTTATAGATATGCTCTTTTTAAATATTTTGTGATTTTGTTAAAGCGAAATTTATTTGGCGTAAGTGCGAAGAACATGATATTTAATAAATAAAGTTAGCACTTAAAAAGTTAATAATAATAAAAAAAATATTAGCAATTTTACTAAGGGAATTTTGATATGATGAACTGAGAAAAGCCAGGAAAATATATAAATGTATGCCAACACTTTTTTCGAAAATTCTAAACGTATAGCTATGTAGCTTTTAAAAATTTTGTGAGTTTTGTTGTTGCGCTATATAGGGCGTAAGTGTGCAAAGAAAACGATGCTCATTAATAAAGCTAAAGAAGACAACCAAAAAAAAAAAAATAATAATAAATAAGGTGGTACGGTTAGCTGGTGTGAGTGCAAGAGCTGGCTGGTAGAAAGCGTAAAAATCGTTAACAAAACCTTTTGGGTGCTTGTTAAAATCTGAATCCTTTCCAATTCTTTTAACAGAAATTTTTAGTTTACTATTAGACATACTCCTTATATATATATATATATGAATAAAAAGTCAAATATAAATAGCAAAGCGAATACTATAGTCTCAATATTTAATGTATGCTAACGATGCATGAGCGGTTAATAATTAATTCGAAACAAGACTGTGTTTCCCACACATTTATAGGAAGAAAATTGTAATATCATAAGCTTTTTTAAAAGCTTTGAGTAGGCATACATAATTTACGAGATTTAATTTATTATAGGGTTACTATTTAAGTGTCTGTTGCTTTAGACTTACCCATTTCATTTTTCTATTAAAATTTTTTCAGTCAAATATTTCCATTTTTATGATTATATAATATTTCTGGCTTAAATCAGAACTACAGTGTACGTACCTATAATATTCTTGGTTTAGGGACGTTATATGAAAAATTTATTTAGTTTAAGGATAAATGCAAATCTATTTATATATAATTCTTTACAGAGAATCTTCTGTTCATACTTTTTCTACTTCATACTGAATTTATAATATGCATGCACAGAAGACGATGTATAAAAGTAGAGGCCAAGGACAAAACCCTTTAAAGAGTCCTCTTACGTTTTTTTTTTTTTTTTTTTTTCAACGTAAGATACATCATTGATGAAAATTCACAAAGTTTTTCGTCAAATAACCTAATAATTCAATATGTTCCCCTTCAAATTATTTTTAAAAATTATTGATCCCCTTAAAATTATTATATTTTTATGGTTACAATTTATTATGTCCTAAATAAAGTATTTATTTCAGATCAAGATCTTAATTTTTTGAAATTAAGATAAGGTTAATTGATTAAGGCAAAGCACATAAGAGCTATCTACTTTGAACTGGGAAATGGGAAAAAATTGGGTGTAAACACTTTATGACTTCCTTGCAAGGCCTACTAAACTGTACACATTTCTTGCTGCGCTTCATTTAAACTTGTTAGAAAAAAATGAAACTCAAGTTGATGCACCAGATGTCTTAATTCTCTATTCTACTAAGAGTTTCAAATACAAACAAATAGCGGCCTCGTTAGGCTTAGCGGCACTTAAACATTTTAAATTGCTGATAATTCTACAACTATTGGATGACGATTATCTAAGGCATAAAAACCTTAACCGGAACAAGAGCAAATTCAATCAGTCACTTTTAAATCAAAAAAATTCACAATTAGCCAGTTTATGAGAATTAAAAAAAAAAAAAAAAAAAACTGGACTTGCTAAGTCGGGTAACAGAGGGGTAATTTATATATATATATATATATATATATGTATGTTGTATATACGTTTGGAGCATTCAAAACTACATGTTATAGCACTGCCATTCACAAAATTTCCATGTTCTACAGTTATTGATTTTTTAGTTATAAGAGATATATACATACGTACGTATAAACATTATGAAAAAATCTCTTCTGATTCCATTTTAAATCCATTTTACAATCCGCTTTGGAAAAAAAAGAATATTTTATTCTGTCGGTACATACAGGCGTCACGCCAAACATCGTTAAAATGAATTCGAGAGTGGTCAAAATGTGTATTTTCTTTGAAATATGATACCAGAAATTTTTGGGATTACAATACTTCCTTTATTTTGTACAAATACGTAAGAAAAGAGGCAAACTGAAAGAAACTGGGAAAAAGAGAATCTTATGCATCTTAAATCTTTTTTATTCTACCTCTAATTTTATTAAACCTGAGCATGAAAAATTACGTTATGTTTGGCATATTTTAGAGGGATTTGAGGTCCAGAGAAAGTGCCCCGACTACCTTAGCATAACCAGGTCCTTCCTATGCATTTAAGGGCACTTTAATAAAAACGCTTATTGTTTATTTTCGTTACTTTCATATAGTTTTGTGATAGCTGACGGAATTTCGAAGTTACGATAACTGAAAAATGAAAGGAAAAACCTAAATTGTCAGCTGATGAAAAATAGTTACCTTTCGTAAGAAATAGAAATTCAAAAGGACTAGCGAATAAATCATACAGTGTTGTCAAGTTCTAAAGAATTGTATTCAAAACTAGTTTCACTTGATGTACAGATATGATGTACAGTCAAATGGGAAAATTTAAAAAAGCTTGTCTCAAGTTTTAAATAGGGTAAGCTTATTTTCTTTAAAAAATGACAGATCGAGTTTGCATAGAATAGCATAGTTGCATACTGTAGGTCACATTTTATATCATTTGTCACGAGAAATGTCCTTTATGTCTTTTCCCTTTAATGCTCTAAATCGAGTCTCATTAACGTTTAAACCTGAAGTGGGTCTTCATCGACGTTACGAATAGTTGAATTTATTAAAAAGAACTTGAGTAAAATAGACCAAATGAAGGGAAAATATATAAAACGCTATAGGCCTCACACCATTCAAAAATAGGAGTGAGAGTGCCTTCCATGAGCTAATCTCTTAGTCTGCTGCTAGTAGTACTTATTTTGGGAAACAGTTTGTTTCAGGCGAAATTGAGTAGCTGAAATTAATTCATCAATTTCAGTACAGTAGAAATGAAATTCTAGAAACCTATTTTTTAGACATTTGAGCGTAACTTTCACCAAAGATAGGTGAAAAATAATTTTACATCAGATGAAACCAGGATAACATTTCTATGAGGGAAAAGAATTTGAACATTCTGTTGAATATTTTATGTTTTAAATGTTGTTGACTAATCCGTCCAAAAATCTAGAAACTAAATTTAGCCAACGATCAAGAACCAGTACCCAAGCTTGATACGACGAGCGGCATGGAATACCACTTGTATGAATTTTTTAAAGTGCATATTATTTGGCACAGATCGCAATCGACGATATCGACGTTTCTGAAAGCGATGGGTGAAAATTTAATCGAAGTATTTATATTTGAAAAATTCTAAGGTGAAAGGTCTTCGGATATCAAATTATAGGCATCTTTATTTAAAAGTTTAACAACACGATCGATGTAAGTGTTTTTTGGGCCCTTTGTAGTCTTTGAAATGATGATATCTCGGTTAGAATGAATTTTGCGTAAAGTAGCTTTTTCTCTTGTGTTTATTTTTCAATGAAATGTGGACTAACTGTAATTAATGTATATGGTTTATAAAATATGCGTTTATTTTCCAAATGTGTGTCTTAATTCCAATTAGTATTTGCTTATTTCAGTATTTACAATATTTTTTAAAGGGGAGTTAAGTAGAAAAAATTAATGCAGCTTTACCAAAATACTAAAAGTTAGGCTAAAGGTAAAACAATGACTTTACAACTAGATACTTTTATTAAATAGGTATCATACAGCGTACCCTTGAATCTTATTAGGAATATGATAACTTTATGTTCAAATTGCTACTCATTAACGCGGCATAACGACATCTGCCATTTATTATTATTTTATTACTATGCTGTTTTTTTTAAACCGGATTTTGGTGTATAGGAAACTGGAAGGAAGTTCTCCGCTCTCTAGTGTTTCATCTTAACCTCTTAGTGACGTACAGAGTGATGGGGAGTGGGTTTGGGATCCCAGTCATAGAGTTCAAATCGTGCCGCACCCCTCTGGACCAACCAGCTGATACGTCGGGCCTAACCCTGGGCCTGACCTTCTATCTCTGCCTCCATCTGGAAAGCTTGAAAAAATATCAACGACTTCTTAGTGAGGAACAATTTAGCGAAGACCATACAGCCTGATGAATCATCCCAGAAATTACACCCAAACGTACGAATTAATTCAAATCAAAAAACAGGAGGGGGAATAAAAATCGTCTGGTTTTCTCAATAGCATTCTCTGCCTACACATTCTATGATGTAAATCAACTGTCATGTGATACCATCACACTGAGAAATAAAACAGTAGAATTTTTTTAACAGAAATCAATATTCTATTCCATTTAATGTATTAACAGGCTAGAAAATGTATATACAATTGGAATGAAAATACCGAATTTTTATGCATAATCCAGACAAAATATAAATACAAACTTTAAGCTTCAAAAACATTGCGTAGATTTTTCTCTCTTAGGAACTCTTTCTTTTTGGGGGGAGGGGGGAACGAAAGGGGCGTTAAGACCCAGAGGAATACTAGTTTCAAAACGGTATTTTGCGTCGTTTCAACTTTCTGCGTTAATTCACTTTACAAACTTTTACCACCAAATATTATCGCAATGTATTTTATTTAAAGAAAATAAATAATGAAGAATCTGTATGAATGCAAGAATGTTTCTCGCATTGAGATAAAACAACGGTTCCTCGAGCGGGTCTAGGAGTTTTCGCCGTCGCCATTTCACCGTGGTCGTTTCGCCCTTGCCGGTTCGCCGTCGGGATGTTTCGCCCTTCGGGGCGTTTTGCTGTCAAAACATAATTTCTTTACATGGCTATATCATATCTTGCTGTATGAAATTTATTTAGTTTAATAATTCTGTTTATCTTTTGTATACTTAATAAAGGTTACTTTAATATATATATACTTGATTATAAATATGAGCTATAAAAAATAGACATGGTTAGTTGGAGAATTATGTCAGTGTCAAAGAGAACTGGAGCTAAACATCTGATAAAACAGAAGTTATATTATCGATTTTAAAAATTATACGGGTGTAATATTTACACGATTCATTAAAATTTCTTGAAATTGTAATCGGCTAGTTCAGAGAAATCACTCATACAAGCAGGAAATTCACATTTTTATGAAATCTGAATGGAAAACGGAATTACTTTGGAATCTTGTCAGCACATTACTCTCCTAAAATTAATATCTCATGTGTAACTATGTATTTGTATACAATTTTACACAAAGAAATCTTATACATTATTTTATGTAAAATGTTCATTAAATTAAATTATTAAACTAAACAGAATTAATAAAGTAAATCAACTTAATATAATACTGTCATGTAAAGAAAAAAATACGTCTTGGCGGCGAAACGTCCCGACGGCGAATTCCCATTCCCCCTAGCGCCATTCAGTTTTGAATAGCGTAGTCCTGCAACCGAACATGGGCACATGGAAGGCCGAATTTTGAATTTGTTTTATTATCTATTTCAAATTTCGTAAACCGTTTACGAATTTTTGATTAACAGACTCAACGATTTCAAAGCCACCAATAGCAACACTGTACGGGACAGAAAAAAAAAAAAAAAAAAACTTCAGGGCGGAAAGAGCATGCTAAGAAATAATGCAAAAAAGAAATGATGCTAAAAAGGCAAAAAGATGGGTTAGTAGAAGTGAGTGTAACAGCAGTGGACTGCGAGCTCAGCGAGAGCCTAAGAGACCTTAGCAAACCCTTTTGAGCGACCGTTAACGTCTGGAAACCTTTTGGAAGTTTTTTTTCTTATTTCACGTACCTCTAAAGCAATAGAAACATAGTTTCACAGCGGTGAAAGAAAACAAGAATATAATAAATGCATACGTTTTACTAAAAGTACAGTGATTCTTCTTTAATATCGACCCTCCGCGGTTGTAAAGGATTTTGGAGTTTTGTGGATGTGGTAGTCTTAGAAAATTGATGTTTAGAAAGGCAATAATTCTTTATATTCTCAATATCGCCTTATGAAAGCAATATTCTCAATGTTGCCTTCTGGAAGCAAATTGTATTTCAACTTGCTTTCATAAAGCAACATTTTAGAGAGGATTTCAATACAGGATTCACTATAATTATTTTATAAAGAATCAATTTAATCTAATTCAGTTTTAAAAACGGCTCTTCACACTAAGAGAAACTTAAGAGGTAATTTTTCTTTCACAGTAAGTTGCTATATAAGTTTAATTGTTTACCGTATATTTTTCGTTGTACATAACTGATATATGTCCATGAGCGCTATCAACATATATTGAATATTCAATAATTTGTTAAAATGAGTAAGTTTGTCACAAACCATTTTTTTTTTCCACTTTGTGATAGATTTCTCTATCTCTATCTTAGCTTATATGAGAAAGGCAGATGTGATTTTCTTCTTGCAATATGCAATACATCATCTTCATCAGAATTTGTCAATAAAGTTCCATTGCAGTGAGTGTCTCGTTTACTGTCATTTTTAAATTGTAATATGTATGATGTACCTTGGAATATTACAGTCGGGTTTCAATTAAATCATGATCACGTTTTAAACCGAGATGAATGAAAAGATCAAGAGAACATTTCAGAATATAATCACATACGACTGAAAATAGAATTGCTGTTCACGCCTATGCATTGTTCTGAAATAACATCACAGCAACTACTGCATTGGACAGATTGTTAAGTGTAACAAGCCAGTTGGCATTTATCACGTAATATCCCCTTTCTCAACAAATGACTTTCTCAACAACAACTTTTCGAAAAGAGGATTTTCGAGGAAATTTCATCCTTTCATTAATAGGGTTACTGATGAGAGGGATAGAGGATAGCAGCGGACGAAATGTAGAAAGTAGCAGATGAAACGTAGAAAACGAAAATTGAAAGCATAGGAAAATCAACCAGAAGAAAAAACATTATTGACCTATTAGCATACAAAGAGTTAGAAAACCAATACAAGATCTTCTTGTGCAAAAAGCGAGCCTCCACGAATCAGGAAAATTTATAGCTAGAGCCTCACGCAAATGTTGTCTAGACTCTTAAGTAACTACTAGTATTCTCTTCTTTTTTTCCCTTTAGGCAATTATACTTTCTTTGAATTTTAGTCTCAGCTGCAATAATAATTACATTGCATAATCTAATAGAGAAATAACTGCAAATGCAAATGAATCTGATGATATATTTCTTTATTGCAACTTAATCTTATTTATTTAATTCAATATGATAAAGTAACTGGTTTCTCATTTCATAGAATGTTAAACATTAATGCAGTTAATTGATAACATTCGTAGAATTTTTGAGTGCATGTGTATTATGGTCGATATTTAATTACTTGACCTGAATTTAGGGATTAGTAAAAACATTTCAATTTAGGTTAGTTAAAAGCTCATACTATTAACGCTGCATTTTTGTTAGAAATAAATTAAAGCATTTGGTGAACAAATAAGATGTAGTTTTCCATGTGTTGCTTAGATGATTAATTAATAAATATAATAAATTTCTCTGAAAAGCGTAGTTCTTGCCGCTCATTAAAAGTTTTATCAGTTTTATTTCGAGGCAAGGAAATAGTTATTAATACATGGGTTTTCATGGTAAGGAAGAGAATTTTTACTGTTTTGTAACTGATGTATTTTATTTTTTATGTACATAGTTACATTTGCATTATTCATCAAATTTTATTTAAAAAATTAAGACTAACTGCATTGAACTTTTTTTCAGATAAAAAGCCATGATTTCAAATGATTTTGGAATTTTGTAAAGGTGATCATCGAAGAAAGCTGATGTTCAATGCAATTTTTAAGTTATGTTCTCAGAAATGCTGGCCGCTATATAAAGTGATCGCCACGCAGTTAAAAATACGCTCTTAGGCTAAAATACGACGCATCAAGAAGGAATTATCCGAATTAGGACGAAAAATTTCTGATTTTAAGACAATAGGGCACTTTTGCTAAGCATTTCTCACCCACAGTTTCACCCCGTTTTCATCCGTCCATTTTTTCTCGTAAACGGGTGCACAGACATTAGTTGCTTTTACCTCCCCCCCCCGAATTAGGAGACATGAAAAATGTGCAATGCCCTCGCCGGGACTCGAACCACGGACCTCTCGAATACGCATCGAGTGTGCTGACACTATACCACGAAGCTATGCTAAGAAGGCGGGAGAAATACCTTATATACTACCTCCTTTTAAAGGACGACTGGGAATTATGAGGACACAGTAGCCAAATCCTGGTGGTGGAGAACAATTTTTAGTTCTAATACTTTTTTTAATTCGGGCGCCACTATAGAGATATTAGAAAATTTTTCGAAATAAGAAAATCGAAGAAATTAGCAGTGCCCTCCCAGGGACTCGAACCGCGGACCTCTCGAATACGCGCCGAGTGTGCTGACCACTACACCACGAAGGCATGCTAAGAAGGCGAGAGAAATACCTTATACATGGATGAAAACAACATTTAGGAAATTACATTTTGGCACCATCGGCAGGCGTATTTCTATTAAAACTAACAATGGGTTTTAATTTTTGCACCAACTGCTAAAGCACCACGGTAAGGTGAGATTTTTCGAGGCCTGTTGTTTTATGTAAACCGTTTTTGTGCTTTTCACATCAATCACACACATACAGTTCCCCTTATCGTTTGTCAATTCGGTATGCTATTGTTTGAGAGCCTGGGAAAAAATTTCGAATGAATAACTTCACGAATAAGAGCAGCGCAGATGTATCTTTCGTGTTTCTTAGTAAAGAAAAGAGTGTGCGTTTTATGGCAAATATACTTAAAAATGAAAAAATATACTTTGAAATCATAGGCACGCATTATAGATCGGTGCGAGTTATATGCCGAAATACACGGTATTTACCTTAAGCTCATATCATAATTAATAACAGAAATTAATAATTGCATAATAGCTGCATAATCTTGTATCGATATTTAATAAACTGAGCTCGTAGAGTTATATTACATACAAGTAATGTATGAGTTCATTGCAATGCAAGACATTGCAACTGCAAGTAAATGTATGAAATAATGCTTGCCCATACAAACTTATATCACTTTTCTAGATACGAACAGCCTTAAAGTAATAAATAACTTAATCGAAGATATTCATCAGAATTGCAAAAACGGAATGTTTAATAGTAAAGTGTAGAGCTGCATAATTATGATAATAAAAAAAAAACTTTACATCAAAAGCTCAGAAGACATTTATCCCGCATTGAAATTAATAGTATGAAGTAAAATATGAAATCGATGGAAGAATTAAAAATTAGCAATTATACAACATTTTTATATTTATTTATTTTTAGTTTTATATGTAATTTTTATGTGTTATCCAGAAAAGAAAAATCAGTTATCGTCTACCCGTTAAGCCAACTGAACTAAAAATGCGAAGTTTCTTAAATGCTTCTTGAACTGCGGTCAAGAAATAAATTAAAGGTTCTTATTAGAATATGAATTGCTCTCATTTTGATGTATCCTTTTACTAAGTCCGTTGCTGTTGCAAAAAATAATGTTACCAATTTAATGTTGCTTCTTACAACTTTCTTAAGAAGTTATTTATTACAAACTTTTGTAAATTTCTTCGTCAATAACATTAACAAGTTTAATGTCTTTAAAAACTGAATTCATATTTTGTATTAGGAGGTTACATATTACTTATGAATTTTATTAAACGTTAAATACGAAACAGAGTTCAAGTATTTAAGTAAAGATTATATTCTTGAGGTATCTGATTCCGGCTCACCAGCGGCCGAGCAGTAAAATCGCTGAACACTGGTAGTTCCGACCTGCGTTCGAATCCAGGGAACCGGGCTCTCTGCGTGGACGTTTCGGTGGTTTTCTCCATGTGTAAAGTAACCAATTTCTCTTGAAAAGTACTCCACGAAGGAATCTCTTCCCTTAGTCAGATAGCCTTAGTGTGCTTTCGCCATAATAAGAAAACCAAAGTATTATATTATCTGATTCCCTTGAGAAGCGTATCAGTGACCGAGTGATAAAGACCGCTAAACCCTGATATTTTGACCCGTAAGAAATTTCGGTGAACGGGCTGTATGCAGGGAAATTTTCGTGTCTTTCTTACGTGCAATTAATTTTCCTTAGAAAGATCCTCGAGGAAGGTATCTTTCCTCTTAGGTACACAACCATAATATACATTATCATATTTCGATACAAGTCTCTTCAAGTAGTAAAATATTTAAAAAGTAAACATGAATTACAGATTTATGTATAGAGATGGAAGAGATTTCTTTTGTTCTCAATATAGAAAAAAAATTAAGTTTTTAAACGTCATCATGCATTAAATTTTAAGGTATAGTTTAAAGAATTCTGTCTGTTCTTAAAATAATAAATACTATGATCAAACTCAAAATCTTTCTACTTATTTCGTGTGACCCATAATAATTGCTCTAAATTTCTGTATTGATTAAACTAATGTTTAATGCCATACCATGAATTATCATCTTAAGTAGCATCTGCAGCTATCATCATAGTCTTCAAACGCGCAAGGAAAAATAAAAATACATAAAATTCGCTGAAACAAAAACAAACAAAAATGTCAAGCATTAGTTATCACCATCAAATTTAGCAACCACCTGCCGATGGTTATAACACCTACTGGACAGGCAAGCCTAAAAAAGAATAACGCTCAGTTAATTTGCTTACTAAAAGTAAGTAAAAAAAGTAGTTTAGCGTAGGCTGACGAAAAATTAAGAACAAGGGGGGAAACACGTTACTGTGGGTAAGAACTTGAGTAAAACAAGCTAATCGTATGATGTGTAGACAGAATATTTGAATAGGCTTGATTATTTGATACGTTATTTAAGCGCTATGAAATGCATCTCTCTTTCATTTTGCTGATTCTGTACTTTGTTTAAGCTGCAGATAGCTGACACCATATAGAATAGGAGCTTTAATATGCTTAAAGAGATTATTTTTAAATGTAAATACGATTAAGCACTTTAATGTTATTTATTTTTTAATTGAATTAATTGTTTAAGCATGGAACAAAAGAATAGAAATTTATTAAATAGAATTTTAAGTTTTTATTTAAACATTTACGATATCAATAATTTTAAAAGTAACTGATTTTTATGCAACTTATTTTACAATTTGCTCTTTCATTCTGCCCATTTGCCTTAAATTCATTATTTAATCATAAAATATTAAGAGGTAATTGATCAGTTTGCTCAGCTAGCTATGACAAATGCTTTCCTTCCATCTAATAAAGACATTCTAAATTCTTTATACAAAATATTTCACCTGCTTTAAAATACAAAATAAAATGTAGAATGGCAAAAGCTGATTTATCTTTTGCTTAAATATTTACTCGAAATCTCTCTCTCTCTCTCTCAGAGAGAGAGAGAGAAATATAAAAGTAGCAAGACAACATGAATAACAGAGACCTTAGTGGTCAAGAATTTTGCGCATTGAGCTGAAATTTTTTTTAAATCTTATAAGTAAGAGGAATGTTTACATTTTCCTAACTAGGCTTTCTTGTATAGCTTTTTCTTGTTTAATAGTAAGTTTTACATTTACAGTTTGAATTGCAGCGCGTCGGAAAAAGAAGCGATATAATTGAGATATACTAAACTTTTTTAGATTATTAAGTTGGACTATTCTATTAGTGAAATTACGTTTATAGTCTCAATTATTATCGTTTGACGAAACGCGCTATTATAGGTATTAATTTAATTCGAGTTTTGAGCTGCTTTTCCCTTGATAAATCCGGCTCAAACCTCGAGTTGAGCTATTTATCATTTATTGCAATTTTTTGTACGTATTTACTGTGTATTTGAAATGTATTTAATTTTTACAAGAGTTATTTTTTAAATTATTTGTGAGTTAAAATTTCTTAATTTTCTCTCACCGTTTTTTGATTTTGAAGTCATCTCGATTTGTAATTTTTACATTTAGTTTTTACGAGATAGCTTTTACTACTTTAATATTGTTTCTAATTGTTACATGATTTCTCATTTTTGCTAAGGAACTATAATGTCAAATGTATTTTTTAGCATTAGCTTTTAAACATTCCTCTTATAAAATATATATAAACATATATATACCCGAGATAAAAAATATGTGTCTGTGAATTATACCTTAAATTAGAAATAGCACCTTAATTCCTCTTTTTATTTTGGGCACTTCCCTTTTCTATTCTAAAATTAGTAATAACTCTTTCGAGACTGCTTCATATCTGAAAACTAATTTCGCATCATATCATTTTAACCTTTTGCACTGCGTATAGTTCTTAGCCAATCAGCTGAACGAAAAATTTTGCTATAAGTATTGCTTCAGTTCAGGTTATGCACACTTTTTTATCGTTTGCTCAGTCTTGAATAACCCACGACGCTTCGCTTATTCGTATTCTTCTATTGTTCAAAAATGAAGCTGCGTATACAAAATTCTGGGGTGCCTGTTGCTCCCATTATCTTGTGTAAAGCAAGTGTAAATGTCAGAATTCGATTTTTCAGTTTTTCGGTTCAATTCGATTTCGAAAATTCGATTTTTCGGTTTTATATGAATTTTTATGTCTTAAATAAAAATTTAATCGAATCTATTTTCGGTATTTAATTTCAAATGAACCAGGAGAACGAAACTTGTTTACGAAACGTATTAGTCGGCTTTTATGAAACTTTAATTCATTTTTCCCTGATGAGTTCTGAATTGGAGTTTCAGTAAAAGGAGATTAATTTTTTATATATTTGTGTATTTTTCCTTTTCGCGTTTTTTTTTTTTTTTTCGAATTTCTTATTTTAATGTTGATATGTTTAGATATTGTTCTAAACCTATTTTACACGTTTTCAATTATTAATATTGTTGAGGGATGCCTTGCTTTGATTCCAGTTTAATTTTAACTTAAGATGTTTTAAGTTTATTTTACTTCAAACCTGCAGCTATAACGCCGGAGAGGTGTTTTTAATTTTTAGCCTATTATTGTGTTTGTTTATATATATATAGATAGACAGACAGAGAGATTTTTTTAACGATATCGATTATACTTTAAGCTTCAGTTCATTGAGAAAAATATGCAAAGAAAATCATTTCAACATGCCCCGAAAACATTCGATCTACTAAGTATTTTGAATTATCGAATTGAATAAATATAAATTTACGAGAACAGTAGTTGCTAACTTTTAATAGATTGTAATGAAGGTGTTTGCAATTTCGACTTCAAAAATTTTGAATTATCGAAGTTAAGGCAATCAGAACTAACTTGTATAAAACATATTAGCTGCACAAAATCTAACTTTTTATAGCATTAAAAAGAATGGTAAAAATTCTAGATTTTAAAATATTGTTAATGCTTAATATATTAAATGTAATCAATTAAAGGCAAAATATTCTGTATTTTTTACGCACTAAATTCATAGAGATAGCAGGAAAAAATCTATTAACTTAGGTTACTTTTGATATATGCTTTTGGTTAAAATTAAATATTGTCGATAGTTTAAGCACTATAGTCTGCAAAACAAAGGTTTCATTCTAGTGATTGCAGTTTCCGGAATGAATAAAGCTAAAACATCCCTTATCATTAATTTTATAGCTAAGGTATTAAATTCATAGCTAAACTGCAAGTTAGCTTATCTGGAAGCATATAGAACAGAAAATGTTAAGTGCGAATTTTGCGTGTTATAGGCGTGAAAACTTCTGTACCTACCCTACGTAAAATAATGAAGATTCTGCTGCCCGTATTGTTTGCTTTACGGAAACCATAAAAAATTAATTAAAAATTTAATTCTAATTAAAAATAATTTAATTTTGCGATCGCAAAAAACAACTATTTCAAGTTCTGGAACACTGCATGAGCGGACTCCCCTATAGCTGTAGAACCCTCACGGCTCAGCGTCCACTCAGAAGAATATTTATTGATTAAAAAAAATACCATAGTAACGATTTTATTTTTACAATGTTTTAACATTCCGCACTGCCTCTTTCTGTACAAAGCTTCAGTTTGTACCTTTGCTTCAATTGTTTTTGCACATTTCCTTCAATAATTTTTTAATTTATAAACAGTTTTCCATATTTTATGTTATGGCAGATTTGTGCATACATTTTTTAATGAATGACTTTTATGAATCTATACAACGAAGTATTTAAAATTAGCTTATCTTTATTCTGATTTTCTTAAGTTCTTCTACACATCCTTATAAAAAACTTGTTTATACATATCCTTCTGTAATGTAAATGCCTACTTCACATCTGCTAAATGGTTTGGGCAAAGAAATAGAGAAAATTCTTTGAAATCACCGAAACAAACATTTGAAGTTAAAGTCACGTTTTCCAAAAGCACACCTTTTAAATGTAATTTACCTCAACCAAATATTGTGGACCACCCAAAGAACATAAATACGAGTTAAGTTTTGTAATTTATGACGCAGTCTCTTTTCCTCAGTGACACGAAGTAAACGTCGTTATATATGTAAATAGTAACCAGCACGATTTAATTTATTTAATGAGCTCATTTTTTACAGCTTGCAGATGCAAGAATCTCATGATTTTGAGATGAATTGTATGCATTTCTAAGAACATGTTTAATAAGGACTTAGAACATTGGGTTTATGACTCACCGCATTTTTTTACTACTGCCATTAAATTTATAAATTTTACTAACCTTTGTTCTATCCACAATTACATGCGCTATTTCTCATTAAAATACTCGTCTTGAAAGTTTGATAAAGGTATTTATGTGCTTTCTGTATAAACGTGTTATTTTGTCCGTACGTATATTTCTTAATGGGGCTTTTCACTTATTTACGTTGATTATCTTGTCAAAGATAAATAATAAATAAAGAATTAATAAAAAGTGAGATATTCTAAACATTATAGTTCACATTTACCATTCTAAAAGTAGCGTATTCATTGGCCAGTACGCTTTGCCAATAGCATTTAGAAAGTAATATGAGCAGGGACAGGGAAAAGTGGACGGAGCACCAGAACTTCGTCAGTGACTTTTACAGGTGTTGCTCCGCCGCACTACTGTACCCCGCTGGGCTTTTAGTTGGCCTGCATCGGATGCTAGCCTACCAAGACATTTACATAGTAATTTTACATTAATACTATACTTACGTATTGAATATACAATTACAAAGACACAGTATACAATTATTACAAAGAAATTGACCTATTAACAAAAGTTGGATTATGGCAAATTAATATAACATAACTACTTCGAACATACATACACATTTACATTGTACATTGTACTTCATACAAACAATATATTTACATTTGTATATCTAGTTACATCGAATTACAATAAACGTCTTTTTAAGGAACTAATTGGGGAAGATTTTTTTTTCTGTGCATCTTATTATACTTAGTTGAACTACTAAGGCGAATTATTAATACATTTCTTTTCATTTCATTGATCTTCTACCTCTAGGCTTTTCTTGAGGTGGAATAACGTGGCTAAGTCTGCATCTTCTTTTGCTTTTAGATGGAGGGGTGGGATTCCTGTTAATACACAACAGAGAGCTGCTGTTGAGGTAGTTCTGTATGCTTTTGCTATTTGTAAGAGGAAGGGGCGTTGGATCGAAGCTAAGAGTCTTTTCTTTTTCACTGTCATAGGGTGAGCCCATGCTGATGCCCCGTAGAGGATTATTTTTTCGATCACGGTATTATAAAGAATGTTTTGAATCCTCGACTTGAGGCCCCACGTTGTGCCTTGCATCCTTGCGAGGGCTCTAGAAATAGTAATATGAGCAACCAAAAATTGTTTTAAAAATATGAGCTCTTACTACTACAGTTTAAATGTTTCAAACCTGAAATGTTTCAGATTATAACGGCCGCCGAGAAGGGTTTAAGTTTTTTACGCTCTCCCTCAGTTCGCAGTCTGTTACTAGATTCACTCCTACTAACACATGTTCCTTTTTTTTTTTTTTTTTTTCTTTTTATTTAGCTTTATTATTAAGCATCATTTTCTTTGCACTTATACCACATACAATTGAACAGAAAAATTGCACAAATTTTAAAAGCAGCATAGCAGTATACGTTTCGAATTACCGATGCGGCGTTAAGCGTTCGCATACATTTTTTTCCCAGTTCATGACATCGATGCTCAGTTTTCTTCACAAGATGGCATTACAAAAGATTTTTTTTTTATTTTTATTATTAAGATTTTGTGTGTTTATTTATTAAATATCACGTTCTTGGGCCTTACGCCACATGCAATACAATTCTATAACAACATCACAAAATATTTCAAAACATCATACCTTTAGAATTTTCGACAGACAGTCTCGCGCGCTGAAGATAAAAATATTTATTATTCCGTACAGCGTTGCCAATGCTCGCTTCGAAATCATTGAGTTTTTTAATAAAAAAATCTGTTGCAGTTTTATAAAATATCAAATAGGTAATAAAATAAATTCGGAATTCAAAATTCGTACTTCCAAGTGCCCATGTTCGGATGGAGGACTATGTTATTCAAAATTTGATGGCTCTAGGCACCGCTGTTTTTTTCCACTGTGTGAGAAACATGCATATATTCATGCAGATTCCTCATTATTTAATTTCTTTAAATATATTGCAGTGCTCTAATATTTAGTGGCAACAATTTGAAACGTGAACCAAACGTTTTGAAACGTCTGAAACGTTTATAGTGAACTGACGCAAAATGTCAAAAAGGAAATTAGTAGTCCTTCTAGGCAAATTGAATTTTAGGGCTAATGATCTAAACATACTTCAATTAAAGCAGAATTTCCAAAAAACCTGTAACGTTGTTTTATTTATTAGAAAAAAATAACAAATAATGCTACATAGGCTCACACTGGAATCTGGGTGATAAAATCATATTCAAAGATATCTGTAGTAATTATAAAACAGGTAAACAGTTTTCACAACACGAAAATAGTGAAAACAGTCCTTGTTCACTGCCCAAGGAAAGCTAAACTAATATGATTAATTTATCTATCCGTTTAATCACGTTAAACAAAATCGCGTTAAGCGAATACAGTAAACATCTGATGCAGACACCGCATAACTTCCTTCCTTCCTGGAATTTCATTAGAGATATGTTTCGCATTCAATTAATTCAGTTCTGACTTCACGGCAAGGCCAAAAATACATAAAAACTCAAAATATGTTCATTAAAAATTCTAAAATGCAAAAATACATAAAACACCAACTGCAGCTACATTTGCTTTTGGTCCCACTCGGCAAAAAGACACTGAAGTTGGTTCACATACTGACTTAACTCACTATTCTATTATGAGTAAAATTTAATTTAAAACTATGAATGAAAAAATGTTTGAGTTAGTATTTTGATTAACACTTTTAACTAGTATTTTTTAGACCTCTTTTGCTTTAAAAACATAAAAATCTGATAACAAAAATCTTGAATCGCAAAAATATCAAAGTAAAAGTTTGAAACATTGAAAAAGTAGCTATTGCCATTCATTGCAGATTAATCGACTTATCAAGGGGATAAACCAATCTACCATATATATATATATATACGTTTGCTGCGGTCGATTGTAACAAAAAAGAGGTGCACAACTACAGTTTATAACAATCCCATATATAAAATTTCAGCGTTCTAAGGCTACTTACTTTTAAAGCTATTTACATACAGACATCATGAAAAAATTTCTTTGTAATCTATTTTAAAATCCATTTTACAATCAGTTTTGGAAAAAAGAGCCCTTTTTCTGTCCATACGTACAGATGTCACGCAAAAACATCGTTCACGTGGATTCGAGAGGGATCAAAATGGATATTTTCTTTCAAATATGATACAAGATGTTTTTTGTGATTACACTACTTTTTAACTTCGTACAATGAAGTAAAAATGGGATTTGTGACTGCAGTTTATTAATCAGTTAACATGAATTTGAAAACAACCGTATGAGGTGTGCTGCAGATTCAAATCATCAACGTTAATAAATATTAATTGCTTAATTCTTTAATGATACTTAAAAGTTAGAATTATAAACCATTCAAGTACAGATTTTTAAAAAAGTGTTCGCGATATTCATATTTTTACCAAGTTCACGAAAGTTGACGATTAAGATTCTATTAGTGGATTTTAGGACTTCCTCCCGTATCAAGAAAAGCATTAAAATAAAATTTACATGGCATGTGAACATGACTGGAATCTGTATTTACAGTTCCAATGCATTCATTTTCTTATGTGTAGCATTCTTTTGTTTCCAACTTTATACTCTTCTTTCAACTTCTTCGTACACACAAAATTTTTCTAGTTATAGGAAGTTATTCTAGCTTAATTTAATCTGAGTGAGACACAAGCAAAGTTCTCGTGATGTTTATTCCCTAGTTAATGTTCAAAGTGGCGCCGTAGGTTGTCTTCCTCCAAAACAATCGCGTAGCATAATGGAAATTAATGTATGCTTAAAGCCGAAAGTACAACCGTTTTATTTAATCGCGCCAACTAATCATCACACATATCGAAATCGCGTTAAGATTTCTGTATACAAAGAATTTGTCTTAAGTATTATTTAATTATATCAAAGCATTCAAAGGATGTTTCCCCAAAGAGAGGAATTTCAGTGAAAAACTAGCTCTTCATTTTCAGAACAAATTATTAATACAAATTTTCTACTGAGTCCAGTAAACACTAAAATATATATCGAAACCTTGCGAGAGAGGGGATTTACTGCCAATGGTAGTTATCATTACTGAAAAAAAAAATTTTTTTTTTTTCATTAGAATAATGCTAATACTTAATCGATTAAAAAAATCTGAAAGCTTTCAGATTTAATATTATGCCCAAAAGGGCGTTTTTTTTTAACTGTTTGTGTGTAACCTTTATTGATTAAATATCATGTTTTTCGCGCTTAAAACACATAAAATTCAATTCATTAGAATTTCCGATACACAGTCTCAAGCCCTGGAGATAAAAATACTTTTTTTCGTACAGTGTTGCCATTGTTCCCTTTGAGTGTGTGTGTATTTAATTATGGCAAAGCACACTAGGGCTATCTGCCTAAGAGGAGGGATGCCTTTCGTGGAGGACTTTCTAAGGGAAACTGGCTCGTATACACGTTACACATGGGGAAAACCACAAAAACACCCATGCAGCCAGCCCGTTCGCGGGATTCGAACCTCGGACCGAACTACCAGTGTTCAGCGACTTTACCGCTCGGCCGCTGGTGGGCCATTTGTTCCCTTTGAAATCGTTGAGTTTGTTAATCAAAAATTCGTTAAGTTTTACAAAATTTGAAATAGATAATAAATTCGAAATTCAATTTCAGGCTTCGAAGTGTCCATGTTCGGTTGAAGGACTACGTTATTCAAAATTTGATGCCTCTAGGTGCCGCTGTTTCTTCACAATGCTAGAAAAATACATAGATTCATGCAGATTTTTCATTATTTAGTTTATTTAAATATAATACATGGCGATAATATTTGATGGCAACAGTTTGAAAAGTGAATCGACGCAAAATACCGCAATGAAATTAATAGCCCTTCTGGGCTAACGCCCTTTGGGACGGTGGAATAGCAAGTATAACTGGCGCCCGGGGTAAAATACCATTTTGGCACCCCCTTCTCGAAAAAACACAGTTATATGATGAAGATTTAGTTTGGAGACCATTTGGCGCCCCTCTGCGAGCGGCGCCCGGGGCGTCATACACCCCCTTACACCCACCTCGCTACGCCACTGCTTTGGGATAAAAATTATAAATGTACGGTGCGTTCAGAATTTAGAGTTGAAGCATTTTCATAGCTGCAAGGTTACCAAATTTAATACCATTGTTGGTTATTTGACTGATATTAGTAAAAGCAAAGCACACGGTAATAATTTCTCAAAAGAGCAGACCTTAACAGAGGATTTCTAAGGGGATACTAGTGCATCTTTTGCGTTGCACTTGAGGACTTAACATCACAGATGTGTCAGGACACTAGAACAATTCATATATTTGTCGGAAGCCCACTAGTGGCCGAGCGGTAAAATCGCTGAACACTGGCAGGTCGGTCCGAGGTTCGAATCCCGCGAACGGGCTGGCTGCATGGCGTTTTCGTGGTTTTCCCCATGTGTAACGTGTATACAAGCTAGTTTCCCTTAGAAAGTCCTTCACGAAAGTATCCCTCCTCTTAGGCAGATAGCCCTCGAGGCTTTGCCATAATCACACACACACACACATATTTGTCGGTAATTTTATACAAAAAGAAGAGTGAAAAGCCAGTTTTCATCTCAAAAGAATGCATGAGGAATACATTTTCTGTAATAGAAGTACTCATAAGTTAAAAAGTTTGAAAAATGCATGCTTAAAAATTTTCAAAATGTATTATTAATACGTATAGAGATATAGGAGCACGTAAATTAAAATCTTTGCAAATAATTTGTGCCTTTGTCTCATCGACCATGTGATATCCGAATAACCAGCCTAGTGTGCTAATAGTTGCAGTATATGAGCTTGAGGAACGAATGTATTTAAATTATGCGTATGTACTACTTACCTAACGACGACTGTGAGAGGCCATATGTACTCCTGTAAGTCACTCCAACTCTGGTTATGGCCCAAATATTTTAATGCAAGCGTAATATATGAAGACAAGAGCAGTATAGGAGCGATGTAAACTGTGGCTTTGCTCGTCGAAAATAGTATTCTCGAATTACTGCTTCATGTACGGACTACAAAAATGCAAGTGCACATGGGAGAAATTCTCTTAATTTTTATTAGCATATCCCGAAGAATTTTTAAATGAACCAGTAAGTTTTATTTGTTTGCTTGTTTAACATGTAACCCCTTGTTTTTTTGTCGCCCAGAAAAGTACAGAGGGTTGCAACATTAAATTTAAGTTTGAGGTTTCGCCGTTCTGTTGGATCATTTTCAGTTATAATGTGTAATAATTAGAAATAGGGTAACCAGTTATATAAAAAGAGGGGCTTTCTTTCCTGTCTATTTGGCCATGGAGTCTGCAATGAGCTAAGGCAAAAACGAGGGAGAGATAGTCAAGATAAACCCTAGTCTTTTGGGAATGTTACCTTATATAACAGGCAAGCAAGTGACCAGTTCTATTATTACATCCATATTCATGTGTCATCGAGATGACTATTGTCACTTGATTCTGAAGAACAAGATGAAATAAACTGCAGCATTGTATGTGTGTATGAATTCCATTAAGTTTCAATAATAACTGAAATTGCTCTACCAGTGGGGGCTACAATGATGGGTGACATAATGGGTATCATTACATGACAATCATTTCTGAAAGACTGAAAGATAATGTGTAGGCTTGTAGTCACGTCATAAACTCGTCGCCTTTTTCTGTTACCTGTTGCCACACACGGTGATTGGAAAAATAAAAGAAAACGCTGACGTAGGTCATTTCTTGGGATATCAGAATAAAATCCACGGTAAAGTGAGTATCACCATTATATAGCTAACCAGATCCAGAATTATTTATTAAAATGAATACAATGGTATACTTCTCAATAAAGGGTATAAATATCCGTTCAAATTTGAATTTATAAATGTAGGGAAAATAATGTCTTTTTGTAAAAAATAAATAAATAAATAATGTTGCGTGCGTACGGATTCGTTACTAAATGAATGCACAAGTCCGATGAAAAATGAACAAAAATTTATTATTATCACAACAAAAATGCTTACATTTTCTCAAATTATCACGCAGTATTACAATATCTCACAGTAGTTTTCTTTTAACTACTCAAATGTCCAATAGAACGTAATTCAAAACAGCTAAAGAACGCTAATCCGCGAATTCGCTACAATCAACAACAGTAGTTTTCTAAACAACAACAAACTAAGCAACTACTACAAACTGAGATGTTTTCCTCCTTTTATAAGATTTTAAAATCACGCGCTAGAATTTTCCAGCACTTTCTCGAAATCAAAAAGAGATATTTATTTATTTAACGCACGCGCTCTTGTATTTTTAATTTTTCCGGCTTAGCTTTCTGTTAATATTCGTCACGCGCTGCACTGCGCGAGAAATAAAACCATTTAATTTATAATTGAACTAACATTTGCTTTTTAAATACCAAATTCGTAACACTGCCCCCTTCCCAAGGACTGCACGTCCCGGGCAGTACAATCCCTGGATAGGAAGCTAAACTTACAACTGCGGCATAAATGCAACTGAGGCATAAACATTACATTACAATATCAAACAACATGAACAATAAATGCAATAACTAACTTGAACAAATCAAATGCTATCAAATACTAAATATAAAACAAATACTAAATACAAATCAAATACTAAATACAAATCAAATCAAATACACATTTAAAAACAAAAAGGACCATGGTCTTATACTATTTACAATTATTTACATTATGTACTATGGCCATAGTAATGAGCTAACCTGTCGTAATGAACGACTTTAGGTTTAGAGTTCAAAGACTTACGAATCCGAACCACGACGTCATTCAGCCTGTTTAGGACTGTGTACGGCCCATCCCAAGGTGACTGTAATTTCGGACAAAGTCCTTTCCGTCGAGTCGGATTCCACAACCACACCTTGTCTCCTTCGTGGAATTGATGTTCAGTAGCTCTTGTGTCGTATCGGGTCTTCATCTTCTCCGTCGCCAAGTTGACTCGCTCTCGTGCAAAATTGTGCATCACTTCAAACCGGGCCTGGAGATCTTGAATATATTCCTCAGACGATGAAGGAGCATCCGGAGGGCGGCCAAACAATAGATCACAAGGCAGACGAAGGTCACGACCGAAGAGCATCTGTGATGGAGAATAGCCGGTAGTCTCGTGGACAGCACTGCGGTAAGCCAGTAAAAAGAGTGGTAATTTCTTGTCCCAGTCCTGTTGGTTTCTGGAAACCACTAATGAGAGGTTATTAAGGATGGTTCGATTGAACCTCTCTACCATGCCGTCCGACTGGGAATGCAATGGCGTCGTTTGAGTTTTGTCAATGCCAAGTAGTTTGCATAGTTCTTTGATTACTGCCGAGGCAAAATTCCTTCCCTGATCGGAATGTAACTGAAGAGGCACTCCGAACCTGGAAATCCAGTGCTGTATCATTACCTCAGCTACTGTGACTGCCTCTTGATCAGGAATAGGATAAGCTTCAGGCCACTTGGTGAAGTAATCAATGACAACGAGTATGTATTTGTTGCCATCAGCAGTTCGTGGCAGAGGTCCCAGGATGTCAAAGGCGATACGTTCAAAAGGCGCACCTACGTTGTAACGTTGCAGTCTGCCTCGGCTGCGTTTCTTCCGTCCTTTCTGACCTGCACAGGCATCGCAAGATCGGCACCACTTTTGCACGTCATTCTTTGCATTATTCCAGTAAAAGCGCTCACGAACTCTCTGTAAGGTCTTCATAATTCCAAAGTGACCTCCTGTAGGGCTGTTATGTAATTCTTTGAGGACATCAGGAATCCGGGATCTTGGAAGTATCAGTTGCCATCGGAACGTCTTCCCATCATCCGACTCGAATTTCCGGTATAAGACGCCGTTTCGAATGTGAAGTGAATCCCAGAGTGCCCAGTATTGTTTTGTTGTAGGACTACAGATAGAAATGTCCTGCCATGTAGGTTTTCTGTTTGATGACTCTATTAAATCAAGTATGGGTTTAATGTCGCGGTCTTCCAGCTGGTCTTTCCTGACTTCATCATCACTCCACGGGTCTCGATCAGCCGATGTTGATGTTGTAATTTGTCTTGCGACCGGAGTCAGCAGCTCGTATTTCGCTTCCACCCTGGAACAATATCCGCAGCTTCCTTGGCAAGGTCTTCTAGACAGGGCGTCGGCGTTTCCGTGTGATGATCCCTTACGATGACGGATAGTGATGTCATATTCTTGGAGTCTCTGTATCCACCTGGCTATTTGACCCTCAGGATTTTTGAAATTTAAAAGCCAGGCCAATGAGGCATGGTCCGTGCGGAGGAGGAATTTTCTCCCGTATAGATAATGATGGAAATGTTCTACAGCTTTGACTATGGCGAGCAACTCTTTCCTTGTGACACAGTAATTCCTCTCCGGTTTAGACAGGCACTTGCTCCAGTAAGCTACTACACGTTCTTGGCCGTCTATTTCTTGGGACAAAACAGCACCGACACTTTCATTGCTCGCGTCGGTGTCGAGAATAAATGGTCTGTCGAGCTGAGGATACGTCAGGATTGGAGCAGATGTTAAAGCTTCCTTTAAGTTGTTAAATGCATCCTCGCATTCCTTTGTCCACAAGAATCTTTGCTTGCTCTCTGTCAGCTTGTGAAGTGGTCTTGCGATGGAAGAAAAGTTCTTCACGAATCTCCTATAGTAGGTGCAAAGCCCTAGGAAGCTTCTCAGCTGATGGACATTTTCGGGACGCGTCCAGGATTTAACCGCTGATACCTTTTCAGGATCCGTGCGCACACCTTCTGCAGAGATGACATGTCCCAGGTAAGTCACTTCCTTTCGAAACAATTTGCATTTAGCGGGAGTCAGCTTCAGATTGGCCTCTTTCAGTTTCTGAAGCACCTTTCTTAGATTTTTTAGATGCTCTTCAAAACTCTTTCCGATGATGATGATATCGTCCAGGTATATCAGACAGGCTTCGTAGGAAAGGCCTTTCAAAACAGTCTCCATAAGACGTTCGAATGTTGCCGGCGCATTACACAGTCCAAACGGCATCACTTTGAACTGCCAAAGTCCTTGTCCCGTAGTAAATGCCGTCTTTTCTCGGTCATCAGGATGGATTTCTACCTGCCAATACCCACTCTTTAAATCAAGTGTTGAGAACCACTTGCTTCCAGAAAGAGTGTCTAGAATGTCATCAATTCTAGGAAGAGGGTAACTGTCTTTCTTCGTAACCTCATTCAACCGGCGATAGTCAACGCAAAATCTTGTTGAGCCGTCTTTCTTTCTGACGAGAACGATGGGAGATGCCCATGGACTCGCTGAAGGCTCGATGACATCGCCTTCTTCCATATCTTTTAACAGTGTTCGCACCTCTTCCTGTTTAGCAAACGGTAGACGTCTTGGATGTTGCTTGATCGGGGGATGATCGCCAGTATCTATTCTATGTTGTGTCAAACTAGTTCGACCCACGTTAGAAGACGAGCGGGAAAAAACAACTTGAAGATCTTTAATGACGCGATCGGCAGCATTTTTCTCTTTATCGTTTAATTGTGCATTCTGCAATAACTCCGATGTAATGCTCTCTGAGGACACGGATTCTGGGATGTTACTCTTTCTTTCAACGCTGGTTACTGGAGTACATGTTGCAACCACTTCACCTTTCTTAATAACTCTCGACTTTTCAGTTACATTGGCGACTCTCACCGGGATAACCGTTCTGGATAGGTCGACGAGTGTTGAGGCTACTAGTACTCCTTTTGGGATATTACAGTTATTGGGATATTCTATGATGCCGTAGCGGAAATTTCTATTTTCGGCTATGGATCCAGGAAGTAAAATTTCTGTTCTTGCCGGTATTGTGATATAGTCTTGTGCTATGATTTTATGGACAGATTTAACTTCTTCATCATTAACGAGAAAAACGCTATGTCCTCAGATGTAGAATGCAATTCGTTATTTTTAAAATCCAAGGAAAAATTGTATTTCCTTAGAAAGTCCAATCCGAGTATGCAAGAATCAGTGATCTCTGCTACATATGCCGTGTGATGGTAAGCGGCACTTCCAAACGTAATGTTAACATTTACTTTTCCGTCGATGTCGATCTTCTCACCGGACACAGTCTGGAGGGTAACGCAGGGCGGCGTTCAGATAAGTTTGTTTCCTAGTTGTTGAGCCAAATCTTTTTGGATGATAGTGACGTTGGCTCCTGTATCTATAGTCATATTGCACGCAACTCCATTAATATGTCCTATTATGAAAAGTCCATTACTGCCGCCTCTCATTGCAGAAATCTGAAGCGCTTTAAACGGGGGCTTTTCATTATCTGGCAACCTCCGCCCCGCGAGATGGCCACTAATTAGTTTCCCTGCTGCTTGTTAGAAGCGGTCTTAACATCAGTACCTTGGGGTGTTTTGCAGTTTCTTCGTATGTGTCCTTCAGCACCGCAGTTCCAGCACTTAACGGTCGGTTTCTTCTCACCAATATTCCGTCTCAAGGCGTTCAGTTGTCTAGTTAAATCGTCAAGTCGAGCGGTGACTTGATCCCCTGGCTCCTGACTTGAGCAGCTCTGACTGGGTGGCGGTCTCGACGAGTGGCTTGCTGGGCTGCCTCAAATTTCATGGCGTACACTAGAGCACTTTTTAAATCTTTTACATCCGCCATTCGTAGAGCTTTCTGTATTTCAGTATCTCGGATGCCGTCGATAAAGTATTGCAAGGACAGGATTTCCCTTGTTTCTGTCGGGCATTCCGAAAAGGCGAGATGGGACAGCCTTTCAACATCCGCGGCGAGCTCCTGAAGTGTTTCGGTAGGCTTCTGTTGACGAGATTTTAATTGGAGCCTGCTGTAGTCTTTTAAACACTTCTCCCCAAAGCGCAACTCCAAGGCGCCGGACAGAGCTTCGAAATCTAACCTTTTGTTTTCGGGAAGAGTCTGAAGGATATCCGCTGCGTCGGCTCTTAGAGAAGCGGCGAGATGACAGGCCTTAGCTTGGGAATCCCATCCATTCGCATCCGCCACGATAGAAAATTGTGTCTTATACACCTGCCAGGAGGTCTTCCCATCATATGTGGATAGCTTCAGAGGTGGACGAGCAGGCATTGGTAAGAATTTAAAATCATCACTCCTGCTCCCTGCCGACGCTACGAATTTCTTTAAAGTATCCATTTCTTTGGCAACTTCAGAAACTCTCTCATCAATTTGTTGTTCGATTTGGTGTTGGACGGCACAAACTCTTCCTTCAATTCGTTCCTCCACAGCAGAAACTCTCCCTTCTATATGTTCTTTTACAGAAGAAACTCTTTCTTCTATTTCTTCTTTCACCGAAGAAACTCTTTCTTCAATTAGTCCAACTTTATTTTCAACTGTGTCAATTCTGCCTTCCATAGCTTCAAATTTATTTTCTATTATGCAGGTAATCTCTCTTTTCATTTCTTCTTGACCTGCTTCAATCTTTTCTTGACCAGCTTGAACGGCTTTCATTTCGTCCTTAACAGAGTTGACGGCCCCTTCCATCTTTCCTTGGCTAGATTTCATCTCTTCTTTCATTTCTTCTTTAAACGAGGCAAAGGCTGTTATCAATTGCCTTAACTGCTCTTCCATCGCTCTTGTTATTGGCATTCAAATCCCACTTCTGATACCAAAAATTGTTGCGTGCGTACGGATTCGTTACTAAATGAATGCACAAGTCCGATGAAAAATGAACAAAAATTTATTATTATCACAACAAAAATGCTTAAATTTTCTCAAATTATCACGCAGTATTACAATATCTCACAGTAGTTTTCTTTTAACTACTCAAATGTCCAATAGAACGTAATTCAAAACAGCTAAAGAACGCTAATCCGCGAATTCGCTACAATCAACAACAGTAGTTTTCTAAACAACAACAAACTAAGCAACTACTACAAACTGAGATGTTTTCCTCCTTTTATAAGATTTTAAAATCACGCGCTAGAATTTTCCAGCACTTTCTCGAAATCAAAAAGAGATATTTATTTATTTAACGCACGCGCTCTTGTATTTTTAATTTTTCCGGCTTAGCTTTCTGTTAATATTCGTCACGCGCTGCACTGCGCGAGAAATAAAACCATTTAATTTATAATTGAACTAACATTTGCTTTTTAAATACCAAATTCGTAACAATAAATAAAATTCATATGTCGTGGTACACAGCGTTTAATTGCTTCTACTTAACCTGCGCGTGAAGCTATACCGGTTTGGCCCAACCTGAAAAAGGCTTGGCTACTTAGGTTTCTTTCAAGCACTCTTCACTGAGTGGCATGTGCGGGCACGGGACATCTTGAAGTGTGTATTTTAGTTCACCTGTCACGTGGCGCAGATGAAAATGGATCACGCGGAAGGAGTGAAACACACTACGTTCTTCTCACGTAGACCATCGGGTGAAAGAACGGTTAGATAAAATCATAACTGACATATAGGTAGCAGGAGACGAAAAGAACAACCAAGAGTGCAATTTCTAAAACAAAGAATATATTTATGTATGTCTGCCAAAGTTTCATGATTCATTTTACAAATCATGATTTCTTTTCTACAGCTTTCACAGCGTTAAAAAATACTGTCATGTAGTTGAATCATTCAATTTCATAAAATTAAAGTAGATCAATTGCTTTTGCTTATTCAGTTAGACGTTAAGGAGATGATCGGTCTCTGATGTTCTCCCATATGAATTTGTTTGCCGTAATGATTAAATAAAGAATTGTAAAATTAATTTCGTTTATTTTATCTTCAATTATTAAACTACTTCATTAATTTTAAAGAAATAGAAAAATTCAGAAAGTCACAGCAATAATTTTTAGCCGAAAAAAACGATAGCCCGAAAGGGCAAAACAGGATTTTGCTTAGTCCACTATAAACAGCGAATCAAATTGTTGCCACTAAATATTATTACTCTGTCTTATTTTTAAAGAGATTAAATAACGAAGAATTTACATAAATTTTAATGAACTTTTTATTATCGAACTCAACAATTTCAAAGCGAGCAGTCGCAGCCTAGCACGGAAAAACACATTTTAATCTTTCCGCTCGCCAGACTGTCTATCGGAAAATCTAAAGATATGTTGCTTTTAAATAGTTTAAGATTTTGCTGATGAATGAGTTTTATGAGCGTAAGTGCGAAGAACGTAATATTTAATTAATAAAATTAACACCAAAACGTTAATAATACAAAAAAATCTGATGTGTACAACTTACTGGATTGAATTAAATCTACATCGTCGATAGCACATAAGCCACAATAGAATAAATGTACTTTTTAAATCTCACTATATTTGTTTACCATAGCGACACTCTGGCGCTAGCTTCACTTAACAACGTTACATTTCGTCCATATTATAACTCAGAATGCATATAAATTTATATTATTTGAAGAATTCTCTAATCATTGCCGCATGTTCTATTCAAATACTATAATAAACCTAAAACGATGTATAAAAGAAATTAAACAAAACAAAAAAGAAACAGTTTTTCACAGACGATTCAGTATTTCTCATTCAATTAATTCAGTTCTCACTTTCCGACAAGGCAAAAATGCATAAAAACTCAAAATATCTGCGAAGTAAATCCGAAACACTTATTTCCTCGAATAAATTCCAGAATGGATTAAGCATGATTTAATTCGCAATAATAAAAGAAGGCGTTATCTTTGTTGTTGCGAAGCTTAGCATCTCTAGATTGGCAACAAATCCGCTATTTTGCCAAGTTTGAAATGTAAACAAACATGTCCGCCATCGCAAAATTCATTAGGCTTAGCTGCACTTAAACAACTTTTAAATTGTTGATAACTCACAAATATTGCATGCAGATTTACTAAAGGCATAAAAACCATAACTGGAAGATAATAAGAGCATCATTCAATCATTTTTAAAGCAAAAAAAAAAAAAATGTACAATTTACAAACACATAAGAATAAAGAAACTGAGCTCACTGAACCGAGTAACAGAGTGGATATACATATACATATATTTATAAAACTTTCGGTGCGGCCGATTGCAACCAAAATACGAGGTGCACATCTACATGTTATAGCAGTCCTACATACAAAATTTCAACGTTCTGTTGCTACTCGTTTTTGAGTTATGCGAGATACGTACGTACGCACAGACGACACGAAAAATTCTCTTTAGAAATTCTTTTAAATCAGTTTTATAATTTTTGGGGAAAAAAAAGAGGCCTTTATTCTATCCTTACTTGCGGATGTCACGCAAAAACATCATTAAATTGCATTGGATAGCGGTCAAAATCGATATGTTCGTTGAAATATGATACCTGAAATTTTTCGCGATTCCAATACTTCCTATTTACTTCGTATAAGGAAGTAAAAAATAGAAAAGTTTTGCAAGCCATTTCAGTAAGAAAACTGAGCATTGATATGATGAACTGAGAAAAAAATTAAAAAATAGAAAAATGCATGCCAACGCTTAACGCATCGGGTGTTCTAAACATTATGCTGCTTTTAAAATTTTTATAATTTTGCTATTGAATTTTATACGGCATAAGTGCGAAGGAAAAATGTGTAGTAATAAAGATAAAATGACAAAAAGTATTAGCAGGAGTGAGTTTAACAACAGACTTGGTAGACTGCGAGCTCAGCGAGTGCGTGAAAAACTTTAATAAACATTTTTTGCGATCGTTAAAATCTGAACACTTTCAGATTTTTCTTTTTTGATTTAAATTTTTTTATCTTTCTTGGAAGTATTCAAAACGCAATTAAAGTCCCCGTTTATGCGGAAGCCATTTCCTTTTTTAGTAATTCCTGGGAATTATGTTCAACAGGAGACTATTAAACAATCTATAAGGCTTTTAAATGTGTATTGCAATATACATACTGCATAGTTTCAATTTTCTATGTCATGGAAAATGTTCCTACGTTTACGTTTCGCTGAAACTGATTTGATTGAAAAGAATTTTGTGTACTTAAATATTTTTATTACTAAAACTGTAGACTGTTATTGATGAGAGCAAATAATAGAAAAAGACTAAACTTTTTTTGACGTATCTTTCTATGGAAAGTTCATTGTGTGTATCTGCATTAATTTGATAAGAGAAATCAAATTTTATTAAATCTGTGAGACTCAATTCTTTAATTTCCATGGAGACGATCACGATTTTAATTAAATTTAAGCCATGTTTCTGCAAAATAATTCATTATGTAATATTTAAATAGTTTTTAAATCAAACTATTTCTTTTTCAAAAATCTTATTTAACTTTTGTTTAGAAACGTTTCCATTAAAAATTTCATTCAAATATTTGATTTTTCATTCAAACATTTGACGAAATCTCTAGCTGCAAGCGAAACAAAACAAGTAAACCAACTTGTATTTTTCGGGTACTATCTGATAATTTTTGGCTTCTTGTTTTCTTCTTAGATGTGAATTCATTCGGTTATTTAACTCTGTTTTGATTTATTCTGCATTTTACGCACAGTTTTATGTGCTTATGTCGAAATACACTGGTGTGCAAAAATTAAGGACGAAGTCGAAAAATTAGCATATCAGCCGAACGAAGAGGCAAAGCGGACAGAAAGACCAATCAGGAGATTAAGTAAGGTGATGCACGGTAGCACATGCGCAGATATGCAGGTAGACGTAATGGGGGAGTGTTTGAGTAGTATAAAGCATGTTGTCGGTGTAAGATCAGTATTTCTGGCAAAGAGATTGCACGCCGCATAGCAGTTAAAATCACACCGAGTTGCTGCCTCAGCGAGAAATGGCGAATAATCAATCTGTTAGACGACATCTGGATGCTTTTACCCGAGGTCGAATCATTGGGAAGTTGGAGGAAAGCAGCAGTGTGACAAGTGTTGCTGCAGAGTTCGGAATTGCTCACAGCATCGTTTCACGACTTTGGAGACAATTTCAAACTACAGGAACAGCTATCCGAGGGTTTAGTAGTGGTCGTCACGAGGAACCACACCCGCAGATGACCGGTATATTGCCTTACAGGCCAGAAGAAACAGGCGGCAGACAGCGGGAGAAAACGCTAGACACACGACACAGGCGACTGGACGACCGATATCGCGTTTTACCGTGGCCAGAAGACTGCACGGTGGTGGTCTGTTTGCACGACGCCCTATACGGTGTGTACCTCTAACGTCTGCCCATCGGAGAAGGCGTTCTCTGTGGTGCCGGGAACACCGGAATTGGATAGACAATGAATGGGGACGAGTACTCTTTACAGATGAGAGCAGATTCAGTCTGAGTAGCGATTCTCATCGCATACTCATCTGGAGAGAGCGGGGAAGCCGCAATCATCCTTCGAACATCATTGAAATGGACAGGTATGGAGGTGGCGGTGTTTTTGTTTGGGGAGGCATCATGCTTGGTAGTCGTACAGACCTTCACATCTTCGACGCAGGTTCATTCAACGGGACCCGTTATTGTAACGAGATTCTTCTTCCATGTGTGCGTCTTTTTAGAGGTGCTATGGGTCCGCAGTTCCTTTTCATGGACGAGAATGCACCATGTCATCGCACAGTAGCTGCCGAACAGCTCTTAGAGAGTGAGGATATTGAACGTATGGATTGGCCGGCACGATACCCGGATCTCAATCCCATCGAGCATGTATGGGATTTTCTAGGCAGACGCTTGGCAGCTCGTACCTTACCACCAGTAACCGTTCCGGAGCTTCGATTGGCGCTGTAAGACGAATGGGCAGCAATGCCTCAACAACTCATTGACACCCTTATTCTCAGCATGGGCAGACGCTGTGAAAGCTGCCTAGCAGTCAGGGGAGATCATATCCCCTATTAAAGACCGGATGTTTCTTGCTGGACACCCATCACAGGGATGTTTCGGCCTTCAGTGGCATTGCGCTCCATGCTACTTTTTCAATAAAGCTTCTTTTTATCCCTCTGATTTCTCTTTTAGTAAGTGTTGCTTACATTACTCATGTTCTTACGTATTGGGGATCTTACGGTATTAAATGTGTTGATTTGGAAAGCTTTTGTACTATATTGAAAAAACCGTCTCGTCCTTAATTTTTGCACACCAGTGTAATTTGTCACAATAACTAATAAATTAAGCGCAGGCATTTTTAAAGTAATAGCTTCTCTACTGAATGCGAGATGAGAACATTACGATGTGGAAACGTAGACTATACTTTTAGAACATTTATCGATATTACATCAAATGAAAATTACAGTTTTTCAAGGTTTGGATAGCTTACATTCTTGACTGAACCAGAAGACTTGCATAACTTAAGAATGGTTAATATTTATCAAAGGAATAAATACCTAAAAGTACCGTTTAAGAAATTAAGAAAAATTCTTCATTGTCACTAATACTTGGAAATGCTAAAAATTTTATCTCTGAATTGAAGAACACTATATAATTTATAATCAAATCAGTTGTTGAAATTTCAATTTATGCTTTATTTCTATATTAGCTGTAAGGATGATTGTAAGGTATTTAGTTTTAAGTAGGGGAGAACGTAAGATATTTTCTACTTCCTTACCTCGCGCCTTAGTGGTGTAACTGGAAGCATGTCCGTGTCCAGCTAACATCGGAAAGTCCGGAGTTCAAATACCAGCAAGAGCATTGCACATTTTTCATGTTTCCGTCTTCGGCAAACCTAATAACTGTACAGAATTAGTTATAAAACAGACAGGAAACATAATAGATCTGAAAAAATTCAGTTCATGTATTGTTTAACAGAAGTCAGTTTTGCATTCGACTGTTATTACATAACATTTAAAAATACAATAAAATATATTTATAAATTTCCAGCTGGAATTGATTAGCTCCAGTTTTCATTAGAAAGTCTTAGGCATCCTTGCAGCCTACCAGCGGCTGAGCGTTAAAGTTCTTGAACACTGGTAGTTCGGTCCGGGGTTCGAATCCCGGCGAAAGGGCTGGCTGCAGGGGGCGTTTTCGTGTTTTTTCCCTAATGGTCACGTGTATACGAGCCAGTTTCCCTTAGAAAGTCCTCCACGAAGGCATCCCTTCCCTTAGGCAGATAACCCCCGTTTGCTTTGTCGTAAATAAATAAACCAAACCATGCATCACTCCACTTAGCAAGTAACTCTCGAGTGTTTTACCAAAATAAAGTAAATCCTTGCTACCTAAAACATAGTCAATGCATTAATTACTAAGCGTAATTTCTTCAGACTAACGAAAATATGATAATAAAATTCAAGTTCTGATAGAACGAGAACTCATTTTTTCCCTGAAAGGAACTGTTGCATTCCCTTATATGTAATCTTATGGTGCAAGTGGTTAGAACCCGTCTGAATTTAGATAGCGTAACTGATTTTTCTTCTGTGAAAATCTAATGGTACTTGCAACTTAACTATGTAGCAATATGGCTAACGTTTTAGTTTCCTCCTGTCCTCAATTCGGAAAATGCCTGAACTGAATCTTCTGACTGGCCAACCCCCTCCTTTCCGAACAAACAGAAGCAAATGTTTAACCATTCGTTTATTTAAAAAATGCAATAAAATGTTTTGTTTAGAAATAAAACAAACTAAAAAACATGGAAAGCACTAAAAACATTGTCATGATAAAAATATCTTCATACAACGCAGTAACTGAAAACTGCGAAGAGTAAGCTATATATATATATGGGAAAAAATAAAAATATCTGACTTAAATTAAGTAAAGTGATAGGCGTAGCTATAATCAGACTTAAAATAGACTAAAATGTAGCTCCATTTTCTTGTAAACGGAAGTGAGAAATATTGACCACCTTATAAGGTTTTATTATTAATTAACCCATTGATTTATTATTTTAAAGCCTGAGAAAAGACTTCAGATTTTGCTTTGCTAATTTCCAGCGTTACTTACTTTACCTTTTACTTGAACCATTTTATGTTGGGACAAATCTCGAAAGCAACGATTTTGATTTAGAAAATCGTGAGCTGGGCATTTGTTAAGTTTAAAGTTGTAATGCAAAAATTTATTTACTCTGCATTTGAATCGTAATTAGACGGGGCGATAAAACGCCTCTGACAGTGTTTAAGGTAACATAATTTAGTTCAGTAACTCTTGGGTTTCTGCACAAACTTTCATTGATGACTTCTGTATTGCTGAATGTTAATGGATAAATCTGATATTGTAAGCACTTTGTGCACTTCAAGCCAAATAAGCAGCATTAACTTCAAAAATTAGTAAATAGATAGCATTACACCAGCTTTCTGTTTTAATGTTGTTTGACAACAAGAATAAGATGACGCTGGAGTATATAGAGATATAGGCAAGAAATGTGAATAAAGCAGTTGCTAGAACATGTGCATTAAAGTTTTTGCCATTATTGTTGTAACGAATGTTGAGATCTGAATGCATTTGAAACTTAATTTCTTTTCATGCTGTTATAACATAAACTTTACAAAACTTTAACACCTATAAGTAAACATCGATCGATTTGACCGACGGGTATTTTTATGTTCTGATTTTGGCAACACTGTTGAGCAAAGGAACTGAGGGAGTTTGTGAACTTTACATTACACCAGTGTATAATATGTCAATGTTTGGTAATAATCAGTCATGTTTAACAATCTTTGTTTGTTAATTTAAATGTTCTTTAAATTTTTATTGCCTTACGATGTTTTTTAAATGAACACATGTGTACCTTTTGCCAAAAATCAATTTTTATGTTCCATGCATCTTGAATATACAAAAACTTGACAGAAGAAATAAATAGGGTACGATTATTATTTATTAATCAAATGTTCCACTCATGCAATGAAATAATAATAATAATAATCGAGAGGCCCGCAGGACATTGCTGACATACCTGTCCTGCACAGTATGTCCAGAAACACAATTAAAATAAATAAATAAAATCATAGCCATTTGTCCTACTCTCCGTTACTTGCGACAAGTTAATAACGTATATACAGTTAAGTAGCCCTATCATTATTCCCAAGGATGAAGTTGCACTCGGGCTTTGGGGAACACCTGGTTCTTCTGGCTCAGTCGCTGAGGACGTATTTAATCGTTCCAAAACGAAAATAAAAATATAAAACATTTTTTATCTTTAAAACTTTTGCGACTTATTTACATTTAGCTTACCTGCCAACACCCGTCTGGGCGTTTCTAATTCATTTCTTCAGACTTATTGTGCAGCGCAGTGAGTGGAAAAGTATCACTAACAGGATAAGGATAGCTCTCCCTTTCTCTCTCTATGTTTATCTTTCGATACAATACAATGATAGCGGAAGTAAAATGACGCGATTCACTTTTTTGTTCATTCTATCTCCTGGGAGATTCTTGCATAATAGATTTTTTAAAAACGCATAAGACGATTATTTAGGTCACAGAAGAATTACTTTTCACTCTTTAAATTTTCCGAAATAAAAAAAGACGCGGTCTAATGAAAGGCAGAGAAGTCATCAACCCTTTTTTTTTTTTTCCCTAACCGCAATCTTTCGGGGTTCCTTTTCTTGTATAATGTAACACGGTATTTTCTTAGTGTATCTAGGTTGGTTTATCTTAGGCATTAAATCGGTTGTTGGTTTCCTCAACTGTTGAGTTCCTTTCTACATAATAGCCAGGTCAATAGGTCTCAGAAATTAATCTGACCTACTGTTATGTTCAACGCAGTACCAAAGATAAAACTTTTTTACACCACAAAAGCAAACCTTAATTGTCACCATCAATCACAGGCCATATGGTCTTGCGGTGGTTTTATTATATGTTTTCTATGTGCATGCTTGTTTTAAAGAAAACATAATAATAAATGAAATTCTAATTGTTTTCTTTCCTTGTTTTGCATAGATGATTATCTGAAGAAAATCATGAAAATTAATCCTACAAGAGGAGAAAGGTAATGTCTTATCGTTCTTATTACATTTTGCATAACTAACATTAATATTTATGATTCAGCATTCAAATAACTGTTAAGCAATTCTGAAATGAAAAGTAATTGTAAACAAACCTTAGAAGCTAATTTTCTAAAACAATTTTCCTTACCTAGATATTTTTTCTTCACAAAACATGCAAATGATCTGTAATGATCAGCTTTCTGTTTTATAGCGTGATTTTATAATTTAAGCTTCATTTCTTTTATTTTAGTGTATTTTAGCAATAACATAGTTTAATACTCTTTGAAGTGTAGAATTAGAATAGGAAACGGTTTTTAATTTCTTCCTGGGTAAGCAACCATTGCACTTCGTGGGATTATTTTCTTGCATATGTAATGTCTGAAATTAAATACTGTGTATTAAAGATTTTTCATTTGCGCAATTATCTACTTCTTCGTAATTTTAATTAAAGTAAAATTTTACTGACATTTTCTAATTTTCATGAAAAATAAGATGGAAATTAAAGTTAACTTCATGCAATTCCAGTTGAAGAAAAATGCAAGTATTTATATATTAATTCCAGTCTTAAAAATGATAAATTATTATGAAGTTGTATATTTTAGAAACAGTTATGTCCTGTATGAAACATTAAGCGTAGAGTCCAAAATAATCTCTTTGAGAAATTAGTTTTCCAGATGTTTATGAAAAGAAGGAAAAAAACCCATTTTTAACAACCGTTTTGTAAGTTAACATAATTACTTGTACTAATTGTCTAAAGCAAACAATATTTTACTTTCGAATTGTTTAGTATTCATGTTAGGATATCCATAAGATAAACAAAGAGTAATGAAATACAATAAAAACTGATAAGAAGAACATATAATACTATGAATCAATGATATAATGAATATTCTGTGAAAAGTTACAATCTTTCCTTCTTTAAATAGCGATTATAGATAAGTTATCTATTTAATCATAAAATTCCACAAAAATTTCTAGAGGATTTTATGCGATAGTTTCAGGACAATGGGTGGCAAGACTGTATTAGTGTAACTTCTTACTGATTTATTGATTTATTTATTAATTACTACTAATAAATATTTGTCCTGTTGTCCGTTGCGCAAATTTCTAAAAAGTAGAGATAAAACAAGATTTATTATGCTATAATGAGTCAGAGTATCTATAAATTTACGAATAAAATTTGTAGTGATTTTGAAGAAAGCAAGATCAATTTTCCTTGGATACGACTTAGAAAATTTAATGTTTACTAAGAAAATTTATGAAGGTATTTAAAAAGCAAATGTTATTTATATTCGCAACAAATGTTTTGTTTCTGAAATAGAGCCAAACAGCATTTATTACATAAATTACCACTATCGTCGGAAATTTTAATAAGCTTACTTATGTGAACTCGTATAAACACATAAGAAACATTTTATATATAAGGTATTAATGAATAATGAACATTTTATTAATTGGAGTTTTTGCTCAGAGGGGATGCAGTAAAATGCTAGATTCTATTTCTACAGCATCGCATCATAAATTAATGAAATTATTTTCACAAAATCATCTACCTTATTTTTAAAACTGTAAACTTAAAGAAGTTCATATCTAAAACCAATACTTAAAAGAAATAAAATCTGTAATCTTCTTTTCTGGACGCCCTATATATTTGACATTTACTTCGCTTGACGTAAGTGTAAACATTTAGATGAAAGGCAAAATTAAGCTTTCATAACGTAGATGTAGATATTTTTATGAATATCAGACAGCTGCAAGGCAGAGCAACCATTATCAGTCTTCTGTAAGATAAAAATGTCAGTGTGGCTGTCAGTGTTATTTGAGTCCGAGTATTTAAAATTTTTAGCAAGAAAATTAATTTATATTTTATTATCAATAGTTAAAATTACATACCTTGATTTATATTTGAATTTATAGAAAAATTTATCACATAAACTGCTAGGACGCCGACCTCGTTACACTTTTCTCCAGTTCTATCCAAAAAATCATACAACACAACTGAATTAAATGCAAAACCTCCTGCTAGGAATAAGCTTATATACGTATTTCTTCTAAAAATGATCGAAATAAAAATATTATAATTCTGTTACCTACGAATAAAAGCACTATATATCTTGTAGAGTCAATAGGCTATTTTGAGGGAGCAGATGTGAAAAAAGGGCAGTGCCCACGCGGCGACTCGAACCTCGGACCTCTCGAAAACGTGCCGAGCGTACTGACCTTTACACCATGAAGGCATGCTAAGAAGGCGGGAGAAATACCTTATATACTCCCCCCTTTTGAAGAGCGACTGGGGATTAAGGGACTCAATCGCCAAATCCTGGTGAATCATAATTCACCACTTTTTTTTTTTTTTTTAGTTCGGGTGCCACCGTAGAGCCTTTATGCAGTTTTGAAGCAGGAGACAGGGAAAAAAAATGAGCAGTGCCCTCGCCGGGATTCGAATCTCGGACCTCTCGAATACGTGCCGAGTGTGCTGTCCATTACGCCAAGAAGGCATGCTAAGAGGGCGGGAGAAACACCTTATAATCTAAGCATTCCCTACACATATTTCCACAGGACGCGAATAGTGTACCACAAATCTTAAAAGTGATACATAGCTACAAATTGAGTTAGAAATTTACACATGATATCAGACTATTATATAAAATGGAATCATGAAAGAAATCACTTAAATTTTCAACCGTTAATAGAAATATAAAATTTATGTTTATGAAGATAGCATTCGATTCAATGATTAGATCTAAATTAATTGCAGTTTCATGAAGATTTCACATATTTCATACGTTAAACAGAATTGACATCTGACAAAGGTTTTTCCGTTTTATCAGCACGGATAGACAGAAAAACAAACAATGCTTGTAATAATCTGTACGTTCACGTAACAGATAGTTTCTTCGTGGGTTTTTCTTTAAAGGCGAAATCACTCTTAAATGCTTTGTGTAAAACCTTAGTTAAAAGATAAATGTTTAGAGATAGGTTAAAAAAATCTGAAAGGTTTCAGATTTGAACGGTCAAACAAAAGGTTTTGTTAACATTTTTTAAGCTCTCACTGCGCTCGCTGTCTATCAATCTGCTGTTACACTTACTTCTAAGAAGCTATTATTGTTTCTGTGTTTTTAGATTTATTATTAAGCATCATTTTCTTTGCATTTACGCAACATACAATTCAACAGTAAAAACTACAAAAACGTTAAAAGCAGCATAGCAGTATATGTTTAGAATTCTTGATGCAGTGTGAAGTGTTGGCTTACATTTTTCTGTTTTTTCAGTCTTTTCCAAGTTTATCATATCAAGGTTCAGGTTTCTTACTAAGATGACTTAGCAAAACATTTTTTGTCTTTTTATTATGAACTTTTTATTATGAACGTAGAGCCTTTATGCAATTTTGAAGCAGGAGACAGGAAAAAAAAATGAGCAGTGCCCTCGCCGGGATTCGAACCTCGGACCTCTCGAATACGTGCCGAGTGTGCTGTCCATTACGCCAAGAAGGCATGCTAAGAGGGCGGGAGAAACACCTTATAATCTAAGCATTCCCTACACATATTTCCACAGGACGCGAATAGTGTACCACAAATCTTAAAAGTGATACATAGCTACAAATTGTCTGTTTACTTTATTTATTAAATATCACATTCTTGGGGCTTACGTGATATAAATTTGAATCAACACCAAATACTTAAAAGCAGCATATCTTTAAAACTTCCGGTAGGCAGTTTTGCGCGCTGGAAATAAAAAATGTTTTCTTTTTTCATATAGTGCTGCCCTTGCTCGCTTTGAAATCGTTGAGTTTGTTAAAAATTCGTTAAAATATTACAAAATTTGAAGGAGATAATAAAATAAATTCTAAATTCAAAATTCGGACTTTCGGGTACCCATGTGCTGGTGGAGGACTACATTATTCAATACTGGGTGGCTCTAGCTACCGTCATTTTTTCACTGTACGAGAAACACGTATACATTCTTGCAGATACTTCATTATACAATTTCATTAAATATAATACGGGGCGATAATATTTGTTGCCAACAATCTGAAAAGTGATACGTCGTTTATAGTGATTCAACGCAAAATGTTGTTTCGAGACTAATTATCCCAATCGGGACTAACGTCCCTTTTGGGCTAAGATCATTTTGCACCTAAGAATGACATTTAAGTAAATAACTAACGAGTGTGCCGTGAAATCTTGTAAATTATATATTGCATTACCGTGGAAAAGAATAAGGAAAAAGAATATATGAAAGAAATAGCTCTATTCAAAATTTTAATTTAATGTAATGCGTAATATTAATGCGTAAATAAGACAGGGAATTTGGTAAGTAGAAGAGATGGTAATAGCTTTTCAGCTTTTTTGAATATTTATGGCATGAAATCCGGCAGTAATAAATTTTGAAATGTATTGACTACTTTTATATTTCGATAGTAATTTTGATATTTCAAAGCGCAAGTGATTTTACGGTAAAAATAATTCTAAGTAACGCGTTAAATTTCCAGTAGAAACCTAAACATTTCAAAGTATGCAATTCAATAAACAGAATTTTGAAGTTTAAAAAATATCTTCTCTAATATCGCCCAGACGTCGGACACACATCAATTCCTTGTACGCCTATTAAATTAAATATATTTTTTCCTGTACTTCATTCAAATTTATTTCACTTGTAAGTGAGTGATTCAAAATTCAAAATTCTTCCAATTCAAAGGACCCTTTTGACACTACCGATTGCAATAAAAAAAGGTGTACAACTAGCAGTTACAGCAGTGTCATATAAAAAAATTTCAACATTCTATGGCTAATCGTTTTTGAGTTAAACGTGATACGTGCCTACGTACAAACGTCATGCCAAAACTAGTCAAAAGTCTCAAATACAAAATTCTAATATTCTACAGGTAATCGTTTCGGAGTTATGCGAGATACATAACATTCTGTAGCTAATCGTTTTTGAGTTAAACGTGATACGTGCCTACGTACAAACGTCATGCCAAAACGAGTCAAACGTCCCAAATACAAAATTCCAATATTCTACAGGTAATCGTTTCGGAGTTATGCGAGATACATACGCAAGTACAGACGTCACTCCGAAATTAGTCAAAAGCCCCAAATACGAAATTTCAACATTTTAGAGAAAAGCTTTTTTTTGAATTATGCGACATATGTACGTATAGACGGAAGTAGTCAAAATGGATATTTCCTTTGAAATCTGAAAACCGAAATTTTTCGCGATTACGACACTTCTTTTCATACAAGGAAATATAAATAAAAAGAAAGTATTATAAGGAATCCCTGATATCCACTGTTCGTGAACCAATGATTCGATTCTTAGTACAGACAGTGCAGTACCCTCTGCAAATATTAGAGACACTAAAAGGCCTTACTGTCTCATACAAAAGGCTTACTAATAGGTTTCATACACATATTTTGGGCAATTACGTGTGTTCTTTAAGGTAAGAGATTCAGAATCTTAAAACTATCTGCTATAACGTACTTCTGCAATAGTGTTTCTCATTTAAATTCATTTCAGATTGATTCATTCTCATAAAATTTGTATAATATCATTACCACCGGAAAAAGAGTTTTATCTAATTATTTTGTAATACAATTATATTATCACATTTTATGCTTTAAGAAAGAAATATTGATCGCATGCTATGACAGTTAATCTAAAATGCAATTTTATTGCATTCAATTGTTACATATGGCATGGCCGATTTTAAGAATGATTGGGGGAAAAAAGAGAGAAGGAAAAAAGTATCTGTTTTAAATTGCCAGCAGCGTCAATGAGTTGTTGCCAGCATGGCAAGATCATTTATACCATACTTGTAAAATAAAGTTTTTCTGGAAGTAATGAAGTCGTCCTCCAGTGTCCTATAAACTGATGCGTCTTTGTCAAAGTATTTCTTGGATAAAAAAATGACTCAAGTGCGACAAATTACATTCTGCTGAGGAAATATTAGGAGAGCATGGCGAATGAGGCACAATATCGAACCTTAAATTGTGTTTTGTTGTATGGTCGAGGCTGTCTAGTCGGGATTTATCCTGAAATAATAGGATTCCACACTTTTTTCCTCAAATGCTGATTACTTTTTACTTTTAATTTTATTTATTTTCCGCATATCTGTGCAATATAGAACTACTTTGTAGAAGGAATGAATAACTCCAGCAGAAGATTACCATACATTAAATATCTTTGCGTGCAAAGGTATGTTTGGAGTTCTTCTTAGACTATTCTTCATTCCTATCCTCTATCTATGTATAATATACAGACGAGCCAATTTTTCTTACAAATTCCTCCACGAAGGCATCCCTTCCCTTCGGCATACAACTCCTGCGTGCTTTACCATAATTACATAAACCAAACCAGCTCACCAGCGGCCGAGCGGTAACGTCGCTGAACACTGGTAGTTCGGTGCGAGGTTCGAATCCCGCGAATGGGCTGACTGCATGGGTGTTTTCGTGGTTTTCACCATGTGTAACGTGTATACGAGCCAGTTTCCCTTAAAAAGTCCTCCACGAAGGCATCCCTCCCTTAAGGCAGATAGCCCTCGTGTGCTTTGTCGTAATCTAATAAACCAAAACCATAAACCAAACCAACCCAACTTCTACGAACAAACGTCTACGATTTCAAATCTTCCACTTTTCATACGCAGGCACAATTGCCCATCAGCGGCTGAGTAGTAAAATCGCTGAATACTGGTAGTTCGATCTGAGACTAATGAGCTGTTTTCAAATGGGTTTTCGTAGTTTTCCCCGCGTGTAACGTGGATGCGAGCGAGGTTCGAGTCGAGTTCACCTCAAAAGCATGCCTGTTCTTAAGCAGGTAGTCTTTGCATGCTTTGCTATATCCAAACCACAGTCACAATGAATTGCAGGAAATTTTCTTCTTAACAGAGAAAAGCACACTTCAGAACGCTGTTTCTTGTTTTAATCAATAAGACACGCACTTGTGAAGCTTGCTTCTTTTTCCTGTTATTTCCAAGGTTAGGTTAAGTTGCGTTAATTGATTAAGGTAAAGCAACTCGAGAGTTATCTGCCTATAGGGAGGGATATCTTCGTGAAGGACTTATTAAGGTAAACTGGCTCGCATCCATTTTACATATGGCGGAAACCACGATCACCAGACACGACGCCAGCCCGTTCGATCCCAAGTCAAACTACCAGTGTTCAGCGACTTTGACGCTCGGCCGCTGGTGGTCCCCTGGTATTGCCAACTGTTGTACAATTGCTGAAAAGCAAACATTTATACAGTTTACTGTGGATCTGATCCCATTGAATCCTTTCATTCTAATCAGAGACAGGACAAGGAACAAGATTCGGGGACCACTTACAAACGGGATTTGTTTTATACGTTTAAATCTCCTGGGTGAAATTTTTCAAATAACAGGGAGTGGATCTTTTATTAATTGCAAGATTTTATTAATTGTAATTGTTCTATGTCAATTAGAACGCAGTTTAATAATTTGTTTAACTTGAAATAATGCATTATAACTAGAAACATAATTTCATCTCAGAAATAAGATGAAATTCTTGAGATAGTCACAGGACAAATTCTAAAACTTCGCGAAATCAGCTTGAAATTTACACTGCTATTTCGTGAAACATATCGCGGCCGATAGTATACTGCAACATGCCAAAAGGAGGATTTATCTGATTACGAATGTAAGTTTCGTCGACCGTCAAGCTGTCATTAAGCAGCGCGATTTAGTGCCAATTATGAATAAGCCATGACAGACCAACGCATTCATCTGCACTTTCGTTTGATGTGACACCGATTGATTCTCGATAAACTACGCCTTGCTTTTATGAATAAGGATATAAATTAACTGTAACTGCTGTATCGTTTCTTGCATTTTGAAAAAAAAAAAAAAAAAAAAAAAAAAGAATATGTGATGTGGACACCTCATGATTTCCTTATACGGTCTATTAAATTAACACATTTTTTGCTGCATTTCATTTAAACTTATTTTCTCATTCAATGAATTCAGTTCTCACTTTTCGGCAAGGTGAAAATACATAAAAACTCAAAACATCTTCATTAAAAACTGTAAAATAGAGAAAAACATAAAACAGCAAATACAGCTAAAAACAGTCAAAGGAACAATTTTTACAATCAAAATTATATTTTCTGCGCAAAAACAAGCAAACTTCCAGCGTCAAGAAGACAGATTTTTCGGTGCACACAATTGAAAATTAACTTTTAGCTCCACTCGACAAAAAAAATAATGAAGTTGGTACGCTAACTGACTTAATTTACTGCTCCTTTAGGAGTTTCAAATGTATGTAATAAACTGGCATGCCATTTCAGAAATGGCCATTTCAGCCATGAAATATGTAAAATAACTGGCATGCCATTTCAGAAAAATTCCGATTTTGTGTTAAAATACCTATCTTAGAACAATGTTGTATATAAATCTTATTTATATCCTAAATTGTGCTTTCGAGACGTGAGAAACGCAATTTAAATTATGTCAATCGGCCCAGTAGAACGGGTAGAACTGTCCCATTTTTCTTCGCAGTGTAAGTTTTTAAGAATGTAGAAAAAAACCCGTAAATTAAAAATTACATAAATGATAGGAACATATTTGAAATTCGTGAATTTATTGGATATTCGGGAAGAATTCTGATTTTCGAAAAACCTCAGAAAATTCAAGAAAATGATCGCGTGAAATTGCGTGACGATAAACTTACTACCTCAATCATAACTCGGAACCCTTTGTATCTGCAAGCCAACAACTCATACGTTAATTTCACTGTAATACACTGCGTAATTATTTTTCATTTATTCTTCGGAAGCATAAACAACTTTAGCTACTTTTTTTATGCCTCGAACTTTTTGATATATAAAATATGGCCACAAGCTGGTATTCTGACTGCTGACCATAACTCATTTTATACAAAACTCACGATGTGTCGTCCCATCATTGTTTGAAATCCCACGATTTCAAACTGCCACTCAGTGCGGGAGTTAAAGAAAAATGCAAATTGGCTTAATGAACCAATTTGAACGTGATATCACGTGTCAGCTACAAAACATTTTTGGGTATTATGAACGGTGGGCTGGTACAAGGAAAACTTGTACCAATTGATAAAACGTCTCATTAAAGAGAAGATCGGTATCTGCCTACTCGTTTCTGGTAGTACAATAAATGTTATCAAATGAAATGAATCACAAACGACGAAAATTAAAAGAAAAAGAATGAAAGAGGAAGATTATTATTATTTTACTTTTTGTATTATAATGAAGGAGAATATATATATATATGATAGCAAATTGTTTAGCTCTTATGAAAAAGTTAAGAAACATTTCAGCACGAATATTAGATTTCATTTTTTTAAATTTATTTTACAAATTGAATAGCTGTTAATCGTGGTTTGTTCTCTTTTTCCTTTGACAAGAGTTAGCATATATCGCTTCTTAAATGTTCGTTGCTATGATATCTATACCCCTCTTGCTACTGCCAACCATAAAGATAGACTTATTGTCAAACCGATAGCAAATTTGGCTGAAACACGATTTTGATTTGATTTTAACGGCATTGATCCTGTGAGGAATACAAATTCTTTCTCTCATGCTTCCTTATGGTGTTGTAATTAGCCAACGTAGACAGCAACTGAAAGGTTTCGGGTTCAGTTCCCAATCCTACATTTTTCACTAGTTGTTTAAATGTCATATTTATTCTGTAAGGTCTTCCTTAGTGCTACAATACTTTCTATTTTTTATTTATTAGGCTCGTGTTCATTCCTGGCTGTATCATTGTGATTTAGTACAACATTTTGTAACGACTCTTTACTTTGTTTTTTCTGCAGTGTTGAGTTAGTTGCTCTAAGGCGGTACCCCGTTTTGAAATAGTTTAATACTATTTAAATTTCATCCGCGTAGTGTTTTGCTTTTCTACAGTATTGAGTCTAAGCCGGTAATCCTTTTCGAAATAGTTTAAATTTCATCTACGCAGTGTCTGAAACAAATTTTCCTTCCTGCAGTATTTTATTGTGCTAAAAATTTGTAAATATTGCATGTATTAAATACATTTATACGCGCATTTATTATCTGTTCATTCCCGCAGTATATAGTACTGTAAAGAGGGTGAGGCCTATGATGAGAATATGCTTATTAATTTCAGTAATTGTCAGTTGTTTAATTGACCTGAACTCTAATTAAAAATATGGTACTAAAACTGTTTACAATTTGTTTACTTAGAACATTTCAGTATTTGTATAAAATACTTCACAAAAGTGTATTCGATATTTTGGTTAGTTTATGTGATTACAGCAAAGCCTCGAGGAATATATGCCTAAGGAGAGGGGTGAGTTCGTAGAGGATTTTGTATGGTAAACTGGCTGGTATACACGTTACACATGGGAAAAACTACAAAAAAGCCCATGCAGCCAGCCCGTTCGCGGGATTAGAACTCGGATCGAACTACCAGTGTTTAGAGATTTTACCGCTCGGTCACTGGTAAGCTTGATATCTTAGACCTGTCACTTGTCACTAAAGCATATAAATGCATACATTAGCAACCCTGAAATCTTAATATAGTGGCGTTTTAAGTGAAATGCTGGTCATTTAGCAACGTATGAATTCAGTTTTGGGATCACATGCCTATAATTAAGTGACATAAACTGGGCTCGACTTCAAAATTAGTCCCGAAAAACAAAATGTGGTAATTTTGCCAAATATTTACGTTTAGTTTAAAACCGATATTAAAGTGAGAGCTTAAATATTCTTTAATAAAGAACTTATACAAGTGTCCGCTACTCGTTTAGGAGATTATGTAAAAGGATATTTTTGAATTATATTTCTTGGTTTGACAAGCAAATTGTATTTCATCTGTTAGAACTCGTTGTGATATTAACACTTCGTTCTCCACTTGGACATTTCATCACACTTCATCTTTTAAGTTCTATATAGTCTAATGATGATTCTGCTCTCCTCCGAAGATATTTACACTTGCCGTTTCGAAAACATGTATTTTAGAATGCATACCAGTTATTTAAAAAAATGAGATGGAAATATTCCGTACGTTAGATAACAAATAAGGAAAATTTCAAGAATAACCTTGATCATTTCTAGATTGAATCTTACGTAAGAAGCCAAGTAAATATATTTATAATGGATTAATTACTTAGAAGTTTTTAAACCCTTTTTTCAAAGTGAAAAACGTGCTACGAATGATAAGAATTCTTATTACGTCCATGAGATAAATAAATTGGTTATTTTCCGGAACTTCCCAGTACTTGAAATGGCTCAAATAAAAATAAAGACCAATTTCCAATGGCATTCCTTTGCTCCTATGATTTCGTATGTAAATGGTTTATTTCTAGCATACACTGGTGTGCAAAAATTAAGGACGAAGTTGAAAAATTAGCATATCAGCTGAACGAAGAGGCAGAGCGGACAGAAAGACCAATCAGGAGATTAAGTAAGGTGATGTACGGTAGCACATGCGCAGATATGCAGGTAGACGTAATGGGGGAGTGTCTGAGTAGTATAAAGCATGTTGTCGGTGTAAGATCAGTATTTCTGGCAAAGAGATTGCACGCCGTATAGCAGTTAAAATCACACCGAGTTGCTGCCTCAGCGAGAAATGGCGAATAGTCAATCTGTTAGACGACATCTGGATGCTTTTACCCGAGGTCGAATCATTGGGAAGTTGGAGGAAGGCCGCAGTGTGACAACTGTGGCTGCAGAGTTCGGAATTGATCACAGCATCGTTTCACGACTTTGGAGACAATTTTAAACTACAGGAACAGCTATCCGGGGGTTTAGTAGTGGTCGTCCACGAGGAACCACACCCGCAGATGACCGGTATATTGCCTTACAGGCCAGAAGAAACAGGCGGCAGACAGCGGGAGAAATCGCTAGACACACGACACAGGCGACTAGACGACCGATATCGCCATATTTACCGTGGCCAGAAGACTGCACGGTGGTGGTCTGTTTGCACGACGCTTTGTACGGTGTGTACCTCTAACGCCTGCTCATCGGAGAAGGCGTTCTCTGTGGTGCCGGGAACACCGGAATTTGAGAGACAATGAATGGGGACGAGTACTCTTTACAGATGAGAGCAGATTCAGTCTGAGTAGCGATTCTCATCGCATACTCATCTGGAGAGAGCGGGGAAGCCGCAATCATCCCTCGAACATCATTGAAAGGGACAGGTATGGAGGTGGCGGAGTTCTTGTTTGGGGAGGCATCATGCTTGGTAGTCGTACAGACCTTCACATCTTCGACGCAGGTTCAGTCAACGGGACCCGTTATTGTAACGAGATTCTTCTTCCATATGTGCGTCTTTTTAGAGGCGCTATGGGTCCGCAGTCTTTCATGGACGACAATGCACCATGTCATCGCACAGTAGCTGCCGAACAGCTCTTAGAGATTGAGGATATTGAACGTATGGATTGGCCGGCACGATCTCCGGATCTCAATCCCCTCGAGCATGTATGGGATTTTCTAGGCAGACGCTTGGCAGCTCGTACCTTACCACCAGTAACGATTCCGGAGCTTCGATTGGCGCTGCAAGACGAATGGGCAACAATGCCTCAACAACTCATTGACACCCTCATTCTCAGCATGGGCAGACGCTGTGAAACCTGCCTAGCAGTCAGGGGAGATCATATCCCCTATTAAAGACCGGATGTTTCTTGCTGGACACCCATCACAGGGATGTTTCGGCCTTCAGTGGCATTGCGCTCCATGCTACTTTTTCAATAAAGCTTCTTTTTATCCCTCTGATTTCTCTTTTAGTAAGTGTTGCTTACATTACTCATGTCCTTACGTATTGGGGATCTTACGGTATTAAATGTGTTGATTTGGAAAGCTTTTGTACTATACTGAAAAAACCGTCTCGTCCTTAATTTTTGCACACCAGTGTAGAAAAGGTAATGAAGTTAACTTTTTAACAAATTTGCTAGTAGCATTTAACAGTGTAAACTAAACTTAAAAAATCAGAAACTATAAGGAATCTTAACCATTGTGATATAAGTCTTCAAAATGTCACAGAATTTTTTTTAAAAAAATACTGAAGAATTAAATTGCCTATTCAAAAATTTTCTAAAAACAGTTTTAGGAAGTACTATTCATCAAATTAGAAGGAATACTTTAAAGGCCAAATACTTTAAAGCAAGCCAGATAGTCTTTCAGATTATTTTTAATAGCGATTCTCTTACTGGAAATAGCTTGTATTCATGTTACACGGAGCCTATCAGCGGCCGAGCGGTAAAGTAGCTAAACACTGGTAGTTCGGTTGGAGGTTCGAATCCCGCGAACGGGCCGCCTGCATGGGCGTTGTCGTGGTTTTCCCAGTGTGTAACGTGTATACGAGCCAGTTTTCCCTAGAAAGTCCTCCACGAAGGCCATTAGGCAGGTAGCCCTCAAACGCTTTGCCGTAATAAAATAAACCAATCATGTTACACAAAAACTCCCATGTAGCCAGCCCGTCCGTAGGGGATTTGAACCCGGATCGAACAACCAATGTTCAGTAATCTTACTTCTAAGCCGCAGGCGAGAAATTCGATTCCAGTCATACATATATTGCTAAACCGATCAACCGAATATATATCATTTCCGAGTCTCTGCAATTGTCTGATGTTAATTTAAGGCAAAACAGATCGATATGTACTTCGGGAAACGAATAACTCAAAAACATTACAGGAAAGATTTGAAAAAGAATGTAAGTGCCTAATGTTTTAATGTATCACCTAATCTTTATTTAATAATTCAAATTTAAAATTTGTATTTTAAATTGCAAAATATGTTTTCTTTTCATCTGCTGATAATGTTTACCAACTTACGATAAATGTCGATAGTTTGGGAATCTATAAAACAGGTTCGAAAAACCACTAACTTGCACCCGATTATCTGTAAAAAATCTCCAAATTTTGTCAAGAATACGTAAATACCCTTCTCCACCAATAGTAAATTACAATATGTTTCTTTTCTTTTTTTTTTTTTTTTTTTTTTCCTTTAATACGGAAAAATCATGCAAAGGGTTTACAAACAGTCACACAGATTTATACGCATATACAGTTCGACCGTCTCAAACGCTGGTGTTTAACAGCAACCCTGGCTGGCTTTCTGCCAAAACACATATACTGTTCCAAAAGGGGTGTTATGACTTGCTTTGATGTGAAAGTCCTCTTCTCCAGAAAGAAAATCATCATCCTTCCACCCTATTTTGAGAATAATTCGGTCCGAATGGCACATGCGTGTTTGCGCTCATGGTCGCGGATGAGGCGGTCGAACTTTACAAGGCAATGCTAAAATACCTGTCAAAATTCTAAAGGCAAGTAAAGGGACCGATATAAGTAGGTTTGAAATGGAATATGTGTGCGGAAATAGTAGACTGAGGCGATAGAGGGTGCTGATGAAATTACTGAGCGAACGAGTCTGCTGGCTTAAATCGTCATTTCCCGTTCCGCAAATTAATAGTTTGCATATTTTTACAAATACGAAGCTCGCCGATACGCATTTTACCTATCGGGCTGCAGATAGAAACGGTCCAACTATTCTAAAGTACAAACAGAGAATGAATGATTCCCGAGTAGTCGGCTACCGATTCGCCAATTGTAATAACGCCAAATGAGCAACATTTAACGATCTTCGTCAATTGTAACGATTCGCCAATTGTATTAACGCCAACGAGCAAGATTTTACCATCTTCACTACATCAGATGCAGTGGGCATTTCCTTAAGGACACCACGATTACCAGATTTGACATGCATGGATTTCTTCTTGTTTGAGCATAATAAGAGCGTGATAATCGAATGCCTGTGATTTATCTTAGGTCCTATCTTCTTCCCTTCTACGTGATCGACTTTCCCAAACCAGTAGATTATTTAAATCATTTTATGGGCAGTTATGCCGATGATACCGTCTTGGCAGTCAAACCAGCAAACGCAAACCATGCGATTCGAAAGCTGCAAGAGTTAATGCCAATAATTGAAGACTAGTGCACAAAATGGAGAACATCCATCAATGCCCATAAATCTCAATTGTTAATTATTCGTAAAAAGCATATGAATATTTTACCTAAGAAAAACCTGACTCTTTTTTTTATGAAATTATTCCAAAAGTTGGCGAAGCCAAATCTTTGTATCATTTTAAATGACAAACTTCATCGGAAGGATCTCATCGAAAATCTTAAGAATAAAGCAATAAATATCATCAACTGCCTTTCCCCAATAATTGGTAATTATTTAAAATTATATTTAAGATAGAAACGTCTCGTTTATATCTCAATTGTGCATCCAGTCCTTACCTATGCTTCACCGACATGGGCAAGTCGACCAGCAAGTGCAAAATAAATATCTGCGCATCATTTCTGCATATCTGCGCAAGTACACTTCTACGTGCGCAATCAAAAATTGCACGACAACCTCAATATTGAAACAATTTATAAGTTTCTCAACAAAATCAATAGACATTTCTACAAAAATTCTACTACTTGTAACTTGAATTCCATGAATTCACGATTCCTTGAAAAAGTGTATATATGGTCACTTTACTTAACCTGTTCCGCCAAACTAAGTTAATGGCACTTGGAAACTAAGTTAATGGCCAAACTAAGTTAATGGCACTTGAACTATGGGTTAGGAAGTCATCCTAGTCATTGCTAGCAATCTGACGGTTAGGCCGCCTTTCTACATTTTACATTAATCTAGTTTCTTGGATATAATTATTTTCATTCACTTGCTTCATTATCTCTAAGATGCCCTTGTTGCAGTAATAGTCCGTGAACAGTCTATTCACAGGATATGTGATGTAGTCGGAAGGAAAGAACTGCTGTCGAAGGTGTTCTGTCAGAGGGCAGGAGAGCAGGTAATGAGTGTTACTGGATACTATTTGCAGGAATTATCAAAATCTGATTACTGGCGCGCACGCGGTATAGAGGTTAGGGGAGCCTACTGCGGCACTAAACGGCCGAACGCTCGAGAAGGCATAGTTGTAACTGTCCGTCCTTTATAAGGAAGTAAGGGTGTTGTCCTGTTAGGCGAGTCCATAATAAAATGACCACCACTTGTGGCCTTACACGTGGACAATGTTGAATAGGTAAGTGAACGCGATTGGATTAAAAAATTTAAAAAAAAAAATTATATTACTTAGCTAATATTTTGGTGAATGTACGTTATAAAGCTGTTCTGGGGTTCTTGTTCCTAATTCACATACAAATGATATGCTTATTTCAGAAAATATTTTAAGTAGTTTTTTTTTGTTTTTGTTTATTTCTTAGTACTATGCTGAGAAAATTTTCATATAAGTAAGAGGGCATTTTTGCTTATTTGAAGTAAAGAAAATGTTGCAATCGCGAAAAATTTCGGCTATCATATTTCAATGAAAATATCTATTTTTGACTGCTTTCGAATCCATTTAGACGATTTTTTTTCCATGACATCTGTACTTACGGGCAGAATAAAGGACTCTTTCTTTCCAAAACGGATTTAAAGTGAATTTTCGTGATGTCTGTACATACGTTCTCCGTATCTGGCATAACTTAAAATCGATTAGCCGTAGAACATTGACATTTTGTATATGGGACTAGTATAACATCTAGTTTAGTTATGATTCTCTTTTTTATTGCAGTCGGTTGCACCAAACACATATTTATGTAATAATTTCGTTAATGCGTCGATAGAACTTAGTAGAGTGTTGATCGTTAAAACATCATTTTTATTTTAATCATGAAGAATTATTCAGAAATGCTACTTTAATTGAAAATAAGAAATTTATAGGTCTTTTGTCAATTTGTTCCAATTATATTAAATTTTTTCATAAATGGCCGTCATATTTTATATCTTACATAGCCCCCTGTTCAAGGAAGAAAAGTCTTTTGAGGAAAATTTTGAGAAAAGGGCATTAGCGAAAGTAAAGAGAGAGCAATTTTATACACTGTCTACAATTTCAATCAGAAAGCAAATGAAGTGCTTCAGAAACACAGCTTTGAGGTTTCACTATGCCTCATCATTTGGTTCATGAACTTTCTCACGTTTGAACATACAAAAACCCATAAAAATGTGATTTATAAATATGAAGCAAAATATTACGTGACCTAATAACGTAATATTATATAATCTAATACCCAAATATTATTTGATTTGTAAATTGAATTTAGGGTCCACCTTGAAAATCTCTAAACTTCTAAAGTTTTTAAAATATTTTCTCCAAACAGCATAAAATGTTCTGAATTATAAGTAAAAGTTTTTCTAAAAAAGTATGGAAGTATCAAATTTTAAGTATCAGTAAAAGTAACAGTTTTTCTACAGAATAATTTTAGAAAGTTCAAAGTTCTTGAAAGGCGCATATCTTGAAATAATGTGCTAAATTTTTCAGTTTTTTGTAAAAACTAAATGTGACAACCAGTGTAAAATAAAAATGTTTTCAGTATATAGTTATGAATTTGCATTTTACGCAGTGTAAAATAAAAACAGATTTTGTTATTGTAGAGCTATGTAGTAACTAATATATAAAAAGAAACAAAGGCAATGTAATAATAAACTTTGTCGAAACATGGCAAGACTTTACAAGCGAATCAGCATAGTTACTTGCTAATGGCTGTGGAATGCTTAAATACAATTACGCATAAGAATCTCACTTCCTTATAAAAGGTAACTGGTTTTTAGTATTGTATGATAAAGTTTTAATTTAGTTTTATGGCCATAAAAATTCTTAAAATGGCGCACTAAAAATACAAATAACTATACAAAAATTAAAATTTAATCTTCTAAATAATCTAAATTTTAATTAAAATTAAAATTTAATTCATTAAGATGAATAACTTGTATCCTCAAATTGTACCTTAGAAAGTTAGTAAACAGGATCTAACGTTACCCTACAATAATTAATAATAATGTTACGAAATGCCCAGCTTCCCCGCAAAGCTGGTTTAGAATTGCCAGAAAATAGCAAGAGAAGGCGGGATTGTCATATTTGGCGCAAAATTGCCCATTTGGCACCGAAATTGGTTATATGCCATAGACGGATGGAGAACATTCTGGAACGGATTCTCACCAGTTTGGCCCAGAATGTTCTCGAACGCCAGCCAAAAGCTATAGAAACCCTGCTGGTACGCGGAGAGTTAGTTAGTATCGAGTGAGAGTGCTTCGTCTAGAGTGCGAGATTGTGAGTCTCGAGAGAGTCAATCCCTGCGGAGTCGATCGAGTTGACAGCCGGGCAGCGAGTGCCGAGTGGGTCGTCGATTGCACCGAAAGAGTCTCGTAGTGTATCGCGGTTAGTGCACCGTCGAGACAGTGTGTTGAGCTCCGGGAACGACTGAACCGAAGATTCGGGAGCTCTGCTCTGTGTGTCGTCGAGTGCATCGCGAGCTATTCAAAGCTTGCCTTGTTCGCGGAGTTAGCGCATCGAGTGAGTATCATCAGTGCATCGTCTGAGTGTATCGTCGAGTTTTAACTTGAGTTGAAACTCTGAGAGCGATCAACGGAGTCGGGAGCTGTACTGTAGTGCTTTACCTTGAAGCTATCTCCACCGTTATAGCCTGATAGCCGGAAGGTTGTGTTGCTGATTATTTGAGCGTGTTCGTCGTAGTTGTTCGACGACTGTAAACATGTCTTTGGAACTCCCCTGGGAAATACTGGCGAATAAATTGTGTTTTGAATCTTCGTCAGGTTTTGTCGCCAATCACTCCAAATCCACGAACCCATACAACGTAACAATAATAATAATGATGGTGATGATGAGGATTACGGCAGTAATAATGGTATTCAAATGTGTGTAGTTTTTTGTATGTGTGTGTGAGTGTGTAGTAGCACTTTGTATTTTAACTAAGGTCAGAGGACTGTGACTGGTGAAAAAACGCTACTATTCAGGTCAGTCGATGACTATAGCTTCTAATACAAAAAGAAATTTAATTTTAATTTAAAATTAGGAGTATTTCTCGGGGACAGCTGGCGTGTGCTATAACTGCTTGTACCTTCTCTAAGGAAAGGATGCAAGGAGTACTACACATAGTGTAAAAAATCGGGTCAGATTATAGCGGAGGTAAAGGCCATCTCTGTAGAATCTGGTACGTATCCAGATTGCAATATGTTGAGCAGAGTTTTCCCTCTTCTCATCTCCGGACTTTGATCAAAGTACACAACAAATTTTGAACGAAAAATCTCTTTCCGTTGACAGTATCTTTAAACCTGTGCAGCAAGTTCGAAAGTAAATGAGTAAAAGAAATCCCGGAAGTTACATATTATCCAGAATGTATTGATTTGAATGCCTCATCAAAAGTGCTTCGAGACGAAAGAACTATTCGTTGATCCATTAGAACGCAAACGTTTTCATGGGCATTTAGTATTAGTATCGAGTTAGTGTAAAGTGGGTCAGGGTCGGTGCTCGAAAATTATCAGATATTGTGTTGCAAAACTGAAGTGTGTCTGCTGAAAACGATGCCATTTACTTCATTTATCTGTGTAGTGATTTCAATAACAACGTGAAATTAAAATTTCTTCAGTAATAAAAAAAGGGAAAGAAAGTCTAGTCGCCGTGCAGGATTAAAACAAAGCGTTCTGAGATTATAAATACTACTGCAACTATTACGCACTCTTTTATGCTGCCTGAACTTGTTAGCTGAAGGAGATCTCTCCTTTACTTACTTCTGTTCATCAATAAAAATGTAATACATCATAAATTTAACAAATAAATTAATGAAATACATTATAAATGTAATGCATTTCAAATTGGGGTTTGTGGACTGCCTCCGATGTGCCTTCCTCTGCTATAGATTAATTAATAAATAATAAAGATACTTGTATGTTCGGATTATCAAGTGATTAGTGATTTTTTTTTCAAAAGTTACATCTAGTAAGACGTCACCAGTGTGCCAGCAATTACCACTTATCTACACCACAACAATTTCCAGCTATAATTATTAGTGATTGGTTCTAATAAATCATTTCAGCTTATTTTCCCTTATTATTACTATTATTATAAATACACACACACACACACATATATATATATATATAATTCATCGCTTTAATTAAATTTCTGTTCCTTGGAGATGATATAGGAAAAAGTTTTTTATAATACTAATATTACTGCTACTACTACTACTACTACTACTACTACTACTAATAATAATAATAATAATAATAATAATAATAATATATACTCTCTTATTCGGCTCGGTTTGCTATTTCCTTTTTTCTTATATACTGGTAAACTCTAAATTTTTTGTTTTAAACTTGATTGAATTATGGTTTTCTTATGTCCATGCTAAGGATTTTACGCCCTTAGTTAATCTGCATGCAACAGTTGCAGAATTATCAACAGTTTAAAAGTTTAAATGGGGTTAAGCCTAACGGGAAGCGAATTTGTTTACATTTGAAATTCTTGTACAGTATAGTGAATTCAGTAAGTTTATGCAACAACTTCAGTGTCGCTTTTCTCAGTCGGACCAAAAGTTAACTTTAAATTTTAATGCGCCAAAAATTGTGTCTTTTTTTCTTTGTCGAGTTGCTTGTTTTTGAGTAAAAACTCTTAATTTTAATTTAGAAATCAAACAACAAAAGTCAGCGTTACATTTCAAATTCTCACAGAACTAGTTTCAATGGTTTTACCGAACCATCATCCTCTTCCAAAGTGCAAATGAAAGAGATAAGAACTGTTGGACAGGAAATAAACTACTGTCGCTATCTATTGACGAAACAAGAAAACTAAAACATAATTTCCTTAAAGGCTGAATTTAAATATGAATTGGAATTAGGGTCGTTAACTGGAATAAGAAGACATCTTTGAATGTGGAAAGCCTCTAGAAAATCTAATTCACCAACGAAAGATATATATATATTTTTTTTTTTTGAATAATTTTGTTGTAACTTTGTTGTTTGACTTAAATTAATATTTATTCGGCGTGATATTGTAACCTAAATTACTCTTAACTTTATTTTAAAAACAAAATAAGCGGACGCGTCGGGAAATCGGAACGGAGAATAGAGACTAAAGTTTTTGACATAGTTTATTTAAATCATAGAAAAATTTGTCGCGCACACTTTCAATTGTCTGTTTCGGCGAAACGCGTAATGAAGTTGGCTTAGTTCGAAATTCATTAAAAAAAAATTTCCCTTGACGAGCCAAAATGAACTTCGAATTGGGCTAATTAACCATTTACCGCTTCTTAATTTTTATTTTTTATTTTTATATTTATTTTTACCTCGATCAATTGATTAGTATTTTACTGTGTTTTAAATCTACTTAACACGTTTAGCATATAGCTTACTATTTTTATTTTTACCTCGATCAGTTGATTAGTTTTTACTGTGTTTTAAATCTACTTAATTCATTTAGCATATAGTTTACTGTTTTTATTAATTTTATTTGTAAATATTCAAATGTTGTATATTTCTCTTTTTTCACACATTTCATAGCAACTAAATATGCTTATGTTGAAGTTTTCACGGAGCCACAGTTTTTGGTAACTTTTTAGCGTGCGTACTAAATTTCTTCTAATTTCCTTAATTTTGCAGCACAATGCGCAAAATGTTTTGACCACATAGGTCTTTTTTCGTTTGTTCTTACCACTTAACTTTTTAAATTATATAATATCTCTCTCTATATATATGTAGGAAACGAAGTGCTTTTTAACGTTAGGAACATTTTTAAATAATTACAATAATAGTGCAAATGCTTATTTCCAAGTGGATTATTTTAATGTACTATTATTAAAAAACAAACATTTAAATTAAGGAATGCATAGATTAATTGATTTTAAGTAACTAGGTTTGGCATAGATTAATTGATTTTAAGTAACTAGGTTTGTTAAATTTTAGAGCTAAATTGAAGATCTTTTATGCCTATCAACTGGCAGTGCTTTGAGAACTGACTTTTGCGAGATCGCACGGAAAGTAAATTAAAGATAGTATGATAAGTATTATGATAAGTAAATTAAAGATATACATGACGTTTCGTGTATTTATCAAGTTGCACAGATGACAAATGCATAGTACCATAATACAGATAACGCAAACGGTAGAGAACCATAATGCAACTAACGCAAACGGTTAGAAATTTTGGGAAAATTCCAGTAAAGAAATTTCTGACGTCATTATCTATTGAATGCACAGAACATCATGCCGCTCAAACGGAGTAGTGGATCGTGACTCTGACTACCCAACCGAAGGACCCGGTTCGAATAACGGAGAAGGCATTTATGTTTGAAATTGTATAGTGTCTTTGCAGCACGGAGACACACAAAATATATGGCGAACCGAAAAATCCTCTATTGTGGATTAGTGATAGTGGAAGAGGGGTTGGAGATCGCTCAAATCCCCCCCCCCGCGGTGCTGTCCCTCAAAATGGGGGGGGGGGGGAACGTACAAAATCAGAGGCTCTTGCCAACGACAGGCGTAATCTTGTACTCCTTGTCTCGATGCATTTCGTGGGCTTATAAATTTCGTGGGTTTCATGGGTCAGAGAAGACACATTAGTCACAACAAGCACAACATAAAACTTCATACTGTACCGCTGGAGTGTTTTTTATTTCCTGAATATTCTTAGAACTTCAGAGGTGTTTATTAGACCTTGATATGATACTCTTAGGAGCAACATCATGAATATCTATCAACTTAAAAAGAGGAAGGGCAGCAAGACATATCCTAACGTTTGATATCTATGAACCATCTAATGTATACTTATGAGTATGCATTAGTATGAGTATGTCTTTGCTCATTCATTTTTTCAATCATCTGCCCTTTTTCCTCTTAACGCCAAACATTCTAACCGGAAAACTAAGGAGATATTTTTCACAACTGCAGCAAATTAGATTTAAAAAAAAAAAAAAAAAAAGAAAAGAAAAGAAAAAAAAAAAAAAAAAAATAAAAGAAAACAGAAGTTCACCGCTTCGAATGTGACATAATAATACGTAAAACACCTGATGAAAAGATGGACAATTAGCACTTCCCTTTAAAGCATGATGTTGAATTTAATCGCATATTTAAATTCCGTTAAACGCTGAACTTCTTACATACCGTCACGTCCAGAATAATGAACAATATCCTACACGTCCTTGCGAAAAAAAAAAAAAAAAAGAGAACAAAACCGTATGTACAGAGAAGAGAGTAATCAGCAAACACATAATCTCACACTTCAGAAACGAAGTACAGTATCGATGATTAAAAACCGCAAGACCAGGCAAGGGTGTGGTCAGCTGACCAGTGTCTGAGACTTCCGCAATCTCTGGTTCAACCTTGGCCTTCAACTAAAAGGCCATTCTCCTTGCTTTTTCTTATACGAAAAACGAGATGGTGACGTCATACTCTTCTTACCCTCTCTCTGGTGGGTGGTCCGAACGGGTCCCTCTCAAGAAATTTCTAAGATTAATGATTGTTGTTGGTGAGTTTGTAAATCACACCTGGACGGGATCTCGCCTCTGCAGAGGCGGTGATCCTCCGCTGTCGGACAATTCGTTTTGAAGCACAATTAAGCTTTCGATACACCGTGATTGGACGCTTTATCTATCACAGATCGAAATTAAGTTAGGGATAAGGTAAGATCTTTTACGAATAGGCATTAAAAAAGCTATTTCCCAGCTGATAATCATCTTAAACACTGCACTGAAAGATTAAAAAATTAGAAGCTTCCTGTAAAATGAAATCTGTTTAGATGTATCTTAAGAAGTGTGTGTAGTCTTTTTATGTATATATGGCAATTTCCCCAACAGGATTAATAATTGCAACCGTGGATAAGAGGTCACACATTGCATCTAAACAAATAAAAAATATATATTATATAATTAAATATATAAACTAATATATGTATATATATGTATAATATATAAACTAATATTATATAGTTAATATAATATAGTTAAAACTAAAAGTAAACAGGCAAAAGAAAAACAAGTGGGAAAATAATATATCATAAAATTAAGCAAATTATTAGTATTTCAAATTATAATTTTTTTTTTAAAATTAAACCTAAAAATGCAGCGCAAATAATATTTGCTATATCATATTAATTAAATATAGCGGTAAAAATGACAAAAAAGTGGGATAAGCTGTATTATTATCTTCAGACCTTTACGTTGTCAAGAGGAGGTAAAGGCCTTCTTCAGCACTTTTCGCGGGCAGATTTATTCTGTTTCTGCAAGTTTAAAATTAATCAATTTACTTGATAAAAGTACGCAAAACTTAAAATTTCAGATTATAATTTAACACAGGGGATTAACCAGAGTATAATTCTGCCTGGAGGGGATTTTTTTAATTTCAGGGGACAGGTTGTCAGCCTTTTATTTAGATACTAAGTACTTAGTTTTACTATAAACTACGACTATAAAACTACTTTTATTCAAGTTTTGGTATTTATCAAGATTTTGTATACTTTTCGTTGTATAATACATAAAACACATTAAAAAATAATATAAATCCATATATATATATATATGTGTGTGTGTGTGTGTGTGTGTGTGTGTATTTTTCGAGTTTTTGAAAGGAGAGCGAATAATCTAGCTATTGTGAAAGAAATGCATGTGGTAAAACAGGCTGAGAATCACTGGTCTAAGATCTCGAAAAATTTAGCATTAAAATTTTCAAAAGTTAATAACAATTTAAGAATGAACAAACCCCTCTTCCTCTGCCCCCAACCTTTCGAGAGGACTTTCAGCTCGCTTGATATTTAGAGTGCCCCGAAACCCCACAGACATTTACAAACATCCATACTACACTATACATTTACATCCATGCCTTCTCCGGAATCCACTATCCCGCTAGGGCGGCGGTTTCTTGGGTCGACTGCCTATCCCAATGTAGAGCTAAAACCGTGTCCGATCGTTAAATAAAACGGAGAATATTTGTCATAAGGGAGTTAAATATTTTGTGTTTTATTTTTCATAATGAGTACAAAGTTTTCCTGAATATAAATATACAAATTGATGGATCGTATAAAAAATTAGATTTTTGTAAACTTTACAAAAATATTTTTTTTTTTTTTTTTTTTTAATTTAGTCATTTCAAAACATGAATATCTAATCATTTGATACATTTTTTGTGATTAGAAATATATGTCTATGATCAATGGTTGCGGAAATAAAGGCCGAGTAAGGGTCTTTCATAGATACGGTGTGTAAGGTAGTACATATTCACATTATGATTATTATGCAAAGGAAATGTAAAAATTACATGAACGCGAGTAATAATGTATCACAATAATTAAGTTGTGTGTACGTGTAACAAAATCGATCAGAGTAGTTTCCTTGGAATGAACGTAGAGATTCACTTTTCTGCCTACAACTTGGCGTGATGAATTGCTTTTTACACTCATCGCTATTAATCATCAACGAAATATGACATAATAATCAACTTTTCGAAGATAAATTTATAAGTTCATGCCTTTGTCTGAGTGAAAAGACTTATGATATACTGTGGAACTGCTGACATGTTTCCAATTTTTCTTTTTAAATGATGCAAGTAAAAGATGGCTATGCATTAGTTAATAATAATAAAAATTATATTTTGATTAAAAAGATGTCGTATTTGTGGCGCAATAAACGCCATTTTAAAATTACTAGCATACAATAATAAAGGATCTCATGGGTATGGGAAGAAATTTTGGTCAGTCGAAGCAAGAGATATTTTCCACGTGATATCAACATGATAACTTATGAAGCATTATCGCCTTCCCCCGCACTTGCTGTCATGGTGTAAGTATGGGAGGGTTGCAGTTCGAATCCTAGAGAGAGCATTGCTGATTTTCCGTGTTTTCTGCTTCGATGAGCGCAATAGCTCTGCAGTTTTGTATCAGTTATGGTAAAAAACTGAAAACCTTCGAAACTATGTTATAAAAGTATTTTGTTTTACTTCCTCGCAGAGTACATTTTTCTGAAAAATACATCAATTCACATCGTGTAGCTCAAGAAACCATATATAAAATAATAAAAAAATACATTATTTTAATTCTTTGATCCTGTTGATTTTTTAATTCCTTGATACTCTCGATCTTGTTGTTCTTGATCTGTCAAACGACTTTTTCAGCTTATAAATAAAACTTGTTTAAATATTTTGTAAATAAATAGCGCTTTCCTGAAGTGTGAGTGAATATAGTTACAAATGACATATTTTCTGCAGAAATTTAGAGAGTATTCAAAATAAAAATTCTCCAGATTTATTGCTATTATTTAGTGCTCAAAATTGTAGTAAAGTATACAAGAGCGAATGCAATTCGTTATACATAGTCGGTATTCAGTAGTAGGTTGTACATATTTCTTTATCATTAAACAATTAAATGTTAGCTTAAAATTAGAGACGGGGGTGAAAAAAATCCCACCTTATTTGGGATTAGAGTTTGAATAAAACTCGAGCGATTTCGAGGGCTATCAGAGGCAGGTTCCTTTTCTTCAGGAGGAAAAATGATTTTGCAGAAGGGGTAACAGCGACGACTCTATTTATATCAAAAACAATGGGCGAAGCAAAGTGAACGCGAATGTAGCATCATTTGTCTAGGAAAATAGTTATAAAAGAATTAGATAATATAATTATAAACGCTCTGGAGCTCTAAAATTCTAAAAAAGAGGCTTAAATCCTAAAAAGAACCACAGCTTTAATTAAAACTTTCATTTCACGGAAGATAAAAAATTTAGGTTTATGTGTTCTACTACAGGGCGTCTTTAAAGAGGGAGGTTTTACAAACTTAGCTAGCCGACGTTCAATATAATGACTACTCCATATAAAGACTACTTCATTAAAGTGATCGGTACAAAATAACTCCTAAAGATAGTATAATAAATCGACTTTTCTGTAGTGAGCATTCCAAAGTCCTTTCCTGTAAGACAAGAAATGTTGTTATAACAAACATCAATAATTAGTTCAAGTCATTAGTTGAGATGATAATTTTAAATTTTAAATTTAGTACCTATTTAACTATAGCAAAAAGGTGTTCACGTAAAAATAAAATTATTGCCCATAGCTTACAAACTGCTTGGGCATCTATGAATATTTTGTTCTGCATGAGGAGTAATGAAAAACTGCATTTGAATAATTTCCCATTCAATAATAATTCCCTCAGATTAGGTCATTTCTATAAATCTTTATTTTTCTCATTTCGTGTTTTTAATGACACTGTCAGTTTGCATTACGCCGCTATGCTTTCAAAACATCTTTGATAAATTGATTAGTTAAGTAACATTCGAAATAAAATGATGTCTTAGGCAGATAATTATTTAAGCATCAAACATTAGTGATGTTTAAAAATTAACCAGGGCGTGTCCTGAAATTAACATGTTAGCTTTAGATTTCGGAAAACGTCCGATGCTTTGACACGTAAATAAATCATCCTGTGGTTTTAAATAGAAAGCGGCCCACTTGTACGAATAGCTTGTCATACAAGCAGAACACATTTTGATTGATGATATCCTCTTATTTCTTGTGAAACCGTAAACCTAGCCAAGATGTTCATTTTACACTGACTAAATGCCACGCGGAAAAGAGTTAACAGTTTCTTGAGCACTTACAATGAGCGACATCGTCACTTAACAGGAAAAGATACTTCAATCATGCGCGACTTTTCATTAAATTCGCATAAAAGCAAGGAGTTAGTCAAATGTCTAGATAATTGTGATTGATGCTTGAATCGCGACTGATTGGGTAGAAGAAAATGGATTTTTCATATCATAAAGACGGTTCAGGTACGTTGAAATTTCATTGCATTCACGTATGTAGAGCATAAACATCATAAAATGTCTAAATAGAAGGAAGAGGTTAATGCAATTTTAATGAAGCTTGAAATAATGTTTCTTAGAAAAGCAGATCTGAAAATAAATAATAAAAATCGTATATAGATTTCTCGCAGTCTTCACAATGATTCCACTGTAGAAGAAAAGCTAGGTTGTTTCCTAGCTAGGTTCTCATCTCTCTTTTGATAAAAAACATCATATTTAATAATCAATTCAAATTAATGGCATATTGTTGATTTTATAGGGAACTGTTTATGAAATAAAATTTAATGAACAAGATATTTTACTAGCAACTCAAACATTAATTTATATAAGAAAGAAACACAATAAATGTATTCATATGTACTTAATTAAGCATAAGTACATTTAAAATAGTTTATCATGTCCCTTGTTTTAATTTATAGTATTTAACTATGCCTGTTTTGCTTATTACATTACATCTTATAGCAATTTTTCATCTTTTGGTTTACCTAATGTTCTTAAATGCTGTCTAAATTCATCTGGTTTAAACTGGAAAAATTCAAATATTGTTTGGCGTTAATATGAAATTAAATAGTTCCAATACATTTCATCAGGAGTAAAAATTGCGTAGATTTATAAGGTATTCCCTTCCCTCTTTCCGCATACCTTCGTGGTATAATTGGAAGCATACTCGAGTACGTTCGTGGTATAATTGGAAGCACACCTTCGTATTCGAGAGGTAAATATTTCGTTTCAAGGCACTGCATATTTTTTACGTCTCCTGCGTCAAAAATCCTAATGTAGGATTGCCCCCCGAACTAAAAAGTAGAGCACGATAATTCGTCATCACCAGGATTTGGCAACTGGGTTCCCTCATCCACAGTGATCCTTTAAAAAGGAGGAGTATATAAGGTATTTTCTCCCTCCTTTCCGCATGCCTCGATGGTGTAATTGGTAGTATACTCGAGAAGTCCAGGGTTTGAGTCCCGGAAAGGGATTGCCCATTTTTCACGTTCCTGCATGGATGGCATAATTTCGCGTTCCAGCATAATGACTCTACAGATATATAATTGCAAATTTTCTGATTGCTTTTCTAATATACTACTAATTGTACAAAACTCTCTTCGTGATAAACATTTACTTAATAATAAGACAGATAGTGTATGCATTGCGGTGTAATAGAAAGGGATTCATTTCTTGCTCACAGCTGGCTGATGGACTTGAAAAGAAAAGCATAGATAGAACCAGTATGCGTGATGAAACTCATCTCTTACCGTTTTTTGCATATTTCTTGATTACCTCTCTCATGATCTGCTAATCATTCAAACCACATGTCCCCTCCAGTACAAAAGACCTTTATAGGATAACAATGCAATCATCAACAAAGCGCCCCGGAGTGTGTCACGAAACCTAACATCTCGATCGATTCCGGGCGACGCCTCATCGATTCTTTCTATTTTCACGGGTGATTTTTTTTTCTTTTGTTGTGTGTTCATGAGTTACATAATACCTTATGCAAATGCAGCTCATTCTGGATTAACCGTAACCTTCCAGTTACAATCCGGAAATCATAATGTTGGCAGATCCTGTGTAACAAGCTCATGCGCCACAAGAATAATTTATTCATTGTGTCTTCTAAAAGATATTATCTATTAACAGAAGGGAACTGAATATCAATTGTCTGCTAATTGCAAAGAAATTAGGGTTCAATCTTGTTATACATAGGTAGTGTAATTCTTTCGTTGTTATTTAATGACGAAATTCGTTAAGCAAAATTGAACACTGAATTGTGGTTTGAGATAAGATTTTATTGTTTTACAGGCGAAGACTGCAAATGCGCTTTTATTCACCACTTAATAAATAGCTTGGTTTACGATTTACTTTAAAGACGTGATAAAGTAGATCATGTTATTTAATCTGCCAGTGCATCTAAAGAAAAGAATTACAAGCATGAATACCATATCTAAAGACTTCTACATTATTACCAGTATTAGTATTGCCATGAAAGGAAAGAATTTTAAATCTTTAAGAATTTCGCTTTATATTAAGGAATAATGCTTTTTTTATGTTAGTCATAAAGTATATATAAATAAGCAAGTAAAGATCGAATAATTATGATACTGAGAAAAACAAGTAACTGGAAATCTAATCACAAATTGTTCACGTTATTAAGTCTAAATTATAAGTCTGCGAGTTTGAAATAATTCGTTTTAGATGATCGAATATTTTAGGATACAGAACATTTCAACAAGTTTAGCGCAAACTAAACATTACATGAAAAACTTTCGTTTAGACATAAAACAAACAAACAAAAAATCATTGATTTTAATCATTTGAAATAATTTCAAGAATCATGTAACACCTATGCTGAATTGATATATTAAATATAAGTTCTTAATCGGCAGCACCTTATGAATTGGGCAGCAATATAAATGAACTGGGCAGCACCTATACTGAATTAATGCAAAATAATATAGGTTCTTATAACCGGACAGGTTAAGAAGTCCGGTTACTTAAAGCATAAGAAAAATTAATTTAGGCGTCTTATATATAATATGCACCGTGTTCAGCAATTCAACAAATAAAATCGTTAATTATTTCTAATATATATATATATATATATATATATATATATATTGTTTTGTTTATTTCTATATAAATATTTTTATTGACCAGTTAGACAGTGATATATCACAGAACAGGGTAAATTGTTATATCGTCACGTGCGTATGGGTTTGTAATAGACTGAATGCATACAGAAGAGACAGGATTTGTTTTCGCAAAAGAAATACTCTACAGTTCTGGAACTTTTCACAAAAGTACTTGTACAGCTCTACTCAGTATAAAGGCACAATCAATAGTTACCACTTCAAATTACTAAGAATATTAAACACAATGCAATGCTAAGTATATCTAAAGAGCGAAATTCGCACGTATATCTCTCAATGTTCCGAAATAACTGAGAAATGATGCTTTCCGGCCTTATACAGTTTCCCCCGCCCCCGCCCACACACACACGCGGCCGAGAAATTGGCGATATCTTGCCATCTTGGGAAAAAAAATTAGTCGCCAATACCATGGCTAGTATGGCGATATTTCGGCAATTTAGCGAGATACCCATTTATATCAATATTAAATAGACTTGCCCCTGTAACCTTATTTTTCCGTCAGAGCTTCACTCTTTTCGGACTTTTCATGTTACGTTATACAAAATTCGTAACAATATCTTTTAAAATACCTGTTGCCAGAAGAAAGAATAATAACCAACTAAATAAAATATTATTCAACAAATCAGTTAATTATTAAATAGAAAATACAATTAAATAATCGAAAGCCTTTTAAATTATAGGTATTTATTCAGACTGCGCCATTATGACGTGAAAAATTCAAATAGATTTTACACAAGTAAGGTGTGAAAAAATGCACGTTTCCCATTTATTTCGTCAGTCAGTCATTTCGGAATAGAAGAGACCATGGGAATAGCTTAAATATTAGTTGAAACTGAAGTCCAAACTTTTATAGATATTAGCATATATTATGGTATTTTCTGAAAGGTCTTACCTCCTCCCCTTTTTTTGTGTAGGTGTTTTTCCTTTGATAAAATATCCCCCATGTTTAGTCACAGTTTTTGCATCTCATAAGTCCTAAGAAATCGATAGGCCAGTATAATGGCCAAGCCGGTATAAAGTGTTACTATTTTTACAAAGGGAAAAAAACTAAATTTAATATGAGACTTAAAGAGCTATTACAAATTAAAGGTAGGATTTTATTTTATTTATAGTTTGCTAACATGTTGTAGCTTAATTATGTTTCAGTTACGTTGTAATAAGGATGTAAATAAAAGCACAATTGATTACGAACGGGTACGCAAGATAAACTATATATTTTTATATTTGTCAAGAATGTTTTAGCAAGAATAAAAAAGTCATTAATTGGAAAATATTTGCGTCTGCTTTTATATGAAACGACTTTCTTCGATGAATTTATATCCTCATCAATAATGACTTTATTACATACATAATAGTTGTTTATAATCAGTAAATTTAAGTAAATGCTATTGTTATTTATAATTGCAATGCTAATTAATACAAGAAATTAAATATATTCCCAGGAAGCTTTCAATCATTGCATTAATCTTTTGGCGAGTCTTAGCTATTCTGCACACATTCAGTCCACAATAAGTTCATAAGAAAGGATTTATATGCTAAGGTGTTGCGTTTAATGCTTATATCGATATTCGAAACTGAAGGTATTGAATCTGTAAATACTGACATCAGAAACAGGAGCGATATCAAAAGCGGTCAAGCATGACTTCATTCCTTTTGAACCATCGCCTAATTTAGATGTAGAGGTAATTATCACAAAGTTGTTCTGGAATGCAGCTCATGAAGGTTTATAAATACCAATGCGATTAAATTAAGGTATGGACATCGGTTAAAGAATAATTGTTTCTCGCCTCATTTCACTTTTTAAATTCATCTTATCTAAAGCATAATATTGCAAAATAATTTGTAGTAATATATATATTCCAAAGATTCGGAAAACTGGAGAAGCAATAAATGCTATAATGAATTTTATTTCCATTTTAGTTATATACATTAGGAAATGTTTCACATGCTCTTAAAAGTGTATTCTAACTTATTTGAGTAAAATCCAGTATTGGCACTATAGTCTAATTTACTTATAAATTAAAACGATGAATAAAAATTGTTAGCCTGTGAAGTAAACAAGACTTTTAAACGAATTTAATTCTCTTAAGAGTTTGATATAAAAAAAGCAAACTTAATCCATTTCAAATAGCTAAACATAATCGTATATAAATCTAAATTCATTTTTATATTTTGCTATTTACAAATGCAAACATAGAAACAGTATATTAACGTAAAGCCTAAATTATTATAGCTTTTTTTTTTTTTTAGTTTTATGTAATTTTTGGTGTTACAATACAGTTTGTCTTCTTATTCGTTGGTAACTTTCGCGTAACTATAATAGAACCAGTTTTTACAAACCACAGTTTCAATTTGCCACTTAAGTTCTAGAAACGAGGAAAATGGTCTTTTCCTTTAACCACATACTTTACAAAGCCGTAAATACTGAAAAACAGCTATTACCTTCGCTTCACGGAACTCTTTTTCTACCTTGTATGCGTTAAAAAACCTATCATTGAGCTGGAAGGAGTGCGCGACGGGCAGCAAAATAATAAAAATACTCATCCTCGCGTGCCGCTTGTCAGTTATCTTTGTCTTCTCTATTCACCCAGCGCGTACGAACTTCCTCTTTTTGAACTTTATCGATGCTGAAATAAAATCGTTTCATTTACTTATGTTCTTTTTCTGAGATGGCATCAGCGTGGAGGAATTTCACTCTCCTGCACCCATGTTGCTTTTTTTTATTTCTTTCCTGTTAAATCTGAGCTCGGAGGTTGACCGTAATTCTTCGCCTTAAGTGTTTTGATTTGCGCACACCTGCGGGGGTTTCCTCGTAAACTTGGATTGTTACAGCTGATCAGCCAATTTCAGTGTCATTTCCAGTTCATTTTTTGGATTCAAATGGAGTTTGGTGACACTGCCATTCAGGTTTGATTTTAACTTTCGTGCAGGGTTGATTATATGAAAGCCTTACGAACCTTGCATTTTTTTAAATTATATAAAATAGCCTTGTTTGAGTGAACTAATTATGATAAAAGTGGTCTACCAATAATAATAATAACTAAAATAATTTACCAATAATAAAATAACTCTAATAAATTAAGAAATTGAAATGCCGTTCTGTAAAGTAAAACTAAGTGATCATCTTCTTTGAATTAAAAAAATTAAGAACTGATGTAGAATTATCTTGCAATTTATATATATTTTAAATATTAGCTGTATGTGTACATGGGTATAATTTTCAAAAAGAGTTTTAAAGCGAAAATATATTAGAGACAATAAATACCTAATATACTTGATGAAAGATGTCTGATAAGCCAATAATATATTATTTTGGTCCAATCCATTGCTATTACAACCAAGTAAAATTTTCAGTTTTTTTATACTTGCCAAATAAATTAAAATAATAATATTTCAATATTTTGTTCAAAAGAAGATCCAGAATCCTTTTTAAGAGCTTTTAAAATTGCCAAACAAATCCGATTGCGTATAAATTATAATAATAAAAATTTATGATAATACACTTGATGATAATTCAAAATTTTTATTGAATTCATTGAATAATTTATTTTAATTAGCTGCATATTAGAAGAAATGTTTTCATAAGGATCGTGTTAATCTCATTTCATTGTTATGTTTAAATTGCATGGCAAAGGAATTATTGGAGTACGAGAATGCTCTCTGGATTAGAAATGTTAGCATGCGCAACGAGCAACTTGAAGATCTGCGATTCGAGTTCATAGATAGGCAAAATAATATAATTGTGATGACAAACACAATTACATTGAAATTAAATTTTGTAAATGCAGTTACATTCAAATTGTATTTAGATTACGTAATTTCTTTGGAATTACAAATACAGTTCAACTGCGTTTTTAATTACGTTGCAACTGTAGTTCCGAAGAAATTGTGTAATTTGATCACAGTAACAACGTAATTGCAATTTCATCGCTCTTCTAATTGCACAATAATTGAATAATCTAATTACAATTACAATGAAAAAGTAATTGTAATTTCAATTACATTTTAATTTGCAACAGATAACTATAATTACTTAACTAGGAAAGTAATTAGGACTGATTATTAGAATCCACAGTCTTAAGAAATCGGGATTATAATTAAATATTACAGTAAATTCAGTGTATCCTAAATGGCTAGCCATTCTGGGATAACAAATTGTTAATTTATACGAAAGGGTGTCACATATAATAAAAATATTAGAAAATCATTCTGCTACGTTATGCATATATTGCATTTCGTAGTAGCAATATAAATTAGAAGTATCCAGAAACTAATGTTCCAAGAGCTTTTGTTTCTCGCAGTGGTAAGACTAGCTGAGGGCACTTTCTGAATTCGAGGGCACAGATTTTATTTTCGGAGGACAATATTTAGTTTAATAATTAAAAATATGGAGCTTCTCTTAAGATTAATAAAGTGCGAGTCTTAATAAACGTTAGTTAATTAATACCGTTAATATAAATGTAATTTATAATTATATTGTAATTGTAAATGCAATTTAGTTGCAAATAGTGAAATTATTATTGCGATGAAACTGAATTAATTGCAGTTGTACTATTTATGATTACAATTACAACGCAGATGAATTAACTGCAATTGCAATTTGTGTTAGTTTTTATGACAGAAAAATAAAAATATGAAAATATGGATTGATTTTGAGACCCCTTAAAATATGAGGGCTTAGACTCGGCTTTATGTGTCTGGATCTGAACCAGAGCATGCATGAGTTCATCTTTTATGCGAACGAAAACGGTGAGATTAAAATATGTTAATTTTTAGTCCAAAAGGGACGTTAGTCTCTAAGGGAACATTAGTCATGAAACGCCTTTTTGCGTTTAATCACTATAAACGGTGTATCACTTTTCAAATTGTTGCTACCAAATATTATCGCCCATTTTTATATTTAAAGAAATTAAATAATGAAGAACCTCCATGAATGTATGCATGTTTCTTGCATTGTGATAAAACAACGGTATCTAGAGGCATCAAATTTTGAATAACGTAGTCATTCACCCGAACATGGGCACCTCCAAATTTTGAATTTTGAATTTGTTTATTATCTACCCCATATTTTGGAAAACGTTTAGGCATTTTTGATTAACAATCTCCGTGACTTTAAAGCAGTAGTGGCAACACTGTAGCATTTTTATCTCCAGCATGCCGGACTGTCTGTCGGAAGTTCTAAAGATATGCTGTTTTTAAATATTTTTTGATTTTGCTGCTGAATAGAATTTTATGTGGCATAAGCGTTAAGAACGTGATATTTAATAAATAAACTGAAAACGTCAATAATAAAACACGAAACGTTAATAATAAAAACTGTAGACTGATATGGTGAACTGAGGAAAAAACTGTAAAAAACGGAAAAGTGTATATACACCAATACGCTGCATTGGAAGTGCTACACGTATTAAAATTTTCGTAATTTTGCTGTTGAATTGTATATGGCGTGAGTGCGAAGAAAATGATGCTTCCTAAATTTCTTATCCTAAATGGCTAGCCATTCTGGAATAACAAATTGTTAATTTATACGAAAGCTAAGAAAAATTAGCTTATAAATTGGTTGGAGTGAGTGTAACAGCAGACTGGTAGACTGCGAGCTCAGCGAAAGCGTGGAAAACCTTTTTGGGCGAACGATAAAATCTGAAACCTTTCAGATTTTTGAAGATTTAAATTTAATTCTCTGACATGTACGTACTTTAAATGATGTATTCATCGCCTTTTTTTCCTGAAGATTTGGAAAAGAGTATTTTGCAAATAATAAAAATAAATTTATTATAAAAATTGTGCATTAATAAAATCCAAACCAATGGATTATAAAAAATTAGGAATACATTTGCTTGAAACAGGAAAAAAAGTCGTCGAAGCTTGCATGAACATTTATTACATAGAATTAAGTTCTTTTCGCATTGATTGATGTATTTATTATCGCTGAAGGCTTCAGTAAAAATAATGTTTCACCGTATAATGTCGGAGTGTAAAACAATCCTAAAATGTACGCTTTGCGGTATATTCCAGGTGAGAGTTCTAAAATTCTAATAAACTTGGCATTCGGTTCCGCCGTGGATGCTCAGATTATTGTATCTCAACAATCATCCGTAAAATTACTCTACTCAGAGGGCGTGGTCTGTGCTCTGATTAGGAAACGACGATCATTTATGGATACCCTCATATTCGGATTACTGAGCACGAGTCAGTCGTGAAATCTGAAGTCCACGATAGGCTTATGTCTCCTTGAGCTACGACTTGAAATGTGGACGATTTGGAGACACTTATGGCATTCCGAGGACTATATTTCAAGACGCGACTGATATTTTCATCCGATAAAGTAGGAATACTTAAAGCGCAATCACCTGATGTTTTGGTTGTCGATCACTATCTGCAGAGAGTTTTGTGACTTGCATACGAAAGCACTGAATACCATTTTGTTTTTTGTAGCTTCACAGGAGTGGCCTGAGCTTGAGTTGTAGGTGGCAGGATTTTAATACTTGCTTTAGAGTCAAAGCTTTGGAACTTAAAAAGGAGGATTGCGAATCGTAGCACTCGCTTGTGATAATAGCAGCATAATTCAATGCTATTATTTTTAAACAAATCTTCCTCGCGGAGGCGATCCATTTCCATGTCTTCTCAGTATTCGCTTAACATTTTTGACATTTTCAACAGATAATTTCATTAGGTTGTAGGGTTTATATTTATTTTAACTAACATTTATTTTAAGTTTAAGCTATCTTTCCTGTCAAGCCTTTACTTTCCTCTAGAATTGCCAATGCCAGAGTATGTAAATTTTAGTAGAACGCGCAGAGTATTCAAATTTTTAGCAGAAGTAATTTGAGTTAAATAGAAGGGAAACGAAATTTGTAAGTGGCTGCTTTCTTGATTCACGAGCGTGAAGGTTGCTTGGTAGAAATTTAAGAACCGCGCGTTTCGGCCTGTGTGCCTACTTCGGCAGTTAGTTGAATCGTTTAACTTCATAATCAGAAAGTTTGCTGAATCTCAGCTGTATCTTAGAACGCGGTTAAGATAGTTACAATTATAGAGCCTCGTAGATTGTGACTTCGTTAGTTATTCATCCTGTCATTGATTTTTAGTTGTACTTTTCTATTTTTGTTTAACCGCCGGGTCGGCGTAGTTTGTGAGCGTCAAGTGAACGCAACTGTAATTTCTAAAGTGAAATAAAAAGGGATTAAACCCTTCTTACGAGTTTGTGTAACTTCCAGTTCATAGCAGTCACTACTACTGTTGCGGACAAGCTGGGGCCACGCAACATCACAAGGTCATTAATTTTCTATAAAACATTTCATAATATAAATTAGTGTTCCCTATAATATAAATTAATGTTCCTAGAAATATTTTATATTATTATCATATAGAAAAGTGTTAGCAAGTTATATATTATTTGGAAATTGAAATATGCTATTTTATAATTATATTGGATTTTAAAAATTTAGCACTATTTTGTGAAAATGATTAAAACTTTTATGGTATCAAAAAATGTAAATTTTAATATGTGATTTATAATTAATAAATTAAGTAACGAATTTAAAAAATAGTAATTATTTTATTTAGGGAAGATTATTAAAAATTACTGTAGTAGTAATTTGAAATTTCGATTAATGTTTAAAAAGCCTATAAAGTTTAGTTTTTTTTTTCACCTATCATAAATTGTAACCAAACTTTAGACAGTCTAAAATAACATCGCTAAGTCTAAAATAACAATTGAGACTTGAAAACGTGTAAAAAATCTTTTTTATCAAAACTAAAGAAGGACAGAAAGCACATCTGGTGCTTACAAATCAGCCAGCACTTATAGCGAGGTAACTTAAATAATAGTAAGCTCAAATTTAAAATAAGCTAGTAGTCAAAGACTACACAATGCAATTTAACGCGATATTGACTCATAACCTAACTGGCGTAGATACTCAGGTGCTATGCCCGTGTCCCGGTCCTATGCAGTGTCGGTCCTAAGGCTGTGACACTCTGTGAGTGTGACAAATGAATATTAATATAGTTACTTGTTATTATACTCTTATAAAAATTTATGTTTCATATTAGAATTTCATATTAGATATGTTTCATATAAGATCATCGTACGCCTGTATCAGTCCTTACCATGTCGTTCCTACGCAGTGAGATCCTGTACAGTGTCGGGTCTGCTCAGTAGCCTATGAAAGTAACCCAGATGCTTCATATGAACTTCCATCAGTTTTGCATTAATTATTCTTTCAGTCTTTAGGTAATATGCTGGGTTGTGTTATTATTTATAGTATACCAACCCATGAGAAGGGAGAGAACTTCATAGAGAACTTTCTAGAGGTAATTGGTCTGTGTTAACGCTACGTATGACGAAAACTTTGAACACTTCGTGCTTAGTTCAGCCACCTTGAACAGAACCCAACCTAATACTAAGTTTTCGTAGCTTTAATCGTTCGTCAACTGATGGGCCAGCATATCAGAAAATGTATTGCTATATACATAGCATGTAGGCAAAGATGTCCTTTTATATAACATATATACGTTATAGTCATAATAAAACTTGCACGATATAAGAATGCTTCGCGGCCTGTCAGTTCAACCAATTGAAATGAAATTTCAGATATTCTTATTCGAAGATATACGCTCGAGATTGTGATGATTTAAAACAATGGAGCTCTCAGACGGTTACTATTACAGTGAAAAAATTTCAAAATTTTTGAATGGCAACACCGATGTTTTTCCTGTGCAGTATGATCAGTGCCATAAATTTCGTTGGAGCCGTACGATTATTACGAAAATTGCCGGTGTAAAACATTTGCAAAGAAGAGATCATCATCATTTCTCATCAGATATGATGAAGACAGCAATTGGCCACTGCGAATATTATGGACAGATGAGGTGCATTTCTTCTTAACTGGAAACCTAAACCCTAAGAACGGCGTTCACTGGGCTGACGAAAACACTCACCATGGCAAACCAGCGCCTTTACACGAAACTAAAGTCACTGTGTAACGCGGCAGTGCAAGCACTTTTGCTCTCGGTCCGTACTTTTCGAAGATGTCACTTTCACAGGTGTGAAAATGTACCGAATACACGTTACACATGGAGAAAGCCACGAAAACGACATGTAGTCTTCCCGTTTGCCTGAAATCGAACACAGATCTGAACTTCCAGTGTTCAGCGACTTTATATCGCTCGGCCGCTGGTGGGCCCGTTTTAATACATTTTAATTTTTCTGATCATTATATGGTTTCTCCCATAGCATTTCCGAAAGCATAATTATCATTCTATCTTGTGAGCTATAACAGGGAAATATAATGAAAAATTTAGAATAAAGATTATAAGGTATTTTTTTTTCTCTTTTCCACATGCCTTCGTGGTTAAATGGAAGCATTTAACCACGCGTATTGGATAGGTCCGGAGTTCAAATCGACACGACGGCATTGCACATTCTTTACATCTCCAGCATCGAAACCACTAATGACTCTAGAAGATACATTTCAGTTTATTATGTAATATAGCTATAGGTGAATATTTAATATGAAAGTATAAGTAAGTTTCCAAAATCAGATGAAGATATGAGAATTATTAAGCCCTTTCCTTCTTTAAGTTTCTGTCCTCTCAGCATAGGTGACAGCGGTATCGATATCATCTACTAACACCATGAAGGTATGCAGAGAAGAAAACGACAGTTCCGTTAAATATTAATAATAACTTCGATGAAATACTTTTTATCTGATTTCGCTTTGCTTTCATAATATAATATAGCCATTACACTGGACAGAGATACCATTGTATAGCAGCAATTCGGAGAAACACAAAAATTAGAGTTTTGACGCTTTACAAAGCTTGGACAACGAATTTTCAATAGTGTGTTATTCTTTAGCATACGGTGTTAAAAGCATGACTACCCTGACACAATTTTGTACTAACGATACAGAACTGGAAAACATTTTGAAAATCATATGACGTCTTCGGGAGAAAAACTGATTTTTCTAATAACGGTAGCTAAAGACTTATTACTTCTTTCGCTATAATACAAAGCCTTTCTTTAAAGGTATATAATTTTACGAGAACGCTTTCAAAACGATAGTTGACAGGATCATGTCAAATTAAAATATAAATCTGTATATTCTTAAAAACGAAAAATCCGAAATAACAAAATATTCACTACGTTTTTATTCATTAAAACAAAAATATCATATTTTATGTTCAAAATCTTCATTTTTTTCATATTAAGACTTTCAAGAACATTTTTTTTTCATATTAAGTCATTTCCCCATAACTATCATCCACACATTTCAAAAGATTAAAAATTTTTAAAAAAGAAAGAAATATGGAACAGCTGCAGAACGAAAGTTATTAGTGATTGATACTGCCTTTTCGATAAAACATAATTCATTAATTCCTTGAAAATATTTCTCAGACATTTGTTTGCCAATTTTGTCCCTAAAAACATAAATGTTCTGATTTTGATCAATTAAAGTATAATAAGTATTTCACTTTTTGAAACTTTTACTCTATGTAAATAATGTAAAAAATGAATGTAACTTTTGTGAAATCCTACCGCTAGTAGTTTTGAAAAGTTTTTGTATTTTTTTAAGATCAATATTTAGGAATATAAAACCTGAATTACACGTTTCTCTCTCTGATTTACCACTAGCAGTTTACAGAATTTTTGTAAGCGTAAATATATTTTAAAGATCAATATTTCGGGATACAAAACCTGAGCCACACATTTCTCTCTATGATACAGAAATAACATTCTTAGCAATTAATTAAGTTAGAACTGCAGGGGTGAAATTTTTGATTTTATAGAACAATAAAGAAAGCGAAATTGTTTTACTTCTATGGATACCTTTTAAACGTTTTTAAGTTGTTTTTTTAAAGGTTAAATTTCTAAAAGAGCCTCAGGGGAATTTTTCTTTTAATTTTAAAGCTTGTTGCTTTTTGTAAAAGCATCAGTTTCCTCTCAGATAAGGGTGATCAATCTTCATCACTTCGAAATCAGAGAGAAAGATGGTAAATTAAAGAAAATTCGAGAGTTATTATTGTTTCCAATATCACCTTTTGTTCTGAAACTATTGTTTCCACGGGCGTGATCAAGTGCAATGAACTTTTCAACGAACAAGACGAATCGTTTGTCGAACACCGATTGGCTCGCAAGACTACACACATCTGGAATGTAAAGTAGTATCTATTAAAGCCGTCATCCTTCCGTACTGGAACAAAAGGTACCATTGCCATTTTCGATAAATGAAATAACGTGATTCAGATTGCTCGGTTCATTACTTAAGTCTTAGGCACGAAATAAGTGAAAAGTGACTATTAGATGGACTGCTAAATGTTTAGAAATGTTTAACCTCGTAACAAACAAACAAATAAATTGCTTCAATCACGTCACTGATTTGTGTTTTTAGACTGAAGTGAATGTATAAAAAATCACAAAGTGTTGAATAATTGGTAAATGCAAATGTGCCTGTAGTTTAGCTTCTTCCAATGGCCATATACGTAGGCATGCAACTACACCTATGTCTGCTGCTGCTTTGCCTTATTCAAACAGATAAAACAATATATATTGCATAAATAGTTTATTTATTTAGATTATCCATACCAAACACGCGGTCTATTTACGACATATGGTCTGGCGAGATTTTATATCCGGCCTAAAATGGGAATTATTGAAAATTCTTACAAAAAGAATGTTCCTCTAAAAAACTGTAAGATAATTTCCAGCAATTTAACTGCCTTCTCAAAGAAATTTAATGATATATTTTAAGATTTTAGAAAAATTAAAAATCAACTGATGCTTCTAGAAAATCTCTGGCATATAGCGACAGAAGTTATTAAAAAACTTGCTGCATTCAGATGTGATTATGCAACTTAAGCGTATCTTTGAGAATCATCTTATTTTGAATGAAAAAATGGTATAGAAATCGACTTACTGATTTTTACTTTGATGCCGTTACTACATACTTCTCTTAATGGAGAAGAATGTAGCAATTATAAATTTAATTCGCCAACCTTAATTTGAATCCCGGTCGAACAACCAGTGTTAAGCGATTCGAACTCTCGGCCGTTGTTGAGCGTGCATATTAATAAACCTACCGCGGCGTTGTTGAACCTGTTGAGCATTTCATGTATAATAAACGCATAACATTTTCAAGCAAAGAGTATTCAAACCTGAAGTACTCAAGTCCAGCTTTAGAAAGGGATTTCACATACTTTTGTGTATTACTCACGTTTTAAAATCGGTTTCAGGTATAAAACTTTACCTCTCACCCAAGTTATTATCCCGTTCCATTACGCATCTACTTTTATACTTTCTATTTAGGTAAATGGCTGTACTTCTTCTAACTTTAGAACAAATTTAGGACCAGTCATTATTAATAAGGCTTTAAAAATCGAGCTTTCACAGTTTCCATCGTACCAAATTTTGTCACTTTTTAGTATCAAAACAACTTTTGTGTAAAAACTGATATGGTAAATCATTGAGTTTTTAAATACATTCTGTACATTAAATTCTTACAACATTTGTTTCAAAATTGCGAATTAAAAATCTTGTTCATATATGAATAAATCTAACCTGTAAATTTAAGGTGATGTGACACTTGCGCACATGGTAGCTCTGTACAAGTAGCATTTGCGCAGATTATACCTACAGGAACATGAAATTTTCTAACAGTTGTAACCAGTTATAGACAACAAGCGGCACTTCTGCCCAGCCTGTCAGAAACAATCAGTCAATCTTATGATTTTTTTAAAGCAGTATCCATTACTGCTTTGACTGTTATTCTGGGTGGTTTTTTTTTTTTTTTTTTTTTTTTCCTGTGTATTATAAGTTTTCTTCCAGAGTTCTTTTTAGAATATTTAAGTAAAATGAATTTAACTCTTATTGAAACACCTAAAGGTAAATCATCGCAGTATATAGTTGCTTAAATATGGAATCATGCATATTTAAGGCTTGAATAATGACAAATTTTAATTTACAAGCTCATTTTTATATTTCTTTATTAAGGAAATAATATGCATTTACAGGATTTGAAGATGATTATATCTTTAAATTATCTTTCTCATAATTATAAATGTTTTATTTATGTACATGATTTCTTTAAAAACCATTGACCAGAATTTCAAAGCAAATTGACCATTGGCCAACTGTTATAAACCTGAAAAGAGTTTAAAATGAGCAATTATTATGCCTCTCGCCTAAAAGTTTTAGGAATTATTTTTAACTATGTTGAAAAATAATTGTTTTTAGAGTTAAGAAAATAAAAATATAAAAAATTTATTTTTAAGAAAATACAATTCTGTCATTTTTAACATAGGTCACTTTAATTGTACATTATTTTTCCATTTTGAAAAAACAAATCAGCTGAAATATCACTTTATATATGTACTGCGCGCAGCATTTTATAGATCATTTGCTTATATAATGCTGCGCGCAGCATATATATATAAACCAGTTATGAATATTCTGAACCTTAAAATGCGTTGCATTTTTTAGATATTTCGACATTTTAAAATTACATGACTCCTTAATATATTTATCATTCTTTATACATTAACACATGTATAATATAAAACACATGGATTTTGTTAAAATCTATATTTATATAGAACAGTAGCTTAAGATTTGTAAAGCAAATTAATAATCAAAGTTACTGTTAAAATTATCGAAAGATAATGAAGAAATTAGGGTTGTGTGGAATTACTACTGAATTGTACAAACTAGTGTTACCCATCTAACAATGAACGTTTCTTGCGCGCAAGTGTCCTTGTTTTCGATTTGTACCACTAAACCAAGTTTAATTCTGCTGTCATAATTAGAATATATGTTATATATATTTCCATGAATATTCATCAGTAATTAAAATACCTTTAAGCTTGAAATTTTATAACCTTTTTCTAAATTTAAAAAAAAATTGAATTTTTTTATTGTTTTAAACTTTTGTACTTTAGTTTATGGCTCAGAACACTATTATTTATATGCTTTCATATTTTTCGTATTTATCGCCAACATTCATATTAAAATGTTATTTTAACTTTAATTATTAAATTATTGAATCGTTTGTAGGAAATAAATGCCTTGAACTACCGCAAAATGTAAATAAAAATCATTAATTTGATAAGCTCTAATTAGCCTTTAAAGTAAGATATTGAGAAAAAGTTAATTATTTATATATTGATTTAATGTTATTCATACGTTTCGTAGTAAATTGCAATTAAAAATATGAATTTAAGTTCACATTTTTAAATTTAAAAATCAAAATTAAAAAAAAATTAATATTTTTATTACAATATTTTGCTTCTAATTTGAAGAATAAGTCTGCAATGAATGATTTTTTTTAAAAGAGGTGTGTCTTAGAATATAATAATATAATTTTCGTCAAGGTTCCAAATTATAAGGTTTACAGAATCTTCTAAAGACAAAATCGATTGCAGTTTAGCTGATTATTCTCTAGGTATTTACATCAAATTTCATTTTCCTGAAGTGATTTCCTTTCGCATATTCTAATGTTTTTAATTGTTGATTGTTTTACTGTCTTTGATTTAATGATTTTTTTATTAAAAATGGTTTATGCATACTAATTTATTCAAATTTAAAGTAATCGAAAAATGTGCACTAATGAAAGTTTAGTATTTTTTTATATTTGTTACCTTTTCACTAAAACGCTGCATTACAGTACATTTTACCTATATTCCCTTTTTATTTTATTTTAACAAAATCTTGTGAGAAAACTTAAATACATTTTTAATTATTCTGATTGTAATTCTGTTCGATATATATATTTTTGGTACTATAAGTAGGCCATATATCACAAGCTTTTGAGCTGCGAAAAAGTATGGCATTCAGTACGTTTTCAGAATGAGAAGTGTCTTGAATAAACAGAACCTTCTAATCTGGCAGTAGAACAGTAATTACAAAGTTCACTCACTATCAATTGTTCTGAAATCTAATTAGAAGTCAATTGTTTTGATTACGTATCGTTAAAACAATTCGAACACGATTAATTCTGAGCATTGTTTTTGTTTTTAACAGGTTTCCTTCTGGGTGCTGATCGAGAGGAATGGGCACAGACATTCCACTCTGGATCGGTGGACTTCAGAAGTGGGTGACAGGCGTCACAAAGCAAACAACCTGTGAGGATATCATAAAAGCGGTTCTTTCTACCAACGAGAATCATCATCATCATCATCATCATCACTATAAGAGCGGTGGGAAGTCTCATCGCGATCACAAACATTACGTTATAGTCGAACGTTGGCACAAAGTGGAAAGACCTCTGGATCCCCGCTCCCGGCTCCTTAAAGTGTGGAACACTTGGGGTCTGGAGCAATGTAATGTCCGGTTTCTTCTAAAGAAGGCACACTATGCTCAGACTTCGTCATCGACACCACGAGATATCAAATCTCATCGTCGGAAGGTAAGCACGAGATCCGCGAAAACATGGCATCCAAGAAAGCTAAGATCGGAGTCGGAAGACGACGGCAGCGGTGGTTGTTGTTTAGACGACGACGATCAATTTCCTGCCACAGAGGAACAACTGAGAAACCTCATTTCTTCTCAAAACGAAGCCATTACCGCACAGCTGAAGAGACTGCGAGAAAAAGACGAGGAGATAGAAGTCATCGAGACAGAGATTCACACCCAAAGAATGCATCAAATTGGTGTAAACTATGTCCTCGATACATATTTAGCTGAGTCTAGCGAAGGCGATACTAGCAGTTCTAGTGCGTGCAACAACGGTAGTAACACTGGGGACGAAACTGGAAACACTACCAATACTACCTGTGATATTTTGGACCATTGTATTGAACTCTATGAAAAAGTTCTTCAAATCTGCGACCAAGTACATCAAGAGGAATTGACTATTAAAGAGCTTACACACAAAATCCAGCAGAGTATACAGATGAAAGACAGCAACACAGAGTGTAGAGTTATTGACGATAATCCCGAAATAGCATATGCAGGTCCTGAAAGGTTGGAGGAGATTTTAAATCGAACCAAATACGACATTGAAAGGTTACTGCGAATCAATCAAACTCAACAATTAACCATACAACAAAATGAACAGACGCTTTTGGATTGCACAAAAATCATTCAGGACAAACATTATTATTTACAGCACTTGAAACTAGATTTGGACAGATTGGACAAAGATAATATGAGGCTGCAGGAAGAATTTTCTGCTATACAAGTCATTTCAATGGACAGAAACGTTTCTTGTGATGTTCCTGAAAATGGTGACAGTAATTCGGACACTGGTTTGAGTTCGCTTCACAGTAGCAGTGATGACGGTGCGAATGTTCTGGATACATTAGTTTAGTGACTGTTTTCTTTGGATTTATGTGGTGCACAACTCAAACCTAATATGACTGACTGCCACGGATTTTAAGCAATTATTTTTTATCTGTTTGTTTATAAGTATAATTGTGGTGTAAAATTAACTTCGTTATGAATAGTGGAAACTATTTCGCTTGTTATAAGTGTTCATATCTTCCAAAGAAGTTTCCAGATGATTTATATATAACATTTTTGCCCTTGAAGTTCTAGCCCAGTGATAAAATTCATTATTTCTTTTTTCAGCAATTACCATTGCGATATAAATATTTAATTACACAAAAATATTTTCTCAGTCATTGTAATAAGGTATGTAAAATATTTTTATACTATGTATTAAAGCATAAACGAATACTTATTATTCTGATTTATAATGTAAGATTTAATTATACTGCATTGTGTGTGAAATGAGATATAGTTTATGTAATAGTAATAAATTTTATTACATTTCTCTTCAGTAAACCACCATATAGTATTAATAAACATCGCCGTAAAAATTATGTGAAAAATTACTTTAAGTTTTATTCATATTCCTAAACAATCAGAAGCATATGTCTAAACATAGTTAATTTGTATTTGACCATAAAAGTTCTGTGGAGTATTAATTTTTTTCACTATCAATAAGAAAAGGATGGATTCAAAACTTAAAATATAAATATTTTTACTTGAAATCATGTATAAATTTTAGAGACAATTCATTTTTTAATTTCATGAAATGCTTTTATATTTTACATCACTTACTTCAAATAACAGTCAATCATTCTAGAAAGTTTAAATGATACTGCCAGAGAGAGTTGTAAAATATGAATATACCAATGATTTTAGTTAGCGAAGTATTGAAATGTTTATATGTTAAAGTTATGTGTACCATTGCTTTCTTTGAAAGTAATAAATCAAAATGTTTATATATTGCTAAGTTTATTCATTGCTTCTCAAAAAATATATCAACCAAACAGTCAAACAGTCATCGTAATTAAACTTTTATAAAAAAAATTAGATTAGTAATAATGCTGAGGGCGTAAATATAATACCTAAGTAATTTTTTTAAAATATTTTATTTGAAAATAAAATTTGCTTCATTATTTTCTATAGCTTGAGGTATGTACACTGGTCATCAAAATTTAAGGATAATGACGGATATAAAACGTAATGATACTTAAAAATTATTAATCGAAATTTGCATAAAAACATTATTTTATATAAATTGCAATGTTTGGCAGTTGATTATTTGGAAAATATTGAAATTAAAACCAAATTTATGGAAACTGGAAAATAATGGGAAAATTAAGTCAACTCTTGTGGATTTTTTTTTTCTTTTTAATATGGTGGATGATCATCTCGGACTGATATTCACCTTGATTTAGTAGTATAATTATGATGATCTTATCGGCTCGCAGCATTTACGTTTTCACAGACGACGGGAAGGCTAGTCAGCTGGAGTGTATACTATTGCAGCCACTTGAGCTAAGACGTATTCATTGAAAACTTCATTTTACTATGAAAATATCCATTTTGACCGCTCTCGAATCCATCTGAATGATGTTTTTACGTGACATCTGTACGTACGGAAACAATAAAGGGCATTTTTTTTTCAAAACGCATTGTAAAATCGATTTAAAATAGATTCAGAAGAGAATTTTTTCTGACGTCTGTACGTATGTATGTAGCTTCCATAAGTCAAAAATGACCAGCCTCACAACGCTCAAAATTTTGTATATGGGACTGCTATAACATGTAGTTCACTTCCCTTTTGCAATTGGCAGCACCAAACATGTACGCCTATGTATGTCTATATCCCATTTTGTTACCCGACTCGATAAGCTCAGATTTTTATTCTTATGTTTTGGTAAATTCTACAGTTTTTCCTTTAAAAGTGATTAATTATGTTGGTCTTATGTTCCTGTTAAGGGTTTTATGCCTATAGTTAATCTACATGCAATAGATGTAGAATTTTCAACAATTTAAAAGTGGTGCAAGCCTAACGGGCGCCACTTGCTTGCATTTAAATATCTTAGTAGAATAGTGAGTTAGTTTGTGCACCAACTTCAATGTCTTTTTGCCAAGGGCGACCAAAAGCAAACTTTCGGTTTTGAGAACCGTCAATTTTGTCTTCCTGCCCGCTGCCCGAATTGCTTGTTTAAACTCTAATTTTAATTGCATTTTTTAAACTGTTTTTAAGTGTATTTGATGTTTCAGGTTTCTCTGTATTTGGCAACTTAAATGAAGTTTCTTTGAGTTTTTATGTATTTTTCCTTTGCCACGAAGTGAGAGCTGAATTAATTGTATGAGAAAAATATCTCGAATGAAATTCGAAGAAATAACTTTAAATGATATGCAGCAAAAATGTGTATAATTTAACAGGTCGTGCAAGGAAGACATGTAGTGTACACATATTTTTTTTTTTTTTTTTTTGATGAATTTAGTTTTGTAAATCTTTCAGCTCTTTATTTTGAAGAATTGTATACAACAATGATACTTAAAAATATTAAATTTTGTAGGAGCTTTTAAATGAATCTCATAACAGCGTTAAAAATTTAAAGCCTGGCACCGGTTACAAATAAGCAGTTGAAAATGTTTTTGTGCATTAAATTACGCAGATTACCAAAATGATTATAAAACGCTGAGCATTATTTATATCCATTTAAACAGCGATAATCAAATTTAATCGTAAATACACTCAGCAATCTCAACAAAACGCAGAACTGTTAGCTCAAAAGGAATGGACACAAAATGTTCCTTTTATACGCGATTCCATTCTTTCACTATAAAATTATATCACGTAGCATTTGCTATTCTGGAGCTAAAAATACTAACACACTATTAAAAATATAATTTAAAATACCCATGTGACTAAAATGTTTATAACAACATATTTCCAAGTTTTGAAAGTAAGTATTGTTTTTGCAATGTAAAATTCATAGCACCAGAAACTACTCTATCAAAAATTAATATTAGCTCGTACCCCTTCAAAAGTTTAGCAGAAAATGTCATATTATATCATATCTTTCGGCCATTTGGCATGAGATCGTTATTTTGCAGGAAGAAGCTTGAGTTTCTTTGATCAGTAACAGATCCTCATAATGATCTTATTTTCCAAACCATCTTATTTTCCAAATTTATCATTTTCTGCCTTCACTTTGTCACTTTTCAAGATGCTTCTATGAGTTCAAAGTTTTCAGATAGTTCAAGCTATCCAAAACAGTGCGACAGAACAATTCAATAGCCTTATCGCAAAATAATTTTAAAATGAGCATATGTTTAGGATTTCTGATACCGAGTGCTGGAGATAATTTTTTTTTTTCGTTCAGTGCAGCCATTGCTCGCTTTGAAATTGTTGATTTTGTTAATCAAAAATTCCTTAAAGTGTTACAAAATATGAAATTGATAATAAAGCAAATTCCAAATTAGGGCTTCTAGATGCTCATATTCAGTGGAGGATTATATTAATCAAAATTTGGCGGCTCTAGGTGCCGGTGTTTTCTCACAGTGCGAAAAACGTACATACACTTTTACAGATTCTTCATGAATTCATTTCTTTAAATATAACAAAGAGCTCTAATATTTGGTGGCAACAGTTTGAAAAGTGATCAACGCAGAAAGTGAATCAACCGAAACTGCCAAAACGAAATTAATAGCCCATCTGGGCTAACGCCTTTTGGGCTAATAAAAAAGAGGAAAAGGAGATGTCTATCAGTTTTGAAAATATATTTGAAAATTTTTAAAAGAAAAAGAACCCTTCAATGATGACGCGTTATCTTTCGCGGTCATGAAGTCTCTGTGTCTCAATCATCTGGTCCTTCGGCAATGTTGTAAAATATCTAATGAGTTGCGTTTTATGCGTTTTATTCTTGAGCACTTTTTTAACATTTCTGGGCTCATGATTCCGTCTTATGTTCCTAACTGTTGGAAAGCGTTTCTTGATCCTCGAGACGTATAAAGGTTATTTGCACGCTTATTTGCCCTAAGAGAGCATCAGCTCTCACTTCTTTAATTTAGAGTTACTTCGGAGTATTGAGAGCTTTCAGTGACAGCTTCACTTTTTTTAGATGAGATTTGCACTGCGTTGTGTTTAACGTTCTTAGTAAATTGAAGTGGTAACTACTGATTGTACTCTGTTATTCTGAGAAGAGCTGTGCGACTTCTTTTGACGAAAGTTCCGGAACTGTAAAACGTACTTTTTTTTTTTTTTTTTGAAAAATAAATCCTGACAAGCTTTCATCGTTCTGTGTGCATTCAACCCATTACGAACCCGTACGCACGCAGCAATATTTTAATGAAATTTGCAAACTGGATTATGTCTGTGCGTAGCAATCACTAAGAATTGCACTGGGGCACTTCTTTTTTGTAGCTGAATGTAAATCACTAAAGTGAACGGAAAATCTTGCCGCTCCCTCATATTCTTGAGCTATAAGTTTTTTCTAACACTCGAAATCTAGAATCATATTGAAAACATGTTTACTGAAACCATTTGCTGATCGATCGCTACTGATATCCATAATGCCAAGACATCTTCCAGAAATAGAAAGAGTAGAAATCTGAGACAGGTTTCTAATAATCAATAGTTTCATATAACATTATTACTTAAAATGAAGTCTCCTTTATTTCTTTCTTTATTGCATCCGGTATTACATCTCCATTACTATCAACGATAGCACTTTGAATTTTGTTGGAAGTTCCTTTAAGTGAAGTGAAGATTTATATTTTAAATGAATTTCTAATTTATTATCGTATTTTGGACAAGCCGGTCTTCCGATTAAGAGAATCCCCATCTTCATTATGACTTTTAAATGAAAGTTCTTATCTTGCCAACAAATAACATACATCAGTTAATCGTTTTGTAATTTCTCGATTTGAATGTAGTTCAGCATTATGCTTCAAGGCATCCTTATTATTACTTGCATATTGATATTATTGCTTACATACAACTTTATATCATTGCTTCCTTATTTGAAAGCTTTATATCTTTATTCCTTTTTTGATAATTTATATCATTGCTTCCTTATTTGAAAGTCAGTCTTTACTCTTTCAAATATTTTGACTTTAGTTATTACAGGTAAATAGGAATGCGTGTTTTATGGCAAATTTTGGTTTTATGATCCTATTTCACACTCATTTATCTATACAAAAAGAACACAAGATCAACACACTATTCGAGTTCTACGTTTATATGCAATTATCCATTATGAATTTGAATTGTATTTTACTTTGAAATAACGGATGCAAAGCTGCATTTTTTTTTTTTTTTTTCAGAAATATTGCAAAAATATTTAGAGTAAGCCTCTATTCGATTATATATTCATGCTTTTTTTTTTTCGAAAGCTTAAAACTCGGAAAGATAAAACAAAGAAAATATGGAGACCACAGTAAAGCTAACAGCTGATCACATTTGATGTAAAATTGTTATTACATCTGCTACTTACCCTCAACGAGGCGTCGAAAGAAACATTTCCGTGAATTTTTATTTTTAGATATCTGATTGGTTGACTTACGCGAAGAGCAGTTCTTTGGGGAAAAGCTACGAGGAACACAGCTTTAAACGAAACGTTTCCATCTCGAATCTCTATTGTAAAACACTAAAAGCGTCGCTATTTGGGACATCGATTCAGGGAAACATGTTTCGGTTCGGAACCTTCGGTTGGTAGGAGAAAGAGAAGCTTGTTTCTTGGAAAAATTTCTCCGAGCCTCATACGTCGTCAGATGGAATAACTCCTTAAATTTGCCTCTTGACTTTTTTAGCATGCTGCATTTTTTAGCATGTTTCTAAGAAAACCCCATTTTTGACCAAGTTCCTCTCCATTTGTTAAATACAGAATTAAAAGGTAATATACTTCACTTCATAATCTTTGACATCCCACAAAAGTGCTTTCATAAACTTGAATTAATTAAACTATTGCACTAAAAGCCTAAATCAAATCACCTGTGAAACGTATGAAAAAGTTAGAATTCCTTACACGCAACAACAGTAGTCGAATGCAAAGAGAACAGTTAAGAATTAGCTGTTCTCTTCCTTGAACAGATCACGAGCTCTTCGGAATAACTTGGTTAACGAAAGGGGGGGGACACTTTGGGAAGTAGATGAAAACTGGTTGTCACCTGCTCCCAAATACCCATCTGCTGCTTACGACTACAAGCGAAGCAACCTGATCTCTTCTCGTTTAAATGAACTGCGGATTACAGTATAACTCGCTTATAACGAGCCCTGATTTAATGAGGAAACCGAAAATACTTAGTTGGTGCAATGCTAAGTCTATGAGAGCATAACTAGCTTTTAACGAGCAAACCCCGTTTATAGCGAGCAATAGTTTGATTCATAAAATTTCTATTGACTTCCATCTCTCCAGCTGAGCTAATCCTTTCTTGGAAAAAATTTTTAGCACAACGAAGTCAAGCAAAAGTTAGTGACAAGTCATAAATCCCACGCAAACGTGACGACGGCCTTTCTTATTTTAGGGAGTAACCAGAATTTAATTTTTATCACCGAATTCTAATAGTGTTGTCCAGCCTATGGAACAAGAAATCATCAAAGCTTAGTAAGTCAAACTTTAGTAAGCACTTGATGATTTTGATGCTTTTCGATCGAAGAGAAAAATAGGAAAAATCTCAAGTGCTAATGTAAACGCGCTTGAAGCGATACGTTTAATGACTGATTGCTTCCGTAAGGCTAAATTGGACATTTCTCAAGAGGCAAAAGGTAGACGTCTTGGAAAAGAACTGGAAAATTATTATCTGCAGACGTCAAAGTTATTACTTCCGAGATACCTACTCCCGAGGATACTGTGGCTGAAATCCAGGTTAAAGCAGATGAAAAATATAATGAAAGCGGTGATGATCACGACGAATGTGAAGAATTTCAAGCTAAACCGCCCCAAACATAAATGTCTTTTGAGAGCGCAGAAAAACTTCAAGCTTTTATGGAAGCCAGGAATGCAAATGACAATGTTTCTCGAGCCGTGAGTCTTCTCCAAAGAACAATAACGCAATAAATAGACAATAAGGCACTTTAATGCAAATTAAACATCGTCTTCTGTACTGTACAGGAATAAAAAATAAATGAAGTAATTATAATATAGTAGGTATGTGTGAATTTGTATGATTTTTTTCACGATTCCGTTTTTACCAGCACTCGGTTATAACGAGCAGATACCGCGATAACTTCACGATAGTTATAGGCGAGTTCCACTGTACCTTTCAATACAACCCACAGTGAGGGAAAATTCACTTCCATTTAATTATTTCCAAACGATGTTTTATTTTTTTTATTTCTTTCTTTTTTTTTTTTTTTTTTTTTTTTTTTTTTTTTTTTTTTGTGAAATATTATTGCTAAAAATATGTGGGGACTAGTTAAGGTCTTCAAATCCAATAGTTCTCAACTTGTTTTGGCCATGCATTCCTTTCCCCATTGCTAGAAAATCATCACAATCCTTTTATTCACATCTGTTTACATTTAGATTATTTTTTAACATGTTGTATAAATTTAAAAACAAAAAGTATAGTAAATGCTAATAAATACCAAAGCTTGAATAAAAGTATTTTTCATATAACTAAACAAAAACTAACTAAACGTATACTGAAAACTAAGCACTTAACAGCTAACTAAAAGGCTGACTTCATTATTCTCCTGAAACAATGAAATTTCTCTCTAAAGGAGGGATTTCACCTAGTTGTAAACGCCCTGCCCTGACCAGATCAGGGACTTTCAACAGCATGCCACTGTTTGCATTTATTTTCTTCTTTTTAATATTTCAGAAATTTTCGTAAGCGTCAAATTTAAGTGCATTTAAGAAAGTTTTTTAAAACATAAAAACATAAAAATTCTTAAGACACAATAACACGCCGAACAAATACTAATTCAGAAGTCAAACAACAAAAATCAGCGTTATACCTACAAAATTTTCACAGGACTAGTTTCGATGGTTTTACCGAACCATCATCTTCAACTGCAAAACCGCAAATGAACAAGATAGGAAATAATGATTAGATAAGATAAGAAAGCCTGGACAAGAATAAGCAAGTGGCGCCATCTGTTGGCGAAACCAGAACTAAAACATAATTTCTCTAAAAGCCGAAGGCAAATTTGGATTGGAATTAGGATCGTTAACTAGAACAGAAAGATTTTTATGAATGTGAAATGCCTCTAGAAAATCCAGTTCTCCAATGGAAGATGTTTTTTGAATAATTTTGGCAGCAGAAAAATTGAAAGTGTGATTTTCGGACCAACAATGTTGAGCAACAGAAGACCTCTGTGTTTCCTTTTTTCTAACATATGCCTCATGTTCTTTGACGCGAAATTTTAAGGCTCTCTTAGTTTGGCCAATGTAAATTAAACCACACTGGCAAGGAATCCTATAAATACCCCAGGAATTCATATCCGGAATGGGGTCCTTGAGTATAGAAGTTGGAATTTTATTGATGGGAGAAAAAACAACCCGAAAGTTAAATTTCTGCAAAATATGTGCAACTTTATAGCTAATTGATGGAAAGAAGGGAATGACAACAGAATTTTTATAATCTCCTAAAATACGAGTGTGGCTTTTAGTGTGTTGAGATGAAAATTTTTTAACTGCTTGATTAATAATGTTGGGTGAAAAGCCCCTGTCAATAGCTATTGCTTTTAAATAATTTAGTTCTTCATCAAGGGCTAGTTTGGAGGAGCAAACTTGAAGAGCACGGAAAACATAGGAATAAAATGAAGCTAACTTTTCTTTAGTCGGATGACATGATTTAAAGTGTGGTGGAAGGCAAACCGATGAAGGTTTACGGTAAACTGTAGTACTGAAGTTGGATGTGTTACGTGTGACCAGAATGTCGAGAAACGGAAGAGAATTGCAAGTCTCAAGTTCAAAAGTGAACTGAATAGCAGGATCAATAGAATTCATTGTTGAAAGAACTTTATTTAAATCATCTTTATTACCTTCAAACAGGGTAAAAGTATCGTCTACGTAGCGGAACCATGCCGGGAAGTTTAAAGTTTCAAACAATTTTGATTCATAATAATGCATGTAGATATCAGCCAGGATGGGACTGAGGGGACTTCTCATGGCTAATCCCTCAGTTTGCTTGTAATATTTATTTTGGAAAACAAAATGTGTTTTGTTTTTTTTGAAAACAAATATTTTGGAAAACAAATAATTTTAGTGAAATTTTAGAAAAATTATATCTTTTGTATAATATAACATAAGAGGGCATCGGAAAGCGAAACATTGCCGGAAAAATAGGATAAAAGATGTAAGCCCATTTAACATTGAGGAATCTATTGACGAGATACCACCAAGCTGGCGATGGTTTTGGAAACTAATTTTTTATAGCCAGATATTTTGGTCCGATTCCTGTGTAACTGTAACTATGTATGTCTTCCAGCAATTTCGAAACATCGAAGGTACTGTAAATTCCTCAGGAGACACAGGAAAATTGCATAAGTTCGCAGCGAACGTCAGTTTTTGGTTGGGCTCAGAGCATTGAGAGTTTAGAATACTGAGAGATCACAGTGCGAACTTAAGCATTTGAGGCTTTTTTTTTCAATGTTCTAAATAGTCTGAGGTGGGAACTACTCCATTGTGCTCCGTCATAACAAGAGGACCTCTACAAGTATTTTTGTGTGAAAAGTTCCAGAACTGTAAAAGTATCATTTTTTAGCAGGGGGGGGGATAAATTTCAAAAAATTCAAATTTTCCATTGTCCATTGAATCTATTACGAACCCGTATGCATGTAAGAAGTGTTGGTGTCAGAAGTGGTATTGAATACCGATAACAAAAGCGATGGAGAAGAAACTAAGACAACTGGTGACAGCTTTTGCTGCATTTAAAGAAGGGATAATAGCGAGCCAAGGAGAGATGAATGTGGGCTAAGCAAAGATGGAAGGAGCGATCAAATCGATTACAGATTAGATGAAAGCAGGAAAAGAAAAGGTGGAAGAGACCATTAAGCCTAGAAAAAAGATGAAAGAGTGCCAAGAAAGACTGAGAAAGATGTCAAGTAGGAGAAAATAAAAAGATATATTACTGTCAAAATTGCCCTGCAAATGGGAAATGCCAAGAATCTAAAAAGTGCTATAGTGTAAGCCATGATATTCGAGGCAGCCAACAAACAATTTATAGAGACTGCCACCCACTCAGAGCTCATCATTTTCAGGAGTCAGGAAATCAAGTGACCGCTCGTCTAAATCATTTATCAAGGTAAGACAATGCCTTGAGGCGGAAAAAGAGTGGTAAAAATTATCCTAAAGCGCTGAAAATGTGGTGCTGATGGCGAAACGATCTTCAGAACCATTAATGTAATGGAAATTAACACCTTTCAGACAACTTTGCTTGCACTACGTCTAATGGAATCTTTTTAACTGCTGCTTCCATATTACACGTTACTAACGCAGTAACACGTTTTTTTCATTTTTTTACAGCCAACTCATTTACTCATTTTTAAACATTCATTTTTAAACGACTCATTTTTAAACATTCAAGCTTGCTGAAGTAGGGCTCGATGTTAGAGATCAGTTTAATCAGCGTTAAAAATTTGATGCGGTTTAGGTTATTGCAAAAATCCAGCTAAATTCTTCCCTATCCAATTATCTATTTCATTAGTCTTCATATTGTGATTCTCTATCTAATTTTTTGAAAACGATATTGTTTCTTTCTTTCTGTCTTGTGAGCCATGCAACTTTAGGGACAAATTCCTCTCCCTGCATTTTGGCAAATTTTGTTGCCTTTTTGATACAGAATTTCTCCCGCCATCGTGGCGTTCATGTTCCTGGCATTTCGAAACCACTGCAAGAGGGCAGTTTCTACATCGGTAGACATTCCACTTCTTCCGCTTACGTGAGACCATTTGCATTTGCCATCCGAAATTGACTCCTTTCTGTTCACCAATGTACATCATGCAGATTTAGGAGTTACGATTTGTACAGAGGCTTTACGTTGGCTGCAATTTGTAAAGCACCATACTGATTCAATAATTCTTCTTTATAAGTGCTTCCGTTTCAGCATTTTGAGACATGACCAAACAACAAAACACCATGTGGATGGGTGAATTGAATGAACTATATGAGCAAAAAGGGATAATTTTCTATACAGAGTCTCCCTCACGTCTTTTTTTTGTTTCCCCTTTTCCCGAAGTGGTCTGAGGTAGTTCTGACAAATCTCTGACCCTCCCCTACCCATGATTGTCCCAGATAAAAAAATTCTAGCATTTGCAACTCCACGTGTAAAAGTTGTTTGACCTTGAATAAAATCACTGACCTTGAACCCCAGACTTGGAAGTTTTCAAAATTCTAGATAAGGATATTCCAACATTTGTATCTCGACGTGTAAAAGTGAACCGAATTTGAAGAAAATCACTAAACTTGTGGTTTCAACTTTGCAATTTCAAAAGCGGTATGGTTTTTGTAAGCAGTAGCATTGATTTTATTAAGGGATTATTTTTAAATGATATTGTATTCATTTGAATTCGCTCCCTAGGTTTTAATTTTAATAAGTGGTTGACTTAAAGCAGTGGTTTAAAGCAGCGATTTTATTATTATTTATTTGCTCCCTATACTTAAACCCGTAAAATATTTCCAAGCTGCTTGTGCAGCAGAAGATTTTTGCTCCGTACAGATCAATGCATCGTTGTCTTGGTTATTAAAGTGGAAGAATCCCGAAGGCTAAATAGCCAGTGGATACAGACTCCAAGAATATGACATCACTATCCGTCATCGGAAAAGATCATAGGAGGAATCGGAAGGGAAACGCTGACGTCCTGTCTACAAGACCTTGTCCAAAAAGCTGCTGATATTTTTCTAGGGTCTAACCGAAATACGAGCTATGTAGTTCATTCTTACTTCAAGTTATAAACTGAACTTCTTCCGACACTGTTCTATGGAGGGGTGAAGAAAAGTTCAATTGGAAGAATGGGGATATCAAAGACATAACTGATTTGATGGAGTCGTCCTTTGACTACTTCATTTAGGAAACCATTTCTATTTCTTGTCAGAATCCTACGATAAAACAATGCTGGGCTCTCCGAGACTCATTCCATGTTTGATACGGCATCTTGTACCGGAAGTTCTAATCGGGTGATTGAAAGCCATTCTGTTAGCAACACTATCCCAGCCGTCTTTTACGAAATACGTAGTAGTCCAACAGGGGGACACTTTTGAATACTGAAGACTTTGCATAGAGTTCGAGAGAGCTTCTGTTGAACTAAAGCAAGGGTTCATGGTCAAAAGTGGTGCCAGTCTTGCGATGCTTGTGCGGGTTGGAAAGGAAAGAGGAAACACAACAAAGTAAAGTTGCAACGCTACGATCCAGGAACGCCCTACTGAAAGCATCGCCTTCCACATGTGACCTCTGCCACGATCTGATGATGGCATCAAATACATAATCGTTTTACTCGATTATTTTACAATGTGGCTTGAGGCGTAACCAATCGCTGATCAAGAGGCTGTCACGACAGGGAGAGTATTGATATCATTGGATTTGCCGGTGTGAAATGCCTCTCCAGTTAAAGTCTGGTCAAGCAAAGAATTTTGTCTCAGCTGTAATTAAAGAACTCTCTAAACTACTTCGCATAGGCAAAACTCAAATAACATTTTTACATCCACACTCAGACGGCATGGTAGGGAAGTCGGAGCCAGTTCGTCTTTGAAGTCGGAACCAGTTCGTCTCTAGTCAGAAGTTCGTCTGCATTGCGATTTTTTGTTGGCTGCCCTCTGGATGAGCTTCATCGCCTGAGGAGTGCATTCAGGATCACCAGGCAGAAGATAAATAATGCACAATTTTGAACGACAGCAAGTGAACTTGGCGACCGAGAAGATGAAGACCCGATACGACACGAAAACTTTAGAATATCGATTCAACTTAGGTGACAAAGTGTGGTTATGCAATCTGATTCGACGGAAATGACTTTCTTTTAAATTGTAGTTACCATGGGATAGTTCTTGCACAGTCCTAAACAGGCTGAAATAATTTTGCCTAAGTCATCAGATTTTAAGCCTAAAGTCTTTCATTACGATGGGCTACCTCTTACTTTGACCTAGTACGTGGTCTCCATAATGTACATTGCGTGAGTAGTATACTGAGACCATGGTCCTATTGTGCACATAAATTTGTAAATGCATGCTCTATTTATTGATTTAGTATTCATTTGTTGTATGCTATTTATTGAGGCTGTTATTTTAGTATTGCATTTAGTATTTTAGTTATTGATTTTGCTTATAGTTATTGATTAGATTTTGATTTTGCTTTGTATGGCCTTCCAGCCCATGGATTCGTCTGCCTAGGACATACAATTCTTGGGAAGGGGATAATGTTGACCATGTATGTAATTTGGGTGAAATTATATGTAAATTGCAGTATCTTTTGTATAACGTATTTTGAAATACCTAAAAAGCGACCTATCGCAGAAAAATAGGCTGCAGGTCGTAAATCAGTTTAACATTGAGCTTTGCAGGATAAGTCCTTTAAAACGCAGAGTCCTCCCTTTACAAGGGTAAACTACATATTTAACATTGATTATCGCTAGCTTTGAGCTATCTTGACAGTTTGGTGAGAAATCGTTATCTCGCCAAATCGTCGAGACAGCGCCAAACTGGCTACTAATTTTTATTTCCAAACTTGGCAAGAAATCACCAAAAGTCGCCAAGCTTTATACTGTTTGATGATATTCGAGTCTGATCGTTGCGGAATTGTAATCTGTCCTATGTAACTGTAACTGAGTATGCCTTTGAGCAATTTCGTGAAATCATAGGTACTGGAAATTTCTCAGTGGATTTGGGGAAACTGTGGGACATTGAAGAGAGCATTAATTTTCAGTTGAGTTCAGAGTACTAAGAGATTACCGTGCGAGCTTACGCACTTGAAGCTCTTTGCATTCTCATGTGTTCAATGTTCTTAGTAGTTTGAAGTGATAAATATTGATTGTGATCTGCCATACTGAGAAAAGCTTGTAGGATTCTCCACTGTGTAATTCTAAGTTATCGTTGAATGTGAAGAATCTTAAGAACTGATAAGCGAATAATCGTTTGAGTTCGTGTGACAGGAAGCAACAAGATGGAAGGGTAAAATAACCTTTCATTATTCCAATCAAGATTTAACAGAACTCCGTCTTGAAGTTGCTTCAAGTTAAGAAACTAAGAATTAAACTAAACTAATCTTAGCTAAAGAGATATAGCCGAAGCTATCAAAATTATAACACAGTTGGCCCCTTAACGCTAACTGACTGCGAACCTATCAAGGGCTCAAAGTACGGCCGAGCGTAATAATAGCTTACGAGAGAGTAGCCTAAAAAGCGGACGCGTGCAGCCTGGTAGCTCTCTCACTAAGACAGTAAAACTTCGCGGTTAAATACCGCTCTTCCTCATCAGCATTCAGATGTGATTCTAAAACTACGGTCTAGCCGGAAGTGGTAAGTTGAAATTAAGAATCAATAGGAAAGGAAGTTCAACTCAAAATTTAACTGTTAATAAAATTAACATAATCCTTACAAGCTGTACAAGTACTTTTGCGTGAAAAGTTCCAGAACTGTAAAGTGTTATTTTCTTCCCCCCTCTTTTTTCTTACCTTCAAAGGAAAAATACACACATGCTATTAAACACATTATACATACATAACATGCTACTGAACATATGTGCTTCCTAGAGAACATTATACATATGTATAATGAACATTTTATACATACATAGCATGATGCTTAAGATATACGCGTCACAGGAAAAATTAAGCAGCTAAAACTTACTCCCTGTTGAAAAATCACTGCTCACAGAATTGAAGAAATTTTTCATTTTAAATTTTTAAATTTAATTAAAAGTAACAGGACACTGAAATCTATGAAACTGACCATCGCTGAAATGTCCCTTCTTATGTTACAGAAAAGGTACTTTCTAACGGTTTGGTTTACTGGATTACGGCAAAGCATGCTTGGACTGTCTGCGTAAGGGAAGGGATCACTTCGATCAACATTTTCTTAGGGAAACTGGCTCGTAGGCACGTTAGACATGGGAAAACCATGAAAATTTCATGCAGTAAGCTCGTTCACCTAGAATGGAACCCATACCGAACTACCCCCCCCCCCCAATGTTCAGCTGCTTTGCTGCTCGGCTGTTACAATGTAATGAGTGCTCACTATATAAAAAAATGTTTGTAATGTTTTTTGTTTATTAGTTGGATTTTTTTTTATCCTTCTTTTCAATAGAGTGGTTAGTATAACGAGTTGGCATTATATAAGTGTTACTCATAAATTGATAAGGTTTAGTTATTCCAATGTTACTTTAATGGGATCCCGAAAGCTGTAGTATTGCTCGCAACATTATATTTTCGTATTCTTTGTATAACGAATTTAGATTTACTTGACATTAAATTTAAAGGTCTCAGTTTTAAATTAATTTCAAGCACAGGTTGTAAAGTCTCTCTGAAGCCAGATGGCGCTGCCATCGTTACTGTTTACAAAAAGAATGTTAATTACTTTAGAGTTGGCTTCAATGGCGAAGCAGAGAGTGATTGTGGAAGCCTGAGCGTCTCTCAAAAATTAATATAATAAAGATAAAGATATGTTACAAAGTAGTTTGTAAATTAGTTTAATTGAGAGTTACAGTCCATTTAGAAATCGCCGGACCATTTGAGTGGTCCAGTAGAGCCGCAGGGATATCAGCTAAATAAATAATCTAGTGTAAAACAGTGAGTTTGCCATTTTGTTTCAATGGAATTTGTGTTTGTGGATTATAGCCAGTTGCTGAAAGAAAGGGGTAAGTAAAAAACCCTTGACTGTTGCATTTAGTAAATTCTGAATTAAGTTTGTGTAATAATTTGTTATTGATAAGTGTAGCGAAAATGGCTACGAAACTGAAAGATGTTCTCACTAAAAAGAGAACTCAAGAAACTATCTTATCGAAGTTGCAAAAGAAACTTTGTGAGCCAGATTTAAGTGTTAGTGATTTAGAATTGTTAAAAACTAAATTTAACAATCTTCAAAATTAATTTGATAATGTTTTTGATTCTATTATCAATTTAAGTAGTGAAGAAAATATCGAAAAAATCTTCAGTGAGCAAGATGAAATCAATAGTAGTATTATTGATATAGAATTTGAAATAAATAATAGATTGTTGAACGTTGTTAAAGAAAATAAAGTGGAAAATGCAGTAATTTCTGAAAATACTGTTGTGCGTTTACCCAAGATTTCATTACCAACATTTTCAGGAGAAATGCATTCTTGGCTTTCCTTTAAGGACATTTTTAAAGCGAGTATTGATCAAAACCCAAATTTATCAGATGCTGTAAAATTGCAATATTTGAAATCAGCACTGAAAGGAGATGCTTTTAGAATTATCCAAACGATAGCTATAACGGATAATAATTATAAGTTAGCGTGGTCTCTTCTTGAAGAAAGATACTCGATTCCTAGAGAACAAGTGTATGCTCATCTTAAAAGATTTATGAGTATTCCCGTTATTCAAAACGAGTCAGCTTCTGCGATTCTAAATGTAATTGATGTTACAAGTGAAGTTGTAAGATCGTTAGAATGTTTAGAACAAAAGTTAGATGGGGTTTCATCCGCTATATTTGCCTTTATTCTTAGCCAGAAACTTGATCAGAATACTAAGTTATGATGGGAAAGGAATTTAAAGAAAGAAAAAATACCGAACATTACAGAGTTATTAGAATTTCTAAAGGATCACGCGAGGACATTAAACGCTTCTAGAATTCCAGTAATGTCTAAATCAAAAGCTTCAGTAAGTCAAGCAAAGGTTTCTTCAATGGTTTCATGTGTGACTGAAAAACGTGCTTTAATTTGTAAACTGTGTAATGTGGAACATAAATTATTTAAATGCCCTAAATTTCAAAAATTCAGCTTAAAGGATAGAGTCGAGTATGTTAAAAAGCACAACTTATGTTTCTGCTGTTTTGGAAATCATGGAGTGAGAAATTGCCCTTCAAATTACTCTTGTAGGCTATGCAGAAAAAAGCACAATTCGTTACTGTGTTATGAGCGAGAAAAAGTTTCGATTTCCCCAAATAGAGAGAGTTGCGAAATCGCCTCTCTGTCGGATCAAAAGTCAGATGCCCGTTCGTCTACGGAAGTAGCGAAACTGAACGCTCACGCAAAGCCATTTATAAATAAGGATAGCGAGTGTTTTATGACAGCTAATGTAAATAAAAATTTTAATGCAGTTAATAGAGTCCTACTATCGACAGCGATTGTTTATATTAAGGGAAATGAAGGAGAAATATTTCCAGCCAGAACATTGCTTGACAGTGGAAGTCTTTGTTCATCGGAATTAGCTGAGAAGCTTCGTTTGCAAAGAGAAAATGTAAACGTATCAGTAGGATGTTTATCTGGGATTTCAACAAGGGTGAAATCAAAAATAAGTGCGGTTATTTTAAATAGAGGAAACACATACAGTCGTAAACTAGATTTTTTCGGAATTCCGAAAATTACTCATTTAATGCCTTCTAGACAAATTGAAGTCTGTAATATTGAGATTCCACAAGGAGTTTACGTTAGCTGATCCAGACTTTCACAAACCAGGTAAAATTCAGTTACTTTTAGGATCTGAAATATTTTTCGATTTGATAAGATCCGGGCAAATTTATGTACCAAATACAAATTTAGTGTTACAAAACTCAGCATTTGGGTATTTGGTAAGAGGTAGCATTGAAGATTTACCACATGAGAAACAATTAATGCATTGTGGGTTAATTTATGACAATGTCGAAGCACAGTTGAAGAAGATTTTTGATTTGGAATCAATTGGTATCAGAGATGATCCCAATTCTTACGATGAAAATAAAGCTTTAGAGATATTCAACAAAACTGTTAGTTTCAAAGATGGTCGTTATATTGTTAGTCTGCCTTGGAAGAAACGTTGGGAACATTTAGGTGACAATTTTGGTGTCGCAGAAAAAAGAATAAAAATCCTGATGAGAAAAATGCAGCATGATAATACATTATACCTGAAATATAGAGAAACTTTAGAAGAGTACCTAAATCAAGGGATAATAGAAAAAGTATTAGATTCTACGAAACCAGTAAACAAGCCAGTTTTTTATATGCCGCATCAGGCAGTTTATAGAGAAGAAAGCATTACAACAAAAATGCGTATTGTATTTGATGCGAGCTCACATGAAATAGGTAGTCTGTCCTTGAATGATTGTTTGTGGCCAGGTATTAATCTGAATCAAAATATATTTCACTTGCTGATATATTTTAGACTTAATAGAGTTGCAATTTTAGGAGATATCGAAAAAGCATTTTTACAGATCGTGTTAGCTGAGAAAGATCGAGATGCAGTTAGATTTTTATTTGTTAAGAATATTGATACACCTTTGCAGAATACCGACGATCAGCTAGAAGTGTATAGATTTAAGCGTGTGCTCTTTGGTGTTAATTCCAGTCCTTTTTTGTTAGCGGCAACTATGAAGCTGCATATCCAAAAGTACAGAAATGTGTATCTCGATACCTTTCAAATTCTTGATACATGTATGTATGTTGATGATCTTGTTACAGGAGCAGATGATGTATCAGAAGCCTTAAAAACTTCAAGGAAAGCAAAGGAAATTATGAGCGGAGCTGGGATGAATCTACGCAAATGGGTGACGAATGATTATCATTTAGCTAAAAAATGGGAAGAAGAAAATTTTGATATTCATCCCCCTAAGCTCAAATGAAAGGATACTGAAGGTATTAGGAATTCAATGGAACATTCAGGAAGATAGTTTGAGTATAGAGACTTCTTATTTGACTAAAATTTCGAGGAGAAAGAAAAGTACCAAACGCTTCATCCTCCAAACAGCTGGAAAAATATATGATCCTCTTGGACTCATCGCACCATTCACTGTTAGAATAAAACTTTTACTACAAAAGCTATGGTTACGTAAATTACCATGGGATGAAGAGCTTCCTTCTGATTTGAACGACGAGTGGTCTCAGTGGTGTAGCGAGCTTTCAGAACTTAGTAACATTAGTGTTCCAAGATTTGCTTTGGATTCATGTGATGAAAATATAGAGATCCATGTTTTTTCTGACGCAAGTCAAAGGTTGTATGGTGCAGCCGTTTACGTAAAAGTACAGAATCAAGAAAAAATTTCTGTGAATTTGCTGGCTTCCAAGAGCAGAGTTTCACCTGTCAAAAAAGTTTCCTTGCCTCGACTTGAATTGCTGGGTGCACTGATTGCTGCAAGATTGGGAACGGAAGTTAAAAAAGTTCTAGATCGTAAAGGTTCATCTAATATCTTTTTTTGGAGTGATTATAAAGTTACACTGTATTGGATCAAAGGATCAAGCAGAAGATGAAAGTCTTTCGTTCAAAATCGCGTCGACGAGATTCAGAAGTTGACTAATCCAGATTCATGGTTTTATTGTTCAACCAAAGACAATCCAGTTGATCTTCTAACGCGTGGAGTTAGTGCCTCTTCTCTAGTGAACAATTCTAAGTGGTGGACTTGTGCAGAATGTTTTACAGAGCCGCATCTTCCCTACAAGTGCTTACAACCAATAGTTCCAGAGGTTGAGAACCTAACACCAAATGAAAGGGAGTCCTTTGTGCAAGAAAGCAAAAGTTCTAGTGACATTAATGACATTTCTGAGAGAACTATGTTGATTGACATGAACTCTAACGTTTTAGACGAACTCTTGAATATTAGTAACACTTATTATAGAATAATTAATGTTCTTTCTTATATTTTTAGGTTTATTTGTAATTGCAGGAAAGGTGAATCAAGAAAGGTAGGCCCTCTTCAACTAGAGGAGGTAAGAATAGCTGAGGAAATGCTTATTAAGCATGAGCAGAAGGTTCTATTTTGTAAAAAGGACATAACAGGTAACTTAAAAAATTTACATCCCTTTGTTGATCGTAAAGGAATAATTCGCGTTGGTGGCCGTCTTGAAAAAGCTTCTTTACCATTTTCTCAGAAATATCCTACAATCCTACCAAAAAATTCTAAGCTAAGTAAGATTTATTTTTCTAGTGTGCACAGAAGATTATTGCATGTTGGCCCCCAAGGATTATTGAATGCAGTACGTTTAAAATTTTGGCCATTAGGTGGTAGAGATTTGGCGCGAAAAACAGTACATCTTTGTGTGACATGCTTTAAATGCAAACCGATTTTGTCTTCAATCGATTTTGTCTTTGTATAGATTATGGGCAATTTTCCATACGAGAGAGTTAATAGATCACCCCCATTTAGTATTTCAGGTTTGGATCTATGCGGTCCCTTTTATGTGACTTACAAGCATCAGAGAAAGGGCGTGCTAAATAAAATTTACATTTGTGTATGTATATGTTTTGTGACACGAGCTATTCATCTTGAGCCTTTGTCAGATTTAACTTCTAGTGCTTTAATTGCCACTCTTAAACGTTTCATGGCCAGACGTGGCAAATGTGCGAAAATATTCACTGATAATGCCCCTAATTTTGTAGGAGCAAATTCTCTGTTGAAGAAATTTTACAATGTAATTAATTTTCCTGATAAAACTTTGGCCTCATATTTCACGTCCGAAAGAATAGACTGGAACTTTATACCTCCCAAGTCCATTTCGGAGGGCTATGGGAAGCCGGTGTAAAGTCCGTAAAGTATCATTTAAAGAGAACGATAGGAGATTTGCGTTTTACATATGAGGAGTTTGAAACTATAATTGTGCAGGTAGAGGGAATACTAAATTCGAGACCTCTTACACCTATTTCCAATGATTTTGATTGTTATGACGTTTTGACCCCAGGTCATTTTTTAATAGGGAGATTAATACAGATGATTCCGGAGCCAATGATAATAGACGTAAATGAAAATCGGTTAAGCCGGTGGCAGAGAACAACGAAAGTAGTTCAAATTATTTGGAAGAAATGGTCAAATGACTATTTAGGAACTCTGCAGCAGAGAAACAAGTGGATGATAGAGAAGGACAATATTTCTGTTGGTACTATGGTACTCGTCAAGGAGGATTATCTGCCAATTTGCAAATGGATATTAGGTCGGGTTATTAAAGTCTATCATGGATCTGACAATAAAGTAAGAACGGTTAAAATCAAAACAAAATCAGGAGAATTAAAAAGAGCGATAACAAAGATCGCCGTTCTTCCGATAGAAAACTGAAATGATATTTTTGCATATGTATTGTATTGTTATAGTATTGTAATAGCTGTAGTATTAGTAATAGTATATTATGTTGTTTATAAGTATATTAACTTTGTTTAAGAATGTTTGTATAATTTCTTGAAATTTTGTAATTTCAATCCGGGGGAGTGTTAAGTCCCTCTGAAGCCAGATGGCGCTGCCATCGTTACTGTTTACAAAAAGAATGTTAATTACTTTAGAGTTGGCTTCAATGGCGAAGCAGAGAGTGATTGTGGAAGCCTGAGCGTCTCTCAAAAATTAATATAATAAAGATAAAGATATGTTACAAAATAGTTTGTAAGTTAGTTTAATTGAGAGTTACAGTCCATTTAGAAATCGCCGGACCACAGGTGACTGATACAATTTCAAATCTTAAATCTTTTATGCTTCTGAGATATGTGTAACACTTATATGTTGAGCATAGCTATGATTTGAAGTTTTCTTTATTTAAAATTATATTAACTAGAAGCATATACCGTATTTACTGCGATATTCTCCCCCCTTTTGCTAATTTTATTGTCGTAAATCGAAGGGGAAAATTATGCGAATAAGTAATTTTCCAATTACAGACATCAGAATCTTCTCTGAGGAATTATCATAAGGTAGTTTCATAGAACTATTATACGGTTCATTTATCACCAGCATTACGAAATCTAGTTAGCTAGTCACTCTAGGGTGAAGCATAAAAAGCAGTTCTAGAATGCAACCGCCTTCTTCGCTTCATTCAACTTCAACATATTTCATAAATTAAAGAAAATAATATTTTCTTAGTATTTACCGAAACTGAACTCGCCCACTGCTGTACTTCATTGATGAAATGGGATTACTGATTCTATAGATAGCGCTTCCACTATTCCAGAATCCATTCGCAGTGACCTTTAAACTAATCCATCCTATGCATGGGTTGTGTGACTGGACATGGATTGAAATGCGGATGTTTGACTATTATAAAGCCCATATTTTTAACCTTTGAAGAACAGCTACGGTACCTTCACTATTATTTATAGAAAACCAAAAAAGCAATTAATGATACAGTTCTCAGGGCAAGTCCAAAGCATTGGATTTTCTCCCGGTTTAAAAGAAATAATACAATAATCTTGTAATAAATTAATATAAAATTTTAATTAATTATAATATCATATAATTTTAATTATAGTTTTAGTTAATACATTAGTATAATTAATTTGATTTTCCTTGTAATTCGTTGATTGTACAATGCTATTTTATTGTAAATTAAATATTTCTTGGATGATCATATGATTTCTCCACATCTAAATTTTGTCGTATGCATACAACCTTTCTATTTATGATTCCTTTTTTTATTAGTCAATTCATGTAACTAATAATCCAAGAATTATAAAAATTATCACTACATTAAGTAGACTGATAATTAGAAAATGAAATAAAGATAAAAAGTTCTCAAGAATTAGACAAAGCAGAACTTCCGTTAACTTCACAAACTGAAACAAAGTCTGTTCGTATAACCGGATTACATTATTTAGATTACGGAAATGAACGCGAAGACTATCTGCTTGAAGAGATGGATGCCTTCGTGGAGAACACTTTCAAGAAAACTGGTTCTTATTCACGTTGCACATGCAGAAAAAAAGACGAAACCTGGCTGTTGCGATTTTGATTACATTCAGGCCTTTTGTCAAGATCTGGTCGAATTACCAGTGTTCAGAGATCCGGGCAATCGAAATATCTAGAATACATCTAGATATGTATTTATTGTAGTAAATATATTGTAATAAATATATACACACAAGTATATATTTATTGTAACTTAGATGAAAGAATTTTTGTTTTTTCGTTTACCGATTTTGGTTGAATAAAGCTTAGGAAAAGTAGAGTTAACCTTCGTGAAATAATGTCTAAGGGAAAACGTGTTACGCATCTACTAGGCCTGATCTATAGTAGTCTGTACACATTTTGCTCCGGAATTGTTGTTTCTGATTCCTCAGCAGGTCCTCAGAAAACTTTAGCCGTCATTTCTTTATGTCGTCGCGCATTTGATGCTACATATGACCTTTCGAAGTTGTTGTGGCTCTTATATGGTCCTTTTTTGAATCCATTTTAAATCAATTTTACAATCCTCTCTGAAAAGAAAGGCTTTTTTTTTTTTTTTTTTTTTTTGTCCTTACGTTCAGCTATCATCCTCCAAAATCGTCCAGATGGATTTGGGAAAAGTCAAATTTTATATTTCCGTTGAAATATGATACCCGAAATTTTGCGCGATTACAATACTTTTTTCGTACAAGGACGTAAAAGTAAAATGTGTTACGCTAATAGTGTGCCATGTTTTCTAATAATAAATAAGTTTCAATAACTTCTTTTCGCTTTAGCAATTTTTTGCAACATAAAATTGTTATTTATCTATTTAAAGTTTTTTGGCTTGAATGTAATAATTAATTATCTTCAGATTTTCATCTCATGTTATTGAAAACTTGTTAATTTATTATTTAATGTATAGAACTGTTTGTGTTATAATTTATGAAAATTTTAAAATCATGTCCGATGCATTTTTAATGTTGAAGTTTAAAAATAGACATATCAAACAGTCGAACAAATCGGGCAATTACCAAAAATTCAGAAACTTTTATTTCAAAGTTTTTTCCACCCAGTTTGATGGTGCAAACATTAAAAGTTTGCTATTATTAGTTTGTTCGTTAAGGGAAGCTATGTGCTAGACGAAACTAAATCGTTTAAACATTAAATAAAAAAATCAAAATAAAATGTTTCAAAATAGCTTCGCCACATTGCATTGTCATCCACTAATAGTGGGCGCATAAAATTTGAACTCGATAGCTTATCAGGAAGTTGGTCAAAAATGCATGACAAAATTCCAACCATAGTGGAAACCTATTATAGTAAAGATGTAAATCATAAAGAAGTACGTTTATTATTTTAATTCATTCAGTTTGTTAATCAGAAACAAGCTGAGTAAATTTCAAAGGCAAAACATCTTACCGTTTTGCTGAATGTCAGCTTTCTGAGGTTTAGTTTGGCTTTGATTTAATTTATTATGGCAAAGCGCACTAGAGCAATCTGCCTAAGGGTAGGGATGCCTTCGTGGAGGACTTTCTAATGGAACTGGATTGTATACACATGGTGAAAAACACGAAAACGGTTACGCAGTCAGCCCGTTCGCCTGGATTCGAACACAGGTCGGAACTACAGTATTTAGCAATTCTACTGCTTGCTCGGGCTATTAGTGAGCCCTCCCGCTGTCTGAGAACTGGGCGACGGAGAGGAAAGATTAAGACATTTTTTTTTTTTTTTCCTCCCTCGGTAACAATATACTGCTTTTAAGCTACTCAATTTGTTAGTTACTCACAAACTCTTTAACTATAAAAAGATAAATTAGAGATCCTGCGACACCGAACGCTATTGCTAAAAATTCATTACGCTCGAAGGTGTATATTGGCAAAGCTTGCCAAAGGCCGTCTAAATTGCTTCCACGTTTCCGATCAGCCAATTTTTGAAGTATGATTGTGTTTACTGATTATTTGGTTGGGACAGGATTTTATATTCTAAGTGAGAATCGTAAACCTCCTAAAAGGAATTAAAAGTGAAAAGAACAAAACTGAGGAAATAAAAACTTTTGCTTCTCGGAGCGCGAGAGAAATTGTTTCCAGTTTTTAAAAAAGTCTCGTGTTGCCATCTAGTGAGTCTTTTAAGAACTTAAAATGATGAGATACGAATTATAGAAGTATAATTATTCAGTAACCTTATGTATCTTTTAATACAACTTTATATTTTCTGAAACACCAAAACTACTTTTACACGTGAAATAGCTTTGCAACGGAATTAATTTCAAGTTTGTTACATTTATAATTCATAACTGATGCCAGCTGTAAAAATTTCTAATTGGCCCTTGGAATATGCTTTAATTTTATATCAAAACGAAATGATTAAAAAGAACTTAGCACAGAATTCTCTTCATTGCTTTTCTGCAGAAACATTTGCTACGGAATATTAAGAAAAAGGAATAATATGCGATTTATAAAGTAAAGCATCCATTTTATGTATCAATATATATATATACTCAGATTTCGAAAGTTTGTCATTACTTAAGGTTTCGTCTTCTTCAGGTAAAGGACAAAAGTTACTACTACCTGTCGAAGGACCTAAAATCTTTCATTTATCCAACATAATATAGAAGACTATTGCTCAAAAGCATTATAAAATTAATAGTCTAAAACGCAGGTTTTATATGTAAATTGCTTAACTGTATTTTGTAGAAAATATGATTTTATTAACATTATTAATATTTGCAATTGATTTCTATAGTGCTATTGTTGTTTAAAAGGTAAATAAACCATTATTCATTTTTGTAACATGTCGAATGAGCAATTTACGTCTCTAGTTACTGCATACACAGTCGTCCTTTCGCATCAAAACCTAGCAGTACTGATGAAATATTTGTAGTAAAACATTGAGTTGTTTTTGTCTAACATTAAATATTTAGTTTTATAAGTTGTCAACCACTGGTACTTTTAGCCTAAAAGGGACGTTAATACCAAATGGGATATCAGTTTAGAAACGGCATTTTACTTTGAATCACTGTAAACGGCCTGTAACTTTTCAGATTGTTGCCACCAAATATTATCGTCCTGTATTATACTTAAAGACATTAAATAATGAAGAATCTGCATGAATGTATGAATGTTTCTGGCACTGTGAAAAAACAACGGTACCTACAGCCAGCCAATTTTTAATAACGCAGTCCTCCACTCAAACATGGGCACCTGAAAGTCCGAATTTTGAATTTCGAATTTGTTTTATCATCTATTTCATATTTTGTAAACCTTTAAAGAATTTTGATTAACAAAATCAAGGACTTCAAAGCGAGCAGTGGCAACACTGCCAAAAAAAAAAAAAAATTATCTCCAGCGGTCGAGTCTGTCTAGCGGGTAGTCTAATAATATGCTGCTTTTAAATATTTTGTGATTTTGCTGTTGAATCGAATTAAATGTACCTTAAGCTCCAAGTAAATGATGGTTAATACATATAGTAAACACACAAAAAGTTAATAATAAAAAGGTAGGGAAAAATGTTTTGTAAAACCATCTTAGTAAGGAAAACTGAGCATTGATATGATGGACTGAGAAAAGATTGAATAAAATAGAAAAATGTATGCGTCATCGGGATTTTAAACGTATACTGCTATGCTGCTTTTGAAATTTTGTGATTTTGCAGTAGAGTTGTATATGCGAGGGCGAAAAAAATCATGTTTAAAGCTAAAAAGACAACAAAAACAGCAAATTGTTAATATTAGTTAGAGTAATAACAGACTGGTAGACTGCGAGCTCAGCGAGAGTGTAAAAAAAACTTAACAAACCCTTCTGGATGACCGTTTAAAATCTCAAATATTTCAGTTTTTTTTCCCTTCATTTCTTTCATGGTAAAATACTCTCTAAAACAGGGTATGGGCAAATACTTTTAACCAGGTCCCAAAAGGTCTTTTTTAGTGTATCACGCGGGCAGTACCATTGTAAGGTGCGATGACGCTTGTGTGGAGATCTTTTGAATTGACTCTGTTATTTGCCACGATGCGATGGAGAGCATTTTGTACCCCTAATTTCATATTTTATATTAAATTATCTCCAGATGGTAAACAATAGGACACGACCAAGGTCCGTACAGTGAAACGGACTTTCACTGTACGGACCTTGGGACACGACTACAGTCGTGGCTTTTGCGGTATCCTTATTGTTTACCATGTGGGAGCAGAGAGAATAACAGCTTTACCCGATAAAATATTTAAAAACAAAATTGTAATTTTATATTTATTTTTACTTTAAATAAGCCCTAGAGCCCTAGAAAGTGAATACATGGTCACGACGGTCCTGCACGCGGATCAACAAATGAAACATATAATGTAGACGTAAATTTCAAGGAAGACGAAACATAAAAATGCATCGATGATTAATCATATATTTTTATGATTCTGGTTACAATTTTATTTTTATTGCAAACAGTATATTGATAAAAATAGTTATTAATTAATATATGCTTAATGTAGGACATGGAAATGTTGGTTTGGGATTATTTCATCCAATGTAGGTTTCAATTCACTGTAGCAATCCTTAATACTGAATGTAAATTTTCATCAGGAATTTGGGATCGGTATATATTTTTTGCTTACCTCATGAACGAAAAATTTTTCTCGCATAAATACGTAGATTCAAATCCAATTAAATATTTTTTTTATAATTCAAAAACCGTTAATTTGCTTGAATAAAAAACTGCTCCTTTAATAAATGATCCAAACGCAAATCAGTCAGTTCTAACTGATTCTGAACTACGGTCAGTATCCTGCACATAAAACTTAAATGGCATACTTAATGACAAATCTTTTCAGTTGTTTTTTTATTAAAGTCCTCAAATTTTCTGCCAAATTCAGCATGCAACCTTTTTACTATTTCTCCATATATAATAAAATCATCATTTCTCAAGTTTTTTCGATGCGTTTCTAATAATGAGATGTGATTTACTGTTTCTCGTTAAAAATTTTCAGCAAATAAATTAAAATTGTCAAAAATACCCTCATTTTTGAGCATAAGAAATAAGAAAAATAAATAATATGTAAAAGAATAAATTAGCAGAGAAAATTAATTCCCTTTTTCTGATTTTTCTGTATACTAAAAATAGCAAGCTCTCTTTGCATTGCGTCATTTCCAGAAAATCTAAATCTGATGATGTAAATGAAAATGAAACCCAAAATTTAACCAATCACAGATTAGCTGTACCTTTGTGCACCTATCTTGTATAAATAGCTACTAACTGCGTAGTCTTTCTCTCTTTCGCCTCTTCGCCTAGTTTGTCGCTCAGTCTTTGCTAGCTATTCATCATGATTTAAAATGTAATTGCATATCTATAATTATAGGGCGCGTTTAGCAACCCTAGTCCTCTACAGTTATGTATTAGGAAATTCGTCATTCAAGAATAAATAATGTTTAACTATCAAGCTGGTCGTGCTTCTCAAATTTCATCCGATCATCCATTACGACGTAATGTCCAGTCATCAACGCAACAGTTTTTCCGGCCATGACTTAACGTGAATTGTTTTCATCTTCCGCCAAGAGAACAATTATTATTATTATTATTATTATTATTATTATTATTATTATTATTATATATTTCTCTTTACCTTCAATATTTAATCGTTCAAATAAGTTAATATGTCAACAGAGAAGAAATCATTCTTCAGTTACAATTAAAAAAATTCGTTAATCCAGTATTCTCAGCTTAGGTTGATACCGTAGTTATATCGTATATATGCGCATATACACTTTACCAAGAGATATGCACTCGTACTATTAATTTCAGTAGTTTTGCGTACAAAATCGGGTAGGAAAACGCTGAAAATATTCTTAGACAGAAAGAATCTCATAACGAGCCGAATTAAGCTATTAAAAGGGCCGCATTAAACCGCGGGCCGGCTTTTGCCCCCAGCTGCTCTAAAGCGCTAGAATGTAATCTAAGCTGTTCTGAGTAAAAAATTTATTAAACCATATATATATTTCAAAAAATAAACTTTGGAACGGAAATGAATAAAATTCTGTTCCTGCAATAGGAAGGTCTAATCTTTCTTCTCCGAGTAAAAGATACCAAACTGAATTAAAGCAAATTAAAGAAACTTTCAAAAACGGAATCATTAAAAGATTAAAACAGAAATTTTTTTAAGAAATTACATTATTTTTTGTTATGATACATAACGAAACAAAATAACTTTTTATTTGTTATGATGTTAAAATGATTGAAGTTGTTGAAAAAGGATTGACAAAAAACCTTTACTTTTTGAGTTCTATCATTTTCAATTTAGCAGCAGACGCGCATATTTGTCTCTTTGTTTTTTATTTTTAAAACTTCAGTAATGACTATTTTCAACTATATATATATACAGCTAAGAAATTTAAATATATTTCCGTATATAATTATCTATGATTTTTCATGTTTTTAAAAATCTTCTTACAAAACGAAAAATCTGAAACTTTCTTTTAGGAAGAAACTATTGTTAGGAACATCTATTGTTAGTATAAAATGTGATCGAGAGATGGCAGCACCACTCCATGTTTTTCTGCGGTGAAATATCGAGAGATTTCGCGGATTAGGAGTTCAGTTACTCTGATCTAATTGAAATCGCGATCACCATTAGAACTTAATACACGCATATTATTATGATATAAATTCAGTAAATTCGTCAAAGAATAACTGCCATTATCACTATTTGAGAAAAGTATCTTCTATAATGTTATATGTATGTATAATAATTTCTCGACATCTTTTCTAATACATTACATCATAAATTGCGGTAAATTTTAAGATATTTCCCCTCTTTGAATGATAATTTTTTGCCTTTCTGATGAAATTACTTGCATATCCGGTAATTAGTTTTGCGTAAATCGAATTAATGAAAAGATAATATGAAGAGTGGTTAAACTTTAAGGAGGTCGCTTTTTGTTAAATTTATCTTTAATTTGAAAGCCTCTTGCCGTTTTTGTTTGGAGCTAGAAAGTAACACCGCTGTATGTAAGCATGCTTATATAATTAATGCCTAAGCCTCGTATGGAGATTTTGGAAAATAACTTAAAAAATTGTTTCATTTTTTTTTTTTTTTTTTTTTTCCTCTTTTGCTAGTGTAAAAGTTAGGAAGAAATTCAGGAGTGGCAATCAAACATCCACAAAAATTTACTAACACTGCAAATTGACATTATGTAGCTCATAGTTTAAAGTTAGCATTAGAATATTCAATGACCGCCATTAACTAAAATGCTTCATTTTGAAATATTCTTTGAGAAATTGTTAATTTTTTTATTATACTCCCTCCCCCCCCAAAAAAAAAAATCCAGCGAATTTTAAATGAGACAGCTAAAAAGCTATGGGCCGAAATATTATAATCAACCGTATATTTTGTACGCAATGGTCAGCATGCTGTCAGTAATGGTCAACATACTCATGCAAGAGCGATCTTATTATGCAGGGAAAATACAAGCTTTATTTATGCAAGCATTTTGAATCCAGTGGTAAGTACAGCAATAACTCGTTTATACGTACAGCAATAGCTCGCTTATAATTCCGGCAATAAGTTAGTACTCACTAAAGTCTGATTTGGAAATTTCCAAGCAAATTAAATTTTAGCTGAAATAAAAAAATAAATAAATGAATAAAAAATCTGAAAGGTTTCAGATTTGAAATTATGTCCAAATGGGTGGTTTTTTAACGTTTTGTGTGTTACCTTTTTTTTTTATTAAATATTATGTTCTACGTACTCAAACTATAAAATTCAGTTCAACAGGAATATCGCAAAATAATTTTAAAATGAGCATATTTTTAGAATTTCCGAAAGTCTCGCGTGCTGGAGATAATTTTTTTTTTTTTTTTTTTTTTTTTCGTACAGTGTTACCATTGCTCGCTTTAAAATCGCTTAGTTTTTTTAATCAAAAATTCGTTGAAGTGTTACAAAATACGAAATAGATAATAAAAATTTCAAATTCAAATTAGGGCTTCCACGTGTCCCTATTCTATGGAAGATTACGTTATTCAAATTTTGATGGATCTAGGTACCGTTGTTTTATCCCAATGAGAGAAACATATATACATTCATGCAGATTCTTCATTATTTAATTTCTATGAATATAATACAGTGCTCTAATATTTGGTGGCAACAATTTGAAAAGTGAAACAACGCCTATCGTGAATGGACGCAAAATGCCAAAACGAAATAGTCCTTCTGGGCAACCCTTTGAACTAAAATAACATCTTAAAAATTAATGCAGATAATACTTTTAATACAGAAATAATTTTTAATGAAGTTTTATCTTATAATTATTTATTATTTTATTTTATATTAATATAGTGAAGTTATATTACTATGAGGCGCAAATTGTTTCATCTGCGGTTTCGTAGTCCGGTCAGAAAACTGTCAGACTCGGTTCGCTTTATTGTGAAATTTTGTTTATATTAAGCAATTTAACAACTCAGGATAGTAATATTAAACAGTCATTACACGCATAAATCAGTTTTCATGCATATTTTAAAAATTGTTTTGGAATACGGTATATAAAGAGAATTAAATGATTTCATACCTGACTACGAAACCGCAGATGAAACACTTTTGTGCTTGCATCCTTCTGTGAGTGTCGCATGATTTTTCTCTTCAGCAATTCTATTGGCTACACGCAAACTTCGCTCGCGTCTGCGTTTGAACGACTTTTCGCAAGTGACGTACGTTTCGTTGTGTGATTTACGTCGCTAGCTTAGTCGTGTAGACTATCCTAAGCTTGAAGCACGTAAAAGACCAATTTCTGTCAACAGAAGTATGGGTATTGGAAAAACACCCCGTTCCGAATGCAGTTATGAATCGCAACTAATATCCTTGATGTGGAAGCTACGTAGCACGAGGAAGTGCTTGTCTGTGAATTTTAATGTTGAAATAACTTTCCTATATCAGCTTTGGATATTCAAATCTACAGTAAAGTCCATTCGTGATGATAAAATTTTAATATCCATTTAAAATAACATTAAGTAAACAGTCCTGAAAGAGATCAGATTTTAACGATCGCCCAAAAGGATGGTAAGATTTTTTATGTTACTGCTGAGCCCTCAGTCTACCAGCCTACGGTTGCACTCACTTCTGCCAGCTTTATTATTAAGCACCATTTTCTTCGCACTTACGTCATATAAGATTGAACACCAAAATTACAAAAAATTTAAACGCAGCATAGTGGTATATGTTTTGAATTCCCGTTGCAGTGTAAGCATTGGCATAACGTTTTCACATTTTTTTTTCAAGTCTTTTCTCGGTTCATCATATTAATGTTCAATTTTCTTAGTAGGATGGCTTACAAAACTAATGTTCTTTTTGGTCTCTTTTTATTATTAACATTTTCTGTGTTATTTTTTAGATATTACGCTCTTTGCCCCTAAGTCACACAAACTTCAATTCAACATAAAAATTACTAAATATTTAAAAACAGCATATCCTTAGATTTTCCGACAGACAGTCTCGCGCGCTGGATATATATCGATATTTATTCCGTACAGTGTTGCCACTACTCGCTTTCAAAACGCTGAGTTTGTTAATCAAAATTTATTAAAGTTTAACAAGTAACATAAAATTCGAAATTCAAATTTCGGGCGTCCAGGTGCCCATGCTCATGTGTTGCCAATTTTATCCAAATTTTAATGGCTCTATATACCGCCGTTTTTACACAGAGCGAGAAGCATGCATACATGCAGATTTTTCATTATTTAATTTCTTTAAAGATAATACATACAAAGCGATAAGCAATTTAAAAAGTAATTCGCCGTTTATAGTAGACTATTCCCGTTTCTACACTGATAGCCCGTTGGGGCTGACGCCATTTTCACAATAATAATAAGCCCATATTTCCTGACGGCGCATGTCTATTTCGCAACCTGTTTCGCTTCGGATTGCACCACACAGACTCATGCATATGCGGCTCAACAGGTACCTTCGATCACTATATGTTCGAGTGTGAAATCACCAAAGACCTACATTTCTGGTCGTACACAGCTGAAAATGCCCACGTATGAATGAAACAACACCAAAAGAGTAATGTACTATGAAAAAACTTAAAACTCTCATAGAATACCTGGCAATGAACTGCGAAAATCTAAAAGCAATCTAAAAAAAAAAAAAAAAAATTCAAAATTCAGCACGGTCAAAGTCTAGAGTCTCTTTAATAACCACAGGTCACAAATACCTACCTTCCGAAGTAATTTTATAAATTCAGCTAAAATTTATTTAATTTTTAATTAAATTTTAATATTCTATAGATATTTTTGGCTAGGCTTAGCGAAAAATAGAATGCTCCACCAGTTCAGTACAAATGCTGATAGTCATATAGCAGGTGGTACAGCAACACAGTTGGTGGTAAGTTAGTAAGTAATAATGAGTTCCGAAAAAAGTGTTAGAAAGATTCTGTGCTCAAGAAATTTAAGTAGTTCATTTTAGAATAAAATTTAGAATCACTCTTCATGAAAAAGGTGAGCCGCTTTTTTTAATTGAAAAATAAGAAATTTTTTTGGAACAAATTATCAGTTTAGCTACTAGGCCATGTTACGTTATTTATTGCTGCCAGCTCTCAGAAGTTTGTATTATTCGGCTTTGTCTTGTTGCTGCTGAAATTTAAATTTTATAAGTCGGTTAGAGTTTTTGAGCAAGCTTAGTTTTAAATTTAATCGTGTAGTCTTTGAATACTACTCTACGTTTTAAATCTGAAATTGACTTTTACTTTAGTTACATCGCCACAAATGGTAGTTAATTCTGCTAGCGTAAAAAGCGCATTTGTGTTCAAAGTTTTGTTTTAATAAAAATGTTGTTTAAAACTTTTCTAGTCTCTGTAATTACTTCAGACAAAGCTATAATTCGCATAAGTCTGTTATGAAATTAGAACTAGTTGCGAAAAAGCACTTAGGCGAATTATAGCTACAAAATATATGTTAAATTAGAATGCGTGATGTTTTTAAAGTATAAGTTTAACGTTTTCAAAAACATATTAAGCATTTACATATCATTTTTACACGATTAGGACCATTTTCTTCAATCCATAAAATCTAGAAATGTTGATAGCTTATTATCAATGTGTTCTGTGGGATTCTATGGTGAAAAACTTTTTAATTAACCAAGAAAATATACATAGATTGTTTCTGATGCTTCGCTGAGCCACTTTTGCAAATAACGAAATATTTGCTTTCAGAGTAAAGTATAAATGTAAGATTACACAGGAAATTAGTTTAATACACTGCAGTAGCATTTTGAGTTGTGTGTTAGAGATAACCAAGCTAATAAAAGAAAAATTAAAAAAAAAAAAAGTTCCAATAACCTGTTTACGCTTAGTATAAGAATCGTAAGGGAAACAAACCAATGTGAAAATTTAAATTAAACAAATGAGCATCACTAGACTTATGTTTTGAATAAAACTCTACCATACTCAATATCATTGGAAATCTAAGTTGCTTTTGTGCTTAATTTTAAGTCGTGAGCAATATTTCGGAAAATTCGAAGAATTCGAAAATTCCGAATTACGAAAGTTAACTTATAGAGTCGTAATTATGAAATGTTAAGTCCTTCTGATCCTTGAGGTTGATAAGCGACTTATCGTTTCGTCTGAAATATTATGACAAAAAGTATTGAGAAAGTTTTAAATAACCCTTTTATTTAATCTTGAACTTAGACAAAACTCACAACTCGTAAACGAATGAACTTACAATAAAACTCGTGAACTTACAACGAAAGCAACACCACTTGCAGGTATTTAAAATAGCGTAATTTCAAATTTCAGATTAAAGGTAAGGTAGTCGGAACTACACAAGATGGTCTACTTAAAGCAAGCTCAATATTTGTTATAGCGCAGTTTTAACGTCGGCTAGAGAAATGGCTGAAGTCACAAAGCAGATTTGGGCAATTAAATGTAACTGCAGGTGAGGATGTCAAAAGCTTTTACACTAAAACTTTGAAAACCATCTTCTTAAACACTTTAGCAACTGATTTGCATTCTGTTGAGGAAGAAAGAAAAGGAGGAAGAAAGGAGAAAAGTTTAAATCATAATAACTGGCTAATTAACATTAAATATTCTACAAACCTTGCTTTTCGTCTCAGATGAAATTATAATATAGTTTAAGTTCATATGTACTTTTATCTCTAAAATTTTATTTTTTAAAATGAAATATATAATATAGCTAGTAACACAGCCAATGATAAATCTCTTGCATGACACTTAAAAACCCTCATTTAGATAATCATTAACACCTTTAATATGGACATTTACATAGTATTTGTTCGTCGTCTAAAGCACCGTTCTGTTTAAGAAGATGGAATTCCTTATTATTAAGATTTGCAGCTGTACAACACCTTAATGTAATTATTGGTAAAATTGAAATCAGTTGTAATCATATATATAAATATTCATACTATTCAAAATTTCTCATCAGATATTCAAAATTTAAAGCTAAATATTTGCTGTAAACACTAATGAATATTAATCCCTAAAATAAGGTCATGACACAGGCCTGAAGCAGTGAAGTACCTTGCATGCGGTTGAAAACTATAATTAAATCCTTGCTAATTAGTATTCCCATTTCTCATACAAATTTATGAAACGTATATTTTGATCATAACTATTTTAATTATTTGAGAACGTCGTAAAGCAGTTTTACTTAATAATACGGCGATTACTCAAACGTATTTAGAATCAAATTGCTTTACACTTTAGGACTGACGTCTACTCTTGAAAGTCTTGTATGTACTGAAGTAATCCGATATTACTTCAGTCTAAAATTAAGAAATTATAGAAATTCATTGCAGCTAGTTTATGGTATTGTTGAAAATGAGTCTCAGACAGATGTACGTGAGTATTTTATTATGAAGAATCTTAAAAAGTATTTCAAATAACATGAAAAGACTTATTTTTTGCCTTTTACATATATGAGAAAAATGAAATGAAGTTTAAGGACTGACATTTGTAGCATCTCCAATGGAAACATCGTAAATACAAAGGATACGAAGCAGGAATAGTTATTTCTATTACCGATTAAAGCTGAATCTGAATGCAATCATCTGACTGTAGCTAAACATTAAAAAACGTGCAAAATTCTGTATAGTTTCCCAACTATAGGTTTCAGATGCATACTTCCAGTAAAAAAAAAAAAAAAATCTCTAGTCTATTAAGGTTGATCCTAGTATATGCTCCTATATGAAGTCAAATTTTGAATCTTTATGTCAGTTTCTCTGACTTAGCATAGTCTGGCTGCCTAGCAACTAAGTTATGATATTGCCGCTTGTGACCTCAAAAAACCTCGCGTGAAGGAAAAATAAGAAAATTTTGTGTGTTATAAAAAGATAAATTTCTGCAGTAGTATAAAGGATGATTAAATGTCTGGCAAATGTTTCTTTATATTTCCAATATAAGCGTAAAGGTAAAGTTTATTTTTATATAGTATTAAATGCCATTAAAATAGACAAAGAAAACTACGGAATACGAAGAATACCAGTTTAATGTTTGCGCACATAACAGAGCTCAAATAAAATAATTTTTCCTAGTATAGCTTCAACAACAAGAAAATCCAAACTTCATTTAGCTTTTATTTCAAGTAAAGTGCTCAGTGCATTTGAAGAGACAATAACAATGTAATTTTTATAAAAAAGAGGGAAGGAATTAAAAAAGCTGGTCAAAGAACAAATCTGTTCGTTAATCTCACAGTTAGTCATCACCAGTTTTTTTGTGTGCATGTGTTATCCATTCTAAAACAAACTGCATGAGAACATTTTTCTGTTGCCTTTAAAGCAAATTTATTAAGAATTTTTTTGAAACTTTTAATAAATTCAGTATTTTGAAAGCGATGTAATTGGAAGTACTTACGAAAATATAAAAAATCTGGTTTTAAATTTAGCAATAAATTAGAAAAAAAATAACTTTATTGTTAACGTATAGTTAATTTTCATATTTAAAAAAAACACTATATTTCTAGAATGGCGTAAAATCTCTTCTTTTAAGAAAGAAAATGCTGAAGAAATGAAGGCTGAGGCCTTCAGCATTTCTTCCAGGGTTATAAATTTGTAAATTAGTTTATTCCATTTATTGAAATAAACATTGAAGATGAATGATTTGGAATGCGGACAGATAAAAAAGGAGAGCGTGAGAATTCGTTATTTTGATAATAAATTTTGTTGCTGGAGAAAATAGCAAACGATGAGGCCTTTTTCTTATTAAAGTTGGAAATAATTTGGTTTAAAGCAGAATTTAGCATTTTGAAGGAAAATAACGTCTACATTTATCGCAATATAGAAATTGCTTTCGTAAAGTGAGTTTAAGATAGATTAAGACAATTAATTTCAACTGAAGGGAAGCGAAACACACTTCCTGGATCATACACACATTCATCAAAATTTTTGGAAAAAATATTTTCGATCTATTAAGGAGTAAAATATTTAAAGTAAACCGCTGTTGCAAGTGGAGAATGATTTTTCATAAATACTCGAAAAGATCCAAAAAATTTGATGTTAAATATGTCTGTCGTTAGATTTCTCAGAAATGAATGAAATTACATTAATTTGCGCGGAATGATATGTAGCGCTACGAGACATACATAAAAACTGGAAAAAGGAATAAGAATGCGTGGAGTACAAAAATGTATTTCGAAACAAATAAAATTAATATAATTAGAAACAAATGCAAACTTTGACATGAATACGGAAACTAATCTTGACTCACAGATACGCATCACAATAATATTTCACACTTTCTCTCGCGTAGTTAATTGGAGCTCAGTGGAATATGTTTCATTTCTCTTCCAGTAAGATTATGAAGGCATTGAGAGATTTTGGAGAATTTTTGCCACCTCTAAACGTTCCTCTAAGGTTGTCACTCAGATTTTATATGGGATTTAAATCGGAATTGTATAGCCAGTTTATTTTCTTGAAGCGTTCAAGAAATTCATGAACCAGGTCACATGAACACACATTATAATCCATAAAGTAAGAAGTTATTTAGTTTTAAACTAACCAGTTTTGTTCAGTTATTTACCTTTTACGTGTTCTCTCATTTCGGTTTCCTCACAAAATGAAACTTCAGTTTCGCGCGTTACACAAAGTAGAGTAGAAAGATACTATTTAAATAGGTGTCTGACTTACTTCAGACATTTAATTTATGTATGAATTACTTCAGCGTGTTCTGCTTTCCGACCACGTTGTTTCGCTGATATTTAAGCTCGCTATTTTACGGCAGTGCATATTAATTGCTGGTTTGTCTATGTCGGTGGTAGGACAAAGAGCCAGCTCGCGACAGTTTCCTCTGTGCAGCTTAGGCTGATTATTTAACTTAAATAATCAACCTAAGCTGCACAGTAGAAATCTGCACAGAATTTTGTTTTAACTTTATATTGCTATTTTGAGTTACAACCAAATTTATTGGCTAAGTTCTGAAAACACCCGGGGTGCCGACTGTAAATTATTTCTGAAGTCGAATAAAAGAGTCTTTTCACTCTTCGTAAATGTCGTTATTGATACAGTTTGAACTTAGCGAATAGTCGCTTCACAATTCAAGTAAAGATCTAGCTAAAAAGGTAACTTTAACTTAGTTAGAATCTTACAAAGATTAAGACAGATCACATCTAAAATGATTTATTATACGGTTGTAAGGCTTCATCTGAATATCTTTGGGCAGACACAGATCGTCTGTCCAAAATTCTCGAAATGGTGCTTGCCTATTGATCAGTAGTGGTTTTCCTTTCCGTCATATCCACACCTCCATTACCGTCGCATTAATGTGGGTGGGAATGTTTCTACTCGTTGTTATTGACATGTTATAGACTACGATGTTTTCTACGCAATTCAAACAGGTCCTTTTGTTGTGATGTCAATGGAACACAAATTATTGACTATCTCATTAAGCCTTGTACGTACAATTGGCCGCAGCACAAAAGTTTCAGTGGTGGCCTTTCTTTCTAGTGATCAAATTCTTGTTTGAACGAGCAGTTATTAAGAGAAATTGATCTGCCAATCCGTTGTTTTGCTCATATACCTTTATTTGTATCAAAGTGATATTTTCACATTTTTATGTTTTTTATGGTAAAGACGACCTTTTTTAAACAAGGTGTCCGGTACGAATGCATGCCGCTTCGAAGAGATTGTTAGTTTATTTATATAAATGAAACTTAATATTTTGAAAGCTCATTTAACTGCAGTGTTATAGTTTTGATTTTGTAAATCATTTAAATGTATGTCAAAATTCCTTAAAAAGTTTTCATTTAAGTTAGTCATAATTTATTACAAATCCCAAGATAAAAAATATGTTAGTGACTGCAGTACAGAAAGCTTTTTCAAAATTTGTTTTACAATTTATTTTTTTCAGGCATCCAGTTAATCGAGTCGTTCTGAATGTCAAAAAGAAAGTAGTTAACTCTGCTTCCGAATTATTACCAATTTCATTTAAAAGATTCTTAACCACCAGAAAACTGTACACTTCAATTAGATTTAATCAGTTCCGTAATTTTCCATGGTTTTTAGGATTTATGTTTCAAAGCTAAATTTTACAATGTCATTGGGCTAGTTATAACGTATATTCGCCCGTAAAATGAGAATAAATATTTATGTAAATATAAATATGCACTTATTTATCTGTAACGATGAATGTAAACCAATGATGTTTAAAAGTGAATTTCGTTTTACACCATTTTTCGGAATTTGCCGCGTCTAGGCTAAACTGCGTAATGTAGTGGTCCCATGTGTCAAACTGGCCCCATGCGACCACGAGGCATTTTTATGCGGCCCACGGATATATTATCGTAAATTAATTAACATTACTATGACAAGGATTTGAAGAAAAAGTTTTAAGATTTTAATGATTTCAAATTCAGTTTTACATCGTCTTCATTGCTAAAAATGAAAGTGAATAAAGCTCTGGAAGATCTAGATATGGAGCTAATTAATTTACACTCATCACATTCAAAGATTTGAAGATACAAATTTGATTAATCTTTATTAGTAGTTATCATCAGACGTTAAATATTCTCAGTTACGAATTTTCGCAATCAATAAGAATAATTGCTTTGTTTTTTTCGCTCTGCTCACCTATTCCGGGAAGACTGCAAGCTGTTTTGAATGCCAACTGTTTTTGTACACCGTATTAGTCACAGCAATAGGTTTTTATTGAGGTGTTTCCATATTTTTGCCCCCCCCCTGTATATCTATATGTCTAAAAGTGTAGGCATGAGTATATCTGCCAGAAGATTTCCCTTAAAAATTGATAAAAACCACTAAACAGAAATACTTCCATCTGAATTGCATGATCGGGCAGCTAAAAAGAACTTCAGTTGTCTTTACAGGAATCTGGACTCGGAACCGAGGTCTCGAAGTGTGGAAAATAGAATGATAAATACGTTAAAAGCTAAACTTATTTTGTCTTCCTTTCCATTTAGCCCACGATCCGTGATTATCTAGATACGCTGCGGACCGAAGATATCTGTAAAATTTGATAGACGATAGATCTAATAGAATAATATAATTTTTCAAGTTGTATATCATCATTTAATAGTGGTTGAAGGTGGCCTCAATGGGAAGTATACTATCAGTCATCGGTTACTGATGATGTACGAACAGAAAGTAGAGTGTCAGTTACCTGTGACTGGAATGACGCTTATCGGATTCGTGAATTTTTTACAACAGCGCGGTTTAGGAAATATTGAAATTAAATCACACTTGAAAGTCTTGTTTTTGAATTGAAGCTTCAAGCAAATCTATTTGCTCATATATTATGCATTTGTATAATCGTATATTCTGGCGTATAACGCGCAACTGTAATTTCAAAGTGCATTTAAAAAATTTTTATATGCAATCGCAGTATAACGCGCACCCGTTTCTTTATCAAGATATCTGAAAGATAAATGTGCGATGCTCTTGTCTTTTTTAGTCATTCATTCGAAGATTTTTCGCAGGCTTTCGAACAATGGTATACTGAACTGATAAACAATAAGGAGAACCATATATGTGTGGAATAAATACTTGAGGGAGTAAATAATTCTGCAAAAAGTGTGGATTTTATTCAATGCAGATGTGCGCAAGAATGCTATTTTAGGGTATCGAGAAAAAGAAATATTAATTTAGGATACGAATGTACTTCCGGCCCAAACGAATTTGCTATATTAGAAGTCACATGTTTTCTCTTTCTGCAGTCATTTGAAACCGTTATTTTGAAGTGAATATCGAATGGACCGCATATGCTTTAGAGGAAATACAATTGATTTAGTGTTCTTTTTGGTGGTAAATATGTTCTTGCCAAACGAAAAAAAAAAAAAAAAAAAAAAAACATAGCGTTGGTTTCAAATGCAATGCCATGGAAATGGTGCTGCAGCAAAGATGTTTGGTGGTGATGAAAGTCTCACGCGTGAGTGGATCCAAAATGATATCACAATAATTAACATGCCAAAGAATGAATATGCTTTGCAGAAAGGAGCAACGAAATGGCCTACCCTAGAAGAAAGTGCTGGGTCCTAGAAAATCTTCAGAATCACAATTAACAGCATATTGGTACATGTAGAAATCAAATTTTTGTATAATTATCTTTTCTTTATTTTTAAATCCATCATTTGTATATACGGCATATAACGCGCACTCGTAAATTTCAATTTCATTTTTTGTATTAAAAGTTTCGCGTTATATACCGAATAGGCTATATATATTATATTAACTGCAAGTAAAAACGTTTAAAGGACATTTAAAATAAACTGCACTTATTTTTAACGTTGAAACTTTTATCCTTACACTAAATATACTCGAAATATTTCTTTTTTACTACGTGTTTTTCTGAATTCCTACGCGTTGGTTTGCAAAATATACCTTGACAAAAGCTGTGGCATACAGACGACGAATATTAAATCCAAACTATAACTTCGTGGTAGAAAAGTACATTTATCTCCATATTTTCCAAGTGTAATACCAAATAAAAAAGGAAAATGTTTCCAAAACAAAGGAAAATGTTTCTTTTACGGCAGATAGGGGAGTTAGTCGACCCAAATGTGCAGTTAGGTGCTGGAGAATTCAGAAATGATGAAATTCTTTCTCTTAGATGCGAGTTTGGTTCGATGAATAACAACATCTAATCAAAGAATCAAATTTAGTATACAAAAGCAGGAAACGTAAAAATATGAACGCGAAGGATAGCCATGAGCTTTTCATAGGAAGGAAAATATTGAAGGTTTGAGATACAGAAAAGTTCAGCGAAATGTTCGCGAAAGAAAAGTTTTGAAGTAAGTGCAATTCTCATTAAAATTTTAAATCCGAAGCGAATTTAAATTTGAGATAATAGGAAGCGATATCCACAGTAATACTTAATAAAAGTTCTTTGCTATGAAGCTTAAACAATCTTGTATAATAATATTTTTCTTTCATAATTTTAGCATATGTCGAACTGGAGTTACTAGAATTATCATCCTCAAAGGAAAAGAAAAGCGACGCGACAGAGATGTGAAAAACAGGTGGCAGACAGAAGGAGAGATAGACTTGCCTAACATTATTTATAAGGATATTTTCTCCTTTTTCTGAGATAGTTAAAAGTTTGTTTTAGTAAACGTGGTACGTGTAAATGTGATACGCAACGTGAAGAAGTGTCCCTTCTCGTTGAGAAAATTTATGTGTCTATATTAAACGCAAGTATGCAATTAATGGTTAATTTCTTCATTTCTTGTTATTTAGGAATTATGTTAATAAAAAATTTCAGCGTTCTTTTGATTGGAGTAGTAAATTTGTCGCAACGGAAATTTCCGTGATTATTTTAGAGAATTTAGGAACATTTTGCAAACATAAACATTAATTTTCACAAACATGAAATAAATTGACGACTTTTAAGTTTCTCCTATTTATTTTCTATTTTCTATTATAATTGTTATATTATTTTTTATCTTTTAAAAGTTTTAACTTTTCATTTATTGGAACATGAATAAATGATACAAGGTAAATTTATTCCAGGAACAGAGCCAGAACTTTGAATTACCTGACAAGACATGAAAATGTTTGTTTCCCTAAAATACGTGAAGCTGACAATCAATTATCATCTGTCTGACCCACACATAATTAACAATATCGTGCCAAAGGATTCTTTTCAAAATTGCAAACGATGTTACAGAACAATAAACTTACAGAAGTTACACATGTTACAGAACATGACATTAAATGGGGCTCTCTTATTCTTATGTATAGCCGTTACTAATATTGCCAAAACTTGCCAAATGACTTTATGCCTTCGGTTTCTCGCGAAATATAACGATTTATCTGCGACTCTTGAGATTTTCCCTAACGATAAATTTACTACCTTACTTAACAATGTATGAAAAGAAAAATTCTGCGCTTAATTAAACTTCAATGCATTCATGATGTGCTGTTTAAATAACGTCTAGTCTCACAACAAAAATTGTATAGAGCAAATTATATAGTATGAAATGCAATTGTGTTTAATATGAATACTGCTAAGGATAGTATTCTTCGTTTGGTTGTTGAGATTCTTCTCGTGCAGCAAGCATTTTCGTATTACAGCTTGAAGCCTCCTGCAAGATCTAACATAGAAATTTAGTTCATCGAGTTTTCACTTGCTTTCAGAAAGTTTAGATATTGGAAATAGAAGAAATTTTTCATTTTGCTCTGTTTGACTTTCAATCTAGAAGATCGAATTCTGTACCTAAAATTACGTTACCTATTAATATTATGACTTTCTCCAATTCTTTAAATTTACTGAATCTACTCAAAGAAAGTGATTTTTTCATTTTCCTGGTCATTTTCTGAATTTCCATTCAAAATGATTTAGGTGATACACCATACTAGTATAAGAAGTTATTCCAAAAGTATGTTTTTATAACAATAATCCAATCATTTTTCTAAATGATTATTTTCATATAAAAAACCCTCAAATAATCTCTTTTTTGTGAATTTAAATTTATCTGTAAGGAGGTTTGATAAGTATCAGCTGTAATTCCGCATATTTTAAATAGGAAATGTGTAAATATGGAAAGGGGCCAATTCTACTGGACACTTTTTCAAGCGTGAATCAAGGAAAACGAAACACTTCTGTTATGCTAAAGCACTGAATACAGATGGCACTAAAGCAATGGATGTAGAATTTTTTTAACACCTAATGTGCATCAAATGTTAATTATAATTACGAAAATAACGATAACTAAATTGCTAGTATTCCCCTAGCTCAGAATTTTAACGAGAAGATAAGCCAATAATAGAATCGAATCCGCCAACAAGGAAACCTGGGGCTCAAGCGTCCAAATTCTGTTACCCTGCAAGATGGTGTACATCCCCAATTACTCCATGAATGTGCTTGCAGGATTCCCTTCCTTCCATCTAGCTGTATAATGTTAAAGTGTAACAGATAGAAAACAAGCTCAAATTTATGGAACAAGACCTACGTTCATACTGACTATGAATTCTGTATTCCACTGCTAACCTTTACACCCTGAAAGAGTTTAACATTACCGTTTATGCCTACTACATCAGCTTTCTTCACTGATAATAAGAATGACAATATAACTAATGGAAGAATGGCAATATAAATAGAATGAGATCGACATTAAATGTTGAATGCATAAACTAATTCGGATAGAAAATAAATGCAAAAAGCTGTATGCCCAACGAAACTGCGTAGTTTGTGCGGCACATAAAAAAAAGAAAGTTGACTTGCCTCAAATGCAAGTTTTGTGATACACCTCTTCACCGTGGCGAGTATTATCAACATTATCAAAAATAAAAGCAAAGCTTAATACAAAGTACCAGACACTGGCACAGATTCTCACAGAAATTGCGCCATATATGAACTATATTATCGTTTAGTATGTGGAGACAATGATCTTTGCGTATGTGGGAGGGTGAACAGAGTCGGTAACCCCGACCATTATGCATTTGACTACCCGAAGAAGATCAAAGACCATCTGCGCAAACCTTTTGACACTAAGAATCATGCATAGATCAATAAGACCTGTAACAATCCTTACACAATCAGAAGAATAAAGGAATGCCCAAGTATCTCAAAAAGATTGGAAGAATAGTAAGCTATGCCCCCGCCCACTGAGTTGCACTTAGTTTTATATATATAGATATATATTATAGGGTAATTATTAGTATAACTGTACTGTGTACATGCCGTATTGTAAATATTTATAGTTAAAGCATAATGTATCAATTGTTAATATACAAACTCTAGCAATTATCAATAGAATAAAACTGTATTAAGTATATAGAACTGACATACTGTCACAGTAAGGAATATTTGATTGCACTCAATGCAATTTAAATTCATAATACAATTAAAGTTCACATAATGCATAATTTTAAAATAGCAGTTGAATACCTGTTTATAATTTAGTAACTGAACTTTCTTCAAGGTACATATTATCATTGTAGGAAATGGTTACCTGCGTACTGTGTTTTAAAGTTTACATGTCAATGTATCCCAGTCAATAATTAATGTCTGTCAATGTATCACAGTAACAAATTTTTAATTATATATGGTGTTTAATTGTTAATATTGCAATGTACACCCATCAACAGTAATCAGATTTCATATTATATAATTTAGAAGCTAAATGTTTGTCTATGCGCTCACTGCAAATATTACCAAAACTATATTACTTTCATACGCCACCACGCATTTTTGCAATTTTCCTCAAGGGTCATAAACCCAGCTTTCACAATATACTACATACATCTGTTGACAGAACTTAGTAAGCTGATAAGATACCCAGAAGACCAGCTGTCCGTTGAAGGCGAAATGAAATGAAATGTATGTGTCTTATTATATCAGCCTTTCTAGTTTTCGTTTCGGCAACACAAGCATATGTTTCCCGGGATGCTATTTTAGTATTGTTGTTAGCTGTCCATCAATGAGTTTGCTCTTGTGATTACAAAATTATTTCGCCTGTTTTTTATCTTTGATTTTATTAGTTTCATTCAGGTTTCTAAGATGGGCCAAATATTTCCCTTTGTACTATTGGTCTAAATATTTTAATATATTTCTTTAATTTCCTCTCTCTATTCAAAAGTATTCATGATATTTATCCAGATATTCTCTATTTTCGTGCTATTGTTGACTAATCTCGCTTGTCTGATATCAGTGCACGCCCACAAAATTCATCGTGGCAAGGAGGCAAGATTGCGCCTGTCGTTGGCAAAGAGCCTTGGACATCATACAGGTGACAGTGCGACTTTGCTCAGTTCCGCCCCCGGTTTTAAAGGAGAACACCCCGGAGGACAGGCGCAAAGGTACTCCACCCCTTTTTCCCTACCACTAGCCTTTCGAGAGAACTTTCGGCTCGCCGTATATTTAGAGTGCCCCATGCCATTCAGACACTATATATTTACAAACATCCACCCCTTTCCGGGATTCGAACTCAGGCCTTTTGGTACGGCAGTCAGAGTGACTGTGTATATCTTCGAGCAATTTCGAGAACTCGAAGATACTGAAAATTTCTCGTCGGAAGAGAGAATACTATATAAGCCTCGAGAGTGCATCAGTCGTCAATTTTTAGAGTTCAGATTACCACTATCCTAGTGGATAGTGGTACTACCAGGATAGTGGATACTGTGATGGATGATAGTGGAACCAATTAGGATAGTGGTCGCATAACCACTATCCTGATTAGTGATATCTTTGGTAATTTTGATAATGTGATTTTTTAAAAATTTACTGATTAAATTCAGAAAAACATTTTATCAATGACTTTTTAATTTCGTCATAAATCCTTAAAATTAAACTTCATATCGTTCTCTTAAAACTATTATGTGACCAAAATTGTCGCATTTTAAAAGAATTCATTGTTTTTTACTTGAGATCACAGATTTATGATCAAATCATTTGAGGGTGTTTTGTCATGTGATTTTTCTGAAACGAACTGTATATTATATTATGAAAATTAAATTAAATTTTTATTGAAAATATTTGTTGAGTGAATGAATTACAATGAAACGCAGTTGAGGTCAAATACATTAATAAATAAATACTACATTCGTTACAAAAAATTGAAAATTCTAGTGCATCATTTCCAAAGCAAATCTGCAATAATTAATTGACAAAAACGGAATACATTATGCCACACTTTAAATTCGAAATCATTTTAAAAATTTAGGCATTTAATGATATTTTTAATAAATTAAAAAGTACTTTAGTGAGAGACCTTAGAATAATATAGAATGCTTTCCAGCACTCTTCGATACAGCTGAATTATTAATCAAGCATAGTATAATTCGCATAGGTTTCCTATTTGTCTTCCCCTTTTTAACAAGTAATAGAAATTCTTAATTTAATTTCACAGAATTTGTTTCTGAAGGGTAAGAACTAGCAATTGCTGCATTTAAAAAATATATTTCATAAAGAGATAATTTTGAGAGAGGTTAGTTGTATCAATCACCAGTTGTATCAATTAAAATTTATTGTGTGGGATTCTGAATAAAGTTTTCATATACGATTAAATTTTGATAGACTATTCAAATGAATATAATTTCCTGTGTTTGTTTTCTTCACAATACTAACCTGAAAGCTGTACTGGGTTTAAGAAGGACATTAATAGTTACGTATTAGAATAATGTATCACTTTTCCTTTAGCTAAAAGAGAGCGTATTTACGTGATAGCGTTTGACTCGCTTTGGAAACATAAACTAATTTAAAACTCCTAACAGACGCAAAGCGAATTATCGCTGTGTCTGAAACACCTACAGAGACCTAAAAAAATTAAACAACTCTTTTATTTAACAGACCTTAGAACATAGTATATGCGCTTCTCGTGCCTACAGAAATCAACCACCCCTTGTGACTATGCAACTTAAGTAACAGTCAAATTAAAGTTAAAACTTAGACTGCTAATCAAAGGCTACACAATTCAATTTAAATCGAAGTTGGCTTAAAACTCTAACCGGGGTAACAATTTAAATGTCGGCAACAAATAGCGCAAAGCCGAATAATTACCAGCTTAACCGAGATAGCAGAATTGAAGTAAGTACACTTGACCACGAGAGGTAGAGACACGCTCTGTCTTGTAATTTCAAAAACCTGAGCTTAAGGGGGATCATACACCTTAAACTCCTTATGATCTTTGAATATGTGACTGTTGCAAGAATTAGGATATTTTATTTATTTTAAAAGCAATTACTTCCAACGTTTTACAGCTCACTACATAATATAGCTGCTTTGAGATCTAGCAACCAGAAAGTTTGTGTTGCCACAAATATTTTTATAATTTAATCCGCTTTGTGACAAAATGTTTTTTCATGTTTCCAACTTGCGCGCATGGTACTTTAAAAATGGCTAATGGTACATATTTAAAATTTGATGAAATTCTTTATATGGGCACTATTTTCTAACTGAACATAAAATCTAATGAATATTTTAATATTAAAAAATTTTATGTACGAAAACATTACAGATTTTTTAAAAAATACATTTTATTAACTCCAAATAAAATAAAAATTTTAACATGAAATTCTTAGGATTTTTGAATCACAGTAGTTTCCAAATGTTATAAAAGCTATATATTAAATATGGAACTAAATTATGCAACATAATGTTTTAAACTGTGCGCGCAAACTGGAAACACGACGAAAAATTTTGCAACAAAGCGGATTAAATTATAAAAATATTTGTGGCAACACAAACTTTTTGATTACTAGTTCAGAAAGCAGTTATATTTTGTAATCAGCTGTAAAAAGTTCGAAGTAATTGCTTTTAAAATAAATAAGTTATCCCAATTCCTGCAAAAGTCCCATATTCGAAGATCTTATGGGTTTTAAGGTGTTTGAGTCCCCTTAAATACCTTCTTACTGATGAAGATTTTTGGTGAGAAAACGGAAAGAATTGTAATATAGATGAAATTATAAATAACTTAAATAATTTGAATAATAAATGCTATAACGTAGTTTCACATGCTATTTAAACCATTTAATTATCTCCTTTTGCTTCCAGAGAACTTCAGTATATCAAACTCATACCTAAGGCTGTCTTATGTATGATCTAGTTTTTCTTTTAAAAAACTTTCAAAATTAAAAGGATTTTCACACATATGAAGCCGTTTTGTACCCGAACCAATAAGATAATTAAATGTTCAACTGAATGTAGTACGTTGTAAAACAACGGAGGAGCGATCATCATCCTTTCTTTAGTCTCGTCATAAACCGAATTAATTCGAGAGACCCTAAAATTTGATGAAAGGAATTAAAAAAGGGAAAAACAAGATTTGTCCAATTCCAAACCGAGTTTAAAGTTCTGTTGTTACGTTTATCTGACTTATCTCACTTGTCTGACAATAACATCAGAACAATCTCATTGTGACGTCGTGGATGCTTCATTGGGAACGGAATCAACACTGGTATTGGTGATGCATCACTTTAATTACAGCACATACCACAGATACAACATTTAACTAATACATTTAGAAAACTTGAGTACATATCCGAGTTGGTGACACGATCAGAGACGTTAACGAAGATAGCACTCGTCATCACTCGACAAATTTAGTCTCCACACCTCAGCTCGCTGGCGGAGCTTCCCAAACTCCCCCTCTGACTGACGTTCGACCAGAAACCTCTTCTCTTTACGCATGCGTATTATTCAGTTAAGTCGTTGCCATTCACAGTTCTTTAAAATATGAATTAAAAATGAATTATAGTCCTCGTAGTGTGATCTCTAGTCGAGAGCATCATAGATCTTTCTAGTAGAGAGTTCAGGAGCGTTCTTTACAGAGTAACTCCTTCCGCCTCCAGATTTTGTTTTCCTCGGACACAAAGGAAACAAAACTTTTTTTTAAGTTACTACAGGATAAAATACAAGTTCAGGCTGGCGTTCGCTACACACAAACACCTTCCGCCTCCAGTTTTTGTTTCTGCGGACGCAGGAGAAGTAAAACTTCACAGTTCACAGTTTCTGGTTTCAAAAGAGATTGTTCAACATTTTAGCAGTTAATTTTAAACCACACTGTTAAAAAAGCTCTCCACTCTCATAACCAGACCATCATAAAAAAAAACACATATAAAAATACACATACAATATATGAAAAACCAAAACAAAAATTTTTGTCTTTAAGAATAAAGCTAACAATTTACTATATAGTATTAATTTAAAAAAATACAATATACATAATCAAATAACAAGACAACTTAAAAGAAATGATAACTAGTCTATTTAACTGGCATATACAGAGTTTCTACTTAAGCAGTCTACATTTAAGTTGTCACTTCCCTTTTTATGATGTATCGTAAAATTATAAGATTGCAAGGCTAAGGCCCAGCGTAATAATCGACCGTTTCTACCTGCATTATTTTTTAGCCATACTAGGGGATTATGGTCAGCTTGAATTGAAAAGTTAGTCTGCTCATCTATATACCCTTTCAATTTTTTTATTCTATACAGAATTGCAGCACACTCTTTTTCAGTGGTGGAATACTTCCGCTCACTATCAGTAAATGTTTTACTGAGATACAATATGGGATGTTCTTTTCTTTATCATCCTTCTGGACTAAAACAACACCATATCCTTGATCTGATGCGTCTGTCTGTAGTATAAATGGTTTAGAAAAATCGGGTGCATGTAGCACAGGCCTACTAGATAGCTTTTCTTTAAACGATTTGAATGATTCATTACATTCATCATTCCAAACAATTTTACCCTTTTTCTTATTCCCTTTTAACAAATCTGTCAAAGGTGCGGCTATAGCAGAAAACATAGGTATGTATTGTCTGTAGTATCCAGCTAACCCTAAGAAAGCTCTAATCTCAGTTTTAGTTGTGGGAACAGGAAAATTTTGAACCGCTTCGATTTTTAGTTCTGCTGGAGAACGTTTTCCTCGACCTACTATGTGACCGAGATATTGCACTTCTTCTTGTGCAAACTTGCACTTAGAGGGTTTAGTAGTTAAATTGGCTTTTCTTATTCTTTCTAAAATTTCATGTAAATGTTGTAAATGTTCCTCCCACGTTTCAGAAAAAATAGCAATATCATCTAAATAAGGGTTCGCATATTTCTCATATCCGCACAATATTTCGCTCATCATTTTACTGAAATAATAAGGAGCATTTTTAAGCCCAAATGGCATGCGCAAAGGCCTATATACGCCAAAATTTGTAGCAAATGCAGCAATTTTCTGCGCCCTAGGGGTCAGCGGAATTTCCCAATAACCTTTCGTTAAGTCTATCAAGGTGATAAATTTCGCTGCTGCAACAGTTTCAACACGTTGCTCTATATTGGGGATCGGATAGAACTCAGTACGCGTTATTTCGTTTAACTTTCTGTAATCAATACACGGCCTAGGATCCCTACCTGGTGCTTCAACAAGGATCATGGATGAAGTATACTCAGAGGGCTCTGGTTCAATAATCTTGTATTTTAACATTTTTTCAATCTCGACTTTAAGAATTTCGTTCTGTCGATTTTTCATTCTGTAAGGCTTATGCTGTACGCGTTTATCACTAATTAGTTCGATATCATGTTCGACTAAATTTGGTTTCCCTGGAATATTCGAAAATATAGCAGAAAACTTTACCAACAACTTTCCCAACTGCAGGATTTGTTCATCACTAAGTCTTTGTTTAAGATTATCTTTTGATATTATTTCATTAATATCAAACACATTGGGGTCGGTTAACATATAAGGAAAATCCTCCTCTAATTCCGAGGGTTCAACTATCTCCTCGTTGTCAAGGAGCACCATATTCAAAAGTTCAGATCTCTTACGATAAGGTTTTAACATATTGATGTGATACACTTTATTCCCTTCCTGATTCCCTTCAAAACTAACCACATAGTTTGTTTCTGATAATCTTTTCTCTATTTTTCCCGGCCCTTTCCATTGAGGAGAGAGTTTATGTGGTTGATTCGCTGCTAATACTAATACAGAATCTCCTGGCTGGAATTCCCTTTTCACGGCATTTTTGTCATACCATTGCTTCCTTTTGTCTCTCACCTCTTCCATTTTCTCTGTAGCTAATTCTCTACATTTCTTTAACCTATTGATTAATTCGAAAACATATTCTATTACGGTATCTTCTTTTTCCTGAGAATCTAACCATTTCTCATACAATAATGCAACAGGTGTTCTGAGGTTGGTCCCGTACACTAATTCAGCTGGACTAAATCTTGTACTATCATGCGTTACTGTCCGCAGGGCAAAGAGAGCGGCAGGTAATTGTACTTCCCAATTTGGGGCAGCATCAATACATAATACCTTTAAGACCCTTTTTATTGACCTATGGAACCGTTCTACAGGATTGCTCTGGGGGTGGTAAACCGAACTTCTGGAAATTTTTATAGCAAACCTCTTCAAAAATTCAACGGTTAAGCGACTCATGAAAGATTTTCCTTGATCAGTTTGAACCTCCCTTGGAAAACCCATCCGACTAAATACCTGCAAGAGTGCACTTACAACAGATTTCGACATTATATCCGGTACCGGGACGGCGTCAGGATATTTAGATGCTAAGCACATAACTGTAATAAGATATTTATTACCTTCAGTAGATGTAGGCATAGGCCCGCAAGCATCTACATTAACCTTACTAAAGACTTCAGATATCACAGGTACTATTACCAACGGTGCTTTCTTTTTGTCACTTGCTTTTCCTACACGTTGACAGGAGTCGCATGTTTTAACGAATTCCTCATTGTCTTTATAACAATTTCGCCAGAAAAAATGTCTTAGTAACCGGTCTTTTGTTTTCAGAACTCCTAAGTAACCTGAAGTTCCTTCATGACAAATTGCTTTAATTTGCTCTCTGAGGTTTTCTGGAACAACAATTAAATGTTCTTCTCTTCCTAACTTATTTACCTTCTTTTTTACTAAAACCCCATTTTTAATCCCATAACTTGTTTTACTTCCGCTTTTTATTAGTTCTAATAAAGGCGCAAGTTCTTTACTTTTTTGTTGTTCATCAATAAAAGTACTTGAGTCTATTTGAATCGCAGGACTTGTGGGGACACAAAGGTTGACAGGAGGTAATATCTCTTTGTTTTCAGACCTCTCATGAGCATCGTCCTCCTCTTCCAATTCTAACTCATTCTGCTCAGAATTTTGATTCGTCTCACTTAAATTTTCTGCTTCCTTAAATTGTCGTGCTTGAGATCGAGTAACGACCGCATTAACATTACCGACATACGACGAATAATTTTGCTCAGTTCCTCTGAGAAAAGCCGCTGTCTGGTTGCCTAATATATATCGTCCTTGGTCTAAGTGGTCTCCTATAACAGCTGCTTTGGTGGTTACTGTACCCAAATCGCATTCAATATCTATTTCAGCAACAGGTAAACAAGTCATATGATCATCCAACAAATGTCGAACCCACACATGTTCCCCCTTCATTCTATCTCTGTCTACATATTTCTGACAATCTAATATCTACCGTTGCTCCTGTATCTCTTAGAATAGGTACTTCAAAACCATTTACTCTTCCATTTAATGTATAGGGATCTAACAGATTCTTCTCTGATCTCCCGCTTATCCGATACAAATCTGCCTTTTGAGTTTTTAAATTGGGGCACTGAGGACGTAAATGGTCAAAAGATCCACATTCATAACACTGGAGTCTTTTTCTCCAATCAAAATTTGAGTCCAACTTTTTCCTAACTTTGCGTGCATCATCATCTTTTTTAAATTGTGTGCCTTGAGGGTTTTTTTCTATTTTTGAAAACGTTACCAGTGGACTGAAAAACACCCATTTGTCTACCTGATATTTTCGTTTCCAGTTCACCCAATTTCGTTTTCCCAACCATCGTCTTTTTCGCATCTTCAAATTCCTCTATTTTACCCACCAACTGTTTTGGTGAAGTGATCGTGGCCCATTCATCTATAAAATGTTCCTTAAACTCATTAGGCGTGCGCCTTTTAATCTGATCTACCAACATTAAATCCTTGAGTTGCTCAAATGTTTCGATTTTTAATCCCTTGAGCCACCCATCTAAAAATGTTTTAATTTCGTGATAAAAATCGTACCACGTAGCATCCGGATTTTTCTGAGTTTTAACAAGAAGTTGCCGAAACTTCTCAGCACTTAACTTAAATCTTTTAAGTAGTAATTCTTTAATATGTTGGTAATCTCTAGCCTGTTCTTCAGGCTCCCTAGCAATTATATTATTTACCTCAACCGGAAGGACACCAATGAGATATGACACCCATTGATCCGTGGGCAATTTTAAAACTTTAGCTTGCCTCTCAAAAAGTTCTAAGAATAAACTGATATCATCACTTAGGCATAAGTTTCTGAAAATTCTGATTAAATACGGTTTCACCTCCAGGTTTAGCAAATTCAGTGTTCTGTTTTGCTTTAAGGCATTCTAGTTCTAACTGTTGCTTTTCAATTTCTTTATTTTGTTGTAGTATCTGAAATTCCCTCTCCCTAGCTTCCTGTTCTAACTGTAATTCTTTTGCTCTTGTTTGCTTCTCTAAGTTTTCCTTTTCTATTCTATCAGTCATAATACTTTCTAACAAATTTTTAACAAATTTTTCCTCATAATTTTTACTATTCGTTATTAAATGTTTTAAATCTATTACTTTCATATCTTCTAAAGCTAATTCCCCAAGTTCTGAAGCGACAAGGAATAGATCCCTTTTCTTAGCTTTCCCCAGAAATGCCATTTTCACAAAAGTAATTGTTCAAAACAAGTAACTCAAATAGTTATTCACAAATAATACACATAAAAATATATCAGAGATATAAAAAACACTTTCTTCTTGCTTACAAAATTAGGCAAATAAAAATAAAAGATTAATAAAAGCATTAATCATTTTGAATTTATTTCCATTCAAACATAAAGCAAATAAACATCCTTACTGAATACTTCGTATAAAAAAAATAATAACAAATTCTTTTCATTTAGTACAGCCAGACAGAAAAAACCCAGAGTGGCGCCAATAAATATAAACACCTTTAATTAACTATCGTTTTCATGACAGCTACTTCCGTTAGCAACCACATGGCCAACGCAAATACTACGTAAATCGATAGGCGCAGCAGGTTTAAATCAGAACACTATTAGAACATTTCTTTACTGCTCAAAGCTTTAAAATTAAAAATGAAATGATAAAATTTAACACTCTACTTATCAGAAAATACACATCCTATTAAAATACAGCACAGGTGTGCTTTCATAAGAAAACCAAAGTAACAAGTTTTTAATATATTCAACAACTTATTTCATTCACAAGAATTTAACATAAATTTTCTTCTAATGACTTAGAAATGAAAATTGCAATATTGCACTGATGTGCTTTCACATATACACAAAATAAACAGTTCAGATTCTATCACACCAATTTATAACGAAACGTTAAACATAAATACACTGATGTGCTGTTTATTTACGGGAATGGATTTTTCCCATTATCATACAAAAGAAAAATATCTCGTTAGATATATAAATGCAACACTTTGATTTTTTTTAAAAAAAACTCTTATGCACTGACGTGCTATAAAATGCACTGATGTGCTACGTGTTAATGGGAAAATGTTTTCCCGAATATACCACAAAAGGAAAATATCTTGTTAGATATATAAACCAAACACATTGCTTAAACTCGTATGCACTAACGTGCTACTTCTGCTTTGGGAATTGATTTCCCAAATAAGTAAAAAATAACTACATTATACACTTCAGGCCTGGAAATGAATATTGTGGAGAACACATACCTGGTCTCTTGTCACACATATCTCGGTGGGACCTCCAATTTTTATTTCTTTTTCGTCTATGACGTCGTGGATGCTTCATTGGGAACGGAATCAACACTGGTATTGGTGATGCATCACTTTAATTACAGCACGTACCACAGATACAACATTTAATTAATACATTTAGAAAACTTGAGTACATATCCGAGTTGGTGACACGATCAGAGACGTTAACGAAGATAGCACTCGTCATCACTCGACAAATTTAGTCTCCACACCTCAGCTCGCTGGCGGAGCTTCCCAAACTCCCTCTCTGACTGGCGTCCGACCAGAAACCTCTTCTCTTTACGCATGCGTATTACTCAGTTAAGTCGTTGCCATTCACAGTTCTTTAAAATATGAATTAAAAATGAATTATAGTCCTCGTAGTGTGATCTCTAGTCGAGAGCATCATAGATCTTTCTAGTAGAGAGTTCAGGAGCGTTCTTTACACCATGAAATTCACCATGGCAAGGAGTGCAAGATTGTGCCTATCGTTGGCAAGCGTCTTGAGCACCGTAGGTCACCGTATGACATTGTTGACTTCCACCCCTCCCCCCGATTTTGATACAGAGCACCCCGGGAAGACGGTTCCGAGGATATCCCATACCGCTTTCCCTACCACCAACCTCTCGAGAGGATTTTCAGATGCCACGTATTTAGAGTGTCCCCATACCGCACAGACACTATACATTTACAGACATCCATGCCTTTTCCGGGATTCGAACCCGGGCCATTCGGTACGGCAGTCAGGGTCGCTAACCGCTATCCCGGTTGAGCAGCACGAAGTTCTAGTGACTGATAAAAGTAAAGAAACTCGTAAAAATGTCATTTTTTTAAACTTTTTAATTACAAATACACAATTAATAAAATTGCATAATTGCTATTATTGAATCATATTTTCGTTAAAAATTTGTATTTTTCTTGCATTATAGTTAAGCAACAATTTATACTAAAACTCTTACTCCTTTAATAATAAAATAAATTCTTGATCACATGGAACATATGAATTCGAGTGCTTTCTCTCGAATTTATGGCAACATTAGAGTCATTAGGGTTTTCGATGCTGAAAACGAGAAAAATGTGCATTGCTCTTTCCGGGATTCGAACTCCGGACCTTCCGAATACGCGTTTAGCGTATTTCCGATTACACTATGAACGCATGCGGGAAGGAGGGAGAATATGCCTTATGTACTCCCTCCTGTTAAAGGATGACTCGGGATAAGAGCACCTAGCCGCCAAATCCTGGTGGTGACGAATTATCGTTCACCAACATTTTGTTCAAGTGCCACTTGTAACCCTCGCTAGAGCTCTAACCCTGGACTCCGCCGTTAGACTCGTCAGAAAGGCCTAAGAATCACAAGAACTTCAGCTAACGGTTAAAACCAACTTTTTTCAGCATTTAGAAAAGGAAATTAGATCTCGCAAGAGGTTAAATATTTAAACATTAACGCACACACGAGCCGACGTCAAGCATCAGCAACGAACAAGCAAAAATGTGAGAAGTACGTAGTAAGGTAAGTTTCGAGAAAAAAGGTCAAGTTTTTAACCTTGCGCTATGGCGAGCACATATGCATATTGTGCAGTGAAGATGAAGAATATTGCCACTAACTGCAATGAGGATTTCAGCCTTGTACCTTATACATTATCCTCTGTAAATTGGATGATTGCCAAGGATTTCCACTTTTGCAGAGGACAGAGCCAATAGCTTCGAGTTTACTCATTCACAAAAGAATAACTAATTTGTTGGACACATTACGAATACCACATCCTCTTCGGAAAGCCTTTTGTATTTTAAGCTTGTATAAAGGATTTGTTATAACTACCCGGTATGATTTCACCAAACACCACATACTCTCAAAGAGAATACGGCATATGTATCACTTACCACTATGTAATTTTCCCCTTAATAGAGTCAATAATGAACAACTATTAATAATCATGCTTTGATTTCCTTCATGGTTGAGAGACTGATTCTCTTCCAGCTATTATGAAAAGCAAATATAATATCATACGTATGATATCATCCGGAAATCAAATTATAACAAAATTTTAAATATGGATCACTCGACACTTTTAGAGAGGTATTGTTTTCTGTATTCAAGGTTCTCTTCCTTCTGGCATTCGTTCTCCTACACTGCTTTAAATCTGTAGAATAACTTATTAGAATAAAGTATTTGCATTTTATTATGCATGACTTGCTTAAAAACTTTATAACTGTCAGCCTAAATTCCACGCTTTAGATATCACTTCCATAATGCTGTCCTATCCTTCTAAAAGAAAAGAACTCTAAAAATCATTTCTTGAATAGTTTAATAGTGGGTGGCGATACATAAATGCACAATTGATGTTAAAGCCCGCTGCCGAGAGATTTAGAAGTTTAATCCATTTATTGTGCTCTCGCTTTAATTTTTCTCCAACTGTAAAAAATTCAGTGCCGTCAGTACAGTTTCTAAGGGGATTATCACCACCCTTTTATAGTGAAGAAATGGGAGTGAAAATTATGTACATTTTGAAATCTTGAGTGGAGCATATGATTTGATTTTCGACTGCCTCGAGATATATTTTCCTTGAGATTTCAGCCATTCTGACGATTTTGTCTTATTATTTCAACTCTGTATTTCTCTTGCCAGAAGAGCAGAACATATTATTTACCACGGATATATTTTTTATATAAAACATTATTTTTTATTACATTATTTAGCGGAAAAATAATTTTCTATGCAAAGCGATTTTTTTCTATCTTGCTGGTGAAGTATATTATAGCAAAGTATCTGAGTACGTAATTTTCCACAGTAACACTGTAGACTTGCAGAAATAAAATGGCGATGCATTAAGCAAAGTATTGTAAGCGTTCCTCATTTAAACTAACAAAACTATAAAAAATTTCATATATTTATGGGTTCAGAGAAATTACTATTCACTTAAAAAAATAATTCACATTATTTTAATTTTCACACCATAAAATATAGCGGTTATCATTAATTAGGAAAAGTCACAAAATGGCGATTATTCAAAAAGTTACATGTAGAATTTAACGAACAGAAGGATACCTAGAGCAAATGATGCCTGGAGGTCATTGTTACAAATTGGCAATTACTACGCGCTATTACTGGTAATTCGAAAGATTTTAGTTGTAATGTACTGCGGGAGCGAGAGGCACGAGAAAATGCATTGGCAACAAATATTGTAGTTATGAGAAAGCATCGAAACTTTCTGCGAAAGAGCAGACTTTCCTATCTGGTCAGAGAACTGTAAGAAAAACGGTCATTGGTTCCGTTAATCTGCAAATTACTGAGAAGCTAAATAAAAAAAATCGAAAGAAACAAAAAAAGCTACTTTTGGGGAAGTACGAATTGCCAAATTTTAAGAATACAACCAAAAGAGTTGCGTTTCAATTAAAGACGAAGACAAAGTCGCAGAAAAGTATTTAAAAAATTCTCAAACCCATGCCAGAAAAGAAGACCTAGACGTCTCGGATTCCCCACGCAACTTCAACCGTGCCCCAAACCATATTTAAGCTTGCAACATTTGCTAGAGCATGCTACTGATACGGCATTCCTGACGAGCTGCCTCGCATCAACATCAATACGCCATTTGAGGAGTGACAGTACTGAGAAAGTAACGGAAAGTACAGAAGAAATTAAGAAATGTGTAGATTCACTAGTTATCTTAGACAGAGGCAAAGATCAAAGGGAGTAAAGAAAACTGATTAAAAATCTGCAGAACTAAGTAGACAAAGAAGAAATCAAGCTTCAGGATCTATATTTTGGTAGAATAAAGGACAAAGAATTGGCCATGGAGGACACGAAAGATGGTAAATACGACAATCTAAAACGGAAGAACATATATCGATTATTCTAGAACCGGGGTGTACATTGGAAACTTTTTTACATGAAACCCTGCAACGTCTAGGATCAAGGAAGTTATTTTGATTTTTCTGAATGTGAAAACATTGATATATATAGCGGTTGGATGCGACGGGACTTATATGAATACAGGAAATTCAAAGATGTCATTTGTTTACAAGAGAAGAAATTTGAAAGATCTTTGAAGTGAATCCTATGTCAACGAGCTAAAATTATGGCACACTATCTGTATGGATCGCCAGTGAGTTCTCATACATTTTATGGACCTACAAGCAAGAGCGTGGTCAGTTCTGAGCACCTCAAAGCTCTTGATTTTAGACCACTTGAGGAAAATTTGAAATCAGTGGTGGAGAATGATGTAAATCTCAAAACAAATAAAAAATATCAGTGGTATATAAGCCATACTGTTCCTTCGAGTAAATGATCAAAGTATCTAGTGACGCGAAGTCCTGGGAATTTTCTAATGCAAATGGCTCACTATGGCAAAGAGTCCTTCCAGTTTACATAATAAGCAGTAAACCACCTGTCGCAGTGAAGAAAATGGTTTCCTTTATCATAAGAATATATTCTCCAGTGTGGTTTTACATTAAATCAATCCAACCGTTAAATATGATTCCATTAAGATATGAAATACACTTTTGTTCTTTCAGTACCTCAATGACAATCTGATGATCATCGAGAATGGTTCCATTAAGCGAAACGGTTACGCAGCACATCCAGAGAATTTGTCCGTAGCTGTTTTCACAGACAAACGGAAATACATTCGAGAGTTAGGTGCGCGAAGAATTCTTTCTGTGAGGTCTCGGTCAAAGGAGCCACCCCTACCAGTACGCAAATTCAAGATTCTAGTACTCAGTGTCGATGCGCAACACTATATCTACCTCATCGACTGGCTGCATTGTTAAGTTACAGAGCCACTTCTTATATCGAGCGATGATTTGAAGCATTGTATCAAGGAAAGCTCCCCACTTCTTTTATGCACTTTCACCTTAAGATATACTATCCTGTTGATCAACATAGGATATATAATATCCTGGGATAATAAGCAATGCTTAATATTCTGTAGTAAAATTGCCAATATTAAAAATATTTGGATGTCGAAAACTATGATTTATTAGAACCAAATATGAATTAAATTGTGAATGTGATTTTTCCGCAGTAACTATATGATAAAGACATACAGCTTAATTACTTGCATTATTGCATACTGCTAGAATAAATAAGTGCGTTCACATGTGAATTTTTTTTATTTTTTAGTTGTAATTGTAGAAACTGATACTTATCATAAGATTTAAAAAAAAAAAAAAAGCTGTCAGCTAATCACTCAGCCTACAAAGAGGTTCTTTCAAGCTCATCGCTCTGAACCGTAATACAGGAAACAAATGGCTATCTGTATGTGTCGCAGCGAATAGTTTCCTTTCTGGCACTTAATGAACGGAATTTCAGCTAGAATTTAACATGGTTGAATAGTGCCCAAATATTATTTTTGCTGGATTGTTCTTCAAATGGCGGAAAAAACCTGCTTCACTCTTCAAGAATCATGGAATGACTATAATGTTTCCAATAGAAGACTGCAGTTTCACATAAAAGTATAAATGATGTCAACTTGCAGACATCTTACAACTTCTTTTCATGACAAAAGAATAGGAAAAATGGAAGAACTTTCATCTGAGACTGACAAGAGAAAAAGAGGTTTACCCGTAGCGACATCTCTCTCGCCTCTCATGTTATTCAGGAGAGAGAAAGAAGCCAGTCAGACTAGGTATTTATTCCAATCAACTCTCTCACAAAGAAGAAGAAACAATCGAAGTAAAAATGTAAACTTGCTTTCACATATGTGTCTTGGCCTTTCAAGAAATGGATATTGCTCCTATTTACATGGACTATGAATACAAAGAATGTGAAGGCCTAGCTAAAAAAAAGGAGCAATAATGTAAGAGTTAAATATTATTATTCTAGTAATTTATAGAGGATACTAAAGTTTGGTAAATTATTTTTAGAACATGAAGGAATTCCGGAAAAATTACAGAAAATAAATGAGTTAGCCTACAGCGACGTTAGTAAAATGCAGAACAGTTCTTACCAATTAACTCTATGAAGTCATTAGGGCTTTTAAGCAGAAAGCATGAAAAATATCCAATGCCTTCACCGTGACTCGAACCTGGAGCTCTCGAATACACGCCGAGTATGCTACCGTTACACCACGAAGGCATGCTGGATTGAAGGAGAAAATATCTTAACAAATATTCAGCTACTAAACAGCGTGCGGAATTATTAAAGTAAGAAGAGATCAACAACTTCCAGATGCGTCAAGCTACGTTTCATCAGATAGAGTAAAGCATTGAAAGTGCAATCATATATGCCAAGCAAATAGAAAACATCAAAGCAATTCTCGAACCCATAAAAGTAGAGATGCTGGAGGAAATCAAAAAAGTGAAAAAGCTGAAAGTACCAAAATTAAACAGATGAATGCATATAGATGATATATCTATAATGAAATACGATACTTTAAAGTGCGAAATTCTGAGAAAAATAAAAAAGAAACAAAAAAAAAAAAAAAAAAACTATCTCTAGATGTAGTTGGAAAATAAGACGAAAAATATCAAATAAATCTGAAATTAAATCGTATCACAAGATGAAAGTCTCCGTATGCAGACTATTTTTCAGAATATGTTTCTCAGACTGATGAATCCATTTTATCTTACTTCAGTTTAATATGGTACCGGTAAATGACGCTAATGTTTTCTTGAAATGGATAAACTTGCGTTTTGTGCGACTAAAATACTGTGAAAAGAGGTTATAGTCTTATAAACAGCAGTTTTTTTAATATGTAACAACTTCCTGCAGAAAAGCGCGTCTTGGTTACAAAGGTTACAAAATGATTCCAGAACGATGTGATAAATCACAATCAGTAGAAATGCGTATAGACATGCCAAAACGTAATCTATTACACTATTGCTTGAGTTTTTGTTGTGATTAAATTTAGATTGGAAAGTGAAATTGAACTACTGCGCGAATTCATTTTGAGAACATTATTACCGAAGCTTTGCGGTGGGTGGTGCGATGAAAATAGAAATCTAGATGTTTCTGAGTAAACATTATAGGTTTAAGAGCAAATAAGCAATCTTACTAAAAGGGCCAGATAAAAGAATTTGCTTCAGTCTAACATTCAAGCAGAAAATAAATGTTAAGGTTGCCATTCAACAAGTGACACAAAAACATACTTCTTGCAAAACATAAAAGAATTTTGAAAGATTTACTTGAAGTTAATGATGATACAAGAAACTCACGTTGATTAATCCTGACTTCGTAAAGCAAAAAAGACATGAAATCCAAAAGAACGGCAAAAAATATTATTTTGCAAGGAACAATAAATCAATTTCAGGAATGTAAATCTCATTTCAATTTTTGTTCTTATTTCTCCTAAACTTCAAAAATTCAGGATCCTAAACTTCAGGATCTTAAAGATTAAAGCTAGTTGACTTTTTTCTTGGGGCTTAGGAGACATTCAAAAAAATATATGCATGCCACTTACTGATGTTTCTTGTATCTCTTAATTATCACGTTTTTGATCATCGCCTTCTTCCAGGATTTACTACTTGAGTGGATTTCCATTTACTGATTAGTATTTATGTTTCCTAAACTTTTAATACTTTATCTCTTTTGTGTATTTTCAAAGTAAAATATGCTGAAATTCTTCTCTGCCTTAGTAATAATATTTAAATTTTCATGTACTTTTTTACTGTTTGTAAAGCACTTGACGGTCTGAGAGTGTGATATTCCAACAACTGTTGTTTCATTTACATTAAAAATAAAAAGAAATTAAGGTTGAAAACATAAGTTACAATTTTCTAAGAATTGCATATAAATATTAAAAGAACAGATAATTTTTGTTCAATGTGGCAAAAAAATTAAAAACATTTAAAAGGACTGATTTGATTATTACAAAGTTAATTCGTACTAATTTGCAAACGTGTACCCCACCAGAACATCGAGTGACAAAGTTAACAAAGCAGGCTTATCCTGATAAACATACAGTATAATATATTTCCTAGGTGAAACACAGAAATTTAAATTTACTGTTGTAAAATATTAGTAAGAAAATCAGATGGAAACAAAATATATTTATTACAGAAATATGTACACTCTGAGTCTGAAATAAAGATGATATTAAGAAATTTTGAATAGCGATATTAATTGAATAGTATTTATGAAATTAAGCTCAGTGTATATGAAATAAATTTTAAACTTCAACTTAATATTGGTGTTAATAAAATTATAAGTGTTAAATACAAGTTGAATTTCATTACTTACCTAAAGTTAAAGAATTAATTGTATTTTTATGCATAAAATTTTTTTATTACATTAACCACTTTCAAACTAAGTTTTGAAAGTTTTAAAAATTAATTTGAACGAAACTAATTTTTAAACTAAATCAATTTATGCCTTACTTGTATTAATGTACTTTTGTATACTGAAACACTATTTTTGGTTTGGGTTATTGTATATTTGGTTATTGTATGTTACGTTATTTTTGGATCCTGAAATAGGTGTACAACATTTATTTTAATTTGAAATCATTAGAAGGAGAGTTTGCTTGCTCTTTTAATTGTTCTAAAAGCTAAGAAAAGGCCTCAATTCATTATGGCGACATTCATAATTAGCCCTAGTCACTATCATTACTCAGTACTTGCTTTTCATCTTGCGAGTAAAGTAGATAAAGTATAAGAGTTTATTGTTTTGAGGCAAATTTATTGCTGTACGGGCTTGAATTTCAGTCCAAGATTGCAGACATGCTAATCTAAATCATTTAATGTGTGTAAGTTTAATTTTTTTATGTTTAAGATCTTTACATCCACGAGGAGCAAATGACAGTTTTATGTTTGCTATGTAAATATATAAAAATCTTAAAACAATATTAGATAAGTGCGTTTCATATATGTCTGAGAGCTTGCTTGCAGTAATAAAAGCGAAAGAAAAATAAAAATTAAAAAAATACCATTTTGTACCATGGAAAAAAACTTTTATTAGCTTTCCTGTAAACTAAGCCAATATAAAGTCCAAGAAGTGGCATATGGGTAAACCCACATAAAGGAAACTCCCAATTTACTTAAATCTCAACCCATAAAAACGAACCCCAAGCATTTTGCGGATGGATCGTCCCACTTTGGACGTTAAATTCAAGACTTCCAAATGTGCTCATAAATTTAAAGTTTCATTTTGAAGGAATTATAGTCTGCCAGTCCTAAAGAAAGACTTCTATTGGACAGTAGTCTACTGTGATCGATAAAAATAGCAGGCGTTGCTGCAGAGGATCGTTCTGGTGAATGAAGTAAAAAGATAACATTACTGCATGGCATACATATTGTTACTAATTGACATAGTCCAAAAGATGAGCGATATAATGAAATATAAAACAAACTGTTAAAGCATTTTTCGGTTAATTTGTAATGAAACGTCAAATTTGTCACTTTCATCTAGTTTCAAATATCTTTGGTTTTATGGATGATTATATGTGTTTAATACTTTATTTTGATCGTTTTCTTAGAACAATATAATAAAAAATCATTATTACCGTTATTTTAATCTTCCTATTGCGTCTTATGTAATACTAAATTCCATACTGAGAAATTTGATTCAACAATCAATTCTGTTATTACTTGCTTGGTTATGCTATTTTATTTCATATTCCTCTCCTAAGCACTATCTTCCTTGTAACCATGGAATAAATATTAAAATTATTTATTAGGAATCCTCATTACATAAGTATACATGGCGCTATTAGAAACAAGACAATAATTACAGGTCTTGTGAAAAAGTTCCATTTTAAGCAGAAGTATGTAATATTTTTAATTAATTACTGAATATTCACGCACAACTTATATAAGATAGCCTTCGTTGAATACCCCTAAATTAGATTAATACATACTAAATTCGGTACATAGCATCTTTTATTGATTTAAGTTTACTAGTTTGTGTTAAACTTTTTTATTAAAATTTTATGTAATTTTTTATATATAAAATATATATTCGTAATATAAAATTACAAATAATAACCAGAAGTATACATTTTTATCCCCGAATTTAATTATTATAGGAACTAAACATTCATTTTATTATTTAATCGTTTTAAGCAGATAAAATTTAGGAAAAAAGACATCCAGAATACTTTCGCAAAAAGGCATCTCTAATTATAAGATTTAATATACTAAGAATTTGTTTTGTTTTAAACAAATATGATAACAGAAAATGTCCACTTAAAAATAAATATATATTTTATTTGAACCAAAATCTCTTTCACCAGATTTTAAATGATGCAAACTAAGAATGTAACATAAGCTGTATAATTATATACAGTAGCGTCATTAGGTTTCTTCTGAAAAAGGAGAGGTGAAAAATGTGCAGTGATCTCGTCGGGACTCGAACCCTGAACTGCTCGAACATACATTGAGTGGGCTTCCAGTTTCACAACGAAGCTATGTGGATTTAAATAACAATAGAAAAATTTTAAATGTTTGTAGTAATTTTACTTAATTTTATCTTTCATTTTCTCTTCACTTAAAATTTCCGACTATTTGTTATTGTTGTGTTATTTGAGCACCAAACTTACTTATCCAAAGAGTACTTTTACATTTCTTTAAAAATTAGAGGTAAAATGAATCCTGATTTCCCTGGAATCCGAATTCAAACGGCTCTCGAATCTCAAACGTTTTGAACATTTCATCTATGACGGAGAAGAAAAAAAAGGGGAAATACTTTTCTTAAAAGCGTTTAATTAAATCAAAATCTAAAACATGCATTTTATTAAAATTTTTGAATGCTCAGTTTCGTTTCTTAAAATAATTTGGAAAAAATATTTGAAAAACAATTCGTTTTCATTATATTTTCCCATTCCCATTATCGTTTTATATAAGAGAAAGTACAGCTTGGACAGGATAACTTCGATAGTTAATACATGGAGGAGAAACTGAAATAAAAATGGAATGGTAAATGCTGTCCAGAAACTGAAAGAAAAATTTGGCATTTAGAGCTTTTACGAGATGATATTTGGGATCAATACCCAGGGAAATTGCAAAAACGTGCACTCTTCTTTTAATTAACTCTTCTTTTGTACGTCAATAAAGCAAATACTTCCAAAGTTTTGACTTTAAATGCATTAAATTCAAAAGCTCGCAGATATAGGTTTTTGTATCAGGTTTTAAAAGATTCGAACGATGAAAAATTCGCAAAGACTGGAGTTTTTGAATCTCGATTCATTTTCAGAACATTTGAGATTCGAATGCCCTATCTCTAACTAACCTTATTCCTTAATTTTTTAGTAAAATACTATTGACACATGAAAGATTTAGACTAGAATAAACTAAAATAGCTTTTCCAACTGTGCAAGTAAATTCTAAAATTCTTAAATGCTAATTCAGAGTGGCTGTTGTGATCCTGCGTTTTTGCATTTAATAAGCTTCATGCTATTGCAACCAAGTTTATGAATAGGAAAATATATAAACTAAAAAGTATCACAATGGATGGTAATGAAATATTTTATTATGTTCCGTCTATTTGAGAACTACCTTTCAAAACTTTTATTAGATTGATAAGATAACGTATTTCTCTTGTAAAAATTATAAACTTCTGAAATTATAGACCATTTATACTGAAATTCAATCAGAAACTTTTATTAAACTTCCATTATTCATCAGTAAGCAAAGGAAATGATTATAGGATGGATTTTTTAACTAAAAATATCAACATAAATAAGAAATGAGACAATATATAACGGTAAAATTTAATCAGCCATTATATTAAAGCATATCGAATAAAGATAACATAAATCACAGATTGTAAAAGAGATGTCTTATATTAAAGCCAGCAATGTCGAACCACTAGTATATTTAATTTCCGACTTACTACTCTATACCTTCAGGAAATAATTCAATTAATTGATTATGAATACTATGATTAAATTAGGAGAGAACCAAACAGATATTTTTGACGATTCAAATATTTCCCTATGAAGATATTAATGCTATCCGCATCGACATGAAACTGCAAAATTTATGCCTTCCAAAACAGCCAATTAAAGATAGGTATGCGCTTAAAAGTCTCACTTCTCGAGCAACAGAACGAAATCAATAAGTTAAATATTGCCTTAAACTATTCATTAAATTAATAGTGCCACCATATGACGTTTCCCGAAGATTAGGCGGAACTCAGAAATGTAAAATAATATTTCGAATTGATAATAAACTCAGTCTGATTTTCACCTAATATTTTCTGTAACGAAAGCGTCGTGAATCAGAAAACATGAAAGGAATAACAACTTACGCGTAATACATGCAGTATAAAAAATTCAACTAAAGCTGAGTATTTAAAATTTAGCGCAGGAATTTGCCAAAGGTGTCAAATATATCAAAGGTATCCGATATTCAGGAAAGCGAGTTTTAATTTTCCTTTAACATCAAGCAATTCTTCTTAGCTCATACATTAAACGGATGTTTTTTAACCGAACTCAACAAAACGTTGAGCTACTTTGATCAAAACGAACGGCTAGAAATTTCAGATCACCACACATGATCACCACACGTATTCCGCACTTACTGTCAAGTATTTCTACTCCTTAGACGGTATGTTTTAAAGTAAACTATGATCGGTACTTTACGGTTAAAGGGGCGTTTTCCCCCTATGAGCTACTTTCCCTTAAAAAGGTTCTTATCAAGGGCATCCCTCTGCTTAGTTTGATGGCCTGAGTGTGTTTTGCCACCCTCTGCTTAGGTTGATGGCCTCAGTGTGTTTTGCCATACTCAAATAACCTAACCAAGAGATATGTTATAATATTCCTTCTTAGAAACTTATCCTTTTTAATGCAGCTTACCACTGGCAGAAGAGGTAAAAGTGCTGGACATTAACAGTTCGATCCGGATTCGAATTCCTGTAAAAGAAGCTGTATGGGGTCCTGGCTACATGGGAGGCTTTGTGTTCTTTACCTTGTGTAACGTGAATACGAGTAAATTTTCCTAAAACATCTCTCATACCGCAGAAGCCCCCACGCCTGTTTTGCTTTAAACTGGTATCAACGTTTTCAATGCACGTTGAGATAAGTTCTATAAGTATTAGCAGTTCCTTTTTTAAAAGAAATATTTTTCAAAGTGCACTTAAAATATTTCATCTAAAACTTTCAGATGCTAATGAAAGGGATGCCTGAGAACATTTTATTACCTTTATTTAAGTTACCAATAATCAGCTTTCCTTTGAAATTAAAAGGTGATTAGGCTTAACACGCTTGCTGCTGTAAATAGGTATTGATCTCCATTAAAAGTTTATAATTATACATTGATAATGCTTGAGTTCTTCAACGACAGTATGTATACATGGTGTTTCATAAATTTAGATACTTTTAAAAATTCCTAAAAATCAAAAAGTAAGATATCAAAGTGCGGTATACATGTAGAGACTTATCAATAGTAGATTATTTATGTGAGGATCAGTTTTAGCTCTAATTACTTTGACTGTATTAATATCACACTTTACATAAATACAATAAAAATAATTCATGATTATACAGAAGTTAGTATTTGTGTGAATTCGTAAGTGTATTACAATACTTTTATTACCGTAGCAGTCTATCATGAGCTGTCCTTTACACATCCTTCAAAGTATTTTAATTTTCAAACATTACGGTGATATATTAATGATATGACATCATCTATTGGTGAAAATTCGAATTCAAATGAAATTTATCTCACGACACCACTCGGCAGCTATAATAAGTCTTGATCTGTAAATTACACTCCAATATAATATTTTGTTGATTTTAAATGTTTCCAAATAGCATAAAAATTTATTGGGTACTCTATATTGGTAAATTATAAAGATATGGTATTAACCTATCTAATGAGAATGGGTAGAGTTACGTGATCCAGTATTCTCATACCTCTGAATTAATGAATAATTAAATACCTCTGTTCATGCATTTGCTTTAAATTATGCTGCTGTGTAATATATATTCCAAAATAATATGTATTCAAAAGCAAACACAGGCGAGTGTAAGATATAAATACACCCTGGCAAAAAAAAAAAAAAAAAAAAAAAAAAGAAGTCTGAAAGCTTTCAGATTTTATATTACGCCCAAAAGGTTAATGTTTTCTAAGTTACATTTATTTATCAAATATAATGTTCTTCGCACTTAAACAATCAAATTCGATTCAACAGCAGCATCACAAAATAATTTAAAAAAGAGCACATCTTTGGAATTTCCGATACACAGTATCGTGCTCTGGAGATAAAAAGGTTTTTTTCCCTGCAATGTTGCCATTTCTCACTTAAAAATCATTGAGTTTGAAAAGAAAAAATTCGTTACTTTTTTTTAATGTTAAATAGATAATAAAACAAATTTCAAATTCTAAACTTGGGCTTTCAGATGCCCATATTCTAGTGGAGGACTACGTTATTCATAATTTGATAGCTCTAGGTACCGTTGTTTTTCCACATTGCAAGAAATATACATACATTCATGCAGATTCTTGATTATTTAATTTCTTTAAATATAATTCAGGGCTCTAATATTTGGTGGTAACAATTCGAAAAGTGAAACACTGTTTTATAAGATGACGCAAAATATCAAAACTAAATTAATAGCCTTTTCTGGGCAAATTTCCCCTTTGGGCTTACAAAATGGTTGTAATGAAACTTATTCTTCCAAGAAAATAATTACAGTGACAGGCAGACAAGATTATTTTAGTTTGGTATGGTGGCAACCAACTTATAAACAAATTGTTGTAGATTTTTAGGCTTGAAATATTTACATCGTAGTTCGATTGGTTTATTTTTGAGGAAATATTGTCACATTACTTAGCAAAACACTACAGATCAAAAATCCCTTCATCTTCTGACTGTTTATTATTTATTATGTTTACATCAATTGTTTCATATTTCTAAAATGTTTTAAATCTCAAGCTATCTGAATGTTGAAATTTGGGAAACGAACATCATATTAACATTCTTCTAGAAAATACCTAAGCTATTTTGATTATTAAATGATGAAATATATTAAATATTTGAGGTCTCTCCGAGTAATTTACATCGTTTCTAATAGTACATGTATAAATATTTGAGGTCTCTCCGAGTAATTTACATCGTTTCTAATAGTACTTGTATGAGGTTTGAATAACAAAATGATAGATAGCATTTAATAACTGAACATTTAATGCATTTTATAGGTAATTTTTGAACAATAGTATATCTGATATATCGCAAGGTAAATGTCAATTCACTTAACATTCTATTTTTTGAAAATAGGAATTTTACTTTTTTGCATAATCTTCAATTTCGTGATGCAATAAATACTGTACGTCTGAAATTTTATTTATGAAGTTTATAAGGCTACAGCCATGAAATTTTTGCTTCTTCGCAAAAGAGGAGTTTAATTTTAAGAGTGTCCAGCAGAATTTAAGAATTAGCTTGTTAAACTGAATTCTAAAAATAAATTTATTATTAAGTGTAATGCTTATTTAGTTACGAAACGTAGCCTATTTCTTTACAAGCGATGCACAGCGGATCCTATGTTTATAGAATGGAATTTAGTTGAAATGATAGCAAAATTCCTTGCATATTCATGGCAATGCGTGAGAAGGTGCATTGCCACTCACACGCAGTTTTCAGACGCGTAACAATTTTTACACGCTTTTTTCAGTTGTATTTTAGTTGAAAATTTTAGTCTTCGTAAGCAAAAGTACTTGAATAAAGTTGGAGTTCACCTGACCGATTTATATATTAAAGATATCAGAAACTGAAATATACCATTGCAGATGTCTTGAACAAATTTAGCGTCGGACAGAGAATGAATTACTCATTCGAACAATGAAATGCACCAACATATGAGGTAATGCGATTTAGAATATGATAATAATAAAAAAAAACTTATGTGATAAGATTCCATGTTAAACCATTCTAAGAAACAGTATTAAATGACTTCTAGCAAATAAAATTTCTGCGTGCTTTAGCTAGTAATCTGTCAAAGGTTTGGTATAATAACCTATAAAGAACGTTTTGCTAAAAGACTTTACATATATATATTTTATTTGTAATCATGACATTTAATAAAAATTAGCCTACCACAATACCCTGTTCTGAGCATCTGATTCAGAGTGGATGCTGAATCCTACAATATTTGAACGTAACTCCTTACGTTCATATTAAATGGAAACTAAGATGCTTTGGGCGAAATACCTACAAACAGGATAAGGATTAAGTGTTTGCATTAAATGGAGTTCTGAGTTATGTTGGATCTAAGACATAATAGGTTTGTAACTGTAATGTCATAGACAACGTACAAACTCATATACACGTAGAATATATTTACTATATTCATGTAATGAAGCAGAAAACTTAAGGTTCCATTACCTTCACACAGAGCTAAGCTAAATTTACATACGCAGAGCTTCTTAAAAATGAATCTAAGGGTTTTATAAAACTACAATTCATAAAATGTATGATGAAAACTTGATCGAGAGATACCATATTATGCTATTTGCTCTTGTATCGTGTCATCATTAATAGTGTCTTTTTTGTACAAGTACATTTTTTGTTAACATGCTTGTATAAGAACACTTTTGAAGCTCTGCAAATGAAACGGTATTATAAAAATCATTCTTTACACTATATTTTGATACATATAAATATCCTCTATTGACTGTATATGCATCATATATGCTTATACCAGTTTTACATACCAAATTTAATCATCACTCTAATCATCACTTTTAATTGTCTATATCATGACATATTCTATCACATAAATCTGTTCAGAGTTAAAAAAAGTATGACTTCCGTTTTATCAACTTTAGCCAAAATCTAGTTATTCCCAACGATATATCTGGTAAACACTAAAACTGAAAAATTTTTGGATTTTATTTTAATACAGGTTCCATTAAAAACTATTTTGGACTTCAAGTAAATTATCACTTCCGGGTGTCCATTAAAAATTCTTATGGGCTTCTTAAATACTTCTTACGTTTGCCAATTTTACCCTAAACCTAACCAACTCTTTGAAAGAATACATATTAACTACGGAAAACAGGAATTGATGAAAGTTTGATAAAAAAAATTATTGTGGATGAAACACACATACACACAGACAGAAGATGTCATTGTAAAAATGGTAAAAAGGTGTTGCGGAGACCCTAATTCGTGCTCATTTATTATCAAAACTCGCTATTGAATTTTTTGGACAGAAAACATTACCTCCTTCCCTTTATATTAGTGCGAGAAATAAAAAAATTAAGGGACATGCACATTTTAAATTTCTAATATTGTATTTTCGTAATTTAATTAGTATAATGTAACATGTACAGCTCATACAAAACTTTTTAACGCATTCAAAAGCGATATTTAAATTTTAATATACTTGACACTTCTTTCATAAATATAAGTCTATTATATTTTATCGCTTGAAAAACTAAGCAAAATTATTAATTAGTGTGTTTCAAATAAACATTTTACAGTTTGTTATGTTTTTTATTGACTAAATAGTTTGTGTATGTAAATTAGGCATACAAAAGCAAATAAAATAAGAATTAATGTAAGGCACTACGCATCTGTTTCGTCTTACATTCAAATATATTATATGAAATGAAAACCTGTGTCCTATAAAGCAGGCCACCTAAACGTGTGAGGCAACATTCTCGAACGCTTCTATAAATGTGTCTGTATTTGCTTCTTCTTCAAATTTAGAAATATCTTGTAAATCATGATTGAAGAATCCTGCACATATCTCTCTGTGCGCACATATTTTGTAATATGCCTTATTTATGAATGCATTAAAGTCAAAATGATATAACAAAAGTCGTTAATTTTTTCTTTCATATGTACTCCTTTTTGTTGACGACCTTTTTATGAATTCCTATTCCATAATTAACAAAAAAATTATAAGGTATTTCTCCCGCCTTCGTAGTGTAGTGGCTGCACGCTGGGCGCGTATTCCAGAGGGCGATGGTTCTATTCCCGGCGAAGACGCTGCTCATTTTTCATCACTCCTTTAAAAATAATCTAATGTCTCTACAGAGTTATGACAATTATACTGCAAGAATTTAATTACTGAAGACATTTAAATATATGAACATTGTTCAAAAATGCACATTTTCTCCAAAAAATATTTCTTTTTGTTAATTTTCCTTATTGTATTCTTTTCGGTTTTGAAATAATAATGTTTTTATAAGATCAATGAAGATAATAAAAATTATAATAACAAACATAAACAATGATATAATGGCAATAAAAAGGACAGTAAAATAATCACAATGACAATAAAAAAGTAATGTTCCAACACAAATTCTGGTGATGTACCTACAGAGTAAAAAAGCGTTGCATGCCCATCTATTGCTTTCTGAATGACACATTTTTTCCTAAAAAAAGGGAGTTATTCTTATACGTAGAATAATATCATCACAAAACACTTAACTTAAGAAGGACATAAAAGACCCTTCTATTTAAAACTAAACAAGTTGAATAGAAGGCACACATGGTGCTTACAATTCAGCCAGCAATTATGGCCAAAACTGAAACGTAGAATTTTAAAACTAAAACTAAATTTAAGTGTCTATCAACCAAAGGCAACGCAGAGTAATTTAATTGGCTCTTAAGCTTACACAGGCGTGAAATGGCAAGATTAAAGCAACGTCGAAGACAGGAACTCTTACCTTAGAATAAGAACTAGTAACGTGGCCTTCGGCAAGCAGAATAGGTTCTGTCTAAACAATCTCAAATCCTCACTTAAATATGCGAGAGTTAATTTGCATTCTGGGCAGAAAAACGGAAAGACCGAAGTGATAGTACAGATTCAGAATATAAAATGACTGGTTAATTATCGTAAATAAACCGTACAATCTCTTAATACAAAACTCGTTCATATCATTCAGGGGAGCTAAGTTTCATATTTTATAACTCGTAGTAAACTTGTTGCTGTGAAAGCTCATTTGGTTAATTAGAGATATAAACAAAAATAAGAATTTAAGTATTTAATAAAGCACATTATTATTAATAACCTGCGAATAAATCGCGACATTTTTCATGAAATAAGAAAAGTGGAAATGTTCCCCTAAAGAAATTCCTAACATGACAAGCATACATAAATTATTATAATGCGTTTAAATATACAACTGATTTATATTTCAATTATTAGTCATTAAAAGCCAAGTAAAAGACTTAATCTTAAGAAATGCTTTTTGACTAATAAAATTTCCTTAATGTTTTTAAATAAATTAAATTTATTTAAAATGAAGTGAAATAAATTAAATTTATTTAAACCATTATAGCATTACAGCTTTTCAATAATTGCTTTTTTAAAAAAGTGCATGCTGTGAAATTGTAAACCACAGCATGCAATTGTATTATTTAAGCAAGCGTTAAGTTCTCGCAACGCCTTTAATGTAAGTAAACATACTTTGGGTCTTGTGATACTGAAGTATAATCTACAGGTCATAAGAAAATAATACAAGACTTCGCATTTCATTCTTCATTCTTTATCTACCTATAATAAAATATTCTTCACACATAGAAGTAAACAGTTTTACTTTTGTGATAAACCAAAGGAAAACAAAATTTTAGCAGAACGTAAAAAAACCAATTTTAATAGAACATAACTTTTGAAATATCAAGGCATTTCTCAAAAATCATTATCGTATGGATTTAATGCGTATATAAATTAATATATTTGCTCTGTCATCTTCTTTATGCGTGAAATAAAATATCATAAGTACTGCCCGAAATATGAAAATAAATTTGAGTGATTTATACGTGAAGTGATAATAAAGATTCTGAATTTATTCCTTAATACTCATGTAAATAGGCAAATAATAGGCAAAGAGTGCAGCTTTCCACTATTATCTGTACTTTTTAAACGCTATTTTTAAAGATATTGACATTAAGCTAAAACTCGTATGACGCATATCCAGTAATTTAATAATCGGTTTAAGTAAATCCTTCTTAACTCGATAAAGAGGAGCATTTAAGATGCGTACCATTAACGCTACCACTGTTTAAGCGCTACATTAAGGTAGTTACTTTATTTGAATTTCGTAAGGTGAAGTGATTTGTTTTCAAGAAACTGCATACACTGGAATTACATACTAATCGGAAGTAATGAGTAAATAAAATATACTATATTAATACGTTATTCTGTAACTACACCGAGAAATAAAACAAAAGTTTGAATATTAAATTGTCGATTTAAACTGAGACATACCACAAAAAGATCTTAATAAATGAATTAAAAATTTATATTACTTTTGTAGAGACATTAGGTATTTTTTGGAAGCAGGCAAGATGAAAAATGAGCAATTCCCTTCGCCGGGAATCGAACCACGGACCTCTAGAATACCGGCCCAGCATACAGAACCACTACACCCCGAAGGCACGATAGAAAGGCGGGAGAAATATCTTATGAACACCCCTTTTAAAGGGCGACTGGGGTTTTTTGGGGACCCGATCGCCAAATCCTGGGTGTGGAGAGTCATCATCCACAACCCTTTTAGTTTGGGCAAAACTGTGGAGATATTAGCTATTTTTTGGAAGCAGGCAAGATGAAAAATGTGCAGTCGCTTTCGCCGGGAATCGAGCCAAGGACGCCTGAAATATCGGCTCAGTGTGCTGACCCACTACACCACTAAGACACGCTTGAAAGGCGGAAGAAATACCTTATAGGCTTTACAAAACCTTTTTTCCCCTTTGTTATTAATGTTTTATGTGTTGGGGACAACAACCTGAAAAGCGATACGCCGTTTATAATGATTCAACGTAAAATGCCGTTTAAGGTCTAATACCCCATTACGAACTAACGACTCTTTTGGGCTAATAAAAATAAAAACTTGAAATCTGAAATTTTAGCGTGCAATCAATACCTCAAAAAATAGTTTACTATTAAAAATAATAAAATAAAATAATAATCTTAAATAATAATTGTATTTTAGAAAAGGCGAATTATGCGGGCAGAAGTCTCAGTATTATGTTGCCATGCTTTTTTTACGTTCGCTATTCTATTTATTTATTAATAAAAGTCTTCGAATAATTTGCTCTGGATACTTTCACCGTTAAAAATTGTTATTCCTTGGAGTTGTAAAAAACGTTCCAAATTTTTAGACCAAAGGCGGCATTTGTGGCCAAAGGCAATAAAACAGCATTTTGTGGCGTTTCTCTAAACGGCGAATCTCTTTCATACGACGTGAATAAACGGCGAATCTCTTTTCATATTGTTTTCACCAACCATTATCGCCTTCTATTATATGTAAAGAATTTAAATAAAGAGGAATCTGCATGAATGTATGCATGTTCATCACACTGGGAACCTAGAGCCACCAACATTTAAATAACGTAGTTCTTTCTACACTCGAATGTGGGCACTGGAGTCCAGAATTTTGAATTTCGAATTTGCTTTATTATCTATTTCATATTTTGTAAAACATTAGCGAATTTATGGTTAACAAACTCAATGGTTTCAAAGCGAGCAACGGCAACACTGTACGAAAAAGAAACATTTTTATCAAGAGCGCGCGAGACTGTGTATCGGAAGTTCTAAAGATATGCTGTTTTTAAATATTTTGTGCTACTGCTGTTCAATTGCATTTTATGTGGTTTAAGTGCGAAGAACATGATACCTAACAAATAAAGGTAACACACAAAACGGCAAAAAGCCTCTTTGAGCGTAATATAAAATCTGAAAGCTTTCAGATTTTTAAAAAATGCTTTTGCTCTTTTGGCATGTTTATTCACAGATATACGTTTATACGAACATTTAACAACCGAAAATACTAATTTGTTATCTGGAAATGTTTAGTTTAGTTTTCTCTGAATCTGTAGATGGCAACAATTTGTATAATATTTAAAATGGAATACAAAGTTTTAAAACTTTTACTTTTGAAAACAAGTAAGGTATAATTTTTATATTTTTAAAACTATGAATTTTAAGATTCCAATAATACATTGTATAGGATGTTATAAGTCTTATTATTATTATCTAATTCTATGATTTCCATTCTGTGAACTGTTTTGAAGTTACATTTAAGGTATTATCAGATCAATGAGTTTTAAGGCATGAGTTACCTATTTTAGTTATTATTCCTAGCGTTAGGTGTGACATCAGCATCTTGGTTAATATGTTTCAGAATGGCGAAGAGAAAAAAAATGGTGTGAACGTGTAGCTGCAGCTGGCAGTATTCCAAAACTAATAATTAACTTTCTTATTTAGTAAAATGTAACACTCGAAAAAAAATTTTAATACAAATAATTATTTTGAAATTGTAAGTAATCAAATACAATCAGAGACAGATCATTGAGCGGTCAAAACATTTGAGTTCTCTCTGTGCGTTTAGTGAGTTAACATCAACATTGAGCCGTCAAAGCGCTCGACGAGAGTTAACATCAATATGATCACATTAAATTATTATTGAGATAGATCACTGGTGATTAAAAACAAAGGTTAAAACTTTTATACAGGTATGGTTGACTGGTCATTTTAATTTAAAGCATTATTCAATTCGTTAGAGAATTGGAAGCCTTTCTAGTAACATATATTGTTGCCAAGTTCTATAAAACTGCATCTTTATACTATTGAATGAAATCGAAACTTAAAAAGATTTTAACAATAAAAGCTTAAGTATTTCGTTTTTGATTGTAAGAAAGAAAATGGGAGAGAAGCATTGTAATCATAAACTGTACGTTACTGCAAAAATTTACCGTATCCATTACATTTTATTTTGAATCCAAATGACACAATACACAAGAAAAATATTACACAGTTCGCATTCGAACTGTTATGGAATGATAGACGTCTGATTCTATGGAATGATAGACATATTCTGTTCTACTTATGATTACTCATCGTGTGAAGTAACACTTGTTGCAAAATCCGTTTGTCATGTCCCAGTAATAGGGTTTTTTAAATGATTAAAATTTTCATTTTTATGAGCAACTCATCGTTATACTATTATTGAAAATAATTGACATATCTTAAGTAAAGTCTATCGTCAAAGCTATCTTTAGTGTTTCTGATTCTTATTTTCAATGAGATAGACTTAACAGCTGTCTGAAAACATTAAAACCTTTTCGGAAAGTCAACAATATTTTAATTCTAGTGAAACGGAGATAATTACGAAAGAAGTTATGCGCTTCTTTCAGGAAAAGATAAATATCTTGTGCACCAGTACACCTTTCCACTATACTGATATTGGGATTTAAAAAGCAACTGAGCAAAATCCCTGTAAATTAAAGATAAAACAAAATATTTCTTAAAAGATCTTTGAAATTAAAAGAGCAGAATCTGTTTCTTACGAATTAAGGCTGGTGACAGACCTAAACAAGATGTCTGCTCTCACGGAGCAATCCCCATAGTTACACAAAAGCATAATGACTCGAGAAAAATTGTGAGAGAAAAGACGTAAATCGCTCCCCCATTCCGCTTACAATTTATTTGATTTAGATCAATATTGTTATGTATTCACTTAATGGATACATTTGCTAATTTACCAAGATACACATACAAATTATTTTTTTCTCTGGAAGCTCTCTCGCTTTCCAGACCGCAAGTTCTTTTTCATTAATATAATAGCTTTTTTCTGTGTCCCAGATGCCTCTTTGCTGTCTCCCAGGGCAGTTGGAATTAAGGCAACATCTTCGGCCAACATATTGCCATTCTCGATTACCTAAATACTTCACGCGGGGCCTGAATGTAGTTAATTTATTTTTACGTTTATTTCAGTTTTTTTTTTTTTTTTTTTTTTTTTTTTTTTTTTTGAATAAGAAGAGAAAAATCATAAAGGAAGGAAAAGCTATCAGTGTATAGAATTCGCAGTTTAAAAAAAATTAAAGCTTAATTAAAGGAAACTGTGAACTTAGCTTTAACCCAGAGACAGTGCTAAATTTATTCTTTCTGTAACCTGTTGCAACATCGAAAGGGACACTTACTTTAACATACACGCACTCAGAAGCCTATACTACAACATACATAATTATTTCATTTACCACTAATCTTCTTTGTATGAACGAAATGAACATACTCAGGATTAGAGGATTAGTTAGATAAGAATAGTTTAGTAGGTATCAAATGCTGTTCTGTACAAATGTATTATACATCTGAAGTTGTTGTATTAAATTCACGCAAATGAAAAATTAGAATGTATATACACAAAATGAGGGGGAAAATCTGAAAAGTTTCAATTTTAACGGTCGCCCAAAAGGGTCTGTTAAAGTTTTTTACACTCTCGTCGAACTACCAGTCTGCTGTTACACTCACTCCTACTAATGCGTTATTTTATTGTCTTTTTAGTTTTATTATTAAGCATCAGTTTTTTCGGACTTATGCTATATTCAATTCAACTGAAAAATTACAAACATTTTAAGCAGTATATATTTAAAATTTTCGGTGCAGCGTTAGGTGTTGGCATACACTTTTTTAAAAGTCCTTTTTCTCATTTTATCATACCAATGTTCAGTTTTCTTACTAAGTTGGCTTAACAATTTTTTTTTTATCTTTATATCATTTACCGTTTCGTGGCTTTACTTTATTTGTTAAATATCACATTCTTGGCGATTGCGCCACATAAAATTCAATTCAAGGGCAAAATCACAAAATATTCAAAACCAGCTTATCTTTAGAATTTCCTCCAACAGAGTGTTGTGATGGGGATAAAATTATTTTTCGGCATAGTGTTGCAACTGCTCACTTTGAGATCATTGAGTTTGTTAATAAAACATTGGTTAAAGGTTTTCAAAATATGAAATAGATGGTAAAACGAATTCGAAATTCAAAATTCGCGCCCTTGTTCGGGTGGAGGCATACCTTATCCAAAATTGGATGGTTCTAGGTACCATTGCTTTTCACAGTGCGAGAAACATGCTTACATTCATGCAGACTCTTCGTTATTTAATTTGTTTAAATGTAATACAGTGCGATAATCTGTGGTGGCAACAATTTGAAAAGTGATACGTCGTTTATAGTGATTCAACACAAAATGCCTTTTCGAGAATAATATCCCATTCGGCACTAACGTCTTTTTGAGGATAAAAATTCATTGCACTCAAAAGTAATATTGAATTAAAATTCATTCTAATAAATGTCATTGAAAAATACTTTAAAAGAAAAAATTCACTAATTGACAAAAGAAACATGTTTGCTGATAAATCTTGATATTAATTCAGAAGTCAAACAACAAAAATCAGCGTTATATTTGCATATTTTTACAGGACTAGTTTCGATGGTTTTACCGAACCATCATTCTTAGCTACCGAAACGCAAATGAACAAGATAAGATATTGTCATAAGATAATATAAGAATGGTTGGACAAGGATTTAAGTTACTGACGCCATCTAGTGATGACACAAGAAAACTAAAACATAATTTTCTTAACGACTGAAGGTGAAGATGGATTGGAATTAGGATCGTTAACTAGAACAGAATGATTTGTTCGAATGTGATACGACTCTAGAAAATCTAACACATCAATGGAAGATGTTTTTTTGAATAATTTTGGCTGCATAAAAATTTAAAATGTGATTTTCGGACCAACAATGCTGGGCAACAGAAGACTTATGTGTTTTCTTTTTATTAACATATGCCTCATGTTTCTTAAGGCGAAATTTTAAGACTGTCTTAAGTAACTCGGAATTTTATTGATAGGTGAATAACGACCCGAAAGTAAAATTTCTGTAAAATACCTGCAATATTTATAGCTAATTGATGTAAGAAAAGAATGACAACACATTTCTTATAAGATCCTAAAACAAAAGTGTGTGTGTTGAGATGAGAATTTTTTAACTGCTTGCTTAACAGTGTTGATGAAAAGGCCCTGCCAATAGCTACTGCTTTTAAATAATTTAGTTCTTGACCAAGAGCTAACATGAAGTGCATGGAAAACAAAGGAATAAAATGAAGCTAACTTTTATTTAATCGGATGACATGACTTGAAGTATGGCGGAAAGCAAACGAATAAAGGTTTACGGTAAACCGTAGTACTAAAGTTGGTTGTGTTACGTGTGACCAAAATGTCGAGGAAAGGAAGAGAAATACATATCTCAAGTTCAAAAGAAGAGCAGGATCAATGGAATTTTCTTTGAATAAACTTACTTAAATCATCTTTATTACGGTTAAACAGGAAAAGGTTTTTCTACGTAGCGGAACCATACCGGGAAGTTTAAAGTTTCAAATAATTTTGATTCATAATAATGCATCTATCTTTCCCGTCCATTCCAATCCATCTTTACCTTCAGCCTTTAAGGAAATTATGTTTCAGTTTTCTTGTTTCATCAATAGATTGCGCCAGTAGCTTAACGCCTTTGCTCAGCCATTCTTATCTTATCACTATATCTTATCTTGTTCATTTGCGCTTTGGCAGCTGAGGCTGATAATTCGGTAAAACCTTAGAAACTAGTCCTGTGAAAATTTTCAAATATAGCCTTGTTGTTTGACTTGTCTTTTGTTGTTTCGGCGCGTTATTTTACCTTAATAACATTAATAAAATCTTGCTATGTTATGAAGGCAGTACGTCCTGTTAATTAGTTTGAAATAGTTCTGGAATGGATTATGAATGTACTGTGCTCTTTGGCATTTCCAAAATTCTCCATGGAGGGGACGAAAATTCAATAGGTTTTTGTAACCTTTCAAGTACTGTCTCTATTTGAATATTTCGAAAAGTACTTTCAAGAAAGCCATTAAAACAGGTCCAGACCATATCATATCAGAAACTGCCTTCATGTAGGGAACTGCATTAAATGCTGCCCTTTACGTATTCCAGAAGCTGTTCCTATCCGTCATCTTCTGGCAAATATTAAACTGCACTAAAATAATAAGAATCCTGTTTGAATGTAATTTAAATACATTAAAATGGGATTCATTGGAATAAATGCGCATTTTGATATTCCACTGGCAAAGAAATATTTTCTAATCTTTCTTCTATAAAATCGAATTAGGTAAGAAAATAATATTCTCCAAAACTATTATGTTATCTAAAAATCCCTAACTAAAAGCAAAATGCTATTAAAAAGTCCTAATTCAAGTTGATTGATATAAACTTATGTCAAAATATATAAATTCTTATCTCAAATTTTAGCAAGTACCGAAAAATTACAATAAACATAATATAATAGTTTATATCCTATGTAATTAAACTGTGGCTAAAGGGTAATTCAATGAATAATTTTACACTTCAGAAATAGTATACTTCTGTCAATTTTATAGTTTATGTATTATGTTGATGCTTGCCTATTCGCAGCTAATTATGCGTGGACGTCATAGAAAGGAAGTATTTGTTTTTGTCATGCAGTTGGTGGTGGTGTGGTGTATTTAATTATGGCAAAGCACACTAGGGCTATCTGCCTAAGGGGAGGGATGCCTTTCGTGGAGGACTTTCTAAGGGAAATTGGCTCGTATACACGTTACACATGGGGAAAACCACGAAAACGCCCATGCAGCCAGCCCGTTCGCGGGATTCGAACCTCGGACCGAACTACCAGTGTTCAGCGACTTTACCGCTCGGCCGCTGGTGGGCTGTCATGCAGTTGAATTATTCTCTTAGGTCGCCATTTTATGTGCACTCTGTACCCTTTAGTACTTAACCGAATGGAGGTTTTAAACAATTATTGATACTTTATAAAAATATTGCAATCTCTGGTTGAGCTTCTTCAGTTGCAGACGTAGCAACAGCTTTGAAGAGTTCGTCAGACAAGTAGTATTCATCTTGATAATATAGATTTTGAAAGAGTACAAGTTTGCAAAATTGAAATGAAGCCATCCTTTTTCAAATTTCTTCCTGCTTCTTTCCGTTTATTTCTGTGTAAGGAAATACTGCATAAAGAAAAATGTCATCTGAATTGCCTCGATACCTTACGCTGTCTTGTCTTCAGACCCAAAAATGTATTTATGTGTACAAAAATTTCCACACGCTTTTTTGAAACTTTCACATCCTTTTAGCAGGATACATAGCTCAAAATAGGGTAAGCAATTACAGAAACTGCTTTCATAGGCTCTTGTGGTATAAATGGTTAGTCTAAACAGTTAGCTATTGAAAGCCAGTGGTTTGAGACCCGACAAAGAAACCATTGAATTTTCCCATTCGAAAAACCTAATATTTTGTACAGTGGTTCTTAGCCCAAAAGCGGCAGTTAAAGCCAAGATAGGCTATTAGTCTCGAAACTGGAATTTGTGTTGAATCACTGTAAACGCCGTATCACTTTTCAAAATGTTGACACCAAATATTATTGCTCCGTATTATATTTAAAGAAATTAAATAATGAAAAATCTGCATGATTGTATGCATGTTTCTCGCAATATGAAAAAACGACGGGCCTAGAGCCATCAAAGTTTGAATAACGTAGTCCTCTACTCAAACATATGCACCTGAAACCTCAAATTTGTTTTATTATCTATTTCATATTTTGTAAAATTTTAGTGACATTTTGGTTAACAAACTCAACGATTTGAAAGCGAGCAGAGGCAACACTATACGGCGATATATCTCCAGCGCGCGAGACTGTCTACCGAAAATTCTAAAATATGCTGTTTTTAGATATCTGTTGATTTCTGCTGAATTGGATTTTATGTGGCACAAGTGAGAAAATCGTGATGCGTAATAAATAAAGTTGACTCACAAAACGTTAATAATAGAACAAAACATCTTTGCTAGCCATTTTACTAGGAAAACTGAACACTGATGTAATGAACTGAGAACAGAGTGAAAAAAATATAAAAATGTATACCAACACTTAAAACTGCATCAGAATTCTACCTTTTATTCTAAATAAATATTTTGTGATTTTGCTGTTGAATTGTATATTGCTTAAGTGTAAGCGAGAGTGAGTACAACAGCAGTCTAAGTCGACTGCGAGCTTAGCAAAACTGTAAAACATCTAAACAGATTTTTTTTACGTTCTTTATTTGAATGTCCTTTCTTTATTTAAAACGCGTGCAGAATAGAAATCTGATACTAATATGAAGTCTCCAGATGTGACTATTTTTATCTTTTTCCTAAGTAATCAAATTTCAGACATATCCTTAATAATTTATGAACATACGATATGAAAATCAAGAGTATTCATATCTGAACATCAAAATTATTGTACAGTATTGTAAAATATTGAACATCTAAATTATAAATGACAATTTAAAAACAATTTAATGAAGTGGAAAGGGTATAAAATCGAATTAGGTAAGAAAATAATATTCTCCAAAACTATTATGTTATCTAAAAATCCCTAACTAAAAGCAAAATGCTATTAAAAAGTCCTAATTCAAATTGATTGATATAAACTTATGTCAAAATATATAAATTCTTATCTCAAATTTTAGCAAGTACCGAAAAATTACAATAAACACCTTTTTTGGAGACTGAAAAATAAACGAAAAAAAAAGCTGTCTGTTTTCCATTTGCTCAAAAAAGATTTATATTTTGTTTAGTTGTTTTGCCCTAAGAAAAAAAAAAAAAAAACTACAAAACTCTGAGTGTGAGAAAAAAAGTGTGAGTAAAAAAAGTGAGTAATATAATTTAGCATTCTTTTTAAAAAGACACTTTTTGCCTTTTCAATTTTAGAATTCGAATTTTGGTGACTTAGTTCTTGGATTAAAATCTGGATGCGGTTTAAATTTCAGATGCGAAAAAGAATGAAGACCAAAAGGCAAATTGAAATAATAGAATAGAAGTGACTCGAACAGAAGTGACTGGAAATGGAAGTGATCAAACTTTTGATTAATAATAATAATAGTCGTAAACTAATTCCATTATATAAATGTCAAATAGATCTGCCTACATTGACCACGAAAAATATTTGATAGGAAAGAACAATGCTTATCTTAAATACAATCCTTTTTAAGGTTCCAAATGTTCTTTTTCACACTGATTTTTGATATCCTTCTGAATACTTCAAGTGCAAAAATTGCAATATAAATTTAAATATGACGAAATAACGATTAATTTAATAAGGTAAAATTTCTAGTTTCACATTTGAAAACTTACTTTTTTATTAATCTTACATATCTGTTATAAAAAATTTGAAATTGTATTTCCTCGCTTTACCTCGAAAAAAATTCTAACGAATCATTCCGCTTTTAAATTTAATTTGGCATACATATGATGCGTAAGTTATGATGTTCATACATACGTTACGATGTCCAGATTTATGCAAATACACATGTATAAATTGGTTTTAAGTAACTAATTGTATTCTTACTAACATTTGCGTTAGACGTCAAATAAAACAAGTATAAAAATTGTAGTACACTATGCCCATAATATTAAATTTAACTTAATTCGGTTTATTATTACATATCTGTTGCAATTTAAAGTGAATCAAATTTGTTTTGAAGCAAAAAATATTTAGCTTTCCATATATTGGAAAATTGGCTACACATTCATAATGGAAATATCTCCAGTTTTATCACGGCTAATATTTTACTCTGAAGAATCCTCACTAGTTCTGCTGCGATAAACTTTGCATGATGGCTTTAGAACCTCAGTTAAACTGAGCTTTAGCTATTGTAAAACATATATTCAATGTGTAGGTTTGACTTCCAGCAAGAGAACCCTCTACCCCGAGGGTCGAGGTAGAGAACTCTGCGAAGCTACTGGCTAGGATCTGTATCTAGGCAGTCTCGGCCACGGGGGTATAAAATTTATGAACTTGTGGCTATGAAGGCTCTGGGAAAGGTCACTTATTGGCAGCCCCCGGGTTCGCTGAGTAATGCCCCGCTGCGACGGGCAGCCCGAGCGACTGGTAGATAGCAAATAACGACCAGTGCCGTCCGGGATACATCCTGGGCGATTCGCCTTCCTCTCTGAGGGACCAGAGCGGAGGTTGAAGCTCCGCGCCTGGTTCTAAGGAGTCGGGAGACCTGTAGTGTGATCTAGTTCACGGAGCAGGGAATGCCGAAATCTTGTTGTTCCTGCAAGAGAAACTATGCATGAAACTTGTGCCTTAAAAATTGTGTTTAAAGCATCAATACTTAGATTCTTTATTGATCTTTCGCTTCTGAGTCATGTGAAAATAAATATAAAATACCCGACGTAGACACCGCATGATTTGCTTGTATAGTCTATTTAATTATACTATTTTGCTGCACTTCGTCATGGAATTTCATTAGAGATATATATCTCTAATTCAAACCATTCAGTTCTCACTTCGCGGCAATACATAAAAACTCAATCATCCTTCAAAATTGTAAAATACAGAAAATCCAAAAACACTAAATACAGTTAAAACAGTTTAAAATTTTTTACAATTAAAATTAGAGTTTCTACGCAAAAACAAGCAAATCGGCTAGCGTGCAGGAGGACACAATTTTGGTGCACAAAACTTTGTTAAACAAAACTGAAAGTTACCATTTTGCCCCACTGAAGAAAAAGGCACTGACGTTGGTGCACCTATTAATTTAATTTACTTTTTTACTAAGAGTTTCAAATGTAAACAAATGGTACTTTTAAATTTTTGATCATTATATACGTATTGCATGCTGATATTATCCAGAATATAAGAACATAATCGACTTTTTTTAAAAAAATGCGCAATTTGTCAACATATAAAAAAGCAAAAACAGTAACAGACTGGACATATATACATATATTAATACACGTTTGGTGCTGCCGATTGCAACGAAAAAAGGATAAGGATATGCGCAACTGCATTTCATAGCAGTTCCATTTACAAAATTTCAACATTATACGGCTACTCGCTTTTGAGTTATGCGAGAAACAAACATACGTACGTAGAGACGTCACGAAAAAGAATTCTTCTGAATTGATTTTAAATTCATTTTTAAATTCGTTTTGGGAAAAAGAGACCTTTATTCTATCCGTTATTCTTTATTTTATCTTCATACAGATGTGAAGCGAAAACATCGTTCAGGTAGGTTCGAGATCGGTCAAAATGAATATTTTCGCTGAACTATTATACCCGAAATTTTCCGCGATTACAATACTTCCCTTACTTCATACAAGGACGTAAAAACAATTCTAGGTATACCAGTTAATAAATTTTAAAAAAATAATTAACTAATAAATGAAGGAAAAGGATACGGAAGTAAAAATCATTAAACATTCTCTGGAAAAAATATAAAATTGGTTCACTTTTCCCAAAGCACAAACCCAAGCATGCAATTTAAATATGAAAGTGAAGTTTAAAATTCTACTTTCGTATTCATATCACCAATGAAACGAAAAATGGTTTGAAACTTTAAATGCCCGTGAATTCCTTTCACTGCACTATTTTAATGAACATAAACCAAACCTCATTAGTGAATGGATATATCATTTTTCCTTTTGAACCGAATTATGAAAACTCTATGTATAAACGAAACAGTGTTAACAGTTTTAGTACTATAGACTCAGGGTGAAACATGAGTCAGTTGCATATCTGAAAAATGCTATCAATTTTTAGTAATAATTGAACGATAAATTTAATTTTTCGTTTACGTGTAACGAAAATAGTATTATGAGCAATAAATATTTCAACATTTTATTTAAAATTCTAAAAAGTGAACTTTACTGTTTAGTATTTTAATATTTAAAAGTATGTGTTATAGCTCTAGCTTAAAATTCTATCTGGCAGCTTTATTCAATAGCATATTAAAATGCACAAGTATCAGATCAAGTTACCACAAACATGCCAAAGAGGAACATCCAAAAGAGTTAGATGAATAGTACTTAAAATTATTTTGACCGCAAGTTGTTAAAAAACAAAAGTTTAATAAATAACACCACAAAGACTATAAAAACACTAGAATTAAAACAAGTGGTCTAACGCTGCTAATATCTACAATTTACTATCCAATAAAATATACACATGGGCTTATCCAAATATAACTATATAAATTTAATTTCTATGTTCATTTGCCAAACTACTAACAATTTGCTATCAGATAGCAGCGTAGGGTAGCGTTGCAAACGTCGAATACTTCACTAGTAGAGAAACTAGTTTAACACGTTGACGCCGGCATGACCCACCGGTGGCCCATGCTTGTCTGTTCCATGAGGCGGCCTGACCCACCAGTGGTCCATGCTAGATTGTTCCGTGAGGCGGCATGCATCACCGATGGGCCACGTTTGTATATAAAAAAATACGTGGTACAAAGTGTAATTTTATTGATTTAACATTATACGTTCACATTTCTACCTTATAATCAAACATTTAACACAAAATACATAACTTATAATTTAATCAATACATTAAATATAACAAATATAACTACTTATGTTACCGATGCAATTTTTAAAAATATTTTAAACAAAGTGCCGGCTTATCCGGACAACTGCTACAAAAAATCATTACTATTTTTTGTTGTGTCTGTGGCGTACCGTGTATCTTTTAAGTTTGTTAAGCGTTTTTAACACTCTTTACATCTTTTCCTCATCTTCCTCGCGGAACCTTGGTGTGAACTTAAAAAATGTTTTTTTCCCTCTACTTACTATTAATTGTTCACTAAGGGGATTCTCAACACTCTTTAATAAATAATCAATAATTTTTTCTCTAAATTTTAAAATTTGATAACGCTTGGTTCCCCACATTTTGTGGATGTACCACACATTTACTAAAGAGGTCCCGCATATTAGCTTCATGACAACTTTTCGATACCATTTTACTGTTTTAAGTAAACATTTATAATAGGAACACATTTGGTCAGATGTATCAACTCCCTTTTTCGCACTATTGTAAGAAAAAACGGTATCCGGTTTTAATTTATCATCTTTTCTAAGAATAATGGCGCAATTGTGAGATTTCGAAGGGGTTAACATGCACAGGGGACCAACATACGGATTCATCAGACGAATCACTGAATTCCATATCCATTGTATCTAATATTTAGATGGGCAAAAATTAAAAATGAAAAATGCTAACCGCTTTTTTAGAAGGAAAGAAACTTTTTACTTCCGTTACACTTACCGGAAGAAATGTGTGCTCAGATAATTCGTTAAGTCAGAACTCTACTGACCTCGTACCTCACAGGCACTTCACACAGAATACTTGCACACTAACAGTACTCTTTTTGTCTTTCCGTAAACTCTAAACTTAGTAAAATCACATGTCTAAATGTTCGATAATGGTCTCTCATTACTAGGTCACGCACTATATATTCAAAAAGTGTCGACTGGGACGTATTCATTTCCCAAAGAGTCACAGATTTTCTCCACTATGCTTGGGAGGTCCTGTACTTATAATTGGCCCGCCGAATATCCAGAGGTGGGTCAATGTTCGCCCCACTCCGAGACCCGCGAATTTCCAAAGGAAAAACAAACTGATCTCTGGAAAACCACGCGACAGTGCTTAGCCACTTAGCCCGGCAATATATATCTTTTATCGGCGGCCCAGGAAACCAAATACTATTGGGGCCTCGAGTGTCTGCCAGCCTGGAAATCGTCAGTCGTAGGTTCGCACTCAACATCATTTACGAAAAACGCACGACTATTTCTTTTTCCTAGTACGACATTGACATATGCCCGTCGACCGGGTTTATGGCCATAAAAACGAATTACGGTATTTCCCAATTCATGCGACTGGCCACCGTGGGTCCTATCGGCAAGCCAGACCACGCGCGGCCCACGATATCCGAGCTGGCGTCAACGTGTTAAACGTAAACTGTAACAAAGTGTCGTTGCTAATTTAACTTTCAAGCTGGCATAGCTGAAATTTGCAAGACTTTTAAAATGAAAAACTAATGAGACGTAGACAGAAAGATATGATGATTAAATGTCATTGCTTTCACTTGGAAAGATTAAAAAAAAAAACTTTTCTTAATCCACTCGATACAACAACTTTCATTTGCAGGGTTGTCCTGTGTGCCAGGTTTGTGGGATTCCATTAGTATTGCAAAAATCCGACACGCGCGTGAGGAAAACTGTTAATGTTTTCACTTGCACTGTAATATACTATTACAGCCTTATGTCATGAACTTTAATTACTAATTTTAAGACATAGAACAATCTGAAAATTTTAAATAAATAACAGACGATATGAGAGCATCACGTGCAAAGCAAGGAAAATGAACGTTTATATTATAAAAAGAATGCTTCGAAACGTTTTCGTTTTTTTTTTTTTTTTTTTCTTTGTCTGTATTGTCTTACCTTTATCTACTTTCAGACACATTGAATATTTATTAATTGTAAAATTATTATAATGCGTTAAAGAAATATCAAAACTGATAAAATTTTTGGCGACTCACAGTTTAAGAAACCCTGCTTTAAATCCTAGTTTAATTGTGTGCACCAGTTTAATTCTCAAGGGAGATATCACTCCTCTGAGAAAGTATGGCAGTGTCCTAAGAAGGTTTCAAATAACTATCTAATTAAAGCTTGAACTTAACAACCGGACAGATTGTGCTTTCATATTAAATCTCTGCATTTGCAGGTATTGGATAAAAGGAAATGGAATTCTCAAATTTAAATGGAGTCGTAGCCGGAAATTACAATATACTAGGCGTAATTAAACGTTAGTTCAGATTTTAAAAGTGCGATTTAACTTGGGTTAGCAAAAGCGGCTAATGCTAAACAACTAACGTAGCAAAGCTGGGGGGGGGGAAGAGAAAAGTAGAACTGCAAGCCAAAAGCTCTAAAAGCTTCAATAACTTCGCCTTAAACAATCGTAATTCATTTGCATCCTGGTGAGAGCTAACGAAAAACATAAGTTATAGTATAGATCCAAATAATAATAAAATGAATTAATTAACATAAACTGTACACATTTACCTTACTACATTTCCAACAGTTCATTACAAACAGTTCGCTTAAAAGCGAACTGTTTGAAATATATAGTTTCTAATAACCATTCACACTTTGTAACTTGAGCTTTGATTTAACTGAAGATGAGTTAAATCTGTAGAATCATAATTTCTCTTAGATATATTCGGAAATTATCATTTTATAAGCTCCTACGTTAAAATATATTTCTTTTTTAATGTTTCAGTCTTACTGTTTTCGCTGATGATCAGGCTATCGATGGCATTGCGATTAATTGCAGTTGAACCAGGTAGTGAACTTGCCATTCTAGGTCTGAGCAGCAATGTTTGCATCATACTGTTAGGACATATTATATATATATATATAACCTTCACCGTTCCCTCCGAGAGAGAGTCATCGATTTGAAAAATGTCAGAAACGAGCAAGTGTCAGCAACGAGACACACTTGTCGTAGTTAAATACAGCCTGGATTGTTACCCCCGAGAGAGACTCGTCATTTCATATTTTCTAATCCCCAGAATTCTGAAACTTGAAAAGAAAAGATTTATGGCCTAATTGGTCACGCTCACTTCAGAACGGAATTGTATTGGAATCACACAGAGCGAAATTCACTTAAAAAGTTGGTAAATATGAATGCACTTCCCACCCCTTTAGCTGGCATTGCAATGAAAAGTATTACTCGTTTTAAGACGTACCTTTAGGGGATCGTCTTTATTAATTTTTCAGATAACTTCTTTTCAGAATACCAAACAAAGAATTTTTTTCTGCTGAGTAAAGTGATACTGTTCAACATCCTTAAGTGTTGACAAGTAGACGGTTCAAGTTGATTTGGTCTGAACTTCTAGATAAGTTTTAACAGCTGATGAAAGGAGGAAAAAATTTACTGCGAACTGAGACCAGTTTTAGGGGCAAAATTTTTAACCTGAAGAAGAAGGGCAGTAAATATTTGAGATCTGTAAGACAGTCAGCTGGATATATATATATGCCCTCCTTCTTTCCTTCATTAAGAGAGAGGAAATCTTGGTCAGTTGCAATCCCTGTAGTTGTGACATTTCGCATTCAAAGTAGTATATTACTTTACCCTTTCTTCGAGTATACTCGATCAGGATTGGTGTAGATCTATGACTTTTCAGATAGAGTGCAATTTGGATTTAAAATACTCTGAAAAATGAAATTGGTTTCTGTCTGCCTATTACCAGCTTCTCAAAAGAACTTTCGGGTCGAAGAATTTCAAGTTTTCTCATTTTGGAAAGACTCATCCTTATATCTAATTTCTAATCGAAGAAAGCAGTCTTCGCTAATCATCATACTAATTGAAAAATTTACAATTTAATGATTGCTTCAGTGAACTGAAGAAGGTGAGAAGATGAAATCTGTGGTATCTCCTGGAAATAAAGTTCTCCTTTGTGGCCAATGTTTCATAATACGACTAGTATTGTGCAAAAGTTGATAAAGTAATTTTAAAAATTTCTCTAATAATCAGTGTTTTCCACACCTCTTTATTATCATGGATATATTAATGATAGTAAAGTAAATAATAAACTTTAACCTATCACTTTTGAGAGCAGCACTCTGCAGCGCAGTAAAGAAGATCTTATCACACTTAGACTTACACCTGTTGGTAGAACTGATTCGAACACTTTGTCATTAATAAATTAAAATTGATTTAAATTATCAGAATAAAATAAGTAAATTGATAGAGATGTTTTAGGATATTAGAGTGATTCAGAATATTTAAATGGCTTAGAATATTATCATAAAATTCGGTAAATTTCAAACTCGCATACTTTTCCCTTTTTTAATATAATCGGAATAATTTTTTTTTTTTTTTTTCTGCAGGTGAATGCCAGTATCTTCCCGACGGTTTCAAGGTTAAACCATGAAAATTAAGGAGATTAACTCGAATTAGATTAACTGTTTGCAACAGATTCGTTTGTTTTAAATTTAATAACATTGTATAATATTATTAATTACGTAAATAGTACTTATTTCAAAATATACATGATTTATTCGGACATGTATTTATTTGAAAAAATATAAAACTTACCTTAAGTTAATTTTTATCCACAAAAATACATGCAAAAGGTGGAAATCGTCGTGTATTGCATAAAGCTAAATTTCATATAAAACATAAAACTGATAACAATATTAGTCTGCCAAATTATTATAATAATAATTTATGCAGAATATAGTGAAAATATTTCGGAAGTTCCAGACACGATTTTGTTTTTGTTTTCGAGAAGAGTTTCAGGGACAGCTTAATGTAGAATAATCACTTAAGGGTTTTAATAAAAAGAAAAAAAAATTATTTTAGAGCAGCGATTGATAGAGGGCTCCATTAAGACACGTACTGTGCTCGTTGCTTCATTACCTCATAATGCCTTAGCAGCGCTGGTCCTAAATAAAAACAAATCTTGAGCCTCTAGTAAAGTGTAAGCCATACATTTTAATTCAGGGAAAATGCGAAAACCCCCACAACTTTCTGAAATCGTCCCACGTTTTTGAGTTACAGCCAATCTTGATTCGCGGCAGTGCTTTTAGGCTAATCCCCGAAAGTGCGAAACCGTCCTCTGATTGGACGAAAATAGTGACGTCACGGAAGGAGTTACGCAAACGCTGGACATTGCCATCATCCATGTGACTAATATAAAAGAACCGAAGTTCTTGTCCTGGCCACAAAACCCGCGCATCCTTAGTTTTCCTAGGTTGCAAAGTACCTTTGGTTCTACCGTTGGGAATCCACAAAGAAGGAAAACGCAACGGAAAAGAAATGAGCTGGTGTTCGTCTTCTATCCTGTTATGGAAAATCATTTTGGTTTCCGTTTTAACACAGCACTCTTTAGGTGAGTAGGAATTTTCACCGGATAATAAATAGGCATAAAATTATTTCGCTTAAATATAAATTATGAATATAACAATAACAAATAACTGATAAACTTATTCTACTATTAAAATTTATTTAGTAATAGAAATAAAATATTTAAAAAAACCACTAACTTTTGTTAACTGTCTACGCTAATCGTTATGTCATTGGCTTTCATTTGCATTATTATTATTACTGATAACATATTTCTTAAATAATTTTAAGATGCTAGAAATTTACCACGTTTAAAGTACATTTTAAATTTAATTTGCATAAAATTTAAGTTAAATAAAGCTTTAGATGAGATAAATATGGCATTTAATGAAAACGAGCAGTAGCAATTTCATATGTATTTACTTTATAATTTAAAAATAGATGCTTTGCAGCCTGTTGGATTCACTTTCAATTTTCAACCAAAACTCAAATCAATAATTTTAAGATATTTTTATGTTATTAATTATGAAGAAAATTTGTGAGATAGAATTTAAGAGCCAATTTTGGTACATTTGCTTTAAAATTTAATAAATAATATGTCGATCGGATTTCAAATTTCAGTTCATAAAAATATGAATATTTCAAGAGCAACTAGATCTAATTTTTCTGAAGTAAATCTGTAATGCAGAATGCAATAGCACTTTTTTAAAATAATTTTTCGAATTTACTAATTCAATATGTCGCATTTTGTTTATATTTTCTTTCTGTCCTTTATAAATGTCATCATTTGAAGAATAAGTAAATATCGTGTAAACCGTACATACAAAAATATAATGAAGAACTAGAAAATGGAAGAACTTAAATTTATATGTCTTACGAAAAATTGGAAGAAATTCTAAATTTAGTATGGGAAGAAGCTTTTAAATATCTGAAATTATATGAATAATTCCTCATCGATTTTCCACTTTGGTTTATAATAACTTTGTAACACATGGTATTTTAAGATATCCTGAATTATTGATAACTGAGTATTTCCTACATAACTGTCTATGTGCTGATGCTACGATATATCACAGAAATACAAATTAGAGTGAATTAATTATGATGAATTACAGTGAGCATTTTTAATATCTTAAAATTGCCGAGAAAGGAAACTGAGCGGAGAATGGGCATCGCATTTCACATTTAAATGATTTTGTTTAAAAGTACTGAATATTTTTTGTCATGCTTCTAATCTTAGTTCTTTTGCACAATATATTGTGTACCAGTACATTATAGGAATCATCTCTCATCGATTAATCTCTGAAGTTATAGGATTCTTATTGCAAGATTCTTCTCATGTGTTCTTATGGTGTAGTGATCAGTATTTCAACAAGAGTCTTTGGAAGAGTCAGATTACGTTCCCAGCAAAGTCACACTGATGTGCAAGATTTTCTGTTTCAAAATACCAAACGAATCTCTTGAAGAAAAAAAAATGTGCCTAACGGGTACTGGTTTGATTTTGAAATCGTACTGCAAAGAGGAAATCTATAGTTTATTCCTTTCAAAATTCTTACTGGAGATAAATCTCTATTTACTCACTTATAATTCACCATTTGTTAACTAATTTTTTCGTACGAAAATCGAGAGGGAAAATTTATGATTTAATGTCCGAAGTATGTAATTACATTAAGAAGATAACAAATAAAAAGAAATTATGGATAAACTACCGATGAATTTCATAAGATTGCTTATTTAATTCTCGCCCGAAACGCCCAAGCATTCAGACATCAGCAAGTCTCCCGATCGCCTGCGTCCAGTTTCTACCTGGTGTTTTCACTCACCAACTTAGTGCATAGCTCATCGGTTTCAAATGTTATTAAATGGCATGCCAATCGTTATTTGGAAGCTACTAAAAGTTGTTCTGTCTTCTCTCTTCTTTTTAGCATCAACGATTAGCTATTGATGCCAGTAAACAGATCCTACGGGGAAACTGCGTACAATGGATGAAACCGCACAAAGATCCCCAAAAGAGAAGTAATCGCTTTAAGTTTTAAGTAGATTACTATTAAAGCTATAGCATTCTATTTGGTATGGGGGTTTGAAATCCAATGCAACAAAAATTCGTACACATGGGCTTTTCAGGTGTTTGAGAGCACCAGATTTTGGCTTCTAACCATCACGAAAGAATTAAGGTCCAAGCAATCTTATATATATTCAACTTTCTAATAAATTGACTCAGTGGTTCTCAGTTTAAAATTTTATACAAGAACGGAAACAAACTGATAAACACCGTATCGCTTGTCGAAACCAGTGCAAATGGAATAATTTAGATTTACCGATTAAATTTAGATTTACTACATTCCAGTAAGTATGCATAGCAATTTTAACGTTGCAATATTTAATAAGATATCTTCATTTCTACTTCGCCGTTTCCTAAATCTCGCCTCTGTATCTCGAAATACTTTTTGTAATCCACTGTTACTCCCTAGGCCTCAGATCATTTAAGGCAGCCGGAATTTATGCCTGTATCATCTGCTATTGCTAGCAAGTCGTCAACATCATCAGCATGATCATCGCCTTTGTCACCATTCATTCCATCTTGTCTCGTGCAATGATCTTCAAGACCATCAAAAGCATTAGATATCCCTGTTTCTTGAAGCACTTTACTACTATTGCCTCATCAGTCATAGACCGCGCAGCCAAAAATCATGAGAAAACTAATTAGTAAGATAAAAATAACGACCATTTTAAAATTTACAGGAGTTCGCTTTCTAAACGCCTTGAAGATGTTGAAAATTACGTGAATGATTAAGCAATTTCAAAATATGGTAATGAAATGCTAAGGACAAAATGCGCGAGTAAATATGGTGTGTATAAAATAAAGCAGGCAACTAGAACATATAAGTTTTATTATGCATTTATCTGTATGCATTTAAGTATAGCGAATCCGGGAGGGGGAACTGTTTTCAAATATTCTTTAATTAATAGAATTAATAATGCCTTTTTTGAAAATGTGAGAATTTGCTGGAAAGCGCAGGAAATTACATATCTAAATGAAATCTTTTTAACATATTTTAGGGTGTTAAAAAAAAGTAAATTTTTGTCACTCTCTATACTGAATTTTCGTTTTATTTTTTTCTCCTTTTCCTATAATGAAATCTAAATATTTGGACATTCTGCAAAACAATTAGCTAGAAACCATTTTAGACACCATATAAGATTAATAATATAATATAATTATAATAATAATTATTATTAGATAACTAATCACATGTGAATCTAATTATCATTTTTTAACTTGATTATATTGTTGCAAAAGAATACTCGCTTCCCCACAACAAAAAAAGCATTTTGAATGCAATACTTTGGAAAGAAAATATCCTATATGAAATTGAGAATGTTAGTACTTACTGGTAAGATAAATTAAATATCGTAATGTTGATAGTTGAAAAGAATAAGAAGATTCATAGAAATAATTTGAATGGATAACCACCTTATGTATTTAATATCAAAGTGAAGTTAAGAGAATTATTTCTTATTTGTGCAAATAAGCAGGAAAAAAGTCATTTTCTTGTGTTTAAAGCATAAGTTTAAAACACTAAATTAATATTAAAATGTGCTTCCTATAACACATTATATTCTGTTTATAATTTCAGAACGCAAGCCTAAATTCCCATAACTGGTGACACGTATTTTCAAGATTGCATTATACAACTCTATTTTTCCACTAAACAGTTCTTCTGAGAGCAGACTGCCCCTTATGATTTGGCACAATGAGTCAATAGTGCAGCTGCTGTTGAGGACACGAAAAGAGAAAAAAAAAATACCAACTCATTGTTCAAGAGATCATTACGTTTTTGGAGAAGAAAACAGAAAAGTCAACTGTGACTTAACCTTGATTCGAATCACAGACCTATCTACTGATAGCTGGATGTGATAATCAATTACAATAGAACGGTATGCGCGAGAAAATGTAATGATTCCTTATAACGTATTTCCACTATCCGGCGAGTCGCTTATATAAATTCAGTGGCTCTATGGGACATTTAAGGACGCCGTGTAGCACAGGAAATCGGTTAGACTGGTGGTTATTAGTCCAGAAATTCAGCAGTTCCCATGGACAGCCTGACCAGTGTTGCTAAAGCAACTGGTCGCCGTTGTGCTGTGTGTCTGGTCGCATAATGTTCACCACTCTATCAGTTTCAGCATTCTAAGTAACTGACAGGTACATTTGCAAGAAGGTTGTATTAAACCTTATAAAGTATTTTCTCCCGTTTTTCTGCATGCTTTCGTGGTGTAACTAGATGCGTATTCGGGAGGTTTGGAGAATCGAGTCCCGCCGGATGGCACTCTACATTGTTCACGTCTCCAGTGTTAGAAAACCTAATGTCTTTACAGTGGCGCCCGAACTAAAAAAAAAAGTGGTGACGATAATTTGTCATCACTATGATTTGGTGATTGTGTCCCCTCATCCCCAGTCGCTGTTTAAAAGGGGAGTATATGAGGTATTTTCTCTCTCCTTTCCACATGCCTTCGTGGTGTAACTGGGAGCCTACTCAAAGCGTATTTGAGAGATCCAGGGTTCGATTCTTGGTGAGGGATTGCTCATTTTTCATGTCTCCAGCATAAAAAAGGAACCAGTTGACACTATAACCTAATCGAACTTATTATATGTATATATTATATTAATATATAACTAAGTTCTGTACTAATACACACCAAAACATTTTCTTTTATTAACGTGTGCACATATTTTTCTGACGGATCCTGTATTTAGACTTTTGATAAAACTGAAAATGAACTTAAATTATATACCAAAATAAATTAAGACTAGAGCAAATTTTAAATTTCAATCTTTAAGCTGCAGTTCAATAGAAGCAATTGACATTTAAGTACCTTTTAAGCTAATAATAGTATTTTGACTGTTAATCGATAATGCCTTTCCCAGGGTTCGGTTATTAGAAACCTGATCGTTGTATACATATTCTAACAGTGTATTTATAACGAGCCATTACAAACTTACTTCAAAGAACAAATCCAAGCACTTTTAACCTAACTCTAGATAAGACATTAAATACACTTTTTTTCCCTATGCCAAAGGTGGCTAGTGCATGTGGGAGATGTACTCATCAGCTAATTAGTCCCTATTTTATACAACTACCGCATATGTGATTTAAAAAAGTTTAATATCTCAGGAAAGACGTTCTGAGGGCTACTTTAACAAATATAATAAACTCGAAACATGCCTCAGAATGCCTAATACGGAGAGGCTGCCTTCGTAACTCGACGTAACAGCAAGTGACGTGTAGTGAATTGTGACAGATGTTTAATGATTTAATTTCCTGTTTTTCTATTCTAGTGAAAAAGACTGCTTTCTTATGAATTTAATAAAAAATACTTGCTAGGTTACGGCAAAGCATACACAGTCTGTTCACCCAAGAAGAGGAATGCTTTCGCGGAGGACACTTTTTAAATGCTTATCAGAACAATATTTTGTATTAATAATATTAAAGGAAAATATTTTGGTACATATATATATGTATATATATATATATATATACATAGGATATATAAAAGCTGTTTGAACTTTTACCGAAAATTAGTTTAAAACGGAGTACAGTTAAAGGACAACAATTCCTGAATAGTAGTTTCGTCCACGTAGGGAGAGGTATAAAAATATATTATTTAAAAGATAGTTCTTCTTTCTTTCTTTCTTTCTTTAAATTTTTTTCTCTAGGTTTCTACCTTTATTTCAATTACTTATTCTAGAAATATATAAATAAGTAAATGGAACAGCGCTAAGAATATGTGCAAAATTAATTTCCGTAGAATGAGAGTGTCCAAAATCTTAACGTCTACGAAAACGCTCCGTTAGGTTTATGGCTACTAGTAATAGTTAACTTGTGAATAACTGCTATAAAGTTGAAAAGAAATTTAAACTCTTGCTAGGTTAAGCCGGTTTAAAATCAGTGTACATCAGTTGCAGCAAAGCATGGTAATCATGTAGTTTTACCTGCAAGGTTTTCCTTTACTTTATAATCTGCATTACGTACTTGATGAAAACTTTCTGTTATAAGGCTAATCTTCAAGGGAGTTTATTTTAACTTAAAACATTTTAATTTCTTAGTTTTCAAAACTTATCATTTAGATTTCTTTTATTCGTTGTAAGCTACTTCCTTACGAGCAAATTATTTAAAAAAAGGACTAGTTAGGAGAAAAGATTAGTTACGAAAAAAATCTAGTCAGACCTGACAGTAGTGTTAGTGAAACTTCACCCCTTTTAACTAATAACATTTGATAATGTGGTTAAATAATTACTCATCTGAGCATTTATAAAACAATAATTCTAATTAATCATCATCAACTAATATAATCAAATGAATCTTCATACGAATAGTTAAAAAATAACTCATGAGTATGAAAGACTATGGTGTTAATATCTTCACTAAATGAACTGAGATGTAATTCACATATCTAAATATATGAGCTATTTCAAATTTAAACTTTTCTGAAAATATTTCGTTGTATTAAAAGAACACAAATAACTATGCTTGCTGATATGAATTCGTTTCTGAATATAATTTTTGTTTTGAGTATGCGGATAGCTACATTTAGGCATTGAACGATGCCCACTATACAGACCTTTTAGATGAATATCTATCAGCGAACTGGTCTCTGTTTATGGCAAGTTTTGTAACGAAGCTAGTTTATTAGACTCGGTAGCCCCATACAATTTACATCAACAGCAAAATCACAAAATATTTAAAAACTGCATATCTTTAGAATTTCCAACAGACAGTCTTGCGCTGGACATAAAATTATTTTATTCCGCACAGTGTTCCCACTGCTCTTTTTGCACTACCAATTGTTGAGTTTGTTAATCAAAATTTATTAAAGTTTACAAAATATAAAATTTGTTTTAGGTTTTCACGTGTCCATGTTCGAGTGGTGGACAACGTTATTCAAAATTTAATGTCTCCAAGTGCCGTCGCTTTTTCACAATGCCAGGAACATACACACATGCAGATTCTTCATTACTTAATTTTTTAAAATATAATACAGGATGATAATATATTGGTGGCAACAATTTGAAAAATGATACACCATTTATAGTGATTCAATGGAAACGCCGTTTCGAGACTAATATCTCGTTCGAGCTAACGCCATTTTGGACTGAAAACAGTTGGAAATGTAAAATTATTAGTTCAACTGTTGACTTTGTCTTAAGTCTTGTTGTTAAAGCTCATTATTTTTATCAAATAATTTTTAACCAAAAATTTAATTTAAGAATGCAATATAAATCATGCATGACAAAAATTGAAATATTTTCTTAAATTCCTGTTATGTAAAGTTTTTTTCGAAAATAGTGCTGTAGAAATGTTTCATATATATTGCAAGTAACTACTGATATACAATATCTAACTATTTCAATTATTAAGAATTTAGCAATATTATGAAAAAACATAGTCAGAAGTTACAAATATTACAAAGAAATAATTATTTTGTATTCAATCATGTGGATGAAGATATCTAAAGTTCCTAATATTTAGTTAATTTGCTATGATTGTTTTCAGGTTTAAAAGAATTAAAAACGTTTACTTAAATCAAAATTATTTTTTAATTTAAGGGACATATTGAAGAGTTATTATTATTATTATAAGGGCACAGCCCCGATCCTCCTAGCCGGCACAAGCCGGCCGTTATATAGGAATCGCTGCGTCGTATGCTACATAATTAGTAATTTTATCACCATTAATAGAATATTAGATAAATTTAGAAATATGATACACTAGACTCGAATTAATAATTATTATGAAATAGATTAGTACTTTGTCACTTAGATTACTCAGTTATGAGATGAGACGTTTTGCAGAATGTAAGTAGATTAGAAATCTTAGTTAAATATTTAAACAAAATCTTAAGAATAATTAGATATGTAATAAGATTTACTTTTGCTGATTTTGTTCACCTAGTTTCCAATAATACAACTGAATTTCACTTTTAAAAATTTGAGACTAAAACTATGTATGGCATTTAAAATTATTTAACGTATCTCTTGTTTCGTTCGTTTTGTTTCTTTAAAAATAATTGTCTGCATTTTTCCTTATCGTAAAACATATGAACAAAATAATAATAAATATTTGAATCTAAACTGAAAGAGGAAAAAATTACAACAAGAGTTCGTGTAATGTTAATTGTGTAGTATTAAAGTTCTAGAGATCAGAAAGCACTTTTTGTTTAACTGCAAATGCGAAAATATAATGAATAGTGACCTGGTGCTTAATTAGCTCTACGTTTTTGAAGTTTCTGGCTATATAAGAGAAAATGAAACCTTTAATATCATATCTCAATGAAAGTGCATAAGAAGTAATAAAGAATCACAGGGTAAAATGGAATTCAAAAAGTTAAGCGCTCATAAAATCTACTTTGTCACCTGAAGATGATTAAAATACTTTCAGCAGAGAAATGGAAAGTATAATTTTCTGAGAAATGGTAATTTTCTGTGAATGATTTATGACTTCTCCCCCCGTCTAATAATCCTTGATGCGACATAACAAGATTCACTTTGTCTGACCAATGTAACATAAACAACATTAGAAGGAATACCGTAGATATTCCAGGAGTTCATCACATGGGTAATATCTTTAACTCGGATTTTATTAATATGAAAAAGAACGACAAGAAAGTTAAACCCGTATAAAGTACGTGCAATTTTGTAACAAAAAAAAAAAAAAAAAAAAAAAAAGAAAAAGAAAAAGAAAAAATACAATAGATACTAAATTCTTACAATTATTAGGAATGAAAGACTATTTTCTCACCATTCAAATGTGATTAGAGGAAAATATTGAACCGCTTGATAAATCTCTGCCGATTGCAATCTGTCTCAATTACTTGACTTTTTGATAAAGAGTTGCTTTAGAAGAAAAAATTTCGAGTGCCTGAAAATGAAAGCTTGAATGAAAAACCAACTTCTGCGTCCCTCCGAGTGTTACGACTTTAGCTCTGAAATTTCAAAGTTCCTCAAAATGTACTGAATAAATGAGATTTTCTTGATTATAATTAATATATGACTCTTTCCCTTTATACCTTCGTTCATTTTCTTCCAATGTAAATCCGAAATCGAATACATTAAAAGTCGGCAGAAAATTTCATGGGTAACGAATACGAAGTACTGAATTTTACGTATATAAGGCTGAAAGGACAGAATGATAGGATTTGGAAAAGGTCAGAAAAGTGTGCAACGAACAGTACTGCTGAAATAAAAATTCTTTACATGTAACTAAAGGGGTGAAAAGTGAAAGATGCTTTGTTGTCTCAATTTCAAACACATAATGTTACTCAATGGAAACGAAAGCAGGATTAATTGCATTTACGATTGGAAGAAGTTTAGGTAAGTTTTTATTATTCCTTTTCAAGGTAGAACAAAATACCTTCAGCATTTCTAACCTAGTGGCTGATGCAAATAAATGCTAGTTAAAATGAGATTTATCAAAGACTCGCAGTAAGTAAACATTCAGTTTAGTGGTAAAATCAATTTTGGAAAACGTGTTGTGTTTTTGTTAACAGAACGCATTCAGAAACAAAGAGTAATTTATTAACTTCGACGTGTTAGAAATGGAATTTTCGATTTTTTTTGTAGATATTTCACCCTTGAATGCTACTTCTGGAACTAAATTATTTGAATTGAATAATGATTAGAAATGGTAAATTGGAACTGAATATTGATTCTGAATTGGATGACAATTTTAAAGAAAATTGAAATGAATAATGATTTTAAATGGAATGAAAGCATGACGAAGTTACTAAGAGCATTTCTAAGCTCATTGACAAATTAGAGCAAATGGTGTTATGATGCCTAGTGCAAAAGAGAAATTCTTTAAACTAAATATTTAAATACTAAGACGAAAGTGGCCTTAATTTGTGGCAGTGGGGTGCAAAAATATTTGGAATTATTTTCTTCTCATGACTTTTCTCTTATTTCTTTCTTCCTCGTGAAAATGCACTGCTTTTATTTCCTGAGGCTATTACTTTAATAGTTCTTCTATCATTATTGTTTTTAATTGTTACAATTGCATGTATTTTTCGCAAAAAGACCCTTAAAAGGCTGTTATTGCAGATTTCAAATCTTGGGACATCTGTGCTATTCTTTTTTTGTGTGATTTATATTTATTGCATTTTCTCTATATTTCGAATTAAATATCATGAAACGTATGTTCAGGGTAAAAAATAGAATGTATAAGTCATACCCTACACACTGTTGTCCAAAACCACACTTTCTAATACTTTGTCATCAACGTTATTCAAAAGATAACTTCATCTAGCGAATTAGATTTCCTACATGCTTTTAACATCCATAAAAAATCTTCCTTTTTTCTATTAATAATCCAGATTCTATAATTTATTTACCTTTGGAAGAATCTGAACTTCATTTGCTTCTCACTAACTGTTCAGTCAATACTTAACGTGTGTACCGTTTGGATCTCGCTTGTTCTATACCCTTTTCATCTCTTCGTCTTGGCTAAGATCAAGAGTACAAGCTTCTAGAAGTCACTTGTTCAACCACTTGTCACTTGTCACATAATTTTGTCTTATTTTAGGACTCCTAGTTAAAGAAAAAGGTAATATTTTAATTTCAAAATCGAAGAATGTGATATTTAATAAAAAGTAGTAAGACTCTAGCTAAATTAACTTTACTTTGCTGGTTACATCTTTACTTGAACTGTGAGGCGACTATTTGTTAAGTTCAGACTGTAACGATGACAAGACGTAAGAAGGGTAAAAATAACCTTTTATATAACTCAATAAAGAATTTACAGACTAAACTCCTGTTGCTTATAATCTTAGCCAATATTTTTGGCTGCAAATCAAGAACAGAAATATAAAATTAAAACTAAGTTAAATAATCAACCGAATCTGCGTCTAGGCAATTAATGCAAGTTGGCTCTTAACCCTACCACCGACAAACCGGCAATTACTATACACAGCTGTAAATTATCGAGCTTAAATCAGCAACCAGTGTGGTCAAACAGCAGAAACCGCTGTTATTTGCGTCAGTGGCGCTACCTGGCCGAAAATGCTAACTACCCAGTGGACCGGCTGCCTCGCTGTCGGTGGAAAAAAAGAAAGAAAGCAGGACACGCTCTCTCTGGAGTAACTCAGAGACCATCTTAAATAGTTTTTTCTACCCTACTCTGCATATCGAGACTGAAATATAATTCTGGCAGGTAATGGGAATGAGGAAAGATAGAAAAGATAAGTAATTGAACAAAAATTGGTTAGTTTAAAACTAAATGTTTCTTTACAAAGTTAATACACAAAACATATAAAAAGGCAAAAAAAGTTTTGTTAGCCATATTAGTAAGAAAAGTGAACACTGATATGATGAACTGAGAAAAGCCTGAAAAAACAGAAAAAACGTATGCTAACACTTAGCATTTCATCGGGAATTCTAAACATATGCTGCCATGCTGCTTTAAAAATTTTTGTAAATTTTGCTGTTATTGAATTGTATATGACGTAAGTGCGAAGAAAATCGTACTTAACAGTAAAGCTAAAAAGATGCAAAAAATGGGTTAGTAGGAGTAACAGCAAAGTGGTAGATTGCGAGATTAGCGAGAGTGTGAAAAAACCTCAACAAACCTTTTTGGCGACTTTTAAAATCTGAACGCTTTCACATTAAAATTTTTTTCACTGCTTTTAATTATAAATGTTGGACATAGATATTCGCCAAGGCATTAGATTTGTCTCACATGTAATCTAATAAACTGAGAAATGAAGAAAAATGATAATTATATATAGCGAATAATTTTTAATATAAAGTAACTGTACTCTAAAACTTGGCTGAGAAGTAGTACACAAAAATTTACTTTTGCGTAGGAAATTGAAATAAGAAGCAAAGTAAGAAATAAATTTATGACCTCGAATGACAGTAAAAAATCCTGATGTCTCATATTTAGATTTAAATGTTCATTAAATCTTCGCATAAAATTTAATTTACAAAACATGTATGAAAATTCCCACCTTGTGGCATCAGAGGTTTGAATGTCTGCTTTTTTGACCTGTCTCTAGTAACCTTCTTATTTAACTAATTACAAAACAAAAGAAACATAAATACAGCCGTTAACAGGTTTAAAAGCTACTACTTATGATCGTAAAGAAATTCCTCCCTTCTCATAGCTTCCCTTCGGATTATAATTGGATATAATGATTCTATAAAATTAGATACGAAAGCTTTACGACTTATGCTAAAGTATCCTTTTGACGTATAATGATTTACCTATAGCTACAACTCCCTCTTAATATAATACGTAAACATAATATACTGGATATTACGACCAAAAAGGGAACAGTATTTACAGAACTCTGTCACCAAAAAGGCACTATAAAAAGTGATAAATCACTTATTTATAAAAATCTTCTCTTCTTCAAAATATAATTCTAAATATCCATTCTTCGGTAAATCTAATACTTAAACTTCAATTTAGCAATGATTCTAAAATTGCTCGAATCACGCTTTCAACACTGATCTAAGCTCATGTCACGTATGGGCATGCAACGTCGGGCAACGCTTATGCAATCTTAGGCAACGCTTTTCCCTCTCTTTCATCTACTTTGCATAAACTTCTAGAGATAATTCGTTGTAATTTAAAATTAAAAAGAGAAGAACAGAGTAGAACCCAAGGGAAAAATACTAGTTAGTGGCTTTAAGTGGTTTCAATGATTTTGTCTATGACAAAACTAACTAGAGCCGTTAAATGCAATGAAGACGCATTATTTAAAAACTATTTTTTCCTACATTTTGAACCTCTACTTTAATTTACATTTCTGTGCGAGGTAATCAAGATTAAGCAAAATAGGCTTTAAAAATTCCCATTTCGAATTTACTTTTCACAATTATAAAATAAATTCTCAGCAACATCTACAGAGAAATTTTTGACTTGAGTATACCTTGCAAATTCTTTAAGTTTATTAATTAGTATAATTATTAACAGACATATAAAAGTGCGCCATTTAGTTTGCCTATTTCTGCTCTTTTCCTGCATTTCAAAAGAATTTTTGCATGTTTTATAACAACCTTTTCTTTTGATTTTCGCTAACAGCTTTTTCTGTTTATATATTAAGATATTTCCACTTATGCTGAAAACTGCTGTATTTTGTTTTGCAAAAACAGGTAAGCGAAATCGATTTTTGATATTATTTTTTCCTATAAAAGAAAAACAAAAAGTTTGCCAAAAATATTGTAAAACTGTCGAAAGATAAACCAGATTTTAATATAAAGTCTTTCAAACTTGTCACCGAACAGGATGTCATCATACGCAAATTTCAGTTTCGAGCTATCTCTCTTCCAATAAGAATTCTTTGTCACTTTTGGAATTACTAAAATAAAACATTCTATAATTCAAGAATCCTGCTACATCACACAAGTGTGATATTATTATTATTATTATATATTATTTTATCGCAGCTTCAGACACCTAAGGATATATGAAAGGCGTTGATGAACATGAAGGAGTCCGACGTTTTTTATGACAGCAAGGTAGGTAAGCGCTGAATTTTTAACACATATTTCCCTTCTTAAAAAGAGTGAAGTACTGTCAAAATCCACCATGACAATGAGCTTCGCTTATTTAAGTTTAACTTAAAATCCCTCATCTATTAGAATAATCTTATTTTGATATTTTTTTATTTTATATCATAATAAATGCACCTAAGAGATGCTAAAAAGTTTCCTCTAAATGCAAAGTCAGTGAAACATAAGGCAGCATGAGATTACAAAAGAAAGAAAGAAGAGCTTCATTGGCTAAATATTTCTCATAAGCTGCAGTTGCTGTTACTTTATAAGGTATTTCTCACGCCTTCCTAGCGTGCCTTCGTGGTATAGTGGTTCTGCGCGCTGGGCCGGTATTCCAGATGTGCGTGGTTCGATTCCCGGCCGAGGCGATTGCTCATTTTTCATCTTGCCTGCATCCAAAAATATCTTAATGTTTCTACAACTTAATTATCTATTTTTGAAAACAGATAATACATAAAAAGAAACTAAATCCATTCAATTATTGACAACTACGAATATTACTCCTTCTGAGTAAACACAATATTACTCCTTCTGAGTAAAATAAACTTTATTTAAGTATGTGGCTTGAAGAAAATATAAATTAATTACATCTGTCTAATAAATTTGTTTTATATTTTTGAGACATTAGGTTTTTTCGAAGTAGGAGAGGTGAAAAATGACGCCGGGACTCGAACCACCGACCTCTCGAATATGCGTCAAACGTGCTGACCACTACACCACGAAGGCATGCTAAGAAGGTGGGAGAAATACCTTATAACACATCCAAAAACTTATCTTTTTCGATAACAAAATCATGAGAAATTCAAATGTGTTAATTTTGCTTAATTTTATTATATTAATTCTTTTTTCAAATTTAAATATTAAGAAACGAAGAACTAAATATATGCTTCCGATAAATGTGGTTTTATATGGAGCGCACATATAAATACAATTTTCACTTTATCATAAGACTTTTACGTAATGACTTTGAAGATTCCTATACTTCCAAAATAGTGCTAAAATTATTGAGTAAATATATTCATTCAGAATGTGTATATAACGACGTGAAGAATTTAATATAAATAACGTAATATAACGTATAATAATTGTAAAGAAAGCATACTGTAATTATTAAGTACAGCAATATATTTCTAATATCAAAATATGAATTACTAGAGTTAATGAAAGTAAAATAAGTGATAACAGAGTGATATACGTTTGATCTTGATGATGTCCTGTTTAGTTTTACTTATTAACTAAATTTTTACTAACTAAAGTACTTTTCTGTCGCTCTCCTTTTCACCCACTCTTTTCATGCCAGAATTTATTTAGATTAAGGGAGAAGGAAATGCTATTTAAGCGGGTTTCGCGAGTTTATTTAGAGCGTGTTCTGCCTACTTGACGCCATGTCATTACCGTGACTAAATAGCGATTTGATTCTGTGGCGCTGAATGATTCTAGCTATTAGGCATGTTCTGCCTATTTTCTGCAAACCAGAGCCTTCCTGCGCGTTACGTTAGCCTGTGAGCCGTTAGGCTAATTTAGCTACATTTAATTTTAGTTCAGCATTAATTGCATACGTACAGCCAGAAGTGCTGGCTTATGGCAGCCCAAGTGAGACCGTCTGCGAAGATCTTTGTGTTTGAATAAGATGATATTATATAGCCTTCTTCTGATTTTTTCTTGTGTCAAGACTTGAAGATAATTCTTCTAGTCTTTTAGAACACATTGGTGTATTTTTATTAAGTATACTAGACGCTATAATTTTAGTGACCATTTTAAGCTAATTATTGATGGGAAACAAAGTAATAAGTACTAATTAATGCAACATGTGGAAATATTATGCAATCGGCCTTTACAAAGCAAGATTTATTTATAAACCCAATATGAATGAAAAATTAATGCAATATTTTTCCCATCCTTCTTTCGTCCTTCCCGCTTTATAATAAAATTTAAACTGTTTGATGCGATTTAAAACAGAGTTAATTGGTTTAAAAATGAAATTTTAGAAAACACTTTAAAATGTATTTTTCGATTTATTTTATTTAACAGTGAAAAAAAAAGTGTTATAATGTTTGATTCGCGACAAAAATTTATTTAAGTGAAGAAATTTCTGAAACAGTTTCGCCTCATATAGTTTTCTTACCTTTTAATACCTTCGCTATACATTATCCCAAGACAAGTAAATGAATAATTGGAGGTTTTAACAACTGCTAACATTGAGAAGAACCTTCTATCTAAACCTCGTATCCTTATATTATAAAAGCAACATCTAAGCAAAGATGGTATGTTCAAAATAATATATTTCAAGATTATGAAATTTGGAATTACGTTTAAAAGTTTTGTTAAACTACTTCGTTCAGAATTAAACACCTCTTTCTAGAATTAACTCAAAAATTTATAATAATGCTATTCAAGTTACAGATAAATTTAAACCATACAAAAGGCATGCAATAGTATGAATTATGTTGTGCATAAAATTTGAAACTCTAATCTAATGGTGCATTTTTATTGAATAAGTATTACTGTAAAACAAAGGAATACAGTGTCATTAGCACTTCTTTTATCATTGCTATAAAGTGTGAACATACATTCGAAAGGATTTTTAAAATAATAATCAGTACATTTTAACAATTGCTGTATACTGTCCAGCGTTTTTTTTATTTAAGCAGGGCTAAACTTTTTCTACATTTATTACAGGTTTATTAAATTTATTGTTTCAAATATTTAAGTAATTTCTGAATTTCTTCTGCTGAACTGAGCAATCTCTGAAGAAAGCTTCTTTTATTGTTTTAGATCATTTGTATTTTCATTTATTATCGGTAACGGTAGTTAACGGTGGAGTCCTATCAACATCTGAGAATCAGTAATTTCATTTAGAAAATATCTATCACATCTGAGTGATTCATTAACAATACGAATAAATTTAGAATTCGGCTCTTCTGCGTAGTATACTAATGATACACTGAAGAGACAATCAACAAGTTACGTATAGAAAACACGATTGTTATTTTAGTATAAAGTGTAATTCGGTTTTGAAGGAGAAATGGAACATCTAAGATAAAGATCAATTATTCTATTCCATACCCTTATCCAAACATAAAATAAATATTTATGTAATTTTGTTGTTAATAATCTGCTTTTTCATTAGGCGTTTTCGTTCAGTATTTCAGGCACGCGCTACCTCTGTTTCATTTGGCATCAGAAAACTTAGTCAATTCGTAGCAATTCTGGGGAATCTTTATCCCGAAAAAGGAGACATAAGATCACACGGCAGGGGGTTGCCACCAATACCTCTAATCCCCCCAGATACCTCGCGTTTCCTTAATAAAACAAAGCAGGGAAAAAATAGCGAAGGAAATGCGTCTTATTTACGACTACACATATGAGATACGTAACAACTCTTTTCCCACCAAACTATAAGCTGTCTGCAGTCTCGCTTTTGGTAAAAAAAGCTGAGGTTTTTTATGTTCTGGTAGTTTTCTCTTCATTTTGGGAATGAATAGATCGTAAGAGTTGATGTCACTTCATCGAGATCTGATATATTATAAAAAGGTAGCTAAAATGAAGTGTTTAATTTCTTACATATTATTCCACATTCATTTCGGAAATTAATGAATAGTAAGTTCCGGCTTCCCTCGTTAAAGTTCAGCATATTAAAAAATATATAACTCAAAAAATAAATGAGATAAAAGAGACAAAACGATTTAAATTCCGCAGGATTCTAAAGAAAAGAAATATTATTTAAATTACAACAAACAAGAGCATGTAATTTTATAAATAAAAGTTAATAAGTTGTTTAATCCTTCATTAAACCTTTTAAAATATCTTGTTTTCATATAATCTGAAATTATTAGTCCAAAGGAGCGTTAGCCCAAAATGGCTATTGGTCTCGAAAAGGCATTATGCTTTGAATCACATTTCAAAATGTTGCCACCAAATACTCTCGTTTTGTATTATATTTAAATAAATTAAATAATGGAGAATCTGCATGCATGTATGCATGTTTTTCGCAATGCGAAAAACATATATACGTTCATGCATCAAATTTTAAATTACGTAATCCTCCACTCGAACATGGGCACCTGGAAGATCGAATTTTAAATTTCGAATTAGTTTTATTATCTATTTCCTATTTTGCAAATCTTTAATTAATTTTTCACTAACAAACTCAACAATTTCAAAGCGAGTAATGGCAGCAGTGCAGAAAAAAGAAAACATTTTTACCTTCAGCTCTCGAGACAGTGTATCGAAATTCTATGCTGTTTTTAAATATGATAAATAAGATAATAAAAGATATGCTAGTTTTAAATATTTTGTGATATAGCTGTTGAATTCAATTTTGTGCGGCTTAAGGGCGAAAAACTTGAGATTTAATAAATAAAAATAACACTCAAAATGTTAAAAAAATCGCCCTTATGAGTGTAATATAAAATACATAGATTTTTGAGTGTTTTATAAAGTAAGTGCCTGAAACTAGTGGTCCCTGGGCCGCATAAAGCTACCGAAATTTACACAGTCTTCGAATTCATTTCCCGTAAGTTAATTAGCATTATTATAAAAAGAATTTTGAAAAAAGCTTATTATTCTAATGATTTTGCATTACTTTCATTATCGTTAAAAACGTGATTAAAGTCCCTGAAAACCTACAAATAGAGTTAATTATTTACAGTGTAATATAAATCTTATTCAAAGATTTGAAAATACAGATTTTATTAATCATTTTTCGTACTTTTCAAGAGATAAATACGGTACGAACTTTTGCAATAATAATAATCGCTTTGCTTGACAGTACATTTAAGTCTGAACAGTTTTTTTAGAAGAGAATTAATAAGCTTAAGAAAAGAACCAAACTGACAGAAGAGTATCTACAATTCGTGACTGGCATGGTTGAGTAATGTTTCTCAAAAGTTGAAAATGAATCAAAATATGAACACCCTGAGATGCTGTAACAGAAATTTGTAATTATAAATAGAAATGCTTATAATTACTTCCATATATTGTTTTCTTTATGCATCAAAAAACTTAATAAATATGAAACAAAAATGAGAACAGGGTTTAATTTTTTATTTTCAAATTTTGTTACATTGGAAAGTTTCATGATTTGATACATTTTAGTTTAATTAAGTTATTCATCGACCAATTATGTGTATCAAAGTTATTTAAAACATAATCCAGTGTGAAAAATGTAGTAATCAGTGTATTTGAATAACGCAATGTGATCAACAAATTTTTGGCCAATGCTAACGTTTAGATTTCAGACAGAAAGAAATATAAATTCATTTTTTCCTTTGCTCCATTATTAGGAATGTTTATATTATATGTTTTGATAAATATTTAGTAAATAAAATTTAAAATTTAGTTTGAAGAACTGTGTTTTGTTAAAGATAAAGATTCCCCTTTTATTAACAATTTTTTGGCCTGTAAGCTGCTTTTGGGTCGTGCATTCGGCCCGCAAGCAGTTTCAGTTTGAGACTACTGATGTAAGGAAAGATTCCGATGTAAAAGTGCACTCCTCAAAATTACAACAACTTGAGATAAATTTGTGTCTGTGTGCTCTAGCGAAATGGTTTAGTTCCTCTCTTTAATTTTCCACAATTTAACCCTTACGCTCATTTTACTTCTCAGCAGTGATTCACAACTTTCACGTCACATAATAGCTTCCTAGAATTCGCAGATTGTATCTTTAAGTTAAAATACTTTTACGAGAATTAAAACAATCATCCAAAATGAGATTAAGCCTACCATATTGTAATAACTATAATTTTTATTCTCTGCATGCATTGTAATTACCCACCACGATATTATCACAAACGACTTTTCACGAAAGGTAGAGCTTTAATAATATACATTTGTGTTATATGCTTTAATGAGGAAATAATACTTAGCATTTAATAATATAACGCTTTTTACTTAAAATCAAATTCGAATTGAATTCACAATTAGCTAATGACAGCAGATGACTTTAAAGTTACTTCTCCATATTGAATTAAAATTTTCATAGTGAAATTTAAATCATTTTAAAGTGAGTGTTATATAAGTTCACTCAAAGAAAAATAATATTTAAAACTTAACAATATGTCTAAATTTCTATGAATAATTCAGAATCGAAATTTAATTTTTGCCTAATGTCAATAACTTGGAACTGCTGTAATCTAAGCATTGCTTTAGAAAGCAGATATCTAAAATAAAACAATTAAATGAAATTAAAAGCAAGCAATTTCAATAACATCTGTTTCAAAATGTTTTTTAGCTATGTGATTAATGTTATGGCACACATTACTGAGTTTAAATGTGCATGATTGTTAATGTAAATAAGCTCATTTGTAATATGTATTGTTCAGGTTATGACATTTATGGAGAAAATACCCGAGAAGGATTTATTCCCTTGTCTCGGCTCCTACGTAATGGATTTTGGGACTTCCTAGAGAAGATGAGAGGCGGATACATGGTACCTTACCCTCGAATCGGTCGTGAACTGGTGGATAAAAGGCAAAACATGATTCCTCTTCCTAGGATTGGTCGAGATTTACTAGATGAAGAAAGCACATTAGTCTCCGAATTCCTTCCAAATCTTCAGACTTTAATCAATGCAGTCCAGCAACAACTGATGGCAAATAATGTTTTGCATACTGCGAATATGGTCTCTAAGAAAGCCATGCTTAAACACGGATTAGAGACATTTGACGAAGAAGTTTCGGAAGATTTTTATGATACCAGCAATTTACATAATTTACATATACCAGAAAATGCAGAAGATTTACATAGACAGATATTTTCAGATTATGCAAAACCATCTAATGAAAATCTGTTAAATGATAATATTTTTTACGGAAAATATTTTAATCAAATGAAGCACCTATTGGCTCCTGATATTAATGCCTATGAAGAAGATTCATCTCATAATAATGGAGACGTTAAATTATTTCTTGATGATTACGTCATAAAAGTAATTCCTGCCGAAATATAAGAATCATATAACACTAGTGTAATTAAATGATCGACTTGCATTCGAAGCAGCAGCACAGAAGAAGATCACATTTTCCCCCTGAATAAAAACCATCAGATCATTCAAAAATAATAACCATACAAAATTTTTACAATAAACAAGTACATTAAGCATAAGTTTTAAGATCTTTTATTATGCTATAATAAATTTATAAAAATATTTCTAAATTATGTTTTCTTTTGTTTTAATGATATTTATTATAGAACTTTTAAATCTGAAAATGATATTCTGAATTTTGACATGTTCTTTTTCCCAGGATAACATTTGCATACTGAATTATTAATTTTTATTTGCTGCTTATGTATTTGCCTAATTATACAGTGCAATAAATTATTGATGTTTGCAGTGCTTTTGATGCTTTATTGTTTTTTATTTGCTGACTATGTTAAACATATAAGTAAAAGAAAGAGAAAAAAATCATAATTTCTTTTCAGCTTGCATTTTGGGAAAAAAGATTTAATATCTAGAACTAACCGATGAAAAACTTCTTAATTATTCTTGATTGATTTCACCTCCAATTGTTATGTGTCTTGATCGATCATAATTTTTAGTTATATTCAAAGTATATACTTAATATACTACAATGAGCAGAAAAAAATTTCTTATGCAAAATAAAAAGATTAGACAATTAATTTCTTTAAAATTAGCTTTAACTCTCAATATATTCAAGTGCTAATTCTTAGTATTCCTTCCAAATCATGCTTCTTAAATCAGATAATTAAGAAACTCCTGTGGAAGGAAATTGCAGGTGTTAAAGTTTAGAAGCTTTCAGTAAGTGTTTTAATATTTAGAATACTGTATTTATTTAGATAATAGTGCGGATCATTCATTATTTGCTTTAAAAGTAGAGGCTGCTTGGCTGTACGTTTTACCATTAAATAAATATTTCACTGAAAATAAAATTTTCTTATTCAGTGCTTTTCCCAAACAGCTAATTCTCAATATATTGTTCAGGTTATGAAATGTACGAAGGAGACAAGCGTCAAGGCCTGATTCCCCTATCACGACTTGGCAGAGCGGGATATTGGACCTTCGTTGAGGAAAAGAAGCAAAGTGGAGGCATGATGCCATATCCACGCCTCGGCCGGCATGTCTGGGAACTTCCTAAGACTCTTATACCTTACCCAAGAGCTGGAAGACTAATCGTCGATCCAGAAAACTACGACTACGATTTTTTGATGACGTCCGATTATATCATGCCCGCTGTTGATGATCAAGTACCGGATATTGTCTTAAGCAACCAACCAGAAGAACAAAAGAGACAAAGCATTAGACTCGTGCCTCGCATTGGACGTAAGAAGAGATCAATCGATGAAGATCAAGGCAATCAAAATGATCAGTCTGAGAATGAAAGTGGACAAGAGATTTCAAAGTCAGTGTCTGGGCTTAGCCGACCTATATGGGACGAACTTAATGGTTTCGACAGCGAGTATTTCTTCCGTCCCGATCGCCAGACTGCTCGCAGCAGGAATTCATTTGTGCCAAGAGTAGGAAAGAAAAGTTTCGATGAAGAAGACTTTGGAAGCAAAAGAGCGGTAGCATTCACTCCAAGAATCGGAAGGGCTCCTTTAACTCCTAGGATAGGACGAGACCCCAGGTTCAAGGTTAAAAGCAGGGGAGCTTTTATTCCTCGGATCGGACGCAGAGCTGTTTTGACACCTAGAATTGGCAGATCTGATAAACAACAAGCAGGAAATGAAGAATCAAAATAAATGTTAAATTAAAATTGTAAGAACATTTATTGTTAGCGGACATGAAAAAGAAATTTCTTTTATTTGTTTTAACAAATGTTCCAGCTACGATGAAATATTTTTTAGAGACACATTGAAATATACGATGCATCCTATACATAAGATAAAGAAATACAAGAAGGCATTTGGATGTAAATGGTAAAGGACATTATATGTAATAAACTGTAAAAAATGTATGTTTTTCATAAATATTTTTTGGTGTTTTCCATTCATTAATTGCAAGATTCTCACTAAACTATAAATATTAAAGAAGAACAGTTTCTTAAGCTTAGGCTAAGTTAGAAGGGTTCAACTCAAAATTGTAAAAATAATATTTACAGACTGAGTAAAATACTTCGAAAGGTTATTTTAAAAGTACATTAAAAGAAAGGGTAAACGAAACCTGAATGAAGTAAATGAAGGGTTTTTATTCATTTTAATTCTACTTCAGTGCAGGAATTTTAATCGTTTTGTAGTTACAATGAAGTCTAAATTTCTAATTATGTTTTAACTTTATGGAAGACATTTTTATTAGCTTCATACAAATGAACTGAATTGCAATTTATCTCTACAGGAAAAAATAACGGCATTTACTAGCGATAATTACATAACAAAAAGGATGATAAGCAAGCATTCAGTTAGATAGAAGAGAAGAATGCAGTACAGAATATCACTAAGCAAACTAAATAACCTTTTGTAATATAGTTAACATAGTAGAGTCCTCATATTCGATGTAATGTGCACTGAATGAGTGAGGAATTAGTGAAACTGTCAAGTACCGCATAATAAAGGCGGGTTATTCACGACGCATAATATTTTAAAGCATATTATCCTAATAAAAGGTCTAGCACAAAAACACGGAAAAGTACATGCCCTAAAACAAAAGTTTAAAAAGATATCTCATACAAAACTGAAGACATGACTTACATTTCTTGGTAAAAACAATCTCCTGATTCCAGATTGCCTCGCTCACTTATTTTGTCTTCGTGGAGACATCGTGAAGCAATGAAAAAAATTATTCCATATTAGATGCGGCTTACTTTTTCAAGTTAACGGTGTATTTTTCCAACGACCTTTGTTCCTTCACTTTGAGTTATATTTTTAATTTTTCTTTTACCTCTTCGTTGTCTTCGCTATTCTCATTATTATCCTCAATTTCTTTCTTTAATGCAATTATTTTACCATTTTCTAAACATTCACCGATTTCATCGTGAATCACTCAGCAAATTTTCCAGGAATGAATGAAGCTTAACTCTCAAGTTCATTCCAAGGTTCAGATGTCCAGTTATTACGCCAACGTGATTACATTTTTTAGTTTATCAACTTTGTCACATCCTTTATCAATGAGTAATAAGAGGAAAGAAGGAAGTTTATTCTGTGTCTTTTCTTCAACTCTTACAGAGTTGCCTGTTCTATTGGCTGATATACCGACGTAAAGTTAGGTGTTTTCCTTCCTACATGGATCTTATGTTTTCATTGTAATTGATCCACATCAGGATAGGATAAGGAATTGCAGAGAATCGGAACTGATTTCCTTGGCAGATTTTTCGATTTAAGAATTTTTTACACCGAAAAAACAAATATTCTCTAAAATGACTAAATTAAATGACTCCATTCTAAACTCCACTGACTCTATTCAATGACTAAATTAAATGACTACATTCTAAACTCCACTGACTCTATTCAATGACTAAATTAAATGACTTGAAAATCACTCCATTCATACATGCATTTGACAAATTACTGTGCCAAATAGGCAACTCATAGAAAGTGTCAATCTCATTACTGCACCGATTTACGTTTTTAAACACCAGGGCATAACTTTCTCTTTACATCTTTTATAGTTTGGAAACGATTTTTCTTCTCCTGATGCTACCATATTCGAAGGCAGCATTTGAACATTCCGACCGGATATATCAGCAGTTGTAAATTTGATCCCCAAATAAACCCTTCTTTTAGTTAGTCAGTAGAAATTTTCCTTAAATTTGTTAACGTTTTTAAAAGCTAGCAGACACTTTTTTCCACAAACGTGTAGCTGTCTGATGCCACAGCATTTGTTTCACCTGAAAGTAAGCTGAAATTCTCACAAGTGCCAGTAACGTCACTTGAGAGAGAGCCAATAATCTCACTAGCGATAAGTTCAAGCTCTCGTTCTTGAAATTCCTTGTAGGATTTGAGGGCTTTTACTACAAAATGGATGGTCTCTATGTTGCCTAAACCATATATAAAAACCCTCATTTTCTCATATTCTGCACTATCATACATTCCTTTCCTGTAAACTTTGAATACATGATCTTTTCATACACTAAAACTCGATTTTGAACCTCTTTTGTTTCATCGTATCGTCGTAGTTCCATCCAACACCAAAATCCTTGGTGATTTTATTAATGCTTTCTCATTTGTCTAGTTTGATTAATACATAATATTTCATTTTACATTGTCAAATTAATTTGTTTTTTCCTGCTCGCTGTACATTTTCACTTGTACATATAACACAGACCAACACTTTTAAATTTGTATGTAAACTAATAAAGTGCACCCACAATGAATTGAAAGTTTAACTTACAACAAAATACAACAAGATACCTTCAGGCAAACTTGCTAAAGGAAGCAACAGCTAGCCAGCGATAGAAAGAAATGTGGATGGTAATTAACAGAGGATATCTAACTTTCTTCAGCCACTTCGTTACTGAAAGGAAAATAGGGAAGATTTTAATTTTCAAGAAGACAACAAAACATATAACCAAATTCGTTAGACAATCTAAGAATTAGTTTCACAAAAGCAAATGGATAAAAACTGCAAAACTAGAATACTGTAACAGTCTTTGGACCGATCAAGAATCATGTGCTCATTCACTAAAACTCGTACAAATATGTATTGTAATTACAATAATACAATAATTAAAATATATCTATACCATTTGGATTGTATAGGCGATTTAGAAATTATTCCAGTCTAGCTGTTAATACATCACATATTATTCCAAATGAAAATTCTTTGATTGGTCATCAGAATATCTTTAGTGATTTATAAAAAAGGTGATGATCGAATTATACGGATTCTCAAGAAACTGAGAGCCGAGTTAGAGGGATTCGACTCTAATACTTTATAATTGCATAGTATAAGTATATAAATTATTACACATAAAGGTTAGTAACACTTTTAAACTATAATGGTTGTAACAAATTTTTCAATACTGCAAATGTAAAGAATTTATCAGATTTTATTTTAAGGCATATATACTACTAAAATTAAATACATAACCCTGCCAAAAATTAGAACAATAAAAGATTAATAATAATTTCAATTACATTTATGTTTATATTTCACAAAGATTTTGTTTGATAATTTCAATCGATACAGATAAAGTATTTTACAATCAAAGAAAAATTGTATGTGTTAAGTACAAACTGTTGTGTTAAATTCATAATTCCATTAACAAGTTAAAGCAAAAAACCTATTAATTACGGTATGAGAATCCATAATGACACCTGTAAGAGCAGATATTTGGAATAAGTTTTGACTCATTTTAAATTAGAAAAACAGATAGTTATTTCTGCATATATTTTTAATCACTAATCACACTAGTCATTTAAATATTAGACTCTGTGCAGAAAAATGGAACAGTTCTATGTCTCCCGTTCTACTAGGCCAACTCACGAAATTTAGCTTGAGTATTTCATGTCTCAAAAGCACGACTTAAAATAGATCTGACATTTTTTTTTTTTTTTTTATTAGCAAGCCCTAAGCCGACTTCGGTTTGGCCACTTCTAAGGCTAGAAGCGCTGTTCGCTTTATTGATGGAACCTAACAGGTGAACCACCTTTGCCTTCTATGAAGGGACGGACAGCTGCAATCATGCCTCTTCCGGGATTCGAACCCGGGCATTTTAGTATCGCAGTCGGCTTCCCTAACCCCTATTTCGTTTGGGCGGCATATATTAGACTTATACATATCATTGTTCTAACATAGGTATTTTGACACTAAACTGGACAGTTTTTGGAATGACATATGGAATTTTTTTCCATATTCAATTCTGCGACGCAAATTATGCCCAAATATTAAATTTTATAAAATTTGGGGAGAAACTTAGCGAGAAATTTAAAAATTGATGCACTTTTTGAGTTTGCACCAAGAATAATTCATTTGGCGAAAATCTCAATTTATATAACCCATTGTCCTTCCCCTATTTTCATTGTGCTCCAGCGGAAAACGTTAAGTGCATGGTTCATTCTTTCAAATAATTTTAACAAATTGCGTAAAGCATATTTGGCATAATTATCGCATATAAAAAATTTGCCACTTTTAAAATCGCTTCAATATATAAATTTACGTATATCTTTGAAAATTTTGAATAAAATATTCTGACATTTTGCAGGTATGTCTAGAAATACAGCTATTTTAAGATGATGGTAATTTTTTTCCGTAATAATTCAAAAAGTGTTTGAAAAATTTATAAAAGTTACAAAAAATACAAATTTTAAAAGTAAATCAAAAGATATCTGCGAATTTTATTTGTATTCATCCTAAATTTCGAACTATTAAAGAATAAATGAAGTAAGTTAAATAAAAGAGATATTAATAAACAAGAACCAAATACAATTAACATTGAAGAACTTTTTGACAGCTTATTTTTTCAAAACTACTCGAACGATTTACGAAACTTGTAATTTTGGTATAATTTGAATCTTAGAATTAAAATATGAAAAAAACAGATATGCCATTTCAGAAAAGTAATATTTTCTGACAAAATACCTATATTAGAACAGTACTATATACAAATCTAACATACATCCTAAGTCGCGCTTTCGAGACGTGAAAAATATATGATAAATTTTGTCAACTGTTCCAATTAAACGGGAGTTACAGAAATGTCTCATTTTTTTGGGGGGGAGGGAATCAAGGTGCACGTAACGATTTATATTTCTAATGCATCCTGGTAAAAGAAACTAACTGGTAAAACAAATAATTAAATACTAAAAAATAATATTTAATAGTTAGCAAAAAGTGAACTAACATTTATTGATATGAATGAATACAAATTTGTAAATATATTGAAATAAGTAAATAAGTCGAAGCAATTATATCATCATCTACTAAATTCGAAAGCATATTTCTTTCAAAAGAACTTACATGATTAACAGAACATCATTTTCGCAATGTAATAACAATTTATTAACTATTTTTTACGCATCACATAATGTAATAATAAAGAAAAATGAACGTGTTTTATTAAACATTAACATTTATTAATTAACCGCTCATTAATTAACATTTATTAATTAACCACTCATTAATTAACATTAAACATTTTATTAAACATTAACCACCATTTGTTACTAATAAACATAATTTATATGGAATTAGGAAAAAAATAATTTTTTAGCATCTTAGTAAAATTTCTAATCATATCTTAGAGAATACACATGAGTATAAATAGTTCCTGACTGAAATCATCTCTCATTTTATAAAAGAACTTTTTAAAATTATTCATGAAACATGAGCAATAACTGAAAAATATAGCTTATTTAACTATGCATTATTGACAAGTTAGTAATAAAAGAAATTCATATTGTATTTTCTTAATGATATTAAGTTAATGAAACGAATATATCCTTATTATTTACAAATGTGATTCATCCATCTCAAGAGATTCATAAATCTCAGTTCTTTTTATAATTTACACAGTTTTTAATTAATGGAAAACGTGTACAAATATGAAAAGAAAGGGAGGAGAAAATTATTATTTCATTAAAATTAGACGCAAATTCCCTACGCCACTTAACACAGAAAATGTATACCAGCTCAAAAAAGAAGAACGGCTCTATAGCTTCCGTTGCACTCAACCGATCAACGAAATTCACTATGCATTTGTCATATATTGAAAGCACAACATAAGATATATATTAAATTTATATATAGCGTTTTTTTAACATACATATATTTGCGCAAAATCGAACTCTTTTGGAATGACAAGCCGGCTGTGACATACTATGTTGATTCTACGACTCAAATTACACCTAACCCCCCCCCCCCCCCAAAAAAAAATAAATTTGTACAATTTGGTGAGAGAGATACCGAGTGATTTCAAACTGCAGTTTGACGTACGTTTTTCACTTTCCAACGAAAATAATTCACTTGGAGAACTTCTGAGTGCATGTTAAAATTTTTGATTTCCCTTTTTTTCTAGACGTCAGGCAAAACTAGATTTTATTTTTAGTGATAAAGGGCTTTCTCCCTGAAGGACTATTGTTTTCGTTTTGCGATTTTACGTTGAAAACTTTAAAAGGCTGTATCACTTTTCAAATCGTTGCTACCAAATATATCGTTCTGTATTATATTTGAAGAAATTAAATAATGAAGAATCTGCATAAATGTATGCATATTTCTTGCATTGCGATAAAACAACGGTACCTACAGCCATCCAATTTTGAATAACGTAATCCTTCTTCGAATATGGGCATCTGAAAGCCCAAATTTAAAATTTGGAATTTATTTTATTATCGATTTCATATTTTGTAAAACCTTAACGACTTTTTAATTAACTAACTCAACGATTTAAAAGCGAGTAATGGCAACACTCTACGGGGGAAAAACGGGGGAACTGCATATCGGAAATTCTAAAGATATGCTCATTTTAAAATTATTATGCGACATTGCTGTTGAACTGAATTTTATGGTTTAAGTACAAAGAACATGATATTTAATAACTAAACGTAACACACAAAACGTTAAAAAAACACCCTTTTGGACCTAATTTAAAATCTGAAACCTTTCAGATTTTTCTTTTTTAGCCCGGAACGGCTATTAATTTCCTTTTGGCATTTTGAGTCGTTTTACTATAAATGTCTTTTCGCTTTTCAAACTGTTGCTACCAAATATTAGAGCCCTGCGTTATATTTAAAGAAGTTAAATAACGAAGAATCTGCATGAATGTATGTATCTTTCCGACACTGTGAAAAAAACAATTGTACCTGGAGACATCAAATTTTTAATAACGCATTCCTCTATTATATGCGCATCTGGAAGCCCGAATTTGGAATTTGTTTTATTATCTATTTCATATGTTTTCAAACATTAAAGAATTTATGATTAAGAAACTCAACGATTTCAAAGCCAGCAATGACAACACTGTACGAAAAAAAAATTATCTCCAGCACACGAGTCTCTGCATGGGAAATTCTATATATATGCTCTTTTAAATACTTTATGATATTGCTGTTGAATTGAATTTTATCGTTTAAGCGTAAAGAATATGAAATTTAATAAGTTAAGGTAACACAAAAAATGTTTTAAAAAAACACCCTTTTGGGCGTAATATAAAATCTGAAAGTTTTCAGATTTTTTAAATTTTTCTTATTGTATTTTCTTTTCTTTAAATATTTTAATTTTATTATAAATATTTAAATCATAGTTGTCATATTTAGGTATATTTCCATTTAAAGAATTTTATTTTAACTATTTGAGTTGAGGTCTTGAATTACAGTCTTTAAAATTAAAATCTTAAAAGGCTCTATTTATTCATTTGCATTGCGTGATCTAAACATGCTTATTCATATAAATGTTTTGATAATTTTATTTATTTGAAAAGCATTTTTTTATTCGAAAAAATCCTTTTCACCAGTACTCGTCATTATGCCTTTGAAAACTGCATTTTACATTAAAATAGAAAATACCATAAAGCACGGTTAATACATCTTTCAATGACATTCAGAAAAGATATATGAGTGAGAAAGTAGTACTATCTACATTTTAATCTAGAATGATATGTATACAAATAATTTACCATCGTTTTATCGCTGTGCCATTGCATTACATTATTTTATCATAGTGCATTTAGTTTATAACGTTGCGCGCCTCCAACTTGCACGCAACCAAGAGGTGACTGTGAAAACTTGTATAAAAGATAGAAGCTTGTGAAGGGTTTAAGTCCCTTTTTATTCAACGTAATAAATTACATTTGCGTTCTCTTGACGCTTACAGACGGTGCCAACTTGGCAGTCAAATAAAAATAATAACCTGAAAAGAAAATAAAGACAAGATTCTAACTACGAGGCTCTCTAAAATAACTAACTCACCGCGTTTTACAATACCGCTGCTAATTCAGCAGACTTCAAGCTCACTGGAACGATGACCACTCCTTCCCGCCAAGCACATAGGCCGCAACGCGGGGTTCTTCAATTCTCGCTAACTACCTCCGCGCTCGCTAAGTAAGAGAATCTCCCACACCGAACTTGTTTCCTTCTATTTAAATCAGAATACTTCCGCTGATAATTTGAATCCTTGCGCGTTCTACTCAAATTTACATATTCTGGCATTGGCAGTTCCAGGGAAAAGTAAGGCTTGACAGGAAAGATAGTTTAAACTTAAAATAAATGTTAGTTAAAATAAATATAAACCCTACATTTGCCGCTGCCAGAATTTGGAAAACTTGGAAGCAGGTCCTACAAACGACCTGTTGTAAGTTTATCTAATTCTGAACTAACTGGCGAGAACCTCGTTTACACAAAAAAAAATCTTATGTAACAATTATATACTAAAATTCTTTTGCTCGTTACAAAGCTTTCTTCTTATAGCAACTTTTCCTGGACTTCATCAATCAATCTTGGTCTTTCCTTCCAGCATCTGGAAGGATCAGTATCTTTGTTGTGAAACTGATTAGCTGTATCTAACAAATATTAAAAACAAATCTCTTCATTTTGATGTACGAGACACAGATGGCGTTGGCTGTCATTGAAGTAGGAAGAAAAAAAGGGTTTTTCCCTTTCGATCTCGTGACGTGAACTGATGAAGTGTGTAATAACTTTCGGGGCCAGAAAAATTTCTCGACAATTGTTAAAAAATGTATATATTTTGTAGTATAGAAAGAATATAATTAGATAAATCAACATATTAGAGTTTTTATTACAGATTCAACTTCACACTACCCAGGTAAGTGAACAAGTTTTGTCTTTAGTTTTTCTGGATTGCTCGGTATCTGGGATGAGTGAAGGAAGTATTTTTATTTTAATGATATTTAATGATAAGACTATGTTTTAGTAATAACAAAAAGTGGCGTCCCGTGACAGGACTCTAAGAAATAAACTTAAAAAATATTATTTTAATGGTTATAGATAGTTTTTGATGTATTAAAGTATAATTAAGTTTAAATTCGAAACTATTTTTTGTAAAGCAGTTTGTTTTATTTTGAAAGTTAACTATGGAAGCTTTAAAGGCTCTGAAACTTAAACGGGCAGGTTTACGCACTTCTTTTGCAAAAACTGCTAATATTTTAAAAACGGAATTAGTAAAAGAAGATTTTTCTGTAGATTTAGTACGAGATAAACTTACTAAACTACAAACTTGTATATTCAGATTTTTATATCTGAATATACAAAACTTGTATATTCAGATATAAAAAATGTAGATGATAAAATTCTTGATTTGTTAGCTGAAGACGGGAAAACTTTAGAGGATGATGTTACTAAAGAAATCGAAAGTCGCGAGGTGTATTCTGATGATTTCATAACACTAACTCGGCAAATTAATGAAAAATTGCAATTTTCAGATGAAATCAATTTAGAAACAAGACCAAATGATGGTGCTGGTATTTGTTGTAGTAAGATTAAACAGTATAGACTTCCGAAAATCGAACTTAAGAAGTTTGATGGGGAATTGATAAATTGGTTACCGTTTTGGTCGCAGTTTGAGAAAATTCACACTGACCCTGATTTATATGAAAGTGACAAATTTTCCTATTTGATTCAGTGTATGAAGCCCGGATCACGTGCTAAAGAATTCATTGAAAGCTATCCGGTGACTTCGGAAAATTATGATAAAGCTGTTTTAGCTTTGAAGGAACGTTTTGAGAAACCTGAATTATTAGTAGAAGTGTATGTTAGGGAACTAATTAAATTAATTGTTTCTAATGTGAAGGCAGATCAAAAGGATAAATTACCTCTTGATAAACTGTATGATAAAATTGAAGCTCAGTTGAGAGCCTTAGAGTCTTTAGGTCTTAAATCGAGCGAAAACACATCGTGGTTATTTCCGATGGTGGAATCGTGTCTCACAGAGGATGTTTTAAAGGCGCGGCAAAGGAGTTCGCTCTTTAACCAGCCTGAAGGAACTGATCTTTCTCGCCTTACCAACTTAATGAAATTTTTAAAGTCTGAAGTGGAGGGTGAGGAGAGATTAAAATTGGCGCGTATTGGACTCGATGGTGTTAGTCGTAAAGAAGGATATCATGATAAAGCAAAGAGGGAAACAAAAGGTAAATTTAAATTTAAGAAACAGGGAAATGTTTCCACTGCCACAGGTTTTCTTACAACCAGAGAACATGCATGTATTTTTTGTGGTAAAATGCATGATAGTAAAAATTGTTACGATGCGCGTTCATTATCTCTTAATGAAAGGATTTCTAAAGTTAAGGAGAAAAAATGCTGTTTAAAATGCTTGGAACCAAATCATATGGCAAAGTTCTGTAAACAGTTTGTTAGGTGTTTTGCTTGTGGTATATCACACTCAGTTATTGTGTGTCCGGACATTAATAATGAAACTGAACTTGCTACAGAAAAATCAGAAATAGACAACATACATACGGCTACAGCCAGGCAAACTTGTACCGCTGACGTAGCTTTAATGACTTTACGCGTAAGCGTAGCTGGTGTCAAAAAGCATAAAGATGTTAGAGTACTCTTAGATTGTGGTTCCCAGAAATCGTATATTTTGAAATCATTAGCTACTGAATTGGGGTTACCAATTATTTCCAAAGAAAATGTTGCTCTTACTTTATTTGGAGGTGCCAGAACAGAGGCAAAGATGCATAACAAATATTTGGTAAAATTATGTTCAGCCAGTCCGCGTAAGTATTCAGATCTAGAATTTGAATTTTTAGATCAACACATAATATGTGGGGATATACCTCGGGTACCCAAACGTCCAATATTAAAAGAATTAAAACGAAACAACATTTGGTTGTCGGATCTGGGAGCAGATTGTCCAAAAATAGAAATGCTCATCGGTAGTGATATTTATGGAAAAATTCTCACGGGATCAGTAAAACAATTAAAAGGAGGACTAATAGCAGTTTGTACGAAACTTGGTTGGACAGTTTGTGGTGTATCGGAGGAATTTGTTAATCACAAAGATAAAAATGCTTCCATTTTGTGTGCAAGTTTAGTGGGTCACGACTTTAAAATCTCCGATCTTTGGAGTTTAGAAACGATCGGAATATTAGATGCTCACCAGAATTCAACTAACGCTGCTGAGGAAGAAATTGCCCACGAACAATTTTTAAACTCTCTTTCCAGAAACGAAGATGGTCGTTATTGTGTCGGATTACCTTGGTTAGCATATAACGCAGAATTGCCATCAAATCGTCATGTAGCAGAAAAAAGATTGTTCAGTGTCACCCGAAAACTCAAGTCTTTACATAAATATGAAGAATATGATAGAATTTTTAATGAATGGATGGAGGAGGGTGTAATTGAAATAGTACCAGACAATGAACTGAATTATAAAGAGCACTACTTACCGCATCACCCAGTATTTAAACCAGACAGTGTCTCAACTAAGATAAGACCTGTTTTTGACGCATCATGCAAAGTTAATAGATCGCCCTCCCTTAATGATTACTTAGTAAAAGGACCAAATTTAATAGAAGAAATCCCTTCAATTTTGTTAAGATTTAGAGAAAAATGCATTGGCGTAACCTCTGATATCCGGCGTGCATTTTTACAGATTGAATTACGGAAAGAAGATAGGGACTTTTTAAGATTTTTATGGTGGGAGAAAGATAATGTACTGAAGGTTTTCCGCCATACGAGGGTAGTTTTTGGAGTAAAGTCTAGCCCTTTTCTATTAGGAGCGGTTATTCCAGTTCATTTGGCACAAGTACCAAAGGAACAAAGTTCTATTGCTCAGAAATTAAATAAATCCTTTTATATTGATAATTGTGTGACTTCTGTTGATAAGGAAAAGGAGCTTGTGAATTTTGTGAAATCTTCTACTGAAATATTAGCTGAAGCAAAAATGGACTTACGTATGTGGACCTATGGCCCAGTAGAAAAAGATGTGGAACTAACCCAAAGTACTTTGTGCACTGAGTCCACAATGGAGAATTCTGTACCAGTTTTAGGAATTATGTGGGACAGAATAGAAGATAACCTTTATATTGAAATTAAGACTGTATTGGTTTCGGATAATTTGTCTAAAAGAGAGGTTTTGTCAGTAACGCAGACAATGTTTGATCCTTTGGGTTTCTTGACACCTGTTTTATTGCCTGCAAAGTTACTGCTACAGGAAATTTGGGCGATAAAAGCAGACTGGGATACTCCATTACCAGATAGTATCAAAAGTAAATTTTCGAGGTGGTATAATAAATTACAAATTTTGAATAAGTTGAGAATACCGCGACGTATAGGTTTTGGAGATAGAAGTTCCTGGACACTTCATGTATTTTGTGATGCTATCCAGCATGCTTATGCCACGGTAATATTTTTGAGATGCGAAACTAAAGAAGAAACATTAGTCAGTTTTGTAATGGCTAAGTCAAGAGTCGCACCCTTAAAAGAACTTACTATTCCCCGTCTAGAACTTATGGCCTGTCTTTTGGGCGTGCGTCTTTCCAAATATGTGACAGAAGCTCTTACATTGGATGACATCCCGAAATATTTTTGGACCGATTCCACCACGGCCATATCTTGGATTCAAAGAAATGATGCGTGGGGGGCTTTTGTGGGCAATCGCGTGAAGGAAATTTGCGCTTTCACTAAAGCAAATCAGTGGTCATATGTACAGGGTCATTCTAACCCAGCTGATTTACCTTCTCGTGGTTGTTCCCCTCTTCGGTTTTTCGAATTAAATTGGTGGAGAGGGCCTGTTTGGCTCAAAGACCCTAGAGATAGCTGGCCAAAATTAGAGGTTAAGCCAAATGAAACTTTAGTTTTTTCAGAGCGCAGGAAAGGTATAAATTTAAATGTAAATCTTAGTATAACTACAAAAGCGGATAAAGTTAAGTGGTGTGAGAAGTTCTCTAAATTTTCAAAAATGTTAAGAGTTTTAGGTTGGATAAATAGATTTATCAAAAATTGTCAAAAGAAAATTGTAAATAAAGAGCCTTTTCTGTCTGCTTTCGAGATGAAGGAATCTAAAATTATACTTCTTTCACTTGTTCAGGGGGAGAGTTTTCCAGAGACTGGAGACTCCATCAATGGTCTTTTGACCGTACGAGATCAGAGTGGCTTAAGAAGAGTAAAAACAAAAATCACCGAACGAGATGATTCTTATGCATTCCGGTACCCGATTTTATTACCTTCTAAGCATTACATTGTTGACTGTTTAATTAGAGATTACCATTTAAAGCATTCTCATGCCGGCGTACAAGCATTAACTGTTATAATTAGAGAAGAATTCTGGATCATTGCTGCAAGACGCCGAATTAGATCGGTGGTGAAACAGTGCGTCCGTTGTAAACGATTTTCAGCAAAACCTCCAACTACTGCATCCATTCAATTACCATTAGACAGAGTTCGAGATGCGTTCGCATTTGAAGTTACCGGCATAGATTTATGTGGCCCTCTGATTCTCAAAAATAAAAACAAAACCTGGGTAGTACTGTTTACGTGTGCTGTATATAGATGTGTACATTTGGAACTAGTGACATCCGTAAGTACCGAATGCTTCATTCAAGCGTTTCGTCGGTTCATAGCCAGAAGAGGTCGGCCATCTACAGTTTATTCAGACAACGGCACAAATTTCATCGGTACATCTGCATTGCTGAAAAAGGTTGACTGGGTAAAGGTAATTGCTCAGGAAACTTTGCATCCCATCACTTGGAAGTTCATTCCGCCCACTGCTGCTTGGTGGGGCGGATGGTGGGAGCGTCTAATCCGCACAGCCAAGAATTTGATTGTGAGAGTCTTAGGACAAGCTGCAGTCAATTACGAAGAGTTACTCACCGTCATCTGTGATGTGGAAGCCGTAATAAACTGTCGACCACTAACTTACGTGTCAAATGACTCTGAGGACCTTCTACCATTAACGCCTTCCATGTTCTTACAGGACATTAAGGTTTCAGGTACAGCAGATTTGGATGCTTTAGATCGAAATAAACTCTTGGCTCGTCAGCGTTTCTGCCAGGAACTTCGAGAACAATTTCGTAGCCGTTTCCGCAAGGAGTACCTTGGACAGTTAGTACAAAAGCATGGACAGACGGACTGTGAATTAAAAGTTGGAGACATCGTGCTAATAGGTTGTGAGAACCTTAAAAGAATGAACTGGCCAATTGCTCGTGTCCAAGAACTTTGTACAAGCAGAGATGGACGTGTAAGAGTTGTAAAAGTAAAAACTGGAAATGGCATACTGATTCGTCCTGTACGTAAACTGTACCCTCCAGAAGTGTGTTCCTGTACTAAGGATACCATTATTTGATTTTTGATTTTCCTTCTGAAAATCAAAAAGGTGGGAGTGTTGTGAAACTGATTAGCTGTATCTAACAAATATTAAAAACAAATCTCTTCATTTTGATGTGCGAGACACAGATGGCGTTGGCTGTCATTGAAGTAGGAAGAAAAAAAGGGTTTTTCCCTTTCGATCTCGTGACGTGAACTGATGAAGTGTGTAATAACTTTCGGGGCCAGAAAAATTTCCCGACAATTGTTAAAAAATGTATATATTTTGTAGTATAAAAAGAATATAATTAGATAAATCAACATATTAGAGTTTTTATTACAGATTCAACTTCACACTACCCAGGTAAGTGAACAAGTTTTGTCTTTAGTTTTTCTGGATTGCTCGGTATCTGGGATGAGTGACGGAAGTATTTTTATTTTAAATGATATTTAATGATAAGACTATGTTTTAGTAATAACAATCTTTCTACATACATTATAATTTACACTTTCTTGAAACAATAAATTTTTGTTTTTAAACGATTCGTTTTTCTTAGTTATTGCTTAATTCACATTCATTCAATTTTTCAAGCATTAATTTAACTTTACCCTGGCTCTCCACCGTGTGTGGTGTCAAACGGAAATATTCGTGTTTTAGTCTTACAACACTTCCCCTAACCACCATGATTTGTTAGAATTCAACGACCAAATAGACACACCTTACTCGACATTCTACAACTCAATGAGCTACTTTAATATTCTTAAAAATTCAAATGTAGGTGGAGAACCCTACAAAACACATTCATTCTAACTTCCCCCTCATTCATCTTTAAACATGCAGGCTTTCGCTCTAAAGCATGACTTTACAGTTTAATACTTAAATTTTGACTTCATTGCTTTTAAGCATTCACTTTTAGCCTCTACAATTTTATGTTTCTAGACTAAATTCTACTTTTACATAACATGCAAGTATTTACATACATTTACAAAATTTTAATACATATGCTTTTTACAATTTACCATAAAATGAATAAGAGAAAATAAATTTTTACTTTACTCATTCTTCGCCAAGCTGGCGGCACTGAAAGTAAAATTCTTATTAATACAAGAATACGAAGTTATTTTTATCTCCGGCCAAATTTTGGCTTTAACATAACAGAATTAGTCTTTCGACCAACAGAAAATGCTTGTTTTTAGCTTTTACACTTAAAGAAAATAATACTTTTGCCTTAGCTAAATAAAGTAAAACAAAACTAAGTCTCAACCGAGACATATTGACTTTCGTCAAAACATAGAACTTCGTACTTATGCATAACATTTCGGAACAAAACAGAAAGAAAAATTTATAGAAGGTTTTAACTTATCTTTGAGTTTTCGATGCTTGAAATTCCGTCATCCGTTTTTGGCAAAATTGATCCCAAGTTAGAGGTTTCATGGATGTCAATCTTCTCCTTATTGATCTCCGAGTGTCGTCCCCGTTGCTTTTTCTTTTGCGTCCTCTACATGCTGGCCTCTTGACGGAGTAATCGTCTGGTTGTTGGCCTTTGCGTTTCTGCCTGGGACGGCTGGTCTTGACGTCCTCCGGTCTGGAGTCCTTCTTGAATTTCTTCTGTTCGTCGTATTTTTGTGCCTCCTGTTGGCGTTTCAGTTTCCGGCAGGGCGGCCTTGCTGGTACCTGACTCTGTGGCCGTGTGCGCGTTCTCCTTGATGTGTAATTTCTCCTGCTATCGTTTGTAGGTGGTGTTTTTCTTTTTACCACGGTTTCTTTACCCGGTTCATCTGTATTTTTGTTTTTCTTAAACGCCGGAGTTTGAAAATCATTTTTTCTTTTTGATACCGACGTCCGGGTTGTAGAAGTGCTAGATCTCTCTTCATTTCTCTGTTTCTTGGGTGGTGGAATAGTTGTTGTAGTCTCTGACCCTTCTATTTCGTTTAGACTTGAGCCCTGCAAGAAACTTTTAAGGATTTCAAAATCATTTGGATTATAGTATTTTTTTCACCTGGTCGGAACTTGCTTTACAGATTTCCCCTCTCTCGTTTTTAAGATATAAGACTACTCCTTTGATTTCCTGAATTACATAGGGGCCTTCAAACTTTGGAGCTAGCTTTGCCATAAAATTGTCTGGGGCACTTGATAAAGAAAATTTCCGCTTCAATACTTTATCCCCAACTTTAAAATCTGCTTCACGGCGTTTTCTATCATAATATAACTTTTGTCTATTTCTTGCCGTATCCGAGGTTTTAAGCGCCTGATCAATCAACTTTTGCACATCTTGTTGTTTAAACTCCTGCTCTCTTTGTTGCACAAAGAATAATTTATCTAAAGGCGTAATTAACTTTCTGCCTAAAAATAATTCTGCTGGAGTTTTTCCCGTAGTATCATGATGTGCCGTTCTTAAAGCATAAGCTAATTCATTTATGTAGCCATCCCAGCGCTTGTGATGTGTGCTAACGTAACTGCGAATTATTTTTACAATGTTTTTATTAACTCTTTCTGCTATGTTAGCCTGTGGTCTATACGGAACCATTTTGATATGGCGTATGCCTAGTCCATTGCATATGTTTTCAAATATTTGACTAATGAATTGTTTTCCGTTATCGCTAATGACTTTTATCGGTGCACCGTATTTTAAAATGTATCTGTGTAAGAATGCATCTGCGACTGTTTTGGCTGACGCGCGTTTAAGTGGAACAATTTCTATCCATTTTGAAAAATGATCTACTATTACTAAAAGAAAACGATTTTTATTTAACTCGCTCTGGGGGAAGGGACCAAGAAGATCTATGCCTAAAATTTCATTCGGAAATGTAGCGCGAATGCTATTTAAGTACCCGGCCGGGCTGTAATTAATATCATTTATTAACTGACATTGATTGCAGGACCTGACATACGCCGTTACTATTTTGTATAATTGCGGGAAATATACCGCCTCGCGTACCCTTTTTATAGTCTTTCTGACCCTGAGGTGGCCCGCTGTTTTTTTTTTCGTGCAACTCCTTCAAAATGCTTAATCGAAGCGAGGCTGGGATGACTGGCTTATACTCAAGATTTTCGTTTGTTGTTTTCGTATAGAATAATAAATTATCTATTATTTCATAGTTTTTTGCTCTATTTCTTATCGCATCGATATCTGTATGCTCAAAGCTTTCGGGGTCTTTCAAATAAGCATAGATATTTCCAAATTCAGGATCAGCTTTCAGTTCAGTAATAACCGTATCTCTAGAATCTAAAATTTTTGAAGTCAACACAGCGCATTTAAGTTCATTACCTTCATCGTCCAGTTTTATACGAGAAAGTGCGTCAGCTACATTGTTTTCTTTACCCGGTTTATATTTTATTGTGATATTATATTCTTGGTGTTTTAAAGCCCATCTTATTAACCTGGGCGTTAGGTTTTTTCCCGAGTAAAGTCTACCAACAGCCGCATGATCCGAAAAGACTGTTACTGGCGATTTGCCGAAATAAACTCAATTTATGTACAGCCATTAATACGGCTAATGTTTCTCTTTCTGTAGCTGTATAATTCCTTTGTGTTTGATTCAATGTTTTACTAAAAAATTCCAGCGGATCGTTATTTTGCATAAGAACCGCACCCACCGCATAGTCTGATGCATCTGCCGCAATTTCCAGGTTTTCGTCCCCCTCAGGGAATTTTAAAACAGGGGCATTAATAAGCGCTTCTTTTAATCTTTCAAAAGCTGTGTTCGCTTCCGCTGTCCACGTAAATTTACTCTTTTTTCTTTTGATTACTAAGAGTGGTTCAACAATATTAGCGAAATCTTTTATGAAAGATCGATAGTAAGAACATAATCCAAGGAAAGACGAAAGTTTCTTGGCGGTGTTGGGCGGTGGGAAATTCTTAATAGCTTTTATTTTTGAATCTTGCGTTTCTATACCCTTTTGCGAAATTTTATAACCGAGATATTTAAGTTCTTTAGTTGCGAACTTGCATTTTGAGGCGTTAATTGTAAGACCGGCCTCTTTTAATAATTTAAAAACTTGTTCGAGGTCATTAATGTGTTGTTCCAACGTACTACTCGTTATAATTATATCATCTAGATAAATTAAAGTTGATTTTCCTAGGACAGGCTATAGAACAATGTCCATAGCTCTCTGGAATGTTGATGGGGCCCCACACAACCCAAAGGGCATGCGTAAAAATGCATAAGTGCCCGATTTTGTTATAAACGCGGTTTTGTGTATATCTTCGGGTCTCATAGCTATTTGATAGTAGCCAGACGTTAAGTCCAAAGTAGACATATATCTTGTCGATTTGATCTGTCTAATGATCTCGTCTATAACCGGCAAAGGGTAAACTGGAATTTAGTGATACTATTTAGTTTTCTATAATCGATAGCAAACCTCCAAGCCCTTTTATCTGAAGGAGGAAACTCGTTCTTTTTCCTACATAGTACGACTGGACTCGCGTACTCACTATTTATGGGCGTTATTATTTTATTCTTTAACATCTCCTGAATATGTTCTTCGATGATTAAGTCTTTTTGTTTATCATAGCGATACGGTTTAGTCCTACAAGGTTTTTCGGCATTTAATTGAATCTTGTGAGTCACGATTTGACAGTTTCCTGGTTTTTCTGAAAACAAATGAGAAAAATTACTCACCACTTGCTGTATTGCTTTACTTTCCTGGTCATTCAAATGGCTAAGGTCCAATTCAGGTGTCTCCACAGGTTCCACCATCCTCCGGTCCATCTCCAACACCACGGAACTATCCTGAAAATCCAATTTGGCCCTCGCGGCCCTTAAAAAGTCCATACCTAAAATAAGAGAGTGTTGCAGGTGTTTCACCACAAAAATTAATACTTTGAGATTTTCCTCTTTTACCTGTAAGTTTAATGATAATTTCCCGATGCAGTGACATGTTTTTCCTTGCGCCGCTATAATTTCCGTATTTTTGGTTTCAAATAGTCGTATCCTATAAAAATTCTTTTTGAAGAACTTTTCACTCATGAAATTTCCTTCTGCTCCTGTATCGATGAGGGCTTCTACTGGTACATCGCCAACCAGGACTTGTATAATTGGTAGCTGTGAGTTTTTTACGATGACTGTATTTAAATGTCTATTTGAGGGTTTTTTTAAAACTTCCGGGGTCTGGACCCTCCCTTTCACAGGCCCCTCTAGTCGTTTAAAGCTTTCCTTTCAATCTGTGTCTTCTGGGTACGCGGATGCTTATTTTCAAATTTTCTTTTTGGGCCTTGACCTTCGAGTTTCGATGCGTTAGCTTGATAGTTCTTTCCCCCATATGAGCGATTTCCACTTCTGGTTTCCTCCTTCCTTCGGGTACTTTGAGAATATGTTTCCCCTCTCGCTTTTTCCGCTATTCTGCGATTTTGAAACTTCACCGCCAATTCGAAAAGTTCCTGCAATGTGCTTGGGTTTCTAATTTCAAAGTAGTCTTGGACAGCGGGTAACAATCTTGGTAATATTATTTCAATTATCTTCGCATCGGGTTTTTTATCACACAGCATATCCGTTAGCTTGATTTTTCGTAAAATAAAGTCCGTCAAATCTGCTGTATCCCGTTGATAGAAACTATATAGCTCGGCTTCCAGCCGTGCGCGATCTTTCACTATGGGGAAGGCCTTTACTAACGATTTTTTGAAATTTTCAAATGTATACGTCGGGCTTCCAAATTCACCTAGAAGAAATTTGCCTATATTTTTCCACCATAGCGCGGCCTGTCCTCTTAGTGCTGATGTGGCGATGGCAACTTTTTGTCTTTCAGGCACAGGGTAGAGCTGAAAGTGGTTTTCTATACCTTCTAAAAATACGGACACCGAATTTTTTCCGTCGAAATAGACGTTTGGCTTGATTGATGCTCTCAAAGTCTGGACCAGGTATCCAAATCCTTCTAACTGCGTTGTCATTTCTTGGTGTTGTCCAGCGGCTTCCATCCAATTTTCGGCCATTTCAGTTCGATACGTGTTCGGGCGCCAATATAACGTTGCCCGCCTCCAACTTGCACGCAACCAAGAGGTGACTGTGAAAACTTGTATAAAAGATAGAAGCTTGTGAAGGGTTTAAGTCCCTTTTTATTCAACGTAATAAATTACAATTGCGTTCTCTTGACGCTTACAGACGGTGCCAACTTGGCAGTCAAATAAAAATAATAACCTGAAAAGAAAATAAAGACAAGATTCTAACTACGAGGCTCTCTAAAATAACTAACTCACTGCGTTTTACAATACCGCTGCTAATTCAGCAGACTTGAAGCTCACTGGAACGATGACCACTCCTTCCCGCCAAGCACATAGGCCGCAACGCGGGGTTCTTCAATTCTCGCTAACTACCTCCGCGCTCGCTAAGTAAGAGAATCTCCCCCCACACCGAACTTGTTTCCTTCTATTTAAATCAGAATACTTCCGCTGATAATTTGAATCCTTGCGCGTTCTACTCAAATTTACATATTCTGGCATTGGCAGTTCCAGGGGAAAGTAAGGCTTGACAGGAAAGATAGTTTAAACTTAAAATAAATGTTAGTTAAAATAAATATAAACCCTACAAGTTTGTTAAATTATTATTCATATTTCCTATAAGCTCAAATTTTTCATTTTCAAATCGCATAACATGAAAAAGACTAAATTTTTAAGCAAATGAGTAAATAAAACTAATCAAACAAAAATAAATATTTTGCTTAATACCTTAATTCATTTTATTTGCTTAAATTTCTCTTCTTAATGGCTTATCGTCTCAAGAAACGTTTTTTATTCCATATATACCATACTCAGTTTGGAAACAGCTTGGTTTCTATCGCATTCTTATGAGAAGAGATATCGCTTCCGTTTCATCAGTATGTGGTCAGAGGAAACTAGTGAAAGGATGTTGTCCATGCTACTGAACGTCTTTAGAGGCTAGGCATTTTGAAGGCAGGGGAAGAAAGAAAAACTAGTTTCATGATAAATGAGCACTTAACTTATTTTAACTAATGTCTAAACGCTTATTTGAATAAATTCTTGAATCTTCAATAATTTCGGCCCACCAGCGGCCGAGCGGTAAAAATCGCTGAACACTGGTAGTTCGGTCCGAGGTTCGAATCCCGCAAACGGGCTGGCTGCATGGGAGTTTTCGTGGTTTTCCCCGTGTGTAACGTGTATACGAGCCAGTTTCCCTTAGAAAGTCCTCCACGAAGGCATCCCTCCTCTTAGGCAGATAGCCCTCGAGGCTTTGCCATAATCACACTTTAATCACACTTTTAATTTAAACAGTTCCACCAGTGGTCGAGCGATTAAAGACTGTTGAGTGCTATTAGTTTGTTCTGAAGTTCAATCCAGGTGAATAAGCTGGGTACATGGTTTGCGTGCTTTTCCCCATACGCAGCATGAATACGAAACGTTCCTCTTAGTAAAGTCTTCCATAAAAAACATTTCTCCCTTTAGGCAGGTAGCCTCCATATGCTTTACTATATTTAAATAACTATACAAACTAATTTATGAGAGATTTTTAAGCCCAGATTTCTAAATTCAGAAAACTCGCCAAAAACTACTGTAGCTACCCAGTGACTGTAACCACTGTATTTACCAGTATGACAGAAACAGCACCTAATGCTTGATATGCCAATAACCTCTTTCTGAACTTAGATAGTCATTCTTTAGTTAAACTCGCTTAAATTGTACTTTTTGATGGTGTTGATGGAAAGAGTAGAAGTGCAGGTGATATAAATTAGCAACATGCCCACAGCGAAAGATCACTTTTTAATTACTTTACAAGAACTTTAATAAATTCCTTCAAATATAAATAAAAGTTTGCTTAAAACTTGTATACGCAGTTCATATCAGGAAGTATTTTCGGGCATAAACCATTTTCAGATTATGTTGCATTTGCTGCACATAAAAATAAGATAAAAATCTTTTATCCTAGTAAATGTTTGCCGCTGTTAAACATTTCTTTAATAGAAGACAACGTTTCTTATTCATAATATAGTATTTGACTTATTGTTTGACGTCACTAAGATGTATTTATTACATATATGATACACAATTTTAAATCTGAAATGAATTTGGTTGCGTATAAAACGAAGTTAAGTAAAAATAGCAGGCGATGAAACTGGCGAGGGTAAAAATTTGCTTTTATTAAAAGCATTCTTTAAACTTCTGATTAATACATTTTTAAATATAAAAATTCGATTTTTTCCAGTTTTGGCGCCTTTAATTGATTTATGTCACTGTTTTATTCCCCATGTTTGTAGAGGTCTTCAGCAAGAGGTCATTTAACATTGATTACTGTTATTGAACAGCTTCGAGACAAAATTTAGGAGATCGCGTCTTGATGTGCAGACTAGAGGACGTACATTAACCCAAAAAATATAATACCATCTACTTATTTGTATACATAAGCAAAGAAAAACAAGCGCTGAGATCAGATTACTTGGAGAAAAAATTTCGGTAAATAGCAAAGCAAACTACCTTGGCAGTAAATTTAATTCAAGCCTCCCCTGGGATTCGGACAGAGCAAATTCTAAAGGAAAAGGCATTAGTGTGTTGTATAGACTAATCGTGTCGGAGGTGTGTTAGGTGTGGTAATGTTCAATAACTTTTAATAATGTAGCGGCTTAGACGAGACAGGATCCTGGTATTTGCAGTGTCATGATGAGCAGTCCAGTATAAAAGGAAGAGTCCCGAGTACATTCACAAAAGTTGTTTTCTCATTATGCCATGCTAGACTCTGGTCCATAACGATTATTCGAGGCCCATCACTGCAGAATCCTTCCACGTATACCTGGCACTGAAAAGTGGTGTACATGTGTTCCGAATGTAACTCCAGAATCTTCGCAATAGCAGCCAACATCTCCCATACGGTGAGCTCGGACGAAAAGCCAAACATACTTCCTAACAAAATAAGAAGAGGACTGTATCTCTCATTAATTGAGACGCCAATAATAACAAAATCATCACCACAGGTTCGGCACGTTGCCATACTAGCACTCTCTCCGCTACACTGCAAAAAATGGCGAAGAAAAGCCAACCCTGAAAAAAGGCGGCAATAGCATGAAAGTAGCAGAAAGTGTACAAGCAGCAACAATCCAAAAATCCACGAGGTTCACAAATTCCCGCTATTTTATACGTTAATACAGTTAAACCAACAGTTAAGCATCTCAGACGGTGAAAACAATTCCCCCACTGCGAGAAAAACAACCAATCATACTATTCCTCTCACTTAACAGACATACTGAACTGAAATGACTTCTTGTCTGATAAAATTGTTTAGTCATGTTACAACAAACTACATGGCAATAAACTTGTCGCCAAACGATAAAGAAGAAATCTTTTATCTGTTTTCATACAATTTTAACACCAAGGACAAATTTAATGTTACCTCGTCACATAAACTAAAATCTTCTTCAACATTTCTTTGTAATCGGGTATCAGTATGAAACACCGAACTTACAGATTTAATGTAAGTCCTGTTATTTTCTTCGCCATTACGACTTGCTGTTCTTGGTGCATGGCAAAGTAAAGCAACTTCCTTAAATTATAAACGTTTTAGAACAACATACTAACAAAAATTACCGGATCACGAAAGTTTTCCTCTTCATAAGAATATTTAAATTAAAAGGTGCAGACACTTATTTCTAAACCGAACAAGCAATTTTTCCAAAACGGTGGTGAATACGATGTCCGTTATACGACAATTTACGCCACTCATCTACAACGTGACTAGTCGGAATAGTGTGTAAAGTATTTTCTCATTTATTCGCTATATTTTCACTTATTTTCGGTATTTTTTGCATTTTTATTTTTATTCTTTTCTCACGTCCTCCAATCAAGCCTTAATAGCAGTTTTCATTATTTTAAACAATATTTTCGTTTCATCTAATTCGTTAGTGCTCTGCTCGTACATTCTAAAATTCTCATTTCTCAGTTCATAAAACGCTATGATCTTTATTTTTCTCCTGCTCAGTTTTATTAAGGCCCTCTCTCCTCCCCCTCCCCATTTTTACATGAGCAGTTTGCATATAATGTTCCCAAAGTAAGTTATAGTTACTTATACATGAAATAACGTTTTATATATTACTTGCTTATTTATGAAATTAAATAAGTATCCAGGTATCCAAAAGTATCCATTATTGTCCATAATGGATTATTATTTATTATTTTATTATCGGTGTTGTAATTAAGTATAACACCGATAATAAAATAATAAATAATAAAAACAAATATTTATCATGAAGTCGAAAACGTTCAAAGCAAATATACTGTAGCTAAAAAAGAATTAAATTCGTAATATATAAAAGAATTGTTATCACAGAGAAATGTAATAATAGTGATAAAAGATTTATGAATATAAATTGTTCAAATAAACATTCAGGGCTTGATTTTTCATACTTCTCCCTTAAGTTAAAATCACTGATCTATTTTAATTTCTTGTTAAATGCAGACAATTGAGAACTTTCCTTTGTAAAAGTAATCAACAGATTTTAAAGTTTTACAGATAATATTTAAGTATAAAAAGTTTAAAAATTTAATTTCTACTGATTATATGTTTAGTGGCATTTTATTTTTAAGTACTTGCAAAATCCCAGCAATTCAGAGCGATGCCGAAAGAACTTTATTTCCTCGTTATCTGGTAAAGCTATTCTCCTACAAATGCAAAAGTTTGAACATGATTCCAGTTTGCGGAAAAAATTTATCACAAATTAACAAAAATTTAATCTATAGATTAAAGTTGTCAGATCATTACATATAAAGAATACGCTTTCACTTAAGACTTTTAAGCTACTAAATACTCTTTCGTTCAGGTGATCGCGCTAGCACACAAACATGCACATAAATAAGCAAATAAAAAGTAATGAAAAAATGAAAAAAAATTTGAAAGTTTTCGGATTTCAACAGTCGCACAAAAGTTTTTGTTAACGTTTTTTACTTTCTTGCTGAGCTCGCAGTTACCAGTCTGATGTTACACTCACTGCTTCTAACCATTTTTTTTTTTTTTTTTTTTTTTTTTTTTTTTTTTTTTTTTTTCATTTTAGCTTTATTGTCGAGCATCACTTTCTTCGCACTTACGTCATATACAAATTAACAGCAAAATTACAAAAATTTTAAGAGCAGCACGGAAGTATACGTTTAGAATTCCCGATGCAGAGTTCAGTGTTGGCATAATCTTCTCTGTTTTTTTCAGTATTATCTCAGTTCCGTCGTATGAATGTTCAGTTTTCTTGCTAAGGTGGCTTTACAAAACATTTTTTTTATTAGTCTAAAGGGGCTTTGTCCCTGAAGGACTATTGTTTTCGTTTTGCGATTTTGCGTCGGACTCATAAACGTCGGTTCACTTTTCAAACTGTTGCCACAAAATGTTAGAGTCCTGCATTATATTTGAAGAAATTAAATAATGAAAAATCTGCATAAATGATTGTCTATTTCTCGCATTGTGATAAAACAATGGTACATAGAGCCATCGAATTTTGAATGACGAAATCCTACTGCGAATATGGGCATCTGAAATCCCAAATTTGGAATTTGTTTTATTATAGATTTTATATTTTGTAAAACTTTAACGAATTTTTGATTTACAAACTCAATGCTTTAAAAGCGAGAAATGGCAACGTTATACAGAAAAAAAAATACTTTTATCTCCAGCTCGCGAGACTGTGTATATCGGAAATTCTAAAGATATGCTTAATTAACATTATTTTGCGATATTGCTCTTGAACTGAATTTTATGGTTTAAGTGCAAAGAACATGATATTTAATAAATAAAGGTAACACTCAAAACGTTAAAAAAATGCATCTTTGGACGTAATTTAAAATCTGAAACATTTCAGATTTTTTTTTTTATTATTAACGTTTCGTGTGTTTATTTTATTTATTAAATATCCTGTTAAATTAAATATCCTTACGCCACATAAAATTCAATGGTGAAATCACAAAATATGTACAAACATCATGTCTTTAGAATTTCCTATAGACAATCTTGTGAATTGAAGATAAACATGTTGTTTTCCGTATAGTGTCGTCACTGCTCGCTTTGAAATCGATGAGTTTGTTAATCAAAAATTCCACAAAATATGAAATAGATAATAAAATAAATTCGAAATTAAAAATTTGGACTTTCATGTTCGAGTGGAAGACTATGTTCGATGGCTATAGGTAATATTTAACATTTTTTTAATTATACGAGAAACATGCATTTTCTCATTATTCAATTTCTTTAAATATAATGGAGGGCGAAAATATTTTGGTGGTAACAATTTGAAAAGTGATTGCCATTTATAGTAATTCAACGCAAAATGCCGTTTCGAGGCTAATATCCCATTCGGAACTAACGTTCCTTTTAGGCAAATTATCCAAAATACTCAGGACAGGCGTGAATAAAAAATAGTTTTTATTTTAAGGTGCATAATAATTTTGCAATAAATAAAAGTAAGAGATTAAAAATATTTACTTCAGCGATATCTAGGTTTTTGAAACTAATATTAAAATAGCGAAACATTTTAATATTAGTTTCAAAAACCTAGATATCGCTGAACAGAAAACAGTCAGAAATAAAAGAGTAAATCTCAATGAAAATAAAAGCATCGAAGGTGCTAAGTTTGTAATTGTCACAAATATTGTCTAAAACAAAAATATGATGTACAGAAACATTCCAAAATACGTAAAATTCATAAAAAATGACGAAAGATACTGAATAGGTTATAATGCAGTCATTGCTAATAGTATTTCTAATCAATTAAACGCGACTGTAGAGGTCGTGTTTTTGAAAATTTGAAATAGTTAGTAAGCAGTAAAAAGAAAAATACTAAAAAAGATTTAACTTGCAGAAGTGCCTAAAAGCAATTTAAAATTTTTTAGATCTTTCTATGCAAGCATAATAATCCCCCTAAGCAAGAAGAATTACGAATTTTTACTCAGTAGAAAGAGAATCGTTACATAAATATTTAGTCGTCATATTTTCCCTATGAATACATGTATCTAATGACAATAGGTTATTATTATAATATTTAATCTTCTGATAAATATGTATCAAATAATTTAAATTGTACTAGACCTTATCAGCAAGCATTTTAAAAATGATGTTTATGATACTATATATGGCTTAAGGCAGAAAGCATATTTGACTGTTTCTAAATAAATTTCCAGAAGTGCGTGATTCATTTTAAAGGATGCGGATTTCATATATATTTGCACAGTCCTGTAATAAAGAATTTATTGCGTTATTAAAAATTCTGTTTAGAAGTTTTAAAACCTTATGCAAAACAACGTATAGAGCAATTATGGTGATTATGTTTGCATCAAAGCTCATCAGTCGCTTACGCCTCGGACAAACGTTTTATGCGCTAACATAAAATTCTTTATACCTTCGAAATCCAACTTAGCTCTTGTAATGTGCTATTTTAATCACAGAATGCATTTTTTATCATGCCATTTGCAGTTATGGCATCCAGCCAAATGTACACAAACATTTAAAGCTAGTAAAAGCCAAAATAAAATATTTGTTTAAATAGTCCTCAAAGTAACAGGGCCTGAACAGCTACCGACGAGAAAGAGAACATTTCTGCTCTCTTTAAATCCTTATTATTCTCTACTTAATCTCGAAAAGCTGTTAAGAATATGTATAAGCCCCTTCACCAAGTTCCAGTCATGTAAATTTTCACCAACGTGCTTAGGAAAATTGTTTTTAGTATCAAAGTAACATCGTAATGGCTTATCATAAAAGGAGATGTTGCTATTATTATGAAACAGAAGAGAATGATTGTGAAATTAAAGAAATATAACAACGCTATATTATAACTTCATTTACACATTAGACTACCATTTAATTTGCATCGAAATTAACATTAGCACAGCTATAGGTAGAATTAAGCAGTGAAATAGAATAAAAATGTAACTTAGAAATTCCGAACATTTGTTAATGTTTCTATAACTAAAATTCGACACTCCCAATTCGTGCTCAAAACCTCAAAACTCGTGCAATAAGCATACTTATGGATAATGGAAGCCTTTGCAAGATTCTTGAAAGAGAAGTTTCATAAATTTTTTCGCGAATTTTAATTAGAAATGTATATTAATTTTCTAACTCCTTTACGATTTTATATTCTATACAAAACTAAGCTTACTAATTTTCCCTCTTTTTCTGTTTCAGAATTCTAAACATAAATATGAAAACAAAGGGGACATAGAAAATCCGCATTCATATCTATATGAACGTATGTAATTTTTATCTCAATCTGATAATTATTTTCTAATTAGGCAAATGATTGAAATATGGAGTAACATTTTGTTAAACTTAAGTTTAGAAAGCGAAAAGATACAGGAGAAAACACTTTCAGCAAGCTAAAGTTAGAGCTAGCGTGAATTTCCAAAAATTGCACTTAAAAAAATACGCCTTATTCCAGATACTATATAAATACTGTTAATGTAATGAGACTGAACTATCACTTATATTAACGATAAGGCTATTTAACGATAAGGTTAATTAATTTTTAAACCATTATTAAAATCAAGAAATATAGTTTCTCAATTGTACATACAAAAGTGCAATGCACAGTTATATGAAAAGAAATTACCAGGTAATTATGGTTATAAAAATTAGCATATGTATAAAATGAACAAATCGAATGTGTCAGAAAATAGGGGGGAATTACGTTCTGTATGGAGTACAATCTTACCTACAAGAAATATAACACATCATACAGCGATGTGTGATGCTGTCAATCATGCTGACTATTATGTTCCTTAGGAAGTGACAGCCATTGCTTTTGCAAAGCAGTTGCAAACGTAGCAAGGTTCGGAAGAGGAGGACTGAGAGCAGCTATACGTCTTCCTAAAACATCTCAAACACGTTCGATCGGATTCAGGTCCGGTGATCGAGCTGGCCACTCTTCTGCACTAAACTGTTTGCTGCTGAAAATAATGATCCCCAATGCGCAGTGCAGCGTTGTCGTCCTGTAGCAGGAAATTGTACCCTATTAATCCAGCATAAGGGCGTATATAATCATCAAGGATGCCATCTCTATAGGCCTGAGCATTTATGGTTCCACGTGAAGGTTTGTACGTCCATATAAAGAGATACAACTTCAAATACAGGATCAATTTCACGGATGTTTGATGGATGATAATTGATCAGCTGTCCAGTGGACATGTTAACGTGCCTAACTCAAACGCTCCCTTCTATGACGTGACGTAAGCGGCACGCAAATGGTTAGTCGTCTAGCAGGTAGACCTCCTCCGTGATACTTTCCACGCACGGTTTGTCATTGACACCAACCTTCCAGTGGCTGCAGCAAGGGATGATATGAGATGAGACGGAGTTGAAATTCTATTCCATAAAGCGCATAACAACATATATCGTTCCCCAGTATCGCCATCGTTGCGGTATCGTAAGTATATCGCCTGTCGTTGCGGTTAGCCATCCTTGGCTGAGCCTTCTGGATACCGAATTTGTGGTTAGAAATTGTTGTCAAAGAATCTCTGAATGTCTGAATCCCAGAAGGACTCACATTTAACCATCTGGCCACTTCTGTCTGACTTTGTCCTGCCTCTAGTCTCCCAATAGCTCTCCATCGCAGTTCTTCGGGCAAATGCTGCCTGGAGATCATTGTTACAAATTGGCTAACCCAATTTTCTTATCTCAGTATTGCAACGAAATTTGCAGGCTTGCTCTGAAACATGCAATTTTACGCTCCTCGCAAAGGATGTATTTGGATTGCAGCGCAACTATTTTGAAATTTTGAATACTGAAGTTTCACTCAGCAATTCTTTATTGACCACATATTCAAATTTATACGAACTGGCTTGTTCTTGAACGCGTTATCGCTATTTTATGACTATATATATATATATATATATATATGGGTATGTGTGAGAGAGAGAGAGAGAGGGAAAGTGCAAGTGCAACTTTCTATAAAGAAAAGGGAAAATTATAAGATTTATTTTGTAGAAGTATGGTAATGGGGTAATAATAATTTGGAACTAAAATAAAAGGGTGAAACTTTTACTGCTCTTCGATGTCATTACCAGCGTATGTAAAATCCATGGCAAACCTGCTGTCAGTCATAATGGAGTTGCCAGTTTATAGCATACCTGCAGCGCCATGTATTCTATTGATTGCTTGAATGTCACCGTCTATTGCTTAAAGAATCTTAAAACTAAAAGGTTTGGAAAATGGGATCTGTTTTATCCTATGAATCGAGTAATTTTAACAGAAGCTTAAGTCCGGTGCGTGCGATGGGCGATAAAATCTATCTCAACTCTGTCTAGCAAATAATCATCCATAATTTGCATCAAAAACTCTTGAGTCTTGCCCTACAATATAATGGAAGATATTGCAGAAAGTGTCACCACTTCTTTTCTAGATTCTTTTCCAGATGCATTTTTCACCATCATTCTGGGAACATTTTCTAATTCGTTTCGTACGGATAAAGAAAGATCTTGAAAAACAATTTGTGGTAGCCTAAAAAGCAATTTAAAGATTGGAGGAGGTGCATACATTGCTTGCTTTGAATAATATTCCGTATCAAGTTTCCTAGAACTGCTTTCATGCTTCATACAGGTGTTGTGTAGCGAATTTAATTTAATTTAATTAAGTGATTCATAAAAATCAAAATTTTAATTTGGAATTATTCAAAATTTGAGCTACACAAGTTTAGTTATATTCTTTTTTGGCTTATTAATTTTAGTGTAATATATGTTGGCTTTCCGAGTTTACGCGAACTGCGTCTTCAATCTTGTACATGCAAACAATGGATTTAGGTGAACTTTTCGCGTAATAAACTCAGTTTTTCATGTCAAAAATTAATTTGATTTCTTAGTATTTAATATTATTAGTTGCAGAAAAATTAGCTCTTTAATTTGACATAAATTTCGTTTTTCTAACTTTAATTGCATTTCAGTTATGAGCTGTAATTAGTAGATTTTTTTCGTTGTGCATTCTGATTTCGGTAATGGGGGATGAAATGCCCTTTTCCGGTAGAAAAGTCACTTTTTGCGAGTTTCAGCATTCTTTCGTTGGGACTGCTTGCAGGGTTGTTGAAATACCAGATTTCCCCTTCCACAAGGCGTGGTTATTTTGGCGAGGGTTTGGCGACATAGAATTTCCGTTGAGGTTTGAAAGTGGTGGATTTGGCGATTTTGCTAACATGAGGGAATGCTGTTGTTGCAACTATTTTAACTTTTGGCAAAGAGTGGGTTGTGCCAACTTGGTAGTCCAGCGTCTTCCCTTTTAACGGTTTGTTTTGGGGGACGAGCACACTTTTGACACGTCTTCTGCTTTTTTTGAATTACTTTCTGATGCTGTACGCGACGGCAGCTGATTCTGCCGAGGAAATGATATCCCTTCCCAAAAGAGCTACGGGCCTCGTGCCTCTGCGCCTTGAGCGCGGGCCCTGGTTTACGGGTATCATTGTCTCCACCCAATTCTTCATTGCATCAGTTTTTTTTTTGGTGTATGCGTTTGTGTATTTACATTTAAGTTCTCAAGAAATATAATGCAGAAAATTGTCTTCTAGAAAGATGCCTCTACCTAGTTCTCTACCATAGAAATGCTTCATTAGCTTCTTGCTTACTCCTAAAATAGCATGTTTTAATTTGGTTGGTCAACACCCGCTGCTTCTATGAACTTAGAGGTCGGATTCGCCTTTTCCACCGACAGATTCCTGAGCTGAAATTTTCCTCCTTGCTGACTACTGTTATCTCCAAGTCCTGGACTGTATTTCAACCATCCTGCAATATGGGAACCTCCTTGTTCATCCTGTATCAAATAGAAAACCTCCTCGGCTCCCGTGATAACCTCCATATAATCGACGAACACCTTTCCTGCAACTTGCTGCCGGCTTTACTCCCGAGCATCAAGGGACAATTTTTTTTTCTCATATGGTTTGATTTTGCCTGCTACTCAGCGCCTGCTTGCCTGTGGTCCAGATAAGTTTTTTCTTCTTTTTTTATGTTTTCTTTCCCGGTTAGATAAATGATATAGAATTCTGCAGTTAACCTTCCAGCGGGCGCGCCTTCTGCACCAACAAGAAAGGTCGCACGTATTTCTTAAATACGCTATTATAAAAAATAAATTTTCCAGAGCAAAAATATTAAAATTAGCTTGTAAATAGTTAAATGTTAATAAGTACAATTGAGTTAAATAATATTAACTTTAAATTAAGGAAAATAAAATAAGTATAAAGGAAAAAACAATATAAAATGGACTAAAGACTTATCAAACTAATTTGAAAGTAAAACAAAATTAAACTGCCAATATTTCAATTGAACTTTTTAATCAGTAAGTGAAAACACATTAAATATTACATAACAAATCAATTTCATAGTCACTTCATTGCATCGGTGCAGTCTGAACAAATATGTTTACAGTGCTCTAGACAAATGAATTTTAAACAAATCTCACAGCTGAAGGAGAGAAGTGTCATATTTTTTCTAAATCCAAAAAGACTCGTATTGGGTTGAGTTTTCGTCAGCTTGAACTGATCCGGAATTTGAGGTTTATTGTTTTTCAAAGTACCTACAAATGACAATTTTTTTCATCTATTTCTCGTACTAACTCAAAACTTGAAAAACCAGTTGTCTGTGGTTACATTTCTTCCAGTGTTATCAATAGGTTCTGTCAAACTTTTTACAACATCTTGTGGTTTGTTGCTTACGTAAAAAGACAATCTGTAACATTCTCTCCAAGTGAATAGCACTTCTGGCAATTAGAGACAAACTTTTCAAAAATGTTTCTTATTGGAGCCAAGCGGTCGACTTCTCTTCGTTCTGCTCTTGTGTTTATGTCATCAAACCGTAAAGCTCTTAGTAAAAACAAAAATCTCTTCAAGTTCATTACTACTTTAAATTCCTCCATTCTCCACAGTTCCTCAAGATTCCAGAAATCTGTTACCATGATAAATACCAGCTAAGTAAAGTAAGCCCAAAAAAGCTTATTTCTGCTGTTCCTTATACGAGAATAATTAGACTTCACAGAAGAAATAAACTTAATCGTGTCTTCAGCGATGATTTCTATCAAACTATCAGTAAAGAGGCATTTCCATATATCCAAAATATCTGTTAGATATTTTTTACCGATAGCTTTACCGATGACTCCAGAAACATGAACACATATGTTACGAGGCGCTCGTTTAGTTTTCTTTTTATGCCATGTCCAAGAATCGATGACTTTTCTGTTTTATGAACTATATACATTTTGGAAGAATTATCATCATTATTTCCCTCTTCAGAATTGCCCTCTGCACTTATCTCCGATTCTGAATCACCTCTTTCTGAAATTCGCTCTTCTTCATCTGTAATGCTTTCATCTAAAATAATGTCCTCATCACTGTCACATAAAAGCATATTTCTTATAATCTCAAGATCCTTCGGATCATTCATGTTGAGTATTTTACTTTTATTCGCCATAACTGAAAAGAAAAGAACAAAAATATCATACATGGTCGCGCGTATGTGACGCATACAGTGCTTCTATTTTATCATTAAAAGTAATTATGTAAACAAATTATACAAAATTATAAGATTTAGATGCAAAAGAATAAAGATTTTCTATAATAAAAAAGGACATTAGATATAGCAAAAACTTACTTCAACGGTCGCGCGTATTTCTGGAATACAAATAGTAAATCTGCAGACTCGCATTAACCCCTCGAAATCCAGCAGACGACTGAAAGAAGGGCGAACGAAGAGGAGAGAATAGCCAAGAACACGCGGTCATAGCGCCTTCTGGTCTACGAAAAAAATGCGAAATTAAAATCTAGTGTATGTCACACATACGCGCGCCCGCTGGAAGGTTAAATGATTGAATTAATTTGATTTGTTGAGCATTAAATTTTTTTTTTTTTGTAGTTGACAAAGTTAACCTAACTCTATAGAAATCATTTTTGTGTGTCGATTAAGTAAAGTATTAGATTGATTAAGGAATTATAACCTTATTTAAATTATTGTAACTTAGTTTAACTGTAAAAGAATAATAAGTTCTTCATTAAATTATGTAATTCAACTTTGGAGTTCCTGCTTGGTGAGGATTGATTTGTAATATCTTTGTTTGAGCCTCTCTGCTACTCTCAGGGATTAACTTTGTTGGTAGGATCGTAATAGCGTAAATACTTAACATTTATCCGGTTAAACTATACTTAAAAAAAAAAAGTGTAAATAGAAAATTATTATGTGCAATAGCAGTATCTTAACTGATGTGATTGAGTGTAATAGTATGCAATACATTCTTTGTATTGATTATTCTGTGTGAAGTGTTTATTTTTTTTTGGAAAGTGTAACTTGTTAAATTTATTTATTTATTTATTTATTTATTTATTTTTGCTCCCCGGGGAGTGTATTGTTCATTTATTCATAGTTTATTTCTGATATGCTTACTAGATTGTAAAGGTAAATTTTAATAGTGATTCTAAGGCTAAAGTAATATTACTCAGTAAGAGTATGGATTGAAAAATCAATAGTGCTGAACTGCTTGAATTTGTTTTGATTTTTTAAGAAATGGATATACTAAATGCATAAGAATTAAATAAGTTTTTCTAGATCATTCAATGGTTAAATTTATTTTGTGTGCTCATGATTTTTACCAGTCTTTTACTCAAATTGATTTAAGGGTTAATCCGGAAGAAACACAACGCAAAATTTTCAACTTTATTGTTACTAGTATCTTATTGCTGAATTGAGTTTTATTTTATATGTTATGGTCAACTTGTAGCGTACCTTTTGGTAACTTTGGAAAATTTAAAGAAAAATTTAAAATCACCCATAACACAGGGAAAAACCGTTGATAAAAAGTGTAGAGACACCGATAGGGTATATTTTAAAGGGGCTAAAATGCGAGCGCAAGAGATAATACATTTGCTTAAAAATAATTCTAGTTATTTTGGTTATCCACTGAAATGTATTATTTAAAACTTAGCATTAAAATGATCTGGATTTGTATTCTTATATAAACAGCATCTTGGCATAATTTTAATCATTGGTACTTAATATTCATAGAAAGTAAATACCTGTTTAAATTCTACCGAATTTTTAGTACACTGATTTTAAATTTATTTTATTGATAAAATTATTATATTTTAATCATAATTATAAAACATTTCAAAAACTGAGACAATATATATAACTATTTTCTAACGTTTTTGCTGCTGGCACCTATAAATAAACCATTATATGCATTTTTATATAAGAAATTTCTAAATTTACGAATATCTATTAAGCTACAGAATTTATTTTTAATGGTTAATTTTCTTCATTGCTAGTTAAGTATCATTAAGAGCTAGATTTATTAGCATATAGTCTCTTTTGCACTCTGAAGCATCATTAAATATGTATATTATGTTATTCCAATCGAATGAACGTTCCGGTGCTAGCTGGGTATATAATGAAAAGGAATCAAATTAGAATGCAGAGTTAAGAAAGTATTACAAATTAAAATTAGAATTTTGATTTACATATGTTTTAGCTTAAATGTATACACAAAACCTCGAAATAAAATAAGGCCAACCACCACCCAGCACATTGTACTGTAGATCAACTAATAACTAAATAGGAGGAAAGGGAGTATGTAAACGAATGGATTTTAAGTAATAGTTCTTTTTGCTGCAAAATTAAAAAACTTTAGCCTGAGATTAAATAAAATGTTTTATGTTATATTAATGTAATAAAATGTGTATTCACCATAAAGAGAAACATCCAGAATATCTAGGTGCCCATTTCTTATTATTCTCTAACCTTAGTTTGTAACAAATTGTTAAATCAAATTTTGATCTTAAAAATATTTTTGAAATATGATTAACGGAAATCGTAAATGTCATTTTCTATTCTAAATATGACAAACCTTCGCATACTTTTATTCTTAACTATTGGTTTACTAAATAAATAAACAAATATTATCAAACTATGTTACGTAATATATGTTTAGTGATGCAGGTCCTTTATTTCACAGCAACTAAACAACCACCGTCCAATGTTCGGTCAATATAAACGGTATTAACGAAGAGCGTAAAATTGTGTTGGCTCTTTACATCCTGCTTGATACGAATGAGACAGAATGTTTGTTAATTATAACTGCAACTGCCTGTGAATGCAAATTAAGTATATCATATTGCAGCTGAAGCACTGTTAAAATAAACCTGCGGGTAACTACGAAAGCCGAATGCATAATAAGCACATTTAACATTTAACTTTCAGTTTCCCTTTATCAAGGCATTACATAAAAGTATTTAGTTGGTTTTCATTTACGATTTTGAATCATAAATAAAACTGCGAATTGAATGGATCTTTTGGCCTTTATGTTTATTTAGAGGAAAATAAAATAAACGCAGTTTTATCTTTTTCTTATTATAAGCCCATCAGATTTCAAATTGTAGTTTTCTATGTGTGTAACTCGGATACGAGTTCATTTCTTTTGGAATTACTTCCAAGAAACTATCCCTTGTATTAGGCATATAGACCTTGTGTGATTTGATGAAATTAGGTATATCAAACCAATCAAATTTTATATGTTTAAAATTATTGCGAGAAATACGTAATTCTTCAGCAAAGATCAATAAAAAATACACTTGCTAGCATAGTTTTAGGTAAGCTTTAAATTGTGAAAAGCAATGTTAGAATATTTACAAAAATTGCTTTAAATTTTATTGAAAACACCAGTTACACTGAGCAAAGGAAATTCCGTTGAAGCATGTTTAAGAACCGAGTGAAAAATTACAATTGATATGCATTCTCCGTAATAAAAAGGGTACAAAGAAAAAGGCCTTTATGAAAATTAAGCATTCATTGCTTTCTGTTAACTTGCAGCTTGTGAATATGTTCTGAAATTATTGCGCAAACAGACTTACACATATTTTTACATTCAATTATTACAAATACTTAAATGCAAGCATGTACTCCGAAAAAGCAAGTAAAATAAGTTTGCTTTAGCCAAAGCGGACAAATGCATTCTTATAATAATTTGAGACATTTTACAAATTTCTTTACCGCATATATCGCTAGATAAAAAAATAACTTCATATACGTAAAGTGATTTATTTATATATATAGTGAATAAGTAATGTTCGTTAGGGCTTTTAAATCCAAGTGGCAATTTAAAAAACGAAATGCAAGAAACACGTGATAGAGATAATTCTTTATATGATTATTTACTGAATGTTTGTAAAACAATAAAATGCAAATCATTTTTTGCTTTCGAAACTTAAGAGAGTAACAGTCGGAAAAACCGCTACAGTTCTGGTTTTATTAATATGCATACACACTTTTTATTGAATATATAATCATTTTTAGAAATTTTTGATGGAAATCATATAAATTCATTTTTATTTTTATGAAACTTTCACGAAATATATGCAAATACTTTCTTTTATCCGAAAGAATGAAGTATGGATTTTATCTAAATGTGAACCAGAAATAAAATAGTCCAACTTTATTTCGACTTTTTGAAATTTCCTGAAGAGTTATTAAAAGGTTTGTATGTTAACAACTGAAATAATTATTTTATTTAAACTACTATATTAATTATAATATTGATGAATTTCAGTTTACGTATAGTTAAATGGTGACTACAAATACTTTTCTCAAAAATTAATAAAATCGATATCTTTACATCTAGCATATAGAATATCATTATTATCTCCAAGGTTTATAATTTTAATCTATTTTTTAATTATCTTTTAATAAAAGACAGTGCAAAATGAGCAGAATGCATACAAGATAATCCTAGAAAAATATCCCCCACGATTCTAGTTACATATACGCATATGTTTTGTGTGTTGCCGAAGTCTAGTTAAACATTTCATTTAACTTATATTTTCCCTCACGTATGATAAACTGAACACTTAAACATCCTTACATACTGAACTCAACTGAACACTTAATCCTAAATGCTTCAGTATGTCTCGGAATTATCCATAATATGGTAGCTTAACTTTCATAACCCTATGCAATTTTTTATGCTTTAAATCTCAGATGAATTGAAAATAGTTATTAAATGTTTTCGATACTTTTTATATAGAAACGATTTGAGACAGATCGATTTAACAAGATGCCAAACGAAACGCTCCTCTGTAGATACATGCTTAAATATGAATCTCCTGAAATAAAAGTGTTATGTCATTTTCTAACTGTAAGTGTAATTTATTATATTATTTATTTGAATTTTCAATTGGAAGAACTGGGTTTTACTGTTTACATATGGTTTTAAAAGCAAATAATAATTATAATTCTCGCTTGAAGTTTAAGCAAAGAACTTGAGAGAACATTCTAGAAGAAGGGAAAATGAGGAGAATAATTTTACAGTTTTTCCTCTTTTGGGAAGAACACGTGATTCTCGTCTAATGAATGCAGAAACTTCGAGAACGGGATTTTCGATTGCCTTTAAAGTTAAACAAACTGGTTCCTTACCGTGGGAGAGTGGCCATGAACGGAGCGCGTGCTGACCACTAAACTACGAATTCATGCTAAGAAGGCGGGTAAAATATCTTATATACTCCTCCTTTTAAAGGGCGGCTGGGGTTTTAGAGGACCCAATCGCCAAATCCTGGTGGTGGAGAATCATTATCCACCACCTTTTTAGTGCGGATGCCACTGTAGTGCTATTAGGTTATTTAGAAGCAGAAGAGATGAAAAATGAGCAATCCTAGGCCAGGACTCGAACCACGATCCTCTCGAATACGCGCCGAGCGTGCTGACGATTACACTATGAAGGCATGCTAAGAAGGCGGGAGAAATAACTTATAAACTCTGAACTTGATCAGCATTTTTCTAGTGAAGCTTTTCCTCACCCGATATGTGGCGTTATCATCCAAAATCCAAGAATCCCCTCTGACTGAGGACGAAATAACTGATTTTTAATTTTCTGACCAGACTCCTGTGTAACTTATCTGATGATATTCGTTTAAATCTCAGCTCTGCACATGGCACCTATTTAAGCCTTGTGAGAACCGGTTCTGATCGATTAGCGCAGTATCAACCTGGAATTGCTTTTTCTGATGATCGCAGCTCGGAATGGACGCAGAATCTGACTCTATGGATGTCCAAAAGAATTTTCAAATTTTAGCCGACGACCCCATTTCTTTAAATGAGCCTACGTTCATAGCATCAGATTTGATATGAAGTTAAAAGTAATCGGAAACCCAAAACAAAAGCACCCAAGAACAGCAAAATCTCCTTTAGTCAGGATTTGAGTAACGCAAACCTAACACATTGCATTATGAGACAAAACCTAACACATTGCATTATGAGACAAAACCTAACACATTGCGTTATGAGACTGCGGCCAGTAGCCACGGTAATATGGCACCATCCTATGAGGATTCTGAGAAGACAACTGTAGCAAGTACATTTTTGACGAAAAACACAGCTCGGTCAAACAGTAATAGAGATGACTCCAAGTGCCCGTTGAGGCCAACCGACGCCCATGATGACCAGACTAGCGCAATTCATACGGATGGACACTTCACATACCCTAAATACTCGGGTAAAATGACAACAGTTTGCATAGAAGGATCTAAATTTAACTGGAAAGTCTTCAACGAGATGTGGAGCAGGACGAACTTACTGATTTGACAGCTAAGAAAAAAGGTTAACTGCAGTACGAAATTCATTCTAAAAATCCTGATTAGCATCGCAAGATGACAAACCTTTTTGGATCAGGTGATTTTTCTTGCCAGTCTATTTAAAGTTTGGTTATATTTTATAATAACAAAGAAAATTACTAAACTTTATAAATTTGCTATTACCAAAAAATATATATTATGATCTTAAAATATTAATTCAAGAATATATATAGATATATACTATATCTATCTATCTATATATATATATCTTGTATATAATACTTAGAGCAGTGCTATATATAAATATAATATATATTCGAAAGTCGCGCTTTCGAGATATGAAAAACGTGAGATAAGTTTCGTTAATCGGCTAGGGGAATAGGAGATGTAGAACTGTTCCCCCTTTTTTTTTGTTCAAGGTGTACAAATATACTTAAAAAATGAACATGAATGCAAAAATTTTGGTTTCAGTTAAACTAACTTTAATTTATAATTATCCAGAAAGCGTTGTTAAGTACTCTCTATCTTAATTGGATTCAAATTTCAAATATCCTTAATCTCGCTTAGTATTAAAAAAATAACTATTCATTAATTTAAAATATAACCTAGATAGCATACTGAAAAAAAAAACAATGTTCACCCGGCTTCTCCGTGGCCATACATTTTGCAGTCTAATTGTAGCGACGGTTCTTCTAAGAAAGGGCAAAAAACTTTTATTTCAGCTACAGTCGCCTTGCCTGTAAATGGTAGCCAATTTTCGGATCTGCAAATCGCTCCCTTGAGTTCTATTCCTTAAACTCAATATAGAAGCCATTTGTTTCATTTGTGTGAGCGGAATCACTCAAAATATTCCGAGGAACAGTGATTTAAGCAAACAGGATAAATGCACTACAAAGGAACACAAAATAATTGAATAGCTACAGCATTTTTAGAGGTTTCTGAAATTTTCCTCATTTCGAAATGTAAATAATGTCATAAACGCAGGTACAATAAATTAATTTACAAAGTTCCGTAAAAATAGTTTACTATACAAGCTTAAGATTTTCGATTTTGCACCTAAAAATGACTGGAGAACGACGCATATCCAGTAATTTAATAATCGGTTTAAGTAAATCCTTCTTAACTCGATAAAGAGGGGCATTTAAGATGCGCACCATTAACGCTACCACTGTTTAAGCGCTACATTAAGGGAGTTACTTTTTGAATTTCGTAAGGTGAAGTGATTTGTTTTCAAGAGACTCCGCATACACTGGAATTACATACTAATGGGAGGTAATGAGTAAATAAAATATACTATATTAATATGTTATTCTGTAATTACACCGAGAAATAAAACAAAAGTTTGAATATTAAATTGCCGATTTAAAATGAGACATACCACAAAAGGATATTAATAAATAAATTAAAAATTTATATTGCCTTTATAGAGACATTAGGTGGTTTTTGGAAGAAGGCAAGATGAAAAATTAGCAATCGCTTGTCTTACTGTCTAGGAATATGATGTTTGTGAACTTACTTCCGATGTGGCTGTCTAGGGGCTAATAAACTAATCCGAATTATGTAAAACTTGAATATTTAATGAAACATGAATAGTTGCTACAAACTACAAGGTAATTACATACGTAGAAGGAAACAGATGAGATTATTTACAGATGAAAGAGAAGGAATCGTATTTTATAAGCAAACATCTTTGAATCGCGTCATCGTCTTAATGGCGGAATCGTCTGCCTTCTATCATCGGAAAAGTAAAAGTTTTATTCTCACAGCTTGTCGCGTCATCCGATTATAATAAACGCTGCCATCCCACAACTGCTCGTCCATCCTGATGGAATGCGCCCTCGCATTCTCATAGCACCACCATCTACATCTAGTTATCTGAAAAATAAAATTAAAAAACAAAACAAAAAAAAAATATTTTTAGTTACTATTGAGGGAAAAGTCGTCTTAAAAAGTTTATTTCAGCCATCTTTTCTCATCATCTTAATATCTACAGAAATAACGGCTTTATCTCTTCTTCAATGCTCTTTCAGTGTTCGTTCATCTTTAACAGTCTATCTGAATACATACATTTCACAAACACGTCTTCTTTGATGTTGTCTGGTACAATTCGTCTGGATTCGTCTTTACATACGTCTTAATATCGTCTGAATGCGTCTTCTTAGATACCGTCTGGATACGTCTTCTGAATGCGTGTTAGATATCTTCAAGATCCGTCATTCGAATGCGCCTTCTTAAAATCGTCTTCTTTAAGCCGTCTTCCTTCATACATTTCATCCTTAGACATCGTCTTCAGTCTTCTTAAATTAGTTCACGTCTTTAAAATAATAGTCCATTAGTCAAATCGGGAGAAATTTGTCAACTTGGGAAAAGTTTATAATCAGAAATCATCAAAATCGGTATTTCATTGTCAAAGCCTTTCGGGTTTCTTCCTATATCTTCTAAATCTGCTTTTTCGCTTCTTTTTTCTCACCTTCTTTGGTTTCTTTTGTTCCGTCTTTGCTTTCTGTATCAACGTCGTTGTCGTCAGGTTTTCTGATCGACTTCTCCTTTTCAAGCTTCTCCTCTTCGTTGGTCTCTGTAGTTTCTTCGTCTCCAGTGGCTTCTTTTGCTTCTCTATTGCAAGGTATTTTACTGAAATTCTTCTAGTAGAATTCGCATTTGATTCATCATCTTTAGCAAATGACTCTTGTTCGGGAAAATGCTTCTCTTCAGAATCTCCTTCTGCAGTGGCGTTTCTCCTCATTGCCTTCAGAGCTAATTGCATTGTGCTTGAGTTTCCTTTCTGCACTAATTCATCATCTTTAATAGCATCATTTTCATTTACAGCAGGATCTGCATCACTCTGGACATCATCAGAATTCACAATCGGGGAATCAATGCCACTTGCTTTGATTGTAGATGAAGTATCCAGTTTGATCACATTCTGTGCTGTAACAGGAACTATACTAACAGGATCAGTTTCTGGTTTTGGAAGCAAAAAACCATAATTAACAACTTTTTCAAATCCTTCTTCAGAACCACTTCCATTGCAATAAGCAATTTTTTTGCTCTTCAGAATCATTCTCAGATTTCTTGTTTTCTGCGATAACACAAATATTTGATCTAAATGAAGAACCATCAATTTGGAATTCACCTTCAAATCTCTCTATAAGTTTGTTGCCAAATTCCGTTAACTGTAGCTCTACCGACTTAAGTTCAGGAGAACCAATCTTCTTATGTATATCTTCTCGGATTAGCGTTACTTGACTACCAGTATCTATTAAAGCATCAATTTGCAAATTACCCAAATTTACAGTTTCATGCATTTCTTTCTGACAAATCTGAGTTATTGGTGTTACCGTTTTGGCATCTTGGACATTTTTAGAAGATGTTTTGGAACAATCTACGGCTTTGTGTCCAAACAAATCGCATTTAAAACACTTAAATCCTTTACCCTTATTGTTACAGAAATTCGATTTATGGCCTAAATTTCCACAATTATAACACCTTGGCTCTTTAATCTTACTAGGTACAGTGAGTGTTTTATTTTGTGTGATAGTACTTGAATAACCCTTATTTTTCGTATCTGGAACGCGAATTTTCTCATAAATTTTTAATTTCTCTTTGAATTCAGAAATAGCTTTACACCCGTACAAAACAATTTTGTTACTACTCTGATCTGGTATCCCATTGATTACATAATCAAGAATTGATGAATCATCAACAGAACCGCGACTGGCTATTTCACGCATGGCAATTACATATTCGGAAAGTGATTCACCAGGTTTTAAGTGTCGTTTCTGTAACAAATTATGAAGTTGTGCACTGTTTATTTTAGAACCAAATTCAGATAAAAGATTTTCTTTTAATTTGTCCCATGGTATTATACCTTTCAAAGACCTAATAAATACTTTAGCAGAACCAGTAAGCAATTTTTTAGCAAACACAATTTTCTGTAATTCCGATAACTTAAATAATTTAAAAGATTCTTCTAAATCACCAATGAAGGATTCAACTGGATATGTATCAGTGCCATTAAATTCAGAAACAGTTTCTAGAATGTCACGAAAATGTAGGGAAATATTGCTAGGCATTATAATGTTTTCATCCACTGAGTTATGTATGGGAGGTGATTCTGACTGAACAGAATTAATATCATCATTTTTATCAGAATCATAAATACTTTCGTTTTCAGATAACTCGTCTTCGTTATCACCTTCGGATTTTAAAAGCTTAAAATCACAAAGACTATTCAATATTAAATCACAGTTATTATTAGGATTTGAATCATAATTAAGATGTAACAAATTACACACAGAAATGAAATCATTTGCAGTAAGAGTTTTAAGTAATTTTTGTTTTGTTTCTTCAATATTAAAATCAGATGGAAAACCACAAAAGTTACGCAATCTAGCTCTAATTTTTCGATCATCCAAAGTTCCAAACACAATTTGATGTAAAAGTTTAATCGACTTAGTAGGCCCAGTCTTTAAAGTATTTGAAATTCTAGGAATAGAATTTAAGGTAGTCATCTTAATTCACAGTATCGTAGAATACTATTCTTAGAAGTAACAATGTGGAAGTAATCGAAAAAAACTTACTTCTCTTCTTTTGTAATATTTCTCATGCTTCTTCCTAGGCTCATCGCGGCCTGAGCGCCCAAATCTGTAGAATCGGTACTTACTGTCTAGGAATATGACGTTTGTGAACTTACTTCCGATGTGGCTGTCTAGGGGCTAATAAACTAGTCCGAATTATGTAAAACTTGAATATTTAATGAAACATGAATAGTTGCTACAAACTACAAGGTAATTACATACGTAGAAGGAAACAGATGAGATTATTTACAGATGAAAGAGAAGGAATCGTATTTTATAAGCAAACATCTTTGAATCGCGTCATCGTCTTAATGGCGGAATCGTCTGCCTTCTATCATCGGAAAAGTAAAAGTTTTATTCTCACAGCTTGTCGCGTCATCCGATTATAATAAACGCTGCCATCCCATATATATATATATATATATATATATATATCTGTTTTCTCTTTAAAATGGTATCGAAAATATTTTTGAAAAATCTTTCATTCTGCTAGACCAACATTTTTTCGTTACTATAGTAAAGTCTCGTTTAGTTATTAACTAGTTATTTTATGTTAAACTGCTTTCCCGTTCTCCATAATTCTTATTTTCATGTCACAATGTAAGTTTCTAGCTCGCATGATATTCAAATGATTCAAATTCAATGATAGAAGGAGATAGTACTTAAAGGAAGGTTTTAAAGGGTTTCTTACCTGCTGAAGGCCACGTTCATATGTGATTCTCTTGAGAGTAGTATTCTGCGGCGTTGCATTATTCTCGCCGTTAGGCTTCTCATGCTGACTTTAGGTCAGAGTCAACTCGCTCGTTACTCTAATTGTGTAGCCGTTAGGCTAACTTACATACTGTCAATACCGAAATATTTAAGGGCGTTCTTGAGAATATGAAAGGAAATGCAAAAAAAGCACGATGGAAGAAAAATAAATAATACAAGATTTACTTTCCGAAAAATTGTTTGTCAATTTTTTTTAATTATTTTTTTAAATGTTTTCCGTTGGAACCAAAATAACAAAACTTTCCTTAAATAAAACAATAGACCAAAATAACTTAGTTAAACTTTCAGCGTTACAAAGTGTGATCCTGTCGTCTGAAACCTTCTTATTCTAGGTAAGTTTTAAGCTTGGTTTTTAAAGCGACTACTGCTTTTAGTCTTCAGAACTAGCAAACGTAATCCCCCAATCTGTAACATGCAAATCTGCCAAAGGATAACCAAAGGTTTATGCTTTAGCTGCTTTATCAAGGAAGTGCCTTAAACTTCGACAATCAGTAGTATTTACAAAATACGTAAGTCACAAGCATACAGTCAAAAAGTGAAATATAATCATAAATTTTGCTGGTAGTCAGGAACCTATTCGGTTACATTAACTAAAATAATTACGAAACTGTAGTCCTTAAGAACTGCAACGTGACAACAGCAGTAGTTCTATCGACAAACATAGTAGTTTCTATTTGAGGGACGCCTAACCGAAGAAGTTTATAGTTCATCTGTCGATGAAATAGCCGACTTGAGTTACATCAGGTCATTCACTAATTTCACACTAAAAGAAATGCAAATCATTAGATGCTTCTAAGACAAGAGCTTGCCTAAATACGGAAATAATCAACCAGTTTCCTATGATATTTGACGTCTTTTATTATTTTCTGAATTTATTAATATGTAAAAAACATGAGATCCGATAGGACAATTCATTAAAATTAAATATTTTAACAGTTTAGTTCGTAAACTACACTCAAGGTTCAATTATTTAATGTTTGCAGCTTTAATTTAAACTTCTGTTTTAGAGCAATTTTCTTTTCGGCAATCTCAGCATTTACACCACTTTTGAAGGAAATGCAGCATGACCACTAAAGTCTTTGACATCATACGTAAGCCTTCATTCCGCCATTGTGGGAAGTTGTTATCCCCGAAAGGGATTCACGGTGAAGGTAAAAGATAATTTAAATTCTTGTAAAGATCATTTTTAAACAAAGGCGCTTAATATTTTTTGTTTACGACACGGCTGATTATTTATGACTTGACAGCAAATTCGTCGGAAATTCTAACAGCGAAAGGAATGCAAATTCATTTTAACATGTTGTCACTTCCTCCCTTGATGTCATGTCAAATAAGGAAGTGTCGTAACATTAAGAAGTCCCGTCCCTGTCGATTTGCAAACTGGACTTTACTGGGAAGAATAAATGAGAAAATGTATATTTCTCCATGATTAGTCAAACTATTTAAAGAACTGGTTAGCAATTTTTTAGCCAGTTGACAGTTCCTTGCGCAAATCAGAATGGTTGCATAATGCAGCAGCAGTCAAATGCGTAAAATGGGAATAAATTTGGAAATTTATTTGGAAATCTTTTATAAGGAATTTCGGATGAAAAAATGTTTACATTTGCATCATCGTTTATCAAATTAATGATTTTTCACGTGATAAGCAAAGAAATTAATCTCGTTAAATAATATAGTTGACAAAATCAATTTCGAATTTATTTATTATTAACAAAAAACTAGGCATCATAGCATATAATACGCCACATTTACTCATACAAAACCCCTCTTTTTGCTATATTCTTATTCTAAAAATTGTTAGAGTCGAAGATTTTAATAAATAATATTGCAGGAGAGAAATTAATTTAAAAATCATGCTTTAGAAAACTCTTACATTTTTTAAGCACTAAATAAGCAGCACATGTAATCAATCCCCCGTACGTACTGTGTGGATTGCCGATAATTACGTTAACCACATCTAGTTCAACAATTTCAATTTAAGCCTGCATCCACTATACTGGATATCGCTATGCTTAAAAACGAATGCTTTCTAATCTTCTTTCTATACTGTAGTAAATTATTGTATTTAATCACTTTGTCTTTCATTCTTTTTTTAATTTTCAATGACAAAGCAAATACGAAGGTACAAAAGTAAGTACAAACAAAAAATAAAAAGTGTACAAAAAATTGACCAAAGCCATTGCCTCATAAGTTCTCTAATACACCAGTAAAGCGCCTTTTCAGGGTCGCCAAGAAGTGACGCACACAAAGTGGTCTCTATTTATTGGAGCTTCCAAATTACAGAGGGCAGAAAGAGTTCGAAAAGATTCCAGTGCGATAAAGGTGTTTTGCCAGGTAGTCATTTTGTTCAGTCAGGCGTAGGAAGTGGGCAACTGGGGATCGATAAGAGATTTTCAGTTCTGCAAAGCCTTAACTTTACCCTATCCTGAATTTACAATTTATACTTTTTCTCCATTATGTGCTTCTGTTATTTGCATTATATAAAATCCTAATAAAATGGAAAGATAATATCGAAATTTTCGTTTGCAGTACCAGCCCCTTTTTTCAAAATAGTCGGCCTGCGCGTTCCCAAAAATGCAACAATGGGCAGGTATTCACTGAAAGGCCACACGCTTCATTTTTAAGACCAGTTCCTGTAAATAATTTCGACACTGGGAAATTTTCCCCGATAAAGGGAACCTCGAAGAGCTAACGGCTTTTATTATAGCCAGGAATCGAAAAAAAAATGACTCTCTAACATATGTATCTTCGAAAACTAACAAATATTTCAGAGCACTTCAGATAGCTTCCACTTCTCTATCAAAAGCCTTGCAAGATTTCCCCCCTGAAGCATAAGGGGAAAATAAGCTCTAAAAAATTAAGGAAGCTGGAGTTATGAGATCATTATAAAATGAGTCATCCATGAAACCAGTCAGGTTTTGGATCCATCATGATCCATCAGTATCTACAATAGTATCTACATCTAGCCTACTATCTAAAACATCCCTAGAGTTGCTTCTCTTGTCTTCATTCTAGTTACATACAAATGAATTCTGATCATAACCTTGCTCTTAACAAATATCCAACTACATTTTCATTTCTTAAATTTATCACAAGATATAAGGGAGTCTTATATTAGAGAAGGGTCTTATTTTCGAGTAAATACGGTATTACCGATTTTTACTATTGAAGTGTACCAAAATAGAATATCTGCACAGACGAGTTTTCGTTATTTTTTTCCTGTGTTACGTAAATAATTTAAATCGAAAGAAATTCATCCCTAGATTAGCATCAGTTTTACATAAAGGCAAATAAAATGATAAATGTTTCTTGAGGCAATCAAAATGATAAATGATAAACGCATTTGTTATATTATAATGCTTTTATACTTGTAGTTTGCAGTAAGACTGTGCTGTAATTATTCATTTTATATTCCACCCTTGTATAGAGACCTATGTATAGAGAAATCAAACTTCAATAAAAAGTCGGAAAACCGAATGATTATGAATTCGAAAAATGTACCATGAACTCAAGTCTTAAAGTTCTCAATTTGAAACGCACGTGATAACTCAAAAATTAAGTATTAAAAATAACAAAATTGCATTTATTTGAACCAGAAACGGGAATATGCCAGAGCGATTGCTCTTCCAATGTTTATTAAAAATTACGCAATATATACTAATAGAATACTTATTTTTAATAAGTTAGCAAATTAAGTTACACGAATTTTTTTCATATGACAAATAAAATAGCTTTCAGTGTTCGATAAATCTTCTATCGCCAATCACTGCAAGAGAGGGAATTACGTATGTTATACGCATAGTGTAGCCGCAGAAAATGTTGCGTCTCTGAAAATGCGCATGCAATTATTAGCCCCAAAGGGACGTGAGTCACTAATGGAATATTATTCTCGAAACGGCATTTTGCGTTGAATCACTACAAACGGCTTATCACTGTTGGCCACCAAATATTATCGCCCTGCGTTATATTTAAAGAAATTAAATAATGAAGAATCTGCATGAATGTAGGCATATTTCTCGCATTGTGAAAAAACAACGGTACTTAGAGCCATCAAACTTTGGATAACGTAGACTTTCACCCGAACATAGGCACCTCTGGAAGCCCGAATTTTAAATTTCGAATTATTTTTATTATCTGTTTTCGATTTTGTAAATCTTTAACGAATTTTTGATTAACAACTAAACGACTTAAAAGTGAGTAGTGGCAAATCTGCTCAGAATAAAACATTTTTCTCTCCAGCGTGCGAAATTGAATACGCGAAATTTTAAAGATATGCTGTTTTTAAATATTTTGCGGGTTTGCTGTTGAATCGAATTTTATGTTGTGTTTATGTACGTGGTATTTCATACATAAAGTAAACACACAATACATTAATAATAAAAAGGCAAAATAGTTTTGTAAAGCCATCTTAGTAAAAAAAACTGAATAATGATATGACGAACTGAGAAAAGACTTAAAAAACAGAAAAAATGTATTCCGACACTAAATGCTGCACCTGGAATTCTAAATGTATACTGCTATGCTGCTTTGAAAATTTTTGTAATTTTGCTGTTGGATTATATAAGGCGTGAGTGCGAAGAAAATGACGCTTAATAACAAAGTTAAAAAGACAAAAAAAAATGGATTTGTATTAGTTAGTGTGACAACAGACTGCTAGATTCCGAGCTCAGCGAGAGCTTAAAAAACCTTAACTAACTCTTTTGGACGACTATTCAAATCTGAAATTTTTCTGATTTTTTGTAAACTTTAGATCAATAGAATGATCAATAGAATTATTTAGATTTATAATATTTTTATAATATTTATTTATTATAATATTTTATTTATATATTTCTTTTAGATCAATAGAATGCAATGAGCTTTAGAAATAATAGTGAAATACATATAAAAATTAAGTTTTGATTAAGTGCGCAAGAAAAAAAAATTAACCAATGTTATACTCTTCATCTTATATTTATGAAAATAAAATAATGGTACTACAAACAATGGCGGGTTTCAAATTAAATTTTAAATGATTTTATAAATCTATATTGCAAAGTGAGCTTAATGTAGTTATACTATATACCATATACCATTCTTATATGCTATCACATCTATTATTCATTGAAAATTTGTTAATGTACAGTACTTTTCTTATATGGGAGCCCTACCATTTTATTTTTTATTGCCATTCACCCAGGAAATTATGACGGCTCTGTGTTTTTGAATGTTTAGCATATTTAATAAAAGTTGTTAAGTTTTAAACTGTTTCTATGCTTTTTTATCTTTTTGTCTTTATTTTGTCAAACAGTGAAAAGGTAGTAAAAAAAAAAAAAGTCACCACTTCTCATAATACAAGCATTATTCCTTCTGATCAAAGTAGAAATGAATTACATATGATACTACGATTTCTTGCAAGGTCTTTCAATCTGTCTGACGGTATTAGGTTTATTTTAATATATTGTTACGAATTTGGTATTTAAAAAGCAAATGTTAGTTCAATTATAAATTAAATGGTTTTATTTCTCGCGCAGTGCAGCGCGTGACGAATATTAAAAGAAAGCTAAGCCGGAAAAATTAAAAATACAAGAGCGCGTGCGTTAAATAAATAAATATCTCTTTTTGATTTCGAGAAAGTGCTGGAAAATTCTAGCGCGTGATTTTAAAATCTTATAAAAGGAGGAAAACATCTCAGTTTGTAGTAGTTGCTTAGTTTGTTGTTGTTTAGAAAACTACTGTTGTTGATTGTAGCGAATTCGCGGATTAGCGTTCTTTAGCTGTTTTGAATTACGTTCTATTGGACATTTGAGTAGTTAAAAGAAAACTACTGTGAGATATTGTAATACTGCGTGATAATTTGAGAAAATTTAAGCATTTTTGTTGTGATAATAATAAATTTTTGTTCATTTTTCATCGGACTTGTGCATTCATTTAGTAACGAATCTGTACGCACGCAACAATTTTTGGTGTCAGGAGTGGGGTTTGAATGCCAATAACAAGAGCGATGGAAGAGCAGTTAAGGCAATTGATAACAGCCTTTGCCTCGTTTAAAGAAGAAATGAAAGAAGAGATGAAATCTAGCCAAGGAAAGATGGAAGGGGCCGTCAACTCTGTTAAGGACGAAATGAAAGCCGTTCAAGCTGGTCAAGAAAAGATTGAAGCAGGTCAAGAAGAAATGAAAAGAGAGATTACCTGCATAATAGAAAATAAATTTGAAGCTATGGAAGGCAGAATTGACACAGTTGAAAATAAAGTTGGACTAATTGAAGAAAGAGTTTCTTCGGTGAAAGAAGAAATAGAAGAAAGAGTTTCTTCTGTAAAAGAACATATAGAAGGGAGAGTTTCTGCTGTGGAGGAACGAATTGAAGGAAGAGTTTGTGCCGTCCAACACCAAATCGAACAACAAATGAGAGAGTTTCTGAAGTTGCCAAAGAAATGGATACTTTAAAGAAATTCGTAGCGTCGGCAGGGAGCAGGAGTGATGATTTTAAATTCTTACCAATGCCTGCTCGTCCACCTCTGAAGCTATCCACATATGATGGAAAGACCTCCTGGCAGGTGTATAAGACACAATTTTCTATCGTGGCGGATGCGAATGGATGGGATTCCCAAGCTAAGGCCTGTCATCTCGCCGCTTCTCTAAGAGCCGACGCAGCGGATATCCTTCAGACTCTTCCCGAAAACAAAAGGTTAGATTTCGAAGCTCTGTCCGGCGCCTTGGAGTTGCGCTTTGGGGAGAAGTGTTTAAAAGACTACAGCAGGCTCCAATTAAAATCTCGTCAACAGAAGCCTACCGAAACACTTCAGGAGCTCGCCGCGGATGTTGAAAGGCTGTCCCATCTCGCCTTTTCGGAATGCCCGACAGAAACAAGGGAAATCCTGTCCTTGCAATACTTTATCGACGGCATCCGAGATACTGAAATACAGAAAGCTCTACGAATGGCGGATGTAAAAGATTTAAAAAGTGCTCTAGTGTACGCCATGAAATTTGAGGCAGCCCAGCAAGCCACTCGTCGAGACCGCCACCCAGTCAGAGCTGCTCAAGTCCAGGAGCCAGGGGATCAAGTCAGCGCTTGACTTGACGATTTAACTAGACAACTGAACGCCTTGAGACGGAATATTGGTGAGAAGAAACCGACCGTTAAGTGCTGGAACTGCGGTGCTGAAGGACACATACGAAGAAACTGCAAAACACTCCAGGGTACTGATGTTAAGACCGCTTCTAACAAGCAGCAGGGAAACTAATTAGTGGCCATCTCGCGGGGCGGAGGTTGCCAGATAATGAAAAGCCCCCGTTTAAAGCGCTTCAGATTTCTGCAATGAGAGGCGGCAGTAATGGACTTTTCATAATAGGACATATTAATGGAGTTCCGTGCAATATGACTATAGATACAGGAGCCAACGTCACTATCATCCAAAAAGATTTGGCTCAACAACTAGGAAACAAACTTATCTGGACGCCGCCCTGCGTTACCCTCCAGACTGTGTCCGGTGAGAAGATCGACATCGACGGAAAAGTAAATGTTAACATCACGTTTGGAAGTGCCGCTTACCATCACACGGCATATGTAGCAGAGATCACTGATTCTTGCATACTCGGATTGGACTTTCTAAGGAAATACAATTTTTCCTTGGATTTTAAAAATAACGAATTGCATTCTACATCTGAGGACATAGCGTTATTTCTCGTTAATGATGAAGAAGTTAAATCTGTCCATAAAATCATAGCACAAGACTATATCACAATACCGGCAAGAACAGAAATTTTACTTCCTGGATCCATAGCCGAAAATAGAAATTTCCGCTACGGCATCATAGAATATCCCAATAACTGTAATATCCCAAAAGGAGTACTTGTAGCCTCAACACTCGTCGACCTATCCAGAACGGTTATCCCGGTGAGAGTCGCCAATGTAACTGAAAAGTCGAGAGTTATTAAGAAAGGTGAAGTGGTTGCAACATGTACTCCAGTAACCAGCGTTGAAAGAAAGAGTAACATCCCAGAATCCGTGTCCTCAGAGACCATTACATCGGAGTTATTGCAGAATGCACAATTAAACGATAAAGAGAAAAATGCTGCCGATCGCGTCATTAAAGCTCTTCAAGTTGTTTTCTCCCGCTCGTCTTCTAACGTGGGTCGAACTAGTTTGACACAACATAGAATAGATACTGGCGATCATCCCCCGATCAAGCAACATCCAAGACGTCTACCGTTTGCTAAACAGGAAGAGGTGCGAACACTGTTAAAAGATATGGAAGAAGGCGATGTCATCGAGCCTTCAGCGAGTCCATGGGCATCTCCCATCGTTCTCGTCAGAAAGAAAGACGGCTCAACAAGATTTTGCGTTGACTATCGCCGGTTGAATGAGGTTACGAAGAAAGACAGTTACCCTCTTCCTAGAATTGATGACATTCTAGACACTCTTTCTGGAAGCAAGTGGTTCTCAACACTTGATTTAAAGAGTGGGTATTGGCAGGTAGAAATCCATCCTGATGACCGAGAAAAGACGGCATTTACTACGGGACAAGGACTTTGGCAGTTCAAAGTGATGCCGTTTGGACTGTGTAATGCGCCGGCAACATTCGAACGTCTTATGGAGACTGTTTTGAAAGGCCTTTCCTACGAAGCCTGTCTGATATACCTGGACGATATCATCATCATCGGAAAGAGTTTTGAAGAGCATCTAGAAAATCTAAGAAAGGTGCTTCAGAAACTGAAAGAGGCCAATCTGAAGCTGACTCCCGCTAAATGCAAATTGTTTCGAAAGGAAGTGACTTACCTGGGACATGTCATCTCTGCAGAAGGTGTGCGCACGGATCCTGAAAAGGTATCAGCGGTTAAATCCTGGACGCGTCCCGAAAATGTCCATCAGCTGAGAAGCTTCCTAGGGCTTTGCACCTACTATAGGAGATTCGTGAAGAACTTTTCTTCCATCGCAAGACCACTTCACAAGCTGACAGAGAGCAAGCAAAGATTCTTGTGGACAAAGGAATGCGAGGATGCATTTAACAACTTAAAGGAAGCTTTAACATCTGCTCCAATCCTGACGTATCCTCAGCTCGACAGACCATTTATTCTCGACACCGACGCGAGCAATGAAAGTGTCGGTGCTGTTTTGTCCCAAGAAATAGACGGCCAAGAACGTGTAGTAGCTTACTGGAGCAAGTGCCTGTCTAAACCGGAGAGGAATTACTGTGTCACAAGGAAAGAGTTGCTCGCCATAGTCAAAGCTGTAGAACATTTCCATCATTATCTATACGGGAGAAAATTCCTCCTCCGCACGGACCATGCCTCATTGGCCTGGCTTTTAAATTTCAAAAATCCTGAGGGTCAAATAGCCAGGTGGATACAGATACTCCAAGAATATGACATCACTATCCGTCATCGTGAGGGATCATCACACGGAAACGCCGACGCCCTGTCTAGAAGACCTTGCCAAGGAAGCTGCGGATATTGTTCCAGGGTGGAAGCGAAATACGAGCTGCTGACTCCGGTCGCAAGACAAATTACAACATCAACATCGGCTGATCGAGACCCGTGGAGTGATGATGAAGTCAGGAAAGACCAGCTGGAAGACCGCGACATTAAACCCATACTTGATTTAATAGAGTCATCAAACAGAAAACCTACATGGCAGGACATTTCTATCTGTAGTCCTACAACAAAACAATACTGGGCACTCTGGGATTCACTTCACATTCGAAACGGCGTCTTATACCGGAAATTCGAGTCGGATGATGGGAAGACGTTCCGATGGCAACTGATACTTCCAAGATCCCGGATTCCTGATGTCCTCAAAGAACTACATAACAGCCCTACAGGAGGTCACTTTGGAATTATGAAGACCTTACAGAGAGTTCGTGAGCGCTTTTACTGGAATAATGCAAAGAATGACGTGCAAAAATGGTGCCGATCTTGCGATGCCTCTGCAGGTCGGAAAGGACCGAGGAAACGCAGCCAAGGCAGACTGCAACGTTACAACGTAGGTGCGCCTTTTGAACGTATCGCCTTTGACATCCTGGGACCTCTGCCACGAACTGCTGATGGCAACAAATACATACTCGTTGTCATTGATTACTTCACCAAGTGGCCTGAAGCTTATCCTATTCCTGATCAAGAGGCAGTCACAGTAGCTGAGGTAATGATACAGCACTGGATTTCCAGGTTCGGAGTGCCTCTTCAGTTACATTCCGATCAGGGAAGGAATTTTGCCTCGGCAGTAATCAAAGAACTATGCAAACTACTTGGCATTGACAAAACTCAAACGACGCCATTGCATCCCCAGTCGGACGGCATGGTAGAGAGGTTCAATCGAACCATCCTTAATAACCTCTCATTAGTGGTTTCCAGAAACCAACAGGACTGGGACAAGAAATTACCACTCTTTTTACTGGCTTACCGCAGTGCTGTCCACGAGACTACCGGCTATTCTCCATCACAGATGCTCTTCGGTCGTGACCTTCGTCTGCCTTGTGATCTATTGTTTGGCCGCCCTCCGGATGCTCCTTCATCGTCTGAGGAATATATTCAAGATCTCCAGGCCCGGTTTGAAGTGATGCACAATTTTGCACGAGAGCGAGTCAACTTGGCGACGGAGAAGATGAAGACCCGATACGACACAAGAGCTACTGAACATCAATTCCACGAAGGAGACAAGGTGTGGTTGTGGAATCCGACTCGACGGAAAGGACTTTGTCCGAAATTACAGTCACCTTGGGATGGGCCGTACACAGTCCTAAACAGGCTGAATGACGTCGTGGTTCGGATTCGTAAGTCTTCGAACTCTAAACCTAAAGTCGTTCATTACGACAGGTTAGCTCATTACTATGGCCATAGTACATAATGTAAATAATTGTAAATAGTATAAGACCATGGTCCTTTTTGTTTTTAAATGTGTATTTGATTTGATTTGTATTTAGTATTTGATTTGTATTTAGTATTTGTTTTATATTTAGTATTTGATAGCATTTGATTTGTTCAAGTTAGTTATTGCATTTATTGTTCATGTTGTTTGATATTGTAATGTAATGTTTATGCCTCAGTTGCATTTATGCCGCAGTTGTAAGTTTAGCTTCCTATCCAGGGATTGTACTGCCCGGGACGTGCAGTCCTTGGGAAGGGGGCAGTGTTACGAATTTGGTATTTAAAAAGCAAATGTTAGTTCAATTATAAATTAAATGGTTTTATTTCTCGCGCAGTGCAGCGCGTGACGAATATTAACAGAAAGCTAAGCCGGAAAAATTAAAAATACAAGAGCGCGTGCGTTAAATAAATAAATATCTCTTTTTGATTTCGAGAAAGTGCTGGAAAATTCTAGCGCGTGATTTTAAAATCTTATAAAAGGAGGAAAACATCTCAGTTTGTAGTAGTTGCTTAGTTTGTTGTTGTTTAGAAAACTACTGTTGTTGATTGTAGCGAATTCGCGGATTAGCGTTCTTTAGCTGTTTTGAATTACGTTCTATTGGACATTTGAGTAGTTAAAAGAAAACTACTGTGAGATATTGTAATACTGCGTGATAATTTGAGAAAATTTAAGCATTTTTGTTGTGATAATAATAAATTTTTGTTCATTTTTCATCGGACTTGTGCATTCATTTAGTAACGAATCCGTACGCACGCAACAATATTTTAATTTCTATTTGGCTTAGAAATCAAATCTCAACATCATTTAAGACCAGGGTCTGCCAAACATGCTGGATTCAAACTTTTGATTTAAAAATTTGTCACTGTTAGCAAAACCACGATGGCTATAAAATCGGATGATTTTGGAGACAATTTTCATATCTGTTCGTTCGATGGTTTGAAACCGAAATTCGGAAATTAATTTTTTCATCGTTAAGGAACGAAAAAACTGAAGCCCAAATTTAAAAAAAGAAAAAGTTTTTGAAAGCTTTCAGATTTCATATTACTCTCAAAGGGGATTTCATATTACTTTCAGATTTCATATTACTCTCAAAGGGGATTTCATATTACTTTCAGATTTCATATTACTCTTTTTTATTTACATTCGCATACACATTTCGAGAGCATTTGGGCTAACTCCCCTTTGGGCTAAAATTATTTAAAAATGGCATATATTTCTGACAGACAGTTTCGGGCGCTAGACATAAAAGTATTTTATCCCGTACAGTGTTGTCACTGCTTGCTTTGAAATCGTTGAATTTGTTAAAGATTTACAATATATGAAATATATAATAAAACAAATTCGAAAGTTAAAATTCGGACTTCTAGGTGCACAATTTCGGGTGGAGGTCTAAGGTATGACCAAAATTTGTTGACCTTAGGTAGCGTTGTTTTTTTCACTATACAAGAAGCATCCTTATATTAACATAGATTTTTCATTATTTTATTTCTTTAAATGTAGATGTATCATTATTTGATTTCTTTAAATGTAATGCTGGGCGGTAATAATTGGTGGCAGCAATCTGAAAAGTGATTCTACGCAAAATGCCGTTCGAGTCTATTAACCTTCTGGGCTAATGCTCTTTTATGTTATAAGGTACTTCTTCCGCTTTCTTAGCATGCCTTCGTGGTGCACTCACCGCGTATTCGAGAGGTCCATGATTGAGTCCCGGTAAGGGGGTTGCTCGTTTTTCATCTCTCCTGCTTCGAAATAACCTAATGTCTCTAAAAGCTTTAAAATCTGAATTGAGAAAAATTGTTAGGTAGTTTTATATTGTTCTCTAAAATACACATTTAGGAAAAACTTTAAAATGAAAGACAGAAAAAAATAGGAAAAGAGCCAAATAATAATTTCAAAACCTCAGTCAAACAGACAAATCAACGGACAAACAAGCAAACCAGGATGACTAAAACCGTATAAAAGGACTTTTTTAAAGTTCTAGTTATTTATTCTTTTATTTTTAGTCGAAAGGGGCTTTGTCCCTGAAGTATTATTGTTTTTCGTTTTGCGATTTTGCGTTGAAACTTCAGAAGACTGTATCACTTTTCAAATCGTTGCCAAAAAATACTATCGAAATACTTTCGCCCTGTATTATATTCGGAGAAATTATATAATGAAGAATCTGCATAAATGTATATATGCTTCTCGCATTGTGATAAAACAACGGTACCTAGAGCCATCCAATTTTGAATGACGTAATCCTACTGCGAATATGAGCAACCTAAAGCCGAAATTTGAAATTTGCTTTATTATCTATTTCATATTTTGTAAAACTTTAACAACTTTTTTATTAACAAACTCAACGATTTAAAAGCGAGTAATGGCAACATTCTTACGGGAAAAAAAACTTTTTTATCTCCAGCGCGCGAACTGTGTACCGGAAATTCTAAAGATAGGCTCATTTTAAAATTATTTTGCGACATTGCTGTTGAACTGAATTTTATGGTTTAAGTGAGAAGAACATGATATTTAATAAATAAAAGTAACACACACAACGTTAAAAAACGCCCCTTTGGACGTAATTTAAAATCTGAAAATTTTCGGATTTTTGTTTTTCAGTCTTAAGTTATATATAAATAATTATTTTATTTTAGGTGAATTACTAACGGGTTATGTGTTTAAGTAAATAAAAATATCTTTCTTGTTAGATTTTCTTGAGGGAGATACGGGATATTTTATATTCGTTCTAAAAATACAAGTATTAGTTTCTTTATTTGTACAATCTTTTTTGAAATAAACTATGGTTCATTCTCATTTATACTTCACTACATTAGCATGCGGTATATAGAATAAGAAAACGTAACGTCCGGATATTTCAAGATCCTGTTTTTTTACATCCCACGTAAACCAGACATTTACAGTTTTGGATATAAAGTAATTATATTTTATTTTATAGTGTAAGAGCATTAGCTTATGTCAAAACCAGATGCAGTATACCACTCATAATTCTAAAATATAATTTTGGAGACATATTACGTCATTAGACAAAAAATCAATAAACATTTTCACACTATAGTAACAGAAACCTTGCTTACCGATTTGCATAAAAACTTGAGAAAGAGTAAAGTTAATTTTTAACGTGAAGATTAAAAATAAATATATGTCGTATGACTATATTAAATGCTATACGTAAAATTTACGGTTGCAGAAGTGTTAATAATTCCTATTTTGTTACTTCCTTTAATGCAGTTTTAAGATTTTGAGCATTTTATTTCTTATTACCACATCATCAAATGATCTGCTATTTCCGTAACATGGTTATTGTTTCCTTAGATTACTCATCTCTGATTCATGAGATTATAGCTATATGTCTGGCGTCCACTCTGTTACGAGCTTCCAGAAATCCTTTACTAGTATCCGTGCTTCATTAGATAATCCCACAGCACCGTCGTTTCTGCTCTATTATGACGTCTCTGAAATCCTGTACACCTCTGCTAAGCTGAGATCTGAAATGTAGAAATGTGTATGTTTGTAGTCTAGTAAGCATGCCAGTTGCAGCAGCTAGTGGCTTACGTGCGTATCTCTCGATATTACTCAAATAACATTTTATAGAAAGGAAAGTTGCAACAGTATAATATTTGCAGAAAATAGAAGAAAACCAGTTAGATTATATAAAATTTTTGATTTTCTTTTCTTGCAAAACATTTAGTCAGGAAGCAGATCTGTATTTGTAAGAAATATGTGTTACATAAATATATAACCTTTGAAAATTGGGAACTTCATAATATGTCGAGAAGTTTACGGTGCAAAATATATATTTTTACGATCATGCTGAAGATTATGGAAAAGGAACTCTAGTCATTCTTTCCCTTGTAAAAAAGTGAACAACATTGTTAATTTATTCATATGCTTCTAATTTTACCGTTAACTTAAAAAAGAGAATACAATGAAGCATATGTTTCTAAGCAGCTATTAAAATCATTTAGGAGGTCTTGACTCCCTTCAGCTGAAATTAGGCGATTACATGGTTTAAGTGATAAAACCGCAATTCTAAAAGGAACTGTTTTTCCGAAAACTGGGTTTAAGTTCACGAAATTCCTTTTTAAAAATTTTTTGTTCAACATATTCAATAACGGATACTCAAAATCTTTTGTTAAGTTTTTTGAACTAACTTAAAGGAAAAATTAGAAAAAAATATTGAAAAATTAGAACGCAAGGAGCATTTTTAATCTTTGATTAAAATACTTAATTAATGTTTTGTTTAAAAAATTTTTAATTTGAAATAAATTGAAAATTTGAACATATATTTTATAAACTGATGAGATAATATGTATATGTGTAAAATTTCTTGTTGAAAACACAAAAACTTAAAAAACTAATTTTTAATGTCTACCGTCCCCTTAAAGCATCATTACAGGAAGCAGGTTGTTATAATCATTTGAAGAACTACACTTATGTCCATAAATTAAGGATAATGCAAAATCAGGCAAAGGAAGAGTTAGAAGCAAAACAAATTTGTTTTATTTGTAAAGCTTATTTATTAAACAAAAGGTAAAGAGCAAAAAAAGATGCTATATGTTTGATATTATTAAAAAAATTAGCGACTTTTTCTCCCTGGAGCAAATTACAAAAAAAAAAAAACCTATTTACAAAAAACCAGTATTACATGGCTGGTATGACTGTTATTGTATGTCTCCCAAACGATGCAATACAGTCCGTACAACGCCTAAACATGCTGAGTATCAAATTATCGATCTGATCTTGGGGAATATTACACCACTCAAAAAGCAATGCTCTCCGAAGTTCTGGTAGACATGTAGGAGGAGGTTGACGGGCTGTAACTCGTCGGCCAAGCATGTCCAACACGTGCTCTACTGGATTCAAGTCCGGTGAGAATGCAGGCCAGTACATACGGATGATATCCTCCGATTGAAGGCATTCGCTTACGATGTTTGCACGGTGAGGACGGGCGTTGTCATTCACAAACACAAATTGTGCGCCCATGGCGCCCCGAAACAAACGTGCATATTGTTCCAGAATGATGTCCCGATAGATTTGGCTTGTCATGATTCCAATTTGAACATGCAGGTCAGTTCTGGAACTCAGAATAATTCCACCTCAAACGAGCATTCCTGCACCACCGTAACGGTGTCGTTCAATGATGTTTTCTTGGTGGTAACGGGTACCTGGAACTCTCCATATGAATGTCTGGCGAGAAACAGACTGCAAGCTAAACCTGGACTCGCCAGAAAACATCACACAAGCCCACTGTTGCGGTGTCCACAATGCATGCCCTCCCACTCCAGGCTAACCGCAGGCGACAGTGAGTTGCAGTAAGTTGAACGCATCTGACGGGTCTACGGGTCTAATAGACCAATCTGCCCTAAGCGTCTGTACACGGTCTGCCTTGAAATTGTCGTACCAGTGGATGAAGAGAGATGACGAGACAGGTCTGAGGCTGTGCTCCGCCTGTTTCTTTTAGCAGTAACTTCCAAATACCGGTCCTCATTCGGCGTTGTAACTCTGGGGCGACCTGTGCTGTAACGTCTACTCACATTACCATCATCTTGGAATCGTTGCCAAAGCCTGGAGATGACACTCTTGGCAATTTCAAGTTCGTCTGATACTTCCAGTTGGGTACGACCACATTCCAGATGGCCGATTATTCTACCACGTAAAAAATCATCCAAATGCCTCCTTTGTGTCATAACTATTCGGTTATTGCACTGAAATGCTTATAAAGCGCCTGCGAACAATTTTACTTCTTTGTCTGTATTCCTTATAAATCACTCTCTTATACACTCTCGTCAGTGTGACGTACCATCGGTGTCAACTGGTTACTTCCTGAAATTTGCAAATGATTCTTGAAGATGTATGTAGTGATTTTACAGGTGATATATTCATTTTAGATTTCGATTTCCGCGTGATTCCGAATTATCCTTAATTTATGGACATGAGTGTATTACAATAAAGCAGATTATAATGTTTAAAGCTAGAGAATATTTGGCGACTTGTTACAGATTCAACTATCTAAATATGTTTTCTGCATGCTGGTCTTGTAAATTTTTTTGAACTGGATGATAACGGAAATGAGAATTTTTTTATGTGATACCTTAGAGAAGTGAATAGAAAAGGAAATTTTCAATATTTTTGGAATGAGATATGGAGTTTTTCAATCATAGAATGATGGTATTCTTACATGCGACTGTCTGACTGATGAAGATCATGTGACAAAAATTAAAACGTGAAACACTAACGCTGAAGTTTCTCCTTTTGATGTTCACGGAAATGTTGAAGAACTGTAGTCCGTATCACAGATGAAAACAAAGCTGATATGTATGCCATTAATACGTTTTTATTCATGCAAACTATAGAAGCGAAGGTGATAGAGTTTTTAAAATTTTTTAACAAAAATATGGATGAAATTTTCTTGCAACTTGCATCAAACTAAAAGAAACCTGCAGATTGCATTACGCTAGAAGAAAACTGCAGATTATTTTAATGTTTGGAAGTTAAGTAAAAGGTAAAAGTAAATCAGTCAATGTATTTTATTATTCATATTTAGTTTGTAAGATTCTATGCTCTGTACTTTGAAGTTACAGTTGAAGTTGAAGAATCTTAAACTATATTAATTTATTAATATTATTAATATTAGATTATTAGCTTAAACTAATAAGCTAATAATCGCTTGAGTTCGTGAGCTAAAGAACAGCAAGTAAGAAGGGTGAAATTACACTTTATTATTTCGATAAAGTTCAACAGAACTCCGTCTTGGAGATTTACAATAAAGCCGCCACTCGGATTTGAACTTAGGAAATTAAGAAATTAACTAATCTTAACTAAAAAGATTTAGCTGAAGCTATCAAGATTCTAACAGAGTTGGTCCCTTAGCTCTAAATAAGGGCGAAGTTTTCAATTGCCCGAGTACGGCCGAACGTAATAATAGCTTAAGAGAGAGTAGCCTAAGAAGGCGGACGCGCGCTAGCCAGAATCACTAGTTCTCTCTCACGAAGTCAGTAGAACTTCACGATTAAATACGTCTCCTCATTTGCATTCTAACGTGATTCTAAAACTATGTTCTGGACGGAAGTTGTAAGTTGAAATTCAGGAAGACCGGTATTTGGCAGTTACTGTCAGTAAGTATGTTAAAAAAAAAAACCTCAAAACAGCTTCATTAAAAATTGTAAAATACAGAAAAGCACAGAACACGAAATACAGTTATAAACATTGAAAAAACAATTTTTGCAATTAAAAGTTTCAGCGAGAAAGCAAAAAATGAAAACTGACTTTTGATTCCACTCGTAAAAATGACACTGAAGTTTGTGCACAAACTGACTTAATTCACTGTTCTACGAATAGTTCTAAATGTAAACAAATGGCGGCATCATTAGGCTTAGTGACTTAAATTGTTCATAATTCTACAACTAAAAAACAACATAATTTAATCACTTTTAAAGCAAAAGGCACAATTTACCAACATATAAGAATAAAAAACTGAGCTCACCGACCTGGGTAACAGAGTGGGATATATATGTAAGTTTGGTGCAGCCGATTGCAGCAAAAAAGGAATGCACAACTACGTGTTATAACAGTCCCATATATAAAATTTCAATGTTCTGAGGCTGCTCGCTTTTGAGTTATGCGAGATATACATATATGTATACATACGTACGTAGAGATGTCAGGAAAAAATAATCTTGTTTGAATCAATTTTAAGTCCATTTCACGATCTGCTTTGGAAAAAGAGTCCTTTATTCTGTCCATACGTACAGATGTAAAGCAAAAACTTCGTTCAAATGCATTCGAGAGCGATCGAAATGGATATTTTCGTTGAAATAGGACACCCGCAATTTTTCGCGAATACTTCGCACAAGAAAGTAAAAAGAAGAAAATAAAAATATTTTTTTTTTCTTTAAACTATTCTTTATTTCTTGAAATGAAGTTGTTTCACTTCCACTGTGATAAATCCCTACAGGAAATAAATTGACCTACAGAAAATGAAATCCAAAAAGCTACAATTGATTTTTCGGATAACTAGAAAGGCTATGGTCTGGATGATTAAAGCATCTAAATTTCTGTTATGCTAAATTTTTATGAAATTATATTGTCAGTAAGTATGTTTTCTTTTTTCTAAGCAGGTGACGTGTAAAAATGCAATAATCTTCGGAACTCGAATGTGACCTGTCGAATACGCGCCGAGTGTGCTACCATCACACCACGAAGGTGGGAATAAGAAAATACGAAATATATATATTCTCTAAACGTGTATATATGTTCTCTAAACTTTTTTCATTATTTAAATTTCGATAATAAAAGTTTCGTGTATTAGTAAAACATATTTTCCAAAAAACTTGTCCTTGATTTGAAATAATCCTTTGGGGAAATAATTGCTTTCACTAATTTTTGTGTATCAAATTAGAAAAAAACTTAACTTGAGATCTATTGCTTCTAAATGTAATTCAAGTTGTTGCAGATCAAAATGCATTCAAATGAAAATGAGGAAGGATGAAGCGCATGAATTCTCCTCGGTAATGCAGAATATACAAAAAGGATCATTTGTTCCTTTGTATAAAGCAAAACACTTGAGGATTGTGTAACTGAAAAAAAGGTACTTTCGTGGGAAACCTTCTAATGGAAACTGATTCATTTACATTACGCATGAAAAAAAAATCATCATCTCAAGAATATGAAAGCAGTTTCCTAGCACAGGAGAGGATTCGGAGAATGCACACACACACACACAAAAAAAAAAAAAAAAAAAAAAATACGAACTCATGCTAACAGATAGCAAGAAGTAAGTAAATGAAGTAATTCAACAAATGTAGAGATTGATACAGATGGTTGTCAAATCTGAGTATAAATGGATTATTAAAATTAATAGTGTTTCAGGCAATGAATCTGAGAAGAAGGAAATACAAAATTGTTACCTGGAAGCATCATTATGCTTACTTAGCTGACTATATTTTCTTTGTTTTCTGTGCCACCGCCATCGGCCAAAATTAGGTTCATTCACGTATTTATTTATTTATTTCTACATCAAGGATCAAGAACGTAGCAAATTAAATGGTTCCTAGGCCTAGAACTTTCATTTCCTGTCAACAAAGTAATATTAATTTCAATCAAAATGGAGTTTTAAAGAATTGAGATAATTTTCGAAGTAAAATGAAATAATAAAAAGAGGGTTACGTGTTTGAGACCTCAGTCAATCAGGAATGGCAAAAAATGATTTTTAATCATAATGAAATGATTTTGAATTTAGACTCGAACTATTTCAGGGCCAGGATAAGTTTCGACAGGTAGTCTTGAGAAATACAGAAATTAGTTAATATATTTTTTTATTTCAACCAAAAGTAATATTTCTCCCTAATAAGCGAATAATTAGTTGAAACTCAAAGTATAGCAAAGTTTAACCCATTAGCCGCTGGTGTTGCGTCGACGCAACGGTCAAAATAAATGCGTATATAAATATAACTAACTACCTAAGATATTTTATACCAGCAGATGATTTTGTGTAGGGAATATTATGGAGATTATTTCTGTAAAAAAATATTTGCCTTCAACAATCATTTTGTTTATAATAATTGATCTTATACTTTAAGCAAAATTGAAGCAAAATTTTCGACCGAGTATTTTTGCTGAAAATATTTAACAAAAGTATCGCCGTCTTTATGAGTGATCTATTTTTAGTCAAAGTCACCCTTTATCAGAACATTACATCAGTCAGATGTTTATATTTGTGTTGGGAAGCAAGAAAAAACAGGTGTTGCGCTGACGCAACGTCAGCAGGAAACGGGTAGTCAATCTCCTTTTTCACTCATTCCTTTCGATGTTCTGGTTCATGTTCTGGTTGTTTAAAATGCCTAGTACGAGGTATCTTACATTAGAAGAACCCTTCAGAGATTTTTTGATGAAGAAACAGATGATGATAATGTTAATAATGACCAGAATGAAACTAATATTGTTGTTGTTTCCCCAGAAATTGCAGAAACTAGTGACGAAGAAGAAAGGAATGGCAATGTTTTAAATAATGATAATGATATTTTATCAAATGATACTGCTGGGGAAGTTGAAATTCACGTAAGAAGTAAGTTTCAGCCTTCTAAAAGCAGTTATAGTCATACTAAAAAGTTTAAAAAGCAGAAGACTGAAATCTTGAAGTGGATAAAAAAGGAACTGTTAGTTATGTCTCAGGAAAAACATGAAGAAAGAGATAGAAGAGAAATTATAAAAGACAAAATAAAAGGTAAAACTAGTGCACAGATTTTCGATTTTCGTTTAGGTTTAGACATTTACTCTCTTCTCGTTGAACAGACAAATATATACGCTCAGGAAAAAAAAAGCCCATATTTTTTTGCATCTGAAGCCTACATGAGAAGATTTATTGGAATATTATTGCTTACAGGATATTATTCTTTACCTCAAGAAAAAATGTATTGGTCTTTTGATAAGAACATTTCTGTTCCTGTTGTACGAGAATCGATATCACGTTTGCAGTACAGGAATATGAAGCAGAATTTTGAATTTTTGACAGTAGTCAAATTGACAATACTGATAAATTATATGAGGTGAGACCGTATCTAAACTTACTAAATATCACCACTTTTTACTACTGGAAATATAAAGTCTCTTTTGGATTGAGAGTGTAGAATTAGCCAGAAATAGATCAGCAACAGGAAGACCTAGTAAATTCAGCATTCAAAAACAATTGCATGGAGATGGTGGACATTTCATCGTAAAGTCCGTTGATAATAAAAGACTTTGTTGTAAAGAGTACCATAGCCAGACAGTTTATAGATGCAAAGTATGTAATAGTATGTAATGCAGCTTTACATCATGATTGTAATCAAGCTTTTCATGCTTGAATCTTTCAATTGAAATAATCTGTATTTGTAAAAGAAATACAATGTATATTTTAATATTAAATTAATTAAAAGTAAAGTGATTTGTAGATTTATAAAACGTTATACAGCTAAAAAGTAATCCTGCGCTCCACTCAAAAGAAACATCATACGAATACAATCCTACTCACTAAACATCCGTAGTCTTATTCCGCTGACGTTGTGCAAACGCAACATTCGCGTTTTCCACAAGTAACATCACCTTTTTTTATTTTCAATGTAAATTTATGTTATAAATGCTTAATTTAATATTTGTTATTATTTTCATGAGAAAAGAAACTTTCCTTGTAGTTTTGGCGGTTAATGGGTTAAACTAAGAATTCTTAAATAATAATAATAGTAACTTAAAGTCGTATAGGTTGGTTAAGAAAACATTTAGCCATTTTTGTTGGTTCTATTAAATCTCATATTACAGTATAACGATAAAAGAAAATTTTAAGATATTTATATAATGATTTATAAGTGTTTTTAAGCGATATCTTTGGAATAATATTTTCTCTAGAAGCAAATTTTCAGCAGATATTTTTAATCATTAGGAAGAAAAATCTTTTTCATTATCAGGTTCCTCATACTTCTCATCAATCGAAGCAAAATTAAACTCCCTCAAGTCAGATACCTTTGGAGGGGCTTTATCTGGACAACAAGCACTTCAAAATTATAAAAAATATTTATAAATAAAAACATAATTTTTTTTTAAATCTAAAAGGTTTCAGATTTTAAATTAGGTAATTACGTTTAAATTACGTTTTTTAACGTTTTGTGTGTTACCTTTATTTATTAAATATCATGTTCTTCGCACTTAAACCATAAATTTCAGTTCAATAGCAATGTAGCAAAATAATTTTAAAATGAGGCTTTCTTTATAATTTCCGATACACAGTTCCGAGCACTGAAGATAAAAAGGTTCCCCCTCCCGTAGATTATTGCCATTGCTCACTTTCAAATCGTTTAATTTGTTACTCAAAAATTCGTTAAAGGTTTATAAAATATAAAATCGATAATAAAACAAATTCCACATTTCAAATTTGGGCTTCCACATGCCCATATTCACAGCAGAATTACGTCATTCAAAATTCGATGGCTGTATGTACCGTTGTTTTATCACAATGCGAGAAATAGATATACATTTATTCTGATTCTTCATTATTGATTTTCTTCAAATATAATGCAGGACTAAATATTTAGTGGCAACAGTGTGAAAAGGGAAACAGACATTTATAGTGAACCAACGCAAAATCGCAAAACGAAAACAATAGTCCTTCAGCGACAAAGTCCCTTTGGACTAATAAATGGAACACATAAAATTTTAATGCAAAAATAAAAAGGCAGGTGACTCTGTAGTTACATATCCAAATTATGCTACAAATGTTTACTATGTCTTCTTCCATTTTTGACAACTTTCTCCAGTCGCAGAGACATTGTTTTCCTCATTGAACACAGCTGAGTCTCCTTTAGTTGCTAGAACGGCAAATTCTCTTTTTCTCATTTGATACATATGCAGAGCATATAGCACTATACGCTGTTTCAAGACTTTTGCAATAGACTAGATTCAAGAAACGTTATGATCAGAAATCTAATAAGCGAAGAGAACAGTCAGTTTGGAAACAATCCTGACCGATATGGTTAAGACAGCCTCAACATAGGGGAACATAACATACAGTATAGAGGTGCACAACTTTGCATGGGAATATTGCACTGAAGGCGTCTATGCTGTTGAAGCCATGGAAGCGTAACACTTGTCAACACGTTATGATATCGCTGTCTACAGACGGAACAGCTTTTGACTCCAGTTAAAATTACCTTTTTCAAAATAACAACATTTAAAGACCTAATGATGAACGTTGCTTTACATCCACATTGTCTTGTTGCATGTTAATTAAATAACCCTTTCGTTTAATCAAATAAATATTTATTCGGACATATAGAACATCAACTCTATAGTGATAGAGTCCAACTCTATAGTCCTTTAAAAATATTAAATGCGTATATGTTAATGTAATGTATTTATTAATATTAATTTATAGTAAATTATAACCATTTATTTAGTATTAAACAAATCATTGAAAAGGTTGTAAAATTTTTACTTGAGTTGCTTCTCTGCTGTGTTATGGGAGATTTAAATTTTTTTTCTATGAAATCGTGTACCAGAGTTTGTATTGTTTTATTGACAGGAATTATAGGGAAAATACTGTAAAAATAATGCAAAACAAAATTATGCAGCCGAACAGTATTGTTAGCACTTTTATTGATCTACAAGTTTTAATTCAGTTTTTTCCCAGCTCCAAAAGTGATAAGACATAGCTTTGTAGACCTGCGCGCCATATATTTGAAATTTATTCATCTGATTAACAGTTTAAAATGTAGCCTTTTGTTAGTAGCCAAAATCTGCTGAAGTGAAATACGTTAAATAATCAGAATAAAATATTGGCTGAAAAGCAATAAATAACATTTAAAGTAAAGCAAGAAAAAATAAATGGAAATAAAACGCCAAATCAAAAGAATTAGTATAATATGTTAACAAGTGAGAAAGCACTTAACGGTACATATGAAAATATTAACTAAAAAATAACAATATAAATTAACTGAGCATTAGTTGAAAGACAAAATGGAGATTTAAACGATTGAGCTAAAAATCTTGTTTTAAGGATTACGTAAAAATTAACTCACGTAATTATAACTACCAAGAATCGAACTACAATCTGTAACGTACGGAACCCAATAAGACTGAATTTGTGATGACGTCAGAGGTCATGTGAGATCATGAATCTATGAAGTCTTAAAATCACGTGATCTCTGACGTCACGTGCTACTTACTTTTCAATTCTTCTCTTGCTACTTTTTTCATAACAATTTCTGGGCCCACCAGCGGCCGAGCGGTAAAGTCGCTGAACACTAGTAGTTCGGTTCGAGGTTCGAATCCCGCGAACGGGCTGGCTGCATGGGTGTTTTCGTGGTTTTCCCCATGTGCAACGTGTATACGAGCAAGTTTCCCTTAGAAAGTCCTCCACGAAGGCACCCCTCCTCTTAGACAGATAGCCCTCGAGGCTTTGCCGTAATTGCATAACCTAACCATCATAAAAATTTCTGACAACGCTGAGCAAGCGCATCAGCTATAGTGTATCTTGTCAGAATTTCGTCTTATTTGGAAGAGTAAAACGCATCTATAGTTCTCTCTGTTTCGGAGAAGTTTAATTTTTTTAAACGTGCGTTTTAGTACCCAACAAATACTACGAAGTCATATTTTTTCAAGATATTTAACATTACTTTTCTTTTAGTAGTAGCTCAACAAATATCACACAAATATCTCAATAATATTATGAAGCGATTCATGAATCATTCATTTGTTTTAAGTTTTGCAGCATGTTAATTATGAAAGCATTATTCATTTAACTCTTTTTTGGAAAATTAATAATAATAGCATCGCATTTAGTATTCATTAATATAAATCCGCTTAGTATAGATGCTGCAATAACCCTTAACAGTTATTGCATGATTAGTTTCATTCATTTTCATACAATTATAAACTTTGTGAATGGTAGCTTTTAAGTTAGAAACGGAACTCTTAATATTTGTTTGAATCCTCATAAAATGTTTCGATTTAAACCTAGATAATAAATGACATTGTTTCGAACTTTTCAAACAATGGACTTTCCCTTTGCTACTTTTACTAATATCAGATTCTTCTGCATTTGCAGATTAATACTTTATCTCCATAATCCTACCGAATTCAGAACTTCAAAATCTAATCTTCTTAATCCTGCAGAGCACTTCTCAATATCGAAGACAAAATTGTTTGAAGTGATTTATTTTGACAACAGTTATTAAGAAGTTCTTGAGCTTATAGATATCTATTTTTAGTCTTAATTTTATTATATTTATTAATTTCTTGGCGAACAATTGTAAAGCTCTGATAATAGATTCCCAATTTCTATGAATTATTATTGTAATATTTCTGCTTATTCGAGAGCGATGAACTAGAAGGTTTCTTCGCTATCAGTTATTGAGTTTGCTTTAGAAATAATACAACCCCCCCAAATAGTTTTTATTCTTTGAAAGATTATTTCTATCCGATTACAGCATGAAGTGGACTTTAATTTTTTTACTTCTAAGATGAATTTTGAATGTATGAAATTTCGAATGCATTTTAGGACATTTTAATTTTCCGGAATTGCACTCGTACTAAGCATAATTTATACAATTAATTTATATCTGGTACAAAAAAGTTTAATCTAATTATTAAACTATTTATCAAACTACTTTTGTATGTTTTAAAGTTACTTTTTATGAAATAGGATGATGGGAAAATAATATATATGTAATTATTGTTTACAATTACTACAATACCTCACTTTGCCACTTATCTACCAACTATGCGACATTTCGACGATGCCATTGGAGGCTTGTAGGTTCATTCAAGCTTTACTTACTTACGGTCCACGATAAAATCGATGAGCACTGATAGTTCGACCTGGGTTCGAATTTCAACGAACGTCCTGGGTTGCATGGGAGGTTTCGTGATTTTCCCCAACCGTAACGTAGATAGCAGCCAGTTTTCTTCCAAACGACTTCCATGAAGTCATCCCTCAACATAGGCAATAAACAGCCCTGAAGTTGCTTTATCTTAATTAATTAACCTAACGTTATTCTGCAAGGGTAACATAAATAAGAAACACCAGGATATAAAAATAAGACAGCTTCGTCAAAGAACTTTCCCTAAATACATGCCTTAAAAAGCAAATAAAATTCGTGTGTTAGGGTAATCATTACCTAAGCATCAACTTATGATACAGTTTTGTTCTGACATTCATAATACTTTTGCACAAAGTATGATACGTATTAGGTTATTAGAACTCTTCTCTTAACAATACCTTATACCACCGTGTCCCCACTAGCAGCCGAATAGTTACGACCTCTGAATACTGGTAGTTCAACCTAGGTTCTCTCACAGACATACGGGCTGGCTGCATAGTTGGTTTTCGTGCTTTTCAGCGCTTGTAAAATTAATACCAGACAGCTCTACTGAGGCTTCCTTATTAGGCAGTTAGTCCTAGTGAGCTTTGCCATATTCAAATAGCAATAGCCTAATTTTATTCCTTCGCAAAATGAAGTAAAATATACTAAGATTTCAAAAAAGTTTGAATTTTTTTTTTTTTTTTTTTTGTTTTGTTTTTTGTTATTTTCTAAAGTAATATTTTGCGTTTCTCTATGCACTGAATGTCCCTGAGAGATGAGCGTTTCTGCCAGATTACCATCACAACAGCTCTCACAACATTGATGTCTGGATTCCTGGTCGAGACGTTTATAATGGGAGTGGATTTTATTCCGCCATTTACATGGCGAGTGACGGATTTAAGTGTTTGTTAACTGACTGGTACTGTTCTAACCAGGTTGAGAAAATGCGTTTCAAACATTTAAGAGAGTCCATGGGAAAAAAATATAACTGCTCGTTATTTGACAGCATAATTCCAAAACGTGAAACGCTATAAGCAGAAATTGTACATGCTTTGAAAATGATGAGTTGAACCCTGAGTTCAATGATGAATGAAAATATTTTGGTGCACATTTGTGGAATTTCTCAAGTAGTTGAACGAATAAGTTTCTTTGCATTTTGGAACTTTGCTCCATTTGGTTGGAAATAAAGATTTCTGCATTTACAGAAATCCTACTGTAAACGACTTTTTTCTTTTCTGATTTTTCATCGCTTGGACAAAGAATTATTGAAAATCTATACTACAGTAGAAATAGATCCAGGACAAGATAGGCACATTGTGTCTATATTACCTTAGATCGGGAATGAGTTGCGAGGTCTGTGCTACAATATCATTTATGTAACTTGCTCTTAGTTACGCTAGAAACAGCGAAGTTCTTCATTAGTTTTCCTAAATATTTAGTGATTCATGCGTAGTGCGATAATTTACGTTTAACTCCAATTAGAAATCTCATTTCCTCAAAACATTACTTTTTCATACATTCCTTTCTTATAGTAAAACAATGGTTTTGTGGAATGTGCTTCTTTCGTCTGAACCCTCGAATATCATATTAAAGAAAAAATATCTGAATTAACTAACTCCTATAATGTAAATAATTTAAAAATTTTCTTTGTAGTTATAAATTATATCTCATGTACGCCACGTCACAGTTCTCGATTTTGGAGAGAAATAAATTTTTCTAGAAATCTACCCTTCCATAGTTTTTAGTATATAGCATGAGAAAAGGGAAAGTATTTACTCCCTAATTCTAATCTTTTTAAGCTAATCACGCTCTCGGTGTGGTTATCAATTATTATTAAACCTTACGGCATTAAAATATATTTTACTCTCACGTTTAGAGGTGAACCTATGTCATTAAAAAGTTCGATTTTATTTGTTAACAAAAAAAGTATTGTCACTTAAAAGGTATTCTAACTTAATTGTTAATTCAGTAATAACATGTAATACATAGTGTATTATTAGCGTAAAGTTTTTCACTCCTGATCTGACATGAAATAAGAGAGATTACACTTTTTTTAGATCACCTTTCACTGAAAACGTCCCACCTTGATGCAAATATCACCTTCGCATGTTTTGCTTTAATTAAAAACTGTGATTGTCATTTTTGAGTAGCTTTTAAATTGAGAATGACAAAAAGTGAATGCACTTAGTTATAAACAAATGTATTTCAAAGGATTTCGCGCGTAGCCTTTCATGGTTTTATAAGGAACATTTTCATAATTCATCAAAAACTCGTTTGTTGAATAAATATTAATAAAATCTTAAGAGCTTTGTACGAAAATTTCATAAGTAACTGTCAGAAAAATTTGCACTTGTATTGAATAAAAAATGGAAAGCATGATTACTGATGTTCTTTATTTATATCCGAAGAAATCTACTTCTTGCAATAAATGTCTTGGTGTTAGAAAATGTAGAGCATAGTGCATATCACGCGTGATGTTTCTGAACGAGATTATACTGAATCATTCAAACAATAAATCAATGCACGTCAAATTCAGTATAAGTTTGTTCAGAAATATCGCATATGATATCTTAATTCGCACTTCCAGAGTGAAGAATTATTTTATTTTAAACACCCACAAAACTATGAAAGCAAGAAAAAGGTGTTAAAACATATAACTAAATTACTTTTTAAAACGATATTCACTTAACATATATCAATAGTAATTACATTTAATCATTAAAGTCTAAAAAATTTCGTACAACTAATGTTTACATTAAGTATCATTACATACATACATTACATACATATTATATCATAATATATTGAATATTGTTTACTACAATAACTTCTGTAAGACATAGTGAAATAATTCAAATTTTATGCAGCAGCGCAATACATGATAGAAATCTGAGCCTAGATCAAACACTGGTCAGAAAAGAGAAGAAAACCCCCGAAATACCAATCCACCTATTTCTTCTTTGTGACTGCAGTTAGGATTAATGATCAATAAATTAATGATAAAATATATTTTTTTACATATGTAACATAACTAAAGTATCTAAATATGAATTTGATACCTGGAGTTTGACACACTTTCAACAATTTCTACATGACAATCCGTCAGATATTATATTTACCTTCAGAATTCAGAGTGCATTTTACGTAGGAATATATACGGCGTACGCGATTTTTTGAACATACGTATATACGTAAGTATTTGAAAACGTAATTCTTAACTGCCACAATTAAAAAAATACGTAATTTAAGTATTAAAATATATTTTACTCTCACGTTTAGAGGTGAACCTATGTCGTTAAAAAGTTCGATTTTATTTGTTAACAAAAAAAGTATTGTAACTTAAAAGGTATTTTAACTTAATTGTTAGTTCAGTAATAACATGTAATACATAGTGTATTATTTGTTTATTATATGACTCAATGTTCGTAGATCTGAAGTCATTTTTGTTGCTGAATTAACATAGTTTATTCAAAATATCATTTAAGGAGATTTTGTAAGACATAACTTAAGTTTATATTAAATATACTTATTTTTTATGCGCAAAGATGAAGGAAAGCATCTTAAAGATTGTGGTACAGGATTTTCTCTTGAACATAGTTAAACAATATTTCTCTCAAGGGTTCTTGCGAAAGTCGATGATACTCTAATGATCTGATATTATTGTTTAGTATCGAAAATTTCATTTTGGGAACATACATCATGCTCTCCGTTCACTGCTCTGAGACTCGGAAGGAAACCTATAAATGGGCCTACGGAAATGACAATTATGTGCATGTCTCTTTCCATGATTTCAAAGAATAATTTTTATATTTCAGTAAATTTCTCACTCTGCATTTCCTTATGAAATGTTTGGAAATATTCTTGAAAGTTAGATCTGCAGCATCTTCACACTTATATGAAGTTATGCACAAGTGATGATAGATTTTCTAATCTAGAAATAATTCTATTGACTTGCTGTAGCTCCAAAATACTCATTATTCATGTTCAATTCATTTCATATTTCAATATTTGATTACTTAAGTCAAGAAATACGTTATCTGAGATATAAACCTTCTACATAACCCAACCATTTCTAGCTATTGCTTTAACAAACTAAATATGTAGCGTAGGCGATAAGTAATTTAAGTACTTGCTTAATGTGCAACCTAGGAAAGTTCTTCAAGATACTCTGCACTGTTGAAAACTTTAAACGTTATTTGTCCATCCAGAAAAGAGGTTAGTGGTTTTCAGTTTTGGATTAAGACTATTTCAAGTTATGAGAAAGCACCCGCGGGGCATCGCGGGATACCTTCGTTGCATAAAATCGGCTGGTATTTACATTATGCTTTGGGAAACCATGGAAATCCCCATACAGCAACCTCGTTCACTGAACAATTATTACTGTTAATGAACAATTATTAAACAATACATTTTTCCCGTTATTAAAGATTACAACTTCTTTTATGGCTACAATGAATTAAAAACCGAAGCGTCAAATGAAAAATAAATTAAAATATGGCAAGAGTTCGCAAACAGAAATGAAATATTTTCTAGCAATTTAAATTTCAGTGCATCATTTATATAATTTAAGCTTTAAAATACCCACACATCTTGGGAAAGTTTACAATATTGTCCAAAAAAAAGATATCACTAATTAGTTTCACTGAAATGTGGTGACAGGCATTTTCAGTGCACGTGACGTTAGCATAATACGTAGAATATGAATCTTACTTGTTTCGTAGCAAAAGCTTTGTTGAGTCTGTAACTAACACATGAAGCCAAGCTATCTAAAAGCCATTTTTAGAGATATAAAACTATTAGTTGCCAATACCTGTTACATTGGAAATAGATGCACATTTATTAATAAAATTCCATACTAGAACAGTTTTAATCATTAAAATCAATTAAGAATTTTGATTTTTAAAAACTGTAAATAAAATTTTAAAATTTTCAGGTGCATATTTTAGCACCGGAAGTGTTACTCGTATTAGCCTTGACACGATCATTTTGTACGAATTATTTTTCAAATTGTTGCCACTGAATGTTATCGCAATGTATTTTTTAATATGAAATAATGAAGATTCTGCATGTATGTATGTTCCTCGCATTGGGGAATAACACCTGCACCTATAGCCACGAAGCTTTAATACATGTAGTCTTCCATCCGAATATTTCCACTTAAAAGCCTCAAACTTGAATTTCGAATTTGGTTTTGATTTATTTCATATTTTGAACCACATTATAACGATTTTTGTTAACTCAGCGATGTGAATACTAGGAATGACAACACTGAGCGAAATAAAACGTTTTTATCACCAGTGTGATAAGAGTTTTGCCATTCGAAAAATGTAAGATGCTCGTCCGCAGTCATTCAGTTTTAATCCACAAATTCAGTTATTTGAAAGCAATGTGTTGCAGTTGCCTCTAATAGAATACTTATTATCCCGTTTTAAGAACGGCAACACACATATCGCGTGTTGCCGTTCATAAAATGTACGATATTTAACTCTCAAACTGAATTTTTACTTCAAAATGAACTTCTGTTACTGAGTATCATACTAAGAGATTTAAAAGTAATAAATGCAGTTCTTAAGAATATTTTTAAAATTTTTAATCTGATTGATTTAAATAAAAATGCTTTTAAATCATGTCATTAGAAATATTAAATACTTTTATGAAATGACACTAGCTGCATTCTTTAAAATCATTACATACTTTTCTCTTTTTTTATAAAATTCTAAAGAAGTAATATAAATAATGTGTGACTACGCTTAACACTCCATCGAAAATTTTAAAGATAAGCTGTTTTTAACTATTTTGTAATTTTGCCTTTGAATATATGTTGCGTAAAGGCGGAGGAAGTGACGTTTAATAAAACTAACTGAAAAGGCAAAAGAAATTGCGTTAGCAGAAAGGTGAGTACAGTAGCAGATTGGTAGTCTGCAATGCTCAGCGAGAGCATAAAAAGACCTTGGCCAAATTTCTGGTAAAGTTATAATCTGGATCCTTTCAGGCTTTCTTTGTTTCTTTTTTATAATAATTTTATTTTAACTCATAAAGAAACTGTTTACAATAAATGAAAAATGTATTAAAAAGTTTTTGATCTTTTATGATACTTTCCCAACTGCAGTATCTCGAAGTCTTATAAGATATGTAAGGCAAATTTTTTAATGTAAATATGCATTTTAGGTCATTTAGAAAGGCTCCAAGAAAATTATATAGTGAATTTACCCAGAGTTATTTATTTATATAATTTTGAGAGCAGACTGTAGCAACTTTCCATCATGTACAAAGATATCTAAGAGTTCTTTCTACTCTGTATCGGGATGATAATGAGAAGAAAATGTTTTTAAGCTCATAAGCGTGAATAATTATCTTTATAACCGTTCATTACTTAGAAATATGCTATAAAAGCGAAACCTCAAAGATCATTTGAATTTCCTCCTTATAGATTCATGCGTCATATCAATACAGCACATTCGTCAATGGTACTCAAAATCTTCCGTTTTCACTGTTACACTTGTGCGAATCGGGAATTTTTGGAGAGAAAATATTAAAGTCGAAATAATAAGAATAGTTCATCTTAGAGGTACTACGGGATGCACTGATCTGTGCTTTTAATATCAGCATATTAATATTACGCTCAACTTTCGCTTAAAGAGGAACGTCATAGCCAAAGTTCCCTCAAAAACACCATTGTGGATGCGAGGTTAGATAATAAACAGATGCGTAATATACGAGTCTTCGTCTAGCAGTTTCAAGATCACTCCTTGGCAACTTTAAAAAGCACATATTTTACACTTAATTAGCTACGCTTGACAGTAATATTAAGAATAACATTTATTCTTCTACGAAATCTCAACTAATGTGTAAAAAGCATCGGGAGCTCACACAAATGATACTTCTAAATGTCATGTACAAAAACCAGTTCGAACTAGACTAATAAACAGGAAACCTGTGCCCAAAAATTACCCTAAATTTTGTTTGAAATTCAAACTGAATAAATATGTCATTGTTTAGCATTGAAGAAAATCTCTCGACATAAATTAATGAAATCTTACTATAATATAAACATCCTTTTAAAAGTTTTAGAATTAATACGTGTACTTGTATGAATCATAACCGTATTTTGACCACTCAAAACTGATTATGAATGTTTCATCGTTTTTATTTCGAGGGCCAGTGTAGAGCCATTAAGATTCTGAATGCGAAGAATTTAAAAAAAATTTACGGTGACCATGTAAAGCAGGGTTGTTCAATCCGAGGCTCGCATGCGGCCCCCCCCAAAAAAAAGAGCACAAATGAAATATCAAGACTTCATTTCGATGATAAATTTTATTGTTACGGTCGGGTTCGAGTCTGGCTTTCAACACGGACGTATAGGTTATTTGGCACTCTAAGTTAGAGTGAAATAAAATGCGTTTTAAGTGGAGTGGCGTTTTCAAATTCTTTGAACGCATGCGCTAAGAGATCATCTTAATTTTGATACAGCATTTGTATTTGTTCGTTTCGCCAAGATGAGGATATCAAGATTAGTATTTCCAGCCTTTCTCTTCTTCAAGCTCCAATGGATACCAGCAATGCCATATTTTCAAGTGCTTCAAGGTTTTTTCAAAGTGGTGTGATGTTTCTTAAATCTTATTTCGAGCTGTGTGCGGAGTTATTTCCTACATTTTTATATTGTTTACGCAATTACGACAATGTTTACTAATGTTAGAAATAATTTGTCTGATCTAAAGTATCTCGTATTCTTCCAGTGACGTCAGGGAAGCTAAAAAATTTAACATCTTTGATGCAGACGGTCAAATTCAGTTTTCAGTTTACCGGCCTGATATACTGACTACTTCACAATAATAGTGCATAACAGAACATAAATGTTATTTAATCCCCATAGCTAGTCACCTGAGATTGCCCAAAGTAGCAAAGAATTTGTATTTCACTAAAATGTGATTTAAATTTATATATAATTGAATTCTTTATATGGGTTCTATATCTCACACTGACTAGAGAAATTGCATCAATGGGATATAATTGTAGCTCTAATAATAATAGATCGCTCACTGTGCAAAAAAACTTGATTCCAGACAGAAAAGGTTGGCAACAGCCACGACAGTGGCAAAAAATCACAAAGGCAGTTATCATAATTGTTATTTTTGTGTTCAAAATATGCACTAGTTTCACATCTGAACATCAGTGACACCGTAGGTGTTTTTAAGGCCAGTTTCCATGGTACGTATTTAAAATTACCGAAACAGATATTCAATATTAACAAAATAATGAATACTAAATAAGAAAATTTAAACGGTCCCAAACATATCAGTAATCTAATTCATATTGTATAAATGTATGTTATAACATAAAATAATCTCAAGTAAAATTCCAGCCTTAAAGGAAAGTTCAGATAAATGTGATAGCTTTTTGTCACTTTCTTGATTATTCTAATCCCCACGAATGTTTTCCAATTCATCGGCGACATTATGAACTGGCGAGAAAGATTTGTCTTGTATAACTTTACATCTTGTAAGTTTTATTCTATTCATAAATAGTAAAAAAGAAGCATTTTATAAGAGAAAAGAAATTTTATGCTTAAAAATAAAACTCTATATGGCCAACATTTATATTTTTACACGCGGTACATGCTGTTTAGTTAAATATAAAACGCGCAAATCCACGTATGCGTACTTAGCATCTATTTTATCTTAGTGTATTCGGTTTACTAATTTTACATGCTTACATCTATATCAAATACTAATATATGCAACATAATACATTTACAACATTTAATGTTTGACTCAGAGTGGGATAGAAAGGTATAAAATATCATTAATAATTATCATAAATTTTCAAACTATCATTAACGAAACCTTTGTTCATGATGATTACTTATGAAAAACTATTCCGCTTTCCTTTTAAGAATAATGGGTACAACTGTACGCAACGCAATATTTCAACATGGTTGAACACTATAAAAATTAGAGAAAAGCAAATTTCATTGATTCATATGCCAAAAAATTATTCAAAATAATAATTCCTAAATTCAACATAAACTGCAGATAAACACATATCAAAGTACTTCTTGCCACCCTCATGACTGATGCCATAAACAGTTTTTGGAATCAAAAATATGATCTTGGAGAGTACTTCATCTACTATCATTACTATATCTACGGATATACTGGATGATAAATAAAGTCTTATAGCTCTTGAATAATATATAAAGAAATTAAATGACAATACATTAATTACATACAGCTTAATATTACACATGACATAAAACATATTTGTTAATTTATTTTCCTAATCGAAAGTTTCTTGAAAGCTTTGTGCTGTCTTTTCACTTTTATTGATACTACTAGATGGCGCCACATCATATAGCTTTTGGATATGAATGTATTTTTTGATTGCTAGCAAAGACATCACAGTTTAACTCTGCACGCAGTTAATATAAGAGCTGTTCGACAGTTAAATATATGTAGAAAGAAAGAATAACCTATATTTCAATTAACAGAAAATATTATTAACAACTGAATTCCCAAGCAATTAAATCTGGATATTAAAATCATTTGACTATACAAAAACCAGTACTTAAAACCAGGGTCGGTTTAAGGGCACTGCAATACCCATATTCACGCCCTCAAAACTTGAGAAGTGAAGAAGTTGCTACTATACTCCGTTAATGGAGAGTTGACAGTGCTTGTTATCACTATGCGATATTTTATCTATTACAGTTAAATAACAAACATATGAACTGCACGTTCTTTCAACGGTGTGATGGGTTGAATTTATCTTAACTCACTGACGCAACTATTTTGATAGACAATGACCGGTATCTGGGGAGATTTCACAGAACTGATCTGTTGGAAATTTCACCCACCGAAGCATATTAAATATGGAGGTTCTTAATGCATTTGGACAGACTTCAGAATGTTCTGATAGAAAAATATTCATCACTAGTAAATCGTCAAAGTGCTATTTCATCATGACAACTAAAATAATCATCTCTTCATTTTATAATGTAATACTCCATTATAATAGAACGTTAAAACAAAAACAAGATTTTGAATACAAAAATTGTATTGTAATGAAGTAACGCAACACATGTCATGATCCCAGCTTCAAAGTTTTATGCAATACAAATGTTAATATTATAAGCTTCCATTATCAGATATACCACTTGTTTGAAATCGATAATGATTTAAAGACACAAATTTACACAGGGAAAGGAAAACTCTCGATCCTACACTTTTCTTTTGAATTTGCGGTTTTAGTACACAATTTATAAATTAATAAAATTTGAATCTACGCAATTTAAGAAAACTGTCTTTAATAACTTAAGACAAAAGCTGTAAGTACATCTGTAATAACACATGATTATTACACATATTTTTGACTAAAATACCAAAACGGGTATAACAATATAAATAATCAACGAAAAAAAGATTTGTTTAACTATTAATACAAGGAATATATATTTTTACAATTTATTTAAAAAAAAAGGCTGCATCACTATTTTACAACAATTAATTTTCTTATATTTATAAATTATTTACAAAAATGAGTATCTTAAGAAAATGAAAACTTAATATTACATGTTGTATCTTGCTTCAAATGAAAATGAAATTACTTTTAACAAATACTATGAAATTATGGAAACCGTCAAATTACTATATCAAACATAATAACATTCCTTCAAATTTTGTGCAAATATAAAATCTACAATGTTCAAATACTGGACAACGGTAATAAAATAAGCATGGATTTTCTTTCTTCCAAATCTGCTTGAAAATAAATACATTTCATGTTAAGATAAAACTACGATAAGAATCAATATATCTATTTCAACAGATTTTATTGAAAACTGCGCTTCGTAAGTCGAAAGGAACAGAAGGTCACAGAGCTTGAATATTTTTTAATGTAAAGAAATACATTTTTCAAAATGCAAGTTTGCAATACAGAGAAATGTAAATTTTCATTAATATTCGAGAGTATATTTATATTTTTATTATATGTTTGCTTGCAACATTCTTACTTAAAAATCTAAAATGTAATATAAATAGTTAATTTATTTTACATAATATAATATAAAATGTATAAAAATAACAGAAATTAAGCTCTTAATAATTTTTAAAATATTTAATTTTGTAAGAGGGATATTAGCTTCAAGCAAATTTCTTTAGATTACTTGTGCACTAATGTATCTGTAGCTATAAATCGTCCCCTTACGTCAAAAAAGTTCAAAACCTCTAAACAAATGAATTAATCATTCTGGACAATTGGCAGCTGCCCACAATTTTTTATATTTATTATAAAAATAGTTTATTATAGAAACAGCAGAAAAAAAATAAAGTGTTATGATTATATGTATGATATGATTTAGGCATTATCCACATCATAAACAAAATCCAATTAAGTTTCAGAGACGTGCGGAACATTAACATTTTATAATAAATAATTTAAGACACTATGTAATAACTTATCACATTTGTTAATGTTGAGACATATATAGTTAAATGTCCACATATAAACAGGTCTGTTTTCAAGAAAAAATAAAAATCTTTATAATGAATAGTTTAAAAATAATGATTCAAACAACAGCATTGTACACTACTTACAACAAAAAAGGGAAAATATACTTTTTTTTCTACTTTGAAAATGTAAATTGTAAAAATCTCGCATATAATATGCATGTGCATATAATATAAAAATGATACCTCAAAATTATTTGTTCATAAATATGAACACAGTAGCATTTAATATGGAATAGTCAGTATAAAATTTCGAATTAACATTTTTTGCTTTTCTAATGTAGCTGAGATTTTAACAGTTATCCCAATTTAAGATAAGTACCCTTCCAGCCAATCATAAAAAATCTTTAATATTTTAATCATTCATATATGAATGAATGTGGTCAAAAATGATAATGTTATCTGCATAAACAGACAGCATTTATTACAATATCAGAGGGAAAATATATTTATAAAGAGGAAAATAATTAAACTTCCTTTGAGTTTTGAGATGGAACTTTAATTTTCAATAATTTTTTTCTTTCTCTGGGAACTACACAGCCTTGCAAGAAATGCATTCTTAAATGGTAAAAAAACTTTTTCAAAACTAATGTTTCAAGATATTTTACTACCGAACAATAAACGGAAAAATCTGCATAGTTACCACTGACGGATAGGAATATTTTTAAAAATAATTAAAATAGAGGAAGAGAAAATTTATTCATAAGATATTTATGAAATATTTCGGTAGTTTCTATTAAAAGCTATTTGACAACAAGATTAAAAAATGTGATTCTTATTCGTAAGATGTAATATGCATTTTCTTGCAAGTGAAACAAAATAGCAAGTGTGTTCATTATATGCGAGTTTTACAAAATTGCATTTTATTACTTGCATATTATTAAGGAAGTCAAAAATGGATTACACATAAACTGAAAAATTAAAAAAAATACATAAATTTAACATTGAGCGATAAACAGAGACTGGTGTCATATCGTCGCACCCATTGCCTTCAAAGCGAGAAGAGCATTGACTGCTTTCTAAAAAATAAATAATTAAATAAAAATAAAATCTATACTTTTTAAAATTGTAATGGAAATTATTTTAATTACATCCCTGTAAATATACGACAAAATACATTATAAAAATTTATACAAATGTACTTCCAAATATATTTGTATATAAAAACTATGCAAATATATTTCCACAAAAAATCAAAATTAAACAAAAGTAACTAATTATTAAAAAAAGAAACACGTAAATAACAAGTAATTAAGAATATTGATTTAACCACAAGATTAAGTTACCAGTGTTACTTCCTGTTACTTTCAAAAGAAAAGTGCTTTTTTAAAAATATAATAAAAACTCTGTTCATGAATTCAGTTCGTTCATGAAAGCCATTTTTCAACAAAAATGTTAGAAAACCGAAACAATTTTGCCCATAACTAATAACATAAAATGGATTAATTCATTCTTAGAGTACAGATGATTGTTTATTTAAACTTCACATCTGTATTTGTGCACACGTTGATAACCCAAAACCAATGGAAATCAATAAATATAAACAAAAATGATTAAAAACATCTGAAAGGTTTCAGATTTTACCGGTCGCCTAAAAGAGTTTGTTAAGGTTTTTTACGCTCTCGCTGACTTCACAGTCTACAAGTCTCTGTTAACACTCATATTTTGCTAAGTTTTGTTTTAGCTTTATCATTAGGCATCATTTTCTTCGCACTTACAACATATACAATTCAACAGCAAAATTATAAAAATTTTCGAAGCAGCATAGCAGTATACGTTTAGAATTCCCGATGCAAAGTTAAGCTTTGGTTTTACATTTCTATGTCTTTTTTAGTCTTTTTTTCAGTTCGTCATATCAATGTTCAGTTTTCTTACTAAACTGGCATTAAAACACATTTTTTGGTCTTTTTATTATTAAAGTTTTATGTGTTTATGTTATTCATTAAATAAGGTAAACGCACAAATAATAAGGTTGTTGTCGTTTATGCTCCATAACATTCGATTCAACAATAAAATCACAAAATATTCAAAAGCAGTATATCTTTAGAATTTCGGATAAATAATTTCCCACGGAGATTTTTTTTTTTCCGTACAGTGTTGCAATTGTTCGCTTAGAAATTCTTGAGTTTTTAAATAAAAATTCGTTAAGATTTTACAAGTTATGAAATAGTTAATAAAAAACAATTAGAAATTTAAAATTCGGGCTTTTAAGTGCCCATATTTCAGTGGATGAGTATGTTATTCAAAATTTGATGCCTCTGGGTACAGTCGTTTTTTCACAATGCGAGAAACATGCGTGCATTCATACAAATTCCTCACTATTTATTTATTTTTTTTCAAATACAGTACACGGTGGTAATATTCGGCGCCAATAATTTGAAACATTATACCCAGTTTTTAGTGATTCAATGCAAAATGCCTTTTCGACACTAATATCCCATTCGGGACAAAAGTCCCTTTTGGGCTAAAAAAAGTATTAAACATATAAAACAGATGAAATCTTTGTTTTATTTTATTGTATCTTTACAAAGTAGAGCGAATGATGTAAGTGGAGAATGATGTAGAAGACGTTATTCATTGGATGATTGGTTATCCTTTCATAAAAACACCGAATAGTAACTCAGTGTCTTTAGATTAAACATCAGTGACTTTAGGTGGTTTTCCCAGTTTTGCCATTTTTATATATCATAAACTTTAGGTGGTATTATTCTCATTGGAAATGCTTATTTTGCAGCTTACAGTGCTTTGTCATAAATGAAAACGTGGATCAAATTTCGCGGATTAAAGAATTAGGATGATTTTTCTTTCTTAATGTTCACCTGATCACAGTTGTCTATTGTTTCTGCCTTTGAAGTTGTAATTCTTTCTCGTTAAGCTCATTTCTTTGGCCCACTAGTAACTTTTCCATTTCTTTATTGTTAACTTCCTAGAGAAAGGCGTTGCTTAGAGACACAATATCATAAGTAAAAGATGCCCTAAGTATTAAAGCGTTAAAAATATCTGCTACAACTCAATCTATGCATTATTTCCTCCAGGCGGAATTCATGATCCTGTTAAGTCCTTTACTGCCAGACTTTGTCAGTGAGAATTAAGCAATGGAAAATATTAAAATGATGCTTCTAGAAAATCCCAGAGTACTAATTATGTGATATATGTTACCTCAAAACACTTTTGAAAATCTTATATTGCCACTTAAGAGTTTGCACCTCGAAATACCTTTGATTAGAGGTCTTTTATATTCAAACAATTTGCTGAACTGCCCATGAAAAAACGACGTTCATGATTCGAGGTTCCACTGTATTAAAATAGGATATACAGTAAATTATTAATAATTTAAGAAATCCATTAATGAAACGGGAGGCATTAACACTGCATTTATATTATTTATTTATTGTTGACTGTTGATAGAGGAAGGTGCAACGTCTATTTACTTACAGGTTAGTCGGTTTTGCCCCATGTTTACCACTACCGAGTGAAAGAGCAACCGGTAGGGAATAAAGTGGCTGTAGTAGATGATCAAAGGGCATTGTATATTTGAAACTGTACTTCCATAGTTCATCTAGCAACAGGTAGCCATAACGCTGCAGTTTACATATTTACACTTAACGGTACTATATATAAAAAGTCCATTAGCAGAATATACGCTTAGGAAGTACAGTCATGTCGCCAGATTGATGGTATAGTAGTTAGGAAACCTACCACGGCACCGAAGGGCGCGGATTCGAATTCCAGGTAAGACATGGATGTTTGTAAATGTATAGTGTCGGTGCAGCATGGTGGCAGTCTAAATACCCGGCGAGCCGAAAGTTCTCTCGTGTGGGTTGGTGAGAGACCCGAGGATCCTCCCCCCCCCGGGGTCTTCTCTCTCGAAATTGGGAGTGGAAAATGGAAGTCCAACTGCTATTTCGAAGTACGCTCTGGCAACCATTGTTCCATGTATTATGGACAAGACAACAACAAGTACAGTCGTACTATAAAATAAATAAGTAAAATGTTGTGTCCCGAGTTGTTTTTATTACGCAGTGCAAAACAGTTCTTCGTGCTAGAAGAGCATATCTATTAACCTTACAAACTTTCTGTATCATGTGATGTAGCTTAATTGTGGTTTGTTGTTTGGAAACTTTATAGTCTTTCTGTTATCTGCTGCAAGTTTGTTAATTAGTGATCTGGCGTATCTTTCTCACCACATATACTACGGTCAGTGTTTGAAAGCCAAATTTGTAGAAATATGTCGGGAGGTTCCATGTTCGCTGATGAAGTGTGTTAATTGTGGGATGAAGGTCTTTTCGTGTATATTTACTTCTGATGTATGATAATGTGTGCATCTTCCTTTTTGTAAGATGAAAATGGTCTTCCTGCCACATGGTGTAAGTTTTGCTGAGTTGATGCTTGAGATACAAACGTAGTAGTGGAATGTCTAGCAACATATACTGAGCAAAACTGCAACACGCGGAACCGCCTTTTAGAAATTTTTTTTAATTTAAAAAGAGTCAGACATGATCAAAGTTATCAGTCTTTTAATTAGCCCGCTTTTCTCAATTACATTACAGTGCGATATATTATAAATCTATCCGAGCAATATACACAGCTAACAGGATTAAAAAAAAGATGGATAATCAACCTGAACAATGTTAAATGGCCAGCTATACCCATATAAGAATATTTTGACACATAACACAACGTACCAATATTCAGTGATGTTCAAGTGAAAGTAATCATACTCGTCGTATAGGGTTTAATGTAGAGTACAACTAATGAGAGTAATAATTATTTGATTCAATAATCAAGTCCTAGCTACTCCTGCTGCCACTTTATCGGTCATCAAAAATGCGTAGATAACTGCCATCACTCGATAAACGATTCAAATCATTTTTGGAATTAAGCTTTCATATGTGTAATTCATTTTGTTTCTTTTACCATTGTCACTTCTGCCTGGACTGGTGCCATTTCCAAATAACCTGGCACGCTGAACGATTAATGCTAAGTCCTCATTAGAGAAGAATTCCGCTTTTCCTTCATTTCTGACAATAGATGAATAAGCGTATGGTGCCGATGTGGCAAAACGAATGTCTAACAGAAATACGTAGAATTACTCATAGTTCAACAACAAAATATCGTTGTCTGTGCAACCATCAGCTACGCTATCCTATGGTATATAGTGACGGAAGTTTGCAGTTGCTTGATGTACTCTTTGACAGATGAAGAAAATATATATTGCACTCTTCACTTTCAATTTAAGCAACACTGTTTTTGTACATTCCCATTCGTAAGACCATTTCACAATAATATTTACGAGGTAACATCATATGACAATGGTCTGCCAGATTCTTAAATTTGTCGTGATGTGAAAATGTCTGGGATATCGATAGATATGATCAACACATTAATCCACGGCAAATTTATTTCAATGCGGCTAGCCGATATGAAGAAAACTACTCACTATTGCATTCGTATTCTTCAGCACAGCAGTGATTAATGAAATGCATCGTTTGCAAAAGTCAAGCCATTTTTGGACTAGTTTGGCGATACAAGGCTTTTTTTAAGAAATAAATTTCTTCCTTTAGTTTGTACATTCTGTGTGATATTACCTAAGTATTCCTATCCATAATTTCAAGATAATCGCATTATATTCCTTTTAGTTTTGAAGTTTCAGTTTTATTTCGTTTACATATTTCTTATCTCTGACGAAAACAAAATTTCAGACGAAAACAAAATTTGAAAGTGTTAACGGTGCCTGAATTTATAATTTGATACATCTTTATTAAAATAAATTTGTGAAATCTTTCAAAAATAAATTATACTAGCATACAATAAAACATGAAAGAAATGTCGATTGATATATTACCTGCCAGCGTCTCCTGATAACAAAACGTTTTAACTTCGTCTTGTCCAGTTTTGTATCCTTTTTCGGTTCCCCTTTCTGTGATGAATCAAAAAAGGTTTATGAAATATTAAAAAATTTAACATTTTAAAATTATTTAAATACTTGATTTTAGCACAAACACAATGTACTCATAATGAAATATCACGTAAAGAAAATATTATGTAAAGTAATCATTAAAATATTGAGCTACATGATAAACTTTGAACATTCTCGTAAATACTAAAGTTTCATAAAATGAATTTTTTCGTATTGTGTATTTTTCATACACTAATCTTCAAAACTAGTTTCCCACTCATTTTTCGTGCAACTGTATGGGACGAAAGTATACCTGTGTAAAATAAAATTACAAACCTACAGCGCATCATATGGATCTTCCTGACTTTTTATGTCTTCTTATTAGTATTAGTAGTAGTATTGATTCTATACAGCTAAGTGAGTAGGAGAAGCAAAAAGCGCCTGTTAATATTCACAGAAAACTCTGCGCAACTGTTCAAGGAAAGCTGGTGTAATTCTCAGTTTCCGACATCTAACAGAAAACCTGTTACAATATGGTACATGATATTAAAATAAAAAGCATAACTAAGTTTTAAATTAATAAGTAAAACGAATTAGATAAAATCTAACCATTTTTAGGAATATCACGGTAGTCAAAAACTGACATCATTTCATAAAGGCAATCAAATTACATATACAAAAGCAATATTTCATTAAAAATACTCTTAACCTAGTTCATTTAAAACTAAACTCGGCATAACAGCCTTAACGAGCCAATGCCTGCAGTGCCCCGAAATCTGCTTTTTTGACCGTGGGCCCCGGAGTGCGTGAGCATATGCCCTGAACAAAAGAGGTCAGCTTGTCTCAGAACCCCCAGTGTTTAGCCCCCAAGTGAACTTGGTACTCATTTTATTGACACAACGGATGGAAACCAAGGGATGAAAGGCTGAGTCGACCTCGCCCAGCCCGGGGATCGAACCCCGGACCTGTGGTGCTGCTGCGCGATGCGCTAGCCACTGCGCCACCGGGCCTCAAATATCGCCGGGAATCGAACCACGGACCTCTGGAATACTGGCTTAGCAAGTAGAACCACTACACTACGAAGGCACAGTTCATTTAATGGCTAATAATAATGCTTTAATCCTAACTTAAATAGGATTTTAACATATTTTAGGTCTACAGTTCTAAAAAGATGTGCAACGTAGTGCATATCAAGTAAATGTCTAATTTTAAATTGAATTTCAGTTGTAATAACATTATTATCCTCTACTAGAAAGCCTTACGAGTGCCAACAACGAGAATCCACATCGTCTATCGTTCTAACTGTGATTATGACCTTTCCACCAAAGATCTGTTTGTGTTGCCAGTCAAACATACCCTTTTCTCAAACGTAATAAATTTTATTGAAGAGTATTTGAAATTTCAAGTTCAAGGTACTATTGTACCAAGATGAGTTATAAAGTTTATTGCTTCTGTTAACGAATATAAATGATTGTTTAAACAAGATGATGCCACCTGTCACACATCCAATGAAATTAAGCAGCTGTTGCGCGGTAATTTTAGTAATCTTATCATTTGAAAAGAATTATGGTTTCCGCGATCACCCGATCTGTTGCCTGTAGACGTTTATTCTGTGGAAGTTACTTAAAATAATGATTTATAGAGATAATTTACATTACTGAACAAAGCTGCTACTTGAAGCATATGCTTTAAAGATATAGTTTGAAGATGCAATCGTTCGTCGAAAAGTAATAAACATTACTAATAAGTACTATGTATCTTGTAGTTTAAGCATTAAACCAACAACTTTTATTTGTTTACTAACATGCGTGACTTTTCGATCAACCAATAGTAATACACCATATCTATAACTTAGCTATGAAATGTTTAAAATATAGGAACGGCATGAATTAATAAGACTACAAAGCATTCCGGATAGAGAATTGTACTTAAATTACCTAAATCTGACTTTAAAAATGAAAACGCTTAGCAAATATTTGTATTTGAAAAATGCATCAGAAAATATATATAAAAATAATCCTTACCCTAAGCCATGGATGTTTTAAGCTCTCTATCGCCGTCATTCGTTTTCTGAAAGAAAAAAACATAATTCATTTAAATAACAAGAAAAAATATTAAGGATGTATAAAATTATAGAATTACTGCATAAAGAACGTTGTCAAATTTTCGTACAGTGCTAAAATAGCATCCCCTTTAATGTAGTTCTTCATATTAAGCAGAAATATTAACTGCAGTCATATGAAAGAACTATTCTTTGGTTAATCTCTAATTTATTAAAAGCTAAAATAACTGAAATATATATGTTGTCATATTTCAGCGAAATGGAAACTATTCGTGTTTGATACACATAACTTTTTTTTTTTTTTTTTTTTTGAAAGACAGGAAACTTTTTTCGTTACTCAAGGTTACATGATGATCATCTGAAAAAGAATCTGAATCTGTATAATGCTTCAAGATTTTTTTAAGTTTTCATTTAACTTAATTTCTCTAATTGCTGGTTTGTCTGTTTGGGCCAAATTTTAAAATTAATTTTTTACACCATTCCACCGACCTAATTTTCTTCAAACATTTCTCAGAAACATATTTTAGATGACAGTACAGTATTCTACTAGAGATTCTCCTTAACTTTGATGTAAATATTTTACGTCCTTCTGATGTTTTTCAGGTGTTAGTTGTTTAAACTTTAGGCATATGAACGTGATTGTGAAGTTAGTACATACAAGGAGTATATATTTACCCTAAATTAAAGATTAGGGTTATTAGATTATGACACAGCATTCGAAAACACTAAGAGAAGGGAAACTTTCAGGAAGAACATTTAAGAAAATTACCTCGTATCCAAAAGCGAAAAACCACGAAAATTCTCAAGCAGTTAGTCCGTTATTCAGGATTTGAGCCCGAATCGAATTACCACCGTTTCTACTTCTCAGCTTTTTAATCACACAGGTGCCGGTGGGCTATCCAAATTAAATGTCATAAAACTGGCGGAATGTCTTGATTACAGGAAAAAAAGAAATTGTATACATATCATAGTAATCTATTTTACTACTTATATAAAAAAACAGCGTTTCATTTGCAGTGTCTAAGGCACGTGATATTCAAATGAGGTAGAAAGAACAGAGCATTTAAAGGAAGGTCTTAGAGTGTAGAAATCAGAAAGTGTTCTCCCGTGAAGACCGCGTTGCTACTTTCATTCTCTAGCTAGTATCCCACGACGTTGAGTAATTTACGATTCTCGCCATTTTTGGCTTATTATGCCGATCTTAGGTCACAGCCAGATTGCGCGTTATTCTGTTTGTGCAACCGTTAGACTAACTTATTGGACTTGGCTTCTGTAAGCACGAGTGGTGCTGTCTGTTAAATTTTATCTTTATCTTATTTTATTCATTTATCTTAGTCAAATCAAAGGGTTCCTTTACAAATTTTCCCTCTCTCTGTGGTGCTTAAAATATATAACGATAATTCATTTCACCCTTAAAAGTTCTCGTACGTTTGATGTTATCAAAGAACACGAGACTCTACAATGTTAATTACTATAATTGTGTGAACTTTACTGTATTTTACTTTTTCTGCGATATTTAAAATAGTGCTTAAGCTTACTGCTCGATAAACTTAAACGTGGTGCACCTTTCACCGTGAAATTTGGTTTTTACATCACTGGACAAGTAAAAAAATAAACTTCCAACCGAAGGAATCTTGGAATTATCACGTTTTAGGGTTTTTAAAAGTTGACATATGTTTCAGCTATCGTATACTGTTATTAAAAATATATACTTAAATCAAAATATTTAAATCCTTCATAGTTAAAAGCCCGTTCGTTTAGGCAGTAATCATGACCGGATCTCTAAATTAAACAGAAACTTAAATGACGTGAATGTAAATCTACGCTATCGCTCGGAATACGTTAAAAAAACAGTGTGTTGTTGTCACATGACAAAGTGTTTTAATGTCCAGTTAGCAGTAACTTTGTTTACTACTTCTCAATTTGTTCAAAGTTTCTCAAACATCTTTCCCCTTGTAACTCTTAGGATTGCATAAAATGTCTAGTGTACTGCCTAGGATAAATTTCCAAAGATAATAAGATTTAAAAACGTTTTATTACATCTTAGCAATTATTGAATCTGCTTTCAATTTATTGGAAAATATTTTTTAGTAAAAGCGTCAGAAATGTTATAAAGCTATTTCAGCAATTAATTTTACTCCCTGTGCGCAATCTGATATTGAACACTGTTATGATCATATAAAACAAAATTTTTTTAAAACACTTTTTCATTGATAAAAGTACACGAGAAAAGCTGTTTTAAAGAAGGATAAATAGCCAAGTGTTTTATTGTTTGAAGATCTATTTCATAAAGATATACACTATCTACCAATAAGTATTTCGACATCTATGAAAATGTCAATATCTGCTGTCCATATACACGTTGCGCCCTTTGCCGTCCAATTCGTGTAGGAAACAACATCGGCATTAGTCGTATGTAAAATGCTACAAATTGCAGAGTTAATTGATTTCGAGAACGGTGTAATCGTCGGGTATCACAGCCCAACTGACGGTCCATATGTTCTATATTTTCTAGAGCAATCCGAGAGTGTTTTTGCGATGAATAGGAAGTTTTTGCCTAAGAATAGGAATAGGAAGTTTCCTACGTAAGGAAGCACATTTGCTTGGTTTTCATGGCCGTACTGCCACCCACAGGTCATTGACCACAAAGTCCAACAGCGATGCTCGGTTAATGTGATGAAAAGCACATCGATAGTAGACCGTAAATGGGTTTCCTGGAGCAACAAATCAAGGTTCACCCTCTACTGCTCAGATGGCAAGGTCTGGATCTGGCTTCTGCCTAAGAACGCCTCCTACCAAAATGCATTATGTCCCTAGTTCTGTGCCAAAATTCATTATGTCAAAGTTCGGTGGAAGTAGAATTATGGCCTGGAGATATGTCTCCTGGTATGGACTGGGACCCTTGGTCACAATTCATGGGAAAGTTAACACCGACGCCTACTGCATTATTTTGGACGACAGTGTGCTTCTTCGTTGTGGCAGTTTTACTGGTTACCATGTTACTTTCACGAGATAAAGTCAGCTGTTATGTCAAAGTCAGCGAGCTCCACCATGGACTGGTATACTGACAATGAGGTAGGCCGAATGGACTGGCCTGCCCAAAGCGCAGATCTCAACTCTATTAAAAACCTCTGGGACGAGTTGGATCACCGAATTAAGAAATACCGAAATTGTCCAACATCTGTGAAGGAAATTATATATCCTCTCCAAGCCGTGTGGAAAAAGTACCAATAGCCATTATACAAGGACTTACATATAGCATGGTCCGAAGGGTTGAGGCTATAATTGCCGCTCGTGAAAACTCTACCAACTACTAAATATGAATAAATTTGGATTTTCTGTCCTATCGCGGGTGTCTAAATACTATAGTTATTAGAAGTGCTTTACGTTGATACCGAAATGAAAATGGTTATGTTTTTAAGTTACAAATAAATACATTTAATAAACTTAATCATGTGAAAGAATGATCTTAATAAAATGCATTATAATGATCAGTACTGATAACAAAACGCCATCGTTTGTAGAAATAGTCATTTAAAGAGGTGGTAAATATAAGAGGGTTTCTTTCTTTCAAGATACTTACATCCATCACGAAGGGAAGTTTTAAACTTATTTGGCAAAAAACTAAATTAGTCCTCAGCAACTTTATTAAAACTTTTAACTCATTTGTCACTTAACTGCTCCATTATATTAATTTATTTAAAACCAAGTATTAATATAAAATCCAATAAACATAATTTGCAATTATACAGAAATTAACAAAAAATTATTTTAGAAATAGCAACAATATCTTCTATCAGCGTGATAGAAAACTTTTGATTGGTTTCTTACTATATCGTTATGGATTTATAGAAAAACAATTAACAGTTAATTTTTAATAAATTAATACATTCTTTAAGTTCATTATATAACTATATTTTATCTACTTCGAAATCAACACTAAAGTATAAAGCGCAATTATTTGTTGAACATATAGTCATTCGGAATAACTTCGACAACTATGGTTCTGTACACTCAATTCTGATTCGTTATTTCCAACAAATGCCAGAATAAAGACCTTTTATTATTTTTTTTATATTAGTTTTCATGCTCGATAGTTGATAAGAGTTTATTTCTTTGGAAGTTGTGGTTTATTTTTGAAGCATCCTAAGGTATCCTAAATAGACTTCTCTAAATAACTTTAAAATGAGAATTTTTTATTCGAATACTCTTGGTGATGTTCAAAAGATGATTTGAGTCCTCTTGTTTGTTATTAAATGCTAGGGAAAAAGATTAGTCTCGCAGGCAGCTTCCCCCCTCCTTTTTTTTAATTAGATTAAACCTACTTTTTGAAAAACGTGATTTTTTTTTAACTTTTCTTTTACGAAATAAACTTTAACTTGAAATATTATTGTAGTAATTTTATCAAACTTTTCACATGTATTCTATGAAATATTGTGAAATTGACTAAAAGTTTAAGTTTATGAACACATCTAAATTTTTTTCAAACAATACTGTAAGTAAAAAGAGAAACATTTCTAAAAAATATCTAGTTTATTACTCAAACAGAGATATTCGACAGGCATTCTATTTTATCACTTGGATTTTAATACATTTAATTTTAATCCATTTGTTGCAACATATCTGGTAATCCTGAAATTAAACACATTTTTAACACAAAATTTAAGAAAAGAGGTCAAACTTTATATTTTGGCAATATGTTTATTACCCGTTTCTATCAATTTAAGTAGTTATTCTGCTAAATAACACCAATCATAGATTTAGTTATACTATTTTCCAAAATTTGGATTTGGAACGTAGTCTGATACCTTAATACACTATTCTAGCTAGGAAACTTAAGAAATGTAACTAATGTTAGTAAATGTAAAACAAATATACTTTTAAAATTACATAATGGTTACTCCAGTTTTAGTTGTATGATGATACAGATTATCCATATCAAAATAATTCTTCATATAAGAAGTTTCATTGCGAAACTGAACATTATTTGAATTCCGCATAGCGTTAAAATATTAAAAAACTAATTTATATTTGATAAATTTTATTTTCATTTACTAAAACCCATGAACTATACTGGTGTGCAAAACTTAAGCAACAATGTAAATTTTAATCAGATAGCCATTAAATTGTAGAAAAGGGGTTCTTGCGTTCAGTACAATGAACATGCAGTTCAGTAGAAAGGGCATGCGTATGCAAATGTCAAGGAAAAAAGTCACAGGTTACGTCAACGTACGTAAAATGCGTACGGTCGGCACGCTCAACTCGAGACTGCCATAAAAGGAAGGATGGAGACGCAATTAAAGACATTCGCTGCAAGTACAAAGAGTTCTTTCGTGAAATATGTTTGGCTAGAAGAAATGATCTGGATGACTTCACACGTGGAAGAATGATCGAAAATCTGGAGTAAGGGCGAAGTGTGACCAGTATAGCTGAAGAGTTCGGAATCAACAAAAGTGTCTTTTCGCGCGCTTGTAAAGCCTTACAAACCATAGGTACGGTTGGTTAGAAATGTTGTTGGTGGCCGCCCAAGGAAAACAACTGCAGTGGATGACCGATATATTGTCTTGCAGGCGAAAAGATCCCGAAACCAGTCACCAAACTCCATAGTTCAACAAATGTGTACAGCAACGGGGCGACAAGTGTCGCGGTGTACTTGTGCAGACACCTTCAGAAAGGTGGCTTATTCGCCTGTCTTCCTGAACGCTGCATCCCTTTGAAAGTTGGCCATTGGCGTCACCGTTTACAGTGGTGCAAGAAGCGCAAAAACTGGGCATCTCATCAATGCATATCCTCCTTACGGATGAGAGTAGTTTTAGTGCCACAAGAGATTCTCAACACAAATTGATTTGGAGAGAGGTCGGAATACGGTTTAATCTCAGTAAATCACGGAAAGAGACCGTTACGTGTCCTGAAGATCTCGTCTGGATAGGCATGATGCTGAACGGGCGCACGGAGTTCCACGTTTTCGACGGAAGTTCTGTAACCGGAGATCGCTATTGTCAGGTGGTGATCCTTCCCCATGTGAGTCTGTTCCGAGGTGTCATTGGAGCAGACTTCGTTTTTATGGATAACAATGCAAGACCACACCAGACTCCTGCTGTTCAGAAGCTACTGAAAAGTGAAGATATCACTCGAATGGATTGGCCAGCGTGCTCCCCTGATTTAAATCCCGTAGAATATGTGTTGGATGCTTTGGAGAGATGCCTTGTGGCACGATTACATCCTCCGGGGAACACCCAGCAACTGAAACAGATGGTGATTGAGGAATGGACCGTCTTACCTCAAGATCTGTTGGACAATCTGGTGCTGAGTATGGAGAGACCGTTCGAAGCAACCATTGCAGTAAGGAGAGGGCATATCTCATAGTAAGGAACATCTGCTTGTTGCTCTTCCTCTTGTACAGACAATCATGTATCACGATATTATGAGTTCAATAAGGCCTATTTCTGTTTGATTTCGTACTGTATGCATTGTATTCATTTTTAGCACAATTATGCATTTGTCATCGTTTAAATACAAAATGCTGTCTTTTAATTCTGAATTTCATATCTCTCAGATATGAAATGATTTCTCGTGGATCTCCAGATGATTTCTCGTGGAGTTATGCAAAAAAGAACACCTGTTGCTTAAGTTTCGCACACCAGTGTAATTTTATAGTATTCTTACACTACCCATTGGTCATTTCACATATAGCAATGTATGTTCATCTCATGTTTGAGATCACTGGTACGGAGAATGATTTCTAATTCAGGCAAAGTTGCGTGCAAGTACTACCTATTAAATAAGGAATGACTTCAAACTGGTTAAAAATTCTAATTACTGTACGTATTGTATTCATTTTTGGCAAGGATTCATTTTTGGCATAAGGAATGACTTCAAACTGGTTAAAAATTCTAATTACTGTATGTATTGTATTCATTTTTGGCACAATTATGCATTTGTCATCGTTTAAATACAAAATGCTGTCTTTTAATTCTGAATTTCATATCTCTCACATGATTTCTCATGGAGTTATGCAAAAAAGAACACCTGTTGCTTAAGTTTTGCACACCAGCGCAATTTTATAGTATTCTTACACTATAAAATTGGTCAGCCATTGGTCATTTTACATATAGCAATGTATGTTCATCTCATGTTTGAGATCACTGGTACAGAGAATGATTTCTAATTCAGGCAAAGTCGTGCAAGTACTATCTGTTAAATAAGGAATGACTTCACACTGGTTAAAAATTTTAAATGCTTAATTATTGATATTTAAAAAAAATAATTTCAGTGATTCTTCGAAATATGAAGCAAACTACCTTTATAATTTGAAACATAATTTAAATTTTTATAATATTAAATTGCGTACATATCCGTGTGTATCAATGTTTCAAGCAGATCTATTTCAAATGCTTGAAAAACAAAGCAAATAGTTATTAATACTTACGTTAAATCTTTAATTAATAATTTAGATATAAAATCTTTAGCCACATCTGATATATTATCAAAGCTTTCGTCTTCAAAATCGTATTCGGCTTTGGTGACATTTCCCATCGTTTCTAAGTCGGAGTCGCCCATGAAAGGTGAAAGACCGGAAAGTCTAAAAAAGACATGCATATAAATGATGAAATAAATCGTATGGACAAATGTTATATATATAGTATATATTCTAAAAATTCAAATTCAAAGTAGTACCATTCATGTTAGAAAATTCAAAGCGATGAATTAAAATTATTTTACATTAAAAATGCTAATTAATATTACTCTTAAGTAAGCGAGTATTTACGGTTCCCTAATATAGTAATTAAAGACGCTGCATCAACATTTAAAAACTATAACTTAAGTAATCTGAAAATATTTAATGATTATTTACTTGAAAAATAAATAACAAAGGATCTATGAAATATAGATTTTTTTACACTCTTTCAAAAATTCGAATCGTTCTTTCTCACAAAAGTTGCACCGGAACGGTTTCCACACTTCGAGAAAATCAGCTTCGAGATCTCAACAAAATTATCTGAGTTAATTCTTTAGCGAGGTGGTATAACTGATAGATTTTATGGTGATCCAATATTTCATTATATTCATTCAATGAGTAAGACCTGAAAGTTCAGTACACGCTGTGAACAAAAGATACAATCTCCAATGCTCCAATATCACCGCGACATCAGGCTACTTGTGGACTATTGGTCATAAACATATTTTTCACTCCATCGTTTTTCCGAAGATCACTTCATCAGGGATTTCTTTTTCACTTCATTGTTACCAATGTTGGAATGAAATATGATGTTTTTACATCACTATTAAGGGTACTTTTCAGTTTTGCCGGCGCAAGCGATAAAGTCGCCAATAATGGTACAACCCATGCCAAACGAAATATTCTCGCTGGTAACCTTTTACGCCTCATTTTCAAAACAAGTCGCAGCTTTTTCTTATCAGATTGATTGTTTCTTTCAATACTGGCATATCATTACATATAATTTTTATCAGATAGTTCAGTTTTATGTTTAAGGCAATTTTCGGTAATTAAGTTAATTAGGATGCAATCACAGCACTTACCCGAAGCCGAAAAATATAGAAAAGGTAAAGTCAAGGGTTAAATTCATCAATTCTAATGAGAATGCATTAGCGAAGTAAAGCACTGCAGTTTTACATAATTTCTGAGTAAGCTATTCGTACGAATTGAAATATTTCTTGCATTTAAACTTGTGTTCCAAATTAAGATTTAACTTGAAATTAATGTGGATAATTACTAAGAGCATTAGATTTTTGTAGAGTAGTTTACGTGAGATGAGATCGCTTGGGATCACGTGATATGAACCGGCGAATCAGGATGTTGAACCATGAAAGCATAGTAAATTCTTAATGTCTTTTTACAAATTTGTTGTCTTTATTTATTGGCTTTTTATAAAATTTTAAGCGACATTAAAATGTTTATGCCTTCTTTTTTAAAAAGAATTCTTAGAACTAACATTTTTTTAATATTTTTTACGTGTATACTGTATGTTGTCGCCAATAAAGTCTGCTTGGCGAGATTTGCGCCGGCGAAACGGAAAAGTACTTTATTAAGCAAAGAATGGCTGAACTAAGATAAACAAGTAACATACATAGAACAGAAAAGTCTAAAACTGTGCAAGCGAACGATTTGCATTTGACGGGGTGCAATTCATAGAGACAAGTTGAAGTACTTAACAAAGAAATCTTGTTGGAATGAACAACCTGTGACACGGTGTGCTTCAATATCCAACGCTTTCTCTCAAGTCATTAATATAACTAAACCTCTATTAATGATCTAATCAAAATTTTGTTAATAGTTGGAATGTGTAATCGCAACACCTGTATTTCCTTAAACTACAGCTTTAAGATTATTACCTTTTCCAGCCTCTATCGAATAATCTGTAAGGCATTTCTTTCAATAACTATGGAGTTCTAAACACTCCATGATTTCAACAACCGAAACATTGACATGTTAGTGCAGTATTGGCAAGAGCAGATAAAAATATAGAGACTATATCACGGATTGATTTGTTACATGCTTTGCTGAACACTACAGTTTGACTGGAAAAACGAAACGGATTTATTGCCAGCCCAGCACCTTTCTGCCATATCTGAGTAGATTATCAAACTTTATATAACTGTTTGTAAAAGAACTACTGAATTTTAACTTAAAAATATTAGTAATATATGAACAATAAAAATATTTACCGACATAATAAATATGCTGTGGAATTAGCTCATTCTGTCACAATGTAATTATGACACTACAAGAGTCTAAATGGTAGTGGAATATCTTACATAGCAGAAAATATCTGGACAGAGAGAACAGCAGAAAATTGCATTTCGATACCACTCACTGGAATTCCCATTCAGCAATTCGGCATACTATCTCCCAAGTCAAAAGCACATTTCCAGCTTTGGAAGATGGTGGTGTGTGGTGTGGTGGTGTATTTAATTATGGCAAAGCAAACTAGGGCTATCTGCCTAACGGGAGGGATGCCTTCGTGGAGGACTTTCTAAGGGAAACTGGATCGTATACAGGTTACACATGGGGAAAACCACGAAAACACCCATGCAGCCAGCCCGTTCGCGGGATTCGAACCTCGGACCGAACTCCCAGTGTTCAGCAACTTTACCGCTCGGCCGCTGGTGGGCCTCCAGCTTTGGAAGAAGATGCAGCAAAGTATCTGTTATTGCTAGTTTGGTTTATATCTACAATACAACCTGATATGCATGAATGAATAATACATAATTAAGTGGTGTGGTGTATTTAATTATGGCAAAGCACACAAGGGCTATCTGCCTAAAGGGAGGGATGCCTTTCGTGGAGGACTTTCTAAGGGAAACTGGCTCGTATACACGTTACACATGGGGAAAACCACGAAAACGCCCATGCAGCCAGCCCGTTCGCGGGATTCAAACCTCAGACCGAACTACCAGTGTTCAGCGTCTTTACCGCTCGGCCGCTGGTGGGCCTTAATACATAATTAACAAAGGTATATTAGTTTATATGACATTCAAGCCATCTTATTGATTTACAGCTTCATATCCAACAATTCAATAGCAGCATTAATTAAAAATATGTTATTAGTCTCGCTCTGACCTTACTAATTAAGCATGAAACAGTATCAGCAGCTTCATACATATTTGTTAAACCGAAACTAAACTACATTCGCTAGATGTGTACGTATCGCTATATACGTACGCATACACTTTAAATACAAAGCCTAGACTCGCATAAACTATTTTTACCTAATAATAAATAAGTATTTAAGAACTGACATCAACCTCTAGGTTTTTTAGCTTTGCAGCATCATCCACAAAAGGATAAAACACTTAAATACTCAATCGCTAGCAATACCAATAATTTCCATTTTTAACTTTTAACTTATTTACACATTTTCACAGGACTCTGAAAACGACGCTTTATATATGCCTGAGAGAGGTAGAAAGCTTACATAAAAAAGAAATTGTTTAAAAAACAAATAAATCTTACACAGTTAATACACAAATAAACATAGAATTTATCAGTTTAGAACATAAAAAAAATTACTAATTTAAGCTTTCCAGCAACTTACAGTACATAACATATCACTCCAACACTCCACATGTCTGTTGTATAGGACACCTTATCAAAATTGACGACTTCTGGTGCAACGAATTCTGGTGTTCCAAACAAGACTTGCAATTTCTTTTCCGGTTCGTACTTGCGAGCGAGACCAAAGTCAATTATTTTAATCTGATTTCCCGTCCTCGTCACGCACAGAATATTTTCTGGCTGAAAAATAAAAAGTTAGACATTCTTTTCCACTTTGAAGAACATTTTAGAATAATACACTAAAAACAACCACAAAAATCCAGGGGAAATAAATTTGTACTTATTATATATTCCCTCCCTAGGCACTGTGCGGAAAGGGAATGATGTCCCGTGGAGGCCTTTTTATGGGAAACTGGCTCGTATCCATGTTGCCACATAGGAAAAATCACGAAACGCCCATGCAGCCAGCCCGTTCGCCTAGACTCGAAACCCGGACTGAACTACCAGTTTTCATCGGGCTTTTACCGCTTTTACCAGGGGGAGAATACCAATTAAAAAGCTAGCTATTGATAATTAAAACTAAAAAATATTAATAAAGATTAATAAAATCATTAATAAAAATTCCTAACCATTATCACATGCACGCCGATTGCCATATATTCTTAATTTTGTTTATTTTTCCCATAAAATTTTAGTATTAGAAAGAAATAAAATTTATATTTCACATTTACAAATTTTAACTTAAATTTCACGTTTTAAATTTTATAAATAAATTTACGAATTATTAAGTTTACTAATAAGTTTTCTACATAATAGGTATGCAAAATAAATTTTGCTATTGGTGTGTAGTTTTGATAGTTGATTCAACAAATATAAGATTGAAAAAATAAAAAAATCAGCAAGAATTATAAAGGAGAGCGTAATAATCAAAGCATAACTGAATTAAACTTTATACGAAAAAAGCAAAAAATGTCAAAGTAATTCTTGAAATTGAGATGTGGCCTTTATATTTACATAATAATAAACATAAATGAGTATGCAGAAGAATGATAAAGCACCGCACACAGTTCAGTTCCTATCTAAGAATAAAGTTTACCTTCATGTCCAGATGTAATATGTTCTTTGAGTGCATATATTCAACTCCTTCGCATATTTGTCGCACAAAAATGGAGCAGGCCTTTTCAGTTAGACAAAAATCGTCACTGATCACCCTTTCGAAAAGCTCCCCACCTTCAATTCTGTAAAAGATTAATTCTCAAAGCAAAACAATATTTAGACTATTATTGAAATACTAATGTAGGGTACTTACGAAAAATCCCGTCGACCATTTTTGTGTATGAAAGAAAAGACGACAAACTACACGACTTTTCGCCAAAAATGGAAAAGTTTTCTTCAAACACGCTGTGTAATCTTGATTACACGTGTTAGTTATTATTCTTGAGTTAAAGACTCCTTTCTTTCCCTCTATCACGCATTTTCGAAAAAAGAAACACCTTTGGGACCTGCCTACTACAAAAAAGCATGCTGTTGAATATTTCCAAAGTTATGGAATCTTACCAGCCTAGAAAATGTGTTAATGACCACGAAATGGCGCTTTATTTAAAAACTGAGAAACCTCTATCACGCAATAGCGCGATTGGCGCCATCTCTTGTGGTCGACGGGATTTTTCGTAAGTACCCTAATATATTATTAAGTAATTTTGTATTGAATCTGTTATTTAGTATTATTAATTTATGAATACATTAATATGACTTCTAAAAAGTTTATATACTACGCTCCAAAACACACATCCACATATCAACTATACAATTACATGCACAACTATAAATCTCATAAGAGGCTGGTTGGTGACTTAGTGACTTTCCTTTCATTTCTTAAATAGGACCCCTGAACGGTCCACTTTAAGAAATGAAACGAAAATATTTGCAGAGCTTCAACTGATGATAGTTTTACTTCCGTTATTTAATTTTTATACGGAAAGCAAAAGAAAACCAATGAGCAAAACTTAATTAGTCATACTAAAAAATTCTACCATTAAGAGATCAAATGAACTTGCATATTTTTAATTAAAACATTAGGAAAACCGCACATAAAATATTGTTAATAATAGTTAAAAAATTACATATTGCTCTTTTACACTCGAAGTAGCTGTTTATATTTTTAATTTAATTTATATAAAGAAATCTGAAAGGTTTCAGATTTTAAATTACGTCCAAAGGGGCTTTTGTTTAACATTTTGAGTGTTACCTTTATTTATTAAATATCATGTTCTTCGCACTTAAACCGAAAAATGCAGTTCAAGAGCAATATCCACAAATAATTTTAAATTGAGCATATCTTTAGAATCTCCGATACAAAGTCTCACGCGCTGGAGATAAAAATGTTTTTTCTGTACAACGCATTGTTTGCTTTGAAATCCTTGAGTTTGTTAATCAAAAATTCGTTAAAGGTTTACAAAATATGAAATCGATAATAAAACAAATTCCAAATTTCAAATTTGGGCTTCCAGATGCCCATATTCGCAGTAGGATTACGTCATTCAAAACTGGATGGCTGTAGGTACCATTGTTTTATCACAATGAGAGAAACATATATATATTTAATATTAATATTTTCTTCATTATTTAATTTCTTTAAATATAATACAGGGCGATAATATTTGGTGGCAACAGTTTGAAAAGTGAAACTGTTATTCAGAATTCGACGCAAAACCGTAAAACGAAAGCAATAATCTATCAGGGACAAATCCCCTATGGACTAATAAATTAAGCTTTCGAATGCATATTTCTAAAAGTTACGTTAAAGAAACATAAAATTCCAAACGTACTAGTTTCAAATTATCATTTTTAGAAATATTAGAATTTTATATTTAATTTATTTCAATATTTCTGAGACTCCTATAGAAGCGAATGAAAGTGACTTGAGTGAGATAAATAAAAAATAGGTAAAGAAGCTTTTAACCTTCTTCCTCTAAATGATCCCCCATAAGGTAACGAATAATTTACTAGTAGGCTCTTTCTTCTAAAAGGCACATTTAACTTTAATTTCATGCATTTTGATTAAAAAGTATCGCATAGACCAAAATTATCACATTCTGAACGCCTATTTAATCTTATAATCGTTTCAGAAACACCATGTACAAAAGCTTCCCATACCTAGCTAATTTTTCTTTTATCTTTTTAATAAATCAACCATTTAGATGCATTTCGAAGCAGTTTCCATTTATCTTCATAAACTTATAAATTTAATTTATTTAGCAGCATTAAATATTTGCAAAATAATACATTTTAAACGAGCAGAATTCTGATCATTTCGAAATAGATGTATATGTTCTAATTCTCATTCGAGAAAATTTTAACTGTTTTATGGCCTGAAGAATTTATAAACATGGCATTGAGTTAACGTAAGTTATTTTTTGGGAGGGGGGGAGAAAAAATGGGCTTTTTTCTGAAACGATTTCTCGATTTTGGTCGCTTTCACGTTTCTAAAAAAATTGTCAACATCATTTGAATATTTTTAAAAGGCATCGGGTTGTCAAGTACTTATAATAGTGAAATGAAACAAAAGAGCTTTCGAACGCTCTTGCTATGGAACAGTACTTAATGTCTTTGAGACAAGGAAGTTTTTCAGTGCATTGTATTATTTATTTTTCAACCATGCTCGTGCATTATTCGTTAGTAAATGTTTGTATTTCTAATAACTAGTAATTAATGAGTTTTCGCCTGAAAACTCGGAAATTAATTACTGAATTATAGAATTCTACATTATTGAATAAATTACAGATTTTTTAAATTTTAAATGAATTTTATAATATTTCAATTAAAGATATTAGAAAGGTTACTTTTACTCAAACAAATTAACAAAGCAAACTAAACTCTTTTTTTTTCTTGTACGCAGTAAAGCAAGTATTGCAAGCGTGAAAAATTTCGGGTATCGTATTTGTTACGTATTAATTGTTTTTTTTTCCCAAGCTTAAGTTTTGCTTACTTAATTCAGTTTTGATTAGTAATTGAAGTTATTAATTTTTGCTTTAGATGTTTAAAGTTGATTGTAAGTTTAAATTGCAACTTTTGTAAACATTAAATTTAGGTTTGGTTGCTTTAAAAGTTTTCTTGTGTTGAAGTTGTTTAATTTTAATTTGAGTTTAGGGACTTAAGTTTACTTGGTTTTTGTACTTTTTGTTTTTGACCTTTTTGATTGAGATTGTTTTACTTTTAACTTTAATTATTTTTAAAGTTTTTTTTTTTGCTGCACTTTTAGTATGTTAATTTTTTTTAACTTAAGGTCACTTAATTTTACCCCTCTTTCTATTAAATTTATCGAATACATATTTTCAGACTGGTGGTAAGGTAAATGATTAGTAATTGAAATTCAGTCTGGTTAAGGAGTGTGTATACTTTAATTTCTATTGAAGAAACAATTTATATTGTGCTGACATTTGTTAATGAATTTAATTGTTATGTAATAGTTTAATTTTTAATGTCCTAAATTCGTTTGTGTTGAATAACTATTCACTGGTTCTGAAAAATTTTCTCATCCCAACCGTAGGCTTGAAATTCACTCTCAGAATCCCTTATCAGGGAATTACTGCACCCCAAAATTATTTCGCTCAAGCGTTAAAACACATGTAATGATTCCACCACATGTTCAGATAATGTGTTCAGCCGTCATCCAAATTCACAAATTGTAACTGTAAACCTTCAATGCCTTCAAATAAACGTTTGTTTGAGTTTACTTACCTTGTTTTTTAATGAATTTTAATTAATTCTTTTACACTGGACCAATATCCTATATTACTGGATTCACTTTTTTTTTTTTTTAGTCCAAAGGGATTTCAGTCCCGAAGGACTATTGCTTTCGTTTTGGCATTTTGCGTCGGACTCATAAACGTCGGTTCACTTTTCAAACTGTTGCCACAAAATGTTAGAGTCCTGCATTATATTTGAAGAAATTAAATAATGAAAAATCTGCATAAATGATTGTCTATTTCTCGCATTGTGATAAAACAATGGTACATAGAGCCATCGAATTTTGAATGACGAAATCCTACTGCGAATATGGGCATCTGAAATCCCAAATTTGGAATTTGTTTTATTATAGATTTTATATTTTGTAAAACTTTAACGAATTTTTGATTTACAAACTCAATGCTTTAAAAGCGAGAAATGGCAACGTTATATAGAAAAAAAATACTTTTATCTCCAGCTCGCGAGACTGTGTATATCGGAAATTCTAAAGATATGCTTAATTTAACATTATTTTGCGATATTGCTCTTGAACTGAATTTTATGGTTTAAGTGCAAAGAACATGATATTTAATAAATAAAGGTAACACTCAAAACGTTAAAAAAACGCCCCTATGGACGTAATTTAAAATCTGAAAAATTTCAGATTTTTTTTTTTTTTTTTTTTTTTTTTAACACAACGCAACTATATATATATATTGATTGTTTTTTTGAATGCGATTTACCATGTATTGATGTCATATAGCACTATACTCTGAGAATATTACTGTTGTGGAGAATTTTTCACACATTTACTACAACATAAGTATTAACATGCATATGTTCAATTACACAGTGGTGTTGTTTAGTAGTATAAATATTTGTAATATGTTATATTGTTCTATAGTTCAATACATAACATATTTCAACGAAAATATCCATTTCCATTCCAACGATGTTTTTGCGTTATATCCGTATACCCGGACAGAATAAAGGATTCTGAAATGAATTTAAAATGGATTCAGAAGAGATTTTTTCGTGACGTCTGCATATACGTATGTATGTATCTCGCTTAACTCAAAACTAGTAGCCGTTGAAACGTTGAAATTTTGTATATGACACTTCTATAGCATACACCTCCCTTTTTGGTGGCAATGGGTCGCACCAAAAGTATATAAATATATGTAATATATATATATATATATATATATATATATATATATGTATACCTACTCTGTTTCCGGCTTCGTGAGTAATTTTTTTTCTTATATGTTGATAAAATTTGCATTTTCTGCTTTAAAAGCGATTGAATTTTATTGTTCTTATGTTTCGGTTAAGGTTTTTATGTCTTTATTTAATATGCATACAATAGTTGTAGAATTATCAACAATTTAAAAGTTGTTGCTCCACTAAGCCTATCAACGCGACCATTTGTTTACATTTATTACAATAGCATAGTGAATTAAGTCAGTTTCTGCACTAATTTCAATGTCGTTTTGCCTCGTGGGGCCAAAAGGTTTTGAGCACCGAAAAATCTATCTTTTTCCCTAATTTTAATTTAAAGTTAAATTTTAATTGTAAAAATATTTATTAACAGTTTTGAGCTCTATTTGGTGTTTTAAGATTTCCTGTATATTACAATTTTTAATGAAGATGTTTTGTGTTTTTATGTATTTTTTCCTAGCCGCGAAATAAGAATTAAATTGATTGAATGAGAAATATATTTTTAATGAAATTCGAGGAAATAAGTTTAAATAAGATGCAGCAAAAGCTATTCATAATTTAATAGGCCGTACAAGGAAGTCATGTTGTGTCCACATCAGATTTTTTCTTTCACAGCAAAAATTGATCGAATAAAATATCTCAAAACGTAAAGAAGAATTTTAAACGGGCAACGTATTTCTTTGAAGCTTGAATGATAGAAAAATGGAAGCTATTAAAAAATGTAATTTAGGGAAGCATATTATTTAATGTTGGATATCTTTACGGATTTTGCGCAAATGCGATAACTGAATTCTATTATTTTAGTTGTACGCAAATACGCATTACACCACGAAGGCATGCGGAGGGAAGGGAGAAAATACCTTATATACTCTCCTTTATAAAAAGTTACCGTGGTTAGGGAGCCCAGTCGCCAAATCCTGGTGGTGACGAACTACCGTTCACCACACTTTTCATTCGGGCGCCACTTGTAGATTCGTTAAGTTTTTTGGTGCTGAAGACGTGAAAATGCGCTCTGCTCTCGTTGTAACTCTAACCCTGGATACCTCAAACACGCGTCAAGTATGCTTCCAATTACACCATGAAGGCATGCAGAAAGGAGGGAGAAAATAATTTTACTTCCCCCTTTAAAGAGAGTCTGGAGATTAGGAAACTCAATCGGCCAAATCTTGGTGGTGACGAATTATCGCCCATCATATCTTTCAGTTTGGGCGCCACTTCGGGGCCAGAGTCATTATAATTTTTTGAAGCAGTAGAGTTGAAAAATGTGCAATGCCCTCGCAGGGATGCGAACCCTAGACCTCTCAAATACGCGTCAGGAGTGCTTCCAGTGAAAAAATGAAGGGATGGAGAAAGGAGAAAGAAAATACTTTGTATAGTTCGCCATTATTTTTAATATTTATTATGCATTTATATAAAATCAAATTAAATTCAGAAAATAGGCAAAAGGGATATTTGCTTATTTTAATAGAAATATTTACATCATCTGATGATTACATTACCTGATGCCATCGAAATTAATCAAATATTTCTATTTAATTCCTTTAGAACTTTCCTTCAGAAACATGACTGTACACTTTTTGAAGCATGTTATTTAGGGATAGTCACAAAAATTCTTGGCTTGTTCAAGATTCAAACAGCACGGAACTCTCGAATTCGTCGAAACATTTAAAGTGCACTCATTTTGCGGGACTCGAACTCGAGCCCAAATGCGTTGTAGTCAGTTTTCACTCATCCTACTGCTCTTGGCAGTACGTAGGCCACTTTTGCGATTTTTAATGTTTCTTAAATGCATTGTCACACTCATATTTGATTGCCGATTAGAATATAAGATAAATCAAGTTTCTAGAATTTTACCAAAAAAAAAAAAAAAAACATATATTTTTTCTTATATTTAACACGTTGTGTTTTCTTCAGACATCAGTCTAGGTTTTCTGTATCATAGAGCAAAATATAAAGCCATTGGTGGCTATAAAGACGAGGTCGATTGGTAATGAATGTGTGGAATGTTGTGTGAAACGGGGGAATACTATTATCTGATGCACTGTTACATTTAAGCAATTTATGCAGTTAGGTATTCCTTTTTAAGAATATTTCATTATCCACGTTCACGGATTATTAACACGGATTAGAGAAAATGGTGCTGATCTTCCGGCATTATTTCCAACAAATTATTGCATGGAATAATCAAAATAAGGGAATCCAGAACTTCCTTTGGTAGTAAAGCGAAAATGTCTTTGTATACATCTAAATATCTTTTAACTATTTTTGACGTAATTTTATTCATTTCGTTTTCCCGAATCGCTATGGTCGATCTCTTACTTAGGCATTTATCGATATATTGAAAAGAATATGAGCTAAACATACAATTCTAAAATAAGGCACATTTCGTTATGTCCATTGTCGAACGCATCATACAGTTGTAAAAGACGAGGCATTTGCAACATTCGCATGATTTCTACCTCCCTTTCGACATCTTTGCGATCTTCCGGCCGATGAGTGACGATAAATTTGGCTGCCAGTTTTCGACCAGTACTTTTTTCCGTGCATTTGTAGACTGTACCAAACTTGCCTCTAGAAAAGAAAAAAAATCATGTCTTTTTGGAATAAGTATATATTTATAACAAAAAGCAAAAATGAGTGATTAAAAATAGCATAGAATTTCAAGTAATGAGACTACTTGAGGTTTTCAAAACTGAGTGTTCAGGAAACTTCTAGAATACCGAAGTTAGCTAGGAATAACCAAGTTTTGTCAATTTGGAGACAAAAATTATCACTAAACCTGATAGAAGGACTTCTGGCCATATAACTACGTCTAATCTATTATCTCAATTACTGAAATCGATCGTTATAGAATTACACCGATCAACAACATAATACACGATATAAACAATTTACACGGTAAGATGTGTTGCAATTTAATCTAATAAGGTAAAGATTTTAAGTGAATGTTTTGTGACTTGCGTAAATTTTTTTTTTTTTTACAAATTTGCACTTTGATATACACGTTTTTTATTTTGTACTTAAATTTGTGCATTATTTCACTGTAGGTTTATGTTTCTTCATTACTTACCTTATCTAGGTTTTAATTATCTAGGTTTTAATTGGTACGTATTTACTGCATTTTTATACTTTGATTGCTTTATTACTAAGCTGTATTTGTAATTCTGTAAAAATAGAAGTAAGAGTAGTGAACATTATTTCAAGAAAACCAGATAGTTAGGCTGCTGCAGCCCAGAGGGGCGCTATAAAATGTTGAGTACTTACGTATATCCCGTTGGCCGTGAAACTATCACTAAGCAGCGCGATTTAACGCCAATTATAGATGAGCGTGACGTAACAACATACTCCTAACATTTGCAATTTCGTCTGATCTTATCCCGATTGATTCTCGACAAGTCGCCTCTTGTTTTTCTGAATACTCATATAAATTAATCATTATTGCTGCCCATTTTCTTGAATTTTCAATAAAATGATTAGAATTTGGGACTTGCCTTTTAGATAACAGTAAGCACGCTCAAAGTCACGTGACTATATAGATTAGTTTCAAAGTTAACATAGATTAGTTAATATAGATTAGACTCAAAGACTAATATAGATTAGTTTCAAAGTTATGGGATCCTACCACAAACAACGTATGTATTAATCAGCATGATACGGTCAGCTGAATATCATTCGACAGATTAGCAATATATTAGAAGAATTACCTGTGGGATGTTTATACTAATATTGCTCTAAACAGAGCTTCCGGTAAAATCAGGTGTCCTAACAATCGATAGAAGACTTACACGAAGCGTAAAAACCATGCAAGTCGAATACTTACTCTTTTTTAAATAAAGAAGCATCAGTTCCTTCAAATTTTTGCAGAAATGATTAGTGCAACGTTGACAGGATATCCATCAACTTCCATGGTTCGATGGTAGATAACTTGAACAGTCGACGAGGTAATACTTAAGACTAACGCTAATTTGGCGATATATGATGAATTTTTCATTGATTTAGTGACTTTTCGAAAACACGTTTTCGTCATCCTAGTATTCGTATTCCGTGTTTTGAATGTTCTGGCAGCGCCGCTGTTCCTTTTGACTATGATATAACTATGAGGTTGCAAGGAGTTGTGAGTCAGTTGAAAGTTCTATCTAGCATATCTCCAGATTAGGAAGTATCCTTGAACAACTCTCTATTGCTTGTTTCATAGTTGTAAATAAACAACAAAAATTCTCTTGCGTGTTTCGAAAATATACAATTAAAATTCCATTATCTCTAAACCTTATTACTCCTAGTCGCAGTTAATGTGCATTTTTAGGATCGAATTGATAATATTCTTTTTTGCATTACCCGCGTCTCTATTCTTCATTGTGCTTCTCTCTAACACTTGATCCCATCCATATAAAAGGATTACATAATTTCTGTTTAGCAAATATTAATTTTAAAAAGCGTTGTGTCAGAAAATTGTTACTGAATTTTTGGCCCTATTTAGCTTTATCGTAAATTAATGTGCTGTCCATATAACTTTTAGTGGTATGGGTGTACAGGGTTTTAAATGCGTACAATCATTTATAATTCTAGGGATAGAAAAATCTTTGAGAAACAGCGATATAAAATACCATAAAATAACACATATTTTAAATAAATTTTAAAATTATCAATACAATATAAATTATCATTTCAATGACCAAATTCTATTAAAAGGATGAACTTTCTCTCAAAATGCATCTTATATTTACAAAAAAAAGAAGGAAGAGGAGTATTTGAAGCAAATGCAGCAGCGTAAAGACTGTTTATTCAGCTTTCTTCATTTTCTTTACTTCCATAAAGAGAATAAATATCTGCTCGGAAACAAACAGCTTATTAAAACAGATAACATTTATAGCTTATGTACATCCGTTCCTTTCAGTATCTTTTATTACTGATGGAATAATGCTTCTGAAGCCAACAAAATTTCTAATCATTACGAAATTGCCTGATAATACATGACTAAGAAATTATTTATACTATCCTACACTGATAATTTATAACGATGTCATTAAGATTCACATCAGTAATTATAAACTAACTGTCATGATCCCGCATTTATGAGTCATTAACATTGTAAACAGAACCATACAAAAAAAAAAAAAAAAAAAAAAAAAAAAAAAAATTCGGGCTTAACATGAAAATCGCAGCATTCAGGAAAGAGTAAATTCGTTAATTTCTTTATTTTCCTCAAAATTAAAATTATTCTTTGCAAATATGAGACTTAAAATACTAGGTTCATTTTCGACAGTTAATAGCAGTCAAATACTGCTATTATTCTGGGAGAATGAATTACTTAAATTAGTAAAATTTACGCAAAGAGGAAGCGAATACCCAAATATTACATAAAACATTAATTAATAATGTTAAGATGAAAAGCGAACGTATTACAATGAACTGGAAGTTTTATATGCTTCTGCCAGCTTACGCTGATTTTTGCAGTTTTGAATCTTAAAGTTTAAACGCATTGGCTTCGAATCTCAATTTAATAAGGTATCCAGCAGTAGGACTATTTCTTAAATACCATTTATATCGCATATTTTACATTTTACGAAATTTGTAGCATTGATTATTCATATTTAAGACAGAAAATCACTTTGATGATATGTACACTCTTGGTCATTAAAATTAATTCAGCATGATTCACATGAAGCTAGTACACAAAGAACGTTAAATTTTGCTTAAAAAATAAAACACGCTGGTATATGCAAATGATTAGCATTTCACGTTGTTACTAACCCGTATAAAAGCGGAAAGCAATGACAGTTTTTCATTCGGAAATCCTGCCTAATCGCTTTTTGTCTTGGAAGTCATGTTATGCCTCGTGTATTAATAAAACGTACCTCAGAAGACATCATATCAATATGTCGATCCGGCATAGCAGATGACCGTACTGCGCACCAGCTGCTTGCTTGGCCAACATTTAATGACTCTTATAAGTACAACCAATGGGTCACACACAGCAGTTATTCGGGATGTCAACGGTCCCGCTCATTAATGTCCGGGATGACGGACATTTTGTTCCCATGCCTGTTATAAAGCGTACAGCCACATCATGTAGCCCTGTGTCAGAAACCTGGATGTACTTGTACAGCACTATGTATTCGTACGAACGATGCGACGACATCTACGGATCTACGAATTTCTAGAAGGACAACAATAGTTTTCCTTGATACCACAGCACAAAAATCAGCGCATAGTTTATGATGTGTTCAATGATGTACGTTAAGTGATCAGTGGTATAAAATAATCTCTTCCGACGAATACCGCCTTTGTTTACGGTATCAAATGATGGCCACATCCTTCTGTAGCGGCACCGATGCGGAACGAACGTTGGAAGTTTGAATTCTTCTTCGTTATATTGAACAGCACCTGGACTGATGTCATGGGATGTCACAGGTACACAACCCTTTTTTTACATCTAATCCACATATCTGGTACCTGACAAACCACCGTAACATTACTCAGGTTTTAATGCCCATATCTGCGCCAGATCTTTGAGGCCTTCGTTACCTAATGGTGACTTTTATAAAGTTTGCGACGTAAACTTTAGAAAAGTTAATTTTGTTAAATTTATTTCTGATTTAAAAGAACATTATCCTTCTAGTTCGCTGGTTTCTTCATTACAAGATAAATACGTCTTGCGTGTCATAATGATAATCTAAATTATTAATTTTTTCCTCTCTAAGAATTAAGATTTCATTCTGGTTTCATTAGAATCCAGTCACACGCTTTCGAGAAAGCCTGTATTTTAACAGGTGCTGGAAAATGCTGTTTGTCTTCAATAAATGGTAAGTTTATGTTACCGGAGCGACACGTGACATTAAACATAAACGTTGGACCGAAATCTAATTAAATGGTGACAACTCTGACGACACCTAAAGCTTCACGAGAAAACATTAATCAGTAATAACACTATTGCGTAATACAGAGAAACATAAATAATGTCTAATAAGTGCAATACCAAAGTTGTGGGCTATGCCAAATTTGTGCAACTGTCTGATGTTTTCGGGTACAGCCTTGGAGTTGTGTGCATTAAATATAACACAGCTATACTTGATGTGATTCGAACAGGCTACCACATATATCGTGTCGGCGCCCAGTTGATGGGCTCTGTTATAACAGAAATGTACCCAATAAATTTTCTATTGCGTATTATATTGTTTAACGTCAAATATGGAACAAAAATAAATGGCTTTTGAGATTTCGTTTAAAAGGTTTTAAGAGGAAATCTGCATCATGGAATTCACAATACTATGAATAAATCTAGACACTGTGAGACTAGTAGTAACGCTGAAGTTGAACGAATTTTCAGCTCAATGACAACATTTCCGCAACCAAAAAAGATTTCTTTGGTTGTAAAATACTATATTTCAGATTTAACAACAATCTCTTTAAATGACAAATACTTAATCTAACCCTAGTCCCTATGTATAAACGTTTTTGAAAAATCATAGCTACACCAAGAAGGTCAAGTGACCTGAAGGAAGAAGAAAATAATGTGTGATAGATTCTTTTGTGTACATTGTGCCGCATATTCAAATTTATTTGTAATTACTGTGATACTTGGTTTTTTTTTAATTTAATGATTTTTTTCATATTAAAATGTTTTCTTTTTTATATACAAATATTCGTAATTTTGTTTTGGCAAAAATGAAACATTTAATTAGAATTTAATATCTTTAAAAAGATTTCAGAATTTCACCATTGTTTGTACAGGCGATCGGGGAGACGGATCTGAGGGTCTCCCATACTTTTTTCGCTGCCACAAATCCACTCGAGGGGACTTTCATCTCTCCATTATTTTAAGTGTCCGCATGCTGCACGGACACTATACATTTACAAACTACCATGCTTGACACTATACATTAAAAACTACCATGCTAGTATTTGACCCTAGTTCCAACGATACAGACAGCACTGATAACCAATATACGATTCGATATGGCTTCTTCGTTTTCAACAGAAAAATGTAAAATTGCTACTGTCCACGCCGTTCTGTATTTTTTGAAAACACAAGGTGCTCGAATTTTTGCCTTGTCTGGCATGTTTTTCATGTCTTTCATTACTGAAAAGCTTATCAATAATTGCATAAGGACGGCATGGCAGCACTGCTCAGATAATACGAAAGATGAACTCTGGCATAGAAATGAAGCTGCAATATCCGTAACACTATCCAAAATCTATTCGAATTCATGCCTAGCCGCATGCAGCTGCTATTGTTGGCGAAAGGGGATACTCAGCGCATTGATTTCTGTATGCTCTGTGTCTCAACATTTCCTGAAATTTTAATCCTTCCTTCTTATATTACAATGAATTGGTACAATAAATATGACTCTCTCTTCTAATTATTTTCTTTTATATTTTAGCAATATTAATGATTAGCAGTGTAATAACCTCACATCTAAGAAATGTCAACAGTACATATTTTCAATGAGTTAATAATCTTATGCATACAGCCAGAAAGTCTTCCCAAACGAAATAAAAAAAAGCTCTCATAACATTACAGCTTAAATATAAAGTTATTGGCAAAACGTTAGAAAACATATGCTTGAACAACACTTAAAGCGCTTGACGGAGAAAGAAGTCAACATTCAAAATTCATTAATATATAACTACAAAAGACACAAATTACAGGAAACAATATACCTTCCTAGTTCGTCGTGCAATGTATATTCTTCTTTAACATCTTTGCGTATTTTTACCTGAACATCTCTGGGTTCAAACGCTAAGTCGAGATCAGTAACTGCAAAATAAAAAAAAAAAATCATTAGATACCATTTGGGAAATAAAGATTACAACCGACTGCAAACATTAGCAATTTTTTATAATTCCAGCAATAGAAAAATGTGAAAAAATTATATTAATAAATGTATTAAAGTTATTTAATGACAAACCTGAGCCCAAAAGCCGCTGGGGAATACTATGAAATTAAGTAAGATTATGAGAAATAAAACATTCATGGTAAAAAAAAAAAAAGTCTGAAAATGTCTACCTTTATTAGTGATTTCCAAGCCACTTAAGGTTGACAGAACGAATTGTTTTATTCCTCAGAATGTTCATGACTTGTTATTTAGTACCTCATCATGTAATTTTAAATATTGTTGCATGAGTATGGGTTTGTAATAGATTGAATGCACACAGAAGTGATGACTGCTTGATAAAATTTATTTTACCAAAAGGAACATTTTAGAGCTCTGGAGCTTTCTACAAAAATACTCATTCAGCTCTCCACAGTATTACAAAATACAATCAGTAGTCACACTTCAAACGAGCCCACCAGCGGCCGAGCGGTAAAGACGCTGAACACTGGTAGTTCGGTCTGAGGTTCGAATCCCGCGAACGGGCTGGCTGCATGGGCGTTTTCGTGGTTTTCCCCATGTGTAACGTGTATACGAGCCAGTTTCCCTTAGAAAGTCCTCCACGAAAGGCACCCCTCCCTTTAGGCAGATAGCCCTCGTGCGCTTTGCCATAATTAAATACACCACACCACCACACTTCAAACTATTGAGAATATTAAACACAACGCAATGCAAAGCTTATCTAAAAAGCAATATCTCAGTATGATTTTGATTAAGAATTTTATAAAATTTAAACCAACCGCAAGATCGTTGCTTTGCCTAATTTTGTGATTTATAGACTATCTTGCCAACGTGGTTTGTGTTATATCGGGCGAAAGGAAGTTTATGTTCGCATCAAGAAACACGAGTCTTATGTCCGGAACGAAAAATAAACAATTTTTCGATCGCTAATGATATTTAAAAATTTAATCATAGTTCTAATTTTGAATGCGTAAAAATTATCAAAATGTTTCTTCAGTTGATGAAATGGATATCCTTGAAGCTTTTCACTTTTATAAAGATTAACTAATGACTTGATATCTTGTTTATGCCTTGATAAGTTAATGGCTTTAATTCCAATCGAGTTTGGCCAACCAGCGGCCGAGCGGTAAAGTCACTGAACACTGGTAGTTCGGTTCGAGGTTCGAATGCCGCGAACGGGCTGGCTGCATGGGAGTTTTCGTGGTTTTCCCCATGTGTAAAGTGTATACGAGCCAATTCCCCTTAGAATGTCCTCCACGAAGGCATCCCTCCCTTTAGGCAGATAGCCCTCGAGGCTTAGCCATAATCTCATACACACACACACATACACATCCAATCGAGTCCTTAACAATTTTGGTAACTCAATTTTTCATATTTCTTTGCTATTTCTGTGGAAAGATGATGCTACCATATAGTTCACTTTACGTTTTCGCTTTTAGTATGAATACGGCCGCGAATGTTTCCTTTTTTGCTCCTGATGAAAAAGCATCCACTTTCGAAATTGATGGAATCTTAATTAAAACCTACGACAAACAAAATGGTGTTGCTTTAGCTAATTTTATACTGGAAAGGATGTCAAACTATTTATTAGTTAAGATGTTAAGAAATGAAGTCACTTCATCTGTGGATTTAGCCATTTTCATTAGTGATGCTATATGCTGGATTAACGTTAGTCAAAACAGATGACAAATTAGGCTTTTACAAATGAGCAGAGACTCCATTTTTGAATATTAAAGACAAATTTATTGGAGTGAAATCTTGTAAATTACGCCTATTTAGGCTGGATATTAAAGAATCTAATTTTTCGGGAATATGTCTAGGAAATATGGGAAGGACTTTCCATAGGAAGTTTCTGTTACATAAAGATTTACATAACGTATGTAAAAATATACGAAAGCATGCAAAATAACCACTACCTTCTGCTACCAAAAATCGGATACACTATGAAATTATGACGTATTTTGGGAGTCATTTAGTTGTAGGTAATGTTATTTTGAGATTAGAAAAGGTTATTTATTTAGTTTTTCATATTCAAACTAAATGTTTTAGCAATGAGACTAATAAATTTTCCACTTTTTATTAGCAATTTTGAGTTTTGCTCTATTTTTCTTGAGATAGCTGAAACCAACTGTTCAGACATTGAAAAAGGCTACAATGTCCGCAAATAGTGTATGAAACTTAGTCAACAGTACAACGAAAATTATGAGCTATTTTATTTTTTTTAAAGGAAGAAAGTGGTAATTGCCAAATTTTGGGAACACTACCTTGGTTTCATTCTGCGACGAGTAACAGTCCTAGCGGTATTCGTGAACAGAAATGGCGTCTCCGTCATGCTTGCGGTTACCAAAAAACTTCATCTTTCCTATAGAATAATATCAAGGCTATAGTCTGTAACGTAACATCACGCCTATTAATAACTTCTAAACATGCATTACTGTAAACTCTGAACACGTCAGAAGAGCGTACTTGGCAGAAAATGGAATATCGTACCGATATCTTAAGTGCAAACAATGCTGCGCATGCCAAGACATATTGATTTAAAACATGGATATGTCTATCTTTGACGCACTCAAGTTTTCTTCCTGCAATTTTACGAGGTTTCGCTTTATAAGAAACCTCAAACTATACACATCTGTTAATACTCTATGTATTTAATTGGAATTTCGAAGAAGAGACAATTTAGAAATAAGGGAAATAAATTCTTTTACAAACATAACAGCAAGATTAATGAAATTGTTTTCACATCAAGGTCAGAAAGCCGATTACTAATTTTGTTTTCTTTTCAAACACGACTGATGCTAACGCACAGAAACAACTGTTTGTAATATCAAGTAAAATACGTGAAACGGAGATTTTAAAAGAGAGTTCAGGAGTTCAATTTCCGTTTTTGTTTTTTTAGCGTAAGGATCAAACTGTACAAACTTAAGTTCGTAATCTAAATTGTTAACTGCAGAAACTGTCTGCACTTTGTCTTTCAAGATCGTAGAATGATTTCCGTGGTCTCAGCCGTTCTCAAACGCAAACATTATCGCCTCTACCTTCCTCCCAGAACGTTTTTCTTTTTTACGTTTCTTCTTCTAAAACTATGACGCTGCGCTGATGAAAAGCAATTTTAAAAATGGTCCATCGGGCAGACGTCCAAAATCAGACACTATTCTATCCACTGAGAAAGACAAATTGTTTGGAGACACTAAAGCTGAGAGTTTTTTTTAAAGAAAACATTCGAGATTGTTGTAGGAGGAAAGTACATTATTATTTTTACAAAGGCCTTCGCATCATTTTTGTGCCAGCAAACTGAGTTCTTTAAAGCACAGACATTTACAGCAAATAGTTAAGCTTGACGTGTCCCAGAAATGTTTTTCAGAAGTAAGATTCTAACGCAATAATTCAAACAAGCACCTGATTTAGACGTTAACAATTGTTTCCCCTTTAAGTTATTTATATTACAACGTGAAAAACTTGGAAATGTGTGGACTAAAAAAATATCAGAGAAAATGTGTCAGCTAAAATATACTTCAAAATGTGCAACAGGAAACGATGTTATTGGAGAATTTTTTATAACAACTAAATTACACAATTCTCTGTTGTAATTATTAACTAGGGGTTTATAGTTGATTTAACAAGTTTAACAAGTTATTTTAAAAGCTATAATGCTAACAAATTAATCCACTAACTCTTAATTGATGTTGTAGTTTACTTGGGGATGGCAAAGCACGTGAGGGCTATCTGTTTAAAGGAAGGAGAACGCCTTCGTGGAGAACTGTCTAAGGAAAAATGGCTCGAATCTATATTACACATAGGAGAAACCATGAAGACAACCATGTAGCCAGTCCGTCTGCCTTGAATTGAATACAGATCAAACTACCACTGTTCCGTAACTTTACCGCTCTGCCGCTGGTTGACCAGCACTTAGTCGGAGTAAATATACTATCATCAATATCCGTTTAATTTTACTTCCTTGTACAAAGTGAAGGAGGTATTGCAATCGCGAAAAATGTGAGAATCACATTAAAAAAAAATATCCATTTTGAGCGCTCTCGAATCCATCTGAACGATGTTTCAGAGGAACATCTGTACGTACGCACAAAATAAAGGACAAAATAAAGGACTAGCTCATAATTTTCGTTGTACTGTTGACAAAGTACATTATTTCCCGAAAACTGATTATGAAATGGATTCAGAAGAGATGTTTTCGTGAGGTTTGTAAGTACGTACGTATGTATCTCGCATAACTCAAAAAAGAGAAGCCGTAAAACAATGAAATTTTGCATATCAGATTGCTATCGCATGTAGTTGTGCCCCTCCCTTAAGAAACCTCAAACTATACACATAAAAATCATTCGTTGTGATCACCTGCACCGCACATTTATAAATATATATATATATATTTATAAATGTGTTTATAATATATATATATATATATATATATATATATATATATATAAATTTTAACAAACATGTATGTACATAAAAAAGCAAAGTTAAAATAATTAAAATAATGTGCAAACATATAAAAGATTTAATTTTCGAACTAATCGAACTAACTAACTTTCGAACTAATCTAACTTTAACTTTTCGAACTAATTTTAACTGTTTTAACTGTATCTGGTGTTTTATATATATATATATATTTTTTTTTATTTCACAATTTTTAATGAAGAATTAGATTTTATGTATTTTTGACTGCCGAGAAGTGAGAACTGACCTGATTGAATTAGAAACATATCTCTAATGAAATTCGAGGAAATACGTTTAGGTAAAATTCGGCCCAAAATGCCTAAAATTTAATAGGCCGGACAATGTGTTTACATCAGATTTGTTAATATTATTAATACCTGTATATCCAAGACAAGGAATGCGTAGCTAACGCTTTAAAATCATAATTTTGTTTAATATTTTCTCATACTAGATTTGAAAATTTTCATTACAACTAAAAATTTGAAAAGTATTAATGTGGAAAGCTGTAATCCGTAATGCATAAAGATAAGTAAATGAGTCACGAAAATTCTCCTCCATTTTAACTTAAAGGACTATTTTTATTAAGTTTCCAAAACCCGGCGATCGTTTTGGGAAAATCGTTCATTTCTTAGACAGACAGTTTCTTTATCGTACATACCACATGTATTGGATTTCCGCATTTATTAGAAAGGGAAGAATGTAACACCTTGTTACACATCTGAATATATAAAAGTATAAATATCTAATATTAAAGTAACATACTGTTTTAATTATTAAGGCACAGTAGCGTATCTAATGCAAAATGGAACCATCAACTGTCTTTAGAATGCATGGAAGCTTAACATGTTGAAGTTCGCGAAATAGATTGCTACATCATATTCACTGGAGCCAAAGAACTTGGAGGAAAACCACGTAATTTTCAACCCCTTACACCTCGCATAAAACAATATACAGTTATGTGAAGAAAAATTAAAAATAATATTTTTTCGGTTCTATTCTCAGAGCATGTAAACTTTAAGGGCTATGAAAAAAGAAAATAAAGTCTTCCCTCCCCCTTAGACTAATTCGAAACAGCTGCGAACGCTAGGTTTATTATTACACTCGCAAAAATATTAACGAGTGTTTTTTTGCTAGCAAGAAACAAAGAGGGAGGTCCCATCACATTAATTAATGTCGGTATCTTAAGAGTCTTATAACATTATGAGAACAATTGCTGAGTTGCTGTCGTCTACATATGAAGGTCATCTTGTAAGTACGACTTCAAAAGTTTAAAAACGTTTTATCACGTTACTGAGCTTGGTACTCAAAAAATATTTCTTTTTGAACTAAAGTATCTTAACTTTCCTGCATCTACGATATATCCGTTTGAATAGACTTTCGTATATAATATTATAGTATCACATATATTCACATCATATTTCGTATATAATATTATAGTATTTAATTTATCAATTATTTTCATGTATATTACGAATCACTGAGAGAAATCTACAGAGATTTTATGATTCGGTAAATAAATGAAAATCATTCATCTCTTTTACAAAAACTTTCGTTAGCTAACACCATTTTCAAAACTAATTCATGATTTGACTGAGCACACTAGCGCAATCATTATTCTGTACGAAAGCCACTGTTACATTATTTTCACTTGACTTTACATTATCTTGTGGATTAAAGTTCTCTTCATTGGCACAATACCTTTTCTGATTACGGGATTGAAATATTAAGTTTCAGGGCTAAGTGATCATGGCAACGAAATCTTAAGTTCAGCGTATCTTAAGTTAGTGCACTGAAATCTTCAGTTTTAACTGATTCTGATAGCTAGTTCCATAAGTCAGTTAAAATTATAATATTATTGAAAATCTCCTGAAAATTTTCTAAAGAAGTTACTGGATACATATGAAACAACAAAATTGTCTAAAAATACGACCTAAATAATAATATTCAGTAGCAAACAATGGTTAAAATTTTAACAAATTACACTTCAGATAGTACATGAACACAGTTCGTTACTGCAAGATATTATGACAATATATGATAATATATGATCAACTTCTGTAAAGACATACAAGAAAGAAGTATAATTTTTAAGAAATGTTTCATACAAATGAAACTTGAGACATACTTTGTTACCTAAGTAATCAGGCTGAGTAGAAAATTTTACAGTGATAAAATAAGCATAGCCCAAATACAATATATTAATACAGCTCGTTACTGTGTAAAACTATGGCAATATATGATCAATTTTTTAAAGCCATATAAAAAACAAATATAACCTTTAGGAAGTATTTCATAAACACGCAACTTGAAGCATACTGTCTTATGTATTTACATATACTCTACTACTAAACAGTTTCTTACGTTTATGCTTAATGCTCTGGGCATAAACTGAAGTGCCACTGAATTAGGAATAGACATGGCTATGAAAATTTTATAGCGCTACGCGGCATCTGTACTCACGTGAGGAAGTACGTGTAATTGCACACACGTGTAACTGCACATACAGCTAGTACTATGGTTGTTGTTAATCAGACGTTTCAATTGCCAGTATGGGTAAAACTTCTGATTTAGATAGATTCAATTTCGAACAGATAGTAGGCACTCGTCGCATGGGCCATTCAATTTCCAAAATCCTCAGCAGGCTAGGATTTTCAAGGCCGACAGTGTCAAGAGTATACCGAGAATACACAGATGGTGGGAAAATGAACTAGCCAATCGGGCAAATTGCAAAGGACAATTAACCTAGAACAAGCGTGGTGTGAGACGGCTCAGCCGTATTGTACATAGTCAACGAAGCCAAACATAAGCTCAAATTACCACCCAGATGAATCAGGGGGACAGTCGTGCAATCAGTAAAAGGATAGTGCAACGCTCGCTTTATCATAAGGGTTTCGGAAGCCCTAGACCCACGAGAGTATCTTTGCTGAATGCATGCCATCAAGCTGCCCTTCTTGCCTGGGCAAGAGAATACAGAGAATAGATTCTAGTGGACTTGAATAGCAAGGAGTGATGAGTCTCGATTCCGAATAATTAATACCGATGGAAGGCTGAGAATATGGCGTCAGACTCATAAAGCCATGGGCCCTGTATGGCAGATTGGAACTGTACAAGGCCATGGTGACTTGATCATGGTCTGGGATGTTTTCTCTTGGCGGTGTTTGTGATCTTTGGTACTTGTACCAATATTTAAACTGAAATGAAATATCCCAGCAAGATAACTGCAGCTCTCACAGTTCATGGTTGGCTACTGCCTGGCTGGATGAGCGTTCTTCTAACGTCTCTGTCATAAATTGGCTACTTAAGAGCCCTGACTTAAATTCTACTGAGCATCTTTCGAACGTTTTGGAGAAAGGTTTGAAACCTCATCACACAACACTAGCGACTCTTCTAAAATTATAGACAGCTCTATCCGATGTTTGGCAAGCCATTCTCGTAGAATACTTCCAGAAACTTATTCTAATCTATGCTTCGTCGTTTTGCAGCCATTATAAAGGCTAGAGGAGGCCCAGCTTGTTATTGACTAGCTATCCCTAATTTAGTGGCACTTCAGTGTATTTCAGTCTAATTACGATAGAATGCAATCGGTAGTTTAGGGTCCCTTAAAGGCTGCAGTAATATATATTCGTATTCTACTGCACTCATAAGCTAAGTCTATCAATATCTACTGTCTTTTCACATACAGTATTAATTCTCAGAATGGAAATTTACAATTCTTAAAAAATACGCATAAAAATAAATTTATAATTGATTCTTGTCTTTTAATCAAGTTTAGATAATATTTGAGTTCGTGTTTTAAATTTTAGTTATCTTTCTAGATATATTACGTTATTTTGAAGAAGGAGACATGAAAACTGAGCAATGCCCTCGAATACGGGCCGAGTGTGCTACCGTTACACCATGAAGCATGCAGATAAGAGGGAGAAAATACCTTATACCTTTTATTCCGTAACTTCAGAAAACAACTTTTACTTTGCAAATTAATTATCTTTCAAAATTTGCAAATCGAACTCTTTGCATGATCTACATTTTAATTTTAAGTCTGAATGTTTTCATATATAACGATTTATTTAGAACATACTTCATTTCAGTATTAGTAGCTTATTAGAAGAGGTCCATTTTTGTCCTAACATGCACGGAAACATCACAAAATGTCCTACCATTTTTTCGGTTTGAATGAAAATATGGACCATTATGCAGAAAGGATTAAAATCACGACCACATTTTAGCCCAGAAAGGGGGTTAGCCAGATTTCAAAACAGCATTTTGCTTCTATTCACTTCTCAAACTATTGCCATCAAATATTATCGTCATTTATTATATTTAAAGAAACTAAATAATGAAGAATCTACGTGAATACATGAATGCTTCTCGAACTGTGGAAAAACAATGGTACCTACAGCCATAAAACTTTCAATAACGTAGTCTTTCAAACGGACATGGGCACTTAGAAGCCCGAATTCTGAAATTCGAATTTGTTTTATTATCTATTTCAAATTTTGCAAAACTTTAACGAATTTTTCATTAACAAATTTAACGATTTCAAAAGCGAATACTGACAACACTATAAGAAAAAGAGAACCTTTCTATCTTCAGCGCGCGAGACTGTCTATCAGAAATTCTAAACATATCTTGTTTTTAAATATTTTGTGATTTTACCGTTCAATCGAATTTTATGTGGCGTAAGCGCCAAAAACTTCATATTTAATAAATAAAATAAACACGTAAAACGTTAATAATAAAAAGACAAAAAAAGTTTTGTGACGCCATCTTAGTAAGAAAACTGAACACTGATATACGATGGAGAGAGAAAAAATTGGATAAAAAGGACAGAAAAATGTATGTCAACACTTAACGTTGAATCGGGAATTCTAAACGTACACCGCTTTTAAAATTTTTGTAGTTTTCTCTTGGATTGTATATGGTGTAAGTGCGAAGAAACTAATGCTTAATAATAAAGCTAAAAGACAAAAAATGGGTTAGTAGGAGTGAGTGTAACAGAAGACTGGTAGACTGCAAGTTCAGAAAAGCATAAAAAACCTTAACAAGCCCTTTTGGGCGAATGTCAAAATCTGAAATCTTTCAGATTTTTTTAAAATTTTATTTCTTTATCAATATTTGAGTTGTCTTCCAGAATTCTTAAAATGTGATCATATAAATGTCTACTAAGCTGAGCTTTAGAAATGATGCAACGCCTAACATGTTTAGGCAAAATCATAAGACGTAGCCAAAACGATTGCCAAACGATCTTCTGCACCTTCCAAGTGCACTTAAGGTGTCACCCATATACTTTTGCCATCAAGAAAATCCTGCTGGTTAGAATCCAGGAGCAAAAGAATATTATTCAGTGTTCCAAAGTTGCTCTCTTTCATAAAAGATTATTACTATGTATAAAAGTAGTATGACAGCGCCAGACATTTTCAAGATGCCATCATCTTGAATAATGAGCCTAAATCGAGAAGATAGCAAGCCAATGAAAGAAGTTAATTTTAGCTATAGTGTAAGATTTTAACGGAGACTACTCCTTGAATACAAAACTGGAACTGCATCCAAAACTGGTACTCAAATTGAGATAAAAATTGTTACAAATAAACCCATAGAGCATGCCAAGGAAACAGAGTAAAATATTTTATCTAATATAAACTATTTCGCCTGTTTTGTGGTGTTTTGTGGAGTATCTGAAATTTCATTAAGAACATATAGCGTCTCGTAAAATTCCTTAAGCAAGAGATTATATACGTATGTAGTAAAATACAGTAACAGTATATTGCAGCATGTGATTTAACAATTAATTCATAATTAAAAGTCCAGAAAGGGTTTATAGCTGCTAATTGATATAATAATTACAGATAGAATAGTTATGCACTGTTTGTTACAGATGAAGGACGACTTGTTGGATGTAATAGCAATTGAAAATTTGCATGGTAAAATTTTTATAAAACAAACTGCTGCAATAATATGCATTTGTGCATTAAACTTTATTTTGTGCATTACAACTTACATTCAATACAAATTTTGATATGCTTTTAATTCTCTATTGCTAAAAACTAAATGAGGAATATCTAGTGAAAGTTATGCCAGCGTCTTCACCAGAATCTGAACACGGGTCTATCTGTCAGTGTTCAATGTTTTCCTTGCCGAGGTCATTTTTTGAATTTTTTGTCATAAATATCTCCACCGCATTTGCTTGCTATAATTGAAATACATTTTAGAATATATACATACTTTCTGTAATTTACAAGTAAATGTGTCGCAGTGAATTTCGTTAATAAAACATTTTTCATCATGAATATTTTAAGCAAGATAAAATTCTTGTATTTGATAATATTAATACGGTGGCTATAAGAAATGCAGTCACGTGTCTGGTCAAGTTTAATTTCTAAAAATTTTTTTATGCCAAAAAACGCGACTCAAGACTTTAAATATCACAATATAAAAGCGTGTTATATTAATGAAGGAGCGAAAGTAACAGAACATCCTAAATACTGGTGGCAGCAGCCGGATAAAAGCCTGACAGAACGTTGGTGGAATCAGATAGATAAGATAATCAGATATTCAAGCTAGAAGCCTAGCATCAGGTGTCTAGTCTCGTCAGCAGAAAGCACAAGCGCCATCCGCGTTGAATGTAAGACACAAGATATAGTGGACTCATTTCTACAGACATTCAAGTTATAATTTATTTCTCCCTCCTTCTTAGCATGCCTTCGTGGTGTAGTGGTCCGCACGCTCTACACGTATTCGAGAGGTCCGAGGTTCGAGTCCTGACGAGAGCATTGCTCATTTTTCATTTCTCCTGCTTCGAAATAAAACTAATGTCTCTACAGTGGCGCCCGAACTAAAAGGTGGTAAATGAGGATTCTTGACTAGCAAGATTTGGCGGTTTAAAAGGGGGAGTATATAAAGTATTTCTCTCGCCTTCTTAGCATGCCTTCGTAGTGTAGTGGTCAGCACGATCGACGTGAAATCGAGAGGCCCGTGGTTCGAGTCCCGACGAGGGCATTGCTTATTTTTCATCTCTTCTGCTTCGAAATAACCTGATGTCACTACATAGTGATCGTTATGCACTGCTGATAAGACTGCGGAACGCAAACTACATCTGAATGATTTCATCAGAAGTAGCAAGCTAGAAAAAGAATAAAAACTGACAAGTTGTATCACTGACAAGTTGTAAGTCAATAAGTTATTATGAAGCAGGAGCATAAAAATGTGCAACGCCCTCGCCAGGATTCAAACCCTAGACCTCTCGAATACCCGTCAAATATGCTTCTAATTACACCACGAAAGCATGGAAATAGAAGGGAGAAAATACCTTATATGCTACCGGTTTTAAAAGGCGGCTGGAATTAGGAGAACTAGTCGTAAAATCCTGGTGGTGACGAATTATCGTTCACCAGCCTCTTAGTTCGAGGACCACTTCTTCAGACATTACGTTATTTTGAAGCAGGAAACGTGAAAAATGCGGAGTGCCCTCGCTGGGATTCGAACCTTGGACCTCTCGAATACGCGTTGAGAATGTTTCTAATTACACCATGAAGGCATGCGGAAAGATGGAAGAAAATACCTCATAAAGTATGTAAGGATCCTAAGTTTTACTAACGTTTATTTTATTTTAAATCTGTACTATCACTTCTTATTTTCTACTTCCGGCCAGAATGAAATGCTTTAACTTGTTTATACAAATTGTCTTGCTACCGCCAAGTACTTAAGTTGTGGCCTTTTGCCAAGAGAGAGTGAGAAGGAGTTTTAGGAAGCAAGCCGCTTGCCACTGTAGTTTTACGAGTTTTCACTCTGTTGCTGGTTGCCTTGAAGGCCAGAGGTTTAGACCTCTTGATAGTTGCAAACGTATCGTAGTTTTAGCAGCTCGGCGTACTACATACGTACCTTTTTTAAATAAAGGCCAGTTAGTGCTAGGCATTTGTATATTAATTCAAAGTTAGCTTTTAGTTAAAGTTTTAGTTAGTAGTTTTTATATTCTTACGTTCAGACCACAAGGGTCTCTGTATTCCGAAGTTCGGAAATAACCTGTAAAGTATTGAAAATAAAGGGTTTCGTATACCCTTCCTGCTTGTGTTGTCTACTTCACACCTTCTTGAACATAGCTTGAGTAAGCTCCCTGTTCCGATTCAGGACCATTCATGTTTCCAACGCAAGTAAAGAGAAACCCAAGTATGACTGACAAGTATGACTGAATATTTTGGCGTCTCCGTAGCAACACTTCACGTATTTGGGATGCTTTCAGGACTAGAATCACTACCGTTTAATGTACGAATGATGCTCGCTTAAGTCAAGAGGAACTGTGTCAAATAGCAGTTGAAATAGCATAAACTACACACTCAAGCATGGGGTGACGGATATCACGGTTCAGAGTAGCTCTCCAACTACACAATAATGAACTAGTTATCCAAAGACAGTGTATTTCCTTAATATATGCTGATTGCAGATACTTATTAAATATTATTTAACAACATTATGTAAAGTTATAATTTAACATTATGTAAAGTTATATTTAACTTATAAACTAAATTTTACTATGTTTATATATCTTAAAAAACTGTCAAGTTATATATACAGCATGATATTTGTGTAACTGTAATAGCGCTCGTATTCGTTACGTTTTCAAGTTCTTTGGATTTGTTATCCACTCGTATTGTGGTAGTACCGTATAAATAATATAACCTTACTTCAATTTTAGTACATCTTTGTACAAAGGCAAATTTAAAGACAGTAACTCGATATCAAACATGAACGGTAACTGTCTTTAAATATGGAGATACAGGCAAAATATACTTCTACTGTCAAATTTGATAGTTTTACACATATTTCCCGCTATTTACTATTTATCAAATACAAATAGAATTGAAACTACAAATACATCGGACAAACATAGCTTTCGAACATTGAACAAAAGAAAACAAAGCAACGTATTTTCATTAAAACAAGTAATTAAAGCCAGAAACTCGAAGAATATGAAAGAAATAGGTCATCCCGCACTTTTACTCAGAGTTATGAGGGTTATATTCCGCCTTTAAGTAAAACAGAACGTTCTTTCTCTAGCAACACCCTCCACAACCAACAATTACATATATGCAAATTGGAAGCACTAAAACACGATTCGAAAACTACCCCTTTTAACATGTTTATGGTTTTAACTATCTAGAGGTGAAAAGCACAAAGATATTCACTTCACATCGTAACATATTGAGTAATTAATCTATCATGTCGAAATCTCCTATCCATCAGTATATACCTTAAAGTATAATTCATAGTATAATTTCCAAACAAATGATTTACAAAAATGTTAAATATATAAGAAGCAAAAAGGAATGCCTAAGCAGCCAACCCATTTCGCCTCCGGGAACCAAACTATGCATTGTTCAACTCTGATACTGAACTTACATTTTTATCATTCAGTATAGTATAGAACTCAAAATAATACCGCACACATACCAAAATGCACCCAGTTACATTTTTGACATACAAATAGTTATTTATAAGTGACGAAGCAGACCTTTAAAATACCTGGCTCTTTATTATGGCTCATTACATTCTTTTTTAAACTTGACTTAAACGCAAGAAAAAAACAAGCTTTAAATACCGATGCCTTAAACGACAGTTTAACTTTTCTTTTTATCGGATAATTTTTGCTGTGTTCAGTCATCAATCTGTATTCATTTTTTAAGTTTCTTGCATGATGAATTCTGTCACATGAAAATCAAAGCATGAAACACAATACATGAGATGAAGGTGTTAATAAGTGTATGAGTATTAAAGTGCTTATATGTATGAGTATTACAGAGTATGAGTTAATGAATGAGTATTACAAAGTTATTTGATTTCATATTACAAACTATGAATTAAGACATTTATTCTACCCGTTTTCAAAAATCAATGTTTATGATAAACACATTAATTAGTTTTTCAGAATGTTTTGGAAAGGCATGCAAATATTATTTTCCTCTCAGACAAGCAGAAAACGATTCTATGTTTTTACTTAATAAATGGCAAACATTATTCAGGTACGAAAACTAAAGGAAAGCTGAAACCACATTTTGAAATTTAATGAAATACTCTTTTTTTATTTCTTTTCTTTTCCATTATGATTTGATTAAAGGCAACACATGTCTTCCAGTGAACTAAAAAAAGTTGGGGATTTTAGCGTATGGTCTTAAAAGAATGGAGTTTTACGAATAAGTGACATTTAATAGCATATCATAAAAGTGTACTAAAAAAAATAATACTCTTTAACATATCCACACACACATATATATATACAGAATATTGTTACGTTTTTTTATTCTTCTGACACCAGTTGTTACGTTATTTTCTTCCTTCACGTTCGTACGGGGTTCGTAGATTTGGACATGAAGTATCGAAACACACTTTATTTAACCAGTACTAATCAGGACAGCTCCAAAGTCACATACAGTCGTCGAAGAACTACTATAAACACGTTGACACAATCAGCGACACAGCCTTCAGGTTATCAGGCTATAACGGTGGAGATAGCTTCACTGCAAAGCACCAGAGTACAGCTCCCGACTCTGCTCGGTCGTTCTCGGAACTCCACATACTCTCGAGACTCTCCACGCTACAACTCGTGATGCACTCGACGGCACACAGAGCACGGCTCCCGACTCTTCGGTTCAGCCGTTTCCGGAGCTCAACACGCTCTCTCGCCGATGCACTAACCGCGATACACTAAGAGACTCCTTCGATGAACTCGACGACCCACTCGGCACTCGCTGCCCGGCTGCCAACTCGATCGACTCAGCAGGGATTGACTCGCTAGGCGAGATACCAATTCGATACTAACTAGATGAGAAACATTTACTCGCACTCTAGACGAAGCACACCCATTTTTGCGGTGCGGACCAGTATAGCTCTCGGCTTGTGTTCTCTCGGCTTTGTATAGCTCTCGGCTTGTGTTCGAGAACATTCTGGGCTAAACCGGTAAGAATTCGTTCCAGAAAATTCTCCATCTGTCGCTGGCATACCGCCAATTTTGTTGCCAAATGGGCGATTTCTCGCCAAATGCGGCAACCCTGCCTTCCTTTGCCATTTTATGGCAATCCTAAAACTGCTTTGTTGTGAAGCCATCTTACCGCGCCTGTACATTTCGTAACAATATATACATATGTAATAGGGTAGAGTAATGATGTAAAAATGTTGATTGCGTTGATATTTAGATGTTGATCCATAATAAACAGCAAATTTGGCGGTTGAGGTAGATTAAATATTCTTTTTTTTTATTATTTCAGGTTGACATTTTGAGGCCAAAAATACTTGCCATATTAATCGTACCTGTTCTAAAGCCCTTCGATTTTTGATACTGTTTCGCGACACGAATAATACAGCGTAACAAAGTCTTAACGGCGAGAGAAGGAGAAGCAAAGTGCATAGTTATTTTAATACGGAAGGTTATTAAGAGAAAAGGTTTAAGTTCCGAATTTGCTACGTCATCAGCGTTATGCAAGTCATATGTTTAGATTGATTTAAAAATGACGCGGAGCAGGAAAATATTATACTGTTTTTAGAGTAGAGAAGGAAAATGACCAAATTAAAATTAAGCTTTAAGAGACTATTGCTAATTTGCGTCAGAATGTATATCTATATATTTTTTATCCTACATATGTATATAATAACTAAATTTGGCATCTGATTGTGCACAACATTTACATTTCCTAAAGTGTGCATTTTTAGGCTAGTCAGAATAAAAGAAAAATATTAAATATTAATTAAAATTAATAATATTTTTAAAAGAAAAATATTAAATATTCTAAAACATCATAAACATATAATAAAGAAAAGTCGAAATTATTATAACCTATTGAAAATCAGCATCCAAAAATGTGTAAATTTTAGTACCCTCACATGTTAAAAAACGAAACAGTATCATATAGTTTCAGTTACAAAATAGCAATTCAGAGGAAGGAAAGCTTTCAAAATTACAGGAACTTATAAATCTCGATCTAGTAAGACAAGGTTGATATAATACAAAATACAACGACTATCATCCAACAACTGACGGAGACCCAGCTTGCGAAATTCGCGCTTAATTTGGCTCCACATGCCCTCAGTGGTGTTGGTATGAGCGCCAGTTTCGAGCACCTTTCTCATGACAAATTCACTCATAGACATCTGATTAATCCTTAACCTCGACAGGATACATATCTTTTGTAGAAAGTTGACATTCATAGCGAGAGCTAATGAAACTTTCATTCATACACCAGTTATAATTTTCTTATATTTCTCTATTTCATTCTAAATCATAGAGAAAAACTTAGTATTTATCTTGCCAGACATACTTCTTCGTGAAAGTGACGGAAAAACGATCAATGAAAACAAATCCAGCAAACGAAAATCAAAGGTCAATTAACGGCAATTAAAATTCCAATAATTCAAAATACGTGATTTGCAGTATGTAATACATGTACTACAAATCACGTAGCCCTCGATCACTAAACTAAGTAGTTCCAATCAGATTAAACTTAAAAAAACATAGGTACGTAACACTAAAATGGCTGCCATAACTTCGGGGAAATATATTCGATTCTGGAACCGGTAGCAGCGTCTGTATTTTAGCTCCATATCAAACGGCACCCTTTTCTATACTAGAACCACGGAGAGAACTGAGGAACCCGCTATCTGCTCCCTAACATGTGAGGAAGGGACCATTATGGCAGCAAGGTTTGATGGCCTGGGCAGGCATTATGCTGCACTGATGCATAGAACTTCTTATCATTCACCCAAGTTCTGTGTCTACTACAAAGGAGGAAAGACATTTTACAGTCATATGTTCACATTTTCATGGGTGTAGCTATCCCTTAGTTCTAAGAATGATAACACTCGACCACTGGAGGCTAATCAGGTGGATGGTTTTCTGCAGGATGTTAAACGGAGGGACTGACGAGCCTCCAAATCTAAACTTTAAGTAATATACCTGACGCGCTTTCGAGAGGGTATTATCAACTCGCTTTACCATTCACAGAAACCTACATAATCTTAAAAATGTTGCAATAGTGGAATCGACTGCCCTAGGAGTCATAAGGTGCCTATTGGAAAAGAAAGGTAATGTATCGAGTAATACTGTACGCATGGAAAATAAATGCGACACTTCATAAAATTCCCATTATATATCCAAATCAAAGATAATATGTATACAAATTAATGGAACGCAATCACTATTATGATGCTCTGTAAAGGTTAATAATTTTCAAGTAAGTACGTATAAACATCAGTGCTATTGTGTACAAAAGAGATGACTAAAAGTGTAGCCGAATTAAGCATATATGTGAAAAAACCTAAACTGGAAAATGCCAGCAAATAATGCAGCATGTTCAAATATTTACATATTATAACAAAGAGATTGTCTATAATAGTGCATATAATATATTTCTCGCTAGGGAAATGTCGACTCGCGAGGATGTCATTTGCCAGCAAACAGTAACTCGGTGCCAGTCGAGTAACCAAAGGCGTAAAAATATAAAGAAAAGAGACTGGAATCAAATTAGATGTGTAAGTTTTATATATATATATATGAATAAGAATAATAAAACTCAAGAAAATCTCAATATATGAAATAATACTGCCTATATGGCAAACAATGAAAATCTCAATACAGTCAAGTGACCTGGTCTCTTATTTGGGAGAAGACAATGCAAGCACAATCAAAGGCAATGTATCCAATAATTATGCACTGTACTTGCGACAGAATTCAGAAATAATATCCCCTCCAATTCGCAACGTGATAGTAAGGCATGAGTGAAGGATTTTGGCTCCCAACAATATCCTATCACCTCTTCCATTCAAACTCAGCAATTTGAACTAACGGCCCCCATAGTGGGTTTAATTCTAAAGATAATTAGTGTGCTGGGGCGCTACCTGTGCGATCCATGGTGAAGTTTCTAGAGCCGCACTCATTTCTCACTCACCCACTCTCTTCATTCACTACCTATTTCATATTTCAGTAAGAAGTCACTTTGTGAAAGCTGTACGACTGTTAAGAGTCTTTTTCTGTTCTATTTTGTCGTCTTTATTTTGGATCTTCCTCCACTCAGGAGACTTATGTAGGTTCATATGTAGGTCCGTGGCTGTTAGATTATGCATTTGTTTTCCTTTTGTGTTATATAAACATATATATATATATATACTAAAAGTCATTAAACTTAACCATCATTTTCTGACATAATCGACCAAATGGGAAAACTTTCTTACACTTAAACAAAACTGTATATGGTGCCATAATGAATTCAAAAAAAATGCGTAATTAAAAATTGCGAAAAATTATGAATGTGCGCATATTATTAAGTATGTAGTCTTGTAACACTCCTTTTTTTGTTATACGAATTACTTATTTGAATTCCTTATGTTTGAGGATATACATTTAATTTAAACGATTAAGATAATTATTAAATTTGCATATCACATGTGGAAATTAAATACATAATAAAGCCTTTTCAGAATTTTAAATTCATCCCTGGTTCCAAATTAAATATTGTTAGGAGATTTATCCGAAGTAATTCTTATCAGAAAGCTTTATTTTATATCCCATAGCTTTCACCACCTACAAAACATCTGAGATTAAACTGAGTTCGCAAATGCGCTCTTGTAAAAAGGCATTTATTTCTAATCACCTTTAAAACAGCTGATATATTAGTATACTGATCAGTTTCACACTTCTGTCAACAAAAACACTGATTCTGAGATGTTGATCAATTGATAACTCCAACCGTCTACATTTAAAAATAAATAAATAAAATGTCTAAGACACTATCGCGTTTCTTGCTAGTAAAGGTCGGCCCACGAAGATGTCATTTGCCAGCAAACAGTAGCTCGGTGCCAGACGAGTAACCAAAGGCGTAAAAATTCTTAGATGTCTGGATAGCACCATGACGTCATTCAACGAAGATATGACATCAGTAGAACTTCTTTCATAAAGGCTGTTGCCAAAAGCACTTGATCTAAGCCAAAAGTTGAACATAGCAGTATCAGGCAACCTCTTACTGCGTATTTCATGAGAAATATGGTTTTCGTTGAATAGAATCGCGAAATATTATAGGTAATTTAAGACTTCTGACAACTAGAAGGTATCGGAAGTCCTTTATGAAGATTCATTTCGTAGAATGATGGAATCCAGTGTTAAATACACAGTCCTCAAGCGAATTTAAATGTGTGAATAAGCTTTTCAATTCTACGTATGAAACCATAGAACAATATACATAAAGTATAGGTTACGATAAATAATGCGTTTCATACTTAGCACTTTTCTATTATTCTAAATTCAAAGTTTATAATTCTTTAATTCTTTAAAATAAAATTAAAACATTTTAATTGCCTCAATCAAATCATTAGTGCATTATCCTTATATGCAAATATTAAATAACTTAAATAAGGATTAAAACGCTGCAAAATAGCAGCCATTTTAAAGGGCAGCTCTCTTTGTTAAGTTTGTTCAGTTTAGATGATACGATTTTTATGTTACGACAATTCACTGATGATATACTTATTCATCTACCTGTTTAGAAAATGTGTAATAAACATAGAAATGGGAACAAGAAATCAGTTTCTTGCAAAGTTGTGCTTTTTATTTAAAAATGATAGGATATATATATATATATATATATATATATATAGAAACAAAACAACCACTTTTTTGTATAAATATTACAAGTGTCAAATTATAATTTATCAAAAACGTTATCAGGGAATATACATTTTTCCCAAAACAGTGAAACTTTCTGCATTTATGAAAGCTGATGAAAAAACATTTCGGATTTGCCATGATATATTTTTATTGCAAATTTGCTTTCAATTTTTGAATGCTATTTGTTTGCCTAGATAATTAAATGTAACGTATTTTCATCCTTTTTGCTTTCTGCTCTTCTGTCAGCTTATTGCGGTATAACTAGAAGCATGCCTTCCACTTACCAAAATCTTTTTCGCGAACATAACTTTTTAGTCACCCTATTCCTTGCAAATATCCGTTTCCTCCTTCTCCCAACAATCGTAGACTCCGTTGCCGATCTCGTGCTAGCACGTATTGCAGTTATTGTTAGCACGTCGACCGCTAACCGTAAACGCGGCTCATCGTCAGTTTCTTTCTATTCACGAAAGAACATGAATCCCACGTAAAGAAATTTCCCGCTCACGGTTCCTGTCAAGTATTTAATATTCTATGCATCTATGTCACCATTTTGCTGTACTTATCGTATACTCCAGTGTATAACGCGCACCTATGGTTTCAAACTACAATTTCTAATTTTTAGGTATATTCGCCGTATAATGCGCACCCTTTCCTGTATGAAGAAACATGAAAGATACATGTGCGATGCTCTTATTTTTTGAATCCATCTATTAAAAAAATATTTCAGTGTTTCGAACAATGGTACACTGAATTGACATGGGATAAAATGAAAGATATGTGTGTGATGGTGTGAAAGGCACAAAAACGGTTTACATAAAATAACAGGTCATGAAAAATCTCATCTCACCGTAGTGCTTTCCCATTTAGCGGACAGTAAAAAAATTAAAACCATCTGTTATTTTCAAAGAAATCCGGGCCAAAATGTAATTTCCCAGACGATGCTTTCATTCATGTTAAGTACAGCTTGTGGGCCTTTATGCAAAAATTATTTCAAAAGATGTATAGGCGAAAACGTGTAGGACTAGGAAAGAAATGTTTGGGAAAAGCGTCCTGCTGCCTTAACGAATCCAGTTAGTCTTTTAGTTTGGAACATATTCAGATCCCCTCTAATGGATCATATGAAGAAATTGTTGAAAGAGTGTAATGCAGACATTGCTGTTATTCCAGACGGATTAATACCATTAGTTCAGGATTTAGATGTGTGTATCAATAAACATTTAAAACGGCAGTGAAATACGTGGATGTTAAAATTTAAAAAAGCATTTACAGAAGGAAATCAAATGCGTCATGCCAGTCTAGAAATAATTTGTGTGAATGGATAATAGAAGCACAGAAGGAAATTAAACTGGATAAAATTAAAAGGCATTAAAAATGTACTATATCTAACAATCTAAAGGGAATGGAAGATGATTATTTATTTACAGATTAGAACAAAAGTGATGGTGAAGATGGAACAGAATTCGATGACGTGTCTGAAGATACGACGGAAGACAAATATGACGAATTGTTCACGTTACACGATAATTAAAAATTTTTAAGTTAGTAAGCTATGTCATTTCTTTTAAATAAACAGCATTTAGGTACATGTAGAAATATAATTTTTGTATGATCATCTTATCCTTATTTTTAAGTCTATCACTTTTATATCGGCGTATAACCGCACCCGAAAGTTTCGATCTTAATTATTTGTATTATTAAAAGGACGCGCTTATACACTGTAATATACGGCAGATTAGATGTCAATGTTCACTCGTAACTGGATCATCTCCCCAGTAACGTAAATACAGCTTTATGCAAAAATTACTTCTCGGACCCGATTCCCCATGATTTACAGTACTTCCCCCCCACACACACACACAAATGAAATGGAAAACAAAATCAAGAGTTTTTCATTGCTGATAATTCGAATGAGCGCTGGGTTAATTATTAAGCAATACAAGGACATGCTTGTAGATTTCCAAGGTGAAATAGTATCAAACATTTTTTTTCAAAAGAAATTATAAAGTTCTTTGTCTTCTCTGTCTGTGTTTTTCAGGTCAACAACGAACACTGTAACCTATTTACGGATTTCCTAGCAGATATTGGTTTTTAATCCAGCTTTGGTACATTGGGGGAACGGAATTTTGTGAGATTTTCCTTTCATTAGAAATGGATCGAAGACGCAAAATATAGGGTTAAAGAGAAAAATCTAGAATAGAAGATTTTATATGACATTTCGCCAATCTCATTCTTCTGTATTATAATTATTATTATTTACTATTTTTAAGAAATTGCTGGTTAAGTTACAGACTATTAGAGAGATAGCATAACAGATAAGCATACAAAAAGGAAAGATGTTAATAGTAAACAATAATTAGCTCACAAATATGAATTATTCAAAAATTTTAATAATAATAATACTAATAAACCTAAAAGATTTCAGATTTTAACGTTCGCCCAAAAGAGTTGCTTAAATGTTTTTACGCTCTCGCTGAGCTCGCAGTCTACTTAGTCTGCTGTTGCACTCATTTCTGCTGACCCATTTGTTTTGCCTTTTAGCTCCATTATTAAGCAAAATTTTCTTCCCACTTGCTCCATTTACAGTTCAACGGCAAAATCATAAAATTTTTATTAAATCTAACAAAATATAGAATTCCCCATGCATTGTTAAAAGTGTTGCATACATTGTTATAATTTTTTTCACTGTTTTCTCGGTTCACTGTATCAGTGTTCAGTTTTCTTAGTAAGATGACAACCAAAAATGATTTTTTTTATTATTAACAGTTCGTGTGTTAACTTTATTTATTAAATATCACGATTTTCTCACTTACACCACATAAAATTCAGTTCAACAGCAAAGTTACTCGTCATTTAAAAACAGCATATCTTTTGAATTTACGTTAGGCAGTTTGGCGCGCTGGACATAAAAATAGGTTATTCCGTACACTATTGTCACTGCTTGCTTCAAATCGTTGAAATTTTTAATCAAAAATTCGTTAAGTTTTACAAAATATGAAACAGATAATGAAACAAATTTCAAATTCAAAACTCGTGTTTCTAGGTGCACAAGTTCGTGTTGAGGCTATGTTATTCAAAATTTGATGTCTCTATATACCTTCGTTTTTTCACAGTGCGAAAACATTCATAGAATTATGTAGATTCTTCATTATTTAATTTCTTTAAATATAATACAGGGCGATAATATTTGGTGGCAACAGTTAAAAAAACGATACGCCGTTTATAGTGTTTCAACGCAAAATCCTCCTTCGAGACCAACAGGCCATTTGGGCCCCTTTTGGGCTAATAAATAAATAAATAAAATATGGGCATCTTTTAAACATAAAACGTGTGTTTTTTAACCTTAGAACATACATTTTTACCTGAAATTTCATAAACAAAGTTTACAAAGTTTTTGGACCACATAATGTTTTCATAAAAGATATATTTTCTTCCCCTTCTATTTAATTCCTCCAGTTCTCTAACTTGCTTCTTTCCATCAGCTCTAATTTTTTGGTAATTAATGCAATACTGTGGCTGACGAATCGTGTAAAAAATTTTCTTCTTCCTTCCCGCATGCCTGATGTGGTGTAATTATAAAGCACATCCAACCGGTAAACGAAAAGTCCGGAGTTCGAATCCCGGCTAAGCCATCGTTGAGTTTTCATATTTCCTGCTTCGGCAAACCTAATGACTCTAGGATGTGACTCATCAAATTTATGATAAAAGTCATTGTATATAAATAACATAAAAAATATTAAAACTTATTAAAACTTGCATCTAGCTAGTTTCATTTGTGCAATATCATTTATTATTTCTCCGGATATTCTCCATTTTTGTCAACAATCTGAACTTGAAAGCTTGTATAACATTAAAATGAAATTAAATGTACATCTAATTAAAAATTAGGCCGCTTCATATAAATTAACCTGCGATATAAATTAGTTCATGTTAGTACAGCTAATGTTATATAACCTGTTGTTTGTTGTAAAATAAATAATCTAGTGATCTTTTGCTGTCCTTTCTTTGACGATGGAACCTATTCTGGAACAGTAATAATCGTAAGCGAAAAAGAAGTGAAGATAAAGAAAATATGTCTTCAACTAGTGGCAAGACTGTCAAGAAACAAAAATATCGACGCTTATTTAGAGTTTGGTTTTACGCCAACAGAAATGAATTTTGAAGAGAAACCACTATGTGTATTGTATATGAATGTTTTCACAGCGCAGTGCATGCTCCCAAGATAAATGAAGTGCCATTTTAAAAGTTAATCACCCCAACATGATTGGCAAACCTCTAGGAATTTTTGCCAGGAAGTTAAAAGAACTGAAAGAACAATAACATTTCTTAAACCGCACGAATGCATCAATAACAAACAACTCTTTATCTTACAAGGTAGCTTACAGAATCGCGAAATGTAAGAAGCCTCATATCATCGCGGAAGAACTTATTCTATTCGATGCTGTAGATATGGTGAACATCGTGGTTGGTGAGTCTGCTGGGAAGCTTTTTTTAAAAAAGCCTTTGTTTAATAACACAGAATGCAGGTTCCATGTCTGGCTGCTCTGAGAGATTACATGCATTTATTCGAAGCAAATAATTACTATATGCAATGTATTCACAGTGCATGTGAATATGCACTGTGAATACATTGCATTTCTCACAGAGAGGCGCTTACGTCAAAGCTTGTGAGTCTTGCATTGAATCATCTGGTATTAGAACGTACGGTGAATGTGGTAAATTTTATAAAATCTCGTCTATTGAAAGCTAAGTTTTCTTTTTAAAAAACGTGTGTAAGAATATGGCAGCCGAACACTCATCTTTGTTGTATTACAGCAGTGTGGCTTTCCTGTGGTAATGTTTTATCACGTACCTTTAAATTTCGGCAAAGAGGAAGGACACAAAGATGCAAAAGACTTTGCTTATGCCGATGTTTTCATAAAAGTGGCTTATTTATGCGACATTTCTGAAAAGTTGAATTCTCTTAATCTATCTCTGCATGGGAAAGGTATACGTCTTTTGAAGTCAACGGAAAAAATATAAGTTTTTATAAAACAAAATCTTAAATTATGGAAAAGATATCAGCTTTTATTTAAAAAATGTTAAACTATGGAGAAGACAGTTAAATGAAAATACAGGCAAAAATTATTTTTTAATATTCCGGCAAATCTTAACGTCAAATGAACTTGATCTTTCTCAAGATATAAAAGCCATGTCTGAAGGGCGCGTATCACAGGTAACTGTTCAGTTTGGGACATATTTTCAAAATAAAAATTTGGATAGGTTTGCATGGATTCAAGATCAATTTAATACCAGTGCTCCGTTTTGTGGAAGAGAATCTTACCGAGTTATACTGCGACAACAGTTAGAAAGCAAAATTTGCTATATGGAATTGAAAGAATTTGGATTTCAATAAAAGATGAATATCCAATTCTAAGTGATAAGGTTCAGTGGATTGTAATTGAATTTTCAACGTCGTATTTGCGCGAAGCTTCGTTTCTGGCAGTCGCTGTAATAAAACGCATGTATAGAGCAAACAATTAACGTGGAAAAGGAAATGAGGATGGACGTGTCCAGTTTATCTCCACGATTTAAGAAAATGTGCAGTGATTTGCAGGCTCATCTATTAGACTGATTATTAATTTAATGTTAATAAAATGAAAAAGTAGTAAAATAAATGTTTAATAATGAAGATAGATGAGTTTTATTATTTTTATTTCTTACACATGATTAGTCATACTTTTACTTAGGTTAGGGTGCCCCAGAAAATATTCAGTTGAAGAAAGGCGCCGCAACTCAGAAAAGTTTTGGAACCCCTAGTCTAAACAGTAAGTAAATTTTACTCAAGAAAAATCCCAAGAAATTTTAATCTCTCTGAAATATTTTACGATCATAATTAATAGAAAAATTAAATTGAAAAGTTTTCATTATATTTATAAAACTTACATTTCTTTCTGAGAACATTTGTTATTAATTTTTCTTAAATGTAAGAATACAAAATTTCAGCTTAGTATTAACAATGGGGTTAATAAATTATTAAATGAAGTACTCTAAATCTTCACAAAAATCACCCAAACTAAAGGAACTACGCTGATTTCTTCTGAGCTATACCACATATGGAAAGATTGTAGAATATTCCTTTACTTTTATTAACCAGTTATTTTATGTTAATTGGCTTTTCTGCCTTTTTCGCTTTCCATTTTCCTAGGATGCTAATTTCTACTTCGCGCATATGCAGATGAGGTAGAAAGAGATAGTATTTAAAGGAAGGTTTTAAATAGTCGAATAGTGTGGTCTGCCTGCTGACGGTCACGTTTGCTTGTTGATTTTCGAGAGAGCAGTTTCCCAGCGATGCTGCATTATTCTCTCCATTAGGCTTGTCAAGCCGGTATTAGGTCGATGCACGTTTTCTCTATGTGTAGCCTTTGGACTAAGGTACATTTTACTTCGTTAAATTTGAATTAGTTACTTTTAAATTACGCCATAAATGCTGGCTGCTTCTGTAAGCACAAGCAATACCTTCTGCTAATCCTTGTCTCAGTTAAATCAAAGGGTCTTTTCTCCAGTCTGTGGTAACAGAGACATAGCGACAATTCGCTTTACGTCTTAGGTAGAGTTCTAATAGTTTATGTTACCAAAAATAACGATACTCTATAAGTTTCTAAAACTATTAAAGTACTATGTAAACAAGAATTATTCGCTTTTAAAAAAACATTTGTTAGGTATTTTTTACTTTTTAGGAAAACTTAGAATATTTATCTAAACAATTGAATGATGAATCTTTTAATTTCCTCTAATTTTAAAAGGGAATATCTGTGCATTTGTGCATATTGCTTCTAAGACAAGTAACCTAGAAATATTAGTACGGTCGATGCACACGGAGTCCATAAGTGCGCATTAAAGCAATTTTTGCTATAATGGCCACACATTATAACACTCTTTTTCCGTTAGATGCGAGAGGTCGTTTTAACAAATGTCATCAGTAAAACAAAACAATAATAAAATATATTTTTCTTGATTGTTAATTATCTTATTATATCAAATAAGGTTTGATTATCATTAAAAATTACTTTTAGTATTACGCAAAGGTAATTTTTTTCTTAAATTTAATATTTAAAAATAAGTATTCAAATAACTATGCATCAAAAAAACTTCCTTAATTAGCTAGTCTTGTAATTGGGGATAAGGGCAGAAAACTGATCAGCTATTCTGGTAATTAAAAAAGAAGAAATTATAAAAAGGAGAAATTAAAATTCTTAACAGAAAGTAATGAGATTTAAAATGTTTTATTTGTTTGTATTTTTGGGACTTCTACGTTTAAGGTGGTGGTGTGGTGTATTTAATTATGGCAAAGCACACTGGGGCTATCTGCCTAAGGGTAGGGATGCCTTTCGTGGAGGACTTTCTAAGGGAAACTGGCTCGTATACACGTTACACATAGGGAAAACCACGAAAACGCCCATGCAGCCAGCCCGTTCGCGGGATTCGAACCTCAGACCGAACTACCAGTGTTCAGCGACTTTACCGTTCGGCCGCTGGAGGCTCTTCTACGTTTAAGAGTCACCATTTGTCGCCCAACAGTGTGTGTATGTAAACATACCCAACTGTTACAGTTGGTTGGTGTTTCTTTAATGGAAAAGTACTATTTTTGTAACATTATTCAATATTAAACTACATGACAGCAACATAAATAATTTAATTATCTAACCTTACTTTAAACATAAATCACCCTAAACTACTCAACTCCTTTTGGTATATTGGAAAATATCTGACATGCGGAAATAATGCAAAATCATTTCTGGGATCTCCTTATCTGGTCTCTAATGAATTACAGAGAGTCGTGATTCCTGCCCCTTCATTTTTGAAGCCCTTGTCACAGGCCTCCACAAACTCAAAAATTGCTTTCACAATAAGCCTGGTTTCCAAATGGTGGCTAGTGCAAAATAACTAATGGCCTTCATAATTAATGATTTGAAAGCTTTCGTGATGTAGGGAAACAGAAGGCCCGGGAAAGACTTCTAGGATAAGGTGTGTAATCCTACATTATAATATAATGCTAGTTTTCATTAGGTAGGTATAATCTTAAACAGTAATGTCTAATATTATTAAAAAAAGAACTGCGGAGTAAATTTCAATAAAAATTTTAATCAGTAACTATCAGATTCCCATTATAAATATTTTGGAGATATTATTGCTTAATTTGATTTATTGTAAAATACTATTTTAAACGCTTTCCATTAGAATAAAAAATAGAGTTCCAACAAACATTTTATTTTGTGTTGCAAACCTTTTAAGTTTTAGTAAGAAAAATATCAGTATTTGGTACGAGAAATCAGTAAGCTTAGAAATTAAAGATAAAATAATCAGTTTTGATTATTACATACCATCTTTCTCTTCTGTTTCGTCCACATATATCATATTACTTCCCACGCTATCTGAAAAAATATTATCTTATTATTTTGTATAAAGCTTCAAATACATAATAAATCAATACATATAAATTGATCCTTCTGATAAAATATTATGCAAAAAACGTTCTAGATAAATTTAATTAATAATAATTCGCTTTCCATATAAGAGAGACAAAAATTTAATATCATACTCGTGTCGTTCTATAAGTGTCATAAAGAATATTAATCTAAAGCAGTGGTTCTCCTTCTTTTTTGCTCCATGCACCCCTTTGAAAATTCCTAAATTTCAAATTTCACCTTCCCTTCCCAAACTAGAAACAATACAGACATATTAATTTCGATTGCGATTACTTTTAATACCTTTTAATTAAGTATATTTTTAAAATCTATTTGTAAATTAAAGGACAAAATTGTACAGAAAATATTGATAAATACCAAAGTGTGAAAAAAGTACTTTTTTACATTCATAAACTAAAGCTAAATACTTAACAGCTAAATAAAAGGCTCATTGCATTTCGCCAATGAAATAGCCTCTAGCAGAGAACTTCTGATATATAATGTAGAAGAAATGCGTTTTCTTCAATGAAAATTAGATAACGAATTCTGGCTTCTTTAATTCTGACATAAGCCATCATATTTTAAAATAATGTTTTTCCATTATTGTCCAAAGAATTAAAATATTTACCACTACGTCAATATTACGTACAAGCTACGCAAAAAAGGGGGGGAGGCACTTTTATATCTTCCGTTCTACTGGGCCGATTGACGAAATTTAACTCGTGTTTTTCATGCTTCGAAAGCCCGACTTAGGAGGTCTGTTAGGTTTATATATAACAATTATTCTAACAAAGGTATTCTGACACAAAATCGGACTTTTTCTGAAATGGCATTCCTATTATTTGCCATATTTCGTTCTTTGGGAAAAAAGGGCACTTTTATATCTCCCAATCTACTGGGCCGATTGACGAAGTTTAACTCGTATGGTTTCCATGCTTTAAAAATGCGACTTAGGATGTCTATTAGGTTTACTATATATAACAATTATTCAACAAAGGTATTCTGACACAAAATCGGACAAAATCTGAAATACGTTCCTCTTATTTTCCATATTTCGATTCGACGACTCAAATTATTCCAGAGTGCCAAGTTTTATAAAAATGGCACAAGCAATTTTGAAACAATTAGCTCTCATAATTTTATCTGCGCCATGCTAATTCAGTTTCGTACATATTTATTAATATCTCTTTTTTTATTAAACTTTATTTTATTAAAATTCCTTCTTTCACAATTTGAATCTTAGTTTCATTCCAAATAGAATTCGCAGCTATTTTCTGATTTGCTTTTAAAATTTGTATTTTGTATAATTTTTTCGAAAAACGTTTTTAATTACGACGTATATAAAATTTTTACTATCACCTTAAAGTAGATGAATTTCTAGGCATACCAGCAAAAAATCTTAGTTTTTTTTTTTTTTTTTTTTTTTTTTTTTTTTTTTTTTTTTATTAAAGTTAAAATATCCCAAAATATACATGAATTTATATAATGGCGCGTTTTGAAGTTTGGCATAACTGTTATAAGCGATAATAATGCCATATGTGGTTTACGCACTTTGTTGAAATTATTTGAAAAGAATGAATGTTGCATCTTTTTTCTCCCCTTGTGCACACTGTAAAAAGATAAAGGAAAATAGGTTACCATAAATTAAGGATTTCGTCAAAAGAATTATTCTTAGCGGAATGTGAAAAAGGTGCGCAAAGATAACTTTCTCTATACGTTTCTCATCAAATGTTACAAAATTTAGTACTTGGCCGTAGTCTGAGTCGTAGAATTGAAATAGGGAACAAAATAGGTATGTCATCTCAGGAAAAGTTCGATTATGTGTCAAAGTAACTATGTTAGAGCAACGCTTTATAAATCTAATACACGTCCTAAGTCGCGTTTTCGAGACATGAGAAATGCAAATTGAATTTCGTTAATCGGTCTAGTAGAACGAGACATATAGAACTGACCCTTTGTTTTGTGCAGAGTGTACCATAAAACTTATAAAAAGATACAATTGCTCTTCTTTAGTTTAAAACCAAGAGTAAAAATCATGAGCACAATGAGTTATGACACCAAGCGGGACAGAAATACGCGAATGTAAAATTTTAAATTAGGAGAAAAAAACTTTAATTGACGCAAATTTTGAATAAAACTATCAATTTAAGGGTGATCAGATGCAGGTCACCTTTCGTTGCAAGCAAAAATATTTTTATACAGTTTGGAAAAAAATGTTTTTGCTTGTGAAGAAAAGAGACATTTATTTTAGCACTCTCGAAATATATAAAGCTTGTTAAATATATAAGCCAAAATAAGCCTACTTTTTTATATACTTTTAAATTAGGAATGCTATTTTGAGATGTGTAATTTTCTCATTTTATGTAGTTTAGGAAGGCTGCAAATAAAGCATTTAACAAAAGAAAAAAAACGCCACTACGTAAAAGATGCATGAATTCCTCTCTTCTTTGCAAATTACATAACAGCCTAAACCACGTGAATTTAAAAATAAAACTGCGGTTTCTCTGGAGAAGACAAGTTTGAATTTTTTTGGAAAAGATTCAAAAGTATTTTATGAATGTACTCCGGAAAGAAATGGTGACGTTACAAACATATTCAACAAATGCTTCTGGAAAGATTCAACATTTCAGACTGAGAAAAATTTGATTCTTTCAAAAATTCTAGCTGCAGCAGTTTTTAACCCAAAAGGGACTTTAAGTCTCGAATGGGATATTAGTCCCGAAATGCCATTTTGCGTTGAATCACCAGAAACGGAATATCAGTTTTCAAACTAAGCCAACCAGATACTATTATTGCTCTGTATTATATCTGAAAGAAATTTAATAATGAGGAATCTGCATTAGAGTAATCAAATTTTGAATACGTAATCCTCCACTCGAATACGAGCACCTGGTAGCCTAAATTTTGAATTTGTTTTATCAGCTATTTGATATTTTGTAAAATTTAAACGAAATATTGACTAACAAACTCAAAGATTTAAGAGCGAGCAGTGGCGAAAACAGAGGGAACATCCTGCACGGGAGAATTTATCGGATTTTATTTGTTTATCGGAAGTTCTCAAGCTATTTTCTTATTAAATACTTTGTGATTTTGCCCTTGAATCGAATTTTATGTGGCGTAAGCGCCAAGAATACGATATTTAATAAATAAAGTAAACACATAAAACACTAATAATAAAAAGACAAAAGTTTTGTAAAGCCATCTTAGGAAGAAAACTAAACATTTAAATGATGAACTGAGAAAAGACTGGAAAAAAACCCAGAAAAATGTATGCCAAAGCTGCATGGGGAATCCTGAACATATATTGCTATGCTGCTTTTACAATTTTTGTAAAGACTGGTAGACTACAAGTTTAGCGAAAGCGTAAAACACCTTAGCAAAACCCTTTTGGACGACGGTAAAACCTGAGCACTTTTTTTTTCTTTTGTTTCTTTAATAACAGTTATTAGTTGAAATCTGTGTCTAAAAAGTAATATTATAGTATATTCACTAGAGCCATCGCAACCATTTTAAGCAGATAGCCCTCACATGCTTTGCCGTGTTAAAATAAACATCAAAACCGATTTTAATTTCATTAGTGTATATTGTAGTTATTTATAAATAAATTGCTAATACAAACTATAGTTCTAATTATTTATGAAAAATTCCAGTAAACAAGAGAAATAAAACATTATATTTTTTTAAGTTTAGCTTTTTTTAGCTACCATCTACCAGAAACAAACTTTATATATATTGATATTGAATTACCGCTAAATCTAAAAGTAGCCACAGAGTCTTCTTAAGGCTTAAACAAACTTTGTATTAAATCAGAAATTGAACAGAAATGCACAACTCGTGCTTACAAGTACGCCAACTGCTTGTGGCAATGCAATTTAAAGTAACATCAAGTTCAAACTTAAAATAAGCTAGTAGTCAAAGATTACATAATCATTCGTGTTACATCATTTGGGTATTAATAACGCTCTCTAGGAGAAAATGGTGAAACCTGCTAAGATACACTGCTGGCCACCCAAATTGCAACACCAAGAAAGACAAGAGATATCACAACAAAATTTATTTCGCAGATAACATGTTGACCAAGTATCAAATGATTAAAATTATAGATTTCTGTGAAGTATGGTTCCTTCCAGAATCAGTAGGCAGAGTAGCCGCCATTGTTGGAGATTACCACTTCCACACACCTCGGCATCGATTCAAAAAGACTTTGGATGTGTTCTTGGGGTACAGCAGACTAAGCAGCTTCCACACGTTGCCAAAGTTGATCTGGCGTGGCAGCTTGGGATGTAATCTGGGTCAATCGTTCAGTAACCATGGACCACATGTTTTCTATCGGCGAAAGATCCGGAAAGCAAGCCGGCCAGGGAAGCAATTCAATCTGGCGATTGACGAAGAACCCTTGGACAATGCGTGCCACGTGTGGTCGCGCATTATCCTGTTGAAATATGGCTGTGGGCAAGCCCTGAAGGTAAGGAAGGACAATTGGCTCCAACATCTCGGAGATGTAGCGCTGGCTGTTTAAAGTACCGTCAATTAGAGGAGTTCGAGAGTGATATCCAATACCGCCCCATACTATAATACCTGGTGCAAGACCAGTGTGGCGGTGCATAACGCAGCTGTTCAGCATTCTCTCTCCACGGTGTCTCCTGACTCGAATCCGACCATCGTGGTGTTGCAGACAGAAGCGTGACTCGTCAGTAAAGAGAATTTTATTCCATTCTGCCGTCCACATCCTTCTTTCATCGCAACATTGGCGGCGGAACCGACTGTGGTTCCGCGTCAAGGGTAGACGACGCAAAGGACGTCTTGCGGACAGACCCCTCTGCTGTAAACGGCATCGAATAGTACGCGCAGACACTGGATGATGCGTTACAGGCTAAATGTGCTGTGTTATGGTTCGTGATGTGACTGAGCGATCCGTCACTGACATGCGCACAATGTTCCTGTCATCACGTGAAGTGGTGCACTGAGATGTATGCGATCAAACACGTCGGTCCGTCGTACCCTCCTGCATCCAACGGTCACATATCCGCATTACAGTTGTTTGGTTTCGTCCAACACGACTACCGATTTTCCTGAAAGTCAATGCACACTCTCGGTAGGCCACTATCCTTCCTCTGTCAAACTCGGATACTTGATCAAACGATGATCGCTGTTTACTACAATTCATAATTGATCGCTTTTTGAAAAAAACCACAAGAAAAACACAATTGCCGAACTTGAAATCGTCGAAATTTCCAAGCCTTAAATAGCGCTTTGAAGTGGCGCGACAGGCGCGCGTGATGTGCGTCTGCGCTGAAATTCTAATCATTTGCATATGTTACCTCCGCTAATACATGTTGTAAATTTCATGTTATTTGCATGCTTCCTTCAGGATGTTGCATTTACGGTGGCCAGCAGAGTACTTCAATTAAAATACCTATCGTTCAAACGGAGATCTATTAAGGTTTTTCTTAGTTTAATTCTGACTACTTAAAATCAATTGACTTTCATTAGTTTTGACTTTTTCAAAAATGTTGTTCCCCTCTAAGTTCTTACAGCAAATGCCGTCCATGTTTGAAACTGTTTACAATTAGGCAATCTAATAGTTATACATTGCCTACGCATCAGCTACGGTCAGACCAGTGGCAGAATTATTAAGGCTGCTAAATACTGGGAAATTTGATCTTATTCGATCTCATGTGAAGGGGCTGGTTGATGGTTAGCTTTCGTGTTTTCGTTTTTCCTTGTATAACGGGAATACGAACGAGTTTTCCTTCGGAAATCTTGCACAAAGGCTTCGCTCCCTCTAAGAAGATAGCCCGCATGTGCTTTGTTATATTCAAGTAACCTAATCTACCGTATGAATCAATACAATCATTAATTCGTAAAAATTAAAAAGTATATTTCATAGTAAAGCATATGACTTATTTGAAAAGAAATTATTTAAGGGCCCATTATAATAACTTTGATGCAATATTTTATATTATGGTTTTAAGATTTGCAAAAGGAATAATCAGCAGATACTCATTTATTTTTAATACAAATATTTGAAATACGGAGAATTAAAAATATTTCGGTTCATTAATTTGCAATACTTACGAGCTTTAAGTATTTTTATAAAAATATTTCGGTTCATTTACACTCATGTCCATAAATTAAGGATAATGCAAAATCAGGCAAAGGAAGAGTTAGAAGCAAAACAAATTTGACTTATTTGTAAAGCTTATTTATTAAACAAAAGGTAAAGAGCAAAAAAAGATGCCATATTTTTGATATTATTAAAAAAATTAGCGATTTTTTCTCCCTGGAGTAAATTACAAAAAAAAAAAAAAAAAAAAAAAAAAAAAAAAAAAAAAACTATTTACAAAAAACCAATATTACATGGTTGGTATGATTGTTAATACATTGTATATCTCCCAGACGATGCAATACAGTCCGTACAACGCCTAGGCATGCTGATTATCAAATTATCGATCTGATCTTGGGGGATATTACACCACTCAAAAAGCAATGCTCTTCGAAGTTCCGGTAGACATCTAGGATGAGTTTGACGGGCTGCAACTCGTCGGCCAAGCATGTCCCACACGTGCTGTACTGGATTCAAGTCCGGTCAGAATGCTGGCCAGTCCATACGGGTGATATTCTCTGATTGCTTACGATTTGCATTCGCTTACGATGTTTGCACGGTGAGAACGGGCGTTATCATCCATAAACACAAATTGTGCGCCCATGGCGCCCCGAAACAAACGTACATGTTGTTCCAGAATGACGTCCCGATTAGTGATGGGCAACTTCGGTACTTTCTTGTACCCGGTACGAGAGTAACGGGTACAGACAAGTACCCGGTACAAAATACCCGTTACTCAAGTAATCGTTACTTTGAAAAGTACCGAAAACCGATTTCAAGTACCGAGTACCCAAGTAAGGATTTAGAGTACCGAAGTAACGAAATACCGGAGTAACGGTTTGCTGTACCGGAGTACCCTAGTAACGGCTTGCTGTAAATGAGAACCCTATTAACGATTTGGAGTACCGAAGTGCCCTAGTAACGATTTGGAGTACCGAAATACGCAGCTAACGATTTTGCGCACTGAAGGAACTCTGCCACGTCACCACGTGTTTGATTTTATCTGTACGGAGTAAGATTTTGAATATCAGAAAACATGTCAACTACGGAAGTGTCTGAGGAGCAGGAGAGCGCGGCGGGTTGTTTTTGGTGTTGGGTTTGTGTAAATTGTCTTTGATGGCCAGTGGGGGTTGGGAAAATTGGCGCGGGAAGTGGATGGATGGAAACATTTTCGCTTTCGGTTGTGTCTTGTGTGCAGGTGCAGCAAAATCGATGGGTGCTCTATCAATTTCGTGAAAGAGGTCGTCCATAAATGATGTCACGTTTGGAGGGGGGGGTAAGTGAAATTGTGACAGTTTGTGACAAGGCGGGGGAGGGTGTAACAAGAAGTGTGACATCATATTTTGATTAAAATAAAAATGTTTAAAATCAGCAGATTGAATTTTGAAGTTATTTTAAAATTACCAAAATTTGAAGGTATTTCCTTAATTGGGGCGAAAGCAACTTTCATGTGATTTTTTTTTTACTTACATCCCTTTCTTTCCAAAAAAAAAGGCATTCAGAGTAGGTTTTGAGAATAGGGTAGCGGCAGAAATTGTAATTTTATTGCTATTGTGTATTAATTATGTTTTTTGCTGTAAACTTTTCTCTTATTTCATACAAAATAAGTACACGAATCATTATTATTGTTATATTTACATATGTCATTAAAACATATAGTTTAAATTTAAAAATAAAGTCTGAAATATGATCTATAACGTAGTGCTATGTTTTTGAACTGCAAGTATAAGTTTACGTAATATTGCGTGACATGTGGCAAAGGGGGGGGGAGTTCAAACGTGTTTGCGTTTCGCCGTAACTCCACCAAATGCCTTCTATAGATTCGTTATCTGATTACTGTTGAACTATATAATCGTTAAATCTCTCAGATAAAAATAAGTCCTTTCACACTTTTGTTTTCTCCATACCAAATGATCAGACCCAGGGGTTCTACTTCTCTCAATAAACATGCATTAAATTGGAAACACAATACGTTGAACTAACAATATTCAACAATCTTTTCGTCTCGGCCATTGTCGAATCGACCTCTACTGCAATATAAAATTTATTTTTTCGTTTACATAAAAAGTAGCAATTTTGATCTGATATCATTCAACACTCTATTTCTTGCTCACCAGCAAGACTAAAGTGCATACACTAATTCTTGAGGTACCCCATCGAAGACGAACCGCTTAAGAATACTGAACCTTGATAGTCTGATCTAGTAGATTTCAATACTAATGAACAAGCAGACTGCATGACACATTTTTTCATAATTTTCATGTGCAGCGTGAATGAGAATGAGTTTTGTGCAGAAAATCCTCAAAGAAAGCCTTCCTAAACCTTCGCATGTTTCGCAGTAACTGAACAAGTAAAAACAATAACCGAGTTTAGGTTATATTAACTTATTAAGGCGAAGTACACGAGGATACATATATGCCTAAGGAGAGGGCTGCCTTTGAGAAGGACTTTCTAATGCGAAACTGGCCGGTATTCAGGTTACACATATGTAAAACAATGGACACTTCCTATATTCTAGGTGGTCGTTAGCAGGTTGAACCTGAGCAGATCAACTAGTGTGCAGTTATCCGGTACTGATGAGCCAGTATCCGCAATAGTATTTTAGCTCTTGATAAGGATCAATATCTCCGATAGTTTCATCTCGTGTGATATTTATCAAAAACTCTTTACTACGTAATAAGAGCGGAAACAAACGACTTCGTATATAGTACTATATACCTTTAATATCTTTAATAATATATTTATTACTAAACCTGCAAAAACAAAATAAGACGTTTTACAAAATATAAAAGATTAAAGCATGAGTCATTTGTTTCTAAAAAAATACGGTGTAAGTTATAAGATAATGCTGTAAGAAGTACCGATATTTTAAACATGAACTTTTAGCCTTACACGGTCACAAAATTAGCTTAATGATTAAATTAGTTCCAAAAAGGAAAGACATACAGCACAAATATATTTTAGGAAACATTCTGGACTCGGCATATCAAATAACAAGACATAAGAATAACAGAAGGAAAAAAGCACTGCCTCCATTGTTCTATTTTCGTCACCTCTTTCCGTCGATATTTGGAGATTTAGAGGGAGTAAAATTATCTTATTCGCTTTCGCATTCATCTGCCAACGGAATGAGAAATGATTCATTTGTGGAGAGATAAAATCTACAGGGTACAATGATTTTTAGTTTGTAAGATTGGCATTTGGCTGCTTTTCAGTGTTTTTAATGCAAGGAAATTGATTCTTTAGTGCAAACAACTGAGTTCCTGTTTCTCAGTTCTTCTGGTTATGCTATTTAAATAGAATGGAAATGTATGACTAATTAAGGAGCATAAACTGTGCTGTTTAATTCATTATACTATTTAATTTTCACGTGAGTTTATTGTCCATATCGAAAGCAATTAATATCAACTGTTTTGTGATTCAAAGTATGCCATAGAATATTATGAAATATTTTTTAATATGCACCTAGAAGAGAGTGCCAAGTATTTCAAGAATGTAAATTTTTGTGCCATTTCGAGAAAACGTTCTGAAAGTAATTCAGTGCTAATATTCTTAGGACTGTTGCAATTGTTATGAAACAATTTAAACTTCCCTTTGGTATGAAAAATTGTATTCCAGGTAGGAAAGGTGTTTTGAGAAATGTGCTGACCATACTTTATCACTATTTACAAAAGCGACCGAGCGGTAAAATCGTTGAACACTGGTAATGTCCAAGGTTGGAATCCCGCGAACGGACTGGTTGCATGGGCGGTTTCATCGTTTTTCCTATATGTTGAGTGTGTGTGTGTGTATGAGCCAGTTTCCTTCGGAAAGTCCTAAATGCAGGCATCCATCTCTTTAGGCAGAGGCCCTCGACTGCTTTTCCGTAATCAAATAAACAAAACCAAACCAACTTACAAAAGAGCCCATCAGCGATTGAGCGATAAAATCTCTTAACACTACTAATTCCACCTGCGTTCAAACTCAGCGGCTCAAACATTGCTGAATAGACTTTTTTTTTTTTTTTTTTTTTTTTTTTCCGGACGCCATTGTAGAGACATTAGGTTAATTGGAAAAGCCAGAGAGATGAAAAATGAGCAAACCGCCTTCGCCTGGAATCGAACCACGGACCTCTGGAATACCGACACAGCGTGCAGAACCACTACACCACGAAGGCACGCAAGGAAAGTGGGAGAAATATCTTATATATTCCCCTTTATAAAGGGCGACTGGTGTTTTCAAGGGACCCAATCGCCAAATCCTGGGTGTGGAGAGTCATCATCCACAACCCTTTTAGTTCGGGCGCCACTGTAGAGACATTAGAATATTTTTCGAAGCAGGCAAGATAAAAATTTAGCAATAGCCTTTGCCGGGAATCGAACCACGGACCTCTGAAATACCGGCTCAGTGTGCTCACCTCTACACCATGGAGGCACCCTGGGAAGGCGGGAGAAATACCTTATAGAATAATCCTCCCGTTCTTGCGATTAATGCTTCCTGTCCTCATGAAGACCTGGTCTTATAAAAAAGCTGTTGAAGAATTACTCTGAGAGGTTTTAAGTATAAAGATATGAAACTCAAGTTAAAATTAGCGTAAATAAAGAGGTATAAGAGAATTCGGAAAGAAAGCTGAAAAGGATATAAAACATTCATTCAACAATTATTTGCTTCTAAATTAAAACAACAATTATTTGCTTCTAAATCCATTAAGATGGCATGCAATCATTATTGCTTTTCGATTCCATCGCATTCGATTATTCATAAAGTAAAATTCAGACACTAAGGCAAAATCACTATAACCTCACATAAGCACTTTTGGCTAAGCATTTGCACCAGAGCTTTATTTGTATAGGAATTTTTTTAAAAAAATCTGTGAATTCCATACAGTTATAAACTACATTTATCTCAAATTTCTATTAACAGAAAGAGAAATAAATGCTTAAAAAATGAAACATCTCAAAATTTCCGGTGCTCAGAGAAACTGAGCTGAAATTTCTCATTATTATTCTCCTCTAATCCTACAATATGAATATAAAAATGCTTTAATCAATTATGAGACGTTACTAAAAAAAGATACAATCGAATCTCACGATAACAACTACCTATTAAACCAACTGTTCCATCACAACAGCGGTACAAAACATTGGAAACTGATAATCATATACTAAATCCACTTTCGATATACTGAAAACAAGTTATACGAGTAATTTCGCTTTTAGGGTGCGAGGTTTTGTGTTTAAAGCGTCTTGATTTTTCCACATCAATAACCCGGCAGTTAAACGGACAGGTGGTTTCGTAGTTTTTTTATGTTGCAACATAAATAATAACCAGATTTCCTCAGAATATCCTCCACAATGGCATCACTCCAAGGATACATTGCGATAATCAAATTATCTGTGAACCAATGAACCGACATCAAGCGGAGTCTCTTGCAAGAGGACAAACTAAAATAGGAATACACGATACATTACTTGTCAATACGTTACTTTAATATTTACTTGAAAACTCTTAAAGATTCACATACACTTTTATTTGGCACAATTACTGGGCATTTGCATATGCGTAACTTCCAATTATATCAAAAAGGAAGGAAAAAACCTTAAGCTTACTAATTAATTTTATACAGTGTAACTTCGATTATAAGAATGATTCTTTACTGGACATCCTTAAAACGTGTAAGTCTGGAAACAGGTATTTTACTGAAAATGTATGAACCTTCGGACCCCTCTCACTTTATGATTTACTTCTCGGATCCGTAAGGCTTCTTCTTATACTTCACGTATATATCCTAGTAAGCCCTCTTTGTTTCATAGCCTTTCTTTTTATTTAATATTCTTTTCACAAATATAAAAAATTCATTTTCCTAATATTTTATTTAAAATATTACGACGCGTGAGACCAAAGAAATTGTTCTTCAGTTTAAATAAAATTGATAATAGTACCCCAAAGAAAAAAATGTGAAACTACAAAAGCCATAGTTGCTGATTATAAGAAAAGAACATCAATAATTATTGACATTTATAACATCACAGTTATCAAAAAGTTTGATGTTAATAAAAAGTTTGATGTTAATAAAAAGTTTGATGTTATCAAAAAGTTACGTCACTATGTTATTTTGATAGATTAACTCAGGAAGCAGTTGGTTGTCTCCAAAGAATACTATTAGTTCAAATCTCAGGTGGAGAAAATTGCACCCCAACTTCTCAGTTTGTTCATATTGTAGTCTCCGCTCGGCTAAACAGGGGCCTTTCGAAAGGGGTTCAACTACACATCTTGGTTTTCTCTGTTTACGCCGTTGCTCTGTTTACTCTCTCCTGCTCTCTCGTCGAAAATGGGAGTATTAAGGATCCTTACCCAAGATTTTGCTTTCTTCATCTACTACTATATGGACATTTGCTGTCCGTCCACTCTTCCCTTCTGTAGCTTGAAACAATGTAGTATTTGTTGCACGACTCTCGTCGAAAAGGGGTTACTTGAGAAATTTATCCCCAAACGTTTCATTTTCAACCCAATTTGTTATGCCATTTTAGTGACTATTAGTATCATTTAGTGACTTTTAGTATCATTTAGTGACTTTTAGTATCATTTAGTGACTATTAGTATCATTTAGTGATTATTAGTATTAGGTTATCAGTATCAGTTTTAGTGATTATAATGTATAATTTTTTATTTATTTAAATTTTAATTTGGAAGAACTTGTTTCTCTAACTATTTATATAAATTTGCAAAAAATGATAATAATATTAATCGTTTGGCACGAATAATATTACAAATCTAAGATACGTTTCTATGGAAGACAAGAAAAGAACATGCTTTTTCTATCATCTCTTTTCTCTCGTCGAAACGGAGGGGGTATTTGGGGTTTTTACCCCCAGACATTTCGCTCTCTCCTTCGTCCGTTGTTACATGACCATTGCTGATTGTCCACTTTATCCCCTCTCTTAGTCAAAACTGATGTAGTTATTGAATGTTGGATCATCATGTCTAAATATAGTAAATTAGGTACATTTAAAACCACTTTCCAAGGAAAGAAAATTATTCTTTATCATACAAGCCGATCAATCCACCTCTCTTCTGGATGGTTTCGAATTCATTAGATGAGAACCCCATTTTCGGCATTTCCAAAAAGGAAAATATTTAAAATCGCTGTTTGTAATTCTCTCTCACTTCTAGAATTCTTCTTTCTCTCAAGCTTCTTTCTTTGCTTCCACAGAATCATATTTTAGATTTGCAATCACTATTTAAACGCCAAGCAATTAAAATTATTATTATTTGTTTTAAATTTATATAAATAGTTAGAAAGAAAAATTTTTCCAGATAAAAAATTAAATAAATAATTACCCTTATAATTAATCCCTTATAATTATTAATTAATTATTAATTACCTTTATAATTAATCATCACTAAAATGACAACAGGTTTGAAAGCGAAACGTTTGGAGATACACACCCCAAATAGCCCCCTTTCCTTTCGTTTCGACGAGGAGATAGAAGGTAAATAAAACAACGGCGAAGGACGGAGAAAGCCAAGAGGTGGGTTTGAATCCCTACCTTCTTCAGTTCTAGAATCTTCAGTTCTACGAGCGTCATTCAGTAAGGATTGCATTGATTTCAACTTCCAGAGAGGACAGAGTGGACACATAGGAAAAAGCCAAGTTGTGGTAGACGGAGAAATCAAAAATTAGCGTAAGAACCCTAAATACTGTCGCTTTCCACGAGACAACAGAAGAGAGTGAACAGAGCTACGGCGATGGGAGGATAAGCTAAAAAGGATCGGTAAACCCTTTTCGAAAGTACCTTGTTTGGCCGAACGACTAAGAATACTTGTCGAAGTCAGCAGCAATATAGAAGATGGGTGTTGCATAATCGAGAAAATATTGTTAAGAATTTTATTATTACTATTTTTATTATTATTGTCTATTTTTCAAAAGTGTGTCTTTGTTTTATTATTGTGTGAAGTTGTAACTATATGACTTTTCTTTGTGTGGCAACAACGCTTCTGTAATTCTTCAATTTGAACTTTTGGATGTGTGCCAAGTTTGATGGCGTAATGCTCTGGTGAGCGTCGATTGATTGTGTAGATAAAACATGTTGTTTCAGAACGTTATTTCTTTAAAATATGTAAAATAAATGTTTTGTTTTGTGAACTCGGATTATGCAAACGTTATTTAGTTTCAACATAAAAATTTGGCGTCCGTTTGACAGGACGTTTGTGTGATTTCGAGTAATTTTGATTTAGGCGTTTTGTTAAAATGGAGTTGTTAAAAGCAAAACGTAAAAGTGAACGTACTTCGTTTACGTTAACTACGAAGATTGTGGAAGAAGAATTGCCTACTTGTACGGATCCTGAGAGATTGCAAGTGTTGTTGGGGCAACTAATTGACAAATTTGAACGCTTGGACAGTACTCAAAGCAGTGTTTTAGAACAAACCAAGGAAGCTGATTTCGAAAATGAATTTAATACGGCTGAAGGATACAGAGATTCCTTTATAGCTTTAAAGGTGAAACTTCAGAATAAAATTGGACAATTGAATTCGATGAATGTTACTACAGATATTGCTTCAGTTTCGATTTCGGATCCTAAAGAAAATAAAAACAGGAAGTTCAAACTTCCTAAACTTGAACTGAAAAACTTTTCTGGAGATGCAAGAGAATTTTTAGGCTTTTGGAGCCAATTCTCCAAAATTCATGAAGATGCGGATATTGTGCCGGAAGATAAATTTTTGTACTTAGTGCAAAGTGCAGTACCTGGCTCAAAGGCAGCTCAACTTTTGAACAGTTTTCCTGTTACCGCCGCGAATTATCCTAAAGCTATCGAGCAGCTGAAAGAAAGATTTGGTAGAGAAGACCTTCTGGTGCAGATCTATGTAAGAGATTTGCTTGGGCTTGTTACAAAGAATGCTACAACAGGCAGAACGGCGTCGGACTTAGGAGTACTTTATAATAGTATAGAAAGTAAATTACGAGCGCTGGAAAGCTTAGGACACACCAAGGAAAAGTTTGCTGATTTCTTAGGACCTTTAGTGGAGTCGTGCCTACCTGAGAATTTTCTACGTGCCTGGGAGCGGAGTCGAACTTCTGAACAGGGACAGGAAAAGAGTTCTGAAAGAACGCTTGAAAAACTAATGTGTTTTTTAAGGCATGAAGTAGAATCGGAAGAAATGATTAGATTAGCACAATCAGGATTTACTCATTCTGTTAAGCGTCTTAATAAAAATGTTACTTCAGGTAATTCAGATTTAGCAACAGCTGCCGCGCTGGTAAGTACAAATGAAACCAGTAAAGGTAAGCAAAATGTTTGTATATTTTGTGGTAAGCCTCATATGAGTGCTAAGTGTTTTAAAGCTGAAAATATGAGCTTAAATGAAAAGAGGCAACTTGTACAAAAGAAAGGTGTTTGTTTTTCGTGTTTAAGAATTGGCCATTTAAAAAACCAATGTAAAGCCAATATTAAATGCCCCATTTGCAGTTGTGATCATATAAAATTTATGTGTCCTCAGAATGTTAGTTCTGTAAAACAAAATGACTCTAAGTTGGATGTTTCCCTTTCTAATAATAGTAAGAGCGAGAAAGTTTATTTGCAAACTTTATATGTTCTAATTAAAGTTAAAGATCGAGAGGGAAAAATTAGAATTCTCTTGGATTCGGGATCCCAACGATCATACGTTGGGGAGAAAATTATGAAGCGAATGAAGGCTGATCCTATTTTACAGGAGAAAGTAATTCATGGTTTGTTTGGGGGGAGGGAAACTGCGCCTGTAACCCATTCTGTTTTTGCTATTGACATAAGCAGTTTAGATAACACTTTTAGGTGTTGTTTTGAAGCTTTTTCTGAAAAAAAGATTTGTGGATTTGTTCCAACAATCAAGAATGCTCAGATTATAGAGGAATTGAAAAGCAGGAAAATTGAGGTCAGTGACACATTTTGCGAGGAAAGTGAAATTGATTTATTGATAGGTGCAGATGTCATTGGTAAACTGTTAACTGACGAATACCTAGAATTACCGTCTGGTTTAACTGCAGTCAAAACAAAACTGGGTTGGACGGTTATGGGTAAAGAAAATGATACTGTAAGGGATAATGCCCTAATAAGTCTTTCCTTACATGTAAATAATGCTTCTTTGAAATCTTTATGGGAGCTTGAAGTTTTGGGTATTTCCGACCCGACGGAAAATAGTAAAACGAAAAATCTTCATTGCGACTATGAGATTGATTTTCAGAATAAATTATCTGTTCGGCTCGATGGTAGATATGAATTGGAATTACCCTGGAAATGCGAGTCTACCAATTTATCAGATAATAAAAGCATTACTTTGACACGTCATCAAAAAATGATAAAGAGGGCAAAAAAAAAAAATAATTCTTTGAAGGAATATCAAGAAGTGTTTAGAGAGTGGGAAAATTTAAATATTATAGAAAAGGTTCCGGAAAAGGAATTAAACAATAAATGCCACTTTTTACCACACAGACCGGTTATTAAGATGAATAGTGAAAGCACTAAGGTAAGACCCGTTTTGATGCTTCATCTTGTGAAAAGGGAAAACCATCTTTGAATCAGTGTTTATTGAAAGGACCTAATTTAATAGAATTAGTCCCTGATATTTTAGACAGAATGAGATTTTTTCCTATTGGTCTGAGTGCAGACATAGAGAAAGCATTCTTGCAGTTAGTAATTTCTCCGAAGGATAGAGATTACTTGCGATTTTTCTATCCAAGTGATGAGGGAGAAATAGTGTATAGGCACTGCAGAGTAGTTTTTGGGGTTTCCTGCAGCCCTTATCTACTAGGTGCGTCTATTAAATATCTCTTGAATAATTGTCCATCTGACTTTTTAGATGTGGCTGACAAATTAAAAAATTCGTTCTATGTAGATAATTGTATTACGGGTGTTTACAATATTGAGGAACAAGAGGATTTAATTCAAAAGGCCAAAAGTCTTATGTCGAGAGGCAGATTTAATTTAAGGGGATGGGAGAGCAATGTTGCTTCCAAATATACTACAAAACATTCTGGGGACACACCTCTTTTAAGAATATTGTGGAATTTAGACAATGATACTTTAAGGTGTAATATAAATGTAAATATGATAACTTGTGATACTAAGGTAACTAAGAGACTGATTCTGTCTATTGTACAATCAATTTTTGATCCAATTGGAATACTTGCACCAATAACTTTACTTCCAAAACTTTTGTTACAAGAAACATGGAAGTTGAAATTTTCTTGGGACGAGGTATTGCCTCATGATTTTGTAAGTAAATTTTTTGTGTGGTTATCTGATATACTTTTGTTGGAAAATGTGGCAATACCCCGATTCATTGGAACCTTTGCAACAGTTGAATTGCATGTATTTGTCGATGCCTGCAAATATGCTTATGCAGGATGTATTTTCGCGAGAAGTGTTGATTCATGCAGTGTAAAAATTACTCTCTTAAGAGCAAAATCTAGAGTAGCTCCTATTAAGAATTTGACGATTCCTAGATTGGAATTAACGTCCTGTTGCATTGGATCCCGAATATTATATTCTGTTTGTAAAGCTCTTAATGATTTTGATATAAATGTAACTTTGTGGTGTGATTCCACAGTCGCATTATGGTGGATCAGAAATCCTGGTAATTGGTCTAACTTTGTAAGCAATCGTGTTAAAGAAATTACTAAGTTGACAAAACCTGAATCATGGAGGCATGTGCCTGGTAATATGAACCCAGCAGATGTGTTATCTCGAGGTTGCTCTGCTAAACAAATGATTAACTCGGAGTGGTTTCAGGGACCTCTCTGGCTAAGAGAAAGCCCTGAATTTTGGCCTACCAATATTGTTTGTCAGCCGAGCGAAGCTGACTTGGAAAAGAGGAAGGTAAAACTTATTAATGTTAACTTTTCAGAGGATACCATTCCTTGGTATGCAGAAAGAGTTTCTGATTATGAAAAAATGATTCGTGTAACCGGTTGGGTGTTACGTTTTATTTCTAACTGTAGGAAGAAGTCAAATTTGTGTAGTTGCTGAAATCATAAATTCCGAAAAAGTTTTGATTCGGTTGGTTCAAAGCTCAAATTTCCCTGACATTGGAGCTCTTAATCCACTTGATGTATTCATTGATAATGAAAAAATTATAAGAGTTAAAACTAGAATATTGGAACACAAAGACAATTCTGAATTTTTAACACCAATTTTGTTACCGAGTAAATGTATCTTTACTACATTGTTAATTGAGTCAGTTCATAAGAAACATTGTCATGCTGGAACTCAAATGCTTCAACCTATTTTAAGAGAAAGATTCTGGATACTAAAACAACGTAAAACTGTGCGTAATGTGTTAAAAGGGTGTGTAATATGTCAACGATATAAAGCGAAACCGATGTCTTGCGAAGTGACTCCTCTTCCTGAAGATCGCGTAGGAGATTATAGGGCTTTTGAAATTTTGGGAGTAGATTTAGCTGGCCCATTGTTTTTGAAAAACGGTAAGAAGGTTTGGATGGCACTCTTCACATGCGCTGTGTACAGGGCAATCCATCTAGAACTGGCGACTTCGTTATCAACAGAATCTTTTCTTTTGGCTTTAAGACGATTCATAGCCAGACGTGGCAGACCACGAACCATTTATTCTGACAATGAGACTAACTTCCGAGGAACGTATAACGAAATGTCTAAACTTAACTGGGACATAATAGAGAATGAGGCAAAAATAAAGAGAATAGTATGGAAATTCAATCCACCAACAGCCGCCTGGTGGGGAGGTTGGTGGGAACGGCTAGTTCGCACGGTTAAAGAACTTTTAAGACGTTCTTTGGGAAAATCAGTTTTATCTTATGAAGAACTGGAAACCTTAATTTGCGACTGTGAGTCGGTAATTAATTCTCGACCTTTAACATATATTTCGGAGGACTCTGAAGATGCTATCCCTTTAACTCCGTCAATGTTTTTAATTGAAAATTGTACTTCGAATGTAGCAGATATAGATAAAATTGACTCTCAGCATTTTTTGAGAAGAATTAAATACCGCACAAAACTTCTTAAAGATTTAAGGAACCGTTTCCGAAAAGAATATTTGGGGCAATTAATAATGAAATAACCACAAAATAAAGTAACCCGGTTGCCTAAAATTGGGGAGATAGTCTTAATAGGCGATGATTTCAAAAAACGCTTGTATTGGCCTTTGGGTAAAATTATAGAGAAAATTCCTGGTCGGGATGGCAAAATTCGAACAGTTAAACTAAAAACTCAGAATGGGATTTTCATAAGGCCCGTTCAGCGTATTTATCCACTAGAGATACAACTATATGAAAATTATTTAGTTGAAGAGCCTAACGTTAACGACGATAAGAAAAACGATCAGACTGACGTACAGCATATAAAACAGAAATTTACGTCGTCCGGATGGCTTGTTAAGAAGCCTAATGTACTAGACCTTTTTAATAGGATAACATATGTTTTTGAGTCGTTTGCCACTGACTCAAAAAGGGGGGAGGATGTTGCATAATCGAGAAAATATTGTTAAGAATTTTATTATTACTATTTTTATTATTATTGTCTATTTTTCAAAAGTGTGTTTTTGTTTTATTATTGTGTGAAGTTGTAACTATATGACTTTTTTTTTGTGTGGCAACAACGCTTCTGTAATTCTTCAATTTGAACTTTTGGATGTGTGCCAAGTTTGATGGCGTAATGCTCTGGTGAGCGTCTATTGATTGTGTAGATGAAACATGTTGTTTCAGAACGTTATTTCTTTAAAATATGTAAAATAAATGTTTTGTTTTGTGAACTCGGATTATGCAAACGTTATTTAGTTTCAACAATGGGCTTCAAAAGGTCCCGTTTGGACAAGCGTCATTGATCGAGAATTCGGTAGGAGAAGGAATGGCTGTGGTGCAATTTTCTCGGACATCCTCAACATGGAAATAGGATTAGCGTAGACCTTTGTTCTATGTGCTCTAATGCTCTAATACTTCTCAATTCTTCTAACGGCTGTGCGTGTACATGAATTTCCTTGTATGTGTTCCCATCACCATTACAACGTTAACTTAAACTATGTGACACTATATATTCTGTAAACGGTAACTATGCTTATACTTTCTTTTAAAATGATTTTACATATTTAAAAAGTAAACCTGTATATCGTAAAAATTTAATATTTTACTATTCAAGAAACAAAATAAACGAAACGTAAACCATTTACGTACTGCATTTCTTTTCGAACATCTGCGGATGGGTTGTTCGGATAACGTTATTAAGCTAACTTTTCTTTGTATATTTGTAATAATCACAGTGCGAACATTTTTTACCATATATTAAATTTATAACAAGGTTAACAGAAATGCAGATAATATAACAATTATTAAAGAAATAATTAAGGTAAAACTAGTTTTTAGTTACCGATTTTGAAATCGCATCGGCAGATGATAGTTACATTTTTCCGATATCATTAGCAAGTCTGGGAAAGGAGGATCGCCACATTAAGATTTGTAAAACGTATATGCCCTCTATGATGGATCATGAGAAACTCACTGTTCCATGAATAATATCTACTGAGTATGATGCTACTCCAACGATGAATTATAATAAGATTAAACAATAAAGTAAAATATTAAGTTCTAAAAGAAAACCAAAATTATGCTCTAAAAGCTGCACTAATTCTGTGATAATTTGTGTTACATAATAGAGAATATGTATGCAAATGTATATGTTCCTTGTTTTGGGAAGAAAGGCAATACTTAGATCTACAACGAATTTCAACAAACACAGTCCTCTACCCGAGCATGTGCACTTTGAATTTACAGTTTGCTTTTATTTGTTTTATATTTTGTATGAATTGAAGGAACTTTTGATTAAAACCTCAGCAATATAAAAAGCTTTTTGTTGCCACTCGACAAAGCATAAAATATATATATATATATATCAAAGAAGATTTATTTATTTCATATTTTGTACGATTTGAAAGAACTGTTGATTAAAACCTCAGCAATATAAAAAGCTTTCTGTTGCCACTCGACATATATATATATATATATATATATATATATCAAACAACAGCGATAAAGAAGCAATGTATTGCAACTCGGAAGAATGTAATATATTTTTCTTTCAAATTTAATCAGCAAGCTCAACATATTAAAATAAATGTATTGTCACAGGCCGAATTTAAAAATGTTTAGCTTCCGCGCGTCAGTGTGTTGTCCTTCAGCAAAGCGTAAGAATATTTACTTTTTCTTTCAAATTAATTTTGTTCGACCTACGACGTTACATTAGTTGAATTAATAAAAGTCATTATATATATATATATACGTATATATATATACAGGAAGCTCTAATACGTTTCGTCACCTAATACATCAAATTTCAGTTCTCCACAAATGCATTTCTGCTCTTAGCAGCTAGTCTTCGTTTACTTTGCCATAGTCAATAAAATAAACTCTAAAATAACTGCATTTGCTTATAAACTGTCTTATGATGCGTTCTATTCAGTAGCTGCCATTAGTTGCAGAAATGACAATTAGCATCGAATGTGTAAATGTAAAGTTCAGAACATTTTTAGATAACTTTTGAATGACGTCAGAAGTATATTAATTTGAGTCTTTTCAAACTTTTTGGAGCATTACATTACGTTGCAATGGAGAGTAGGTATCATTTCGTGCTTTAGCTGTTCTCATTCCGTTATCTCCACTGCAAGAAAGAACATTGCACAGTTCTACACTGGTAACTGAAAAGCCATACATCGCTAATGACTAGCACTGAGCATCATTGGTGACCATGGTTTCATGTTCATTGATGTCTTTCGGTTAAATTTAAATTTACACATTTATCCAAATTTACTGTATTATCACATACCAGTGCTCTTATGCACTGACCGCCTATAACCACAGGTTGCCAGTGACCAAAACGTAGGCTTCCTGTTAGAGGTTTTCCGAAACCCAAATAAGAGACTAATTCCTTTAAGATAAAGCAGGAAATTAACAGCATTACTTAAACGTTTACCTATTCCTAAGCGGAGTAGTATTAGATCTGATTTCATTGATTGCAGCATAGCAGTCTAGGGCTAATTGCCAAAGGGAAGCGATGCCTTTGTGCAAAACTTCTTAAGGGGACTGGAACAAGGGAACCACCATTCATGTTACACATGGAGAATCCAACAAAACACCCATATAGCGAGTACATTAGTCGAGATTGGAACTCAGATCGAATACCAATATTCAATATTCAGAGAAGCCATAAAATAATTTTTTATATACTCGTATAATAAAACTTGCTTAACTTCGACTTTCTGCGTTCTCAAAGTCTTATATAATATAAAACTTTTAACACACACATATATATATATATTTATTTATTTATTTATCCGAGTTTTTGTTATTGATATAATAGAGTGAGAGTTTGAACTTTATATGATACTTAGTAACCCCATTTTCACTTCAGAACACAAAGTGATCCGAAATATAACAGCAGTATACCACAGAATCAAAAGACGCACTTGTACATCTTAAAAACAGCTAAAAATAACACAGCTGAGATCGGTGACTCAGAGCGTTAGCAAAATCCAAAACATACCAGAAACCTCGTGTTTCTGTTTTTATTCATGAATTATGGAAAATATATTATAGAAGAATATCAGAACTTACTTCTAGGTAAAAAAAACTTCTTTACACTAGGATCATAAGCAAAATTTCCGCTTTGCAATCACACGAAAGTATAAAAACTTCACTTTGGCGATGAATATCCACGTTTCTAATGTTGCGCTTCAATTTCATATGCGTACCAGAAGAACACTTGAATAGCCTCCGCTCGACTTCGGCTGCATTAACCTCAGTTCCACTTTTCAAGCAACTGAGCATGCGTCAACTTATTTGACGTCAACACGAGGGATTCTGCTGTAGATGCAAAATGAAACTCTTGTTTGTATAACGTGTTCTGCAGTTGGTGCGGTAAATTAAACCTATTAATGCATTTCTTGCTGCTATTTTTAATACAAGCAATAGCATACCAAGTAGAATGTTATGTAAAATATTTTATCACGCTGAAAAATGCTTTCTGTTTTAAGATGGAAGAATTTTTAGAGTAAATAAACTTGACGTTTTTGACGTCAGTGAAAGCAGATGTACTAACTACACACTAAACTACCAAAAGTATATCTTTATTCATAAATATATATGTATAAAATATGCATGAAAATAACATGAATATGCATAAATGTTAATATGTATAAATATGGATACTTGAAATATTTGTTATGCATGTGTATAAATAAGAGCGAAAATTACCTTTAAATAGAATCTGATTACTTCACATATGTAACTATAAGCTCATTATTTACTCGAAAAGGAAAATCAATTTTCTTAATTACATATATGTTTGTATAAGTGTATTTTTATTAAAATCAGTACGGCCCTAATAATGTGAAATATCACAATATAACTATATATATATTGTAATTGATATACCGGTATTAAGGGCTATTTGTGCATAAGAGCCTTAGAAAGTCCTCCATGAAGGGATCGCTCTCCTTAAGCAGATAGCCCTCATGAGATTTGCCGTAATTAAATAAGCAAAACCAAATCAATCTACATTTAATGAGGTTCATTTCTCCCAACCAGGATGGAAATAATATTTCGGGCCTTCGTTTCGGGTTCGTTCTTTAGCGAAATAACTTTCATTCCGCACGGCTGACCTGTTTTTCTTAATTAAATTTCGGAAAAAAATATACCAATGTATATCGTGTAAGATATTGGCTTTCGTCAACTGACCAAGTTTTCAATACTCATCTTGGAATAATTTCAATTTTCTTATTACTGTCTCCATCGGGGGGGGGGGAGATATTTTTCTGACATTTCCCAGTCTCAAATTTAGCATGGTATTATAAGGTCCCGCCTTCTTAGCGTGCCTTCGCGGTGTAGTGGTCTGCGTGTTGAGCGCGTATTCCAGAGGTCCGTGGTTCGATTACCGGCGAAGGCGTTGCTCATTTTTCATATCTCCTGCTTTAAAAATAACCTAATGCGTCTACAGTGGCGCCCGAACGAAAACGGCTGGTGAATGATGATTCTCCACACCCAAGATTTGGCGATTCGGTCCTCTAAAAACCTCAGTAACCCTTTAAAAGGAAGCGTATATAAGGTATTTCTCCCGCCTTCTTAAAGTGCCTTCGTGCGGTAGTGGTCTGCATGCTGGGTGCGTATAACAGAGGTCTGTGGTTCGATTTCCAGCGAAGGTTTTACTCATTTTTCCTCTCTCCTGCTTTAAAAATAACCTAATGACTCTACAGTAGAAAATTATTGGTAACACCTTAGTAGCAACTTAGAAAGATAAGATGCTCAGTAGTTGCATATGTTTTAAGAAGTAATCATTCCCTTAGCAATTTCAAAAGTTTCAAATGTTTGAATAATGTAGTCCTGTACCCAAATATATGCACCTGAAAGCTCGAATTAGTTTTATTATCGATTTCATATTTTGTAAAACTTTAACGAATTTTTTATTAACAAACTCAAGGATTTCAAAGAGAGCAATGGCAACATTCTACCGAAAAAAAAAAAAAAAAAGCCTTTTTATCTCCAGCGCGCGGAACTGTGCATCGGAATTCTAAAGATAGGCTCATTTTAAAATTATTTTGCGACATTGCTATTGAACTGAATTTTATGGTTTAAGTGCAAAGAACATGATATTTCATAAATAAAGGTAATACACAAAACGCTAAAAAAAACGCCCCTTTGGACGTAATTTAAAATCTGAAACCTTTCAGATTTAAAAAAAAAAAATTATTTATGTTTTAAAACTTTTATTTTAAGATACCCAAAACCCATCATAACTTTCAAAGCTGAGCGTCTCATGGTGGCCAGGAAAAAATTCATTGTAGTGCTATGACTACCCCATTCGATGACGAACTGTTAAACAATTCATCTCATTGCTCGAGTGTAAATGTTCTCTACATGCTAATGCTGTTTCGTGACAGCGTATGTCTGCATGCGTCAAATATGGCATAAAAAATTTGCTGAATCTGCTGTATCTGTCATAATCATAAGACTTTTTCTTTACGAACTATTCCTTATTTTTGGAAATTCTATTGTAAATGGTGCACATCTTTAAATTCGACAATTTTAAGTGAAACATCCCACGTGCAACACGACTTCCTAAAAATTTTCGTTTCGGAGGTTATGTCTATTGCATTAGGTCTAAACTTTTCATTTGAATGTCTCCTTCTGGAGGGATGGGCTTCAGAGTGGATTCTCAATCCCTTTGGGAACTAAACCTTGTATATTTACTCAGGGAATCAATGGACTTTAAGAAAACAATAAAACATAAAAAATAAATCCTCTTTGTCCATTTTCCATCCCTCGCTGAGAAATTACTTGCAGTCTCTGATGTTATGATAAACCTTATAGCCTTAAAGCGAAACAAACTAACCAAAATTGATCAATTTAGGTTCCTCATATTTTGGTTATTTGAAGGCTCTAGAAAAGGTACTAGAAGTTTTAGTATTCCAAGTAAAATAATTTTAGTTTCTAAGTATCCAACTGATAGACATCAAAGCACTGGCAACAAATCATTCATACTGACGATTAGAATACATACTCAAGCACTAAAATACTATTCTGAATGGTCAAAGTAGAATGGTATTACTTTCAAAGTCTAAAGATTAAAACATTTTGCAGAAGTGCAGTATATTTTGAAAGCATAAAGCGTTTTAAAGCATAATCGGTATTCTCCGAAACATTTAAGCTCGCGATTCTTAGTGTATAGTTGCAATATATGGCAATCTACATGCATAGAGTTGCTCTGAGAAAAAGAGAAAAAAAATTGAGGGAAATTATTTGACTAAAATAATATAATAATAAAATATATCAAACATATAATAATGAAACACGTAGTAATTTTTTATTATATGTACTTATATAATACGAAAAAAATACTTTTTCGTGGCTCTCAACTCATACCTTGCTAAACACAGTTAAAACGTTATACAGATTTATGTAATAACTGTAATTCGTAAGCTTTTATGTAATAACTGTAATAACTATTTATGTAATAACTGTAACCGTAGGCTGTACTATGATTTATGTAATAACTGTAACCGTAAGCTGAATTCGTATAATTTATTAATTCACTATCAAGTGTTTATACTCTATTAGCAGCCCTATTATTTTCTTTCACAATATTAGTCCAAGTAGTTGGTATTTATTTAGTGTTTTACGTTTTATTTTTATTAATGTTATCAGAGTGAGAGAGTAAAATATATAAAATGGCATGATGATAAAATATTATAAAAATGACTCAATAGTATAATAACTTCTTTGGTTAAATCAAGTATTTTTCACTAGAAGAAACGTATTCGAACTAGGTAGTCATTCACAATAATAGACTGTGCTGAGATTTAAATTTTCGGTATTCTGCTTACCTTTCATGTTATAAAAATATATAAAGAAACTAGAAAATAATAAAGATTATATCTTCGTTTTAAAAAATGAAAGATAAAATTAGGCAAATGCAGTCATTAGGGAAATATGAGCAGTTTTGGGAAATATTAGGTAGGGTACATATGAACAGTTAAAGAATTTAGAGCATTTAGATTTTACCTAATAACCATTAAAGGGGAAAGAAAAGAAAAATAAGTTTTCATTTGGTTCTTATTCATTTTCTAATCAACTTAAATTTTACTATACAGAAAGTTCTGATATTATTAATATATGTCGCTATTAGAGGACATATCTTTATATATTGAAAAACCATGGCCTTCACAGTGTTTTCTAATATATAGCTATGAATATTTTTTTTTCGGAAAGAGCACTAACACTAGTCTTCTATCCATTGCTTCTTTGAAAGGGCCATTTTGCAGGAAAAGAAAATTGACAAGTAGTAGACGATAATTTATAATTTCAAATATATAGTTTCATTTTTAAAGTATTTCCATTTTCTATAGAAGAGCAAAGCCGTCTAAAAAATGTGGGAACAACCACTGCGTTAGATAAAAGACGTTAAGGTATTTTCTCCCTCCTTCCAGCATGCCTTCGTGGAGTAATGGTTGAACACTCGAAGAGTATTTGAGAGGTCCACAGTTTGAGTTCCGGCGAGGGCACTGTTCATATTTCTTGTCTCCTGCTTCAAAAACAACCTAATGACTCTATAGATAACACTTTGTATGAATTTGTTTCTTGTTAATTTTTACTTTAAACTGAGAAAAGCTTTCAATATTTAAAATGACAATCATTTAGACATAAATAAAAAGAAATAAGATCTGATTTTATTATAAAGATGGAATCATGTCCTACAGTAAAACCCTTAATTTATATTAAAATACTAAATTTAACTCGCATGTTTTGTAATATCAGCATTCGCTATTTTTTCCCATTTTTTTAATGGAAAAAAATTATTTAGTGCCTTTCTTGATTTTTCTTAACATTTTAGAAAACTTTATTTTACTTTCATTGTATTTATATTAAAATTTTATTACTATTTATTGAATGTTTAGTATTATTGATATTTGCTCAGTGCATTATGCTCGTCTTGCATTATGTAATTATTGTAGATCTGTTGAACTGTAGGATTTATTTTTGAATTATTTAAATTAAAATAATTGATGGTTTTATATATATATATATATATAAGATATAATAAAATAGATGGCTGCGCTAAGAAATGATTGTGACTATTCTAAATTTTATGTTCTCCCTAAGTTCATCTGTTCCCCCAAATTCGAGATCTTTTCATGTTACATAACGCTTATTGAAAAAGAGAACTAAAATTTAAAATTAACCAATTGAAACTTAGCTATACTCATTTACCTGCGTAGTATAAATACTGCTTCACCAGTAATTACGTCATTTACTACTTTCCTAAGTTCTGCCATACAAACATATCCGCGCTGCTATAGTTTCCTGTCTAAGATGCTTACGTCGCACTTTTAAAACTCGTTTACATAAAAACTATTGTATTCAGCTACGAGCAAAACGTATATTGTGTACTACGAAATTATTTAATATGCGTGAATATAAAGATGTGTGATACTTCAATTTCAGTTGTGGTAACTGTGTCATCATGCCTTCACCCTCAGCCACCACTGTCTTCAAATACCAGAAATGAAAGTACCCGATTCCTCCTATGACTACATTCAAATATCATATATATATATATGTATATTTATTTATATAATTAATATATATATATATATATATATAATTGATTATATATATATATATATAATATAATTAATATATATATATATATATATATTATTGATTATATATATATATATATAATTGAGTAATTAAGGATTTAGTTTCTCTGCTGCCCGTGAATACTATGTTTAACACTACTAAGCTACGAACAATTGTCTATAGCATTGGTTCTACACCATAGAGGTACTTCATAAATTCAGGAGGGAAATGCGATCAGACTTTTATTTACCTGTTAAGCATTTAATTTAATTTTATTAATATAAAAAAGTAATTTTATGGAAATTTTGGTATTCCTTAACATTTTCTATTTTTCTTATTTAATTTATGAAATAAATTTAAAAATAGTCTAAATTTAGATAAATGTATGTGTATTTTTCAATTTTTGGAACAGAGGAGGTGGAGAGGTCATTATTGTCCAGCAATGGTGGAAAGAGTGAATGAAAGAAGAAAGGTTGTGAACCATTGCCACATAGTTCGTCTACAAAGTTTTAGGACTAAATTCGCTAAATCAAAAATAAAGAACAATATTTTGACATCTCAGCCTTAAGTTTACACCCTTGTAAGTCTACACAATATTCAGAATGTTCCATTTGATTCCTTAGTAGAATTCATCTTTTGAAATACCTTTTAAGTCATGGCTTTTCTGAATCGCTTTAGTATTTAAAATAATTCTCTTTAAGTTAAGACTTTATTTTGGGGAACAGAAAATAATCTACAAAGCTGGTGTCAAATCCAGTAAATAAAAGTTGTGGTAGAGAATCTGCTAAACTTTCTTCAACAGAAATTCTTTGATGAAAATTAAATGTGTTTTTCCTAGAAAATACTTACTTGATTGAGATTTCCAGTTCTGGTATGTTAAAATCTTTCAAGAAGTCTATCCATGTATATGTTATCGGCAAAGCATGAAACGGCATTCTTTAGAATATCTGCGTATTTTATAGAATTATAAGGTATTTCTCCCGCTTTCCTTGCTTGCCTTCGTGCTGTAGTGGTTCGGCACGCTGGGCCGGTATTCCAGAGGTCCATGTTTGGATTCTCGGGGAAGGCAGTTGCGAATTTTTTCATCTCTCCGGCTTCCAAAATTAACCTAATGTCTCTACAGAATGCCTGGCATTTTTAACAAAGTATAAAACATGAATATTACTATATTTTACATAGGCATTGTATATACTAGATATTATACAGGGTGTCCCGTAAATGTTCCGACAAAGTTCTGGGGGATGGTATAGCATATCATAAGGATTAAGAATTGCAATAGGAACCCATGCGCAGAAACGTCACTGTACGCCAGGAAATGGTGTACAGGAGAGTGCTAGTGGAAAGTGAGGATTTCCTCATTCGACCGGTAGACACCATATGAAAAGCATGGAACGCTATACGAACGGAGAGCTTACACACGTGCACTTAGTGTATGCAATAGCTGAGGGTAATGGAAGAGCCGCTGCATGCATTTATCAAGAACACTTCCCCGACAGACATCAACCACACCACAGTTTGTTTGCACGTCTGTATCAAACTTTGTGCGACTACTGCTCATTAAGATGTGGCAGGACATGTGAAATTAGGCCACGATCGACTCGCTCGGTAGTTCGGGAAGAAATTGAGCTGGATACGGTGGAGAATAATCAAAGCACCAGCATATGTGCCATTGCCCCTCAATTAAAAATGTCTCGTATTCATCCTTCTATTAATCACTTTCAAGACACGCTGGTCAGCGTATCTTGGAAGCCGAGTCCTTCCACGCCTTTCACCTCCAAAGGGTTCAGTTACTGCTCCGCAATGATCATCCTGAACGTGTACGTTTCGCACAGTGATTTCTGCAACAAAGTGCCGTGATGTTAATTTTTTAAATTATGTGGTGTTCACGGATGAGGCCACATTCAATAGGAATGGCGTATTTAATCATCACAATCAGCAGTTGTCGGCTCAAGGAGAACCCCATAGTGTGCGGCACTCCGCAACACAACAACGCTTCAAAGTTAATGTGTGGGCGGGTTTGGTCGGCGACTGCTTAGTCGAGCCGTATCTTTTACTATCCAGGTTGAATACTTTGAATTATCTGATCTTTCTGGACCAGGTTCTTCACGGTTTGCTTGAAGATGTTCCACCAAATGTGAGGCGCAACATGTAATTCTAACATTGTGGGGCGCCTGCTTGTTTTGGACTGGATGTTTGTAACCATTTGAGCAGATCCTTCTCGCGTCGGTGGATTGGGCGTGGTGGACCGGTTTTCTGGTCTCCACGCTCACCGGATTTATCTAGTTCTGATTTCTTTTTGATGGAAGCCGTCAAAAAGTCGTTTGCCACGATACTGTTGTGTCTGAAATGGAATTCGTGGCAAGACTCACCTGCGCAGCTGCTACGATCAAAGAAACTCCCAGTGTGTTTGAACTTGTCCGGCAATCAATGGTTCGTCGGGTCAGGCATGTTTGGAGTCTGATCATTTCCGGGCATGGATTCCTATGCAATTTTTAATCCTTGTGATGTGCCCTACCTCCCCCAGATGTTTGTCGCAACATTTGCGGAACACCCTGTATAAAATGGCAAATGCTGTTTAGGCAAAGCATGGAAAAAATGTAATGATAAAACTATTATTTAAAGACGTTCCTTTCTCAAAAACAAAAATGTTATTTTGAAAAAGCAATGAAAGACTCCCAATAAAAAACCTTTACTCATAATGTTTAAAGAAATTAAAGTTTTACAAAAACAAAACTTATATTTCTCTAATTTAAAAAAAAATGAACCTACTTGCGGCATCAAGGAAAAATTATTAACTTTAAGTTTCATTTAACTTTATTTCCTATAAAAAAGCAAAACAGGGTCTGCAAATGAACTTTACTAACAATACATATTAAAAAAGTATAAAAAATAAAAAAAAATTAAATTTATTTAATTGTTGCGACATGGTAGGCTTGAATGACATTCATTACTTATTTCATGCAAAGACATCTCATACTTTGGCACTTTATTTTACACATACACTCGTTGAATCCTTGGCTGATTCCAGTGGTGTGAGCTGTTGTAACTGACCGCAGAGGAATATGGATCGGAGATGTATTTCATATTTTGCAGTTTGTCATATGGTATTTTGTAAAATGCTAAGGCAATGCGTGAAATGTTTAACTCTTTCGCATCGAAGTCGCCCCAAACGCCCGAGCATTCAGACATCGGCTGGACGCCCGAAACGCCTAAATAATTTCCTACCCAGTGCTTTCCCCCATCACGTTACTGCATTACTCATTGCTTTCAGGTGTTGTTAAATCACACGTCAATCATTCTTTTGAAGCTACTAAAAGTAGCTTCCTTGTTTCCTTTGTTCCTTCCTTTCCTTTGTTTACTGTCAGTGTTTAGCTTTTGATGCCCGAAGTTGCAATTCCGTCCCAAGGGGGAGCTTCACACAGTGTCAAAGCCAAGGAGGTTAGAATAGAAGGAGGGAGGGTTCGCAGTTTCCTCCACTCTCGGGGAATGAAACTCTACCGAACAAGTGGCGTCCATGTTTGTAACTTCAAAACATTGCATTACTGCAGTGAAACGTACGTGTTTTCAAGCTGTTACGTGCATGTATTTTCCAGTAAAAATATGTTAAATTTATAATAAAATGCTTCGCTATTGTTAGTTTTTTTGTTTTAAAGTTATAAAGATGATATCCGTAATTTACTACGTACAGAAAAGCATTAAGAAATAGTTCGAAATCTAAATGCATGTGCATAACATTAAAGCCTTTAAAAAGGATGTTTCTGCATATTTCAAGAATTTGTTTAGGTTTTATTAGCAACCTGTTGGGTGTACGTTCCAATTTTTCCTTTGAGAAGTGATATTTCTGATTTATTCACAATAGTGTAATTTATTAAAGAATCATTTAAAATAATTTAACCTGAAATTAATAGCAGATAATCATCTAAAAATATAGTCACAGTTCGCATTTTTTTAAATGGAAGTTTTAAATAAATTCTTTTCATAACAAAAACCTTATAACAACAAGAGAATAAATATTAATAAAATAAAACAGATTTATGTGAATTCAGTGATTTCAGTTCATGCGCGTTTCGTATATATGAATCTCAAAGAAATTGCCTTGAATTGAACTGAATTACAGAAATATACCTATATAAATTTTTGGATACATCTTTCCACATGTTCAGTTGTGTAAATTTTTACTTACTTTTATCGCTATACTGCCCAAAAATTTGTAAACTTATGCAAAAAAAATTTAACAGCAGAAAAGTTAGTTTATCTTGATCAAATGCACAAATTATATTCCTAACAGTTCACAAAACTTTAAAATGAATAATAATTAATACATAAAGAAAAACATTACTTTATTTAAACCTTTACAAATTATAAAAATACTAACAATTGATTTCTTACTTTTAATGAAAATTATAAAACGAATTACCTAAAACGTTCAAATTATACGGTTTAAATCCTAGCATATACCATTGCATGTTAAGGAATGCAGTTACCAGCAATAAACAGAAACATTAAAATGTATTTAAGATATTTTGATTATTATTGAGTACTTTTTTCGCATCTGGAAAGAAAACAACATGACATTGTGATATTTTTTAACATATTTATCAAATTACATAGAAAAAGAAAATCAATACTTATGAATGAAAAGTAATCTTAGAAATATTTTTCGAAAATCTATTTGTGCATCCATATGCAATACAAGCTGGCATGCTTCAAAAAGAAAAGAAAAAATAATAATAATAATAATGCAATTACAGATTCCCTTGCGCAAGTCACAGCGATAACAGGAACATGGCCGCTGAGCTTCACCGTTTGAGTTGAACCTTCCCTCCTTCTATTCTAACCTCCTTGGTCAAAGCATCGAAGAAAGAAGTTCTCGCTTTACTTAAGTAAGGCTATTGTTAGCGCTGTAGTATTCAACTTGTCATGGGGGAAGGAAAAGCATTCCAGGAGAAATTCTTAGATACGGGCGTTTTCGATGTTTGGGGAATTGAAATTTTGCCCTCTCTCGATGCGAAAGAGTTAATCATTTCGTACACTGCTGGCCAGTTTTCGGCTTTCTATGAAATGCCTAGGTAATTCCTAGAATTCCAGATTTTATACTTTACCGGTAGGATATATAAAATATGAAATTCACTGTCTGTCCCTCAGGAAAATGCTTCTTGTGATTTTTTTCCAATCAAAAACGCCATCAATACCATCTTTAGTCGAGATTTCTGAGACCATTGTTTCCATTGGTGTGGTTAACCTTCTCCAGGTCGAAGAACATGACTGTGGTTTTATCTAAAAAATATAAGCAAAGATCCAAGTTTCAGCATCACCAGTTACAAATTAATTGAAAGAATCAGGATTAATTTCAAGATTTCCCACGACATTTTTAACGCAGTGTTTTTAGTGACGTTAAGCTTATAAGATGTTTCTCCCTTCTCGCTGCTTGCCCTCGCGGTATAACTGGAAACTATGTACGGCTAGCATCCGAATGTTCCGGAGCTCTAATCCCGGCAAGGGGTACTGCCTAATTTTCCTTTTCTCTTTTTCTTCTGAATTTTATGCAGTGTAAGTGCTAAGAAAGAGATGTTTGATAATAAAGTTAAAAAGACAAAAAACATTATTAGCAAGAATGAGTCCAAGAGCAGACAGATAAACTGCAGCTCATCGAGAGCATAAAAAACTTTACACGCTCTCTGATGTGACGTTTAAATCTGAAACCTTTTAGATTTTCTTTTTCTCACGTTTTTTTCTTTGGTAAATTTGTTTGAATTCAAGGAAACAGTATACAGATTTCAGTAATGTGTCATTACACTGAAGCATATTACGAGGGCAATTCGGAAACTAACCTCCGTTGTGGTGTGGTGCTAGTAGTAGTGGGAAGAGCGCAACCATTGTTACATCATGCAATCTGTGATGCAGTACACTTCCTGTGATCCTAAAGATAGTATCGTACTAACGCGCCTGTACTGGTTATAACGTCAGAAAATGTGCGCTTCTATTAAAAATCCCGTCAAATGCCAGGTGAAAGGAGTAATACGATTTCTTGGGTAAAGCAATCTGTCAGAAGCAGACATTAATCGTAAATTGCGTACAGCTTTGGGGCACAACACTTTGCTGATGCTGAGAAACTTCGAACTGCTATGAGAAATTGGTTGAAGACGCAGGCGGCTGAGTTTTATGCCGAAGGGATTGTTAAATTGGTAAAACTCTAAGACAAGTGCTTGAATAAACAAGGTGACTGTGTTGAAAAATAAATGACAGATGTATCTTTCAGATGTAAATAAAACTTTTGGAATCTATGCGGGTTTTTTATTTACAGCGAAACGGAGGTTAGTTTCCGAATAGCCCTCGTATTGTCATTTTTATTACAGTACTATAGTGCACTATTATTACACCACATGAGCCATTATTATTATAATTACTATTATAATAGTAGTAATAGCAATAATAGGAGCATGATAATTGCCCTTTGGGAATGCGACTGAGCGAGGAGAGGAAATCTATTGATGATAATTTCATACATGGGCCATTTCTGTACAGCAAAAAATAACAATTTTGACGAAGACGATGACGGCTCTTGTTAACCATTGTACAATGAAGAAATTAATTGCGGCAAATTTGACATTTTTTTATATTTAAAACATATAATATACTTACGCAATATTGGGCGCATAAGGCAAGACCCGAACCCATTTTAAAATTTTCTGCAATAAATTTCACAATTTTACTTGGCGATAAAAAGAGAGAAGTTCCGCAGCACGTTAGCTTTAAGAAGTTTTGGCTTGATTTATTCGTTTACGGCAAAGCATACGAGGGCTACCTAAGTGAAACTGCCTCATATACAGGTTACACAGTGGAAAGCCACGAAAGCGCTTATAAAAGCGCCGGGTCGAATTCGGGAGACCGGATCAACGTTCAGCGATTTTACCATGCGACCGCTGGTGGGCCTAGATGGAAGGAAGATTACAATTAAAATGTAGGCAATGATAAGTGTTAGAGGAGAAACTAAGCCAAGGCAAGCGTTAGGGAATGAAGACGCCAATTTTGCAAACGACTGCTAAATTTTTAACTTTCTTTCCAGATAATGTTATTATAGAATTATATTATTAGATCTTAATAATTTCGTTCTATATTCGTTGTGCGAAAGTTTGGCTCCACTTTAGCAACTACGAAAAGTTTGCGCAGATATTTCCTTCGGAAAAGCCAAACGATTAAAAACTGGTACTTTGCTGTTAGAAATGTTTTGTCTAATGTTTTTCTAAAAAGGGCGTCATTCAATGATTGCAAGTTAAATAAAAGTTAATAAAAGTTCTCACTTTTATTATATAAGGTAAAAATTTATTTTAATTTCAGACCACTTAATCTTCTTCTTTAGTAGGAAATTCTCCTTTTCAAATTTCAAATTAAATCTAATTTTATTACATATATATATATATATATATATATATATATACATAAAGTACTAATCTGAAAGTACAGTAGCTGATATCATGTTCATAACCGAATTAGGAAAGAAAATTGCATATCATATTTTAAAGCAGGATATTATCGAATTCTCTTGTACTAGATCTGGTTATAGTACATAACCAGACCATGGTTGAATTTTTGGTCACAATACTTGTGAATGAGTTGAAGAGGTTTCCTTTCCGGAAACACCTACGCAAGGGTTTCCCCATTATGCTTTACGAACTAGAAATTAGGCCAGTTGCTATTTAGAGGTGTCGATCATATGACTCGCCGCATTTCCGTTTGCTTCCGAGGGGAAAACTTCTCAACTCGGCGGAAAATGAAAAATCCAGTCTCTCCGTAGAATAAACAAACTAAATCTTTCCTGTAATAGGTCTTCTGATCGCTGCGAAGTGATTTACGCATCAAAAATACTGCTTGTTCCTTCTCTTAGATTGAGACCGTTGGATATTTTCCTTTCCTTTTCTTTTTTTAAGTAAGATAGCTGACAAACAAGTCGTTAACATTTTTAAAAATATATTCATGAAATGCTCCGAGAATGAAGATCTGGGTGTCACGCATGAATCACACTTTTTCTAGAATTGTCATAACAGAAAATATGCAGCCTAGGCAAGGAGCCTAAAAATGATAGAGATAAACGCTTTGCAATTTAATACTATGTTGTTCGTAGGTGTATATTTGTACAACTTAACCAAAATATTACTAATTAGAAATAAAACATTTTGACCAAATAAGCTTAAATTTTTGAGTCAAAAAATTATGAACGATACAGAGACTGTTCGCACATTTTTTAGAAAAATTTCCTTTGTTATAAAAAATCGTCTGTTTGGAAATTTCTTTTAACTGCAACTATATTTTTGAATGTATAAATTATCGTCTGCTACTTCACAGATTTCTTTTTATGCAAAAGGCGCCTTTAAAAAAGCCATGAAGGGAAAGCTAGATATATCTGTGCTCTTTCCGAAGACAATTATTTGTATTACACTGTAAAAGCCATCGTTTTTCGATATTTAAAGCTACTAAGTAGTATTGTCAACAAGAAAGGATGAAAATGCCGAAGTTTGGCTTGAAGTGAAAAAATTGTTCCAATTACGTATCAAGGAAAAAACGGAATATTTCGAATGCTGCAAAGCTAAGAACTTTATTGTTAAAAGAAAATCAGTTAAGTCAAAAGACAGTTACAAAATCATTAAAATTTTCAGTATCATCTGTAAACAAAGTGATCAATGCTGATTTGAATCTCAAAAAGGCAAAAAATCATAATGCGCATCGTCTTTCTCCACAACACATCGGCGAATGCAAAATGCGCTCCAGAATTCTTTGTGCGAAACATTTATCCAGATAAAAATGGAAAAAATGTTCTTACAATAAATGATACTTCGGTATATTTAAATAACTGCAATAAAAGGAGACCCATTTATTACTATCAAAGAAGAGAAAATGATTTTAAAATGCTGTTCAAAGAATCTAAAGAAAGTTTTTCAAAGCGATTTATGATTGTTTCTGTTTTTTTTTTAATAAAGAGAGGGGAGAATATGTTACGATCAGCTTTACATATTATAAGGAACACATTTCATACCCAATATTCAAGTATGAAGTTCCATCTCTTTCCCACAGTCAATAGAACTGCTGCAAAACGGAGGAAGCAACCACACTTCAAACTTCACTGTTAATTTCCTGGAAAAAATGGAACAAGAATCATTTCCTAGAAAAAAATCATTAAGAATACGTACGTATCAAAGCCCTAACCTTCACTCATATCCCTACTAAATTCTCTTGATGTATCATTTATGGATTTTTGCGCGTTTGGACTTTAAAAAGCGGATTGTCTAAATGTCGAAATACAGCCTTCTTTGGACTTTGGGAACCTGTTTAAGAGAAATAATCTGTTTAAGAAAGATAAACTATCTCTTTCGATACTGTAAATGGCTTTGTGGCCTTGTAAATTACTATATAGAAAGATAGGGACGATTTAGGGTTATTAAACAGAACATTTAAAACGCAAAAATTATAGGTAAAATATTTATGTAAATGTAATGAAATTCGTCTAAAAAACTAGTGTACAACCTCTGTATAATAATTTCTACTTATTTCAGTAAATGGAACCCTTTTGTTAAATGTCTATCATTTTAATGCAAAATATTAAAATTTCAAAATACAGAAAACCTAAACTAAAACATATATACAGTGAAACTTCTATTCGAGGCATTTATTGGTTCCTAAACCCATTCGTCAAACGAAATATTTGTAAACTGAAACAATTTTCCTTATCAATTAGTTTCTGACCCACAGACGATTAATAGCAATAAACAGAATATCAAACACATAAAACAGATGAAATCGAAAGCAAGAGGATGGCATAAGTGGAAAATATCGAGAAAAATGTTGTCATTTCGATGAGGCGTTCACTTTCATGAAAACACCTTTTCTTTCTCTTTTAGCACAATTCGACTCTGTCTGAGATTCATTGAGTCTCCTTTTCATTCAAATTTGTCTAATGTGATTTGTTGTTACCTACGTTTTGAAATATATCTAAAGTAAAACACGCATTGTCACTGGAAATGCTTATGCTGCAGCTTGAAACAGTTTTATCCGGATGATATTCTTATATGAAAAGTTGAGCACAAATTTTACATCTTTCTCACAAACTTCACGGATTAGAGAATTAGGAACATTTTATTTCTGAAGATATTTCGCCCTCTATAGGATTTTATTGCTGCCTCTGAAGTTGTTGTAATTATTAAACTTACGGCGTTGCACTCGTTGCAGAAGACATATTATTATTATATGCTAAAATATTATTATTGAGATATCATCTGGTTACGTAGCCGTATAGTAACCAGTGTAGTCTCTATACTTCAACTGCAAATGACGGGTCCGTTTGGACGATTCCGCAGCATCATTAGAAAGAATTTCGTAACACACTACACACAAAGGTCTTGGTGATATTCGCTTTCAGGAGCAACAAAGGAGACAAGCTTTAAATAAATTTTCGATTCCTTCGAATGTGGTAGAATCGGAGCGGTTAATTAATTGAAAATACTGTTGAATTGAGAATAAATAAAATACTTAATTATGTCAAAGTAGGATGTCTATTTAATTTCTTTTTGATGCATACAAGCTGTTTAAGTATTTAGGTTTATATTTGTGGAAAGTAGTTGGAAGGTTTAAATAACCTTAGAAAGGACATTAATTTTTTTTTAAATTTTCTCGCCGGCCCGCCTGTTTAACAGTATGGAAACCTTGATTTATACTACATATTTCACTTATAATATTTGCCAATCTAATTCAGAGAAGAGAAGATATGAAGGGAATGTAGAAGTAGCGCAAAACATGACTTATGAGCTAACGATTATGGCCTCACGTCTGTTAGTATATATGTTTTCTAAATTCAGCATTAAAAATTGTAGTTAAAGGAAACAAATAAAATCGAAAAAATTATCATAGAAATTAAAATAAACTACACAATACATCGTAAAAATTATTGAACACATTGATTTAATTTGCGCACCTAAATTGTTACTAATGTTTAGGAATATGAAATAAGTTCAAAACGTGGTACAAATACTCACATTTTGATGTGTTTTATGCGAGTATGATTGAGTTTTATGCGGTCAAGAAGAGTTTATCGTGATTTTAGAAAAGTTAAACATAATCATAAAAGTTGCAATTTCTTTCGTAACATTTGAATTTTATTTGCTTTCTTATTTATAATTCACATGTAACTTTTATAATGAAGTAAAAGCCACATGTTAATTACATTTGTGTGCAAAACTTAAGCAGCAGGTGTTCTTTTTGGCAGAACTACACGAAAAATCAACTAAGAAAAATGAAATTTAGAAATGAGAGACAGCATTTTGTATTTAAACGATGACGAAAGCATAGTTGTGCAAAAATGAATGCAATGCATAAAGTATGGAATCGAACAAAAAAAAAGGCTTTATTGAACTCATAGTATCGTTATACATGATTGTCTGTACAAGAGGAACAACAACAAGCAGATGTTCCTTAAAATGGGATATGCCCTCCCCTTACTGCAATGGTTACTTCGCACCGTCTCTCCATACTCAACACCAGATTGTCCAACAGATCTTCAGGTAAGAATGCCCATTCCTCAATCAGCATCTGTTTCAGCTGTTGGGTGTTTCCTGGAGGCTGTAATCGTGCGACAAGACGTCTTTTCAAAGCATCCCACGCATGTCCTATGGGGTTTAACTCATTGAAGTACGATGGCCAGTTCATTCGAGTGATAACTTCACTTTCCAGCAGCTTCTGAACTGCAGGAGTCCGGGGTGGCCGTGCATTTTCATCCATAAAAACGAAGTCTGCTCCAGTGGCAGAACAGACGCACATGAGGAAGGTTCACTTCCTGACAATAGTGATCTCCGGTTACAAAACCTCTGTCGAAAATAATAAAAAAACCAAGAATAAGATTTGCTACACGATTTGCTATTTTCGACAAAACACAACCAGTATAAAAAAGTCGACTTCCTTGACACGTAAAGCCCCGTTTTCATTAAAGTGGTAAGATGCGCTGCATGTGTGGTTCGTCAATCAGCGAACGAACTGACTTGACATCCTTGATAGAGTGACGTCACCGTCTCGAGCGTCGAAAAGTGAAATTTTCGACCCTGAAAATGCATAACTAGTAGTAGACTAAATTGAACAGTCTGTTTTTTTTTTTTTTCCTGCAATGACTTGTAAAAAACACTAAAATCAACAGCACAGCCAGACTGTTAGCCTGGGTTTAAATCCAGGAGGAACAATGAGCATTCGGCGGTCTTAACCACTGGCCAGTGGTGTATACGTATTTAATAAACGTATTTAATAATGGATATCTCTATAATACTGAGTGTTTATTTTGCGCTTGCTCCCTGTTAGTGCTCTTCAAATGTCTCGTAGAATTCAGGAGGGATGTGGGAGTGCCAAAAGCTATAACAGAACTTCGCTGATAAAAACGCGTAATTTTTTTTCTCTTCTTGAACTACTTTTTCTTTCATTTCTTTATGTCCCCTTTCTTAATATCACTTGTTCTCTCAGCCTTGGCATAGTCATTTTCAGATGATTAAAAGTTTGTCTAAATTCAGATTTAAAAACGTTCTTTGAAAAGAAAACTAGAGTAGGAGTGAGTTCTTGCATTCTAAATCAACTCGGCAGTTATAAATTATCTCACTTTTGGGGAAAATGTTAAAAAAATATAACGAATGATGAATTTGAAATACTATTTTGTGATAAAGTGCGTATTTTAGTTACTGAATTACATTCCCTAAATTAATTAAAATTTGCAAACAATTCAGTCTTAGTAAATCTTCCAGGAAACTAGCTTATATTTAGATAATGTGTCGAACAGTGACCGAGATACCGAATACTGTATTTTTATTTCTTTAGCAAAGTGAACAGCCAGTTCTTTTTGCATCGGCTTTTCATTGTTTTCTTCATTTGTTTATATCAGTTTTATGAATACAGGCCATTTTTCTCTCAGAAATCCTCCACGAGAGCATCTTTTCGGATGATAAGTAGTATTTTTCCAAAATAACCGTGCATTATCAGACTTAACGAACCTATAAATCTATTTTTATGAAAAGCTTTGTTTATAAATATCTAGGGTTAAACATTAATTTACTTGAAACAGTATATAGTCATGTTATCGAATTACTTATTATAACCATTCAACATTTAGGAATCGAATTCACTTGTGATGCCTTCCACAACTTATATTGTTTGTAATGCTGAAATTAAAGGTCAAGTGTATTTTCCTGTCAAATACTTTATATGACATTTTGATTTTAAAATATTCTAATATGAAAACAGACTGACTGTAAAACATTCATGTCCACAAAAAAATCATACACGCTTTAAACAGAAAAAAAAAAAAAAAACTTATAGAAAAATGAAACATATCATGTTTATTCACTGAGGAGAAAGTTTAAAATTTCACGGAAAATATATTTCCACCTTTGCTTTCAATTCAAGAATGATATCCGGAGCATATGCATTTAACTACATTAACCAGAATATTATGAGGAAGACTTCGCCCTTTTTACTTCCTTGTACGAAGTAAAATGGAAGTATTGTAATTTCGAAAAGTTTCAGGCAGCATATTTCAACGAAAATATCCATTTTGACCGCTATCGAATGCAATTTAACGATGTTTTTGGGTGATATCTGTACGTAAGGACAGAATAAAATATTCTTTTCCTTCAAAAAAATTATAAAATTGCTTTAAAATTAATTCTGAAGAGAATTTTTCGTGGCGTCTGTACGAACGTATGTACGTACGTATCTCGCATAACTCAAAAACGAGTAGCTTCAGAACTTTGAAATTTTGTATATAGGACTGCTATAACATGTAGATGTGCACCTCGTATTTTGGTTGCAATCGGCCGCACCAAACGTATATAAATATATTTATATATATATCCACTCTATTACCCGGCTCAGTGATCTCAGTTTCTTTACTCTTATATGTTTGTAAATTGCACGTTTTTTGCTTTAAAAATGATTGAATTATGTTGTTTTTATCTTCCGGTTAAGGATTTTATGCCTTTAGTAAATCTGTGTGCAATACTTTTAGAATTATCAGCAATTTTAAAGTTGTTAATTGCCGCTAAGCCTGTTTTTAATGGCGGCCATTGATGTTTACATTTGAAACAGGAGACTAGTGGATTTGTTGCCAATCTAGAGAAACTTAGCTTCGCAACAACAAAGATAACGCATTCATTTATTATTGCAATTAAATCCTTCTTAATTCTTTCTGGAATTTTTTCGAGGAAATAAGCGTTTGAGATTTACTTCGTAATTTTTAATATAGATATTTTGAGTTTTTATGTATTTTTGCCTTGTCGGGAAGTGAGAACTGAATTAATTCAATGAGAAATACTCAATCGTCTGTGAAAAATTGTTTCTTTTTTTGTTTTGTTTGCTTAATTTCTTTTATACATAGTTCTAGCTTTATTATAGTATTTGAATAGAACATGTGGCAACGATTAGATAATTCTTTAAATGATATACATTTTGTGCATTCTGAGTTATAATATGAATGAAATATAATACTGTTAAGTAAACCTAGCGCCAGAGTGTCGCTATGGTAAACAAAGTGACTTTCAAAGAATGCATTTATTCTATTGTGGTTTATGCGCTGTCGGCGAAGTAGGTTTAATTCAATCTAATAAGTTTAAATAAAATGCAGGAAAAAATGAGTATAATTTAATATTCCGTACAAGGAAGTCATGGGGTGTACACATCAGATTTTTTTAAGAGTAAAAAAACTTATAGAACAATGAAACATACTATATTTGTTCATTGACAAGAAAGTTTCAAAAGGAAACAAATAGTTTCATAACCAGGGCTTTGAAGTAGTCTAGTAGAAACTGTGAACAGCAGTGTGCCTCCGAAAATCACCTTATGCAAGATTTTAAAACCTTAGATCGAGATGGGAAAATATAAGTAGGCTAGTGCATTACGTTTGCGCTTTTTTCTTTAGAACAGAAAAGGGAATGATGATGAACATTATCATCCATAAAGATAATGAAGTTTCATTATTTTAGAGAGCATTCAGTAGTAAGCTTCGAAACACTGACAGTTTATCTTGGATTCTATTTTCGGTATTTAATCAAGCTGACTGCTCGAGAATTTCATGTTTTCTTTCTCCCACGTATAATGCAATTCCACTTTTCTCTAAAAAGTCCCTCAAAAAGCATTCCTTCCTCATCACGGATAGGTACTTCGGCATAATCAAAGAAATTTGATACACTTTAATCACCCAGATCAATAGAAATAGTTAATGCTCTGTCTGTATCAGACGTTTTTTTTAATGAAATCTGACTTAACTGAAAAGCTTAAGAAAAATGGCATCCAACCATGATTCCGAAAATTAATTTATCCTTTACTTTTTAAATCAAACTTTTTTGGCGATTTTTCATTTGCTCTCTAAAATAATGAAACTTCATTATCTTTATGGATGATAATGTTCATCATCATTCCCTTTTCTGTTCTAAAGAAAAAAGCGCAAACGTAATGCACTAGCCTACTTATATTCTCCCATCTCGATCTAAGGTTTTAAAATCTTGCATAAGGTGATTTTCGGAGGCACACTGCTGTTCACAGTTTCTACTAGACTACTTCAAAGCCCTGGTTATGAAACTATTTGTTTCCTTTTGAAACTTTCTTGTCAATGAACAAATATAGTATGTTTCATTGTTCTATAAGTTTTTTTACTCTTAAAAAAATCTGATGTGTACACCCCATGACTTCCTTGTACGGAATATTAAATTATACGCATTTTTTCTTGCATATTATTGTGTTATATCAAGTCAGAAAATTGAAGAAATCCGCAATGCCCTCGCCAGGATTCAAACTCCCGATTTCTCAACTACGCGTCTAGCCCTAGTTATACCACGAAGGCTCACGGAAAGAAAAGAAAAAATACCTTATATACTATACCCTTTTTAAAGTGAAACAGGAGATGAGGGGACCCAGTCGACAAATTTTGCTGGTGACGAATCATCCTCCACCAACCTTTTTTCTTTAGTTCGAGCTCTATTTGTAGAGATTTTTAGAATTTTTCAATGCCAGTAAACTGAACAGTACTGTTGCCGGTATTCGAACTCAAGACTTCGCAATTACAAGTCGAGCGTGCATCCAGTGACAACACGAAGGTACGCGGAAAGGAGTGGGAAAAATACCTTATATATTTTATTACAGGTAAATAATAATTTAATTAAATATTACAGTAAATAACTACAAATATATATAAATATACATTTAAGTAAATATTGTACGTAAATATATAATTTAGCAAATATTGCAGTAAACGTATATAAATCTGAATTTCAGTAACTACCGTAGGAAATATATATAAATATGGTATTTCAAGTAAATATTGTAGTAACTATACATAAATATTTGTTTCATTAAATATTGTAATAAGCCGTTATAGGTTAAATATGTATTTCGTATGTAAATACGTATTGCGAAGTGATCTTTTTATATTGCATGCAAAGGTAGCGAAGAGTAAAATATCTGTTCAGAAGATGACTTTGATATTATTATACTTCTCCCTCAAACAAAGAAAATTTGCAAAAAAATTAAATTTATTTTTATTTTTCCTCATACAAAACGAAACAAAATTTACATTTTATTTTTCCTAATTTAAAAAGAAAGAAAATTTACTTTTTACTTTTTCTTCTACAAAAAGGATAAAAAAAGAAAATTTCCTTTTTGTTTTTATCATCCGAATCGAAATGCACATACCTAACAATAATTAAGTCTGTTTACTTGCTTAGGTGTGTAGAGTTCCTCACTGTCTAATTCTAAGCTACTGTCGGAAATGAAGAATCTTAAGAACTGATAAGCAAATAATCGCTTGAGTTCGTGTGACAGGAAACAACAATATAGAAGGATAAGATAACCCTTTATTATTCCAACTAAAGTTTAACAAAATTCCGTCTTAAAGTGTACAATAAAGCCGACACTTAGGCTTGAACTTAAGAAACTAAGAATTCAACTAAACTAATCTTAACTAAAGAGATATAGCCGAAGCTATCAAAATTCTAACAGAGCTGGCCTCTTGACTTTAATAGACTGCGAAGCTATCAAGGGTCTAAAGTACGGCCGAGCGTGATAATAGCTTACGAGAGAGTAGCCTAAAAAGGCGAAAGCGTGCAGCCAGAATACCTGGTATCTCTCTCATTAAGACACCGAAGAAATTCGCGTTTAAATACAACTCTTCCTCATTATGTATTCAGACGGGATTCTAAAACTATGTTCTGGCCGGAAGTGGTAAGTTGAAGTTAAGAATTGATAGGAAAGAAACTTTAACTCAAAATTTATCTGTTAATAAAATCAACAGGTGATTAAAAAATGTGATGTGTTCATAAAAGCTTTCCGGAGTTCTGTAAACTGCGTCACATTCATATTACAAAAGGTGAAGACCACAAAAACACCCAATGTAGCGTATTTTTCAGCGGGTTAGTGGGTAGCGTATTTCACCGGGTTTCACCGAGCTTTATCCACTTAGCTACTGCTTAGACTGAGGATATCTCTGTTTCCAAAATTAAATACATAACCGGAATATTCCTATAACGCACGTGATTATTATGGGTCAAGTGTTGGTATAAAAATGGATGAACTAATATCAGGAAATCAAATATATATGCACATGCTTAAGAAAGATCACCAGTAGACACCACTAAACATATTAGAAATCCTATTAAACTTAACATAATTATTCAAATAACGACATTTTGTGATGCTTAATATAGGAGGCACATCTTATTTTACCGCCGTCTACTAATAAATAAGTAAATGCATGTGAATTGAAAGAAAAGTGGAATTTAAAAACTAGCTTCCAAATCATGGCTTCACAAAGACTTTAACTTTTATAGCATTTATCAACATTATATTTTCTGGAAAAAATATTTGTAAGCATTTTTAGAACACTAGCATGCAGCTGTTTCGAACTGAATTCAACGGCTGATTTAATTATGATGTAAAAAACTTTTTTCCCTAAAAAATAACTTGACTAAAAATGTATTTATTAATAATCTTACATATTCGCATCTGTTCTTTTAAGCAATCTTTTTCCTTAAATTCCATTATTAATACCTATACAACCAAGGTATGTTTTAAATACAGATACGTTATTTGATGAAGTTAAACTCGCCTGGTGTTAAGAATGCCTACATCGTTGCTTTCTGGGGCAACAATTTTTTTGTTTCATTCACAAATGTGCAATAGTATTTAACGAAGTCCAGTTGAAAAACAAAATAAACAGCGAATATTTTAAAATCATTTTTACCATTGCGAAAACGAGCTTTACAATTCGTTATTTTTTTCTTTTCCCTTGGTAGCGCTATCAAATGCTAAATATAAGAAACATTTTCTGTTATTAGGAATTGCACTTTTTTTGTCAAATTAAATGAAAACTGGAAAAGAAGTTTAAAACAGGAAAAAAATTTTTTTTATGGCGGGCAATAGCTATTAATTAAAATTGGAACTAAAATGTAAAATAAGCTCAAAAACAAATAAAAACGTTTCCCATTACTTAAATTTCAGTATAACAGTACATATATGCCTACCTAAAATAAGCGGAAACACAGTACTACAAATGGCAATTTTATAATTATGAGTTTGTTTAGCTTAGGAATTTCTTCGCCTGCTTTCTAAGTGATGTTAATCTGAGTGGAGCGAATCGTCTCTCGCTGCCCATTTGTGTGTATTTCTGCTTATAGTATTCCGAAAATTTTCTGATGTGTAATAAAAAGAACAAAGAATATGCGTGATTTGTTTAGCCCAAAAGGGAGTTAGCTCGAATGAGTTATTAATCTCTAAGCAGGACTTGGCAGCTTTAAACGTCTGAATCACTTTTCAGATTGCTGCCACCAAATATTTTCTCCTTGAATTAATTTTAAAGAAATAAGGAAGAATTTGCATGAACTTATGTATGTTTCTCGCTTAATGAACAACAACGATACCTAAGGCCATCAAATATTGAATAACATAATCCTCCACCTGAAAGTGAGCGACAGGAAGCCCTGATTTTGAATTTCAAATTTTATGTTTCATATTTTGTGAAATTTTAAGGTATTTTAACAAACTCAAAAAAGTAGACAGTGAGAAAACTGTATGAATTAAAACACTGTCATCTACAGCACGCGATACCATCTATCAGAAATTCTAAAGATATGCTGTTTTCAAATATTTTATGATTTTGCTATTCAGCTGAATTTTATGAGGAGTAAATGCAAATATTATGGTATTTAATTAATAAATTTAACGCATAAATGTTAATATTAAAAAGGCAGAAAAAAAGTTTCGGAAGCGATCTTAATAAGAAAACAGGAAACCTTAGTGATATGTTAAACTTAGTGAAGACTAAAAAAAATAGAAAAGTGTATTCCAACACTTATCACTTCTTCAGGAATTCTAAACACATGCTGCTTTCAAAATTTTGTAATTTGGCTGTTGAGTTGTACATGACATAAGTGCGAAGAAAATGGTGCTTAAATAATAAAACTAAAAAGACAAAAAGAAACGGGTTAGCACAAGTGAGTGTAACAGCGAGCGTAGAACAACCTTATCAAACTCTTTTCGACGACCGTTAAAATCTGAGCTCTTTTAGAATTGTTTTCGGAGAAACCTACAAGTGAGACGATTCTTAGACTTCCCCTAATTGTAAAAGGCGATGCTTTGCGTAAATTACAGGTGTATAAATTGTTTTCCGTATTCAAACATGGCGCAATTCAGATGAAGACTACTACGAGTAGGGGTATCCACTGACGATCAAAAACAGGCAAAACATTGAGAAAGTGCCACTGCCAATGAAGATAGTGAAAAGATCATTCATCGTATTTCTGAAGAAATTCTATCCATCCGACAAGTCCTGGGAGAGAACAATCTGATGCTTGTGTTTCACTCAACGCTACTTAGCAAATCTTTTCGTCAGTGCCACTTTTTGTATTTTCACAGAAAAAAAGATTCTCAAAAAGAATTCAGATTATAAAAAGGGATTCAATTATGTGTATTAAGAAGAAGAAATATGTTGTTTGCGGTATAGAGAGTTACAGCATTGTTTCCACATTTCCATGAGCAGGAAAACGTTGAGAAATATGTCTAGATATTGGTAGAAACCACGTTACAGGAGATTAAAATACGTACTCATAAAATCCCTATATATGAAAATATTTGTTTGTTTGTCACCCATTATATACAATATATTTTATGCTAATTTAATAAACTTTTGATTCAAACCTCAGCGATTTAAAAGCCTTTCTGTGCTACTCTGCAAAGCGTAAGATATATATGTTTCAAATTTAATCAGGAAACTCGGCGATATAAAAAAATAGTGCTGCCATTCGCGAAAACGTAGCTATATTTCTTTGTCTCGAATTTAATTAACATACTCGGCTATTGAAGAGAAATATGTCTTCACTGCCCAAATTTAAATATTTAAAAGTGTATTATCGTTCAGAAAAGCGTAAAATATTTAATTTGCGTATGATGCATCACACGCATTTTGTTTTTGTTTTTGAAAGTGGATTTGTAATAGTCGTCACTAAGCTTTATTTTCGCTGTGAAATCAATTATGCTACCAAAACGAAAATTGATCGCTCGATCTACACCTCTAGCACGAAAGAGAAAGGCATCACGAGCTTCAGAAACAAACGAGCAACGGGAAGCGAGACTGTAAAATGTTTATGTCATTAGATATGCAAGACCTAAAAACGCTCGATTATGATCTTCTGGATCCAGACAAACAAATTTACCCAAAACCACTTCAATAAACAGAATTAAAACACAAACACATTTTTTTCCTTTAAGTAGCATTGCAACGCATGCCGAGTAACAGCTAGTAATTGATAAAAAATAATTGCAACAGTTTTGGGTAGCCACACGTATGTAATTTAGACGTCAGCATATCCACATATTCTTCAGACGCTCTAATATGCTATAAAATCAGAACAACTATTGATGTTATTCAAAATCTGCGCTTGATAGTGAAATCCAAACCACGAATCTATTATTAGTATACTTTAATACATAGGTAAACGCAATTTATTTTGCAATAAAATTTATTGCCCAGTACCACAAAAACAGCTTATTCATACCGGATTTTGAGAGTCAAAAGTTACTCATTCCTACGAGTCAAAGTTACGCTATGCGAGTCAAAAGTTACTTATTTGTTACTTTAAATTACTAGGCATATAAATGAGTTGTACCGTACGTAAATGTACTCTGTTACTTTATTTATTTACAGTAATTAGTTTTTATCGACTATCCCAGAAAAGAAAACGAGCATACAACATTTAGTAGTCGCTGTTTATTGAATTTTTCATATTCAGTGAAAATTCAAATCGAATACCATTATCTTGAAATTAAAAAAAAGAATGCTTAAATAATGTATTAAATATAAGATTTTAAATTTATTTGAATATTCTAAAAATTAGATAATTAGATTTAGATTGCGTTTACGTAGAAACGAAAATGATTTCCCCTATTAATTAAGATGAAGATGTTCAATCGTATTATGAAAATTTCATTACGTGTACTGACACAATGAAATGGACAGTGAGTAATAAGATATTTAAAAGATTATTTCTTACTTGGTAATTTCATAACCACCTTCTTTTTAATGCACATAGTAATTACTATTATTATTTTTATTCTTATTACTTGGTTAATAGTAATAATAGTCGCAACAGTATCATATTAATCATAATCCAGCCTCAAAAATATTTTTCAAAAATACAAAAAGAAATGAATGTTAACAAGAATATTTGACAGTTATTAATTTGTAGATATTAAAGACATAGACATAGAAGTTAACATAGCTAAGACATATTTTTTACATATTTTTAATTTAGTTTAGAGAGAAAATTCGCTTTGGAAAATAATCCCCCTCTCTTTAGACTTTATCTCTACGTACTAATGTATGCTACTTGTGACATTCTAACCTTCTGGAAAGGATTCTAATCTCTTTATCGGAGTTTAATCTGCATTAATATGGCTTTCGCTTATTCAGCTGGCTAGGTAGAAACCTGTGGAATCAGCTACAGGTATTATTTGAAGCATCAGAAATACTCGTTCAAACATAGTCGGTGCTATCTTAGAACGGGAATCAACTGATTTAGGAAATGCAGCTTTCTTCATCACAAAATTTAGTTTTAATAGACTGAACATTCCGTTCTCAGCGAAAATTTATTAAAATTTAATAACAATATCTTGGAATTTCAAAACGCTTAAATAATAAATTAGATGCAAGAATTGTAAAATTAAGAATTAAATGTAAGAATTTAAGTTTATTTGTATAAGTTTCAAATCCTAGAAATCAGATAATTAATAGCTTTAGGCAGCTTCTACATGAAAACGAAATTTGAGTTAAAAAATGTCAGTTTGCAGTTGGATTTCGATATTTTGAGATGCTTTCTAATCCCTGAAAGAAACGAACAGAGTTAAAGTATTTCAAGTTTCAGCATTTTGAAGGATCGTTTTAGACAAACAGAGCTTTAAAAGTTAGAATGTTTACTTTCCCAGTTTACAGATTTGCGAAAGAAAAAGAGAACAACACAAAACAAGCAAGTAAAATAAAAATATCTTTTAGAGGTACTCTTGTGATATTTTTTAACCATATTGGCAAGCAAAAAAGTTTCAAGAATTTGATTGGCTGAGTTTTAAGCCACGGTGTAATTTGTGGGTTGATTGGTGAATCATTTGTTAGAAGTGCAAAATTTTCCTGCCTTAAGAAAGATGATTTTGTAGAAGACTGGCTAAGATAAACTAGTAGTTTGAGTTCACATTACGCAGCCGGGATATAATTCTGTCAGGTTTTTATAATTTACAGGACAATACTGGGAGAGAGATCGACTGCCATTCTTCATCATATTGCCTATAGAGAAAATATTTCTGCTTCTGTTGTCTCTCAATATGATTGTATTTTTCATCCATTTGATCTCCATCATCCTTCAGAAAGAAATACTGTTATATTATTCAATTTAGCAATAAAATCGTAGATGATTCGACTGTAACTTGCTATACTGATGGCAGCAAAATTGATGGCAAGGTTGGTCTCGCATTTGTTGTCTTCAAAAATGGTCTTGAATTTGAACACAATTTAGAATAAGAGATGAATGTACCAGTTTCATATCTGAACTTTTGTGCTTAAACTTCGCCATCAAATGGATCTCTGAACTAAATAGTGCTGTTTCAGACTATTTCATTTGTACTGATTCCCTATCATCCTTGGAGATCCTAAAGTGTATTTCTTTCATTAATAATATCATTATCGAGATTCAAAAACGACTGAGAAACCTAAAAGATAAAAATATTATTTCAGTTGCATTTCCATTTGTTCGTGGTCATACAGGTGTTGCTGGGAACGAACGAACCGATTTCCTTGCGACTGCGACTAAGCGTGAAATTGACACTTTTGTCAATATCCCTAATTCTTTTTATAATAAGGTCATGTTTGAAAGTATTGTGGAGTTGTGGAACCCCGAATTCATTAATTCAAATAAAGAAAGCTTAACTAATAGATTTTCCCCTTCTATTAAAATGAAATTGTCATGTCATCACTTCTTCACAAACTATAAATTAACCCAATTTCTTACTGGAAATTTCAAAAGTTATCTGAACAGATTTCAGTTGAGCCCAGAGTCTGTCTGTGACTGTAGCCTCGGTTGGCGAGGAGAATGTTAAACATGTGCTTCTTCTATGTCTTAAATATGAGAGCGAAAGAACATTCTTGAAACTGGGACTGAAAAATTTTAATATTAACTGGCCTCCAGAATTTTACCAATTTAGAGAGAAGTAAGTGTCTTTAACAGGTTTTGTTAATTCATTGCAGAACTTTGTAATCATTCTTAATTTTGTTTCAATTTTCTTTTCTGTTTATTTTGTATTGTGTTTCATATTTACTTCTGTAAGCCCCTATGTGATACATTGGGAACTTCTCATGCTTCTTTTAATAAAAAAATATTGGGAGAGAAACCATGCAAAGGATATGAAGACAGACTTTACAACTGAAAAAGATAATCTGTTTTCTACATTTTGACATAAAAAAGAAATAAAAACAATGAAAGCCTTGCGTTCGGGACTGCTATCGATATACGCTAAGGAAAGTTTAAAGGATGAATACTTCAGGGAATTTCTGTATCGAAAAACAAAATGGAAGATATGTCAAAGAACTGAAAGAATTGCTATGGATGGTACCGTGGTTAGCAGATGCTGACGGGCGAAGCTTGGTACCAAGGCACTGGCTTTGATTTACGTATAACGTTGCATTTTGTATCCTGTTCCCCGTCTACTATGGGTAACGTATCAGTCTACTCGTAATAGTTCGCCCTAAGCAACATATCATGGAATGGGACTATTCGCCGCAGCCGTTTCAACGTCGCCATTTCTCCGTCGAGTTACTTCGCAGTCCGACTGATTCGCCGTCAAGGCATATTTTTTATTAAATGCTTGCATTATATCTTGCTCATATATATGCTTATATTATATACTTCAGCAGCACGTATACTAAAATCTTATTAGTATATCTGTCTTATTTAATTTAAGAGAGTAATGGGGTAACGAGATACCAAATTAATTCCATTTTTAATGAAGATTTTGAAACAATATGAATTTCCTGCTTGCATGAGTGATTTCTCTAAAGTAGCAGATTAAAATTTAAAGAAATTTTGGAGAATCGTTTAAACATTGCATCTGCATAATTTTAGAAAGGATAATGTGACTGTTATAGCAGAGGTTTTGCCCATAATTAAGGCGTAATTAATGCATAATTAAGCCGTTGGCCACCGCCCGAAACGTTCTAGTCCCACGTATCCATGATAAGACTAAACATAATTTTTCGATTCAAGTGATCTTAAGACATAAGTAATACAAGTATTTGGCCATTGGACGGAAGGGCAGAAGAAGAAGGACTCTGTTTGTGCTCATGTTGTTCGTTATTTTATCTTCATAATATGCCTTAGTCATTAGGAAAAAGACTCTACAAATTTTATTTATATCCAATAACTTACAGGTGATAGATGTATGCCTGAAAAGAATTAAACTCCTGTGTCTTCCAATTATAATAGAGGGGAAAGCTTTAAAAATTGGAGGGGAAACTGCCAAAAACGTTAGAACATTCAATGAGAAATATTTATTACATGTCTGATAGACCCTTAATTTCGTCTATGTGACATTATATTACGTAGCGTCGCGTCTTTCCTTAGTTACCCACCGGTTAAATATCATGGACCATGTCGAAATTAGCAAACTATTTTTTAACAAGTTTCTATTTTGCATATTTATTTATTACTTCTTCGTTATTCACTCCCACCACTGTAGGGCGTTCCCAAATATTACTCTTTGTTTCCTTGGCTTTAATAAGAGTTAAGTTTTGTAACATCTTTGGAATCCATTAATTTTGCATTTATTACAAGCAAATGAAGCAATCAGTTAAACACAGCCTTTGAGAGCTTTGCCAGATTTAGTTATCATTCACCCTGAATAGAAGATTAAAATTTACTTTGACCAGTAAACTGTTCATTTCAAAACTATGGTTCAATTTCTTTAATGTGTTGCTTCCATTAAAGAATATTATTTTCGCAAATAAAGTGGTTCTTTTCCTAAAGGAGCAATTAAATATTTTAAGTGTATAATTCCCTAAGAAATATTGAAGAGTGTAATGAAAATATGTTCTTGCTTCCTTAAAATGAAAAAAAAAACTTTATATTTTCCTGGGGTTTTTTATATTGCTTCTTAAATTGTTTTATTTTATATCTTGGATATTTAAGTTGCAAAAAAATAAATATATTTGGAAATGTTACCTGATTCTTCTTTTTATATCGTTTTAGTTTTTGTTTAGTAACCTCTTTTTATTAAAAGCCATTCTGTGTAAAGTGTAATAATAAATAGGACATGCATAAAATATTTCTTTTGCTAATATTTTCCTAAAACTGTAGAAACATGAAAAGCATATTAAAGAATTAGGTTTCTGATGAAATCAGTTTTCTGTTTATTTTTTAGGTCACTCGAAACATCATTTTAGATTAAGGGTGATTGTAATTAAAAAATTCACTTTCAAATGGTTGCAAAAATAAACCACTGGTTAGAATGACCTTATGAGAATTTGTCTAGCGAAAGAAAAAATAAGTTCAAAATTTTTCAAGTAATGGAGCCGTACTTATCATAATATGCTAATTAAAAGATGCAAGCGTCACACATTAGATTTAGTAAAAATACGGAATATGTGCGGTTCCAGTAATTCTACGTCTGAGAAGCTTGTCATGACTCTATCAATGAAAAGCTCGGATTCTGGTTGTGAAGCATTTTTCCAAGACTAGTGACTGTGCTTCATGTTCTCTAAAGAAATTAGGGGCATATGGGTATTAGACGCGGCTCTGGTCCGATATCTGTTAAGGGTCTGTGAAAAATTCATAAATTTGAAGACACCAGTTCATTTGACAATAGAAAGACGAAAGCAGTTGCTTCGAAGTCAGTAGAAGCTGTAGCTATAACATTGTAAGAAGAGACGAGAAGTGGCGTCGAAAAGTGCAGGGGTAACTGCACCATCTTTAGACATGTCTATCAACACGGGTCGTAAAACTCAACGAAACCCCCAACAGTGCTAACCATTCAAAATTATGCATATCCAGGAGTTATTTTCTGTTAACAAGCAATACGACAAACTTTTACCTTACGATTTCTTGATCGGATGGAAGTGGACAATGCATGAACATAGAATATTTTGTGGACAGACGAAGTTCATTTCCACCTCCAAAAGGTTCTGTCAGTACTCAGAATTGCAGAACATGGAACCAGAGCCGCATCTTATATCCATTAACGTCTGGAATTTCTTCAGGGCAGTTGAAGAACAGCCACCATTTGTGTAAAAGAGCTTCACAAGCAGAGTCCGATCCTTCATTGACAGAGTCCCGACAAGCTTCTCAAACGCGGAATTACGGAAACTGCACGTACTCCATGTTTTTATTAAGTCCTACATATAGTGCGCCTCTCACGTCATTTAATAAGCATATTATGACATTCGACAATACTAGCATTCGAAGATATATCAAGTAACATTGTAAGATAGCGTAACAATTGTGGCTCATGACATAATTGCATAATTTACATAATTATTTCAGATACTCACACTACTTTACAGAAGAACATACACTTACCAATAGTATACATTACAAATTCACTTTACAAAGACAACACTTAAGAGATCTCACAGAAGTTTGGAAACGTATATTGCTAGACATGCAAATACAGTAGTAGTACAGAGAGTTTAACCTCTAGGAACAAACTGAATAAATATTAAATTCCTACTCTAAGCACTGTCCCTATTAAACCCTCCGTCCAAAAAAAATGAAATTAAAAGAAAAATTAACGAGGCGTAAGTCAGCTCCGAGTTATGCAAGCTTGTAAATAACCTGAGCGATCCTTGCCATCAGATGACGTTGTTTTACCATAAACTTGCAGAAGGCTTGTGTATTGTTACTCTAGATTTTAAAGAGGTGTTTTCTGGTAAGTGGGCAGATGGTAAGATAATGGTCTGGGGGAGCATATTCTGATAAGTTCAACGCCATCTATTGATAAAATTTTGAATTATATGTTTTTTTTCCCGATAACAATTTCCATGAATATTCAGGTCAAATTCCATGTCATTCTGACCTGTGGTTCTTTGTTTACAGTTATTTTGAAAGTGGAACTTTAATTTTGATCACTCTGTACTATAATCGTTTATTAAAGCTGCATCAATAAAGTATTGAGAGTGATAAATTTCATAATATATTAGTGTCATTAAAACGGTGCATATTTGTTCAAATCAGAACACCTCGTGACAGACGCAATCCTGTCACTCTTCTCAACGATAAAATTCGTGAACTTCTTATGTTATTACTGTCAGACCCGTGAGCAGTCGAATCACATCACGACTCATTTGGTGTACACAAGTCTAACGCCACTGGAAACCTGTTCGCACAGACTAATCATTAACTCGGTACAGCGAATGCAGCTCTGAATTACAAAGTGATTTGCTAAACGAGAAAAGTTCTTATTTGACATTACTTTGAAATTGAAACTTATATTTTATTTGAAATTATCATGCGAAATATTTCAGATAACCTAAAAGCATCGGGAGAAGCACATCAAAGTCAGTGTCATATTATGTAAAAAAAAATTCATCACAGCAGCATCTAATATATAACGTATCTCCATTGTTATGAAAAAACATTGGAGATACATTTGTTAAAATGTTAATAAAAATTATGGTTGAAATGTATTTATAAATTACACGCATTAACTATATTACACGTATATCTGGTGGAGATCTTATTAAGAAATAAAGTAATCATATGAGTCGTTAAGACGTATGCTCAGAATGTTTATATTTAAAGCTCATTTAATCAGGAATTTCTAGTCTAAGAATTATTAGATCGCAATGTATTTAAATGTAATATGTACATATTTCAGGCAACAGGGAAGAAATTTTGGCAGCAAAAATATTCGAAAATTCATCAGTAGGGTAGAAACTGGCTTTGTCATCAGTTAATAAGAGTTAAATACACTTTTAGCCATGAAAATTGCAACACCAGGAAGGAATGATCTGACAAAAGTCAAAATCACATGAAAGGAAGAGGAAGTTGCGCTATGCAAATGAGTGGTATTTCAGAGCATTTAGACGGCGCAGGTGGGTGAAACGACATCTGAAGCACTGCATAAAAGAAAAGTTGTGTAGTGGATTTCTTATTCGGAAAATACTTTGTAAGGTTAGAGTTTGCTCAGAATATCATGCAATGCCTCGAATAAAAAGACGAAATGCTTACCATCAAGTTTCGAAATTCGATAGAAGTAGGATCGTTGCCTATCGAAAATGTAGATTATCGTTCCGTGATATCGCCGGTCGCACTGGTCGACATCCAAGCACTGTCATGCGAATTTGGAATCAATGGGTTGCTGAGGGTCATACTGAACGGCGTGCAGGATCTTAAAGCCCTCCCATGACTAACGCCGGAGAGGATAGACATATTGTGAGGTCAGCCCTGCAAAACCGTACGACCATATCAAGGACTATTAGTCAGGAAATGGGCATGTTTGCAGTACGCCCAGTATCAGCTTGTATGGTGCGTCGACGCTTGCAGCAGCGTGTACTATCAGCCAGGATGACCATTACTTCAGCTTCCCTTGAAAATCCAACATAGAGAGAGACGGCGACTCTAGTGGGCCAAACGACAAAGCTGGGTACAGGAGTGGCACAATGTCGACTTTTCAAACGAGTCCCGGTTCTACGTGCAGTATTCTGATGGTCGTATACATGTCTGGAGTGTCCGAGGAGACCGCACGTTGCCTGCTTGCATTCGATATCGGGATAGAGGCCCTGCACCTAGTGTAATAGTTTGGCCAGCCACTGGATACACGACACGCACATCTCTAATTTCGATCGACGGTAATTTGAAAACAGATGGGTACATTTCTGACAGCTTACGTTGATTGGTTGTGTCCTATCTTCAAGGCCCCCAAACGCCATGTTCCAGCAAGATAATACAAGACCATATGTTGCACATCGTTGCTCTGACCTTCCTCGATAAACAGAGAATTCGACTGCTGCCGTGGCCTGCACGGTCTGCACATCTATCACCCATTGAAACCATCTAGTCAGGGGTTGCTGAGGACTGGCCCGCCACCCTTCTCCAGCTAATACGGTTGATGAAGTGTGGCATAGACTTGTAGCAGCATGGAACGAGTTGCCCATTTCTGTCATCCAAGCCCAGTTTGACTCCATGCCTAATGCTGGATAGGCCGTTTTAGCTGCCAGCTGTTTCTACTAATTTCGTACTCCTGTAAACCTCTAAAACGCTTACAAATTTAATCATTTGTCGTCATGCCATACTGGTTACGTACAATAAATATTTTTTCTTGTATTTTCTTTCCTTCATGGTGTTGCAATTTTAATGGCCAGTAGTGTATTTATATATTCGCGTAGGCGTCAAAACATCAAGTAAAGATATAACGTTTAAAGATTCCCAGTTCCTTTCACGAACCACCTTTCTTGTCTATAGCAATAATTGCATGGATCAATTTTACCACCAGTTTCTTCCCACTATATTGCACTGATTAGAAAAAAAAAACATTAATTACAATTTGAGACATACAGTGAAAGCACAAAATTTGTTAAATAATGGCCAACCTACTGAATGATAATTTTGATTATCCTAAAAATTTTCGGAAACATTAAATTTTTCACAAATTCATCCTTTATTCATAATACCATTTTCTCTACTGGAGAGTTTTTGAACTTCTGTAAATTTCTCTCCTCAGTAAAAATATATGCATACCAAAAATTATATGCAAACCAATTTTGTTGACACTCGACGCAGCGGTTTTATTTCTAGGAGCTTCTGAAAAATATTTTAGTTTGAAACATAATGTATAGTTTTTTATAGCACTATAAAAGTTCTCGTAGAACACAGAATATCAGTTTGGCAGATTAGCTGCATGATTAATGATTTGCAGCTTTTACAAATGTAGCGATGACATGCAGGAGAAATGGATATTTTGAACATCAGAAAAGAGGGGAAATTGTCCGCAAATTTTTACTGTACTTTTTATTATAATTCCAATTTTCAGATCTCATGTTTAAGCCACAGGGAACCATAATGAAGGAAATTCAAAATTAATCTTTAATGTAACCGACTGGTTATTTTATTAAAACTAGTGGCTGGAAAGGTTAAGTTCATTAACACATATGATGTACTATTCAATTGAATGCATTTATACTTATAAAAATCTTCTAATAAAACAAGACCCAAATGAATAACAAATGACAATGTCTAAAAACCAAATATTTATTTCAAATCCAGCTTCTGAGTGAATTACATTATATACTGTACAGCAAATAAAACAACATATTCAAAATGTACAATAGCCTACCCTTCCCAGTGACTTAATACAATGATTATAAATACACAGGAACTATTTTGAACTGAAAGACAAAATGTTATTAAAAAAAAGATGGAATTATTTCTTTGCTAGGTGTACTTATTAAGGTACAAGATTCTATTTTATTCTATTATTCAGTGACTGTCCGAAAATTTCATTTCTATGATATGAATATCTATGTGGTTTTAATAAGGTATGTACAGGATACTACTTTTTCTGTAAGGATGTGCATACCTATAACTTCAGATATTTTAAACACGTGCATTTAGGTTTAAATTAGTTACATTTGAAGTAAATACTAATTCCCATCTTATTATTTAGTTCAAAAATTAATATTATGCGATCAGTGGAATGATTTAAATTGTCCGATTAACAGAATTTAATGAGTTTTAGAGAATGATATGAGCATTTTTGGACGAAGTGTTTCTAGTTAACAATATTATGTATATTACTTTATATTATACATTAGCTTGTATAAAATTACATTAGTTTGTAGAACATCCGGAATTTGGATTAGAGATGTTTTGATAGGATTATAAGCTGTATGAAAGATCCAACAGCATTCTTAAATTTTGCTGTTTATTTTTCATTATTACTTTTATTGTTACTATTATTTCAAATTTAGCAAATATTCTTAAAAGTACACATTATACAGAATATTGTTCTTTTTTCATCCAGTTTCAAACTGCAATGAACTTTTATAATATGTTAATAGTGGCTTTTAAATTAAAATAATGCATAGTTCATTTTGCTTGTTTACCTTATCTATAATTTACAATTAACTGTAATTTGTATATCATCTGCGTTATTCCATTTTAGATGAATTAATTACAGCATTTAAGTACAGATTCCAATAAACTAAAAATCAAATTAACACCATTTCGGTATTTTTTAATCAAAGTAAATTTAATATTAATAAGATGCAATATATCTTTCTCTTTGCCTAAGCAATCGAATATGTGAAAGAAAAAAGAATTAAATCCTGAAATCAAGAAAGAGTTTGTAGCTTTCTAATATGATGGAACGTAAATATTTTAAATCTTCTAACACGTATATCTTTTAACATACATTTTAAAACATCAACAAGTAAGCAGAATTTACAATTGTGATCTCATTAATTAGTGAATCTTCTTTAATAATGGCTGACTAACTGTATATACATATTAGTCTAAATGTTTTTGATTTTTTATTAATTCCCGATTTATAATGTAAACAATAAAATACAGCCAAGGAAATCTTTGAGATATACTAGGGAAAAAATGGTGTAGTTTCAATATTTAGTAATAAATTTATTTTTCATTTTAAAGAGATACAGTATACATCATTAACAACGGGAACTATTCAGGTTTTTCATACGTTGATTTCAATCTTTCAATGTGTGCACTCTGAATAACACGATTCACATTCATATGGTGAATAAATTCAAAGTAAGCTCAGTGTAATGTGGTAAACAAAGTAAACTCGGTGCAGCATATCTGTAACGGTTACAGTATATGTATTACGTGGATATTAATTACGCAGTAAAATTATAAGATAGGTACGGGCTTTGATGGCACACAAGTACTGTTTTTAACAAATTCTCAAAGAACAATATCTCATGATGTCAGAACCAGTAAACGGGATGGCGAAAGAAATATTTCATTGTCTCCATCTCTGCGGGAAGTCTGATCCAGCATTATAGAGGAAGATAAACTGAAAAACACTTCCCCAATTCTGTGAAAATGGGTGCGGGAAGCTCTATCATGTTGTAGGAATCAATTCTTACACCCGGTATTTAGTTGTGGTAACTACCACTTTTATAGCAAATCCAGAAATGAGTCACTAATCACAGTTGCTTTAGGAAAGTGAATAGGGAAATTTCTTGCACGATATTCCACAAAAAGTATGAACTCTTGTAAAGTCATATTGCTGTGTGCCTTTTAAATTCTGAGCGAAGCTCATGATGCACTGTAATTGTAGATGTGGAAATTTAAAAATATTGTTTATAGAATGCTTCCTAATGTTGCGACGTCATTTTAAGAACTGTTGTTCTTCAATTCAATTAGCATCAAAAGCGAAACACTAGTAGTGTATAAGAAAACTTGAACAATTAGTCAGTCCCCTGCTGATAGTGTAAGTTGTGACAAAGTAAGGGAGAGGAATAAATTTTGTTGTTAACTTTTGAAACTTCACCATTCTATTGCATCCTTTGTATTCTATCTTTTCATCTAAGAATAAAGGTAGAATATTTTACATAAATTAACGTATTGATTTTAAAATAATCAACTGAGATTTTAAGTATGTTCAAAATATTTTTTTTATTTTTTCGAATGTATTGAAAACGACAAATTTGCTAACCTTTTAGTTTAGAATTATCTGTTTCATATAAGATTTAAAAACTAATGCTCTATAATCCGCTTTATGGTAAAACACAGATTTAAAAGCATTTTTATTATTCAGCATACCAAAAACATGTTTGACAGATCCATTTCATGATGTAACATATAATATTTGTCTCCCCCATAGAAAGGGAAAAAATTCACAGTACCAGTGATTTATCATTGAGCTAACTTTTCCAGATATAAAATCTGTAGTAATACAGCCGCAGTTCTATTGTCAGACATTTCTGATAAACCTACATTTCATGTATTATGGATTTCGATGTTTGAATTATCTGTGCGTTTTCGCATTTCTTAAATAATGAGCAACATATTTTTGGTCAAATATTTGTCATTTAGAGCTTAAAATAATAATGTTATAAAACATAAATTTCAGGTAGGACAATTTGCAGGCATAAGTTGTTATTTTTAATTTTCCGTTGATTTTAAATAACCTAAAATTATTTCATACCATTACATTGAGCAATTTTAATTAACACCAAATTGGACATTATGTTTCTAATATTAATCTATTTGCTGATGATTTTATAACGAGTAAGTATTATCGGGCTATAAAGTAATACATGACGTTTTTTTTTCCTTTTTACATTGATATGAGATTTGGGCTTATATTCCTTAAAGTTTACAGCAAAATTTTAATTTTAATAAATTAAATACATTATTTTCGAACACTAATTATTTAAAGGAAAGTTAAATTAATGTTTAAGACAAATATTTCTTTAGTGGCGATAATTCACGTACTAAGGAGCTGGAATTCTAAATATAAACTTCTACAATCTATAGACTCTATACATTTTTTTTTTATACTTTAGAAATTTTTATAACAAAATCACATTCATCTTACAGAGATCTAAACGTCTATCCCAATTTCTATTATTCAAGTTCTTAAAATGTACATTTTGCCAAATGCAAGTGTTATATTACATACAAAACGATGCCCGGATTATTATGAACACTTCAAAGCAACGATCGTTATTTTCATATCACTTGTCTAATCCTACGCTCTGTTACTTATTTCAAGAGTAAGTTCCGAAAGTTTTAATTTCGCATTCCTTAAATAAAGCTGTTTCAAATTCAGAATCCTTAGCTTTCTCTCTTCTTTTCTAAGCCTAATTTTTACATTTTATTCTACTTAGTATCTTTCGTATACATTTATAGTATACCGCCGACAATATTTGTTAAGTCTTATTTTCTCATTTTCTAACTAAGTGTTATCATACCTTTTATGTTTTCAGTTAGACAAACTGGGTACAACTGTTTATTACATTTTTGTTTAGTACGATTTCTTTCTAAATAAACCACATTTTTCAGGCATTTCCTCACCCTCTTGATTTACATAGCATTTCTAATCCTTAAATATTCCCTAATGTATTACTCCTTTGTTGAATGTAACTGAAAATGAAACCATTTTTTAGGAGAGCTTTTAACACGGAGTTACGATGCTTATCATAGCCTCAACAGAAATTAGCTAGTTTCGTCAATTTACTTCATTTTCAAAATGCATAATTTATTTTGCAGTAAATTTAGTTGTTCCGTGAAGGGTGCTTGAATATAACTATTTCAGTCAGAATGGATTATCAATAGCAGAAATATCCGGGCATCGTTAGTGAAATGTTACGGACGTCTCACACATTTAGTGAACATCAGTAATGGCAAATAACTATACATATTCTCCATATATATATTCTATACAAATAGATTATACATACTTAGTATAACTATACACTTTTTGAAAAGCAGAATAGTTACAAAAGGTGTCACAAATGAGTTTACTAGAGCTTCCAAGCTGAGTATATAGTTTTTAATGCCTAAATCATTTGTTACCTAAATACTTTTAAACATAATCTTCAAGATTTAGTTTTAACACAGCCCTATTTAATGCTAATGAGCATTTATAGTAATACACGTAATATTCTGCAATTATTTGTTTTGATTCTGGTCTCAGGCTTAAATTATATAAAAAATAAATAAATAGTAAGTAAATCATGATATTTACTAATTAAATTTAAGTCCAGCAGTAAGGTGCTGATAACATAAGTTTTAAAATACAATGATGTACATGGCAAGTAAAAAAAAATGAATTTTCTTTCTTCAGTGTATCAACAAGAGAAAAGCGTTGTTGCTAATAAAATATTTTTACTTGACAAATAACTTCATTTAGATTTTAAATATATCCATAATATTTCAAGCTCATAAAGGGAAATTTAATATACAAAACATTACAATCAAACAAGTCAAAAGAAGATGTTCGGGTTAGTATTTATAATGCAATGAATTGCAAATTCAACTAATCAGTTATATTTTATAATAATTATGGTGAATATTATTCATCATTCCTTTTATTCATCTTACTTTTTATTACTCATAATACCCTTTTTTGAACCTGAAAAGAAAGTTGATAAACAATCTTTAAGCACACTTCATTTAAATTAACGCTTCTTTTTTTAAAACATTCAAAATCATTTAATCGACTTGTTAAAGATATTTTTTAAATATACATATTAATTTAAATCAACGCTTTCTTTTCTTAAACATGTAGATACGTAGGCAAATTTTATAACTTTCAATGATACTTTTAAGATATTAACAACTTTTCAACAATTTATGGGTTAGTAAATTATGATAGATAATGGTATTATTTTTCTATATATCGTAAGTATACATTTAAAACCTGTCATTAGTATCCTAAAGATTATTTGTTTATTTTTATAACTATGCTGCTCATACAAATAAAATATACAGGTCATGTGCAACACAAAATTACATGTATAAATATTTAGAATATTTTTTACGAAATTCGAAACGAAATATTTTTTGTGAACAGCATACTTTTCAAAATAGATGAACACAAAGACACAGTTTCCATTGTTATGAATTTATGCTATCAAATGTAAAATTCAGAAATTGAAGGGCTAAAATTAAAGTCTTGTATAATATCAAGTAAAATAGTATAAAGTACAATAATGCCATAAAAATATCTAATTTAGATCAAAGAATATTGTATATTACTAAGCTTGTTGTGAAACAGTTTTTGATTCATAAAACGCATACGTTTACTATAAGTTACATTTGCATATATATTTAAACGCAAAACGCAAAGGAAAGTACGAGCTGGTAAGGGAAATGAATAAATTTTGCTGCAAAGAATATTGTTTTATTAATTTTTTTAATATTTAATGTCCACGTTCCCTCTTAAAATTGTTATTAGAACATATTTAAAGGTATCAGAGGGGCACGTGTAAAAGTTCTACCCGTTTTTTGGATGCAGAATGTGATCTGATAACTTACTTCGAAGATAGCCCCCCAGTGAATAGTACCTTTTACCAACAAAAGGTGGAGCAGTAAAGCCTATAAAGGCACTCATATCAATCACTAGAGATCATGCGCTTAATGGGTAAAAATGGAGAACCGCAATAAGTATCTTACTGTTTACTGTACGACTTAAACAAATGCAATATGGAATCCGCAGCTTGGCGTAGTATTTCTAAGACGTAAGAAGAGGATGCAGTTTTTGCTAAGATATATATCTGTTTCAGATATTCTAAGATGAAGAAAGATGTACAGGCTAGTGACATACTGGATGTTCATCTGTGGTTTCCGATGAAATCCTAGAGCATACCATAAAAATTAATCATATTTAATCTCCACAAACTAGAAAACATTCTCGGTACACATAACAATTGTAAAAAGACGGGTGCATATAGCTAAATTAATCAAGAAATTCGATCAATGAGTTCCAACCAGTTTTTTGAAAAGCAACGAGAGAATATATTCAATAACTGTGCTTATCAGGTTTATCGTTACAGAAGCGAAAAATTCTTTTCGGAACGAACTGCAGTGAAAGATAAAAAATAGTTATCGTATTTGTGTGCTGAATTACAGAACTGTATGGTTAACCTCGAGAGAAAGACTGCATCCCAAAAGTACTTTTAGGTATCAAGCGATAGTATACTAGAATGTAACCGAACAATAAATGCTGACTTCTATTGTTTACAATTGGACAGACACTGAAGGGAACCGGCAATTAATCAGCTTTCATTCTTCAATCCCAAAGCCATTTATCTTTCACCAAGATAATGCTAGACCTCATATTGTTTTAATTACTCAATAAAAATTATTGGACCTTTGAATGGAAAATATTCACCCATCCAGGAATGTATATTAATATACACCCTTTGCCTGTTTTTCTAAACGACCATCCCCTTTCAGTTAAATCATGTCTCAGCACTTACCTTATTGTGACTCTCTACATTATTGCTTGCCTCCTCGGAGGGATACTGGATTGTTCAATTTCGTTTTACTCTTTCCTCTCCTGTTACAAAGATTTTTTCATCGATCACCTCAAATAGTTGACCTTGGAAATCATACACAACATACCAAAATGTACCATCAAGATTTTAACTGGTTGTAGCAAAACTGCTGATAATTTAGGCAGTGGAATTCATATTGAGACATTTTTGCCAACGTAACACGGATTGCTGTTAGTTTTTCAGAAGCAAATTAACAGCAACTGACTTGAAACGACAGTGGAAGATAAAATGAGCGTTTCCATCCTACAAAAGTTAAAACTAATTTGGCTGCTCCATGATGTCCATCTACAGTGAGTTAAATCTCACGTAGACATTTACGGCAATAAACTAGCGAAAAAAATAACAAATAAGGGTTGTACTCATTTTACTCCCTCATCCTTCAACCGTAATTTTTTGGAGCTATTCTCCCAGCAATACTCACAAAATGTAGTGGAGTGGTTGGCACCCCCACCCATCACTGGTATCTGGGTAGTGGGCCGGGAATGGCTCTAAACCTTAAATGAAGGAAAGATTTGCGAACTGCGCTTTCACGACTGGCAAGTCATATATAAGTCACTATATCAAGTGCTCTCTTTATATGAAGACAGGAAAGTCTTTGACGCCTGCACCAAATGCCAGTGACACCAGGCTTTGGTTAGATATAATCTTGGATTGTTTAGACCTCTTAAGAGAGGACATAGTTTCCCGTCCCGTTCTTATTCTCGACTTTCATAGGGTCAATGGACTTTTAAAGGATAAGCAACTACAACAACCATCTCATCTGTTCATGATAGACCATTTTCATTCTCGAAATCTTCGATAATGTAAAGAACGTGAAAACAGCATTTCGATATTTTTATCTTTTTACCTCTAGACCAAAGAAGTTTGATCGGTGTAGGATACACCTGTTAACAAGTAGATGGCAAGAAGTAATATATATATTTAGTGCTCTCTGATTTCTTTTTCCCGCTTAAAAATGGGTAGAACTTTTGCACATATAAATAACATATCACTACAAGGAGCAGGAATTTGAATAATCCATACTAATAAACCTCTGTTACATGAATATTCACTTATTTTTTTAGTCATCTCTTAATATTTTTTCCATATATGTTTCACCTGAAAAGATATCCATACATAAAATAACTTTCTTATTGTCGATTGTCATCAGATAGGGTTTGGTTTCAAATTTATTTAAGTGTTACGAGTTTCAATGTTTCAAAAAAACTTAGGTCATGATTATGTTATTTGAATTTACTTAACGTACTTTAATTGCATTTATAGTAACTTAAATTTAAAATTTCAGTAATAGCTTTTAAAAATGAACTAAATTCCTGCTTCGAATTACATCATATGTGTTTGCCAGTTATAATATTATAATAGTTCATAATTTTAATTTAAATATAATTATAATAATTCGTAATTTTAAGCATATAACTAATAGAATATAATAAAATAATAAATAATAAAATTATATGAAAGTACGTAAGTTTAAGGGTTACTTTTGAATTCAACGATCCTAACCAATATCATAAAAGTTTTGATGTTCCGAGTTTATGGGCGATTCAAATGCATGCCTTATTTACAACATTCAGAATAGTAGCGAAAGCGCATAGTTTAGTGGAAAGAGTTGTTAACGAGTGCTTAATTTTAACTAAAAGAAAACTTTATTCACTATGCCTTTGATGACGCAGACTTAAAACTTCTACCATATGCAAGAACAGATTTTAGTGATAATTTTTGTCTTCTGTGGAAGCACTTGACCTATGATTACAAATTTTACTATTCAGCCCATATAAAAATATATATATGTAATAATTTTTTATTTCACTATCCACTTTGTAAACCTTCTTCCTAAAAAAGAAGTATAATTTTGTTAATTCCTAATAGCATTGAATTATAAAACATTTGCTTAAAAGCTCATTATCCGTATCTTACTCCTAGAAAGAATAACTTTTAATAAAGCTCGGTTTGATTGTTAAATTCATAGAATAAGATAACAAAGGTAACATAAAATAAATTTATCTTACGAGATATGGTAATTTTTTATAAAGCATTGAGCTCTAACTTTTAGCAGTAAAGTTTCCTTTAGTATCATAACATCATCATCATATATGAATGCATATTTTTATGTAATAGATGTAAATAATATTTTCATATTCTTTGTTTCAAGAAATAGTAAAGTATATGCAGAGTACGTCGAAAAAATATGAATTCAATATACGTTCGGATATGCGAGGTTATTACACGAAATGTCTCAGAAATCTGAAATCCTAAGAAATATAATCGATCTGAAAGTTACCGCTTTAAAATAAATGATCGGCATTCATTCTTCCAACATTTTTACGGAATCAAAATCGCAATAACAACCTTGTATTTAGCTTACATATATTAAAACACTCAATCGATTTCGAGGGCAGCTAAAGATCCCTCCTCATCAGGAGAACGAAGATGAAGACGAAATTACTAGACAGGGGGAAAAGGAAAAATAAAGCATCGGCAAAGGAGTCTCAGAAACACGTGGTCGTTATCAGATTTTGTTACACTGGCCGCCTACTTTTACGAGGGTATTCCAGGTTCAGACGTGGTGCGTAAGTTGCGCCTCGCTCCCTATTTTTTGACTTCGCTGATTTTTTTCCCCCGTTTTATTCTATGTGTTATATGTTTGATCAGATAGCCTGACTCAGTAAAAGTAGGCGGCCAGTGTAACTCTGATTCAAAATCCGGTTCCGACCATGTGCAGTTCTGATAACGACTACGTGTTTCTGAGACTCCTTTGCTGATGCTTTATTTTTCTTTCTTTTTTTCCCCTTTCTAATAATTTCATTCTCCTGATGAGGAGGGACCTTTAGCTGCCCTCGAAATCGATTGAGTGTTTTAACATACGCTAAATACAAGGTTAACGCTAAATACAAGGTTTTTATTGCAATTTTGATTGTCACATTGACGCGTTTCTCTTTTATTCTACTTTCATGGAATTTTATATAATTCATATAACTGCAGCCTACTGAATATTTATTGAAAATTAGTTTCAATGTATTTTGAATTTCAATTTTATTACCTCACTAAACAGGTACCTCATTTATAAATGTTAGTGGTTGGACATATCTTTCATTTTATATAACATTCTACATACTTTTATAGCAATTAAGAAAAGTATCTACAGTAGAACCTCTATCTATCGTTCGCCATTTTTGATTTCGCATAAAGTTTTGTATAAATTTTATTTTAGCCCTCATCTATTGCTCCCCGAATATCTTCTTACCTCGGGATATTTTATTCCTGAGGAATAATTTAAGAAAAAAATTTGAAGTAAAACACTTGCCTATTTGAGTTACCATCTCTTTGAACAATAAATCGGGCAGCACAGTAATGCAATAACATTATTAGTATTTTTTCCGAATGTTAGCTCATCGCAATACATTTATTTTTGTTTTTATTACATTGTATCTTTTTATTTTTCAGAGGTTTTGTAGTGAGTTCACTTTTGCTCATCCAGAAATATAGAGAAGGAACTTTAAGATGCAAAAGAGATGGTGTTGAGCTTCGCCGCAACATATGAAACTTTACGAAAAAATTCAGAAGTTTTTCTTGTTCCAAATGGAACTCAAAGGTATCAAAATGTATGTTTAAAGCAGGAAAATTTCTGTTAGGATGCAAAAATTAATGCACGATTTATTTTTAAAACAAAAAAGGTTTTCAGTGTGTTGTATTCATATTGACAGTAATAAATGTCGATTATTTATAACGTTATTTTTTGTTACGTGTACTTTTTCACACTTAATCGTTTTCTCATTTTCATATCCTTTCACTCCAACCTTTTGAAAAGAGGCACATACAGATTTTACGTGTTTCAAAAAATCAATTTTTTGTATTAATTCTGAGATTATTAGAACTAGAAATTTATTATTATTAGTCAGTACACTGTGGATATTTCACTGAAAATTATATCTGTAAAACACAATGTAATTGTCTTTCTTCGAGATGACTGCAAAACATTATAAATAGTCTACTGATGTTCTTTCTATTTTGAAAATAAACAAAACTTCTTGACTTAAAAAACAGTCTGAGAAGGTACAGCTATTATATAACCTATACGCATATTCGTTTAGACAGGTCCAGGTACATATCTATGAGAAATTCCTGTATAAAGAAAATAAAATGGCTTTGTGGCGGAAATTGATGGTATAAGATTGATATGAAAATCAAATAATAGATATAATAGTTGCATTCTGAGAATTAACAATAAGTTTTTTTTAGTTAATCTGAGATATTCAAGGCTGCAGTTTCTAAGATTTATGAAATGAAAATTGTATTAAAAACTATTATTTTTATTTATTTAATTAATTAATAGCATAAAACGTTTAGCACAAATCAATTATTAAAGTCTGAAAAATTACAGTAGAAAGAAAATTTTTTTACTTAACAAAAATTTAAAGCAAGGCTGAAAATAAAAACAAAATAACGCAGTTTTGGCATGATATCCGAATTATTTAATAGTTTGCGATGAATACCTAAAATAATAAGTAGTAAGGTAAAAACAGATATAATAATCTTAAAACTGTAAAAACAGATCTTAGGACGACATGGAGGTAGATTGAAATAATTCATGTGATCAAGTCAAATTTCAAACAGAAGCTTACTTTAGAAACGATACATAAACAGTTAAAATCAGTTGTTCATTTTTATCATCTAATCGTACACGAGACATGAAACACTTATGCCTCATTTTAATCGAGCAGAAAAGTATATTATGCGTACTAACGTTTTGAGAAAGTATTTGGCTTTTAAGTATTTAGAATAAGAAATGGTGGAAATATTAATTAAAAAAATAGGTTAAAACTACGCATCTGAGCCCTCCTAAATTTTATTGAAGTAAAAAAAAATGTAGATGCAGATTTCTGAGACATCTTTAATTGCTCCAAATTATTTAATATCATGAATGGTTTGTAATAGAAACATTAACAAGTAATAAAAGACATTAGAATCCAAATATAAACTCGTATTTTTAAATATCTAAATGGAATAAATAATACTATGTTTATTTGTTGAGATTATGCTATTTAGTAATAGTCTTATCAATCTGTAAAAAAAATTCAGAGAAAGCATATTATTAAATTCAAGAAAGGCTCATTCATTTCAAGGGAAAAAAATAGCATTACAAAGTATTTGCCTATAATATTTCACATAAAGAGTATTTTAATTAGTAATCACATAAATTATGATTTAAATTCACACAGCATTTTTAAAATAGAGAGGAATGTAAAAAAAAAAAAAAAAAAAAAATATTAGCCCAAAACCTGAATATTCTCTCTTCTGTGTCAGAAAAGCCTACTTTAAAGTTCGTATAATATAATTCAATAAAAATAAATAAGTTACGTTTCGATATTAATATATAAGCCAAGAAATCTTTTTTCACTGCCACAAAATGTAACATAACTTTTTATTTCATTAAGTATTACTAAATGCATTATTATAACTTTAAATGATCGATGAATAAAATTTAAATTCCTTTAATTTGCGTTTTCAAGTTATATTACAAAATGACAATGCCTCAGAAGTGTCTTGAGATATGTATACCTCTCTTTCATATGAGAAACAAGAATATTTTCAAATGAATTTAAAATTATGTGCAGTTAAATATTTGTGCTAATACAGAAGAGTAAATGTTTCTTAAGTATAAAAACTCGATAAAAAATTCAAAAACTGCAGAAAATACGCATTTAATTAAATGCCTTATTTATTAAATACTAAAACAGGAACAAAAATCGATAAACAATCAAAAATAAATTTGGAAGCGACAACATTGTTTTTAACAAAGGATAATTTTTAGATAATCTAAATATTCACGGCAACTCACTTTTCAAATTTTGCTTTCGCTTTTTAATGAATAACTGCATTAAAATAAAGACATTTATAGGCGATGTTTCTTACATAATGTTACTCCATTGTAATAAATAATAAGATAAAGATGCTGCTTTTGTATAAAAATACTGAAAAATAAAGTCTCACTCATGGAATGTGAAGTATCTGAGATATTAAAAATTTATAGTTCTGTACATATAACTTTAACATGTATGTTAACTATAACCATGTGTTTAAAATGTAATGCTTTTTATAGTACAAAGGAACATTTCTTTGATATCTATACAAAATGGAAAACAGAATATGCTGTTGAAAAAAGCAATGTCCAGTGAAGTACAATGATAATTTACATAAACAAAAAAATATAAATCAAAAACAAAAACGAGCATAAAATCTGTTTTTGAATTCAAATATTTTTAGTATCACACGCTCGTTGACTGACTTTCAAGAATAAATAACATTCATAGATCCTGTCGCTATGGATGCATTTTCCAACAGGTTAACAGTGGCACTTCTTTGAAACGTATCTTAGTCGCAATACACGAAGAGGAATCGCCGGCTTCCTAGCAGCACGTCGATCCATTCCTCGCGGGAATTATCTATCATATAGCGGTTTCAAAAGTATAAGTTACATTAAAGGAAGGATTGTCAAACGAGTTCTTGCGGATGTAGTCGGTTACTGTATCTTCGGCAGGATCGCCAGTCTTGAAAGTGGCTAATTTCGGTGGTGGTCCCCATTCGTCTGTTGGCTGCATCAGGAGACTCATTTTCTAAACACAAGAGAAAATCACGTGTTTGTAAAATTTCAACAAATAAGTATTAATAATTACATCTCTTACTTATCTGAAATTCTGATTCGCATGATTCTTAAAGGAATATTAACAGATGTACTGTAATCGAAGTTATTCATTTATATTACGTATTAAAGAAAACAATGTCCATTAATAGGTGCCTACTATGCTTCAACGAGGCTAAATAAATACAATAAAATGGGTATAGATTTGTTTTACGACAATTGAGGTAAACAGTAAATTCCCTTTTTGTTCTAATGAGTAAGTATTTTAAATACTCGTCTAGAATGTTTTTAACCAGCTTTTAATTTTATGCTAAGCTTAGCATCTTCAGTTTCAGATTTATTGTTGTAAACATTCTGGCTTATTTTCAGTTTCATAAAGTACTCGGTTTGCAGTTTTCGCTCACTGTTTAATATTTAGCAAAATTTGAATCCTAATTTTCACTCGGAATAATACTGCAATGTTCAATTTACGAGTAAATAAAATATGACAGAAAAAAGGACTTTTTTAAGGATTTGATACGATAGGAAGAATTATTTCGGGGGAAACAGTTTGAGAAAAATCTATTAAACTCCATATATAATGAATGAATTAGAAATAAGGCTACACTTTGGAAATAAATAGTGTTCAAAGGAAATAGTAAAACGTGCATTAAATTTGAACTTTCATGTTTTCATTTCAAAATAAGAATTATGTACCCGAGTTTATACTATCATGCCCAAAATGACGTTGTACATAGTAGAGCAAGTTAAGGTTGCAACACAGGGCATTTGCGTTTGCAGTCATCACCGATGCTGTAACTGTTCATGGCCCAGAATGTCCAACAGGTTGCAGAAATCTCCTTTTAAATAAGCATTGTTGCCATTCATTGTGCGAATGTGATGAAAACATTTGGGAAATGAAAAACTAGTGGAAATACAGAAACATTAGAAACGTCCGAAATGGAGAAAAGTTTCACCCAATAAAGTAAGCTGGTTCGTATTGTTGTGCATTATTCTTCAGTCTAAGTACGTATTTAATTTTTCAATGGCATTGTGCCATTTCCTTTAAACAACTTAGGTATCACGCAATACGATGGAATACGTAGCCATATTTCTGACTTACCCTGTAAAGTTGTCTGACGCAGGCAAAAACAAATGTTTAGATTAACATCAATAATATTCTGTAGAGTATTGTATTGTGAAATAAGCGCAAAAGTTCACCATGTGTGCTTTTGATCGATTTCTTAAACAACAAAGAAATATTCATAATACAATAATTTTAAACACAATTCATTTTCAGATGTTATCGCAAAAATATTGCAGTGCATTTCACATAATATCTAAATTACAAAGAGTCTGCGGGGAAAAGGGAAACAAAGGAAAAAGAAATATTATATAGAATATTAATAGAAATAATATTGACAGTCACTCCAACTTGTGTTAGTTTAAGTCATCTATAGTGATAATATATAAGAATACTAAGTGATCGGATCTGGCATTAATTTCCAGTACGCAGCCAGATTGAAGAAACATGGCATCTTTAAAAAGTTTAGTGGCATTTTAAAACTTGGAAATCTCTATCTTCACTTGATGCACATCAAAGCAACGCACTATTTAAAGGTACATATACCATGTTTTGAACAACTGTGTGCTTTAGTAACCAAAAGACATCGTAAATTTTGTATTATGAATCATACCTCTCGGAATGGTCTCTTGGTGATAGTGCAAAGTTTGTAGAACATCATGATGACAATTACAGCCACTGGAAAGAAGGCTATGACCCAACCTACAGCATTTGCCCAAGCAGGATACACGTAAGTGCCACTTTTAGCAGGTGTATACTCAATCCAGTTGAATACTAAAATAAACTAAAAATAAAAGACACGAATTACTTGCTTAAAAGTAACAGCTAAATTGCATGTTTAGACAAAACCAATGAAGTAACTAAGTGAATAAGTTTTTGCATACATGTTTAGCCTTTTAACTAGATTAGTCAAATTTTTAAATTTACTATTTTTTTGGGTTTATAGCTGCTTACTTGCACAGCATTACTGCATTATTTGTACAGCATAACAATCTATGTTTACCGTGTTGTTATTTACGTCTTTTTAATGTGCAACTTGTTTGTTAATGGTAATGTTTCATGCATTAAGTACGTGGTCAATACTGTGATTTTTATGTTACCAAATAGAGTATAAATAATCTATAAATATATTATATGTAATGTTCTCTGTGATATTGTAATTTAGATATAATGATGCAGAAAAACTGATAGAGTAGGTGAAGAAATATTGCGTTTTATAATTCGAGTAGAACGGATTTTTTATTTTACTTCATATTCCATAATGAATGGCTTTAGGATTTGATTTCGTTTTCATTACAGGATTAAAGTTGCCTTGTATCATTTAGATATAAAATTCTTATCACTATTATATTTATATAAAACTGTTAAAAGTTATATATAGATTAAAATGCGTTAATAATGATAATAATGCAAATAATAAATGCATATAGCAAAATGGGATTTTCGTAAAAATAAATTAAACGTTTAGAGAAAGTTACTTTTGCTGAGGTAAATGGTTATATGATTGAAATCTTTTTTTAACCAACAGGAGAAGATACATAGTATCGGATGTAACGATTATAACCAGAATATGGTATTAAATATGAAAATGAAAAAGATATTAAATAGCTTCTTCTCTTGATGGATATTCTGACCAATTGTTTTTATTGTATTAACAGGTTTCTTACATTTCAATAAGTAATTTTATTAATTTTTCTAATGTGATTACTACATATTATGTACTATAATTCCCTTCTTAGATTAAAAGCAAACTCAAACATTTACTTCCTATATAAATGAGAGAAGAAACGGGAAAAATAGGAACAGTTGTTTGTTATTTACTTTAAGGCAAACTGCCCGTCCTTATATACATATATTCTGTTTCATAAACATTATAATAAATTCGGTCTTTGTAAAGATATATTTGCAAATTTTTGAACCACCAAGCGCACTTTCATGCACACACACACACACACATGCATATGTATATATTTATTTAATTATAAAACATTATTTCCTTGAGAGTAAAAATTAATAAATCAAATGCAAGTGGAAGTTTGAAGAATACGAATTTTCTGTCGTTTATTCTTTAAATATGCAATATTTAAGAAACAGAGTGTTCCATAATATGTCACGATGGCAAATACAATGATTTAATTTTAAAAACGCATATATTAATATAATTTTTGCTGAAATATTTTAAAGAAAATTTAAAGAATTTGTATTTTATAACCATTTCTGTATTTACTGCGCATAACTGAAATAACAGCAAAAAAACTTTAAAGGCATCTAAAATAGTAAAGCAATTTAAGTTACATCCTCATTTAACATGTCCTTCAATGCGGGTATGATTGCTCTAAATGTATGTAACAGTTTAAAAAATCCGATTATATCAGATATATGTTAGAATGACACCAGACATATGTAAAACAGAATTATATAAAACAGACGTATGTAAGACTTTAGAATCAAGAAGAGCTATGCATTCTTAAATATAAGCGAAACTCGTTTTTACTAGCGCAGTTATTTTCACAAATGTTAGAATTATCAGCTTTTTTTAATTACACGTTTTATTACATTAAAGGACACACTTAACATAGTAAATAAAATATTGCAATTGAAATATGAAGGAAATGTAATGCAAATTAATAATTTGGCTAGGAATTAAACTTGTACTGCCTAGTTAGAAGTAATTTTGGAGCCGTAAACGGAAGACGAAAAAATGGCAATAAAGAAAATTTGGAAATATGTTTTGGATGACAAAAGAAGTATAGCACTCTTAGGCAGCTTTAGCTTTTTTAAAAAGGCAAGGAAAAAATACTCGTATCATCATCGAAGTCAGGAAAATGACGGAAGGATGAATCAACGGCCTGTTCTCCTTCGTCATCTGTTGCCCTTGACGGCGAGACATGAACACTGGACCGTTGTGCGCTTAAGAAATTAGAGCAATAAGTGTTTGCAGAACAATCACTTTGTTTAAACCACGTGCATCGAAACCACGATTTACTTTTAGTTAGCAACAACGCAAGTTTCACAACCAGACTTCAAGACTTTTGATTGCGTGACCTTGAAAATGGGAGTGGTGGGTCATTATTTCTAAAGGTCTATTCGCGAATATCCATTCTGGCATTTCGGTTTCGGGTCGCACTCAAGGTATCTCTGAGAACTATATATTTTTCCTTTAGTATTAGTTAGTATGAAGACCAACAGATGAGATTTTCAAAACTGTTATTAAAAAAAGTTAACATATCTGAGCTTATATTAGCGGCAAACCATACGTACATAAAAGTACCTAAAAGTATCAATGCAAACTATTTTCGGTTGCTCTTCAGTCTTCTTCAAATTGAGATTAAATATTTAAACAAAATGTTTGAAACCTGCAAATCAAAACAGATAATCTCAGGTCTTTGCTCCATCTTTGCATATTAGAATTCTGGATATTTTCCAGGCATCCAAGATTTTAAACATTCATATTTTAACAAATTTAATCTATTCTTAAGAGACCTGGTTAACAGGTAAGGCCCTAAGTAGATCGTAAAAGCTTCGGCGGAATCCATGGTTCTTTTAAGAGGCTCCATGGTTCTTTTAAGAGGTTCCATGGTTCTTTTAAGAGGAATCCATGATTTTTCTAATAATATAGAATTCAATCTTTTCTTACGTTTTTGAAATTATTCTACAAGATTTGAAAACTAAAAAATCTTAATCAAATTTGCGATCTAATAATATTTGTCTAATATTTTATCAGAATTTCAGAGCACGTATGTAGATAATTATTGAAGAAGTAGATGAAAATAACTGATAACATTTTCCACCAGAATTTTGCCCATTAGCAAGAGGTAGGATTCGATATATTTTCTAATTAAAAATAATCGTTATGAAAAGTTTTAGGAAGCGTGTTTTCAAAACTTATTAATATTGTTATATGGAGTAAAATTTGTCAATGCAACGTATATATTTGTATGGCATCCAAATAAATCATTCTAATTAGAATCAAAATTTAATACAAAATCGATGACACCGAAAACAATAAAAATGTGTGGATATATATGGCAAATGTACTGTACCCGAGAAAAGGATAAAAATTAGAAACAACTGTTTCTGTTAGTAACATAAATTCCGAAAATATGGCAGTACCTTTCTTTTCTACTATAAATGCGAAAATTAAGCCTGAAGAATAGTACGCGCCTATGTAAGTCCGAGTCTTCGACTTGAAGGGTAATCTTACCGAAGTGTTCAAAGTGTCTGAATTTCTTGGGAGTAGGAACCGCACGTTAGAATCCAAGAAAATTCAAAAGCCTTTCAAATAATTTCAAAAATAAGTACACAGATTTTCACCAGAAAAAAAATTGAAATGAATTAATGAAAATGGCACATTTTTATGTAATTAATGTAATAATATATAAAAAAAGTAATTCTTATTTTCTGTGCTCTATAATCGGTGAAATGAGTTTTTATGATATGCAAAATATTGTGCGATGAAACAAAACTCTCTTTTTGCGACAGAATGTTTTCTTCTTGCTTTTCTCAGCAATTCTCCTCTCATTTGTAACTTACATAATTTGTTATTTTTGAGTAGCATAAACGCCTAACAGACTTAGCAGCCACTTTCCCTTAGATAATCCGCCATGAAGAGGCATCCCTCCCCTTAGGCAGATAACCCTCGATTTAAATTCAAGTCAAATTTAAAATAAACCTAACAGATTTAGTGGTGAATTATCTCTGTGTTTGGAAAGAACTGAAAAGTCTTAGAAGGTTTAACAAACCTTTTATTAAATCAGAATTTGAACATAAAACGTCTTTCTCGTGCACACAGAATCAAGCGGAACAGCGGAAAAAAATGTCGAATTGCTTCCCCCATTTTATTTTCGCTTAGGGTGTTTAATTTCATGAAAAGCACGCACATGAAGGCTGACTTGAACTACAGTCTCAAATGATGTGGAAATGCGAACGAGAAGATAACAACTAGTTATAATCACCAACGGTGAGGAATAGAAATGGCCTTGAAATACCTATTTTAAAGCAACAGACTATAGTAGCTTCTTATTAATAACTGAAATAAAATAAATAAGAGGAAGGAAAAAACACAGTATTATTTTTAATGATATTCATATTTGACTTTTCTGCTGTCCCACTTGCCATTGCTCACTCAAAGTAATATGACAGTAACTGGCTGAAATGAACACTTTTTAGGGAGGGGGCTTTCTTAGACTCAAGGCGAAGAGTTTGAAATCGGTTATTACCCACATATTATAAATTAGGAATTTAAATTTCTGATGATTGAAAAAGTGTGTATCGTTGTATGATTTTAGCATCAATTACCAATTATGTTTCAAAAACATATCAGTTGTTTGGTGCAAACGAATGCCATTGAAGGAGAAAAAGAAACCATACTTTCGCTATGCTTGGAAAAAATGGTTAAATGTCAAGAAACGAACCATCATCGCCATTCTTTCGATGCAAGAATGAGTGAAAAGCAACTAAAATATCATGTCTATTATAGATTAAAGGATTAATACGTAACTGGAATCTGGATAATTAAACTAAAACGGAAATATTTTTAGAATGTGAAAATTTCCGCAGAATCTAAATAAAGAATGTTTTGGAATAATTATGGCAGCGGAGAGCTGTAAAGTAAATTTTTCAACAAATAGTGGTAGAGAGTGGATAATGTTTCCTAAATACTAGTCTCATATTCCTTGAATATGAGAAAATGAAATATCTTTCTTCTGTTGACTATTACATATTACTGAGTTCTTCTCTTAGAAGATACACAATAAGACTCAATGGGAGAAATGCTATAGATACACTAGGAATTCATTCATACTTGGAGTAGGATCTTTGAAAGGACAGGACTACGAACTTTATTTGAAGGACAAAAAGCAATGTGAAGAAAATTCATTTTCAGTAGCAAGCTTTTTCAGCACCACAAACTATGATGAAGCAAGATCACAGCAAGTGAAATTACATGCGAGTCTGAACATTCACATTAATCAAATCAATTTCAATTCAAATGGTTTTTTCGTTCTTAAATAATCATCTATAATACAAGTTTATAGATGATGCAAGTTTAAATTTATTTTGAACATTTTTGAGCAGCCCCAGATGAAGCTAATCCGATCCCTGTATTACTCAAGTATCGTTAAAACTTCTTTATGTTGCTGTCATGTAAAACAACCTTTTCTCCAAATTAATGAGTCTAAAATGGAAATTTAACATTTTATATTATTTAGATTTTTATACTGCATACACAATGCACAAAACACGACAGAGGAAGGCTCCCTATAGCTAATGCTTCAACCTATCATTAGTAATTATTTTGGAAAGCAAAATGCATTTGGTAGAAGTTGAATGACAGTGACTATTTCACAACTTTGTTCTGCCGAATGATACACACGAAATAATTTTGCTACACGTTTCATTATAAATTTTAACGGAATATTAGATGAGGAAAATTTACTGTCATATCTTCGAAATTAAATACTGCATATTTTATGTAACTTACAATAATGCTCTTTGTTAATTTCTGTCTTATTCCCCATTATATAAAAGTATACACATATATAAATACCTATTTTTAATAACTAAGAAATATTTCGAGAAAAGTAAAATAGGTTATCACAGTGAAATGTAATGAATAGGAATTAAAAGTGTTCTTACCACCAGAGTTGCTGGAGTCAGTATCCTCCACATTATTGCCCAAAATATCGACCAGACATAGGACCTAGAACCTATCATCTTTTCGATATCTCTTAGAAATCTTTCGGCACCTAGAAAAAAGAACAATTTTTGTTTAAATCACAAAATTATTTACGCCATTACTCATGTGAGCTTTACTGAATTTAAGAATCCTAAACTCTACTGCATGAATGATGTCTGAAAAAGTGTCTACGATTTGAAAAGGAAAAAAATATGATAGAAGTTTAAACAGTAAAGTTTAACAGTTTAAATTAGCAAAGAATTGTAAGCAGTATATCACAAGCAAGCAATGTATCACATATAAGCAATGAGTTATAAGCAATTTGTTAAGAACTAAAGCAAAATCTTGCAATCTCAACAGCCGTATGAATTAATTAGTGGATATTCAGCAAATTAAAACCTTGCTAATGCAAGCTACACATTAGTATTAAATAATAAAGCGTGGTTTCATAACGTAATATATTGCAATTTATTGGGCTCTGTATAAAATATATTGCAAATATTGTATTGCAGAAAAAAATGAAACTAAAATGAATTTCATAAACGATAATTACATTCAGTATAGTAGAATAACAAGACTAGAATAACAACTACTGCTGAAATACGTTGCATGTAATTACATTCAAAATTCTGTAGAACCTCTAAAAGATAAAAGCAGAGAACAAAAATTTTAAAGAAAGGAATGATTTTTTGCTTAATTAGGTTCAACAAAGCATCTCAGGGAAGTCATATGCTTGAACGGTTACCTGACGTGAAGGAAATTTGAAACATAATTATCTCGAATGAATAAACAAATTATCTTAATCTGCTTCAAAGCTTGGCTTACGAAGGTTATTATCACAGATAAATCCTTAGTATTCATAATTAAAAGATATTTATAACCAACTGTAAATTTATTTATTAGGATTGATCAAATTCCGTAGTTAGAATTTGTAAAATATTTTCTACTTTTGGAAAAAAGATCATCAAATTAATCATTAAAAAATCGTTATACAGAATTAAGCCAATAGGTTTTACTGGTATCATTTATTTAATTGAATAATGTATTTATATTCTAGATAAAATACTAATTTGCAGTAAAACGTTACCACATTAATTTCAAATTATTTGTCGCCGGCCAGATTCATTCGTTAAAACTATCAGCCATATAAAAGTTTTCATTTTGTTTTCTTTTCGTAAATCTCATCTTGAAAGAAACATCTTCCGATATATTTACTGTTTTAAGAAAGCAGATTTGGCATCCTGGCAAAATAAAAATTATCTGAAGGAAATAATTGTTTCAAACTTCATGCACCACAGATCAAGCGAATCATCTATGTTTCTTGAATAATTAAGTTTTAATTAACAACAAGGAGATTGCATATTATTAACTAGCACACTGCGAATGGTGAGCCTTAATTCTGCTTTTCCTTGCCATGCTTTCATATTTCCCCATTGTCTCTGTAGTTGAAGTTTGCAACTTGCAGCATTACATCGTAGTACACAGCCCTACTCCTGCATACTACTTACTAAAATAAAAGCGCAAGCATCCACATGGCAAATATATTTGAATAATATCACCTTTCTTAACATTTAATTTGTTTTTTGATAAATTTGTAAATTGTTCTAAGCTTTAAACTGGAATCAGCATAAGAAGGTTAGATCACAGTTGTTTTACTTTTTAAGATTTCAGTATGTTACTGAAGCTTTTAAATATCCTGTTAATTATTTGAAATTTTCAGGTTTCAGTGTTTTCATTGTTTTCATTTCAGTGAAAATCAAGTAATCTGTGAAAACGAAACTCTTATATTGCAAAAGAAATCCATAAAAGCTATCAAAACTAGGTCATTTTTGCTCTATTAGAGTGTTTCTGGATATATAATAATAAGACATATTAGCATTTAAATAACAGGAGGACGAAGGTCTAAAAATAAATTAAATAAAATTTCATTTTAACTATTAATGAAGTTTAAATACTAGAAAACTAATACATTATCCGGAAGAATACTTTAAAGCTAATAGTGGAAGCATGTTCAGTTCAAGACTGTTACAGGGAAGAATTTTAATGTTGTTTGTTTTTAGTACCTTGATTATACTAGTGTATTATATAATCACTTTGAATCCAAATTATCTGAAATTGATAAGGCTAAGAAAAGAATGGATGAGTCTTTACGTTCGCAAAATCGGATTAAACCACCTGTGGCTTGTCTGAAATTTGCGCTTAGAAAATGTGTATTACTTTGTAATTTAAATGCAACAGTATCTATTTGTTTTATAATGAAAATTAATTAAACGATTTTACTAGTTATAGTTAACGATGTATCCATTGATCTCTGAGAAAAGTTCGTCTTGCTATTTTACATATATGTATTAATCAAGTTTTTAGTTTTATATTTAATAATTTTACACAAAGGAAAAAATCAAGTTAAATTTGTGATTAAAAGTCAGTCCAAATTTTATATGTGTCTGAAATATAAACATATATTTAAATGTATTTTTTACAGATTTGTTGCTTACTGATATTATCATCACTAACAATCCCAAATTCGATTACCTTCTTAGATATCTCAGATATTTTATATTCTATACAAACATGTTAATTATTATTCGAAGCTCCAATTTAGGGACGTAGCTAGTCTCTTTCTGTGTAATGAAGTTAAGCGATATAGAGCTTCAAAAGTATACTGAAGATTTGTGTATTTTTCTTATTGAAATAAGATACTTTACATTATTCTTTCAAGTAAAAGCAATCATTCATAATTTAAAATGAAACATATACTTTTTCAGAAACATTCGAAACAAGTCAGATGAGTTTTTAACAAGCATAAAAACATTTTCTGAAAAATAAAAGAAACATTTTAAAAGAAATTTTTTTTAAAAAAAAGAAGATATGAAAAAAACTTCCTATGCAATCTTTCGAATTTATATGCAATGCTTCGAAATGCTACAAAATTAATTACCAAAATTGAGAATCAGAATATGAGAACATATTTCATATGAGAATTCAAAATTGCAATTATAAACAGCTTCTTTTTAGTGCTAAATAGCATGTAGTTATTGAAAATATTCAATAATTAGACTGCAGATTATCATACCATAATTCCAAGATACAAGAAGGCATTCACAGATAGCGATGATAAGAACAGAAAAATTGGCGGCATACTTGTCAAACAGTTGTAGCCAGTAAACACCAGCCTAAGAAGAAAACGCATTCATATTACTGCTTGCAATGTTTTCGGTTAGACAGAATATAGTAATACAAAGAATAAATGTCAGTTATTATATTATTAAAATTCTTCTGGCATAAAAAAACCTACATTTGTTGTGAAAATGATTCCTCCAGTATATCCCAAGATGCTCAGGAAAAATACAACCCATGTCTTCTTTTCACGGAGAGCAGGAAAATGATCCAAGATGGCCGTTGTAACAGTTTCTAAAAGCGCAAACTGTAAGAAGATGTTGTAAATATTAGTGTAACAATGATATATGTATTGGCAATTAGAAAAAATTTTGCGCCTTTCATTTTTGGATATAGTAAAAAAATATTCAGCTTATTTGACCATTAGAATTTAAACAATAATCTAACACTTCATTTTAATTCATATATCTGTAAAGTATATTTCGAGATCTGTGACATTTATTTGTGAAACACTGTGAATTATTATTTATTTATATTGAATGAAAAATACTAAGTCTACTACTCTACTTTTACAGCAGACTACTAGCATATTACAGTGCATTTGAAAACACCATCGTGATTTATCATACTTTTAAACATTCTGAAAAATAACAAATTTTTTTAAACTTTGCAGAAAGGAAATTTCTTACAGGTTTAAAATTTTGATATTGGATTTAATGCCATAAGATTTTCAAATGTTCTACTGTCGGGAAACTGAATATACACTATGTGTAAAAAAGGAAATCAAAGGTAGCGTCATATCTGCTGTAAATATTTTATAAAATTAACGCTTTGAGGAGAAATTTACCGAGAGAAAATTTCCACACAATGCCCAAAAGTTGTAAAGAAAAGTTGTTTCAATTCTTCTGCATATTATTTACACTTCAATACTAGTATAACAAACATTTTCTGTAGAAATAATGGGCCGATACGAGCAAGATGTGATGTTCAAGGGATTATTTGCAATACTTTTTTCTAATAGTGCAAAAATTCAAATGATATATTCAAATGACATATTTTGATGCAGTTGAAATTTTTTAATTATGTCTCTTTGATTATATATTAGGCATTTAATCAAATCTATATTTATTTAATTTTGGGGGAAAAAGAAATTTGTATATAAAAAAATTAGTTTTTTAATAAGAAATTTGTGTAAATAAAATTAGTTTTTTAATAGGGATTAAATGAGTATTACAGTGGGATGCAAGAAAGCAGAATGATATTTTTAAGCTAATTACAAAAATATTTCATTTAATCATAATGCACGGAAAACTAGAAAAAGAAACAATCATATTTTTATTCAAAAATAGCTATCCTCTAGTCGAGAATACTTGTAAGGGCTTTGCACCATAGAAACTCGGTCACTTCCATTGTCAGTGAAAAAGGAAATTAATAAAAGTTTATGATTTTTAATTTTACAACATTTTCTAATTATAAGCATGTACGTGTTCAGTCTGTAATAAAGTGTGATATTTTTGAGTTTATGAAATAGGAGAAATTTCCCACACATTCCATTATCACAATACCCTCCGGATCTTTCCATGACACATGTTAAAATATTTATTCGTAATACTACCTAATTGGGATATTTGATGAAATTCATGATAGAGAATAAATAAATTTATAAAACTTTAAAGCGTTAGGAGGCGATTTTAATTCTGAAGAAATTCGGATTTACCTGGCTGTCAAGGCCCAGGGTGAGTAGCATGAAGAAGAAGAGGAAGGCCCACAAGGGGGCTACAGGAAGACGGGCTACCACTTCCGGATAAACGATAAAAGCCAGGCCTGCGCCTTGGTCCACTACCTTGTCTACCTCGACGTTGAGCTCGTGCGCAAGGTACCCGATTACTGAGAAAATGACGAAACCAGCGAAGATGCTCGTTAGAACGTTGCTGATGGAGACGATCAGGGAATCTCTGAAATAGTAATAAGGTAAAATTCAGGAAAGCACGCTTTTGTTAATGATCATTGGCTAAAATTAATATTAACATACGAAGTTTATGTTCCTCCAGCTATAACAACACTCCCGCATAACTCATAGTGAAGCATACTAATAAATATCTATCTTACTCTTAAATATATACATTATGCTATCCATCCGTTCACTTATCTACCTAGTTCACATTTCAGCTTGTTTTGTTTGCCCCGTTTTTCAATATTTGTTAGGTTTCTTAATATTTTTATTCCAAAAGGGACATTAGTCCCGAATGGGATATTTAGTCTCGAAACGGCATTTTGTGTTGAATCATTATAAATGACGTATCATGTTTCAAATTGTAGCCAAAAAATTTTATCGCTCTGTATTATATTCATAGAAATTAAATAATGAAGAATCTGCAAGAATCTATAAATATTTGTAGTAGTGTGAAAAAACAACAGTACATAAAGCCATCAGATTTTGAATAACATAGTTCTTTACCCGAACATGGGCACGTGGAAACCCGAATTTTGAATTTCTTTTATTATCTATTTCATATTTTGTAAACCTTTAATGAATTTTGATTAACAAATTCAACGATTTCCGAACGAGCGGTGGCGCAACACTGTACGGATTAAAATATTATCTCAAACACGCGAGACCTTATACTACAATTCTAAAGAAATGCTGTTTTTAAATATTTTAAGATTTTACTATTCAACTGAATTTTATGGGACGTAAGTGCAAAGAACAAGAATTAATTAATAAATTTAGCAAACAAAACTTTAATAATAAAAAGGGAAAAAAAGTTTTGCAAGGCATTCTACTAAGAAAACTGTACATTGTTGTGATAAACTCAGATAAGACTAAGAAAAATAGAAAAATGTCCTCCTACACTTAACACTTCTTCGGAAATTCTAAGCGTATGCTTTTTTTAAACATTTTGTAATTTTGCTGTTGAACTGTATATGGCGTAAGTGGGAAGAAAATGACGCTTAAAATAATAAAGCTAAAAAGACAAAAAGGAATGAGTTTGCAGGAGCGAGTGTTAGAACAGATTTCAGATTTTTCACATTTTATGTCTCCCCCTTTTTTTCCCAATTTTTCAGATGTGGCTGCTTCGTTATGTAATAAAACAGAAGCTATCTTCTTGTCATTACAACCCATCACCTAACTATTGTTAATTTGCTGATTTGTGGGCAATTACATTTGTATCACTGAAGAAAGACTATTATATTATACAAATGTATCATTTATAAGTACAAATAGCAATAAGAATAAGAAAAGGAAATGGGATTGAATGCAGTTGGATCACATTCGGTAGAGATGTTTGATTTAATTATTACCTAAAAAAGGAATCAGTGGCATTAAAACTTTTAAAAATTAACTAAAACTGTATGTAAGATAAATCTGTGCAAGACTGGGATCTTTACATATTTATATACTTGCAATAACTAAATGGAGAATCAAGAGCGAAAGAGATCGGTGAAACCAAATGTATCGTTGTAGGAACTAACTTCGTAGTGTTTCTTCGCTAAAAGAAGTAGTTAAATTATTCAAAGTTCTCTAACGGAAATTTCGATATCGGTTAGCACGTAACTACCAAATCAATAACTTCTACTTAAATATAACTTCTACACCTACTTAAATCAATAACTTCTACTTCAGACTTTTAACTACCTTTTAAATTTATAAATACTATCTAATACTATTTTACTACCTTAAAAAAACAACTTAGTGTAAAAGTTTACGTATGTAGATTAAAAATAATATAACATGAAAAATGAAGCAACTTGGCAGTCCAATATGTAGCAAGTAAATATATAACAAGTAATTTTTATCTTTTGGCATGCGCATTAGAAAAAGTTTTGGAAATTTCTCTCTAACTTTGAAAGCATGCTCACTTACTTGTAACAATTATTGTGGAATTTGTTGTAGGAGGATAAAGTAATGAGGCCGCCCCAGGCAGGACTCAGAGCGAAGAAAATCTGGACGGCTGCGTCTCCCCATACCTAAGAGCAAATTATAGTATTTAAGAAGATATATTAATTACTTTAGACAAAACTTTAAACACAGGAATAGGAATGTTTTTAATAGATATCATAAATTTTGCTCTTGAGCTGCGAATTATTTCGGTTAAAATGTTTCATATAACACATGAAGCAGTCGTATGGAGGTGTATCAAACTGAAGCAGTGGTAATTCAGAAAAATTTAAAAACAAAAGTTTCGCTCTTTATTATTAAAACTTATTATTGGCTTTTTAGTTCTAGTTGCATCATCAGTGTTGTGTAAGAGTCATATGACACGGATTAGTCTCGAAATGACGTAGGGCACAAAGAGATTCTTAGAATAAAGAGGGGCAATCAATTTAAGCATTAAGGGGCTATTGTCAATTTAAATTATAAATTAGCTTAGGTATTTATATATTACACAATTTTGAAGGACCCGAATTCTGATTTCATAAATATTTAAATTAACTGAAAGTTTCTACATGTTTAATGAGCTTCGCCTTTATGAATCAAGCGGAAAAAACTGACCAAATAAATCCCATTATCTCAGATTAATACTTCAAAGCTTGTTATTGTTTACCGCTATCAACATTTGCACTAAACTTCACTTAGCACAGCCAGTATATAAAACTCGTGTTACACACATGTAACACTGAATTACATGACTTAATATACGCATATAATATTAAAAGTCCTGCGTGGCTTTTAGAAAACAAATTAAAAAATATCGTAATTTGCAGTTCAGTCGGCTGTGTTATACATCATCATTTAATCAGCAGGCGAGAATATATGTGAGAGGGTAGTATATAAGTTTGTATATTAGACAATGAAAACACCGTCGTGTTTGGAATCGAGGTGATAGAGGATAGCTTGATTCTGTGGCATAGTAGATAACTGGGACTCTTTCGAAGTATCACAAAATCACTTGCTAATATGAACAATTCCTATCAATATATCTTTTTAAGTAACATCTCTAATAAGGTATGGCACAGCGCATATTGGGGGAAATCTTCAGCCCACAATTTTAAATTACGCAGTTATATTTAAACAACGGAGAAATATAGCTTAGTGAAGAGATGTGAGTTACCAGAACATTGCAAGCGGTAAAAGAGAGTTCACTGAACTGAACTCAAATGATATTGCCGCGAGTGTCCGGCGTGTCGCCTGCTCGATAGAATAAAATCAAAAGGGCGCATAACATAATATCAGTCTGGACCGTGAAACTTCCAGGAGGGACGCAGGATGAGAGGAAAGGGGTGACCAAAAGTCACAAGGCCTGTGAAAGGCAAATCTTAGGACAATGAAACGGCAAGACTAGAAAAAGCGAGAGAGCGAAGTATCTTCATGTAAAAATTTCGGGAACAATACAACAGGTATACTAAAATGCAATACTAAAAATACAAAATAACAATACAGTACGAGATCAGCAGTAAATATTATAAACATCAGTACTAAAGGTACAGCAGCTACAGCAACAAAAGAAACAATGTAATATAAACAGAAGCTGTATACATATGTACAATTCATCAGGGGTTAGGTAGGGAAGTTTGAATCACGAGTGAGGTGAGCAGAGTATGGACGGAGATCACTGTCGTTACTGAGAACCTTATAATCAAAAATTTTGAAAGCATTTAGATGGTCACAATTCTTGGTCTGTTGTAAAAGTTTCTAATATCTTTGTTAAAAAATCTTCTATGCTATGAATTCTAAGATCTTAATGAAGCCTTTGTTTGGTGACATAATAGTGTGCGTTTGTAACAAGACTTAGATAGCGATTTTGCAACCTCTGCAGCTTGCAAATTTTATTTCTAGGTATAGTTCCCCGCGCGGGTGAAGGGTAGGTGATAACAGATCTGAGGACCAAAATATACAATAGATTATTTTTGCTTTACGTCGAGATTGGAATACTTCCCAATTAACGGCATTAGGCTATTTATAACGCCTATGTCTTTGCTTCGAGTGTTGTTCATATGATCATTCCACTTCATTTTTTTCATTCAGTGCGATACCCATATATTTGACTTTGCTGATTTGGGGGGATTCCATCATTAAAAAGATAATTTTCTGCTAACAGGCATATTCTCCAGTTTCCTGCGTATGATTAATAGTTATGACTTGTACGCATTAACAGAGATTTGTCATTTTGTGCACCGTTCTTCTGTCGAAGGAATAATACTTTGCAGTTTCTTAATAGCATGGTTAGTTTAACTGACTGAACAACTAAGACTGTGTCGTCTTCGTTACACCATAAAAGACTGATCGTTATCTAAATGAGCCTTGGGAAGTCCACAACAAATAAACAGGCAATGGGTCCAATTCTCAAGCCCTCCGGAACACCAGCATTAATGAGACGAGGTCAGACTGTTCTTTAAAACTTCCACATAAATAAAGATAAGAACATGACCAGTCTTTGATAAAGAACATAAATTGTCTTGTATTATTGGAATCGCTTTGATGAAGAACACGATCAGTTTAATGAGTTTCTTACTGAAGTTCAGTTGAATGAGCTTGTAGATAAGCCTCACGTACCACACACTTTCGAAAGCTTAAAAGCTTTCGCCACGATGAGTAACATGAGTAAGGCGGTATTATTTCTGTAGCGCAAAGCTGACCCTACAAATTCAATGAGCCTAAGCTGCTCGGTGGTAAAGAAGCTTTTTCTGAACCCAAATTGTTCGGAAGGAAGCAAATACATCTAAGTTTCCATTGTCTTGAAGATTACACTTTCGTAATTTCTAGCCAATCTTGGTAGCAGACCTATGGGCCTGTAACCAACTGATTTAATTGTATTTTTCCCCGGTTTGGGGATGAGAACGATCTTCGCAATTTCCACTGTTCAAGGAAGTATGAATGAGTTAAACAGACGTTTGAAATACAAGTCTATTTGCTTATGAAATTCCGCGGGAGAATCTTGACAGCAAGATTGCTTATTTCATCCTATCTCGGTGCTATCTTAATCTTAAAGAGAGAGTGAGTAAAGACAGCTAAAGTATTCATACTCGAAAATTCTTTGTTTAAATGCTAAATGATGATTGGATAAAAAGTCGCAGCAATGCGGAATACTGTAGGGAAACAGTGATGTCAATGCAAAAGCGAAAGGAATTGTCTTTTAATTCAAATTAGGAATTTAAAGGACTATTGCCAATTAAGTATCTTATACGTTTCATATTATATATATATTATATATATACTATATAATATAAAAAATGCGATGGCTTTGCTCTGCGCGAACAGGCAACCTATAATTAACTTTCCGCAATTTTAGGATCTTCCCTGAAATTCATTCTTTTCTCCCAAATTCGTGAATCTCCGATGATTATATAAATATCACAAATTAACCAATCATAGCGTAGAGTACTCTCTACAAGTACTTTGCATAAATGTTGTTTGGAAATAAAAACTGCGTCATCCTTTTCTTGGCTTCCACCTTGCTAATATCTCCTCGCTTTGCTTCCCCGTCAAAAGTGCCTGCGTCTTAATTTTACGAATCAATGTAAATAGCAATTTATCGGATTTCATTATGATTGAATAAGCATCTATGGAGATGATTTTATTTGCGTAGAAATAAAGATTGGAAATTCATCAAGTTTATGTTTTATTGTCTTCATCTGTATGTCTTCACTCTCAGCCGCGACGACTGCAAGCTGATTACTCCCGGAAATATTACATATATATATAATTTTTAAAACATACATCACATACACATAAGCAGGCAACGTAATCATACTATTTCTTTCCATTTGTTAGTGAAATAATCCGTCCAAATTTTTAAATTGTTAGATTGATCAGATGAAAACAGAATGTTACACACATTCCGAATAATCCAATGTCAGCATTTGTTTGCTAAGGACATTTATGTCAGTATTTCGTTTTGGTACTATTTTAATATCCATGACAGTAGTTGCTAAATAGTTAGAAATTTTAAAATGTACTTGAGTTTAATGACAATACAGAGGGCTGTTTTTGAAGATAAAAACACCAAGTAAAGCATACAAAAACTGATTAACGTTTTCGCTATAAAATATCAGCTTTCTTTCGACATTTCCTTACGTTTTAAAAATAGGAATGTATTGTTACACAATAAAAAGTTTGGAGAGTTTAACTTAAATATCTAAAGTTTTAATTCAAATTTAAATATAAATGCGAGTAATTGTGATTTAGAGTAAATCAGGTTAAGAAGGAAAAGATATTTAAATTTAACTATTGCGCTATAATAAATATACAATAGATATATCTATAATATGCGCCAGTAGGACACGACTCAGGAATAATCAAGGAATATAGAAGATATATAGACATTTTAATATTAATTTTGCCGAAATTTCTGAATTAGATTATGAGTGAGCTTATTGAAGACGAGAAGAAAACAGTTTCTTATATTTTCATCTACTTTTTCTATTTTATTTAATTTTTCTATTCTTATTAAATGTATATTGCTATTAAATACGAATCATAAAGTTGCTTTTACATTAACATATCAAAATATAACATATTTCAGCTCTTCAATACTTTCAAACAAAAATGGTTTCGCGCTGTAGGATAATAAATATATCAAAGTGAAAATGAATATATTCTTTAATTTCAGATTTTATTGTCAAATTTTCTTTTCTAATTTAGGTAATAGGGCATACTTGGGCTGTAGCTAATCGGCTCCAGTTGGGCGTGACGTAAAAAAGGATTCCTTCTTTGGCACCGGGCAGCGTCACCCCTCGGAAGAATAAGATCACCAGCACCACATATGGAAACAGAGCCGTGAAGTAGACTACCTGGGAAAGATATAACATTTGTTTTTATTCCTGATAAATAGTTAGCGGACGCAAAGTAATAAAATACATTATGTCCATAAATATTCTTAAAGAGGAGTCGATATTTATTATCAAAAATAAAATACAAGAAGTTTGGTTCTCGTTACACAAAATCTAACAGAGATATTTAATTCGAAAATTTGCGGTATTTGACGTCACTTTGAGTTTGCTTCGAGGACTCGATTAATAAATAAATTAGGATACTTTGAGGGTGAGGTTTTTTTATCTTAAATGCCATTAAGTCGTAGTCTTTTGAGATTTACTAGAGTCCTTAATTCATAAATTTGTTACATTTGTACACAAAAAGAATTTTCAAACCAATAATTTATTAATTCTCATATTTAAAAAATGTATTATTAACATTCTCATGAAGTTTTACTACTTTATAATCATAATCTGGCAATCACGAAAATTTCATTAAAGTTCAATTATTTTTTTCTGTGGAGTGTTAGATGTTGTATTTTATACAAAATTTATTATCCCAAAAGGAACGTTAGTCACGAACGCGATATTAGCCTCAAACCGGCATTTTGCGTTGAATCACCATAAACGGCGTATATTTTTCCAAATTGTTTCAATCAAATATTATCGCCCTGTATTAGATTAAGGACATTAAATAAGGAAAAATCTACATGAATGTATGTTTCTCGCAATGTGAAAAGCAACGGTACCTGGAGACATAAAATTTTGAATAATGTAATAGTCCGCAGGAACGTGTACCCTTGGACACCCGAATTTTAAATTTGTTTTACTATCTACTTTGTTAATAAAAAAATCTTTAAAGTTTTACAAACTCAACGATTTCAAAGCGAGCAGTCCCAACACTGTAAGGAGAAAATCATTTTTATCTCCAGCGCGTGAGACTCTCTGTCGGATTCTCTAAAGATATGCTGTTTTTAAATATTCTGCTGTTGAATCGAATTTTATGTGGCGCAAGCGCCAAGAATATGTTATTGACTATCGGAAGAAATGATGCTTAATAATTAACCTATGGAAACAAATAAAAAATGGGTTATTAGGATTGAGTATTAACTGCAGACTGGTAGACTACGAGTTCAGGGAGAGAGTAAAAAACCTTAAAAAAAACCTACTGGTCGACCTTTAAAATTTGAAACTTTTCAGATTTTTTTAAAATTAAAAATAAGAACACGTTAGCATTCATTTAAAACATTTTTATAATAAATGACGACATAAGTCATGACAAATGACTACGTATACAGAGGCCTGGTAAAGACTTTCGTGGACACAGGTGTAAAAATATATGTACCACTTTAAAAAAAAATTATAAACCTTAAATATTTACAAATAATAAAAAAAATTTCAATACATTTAAAAAAGTGTCTAAAATTTGCTAAATCCCTTTCTGTTAGTTGATATGGCATAGCAAATTAGGGATTTAACTATTTTGGTCACCTATTGCACAGAACACATGCATAATGACTGCGTCTCATTAATCTTGCAAATAAAGCAGAAACTGGAAATGTTTTCATTTTTTGTTTTATAAAAACACAGGTTGCACCGATTATGTAATCAGCTCTTATCCCACCAGAAATGAAAACTGGGAATAAAATTATCTTGCTTCAAACTTTTGGTCATCCACGGTTCAAAACTCTATTGTAAAAATTAATTTCTTGTTACAAAATTATGAAATGTAAATAGTCATAACTATTACTCTGATAACTCTCAATTATATTGCAATATGTAGAATAAATGAAATATACAAAAGGTTTAGTGGGGGGGGGATTTAAGAGATACTGAGCATGAAATTTAGATGCCTAGTTTCTACACTCATAACGAAATTTCTTTTAAGAAATAAATTTTCATAGTAAATATTCATATGTTATTTAAAATAAGCACTTCAAGGTCCTAGTGAACCTCCACTCATTTACAATCCTCACATATATCTTCATCACTTCATCACATAAATGAGTGAATTAGGGGAATTATGAAAGACAAGAAACAAAATTCCTGCAGCAGACATTACCATGGTTATGAGTCATAGTTGAACAAAAAATGGGCTCGAAGTGTCTATTCTAAAGTAACAGACTCAATCAAAACAGTAGGTACTGCACTCAATCCAAGTACTAGCTTACTTAATCCAAATAGTAAGGGGGGTATTCAATATTAAAATGTATGCATTCTGACATGAATAATTCAAATATTTATAATGTATTATTTTTTAAATTACTGTACTTCACAAAATGTGCCTTATTATTATTAATCACGTGCAATAAATTGAGCTTCTTACGTCAATAATTTATAAATATATATATAGAAGTATTTGAAACATTCTTCAATATCTGCCTGCCATAAAAATGCTTTGTAGGTGAATAAAATAATAATGAGTTCATATTAATTTTAAAAGATAATGAGAGATTTTTAAAGTATTCACAAACTTAGACTCTTCAAAAATACTTCTGAAAGTAAAATCACAGTACAATGTACTAAATAATAATTCCTTTTTAAATGTCTTGAAGGAAACATTTTCGAGGGGTTATCGTTTATAGCTTTTGGCTTTCGTATTCAGGCCAAAGTACTGCTACATGAGAGAGACATTTGTTGCAAGCCTCATGCACAAGTGATCCACAGTTAAATCTTGAATATTCAAATCTTTGTTAATTAAGTGTACAAGATTCCTCGTGGCGTTAATTTACGCGGCGAAAAGAATACCACAGAAAATCTATTCTCATCATTCAGCTTTACTATATTGAACAATTCATTTTAAATATAAGGTTTTATGTTCTACACCTTTAATTTCTGCAGAACTATTTCCTAGATTATTAAACGTTTCTCAACTGTAGCTTTTGTTTCATTTGTTAAAATAAAATGTGTGCAATCGTCATATTGTGTTAAATTTTAACATTAAGATCTTTATAGCCTTTAATTTATTTTTATTTATTTATTTATATTATTTTTTCATTTTGAAATTTTGCTAGCAAACTTTAAGATTGTTTAGACTACAATCTGAAGTTTGCAAACTACAATTCTTTTTTTCCCGCAATTTTTCTCCGGAATTTATTATACATCGAGAGAGCTATTTCTCTATCAGTGGTTTTAAACCTTACTGCTGCCATCTATTGGTGGAACTCAAAACATGAATGATGCTAAAGGTATTAAGTTATTTAAAATGTCCCTTTGCTCTCTAGAAAGTCAACCCTAAAGTATTGAGAACAATTATAAAATTAAGCGCAGAAAGTACACCGCCTTTCTAAGTGAAACTTATACACATTTGAGATAGTTATATGAAAATCATTACGCTAGCTGTGGTCATAGCGGTTGTGTAAATTTATTTTTCATTGTGAAATTTCAATTTTGATATCAGTGCTGCTGCCATCTAGCGGTCAAAGGACTCATAAACGTTACACAGAGCTACGACAGAAGAACGACATGACTTCAGAATAAAAGTTTTTTTGTTTTGTTTTTGTTTTAACTTAAACTAAATTTTCCTTTAACATATTTTTGTTTGCCTCACTTTAGTTTATGCAGTCTATTTTCATTTCAATTTCCAGCCCATCGGGGGGGGGGGGGGGTTAAGCTAGTGAATGCACAGTTTACTTTTGAATTAATTTGTCTATCTTGTAATAAATAATTAAATAATATTTGTAATAACTCTTGTGCATCTCTTGACTAGGAAACAGGCTTTTTCTTTTGCATTACTACGTATACCACACCTCTTGAAGAAGATATACTAGGAAAAGTTTACCATTACTACCATTTTCCAATATTTTCTTGTACCTCATTATTTTTACAATCATCTGATACAGTGGTTTATTCGCTTATACGTAATAATTCTTATTTTATTACCAAATTGAACGGAATATTTAAATTTACTTAATTCTATTATATATATAATTAAAGAGGAATACTGCCATTAAATTTCTTATATTTCAAATTAAAAAATATAAGAAAGTAAAAGAATTACATATAATATTGTTGGACTGCTTCCATTTTACATGATTTTTTGGATTCGGTCAGCAAAAAATAGTATTATTATTTGATTCTGATATTATAATTTTTTTTTTAAATTAACCTGGTCTGTGGGGTTCCAAAACTTACATATTTTTGCTTTTGCACAAGTTGGATTGGTTATATTTTTAGGTTTTTGGACTCGATCTGCTCAAAATAATACTATATATATATAATTTAACGAATTAGGCTCTTCTAATGAATATAGCAATAACGTGAAATGCAATTAGTAACATTAAATGCAACTTCTTTTAGCTCAAAGCATAGTTTAGTCAAAATTAGTAGCTGTTAGAAACATCTGCATCTCTTAGTTATCAAAGAGAAATACAAGAAATTTAAATTCATTCATTGAAAAAGTACTCATTATGTCTAGAAAACAGGATTAACTCATAATACGTAAAATAATTTCGCCTGCTAAGATGTTTAATTCTTGTAATGCAAAAATAGCCTTAATCTGCTAAACCTATTAGCATTTTTAAATTGATTTCCTTTTGATTACTACTGCAGGTAAGTAGGAAAAATGGAAGAAAGAAAATATGTAAATCTTTTCCTAATATCAGTAAGTAAATCCTTCAGAGATAGCAAAAAAGGAAACAGCTTTATGGAGAAGTCTTTCTAAGGGAAATTGCTCGCATTTATATTATACATGGAGGAAAGCCTAAAAACCAACCATATAACCAGGCCTCTCGCTTCGGATAGAATTCTGATTGAAAACCCAATATTCAGCGGTCTTAACAACTCATACATTGGTAGGACTTTACAATTCATAGATTCTATTTGAAATCTGTCATCATCATTTGATTCCACATATGCTTTAATCCATGCAGATTATTTGGCTGATACAGAGATAGTAAAAGACAATTAAAAATAAAAGTAAATTTTCACTTCCCCGTCCTCATTAAAATATGTCACCATCAAACAATTTGGATTGGATATCCGGAAAATGTACTATACGCTAGTCTAAGCTGCATACTAAAAATATGCTTTCGTTTGTAAGGTTCGTTTTAAGTTTCTAACCCGTTATTTTAAATTAAATTACTTTTCTATCAAGCCTCGTTTCATTTCCCTGTCAGAATGTAAATTTTCAGCAAGCGTGCGATATTTAAATTAGCTACATTGAAGAAAGTATTTACGTGGAGGTTTTCGAGAGTGAAATCAGAATGTGTTCTGCTTGCTTGAAGGCCACGTTGCTTTGATTCTCTAGCAATTAAAATTCTGCGGCGATGAGTTATTCTTGACATTACATTTCTTTACGCCGGTTTCTGCGACAGCCAGCTTGCGCGCTATTTAAACTGTGAAGCCTTTAGGCAATATTACAATTTCATTATCTTTAGTTCATTCATTATCTTTGTTTTAAAGCCAAAAATATAAAATATTAGCTTTCGTTAGCACGACCGTGTATCGTCTGTTAAACTTTATTTGTTTATTATTTGTTATTTTATCGTCTTATTAAATTATTTTATTATTAAATTATTTGTTATTTTATCGTCTGTTAAACTTTATTTGTATCGTCTGTTAAAATTTATTTGGATTAATAAAACGGATTCATTATTTAGATTAATAGCTTTACACTTATTTGCTTTCTGTGTGGTACTAAAGACAACGGGAAAAGTCACTAGCTGCCTTTTAAGAGTTCTGGTCAAGTATTTCATGCTACCAAAAGAAACCGGGTCTTATACTCGTACATGAAATAAATTAATTGAAAGCTTACTTTTCCTGAAGACTGCACACCTTTGCTCAAGCAGAGAAATACGATAATCCAGGCCAAGACAAGACAAAGAGCAAGTGTCCAGCGGACACCTCCAGTTTCTTCGATGCCCGACGACTCACCCAAAACGTAATGGCTATTAAAAAATTAAGAAACTATAAATGGTATTAGATATCACTCGGTTCCATATTGAAACTTTTCGTTATAGATACCAAGCAGTATTTATAATTAGTATGGACACAAATTTCATATGAAAGTTTCGCTTGCCAAATAAATACATTTATTTAAAACATCTAGCTTACATCTAGGCTTTTACGCGGAAATATAAAACCATACATTTTTAGAATACAAAGTAAGCTCATTTTGAAATTATTATCAAGACTTAAATATTAGACCATACTAATTTAGAGAAAACTATTAGACTGATTAATTTCGAAATTATTGTAAATATTTATAAAACCACAATACGTTAGAGATAAATATTATAGACTCCCAAAATTTATTTTAAAAATTATAATAATATTTTTTTAGCTAATCAACATACCACTTGCGCATATTAAAACTTATATTTAAAATAATTGAATTGCAATGGTTTTATAATAGAAATTAAGTACGCTATTGGTATTCCTCTCTTTTACAGCTGAATATATTACTCAGGAGTGTGAAATGTTTAAAATTATTGTAAAGAATTTCGACAAATATAGTCTTTCATTTAAATAGTAGTAAGACTCATGGGCAGGATTTTATAACGAAATATTGAAGTTTTGGTGAAATTAAAACAATGAGCGGTTTGGAAGGATATTTTGCGTTTGTAAACAAATTTCATCAAATAAACCTTTGATATAATTCTAAAACCTCTGTAAAAGGGAAAGTGGCTTCAAAAAACAATAAGAAGGCTTTTAAATTACACATCATGTAAAACCACAGCTTTTCTCCTAAAGCAAGAACAAAAAAATTGGTACGGCGTGAAATTAATGAATTAGTATGATGATAAAGCGAAATTATTTTAGAAAACAATTATATACGTATCAGTTATGCAAATAACGCTGGATCCTGAATTGGAGAAACTAAAAAACGTTTGCCCCATATATCATAATAAAGATTGCCCCATGTATCAATACAGTTGCTTATATTACACACTTGTTAAAAATGTGATTTTGAGCTATAGGTCATCAGCAAGATTTGCTAAACTTCATTTGAGTATTTAAACCGTAAATGGTCAGGTTTAGATAAAGAGATTCTGGAGTATTTCACAGCAATTTTATTTCAGCCTATTAGAAACAGTTTGCTGATCAGCTATTTTTGCATCGAAATAACACTGTTTCTTATCATAGATCGCAAAACTTTAAAAAAATAGTTAAGAAAATATAATACGATAATTATGAAACGACCGCATATCAGCTCGGATATAATTCCTAAAGAGAGACTTCCTAACATTTCTTTAATGAAATATGGCTAGATAAAAGCTTTTGACCAAAAGGATATTAAAAGCATCTGTGTTTAGATGTTGGTGTAAAATTATACTAAATGATTACGAAACTATAATATTGTTTAATGTTAAAGCGAATTCTGGCTGTTTTCAGAATCAAAGAGGGTCTAAACAATTATTGTACCTGTCTAATACTTTATAACTTAAAATTCTGATTATCAAATATTTTTATCTCAGAATGAAATTTAAGAAAATATTTAAAATCTATCTAATATAAAGTGATTAAATTGTTTCGAGATTAATGATTCGTCAAGACAATTTCGTCAAGACAATTTCGATGAGTAAAACACTCTGAGGCCTAATATTATTATTTCAAAGCAATTAATGCTTCTAATTGATTTTTCTTTTAATGTCAGGGTATGTAAGCTTTCAAAGGGGAATGGAATGAGAATTTTTAATGTATTTATAAGCGAAATTTATGTTATATTGTTGTAATTATTGAGCAGAGTTCAGTTATTAATTTTGCAGATTTGAACAAGATAAGTCAGTTCTAATTAAGGGGAAAATATCCTTCCATTTCACTATATTTTGATTTCACATTATATTTCCATATTCACAAGAAATTTTTATTTTTCAGGTGTGTCATTACATTTTAAATAATATTCAGTAATTTATGAAATAATTAATCCTTGTCAAATTATTTGCTTTGGGAATTTATGTTTTCTTCTATTCAGAATTTATAAATTTTCAAAACAAAATTTTAAATTCTTCAGATGCTTTTATTTCACTGTCCATTTTTCAAGTATGGAACCAGCTGGAACAGAGATCCCAAAATTCGTCCGCAAACCAGTCTTTCTGTGAACTTCTCGAATTCCCTAAAACCCATATATCTAAAAAGCACTAGTATTCGATTATTATACGGGATCAGGTCAAAACGGACCATCCTTTCACATATCATTGTTAAAAATGATTTAACAGGTACATCTTTACGTGGGACGTTTCGAATTACACTTCAATTTCATCTCACACATTACAGATAACTACTCTACGCAAAATGCTTTTCATTGCGTGATCCAACATCCAGTCTATAATCTATTCTGAATCGGCACACGGTGAAAGCCATCTGATATGACTGTCGTGATGGTATGGCTAATGTGGATTTTTAGTTCATAAATTCGGATGGTAAGGAAAATACTATCTTTATTATATCCTAACTATCTAACCCTTTCGCAAGAAAACAGTTGGGTGTCCAGTAAATATGAAGGCTAGGAGAAGCACGCACTTTTTTACTTAGGCTAAAAATTGTATGTGTGTCGCGTGGCAAAAGCATTGAAAGGGATCATTTATATTATGGCAAAGCATGCGAGGACAAGGTGCTAAAAAAGTGAGAAACCTTCGTGGAGTACATTTAAAGGGAAACTGTCTCATATTCACTAAATTTTTACTGAGAGCATCTGTAAGGCATAAGAAGAAACTTGGATTGTTAAAGTTTAATTTCACAGATAACTGTAAGTTGACAGGTAACTATGTGCCGGTTACACTGTTTACTATTGCCATTAACATTAGAATGATTCATTTTGACTTAAGTGATTCTCACATAAATACCTTCATAGCCTATTGAATAGGGCTAACAAAATGTATATTGATTATATTGATTTATCATGGAACAAAGATTTTGATTTCAGATTGAAACTATTAGGTATGTAAAACTTTTATTATCTTTGTTTAAAATCGTTTTAAGATTTAAGTTTTATAAATAATTAATTGATTTTTATATGAAAGCCTAAGCATAAAATAGAACCTATTGTAACTAATAAATTTGTTACCACATTACAAAATAGCAAAGAATCTTCTCTGGCAAGGATAACTTTCTGAATAAATGGAAAGAAAGATTTTGAAAGATTATAAATTGTAGCACTTCATTTTTATAATTTATTTTTATTTATGTTCTTCAAATTTTCTATTATTATTTAGCAGTTAATTATTAATGTTAATTATCTATTATTTAGCCAATATAATAAAATTTTATTTTCAACTAGCTATTAATCTGATTTTTCATGCTAAACACAGATGAGGTTACGAAATGTTTCATTTTCAATATAATTTCGTAATTTTTTAAATTAACTAGCGTGTAGTAGAATTCAAATGATTTTTCTCTAATGTTGAACTGATTTAGTTTGTATTCTAATGTATTGATTCTCTAATGTATTGATTGGAATACTTAAAAGCGTAGTAATTATGAGTTCCTAGATGAACCAATTCCCGACCAGATTATTTTCTAGGATGCTTAGTTTTGTAGGTGCTGAGATGCAAGTTTTTATGTAAGCTTTTTTCAGTTCTCAAGTCATCAGGTCCTGTTAATCACGATCATTTTAAATCATTTGCAAGTAACACAGATTCTTAATTTCACATCTTATTAATTTAAATCTTTGTAGAGTCTTAGGTTATTTTGCACCAGGAGACGCGAAAAGTGTTCAATGCCCTCGCATGGACTCGAACCTTCGACCTCTCGAATACGCTTCTATCATGTTTCCAATTACATCATGAAGGTATGTGGAAAGAAAGAAAAAAATATCTTCTAACTCGTTTTAGTACATTAATGAAAGATGACTGTTTTATCTGTCTACGATTTCAGTATTCAAGGAAAATATTTATGCTCATTAATGTTCCTATTATTCAATCTATGCGCTGGTAAGCTAAAACGTATGGGATTATTGTCTGTTCTAGACTGAAAGATATAGAGTATTTTAACCAAGCAATTAGTGAAGAAAAATCTATATGTAAAATTCATGATAATCTATTAAACATTTAGTACATTTAAATAAATCAACAAGCAGCAGAATTAAGAAACGATACTGTTTAAATTTACTCACACGAAGTACTCGTCCGCGGGTGGTTTTTTAGTCATATTCTTGACAAGACTACTGAGATTGTGAGCCAAGGAATAGTTAGCGTCAAAGCAAGTGCGATTAAAATAGGTGCCATTTTTTGTCGTGCAATCCTGTGCGTCGCTGTACGAGTAACAAGCTGAAAGAAAAAATAATAATTAATAAGCAAACATATAATGTTCTTTTGTCACGTGGTTTCAAATATCAAAATGTATCATACATAATTCAGAAGTCAAACAACAAAAATCAGCGTTGATTTTCAAAATTTTCACAGGACTAGTTTCGATGGTTTTACCGAACCACCATCCTCAGCTGCAAAACCGCAAATGCCTTATTTTATATATATATATATATATATATATATAATTATCTTCGGTTTTGCAGCTGAGGATGGTGGTTTGGTAAAACCATCGAAACTAGACCTGTAAAAATTTTGAAAATCAACGCTGATTTTTGTTGTTTGACTTCTGAATTTGTATCATACATAATTAGCCATTATAATTATATCATATACGTCAACTAAATACCATCATTTATACTTTTCCCAGTTCTTATCTTCTGCATCACTTAAGTATTCCTGGTCTGTTTTATTAAATGCTTGAACATATACACTCCAATTAAAAAATAAGCTACAAAGGCAAAACACGGAATAAAACAAAAACTATTCAATAGTTACGCGTAAACATAATCCAAGAGGTTGGTGTGGTATTACTAGACCACATAGCAAGCAATAAAGCAAGGACATACAAAAACACATATATTACGACCATCAACATCACGAAAACAATATGGATCAGAAGAATGTGCAATGGAAGCATCGCGCTAATAACGGATATGATAACCTCTAACTGAACCGAATTCTTGACATAAGCGAAGCATGGTGGCAATAGTGTCATTGATCGCTTGTTATGGCAGCGTTACTACAGCGCCCATTCCTGCAGTAATGCATGTCGGAACTCATGGAGGTTGCTTGGGGGCCAATTGCGACCTGTTATCTGTCGTCCCAACATGTCCCACATATGCTGTATGGGATTCAGGTCAGGTGATCTAGCAAGGCACGACACATGTGGAATGAACTTTCAGCGATAAAAGGACGCAAGGAGAGTTTAGAATTTCGTCGCGATATCGGATGGATTTGACAGAACTACCATAAATCACTTAGAATTTGGTGCAGCCGTTCGTTGTTATCCCAGCCCATACAAATAAACCTCCTCCTGCGTAAGTCTCTTTAGACGATGTTTGGGTCGAGTAGCGTGTCCCTGGCTGTCGCCATATCATTGGCCTTCAAGAATCGTTCTGGATGTTAAATCGAGACTCATCCGTAAGAGTATGTGTCCCCACTGGTATACAACTGCGATGTTCATGGGCCCAATTCAGTCGTGCTTTGACATGCGATGAGGACAATGGAACACAAATCATAGACATGCAGTCCACGATCATGCAGTGGACGCAACAGTTTGGCGGGATATGGACCGTCCTGTAGCAGCAGACAGATGCAACATCAACTGTAGTGCTATTAGCGATCTACGCCTTCTTGCACATATAAAAAAAAGCGATTGTCTGCTGTTGTGGTAATCATCCGTTGCCCAGGCCCAAATCATCTAAAGTTTGATCCTTTTGGTATCAGTTCCACAGTCTATGATCCACATTCAGTTCTCTCGCAATCGTTTTGGCTATCTAGGATTATATAGAGTTATCGGTGCTTACGAACTGACTCATACGTCAGGCATGTCCCTTTTTAAGGCTTTGGGGTGTGATCGTAGTATTGCGTTTTATGCTAACTTTGGTTGCCTATTTGCATTCGAAGATGAAACTTCTACCTCATATGTAAATTGTATATTTTAATTTCCTTTTTATTTTAAGGGTTTTTTTTTTTTTTTTTATTTATTACGTGCTCCGCCCTTAGGCACTACACGGAAATGGAGGGATGCCCTGTGGAGGTCTTTTTAAGGGAAACTGGCTCGTATCCACATTACACATGGGGAAAACCACGAAAACGTCCATGCAGCCAGCCCGTTCGCCGGGATTCGAACCCCGGACCGAACTACCAGTGTTCAGCGGCTTTTACCGCTCGGCCGCTGGTGGGCCTATTTTAGGGTTTATTGCTTACTTCTTTAGCACTAGTGTAAATATGAAGATGGATATAAAAGAACAATGGAATGTATTTTTAACAACGAAATATGTAAAACCAATTTAAAGGTTTATCTGCACATCGTTCTATCGTGAAGAAGTATTGAGTTAACAAATTTTAGTAGTTTCAGGAATTACATAGAAATGTTCTAAAATAGTGAAGTAAATATTTATGTTTCAACTCATTAATGAAATTATTGTCTATTGATATTTGGGATAACATTTTATGCTGGAAACTTACTGAAGTTGATAAGTGAAAGTGTTCCGAATGTTAAAACGGTTTGTTGTTAGTCAGTCACTATACGAAGCGGTTTATTAAAGAAAGACCCATAACTTGAAAATTATTCTTTTTAATACCGGTATCTAATTATTAGCCGTTATTATATTTTCTACGGACTCTATTCAGCTTAAGAGTAATTTTCAAATTTTAACAATACGCTAGCCGCTTAGAATAGTTATTTTGAAAAGGAAAATATGCACAATTATTTTAATGAGTTCAGCTAATGTAATTTCCTAAAAATATTTAGTATCTCTAATAAAAGTTCTTATGATTTAAATGCATTTTAATTTAAATGAATCAGATTAAAAAGAAGAAAAAATATTCTTAAGAAATGCATTTTGTTGCTTTTAAATCGCTTGGTTTTTCATCATTAAGAGTCTAAATTGGAAAGTTAAATAATTAACGCTTTACTGAATGGCAATATGCTGAGCCGTATAAGATAAAAGTAATTTATTTCACGTAGTAGCAACACATTGCTTTAAATAGCAGAGTTTTTGATTAAAATTAAAGGATAAACATTTTACATTTTGACGATTGGCAACAGTCTGGCGTACTGGAGATGCCACTGTTCGCTTTTAAATCGCTTAGTTTGTTAATCAAAAATACATTGAATTTGCACAAAATGTAACTTAAATGAAACAATTGCAAAATTCAAAACGCGGGCTTCAAAGTGCACATATGTTTGGATAGAGTGTGTTCAAAATTTGGTGGCTCCAGGTGCCGCCGTTTTTCTACGATGTGAGGAACATATATACATACATACGTTGATTCCTCATTATTTAATAGTACAGATAATTATCAAATATTTTTTCAGACGGTAATGCGGAAGTTACAGTTACCGATCTATAATTTCAGATGTAATATTGCTTCGTCTTGGGCAATTAATATTACGTATTTTAAAATAACACTAACAGTAATAATAAAACTTTATTTAAATTAGTGTCATTAAATATCATGTATTGGCTTTAGAGTTAAAAATAAAATCCCAGTAAGCATTTTTAAAAATATTTGGACAGAAAGAGCATTTTAAGAAATTAATTTAACAATAGTGATACCCTTATATTACATTAAAAAAATAGGAATATGTTCCGCATTTTTTAACCTCCCGCCAGCTTGTATACATAGGTAACGGAAGTAATGTTTCCGGTTCAAATTTTGATAGGGTGCTTTCAGTGATGCACTAATTTTAGAATGATGTATTTGTGTGACGGTATATTATCGGATATCACAATTCCAAAATTTACTCTTTTCTATTTCTGAAGTTTCTACATTTATATATAAAATATTATTTGAATTTCTGGTAAATTGGACAACCGAAAGTAGTATTTTTCTCCAAGCCCAAAAATAGCATATTAGATTTTGATCACATATGCTGAGCTGCATGTGATAGTTCACTTGGAACTGTCAACAGATTTTCTAAAAAAATACATCGTCACTATAATAAAAGTTTGGAAGACAGGTTTGTCAAACTGTTATATTAATAACACAACATATTTAATACACAATGTTAATGAATTAACATTGTTTGTTAATTAGCATTAGTAATAGGAACACCTCTATGTCAATTAATAACATTTATAAGTATGTTACTCATAGGTTCCTTTAGTTTCATATGTACTGTATACATTTAATCGAAAGTTTTCGTAAAACTTGAAGAATTTTATTCATTTCTAGAGGCACATATTTTATTCTTGCTTTTGCTGTAAGTGTGCATTTAACACATACGATTTTAACGAAAGAATCTGCCTAAAATTTATGTAAGAAGCAACCATTCTTTTTTCATAAAGGTGATCAAATCATAATACATACTGAAAAAATTGAGAATATCAAATCATTGCTGGTTGCCATTTTAAGTACTATATTTTTAGAAATATGTTTTAATCGCTTAAGGTATTCGACTATGTTTAACACCTAAATTTTGGATAATAGTTGTAAATAAAAAAATTATTCATGTTATTTAGCAGAATACTACTTTAAATGATAGAAACATGTGATAGACATATTATCAAAGTATCATTTTTCGTTTTTTTTTTTCTTATATTTTGGGTTTTGTTAAATTTCAGGGTTACTAGATATGTTACCACAAAAGTATTTTTCAATATTTTAGTTTCATTTTGTCCTTTTTTAAAAAAAAAAAATATGTTTAAAGTAATGCAAACACAAACAGAAGCTTAATAACAAACATAAAGGTTCAAAATCATCTTCTGAGCATAACCAAATGTATTCAAATGAAAAATTCCCTTTAAAAGCTATTTAAAACAGTATGTGTACTTTTAGAGATCAACTTCCAGGTTCTTAAATAGAAATTTCGGGATCTCGCCGTAGAACAAGTTCAGTCATAATTTTCCTTGCAACAACAGGGGAGACCAAACAAAAGTACTTTTGGAAAGCTTAATGTATTAGCTTTAAAATAAAGCAATAAAAATCTTTTGTAAAATTTCTTCAAAATTGACGATTGGAACGTAGTCGGATATCTTAAACCTCACTACTATTTTAAAACATCGAATAAGTAGGAGGTCATGTGCCCTGGCCAAATCAGATTTTTTTTTACATTTGGTGACGCAAAAAAATGTAGCCAAAAATTACTAAGTAAAAAAAAGAAAGTAATTATTCATAGCAAATAAAAATGAATTAGCATAAGAGTAGGATAGAATGAAGTAAAAGGGAAGAATAAGCGGGTATTAGTTTCAGTTATTTTATGATTAAAGAATATAAAATTTTTATTGAGCACATTGTACAAAAAGGCAGTTTTAAATGCGTTTCTTGTACAGGATTAGAAATAATTAACTAAGAAAATTCTATTACTAGAAATAATTATTAGAAAGAATTAGAAAGAATTCTATGAATGCAAACAATACTTCTAGCACTTATTTTCTAAAATAATGAATTTTCTAGCTATAATTCATACTTCCGTTTTAGAAACTTATAAAAATAAAAATTGATAAATTTAAAACTTATATAACATATTTTCTCCCTCCTTACGGCATGCCTTCCTGATGTAAATGGGAAGCACATCAGGCGGGCAATCGGGAAGTGCAGAGGTTGAATCCCGGCGAAGGCACATTTTTCACATTTCCTGTTTCGAAATCAAATGCCTAATTGTCCCTATATACAATAATAGTTTTTTATTTTTTATGCTCACATTTGATTTTTGAATTACATTTTCTAAACCCATTGCTTTTCTCGACAAACATAGCTTAGCTTATGCAATCGACTATGTGCTTTCAATTACACCGCGAAGGCATGCAGAAAGGAGGGAGGAAATACCTAATAAAATTAATAAGAAAAGTATCAGGATCATTAGCTGGAAATGCTTTTTTTTCAATTAGAATTTCAGATCTTTCAATTAATACAAGGGCAACGAAACACATAATCTCACAAATTGATTTTTAATAGAATATTATCAAAATTCATTATTTGTTTATTCATGCTCACTTCAAAATCACAGCTTAAAATGACTACAGAAAGATAAAACGTAAGAATCCTATTTTCGCGAATTTTTTCGTGTCGGAAGGGCATCCTTATCTCAAATTCTTTCCCTCTTTTTCTTGAAACGCTAGAATAATATTCTTGTTCCCATCTGCACCGAATACAAAGACCTGCTTTGCAGAATTGTTTACTCCCTCAAGCATTTCTCTCCACACAAGCATTGTTTTCCCTGATCGCCTGTCAATTTAGTATACCACTATTCGAACGCCAGGATTACATTACTTGAAATTTGATGGCTCTAAGTACCGTAGTTATTTCACAATGCGAAAAACATGCGTTCATTCATGCGGATGCTTCATTATTTAATTTCTTTAAATATAATACAGGGCGATAAAATGTTGTGGCAACAATTTGAAAAGTGATAAACCGTTTATAAACCGTTTATAGCGATTCAACGCAAAATGCAGTTTCGAGTCTAATAGCCCATTAGGGCTAAGGTGCCTTTTAGGCTAAGATTGAAAAGTGTAAAATAATAAAGGAAGCGAGGAAGAAAAATAACACTAGTTCAAGCTTATACAAAAACCGTTATTCAGAATGATAACGAAGCTTTGAATAGTCCTCAAATATAGATCCAATATATATACAATTGGAAAAGTTGGATCACATAAGAGGCCAGCGAACGCTGAAAACGACTACGTTTGAACAAAATCAGCTTAAACCAAACCATTGCTTAGTATACCTCAAGGTCCGCATCTTCATTCATGAATTCAGTAGATATTTCCCATGAATTATTCAGAAGACTTCTGACACGAGGTAATAGTGTAATGAATAAAACTTGTTTCCAGGGGAACCGTGTTAATAAGATTGTCTCACAGAAACTTCACTGGGATTATTGTCATCTTCAGCGACTTCAGTGTATTTATTACCTCGCAACTGTCGCTTTCCATTTGATTGAAGAGGAAGAGAAAAGTTCTTCCCGCCTTTTCTTTTCCCCTGTCTATCACTGTAATGATATGTTCTGTCATGCCGGAAAATTCTTTAGAAAGGACTTTTACTTAAAATCTAATGACAGTGGTTATTTCACCGAGAGATAATTTGCCACCCTAAAAGACAATTAGTGCTCAATTTCTCAGTTTATCTACACATTTATTATAGAACTTTAATTAAAGCGCTCGTAATTAAGATATGTTTGTAAGATGTAATACTGATATAATTAGATTAAAACTGCAGACTTCTGTTATCTATCAGTATGATAATTTAGTTTGCTGTGCGGTAGGCCTAGAGCGTTTATCATGACGTGTTAAGCCAAGATCGATTAAATAAAAATTGTGGGTTATTTTGAAGCGGAAGACGGGAAAAATAGGCATTGACCTTCCTCGGATTCGAACCCTAAAACTTTACAATGAGAGTCGAATATGCTTATAATTACACCACAAAGACATGCGGAAAGGAGGGAGAATATGCTTATAACATCCCCTTTTTAAAGAGTGACTGGGGATTAGGGAAGCCTATCGCCAAATCCTGGTGTGACGAATTATCGTCCGCCACCTTTTAGTTCGGGCGCCACATCTAGTTTTGTTAGGTATGGTTGAAGCAGAACGGAAGAAAAATAAGCAGTGCCCTCTCCGGGACTCGAATCCTGGACATCTCAAATACGCGTCGAGTATTCCAATTACACTAAGAAGGCATGCGGAAAGCAGGCAGAAAACAATCCATAAAGCGCTTTCTGCCAGTGCTTTCAATTTAGCTGAATATTAACCTCATTTATAACTTTAATTTAATTACAATTTTTATAGCATTTTTTTTACACAAAAATTTCAAGAAAACTTATATTTTAAATAACACAGAAACCTTATACTTTTAGCATTTTTCAGATTTACAGTAATTTTTTTAGTTAAATTAATAAAAAACAACAGAAAGTTGAATGATTCTATGAAATATCCTATGAAATAATGCTTTTATGAAGATGATAAAACAAATCAATATATGAATTTCTTTCAAATTTAATATAAATGGTTACATTATTTTAACTCTAAGAATACTTATTTCCTAGAATTGTTGTAAAATAGATAACAGCCTATCGGATTAAATATAAATAAAGATAGTATAAAGTACGTAATATAAAGTATTAGAATAACCTTATGCTGACAGTGAAATTCCATTAAGATAAGAGAAAGTATTCTTATATGCCTTTTAATGTTCCCTCCGTATCGTAGTGATTATCCGATTTATTAAATTTGTATCGGATTAAGGAGATAGAAGCGGGAAGCATGGTTTTGAATATAGTACATTCTGAAATTAGAAAATAAATTTGATACTATATGTCGATTTCTTTTTCTTTTTTATAGAGCCATCAGAAGGAAACATAGTTTAAAGTCTAAAGAAAGAAATGCTATTCTACAGAAGCTACAAAGAAATTAATTATGCATCCAGATTCACTTCTATCGAGATGGTTTTCTTAAAATTTTGTCCATCTACATAGGATGTCAAAACAATAGAGTGTACTCTCTATTATCCGAGCTAATGTCGGTGAAGCAAGTCACGGATAATTGAAAAAAAAAAACGGATTATCCAAACTATCAATTTTCATACATATTGTATCTATTTATTTTTTAAAAAATTCACTCATTCTTCATTGATTTAGAGAACGTTAAATAATTGTCGAATTTCACTGCGTGTTTTTCGAAGTGCTGTTTTATCATTATATTCGGATCCCCTTTTATCGAAAATGTCCTACAGAGTTTCGACAAAAGTCATTACTGTCTCGGGACTAAGATAATTGACAGTATCTTCTTCGCTTCTATTTTCAGTATCACTCTCTGCCATTTCTGTTCTTGTGACGTTTGATAATATCACGAGCAGTTTGCGGACCAATTCCCTATTCTTTGGCCAATTTTACTGTTCGATTCACCATGTTATCTTTCGAATAATATAAGCTTTTGTTTTAATTTTAAAACATTTTTGCGTTTAGTACTTGCTGTGCGATTTTTATTCATTTTTTAAATAAAGAATTTTAAATCAATTTTTAAAGAATAAGAAGATAATACGCAACAGAATAAATGCGAAACCAAAAAAAGAAAAAAAAAATACTATGATCAACCGAAACGATGCCTTCGACTGTGCACACAGGAATTGAATTGTATGAAATAATGGTTGAAACGAAACCTAAAGACGTTATTCAGCGGCTTTTAGAGCATGTTTGGACTTGCACGCATTTTTTCACGTGCACAGCTTTGGGTATACATGCTTTGGGTATACCACATATAAATCACAATATGTGGGCACTATCACACACGGATAATCCTCAAACCGGATAAATTCGCATCCGGATGAACAAGAATGCACTGTGTTTCACCGAGATGGTTTTCAAAAGTCGCAGAATTTTAACGATTTTTCTTTCTAATTTTAACGAATTTTACCGATTCAATTGAGAGTGTAATAACTTTTGCAAGCCTGCTAATCGTGACAGAATTTTAAATCATATTTACCACACATAAATTTAAATAACTTGAGTGTTGTTATCCTGATCAGAAAAAAAAAAAAACTTCGAAGTTCAAAGCCAGCGATCTCCTTTATTATACCGAATGTTGTTTTAATATATAACTATGCATACTTATAAATATATTCTTTCATATTTCTTTAGTAATCTAAAAATCTTGAAAACAGAGATAGATAGAGAAATACAAATCGTTATACAGAAGTTTCCAAATAATAGTTACAAAAGCTGTAAACAGTGGAGCTGTAATCACAATATGTAGCGTATAAATAGTACTCCGAAAGACGTAAGAGCGATCTTCGCACTTGCAATCCTGTCCACGCAAGCATTCCTTTACTTCATGCGCTCATCGTAGCATCGAAATCATGACAACCGGAATAAAACTTGCATTGCCCACCAGCGACCGAGCGGTAAAAGCCGCTGAATACAGGTAATTCAGTCCGGGTTCGAGTCCCAGCGAACGGGATGGATGCATATGCATTTCCGTAGTTTTCCCCAAGTGTAACGTGGATGCGAGCTAGTTTCACTTTAAGCAACCTCCATGGGGCCTAATCTCCCTTTTCGTATAGTGCCTAAGGACGGAGCACTTAATAAAAAAAAAACTTGCAGGTTAATCACTGGCAATTCAGCGGGACTTAGAATGTAAGAGCTATCAGGTCCACATTTTGAAATGTGAGGACGGATTAGCATATAGAAGGAAGAGGTTGAAATCATGTATTCCATTGAACGTGCATTTATCGTAGTGGAATATCAAAGATTAGAACACAGTCCTATCGCAACAAGATGTAGTTTTCAAAAACACGACTGAATATTCCCAAGGGATCCGATCACAAAACCATTCATAAGCTCTTCGCTAAATATACAACGGACAGGCAGCGTGGTCGATGATCTGGTAGGGAGTTTTGGTCGCCGGCACACTGTAGTTACTCTTGAAAATGTGGACATTGTTTCTGGAAATATTCAACAAAATCTAAAGAAATCCCTCCGAAGAATAGCAGCAGAGACTGGTTTCAAGCATTGAAGCACACAGAAAGTGCTGAGAACTTCAGCGTACAGCTGCATCTGTTTGTAGCTTTTGAAACTATTATTTGGAAACTTCTGTATAACAGTCTTACAGTTTCCGTAATACATATACCGCTTGTTGTATTTCTCCATCGATTTTTGTTTTCGAGAATTTTAATTTTGAAATTAGGGACTCTTTTGCTGGACACCCTGTATATTTCAATAAAATATGAGGCTTCCGTGTTTGAAATGCTCAAATATTACAAAAACATGTTAAATTATATACTCATCAGTCTCTATTTTTTATAGAATTATTCTTCCATCGATGTGACCATGTTCATTGCATTTGCTTATTATTAACTGGATACTAGAAAAGCACCATAGAAAGAGATAGCACCATAGAAAATGTGCTTGAAGGATTAAATCAAAGTAAACAAGTGAAAAACAACGCAAGGAACACTTTTGTTTCTTGAAAAACAAACTGCCATGTTGTCAAATCACAACTTTTTGCGCTGTTTCTGTTTTCAACGAATGTTATAAAATCAATGGAGGTGAATTTAAAACAACCTTTTTTCAATGATTGCGCTTTCATTGTATGTTTACGAACCTGAAACCTCATCTTATTTAAATGGTATATGGTATGGTATATTGAGATTATGGCAAAGAACACTAGGGTTATCTGCCTAAGGGAAGGGATGCCTTCGTGGAGAACTTTCTGGAAAGGGAAACTGGCTCGTATACACGTTACACCTGGGAAAAACCACGAAAACGCCCATGCAGCCGCCAGCCCGTTCGCGGCATTCGAACCTCGGACCGAACTACCAATGTTCAGCGACTTTACCGCTCGGCCGCTGGTAGGCGCCTCTTATTTAAATGAACTGTTTTTTAATCTAAAATAGCAGCGCAGGGAAACTTTAAATATTTTTATATCATATATAACAGTATAAAGGATAACATTAGCATCTGTGTTAAATATACGAAATTTAATGCAGAGTTTAAGAGAATTTCTTTTTGTAACCTTCAATATTAATTAAAATCGAATTATTTTGCCAGGGGCTTTTATCAGCATATTTATTGCATATTAAATTTTCATGCATCTTTCTAACAGGAAAAAATAGCGTTTAAAAATAATTAACGGAAACCATGTTCAAACAGATATTCTGGGTATATTGTAGCTTAATTGCGAGAAAAAACTTCAGTTGAATATCTATACGAAAGAGAACAGAAGCATTCTTATAATCAGGTTGTTTCCTAATCGAAAAAAAATATTTATTTCAGAAGCCAACATTCTAATCTACTACATACCATATACTGCAGGGTCTAACGCGCACCTATGATTTCAAACTGCATTAATTTTTTAGGTATATTCTCCGCATAAGGAGTCTTTTCTTCACGAAGAAACTTGAAAGATGTATGCGCGATTGATGCTGTTATCTTTTGAAGTCGTTAAGTCGGAGATATGAAGCCTTGATTTTGAAGTGAACATCGAAGGTTTTACTAAATTGAATTTGCTTTAGTTGAAATACAGTTTCTCAAGTGTTCCTTTTAGTAGTAAACATGACTCCTGCCAAGCGAAACAACAAAGTGCTGGTTTCAAACGCAAAGTCATACATTTTGCAAAAGAAATGGAAATCGTGCTACAGCAAAGATGTTTAGCTTTGGTGAAAGATGGAACGAATAATGATTATTTATTTATGGATCAGGGTAATAATATGATGATAAAGATGAAACCGAATTGGATGATGTGCCTGAAATAATGACGGAAGAGGAAAGTGAACTTTTCATGTTATCTGAAAATGAATTTTTTTAAGGTTCATATGAACTTTTCATGTTATCCGATAATGAATTTTTTAAAGTTCATAAGGTTTGTCATTTCTTTTAAATAAACATCATTAGGTATATGTAAAAATCAAATTTTTTATGCTAATTTTTCCTTATTCTTAATCTATCATTTTTATATCTGCCGTATAGCGCGCACCCGTATATTTAAATTTTATTTTTTGTATAAAAAGTGAGAGTTAGTATATGGCGGAATACACGGTACCTTAAATAGAATTATTAAAGCGACTTAAATGGATAGATGAATGAAACGATGGCATTTGGGGACATTTTAAACAATATTCGTTTGCTAGAATATTTACTAATTAAAACCAATAATTATGTAACATTTAAATACTGTGTAAAATATGACTGAAATAATTGTATGAGATAATTTCGCTTTTTGTCAAATCTAGGTAAATTACGTAATGCGATCTTCAGTCATAGACAGGCAGTCAGTTGTCATCACGCCAGTGAATAAAAATCTTCACGCTGTGTGTGATGGAAACAAAGAACCATGCTTCCCCAGAGAAAATTCCCGCGGTATATTTTCTTAATATTCAAAAAACTTGGAAAACCTAAATTTCCAACTTTCTTTACTTACATTCACTTTTCTCCACAACTTATTTAGTAGGAATTTATGCCGCGTTCATCTCAATAATTTCTTTTCACAAAGATCCTATTGTTTTCCAAGGCCATCGCTATATTTTATAGACTCCATAAAATTGGAAATCTGGCGATATTAGGCGCAATCTTAGTGTTGCTTCACCGGTAATAATATGCAAAATGTCTGTGTCAGCATCCGGTGGCAGGGTTGCTGTGCATGGCGTCTTACTGCTTTTTCTGGGGAAAAAATAAAGTGCTTTGTGCTTCTTTTATTTGGCACTTTATTTAACTCACTGTATTCTGTATTAAGCAAGTTAAGTAATATTTCTGATGTGACTAAAGCATCGTTATCTAGACTTATTTCGAAAAGAGTGCGGAGGCATAGACAGAGCATATAAAAAAGAGGAAGGTTTGGCACAGTTGTATACTAGTGTTTATCGATATCTAAATATGAGAGAGTCGGATTATAATACTTAGCTCAGACATCTGATAGACACAATCCTGCTGAATTTTCCATAAGACATGAATGCATCGCTGTAAACAACAGCTGTTTGTTTTCTTCCTTTCTGCATTTCTCCATATGTTCGGCTGTATGTCATAATCAAATATACTATCTATCTGGCATTGCCAAAATCTTAACTCCATCAATTTTTTCGATCGAATGTTTTTGATTATGCTCATATAAATGAATTACGCAGGTGGAAAAATTACGCGTGATACTTACATTCTTAAGTCTAATCGTTACCTTTTTCTTCAAGTCGCTAAATAAATAATAAGAAAAGTTTCTTTGGCTTCGAATTCACAGAAGTTTTGGTGATTTTATGTCTATTACTTTGATGTGTTTTCGTTTGAGAAACTTAACTGCCGTTCTCTTATTATAGATTTTGCTTTATTTGTTTCCAAATAAATAAAAATTATCTGAAAGGTTTCAGATTTTAACGGTCGCCCAAAAGGGTTTGTTAAAGTTTTCTACGCTCTCCTGAGCACGCAGCCTACCAATCTGTTGTTACACTAACTCCTACTAACCCTTTTTTTGTCTCAGTTTTGTTATTAAGCACCATTTTCATCTCACTTACGCAATAAACAATTCAACAGCAATATTACAAAATTTTTAAAAGCAGCTTAGCAGTATACGTTTAGAATTCGTAACTGGCATTCAGTTTTCTATTATTTTTAGTCTTTTTTCAGTTCATTGTATCAATGTTCAGTTTTCTTATTAATATGGCTTTATAAAACATTTTTTGCCTTTTGGTTATTAACGTTTTGCGTATTTATTTCATTTATTAAATATCATATTCTTGACGCTCACGTCAACAACAGTAAAACTAATTCAACAGCTAAATCACAAAATATTTTAAACAGCATATCTTTAGAATTTAGACCTCGCGTGCTGGAGATAAAAAATGTTTTTTTTTTTTTTTTTTTTTTTTTTTCGCACAATATTGCCGCTGTTCGCTTTGAAATCGTTAAATTTGCTAAACGAAAATTTGTTAAAATTTTAGAAATTATGAAATACAGAATAAAACATATTCAAAATTCAGGTTTCCAGATGCCCATGTTCGACTAGAGGACTACGTTATTCAAACTTTGATATCTCTAAGTAGCGCTGTTTATTCCCAGTGCGAGAAACATGCATCAAACAGATTTTTCGTTACTTAATTTTATTAAATATAAGACAGGGCGATATTATTTGGTGGCAACAATTTAAAAAATCATACGCCGTTTATAGTGATTCAACCAAAAATGCTGTTTCGAGACCAATATTCTTTCCTCACTAACGTCCTTTTTGGGCTATTATTTAAATAGCCTTTTTGGGCTATCACTTAAGCTTTGTTAGCATTTCAATGTATGAAAGTTTAATACTTTTAAATACGCAAAATGTAAGAGCTAAATAAAAAGCAAATTCAATTTGTAAGCAAAATTTTAATTACTTCGTGATTTAATTTTTTTACTTTACATTATCCAAATAATGTTTTAATTAAACTGTAGCTAAATCGAAATAGGTTATCCATTTTGTATTGCGCAAATAAATAAAAAATCAAATAAAAATGTATAAATACTCTTTGTCCGTTTATATATCAATACATATACCAGATCTAGTTTTATTATATGCCATCTATGTTAATGACTATGAAGTAAGGTCCCATTTTTACCCTAATTTTTTGCTTATTTGTTAGTAGATCATAAATAGTTAGAATTAGGCTTTTGTAGTTACTGTATACGTTTTAAATTATTCAGTCTATAAAATTATGCAAATTATTCTTAACCTTTTTCCAATTTCCTTTAATGCATCAAATCATTTTTATCATTTCTGCAACTATTTTCTTTTTTTAAACGAAAAGTTTTCATTTCGATTACTATGTATATCTGAACATTAGTTATGTAAGTTAAAAGTCTGTGTTTTCAATTCTTTCTATCTGTCAGTTAATATAGCTATTCCGCAAAAATATAGCATAAACTATTTCGATTCAGTTACAAACAGCATAAAGCGTAACCTAACAAAATGCATAACCTATTTAGATTCAGTACAGTTTAATTAAAATATTATTTTTTAACGTAAAGTTATAAAATCAATCACGAAGTCAATATTTTTAGTCTTTTCTCAGTTCATTGTATCAATGTTCAGTTTTCTTATTAATATGGCTTTATAAAACTTTTTTTTGCCTTTTGGTTATTAACATTTTGCGTATTTATTTCATTTATTAAATATCATATTCTTGACGCTCACGTCAACAACAGTAAAACTAATTCAAGAGGTGTGGAATATATATACTTAAATTTAAAAAGAATGGAGTGGTTTGAATTACAAATTAAATTTAAAAAATAGTTGCTTCAGTACTAAAATATAGTTGCGAATAAATCCCTTACTTAAGACCTTGAAACTCCGAAAAAATTAAAAAGTATTTTAATAACAATTAAATTCGTTTCATTAAAATAATATTTAAAGAAAGCGATATACAATCATTTTATAATTTGAAAACGTATCTTTGACATTTTGAAACTACCTTTCGGCGTGATTTCTTTTGACGATAACTTTAAAGGCTTAATTAAATAATTAATTTCGCAGAAAATTTAATACCATCACATACTATTATTAAGTATTTGTGCGTAAAATAATATTACATATAAAATATATAAAATATTTTTAAAGCGAGACTCAGTTCAAGAGTTGTATATCATAATAGTTTAAAGTTATTAATAACAACTAAAAAATAAAGAGTTGTGCTTAAGAAATCCGATAATTATGTTTATTTACGAACATTTTATGGATGCGGATTTTGCCCCATCGTATCCTGCAAATAATAGGGACAAGGGAAAAAAATCATCATAGCTCTAACCGTATGATGCCCGTTCTGACCCGCGGGTAAAAAGAAGTGTTTGCTCACCCTGGTCTGCAGCATTTTCCAAAAATGTTCTCAGCGCCAGAAAATGTTTTTCTATTTTTTTTTTAAATGTCGTATAAGCTATCGCACAAAATTAATAAATACACACACAATAATCATTAAATTATAATAAATCGTATTACATGAGAATGTGTTTCAAATTAAAATGCATTTCGTTATTAAGTGTAGCAATAAGGGAGCAAGAAATCTAACAAAGTTAAATATTTATTTCTCATATCGCACTGAAAACCAAGTAATTGACTTGATCTATGCGCATTAATACATAAAAAGAAATGTTAAGAACTTTCGAATTCATTCAAGGTTTTAAAGAACTTTTTGGTGCCAAGAGCTTATAAAACTGGAATGAATTGTACCAAGTTGAAAGTAAATTTCTTTTTCTGATCACATTGTCTCCGAAAAGAAATATTCTTTGGGCCAAAGACTGAAGTATAAAAAGCGCTGCAAACAAAAGGATCAGAAGTATGCCGTTCAATTTATCTTCTGTCCATTGAAAAGAATAAAATGAGCAATTGTGAATGACAAAGAGTACTATCAAATTTCATAACCCTTTCTTTATTTACTAGAGCTTTGCAGAAAAGTATCAACATTTTATCTCTACTGTATGCTATATTTTTCATTTTTGTTTATTTATTAGTTTATTTTATTTTTTAATATTTCATTGGCCGATACTCACCAAGTAGACATTTACCAAAAATGGCTGACCCATCACGATGTTGACGGTCTTGTTACCGAAAACTTCGGGCAGGATACGCCACAGGCATGAACTATTACTGAATTCATTCAAAGTGAGCGAAAATAATCCTTTTATTATTCAAAGCTGAGTCAATATGAAAGCTGGTTGCAACAAGCTCGTTTTATACTGCGGTTACCGAAAAATTCAGAAAACAGGGCCAATGAGACACGAAAAATTCGTAAACACACATACACATATATATATAATATATAATATATGTATAAACACATATATACGCATTTGTAATCCTAAGAGATTAAACAAAGCATACCAGCGATAACTACTGCGATAGAATATATTTGCCGTAATCACCGCCTTTCTGCTTGTATGATAATTGTGGTAATAAATTATTTTCTTAACTCTCGCGGAAAAGAAACCTGAAATTTAGCAGCTGAAATAAACAGCAGTTACTTTCGTATTAAAATTTTATCGATTAGTTTTTATCTCAAAATGTGTAACTCAGTGACCCCTTTTTTGTTTTCAACGATAATAAATATTACAGCACCTGTAATAAATACTTTTCTCTCAATTTAAATTATACATCAGTTTAAGTTTCTCCTTTCCCCCTGAAATTTGAAATTTATTTGCTGTTTGAATAGTGACAGAAAAGCTGCTGCATTGCAAGTTCCATAGATTTCGTCGATTCTAGTAAAATGCGCTTCTATATGACACGATGTCTCAGCAAAAACAAATCACAGTCCATACGACTCTCATATGTTTCACATAAATCAATAATATTTGCTATTGTTGCTTATCAATTTATGCTGAGTAAACAGGTCGATCAATGGTCATGGATGAAGCACAAGGGGTATTTATTACTAGTTATAAATCTTAGGCTGTAGAAGTGAAAGTAAGACTTTTTCCAGCTCCGTTCCGATTTTGTTCTAATATATCTGAAAAACGAAATGCGAGGTTCTAGTACCCGGATTCCTTTTAAATAAATTCTAATTTTCGAAGCAAAGACGTATATTGGTGGTGTGGTGTATTTAATTATGACAAAGCACACTAGGGCTATCTGCTTAAGGGGAGGGATGCCTTAGTGGAGGACTTTCTAAGGGGAACTGGCTCGTATACACGTTACACATGGGGAAAACCACAAAAACACCCATGCAACTAGCCCGTTCGTGGGATTCAAACCTCGGACCGAACTACCAGTGTTCAGCGACTCAAAGACGTATATTGACTGCCATGGCACTTTTCGGATTCCGGTACGAGAAGCCAAATCAATTTAATCATATTATGTTATTAATTTTTATAATTATATTTTTGTTCGTTTTTTAATAAATTTTCTGTTCCATGCAAGCCAGCATTGATTTTTTTGTTCTTTACCCAGAAGCCATCTATCGATATTAGCACTGATATATTCCGCGTTTAATCGTAGCTGCACAAAAATGGCAAGTAAACACAGTACGAGATAACTTGTTTGTGTCCTAGAGAAAAACGCAATCTACGAGTTATCTCATAGTTGACAGTCAACGTGTTAAGTGCTCCTACACCACAGATGCATAGATACAACTCTCATGGGGTTTGATTGGTTTGGTTTATTACGGCAAAGCACACTGCTGCTCTATGCCTAAGGAGAGGAATGCATTCGTGAAGAATTTTCCAAGGGAAACTGGTTATACAAGATACATATGGGTAAAAGCACAAAAACGCCCATGCAGCCAGCCCGTTTTCCTTTATTCGAACCCAGATCGGAACTACCAATGTTTAAGTATTTTACCGCTCAGCTGCAGGTGGGCCTCGTGGGGTTTGAATAATGACCATTTTGGTTGAAAGAAAGATATACTGATTGCTATGCTGATCAGAAAAATGCCTTCTCATCGGGATTTCTAAGACTCTAAAATGATGATTTTAAATTTCTGCCATTTTTTTAACTATCTGTAAACAGATACTTGTAATCAGCCACTTGCTTAGAATAGTCACAAGTTAAGAATAGTTTGATAAAACATATGTATTACACGAGTCACGTCTAAAATATCATAATTAAAATTTACATAGCAACTAGGCAGTAGCTAATAAATATTCTATGCAAAATTTATTACTGCAAAAAAACTCATGCCATATGTGTCTCGGAAAATGCATTAGTGAATGAAAAAAAACATATATTCGCTTTCTTCTTGGTTAAAACAAGAAAATAAACACACGAGTTGTCTGGTGCACCGCCGAGTGATAAAGTCCCTAAACACTGGTAGTTTGGTTCGAATTCCGCGAATGGGCTGGCTGCATGGGAATTTTCGTAGTTTTTTCCCATGTGTGATGCATTAATACGACCCAGTTTCCCTTGGAAAGTACTCCATAAAGCATCCCACCCTTCCGTGTAGTGGTTTAGGGCATAAAACATAAATAATAATAATAATAATGAGTGGTCTGACTATCCGAAATCGCACAAAACACGCAGCTACCACAGCGCAGTACGTTGCTACATAGAATTATTGTTGTATGTTTGATTTGGTTTTTTGATTACGGCAAAGCACACGAAGGCTATCTGCCTATAGAGAAGATTAGGTTAGGTTAGGTTATTTAATTACGGTAGAGCCTCGAGGGCTATCTGCCTAAGGAGAGGGATGCCTTCGTGGAGGACTTTCTAAGGGAAACTGGCTCGTATACACGTTACACATGGGGAAAACCACGAAAACACCCATGCAGCCAGCCCGTTCGTGGGATTCGAACCGCGGACCGAACTACCAGTGTTCAGCGACCAGTGACCGCTCGGCCACTGGTGGGCCGCCTATGGAGAAGAATGCCATCATGAAGGATTTTATAATAGAAATGGCTGTTATATACCTTACACATGGGAAAAATCACCAAAACGCCAGCCCGTTCGACGGGACACGAGCCCCAGACCGAACTACCAGTGTTCAGCTACTTTACTGCTCGACCGCTGGTGGGCCTACTGCTAATATGTTTCGTGCATATTAAAATTTAAGCGAAAGGGGAGTTTAATACAGAAACTGCAAATTAAAGTATCCTGATTTAGCAACCGCTCTCTGTTCATAATTGACAATATACACGTCTACATTAGTCACGAGTTTACAAAGTATATAATTTTAAACAGCAAAATAAATCAATCTACACGATTAAATGAGTTGTAAAAAAACCGAAATTAAGTGATTAAAGCACCATTTAAAAAACAGATATTTGCTTTAATTTCCGAAAGACCAAAATTAATTTATTTTACAGAGAATTAATTATTCCTGCTTCTACCTATCAGGTCAAAAGTCAGTCTCATCATCATTTCAGAGTACTAATACGGTCATCTTCTTAAATTTTGCACAAAATCATATTAATAAAATTCTTGTTTATATTTTGAAATGTTGATGAGACTGAAATGATTATTTACGAGTTATTTTAGCCATAAACCTTTTTACATGATCGGGCATCTGTGAGGTTCCTTTGAGCGAAACGACCACATTTTTCAAATTCAGGTGAATATCTCCTCCAATTTGGCGATCACGTCGAGCTTCTCGTTCTGGTAACCCTAAACCAAAACAGTTCCCTTCACAGTATATGATCACAGAACAAGGGACTGCCAAATAAATCATTATCAAGACCCAGCGCCAATCCTTGAAATTTCCTAGCGTCACTCTAAGAGTATATATATAATCTCTATGGGAAAAATCCTTTATTGTAGCCATCTGTTAAGGTAAAGAACTCAGCGTTGAAGACAGCGATGTCTTCACCGTTTATATTGGCAGTGATTCTTCATTTTTTCTATCAAGTGACATGGGCCACAGTGTTTCCTGACGTTAGCCACCGTCCACCAATTCCAGGTCAAGCTGTCAGGACATTTGATATCTCGGGACAAAGATATTATGTCCAGGATGATTTACAACAAAATCCCCCTCAAACTATGATTAAAGAGGAAGGATTTTTACAACCCGATCCGAAACCAGATAACCAGCGGTAAGTTTCCATTATCGTTCTAAATTTTATGGGCTAGGCAACATCGTAAACTTGAAAACTGTAGAGAAATATTGGTTTTATTTTTTCGAAGTATGCAACATTTTCTTGTGTTTTAAGTAGCAAAAATGAATTACTCTGTTCAGTGTTGAGAATTTAATTAAAATAAAGTCGTAAATTTTACCACTGAATTTTCCAGTATTTTGCAGCTGAGATATTGGATTTGATAGTGTCGTTCTAAAATCGAAATTATAAAAGTCATTAGCTTTTTCATTTATCTGATGTTGCAAATATTTTTTTAAGTAACAGTTTTGGCCAATATGCATCAAACTTTATAAAGCTAAAGTATATAATTTTGTGCAATATTAAGGTTTTAATAAAGTTCTTATCTCCCCCTGTATTGGCAAATATCGTCGAAAATATTTTATAATTATTTTATTATGAAGCAACAGTACTTTGCAAGTTGCTTAAATGAAGGGGGGGGTATGTTTGCACGAAGCATAAATTCGCATTAACATAGGTAAATATTCTTAAAGAATCTGATACCTTATCAGTGCCTTACCGTAGTTTCTCTTAAGCAAAGAATTAAGTGCAGTGGTTTTGATATAGAATAAACGAAGTACAGTGACATGACTTTTAAAGCCAGTACTGAAAATAAACTTAAGTTGTTAAATCAATGGTATTAACTTTTAAAAAATAAATTTCAATATATTAAATATCAAAAATTTTAAAAATATCAAAAATAGTAAAAAATAAATTTCTTAGAAAAGTAAGAGTTCTGAATTGCGATTTAATAAAACTGAATATTTTAGTCCAACGAAAAATTTAATCATGAATTAGTTAAAATATAATCATGAATTAAATATAGTATTAAGAAATTATTTAAATTGTTTTATTTAATGAAATTATTTTCTTATAATGAGAAAAATATATGATTGCCGGATTGGATTATTTAATCAATGCAAAGCATATATAGACTATTTGTCTCTGATCCATCACAGTTCCGACCGAAAGCATCTCAGCTGATGAAAATCGACAGTTTCTCATCCCTTGCCTTACCCAAAAATTTCTCCAGAGAGCGTGGCAGTTCATTTCTCGTTAATTTGGGAAGCGACATTTCAGTTCTCAGATATAATTCGGAAATGAAATGAATAAAATACTAATTTCTGTTTAATTTATAATCATGTTAGCTTTAGTATATTGTTTTTATGAAAATAGTATTATAGCATATATATATATAGAAAGAGAGAGAGAGAGAGTTCATACAGAAATAATAAACTTCGTACCAGGAAAAAAAAATTATAATTTGATAAAATTACAATTTTGTGCAGGACAGAAATTCTTCTATATTTACGTATTAGCCCAGAATAGACGCTAATCCTAAATGGGATATTAGTCTCGAAATGGGATTTTGCATTGACTCACTATAAACGGCATATCACATTTCAAACTGTTGTCACCAAATATTATCGTCCTGTTATTATATTTAAAGAAATTAAATAATGAAGAATCTGCATGGACGTAAACATTTTTCTCGCACTGTGCAAAAACAACGGTAATTAAGCCACCAAATTTTGAATAACGTAGCCTTCCACCAGAACATGGGCAATTGGAAACCCAAATTTTGAATTTGTTTTATTATTATTTCATATTTTGTAAACCTTTAATGAATTTTTGATTAAAAAAGTCAAAGATTTCAAAGAGAGCAGTGGCAACACTGCACGGAATAAAACATTTTAATCTCCAGCGCGCGAGCGTATTGGAAGTTTTTTTGCTTTGAATCGAATTTCATGTGGCGTAAGGGCCAAGAACTTAGTATTCATCCACCAGAACATACCACCAGAACATGGGCAATTGGAAACCCAAATTTTGAATTTGTTTTATTATTATTTCATATTTTGTAAACCTTTAATGAATTTTTGATTAAAAAAGTCAAAGATTTCAAAGAGAGCAGTGGCAACACTGCACGGAATAAAACATTTTAATCTCCAGCGCGCGAGCGTATTGGAAGTTTTTTTGCTTTGAATCGAATTTCATGTGGCGTAAGGGCCAAGAACTTAGTATTCAATAAGTGAAGTAAACACACAAAACTTCAATAATAAAAATAAAAGAAAATATAAAAACATCTTAATAAGAACACTGAACATAAATATATTAAGCTGAGAAAAGGTTTAAAAAAATTTATGCCAACAATTAACGCTGTATCTGGAATTCTAAACGTATGCTGTTTGGATCTTTATTTTGCATTTAGGTCTCAGCTCACACGCAGCTTTAACCAATCGATTTTAATTTTGCCTAGGTCGTTTGCGTTGATTAGAAAAAGAGTACTTTTTTATGTGTATCGTCCGGAGATGTGAAACAGAAGGTGCCAAAATCATGCAATTTCAGAGTTCGTGCGTAGCAATGTCTTATATGGCATATCCTTTTTCTAGGTCGTATTTATCGCTCTAATTTCCAGTATAAATTTTTCAGTCTTATGAACAATACATAAATACTCTTCTAGTATTAGATATTTTAAGTTTAGAGAGCACTTCGGGGTCACGTGACTATTGGCGAGTAAACAGGCATCTTCATCTGTAAATTTGCCTAAATTTCAATTTAACTTAATATTTACAAATACTGACAAGAACACAAAGTCCAGCAAAATTAATAAAATTTACGACTAATAATAAGTATTCTATTTACAAAATTAATTGTTCTAGTCAGTTGAGTTAATTTATGAAGAACATGTGATTTTTCTTGAAGAATGAGAAGCCTTCACATTCTTGCAGTTATGTTAATTCACAATACTTTGCTAATTTCTTTAATAAAAAACACAAAATCTTTCAAAAACTCAGTAGGTAATTAAAGGAGTAGTAAATAAGATAAAACTATAGTAAAAGTATGCAAAGTCCATATCCTGCTCTGCCAGAGAATCAAAGTTCAGAAGCTGCACAAAACTTGACTATTTACATATTTGCATTCCTCCAGGAAACATTGTGCTGAATCGTTCTAGGAAGTTTGGCTACATTTTGTATGCTTGGATCATAATTCATGAGCTCCTGAATTGCACTTTTAGGCGAGATTTTCAAAAATGTTATGCGCGGTGATTAAGATTTGCTCGTGCATTGTTTCAACTTGAAGATCACTGTGAATTTGTGAATTTTTCATGTACCATGGCTATCACTATGGAACAGAGAATTTTATTTTGAAAAACATCTATTTTTGCTCTTTCAGTTTTATTGTTTGCCGCCCAATGCGAGACGCATACAAAAAAGGATCGATCGAATTAAAGTAATATACAATGTCCTTTTGATTTTTATATTTAGCTTTGATTTCCGTCCTGAGATGCAATAAAGAGCCATGAGGGCTGCAATGGCTTTATTTAATATTTCTCTGCCGTGATATTAGAATGAACGAGTTTTGTTCACTGTTACACCTAAATACTTGCAAAAGTCTGTGATAGGAATAATGTTGTCTCAAATTTTAAATTCTATTTGAACATTAAAACCTCTTCTGTATCTGCGAAAAAGCATAATACAGCATTTACTTTAGCTTAATTTTCCAATCCGCACACCTCTTGGTTATGATATTAACTTTAAACTAGGTTATTGATTGCAATTTGGAGGTTAAATGAACTTGTGAGTATCACCGTCTCATCTGCATATTTCAGTATCTTAGATTCAAGTCTATTTGGTAGATCATTTATGTAAATGTTGAAAAGACTCTATCCTAAAGACCGAGCCTTGTGGAACAGCACTGCAAATTATTTTCTCTGCAGAAAGAGAATCACTGCATCGGACTTCAAGTCCTTCTTTTTAAATAGGACATCATTAACTGAATAGAACTGGTTGGGTAGCAGAAAATTCTTGAACTTAAGTATGAGCCCTGCGTGTCACACTCGACCGAAAGCTTTTTCGAAGTCAAGGAAGCACGCAGCAATTCCTCTCTTTTTCTTAAAATTATCAGCAACATATTCTATTAACTTTTAAATTTGATGTGTTGTACTGTGACTTCTGAATCCGAACTAGGCACTGTCGATCAAGTTAAGACGTTCCAGATGATCTGCGAGACGCTTTTTCAATACTCTTTCAAACACTTTGTCTATGGCAGACAGAAAACTTAGTGGTCTATAGCTAATTGTATTTCTGAGGGTTTTTCTTGGCTTAAGAAGCGTAATAATGACAGAATGCTTCCACTGTTACGGGAAGTAACTGAGCCCAATACACGCATTAAAAATATTTGTCAATAAGATTACACATCTTCGTGGTGAGGCTTTTAAGCGCTTCATTATTGATGTCATCGAAACCTTTGGCTATTCTTGTTTTAGCTTTTTGATAATCTGTTTTACTTTTCTTGGAGAAGTAGATGGGATAAAATTAGTAGTAGGTCTATATTTAATAAACGAAACTGAGTTCTTCATTTCCTCTTCATCTTCAGAGTTATGAGGGGTGTGTGATTTGACTACATTAGCAAGCTCTGACATTGCATTAAGAATTTCACTTTCTGATTGGTGGGTTTGACCCATGTGATGAATTAGGTGTTAAACTATTGATCAGTTCACTTCAACGTGAACGCGCTATCCTCCAAACTGTCCCTGGTTGTACTTCTAAATTTTCTAGCAGAGAATCCCATTTTCAGAACAATAATTTTGAATTTCGCTAGAGATTCTTCTGTTAAGATAATTCACATGCCGTTTATTTAAAGGATTAGGGTAATTTGTATGTAATTGCTTGTTTTTCCTATTTCTTTTTTTAATTATCTCTTTAACTCTAGTAGACCGGGTGACATACGTATTAAATGCATAGGAAGAATTTTTGATAGCATTCTGCATTTCATAAGTAAGGAGATAAATTTGACTTTCAATATCAGGAGAATGATTGTAACTGTTACTACAGGGAGCATTCACTAGTTGTTCTGAGTATTTAGTCCAATTTACTTTGACGCTTTTCTGTTTGAGGAGTGGATAAATCCCATAAACGTCGAAATTGATATGAAAAGTATCGGACTTTTACTTCTAATAAAGGTGTCGCAGTGATATGCTTAAGCATGTCAAGAATGTCTCCTTGTCTGTTTGTATGTATACGAGTTGGTGTTTCTAGAAGCCGCTATCCTGAGTTTACTATTACTGAAATAACTGCAGAGTATTCTACTATTAATCGTTGGTATTACGCGAGTTCCATAACTGATGTTTAGCATTTACGTCCTCTGCAATATTTGTAGGATAGCTGGTGGAAGTGAGCAAATTCAAAGCTTGAGTGGACAGAGTACTTTTTGGTGGGTGATAAATCATGATAAAAAGATAGGCTTCATTCGTCGAACTATAAATCAGTGCTGAAGTAAATTCAATGCGATTCGTAGTAGGGAGTTGACATATGAAAGGTTTTAAATTATTCTTGATTAGAATGGAAGTCCCTTCGCCCATATTATGATTTCTGTCCTAATAACAGTATATCCTTGAAATTTTAGCTCATCGTGTGGTATTAAATGAGTTTCATTTAATAACATGACGTCTGTTTGTTTTTTGTCTAAGTAGTTCCCTACTTCATGGGTTTGACGTCCTACCCCGTTTGGATTAAAAAAATGACACTTTTCAAAAAGCCGTTGGTAGCTGCAATTATATTATTTATTCTCTGTTGGACGTTAAAAGTCATAATTGAGACTTATAAAATAAACAAAGGCTTCCATGCCTTATTTCAAATTTTTGCATTATGCTTTTAGTTTTTTTAAATTGTATAAAAATTCTTCTGCTTTAATTAACTGAATTTTCAGCCAATCAAAGAATAAGGGTTCTTTCGGTTGTGTTTCATTTTGTTTTTTCTAAGTAGAATTTACTTTAAAAGCTTCTTTTTTAGAGCCTGGAAGGACAGGAAAATCGTTTTCATTTAAGTTAAACATTTTTGAATTTTCAGATTTTGATTGATTGGGATTAGGTTTATTTCTTTTGATATTTTTGGGAGTTTAACACATCCCTTATAAGACGAAACATGCGGGCCTCCGAAAAGACCACAAGCTGCCCAGGTTTTTCTTCCCTTTTTTTTTTTTTTTTTTTTTTTTTTTTTTTTTTTTTTTTTTTGCTTATAGCTATGACTCGTGCGCTCCTGCCCTTTCTTTATATTGGCACAGATCCCATGTGTTGCCCCTACCTTTGACACTTGCGGTTCTGCACAGGACCTGGCCAGGTTTTGTAATTTGTTACGAAAACGTCTAAAGCTCTTAATGATTTAATAGCATATATTCTTTTTCCCTCAGGGTTTCGTTTACATTCCACCAGGAATAATGCGAGCTGTATAACTTTACCATCCTTGTAACTAGTGTGTCGCCTTTAAGGTTTCCTCGACCTTCTTGACTCCGCGTTTTCCTATTTTATCTTTTAAAAACTCCTGATTTGCGTTAAAATCTGATAATACAATGGGTGGTATGTGTCCAGCAGTTTTTCTAGGCTGTGTAAATTCAGTGTCGTTTTTAACGGTATCTTGATCCATTTGATTATCTGAGTTTAAATTTGCTTTTCTGCGCAGAAGCCTCATATTCCATATCTGAACTTGTTCTTTTGTGTGTAATTCTATAAGTAGTGTAACCCCCTGAATCTTTGCAATTTCGTTTTGAGCGCTTTAGTGCTTAAGCTCCTTTAGAGTTGATTTTGCGAAGTGTTATTCACACTTAAAGTTTTTGTTTGTGCGTTGGCAATTTGTGCATCTAAAGAAAAAATTCTTTTTTCTAGTGCTTGAATTCTTTCAATAACTTTAGCATCTTTATCAGCAATGCTGATTAACTCGCTATGTTCCTTTTGCATTTGAAGCCTAACGCTTTGAAGATCATTAGTAGTAATTTCGTCAAAGTTAGCATTATTTACGAAATATTTAGTATTAATTAAATGAGGAGCTTACTACGCGAGATATTTGTTTCAACTCGGATCAATTCGTAGGAAAAAATGCTCATGGAAAAAAGATGCAGCTTTTGAAATAGTTTCATTTAGAAATGCAAGATTTTTAGAATACCATGAGATAAGATTACAGAAATGTGTCTCTGGAGAGGGTGAAGTTAAATGAGAATGAATATAACCTTCATTATCAAATTTCAAACGAAAAGGAAATCGTAGACAGTATGACAGCAGCAGCGTGTTTATGACTAAACCAGGAAAGACGAAGTTCTAAAACTTCGAAAAAATATTTAGTCATCAAAATAGTGTGCCATCGTGGAACAAAGGGAAAATAAGAATGCATCGAGTATATAATTAACGAATGCGATAACTCTCAGATTTAGTATTGAACTAAACTCTAATTCAACTCAAAGAAGATCGTCAGTTTTTCACGCTAATTAGCCCGGCCATTCATGTATCAGGAAAATCGTGTACAAAGTTAGTTTGCTTCAAGTACTTGTAATTTCTGTAAAATGTACGTACATAGTGAATCAAAAAGCGTTTAGATTTTTAATCTGGAATGAAATAACATCGCGTGGCGATCATCTTCCCAAAAGAAAATTTGTCATTCTGAAAGTATCCAAAGTATCTTCTGTAGAGTCATTAGGTTATTTTGAATCAGGAAACACGAAAAATGAGCAATGCCCTCTGCGGGACTGGAACCTGGATCTCTCTCTCGAATACGCGCCGAGTGTGCTACCATTGCACCACGAAGGCACGAAGAAAGGAGGGAGAAAATATCTTATATATCCCCCTTTTAAAGGGTGACTGGGGATTAGAGAACCCAATCGCCAAATCCTAGTGGTGAAGAATCATCATCCACCACCCTTTAGTTCTGCCCCACTGTAGAGTCATTATGTTATTCTGATGCTGAAGACCTGAAAAATGTGCAGTGGCCTCGCTGGAACTCGAACCTCTCGAATACGCGCAGAGTGTGCTACCGTTATACAATGAAAGCATGCAGAAAGGAAGGAGAAAATATTTTATACTTTGAACAAAATGTAACTTTGGTACTGTAAATCACTTTCGTAGAAGCAGTACGTCCATAAAAGAAGAAAAGAAACCATGAGTGGTCGTCTGTGGATGGTTTCATTACAGTGAAACCATAAAATTTTAAGATGACCTTAAAGAGCTAATATTTAGTATCGATTTTTATTCGGTGTCCGCCGAAAGCATCGCGGCAAAAACATCGCGGACGAAAACGTCGCGGAGAAAACAACGCAAGGCGAAAACGTCGTGCTACAAAACATCGTGGGAGAACACATCGCAAAGAGAAAACATCGCAGTTCTAAAACATCGTGGTACAAAACATCGTCGTCGAAAATAAAGCGGTTCAAAAACTTCGCAGTTTAAAAACATCGTCGTCGAAAATATCGTGGTAAAAAATAAAGTATCTTCAAATCATCGCATGACGATAACATCGCAGACATGCTTTTTTCAGGCTTTAATAACTGTAAATGGATATTCCCATAATGATTTGTGAGCGCAAGATGTAAAGAAGGATAATTTTTACTTTCATATTTTTTATTAAATATAAAATTTTTGCTGAGAAAATAAGAAAACTTAAGCATAGAAAATTAATGCAACTTATAGCACTTAATAGAATTTTAAATCGACATAGTTAACTAAGAAAGACCTTTAATAAATAAATTTTTATAAAGATTTTACAGGTAATTTTTCATAAAAAGTATAATCTATTAAGTTGCATTTAATTTTCTATGCTTAAGTTTCCTTCTTATGTTTTCAGCAAAAATTTATTAGTTAATAAAAAAATGTGAAAGTAAAAATTATCCTTCCTTACATCACTTGCGCTCACAAATCATTATAGGAATATCCATTTACAGTTATTAAAGCCTGAAAAAAGCATGTCTGAGATGTTATCGTCATGCGATGATTTGTAGATACTTTATTTTTTACCACGATATTTTCGACGGCGATGTTTTTAAACTGCGAAGTTTTTGAACCGCTTTATTTTCGACGAAGATGTTTTGTACCACGATGTTTTAGAACTGCGATGTTTTCTGTTTGCGATGATTTCTCCCACGATGTTTTGTAGCACGACGTTTTCGCCTTACGTTGTTTTCTCCGCGACGTTTTCGTCCGCGATGTTTTTGCCGCGATGTTTTCGGCTGTAACCGTTTATTCGTATTCTCAGAAATATTGCTAATTTTCAGATGTCATCAATTATGGAAAACGAATTGATTTTTCAGCGTATTTTTTCCATATAATAAATGTAATACTTTGCAAGTTAGATAACTTCAACTGCTTTTACAAAATGTACAAATATAAATTTTATATATTTTCCAGAAATCAGAGTAATATAGATTTCCAAAGTTTGCAAAATGATTTGAAAACATGACTTTTAATATTATTTCTCATATTGCGCGTTAATTATTTCAATTATTCGAAGTGTTAGTAGTTAGGACATCTGTGACTCCCATTTACCAGGGATTAGTAACATTCTACAGGGCTTTAAGTTGCAAATTTTTTCGGAATATGGCACAGTATTTTATAAAAGTAATTTCAGCCTCGAGTGGCGTAGGGTTCTGTAAATATAAAAATGTGACATATTAAATTATCTCCTAGATCAAAAGTTCACTAGTAAATTATTCATTATACTTCTATAAAATAAATACCACGCTATAATTTAATGCTCGGATTCACGAAAATATTCGAGAACAAATTTAATGACTTAGAGTAACACTCGCTATTAATTTCGTAGATCTCTGAGAAATTTTTACATAAATTTCTGAAACGATTTTTATTTAACTTATCAAAGCTTTATGAGTTTTATCAAATTGATCTATTGCTTCATGAAGATTACATAAAAGTTTAGATTAAAAAAAAACATGTAACAAAAGTAAAAAAATATCAAGTCCTAATTTCACTGCGAGATGCATTTGCAAGTGAGTTTTGCCCTATAGTTTAAATATACGTCTTCAATTAGAATTTAATATACAATTTAAATTTAATATACGTCTTCAATTAGAATGTACCAAATAAAGAAAAATCTGAAAGGTTTTAGATTTTTTTACAGTCACTCAAACAGGTTTTTAAGGTTTTTTAACACTCTCGTTGAGCTCGTAGTCTACCAGTCTGCCCTGCACTCCCTCTTACTAAACTTTTTTTTTTTTTTTTTTTTTGTCTTTTTAGCTTTGTTATCAAGCCCAGTTTTCTTTACACTTAAAAACTACAATTCACTAGAAAAACTACAAAAATGTTAAAAGCAGCAATACGTTTAGAATTCCAGGCACCTTTTTTCTTTTTTTAAAGGTGGCTTTACGCACCTTTTTTTGTCTGTTTAGTACTATCATTTTGTGTGCTTATTTATTAAATATCACGTTCTTGCAGCTTACGACTCAACATTAATTCATTAATGTAACTCTGTACTTCAACATTAATTAAAATCCGACTCAACAGCAAAATCACACAATATTTAAAAGCAGCATATCTTTAGAATTTCTGATAGACTGTCTAGTGCGCTGAGGGAGATAGAAATATTTTTTCCATGAACTGTTCCCACTGCTCGCTTTGTTGAGTTTGTTAATCAAAAATTCGTTAAAGTTTTAAAAAATAAGAAATAGATAATAAAAAAAATTAAAAATTCGGGCTTCCAGGTGCCTTTGTTTGGGTTTACGAAGTTTAGTGTACTTTTATACTGTTCGGGTTGCTGTAACGACAACTACGTTATTCAAAATGTGATGGCTCTAGGTAGCGCTGCTTTTTAACAACATGCATACATTCATGCAGATTTTTCATTATGTAATTTCTTTAAATATAGTACAGGGTGATAATATTTGGTGACAACAATTTAAAAAAATATACGAAGCAAAATGCCATGTTAAGACTAATATCCCATTCGAGATTAATGTTCGTTTTGGTTGGTTGGTGTTTTTTGGCACAAAACCCATGGGGTTTACGTTGCTCCAAACAAAATATCCTTTTTGGACTAAAAATGGATGCCTTTGGTCACAGTTTGTTTCTCTTTCAACAAAACATTTTTTAAAAAGTCAGCTGTCGCTATCTGAAAGAACGGCGTAACGAAAGTCTATCGTTAAAAGATTTTACTTGATTTCTCAGTAAAAAGTACATAAAAAGCTTATAAGAATAAATTGTAGTTAATCTTTAGAATTTTATTCGAGTACATAAAAAATTGCTAAAGGCAGGCATTTGACAGAAAGAGTTGGTTATCTTTTAGTTTGTTTCAGTTCATTATGGTAACACTGACTAGAACTATTTATTTTAAGGGGAGAAATTCCTTCGTTGAAGGCTTTTTAAGGAAAACTGGCTAGACGAAAATTGTAAAAACGACCAATACAGCCAAGTTGTTTGCCAGATATGAGCTCGATTCGAACTATCAGCGTTTCACTTTCATATGTACTTGGTCATTTGTGGGTCAGGTTTCTCTCAGAATATGAAAATGGAATAATCTAATTTTTATATAGTTATAAAAAATGGCTGACACTTGTACTAGTTGAACAGATCATATTTAATTAACAACAGATATCACCAGAAATCGTAAGCATAATATAAATCTCAGAGCTATTTACATAATTGTATCACCCACTCTGAATATTTCAAAGCACTTATGAAGTTAAATCACGCGAATGTCAATTAACTCTATATATATAACCAGTGAACGACTCTTTAATCACCTTTGCATAATTATAAACAAATATGCCTCTTTCCTCACAAATCGCCAAATTTCAAGACATGATCAGCTGTTTTCTTGCTTTAGCTACTCCTAACCGCCTATATGAAGTGTCAACACGACCTCTTAAATTTGTTTATTTTAATTTACTGCTCACATGATTATTTTTTGCCTTTGATGGTTATACGTTCAGACCCTGGGTAAGCCACCCTTCCAGTGAAATGAAATAAATTGGAATGGATTATTCTTTATGTAAATCTCAAAAGAAAATAAAGTTAAAGCGATTACTCGCGCGAATATCTGTAAATGACCTAGGGTAAAACTGGGTTTAGCCGTCACCATAGAAATGTTTTTTAAATTGATATGAATTTAAGATTTTTATGCAAATAATTTAATTTTATTACTTCTTTTGTATGTATTAAGGTCCTCAATCTGTATGCTCCTTAAATAAAATTCATAAAACAATCGTGTGATGAAGAAAAAATGTATTTTTAGTGTATTTAACAAGTAAAAACGATTTTATCTACATTAAACATGCATAAAACATCAACATCTAATTTTTATCTTCGAGAATCACGTAACTATCATTCCACAACTTTAATCACACGTAAATATAAGCTTTTCAATTTATAAATTATTCTTAATTTTAATTATAAATCATTCATTATTCATATTACGTTAGCTAGGTTATCCTTAGACAGCTTTGGATTCTATTTGCAACAGCTGTTAATTTTAAAATTTCTGAACTTTATTACTTATGGCTAATTTATAAGTAATTCATCTAGGGTTATTAATTAAAATGAATTCGTAATAGTACTAATTCCAATTTGATTGAAATATGATTTTTCATTGCATGAAGTAAATTGGTTTTTTATTCTTTTTTCAGATTTTCATGAAGGAATAAAAGCTATTATTAGTTTTTCCAAAAATAAAAGACTATGGAAGACGTAATAAAGTACTTCAGAGTTAAAAATACATCACAACTTCATTTGAAAGTTTTCTTTTTGCCATTTTTAATCACAGTGCTGATTAGCGAATATTCTACATGATTATGTAAAAATAAGTGCTACTGTTTATAATTGATATTTAGATAACGAGGGTCGAGGGTCCCATTTCTTTTGGATTAATTACGCTAGCTGTATCACTTAATTAACTGATTACGTTAGCTTCGTCACTTAGCTTCCACATGAATGAAAAAAATATGCGTTTCTTGCATGATTGGAAAGAAGCATATTGCAACGCATCATATGGTGTTAAAAAAATGAATTTAAAACTCTATAAGTAAAAGATGCAGATAACTAGATTTTTGATTTACACAAATACTAAATCTAAAACATTTCTGAAAAGACCTTATATGGGAATGCGCAGAGAAAACCATTATACTGTCCTAATTCCACTATGATTGTAATTAAATCAGAGAAATAGGCAGGTTGAGTAAAATATTTTTGTTCCCACTACCATGCATTACAAAAAATAGCCACTTTTACTTGCAAAATGTTCTGTGAAGTTCTAACGTAATCCTTAAGACAGGTAATAGTCGAAATGAATCATATGCTTTTTTCTGAATAGATCACAGGCTTTAATAAGGAATACTAATCAATTCAGAAAATTGATGGATTTCATCTCTAGATTTATAGGTCATACATAAATGTGCAATTTAGAATTCAAAAGTAAACTGGCTAGATGTAATATTTCACTTTATGATTAAAAAATTGAAATGAAAGACAATTAAATAGCCAAAATCTTATAAGAAGTTGAATGATGTGGTTCTCAAATTACGCAAACACGTAAGAAAACTAATTAAGATGCAATAACACGCCGAATAAATATTAATTTAGAAGTCAAACAACAAAAATCAGCGTTATATTTTCAAATTTTCACAGGACTAGTTTCGATGGTTTTTCGGAACCATCATCCTCAGCTGCAAAAGCGCAAATGGATCCATTTTGCTGCTGAGGATGATGGTTCGGTAAATTCATCGAAACTAGTCCTCTGAAAATTTGAAAATATAACGCTGATTTTTGTTGTTTGACTTCTAAATTAATATTAAGTAAGAAAATTGCTTTAACTTTTCTATTTTCTGAAATAGCAATATAAAAACAATAGCGCAATAATGCAAATATAATTAGTAGTAATAAAATGAAAGCACTTGCACATTAAATAATGTTTTAGAATAGGGATACCTAAAAATTAATTTAAAAATGAATAATCCCCCCACTATGTTGTTATACATTTAAATTTTTATTACATTAAGAGTAGAACATTGAAATAAAATGCAAATGGAAAAGCCAAAATTTGATTCGAAATTAAACGATATGTTTCTTAAATTAAGTAAACAAGAAAAACACTTCTTCAGCTTTCTATTTTGTGAAATAACAATGTGATAATAATAGAGTAATAATACAAATGTATTTAGTAGTAATAAAATGAAAGAAATTTCGCATTAAATAACATTTCAGGATAGGAATACTGAAATTTAAAATAAGAATGAATTAAACTCCATTATGTTGACTTGCTTCAACATTTTATTACTATCCTAAATTTTTCCATTCTGTAATGGTTCTGCATTATAATTAAACCCAGTCGTTTCAAAATTATGCATATGAATACAGTCCTAGGAGACCTAGTCCAGGAAACTAGTAATGCAAGTTTATGAGTATTACCCCTGATTCATGTTGCTGTAAAACCACCAATTATTTTGAGGATTATTTTGTGTGTGTGTATTGTTTATAAAGTACTAGATATAATCATAAAATTTTGCTATTAATGTCAATAAAAGTTTCTGGCATGCCCGCAAAAATTTAAAACCAATCTCTCCCACGATCTAATCAAAAATTCATCACATAGCTTATAAACCCATAATTTCGATGCTTTAGTTAATTTCAATATCACGTCATGAAATAGTTCCAAAAATATGAATTTTAATTTGTTAATTTAATAAAAACATACGATGGCTGCTTTTTCTTTGTTGGTGTTACATTTTTAATTTTAGACATTATTAAATTTAAAAGATGTTTTCTGTCCAAACAAAATGAAAACTTTACAGCACTAGTTGAAAGTACTATCTTAATATACAATACGTTATTTTAGTATTTAATGATACGTTTAAAGTAAAATGATTTATTTCTGGTTATAGGTGGTTCATTCGGGAAAATCAGTCTGATGAAACGGTTGACTATCCCAGTTCAACAGAGGCATTTGATAGGTATTATTCAAATGGATTACCTGCTGTTGGACCTGTAGCTACTCCTTTACCGGATGAAGCATTTATGATCCCAACATCTAGTAGAAACCAAATGCCTGATGCACCATCATCTACAGGAAATAGTGACATATGGGTTCTGACCAAAGGATCTGATAATCAATATCTACCTCAAAGGCTGGTGCAAGTACCACTACCAACTGAAAGAGTGGTTGAAGTGATTAACCAAGAAACGAGCCCTAAATTTGTATCAGAATCAGTAAAATCAATTCCTTTTATTCCTTCATCTCTGTCTTCTCAGAAAAATCAGTTTCCCCCTCCACCACCTGCTAATGTTGTTCAAGAAATTTGGATTCAATCCCCAAATAAAATTCAAATTCAGAATCAGAAAACGGCAGCAGTAATAGATGAGCTACCTTCCATCAAACAAACCATAGATACTCAACAACCTGTTAAACAAACTTTAAGTGTTCCACAAACTGTTAAACAAATAGTAGACATTCCTCAACCTATTAAGCAAACTGTAGATGTTCCACAGACGTTTAAGCAAATTGTGCAGCCTCAAATAACCAAAGATATGTATCAGTCTCCGCCACCACCTCCACTTCCTGTATTATCCAAAACAGCTGCACCTCTTCCACTTCCTTCATCCTTTAAAACTTCAGACATCACAAGCCCAAAGCAAATAATAGCTCCTGCAACAGCAGGTGATGTTATTCCTGATGATGCCAAGTACATACTTGGAAAGAATGCAGTTGTATCTCAAGTAAAACACATATGGATACCAACATCTCCGCAAACTGGAAAGTTTATAACAGTTCCTGTCTCAGGGAGTCCAGCTCTCGAGAACTCAGGATCAATGAAAGGTATACCGGTTGACATTGCCTCGCCTGTTGATGTGTCTGAGACATGGATCTTGAAGCAAGATGGTCTTATTCCAAGATTTGAGCCTCAAACGTCAGCCTTGCCAGCTGCTGTTGCTCCAAGTGGAAAAGTTTTAATTGATCAAACTCCAACAGTCGTTCAAACTGATTCACTAAAGAATGTACAGCTAGTTGGAAAAAGCATAACTGATAGTATTCCAGTTAATATGTGGCCAGTATCAAAAGGCATTTCTGATCAAACGATTATCGGTAAATCTGAGACTCCGTTACCGCCACCTCCAGGTATTTCACAAAAATCGGATACGATAATAGTTGATAAAGGTCTTCCTGTACCTCCCATCTTTCCTCCGAAAACCTACATTAATAACGAAAATCTTTTACCAACTCCTAACCTACCACCTCTTCCTCCACTTCCACTTATTAGAAAAGTGATGAACGATAAACCATGTCCTCTTAATCCCCAAATTTCGTCTTTCCCATTAAAAGGAATAGCTGCTCCTGTAGTTTCAAAGACATTACCCGTTGTAAAATCACAACCAATTATGCGCATAATTAGAATAAACAATTATCCTTATGGATCATATGTTTTAAATTCCCAAATTAAGCCGAACGCATACGGATACTCTAGACCTGCCACGATATTGCTTCGGCAAACGAATAACGGTTTTATTCGTTTAATACCTGCAAATCCTTCTTCTACTCCAGTTGCGATTAGAAGGCGAATTATCCCAATACAGGGTTCAAAATCGCCAGCTTCAATAATCTATCCACCAGCGCAAGTCGTCAGCAGATTAAGATATAACTATCCTATAAGTGGATATGTAAGATCTTTCCCAGTCCCAGGTAAGAATGTTTTCCCGCCGCCTCAGGCAATTTTCCCGAAAGCAGGATCAATTCTATCAGCTTCGTCAGGATCGAGGTCCTCTTCTGAGAGCTCATCCTCGGAATCTTCAGAAGCGAAAGAAGCCAAAAGAACTAAATCAAAAGGTGCCAAATCAGCAGAAGCAGAAGGAAAAAAGGTTGAGGAAGCAGAGTCTATAGAGACTGAAGAACCTGCAGCTGGCAGTAGCAGTTCCGAAACAAAACCACAAAAGGATAGTTCATCTGTCGAGAAAGAATCAGAAAGAGAGACAGAGGAAGAAGTACCAGCTGAAACACAATCAGCAGAAAGTATAGAAGTTGCTGAAAGTCAATTTATTTCGTATTACGAAAAGCATCCAGAAGGTGAAATTACAGACGAAAGTAAATTAAAATTATTGCCTCAGAAATATACTTTAGATTATGATCAGCGCGATAGCGTAGGTGCTTTTCAAAATCGTAAAGAAGACTCTGATGGTAATGATAAAATTATTTCCAACTATAGTTATGGAGACATTAATCGTTTCTTTCGAAAGATAGAATATGATGTAAGTGATCAATATAAACCGGAAACTGAAAATAATGAACCTGATATAGTGAGTCACAAGACTGTTAGCATAGCAAATACTGTGATAGATAACTCAAGTGCAGAAACAAACGCTAGCACAACACCTCCTTTCAAAGAGAATTTAACAGAGGATGCACAGCGTGACTAATTATACGGCATGTAATTTGGAAGTTATAAAATAAATCTTTTCTGAGAAAAAGTCAAAAATTCAATTGAATGCAGATTTGCAAAGGGATTTCATCCTTATATTTATACCAACTTCAAAGCAAATTTTTCTTTCTTACAGTTTATTTGAATAACATAGTTTGCTATTAAACGTTTCGACAAATTTACATATTTTTGCTCAGACATGCAATCTTTTTTATTCAAACATTATTTTTAATGAACATGAATTACTGTAAAACTTACATATTTTTATTAAGCTCTTTTTACACTGCCAAAATATTTTACTAGAGTTTTAAAATGTCCATAAACGCTTTATTTTGCATACGTTTGTGAGAAAACAAATCGAAAATGCAAATGTATTTTGGAGAAATCTATGCAGTTATGTGTTTTTATACATGCTTATTACAAATGAATTGTTTATATTTTTATGTATGAAGAAAATAAAGAATTGTTACTTATTTTAAAGTCTATATTTTTAGATAACGAATGAATTATATACTATATTTCTTGACACAGTGTTATATGTAGTTAGTAAATGTAATAACAGTTATTCAACGGGAGTTTAAATGAAATATTATGCTGTTTAAATTTTTAACCCAGCAGTGTAATATTCAGAAACTTTACATGATTTAAGACAAACAGAAAAACTAGAGTTATTTGTTTCATATGAAAGGATTTTTTTTTAAATTAAGTATTATGATTTGGATAGATTAATTTCAAGTACTTGTGGTAGTCAAAGAAATAATTTTATTATTTGAATATAAAAGAGAATTTACGTATCTAAAACGAAATTGCACAGTTATTTATTTTATGTGGAAAAAGCAATTTTCATGATTAGATTAATTTAATGCAAATAAAATAATTTCATTTACCTGTATAGTCAGAGAAATAATTTTATTATTTGAACACAAAAGAAAATTTACTTCAAAAATACAAAATAACATTTTAAAGTCAAATATTTGTTTATTTGTCAAATTTGGAGTTTTACCATGTTTAACGAATTTTCAAATATATTTTAGTTTGATTAATGAAGCAACGGCTTTGGAATGAAGAAATAATTTTAAACACGGAATTTTAATGCTTCAACACTAAATACATAATAACGAGCAAAACATTATGAACACGGAAGTACAGTAATCTGTTTTACTCATGATAAAATAAAATCGTCCATGTATTTTATTATTCGTTTGTACTGTTTCAGCTTTTATGATCAGTATAGAGTTTAATGTTATGTAGATTGCAAAATGCGTGTAATTCATATTGCATCACCTGATTTCTTTCATTTCGATTAATTTAAAAATCAAATAATATCATGTAAAACATTAAGATATTAAAGTTTAATATCATTTTCTTAACTAAGATTTTCAAGTTTTTTAGTGTCGCATTAAATATTTTTAGAAAGTAACTTTGCAATTTCTTTTAAAAGTGCATATCCGTATTTCCAATTACACTCTTGAGTAATGATTATTTATGTAATACAAACTGTTAAACGCAGAAAGAGAAAGTACGTTAAGAATGTAATGCCATTATTGGTTCAAACCAAGATAATGAATGCAAACATAATGGACAACATAACGCGTATTAATATACCAGCTGTTGTAGGAAACAAAGAACGATTGAGACATAACGCGTCAAAGACATTACGCATATATTACGTTGTTAGCAGTTTATAGATAGTTAAGGAAGAATAATATACTTCTTTAGTTTCTAATACTGATTTCTTTACATATATTATGGCAATTTGAGGAAATTTATTTCTATTTGGAGTCTAAAATTCCCCATTACTAATCAGTCAAACAGTTTTAGCATTAAAGTAGTATATATTAACACAAATGTTTTCTGAATTACCAAAATAAAAGTTCTTTGTTTTCTTCATTCTTAACTTATATACACGTGTTGAAATACGAAGTATCAAATACACAATAATGATACTATATACGCGCTCCTTCTGCATAGAAGAGTTCGATTAAAATTGATAAAACCAACTAAAGCAAATTATGTAAAGCCAGATTAAAATTTTCTCTCATAACATAGATTAGGATAAAATGTGGTCAACAATACTATTTTCCATAACATTTAGATATTTAAAAAAGCACGAAAAATTACCTTTATATGTTTTGATAACCAATACAGTTTTCCATCTTTGTCAAAGATATTGTATAAAGAACAATCCACAATATATAATATGTGTTTTTATCATTAGAAAACTTAAAAATAGTTACATTTCTAAGGACTCGAAGGAATGATGCAATACGATAGATAAAAGAAATAATAAAAATATATAATTTTTACAACGTTCAAACTTAGCATATCGTTCAAACATATACTTTGCTATTCGAAAGATTAAGACTACATATTTCTTTTATAAATTTTAATCCTTAAACGCTTAGGGAGCGTTTCACTTAAAGTACTTAAAAGATATTTCATTTCATTTAGTTGGATATTTAAAGAGCGAAATTTACAACTTAGATTTATATATATATATCATTACTTTAAAATTAAATTCATTATTAAATTTGTGTCTAGAAATATTTAAATTTAAAGCTTCTAATAATTGAGCACTTTAAAATGAATTTATATTTGAATTAATTTTAAGAGGTAGTATGGAACTATAAAAATCTTGGTAATTTGAATTTCGCACTGCATGTATATTAAATAAAATATCTTTTAAACAGTTCCTTGACAAATACCTATATATAGAACTTCTTTAATTAATTATATTATATGTTACCAGTATCGAAGTTCCACAGAAAATATCATTAAATTTAGTCATGAATGTTACTTGCTTTCGAACAAACAGTTTAATAGTAGGTTAAGATATACTACAGAGATTTTGAATATTCAGCTGAATATTATATGTTACAGATGCTAATTTTATGTTTGCTCACTGAGGGTAAGATATTCAAAATGGAAATTAAAGTGTGATGTGTTCATTAATCTGGATTGGCTTGAAGGCAATCTGTAGCTCGATTAACATGTATCTGAATATATGTTTATATAATTTTATGCATACTTGCAATGATAAATATGTTTCTAACACATTGAAATACATTATTTAGCATAATACAGAAAATTTCGATCGAAAAATTTAAAAAACTGAACTAATTTTTCAATTTTGACTCAAAACGAAATTTAATTCAAATCTACACTTATTTCGGTATCATTCTAAACAAACTAAATCGTATCTTACACACTATGCACTTAATAATACGATAAATAGTTTTCAGTACAAGGGTTAAACAATACTTTCTTAAAGTTTCCTTTGAAATTTAAATATATTGTTACATCATGAGATTGGAAGAAATTATGTTTCACTAACAATTGAATATAAACTTCTGTAGATACTAGATATAATATACAAGAAAAATTCTGTAGCATTTCTGATATAAACTTTAAATTTAAAATTAGTTTCCTTTTAAATGAATTCAAATTTGGCAGCAATTCATATGGCGGTTTCATCCACATAGCATTCATAACATTCACATAGCATTTTCTGAAATGCTCAGTAAAATACTTTGCTTATACACTTTTTGAAGATGAATTGTTTTTCACCTCTTTCGCGTATTTCAACATTTGGATTATAACTGGTCGTGGGGGAATTTCAGACAAAACGACGACGTCTGCGCTGTTATGAGTGATAGTGCCCGGCTCATTTGTTTTTACCACAGCATGAAATCCACTTTTATCAGCAACATAACTGACATTTCTGTAAATTCCCATGGCATCTCTATAACCATAACTGCCATTAATCACTCCAGCGGAGTTGGAATTTTCATTTCTATGTTGTAATGTTCCATTTCCATCAAGTTGTTTGAAATCAAAGTGGTAAGGCTTAGGATGAATCTTCAGCTTTCTCAGAACTTCTATCTTATTCTCGGAAATAGGGTACAGTTTTTTGGAGATCAACTCAAGAACTTCGTTTTCAATCGCTTCGTAATTGGTATCTAATCTATCAAGTAATCTCGGCTGAATAATTCCTGAACTTACTAATTTTGATGGCGTACTCATGTGGCTATTTACATTAGACAAATATGGATCTTTTACTGATGCTGCTGTAGAGAATTTTGATTGAAGCTGTTTTTCAGATAATGCTTTATTACTACTTTTATCTACATTAACAGAAGTACTTTCAATAGACGACTTTCTTTTATTTAAATTTGAAGCTGATTTTCCTGAACTATCATGTGTTTCAGTTTTATTACCAACAGCGATTTGGGTAATGGCAGTTATGTTAGAATTTTGTGCTGAGCTTAGATTTAAAAGCTGAAGTATTTCAATAATTTCTAAATCTGTAAAATATGCTGAACTATTTTCTTGACGTTTTACATCAGTTTTATTAGAACTGATGCTTTGCAGTGCATCTGCTTCGGATAAAACATAAGGTAAAGGTCTCAATCGTTCTTTGTTTCCTACAACAGCTGGTATATTACCATGATACTCTGAAGGTGTAAACTGTGGAACATCAATTAATACTACCTCATTGATAGTTACACCATTACCGCCTTCGTGAATTAGTCTATAATTTTGGCCATTATTATGTATAATTGCAGGCTCACTTTCAGCGTCTTTCTGAGAAATTTCAACCTGTCCGAAATCTGTGATATTATTTGGTAAAGCTGATTCTAAATTCAAAGAAGATAAAATTCCTAGTTTCTCGATGATTTCTATATCCTCTCTTGTTAAAATTTCTCCCACTTCCTCTACATGGGTGCTAGTTGGTGGAAGATCATCTAAAGAAATTTCATAAATTATTCCATCCCCATTTACTTGAAATATTTCTGGAATATTACATGTAGCTGGACCTACATTTGAAAACGAAACATCCGGTTCATTTGGTTGTAATACACTTATATTATCACTAGAAATATTTTTCACATTTTCAGCTACCTGTTTGGAAGAACGGAAGTCTTGATGGGGCACTTCAGTACTCAGTCCTGTTATCTTCGATCTTCCGATTCCATCAGACTCAGGGATTGGAAGACGAGATGAAACATTCTGTGTTGGCAATATAGCTGCTACTGATTCAACAGTCTGACTGCTAAATTGAAGCTTATCCAAATTAATCGGGGTTGGCTTTACAGCGATAATCTTTCTTCTACTTGCAGATAACTGCTCCATAAGCCGTGGTCTAGGTTTCTCCCACACACCTGCTGTCACTTCTCTCGGAAGCTCAACAAGAATAGCTTCTGCATTTGGCCTGAAGTACAAATTTCCAGGTTGAGATCTATGTGCAGCCTCGGCCAGTATTTTGTCGTAAGCCAATTCACCGGGATTCTGGCTTGACCCATTCGAACTCCTAGGAGTAGGAAAGTTGGTAACTTGAAATTCATGTTTATCAGCAGTCTCTAATGCTTCAATAATTCGAATTCCAGTCGTATGATTTTCAGCAGGCCAATGTCGATTCAAATACACTGGTACAGGATCATCTCTCGTAAATAACCACAGATCAGACTGAGATGGTAAATGTAGTTGCTCTTTATTTTCAGTGTTAAGTTCAGCTTTTGAAGTATTATCTCCTTGTAAAACTTTCAGAGCTATATCTTGGGCATTAGAAAAGGCTGCTGAATAGAACACCAAGAAAAATGCAATTTGCCAAGACATAATGTGCCACAAACGACTAGTAAGAACTTGTTCTGCCCTCACCATATCAATTGCTCCACTGACACAGAGTAAGAATAACAGTTCACCTTTTATACAACCATAAAAGCGTGATGTCTGACCACAAAAAATGTTGCGATTTTTTCCACATAGATGAGCTTCAAGTCGCTCTCAAGACCAAAGCACTGTGAAATAACAGTAACTATCCACGTGCGTCAGTCTTTTGTACTTTAAATCCGCTGAACCGCTACCAAGGATGTTTCCTGTATTTAGATTGAGGTCTTTTCGTTGTGTTTATGTTAACGAGACCAAGGTAATAGCCATAAATTTTTTGTGAGGAAGCTGAAATATGCATTTCCACGAAGGAGAACAGAAATGGCTTATGAATAAAGCGATAAAATATTCAAGGATTGTTCACTTTCCTTTTGGAATTTCCTAGGAAACTACACATTTCAAATTTTTTGTCGCTTTCACCTATTTTATAATAGTGCGTCTAAGTGTAATTTATCAATCCTCATGCATCCCCTTATATACACTTACATAATATAACAGAGGTAAATAACAGAGTACTTAATATAACAGAGGTAACAAACGCATGCCAAACAGAATTTAAAAACTGGGCAAAACTCTACTTTAGACTGGATTTAATTTTACAGAAATCTCCATGCAATATGAAAAAAATCTGGCTCATATCTTTCGTTCTCAACACTGTTCTAAAAAACAGACCTCTATCACATTTCCTTAAAATGCAAAGAGAATTGCACTAAAGCTAAAATAAAGATTAATTTTTACTGTTTTAATGTATTTAGGTTTTAGAATATTTTAATTTATCTTATATAAAATTTATTGAAATCAATTTCATTATCATAATTAAAGGATACTGCAAAAATTAAATCAAAGTAATTTTAATGTAAATTATATTTTACTCAATTCCGTCTATAGGTTTATTTTTGTATTAGTTTTCATTTAATTTTAATTTTATTTCCCAAGCTTTTGATTCAATTATTTTCAATTTGTGCCTTCCTATTAGACATTAGCCATATTTGTTCAATGTTCATTCTATGTTTGTCTGTATTTTAATTCATTAATTTCTCAGCATTTCTTGCCATATTAGCAATATTTATTAGATAAATATCGTTCAGATTTTATTCTATATTTATATATATAACATAAATCTAAACATTGAATTCTCTATTATTATTTCAGAGAATTTCGGACATGAAGACTGTACATTTTAGAGCAGAATGGAACCATTATAGTTATGTTGGCAATTTTAAGTCAGGAAGAATTTATTGGCAGAAAGATACACTTTCTTTTTTCTACAATTGGTTATTAAATGGTTTTCGTTCAATATTTCTTGACAGAAATCTATTTTTGACTACTATGTAACTGTGAGCATCATGATGAAGTATATTATAACATTGTTGCAGACACATAGACGCAAGCAATTAAAGAACTACTCGCAGTTGAAATTTAAAAGCTACCCAAATATAGTGCTTTTGGTATAAAAAGAAATTGATGGTTTAATTTGGATAAAAAAATTTAATATTTACGAATTAAAACTATTACTTTGCTGCACATATATGTAGTATATTAAATAGTTCTGAAACTTAATTTAATTCTAATTCATTTCAGTTTTATTACTATGTTTTCGCACATTAATTGAAACTTTCTAAATACTTTCTTAATTTTTTTAAAATTTTTATTTGCATACTTCTGTACATTTTTTTCGTGGCTTATCTCAAGCATAAGGTTTAAAATTTATTCTTTAGTTGTTTTTTATTCAAAAATTTTGTTTTGAGAAATAACAATTAAGCTTTTCGCAATTTTGAATTTCAGTAGGTATCCCTAACTAATGAGATCGTTTGTTTGATTTAATTTTTTTTTTAATTTGGCAAGGACTAGCTGCTTAAAGAAGGAATACTTCGTGGAGGACTTTCCAAGGGAAATTAACTTGTACACACGGTTACATATGTGAAAAACGCACATGCAGCTAGCCCGTTCGCAGGATCTCGTATCTGGACCGACCTCCCAATGTTCAGCTACTTTACCGCTTGGCCAATGGTGGGCTATTAAGGAGATTGTCTAATTGTTATAGTTTAACGTGCAATATGCTAGATCTCTATCTGGTTTCGTTTGAAAATCAATTTTATGTTTAGCTGCAGGATTAGTATATGAAGTAGGTCTTTAGAATGTGCATACCTTCAGAAAAAGTAGCCTTAAATTAAATCGACTCTAGTAGCTAGAATTATATACGTACCTAATTCTTTCCACTTTTCGCGCTGTGTCATATTACTAGAGCAATTATCACCAATCACAATGCTTAAAATCTACGAGGTCTGATAATTAGAAGTTCTCAGTCCAGCCATTTAACATAGCATAAGATCAGTCTGAAATGACATACCACAAGTAAGAAATTATGAATAGCTTAAAAATCGAATAACTTAAAAATCCGTACTATCCTTCCTTATATCTTTATCTTTAATTATTTATTAATATCTCCAATTTACCCAATTCAAAAACGTCCAGGTCGTACTAACTGGTGATTTTCAGAAATAATTTCGCTATTACTGTAATTAATAAAACGTATGTATAAATATTAAGCACTTTGAAAAAAAAATCATTAGTTTCTTGTTATATAACAAGCAGTTAGCCTCTACCGATTTATCTTTTCTTTAAATGTGTCTCTTAACTGTAATGTCTATTCAAGGCAATCAGATTCTGTAGAGAATTAAGAGTGGTTTAGTTAAATGGTTTAATCCACTTAACAGATTTATACAACACTGCAGATGATAAAGGGAGCTAATAAAAAGCATTTATCTGATAATAGTTTTAATATAAAATAGTAAAAAAATCCTGAAATGCTTCAGATTTTAACGGTCGCCCAAAAGTGTTAAGGATTTTACGCTGCCGCTGAGCTCGCAGTCAACTAGTCTGCTGTTACATTCACTCCTATTAAATTTTTTTAAGCTTTATTATCAAGCATCATTTTCTTCACACTTAGGCCCTACACAATTCAACAGAAAAATCACAAAAATATTAAAAGCAGCAACTTGGTCTACGTTTAAAATTCCCGATGCAGCGTTAAAAAAGTTTTGGCATATATTTTTCTGCTTTTCTCAGTTTATCATATCAATGTTCCGTTTCCTTAACAAGATAGCTTTACAAATCTTTTTTTGTCCTTTATTATTAACTTTTGTGCATTTACTTTATTTATTAAATATTACGTTCACAGCGCTTACGCCACATAAAATTCGATTCAACTGCAAAATCACAAAATATTTAAAAGCAGCATATCTTTAAAATTTCCAATAGATAGTCTCGTGCGCTGTAGATAAAAATGCATTTTTTCGCACAGTGTTGCCACTGCTCGCTTTGAAATCATCCAGTTTGTTAAAGTTTTACAAATATGAATTCTATAATAAGATAAATTCGAACCCATGTTAAGTTGGAGGACTATGTTATTCAAAATTCCATGGCTGTAGCTCCCTTTTGTTTATACAATCCGAGAAACATGCCAGTTTAGGACGAGGGTTTTAGATATTCTTGCAGATTCTTCATTATTTAATTTCTTTAAATATTATGCAGACCGATAAAATTGGGTGGCAATAATTTAAAAAGTGATATGCCGTTTGTAGTGATTCAAAGCAAAATGTCGTTTCGAGACTAATATCCAGTTCGTGACTAAGGATCCTTTGAGGCTAAAAACAGATGTTTTGAATGCTGAGCAATGAGGTATTACAAAAACCTACAACGCTTCTAGAATTTTTTTTAAATGAAAACTTCAAAGTAGAGTTGCTTGATTTATTAACTAAATATCGTGCGAGAAAGAAGTTAAAAGAATTCATTTTATAGTAGTGTCTCGTTGCTTCTCAAAACCTCTCTAGTAAATAAATTTTGAAAAATATATACTGATGGCAGAAAAGAATATGATATTAGAATAAAATTGTAATCTCAAAATGATGTAATAGCATTGTTATACATATGAATAACCAGAGTACTGATAAATTCTGGAGAAGATGTAATACATGAATGATGTATTTATTTAGGTAATGATTAAAAGAGTTTTGATTGTATAACGAGTGTTGCATGATTCTAACTTTATTTAAATCATGAGAGGGCTTTACTATGAAATGAAGCAGATTACTCAAACTTCGCATTTTTTATTTTGTTTTACCAATTATTAAGAGATTACCAACATACAGGATTTTTAAGACTACTGTAGTAAATTTTTAATTTAAAGAATAGTTTGGAAGCTCAGATTGATAGAGATTTACCATGTTTTATGCATAGTCTTCAAATGTTTTCATTTAAAACAAGTAGGAATCCGATTTCAAAATAAACATACCCAACTAAAAAATTCCCATTTGTAAAAACGTATGAATATTACTCCGGGAATCCCAAACGTCACTTTACTGGGTCACGTAAGAGGAAGTAGTCTTTATTTAGATTTACAACACTTTGTTTTCCCGCCAAAGAGTCTCATGCATTGAGCGACGGGTCATAAGCATCATCTGCATAAACCGGCCATAAATTGACAGTCCAGACTAAAGTTCCACTTTCCTAGCAGAAAATGTGCCGAAGTCCTCACGAGCAGCTACAACCGAACGAAATGGACTAAATGGAGGAAAAGTGTAGCTCAAGTTGACATGATTCTGCAGTCACATCATGTTTCGAGAAAATGACTTCAGGCAGTTCTATATTTGGACGAGGGTTTTAGATATTTATTCAACAGAAAGGGAATAAGCCTTCTATACATTATTAGGAGTTTCGTTCAGAAGTTGATAAATCGCATAATAGACAGAACGTCCCTCGCGCTATTTTTATAATTGGTTTCACTTGAATAGAGGCTGTTTCAAGCTGAGCAAAGACTCGACATTTTTATTTCTTCATTGTTAAGACAGTCTTTTCAATGAAATGATGAAAATAAAAGAGGTTTTAGAGTTTTCGGAATTATTGCATTTTTATTCATTTGAAGAAAGTTTCTTTTACACTTGACAAGGTTTTTTTAGTCCAAAAGGGACGTTAATCTCGAATGGCATATTAGTTTCGAAACGACACGTTGCTTTGAATCACTATAAATGGCGTATCTCTTTTCATATCGTTGCCACCAAACATTATCGTCCTGTATTATATTTAAAGAAATGAAAGAATGAAGAATATGCATGAATGTGTGCATGTTTTTTGCATTGTAAAAACACAACGGTACCTAGAGCCACCAAAGTTTGAATAGGAGGTCCTCCACCTAAATACGGGCACTAGGAAGCCTGGATTTTGAATTTGGAATTTGTTTTATTATCTATTTCGTAAAACTTTAACGAATTTTTGATTAACAAACTCACCAATTTTAACGCAAGCAGTGGCAACATGGTAGCGAAAAAATATTTCTATTTACATGCACTAGTCTGCGGAAATTCTAGTTTTCTTAGAATAGGATAAATTTTACTGTTTATATTATAAATACTATAGAATATAAACAACATATCTGCTGCCTTTAAATATTTTGTGATTTGATGTTGAATAGAATTTTATGTGGCGTATGAGCCAAGAACGTGATATTAAATAAATAAAGTAAACGTACAAAACGTTAATAATAAAAAGACAAATAAAAGTTTTGTATAGCCATCTTAGTAAGAAAACTGAACATTGATATGATGAACAGAGAAATGACTGAAAAAAAAAAAACAATGTATGCTAATACTTAATGCTGCATCGAAATTTCTAACTGCTATACTGCTTCTAAAATTGTTGTAATTTAATAATGGTGTAAGTGCAAAGAAAATGATTCTGAATAAGCGAAAAAGACAAAAAAATGGTTAGTAATAATGAATGTAACAGCAGGTTAGTAAATTGCGAACTCAGCGAGAGGGTAAAAAATCTTAAACCTTTCTGAGTAAACATTAAAATCTGAAACCTTTCAGACTTTTTTTTAACACTCGGTAGTTTACTTCTATTTCATTTCATGCCAGTCGTGGCAAGTTATCTCATTGCCAATCTTCAGAGTGATATAAAATTTTATACATATTTTGAACAGCTATAATTAATAGACAGATTGGAAGGACCTCTGCCTTTATTTCATATTAAAATTTATTTTATTTCCCTAATAATTTGACATAGGCTTCCATAAGCACAGAATAAAACAGAAAATATTACCTGTCAGAATATAATAAAACTTACTGAAACAAGCATATTTCTGAACTGCATAAACTCACCTATTTTTTGTAACCTTATGGTGTTTAGCAGAATAATAACATGGGTGCTGTGACTGTATGGTTATGTATAAAGCAATCAACCAGTGCAGTTTCACTGGAAGATGTTTTGTCTTGATTACCATCAAATTGCTGATAGCTAGCTAACTGATTACGCTTAGAATTTTAAATCTACATAGTCCCATTCAGAGGCAGCGTATAAGTGACTGAGTGGTTAAGGCCGTTGAGTATTGGTAGTTCTATCGACTTTGAATTCGAAAGCAGTTAAATGGGCTCGCTGCATGTTTGGGTTTCTTGGTTTTTCTCATATGTGTGATGCGAATACGAACTAGATTTCCTCAGAAAGTACTCTGTGAAGGCATAACCTCGTGGCTTTGCCATATTCAAATAACATAACGTAATCCATTTAGAGGCCAACTAAAGTTTAGTTTAATTCTGAATAAGCTGCTCTTTAAATTTGTGTATTGAGACAAAATTATACATTTCATACACAAGACGATTTAATGAGAATTATCAAGACAAGACATCCTCTAAAGTTCATCTAAATGCGCATCTAACGTACATATTCGTATATCTAAACACAAAAATGAGTTCCATAAGTGAGCCGAATTAAGATAATGTACTTTGTATTTAAATACTAAATCTGTAAAGTTTTACTGTCGTTAAACCATGAGCTGAAGTAAGTCTTGCAAACATTTCTGAGAGAGAACGAAGAAAAAATTAAATTTAGAAATTTATGAAAAAGTTCTAGCATGTAATTTCAAATTATGATTAGTAATAAACAATTGTTTCTTTCATATCTATATCATGTTCGTTAGAGGTATGATAAAGAAAAATATCTTAAACTATCCCCCAACTATTATGATCTGTTAGGTTGTACTAAGCTCTGTTATCTGAGAAATTACAGCACACTCTAATATGCCCCCCCAGTAAAAGACATTAAAATGATAGAACTTTTAATTAACTACTAACTGTAGACATTAGTGTTAATTATACAGAGAAGCTTACCAAACGGAGCTTACCACTATTATTTAAAATAATGGTAATGATACATGATTTAAAAATTTTCTATCTTATGATAGAATGAACGCATTTGTGTTTTTATACAGTACGGGTGTTTCGAAAGGAGTGCAGTTTGAAATATTTCTTGAACCTTTGGTCATAGGACCATGGTTCCATTTAAATAATAAATCAGAAAGGCAGGCTTTCATGCTTTTGACAGTTTTAGTCATGTCATGCATTTTAGTAAAAAATAAGCGAAATTTTAATTTTTCTATGTGTTTTGCGTAATGTGTAATTCATAGCGAAAATGATCAAATGAAAAAGTCCGTTCTCATTTGCACAAAATTGCTTGGTATCAAAAACAAAATTTTTGGGAATAGTTTATTACTATTTTATTGTTACAAAGAGTCACGCATTTAGGTCTTTGGAAACAAATTTCCAAAGAATAGCTTTTATGAAACTATAAATATATGAGTAACGATTACAACTACTCATTTTTAGAAAGCTAAAACTCGAAAATACTTTGCATGGTAATTTAATACTTTCTAGTTCATAAAACGGAAATTTTCTACGGTGAATAAAGTTCAAATAATATTGTACATAAATAATAAGTTTTCGTGAGTTTTATATATAATATGAAAAATATATATATATATAATATGAAAATCTGAAGAGTGATGCTTTGTCGAAAAAGTAAGAATGGAGAGGAAAATCTATTTAACATGGAGTAAATGACTATCTCGCTAAATTGGGGAGATATTGCCAAGCTGGCCATAGTTCTGGCGAATAATTTTTGTAGCCAAATTTGGGGACATATTACCCAAAGTCGCCAAACTTGGCTACCATTTGGCGACATTTTGTTCAGCACCTGTATAACTGTAATTGGGTACTGTAATTGACTAACTGTGATTAATCTCTTTATGCAACTGTAACCGTATCTGGCCCTGACATGCCTTCCAGTAAAGTCGACAAGTACTACAGATTTTTTAGTGGTCGAGGGAAAACTATATCAGACCGCAAAGAGGATCAGTTTCGTTATAGCAGTTGTTAGTTCACAGCGATTTTGGAGTATTGAGATATCAGTGAGTGGACTCTGTGATATTGGAAATAGCTGTACGCATACTTTTGTGTAAAGTTCCAGAACTGTTAAGTGCTCCTTTTGGTGAAATAAATTTTATCAAGCTATCATCAATTCAGTGTGCATTCAATCTATTTCAAATCCATAGGCATGCAACAATACAGTTCTAAAATATTTAATACCAGCTTCGTATATTACAGTGTATAATTTTTTTGCTTAGGTTAAGTTATTTGAATACGATAAGATATATTTAGGAAATTCTTTAACTTAAATTGGCTCGCATTCATATTTCACATAGGAAAAAATATGAAAACTTATCCTGTGGCCGGCCATTTCGTCTGGGTTCGAACAAGGGTTGAATTAACAATATTCAGGGACCTAAACACTGGTGTACTAGTAGGACGTAGAATTAGAAAAATAATTTTTTTTAGTTCACAATAAAGAACGGCTTTTTTCTTGAAACTTCAATTCTAGGTGCCCAGGTAAAAGTGCTGCCAAAAATGATCTCTGGTAGAAAATAAATGTTCTCGTATCGTAATCTGAAAGCCTAACTTTTTTACGCCATTTCTTAAACTAAAACTGTGTTTCAACAACCAACTTTTTGAAAGCTATTGTAGTTTTTTATTTAGTTATTCATGCAAACGTTTTAAAACATTAAGTTAAAATAAATCATTTCTACGTATTTCCTTATTTCGTATCCACAAGAAGATAACATGTTAGAAATGATTTAAAGTGTCATACTTGGATCACTTGCTAATGTGGTTTTATTACGTATTTCTTCCTCTAAAAGTCTATGGAAATTTTTAAAAAAATTCAGCCTAGTATTTTTCATGATTTTGAAGAGTCATTAGGTTTACGGAATTAGAAAACATACAAAATTTGCAACGGAATTCGAACTCTAAACCTCACAACTTCCAGCTACATAAGGCATTTAAACAGATTATTTTAATGTGATTTTGTTGTTAACGATCTGTGTGTGTGTGTGTGTGTGTGTGTGTGTGTGTGTGTGTGTGTGTGTGTGTGTGTGTGTGTGTGTGTGTGTGTGTGTGTGTGTGTGTGTGTGTGTGTGTGTGTGTGTGTGTGTGTGTGTGTGTGTGTGTGTGTGTGTGTGTGTGTGTGTGTGTGTGTGTGTGTGTGTGTGTGTGTGTGTGTGTGTGTGTGTGTGTGTGTGTGTGTGTGTGTGTGTGTGTGTGTGTGTGTGTGTGTGTGTGTGTGTGTGTGTGTGTGTGTGTGTGTGTGTGTGTGTGTGTGTGTGTGTGTGTGTGTGTGTGTGTGTGTGTGTGTGTGTGTGTGTGTGTGTGTGTGTGTGTGTGTGTGTGTGTGTGTGTGTGTGTGTGTGTGTGTGTGTGTGTGTGTGTGTGTGTGTGTGTGTGTGTGTGTGTGTGTGTGTGTGTGTGTGTGTGTGTGTGTGTGTGTGTGTGTGTGTGTGTGTGTGTGTGTGTGTGTGTGTGTGTGTGTGTGTGTGTGTGTGTGTGTGTGTGTGTGTGTGTGTGTGTGTGTGTGTGTGTGTGTGTGTGTGTGTGTGTGTGTGTGTGTGTGTGTGTGTGTGTGTGTGTGTGTGTGTGTGTGTGTGTGTGTGTGTGTGTGTGTGTGTGTGTGTGTGTGTGTGTGTGTGTGTGTGTGTGTGTGTGTGTGTGTGTGTGTGTGTGTGTGTGTGTGTGTGTGTGTGTGTGTGTGTGTGTGTGTGTGTGTGTGTGTGTGTGTGTGTGTGTGTGTGTGTGTGTGTGTGTGTGTGTGTGTGTGTGTGTGTGTGTGTGTGTGTGTGTGTGTGTGTGTGTGTGTGTGTGTGTGTGTGTGTGTGTGTGTGTGTGTGTGTGTGTGTGTGTGTGTGTGTGTGTGTGTGTGTGTGTGTGTGTGTGTGTGTGTGTGTGTGTGTGTGTGTGTGTGTGTGTGTGTGTGTGTGTGTGTGTGTGTGTGTGTGTGTGTGTGTGTGTGTGTGTGTGTGTGTGTGTGTGTGTGTGTGTGTGTGTGTGTGTGTGTGTGTGTGTGTGTGTGTGTGTGTGTGTGTGTGTGTGTGTGTGTGTGTGTGTGTGTGTGTGTGTGTGTGTGTGTGTGTGTGTGTGTGTGTGTGTGTGTGTGTGTGTGTGTGTGTGTGTGTGTGTGTGTGTGTGTGTGTGTGTGTGTGTGTGTGTGTGTGTGTGTGTGTGTGTGTGTGTGTGTGTGTGTGTGTGTGTGTGTGTGTGTGTGTGTGTGTGTGTGTGTGTGTGTGTGTGTGTGTGTGTGTGTGTGTGTGTGTGTGTGTGTGTGTGTGTGTGTGTGTGTGTGTGTGTGTGTGTGTGTGTGTGTGTGTGTGTGTGTGTGTGTGTGTGTGTGTGTGTGTGTGTGTGTGTGTGTGTGTGTGTGTGTGTGTGTGTGTGTGTGTGTGTGTGTGTGTGTGTGTGTGTGTGTGTGTGTGTGTGTGTGTGTGTGTGTGTGTGTGTGTGTGTGTGTGTGTGTGTGTGTGTGTGTGTGTGTGTGTGTGTGTGTGTGTGTGTGTGTGTGTGTGTGTGTGTGTGTGTGTGTGTGTGTGTGTGTGTGTGTGTGTGTGTGTGTGTGTGTGTGTGTGTGTGTGTGTGTGTGTGTGTGTGTGTGTGTGTGTGTGTGTGTGTGTGTGTGTGTGTGTGTGTGTGTGTGTGTGTGTGTGTGTGTGTGTGTGTGTGTGTGTGTGTGTGTGTGTGTGTGTGTGTTTGTAGGTATATACACATTATTTTATGTCTTAATTTTTATTACTTTTTTTTAAATGTAGTTTAATATATATAGAATAAATACAAAACAGTTGAAGGATCTTATCCAATTATGCGCTGATAGCTGCCACTACTTTGATAATATTAAAAAGTAAAACATTTAAATCCATCTCATATATTCAACTAGGAGAAAATCATTTAAAATGAAATTGAGAAGAAATTACATATATGTATATAGTAGTGCAGAAATTTTTAAATAAAAAGATCTTAAAATTATTTCTGCGCAAAATGCTGACGAAAAATTAATTAATTAAACAGCAAATAATTTTTAGCCAACCCATTCAAAGACTTGAAAGACAATAAATAAACTTAAAAATAAAATATTATGTCTGAGTCAATAATTATTTTAATAACATAAAATACGCGAGTTTAAAAGCTCGATTTTGTAAGTCATTTTGTAAATTATTGCGTTCAAATTTGAATTTTAGTTTAGTAAATTGTATATTTTAACATTACAGCTTAACTTCAGGAACAGGAATGTATTTCGTTTAAATTTGTATCTTTTGTAGCAAATTTTATTTTTTTGTATTATTAAATTTGAAAGGAAAAACGACTATGTAGAGGCATTCGAAGTTATCAGAGGAACAACAATAATAAAATAAATTCAAAGTGGTTCATCAGCTAATTTTAATTTTACAGAAACACGGTGATTTTCTTAGGAAATGAGGTTCATCTGAAGTCTGATCTACCTCCTATTGAAGAAGCTGAATCAAGTTTTAATTGCATTACTTTTTCTAATTTTACTTATTTATATTGCTTCAAAACTTCTTCTAATTTAAAACTACTGAGCTTTACATTTTTCTATTTACAGAAACGTACTCTTTTAATTATAAATTACAAAATAATCAAAATAGTAATAATTTGAAATTTATTTATTTTCTTTTAAGTCTTTGAATAGGTTGGTTGGTAAAAGTTTACAGCTGGGTGTTCCTTGTTTTTTGGCGTTTCTCGTTTGACGCCAAGATCCGCGATAGGAGGGCACAGTTTCAAGATGGCGGCTACACAAAACCAAAATAAAAAGTCAAAGAATTGCACAAACTCTGTGCCCATGTACACATCGATTTATTTTCACTTAAAAAAACATCAGAAAATTGTACAAACTAGGCATTGCGCACTTCCTTAACTTTGTCGATGTACACATCAATATATTTTCATTTAAAAAAATCATGAAGCTAAAACAAAGTTAAAACTATCATGGTACCCAGAAATGAGGTTTCATCGCCAAAATTTAACAAAATTTGTCGCTAATCGAAGGGGCACCTAATTCTACACTAGAACTGGTTGGTACAAAATTATTTGCTCTTTTTGTCTTTAATTAATTAATTTTATATATATATTAAAAATTTATTTTTGATTTGCTAATAAATTGATTAGAATTTTTACCGAGCACTAAAATTTTGAAATATTAGAAAATAATTTCCATTTAAAAAACAAAACGAAAAACGTGTTCGAAGTAGAAAAATGAGCTATCAAGGTAAGGAAAATTGTAAGAGAAATTACAATTCAATGATTTTACGTTTTAAGCCGAAACAGTAGCGAAATGTCAATCACTTTCTATTACATTTTGTGCATTTATTCAATGATGCATATCTTGCGAAATACATGTTACTTGATGAAGATTACAATCTCTACGACTCATTTTAATATTATGGATAACCCTTTTATATTATAGATATCTTATTTCCTTTCTTTTCCCTAGTTCAATGAAATGATTTCCTGAGCATAATTCCGATTAGTAAGGACCAAACAATTTTTGTTTGCTGCTTCCAAAATAATTACTACATTTCGCATTTTCTCTGTTCAAGCAGAAACGCAACGCCAAAGGAAAACTTAGTATGCTAAATAAAAACACAAATCAGCCTTTTATGCATTTTCTACGATCGTATCACTAGCGGCAGAAATATGTAAAAAAAAAAGGTTACGTGTTTGGACAATTACTGTAAAGGAATGAAAGAAAGCCAAAACCGTGAGCCTGAAAATGGGTCACTGTAGGAGGTAATCGTTTTTGAACTCTGTCTTATTCACTTAGAATTACGTCATTCTGGGAATTTCGTGATCACTTATGCTCCGTCGCTGTCATGAGCTCTGGAACAGCACTTCTTACCTTTGTTCCCATAAAATATAAAATTGATCGAAATGATGAAATATTAGACGGGCCAACTGTATTTTTCCTCTAACAGCGACAGCTACTCATCGTTAGTGAATACATAAAATGTTTTCAAAATAGTGTCCTTTCATAAACAGTATATGGCTAAATTAACGAAAAATAAAAGACTAGCTTAATTTTCTTTTTACCTAAGAATTTTAAGACTATGATTTTTAAGCAAAAATCATAGTTAGCTAATAATTCTTCTGTGATAAAACCGAAAAATTTTGGAGAACTTGGAGTTTGTGCATAATGATAAAACAAATTTTATTTTTTGCATTTAGTGAACTAAGCTCAAAAGATTACTTTATAGTTTCGAATCTCAGAATTATATAAGAATGATGCTTATTAAATTTAGAGTCTGTAAAAAAGGTTAATGTTAAACTAAATTTAAAAAATAATGTTTGACTAGGCATTAAGTTTTCCTACTTAAACAATAAAGTTTGTCTTTGAGCGGATTTCACTTAAGTAGAATACACTTCTTATTATAAACATCCCATTAGTACATTTTGATAATTAACTTAAAAAACATATAAAACACATTTTGACATTTGGCGCAATAATGCTAAATTCTTCGTTGAAAATTAAATGAAATACGTTATCATATCTTCCCTGGGTAGGAATATTTTAGCCTTTTTATAGACCGATTATAACCAAGAGGAGCAAAATTACATTTTCTAAGAAAAAATCGTTCGAAACAGATAAGTAAAGAAATAAGACTGAAAATTTATTCATTTGAAAAAGATAATTTTATCCGTTCTGATTATAATCTCCAATTTGTCAAATATCCATTCATAAGATTGAGACTATACTTGAAATAAAAACAGGTTAGTTTAAGTTAGTTTACTTATTTGAATATTGCAAAACATTCGAGGGCTATTTGTCTAAGAGGAGGGATGCCTTTGTGATGGACTTTCCAAGGGAAACTGGATCGTATACGCATTACACATGGGTATAACCACGAAACGACCGTTCAGCCAGCCCGTTCGTTGGGATTTGAAACCCTGATTGAACTACCAGTGTTCAACGAATTTACCGCTGAGCTGCCGGTGGGCCCATTTCGTGCAATAAAATTTGACTAAAGTAATATCTCTTTTAGTTATTTCAATGTACAAAGAACATGACACCTTTTTAAAATATTTTATTCACAATACATACTTTGGAAACAAGAAAACTATACTGTGAAACAAGAACAGCACATTGAATTTACGGTAGGCAGTTGTTGGCTCAAATATATTTGTGGATAATTCTTTTATTTCCTCTCGTATTGTTCCATAGCAGAAAATATATTAAGTTTCCTTCTTTACAGTTACAAAGCAATTAATAAGAAAAATGTAATATTTATAATTTTGATTCATGGTAAAAGAACTTGCCAAACAAATTTACTTAACTCTTTAATTACTGTGGCAACGCGGAACTTACCCTTTTTAAACTTTAGAGTTTAGGCGATAATGGAACAAAATCGGTACAGAAATTAGCACACTCACTCCAGTGATGCATGCAGTTTCTAACAAAGATAAGAAATTTAATTTGCATGTTCCGCTTTGAAAATGTAAAATTTTTAGATCAACAGCTTTTTAGCTTTAACGAAAGTCACTCGTTCAGCCGTTACAACGTGTATTACAAATTTAATCATAATAGTAAATTATTTGTTTTAATAACGAGTTCATCAAATTCTCTTTACACAGGAAAAGTGGTGCAGTGAAACTTATAAAATACATACTACTCTGTGCTCGTATATCAGCATATAATCGCCACAATTAGCTCGTATAAATTCTCCGTAGAGTCCCCATAATGGTTCACTATTTCGCTCGTATGGGGCCACATATAGCCGCCATCCTTTTTCTTACCACTGCGCTCGTATGTAGCTATTTTTCGCCAAATGATGATGTGCCAAGGAAAGAAGGGCGGAAGGTCCATTCAATAAGCCAGAAAACTTTTTCACAGTACTGTGCAACCTGATATTAGTTAGTGACTCTGACTGCCGTACCGAAGAGTCAGAGTTCGAAACTCGGAGAAGGCATGGATATTTGTAAATGTATAGGTTCTGTGCGGCATGGGGGCACTCTAAATATGTGGGGAGCCAAAAGTCTTGGCGACAGGTTGGTGGTAGAGGAAGAGGGGTATGACACCTTCCTATCCGTTCTCCCGGGGTACTCTCCATCAAAACTGGCGGAGGAATTAAGCAAAGTCGTACTGTCAATTGTATGGTGCTCAAAGCCAACGACATGCACAGTCTTGACTTCCTTACCACAATGAATTTCATTGAGTTTGCTCTGATATTACTGTCAGAGAAGTGAGATAAATCGTAACACAACAACAGCAGCAGCAACAACAACAATACGTGCTCACAGTGTTCCTAGTGCATTTTTCCTACTCGCTTTGGTGGTTGATTTTTTTGAGGGGAAAATTCTACTACAAGAGTGATCGAGCTCGCCCAAGAGCGTGTAGATAAAAATTACATTTTTTTATTTGTTCTATTTATTTACTTAATACCTGAGATATAATATGTTCCAATAAAAATATTTTTAACTTGATTGGATATGAAAAAAAAATTCGGAGTTGACTGCAAGTCTCTGTAAATATAAATATCAATTTAAAGTGTTTAAAATTGCGAAGTTTAAATTTATGAAGTACGGTTCTAGTGCTCAAGGTGTTTGATAGTGTATAAAATGCAGTAATAATGTCCAGACTTTCCATTAAAATGTTTTCCTAAATCATTATGAATTATAATAACTTTTACATTTATCCGCCCCTCTTCCCTTTGATCATAAGAACTTTTAAAATTTTATTTGATGTTTAAATATAATATTTTATTTCTCTGTCATGTATTGGTAATAGAACTGAAATTCATAATTATCTTTCGAATAAATTAAGCTTTCGAGTGTATATATGTTACCGTGAAAGACCGAAATTGGAGAATGTCGACTTTCGCCGGAGAATATCAACATTCACCAAATACGTCGGTGAAAGACCGAATATTTTACAACATTCTTGTATATTCGGACCCTCATCGGTGTATGTCGACAATCACAGATATGCTCTGGTGAAAATCGAAAAGAGAGGTCATAAAGTGCCATAATATTTTAAGTTGTTACAATAAATAAGATTTGAATCACATAATTTAGTAAGTTTTTATTACTGTTATTTTATTTTCTCATTTAGAACGTACTGTATAATTAAGAAAGTTTTTAACTTCTATTATTTTCCTTTCTCATTTTGAATGTATTGTGTGTTTTAGGTTCTCATGTTCTTATTTCAAGTCTCAAGTTCGTTTATTCGCGACTTAATTAAGGAGAAGAAAATATAATAGTGTTATATGTTCAACATTCACCATTAGTACATGGTGAATGTACCATGTACTAATGGTGAATGTCGACATTGACCGGTGTAAGTCAGAAATAAGAGTATTTGGAAAATATTTCGGACATACACCAAGAGAGTATGTGAATGTTAACATTCACCGGTGAAAGTCGACATTCTTTAGATTTCGGTGTTTCACCGTAACATATATATATTGTCGAGTTTTATAATCTTCATATGGTGTCTAGTTAATTCTTTGATTATGGTATAGCATTGGAGCAATGATTTATAACTCTGCAGAAGTGTTGCCAATTTTAAATAGAAACAAAAGATTCTTGGCACTGCTGAAGAGCGAACATATTTTACTTAAATGCTTTCAAAAATATAAGAACGTACTTTAAAAATATCGCAATAAAATTTATTTAATTTTACTTTAAGAAGTGATTATACCGATATTATAAGAATCGTTTTAAAAATGGTTTAAGTTACAAGGAATCTAATCTTTTACAACATAGATTTCTTCATAGGTCACGTAATTAACACTGTTGAATGCTGGAAGCTAGATCCCGAGCAAATAGGCTGGCTGTGTCATTGATTTCCGTGTTTTTTTCCATGTGTGGGGTTTATATGAGCCAGTTTGCCTTATAAAGTCATGCACGAAGACATCCGAAACCTTAGGCAGATAACTCTCATGTTCTTTCCCATATTCAAATAGCCTAACATAACCTGTAATAACGTAGTAAGCTGAAAACTCCGCTGTACTGATTAGTTGAAATAATTTTTGTTGAGTTTAAATTACCTAACTTTTTTCCTGTCAAAATAAACAAAACTGAACTTTTGTGAAAACAAGATTCACTGCATGGAATTCCAGTATTTCGAATTGTAAGAATCATGGAATAAAATGAAATAGCTTATCTATAGAATAAAAATACATGTAATGAAATACATAGAAAGAATACCTAGAAGGAAATATAAAATCAATGTAGTTTTAAATTATTCAGCAAGAGCAAAAAATTTAAATTAATAAAAATGTTCAGTTCCTTTTAAAATGATAATATTATTATAAGAAGGTGAAAGAAGTTTCTTCAGGAGAGGTTTTGAAAAACGTGTGTATTCTATTCGTCTTTATTTACGGCTGAATAGATTTCCCTAATTATGCTACAACGGAAATAACCGTATCACCTTTCAGTCAGTTTCATATCATGCTAACATACTGTAAACCTTATACTCATTAGTAACCAGCCATACATTTCTCGTCATCATTCTCCATATTTATTTTGTTTCTTATTGCCATGTAGGTTTTTTTAATGTTAACCTAAAAGAAAGTTTGGTCCCGAATGGGATATTAGTCTCGAAATGGGACTAGTATCATTATAAACGACGCATCACTTAAAATTGTTGCCATAAAATATTATTATCGCCCTGCATTGTATTTAAATAAATTAAATAATGAAAAATCTGCATGTTTCTAGAATTGTGAAAAAACAACGGTACCTAGATCCATCAAATTTTAAATAGCGTAGTCCTTCACGCGAACGTAGGCATCTGGAAGGCCGAATTTTGAATTTCGGATTTGTCTTAACGGATGTCTTTGTGGGATTTGTCTGATTATATATTTCGCAAAACATTAACGAAATTTTGATTAACAAACTCATTTCAAACCCAGCAGTGGCAATACTGTACGAAATTTTTTTTTCATTTCCGACACGCGAGTTTATCTATCGGAATTTCTAAAGAAAAGCTATTTTTAAATATCTTGGGATTTTGCTGTTGTATTGAATTTTATGCAGCGTAAGCACTATGAATGTGATATTGAATGAATTAATTAAACACGCCAAATGTTGATAATAAAAAGACAAAAAAGACAAAAATAAAGTTTCGTAAAACCAGCTTAGCAAGAAAACTGAACATTGACATGTGGAACTAATTAAAGACTGAAAAAAAAAAAAAAAAAAAGAAATTTGTAGACCAACGCTCAACGCTGCATCGGGAATTCTAAACGTATACGGCATTTAAAATTTTGCTGTTGAATTGTATATAGCATAAGTGCCAATAAAATGATTTCTTTTCTGTCTATAGCTTTAAGATTAAAGCTATAATGTCAGAAATGAAATGGTTTAGCAGGAGTGCATGCAACAGCAGATTCGTAGACTGAGAGATCAGTAAGAGCGTAAAACACCTTAACAAACCCTTTGGGGCGACCGTTAAAGGTGAATCCTTTGAGATTTTTATTTTTTAACAAAAAATTCGCAAAAAAAGATATATGTAACGTACACTCAAAGAACGTTTCGATTATTTATTGAATGAACTTTATATGAAAATTTTGTGATTAATTAAAGAAGCTATATAAAATGCATTATAAAACAACTGTATTCTAAATACGAATAGCATATACAAAAAAATTACCGTTAAATTAACATTCAGAAAAGTTGAGTTGTAAATCGAATTAGTTGTAACTATTTTTTTTTTCTTTTTTCAAACGATGATTATTTAACAAGTGACATGCTATGCAAGAAAACAATAAAAGAAAATTAAGTGATATACATCATTTATCAATGAATTAACAATTTTTGCCACATTTATTGAGCATATTTAATAACTTTTTATATTCGTAGCTTAAGTTATGTGATAGCTATACTTCTCTTTTGTAAACATTTCAATTCAGAATTAATTTCTTCGTTTTAATAATACGAGACCTTAATCTTTACATGCAATCTAATCTGAAGAATGAATATATTTCACTGACGTTTATTATACAGTAATAAAATCTATAAATGATCTAATGTTTTTCCTATTTACTATAAAACATTAAAATTATAATCACACTATAATAGTTACTGCTCTTTTTCACTTCGATAAATATATAAAATTTTATTGATATGGGCATGTTTCTGTTTTGTAAATATTATGCGAAACGATGTAAAATTTAATTGAAAATTATATTACTTTAGAACGCTATTTTATTTTTAATTTTGTGATAGTTTTCAACAAGATTGTATTCCGTATACGTACCAACACACAACGCAAGAGATGTACATCAAGAACTGCAAAAAATTTAACAAACATTCTTTTATAAAAATCATACTCACAAAAGAAACATAAACCAAACTGAAATACAGCGTCTGTTTATATTAAGGATTTTAGAACATGATCATAATTCACGAGCTGTGTTTTTATTAATTTTACCGTTAACAGCTTGTAACATATTGTTAAAAACATTTATAATGGCTCTTTCTTATTAAACATTATGAAAGATGTTTAGAAACTGAAAATAACATTTATAGTGCTACATTATTCTAAACTGCAGCAGCATTTGTACTTTATATTTCTCATTTAACGATGTCTAATGAGGTGCTTAAAAACTGAAAACAACAAAAGAAAATTCTTTTAATTTAAATAGGATTTAAAAAAAATCAAATGTTTCAAAAGCTTCAGTAATGAATTATCGATCAAATATTTTAAAATAAAAGAAATATTAAGGTGCTTTATTTGACTTGCAAATTTATACTGCAGAACTATAGAACGTATTTGATTTTAATTGCATACGAGTATCAACAAATTTTTAAAAAATGTATTCTTTATCGTAATCATTAAATAAATATATTATCATTACACATAAAAATCTCAATCAACACTCTAAAACATTTAAGTTAAAATATCAGCATTTTCATTAACTTGGTTTTACATTATTATCCAATCAAAGTTTCTGAAAAAAATAACATTTACAAATGATTCTTTGTACATTTGCTCAAACATCTTTATTCTGACATTTTGCGAATAGGATTAGAATGGAAAAAGGGAAGATACAATATACATACTTGATTCCGTAAGTAAATACTTTAAACATCTCGACACACTTCTGTTCCGTATAATTAATTGTAATCAATGAGGGACAGCAAACACCCTGACGAAAGTCAAATTATTGAAATTATAAAAAAGTACTCCTCCAGAAAAAATCTCTGAATTCGTTAAAAAATAAAATTTCCGCGTTCACAAATACCATAGTTTGCCTAAAAATTGTTCTAAATACGTATACTCACTTCTGCCTTCGAAACAGTTTCTGCACAAGATCATAATTTTGCACAGTATGAGACAGAAATGAATGAAAATGGAAGAAGAAGAATAATTTATGTGATCCTCTTAAAGTTTCATGGCTGAAAAATATTACATTTATTACACATGGTACTTGAATATTACAACACAACCATGGTATCAGGGAGATCTCAGTACTTATTGTAACCTTTTATCAAGTCTTGGGTTGAATCAGCAAAGGAGGCGACTGGAGTGCCACAACTGCTACATCAGCACTATTACGATTTCCTACACCAGGCTCATTTGTCCTCAGTACTGCATGGAATCCAGTTGTGTCGGCAATGTAACTGACATGCCTGTACATCCCTAAGGAGTCTCTATAACCATAACTTCCCCTCACTGTGCCATCTGAGTTTTTGTTCTCTTCTCTGTGCTGGTTTGTACCATATCCGTCGTCGTAATTATAGCGGAAATTGTACGGTAATGGACTAACTGGCTCTTCGTTTGATGATTCGGCGTCTTCAAAAGTGTTAAGGCCCGTCTCCGTTGCCTGCAAAGTAGGCATCGCTTTAATGGTAACCATTGTTATTGACATTAATATGAAAAACGAGGACACCAGTAAATTAACTATAAAGTTTCGTTTGGATTGCATCGTAAAAAAGAAAATTATTAACTAGTTAAAAGTGACTCCCTGCATTTAATGAGAGCGACGCATAAAGAAGCTTGCGGTAATCTTCTTTATGAATGCTTAGTTCAGCGACTTCCTTGTGGAAACCGAAAATATGTCCTTCACCAGGAAAACTTCAAACCTGATTCGCGGAAGAAATAAAAAACAACTGCTTTCATGAGGTGAGTCTTCAAACATTACATAATAACTGAGAAGGAAGTTTGTTCTTTATATACCGCACAGGAACTTCCGAAAAATGCCATTTTCCTCGCTTTAGGCTCAATGGAGGCTAGTCACTGATGTGTGAAATTAAAAACAACGAAATGTTGTGGGGAAACGCATTTTGGGCGTATCGCGCTTTTCATTTGCCTGGCATTCACTAAAAGTGTGCAATAATTTTTCCATCTTACAAAAGCGCATTCTGTAGATGCATCCGCTTCAGACTAACACGAATTAATTTACCAGACATTTTAAAACCGGAAGAAGATGAGAGAGAAAGCAGTTGTGTATTATTCGGCATGCTTTTTCTTAGCATCAAATTCGTTTGTTGTATATTAGAAGCAATTTTATTTTAAAATCATCTGGTTTCGCTTAGAGCACACATTTTAACCCATTTCTTTAAAATTACATGTTCCAGATTAAGCATCAATGTTTAGTCTAAAAACTAGTGTATTTTATTTAGAGGAAATTAATTAAATGAGTCTATAATCTTCTATTACAACATCCATCAAATTCTGTTGTACAGGGTATTTTACACTTTAATTCTATAAATTAGGGCAACTCACAAATTGCGAACGTTGTAAAAATGCAATAAATCAGTCAAAACGTCTTAAAAATTAAAAATGTTTGTTTTTTTATCTCCTGTATGCACTGCGATTTAATACTGGAAAACGAAATCTGACAAATTTCATCTTCATGTTTTTGGTAGGTAGTTACTCTGTCGAAGATGATCACGATGATCTTTTCACGTACGTTCATGCAAATATTCGACTTCACATAAGCCCATAAAAAGACACTTCAAGGTGTGGAGACCTCGCAGGTCATTTCTGGTCGCCGCCAAGAAATAAGAATGTGTCGATTCAAGTGATGTGTGGCATGTAGTCTGAACTGAAATTTTGTTTGAAGCATTTATTTCACCCGTAGCAATGATCCCGAGAAATTTACCACCTGTACATGTGTTTTAAGACGGTTTTTCACAGTTACAGGGCTTCTAAATATAAATGCAACAAATGCTCACCTAATCGAAGTGATAGTTGGTAATAAAATTTGTAAGAACAGTGCTGACAAAAAGTGTGAAAACTTCCGTATCTAATGTGCGTTTTATGCAATAAAAGCAATATGCATTTTTATAAATTGGAATCAAAAAATTTCTTCATTTCACTCACTCACTATTTCTTATACATGGCGATTTAGAATTTTTTGTTCTTAGTGTCTGAATTTTACCAGAAGATTTTTTACATACCGTTGTCATCAGAAAGTAATTAGATATACCGCTTAAAGCTTCACTTTTAAAAATGCAAAAGGCCAAATGTAAATACTAATTTCGGTTTCTTGTAAAATGTAGAAAACCACATTTAATTATTAATTCCATTTTCTGGAGACTTGTAAAAATGTAGAAAGCCAAATTTAATTATTAATCCCTTTTCTGGAGACTTCATTTGTAAAAATGCAGAAGACCAAATTTAATTACTAATTTCGTTTCCTGGAGACTTTCAAATGTGTAGAACGCCAAATTTAATTAATACTCCTCTTTTTCTGGAGATTATTTTAATGCTTATTATGTTAATGGTAACTAAAGCTTTCGAATTATAACTTCAGGTAGATAGCCCCCGTGAGCTTTCACATAGGCATCCAAACTAATTATAATTAATCATTTAGCTCTCGTTTCAATGAAATTGAACAGAATTTCGCACGTTGTTTAGACTGGGCTCGTAGAAAGCAGTGTATTTATGTTGATGCACATATGGACAAACTACACCAATGGTTCTCAGCCTTTGCCCCATGCATCTCTTTTATCATCGCTAGGAAATCATTCCCCTTTTCTTTTCCAAAACTAAAAAAATTGCGTATACACATTGACTTTAATTTTTGCTTTTGATTATGCTTATTATTTTTACTTCAAAATTATACTTTTGATTCTGAATATTTTTAAATATGTTTCATAAATTAAACAAAAATATATAAAATACTGATAAATACAAATACTGGAATAAAAGTAGTTTTTTATATTCTTAAATTAAAATTAAATGCTTAACGGTTAAATAAATATTTGAACCCCTTCCTTTCCCAAGGAGGAATTCTTTTCGGTTGAGAACCCCTGACCTATGTAATTCATTTGCATAGATTATTATTAATTTTTAATAAATTCCAGCCAACCCTCCACACTGTAGTTGAAAGCATTTTATAATGATGGCATTTCAACTTGCTTTTATTGAAATATTGTCTGCTTAAGAACATAATTTTCTACCCAGTTAATCGTTTGCTTTAATCCAGTGAATATCTGTTGTCATGGATTAGAAAACTGAGTAACGAATTCCAGTGCAGTTTTATTTTAAAATGGAAACCAGCAACGGAGGTATCTGAAATGTTGTGCAAAGCATATCAGGATTAAGCATTGTTCCGTACTTGTAACTTTATCGTTTGGCTAACGGAGCACTTTCCCGTCGCATTTTTCTTATTGTGCATTTATTATGTTAATCTGTTACATCTGGCAACGAGAAATAATGTAAATTTTAGTCTCTGATAATTGGCATCTGAGATATATTATTCTTCTACGCAGTAGAACGCTAACGCAACATGTATTCGCTGAATTAACGCTGTCTCTGTTCTCGCTAAGAATAAATCATTAAATTATATCGTTAATTACGCATCTCATTTCTTACTACGCTAAACAACGTTCCCTACATCGCACAAGCATTAACACGATCTACGACAGTAATGATGATTTCGTGATGAACGCGACTATATGATGACGAATACATCCCTATTACAAATGTCAAACGGAAGAGATCACTAAAAATGCTAGAAAATTGTCACTGCAAAATCACAACCTGTTTCTTGGAATGATAGTTAACAAGGTTAAAATCAAATAAGCACATTATTAGCAAAAGTGTTGTGTCAAACCTTGAAAAAGGAACAATTTGTAATCTTTTTTATCCTTGCGTATGAACCGCAGAATAGAAAATAGACCGAATTTCTAAATGCCACGATTTATTTGAAATGACAGACTTTAATTCTGATGCTTTCAGACGATTTGCAACTAGAGATGAAAATTGGTACTTTAATTATGATCCTGAAATAAACGGCAATCATCTGCATGAGATGCAGAAAATTCAGCTTCGGATATCTCGAGCAAAGAAAACGTTAGCGACCTTTTTAAGTTAATGAAAGAAATTTCACAAGGAATGCGTTTCTGATAGACAAACATTGAACTTTATATTTTGCAAAAATGTAACGGACAAAATTTCTCATGAGAATTCAGATCATTAAGTCTGGGGAAGCTCAATCTGGTAACTGGTTCTACTGCATGAAAATACGCCATCACACAGTTTCATTTTCTTAAAGAAGATTTCAGCAAAGGAAAGTGTTACCTTCCACCTTGTATCTACTGACTAGTTTTCGCTCCTTAAAATGATGCTGCCAGTGGCCGAGCGGTAAAGTCGCTGAATATTGGCAGTTCTGTCCGAGGTTTGTATCCCGAGAATGGACCGTTTCGTGGTTTTTTTTTCAATGTATAATGTATACGATCCAGTTTCCCTTAAAAATAAATATTTTTATCTGCAGCGCGCCAAACTGCCTATCGGAAATTCTAAAGATGTGCTGTTTTAAAATATTTTCAGCCCAAACTCTCGAAACATATATGTATATGTAAATAAAATAAACGCCTCTTTAGGGATAATATAAAATCTGAAAACCTTCAGATGTTTTTGGAAGATTAATAAAATGAACAATAATAAAAATTCTATATATAAAAGGAGGGGAAAGAAACAGCATTTATAAAATGACAGAAAGCTTCTTTAGTAAACAGAAAATATTTTTTTTTTTTTTTTTTTTTTGCAAGTGCAGTGATCTAACGACATCGCGATTTTGAACTACGCTTGAATTCGCGAAGATTTCCACCCCCTTTTCTTCTTACTACAGCATATTAAAAAATATAGAAAATCGCCCAGTTAATATCTCTGTTTCATTCTTGTTTTAACAGACAGTGATGTAATTGTTTAATTACTTGCGAAAAATTCAAATCTTTGTAACTGACGCATTTTTCGATTTTGAAATTTTAAAATTAGGGTCGTCGAAAGGTGGGCCGAAATGAGAGATTTTTGAAACTTTGTCAAAAATCGGAGGTATTATATAAATTTTAAAAAGATATTTGCCTGCTGTATCCGATGGTGAAAAGAGTAATATTCTGCGTTTTTTAGTTTGTTCGTTAAGCTAAGATATGTTGAAAACCTTTTTTTTAAATAATATATTAAAAAATTAAAGGAATTTTAAAAATCTCCCTCCTGTATATTGCACTGCCATTTACAAAGAGTATTTACAGATTTTGTACTGTGTAGCTTATCAGTAAGCAGATTAAAATCGATGAAAAACTTTTGATCCTGTGATTAACACCATTTGTAAACTAATTAAAACCTTCTAAAAATGCGCTTTATTGCGTTTATTACTGTAATTTTGTTTTTCTGAGAAGGAACATTCTCTACTCTTCATGAGGAGTTTTCTTTCTGTTCTTAACAGTGACCATTTTTCTGCTGTTTTGAATTTTACATTTTTTAATTCAAATTAATCAGTGATGAAAATAATACTTTACTAGCAGAACAATCTTTCACCATTATTTCGCTCATACAAAGCTATTCGCTAATAAAAAGAACGATAAAGATAGACTTGTCGTAAAATTCTTCTACAACTATTGCTCTCCCGCTAATAATCTGCATAATTTGGGCCAATCAAACATACCAATAAAACAGCACAATCTAGCTAAGTATAGTATATTTACGGCCGAAGTGGAGACGCTGCCAAACAAAAACGTAGTCGAAATGGTTTCATAAAAAACTAATATCCTCTCAGCGCAGATGATGAAGGCTTGAAGCGATAACGCAAATTAGGCGAGAGGAATTTTATAGCTTCGGCCGAAATACACCGTACAAAGGACAGAAAGGGAACTTGCTGCATTACTTCCCCCCCATTTCATATGATTTGTACTTTGGCATATTTAATGATAAGTATGTGAGGTTTATATTATTTTTGCTAATATGTATTTTAATTTTTTAATATTTTCTGTCATTGTTTCACTCGCGTTTCCTCGATGTAAATATGTTAGGATGAACAAGGGTGTAGCGAAAAGGTTAGTTAGAGCATGTTTCTCTATCGAGTGCGCATCTTGTTGTTGTTTATACCAGCTGTTTGAATTCTGAATCTCGTTTTCGCATTGTTGCCCCGAAGTTAATATCACGCTGGCGTAGGTTTCTGAATCAACTTGCTAGGTTAAATTAATTTGCGGTGTTTTGAACTACTAGCTTACCTTTAAATTTTGTTGGCTACCATTATCTAAGTTCCTTAACACCAAAGCACGTAACACCGTGCTGTCCGTAAATAACTGAATTCAATAAAAGGATCTTTTGCACCCTTCTTCTGTTCATCTTCTAGTCTTAGGGATAAGTCGCTAACAGATTTCCAAGTAGGTTTAGTAGTAGTTTATGCTAGCCGAGAAAACTAGACGTTACAACTAATATGTCAAAAGCCGTACTGGTGTTATAAACTCCGAGCAAATTTCTTGAGACTGAACTACAAAATTGGCTTTATGCTAACCACACTCAGAAGAAGAATAAATGCACACATCTGCAAACGTAGAAGGGCACGATTTCCTTTAAACATTAGACTAATTTCATAATTAAAATAATCTAAATTTTAATGAAAATAGTTGAAGTTATGAAGCTCAGGATAATGCTTTTATAAACGTGTTATTTCAAGAAAAAGCAGGATACGTAACACGACTGACCAGCCTTTTAACAAAGCTTGATCTAACCCCTATTTATTTGAAGTGGCATTTCCAGAAATCTAACAACTAAGTGTATACGTGAGGGATGTAAAACATCTGGGTTACATTTTCTACCGACCAATCAAAAATTTCATTAACAGGTTTCAAGCTAGATAGTATATGGCAGGTAGTAAGAAACATGGTTTCTGTGGTAAGATACAGGGACATAAAAAAATAGTGACTGTTCTATTACAAGGAAAATGTTTAATAACAATTCTGAACTAGCGCATTCCATTCCATATAAATGATTGTATTCATTGCATACGCACAATTTTTCTTTCAAAACACTACTTGAAAACCTTTTATAAACCGTTGTGGCGTAATATTTACATGTTACGTAAGTGGAACTACTTATGCTGTAATATCCTATTTTAACACTGTCACAGTTTTAAACTCAGTTTGGCTATTTGTCTACACATACCTATTGGGTACTCTAATTGAAAAGCATTTAACATTCAGAGCTTTTTTCATCAAATTATATTACCATTACTTCACAGGAAATAGTGTGGGTAAGATTTTTGTAAATAGACATTGTTTGAAACAAATAACACGGCAATTTCTGCGCACGCATACTGTTATTTTACCTTTACCATACTCTAAACAAAGTAGTAATTTCAGCCAAGAAAAGAGAAATATAAAGTTTCAGTTGTAATCCATCTACATTAAAGCTCAAGCATAAATACATTCACTTTAATTTTTCTGGGTGTGAGTTTCGTTATAAATTCGAATTATTAAATATTCCACTTGCAAGTTAACAGACGTGATAATTACACGTTTAGTGTCATTTTGAAATGATTTTTGTGCATATTATGCAGCTTACATTTACATACAATTTAATTTTATCGGCAAATATAATTTACTTAAAGAATAAACGTTGAAGCATTTGCTATGAAATGAAAGATACTGGATTTTGATTATCCATTATTATCCTAAAGATCCGTTAAGCCCAGAAGGACTGTTATTCCCTAAACAGCATTTCGCATTGAATTACTAAAAGCGTTGAATCACTTTTCAAATGCTTGCCACCAAATATTATCGCCCTTTGTAAAAATTAAAAAATGAAGAATCCATATAAATGTATACATCTGTCTCGCGCTGTCAAAAAGCGAGCCCACCAGGGCGGCCGAGCAGTAACATCGCTGAACACTGGTAGTTCGGTCCGAGGTTCGAATGCCGCGAACAGGCTGGCTGCATAGGCGTTTTCGTGTTCGTTCTATGTGTAACGTGTATACGAGCCAATTTCCTTTAGAACGTCCTCCACGAAGGCATCCATCTCTTGAGGCAGATAGCCCTCGAGTGCTTTGCCGAAATCTAATAAAACCAAACCAAACCTGTCAAAAAGCAACAGTACCTAAAGCCGTAAAATGCTGAATAAAGGAGTCCTCTACCCGAATATGGGCACCTGGAAGCCCGAATCCTGAGTTTTGAATTCGTTTTATTATATATTTCATATTTTTTAAACTTTAACGGAATTTTTATTAAGAAAATTATTTCAAATCTATCAGTGGCTAAACACTATACAGAATAAAATATTTTTGTCCCCAGCGAGCGAGACTGTCTAGCGGAAATTCTAAAGATATGCTGTTTTTAAATACTGTTAGTCCAAAGGGGCGTTAGCTCAAGTGCTCTCGAAACGTTCAATGGTGTTTAAATTAAAAACACGCCCCTTTGGGCGTCCCGTTTTGTAGAGGAAAATCTGCCTTTATTTCTAGAATTCTAAATATTTATTATTGAGTTTGTATTTAGTAAAATGTGAACGTGCTTATGTTAACGCGATAATAAACTGGAAAATTATATAGACTGGTTCGTCGTTGTTACTTACTATCTGCAATTTTATAATAACTAATATGACGTAAACCAACGGATAGTATTTTAACAGTAAACCTTTTACTGCCATGTATGGAAAGAAAAAATAAAACCTCTAAACATAAAATGCGATCAGTTTAATTACGCAAGTAGTAATTTGTAATTGAATGTTTATGTTATGTAGTCTTTAATCACAGCTACAAAATTACAAAATTCAAAGAAATTTTACTCAAATTTCAAAGATTCATTTGCCAAATAATTAGCAATAAAATGGTTACAATCTAATAGAATTCATGAAAATGATGAACCAGAATTTATACAATAATTAAAAGCAAAGTGAGCTCTGAATAAACTAGCTGCATGTAAAACTAAAAGTTTTTCAGTGTTTGAATCTAAACTACGCTGGTTTCTCTCTGACCTAACAATTTCATTCACAAATTATTGCTGATTGAAATTAAATATACTATAAATCATTTTAAAGAAAATGAAAATCTTTCATGATTAACTCAGTCACTACTAGCTCTCGCCACGAAACGTTCTACAATTCTTTTCTGGGTCTTGAAAAAGGTCGACGTCCACTTTTTTTTCAAAAAAAAAAAAAAAAAAGAAAAAGAAAAAAAAAAAGAGAGAGAAAATTAGATGTTAATTAAAAACTTTGAAAACGCTAATTTTCGCTACATTTTTTCTGAGTGGCAACAGTCTCCCACGTTGGAGTTAAAAATTTGCTTTATTTCGAGAAGTCTTGCCACTGCTCACTTTCAAATCGTAGAGTTTGTTAATCAAATTTTCTACGTTTTACAATGAAATAAAAATAATATTACCAAATATTAAATGCATTATTCCCGATACCGAAAATTCGTGCGAAGCCGATTGGACTGTTCCTGTCTTCGTACGACTTTAATCAGCCGACATATAAATTAAAAACTCCGAAAACAGTCATTTTTGCACTCATTTTACCAGAGTTGCAACAGTCTCGCGCGTCGGAGATAAAAATGCTTTATTTCGAAAAGTGTTGCTAATAATCAATCACAGAGCTTTTGTGAATAAAAAATTTGTATGTTTTACTAATTTCTATGTATATAAAGAAGAATTTCTGTGTGTTTATTCGTATTATTGATTTCTGATAAATTATGATCAATTTTTTTGCCCCATTTAATCGACTAAATTTGAATATAGGAGAAACATTGGATTGAACTTAAGGTTTCACGACCATTTCACTAGAAAGTCGAAAATCATTAAAAATTGCGTGCCATTGTTGCTGATATAATGAGAGAGAATTAGTTTCTTTTCTATCGAATTTCTTATGCGGGTTTCATATCGCATCAGACTGAAAAATATATGATTATGAATCGAATATTTTGCATCGTTATTAGAGAAAAATTACGGCGGTATCGTTTCTCTCTGTTGTTAGGATGCATTACTCTCAATCTAACTCAACTGCATCGGATACTTCCGCTAGTAATTAATAAAAGAAAGAAAATTTTCAGATTTTAACGATCACCCAAAATCGTTTGCTAGGTTTTTTTTACCCTTTCGCTGCATTCGCTGTCTAGCAATCTGCTATTACACTCACACCTGCTAGAATTATTATTGAGCACCATTTTCTTCGCATTCAAGCCATATGCAATTCACGAGCAAAATCATATAAATTTTAAAAGCAGCATACGTGTAGAATTCCAGGTCCCACTGTTAAGTGTTGGCCTAATATTTTTCGATTTCCTTCAGTCATTTTACAGTTTATCATAACAATGTTCAGTTTTCTTAGTAAGAGGGCTTGGAATACTTTATCTCTTTATTACTGACGTTTTTTGTGTTAACTTATTTATCAAATATCCGCAGTGTTGAGGCTTCACTGAAAAAAAAGGTGTTCCAAAATATAGATAGGTATTTATCAAATATCCTGTTCTTCGCAATTATGCCACTTAATCCAATTATGCTAATCCAATTACGCAATTATGCCACTTAATTCAGCCAAAAAAATCACAAAATAATTAAAAACGGCATATCTTTAGAATTTTCGGTAGACAGTCTCGCGAGCTGAAGATAAAAATATTTCATTCCGTACAGTGCTGCCACTGCTCACCTTCAAATCATGGAGTTCTTAATCAAAAATACAGGGGTTGGACAAAAATATGGAAACACCTTTAAAAAAACATGTTTCTTTGCTTAATATGGTGTAGGAAACCCTTTGGCATCCAAAACAGCTTGCAGTCTTCTCGGAATGGATAAATACAGCTCTTGTATGTTTGCCGAGGGAATATTATACCATTCTTCCTGCAAAACGGTGGCAAGTTCAGATAACGATGTTGGCGGTGGATAACGAGAACGCACTTTCCGTTCCAATGTAGACCACAAAGGTTCGATAATATTCAGGTCTGGTGACTGTGGTGGCCAGGGGAGATGGGACAACTCTTCCTCGTGCTCAGAAAACCAGTCCTGGACAATGTGAGCTGTGTGAACAGGGGCTTTGTCGTCTTGGAAGACATGCGACATGCGACGGGGGACGTGGGCACCACCCCTTTACCGTCGGTTAATTGGTGTAGCGCCCCGTCCACCAATATCTAGAGTTGAACCTTGAGTCTTTCAAAAGAGCAATTACATGGCCATACAAGGGCTGTTAATATTTAGTACCATCACCATCGGGGAACAAAGTTTGCACCATGGGATGATGAATAACTGTGTCAGGGCACATGACTGCCAAGACTTATGTGATCGGCCAAAATGTTTACATAAGTCTTGGCAGTCATGTGCCCTGACACAGTTATCATGGGGCTAGCAGAGAACCACGATATGGCTGCCCAAACCATAACAGAACCCCCGCCATGTTACAATCTTGGCAACAAGCAGTCTGTATTATAGGCTTGAGATGGCGTTCTCCAGACATAAACTCGGCCAGAAGTGGGAAACAATGTGAAAAAAGACTCGTCAGACCATATTACTCGCTTCCACTGCTCTATAGTCCAGGCTTTATGACTTAAACACCACCTTTTCCTGTTACGAACATTAGCATCACTGATGAGTGGCTTCTCAATTGCAGCACGGCCAGCAATTCCCTGTTTATGAAGCTCCCTTCTAATTGTTTTGGTACTCACAGGGTTCGGTAACACAACATTCATTTCAGCAGTAACTTTTGCAGCTGTGGTCTTCTTATTTTTCGTCACAATTGCCCTTAATGATCGTCTGTCACGATCACTCAGGACACACTTTCGTCCGCGCTGTGATTTAGCAGATGATGTTTTTCCGCTTTTCAAATATGCGGAATAAATCTTCGATACAGTACCTCTTGAAACACTAAACACTTCAGCTACCTTGCTTACGGAAGCACCTACCATACGTGCTCCAACAATTTGCCCACGTTCGAAGTCTGTTAACTCTGACATAATGCAATGACAACATCACATAACAGTACTCCGACAACAACTGAACTGTTTAGCACATTTATGAAGTTGTATAGGTGGCGTCAGTAGTCAAAAACGCCAGCGCCACCTACATATTTCAGTAAAATCAATCTTTCTTTTCAAACATGCATTTCACAAGGTGTTTCCATATTTTTGTTCATCCACTGTATTTTTAAAGTTTTAGAAAATATGAAATAGAAAACAAAATAAATTCGAAATTCTAAATTCGGGAAGACTATGTTATTCAAAATGTAATGAACCTAGGTACCGTCGTTTTTCAACAATGCGAGGAATATGCAACACATACATACACGCAGACTGTTCATTATCTAATTTCTTTAAAAATTATACGGGACAGTAATATTTCGAACCACCCCTCAACAGTTTGAAAAGCGATATGCCGTTTATAGTGGTTCAATGCAAAACTTCATTTCGAGACTGATAGTTTATTTGAGATAATAATTCTAATAATTTTTCCGGGCAATAAATGTTATGTTAAATACGAAATTTAAGCAAACAGGTTTTTTAAATAGTTTCATTTACAGTTTGAGTCAGGAAAACTGATTTTGGAAACTAAGAACATCATCATGCGAGTCTAGTCGATACAGATAATATTGATAAAAAAATCTGATGTGTACACCACATGACTTCCTTGAACGGAATATTAAATTATACGCATTTTTTCTTGCATTTCATTTAAACTTATTTCATTGAATTAAATCTACTTCGTCGACAGCTCATAAACCACAATAGAATAAATGCACTCTTTAAAACTCACTATATTTGTTTACAATAGCGACACATTGGCGCTAAGTTCACTTAACAGCGTTATATTTCGTTCATATTACAACTCAGAATGCCCACAATTTATTTCATTTGAAGAATTATCTAATCGTTGCCACATGTTCTATTCAAATACTATAATAAATCTAAAACGATGTATAAAGAAATTAAGCAAACACACACAAAAAAAGAAACAGTTTTGCACAGACGATTCACTATTTCTCGTTCAAGTAATTCAGTTCTCACTTCCCGCCAAGGCAAAAATACATAAAAACTCAAAATATCTATATTAAAAATTACGAAGTAAATCAAACACTTATTTTCTCGAATAAATTCCAGAAGGGATTGAGCATGATTTAATTCCCAGTAATAAGAAAAGGAGTTATCTTTGCTGTTGCAAAGCTTAGTCTTTCTAGATTGGCAGCAAATCTATGATTCAAATGTAAACAAATATGTTCGCCATGTTATTTAAAAATTAGGCTTAACTGCATTTAATCAGCTTTTAAATTGTTGAAAATTGTACAAATATTGCTTGAATATTTACTAAAGGCATAAAAACCTTAACCGGAAGATAAAAACAACATAATTCAATCATTTTTAAGGCAAAAAATGCGCAATTTACAAACATATAAGAAGAGTAAAGAAACTGAGATTAGTGAGCCGGGTAACATAATGGATATATATATATAAATATATTTATATACGTTTGGTGCGGCCGATTGCAACCAAAATACGAGGCGCACATCTACATGTTATAGCAGTCTTATATACAAAATTTCAACGTTCTGAGGCTACTCGTTTTTGAGTTATGCAAGATACATACGTACGTACAGACGCCACGAAAAATTCTCTTCAGATTTCATTTTAAAGTTTTATAATTTTTTTTGGTGGAAAAGAGTCTTTTATTCTGTCCTTACGTACAGCTGTCACGCAAAAAAATCGTTAAATTACATTCGATAGCGGTCAAAAAGGATATTTTCGTAGAAATATGCTGCCTGAAAATTTTCGCGATTAGAATACTTCCTTTTACTTCGTATATGGAAGTAAAACATTTCTTGGAATCTTTTTCAATGTTATCAATTTCAAAATAAATTTATCAATCTGCTTATTATTTTTACCGTTGTACTAATTAAGGAAGCTGACAAGTATTAAGGGAAAAACTGCACAAATGTCCTTTCGAAATTATAAATAAATTTCTCAACACTGAATAAGGAAATAGACATTTTGAGACTTGGCAGAATTAAAAAGCGATAACAAGAAATAAAAAATACTCTAATTTTACCATTTTCACTAAATGAAAGATATAAAGAGCACATACGCATTGAATAACAACAGCATATTGAACTGTTTCAGGCGTATAATATTCAGATCAATTTATTAATTTCAGTATCATAAGTGCAGGTACGTTATGTTACATAACAATGAAATATTTTAACAATTGCGAGAATACTCTTTATTAATTACATTCATTGGTTGAAAAGTAAGTATATATCATATTAAGCATCATAAGTGATTGTTTCTGAATCCTTTCATTCAATGCGATACAATGCACTCAGTTTGATGAGGTTTTATTTCGCTCAATAATTTGGTAATTTTATTAAGGTTTATTCTGAAGCACAGTGTAATTTTCTACTACTAAAACTACTCTTTTAAATGAGGCTTAAATTAATATATGAAAGTTTTAAAATATGTACAATACTAAAATTTGATTTTCATAAGAAAAACTTGCATAGTAATAACCAAAATTTAAAAAATGCATTAAAAATATTACGCAATATTTAGAGTGAGACTAAATCTTAAAAAATATATTAATCAAAACTCATATTTGGAAAAGGAAAAAAATTGAAAAAAATTATGGGCAGGCCTACTTTTCAATTGGAATGTCTAACAGTGTAAAATTTTCTCTTACAAAGGTAGAAAAGAACAATTATAAGAATAAAAACCTTTTTCAACTTTGGAAATCAATTCTCTAAAGTACAACAATAAAATAATATTTTGAAAAATTTTTGTTTATTGTTGCATTTGTAAAAGATCCCTAAAATATCCCTTTGGAGGATGAGATATTTTGAATTTTCAATTTCTCATCCTTTTTTAAACAGTTCAAATATTTTTATGTCATCAGTTAATATAGCATAATAATCCGTGCTAGCAGCAATTTAATTATCAGTAATTAAATATGCAACTAGAAGTTTCTTTCATCTATTTAAAAACAACATATTAAAAGAACAGGGACATAATATACAATAAATTCTGATAATAAAATCCTTAATTTTGGGATACCGTATAGTCGGTAATGATAAAATAGGAAATAATGAAATGGGAAATGTTTTCATGTATTAAGTATAATACTTAAAACATTAATAGTATATTGTCTCATTTTCTCATATGATTTCATTATTTATGTAATTAGAAGTCATGATTAACTCTTAGTGGACTAATAACATCAAATTTTAAATCTTATAACTGTTTTTTAATTTTAGGTTAAAATATCAACAGTATTACACTGTTGTTTACAAGGTTTGTTTAATACCAACAATATTACACTAGTCAGACTCCATAACAAGAAATGAAGTCATGTATCAATAAATTAAGCCTGATCCAACTTGCACTAACTGAAATTCAGATTACTGCAACAGAATTACTTCATTAGGATTGCCGTTTGAAAAAATATACTTGTTTGCTTCTACAATAGCTGCTGGTGGAGGAGGTTCAGCGATAACAGCTACATCTGCTGTATCAGCATTCACAACTCCTGGTTCATTCGACATTAAAACAGCATGAAAACCGTTCTTATCGGCAACATAGTTAACCTGACGATAAAGACCTTGATAGTCTTTATAGCCGTAGTTGCCTTTCACTATTCCATCACCAGCTGTAGCTTCTTGCCTATACTGAGTTGTTCCAATTCCATCGTTAACTCCATAACCGAAAGCGTATGGTTTAGGATCGTTGATTAGAATGGCCGGTCCTGCAACAGGTATGGCTGCTGGTATTTCATACACAACATTTGGAATTTCTTCAGCGCGTTGAGGCACAACAAATGTCCTACCACTTCGCGATCGTGCTGGTAACCCGTCTAATCCATCTACTGAATTGTCAGAGTTCGGGATATAACTTTCTGATTTAGACTGAGTATTGTCACTTACAGTATTAGGTGAGGGCTGAGATGTTTTCATGGCAAGTGCCTCATTCTGATCTTTTGTGGATGAAAGTGCATTACCTTTTTTAGGATCATCTATAGGGATTGCAACTGGACCTTCTGGAGATTTAACACGTTGCACATATCTGCCTAGAATTGGTTTACTAGATCCCTCAACATCTTCACGCCTGAAAGATCTAGGGGATTGTCGCAGTGTCGGTCTTCTAATGCCTAGCCTGGTCTGCATTTGGGTAGCAGATCTCTCATCTACTTTAACAGGTGATCCTCGTCTTTGAGCAGTTACAACTCTTTCTGATCGGGATGATGTGGTCTGCGTACTGCGTCTAGAAGTGCGGCGATTGTTATCCATACGACGAAGAGGCACTATCTTATAGGAACTTTCTAAAAGATAATTTGGTACGGGTCCTCCATCTGTAAATATCACAAAATCTTTCGATGGTAAACGTTCATCAACGGCGACATCGGCATATTGAGTTGGGCTGCCGCCTATAGCATTCCCCAAAATTGTTAATATAATAATTCCACATATGAGCTCCATAACTCTAACTGTAGTTTAAACACGTTTGTGAAAATGCGCGCGAGTTCCCCTTATATATCTTATTAAATAACTGGTGCAAAACCAATCGTCATATTCTGTTACGGAATAGAAGAAACCCATGTCCTTCAATTAAAATGGCAAATACTATATACCTTGGAATGTTCAAAGTGAATGATAGAAATTTTCTTTGTGTTTCGCTAACTACCCAAAGAAATAAGAACTTAAATTTCAAAATAAAGTCAGCAGAAGCAACATTTCAAGCACGCAAGCTCATACACTAAACACGCAGCAATAGCTGTATCTGTTTTCCAAGCATTAAACCGTCAACATATATCATTATTCTCTCTACATGGTTGAGAACATATACTATGAACTGGGTGTGGTTTAATCTGCCGTTAGGTCCTTAATCATGTTTTCTGACAGCTCGTTATAACGCGAAAATACTGAAACTTTCATCAGTTTAGAATTCAATCTCCTCTGAATGAGGTTTAAATACCGGAAAATTAAATGCGCACGCATTCCATGAAAGAATATTTGAGAAAGCATGTTTTTAACACCTATAGTCCTTGTAACACATTAAATTCCCCTTTGTTGACATAAAGAAACGTGCCACTGTGACATCTTACTTTACCTTGACAATTTAAACTCTAATTTGCTTTTTATTGTGCTTTAACGTAAGACCTGTAGTTACTTTGGTTAATATTTTGATCTGTTTACATGTACATATAATTTTAAATTTTTAATCCGAAAACTGAGAGTAAATTGCGGAAAATACGTCTTTATTAATTGCTTAGTTTTAGGTATCCAACTCGTATTTTAAAAATGCAACTTTAATCTTGATAAATTACACTAAATTTGAAGAAAGTGTGATTACTGAGTTTTATTGTAACACATTTATAACAACATTAAAAAGTGATAATAATTTGATTCTTTCACCAAACAGTACTGATGGATTGTATTTAATACAAGAGTACTGAATAATTGTGCATCAAGGAGTACTGAATCACTATTTTACTCCGCATTCAGTTTCGAATAACCCATCTAGAAAACGTCTACAAAATCATTCCAGGTTTATAATTTGTTAATATTTACAAATTTACATCAAAACAACTAATAATTAATTATCCATGAATAACAAAAAATAAAAAGGGCATTACCAAATTATTATTATTATTATATAAATACATGATACATTATCGTACTATCATTAAAAGTGTCCTCATGGTATTAATTTCTAGACAAATATATACAGATGATAACCATCAGATATTTTTAAACCCCTGCTAAGAGAGAGAGAGAGATGAAGGTAAGTTTACTGACCTGAAGTACTCCATTCTGGTGCGCAGTGTTCCCATGGTAACCGACTATTCCAAGAAGCAAACATGTAGAAGATTGTCCATGCAATGATCATATTGTAATACAACATTACTGTCCCTGATACTATCACCATACCGTAGCCAAGACCTAGAAAGAAAGCCATAAAATAAAGAAGTTTGTATTGTAATTTAAATTTTGAAAATACGGCCTATTTCTAGAGCAATATAAAGGCTTAAGTGGGCACTCTACGGTGTAAAGTCACTTGAGTTGCATTACTACCAATGATACAAAATCGTTAGACCTAATTAGTTTTTTGGTTATCTCAGTATTTATATTGCTTTTGCAAGGTGGTGAAAAGATAAAGGCACTGTAAATTGACATAAATTTTTCATTTCATAAATTTACGTAATAAATGTTCTAAATTTTTTAGCGAAATCCATTGGTTCTATTCAAGTGATGCATCCCGAATGCGATTCTGGAATGAATAACTGTTTTCATTTTATGCACGAATAAATCGAAAATATGAACATTCACACAACCTTGCCAGGATGAAATCCTAATGCATTTCCGGGGAATACAGAAATTTTAAACTTCGTATTTTTGATGCAAATGTATACCATTTCTTGAATTATAAGCTGTAAATCACAAATCTTATAACAACTTTCTGTTTCAAATTTTTACAGGAATCGATCCAAAAAGAAATTACTTATTGCTACAGAAAATATCCGATTCTGATTTCTTCAAGCGCGTTTTCGTTAAGTTTTATATTGTCCTCGATTGTATGAAATTTGATACATTAAAGCTTATAAGGTATTTTCTCTCTGCTTCCCGCGTGCCCTCTTGGTGTAATTGGAAGCATATTCGGTGCATATTCGGGAAGTCCAGGGTTCGAGTCCCACCGAGGGCGTTGCACATATTTAATGTCTTCTACATCAAAATAACCTAACTACTCTACGAGCTATTAATGAAATATTTCAGGTCTCATAACTTTAAATCACATGGTCGCTTTCGTGTTAACAGTTGAAGTGAATTTAACATTTTGAGATTGTGCAGTAATCTGTATTACCTTCAAACCGTTTGAAAATCAGAAAAACATTAAAAAAGCAAAAGAATAGCACTTTTATTAAGATTTAAATTGTTTTATATAATGTTATTCTCATAAAATATAACACAAACTTTCATTATTTTTCGATACTACAGCAATGCCTGAGTTAACAAAGAAACTGGTTTCGCTTTAATTTTAAAGTAAAAGTGAAGGCTAAATGCAATTCTGTACTTCTTGCTTCTAATTACTTTATTTAAGTAAGATCAAAAGAATACTTCATGAAAAAGGTTCCGATTCTAAATATTTTGATATGTCCCGCCTCCAGATAATCTACCCTTTATTTCATATCGAAAATTTAGTCTAATTGGATTTCAATATTAATAGCCTAAGTAAGAAAAGAAGCAATCGCCTATTCAATTTCCTTTCTTATTAATGGCTATCAATGACCCTTGAGTAAAAGTGAAGCGAAATTTAACTTTCACTTACATTCTGAAAAGGAGTTAATAATTTTCTGAAATTTAAAAAGATTTCATGACGTGTGTTTTGATATTAATCGTATGCATACCGAATATTATTTTATAAAAAATTAAATGAAAATAGTGTACAGAAATCTCAAAATTCCGGCAACGAAACTGTTAGGCTAATTGTTTTATCTATATTCAGCTTAGTTGAGAAAATTATTTTGTTTGAAAAGAACTTTTCAGTTTACGATATACTTTCGTTCCTCCAAAAAATTTACTTTCAAAACCTTCGATAAAATTTCTTAACCTGAAATAGGCCAAATAATTTACAAATTAAATTAGTTAAATTATCTTCGTTGCTATTAATTTCTGTAATAATTAACACCATACTTCCATCGCTGTAAAATTTAATTGAGTATTAATAAATAATAAAATAATTGCTGAAATTCATGAAATTCAATAAGGAAAGCTAAACATTTTTTTATTATTTGCTGCACTAACAGAATCTACTGATTAAATATTTCTCAAAATAAACTCAACAGATTTTTTTTTAAAGTTTGAATCGAGGGAATAAACATACAAACGGCAGATAATAAATTAAAAGAAAAAAAAGCTGAGGAACATTTCAGTCCGCTTTGTTTACATATTCCCCCCTCCAAACAATTCGTTTCTATTTAAGAATAATTTCTTTTCAGTTTTGAAAACGCAGTTTAGAAACGGAATATTAAATTTTACCGAAAATGTTCCAAGAATTCCTTAAAACAAAACCACTTTTTTAATTTTTTTTTATTTCTTCTAAAGATTCATTAACTTAAACCTTCAAGTATAAACTTACGTTTATGATAAAAGCAGAAAAGCAACAACCTTGTGTTTAGTTAAATTTCGAGGGCAAACAGTTACAGGTCGCTGTGTTCATCAGGATCAAGAAATCTGCAACGAAGGGAAAGCAATGATTGTATATATACCCAACAGGAGTAAAGCGAACGTGAAGGTAGCGCCATCTGTCCGCAGAAATCAAAACGAAAATTGAAAAATTAAGTTAACATAATTTTAAAAACGTTAGGAAGGACTGGATTGGCATTAAAGTCATTAATTAAACAAGATAAACCTTTGCGAATGTGAAAAGCTTCAAGAAAATCAAGTTCGCCAATGGAAGAAACATTTTGGGTAATATTTGCAGACCTAAATCCAGAATTGTGATTAAATTTTCAACTAAGATTAGCCATGGAAGAATTTTTAATTTCGCCTTTTCGGACATTCAATTCGTTTTCCTCGATGTGAAACTGATCTTTTAAGTTTGACCGCTATATCTCAAACCACACTGATACGATAGGCTATATATTCCCTAAGGATTAAAGTCAGAAATGAAATCTTTAAGAATAGAACCATGGATGTTATTCATTAGCGAGAAAATGACTTGAAAATTGAATCTCTTGACAAAACGTGACATTTTTTAACTAACAGAAGGATGAGATGGAAACACGATAAGGTTACTAATGTTATTTCTAACAGCGGAATGGCTTCTTCGATGGCAAGATGAAATTTTTTAAAGGCTTTATTAATGACCATGGGAGCAAATCTTCGGTCACTGGTAGCTGATCTCAAATAATTGAGTTCATCAGCAAGCAAACGTTCTGAGAACAAACTTTAAAAGTGTGAAATACATGATAGTAAAAAGAAACTTTCATTTTCTTTATTTGTTGTCATTGCTGCTGAATTCTCATTTCTGTCAAATTCTGTCGAATTTGAACTGCATATACGAAGACATATGATTGCCTGCGTAATATCTGAAGCCACCCACAAAAAATCCCTTCAGTAACCAAAATTACCAGACTATGCAGTTGATCATTTAAGTAATAATTTAAAATATTTTATTTAAGCAAATTTTATTCTCGAACAATTTAGGATTCTATAGTTTTTATTACGAGACTATTTACATAAAATTACCAATATAAACATTGAGGAACTAAACATTTTAGACCTAATTTTTTAAACCCTGCTTGTGAGATTTTTACAAAACTTGGCACTTTGGCTTTATTTGAGTAAAATCGAAATATAGAAGAAAAATAGGTATGTCACTTCAGAAAATGTCCCATTTTTTGTTAGGATACCTGTGTGAGAATAATGCTACATTTAAATCTAACGTATAACCGAAGTCGCACTTTCGAGACTTGAGAAAAGCAAGTTAAATTTCATCAATCGGCTCAGTAGAACGGGAGATATAGAATTGTCTTTATTTTTCCTCCGCAAGGTGTACATTAATGCACAGAACTTTATTTTTTCAGTTCTAAACAAAATGAATTTTAAACTCACACGCAGCATCCTCAGATATTTGAAAACTTAGTTTAAAAATCCACTAACAAGAAAAACGGTTATTGATACTCATCTTACAAAATTAAATGACACTGAATTACATGTAAAATGCTTATGTTTTCTTTTTATGATATTTGTATCTACCTAAGCATTCATATTTTTTCTAGAAATCACAAGCTTGTTTTAAGCGTGCATTTTTGTAACTATCCATAAAGTCTGCTCAGAAACCACTACTGTCAGAAATACATTAAGAAATACAAATTAAAAAAGTACTCTTACTCACCTGTAAAGAGAGGGCAAAACCTTTCAAAAATGGCAATAGGTCCAGTACTGGCATATTGTCCGAATGAGAGTTCCATGAACATGAGCGGGAGACCAGCCAATAACATCATGCAAATGAAAGGGATGAGAAAGGCACCTAGAAAAGTTTAAGAGTTCAATAATGTTTTTATATTAATAAACGATTCTTATTTCAACTTCAGCACTTGTGGAAAATGTTATTATTATTATGTAATACAGCATTTAAATAAAAGACGTTGAGGTATAAAAATTATGCATGCGGGTTTTTAACTAGTTAGAGCGATTGAAAGTATTTTAAAAATACAGTTTCTTGGCTGAGAGTAACCAGTACTATCCTTTAGAGCAAACACCTTAGCGTTTCAGCAAACACCATAACAATTATAGTTGAGAGGATTTACCAACAGATATAGCTGTGAGAGGTTTTTATAATCCTTGCTGAAGTTTGAGAATGAACCCATAAGCGGCCATGCCATAAAGTCGCTGAACACTGGTAATACGGTCGGAGGTTCGAATCTCAACGAACAGACTAGCTGCAGGAGCGTTTTCGTGGTTTTTCCCATGTGCGAGCCAGTTTCTGTTCTCTATGAATACATCCCTCTGCTTCCTTGTGTGTTTTCCAGAATTAAATTACAAACCAAAGCTGGGCATGCTGCATGCAAGATTTCGTTATTTTTATCCATGTGTAAGGTGGATACGAGCCAGTTTCTCTAAAAAATCCTCCACGAAGGCATTCTTCCCGATAGGACATATGGCCCTCGAGTTGCTTTGGTTTAATTAATGAATAAGCTGGATATTTTGGAAACCGGTTGATTAAGTTTACGTTTTAGTTACAGCTGCTTTCAAATAAAACGTTTTTCAACCATCTTGCTCTTACTGAATAATACCTTAGGTCTACGTTACAGCCATGATGTAAACTTGGCTTCTCAAAAGAATTCTGAAACAAATATACAGTTTGTACTACAAGTGGTTTTAGAAAGTCATAGCTCGTAAAAGCCATATTATTTAGCTCTCTTTAGACTTCATGATTTCTGAAATCGAAAGAGACAAATTAATTAGCAAACTGCCGTCTTCCACTTGGTCATACTTTGCTTATGTAAACAAAGATATATTTTCTCCGGAAAAAATTCATATTTTTCTACATGACCTATTATTATAAATACAGTATAAAAAGTTTATTATCTTTGTTACATGCATTCAGCTAATTCTCTATAGCTTTATAGCGATTTTTCATATCAATATGTGTAAGTGTTTCTGAATCGTATCATATACAAATAACATTACAATTTTATTTACGTTTCAATTTCTAGAAACACATTTTATTATAGCATCACTTGTATTTCAATAAATACCATTGTCTGCTCAATTCTTGAAATACCATTGTCTGCTCAATTCAAATGGATTTCAATGCCTTCATCAATATCATATTCAACCTTCTTATTTGATAAAAGCTCTAGCAATAGATAATCTTAATTCACCAATGGGGGGGGGCAAAGTAGAGTAAATCACTCGTCTTATGATGAACTCAGATTACCAATCTTTCTGTTCATGTTTGTTACCTGGCAGACTGCAGGTGAGTATCCTGAATTTTTATGAAAAGGCATTCACCTCAAAATCAAATTTTTAAAAATTATATTAATGAATGGATGTTTGAATTATATGTATTCGGAAGCTGGCTATAGTATTTGCGTATTAAAATGCGCTGGTTAAGGCAGTGCGCTGGTTAAGGCATTTTGACCAAAGGAATACAGCCCGTAAATATTCCTCTTTTCAAGTCGTTCGCATTTTGACTACCTTTTCCTCCACAGTTGCTGAAGTTTCCTCAGGCATTTCGCTTTCTCAGAACACTGATTCGTTCATTATGTATTTAATATTAATATCACTTTCACTAACTGTTAAACAAAATGTGGCATTAATATTTTATGTAAATGTTGTACGAGAGTTTCTCCTATTTAATGCTCCAGTGTCCCCTGGCTAGAAATACAATTTTACAGAAAAAAAAAAAATTAGAAGCACTGAAACCAAATATCGGCCGAACACCTTGATAACAAAATGTTAATAAAAATAAAAATGTTTCTTTCTTAAGACAGATCACATCCTGAAACTGTTAAATTCATAACTTTCAACTAATCGGGGAAAATTAAATTCTTCTACAGCATCATAAGCTCTTAATTCGTCATTTTTCTTGTATTTTTAAATCTGATTAGGTTTGTGTTTTTATCTTACGTATTACTTACTGCATATACCCTTTAAGTTCCATCTTATTTTTACTATTTTACAGATCAAAATCTAAACATCGGTTAAAGTAAGTCCTATAAATAATATATTCTATATAAAAGTCATGTTTTAAAATGTCGTGTTTTAAAATTAAATTTTTTTAAATCCTTTATTATTGTACAAAAAATATCAGAAATAAGACTAAATATCTTTAAAAAATAAGCCAGCTTTAAGGAAATTAGACAGCTTTAATCTTAAATGTACACTACAATGCAAATTTTGAAGGAGAAAACTTGCTTTTATGCAATAACAAATGAATATTGATGATGCGTAAAACGTAATAATAAATTGCGCCAAATTTATTGCTGAAGAACCAGCTCCTTCCATCTAATGCGATAAGCGCAGCGCATGCAGACAGGGAAAACTGGCTGTTTCTTCACGTCGCGTGAAGAAAGGAGGGAAAAAGCTTTTCCTTTCGACCTTGTAAAACGCCTTTTTTTGTTAATAAGTAGATGATGGTATTTAGGCAGCAATCACAATCAGGAAATCGACACGATAGCGCGTAATCCCTTTTGTTTTAAATTTCTGTTTCTAAATAAAATCGATGATGTTCTTATTATAGATAAAATCACTTACGCAAGGCAAAGCTATATATTTAAGTAATTTATAAGGATTTTACAACAATGAGTAAAAACGAAAAATTACTTTTTCACAATTTCATAATAATTTCCGCGTTCTATAAAACGACTCCCTTGGCAGACTGAATGGTTGCATGTCAATTTTGTGAAGTGATTTTCTCGTATGTAACAAAAATACACTAAGATAACCTCCTTTAGCTAGCACACCCACTGGTTCTTTTTTATTATCTATTAAAAAATCTGATGTGTACACCATATGACTACCTCATATCGGAATACTAAATTATGCTCATTTTCCCTGCCTTTCATTTAAACTTATTTCCTCGAATTTCATTAGAGATATATTTCTCATTCAATTAATTCAGTTCTCAATTCGTGACAAGGAAAAAATACGGAAAAACTCAAAATATCTATATTAAAAATTAAAAGATATAGAAAAACAAAAAACACCAAGTACAGTTAAAACAATTACAGAATAATTTTTGCAATTAAAACTACAGTTTCTACGCAAAAACAAGTAATTCGACCAGTGGGCAAGAAGGCAGATTTTTCGGTGCAAAAAACTGAAAATTTACTTTTGTTCCAACTCGGAAAACAAGACACTGAAGGAGTACAAACTGAATTTGTGGTGGACGCTATGCTAATTCAATATATGAAATAATTTAATAACTTAAATGATAATTCCAGAATGGATTAAGCATGATTTAATTCACAATAATAAAAGAAGACGTTACACTTTGTTGTTGCGAAGCTTATTTTCCCAGATTGACAACATATATCCTATTCTGCTAAGTTTCAAATGCAAACAACTATGGCTGCTATGTTAAAACAATTAGGCTTAGCCGCACTTAAACAACTTTAAAACTGTTGATAATTCTAGAACTATAACATGCAGGTTGACTAAAGCCATTAAAACATTAACCGAAATATAAGAACAACATAATTCAATCATTTTTAAAGCAAAAATTGCACAATTTACCAACATATAAGAACAAAAATATTGAACTCAACGGAGCAAATATATTGTTAAAGGTTTCAATACCTTAAGCGTCCCAAATGAAGTCGTATTACTAAGCTCGTAATTTCTAATAGTACTCTAATATTTTTTACTTCCTTGTACGAAGTAAAGGAACTATTGTAATCGCGAAAAATGTCGGGAATCATATTTCGACAATAATATTCATTTTGATCGTTCTCGAATCCATTTAAACGATGTTTTCGCGTGACATCTGTATATATAAATAGGAAAAAAGATTCTTTTTTTTTCCTAAAAGGATTTTGAAATGGATTTAAATCGATTCAGAAGAAATATTTTCGTAATATCTATATGCACGTATGTGACTCAAAAACGAGTGGACTCGGAATGCTCCTGAAATTTTATAAATGGAACTGCTATAACATCTAGTTGCGCACTTCTATTTTTTGGTTGCAATCGGTCGCATGAAACGTATCTTAATATACCGTCTTTTTCTGAAAATAAGACATCCTCCGAAAATAAGCCCTATCGTGATTTTCGGAACTTTTTGTAAAATAAGACATCCCCCGAAAATAATCCCTAGTTAAAATAATGTGACAAAACGAATTCGTCAAAATCAGAATATAATTCAGAATTTTATTTATGACGATGTTCCAGAAGAAGATGACATGATTGTAATTGAATAAATTTAAATTTCTGTATTCCGTGTAAAATATATATTAAATAAAAATATATAAATATACTTTTATTTTTGCCCTGCCCCGAAAATAAGCCCTAGCGCGAATTGTGGACCAAAAAAGAAAGTAAGACAATGACTTATTTTCGGAAAAAGACGGTATATATATATATATATATAGTATGATACCCATTCTGTTACTCGGCTCGGTGAGCTCAGCTGTTCTTATATGTTGGTAAATTGTGCATTTTATGCTTTAAAAAAGGGTTAAATTATGTTGTTATTATATTTTGACTAAAGGTTTTATGCCTTTAGTTTATCTTCATGCAATATTTGTAGAATTATCAACAATTTAAAAGTTGTTTAAGTGGTACTAAGCCTAACGAGGCTGCTATTTATTTTTATTTGAAACTCTTAGTAGAATAGTGAATTTAGTCAGTTTGTGCACTAACTTCTGCGTCTTTTTCCGAATTGCTTGTTTCTGCGTACTCACTGTACTTTTAATTGTACAAATTGTTTTTTAAACTCGTGTTTTAGGTTTTTCTGTATTTTACAATTTTTAATAAAGATGTTTTGAGGTTTTATGTATTTTTGCCTTACCGCGAAGAGAGAAATGAATTTATTGAATAAGAAATATAATGAAATTCAAAGAAAATAAATTTAAATGAAATGCAGGAAAATGTATGTATAATTTAATAGGCCGTACGAGGAAGTCATGTGGTATTCACATCAGGTATTTTCCTTTAATGATTTTAGAGGATATTTAAACTTTGTATCTTCAAAACTAGTTTGATTCTGTCATTTAATGCTTAGTATCACGACAGGTCCCATCTATTATTTTTTATTCGCCTTATTTATTAATTTCAAAACAAATATACCAACCCGAAAAGGTAGGGTGTCAACTGGACAAAAATCATCAGCAATTTACGGGTTAAGGATAAAAAATAAAAAGCTCTTCGTTGGCAGAAGTATAATACAAGGAATGAATTGCCAGTTCTCTAATGAATCATCATAAAATATGCAGTAAACACTCGCAAAAAACAAAAATGTCTCACAAATAAGTCAAGAATGCAAAACGCTCTAATTCATTTTCCGGGAACATTAAAATGCTTGTCACGAAATAAGCGATATATTCATTAGAAATTCTAAATGTGATGATGATAATTTTATCACGCTCTTTAAGCAAGGGACTTGCATCACTGCGCAATTTAACAAGATGCATTTTGTGTTGGTGTTGGTGTATTTAATTATGGCAAAGCACACTAGGGCTATCTGCCTAAGGGGAGGGATGCCTTTCGTGGAGGACTTTCTAAGGGAAATTGGCTCGTATACACGTTACACATGGGGAAAACCACGAAAACACCCATGCAGCCAGCCCGTTCGCGGGATTCGAACCTCAGACCGAACTACCAGTGTTCAGCGACTTTACCGCTCGGCCGCTGGTGGGCCTAGATGCATTTTGTGACTGTTTTGTTTAGTTTTACTTTTCATAATAATTTATTTGACAGAAAGAAAAGAGGTTAATTTTTCCGAAAAATGATAAATAACGGGTTAAAGAAAACTGCCTAAAGCTTAATACTTCTGTGACAGAGAACTTCAAATGAAAGTGTCTAAATAGAGAACGCCCTTTCTAATCAGATAATAGAAAGAGAAAAAGTCAAGAAACCTATTCCCATTTATTTAAACAAACTAAATACTAAAACAAATATCATCGTTTGATTATATTAAATGTTTAGACAAAGGAGAAAACTTCAATACAAGTTATTAATTCTAGATTCTGCAAAATTGCAATTCATTATAAATAATCCTTTTTTTGCAAGGAATTGGCGAAATTTACAAGGCGAAGGCCAGGAAAGTGAATGTTTTTACGGTTTGAAAGATTTCACGATACGTTTTGAGGGTGAGGATTTACTCTAGCATTTAAAGGAGGTAAAATTACCTTATACGAAGCACTATCATAGGTCAACAGCATGAAACAGAATAAGGAATTTGTTTTCGTAACTAATTGCCGAAATGGATACGCTAATCTGTTTCAGCCATTTTTAAGTTTATATGTACACAGGTAGATTATTTTAACATGACAAGTACTCGAGGACTATTTGCCAAAAAGAGGGGATGTCTTCATAGAGGGCTTTCTAAAGAAACCTTGCTCGCATCCACGTTACCATGTTGGAGAAACCAACCATGTAGCCAACCTATTCGCCTGGTCTTGCTATTAATCGGTCAGTGGTGAGGCTGCATAAATCTACAAGATTTATAGATGAAATCATCCTTCTTAGCAGCTTTATTTTTTGGCCGATCATTACCTAAGACAGTATTTATGAGTATTTTTAATTTGCACTTTTAATTCCACCCTAATTTTAGAGCCCACCAGCGGCTGAGCGGAAAAGTCGCTCAAAACTGTTAGTTATACCAAAGCTCGAAACACGTCTAAAGGGCTGACTGCATGGGCGTTTTCTTGGTCTTTCTGATGTGTAAAGTGGATACGAGTCAATTCCCCTCAGAAAGTTCTCTACAAAGGTATCCCTTCTCTCAGACAGGGCTCTCGTGTGTTTCGCCAATAGTTAAATAAACCAAATCAAATCAGTCCACCACTAATAAAAGTATCTAAAAAATCCAATAACTTATCACTAAAGTATTCACTAAGCTGTGGTTTTAAGACTTTTAAACTCTAAAATTATGTTATCAGAGGAGAAAATTGTGTTTTCTTTATACATACACAGTTCTAATCAAATTCGAATTATATTTCTGTTAATTTATAAAAGAATGTTTCTGGGAATAAGCCCTGCGAACTGGCACTGGTCCAGGAAATAAGCTACACACTGGGTCCAGCAAATACGGCACAAATTTCAGCTACAACTACCACTTTAATTTAGCTATTAATGCACTTTTATTCACTATAACTGACTAGCAACCTTTAATCGAAACCTCATTGAACTACCAGATTTCTCCGTTTTCATAGATTATTTGAGTTATGGCAAGGTACACGAGGTCTGTCTACTTAAGGGGAGGTATTTTTAATAACGGAGAAAGTTTTAAAACAAACCAGCTCTTATTTACAACATATAAGGAAAACCTGAAATCACACGAAGTCCGTCTACTTAAGGGGAGCGATTTCTCAATAACGGAGAAAGTTCTAAAACAAAACAGCTCTTATTTACAACATATAAGAAAACCTGAAATCACTCATGCAGCTAAATCCGTTCGCAGGGATTCAAATCCGAGTTGAAATACCAGTATTCAGCGATTTTTTAATTAAATACGGCTAAGCCTACTAGAATTACAATATCTTCCAGAAGAAAAGCTGAGTTTGTTTTAAACATGGAACAAAACACTAAAATACACAATCAGCTAACCTGATTACCATGATTCGAACTCAAGTCAGATTACCATTTTCCAATAGTCTTCTCGATTTGGCTACCAGAATTCGTATTAATTGGCTATAAACTAATTTCTGCTAGAGTACTAATATAGGAACTTATTATTGAAGTAAATATTAGAACTGATAAACCGGTGAATTATCTTTAAATTTTATGTGTATTATATGGAATTAAATTTTTGATCAAGGCAATAATTTCGAATTACAGAGCTAGAAATTTTCAAAAATTAAAACTATCTAATTTTGATTTTCTGATAGAGACATTAATAAATAACGGGATAAAAATTTAACAACAAAGTATATTTTAATAACTTAAGATTGAAGAGACTTCCAATTAAACCTTTTTATATAGTTGTAAAAGTACTAATACTTTCAGTAGTTATTAAAACTACATATGAATTATATAGTTGTAAAAGTACTAATACTTTCAGTAGTTATTAAAACTACATATGAATTATATAGTTGTAAAAGTACTAATACTTTCAGTAGTTATTAAAACTACATATGAATTTTACAGGTGTTAAAAAAATAGAATTCTTTTTCAATTTTACATAAACATTTTTGGATGCTTCTGTAACCTGAGCAAAACAGCAAAACTTGGATCTCATGCCGTCCAGACGGGAGCGTGGCAAGTGACTCTGACTGCCGTACCGAAGGGCCCGGGTTCGATTCTTAGAAAATTATGAACGTAAACTGTCTGTCCTTTCATAGGAGGTAACGGTAACAGCCTATTAGGTACCTACATAATAAAATGACCAATAGCTTCTGGTCTTGGTAGTGGCCAAAGCCTAAAATGGCTAGTGCCTGCCATATATATATATATATATTAAACTGCAAAGAAATATCTGAAATTAATTTCTCAATAGTCATCGCATTCCCTCGTGTGTGCTTCCGTAGTGTAACTAGTGCCACAATTAAGTATTAACTGAAAATCTGTGGTTCAAATTTCAGCGAGATTACAGCCTATTTTTCAGGTATCCCACTTCGAAAAAAATTTAATGCTTCTACAAACTCAGTATGAGTGAAACTCAAAAATATTATGATGATTTTCGTCATTTTCACTCAAGCAGAAACTCAAATATATCAAGACTACATACCTTGTAACTTACAAACAGGATGATAAATAAACGAATAGGTAAAACTATCACAACTAACTGCACGTATGAAAATACGGAATCATATTCAAAACTTACACAAAAATAGGTTATCTCAATATGGCAAAGCGTAAGAGGACTATCTACCTAAGAAAAGGAAGCCTTCGTGAAAGACTTTCTAAAATAAAGTAGCTCGCATACAAGTTACACAAAAGCAAAATTACGAAAACCAACTATGCAGTCAGCCCGTTCGTTTGGACTCATATCCGGGTTGAGCCACCAGAATTCTGTGATTTTTTAAAACTATGTCATTGATGAGACATACAAAAAGATAGAAGAAATTAAAGAACTAATTAAAGGATGGAAATCCAGAAAATTACTTTGTCCTTCCGTAAAAATTAGCAAAACAAATTTAGTTTCAAATTCTTTGTATCCTTTGTCATAAGCAACCCTTTATTAAAATAAGTTTTAAAAAATCCTTAATTAGTCAGATACGTAAAGTTTAAAAATCATTCAGTAAAACTGTATGCCGATTATACCTGTTAAAATCTGCGTTTATGCAGAAGCAATATGTTTAAAATTCTCCGTGGGTTCTTTTAATACGAATTCACTCTAACGCAAAACGAGATGTATCTTGTAGTAAACATTTAAATTTACATACGTTAAGGGGACTCATACACCTTAACCTTTCATGATCTTCGAATATGTGACTGTTGCAAGAATTGGGATATTTTATTTTAAAAGAAATTACTTCCACCTTTTTACAGCTGACAACATAATATAGCTGCTTTCTGAAATAGTGACCAGAAAGTTTGTGTTGCCACAAATATTTTTGTAATTTAATTTTCTTTGTGACAAAATATTTCGCTATGTTTCCACCTTGCGCGCATGATATTTTAAAAATGGCTAATGGTACATACTTGAAATTGGATGGAATTCTTTATATAGGCACTATTTTCTAACTGAACCAACAATCTGATGAATATTTTAATACTGAAAGATTTTATGGACGAAAACATTAAAAATTTTGTTAATAAAATACATTTTACAAACTCAACTCCAAATAAAATAAATATTTAACATGAAATTTTTAGAATTTTAGGTTCACAGTAGTTTCCAAATGTTATAAGAGCTATATACTAAATATGGAAGCGCAAGTTGGAAACATGACGAAAAATGTTGTCACAAAGCGGATTAAATTATAAAAATATTTGTAGCAACACAAACTTTCTGATTACTATTTCAGAAAGCAGCAATATTATGTAGTCAGCTGCAAAAAGTTGGTAGTAATTGCATTTAAAATAAATAAGTTATCCCCATTCTTGCAACAGTCACCTATTCGAACATCTTATGGGTTTTAAGGTGTAAGAGTCCCCTTAAATCACCAATACTACGTACCGCCGCCATTACTGTAGCAAAGGTATGGAAACCTCCAGACATTTCCTAGTCCTACAGAGTAGCCTAGCAGAGAGAGTAAGAAATCAAATTTTCCCGTCCATGTGCCTCTTTCTACTTCCGCTTCCGAGTATTGGTAGCTTCTGTCATCCTCGTCACCCCTCGGAGATAAAGGGACTTGGCTGCTGACTCGAGGAAACTCCTTGTCCAGTTCATTCTGAAAGGATAAAATAAACGAAAGTTATGTTTGGAGCTGACACATGTACTACATTCAAAACATTATGTTTAATGCATTTTTTAAATACAAAATCCATGAAATTTCACTTGTTTGAAAATTAATAGATTTACTAACTTATTATAATATGACTTATACACGAAACGAAATTGGAAAATTTGTAGCTTTTACCATAAATAATCTAGAGGACTACACAATTTTTTTTTACATTTTGCACTTCCGGTACTTCTGGAAACACACATAATATGTTAATAAATAAATTAAAACGTTATTATTTCGAGTTTCAAATAAAAGAAAGAATAACCAAGAAAATTAAAATTTATTTGGATTATTTGAATTACGCCAAAGCTCACAAGGATTAAGCGCACGGATGCCTTTATGGAAGATTTTCTAACGGAAACTAAGTCACATTCACGTCACCTACAGAGAAATTTACAAAATCTGCCATACAGTATTTGCTGTGGTTCTGAACTATCAGTCTTCAGCGGTCTTACTGATCGACCGCTGGTAGATTTCAAAGAGATTAAAGGTTCTTAGCGGTTGTAACCTCCATCCAAAGTAAAATTATCTTCACTTTTGCATCAATTCCTCGTTTCTTCGTCAGTTCTGATGAGTGGCTAGGTGTTTCCTTTGGCCAAGACGCAGATTTCGTTATTTGTATGGCCTCAGTCTTGATAATTTACATTGTCTACTTTGTTTACACTTTTCGTTAAAAACAGCCTTAAAGCTTGTCCCATATTAAAAATTATATAATGTCTTAAAACGTAATATATTGGGTTGGCAAATTAATTTATCAATTGATTACTTTATAAAATGCTCATCTTTTAAAATGGCGAGAATTGAAACGGAAGATAAATGCACTGAAGACGGCAGTAATGGGAATTTGACACAATGATGCATTAGATAACAGATGTATCAAATAGTGATCCTCATGCTGATGATATTATTCAACTATTATGGAAAAAACTGAATAACAATGATTTCATAGAGTTCGTTCACTTGGCCGATTACAGAAAAGAGCGCATTGTTCCCCCCTTCATACCTTCTCAACGCGAGTTTGATAATCCAACAACTTCCTCAGCATATCTGTAAGCAGATCGGCTCCTTTGCCGTTGCTGCGTCCACGCAGTAAAGCGTCTCGATGCCCACGAAGGCTCACCTCCCGGTGCTGATGCCATGGAGGACGTAGTGAGCCTTGAACGGCTACCAAAATCACGTAATAAGATCTCGTGCATGTGAAATAAATAAGGGGACGTTGTATGACAGCGGCTTCCACCGCATTTTCAATTGTGCGCTATCACTGGCGTATTCGAGTTGCTTGTAACTCGAACGGTCAGTGAAATAACAGAAATTACCATTAATACGGTAATTTGACATGCATGACTTAATCTTTGAAACAAGCATGTGACTATTGTGGCAGGATCAACTAGCATGATCAGCTAGTTGATCCTGCCAATAGTCACATGCTTGTCTCAAAGATTAAGTCATTCATGTCAAATTACCGTATTAAGGTGAAACCGCCAATGATTCGAGATATAATAATTTGATACTTTGGTGGTTATTCTGGTATGCAACGGGAGATGCACTACTCCTGCTCTTTCCAGATTCCTAAATGAGTCCCCTTAGGGTCTTGACGTATGTAAAAGTCCAAAGAAGAAGTCGAGATAGCCTTGTAAAAAAAGAGAAGGGAAGCTCTGAGCTTCGGTAAGCAGGAAACCATTACTAGGGCAGCTGCAGAAGGACAGGGAAGTGAGGAAAGCTGGCTGGAAACTCGTGAAGAGGTTTGTCGATTCCAAAACGTTGTGAGCTTGCGAACTACTGTACAATATAAAAAACAATTCATGTATGCAGAAACATTAAAGAAAAATTTTACGTACACTATAAAATAACATCTATTCCGACAAAACCGCAAATAAACGGTAGTCATTGCTTCTTGAGTAAATAACAGGAAGAAATAATATGGGATAACTTATGTACAGCAACAACGTTTTAGAACTGATCTTTAAGAGCAAAACAATGAAAATACCATGAGTTTGCTGGTCTCTGGTAGCCAGGACGTGACTCGAGATGTTTTCGTGGGTATGTTTATATAAAAATGTCGATCATTTTCATGCTACACAAGCGGAAAAACACGAAAGTGGCCATGCAAGCAATGTTTTAACCTTGGCTAAGAACTATAATACTTGATGATCGGGCACACTTGGCTTCTTATAGGCATTTTTTTTTTAATCAGAAGTAATACAATAATGCTATATGTACTGAAGACTTTTAATTTTAGAATTCACAGTTATACGTGAAAGGATTTCATAGTGTATGAAACAGTAATGCGCAAGACTATTCTACCGTTTTGAAATTTATTCAGAGCATGGCGCGAAAATAGGTAAAGCTGCCGAGCACTTAAATCACGTAAAACAGAGTGAGAATGATTTGAAATGTTGTTTGAACGAGAGCAAAGGAAAATAGATACTTCGGAAAGGTATAATAGACGGTTACACTTCTGAATACTGGTAGATCAACTTCGGTTAAAACCCAGGCCAAAGGGCATGCTGTGTGGTTAGTTTTCATAGTTTTCCCCATTCGCAATTTGAATATCATTTAATTTTCCTTAGAAGGTCCTCCCCGAAGGCGTCTTTCCTTTCAGGCAGACAGCCCTCTCGTAGTTTGTAATGATACATTCTAATTCAATTATAAAATTAAAAATCTACTTTAGAGACTAAACAATTCACGAAGAAAATAGAGAAATATTGAAAAAATTCAAATCCAAGAAAAATTAGTATGTATACCAAAAGAAATCTAAATTTCAGTTTTAATTCTGATCTGTGAGATAATCATGTAATAAACTACAAAAAGTCGATGTGTTATTAAATTAGAATAAAGCTGATCGTTTTCCTTGCAGTGGTATTGATTGAAATCTCCGATTTTATAAACTGCTTAATCAAATTAAAATATGGAAGAAATTGAGACAAAGGATTTTTATCTGCCTTTCCTCATATTTCTTTGAATTGCCTTCACACTTGAACTAACATAGAATTTAGACTATTCATGAAATTCTCTGCAGCAATTACCTTAGTTAATATCTTTAAATTTTATCAAAAACAATTTATTTTGCAGAAAGTTATCTGAAATGTTTACTAAAGTTTTCAATGGAGGAACACAAATGTCACAAAATATTACTTCACATCTCGAGATAAAAACGTGTACTGCCTTTATAGAATATTATTGGTATCTTATAATAGAAAGCATATAATGCAAAAAAAAATCTTATAATAGATATAAAAGTAGCATTTTATTATAGAAAACAATACGAAGTGTTACTGAAGAAAAGGTATAAATAATATAAATTGGCTTAATTTTGGAGAAATGTTTGAATAGGTCTTCATTGTTTCTCTTCTGCAGACGCACAGCTTTTCAGGAAAATTATGCCAATTTATCGAGCTATTTATAGCCTTCATTAAATTATTTCTTCATATAATATATATATATATATATGTGTGTGTGTGTGTGTGTGTGTATTTGCTTCAAAACAAAAGTGCTCGTTTGAGAGGAATTTGCCATGCTATCTTAATTTTGCTGCTCACTCTATAAAAGATCTAAATAGGAGTGAGTGATTTCGTTTATTGAAATACTTAAATTTTTATTAATATTATGCTTATAACACAAAACGGGATTATATTCATAAAATCTTCGCAATTTACCTCGGAACAATTATTTTAGAAAACGTAATTTAACATATATAAGCCTTATTTTTATTCCGATCGATTTTTTCCTGGCATAAAGCTTTCGGATATCTTTAAATATAGCAAATAAAGCTTGTAGTCGTTAATTAAACGAATACAGTAAAATCATATGAGGACTCTGCGTGAGGAAACATATATCGAAGTAGAAAGTTCTAGGCGGAACTGACTCATATTCGCATTGTCCTTAAGACAATTTACAGAAACTTTTTGCTCCCATCTGAAAACCGAGTCTGAATAAAAGTTATCAATGCTCAGCTATCCTATTCATCTAGGTAATTTTTAACACGATTGCTGAATTTTCCATTCTGAATGATCATCGCCAGTGTTCAATCTAATATTGTTTTCTAATTCTACATCTGTTGCATGCAGATTGACTAAAGGCATAAAACCCTAAACCGGAACATAAAAAAATTCAATAAAATGTAAAGCCAAAAAGTGTACATTTTACTAATATATAATAATAATACTGAGCTCACCGAGCCTGGTAACAGGGTGCGAATGTGTATATATATATATATATATATATATATATATATACATACGTTTGGTATGGCTGATTGCAACGAAAAAGGAAGATGCACAACTAAATGTCATAAAAAATGTACAAAATTTCAACGTTTCACGGCTAATCGTTTTACCTACTAACGTACGTACAGGAGTAACGAAAAAGTCTCTTCTAAATCCATTTTGAATCCATTTTAGAGTAGGTTTTAGAAAAATGAGTGCTTTGTTCTGTTCGTACATACAGATGTAACCCAAAACAATCGTTCAAATATATTCGAGAGCAGTCAAAATGGTTATTTTCGACTTCCATTACTTCGCACAAGGAAGTAATGAACATTTAGTTTGTTGATAAATTGTCTGTACTAAAGAATGCGATGGTTATCTACTATACTTTCGATTGAATCTGACTGGCATTCCCGTTCTCAGAGAAATCTACCAAATCCCATTTAGCCAAACGTCAGCTTAAAACACACTATGAAACGAAATATACATATATACGTGCGTTCCCCTCGGTTACTAACCGATCGCTCAAACAATGTTAAAGGTGCTTTTTCAAATTTAAACTTTTCGGGTTTAGAATAAATAACGTAGTTTTTAAAGAACAAGTTACATGCGGTCTTTCTAATAAAAGAGCTAATTAATTAGTTACGGCGAAAGCACATGGTGTAAATTTATGTGAAGAAGGAAGTCATCCAAGAAACAAATGAGAGAGAGAAGTTCATATTTACTTGGAGCCAAACGAGACTTTGTAATCCATTTTACAATGAACCGAATCCCAGAGAAAACTAAAAGTGTCCAGAATCCGTAGTTACTCGTTTGGTTTAAAAGTATAAAGCACATTTCTTGAAATTTTCCCGAGTGGCTTGTCTGTAAATGGTTGGTTTGGTTTATTTAATTACGGCAAAGCATTCGAAAGCTATCTGCCTAAGAGAAAGAATGGCTTGGTGGAGGATTTTCTAAGGAAAGCTGGACTCGTTTACGATTTTACCGCTTGGCCGCTGGTGCGTGCTTTCTGAGAATGGTAATACGTGCATTGGAAATGATTTATTTACTGGGAGAATTAGTTTTTTAATATTTCTCAATATTTTAAACAGTTATACTGCACCTAAATTAATTCGGATATTTGACGCATGACTTCGATTTTAAGAACTTATAAAAAGTTAATTCAAATTTGATACAAGTCGGATCTCAAATATACAAGAGCATAATATGCCTACCGTTTCAAGTATGATATTTCAGATCATTGTTTAACACTAGAGGACATTAGTGTCAAGTGTTTACGAAATCTGAACACTGGAAGTTCAATCCGGTTTCGAAGAAAAAAGGGAGTAGGCTGGCTGCATGTGTATGAATATAAGCCATTTCCCTTTGCAAAGGAATCGTTGCAAAGGAATTATGCAGATAGCCCTTGCTTGCTTTGCTACAATGGATGAAACAATTAGCAATGTGCTTAATACTATTCGAGCTTATCGCAATGTCCAGTATTTACAGTACCAAGAGCTGATAATATTAAATGTAAAATTTATTTTTAAGGAATTAAAGGTTTAAATCAGCTAAGTTAAAACTTTGGATTGGATTATTTTGATTATCGAAACCACTCGAGAACTATCTGCCTAAAAGGAAGAATGCCTTATTGGAGATCATTCTAAGGAAAACTAGCTAATATTCGCGTTACACATCGCGAAAAAACACGAAAAATTCCCATGTAGTCAGCCCAATCGCTAATATTTGAAATTTAGTCGAACTACTCGCGTTCTTCGGTTTTATTGTTCGGCCGCTGGTGGGCGTAAACTACACTTGTTTGGCTCTTTTTATTATAGATGTATGTTAATAATACTTCCATATGTTTATCAATCTTGCGGTTTCAATTGTTTTGGTAACGAATTGCATGCTATTACATTTTCCTGGGACAAATAAAGTAAAATGTTTAATTAGAAAATTTTAAAATTTAATTGAATACGGAATTGTACCGAATAAATAACATCAAAATGCATCAGACAGTTTCCAAATGCAAAAGCATCTAACAATAATTACGTCTTTAGTCATTTCGAAATAAATTTTTTATTTGGCGAAAATTAATATTTGTACTTAACATGCAAGTGTTTTTCCACATTACTTCAAACTAGAATTTAAAAACCTAGATTTTGGATTCAAAATTTAGCACTTTCTGGAGAGTCTAATATCTTGAAATTTCGCTTTCCGTTTCGCAACCTAATTCGAATATCATAACTGGCTGCGTTAGAAAAACAATATTTATCTAATATTTAGTTAATGTTTAGTTCATTTTGCCGTCATTTAGCTGAAGAGATTATAATTTATTCACTTAAAAATTCTCGAGATATGTCCAAGGAAAGACATTTTTTGAGAAGATTTCCTATGAAACGCTAGCTTGTGGCCACCAACGGCTGAGCAGTAGTAAGTCGCTGAACAGTGATAGTTTCGACTTGTTTCGGTTCTAGACGAACGGGTTGGCTGAATGTGTACGAGGCAATTTTTCCTTAGAATGTCCTCCATGAAGACATTCTAAGGGAAATGTATGTTACAGTAATGGTTATTGATGCTGTAAAACATTTATTTTCCTCCGTTGGATACGAATGAAACAAATGAAACCACAATTCGCTTTTGATAAAATATACTTTTCATAATAAAAAACAATGTATTGCTTTCAACAATTTATTTTTGTTAATTCCCATATCGTATTTTATCTCCTTGCTCCTTTGCTTTCTGAAAATAATTTTGTTTGTCTTAAACATAACATATATTTATGTTACATTTTCAAAACGATCAAGATGAATTATAAAATCCTTCATTAAATTGCTAACATAGGTTACCGCAACCTGAGCAAAATTTTATCAGCACTAACTAAAAGTCTATTGTTTCTAAGCATAATATCAGAACACTAATAATTCTAAGCATAATATCAGGGCACAGGATTGTAAATTGGGATCGAGGTGGCCTAGTTTCAGAATATAATATTGCCAAGTTTTTCATCAGTGGTAGATGTCTGAGTGATAAACAATGCAAAATAGCGGCTTAAAAACGAATCATTCTGAAACAGATATATCAGCAACATAACGCAGTTCTAACAGTGCTATGTTTTTGCATCACTCTCATTTTGTTTCCTTTGACTCATAATATAGAAGTTGCTGAAGTACCAAAATCGTTTAAGACGTACGTAGCTGATTACATTTGATGCTGGTTATGAGCACAACATAATTTCTTTGTAAAAGCAAGCGTATACTTTCTAAAATTAAATCAAAATGGGTAAAATCCTAGTATACGGTGCAGCCTTGGTGCGACTTTGAAAATTATCGCCAACACCAAAAATGATCCAAAGAACGTCTATATATATATATATACTATACACACATAGTATATGTATATACTATATACATAGAATATACCATGTTTAACTGTATATTTTCTTTGAATGACCCGTTAACTACTCATCGTATATGTCCCGTTTTTACTGCTCATCATAAAGTCGCCAAAAGTAGCCAAATTCCGCGTGCACCGGATAATAGGATTAAACCTCAATGAACTGCAAGAAGAGTATTTTTTGAATTTTCTCCTTTTACCTCTTCAAGGATCAAAATTGTTACAAAGCCATGAGAAAAGTCATAAGATGCATATGAAAGCTATTTATGATACCTTACATAAAATTTCAAACGTATTTATTTTAAATTAAAATTACTACTATTGCATTAGTAGTAATTTTAGTAGGCAACGTTAATTTGCATCTCAGCTTCATAAAAATAATTCCTATATTTTACTTCTATTTACAACATTCCTGCTTTTTACTTCAGTATTTATAATATCTTTACAAATGCATTTTGCTTAACAACTTTGTTATTTCAGTTATCACGGTCTCAAAATGTATGCAAATCGACAAAGAATAATAGCAATCAATATATTTAAAACATTGTCCTTAGAAAACAAGAAACTATAATTGAATAAAATTCGATGTCGATATTATTTGCTCATAACTGTTAACCATCAACAAATTTACATTCAAGATTAAAGTTTTCGTCATTACGTTTACATTTCATAATCAGACCTTAAAATAACAATAGTGTAATTGCTAAACACAAATGATACAAACTGTAGCTATATTACCTGAGAATCCGTGTCTTCCCAGTACTGCATACAAATGTGGTGTCGGCATTTCTTAATAGGATCATATAATTTACAGACTGTATCGTTTATAATTACAGATTGAGTGCAATGAAAGCTTGTAGTTATAATTCGCTCAACGTTGACATTCTCACCATTCTCTTCAGGAAGTAAATCATACATTTGCTTAATTGTTTTATTGCTTTGGAATCGTTCAAATGCTTTTAAAATACTATAAATAAATTTGAACATTCACAGCTAAGATTAATTTCTTTTAAGATTAGTATTCCGTTTAACGTAAAATTATTAACAAATATTAACAATATTATCATAAAATTTCATGAAAATATTTACGTTGCTAATTACTTTTGATCATACGCAACGCAGATCGAAAGAGAAAACATCCTTAACTTTAGAACCAGACAAACTCTTGGAAATGTTCAAATCTTTTAACTGTGAATTTCGCCTAGAATCCAGCGTTCCCCAAACGGCACCCGAGTATATAGATCTCTCCTTAGAAACACTGCTTGTACGTGCATTTATTTAATGCACACCGTTTTTAAAATATCAAAGACCGTATAAGGATGAATGTTTCATATTTTAGATTTCAAGTTAGTGATTATCTGTAATATTTGTTAATGTGGTTAGCACTGAATTTTCAATGAGGCATAGAAGGATTTAACTACTTATCCCAAAAAGGTAGCCAGTTTCTTAATATTTACGAAGCAAAAGACTAAAAAGGAGGATGCTTCCTTTGTATTTTGTTTTAAAATCAGTTTTTAAAATGAGTTATTTTTTTAATGAGTTTCTTCGTCTTAAAATCATTTGTATATTTTTTATCGGTTTCGAAAAACTTGCTTTCTAACCGTCAAACAAAATTCTGTCCTTTCTAAATAAGAGATCCTCCATAACATATGAGTGCATCAGAAAGTAATTTACACTCACGTAGTTTATATAAAACTGTAACTTTAACTTCATTGTCTGTATTTTTTGAAAAGAAAGGTTTCGTTATTTTTTTAATTCTTAAAAGCAGAAAAATTTTATGTAGAGGAAATATGTCTCTTGAATTTTTAACTTTGTCTCCGTTCAGAACAAAGACAAAAACCTCTGAACATACAAAATTTCCCCAGGTGGTTCTATTTTTGTCATTCTTTTTACATTCGAATTGCCCTACTAATCGCATATTATGTTATGCTTACTGTCTGCCTTACAATATAATATTCAGAAAGTAGTTCGATACAGTTAAATTTATTCTGAACATATATTTTCTGCTCGCTGAAAAAATTTAATTGATAATTATTTTTTACCAATAAGGCTTTCACATGTAAGACTATTTTAAAATTAATAAAGTATTTTAAACGCACTTTGCATTTATAAGCAAATTATCATATTCAATTTAATGCTTTGCTTAAAAGACTGTTTTGCCACCTTGATTGGTGTAGAGGTTAGGGCTCTTGGTTGCAGTATCATTCGTTGGCCCCGGTTCAAGTTTGAGAGAATGCATGGATGTTTTAAGGTTATAGTATCTGTGCAGCACGGGAGCGCACATAAAAGACGGTCAACCGGAAGTTCTCTGGAATGGCAGGGTAAGAGGAATGGAAGAGTGTTGGATTCGTTCATCGGTGTGCTCTCCTTAAAAATTGGGATGGAGCTGGGAAAAATCATCTGTCACTTATATAATGGTCAAGGCCCTGCTAACGACAGATACAATCTTGCGCTCTTTACTTAACAAAGTTCGCGTACTTGTTCTGATTAGGTCAGACAAGTGAGATGAGCCACAACCAAAGAGAGTTTGAAAATAAATACAGTTACCTCTGTTAATAACAGAATACGACTATATTTACCCACTACAAGAAAATCTTCGTGGACTTTCTAGATATATTACAAAAATTTAATTAATTCTTAAAAAGACCTTTAAATACTTTTATTTAAAATTGTTAATTATGTTTTTTTGCATTCCGATATAAAGATTATTTACCGGATTACACAGAAGTCACCAATATAACATTTTTAAAATGGAGGCTTTAACTCATTTTGAGGCAGTAACCGAAAGAAAATGGTTTTCGTTAAGGAATGTAAATTAGGCAAACACACAAGAGCTATCTTCCTAAAGAAAGGTATGCCTTCATGGAGGACTTTCTAAGCAAATCTGACTCATATTCAGATTACATATAGGAAAAAACACAAAACCCAACCATGCAACAAGCCCGTTCGCCTTGAAAACTGCCAGCATTCAGCCGTCTAAACTACTCGACCTCTGGCGGAAGCCTGACATAAATCATATGGCTTCAAATTCCTTTTATAACTACTACATAAGAGCTATGGGTAAAAATTTGAATCTGTAAAGATGTTTTTTATTATTACGCTTTTGAAACTAGTATAATAAAATTACTGCAGTTCTTAAAGTCGGAGGAATGTAAGAGTTAATCAGTACTCAATTGACAGCAAATTTCTTCTTTTTTTATGACCTTGTAACGGGAGGTATGGAAAACAGAATATTGCTCTGCTAAAGTCTGACTTAATTTTGAAGAAAAAAGATGCTTCCTTCATCTTTATATAACGTTTACTTTATAATATAAATTTTAAAAAGAGATATCCAGTATTTATGACATAGATTTCAATTTATAATTTAAATTTTAAAAAGCAGCTCATTATTAAAAAAAAATATTCTTCAGTTTTCTGAATATCGCAAAAAAGGGAAAAGATTCTTCATATTCTTCACCTGTATTATCAGAATTTCGTTTATTCTCTTAAAATGACCCACTAGTGGTAAGCGATGAAATACCTGTTCAATTCGTTTCCAAACCCCAAGAAACGGGCTACATACGTGGGATGTTTCTTAATTTTGACCCTGTGTAAGTGATTAAGTTCCAGTTCCTTTGAAAATCATCCACAAAGCATTTTCTTCTTGGACAGTTAACTCTCGGTCCGCTTCGCCATAATTCAATCCAGTCTAATGCTCCAAAAATATAAGAGATTTCAGACTAAAATTATGGTTGTTGCCAACGCGTGTAACCATAACTTTTTACAATATCCTCCTCTCCCCCCCCAAAAAAAAACATAAATACATTATAAAGAAAAGGAGGATAAATGCTATAAAGAAATTTCAGGAACGTATTGAGGGATACGAAAATAGCAAATTTTAAAAAGAGACTTTTGGTTTTCAAAGTAATCTTGAGGCATCAGTAACTGCTGAATGTTTTTTTTACTTCCTTGTGCGAAGTAGAAAGGAAGTATTGTAATCGCGAAAAGTTTCAGCCATCATATTTCAACGAAAATATCCATATTCACCGCTATCTAATGCAATTTATCGATGTTTTTGCGTGACATCTGCAAGTAAGGACAAAATAAAGGACTCTTTTCCTCAAAAAATTTACTCGTATAAAACGGATTTAAAATTAATTCTGAAGAGAAATTTTCAGTGGCGTCTGTGTGCACGTACGTATGTACGAATCTCAAACGAGTAACCTCAGAAATTTAATGATAATCTCTTCCTAAACCTGAGAAGGCGGTATAAGTTGGATGACTATCAGTTGGAGGATTTGTACATAGTGTAATTACAAAATTGTATATAATGTCAAAAGCTAATTGTTTTCAGACATTTCTTATGCTATTACTAAAAAGATTAGCCTAATTCATACTCTTCAGTCTGTCAAATAGCTCGTTGACTGTGAAAATTACTTTTTCCCTTTTCTAATTTTCTTCCTCGTTCCGATACGACAATTAGCCAGAATTCACTAGTTAGTATATTCAAAATTTTAACAGACCTTTTCACTCACTTGAGAACTCCGCAACAAACGTCCCTCAAACATTCCTATTTCCTCCCACGTCCCATAAACAGCATCTCGAAAGTTTCACCGCCTGTAATAATTCAAAGTATTCCCGCTGCCAATAACGGAATTTCGGACACACTCCCCTTCTGAGTAAGACACAGAAGAAAACACTTTACCGACATCCCACTAGAAAGAACGTAAGTTAATTAATGCATTTTCTAGTCTTTTATAAATTCATGTACATTTCGCATTTTACTTTCTTATTATATATATTTCATTTTTTCAATTTTTATTTGATTTGTTTTTTGCAAAGATAACATTGTTATGTTTCTTAATTTTTTCATGTTTATTTAAATTACTTTGAGTTCTATTTCATAATTCCAATTAAGATTGCTACTGTTTATTTTTATAAAAATAGTCTTGAATTAACATGCATAAAAGCGAAGGTGTCAGGGGACATTTACTCAAGTATTTTGTAACTTTTAATACACAAATTGCTTTTGACTCAAAATTTATAAAGAATCTTGTATTAGCGACAATGCTTCATTCAAAATGTGTTCTTTGGTACTCTATTTCGGTTATAAATCCCATCACTACAATTTTGGCCTAACTTAATTTGCCAGTTTGGCATCATCATTCTTACTTGAGTAAAAGACGAAACACCTTTGCATTAATTAATTTTTTCAAAGTTTGAAATTTTGTTATTCATGATTTAAATTCAAGTCCTCGTAAAACGTTTTTTTTTCCTTCATAATTTACATTCAAGTTACTTTAAAACACAATTTTCGGAATTAATCCTACATATGGGTTCCCTTACGCAAGTATTAGAAAAACTAAGTGAATTTTAGATCATTCAATATATGTATATTTATATCCACTCTGTTACTCGGCTCAGTGATCTCAGTTACTTTATTCTTATATACTCGTATTTGTAAATTGTGCAATTTTGCTTTAAAAATGATTGAATTATATTGTTCTTATCTTTCGGTTAAGGTTTTTATGCCTTTAGTTAACCTACATGCAATAATTGTGGAATTACCAACAATTTTACAACAAGTTTTTTAAGTGCGGCTAAGCCTAATTTCTGATTAGTATGACGTCCATGTTTGCTTACATTTAAAACTTACCAGAATCAAGTAAACCTCATAGACCAGAATAGTGGATTTGTTGCCAATCTAGAGAAACTAAGCTTCCCAACAACAAAGTAACGTCTTCTTTTATTATTGCGAATTTAATTATGCTTAATTCATCATGGAATTAACATTTAAGCTATTAGCTTATTTTTATATTGAAACTGTAACTATAATCGTAAAAATTGTTTTTTAATTGTTTTAACTGTATTTGTTGTTTTATGTTTTTCTATAGCTGTAATATTTTAATGAAAATATTTTGAATTTTATGTATTTTTGCCTGGCCGCGAAGTGAGAACTGAATTTAGTAGTGCATGCGTAATAGGTAAACGGCGCTAAAATCGTCTGCGAAAACGTTTTTGCTTTATTTGTTTAATTTCTTTTATGTATCGTTTTAGATTTATTATAGTATTTGAATAAAACTTATGGTAATTCTTCAGATGATATAATTTGTGTGCATTCTGAGTTTTAAAATGAATGTTAACGCCGTTAAGTGTACCTAGCGCTAGTGTGTCACTATGGTCAATAAATATAGTGAACTTTAAAAGAGTGCATTTATGCTATTGTGGTCTAAGCGCTATCGACGAAGTAGATTTAATTCAAAATTCGTTAACTGTTAATTCAATATGTTAAATATGGAAAAATTACGTATAATTTAATATTCTATACAAGGAAGTCATGTGGTGTACACATCAGATTTTTTCACAATGCAATCAAATTGCAATTTCAGAATTGTCGATTGTAATACTAGTAGATATTGAACTGGTGAGAGTGCTAATTTAATTCACTGTAAGCTACATTAGCTGCTTTATTTAAAAGGTTTCCGCTCAGAATCATCATGTCTACATTTCAAATTTGCCAATAACCTTTAAATTCGATTGCTCCACGTTTTACCTCCAATTGTGCTATCAGGCTTCCGGAAATTAACCTTATATACGCATTGAATTAATATACTGCATTAAAATACAAAATAAATAGATAAACTATTTGAAAATGGCGAAGTACATGAAGGATAGACACACCTTCTTGGAGGACTTTCTTAGGGGAACTGGCTCGTATTTTTGTAACATATGGGAAACACTACGAAAAACATTCAGGTAGCAAACCCGTTCACTTATATTTACAAAAAAGCAAACGATTTGGAACAAACATTTCTGGCCGCTTTTTATTATTTGAAACACGAAATAATATCTGCTCTCTATAAATTCATTCTTTTTTTTTTCAAAACGCCGCATGTAAAATAGCTATGAATTGAAAGATGTGTGTTGGCGCTCTCCGAATATAAATAATTCTACCTCACAACGTTCTGAAATGCATGACATTAAAATTTCTAAGTGTGTAGTAAGCAATATACTAATCGGAAAAAGAAAACTGTCAGTCATTACTTTTACGTGGAAAGAATACTCCAAATAAGTGCTGGAAAATGGTACGAACTGTTTCTAATGTATTGAAAGTTAAATCATTAATAGCAAGAGAAAATCCGCCGAGGCAGAAATTAATTGCAGAATCTTTAAATGCATCTGTAGCAATAACAAAACATAATGCTCACCAGCTTTTTCAGAGGATTTTTTGACGCAGGAGACGTGAAAAATGTGCAGAGCCTTCACCGGGACTCGAATCCTGGACCTCTCAAATACGCGTTGTGTACGCTTCCAATTATACTACGACGGCAGGCGGAAAAGAGGGAGAAAATACCTTACACACTCCCCCTATTTAAAGTGCGACTAGAGATAGGGAAACCCAATTGCCAGATTCTGGTGGTTACGAATTATCGTCTACTATCTTTTAGTTTGGGCACCATTTGTTGCGTCGTTAGGTTTTTTGAACCAGGAGAGAGGAAAAATGTGCAGTTTCCACTTCGGAACTTGAACCTTGGACTTCTCCAATACACGCTGAGTATACTTCCAGTTATACCCGGACGACATGCGGAAAGGAGGTAGAAAATACCTTATAATGTAGCATGAGTTTACCTAACTGATTGGAACAAGAAAGAGTTGTTGTTGAAGAGAAAAAACGTACACAAACCTGGTTCCGCCAATTCAAAGAAATTTTCAGTAAGAAGTGTGCGATTGTCTGAGAATTTTCTTACAATAGGAAATTAAAAGTAAGAAGAGTGGGAATGAATGTTAAAAATCAACGCAACTTACGAAAAAGAAAATATTTTACATCTGATATCTACAGAATAAATTCCAGTTCTTTATTCCAGTGACTTTCAAAGAGTGAAAACTTCATCAAGAAGCATCAAGTCATACTTCGTAAAGTAAAATTGCGTTCCTTGGAAAAATGAAGACTGATACAAGTATTGCGTATATAGACTGTTGTGCCTTTCGTGTCTTGAAAAGAGGCTCTTTCTAAACCGAAAACCATCCTGATTGAAGGCCTTCTGGCGAAAGAAAAGGGAATGCCGAAAGAAAAGCTTTGCAAGAAGAACGATAAAAATATGTCATTAAGAATACAAAATCCTTTATTCAAGGATATTTAAACTTTGACCACATTTCAAGTTGCTCTAGTTAGAGGAGTAAAGATGTGTTAAATCGTATTTTGATCACTAAACGTCCATTTTTAGCAGAGTGGCGAAAGGCGCTGAACACTGGTAAATCGATGCGTGTTAGAATCTTGCAGGAAAAAGTGGCTATATGAGCGTTTTTGTGTTTTTCATCATGTGCATCGAAAATATGAATTAGCTTCACTTGGAAAGTCTTCCAAGAGAGTTTCATGTTCTTAAGCAGATAACTGTCACGTGTTAAAAGTATCAATTAAATTCTGCCCTCTAACAGACATAGGATGAATATTTAGGATAAAGCAACAAGGAGCGTCTCTCTTGAATGAAAAAATGGGCACAAATAGTAACATAATAGATATTAGCTTTATATTGTTGATTTTCAAATATAACCACTAAATACTATTTACTTATCCAGTATACCTAGTATACTAGTATAATACTACTACTTAGGTAGAGTACCAACATTAAAAAAAGGATAATACGTAGTAAAATATTTTAATCAATTGCGTAAAGTTTCTGTCGACTCTAGTACATTTGGAGTGAACTTGCACATGCGGATGGGGATTAATTAAGCATTTTGGGTACTTTTCCGTTTCGCCGGCGCAAATATCGCAAAGCAGACTTTATTGGCGACAGCATACAGTATACACATAAAAAATATTTAAAAAGTTTTAGTTCTAAGAATTCTTTTTTTAAAGGCATAAACATTTTAATATCGCTTAAAACTTTATAAAAAGCCAATCAATCAAGACAATAAATTTGTAAAAAGACATTAATTTAAAAATTTACTGTGCTTTCATGGTTCAACATCCTGATTCGCCGGTTCATCTCACGTGACCCCAAGCGATCTCATCTTACGTAAACTACTCTACAAAAATCTAATGCTGTCAGTAATTATCTACATTAATTTCAAGTTAAATCTTAATTTGGAACACAAGTTTAAATGCAAGAAATATTTCAATGCTTACGAATAGCTTACTCAGAAATTATGTAAAAGTGCAGTGCTTTACTTCATTAATGCATTCTCATTAGAATTGATGAATTTAACCCTTGACTTTCTTCGGGTAAGCGCTGTGATTGCATCCTAATTGACTTAATTACCGAAAATGGCCTTAGACATAAAACTGAACTATCTAATAAAAATTCTATGTAATTATATGCCAGTATTGAAAGAAACAATCAATCTGATAAGAAAAAGCTACGAAATGTTTTCAAAATGAGGCGTAAAAGATTACCAGCGAGAATATTCCGTTTGGCATCGGTTGTACCATTATTGGCGACTTTATCGCTTGCGCCGGCAAAACGGAAAAGTACCGCATTTTGTTATAATCTTTTGATGATATCATTAAGCTGGATGAATAGGGATACTTATTTACAATAACTTCTAATGTCTAGCGGAATTCTTTGCTAGCCGAATTCTAAATTAGTTGCGGAATTTCTAAATTTGATAAACTTGGCGAAAGTCTGTTTTTCAAATGCTGTTGTAAAGGTAATATTTCTACATTTAAATTATTCTGTCGCCTTGCTTGGCTTACATTAAAATATTTTCCTGTCTCATATTTTTTGTTTTATTTTCCATTATAGTTTTCTTTAAATAGAAACTATTTGTCGCAGCAAATGCAATGCAATTTTGAAAAATGCTGAAAATATAAAGAGTATTTTTTAAATGTTCGATCTGATAGCTGTTTTCTGGACTATAACAACAATGTCGGGATCTCCACAACAGAATGGCGTTTCGTAAAATTTCCATTGGTATTGATTTTTATTCCTGTTCCACTACTTTCTAGAGTCCATTAATCATGGTGGGTTTGCGCTCAGAAAGAGTTTTTTTCCCAAGAAACTAAAAGCACACTAGTCCATACCGATTTTGTAGGAATACATTGAAACGTTATATATTGAAATTGAATTTTTTTCTGCAAGCATGGTATGTAAACCTTTCTCATAATAGTGCGTGAATAGATTTTAATACTTTTCCCACTTTTCTTATTTTTAATTTCTCTCAGTAAGAGAAACCTGTGACAATCATAAACCTCTTAACGAAACTTTCTTTGCATTGACGGACCAGATTTGTACATTTTCCCCTCTTCCTTTTTGATAATAAACAGAACTTATTTTACTGCAGTCATTTAGGTAAACCTGTACTTCATCAAGGATCGCGAACTATTTCTATGTGTCTCCTTCTAAATAGTTTTCATACATTAATTCTTCAAACTGTTCTGCATTGAGCCACGTGCCTCAGCAACAAAATGGTGAACATTATGTTTTTAGCCTTTTAAGTTGTAAATTTTAGTTGAATATTTTATTTGCTGTATAAGGTGTTTCTCCTGCCTTCCTAGCGGCACGCTATCGTAGTGCAGATTCACTACACCACGAAGGCACTTCGTGGTGTAGTGATTCTGCACCCTGGGCCGGTCTTCCAGAGGTCCGTGTTTCGATTCCCGGCGAAGGCGATTGCTATTTTTCATCTCTCCGGCTTTTCCAATTACCCTAATGTCTCTACAGCTGTTGCTATACATGTATTTAATGAATTACGATTGATTTCTGAGTCGGTGGATTTTCTCTTACTGGTAAATGATTTAACTTTATAAACATTGAAAAAAATGCGTACCTTTTTTGGATGTTCTTTCGGAGTGGTCTTTTCCATGTAGAAATAATGACTGACATTTTTTTCCCTTTCCAATTAATAATGTTGTTTTCCTGCGCTTAGAATTGTTAATACTTTGAATTTCATAATGTTTTTGTATTATGGAATAGAAATATCTCTCTTCGAAAAGCACAAAAACATATCTTCAAACCAGAGCTTGTTTACACGGGAAATTTTGAAATAAGAATAAATTTATAAATTTAAATGTAGCAGCTGGTATTTTTTATTTCAAATAATAAGCTAGAGACTGTTTATTGTTTCACAATTATATGCTAAGAATGAAGTTTTAGTATATATGGAAACAGTTGTCAGTTTTTATGCGAACTATTGTCTTACCCGTAGTGGTTCAGAATAAATGATTGTTATTGAAAGATAAACAGAAATTAATAACCCCAAACCTGCTACCAATGCTTCTCTAGCATGTCATAAGTTTAGTTTTAGAATAGTTATATTTTTTAAAAATATGCTGCTCTGGCCGTTTTTCCTAAGATCACAGGTATGAATTCTAGCTTTAAACACTGAAAGGCATATTTAAGAACTAAATATCTGAATTCTGGAAAATTTATTCTCTCTAGTATTCGTTTTAGTGCTCATTTACTGAAATATATAGTTAAATGACAAAGGAATTTTGTAACAAAATAAATTTTTCCTGTAGTGTAGGAACATGAGAGAGTTATACAGAGACTGTTCCCACATTTTTAAACGATTTTGGTAAGCGGTAATAAAATGTCGTTTGCTGCAAAAGACGTAATTGTAATTGTACTACGTTTTTAAAAGTCAAAATTATCGTCTGGGGCTTGAAAGTTTTGTTTTTATTCAAAATGGCGAATTTAACAAAGCAGTGGTTCGAAGGCTACATTTACGCTCTTTCTGATGAGAAATATGCATACCCCGTTATCCAAAAACGATGTGAGAGTCATGTTTTTGTGATATCTAAAGCGTTGACAGGTAATATCATCAACAAGAAAGGAAACAAAACGTCAAATTGGAGCCTAAAGTGGGACAAAAATTCCAAACAAGTATCCAAGGAAAAAACGGACATCTTCGACTATTGCAAAGGTACGTTGTTTAATGTTAAAAGAAAATCCCCCTAGTCAAAGGACAGTTGCAAAACCATTAAAATGCTCGGTTTCCACTGTAAACAAAATGATAAACGTTGATTTAAATCTTAAGAAAGCGAAAAAACGCAATGTGCATCGTCTTCTTCCAAAGCATATCGCTCAACGCAGGACACTCTGCAGAATTCTTTATGAGAAACACTTATCCAAAGAAAACTGGAAAACAATTGTCACAATAGATAAAGCATGGGTGTATTTTAATGATTGTAACAAAAAAAGAGTCATTTATTATCAACCCACAGTGCCGTCAATCTGTGAGACTCCAGCAGGACAAAGCTAGCAGTCACACATCAAAATCTACTGTAAATTTCCTAAAAGAAATGGAACAAAAAACTGGTATCAAGGCCATACCCTTCAATGATATCCCTACTAGATCTCCCGATGTGTCACCTATGGATTTTTGTGCTTTCGGACTTTTAAAAACTGCATTATCCAAACGTTGTCCCAAAACCCTAACAGGACTCTGGAAAGCTGTTCGGGAGGAATGGGATAGAGTACTTCTTCTGCCACTTCAAAAGGCATTATTATCCTGGAAATTGCGGTGTCGAAAGATAGTTCAGAATAAGGGATGTCAAATAGAACATTTAAAACACAATAATTTTATGTAATTTAGTTTTGTGAATAGAATGTATATCGTCTAAAAAATGTGTGAACAGCCTCTGTACACTTATTTAAAGAAATTTGTTTATTATTTCTAATTGCAGATTGCAAAGACGATGTAGACACAAGCAAAAATTAACGCGAACAAGCAAAACTAAAAAAGGTTTACCAGGATATATATATATAAATATATTTTGTGTCTCGTCTCCCAAATTGTTTTCCAGAGTGGAACCATCCCAACCGTGGTGGTTTTAAATGCACCAATGATACGTCGGAGAGCTTGGTTGTAAAATCTTTCGAATAAAACGAATGGTCCACTTGGTTAAATGCTGCCGCAAATGGCTCGTAACAGTAAATAATATTGTGTACAGTAAGCATAGCGGGTGCAATGTAGATCTACCTCCTAGTGGTGCACCCTGGTAACTTAGAAATAAAATTAACTTATCTACAAATTCGGCATGTGTCGCCTACAGAAATCTTATTTAAAGAAATATATTCATATATTTTAATTATTTCTGGCATTATTTAATTAAACAGAAAAGAAATCGGAAGGTACCTTAAACCAATTTGTAGATGCCAAACACCCACACATGAGTGATTTCGATCGGATGAGAAATTAAAAGATATTTATACTTTTAAAACATTTCAAACTATAAAAATAAATATATATTAAATTCTACTGTGTTCTTTTATGAATATCCAAAAACACTGCCTTTCTAGTCGCTATGCAGCGAATGCTTCAGATGACTAAATGCGGTGGATATGCCGTGAATACTTTAGATGATGCTTTTAAATTCAGGCTTTTACAGACTGCTTTCGAAGAATGAAAACATTTTTTACTTTTAGATTATATTTACAAAACTGTATGCATTAATACATTCAACAATACCTTATTCTTTAAAACATTCTCTGAAGTTATAAGAACAAAATTAAGTCACAAAAGTACTAAAATTGAAAAGAAATTTTTTAACTTTGAAAATAACTGTAAATAAAGTAGATTGCACTTAAAATGTTCTGCATTAAAATAATAAGCGTGTCTGACGTGAAAATAATTGTATATATTTAATTCACTGAAAAGGCTTTTTATTACACTAAACATCCTTAAAAATTATCTAACACTAGCTTTAAATCTGTTTCCGACGTCTGCAAAATAATTTCACTTGTGCTACAGAAAAATGATATTTATTCTTTTCAAAACTCAAAATTACCCGTTTTAGTGTTTGAAGGAATGTAAAGCAAATAAGGACAGTTAGAATTGAATATTAATAATTCTGTATATAATGTGAATATAAGATCTTAATTATACGTTATCTCAAAAATTAAATTTTGAGTATATAATAAATTACTAGACAAATATTAGAACACGGCGTCTGTCACGAAGCGTAGAACCCATCTAAACGAATATTTTACATTTACATTACATTGGTATAATTGAAAAGATGACCCTGTCGTAGAATAATTAAAAGTTTCCTTCCTAAAGGAATTCATTAAAATATAATGTATTGGAAATTAATAATTGGTTTATATCAAATATATGCAGTTTAACAAATACTTGTAATCTACAGAAGTGGCAATGAAACTTTACTTTCTTCATGTGGCAGAAAGGCATCGAATTACTACTTAGCTTTTAGAATTAAATTCGAATGATAAGTTGTTAACATAATTACAAGTTTTACTGGATTATTCATTATTGTTTATATTATCTTTTTATTCATTATGAGTAAATAAAATATTTTTCGGAGTATATTTATATATATTTCAAAATGAAGCCTTAAATAAATTAGTTACGTATAACAGAATGGTATTGAAAATAAGTCGCATTAAAACCATTAATTTTTGATTGTAATGAGTGGTAAAAATGAAATATATAGCATCACTAAGCGTAACTGTTAATTTGAAATTTAAATCACTTTACGAGTGCATAATAATTAAGATGAAAGTTATAATGCTAGAAGTAAGAAATTATACAGCTAGGTATTTTTTATCCTAAGAATTGTTGGACATTTGCATTTTCTTATTATTTCACCTCCCTGAGAAGTCTTCAATGAAATATTTGGACTTTTTATTTTCTTGCTTTTTATTAATCTTGACATGGCTGAAAAAATCCAATATTGTAAAAAACGATCCCACATAATTTCCATAAGCCTTCATATTTTCTTCTGGTATTTAAATATTGCAGTTTCGCCTCAAAAGGCAATAGTTTCGAGAGTTCTTGCTTTGCGTAGCTTAAAACCTTTTTTATTGTTTTCCTTTTCCTCTTTTTGTGTGTATGGGGGGGAGAAGGCAGACTATGTTTAATTGCTTTTTATCTCTTGATGATATTTTTATACAAACGTATGCGAGCATTTTTATACGAAGCATTAGAGAAGTAGATTTCTGGAAGTTTGAAACGTATCTCGCTTTTGCGGGAAGAAATAAATGGTATATAGCTATATTTTTATCGCAGTTATTTTTTGACAAGATAAATGACATATATAATAATAGTCCGAAATTGTTAGATGCATCACTTTTAATTTTAAAAATATACATTCGCGTAATCTCAATCTTCAATGCATATTTTAAGCTTTGAATAATTTTATAATAAAAGTTGTTTAACAAATTTAGAACAGGTTTGAGAATAGTTTGGAAGAATATGCTTCTTTACCAACAGCGTAGCATTTATTTATTTAGCATTTCTATATGATTTTGATGTCGCATTTGCAACTTAAAGGGGCCCTAAAAATAAGTGTTTAAATATTTAAGTTTTAGTGGTAGTCCTTTTTTTAATCAAATTTATACCTAAATATTTTACTGTAGTGTAAACTCTGTATATAATTATAATGTAACTAAAGGGAAAACTATTAATTAAATAGAACACCCATATGCGTTTTCGTTTCCTTTATTCATTATATTTCGTTTTATAAGTAAAACTTAATTTTTTTTCAATTCAAAATTAAATCAAAAGAAAAGAAGAACATCTGGATATTTTAAAATATTGATTCTACATTTGCTATTGAAATGTACTTTCATTTCCGTTTGAGAAAGATTAATAAATGAAAATGAAATGCATATTTCAAAGCAGTTAACAAATAATACCTAATGCAATTTACTGTTAAATAATTACGGCATATACGCAGTGTAAGAAATTTTAAACATATAATCCTCAATTAAAAATAAATAAAATTTAAATCGATCATAACAGTATCGTTTTTTTCAATCGTGTAGTTTATTTCTTTAAATGTCGTTCAAAGAATGAATTTTTAAGAGAAATTTTGTTTCTTTTTCAGGAAAAATGTTTCATTGGATAATAAAAGAAATTATTTGATGATGGAATTACTTTCTGTAATACAAAAAAATGTCGAACACTAACTATAAATCTCTTTCCTTTGATCTCATGCATATATAGTTTAAGATCCTGTTCACGAAAAGCTTTAGAATTTTAATAATAGTTATTTTACATGTTCAGCATTTAATGAAACATTTTTATTGATTAACAAAAATTTCTGCATAATTTTCACAAATAAAATTCAGGAATATGTATAAAAAATCACAGTTAAAATGCAAGACAAAATTAAAATAGATGTTGAGTAAATAAACTGTTGAGTAAGTCTAAATCATGAACTTTTTTTTAAACCTTGATTAATTTCTAAAAGAATTTTTTTTATAAATGACGACCAATTCTAGATTGATTAAAATGTAAGGAGATAAATATATTATAATGGCAACACTTTTTATAAATTTCTTTGCCAATTGTATTGCCTATCCCATTTAAAGGAGCTGTTTTAGAATTCCAATTTCTTTAGCAAGGCAAAATGTAACCATTGTTATTTCATAACTATTTTGTTAATTTTTTAAGAAATTTCATATTAAAATACATTTACAAAATTAACCCAGAGATAACTATAAAATATAATTTATTATACTTATATTAACTATAAGGAATTTTGTTTAATATTACAAATGATAATTAATAAATAAGAATTCTCAATGCGAATAATTTATTTAATTTTAGCGAAATATAAATGAAAGTAAATGTTTATGGAATCGATGCTATACAACAGTCATATGCATTAATGATCATTAAAACGGTAGAAATCAACCAAAAAATAAAATTAAGCAAACTGAGACTGGTAAGACCAGTGTGTTTGATTTTGACAGAGAATAATAGGGATATCTTTGGAAAGGTAGGGATGCCTTCGTGGAAGTCTTTCGATGGAGAACGATGCTAGTCGCATCACACATTAAAAAAAATTCTCATTTTTAAATAACACATTTACTGGACTGGAACAGAGTCACGAAGCTAATGCTAATGTGACTAGTGTTATCCATTCCACCACTGGTGACAGACGTTAGTCTTACAGAAACCTATTTTACTTTCAAAACAATCTTTTCTTCGGAGACATATGTTTTGATAAAATAATTTTGTACTTCAATCGAAATCAAAATTCATGTTTTAGCTTTTTCGTCTTTTTCACTATTTTTCATCCTTTGCATTTTTTTTTTCTTTTTGTATCTGAGGAATCTCTTGAGCCTAATTTTAAGTATATGGATCCCTATATAAACGAATGTACAGTATTCTTAAATAAAATATTTATTTGTAAGATATTATTATATATTTATAGGATATTTAAAATTAATCAGCAAGCAGTTAAACCATCCTAAATGAAATAATTATTTGTGGATTATTATCCTACAATAATTAAACAATTTTAATACAATATAAAAAAATGTAAAATTCCAAATTTTAAAATGTTTCATTGATAAAATTTAGACATATTTTTACATATAGAAATAGTAAAAAATACAATATATTATTTTATAGAAAGCGTACACGTTTATACCTAAGGTTGTTAATTACGATGGCATTAAATAGGTTACAAATGAGATCTTTAATGGGGCTGATGTTTTGATATTAGCATATTCAACTCAAATTTTATAATATTCAAGCAAAAACCAACTCATTTTACTATATCAAGTCGATTTAATTTTTTTGTTAATAGCTATGTTACACGACTAAAACTCCATTTCACAAGAAAAGTTGGGGAAGAAAACAATGCCATGTATTTTACATTTCTCTCATAAAAGCGGATATTTACGTAACGTCACCATTCTTACAAACACAACATTTTATTTTTTTACTTCCGTTACAAAATAAAGGAAATATTCTAATAACGAAAACTTCGGGCATCATATCTCAACAGAACTATCCATTTTGACAGTTCATGAATCCATTTGAATGATTTTTTGTGACCTTCTGTGCGTACGGATAGAATAAAGGATTCTTTTTCCCAAAATGGATTATAAGTTGGATCTAAAATGGATTCAAAACGTATTTGTTTTCGTGACGTCTGTACGCATGTACGTTAATATGTATGTATGTATCTAGTATAACGCAGAAACAATTAGGCGTAGAAATTTCAAATTTTTTATATGCGACTGTTATAACATCTCTCATTTGTAAATTTCTTTTCTCTCTCTCTCTATATATATATATATAATCTCTACACCTTCCCCCTTAATCGACTTGAATGTTCTTACCCGGCTCTTATATTCGAAATCGTTGGTCGTAGTCATATACTTCAAGTTACAGAAGCCTTTTAAATAACGAAACTACTCATGTTTTCTCAAATTCAAATTAAAAAAAAAATAATTTTCGACAAATAGCGAAGTAAAGCTTTTAATGTTATTTCCCAATTCCTATATTTAAATTTTATACTCGTTATGAAAAAATAAAATTATAAGAAGTTTGGCTCCCACATGACAAATATTAATAGGGAAATTTACTTTTAAAATTTGCACTTTTTGATGTCATTTTCAACTTGCCTTGAGGTATCTGTTAATTAAGTTAGAATAATTCGAGAAAATAAGCTTAGATGAAGTGCATCAAAAATGTGTATAATTTTATAGGAAGTCATGTGATGTCCACATCAGACATTTTAATAGACTTGAAACCGTCTCATCAGACAGTAATTCAACAAGTTCCCCTTCTAACTCAGTTTTAACAGCAGCAACATTTACCTCAAGTGAAAGCAGTACCTAGTCTGGGATGTTTAGTTCTAGTAAGTCCTTAAACTAAACTTGCATGTCTTGAAATTTTTTTTAAATGACGAACATGAACAATACAGTCATCATCTTTTAAACCACTGCTAACTGAAATAAGGTTTACAAACTGATCAAACGCACCGCGTGAGATGTTAAGACTGCACAATTTTAGTTTCGCTAAGAAAAAATTGATAGCTTATTGATAAATAAATTGACCTTTATTACCAATCTCATGTATTATTTTGAAATATTGTAAACTGTAAATCAATCAAAAATCATAGAATCGTTGGAAACTGTTGCAAATAATTTTAAATAATTATAAATTTGATTTTATGTTAATCAGCTTTAAATTTCTTTTGAATTATGTAAACAAATTATGAATATTTTACAAATACAATTTCTGAATTGAAAAATGAAATTTAATTTTAAAAAAAGAATTTGAATCTGCAGCCAGCTATCTGTAACTTCTCCACGTCTGATTCTTTACTACGGTGGGAGCTATTCTTTTAAATTAGTAAAAAGATAAAACAGTACCAAAAAAGTATTTGAAAACTCTAGTTTTAAATATAAAAAAGGCATTCTGTATGCAGACAGTAAGAAGGAACTTCTATCTTTCTCGATTAAATGTGAAATTAAAAAATATATATTTCATTAGATTTACTTTCGGGTTATACAGTTTTTATTTCCAAAGTTTAAAGCAAATTTATAACTAATAGCTATAAAAATTTAAGGATTACTAAAACCGTACACCTTTGACTTGCATAAGAAGTACTGTGCACGAACTCATAGAACTTTAAATTTTAAACATTTTGTGACCATTTTTGTGGGTTTAAAAGTACCTACATTGGGAATCTTGATGCCTAAGTCAAAATATTCAGTTATTCAACTGATAGCTATAGATTTAAAAAAATTAAATTTCATTTTATAAAATGTTTTAATAAAACTGCAATGTGTATCCATTGCCTACATTCGGAGTCACACAAAATTATTTTGAAAACGTATTTTCAAGATTCGAGTGTAAATACTATTTTTATTTACATTAGATCAACTGATTTCATTGTCTTTTAAAATAACACTGGGCAGCAAAATTTAATTAGCTGTTAAGGAGGAGTGAAAAAGTGATTCTTATATACTTTTTTGATTTCAAATCTGATGTATCCATAGCCAAGAAATTAGACTAATCGGATAAGAAACAGCAACAATAACGACAAATATGAGGAACAGATAATTTTATATATTAAAAAGCTATGAGTGATTCAAGAAATCTTATTTAATTTTTGCAGTCAGATTCCAAAAATGCATAATAATAAAAAAATAACACTTGCTAATTTCACCGTTAACCACTTCAGTTTTGAAAGATTGTCTTTATAAAGGCAAAAAATTTTATTTTTTAAAATCATGAACTATACACATATAATTTAATTTAATATAAAATATAACAGTAGCAGTTTACACAATTTTGTATTACGTTTAGTGTTTAAATTAAAGCTGACGATCGGTCTTTCTATAACATCTTATTGTGTTCTAGATCTTAATATTAATTAATTTAACGAATTTTAACAGGAATACTTGTACTGCTGTCGAAAGATACATTCAAATTTGCCTTTCATATTTTCTTTAATTACTTAAAATATTTTATATTTAATATTCCAAATCATTAGAAATTAGTAAACTAAAAACAAATCAATTCTTGATTTTTCTTTTGTATACTTTTACGTGATAAGTAGTGTAGATGTAGGCAGACCTTTATTATACGGATCTCTTTTATCTTTCAAAGTGAAGGGAAGAATGTAGTAAGATAATTTTTATTCTAAAACTTCCGACTGAATATGTTAATCTTGTTAATTTTTCCAAACTAGCTCGTCCTCTTTTTTTTTATAAGTTTGATTACATAAATTTATTCTTTTTTTTAATAAATTCAAAATGAGTTTTTTTATAAATTAAGAAAAGCGAAAGCATTTGTTATGTGCACCATATCCCTTTTAAACTAAATTAAGCGTTATTTGAGATTTTAAAAAACATTATTGATCCAAGCGTTCTCTCAGTCAAAAGGTAAACAAAAGGTAAAAAGGTCAACAACAACTGAAGTATTTCCAAAGTTCGCTTATAAATGTAAGAGACTTTGTATATATCTCAATTGATGTATTTTAAAAACCTGTTTTTAACGAAACTGTATTAAAAGCATGCATTTCAAAGTAAATTAGTTATCTTGAATTCTTCTCATACTCACGCCAAAATCAAGGTAAGGGCCGAGTCGAATATTTTCTCTACTACTCCCACAGGAACTGCTATCGTCTCTAAAATACAGAGCATCATTGTCAAGTCCGGTCAATCTTCTCTGGTTTTCGAAGTTTTTTCGCATATCAGTCTAATATTCAGCTGAAAACTGCTGGCATTTACCGTAGCACCAAACACTACCTGAGTTATATTATTTTTCTTACTGTATTTGGCAAATGTGCAATAAATCGCGCAAATATGCAGAAATTAAATCTCCGGCGCTTATTGACACTTTAGACAGTCACATAATGAGCTAATTCTCACGTGCGAGTTTTTATCGTGAATTTATTTGCAAAATTTTCGGATACTTAGCTTTGTTTATTGTTCATCACCGGCCATAATAATTCTTAAACGATCTAGTTGTTCGATTCTTCAGCGCAGGCGCGTTCGAAGTTCGTCGGGAAGAAAAAGATGGCATGTTGAATTCTGAATGCGAGCGCCATCTAGAGGGCGTTTTATAATTAAACTCGCAAGAGGATCGAAGTGGCGTGACGTCATGCATGCATTTCGAAAACCGAGGCCCGTTTGATATCGATTTTGAGTTTCTTCCTTTCTTTTTGTTGTTCGTTTCCAGGCAAGTAGGAAACAAACTAACGTGGGGACAAAATGTATTTTGTCTCGTGTGCTAAACCTGATTGCGACACTTTTTTTATCTTCCACTTTCGTCGCCCACGGGAAGTATAATCTGTTTCGACACAAATTACATTTTTCATCCTTTAATACGCTTCCTCACAAAAGCTTTATTTTCTTTCTTTCCCTTTTAAATTGAGTTCTTTAAATTGAAACAGTTTAAAAAGATATTGTTTCAAATCATTTTTTTTAAAATTTTTTTATTTTAAGCGCTCTAAAAAACTGTTAAGTAAAATCATTGCTTTTCCTTTAGACTTTAATTGCAGAAATTATTCGCCATTAATAAGCACTAATTCTTCACTCTACACACAGTTTCATAAGTATAGCACTGGGAAACGGGTTAATTGTCTTCTAATGAATAAAAAATACCAGATGTAAGTTTCTTCTGTTTATTTAATGAGTTACGGTAATTAACGAATCATGAAACAGAGCTACCTGCCTAGCGAAAGGAATGCCTCTATGCAAAGTTTAAGTTTCCTAGAAGATACTGGTTCTCTTTTGTTTACCATTTGAAGAAGGGTATAAATGAGTAAATTCAAAGAGATTAAAACGTATTAAAATTTTCGTAATGTAAACACAACATGCCTGTTTTTATATAAAGGATTGAATAAAGAAATATCATGGGCTACTTCAGTCAACTTAATGTTCCTTTCTTTGTATTTTCCTTAAATTAATTCTTTTACAAAAGTAAAAGGTAATTTAAATATTTTTCTTTAAAGAAATCATGTAAACATTCGCTTAACTTGATATACAAGTACAATATGTTATTAATAATTGCTTACAATAATTAATATATGTATATAATGTTCTGAATAAATGAAGAATATAAGTTTTTTTCTATTCAGGATTAATACTCACAAAATTAAAACCTAAAGGAAAACCATATCAAAATAAAAAAATGTAAAGAATAAAATCAGAAAATTTTTCATAAGAAATATAAGATTTATTTTTCTGCATTATATTAAATACAATGAAACTTAGATAATGCCCTGAATAATGCAAAACAAAATTCCGATAAGCATATATGTTCTAGAAAATACATTTTTAGCTTAAAGGAAAATAATTCTCCTTACTATGCCCTTATTTAAATAAGCAAACAAGACCTAAGGTTTGAGTAAGCAAAGAAACCTATAAATTAGGTAAGCAGGCTAAGATTTCAGCAAGCAAATAATAAATGGGGAATTTTAATTTGTGTCTCTTCTCTAAAGGGACAATCAAAGTTTCCAGAGGACTTTGGTCTTCAATGAAGGTGGTCGCCTTAGAAAGGCAATATTTCACACTGTTTTTTAATACTGATTATTATAAGACATAGTCCTCTACAGCACAGAATTTAGTGACAAAATAAGAGTTCACTGTGTATTTTTATCATATAGAGCATCTTAAAAACATTTTTTGTAGTATTATATTACTAGTTTTTAAGTACAATTTATTATTGACTCATGCGTATGTAAAGAAAAACAAATAAATCCAATAAAAGTAATTTTCTCCCACAAATAATTATATTGATATTTTTATCACTTATTATATATTATATTTTCAAGAATAAATGCACGTATGATGAAACAAAATGTTTGAGTCATTAATTAAAGTCATTCAAAATTATTTAATTTGGGACTATATTTGTATTTAAAGATTAACTGGAGGAAAATTGTTCCCACCCCCGGAGGAATCCCCCCTGCTGGATAACTTCCTAGTTTCAGGGAAATTACAGTTAGACTTTTATTTACGTATTAAATATTTACTTTCAGCTCATGAAAATGACAAATTACTTCCTTCTAATTTTGATATTTATCAACAATTTTATATTTTTTTAATTAAATTTAAACAAAAATACATTAAAAAAATCTAACTTTAATTGCAAAACCAAAGTAAGTTAAGTAAATAAACATAAATGTTTATGTACTTTTCGATTTGGAGAAAGGAATGGGATGAATGATTCTCTAGCAATGATGAAAAGAGTACATGAGGCAAATATAGTTTTAAATCATTACACTAAGGGAATAAATTTAATTTATATGCAATTTAAAAAGAAGACGTTTTTACAAAAGTTAGATTTACAATAGAAATGTCGCATAAAGGTGTTAGTGACAGAATATTTGAATTTTTTTTTCATCCATCATTTGAAAATTTTCAGCAAGCAGATGAAATAGAATAAAAAGCAGATTATGATTTGTTCAACTTTTAACTCATTAGGTTTGCATATACCAGACGATTTTTATACTAATGCATATTAAGTACCAAACTAACAGAAAATATATTAAGATTTTCGTTATAAAAATTACCTCAAATATCTCAAAAGTGTTTTAACGTTTACACTGCTTTTTTCGTTTTCTCAGAACTTTCTGTACGGTTAAGGACAAGAGAGAAAAAGATGTACACTGAAACTCAATTAGGAAAATAATTACAATGTAATTATAATGCTAATTACTGGAAGCTAGAGCATATTATCCTCAACTCATGTTGTTTACCATTTTTGGCTAATTTTTCACTCGCACTGACATAAAAAGAAATAACAAAAAGATAGTTTTTTTTTTTTTTTTTTTTTTTTTTTTTTTTTTTTTTTTTTCCAGTTTCATTCCGTAATAAAAACAGGTATAAAATATAATTGTTTTTCATTAAAACTTTAATTCACGCAGATGAAAAAAGTTAAGAGAAACGATTAACTCAAGCATCTCTTTCGATAATTATCAAAAAACATAATTGAGAAGAACTAAAAATACAAAAGGAAAACGGAAGTTGCATATGAGGTAACATGTGGCTTTCGAAGTGGTTTATCATCAACCGAAAGTGCACTCTTTTGTTCTGGATGAAATAAAAGAATTCAGTAAACTGAAATATTAACCTCTAATTGAAGAAACTGATTAAGTGAAGGCAATAATTTTGTTAAAATATAATAAGTATTTATTTAACTTCCATATTTTATTTTATAAACGCTTTCATTTTAATTTCTATTTACAAAACTTTAATATTATGTTCCTTACTATTTATATAACAATTGTTATAGTTTGTCATTATTTACACAAATAAAATTCAGATATTACCCAGTTTAAGATGCATGCCAATAAATGGAACCATACTTTATGACTTAAAAGATTTTGATTTATCACTGTAAGAATTTAGAGTGTTGGAGAATTACCAAAATTATGTTATTGACAGTAATATTGATTTTATATATTGTCGGTTTACAGGCGTTAAAATTAGAGTTTCAAGAAAAGAATTATTATTTATATGGGTAAAAAGGAAACAAGTCATTTCCCCCCCCTGTAAATGTTTTTCTTTGGCATATGCAGTAGTCAAGCAGGGAAACAATCAACTAGGCGCGATATTCTTATATTCCAAGAAAATAGACGAAATGCTTGGTAATTTAGGGCAGATTTTTTCAAATTATGAGCCATTTACCACCATATTAGTGTGGGAGTCATCAACGTCTAATGCTGAATTAGAATACCAGGATTATGACGTCATCAGTATAGCATCACCCAGCGCAGTAAGAATCATCCCAGACAGCGCTGAGACCTGGTCGAGAGTGGATGGCAGACGTGAGCAGACGGCTCACACGTCTTCAAGAGTTTATGAACTTTAATTGCGCTTTCGATGTTATGCCTTTACATCATTATGTTAATCCTGCATACCGTTAACTTCATCTTTATATACTTTTATTTCTTTCTATTAAATAAACCATTTAAATATTACTTCGGGCTCTCATGCTGTGAATCAAGTCAATTTCTACAAAAAAATATGGCGACCAACCGTGCGGCCTCGAATTCCAAAATGTGCGAGTAGTAGAACTGTGCTTTGAACTGTGAACTGAGTGAACTGTTGTCACAAGTTATTCGATTTATTGGATTACTCGTATAAAGTGTGGATTACCCAATTGACGACGATCATCTGTCGGGTGAGTACAAAACTTTCTTTCCAATATGAAGTTAGTAGAAATTCCAGAATTGGAAGCAGCTTTAAAGAACCGTAAAAGTTCTGAAATCGAAAGTTTGCATAAGCTTATTTTTAATACTGATGGAGATCGAGATAACCGAAAAAGATTACGTGAATTTTCTGGCTTTATATTTAAACCAGATTCTGAAGAATTTAATAAGAAAATAGATGCAGTGCAGAATAGTTTTACTTTGAATGAGTTAATTAAAATTTGCAATGTACTGTGCATAAATTCAGAAGGTTCAAAAACGGAAGTCGTAACCCGAATTGTCTCTTTCCTATGTGATTTATCTGTATTATTTGAAAATATTTTGCATGAAGAAAATAGTGATATTGAAGATGAAACTATTAATAAATTTTCTGAAGTAATGCTTGATGATAATCAAAGAGACAATCCTGGTTTTAACTAATCTCAAGTAAATAACAGTATGCAGCTTCCAATTCAAGATCATTTTAAACCTCATCTTAGTTTTTCTGATATTGAAAGTATTGTTAATCCTTTTTTTGGTAATTCATATGAAAACGTTGATAAATGGATTGATGAATTTGAAGATGTTATAAATTCTTTGAAATTAAGTGATTTGCATAAATTAGTTTTTGCTAAAAGATCATTAAAAGGTAAAACGAAACTATTTATTCAGAGTGAACCTAAAGTTAATGACTGGTGTAAGTTAAAAAAGCTTTTGAAATCTGAATATGGTAAAGCTTTTAATTCTGCTGAGTTGCATGAAATGTTATGTAAACGTAAATTAATGCCTAATGAATCTTTAGATGAGTATTTTTTGAAAATGAAAGAAATGTGTTCGCGAGGTAACATTGAAGATGCTTCATTAATTAAATATGTTATTGATGGTATTCCCGATTCTGTGGTTAGGAAAACTATACTATATGGTTGCGAAACAATATCTGAATTTAAACAAAGGCTTAAAATTTATGATAAAATGAGATCGGACAATGATAAGTTTAAAAATCCGAAACCGAAAGTAGACACTCAAGTTAAAGATAGAAGTAAGCTTTCGTCATCAAACCGAAATCAATCTAACGTTAATAAGGTCAAATGTTTTAATTGCCAGGAATTAGGGCATTATTCTAAGAATTGTGTAAACAAATCAAAGGGTGTAAAATGTATAAAATGTAAGAAGTTCGGGCATTATTCAACAAACTGTCCAGAGCAGACCCCCGAGACACATCAAGCAGCTTTATTACAACGAATTTGTGACAAGGATAGAATTTTGAAGACTGTAGAAATAAATAATCATTTAGTTAATAGTCTAGTTGACACTGGTTCAGATGTAACGATATGCAGCGTAGAGTTACACAAGCAGATTGGTTCTCCTAATTTAAATTGTAGCGATATCACGTTAAACGGAATTGAATCAAAGCAAACGTACCCCATCGGCCTTTTTCATTTCTGATATTTCAATTGATAGTTTTTTACTTCGTACGAAAATTTATGTTGTTAAGTCATTATGTAATCAAATTGTATTAGGTTTGGATGTATTGAGTCAGTTTAACTTCTCTTTTACCGAGAATGGCCTTCAAATAATTTCTCATCGGAATAAAAGTAATGTAAACTTGATAACTGCTGAGTCATCTCGAAATTCTAACGTTCGTTGCGTTATGGGAAATTTGAATATTGCTGTCTCATTGAAGAATGCTTATGATCCTTCGCGATCGTCTGGCGTCTCTGTTAATGTAAACAAAAGTCCCGAAAGCGGAAGTAGCGCGACGTTTAATTACCTTTCACATCTGGTGAATGCTATTTCTGTCAACGAGATTGATTTATCGCATATTTCGAATGTAGAACATAAAGAAAGACTGTGTAATTTAATTAATTCTTACCAGCCTCGGAAAAATAGACAATCTGACTTCAAGATGCAAATAAATTTATGCGATGATATTCCTGTCTGTCAAAATAGAAGATACATGTCTTTCGCGGAACAAAAAATTGTTGACGATCAAATTAAGGAATGGTTAAAAGAAGGCATAATAAAGCCTAGCAATTCTAATTATTCGGCGCCTATTGTGTTATGTAACAAGCGTAATAACTCGAAACGTTTATGCGTGGACTATCGGAAATTAAATAAGAAGATTATTAAAGACAAATTTCCACTGCCTTTAATTCCGGAAGTACTTGATCGCTTAGAACAGTCAAAAGTCTTCACGACACTAGATTTGAAAAATGGCTTTTTCCATGTAGACATAGACGAAAATTGCACCAAATATACCGCATTTGTAACACATAATGGTATCTACGAATTTCTTAAAGCTCCTTTTGGTCTATGTATTAGTCCAAATGTTTTTCAAACATATATTTATTCAGTATTTCGTGACTTGTTAAATGAAGGTGTACTAATTATTTATATGGATGATATAGTCATACCGGCTAATGATGAAGTTGAATGTTTAGACAAATTAGAAAGAGTACTCAAAACTGCTTCGGAGTATGGATTACAAATAAATTTCAAAAAGTGCCAATTCTTAAAACGTAAAATTGAATTTTTGGGACATGTGATTGAAAACGGAACTATTCGACCATCACCTTCCAAAACTGTTGCTGTTCGAAACTTTCCACAACCGCGTAACTGTAAACAACTACAAAGCTTTTTAGGACTAACGGGATATTTTCGTAAATTCATTCCTCAGTATGCTAAAATAGCTAAACCTCTTAGTGACTTACTTAGAAAAGGTATTGGTTTTAAGTTCGATTCCGAACAACAGGAAGCTTTTTGCAGATTAAAAGAAATTCTCTCTCAGGCACCTGTTCTACACATATTTAGGCAAGGATATCCATTAGAACTTCATACTGATGCTAGTAGTCAAGGCTTTGGTGCGGTATTACTCCAATTGTCTGATGATGGTAATTATCACCCAATCCAGTATATGAGTAAGAAGACTTCACCGCAGCAAGAGAAACTCTGTAGTTACGAATTAGAAGCCCTTGCAGTAATAGAAGCTCTGAAGAAATTTCGAAACTATTTGTTAGGGACTAAATTCAAAATTGTAACTGATTGTAGCGCTTTTCAGAAAACTTTATATAAGAAAGATTTAACTCCTAAAATTGCAAGATGGGCAATGTTTATTGAAGAATTCGATTACGAAATTGTACATCGTTCAGGAAGCCAAATGAAACATGCTGATGCTTTAAGTAGAAATGCTCTAATTTTAACATCATACACATCCGATGTAACTGAGAAGATTCGGTTAGTACAACAACAGAACGAAGATGAACATGTGAAATTGATAAAGAATTTAGTTGAGAAGGGAGAAGAAAATGGATTCTTCGTGAGAAATGATATTTTGTACAAATTTGAAAATGGTAAAGATCTTCTACTAGTGCCAGAATCCTTACAGAATGAAATCATACAGAAGGTACATAAAAAAGGTCACTTTGCTGTAGATAAAACTGTGAATGCTGTAGAGCAAGAATTCTATATTCCCAGACTGAAATGTAAAGTTGAAAAAGTAATTGCTAACTGTATAGAATGTATACTGTACAACAAGAAGCAAGGAAAAGCAGAAGGATTTCTTCATCCTGTACCGAAAGAAAACGTTCCCTTGAGTACGTATCATATCGACTTTATTGGACCTCTTCCATCGACGAACAAGAGATACCAACACATTCTAACTGTTGTCGACGCTTTTACGAAATTTACTTGGTTCTATCCAGTGAAATCACCAACTACACAAGAAGTTATTTCAAAATTGAAGCAACAACAGACTGTATTTGGAAATCCAGCCAGAATCATTTCAGATCGAGGTAGTGCCTTTACATCGAAAGAATTTTCAGCGTATTGTACTGAAGAAGGAATAGAACATGTCAAAATTACTACCGGTATTCCAAGAGGTAACGGACAAATTGAGCGATTCATAGAATTTTGATTCCTGTTTTGTCAAAATTATCACATGAAGATTCAACGAAATGGTTTAAATACGTTCCAGATGTTCAGAGAATAATCAACAGTACAACTACGAGAAGTACGAAATATTCACCGTTTGAGCTTCTCATAGGCACGAAAATGAAGAATAAAGAAGATTTGAGAATTAGTGAGATATTGAATGAAGAATATCTAAAACAATTGATGCAAGAACGTGATGAAATGAGAGAAGATGCGAAAAACAACATTTTGAAGATAAAAGAAGAGAATCGTAAACAATTCAACAAGAAACGTAAGAAACCGAAACTGTACAAGATTGGCGACTTGGTAGCCATTCAGAGAACTCAATATGGGACTGGTTTGAAACTACGACCTAAGTTTCATGGACCGTATAAAATCATAGCTGTTCGATCAAATGATAGATATGAAGTCAAAAAAGTAGGATGCCATGAAGGACCAAATTTGACATCTACTGCGGCTGACCATATGAAGCCATGGTCAAATTGATTCCATGCTTGTATCAGCTCAAAACCTAAGGACCTGATACTCTCCTTTTCTTTTTCTTTTTTTTTTTTTTTATTATCTTTGCAGGTACATGATAGTGATGTCCATTCAACAGACATCGAGGACGATGCCTCTTCAGGCTGGCCGAAGCTGTGGGAGTCATCAACGTCCAATGCTGAATTAGAATACCAGGATTATGACGTCATCAGTATAGCATCACCCAGCGCAGTAAGAATCATCCCAGACAGCGCTGAGACCTGGTCGAGAGTGGATGGCAGACGTGAGCAGACGGCTCACACGTCTTCAAGAGTTTATGAACTTTAATTGCGCTTTCGATGTTATGCCTTTACATCATTATGTTAATCCTGCATACCGTTAACTTCATCTTTATATACTTTTATTTCTTTCTATTAAATAAACCATTTAAATATTACTTCGTGCTCTCATGCTGTGAATCAAGTCAAATTCTACATTAGTACTTTACATGATTTTTGGTGGTATAAATTTTGCACAAAATAATTTAATAATTTTCAAAATGAACATAAAATAGAAACCTTTTTTTACATATATTGGTACATCATTGTACATTTATTCTTTTTTCTAATTTATGTGGTACAAAATTTTAAAAAATTGAGAATTTTATTTATAAAGTTCCTGATTTAGAGATGCACTAGAGTGTTTATCATTTCTATAACTATGCAAATATTTATAAATTTCTTCATTTGCCTATTTCATAAGAAAAAAGAAGCTTATTTTATTTCATCTTGTTGCTTTTAGCTTCAAAAGTAAAGCTGGATTTATCAAAGTCTAGCTCTTGGTATATCTTGAATTTGCCTTGATAATTATATCATGAAATCTCGAAAGCATTAGTAACCTAAGTATGGAATTTTTAAGATCTGAAATTATACTTGAAACCTATTTTAACAGGTTTTTGCTGCAGTTATTATATTTTTCTACATTCTTAATTCTGTGTATGAAGTAAAGGTAGTATCCGGGTACCATATTTAAATGAAAGTATACATTTTGACTTCTCTCGAATCCATTTAGACGATTTTTTTTTTTTTTTTTTTTTTTTTTTTTTTTTTTTTTTTTGCTTGACATCTGTAGGATCATGGAGGCCTCATTTTTCCAAAACGAAATGTAAAAGGGATTTAAAAATGTATCCAGAAGGGTTTTTTGTGATGTCTGTCCGTACGTATGTATGTATCTCGTATAGCTCAAAAACGATTAGTCGTAGAACGTTGACATTTTGCATTTGGAACTACTACAACATCTAGTTGTGCACCTCCCTCTTTTGTTCTAATTAGCCGCACGAAACATATATATAACCACTCTCTTAAGGGTCTCGGTGAGCTCTGTTTTTTTTTTTATTCTTATGTTGGTAAATCATGCATTTTGTCTTTAAAAGTGACGGAAGTATGTTGCTCTTATGTTTCGCTTAAGGTTTACACGCCTTTAGTTCATCTGCATGCAGTGGTTCCAGAATTGCCAACACTGTTCTAGTTTAAGTGGCGCTAGGCCTAAAGTGGTCACCATTTTTTTACATTAGAAACCTTTAATAGAATAGTGAGTTAAGTCAGTTAGTATGCCAATTTCCGTGTCTTCTTCCCAGTTAGATCAAATGTTAACTTTGGATTTTGTGTCCCGAAAATTTTGCCTTTTTTCCAGTTGGCTGAACTTCTTGGTTTTACGTAGAAATACTAATTTTAATTGTAAAACAATTTTAAATTGTATTTGGTATTTTAGGTTTTTCTATATCCTACAATTTTTAATGGATTTGTTTCGAGTTTGTCTTGATTGAATGAGAAATATATCTCCAATAAAATTCGATGTAAGAAGTTTAAATGAAATGCAGCAAAAATGTGTATAATTTAATAAGCTGCACAAGGAAGTCATGCGGTGTCCGCATTAGATTTTTATACTAAAGAAGCCTTATTATCAGTCTAACTAGCAGAAAAGAAAAAGACATATATCGTCTCAACTACATCGAGATCAATGATTCTTTTTAATTTCATGCCATTTTTTTCTTTAACCTAAAAATCATAAAAAAAAATCTCAAAATTATAACATGTCGTCAAATATGCTCCAGAGAATATACTGTATTTAATAAAAACTAGTTTTCAAGATTTCTACGATATTAAAACTTTAGAGTATATTTTTTATTTAAAGATTTTTTATTAAAAGATATCCTTATTTTATAGCAAGTACAGTAATAATAATTGAAGTAACAGTTAATAATTCGTGATGAACAAAACGGTCCGTTATCCAATCTTACAGGAGATTTTCCTTATACTGCTAGTGTTTGGAGAATTTTTAACAGCACCTATGGCAAACTGTAAAACATATTTTTCTGCTATTTCATATTTATTTCTGATTTCGCTGCTGTCGGTTTCGTTTTAAAAACTAATATCCTTTTGTTTAACACACGATACAGAGATATATACTGCGCATAGTTTGTTTCTATTATGTTTTCATTTATGTTTTACATTCATTCAATTCATCTCCGTCTCAATTAACCTTTTTCGTTTTAATAGTAAAATAATTTACTTACGCATCACATAGTTTAGATTGTAAGTCGTTTTTCTCTAACATATTCAACAATATTTATCTTCGTAGTTGAAATGTTTTCTCATAAAATACTTTTAGTTGCATTTGGAAATTGTGCACGGGGATATGAGCGGGGCAAAATGCAGATGAGGTATATTTCAGACTTGCAAACGGTTAGAAATCTGGTTGGGGGATAGATGTTGCTTGAAAACATAGAATAGAAAAACGTAGTTTGTTCACCAGATTTGCTGATGGAAGTCACTTCTTTCTTGTGCAATTTAGTGAACATATTTTAAATCTGCTGCTATCCATCTCTTAACTTTCGTCGTAGTCAGAAAATTTTGAATTGTTAAAAAGGTCTTATTACTTAAGTATCAACACTAAAATAATTCTTTCTGACCAAAGAATAAAGAAGAAAGGAAAAAGAAAAAAAGCGTGCGGAACATTCGGTTCAAATAAGTTCCATGTCCAAGGCGAACTATTTCTGCAGACACGAATATTTTGCTGGAGTTTTTTATTCAACTATGTGCGTCAAATATTCCAGCGGTGAATGGGGCTCAGTTAAAGGCGAAGGAAACACATAACCTTAAACTGAATAAGAAGATTTGTATTTCAGTGGATATCTTCGTATATTTAAACTGGTATGAATAATGGTATGAAATAAATGAAAAGAATTGAGAAGACCCGAACTACGTTTTCGAAATGCTAAAGGAAAGAATCAAACGGTATATTAGACAAAACGTAAAAGATTATCTTTCTTCAAACGGATAAATTGGCACCTATATTAAAATCTTCCTGAGGAGAAAATATTCTTAAATTATCAACACTGGGGGGAAGGACTATATCTTTTTCAATTTAAATGTTACGCAGCTAGACTTCTTAAAATTTTAAAAATAAAATATTTTTAATATCTATATTTTAGAAACTTATTTTAAAAAATAAAATAAGTTTCTAAAATATAGATATCATTCTAATCAAACCAAACGCAGAGATACTGTTAAATTCACCTAAGAGTAACAGTATAATATTAGCATTAGCATTACCACGCTCATATATTTATAATCATTTCTTAATCTAATATCTTGTTTATACATTTTTAAATATTATACTGTTTTAAAGACGTATAAAGGATTTTTATCCTTTATACGTCTTTACAACAGTTCCTTGAAAGTCATAAACAGCGCTTTTCAGTATACGGAGTTAGAAATCGTTTTTAAGAAAGGTATTTATGGATGTTTATAAAAATTATCAATTTGTTGTGTTATAAACTTCAGTAGATAGATATATTATTAGCAATAAAATCAAAATTTAAATTTAAGAAATAGGTACATGTAATGTAAATATATATGACTGCCCTCTAAGTACAAATAGCATTTATAATTTAAAAGGAAAAAGTTAATAAAACTCCTGTCACCCAATTAGCAACAAATTTAGGTTTGGAATTTCCAAGGAAAGGTAAATTCCTTCTGGAAAACAATCAGAAGGAATTTACCTTCTTTGGAAACATGAATCGAGGAATGGAAACGATGCTTGTAACAAGGTGAGCCATCTGTATAAGAATCAATATTTATTTTTTTTTTTTTAATTTTATTTTGCTGTTGAATCGAATTTTAAATGACGTAAGAGCCAAAAATGTGATAATTTAAAAATAACGTAAACGCACAAAACGTTAATAATAAAAAGACAAAAAAAAAGATTTTGCAAAGTCATCTTAGTAATAAAATTGCACACTGATGTCGTAAACGGAGAAAAGAATAACAAATTGAAAAATATATGCCAACACTTAAAGTTGCATCAGAAATTCTAAACACATACTCTGGAGCTTTTAATTTTTTGTTGATTTGCTGTTGATTTGGATGTGGCGTAAGGGCAAAGAAAATAATGCTTAATAATTAAGCTAAAAAGACAAAAAAAATGGGTAAACAGCAGACTGGTAGACTGTGAGCTCAGCGAGAGCGTAGAAACTTAACAAACACTTTAGGGAGACTGTTGAAATCTTAAAACTTTGAGATTGTTTTTAAAATCAACGTTTTATTAAGATTATTTATATTTATTTATTATACTGTTGCTTCAATAAATATTTATTTTAACACTCTTCTTCTTTGGCCAGTCTTCGATTTGGCATGCATAATTCATGACCAGACAGAATTCATGCCTAATCACAGGACAGGCACGCAAGCTTCCAATAATATAAATAATGCAAACAGTTAATAACTTCTCTGTTGTGCACAATCCTCATTCAAATGTTAAATATATAATTTTTTTTATTAGAACGCGTTTTGTTAATGTTGAAAAATAAAATGTTGAATACGAAAAAATATACAAGAATAATGAGGAAACCATTATGCTGTTTTTATGTTTTCCTTATCATCACAACCTAAGAGAATATCATTTAAGGGATTTTTTAATCTGGTTGATTCGTTTCATAATAAAATCTAATTAAACGCTGATATATAATGTATCAGTTTATTTTATTTACGATACTGCTTTTTCACTATTATTTAGACATGTATTTAAAAGTAAATGCTTCGATTTTCCACGCAAACAAACCAAAAGAAGTATCCTTATCCTTCGAAAAATTCGGTTCATGCCATTTTGCTTTCATAAAAACCATGCGTTAAAACTTTTATCAGCTAATTTATAAGGCATTTCTCCCACTTTCATAGCGTGCCTTCGTGGTGTAGTGGTTCTGCTCGCTGGGCCGGTATTCCAGAAGTCCGTGATTCGATTCCCGGTGAAGGCGGTTGCTATTTTTCAATTTTCCTGCTTCCTTAAATATACCTAATGTCTCTACAAATTAAAGAAATCCAAAAAGAAATTTCGTTTCGACAGGAAGCGGAAAAAAACGAAACCATTGTCCAATTGTTCCCAATTTACGCAAAAAAGAGAGAATTACATATTTGAATTAATGAAAGCGTAAGTATATTTAGTGCAGTGTTCGTATTCCTACAAAAATGTGCGAGAGAAAAGTTGTCATTCTGAACAGTTTGAGTTATTTTGTAGATACATTAGGGTTTTCTGATGCTGGAGAAATATGCGATGCACTCGCCGAGACTCGTACCCTCCTCCAATACGTATCCAGTATGCTTCCGATTACACCAAGAAGGCATGCGGAAAGGAGGGAGAAAATACCTTGTACATCCCCTTCAAAGAACGACTGTGGATAAGGGGACCTAATCTCGAAATCCCAGTGGTGACAAATTATCGTCCATCACCTTTTAATTCGAGCTCTACTTGTAGAGCCATCAGGATTTTTTGAAGCAGGAGAAGTAAAAAATGTGCAGTGCCCTCTGCGGGACTTGATCTTTGGACCTCTTGAATACGCATTGAGTATAGTTCCAATTACAGCACGAAGGCATACGGAAAGGAGGAAGAAAATATCTCATATATCCCCCTTTTAACTGCCGAATGGGGATAAGGGTATTCTAAGCAGTTTGGGTTATTTTGTTCCCAAACCTGCTGTTAACGAATTATTGTCCACCAAGTATTCTTTTTTAGTTCAGGTAATACTTGTAGAGCCATTAGAGTTTTCTGATGTTGGAGACGTGAAAAATGTGCAGTGCTCTCGTCGAGACTTGAACCCTGGACCTCTCGAATACTTGTCTAGCATGCTTTCAATTACACAACGAAGGTATTCGGTAATAGAGAGAAAATACCTTATAATTTGAGTAGAGCGAAGCCACGAAGATCATCTGTCTATGAGGAGGAATGCATTCGGGGAGGACTTTCTGAAGAAAATTGGCACGTATTCGCGTTACACATGGAGAAAACCATAAAATCAAACATGCAGTCAGCCCGCTTGCTTGGTATCGAACTATCAGTATTCAACGGTCTTAACCGTTCGGCAAATGGTGGGAATATTAGTCTAAGAAACAAAGCATACTGACATATCTGAAGTCTTCCACATCAATTAGAGTAGATGACAAATTTAAGTTTTTACAGAAAGGGCTGCCAGAGACAGACACTGCAGATGAAATGACCTGAAGGTTAGAAAAAAAGACTAGATTTCTTTCTAATGCAATAGTCTCTTGTACTTTTATTGTCTGTTTCGTACCCTCTATCATGTTATGCTTTTGCTTATGCTGCACACAGTATAAGCGTTTTGCACAGCGTTTGCTTATGCTGGGATTTGAGATTAAAAATAGCATAAAGAATATTATTTTTGGATCACTTTTGTAAGCACTGTAAAGGTCTGCCTGAGATTTGTCTTTCAAAGTCAAGCACTTTGATCTGTCATGAAAATTATGGAATATAAGCAAAGATAAGCAAAGATTTTTAAGTTAAGGATGTTTGATAAAAAAAAAAGGATTGATAAAAACAAGCCAAACTTCTTGCAAATTTTATTTAATTTGTTTACGTGATTTTACTTAATTAGATTTAATTGTAAGAAACTTCAAATAGAATAATAGTACCAATTTTTCTGCATCTGTGAATATCATTTATTTAATAATGTATTAATAATTCCTTCCCTTCATAGGCCCACCAGCGGCCGAGCGGTAAAGTCGCTGAACACTGGTAGTTCGGTCCGAGGCTCGAATCCCACGAACGGGCTGGCCGCATGGGCGTTTTCGTGGTTTTCCCCATGTGTAACGTGTATACGAGCCAGTTTTCCTTAGGAAGTCCTACACGAAGGCTTCCCTCCCCTTAGGCAGATAGCCCTCGAGGCTTTGCCATAATCACACACACTCCTTCCCTTCATAATGTATAATTTAATATCTGCAAAATTATATTCATTTTTAAATTTTTTATTATCCGCCATTAATTCATAGTCCAAAATTTCCGTTATAGGGACCATAAAAAATTACCAAACTAGTGTTGACGACGAGGATAACAGAAATAATTTTCTTAATTATTATATTATAGTATTAGAACCGTATTTGGAAATGTATGTATGTGTATGTGTATACACACACATACATATGTAAGTGCATACATACATGCATACACGGACACATATATACATACATACATTTCTGAATTCAGAAAAACGTTGATTAATATTTTAATTCAGATGAAAAGTTAATTTCATATAATACATTCTTTTTATTAAGATACATAAGAAAACGAGTAAACATAACTGAAATTAACCGAAAGAATAAACTATTCCATGTATTCCAACATTGCTGAGACAATTTCATTTTTTTATGTAAACGTTTTCACATAAATTTGAACAAATAAGCTTCGAAGTACTCTCGAGCAGTACCACGATTTCGTTTATTACTCCATTTAGCACTGGCTCAGTGCCGTTATGTTACTTGTGAATAACAACCACTTTAGGAGTCCAGAAAACTATAGTTGTGATTGACAATAAAATTTTCAAAAACGGCATCTCGCAATCCATCCTACTTATATGCTCTCCACCAATCAGTATAAATAAAGCTTCTTTCGGCGATATGTTCCTTTACGGCGTTTAATATCGTTTTCGCCGATCGATTTGGAACAGCCACTAAAATTAATTTGATTACTTGCACAACCCACCGCAAATCCATTGTGCGGGCAAGAACACGTCTAGCGTTGTTCTTTTGTCTACTGAAAACGATTTTTCTACTTCATTGAACTTGTCCCATCCGCCGATCTCGGACTTAGACCGAGCAATTAAAGCTGTGTTACACGTCTGTCACATGTAACTATTCAGGCTATAATTGTATAGTAGTTTCTCTTCAAATGGAATTTATAAAAAGTCCATAGATATCATATTCTGACACCAAAAAGAGATGAACTTCCCAGCTGTAAGAAAAAGAAATTTTCGATACTTGGAACCCGTTTCGAGTTCTTTATCATTTCTTCCCATTATAGGATTCTTTTGTGCAGCGCCTTTCGCTGTTAAGTTATTGATAAAATACAATTTGTTCTCGTGGTTGTTCAAACTTAATTTTCTGTCATGAATGATGCTATTTCTTAAATATTCTAGTGCAGTTATAAGGTATTTCTCCCACTTTCCTAGCGGGCCTTCGTGGTGTGGTGGGCTGGTCTGGTATTCTAGAGGTCCGTGGTTCGATTCCCGGGGAAGGCGATTGCTAATTATTCGCCTCTCTGGCTTTCAAAAAATCCTAATGTCTCTACACAGTCTTTTCGTCTTTGGGCAATTCTCAAATCGTTAAATTCATAGCATAATTAAAAAAGAATTCAAAAATTAAACCTGTAACTCAATGGCGACATACAAACCTCGAACTATCTGAATTTAATTCAAGTTCGCTAGATTTAACTCTTTTGCACATATATTTTCGATACGGTTTCTTACGGTCTCTGGTAACGGAATGAGATGTCCAAATGGGAAAGATTTTAGTGACTCTGATTGCCATACTGAAATACCCATTTCCGAATCCCGAAGAAAGCATGAATATACATTGTCTGTCCTTTTACTGGAGGCAACGGTGGCCCAATTGATAGGTGCCGCCATAATAAAGTAAACACCGCTTCCGGCCGTAGTAATGGCCAACACCTATAACAGCTAGTGCCCGCCACTGGAAATAAAAAATTAACGAAATGGTGCCAAAATATATTTGTCACCATTAGTAACGGTATCATATTGCCCATTCAGTAATCTCATTTTCCCCCACAATATTTTATCTATTATGAGGGGAAAATAGTTTGTTCAATAAAAAAAACTTACTGCATTCCTTCTTTTACATTTCGAAATATAGGTTCAATCCACATGAAATTCGGAGTTGTTTTCTGATTTGTTTTTAAAATTTGTATCATTAGTAATTTTTATAAAATTTTCGGAAACCTTTTTCAATTATATAAAAGTTTTAATATCACCTTAACGTACATGTATTTGTATTTCTGGCATATCTGCAAAAAATTGAGTATTTTATTTAAAAATTTCCAAGATGTACGTGAATTTATATATCGGAGCATTTTGAAACTTGGCAAAATTGTTATAAGCTATAATAACTTCAAATATGGTTTACGCACTTTGTTAAAATTATTTGAAGGAATGAAAGATGCACCTTTTTCTCTGCTCCTGCAGAATGAGAAAAAGAGAAAAGGAAAATAGGTTATTATAAATTTAGAATTTCGCGAACTGAATTATTTTTGGCACAAATTGAAAAAAGTGGGCCAAGATAAATTTTAAAATTTCTCGGTAATTTCCTTCCCGAATTTTACAAAATTTAATTCTTGGGAGTAATTTGAGTCGTAGAATAGAAATATGGAAAAAACTTTGTATGTTATTTCAGAAAAAAAGTCCGATTTTGTGTCAAAATACTTATGTTAGAACAATATATAGATAATAGATATATTACATTTTAATGACTTTTGAATTACATCGGGTTTAATTTCCTTCCATGCTTTTATTATCCATTCATACGTTGTTTGTAGACAGAAAGCACTCAAGTCCTAATTCTGCTAAATCTTTCAGGCTGAGAGTGCATTCTTATCTTAAATAATGTCTCAACCCTAGAATAGCATTTTGAGCACAGCTGCATTGAATACACTACCTTCGTTGCAACGTTATTTGCTCTCTCAAGCATTCCCTCCCCCGCACACGTATTGTCAAATCATTCCCTTATATCTTATGAATTCAGTATACCACGTTTCGAAATACTGGAAAAAATCTTCAAATGAATGACTTCAAAAGTTAAAAGCATTGCAGATGCATTTTTCAGGTTTGATCATTAAGAGAATGGTGCGCATATTATACAGCGAACACACCTAAAAATCTAAAAACAATGTAGTTTAAAATAATAGGTACACGTTATGTGCCGGGATATACAAATGTGTAGAAAAGCTAAAGCCGATTAAATAGGGAGATGTACTAGCGTGATGATCAGATGACGAGCTGCAAAAGCTCTCTCTCTCGAACTCAAGACCTCTGGGCTTAAGTACATTTACTCTTTTACATTTTCCTGGGAGAAGACTAACATACAAATGAATGTATAGTCAAAATAATAAGCGAACTGGTTTAATTAAGATAAAATTCTACACATTTACCTAATATTGCATTATATACTAACACACGTATTTCAAAAATCAAACAAACTTCTGCAGTAATATAAGACATTTTGCCTTTTTTTTTACCCTTTTTACCAGAAAAGTAAATGTCAAAAGAACAACAGTTTCTTTTATTTAATTTATTGCAATTTCAGGTGTACTATGTAAATTAAATGACACTAATAAACATACTATGATGCATGTTTTAATTGCATAGAACTTCATAAGGAGAATTATTGAAGAGAATATTGACCTGCCTGAAACGCGAAATGATGTTTTATATTTTCGTTTCTCCCTCCCTGGAAAACAAGCCATCGGACAGAGAAGGGAAAGATTCCTGAGTCCTCAAAGAAAAAGAAAACTGCGGTAGAGGAAATCCAAGTTAATAAGAAAAGAGAGCGGAGAATAGGGATTTCCGAGAAATATCAACAGATTCGATGACACTTACCAGGAATAAAGTACGAAAAGTATTGCTCTTTTCTAGCCACTTCGCCGAAAGCAAACGCCGCAGTTCTTCTTGATGGTTAAATTTCGCTTCCATGTTTCGAAATTGGCAGTAATCTCAATCTTCTTACTAGGTGTAACGTTTACAGTAAACTTCTAAGAGATTATTTTTAAACATTTTCGAAAGACTCCTCTTCTCTGTGTTTACAGTTTTCAGTTCCTGGATTTCGTACTCAGGAAAAATGGAAAATACTGTAAGAAAATATTTGTTGCAAGCTTTGCGCGTAAGCCCTTTAGTAAATTAAACGGACAGTTACGTACATCTGTTTCACTAAAGTCTTGAAAAATTCTCTCTTCCTTTTATTAAATAAGTTCTAATTTTCGATGTGGCATTTATTTGTAATCAAATAATATCACAGCAAGTTTTTTCTAATACTTATCTTTTTCATTTGAAACATTTTGATAGTTTTAAATGTAGTATTTTATTCTCTCCATCTGTAATTTTTACTGGATTATTCTTAATTAAATCTGGAGGATTATCAAATTGTAATTACTTCTTCATAATATTTATATAATATTTTGAAACATTAATGGTAAAAATTTTGCTAGTTCTTAATATGAAGTTTCATATTGCAACATTTAAAAGTAAGAAGACTTTCAGTCTTAAAATGACTTTCAGTCATTTAAAAGTAAGAACACTTCGGAAGATTAACAAATATTACATTTCTTTCCTGCTTCAGCTTCAAAAACGTTTCAGCTTCAGAATCTTAATTATTTGTATTTCATTTGCTTATTATTTACACATAGATAAGTAAGTATATTTTATTTAACCTTCTAAGGCATTTCTCCCACTTTCCTAGCGTGCCTTCGTGGTGTAGTGGTTCTGCACGCTGGGCCGGTATTCCAGAGGCCCGTGGTTCGATTCCCGACGAAGGCATTTGCTAATTTTACATCTCTCCATCTTTTCCAATTCACTTAATGTCTCTGGAACCTTAAAGTGAAATCACATTACTGTGTTTTAAATTTCTAAACCAACAATTTATTGCACTTTTCTAAGAGGCAATTCTAGGTATCTGACTGCAAATCCCCCGTGTATCAAATAATCAACATGTTAAAATTTTGATTCTCTTGTGACTTTTTAGAATTATTTATTTTTGCTCGATTTAATACTATATTTTAGTTTTTATTAGTTGGGATGTATGTAATAATATATGATAGTATTATTACTTTTGCTCTATTAATAATACATTTAGTAATATTTAGTTTTCTTCTTTATGTCCTCTGCTATAAAATAGGAACTAACTTTCTTATTATCATTTATAGTATTTTCTGACATTGTCTTTTCAATTTTCTACTCTTTTTTGCATCTTCGTCTCTTCTATATTTGAACTTGAAACAAAAAAGTTAAAGAAAATTTTATGTGTGATACAAATCGAAGTCATTTTCATATTCTTGTGCACATATATTTTTCAATTTGCTATATGAAGTTGTAGAGTTCCTCACTTTGTAAATGCTAAGTTACGGTTGAACGTGAAGAATCTTAAGGACTGATAAGCGAATAATCGCTTGAGTTCGTGTAACAAGAAACAACAAGATGGAAGGGTAAATAACCCTTTATTATTCAAATAAGATTTAACAAAACTCCGTCTTGGAGTGTTCAATAAATACCGACACTTGGGCTTGAGCTTAAGAGGCTAAGAAGTAGACTAAAACTAATAAAAACTAAAGAGATATATCCGAAGCTATCAAGATCCTAACCTAGTTGTCCCCTTAACGCTAATTGACTGCGAAACTATCAAGGGTCTAAAGTACAGCCCATTGTAATAATAGCTTACGAGAGAGTAGCCTAAAAAGGCGGACTCGTGAAGAAAGAAACCTGGTAACTCTCTCACTAAAACGAAAGAACTTCGCGATTAAATACCGCTCTTCGTCATTATGTATTCAGACGTGTTTCTAAAACTACGTTCTGGTCGGAAGTAGTAAGCCAAGAATCGACAGGAAAGGAATTTAAATTTAACTGTTAATAAAATTAACACAATCCTTACAAAGTAAATGCAGTTTAGGGTGACGTAATAGCATCGGTCAGACGATAAGCTAAAAGTCACCAGCTCAGCCAAGGAAATGTGTAAAATAACGGCAGTGTGTCTCGTCTGATGACAGTAACTTAAGGAGATTCTGTCCTGGGTTCAATAACGACAATAGATGCCGTACTCCATCTTCGTAATAATAGAAGAAGTAATTTTCTTTTAGCTTATGAAAAAAAACATATGGTTTGTTGTAGAATATATTTTTTACGATACACACGAATGTCACTCGAAAACGATTAGCATAGGTTATAGCAATCATATCCAAGTGGTTGATTTCCTGAAAGCCCCGATAATCTTTCATTTGTTTAAAAGATATACAAAATATCTAAAAAAGTACTGAATACCTTTTGAACCATTTGAATCGTTTTAGTATTCCCTGGCTTTAGTTTAGTGAAGTAAATAAATATAGTAGATTTTCAGACAATGAAACTGGGCCAAGTGACATTAGAAAATTATGAAGTATTTTCACCCTCCTTTTCGCATGCCTGCGTGGTGTTGTAAATGGAAGCATACTCGACGCGTATTCGAGAGGTCCAGGTATTGAATCACGGACATGGCATTGCACATTTTTCATGTCTCCTGCTTCCCAAAAAAAGAACATAATGACTCTACGAAAGTACTCAATTTAATCTTTGATACCAACCGTTTAGCAAAGAAAGTTCTAATCAGGAAGTATTTCTTTAAGCCTACTAAAAATTTTAAATAATTATGCTGTAATACGCGAATTAATTTGGGAAAAATTGTCACACTTTTGTAATCCAGACCCTTTTACTCGATGAAACAGAAAAGGCTACAGCCTTGGATTTCGAAATAAACGTATAACAATGTAATTGTATTAGATCAAAACATTTAAATTGTGTTAAAGTTTAGATATTTTCTACACAAATTGTAAACTTTTATACGAACGGAAGAACCAGCGTCTATTATCTTCTAAATAGATAAAATTTGTAGTTAAATTTTAAAAGCTGACGTGTATAATTTCTTATTATGTTTCTCTGCTGTTGATATTCTCCGGCTTTGAGAAATTTTCATCCGAAAATTTACTTATTGAAGTACATCTAACCTGTCTTTAACAAAAGTATCTAAATCTATATATTTAACAAAACTTGCCTGTAACAAAATTTGTAGCGGATTTTATATTCTCTTGCAAAATGGTTAGAAATTAATTTTTAAGTAATGTTGTGTAGAGAATCGTCTGATCGCGTTATAAAAACTAGGTGAATGATTTTTCTGATTTAAGGAAATCTTAATTTTATTTGATTCTGAATTATTTATTTTAATGCTTTAATTTTGGGGAAAAACAGATGTTTCTGGGAATATTATTTAGTTTCAAAGAATATTATTTATTTTTCTTTTATTTGCAATTTTTGTACAAGCTTTGATTCATTGTGAAAAGAAGCAGGGAAAAGGAGGCGATTCTGCTAAGTCATGATTTCGCGCGCTTTGTCCTTTAGAATGTTCTAGAAGAAATTTCATTGTGCAGTTGACCTTAGGACAGGAAGTACGTGACAGAAGGGTCAGAGGTTGCCATTTAACCTTCGATGTAAGTCATTCAGGTTGGCGATCGGAGGGTCCGGTTGTTGGCTAATTGAAGAAGGGCGCGCACCCTTATTTCCGCATTCAGGGGTTGAAACGCAAATTTTGCCGAAATTAAGGGGGCGATAATTGAAGCCATTGTGGAAGCCCGTGTTTGCGAAGGAGACTAAGAAAATTCGAGTTTGATTCACTTACTCTTGGAATCACCTACTGGCTAGACTTACTTACCTTTGGCTAAGACTGTAACTTCGAGCTTGCTCTTGGGTTGAGCGATAGAAGGTGAGCTGTAATTCCCTAGAGAGACATTTTTCCGGCAGGAAGCGGCAAACATGCTCCCCGGCCGCGTTTTGGCTAAAAGGCGAAATTGAAGATGGCGAGTTTTACTGAAATGTTTAAAGAGACTTTGCCCGACGTTGGACGAGTTTGGCTGAAGGAATTAAGACTTTCAGGATTTTGGCCCGATTTTCGAAGCGGGAAGACCAGGCGGACAGCCGTGCTGGGCAGCAGTGCTCTTGTTTTCCAGAGTGAAAATGCTTCGTCGTTAGAAAACCCAGTTACCGGCCGTATGTGTTTTGCCAATAGTGCCAGGACAGGACGATGTCCTCTGAAACTTCCATTTGTAACCGAGGGTCAGTGCCGTCGACGTCAGCTTCGTATTAGGATACGAGTTCTCCACTTCAAGATGTCCACCAAAGATAAGTCTTTATTTTCTGTGTCTGAACTTTAAATAAGGTTTCAGAAACTTCTTTGGAATTTAAAAACAACTTCGAATCTTAAATTTATTCTAAAGAATTAAATTGCCTCCTTTTTCCCCTTCTTAATTTACCGAAACAAACTTTAAGGTCCTCATATGAATTAGTATGTAATAGTATAATTTGTTTGTGTAATCTTCCTTGGAACAGATGTTGAATTGCAGATAATATGTTTTCTTTAACCTCTTATAAATTACAGAACGGGTACCCGTTAAATTAAAAGAGTCATGTAATAGATTTGCAAATCATGAATTTAAATGTAACAAAAGAAAATGATAAATTGAAGAATTCACCTGTGTCAAAAATAAGTAAATTGAACTGTAACTAAAATAAGAAATTTGACTCTCTGATTAGGATAAGACTTAATTTTAATTGTGCGGAATTTGAATAAACTGGTATTTAATCTGGAAACCTATTACTTATGTTTTCTTTATATCTTTTACGTGTTTTTCTTATATATATATCGATTTTACATGTTGTTTATTCGATCCACTCACGGCGCGGTCCCGGATGCATTTTCACAACGCAATGCATTACCTTTTCACTAAGCAATGCATTACCTTTTCACTACGCAATGCATTACCTTTTCACTTATACGATCACTAAAAGTGTGGAAATTTAGCTAATTCTTAATAGTTTAGTTCTCAGTGAATATTTAGTTAGTTGCGGTTTCACTTGTCTGTTTCTGCATTAGTTTCCTCCCTAAGAGGAAGTTGTAATACAGCATTGGTGCCCATGATTTTTACGACACGATAAAGAAACAGAACATAGGTATTTTTTTTCTTACAAAACAGTAATTCTAAAATCTGTACAATAGTAATATTCTAAGGGAGAGTATTATTTCCAGTTTATTCGCTATATATATCACTGGCAAAAAGCAACATGTGTTCATAATATTTGTAAATTTCTTCATAGCACTACAGGATACAACGAAATATATTTTTAAAAGGGAAAAAGAGAACATAAGATTACAATCCCGAAATAGTTCGACTAAAGTACTCTACAGAATGTTCCGATTCTACGGATATCATAGGGATTTCCCGTGAAAGCAAACAAAAATTTAGTCCCTTGATAGCATTAAATCTTTCCACTTGTTAAAGTAAACTATACTGGTTAAATGCTGTTTGTGAAGAAATAGGATAAAAGATAAGGTACCCAGTGAAACCATTATTTCTCGAAATTAATCAAAGCGTACTAAAAGTCTACTTTTTCTTACATGAAACCTGGCTTTTACACTCCTAAAAGAAATGGTAATAACTATTACAATTTTTTTCGAGCAAATAAACTTTATTTTGCCAAGCTTTCTGTACAAGACGTTTACGACCATCATTATTCTTCAGATTAGATTACCTAGATTATTTATATTTGAGCTAGTTATAATAGGTCATTTTCTTAGTTACAAATATTTACTGAAGAGCATAACATTAGTCCAAAGCAAACAAATGTTCCCCCTCACTTTTATAATTTTATAATAATGAATATTTAATTAATTAAAAATTATGGAAATAAACAGATATAAAATATCAAATATATTTATTCAAAAAATGTAATAAACATCGTTAAGTTAGGTTATCTGAATATGGCAAAGCACACCAGGGCTATCTGCCTAAGGGAGGTGATGCCCTTCGGGAATAAATTGCTGAGAGAAACTGGCTAGCAATAATATTATACATGGGAAGAACCAAAAAACCAACCATCCAGCAAACTCGTTCACCAATGGCAAAACTCTCTGTATTCAGGTGCGGGTAAAATTGTGATGAAAATCAGAATTTCATCATTAGTCGTACAAGTGTATTCTCGCCGCACTAACAGTTCCATCCCGGTTTTGAGGAAGAACATCCCAGAAGGGGTGGCGGTCTAAGTCTCGCCTACCCATGCCCCATACTGCCACAAGGCTTATAAAATAGCAATATTTTGAAATTAATCTACGTTTTTGCATGAAAATAATCTACAATTATTGTTATACGCTTGCATTACACTGAAGCGCCTATAGGAAACAGGTATAGTTTAGCTTATCATTATACTCGAGCGCCTATAAGAATTCTAGAAAATAACCCCAATCAAAATTATCAATGTAATAAAATGTTCTGAAAGCCCGTCTCACGTACAGGTAGCGAAAAGAGAAAAACCTGAAAACGAGATCTTAATGGCTAGAACGATTTAGAAAGGTCATTAAAAGGACGGCTAGGAAATGAAAACTCTTTCCTCAATGAATCGACGCTATAAATATTATCGGAAATATTATTTTTCTTCTGGTGGTTAGTCATTAAATGAATGCTGCTAAAAATAAAACTTTTCCTTTTAAATCGCATTCCAAATCAATTTTAGTACACAAAAGCTTTTTAGGTAACCGAACTAGCAGTTCTGTTAAATTAAAAGTACTCTATTCTATAGATTATTTTATAACGGAAAATATTAATTTCTAAAGTAATATAGTTATAAAAATTTTCATAATGCACATGCGTATTTGAAAACTTGAATGTTTTTATGATATGGTTATATAGTTTCTTATTAACTTTATGTATGTGCCTTAGATAATGTTTCCATTTTCTACCTCAAGTCTGCATTGTGTTCAGCTTACCATGACACTTTTCATCTAAACTCAAAACTGCTAACTCCGAAATGTGATTATTCTTAATAGGACTTTAAATTTTTGAGTGAATTAAAACTTGATAAAATAAGCGATTTTAGAACAATGTACGCAAAATTAGGCAACTTAGGTTGGGAGAGATATTACTTAAAGGCTTTATCAATTTCGAGGGCGACAGGTATAGTTCTAATCATTTCAGATACAATTGCCCCCTCTCTTTCTGAAGAAAAGAAGTCAGTTGGTGTTTTTGTATAAACCAAACTAAGACTGTAAAACAAAACTAAGACTGTAAACTAAGACTATAGTCTATACCAAACTAAGACTGTTTTTCCTCTGCTTTTGCATTTTACATTGTGTCTCTTCTGTAACTGCGCAATATACGTATTTATTACTAATTTTATCTTGATTTGTTATAAGAATAATATATATATATACCTGGTATAATTTTTAATATATCAAGTTGATTTATTTTGAAATACATGTAGAATTGATTTATAATTTTTATTTTAAATCATACTTTAAAATCCATGAATTTTATACTTTTTATATTTATATAGGAAAAATAGGAATTCTTTACTTATAGAAATTTTCAAGATAGGAATTATATAATAAATTTCAAGATAGGAATCATCTTGAAATTTTGATTTTTAAATATATCGAATACGAAAAGTAAAAATGATCTATTACTTTTAGACGCATTTTTCCTCCTAGAAATTTTTTTTAATTATTTAAAATATTCAGTAACTTCCATTCTAACCGTAGTGCACCCACAATACCAATTTGGATTATCAAAATAAAAGGCAGTTATAAAAATAAAGAGAAGTACTTTTGTAAAGATTAGTACGCTCTGATAGAAACATCATTTGTTAATTATACTAATTGTTTAGATGTTAATAAAATTCAGAGTTAAACATTTGTAAGAAATGTATGTGATTTTTCACAGTTCACTTTGTCTCAATATTTGACAAGCAATGAAAGTTACGTGCAATTAAAACCTCGTTAACGTATGATTTTGATCCTTTTTAGAAGAAAATAAAGAGAAGTAAAAGTTTTCTAATTTAAGAAACAAAATAGATTAAAAAAATTTCTTCATAAATTTCTTATTGTTACTTAAAATTGATTCCTTTTCATCCTTTTCTCTAATAACTTTTTTTTCATGCGTGGAAATTTTTATCAAATCCAATTTTGACCGAGATAATACAAACGTTGACTGAGATACCAGAATGAAAAAAAAAAAACAAGGAATCACATGATGACGACCATTAGTTTTAGTGGCAAAAGCAGCTATATTTGAAATTATAGAGCCGTATAATTTACAACGTATCTAAAAAGATTCTATAGCAAAGGTGAAATTATTAGCATTTGAAATATAATCTTATCTTATGCTAAAATTACGCAAATATGTATTTCTGTAGCGCTTCCCTTGAAACTCCTTTTATTTATTAGCCCAAAAGGAAAGTTAGTCCCGAATGAATATTTAAAGAAATTAAATAAAGACGAATCTTCGTGAATGTATGCATGTTTTTCAAAAACCAACGGTACCTAGAGCCATCCAATTTTGAATAACGTAGTTCTCCACCCGAACTTGGGCAGGTGGAAGCCCGAATTTTAATTTCGAATTTGTTTTTATTATCTATTTTATCTTTTGTAAAACTTTAACGAATTTTTCATTAACAAACTCACCAATTTCAAAGCAAGCATTGACAACTCTGTACAGAAAACAACATTTTTATCTCCAGCGCGTGAGACTGTCTGTCGGAAATTCTAAAGACATGCTGTTTTTAAATATTTTGTGATTTTGTTGTTGAATGGAATTTTATGTGGTGTAAGCACCAAGAAAGTGATATTTAGAAAATAAAGTAAACAAACAAAACGTTAATAATAAAACGACAAAAAAATTTTGCAATGCCATCATAGTAAGAAAACTGATGAGATGAACTGAGAAAAGACTAAAGAAAACAGAAAAATGTATGCCAACAACTTAACGCTGCATCAAGAGTTTTAGACGTATACTGTTATGTTACTTTTAAAATTTTTGTGATTTTCCTGTTTAATTGTATATGGAGTAAGTGCAAAGGAACCTCAATAATAAAGCTAAAACGAGGGAAAAAATGGGTCAGAAGGAGTGAGTGCAACAGCAGATCGCAAGCTCAATGAGAGTGTAAAATCCTGAACAAACCCTTTAGAGCGACAGTTAAAAATCTTAAACCTTTCCTGTTTTTGTATTTTTTAATCATTTTCTTAAAGATTTACTTTACGTTGCAAAGATTTTGATTTTAATTACGATCTAACCAATCCTCTTCATTACGAGGATAGAGCGAATAGTGCCAGTTCTATTACTGACCTTATCCTAGTGACCGACAAATAATTTCAAATAATTTTGAGTCGAAGTAATAATTAGTATTAAAATGATTTTCCTCTTGAACTTTGCCTATCATCAGTCTTGAGCTTGAATGTTGCAGGTATGAATGTTCCCTGTTTGAATGGTCGGGCTTGAGTGCTTTGACTTTCCTGGGGTTAAGTGAATCCTAATGTAATTTCTTTTCTCACTGATCACTTTCCCTTGAGCCAACTTATCCTTGAGGTTGGTACCACTCTGTTACCTTTCTTAACTAATTCTGTGATACCGTAGGCTTCTTATTTTTAATTGTTTATTAATTGTGAGGTAAGGGATGCTGTTGTAAATTTCACTTCAGGTTTTCAAGTTAAATTTATTCATGTTATGTAATAAATGAGAACTGAATCTAATTGTGATATTCTTTATTCATCTAATTTTTGATTTATTCTTCTGAGAAAAATCTGTTAAAAGACTTTCTAATTGTGCATCTTCTATTTTAAGATTATTTGCTTTTAGTTCTTAACAAATTTATAATTATTATTTGCTTTATATAAATCTTAATATAAAAGTATGTCACAAAGGATATATATTTAGAATATATTATTTGTAGTGTTTTTATTATTATCATTAACATAGCTACGCTCGAATTCAAATAAAAATTCAGTTTAGACTAAAAGTAATACGTAAAGTCGTAGTATAGAATACAATGCTTTTACTATCATACATGTCATCTCATGATTCCTTATATTTTATAACACAGTTCAGTATCGGTAGGGAGCAAATGTTAGAAAATATTTGCCACTTAATTTTACACAATGCAGTTCTTTCCTGACTGCCACATTTTTAAAGAGTTATTTAATAAAAATATGAAGGAAAAGACTGCACTTGTTTAAGAATTAAATGCGGAAGTCACCCTGTAAAATATTTTACAAAAACCTGGAATAAACCCTATTAGCTTTCTGAAGCACTCTGCAGAAAAAATACATTAAGCTCGTCTACTCCTTCAAGTTTTAGCAAAATGCTTTTGTCAACGAAAATAATAATATGGATTAAAGCTATGATTCAATAATTTTATTAATTATTTAATCCCTTTAAGAAAAACTTTAAACTGTTCCAAATTTTTAACTGCAAATTAAAATTTTAAAATGTATCAATTATTTTTCTCGCATTTATATTTTTGATAAAAGGAAGACGAAACATTCTTTTTGCTGAATGATTGCAAATATTTAAAGCCTTTCTTATAAGCTATGTAGAAGTATATAAACAATGCACAAATGTTATAATGTTATGAAAGCTATGTACAAGGGTATAATATTATATGTTTAATAAACAAATTAAAAGATATGAATATATATTGAACGTATTACGAGTATTAAACAAATGAAATAAAATTAATTGCAAGAATAATTTCCTTTTCTCGAATATAAGTTGAAGATTTAGTGATATGTCATTTAGTGTGCGTGACAAATAACTTAAAATTATGTCCTTAAATTTCTAAATCACAAATGTATCCTTTAACACAAATTATCTTTCTTATAATTTTCTCTAATCTAAAACAGCAGGATACATGGACAGATGGTTTTCAAAAATGAAATAAGGCGTAGCGCCATCTATCGATGAAAGCTGAAAGAGCCGTAATTTCGGAGACACGGATTTCTGTAGGCAACGATTTTGCATCGATTGGACTTTCTAGAAAGGAACGGAAGTGTTAAATGAGCACATTAAGGGAGGTTTGAATTAAAAGCATGCCAATAGTAAGAGCGTGTTTACTGCGATCAAGCAAAAGTATCGCTGCAATTCTTTTTCCACAAATAAAGAAAAATAACAATGCTAAGATGCTTAATTAATCTGAAAATAATTTTAAAAGTTCTATTTCCGTTCTTTTCTAGAAAGTGTCATTAAATAATGTTTGGGTAATACGATTGCAAAAAATATCGCAACCGAAGATTTGTGAAAAATAATTTAAAACGAACTGTTAAGGAATTACTTAACGAAATCATAGCTGTTAATACATGATTAATTCTTCAAAGGAAAATTCAGTAATAAACAGCTATTTCAAATCATTTTAATAAAAAATACATTAATTGCACTTTAAACAAAAATTTAAAAATATATTTAAAATAAGCTTTTTAATTATGTTGAATTTAATAATGTGTTTTGCAAATTGAAAGCATTTAAGAAGGAAAGGTATCAAGTTTTATGCTTCTATCAGAGTAAAACCACAAGACTTGCAATTTTCTTAGTTTAGACATTTTTCGTCTACTTTTCCTTTGCTAAAAAATCATAATAAGTGATAATTTTTGTAAAGACGTGGCAGACTCTTTGCTGATACAACATTCAGTGATTGCATAAAATCCTAATAACTTCAAATATAATATTTCCATCTGTGTCCTGTGCTCTTTACAGGTTAAGAAGAATGAAGTTCAATCTCATAAAAATAATTTTCATACAAATAAATTAATTAATTTTAAATAAATCAAATATTAATATAATTATATTAATATACATAACGAATAATTAAAAACATAAAATCGTTTCAATGATTGATTTCCAGTTATTTAGAATGAAAGTTAAACTTTTTAAAACAAACACAATGTAGTTTGAGTAAAACTATAAATTTGAGAAGTGAATAATGAATTAAAATCCCAAAGAACACTCTCATGAAAGGACACATAGCTTTATTTTCAAACGTTTTAAATATATCCATTTCTAACGTCCAAAAAACATTTGAATATCAGTTTCTTAGTTTTATATTAAGAAACTAAAAATACATATTTTTTTTCTTTTTATAATATTGCAAACTCTACCATACCATGTTAAAACCAATTCAATGTTGTTCGAAATTCGTTAATTTCTATTTAACAAAACGTCTTGGTTTAGAATATGGTAAGATGGTTTTAGAATCACCAGAGTAATTCCGAAGCTTACTGCTCTATTCGGCTTCAAATTCTGCTCTGCCGAGTCTTGGATAAGGTATTATAATATTTTTGTCATGTTTATTTTCGACTGTAGAATTAGTATCCGAACGTCCTAATCTAGGATAAGGTACGATGTATGTTTGATTATTTCTTTTCTCTGATCTTCCCACTCTTGGATAAGGCATAAAACCGTATTTTTCAGTGGTGGTTTCAGAGAGCATAAGTTCATCACTGAACAATAATGCATTCTCCTCTGAAGATGTTAATTCATTCATTTCGTTTTCAGACACTTCATTTGTTGATGCAATATTGTAGTCTGCGTTTGCACGTCCCATTCGAGGTTGAGGAATGATTGTTTCTCTGTCTTCAGATCTTCCCAGTCTGGGATAAGGAGCAACATAGCTGGAAGCATGATTGGAACGTCCGTACCGGAGTTGGGGTATTAAAGTGTCGTTAGAAAGTACCATTGTGTTATTATTTGGAGGCAACATATTCCTAACATTTTCAGATCTCCCTAGTCTCGGATATGGTGTAATGTACTTGTTACTACTCTGACTTGCGCGCCCTGCCCTTGGATATGACAACATTATATTGGGATTTTCCGATCGCCCTGGTCTTGGATACGGCAGCATTATATCAGGTGTTTCTGATCTCCCTGGCCGTGGATATGGAAGCATTACATGAGAATTTTTTGATCGCCCTATTCTTGGATATGGCGGCATTAAATCAGAATGTTTTGTTCGCCCAGGTCTTGGATACGGCAGCATTATATTAGATTCTCCTGATCTCCCTGGTCTTGGGTATGGCAGCATTATTTCAGAACTTTCTGATCGTCCTGGTCTTGGATATGGCAGCATTATGTCAGATGTTTCAGATCGCCCTGGTCTTGGATATGGTATCATTATGCCTGAATTTCCTGATCGACCTAGTCGTGGAAGAGGCACGATATACTCACCCTTATCACTTTGATATGAATGATCTTGTGAATTTGGAGACCTACCTAATCTTGGATAGGGTAATACGTACTGTTGTTCTTCTTCAGAATTTGAACGTCCCAGTCGCGGGTAAGGAATGATGTCTCCATATGATTTCTTCCCTAATCTGGGGTAAGGTAACATAAACGCTGCATCCGATTGTCGTCCGAATCTTGGATGGGGTAGAATATATTGCTGTAGGATACCAGAACTTGACCGACCAGGTCGTGGATAAGGAATGATGTCATCATAGGATTTCTTTCCTAACCTGACATAAGGTAGCATAAAATTTGCATCTGAAGCTCTTCCCAATCTTGGGTAAGGTACAAGTGTGTCTGATCTTCCGAGTCTAGGATAAGGAACTATATAAATACCTTTTAATAGCTCTCTATTAGGTTTTTCCATATCTTCTGTTGTTTTAAGTATTTCCTCTTTTATCATGGTTTCCTTCTCATTCCCCTGTAAATCTTCATTTGATTCATTTTCTAAATTCCTTCCTTCAAAAGTGGCTTCAGTAGGCTCTTGCCTCTTACCTGGTCTCGGGTATGGAATAATAAATATTCCTGCACTTTCTTCGGTGTCATTGTTTTCATTCTTTTCTTTCGATTGTATTTTTAAAAGGGATTGATCATGTAGATGCTCTTCATCTAGCAACTGCTTAATCATTTCGGTATCTCTTAAAATGCCCAGTTGTTTTGCGTTATCTGAACGACCTAATCGAGCAAATGGGACCATATATCCCTGTCGCTTCTGATCTGAATTATTTTCTAGATGTACTTCACTTACGACTTCGAGATTTTTATTAGAGCGTCCAGGTCTAGGATAAGGTAGAAGTATGTTCGCGTTTTTCGCATGCGATATTTCATCCCTGTGTGAAGGACTCTTTATCGATCGTCCAGGTCTAGGGTAAGGTAAAATAAAGTCCTGTGATTTTTCAGATTCTGATTGTCGATTTTTAGTAGGATATTTGTCAATTACCAAATCTACAGAACGACCATATCTGATTTGAGGAAGTAATAAATCTGTGCTTTGACGCTTCAGATCTGCTATGGAACGCTTTTCAATCTGTTTCATTTTTATATTCTTTTTGTCTAAAGCTCGCCCTAACCTTGGATGCGGAATAATAGTTTTCTTAATTATTGTTCTTTTTTCGATCGATTTATTTAAATCAGTTTTAAAAGATTGTGATGGTGTAGAAAATAAATCTAATATTTTGACTTCGCTATTAAATCCATTGTCGTCATCAGTGGTATCTGTTGGATCACTTTCATCCCCCCAAATGTCATCAACGTTTTCCTTTTCAGTATTCAACTCTGATTTAGAATTATAAATATATTTATTGCCTCTTCCATATCGTGCTTGTGGAATGATAGTTCCAGACTTCTTAACTTTTAAATCTCTGTCTGAATCAAATTCATCATAAATATCATCTGACCTACCAAAGCTCATGTAGGGAATAAAGGAAGTTTGTCCTTGAATACTTCTTCTTCCGTACCGTAACGTAGGTATTATTGTGTTGTTTCTTTTGTTTCTAAGATCTAATGTAAAATCAAAGTCAGTAGCTTCAATGTTCCTTATAGGCTCAGAAAACATTGAACGGCCTGGTCTCATATATGGAATGATATAATTGCCCTGAGCTTTAGAAGCGATCTTTTTAACTCCTTCCGGCACACGTCCTAGATCTTTGTCGGAAGAATAGACATCAGAAATCTCAAGATCAGGCAATGCTCTTTTCGATCGCCAGCCATTCTGAAGCGGAGGATTCGAAATTGAGCTTGTTTCAGGTGTTGGAACAGTGCTGGTATTCTCATGCTGCAGAAGATTTTCATCCGGAGCAGATTTATCAGCTGATTTGAAACCAGATGCAGCTGAAATATAAAATGATTAACTAAAGTTACAAATTCATTATTGAAGTAAAACTTTATCACAAGTAAAACATATGTATAAATGAAATTCTAAGAACGAAATCATCAACGAAGATAACTGATTTCATATGCGACATTTTGTTTCAAAATATTTGTTTCTGTAGAATATGTAATATTAAAATCATGAAAAATACATGCTTCTTTTTCTAACCTTCTACAGAATTCTGTCAAAGAAATATATGCATTTTCGCTTTAATTATCCCCTAACTGTTAATTCGGGTTTTTATCATTTGTTTTACTTCACATTGTGTATAATGTGAAAATATTCTGCTGAATTCTAAATACTAATTATAGGAATTCTCGTAGTTAAAAGGGCGTTTGTTATAACTATTACTATTTTTCAAGTTAAACAATTTGAAAATAGTGCAGGCCCGTTGTGTTATTAGTATAGTGCTGTATACTAGAAAGGTTAAAAATACAGCTAACGTTTGCTTGAAATAATTAAGTCAAATTAGCTGACGTACAGAAACTCAGCGCAGGTATAAATTATTTTACTAATGCAACTAAAATCTTCAAAATACGTATATAACACTAAGAAATATATATTAAGATGATGTAACTACTGCTAGAATATCCTGCAGTCAATTGCAGGAATTTACGACTGTTTTGGAACAGAAAATTTAATTAATTTAATATATTTCAAAATATACAAGTTTTCAGTTAACGGATTTATTTTGAATAAAAAATAAGATGTTTAGCAAAACGCAGTTAAATTTTCCAAATTTACTGTCCCTACAGAAACGTTTTCTACGAAAACATTTAACATAAATTTATTTATCATTATAACTAATATAAACATTTTTGTTAACAGCCGAAAGTTTTCTAGATTACAAAAGCATATTGTATATATGGAACTTTTGGACGTACTACCTTTTATTTCATTCTTCTTTAAATGAATCTGCGCATCATAGAATTTCCTATTTATCTTTCCAGAGAGAGAAAATATACGTATATATTTCGGTATATAAACATGTTATACTTTTTCTTACCAAACATGTACGCATATTTTCAGACTTATGCTATCTGCATTAATATACCCTATAATTCTGACTATTTTCATGTTTAAAAATATTAGTGTATTCATCTTAGCTTTACTTTTACAGATTAACTTTAATTTCTATGAATGTATATTTTGATATGTTGTGAACGTCACTGCAATAACTAATACTTCATCTGTTGCCTTCATAAACTTATGTCAAGATTCCTTATGCAAATGCATTCAAACATGTTTCGCTTTATAAGAAATTACTATCAATTTGTATGTATCATATCCAAGCTGAAAGTTTTATGTTTGACTTTAAATGAGAAGTTCTTATCAAATTATCACCCCACTTCTTTATTAATGTTACCGTATAGATCATATACACTGACTACCAATAAGTATTTGGACACCGGTGATAGAAAGGAAAAACTAACTTTATTCAAAATCATCAATAGTTGGTAGAGCCTCCACGAGAGGTAATTACAGCGTGGACCCTCCGGGGCATACTTTCCACAAGTCTTTGTATGACAGCTAGTGGTATTTTCTTCCACTCGGTTTGGAGAAGACATAGAAGTTCCTTCACTGATTTTGCACGGGTAGTGCACCCCTGAATTCGGCGATGAAACTCGTCCCAGAGGTTCTTGATAGGGTTCAGGTCTGGACTCTGGCCAGGCAAGTCCATTCGATGAACTCCATTGGCACAATAACAAGCCTTGCTTAACGTCTAAACATGACAACTGGCATTGTCGTCCTGAAAGTAACAGGGTTCCAACCCGTAAAACTGCCACAACGTACGAAGCACATTGTCATCCAAAATAGTGCAGTAGGCATCGGCGTTGAGCTTACCATGAATAGGGACCAAGGGTCCAAGCCCATACCAGGAGAAACACCCCCAGACCATAATTCCACCTCCGCCGAACTTCACTGTAGGCACAATGCATTCTGGCAGGAGACGTTCTCCAGGTAGACGCCAGACCCAGACCCTGCCATCCGAAACGGTAAAGGGTGAACCGCGATTCGTCACTCCAAAGAACCTGTTTCCACTGATCTACGGTCCAATTTCGAAGTGCTTTGCACCACATTAACCGAGCAGCGAGGTTGGACTTTGTCATCAAAGGCTTATGGGCAGCAGCACGAACATGAAAACCAAGCAGATGTGCTTCCTTACGGATGGTATTCATTGAAACAATACTCCCGGATGCCTGTTGAAACTCCTCGCGGATGAGCGCAGTTCTTCCGAATTTCTTTGGACAGCACTCGTCGGTCTCTATCTCCCAGTTTCGTTGGTCTGCCGACTCGGGACACATTCCGACAATCACCGCTCACCTTCCACTTCTTAATCACATAGGCACTGTCGATTTTGGGTACTTGAGATCGCTAGATATGTCCCTTAAGGATATGTCTTTTAAGGTCACATTTGTGATACCAGATAATTATACCTTTCTCGAAATCAGAGAGCTCCGAACTGCGAGGCATTTTGCATGCGACTAAATCCGATGCTGTTTCCTACACGATATATACCGGCGGAGTCCTTGACGTACCTTAGGACCGCAGATATCGTCATTTGCATAGGTGTCCAAATACTTATTGGTAGTCAGTGTATTTACAATGTACACTCTCCACAAAAAAGGGGGACAGTTATATCTCCCGTTCTGCTGGGCCGATTGACGAAATTTGATTTGCGTTTTCATGTCTCGAAAGCTCGACTTGGGATATATATTAGATTTATTTATAGCATCATTTTATTGACACAAAATCGGACTTTTTCTAGTATGACACATCGACATTTCTATACATTTCGATTCTACTAATCAAATTACGCCCTAATATTAAGTTTCATAAAATTTAGTGAAAAACTTACCAAAACATCAAAAATTTATCTATGTGAACTTTTTCCAGTTTTCATTAGGATAAATTTTTAATTTTCCTGGATTTTAATTTAATTTAATTTTTAATTTAATTCATGTGGTAAAGTTCTTATTTTGTAGTAACCTATTTTCCTTTCCGTTTTTTTCATTGTGCGCGAGCGAGAAAAAAGGTGCATCGCTCATTCTTTCGAATAACTTTAACAAAATGTGTAAACCACATTTGGCTTTATTGTTGCCTATAACAAATATGCCAAATTTCAAAATACGCCAATGAATAAATTCACTTATATCTTTGAAAATTTTGAATAAAAACTCTAATTTTTTGCAGTTATGCCTAGAAATGCATCTACTTTAAGGCCATTAACACTTGAGGATTATTGCTCAAAAATGTTTTCGAAATTAAGATACAATAACACGCCGAACAAATTTTCTATTCAAACGTTTGGCTTCTAAATTAATGTTTTCGATTGTTTTTATAAAAATTACTAAAAATACAAATTCAAAAACAAATTAGAAAGCAGTTACGAATTTTGAATCTAATTTGGATGAATCTAACGGCATATAACCTAAATTTCGAAATGCGTAACGACTCCAGTAAGTTTAATAAAAAAAAAGGATATGAATAAATAAACTGCTGTGCAAAACTTAAGCAACAATCTAAAAATTTAGCAGATAGCCATGAAATTGCAGAAAAGGAGGTCTGGAGATCAGTACAATAAACACGTAAGTCAGTAGAAACGTCATGCGTATGCAAATATCAGGAGCCAAACGTCAGAGGCGACGTGAGCGTACACAAAACGCGTGATGTCAGCGCGCTCAGCTCAACAGTAGAATAAAAGGAAGTACGGAGACGCAATTCAACATATTCGCTGCAAGTGCCAATGAGTCAGTTCGTGAAATATGGCTAGAAGAAATCACCTGGACGACTTCACACGTGGAAGAATGATCGGAAAGCTGGAGAAGGGGCGTACTGTCACCAGTAAAGATGCAGAGTTCGGAATCAACAAAACTGTGTTTTTGCGCGCTTGGAAAGCGTTCTAAACCACAGGTACAGCTGTTATAAAGGTTGGTGGTGGCCGCCCGAGGACGACAACTGCAGGGGATGACCGATATATCGTCCTGCAGGCGAAAAGATAGCAACCGCAGTCAGCAAGCGCCATTGCTCAGCAACTCTGTACAGCAACGGGGCGACAAGTGTCGCGGTTTATTGTGGCCAGACACCTTCACAAAGGGGGCCTATTCGCCCGCCGTCCTTAACGCTGCCTCCCGTTGAAAGTTGGCCACCGACGCCACCGTTTACAGTGGTGCAGAGAGTACAAAAACTGGAAAACTGATCAATGGAGTCGTGTCCTCTTTACGGATGAGAGTCGGTTCAGTACCAGAAGCGATTATCAAATCGTTTCGATTTGGAGAGAGGTCGGGACTCGATTTTATCCTAGTAACATCAAGGAAAGACACCGTAACGGTGGTCCTGGAGTTCTTGTCTGGGGAGGCATTGTGCTGAACGGGCGAACTGAGCTCCGCGTTTTCGACAGATGGTCTGTAACCGGGAATCGCTATTGTGAGGAGGTACTCCTTCTCCATGTTCGTCTGTTCCGAGGTGCCCTTGGCCCAGACTTAATTTTTATGGATGACAATGCACGGCCACATCGGACTCTTGCTGTTGAGGAGCTACTGGGAAGTGAAGATATCACTCGAATGGATTGGCCAGCGTACTTCCCAGATTTAAATCCCATCGAACATGTGTGGGAAGCTTTGGGGAGATACATTGCAGCACGCTTACATCCTCCGTAGAACACCCAACAACTCAAACAGATGCTGATTGAGGAATAGACACTCCTACCGTAAGAAATGTTGCACCTGCTGATTCTGAGTATGCGGAGACGGTGCAAAGCAACCATTGCAGTGAGGAGAGGGCATATCCCATATTAAGGAACATCTGCTTGTTGTTCTTCCTCTTGGATAGACAATCATGAGTCACGATACTATGCGTTCAATAAAGCTTGTTTTTGTTTGATTCCATACCGTATGCATTGTATTCCTTTTTCAGCTCCGATGCTTTCGTCATCCTTTACGTATATAATACTCTCCTTCATTTCTGCATTTGATGTGTCTCTCAGTTGATTTCTCGTGGAGTTATGGCCAAAAATCCTGCCGCTGCTTAAGTTTTGCACACCAGTGTATATACCGAAAACTGTTAATACTTGAGGAGCTAAAATGTTTAGAACTAATTTTTGAAAAACTACTCTAGCGATTTTTACAAAAACTTGACATTTTGCTATAATTTGAATCGTTGACTAGAAATATGGGAAAAAATAGATATATCACTTCAGAAAAAGTCTGATTTAGTCTCAGAATACCTCCCTTTTTTGTGTGTACATTATGTTAATATATTGACCATACGATTTTATACTTAGTAATAACTATAGTCCGGCACTCTGAAATTGTCTTTATACCTGGTATCCGAATATGCAATCCAATCTCATTGCTTAATCTTATTACAGAATTTTCAGGCAATTAAAAATATTAAGTTGAAATGAATTTCCTTTCAAAACGTCAGTTTTATATTAACTACATAGTTCTTTTCGCACTTCTTTCCTGATATTCTCATTTACTTTCAACTATGTTCAGAAAATTTAAATTATTTGAGTATTCAAGAATAATTATAATGCATGGAATTAAGAAATTTTGTAGCAAAACTAGACAGAAGACAATATGTAGCCTTTCTCTGAAAATCTCGCTATCCCGGTTCTTTTTACTATGCGCTGATATGCTGCTGTCTGACCAGTTTCGAAAGAAGTTTATTTAACGCCTGGCAATTAGTGAATCAAATTTTAATTTCTACTTTTAGAAGAACTGGTATTGAGAATCTTAATGCATGTTATCACCTTTCACTTTTTGTTTTAGCCCTGCCATTTCTCGCAAAATTTTAAAATTAAAAATTGTTAAAATTATCCATCTTCCTGACATTAAAAAGACAATTTTTATTAAAAGAATACAAAATTTATTCAATAAGGTGTTTAAAATTTGAGCATCTTATACCTATTGAAAATAAAGTTCAGAAAATAATTAAATTGACAATGTTCAGATTACATTTTTCAGTGTAAAAACTTGAATAATAAACTTGAATATGAGAAAGGCTTTAAAAGAACAATCCTCTTTTGGCAGTCACCAACGTATATATTTGTTAAAGCATACTCATCATTAAATTTATGGAAAATCCCATGAAAATCTTAATACATGGCATATATGTGTGATGTAATGTGATAGAAATAGCCACAGTGATTTGAAAAAGAAAAATTAGGCCTTCCAGGTCTCGGGGAAAAGATTTAATGCCATCAGAATTGCTTCATGCAATATAAAGCTTGACAAAATAAATATTTTAACCAAATTGTCACAGTCTCCTTTCTCGTCTTTTGTAACGAGTACTTTAATTAAAGGTAGATGGTTCGTATCTGCATTTATTCTATTTTTAGATAGTAAATGAAGTAATAAATGTTAGATACAGATATAATGCTGATGTATTAACTAATGACTTTAATACAACTAATGAAATAACTGGTGTCACAAGACTGTAATTCATGACCATGATTATTAAATAACTGACCTTAGATCTAAGGATATATTTTATAATAAAACTAATAAATGGTTAATAACTGACTATGTAATAAATTAAATAGTCCTTAAAATGATTTTACAGTCAAATCTAATATTCAAAAGAAGCTCGTCTCAAATAAATTTACACCTAAACGTATGAAAAGTTTTTCTTTTTAACTTAATGATGCATAATTATTATTTCATTATGTAGGTAATTTGCTAACAGTTGAGGTCATATAAATGGTTTTAATTTACGCTTCCAGATACCTGAAACCTACAGTGTTCTGAATGTTTTCTTAAAATGTTCTACTTATTTTGAGCAACTTTGTAAACTGAAATATACGCAAAGTATCTATATTAAAGGAAATTATCCTGTAATTGCTTTATTTATTTTTACTGAATATGAATTTCTATATCAATATTATAGCATTCCATTACCTATTATTTACAGCTATTAAAATACAATATAAAGAGCATAAGAATCATTCGTTTTTGTAAACTATCAATTATATCAGTAAAAATCCTATTTTAGAATCAAAAATTCTCAACTGCCATTTAAACAGATCATATACTATGGGATTATCTAAATCATTTCCGTTTTCAACACTTTAATCTCATTCTGAAATTCATTTCAGTTTAAATCACTTTCAAAAAATAAAAATGCCTCTTGTATGAAAATGTATTACTCATAAGAAAGTAGAATTTTATGATATACAGTTATGTTTTTATTGTTATTGCACTTAATAAAACTAAGTTAAGGTACTTAAGGAAGTTTTGTGTTTATGAACTATAATCAATAAGAGTTATTATTTTTTAAGTATGTAAGCATGTTATTTTTAAAAGCAGTTTTGAAATCTTCTCACAGAAAATAAACTTGACGACAAAATGAATTCACCTTTTAGTGATGATGTTCATTTAAAATAAAAACAAAATCCTAGCCTACTATTTATGTAATTTATGTATAAAGATTTGTCTTATTTCATTATTAATCTTGATTCCTTTACCTTTATTATTCCAGTTTTTAATCAAGCGAATATTGTTAAAAGCTTAATTTTAGAATTAATGATAGATAATAGAAAGATAATCTTATGAACATTAACTGCAAAACTAACTTTAGCGTACGTAAATAAGAACATTATGAAAAGTTATTACATCACAAAATTCGCAGATATTATATTTTAGAAAAGCGAATTCTAATAACTATTAAGGCTTATTTTTAAATATCTTTTTACACCTAAATATTCAGTTAGCACCTCGTTATCAATATCCTGGTCATCTTAAAATGCTTAAGTTTTATGATAAAAGATGCATCTAAATTCTGTTTTAGGATTTGGTTGATACGAATTAATTAATTAGAAAATAGAAAAAAAAAGTTTCAAATTAAAATTAGAGAGAAGTTCATTTATAGTTGTATGGCATTATGCGATTTTCATACGATTCCTTTGTAATGTAATTTAATCATGGTTAAATTTAAGATATAGATCAGAAAAAAAGTTAAATTACTTTTCATTAAATATGGCAAGAGGAACTTTCATTCTCTAAAACACAAGATCATTAGTAGGGGGAAAACAGAAAATGGACAATATTTATTAAAATGTTTCAATGAAATTAAAATAATTGCCATTTTTACTGGACCTTCAGTTGATTCTAAGTCGAAAGAGTCTGCACCTTAAATCAGACATTGAGAAAATGTTAATTTTATGCATTAACTAAATAGAAAATAATATCTGCCCTTTCCAATTATTTGTCCAATATTTGTCATATAGTTTTATATGTTTGGTAACATATAAAACTAAATTCTATTGAACATTTTTAAATGAATTGTCTATTTTCTTATCACATAGGCTAAACAACTAATTTTAGAAAAATAAATGCATTTGACTTACCTGTGAGACCAGCAAGAAGCAGTAGACAGGTAAGGGTCTTCAGAAAAGTCTCTCTTCTCCAGCCTTCACCAGTAAGATGGTGACGCAACCTCACCATCTCGTCCAAACTCAGTAATCGCAGCTTGCTTCTTTGTTTTCGCTATTAGAGCAAAGTTAACTAACTGTACTCGAACTCAGGCGATGGACTGAAGTTGGCTGATGATAGCACCACCTTTTATACCAACCCCGTACGACACCAAGATGAACTGCGGAAAATAGCTTGAAGACATATCTTCTTGTATGTCGGACACGTAAGGGTTGTTTATCAAGCTATAAGTCTTGGGGGTAAGAATTTTAGCCTTTGACTAATAGTTATTAATATGGTACAGTGGGCGCTGCGGATGTTTGGATTACATCTTGTACTTTCTGAAATGGTGAAGTATTACCTCAGCTAGTGATTGTTCATGATAAAGCCAATACATGTCAATTATGGTGCTATAAATAGAGAGTAACGGATTTTGTCTTACTTCCTTCGGCAAATGAATCGTTTAGTGAAGCTGAATGAGGTAACTTAGGGTAAGGATTATCTGACAATCACTTTTCTATAGTAAAACATGTTCCTAAAAATACAATCGATGTCACAAAATGTGCTATCAAACAATTAAATGATACTACCCAAGACCTACTTTCAAAATATATAAAGTTTCTTCTACTCCTAAAGAAGATTTTGCCAGAGAATTTTTCAGTTTAGCGAATAACAGAACTAGGATGCAATTCACCTGGTAAGTTTAGGCTAAGAAAAATGATTTTTTTAGAAAAATTTCTACAAAATTAAATTCTAAAATGATTTTAAGTATAATTCTTTAAAACCTGTTTTTTCTTTTAAATAATATTTTTATTATCAAGAAGGAATAAAATTTAGTCTTTTCGAAAACGAAAAGAAAATATATAAAAGTCTTTTAAGTTTAAAAATAAGTATATTCCGAAAGCAAACGTTCTGCGTGAAGTTTTAATCGTAATTTAACAAATATCAAAATTTGATGCTACACAAATCATCTCAGGTTGTTTAAGGTATATTTGAATCTACTAATTAATTATATCTGTTGACAATGTTTAGTTATATTATGTTTAGTCTGATTTGGGGTAAAAATACCTATGTTAGAGCAATACTATATATATATCTTAAGTGGCGATTCTTCTTACATGCAATAAACTAACAAGGCATACCAAACATTTATAAAAAAATATTTACAGTACATTCCAAATTAATGTTTCATTTTTGTGAAGATTACCACTTGTTATTCAAAATGGCGAAATACAAAGCTTAGCATACCTAAGTACTTCAATAAAAATTGAACTGTCTCCCGCACCCGTTACTATTACTTTGTTACTTGTACTGCATCATTGCTCAGTTACAGATGCATATTATTTCCTTCATGCCGTTAAAAAAAGAAAAATAAATTCTAAATTGAAATTTTGAAATTTATTTCATTTCAAACGCATTTAAAAGTAACTTTATAATCAAAACTGTTGTAAGCAAAAAATATTTTATGAAAATTGTTGTTGTTTATCTAAAATTATATCATCGTACTGTGTTCGGATAAAAGAGATTGGACTGTAATTACATTCTTCAGATGCCTACGCATAGAAATAAAGGAAAGAAGTGAAAACATTTTTATGCTAATAAAATAAAAGCTGTTGCAGGCGACCGGAAGACATTTTCTTCCCTATTTAGGTTATAAGAAAAATAACTTATTTTCTCTGGAGATTAACTTCGAATAATTAGAAACCTGGGTTAATCGGGAATCAGTATCAAATCGATGGATATTGTATATAGAAACATGCAGGCTACTATAGGATTTGACTGATAGAAACTGACCACATTTAACCCTTATCTTTGCTTAATGTCATTTTATGGAATGAGTACCGTTACTGTTTTCGGATGACAGTTATATCTGCTATTTAATTACGTTGTAAGATATTTATTAATTATTTGAAACCAGTTATTTTTTATTAAATCTTCGCTGTCATTTACCTTTTCCGTTTTCCTCCCAGAATGCTAATTTTAGTTCGGGCGTATTCAAATAAGGTAGGAACAAATAGTATTTAAAGCGAAATTTTAAATTGTTTAATCAAAGCGTGTTCCGCCTGCAGAAGGCTAAGTTCCTAGTTGCAGTTCTTCGATTCGATTCTGTTTTCGGAGTTGTTTCATTCTTGATAATAGTGATTGTCACGCCGGTATAGGTTTTAGCCAACTTGCGCGTTATTCATTCCTCTGCAGCTTTTGCTAACTTAGATTTAACCTAATTTTAATTTTAATTCATTAATATTTGTGTTACGCTATAAAAGCTGTCTGCTTTTGTAAGCACAAGAAGTGCCTTCTGATAAATTATTGAAATTCTTAATTAAAAGGATCTTTTACACTCTTCTCGAGTTTTTGCTTTCTTTACTGGCCATAGTCGCTTAGATCCAGTTAGGGTCTCGTCTTACTGTATGCTTCCCAAGAAAATGAGACTCTAACTATAAAACCCACATTTTATTATTAATAATACTGTTGGAGCACTCTGACAATAAAATAATGTTTGTTATGTAATGCGCCTTAAAATTAAAATTAAATAAAATGCATTTAAATGAAACAAAATGGATATCATTTTGAAAATTAAGATAATGTTAAAAATAAGTAAATAAATGTATAAAAATAAATTTAAAAAATGGGTGTTTCCCTCAAAGGCGTAAAATTCGTGTAAAACGAATAAACAACTAATGATGAAGCAATTAATCACGAACACCTCTGGAAATTTTGCACATGAAATATATTTTATAAAGAATGATTAGTATTTAACTGATTAAAATAATGAACATTTAACTAATTAAACTCAATTGGTAACATGTAAAATTGAATTATATATTTGCAAAATACTCTCCTGTAATTTTTTGTAAAGCCAATTTTGTGAAATTTACCTTCGTTCAAAAGATTCATTTTGGGTTTATTTTATTATGGCAAAGCACGCTAGGACTATCTTCCTAAGAGGACGGATGCCTTCGTGGAGAACTTTCTAAGGGTAACTGGCTCGTATACACGTTATGCATGGGGAAAACTACGTAAACGCCCATGCAGCCGCCTGGATTCGAACCCACATCAGAGCTATCAGTGTTCAGCTGTTTTACTGGTGGTGGGCCTTGGAATGCATTACTTGTGGACATAGGGTTGGCTTCCATTTTTCCTCCTTCCCTACCAAAGTGAAAAAAAGTAGCTTTGCACTCTGATTTTTTAGATATTTCTTTAACATTTATTAAGTATCGTAAGTTAACATCTTTGCAGACTGAAATTTTACCCGTATGTACACATACGGGTAAAATTTCCCTTACTGTTTTCGGATGTAATACACTATGTACACATAGTGTATAAAAAGTCTTTAATTCTTTGAGATAACGTCTTCCAATTTCTTATTTTAATGTTTGCAGTAATTTACTCGGAAGCTTTTTAATATCTTTACATTTAAAATATTTAATTAAGAAATAGCTTAATATTCAATATGTAGGATGCAATCTAATAAAATTTACTATTACGCGTTTTGCTTCGCATAAAAATCAAGCAATAAACTTACCGTTTGTAAGCCACGAGAAAATAAATAAAAAAATGGAGTATTCATCTCTGAAATGCGTTAAATTAAAGAAAGAATTAATTTTCTATTTCGAGTCTTACCGTTGTTAAGTGATGAGAAGAAAAAGAAGACTGCACTCACTTCTTTCTCCAAGGCTAAAGTAATCAATGGAAAATAAAAATATGTGTTTTCAAAGGCTTTCAAAGATTAAACTTCATTTTGAAAGGAATTTGATATTTCTATATTTCTTTCTAATTCCTTTTTTTATGTGTGCGCGTGTATTTTGTGTGTTTGTAAAATTAAATAATAAACTGTTTGTTCAAAGAAAAGTTAGTATGTCAATCTTTAATTTTTTCAAAGAATTTAATTATTTAGTCTCAGAATATTCACTCTCAAAAGAAAACGTGGGGCAATACAATTTTTTATAAAAATTTCTTAAATTTAAAACAAATTTTAAGTTAAGTTTAAGTTTAAGTTTTAAGTTTTAGTGTGCTTTGCCGTAATCTCAATAAACCAAACCAAACCTTAAATTTACTCGTATTTCTTTAAAAATATTCTAAAATCTTATATATATAAACAGATATTTCTTTTATGCTGTTTTAAGTTCTCAGTAAATATGTGCTTTATAAAATCACCTATTTTATCCATCTTTGCAAAAAATAATTAATGTTGAGCATATAGTAGTTACACGTAATAGTACTGGATGCAATAGAAGAAATGATAAAAAGAATGTAGCTATTTTTCTTATTAATTTAGCAACATAGTTTTGTTTTTGATTCCGTCATCTCTTTTTCTTTCCAACTCAATCCAATAAGAAATTATTATTATTAAAAGGCTTAAGAAATCTCAGAGAGTTGGTCTACTCTTTAATGATCATTTCTAAATCTGGCTTCCAGGATCGAATACGGGATAAAATATGGGTGTTTGTATATATGCAGTATCTTAGCGTCTTAAAAGCACTGAAAACCTGTCTGTATCAAAGTCCCATTGAGATGATGTGATAGGAATAGGAGACCCTAGCATCCGTTTTCCTGGGAGGGGTGTTCTTGATCAAAGTAAGCATGTAGTTAGGCGAAATCGTACTCTTACCAGTTAGGTATCCAAGATCAACGACAGGCATTCTCCCGCTCAGTCATGTAGTGAAAACTAGTATTTTTTTTTTTTTTCCGTTAGAATAACGTAAGAGCTAATACTTACGTGATTTGTTTGCGTTTTTCAAATGGCATGACGACTAACAATGCATAATTGCGACATGACCTTTCATTATTAACTTGTAAATATTTGAAAAATAAATTTCGTGATGTGTACTAGTTCGAGCTGAGTTCTGTTTATAGAATAAAGACAAGAAAACGTAAGAATTTATCGTTCTATTTAGTGTTAGAATTCTAAGAATTAAAGAATGTAGAGACCCTTTATTTTAACATCAGCATTCACTTGGTTGTTCCCGTGGTTATACGTCCGGGTATGGGAATTAGCAACGTAAGGTAACAAATATGCAGGGCTTCCAAAGAAAGCAATATGCTAGTTATTAGTGGTACTACCTATTGTATGAAATCCTTTGACTTTCCTATAGCATGCGCCCACTTTACAGTTAAAGTTGATACTTAATATACAGTTTTACAATTTAAAGTGTCCGCCGAAAACATCGTACATACAACAACACAAGACGAAAACCTCGTTGTACAAAACATAGTAAAAGAAAAGCAAAAAACGAAAAAAACATAGCAGTTTTAAAAGTTCGTGGAATGAAATATCGTCGTCGAAAATAAAATGATTCAAAAAATCCTTGTAAAAGATATCGGAGTAAAAATAAAGCACCTACAAATCATCGCATGACGATAACATCGCAGACAGGTCTTCAGGTTTAAAATGCTATAAACGTACGTTCGCACAATAATTTGCGAGCGCCAGAAAAAAGAAGGATAGTTTTACCTCTATATTTCATACTTTTGTATTAATTAATAGCATTTTGCTAAAACAAACAAAATCAACAAGAAGGAAATTTAAGCATTCAAAAACTAAAAATGAGTAGAAAATTAATTTTGCGTAAGCAGTTAACAGAACTTTAAAATAATACATTTTATTATTAAAAGTGTTTATTTAAATAATCCCTTTTGTGTAGTTGTACTGACAGGTTTTCAGAAAAATTATAATCTTGCCTTTGTGATGTAACGGTAACACAATTGGTGGGTATTTGAGAGCTCCAGGTTCGAATTCCGCCGAGGGCATTTCTCATTTTTCACATCTCTTGCATCAAAACCTTCCGATGACACCACAACGTAACCTCGTGCAATCCATTTTCAGTTCATGAGTGATTACGCTTTTTATTGCTTTTTTATTAAAAATTATTAATTCATTCAAAAATAGGAAATAAGGAGTTACAAATATTCTTCATTCCTTCTTGCGCTCACAAATCATTATGCGAATATACGTAACCAACTTTTAAAGCCTGATAAACACATGTCTGCAAGTTATCATCAAGCGAAGATTTGAAGGCACTTTTTTTACCAACATATTTTTAACGACGACATTTTAAAACTGGATTTTTTTAACCGCTTTATTTTGAACGACGATATTTTATACCACTATGTTTTAGAACTGCGATGTTTCCTCATTGCTTTCTTTTCTCCCGCGAAGTTTATACGACGATGTTTTCGTCTTGCGTTGCTTTGTTCTGTATGTTTTTGCTGCAATGTTTTAGCCTATAAACAAATTTAATATACAGTGGTAAATTACAATATACAATATATAGTGATAAAATTTAAACATGATTTTGAGATAGTTCAGTTTAGTTACATTGCCATTTGATTATGTAATTAAAATTATAACGCTTCAGTGTTTTAAAATCATGGCTCTTCTTGGAGCGAAAGATCTTAGATCCTTAAATGTAATCTGCCCAACAATGACACCAAATTTCCAATTTCTAATTGAATGTGGTAATCTTTACACCCCAAAGTTAAATGTGCAAAATGCATTTCATTTCTTATAAAATTAACCATTAAGCTTATCTACCGAATATGAAGACCATGTCCTGGTCCACTTGCAGTTAAATATTTAAGCTGCAATTTAGATTTATGTTTATTTCTAGTCGTAGATTAAAAAAAATATAATAAGCTTGATGTTCTTCCTTTTACACTGCTTTAGTTAGTCTCTGCGGATGACAAATCTCCAGCAACAGAAAGACCTTGTCAGTTACTGAGTCAGTTAGTGAATCCAATGAAAGACAAGTTTTTAAAGTATGGAAAACACACTTGCGTTTTAAATATTGCATAATCCAGGAGTAGGGACTTACGGACTTTTCGAAGCCGGATTCAAAAGCTGAAACTAAGCTGCGTCAAGACTTGAACAGGAAATGCCAGATTTGAGCGGACATGGATCCTCCATTTGCTAGCTGAAACTGAGAAATTTTAAAAATAACTTCTGTAATTCCAAGGTTTGAATTTTTCAGTTTCTAATTGTACTACCAGAAGAACACGTATAGGAGAATGTGATAATCCCGTACAATAGTAAATTACATATATATATATATATAGATATATATATAAAATAATAGTAATAGGTAGAAACATTGCAGCGATCTTGCGCGATCTTGCTTAACAATTATATATATATATATATATATATGTAAGATGTAACAAAATATGATAGCTGTTTGAAAAAAATAATTGGCGACCTCAAAATTAACATTCTAAATTTGGTGATCTACCCCTAAATCCATCTCTTCTCACAGGTTCGAGATTTTTCTATTTTACCTAACGTTTTAATTCAGATGCCTCTTGTCCAATCAAATTAATTGTAAACCAAAACTGTAAACTGAAACTTCCCCAACCCCAGCCTTCTTCCTTTATCGTGTAATTTTCGAGCAGCGTGCAACGTTACAAGAATGCGGAACTCATTAAGATGTATTTTATTTATTGGGCTGCAACTAAAACTGAACATCTCCATAGACAAAATGCATGTAAGTGAGCTGTGCTTATGGTCTAGGGATACATACCGCTAAAAACCGCACGAATGATAATTTATGCCAGCAGTATGCTTTTACCTATGCTCAACTCTTGTCGCCCACACGGCATAGTAGAAGCCTACTACGGTACCGAAGGACCCGGGTTCGAATCCCGGAGATGACTGGCGTGGATGTTTGTAAATGTATAGTATCGGTGCGGCATGGCGGCACTCTAAATATGCGGCCAGCCAAAAGTCCTCTCGTGTGGATTGGTGGACTAGGAGAGGGGTAGTAGACCCCCGGATCTGCCCCGGATGCCGTCCCTCAAAACTGAAGAAGTCCAGCTTCTCTTTCGAGTAGGCTCTGGCAACCATTGTGCCATGTAGTATGGACAAGACAATAGCAACAACAACAGAACCCTTTACCGCCCGAATGCACAATTTACACGCACACACTTTCCTTTACAAAATCTACATATTTTGGTTCGTATACCTGTCTTCACATTTTTGCCAAATATTTTTGAATCACTCTGTATAATCAATACACCATACAATTCATTTACGAAACCTGGAAAATATCTGTGTTTAAATTTCGTATGTACCTGTGCACTAATAAGCCCGATTAATATACAGTTCAGTGTACTTCTTGTTAATAAAAATGTGAAGAATGTACTGATAAAGGATGCAGTGAAAATACACAGATTTGGGAATTTTCAAATTACATATCAATCGATTTATGAGAGTTGTAAACACATTTATTATACCCATGAAATTTCTTTCTTGATTTCATATCTTACAGCCTTCGGGAAACGTCATTGAAACTTATTTCGTCGAATTAAAGATATATTTCTCATTCAATCAATTCATTTCTCACATCTCGGCAAGACAAAATACATAAAACTCAAAACATTTTTATTAAAAATTGCAAAATTCGAAAAAAGCTAAAATACAGTTAAAAGAAAACAGTTTTTACAGTTAAAATTAGAGTTTTTAAGGCAAAAAATAAGCAATTCGGCCAACGAACAAGACGGCAAAATTTTCAGTGCACAATATTGAAAGTTATCTTTTGGTCCCACTAGGCGAAAAGACACTGAAGTTGTTGCACCAACTGACTTAGTTCACTATTCTACTTCGAGTTTCAAATGTAAACAAACACTCGCCTCGTTAGGCCTAGCGTCACTTTTAAATTGTTCATAATTATGTATCTATTGCATGCAGATTAACTACAGAGATTAAAAACTTTAATCGAAACATAAGAACGACTTCAATAAATAACTCTTAAAGCAAAAAATGCACAATTTACCAGCATATAAGAATAAAAAAAATTGAGCTAACAGACCGGGTAACAGACAGGAAATATATATTTTTGAGTTAGGTGAGATATATCCGTATGTACCTACGTACGTACAGGCGTCACGAAACAAATGTCTTTTGAATCCATTTTAAATCCATTTTACAAACCGTTTTGGGAAAAAGTGTCTTTTATTCTGTGCGTACATACACATGTCGCGGAAAAACATCGTTCAAAGGAATTCGAAAGCGGTCAAAATGGTTATTTTCTTTGAAAATATGATCCCCGAAAATTTTCACGATTATAAAACTGCCTCTACTTTGTACCAGGAAATAAAAACTCATTTAGATATGTGTTGTGAATAAATGACGTGGGTAAGGCAAACTATCAGTGGAAAGACGCTGGAAATTGCACCTATGAAACTTGCATTACCGAAAAAAAAAGGCATGTTTTTTTCACCACAACAACAACCGAAATCACATGGGCAACAAACATGAAGACACTAAGAATGGATTTGAGACTATGCCTAATATATAATATTATACTGATTTGGCCACTTCAACTTATCGTATTTTCAAAGTCTTCAAAATCACCGAATATGTTATTCAAACAAAGTTTATTTTTGGAATAAAATATAAGAGCTTCTATCTTTAGAATACTGAAATTTTAAAAACATCATGGGAACAAATTGCTAATAACTACGGTAAATATCTCTTAAAATTAATATCGAATACTCGCAGTTTTTCTTTTTTCTATTGTTATTTTTCCCCTTACTTTCAAAACCGCAATTGGCTTGTGATTAAAAAAATTTAACTAATATTTAATGATTAAGAATAATTAAGTTTCTTTAAGGAAGTATAGTTAACGCAAACTAAAATTGATACTCAGCCCAAATTTTAGGCGTTAGCCCAGAAGGGCTTTTGGTCTCGACACGGCATTTTCCGTCGAGTCACAATGAGCGTTGAATTGTCCTCCACACGAACGTGGGCACACCGGGAGCCTGAATTTTGAATTCCGAATTTTTTATTATCTATTTCATATTTTGGAAAGCTTTAATGAATTTTTGATTAACACACTCAACGATTTTGAAGCAATCAGTGGTAACACTAGACGGAAAATTAAATTTATCTCCAGCGCGCCAGACTGCCTAAAGGCAATTCTAAAGATATGCTGTTTTCAAATATTTTGTGATTTTGATGTGATGTTTAACAAATGAAGTAAGCATATGAAACGCTAAAAATAAAAATAAAAAAAAAGTTTTGTAATGCCATCTTAGTAACAAAACTGAACAGTGAAATGATAAACTGAGAAAAGATTGGGGAAAAAAAAAGAAAACAGAGAAATGTATGCCAACACTTAACGCTGCATCGGGAATTTTAAATGTATACTGCTATGCTACTTTTAAATCTCTCATTAATTTTGCTGTTGAACAGTGTATGTCGTAAGTGCGAAGAAAATGATGCTTCATAATAAAGCAAAAAAGGCAAAAAAAGTGTTTATAAGAGGGAATGTAACAGGAGATTAGTAGACTGCGGGCTCAGCGACAGCGTAAAACTCTTAACAAACAATATCGGATTACAGTTATAATGAGAAACCTTTCAATTTTTTGTTGTAGTTAATAATAATTAAAAACATCTTTGTCTTTTATTTTAAAATAATGGAATAAATGATTTATTAAGTTATTTATTCTTAACTATTTAAAAAATAATGTGCATACTGTGCATCAATTAGAAATACATAGATATGTGCATCAATAAAGTAATTTACATAAACATCGCAAGAAGAATTATCAGAAGAAGAAAAACACTAACTATCACATAAAATTTGTCTTTTGGTTTATATTTTATAACAACCTTTTTCAAGCAGTCAACCTACAGAAGCAGCTAATTAAAGTCCCAGTTTCGCATTATTATGATACTTGTTAATGAGCTAAGATTAAAATGAATTTTTTGCTTCGTAAATGATTGCAAATATCTCCATGTCAATGACTTCGAATGCAATGAAACATTAAGAAAAGTTTTGTCATAGAGATGGAAGCCCTATAGCTTTCTTTAGAGTCAGATATGTATAGATGGAGGAAAAGTTTACGTTGCATATGCAATCCAAGCGTTTCTAACTGGATGATTTACACGTGATTTCATCCTTCTTTCATAAATTTTGAAGAGAGTAGAACGTTAAAGGTTTTTAAAGATTTTATTATTATTTTATTTTATTTATTTTTTCAAAAGAACATTTAGAAGAGACTCTAGGTTATGAAACCATGCATTACCTATTCTATCCCCCATAATATCGGATTATAGGTAATAGAATTGTATCATTGTGATATAATATTTTGTCACGTCAAACTGAGAAAATAATTTGTCCGTGTTCAATATTTGCACTGACGTAAGGTTGAAAGTACACATACATTGGTAAATAGAAAAGTTTTCTCAATCACTACAAGATAATTCTTTTCTCAAATAATTTTTTGTACTTCTGTTACAGCTGTTTTATTTGAACAAATATCAAATTTCAAATCCAACTATCAAATCGCTTGGGTTTAGCAAGTATTTAGTTAAAATAATTTTGCATGCTACCATTTATGTACAAAATCAAAGTTTGAAAGGATATCAAGGTTTTTTTCCATTGGCAAAAAAAATGTTAGGTAGAAATTCTAATCGGAAAGTGCTCTTTAAAATTCATCAGATTGATTTTTAGCCATCAGGTTTGGATTTTGGGAATTAATTGTGGCCATAGTCATACTACTGATGAAACACATTCAAGAGAATCAGAAAGACCTGCAGCTCTTAAAATAGTGGGTAAAATTCATGGCATGATTTTATCAGAACAAGGTTTTATCAAACTTGAGTGTGTTATATAAATTATTATGACAATAATATTTAATAAAGCAAAATAAAGAGGGATTTAAATATTTAACTTAAAAATATTGCTAAAATATAAATTGAGGTGTAAACGCATCCTGTATAATGATTTTTAACAATAGCACAAATTATACTATTACCAGACACATATGTAAATCCATATTTTACAATATATATATATATATATTATACATATTCTACAGTACAGTATATATATATATATTATACATATTCCGCAATACAGTATATATACTTTATACATATTCCGCAATACAGTATATATACTTTATACATATTCTACAATATATATACAATTGTGCACTTTATCATTTGCGAAATTTCAAATCATTCCACATCCACCGTATTCGCCTGATCCGGCTCCTACAGATTTCCACCTATTTCAAAGCTAAAAAAAATCATGGTTATAAAGAAAGTTTTTCAATGGAAAAGTAACTGAAGTATTAACTGGGTATTCTGAAAAAAATTTTGAAAATCACTTCAAGAAGGAATAAAAAAGTTTGAGAAACAAGCAGTGAGATTGGAACCGAGTATGTTTAAAATATAAAGTGAATCAAATTTATTTTATCTGTCTTGTAATTTTGGAATATTTTAAATCCACTTTCGTAAAATAGGTTTTATAGTATATATAAAATGGAAGAATATTCAAAGTAACAACTAAAACTATTTATCACAAAAATAAGACCGGCGAAAATAGAAAAAGATACATATTGTCAATACAAATGTACTTTCCATACTTATTCTCTTTTTTTATGTTTAATAATATTCCTACGCGGAATATTTCTACTCAAATAACAAATATGAATGTTACATCTTCATGGAAACAAAAGATCATCCATAATTTTGTAATGCAATGTGTTTTGTACATAATATCTGGCACTATTATTATTATGCAACAATAATTCATTTGTTACGTACTTGTGATTTCTCAAATCTGCAATTAAACGATAATTTTTAATATTTATATTGCTTGGAATAACCTCTGAAAATGACAGCATTTAAATGAACTCAGAAATGTAAAGCCCTTCGGTAATGATTTCCATGATTTTAATCCATTAGCAACTTGAAGGTTTTCTTAAAGATAAAAGAACTAGAAGGTTTTAAACGCGCTGTTTGAGAAACGATATATATTTCATTCGTATATTGGCCACTTTTATGTTAAATAATATAACAGAAATATTGTATAGTCTTAAATCGAGGACAGAGAACCTTTCAAGTAACAAATGAAGATGGGATTAGGTTATTCAAATATGGCAAAGTAAAAAATTAAATTTTTCAGTTTAAGCAGCATTAAAAACACTACACAAAATTCTCCACCCTTTCTTTCCTTTGACATCAGCCTCTCAAGAGCACTTTTGTAACCGTGGATTTTAAGTGCACACATTCAGCAAATATAAGAATAAACCTCTAGAATAAACAAAATTTCCATAGAGAATGCTAAAAAAGGGAGAAAGGGCGCGGAATAAGTAAGGATAAGAAATGATTGATATTTGGATGACGTCACAGTATTTAGGTTGGTTTTTATTCACAACATTAGGCAGTTTAATTGCATATAATCAAGTATATATAAATATTGTTAAATGATGCATTAAAAATAAATTGGTAAATTTCAAAAAGGAAATTAAATTGTACGGATATTAATTTTCTGTTTTTCATGGACTCCTGTCGAAATATAAAAATAATATAAACAAAAACGTTCATTCTGCTTTTAAGTGTGTTCTTGCTTTAATGCTGATTTAATTTACATAGCCAAATAAAATTATTCTCCAAATTAAACGGCTTAAAAATGCATAAGTATTGGTAATAGTACTATTTTTCTGTTAATTATAATATGGAGTTTCCTCTTTTCTGTAATTTTTCAAGTGTTGATGTATTGACCGTAGGTTGGATCGGTCATGGATGCAGTCGTCGGTATTACATCGTTCAATAGAAAACAAATTGTACTTAATTTACAGTACGATTTAATGCCAAATGCCGCATCTTCTGTTCTCTTTTTATGTTATTAAGTATAACTTTAACACTTTCATACAGACTGTCAATCCTCCTACAGAACAGGGGTTTCCAAAGGGGTCACTATGGAACCCTGGAGTTGAAGAAGTTTTAATAAAAAGGGTCAATGATTATGAAGGAATCGCCTGGCGGCCGATGACTGAACACGCTAAGGCAATTGATAGGCATAATAAAAATCCCATTGATTACAAAAAAAAATAATGATATTCTAAAATTAAATATTCTAAAGCGTGGACAGCGCTGCAACAGGATTTACTGGTCTACCGCAGCGCTGCCCACGAGACTGCCGGCTATTCCCCATCAAAAATGTTCTTCGGTCGTGACCTTCGTCTGCCTTGTCATCTCTTGTTGGATCGCCCTCAATGCACCTTCATCGCCTGAGGAGTACATCCAAGATCTCCAGCCAAAGTGGCCCAGAATTTTGCACGAGAGCGGGTCAGCTTTGTGACAGAGAAGATGAAGATCTGATACAAGAGAGCTATAGGACATCGATTCAAAGGAGGTTGACAAGGTGTGGTTATGTAATCCGATTTGGCAGACGGACTTTTTCTTAAGTTGCAGTCACCTTGGGATGGTCACACAGTCCTAAGCAGGCTGAACAACGTCGTAGTTCGGATCCGTGAGTCACCAAATTCTAAGCCAAAAGTCTTTCATAAAGTCTTTCATTTTGAAAAGCTAGCCCTTTACTATGGCCACAGTACATAGTAAATATTGCATATATTTTTTTCCTTTTCCTTATTATTATTATACGTTAATTTCAGCTGAATTGTGAGTGCTCGCTGCGATACTTCAAGGAATCTCATAATGCTGAAATTATTTATTACACAATAGTGAAAATTATGCGTAACATTTCACGTCTTAAAAAAGATGAACTTGTTTCACTTTGCGTTTATTCATGTATTTAATGAACACGTTAAAGAATTCTGTATACTTTTCTCGCTAATTAAACTAAAAAGTGTCACTTCTGAAAAAATGCGCCTAGGAAAATGTAGTTCATTAGAAATTAAGAAATATCTCTCTGAAATTTATGAAAGGACATGATTAATAAAACCACTATGGCGAAACACAGCTTAAAAATATATCGTCGAACACTAACGCTAAAAATATAACTAAAATTTGCATTAAAAGCTGCACACACTCGCCATCAGAGATTCCAATTTACTATCAAATTCTTCTCAGCAGAACACATGTATAAATGTTATGATGGTTGTAACAGGAAGGCATTTATTTAAATGCCATTTCAATTTAATCTGATCTTGTTTGAAATTACACTCATCAATAAATAATAAATTAAAAGCGAATTTATGAGCCTTTTTTTTATTAAACCATATCAAATGTCAATTATTCTGTTTTATATTAAGAAGAAATCTAAATAAATGAAAAAGTAGTTTTAAAATGGTTGTGCAGTTTGAAACCGAAATAAAAGTCTGCTATTTAATTTTACTGTAAAAATTTAAATCATAACTTAGAAGAGCATTTAGTAAAACCTACTTTTTAATACATTACAGCTTCGAATTTTTTTACTTACATAATACTAGAAAGATGTTTCCATAATGTAAGAAATTATTCCTCTAAGGTTAACGCAGAAATGTCATATTATTTCCGCATTGAAGAATAAAAATTCTGCTTATTTTAAATGCAGGAAGTGCTTTCGGAAACTTCAACATTTCCAGGATAATGTAAATAAGATAGTTCTGTTCCCAGAAAACTAAGCATTTTTATTAGTATAGTGTCAACTGGCTTTGTAAAATTACTAATTTTTGCAATATTTTCTGACGTACATACCATGTTAAAAATTTGCTAATAAGCGCATAATTATTTAGAATTTTATATCAGATATTTTTAAGAATTGTGGGGACTTACATTCTTAATATAAGAAAAATGCATTTGAGCTCTTAGATATTTAATATTATACAGCAGATAATTTTTCTGATTAGCACTGCAAACATGATTTATTATATGTGATGTAAAATATTAGGATATTTATATTCTAATATACTGCATTTTCTGCTGTTAATTTTATTCATTTAAAGAGCAAAATCGAATAATTTTAAATTTGTTTATATGTATTAATGTGTCATTTCATATTAGACTGTTAAAATTTATGTCTGCATCTAGTTTATAAAAATTTTATGTAATACTACAAGAATAACTACAAGAAATATATGTATCTAGTAATCATCCAGTCATAATTTCTTGTAATAAATTACAAGAACTATATGTATCCAGATTCACAGATAGCTTGTGATTTGCTTCTAACAGGCTAGCTACATGGGAATTTTTTCCTTATATAATGCAAAGCTAGTATGTTTCTTTAGAAGATTCTGCCTGAAAATATTTTTTGAAGCCAGGTAAACTTAACTCTCAAATTTTTTGCCATAGTTTAAGACTTAACATGAATTATGAATTTCTTCGTTTAAGCTCAAAAAAGTATTAAACCAGCATTATTTCTACTAATTACCATAACACTGGGTGTAAAAGATAATCGTCGAATGGTAAAAATATTAATTTTACACCAGCAAACCGTTAAGATCGTGAATTTAACTCCTGTGTAGTGTGGTTTTTAATTAAAGTTTTATATTTTCCTCTCGAGGGAGGAGCATCTAGGGCAGGAAAAAAGCTGCTTTCGATTATCGAAAAGAATGGTTCAACCAAAGAGCATCATATTCCTCACAGGTTGACGAATGCCCAATTCACTAGGTTTGGGTACGATTCCTGAGAAAGCATGCGCGTTTGTTATTTAGTGCCTTCTTAGCATGTGGCAGAAAAATCTCTCGAACCAAAAGCATCTTTAAAGATTAATGGTAGGGAAAAATTGGTTCTAGATCATCGGATTTTATTCCCTGGAAGATCCTTTCAACTTTGTGTAATCCCCACATGCTTTACTTTGGTCAAATAATTCAAACAGTTTGGTTGCATTAACATTGCAAAGCTCACTATAATTTTTAAATAATACTCAAAACTGAATGCAAATACCAGATTTCTGCTGCTTTATTGCACTTCTCTTTCAATTAATTAAGCAGTTTAAATGGAAACGCTAATTTGCACTGCGTTAAATAAAATTTCCCAAATTCCAAAAAAAAAAAAAAAAAAAAACAACTAGAAAAGAAACTTTGTTTATGCTTGACTTAAATAACAAAGCATGGAAATCGAAATAGGGACTAAACATAAAATTTACATTTGCAAAAAATAAATAAATAAATAAAAAGAAAAAAAGGAGAAGGCGAAAAATGACAGTAAAATCTGTTGCTGACCATTAGTTTATTACAATATATAATACGTTTATTTCTTTAAGATCTTGTATTATATTATTATGAATTCCTTCATGACCTACACTTGATTACGATTTACGATTAAACGCATTTTAATGTTTGTCGCAACCTCGCTACTGACAGATGAGCAAAGGTAAATGTTATGAATAAAGGAAAAGTGTTTCCTAAGTTTACTATTGTAATCTAGTTATATACTTAAGTATATAGTTTTATAGTATATATTTAAAGACAACAACAACAAAAAAAAAATCTTGAAGGATTTCAGATTTTAAATTACGTCCAAAGGGGCGTTTTTTTAACATTTTGTGAGTTACCTTTATTTATTAAATATCACGTTATTCGCACTTAAACCATAAAATTCAGTTCAAAAGCATTATCGCAAAATAATTTTAAATTACGCATATTTTTAGAATTTCTGATACACAGTCTCGCGCACTAGAGATAAAATTGTTTTTTCTGTCAACATTGCCATTGTTCGCTTTGAAATCCTCCAGTTTGTTAATCAAACATTCGTTAAAATTTTACAAAATATGAAATCGATCATAAAACAAATTCCAAATTTCAAATTTAGGCTTCCAGATGCCCATATTCGCAGTAGGATTACGTCATTCAAAATTGGATGGCTCTAGGTACTGTTGTTTTATCACAATGCAAGAAACATACATGCAGATTCTTCATTATGGAATTTCTTCAAATATAATACAGGGCGGTAATATTTGGTGGCAACAGTTTGAAAAGTGAAACGGACATTCAGAGTGATTCGACGCAAAATCGAAAAACGAAAACATTAGTCTCTCAGGGACAAAGCTCCTTTGGACTAATAAAACCAACAATATTATGATATTACTCGAAAATATTATATATGATGGCAGTACATTTGAACATGATTTTCTTGTGCATTTATCTAAAGAAACAGCAGTATATCGATAAGGTATTTTAATTCATTATTTCTAGCAAAGATCAGCTGTATATCAAATTCTACTCACGTAGCCTGTCTTAGCCACATTATTAAAGCACGTTACATGTAACTACGTATTTACCACAAATCAAAAATTCAAACTAAATTTTTCAAGGTCGAGTTATTGTTTCCTTAAATTGAAAGATAAAAGAAATCCCACGGCTGTCTTCTCTACATAGTTACCGGCAATACAAGCGTACACAAATAATACATAATTTACTCTCACGCATACTGAGAAGACTATCAAACATAATTCTTAAAATTTGAGATTTCTGTTAATGATACAATTAGACCAATCAGTTACTGTACAGAGGAAGATCAAACGCACGCACAGAGATTTTAAGTGAATAATCACCTTCTAAAAATAAGCCACTATTAAAAAAGAACATTTTATAAAATTACAAATCACTGTTATAAAAGAATGGATAGATAAGAGTGACTTAATCGAATTAGGTCTGGAATGCGTCTAGTCCTTATACCTCTTGTAATTGACAAAACAGAAGGCCTTTTTTCATTAATTTTATTTAGAAAAGCGCATTACGCGAGCTTCAGTCCCATAAGATTTCTTTAATACACTGAGAGTTAAAACATTCATGCGTAATTGCCCAGAAGGCTTTAAATTATTTCAAATCCAATTTTCATATGCGCACTGCATTGAACGGGTTCGCTTGGGTATAATAATTTCTTCTGAAAAGAGAAAACTGCGTCATTAAATTGACTTTTTTCAGCAATTCCTCTCCAAAATGACTTGCATCTCTTGTATTAAAAAAAACGTCATAAGGGCAATTATAGAACATATTTTATGCTTAAGATCAAATGCTGAATAGCGTGTTCAGTCTTTGGCAAAAATAAAAAGTCATTTGCATCCATGAAGCCAAGTTATAAAGATACATTTATTGGATATGCAAACAGTTGGTTTGAAAATGTATTTTAAGTAAATATTACTAGCAAAATTTCTTTTTAATTAACAGAAATTATCGCATTTTCCCATGCGAGCTACCAAGTGTTATGACATAATGATCACGTTCTCCTTGAGATAATTGGTACATTTAGAACCAAAAAATAAATAACAGACACCTCTCTATCTCTCGTTTTAGTGGGCCGATTGACGAAATTTAACTTGGGCTTTTCATGTCACGAAAGCGCTACTTAGGACATGTATTAGATTTATATATAGCTTTGTTCAAACATAAGTATTCCGACACAAAACAGGACTTTCCTAAATAACTTGACGATTTTTCCCATATTTCGATTCTATGATTAAATTTAAGCCAAAGTGCAAATTTTCATAAAAATCGCAAAAGTAGTTTCTAAAAAATTAGCTCTGAAAATTTTAGCTCCTCGGTGTTAATTGAATTTGGTACGTATTTTATTAATATCTCTTTTTTTATTAAACTTACTTGATTCCTTTTTTTACAGTTCAAAATTTAGGTTCAGTGCAATTATAAGTCACATGTATTTTCCGATTTATTTATAAAATTTATATTTTAATTATAACAATATTTTTAATTATAGTTTATAAAATTTTTACCGTCACCTTAAAGTAGATGCATTTCTATTCATACTTGCGAAAAATTGAGTTTTTTATTCAAAATATCCAAAGACATACATAAATGTATATTTATCGGCTCGTTTTGAAATTTGGTATAATATTTATTCTTGGAGAGTATACAGTATACTTTTTTTGTTTCTCGCTATCAAAATACTAATACCTTTTTCATCAGTGTCCAAATTAAAAATGTAACAGACCTCAATTTTTTATCACCTGGCTTTGGTCGACTGGGTGTCGTGCCTTTCTTAGTCACCTTTATGTTGAAAAAATTTAAAGAATTATCATATTCTCTCATGCGTGCTCTTGTTATATAAAAAGCGCAGGTAGTTAGCACATTTGTTCAGCATCTAGAAAATTTGCTGATCGAATCTCGGCAAAAGCACAATTGATTTCCTTTTTCTTGTTCTTGAAAGTCTGTTAACCTTTGAAAGTTACATTAGTCTAAATAATAAAAATGTTGCCATAATCAGTTACATTACCCTCGACAATATTACGTTGCCTATTAACCTCTACAAAATTACTAGCTAAAATTTGTTTTTTGCCCATTAACCTTTACAGCTTAATTATTAAGATGAAATTATTCTTCTTACTTAAATGCACTTTGTACAACAGTGTTTAAAGTTAGGCTGATTTTAATTCAGCTAGTTAGCAATAAAACTGAAATGTGTGTACGTTTATCAGCCAGTGGTGCAATATTGTGTTCTCCTTTTCAGTAATTTTTCGCACCACTCATTCTACATTTGTGTAAAAATATTTGACCTGGAATTTTACAAAGAATAAGAAGAAAGAAAGCAATGCATAAAATTTCGCATTTTTTTTTGTATTACATTGCCACTGATCCACTAATAAGGTAATATGGATCTAAATGAAAGTGAGGTCAACTACGTGGTAAGATGACTGTGAAGAGTGGTAGGTAGGTAGGTTACGGAGGACTGAACGGGAAAATCTGAGTTTTGTTGCATGCAAAACATCTACGTTATGATTAAAATGTTTTAATAGGCTGCCCGTCAATGACAATGGGTATAAAACTGCTTAAAACTGGTAGTTCAAACCAGTCAGTATTATCTGGCTAAATGGATATTTTTGTGGTTTTCCTCCAAATATGAAATAAAAGTGAGTCAAGCAAATTACTCCTAGAAAGTTTTTCCCGAAAATATCCGCTCTCTTAAACAGATAACGCCATTTGCTTTAGCCTATCCGATTAAACTAACAAGCGATATATCTTAGTTCAGGACCAAGCTATTAACAAACAAGCAACTAGAAGGAAACCTGTTTTTCTGTATTTTACAAAGCTCTGCTTTTTGTCCGCTCTTTCAGCAACTGTCAATTGTAACATAAGCACATCTATTGACTGTGTTCTTTTACGCTTTTTCAACCTATTTCACTATGTTTTAACCGATGACGAGTGGCTGAACTGCGAAACTCTGCATTTTCCCTTCTATCCTAATATCAGCTGTTGGGCAGGCTGGTTGAGTTAATTTTTTGCTGTTTTTATCATGTATAACGCAAATATGAGGCAGTTTACTTCAAGAAATACACTGTGAAAGCACCCTTTCCCATAGAACGACAGTCCTAGTGTGTGATGTCTCCTTATCGAAATACCCAATTTAAACCAACTTGCTATGTTCAAAGTAAACAAATTTATGATCTTGTACTACTTTCAGGTGTAAAATGGTGTTTTTTCAGGTGTTAATGGTGTTTAATTTTCCATCTGCATTTCTGTTATAAAATTTATAGTCGCTGTAAGCTAAAAAAAGAGTGATTATTAAAAATACTTAAAAAGTTGAGGGTCACTGTAACAAAAATGCCAGTGAAATATTTAAGCATACATATTTTAATTATCTTTCTGCGCTGCTGCAGCAATAACCTAAATAAAAAAGAATGTTAAAATTTAGATTCCTGAGTGTGCCTTAATAACCTAAAATTAGATAAAAGAAAAATATTAACTGCTTAGACCTGCATTGACTTACCCATCTATAGTACCAAAAAAAAAAAAAAAAAACACGTAATATCATCACTTGTGAAACACGTGTTTATTCAGGATCTTAAAAACTGTACTGATAAATACTGATAAATATTTGATCACAAGAAATGTATGTAACACCAGTCAGAAAATATTGGCAAGTTCGTCTCAGAAGAACAGCACAAACATCAAAGTCAATGAAATGTGAAAACATCGCAAAAGTCACTAATTAAATTTCGACGTCATGTTTGCAGAATACTATAGAACTTGGTAGGAATGAAAATGCCCGGCTATTTTGTCACAAAATGCACTGCTTAGTCATTCTCGTTCAGGGGTATTAAAAAATACATAATTATATGAAGAAGCACGAGCACCTGCTGAAGAAAACTGTAGTACCGAATTGACGTGGGACGAAAAGTTATAATGGAAGTCTAGCAGTCTTCAATCACGCATGCCAATGTAACTCTAAATAAGACGGGAAGAGGAACGGGGAAGTTCAAAACCGGTATATTTTACAGTCTTTCTAGCCAACGTCCGTTGTCACTGTCGAAATGGAATTCGGAGCGAAAAATATAAGCGCTTGCTTCCACAATCCCCAAATAGTATATTATGCCTTTTTTATTATCCGGCAGCCAAAGGGCCAAACTCAACATCTGTCTTATGCTTCTTAAAATATAAAATAAGGGAGTAAGATTATTTACCAACGAATGATAGAAGAAGGAGTGATACATGCGTGAGTTATCAATAAATACTGAGCTTTAGGAAGAACCACTGTGAACGCAATTACAGTGAATAACTTCATGTAAAAAGCAATGTAAAAGGATCTTCTTATCTTTCCTCCGATCTTTTCTGCTATAATAAATAACACATAAAAATAATGTAATATAATCTATTTTAAAGTTTAAAATGAGTTTCGTCAAAAGTAAATAGATATTTCAGATTTAACATATTTTTGAATGGTATTTATTGCTGTAAAATAGAAAAGCTGTTCAAACATCAATATTTTCGTAAGCCAATTTTAGAATGAATACTTAGAAATCGTACTTTCACCTCTCCATGTTAGGGTTAAAAGATTTAGGGCAGTCGAAGATAAATCATAGGAATTTAATGAGATTATGACATAATATGATACTGATATTTAAGAGAAGAATTAATCATTCAATTATTTTTATCTATTGCGATCTGCAACAATGTTGACAGTTATACATGCCTATGATTGTAACCATTTCGCAATTAAATAATTGGGGCAGATACAAAGCAATGAAGATAAAAATGGATCAGATGATAATATGAATCAAAGATATTTCGCTGCGAATGTAAATGAAGGAAACAGTGCGAAAAATGGTTGTGTATGGACGAAGAACTTGTACAAGACAATTTTAAAAAAATCATTAAAAAGTTTAAATTTTAAATTCGAAAACTCACAGAGTAATTTCATGTAATAATTAGTAATTTCTTAAAAGCGACTGAGAAATAGCTGGAAATGAGAAAAGTAGTTTCCATGGTCTTACTTAATACTAAAGGAATTCAAAGTTTCATTAAAGAATTTTTTTTTTTTTTGTTTGTGTTTTATAAAAGCTTGAGTTACAGCAAAGAAAATTGGAAAAAGTAAGAAGTTCTTATGTAAATCAAATCGACTTTAGCAAAGCATGCAAAGGAAAGGTTAGTTCATAGAAGGCTTTCTAAGAGATTTAATTTATGTTATTCTAAGACTTATATTTATGTTACACACAGGACAAAATGAAGCCTTCATGGAAAAGAAACTCGAAGCCTCCATCGAGCCGTTATCTGGAAATTTAGCCCGGAAAGAACAACCAGTGTTTAGCGGTTTGATCAGTTTTGTCACTGAGGCTTTTATAAATTGGCGTAACGGAGTAAATGAATATGCCTAGTTTAGAGAAAGCTCACAAATTTATCACAAATCAGAATGCTGGATTTTATACTTTGCTTGTAACATACACTCAATAAAACTAAAAAATTACCTAATGCATTAATAAACAGCAGCAGAAGAAAATGCAGAATGTTATTTTTAGTATGAAGTACGTTTACATGGTATGTCGAATAATCGAGATTTTACTATATTTTTAATTTGCATTCCATTGTATTTCTACTGTGCTGTTGTTTTCGATTATTTTTTTGTTCCGTCTTGCAACTCATTCCGAGAGAACACCGCAGCATCAAGCGGATCGATGAGGAAACCCCTTCGCCTAAATCGTGAGTTTGGAGTGTTAGGGAATACCTCTGATGGACCCGATCTCTTCTGTAAAAATTATCCTATTATTTAATTTTTAGCTTTTTATTGAACAACGAACTCTATGCTTTTTGTTTCTGCAATCCCCCCCCAAAAGGTTCTGATTTTAGTTTATCATCTCTACTTAAAACAGTTAGCTCGTCAGTCTAGCCGAATCAATGCCGTCGGGTGTACACGCAATAGAGGGGACGGGTCGTAAAGCGTGTCTCGTCTGCAATGTCTGCCGCATTGCCAGACTGAAAGTTAGTTTCCTTGGCAGGTTGCCCACTTGGACACTTGCCAAGTTTAGGTCCGATATTGGGGAGCGGAAAATTCCTACGTTATTGGCGGGATTTGTGTATTTTTAGGTTTCTCGTGTCGCGCCGATGATGTTATTATACTTTTCGATTCCTTCAAGCGGACTATGAAGGTTAATGTCATTGGCGTGACGTAACATACAGGTAGCCATACGAAAATGACATTAGCCTCCGCAGTCTAAACATATTAAAGAAATTTGAAAAATGTATTTAAAAAATATCTAAATTAATTATGTTTTAGTGTTTTAAATATTAATCTTATTTTAATTGCTTTTTCAATAGACATGTGTGAATTTTAAAATAATTTGTTTCAGAGAAGAGATAATATACCATATACGTCGGAATATAATATACATGGCCTTAAATGTAAGCCTGAGGGAGTTTTAGAACAAAAAATGAGGAACTTACATATGACATTCCAACACTCTACTGCACAATATCGCATGATTTCATTATGTTGATTGTATTTTTTATCATTATATTAATGGGTTCACTGAAATAAAAATAAGTAAACATTTTTAAGTAACATAGTAAAATGCGTAATTGCATTATAAAATAGTGCTATATTAATTTGTTATTAATCCCCTTAACTTTAAAATGTTAGAGAAGGAGTAATAAATTTTATAAATGTTTGCTGTGGATGTAAATATGCATTTTGGAAAGCATTTTGTGGTGGAGAAAGGCTATTCGAATTAGCTAGAATTTCTTTACGTGTTTTTCCCAAAAAAATTAATATTCATACCCATGTATTCTTTTGAATCCGATATAAAAAAAGAAGTTCCTTCCTAAAAAGCACTCTTGTAAACAATATTCGTCGTACATATGCAATTTAATTTATTAGAAACGCACTAAGACAAAATCTCAATCTTTCATATTAGAGTATCTTACATATAATATATTATATGTTATAAGAACGAGAGGTTCATTTTATACATGAGACCGTCTAACATTCGTTTCAATAAAGTATACAGTGTTAATGAAGCCAAACGTAAAACTGTTAAGTTTCATTAAAATACGTTTCATTTCCTAATATATTATTTCGTTCTCGTGATTCCCAGTAATGTTTTATTGCTTCCTAAAGGATTATGTCTTTCGGCTGAAAATCTCTAAAATCCACTTGAATTCAATAAAAGTTTCCAGAGTACCTATTAATATATACCTTTTAATCTTTTAGATATTCCTACTACAACAACAGACAACTATATATTCCTTCAGATAAAAGGGTAAATGAATAGGATTTTCAGTTGAAAATTAAGAAATTCTAACTGCAAATGCAGAAGTGGAATATAGGGTCAGTTAACTGAAACGGTCCAGTCTCTTCGCCAAAATGAAAAATACATTATAGCAGTACGGAAGTCAGCTATGCTTTACGAAGGCATGGACCTTATAAGAAATAGACTAACCCAAACGGGTTTTCTCCCTCGTTTGAGGCGTTGCCGGCTGTCACCTTGATCACATCAGGAGGAGTAGGGACGACTTGCAGAAATTTAACATTGGTTGCCTATTACAGCGTGTATAATTGTCAAGAAAAGCTGGTTGTAGCGCCTCATTTCACAAATTAGAATTTCTACATATTTTTATTTTTGAAATTGCGATTTATTTTTAAAAATTTAGCATATTTTTCAAGCATAATTAACGTTCCAAATAATTATAAAGCTTATTATTAATAAATTATTATTAATAAATAATTATAAAGCTTAATTATAAAGCATGCTTTCAGGGCTGGATATTTTTTTAGCTTTTCCTATGCTATAAGGAAATTTGTAACTACTTCTTTTAGAAAATAATATTTTAAATCTGAACTAATAGAAAATTTCAAACAAGCAATTTTCTCTTGCAATTTTTATGCTTTTTATTGGTGTAACTAACTAAAAAGTACTAAAATATTTAAAAACGAATTTTTTTTAAATTCTAAATTGTGCTGCTTTTTTAAAATTATAGATGAGTATTATAGCACAATTTCTATAAAGGAATTTTATTTCAATTATATTTCATAATACAGTGTGTATAATTGTCAAGAAAAGCTGGTTGTAGCGCCTCATTTCACAAAATATCATAATACATCATAGTGATAAACACTTTTGACACCTTAAAATTTTTTATACATTTAATTCTAATATTAAAATTATATTTAACCGTAATAATTAATTTTGCTTGTATTTTATAGTGATTATTTTTTAATTTATTTTTATTTTTGCATAAGATTATTTTTATTCACTGTAAATTTAATTTATTAGCCCAAAGCGGTGGTAGCCTAGAAAGGCTGTTAGTTTCGAAGCGGCATTCTGCGCTGTTTTACTATGTGTCCGTGTCTCCTTGCAAATTGTTGTTACCAAATATCGCCCTGTATTATATGTAAAGAAATTAAATAATGAAGAATCTGCATGAATACATGTATGTTTCTTGCACTGTGACAAAAACGACAGTATCTAGAGCCATCGAATTTTGAATAATGTAATCCTCCACCCGAACCCAAGTTTTATCCCCAGTGCGGAAATTCTAAAGATATGCTGTTTTCAAATGTATGTGGTTTACCGGCGAAGAACATGATATTCAATAAATATTGGTTATACACAAAATTTAAAAAAAGGTTCCTTTTGGGCGTAATATAAAATCTGAGTGCTTCTAGAGTTTATTTTACCTTTTTTTCCCCTTCATTACGCTGAGAAAATTTTATGCTCCGAATTTTATGAATTAACAAAATGTCCACTTTAATGTTAATAATTTAATGATCATATAATCAATTTAAATATGATCGTTTTGCAATGTTATTATAGTTTGGAAAATCACTGCCTGAAAATGTTCATTAAATTAAAAACAAAAATTATCAGATCTTGTTTAATTTTACCTTATTTATTTCAAAGCATCACGTACTATCAATCTTATTTAATTTTACTTTATTTTGACGCAAAATTAAGTTCATACATTTTGTGCTTAGAGTTTTTACCTTTTACCAAAGTAAAGATGTTTATACAAGAATTACGCGCGAAATTCAGTAAAAAGTGCTTTAATGAGATATATTAAATCCTATTTGGAAAAGCCTGTGGCTTTCATAATCTCATCACTATACAACGTATCACATTTAATAATTAAAAAGAGTTATGTGATGCAAACGCCATAGGTTTCAGTGTTAAAGTAAACCAGATCGTCCCTACTCTTTCTTGTCGACATGTTGGTGACGCGCGCCCCGCCCACTGGGTTAGTCTATCTCTTATAAGGTCCATGTACGAAGGTTGCTGTCGTAAGCTTTAGTACAGTTCGGTTAGCAGAAGTGGATGTGCTGAAGGTGTATGATGGCTATTAGTAATCTGGCAAAAGTTGCTAGATATGACAGACGGCTATATCCGTTTGTCATGTCCGGCCGGATTGTAAGTGTTTGCATCTATAGTAACTAAATCCTTTTAGAACTGGCGATTTGTTGACACTATCTAATCCTTGTAATTGTTCGGAGCCATAAATACGTTTTATCATGAAAGAAATAAATGCGCTTTACTTAAAAGAAATATTTTTATTAAATAAATTTTGAAAAGGGCATATGCTTTACTATGATTGCAGATTGCTTTAAACAACTCTTAATTTTTGATTATACAGACACTAGATATCCGGATCACCAATTACCCGGTCTATTTATTCTTCTTGCCAAATCAAATAAATTAAATCTACTATTAATTTATTTATGGTTCATAATTTTTCATTGATAAAAATAATGCAAAAAGCAAAATTACATACAAAGCAGTATGTATTTTTAGTCCAAAGGGGCTTTGTCCCTGAAGAACTATTGTTTACGTTTTGCGATTATGTGATGGTTCACTATAAAAGTCCGTTTCACTTTTCAAACTGTTCCCACCAAATGTTAGAGTCCTGCATTATATTTGAAGAAATTAAATAATGAAAAATCTGCATAAATATATGTATATTTTTCGCATTGTGATAAAACAAAGGTACATAGAGCCATTAAGGTTTGAATGACGTAATCCGACTGCGAATATGGGCATGTTATAAGCCCAAATTCGAAAAATGGAAATTCTTTTATTATCGATTTCATATTTTGTAAAACTTTAACGAATTTTTGATTAGCAAACTCAAGGACTTCAAAGCGAGCTATGGCAACCTTGTACAAAAAAATCATTTTTATCTCCATGGCGCGGGACTCTGTATCGGAAATTCTAAAGATATGCTCAATTTAAAACTATTTTGCAATATTGCTCTTGAACTGAATTTATGGTTTAAATGCGAAGAACGTGATATTTAATAAATAAAAGTAAAAGACAAAATGTTTAAAAAATACCTCTTTAGACGTAATTTAAAATCTGAAGCCTTTCAGATTTTCTTTTTGTAAATAAAGTATTTTTATTTATTTTATATTTAACTAATTTAGTTTATACTAAATTAGTTAAGACAAAGTATAATTTTAATTTAAACGAATGTGTACGACACGCTTGCAATGTTTGGCAGCTTATTATAAGAATTTTATTACACGATATTGTGCAAAGATTATTTATATGTTATATTAGTAATTTTATTTTTTATACTTTTTAATACCGATTTCAAGGAAGATCCAACATAAGCACTTCATTCTTGGACGGTTTAACCTATTTCAAGGTCTTAGACGTTTTTTCCTGCCGGGCTCCTACACCGGAGTGTTATACAATTTTTACAAGAACTTTCTAACAAAAATTTTAATACAGTTTCTATTGTTATTATTATCATAAATATGCGTTTGATTATTTACGAATACAATCAATAGAATTGGAACTTTTTGTTTGTATGTTATAAATTAAGAAAACGAAATGTATTCTGTTCAAAAACGTACAAACCGTAGTTTTGAAAAAATGATTGTAAAATTAATTCAAAACTTCTTTTTTCTGGCTTTCAATTCTGCAAATTTATCAATTGTTTCTTCGTAATTAATATTCTCCAACGCTTATTCTATGTATTATACAGTTAAAGATGTTAACTTTGTTTGACTTAATGAACTTCGTAAATAGTTTTTTTACGCGTTTGACACAGAAAACGATCTTTCACCAGATGCATTCGATGCAGACAAAGCTAAAACTACACGTAATATGACTTCCCTATTCGGAAATGTTGGTACAATTTTCGTAATATTTATAAATCGTAGCATATCAGATGCCAACGTTAAATTTTGGTTTTTTACAAAGTAACAGAAACTGTAACAGTTCCTCATTGAATTCTTTTATATCAATGTCTTCACCGCACCATATTTTTGTAATGTGGTTTCTTCAGATTCAATTGATACATTGTCATTTGAGTTTGTATGAAATGTTTAAAAATATTATTAATGTCTTTGTAAATTTTGCTACGTAGTTTTAGTTCAAAAGTTATTTTGTCACCTATTACGTAAAAGCAATTTTGTTTAAAGGCTTTTTGATCCTGATCATATGAACTTCTGTCGTTTTCATCATGATGAACTCTGCATCAAAAATATTCTTCCCGTTTTCGCGATCTTTTATTAGTATCAGAATAAGTTTTTATTTCTGACGCGTTTAATACCTCCACTTCTATTTCGGGAAAGAAATTTCTTAAACAATTGTAAGGTTTCCCTTATTTGCATAAAAAATTTATTTCAAGTTTGATATTTTCCTGAACTCCTCAACTTCTCCTAGCATTTTCTCTCCAGGATGTAAATTTAAAGTAAACTGAAGTGAGTATTTAAACAGGTGAATCTTTGAGTTTATTTAGAACGTATTTTCGCTAGCCAGCGCACGTTTCGTTACTATCTCGCTGTTACGCTAGTAAGCCTCTTGGCCAATTCGGATTATCGTCACGCCTGTTAGGTTTTTGTTGAGCCAACCTGTTAGACGTCACTTAACGTGCTGATCCAGCACTATTCTATCTTAATTTTGAATTGATTTATATTCTACATTTAAGTTTCGCCCCTAGTTGACGGTGTTTTTGCAAACATGAAGATCGTGCCTTTCTGCTCGAATTTGAATTAATAAAGGGTTACTTTTCACTCTTCTTCTATGCTGGTAATTCATTTACGCCTGTGCGAGAATTCGACAGGTTCATTTGAGGGTGTACTTCAGTTTATGTTGAATAACAGAGACAGATCTTACGTACTAACGAAACTAAACAAATTGTCAAAAATACTTGCCGCTAACGAGATTTGCATAGTGGGGTCCTGTAAGGATATACTGCTCGCATTTATTCTGGAAAGAATTTTATCCCAAATAACTGTTAATAAAATGAATTAATTGTTAATATTTTTGTTATTTCTTGGGATTCCAGTTTTACAGACTATTTCTGAGATTCATCTAGAGATATATCAAGTAAAGCATTTTTTTATTTAGTTGAACCCACAGTGAATTACTTTAACTGCATCAACTCTGCAAGACAACCTAGTAATGCATAATTTTTTGTACTGTAAAATGTTTATTATTTGCTGCAAAACGTTTTTCTAAAGTGCTCCATCTATGAGTAGACGCGGAAAAATGTCATAAACGTTCTCCAATAAATTAAAATGTGTTATTGCTTTCAAACATGATTCACTAGCACTGCTTTATATCAGATTTAATTAAAGTTAAGCAAAAAGAACGTAGTGGACTGTTTGACTATGTTTTTTAGTATGGTTTTGGAGCCCATGGTATTTTCCAAACCGTATTGTTGTAGCTTTGTCTTCTACAGTTGCAAATATCCAGACCTAATATTCCAAGATCCTTTAAAACTTCATTTTATAATAATTCTCCTGTGCGCGAGTAAATTGGTAAAAATCCAAAAATATCTCTGTTGGGATTCTATCTTCTGATACATAACGTAATATAAAAGTTAACTGGTCTACTTGTTCAATATCAGGGTAGAGTCAATTATAATTGAAAAATATTTGGCGGCTTTAACTTCTGACACGAATGATTCTAAAACGTTTTTATTCACTGTTTCAATAAATTCATCGCAAATAGTTGACGAAAGATAACTCACGCTGCTTCTTCCAGCTGACACAAAATTTTATATACAAAGCTAAGAACTCATCAAATTCTACCAAATATTCTTGAGCTCCTACGTAATTTCCACTATGGGAAGCAGAAAAGAGTTCATTATTGCCCCGAAATGCAAGAGAATATTTTAGCCCAAAACTTTATTGTTGCTACCACCCGTATCAATACTTTTCTCCAATATTTTTTCTTCTGAATACTATTTTTCAACGATACAATTATACGTCTCTCAACTAAATTTCTTGCCATTAGAATTTTAATAAAATGTCTATGATCAGTAAAAGTTTCGTGTTCTTGCACTCTTACATTTGTATTTTTCCAGTCAGAGTAATCCTTCTCTAAACGTTGTTCGTTTGATCGAAAATATCTTGCAAACATAGCAGTAAATTGCTTTAGATTTTGGACTGTACACTTACCATTTTCGTTCAACCTTTTTACCATGTGCTTTATTGCGAATAAAAATATTTTTTCTTTAATGACCGAGTTACAGGTTTTCCATCTTCTGTTACTACTATTTAGTGGTTTGTCTAAACGAAATATTTGATGGTGATTTATTTTTAAGCAAATAATGATGCGTGTGAGTTGTTAAATTTAGAGGCCACAAAGAAATGCCCAAATTTTCTAAAACTAAAGGATCATTGTTAGGTACATATTCTATATTTTGAATTTCTTCTTCATCACTTGCATTTTGTTTTCTCTCTACAATACCTGGTATGCCTTCTAAGTTTTTCATTTCTCTCACTTCAATTTCGGTTTCATTGCTTTCTGTCATTTCTGCGTGTACTTCCTGGTTTCCAGAATATTCACCAACTTCTTTTACTATAATCTTTGCTTCAGGCTGAACCTGCGCATCAATACTATCTGTTTTTGTATTAATAACATATTTAAAGAGAGCAATTTTTTTTTGCTTAATTGTTTTTCCTGCATTTTCCTCTTGTGGTTTCTTTTTTCGGCACCGGAAGATTTCGGTGACGATAATTCATTTTATATAATTTATTATATAAAAAACTACTTCAACACTTCAACTATCTAATCACTTCCATAAATTTAATATTTAGAGCCAAAAATCGTCTCTCTGCTCTTGGTATGTTTAATATTTTTATTAGGCCAACCAGCAGCCAAGCGATAAAGTCCCTGAACACTGGTGGTTCGGTCCGAGGTTCGAATCCCGCAAACGGTCTGGCTGCATGGGAGTTTTCGTGGTTTTCCCCATGTGTAAGTTGTTAATTCAAGCTAGTTTTCCTTAGAAAGTCATCCCTCCCTTCCTGGAAGTGCCTTAAGGTGAAACACGTAAATAATAATAATAAATAATGTTTTTACTAGACTTCTGCTCACTATGCAATACGCGCCTAAAATCACGCCCCACCTACAGATCAGCTAGTCAGCGAAATGTTGTTCATGTACAGTGGATCATTTATACCAGTACATCTTAATAAAAAAAAACCTGTAGACTTAGATTAAATTTAAATTGATTATATGGATAAACTTTTATTTACTTTTTGAAATAAAAAGAAATTTTTATAAACTCTTTTACATTTCTTTATCAGAGTTGAGGGTTTGACCAGGGCCCCCAAAACCGGGCCGTAGACATTTGTCTTATTTTCTATGCTAGGTCCGGCCCTGCCTTCATTTCCAGGAGTTGAAATAATTTTAAAAAAAAATTTCAGTATTTTTAGCAAGTAAAACGGGTGACATCAATTAGAAATTTTTTAATTATAAAAATATTTCTAAATTTTGGAAAATCAAGAATACATTTTGCTCCTGAAGATGATAAACATGTGTTAGATCAGCCTGGAAATCAATAGAGTTTTATTTAAAATCTGTGCCATGTTAAAGCTTTATTTTTATTTAATCCAAATTAAATGTTCCCTTATCAAGCGCGTAGCTTATAAGATTTAAATTCACAAACTTGCATTCCTCAGAAATACATTTTTAAGAATTATTTTCTTTTTCTCTTACTTAGTGACAAGAAAGTGTAAAATATTCTTAAAACATGCATCCTTCATATATTCGAAAAAATTACATATATAATTTTCAGCTTTATGTCTAAGCACTTTGGAACACTTTATCATTGCTACTATTCATAAATTTGATTATTAATATATGTTTGATTGATTCTTGATGCCAAATTGACATCAATGAATTAGCTACGTTATACAGAAATTACAATCAGCTCAACATCTTTTCTATGTTATGATTAAATGTTATCTGAACTAAGATGTATTTAAAATACAGTTCTGGCTCATCAGATATTCTAGACAAGCCTAGCAATGGCGATAATTCTGACGACGGATTTAATTTACCATGTATGTAGAATAACAATGGTGACTAATTAGTTTCCTTAAAACAGGTTAGAATTTGGAAAATATTCATTCGAAGTAAAATTTCTTTAAAAAATTCGAAATATTACATGTAAGCTGGCAATGGTTTGGACCAGAACTTAGATAACAAGAATTCTAAAATTATATTTTCAGGTGGAGTTAAGAAAAATTAACAAAATAATTTCAGCATTCGTGAATTTTGAATAATTTGGAAAATGCGAAAATATAGGGCAAATGCCTCACATAACTCTCGCTTGTATTAGTTCTGCTTTTTTTGCCGCCCAGTTGGTATAGTGGTTAGGGTAGCCTGACTGTGATACCTGTAACTGTGACTGCGATACCTGATTGTAACTGTCCGTCCCTTCATAGGAGGCGATGATGGCCCACCTCTTAGGTGCCTCCATAATAAAGAGACCATCACATCTGGCCTTGTAGTGATCAATGGACTGTGTTACACTGTAGCTGTTGACAATCTGCCATTGGGGGGGGGACGACTGGCCGAGCGGTAACGTCGCTGAACACTAGTAGTTTGGTCCGAGTTCGAATCCCGCGGACGGGCTGGCTGCATGGGTGTTTTCGTGGTTTTCCCCATGTCTAACGTGTATACGAGCCAGTTTCCCTTAAAAAGTCCTCCACGAAGGCATCCCTCCCTTAAGGCAGATAGCCCTCGAGCGCTTTGCCGTAATCTAATAAATCAAACCAAACCAAACCGTAATGAGGCTTTACTACCTCGCTGTGAAATAAAGTGGTGCTATGCACTTGTAATGAGTTAATACTAAGAATAATCAGAAATGTGTAATACATACTATTCTTATTTTATTTGAAAATTATAAAGTCATCAATATATATTCGTATACAGCTTTTAAACTGTGTGAATACAGCAGCTTTTAAACTATCGAAAATACTGATTGGTTTGCTATTAGGATTGCTTATTAGATTAATTTTCCTCTCTCTTTTTTCCCACGTTCGGCGCAACCGAGTGACACTGTATAAATTTGTAAATAAAAACAATAGCATATAAATATTTAAAGATATAAATTATAAAAGAAATTTCAAAGAATTAAAACATTAATTATATGTGAAGCAAAATATATAAATATGCCACTCATTCGATGTTATATTCATCTTTTATTCTCATATTTTGAACTAAAATAGCCAGATATGAATTAGCAGTACATACGTGTCAAATGTTGCAACTTATGTTGTTATTTGAATTCTTAAGATTCGAATACATTTAACGTATTACAATGCTTTACACCAGGCTGAAATTATATTTACTCTTCGTTAATTACATTAAATATTTTTATTATGTTGTATAGCTTTTTTCAGCAAATTCTTGCAGCTCCCTTTTAATTTATACAAAAACAGTAAAATATTATACTGAAAGAAAATATTTTATGTCGAAAGCTGGTATTTCGTTTCTTATCACGGACGCCAACCGACTGTATTAGAAAATTGTACAGCGTATCATTAAGCATTATTTTTTTTTTTTTTTTTTTTTTTTTTTTTTTTTTTTTTTACAGTATCAGTATAAAAGGAAAACGGTATTTTCCAAGGAATAATAACCCTGTTCGAAGTCCGCTTTTAACTTTTAAACCAGGTCAAGGTCAGTCCCATCATGCTCCCCTTTAATCGCTAGAATTAAAGCGCATGCTCTTGAAGTTACCCGTTCCCTTTAGTAGGGGAATTTCCATGCTTTAACACTGCTTGCAATCAGGTGGAATTATAAAATCATAAAAAAATTAATGTTTCCAAAATTAGGAAAATCAAGATATTTTTAAATAATGAATGATTGATTAAGTGAAATAATTAATTAAGAGTCTTCGACAATTTGGTTTTAAAAAAATACCTCTGAACTGAGATTTGAATTTATGCAGCTTTTAAAATGAATAATTCTTAACAGTATTAAAGAAAGCAATAAGCAAGGATTAGTTCGCCTCTACTAATGTAAATCAGCATGTATCAAACCTTTTTCAAGCAAGGACCACTTACGAGTATATGAATGAAAATATTCAACTTTACTCTTGCTCTCCTGCAAAAGCAATTTTTATATCCTTGAGCACAGCACATATTGTAATAACGAAAACATTCGGGTATCATATTTCAAAGAAAATATTCATTTTGACCCTCTCAAATCCATCTGAATGATGTTTTTGCGTGATATCTGTACGTATGGACAGAATAAAGGACTCTTTTTCCTAAAACGGACTGTAAAATGCAATCAGAAGAGATTTTTCTTTTCGTGACGCCTGTACATATGTATGTATCTCATATAACTAAAAAATGAATAGGCGTAGAACGTTGAAATTTTGTTATGAGACTGCTATAACATGCAGTTCTGCATCTTGCTTTTTTTTTTTCGTTGCAATCGGCTTCGTTGCAATTTGTATACGTATTCTATCGTTATAATTAAATTCCTGTTCCTTGAAGATGATATATGACAAAACTTCTCTAATAATATATATACAGTGTGAGTATACTAGAAAATTAAGTCTTGATTATCTTATCTGAGGAAAACGTATAAGGGAAAACAGATGTGTAAAATTGTAAAGCAGACAAAATGTTAATTTAAAATGTTTGTACGGGAATACGAAACAAGTCATAACAATAGTGTAAGCTTTAAAATTAAAAATAATATAATACGTGGAAGGTAAAAACACGAAGGAGAGATGTAAATAGCAATAAAAAAGGTAAAAACAAAATATTAATCTCCCTTGTTTATCATTTCAAACAGAACGTGTCAAGGGGAAGTATTTGAAACACTAAATCTGGTCGACTAATGAGTTGCGAATAATATGTTTCGTTCCTCGGTGTAATTTGAGATTTTAACCGTTTTAAATAAATTTCCGTTTTTGAAAAATAAGAACACAGAGAGTCTTAAACTGGTCTTCAACCAACGCTACATGTCATCTGTACTATGAGAGTAAACAAAGGTTCGCCACACTATATGGATACACTTGTAATATAGCCACATTCATATAACACTTTGGAAAAACCACGAAACCCTCATGCATCCAGCTCATTTGCCTAGAATCGAATTCAGTTCGAACTACTAGTGTTCAGCTCGGGCGCATGCACTGAGAGCATATTATGATGTTTTACTATTTAAATAAAAATTTTATGTCTTTTTATTAAAAGCTATCTTTGCTTTATCATTTTCCGCTTAAGTGCATTTAGAAACCCCTAAAACTTTCTAATTTTAGAGCTCTGAATAATACGCAAATACAGTTCCTGTTCAATAGTTGTACTGCAATATTCCCTGTTTTAACATATCAGATGGAGGCATTCTGAACCCAACTACGAGCAGTTACGTTAACTGTTTAAAAAGTGAATTGGGGCGATGTGAGAAGCATAACATTCCTTACTCTAATATAAAACGTTTGATTTTCTGATATCAGGTTATGCACTCAAATCAAATTGTAAATAGTTATTGTTAGCCAAATTTAAATTTATTCTGTGAAAAGTTTTTAAAGGCAATCCTTCAATGAGTTGAGAAATTCCAGCGTCCTTCCTAAAATGTTTCTTTTTTGTCCACTTACAAGAAGATAAACACCAGCATAAAGCAGAAATTACTTCAGTGATAAGATGAGAACTGATGGCAGTCGTAAACATCCCCGATATCACCGAGGGGCAGTTATATGTCAATTCCATTCGCGTTAACTGTTGACACTAGAGAAGGCTGCGCAAGTGATACTGACAGATCAACAGAAAATCAGCTGTAGATAATCAATGAGTATATGATGGACAGTAATAAAACCGTCAAAGATCTAAAGCAATAATATTTTTAGATCTTTGCTGAGATGAAGACTGTGAATTTTCTCCCTTTGCCTCGAAATTATTATCTTGACATTAAAGAATTAAGTGAATTCAGTTAAATAAATCTGCAGGTAACAGTATTTCCTTGTAACTGATAATCAATTATTAAAAATAATACGTACAAAACCAACAAGAACGAAACTAATTTTTTCTATTTTATATTAAAATGAATTATGATAAAAATTCTGATAAAGTTTAATTTTTGCGTGAATAAAATAAATCTTCTCTGCAAACATAAGCTTCTACTAGACCTACTTGAAAGTCTGGTTAGCGACTTCTCGTTAAGACTAGAAGATGAATTTAACAGGAAAAGAGTGTAAATGACCCTTTTAATCGAACTCAGTTATTTACCGACGACATGGTTATACGTACTTACAATTTTACCATCCGTTTGTGGTAAGGAACTTAAAGATAATGGTAACAAGCCAAATTTAAAGATAAGGTAGTAGTTCAAGACAACACAAATTAATCTAACCTAACATGTTGACTCAGAAACCTACACTGGATTGATATTAAACTTCGGCGGCAAGAATGTGAAGCCGAGATTCAGAATTCAAACTGCTGGTAGAAACAACAACGTGCGCATTTAAATAGTGAAAACACACTCTGACTAATCTTTTCGTTACTTCAGTTTAAATACATTCTTGTTCACCCTCATTTACAATCTCGCGAGAAAACGCGAGAGAAGCAGTAAGTGATAGAAAAGGCTAACAAATTAAAATATCTATTAGTAAAAATAATATAAACCTTATAAACTGAAAGCTTTTACAACAAATGTTCACTCCAGTCTACTAACTACTGAAATAAAAATCTGTAAGGTATTAATTACTTTATTCTTCTACGGTAGCATAATAAAGTTATATTAACTACAGGTATAAAGGATTGAAAAGACGAAGATTTACGAAATTTATAATAATGATCTTTAATCACTTGGTATTATTTACTATAAAAATTAACCAGTGGGATCAGTTGGCAAATTAACTGGAAACATCCACTGAAGTGTTCACAATATGTTGTAACGAAAAGCAAAAATTTGATAACAAGTCACGTTTTCATAATATTTAAAATACGAGTTCCAATTTCTAACATTTTGCGCATTTTGTGTAAAGAATTTTTATGGTTAGCAGAACAGCATGTGTATTGTAAAGACGAAAAACGTGAGTGTATTGTAAGCATGTGTATTGTAAAGAGAATTAGGAAGTAATTTTTATTACTTCATAATTCTCTCAATATTTTTTGTGTTAAGTACGATTAGAAGAATTAATAGTGTAGAAAAATTTATCACTTCATTTCTTCAGTTAATATCAATTATAACATCAATATATTATTCAACTAATGAACAATGATGAAAAGCCAGTTCACGTTACGAGCTAGAAAAATATTAAAAGGATGGTAGGTTATTTTTTTTTTTTTGTGTGTGTGTGTGTGTGTGTGTGCGTGTGTGTGTGTATGAACGAAGCCACCACAACTGTCTGCCTAATAGAAGTGACGCTTTCGTGAAGAATGTTTGGAGGGAAACTGGATTGTATTCATGTTACATATTGGGGAAACTTCAAAAGCTAATCATGCTGCCATCCCGTTCGCCTGAAATCGAACTCACCAAGTCAAACTACTAGTATTCGGGATTTTTAACCATTCGGCCATTGATGGGGTTTAAAAAGATGGGAAATTATAAATGTCTCAGAGATAATGTCCTCTTAAGTTTTAAAAATTAAATATTAAACATGACTTCAGGCCTTCAACCTTTTGGGCTACCGACCCGCATCGTTTGGAATTTTTTAACGCCAGCTGTTTTTTATAGACATATACATCTGTGAGCTTTATACATATTTGTAATACTTTATACATATATCCATATATAATACCTAATACATATATACATATATATGTGTATGTTATAAGTATTTTATATATTAATATGAAATTATGTTGAATTTATTTAATTATCTTAAGGATTTTTAAAGAGTATGTACTTTAAAAATTTATTTATTTAACGCGGATTCATTATCAGCAAAAACTTCAGCAGTCTCAATATAAAGTAACAAAATATATTAATTTTTCGTTTTCATAAAAATTGCAAGAATAAACGTAATAATAGTAATAGAATGCTAGAAAAAATTATGATGCGACAAGAGTACTTTAACATTACTTACGTATCAAGGTATTTTGAGTTAAATGTAAAATTAAAAGCTTATCGGTACTGTAATTAAGAATTTGTCAGATGTCGTAAATGGTAAGTTCAAGTTGTCAACTTTTTATCAGTTTTTCAAATGTAAATCTACAGCAGTAAAATTGTATTTTATTGAATATAAGTTTGCAAAAATATTATGCGGAAAAAAGTGAAACTCACGCATTTAATGTATGTAATAACAGTAGATAGATAGACTATATTTAATCTTATATTATCACTATAAAATGATTTCCCCAACTGCGGTGATCTTATAACCTTACTCCTCTTCCCCACAATACCTTAAACCCCTAAAGGGCCAGTATTGCAAACTTAGAGAAATAGTGCTCTTCATCTTTGATATAAAGTTACAATGAAACAATTGCATCGGAAAATGTTTAACTAATCACACAAGAGAAAAAGAGAAATATTAGCATCTAAAAAACATTATGCAACTACTAGCAATACATATAAAGAAATATTGATATGTTTAAGGTAAGTATTTGGAACTTACGTTTTTAAAATAATTTCGGTTACATGTATGAAACATATACGATTTACGGAGATCATTGCCAATGTGTTCGTATATTTTCACAAATTAAAAACTAAAGATTACTAACATTACAAATTAATTTTTAACACCAGCTCTTGTTTTTAGTTACAGAACTTCTTATATTAGTATATAGTGAATATATATATATATCTATATATATATATATATATGTCACTATTCCTTACGAGTCAGCACTAATGCGGAAACAAAGTAAAATATCAAAAGTACCCTCAAGTAAAGTCACAAGCAGGAAACATCATACGTGTCACACTATGACACTGCAAAAACAAAAATTTATGACGCAAATATCTTCTGAAATACATTCATTTTTCTGGTACTCTTGGTTGTTGTAAAACCAACATTGGAAGGAGATAAAATTAATTTAAAACTCTTTATTAAACTACCTCAAGGTTTCCTTCGGATATTGCGCGATTTCAGTTGCAATCTACCACAGTAACTAGCAAAGAGAGTATTGAGATATAAACAAATATTAGCATGTTATTTTTCTTTATGCATGTGAAAGTTACTTTTATGCTTTTTTATACTACACTCTATAGAGCAATAAAGTTACCTCGATTACTTTTTATTTATAATGAGAAAGCGAAAGTGATGTTGGTTAGAGCAGCACAACTAAATCTCTTTTCAAATCCTTTCCTTTAAGGTTACAACTCGGCTAACAGCCTTTTGCATACAGACCTAAATTTTATTATCAGAATTCTCAATTTTCTTCCAAAAATAAATTATTTTCAGCTTTGGCTTAAAATGAGACTTTTTCTTTTCGCTTCCGGAAACTATATTATTACACAATTGTTTTAATTTTAGTTTATTATTGGTGCACATGCTTTAAACATAGTGAAAATGAATCTCTGAAGTATTAAATATATGAAATTTATAAAATTACTCTAATATTTTGTAAAAACAGGTATTACTTAAGTGGAAGGTTTAAACAAAAGAATTTTCATACTTATTAATTGATTAATTTAGAACTCTTAGAGGCCATTATGCCACTGTTACTGGGCTATTTCTGTGTATTATTAACAAAAGCTTCTGAATTAGTTTTTGCATTTTTTAGAAGATCACACAGAAACACGAGCTAAAAAAAAGTGGTTTGGTGAAATGTTTCGATACGAAATGATGAAATCCTGCAATTTTAATAAATCGCTTTATGTGCTAAATGCTCTTTATATTTTAGTTCTTTCAAATTACTTGCGCTTCATGAGTTACATTGTAAAGAAGCTTCCACGTTAATTGCTAAAAAGAATTTCTTGAATGAGAAATGTGGTAAAGATTATTTTAGTTCTCAGCAATAATACATGTATATGAATCAAATTTATGTACACTGATTCATTAAAAATGTTTAACAAAGTAAATGTATCCCTAAAAAAATGCAAAATTCATGATTGTTTTTCTTCAGCGTGGTATTCACCAAATTCATCACCGTGGGAACATATTCCGCACCATTAATTTAAATCAAGACTACCATTTAATTAGAATTGATTTTATACAGCATATATACAGATTTTCTTTATTAAGTGAAACATTTTTAAAAACTGTCCTTCAGCGTATATATTGTTTGTTGGCACAGATGGGCTTAAATGACCTTGAAGTTTTATTTCGTATTCCATATTCCTTTGAAACTATAGACAGTTCAGAATTCTAATTTGTATTTTGAGCAGAATACTTATCAGTGTACTTCTGCTTAAATTCTAAAGGAAAGTAGCATTAAAGTTATTTAAATATAAAAAAATTAACAAGTACTACCTAAATTATAAAAATAATATTTCGCAGATTTCAATTGCAAAAAAAAAATATATATATATATTTTTCGTGAAATCAAAAAATCCTCTAAAATTCAAGGAAATGGCACCGCTGTAAAATTATCGCCCTCTCGCCACTCTAAAAATGCCAAATAACGATCTTCATTCGTTGTTGAGGATCTTGACCTGGTCTTCTCGATATGGATCTAGTGTCCTAAATTGTTTCCACAAATTACAGACGAACCTGGGCGTTACATTGAGCTTCCTGCGCCTGTGATTAGCTTGCCTCCAATCTACCGACAATTCTGCATCTCATTCCATCATCCTTGCGTTCGTGGCTATTCATTTTATCTTATACCTTATCAAATTTCTAAATCTAATTCTTGCGAGAACCACAGCTAATGTTGCGAAGCAGAACTAACACACAAATCGCCGAAAACCCCTCGTGTGCTTATATCCTCTCTGCTACCACAGCTCAGCAGTTAATGCACGTGCAAACTTACATATTCGACTCTAAATATTTCTTTAATCTTTCGGCGGCATAATTAGTACCTTTGATTCCAAACGTTTCGTAAAAATAGACATAATTTGTAAATTCCCTTAATTTTGCACACGAGTGTACGTCTTGTGATTCAATTTTAGCATCCCGTATAAAAATGGACTCTGAAATACAGGGAAATCTCGGAGTACAAACGCCTCTCTTCACGAAAAATCCGGTTCACGAACAAATTATCTGAACAGGAAACGCCTCAGATGACGAAACAAGTCTTGAGTTTTGAACACTCAAGTCGGCAGCATATGATTTTTATAGGTGTTTTTAGGTAGCCTGCGCCATAAAATTAGTAATCAGAGACTTCTGGAAATAATATCATTTTAATAATTTTCCATTTCTTTTCATTAACAAAACCTGGCAGAAACTGACTTACAGAACCGTGAATTTATCCTAGAGGAGAAACCTCTAACCAGATTGGATTGCAGGGAGAGGCTTTGAAAGTTTTAACACTTATAACGTCTTTTAATTATTTATGGTATCGTATTTCTAGCCAAAACTAGGAAGTTAGCAATGAGAATGTGAAAGTTGTTACTAGAGGACCATAAAAACGGTTTCAACAAGAAAGAGCTAATAACAACTTCAGCCGTAGCGAAAAAAAAAAAAAAAAAAAAAAAAAAACTGGAGGGGGGGGGAGTAAATGTTTACAAAATTAGAAAAAATATTACCCTAGTTTCTTGATTGGCGAAATTTGTGCAAAATGGGACAAGATGCAAAATTTTGACCTATCGATACTCTCATGATAAATCAGTAGCAGGCTTCAGAATAAGCATTTTCAGTGGCAATGACATATCTCACTTCATAAACATTTTAGCCCACCAGCGGCCGAGCGGTAAAGTCGCTGAACACTGGTAGTTCGGTCCGAGGTTCGAATCCCGCGAACGGGCTGGCTGCATGGGTGTTTTCGTGGTTTTCCCCATGTGTAACGTGTATACGAGCCAGTTTCCCTTAGAAAGTCCTCCACGAAGGCATCGCTCCCCTTAGGCAGATAGCCCTAGTGTGCTTTGCCATAATTAAATACACCACACCATAAACATTTTAAAATGTAGGCAACATCAAATCATATTACGCAAGTTTTGAGGGAAATAGAGGCTCAGGGAATCTCAATTAGGGTCGTGCGATGCTTATAGATAAAACGTTAAAAAAGAATGCCTCTAAACACAATTACCTGATGCTTTTATGGAAGCAAATTTCGTATCCAAACACCATCATTTTCCACTTATGCCATCTACTCTCTTTTGTACAGGTACAGTAAAATTAAATTCAATTTTTGTCTGCTTTATCTGTTTAATATTGTGATTTAGTTTTTCATTTATACTGACTGATCTCCATTGGTTTTAGGTTATGAACATATACACAAAGTATTGTTGTAAAATTTTACGTAAATACTATAAAATCATATATGATCCAAGAATGAATTAATCCATTTTATATTGTTTCCTATTGGGAAAAAATTGTTTCGGCTGACGAACAACCTTCAAGGATGAATTAAGTTCGTGATCCGAAGTTTTATTATATTTTTTGCAAATCTGTTCATTAAAAAACACAAAACGTATTCTAACAAAAAGAGCAATTTTTTTTAAAGAAGTAGAGTTTGCTTGCCCAAAACAGTAACATATTATTCATAAATGTATATATTACAGCAAAAAATAATAACTTGCAAACTCTAAAGCTCTACATACTGCGATCTCCATGTCTTCGAAAAGCATCATACAATTTAGATGAAATCAGATTACATGCAATATTTAAAATTTGGGCTCTTGAAGCAAAATAAAAGATACGCTATGAAATTCTGTATCTGTCTGAGCTTTTTAACTTTTTAAAAAATAAAAGAATAAGGGTATTTCTTTTGAATCAATGTTTTTGAGTGTAAAATGCCGTCGCGATTAATAATAAAATATAACTCACTTATTTTATACATTATATTGTTATAAATTCAAAATATTTACGTTACGAACATTGCTACAGAATATAAAACTTGATCATAAATTTTCTAACTTTTAAGTTCCAATAAGATATCTCATAATAAACGAGGTTCATTCTATTCACAATTTAATATCCAATCTTTTTTAATCATTTATTAATAACTACGAAAATAAAAAGTTTAATCATATTTTTCATTTTGAAGCTGTGAAAACTTTTAAAAGATACATACTTTTACACTATTAGTGAACTTTGATGAAAACTAGCTTATGTTCCCGAAGATATTGTTTTTACATTAATATTAGCAATTTACGATTTCCTTTCGAAACAAGAAATAATCTACGAAAACATGATCTTATTTAAAATTTTATATCTATTCCTTTATTGAAACCTATTACCTGAAAGTTTCACAATAAAAAATGTTATCAAAATTCTTAATTATACAGAAATTGCGTAAAAATTAATCAAATAGCTGCAGTAAAAATTACATTTTAATATTATACTTATTCTAAATCATTCTTAATTATTTTAAGATCGGAACTTTCTCTCAATAGTTAAAAAGAAAGGCATGTATTTCTTATTCTTCTTAAACTGTAAAATAAAATGAAATATGAAAAAAAAAAAAATTCAAAGATGATTTAGAAGAAGCATAAAATACTGCGAAGAGTTTTTAACTCCATACGAATGCAAATATTTATCATAAGCTCAGTGCTAGCAATATCATTAAATATTTTACATACATCGTAAATACTGAATATTTTATATTTTATACCGTACATTTTATGGTATAAATATTAAATATTTTGGAGTCAAAGAAGAATTAAATATTCCGTTGCAATATTACCTATGTAAAAAGGATTTTAATTTTTATTATAACACGCTCTTATGAAAAACAAATGCTTAGTTATTTGTATACAAGACTACATTGCTATGGAATATTGCTATCGTTTTTTCTGTCGAGTAAACAACGAAACGTTTTTTCTGTCGAGTAAACAACGAAACGTTTTTTCTGTCGAGTAAGTAACGAAAAATAGTAAGGTATATGTTTCGCTTACCTGTGCTCTTTCAGCCGCTTCTAAAAATTGTACACGACTACCTGATGAGCTCGCTGATTGGCTGCGAGGGAAAAGTATGTTTTCCATTGAAGCTTTCTAGAGGAAAGTGTTCAACTGTTGGATTTCTCAGATGCGTCACTTCACTTGCACATGGTTTTCCCAAAGTTTAGTTTTATAACCAGAAAAATTACTGTTCTTTACGCAGTCGGATGTCCGTTTATATTATTTAAATGGCTAAAGAACACAAAACTGTAGTTTAAAATGTTTGTTTTAGATTTCCGTCCGGCCACGTAGTCACTCTGTAGGAAATAGGCTAGGAATTTCAAGTCATTCACTGACTGGAAAGGAGTGATGTTGTATATCCCCGAAACGCAATGAAACGAAAAGTGCTCACGTCATTGTTGTTTCTTCTTCATTTCATTGATAGATTTCCCCAGTTTAATGAAAGTGAAAGAATGCCGTATGCAGCTGAAAGTAGGAAAATTTTTACAAATGAACCATTTTGCATTTTGAAATATATTTAAAACATTAAACATAGCTTAATTTAGAACTTATGTATTAATTAACATCGAAACTTGATAATGGCTAAAATTAAAATTTGAATTTAATGTATTAAAGTTTACAAAAAACTCATGCAATGCTAAACTAAGATAAAATATTTTTTCCAAAGATTAAAATATATTGTAAATTTAAGTTGAAATTTTGATATTTTTAAGACAAATTAACGTTGGTTTTAAAAGTTGATTACAAAACACTCTTAAACAATAGCTTTTTTTCTACTTAAAACAATTTATTAGAACAGGAATATTAGAAATTATTATAATAACTGTGAATTTACTTTTGTAAAAATGAAATAACATTTTGGAGAACTGTCACTCTTCTTTAAAATCATGTTATTTAAATAAGCATAGTAAGAGTTTTAGTTGAGTTCACAGATACGCATTCAATTTTGATTAGAAATTGTAAATTTTATGACAGTTAATTAGTACTCTACGCAATTTTTGATCTTTTGATGGTCATCAATCAGCTCAGCTCGCATTCCAGTAACGCACCGCAGAGGTTGAAAACGAACAGACCTCACATTACAAATTCACCACTAACAGATATCGCGCGTATTGGGAAAGAAAGAAGAAAAAATAATTAAAGAAATTACTCTAAAATAAAAGTAAAGTAAACAAATTAATAATAGACCTAGTCCCTTAATTAGCAAAAAACTATTAAAATAATAATTTCATTGCATTTCTGGATCGAAATCCATATTGTCAAACCACTTGGAATATTCTGCACAATTAAAAATACTTTTAAATTCTTTCCTCTATATTTACGCTTTTGATACAATTAAATATCAAAATTTAATTTAATATTTATTAGATCTATCTCATTTAAAATATTGTTATTCGAAGTTCCACTGTCTGCCCTATTTTTTAATAAAATGATACTTAAAATGTAATTTTTGCGAAAAGCAATAAAAGAAATTTTGTAAGTGATATTTATTATAAATTAGAATAAAATGAATCATTTATCTGAGTTCTATCTAGTTCCTTATGTTTGAAAGAATTTTCGGACTTCTGTTAGATGTCGTAATGCAACTTTATTCATATTTAATCATTTAGTCTCTCTTAAGTCTTCTCTTGTTAAATTCATCATAATATTCATAAATTTAGAGATATGTGTTTGTTACCACTTTAGTTCCATATATTCATATAATTATATCTTAATAAATTTTGCATAAAAATATTTAATGCAATGTTATTTATGAGTTTAGATTCTAAGAATGCTTCAATGCTTCATTTTATATACACCTGTTTTGTAACTGTGTTATGATTGATTATTAATAGAAAAATGCGCAGTAGGATACGTAATATTAAGATAGAAACATCATTTACTTTACTTATTTAAGTTTACTAGTTAAGGCTTAATTAATCTTTTAGTTTAAAACAACGTTTAAATTCCTATACACTATTTGAAAATCTTTGCGTTAAAACTCGTTAATCTTGCGTTAAAATATAATAAATTTTACATATCATTTTGAGAGCATAAGTCATTCATAAAAGCCATCATAAATCATTTACCTTTACAGATTCGAACGTGCTTCTTAAGGATGTAAGCATTATAACTTCATTATCATTTTTAAAAACAACGAAGAAGCTTATTTTCAGGTATAGTTATGAAAAAAGAAAAGTATTCGTAAATACAAGAAACACGTAATCAATAGATCCGATTGATATATCCATAAAGAAATTCAGAATCTATTAGGTAAATTTTTTCATTCAATTAATCAATTTTTTCTTTCACACATCATCAAGAGAGGCCCAAATAACTCCGGAGATAACAAGAGGAGAAACTCGGTAATGCGCTGATTAGGTGTCGATGACGTAGTAAATATAAGTACACGCGTAAAGACTACGTTCGTAAATAATAACCGTAAGCTGGCCGGAAGCGCAAGAGCAGATTCAAGAGACCGCCAACTCAGTGATGCAAGCGGATCATATTTGGTGCTTTATCGCCCAAGGCTTTCTCTTGGCGCTTTCATAAAAATTATTTTTATATCTTTCTGCAAGTACAAGCTAGACTTAAAGGTCAACCAAATATGAATTAAACAGAAATTATTTAGTCGCAACTTTGATCTCATTTATATAAAATAATTACCTAAGTTTCTTTGATATTTGATCTAGATTTAAACATACCGTTGAGGTAAAGTTCAATGAATTATCTGTCCGAGAAATTTATAAGTTGAGCAGATAATTGCAATAATTTAGCTTCTTTAGTGTGAGAAGTAACTCCTGTTGATAATTACGCGTAGCATTCTCGAAATATAATTTAGTCTTTACAAAATAACAGTTCTTAAAATGTTAAATCTTCGGGGTTTATGTATACAAGATACAAATAGCTAAGATAATTAATTTTAATTCGAAGTAGCCTATTAACTATTTTTGTAAATTTTTTTATTTCTGTTTTGCATCCTGAAAACAATAACTGTTATAATAAGTCGCTCTGAACTACATTTTCAAAACTAACTCTTCTCACATAAATTTTTTGTCATTCATTTACATAACGCTTTACCTAATAATAATTTTGCATTTTTCGGGCAGTTCAAGTAACCATTCAAAATTACGTTAAATACAGCTGAATCAATCTTAATCAAATCATCATTTGCAAAGTACGCATTTCGTCTCTGCTTCTCTCTCATGTAAAACTGCTGCTTTTGCACCCTCTTTCTTCGAATACAAAATATGCAAGAAGTGTCCGCATTATCATTAATGTAAATAGTACTATTTGTGTTAATTTAGCTAGATTTCAATCAAAAATATTTTATAAGAATATAACACATGCATTTGTCCCAACAGCATTTAGTTCTTCATCTTTTACTTCACCAGCATATAAATCATCTCAAATACACAAAAACGCAATCCCACGCTCGGCACACACACACGAGCACATGTAGTTTGAAAAGTTGTGATCATTTTAAGAAATTGTTTAATGAGCTTTTTAATCAACTTTTGAAGAGAAAAAGCATTAGACTGAAAACTCAGTGCACAAAATGATATTTATCTTATTTTCAGATGTGATTGAAAGTATTTTCTTCTGTGTAGTAATATGTTCTTGGTTAATAAAAAAGGACTTAATAAAAAAGCTAGACAAGACGAATCGCATTTTTAAAATGTATCAAAACAAAATCTTTTTCCCCGTCCAGGAAAGTCCTGTTCTATATCATGAGGTAAACCCAGGACTTACATCATGCAATACTATTTACATTTCGCTTATAAAGAAATCGAAATAAAAGATAAAGAGGCTTCATTAGAAAAAAAAAAAAAAAAAAAAAAAAAAAAGATCATGAAAACTGAACAGGTATTTTACTTTCTCGGGACGTCTTTATCAGGAGTTGTGTGTCCAAGAAATATAAAAATATTAAAAAAAATTCTTTTTACATTATATCTGACAGAAATAGCAGGTTTATAAAAAGGATAAGTGATAGCTAATTTAAAATATTGAAAATAATCTATAACAAAGCAGATGTTAAGAAGTGTGTGTGTGATTATGGTAAAGCCTCGAGGGGGCTATCTGCCTAAGAGGAGGGATGCCTCCGTGGAGGACTTTCTGAGGGAAATTGACTCGCATATACGTTACACATGGGAAAACCATGAAAACGCCCATTGCAGCCAGCCCGTTCGCGGGATTCGAACCTCGGACCGAACTACCAGTGTTCAGCGATTTTACCGCTCGGCCGCTGGTGGGCCAGATGTTAAGAAGAAAACGATAAATGCAGTACAAAACGTTTTATATAATATTCATTTTTTCAATTTTTTTGTAAATCGTTTATTGAGAGCAGCTTGTGTTTTTCCTCTATGAACCTTAATTTTTGAAATGAGATATGTCGTACTTCAAAAGAACTGCAATTTATCCATAACATTTGAAAGCTCTGATTTAGAAATATATATATTAATATGTTGTATTTTCAAAGAAAATACAACATATTTCTAAGTAAAATGAAATAGTTAGAAAAGAAATAAAATAGTATTGTGTTACATTTTTACTTCTGTGAATTCTATGGAGGGAAGAGGAAATTGAGAAAACTGTATTCTCCTCCCAATTCCTGAAGTTAAATTTAGAATCAACCCAAGGGAGTTAAATATTTGTTTCGTGAATTTACTTTCTGGCATGTTAGAGTTCCCATTTATTAAAGAAGAAATTCATAAAATTAACTTTTGAAAATTAAAATCTCTGCTATATTAATACAAAAATTAGATTTCAATTAAGGTAAAAGAATTTAAATTTAACAAAATATTTTTATTAAATCATAAGTAATTTTCCTTTAAATAATTAAATATTGTAAATTGAAGGAATCTGCATGCCTCTTTGAAAATTAAACTGTATCGTCTCGCATTTTGGGGAAGCATGCAGTAATTCGGAACTCTGAATAACTAAAATTAGCATTCTGACAGGAAAACCGAAAGGGAGAATGACAGTAAAGATATTTAACATAAAATAACTGATTGGATAAAATAAGTAAATATCTTACTAGGCAATTAAAATAACTCCTTAAAAAAATAATTGAGATGGACTACTTTATAACGAAAATATCGTTGCTTGAAAAGAAGACTGAGATGATATGACTTCAAGAAACGTATAACATTTTTGTTTTTTGAATGAATGATTTTTATTACAACTTAGTGACTAAATGTACACTATGTATAGTTCAGACATATCGCATCAAATTGTATAACCAATACATCAGACAGCAAGCGTAGCGGTCGGTGAATCTGCAAAATATTCGAGCAGTGTTCTAAGGACTTATTCACTGTGTAATTATGAACTGATTATCCTCTATGTGGTAAGAAATGTATATTTTGAGGCTGTTCCCTGACGGTCAACAGTGTTCAATTTAGTTCTTAGTTCTAAATATATTTGAAAAGTGTCCAACCAAAAATGTCTTTGAACCCTCAGAAAAAATTTTCTAATTTCTAATTTTCTAATAAATTTTCTACTTTCGCTTGTAGCGTATTATCTTGAAAAGAGCATTTAATACAACTCGGATAGTTACAGCAAGACAGAAGCATTTTACTGGCGTATCAGCATGTTGTCATTATGATCGTTTTACTTAGGAGAAGTAACTGCTGTTAATGCTGATGGCATCATTAAGCTGTTATTCTAACCTGATGAGATATATGACTTTTACATATACAAGATTATGAGCCAGGCTATCACACTGTATCCCACTCTATGATTGCGAGCACTCAGATAGAAACGAGACTTATTCCTTAAGAAGTTGCTGTTGCAATTTCGATTAGAAGTTGGACTGGTATAATACCGCTACAGGTGTTCACAACAATGATTTGGAATGATAAGCAGTCTTCATCAATGGTGAAATTTTAAAATTATCCCAAACTACTCTAGAGTAGCAATTCGTATCCGTATTTTAACCCCCAGTTCTTCCTATAAATTTCATTTATTATTTTGCATTTGTAGATACTGGGACAGTTATACCGGTCATTAGACTTAATAGTAAGTATTTTGTGAATTCATTCACCTGTCACAGAACGTTTGAGATTATTCATATTTCTTATAAATACTATCAATTATACTCTTTTATAGAAAGCAATAAAAGTATTTAACAGTTGTGATTGAAGAGGGCCAGAAAACCAAAAAATATACTGGATTTTTTTTACTCCTACCTCTAGACTGACTAAAAAACTACAATAAGGTATTTCTCTCCGCCTTCTTAATACGCCTTCGTACTTTAGTGATCAGCACTTTCGGAGCGTATTCGAGAGGTCCGTCATTCGAGTCCCGGGGAAGGCATTGCTCATTTTCCTGTTTCAAAAATACCTAATATATCTACAAGTTTTACAATTTGCATGTATAATTATCCTTCTGTTTCCTTACCGCTCTAATCATAGTTTACTGTGTAGTATAATATAGCATGGAATCTCACTTTGGGAGCTATTATGCATTTAATTGTGACTGTTTTACTTTTCCTTTTGAAGCATTGTTTCTGTTAAAATATCAGTTAAGGAAACCTCGAGGGATGTAGAGTAAAATACTTGTCGGAAACATAATAAAAGAGATATCACATGTCAGAAACAAAATTCACATTAGGGGTGTCTGGAATCAAAAAAACAATTTTTAGATATTTACTTTATCTAATCAGCCCCGCTGATCCACAGTTGCTCAACGTATTTTTTTTTTTTTTATTTCTAGTGGCGAATACACAGGACAACAGATATCTTTAAAACAAAAAGAAAGGAACATAAAGGTGGAAAGACATCGATTATTCTTAAACTTAAATCTGGCAATATAACATAGCTCCCATAAAAACACAGGAGATAAAGCAGGACAGGAGGCAAGATGAGAAATGTCAAAATACTCTGCAGAGTCACACAAGGGACAAGCAGAATCTGGAGCCAAGTCTATTCTATGAAGGTGGTTTCGGAGATAATCATGGCCAGAAAAACAGCCGTAAGAGTGCCACCGATTTATCACGAGGCCAATCAGTAATATCTTGAATATAATTGAACCAGGGCTTTTGACCACTTCTAGCGGTACGACAGAAGGAAATCATTATAGTGCCTTTTTAATTATTATCTTAATGGATTGATAGACCAAATTCTGGCTATTTAGCTATAAAACAGAAGCCCCCTTGTTTCCCAGAAAGTCAGCAGCTCATGGCCGTCGATTCTGCATTTCGTCGGGATCCACTCAAACAACTGTTTTTTTACAATCTGATAAACATGCCATGAGATTGATACAGTCGTCGGTATCTTTCGCACGCGAGGGACCAGCAGAGTCTATGGCCTGAAGAGCTATTCTTCAATCCGAGAGAATCATCACTTTAGAAAAACATTCCAATCAGTTTCACATTTGAAGAAGGGCCAATCGGATAGCAGAGATTTTTTCTTCGAAAGCTAACATGTGAAGACCAACAGGAAAGTAAAACCGAAAAAAGCTCGCGAAAAGCACCGGCTCCTGCATTGGCACAATCTTCCATCCTAGAACTATCTGTATAGACCTGAACAATGTGAAACAGGGTAATGATTATTCAAAGTTCCATATGTCACAAATCTTAGAATTTCATCACAGTTCTCTGCATTTAACACATTCTGACTTAAGGCAGATAGAAACTGTTTTGGCTTCGATGAGGCAGCAGAATAATAAAACTTTCTGTATTCTAGAATCGATGTTGAGAAATCAGATCGATGATCCCCTGAACAAAACCTCTCTGAGTCTTTAGATTATGATCAGTCTCAGTAGAGATATGACACCACATGGTCACACCAGGAGTTCTAATAATTTTCTACCATAACAACAGAGCACGTTCGTAATAACTAGAATGAAAAGCCTGTTATCTGAGCATAATAAATAATCAATAGGGATGGATTTAACTGCTCCTGTAGTACGACATAAGGCTTGACTTTGAAATTTTTCAAGGGAATTAATTATTTTCTTAGAAGATGTAACAAGTGGTTCACAGAAGTAAGTTCTGACGTGCAATATATAAGCATTATAGATTTCATTTAAGAAAGGTCGGGAGCAACTCCATTTCTATCCAGCCAAAATCTTCCGAAGAGACAATCTGTTTGATACTCGACTGATGACGTTTACAATATGCGAATTTCACGAAAGTTTTCTGTCAAAAGGTACACTTAAATATTTGATCTCTTCTAATGTCGGGATATCATAGTTTTTGTAAACTACCTGTAGATGGAAAGACTTAGGGGAATCAGTCTATACAATTAAGTCATTCGCGTATAGCAAAGATTTGATTCCAGGAACAGATTTTAGTACGCTAACTAGATCGTTGATATAGATATTAAGCAGGGTACAGCTAGACACAGCGCCAGTCTAAACTTTGAACAGGAGTTGTTATATCAGATTTCGTCTATGCCATTATTAAGAAACTCTCGGTACGAGTTCAGAATATTTGAAAATACACCCATATCCGATAGCTTTAGGAGAAGATTTGTAAGATTCTCACTAGTCTCTTTCTCAGTTACTGTAGAAAGTGACGAATCTTAAGAACTAGTTAGCGAATAATCGCTTAAGCTCGTGTAACAAGAAACAACAAGATGGAAGGGAAACTAACCCTTTATTATTCCAATAAGATTTAACAAAACTCCGTCTTGGAGTGTACAATAAAAGCCGACACTTGGGCTTGAACTTAAGAGACTAAGAAATAAGCTAAAACTAGACTAACTAAAGAGATATAGCCGAAGCTATCAAGATTCTAATCGAGTTGGCTCCTTAACTCTATTTGACTACGAAGCTTATCAAGGGCCTGAGTACGACCGAGCGTAATAACAGCTTTGAGAGAGAGTAGCCAAAAGGCAGACGCGCGAAAATCAGAAACTCTGATTCTCTCTAACTCAGCAAGTAGACTTCGCGGTTTAAATACCGCTCCTCCTCATTAAGTATTCAGAGTGATTCCAAAACTACGTTCTGGCCGGGAGTAGTAAGTTAAGAATTTGACAGGAAAGGAACTTTAACTTAAAATTTAACTGTTAATAAAATTAACATAATCCTCACAGATTTTCTCTCCACACCGAATTATAAGCCGACTTAAAATTATAAGACGGCAGATAAGATGCGTCTGTTGTCAAGAACGTCCTTAATAGACTGACTAATGAGGGTAACCTGATGATAGGTGGATCTGAATCTTCGGAATTCATCTTACTTCTCTTCGAGAATGCCCGTTACCTCCAAAAAACAATTTAATCTACCAATAATGGTTTTTTAAAGGGCCTTACAGAAGTTACTTGTGAAGGATATCAGCTTATAGCTCTGGAAATCCCCTGAATCTTTGTCCTTTTTGTAAATCGGAATAATTGTAGATTTACAACAAAGGGAGGGAAGATAGCCTAAAGTCCAAATTTTGTTGAAGAACAAAAGAATCTATTCAAAAGCTGCATAGCCCAAGTGCATTATACTGTGCGATAACTCGCTAGTTATCGCACAGTATAATGCACTTGGGCTCACAGGGTCTGCAGGACTTAAATACAAATTTCCAGTTGCAGTAGAACCCTACAAATTTGAACGATAAATAGATGTAAACTATTACCGCATTTAACGTGGAACAAAATCTCTGGGTCCCATGTACACTGTTGAACGATTGCTAAAGACAGACTGCGCTATCTTTCATACCAACCACAAAAGTTTTGTGTCTAAACTTCTAACAAGAGTTACAGAGAATTCACTGCATACTGTAGATCAAGTGCAAATAACCATTTTTATTACTGTTGTTGTTTCCCTTCCTTTTTACAGTGGGTTTAATTATTTCGGTTTGGAAAATGAAAGTGCACTTAATATCCTTCGATGTTCCAAATGCTGCCCCAAAAGAAAAAATGGTAAACCATATCTTAATAAAATTTGAATCTTGTTTTGGCTGCACTCTAAATTATTGTTTACACCATACCCGAGCTCTCAGTACACCAGAATAGCTAATAAACTTATATTAACCACAAGATAATATACAACGCCTCAATGCTAAATAAGATGGATGAATGTCATCCATGGAAGTGGAGCTTTCTTCATCAACTAATTTTATTCCAACTGCATTTAAGAACTTGTGCATGAGAGGAAGTAAAACTTGAAGAATTCACAAAATTTTTTAAAAAGAAATATTCTGATGCCGTGTGTATTATCTCCTTATCCTTATCAAGTGCTCGGCAAAGTATCCGCCTAAAGTATAATTATTAAGTGGAGTTCTCAGTTAGTGATAATACATCTCTCTCTGAGCAAAAACTATGAAACATAGCTAATTATTTTGCTAGTTTACTGAAGCCAAATTGTTTATTGGCATTTCAACTATTTCAGCTGGATAATAAAATATTAGCTTTCGTACCGGGTAGGGTGGGAATCACGGCTGTAAAAATATGCAGTACAAAAAAAAAAACCTACGATTTTAGAACAGAGAATCTCAATGGAAATGGGTGAGCGGGCCGACCCCATAGGTTAGTGAGAAAGTTTCTTTCAATTCTTTTAGTAAAGGCAAGTAGTCGTATCTCTGAATATGATTTAGATATGTTATTATGTTACACTGCAAGAAAATTTAATGCACCCTTTTATGTTGCACAGTTTGAGTGCTAATAATGAAAACTGCTCTTTATTTTAGTTTACAAAACCAAAGTTTAAGTTTAAATAAATTTCATTTGATTTTTTATTGATATGTACCATTATTAATTTGTTTATTAAGACATAAAGAGATAAAGATTTATAAAAAGCGTTTTAAGTAATTACTGAAGTTAGCCAAATTTAAATACGGATATAGTAAGTTTGTTTTCTATCAAGAATTTAAAAGCCCAGCTTGTTTACAAACTACCTCGCTTAAATTATTTAATAAATGTTTACTTTATTGCCTGCAACTTGAACAATTTTTAATAAATTTTCTTCAAACACATCATTATTTTTAACATATTCTTTTTATTTATTAAACAATGGAATATCTCGCAGCGATACTCCCCAATGATCATTTCTGAAAGTGATAGCAATTTCACGAATATAATTAAGTAAGGCTACTGAATATCGGTAATTCTCCTATTCTGTTAGGTTACCACCTTTACAGAAGACCAAGTGATTTGGAGCCGCTGTACTAGTCTTATGAATGTTTTCCTTGCATTCTAAAACTGGATTAGAACGCGTAAAGTATTTAAAATGGAAATTTGATTAGCCATTCTAATGTTAAACTTTTTTCTTTACGTTACTCAGCATTCAACAGATTGCTAAAACAATGAAAAAAACAAACGCTAAAATTTCGGAACAAGTTGCGTTAAAAATGCATTTGCAAGTCATTTTCAAGTAAATTTTCGAAGAACCTGGAATTAAGGTCTGATAATATAAGATCCATATTTTCTTGTCAGTTGCCCAGAAATAACGTCAAGTGAAATAGGAAATAGGTAATGATATCAACAAAAGCTCAGTAGCGAAAAAAAGTAATTTATAAAATGTCTAACTAAAAAAGAGCGGTTATAAAAATAAGTGAAATAAATATCTTATCGTTTTTAAGGATGAAACATAATTTTTAAGGTAAAACTCAATAACTGTCCTTCTCACTCCACTATCGGATTTCAATGTAGATAAATGTATGAGATGTAAGTCTGAGGATCAAATTTATCTAAATTTGAAACGCATCCTGATTAGAATGATACGTATTATTACTGTAGAATTGTTTGAATTAGCATTGTTTTATAAAACACCAAGAACACATTTAAACCAGAATTTCTTGTCATTAGTTTGTAGAGACATTATGTATTTTGGAAGCAGGAAAGATGACAAATATGCAACTCCTTCGCCGGGAATCGAACCACGGACCTCTAAAAATACACGCTCAGAGTGCAGATTGGCATGAAAGCACCACGAATGCATGCCAAGAAAGCGAGAGAAATACCTTATAAGTTTTCTCCGCATACTTTCGCAAATTAATTTGTAGGCGTGCTGACTAACTCATAAGTGATACGCAATGGTAATATGAAATATTTTTTTTACGATGTTGTGTTTTCGCAGTAGCAAAATAGATGAAACGGCTGTCTGTACCAGTTTTCGATGCTACAGTATATCGCCTGTCGCCGTATTGCACCGCGGACATCTCCATATATAGGGAAGTATTTGATGTAAATTACAAATTATATTACGTTAATTGAAGTGTATATATTTACTCAGAATAAATTATTTATTATTAAAAATTAATTCATCTGATAGTCTAGAGTTTATTCAAGACTCAGGCTCATAATACTTAGATACATTCGTGGCTTCATATTTGTATTGATAGAGATTTGATTTCGTAATCCTTGTTCTATTTTATCATAACTACGGAATTGCAGATTATTATTTTGTTTTTAAATGAATATATAATTTCATTTAAGATATAGTTAAATAACATCGTATGAAAAATTGCATTAAATACTTATAGAGGTAATAAAAGTGTACCAATGGGAATTAGAAATTCAGGAAAAACCATACATTTAATTTGGTTTTGATTTCAGAGAAATGTTTTACTTATTTCATTAATTCACTCAAAATACACATTTGGTTAATTATTTATAAAAAAGCACACGATATTTAATTTTTAAGTTGGAAGCATAAGCTTTCTGAGAGAAACTTCTTCGTATTCTGTTGCTTTTTAGGAAATCCATGAATCACTATCAATCCACAAATGATCATACCGCTAACTCGTTCTATCTCTTGCTAACAATTTGCAAATAAATCATTTCTCTAAAGTTAGTGTTTTAAGTGTAACTATTTTTTCTGATCTGATTCTGATTTAAGTTTGAAAGTTTAGTGATAAGTTTGAATTTTAATGTAACTATCTAAGGCCAAAACTTGCCCCATTTACATTATAACAATACTTTTTCGGCTTGCTGCATTTTCATTAAATGCTGAAGAGGAAACGTCTTGATCATCTGCGTAAGCAATCATAAATATTGCAGTATAAATAAAAATAAAACAGAAATACGTAACTTAAATATGTAATAAGAGTATATTATGCAATACACATCATACAGGCAGAACTATATAAGGTAAATTATTGAAATTTTATTACACTCATTTTAGGTTTATTAGCTTATATTCATTATCCACAATAAATCTCAACAGCTTTAATACCCAAATCAGTTTAATAAATCACATGTGTATATATATATATACTTGTCAGTGACTATGAGAATATCATTTTCTTTTGTTCAGGGAAAAAATAGTCATATATTGAAAGCTGTGTATTTAGTTCCTCTAAAATCTCATCTTTTGCTGCACGCACATTATTTGCTTTTTAATATGAATTTCCACAGAGTTCGCCAAGACTAGTAAATCTATGCCAATATCTACTTTCCATACTGTATTTTTTACCGCCTGGTCACCAGCTTATTGCTTACTTTATAAGAGTGATTCTCTGACCAAAGTTTGATTTTCCATTAGATGTTACCAATTATTTGTTATAGAGTAAAAATATTATAAAACGTATTTTTTAATTCTTGAAGAGTGATGAGCAGAAATTGGCTATTGGAGAATATATAGACTCTAAAGTTTTTAGCTTGAAAATTTCTTATGCCCATAAAGTAACCTTGCGAAGCCCTAAGGTTTCTGCCTGGAACGCTGTAATTTTGTAACTGAAGCGAAATATTTCGATGAGAATAAACTTTCCAAGTTTTAATGTAGAAAAGTTATATTCATTCTATTTTCGATCTTCGAGCCCTCAATATAACCTCTACGTTTTGTTCGTGGGGTTCTTGGTAATCCAATGAAAATTAGAAATAAATGCAGGATTCTTCTATAAGTTCTTCTGACTTAAAACTATTAGTAAATATTTATTTCAACTTCGATCGAAATGTTTATTTCGACAAGGTCGAGTGACAGCAGATCAGGAAGAATTTGTAATGATAACTAGGTGTACTTATTTTAAAGTTATAAGTTAGTAAATTATTTCAAAGTGGTTACGGAACGCATTTTCTTGAATTTTGAGCAATTTGTTCGAAATTATCACCGTATGGTTTCCTTTCTGCCAAGTGGACTTCCAATATACAGTCGTATGCAAAATTAAAAAAATTTGCACATTATGTTAAATTTCTAAATACTAGTGGATATACGTATTTTACCGAAATTTGTATTAATATACATTTTGGGGGGACCTGAATTAATTATCAATATGTTTTGAACAGAAAACGCGTGCTTATTTTAATAAAATTATAAAAGATTATTGAAAGCACTGTTCTTCGAAAGCTGAAACCTTTTCCCACATTTTGGGTAACAAATAGATTCCTCGATTAAAAAAAAAAACTTTAGGTTCTTTTGATGTAATCCATTAATGGAACCAGTTTTCGAGATCGTTAAAAGATGTAAAGGATTGTTCAGAAAGACCATGCTGCATGGATCGAAACTGGTAATCGGAAGAGGAGATGTCTGGTGAATATGGCGGATGGAGTAAGAGATGCCATCGAAGTCCTTCACTTGGTTTGTAACAAATGGCTTGGCATTGTCATGAACCATTGTCACTTTTTTATGTCTCTGAGCATATTGCGGTCTTTTGTCTTTAAGTGTACGACTCGAATTGATTAATTGCGCTTTGCAGCGTTCATCATTCACCGTCAGACCCGGTTTCAGCAGCTCATTATACACCGACGTGATCCCACCAAATGCGCATTATTATTTTCTTGCCATGAATATCCGGTTTTGACGTTGATGTTGATGGCTCGCCGCGACGTGATTTTCATTCCATGATTTAATGCAAAAATTACTTCCAATTTTGTGTTTGAAGAGACGCTTCACAAATGGTTAAGCGTTTCCCAACGTCCGTTTTTGTCAATTCATGTCATGTGGTACCCAGTTTCTCAATTTCTGAATCAAACCCGTTGCTTTTAAACGCTTGCAAACAGTTGACGCACGGAAATGTTTCATACAGTTGTTTAAGCGTCTCAGAGGAATCTACTGCCAGTAATGCCTGTAACTGTCCATTTTCAAACTTTTTCAGGTGACTAAAATGCATTTTGTCACTCACCTCTAAATCGTCGAAACAAATCTCTGCTTCCGACATTTCATGTTATCTGTACGCTTCGACTAGCAAATGATGAATTTTCGCAGCAGATTTCTGAGATGAAAGCAGAAGAGTAACATTTCCTGCAAATGCTGTTTTCTAAGTATGAAACCCGACACGTTAAAGGCACTAAATGGGCATGTCCTTATCACTCCACTTGAAAATCACACACAGATCTCAAAACCTATATATAGTTCTCGTGTACTCTCCGCTACGCTGCACTAGTACAACTATTGTCTTCTCTGTGTCAACAGCGAGAATTAATTCAAGCCCCCAATATAACAGAGAGATGTACTAATCAAAACTTATTTTATGTACGCATGATTATCAATAAAACTCATAGTGCAAGTGTGTCCAAAATCCATGTTGTGATATCGAATTGAAAATGAGTCTAATATTGGCTATGGTCATCTCTCATAACCAAATAGGTCGTGCAGCATGACAGCATATTGAACGGGTGGCAGTTGAAGAATCCCTGTGGCAGTCGATCCCAATCTTGCAGCAATGCTACCATATTTTATTTCGCAAGCCTATGTAGAAACCATTAGAATTTTGGAAATAAAAATAGGTGAAAAATGAACAAAACTTCGAGTCATTGATCTTCGACTTTGCTAATTGCATTGTAAAGTTGCGCGCTTCTAACCTGCACGCAATAATAGTGGTTACTGCTGAGAACTGGAAAGGAGACCAAAGTCTTGAGAAGGGTTTAAATCCCTTTTTATTCAACTTATTACAAATTACAAATGCGTGCTCTTGACGCTCACAAACTACGCCGACCCGGCGGTAAAATAAAAATAAGAAACTAAGAAAAGAATAGTAACAAGTGACTAACTACGAGGCTCTCTAAACGTAACTAACCTCACCGCGTTCTAAAATACCGCTGATAATTCAGCAAACTTCTGAATATTACGTTGAAAGATTAACAAATTGCCGAGGCAAGCACACAGGCCGAAACGCGTGGTTCTTCAATTTCTAACTAGCCACCTCCACGCTCGTGAAGTAAGAAAGCACACCTTCGAACTCGTTTCCCTTCTATTTAACTCAGAATTACTTCCGCTGATAATTTGAATCCTTGCGCGTTCTACTAAAATTTACATACTCTGGCATTGGCAATTCCAGGGGAAAGTAAGGCTTGACAGGAAAGATAGTTTAAACTTAAAATAAATGTTAGTTAAAATAAATATAAACCCTACATTTGCCGCTGCCAGAATTTGGTAAACTTGGAAGCAGGTCCTAGAAACGAACTGTTGAAATTTTTCCACAATTCTGAACTAAATTTTAAGAGCCTCGTTTACATAAAAAAAATCTGTTATCTCACAAAAGGTAGAATAAATTTCTGTAGATACTTATTTTTAATTCTCTCTTTTTACAGCAACCTTTCCTGGACTTCAGCAATCAATCTGTTCTCTTCCTTCCAGCATCTGGAAGGAATAAGTATCAGTATCTTTCTAAATACATTATAATTTACACTTTCTTGACACTGAATAAGTTTTTGTTTTTGAACGATTTATTTTCCGTAGTTACTGCTTAATTCACATTCATTCAAGTATTCAAACATGAATTTAACTTTACCCTGGCTCTCCACCATGTGTGGTGTCAAACGGGAATATTCGTGTTTTAGTATTGCAACACTTCCCCTAACCACAATGATTTGTTAGAATTTAACGACCAAATAGACACACCTTACTCGACATTCTACAACTCGATGAGCTACTTTAACATTCTTAAAATTCAAGTGTAGGTGGAGAACCCTACAAAACACATTTATTCTAACTTCCCCCTCATTCATCTTTAGACATGCAGGCTTTCGCTCTAAAGCATGATTTTATCTACAGTTTAATACTTAAATTTGAATTCATTGCTTTTGAGCATTTACTTTTAGCATCTAAAATTTTATGCTTCTAGACTAAATTCTACTTTTACATAACTTTCAAGTATTTACGTATATTTACAAAATTCTAATACATATGATTTTTTACAATTTACCATAAAATGAATAAGAGAAAAATAAATTTTTACTTTACTCATTCTTCGCCAAGCTGGCGGCACTGAAACTAAAGTTCTTATTAATACAAGAATACGAAGTTACTTTTATCTTCGGCCAAATTTTGGCTTTAACATAACAGAATTAGTCTTTCGACCAACAGAAACTGCTTGTTCTTAGATTTTATACTGAAAGAAAATACTACTTTTGCCTTATCTAAATAAGGTAAAACAAAACTAAGTCTCAACCGAGACACATTGACTTTCGTCAAAACATAGAACTTCGTATTTACGCATAACATTTTGGAACAAAAGAAAAATTTTATAGAAGATTTTAACTTATCTTTGAGTTTTCGATGATTGGAACTCCGTCATTCTTTTCTGGCAGAACTGTTCCCACGTTATAGGTTTCATGGACGTCAATCTTCTCCTTAATGACCTCCGAGTGTCGTCCACATTAATTTTTTGTTTTCGTCCTCTGCATGCTGGCCTCTTGGTGTAGTAGTCGTCGGGTTGCTGTCCTTTTCGTTTTTCCCCTGGACGGCTGGTCTTGGCGTCCTTCGGTCTGGAGTCATTCTTGAATTTCTTCTGTTGTTGCTGGTCTTTTCGTTCCTCCTGCTGTCTTTTTATTTTCCGGAACGGCGGCCTTGTTTGCACCTGACTCTCTGGCCCTGGGAGCGTTCTCCTTGATGTATAATTTCTACTGCGATACGTTGTAGGTGGTGTTTTCCTCTTTACCAAGGTTTCTTTACGCGGTGGCTTTGCATTCTTGTTTTTCTTAAATGCTGGAGTCTGAAAGTTTTCGTTTTTTCTTTTCGGTACCGTCGCCTGTGTTGTAGAAGGGCTAGGTCTCTCTTCAGTTCTCTGCTTCTTGGGTGGTGGAACGGGTGACGTTATTTCTGGACCTTCTACTTCTTTTACGCTTGAGTCCTGCAAGAAACTTTAAAGGATTTCAAAATCATTTTGATTATAGTATTTTTTCACCTGGTTTGGACTTGCTTTACAGATTTCCCCTCTCTCGTTCTTCAGGTACAATATTACTCCTTTGATTTCCTGAATTACATACGGGCCTTCAAATTTTGGAGCTAACTTTGCCGTAAAATTGTCTGGGGCACTTGATAAAGAAAATTTCCGCTTCAACACTTTATCCCCAACTTTAAAATCTGCTTCACGGCGTTTTCTATCATAATATAATTTTTGACTATTTCTTGCCGTATCCGAGCTTTTAACCGCCTGGTCAATAAGTGTTTGCACATCTTTCTGTTTAAATTCTTGCTCTCTTTGTTGCACAAAGAATAATTTATCTAAAGGCGTAATTAACTTCCGTCCTAAAAATAATTCTGCTGGGGTTTTTCCCGTAGTATCGTGATTTTCCGTTCTTAAAGCATAAGCTAACTCATTTATGTAGCCATCCCAGCGCTTGTGATGTGTGCTAACATAACTTCGAATTATTTTTACAATGTTTTTATTAACTCTTTCTGCTATGTTTGCCTGTGGTCTATACGGAACCATTTTGATATGACGTATGCCAAGTCCAGTGCATATGTTTTCAAATATTTGGCTAACAAATTGTTTACCGTTATCGCTAATGACTTTTATCGGTGCACCGTATTTTAAAATGTATCTGTGTAAGAATGCGTCTGCGACTGTTTTGACTGACGCGCGTTTAAGTGGAACAATTTCTGTCCATTTTGAAAAATGATCTACAATTAGTAAAAGAAAACGATTTTTATTTAACTCACTCTGGGGGAAAGGACCAAGAAGATCTATCTATGCCTAAAATTTCATTCGGAAATGTAGCGCGAATGCTATTTAAGTACCCGGCCGGGCTGTAATTAATATCATTTATTAACTGACATTGATTGCAGGACCTGACATACGCAGTTACTATTTTGTATAATTGCGGGAAATATACCGCCTCGCGCACCCTTTTTAAAGTCTTTCTGACCGCTAAATGACCCGCTGTTTTCACGTCGTGTAATTCCTTCAAAATGCTTAATCGAAGCGAGGCTGGGATGACTGGTTTGTACTCGAGATTTTCGTTTGTTGTTTTCGTATAAAATAATAAATTATCTAATATTTCATAGTTTCCTGCTCTATTTCTTATCGCATCGATATCTGTGTGCTCAAAGCTTTCGGGGTCTTTCAAATATGCATAGATACTTCCAAATTCAGGATCAGCTTTCAATTCAGAAATAATTGTTTCTCTAGAATCTAAAACTTTTGAAGTCAACACAGCGCATTTGAGTTCATTTCCTTCATCGTCCAGTTTTATACGAGAAAGTGCGTCAGCTACATTGTTTTCCTTACCCGGTTTATATTTAATTATGAGATTATATTCTTGGAGTTTTAAAGCCCATCTTATTAACCTGGGCGTTAGGTTTTCCCCGAGTAAAGTCTACCAACAGCCGCATGATCCGAAAAGACTGTTACTGGCGCTTTGCCGAAATAAACTCGAAATTTGTGTACAGCCATTAATACGGCTAATGTTTCTCTCTCTGTACCTGTATAATTCCTTTGTGTATGATTCAACGTTTTACTAAAAATGCCAAAGGATGGCCATTTTGCATAAAATCCGCACCCACAGCATAGTCCGACGCATCTGCTGCAATTTCCAGGTTTTCGTCCCCCTCCGGGAATTTCAAAACAGGGGCATTGATAAGCGCTTCTTTTAACCTTTCGAAAGCGGTATTTGCTTCTGCTGTCCACGTGAATTTACTTTTCTTTCTTTTAATTACTAACAAGGGTTTAATAATATTAGCAAAATCTTTTATGAATGACCGATAATAAGAACATAACCCAAGGAAAGAAGAAAGTTTCTTGGAGGTGTTGGGAGGTGGGAAATTCTTGATTGCTTTTATTTTTGAATCTTGAGTTTCTATACCCTTTTGCGAAATTTTATAACCCAGATATTTAAGTTCTTTAGATGCGAACTTGCATTTTGAGGCTTTAATTATAAGACCGGCCTCTTTTAATAATTTAAAAACTTCTTATAGATCTTTAATATGTTGTTCCAACGTACTACTCGTTATAATTATATCATCTAGATAGATTAAGGTCGATTTTCCTAGGACAGGCTTTAGAACAATGTCCATAGCTCTCTGGAATGTTGATGGGGCCCCACACAACCCAAAGGGCATGCGTAAAAATGCATAAGTGCCCGTTGTTATAAACGCGATTTTATGTATGTTATTGGGTGTCATAGCTACTTGATAGTAGCCAGACGTTAAGTCCAAAGTAGTCATGTATCTTGTAGATTTAATCTTTCTAATAATTTCCTCTATAACCGGCAAAGGGTAAACTGGGAATTTAGTAATACTATTCAGTTTTCTGCAATCGATAGCAAACCTCTAAGCCCTTTTATCCGAAGGAGGAAACTCGTTCTTTTTCCTACATAGTGCGACTAGCCTCGCGTACTCACTATTTATGGGCGTTATTATTTTGTTCTTTAACATTTCCTGAATATGTTCTTCTATGATTAGCTCTTTCTGTTTACCATAGCGATAAGGTTTAGTCCTACAGGGTTTGTCGGCAGTTAACTGTATCTCATGCGTAACTATTTGACAGCTACCAGGCCGTTCTGAAAACAAGTTTGAAAAAGTACTCACCACTTGCTGGATGGCTTGACTTTCATGGTCATTCAAATGGCTAAGGTCAACTTGCGGTTGTTCCACTGGTTCTACCACACTCCGGTCCATCTCCAGCTCAATAGAACTGTCCTGAAAATTCAGTTTGGCCTTCGCGGCTTTTAAAAACTCCATACCTTCTGCTCCTGTATCGATGAGAGCTTCTACTGGTACATCGCCAACCAGGACTTGTATAATTGGTAACTGGGAGTTCTTTACGATGACCGTATTTAAGTGTCTTCTTGAGGGATTTTTAAAACTTCCGGGGTCTGGATCCTCGCTTTCACAGGCCCCTCTACTCGTTCGGTTTGCATTTCTGGTCTGCTCATTTGAAGATTGCCTTCGGATACTTTGAGAATACGATGCCCCTCTAGCTTTTTCCGCTATTCTGCGATTTTGAAACTTGACCGCCAATTCGAAGAGCTCCTGCAATATGCTTGGGTTTCTAATTTCAAAGTAATCTCGAACAGCAGGTAGTAATCTTGGTAAGATTATTTCAATAATCTCCGCGTCGGGTTTCTTTCCATACAGCATATCCGTCAGCTTAATTTTTCGCAGAATAAATTCCGTCAACTCTTCTATATTCCGTTGATAAAAACTATATAGTTCGGCTTCTAGCCTTGCTCGATCTTTCACTACGGGGAAGGCCTTTAATAACGATTTTTTTAAATTTTCAAATTTATATGTCTGGCCTCCGAATTCCCCTAATAAAAATTTGCCTATATTCTTCCACCATAGCGAGGCCTGTCCTCTTAGTGCAGATGTGGCGATGGCAACTTTTTGTCTTTCGGGCACAGGGTAGAGCTGGAAGTGATTGTCTAGGCCTTCTAGAAATATCGCCACCGAAATTTTTCCGTCGAAATTGACGTTTGGCTTAATTGACGCTCTCATCGTCTGGACCAGGTATCCAAAGCCTTCCAATTGGCTTGCTATTTTTTGTTGTTGTCCAGCAACTTCCACCCAATTTTCGGCCATTTCAGTTCGACAAGTGTTCGGGCGTCAATGTAAAGTTGCGCGCTTCCAAACTGCACGCAACAATAGTGGAGAACAATAGTGGAGAATAGTGAGAACTGGAAAGGAGACCAAAGTCTTGAGAAGGGTTTAAATCCCTTTTTATTCAGCTTTAGAAATTACAAATGCGTGCTCTTGACTCTCACAAACTACGCCGACCCGATGGTAAAATAAAAATAAGAAACTAAGAAAAGAATAGTAACAAGTGACTAACTACGAGGCTCTCTAAACGTAACTAACCCACCGCGTTCTAAAATACCGCTGATAATTCAGCAAACTTCTGAATATTACGTTGAAAGATTAACAAATTGCCGAGGCAAGCACACAGGCCGAAACGCGTGGTTCTTCAATTTCTAACTAGCCACCTCCACGCTCGTGAAGTAAGAAAGCACACCTTCGAACTCGTTTCCCTTCTATTTAACTCAGAATTACTTCCGCTGACAATTTGAATCCTTGCGCGTTCTACTAAAATTTACATACTCTGGCATTGGCAATTCCAGGGGAAAGTAAGGCTTGACAGGAATGATAGTTTAAACTTAAAATAAATGTTAGTTAAAATAAATATAAACCCTACAGCATATCTACGTCCATTTACATAAGAAGAACACATACAGAGAAATACAATAATTATTTTCAATATGATCGAAATTGTTATTAACAGGATTCCTATTTAAATTGAAAAAATACTACTAAAAATCTATTAGTCGTAAACGCTTTCTGGAACTCATAGCAAATAGAAATGAATAATTGTGCTACTATATAACGATTAATTAAATCATGACATAATTTATCATTTAACCTTTTTTTTAAGCTATAAATGTAACATGTTTATCATGTTTTACATCAAAATAAGATGTTTAGACGGTTTAAGTGTCTTTAGGGGAAATTTCTCATCATATAAACCTTACATGTACATGAAGTCGTCCTATATATGATTTTAATTACTTTATGAAACATTCCATAAATGTAAGCTCATTCTGTAAGTCAGAATGCAGTCGCTTCTGAATTATCCTGTTCTTCTCTTTGGTGGAAAAAAATACAAATAAAGGCCTTTATATGCAACAAAATTTTAAATATATATAAGAAATTTTTTAATATAAATTTTAAGCTAGATATTTCTAATCATATCAATGTAATTACCAAAAAACTTTTAACAGCAGTGTTGAAATTAATGCATACACTATATAATATTACAATTGCTACACGATGAAGGAAAGCAGTTAACAGACACGTTTTGATTTTTAAAATAGATTATAATGATGACTGAAATTATTAAAGTATGAAATATTCTTCAAGTACAGAACATGCAGAAACTAGCACCCCAAGCATCCACCTTTAGCAGCAATACTAACTGTTATATGGCTTAGGACTAAAAAAAGACTTTGAATCAGTTACAAATATTGTAGTCCATGCAACTTCAGTTCAATGCCAGAATTTATATGCCGCACTGGCTTATCCAGTGTTGTCGCGTCAATCTTTCTGCAATTATTGCCTGATGTTTCCAGTTGGTGATAGATCTGAAATAAGCGTCTGTAAAGCCTTAGTAGAACTCCCTGTATAATGAGGAAACTTTGGGCAGAGAAAGCAATAGACTTTTTGAAAAGGGGAAGGAGGCCCCGAAAATATGAAAGCAAGGAGCATTAAAATCCTCAGAGGTGTGTAATGATTGTTCAAAATATCCAACTAGATGGATAAAGGATGTATATCCAATATCATCCCATACCATCTCTCGAGGTGAACTGTTATATCGATGAAGGATATAAACTTCGAATGTTCCTACCCCTCTTTCTTGCTAAAATAAACAAAACTACCCCCATCTAAATAAACTATGACATTACTGTACTAATAAGCTGAGGATTATGGGATTAAGGTCTACTGATCACGAATAAGAATAATTATGGTAATCATGAATAAATTAAACTATTCGCATTGCTAGAATTAGTTCATGATTACCAGAATAAGTTCTTAAGTCCATTGCGTTCACTAAGTTTATTTAAATCAGTAATACACATATTATTTCCTAAAGAGTTAAAAAACGTCTTGAGAAAGGGTTTTTAACTTCAAGTAACCAAACTAGAAAGGATTTTTGGAATTAATTATCGTCAGTATCTGTAATGCTTTCAGTAAAACTTCTGCTAATATAAACTGAACTTACTATATATTCCCTAATTTAGTTTGACTACTAAACTTAGCTTGAAACTGTTTCACTCTCGATGAATTATTATTTTTCGTGAGGGTTTTTATAATATTTCGCATACATACCGTGAATACAAGCCAAATTTTCTCAAAAAGCCTCCCTCTCTAGGGCTTATATTCCTCGAGTGCTTTGCCATTGGGTAAAGAAACAGCATAGTCTTAGCTCAGATATGGGAAATGAAATCTTTCAAGTAAGCTTTAGATTATAAATTTTTGCTCACATAAAATTCCTAAAAATTATATGAAACAAGCTTTTAATCGTCCCTTTAAAAACGTTTTAATCGATTTTTTAAAACGTTCGCATAGGAAAAGATTGTTTACAGCCAAAAAGGTTAAGAAAATTCTTTCTTATATGATCGAAATTACCCGAGAGCGTTGATTAAAATTTTACTAATGCTATTACACATAGCTTTCCGCAAGATACATTTTGCATTAAAATAGCATTAATTTAGAAGAGTTAGTTTCTAATCATTATTCGTAAAAATTGTTGTGGCAGTTGAAATTTTTCATGAAATGCAATTCGATTTCATATAGCCCATAAATCAGTTTGTTTCAGCTTTTTTCTTTGGGTCAAAATATCAGAATTTTGCAATTTGTTCATCTCCGAACTTGAATATTATGTACTTTTCGGGCGGGTTACTGAAAAGGTCCTTAGTACGTTACAAAACCGCTTTCTGTGCCCCTACAAAAATGTTAATTTCTTGTATATTTATTGAAAGTTCTCACATAGCAAACACGAAAATAGTGTGAGAGCCTATTTTATTTGATTTACGGTTCAGAATGGAACCATCGATCTGCAGTCATATGTTCAAAAGATATTGTTGTACAGCTTTTTTTCTAAGTATCTTGTTTAATACACTACATAAAGACAGCCATACTATGTTTTGCAGAATTAAATAGTTTAATTCAATCCACTTCGTAAATAAAGTTCTGTATTTGACTCATAAGAACCAAATTATAAGCTTATGTGCCTTAAGCTTATATTTGCTCATGGGTTGCGTGTGCTGCTTTGCATTAAGCTCATATTTAATATGCAGGCTTATAAAGGTTTTACTTTTCTACGGTAGGATGAAATGAAGAACCATGGAGTAAAACTGGCACATAGGGTAATGTAAACAAATAGTTGCATTACAATGTCCTCATTCGGTGCCGCAGGTACATAAACACCGCCAATTTGGCGACAAGGCGAGGCTCCGTCGCTGTAACCCCTTCTCTTCGGAATGCACTGTGGGAAGAATCCTATAGCGTCTATTCCGGTAGCCAGATCGATCGCTGCTGCGAAGAATCAGTCTGATGACGTCACGCTTCATCCTAAACTATCACAAAGGTCATTGGGTTACCACTACTATGTCGAAAGTAGAGTCTGCGTACGTTCGCGCCAAAACAGAAGAGGTTAAAAAACGTGTCACAAAAATATGACATTTTAAGCCCAGAATTTTACTAGATATTGCAATTAAGGGTAACATGTAATATTAGGATACATTTATGAGGCCCTCTACTAAATTTATTTCCATTTTTTCGTAAATTATTTATTGATTGAAAGTACAATATGTTAAAAGGTCAATTTTACAGCTTCATGATTATATTGAATATAAGTGATACTAAGCTCCATTTTAACAAGCTGTCGCAAAGACAAGTAAGAAACAAATGCAAGTTTTGCAAAACGTAGCTTTGTGAATAACCATGTAGGCTTGCTGTTTCATTTGCAGTTCTACTGTCCATAAGAATATGAAAATATATTGTACTGATAATGAAGTCCTAACCCTAGTTTCACATTTTTACAGCCATTGCAAAACTTGCACCTGCACGATTATCAATGGTTTTTACAGCTACTACAATATCGTAATTCAACAGTGCAAGCGCCATCACACTGTGTTCATAATGAAAGATTGATAACGTGATTTCGCATTAGTGCCAGTGTTTAAGCACACGTTTTCTACTATGCTCAAGCTTTCTCTCAAGAGTTATAGGAGAATGTACATGAATAGGCTTAATACGTGTTCAGATCTTATATAGAAAGTTATCCATGACCTATGAAAAAAATACGTTATCTCTTAGTTAAATTAATTTGTTTTTAAACCGCAATTATGCATTTAAACAGATTTGACGAAATGTCAATGGGTCAGACTTAATTTTTACAGTTAATAATCGCACAGCATTTTACAATAGTTTTGAAAAGGAATCGAAATTCAGACTCAAGAAGCATTAAGGATATCACTGAAAAGAAAATGAAAACTAACAAAATTAATAATACTAAAGTGGCTCAGAAAAAAGGCATAAAAACTGGATCCCCCTGCACAGGTTTGTATTGCTAAAATCCTAAATGCAAATCTGCAAAGCATAAGCTGTCAAATAAGATATTTCCTCTCCAGTGGTCGAATGGTTAAGACGACTGGATAGTGGTAGCTCGACGCGGGTTCAACCCCAAGCAAACAGAATGGCCGTAGAGATGTTTGTCTCGGTGTCTTTCCCGTGTAAACGAATGACAGCCAATTTCTCTCAGAAAGTCCTACATGAAGGCATTCCTCTCTTTTGGCTGTGAACCTTTATATGCTTTGCTGTATCCAAATAATTTAACTTAATTGACTGAGCTCTTGCTCTAAAAGAATTCCTCTGGAATGACGAAACCAATGAGTCTTCTAACTGTCTCATAAAACAAAGCATTGCCCAGGGTGCATTTTAAGGATGTTCACATTACATAAGCAAGAAAGGGAAAGCAAAGCAGAAACAACGAAACTTTAAGCGAGAGTCGAATTCGCATTTTTGATATCAGGTTAACAATCAGCCATTGTTAACAACTAGACCTTCCAAGGTGCATCTTTAAATACGTTTTTTTTTTTTTTTTTTTTTTTTTTTTTTTATATAAAAGAGCATTGAAAAGCATCCGTGTCATCATCGATAAAGGCATGAAAGTGAAGAGAAAAATTTCATGTTCCTTTTATCCACTTCTTCGAAAACATACGGGACAAATTCATTTCCAGCAATTTGTTGCTTGGATCTAAATTTCAGATTTAAGCAGAAGATGAAGAGTTCAGTATGTATGTTGTGGCCAAAATAGACAACATTTAATTATATCAGATACGGATAATGATTCTACTATAATCTGAATGGTTATTTCTGTGAATGAAATAAGCAAACCTCGTGATTTCAGTCAGGCGTAAACTTCATTCAAAATACCGTATACAAAACATTTCAGAACCATTTCTAAAGTATGATCTTCCCAGAATGTACCTGAAAGGAGATGGTGTGTATAATCGATACTCCGTATCTTCACATACTGTTAAAATTCTTCATAAATAAAAAATTTTGATTCGTAAAACCACATCCGCGGATACCGATTAGTTCTGATATTTTCATGAGGGGAAAAAAAGAAAATCATTTCTACACTTAGAAAGTTGCTGGAAATTCTTAATGAAATTATACAACGTGCTTCAAAATCGTGACTAAAAAGATGCAAATTAATTTACTTTGCTAAAGTTGTATTGGTAAAGATTGTTTCTACACAACGATTTCAAAATATATGATAAGAAACTTGATTTCCTATTGTACTGGGCTGATGGAAGGATGACACAATGAAATTTTCTTTGCACGTTTTCTGAGCAATATCGGACCCTTGTCAGTATGAATCGGGTAACCTTTAGGTATGAAGATGTTTGTACCTAATGTTTTATACGTTTGAAGGTTCTGCCTGTTTATTTAAACCCGTTAACGATTTTCATGAACAGGCGTCTTGAACATGATCTTTTATTTTAACATAATGAAATGAAACCTCTTTGAGTAGATTCATTTCTGCAAAATATTTTCTTTTCATCCAGCTATTCCTTTGCAGACACCGTTCGAAGAATATTCATCTGAGTTGCAGATCTCTGGATTTAAGTCGTGATTAATATCTTTAATACAGATTTTCTGTTAAGAATATTAAAACTGTGAATCCAAGATTTACATCTAGGTTAGAATTAAGGCTAGTATCGCAACAAATGTAATTGTCATTAATACTAAAAAAGGACTAATAAGCAACTGGACCTATCTAAGATTCACTTATTCAATGTGTATCTAATAAAAACAAAAGGAGATAAATCTCCAAGTAGATGCCTTTAGATGTTTGTTTATGAATTTATCTCATTTTGTTTTTTCTTTTGTTAGGAGCTGCTTATTATTTATCTTATCTGCTTATCTCAGAATTATCTAAAATGCATTATTTTAAAATTTACTTAATTTTAAAAGAAATTATCGTATTTCTCAGTGCATTCTGTCGAAATAATAATGGAAGTATATCTAACGAGAAACTAGAAAATCTGTGGTTCGAGTACCGGCAAGGGCATAACTGAATTTCCATGTTTTTCTCTCCAAATATATTAATGTCTTTGTAGTTGAGTTGGTTAGTTTTTTCATAAGGTTTCTGCATAACACTGAAGAGCTATCTTTCAAAGGAAAGAGATAAATTTGTAGAGCATTTCTCAAAAAACGTTACCATTATTCCTTTTTATTATCTGAGAAAAACACGAAATTTTCATACATCATCTCGATCAGAGACGAATAATCAAAATCAGGCCATTCTTATTCGTGTCCTGAGCCTTAGTAACTCAGACGCTTTTATTGAAATTTCAAATATAATTTTGTTATGGCCGAAAGAAGAGTGGGGAATATGAGTTTAGCATGCGTATAGGAAGTAAGAAAACCAGCAGCCAAAAAGCGGTGGTAACAAAATATATTTTTCTATATATAAGGTAGACAGTAAGACGGTCTCAAGAGTTAATCACATAACATAATTATTAAAATTACTTTAACTTTAGAGAAATTTGATTAACAATTCACCAATTTTATTCTTTAATTAAGGAATAAACTTCATGAAAGTCTCTTCTGAAGTTTCCAACGATTAGGCTTGAAAAATAAAGCTAGGAATGTACGCTGAAAAGACATGAAATGAATTGTTCTTTATTTATTTCATTCATCACTGATTTTAATCTAAACATTCTCAAATGTAGTAAACTATATCACCTTCTACTGTGAAATGCCGTAGGTAGTTCGCGTCATTGAAAATGGTTCCTTTTATGTATGAAACTATCTACCTTTCAGTAGCTATTTAGTCTCTAAAATTATTTCTAGTAAATACACATGATATATTAATAAACAAGGAGTTCAGAATGTGAGAATCCGGCAAATATTACAAAAAAGGCGTAATATCACATAAAGGTATGAATATCGCATTTGAAATTTCTGGTGTAATACAAATATTTTAGATTCACAAGTTGATATTATCAAACAGCCTTCGTGGGAATCATTTTCCATGTAGACTTTGTAAGCGTCACTAGTTGAATTTCAAACTTGTTCACCTGATAGGGTGTAATAAATAACAGTACTCTGTCTGTGTGTATTTCTACGTGAATAAATGATTCTTGAATGATGAATGAAGTTTTGAAGTAAATCGCCAAGCTAACAATTGGAAGATTTACTATTCGTATCTCAGTGAGGCACAGATAATTTTTCATACTGATGCTTTCGAAAATGATAAAATCTACTCTTATCTCCAACGTAGAAATTTTAAGGAATATATTATAATATTTTAATAGTATGCAAAATGAAAGTCGTGCTGCAAATAGTCCTACTATTTTGAAAATAATTCCAGTAAGATTTCAGCCAAGAACCATTGTAGCCAGTAACCATTTCAGCCAACGAATCGACTGAACGGAGTTAGACTTGTCATTTACAAGAGATTACATTACAAGAGATTTAAAATTCAGAAGTGAGTTTTGATGACAAAATATAATAATCTATACTATCATATCTGCCACGAAAATCATTCTTTGTTGGGAATCTTTCACAAAGAATGAAAACTTTTATATTTATAATATAAATAAAAAATATTGCTAAAATATCTTTTATAAGTACTTTATTTACGCGTATCAATTGAAATTAGCTTGACAATGAAATTTCTAAAACTATGGATTTCTTTTATTTAATGATTCCATGGATTTTATAAGGAGCATATGCCCGAATACATTTATAAATGTGCTACAAATGGCAAATCAACACCTTCAAATTTTTTTCCTACGATTGTTAAGCAATTTGTAGACTACAGTAATACAGGGTTTTTATTTTATGTTTTATGTCAATTAAACATTATTCGTTTTGCTGAACTGGTGATGTTTAGCAATTTTTCTAATAGTGCGCTTTTAATTTATTCACGTTCATCTCAAGTATTATCAGGTTTTCTAAGTTATGAGTTTTCAAGAGATTAATTTTTCTAATCTTCTTTATTTTCGAAGTGCATTAATTAACGCCTTTTCAGAATATCATATCTGTTTTGTCATCATCTTAATTAATGAAAAATGTTTGCGTTGCTACTGATAGACAGCTGGTTTTATTGTTTGTTTGTTCGTTCATCATGATCCCTCGCATTATTTTTCAAGCAGGAGGCACTTTCAATAAAAACGTTTTAACTCTGTTTCAGATCAAGAGTTAGCGACTTCAAATACTGACGTTAAAATTCGGCCTAAGTTTGTTAAGTAATTGCATTCGCCTGTTATTCTCAATAATTCCATATTTGCTCCCTAGCAAAAATGGCTAAAATATATCTGTTTAAAAATTCTTTTAATTAATTTTAGTAAGTAACTTTGAAATAAAGTCTTTGTCCGATTAGAAAAAAGAAAACAAAAACGTTTTCCTCTGTTACTACCGTTCAAAATAAAATCTTCGTTACTTAATTAAAAATGGGTTTACAGTCAGAAGTTTTAATCAAATATCCGAGGCAGAGCAGAGCCATTCGCCTTGTTCGATTCCATTAAAATTTTCACTTTCAATTATAAAAGTAGCTTTTTCAACCAGCGTTGCACTTTGTTATTAGGTTTAATTAATTTTGAATTAATAAAAAAGTAACTTAACACCCAATCCCTCACAAAAATGTGTCATCACATGCCTTTTTTCTTTTCAAGAATGTTATATATGGCAGAGTATACATGTAGTCTATTTCATCTCTTTATATTTAAACACACACACACACATATATATATTAAATACGTAATATGAATATAATAAATTCGGAATACTAAAATGCTAAAAAACTTTTTTTGGAGTTTTTAACTCCCAACATTTATCGTCAAAAGAGTATAAACTAGACTTTTTACAATGTCTCCACACTTACCAACATGTGTAAAACCAAATTTCGAACAAAAATTATCACAACAGGAAATTTCATAATATAACAAAAAATGAATTTTACATCTCAGGATTAGTGCAGCTAAAGAAGTAAACGAATAAACTTGTTTCTGAACTGACAATTGTCAATTCAGTAACAGTGCAATTACACTTTTTCTGAAAACTGTTTAGACTGGCTTTCAAATATAAACTGACCGTTTGCAGTTTTCAGGTTTCTTGCTTTTAAATAACGCCCGACTGACCTTATTTCACTGTCGATGCGGCCCTCGATTTTCTTAAGCATTTAACCAAACTGTATGAAGCGTACAGACGGACGACGTGGATTCTATATGGCGATTGTCGAAAGCCTGAGCGGACATTCAGTTTGACTTATATGCGAAATTTCAAACAGTATTTACAAACTAACATAAATACTCTGTTTAAGAAATAACCTATATATGTTATAGATCAATAGTGCAATAAATGCTCCAAAAATAGAAAAAATAAAGAGTGCAATAAATGTTTCAAACAAAGAGGCAGCGTAATATAACAGAGAAGAAATATATAAAGAATTTATAAGGATTTATATCTTTCGGCATATCGTCGGCAGGAGGTTGGTGTTTCAAGAGGAACAAATGACACTGCTTGCTTCGGACTGCTAACGACGACTCAGATTTTTTAAATGAAAATTTCCATAAACTACCAAAACTGTAAAACAGTCATTGTCTTCATCAGTCTAACCCCTACAGAACAAGATGCATAATTCTCTAAGAATCCAAAATTTGTTGAGATCCAAATAATTGCATGAAACAGCAACAAAGCCTTTCATTGATTTAAATACAAAACATGTCGAAGAAACGAATTCCAAAAACCAAATACAAATAACACAGAAAATAGTAAATACGGCAGAATGATTCAAAATGTATCCCATAACAATCTATTATAAATAAGAGAATGCAATGTTGCGCGCAGTGAATTTCAAAATATTAGCTATAAAAAAGGATCTACATTTAAATATTTATTTAAAAGTTTTTCTAATGTACATGACTTATTTAGTAATCTTAAACAAATTACTAAAGGTACCACAATATGTGTTAGAAATTTCCTTTTTATGGAACTATTAGTTTTGGAGATACATCACTTGTAATTTGAGTAATTTTTTGACATATTTTACCATTCAAAAGGTACCTGACCCCTTAAGAGCGTAACATGATAAAAGAAATGAAAGATTATGTTACATACTGAAAATAAACAGTACTTAAAATACATTATTTTCTAAAATATTAAGTATGACTTCCATCTTTCAAAATTCATTATTATGAAATATCAACTTGGTTGTGGTTAAATAAGCACAAATAATAATCTAAGTATATACATTGTAAAAAATTACAAGTTTCCTTAAAATAACTCTTAATAAAGATAATCAGTTTATGCTCTGAGACTTTAATTTCTTGAAATTGTAGAGTTTCACCCTTTTATTTAACAGCTAAATGTGTAGGAACCTCGTGAACAGATAAGCAAATAATCGTTTGAGTTCAGGAACAGAGACGTAAAACTCAAGAAGTGTTAATCACCATTTATTATGCAAAATAAGAATTGAACAGTCGGTCCTTTCTCAGAGCGTATAGCAAAGCCTCCAGTTGGGCTTGAACTCAAAGTAATTGGAAATAAAACTTAACTAATGCTTAACAAAAAAAGAGATAGCCGAAGCTATGAAGATTCTAAATAGTTAGCTCCTGAATATCAAATAAGCTGTCGAAGCCATCAAGGGCTTGAAATACGGCAGAACATAGTAATAGCTTGGAGAGAGCGTAGCCAAAAGGAAAACGCGCGCTAGACAGAAACTCTGAGGCTCTCTAACGAAATCAGTGGAACTTCGATTTAAATACCACTCATTTTCATTAACAATAATAAAAACACATTCTGGTAGGAAATTTTTAGCTGAAATCATGAAGGGCAGGAATGTAGCTTTCACTAAGATAACTGTCAAAAACTTGGGATAAACCTTACAAAATAATATATGCAGTATAATTGTTTATTAAATAGAAGTTTATTTTAGAAAAAAAACGTCGAGTTTTACAAGGCGTGCGGGCAAAAGACGCTTAAATATTATTTTGTTTCTGAATTTTCTGAAAATATCCTTCTAAAATGTTGATTCTTGGTATTTTTGATTCATTTAAGAAATGCATTTTTAATTTCGTTGTTTCGCGTGTGGTGTAAATGAGTCAAAATATGTTGCTTTGTAAATTTACATTCTAAAATGTAATTTACAAAGCAACATATTTTGACTCATTTACACCACAAGCGACATTCTAAAATAATTCTAAAATAATTCTAAAATTTACATTCTAAAATGTAAATGACATTCTGTGCATTAAAACAAACCCTTCATTTTAATGCACAGAATGTCAAAAATTCTTATGCTCATTCAAGGATGCTATTTGGCACGATAGAGAATAATGATATCTCAATAACGATGAATAATTTTACATTATATGATGTTATTCATAAGATTCTTATTCTTATTCTTCTTATTGCCGTTCGTGATGCAACATTAATCTTTGCATATATCAGGAAGGGTTTGCTCTACAGAAGTTTCTCTTCCCAATTGTTTATTCGTATTCGATTCATCATGCATGTATGCAATCGTCAGTAAAATGAAAGACTGAAGTTTAGAAAGAATTTGAATTATCATTTCTTGAAAATGGATATTTTCCTTCACTAAAATAGAAAATTCAGATTTCAGTTTAGTTCGTGATAAAGTACTAAAAGAAACAGTATAAATTTTACTCACACATTGAAGAAGAATTAATGTATATATTTATATAATTAACATCCAAAATATTTTTTCCACGACTATGATTTATTAACTGCATTGAATATTTTTAAAATGAAAACTAATTAACAGCTAGCATTCCTAAGACGTTACATGAACACCTCTGTCAAAAATCAGTTCTGTGGGAAGATCATATAGTTATTAGGCTATAATAATTTTTAGCATGCTTTCTACTAATTTGTACATTATTAAAAGGTTATAGCGTCAAACTGCCTTCCAAGCTAATACTACTCAAGAACCTCATTTAAGAAATCTATATCTACCATGTCTTTACAAATTTACAATGACAAAAGGGTAACAAAGATCTAACACTGCAGAAAGAATAATTTTATTAAGATCTGTGCGTGGCTAAAGAACAATTAGCTATGAAACCTGTTTCTCAATCGCGGGCTTTCCTCCGATTGATATTCATGTTTTACATGATTAAGAAGTTAAACTCCGCAAATTTATGTTCAATACCAAGGTGCTGCCTGAGGATTTTCTTCATTCTGCTGATCGGTTGCCAGCTGATCGGTTGTGTGTTAAACAGATGACAGCAAACTTAATAATCGAGTTGGGCTAGCTTATGTCGTTTTTCATCATGGTTCTGAATTGGAAAATGAAGTGCTCTCCAAGCCGAAATATGTTGCATTAGTGAATCCAGTGCATTAGTTAAATGGATATCTAATCAATGTTCATTACGTTGTTTTCTTGTTTCTGTGCTCTGATTCTCTGCACTGATTTTCTTTTCTACGTATTCTTCTATACATAACATTTACTTGTAATAAATTAAATATCTCTTCTCATGCGATTCTTAGAAATCTTAATATTAAAGGAGTTGATATCATTTTCTCTCATGTACGTGGCCAAACTGGCAATTTAAAAAATGAAATAGCTGATTGGTTGCCAAAACAAACTGTTAACTTCTAGGTCAACACCACAATGATGCTTAAAGAAACAAAGTTGAAAAAAAAAAGTTCTCAAGTAGAATGAATTATACAGAAATTCTCCTATTGCCAGAGGTACATTTTTCCTACTATTTCTCACAGACTCGACGGTATGAACTTCTTCTGTAGTTTTGAAACTAATAAGTTACTAACTCAGCACTATAATTTAAATTCATATCTGAAGAGATATGGGCTATCTTATAGAGTTATAGAGACTTCTGTTTATATAGTTTCAGGAGAGGAAGGGCAAAATATATCGAACATTTGTTGCTCTGTTGTTCTGTTTACGCGGGTCAGAAATGAACTAATTTCCCATAAAAATTCTTTAAATACGAAGGTTTTTCCTCTTCTTCATGTATCGTTCTTGATAAAATGGCATTCTCTTCTTTTTGCGCATTTATTTCTGAAGTTTCATTTGTCGATTTTTAAATTTTATTTCCCTTTGTGTTATTTGCATTTTTTACTTACCTGTGTACGCATTGTGTTATACCATGTTGTACAAAAAAAAATTTAATTATTTTTAAATATAAAAAGAGTAATAAAGATCTGAAAACGCAGCTATTATTAATACAGCGTTAAAATACAAGACGTTATTAATATAGTGTTAAAATGAATATTAGCAATACTTTGGGACACAGATAAGATAGTAAACATCTTTAATAATTATGACAATTAGCTTAATATCTGTAAGCTGCAACAATAAACAGTTTTACTCAATTAAACGAAAAAAGACATATATATATGTAAAATATAAAATATATATTGTTCAAATAATAAATCAATAATAGCCCTTTAACTTCCGTCTTCATTCTAAAAATAACAGAACAATACTTTTTTTAAACTCCTTGCAGTTTTGATGCGCACTTATCTATAAAATTTGAACCCAACATCTGGACTTTAATCTGTCACGTGATCTGAAATGGTATAAAAGGTAATTGCTTCGCAAATCCCCCTCTCTCTTCTCTCCTCTCTTCTGCTACATTTCGCTGCATCACTTTGCCGTTAGTCACGCAGAGTTTACTTTTCCAATTTTCATCCATTGTTCAAGAAATGTACGCTGTAAAAAACTATTTGGGTGCATAGTGCACCCATACTAATGATGAAGTGCATTGTCAAGGAATAAAATTATGTTTCCAAAATCAGCGGCCACATGCTTGAAAAAGCAAAGCTCTGCCGGGAAAATAAGGTTAAAGGAGCAAGTCAATTTAGCGACTAATTTTTGTCGCCAAATTTGGCGAGAAATCGTCACTGGAGAGCATTTCCCGACATTTGGGTCCGGTGCCTGCATAACTGTTATTGGTACTGTAATTCAATAACTGTAGTTGATCCCTAATATGCAACTTTAACAGTATATGCCTCCCAATAATTTCGAGAAATAAGAGGTACTACAGATTTCTCAGCGATGGGGAAAAACTATCTAAGCCCGGAGAGAGCATCAGTTCTCAGTTTTTTGTTCACAGCTGACGTGGGAGTACTGAGAGATCTCTATGAGAGGTTCTCTCTTTAGATGCTCTTTGCGTTGTGTTTAACGTTAATAGTAGTTTGAAGTGGTAACTTCTGATTGTGTTCTGTTACTCTGAGAAGAGCTGTACGAGCACTTTTGTGGAAGGTTCCAGAACTGCAAAGTGTTTGTTTTCGGAAAACAAATGTTATCAAGCTATCATTCGGACGATAACACGTTGCCATTAAAATTTAATCCATACAATCTCTTGCTTTTTCCTATAAATTGTTATTGTTCTGTAATAGGCGGTTAAAGAGAATTTTTGCCCTCAAAACTGTGCCTCATAAAACAGGGTAACGACAGCCGTGGGGAAAAAAAAAAGATCATATCCGCTAAAATTCTAAGATATCCTAATCCAGTCTGTGCGGCGAACACGACACAGGTGACGGTTGTAAATGGCGGGAAGGTCTCTACAACCTTGAAGAGCCTTTTCGAAAAACCTCAGTTACTCTCTACCAGTTAATCGCATTCTAAATGGTAGACGAGAATAAAAGAAATTTTTGCCTTCGTCCGTTCGCGTTCTTGTAGCAACACTAGTTACCACACCTTAGTAGCGACTGGAAGACCCGTGATTCGAATTCCGGGGACAGCGCAACTGACATTTTCTGTTCCTCATATCGAAACGCCCAATGCATTCTGCAATCATTTTATAATAATAATAATAATTCAGTTACATAAGTATTATAAAAATATTTGTACAAATAAAAACAAGCAAAACAAATTTAATTTTCTAAAACGTCAATCATTTCGTCATAAAAGCAGTAGTTTTCTTCAAAGGAAAAAAAAACTATTACTTATTCTCTAGAGATTTAAACATTGTAGAATCTAACTGAAATATATCATTCTATGCTTCAGAAAAAGTAGCTGCTTTTTTATTTCTCTAAATTTATTTGAACGGTTCTATTATCTTCGTTTGCATTTTGCTCTGTTAAAAATGTTATACTTTTATTACTTGAAAAAAAAGTGTCCGAGAATTGTTTAAATGTAAAACAGAAAGCACCAAAAATTCCTTTCCTTCGAAGATTATAAATAGCAATTGCCAACCTAAGAATTTAAAACGTTCAATAAATTCTATCTTAAAGAAAATCAATACTCCTGTCTCAAATGCGTAATAACAAATTGTCTTAAAATGCTTGAAACTATTAGGAAGAAAATATCTTGCTTTTTCTTTCTCTCCTTATTGTCCCGCATGAAAATTTCTTAATATATGGCATTTTTCTTAACACATCTATACTTAAGCTTTGAATCTTAATACATTCCTGCTATTTGCGAGAATAAATATTCGATTGTAATTAATGCTATTTTTATCGCTGAGCAATTACTTCTTACCATTTATTTTTTTTTTTTTTTTTTTTTTTTTTTTTTTTTTTTTTGACATCTGTAAACGTTGCTCAATAACAAGGGTTAAAAATCTTTTCATAAAACTCGTAAGTACTTTTATTTTTCTGCTCTTTTCCCTTCCTCTTGTGCAAGACATTTATCAGACGCTAACATAATTTAAGGTTTTTTTTCGGGGGGGGAGTGTAAAAATTGTAATTTTGATTAATAATAAACTTCCGCTGTGTAACTGTGATATTTAAAACAAAACTATTATGCTATTAAATAATTATTAGTAACAAATGGTGCCTATTTTGTTACCAATAGACTGAATATCCATAACAATAAATGCTTACTTTTATCTTAATATGTGAGAACTATAAATGATGCTCCTTTTTCGAGATATTAAGTTAATACAAGGAGAATTTTGATTCTCTTCAGTACTGTACTGTTTGAAGATTTCTGTGTCTTTCTTTATTTTCTTTAATCGAATAACAAAGTTTATTATCCATTACCTTATTAACACTATTCTAAAAGCAATTATTTTATGAAGCACATGAAGGAGAATAGAATTTTCAATTAATTAACTTTGTTTCATGAGTTTAATATAGAAGTTTGCGTTATTCTTTTGGTTCAGAGCATCACAATCTCCTTTTCGCATGTCTTCGTGGTGTAATTAGAAGCATGCTCAACGTGTATTTAAAAGGTCCAAGATTCGAGTCCCGGAGGCGTAATGGCAAACCGCACATTGAGTTAACGCATGTTAACGAATTTCACTTACTGCGCAGTACATGATTAGTAGTACAACGTTGGCGTGGGAGGAAATACTGGCGACTAAGCGGGGGGGGGGCAATAAGCAACCCTATACAACTCTGTTTCTCATGCAAGTCTTATTGACTGTTTACAATTGCAATGCTACCGAAATTTGTTTGTGCTTAATGCATTTGCTGCTGTTTCGTTTCATTTTCTTTATTTTGTTCATAAACGTTATATTTAATATAAGTTATTTATAATAATTTCCTTGCCTTTAATTCAGCAATTTAAACTGGATTTATTCTTTAATTAAGGTATATACGAATGGAATTTATGGTAAATACGCAGTTGCTTTTATTCTTCACAAGTATAATCAATAAAGATTCAACTAATGTATCTTGTAATGTTTCTTGTTTTGTAATCATTCTTAAACGAAAATTTGCGTAGTTTACAATCGATATTTACACTCTAAGTAATGAAGCAACGTAACAAGTTTTAAAACGCCGAACTGTTTACTCCCAGATAACAGAATATTACTCATACGCCGTATTTGTCTACTTTAAGACTGTACTAAAGTCATTATTGTGCCAAATTCTCTTCTGGGCATGCGCAGTATGCGAAATTCGTTTAACATTGATCAACTGGATGTGCAGTTTGCCATTACGCGTCCCGGGGAGGGCATTGCACCTTTTCTATGTCTCTTGCTCATAAAAGCCTAATGACTCTACAGGTTACTTGAATATTGTAATGCAGCAAGGGTTATAATCCTTAGGAGAGGGGTGTCTTCGTGACTCGTATACACACTACATATAGGGAAAACTACAAAAACCAACGACGCAGCCAACCGTTCACCTGGAATCAAACCCAGGTCAAACTCTCAGTATTCAGCGATATTATCCAGTAGGCCACTAGTGGATTTCAAACCATTACCAATGAAGATCATCGTTACCACTAATAGAAACAATCTAGAATGAGATTTGAGATTTTTATTCAGACTCCAGTTGCATTAATGATTCTTGCATAAACATTTTATATGCAGTCACCAGTATTTAATACAGTACATCTTGACAGGATGGACACACAGTTTTATGAGGCCTTCTTCACACATGAATGCATTTATCTTCTCGCAATGGCAAAAACATTATTTATTAGCCTAGCCAAACATTAGTAGTCATCGGAAGATACATTACGCGGATGGAATGCTCTTGCATATTGTATACTGAAAAATCATGGACAAAGGTACATGCATTAGACTGGGCTCACATAATGTTTCTTCGCTTAGTTTATAAGGTATTTCTCCCGCCTTCTTAACATGCCTTCGTAGTATAGTGGTCAGCACGCTCGGCGCGTATTCGAGAGGACCGTGGTTCGAGTCCCGGCGAAGACGTTGCTCATTTTTTATCTATCCTGCTTCAAAAATACCTAATGTCTCAGTGGCGTTCGAACTAAAAGGGTGGTGGATGATGATTCTACCCACCAGGAGTTGGCGATTGGGTCTCCTAATCCCCAGTCACCCTTTAAAAGGGGGAGAATATAAGGTATTTCTGCCACCTTATTAGCATGCTTTCGTAGTGTAGTGGTCAGCACGCTCGGCGCGTATTCGAGAAGCCCGTGGTTCCAGTCCCGGGGAAGGTGTTGCGCCTTTTTCATGTATCTTGCTTTAAAAATACCTAATGTCTCTACAAGTTGATTAACACCCTTCATGAAAGACAGCTATGCATTTACGGTCACAAGTGATCCGCAACTATTTTCATATGACATTGATACAATAAGGAACTAATATACTTATTCATTCTCTTTTGGTATCGCATTTGCTTTCTCGGAAGTAGAAGGCTGCATATTTCTATAGGTCTATCACCTATCCGAAGGAACACAGTCCATAGCTATTAAACTTAACACTAAAACACAATATTCCAGACTCGTAATCGTTTTGTCATATATACAATATCTGATTTTAAATGTTTCTGAGAAGGTTGAAATAGCACATACCTTAAAGAGAAGCTGTGTATAGTATTTTGGTAAATCTGTTTGCATCACCGGAGCTTTGATAAGGAAAACCTGAGTAACAAAGTCTTCACACCTCCCGAAATGAACCTATAAAGATTATACATAACTCTTTTTTTTTAGCGATGAAGACTCGGAGCACTTTAATATTATAATTTTTGCCAATCTTTGAATTCCAACAACTCCTTTTTTGCCCATCTGTTTCACTATTTTATTGACATTATTATTATCCATTTTCAAGGCCTTTTGTGAAATCTATTGATTATCTTTGGCCAAAGCGTTTTGCGTAAGTTACAATTGCTAGGTAAACTCTCGTAATATGCAATCAATCAGCCTAGGAGCTTTCGATTATTCAAATGCGGGAATGTGTCATTCATATTTTCCTAAATGACCTAACGCTGTAGCGAAAGCAAAGTGCAAATGTTTAATTGTTTCATTTTATCAAGGCAAATACTTCCTTGTGCGAAGTAAAGGAAGTACTGTTAATCGCGAAAAATTTCAGATATTATATGTCAAGGAAAATATCCATTTTGTCCACTCTGGAATCCATTTGAACGATGCTTATATCTATACATACGGACAGAACAAAGGACTCTTTTTTCCAAAACGGATTGTGAAATGAATTTAAAATGGATTCAGAAGAGATTTTTTCCCCTGACGTCTGTACTTACATATCTATCTCGCATACTCGAATAAAGTTGAAATTTATAACATGTTATATAACATGTAGTTATGCAGCTCCATTTTTTGTTGCAATCGCTTCACCAAATGTGTGTGTATATATGCGCCATTTGTTTACATTTGAAACTTCTAATAGAGTAGTGAATTAAGTCAGTTTGTGTACCAACTTCAGTGTCTTTTTGTCGAGCGGGACCAAAGGTAAACCTTCAGGTTTTCGGTGCCGAAAAATCCATCTTCCTGTCATCTGGCCAAATTACTTGCTTTTGAGTATAAACTTTAATTTTAATTGTAAAAATTGTTTTTTTAACTGCGTTTAATTGTATTTGGTATTTATGTTTTTCTAATAAAAATATTTTGAGATTTTATGTATTTTTGCCTTACCAAGTGATAATTGAATTAATTGAGTGAAACATATATCTGTAATGATAGTCGACTAAATAAGTTTAAATGAAATGCAGCAAAATTGTGTCTTTATTAATATATCGTACAAGAAAATCATGTGATATCCACGTCAAAATGTTTAAATTTTGGATTATGACCACGCAGAGGTAATTTCCAAGATAAAGTATTGCTTTGTAAATGACTTTCAATAGGAAACTGACTGGGTCCTATGTTATGCATACAAAAAGTCATGAAAACTTGATATGCAGCCCGTTTCTTCGCCGATATTTGAACCCAAGTCGAATTACCTGTAATTAGCGATTTTAACGCTCTAACGCTGCTGGACCTAAACTTAAGTCTATTGAGCAGCAGAATGATACTCTCTGGCATATTTTGTTTCTAAGGGTAGTGGGGGAAACTTATGGTGAGAAAGCGTTTAAACCTTTTGCAAGCAAAGGACCCTGAACCATTTTCAAAAATTTTACTACAGTAGCATGTATTCCAGAATGATTTACATCTATTACATTTTGCCATTTTCTTTTCATTTCGAGGCAAACATAGAATTCTTAACGCTATGGAATATATTAGCTGCTTTGTAAACAAGAAGCATCGAAGTAAGTCTAAGTTATAATTATTTTGATTTGGTTTACTCAGCGTTAAATATGAGGTACTTAAAAAGATTTAAAAGTAAAACTAATAAAAGAAGGTGTGCATTTTATCCAAGTTTTCTTTTTTACAAATATTTTTTCTACATTTCCTTTCAAAGTGGACATTCTACCTGCCAGAGAATAACGCGACACTTCAATGTACTTTTTATTCGGTCTTTTCTTTCATTATTTGGTGGTGTTTCTCGCTATTTCATAAACTGAGAATATTTTGCCTTTCAAAATTACAAATATCTGTGCTTTTGTTTTTTGTTCAGGTCTTGCCTGAACTGAAAACAAAAGCATTGAAAACAAAAACAAAGCTGTGTTATAATGCGCAATATTCTTATTGATAACGTTATAAATAAGTATGGATTTATGAAAGATGAATTAATGTAGAAATGGTTAAAATCGTTTCCAAAAACGATGACATCCTTTTAAGAGTAGAACTGACAAAAATACTGAAAATGTTTGCCAAGTTGTCCACGAAAATATTTTGTACTTTTGTTTTGAGATTTATTCTTGCACCATTGACGATGCCGATCACTCCATCCTTAAGCGTTCAGCAATTTTTAGCTAAAAGCGGAAGAGTAGCCATGACCTACATTTCTTACTCGTATTATCTTACTCAGCGCGCATTTCCTTCTTTCCAATGGATGAAATAAAAAATCTGGATGGCCGGCTTTTTGCTGATACTATGAATTCGAGAAATTTGCTCACAGAATTGACTGCTTTACGGATCAAACAGTTAGAGATGTTTCCTCCAAGAGATCACATTTAATACCCTTTTACTTTATTTTATTATTAATGTTTAATGACCAATAATCAAATGGTGCCGAAATACGAAGGCGAAGTTTCGTTTTGCTATAACGTTGATGGATTCAATCGCTTCCACTTCATACAATCACAGATCATAAACATAGCAAAAGTTAAAGTATCCATATAAAAGCGCTAAATCTTTTGCCAACGCAAGACAATAAATAAATGTAAATTAGCTAGGAAAGACCATCTAGAGTGAAAGTAAATAATTAATTTAATTTAACTAAAATAATATTTAATTTACTGTTGCCAATATTAAATAGAAATTTTTTGCCATAAACGTATTTGATTCTTTTCTCATGTTATCTTCAATCATCGAATTCACTAAAGTAATAAATTTATGTATTCAAAGTTCACACGAAAATTAAGATGATTATTATTCTATAGCTATAACACTGAACACAAGTATGATTTTTCAACTTAATCTAACTTATCCTTTTATTCTATAAATTCTCTAATACGAGCAGCAGTCAAAATTGCGAATTAGTGGTTTAATTCATTACAGTCCCCGTTTTGCTGCATTTTTTAAATTATAGGTCAGGGGTCTTTAAAATTAATTCATTTTTAAGTAACATGTTAAACTCGACTAATGAACTGAGACGAATTGTTACTTAAACTCAAATCAAACCTAACTGTTTGATGAAACCAAGTCGTATAGTTCCTACATTCCATTTCACTTTTATAGCACTTTGTAAACTTCATGAAATCTGGAATGGAAAAAATAGCTCATTTCAAAGTAGTAATTATACAAGGATTCGCACCAAGCTTATTAGCTTGCTGTGAACTACATATACATTTAATCGGATAAAGCCTTGCAAAGGTAAGAGAACGCTAGTAGCATTAAGTTCCATTACACAGATTAAATTAATAGTTCTCAAGCTATAATTATGTTGTCAGTTCCAGTAATTAAAGTGTTCATCGTTTTAGTTGCAACCACCGTATTGCAATTTCACAGATTGTAGAGGTTTCGTATTACTTGCTGTGAATTACATCTGAATGAAAGAATTTATCATCTTTCCATTTCATCTAATACAATAATCTGTATTCGTATAATAACAGTATTTTATAGAATACGTAACTATCAAATAATTTAGATTGCATTCAGTATAAAATCGTACTGCTAATAAATTTCGAACAGTGATTTCTGAGACCTCATAACGATGGAAATGAGGCATATTCTGAATACGACGTTTAAGGAATAAAAGGATTAAAAGTGAAGCTCTTGACTTATCTGATCAGTGCTTCACATCTGTTTCTTACTATAATATTCTGGCATCCATACTCCTGACACTTCAAAGCTTAAAAAAAAAAAAAAAAAAAAAAAAAAATCAGCGGGTTGTTTTCTTAAAGGTTTCTAAAGGTTTAATGAAACTAGACATTTCCGGTTAGTTTCATATAGTAATATACGTAGGTCCCTCAGCGACCAAGCGGTAAAACCCCTGAACACCTGAGTTTTCATGAACGTTTTCGTGGTTTTCTTTGTGTGTAACATGCAGTGATTAAGCATCTTCGGTAACAAACGCAGTGATTAATTCAGTAGCGAAGTGATTAATTATTTCTAATAACAAACTCTATCACTGTTTCTTACTAATCAACAAGTGCTTTCTGTTACGAACGTATTAATTAACCTAAGGCCCACCAGCGACCGGACGGTAGAGTTGCTGAACATCAGTAGCTCTGCTCGGGTTTCGGATCCCTGGCTGAATGTCCGTTTTCGTGGTTTACCCTATGTGTAACGTGTGTATATGAACCAGTTTCCCTTAGAAAGTCCTCCATGAAGGTGTCTCTACACTTACACAGATCGCCTTTGAGTGCTTTTCCATAAATTAATAAACGAATTAGACCATTAATTAACCTAAATATAGCATAAGCCTTTTTTACCGGTTCATCTTTATCTGATTATATTTAGTTCTACAATTAACAAGGGTGGTTGGCAATATCCAGTCTACACTGATAGACACCCAAATTGCGACACAAAGAAAGACAAGAGATATCACAATAAAATTTATTTAGTAGATAACATGTTGACCAAGTGTCAAATGATTTAATTATAGACTTCTGTGAAGTGTGGTTCCTTCCAGAATCAGTAGCCAGAGTAGCCTCCATTGTTGGAGATCACTGCTGACCACACGCCTCGGCATTCATTCAAAGAGACTGTGGATGTGTTCTTGGGGTACAGCAGACCAAGCAGCTTCCACACGTTGCCAAAGTTGATCTGGTGTGGCATCTTGGGATGTAATCTGGTTCAATCGTTCAGCAACCATGTACCACATCTTTTCTATCGGCGAAAGATCCGGAGAGCGAGCCGGCCAGGGAAGCAATTCAATTTGGTGATTGACGAAGAACCCTTGAGCAATGCGTGCCATATGTGATCGCGCATTATCCTGTTGAAATATGGCTGTTGGAAAACCCTGAAGGTAAAGACGGACAACTGGCTCCAATACCTCGGAGATGTAGGGCTTGCTGTTTAAAGTACCGGCAATGCGTATTAGAGGAGTCCGAGAGTGATATCCAATACCGCCCCATACCATAATACCTGGTGCAGGACCAGTGTGGCGGTGCATAACGCAGCTGTTCAGCATTCTTTCTCCACTGTGTCTCCAGACTCGAATCCGACCATCGTGGTGTTGAAGACAGAAGCGTGACTCGTCGGTAAAGACAATTTCATTCCATTCTGCCGTCCACATCCTTCTTTCATCGCACCATTGGCGGTGGAGACGTCTGTGGTTCTGCGTCAAGGGTAGACGAAGCAATGGACGTCTTGCGGACAGACCACTCTGCTGTAAACGGCATCGAATGGTACGCTCAGACACTGGATGATGTGTTATAGACTGAATGTGCTGTGCTATGGTTCGTGATGTGATTGAGCGATCCGTCACTGCCATGCGCTTAATGTTCCTGTCATCACGTGAAGTGGTGCACTGAGGTGGATGCGATCGAACACGTCGGTCCGTCGTACTCTCCTGCATCCAACGGTCACATATCCGCATTACAGTTGTTTGGTTTCGTCCAATTCGACTACCGGTTTTCCTGAAAGATAATCCACATTCTCGTAAGGCCACTATCCTTCCTCTGTCGAACTCGGATACTTGATCAAACGATGATGGCTGTTTTCTACAAGGTATAACTAATCGTGTTTTTTTTTTTTTTTTTTTTTTTTTAAACCACAAGAAAAACACAATTTCCGAACTTAAAATCGTCGAAAACTCCAAGCCTTAAGTAGCGCTTTGAAGTGGCACCACAATCGCGCGTGATGTGCGTCTGCACTGAAATTCTAATCATTTTCATATCTCACCTCCGCTAATGCATGTTGTAAATTTCAAGTTATTTGCATGCTTCCTTCAGGGTGCTGCATTTACGGTGGCCAGAAGTGTAATTAAAGCGGAAAAGAGAGTTTTGGTTCTGTTAATTTGATTAAGCAAAGCACTCGAGGGATATCTGTCTAAGGGAAAGCATGCCTTCGTTCAGGACTTTCTAAGGGAAACTGGCTCTTATGCACGCTACACATTGAGAAACCAACGAAACTTCCCATGTAGCCAGCCCGTTCGCTAGATTCGAACTTCGGACCGAAATACAGTGTTCAGCGACGTTACCGCTAGGCCGCTGGTCGGGAAAAAGAGGACAGAAGTAAATGCTGAGAAATCTATGCACAAAATATACAGATCATCAGAAGCTCAGTTGCAATTGCAAACTACCAAAACTCTAGATATCAATTCGTTGGAATAATTGCCAGGATTTAATGCTCTTATCCACTCTGCAACAGGTGAGAAATAAGAAATATGCATATTGTTTTTAAACCATTATTTTTCTAAACTATGTATGTTTTTATTTGAAATATAAATTGAAGATCCCTTGTATCGTTGAATGGCAACACTGTTGTAAAATAGGCAATTTCCCACATCACGTGCTGAAAAATTAAAACATTTTCCTACTTGGAATAGAGACATTTGGTAGGCTGCATAGATTATAAACGTCAATGTTTTCTAACATAATGGGACGCGAAAATGAAAATGACTTGGGTACTAGAGAGTTTTCTAACATCAAGTATATTACGTCAAACAATACATTTAATTAAGGAATTCACACTTGTTTAACCATTTCTCTAGTGACTGTTTATTGAATAGGGGACTGGGCTATAATGAATAGTCCACATTATATCTTCATTTTATTTTCATTATTTCATTTTATATTCATTATTTCATTATTATGAGGCACATTATATCTTCATTTTATTTTCAGTAAACATATTGCGGTCACAAACAACTTGTCACATTATTTGTGCCTCTTTCAAGAAGTTTACACTTTTTATAATTTGTTTTAGCAGTTTTAATCATCCAATCAAGATGCATTGAGAACCAAAACTAAGTCTGAATTAAGATTTAACCCTGAACATAACGCACTTACTCGCTACTCTTCGGCCTGGCTGGGCTGGTGTCAGCTGCTTCCATCTTCCTGCAAAAATATAAAAAATGTAAAGCTTTTAAAATAGGCACAAGTAACGTTCCAAACTGTTTGCGGCACCAATATGTTTACTGAAAATAAAATGAAGATTTAATTTGCCTCGGCTGCCAGTCTCCTATTCATTGCGGAGCAATATTTCTACGCCATCAAAATTCACGCTGTTTATTACTTCTAAGTTTGTATCTATTACAAAATACTTATGTAAGATAAAAGTTTGTAAATCAAGTTTATAATTTAATTTAGTAATAGTCTCTTAATTCCTCATTTTTAATTTCGATATTCCGACTCTCTATTCTAAAAATAATAACAAAATTTCTAGACTGCGGCATTTCTAGACGAATTCAGCTTGCATGCCTTCCGCAACGCCGATGACGTAGGTAATTGAGAACTTGAAATCAAAATTTTGAGAACTGAAACTTTTCTAAGCGATGCTGAATAGATATAACTTAAATACTTGGAAACTAAAAACCTTCCTCTTCGTGAGTTTCCAATTGGATAACTGCGCACTTCGCTTAACTCTGTTACTTTTACTAATCTATGCTTAAATTGCTTGGACTTCATTTCGCTGTGCTCTGTTCCTGTCGCAAATGTTCTGAAAATAGGCACGATTAGAGTGCCAAGTGAACTGTGGTTATAAATGTGAATTTAAATAAAAAAAGAGAATTAAAACAGCCTCTACTGCCAAATTTCTTATTCATTGTAGATCGGCATTTCATTGCACCTAACGACATTACTAAATCTTTTTCTCCTTTTTATCACACGTATATATTTACACACATAATCATTTTGAATTTTCCGATTTCTGCTAAGTTTTATAAGAAGGTAATTTAATAAAACTTAAATTTCTATACTTATATATGAACACTGCTGATTCAACCTTTCCGAGTTGTTTTCTTAATGCATTGTGACCAGAAAATTTTAGAATAGGTTTAATATTTAACAGTGCACTAAAATAATGATTAAATTTTAGAATAGATTTAATATTTAACAGTGCACTAAAATCAACAATAATGTATACGTCGCACCTTACAAAACGACCTTTTTAAAACTTCATAGCTGAAAAATAAGTTTTAAAAATCGCTAATTGCAAAATTATATGTTTAACGGCGAATCATCATCATGTACAGTACTTTCGAAATGAAGGTAAAATTCTGCATGTCTATTCTAATCTCTTCCAAACTGCGTAGAGAAATTTCACGAATTTGATCATTTTTATTTAATTAAAATGAAAATTCTTTCATTACTCGGTGCTACTGAAGTTCCTTGACCAAATAGTACGTAAGTAGATTGAAAAGTTTTGACAGCTGACTCTTTTACTCAGAATCACATTATTGTGTGCGTCCGATATTTTTTTGGAAGGGGGGGGGGTTTGCTCTCAAAGCAACCATTCGCAAAGTGAATTACACTTTTACATCATTTCATAAACCTGAAACATGAAAAACCTTGTTTCATGACACCATCTTTAGCATTGCGGTCGTGCTTCTTTTCGTTTCCTCATCCGAAAAGAACCTGTTTACACATAGTGGTTTGTTTAATGTTGGAAATACCGATATATCATTTGGTGCGACTTCCAGGCTATATGGATAAGCTAATGCTAACCAATCGATTTCTGATATTGCTGCCAATGCTCCGGGAACAACACGTGGCCGTTCATTTTCCTAGGGCGAAAAACCTAGAAAATTGTGTCTTTTTTTTTTTTTTTTTTTTTTCATAGCTCCACACAAGTGCATTTTCATGATGTTTGCATAACTTGTCACTTTTAATTATATCTCAATGGCTTGACGATGTTGTCCATCGTAACCAGAGAGGATAAGTTATAAAAACATGTCTTTATCAGTCACTCGCACGCTATTCACTTTCAGATACCTTCACTATTGAAATACTGAAACACGGTTAAGAATCCATGTCTTTACATTTCAAGCGTTTCATCTTGTTTCTTCGCAAGGTAAACCAAAACTTCATTTATATCGCTTTCGAATTTCCACGAACCTATATCTCCCTTATCCAAGACAAAATTTAGTCTATACTTACATTCGCTGTTGCTCTTAACTGTCCAAATATAGACCGACATGCTTCGTAGCATAAACCTTCACATAATTCAATACACAGTTGTAAAACCTAATATTGATAAAGTCAGGCTAATATTGATAAATACAGGTAGTCTTAAAACCTTTCAGTGAGTGCTTGTATAATTTTTTGCTATGATTTTTTCTTATTCGTTCCTCAGACATTTTAAAATCCTTCTGTTATTAATCTCTTCACCGTTTCTCCCGAGACAGACTATTCGATTTGAAAAGTGCTGCCAGGCATCAGCAGCGAGACATTCGTCGGAGTTAAATGTGGTCTGGATCCTTAGCTCAAGAGAGAACGTGTCGCTTTGTATATTCCAACAACTAGAATGCAGTGAAAATGAGGAAAGCAGATTTGGAGCTTAAATTGGTCACGCTCTCTCCAGAACTCGGTTGCATCAGGATTATACAAAGTAAGTTTTACTTAAAAAGACGAAAAATAACAATGCATTTATAACCCACTTTCAGCTGGTATCGAAATGGAAACTACCGCTCGTTTTAAAGCGTGCTTTAGCTGATCGTCTTGATTAATTTTCAGATGTGGAACCAGAGAATACAGAAGAATTTTTCTCCTGGGTAGGGTGACGCTGTTTAACATGTTTGAGTGTGACAAGTAGGCGGTTCAAGTTGATTTGGCGCGAGCTTTAAAATAGGTTTTGGCCGCTTATGAATGGTGGAAAGCAACATTTCTATCGTAAACTAAGGCCAGTTTCAAAAGCAAAAAGTTTATCTTTGAAGAAAAATAGCTGAAAATATTTGAGTTTTGTAAGACAGTGAAGTGGTTCATATTAAATTAATAAAATGTTCTCCACTTTCCCTCACAAAGTATTCCTTATCAATATTTCTCTATCTATTATTTATCTTACTCCAAATATTGCTTGAAAACTTAAAGAATTCATATGCATAAAATAGATCCGTAAAAGAAACTACATTCCTTTTCTGAAATGATCGCGATATTGCATTTCACCTTTTAGGCAATGAACAGTTTTATTCAAATATTCTTTCCTGTTTTAATGAAATGATAAGTGAAGCAATACTACCACAAGTGATATTTGTAAATATGGAGCATTTTAGATGGTTTTATGTACTTTATACCTTCCTCATATTCTTGCTTAACAGATTAAGTATTTTCCTACATACTTTTCCAGATGTTTTCATTACCTATTTCAGTTTGCCCAGATTAATTTGTTTATTCATTTGTGATTGCAAATAAGCAATTTGAACTACAGGTATTTCTAGTGATTTACATCAAATGAAAGTAATAGTTTTATGAGCATTTTAGTATTTCTATATGTTTAGAAAAGGGTTCTTACCCGATTAATGGAATTTTAATTCATAAATATTAAGGAAGACAGAAATAAAATATTTTTTACATGTACTATTCAGTAACATGATATACAGACACAGAACATAAATTAACACCTCAGCATTATAAAACGCTAGTTCATGTGATGCATGTCTAAAATTACAAATAGAATTTTATTTAAATATTTATTCCTTATATAGTAGTAGCGTTTCTTATTATTTCATTTTACCGGAAAATTTGGAGTTGAAAATTTATGAGAAAAAAATCAATAGAATTAAAATCAGATGAAAGTGGCTGTGTCGTAGCTTTTGGCCGTACAACAGGATTCAGAACTAAGGAAATGATGAACTTCGCAAATGTTAACAAAAGCACGTTTACGCAAGTGCATTGATATAATTGTACGTCAATTGATATAATTGATATAATTCGACAGAAAATAAAAGGAAAAATTACAAATAAAAATAATTTTGGTAAATTGTAACACCAAGTGAATTTCTTCATAGTCAATTTTGATTTTTAATAGTATTGGAATCTAGCTTTCAATCTGCTGGTAATGGAAACCACGGATAAATTTTTGAGCAAGCATTGTGTAGTTAATTTCCTTAAGTGGATATCTACAGTAGAATTCAATTTATAAAGTAGAATTACAGTAGAAGTAATATGTTATCTTAGAGAAAAGCTCATCTAACCGTGACAAATCTTTTAAAGGGCCCCCAGTGGCCGAGCGGTAAAATCCCTGAACACTGGTTGTTCCGACCTGGGTTCGATTCCAGGCAAACGGGCTGGCTACACGTGCGTTTTCGTGATTTTCCTCATGTTTAACATGCATACAAGCCAGTTTTCTTTAGAAAGACCTCCACGAAGATATCTCTTCCCTTAAATAGATAGCTCTAATGCGTTTGTTATAATCAACTAAGCCAAACCAAACTGCTGCATGGGCATTATCATGTTTTCCTCCATGTGTAACATGTATAGAAGCCAGTTTACCTTATAAAGTCGTCCATGAATGCATCCCTTCCCTTAAGTAGATAGCCCTAGTGTGCTTTGCCATAATCAGTTAAACCACACTACACCAAATCTTATAAAACATAAACCATTTTTCATTTCAAGGCACCATACAGTGTGATGAATACAAATTATCCATATATTCAAATGATGTAAGTCTCAGTGTCAGCAAGAGATCTGAAGACTCATATAGACCTGAGGGTGTTCAAATAACTCTTACCACTTATGGCGAATCGGTAAAACTGTGAGAGATAGTTTCGATGATTCATAATTAACCGCATTCCTGCAGATAGACAATAGGAATTATGATGCTGACAATGAAATACTTGACAATCTTGTGATAACTTGTGGGTAATATTTTCATAACGTAATGTTTCTAATTTACCGGCATAAAAATTCTACAACTCAGAGAAATGCAAAATTTATGCTTTAGTAAGATTTGCGTGATGAACTGGCCAACGAAATCACTAAATTAAACAGCACTTAAACTATAAAGGCTCAGCTTGAACAAATAGCAAATTCAAAATACGTGTCTCAGTAATCCTCCATAAACGAAAAGGAAAATCCTTCTTAGAAAGATTAAAAACAAATAGTTCCTTCAATCCAAAGAGAGTTAATAAGGCCAAAAATTCACATTACATTCCAAGATCTTGCTATGAGAGAGTTTACAATTAAATCAAACATTGACTTCTGAAGTTTCCAACTCATAAAAAGAAATCTTTGCCATTAAATGATATTCAAACTCACGTATAAATATTGGCTATTAAATTCTCCATGACATCCATCTCGAGAGAGTGTTTATAACAACCTCTCAAGATGTTTATAACCTTGTTGAATACCTTTTTCAAGATCCGTTTGCATGTGGTGTTGTATATGAAGAATATTTTAATGAGAGAGCCCCATTATATATAGAATAAATATTAAAATTTCATTCATTGCCTTGCACATTTGTGTTATTCATTTTATTACATCAATAGTTTAATTTATAATAATAATTTACATTTTCAGCCCATACATTTCATCCCCTACATTTTCAGCAATAATATTTTCTTGAAAGAATTTTATAAACATATGAACATTTATTTATGTATTTGTATATAATTAATTACTTTCGTATTTATCTTTAATTTTTCTCGTTTATATTGGTCATTCGTAAACTGTGAAACAATTCTATGGTCAAAAGAGGTGTTGTCTTAGTAGAGTTCCCATTAAAGTTTAGATTATTTAAGCTGTCTCATGAAAGTCTCTAGTTTCATCGATACTTAAAAATCCTATTCTGGAATTTTCTGAAGCTGAAAAAATACCTTGATAAATTGTGGTTTTTCATAATTATTTGCATATTTGAGAACATAAATTAATCTGCTATGAGTACTAATATTTGGCAGTTTTAGGATTTTACAGTAATGTAATTAGCGACCGAAAGAACGTAGCTTTAGTAAATTAGCTGTTTTCTTTTGCACATGTGTGTCAGCAAAAAAGTACGAAGCACAGGTGAAGAAAACATTGCATTCTTTAATAAATATGGGGATGCATTTAACAGATACAAACGCCACATACGATGCACGGTTCAGTAAAATTACATAAACATGAACCAGTTATCGCAGAGAGGTACCGAATGCACTGTTAAAAAGTAACCTCATTGGCGGTTGAAAACGAAAATTAACAAGAAACAAAAGTTTTCCTTATATTTTCCAATACATGATCTGTTTTTCTGATATATTTTACAGCGAATAAAATAAGCAAATGAATACAGAGCCGCGTTCTGAGGAATGGATGAGCTGTTGCCGCTCAGTATGGTAATGGATCTGAGAAAAGAGTTCAATAGAAATTTTTTCTGAGTTTTAACTGTTTTTTGTAGTTTTTTATAGACGTGATGACTTTTGTCACAGTCCTTTTAAAATTTAAATTCGTCATAACCAGGATTTCTTGATTTCAGCCATCATATATTTTTTGTAGAAGAGGCAGCTAATCACTCCTATTCGCCAGGAATTTCTGAAAATATACAAAACAGTTATTGGATATTATCATTGATATCTGCTACTTAAAACATTCATATATATGACACTGTTTTTCATCAAATTAGTATGAACAAAGTACAAAACGTTTAAACAGAAACAACGAATTGTTCTTTGTTTTTGTTAATTAGAATGCCCATCCTTGTTTTAAATTCGAGTGATCTTGATTATGAAATTCATCATAATTAAAATTTCCTTCTCATTTTCAATAACAGCATTAGTTACTATTAAGATCTTTACGCCTTTTACATCACGTTATCTAACCTTAAGTAGTGCCATCCTGTATTATTACCCTGTGTATAATATTAGCATATTATTATTTCTATTTCTGCCCATGGAAGAAAATGAGACAACCGCAGTGTGTATAATGGTTTATTAATATCGTACAAAGATAATAGTATTTACTTTATTTTAAATAAATAAGAATTATATACAAACATTCACAGGTACTATATTTTCAATAGGAATAATTGCAAGTATAAACGAATACTTGCAATTATTTTAATGCATTTCTAGTCTTTCGTTTTGCGAAACTCATTGATTACATCATCATAATTAAAATTTTTACCACTATTACCTTCAACAGATATAATAGAATATCAGATAGTCATTCCTCTACAGTAATCGATCTTGAACTAAATTTGAATTCTTTTTCACACCACATTTCAGAAAAAAAGAAAAGCGTTTAAATTTTTAAAATATTACATTTTAAACTTTTTCTCTTGTCACTTTCATATAAAGGCTTCTCGCCATCCTGGACCCTATGAATTGATACCTGTCATTCTCGCCTGTTACGGCATTAACTCTCGAATCTAAGATCCCATAAAATTTTCTCTATATATGTAATAGTTAATAATGCAAATACTAATTTTATTCCAAAAGTAAAAATCCCAAAGTTTAGTAGATATGTGAATCTATGTTAGAGTGAATGTATGTAATTTATGTTGAAGATGATATACGATTACAGCAAATAATAAATGATAATGTTTACTTACCCAGGAAATTTTAATGCTTTTGGAGATATTATGTTTATTCTTCTTCTTCTTCCTCCTCCTCTTCCTCTTCGTCTTCCTCCTCCTCCTCCTCCTCCTCCTCTTCTTCTTCTTCTTCTTGTTGAGGAGGTGGTGATGGTGCTCTCCTTGTCGGCTCTGGTTCTGGTTCTGATAAACCAAACATCGGAGGCTCCAAATCCAAAATATCATCTTCATCATCGTATGTCCTGTGTTCAATAACTTCCTTTACTTTTGGAGCGGTAGGATCCCATTTAGGAAGATTTTTAGTTCCCTTCTCCTTGAAGCTATTCATTCGTTCGGCCCAGGACTTCTCCATCTGTTCTTTGATCGTTTGTTCCAAGCCCTATTCAGTCAATAAAAGTATTAAAAGTGACCTTAACCGGCATCCAAGGTATCATTACTCTTGATGAAATTCCTTTCAATAACTGAGTCAAAATACGATATATAATTTCACATACTTTCTTTGTACCATTTAACATGAAAATGCTATTAAACTTTCATTTATTAATATAAGCAGTGATATTGAAACTGAAGAAGGAAGCAGAAATGATAAAATTCATTTTAAATATATTCAGTTTTCATTGGTTCTTGACTTCCACGCAAATTTATGTAATCTAAATTTAAGTTGTCATTAAAAGACACTTATTCATATGTAACTGGGATTTTGATTTAGGAGCGTGAATACGTACATGTGTGTATTTGTACACAGGTTTTCCTATGTAGATGCAAGATGCAAAATAAAAAAGTTGTCACTATCATATTGTTTGAATTAGGAAGTATACAATTAATTGGATAATCCACATATTAATCTATAAAAATTTACCGAGCGATTAAATTCTTTACCAAGCAATCGAATTTTAAATCGATTTGTAAAAACGAGTATTTTTAATCTACTCGAGGAACATTTTACAAGTCGCATATTAAAGGTGTGATTGAAAATATATAAACAAGACGCAACAAATATAAACCATTTTCAAGCCTTGCTTATAGATAATTTAAATTAATTTTCCGAACCTAGCCCTCGTATAACGACGAAATTGCTTTAAATTCACGTTTTCCTCCCTACAATGAATTACGCAAAAGAAATGAAGTGAAATTTGTTTCCGCTTGAGCTACAATTTGAAGAAACAGCTTCAGAAAGGTTTTGCAGTACACGAAAAAAAATCATTATTCGGTGTTAATAAAAGAAGTACGCAAATGCGTTTAGCAGATAATGTCTAGAATTACGTTAATAAAATTTATAATTAAGTCCGAATTTCAATGTTTTGAGAAAGTTACGTTATAAAATTTTAAACTTTAATCAAACGCGATAAGTATAGTCATATTCAAGCTAAATTTTTAAATAACGTTCCACGTTTAATTATATTGTTATGTTAATTATTTTAATTTTTCAAGTTGAATATTTTAATATTTTTTAATTATTTAAGCCTCCTATTTAAAATAAAAATTTCAATCAGAAATTAAAACACTTTTTGAATTGTTCAGTCAAAACACTGATAATCTTCTTTTTAAAAATTTATATAATTTTAATAACTGTTATTTAATTGATATTTCTATTCAAAATTAATATTCAAATCAGTGATAATGTATATTTTGAAGTATAAAAAGTCTAAAATAATGAAATATTATTTTAAAATATGAATTTTAATTTCATGCAGATTAATAAATAAACATGCAAGTATCAAAATAGCAAAAATTTAACAAAATAGCAAAAATTTTAATTAAATGATCTGTTTATTATAAAGGATGCATGCATTTAGGAAAGATGAATCAAAAAGGATAAGATTCTCAAAAATTTTGATTTATTGAAATAAAATTCTAAAGGAAAAATTCAAAAATATTGTTTTTTTCAAAAAGCTAAATTTGTAAAAAATTCTTCACCTAAAAAAAACTTTTCAAAAACAAAACACGCAAATAAAATTTTCAAAAATCTTTACCTGGAGGTAATGCTTCAAAAATTTAAAAATATTTCTTAAAATATAATGAAGTTAAAAACAGTTAATTCAAAAACACATCAAAAAATCCAATTCAAACTCAATTTCAAAAATTCTTTTCAAAAATGCCTTTAACTTAAAAATTCAAAAATATATACATGATTTTTCTCATTTAACAATCAAACACTCATAATAGTATAGTAAATTCTTGAACAAAAAAACTCTGTTCAAAAAACATTTTCTAAGTTTTAGTCACAAGTACTTCTTGATCAAATAATTCGCCATTTTACATCCTCTTGTCTTGCAAAAACATCTGCTACAAAAATCCTTCCTATTCGATTCTTGATTTGTAAAATATTTGAAACTTCTGTAATCTTTTCGAGAAACACTGCAAAAATGCGTTGTGTTTAGTTTGAACAATTAACGAAAACAAGGTTTGGCTAAGCATTCTACAGGGCAAATTATACATATCTACAATTAAACGCATAACACAAAACATGCAAAGTTTCTCGTTAAAAAATCATTTATTTATCTTAAACTTTCATATGCGTCATTTTTCTTATACTTTTCACTATAACTGAATTTAATGATCTTGCATCTGTTGCTACGTTAGCAAAATAATCATATTAAACAGAAATAATTTTTTGCATACTAAATATTTTAACTTCTTAACTTTTTAAATAAGATTATTTTCAATTTTCAAGTTAAATATTTAAATATTATTTTAAAATATTAAATACCTTAACTTTTGATGTTCATAGAGTAAATACACTGAATAAAAATGGAAAGATGTATTTTGAAAAAAGAATCTAGGAAAAATAAATTTCGATAGAGAATTTTAAAATTTTATGTGATTCATATATATATTTTATACATCTATATATTATCTTTTTAGTACAAATATTCATTATCTATATTATTGGTAACAAAAGTCCTTTCATTTTTTAATATTAAAGTATATACAATTGCAGAATGCAGCATTTCTTCTAATACGTTTAATAAATGTTTTGTTAACAGTTGTTAATTTGATATATTTTTTCATCGCCATTATAGTTTTTTAACATTTAAACGCAGAATCATTTTAATCTCATTTCTAAAATATTTTTCCTATAAAGTAATAAAATTTGATTTTTCGAAAAACTATATCATTATAGTTTTAAAAACAATTTTTCTTCTATATTTGCTATAATATTGAGAAACTTTGCAGGGAGACATATATGTACAACAAAAAGCATATAAAACAATACAAGTTCTATGTTATTGTTCTAAGGACGAATATGTTGGAAACCTATTGGTTGGATATTAACATGGGTTACAATACTTCCGATTTTGCACACTATGGGCACATACAGGCTTTTTCTAAGGAATAAATAGGATCGCAAAGGTGGCTACTACAAGCACATTCTATTTGAAATACATACACCATCGAACAGAGCTTTCTTGTCAACATATGTCCTCCTGTCAACACGTCGTTCAAACTTGCTAGCAACGTGAATTTTTGGCTAAGTAAGACAATGAGAAATATATTATACAACACGTAAAATAAATAAAAAGTATGATCATGAAATTCGAGCAACAGTAATCGACATTTAACAAGCTTAAAATTGAAATATTTAGAATAACAATTGACAGCAATTTATTTTGAATATACACATTTAATTCTTTTGAAAAATCCCGTGAAATTCATTTTAAAAACCGAAACAAAAACTGAGCTACTTATGTAAATATATTATAAAAGGAAATCCTCGCACTGGGGGGAAAATAATAACGCAATTGAAAAAGATCGAAAAATTTGAAAATAATATGAACTTTCTTTTCTTTGATATTACCTTGTGTATACTATTCGACCAACATATTTAAGATTACTGTTGTCTACAATCATGGTCATACTTGGCACAAATCGATCAAAAACTTACGTCCTCAAACCACGACTTCTTATCTGTGAATGTCCGTCTGTCCAGACGTCGCTCATATTTGCTGGCAACAGATATCTTCGGCTTTGAGGGAAGATGGAGGGAAAAAGGGAATATAATATAGGGAAGTAATAGAAAATTGGGGAAAACTTAAAAGGTGTAAAACTGCTAGTTTTTAAAACATAGCATTAAATTCCTTAATAGAATGGTTCCAAATATTTTTATGTGCTTAATAATTCATATCAGCAATCAAAGCTATTTTAGAACTACTAAATAGACGCTATTCAGTTAATTCCTTAATCATACAATATCTAGCAGATGCACATCAAATAACTCTTTGCAATGAGTTCTTTAAAGATGCCTAAAAATTGAAGTAGTATTGATTGTGCCAAAATAAAATAAAGTATTATTTGTGCCAAAATAAAATAAAGTATTATTTGTGCCAAAATAAAAACAATTAATCTACGACCAAGTATGATAAATATGAAAACTATTTTCAGGAAATAATTTTTTCATAATCTTTTCCTGTGATTGTACTTTACGTGAAATAATATTCATCCTACATTGTATATTAATGAACATTACGTAGCATAAATATTAAAGCGCATTACATAGTGTTACCTATCTATGAGATTCTGAAAAGTTTGATCATATTTTATTATCAATTTATAATCAAAACTCATTCACCTCTGTATGTTTATTCACATCAAAAATTGTGTTAAATGTTTTCTAATTTTCTACAAGCACAAGAATTTAAAGAGAATAATTATTCGTAATTAATTGTTCAGCTACTAAACTATTTGATTTTATTTTACTTCTGGAAAGATTTTTTTGGATGAAGCGGCATTCGATATAGTGAGGAATAAATAAATGGATATCTTGGGACAGAATCATAGGATATTATCCAGTTTCACAGTAAAGACAAACAAAATAAAGAAATATCTAAATATTACAGGGAGATATTGTAACAACTGAATCTCTTTCCCTATTTCTTAAAATATGTATCCAGTTTCATTAGATATTCTGCTGAGGAATACCTTTATAAACATAATTTAAAGAATAGTGCAATTTTATAATAAATGCATTAACAAAATTATAACAGATTTTTGTTTTTATTACAAAAAATAAACACCCGATAAGCGTTTACTTTTCTGTATAAAATTATTAACTTTTTCTATTAAATGCACTATAAAATGATAAAATAATATTTTTAAATCAAATAAATTTCAATAATAAATTCAATGCCATTTATATAATTAAATCTAAAATATTAACTCATGACTGCAATAGTGTAAACTTCACCACTTGTTAATCTTAACAAACGAAACATTTCAAAATCATTAAACACATTTTTAAACAATATATATGTATTTAACTATCATTTCTGAACATTACGATCATGTGCCATGTTTTGAATTTTTCGTTATTTTTATTGCTTTGGGTATTGCCTATCCAGTGTTCGTGTTATTTAGCCATTTTGCCAACATTTCTTGACACCTAAGGTGTGTAACAGAAAAAAAACTATTTGTTGCCAATATCATATATCAAATTTTTAAATAAATTTCAAACTTCAGTGGCTCATAATAAGGTCATAATTGATTTGTCCTTACAGAGCCGCCCCCAAAGAAGATACTATGGGAACGTTAATTTCAATCATTGCTTTTATTTGATTCATCAAATTTTGATTTTTCACCTGAACGTATCCTCTTAATTTTTTCATATGTTAAAGATTGGTTTAGAATACTTGCCCTACTACATATTCCCTTGTTTATTGTTTAATATATTTGTTCCTATTCTAAAAACCTGATTTTTTCTACGACATGATGACATATTTTCAAGTTCTTGATGTCCATAGATGATAAACTAAGATTTAATTTGATTTTAAGTATACATAGTAACCAATACTTAAATTTTATTACATAAAGTTATGTCACACGGATGTAAGATGATCCAGGTTATAAAATCATGTTTTTAAATTCCAGGTGAATATGTCCCATTTTAAAGTTTATATACCCAGTATTTGAAATTCTAGGATTCCTTAATAAGTCATTGTGTTTAAGGTAATATTTTTAAACGTTTCAGCTCAGGGAATATTTCTGCTATTGAAAGCGTTGTTATACTAATGGTTTAACTAATGCTCTTTGTGTAAATTTTTTCACCTCTTCCCTTCGCTCACAGTACAAAGGCGATGAAGGTAATATTGGTCTAAGAATCTGGATTTTTGAAAGAAATTAATTAAGTAATTTATAGGAAATGAATAATGTCATCAACTCCAATATACATTTATCAAATTGTTAAGGTTGTAAGGTGTTTTATCCCTACTTTCTATGTGCCTTTGTCGCGTACGCTTGACGCGTATTCTAGAAGTCCGGAGTTCGAATTCTGACAATGGTATTATGGATTACTACAGTTTCCAGACATCGATAAATTCTAAAAAGACAAGGTATTTTTGTTTACAAATCTAGTTATTTCGATTTAAAACCTTTACTATAACTTCTCGTTTCCGTATTCCTCACCAGAATGCAAATTCGTTGTTTTTGTGTATTTAAGCTGATGATTTTGAACCTTTAGATTGGAGCTTCTGGCAACCGCGTCTTTGCTCTTACTTTCTCTCGCCAATTATACTTTAATTGGCATTCTACCTTTATCGACTTGCTAGTCAACGTTTGAAAATACGCGATGCAAATATCGGAGCCAGCTTATGTAATCTGTTTTATGCAGCTTCCGACAACATTATCTATATTTAACTTTCTTTTTTGTTAATTTAAATACCCGCAAGGCAGCGAAAGTTCGTTTGTAGCACAAGCTGTTCTTGTTCTGTTTAATTTAAGCTTAAATAATAAAGTTACTTTAGCCTTCTTCCTACTTTGTGATTGTTTCAGACACATGATTAGCTATCAGTCTAGTAGGGTCTGTAAGATCGTGACACAAGCTTCTAGATGCAGCAGAACCCTGCAAACTCTTCAACGAAGAGGAGAGGCAACGACACTCTCTTTCTGAACTGGCTTAACATCTTTGAAAGCAAGGTTTTCACATTGAAAATACGTTGGTTTAGATAATAACGCTTTGATTTGTCAAAGCATTATTAATAATTACATAATTTAATTAATTACATTAATAATCATTATGAATATAATAATATATCAAGAATCGATATCTTATTATTGATGTAATTAAATTATCGTTATAATATATTTATTAATATAATTAAATCAACATATTTAAATTATTATATCAATATAATTAAATATGATATTATTATGTGATTAAATTATCGATATAATTATATTATTATATCGATATCGACATAATAATTCAGTTACGTTATTAACAATTATTATGATTACTTAATTCGTGCAGCATTATATCGTAGACTGGATAGTACATGAAGAAGTTTCAATGATAACTGGAAAAAATAATCCCAATCAAAAAGCGAAGCTATTTAAAGCTGACACATTATATCTTAGTAAGAATTTTAAAGAAAATATCGGATACTACTTGAACATATTTCAAAATTTTTGATAATTTAAAACGACTTGTTTTTGAATTCGAAAGAAAACCCAAACATGGATTACTTATTCCTTGGAATAATGGTTTCAGTCTGATTTAATTCATATTTTTATGTCGTGTTATACATAACAAAAAACACAGAAGTAGTTTTTAAATGGAATGTCACTGTTTCAATTAAGAATACTGACTGTGTTAAATTGTTGCTGAATATTTAAAATTTTAAATTAAATATCAGTATTTCTTTTATTTAAAATATTAGTTTAATTTTCCGTGTTAGAAAACAACTTACACATTTTTATGTCTTTTTCCATCTATTAGGTAACCTAGTTTATAAGGAAACGTTTCTCCAAGTCCTTGACAGCGCCGTTTACACAACGTTTGATTATACTTTTCTCCTTTCAAAAATTAACTTAATTACCCCTTTATGATTATTAGAAAAGACTAAATGCGTGAAATAAAAATCACTCTAAAAAATTTATAAATTAGGTCATTCTTCAGAAAGTTTAAAATAATAAATAATATTATCAACAATTTAAAGAGCAGATTACAATAGCAAACCTTAAACTTGAGCAACAATGTACAGAATTATAATCAGGCTTACCGGATATTTTCCTTCTGCTTCTCTGTAAAATAATAAAAAGCATTTTTTACACACGTAAGGTCAAATAAACTGTCTCCAATTTTAATTCATTATTACTTCTAAAATTAAAATTAAAAAGTTCCATATAGCATATAAATTGGAAAAATGACACATTTTAATAATAATCATTATACTTTTTATTTTTATACAGCGATATTTTTAGCATGAAATAATGAGTGTTTAAATAAATCCAGAAATAAGAGAATTACTTACGCAGGATCTATGCCTTTCTTCAAAGCTTTCTGTCTGTTGATTTGTTTCTGCCTCTCTTGCAATTCCCTTAACTGAATGGAATAAGCATGGGATTATTAGCTTGAATTATATTAGCTTGGATTAGATTACTAGCTTGAAAACAGTAACTGTAAAATTCTGAAGGTGTATATATAAAGACGAGTACAAACATAACGTTACAGCACAAAACTTTTGTACCCAAAAGAGAACATTTTCCACTTTTTTTTTTTTTAATTAGTCTCACCACGGGTCATCAGAAAAAAAAATAACGAGTATTAATCGAAATGACTATACCCCCCATTAACTCGGATAAAATAAGTTCTGCTATCACGATCTTCGCTTTAAACATTTTATTACTTAGTTCCAAACATTAACACTTTAAACTCATTCTTTCGTTGCCGCAAAAAAACTTTTAATATCACCTGATACAGAAAAAACAGAATCAAGAAACAAGTAGTTTTACCAATAAGGTATCAGGTAATCTATACTACATGTATTGGAAATTGTAGTGAAAGTATTTGAAGGATAACAGATGGTTTCGAGGAGTTGTGAAAAAATTCAGAGGAAACTAATTGGATATGAAATTTGAATCGAAGCGCAATAACAGCTCGAACAGCAGATTTAGTATTCGTTTTAGCCCAAAAGGGACGTTAGTCCCGAATCGAATATTAGTCTCAAAACGGCATCTTGCGTTCAATCACCATAAAGGGCGTATCACTTTTCAAATTGTTACCACCAAGTATTATCGCCCTGTATTATATTTAAAGAAATTAAAAAATGAAGAATGTGCATGAATGTATGCATGTTTCTCGCATTGTGAAAAAACAACGGTAGATGGAGCCATCTAAACTTTGACTAACGTAGTCCTCCAACCGAATATGGGTACCTGGAAGTCCGAATTTTAATTTTCTTTTGTTATCTATTTCACATTTTTTAAAACTTTAATGAATTTTCGATTTACAAACTCAACGATTTGAAAGACAGCAGTGACAACACTGTACGAATGAAACACTGTTATCTCCAGCGCGCAAGATTCTCTATCGGAAATTCTAAAGATATGCTGTTTTTAAATATTTTTTGATTCTGCTGTTGAATTGAATTTATGTGGCGTAAGTGCCAAGAAGGTGGTAATTAATAAATAAAGTTAACAGACAAAACGTTAATAATAAAAAGGCAATAAGAGATTTGTTAAGCCATCTTAATAAAAAAAATCTACTGAACATTGATATGATGAACTGAGAAAAGACTAAAAGAACTGAGAAAAGACTGAAGAATTGAAAATTGTCACACATATTTTTTAAAAATAAGAAAATTATAAGAAATAAGCACTACGAAGTCTGATTATTATATCGAATTGCAATCCATTGATTACAACAAAAGTTTAACAAATTACTGTGCAGCGATTAAAAAAGTGCATGTAAAAATGTATGCTTATAAATAACTGTGAAGATATGAATTATCTGAAAAACCACTACACATGCAAAAGATGCCCGCTGACTTGCACGTTTTGGCGTTAGGTTCCAATATGAAGTCTCATAGCATTTTGAGAAACAGTGTGAACTTTTCTTAAGAAGCAAATAATTCGCAGTAAATGTTTCGGTTATTTACTTGCCAATTATTAAAGTTATTAAAAAATCTTTGCTGTCAGTCAAACTGAATCGGTGACCTACTACAGGGCCTTCATATAAATAAAAAGCTATTCATTATAAAAAAGAGATTTATTAACAAAATTATGGTTGAACTATTGGAGACATAAAAATTAATTTAATGAAAGCAAAATTACACCAACTTCCTAACAATTAGAAGCGAAAGTGTATATGTGAATAAAACTAAATTCATGTTCAGCTAATTCAAGTTAACTACCTTTTCGCAGCGCATATATTATGATGTTTTTTTAACTCAGGTTTTAACAGATATAGCAACAGCATTCTATTACCAGAATACTGCAAATAAGAATAAAATAATACTATTAACAGATGAAACAATACCTATCCTCATGAATTTTTTTGTAATGTATAGTTACATAAAATATTAATAATATCATTATTAATATATTCATACGAAACCGCATATTTAAATGAATGCGAAAATACTAGATGGTGATGTGGAAAATTAATTTTATTAGATTATTTAATTAAATTGTATTCAGTGATCTAGTGCTACCTCTTTAATTACATTTTAAAAATTGCAGATAAATTTCTTATTATGCCAATATATTTAAATATAAAAGTTTGTTGAAAATTTTTTATGATAAAGTCAATTAAAAAAATACTATAATAAAATATTTGATTATGCGAGTAATTCTAAAATATTTCAAATGTGGGCTTACATCGTAATCTTGTCTTTTCATTTTATCTTCTAAATCGTACTTCTCGCTCTCTAATTGTACGATCTTGGCCCAGAGTTCTTCAGCCGTCGCCCTCAACTTCTCGGTACCCAGACCCTCAATATTGAGAGGCTTGACACGGTAGGTCAAAGCAATTTGTTTGTCCTCGGCCAGTTGTTCCTTTGATTTTCCCATCTCGCTGCGGGCTTGCTCGATGTGGCTCATCTGAAATAATAAAACATGATTGCAATATCTAGTTAAACTGCATAAGACTTTTCTGTCAAAAAAAATATCTTAGTGATGAGACTTATGTTACATTAAAATTAGACAAACTTTATGGTCACATTAATTTAATAATAAAATTGATAAATAAACAGATATCAATAAAATTCTTTGTATTACGAAGAATTGCCGCTGTTCTTCCTCATGCTGAATATCAGTATATCATGAGAGATATTTTTATATTTTTTTCAGACCAAGAAAACGTAAGAAATCAAGTATAACCTCATCGAGATTCGAACCATGGATCTAATTTGCTAACTGGATTTGATAACTACTTATATACGAAAGGAAGCGAGAAGGAATACGGTCTCTGATAAGGTACTCGTACTTTGATTTTATCTCCCGCTTGGTAAGGCAATTTGACTCTTTCGCTCTCTTTTGGAAAAGTATGAAATGGCGCCTCTGCTAGCCAATTCATCATATCAGCGTACTGTAGTTTTGAATTGCGTGAAAATTTTCATTCGAAACTAGCCATTGAACGAAATATATCTGACGCGATAATGGACTCAGCTCGTTCGCATTTTTGGTTGGTACTTAACGGATATGTCACTGCGGCTGCGCGTTCTCTTGTTTGGAAGATTATATTACTACTGAAAGTTTTCGAATATGTCCCAAGGACACGTGGTATAGCTACGGGAGACAACCGAGAGAAGGACAGTTACACATTTTGATTTCAGTGCAAAAAATGCATTATTTTATTTGAAGCTACGTGCCTTTGATGTGTATTTTTATAAATATGAAAAAAATGAAAGATAGTGAGTGCAGAACATTTAAAGAGCTTTGGGAATATCAGTATTTGTTGACTGAAACAAGTAAGAAAGCAATGTGTATAATTCGCAATGAAACAATATTAGTCCTCAAAGAATACAATATAATAATATTATGAGACTAAACATGCTCAGATTTACTACAAATTAATAGATAGCCTACGGTTAGAAAAATATCAGTTTTTTTTTTAATTCCGGGGGAAATCTCAGCAATTGATGTATACAACTCGATTCAGCAACTCGTGCTGTTTTCCGAATGGTTCATTCAGAAGTGAAACATGAGAAACCATTTACTAGCGGCGCATTAATAAAGGGTTGCATGATTTCAGCAGAAGAAGAAATGTGTCCAGAAAAGAACAATTTATTTAAAATCCTCAGTTTGTCAGCAAACACTATGGCTCGAAGAGTAGATAGTATTGCAGAAAACGAATTAACTCAATTGTCTAGCAGAAATCGAGGTTTAGAGTGGTTCTCTTTGGCCATGGATGAATCACCAAATGTTTCAGATACTGCTCAGGTGTTACTTTTTATTCAAGGGATAGGTAAAAATTATGAAGTGTACGGAAGCCTCTTGACGTTCATTCATAGCACGACCGCTGGAAAAGATAATTTTAAAGAAGCTGAAAATACTTTTCCGAAAAACAATCTTTGGTAGAAAAAATTAAAGTTTTTCACTGCTCATGGTGGTAAAAACATGTATGGAAAAAAATTAAATCTCCCCATCCAAGGCAGATTATTCGGAAGATTATCTAGCTAATCTGCATATTAACTAGGGTGATCCGTTAAAGTGCGAAAAATTGCTTCATTCCTCAAATTACTTAGATAATCTGCTGTACTAGGCCCTTAGTAAAGTGAAAATAAGATCTTTGCTGGAACAACAGCAACATTTCTGTACGCTTAAAACAGCCACCACTTATACTTTTAAATTGTTGATCGGGCCAGGGTTTCCAAAAATGTTACTGCAGATGTAAATGTACCGCAAATAGGTATGCTTGTCGCAAAATCCAATTGCCATGTAATTCAAAGTGTCCCCAATTTTTAAATTGCCCTAATAAGTGATCCTAATTTTATCGTATGTTTTGCAAATTCATTTTCTTAATTGTAATAATATTTTAAACCGTTTTTTCTTTGTATTATAGTTTTGTTAATTGATTGATGATTCTATCAACTAATTTGTTGATTGCATTAACTTGATTGTTTAGTTATCGAAAAACAAATAAATACCATTGTGTTAATTTAAGCGTACAGAAACGTTAATGTTCTTCCAGCAAAGATATTATTTTCAATTTAACGAACGTCTAATAGGCAGAGTGCAGATTAGCGAGTGCTTAGTAGGTAATGTGCATAATGGACGGAGAGGGATAGGAAATGAGAGAAACAAACTTTTGAACTTTAACGATAGGGAAGTCATTAATGTGTACTTTACCTACTTAAAATACGGAAAACTCTTGATTTCGCATTTTAACGGAGAAAAATCTGCAGATTAACTAGGTAATGTGCACATTAAAGACTTTCGCACTTAAGTGCTAACATGCATATTATTTATTGTAAATTTTTAGGATAAATTCCATATCATTTATTACAGTTAAATTTTCAGTTTCATTATGTATATCAGTTATTGTGTTTCGTCTGATATTAATTTGTAAGATTTACTCACATTGTAAACTTTAAAATACAATTAAAATAAATAGTGGCAGGCCAGGCACCGGGCATGTCAGGCCCGCTACCGCGCGCAGGATTGGTAATGCTCGAGGACATTTTTTTCGGAGACCAAAGGTAAGAGGTTAGTTCAAGAGAAATTGAGACATAATTAAAAATAAATATTAAAGAATTAATTTTTTGCCAAATCTTAATTTTTGAAAAAAATGACTAAATATTTTTACATTGAAAGTCAATTACTTTTTTACTTAATTTTATTAACAATTAAAAAAATTATATTTCTTTTTTAACAATTAACTGACGTATGTTCAATTTTTAATTGTTTCTAAAATAATATTACCTTATCAAAACCGGCAGGATGACCAGCAGTTACAGGAGCAACTCCACCTTCTTTCTTTTGAATGACAAAGTTAGGCTTAACGCCCTCCTTCAATTTCCTCTGCTCCTCCAACATGGCTTGCCTTTTCTTTTCAGCTTCTTCTAAACGTTTTCGTTTAGCCTCCGCCTCTCTGGCTTTCTTTTCTTCCTGTATCAAAATCAAATTTAATAGCATTAGAAAAATGTTCAAATTTTCATATCTAACACATACACGCCGGCGTTTTTAAATTATTATATATTTATGTCTTCATTCAAGTTTTGCGATATTCATTCTTGTTCACGAAACCACTGAACTTACGGAATGTTAGTTTCAATAAATTATACATTTTGAAATGTTCTCCACAAAATATAATTTTTCTAAAACTCTATTTATTTGGAATGTTTTTAAATGAATTGCATTTTATCGTTTGGTAGATTACGGCAAACACACCAGGGCTATCTGCCTAAGGCGAGGGTTTCCTTCGTAGAGGAAGTTCTAAGAAAAACCGGCTCGTGTACACATACACATGAGGAAAACCACGAAAATGCACATGCAGCCAGCCCGTTTCCTGGACTCAAACGCCGGTCGGCATTACCAATGTTCAGCAATTTTACCGCCCAGCCGCTGTAGGGCTTCAAGTGCACTTTAAACTCTAGTGATGTTCCATAAAACAAAAGTAACGAATTGAAAAAATAGATATGAGTCGGTCTATAAAAAATAAGTACCTTATGGAAAAAATTAGCTACGGATGAAAGAGTGTTTAAAAATGAAGATTACATTTCATAAATCCTTTTAGCAAATGTAAGCTGTGTTCAAAATTTAATTTGGGATTAATTTTTAACAACTAAATATTTTCTTTAATCTTTATAGATTTAGTTGTTCATTAGATTTAACAACTAAATATTTTCTAAACATTTTCAGACTTCCAAAAAAATAGTCCACTAAAAGAAACAAATTCTTTACAAGAAAAATTCAAAAATTATATATAAGCTATATAAATAGCTACATATATAGTATTTGATATTATGTATATGTAAGTTTTATATAATGTACGTATATGTAAGCTATATATAATATATGTATATGAACTATATATATATATACAGTATATGAAATATTAATTTATGTGTATTATTTTAATGACCAAACTTCTTAGTTGATGTTTAAAGAAAAATATTTGCTTAAAATTTGATAACAATTATGTTTCTATAGAAATAATCTTACTATTTCTCGTTGCCTAGCTTCTTCTTGCTTCCTCTTCAATTCCATCATTCGTTTTTCTTGTTCGGCTCTGGTCACTTTTCGTCTCGCCTAAAACAAGACAGATTTCTATAAATTGTGCTCCAAAACGTGTTCAGACTTTGAAAATCAGTACTAACGATTACCACTATAGTTTACATTTACATAATGAAGGACAACAGCTCCTTAGAGATTATATTAACATGGCAAAATAGCATCACATCCTTTTACAAGCTTTTCGAAATTTGTTTTTATTTAATGTGATTCAAATGTTATGCAAGCAGTAAAATTACCAGTGTGTTATAGAAAATATTTGATCTTTAAAAATCAGATTATGATTCTTGAAAATATTTTTTTAAATCATAAGAATTAATTTTAAGTAACAAAACTGCTCAAGATATCCTTGAATAAGCATTTGTAGTTAAGGTTTATATAAATGTATGCTAATTGTAAACCATACCAGACAGTCTAATTCTTATAGCCCTTTTGCAGAATTAAAATATCTTGGAGTCTAAAAAAATATGTCTTACATTATAAAATGGTTCAACTACTTCTAAGCCGCTTAAATAAACAGTACTATAAAATATCACACAAGTTCCACTTTCCAGGTTTATTCTTTTATTGTGAAGGAAAAAAGCATTCTGAATTGAAGATGCTACAATTATTGAATATTTGTCTTAAAAATGGACAAATACGGAAAGCAAATTGTTTACTCACAAAACATTGCTTACTTATTTATTTTTACCATGTTTTATGCAATTTTTATTCTTTATACTTTTAATGTTTAACAGCTTGCTAGCTTAAATGCTTGATACAAATTTTGATAAAAAAAAATCGAATGTGAATTTAAGATGAAGTGAACATTTATTCACCTGGCGTTCTTTGAGCTTTCGCAGCTCTTCTTCTTCCTTTGCTCTTTGTTTTCTCCATTGCTCGATGTATTCTTGCCACATGGCTTCATCTTCTTCCTTCTTCTTCCTCAGCTTCTCCTATTAAATCATACAGATTGTGCTTATAAATTATATTTTCAATAATATATATTTTTCCCTTCAATAAATACATAACAAAAACTAATGCTCTTTAAACTATGCGAAAATCTCTTATATTGAAATAAAAACCAATCAATATTTCTATTCTTAAAAAATACACTATGCGTCCCGTTCTATACTCTGCGATTTTAAATAGTAAAACTAGATCTATCAGAAGGATTAATACATGTTTTGCCATGAAATCAGGTAAATTAATCACTAGTTGTGATTTGCATTTATAATCATATGTTAATTTCATAATATATTGATTATATGTAACACAATCTGCTGCATGTAATAAAATAAAATTTTAAATGATCTTCTATTGATTTACTATGTTATGAATATTATTCTTAGAAAGGTTAATAAAACTTTGTGAGCATAAAGTTAATAAATTAATCAAAAATTCGCATTTTATTATATCTTTTTCCTTTTATATAAATTATATGCACTACGTATAGAATTAAAAATTATGTTTTCTTACCTCCATTGCAATTTCGGCCTCAGTCATTTTCGGTTGAGATTCTTCGCGACTGGAAGAGAATTAACAATTCTGTAAAGCTCCAAGAAAAATTTATTTTCAAAAACAAATATATGTTAAGATCATAAAATATACTCTTATTATTATTATAAATGTATGGAAATTTACACGTTACGAAATGTCGACTTTCTGTCCTCTTTTGAATTTAGTTCTGCTCTCATATTTTACTATGAGAAGCTGGAAAACTTATATATTTCGATGAATAAATTTGTGTAAATATATTCCAATTTATCATTAAAATTATGAGCCCAAGTAAATGATGATTATTGAAAATGTCCAAGCTTTATTGAAAATGTCCAAGCTTTATTGAAAATGTCCAAGCTTTATTGAAAATGTCCAAGCTTTATTCACTGCTGTACAAAAGCTTGGCTTAGAAAATGCTGGCATTCAAAAAAAGCAAGCCATAAGCCAAAAATTATAGCAAAATATATTTAAAAAACGAATGATATAATTTTACGCGACCAAAAGAAATTAATGCAATATTTTATCTTTATTTATGTGTATTGCATTTCAGAATAGGGAGGAAATAATATTTTTAGATAAGTAATATTTTTGGAAAGATTGCAATTTTTAACAATTACTGCCTTAATCCCTTAAATGAGTAAATGAATAACTTCTTTACTGTTTATCAGCAGTTAAATTAAATGAAAGAAAAACTTCAAATGACGATCTTGATAGTTTACTTTTTCTGCAAATTATTATTATTTTATTTTGCGTATAAAATTTTTCAAATGTTATATTGTTAGCCAATTTTCTTGGTAATTCTAATATTTTATTCAAAAATTAGCATAATCATAAAATTATGACTTAGCTCTAATTCAATCTTCATTCTACAAAGAATAGTTCAAAAACTAAAATAGCAAGCATGAACATGCATATTTTATCATGCGAATTAATTTCGGCATGCATTTTAAATTTCGTACTTAAAATAGAGTAACAGTGAGCTTGTTTTTAATATTAAATAATATAAAATTAGATACACTTTATCTATTTTATATAGCATACTTCCTATTTCATTCAAAACACGTTTTTATTATTAAATACTTAAGCTTGTGCTTCATATTTCTTAAAATTTAATTCTTATAGATCAACACCTTATTTAGAAACTTTTAGTGTACAGCTTAGAACAGAAACTATCAGGGTAAGGGAAGTACTCTATTCTCTATGTTATACAGTTTTCTAATATGCGATAGAGAATGTATCTATATTGATTTCTCGACTTTTACTTTTTAAAAAAATTTTCAAGGTTCGTATCATAGCATCAAGGTATTTTGAAAACTTCGATCACTAAAGAAAATTATTGATAAAAACAGAAGAAAAAGAAAAACATATTAAAATTTAGCATCAATCGTAAAACACCTATTTATAAACTTAAATTTCAAATAGAAAGTTTAACTTTTTTTAATTTAAGAGCATTTTGAGAAGATATTTCCAACTGAATAAATAACATTCTTTGTATTAAATTCACCATATATTTGCATAAAGCCTAATATCACATTTCACTTTCTACTTAATATGTCAAATGCTTTATATATGCGGAATATAAAGTTTGATGCTGAAGTTATAAAACCCTTTCGGAAGGCAAAGAGTTAAGAACAAAAGTGTAATATACATATTTGAACTCCAAAGCGATAAAAAATCGAAATTCGCTTTTATTTTCTTAGTTAGGGCATATACCTGAGAACAAGCAAAATGAAAACAAAAACAAAACAAAAAGTTACGTTTTCATAAAAGTTTTAGCAAATCAACAAAAACCAGCAAAAATACATTCAAAACAAAAAAATTAAAAGGAAAATAAAATGCAAAACACGAGTTGTGCAGTCAAGGTAATTACAGGTAAGAGTTATGAATGGCACACTGTGTCATGCAGTGTGATAATTGGGGCTAGGAAGGGGCATAAGGAATTGGAATTTTGTGCGTTTTTCAGTCTTATATGTATGGCACTTACGCTGTTTTTTGTCCACTGGATGCCCTGGAGGAAAGGAAAAATCAAAAAAGCAATTAGCACAAGGAACTAACACTATAGCCTTGTCAAAGAACTAATTTGCTCTACAGATCAATTTTATGGCTTTTCTCGCAGTGCTCTCAGGTAATTGCAGCCTCAAGAGATTTAAAAATTTTCGAGATTATAAGAGGCAGAAGTATATATAAATGCACTTAGGTCAAATGAATTTCATCAATCACTCCCAAGAAAATAAATGTAATTTTTATTATCTTTCTTAATAAATAAATGTTTCAGAAACGTCACTTAAAACTTCCTATTTTTTATTAACTTCCTGTTAAACTTCCTGTTTTTTATTATTTTTATTTCCTGTGCTGCATCCCAGCACGCAAGTCACACAGCGAGAATAGGTGTTTTCTGTTCCTGGTGATACACACTAGTGATCAAAATATCCTATAGTATATCAATTTCGATATTTAAGTAACTTCTCTTTGCCTGACACTAACCTCTGGAAAAGGTTTGTATATTGTTCACAGTTACATGCTTCCACTCAGTGTGAACCGATAGTCACAAGTACAATGCCTTCGATTTCTATTGCATCGGCTTGGGAACTGCCACCACTACACAGCCTCCAGTCGTATGGATATTGATGATATTTGTTTGCAAATATTTTGGTTATAATTTTTTAAATACGATAAAACATATTATTAAATATAAATGAGGAAGAAAATATTTACTTAATATTTTATTTATGCTTAATAATAGGCCTATAATTGGAAAATTCGTATATACTAGCTGAGAAAAGCTACATAAAGTAAAATGTACAAAAAAGGGAATATAACTCTTTTAGGTAGTTTTTAATATCTATATCGAAACCGTCTTCTATATTGCCATTTCTTCCTATAATTTTCAGCAAAATCAGTTATCTCTGCATATTCTGTTTCTCTATCCAGTCAAGACTATTCTAAGGTTCTCATTTTTCTCTGATGAAAAAAGATATTTACTCTTCTGGATGTACAAACTTTATTTATAAACTAAAATGGCTAACCGTAATTGCAGAAGAATAATAAAGTAGGCAAACTGCCAAATTATTCATGATTATTAACGCGTTAATCAGAATTAATATTGTGTTCTCATTAAGCTGAAGCAATTTATCAGTCATTGTTTTTTTTCCAGCTAAAATTATCAGCATCCATACGTATTTGCATCTGAACTTCCCCTGTCAGATACTAAGAGAACGATGATTAAGCCCAAATTTTTGCATTAAGCATTAGTAAATCCAATTAGAATAATTATAAAAATTATATATTTCCAGTTTATAAGAACCCAATTATTACAAAATCTGATCATCTAAAATTCTATATAATGAAAACAGATGGGAAAGAAACTGTCAACAAATAGCAATACCTCCCTACTCCAAGATCGGTATCAAACTGTAATATATTATTTTCCTTCCTTTTCTATGTATTTATCTATTTCTCAATTTATTGAAGGGTCGAAATGGGTATCTGAATTAAAATATGGAAATAAAATCTTCTTAAAAGTATGTTTCATTGCTGTTGTTTCAAAAGTAGCAGTTTTATATTTTTTCTGCTTTACAATACATGTATTAAGATAATGTTAAAGTACTTTTGCAGCATTTAAATTGCTGCTTTTAAGTGCATTAATTGACTTTGGCCTATTTGGTTTAATTTTTGTTTCCTAAGTACAATTTAGAATAATTCTAATAAAGAATAAACTTTGATAAAGTTACAAAACTAAATCGTTGTTTATTTAAAAATGGTATTTTATATACTTTTTGCTAGAATAAATTAGTGTCACTTTCACATAATGAAAATCGGCAGCATCAACAAACGATATATTTGCGAGAAACAATTCTGCTTATGTCCTGATGCAAAAAGCTTAAAAAGATTTTATACTTACATTGTATTTGTGCTGCATTCTTTTCAGCATGCTACCTTCTTTTGTGGAATATACTCCTGATAATATTGCCTAGTAGGTAAGGCTGAAGATATTAAAAAACTTAAAAATGAGCATCTTGTAGGTCCTTTATTTTCAACCCTTCGATTTAAATGTTTGTAAAGACTGTTAATTTTGATTTGTATTCTATTTGTGTTCTATCTGGGTTAAGGAAACTCTCTAATTTGTGAAATAAAGATTTCAGAGTTATTCTAACTTATGATTCTTTAATAAAACTATGCTAAATAGAAGACAGTGTAATCAAACGCCTTAAGTGTATTGAATGCACGAAAAGAGCATTTTTCAAAACGCTAATGAAATTGTAACAGGCAAAAAATGAACCCTGTGATTGCTGAAAATCTTCATGAAACAAACTATAGCTTAATCGAACCATTTCTGATGAAAGCATAACAGTTTTATCAGAGCAAATATTTAAATAAAATAACAATTCCTCTGAAAATGCATTCAATTGTCTTGATACCAATATACCAATATCAATTGCGCTAAATTGGAATTTTTAATTTGTCAAAACTGACTTTCTTCGCTGAAGTTTTATAAAATTATTTTGGCAGGTAAATCTGTTAGTGCTTCTGCAAATGGTCCTGGTTAAGCAAGCTTCTACAAATTTAGACTAATATTTAGATAAATGCTAAATAAATTTGTAATAAGTTTTAAGTATGCATCAAATAAGTTTAGACTAAGAGCACTGTTTTGATAAGCCGAATTAAAGGTTTAATTTATTAAGAAAAGAAATTGCAAATAACATGAAAAGATAATACAAATGGTTATAAAATAACAAAGTTCAGTTTCCCTAACAATACTATATTTATTATGGGTTTCATATTAGTAAAATCATATCAATCGAAATCTGTGGGCTTACCAATGTTTCATAGAAATAACCGTAACAAATCTCAGAGCGTAATAAAAGAGAGGTGCAAGTTTAATATCGATTAATTAAGTCTGATTGCATATTGTAATGAGTTTTTTAAAGATGAATTTATTTCAAACTTTCTTTTTTCAAAAAACATATTTTTAACTTTCCCCCCTCCATTGGAAGGCACTTAGCCGACTTAGGCTCGGCCACAACTAAAGTCGGAAGTGGTCGCCACTTTATTGCGGAGGCAATTTAGTATGTGCGCCACCATTACCACTAATGTAGGGACGAATCATTATAATCATGCCTTCTCCGAGATTCGAACCCGGACCCTTCGGTTTCGCAGTAGACTCGCCTAAATACTATTCCGTCTATGTTGTAAAAAGCAAGTATTGGCACTTTTATTAGTTTATTTGTTTAAAATAATACTGTGCTAAGATTACTGTCTGAAATATTTCTTGAGAGAACTATCATAAAGATAAGACACGAGAATTTCTTTAATTAGTAAGATAGTCAATTTATCAATAGTATATTTTTATCACGTAGCGTTTAAAGGGAAAGTATACTTGCCGAAAAATATGCAGTTCATTTCAGCTTTAATATAATTACAAAATTCATGTAGCATAATTTAAAGAATAACATATTGGATACAGAAGAATAAATATACTTCCCGTATGCTTCTAGTTTTTCAAAACTGTAATATTCATTGCATAAACGTATTAATAAAAATTATACGTACTTCTTCCTGCAAAAGAAAGAAACATATATCTCAGTAAAACGGAACGTACTTTAATGAAATTAAATATATTAAATGATCCATGTGTACACTTATATAAATATTTATTTTAATTTAGCATCCCTAATAGACATGCTTGCAACTATTAAATATTTTCAACTGAAAGTAATCTCATAGCTATGACTTATTATCGTTAATTCTATTTCATAATGATACTACATTTCTTATATTTTAAATTTCACGTTTTTTCCTTCTCAAATTTCGGAGTGTGTTAACAATAAATAGCATAGCTTTAGAGTTTCAGTACCTCCCTCTTCCCCGCTTTATGCAAGAGACCCAAAAATTTGTTTTTATGCGGAAAGTCAACAAACCATGAAAGGTTTACTTGAGGAAAGATTGCGAAATCTAGGTGTTGAATGACAATCTTCCACTGAGATCTACAAATATCGGCATTAAAATTTGCAGCATATATATCAATGTTTTTGGAAACTAATCAGAGAATCACACTTTTGAAGACTCAAAAATAATACATAATGGGGTAATGTAAATAAATGTTGTTTAGAGGAATCAGATCTTGAAATTAAGTAGACGTGAAATGAAGTAGATATCAGTGGCTCAGGAGAAGAAGATATTGCTAACGATTCAGAAGGAAAGGATGAATATAACATACTGACTGATAAATAGGTAATTTCGTTTCTTCTAGATAAAATATTAATATAATTAAATTTATATATATATATATATATATATATATATGTTATAGTTTTATTTTACTTGCTTAATTTCCTTAGAATAAAATTTTATTCCTGTTGGTGGCACTTAAATTATTGTTTGACTTTTCAATAAACGCCGTCTAAGAATCAAAAATATATGTTAAATATAAACAATACATTTCTTTGTAATAATTATTCTAATATTATATTGAATTTAATTCATAACATATAACTTAAATCTGGCATTTAATGATCTGTTGCCTTGTTGGGTAACTCAAAAAACTGCTTTATTTTACATAAGGTAAAATGTAAACTTTTACTAAATTCAAACTGCCATAGAAATAGCAGCCACTGTTTAAATTTTCTGCAGATTTTCAAATGTAAAGAAGTTAAAGAGCCATCAGCGACCAAGTGATCTAATACTATTTTCAAAATTAAGCTATCAATTAATTAATTACGGTAATGGTATATTTAATAATATTCATTAACATAGATTTTTTCACCTAATTGAGAGCATCGTAAGTATTGAATATACCAATGGGCATGACAACATATCTCCGCAAAGGCACTATACTGATTTTAAAAAAATAATATCTTCTTCCTGCAATTACAGTAATCTTTAGTAATAGGAGAATGACTATAACTTGAGATATATTTCAACACTAAAACTGTTACATGTATGTATGCACACATGAGTGTAAATGTTTTCTCTTAAAAGCCAATTATATCATAGAAAAATATTTGTTTAAATTTTGGTTTAAATATAATTATGAGAACATTTCTTTATTACTTTCATTACGTTCAAAAGTATCAACTTAGGTCGTACTACAGTTCCTCCAATTCGTTTTGACACTGAATATAGAGTATGATAAATTGTTAAAAAAAAGTTTCCATAAAACCCCGTTTTTATTATTACCTTCCTACGTCTTCGTCCTCCTCTTCGGATTCGCTGTAAAAATAAAATAGATAAACGAATTAGGTAAAATGAAAAATATTAAAAATGAGAGCAGTAACTACAAATTTTGAATGTAGCTTTATATTTGGAAATGTAACCCAAGTTTCGTAGTCACGTTTTTTACTACAAAGTTTTATTTATTTATTTTTTAGGATTATTTTTATCGTACTTGACAACTGTTTATCAAGTTAAAATTTTCATAATGACATAAAATGAATTTTGACGCTCTTAAAAATGTTCAAAAGTTAAAATATATATTATTGATTAATGTTTGTTGAAATGTTTGTTTTATAAATAAAATGTATCTAAATTTGCTTCAAAAACTTCTGTACGTATTCTTAATTAATATTTTGGATACTCTTTCTACAGAAATATTTTTCAAGCCAAAGATTTTGCATAGTGTTAGTTATTCTCAGAAATAAAATAAGTATTTTAGATAATTTCTGACACATATTATTTCGCTTACAAAAAGGATGTAAAAAGTTATTAACTTACGGCACTATAAAGTGTTTTTCATTTCCTTTTTAAACAAATTTTAGATATTAAACTTTACGTTTGTAGTCTTTCTCATAAGGTCCATACACAGGGTGTATCAGTGCAGCGTTGGCAAGTTCTTAGGATAGATAGAGTACATCTAGACGATGGAAATCACGTAGAAATGAATGGTCGGACACTCTTTCCTGGCGCGGTAGTGACCACACAAAAGTCAAGAAAGAAAGAACACAAACGGGGTGAGAAAACATGTTTATTATTCGAAGAACGACAAAAACAAAGAAAACAACATAAAGAGACAACGATCATCATGAAAGAATGTGCTCGAAATTACGACCCGGACCGTGATGCAGGAACCGCGCGTCATGCATCTTCCATTCGTGATTCAGATTTTCCATGCAGAGATGTGAGGCCTATCACGATTTGGGATCCTAATTTTGAAAACTTTCTTTAACGACGATCGTTGTTTTTTTTTTATTCTTATTTGTAGGTTTCTGTTGTACTAAACAAAATAAAACCTGTTTTGTGTCACTGTTTGTGTCCTTCCTTTTTTGCTTTTTCGATCGTCACTAACGCGTCAGGAAAGCGTTTCCAACCATGAATCCTATGTGATTTCACATCGTCTAGGTGTACTCTATCTCTCCAGAAAGTTTGTTAACGCTGTACTGATACACCCTGCATTATGCTAAACTGAATTTATTTTATCACTTATTATGTGAATGTAAGAATGTGAATTTCTTATTTTTTCCCTTAAACACTTTCTTAACATGAAATAATTTTTGTTCTTTTAAAAATGAGTCCAAAATGCTATAAAAACCTAAAAAATTTAAAGCAAAATATCAAAATATTCTACAAAGCTCTTCATTTCAGTAAAGCGAATAGTGAAGCATCTAATTATTTAATATGCTCTTAGCAATTTAAAATTCAAAATGAAAAATCAAAAACTATAAAAATAAAAGATTTTTATATTTATTAATAGCTATTTCGATATTTCCAAAACTGCTGGAAAAAATAAAATATAATTACAAATGCAAAATAATGCATGAACCAAAAATCAAGATCAAAAATAGTTATTTGGAAAGTTATTTGCAAAATCCATAACATAAACTGTAACATCACTCGTGTATTAGGTATAAACAATTATATATTTTAAATTGAACCACCAAAATGTCTTGTTAGTGCGAGCATGAGAATGGAGAGATAATAGGGAGAATTTAGAGGAAAACCAAGCATGCAAGAAATTAGCAGTTCAGTAGGATAACGGTTTCCATAGAAGTTTATTATGAAAAAAGATGACATTCTTTAAGTAGCCTTTAAGTGTAAAAATTCTATACAAAAAAAAAAAAAAAAAAAAAAAAAAAAAGATTTTTTTATGAAAATGTACTGAATCATATATTCATATAATTCTTAATATACATTTAAATGTGATGAATATTTCTCACTGTGGTTTCTTTTCATTAAATTTCTTTAACTCAGTAACTTTTATATTAACTTCTTTAAAATATTTCTTCTTAGAACACGACTAAGTACCCTGAGTTATTTTATTCCTTATGAATAGTGGTCACACTGATATACAAGTCATATATGAGTGCAACCAAGTATTAACATAGAAGTCATATATAAAACTTCATTCTATATTAGTGCTCGACGAATAATTCAATAATTAATTATTACAAATAAGTGTTTTACTTTGGTTAGGCGGTGTTTCTAGGTTTATCACAATGTTCTTGCATTTTATAAACGCTTTGACATTTTGTATATCCTAGAAGTTTTGCTTTTTAGAATTGACATTCTTCTTAGATAGATGTGTCATTTTTGTAAAGATTCTCCCTATTTGATGTTTCATGTTACTAACTTTTCAATTTATACGCAGGCAAAATCTAAATCCAATATAAAATTTTAAGACAACAAAAATGTTTTTAAAACGAAATCTTCACTTTATTCGAAATTGAGGTTTTCCACATATTTACTTATCCTAAATGTGTTTATATAAGTTATTATTAGTTTTTAAATGTAACACGTGTTTTCCTTCAAGTCGCATAAGGACAGGTTGTATCTTGATAAATATCTTTTCAAAAAATTCCTTAATTTTTCCTTTTGTGGTAGTTTTTATATTTAAAAAAGTTAAAACTGCTTACTATTCCTTTATTGGAATTCATGTATTTATAATTCAGAAATGGGTTTATGCTGCTAATTCTCTTGGCTGCTTCTTGATAAAGACCAAACAATTGTCAACTTTCATTACTTACTTGTTTTGTTTATGTTTTAATTTCCACCATGTTACAGTGATTGATTTCTAGATTTATGCTTCGTGTTGTTTGATTTTTTTTACCTTATTCATGTCATGTGGCTTGCCTCTATTCACATTAATATCTAATGTCGCAGCACTTTGCACTAGCACGATTTTCATAGTTTTAATTAAATGTTTTCCCACTATTGATCTCTCTCTTGTTTATATATATGTAACAAAAGTATATATATATATATATATATATATATATATATAAGTATGCAAAGTATTGAAGAAACAGGAAATGAATTCTTTCATATGATGCCAATTACGTTTACTCATTTAAGGCAGTATAAAATAGTTACGTAATGAAAAATTAAAGTTTCTCCGGTAATTAAACAGTTCAACGTTTTTAGCAATTACTCAAAAATTAGACTTTAAAGCCAGGCCAGTGGATAAATTTCTTATTTGTTAAGTCAAATAAATCACTTAAAGCAGCTCATTAATTATGATATGATTTACCTTTAGAGGACTTTAATCGACCTTTATATTTACCTTTCTAATTATCTTTAGATAACATTCAGATAACTGTATTTGAAGTTTATGTAATGTTATTTTAATGTAAGGATTAGATAAAATTAGTTAGATGTTTGAAAATGTTTAGAAAAGTTTTTTTGGAAGAGCTATGTGAAAGCGCTGTTATTCTTCCAAAAGTTTGAATTCAGATAAATTATAGTCTTTAGCAAGTAGAACAAAAAAGTGAAAGTAAAATTAAAATTCGGAATTTTAATCATATTCGTGTGTAACAGTATTTTTTAAATAATTTAGTCTTAAATTAATTATTACTATAAACGAATTTTTATTATTTTGTAATACTGGCTGTCCACTCACATACCATTGCTGCATTTATAACCGATAAATAATAAGACTGCAAAGTGCAGAGAAATATACTGTAAAGTTTACATATGTAAATTTATGCCTTTTTGTACCTACAGATATAAAATGGATCATAGTGATTAATCATTTGATTAGGAAGGTATATGTCTTTGTGAATATAAGTACTTAAAATAAAATTTAGGTGCATAAGATTTATACCTTTCCACAAATTTAAGACAGTACTTATTATTATATTACTTATATTGTGTAATAAAAAATAGCAATAATTTTAATCGTATGCAAAAGTCTTTTCCCCTTTCCGCCCACAGAATTTTTTCATTAAATCCCATCCGAGTAAGGAAATATCAAATAGTATTTCAACAAAGCATAATATATATATAATTTGATCTTTAAAATCAAAAGAAGTAATTGGAAATTTTAGAATCATTAAAGATATCGGCATTTGAGTTGTATCAGGATTATGTTAAGAATAATCGCATTTTTATACTGTTTCTTGGTAATATTCAGTTCTCTGTAAGTAATCACTTTTGTCAAATAGTTTTTTTTTTTTTTTATCTTTCTGAATGCGGTGTTTTACAAATTACAAGTAGACAAACATTTAATAAATACTGTAAAACAAACCGGGAGGAATGGACAACGGTAACAAAAATTTTCTAAACAATGCAACTTGCAGGTGTAGGAGACCATGCTAAGGGTGGAAATTGTCACACGGGATTGAGAACTCACAAGGAGACATCCCCCTACCTTGATCAGATAGGAAAGTCTAAATTCAGTCCCCCAAAGCTATGCTTGGGTACAACTAATAGAGGCGTGAGCGGTGCTTCAAAAAACTCGAGCTTCTGGTGGATAGTTTCTTTCAGCTGCAGTACATGGAATGGTAAGAATTAACAGGGCACTACGGATTATAGCTAAAGCCTCGCAAGGCATGCATTAAAAGCTGAAACCTTGACCATCGTTTTTAAAAAATCTTAATTCTATGCTGTAATTGATGAACATATCGATACAAAATTATTTAGCCCTTTAAATTAGACCAAGATTGGTAATTACTTTATGTTTAGTTAGGTATGCATTTAAGTTATCAAAACCTTAACACTAGGTCACATAACATTTCTCTTCAATCAAGAGAAATGTTTTTTTTGTGTAATTTACGTTACACACAAATTACATATATAAATTTTATATCTATTTTTGTAATGCCATAAAAATACATAATAAAGACTTTCCTTTATGCATACTTTCGTTCGAGTCATAATGTGAGTGTTATTTAAGTTCTTTTTCAAGAAAGAAATATTATCTCCATTTCTTTTTGCAGTATGCAAGATATTTTAATATCGAACTGAAACATACTTTCTGCCGATTTTATTCTCTTGTTAGAAAAAACAGTATTTAGCGTCTGTTTGAGGGTACAAAGAAATTCGCTGGAATTAATATGTAAATGTTTTCCATGTAAACTAAAATCTAACTTTGTCTTATAGGTAGAAATCAGTGAAATACAATTATTCGATTAAACATAGTAGAAACTTTATAATTCAGTATTTAATGGCCCTGAAAGAGCAATGCGATTGGCATTCAAGATTCTAAGCCAAAATTATATTCCAATTCCTCTTTGTCAGATAATATGTGCCTTAAATTAGATTTTTTTCTATATGTTCTACATGTCATTGATGACCAAGGTTTCAAACACAGGATAACAAAAGCGAGAGTATTTTACTATATCTACATATACAACTAACGCTGCTAAGAGGTTACTGCTACAATTATTATGCTACATATGAAACTGAAGCAAGTATAAAGCACAAGAATATAACAGTTTCAAGAATTCCTGCTTCTGGAAAATTACTGAAGAGAAAGAAGATAAAAAGAAAAATTACAGCAGTTAAAGCTCATTCTTTTGAATTATACTGGAGAATGAATAATTGTTCTAGTCATAATATTTTTTACTTAACTCTAAAGCATATAGCATTATAAGTAAACTTTCTTAATTTAATATCAAAAAACATTTATAACAAACATTTTAAGTAATAAGTATAAAATTATATAAATATCTGTACGCTTATTAGCAGGTATATATGATGCATTACAAAATCCTTTAAGCACATTTGGTAGTAGAATAACATGGAAAACTTTGAGGATAAAAAACAGCTTCAGCCAAAAAGTTTTGTTGTTACATTAAGATAATCTTATTATATAGCAGCAGTAATAAATGTTTTTCACGTTAAATAAAAATAGTGCTACATAAACTATAGGGTAGTTCTTCCTGTAGAGAAAAATCGAAAATTAGTAGATCTTCTGTACATATTATTATTTAAAAAAATTTTAAATTTTAATCAAAGTGCACAGCAATACAAATAATTTATGAAAGAATTTATAGCTTAAACGATGTGCTTTAGCATAATAGATTGTAAAGTCTTTAAGCACAAGAAATAATTGAAAGAGGTTTAACTGTTATTAAACAGTTAATATCAAAAGATTAAATTTTATAACAGATGTGTTAAAATAATTACGCTACTTAATTTTAAGGAAAAATGAAATGAAAATTTTACCTGTATTCTCTGTCGTCATCGGCCATGTGGAAATTTTATGAATAATTATTTACACCTGCAACAGAAAAAAATAGTAGGAATAAAGCATAATCAAACTAAACACTTTTCTCATTGGAACTCTTCTAATTTTTAGTTTTATATAACATTCATTCAAAATAATTCAACCAAAATGTCCGAAATTTCTGTTTATATAGATATTTTAAACACGCAGAAAATCTTTGTTACCTTAGTACCTCGAATAAGTAGAAAATAGTTTCTCTACTTTTATGTTTGAAATATATATATCAATATATGCGTGTGTGTGTGTAAGACAAAATCAAAATTATAACTTAAATTAGCAATAGCTCTTTAATTTTTATGTTTCTCCTCTCTATCCTAATCCTTTTCTGGACTGCATCATTCCTAGACTAATCCGTATCATAAGACTTTTACATAATGACGTTTTAACGTAGCTAATTCGGAATTTAAACCAAAGGATAACTATGCTTCTGATCCTCAGCGAAGGTAAGACTCCTGTTTGCTGCTTCTTCCTTACTGCAAAGCTATCAAAAATGGAAACATTTTGAATCGAGCACAACTAGCGTGGCAAATCAATTGTGGTGCTGTGTCAATTGAAATAAAATTTGATTGTCAATTGAAAAAAAATGTCAATTGAAATAAAAATTAATATTTAATCTGCCTTGTCAATTAAGTTGCTGTTCTTAGTGGACCAACATTCGTGCAGTCAATATTTCTGCATTATTACATTCTGAATATAATATTTATTGAAATATCCACAGCATAGAATTGATAGCCCAGATGCTGAGATACATAACGAAGAGCAAACTTGGCAGTCGATGCAGATTAAATTTTGACTTTTATTTCAGTTGATATTTGTGGCCACAGTTCGCTTGACACTCTAATCGTGCAGAAGCAGTAGGCACTAGCCTATCTAGGCTAAGGTGTAGAAAGGAAGCGCGTAGTTGTCCAAGCTTATTAAGACAAGGGTTTTCGTTTAAGTTCCTTATCAGCTACATCATCATCGTTATGTTAAAGTCATATAATAGGATTAATCTAGGAATGACGCAGTCCAGAAAAAGCTATTAATGTTTTTAGAAAAGAGAGAGGAAATACTTAGATTAAAATGAAGAATTAAGGGACTGTTACTAATTTTAGTTATTATTTTGATTTATATATTTTTTTATTTTATATATACCCCTTCAAACAGAAAAAGGCTTGGCGTAAGAAAAGCCTAATTATAAGCAAATGCAAAACGTATTTGCAGAGTCTTTATTTTTACTACCGCTGATCATAAACATATACTTCCGTTTATAAAAATGCTTTAAGAAAAAATTTATGGTTACAATTTAGGTTATGCCATTTCTTAAATTTAAAAATCAATTTCGAAAAAATTGCATCTATTTGTCATATGATTCATCAGTTCCAATAGGTTATAATTAATAAGCTTTTATATTCCTTCTAAAAAATAAAACACGAAGTATTTGATTCACATATGGTACAAATTGTCCAAGTTAATTAATTTTAAAATTGGGGATCACGTTTCCTGGAAAATCAGGAGTCGCACGCAAATTAAAGAGTGAAATATTTAAATCTATACGTAAATGAAAATGGTACATAATTTTGTTTGTTTATGATGCTAAAACTGCTTATGAATATATTTTAGCATTATTAACATCTGAATGATTTTTGGAAAACTTTTTCTGCACTCAAAAATGTAACAAAATTAAAGAATGTTGCTCACTAGCAAATCAAAAAAGAAGTATCATGATGATATTAAAGAAAAAGAAATATCCTAATTTATTTTTATACCGACCCCGCAAGGAAAGCCATAAAAGATGGCTGTGGCCATGAAGGCTAAAAAAGTCCCAAATTTTGAAATTATGTATGAAGTATATGTGTAGAACTTACGGTTGCAAAAATAAAGATGGTGCCAAGGTTAGATTACTTGAAAACGACAAAATCAACTAGGTTATCTGTTTAAGGGAAAATGGTGTTGGTGTATTTAATTATGGCAAAGCACACGAGGGCTATCTGCCTAAGAGGAGGGATGCCTTTCGTGGAGGACTTTCTAAGGGAAACTGGCTCGTATACACGTTACACATGGGGAAAACCACGAAAACGCCCATGCAGCCAGCCCGTTCGCGGGATTCGAACCTCGGACCGAACTACCAGTGTTCAGCGACTTTACCGCTCGGCCGCTGGTGGGCTAAGGGAAAATGTATCTGACTGGAAGACTTTAGCTAAATAACTTATATCCACATTACAATAAGAATATCCACGAAAACCAGCCATCCAGGTAGCTCGTTCGCCTGGATCGAAGTGGCGAACTCCCAGCATTCAGCGGTCTTAACCACTCGACCATGGTGAGTTTTGTGCTGTATAAGAACTTATGAACTCTCTGTTTATATTAATTAACTGAACAGTAAACTGAACTAATTATACAGGATTTCCATGCATACATAATGCATACATAATCGTGTACAGAGATGGTAATGTGGATTTACATATTTTCATTAATTGTTAAGTGATTATTTGAAGAACTACGAAAATTCTAAGTTTCTATATGTCACTAAACATATTTTTTGCTCTTTCAAAACACATATATAAAAGATACAAAATATTGATACAAAAAGAATCATACGTTTTAAGAGTTAAAATAAAGCACTCCAAAAATCACATTTCAATGAAACCGCAAAAGAAATTTACGTATGCATACCTCGGAAATCTAGCATTAGAGTTATATGAAATAGAGCCTAATCATTCATTAAATTAATAAAAAATATTAAACAATTTCTTAATCAAAAAAATATAATGAAATAATCATTAAATTATTAAAGGAGACATACTAAAATAAAAGCAAAGCGTTTTAAAATGCTTAATTAATTATCCTATTCGACGTCCTTAAATATACGTACTAACAACATGTAGGTAAGTGCTTGATAAAAATTTATAAATGTATTCTGTTTTATTATTCTAACAGAACAAAAAAGCCCAAATAAAAACTACAAAGAAATTATACTGGTAAAATGCATACATAATTAATGAACTATGAAGAAGAATTTGAAAAAATCTGAAATTTGATGCGTTCATAAAACGATAATTTAGATACAGTAGCAAACATTTGTTAACATAATAATTTTATGCCCTTAATAGATCAACGTCTGACTAAATAAGTGATTTTATTCTCAGTTAAGATATAATTCAACGGAAGAAAAATAAAAAGTTAATGAAAGGTACTTTTTGGAATACTTCCAATAACAGTAAATATTTGTTAAATAGCAATAAAAATGTTAATGAAGACAGTAATAAATACGCTTTCCGTCAGGTTCGACCGGGTTTGCAATTACATATTATACTTTGCAATTTGTATCTCTGAATCTTTAGGTGAACCTAATGGGGTCAACGAAAGCAATTTCCTGCACCGAAACAGCACGTTTTTTAACTATCAAAGCATGGTTTTGATATCTGCTGCGTAGCGTATTGCGTACCTCCTTAAAAACCTTTTGCTAAAAATTACGATACCTTACACAAATACAGCAGTATTCACCTTTATTCTAATTTACATTTTTAGCTCAATTCTTGATTTTTTTGCCACGAAATTTTCAAATAGTGTCTGTATTTTTGCAGCATTCCGTTTCTATAAACGTTTCTTTGCAAATAAAATGTTGATTCTGTTCTTTTAAGCAAGATATTACATGAACGACCCTTTTGCACTCAGTTCTTAACTATAGAAACCAGCAGTCTTTCTTTTGACTGAACAGTCATCAGTTAGCAACAAGAACTTTCTTTATTATAGGAAAGGATAAAAAGATAGTGTTTATTTTTTATTTTTTATTTTTTTTAAACATCATGTATTAGTAATGTAGTTCAGCATTTGAATCAACATATTTATTCATTTATCCTTGTATTAATATCACTGATAATAAATTAGAGATAAATTTATTATGACACTTTCAACTTGAATTTAATAGAATTCACTTTCATTTTACAGTAGTTGACACAGAATGTTTAAGTTTGCATCTAAAAAAAATTCTTTGTTACGGCACACGCTGTTCTCCGTTATTTCTATTAAGTAATTTAAAGAAAACCAATAAAATGTTATTAAGATTGTAATACACGATGTCGGAGAAGATCCTTAGTAAAACCGAAATCATTTTTTTTTAATTATAGAAGATTTTAGAAAACATTATTAGATTGCAAATTTTAGATTGAACACTGTAGTAGAGAAATATCCATAAATTCTGATATATCGAAATCATAATTATTCGAAAATGAATTTTGTCCATCATGGCATTATGTTCTGCGAGGAGCAACAGATCATAACACAACTGACATACAATTAAAACAATCACTAAATTCTTTTGATATCAGTAGCGGTAAATAAGATTGAGAGAAAATATCCAAAGATTATTTCAGCTTTCAACACAATTATTTTAATCTTGATTGATGCGAATACTGAAGTGAATCACAGTTTCATAATATTTATGTATAATAAAATTTACATTTCTCGCGTAAAAATAATAAAATCACCTAATAATCCAAATGGTGGAATTTTAAATCTGTACTCACTGGTTCTAATCGGCTGCCTTCGAATAAAGTGGCACAAAGTAATAATCCTGGACTCGTTTTAAGAGGGCACCTTACTTCAAGAAAATCCCAGCGCCTTCCGGATCCAGCAAAGAGAAGAAAGAAGAACAGGGCAGAAGCCTCGTGCACCGCTTCCCAAAGAACTCTAGCTGGTGTGGGACGTTTGCCAGGAAAGCGAAAAATTTCTACCTCCGGAACATTTTTAGAACCCGATATTGGGGAGAGAATGTGCCTTAACTTGGCTTAGAACGCTAGGGAGAGAATCTGCGAAAAACACGAGGTTGCCATTCGAACCTAGAGGTCTATTTTATTTCTGTAGCTTCAAAAAAGTTCGTCGGATAAAGGGAGGCTACACCATGTTATGTGGGGGGGGGGAATATTCAACTACTACTGCTATCTCTTGAGCTTTATTTAGAGTTAGGTGGGATGGTGATGTTGAAGAAAAGTCTGTTTCTTTGATTTCTTCAATGTCTCTTTTGTTAAATTTGTCCTGTTGAGAACTGGGACAAAGTTGTCATTTTAGTACTGCATGTTGTGAGAGGATTATTTCAAATACAGCTGTAATTTTATTTGAATAAATGATATGTCTCAGCTGTTACTTCTCTTTCAAGCGTTAAATAGCCAAAACTGAATTCAAGTTAAAAAGAAAAATGGTAGTAATTCATTTGAGGGAACTGCCAAAATCACTCTATTAACTCTATTAATATCATTGTCTATGTGTTCAGGTTTAATACATTAAATTTATTTCAGTTAAATTTTTTGAAAGACTGTCTTCGAATTATTTAACATAATTTGACTCCAAAGCACAGTGCTTCAGAATCAAATCATGTTTAGATGATTATGTTAGATGACAAATAAACGGAAACGTATTTTTAAGATGTGAAACTGTGCTGATGCCCATTAGTTTAGGAAAATATGTATTTAAATATATTACTTTTTAATATTACTATCATACGTATTCATTTTAGAAAAACCTGTATCTTTCACACTGTCAAAAAATTAAAATCCAAGAAAAAATTAAATCCAAGAATTAAAGCAAGCATACTTTTGAAATTGCTATTAATGTAAAATTCAATATATTGCTCCTCGTCGTTTTTGAAAACGTACAAATATTACTACCAGAAAAAACTGTAAAGACATTTACATTAAAACATTACTTAAAATTTTAATTGAATATTACTTTGTTTATACTTATAGAGCGACGAAGAAATAAATTTTTAAGCTGAATTTTTCTAATAATTATAAATGAAAAAGAAAAAATATTAGATAACAACATTCATTTTACATTTTCTATAAAAATATCCTTTTCTATAAATGCAGGTGCATCGCGGACACTTAAACTTTTATGGAAGATCTTATAAACATATCACCATTATATTATTTTGGCCCTATTTAAAAATGTAGTGAAGGTTGCCGGTATGCATGGAATGGTTATATAAGAATGGTTTACTTGTACAAGTTTTACATAAGTATTTTATTAAGTTACTGTTAAATGTTTAAGTAGAAACTAAAATTCCAGGGTTTTTTCCGAGGAGGTGCAGCATTTAGTTAAAAACAAAACATCAGGGGCTACATAAAACATTCAAAATTAAAATTACTTAGTACTACAAACTTCTTGTGTATTTATTTATTTACTAATAGAGTATAAGTACGAGTACTTACCACTAGTGCACCAGTGGTAAGTACTTTTGTGGGCACTAGTACTACCAGTGCCCACAAAAGTTTTGTTTTGCCTTTTCATTGTGAAGTTGAATACGTAAGGGACATACACAAATTGAAGAGCGAAGGATTTCCATTTGTACTTATCTAAAAATAAAATGAATTTAAATTTGTTAAACAAATCTGAAAGGTTTCAAATTTTAACAATCGCCCAATGAGTTTATTAAGCGTTTTTACGCTCTCGCTGAGCTCGCATTCTACATCTGCTGTCTCACTCACTCCAGCTTAATCCATATTTTTTTATTCTAGATGCAGCGTTAAACGCTCGCATATATTTTTCTGTTTTTCTCAGTCTTTTCTCAGCTCATCATATCAATGTTCAGGTTTCTTACTAAAATGGCTTTACAAAACTTTGTTTTTTTAATATTAACGTTTTGTGTGCATACTTCGTCTATTAAATATCACATTCTTGACGTTTACACCACACGATATTCGATTCAACAGAAAAATCACAAAATATTTAAAACCAACATGTCTTTAGAATTTCCGATAGACAGTCTCGCGCGATGGATATAAAAGTGTTTTCTTCCTTACGTTGTTGCCACTGCTGTCTTTGAAATCGCTGAGTTTGTAAATCGAAAATTCGTTAAAGTTTTACAAATATGAAGAAGATAATAAAACAAATTTGAAATTCAAAGTACGGGCTTGCAGGCACCCGTGTTTGGGTGGAGGACTACGTTATTCAAAATTTGATAGTTATAGTTGCCGTAGCTTTTTCAGTGCGAGAAACATTAATGCATTCATACAGATTCTTCATTCTTAAATTTCTTTAAATATAACGCACGGAGATACTATTGGGTAGCAACAGTTTGAAAAGTGATTCAATGCAAAATGCCCTTTCTAGAATAATGTCCCATTTGGGACTAACGTCCCTTTTGGGCTAATTGTTAGTTTCTCATGCTAACAAATTAAGTGAAGAGCATTCCTACGCAAATTGTTTGGCATGAAAAATACTGCTCAATATTTTTTTTTTTTTTTTTTGTATTTCAAAAGGAGATCTTTTCCACAGAATCTTATAAAATTAGTGTTCTAGGAAACATTGGAAAGTTTCAGTATTGGTACATAGCCAATTCGCAATATTAAATGCTACTTCTAGTTTATGAATTTTTCGTGTGCTTACTACATCAAAATTCTAAAGTAATGAAACTTAATGAGAACGCTAATAATGTATTTACGGAGTTTGAAAACCGATAAGTAATTTATTAGAAAGTTCTTTCGACATAAAATTTGCTGCAAAAATTCAAAAATGTTACAAACTAATAAAGTGAATATTGTTGAGTGGCAATTAACCCTTTGCGGCACAGTGTGTCCGGTCTGGACACATCTAAAAATTTCCTTCTGTACGCACAGAAAAATTGAATGAAAAAGGATTTATAGGTTACCATAGGTTACTCTGAACCTTCTTTATTTATAGTAGATGGCAGCTCAACACAAACCAGTCCATATATTTTAGCCATGTATAGTTTTTTAAAACCCTCATTTTTCAAATCTTCCAGATGTTTTTAGGGTATAAAAGGAATTGTTTGAAAAGAAATTCGTATTTTTTTTGGCTGTATGCTAACCCCTTATTCTATATTAGTTTTAAATTTTTACCTTGAAATTTTGCCTAAAATCAAACGACGAACCCTAGGTGTGCCCAGACCGGGCTTACCTATAATCTAGGACAACTAAGAGTCTGCATTCTTTGTTTCTCCGCATCTCATCGCTCAGTTCATTGACAACAATGCTCGTTTCAGCACTCTTTTCGAAGCTCTATTCAATCAGTGTGCCACTTTGAGCACACCCACAGAATTAAAACGATAAGTGCTATCTTCACAAAATTTTACTTGTGTACTCCTCTAGGCCTAATTAGACTGCCTACTTTTTTTTTTTTTTAATCAAAATTCCGACTTTAAAAGGTAGCGTTCCAGAAAGGGCTAAGAAGAAAAACCTAACCTCGTATTATTATATTTGATTTACTGACCGACGTCTTAAAGCACATAGAAAATGTCGTCAAATGTCTCAAAATTTGAAATTAAATATTTCGGTGCATTTTTATCAATACATACAAGAGTCAAACTTTTTGTTCTTTATTTTTAATAATGAGTATAAAAGTTTTATAAATATACCTAACCACATAAAAAATTTGATGTCTTTCGAAATTTCTGAATACTGGTTTTAATATAATCATTATTTTAAATTCCAGAACAGGAATATTTGCGTCATCTAAAACACTTTTGTAATTGGAAATATATGTCTACGGTTGCGATAATAATGACGTTTGAAGACGCGGAGTGAAACATCGTGTTCATAAATGTCTTCATCCAGCTTTTAATTTTCGATTTTGACATCATTTCAACTTGCCTTGAGAAATCGGTTAGTAAATAAATTAGACGACTTGGAGCTTGATTTCTTCCTCAAATACCATTCAATGATATTCGTTTGTGATTTGTCTGTGTATAATTCTTTACGTTATAATTTTGTTACAATTAGAGTGTCCAAAGAATTTGTACACAAATAATTTATCATTTTTGAAATCTTAGAAATACATTATTAATATTTTCATACAACTTTATCTGTTTAGAACCTTAATCTGAAAATCGTGCAAAAACTTAATTACACCAGAAATATATTTTTTTAATTTATACAAATAAGATTAAGATTTGCTAGTATGACAGTACTGAAGCTTGGCATTGTTTCTAGATCAAAAATTCTGTAAGATTGTGCGAATAATATCTCTTATTTGAAGATCAGATTGTTTACTACCCCTGAAAATGATATCCAACGTTAAATCTAAATATCTCGGTAAATTTTCGTCGTGCATTAGTGACACTTTTTATATCGGGCTTTTCATAATGAGCAAACGTTTTTTCTTTCTAAATATGACAGAGAATAGGAGGAAAGTAGAAAATGTAATTTTGTAATTTAAGAATAAAAAAACTTCTTTTTTTCGTTTCCCAAAATGCCAAAATATGAAAAATTTGCGCCGTTTAAGCATTTGTATTATGGCCTACAGTTTCGAAAATAAAGCTACGGCAAGGACTTCATGGGCACATGGAAGTATGCAGAAGTGCTCTAATTTATAATCATGAATTTCCTCCAAAAAGTAACTAAACAGAATGCTGCATTATTTATTAACACACACTTATATTATTATGGATAATATAATCAAGCAGAGATATTCCACAATATGTTACAGTTTCTGTTCGGAAATTAATTTTCTCTCCTAGAGTTTATACATATCACCTGACGGCATACACTGCTCTGGGTTTCTCAGCTTATCACAGCTGAGCGGCGTACTCTGCCTTTTCCGTGAATGTGTTATAAGGTATTTTCTCCCTCCTTTCCAATTACACATACCATCGTAGTGCAACTGGAAGCATACTCGATGCGTATTCGAAAAGTCCAGGGCTCGAGTCCTGGAGAAGGCAATGCACATCTTTCACGTCTTCTGCTTCAAAATAACCTAATGCCTCTACAATAGCACCCGAACTAAAAGATCGTGGACGATAATTCGTCACAACCAGGATTTGGCAACTGGGTCCTCTCATTTCCAGTCACCTTTTAAAAAGGAGGAGTATATAAAGTATTTTCTCCCTCTTTTCTGCATTCCCTTGTGGTATAATTAGCATGTAATTATGTCCTGGTGGTATAATTAGCTCGAATACACGTCGTGTACTCAACGTGTATTCGAGAGGGCCAAGGTTCGAATCTCGGCGAGGGCATTGAACACTTTTCCTGCCTTTTTTCTTGCTATAAAGTTTTGTGGTTTTTTAAGTAGTCAATTTAGCACAATGTTATGTTTTGCGTTTTACCAAGTGTTTCAAAGGCGTATGGAAACTCCTGGTACATTTGAGATTCGATTTTTCTGTTTTTTATGAATTTTAGTGTCTTAAATGCAAATTTAATAGATTCTTTTCTCGGCTTTTTATCTCAAATGAACCAGGAGAACGAAACATGTTTTTTGAAACATATTAATCGACTTTTGTGAAGCTGTAATTCATTTTGCCCTTATGAATTCTGAATTGTAGTTTCAGTAAAAGGAGATTAACTATTATTTTTATGTTTTTCTATCTTGTGTTTTTTCCCTTTTTGCATTTTAATTTTTATTTTTAGAGTTTGTACTACTATAAATTCTTATTTTAATTTTGATATGTTTGGATGTGTTAAACCATATGTTGGATTTTGTGTTTCAAAAATGTGTTTCGTTCTCCTGGCATATTTGATATCAAAAACCGAGAATAATTTGATATTAACATACTAAATACACGATTGCTAATATTGTTGAGGAATAACCTTGCTTTGAGTCTAATTTTAACTTTAGCATCTTTAAGTCTTATTTTACTTCAATCCTGCAGCTATAGCGCAGGACGGGTATAAAAATGTGCTTTTAATTTTGCCTCTTATTATGTTTCTTTTTGTATTTCACGCATTTTAACAAATGTATCTAGAAGTTTAAAGAAAAATCGTAAAGGAGAAAAACAGGTAAAACTGTAAACAAATTTAAATATTGCGTCAGTCTGTATCAAATTACTCCCATGTATTCATTCATATCTATCCTTTTAGCGCATAGTTATTATATATTTTATTTGTACATTAAATCAGTAATTATATTTGTGTACTCCGTCCGAAATTCTAAAATGGAAATAGAACAATTATCACTGTAAAATAGCTAGTTGTTGAGTATCTAACCTAGTAAGCAAACATACTATACACATACATTTTTAGTACTTCAAAATAGCACTTAAAAGTACAGACCATTGACATTCGATCCTCTTTAGATTTAGTTATTAAGGCAACAATTAATTAATTGTTTTGAAATATCGCAATTTCTTGCAAGGTTTCGGGCGCGCATTTAACCAATTTTCTGTCGCGTGTGTTCTCGTAACGACCGTAAAATCCGAAACCCGACACTGATTCCAACCGAGAAATATTACCCACTAACTGAGCTAATATCTTCTTCCAGTTTCCAGACGAGTCGTACGATGGCAAAGAAGTGGTTTGCAAACACATCTTGCAACTACGCAAAGTAAGCCATGTCTACAAAGAGTTGCAGTTGACACAGTTTCTCCTCGCGGAAATTAAAACACGTGATTTGCTGATAAATGAATCCTCTGTTTGTTGAAAGCTGGATCGGATTTCTTTAATGTGCTGGGTTTTTAGTGACGTCACAATTACCCTTTAAAAAGCGATTATATATGTACGCTGTAATACGGAACTGCGTAGTAGTTGCTGAATTAAAAAAAAATATGGGCGAAAAAGATAAGTAATATTACAGTGAACTTAAATGTATAAAATCGCTCATACGTTCTCTAACATTGAAGAAATACAAAAATAGATGATTTAAATAAAAATCACTGAGGCCTAGATAACTTAACAATTTAATCCATGAATTTAGAGAAAAAAGAATCAGTGAGATTTGTGCTTTTCAAATTCTCACAAGTTGCAAATCTATCCTAACTTCCATTTTTATAACTGGCTGTATTACCATGCAATCCAGATGAATCTCTCGTATTTTCTTAAGAACGTTTTAACTACTAGATCAGGGGTTCTCAACCACGGGGAATCCCTCCTAGAGGGTGATTTCATAGCTTCAGGAGGGAAATGCGATTAGCTTTTTAGTTATCTCTTAAGTATTTAGTTTTGGTTTATGAATATAAAATAAAATTTTTATTCAAGTTTTGATATTTATCAAAATTTGCTGTGCTTTTTGTTACTTATTTTATAAAGTAAAAAAAAATCTAAACATAGACTGTTTTTAAATAATTTTAGGCCAAAGGAACATTAGTCCAAATGCTCTCGAAACATGTATGTGTGTGAAAATGAAAAAAATGCCCCTTTAGGCGTAATATAAAATCTAAGAGCTTTCAGACTTTTTCAATTTATTTCAAATTAATGTGACGTTTACTGTCACTTATTTTCCTTTCATTTTCACTGTGCACACGCGGAAAAAAGATGTATCTTTCATACTTTTAAATAATTTTTAGCAAAGTCAGTAAAGCACATTTATCGTTATTATCGCTTATAATAAATATGCCAAATTTCAAAACGCGCCAATATATAAATTTACGTATATCTTCTGAGATTTTGAATAAAAAGCTGTAATTATTTTGCAGGTATGCTTAGAAATACATCTACCTTAAGTTGATGGCAAACATTTTATAGGTTATAAACAAAACTTTTTTCCGAAAAATTCATAAATGCAAATTTTAAAATAAATCAGAAAATATCGGCAAATTTTATTTCGATTGAACCTAAATTTCGAATTGTGGAAGAAGGAATCAAGTACATTTAATAAAGAGAAGAGATATTAATAAATATATATACCAAATTAAATTAACAATGAGGAGTTAAAATTTTGAGAGCTAATTTTTTTTAAAAAGCACTCTTGCGGTTTTTGCAAAACCTCACACTTGGCTTAATTTGAGTAGTAAAGTCGAAATATGGGAAAAAAATAGGTATGTTATTTCAGAAAAAGTCCGAGTTTGGGTCAAAATACCTATGTTAGAACAATGCTATATATAAATCTAATATATATCCTAAGTCGCGCTTTGGAGACATGAAAAACGCAAATTAAATTTCGTCAATCGGAGCAGTAGAACGGGAGATATTGAACTGTGTCTTTATATTTTATTTTTTATTTATTTTTGACTTTTTTTGCGTAAGTTGTGCATATTTAGTTTTATTTTAGTCATGAGTTTTATTTTATATAAATAAAAAATAATTCTTCGTTTAATTTTGTACAATAATTAATCAGATATTAATGCTTAATTTTTTTTTCTCGACATAAATAAAAATTAATTTCAGGATTTTTACCCGAAGTAGAAATAATTTGTTTCTATACCTTTTCTTTAAAACGTATAGCGAATCCTTTTTTCGTGACCACCTTCCTAATAAAACCATCTCTGAAAATGATATTATTTCTAACAATGTAAAAAAACTTCATTATTAACACCACCCCTTAAGAGAAGACCACCTAACTTAAGGTTGTTATCTGAGAAAAAGTTTACTGTAAATTTCACTTTTCGATGATGTTAAAATAAGTATACATTTTGTTGAGCCAACTAAAAGTATTTTCCTCTTTTAGCTGTATCTTTTTTCAAATAAAATATAATAAATCAAAAAGTTTCCGTTGTAGTAAATATATGTCTGGTGAAATTTCTTTGAGATAACCACGCATGACTTCAGAGGATTTGGGTCTTCTGTGGTGGCAATCGCATGTTCCCTAACTACGTTTATTTATATTCTTATACTGACCATTTTCAGAACTAATAGCTAAGAGAGGTTCCACGCATTCGGTCTGCAGAAAAAAGCAACATAATATCGGGATTCTCTGTGATCCTGATTGGTCCGGTTAATTAAAGTTCTGCTTCCCTTTTTTGTACATATAAAATACGTTATTTAGCTTTTGTACATATTCGCAATATCTTTTAATTAAATTTTCATTTAAACTTAATTAAATACGTTATTTAATTTTCTTAACCAAACTACATTTCCGAGCTAGGAAATGATCTGTATTTGCATTTTCGGTTTTCGACAACATCCTTATCTTTAATATGTAGCAACAATTACAGGCGAGTAAAGAATGAAGACAAGAAATAAATGTAATTAGCTCATAATTAAATTTAATTTTCTAAGTGGGTTTCACTAAACAGTATCATTTATTAGGCATATCTATTTGGCAAGTAATGAATGCGTTGAAATTTGACTTCATGTTATTACATCAAAGTATTAGTTTTTTTCAATAAATTATTAGCGTAAGTTATAATTACTATTATACCATTTAACACTGCAATTCCTAAAGCTATTCATGATGTATGTAAGTTTCAGTTCATATTACATCTAAAACATAACTTAAATTACATACTGTACATTTTACAATTAAAAGTTTTCTTGCGAATATGTAGTTTCATGTTTTATAGTTTAATATAACTATTTGATATAAAAAATGAAGACTAGAAAATCAGTAATGAACTATTAAGTCATTATCACATCATACACCTCTTATCTCATTTGCTGAACTAGGCAGAGTGTTTTCCTTCACATCAAAGTCAAAGAAATGTTTCTTGTATGTAGAAAACTTGTGAAAACGAAGTTGCAGAGCCCGGCAAAAAATCCTTTTAATGTGCACCTGTTTAGAAAGTAGCAAAGTAACAAAACGCACATTCTATTCGTTTCGAAACTGGGTATTTGCAAATGCATATTCCGATACTGGATTAAAAGAAAAAATTCAAACAAAATTACCCAAGCAAATACTCTTAAAAAGAGTTTTTCCTGATGATGCTTTAATCTTTCCATTTGTTTAATTTCTGAGCTTATAAACATTCAGTAGGCAGTTTACTCATTCTGTCATCCTGACGATACAAACCAAAGCCACGTGGAAAATCATACCCTATTAATACCACGCACCCCACTTGCCTGTTTAATGCATTGCCAAGGTCGAACTTAGGCCATTGACTTAACGTGTCTGTTCAAATATTTCACGTAAAAATGTTTTATTTACGATAAAAAAGTCCTATTTAAACTATTTCCGCATAACGTTCGTCGACATGTGAAAAAAATAATCTAAGGTGCATTTGTTTTGTTTAGCACTTTTTTTTAAATCTTGAATGCTGCCAGTTTTCTGCAGGTGAATGCTCTAAGGTGCAGAAAAGCCTGAATGAACGAATTACTTCACATAAAATATATCTGCGTTTGAGTCCAATTTAAAGTCAATATTTTAACAAAAATTAAGTTACGTTTTTAAGAGGAATTTTAAGTATAAGCTCACGACAAAGCCTGGCTACTTACATTGCGGGAGAATGCGACAATTACTTATATCTGCTGCCGTTTTAGAGCAACTGGTAAAAGGCATGAAACCAAAACGGCCAAACCCAGGTGATTAAAGTTTATTCTCCGCCGCCTTTTAGTTCAAGTGGCACTGAACGGTTTCAAAGTATTGCAGCATTTTAAATTTTGATTCTTTTTCTTATTTTATCCATACCTCATTTAATAATTCTTGTTCCGATTTTAAGCATGTTTTCTAGCAATGGCCAGTTTCTGTTCATATCAAAGCCAGGAAAGACAGAGTATTAAGATATAGGTCGACCTTAAATTTTTAGTATTAAGTTTAGCCAATATTTAAGAATAGCTCAAAGAATCCTACTTTATACTGATAGAGCTGCCGAGGTTGCAAAAGCTGTCTTTAACAGCTTCGAAGCTATATAATTGCACTTTGTCATAGACACGACATCATCATGAACTCAAAGAATAATAAACGAGATATTTCGTGGCAGTAACTAAATTTTCTTCAGATTTCTTTGTAAATGCCATTGCATATAGAAAAGCATACAGACCAAACCTAAAATTACATATGTAAAAAACACAAAATATCCTTTCGAGTACATGGTTTTAAAGTACAATATATATTAATATGGGGGTAAAACTGCGAAGGAGCAGCAAATTCTTTAGAGTTGTTTTTAATATAGTACGTTGTTAAAGTCTGTGTAGGTTATAGTCCAGAACATCTCCAGAGTTTAAACTTTACATCGTTCGAGTTAATCAGACAAGTGCGTTCGCTAGTGCATGTACAGATGATGTAATTTATACTGAACAGAGGTCATAGAATTATAAATTTTATGTCGTGATTGTTAAGAACTGGTGCAAGTGAAGGGGACATTGCAAGTAATGAGTTATTATTATGCATATTACTGATTCTATATTGTAAAAAAAAAAAATACGCACGAATCAGGTAGACTGCTCACTATTAAATTATGCTAAGCTGACTTAATGTATATTCCCAGAAGTTGCATTCTATGGGAAAAGACATAAATAGCAAAGTCTCAGTCAACCCAGTCCACTCTGGTTAAAGTTACTAGTTTATAAATGCCTAAAATATAAACTCGCCTAAGGTTAGTGATCGATTTTGAAATTAATCAAACGTAACCAAGTTGCAACGAAACAATCTTTCACTCTACTTTTCTAGGCCACTTATTAATATTAATTTTATACTAGTGATTAGGTGTTTTTTTGGGGGGGGAAGCAGGAGATGTGAAAAATGTGCATTATGTGAAAATGTGATTGAGGTGATTGAAATGTGAAACAAACTGGCATGAAAATGTATCTCACATAACTCAAAAAAGAGGAATCGTGGAACGTTGAAATTTCGTATATGGGATTGTTATAACATGCAGTAATGCATTCCTTTTTTGTTCCAATTGGCCGCACCAAACGTATATATGTAAGATAAAAAATATGCGAATCTAAATTATAAATTAAACTAACGGTAAACTCTTTAATTCTTCCTGTTTTAAAAATCGTAATAACTTCTCTGGATTGCGTCATTTCTAGATAATTATATTTTGCATTGCCTGCGCAACGCACGCTGATGACGTAAAAATTGGAAACTGAAACTTTTAACTCAAACTAAAACCTTTCTCTTCGTATGCTTCCATCTTGCATAACTACGCATTTCAGCTTCGCTCTCTGTTGTGCTAGGATGTAATTTCGCTGTCTTTCTATCACTATAACGTAAAAAATGTAAATGTTCTTGAATAGTGCCAGGTGATTGCGGTCACAAACGTCAACTGAAAAATAAAAATGGAATTAAAACCGCCTCGACTGCCATGTTCTTTAGATATTACCAAGTCAACATATTAGCATACTACGCAATCGGAATGCATTCACTTCAACATGCCATCTATGTGCCTCGTGATCGGTATTTTCTTGAAATGTTTATGTCTCGGTGTCCCTACATCAGTACTTTATAAGGTATTTCTCCCGCCTTCCTAGCCTGCCTTCGTGGTTTAGTGGTTCTGCACGCTGGGCCGGTATTCCAGAGGTCCATGGTTCGATTCCCAGCGAAGGCGTTGCTAATTTTTCATTTCTCCTGCTTCCAAAAAAAAAAAAAAAATCCTAATGTCTCTACAGATCTTATGTCAATTTAGCTTTATTTTATGTCAATTAGATCTTATGATCTTTACCAGTAGCCTGAGACCTCAATGGAAAATTTATTCAGCTCTTCAAATCATCGTTTTGTGATAAATTCAAAGCCAGTGTGAAAGAAGTGAATCGTCAAATTTGTTTTCCAAATGTGTTTAAAAAATAACCTATCATCCTTCTGTTGTGGGTTTTAGCAAGTGCTTCAAAAAATAATCACGCGATAAATCCAGAAGTTCGAATGCCTAGTGAAAAGGAATATTGAATTTGCTTCTGGCACCTCTACAATATTTAGAGGGAAAAAAGTGCTTTAAATCAGGGTTTCTTAAACTTTTTTCAGTCGCGACCCCTTTTTATCACTGAGATTCTTTCGCGACCCCCAGGACCCTATAATATTTAAGAAAATTTTGTGGGACCCCATAAGCATTGCGCAAATCTGACACACGCGTGTGTGAAACTGTCAGTTTTTTCACTTGTACTGTAATATACTATTGCAGTTTTAAATCATTATTATCTAATTTTAAGACATAGAACAATGTGAAAATTTTAAATAAGTAACAGTCGAAATTACAGCGTCACGTGCAAAGCAAGTAAAATAAACATTTCTATTATAAAAAGAATGCGTCGAAACGTTTTCCTTTTTACTTTGTCTGTATTGTTTTATATTTATCTATTTTCAGATACATTGTTTAAAAATATTTGGTAATTGTAAAATTATAATAAGCTAAAGAAATATCAAAGCTTCTAAATTTTTGGACGACCCCCTGCTGGAGAGTCGGGACCCACAGTTTAAAAAACGCTGGTTTAAGTCATCAGTAAATTAGCGCTTAGGAGATTCAGCATTACAGTTACTTCAAGGTCATCAATCTGTGTTTAATGCGGTTCAAGTATGTGCGACAGAAAATTATTTTGCGCTTCCGGTTTTTCTATTAGTACTTCGTCAATCGCTAGCTCAAAAATTTTTATATTCGTGTGAATTTAACTTTGGAACGAGATAAAATTATTTAATATGCTGCAGATTCCATACTTTTCATTTCAATTTTGGTTAAAATTTCTGCAATTTAATTGTGCTGTTTTGCAAAAATGTGAAATTTTTGTTTATTAATTTTTTTAATTTTTCACGTGTGAGCAAATAAAGTATCGAATTTTAAACTATTTATAGGGAAGGATATTAAGGTAAGTAAGGTAAGTTATGTTGAAAATTTTGAATTAATGATAAGAATTAAGCGAATGAAATAATTATGAAAAATTAGTACGAAATATGATAAACAAATAATGTTTTTGAGCAGTATTATAGGAATCATTAGTAGTATGAAATTATATTAACTAATTTTAAAACTTACGGATCATAATATGTTCAGATAAACTTTGAAGGCTCGCACTTTTATTTATTTTTTTTTTCATATATAATCATTTTTATTTTTGTTTAATATAATGGAGTGTGGTTAATTTTTTTATAAATGGAGTTTTATAATGCAGTTCGCAAAGGCTAGTTACCTTATAAAAGGAACAGAGGCCTTTCCAAGTAACTGCCCGAACAGCTGGATATGTGTATAGTAGTAGAAAGCTGTGGGGTCTTCCAGTTCGTACAAAATAAGTCAATTAGAAATTTCGATAATAATAGTATATTATTTCAAATGATGTTTCAAAAGAAAACTTAATTACAGTATAATATTTTGAAATTTTTCGTGATTTTGTAATGTTAATGGATGTGCTTGAAATTTTTATATTAGAAAAGTTTTTAAAAGGAAGGTTTTAAACGGTAGAATCAGAACGTGTTTCGTCTGCTGAACACTACGTTTTCTGATTCTCTTGAGAGCAGTATGTCTGTGGCATTGGGTTATTTTCGCCATTAGGCTTGACATGCCGATATTAAATTTGACCCATCTCGCACGTTCTTTGTCGCCGTTGATCTTACTTGCACTTTACTCAATTAAGTTAAATTCGTTATTTTTGATTTCAGTCATAATGCTGGCTGTTCTGTAAGAACGAACAGTGCCTTCTGTTATTTTGTATTTAAATAAAAGGATCTTTTACATCCTTTCTCAGCTTATGTTTTAATTTAGAAGACGTAGCGATAAGTCGCTTTAGTTTATAGAATTCTGGATCTAATTTATTCTACAGCTGTAGAATAAATAAGATCTAGAAGACTACGAAACTCTACAATACGAAATTATAAATTTGCAGGATGGGGATTTAGCTCAAAATTATATGCACGAAAGTTATTTTTAAATAGCAAAATACAAACAGTCCAGTGAGGCTTGATAAAAATTGCCTGAGATCGGACCAACTAATTTTATCAGAAAAATGTGTACATGATAATGCTTTTTTATCTTTCGGTCTTTATTTTAGAGCAATGGAATATTTTAATTATAAATTATAGCTTTTGTTCTTTTATAGCTATATCGTAATTAAAAAAGGTATTAAAGGATCTCATTTTCATCTTTTTTTGCCTCCTTTTTTTTTTTTTTTTTTTTTTTTTTTTTTTTTTTTTTTCAGTGCTTTAAATTCCGTCTCTTCTACAATTATCGATCACCCAAAGAATTCTCAAAATAAGATTTTAAAAAATAATAAAAAAAACGCGACATAACAGATCGGATGTTGAATATTAAAAACTCTAACTTAAAATCAACAAACATTCTTCTTAAGCGCGGATAACTTTTCAAATGACACAGAAGTTTCTAGAATAGTAAAATTACACAAAACAGGCGTAGCAATTTTGCAGTTCTCCGCTACATAATGTTTTCTCTGTTTGGAGTCAGCAGTTTGTCCAAAATAGAATATTTTGGGAAAACGTTTTCAGAAGAACTGCGGTGTGCTTACAAATTACGAACGATGTGTTTATTTGTTAAAGTATTCTTGCGTGTCTAGCGATATTGGCGAATGGGTTTCGGGAAGACCCAGGTGCACTTAGCGAAATTCTTAGAAAAGAAGCGATGTATAATCCTTTCTCGGGCACCTGCCAAGCGTGGGTTGCTTTTTCATGAAATGATGCTGAAATAGCAGTATTTGCGGTGTCTGCAAAAGGGTTTCCGGGTCAGTTTTTTCTTCTAATTTACTCTAAAAGAAGATGCTTGGGTTTAATTTTGGTTAAACAAGGGGGTTAAAATGCTCACAAGAGTTTTTAAAACGTGTATGTCATGCGTTTTCTTTCATTTTAAAATTTTGATCACATTTGCGGGATTTACAAAAGAAAAGTTTCATTCTTCACTCTTAAACATCTCTAATATAATAATAATCATCTTATTTATGTCTTATTTCTACAATAAGAACAATTACAAATCGTTTATATGTTTAAGAAATTCGACGAATGGAAGGAAAACCAGAGATATTGTAATATAATAAATACTGCATGAAAACAAATGCTTTAAAATTTCTCAAGCAATAAAATTAGAGGGAAAATTTTTGAGTATACATCTCGCTTTTACTTCAGAGTTGAAGCAGTTTTAAATAATGATAATATGAAATTAGTTCATACGAAATTAATTATGATAATATGAAATTAGTTCATTGCATTCAAGCCCTTTAATAGAAAATTTTCGTTATTAACTTTTAAAAAGTAATAATTTTACGTACGGAAACTAAATTATATTTACTCCAGTTATGTAACTCCTAATAACCAATTTTGAGATAAAATAATGGTTAGTGCTAAAACAAAGGTTCTGTAGGTAGGTAGGTTTATGGGAGATTTTCGGTAGTTCCTATCAAGCAATTAATCAATATTTCATTTATTTTCTTACGTCAAGTAGGTACATTATAGTCATATTAATCAACTAGCTTGATTAAAAGCTCATTCTTTAATGAAAAATAGCCATTTCTGACTACACCTTACCTCTGTCGATGCAATGTTGCATCATCTGTCCTTTCATTACTCAGTGTTCATTAGCCTTCCTTAGAACACTAACACATTTAATGTATTAGAAAGGGAAAGTACTACGTTCCTAATAATAGCGGATGCATTCTAGGAATAAATGAACAAAATTTCTGCTTTTATAATTTTCAACATAAAATTCCTTATCAAATTATTCATCTCAGCTTCGAATTTCAACCCAGAAATACTTAGTGAAAATTATCAATTTAAATAAAACTGCGTATCTTACATTAAATAATAATCCTTTTTAAAACTCCTTTCAAAATTTTATTTCCTAGACCACATTTTATCTCTCTTCGCGACACTGACACTGCTTCTTTACAGGCTTTCAGAGACTCGTATTTAGTTCAAATCAACTAATCTACAAAATCTAACTAAATTTTACGTGTGGCTAAAATCTGCAACAAAATGAGCTACTAAGACAATTCTGCCAGCTTCAAAAAATTTCCAGTGCAATAATAATCGCAATAGAATTTGCAATATTCTATCATAAGGAATTTGAATTACTATTCATCTTAAAAAAGTTAATTAATTAGTTAATTTCCTTCCAACTGAGATTAGAATTCAAAGTAAAAGACTCATTTACCAGATTTAAATGTATTTATTTCATCTAAGCTTAATCCTAAACTTGGTAGACAAAAAAGGCACACTAAAGGCTTTTTAGAAGGCGATGGTATCAGCCAAAACAATATATTATCATTAATCATAACCCGCAAGCTTCTGAGTTTTCGTCCTCTACAGCAAGTTTAATAGCATTTCCTATAAAGACAAGGAAATGAAGCATTTAGTGGAATATATTGTAGCGTTCTAGATGAAACTTAATGACCATTTCAAACTTTTGATCTCACTAAGTAATGAGAAACTACAAGTCCCTGGTGAAGTTTTTTTCATTAACCTGAAGCGAAGTTCTACTAGTTAAAAATGACTGCACAGCCTTTAAAATGAACTAAAGTCCCTTTGTTATGTTTATATGCTTTTGGTCAGGTGTATAACCATCAGAAATTTATAAAAAAAGAAAAATGTGATTTTGGTAGTATTAAAATTAAATCTGAAATAAAATACTAAAACTAAGATTTCTATTTTAAGAAAGCTCTATAAGTCAAAGGATCTCCAAACTTAAAAACAAAATCTAAGTTTAACTTGTCAATAGCCAACCTTTGGAAAACTTTAGTGCTGCTACCAGTTAAAATATGCAGAGAGATCGATTTGTTGCGGAAATACAGTGCATTGTCAACTTCTGTCTCTAAACCTTTCGCTTACTGATTTAATATCCTCCATTTAATTTATAGATTCCACATCGGGCTGAGCAGAAGCACAAAAACAAATGGAAGGCAATAAAAACAAAACTGATTAGATAAACTAAAGTCTTATTACGTTTAAATAACTTGCCAAGACTATAACTGTGATTGGAAAGCTTACGTTTTTATATAGTAATGTCAGATGACAGCAACATTTAAAAAATCATTGAAAACTCTTTTGTGGTTCTTTTTATTCAAATAAAAGCCTTCTCAAAATGTCTGCATAAATGTTTTGCATTGTACATAAAAAGCAGTTATTTAGGAAAAACCTTTGGAATAAATTTTTATACATGACTTGAAGAAGAAGAGTATTATGTACAGTTAATAGGAAATGAAGGTAGCTGCGTATGGTTGGTCGATTAATTGATTATAGCAAAATACACAAGAGCTATCTGACTTTTAAGAGATATTATCATGAAGATTTTTCTCAAAATTTGCTCATATTCACATTATGCGCTGTACCTTGGTTAATCAGCTATAAAATATCTGACACCACATAACTTCCTTGTATGGCGTATTAAATTATACACATTTTTTGCTGAACTTCATTTAAACTTATTTCCTCGAATTACATTACAGAAATATTTCTAATTAATCAATTCATTCTCACTTCGCGGCAAAGTAAAAATACGTTAAAACTGAATTTTCATTAAAAATTGTAAAATACACAAAAGCCTAAAACACCATATAAAAGCATTTTTAAAAATAATTTTTACAATTTAAATTACAGTTTGTATGCAAAAACAAGCAGTTCGGCCAGCAGGCAGGAAGACAAAATTTAAAGTTAATTTTTGGTAAAAAAGATACATAATCTGATGCACCAAACTGTCTTAATTTATTATTCTAATAAGAGTTTCAAATGTACAAAAATGGCGGCCTCGTTAGGCTTGGCACCACCACAGCATCTTTTACGTAAAAGGTTCATCTGAATAAAAAAATAAACTGTTCAACTTAGACTAACTGCTGCTCGTCTTTCCTCATCTTAAAGACAAAGAAAGTTCTAAGCATAAAAAAATCAAACTGGGAATTATGAAAATGAAAGGAATCGATATCCTTTCTAAATGATAAAATTTAGTACAAGAATCGGATGTTATGACTTTTGGGAAAATTGCAATACATTATTCTGAGTAAAAGAATGAATCATCTGCTAATCATGCATTTAGATTTTAATGGATTATGTATCTCGGTGTAGTAAACGCAAAATTAGAGCTAAAACATTTCTAAGAAACTTTTTTAAGTATGCTTTTCATGGGAGAGGAAAAAAGAGGGGAAATATGCGATTTTGAGGGAAGAGGTCACTGTATTCTGTAGAAGATTGATAATATAGCAATCTTGTTGCACCATTCAGTCTGACGAGACTGTATAATGCAATGGAATAGTGATGAAATGCAATAAAGTAATTGGATCATGCTTTGAAAACTCATTAAAACCATGTCAGTTGTCATTAGCACACTCGGAAGACTCAGGATGTATAGGAGCAACACGCAATTAATACTACAAAGGAAAACTATCGCTATTATATTCAGAAGTACTATATGGGAAATGGGAATATTTAAACCAATGACAAATTTCTCTTTCCTTCATTTGTAGAGCTTACCATAGTAAAGAGGGAACAGTCACAACTTAATCTGCAGTACAAGAACGCCTATGTTAAGCTGGATTTATAGCATGAATGAAAAAAAGAGAAGGCCTAAGATCACATGTAAAATGAGAGCTAATAAGCTTAAGTTGTCAAAACAGCATGCCGCTTGGTTGCTGAAGGACGCAGAATGAATGACTTCCGACAGATTAATTTCTGCTACCTAATTGATAAATCGATGGCGTAAAGCAGATTTTCTTTATCCCTAAATTTCTTCTATAATTAAATATTTATTCTATATAATAGTATGCGGATTTGTTATCTGAATATTTTGATTGGATTTGTGCTTATAGAACATATTAAACAACTGCTGACAGGAATTTATTTCAAACAGTTTGATTGAAGGAAATGCTATATTGTGAAAACTTAATATTTCAAAATTATTTATTTGCGTCTCACAAAGCCACATGATAAATAACAGTATGAAAATCGCATCTTTTGCCAGTTTTTTCCTCATATTTCAGGCCATAGCGTATTTTATGATCTGTTAAAACATAGATGCAAGAGTATAGTATCGAGATATTGAGTCGGCCTAGAAACTGTCTAATCCTTACTTGAAAACTTTTAGTGTAAAATTTTACGTATGATGCGAAATAAAAGCAAAAGATAATCATAAATTGTTTTAGGACATAAAACGATGATACCTTATTTATTCAGACCAATGTTTCTAAAATATACTTAAAATCTTATAATTTCATTGCTAAATTAGTAGAGAAAATTATACAAATTATATTCAAATCAACTAGATTTCAACGTATTATATCATAATAACATCATACCTTGTACAATTGGTGTTTCTGTATAGCTGTTGTGTATATAGTTTTTTCCAATACAAAACAAGAAATATCTGTTTTGATAATGCACCACTTTTCCATATAAATGCGCTTTTAATTGCCTCATCATAATATCATGTTTGAATTTCATATTTATTCATATACATCTTATCGTATTTGACGGCAAGCAAAGAATATGAACTTAATGAAACGGTGCGATATTTTCACAGTTGATATTAGCTCTTTAAAATGTATTTGGAAAAGAGATAATATTTATTCAAAAAAGGCCTAGCTCTGGTATAGAACTTACAGATGTAGAACACAGGCAACTGGGTGCTTAATTTTATTCCTTTTGATATGATATAAATTATTTTACTGGCGCTTTCGTGTTTTTCTCCATGTGTAACCAATATTCGGATATATGATTTCCCTCACCTGAACATACAGGATCCCCTAAGATGCAGAATATCTTTATAACAATTCTAAAATTTGATAATCATTTCGGAATCCCTTAAAACGCAAGGAACTTCTCGTAGTTGGGATTTAGAAGACTCCTTATATCTGTCGCTGTGTATCACCTGAATAATGACTCAGAAAGTCCTAAGGAAATGCATTTCTTCCTAGGCAGATAAATATAGTTTTTCGAATGCTTTAACATAATTTTGAAAACACCGATTTAAGATCATTTAGTAAAAACTACTCACTTATATTAAAAAGTTTACAATATTTTATCTTAATTCTTTACTCAGATACTGACAAACTTCATACAATTTGCATATTAAGATAATTTTATTTATTTTCTATAACAAATATTTTAACTCATAACAGAGATTAAAGATAATTTGGAACAACAGCTAAAAGTTTTGTCAACATGCTTGCTATTTCTGATTGAGTTTCAAAATTGTTCTTGAATATATCAACATCATAGATAAGATATATCTGTTACACTAAAAAGCCTAAGCCTAACCTGGTATACGCAGCAAATGCACATGAAATAAAATCTTCAGCTAACAGCGCAATTTGATTCTATGCCTCAACACGGTAAAAGATAAAATAAAGCAAGATTCTATTCCTTTCCGTATTGCTACACAATTTTATATCTAAAACTCACTACCTCATAAAAATTTCTAGTACCAAACATTTAAAATATGGAAGAAAGCTTAATTTCACAGAAACATTTCAAACTGTTCTGTAAAATTAAGCTTTCCTCCATATGCGATATATATACAGCCACAAAATGTGGTATCATAAGTTATTTATTAAAGGTAATCAAGTTCTGTATTAGAATACATATCATCCACATCAGAAATAATTTATTTTAAATTAGAAAAAGCATAAATCATTAGCCTTCTCCACAAAGAAAGGAATTACTTGAATATTGATGCTTAAATTTTAAGCTTATTTTGCTGTTAACGCAGCATATGAAATTAAAATGTGGAATGAGAAAAATTCATCCATTTGTGGATCGATGAATTTACATTTCAACACACAATTATCTATACTTTTAGCACACAATTAACGTTTAATGTTAAAAGCTGTTTTTTTCTTTATTTGCATCTATCTGAAAGCTTTCCAATGCAAACAATAAAGTTTATTTATCAAAGTTTCCTCCATCATTTTTCAGATCATCGCTCTTGACGTTTCTCCATTTGTCGCATCAGCTAGTGAAATGATGATTTGCCCTGCACTAAGAATCAGCTTCCGGTTTCAGATAAGACACTTTTTTGTTCCTACAGGTTCATATGAGCCGTTAATCCTGATTTATTTGCATAAAATATTATATAAAACAGGGCTTCTTAAATTTTTTTCAGTCGCTACCCTTTTGTATCACTGATATTTTTTCGCGACCCCCAGGATCCCATAATATTTTTAAAAATTTTGTGGGACCCCATAAGCATTGTGCAAATCCGACACACGCGTGAGTGAAATTGTCAATTTTCTCACTTGTACTGTAATATACCATTGCAGTTTTAGGTCATTAACTTTAACTTCTAATTTTAAGACTCAAAACAATGTGAAAATTTTTAATAAGTAACAGACGAAATGACAGCGTCACGTGCAAAGCAAGGAAAATGAACGTTTATATTATAAAAAGAATGCGTTGAAACGTTTTCGTTTTTGCCTTTGTCTGTATTCTCTTATCTTTATCTATTTTCAGATACAGTATGTAAAAATGTTTGGTAATTGTACAATTATTATAATAAGTACTAAAGAAGTATCAGAACTGCTAAAATTGTTGGCGAACCCCTGCTGCAGGTCCCGAGACTCTCTTGGGGTTCGCGACGCACAGTTTAAGATATCCTGATATAAAACATATTGATATTCCTGCACAGAAATTAAGAGCTTTAATAATCCTTCAGTATTTTACCGCAGCTTCTCTGAAGTATCTCTGTAAAAACAATAAAGCAATAAGTCCTCTCTGACGATCATGGTGATGTGTTCGAAAATTGTCAAATAAAATCAAATATTCGATCTTTTGAAAGATAGTCACAATAATCACGACAAATTAAGTAATAAATTGGAGCATTTTTACATTTATTATTATAAATAGAGAGATAATTATCTCATTAATATTTGACCAAGTATGACAGCGTAATAAAACAAAGTGATGAAATATTTGGCAAATAATTTATTACGGCAAAGCTACTGAGAGGTGTTTCTTGAGAAGAGATGCCTTCGTCGATTTGTTTTTGGAGGAAAATAATCCACATTTACAACACACATGAAAATTATTACTTTGTCAGCTGAATGTTTTACAGGCAGAAATCGAATTTCGGACTCGGTTACCAATATTCATTGATTTTGATCTCCAGGGTCTGTTGGATCAAGTATTAAATGTTTAATAATTAGTCATTAACATATTAGCTAAATATAAAAGTAAAATCAAGAAACGAAGGAAGTTAATTGCTGTTAAAGTGCTTCTCGTTTCTTGATTCCATTTTTGCGAAGGAAATGAATTATTTGAACTTATTAATTGAATGATTTGAAAAATAAAAATGAAATACGATAAAATAAAAACGAACAAAAATTTAATGGCAAGTACTTAAAGTTGTCGTTTCAAAACAAAATATCCATTTAAAAACAAGCAGTTTTAAACAAACCAACAATTCTTGCAAAGCAAATCCCTGTGTCAATATATAGGCTTTACACTTTGTTACTTGGTTACTTTACTACTTTCTACTTGACATTTATCACTATGTTCAGATAAAAGATAATGTATTATTATTTTTAAGTTAATAGATCAGTGTCGTCCACCTCATGTAAAAAACATTCTTTTGATAATTTTTGCAGTTCAAAATTTGTATGGTAATCCAAAATATTAGAAAAACTGTTTCCATTCTATATATACATGTATATAAAACATATGTACGTACACGTGTTTTGTTTAATTTGCTAATACTGTTAACCTAAGTAAGCACTACGGTCTTGGGCACCACACAAATTCAAATATCCCACTCACCTGTTATCGGAAATAGAACCTCAGACAGCAGCGCTACCTAACTGAGGTGACGATCCCTTAGAATATAAATCTCAACACCGGATGTTTTCGGAAACTTTGGGATTGTAAAATGTTACGGCAAAAAAGCGATCTTTAAAAGCTCGGATGCAAAGGTCCCGTTCCGAGTATTCGAGGACCGTATTACAGCGTCCTCTTACGGCAACGAATCAAAGCGCTTGATGAACTTCGACCGCCAGTGTTCTAACATAGAATCTGTATATTCAACTTCAGAATGGCAGGCTTGATTTTCTCCTTCGACTTTATTTTTGTATTGCCTTCCTACGTAAGATATATTTAGAGCTAAGCAAGCTCTCGCGTGTAGGAGTTGTTGAATTTGAGATACTTCCATTGTTATTGTAATAATTTATCCAGAGCAGACACGTTTTCCGGAATTGTAGCCTCCTAAGTATTATAGGAAACGAATGGTTTCAAACTCCATACTTTATGTTTTCAATAACACCTACCTGATAATATGTTCACATTTTTATTTATTTATCTTATCAATACATTTCAGTTAATATTGTATTGCCCCAGTGTCTGCGGGTAATACCTTCCACGATTTACCATGCTTTAAAGGTTGCATGAAACTGTGGATGCTGAGAGTTATGTATGACGAGTTATAATATACAAATAAGATTAGTCTTAATCAGCATACTTCAAACTAAGACCTTATTAAAGTAAAGTAGTAATGAAGTGTATTTTATACTATATTTTACATTTACGTTACATTACTTACTCTGTTCTGAGATCTATCTTTATCACTGTATGAGAATAAATTATACCGCTTTTCAACTTTTTAACAGAAGATATAAAAATACCTGCATTATTATAAAGTGAAAGAGTTTTCACTGTTTATAAAATACCAAATTTCACATTTATGTTATAAAGTCTTGCATACGTGACGAAATATCACTCAATCGCCTATGAGAATTTGTGCGTAAGGTGAAGAGGATTACATCCAAAAACATCGCGGCAAAGACATGGGGGAGAAAACAACGCAAGAAGAAACCATTGTCGTGTACAAAACATCGTAGGAAAAACGAAATTATGAAGAAAACGTCGCAGTTCTGAAACTTCGTGGTTTAAAACATCGTCGTCAAAAATAAAGTAGTTCAAAAACATCGAGGCCTTAAAACATCGTCATACAATATACCGTGGTAAAAAAATGGAGCACTTACGGATCATCCCATGACGAAAACATTACAGATATATGTTTTACAGGCTTTAAAAGTTGTAAATGTACATTCGCATAATGATTTGTGAGCGCAAGAAGGAATTAGGAATATATTTACCTCTGTATTTCATATTTTTGAATTAATTGTTTATTTTTTGCTAAAATAGCGAGAAGGATACTTAAGCATTCAAAATTGAAAATGAACTTACTAATTAAACAAATTTAATATAGGTAACCTCATGCAGTTATTCATCTTTCCTTTTCTGATTTTGTAGAGTATATTTTTCATGAAAAAAAGCTGCCAGTATAATTTTATAAAAAAGATTAAACAATGGCCTTAAAAAGTTAACTGATATAAGCTTAAAATTCTATTAACTGCTGTTCATAGCATTAATTTTCTACTCATTTTCAGTTTTTAAATGTTTAAGTTTTATTCTTATTTTCATGCAATTTTTTTAATATGGTAAATGGAGGTAAAAATATACCTCAATTCTTCTTGCGCTGACAAATTATTGTGCGAATATACATTTATAACTTTTGAAACCTGAAAAACGCATATTTGCGATATTATCGTCATGTGATGATTTGTAGGTACTTCATTTTTTACCACGATATCTTTTACGACGATGCTTTAAAATTTTGATATTTTAAAACCGCTTTATTTTCTACGACGAGGTTTTAGAACTGTGATGCTTCCTCATTGCTTTCTTCTCTCCCATGATATTTTTTATGTACGTTGTTTTCTCTGCAACGTTTTAGCCCACGATGTTTTTACCCCGATGTTTTCAGCTGACACCGATGAGGATTGCTATCAGAAGACGATACTGGTCACGTTCGGAGGATTAGATTCTTCAAATTTTATGGTTCTTTTTCTTTTTGTTTCGTTTTGTACCTGATAAGCCTAATTTCTTTAATTTCCACTTTTAAGGAAAGGGAGCTGAAAAAATCATGAGTTTTAAATCTGTAGATATGAAAGCAGAATTCTACATATAAACAAAAAGTATCCCATTGAAATGCCATATGAAAGATTTCAAAATTGCAGCAGCTTTTGGTCAGAAATCTGGCATATTTTCCTGTATGAGTATTTAATTAGAAATTAAAAATAGTCATAAGTAGGATTATCATAGGCTACCGATTAGATAAGCTTGCGTTCAAAATACTGAATGGCGCATCTTTCCTGTCTAGGATAAAATATATATAAATCATTATGTTTATATTTTTAAGAAATCCACACTTCAATGAAAATTATGAGTATTAAATAATCTAAAATGCATTTTTCCAATCATTCCATTAAAAAATATCTCTTTCAGACACATAATCTATTCCTCCTAAAATACAGCCGAACTTCGTCTTGACTCTTATTATTTCAACTAGCCGCTAGCAGGGTAATTATTACAAAAATAATTATTGCAAAAAACGAATAATTATTACAAAAACGAAAATAATCATTACTAAAATAATTATTTTCATTTGTTGTAATAATAATTATTACAAAAAACGAAAAAACATCTAAATTTAATTAACCGAGTTAGAGTAATTTCAAGAATCCAACAAGTAATTGATAATAACAGAGATAAATAACTGCGATTATTGCTTTTAAATTGCTTAGTTTTTTATTCATCAACAAAGAGACTAAATATGAACATTTTCCGCATTAAAAATGTTTGCCGAATCGCAACACCCTGGTGCGTGGAAGATAAAAATGCTTTACTCCGAGCAGCGGTAACACACTTCTTTTTAAATTGCTGCGTTTTCTGATTAAATTTGAAACATAAATAGTTTACGCTTTGTCAACTGGCTAGGTTAAGTTAGGTAACTTAAGTAATATGACAAAGCGCGCAACGGTTGCCTTCCTAAAGACCACGGAACCACAATGGCTTCTTGAAGGACTTTCTAAAAGAAACCGGCTGGTGTTAACATAACACATTGGAAAACAAACAATGTTGCCAGCCCACCCTGAGATCGAACCCAGGTTGAACTCCAATGTCCAAACTTAAGCGGTCTTAACTATTCCAACACTGGCCGAGTAGCAATACATTTCTTTTAAACTTCTGAAATCATTAATCAAAATTTAATTACATTGTCACAAAACATAAAATAAATAAATAAAATTATAAATTTAAAATGTCGGCTTAGAGATACACATGTTCTGATGGAGAACTAATCGTACTCAAAATTTCGTGGGTCTGGCTGCCGTCGTTTTTTCATGATGCTAGGGAAAAACATTTATATGCATTCATATTCTTCGTCAATTAATAACTAGCAGGTCTCTTGCGCGGTGAAAAAAATAAAGCATTTACCCTGAATATATATATATATATACAAATATTATATATACACATTTTTTTCTCTTGTAGCACATTTCATTGCAGCTTATTTTGCTTATGTTAATGTTTTCACGGAACCACAGTATTTAAGCTGCTTTTTAGCGTACGAGCTAGGATTTTTCTTTTAACCTTTTCTAAATTTTGCAGCACAATGCGCAAAGTTTTTTACCTCATAGGTCTTTTATCATTTGTTCTTTTTACTTTAATTTAATTTACACATATTATATACGTATATGTAGTGATTTTAATTTTGCTAATTGTGTTTAGTCAATATAATTTCGCGAGTTCAGCCAGCAATTACTAATAATAGGGATGGAGAACTGCGTTTATTACTTTGAAATCGCTTAGTTTGTTCATCAGTAACAGAAAGAATAGGTTTAAACTATTTAAATACTTTACGCTTTGCCGAATTGAAACACGCTGGCACTTTAATGATAAAAATATTTTATTTCGTAACACATTTCTTTGAAATCATTGAATAGGTTGGTAAAATTTGGAAGACAAATAGCTCACTCTTTGCCCAATAGGTAACACATTGTGATTCAATTTCGGGTTGGACGTACATTGGAAGAAAAAGAGTCAAACGTAAAAGGGTCATTTTGGAATTATAATAAAAAAGTACTAATTAATCACCCTTACCTCTTGGTAGAAAATTTATTACGTCTACAATAACGTTTTTAAAAACTGCGACTACAGTTTGGAAAAAAATAAGCATTTTGTGGAGTCATCAATTTTTTTTAAACAGGAGATGTAAAAAATATGCAGTGCCAGGGTTCGAACCCTGGGTCTCTCGACTACGCGCCGAGTAGGCTTCCAATTACACCACGAAGGCATGAAGAAAGGAGGGAGAAAATACCTTATGAAGTAATTAAATTTTCATTCACTAATTCTCTGAAATTTCACAATGAATAACATAAGCTTGTAAACATATAGTGATAACATATACGAACATAAACATAAACATACATGAATTTTCCATTCATATTTATGAAACAGTTTCTTTTGGTGACGAATTATCATCGATCACCTTTCAGTTCAACAAATCACAGCAAAATCACAATTTTTTTAAGGAATTTTCTGCAGAAAGATAAAAGCACCAACATGGCCTTTCGAATTAAAAATATTGTTCTTAATTCTTATGATAGAGTTTATATTTTAAAGGGATTCACCACTGTTGGAGCAGCAAGACTTCTGAACGAGCCAGCTTTGAAAGCTTTCATTGTGTTTCCTACATGTAATATGAATAGAATCCAGTTTCCCTCAAAATGTCTTTCGCAAAGGACAAATTTATGTGGTGGAGTATACTGCAGTCGTGAAAGGCCCTGTGTTCTAAGCGACGCGCAAATAATAAATTAAAACTTATAAAATACTAAATATACTCTGCGTTCCATGACAAGAGAGCCCCTGAAAGTTCAGGTGAATAAGCCCTCAGTGTATAAACCCACCCCTGATTGCTTCACATATGCCCTATGCAGTTTGCCAAAACCTAAGCTCAAATAATGACAAAAAAGAGTTTTCTTTCAAAATAAGTATTCTCAATTTCTTTAAGATGTTTTAGTCTATTTCTATCTTCATTTGCTAAATGAACCATAAATATATATTTCTTTACTCAGAGAGCTTTTGTCTTAGCAGAAATGAGTTGATGATGGAAGTATTTTTTCTTGCTGAAAATATCAAATTGGAACATATATGTTTCAAGAAAGAGAAACTTATACTTCACTTGTTGTCCTATAATGAAAATAATTCATAAAACTCTAGCGCAAAGGTTCCCATCAAGATCGATATTCACTCCCTGTGTTTCGATGAAATTTTAGAGGGCGTCAGTCGCGATCAAGGGACCGACTGGGGCTCGATAACCGAATGTGCTCCGGGAATTGATGGATAATCAAGATCATTTTTTGCAAACGTTTCATAGATATAACCGTTTTAGCTTTATTAGTTATCAATACCGTAATGGAAATTTGTTTTGAAGTTGACATCCCTATGCCAACACAATTAATAAAATTCAAAATCATACATTCTATTTGGCTGAAATATATGCAAAGTTCAACTTCACACAAAATAAACTAAAAGTAACAGACATTAATCTCAACGAAGGTAGAATGATTTTTCACGAGTTTTTCTTTCTAAAACTGATTCTTACATACGATTTGAAACGAATTTTTCATTACTTTAATATGATTTCCTGTTATCGGAAAGGGTTGTATTTTCTTAGAAGATATATTTACAAACCACTACCACATTTTATAAGAAGATTTTAATGTTTGCTATTAAGACATTGGAATTTTGAATGCGTCAGCATGGCTCACATAGCCGCTGAACTTTGATGAATCTAATCTTGACATAATGATGTAAAAAGAATTGATTTCATTGAAAGAGGATGCTCAAGTACGAATCTTATTCAAAACATATGAATACGCTATGTTGGGAATTTAAAATTCGTTCGTGAGATAAAAATTGTTACCGGAACCAACATTATTGGCTTTTTCCCTTGCAGGGTTATTATTTAAAACTAACTGGTTATTTATAATTTCAGTCTTTACTATGCCTTCTCCTTTTTGTTTCCTCACAAGAAATGTAAATGAGTTAGAGAGTATTTAAGTTGAGGTTTTGCGCTTGTAAGACAAAACGTATTTCTGCCTCAAGGCTGTGTTACTTTAGTTTTGCCATTTCTGATAAGTTTATATTTATTCGGCTTTGCGTTAATTGTTGCCGACATTTAAATTGCTATTCCGGTTAGAGTTTTGAACCAACTTCGCTTTAAATTTGATTGTGTACTCTTTGACTACAAGTCCACGTTTTAAATTTGAATTTGACTCTTTGACTACAAGTCACGTTTTAAATTTGAAGGGTTTGATAGATTAGTTATATCTGATGCCGTAAGCACAAGAAGTGCATTTATGTTCAGAGTTTGTATTTAAATAAAAAAAAGCTTATTTTAAAACCTTTCCAAGACTTTATACTTAATTTCAAATACAGAGGTGATTTCCTTCGTTCGGGTTTGGAACTAATTTATGCTCAAAGTAAATCAAATTGTATACCCTCTTCTTTCTAGGGGAAGCAGGCTTAATAATTTACTACAGAAAACAAGAATCAGATTGATTACTTTTAAGCGACGTGATTGGATAATTGTACAGCAAATATTAAAACAATTACATCAACACATCAAGAGCAGCCATCATGCTAATTCAAATCAAACTCAAAGATCCTGTGATTTGACTTCCAAAAACTCTTTTATATTTCTAAAATTTTAAATAATAATAATGAAAAAATAATAAATCTAATAAGGCATTTTTTTTTCAAAACTTTTGTTCATAGTTCTAATAGTTATCTTAAAGTTATTTATGTGCAGTTATTTGTATTATGATTATGCTGTATGCTCTATATTATATATGAATATATAACGGGGTTGATGAAGAAAATCCTTTTAGAAAAGTTCGATACAAGAAAAGGGTTGGGAATCCCTGATATAGTGCATCTTTAAATCCTCATGTATTATGCAAACTGTAAAAAACTTTTATCTGACAAATACTGCATTTCGCAAAGCAGCAAGTAAATGTTTCAACTCAAAACTTAATTTTAGATTAATTTTTGAAAACAGAATATTTTAACAAACATTCCCAAAGAAATTCTAAAAAGCTATGAATATACTAAGTCGTTATATTTCAGAATTTTATTAATTAAGGGAAATGATTTGTTTCAACTTTAATAGATATTAGTTTTACTTTTATACTTAGGTTTATACAGAAACATTTCCACCAGTGTCTTTATAATGCGATTAAATAAACAAGGGGTTTCTTACGATGAGAAAATTCCTCTTTGTTCACCAGAAGCCATAAAAGTTGGGAAGCTTTAAAGCGTCGTTATTTTCTGGTTTAATCCTTATTATCCGCTTGGCGACATAGTTAGAAGCCTAATCTCTGCTTTTGGAACCATGGTCTTTATTGTAGTATCTTTGATATCTTTTCATGGGAAACAGACTAAAAATATTCATCTGAAAGCCAGCACAGAGCTCTTAAAACTTGATTTTATTGCTTTAGTTAAAATTGCATGTTGTTTCAAACAGTCGGTAAAAAACTTTGTGAAATAGGGAAAATGTAAAATTAAAATACAAAACTTTTATTCGTACATGAATTTCATATACTTCTTTTCAAATTTGATATTACAAGAACAAGGAAATTTAGAAACCTGATATCTGTAATATGTAGTAGTAGTTGCCCTTTTCTTTATTTCGAGATGCAAAACATGTTGAAAGTGTCTTACCAAGAAATCATTTTCAAAAACATCTGAATTTCTACTTCTTTTCGTTTACATTCCAGCAATATTACTTTGTGCTACAATCATTTCAAGCCCACTAGGAAAGGCTTCGATACGACCACTAAACACTGGTAGTTCCACCCAGATTCGAATCCTTGCCGAATAGACTGGCTTCATAAATTTCTTCATGTGTGTTTTTTTGTTCATTTAATGTCAGTTCATTTTTGTCATGTGTATCAGAAATACGAGTCAGGTTTCCTTAGCGAAGACAGATATACCTCGAATGCTTTGCCATAATCGATCAAGCAAATAAAGTTCGTTTTGGAATTGATAAATTTTAGGTTAAAAAGCACGCCTGCTCACAAAATAAGCAACAAAGGCAAAACACGGAAAAAAGCAATATTTATTTAATGGATATGCGTGAAATTCATCCAAAAGGTTAATGTAGAATTGCTAGACCACATAGCAAACCATAAAGCATACAAAAACACATGCATTACGACTATCCCATCGCGAAAGACAAATTAGGCCAGAAGAATGTGCAATCGAAACATCACGTTAATAACGGGTAGGAGACCCTCTAGCTGAAATGCATGCCTGACAGATTCAAGGCAAGCTGGAAATAATGTCGTTGATCACTTAGTGTTACAGTAGCGCCCATTTCTATAGTAATGCATGTCGCAACTCGTGGAGAGTCCCGGCACACTAAGAACTACTGTTCGTCGCCCCAACATGTCTCATACATGCTCATTGGGATTCAGGTCCGGCTATGTAGCAAACCACAGCAGATATGGAATGGTTTCCCTCTCCAGACAACTCCGCACCACGCAAGTTGTACTCTCAACCGTTGTCATGCATAAATATCGCATCGGTACCCATTGCAACGATAAAAGGACGCACCTGAGAGTGTAGAATTTCGTGGCGATATCGGACGGTTGTGACGGAACCACCAAAGAACCACGTAGAGGACTTGAGTCTGTCCGTTGCTATCTCTACCCATACAAATAAGCCTTCTCCACTGTAATGATCTCTTTCACGATGTTTGGCGCCCTATGGCGTGTCCCTCGCTCTCGCCATATCATTGCATTTCGGGAATCGTTCTGGATATTAAATAGGGACTCAAAAGACAACGAGTGCGTGTGCCCACTGCTCTGGTGTCCAACTGCTACGTTCGTGGGCCCAATTCAACCGCGCTCTGGCATACCATGGGACAAACGAACACAAACCGCAAATCGTCGAGCGTACATTTCACCTTCATGCAGTCTTCGGGACACAGTTTGGTGAAATAGCAACAGCATAGAGATGCGACGTTAGCTTATAAAGATATTTTCTCCCTCCTTCCTGCTTGTCTTTGTGGTGTAACGGTAACACATTCTGTACGAGTTCAAGAGGTCCAGATTCAAGTCTCAGAGAGGGCATTGTTCATTTTTCATGTCTCGTGCTTCAAAATAACCTAATGTCTGTACAGTGGCTCCCAAACTAAAAGGTAGTGGATAATGATTCTTCAACACCAGGATTTGCCGACTGGGTCGCCTGATCTCTAGTCGCCCATTAAAAGGGTGAGTATATAAGGTATTTTCTCCCTCCTTTCTTCATACTTTCGTGGTGTAACGGTAGCACACTCGGCGCATATTCGAGACATCCATATTCGAGTCCTGGCGAGGGCACTGCACAATTCTGATGTCTCTTGCTTCAAAATAACCTGATGTCTTTGCAAGCTGTCGTTCTGTTAACGAGCTACGGTTTCTTGCACATAGCAAAAGGAAGCAATCGTCTGCCACTGTGATAATGCTCCGCGTTGCAGACCCACATCTTCTACAAGTGAATCTTATACAAGATCCTTTTGGTAACAGTTCCAGAGTCTGTTGATGACACCATGATCCACATTCAGCTCTCTCGTTGCAAAGGATGGTCCTGCACCAGCTTGCAACATCCGACTGCCCTCCAACGCCTTTCATCGTGCAAATCGTGTCTTCGGCTCATGCTTTCCGCTCAAGTTCTCTCGTATTATGCAGAATTATCGCTGCTTGCAAAGAGGCATAGGCCCGGCATGCTCCATTTTAAGGCTTTGTGGTGTTAATGCAGAATTGCCTTTTATGATAGTTATAGCTACCTATTTGCATTCGGCGATGCAACCTATACTTCATATTTAAGTTGTATTTTTTAATTCCCCTTTTTACATTTGTACAGTTTCTTTTAGCCTTTGTTGCTTATTTTTTTAACAGACGTATATTTGAGTTAGCTTCTTTTAGGAGATTTTCCTCTTTTTGCTCAAATTGTCCGGTGTGGTTAAAATTGATGAATACTGAGAGTTCGACTCTGGCTTACTTCATCCCACTGAACCCGGGTCAGGTGAATGGATGGCTGCATAATTGGTTTTAGTGGCTTTTTCCATATGTAATGTCAATACGATCCAGGTTTTCTTAGGAAGCCCTTTGCAGATAACCCTCATGTGCTTTGCGATATTCAAGTAACCCATTTATATTAAAGATTTAATATTATATGCTTTATACACTGATGGAAAATGAAATCTCATTACCAAGAAAAATTTGTTTTGAGGAATAAATGTAGGCAAATCAGTTATATAAGCAATATATAATATAATGAAAATATTTATTAATAATGAACATACTTATTTGATTAATGAATCAGGATCACAGGTTAAAGTATGCGTGAGAAGATCCATTTCAAATGTTTAATGCTGGTACATTAATAACCGGTGTATTCACCACCATATTGAATGCAAGCGCTCATGCACTAAGTCGAACAGGTACGTTATGCCATTTTTGGGGATGGAATTCTATGCCTGTTGCACTTGATCAGTCAAATCAGCAATGGTCGTGCTGGTTGTGGATGAGACTGGATTGCATCCAGTCATGTCCCATAGGTGCTTGATAGAAGACATTTAGGTGATTTCGCAGGCCAAGGCAATATGTCGACATTCTGTGGAGTACGTTGGTATAATTAAGTAATAGTAGTATAGGTATAAGTAATAGTAGTATAAATAAGTAATAGTGGTATAGGGACAAGCATTATCTTTTTGGAAAATGCTTCCTGGAATATTACTCAAGAATGACAGCACAACCGGTGCAGTCACAAGTCTGACGTACATATTTGCTGTCAAGGTATATGGGGTAACGACAAAAGTGTTCTTTCTGTCATAAGAAATTGCTCCTCAGATCATAACTCCTGCTGTAGGTCCAATGTGTCGATGCAGCAGACAGCTTGGTTCTAAGCGCTCAGTTGGCCTTCTTCTAAATCAATGTGCAGTTACTATTGTCCCTAAGACAGAAATGGCTCTCATATTAGAAGACAACAAATATCCATTCCGCTTTCGAATAAGCTTGACACCACCGAAGGCCAAAATAGTGGTTATTTAAGAGTTAGTGGTATGGCCGCTATAGGGGGTTAGCCTCGGAGCTGTCCCTCAAGTAATCGATTGCTTACAGTTCGCTGTGTCACTCTGGTCTCAAAAAAAGCTTGAATGTCTACTGCAGTTGCAGAATAGACATGCGGCGGATGCAGCGGTCTTCTCTATGAGTGGTGGCACATATGTGCCCAGAGCTTAGCATTCTTGAAACGGTACCTTCTTGTGACTACTGTTGCAGTGGATACATTCCTGACAATTCCTTCTATAGTATCCCGAAAACAAAATCCGCCTTCTCATAGCCTTATTACATGGCATCGTTTAAAGCTGCTGATACTGCCTTTTCGCATCTTCTTAAAGGTATTCTTGACTCAAATCTCGCTTGAAACGCCCAACCCAAAATATAATTAATTAATACGAAGTTAATATCACGCATTTAAAGCATACGTGGTCTGCATGTTCATAGCGGCACTTTTAGTGCACAGTTATTCGACTAGAGCAAAATTATACAGATTTCATCTTTCACATGTGAAAACAAGTCTCGCAAATTTCATTTACATTGCACAACTTCTTCTTGGTGTTGGGATTACATTTTCCATCAATGTAGTTAACCTTAATAATTTTCTTCGCTCATACTTAAATCTACGAGTAATTAATTAACAGTACAGTGAAGTGTAAGCTAAAAAGTTTTACAGTAAACATTTAAGTAATGCATATATTTTAAAGTAATATACCTAACCTTCACATATATTACATTTGGCGAGTCATTTCAAATAAATTATGAACGAGTGCTTGCATCATGAACAAAAACAGTTCGGCATATGAAAAACTGGTAAAAATGGTGCGCTTCTGATTTATACAGTAATGCAGTTCTACTTATATTTAGATGAAATATTTAGATTCGCGTGCATTTAAATAAACCAATGTTTTTCAAATAATCGACTTAATTTATGTTATGTAATTCAAATACCGGATTTAGAATTCTGACGATTTTCTAAGCTGCAGTCATTCATGTTAACTAGGACTACAACCAGTCCAGATATTCGAAACATCCGAATGGTTGATTGTCCCCTTCCATAGTAAAAATGCGCATTTACTATGATGTACGTGAGGAGATATTTTTTTCCATTAATTTCATTTCATTTCAATAAAAATTATTAGAGCTGTAAATATTGAGTTTTATTTTTGTTTCCCAAAACTACGAAGAAATTTTTTCAACAAAATTATGTCATAAAATTATTTTTGCTTAATATTCATTGCAGTCCTTTCTCAAGTAAAATAAAGCAATAGAATCATTAGGTTATTTTGAAGTAGAAAACTTGAAAAATGTGCAGTGCTCTTGCCGAGATTGGAATCTTGGACGTCTACGCGTCGAGTATGCTTTTATTACACCATGAAGGCATAATAAAAGGAAGGAGAGAATACCTTATAAAGCAATTAAAATTTTTATTTACGAACATGCCGAAATTTCAAAATGAATAACACAAGCTTGTAAACATATAATAACTTCCGTTTATATTTATGAAACAGTTTCTTTTCCCGAACACTGTAGGACTCGAACTACATATCTAACGTATTAATATTGTTGCGTGCGTACGGGTTCGTTAAGAAATGAATGCACAAGTCCGATGAAAAATGAACAAAAATTTATTATTATCACAACAAATATGATTAAATGTTCTCAAATAATCGTGCAGTATCACAATATACCACAGTAGTTATCTTCTAACTACTCAAACGTTCAAGAGAACTTAATTCAAAGCAGCTAAAGAAAGCTAATCCGCGAATTCGCTACAGTCATCAAGAGCAGTTTTCTAAACAACAAATTAAGTAACTACTACGAACTGAAATCGAGTGAATGGTTAGGCGGCATTTAGTAGCCTCTGCTACTTTAACCGTCTCTGTTGGAGATATGCCCTAAGGCGTTTACTACGAACTGAGAGGTTTTCCTCCTTTTATAAGATTTTAAAATCGCGCACGAGAATTATCTAGTACTTTCTCGAAATCAAAAAAAGAGATACGAGTATTTATTAAATGTTACGTGCACGCACTCTTGTATTTTCAATTTTCCGACTTAGCTTTTTTTAATATTCGTCACGCGCTGCACTGCGCGGGAAATAAAACCATTTAATTTACAATTCAACTAACGTTAATTATTTAAATGCCAAACTCGTAACAATATACAGCAATTTAGTTGCCTGTTAAAAACATTTAATATGTTGTATTACCTTTTCAATTTCTTTAAACTTGCGAAAAAGCTATAAACATATAAATAAATTGACTTGGAAAGTACAGCAAGCAGTCCGAATAATTAGTCTCCCACAGCTGTTGTACGGATAAATAAGTATCTGACTATATATCGTGATGTTAACTTGTAAGCATAAGACAGATGATATATTCAGAATGTAATCTAAATAATTCATGAAATTCTTGGTAGTAATCATAATATCAAATTTAATCTTTAAAAATACATATTAAAACAATACTTTTTAAATACAAAATTCTGAATTTGTAATTCATTTGAATAACGTTATAGATTTATCAATTATAAGCCTGTGTTAAGGTGAAAAATGGTGGAGTTATTTTCAAATATGATTGTTGGCCATTTCAACAGCAGTTCATAAGCATTGAGAAATCTCTGGATGTTTTCAAATTCTTCCGGAAAAGTTTTCAGATTTCTGATAGAGTTATAAGCTTTAGCTTGCTTTTCTTCTGTTATGAATTTGTCTCATTTGATTTTCTCGAGCAGTTTTCTTTTACTAATTGATATCAAATCCCTATCATTTTCACGTCTATCTTCCGCTTCATCTCAATGTTTTATAAATGAGAAACCCATACGCTCAAGGTTTGTTAAGTACTTAAACACAATTCATATAAAAATTTGTATTATGCTTAAATCGTATTTCCGAGTAATTTTTTTTATTCTTCTAGTATTTAAATTCGTTTCACAAACGTAGTTATGTGTAAATAATGTTGTTTTTCCAAGAACGTTGCCAAATTTTAAATTAAAATGGTAAATTAAAATAACAGGAAATATATCCAAACCTCTTTAAACCGTCACCTAAATAACACGTTCAAACTATCCTTTTTATCATAAATTTAACTCAATACTAGAAATCAGATCCTTTGAGGAATAATCTTTGTGTTGCACATTGGTTAAATTTAAGAAATATTGGGTAACCTTTCTTCTTGTTTGGATTGTTAAATCAGAAAAAAGAAATTTAATTCATTTTCATTTTTAAGCGCTCATTATTTTACATAATTCTTGTAGAGACTTTCAATATTAAAGTTCCAAAAAATAAAAAGTAAAGATGTAGATAAAATGTAATAATATGAATATTATAAAAGAAACAAAAATGGTAATTGTAGAAATATTATCTGCAGACTGTGTTTTTACTCGAATACAACATATTAGAAGGATCTGTTTAAAAAGTACACAGTAGACTGTGTTTTCACGAGCCTCTAATTTACGAATTGTCATTTTTTACGAACTATATCAATATCCTGAAAATCTCATAGAACATTTAAATTTCCTCTTTAATTTACAAATCAAAATTACTCATTCCACACATTTGAAGAAATCAAATTGTGCATTTGTTTTCACTGTTTCACTGCCCGAAATTTAGACGCAGAAAGACAAAAAACTTCAGAAATTTCCCGTGATTTCAAACGGATGAAGAAAGAAAACAGGAATTTGCCATCTCAAGCGAAACAAACGTTTTGCAGGTATCATGGAAACTGTAACGAGGGAACATGTCTTCTTCTCAAAAGTGATTGCGCTAAAAAGGTCGACCCGTAGAAGTAGAGCGCATTGGCACCTATGCGGTAAAGTAATCCCGACTTCAACATTTTACATTTTAAAAAAAGGCTCCTAACAGATGCCTCTTTGCTTGGGGAATTTACTTTTCTAACTATGCCAATAAAAGAATGTCTGTGTATGAGATATAAAATTTAAAACAAACGTATGCTTGTATTCTAATAAGACTAAAATTGCCAGAAAATGCAAAATTAGTTCTATGGGATCTCTTGAGAATTTTACTAAACTGCAGATTTACAATCTCCAAGACAAAAGGAAATTTAATTTTCTCTTTCAAATGCCTTCTATTTCATGAACATTTTTAGCGGACTCTACATATTCACAGAAGTCTTCAAAAGATAAACCTTTTTCCTTTGCAAAATGGAATGATTTATTTCACAAATCGAGCTTTGATGGTGAAGCAAAACATATGAGGGCTATCTATCAGAGATATAATATTTTTTAGTTAAAGGCTTTCTTATGGTTGATAGATGTGGGTAACGGCAAAGCCTCGAGGGCTATCTGCCTGCCTAAGGAAAGGGATGCCTTCGTGGAAGACTTTCTAAGGAAAACTGGCTCGTTTGTGCGGAAAACCACGAAAACGCCCATGCAGCCAGCCCGTTTGCGGTATTCAAACCTCAGACCTAACTATTTGGGCTGTTTAGCGACTAGAAAGCTCTAAGGTCTGAACTTCCTGTCTGAACAATTTACATTTGGTGGGATTTACTGTAAGATTGGCTTCATTCTATTTCTGAAGTACTTTCCTCAGACTTTGAAAAGGTTTTTTTCCCGCGCATCTTCTGACCTAGCCGAAACAGTTTGGCACAGCATAGAATTGATACAGGGTATCATCCACTTATGAAGCATCATCCAAGACGTCTACCGATTGCTCATAAATCTATCGATTGTTACAAAATTCGTAACAATATTGAAACTTCTAAGAAACCATTTGTAAATAAAGATTATTAATAGATGTAAAATTTTGAAGTTATTTTAAGCTTAAGCAGCCAAAAAATAATTTCAGAGTTTTACCGAGTTCAGAGTTTTACCAAGTTAAAGTCATATTAAGCTTCAGATTCTACAAAGTCTTGGAATTACTTTTATCTAAATTAATATTGCGTTGACTGGCATATTTTATCCAATATTTTAGCCTAGTCATGTAAATTTCATCAAGCAGTAAAAACATTAAATAAAAGTTGAGGGAATAAATCATTATTAAGGTCATATTCAAAAATAATTTGCTGCTTTTATTTCAACATTTAGAATATTTGGTAACGGAGATCGAATCGGAAGATCGGAGAAATAGTATACCTTTACAGAAGTTTTCCTTCTGACTGAATTATTCTCACATTACATTATATACTGCATTACAGAAAAGCACAGTAAGGCTATTTAAGGTAAGAGTACCTTTTTGGGGGAAGGACGTTTTAAAGAAAACTGGCTCGTATTTATGTTACACATAAAGAAATCACGAAACCACTCATGAAACTACACCGTTAGCTGGGATCTACGATATATATGTTGTTTTCTCCCGCCTTTCCGCGTGCTTTCGTGGTGTAACTGGAAGCACACTAGACACGTATTTGGGAGGTCCAGAGCTGGAATCCCGGCGAGGGCAGGGCACATTTCCACTTCTCCAGTATAAAAAAAAAAAAAAAAAAAAAAAAAAAAAAAAAAAAAAAACCTAATGACTCTACAGTGGTGCCCGAACTTAAAGGTGATGAAGGATAATTCGTCACAACCAGAATTTGGCGACTGGGTTCCCTTATTACAAGTCGGCCTTTAAAAGAGGGATTATATAAAGTATTTTCTCCCTCTTTTTTTGCGTGGCTGCATGTTGTAACTGGAAGCATACTCGATGCGTATTCGGGAGGTCCGGAGTGCGAATCTCGATGAGGGCATTACATATTTTTCATGTCTTCAGCATCGAAAAACCTAATAACTCTACAAATATATAAGGAAAATTACACAAATCTCGTGTAATTAGTCTATCCTGCGTCTCGAAATTAAGCTATAGACGAACTAATAACATTCATTGGTCTTATTCATTCATCCATCGGTAAACGGAAACGCAAGCTCTGATCTTTAACGAAATACAGAAAAATCTGCTTGCTTACCATTCATATTGGAGAATTTCCATTCCTTTTATACCTGCGCAGCTTTAAACGTGTGTTTTATCACTAGTGGAAACCTCGTTCTACAGGTATGGTAGTAAATGCTGACGTAGCTGCGGCGGTAGAAGATACTAATCGCAATAGGTGTGGTGTGGTGTATGGTGTATTTTATTATGGCAAAGCACACTAGGGCTATCTGCCTAAGGGGAGGGATGCCTTTCGTGGAGGACTTTCTAAGGGAAACTGGCTCGTATACAACTAATCGCAATAGAGGTTCACTAGTAGTTGATTTTTATAACCAATATCCACTATGTACCAACGCTTCAAATCCTAACTTTATAAATCACAACTGCCTGTTGATGGAAGTACGGTTTCCTAACAAAATATTTTGCGTAAATTTGTTTTTCAACAATGTCATCGTTGTCAACGTTGTCACTTATTTCTCTGCTGTCAAGAAAGTGTCTATCTGAATTTGTTTTCATAGTAACATGTGTGTGCTCATCATCCATCTTCACGAATAATCTGTTATCTGTAAAATAAAGACGAATTAAACCTTATATATTCTTAACTTATTTCTGTGTTATCCATGTGCCCATCCTGCTACGTATCAACATAATAATATAACATAATTTAGAATAGCTAAATTGATTTAGTTTAAATTATGGACTGAAGTGGTACTTATCCGGCCTGAAATAATAATTATCACTTCAATTTAGTTCATTTTGGATTACTCTAAACAAAATTAAATCTCTTCAAGTTGCTTATTGTTCGCGGATTTTCTGTCTTGGCGAAACAGAGAATATTACCACCTCAGAAAATTAATTGTCGGAAACATTATGCACAGTCGATTAAGTAAACCAAATACAAAATTATGTCTTAAAGAATCAAGTCTTTGTGAAATAAATGTAAATGTTCCTCGTGGGATGTAAATTTATATTAAAATATTGTATTATCATCGTAAATATTTCTTCTAACACTTTGCTCTACTATTTTAATCATCTGATTTTAAGAATAACACTGAGAGTCTAAATCTTAAATTATTCGGCCATTAGCAACCGCTTAGCTTAAAAATGTTTCAGCTATTAAAAGGAAATTTGCACACTAAGATCTAATTGCAGTTTCTTTCTAATCGTATGAATTTTAACGTGTCTTTATATATTTTTATATATTTTTATATAATTTTTATATATTTTCGTTCTTTTACACTTTAAAATCTTCAAGAGTATGTATTGAAAGACACGCACTTTTTTTTTGCTTTGTTTGCTCGTTTGTTTCATTCTCAAAATATTTTTCATTACCAGATTTATCACTTTGCAACCTTACCCAAATTCTTTTACTATTTTGCAATATCACAAATATTTTCTTTATGTAAACAAAAAAAAGAAAAGCTATTGCTGAACTGTGAAAATCATTTTAAACAGTTGTTGAAAAGCATATAGCCCATCAGTGATTGAGTGCTTAAACAGCGGAATACCGCAAATTTCTTCTCACTTCTGATTCCTGGTGGGTTGAAAGTGTTAGCTGCATGCTAGCCAAAAAACAGACGTTAGTCTCCAAACGCATTATACGCTGAATCCCTCTAAACGGCGTATCACTTTTCAAATTAATTCTATCAAGTATTATCATTTGATTACATTTAAAAAAATTAAATAATGAAGAATCTGCATGAATATATTCATGTTGCTCTCACTGTGAAAATACAACAGTACCTAGTTTTGAATAACGTCGTATTCCACCCGAACATGGGCACCTGGAAACTCGCATTTTGAATTTCTATTTTTTATTATCTATTCATATTTTTTAAAACGTTAAAACATTTTTGATTAACAAACTCAATGATTTCAAAGTGGCAACGAAAAACAAAAGCATTTTTATGCCCAGCGCCGCAAGAATGTCTATCGGAAATTCTAAAGATATGCTGTTTTTAAATATTTTGTGATTTTGCCATTGAATCGAATTTTATGTGACGTAAACGCCACGAACGGGTTATTATTAACATAATAATAAAAAGACAAGAAACGTTCATTAAGCCAGCTTAGTACATTGATATAATGAACTGAGAAAACACTGAAAATAAAACAGAAAAATGTGTGTCAACACTTAATGCTGCATCAAGAATTCGAAACGTATACTGCTATGTCGCTTTTAAAATTTTTGTGATTTTGCTGTTGAATTATATATAGCGTAAGTGCGGAGAAAATTATGCTTAATAATAAAGCTAAAAAGAAAAAAAAAAAAGACAGTTAGTAGAAGTAAGAGTAACAGCAGACTGGTAGACTGCGATTTCAGCGAATGCGTAAAAAACCTTAATCATTTTGGGCGACCGTTAAAATCGGAAACTTTAAGATGTCTTTTTCTAATTAATTTTTTTTTTCATTGACTGACTTCGTTCTTTTACACTTTAAAATCTTCAAGTTTCCCTTAGAAAACCTTCCATAAAAGTATCTGTCCTCTTCTTCAGGTAGCTGTGATTCGTTTTGATATAATTAATTGATGAAAAGATGCACTGGAAACTGAGCTTTGATCTGTCTATAAGATTTTTAATTAAACATTTTACCTAGACTGTCACTTCAATTTCTTGAAGTTTAGAGCTGCTTAGAGGAATTATTTAAAAAAAATTAATCGGGATGCTTTTAAAATTTATTCATAGAGAGTACATTAATCCCTTCCCGATTAATTGCCGTAATAGCAATTCTACGTTCTTGTTTTGGCAACTTCGCTTATTTAAGATCTAAATTTTATTCCATTAAAAATACCATCTACTCTAAAGCTAATTCTTTAGCACAACTAAATTCCTAAATATATGATGAATGACAATTAATCTTACAATTCTGCACTCTTTTAGTTGCGTCAAGTGTCAAATTAAAATTTATATTCATTAGAGGGAAAGGAGACTCCTCCGCTATGCTCGTAAAATTTTCCGAAGAAAGCAAATAGTGTTTTAGCATTTCTTAGTCATAAACTAAACACGTTAAAGTTTAAAAATACTTATCGTATTATGTTAAAATTCTGTAAAAGGCAGCTTGTCAAATGATTCATAGTAGATACAGAAATATTCTTTATGTTAAAAATACGCTTTCATTATTCTAAGGAAATGGCTCATAAAATCACACACGATAGGTTCCCTTTTTAAGATAATTCTCATATTAATGAGCAGCAGTAAAATTTTTAAGACAGTCGTTTTAAATTAATTAGAATGATTCAGATTAATACTATTTTATTAAATTTAACTGCACTAAAATAAGTGTTGTTCTTTAGCGTAAGTAGAGTTCCTCGAAATAACTTTATAAAAAAGCATGAAAACTAAATTACAAAAAATAAGATGCATAACTTGCCAGACAAAAAGTATAAAAATATGAAATAATAAATAACGTAAACATGAAATGAAAACGTTCTGAAAGGTTTCCGATTTTAGCGGTCGCCTCTTTCTAGCTTGATTATTAAGCATTTTTTTTTCGCATTTAAGTCACGTATAATTCAAGAGAAAAAAATAATTTTTTTTAAAAGCCGCATAGCAGCATATGTTTAGAATTTCCGATGAGCTGTTGAGTGTTTGCATAACATTTTCATATTTTTTTCAGTCTTTTCTTAGTTTATCATATCAATATTCATTTTTCTTAATAAGATGACTAGGAAAAAATGTTTTGCCTTTTTACTTTTTTGAACGAAGTAAAGGAAGTATTGTTATTACAAAAAATTCCGGGTACTATATTTCAACGGAAATATCCATTTTGACTGCTATCGAATGCAATTTAATGATGTTTTTTCGTGACATCTGTACGTCAGGACAGAATAAAGAACTCTTTTTCCCCAAAAATCATAAAACTGATTTAAAATGGACTCAGAAGAGATTTTTTTAGTGGCATCTGTGCGTACGTACGTACATATGTATGTATCTCTCATAACTTAAAACCGAATAGCTTCAGAACGTTGAAATTTTGTATATAGAACTGCTATAACATAAAGTTGTGTATATCTCTTTTTGGTTGCAATCAGCTGAACCAAAATTATATGCATATAAAACATCCAATTTTGTTTCATAAGAATAAATAGGAAAGTTAAATTAAATTTAAATAATTCTCTTGCGCCATTGCTGCAAGGCATGAAATTTTAACGTAATAAACATTCTCTATTTGTAAAAATCAAATTAAAAGTTAATTCAAATTCAAATTCTAAATTATGAAAATCTAATTGCATACAAATAAATGATTAATTATTACTGCGAACTAATCTACGATATCATTTAAATTCTGAGAGCATATGTAAATTAAGTGCGAGTATCTAAATTAATGAATAAATATATAATATTCCAAAAAATTAATCCTAAAATTTTTTATAAAAAAAAATTTCTAAAAAATTTCTAAAACTAAATTAATTTGCATTAGTGAATAATTGTTGAGCAGGCACGAGACAGATCTTATCAAAGGGAAGTTACCTCCAAACCTAAATCTTCAATTACTCCATTTGTGTTTCGTCATCCATATAGACATGGATATAGTAATGTAAAACCAAAAGTAAATCAAATGTAGTGAATTACTAAACAATTTTAACAAAAGGAATTTTGAAATTTTAAAAAAAGGAATTTTGAAAAATTTGGAAAGCAAATTGACAAAGAATCAAAATAATAATTAAGTGTAAACTAACAATGTAAAAAGAGTAGAAAACCAAAGTTTTCTAGAAATTCAAAGTAATTTAGAAACTTTTGCCTATTTGAAAACTTCCCCAACACGAATTATGCATGTAAATCAAAAATAAACTACATACAATCTATAAAAAATACATAAATAATACTAAAATAATACTAAAAAGGCAAGTAAATAGTAAGTTTGAATTTAGCTTAGCAAACTATACTTGTATATCGGAGAGTGGAGCAGCATTTGCTAAATTGAAATTGAGCAGTTTTTTTTTTTGCTAACTGTATAAATAGAGGGAGCTAATGTAAGGTTGAGTGTTAAGCTTCTGCCTGTGAGATCTATTGTAAAAAACTATTCTGTACACTCTTAAGTAATGTAAAATGTTTTGTTCTTTGTGAAAAAATGTTGCTAACTGTGAAGCGTTGTAAAAATGTGTAAAAAATTGAAAAAATTGATAACTGTTACGGTCATGTGAAAATAGAGTTGCAAACTATTGAGGATTGTAAAAAATCAAAAATGTTTTTGAAAAAAGATCAAAAACTTTTTTGAATTAAAATTTATTTAATTTAAGTTTAAGTTTGAAATATTTTTAAATGATTTTAATTAAAGTAAGAAATTTTTTGTAATAGTCTGAATTTATTAAAACTAAATTTCTACAAATTTAATCAAAACTTTACCAGATACTGGCCAAAAGTAAGGAAAATTAGAAAAAGATAAAAATCTTCTCTCAATTCGGGCTATAAAGAATTGGCTCTTCATTAATAAAAGGAAAGAATCCAGTATTGATTAAATATACATTTTTACAAATTAACATTTACAAGATAATCTATCAACTCTTCAAAATCCTCCATTACCCTCCAGTTAAGGTTTAAAGTAATGTTTATCATACTATGAAGAGTCAAAAAATTAAAAAGAAAAGTTAATGCCTGGAGCAGATGCTGCTCCACTCTCCAAAATACAAATATGGTAAGTAAATATTAAAACTTATTAATTACTAGCCTTTTTTAGTATTATTTATGTATTTTTTATAGATTGTATACAGTTTATTTATATTTATACGCATAATTCGTGTCGGGAAAGTTTTTAAAAGGTTTCTAAATTACTTTGGTCTTCTAGGAACTTTGGTTTTCTACTCTTTTTACACTGGCAATTTACATTTAATTATTATTTTGATTCTCTGTCAATTTGCTTTCCAAATTTCTCAAAATTCCTTTTATTAAAATTGTTTAAAATTCACTACATTTGATTTACTTTCGGTTTTACATTATGCCCATGCCTATATGGATGACGAAACACGAATTGAGTAATTGAAGATTTAGGTTTGGAGGTAACTTCGCCTTGATAAAATCTGGCTCCTGCCTGCTCAACAATTATTCGCTAATGCAAATTAATTTAGTCTTAGAAATTTTTTATAAAGTCTTTTTATTAATTTTTTTAGGATTAATTTCTTGGAATATTATATATTTATTCACTGATTTAGATACTTGCACTTAATTTACATACGCTCTCAGAATTTAAATGATATCGTAGATTAGTTCGCAGTAATAATTAATCATTTATTTGTATGCAATTAGATTTTCATAATTTAAAATTTTAATTTTAATTAACTTTAAATTTGCTTTTTACGAATAGAGAATGTTTGTTAAATTATAATATCTAATCTGTTACTCTACTCAGTGAGGTCAGTTTTTATTTCTATATGTTTGTAAATTGTGCATTTTTTGCTTTAATAATGATTGAATCATGTTGTTCTTATCTTCTGCTTAAGGTTTTTATGCCTTTAGTCAATCAGCATGCAATAGTTGTAGAATTATCAACGATTTAATAGTTGTTTAAGTGCAGCTAAGCCTATTTTTTTTACCATAGTAACCATATTTATTTACATTTGAAACTTAGCAGAATAGTGAATTAAGTCTTTCTGCACTTTCAGTGTCTTTTTACCAACTAGGTCCAAAAGGAAACTTTTAGTTTTGTGCATCGAAACATCTGTCTTTTTGCCTGCTGGCCGAAATGCTTGTTTTTTCACAGAAACTGTAATTTTAGTTGTAAAATATTTTAAGTGTTTTAAGTGCATTTGGTGTTTCATGTTTTTGTACAGCTTTCAATTTTTAATGAAAATATTTTGAGTTTTATGCAGTTTTGCGTTGCCGCGAAGTAAGAACTGTATTAATTGAATGAGAAATATATCTCTAATGAAATTCGAGGAAACAAGTTTTAAATGAAGTGCAGGAAAAAAGGCGTATAACTTAATATTCTGTACAAGGAAGTCATGGGGTGTACACATCGGCTTTTTTTAATATTTTTTTATGTTTTAACTTTATTTTTTTTTATATGTTATTCCATCGACAGCTGGTAGAAATTTTGACAATGGTCTCCAATCGCCAATGATGACTGCCAAATTTTAAAGGACAATTTTACCTATAATTGGCTCTAAATCGCGTTACTTGTCCTATCAACACGATAATATGTAAGTACCGTCTATTTATTAAATATGCGTTCTTCGCTCTTAGACCACGGCAGAAAACGGGTGGAATGGGTAATAGACCGCCTGACCCAAGTAGAAGAGCTATTGCACTTTGCGTTTGTGCTTCAACATGTCATTTGTGCTCACATATTTCTATATGCAAAAATTGTTTTCATATTGAAATGCAAATTAAGAGAAGGTACGGGAAATTCCGAGAGACAGAGCAAACTACATGCAAAAACTGTTTGCATTTAGTTTACTCTACCTCCTCTAAATGTTTACTGCACGAGTTCTGAATAACTCTGTCGAGCTTTTGATAATCAGTTTTTCTCCTCACTCAAGTAAGTATGAAAACAAAGAAAAATAAATAACGTTTCTCAAACTGAAAATAGGAGTCAGTAAATAAAAGAGAAAGTGGAGTATCCTAGTTGTTAGTTTTCACTTCGGCACTGAACATAAAACTCCTCCATGTTAAAAAAAACACATTTCTCTATTTTACAAATCTTATGATTAACATCTCAATCACAGATGCCATTCATTTCATGGTGTATATAAGATATCGAAAAAGAATTATTTAAGTTCACTGCTGCAGTTCTACAACTTACAGAAACTCATATTAGAACGCCAATTTCGCTTGTATCAGTTGCGTTAATTTTATTATCACATATCTATCAACTCATACTTGAGAAGGACTCACGCAGTGATGCCAGAATGTTTTTGTAATATTAGGTATGGAATACCAGATATAAGCCATAAACTCTGAAAATCAGTTACAAACTGATTAAATTTGAAAGATAAATTAGAGATCTTGTGATTTGCAAATATCAACACTATGAGAACTGATTATGCGGAAAGCCGCGACCGAAACTAAATAAAGGATTTGACCAGTGATAATATTTGTCATTAAGTTGAAGATGTATATATGGCATTATAAATTCGTAACACTCAGAAAAATCACCAGCTTTAAATTTTATATGATTGTAAAAGAGTTTCCTTTACTTTCTTTTTATAACGTAAAGAAAAGTTGAGTATTAAACTCAGACAAAGACATCAAGATATGACTGTGGAAAAAGTTAGGCTTCACATAAAATTAGTAGAAAAGCATAGATCTCTCTATATATATTTATTACAGCTGTATTATGTGTTAAAATGATAGTTTAACTAAGAAATTCACTTTGTACTTATTGACTAAGTAATACAACATACCTATTTCAAGCAACATAATGCATACCCGAATTTGAAACATGTATCTTGTATAATGTATCATGGATTGCGTATTCAGCCAGGCGCATCAATTACCACGGATAGCAGAATAACTGTCTAACATATATTAATTTGGATTGGCACTTCTAAGACTGAGATGTGTTCCCTCTCTCTGACTTCAAGGCTATACACAGAATAGTTCCGAATATTTATAGTTCTGGGTTATCCGAGTCTAACTGTGCGAAACTACTTTTCAGATCGTTCATAAAAGCTGCTTCTTCATGGATATTTTAACCGACCGTATAGAAAATGCACAGGTGTGAAGGTTTCAGTTACAAATTATGTGAGCCACTGAAATAGCAGAAATGTATTTTGATATATGAAAGCATTTTGATGTTAAAGCAATTTCGGAACTTTCCGGTAAGAATGCTTTGTAACGCAAAGATTCTTTAAAAAACATTTTCTACCAATGGATTTAAATTGATAACAAAATGATTTGTTTTTTTAAAGTTGAAAATTCTGTAAATGTTCATAATCAACAGATCAGTGTTATAACTTAAACGTATTTCATTTTATATAGCAGTTAAATATATTATTAATAATTAAATAAAATTTTTAAATTATTAAAAATCAGCATTCTGACTTATGTAAATGTATTTGAATGAAAAATATGTTTAATAATATAAATTAGCATTCTGATATAAAAATATAAAAAGCAAGTTACTTTTGTATTTGTTTTACTATATCAAAATCTTTCACCGGTAGAAGGATTGAGAAACATGTCTGGTAAAATTATACAGAATTAAAGTTTACTCTTTAAGCGGTCAGTCTCTTAAAATCTTATTTATTTATATTTATTTTGCTTTTTCTTCCTATTCTTCTGATTTAATACACCACAAAATGCATATAAAGTTAAGCGAAAGGAATTGCTTTATAAAAGTTCCGTTACGAAACACGCGGTTATTAGAAAACAATCAGGATAATTGTGTTCCATTCGTTCTGCAGACTAAATACATATAATTAATGTTCTATAATGATTAATTGTGTGGTAAACGATAAGCATAACACTTCGTTCTCAATGAAACCATGCGTATACTTTGTTCTCAATAAAATCATGTACAACAAATTATTCCTCATTTTAACCTGAGCAAAATTTTGCTCTCAGAAAAAATGGTCGCGTGCACAAAAAGTTTAATAAAAAGTAATTCATTGCGGTTATATTGCACACTGTAAAGGAGACGAAGCTGGCAAATCATCCCTAAGCTTGTTTAGTTTATTTTTAGAAAAGGTTCATTTCTTATGACTAAGCCACGGTTCAAAGAGTAAACAAAGAGCAGTTGGATATACACGGAAAGTAAACGGTTTTCCATTATTTTAGTAGTTTGTATATTTTACAATGAAGGCCTACTATCCAAAAGACCCTTTATCATTTTCCGGATTCAAAGAAAAGCAGTATAAAAAAAAGAATTGCATCGTAATACGGATCTCCAGAAAAGTGCAAGTAAATCCCACTTCATAAATCTGTTTCTGGTGCAATCTATAAACAGTAATGGTTATAACAGCCAGCCAATATGCAAATATCGTAAGCAATCACTTAAGTTAATGCAACAGCTTCTCGGAAATATGTATTGCACTATATTAGAATTTCACTTCTTTAAATCAATAACAAAACAAACAAAAAAAACATGTAAGTTAAGCGAAAACAAGTTCCATGTATTTGACTTCGAAACAAACAGTTAGTCAAATAATTTGATATCCAGATATCTGAAGTCCGGATAGTTAGAATTTCACCAGTTCCTTTCAGCATTTCTTGCTTCATTTATTTGTCTGTCGTAAGGGGAAATAGCGTAAGAGATCATAAATTTTAGAAATATAATACAAATAATATTATTCAAGATTTGCAGCAATTTTTTTCCTGTAAATCTTTAAATTTGGGAATAGAATCTTCGATAATAGATTTTATTTTTATTAATATATAATAGGTTTGGAATCTGTAGAATTTTTGCAATAATTTCGATTCAAAATAATCCTCCACAGAAAGTACATGTAGTATGTATATGTATGTAAATCCTGTATAAATTAATACATAATATAAGGTGTTAGAATAAACTGATCTTAATTTCGTGAGTCAGAAACGGGATATCGGGATTACACAAACGGGCGACTGTTAATAATGATAAAGAAAGATGGTAGGAAATGGTTTCTAATGTTAATATATTCAACTTACTATTATTTTCTAGTAACAGAAATGATATAAAAATTTTAAACATATTTATTATATGTAAATCATATTTCATCTACGAATATTTCTTTATGATGTTGCCTTACATAGTATTTTTTTCTTTACCTTAAGATTTCTCACCTTCCATGCTCCAGCCTATGATATGATATTATGACACATAGTATCATATCATACTATGATATCATATACTTATAATATGATACTATGTATCATAATATCATATCATAAGCAGCTATGATACATAATTTAGCATAGCTTTCGTTAACCTGAATTTCTCTTCCGGCCCCGTTCTATTCATGACAAAAAATACTTTTTCAGTGTTTCAAAAATTTTTCAGTATCAATATTTTTGTACATTTCTGGAAATTTCTATATTGGTCTACAAGATACGGGAATTTTCTCTTTATTACACATGTTCAATTGCTTCAAAATTTTTAACCCTTTCAACACTACAGATATGAATTCCAATCGAAGAAGCTACGCACATAATTATCCATAATTATCCTGCCATTAATAATATTTATAGACATTTAATAGGTTCTGAATAATACTTTAATACATTAAGAAACTTCTACATACTGTAAAACAATAATAGCATTGTTTAGTAAATTTATATATTTCATTAAAGACAAGATAAAGTTCTCCTCTTTACTAAAGCTGTTAGTTGGCCAGGAAATATTGAGTTGGCCAGGAAAACAATAATATCCCGTTTAGAGGTATAATGTGGTTAAGTTAGTTTGGTTTAGTTGATTATGACAAAGCCTACTAGGGCTATTTGCAAAAGGGAAAGGATTTCTTTATGGAGGTCTTTCTAAGGGAAACAGACCAGTACACACGTTTACACTGACCAGTATATACGTTTACACATGCGGAAAACCACGAAAACGCCCATGCAGCCAACCCGTTTCCTGGAATCGAACCCAGGCCGGAAATACCTGAGTTCAGCGATTTTGCTGTTCGGGCACTGGTCGTCAAATGGTATATACATATGATTAGCCTATGTTAGAAACAGCTTTTATAAGTTTCGACTATATATTTTTTTCAGTAATTAGATATTTTATTATGAAGTCAAATAAAGTTTGAACTATTAAGTAACGAGTTTACTGCTTCTATTGTGCTCAATTTGTTATCCGTTAAATAGGAAGAAAATTTTTCATTTTTACAGTTTGCCAAATGATAATATTTTGAGAGGTAGTTAAATTTAACATCTTATGTTTCGCCCAGTGACGACGTTTGCGAAGGGATGGTGTTCCCATGACAGTGCAACATAAAAATATTTTCAAAAAACTGAACTAAAAAATTCAATTACCGTGGAAAAAATAATTTTTAAAAGAAATATAGTTTTCAAAGTAATTAGAAAGCAGAAAATATGCAACTAAAACGCTTAAAACTGATTCATGTACTTTAAAGTTTTGAACAATGAACGCACAATTACTGAAAAGAATGTTGTTTTAGTCTTTTATTGTTAACAGGAAGCAGTGTGACTCAACAGAAGAATTGTCTCAAACTGTAGCAGAATAAAATGTTTCATAACCTAAAAAAAGAACTCTTGAGTCTTTTTTAAGCTTGCTGCTATACAATGCAGATAGCAATTGAATGCGATCAAAATATTTATTTAACTTTTGCTGTTAAAGAAATACAACGTGATTTTAAATTAAGTAACCTAAATAATGCACAGTATTCATGCAATTAATGGCAATTGTCTTCCACTTGATTATCCGTGGTAACTCTATTTTGATAAGCAAAAAAGACAGCAGTTTGTGAGGAACTTTTTTTTTTTTTTTTTTGGCCGAAGGTGCAGAATTAAGGATGTCTTTTTTACTACATAGTTAAAATGCAAATAAAACATATGCAAAAGAATACTGCTACAATTTGAGATGAAACAGTGGTAGTTAGTTCAGTCACAGTTTTGTTAAGAAATTTAATCTACACCTTGAGCAAGGAAAAAAAAAAAAAAAACAGCTCTATATCTCCCGTTCTATTGGGCCGATTGGCGAAATTTAATGTGCGTTTTTCATTTCTCGAAAACGCGACTTAGCTTATATATTACATTTTTATATAGCATTGTTCTAATTTAGGTATTCTAACACAAAATCGGATTTTTTTTATAAGCTATAGTCATTTTTTAATACATATTTCGATTCTACGACTCAAATTATGCCTTTAAAAAAAATCGAAGTAGTAGTTTTTAAAGCATTAGCTCTGAAAAGTTTAGCTGCTCAATGTTAATTAAATTTGGTATATATTTATTGATATCTCTTTTTTTATTAAATTTACCTGATTCCATTTTTGACAGTTCGAAAGTTGAATTCAGCCCAAATAAAATTTGCAGCTATTTTCTTATATTTTTTTAACATTTGCATTTTTTAATAAATTTTTATAAATTTTTCGAAAAAATTTTTTTATTATAACCTATAAAATTTTTGCCACCATCTTAGAGTAGATATATTCCTCAGTATACCTGCAAAAACATTAGAGCCTTTTCTTCAAAATTTCCAAAGATATATGTGAATTTATACACTGGCGAAATCTGGTATATTTGCTTTAACGATAATAAAACCATGTGTGGTTTACGCAATTTGTTAAAATTATTTAAAAGAATGAACGATGCACCTTTTTTCCCCGCTCGTGCACAATGAATGGGAAAATGAGATAGGTTACCATGAATTATGAATTTCGCAAGGGGAAATATTGTTGGCGCAGTTTCAAAAAAACTCGCCAAGAGAATTTTTTTTGAATTTCTCAAAACGTTTCTCACCAAATGATACAAAATTTAATATTTAGGCATAATTTGAAGCTTAGAATCGAAATATTTCTTAAACTAGTAAACTAATAGTCATACTTAAAATTGTTTTAGGAGAAATCCGGAATCAAACTGTGAGAATTAAACTGATTTTTTTAAATTTATGATCCTTATGTTTTTATTTGTTTATTTATTTTGTAATCGTAATGATGCGCTATCGAAATGTTAGATTATAATGTGAAAATTCTAAATTGCTTAAAGAATCTTTTATGCGAAATATTCCCATGGTTTCTAAAGTTTACTTTTAAATATGCTTTTTTCTTCTCCTTCCATTAGTTAAACAATCTATTTTTTTTTTTTTTTTTTTTCCATTACATTCAGTATAATCATGGAGGTTTTGTTACGCATATAAACTTATTCCTTGCTTTCCGCATTCATAAGTGCACAGCATGTCTTCGTTAATTGTAATGGACGCGAAATTATCTTAGACATCAAAAAAGGACATTAGAAAGAAAACGAAATCCCCCATTATTTAAGGCGTGATCCTTCAGTGTTCAAGGCGACTCGATAGATAACGTCATTCAATATGCGAACAACCCCTGTTTGCGACAAAAGCGCGGAAGAGATGGCTCATCTTGTGTCTACGAAGATCGTGTAGGGAAAAAGGGAGACACATTCCTCTGCAGAAAGTTGCCCTCCTTTTTTATTTCTTCTTTATTTATTCCCTTCGCTTTCACAGCTATCGGTACTTCCACTGCCTATTATGGTCACGGGGAAACTCGATAGGTGCCGGTGGGTCACGTGGCAATCTGACGTAAACTTGCCTGTTCTTTCTTCTTCCCCATTCGGCTGAGGAGGTTTTTGTCATTTTTGATTGTTCCGTTTTTGTGTTAAATTTGGGGGTTTCATAATTTTCTTCTGCTAAAAGAGGGGAAGCGTACAGCGACTTTTAGGAATAGGAAATAATAAAAGTGTCAAAACTAGCTAAAAAATATTTTTCTTCCAAATTAATTTTTTTAAGTTAAAAAATAAGATTCATTTACCCCACCTTCTCATCTAAAATAACTAATTATTTCAAAGTACGCAAGCATTATTTGCCTCCCCTTTTTAATTACAGTGAAACCTCAGATCACAAATGTCTCACTTCACGAAAGTTCGGATCACGAACTAATTATGTGAACAAAAAAACGCTTCGGATGACGAACGCTGTTTTGAGTTACGAACACTCAAATCGGTAAAATATGACTTTCCAAGGTGTTCAGTACCAAGGTCAGAGCCTGTGCAACCTGTGCAATCGCACCGAGCGACAGATTTTTCTTTTTTTTTTGGGGGGGGGGTGGAATTTTTTAGAATTTAGAGATACACCCAGTAGTAAAACTTAGGGGTGGAAAAACTTTTATGAGAGGCACTAGACAATCAAATTTAAGAGCCACGGAATTTTTAGAATTTAGGGAAGCACCAAGCAGCAGAATTGAGTACTCGCAGAGATTGAACCGGGCGGCTCCGATGACGTTTTGAGGTAAGCTATGCTACATAATTAACACTCTGAAAGCCTGAAAACATCTAATGTTTTCTATTGTTTAACTCTCATCAACGTAACATGGCAGCAAGTGACCTACAGGACCATGAACTCAGCCTAGACGAAATTATATAAAATGGGCTGCAGGAGTGATTTTGAAGAAAATTCCGTATCTCACTTTAGAAACATTTTAAAGCGAAAGCAAAAACAAATCACACTGGAAAAATTTTAAAAACAGAGACTCAGAGAGTCTCAAGTAGAGTTAAGTGGCGCTTAGAGACGAAGAAAAGATAAAAGATGCCCAAAAGAAGGCCTGATTCTTTTTATGGAAGGGAATTTCACAGCCAAACTATGATATTTTAACCTCATTATTTTCCACTTATGCAGTCCACTCTCCTTCATATAATTATTTTATTTCCCTTCCATATTCATTTTTGTCTATTGTATCTGTTAAGTATATCTTTTTTGTTTTATATTTGCTGATTTTTCATTGGTTTTAGTTATAAACTTGTGTGGAACAAAAAAAAAAAAAAAAAAAAAAAAAAACTGTTGTAAAGTTTAAATGAACAAACAGTCTTTTGTAGTCCCTGGACTACAAAAGATTGTTTGTTCATTTAACAAATCAATACATTTTACATTAATTTCTATGGACAAAATTGTTTCAGTTTACGAACATTCAGTAGATGAACAGCATTCAAAAACGAATTAAATTCGGAAACCTAAGTTTTATATTACTTCTAGAAATCTAGAAAGCATCTAAAGGATGAAAAATCCCTCGTTCAAGTTGCAACGAAGAATCGTCTCAGCTTGAAAAATAGCAATCGATCATTGACGATAACCTATGTTCTTCAAAAAATAATTGCATTTGGTTTTGTATAGATATTAAACAGACACTTCAGGTACTTCTATATAACACAATTATAAGGCTTCGAACAAATGCGATTTCGTGTTGTAGAAACAAAGACATACAGAAAAAAAAAAAAAAAGAAAAAAAATCTGAAAACTTTCAGATTTTACATTGCGCCCAAAGGAGCATTTGTTTAACGTTTTGTGGGTTACCTTTATTTATTAAGTATCATGTTCTTTGCGCTTAAATCCTAAATTACATTTCAACAGTAATATCACAAAATCAATTTTAAAATGAGCATATCTTTAGAATTTCCAATACACATTCTCGCACGCTGGAGATTTTTTTTTTTTTTTTTTTTCCGGTACTGTGTTGTCATTAATCGCTTTCAAATCGTTGAGTTTGTTAATCAAAAATTCGTTAAGGTTTTACAAAATATGAAATATATAATAAAACAAATTCTAAATTTGGGCTTCTAAATGCCCATATTCGGGTGGAAACGTATGTTATTCAAAGTTTGATGGCTCTAGGGTTCAAAGGGGTACCGCCGTTTTATCACATTTGCGAGAAATATACATACATTTATGCTGCTTCTTCATTATTCAATTTCTTTAAATATAATACAGAGCTGTAATAATCGGTGGCAACAGTTTGAAAATTTAACCGACATCTAAAGTTTTCAACGCAAAATGCCAAAACAAAATTAATAGCCCTTCTGGGGGTAGCGCCCTTCGGAGTAAAATAACCCTCAAGTTTAGGTTCCAAAAGTCAAGAAAATTATTCTATTCATTTTTATTTACATACATCAGAAATATTAGTATTACAAATATCAGAAATATACAGATTATAAATACAAATATCACAATTATTGATTTAATATACTGTAAAATTAGTTATTAAGTAAATAATTTTTCTCCTGTCAAGCCTCATTAAATGACACCCTTTTCCTGACGAAAAAATATTCTCCTTTTCTGAGCTTTCTTCTGCAGTGTCTTCATTTCTACGCTCTTCTCTTCCAAAATAACTTTTATTTTCATTAGTTTGAGTTCTCCTCGCAAGTCATGATAAATTTTGCAGAACGGTGCAAAATATTTTCAAGCTTTCTATCGAATTTCACTCTTCTTTCAACTGAAGAATGTGCTTTTAAAAAATGAAGTCTAATATGAGGATGCCTTGAAATATTTACATACCTATTTATGCATTTATATTCAGTTTTCTCAATTACATTTGGAAATATTTTATTATGCTTCTAAGGAATTTTAATGTTGGTTTAATTTTTTCTCTTTCCTATTGTCTTTCACATGAAATACAGTAATGCATTATTTAATTAAGATTTGTCTAGAAACATTTTTCTCCAACCGTGTTAAAAAAAAACAAAAAAAAAAAAAAAAAAAACTGAAAGTTTTCAGATTTTAAATTACGTTCAAAGGGGTGGTTTTTTTTAACATTTTGTCTGTTACCTTTATTTATTAAATATCACGTTCTTCACACTTAAACCATAAAATTCAGTTCAAAAGCAGCAATATCTCAAAATAGTTTTAAACTGAGCATATCTTTAGAATTTCCGATACAGAGTCTCGCCGCTGGAGATAAAAAAATTTTTCTGTACAACGTCGTCATTGCTCGCTTTGAAATCCTTGAGTTTGTTAATCAAAAATCCGTTAAAGTTTTACAGAATATGAAATCGATAATAAAACAAGTTCCAAATTTCAAATTTGGGCTTCCACATGCCCATATTCGCAGTAGGATTACGTCATTCAAAATTCGATGGCTCTATGTACCGTTGTTTTATCACAATGCGAGAAATATACATACATTTATGCAAATATAATGCAGGACAGGATTCTTCAAATATAATGCAGGACTCTAATATTTGGTGGCAACAGTTTGAAAGGTGGAACGGACATTTCTAGTGAACCAACGCAAAATCTCAAAACGAAAACAATAGTCCTTCAGGGACAAAGCCCCTTTGGACTAAAAAAAAAAAAAAAAATTCTCCTTCTGTAAGTTAAAACCTTTTTACTGTAATTACGTAGTTTGAATACTTACCTAGAAAAATATGCAAGGTGTTTAAGAAAGATAGCAATGTCAGATTGAATTGAAACATGCCCAGGTATTTATCATAAGGGCTTCCTCGAAATTTGAAAACCCTTCGTATTGTCTTTCTAGAATGAGCCATTCTACTCAGATTTGTCTTTCAAGAACAGTGTTTGGGTTCTACAGTATTGTGGATTCATGGCTATGATCATAAACATATATGCTTAGTAATTTATGCATATATGAGAGAAACAGCGTTACTTTAATATTCTTCATTAACATATTATAGCGCTTCTCTACAGTCAAAAAAAAAGAATTTGTTTATTGTTCTGGGTTATATTAAAAAGTGTCTTTTTGCTCTTCTTAGTAAATTTTCTTCTTTTATTTAAAACAGATTATGTTAAAATAAGTTTTAACGTACAAATTGTCTGTCAACAAAGAATACCCTTAAAAAATAATTTTCCTTTTATTGCAAAATTCGCGAATTTAAAAGCTGTTTTTATTGTTCCTACGCGAAATCTATTAGACTGAAATTTGTGAATATTTATTTTGTTAAAAATATTTGTATAACGTCTCCGATTTATGCTTCACCCAGAGTTGTTTGTTATGTAGAGATGTAATTCATATTTTGTTGATCTCTTTCGTCTTTGAACGTAGAGTAAACAAACAAAAGTGTACGTTATTATAAATAGTGTTTATATTTCTTGCGAAAACGCTGTAATCGGTGGTGAAATTAGCACAAGCTTTCAAGATTTATTGCTGATATGGTTAAAAAATAATAAGATCTTAAATATTCTTTCCGTGATTAAATCTAGTTCAAGTTTTAACACTTGGAAGATTTGCATAATGCTTAAATTTGTTAATCGAATCGCCCCCTGACCAAATGTAAATTTGTCAACATAAATAAATTTGAGAATAAAAAATAAAGGGGAGGCACCTTGCTTACGCAAATATAATACGTCTATAGAAAACAGCTGTCCGAAAAGTTAAGAATTAAGAAAAGTTAACTTGAAGGTATTAAATTTCATAACAAATTGTACAGTACATATACAGGCTATGTTGCTACATGTACAAAAGTTAAAAAATACAAAAATTCTGAATAAATTGATGAGAATATTTATATGAGGACTTATGCTTACGAAACACAGAAACCTTGGTACAATTGGTGCAATGCATGAAGATGTTACCTTGAGAAAAAATAACGCAGCCAAAGATTAATGAATATTTTCTGATAAAAATATTTAGCACAGTCAAAATGCTTTCGCCCTGTAAAACTTATCGCTGTGAGATGCAGATTCGAAATGAAAGATAACAGGGTACGTAGTAATACTTTAAGATTTTGTCTGAAATTTTAAACACTCGTGTTTATTTTCTCTAGCATTTTGTATTTTAAATATTAATAAATGAACGCTAGTTTCACTTTTTCATGAGATTTAACTTTTATTCACGAAGAACATCTGTGATGGGTAGGATCTTTTATCTAAATCAGTGGTGTCAAACTCAGAGTGCATGAGGGTCACATACACTATCTGGAAACAACTAAAGGACACAGTTTAATATTTTTTCCAAAATAAAAAAAATTATTAACAAAATGTAAGTTATTAAAATAAAATTTAATTTTGCTTGCTAAATATTTTTGAAAATGTGACGTAAAAAATAACAATAATATGATAAAACTCAAAATGCTGAAATCTAAACAATCAGAAATCTAAATTTTGGTACTTGCAAGACATATTTGTTACACTTTGTAATTCAAACGTATTAACATCTTGTCAGATTCTAACCTGTGTACTTTTAAGTTGCAGTTAAAGTTGAAGAATCTTAGGAACTGGTAAGCGAATAATCGCTTGAGTTTGTGGGACAGAAAATAAAACTTGGGAAGGTTTAAATACCATTCATTATTCTAAATTAATTTCAGAGAACTCCTTCTTGGAGTTTTACAATAAAGCCTCCACTCGGGCTTGAACTTAGGAACTAAGAAATTAAACTTAACTAAGCTTAACTAAAACGAGATAGCCGAAGCTATCAAGATTCTAACAGAGTTGGCCCCTCAACGCTAAATAACGGCGAAGCTATCAAGGACCTAAAGTATGGCCGAACGTAATAATAGCTTAAGAGAGAGTAGCCTAAAAAGACGAACGCGCGGTATTCAGAATCACTGGTTCTTTCTAACGAAGTCAGTAGAACTTCACGGTTAAATACTTCTCATTTGCATTCAAACGCGATTCTAAAAATACGTTCTGACCAGAAGTTGTAAGCTCGAAATTAAGAAGCGATAGGAAAGTAACTTTAACTCAAAATTTAACTGTTAAATAAATTAACATAATCTTTACAATCTAAATATTAAATGCTCACACTGACATTCCTCTCAAATAATTATATGCGGCATGTGTATTTAATCATTAAATAATTTACTTGAATTTAAATTAAAAGTAAACAAATTATAAAAAATTTCTAAATTTTCAGGGAAACTTTTTTCCAAGTGGAACAAAACTTAAGAATAAATAATGACGACCTAATTACTTTCTCACACTTATTACATTTTTCTTTTGTGCATAAAAGAAAATACATATCTTTGTATTCAGATAATTATAAATAATTATAAACTCTTTATTTCTTACAACAGCTTGGTAGTTGATGGTAATGTAATGTGAATTAGATTCTGATCAAGTTGGTAGTCATGGAGAGAAATTATTGCTGGAAATTATTTTCATCGCGGATTTTAGTTGCTCATCAATTAATCCGGTTCTTTTCTTATAAATTTTCAACTGAATGTTCCGCATAAAACGATTATTCTTGGGTGCAAATGTTCGTACCTGAGCTTATCTATTTTTTGAAAGTATGAGTAAAAGTTAATGAAATCTGCATCTTGAAATCTTTGAATAAGATTTATATCGCACTGTTAATAAATTAACTACATTTATAGATACTCTGGTGCATTGCTCACGTTCGTTTTTTATGGAAATGAAAATACTTCAACTAAAATCTTGAAATTTTTATAACACTATATTTGCAACAAATACATAACTGAAATGTCTTCGTGAGTCGCATAAAATTGCTTCGTCTAGTTTGTGATCCCTGATCTAAGTGTTTATGTGAATAGTAAAGGTAAATTGCGTAGCGATGGAGTACACAATGCTCGGTTTGAAGATTCAAAAGGTTTTGCTCATATATCTACTTATCGCAAAACATCTTTGGTCAAAATAATGTTAAATTTTTCAAACTAAAACCTCAGTTAACCAATGGAAATAAAGTAGAACCATAACATGATTCGTTTTTAAGAGATATTCACACTGCAATCTAAGTTGTATTCTCTCACTTGTCTTTGTATTGCAAACGTCATTTTTCGCTTTTCTCTTTCTTCTTCAAATACATTGTTATTAACGTGCGAATACTACGAAAGTAATTATTAAAGAGCAGGTGCGCGTTTTGAGTGCATATTTTTATCCCAAGAGTATCTTGTCAAGAATATAAAAGTTCTCAATCGGGCCATGATTGTAATTATATCTTCATGCAACATCTACGGCATAATCAAAAATACTTTTTTATTATCTTATACGGTACACTCAGGCCCTCCTGGCCACGAAGTCACCTCAATGCAGTTATCTTATAATGTATTTTCTTCCTCCTTCCAGCATGGCTTCATGATATGGCGGTAGCACACTCAGCACGTGTTCGAGTCCCGGAGACAGCATTACGCAATACTTTTGTCTCCTGCTTTAAATTAATCTAATGTCTCTGCAACCTATCTAAACTTAGCAGTTATCAAAATGTTTTACTACCGCAATAATTTCACCTAGCTTTCTTTCCCCTACGAAGTTTTAAAATGCGATGTCTTGCGTTGTTTTCTCCGCGATGTTTCCGGCGGACACCTCTTCACTTTCAAAACATGAATTTTCATCTTTGCTATCGTTCAGCACATTATCATCAATGCCATTTAAATCATTGACAAGGCAACATTTAATAAAAGATTTCTTGATTACATTTTCAGGTGCATCAATTCAAGACTCTAAACTTGACTTGCTTTAGAAAACGATGATCTTTTCATTTTACCTGTTGGTGTCAAAGGGTGATCTTGGTAAACTTATGCTTCTTAATAAATTCTAATTCAGTTCTTAAAGAAACCCTTTAAGTCATACATCAAGTAGTTGGAACTGCCTAGTTATATCTGCAGATATTAACACCAGATGGCAATTTTGCATACTTAAAGCATAAAGCAAATGCATAGTCCTTGGGGTGTGGGAGGTCGGCGGAAATGTGATGCTTAAATATTCCCTTTGAATTTTTAAGTCGCACGCTAATTTTGCGTCTGAAAAGCCTGAATGAATGGTGCGGCTGAAATTCGAAATAATACGATATATTGGGATTCAAAACTAAACTTGAAATCAAAAATCTCAAAGCGTGCAAATATTATTTAAAAGAAATATAGTACAGAGGTACGTATTTTATACCTCACACATAGGAAATAAAAAAACAAAGTCATAAATTTATAAGGTATTTCTCTGGCCTTCTTAATATACCTTCGTAGTGTAGTGGTCTGCACGTTGGTTGCGTATTCCAGAGGTCCGTGATTCGATTCCCAGCGAGGGAGTTGCTCATTTTTCAAGTCTCCTGCTTCCAAAAAAATACATAATGACTCTACAGTGACGTCTGAACAGAAAGGGTGGTGGATGATGATTCTCCCCCCCCCCAGGATTTGGCAACTGGGTGCGGTAAAAACACTAGTCGCCCTTTAAAAGATGGAGTATGTAAGGTATTTCTCCCGCCTTCTTATCATGCCTTCGTAGTGTAGTAGTCTGCACGCTGGACGCGTAGTCCAAAGGTGTGTGGTTCAATTCCCTGCTTTCCAAAAATACCTAATGACTCTATAAATTGAAACTAATATAATGTGGATCATGAAAGCTTTTAAATTCAAAAAAGGAGCTACTTCCTGTTCCTTTTTTGAATTTAAAACTACAAGTCTCGATTATTTTTTAGTATATGTATACTGAAACCTAACATAATGACCATCTTCATACGACAAACAGCTCTGAAAGTATTCATTGTCTCCGAGAAAATAAATATGCAAGGTGTTGAACATCTCCTTCCTAAGGCGACTGATTGAACAAAAGATCAAATCGTCTCTTAAGACTAGTGGTCTTCTCAAAGAGGTTTCACCGAATAAAGTGGATATATAGATATAATTGTAATGAGGATTCGTTGATAATTTGAAATATATATAAAAACTTTCATACGTAATTGATAACGTCACAACTATGATTAATACCCTATGAATGTAAATATATCTATTTATTATTAGAAAGATTTTGGTTTTCAAGTACTTTCATGTTTAAAATATTTGTCTCGAAAATCTACTTTACAACTGCTCTTGAGAAAAAAACTTTTGTTTTGATTTTATATCAGAAAATATTTATTTATTCTTATAACTGGTTATAATGAATAATAATCAGCTGCATCTTAATGACGTCAGAATCTTAGTTCTTAATGGCACTTCCGCAGTCACTGAAAACGCTCTTTGTTAACGATATAAGATCCTTTAAAAAGACTATGAGCTTATTAAAAGAAAAGCACCATAATGATGTGTGACAGCGTTCTTTCGGGAACACCGCTACCCAGAAAGTAACGGTGTCGGAGCACTGCTTTTGTGTGGACTTTTGTTTAAAAAGAAGAATCTGAGTCTGTTCCGCTAATCATTTTCAAAGAAGAATGAAAAGTAAAGTTTTCTGAATCTATGAAGATTATTGTGCATTTAGATCAGTATCTAAATATTAGTTGCTTTGTCGCATTTATTCAGCTGTAACTGTTTCTTTGAGAGTTATTGTATTACAGGTTTAGGAAAGCACAATATTCTTCTGAAACCTTTCTTAGAATTGTGACGTAAGGAAATAATTATCATTAATTTATATGCAAAATTTTTCAGCTTTTCCAATCATATCAAATAAGTCATCTATAAAATCATATCAAATAAGACAAAAAAATTCTAAAATAACAGTAAAAGAGAAAATGATTTAAAGAATTAATAGCCTACGTAAATAAAAATGTACAGAGTTGCGTACATACAGATTAGTATATATATAGTGAAGTTTCACCTGAATTGGCAAGGCATCGAACGCATTAGAAATCTTAAACGTGCGGTAGTGATGATGATTAGTTAACTTGAGTGATCATAACGACCATCTTCATTCCTGGGAGATTATAGGAGACGCATGTAGGAAAGAAAGGAAAAAAGAAGGGCATTTGTTAGTACTTTATCTCTTTTGTATCTGTCCATTCAGACTGTAAATATGAAATAGATAATAAAATAAATTTTAAATTCAGAATTCGGTCTTCCAGGTGCCCATAATCGTGTGGAGGACTATGTTATTCGAAATTTGACGGCTCCAGGTACTGTTGTTTTTTACAATGCCAGAAACATGCATATAATCATTCAAATTCTTCATTATTTAATTTCTTTAAATGTAATACAGAGCGTGTAATACAGATACATATTTGGTGTCAATAATCTGGAAAGTGATGCCCCGTTTATACTGATTCAACGCAAAATGCCGTTTTGGTACTAATATCCCATTTGGGACTAAAGTCCGTTTTTTTGGCTAAAATGCTTCTTTATCTACGCAGCAAAATCTGATGGATCCTTTACCATTAATAACCAAAAAAGATTAAGAAAGGCGCTTAATATTATGCAGACTAAATTTTACAAATAATGTATAAACGTTATATACAGTAAACCATATATAGACTAAACGTCGCAATCCTTAGACAAGATTGACTAAATGTTCATGAATTATATTAACTATTATTAAAGGATTAATTTTAACGTAAATGTCAATCTCCAAAATTCAAATATTTTTCTTCTATTGCAATTTCTCGGTTGTTGATAAAATGATATTACGCTAATTTAAAATCTTCCATTAATAGCAAGGAAATTCTTAAATTTATTTTATTTCATTTAAGTAAAAATCCATCATTCTCGAACGAATTACTTCAAACTGAAATATTCTATTAAAAAGAAATTGGTTGCCTATAAAACAATAAAAATTCATCCCAATATAAGATGATTAGTATAATAGTTGTATTTTCATTATGTAGTTCATGCTTTTATTTCCTACATTGTTATGCTAGAACAACGCCATTTTTATTTATTACTATTAATTTTGTATCATAAAGTTAGATCGCTTCCCTCAAGTCTGAATTGTATTTATTGTATTAAAGTAACAACTTATGTTAATAAAAATTTATAAATGCCGATAAAAATTAATTTATTGTTATTAAGTTAGTAAAAAATTCGACTTTAAAAGTTGCTACTTATGTCTTAGTATTTGCAACAAAACTTTGAAGCTAGAATATTATTTTTATAGTTGCACCTATATTTATATGTAGCCTGGAATGTTATTGATTTTAGTTGTTTCTAATTTTTGCTACTTTTATCTGTAATGGTAAAACCAAGACAGTATTGCGAAATATAAATTACTTATGTCCGTGCATTCAAGAAATCTAGCAGGTCTTTACATCCAAACTTAATACAAAACACAAACGGCCCATCAGCAGCCGAGCGGTTAAGTCGCTGAACACTGCGAATAGAACTAGTTCCGATCTCGAATCTATTTCGGGCGAACAGGCTCGCTGCATGGGCTTTTTCGTAGTTTTCTTCGTATATAACGCGTATACGAGCCAGTTTCCCTTACAAAGTCCTCCGCGAAGACATCCTTTTCCTTAGGCATGTGGCCTTCGACGGCTTTGCCATAATTCAATAAAACAAACCAATCAAAATACAAACGTTTGGGCAATCTTTCCCATCTTGGCGAGGGTTTCATTTTGTTTACTCCTGCGAAATCTAGATATTTTAATCAATGCAGTTTTTCAGACCTAATGAATTGAAAGAATGTAGCGATTTTATTGCCCCTGTTTCAAACTCTGAAGGACTTTCAGGAAATACTTGTTCATTCTAATTAGGAACATATCTATTGCATGTATCTTTCATTTCAAATTAGTCGTTGATTCATTTTCAGCTTTTCGTGCGCATGAATACCTTTTCAGCACTTCTGGTTGTTCTAGAACAGGGAGGTGGAAGGATAACACAGAGATGCAGTTGTTTCAGACTTGAGAGTCTTAGCACTACTGACCTTGTGTTTTGCCTCGAAAAAAGAACTTCATTGTTCCCGCAGTCTGTTCGACAGATATAGAAGTTCTGCTTCGCTGACACAGCTGAACTACGGTTCGCTTAAGAATTAACTAAGTAAACAAAAATAAATTTTTGGATGGAATTGCGGGTTGGAAAGTGTTTGATTCTTCGCCAACAATTTACTAGAACTAATAGTCTACTATCACCTAAATGTAGAAAAAATTAGCATTTTTGTAGCAGCAGTTACAATTATTCAACTTTTTATTGCAAAAATTATTTCACTTTTAAGCTGCATAAATATATTACTACGAATTCAATTAAGCATTAAAAATAATGTTTACTTTGGTATGAGGAACAAAAGCAGTTTTCATATGTATAACAGAAAGAAGGTAATTACCGTAACATATTTCCAAGCCTGTCCTGTTTTTTTTTTACAAGCTTTAGCCCACAATGAATATTTCATGTGCAACATGTATACAGAACAGTTTCTCTTAAAAATTCCTGCACGAAGTCATTCCTCCCCTCAGGCAAATAACCCTCGAATGCTTTGCCATAATTAAATAAACCAAACCAAAACGCAATGAATATTAAGTTTAGAATGTTTTTGGAAGCTTTTGTATCTATATAACTGAATATATGGCTTGATTGTCCCATACAAACAAGCGTATTTGTGTAAATCATGCTAAGCAATAACAACAGCATGTAGCAGCACTCTACGTGTGTCAGTTGGTATTAGTGTCCGAGAGGCTCAAATATATTGGAAAGACTCTCAATAAACCCTAATTATTAAATTGATTAGTGTTTGTATATAAACCTTTTACAGTGAATTCTTTCAGCAGAAAGAGTAACATGAATCTCAAGAATTTCGGTCTAAATTTTGAAATTTCGGTCGGCCCTTGAAAATATTTTATTGTATAGCATTTATCTAATACTTCTAACTTTTATGAATATTTTCAGTTTATTTATAAAATCTTGTTCATTATAAATAAATATAAAAACTTCAAAAGCATGTTGCTGCTTACCGATGAGCCACAAAACCTCTTACTTACCTTTGGTGTTGTCGTACATTTCTCATGAACCTCAGTATAAAAAGGTGAAATTACTTAAGAAACTACTTTCTGTGTACTTCTTAATAACTGAAAAAATTCTTTTAATATGTATAATATAATTATTTATTATATATATATACGTATACTGACACTTCCAAAAAATTATTACCCTTCTATGACACATTTCTTCCTATACTGAAGATAAAATCGGACGGTGATGATGAAATTGTTTTTATAAAATATAGGCTGCAATCCCATGCATGCAATTTTCTCAAGTTCAGACATATACGCTTTTAATGTTTTCATATTTTTTTCCTTTACAACATTTTACTTTCAAATACGAAATAGGAAAAAAAACGCTAAAGCTTTTGAAATGAAAACTTTTTTGAGTTCTTTTTTAATTTTATTCAACACTAAAAATTCAGTTTTATAAGATCACAAAAATAGTAACAATATTACAGATATATAGTTCTACATTTTCTTTACTTTTTTGACTTTTCTTAACTAATTCTTGTCCAGAGTTATATATTATGATCTCGAATTTTCAGTTTGGAAAAGTTAATTTTTCCTCCTTCCTGAAACTGAAAATGAGGGAGAAAGGCAAATTGCGGGAAATAGTGCTTCAACTGTCACTTTTGCATTAAGATAAAGATAGATTAACGCCTAAAAGCGGTAATTATAACAGGAGTTTGCATTGTGCGGTTTTGCCATCATTCAAATTAAGATAGATTTGGTTCCTAAAAGTAAAAACTAAGTCTTTAATAACATTCTTCGTTTAATCAGTTATTACAAGATACTCGAAGGCTACCTTATCAGGTTCAATGTTCCTTCTAACCTTCTTCGGGAACATACAAGGACCTGACTCGGAACAGAGAGCTTACTAAAGCTATGTTCACTAATTGTGGTAAGTAGACAGGATACAGACGAAGGGTATACAAAACCCTTTATTTTTCTCTATATACAATAACTTCCGTACTTCGGAATACACTGACCCGCCACTCGGGGTCTAACGTAAAAGTATAAAAATAAAACTAAACTCTAACTTTAGAATAATACACGTGGAAGATTGGCCTTATAATAACAGGAAGCGTATGTAGCACAGAGACTGTGAACACTACAATACGTTTAATTTATCAAGAGGATTAAAACCTCTGGCCTGGAAGGCAAACAGCAACTGCGTAACTTCTAAGGTAAGCGGCCTGCTTCGAACTCACTGCTTCCTCTCTTTCGCTTGGCAAAAAGGCCACACTTAAATACTTGGCGTTCGCCAGGCAAACTTTGCATAAAAACCTTCACGCTTATAATTCTGGCCGGAAGTAGAAAATAAGAAGTGATAGTAAAGATTTAAAATAAAATAAACGTTAGTAAAACTTAAGATCCTTACATACTTCCCGCCAGAGTTAATTAGTTTGAAACTGAGGTCTAAAACTACCTTGTTGAAAACTTTTAGCTCTAGAATCTAACGCGAGGCCAATCTTTTACAAACATAACTTCGCTAGAAACTAGAAATTTAAAAGAAAGAAATTTGTTACAATAGCAGCTCCCAGGATACAAAAAATTTTTTTCATCTGTACTGCATCTAAACAGGAGCTTTTATTCAATTCTGGTTCCTTCCAGAGATCTGGAAGGAAAACTAGTTTAATGAAATGTTACACAATGAAATGGCAAGTAACATATACAATTATACTGCTCTTAACATTCTTATTTCATTCATGACTATTTTAATTATCTCTCCCCGTGCTCTCTGACATGTGTTGTAAAAGAACACCAAACACGAATGTGTTTCTGTCTACGTGTGCCACACTTCCTCCTACAATCAAAACACTAACGTGTTAAAATTCAACATAACGAGACCTCTTAACACACCCTAATTTCAACTCTAAACCCTGAGGTACTATTCTAAAAGTGGCTAACTCTAAAGTCTAGCGTCAGAGAGCCTAACTACATTCATTCAACCTTTAACACATATTCACCATAATTTGGTCTTTTTACAGTCACACGAATAAGTTTAAAATTTTTTTGCATTACTTTCACTTTTACCATATCACAGTATTTATTAACATTTAAAATAACAGTTCACATTGTATATAAGAACATATCAACATGCTGTTAATTTTACACATTTGAAAACATACATTAGTAGTACATTGTTAACTTCTATTCTTTTCAAAGCAAGTGCCAATTCTTTCTACATTGAAATACTACATTTCAAAAAAAGTCTTTCAGACTAAAACTTCTCTCTTGCTAGAATGTTTTAAATAAAATTTATACAATAACTTTTTACAATATTTAAGTCTTTACACAACGCTATTATACATCAACTTTAGTTTTACGCGCGAGTAATTGAAAACATAATAAGAAAATCGGTCACAACTCATTTCTCGCCCTTTTGGCGATAAAGGTAGACCTCGCATGAGGTAAAACTTTTTGAAATCTGCCACTTGCAGTAAGAATGAAAGATTAACTTAAGTTTGCAAAGTAACATAAAATTTTACTTATCTTTGTAATATTCGGACATCCTTTTCTGGGCCCAGTCTTTAAAGGTACTGCAGATAGTAGTTTGATTTATCCTCCTTCTTGTACGGGCTCGCCCTTCAGTGCTTTTCTCTGGAAGCTTCCTTTTTTCGCCAGTTCGGCCACCCTTGAATACTTTCCTTTTCTCCTCTGCTTGTGGTCTTGGCCGTTTGATGGCAGCTGGTCTTGGCGGAACCGGGAAATTTCTTCCGTGTTCTTGCTTGGACCTCGTTGCTGGCCGTTCAAATTTTCCTTGTAACTTTTCCTCCGCCGCTGATGGCCCTTCCGTAGTTCGGCGACTTTTGCTGCGGAGAGTTCTGTCGGATGAGTAGATCTTCCGTTTTAAAACGGGTTATAGTTGCCGTCACTTCTCCTGGTTCTCTTCACATACGTCGCCCTTCTCCCTTCTTCATTCTGGGGGTGTTCGTGAACTCTCTTTTTTGGACGGTGGAACGGCTTCTTTTTCTTGTTACCTTCAATTTTTCCGCGGGGCAATTTTCTTTTCACTTGCTTCTGTCTCTCATTGGCTTGCCCTTGTACTTGTCGTTTTTCCACCTCTGAAGCTTGTACCTGCGGTGTCTGCCGTGCCGGATCCTGCAAAAGATCTGAAAAGATTTGCATTTTATTACGATCGAAGTAGGGCTTGATTTGATCAATGTTTGCGGAACAGGTTTCACCATTTCTGGCTTTTAACACTACAACAGCGTGAGTTATTTTTTCTATAACATATGGTCCTTCAAATCGTGGAAAAAATTTGGCAGTTTTATCTTCTGGTGCTGAAGAAAGTGAATGCTTAATTTTTAAAACTTCATCCCCTACTTTATAAGTTACTCCCCGTCGTTTCAAATCATAATATAGCTTCTGTTTTCTTTGTGCTACTTCCGTATTCTTTTTTGCTTCTTTTATTAGTTTTTCTATATCACCCATTTTAAATTCTGGGGCTCTTTGTTACGCATAAAATAATTTATCTAACGGCGTTATAATCTTTCTGCCTAAAAATAACTCAGCAGGAGTTTTGCCCGTTGTATCATGTTTTGCGGTCCTAAGGGCGAAAGCAAATTCATTGACATAGTTATCCCAGCTTTTATGAAAATTTTTAACATAACTAGAGATAATTTTCACTATATTTCTATTGACCCGTTCCGCTATATTTGATTGCGGCCGATACGGGACCATTTTTAAATGACGTATGCCCAGTTTTTGGCACATGTCTTCAAATATATTACTTACAAATTGAGGACCATTATCCGATATAACTTTTAGGGGCGCCCCGTATTTTAAAATATATTTATTTAAAATAGAATCAGTAACTAATTTCGCGGAGGCTCGTTTTAAGGGAACAATTTCGGTCCATTTACTAAAATGATCAACCATAACAAGGAGATAGCGACTTTTATTTAACTGACTTTTTGGGAAAGGGCCCAATAAATCGATGCCAATTATTTCATTTGGAAATTCGGATTTAATACTATTTAGAAACCCGGCCGGGCGGAAATTAATATAATTAACTGCTGTCGTGTAACTCCTGCAGGATATTTAATCTAAGACTAGCTGGGATAACAGGTCGAAATTCGTTGTTGGAATTTGTAGTTTTTGTATAAAATAATAGACCATCTATTAGTTCGTAATGGGCCGCCCTATTTCTTATCGCCACAATATCTTGGTGGCTAAAATTTTCAGGATCCTTTAAATACTCATAAATGTTTCTAAATTCAGGATCCTTACCCAGTTCGGTTATTACAGTTTCTCGGGAATTTATTCTACATGCTGTGAGCATTGCCACCTTTACAGTATTACCTTCTTCATCTATTTTTATTCTGGATAGGGCATCTGCTACGATATTTTCCTTTCCGGGGGTGTGCTTGATTACCAGATTATACTCTTGTAACTTGAGTGCCCATCTTATTAAACTTGGGGATAAGTTTTTCCCTGAGTACAATCTAGTTACCGCCGCATGATCAGAATAAGCTGTTATTGGCGCCCTTCCAAAATAGACTCGGAACTTTTGCACTGCTAACAGAACTGCAAGTGCCTCTCTCTCGGTCGCGGAATAATTTCTTTGTGTTTGATTTAAAGTTCGATTAAAAAATGCCACGGGCTGCTGATTTTGCGAAAGTACCGCTCCTACCGCATAATCCGAAGCATCCGCTGAAATTTCTAAATTCTCATCCTTTTCAGGAAATTTCAAAACAGGGGCTTGCGTTAATGCTTGTTTAATTTTTCGAAAGCACTATTGGCTTCGGCCGTCCACGAGAATCTTGCCTTTCTCCTTTTTAATTTTAACAATGGTTCAGCAATAGCTGCAAAATCTTTTATAAAGGACCTATAATATGAACAAAGTCCTAGAAAAGAAGAGAGCTTCTTCGCCGTATTTGGCGGCGGATACTTTTGCACAGCGATTATTTTTGATTCGTCTGTCTCGATTCCTTTCTGAGATATTTTGTAACCTAAGTATTTTAATTCAGGGGCTGCAAATTTGCATTTTTCGACATTAACTTTTAGACCGGCCTCATTTAATAATGAAAACACCTGTCTTAAATCCTGTACATGTTGGTACAGATTATCACTAGAAATAATGATATCATCTAAATAGATAAATGTGGACTTTCCAAGAACAGGTCTTAACACAATGTCCATGCATCGCTGAAATGTTGCTGGGGCCCCTGAAAGGCCAAACGGCATACGGAAAAATGCATAAGTGCCAGACTTGGTTATAAAAGCAGTCTTAGGCACGTCCTCAGGCCTCACCCCTATTTGAAAATAACCAGTCGTTAAGTCTAAAGTCGTCATAAATTTGGTTGATTTTATGTTCCTTAAAATTTCTTCTATGATCGGTAACGGATATACCGGATATTTCGTTATGGAATTTAATTTGCGGTAATCAATAGCGAATCTCCACCTTTTTGGATGCTCCAAAGGATAATCATTATTTTTCTTACATAAAACCACCGGGCTAGCATAACTACTCTAGATGGGCGTTATGATTTTTTTACGTAGCATATCGGTAATATGCCATTCTATAATTTTTTCCTTATTCTTATCATACCGGTATGGTTTTTGACGAACTGGCAATGCATCTCCGGTGTCAATACTATGGTTAGTAACCTGAGTAAATCCTGGAATATCACTAAATAACGAAGCAAATTCACTTACCACTTGTCGGATTCTATCTTGCTCGTCATTAGGCAGGTGGTCAAGATTTACCATCGGCGGTTCAGCCTTTTCAGTACGAACTGGTCTCATTGTCAGCTTAAGGGACGCTTCATTAAAATCCAGTGTTGGTTGTCCGTCTGAAAGAAAATCTATCCCTAAGATTAAATGTGCTTGCAGATTCTTTACTATAAAAAACATCACCTTTATTTGTTCGTCCTTGATACGGATATACAAAGGTACTTTACCTACGCACTTACATTTTTCTCCTTGCGCCGCTAACACTGTTGTATTATCCGCATTATATATGCGGTATTTGCGAAAATACTTTCTAAAAAACTCTTCTGCCACACAGGAACACTGCGCGCCGGTATCCAGGAGTGCGGTGGCTGGGATATTATTCACCAAGACTTCAATCTTCGGAAGAGTCAAATTTTTCACCATTACTGTATTTAACTTGTAGGAAGAGGGATTTTCGTGGCCTTCGGATTTCCGCACCCTCTCGTCAGCAGAAATCCGTTTTAGTTTAAATTATTTTTCCTTTCCGTGCTTTCCTTCTTTTTCCACTGGCCTTGAGACTTTTTTCCTGGGTTGCTATTGAACTGTCGACGTTCGCCGGCTGTTTTTGAATGCTCGGGTTTCCTTGCCCACTGATTCGCTTTTTCTCCGTAGTCATGTGCTTGAGTTTGCTGTAGTCTTGGCGTACCAAATTGGTTTCGCTGTTGATATTGGCGTCTTCTTTCGACGTCCGCCGTTCTTCTACTTTCAAACTGGATTGCTAGCTCAAATAACTTTTCCAGTGTAGTGGGATTTCTTAATTCAATAAAGTCTTGCACTTGGGGCAGTAACCTCGGCAAAATCACTTGAATTATTTCAGGATCCGGACGGTTTCCATACAAGAGCTTGAAAACGTGAATTTTTCTTAAAATAAAGCTCGAGAGGTTTTCGATTCTTTGTTGATATATACTGAAAAGTTCCGTTTCTAATTTCGCACGATCCCTTACAACAGAGAAGGCTTTTAGTAGGGCAGTCTTGAAATTTTCGTAAGTATAGGTGGGACTTCCTGCTTGACCCAAGAGACTTCTGCCTTTACATTTGAACCAGTTAAGCGCTTGGCCCCTCAAAGCGCTGGTAGCTAAGGTAACCTTTTGAAACTCGTGCACGGGGTAGAGCATGAAGTGGTCATCCAATTTTTCCAAAAAACTGGTTACCGGTGAGTTTCCGTTAAACGTTGCTTCTGGTTTCATCGAAGCGCGCATGGTCTGGACGATGTAACCGAATCCTTCCAGGGCGGCAGCTGGCATTTCTGGATTCTGAGCCGTTTCTGCAGGCAGCACAGGTTCTTCTTGAAACTCGGCCATGGTTATTCTTCTTCGTTGGGCGCCACTATCAGGTTCAATGTTCCTTCTAACCTTCTTCGGGAACATACAAGGACCTGACTCGGAACAGAGAGCTTACTAAATCTATGTTCACTAATTGTGGTAAGTAGACAGGATACAGACGAAGGGTATACAAAACCCTTTATTTTTCTCTATATACAATAACTTCCGTACTTCGGAATACACTGACCCGCCACTCGGGGTCTAACGTAAAAGTATAAAAATAAAACTAAACTCTAATTTAACTTTAGAATAATACACGTGGAAGATTGGCCTTATAATAACAGGAAGCGTATGTAGCACAGAGACTGTGAACACTACAATACGTTTAATTTATCAAGAGGATTAAAACCTCTGGCCTGGAAGGCAAACAGCAACTGCGTAACTTCTAAGGTAAGCGGCCTGCTTCGAACTCACTGCTTCCTCTCTTTCGCTTGGCAAAAAGGCCACACTTAAATACTTGGCGTTCGCCAGAGAAACTTTGCATAAAAACCTTCACGCTTATAATTCTGGCCGGAAGTAGAAAATAAGAAGTGATAGTAAAGATTTAAAATAAAATAAACGTTAGTAAAACTTAAGATCCTTACAACCTATCTTGAAACCACACTTCTGTAAATACTTAAAAGATCTTTGACAGTTCATAAAACTCAAAGTGTTTTCATTGATCGTGTTAAACAACTCAATAAAATCTTACAAAATAGTAAACAGCAACAACAGTTCAAAACAGCAATTTCAGTAGACGTTTTATAAACCTTTTAAGACATTTGAATGTATTTTTCACATATTCGAAGACATGATTTCTTTGGTTAGTTAAATTAATCTTTGCATATTAAGGAATTTTCAAAAGAGTTCATGATAGTTTAAAAACACGAGTTTCGACTAATAAAAATTGAAATTTTGCAGTTATTTAAATCGACGAGGTGTGGTGGATATTTATAAACTTCATCTAGATTTCTAAACATAGTTAGTTTTAAATTCCTTCATTAAGTATATTCAGTTTTCTTAAATGCTATAATGTTTTTTCTGAAGAAATAATATTTTACCCTACAGTCTAGACACTCTAAGCCTTGGTCGAAATGCCATTGGTTGAGATGCCATGTACAGCTCAAGTTGTTCATATGCTCTATAAACAAATTTGATCATCAAAACCGCTTTATTACTTCCAAAATGAATATTAAATTTCTGCAGAAAGATTCTCTTAAAGTTCTCAATAACTACATAAGAAATTGAAATTTTCTTTTCCACACATTTGTAATCAGCTATTATAATTTTATTAACTATTTTATCACAAGCATTAGGTAGTATTTTCTCAAAGCACGAAAAAGAAATAAAATTTTAAGTAAAAAGTTGTTATTGAAAATAAGAAACTGTTGCGACATGTGAAGATGCTTCGCGAAAATTACTTGGTTTATTTACTTTTTTTTTTTTTTTTCATTTTCAACTGCAGTTAGCTGGTTGACTGATTGAAAGGAACATGTAAGACAGATAGCTCTAAGGAGACTGCCTTTGTGGAAGACTTTCGAAATGAAATTGGTTCATATTTACATAACACTGAAACCCATAAAACAGTCTTACAAATAGCCAGATCAGCGGAAAAGTTTTATTGAAAATAAAAATAAAGAGTAAAATCAAATTCTCTATCACCGCATCTTGTTTTCTCTAAGATGCGTTTGAAAAGCATTTCTTTATCGCTTCCGTTATAGCCATTTACAACGAAACATAGTTCTTCATATTTTTATTTCTACAATTTATAAATTGTTGCCCTTAAAGTAAGCCAGCCTGTTTTACATGAGGTGGTATACCAGCATTTTTCAATAGTTATTGCATAACATAAGCAAAACTCCCTTGTACTTGCAAATCATTTCCCAATAACGATTGCGTGTGTAAGGTATTTTCTCCCTTCTAACCTCGTGCTTTTGTGGTATAATTAGAATCATATCCAGCTGAAAATCGGGAGGTCCGAAGTTCAAATCGCCGCGAGGACATTATAAATTTTTCAGTTTTCTTGCTTTTATAAACCTAATGACTGCCAGAATGAATTAGTGTCGTTTTTGCATAATGAATTTCGGCAGCATCAAAAGCAAATGAGCACCATATACTGGCAAGAGATGATTCTACTTATGTTTTGATGCAGAAGTCTTAGAAAGATTTTGTACTGGCGTTGTTCTTTGTGGCTTAAATTTTCTTTCTTCAACCACGTTACCCTCTTTTTTGGAATATACTATATTATTGCCTAATAGGTAAGCCTGAAGGTATTTAAACCTTATAAATGAGTCCCTTATAAATACTTTTCTCAACACTCCATTTTAAAGGTTTGTGAAGAAGGTTAATTTTGATTTGTGTTTTACTTGAGTTACGCGAATTCTCTAACTAGTGAAATAAATATTTCATAGTTATTCTAACTTACAATTCTTTAATAAAACTGTGCTAAATAGAGAATAGTGTACTGAAACGCATTAGCTGTGTTAAATGCACGACGTATCAACGACTTTATACTTTTAACGAAGTGATACTTCTAACGTTTTTGGCTTATTAGAAAAACACATTTTATCCTCATAGCTGATGACAAGAAAAGGACTTGCTAAAAATAAAACGTTAAACATATTATTGGCATAGCAGTAGGCAGTAATACAGGGGGTTAGTGCTTTCCTCTTCAATGTACCTACTAATTCTAGCAGACCTAAAAAACTGGCAGGAAATGGATATAAATTTCCCGCAATCTCGGGAGTGTCATTCAGTTGAAATTTTGTTCCAGAGTTCAAAGGCTGCTCATTTTGCACTAACCATTGGAAAATTTCCAAAGCTCAGAGAGAATTTTAAATTAAGACACAAAAACACGCCGAACAAATACTAATTCAGAATTCAAACAACAAAAATCAGCGTTATATTTACAAAATTTTCACAGGACCAGTTTCGATGGTTTTACCGAACCACCATCTTCAGCTGAAGCAAAACCGCAAAATTTTGCGGTTTTGCTTCAGCTGAAGATGGTGGTTCGGTAAAACCATCGAAACTGGTCCTGTGAAAATTTTGTAAATATAACGCTGATTTTTGTTGTTTGAATTCTGAATTAGAATTTTAAATATTCACTCTCTCTTACGAACTGCTGCCTACCTTTAAATTAAAATAGTTTCTTTTATTTAAACTAAACTAGTTTCCTTCATATGAATTAAAAAAATTTCTCTTGAATTATTTCTCACGTTACTTCCTTCGTGTCTACTTTTTAATCTAGGTTGATATTTCAGATATGTTTTTTATTCCCTCTCTTTCTTGAGTAATAATAGATGAGAAATATTATTTAACATCTTAAATTAAATTAAATTTAGTTCTTAAGCTCGTTTTATATGATTGCCGTAAAAATGATTGCCGTAAATAGTAAAAAACTGAAAATTTGCATCAGTTTATCTTTTTTTACAATTGCAAATTACAGTTACAGTATCAGCAAAATTAAATACATTGAACGTTTCTTGAACGGGTAAAAAAATTTGTGTTATATGTAACGGAAAAGATTTAGCAATATTGGTGTAGAATGTTGATCCCTGTTGAAAAGCAAACCTGGCAGCCGAGTAAGTTTAATTATTCATTTTTATTTTCAATTGACATTTGCGGCCACAATTCACTTGGCACTCTAATCATGCCTATTGAAGAACATTTACATTTTTGATGTTATTACGTTAGGCAAAGAGGAGCGAGGCAGTATCTTAACTGGAACAGAGGTAGAAGCAAAAGTGTGCAATTATGCAATATGGCAGTTTAAAAATAGAAAGTTTCGATTTAAGTTCCGAATTAGCTATGTCATCAGCTTTATACAAGTCATATGATATGGAAGCGTCTAGAAATGAAGCAATTCAGAAAAAGGCATGATTATTTTTAGAATAGAGAGGAGAAATTAAGGATTTATCGCTAGTTTAACTTGTAATTTTGATTTACATATTTTTAATCTTATCCGCACACACACTTTACTTTAAATTATTATTATTTAGCAGATATAACGTTTAAAAATAATTTTAAAATATGGAAGGGTTCAGATTTTAACGATCGCCCAAAACTTTGGCAGCAGAGAATATAGTTTAGAAGTAGATATTATGGGTAGTAAAATAGGTGGAATAGCAAAATATTTTATAGAATGTTGATGAATGAATATGCGTTTAGACTAACATGGGAGCGTTCTATACCTTCTGTATATTTAAAAAGAGAAAAACTGTTTAATGTAATGCTAAACAAATATTTAATATTTTTAACTACATACATCATGAATTAAATATATTTTATTTAAATCAATGAGATTAAAAAGTGAAAAATAACATTCTGAAGAACTGCATCCATTTATTGCTTTTAAATAGTTTAGCTTGTTAATGGATGGCAGACAGATTAAATATAAAAGAATAATGCAAATGTATATTACGTTTTTCCGAATGTTAAAAAGCGCAACAATCTCGAATGAAATGTGAAAAAACGCATTTAAGTGAAACAGCTTAAATTCCTATTTCGAGACTAATAGCTCTTTTGAGCTAAAAAGAAAGAAAGAAAAGTAAAAATAAAAAAAAAGCTTGATGAATTTTGGTTTCGGCTGCGTATTTTATTTGTTATGAATTCCTAAACTATTTCACTGAATAAGAATAGTTCCTTTTAATACTGGATCCCATACTTGAAGAATTATAAATTTTAAGACAGGACGTTGACAGAATTTGAAAAGGTCTAATAACATTATACAATATTTAGCTCACAAATTGGCTTTATAATTCAATAAATTTCATTTAGCTAATTCTCTTTCAGAGCAATTACATTTTTTAAGTTCTGAGAAACTTTCAGTTTATCTGCAGTATTTTAGGGAAAAAAATGTCTTTGACTCGTTAACATCAATCTAAGTGGCGTTAAATTGTGCTAATGACATTGAAAGGATTCAAGTAAACAAACTTGTTGATATCTTGACGTAGCACAAGTTCATTTTCTTCAACTCTTCCTTCAAGCTCTTTTTCTTCAAACGAAAAGGAAAAATAGCAAAACTGCTGCCACAATTAATCATGATCAAATGTTATTTTTATTTTTTCTTTGATTACATTTCAAATCCGCGCGCTTTCTTGTCTTGGCTCTTTCATATGCCAACACAAACAAGATTTTTAAATGCTTAGCATTTGAATGTATCTGCTTAGTTAGTCTGTAGGTTTGGAAACTAGTTGTCGAGACTGTTTGGTAAATATCAGCAAAGTGACGCCAAATTTTTGGTCACACAGCAATCATCAAAACATTTTGAAAACTTTGAGGCATAGAGTGTAAAGTTATACTGATCATTCTTATTATTTTTTGTAATGAAGACCTTGTTTCCGCATTATCTAAGTAAGAAGCTTAATTAAAAGTAGTGCCAATAGAGGTAAATAATTTATCAGTTACGGCCATTGATTATTATATTTACATTAAAAGCATACATAATTGTTTTTTAATTCAAGATTTAATATTAAAAAGGAAAATAAACATGGGGCAGATTTAACATTTAGATGTCATCATTTAATGACTGTATATACTGCTTCATTGAATAATGCAGATTTTAAATAAAATGTTCTCCTCGATTTTTATGGCGATCAGACATGCAGAAGTTAAATTTGATTTTCACATCAAATGATTATCACTCCTTGCAAATTAGCGAAATGAAATTTGTGTTTCTGAAGAAGGGATATCTATGTCTGCTACCCCCGAAATTTATAGAGTTTTATTTAACATGTATGTCAATAAAAGATTACTTTTCGGCCTAATTTAAAATTTTTATACTGTCGCATTTCTCTTCTGAGCAAACTGAAATGTCAATTTTTAATTCGGAAAACGTATTTACTCCTTATTTCTGGTGCTGGAGGATTTATTATGTCTCGTGTACTAGAAGAAATAAATACTCAAAATTATCCATACATCTTTCGTGTACTACGAAGAAATGGTTCTGGAAATAATCCATACCTCAAAATTCAATCGCAGGAGAATAGTAACAAACCGGTAGTGCGGATTATTGTACCGAACAACCGATGCTCTCATGAATCGAAATCCAAGAGAGAGTTAAGAGAATTTGAAATACAGGTAATTTAAGAGAATTTGTAGCAGATGGATTGAAGAAGACCATACAAGACAGACGTATGGAATCTCAACTTTCCCCATTTATCAAAGCCTGAGATGATCAACTCCCTTGTGCGCATTGTTAATAAGTATCGAAGAGCCACAACACAGTCTTGGGTCAGTAAAAACGATGGTTCGCATAAAGTCATGTATCTACAGGATCGATGCAATTATGTCTGCAACATCATAGATTTGTCAGCGTATACCATTGTTTCAGCCTCCTTACATATTACACACTTTCCGGGATAGTATATGCTGGCTCAATATTAGTCGCAACGCTGGGGGTATAAATTGCACTGGTTTTTATTATCCAAAAGGGAAGCCTCAGCTGCCCGGGGGTAGTGGCTTCGGCCATCCGAGTAGAGGCAAGAGAGCCTGTCTCTCATCATTTCTTCCCTCCAAGCCCTGCGTGGTGTGTTAAGCTCTTCGAGCTCACGGTTCTTGTCCAAAATGGAGTGCATCAATGTGTGAGCTGTGTAGTGACTAGATTTGTTGCGGCGGAAGTCATATGCCTATTATAAATTAACATTATAAAGAAATTATCGCTTAAAAAGATACGTTTAAAGACGCACATGGACGCATTAATAGCATAACGCCTTCTTTTTTTCTGAAGTATCCCGCTTTTGCGTGCAGTAACTTGATGACCGTACTATGTGAAGGCATTCAAAGGAACGAACATTGGAAGTATGCATTCTTTCGGCATACCGTCTTTACATCCGAACTTATGGTATGGGATTCCATTCGATGTACATCTGTTCATAGCTAGTATGTTATGTTATGTAGAAGGGAGGGGGCCACCTAATTCATTATGCGTATCAGGCACTTTGATCGACTATTATTACGTTATTAAGATACTTATATCTATGGCTCTGCCATATCTTCGAGACCTTCATCGCCCAACCTTTAAAAGCAAGACAAAGCGGGTTTACATGCTACCCACACTATGCTACATTTCTTAATAACACTAAAGATTAGGCTCCTGACCAGTCTCCAGATTTCTCACTAGTTGCTGATGTCTGACCAATGGTTGCAGAGAGACTGGCACAGCAATATCATCTTGCCAGTATGACAGATGAATTGGAATACAGAAATAAAGTCACGTGAATTGCAGTGCCTTTGGTTACCATTCAAAGCCCATTTAGCTCCATTCCGAATCGTACGACACCTGCTATTATTCACAGAGACAGAGACAGTGCACAGATTTCTTTACGTTCTGTGCCAGTTTTTCTTTCATATTTTATGAATATTATTGCTTGCTTGAAAGCTGCCTTGTACGTTGGTATTTAAGCCACTCACTCGTCTGCGCTTTCAGGTTTGGAATCTCAAAGACGTATTTTACTAAACAGGCTACGTAGTCAATTAATAATCTAAACGCCGTTATGTGATGGTAACTACTGCTCATGAGTGAATTTTGGAATGTCGCCTCGTAGTAATTAGAAAATAGTGTAGAACTTTTCAATTGACCGTTTTGTTCTATCTAGCTATGTTACATTGTAAGGATCATTTTAACTGATACTGATAGTGATTATAAAGTTGCTTATGTGGCCCCAGAAGGGATCTTTTTAAGCTAGATAAGAACCTTAAGCCACTGGGTCATATGACTTTGACTAGATAGCAGGTGAAAATCCAGGAACGGTCCAGTAAGTGAGGTAAAAGTGGAGACCATTGTGTCATTTACTGCATAAATCCCGATCTGATGGAAAGCGACGAGAGACAAAAGTCACGCAGCTCAAGAAAACAGTCAAAGCTAGGTAACGAAGTTGTGATCTCTAATGTGTTCTACTATAGAGTCGATTTTCAAGTCGTCATAGAGTAGATTGTTTTTACTCACGATATATGTGTTTACAATTCTTCTCAGAATCTTGTTCTGCACTTCCTGAAGTTTGTAGAAGTCTGCCTTCGAGGATGATGCCCAGGCTTCAGATGTGTAGCATAGAATTAGACTTTGCGTATGCATTATAAAATGCATATGTAAATCCTTCTATTTTTGTCGAGAGTCAGTCCAGAGTGATTTCCAAGGATGGTTCCAAGCTGGTTGCTGATATCACAGGCTTTTCCTGTGACATGCTTAATATGATAAATTCATGTGAGCCTTTTTTTAATGACAACTTCTAGATAACTTATATTATTTACGCGGTTCACAATTTCCCGAATAAGTAGAGGTTGTTCAATGCTACAGCGAATCTTGCGTCTTTTTATCAATAGAAGCTTTGAGGCATTTTGCGTTTTCTTCACCAATCCTCAATATCTAAATAAAATTCCTAGAACTTGGAGATGATATTAGTGCCTGGATAGAGCTCACGCCTTCCCCCGTATCGTCGACATAGTAAGCTAATATAGAGTTATGATCCAGTTTATCTCTGGGAAAATCGATAACGTAAAACAGGTAGAGGATGAGTGCCAGACAGGAACCTTGGGGCTCTCCTACAGTGATGGTTTTGAAGGCTGAATAGAAATTTCCTTGATTGACACTAAAAGTTCAGTCGTTAAGGTAGTAATTGAGAAGAAGGAACATTTTCCGACTAAAGTTCATCTCGAGGATCATTTTAACTTTATTATCCGTTGTTTCTTTCATGCTAATTCCCTTTCCTATCAAGCCTTGCTTCATTTCCCTGCCAGAATGCAAATTTCCTGTGGGCGCGATATTCAAATCAGGTAGAGAGACGGAAGTATTTAACGGAAGGTTTTGGAGAGTGAAATCAAAGCGTATTCTGTGTACTTGAGTGCCACGTTGCTAACTTTAATTCTCTAGCAATTATAATTCTTGGTATTAGGCTTGTTTATGCCGGCTTCGGTCAGACCCAACTTGCGCGCTAGTTAAACTGTGAAGCCGTTAGACTTAGACTTAAGTCTCATTAACTTAAGTTAATCCATTATCTTTGATTTAAAGCCAAAAGTCTTGGCTTCTGTAAGCACGAATTGGTGCCATCTCTTAAACTTTGTTTAGATTATAAAAGGGTTTTTCTTTTCCTTCCTTTTTCTCTATGGTACTTAAAAGGCATAACAATAATCCGAAACTTGCCTTTCAGTTCAAAGTCTTGGTATAGTGTATGCTCTCTAAGAAGACCGAACTCTATAGCATGCATAATTATTCTAATTTAAGCTAAAGTTCATCGCAGTCGCTTTAAGGCACTCTTATGTTCACTTTTAATAGGCACAGATTTAACATGCACAGATTGGAAGTATTCATTGAGAAATAAAAAGGATGGGTACGGATTTTCGTATGCGCACTGTTACATCATGTGCATGTGTTTGTCGTACGATAATCATTTAGATTAAACTAGGTGTTCAAAACCTGGTTATTAGCTTCAACCAAAGTACCATCTAGACATAGCATACGCTACCTCTATATTAGTTTCCACTGAGTCAAATGCATTTTTATTCACAATGTCTTCTTCTTCTTAAAATTTCGTAAATCATTATCCGACGGAATTCATAGACCTAATAAAGGGGGAGAATATAGCCATAACATTATCTTTTTGTTTCATAACTTTTTCTTATGCACACACACACACAAAAAAAAAAAAAAAAAAAGAAAAGAAAATATATTAAGAAACTAAACAAAACATACATGTTGAAGCAAAACTTTTCCTCTCGCAGAAGATTCTGTAAAGAAATATCTCATACTGGCACTATCTAAATAGAAAACCACAAAAACTACTCTTCTTATTAGAATACTCATGCTTTATAAGTTACTCAGAAAAGAAACAGTTGTGTGTTGCCCAGAGCCGGGACAATGGTGAGGCAATTGAGGCTTTACCCGATGCGAACGGGTTTGAGAGACGCCAAATAAGCCACAGAAAAATTTAAGTATCTTTTAAATTAAATTATAACTTTAAAACTTAAAAACCATCGAGAAGCATAATTTTTAATGTAATATTTAAAAAGTAAAATGCATTATTTTCTAAACTCTGCGTTTCCTTATTGGTATTATGTAGCCAATTATTTGGTTTCACTTAATCATTTTTTCGCGTTATCTGTTAAATCGGGCTATTTATCTCAGTTTTCATTTTATTTACGTTAGAGTTAAAACAATAAACAAAAAAGCATGTATTAACTGATTTGCGTTATTATTTTCTCTTAAGAATATCTTATGGGGTTGCGTAAGACTGAAAGCTAGAATATCATATCTCACCTAAAACTAACCAAAACCTTAGTTTGGGAGTAATTTTGAATAAAACTATATTAATTTCGAAGGCAACCAAAAGCAAGTCTCTTTTCGTCAGGAACCAAAATTGTTTTTGGATTTGTCATGTAATGTCAATTTCCCGTTAACTTTTTCTAACATAGTTCGCGAGTGAACAAGAATCTTGGTTGGAATCTATCCTGCTCCTGTTGTATCCATATCTAATTTGCTTTCGAACATATGTAGTTAGTTACATTCATTGCTATTACTGAAACTGATAATCATTGCTGGTTATTAAATGAGTCGCACCCAAATTTAATTTTCTTTAAAGACTAGTATAGGACTCTACTGATTTTATACTGCAGACGATAAGTCGTAAATTCACAAGTAAAGAAATAGTTAATTGTACATTACCAGAACTGTACCTGAAAAAGATATTCTACTTACATTTTGTTAAATGTTAGTAGATAAAGTTTACAGTAAAATACGAAGTTTAAATTATTAACATTTTTTTAAGATTGTATTTGTAAATGTAATTTCTTTTGAAGATGCTCTAGAAAGTTTATTTGAAGTATCACTATAAATAGCAGGAATAATCATCTCAGCACGAAAGAAATTTAACTACTAAAAAGACATGCCAAGATACGAAGTAAGCTTGACCTCACCTTTTCTTTATTGTTCTCTTGCTTATATGAAGAAGCAAAATAAAATGTTTAATATCAAACAAATAAAAGACATGTTTTGAATTTTTTCGTGGAAGAGTTAAGATAAATGCCCCTGCTAATTCAGTTCAAGACAAATAATTAAAAGAACATATTTTAAATTACTCAGTTTAGTTTCGCTAAGTCTAAAATTATTGATATAGAAAACACCATATTTAAAAATTTCATTCGTCTGCTTTTGAGATGAACAGATATAAAAGAATATGTTTAAAAATATATATGATTTTATGGCAGAAATGTAAACGATTAGTGTAATTTCAGGAAGATAGTTACATGTAAAAAACGAAATAGATGTACGTACATGTGTGCAGTCGCAAATGCTTGCTTTTGTATAAAATTATTCTTGAACTACATTTAAAATTCACAAAATGTAATACATATAAGTCACATGAGGCGATCAATGATGTATGGTGAGTGACGAAATGAAATATGAGAAAAATTATATCAACTTATTAATAAAAAGTGCTTAAAAGTATGCCCTAGAATCTTCGATTGATCAAAAATCTCTTCAAGGACTGAGATCTAAGAGCCATGTTTGTTGAAGAATGTTTTAGGGAAAAGTGACTTGTATTTGTGTTAAGCATAGGGAAAAACCTTCATTTATTAAATATCACGTTCTTGGCGTTTACGCCACATACAATTCGATTCAACAGCAAATTCGCAAAATATTTTAAAGCAGCATATCTTTAGAATTTCCAATAGACACTCTAGCGCGTTGGAGATTTTCCGTTGCTCGCTTTGCCTCTGCTCGTTTTGATATCGTTAAGTTTGTTAATCAAAAAATTCGTTAAATTTTTTTAAAATATGAAATAGATGATGAAACTAATTCGAAATTCAAAATTCAGGCTTTCAGGTGCCCATGTTCGAGTGGAGGACTGCATTATTCAAAATTTGATGGCTTCAGTTGTCAGAACTTGTATGTCTTTTGACTTGCTTTGAAAACATTACGTATCCTGAATAAGAACAGGGAGCTTACTAAAGCTATGTTTAAGTATGTGTGGAATAGACGACACAAACAGGAAGGGTGTACTGAACCCTTTATTCTCTATTAATTTACAGGTGCTTCCGTACTTCGGGATACAGTGACCAACCCCTTGTGGTCTGAACTTAAAAATATAAAACTACTAACTAAAACTCTAACTAAAAGCTAACTTTGAATTAGTTTACAAATGCCTAACACTAAGACTGGCCTTTTTAAAAGGTTACGTAGGTACGCAAACTTCTGAAACTACAATACGTTTTGAATATCGAGAGGACTAAACCTCTGGCCTTAAAGGCAAGCAGCAACTGATTGAAAACTAGTAAGAATGCATTGGCAAGGCGGCTCACTTCCTCTCTCTGGCCCACCAGCGGCCGATCGGTAAAGTCGCTGAACACTGGTAGTTCGGTCCGAGGTTCAAATCCCGCGAACGGGCTGGCTGCATGGGCGTTTTCGTGGTTTTCCCCATGTGTAACGTGTATACGAGTCAGTTTCCCTTATCCCTCCCCTTAGGCAGATAGCCCTAGTGTGCTTTGCCATAATTAAATTAAATAAACCAAACCAATCCTCTCTCTCTCTCTCTAACTCTTGGCAAAAAGCCACAATTTAAATACTTGGGCGTTAGCAAGTAGAATTAGCATAAGCAAGTTAACGCATTTAATTCTGGCCGGAAGTGTAAAAATAAGAAAAGATAGTACAGTTTTAAAATAAAATAAACGTTAGTAAAACTTAAGATCCTTACACAGTGCTTAGTAGTTTCCGAAATTAAAAATATCTCAAGGATAGGATTTTTCGTTTAATTGAATACAACAAAGCGCAAGGGGGCATCTGCATGAGGCAAGGGATACCTTTATGGAACTTTATAAGGAAACCTGGCTCGCATTTACATTACGGGCGATTAAAATCATGTAGTGATACCATTTTGGGAGGATTTAAACACTTGTCGATCTAAGAGCAGTCACCTCCTCGATCACGTGTCAGTGGTTTATAATAATCTAGGTTGAATGGGAAGTATGGAAAACTATGAAGCTGTAAATTCATTGTAATTGCAGGTTTAGAAACAACGAGCGGAAATACACGTGGATAATTTTAGGAAAGTCAAACGTTATTTTCATCATTAATACAGGTCGCTTTGCATCAGTGTTACGAGCTACACAGTGTAGAAATAGAGTAGTTACTTGTGAAAGCAAATTATTACAATCTTATACAGTAAAGACACAATTCATATTGTATGTGAGGAAAAAATAGAATCTTAAACTGCCAAATAAAGCAATTTATATGTATGTAAATTCTAACAGTAAATCCTGTTCATAGTTCAGACTACGAAGTATTAAACTGCGAAGCCGGAAACATGGTTGATATTTGTGCCATCAAGCACAGCTCTTTATTCTTCAAACTAAATAAAACAAAGAAAATTATTATAATTCAAAAGGTTAACTTTCCTTTTTTTTTCTTTTATTATATCACAATTTTCAATTTTAATTTAGTATTTCAGCAAAAAAAGTTAATATTTATTTATTAGCCTAAAAGTGACGTTAGTCACTAATGAGATTATTACCCTCGAAACGGGATTTTGCTTGGAGTCATTAAAACAACGCATTAATCACGTTTCAAATTGTTGCCACCAAATATTACTCTTTATTTAAGAAATTTAAAAATGAAGAATTTGCATGAATGTAATGCAAACTTCTCGCATTGTGAAAAAACAATGGTAACTAGAGCCGTCAAATTTCGAATAGCATAGTCCTCCGTCCAAACATGGGCACCAGAAGCCCGAATTTTAAACTTCGAGTTTGTTTTATTATATTTCTAATTTTGTAAGACTTTAACGAATTTTTGTTTAACAAACTCATAGATTTCAAAGTGAACAATGGTAACACTATATGGAGAAAAAAGAATTACCTGCAGCGCGCGAGACTGTCTATCGAAATTCTAAAGATATGCTATCTTTAAATATTTTGTGATATTGCCGTTGAATAGAACTTTATGTGACGTAAGCGCCAAGAACGTGATGTTTTGAAAATAAAGTAAACACACGAAACGTTAATAATAAAAAGACAAAAAAAAAAGTTTTGTAAAGCTATCTTAGTATAAAAAAATTGAACATTGGTATGATAAACTCAGAAAAGGCTGAAAAAAAGGAAAAACATTTATGCCAACACTGAGCGCTGCATCGACAGTTCTAAACGTATATTGCTATGCGGCTTTTAAAATTTGCTGTTAAAATGTATATGACGTAAGTGCGAAGAAAACGATGCTGAATAATAAAGTTAAGAAAAAAAATGGGTTAGTAGGTGTGAATGTAACAGCAGAGTGGTAGACAGTGAGGTTCAGCGAGAGCGTAAAAAACCTTCACAAACCCTTCTGGACGCCCGTTAAAATCTGAAGCCTTCCATATTTCGTTTTGGTATTACGACAGCATGTGTGTAGTTACTTATATCATATATATCTTTAGAACTTAATCTTTTCCTTTTTTATTATGGAATTATCTACGAAAGTCACGAGTATAGAAAAAGCATTCAGTAGTATTGGAGCTTTTCCCTTTTGCTGGCAAATCTAGTTCGAATTACAAAATTTGTACAAAAAAAAAAAAAAAAAAAAAAAAAAAAAATCTTAAATAAATCTATGGTTTTAAGCATTTTTGAATAAATATTCTCCTAAGTAGTTTAAAATTTAAAAAAAAATTAATATTTACTAGCCTTGTAAATCACACCTATCGGACAAAAAACCCGTAAATGGAAGTTTTTCAAATACTTCCTTCTGCGTATGAATAATAATGAAAACTGTTTAGAAAACAATCAACTAAAGTTCTGGAAAGCTGGAATACCTATATCAGTGATTTTGGCTTTGATTTAATCAATAATATGTAATTATGTAATGGTATTAAAGCTTGTAACGCTATCTGCCTGAGAAGAGGAATTTGTGGAGAAACTTTATAAGAAAATCTGGCTCATCTTCGTTTTACACACAACCTCAACGATAATTATTTGAGTCTGAACATTATTTCCAACTCACTAGGAAAATTAGCGGAAGACGATCATGTCTATATGTCTTAGGCATAATCGCAAATTCTTTTTCCAATATGACATCACTGCAATAGTCTTGAAAACGAAAACACGCCAATATCAAATACAGAAACCACAATCTGGTAGCCACATTGGTAGATTGTGTTAGCTACAAGTGGTTTCACATTGGTAGCCAAGTAAATCAGAGATTCTTTAAATGTGGATAAGCTCATAGCAACTATAGGAAACAAAGCAACCATAAATTTCAGAAAACCTGGGGCAACGCCATGTGTAGATAAGTGAGAAGAACGAAGAAGGCTAGAAGAATGCAGCCAATTTGCAATTCAGCCAAACGCAGTCGTGGAAGTGTATTTATACTGCCTAATTAGAGCAAATAATATAGACAACAGTCATTAATCGTCTCCAAAAAAACTGCTTTCTTGTTTTTTAGAGTCTCGGATTGCTATTTCAGACTACTAGCTATTAAAAAAAAAAAAAAAAAGGGAAAAGCAAATGGCGATTGTTTCGAGGGTAAATTTGCGTAATTACTATGTGCATGCTACGGAAGAAAGTGGTGTTGCTTGAATTGCCGACTAGTTGAAACTTTAAAATTCGAAAGCATTTAATGGAATTTTATGTGTTATGGGTAACGATAAAACACTTTTTCTTACAGACTGAATTGATTTTATAGGATCACAATTTAATTGCACTTATTCTAAAAATTATGTATCGAGCATAAAGTTCTTAGAGGCGAGCCAAAAACCCGAACACGCGTTTTTTTTTTTTTTTTTTTTTTTTTCCAATTTTTATTTATACTATTTCTTATGTTATTTTACTATGTTTTACGTTACGGGGAAAGAGAAAAAAGCAGATAAAAGGTATTTTTGCATAGAAATCATAATTCGATAATTCGCAAAGGTAAGGTTAAGGCCTTTTAAATTAACTTTTCTTAAACAAATAGCTCTGCAAATTTGCTATTTTAATGTAATTAAAATAGCGAATATTAATTTATTAATTAAGCTAAATATTTGTAATATATACAATTTTTTAGCTTAATTTTAATTTTTAAATGTAGCCGAATACTTTAACTTTTATGTGTGCCAAACCAGGCTGTGGACGGTTTACTTTTTATTCCTTTTTAATTTTTATGCAATTTATGATGGACAACTATTAAATTATTTACATCTGCCTATTCTATGTTTAAGGGCCAATAACATCCCGAAGTCACTTGCTTAACTGCACATTAAATAATAAGACTTATGTAATTATTATTGAATTTACGTGTAACCTAACTATATATTAAATAATGAAGACGTTATACCATTTTAAATTGTTCTTTCTCATTTTAGCGCTTATATAAAGATACGGAAGAGAGTTAAGCATTTAGAACTTCATATCTGTGATTAAAAACATCATTTCATTGCTTCTGCTTGCATATTGGTCATCTGCTCAATATTATCGTCACCCAGAATAAACATTTGTAAATGTATACATTAACGAGCAGTAGAAATCTGTACCTTTGTGATTTCTCCTAATTATATGTTAAATAATCAGAAAACACCTTTCAATTTAGTATTTGCATTTTTGCAAAGAGCTGTGTGATTTAAAAGGTAACATTAGTTTTTAATTAAAACAATGAAATAAAATGCCGTTCTTTACTGATATTAGAATGTTATTCCTTCCTAAAGAGAAATTGATTTACTTTTTGCTGATGTAAATATTTCCTAGTGTTGCTATAAACATTTAAGCTGTAAAAATTGCTATAAAATTTTTTTTGTGCTTCTGCAAAAATTATAAAATATTTCAGTCTCTTTTAATTAATGTTTTAACGGATTTAAACAAACTAATTTCAATTAAACTTTTAATTTAATTCATAAAAATACTTTTATTTCAACATATTATTTTTATAAATGGGTATATATATTAACAAGAATATCATCTGATAATCAAAAGTATTATTGGAAATGTTTAGCTAATTCTAAGATTTATAGCTATAATTCTGCTATTTTCTTTTAAACTATTAATTAGAAATACTGTTTATAAGATATTATATTATCTGTTTTATAAAAACAAATTTAATTGGTTCTCTCATGTAGTATCCACATTTCTTAAAATAACAGTAATAATTTAATTAATGAGCAAAGAATCGTTTTATTATCTTACTGGGATGCAAAAAATTTGATGAACGTGTTGTAGTTTAAGGTGGCCGAGATGAAATCTATAGGTTTTATATAGTTGGACATTTTAATAAAATTTGTTTCATAAAATAGCTAGCGTTTCAATTTACTATTATCAAAACCAACATTAACTATTTCAGGAAATCATTTTGCTCCATAGAGAGCATTGCTTATTTTAATTATCTGATTGCTAAAAAGTGAAAAATGGTTAATTTTTAAATCTAGAAATTATTTCTTAACATTTCACTATTAAAGCTAAATGTTTTGATTTCTCGATTGTTTTATTGTTACGCTATCGTTTTAAGCATTTGCATGCATAATCATTGTAAAAAAAACGCGAAATTTCGTTGTCTTTCCAAAATAATCCATTGTGTTGGAACTTAATTATTATTATTTTAGTATAAGAAATTATATATGATTTGATGTTTCAGAATTTTTTTTTATAGTTATGTGATTTTTCAGTTCATGGTTTGGATGTAATGACTGAACGAAAATAAATCCGTAAGACATCCAGAAACATCACTTTTATTTTGACAGCTTGTAAAAGAAAAAAAAGACAAAGAAAATATTTAACTGTATGAACAAGTGTTAATTACACATTGAAATGGTTACAAACTTTGGCGAATTTTTAATGTTTACTTCACGTTAAGTAAATTCAACTCTTCTATACAGTCCGTGAGTTCACATCAGCATAGAAGTCATTGGTTGCCATTTGTGACAGATGTTTCTAGGTAAAAAACGGATCACATTAAATTTTGAATTGTGACATCATGTCAGCTCATTTCACAGTTTCGATGACTATGTTCTTGTTGGCAGACGTACAAAGTAGATAAATGAACTGAATTTTTTTCCAGATTCTAAAAGTGGAACGTTGGAAATCAACCTTTACTCCTCTGCTTTCTCGTCTTTCTTGGCACCCAAAGCCCAGTCTGGTTTCGCCTATTAGTGAAACACATAAATATATTAGAATAGTGTGTATTCAATTGCAGGGACAGAAATACATCTAAAAATTACTGTATAAATGTATTTAAACAACGGAAGTTATCGATTATTCCAAATGACGCATTTAAATTGAAAATATTTTTTCTCAAAGCAATAACGGTTCGACAACACTATATGAGGAGGAATTTTTAATATCTGGAATTTTATACGAGGGCTATCCAGAAAGTAGATTACGTTTTGGAATAAAAAAATAAACAAAGTATAGGAAACAAATTTTATTATATACAGAATCTGTAATTTCATCTAATGTCTTAATATAAATTTTTAATACATTAAAGCATATTTTCAGTTCATCAAATCATATTATTGTAAATATATGCCTTTATTTTTCTAACTAATACTTTTTATAATACTGAAGGGAAAATTATAAATATTCATTCAAACTGTTCTTTCAAAGTCCATCATCTATTTTTAATGGCTATTTAAAATTTTAATTAAATTGCTTTAAAATATCTTTGTTATTACATTTTCTTGGACAAGTTTATACTTTGTTTTGGTTGGAAAATGAGAAAAATGCCAAGTACTGCGAAATTCTATAAAATACTCAAATACTATGAAAGTCGGATTGTGAGGGCTCCTTGCATTAGAAAAGAAGAGGAGAAAAACATTTATGTGGTGTGGACGCACACAGAAGGTCGATGTTTATTAATTTTTTTAACAGTGCTTTTTCCCAAAACATAATGTACAGTAAAGTTTTTGATTAATTTTACAAGATGATTTATTTTATTAACTTTAGTGCTTATTTTTGCGCAAAGCTTGAATTATGTTGCAAAATTTAACTACAAAATAATTTATTCACGTTCGCTTTCTATTGCTAAGCCTCAAAATGAATATATTATGTACATTAAAAACTGGCTTTATTCTCTGCTTTTTTGCTTTTCCATTCTCATTCCTATGCAACTCATACCGAAACGAATTTCACTCCTATGTTTCGTTAGAGAATCGGGGATTTTAGTTTAAATATATTTGAATGTCACATAGCAGATTTATTTACTTTTTAAAACATGCACTATCAACTAAATTGTGATTTTTCATCTTTTCTTGGAAAGATTTCATTAACTTTCCTCTTAATTCACCGTTTCTTCTGATATCCGCTATGAAACGTTTCCTTATTTTATTTCCTCTGTGAATGAGTTTCTTAAGCTTTTTTCAAGTGCGGACTACTTTTATAAATTATAATATTATGCGGATCATTTTACTCTTGTTCCCTTCGAAAGCAATGTTTTTAGCATATGTTGCTACCAGTATAATTATATTATTAAAACACAATTGATTAGAATTCATTTCATTTTATACTATTATTAAATTATACATTTTTCATGTTTATTTCATTTCTAGGATTCTTAATTTTACTAGCATTATAATTAGTTTCTTTCAAGCATTCATTCTTTATTTCATTTTACTACCATTACACTAGCTTCTTAGAGTAATGGTAATTATATTTGATACTTAAATGAAAAGGCGTACATGCAATTATATTTTTCCACAGTTTTTGGAATTTCGTTTACTGCTTAATTAAAATGTTTAAAAAATTTATGATATCAGTTTTGACCATTTCACAATATAAAACTACCCTATGTGTTATTATTAACAATCTAAAACTTTATGAAAAATAATTCTATTAAATTTTAAAACAGACTTAATAAATAATTTATCATTTTTATATTTTAAATATAATAAAGTAAAATCAAATCGAATTGATTTTACACTAAAGGCGTAAATTAATTAACATTAAATATCAGAAATATAATTCTTATTCATTTTTAATTGAGAAACTTAATATTTTTCTTCTAAAGATTAATTTTACTTCAGAATCAGTATTAATGATATTTAAATATAATTCTTCAGTTATTTAAAATGCATTTGTACTTACCTCTTAAAGGCTGTTTTGCGTCGAAACTGTTTATTGTGTTAAGCAATTTAAAACTAAAGCTCAAAATATGAACTTTTTTTTTTCATTTTCAAAATACGTTTAACTGCGCATCCATAATGAAATTCAAACAATCAAAATACTTCACAAAGCAAACAAAAACACAAAAATGACACAAAAATTTAAAAACATTGATAGGGAAACACTGCAAAAACATACATACACCTGGTTCGGTTTCTAAAAATTCTCCAGGTGGAAAAAAAAAAGGATGCAAAGCGACACAAAATACAAGGTAGCACAAAAGAAAACAAGGGATTAAAAATTGAGGATTTTCAGCTTCAATCTTTTTTTTTTTTTTTTTTTTTTTTTTTTTTTGGTTTTAAATATTATCAAAAGCATAAGTGTATGGATATTATATTCATTTTTCTAGCATTTAAAAGGCAATTTTAATTCCGATTTCCATTATTTAAAATTAAGTCTTCTGACTATAAAAAAATCTTCCTATGTTTGGACTTTTCAAAAAACATGTGAAGGTTTAATATGGAGAAAAAAGGAAAATTTCTTTTTTCCTCATTGTTTCAAAAATTTTAATTATGGAGCATAGATTAAAAAAAATAATATATATTACTTTTTCGCTAAAACCATTTGCAAAGAAATAAAAAAATAAACTTTCATGATGTTTTTAATATTTATTAGAAGTTTGTAATCGAAATTTACATGGATTTGAATGAATTTAATATGTGTAAACAGTGTGTAGGATAGCTTTCTGAACGCCCAGGTCACAGACGAAGGTTCAACACAGAGATGGCGATACAACAGCACTGTTACTTGTTTGCCCATTCGGGGGCTTTTTTCTGTGAAACGAAAAAGAAACATCATGTAACACACACGAGGAAAATTTCAGGTAGATACACATGAAACTAGAAAAATAGAGTTAAGTGAACAAAACTGCATTTATTTCAAAGATATTCCAAACAGGCACTGCTTTGCAGTTGTATGTGACTCTGTTTCAAGAAATCTTTTTGACTTTTTAACCAAATATCATATAGGCTGGATTTTGTCCTAAATACTCTATTAATACTACTTTAAAACTTATGTACTATTGTTGAGCATATTTAACTGATCAACTCTTACATCCTGAAGATTTATCCTACAGCCCTTTGTTTATTATCGTTAGTTTTGACGAATATTTATCGTCGTAGGTTTAAACTATATCCAAAATAATTTGTGACTCACAAACTATACTTGCGAAAACATGCATCGCACTTTATTCTACATGTACATCGGTTAATACGTAAGCAGAATTTATTTTACTCATTCGTGACGATTCACTTTATATTCAACCGTTTAATTTTTCATTTCGTAAAAAGTCTGAACAATTTAACTCATTCAGGTATAACACAGCTACTTTAAATCTGTAGTACCTTATTAGATTATGCTATAGTTAATTCATAATATGTACGAAATTTGAGACTGAATTTGTATGAAATGTGAGGAAACTTGCGAATCATTTGTGTACTGAAAATAATGAATCCCTTTTTTAAAACTAAATGAACTGATTATTTTTTTTTTCAGAAATGTATCTGCAATAGCTGAAAAGTAACGCACTGTTATCTTGCTTTCAGGTTACAGTAGCGTTAGAATGCACAAAAGTAGTTATAAATATAAATGATAATATTAATCCATGTGATAGGGTAAAGACAAATACACAGCACACAAAAGCGCTATAACAGAAGCTCATAATTATGATACAAACAAAAAGCCACCAATTTTTGTTACAACATTAAGAAAAGGAAATACTTAACCTGACAAAAGAAAATGAGACAATAAAAATAATCAATGTATTTATACTTTAAAACAATATTTGCTTATAAATTCAGATAAAAATTAGGTAAATGAGGAAGCTTCTCCTACCTCCTTGACATCTTCATCGAGCTTGAATTTCGTGGATGGTCCAACAGATTTCAGATTGGCTCTGAAGTCATTATCAGCCTTCTTGGCTGCGCGCATTAATTTCTCGAATCTAGGAAAGAACTCATTGTTAGAAGAAAATTAAAAATGATGTTTAATTTCAACATATTGGAATTTCATAATTCCAAATCCTCAAGTTTCCCGAAGATAAATAAAAATCCCAAAATTATTTAAATTAGGTTTAATAGCCTGCTTTTGTAATGTTTATAACGTGTTTTCTTATGAAAGGACAGGAGATTAGCGATTAAAGTCTTCCATTAGTTATATTTTTATGAAATACGTTCGACTTAAAATACTTCACTCCAGTCTGCAAAACATGTCCATTGCTTTATACAGTAACGAAACAAATCTATTTAGCTAAAAATCGACAAAATGTTTTCTTTAAAAAATCTGAAAAGTTTCAGATTTTAATCGTCGCCAAAAGAGTTAGTTAAGGTATTTACGTTCGTGTTAAGCTCCCAGTCTACCAATCTGCTGTTACACTCACTTACAACTTATTCGCACATATTCGGCTTATTTCTCTATCCCAAGTCACACATTACCATGAACATTATGCGAAACAAGAAAATATTTTCGAAAAACGAAAACTTACTTTCCATATTCGAATCGGGATACTTTCTTTAGAGGTGGCTTGATGCTAAGGGAAAAAAGGTAAAAGAACGTAAATCACAAGTACAACTTTCTATTCTATGGAATAAGAGCACGTAATTAATTATTAAGACTTAATTATTGTGATTTTAAACATTTAATTAACTTACAATTTTCCTCTCATGTCGTTGACTTGCATGTTAAGTTCATTAATCTGAAACACAGATCGAAAATTAGTTTCAATTAAATTAATTATATATCAGCAAATTTAATGCTTCACTTTTTTAATAAAAGGTTCTTTGATTATTATTTACGATAAAATGTTTTTTTTATTTATATTTAAATTGTTTGTTAACTTACTTTAAGAGTTTTTAACTTGATTTAATTTTGTAATTTTTAATATTATTTTTTATGAAATCGTTTTCACTGACTTTAAATCAAAAACAAAACGTAGAAAATTATATTATTATGGAAAGAGTTTCAAAATTTTAATTTAGTAAATGAGATTATGTGTAATGTGCAATTAAGTGAGATAAAAGAAATGAAAAGGGAAAAATTTTCAGAGTTAAGACAAATTTATTTCTGAAATAGAATTTCTTACATCTTACATAAAGATTTTGAAAAAAAAAAAAATCTCGGCGTAATAAAACATGCGAGAATTTAACAACATGCTTTCAGTTTACAAACTTGGCAGTCATTCCTACATTCAGTTCAAAACTTTAAAGTTTATAAACTTTAATAATAATGCATATAAATATTTAGATTAATACAGCACTTCACTTCAAAATTAGAACTACGAAAGTTTATAATTCTTGAATCACTCATCCTATAAAATGTAGTTGTTTGATATACTTGGATTAAAGTTCAGAATTTCTTAAAATAAGGCTTGTAGAAATATGTGAATATGTACACATTTTCTACAGTTATAGATTTTAATCTATACAAGTAATGTTACTCACTCATGGTGCTCATATGTTCTGGAATGTGTCCAAGATATCGACTGATTATTTTAATAGACTTAAGTGTCCATAATTTTCGTTAAGTGTCCATAATTGATTTGTAAAACGTATATATGTTAGCAATCCTATAAATTTTATTATAAGTTTTTTTAATTTGGGAAATTTCTTCGTCGCTCATAAATCTTGAAACATCTTATCCCATCAAAATGAGGTCAAGAATTTTTTAGAAGCCCTGCTATAGTTTATTCGTATTTTTACGTAGCAACGATTTCAATCACAGATTTAAATTTAAATTTATCAAACTTGTTTAAAAGTTTAAATTCCTTATTTATCACATGAACTTAAATTACTAAAAGTTTCAGTAAAAACTTTAGTAATATAATATGTCTTTCCAGCTAACTTTAATATATACTTTTCCATATAATTTCAACATACCTTTTCTAATTTTATTATCTTTCTAATTTCTGAATAGCAGAAGGTCTTGGAATCTCTTTTGTCTATTAGCGTGTTTTCTTTATTACATTTTCTGATTTTCTGAATGGCAGGATCTCTTGGAACCTCTGTTGAAGTTCTGTCTTTGGAGAATATTTATCACTTTGCTTTGTGTAATATTTAACTTTATTTAAGTGGGAAAATTTAAATATTCAAATAATCGTCTGTCAATAAACAGCAATAGTGAGTTCAAGTTTAAAGAATGGCTTTTTTTTAACTGTCAACGACGAGATTTATAATTATAAAGATATAATAGCCGGTTATGTTTGCACTTGTGTGTTAGCATGAAATATTAGTCTTAAGTGTATATTTATGGTATGAAAGTGTTTATTTATCACATTAGTTCAGATGGACGTCAAAGCCTCATTTATTTAATAATTTTCAGATAGTATGATTTCTAAATAATCAGAGAAAAATATTTTTATAGAGCTGGATAATTAATGCTGAACTGAATGAGTTAAAATAATGAGAGTTATTGTTTTATCTTTTATTTCAGTTTACGTTTTAGATAAAACTACAAAAAATGAGTAAAGCTCTTTAGTTTATGTTTTACCTTTATTTCTGACTAAGCCTTATTAAGCGTTTTTACAATTATAGGGAATGCAAGTAAATACTAGTTTCGTGATCACATGTGATATTTTCCTGAGTTGGAATGGAGTATCATTAAAACGTGCACTGACCTTGTATTCCTTATGTCTTGATTCATATTCCATGTCGTATTTTTCACCTTCCAGTTTACCAATGCGATCATGATACTCTTTGCAGATTTGCATTAGTTCGGCTGCAAAAAGCGGGTACAGGGAAAAAAAGGCAAAACATAATAAACTGCATTAAATCCAGTTAAATAAGCGAATGGGTTAGTAAGCGATTAACAATGATTGTTGAAAGCACGTAACAAAGGAAAAGGAGCACTGAGGATTACAAAATGCACTGTGACATAAAGCTCGTGGGCAGAACTCAAAAACAAAAAGCCACTTGCGAAACACAAATCATACTTGAAAAATTATTCATTGATTCTGTTTGCTTCAGTAATTCAGCATTGCATTCGTAAACAGTTCATTTTTGTCCGTCCCTGTGTGTTGTTCATATTGTTATTTAAGATGCATTCTCAATACCTCCGGGGACGAAAAGGGACATTTTACCTAATTATTGATAAGTAAGAATTGATCAACATTCCTAAATTGTTTTAAGTATTTTAGAAGAGTATCAAAAAAATAGGTTGCTTTTATTATAATTAGAAAGTAATTTCGATTACACTGTATTCTTTCTATTATGTCATATCTTTTTATATTCATTACTTATATTGATATCTACAGTTATTATTCCTGATAATATTCCTGATTTTGCTAATAAGATTACATTATTATCGAACCCTCCTGTGACAGCCATTTTCTTAAAATCCCCGTCCTTAAAAATGATGAATATTTCTGATCGATGTTAAACATGACGTTTGTAAGACCGCCTCTACAGAAAGCCTAAATCATCTGAAACCGTTGGTTGTCGCCTTATGAATATATTCCATATAGTTTTGCTAAAGTATAACTTTATTTTTTATGCGTCGTTGTCAATATATTTTGCTGTTATTGGCCTTTATTTTTGTTGTTCATTGCCTAAATACAAAATTTTGGCGTGAGTATTTCTTTCCTGGCGCTCAAAAGTAACAGTTTTTAGATCATTGTTAACAGAAGTTGTGATATGGATGGAAAATAAAGAAATTTTTTTGCTCTGACTTTAATTGCTCAAACTTTGTCGATTCGGAGAACCCATAAAACGATATATATATTGAGCCTCTGCCATTCGCAACGCAGTAAATGGTAAAAAAGTATTGTAAATTTATCTGTGCTGCGTATATTTTAAGAGAAAAATAAAAATAAAACCAATATTATATTCAATAACATTCTTTTTGTTACGCAAATATAAATAAAAAAAGCACTATTTGATTGTTTTTTAAGTAAAACATATAATATAGACTTTTTAATAAACAATACAATTAATCTAGTTGAATTTTAATTTTGACTTGCAGAACCAGTAGACGCATTGAACTCGAAGGTTCCGCTGAATATAGTTTCATATCCATTGGACTGGGACGATCTGCATTAGTTCAGAGTCGTATGTTAATTTGCATTTCACACATAGTATTCACAAGGTGTAGATATATCCCGAAATACGATATAATGATATAAATGGCAAGGTGTTGTCGATAGCAAACAGCATAAATGAATAACAGTTCCCAAAGTATAATAAAACATCGAACGACAAAAAACAAAACAAAAAAGTGCCAGCAAAAAATAAGGTAAGTCATCCAAAAAAAAAATCGCAGAAGCGTGAGTGCCGCAGCTATCTGCCAATCAAAAAGGAAAATTAACCATTCAAAAAATCTATTTTCTTATCAAATGACTCATACCACAAATTCTTTCTGTCTGACAGCGTACTCCAGATCATACTTAGCATCCTCTAGCTTCACGATCCTCTGATAGTATTCTTTGCAAATAGCCTGTAAGGCAGCTGCGGCCCAACAAGGTTGCGCGAGGAAATGGAAGTTGTGGAAGAGGTAGGGAAAACGAAAGGTGAAAAAAGAAGAGGAATTATTCATTTGAGAAGATGCAGAAGGGAAGTTATTGAATGAAACATGAAGTCAGAGCGAAATGGAGAGCTCTACTGAGATAAAAGTAATTGTAAAGCCGTAAAATTTCCATATGCAAATTACAATTCTGTTCGTAAATAAAAAAATAAAAAGCAGAAGACAAAAAAACAAAATTTCAAAACTATAAGAAACATATATGGAAAAAAAAACGACAAAAAGGCAATAAAACTCAAAATATTAAAGGTAAAATAAAAAATGAGTAAACAAAAATAAATAAAATCTGTTTAGAAATATTAAGAATTTTTTAATTTTAAAGCTACTGCAAGTTTAAACAGAAAATTCAAAATTCATTAAATCAGTGCGTATTTTTTGGGTTGCAATCATCTTTGTAATACTGAATATTTATTAATGGGTAGTGAAATTTTTTTACCAATAGTTCTTATTTCAATGAGTCCGTTTTGCTATTTATAAGTCGATGAGACGTTTTACATTTTTAATTGCTGAACGTAAAAAAATTCTCATTTAAAAGTCATACCTAATTACTGTCCCCATTATTTTATTAGAATCTAGTTAAGAATCTTCAGAACAAAATAATTCAAAAGTGGGGTTGGACTTAAGAAAATTATATATTGCTGCATGAAAAACAAAGTGGATTTATTTGATGTAAGAAATTGTAAACATCTGAAAACTATTATGTTAAGAAGCTTTATTTTGTTGCTATTATAAAAGAAGAAACAAAAATTCTTGCTATAAATTAATTTTGATTAACTTTTAATATCTTTTTTTTTTCTACTATTTATAGAGCTCTCAATTTCATTCTGTTGATAATGCAACTCTGAAGTGCTTTGACTACCGATATTCCTTTCAAGCCCTATCATGCTTCCGTCGCGTTTGATTTTTAGGCTATATTTTTGGACATTTGGTACTTCTTTGTTATAGCGGCCTCCAACTATGTTTGACGGTTTTAGATTTGCGCCAAGATCTCGGCTATAATTTTGTTAAGCTCATGAAGCGCGAATATAAAAATAAACAACACAGTACATAATAATAACAATAATACATGTCGTTTCCTAAGAATGATTTCAAGAATCCTTATCCTTATCTTGCCCACCAGCGGCCGAGCGGTAAAGTTGCTGAACACTGGTAGTTCGGTCCGATGTTCGAATCCCGCGAACGGGCTGGCTGCATGGGCGTTTTCGTGGTTTTCCCCATGTGTAACGTGTATACGAGCCAGTTTCCCTTAGAAAGTCCTCCACGAAGGCATCCCTCCTCTTAGGCAGATAGCCCTCGAGGCTTTGCCATAATCAAACACACACACACACACACACTTATCCTTATCTTCATTATTATTATTTTATCGCACGTAATTGTTCCAGTCAACTACAGTACTTTCACACATATTAAGTTGTGTGTCACTCCATTTCATGGACGTCAACTCCTCTGCTGAAAAATACATAAATCTAATAGCAATGACGAACAATATTCTGGAACCACTGAACGAATTTCCAACACAGAGGCCCTTCATCTTTTTTTAATTTTTAACATTGCACCTCCAAATGCTTTCGTCGTTAACATAGAGCTTCATGTTGCGGCCATTTTCTCATACTCGTTTGTCAGGTAAAAGACCTCTTTCTTGATAAAACGATATAGCATCCATCTCATTACTTGATAAATTAAAGATTGTTAACGTCATATTCGATGGACAAAATGAATATATTTTAAATAAACAATGCAAACTCGAAACACCTCACCAAAAATGAATAACATAAGAACACGTGGCGACAGTAAACATGCAACAGGGTTGTAATATACTTTTACTTGTGGAGGTTTAAGAACACGCAACCAGATTTTGGCGAGATAGCTCTTGATCGGAGATTCAATATCGGGGCCAGCTACAACAAAGAAGCACCGGACATTTATAACATATCTACACCTTATTAATTTCGGTTATTATTACCAATAATATCTAATATCAGATGACCTGTAAAATATTTTCTATGAACAAAACATATCAATAAATCCATGATCAGTTTCATTCGCAATGTCACTGTATTCATAATCGCAATATCATTGTATTCCATAATGACGTAATCTCTTCGAAAAAATTAATATCCTTTAACGCAATTTTAAAAATTCATGATGCATTGCTAAGTACAAATAACAATTAAGTTAGAATAAAGTTAATAGATCTTCTAATTAAATGAGGTGATTATATAGTTCCGTGGCCATACATTGGCAGCGCCTTTGTAATGAAAGATGTTATGGCAAATCTCAGAATATAACTCAAAAACCAGAAAGCTTTAATCCGCAAGCTAAAATAAATCTTACAATACTTAAACAATTGAGATAAGATACTATATCTGCTTTAAGGTGTGATACAAAACTTTGTTTCAGTTATAATGAATCAAATACACTACTTTCGTCTAAAGCAAATGCAATATATTATTATTATTGCGCATAACTGCATTTGGAATACTTTTAACTTAACGCAGTTTATAATTAGTACACGACAAAACAAAGGGCAAGGTAAGAAATCCAGAACTCAAAGCACTTTTCATGAAGAAAATACTAAGCACACTTTACATTTAAAACATATACGTATATGAAGAGTAAAAATACTAACAATAATGATTACACAAGCTGAAACATATACAAACACATTCATAAATAATACTAAAAAATAATATTAACTACAATACTGAAACACGTTTTAAAACAAATGGAGTACAAAGCTACAGTTTGTGTCGCTTTGAAATGACACAAATGGAATACAAACGTACAGTTTGTGTCATTTTGAAATGACATCGACTAAATGTGCAATTCGGAGAGGAATGATTTTAAACAATTACTAAACTAAACACAAATGATTATGCTCTATGAACTATTCTATGACAAGCACTTTGGTATATCTGCATTTGAACATACACAACTAAAATTATAATTTCTGAAACTTTGTTGAAAATTTAAGAAAAGAATTCTATTTGATTGACCACTCAAATAAATGAGTTCAATCAGTTACTAAACTAAACAAAACTGATTTCTTTTCTAGGTAGTATTCTATAACAAAAAATTTCCTACATCTGTATTTACACAGACACGAAACAAAAGACATGTTCTGCCACTTCGCTTAAAAATTTTAAAAATTATGTTTTACAAATCTCTCTTTCAAAAAAACAATTTTAAAGTATTCATTTGCATTTCTATATAAAGTAACAAATTAAGTAAAATGGTTCCCTTATTCGAATGATTTTAATGACTAAGTTCTAAGATAAAGAAAGTTTAAAAGAAATCAAAATGAAATTAGAAAACAAATCACAAATTATAATGTATCAAATTGAAAATATATTCCGAACTATTTCGAAGCAAAATTACATTTGTACTCCATAAATTATATACATATTTTAAAATTCTGGGTTTAGAATTACCAACATATTTAAAAACAATTTATTTGAAAAAATAAAGATCAGGTATTCGTGTTATAAAATAAATCAGACGCTGTTTAATGTTTCACAATGAAATTAAATTTTCTTCTTAACTTTAAAGGATTGACTTAAGCCGAGTTTCTTTGTCTCAAGTTTTGTTACGTAAATATTATAAATCTATAGATAGTAACTAACAGCGACAGACTATTGTACATAATTGTACAGTTTATTATCACGTTAACAAATGGACGTTCAATTTTCACTAAATACAAACTCAACAATAAACGTTTAGAATTCTAGAGATATGGTGAGATTTATCCGTTACAAACTGGGGCATTACGTCCGCTTCATCTGTCATAGAAGTACAGTTAAGGAATGAATTAAATATATCTTTAAATACATTTAGAGTTCTGTCCTGTTATTTTATTTTTGTTAAGCGTTTTAATCATTATTTTGTAAGTTTTATCACGCAAATGATAAATAAACTATCGTTTGATCTCGGTCAGTAAACCTTTTAATTGGATGTCTATGCTATAATATGAGAAGTACATACACTTACCGGACAAATATAACAATAAAATAGTTATAAAATAATAATTCATGTGGTTTGAAAAGTTTTTTTTTTTAAATATTTGCTTTAAAATTAGGTTTGGTTAATTATAATCATTTTCCATTTTAATTAGCTGAAGTAAAGTAATCTCACAACAGCTGTGATGGAGAGCAAAAGGCTCAGGATCCACAATCTCAGAACCTCGGCAAGGAACAAGATTCAAACATCTAAGCTATCTTTACAACCGGAAGACACAACTGGAACTCATTCATTAGAGGCTGGATGGATCCTTGTCAAAAATCCTACTTCGAGAACCGAATAAGGAAAAAAAAAAAGCGTCTTATCTCTCTTAACAATTTTCACTACGCATAGTGAAATTTATTTGTTCTTGATTTTCCTCACTTACTGCTTCATTTTTGAAATATTCGCCGCTACGGTTACAGGCTGAATTTTGTTATACTAATTATAATTTTAACCTAGTTATCATCATTTACCTTCATTGATGCCATCTAAGTTTTTAGGAGGTCCACACCTCTCGGCAATAGTCCTCTTCCTTTCTTCTGCTTTTCTTTCTTGTTCTTTCTTCAATTCTTCGGCGGCCTTTTTCCTCAGCAGGGTCTACAATATACTTAACTTTTAACTGGTAGAATTACAAAAGTATATCTCGCCTCAGCTTAGTAGACTTTTTTTAATTATATTTTAGTTAATTTTCTTCTCTAAAATATATTTATGTCGTAATGCTCAAATTAACTAAAAATAGTATTTCGTACTTACCCTCAGCTTCTTCTTACGGGCAGGGGTCATGAAACCCTTTTTTCCGCCACCCTTCTTGGCCTGAGCCGCAGCTTCTAGCCGGGCTCGGACCTCGGCTTTCTTCCTCTCCTTCTCAGCCTGTTTTCGTTTTTGTTCCTATAAAGCAAAAGAATCAGTATAATAAACCATGTTTTATTAAAATAGATAACTTAATTTACTTAAGAACTTATGTAATAACAACGTAAATAATTTAATGAAAATTTACTAATAAAACTAAAATTCTGCTCCGTATTCGTAATTTAACACGGCTTCCAAAAAATTTAGAAAATTAAAAAATAGCGAGTTATAAATTGCGTAATCCAAAAATGGGATTCAAAATTCCGAATGCAGTAGCCCAAAAAATTACCCGCCGATACTGTTTTTATGACTATCCAAGACGTAAGGAAAAGTATGAATGTTCGGTAATCGTGAGTCATTATTTACACAATGATTTAATAGGAAACTTGTTCAATATTAATAGTTTTCTCTTTGAAGCTGTTCCATATTTACAACGCAAGTATAATAGTTTTCGTTCCTCATTCGGCTAAAAATTAGAATTCCTTATGTTCTTATATATAGAGAAAAGATAGCAAAATTGGACAGTGTTGCGTGTACTTTATCGTTATTTTATTAAAAGAAGTCTATCTCTTACAGAAAATAATTCATTAATAATAATTTATAAATCTATGTTACACGAATATTACGTTATGCATAGTTTTCTGGGACTTGGTATTATCCGAGTTTTCACGTAACTGCGGAATGTCTTGAAACCTAAGTGTTACTTAAATGAGACTTCCTTTATCAAAGCATGCAAAATTTCTTGAATTTTTAAGTTCTGTTAGTGATTTGAAGCATTAAACACCAATAAGATTTGAAAATGATTCCAACTTCTGAAAGAACGTAGATTAATGAATTTTTATCAAACGTCGCAAGGTATTACTTTTTTACATATCTTATTTTTATTTAAAAGACAAGCACGCCTATATCTTTAAAGGGATGTATGATATGAAAAAACTATGAAATTTATAGTTTATAAATGAAACCACTTGTAAATGTTTATGGGGCTGCTTGCGTATTTCCCAGTTAAACAGTGGCTACCATCGAGCCAAGAAAGTTGGCGGGAACTGTCCTAATATTGCGCCAGTCGTTTCTGCAGAATTCTGAAGGTTAGGTTATTTAATTACGGCAAAGCCTCGAGGGCTATCTGCCTAAGGAAGGGATGCCTTCGTGGAGGACTTTCTAAGGGAAACTGGCTCGTATACACGTTACACATGGGGAAAACCACGAAAACACCTATGCAGCCAGCCCGTTCGCGGAATTCGAACCAGTGTTCAGCGACTTTACCGCTCGTCCGCTGGTGGGCAGAATCCTGAAGAAACTAAGTCCTCTTTTTTTAGTAACTGCTTCATTTTTACTCTTCATAAAAAGTCTTTCGTCGATTTCTAGTTAATTTTTAGGTTTTCTGATTTTACCGTAAGCTCTGTTTAGAACGCTTAGTGTATAATTTCCACGCAGGCAATTGTTACAATATATTACTGTTTTGTCGCCCATATCCAGCTATTCTTTTCTCCATTCAACCAATGTTAATTCTCTCGACCAGCTGTAAATGAACCGGAGTGCAGTCACAAATGTTGCATTGCCATTGTTTACCCGTTTTCAGTACTTTATCCATTAATTAGTACACACTGTTTTGAGAGTAGGACACAGAACTGAAAATAGTCCACTGCTTGCTATTCTGTAAAAGGCAGATCTCAAATTTTAATCTTATCCGCATCCGAAATGCAAGACAAAAGTCAGAAAATAATTAATTTATATTCCTTTTCGTAGAAACAAAAATTGGTTGACTGCTAATCAATCGAGGTTGCATCATACGAAAGCGCAGTTATTCTGAATATGTTGTTACGACTTTCTTTATTCATAACTAATGACAAATCGTGTTCCTTGGCTACAGTTTCACGGTCGACAGGATAATACGTAAGTATCATATTTGCTTAGTATAGCCAAATAACTTCTTACAATAGAATATACTACTAAATAATTCAAAATTGTAAAATTAGTTTAAATTCAAAAGTATTAGAGGCTGCTTTTTCGTGTCTAAAAGTGAAGTTTACTTACCTCACTGTAGTTCCCAAGTAGAAGAAGGTGTTCATGGAAAAGAGAAAATTAAATATTAGTCGTTTATATAACATGAATTTCACAAATGAATTGAAATGAAAGCTATGAAATTTTTAAAAAATGTAATATTAGCTACATAAAGTTAAAATTAGGTGTATATCTGAATTATTAAATGCATTTAAAACTAAAAAATATGTTGGTATCTGCACATTTTTCTCCTTCAGTTAGATTTCTTAATCAAAGGTACACCAGACTGAAAGTCAAAGAGGTAGTGCTTTGTTGATATCAAATTGCAGTTATCTCTATAGACTGCTTTATAAACTATAGCTATCTCTACAGCAAATCTGTATAATATTGCTGAAATGATGAAATTTTTGCATGCATCAAAATCCACAATATAAATTACTAGAGGATTTTATAATAATGTTAAATAACGTCATTACGTCATAAATTCTCCTCATCAAAGATAAACAGTAATTTAAATTTGATTGAATATTTTAACAATTTCTTCACTAAATATTTTTTTAATATTTTTTACAAAATTAAATATGAATAGTAGAAAAAAATGTCATAAATAATTATTTCTTTATTTTAGTATATGTATTATGATTTTTCATATTTGAGAAGCAGGAAAAAATAGTTGATATCTTGATGTGCCTAAAAATTAATTTTAAAACTGATATAATATTTCCATAAACCCATGTGTTATAAGAGATAAATTCAAACAACGTAAGAAATATCTTTGATACGTACTCTGCCATATTTATATTATTTGGGGCCCAAACTTACTGGACCTGAAAAGAAAACATAAATTATTGTAATAAATTCCTATGTAATCTAAAACATTTCAAGAATTTAATATAAGAAATTTTCATTTACTATGAGTATTTTCTGTTTTGTATACATAAAAATGTACACTCTGCACACAAAAAAGGAAGGTGACAGTTTTATGTCTTTCGATCTACTGGGTCGATTGACGAAATTTAACTTGCGTTTTTCATGTCTCGAAAGCGCGATTTAAGTATATATATTAGATTTATATACAGCATTGTTTTAACATAGGTATTTCGGTATTCGGTGTTTTAACATAAGTATTTCGGACTTTTCATGAAATGACAATTTATTTCCATATTTTGACTTTATGACTAAAATTATGCCCAAACATTAAATTTTATAAAATTTGGCGAGAAACTTGACGAGATATGTAAAAAGCTATTTGTTACCCTTTTTTTCAGTTTGTGCCAATAATAATTCATTTGGCGAAATTCTTAATTTATAGTAACCTATTTCCCTTTCCCTTTTCTCTTTGTGCACAAGACGGAAAGGTGCATCGTTCACTGTTTCAAATAATTTTAACAAAGAACGTAAACCACATTTGGCGTTGTTAGCTCTTCTAATAAATATACCAAGTTTCAAAATGCATTCATGTATAAATAAATTCATGTATAGCTTCGGAAATTTTGAATGAAAAGAACTCTGGAAGTATGCCTAGAAGTAAATCTACTTTAAGGTGATGGCGCAAATTTTAAGTTATAATTCAAAATGTTTTCGAAAAATTTATAAAAATTACTAATAAATGCAAATTTCTAAAATAAATCAGAAAATATTTGCGAATTTTATTTCTTTTGAACCTAAATTTCGAATTGTGAAAGAATGAAACAAGTGTGTTTTTTTTTTTTTTTTTTTAAAGAGAGATTAATAATACCAAATTCAATTAACATTGAAAAGCTAAAGCTTTGAGAGTTACTTTTTTGAACCTACTGGCTCAATTTTTTTTTTCAAAACTTGCCACATTGGCATAATTTGAGTCATGCAACAGAAATATGGAAAAAAATAAGTATGCCATTTGAGAAAAAGTCTAATTTTTTATCAGAATACCTATGTTAGAACAGTGGTATATGCAAATCTAATATATATCCTAAGTCGGGCTTTCGAGATACGAAAGGTACAAGTTAAATTTCATCAATCGGCCTAGTAAAACGAAATATATAGAACTGTCACCATCTTTTTTTTTTTTTTTTTTTTTTTTTTTTTTTGTGCAAGATGTACGTAAAAGCGGTGAGAAACAGGCAAATGTTTTTACAAGCACATGGTATTTAGCAAAGTAGATAACTGGAAATGTTTTAATATCTCGAATATTTACTTCAAATCTTTCAAACCAGAAGTTATCTAATTGTGTTGAAAATTAAAGCAAGTAAAAAACAGACATTAGATTAACAACATCGTCATCGAGTTACTTGATGCATTTGATATAAGCGAAATTCCAATTTAATACATTCGAATCCAATCTGTAACCCCTTTCAAATATAGATGAATTGAAACTGCATAATATTCATATATCGTCAATAGTAACATTCTATCTCCTGTCCATTTATCAAAGTATAATTATATCCTGCTTCTACACTGAGCCATTTTGGAATATATGTCGAGTTTGACATCGAAAGCGCTTACTTAAGACGGTAAGATAATCTGTGCAATTAATTTTGAAAGAGCACTGGTGACTAAGTCTAACCGCAGAATTTAATCTTGCTTAGTCGTTTAATATCGGAATATTTAAAATATATTATAATAGATTCCTTAAGTAATAATTAACGTGTTTTCTTTACGTTACATTTCGAAAGGAAGTAATAGTTCTGTAAATGGCAAAAAGTAAATGCTGAAATTTAATATTTAAATTTTAATCTAGAAATTTATTACTCCATACACTATGCGTTCTTATTTCTTTTTACCTATTTATTTAGTCTGCTTTGACTATTCGTATGTACATAATTCTTTTAAATAGTGCATGAATTTCCCATATTATCATATGTTTTACTTAAATTTAAATTATTGGCATTTTTATTTATTAATTAATAATAATGACTTGAATTTATTACACATATCTCCCATTACCATGTATCTAATTTAATAATTAAGAGTAAATTAATTACTAATGCCTAAATTTAACTAATTATTGCTTAAATTAATTAATTGATATTCTTGAGTTGAATTTATTAGGAAATTAATGCTCAAAATTAATTGGACTAAGTAACATTAAGATTATCTAACTCGCACTTAAATTTAACTACGAGAGCTAAAATTAAATTGGTATAACTAAGTAAAGCTTGAATCAATGAACTAGCACTTCAATTTAAATACAGCAACATCAGGCAAAGCTTTGGTTTATCATCCCATCTAGACATGATCTTGATTATATCTTATTTACAGTTTCTGTTTGTTGTAATGTATAAAATTCTTAGAATCTATATATTTGGCATCCTCCTTTTCTAAATACATTCAAAATTTTAAATTAACTCTTCTGTGTGATTAAATTTTCTCTGCCCCTGCCTTTAAACTTCTAATGCACTTTAGATTTGATTTACTTTTTCCACATTTCCAATTCAAACCAGGCACAACAGAAGACGTGTTGACTAAAACCCACTCTCTGGCAAACTTCCTGCTGCTCCCAAAACGAAGTGAATTCAAGAATGCTGAAAATTCAAAAGCATTAAATTTATGCTGAACGAAAGATTTCCAAGGATTTTTTCAGAATTTGCACTTTTTTGCATCTACAAAAAAAAATATCTGGCTTTTCAGCCAGCAGTTTAAAAAGCGACAAATCTCTAAGATAAATTAGAAATTTTTACTAAAATTTAAGTAAAATTGTTTACAACTGCATTATCTCGAATATTACACTAAAGCGAATACTATAATGTTTATCTATATCGGCATAATGCATTCAGTAGTATTAAATAAAGAAGATCGTTATTTAATCTTTCAACTTCATATTCGCAACAGAGCTGTGTCTCCCAGTAAAACCAGGAGACACGACTTTTCATCTCCTGATCTCCCGGTAAATTTCAATATCTTCTCTCCCTTAATTTATGGGAATTTGGATCTCCCACTAACGCTGAAAGGTAAAGTCACTGAACACTGGTTGTTAACCTGGTTCGACTGCAGGCGAACAGGCTAGCTGCGTGGGAGTTTCCGTGTTTTTCCCAGTGTGTAACTGAGTATAAGCCAGTCTTCCTGACAAATGTCTCCACGAAACCATCCCTCCGTTTAGATAGATAGCCCTAGCGTGCTTTATCACAATCAAATAACACAAAATTGAATTTGGGTCATTTCTCTTAAAATATTTCTTGATGAAATGTTGGCCATTAAGATTTGAAAAGAGAGGAAATTTTACGAGAATATTTTAATGGCAGATAGCTAGCACAATTTTTGTGATTCAATATGAATTTTTTTAATCCACTAGTCCCTTTCCCAGCCATCCCCTTGAAATAGTTATTATAAATGTAAAAAATATAGAATGGTTTTAATGAGTCCAGTTAGTAATTAATGTTAACAGAAGTGAAGAACTGCATTTACGACTTTTATATCACTTAGTTTCTAATGAAGAACTGACAGATTAAATTTTAAAGCAAAATTAAATATCTTACGCCTTCCAGAATGGCAACAGACGGGTTCGTGAAAGATTAAAATATTTGATTTCGGGCAGTGGCAATGCATTTTTTTTAATCGCCGAGTTTGTCTATAAAATTCGAAAGACAAACAGTCTACCCTTTGCCGAGTGGCAACACATTTCTTTGAAATCGCTAAGCTTTTCTGATTAAATTTGAGACAAATATTTTCCAATCTGTCCAGTGGCAGTACGTTGTTTTTAGATCTCCGAATTTGTTAATCAAAATTTCATTTAATTTACAAAATATGAAATAAATAAAAACAAATTCGAAATTTAAAATTCGAGTTCCGATGTGAGCATTTTTGGGTGGAGAAATACTATGTGTGTTTAAATTCTGGTGGTTCTAGATTTAGCTTTTTCAAAATGCGTGGAACATACATACATCCAGATTCTTAACTATTTAATAAATTCAAAAAGTTCTATATTTTACAATTGTAGAGAAAATTGTAACATATAGTGTGTCAGTATGGGCTCTACGCATGAAAAGACGAGAAATCAAGTATCTGTTCAGCATATAGAGACCCTTCTTAGAATCTACGGCACGACTTCTCTAAATTCAATCAGTATCCTTGCAGGGATTTTACCTTTGGATATAAAAACCGAAGAAGAAGCAGTTTGTCAACTATGTAGCCAAGCAATTGCAAAAGCCAGCAACTACAGATGATGAAGTATTTCAACCAAACGAATATGAAAAATAAACGCTACATTTGCATATACATCCGTCACAAAAAGAAATAGGAACCAAAATCAAATTTAACAACATACACAGCATATAATACACCTCTTTTGCCGAATTAGAAATTTATAAGACATACTGTAAAGAACTCTATAAAAACTTAATATTTAATACACAAATATTTGTGTTTAGTTTTGCTTTTAATCTGTAAATCGCGTATTACAAAATTTAACCACATGATTATATGTGCGCATTAATTATAAATTTTTATTTTATCGTGTTTATAAAATCACTCTACTTGACTTTTCTTCCACGTTGTCAGAGTCTAAATTTTAAGAAAATTACAAAATCGAAGCAAATTAGCTAAAATTATAACTGAGGTAAATTTGTAATAATGAATGGGATGTTAATAAATCAAAACTTGTTATAGACCGTTCAATAATCCGAATTATCCGTACTATCCCCAGATCAAATTGTTACTTCGGAATCCATCAGAAGTTCCATCACAACGAGTCACAAATTCGGTTTTTTGGTATTTCAAGGATGGCAGCTAAGTCACAAATTAACGACCATGAGCATACATTTTCTCTAGCATTCTTGGAAAAAAAAGACTTTGCTTTTTTATCTATGTTAAATGTTTATTATATACTGTTATTTGTGATACACATAGGATAGTCTCAAGTTGTTGGAACTAATTTCACTCATAAAGTGTAAATAATCTAAGAAACATATTCAATTAAATAAAAATAAGAAATAATCATTACATCTACATTACACAACAACTCATGCAATTTTTGGCATGTGTACTAAATATTAAAACACTTTCTGCATATGCAGAAAGCCCACCAGCGGACGAGCGGTAAAGTCGCTGAACACTGATAGTTCGATCCGAGGCTGGAATCCCGCAAACGGACTAGCTGCATGGGCGTTTTCGGGGTTTTCCCATGTGTAACGTGTATGCGAGCTACTTTCTCTTAAAAAGGCTTCCAGGAAGGCATCCCTTCTCTTAGGCAGATAGCCCTCGAGGCTTTGCCGTAATCAGATAAACTGAAGCAAACCATATGTATAATTTCATTATATATAAAGAGAGAGAGAGAGAGAATGAGAACTTCCGATAGATACATCATTTCTTGCTATGCATTTCACAATCTTTTAGGTTTAATTATTTAAGTAATTTTACGAAGTATTTTCTCTCTCCTTTCCGCGGGAGCACGCTTGACATGTATTCGGGAGGTCAGGAATTCGAATCCCGCCGAGAGTATTGCGGATTTTTTCTTTTTCCTGACATTGTTATAACTTACTGACTGCAAAGCTTTCATAATTCTTTATTTTAGCTGGACAGTTGCTAGCTCAGTTGTTAGCGTAAACAGGATATTTAACAAAGTCGCACATAAAGAACTCTGGAAGGATAATGCCAGGAAACCGAGGGGACCAAAAACCTAGTCCACCATGATTAAACATGGCTGTTAAAAGAAAGTTTAAACATAGGCTATCTAAACATAATTATTTTAAAGTGATTGTTTGCAGTAGTATTACTCAAATTGTTTTATTTATACTTCTGTATTCTTCCCTTTTGAAATAATTTTTGTTGCGATAATAATTTGTTTCATAAAGGTACGTAGATAGCAAAATCTATCTAATAAAATTATATAATAATGTAATATATTTAATAAGCAAGAATTCATTAAACCATTGTCTATATTTTATTGGTTAACAGCATGTATACTAGTTAATAACTTCAAGCTAGTTTTCATAAAAATGAGAAAGATTTTTATTTTCAATTCACTAGGGACAATTACAGCAACCTGGTTTCACATAATTAATTTGTGCGAAGAGTAATTCATGAATTAGTCTTCAATTTACAATTCTTTTTTAAAAGTAGCTGCCTGTGCTCAAATGAAATATATATATATATATATCATACGTTTAAAAACTTCTCGTGGGTTTAAAAATGAAATCTACACTAACTTAAATTGACGTTATTCTGTTAAAGAAAAAATAATAACCTAAAGCTAAGTTCCAAGAAGATCACTAGAGACGGTAAGAAAATAGGGGAGCGATGGTTTAAAAATAGAATGAACATGTTGTTCCTCTTCCTGTTCGCTAAATAAGGTTACCCTCCAAAACGGTTTTTTGCTACTTTAGAAAGGTACATAGCTGAAAAGGATCAATGAATTTAATAACATCCGACAAAATTCTCACTTCGTTACTGGATTAGGAAATTCAGATGACAATGCAACCCAACTAAATTCTTTTTAATACTTTTTCCTTCCTATTTAGAAATGTACGGAAAGTCGATTGTATAGTATACTGTTTCAACTTATCATCTGAGAGTAAAATTTAAAATGCTTGAGAATAGCTTAAAAAATTTAAAAAAAAGCTTTAAAAAATAAACATTATAAGCTTAAGAAGCTACTTCTGAGTTAAAAAGCTTTCGTGCGTTTTTAAATTTTTTGAAACATAAGTACCTTTTTGGCCAAAATAATTCATAAAATATGTCATAATGTAAAATTCTTTAGAATTCAAAAAATCTTTCATTCTTTCTTTTCATTATTAGATTAGGTTATTTGGTTTTAGTAATAAATTATTATCTGAAGCTTTTAAAAAGAAATTTTTAGCTGAAACAAATTGTGCTTACCTTATTATTGAATTATATTTATTATACTCAACAAATTTTATGCAATCTATATTTTCTCCTTTTCACTTAATTTCTCACTCTGACTGGCGAAAACAGAAAATGTAAATATTACGCTATGGCACATTTTATCATAATTAACATGTTGGAAACATGTATCTAACATTTGGATGCGAAGGAATCTAAATTTTAAATTTTAATGTTTTTCATTTTAAATTGTCCTACATTGCCTTTTCTTTTATTAAATCATGAAATGAAGTTATTTTTTTCTGGTTTTGTTTATAATGGCAAAGCACACGAGGGCTAAGTGGAGGAATACCTTCATGGAACACTTTCTAAGGGAAACTGGCTCGTGTACGCGTTACACATAGGGAAAATCATGAAAATCCCCATGTAACCAGCCCGTCGCCTGCATTGGAACCGTCATCGGAACTATACCAGTGTTCAGCGATTTACCGCTCGGCCACTGGTGAGCCTTCTAAAAAGAAAAACGGCAGCGAAAGGGAGAGTTTTGGCAGAAGCTACTTACATCATTGCTCACAGGCCTTAAGTACAATTATGATAGTATGAATTAGTTATAGCCTAATTTTGATCGACGAAGGATGGTAATGTCTGTGTTTTCCCAAAAGTCTTTCAACAGGACTCCCTTGCCAACAGATTTTCAGTACACTTATTTATTAAGCGTGCTCAGTATCTGAGTTAAGTGTCTAATTTAAAATGCAGTTTACAAATTATACCTTAGAAACAAAAACAGATTAATATTTTCCTTCTCTAGTAAAAAGTATTAAATTGAATTTGTGCGCATCTGATACATAAATATATTCAACTCTTTTTAGATATAATGTTAATATTTATAAGAAAGGTTTCTTTTACAAACTGAGAAATATAAATAACATTACTCAAAATGTGTAATTTATATATACAAATATCCTCCCTCTTTGTCTGTATAGCTATCTTTCTATCTTCCTTTAAATATGCGTATATATATATATAAATTAAAAGCATTTAGAGACAGAGAAATACACATATGGCGTGCAAGGTAAATACATATGTATGTACAAATATAGAATCATGCGTATCATGCTACAGAGAGAAATGCACATATGATGCATATTAAGTACATATGACCTCCTATATGCATATATATATGAAACTGATTTCACTTAATATACTTTCGAGTAGCTTAATTGTACAGATACATGATAATTTTCTACGAGGCAAGCAAACCTAATTGTATGATGTTTCTATTTTTGTCGACATGTGAGCTTTAAATATGAGCCGTTTAACCTTAGGAAATCCTGTGCTAAAGAATTCTTCTTAAGTCAGCTCAGAAAAATCAAATAACGAGCTTAAACTAAACTAAACTAAATCCTAACGTTTTTCATTATTCTGCAAAATATTTTTCCAATTTTTTTTAGAGTTATGCCCTACAGAAGTGTGGACTCTCTGGACATTGTTAACTATAGTGGTGCTGGATCCCCTGGACACGTTGTTATACTTTTCTTCACAGTTTTTAACGGGTGTAACATAAATAGGAACTAATTTCCTTTTTCCTCCATTTCCTATATTTCTCCATTTGGATAGCCTTCAAATGTTTTTCCAGACTCCAACCTACATTAGTAATTAATCCTCAGCAGTCATGTATTCACTTAAGTGCAAGAAGTGTTGCAACAGTGCTTTATTTCGATATATCAAGAGATGCCCAAAACATTAGCTTACATATTAGCGAGGTGATTTTGTCCAAGGTTCCGTTGTTGGAGACTGGAAGGCAAAGCCTGACGTTTCGTGACATGTCCATACCACTGTATAGGATGACCGTATCATTGTAAGGCTATTTTACAGATATCAGAAGTTTTATGCAATTTTTTTTAATTCTTTGCACCGTCATTGAGAATAAAATCCGGATTTCAGCTTACCGAACTGATATACTGACTAAAACGCCATAAAAATACTTAGCAGGAATGTTTTCTAATTTTTAATTTCCACCTACAGCAAAAGAAAAAAAATAACGAGAGAGAGAGGACTCCCAGTCGACCATTCAACATGTCCAATAATTATCGTCCTTCACCTTTAGTTCAGATGCCGGTATACATTGAAAATTTCTTAAAGTTTATAATGGCTTGGCTGCGAACTGAATTCAGGTCTTCCAATTATCAGACTAATATGTTGACCGTTAAATTACAAAAGCTTGTGGGAAGAAACATTTCATTCCTTAATTTTTTTTTCCCGAAGGACACTCTGAAAGAGCTTACGCCTACGAAGAGTAATTGTTCTTCGAACAGTTTGTGTTTTAGCAAGTGTATTTTGTACCAATTTAACCAGTATTATTATTGAATCCTTTGCTTGTTAAATAATACTGTGCTTTAAAAAATGCAAAAACTCATATTTATCATTTACTACTTCATACTCGCTATCGGTTAGTATTCCCAAAAACGGGCTTGAAAACCCAGAGATATAAAAACAATTTAAAAGTTCTCGCGATAAATTGTTTCCATAGATCTGGCTTTTCCAGGCTATCATACTTTTATTTTGCCATCCGCTTACTGGAAGCAAAACCTGTTTGAGATATACTTAAATATATTTATTCCTTTAAGTAATCGTTTCTTTGGTGGTCATGAATATGGATAGAATATGTTGTTATGGTCTCTCTACCAATGACAGAGTACTAAATTTGTAAAGGTTATTAGAGTTTTCTGAATAAGAGGCATGAAAATGGCCAGTATACCTTCGTCGGGTTTCGAATTACTGATTGAAAGTGCTATCCCTGGAAATCATGTGCGGTAATTGCAGTAATTACAAAGCAACCTAATATTTTACGCTTAGTATCAATATTTGTTTTATTTCTGATATCCAGGGGGGGAAAATACACTCCAAACTAATATTTTAGAAACTGAAAACTTCTATGCATTATATAAAATGTAATATAAAATTATGACTTGTATTTAATAATAGTAAACATTGTATTAAAGTGACATTTTCATTTAAAAAAAAAAACAAATTTCTTCATTTTTTTAATAAAAAAATACATAAAAGTGCAACATTCAACTTTTTTATTGCATAACGATCTTTTTTATCTTCTTTTTTTATTGTAAGTGCAAAATTCAAGTCTGATCTTTAGGTTAAAGCCGAATACCTATTATACGTTTCCTTTAGTGAGAAGACAATCGGAAACGTAGTAATTAACATTAAAGCTAGAATCTTTCAAAAAAACACTTCGTAAAAGAATTGTAATATTAAAAAGGATTTTAGCATTTTTTCCGCTAAAATGTAAATAATGAATGATTGCCTCCCTAATTCTAATAAAGAATAGCTAACAGCTAGTCGTATACAGAAGGGACTTTAAAATTAAATATGGTTTTGAAATCAGATACAGTGTCTAAATTCATTACCGTAATGAATATATTTCAATATAAATGGAAACATTTGATCACTTTAACATATAAATAAAGAAAACCTAATTAAAATTAAAAGAATTCATATTTTGAGTTTTCGGTTAAAATTACAGTAATGACTTACAGTTAAAAACTAATAGAAAATTATTGAAATTTTTGTAAAACATTGAAATACCACATGCGTCTACTTCAAAAATAGTATGAATGCATTTAGATCTCTTTTCCCTGAAAACTTCAATTATAAAAATTATTGCAGTAACTTGAACAAACCTATGCTTCACATATTTTAAGAAAAGCATGGACTGTTCATCAAATCAAAGAATTATTTTACATCAAAATTACCTAATAAATGATATTATGAATACATTTTATTGCTAGCATTAACTGTGTAAAATTAACCTAAAAATTATCAATCTTATAGTATAATTATCTTACAATATAATTTATCTAACAAATAATTATAATAACAATATTTACAAAAATATTCTTTCTGATAATTATAGGAATTTTTAAATTAAATTTATTTAATTAAGGTAAACATTATTAAGAATTACATACGTTATTTTAAATTTTATTACATTAGTTAGAGTTATATTCCTGCATTCGAAAGAAAAGTTGAACATCTAATAGCCAGGAAATGGTCCTAATTCTCAGAATTGACAACTTGCAAGGAGGCGTGTTGATTAATGCTGTGGTAGTTCAACGTAATCCAACGGATCGTAAAAAGGAACAATTAAACTATAAATGTTACTCATGTATATTTAAGATATTAATAGTACTTCTTTGATATGTAGGTGAAAATAAAGCACAATTAAACAAGAAGAAATAAATAAGGATTAAATCAAAGCAGAAAAATTCAAGTAAGTCTGTTTATGTAATTGTTAATAATATAATAAACGCATCTGATGTAAAGGTTTTTTCATATTCAAATGATAGCACAGAATAGCTTAGTATATTGTATCGTACAGTGGTCTGACTAAAGATTATCAGTGGAAATTGTATAAAATGGTACAAACTTATTATTTGTAATAAACCAAGAACGAAGTATGCGCATATATTTAATGCCATTCAAATATTCAAATAAAAGATTTTGCAAGCGATACAGGATACTGTTAAAATTCTTTTACATTATATCAAATTTAGGTTTTAAATTCCTGCATAAATAATAAGAATTTGATTAGTACTTATACTTTAACTAGATAAATTATACTATTATTTTTCACAGTTACTTTTGCTAATCAGTGTTAACTACAATGCAAACCGAAGCCTTAAACAAAGAATAATTACATTACGAAGATTACACTATGTACTGCACATTTTATTAAGATACGTACTTAAAGATCTATAAAAAAATTAGAGAAAATTATAGAAAATTTATACAAATTATAGAACATCTTTATCAAAATTTAGAGAGTACATTTTGTGAAAAATATTGAATTTTGGTTTTGTTCACTTCCACAAAACAACTCAATTAAGAATTTAATTAGATCTAAAGCAAATTAGCAGTAATTGAATTCTGAAGATAAGGTTAGGTAATTATTTTAGACAGAAATATTTTCCCTTAAAGATTTTTTTAAGTACTCACCATTGTAAAACTTATTATACTTCTAAAACACAATTTATCTCATATATATTGTATTATTTGTTATTTAACATAAATAACATTTTAATGCACTTCTAATTTCTTTTAGGTTTTTTTTAAGTTAAAATCACAAAAATTAAAAATTTAAAGTAACCACATTTAATTATTGTCATTTTAGAGATTAGTCTTGTAACTACGCAGTACAAATGAATTCAAAAAAAAATTGTATGTAAGATAGTTAATAAGTATTTCAAAATGAAATTTAAAAACACTTGTTTGTTCTAAATCATTGTATTTTTTCTCTTATAGGACATGACTGGATAAAATAATACCAAAACAAATTACCAAAGCTGCAAGTATAGCTGCAAAATTCGGTGAGTAAATCATTAGCTGTTGATATAAATTAAATTTCGTTTAAAACATTTATCACCTTCTTTATACCCAGCTTGAAACAAATTATCCCTTCTCACTTTTGATAATGATAACTACGTGTATAGATTTATTTTAAAAATTGTTTAATACGGTACATGAGAGCGTTATGAATTTATCTGAGTACTTTTTTATACGCTAAAACCTCTTGCTGAACTCAGTCTACCCGACAACTTATCCTGCGCATCTGTATATTGTAATAAACGGCTACTACAAAACTGATTGCTACATTTAAACTGAAGTAAGAGAAAGTCAAATTTTCGGTATTTACCTGCCAAAGAAATGAAGGAAAACTGCGAGGAGTACTATGAGTGCAAGTCACTTGTCCCACACCAAGGAAACTCCTAAAGAAATCTTTAGTTTCGAGAAGACTTCTCAGGGATCACTTAGTAGTCTCCTGATTGGAGGAACTTTTCAGCCAATCTTAAAAAAGAACACACTTCTCCCCCTAACCTAGGCATCGCGTAGCGTGCATGTATTCTTGGGAGATGGAAAATACCACTACAGAGCTATTCCTTTCTAGAAACATTTGGAAATAAACTCGCCCTTGCTCTAACGAGTTCAGTGGGTTACAATTCAGAAGCTTTTTGTTACCAGTTATTTTAACAATGCTCTATAGCAGAAATTAAGTACTTGATCCTATGCAAACGGTATGCGTTCATTTGTATACTGTAAACAGAAATTTCCAGTAATACTTTTCAACTCCGATTGAACCGAAATTAAAGAAAATTTACAAATTTCATAATCGCTTATTGTTGCTGAATAGTTTACTTTACATTGTTTCCGGTTGGAAGTATATATAACAAAAATTATGAAATTTTTTCTAGTTATTAGTTGATAAGATTTCAATTTAAAAAAAAAAAAACTGAAATGTTTCCGATTTTAACGGCTTTCTGAAAGATTTTGTTAAGGTTTTTTACGCTCTCGCTGTCCTGGCAGTATATAAGAGTATTGTTACACTGTTTTTTTTTTTCGGGGGGGGGGGTCTTTTTAGCTTTATTATTAAGCATCATTTTCTTTGCACTTGCGGAGCCTATGCAATTCAACAAAAAATTACAAAAAATTTTTAAAGCAGAATGCAGTATACATTTAGAACTCCCGATGCAGCTTAAGTGTTGGCAAACACGTTTTTTTTTTTTTTTTTTTTTTTTTTCAGTCTTTTCTCAATTTATAATATTAATATTTAGTTTGCTTACTAAATTGGCTTTACAAAACTTCTTTTTTATCTTTTTATTATTTACGATTTGTGAGTTTATTTTGTTTATCAAGTATTACGTTCTTGCCGTTTCGCCATATAAAATTCGGTTCAACAGCAAAATCACAAAATATTTAAAAAACAGCATATCTTTAGAATTTTTTATAGATTGTCTCGCGCACAAGAGATAAAAATGTTTTATTCCGTGCAGTGTTGGCGTGAAATCATTGAGCCCGCTTTGAAATCATTGAGTGCCCTCTTTGAAATCATTAGCTCGCTTTGAAATCATTGTGTTGATCAAAAATTCGTTAAAGTTTTACAAAATTCAAATGAATAATAAAGCAAATTTGAAATTCAAAATTTTGGCTTCCAGGAACCCATGTTCAGGAGGAGGACTATGTTAATCAAAATTAGATGGCTGAAGGTACCGTCGATTTTTTCACTATGTGAAAAACATACATACATTCATGCAGATTCTTCATTATTTAATTTCTTTAAATATAGTACAGGGCGATAATCTTTGGTGGCAACAATTTGAAAAGTGATACATCGTTTTTAGGATTGAACGCAAAATGCCATTTCATGTAATATTCCATTTGAGACTAGCGTCCCTTTTGGGCTAATAACTGAGTGGAATATGTTTTTTATGTAAGTTATTTAATCACGATATAATGTAGACTACAGTCTGGACGTTTCCTGTGTCTTTTAAATTCATTACAAAAATCGCAGACATTAAAAATTCAAATAAAGTTCGTCTACCTTGTTCAGTGACACTCTAGAGATTATATTTATGAATGTGGAATAAAAATTAATTTATTAAGGAAAAAATTTGTTTGAGAGTGGATGGTAAAAATCCTTCCCTTTAAGAAATACCTGCCCAAAATAAACGATCTAAAAATCCTTTTGCATTATGCATCGGAAGTCTGATAATCTATAAACTGCTAGTGTTTTAGCGATGCTGTATTATCAAATATGCTGAATTATCGGACTAAAATTGTTTATTGTCCGCAAAAACTATTTTTTTATTTTTATTGAATGTATAAAGGAATGGATAGTTTGCATGCAATAATTACATAAATATAGTTAATGAGTAAAACTTGTTGGTAAATATACTCGTATTTATTCTATAATTAAATTATATTTACTCAGCTTTCCTTTATGTCGTTAATATTTCCAGTACATGAAGATCTTTTTAAATAATGTTCATGTGTCCCCTCCTTCAAATATTTCGTTCTTTTCTTTCCCTTTAAAAAAATCCTTAGAATATAAATATTCATTTTTTTTTTCAATATTTTATTTTCTAGTTAGCCCAAAGGGACAATTTTCCCAGAAGGGCTATTAATTTCGTTTTGGCATTTCGCGTTGGTTCACCATAAAATTCTGAATCACTTTCAAATTGTTCCCACCAAATATCACAGCCTTGCATTATATTGAAAGAAATTAAATAATGAAGAATCTGCATGAATATATGTATGTTTCTTGCATTGTAAAAAACCAATGGTACCTAGAGACATCAAATTTTAAATAACCTAGTCTTCTACCCGAACATGTGCGCCTGGAAGCCCAAATTTGGAATTTGTTTCATTATCTATTTCCTATTTTGTAAAACTTTAACGAGCTTTTGATTAACAAACTCAGCTATTTCGAAGCGTTCTATTCACATTAGTATCACGTGCATCTTCAAGCCAGTTCCTATATTTACATTTAAAATTTTGAATAATTCCTTAACCCGCAAGTTGCATCTATATTATCCAGCTTTTGTTGAATTATTAAAGTCACGTTATAGAGACATTAGAATTAATTGGAAGCAGGCAAGATGAAAAATATGCAACGCGTTCGTCGGGAATCGAACCGCGAACCTCTCAATTACGCGCTGAGCGTGCAGACCACTACACCACGAAGGCTCGCTAAGAAGGCGTGAGAAATACCTTATAATATGTTTCCGGTTTTTTTTTTTTTTTTTCCCCTTATATTTTTATAAAGTTCCGAAAACATTTTAAATAAATAAAATAAAACAAGCAAATGCTATATAAAAGCTTTGTTTTGAATAAAAGACTAGAATTTCTGGGCCTTTCCGAATATTAGACACCAAAATGCTAATGGCAGAAATGTCTATGAAATGGTTTTGCTTATCGGGTGTGTCGACCATTACACGCCGGACTATCCAATGTTTACTAGAGCTATATTTTTCATGAACTAGTTGGTAATTGAATAAAAAACTAAAAACGTACGAATACTTGTGATGTTTGTCGAAACGTGAATGCAGTTATCTAAAAGACAAGCACCAAACATACTTTGATTTCGAAATATATATAGCTATAAAAGTTGCTATAATGGCATTCTTGCATGTAAATATAGTCAAGAAAAAAGGAAAACCTGAATTCGTTCGAGCTTAATGCACTTGAAAGCACATAGCTTCTTTTTTACCTAAAAATAATCACTGAAAACTAAATATGTACACCAAATAAATTTGATGGATATTCATGGAAAATCTGGTGATATGATAATAAATTAAAAGAAAAACAATAAAACATCCTTCGGCTAAATAATGTCAGTTTAAAACGGAAGATTTTAATTAGTATTTCCATTATTCACTAAACACGTTTTATGTCTGTAAAAACATAAAGTTGCTAATAACACACTTCACAAATGCTTACAGAACATACTACTATGAAACCTAAAAACTCCTTAATCTATAAGAACGTAAGAACTTTCATAATGGCATTAAATTTCACTTCATTCTGTTCACCTTGCACCATTAAAAAGGAATAGTTCAATATTTACCGTCTTACTGAGCCGATTGATGGAATTTAACTTGCATTTTCGAAAACGCGACTTAGAATGTATATTAGATTTACATATAGCAGTGATCTATCATAGGTAGTTTGACACAAAATCTGACTTTTTCTGAAATGGTATGCCAAATTTTTTTCCATTCTTTGTTTTGTGCACGGTGTCCATGTTAGATTTGAATTACTCTTTCTGGAGCTAGAAAACAATCTATAGCATATTATAACAATCTATAACATCTATATCATATTATTGCATTATATAAAATATTGTTTTTTTGATTCTAGAGAGCATTAGTGTTATTGCCATATCTTATTCTCTTTCGAATTATGTATTTGAATTGATTACTGAAAATGACTATTGTTTGCTCAACGCTAATAACACTTTCGTAGCTCATTTATAAAATTACTTTTTATTCTTTTAATCTTAAAAATTGTACCGTTTATTCAGTTATTTCTTTCTTGAGATTTTCGTGTTTGTTATGTATTGAAGGAAACAGATCTTGTTTAAAACAGAAAACGGTTTAAGCAAAAATGTTTCCTAATAAAGAAAAATTGCAGATTTTAGTCATTTAAGTATTTCGTAAATTTTCAGGAATCTTTTATCCTGCCTTTTTTCTATTTACAATAGAACAATTTACAGATGAACATTATTGTCTGAGTATCATCTTAATGCCAAATAAGCATTTAACTAAGTTTATTGTACTTTACAAAGATAATGTTGTCTCTGATTCATATTTTGGCATATTATCCAGGTGAAGAAATGGAAAATTTTCTTGCAAAGAATTTGTGTAAGGTGCTGAAGTCACAATTCGCATTTTTGCTTTCTTCATGAAGACACAACAAAAACGGACAGTTGTCTATAAACAAATTGTAAAAAAATTCTTCACATGTTTATTTAACATCATATCGTGGTTATCAGTAGATCTAACCATGCGATATCGGTCTAGCAACATGGAGAGATACCTTCATTGAGGATTTTAAGACAAAACTAGCTAGTAACGGAATATCTGGAAAAATCAGCAACAAAAATATGTATGCTGCGACACTGTTCAACTCCTGGGAAGTGAGCTGGTGAAGAACTATCAGAATTTCATAGCTCTGACAAATAACTATAGTTATTAATAGTTATCATAGCGCTCATATCATACAAATATACTTTATCGGAAAACTTACTCTTGGAATATCATTTATCTGTTTACGTTTATGCAACTCTGAAACACGTATATGGCATTCTACATAATAATAGATTCACATACTAATTTCTAATTTTTTCAGGCATATGGTATATATGTGAATAGATGTTACTCATATCTTGGGAATGTTTTCAAAGCATACACATATCAGTTGCCGGAGAAACTCTAGAACAGAGTTTTCCAAAAAGGTCGTTATTGAAACCCTGGGGGTCGATGAAATTTAAAAGGGGTCATTGATGGTCAAGGGGTCGATAGCCGAATGTATACCAGCAAGTGATCGGCATATCAAAATCAAACTGATTAAAATTTATTTATTAATAAAATTAATTATTTAGTGATATAAAGATATATCATGCAGTAAAGAAGAAATCGTTTAAAATAAGCGAAAATACGTTAAAGTCATTTAACGTATTTTAAAATCAATAATATTTTTTAAATATATAATTTTTTTGTATATATAAGAAGTTAAACTTAATATAAGAAATCACAAAGACTACAAAACTAGAATGGCAAACAAGAAACAGGTTGAAAGTTTTTGAACGAGGTGATTTAAAAATTAAATTAAGCAGCTCTATGCCAAATATTAAAAAAATTCCATCATTACATCTGGTCAGACATCATATTAATTAAACTGAAATTTTATGCAATTAGAATCTGTGATCTTCGCTTATATTCGTAAAATTAAAAAAACAATAATAATACAAAAGTAATTAAACATAAATCTAATAAACCATTTTTAAAACGCTTATTCATATTTTTAATCTAATTGTTATCTTTAAGCTTATTATGCGTTATCTTCAAGTTAATTGTGTACTATTCTTAATCTAATCGTATTCATTAATTTGTTTTATAATTGTGCTGTATATTATATATTATAGAGAAAAATGTAAGAGGGGTCGATGAAGAAAATCACTCCATTAATAGAGATCGACGCAAGAATAGGAACATTTTTTGAATAAATGAACAAACTCAGGACCTCGTATACCCAAATAGTTGCTTGAGTATATACTTTTAACTTCGCGAGTATTGGTGAGAATATATTTTATCAAAATGGTAATTATCTGACCACAATAATCATTCGACACATAAAAATCACGAACAAAACAAATCAGGAAAATCAAAACAAACTCTTTTGATTACTTCGTAAGCAATCAGTTTATACCAAATAAATATAAATAAATGTGTTCATTAATAGCAATTCAAATAAAAGTGTTAATTGTATTCGTCATTCAGAATTATACTCGTCTTTTTTTTTACATACATATTTTTCAAATTTCGGCTTTTTTTATTGGTACATAGATTCAATGTTTAAAAAGGTGTGCTTTGAAGTTGGCTAGCATTGTAACTTATCATTTATCCCTTAGACGCTTAACCTATGTCTTAAAAGAAATATATACTTCAAAGCATAATTAAATAAACCATTTAATTATCTTTTTGTTCTTAACTTGAGCATATCGAGCTCATATATGCAAAGACTTACGTATAAGCTTTTTCTTCAGTTGTAGAACAGTCTACAGTTTTAAGAATATCTTAAATAGAGGGTCGTTTATAGTCGGGTCAGTATTGCTGTATATGTTCATTTCTTCTGTGGTGTATTTTCTATAAAAACTTCTTTATAATATCTGTTAAGTTTATAATTAGTTAATATTTATTCATTTTATAAGATCTAGACTTCTTAGGCCACATAAACTAAACTATATCATACAAATGAACCTGGCAAATTCTCTGACAGACGAGAATTAAATACCAGCACAGAAGAAGAGTGAAAATAACGCTCTATTAATTCAACTCAGAACAGAAAGGCACGTACTTCGTGATTTACAATAACACCGACCACTTGCGGTGGAACTTAAACATTATAACATAAATAAATTCAATTCTAAATAGAATAGTGCTGGATTAGCACTTTAAGCTATGGCTAACTTAGGTTGACTCAGCAAAACCTAACAGGCGTGACAATTATCCGAAATGGCCAAGGGCCGTACAAGCGTAACAGCGAAATAAGCAAATAAACATGCGCTGGCTAGCGAAAACAGGCTCTGAATATACTCAGAGATTCACCCGTTTAAATGCTCCCTTTACTTAACTTAAACTTAAACCTGACGAGGAAATGCGAGGCGAAATTGAGGAGTTCAGGAACGATAACAAAAATCGGAATAAAATTTTATTTAACCAAAGAAAACCCTACAATTTAAACTAACGCATCATATTTAATCAAATAAGAGAATAATTTTCTCAAAAAAAAAAAAAAAAAGAGTCTTTTCATTCTTATTTCTAAAATAGTTTTTTCCTCCTAAGTTATGTAAAAAGTATTTAAAATTAAATTATATCAAAAACGAGACGGCCGAAACTGCTGCTAGTGTCTGCTTTTTTTTTTTTTTTTTTTTTTTTTTTTTTTTTTACTTTCTTGGAAATTTTGCGGTTTAAAATAAAGACAGTTAAGCGCTAGAGCTAGGTATAAAACGAAGCCAGATTAGTAAAAGTTGAAAATAATATGACGGATTTCACCAGAACAGTTCATCAAGCCAATTTTAATGCTTGACTTCTAGAAATGTCTCTGGGAAAGAAGCAGAAGGAACAAGTTTGTTAAATGATTGATCAGAAGTTATCTTGATGATATCCTCTTCCGTACGAAAGTAAAAATATCGCTACATAAATTCTGCAAGGCGGCAGGTATTTTCAGAAACTTGGAGATCAGCCATCAAAGTCCTTTCCCATGGGTTCGTTAAAAGATAAACGATTAAAACTCAAAACAAAAATATTAAAATAAAGCTTATTTTCAATTTAAATTAAACATTTTGTCTTCCCTTTTCAACAGCACGTGTTGCTTTCGAAATATTGCGGTTTCCGAAATAAAATATGAGGGCATTTAAAGAAAACATATTTTGCGAAAGAAAGAGACTTAAATATTAATAACTTCCATCCTAAACATGGTTTAAAGTGTTTCTTTCCTGACCGAAACGGCAATTGTTAATTAGTAAAATTCTGAATTATTTTTCTAATTGAAATCAAGAATTTCAATTGAAGATCAAGTGAACAACAATCATTTCCAAAATAAATGTTCTCATTTTTGTATGGTTACCAGGTTCCTTATAACGGCTTGAAACTCTTATTACTTTAGAACAGGCACTTCAGGGACATTTCTTTCCCCAAATCATGCCTCCCAAACAAGACAAAGACTGTTGCGAGAAAAAGGTTGAACACTCTAATTTACTAAAACCCTTTTAATTTACTAAATTCCTACTGTGCAATGGTGACGATGAACGTTACGATCGTCACTACGGCCTTGAAGTGCCCATTAAATAACAGACTAACGTCATTGACAGATTATAAGATTAATTTTCTACTCATTTTGAATTTTTAAATACTTAAGTTTCCTTCTTACTTTTCCAACAAAAATTTATTAGCTCTTTCAAAAATATGAAATACAGAAGTAAAAATATCCCTCTTTCTTTCTTGCGCTCCGAAATCACTATGCGAATACGCATTTAGAGCTATTAAAACATGAAAAACGCATGTGTGCGGTGTTATCGTCATGCGAAGATTTGTAGTTGCTTTATTTTCTACCACGATATTTTCGAACACAATGTTTTTTACTACAATATTTTACTAAAACTGCGATGTTTACTTTTTGCTTTATTTTCTTCCACGATATTTTGTACCACGATATTTTTTGCCTTGCGTTCTTTTCTCCGGTACTCTTTCGTCCGCAATTTTTTGCTACGATGTTTTCGGCGGACATTATCATATACAGGGCGATTCTAAATTGCTTTTACAAATTTAAAGGGGTGATAATACCCATCCAGACGAGCAATAATTACCATAGAGCACGGGGTCGCATTCCACACTGAGCGGCAGTAAAGAGAAATATCAGAATTCCAACCTGAACTTAGAACAGTGTTGGGAAAGCGAATAAACAAGACCAAAAGTTGCGCAATCAGATTTATCGTTCAGTAAAAAACTTACAGAAAGGCTCAAAATGCCAACCACGTGTGTCGTCGTCACATCATCGGAAGAAAAGACCGGCGCAACCTCCCGAAGATTCCTGGTGTCGTGTTAATTTTGTCCGCTGCAACAATGATTCTCGCCATGAGATCTTCAGCTGATTCCACAGGCGTCTCGTACACAAAAGATTTCATCTGCCCCCGGAAGAAAAAGTCCAGTGGGTTGAGGTCCGGTGAGCTAGGAGGCCAAGCCACAGGTCCGCCATGTCCAGTTCATCGTGCGGGATATGTGGTATTCAAAAGGTTACGGACCGTGAAGAAAAAATGTGTTGGTGCTGTCGTGCATAAACCACATGTCTCTGTCTGAATGGGGAGCTGAACAGCCTGCAATAAACTGGGAAGTACTTGCTCGAAGAAGATATGCGCCGGTCAAACGGTCTGGCATGGTGTAACGGCCTGCCAGGTAATTACCTATGATACCTGCCCTAATACTTGATGCGATGCTGTGTCTTTTTCAAGGACACCGTTTGCTCTGATTGGGTTTCTGCGGTACCAACTAAGAGAAAAATGTTGCTTCTTCTCAGTGCAAATTTGCATACGGTCAATTCTTGTAGTCTTAGGATGTAGATAGTATCCTTGTCATTGCTCGATGCGTCTCTACTTTCCTCTTTTTTCTGCCTCTCAGAGTGGAATGCGACCCTATGTTCTATGGTAATTATTGCTCGTCTGGATGGGTACTATCACTCCTCTTCATTTGTAAAAACAATTTAGAACCACCCTGTAGAATGCAAATAATTAAGAAAGTTTTTGTTTAAAAATTAATCATTAAACTTACGAATGAAATCTTTGCTTCTTATGATTCCGATTATACAAATCCCACACAGCAAAACGATTTGCATCCCTCGTAGAGGGCTCTGCATGGCGATACGTCCGTTGGACAGACAGCCCTAGTGGGCTTTGCCATAATACGGTTAACGGTAACCGTTATTCTTAATCCAAGACTTGCTCTAAAACAAAAACTCAAACGTCTCAGCAAAATAACTTACCAGAAATACAACCAGAAAAGCTATAATCTATTATCGGAGTATTCATCTAAACTATACTTACCTACAGTTATTCAATTACAAAACCAAAGATTTAGACTACCTATGCTTAATAACAAAATAATTAAAAAACGTCCAGTCGGAAACCTAGAATCCTGATAACATGCTTAAATGCTTTAAACCTATTAGTCAAATTTCCTCATTAAGCAATATCGCCGAAGTTATGATACTGATAAGGCTGCTGTCCTATACTGAGAAAAACAGTACAGTTTTTATAGGGTTTATAAAGGTTTGTTTTTACAATTTTTATAGGGTTGTGTATACATGCTTAGCATCCTGGATTTTACGGGATCATTACATTATGGCTGTATCCTGTCTTACAAGTGACAAAGAACGTCTGAGGCCTTTTTTATTCGTCTGATCAAAACGTTTTGACATTCATACAGCCTTTTCCTTGGTTCCATACTCTTTTATACTTAAATGAACGACATTCCACAAGCACTAAAAATGTAAACAGACTATCCTACAATCCTTACAAAAAATTCATTTTCCATTCATCCAAGCGCTTTAAGCTTGTATGCATGTATTGGAAACCTAGCTTGTAGAGTTAGAAAATGAGATTGGTATCGATAAATCAACCATAGTGTTCTTCGGCTAGGGAAAACAAAGACAGAATGGATTTTTATTTGCAAACATTCAGCAATATTTCTTTTAAAATAAACAATGCATTTATTTCGGAATGATTCTTAAACTTAATCTTGTATAGGCCCCACAAATATTATTTAAAAGTTTTTCGTAAAATTTATTCTGTCTTAATTCCCCTCAGCATTCATTCGAACAATAATAACTTATTTGCCTGCAAGATAGTGTCGCGTCTGACTTTCAATTATAATAATTCCTTTTGAAACTTTACTTGTAAAACCAATTATGGAAATCTAAAGGTTAAAAAATTACCGCATTTCGACAGATTCTCTACAATCACTTCATAGTAAAAAAAATACTAAAAATCTATAAAATGATACACTTCAGTTTTTCTTACAACCTTGCTCCCATGCCAGAAGTTCGTCAATACTCAAAACAGTTCCCCCGCTTCTGCAACTATATAACAAGTTATATAATATATAGGAACAACAAATATAGATGAGGCAACAATAAGCGCCTTCAGACAATCTTAAAGCCTCTTCATCAGCTATAAAAATATTCATTATGGCTACGAGTAAATTTTTCAATAAATTATTTACTAAACACAGTACAGTTCTTTTAAAGACACTTGTTTTTATTTATTTACTAAAATATTAACAATTTACAAATTAGTAACTGCAGAAACAATAATATATTATTGTCATTAGGAACACACTATTTTCTAATTTACGAAATAAATACGAAATTTATCAGTATTGTAGTTTACCAGTGTATCGAAAACTGCAGTATCAGCGATTAAATGCAAAATATTGTTTATGTTTTTAAAAGAAAACTAGCTAGAAACAGGCGTCTAAGATAACTCGTCTAATTCTCATGATGCTTTACGTTCAGGCACTTGCTGCATATTATTCGAAGTCTCCGTCTCTTTCTCCACACTTACATATGATTCATCTCCTTCATTAACCCCGCGCCTGTTGTGTGCGAGTTTTGTGTGCGAAATTTTCTTATCTATAAGACAAAAAATAATGATAAGCTTTAATATTTTAGTAAATTATTTAGATTATTTTATCTAATCGCGTAGTTTTTCTTGAGGTTAAAGGGAATTATTAGTTGAACTATTATTACACCATTTTGAATTATTGTTTGCTATACTGAGACATTTGAATGCTTAGCGTACATATATTAAATATGTACGCTAAATACATTATTAATATATGTACGCTAAATACATTATTAATATATGTACGCTAAATACAAGGTTGTTATTGCGATTTTAATTGTCACATTGGCGTGTTTCTCTTCTATTCTAAATAACTGATTATTTTTAATTTTCAATATACGATTTAATAATAAAACAAAAAAAAAGAGAAAAGAATATTTTTTTATTTGTACTAAAGCTTGAATCCACAAAAGCAGTCTGTAATTTTTAATTAACGCTGAACATCCTGTAGTCGTAGTACATTGTTTCAATAAAAACTGGTAAACTACAATTTTCGAATTAAGCTAAAATAATTTAATTATAATTTTAATCAAAGACACATCATGTGTTATGTGTCTAAATTTAATGAAATAATGAAATGGAACCAACAATTCAGGAAAAGGAATAAGGCAAATGAGATTTGTTGTCAGTTTACTTCATGCAATACTAAAATTAGAAAATAAATTAATTATTTTATCGTGAGTACTATTTTGCACATGAAATTATACTCATGAAATTATACTTATATTATAAGAGAAACACACTTCTTAATTACTAATTAAATAATGCTCTATCGTACTCCTTGATTTCTAAATAAAACGACGAAAGGGGATTTTTATCGAAAACTGAAAAAGCGAAGTATGTTCCCAAATTAATTATCATGTATGTTTTTGTCACTTAATACTTTTTCCGCTAAACCATAAACAGGGATTAGACAAATCGTGCTTTTGTTTATGTTATTTGTTAAAACGTTATCAATAAATTTCTCTACTTCCGCCAAGCCGTGACCTAGCACAAGAACAGCAGATTGCGTAGATGAGAAGTGTGGTCTAAGACGTAGGTATATTCACCCATCCAAAAAGCTCTGATGTCTAGAGAACAGCGAGCTAAGACGCTTTATTTTTAGATGCTGTGCAGAGTGCCTTATAGAGAGGACTATGCCGTAACCCGAAGCAAGCGGTGCTTCTCTGCGCAAGAGGGAAAAAATAACACGGACACAATCTAATTTGAGAACGAAACCCGAATTCTACGATCTTTGCGCCTCGTTCAATTTCGGTTTTTCTGTGACGTCGGGAAGTTAAAAGAAAAAAAAGTGAATAGAATTTCGACATTTTCTTCTTGTTATTTTAAATTCCTTGAAAGCTGCAAATTTACAAGAACAAAGTAAAAAATTGGAATTCCCAGGAAAATATTAGTTTAAATTTATAAAATATGCAAAGGAACTTCCATATGATATGATAAAAAAATCTTTCCTTCAATTCGAATCAACTAATTTTAAAATAATTGTTCCAACTAAATGAAATGCATTTGCTGTATAATTAGTGTATATTCCGGCGTATAACGCACACTTTTAATATAAAATATAAGAAGGAAATTTATGGGTGCGAGTTGTACGTCGGATATAAAAATAATAGATTTAAAAACAAGGAAAAGACGAGAATACAAAAATTATATTTCTACAGGTATCTAAAAGTTGTTTATTTGAAAGAAATGCGACATTCCTTATGAAGTTTAAAAAATTATTTATCTGATGGCATAAAAAGTTCGTCATATTCGCCTTTCGCTATATCTTCAGTCACATCATCGAATTTTGTTTCATTGCACCATCACTGTTAATCTGATTTATAAATAAGTAATCGCCTTCCGTTCCATGTAGATTGCTAAATATACTAGATTTTTAATGACTTTTGAATCATGTCGGGTTTAATTTCACTCCATCCTCTTATTATCTACCCACACACTGTTTCTAGACTGCCATGATGCATTTGGCCTCCTTTTCTTTTCTTGTTCCTTTTTCTTTCTTCAACGTTCACTTCAAAATCACGGCTTTCAATGACTTCAGGAAGAGAAAGAAAGCATCTAACTCCTAAATCCGCGAATTCATTCGGGTCGGAAGTGCATTCTTACCTCAATGACCTCCTCTTCTAGAAACCCTACAATAACATTCTTGTGCACATCTGAGTTGAATACAACGCGCAGACTTTGAAGAATTATTTACTCCCTCAAGCATTACCTCCACACAAAATTTGTTCCCCTTACATCTAATCAATTCTAATTGTACCATTGTACTAAACCCTGGGGAAAATCTTCGAATGTATGACTTCGAAAGATAAGAGCATCGCACATGTATCTTTCAGATTTCTTCATAAAGAAAAGGATGTGCATTATACGGCGAATATACCCAAAAAACTAAAAAATGTAGTTTGAAATTATAGGTGAACGTTATGCAATGGGGCGAGTTTGGTTATACACCGAAATATACGGTAAACATTGACCGTAGACAACTACGGAAGTGGTTGACACCGCTCAGGCGCTATTAGTTTGTCCAGAGTTCGACTCCAAAAGGGTGAATGATCTGGCTGCTTGAAATATTTATTTTTGTGCCCATGTGTGATGTAAGTTCACTTTAAAAAGTATAAGCTACTTTTCCTTGAAAGGTCCCCTTAATTCTTAGAAAATGAATTCGTTATCATAATCAATTTAATTAATCGTAACTGTTAATGTAAATAAGTAAGGAGTTCTAAATTACGAACTGAACATCTGAAAAAATAATGTTTTAACAAGCAAATATACAAATATTAGAAACTAATATCTATCTATCTGTATATATATATATATATATATATATATGACATTGTTTCTTAAAACGTGTTGAACTTTTTGGAACCACATCTCCTGGTAACTTTTAGGCGAGCTTACTACAATTTATATATATATATATATATATTGTATATTATTTATACTTGTCTGAATGTAAGATGAAGTATTTTTTCTTAAAATTGTTTCACTGAAAACCGTTATTAATTTTCCCTTCACAGTTCAACACTTTAAAATTATATTAAAATAATCATCTTTTCTCCCTTATCTTTTGAATGAAAAGCGAGTAATTTCATTTAAAATTACCTCAAGATGTGGTATTTAGGCCATGCAAATTTTTCTCGTTTAAAAACACTTAAGTGTTATCAAACTTAAATATATGACGCCGTTTTACAGCCAAGTCATCATTTTTCAATTGTAAAACACCTTCGAAAATGCAGCGTAATTGTATGCATTAACTCGTTTTACATTGAGGGTCTAAGTAACACTATATAACATATATTTTAAACAATTCTCTTTAGATCCCCTTAATTCGTTTTCTTTAGAAAGTTTTCCACTATAGTAAATTGGAAAAATGGCTAACAAGATTTATTCGCAAAATAGAAAAGTGGTTAAAATGTTTTTCACTTTTTAGTCCTTTTTCTATGTTATGCTGCATTATTTTATGTAATGCATCATTCAAAAATTAGTAGCTCTTTACCTTTTTAGTTAACACCTGCCATGGACTATAACGTATATGTTTGGAGAAAAATAAGCAATTCGTGTTTAATAATTTGTTTTATTTTCTTTTTAATGTTTTTAAAGAAGACTAAGACAGGGAGAAAAAATTACATAATGTATTAGGGTACAAAATTTTTTGTGTTTTTCAACCTGACTTATGATTATAATGCAGAATGTTCTTACTTCTGAAAAAAAATTAATAAATCTTCCTTCCTTAAAATTTTGTAGTATCTTAAATATTCTTTAAATTTTTAACTCTGCTTCACTAACAAAAAAAAAAAAAAAAAAATTCTACCATTACTGAGGCCTTTCACGTCCATCAATCTCGCAATTTTAGTTACTGATATTTTAATTCCTCTCTCCGCACATTCAAAGTCGTCTTACACACATGATCTCATAAAATTGTACTTGTGCCTTTTTATTTATCCCCAGTTTGTTCAACAGGTGGCGCTATATGACTGTTCAATTTAAATCTAATCCTTAAAAACTCCGACCAAGAAATTCCGAAAGTCCGTAGTGTCCAAAAACAAAGTGTTCGAAGATCTTTAATTAAACGCTGTAACACTACTCATATTATTACCGATTTTCAGACTGCTAACAGATCTATTCAAATAGCGTTATAACGATATTTGCTAGATCAGAGAAGAGATTTAAAAAATATACGGTAACAGACATATTATTAAAGTCCATAAATATTGCGAATTTCAAAATGACATGACTTACGTGTGTAAATTAGGCATTTCTCGATAATCTTTTACTGAGAAAAGAATGAAATAATCATAAATTAAAATTTTATCATCAGCCTTTCTTCTTCGACCGTCTTCTAGACTTCTATAATACTCTTATAATTTCTATAGTAAATTATCTTTAAACACAAATAGAAACAGCCAATGTATGACTTTAAATTAAGTAAAACTGTAAACCATTTTGGGGTAAATTTTTAAATAAGTTTACTATTTTGTCTAATTTTAAGTTATCTTTGTGTACTATCCAAAACTGAATTCTACTCAGTGGGGATATTTGATGTCATTTTTCTAGGAATAGATGGTCATAAGATTTAAATATCCTCACGAATAAATTCCATATAGTAAAGACGAAATTATTCGGCTTTTTTTAAATATTGCAGGGAATTTTACTTGAACAGAAATTTATGTAATGATGTAGAATTAAATATCTGCAATGGAAAATATAGCTGATGAAATTTTTATTGAAAGTTTGAATGTAAATGATTTGATTATTTTTAAATTCTCAACATAAAGGAACTTTGATCGTTATGTACATCAAATAGAATATAAAAATACACTCCCAGATATAATGCATAAACTTACATATTATATCATAAACGATAAGAAAAAAATAATCTGTTATTTATCATTGTCATTATTTTAAAGTTTCACTCATTATTTTTATTGGTGCGATTGTATGCTGCGTAAAAGGTTTGTTGAAAACGCGGTGTTTATAAATTTATGCGGATTTTCAAAAGTAGATTTTGAGCGAAAAGCATGATTTCAGATCTACCTTCTAGTCATAACAAAGGAATAAAAATTGTACTGATCATTGTTTATTTTACATACTAGTAATTAAATTATAATAAACATGTAATGAAACAAGAAAATCCAATTCATTAAAATTCTTGACTGAAAAGATGTATCCTCCAACCTTGATTTGGCGAAATATGATCCATTTGAAAAAATACTTTTGTCTTCCATTCATTTAAATATATTTACTTACTGCTGATTAAAAACATCATATTCTATAAAAGATAAGAGATATACTTATAATTCAATTAAAACACTCTTTAAAATTAGAATTTTCGTCAGAGAAAAAAATAATAAAAACCGTGAAAAAGAAATTACTAGCTTCCCTTCTTTCATATATCCGACATGTGAATATAACGCGAAATAATAGTAATAATATTGAATTTCTAGTCATTTGGTTTTAAAATTTTGAAAACAAGTTTGTTAATTTTAGCGTAAATGCTATTTACATACTAAAATTTTTCTTTCAGGGTTTTAAATTCAATTTGTGCTCCTTGGAGATAATATATGGAATGATTTCTTACTATAAATTATTATGAAGTATCAGAATCATATTTTCAGCAAAATCTTCTAATTTTCTTTTAATAAAACTAGTTCCCCTTCATATGTTTCGTTCCGTAATTATGTATTGTAATTTTATTAATTTCAAAAGAAATCCCAATTGTTGATCTTAATTTAGTCATCTTTGTTATCAGTTTTCATAAAACAGGATATAGTATCAACAATTAGCCCTTTTATAACCAAAAAAAGATACTTTTGTTTAAAAGTACCAAATATTTGTGTTCTGAGAAAAATGCATGTTAGTAAAATAAAATTAAAAAAGCAATAACCTTTTTCTTTTTTTATAAAATAAAATTAAAAAAGCAATAACCTTTTTCTTTTTTTATAAAATAAAATTAAAAAAGCAATAACCTTTTTCTTTTTTTATAAAATAAAATTAAAAAAGCAATAACCTTTTTCTTTTTTTATAAAATAAAATTAAAAAAGCAATAACCTTTTTCTTTTTTTATAAAATAAAATTAAAAAAGCAATAACCTTTTTCTTTTTTTATAAAATAAGCTTTTATTTAAAATGGATATGACAATTAATACACTAAAAGGTGAAAAATAATTTATCATGTAGTTTAGGAAATAATAGATTAAATAATTCTATTTACAGAATTCATTTATAATTTCATACCGCGAATAATAAAAGCATGGCGAGCCCATGATGAATTAAAAAAGATAATGGCTTATCAGTTTCACAATACACTTAAGAGATTTCGTTAGGTGCCGCACGCTTTAGTTATTCGCAATAGAAAATTGTGCGAATGTATCATTGTAATGATCCTTCGTAATGAACATTGACCTAGAATGAAAAACAGAAAAGTTTGGAATGCAATTATGATAAGTAATCAAAATTCTATGCATTCTATCTCTATAAATTTAGTTCCTAAGATTAAAAAGGGTTCATAAAAATTTACAAAAAGGCTTTATCAATAATGTTACGAATTTGTAAATAGATAGATAATTTTAGTGAAATTATATATAAAATTGTTGTATTTCTTTTGTATAATGTAATACAAAAATGTAAAGGAGAGAAGCTTACCGGAAAAGTAGCCATACAGGGGCCAGTCTAGATAACATTGAGTAAATGGATGTCTCGCCAATATCTCCAAACTGGCAACGATTTTGGGGACTAAAATTTTGCCGCTAACTTTGGAGATAAATCGCCAAAAGTCTCCAATCCTGGAGACATTTTGGTTCGGTTCCTGTATCACTGTAACAGTTATTATGATTGAATAAATGTAATTAATCACTATATCTCGATGGCCGTGTGAAAACTCTGTAAGCCCAGACAGAGCAGCTACTCTCAGTTATTCTTTTGTTGTTTTGAGTTGTTATTTCAGCATGAGAGTCTAGTGATGAGATATTTCAGGGTTACGTCAGCTTTATCTTTAGATGCACTTTGCAATACGTTATGTTTAACGTTCTTAGCATTTTTAAGAGCAACTACTGACTGCACTCTGCTATACTGTGACCATCTGTACAAGACTTTCTGTGAAAAATTCGAAAAATTCCAGAACATTGAAGTTTTTAAGTTTTTTTTTTTTTTTTTTTTACTTTAGATTTAGATAAAAGTAAATTTTACTAACCTATCATCGGATCTGTGAGCATTCCATCTATTACAAACTCGTATGCAAGCAACAGTATTGAAACTAGTCAAAATTTTGGTTTTAAATTTGAGAAAACCCTACAATAAAATTTATGAGTTGACAATGTTGTAGCTCGTTTTGACAGTTACATTAATTTAAAAGATTTTATTTCCAAATCCTGTCTGCTAGTATCAAATGGCGGTTTTGATCTCTGACAATAGGAATATTCAAGAGGAGACAAAACTGAACATTATTGAAAACACCTGTTTTAGACCTTATGTAGAATCGTCAGTTGGATTCTTTAAAGTTTAATACGAGCTGGGTTAAAGAATTAGACCTTGAACAGAAAACTAAATGAGTTATACAATAAGTAGTGTTCATGCGATGCGTGTGTTAATATACAAATAATTCAATTTTAACGACATAGACTGTATTAATTCATTACTGTAATGAACATTCGCGCCATGCAAGGCACCAAAAAGAGAAAAAAATAGCGTAATCTTAAAGCTAAACTGTCCTAATGACTGAACATACCCTCTCCCGGCATTGAAGGGTTACTTCAATAATTGCGTGCAATAATACTCATAATAACATACAAAGTTGTACAATTAAGACCTTATACAATGTAGCAATACAAATAATATATCTTAATTAAATACAATAATATTCAGTTTCCAATACAAACTTCTTATACACAATACAAGTTATATAGTAATAAGCTAACACACTTAACTAACTTAGGAAGCTTCTTCCTGGGGTAAAATTGCAATTTTTGTAATTACACGCTTAATGATGCCTTTTGCTGTGCGTATTTCTATTACTCTAACCTTACCGTCAGCTCCAGGAAAAAGTCTTGTTATGCACCCTAACACCCATCTACTGACTGGAAGCTCATCCTCCTTAATACTAGCATACCGATTTTAATATCCGTTTGTTCTACCTTCCATTTTGAACGCTGTTGTAGTGTGTTTAAATAGTTCCTATGCCAACGATTCCATATCAATTGGACAAATCTGGAAGTTCGCTTCCATCTTGAGAGTCTGTTTTCAGATATATTAATTAATTCGGGTTCTACTATAGCATCCAAGGGTCTTCCAATGAGAAAATGGCCTGGTGTAAAGGCCTCTAAATCATTTACATCGCAAGACAAGGGAGTAATAGGACGAGAATTTAAAACAGACTCTATCTGAGTTACTACAGTTAATAACTCCTCGACAGTCAGCCTTGCATTACCTATAATCTGCTTTAAGTGATATTTCACGGATTTAATTCCAGATTCCCATAAGCCACCAAAATTAGGTGTCCGTGGGGGAATAAACTTCCAAACGATTCCTTCTTCACCTAAATAATCTGCTAACTTTTTGTCAGGATTTCTAACTAAATTGTTCATTCTTTGCAATTCCACAGTTGCGCCAACGAAGTTTTTTGCGTTGTCTGAGAAAATGATTGAGCATTTTTCGCGTCTAGCAATAAATCTCTTTAAGATGGAAATAAATGCGTCAGTGGTGAAGTCACTCACTAGTTCGAGATGCACTGCCTTTGTTATAAGGCAAATGAAAAGAGCTAAATATACATTATGAAGAGTTCCTTTCCTCTGTCCCTTGCACCTAATGAAAAATCAGCAATGTCAGACAACACTGTTATCTTTGTGTAAGTAGCTGGTTTCTTGATCGTTGATTTGTATAAAAAACAATCTAACTTTGGATTCCATAATAATCATTAAGTTTTGATGCTCTGATCGTAATTCGATTACGATCAGAGCATCATCGAAATGCGACGATATCGAAAAATACTTACTGAAAGAATATTGCTCTTGTCCATCCGGGAACTGCAAAAGATCAGGGTGATTAGCACACCATCTGTGCAGACGGCATGGCATTCCTGAACGTGATAATAGGTTAATCAATTGCAAAATTCTTTAGCCTCTATTAGAGTATGGACTCCTATGAGTTCGTCATCGATGTAAAAATCTCTTTTTACAATTTACGCTGCTAACGAAAAATTGTTTCTCTCGTCCTCTGCTAATTGGTTAAGTGTGCGTGGTGCCAGATATGGTGCGTTGGAAGTACCGTAAGTTATAGTCTTCAGTCTGACTTTAACTGGTTCTTCTTCACTACTCTTCCATAAGATGCGTAATAAGTCTCTTTGATGTTCTTTAATCAAAATCTGACGATGCATTTTTACAATGTATGCTGTGAAGGCAATTTTATGCGTTCGAAATCTGCAAATAATATCATATAGTTTGTCTTCAACTAACCCTCCATTCAGTAGAATATAGTTTAACAAAATTCTAGTAGTCGTAGGAGCAGTGGCATCGAACACTACCCTAAGTTTAGTGCTAGGTTTATCTGGACACCTGAAAACACCATGATTAAGAAGATAATATGAGAAACTAGAGCTATCCCTTTCAGCAATTTCTTCGGAATGGCCTAATTTATTATATTCCTTAATGAATTCTTCGTATAAGGGTTGCTCTTCCTCCTTCATTGTCATTTCCACTACATATCTGCCGTCCTCTTGCCTCCTGTGTGCACAAAGAAAGTGCTGTTCACAAAATGCCTCTTCCTGACTCTTCAAGTTTTTCGCTTCATTAATACATTCAATCTCGCAAAATCTTCTCATGTTGCCAGATAAATGATCCACAGTTTCAACAAACCCTTAATAATTATCAACATTGCCTTGCTGCGGCAGGCGTACTGACCCGCTAACGATGTATCTAAAAACTGAGTGATGGAGAATCAGGTCTTGCATATTTATTCTATTTGTTCCCAGTATATCGAAAAATAATTCGTTAGATAATAAAACATGTATTTGACCAGTTTATAAAAGTCTGGATCAGCTAAAACAATGGGTTGCAACTGCTTAAGATCAGGAATGTTTAGATTTCTAACAGGCGTTACACGAGTTATTTTTGGAACAACAAAAAATTGTAAGGTCCGAATAAAATCTCTAGTAGCGTTAGCGATGGTTGCTATAGCGTTTTCTCTTAACACCCATAACTGTACCATTGATACCTGAAATAGAAGCGTTTATTTTTCTTTTCTTCAAATTCAATAATTCAGCACATTCTTTAGTAATGAAATTATTTTGAGAACCGGAATCAAGCAAGGCTCTCAGCGAAATAAATTTTCCATCACCACCTTTAACGAAAGTAATCTCAGTTGAAAGTAGAACTTGTTTATTAAAAGAACTGGAAATATTCAGTGCTGTTAATAGAATTTGCATGGTTGGTTTCATTAGTGTCACTAACCTTTTAGCTGCTTGCCAATGGAGTAAATTTATCAGCATTTGGAGAAAGATTACTGCTAAATTTATTAGTCTTGTTTGCGTTTTGATTCGATGTGCCGTTTGCTCTATCGAAATTTTCTTCACTTCGATCAAAATGTAAGAGCGAATTGTGAAATTTTTGACATTGTTTGCATTATTCGAATTTTTGCAGTCCTTGATTGTGTGGACCGAAGATAAACAATTGAAACAGTTTTTCTTGTCTTACCAAATTCAAACCGTTTCTTGACTGTTACATTTAAGAATTGCACACATTTCAACAATAAATGATCACCTTTACAATAAGGAACATTTTTTGAATTTTCCGAAAGTGATGTAAGAGCTTTGGTTTTAAATGAACGTTTCGATTCCCATGCGGAGGTTTGTAATGGGATAGGGTGCTAGCATGTTCCTTCAAAAAAACATCTCAGTTGTTTAACTGTTCCTATTTCATCTTTTTTAAGTAATCTTTCCCACGAGCACCAGTATTTCTATCCAACTTTTCAACTAATAAATAAATAATTAATGTGTCTGAAAATTCTTCCACCTTTTGCTCTCCACTGCTTCCAAGGATCGTAAACATTCATGCACCTTGTCGATAAATTTTAAAAGCGACGATGTAGAATCACTCGTTTGAGGTACAGAAATTAATTTCTTGATAGAATTTATCAAATCTTTTTTGTTGCAATAGAGCTCAGCCAATAGATTCCATGCTATGTATAATTTGAATCCGAAATTGGAATGGAATGAATAATATTTAACGGATCTGCCTTACATGAACTCTTTAAATATTGCAATTTTTGCGCATTACTTAATTTGCTATTTTTATGCATAGCTGCGGAAAATAAATCCTCAAATTCAATCCATTCTTCTATTTTCCCACTGAATATAGGAAGAGACAATTTAGGATATTTTATATCCCAAACAATTATGAATTTTATATCCGAAACAATTTACTTGAACCGTTTTCATTTGAACAACTATTCCTTTGAGAACTGATCTCAATTTTTTTTTTTCTTTTAATCTTGAAATAAATTTCATCAAGATTATCTACTATATTTTCCTTTTCCTTAATAAATTCGTCAGTGTCCTTTTCCTCACAATGTGCAAATAAAGAATCGAAAATTTTACTTAATTCCTTTTTAAATTCTAATATTGTTTATTCGTATAACTCCAATAAGGAAATATCTGCTTCATCCTCCGTTGAATACCTTATTTTCAAACTTTGTGATACTACATTTTAAACTCCTTTTTGTTAGCGCCCACCAGCGGCCGAGCGGTAAAGACGCTGAACACTGGTAGTTCGTTCCGAGGTTCGAATCCCGCGAACGGGTTGGCTGCATGAGCGTTTTCGTGTTTTTCCCCATGTGTAACGTGTATACGATCCAGTTTTCTTTAGAAAATCCTCCACGAAGCCATCCCTCCCTTTAGGCAGATAGCCCTCGTGTGCTTTGCCATAATTAAATAATCCAATCACATCCTTTTGTTAGCTTTAATCGATTTCAGTTCACTCATCATGAACAAATAAATAATTTATCACTTACCGTTATTGCAGATTTCTCGACAGCAATACCGGAAGTGAACGATGACACAGTATCCAACCTTAATTGCGTAATCCATACGAAAATGAAAGCATCCCAAACACTCTATATGCGTAATGCAAACAAAACGAAAGAATTCCAAATTTTCTAAAAAGTTAATTTTAGTGACGATATTTTTTACCTCCGGCTCTCGGCGGCCAGAAATGTTCATGCGATGCGTGTGTTAATATACAAATAATTCAATTTTAACGAAATGGACTGTATTAATTCATATTTTATTTTACAACCTTAATCATACGCGTGCCATCTTTCAAGCGATGACTTACTACTAACAACAACAGTAATAAAAAAAATCTGATGTGTACACCACATAACTTCCTTGTACGGAATATTAAATTATATGCATTTTATCTTGCATTTCATTTAAACTTATTGGATTGAATTAAATCTACTTCGTCGACAATACATAAACCTCAATAGAATAAATGCATTCTTTAAAATTCACTCTAGTATTTGTTTACCATAGCGACAATCTGGCGCTAGATTCACTTAACAGTATTATATTTCGTTCATATTATAACTCATAATGCACTTAATTTATATCATTTAAAGAACAGAATTATCTAATCGTTCCCACATGTTCTATTCAAATACTATAATAAAGCTAGAATGATGCATAAAAGAAATTAAGCAAACAAAACAAAAAAGAAACTGTTTTTCACAAACGATTGAGTATTTCTCATTCAATTAATTCAGGTCTCACTTCGCGAAAAGGCAAAAATACATAAAAACTCAAAATACGAGTATCTATATTAAAAATTACGAAATACATTTTGAACACTTATTTCCTCGAAAAAATTCCAGAAAGGATTAAGCATGATTTAATTGGCAATAATAAATGAAGGCGTTATCTTTTTTGTTGCGAAGCTAAGTTTCTCTAGATTGGTAACAAATCCACTAGTCTGCTGTTTCAAATGTAAACAATCAATGGCCGCCATCAAAAAAAAAAGTCTTAGCGGCACTTAAACAACTTTAAAATTGTTGATAATTCTAAAAATATTGCATACAGATTTACTAAAGGCATAAAAACCTTAACTGGAAGATAAAAACAACATAATTCAATCATTTTTAAAGAAAAAATGTATAATTTACAAACATATAAGAGTAAAGAAACTGAGATCACTGAGTCGGGTAACAGAGTGGATATATATATATATAAATATATTTATATACGTTTGGTGCGGCAGATTGCAACCAAAATACGAGGTGCACATCTACATGTTATAGCAGTCCTATATACAAAATTTCAACGTTCTAAGGCTACTCGTTTTTGAGTTATGCGAGATACATACGTACGTTCGTACAGACACGCCACAAAAAATTCTCTTCAGAATCAATTTTAAAGCAGTTTTATAATTTTTTTGGAGGAAAAGTGTCTTTTATTCTGTCCTTACCTACAGATATCACGCAAAAACATCGTTAAATTGCATTCCATAGTGGTCAAAATGGATTATTTCGTTGAAATATGCTGCCTGAAACTTTTCGCGATTACAATACTTCCTTTTTACTTCGTACAAGGAAGTAAAAACTGAGCGAGCCGTTACAGGGTTACTGTAATGAACATTCGCGCCATGCAAGGCGCCAAGAAGAGAAAAAATGACGTCATCTTAAAGCTTAACTGTCCTAATGACTGAACAAGTAGCTCGTACCATTCTTGATCCGATTGGATACGCCGCTGCAGTTATGCTTTGCTCCAAGTTAATACTACAAAAGGCTTAACATGGATGTGAAATGGGACACAGAAATCACTGGTAATCTGAGGAAAAATTTATTGCAATGGTTTCAAGAATTAAAGATTCTGGGGAAAATTCATATTTCCACACGGATTCATGTTACAGCAGAAAATTTGAAGCAGTTCACAGTTCACATATCCTGTGATTTGGTAAAGATATCTTTGCTACTGTGAAGTTTTTGAGATTATAAAAGAAAGTCGGTTAAATTGGCACTGCTTGCTGCTAAATCTAAGAGTAGCTCCCTTAAGAGGTGGAACAGCACCACGTATAGAACTTTTAGCTGCCAAGATTGCAAATATTCGGTAGCTGAAGCATTGAATTGGAAGGTTGTAAAATATTACTATTGAAATGATTCAACTACTGTACTCCCATGAATATGTATAAAGAAGAGAACTGGTCGGTGTTTGTCTGAAATGGAGTACCAGAGATAAGAAAACCAACTTCTCTTTTCGCTTGAAAATCATGTGGCTACTGAAATGAATCTTACCAACTTACCATCTAATGTGCCTTGCAGTAGCACAGCTTTTGCCACTTACATTATGAAGGGCCCACAATTTTTACACTGATTTTTACTTCCTTGCATGAAGTAAAGGTAGTATTGTAATTATGAAAAATTCCGGGTACCATACTTCAAAAAAATATCCATTTTGACCGCTGTCGAATGCAATTCAACAGTGTTTTTGCACGACATCTGTACGGAACGACAGAATAAAAATTTCTTTTTCCCCAAACGAATTATAAAACTGATTTAAAATGGGTTCAGGTTCAGAAGAGATTTTCTTGTGCCGTCTGTACGTACGTACGTACGTATGTATCTGGCAAAACTCAAAAACGAGCAGCTTCAGAACGTTGAAATTTTGTATATAGGACTGCTATAACATGTAGTTGTGCACCTCCCTTTTCCGTTGCAATCAGCCGCACCAGCAATATGTATATATATATATACCGTCAGTTTGATAAAACCGTCGCTTTGTATATATATATACACTTGCTTTGATAAAAATTGAGCTGATTTAGCCAAGTAACAGAGTGGGTTATATATATATACTAATAACCGACCCTGTTACTTGGCTCAATGAGCTCATTTTTTAATTCTTATATGTTGGTAAATTGTGCATTTTTTTAATTAAAAATGATTGAATTATGTTGTTCTTATCTTCCTGTTAAAGTTTTTATGCCTTTAGTTAATCATCGTGCAATATTTTTATAATTATAAACAATTTTAAAGTTTTTTAAGTGAGGCTAAGCCTATTTTTTTTTTACCATAGCAACCATATTTGTTTACATGTAAAACTTGGCAGAACAGCGAATTAATTCTTTCTGCACCTTCAGTGTTTTTTTGCCGAATGGAACCAAAAGGAAACTTTAAGTTTTGTGCACCTAAAAATCTGGCTTCTTTTCTGCTGGCCGCATTGCTTGTTTTTTTTTTTTTTTTTTTTTTCGTAGAAACTGTAATTTGTAATGTTTGTAATTTGTAATTGTAATGTTTTTTAAATTATTTTAAGTGTATTTTGTATTTTATACTTTTCAATATCTTTCAATTCTTTAATGAAAATATTTTGAGGTTTTTATGTATTTTTACCTTGCCGTTACTCAGTCGTTACTCAGAACTGCCGGGGAAAACTCGTTGCTCCCCGTCAGCCCGTACGGTTGCCATACAGGTTTACTTTCTTTGTTTACTGTTTCGCCAATTGGCGGTTTTCTCTAGAGTTTTTGAGTCTGTATCGCCTGTTTGGTGCTGCCGCTTCATACTCCCTCCGCAGTGTCAACAAAATGTGACATACCGATACGTAGGGTCGGATTAATCGTCCAGAACGGGTGATACAAATGTCCGAAGGTTTTTTTTCACACTCTTGGGAATAACTTGGGAAGAGTCCATGGTTACAAAAGCGGGTTTCAGTCTATCTATGGAGATCGTTTGCTTAGTACCTTTTATTTCGAGATCAAACGTTTTATCTCGTCTATCTAGCACTTTAAATGGTCCATCATAAGGTGCAGTGGTTGTCTAACTCCGTCGTGTCGAACAAACACATGCGTGTGCTGGTGGATGAACGAAACAGGTTCGCTGACCGCGGCAAGAAGTCGTGATCGGGCGGATACTGGCAAAATGGGATTTTAAATCCTCCACAAACTGTTTGGGGGACGCGTCCGTAGGTGTCGAATTGAAAACTTCTCCTGGGAGACGGCTTAACCAGATACGAGTGCCGAAACACAGATACGGGTGCCGAAGTTCACATATCACGTTGAAGGCACAAAACTGGGGTAGTTTCACAGACGTACACAGACTAAAGTCGTTACTCAGAACTAGAACTACCGGGAAGCGTATTTTTTTTTACTTCCTCCCTAGAAAACGCAACCGTGACTAAATTCTGCGATTTACGAGGTTTCGGCGAAATTGTGTCTAGCGCATGCACGGAGACGGACGAACTATCGTGATGGTATGTCGTATTTTGTAGCTTGATACTTGATCGCCGATATTTGGTAATGGCGGGTTATATGTACTTGTGCATGTGTCAAACATAATTACTGAAGCAGCAAACTTCATATGTGATTAGTGGGGGATATTGTTGGTTGTGCATTAGCACTGAAGGCGTAATGAGTACGTTTCCTCAAGCACAGAATTAAAGAATCATAAGTCAAAAATTTTAACTACGAAATTTTTATTTAATAAAATAGGATAATTCTGCTTAACTTAAGCATAACAATAAAGTAATAATCTTCACAGATATTAAAATTGAAGTATTCAAAAGAATAACTTACATAGAATCATCATCAGTACTAAATATCATCAGGCTTACCTATATAAGGCAATAAGAAAAATAAACAGGAACATACTTTGCCATCGTACCTGAAAGAGAAGAAAGTACTACTGGATTAGACCTTTGGCCAGGTACAAGTAGCTAGGGTGAAAATCAAATATACTGCATTGCACACGAGCTTTACTTTCTCTCGCCAATATATACCTTGGCGCACGTTCGTTTCGTATGCCTTTCGAGTTTCATTATGCAAAATACCTAAATTTATGCTAACATTGCCCCTGTTTTCCTAATGAAACTCATACCAATTGTAATTCATTCCTGCAAAACTGAAATTTAGCTTTAGGAATTGGTTTAGTCATAAGATCAGCAACCATTTCCTCTGTTGAAAGATAAGAAAGTTTTACTATTCCTTTGTCATTCAAGTCGCGTATATGATGAACTTTTGTATCAATATGTTTACTGCGTGAACTGAATTTTTCAGATTCTACAAGTCTTATAGTAGACTGATTATCTTCAAATACCTTTATCGGTAGAGTTTGGGGTAGATTGAAATCTTCTGTTAATTTTAATAGCCATAATAGTTCTTGCGTAGCTTGCGATAGTGCAACATATTCAGCTTCTGCTGAGGATAAAGAAACACAAGCTTGTTTTCTTGAAAACCATGAAATACAGTTCCTTCCTAATAAAATAACACTTCCTGATGTAGATTTTCTATCTTCAATATCTTGTCTCCAATCAGCATCTGAATAAACTGTAATATTAGGTTCTTCACTCGACGAAATTTGTAAGGATAGGTACTTTGTCGTGTTTAAGTATCTAATGATTCTTTTAACAGCATTCCAGTCCTTTCGACGTGGATTATTACACCTTCTGTTGAGTATGTGAGTTGAAGCTGTGATATCTGGTCTTGTGATAGACGATATATACAAAAGACTTCCAATAGCTTGGCGAAATTTATCATTTGAAGTTAGGAGATTTTCTTCTTTGTTTAGGTTATAATAGTTCGTTTCCATTGGTGTGCTAGCGTGTTTCGCTTCTTCAAGTTGAAATTGCTTGACAAGTTGATTTATTTTATTTTTCTGTGATAAGAGATAACTTCCATCTTCCTTGCGATTTATTTCCATGCCTAAGAAATATTTAGCTTCACCAAGATGCGTTATTTGGTAACGTTTCTTTAAATCATTAATTGTTTGAAGATTTAGTCCTTCTGTAGAACTTATTAGGATGTCATCAACATACACTATTAAATTAATTCTTTTATCACGAACCACTTTTGTGAAAAGACACGGATCTGCTTTACTTTGACTGAGCCCTAGATTCTTCAGTGTATTTTCAATTTCTGCATTCCAGCACCTAGCTGCTTGTTTGAGACCATAAATCGACTTCTGTAATTTACAAACTTTATGTCTTTCTTCCGGAACCACGAATCCTTCTGGTTGTTCCATATATATTTCTTCATTTAAATTGCCGTACAAAAAAGCTGTTTTAACATCTAGTTGATGTACCTTGGCATTATTATACGCTGCCCATGCTAAAAAAACTCTTATTGTAGTGTGTTTCACTACTGGTGAAAAAGTTTCATCATAATCACTGCCGTATTTTTGAGTAAATCCTTTGGCTACTAAGCGTGCTTTGTATTTTATATTTTTACCAGTTTCATCATATTTTGTTTTAAACACCCATTTGCTGCCTACTGCATGTTTTCCTGGTGGTAATTCTGTAAGTTTATAGGTTTCATTTTCTTTTAGAGAATGTATTTCTTCTTGCATAGCCTTGATCCAAGCTTCTTGTTCACGTTTTGGTAAGTTTAGAATTTCTTCAAAGCTTTCTGGATCTTTAATTTTAAGTAAGATTGATTCTTCGTCTTCTGCTTTATAAGAGAATCTTTCCGGTGGGACCCCTTTGGTTGATCTGCTAGAAACCCTTCTTTCTACATTTTCTTCACATTTAATTAACTCTTCGGAACTTTTTGAATCTTCTGTAAAATCATCGCCAAGAGATGTTTCTTCATTATTTTCGTCATCTTCTTGCGAGTTATTGAAGTAAATTAATTCTAAATCTTCAGCATTATTTTCTGCAAGTTTGTCAGGTAAAGACGCGTTTTCTGAAAATTTAACAGTTCTACTTACTATTATTTTTCTTCCACCTACATAAATCCTGTATCCCTTACTTCGTAAATTGTATCCTACGAATATTCCTTCTTCGGCTCTGTTGTCGAATTTACGCCGTTTTTGTTTGTTCACATAGTAAAATGCTTTACAGCCAAATACTCGTAAGTGACTTAAGTTTGGTTTTCTACCATTCCACAATTCATATGGTGTTCTATCTGTGGCTTTAGTTGGTAACCTATTTTGAAGATATGCAGCAGTAGCTGCTGCTTCAGCCCAGAATCCTTTCGGTAATTTAGAGTTTATTAGCATAGCTTTTGTCATTTCTATTAAAGAGCGATTTTTCCTTTCTGCGACGCCGTTCTGTGCTGGACAATAAGGAACCGAAGTTTTGTGAAAAATGCCGAGTTTCTTTAAATAATTTTCAGTACTTTCGTTACAGTATTCTGTACCGTTGTCGGATCTGAGAACCTTTATTTTCTTTCTAAATTTATTTGTTGTCGATGCAACATACTGTTTAAGTTTGTCGAATACTTCATCTTTTGAAGTAATAAAATAAATTTGAGTATAACGCGAATAGTCATCAATGAAAGTTACGAAATATCTTTTCCCTCCTAAGCTGTTGACTTCAATTGGCCCACACACATCTGTGTGCACTAAATCCAGTGGATTTTTAGATCTAAAACTAGTTTTGGGATAAGGTGTTTCAGTTAGTTTCGCTTTTACACAAGTAGAACATTCCACACTATGAGTGCATTTGCCAAGTTTAATGCCGTCTGCCAAATCATTTTTCTCAAGAGTTTTTATGGCATCTATATTTCTGTGGCCTAATCTTTGATGCCATTTTAGTATACAGTTCGTATTAGAACATGAAATATCATTAGCTAAGTATGCTTTCTCGTCAACTGAGTTTACGGTCAATTTATATAAACCTTGCTGAGCGTTACCGTCGGCTACGAGTATATTGTTACGCTTTATGTAACACTTATTACTATCAAATGTAACAATGCAACCTTTATTGGTAACAGATTGAACAGAAAGTAAATTACTATCTAAACCTGGTACATACAATACATTTTCCAATTTTCCATTTGTGTAACCTGACCCTTTAAGTTTTGAACTTTAAAACAGCCTTCACCAATACCATAAGAATTTAATTTAGCACCATTGGCTACAGTTACTATTTGTTTATTAGAGTCATTTAACTGAGAGAAGAAATTCTTATCACTAGTCATATGAGTTGAGGCTCCCGAGTCGATAACCCATTCTTGCGTTTGCGTGTTTTCATGTTTATTTTCCACTTTTAGAACTTGATTAAACTGAATCTGCGAATTTTCAGTTTCAATACTTTTAAGATACTTATTTCCTTTAAGTTTCCTTATGTTTTCTACACTTTGCGTATTTGCTATTTGGCATGCATTACTTTTATAATTTTGAGAATAATTTCTTACTTTACTATTATTTACATCTGTTTTCGGGGAAGTTCTAACTTTGCGTTTTAAATGAAAACAGTCATTTATCGTATGGTTATTTCTCTTACAATAAGTACAAAATTGTGTAACATACTTTGGTTTATTTTCGCTTTTTACTTTTTAAAGCAACTGAATCGTACTTTTGAACTTTCTTAGTTTCCACACGTCTACAATACTCATCTATTAGTTTGTTTTTAACATATTCTAGCGACAATTCAGCTTCCGATTTACTTTCTATTGCAGTTATTAAGGAGTTGTATGAATTTGGTAAAGAACATAGTAGTATTGCTATTAAGTTATTTTCTTTAATTTCTTCACCTATACTACGCAGCTTTTCAGCCAACTCTAGTACTCCTTTGATATGTTCCTGCATTTTAGAACTTTCATTATAGCTAATGGAATATAGTTTTCTAAGAAGAAATAACTTATTTGTTAAATTTACACGTTCATGGACACATTTTAACTTCTGCCAAACTTCTTTTGCAGATTTACTATGTAAAACATGGATAATTTGCGAATCCGAAATGTTTAGACATATTAAAGCTTTAGCTTTACGATCATTCTTTAACCAAATATCAGTATCAGTTTCCGGTTTTTCTTTGAATACAACATCATCTAAACCTTCTTTTATTAGAAGTTGTTTTATTTTAAATTTCCACACTGAATAATTTTCATCTGTTAATTTTTCTATACAAATTGATTCTTTTAGAATAGACATAATTATTCGTTACAATTATTCTTATAAACTTTGTAACTAGTATTTTCAACAAAGAGTTTTAACACTTTATGCCCCTGGAATCTTACAACATTACAAAATTTCAATATCTCAGTCTCATAATCTTTTGTTGGTTGTGCATTAGCACTGAAGGCGTAATGAGTACGTTTCCTCAAGCACAGAATTAAAGAATCATAAGTCCAAAATTTTAACTACGAAATTTTTATTTAATAAAATAGGATAATTCTGCTTAACTTAAGCATAACAATAAAGTAATAATCTTCACAGACATTAAAATTGAAGTATTCAAAAGAATAACTTACATAGAATCATCATCAGTACTAAATATCATCAGGCTTACCTATATAAGGTAAGGCTCCTCTAAACCAGGCTGAATCACCAACGTTTCTCTCTTGGCGAGGGAGTGAACGCGCTGCCAATTTTAGCGCGTTTATCGCACACGCTGGTTGAATGTCTGCTGTTTTTTTAAAGATTTATTTTATAGACGCGCGGTATTCAGCGCATATAAACTTTTCGGATAATTTATTAATTCTCGAATAGTATATAGACGTTTTCACTTAAATAAAAATTTCGCGTATATTTTGTAAACATATTCACAATAACTTATTCTTTAGATGTTTCAGTTTCGTTAGCAGACTATAATAAATAAGATATGAATAAAAACTTTCAATAGTGTCAAATGGGGAAATAGTTAAAGCGTAGAGTGTGAAAATAAATTTATCTTAATGACATTTTAACAAAAATTTCCATAAAAACACTGTAAATTCATACTAAAAAAAATAACTTAAGAATATGTTGTCATTTAAGTCTGAGGTACATGGAAATAATTGTGCAAGATTCTGAAGAAACACTTTCTTTTAAATGTGTGAAATATTTCATAACATAATATGGAAGAAGAAAGTACAGCATTCTGTGTTTTGGATGCTTTTCATCAAATGTAATATAAATACGAACTAGAAACCGTAATAAAAAGTCCTTCCTCTTCAATCAGATCACCTTTGTGTTGCATTGTATTTGTAATACTTCTAAAAATCCAGTTTTTACCTAAATTAAAAAAACAGTTATTCCATAAAAGATAATAACTTTGAACGTATATAGAATGAATTTTGTAATTTGAGTTATGTTACAAAATAATTCATAGTTTATATATTTTATACTAATAATTTAGATAAAACCTGTCCAATTTAAGAATGTGTGTTAACCACATTCTTAAATTGTAAAAGGACGACTTAACCACATGTAATTCATTTCAAAGCATAAAAAAAAGCTTATTTTTTATTTTACACAGCAACAGCATTTTCATGCAGTCAAGTTTTTTTAACTGCTAGTTATTATACATAATACTTAATTTTAAACCCATTCTTATTAGAAAGCATAACTAAGAAACTTCTTTTTAAAGCACCACAGTGATTGCAAAGAATGTCGTTAAATTTACAAAAGTATTGAAGATATATTGAACAGCATTATAACAAGAAAGTACTGTACAAAATATGTAAATTTAGCATAACTTCTTTTTTAATATTTGCATAGTTTCCTCCAAATGAACCTTAATGGGAAGTTATCTTGCGAAAATTTAAAAGTATTAAAATGGCCTCTATTTAAGATGTAACTGCATTTATAATTATTTTGTAATTGCGAATAGATTATATTATTGCAATTAGATTATGCACTTACAACATAATTGCATAAAGTAATGAAATTAAGAGTTCACAGATACAATGTAATATAATTACAATGCAATTACCTAAATTGTAATTATAATCACTTATTTCATACCACAATATTATTACAATCACAATGTAATTTAAATTGGGTACTATATTTGCATACCCTCCACTCAAAAGGAGGTACTGATAAGCCTGGAAGTTATTATCAACAAAAAGCCTGTTCAGGACAGTTTGATGACAATTTCCACCGGGCGAAAAGTACATTCTTAAGCCCAGGCAAATCATGACAATAAAAATCATTTAGTCTTATGATTCACTATATTTTAAACCCTAAATTTGAATTCTGCACCAAATTATTTACCTATATTTTAACATACTTTATGAATTATTAGAAGCGATATGGCAAATATCTTCTAAAAATAACTGTAAAATATTTGTATCCATTAATTGATTCAGATACACACTTTTATTATTTAAGTATATCAAAATAACAGTTTCATGTTCCTGAAATACAAAAATTATGGAAAAAGTTAAAGTAATATTCTTAGAAGCATATGATATTAGTCACCAGATGCAAAATTATAGTTAATTTTTTGCCCTAAATACAATTTTATTACACAGTAGTCAAATGTGTAACTTAATAACATGTTATATAAAAAATTAATGATAATAAGTTTATCAGAAATGAATTAATTCTGCAAATAAACTTTCTGCACTTGAAAATTTTCTACACCTGAGGGGAGGGAGAGATCTAGTAAAATTAGATTTATTATAACTTCAGTTGGACCAAACACCTTCTCTCTATATATATGCATCACTAAAGAAATAAATAAAATTATCATGCTTAAAAAACAGATATACCATACCAGTTTTTTTTCCCCTTGTTACACTTTACATTGAGAAATAACAAACCGTACAACACTGAAAAATACTATCCTTGAAATTTTGTTTAAATGAAGAAACACACACCATCTTTTTATTTAAGCATTACACTTCAAAAACAGATACACATACCAATTTATTTTCACTAGCCTTTATACTGATAACATGCCATATAAAAATGAAAAGAATTATCCTTGAAATTTAGATAAAATGAAGTAACACAATGGGAAAATTTATGCACACGGACATCTTTTTTCTATTGCATGTTGTCTGACATGATCCACAAGTGCCTAAAAATGTACCCAAAGAAACGCATTTCAATATTAACAAAAAATTGTTTACAGATTAAAATTCATTCATTTCATACCAGTATTATAAAGATCATGCATGAAACAAATCTGCTTTCCCATACTTTTAAGTAAAACTTTTATACTGGAAAATAGACTATATTTCTATAATTAGAAACAAGAAAATACTAATTTGAATGTTCTGCATTCATTTCTAAATCTTTACTCCATTGCCAAATTGTATAATACTGTGATTATAAATAAACTTGCACAATCCTTGCAATTATTGAAGTCAGATTATATATATTTTGTCTCACACTATTCAATTTATTCTATTGACTTCAGATGTCAATGTCAAAATTCTGGAAGTTATTTTAACCAAGAAACAGTAGTGGGCACCGTGCATAAACAACTCATCTAACTTTTTAACAATAGTGATTATAAAATAAAGAAAAAATTATATATCATTCCAACGATATTGCAACTATAGTATAATGTTACATATATCTTTAGCAAACATTGAGATTTTATCTTGACTTTCCAAATTATTATTTATTTTTTAATAAATTTCAATATGCTAATGATTTTCATGTTACATTAGTATAAATTCCACAATTAGCACAGGAAAACAAAATCCGCGCTTTATATTAGAAGAGAAATTTCTTTTCCATATTCAAAACATCTACATTGGCGATGTTTGGCGACGGTTACATTAACCCTAGACTAATTTAATTATAGCTATTATTACAGAAATTAGCAGATACTCAGGTTATTGTACACAAGAATTTCACTTTACTTGCACATTATAAACATCAGAGAAGATATAAACTCTAAATGAAGGCGTAATTAACATTATACTTACTAAGCAAAGTTGAGCGCCTGGACCAGGTTTCCAATTGTCTCTTCGGCAATTATTTACCCATATTTTTCTTCTTTCTTCATTTTTAGGAAATTTTACCAATGTATGACCTTTCCGTGAATGATTTGAACAATTAATAGCTGTACATCCGCCCATTTTACACAAAAAAAAACACAAAAAATTGTTGCACCTTAACCACTCAGCCGCCATTAAATCTCCCACTTGGGAGCGCGAATGCCTGATGATTCAGCCTGGTTTATAGGAGCCTTAATATAAGGCAATAAGAAAAATAAACAGGAACATACTTTGCCATCGTACCTGAAAGAGAAGAAAGTACTACTAGATTAGACCTTTGGCCAGGTACAAGTAGCTAGGGTGAAAATCAAATATACTGCATTGCACACGAGCTTTACTTTCTCTCGCCAATATATACCTTGACGTACGTTCGTTTTGTATGCCTTTCGAGTTTCATTATGCAAAATACCTAAATTTATGCTAACAGATATTAAATAAAAAAAATGGCGGTTCATTTTTCAACAGAGCGTACTTCTGGTGCTTTTTTTATGGCTTGACTACAGTAAAGATAAATATTAGGTACAGACGGGGAAAAAAAAGCCTTCAGCTGAGCATGAGCTCATTTGATATGATAGCAATGTAGGTAGAAGTGCTTTTATTAGGCTTTTGGAATGCTGGAGTTGTACGTTACCATGTCTCAGCACCTCTGTTATTACACCTTTCCTGTAAATTTGTGGGATTTAGTAAACCATGATATTTAATAATGATTATATTTGATTGAAAGTGAATAATAAAATAATAATAATTCTTTCTAATTGAATAAGTACTGTTCTTAGTTTAGATTATATAGTTCAGTTTTAATAATTCTGTAACTATAACATGTATTGTATATATTTACGTATTAAATAATTCTGTTAAGATATGTATTGTTTCTTATAAAATATCAAGTGGATGTATAAAAATTAATAATTTATTCATTTTAACAGTTTTTATTTAACTCATTCCACCTTCCTTTGCTTCCGTTGTCTAGTTCGTAACATATACAAACACTTAATAAGTGTGATATATTTTCCTATCTATCTATCGATCGATCGATCTGTATATATATATATATATATATATATATATATATATTGTTTCAAAAGAATAAATTGAATAAATACAAATTTAATTAATTCTTTGCGCCATTGCTGCAAGGAATTAAATTTAAATTTTAACAAAAATGTATATAAGTAAAAAAGCAAATTTAAAGTTAAAATAATGTGCAAACATATAAAAGAATTAATTTTCAAACTAATTTACAATATCATTTAAATTCAGATTGCATAAGTAAATCAAGTGCAAAACCAAAACATGAAAATAAATTCACCAATTTAGCAAATTAAAATTAATCTGTTTTTTTTTTTAAATGCATAAGTGAATGACTGTTGAGCAGGCAGGAGACAGACTTATCAAAGGGAAGTTGCCTCCTAACCTAACTCTTCAATCATTCAATTCGTGTTTCGCCATTCATGCAAGCAAGGGTAAAAGTCAAAACCAAAAGTAGTGAAGAATGTCCAAAAAGAAATACCAACTAAGTGGTACCTTGAGTAATTAGCAATTAAAATTAAAGGTCTAAAGGAAAATACCAATAATGAAGTATTTTGATAAATAAGCAATGAAAAGTTTAGTATTAAATTAAACTTTTTTAAAAAATTAAATTTTCCAGAAAAATTAATTTAGAGACCAATGCATTTTAGAAGCCCTTGTTTACAGAAACCTTCCCGACACGAATATGCATATTAATCAAAAAGAAACTAAAAAGGAACTATACAATTTAATATAAACCAATAAGTCACTAAAAAGAATAATTCATAATTTATAAAAAACAAATATATACTTAAAAATAATTACATATCTAGAAAATACTTAAAAGCAAGTAAATAGTAAGTTTTAATACTAACTTACCTACCATATAAGCATTGGGGTCTGCAAAAGTATTTCCTAAGTGATGTAAGTATATATATATATATATGGGGTCATATCATGAGTAATATATATACGTTATATTCAAAATATGTATTTTAAGTTTTAAAGGAAAATATCAATCTGAGAAATATTTTATCATGTAAGAAATGTTAATCAGAAGTAACATAGTTAAGTAATATATTTTGAAAGATCATTTTAAGTAATTATTACATTTATAAGCGTTAGGTTTATTTTAGATTTTAACATATACTTGAGTAATTGATTATTACTAACCCTTTAATAACTGATTTAAATAAATTATAAATATATCTTTTCTTACTTAGACATAAGTAGTTATCATTTCTGTAACTGTTTCTTCATTAAGAGACTGTTAGTTTTCACACTTTAAAAAATTATATAATTTATAATTTAATAACTTGCCCAACTCATAATAATAGTGTTCCATTTAAAAACTGTTACTAGAAATGCAGGTACTTTTCTGTTATACGGGCACTGCAAAAAACAGTGTTAAGCAACAATGTGATCAGCTAAGTCATCTTGGTTTTATGAGTGAACTGAGACAAATATTCATGTGTTATTATTAGTTTATTACACTTTCTTATTCTCATTAAATAAATATAATTTACATGCCGTACAGCTCGGGTTGTGCATTTTTCCAATACTAACCGTAGTCTTTGTGCATTGGACTGCAATATATAAAGCATTTGTAACGAAATCTAGAAAATGTTCCTTTTGATGTCAATTCAAAACAGAAGATGTATTTTATTTCCTAGTCCTCTATGAAAGCATGCAGAACCTATTTATGACATGTAGAACCTATTTATTATTTGTGCCCTGTTTGACATTCTCATTCTGAGCATATGCCACAGAAATCTAAAAAATTATGCACGATGTTCCATCAATTTAATTTAATGTCTGCTGGACTTGTTTTTGGCTGTGCTACGCAGCATTTCCTGAACAACAAAATGTTGTTCAGACCATGAACATCCTTGAAAAAACGAAACTGTCACTGCAATTTTTTTTATCCCCTGTATAGCATGGCTTTTTACTGACTGCTGTTAGCGATATATTGTTAGTACAAAGTCAAATATCTAGAATATTCGTGACATTGGCAATTTCAGATTTGGGATTTTGCTGCATATTAGATCTTAAGTTTAAATCCAGTAAGATGTTAATTATAAAATTAAAAATCTGATATGGCGATTTATGAAATAATAGAGTATGTGACCTAAAGGGAATCAAAATGTACAAAAAAAAGCTCAATATTTATTTGTTTGCTTTATTAAGCATTTATTTCAATGTAACTTGTTTAATTTTTTGTGCTAACACTTTCTCTTTAATTCTATAGATAGAAATTCTTGTTCAATAGCAAAGTTGCCTGGGATTTAAAAAAAAAAAAAAAAAATGAGGAGGAAGCAGTGAAATTACTACAGAATAAAGGGATTCCTCATAGCTGAAAATTTTGTAAGAATAATCATGAAATGATGTGTTTTACCAATTACGATACACCAAAATAACGTTTCAATCTTAGATCTTACCCAGAAAAAAGTCTCAGATCTCGCACTTGATTCTTCAAACCAAGTGCGAGATCTAAATTCTTAGAGCTGTAAATCTAAATTTCTAAATAATCTAAATTTCCTTAGAGCTGTAAAATTTATATACCATTGGTACCATGGACTGACCTCAGTTCAGTTTTGTAATATGCAATACAGTTGTTGATTGGAACAATTATATGCGGAAATTTTTTTAACCATTTTATATCTAGGTATGTCTCATGCTTATTTCTGAAGTCTGTTAATAAATGTTATTTTATCAAATCCTAGTTGATTTCTCATTTAAACTACAACAATGCACAATCTTAAATGTTGGAAATTATTTCCTACAAATTTTAATTTTTATGAAAATTGTTAAAAAATATATGGAAGCATTTATCATGCCAGCAAATTGGAGTTAATGACAATCGTATGGGCATTGAACAGGTTAAGAGAATTCTTAATTTACATAAGATTTACAATATAGAAGCATTTACTGCAAGATAAAAATTATTTCTGATGTGTCAGCTAAGTAATTTGACAATTGTAGCGTTTAAATATTAATTACATTGGCAAAATGACAATTTTATGCGCTACCTCTCTTGCAAGAAATATATCTCATTTTAAAAGCATGAAAATATTTTAAGACTTGTTTTTAATATTGTTACGAAATATCAAGGTGCGGTGTGATAGCTTCCCCGCAAAACAGTTTTAGGGTTGCCATAAAATGGCAAAGGAAGGCATGGTTGCCACATTTGGCAAGAAATCGCCCATTTGTCGATATTTGGTGACAAAATCGGCGATATGCCATGGACGGATGGAGAACCTTCTGGAACGAATTCTTACCGGTTTAGCCCAGAACGTTCTCGAACACCAGCCAAAAGCTATATAAACTCTGCTGGTACGAGTGCGAGTTAGTAAGTGCTTCTTCGAGAGGGCGAGTCAGAGTGCGCCTCGCAGAGAGTGCGAGATAGAGTTTGCCTCGTCTAGCGAGTTGATAGTCAGTCATTGAGCGAGTGTCTCGAAGTCTAGCGCCGAGTGGGTTGTCGAGTACATCGAAGGGTCTCTTAGCGTATCGCCATTTAAACTATAACAGTGCACAATCCTAAATGTTGGAAATTATTTCTTACACATTTAAATTTTTATGAAAATTGTTAAAAAGTATATAGAAGCATTTATCATGCCAGCAAATTGGAGTTAATGGCAATAGTATGGACATTGAACAGGTTAAGAGAATTCTTAATCGACATAAGATTTACAATATAGAAGCATTTACTGCAAGAGATAATTTTATGAAATTATTTCTAATGTGTCAACTAAGTAATTTGGCAATTGTAGCATTTATATATTAATTACATTGGCAAAATGACAGTTTTATGTGCTACCTCTCTTGCAAGAAATATATCTCATTTTAAAAGCATGAAAATATTTTAAGACTTGTTTTTAATATTTTTCTTCTCTTATTATACAGCAAGGATTATATACACCATAAGTTTGGCATATTGTTGCTATTTTAGGTTATATGCTATTAATATGCACTACGCACTTACAAGAAATAACTATCTTGAAATTTAAAGTTTAAAAATGATGGCAATTATTTTAATTAATAGTATCAAGCTGATATAATTACAGAACAATTTTCAAATTTTAATTAAAATCAGATTTTTTAATACATAATGAAAGCAATCTTTCATTGAACATTTTTATAAACAAAATAGTATAAATCAAAGAACTACTTACCATTAATTTAAATGGAAAAAGGTTCTCGGATTAGAAAAAAAAAAAAAAAACTTTCAAATTATATTTAAACAAATTAAAATTACTAAAATATAAAATGATATAATAAATACATAGTCTAATTAATAATAATAATATATATATATATTATTAATTAGCATTTAAAAGGCCAGCAAGTGCATTATAACTACAGGTGGATGAGTAATGATTATGTTTGGTATTCTGAGTTGTCAAAGATCTGATAGTAAGAGATGCAATTTTGTTATGCAGAAAGAAGAACGAGGATCATTTAGCAGTATCTTAACCACTGCTAGAGTGTGTACTGTTCCTATGATTTCTATGCCTGTTTGCTCACAGCACTGGCAATTCAGGTTTATATTGTGTTATGGTTAGCGTAAAATATTAAAATTAATATATTCAATAAACAAAATTTTTTTCATGCACGATCAAAGCATTTTGAAAAAACTGTGTTAGATCAGTATACTTTCTTTAAATTAAGGCGTACATTTTTGCAGTCATTACATTAGATAAAAATATTAAATAATAATTTCACTTTTTCATTCTAGAAAAATGAAAATCTAAGCTTTTATAACCCTTAGTTCTTTCTGAGAGTAAATTTAAGACCTTTGTAAAAGAGAAGTGACATAAAGGATTTAGTCATATAATTCGGGAATAATAAATTTCCAAATATTAAAAATATTTATTAATCCTAAATATTTATTTTTAATATTTAGGGATTGAGTGGGCTTTCTACTAAAAATGCACAACTTGCCATTGTTCAGGTATAATTTCATTTTTTCTTTCAAATTATTGAGGTCACATAAGAGATTTTTGAAGAATAAACAAAAAAAATTAAGTACCACATATATTTTTGTTTTGATGCACTGTATTCATGTGATAAACCTGTATTTATTTTGAAAAGTTTAGAGTGAGAATTAAAGGGGTGCAGGTTGGTGGCATTTAAATTTCTCTTCACTTTGTGGCATTTGTGTATATTGTTACGAAATGTACAGGCGTGGTGAGATGGCTTCCCCGCAAAGCAGTTTTAGGGTTGCCATAAAATGGCAAGGAAAGGCAGGGTTGCCACATTTGGCGGAAAATCGCCCGTTTGGCGACAAAATTGGCGATATACCATGAACGGTTGGAGAACCTTCTGGAACGAATTCTTACTGGTTTAGTCCAGAATGTTCCCGAACACAAGCCGAAAGCTGTATAAACCGTGCTGGTCTGCAGTCAGCAAGTGTGCTTCATCGAGAGGAAGTTTGTCTCTCATCGAGAGTGTGTGTTCCTCGTCTAGCGAGTCAATCCCTGCGGAGTCGATCAAGTTGACAGCCGGGCAGCGAGTGCCGAGTGGGTCGTCGAGTCCACTGAAGGAGTCTGTTACTGTATCGCGGTTAGTGCATCGTCCAGAGAGCCTGCTGAGCTCCGGGAAAGACTGAACCAAAGAGTCAGGAGCTGTGCTCGTGTGTCGTCGAGTGCATCGTGAGTTGTAGCGTGGAGAGTCTCGAGAGTACGTGGAGTTCCGAGAACGACCAAGCAGAGTCGGGAGCTGTACTCCGGAAAGCAGAGTCGGCTGCTTTGCAGGAAGCTGTCTCCACCGTGATAGCCTGTTAACCTGAAGGCTGTGTCGCTGATCGTGTCAGCGTGTTTATAGGAGTTTATCGACGAGTGTAAAACGTGTTTTGGAGCTGTCCTGACAATATTGGCAAATAAAGTGTGTTTCCATACTTTATAAAGTGTCGTCGTTATGCAAGTGAACCACAATTTTAACTCAGAAATTTTGTTTTAATAGTAAACATGTCTTAAAAATACTATTCTAACTTCTGAATGCAAGCCTGTCTTTCCCTCGCACTCAAGCCTTGCACAGAGGTTGAGACTTTTGAGGAAAGAAAAGCCCCCAATTACATGTCAAAGACTTATTCTCAAGGATATGCAATGAATTTATGAGAGCGGGTAAATTTTCTATTCTCTCAAAGAACTAAAAGTGACACTCTGGTCATGCACGTTCCATGCTAGTGACTTCCCTCTGCAGAGCTGTAGACTTTCTGAATGATGTAACCAAACAGAGGGACCACTGTTGCCATTTGAACCGAGAAGTCTTATATTTATTCTCACGTTGTATTCAGGAAAATTTTTTCAGAAAAGTAATCGGGTAAAATTTCTGCTTGACGGCTAGAATTATATCGACAGGGCATCGCGATCAGGTAGTCTTGAACTCTTCCCTCTTTGTCTTCAAAGCTACACTTTTCACTTAAATTTTATTCCATACCCTCATATTGTTTCTAGAATTCTCACTATTCTCCTTAGTGGAGCTTTAATCATTTTATCTTTTTTTATTCGTGTGCTGCAAAAATGAATGATACTTGTCATCCCTTGGAATAGTACATTTTATGTATAATCAGTACTTAAACTCAGATGGAGATTGGCTGAGCTGCTTCTTAGCATCTAAGTGGAATTGTAATTCCGGAAGATGCCTCAAATAAGACGAGGTTCGATACTTTTTTTTTCGATTTAACTTGTAGGGTTTATATTTATTTTAACTAACATTTATTTTAAGTTATCTTTCCTGTCAAGCCTTTACTTTCCCCTAGAATTGCCAATGCTAGGGTATGTAAATTGTAGTAGAGCGCGCAGTTTATTCAAATTTACCGGAAGTAAGTTGAGTTTAAATAGAAAGGAAACGAGATTGTAGGTGTGCTTCTTGAATCGCGAACGTGAATGTCGCTCGGTAGAATTTAAGAACCGCGCGTGTCGGCATGTGTGCCTACCTCGGCAGATTTTGCTGGATCTTTCAACTGCTTAATCAGTAACCTCGCTGAATCTCAGCGGTAATGTTAAAACGCGGTTAGGTTAGTTTAAGATCTCAGAGCCTCGTGGATAGTGATCTCGCTATTTATTCATCCAGTCATTATTTTTCATTTCTACATTCTGTTTCAGTTAAACCGCCGGGTTGGCGTAGTTTGTGAGCGTCAAGTGGACGCAGCTGTTATTTTAAAAGTTGAATAAAAAGGGCTTTAAATCCTTCTTACGTGTCTGCGTAAATTCACACTTAGTAGCAGTCACTACCACAGTTGCTGACAAGTTGGGGCCACACGATATTACAAACTATTTAAAATTAATTTAATAGTTTATTAAATTTCTCTTTGCATTTTTCTTAATTTAATTAAATTAGTTAATTTAATCAAATTAATTTATATTAATTAAAATTTATTATTTAATTATTAGCTATTTTAATTATTCATTTATTTTTTCTTTCCTTCCTTACAGTCTTCCATAGGGCTCCGGCACTTCTAATTTTAGAAATTAAGCCCTGGTACATAGCATGGAACAATAAGCCCTCAAGAGTTAATGGGAACGTAAGAAGGGTAGATGATCTTTGGATCTATCTTCTGGTCATTGTTTCAAAATGAGGTAGAGCTGGGCAAATTCATATCGTCACCTATAATGTGTCCAAGGTTTAAACTAATGACAGACATAAACAAGTGCACTCTTGGTCAATGATTTCGTAGACAATTTTACTGTTACTATCAGAGGAGTCTGCGATTATATTTAGAATTTAACTAAATCAAAAGTTACTATGTGTTATTAATTGCTTCAACATTCAATTAATTTATTATTAAATAATCATTTATGTAAGTGATTTTTCCTTCTATCGTGTCTGAATAATTTTACATTCTGAAGCTGTCATTTCAATATACATATAGAAACTATAAATTTATTTATTATTCCATAATGTGATGGATGAATTAATATGCTTAACAATTGCAATCTAATGTGCTTTCAGCTGTTGCAAAAAATGCCTTCAAACCTTCTTAACTAGGACAATTAAAATAATGCCAATATCTTAAAAAATTCATTGTACGAAATATGAGGTACTGGAATATCACGAAAAGTAATAAAACATATTGCCCATTAGGTAGAACAATTCTATGTTCAGATACATGTTTATGAGACTGCCTTTATCGTCACCATTTTGACGGTATTTACTAACAGTGAACTCTGTGGATGTATAGCAGAATAAAAATATTATATTATTAATTGTTATTTTATTGGCACGAAAGTAGTTGGTGAAAGCTTCTTTCACCGAATCAGTTGGGCGTAAGCAATTCCACGCTTCAGCAATATCACATCGATGTGTATGAATGAAACTTTAACCAAAGTGCACAGATTCTTTTTTACATACTCATCACGACATCTTGTATACTTATTATTATTTTTTTTTTTTTTTTTTTTTTTTTTTTTTTAAATTCTGACATGCAAAGCAGCTAAACATTATTTATTTCTGAAACTAGCCTCTTTCTTATTTAGTCTTGCATGTTGACACACATAATCTTTCTTAAAAATAAACTTTGCTCTTTCCGATTTGCATTGTTTTGTTTTGGAAGATACAATCCAATGCACATGGGAAACAGCTTCAAAACGTATTTTCCAATTCTCCCATCTACTTTCACTATTAAGATCACATGTGATCTCAAAGTCGGGTAAAAGTTTACAGTTCGGTTCCCCTTATTTTACGGCGATTCTTTTTTGACGTTAAGATCGGCGCCAGGAAGGCACAATTTCAAGATGTCCGCTAAACAAAACCAAAATAAGAAGTCAAAGAATTGCACAAACTGTGTCCATGTACACATCGATCTGTTTTCACTTAAAAAAAATCCTAGAATTGCACAAACTAGGCACTGTGCACTGCCTTAAATTTGTTCATGTACACATCAATCTATTTTCATTTAAATAAAATCAGGAAACTAAACCAAAGTTAAAACTCTCATGGTAACCAGAAGTGAGGTTTCATCGCCAAAATTTTTAAAAAATTGTCGCTAATCGAAGGGGACCCAATTCTACACTAGAGCCCAAAGTCGAAATCCGCTTTTCTTCCGAACTTGGGAGACACTACTAGACTGTAGGAATATCCATCAAATAAAATTTTATAAAATTCATTTTCACTTCGTTTGACATACTCGCAGCTATCACAAATTTGAAACATAAACCGACAGCTTTATTTTCTTTTGCGCATGCGCTTGGGGTCACAATTTCGCCAAGACCTGATAAATCGCCAAATTTAGTCGGGGGTTGCGTTTCCTAGGGAGGAAGTCAAAATACGCTAAAGGGAAAAAACTCGTCACTCGCCGTCAGCCCGTAGCCATACAGGTTTACTTTCTTTGTTTACTGTTTCGCCAATTGACGGTTTATCTCTAGAGTTTTTGAGTCTGTATCGCCTCGTTGGCGCTGCCGCTGCAAGGGTTTAAATGCACGGATTGGTTCCTTAACAGTTAATACGACTTAAATTTACTTGTCAAAAGAAAGTATTTAATAATGAGCTTCCCTCATGAGAGCCAACTTACAATTCATGAAAATGTGTTACCTACTATTCTTATGTTTACACATATTAACAATTGTCAACTAGCTTTGGTTGTGAGAAGGTCGGGTTATTAAATGAGTGGCTCAGCAGCCAAACTTATATCCGACATACCAAATTCTACCACGGGCAAAATGAAGACGCTATTCTTGAGATTGAATATCATAATCTTCGGAAATCGACTAATTATTCGATTACAGTAGCATGAAGGCAAAATCCTGTACACTGATTTCTGAGAGGAAGAACAAACAAACGTAGGAGAAATCAGAAATTCAAAAGCTGAAATTTGTTGAGAGGATTCAATAATAAATAATGCACTAAAAAATCAGTCAGCCTTTTATTTTAAAATCCCTTCATGTGATATTCGAACGTCAGTGTGACCAAATATTTAATTTTTTATTTGAAACTAGGTGGTTTGGGTATTTCAAAATAATAATGGAGTAATTTGGAGTTTTTGAAGCTCGTCAATCAGCATTTACCCTTCTGAGCCCCCGTTTCTTGCTTTAAAGAATTTCTTGAGAAGAAAAATGGGGTTCTTGGTCATCGACGGATGTATTAGGTTGTAGTGTTACTTTCATCTCTGACCTTTTTTCGGTTTGCCCAAAAATTGTTTCGCCCTTTGAATATTATACCTTATCGAATTTTTTTCCCTCTACCATTTTTAACCTTATCCTTTTCTCATACTGTTCCTTGTTATCTGTTTAATGTTCAAATATGAAATAATAGATTACTCTATATTTCCGTTGTAAGGATTATGTTAATTTTATTAACAGTTAAATTTCAAGTTCCTTTCCTGTCAAATTCTTAACTTCAACTTACTACTTCTGGCTAGAACGTAGTTTTGGAATCTTTCTGAATATTTAATGAGGAGGAGCGGTATTTAAACCGCAAAGTCTACTTGCAGAGTCAGATAGAATCAGAGTTTCTGATTTGCGCGCGTCTGCCCTTTGGCTACTCTCTCTCTCTCTCTCACAAAGTTGTTATTACGCTCGGCCGTACTCAGTCCCTTGATAAGCTTCGTAGTCAAATAAAGGGGGACGGTGACTTTAAAAATTAGTTAAGTTTTTGTGTTTTCAACAAGAAATTTTATATACGTACATATTATAATATCAGTTTATAAAATATATGTTCGAAATTTCAATTCATTTTAAATTAAAAAATTTTAAAACAAACAATTAATTATTTTAATTAAAGATTTAAAATGCTCCTTGTGCGCTAATTTTCAATATTTTTCCCTAATATTTCCTTTAAGTTAGTTATAAAGATTTGACAAGAGAGTTTTTGTGTATCCGTTATTGAATATGATAGATCAAAAATTTTTAAAAGGATTTTTGTGAACTTAAACCCAGTTTTGGGAAAAAAGTCACCTTTTGTTAAACATTATCACAAGATTAAACTTCTTAATAACCTCATATCCAAAAATGCATACACAGATCTACTGTAACATGTAACAAGATAGTGCCTTCCAAATATCATTCATTTTTAACTGAAAATGAGACGCATGGAGCATTTTCAAGGTATACGAACTGAGAAAAAATTTCTTCTGAGAAAACCGAATTTAAAGTTTTCTTCAAACTTACCTTTAATACATGGTCATGAGAAACAGAAAACTAACTTTAAATATGAATATATAGACACTGGATAACATTTTCGTATAATTTAACTATTTATAATCTCATAATATTACATTTGAGAAAAATAAACATATCGCAAATTGGTATGTGATTCGAAGTAGGTAGAAACAATTTATGCGTTATATCAAATGAAACTTTTAAAATTCACCCGCATCACATGTTTTACCTTCATTTGTTATATTTACATTATTTCTTAATGCTTTACAATATTTTTTACTATTTCTGTTTATTTCCAAGTAGATAAACTTCTCTTTTTGCTTTGGTTCAAGCGACGTTGATCACGCTTTTTTTACAAGCGTCTACGGAGAGAAGGCAACTTTTGAGATCATGAATCTGATCCTCCCGTCTTACGCGCATCTCAGTTTGCGCATCATGTGACGTTAACAGATACGTCAAAAATGTGTCTGTTTACATTTTGCATTTGACTTCGTGCGTTTTATGCTTCGTTAGTATGTGAATTTTGCTTTCACATATTTATAATGAACTGAAGATTCTCTCAATAAAAGACCCTTCTCACGGCCAAATACTTAGGAATATTGTGATGATTCTGCTTCAGAATATTAGAATATATAGCACCAATTTAAATGAGCTGGGTGGTAATATCAATGATCATTCAAGACAATAGATCTGAAATTCACATTTCCGCTTTGATTACGATTGGTAACATCTTTCAGAAAACTGTAATTTCAAAATCTTACAACTGTTCTATTTGCAAAAAGTGTATTTTAAATGCCAGCAATTTATAGCATCATTTGAAGAACATTCATTCCAATAAAAAGCATATTTCTACTGCTGAAATATTTAATTCCAATTCAGATCATGCATTTTATAAAGTCGTCAATGGTAATTCGATTTCATATACTTTTGCTTCAAAATCCAGTATAACTTCAAAAAAGTTTTAGCTGCCCTGATTCCAAAAAAATGCTTCTCAAGTAACAGCAATCTAAAATGTCACTGCATGAAATTGCATATATCACAACAAACAACATTACTCAAAGCAAGTAAAAATAAAGTTTTCCAATTTAAATGCAGTTTATATAGTCGTCAGTTCAACAATAATAAAAATTTATTATTTTCACAATCACATAGTGCATTTACTGCCCTTGAGTGTTCATCATTAAAAAATGATATAAATGCACATTATGTAATGAAGGTTTTTTAAAGGAAAACTTTTCATTACATTTGCAAATGGAACATGAAATAGTCATTGAAAAAGAAGAGAGAGATTTCTCTGTGTTTAATGATTTCATGTTGTGAAAGGAGAATTTTGAAATAGAAACATAATCTAAATTTTTTTAATTTACAAAGAAACATGACCCATTACATGTAAAAGATATTTATTTTGTATGCCATCATTCAGGACATTATTTTATATCTAAAGTGCAAGGCATGGGACATTTAAAAATACAAGGGAGTAACAAAATTAATGCTTATTGCCCAGTAAGCCAGTTTAATAATGGAAAATGTACTGCTTATATAAAAAAACCCATTGTAAGTCATAGAAAGGGTATAGGGCATCTGTCTCTTACAAAATTAGAACGGCAGTTATACCATTCTAATGTTAATTTATGTAACTTAAATTGCTGGAAAAGTATCTTTTGATGAAATTTTAGATAAAATTCAAGATTCTGTATATGATACTGCATCTTTTGACAAAGAATGATTTATGGAATATTGAAAATTCGGTACTCTTCCGTTATCAGAACCAGAATCAGAAATGTATGCATGTATGGCTGGATGGAAGTGTTCATGTATGCATATATATGTGTACATATGAATGTATACATTTCTGAATCTGGTCCCAGTAACAGAAGTGTACCGAAAATTCTTATAATCCACAATCAAATGCTGTAAGGCATAAAAATGATTGTATAAATGTTAATGAAATGGGGTTAATGAAATTACTAGTGAGGATAACAACTCTATTTTATTTTATAAGCCTTAAAATATATTTTAAAAAGTTATCCTGAATTTTAAAATGATGATTTCACATTAATGAAAATGAATGACTCCCAGAGGCACTTTCTTCAGAAGTTGGGATCAGACTATATATGTATAAATGGTACACATAGGTTGAACGGTTACAGAATTGAATTAATCACACTGCTTTTACTTGATGCTTTGCTTCACGGCTTTCCCTGTGCATTTATTATTACAAACAGAACTGAGCAGGAAGTTTTGTCTGTTTTCTTTGCACATCTGAAAGATAAAGTATGTCAGTTAACACCCGAAGTATTTATGAATATGAATACAAGCTAGTTTTGGCTCACCAGCGGCCGAACGGACGCTGGTAGTTTGTCACTGAACTCTGGTAGTTTGGTCCGAGGTTCAAGTCCCTCAAACGGACTGTCTGCATGGGCATTTCCATGTTTTTCCCCATGTGTAATGTGTATACGAGCCAGTTTCCCTTAGAATGTCCTCCACAAAGGCATCCCTCCCCTTAGGCAGATGGCCGTCAAGTGCTTTGCCATAATAAAATAAACCAAACCAACAAACTAGTTTTGATTAAAAAGTCTTCCATGAAGGTATTTCTTCCCCCACATGATCTTTGCCATATTCCAGTTCCAACAATCAAATCAACACATTGTTATTTAACTACTTAATTTGAAGATTTTTGGGCCCACCAGCGGCCGAGCGAGCGATAAAGTCGCTGAACACTAGTAGTTCGGTCTGAAATTCGAATCCAGTGAATGGGCTGGCTGCATGGGCGTTTTCGTGGTTTTCCCCATGTGTAACGTGTATAGGAGCCAGTTTTCCATAGAAAGTCCTCCACGAAGGCATCCTCTTCTTAGGCAGATAGCCCTCGAGGCTTTGCCATAATCACACGCACACATTTTGAAGATTTTATATATATATATATATATATATATATATTTTTGTGTGTGTGTGTGTGTGTGTGTACGGTTGTGGTCTTGTATTGTATATGGTTCTATCTTGTTTGTCTGCTGCTGTTTTTTGCAAAAATGTATGAAAATGTTGGGAACGAAAATAGCACAAGTTACTTTAGTTAAATTAATATATACTTTGTATGATGACTTTTGTTGATATCTCAGGATGCAATACATATTACTTTGCATATACTCAGCATACATATTACTTTGTATTTCATGCTAAATACCTTGATACGAAGCAATTTAACACCGTCAATATTTTTTTCTCCCCCAGTAACACATCTATTCATCATTACCAAACACACTCACCACACACACACACACACTTGTGAGACACTATTTATTGTAAATGAAGACAAATTTTCTTCCTTTTAACTACACTCATGGACACAATCGTATTTTAGGATATTTTCTACTTCTTTTCCTTTTCTTTCTATAGGCCCTTTTTTTTTTTTTTTTTTTTTTCCCTCTCTATTATTTTTGGCCATTTATTTTAAATTTTATTTTGTCCCATCTTTTCTTCCTGACCTTTTGAACTCGTGCAAGATGTACGAAGTTCCCTTTTTACTCTCCTCAAATACGAAATTGCCCCCTTTCTATATACCTTTCCTTCACACCTATGCTAGATTTTTCGCCCATCGGTGCAGAAAGACTTAACGGGTGCAAAACAAGACATCTGTCTACTTTGTCTGTCTGTCTGTCAGGATACAGAGTATATACTCCGTGGTTTGTATGTTAAGTAATACGAACGATGAAGTTGTTTAATCCAGGATTTCAAGTGCGATGGAATTTTCGGAAGAGACATCTATATTTATTTGCGTAACATAGGTGAAACTTCTGCTGTAAAATCTAACTTTTACTAATGCGCCTTTTTTAATGTAAAACACATTAGAAAATGGAAACGTCTTAAATTATATGTTAGAAATGCATGGCTTTTACTCGTCATACTTTTCCGATCTTTTATGTATTGATATAATTCTGAGTTTAGAATTTTAAATGTTCATAGGGGGCATCTGAAGTGTTACAAAAATATGGCATCAGGAGGTTTGTTGTCACCCAGAGTTTCGTACATCATAGCTGAGCTAGAAGATGTAGATTCTGTTTTTGCACCAATTAGGAATGCAAGTCGAGTTAAGGTAATGTTTAAAAATACAGGTAATGCTTGTTTTTCCCATATTCTTGATCTGTTCGTAAATATATAATGGATCATTTTAGATGGATATGTAAATGTATTTGTAATCGTTAATTTGTGTAAATTTGAATCGTTTAGAGCAAGAGTTTAACATTCAGTTTCTGAAAATTTAATTATGATCAGTTAAAATGTAGTAAAAGCCACACTGGCATGTGTTAATTTATAATAGATTAAAATTTATTTAATGTGTTATCATATCTATGCTTGTTGAATTTCAGTATATTATTAAAAAAAAAATAGGGGTAAAGTGCAGAATTGCCCATTTGTATGGCACATATTGATGTGTACATGGACAAAGGGAGTGCACAATGATGTTTTTTTAAGTGAAAATAGGTTGATGTGTACATGGATACCGAGTTTGTGCAATTCTTTGGCTTAATATAATATTTTCAAGTTGATGCAGAATCGCCTATTTATATGGTGCGTATAAGGTACGTGAGATGAGATCGCTTGGGGTCACGTGATATGAAACGTCGAATCAGGATGTTGAACATGAAAGCATAGTAAATTCTTAAATTTATGTCTTTTTACAAATTTATTGTCTTTATTTATTGGCTTTTTTTATAAAATTTTAAGCAATATTAAAATGTTTATGCCTTCAAAAAAAGAATTCTTAGAACTAACATTTTTTTATTATTTTTTATGTCTATACTGTATGTTGTCGCCAATAAAGTCTGCTTGGCGAGATTTGTGCCGGCGAAACGGAAAAGTACTGAATGTTTTTTTATCGTATCATAATTTACAGACATCCAGAAAATTATCTGTTAGATAAAATCATTCCGCCTTTTTAATGGTATTATAAACACATATCTTTTTTTTTAAGAGTTGCATATTAGCTTAGTTTATAAGGTGAGTTATTGTTTTGATATGTTAAGCTCCTATATTCATTTAAGTAAGTTTATGAAAAATATTGAAATGTCTTGTAACTAAAAAGTAAAAAGTAAAAAAAAAAAAAAAAAAAAAAAAGTGCTGAGTGCTTCAAATGTATGCATGGACATAGTCAGAATCGGTGCTAGAGGGGGCAAACAATCTTAGACGGAGCAAATGGAACCATGATATGACAAGAATTAGTTAATCTTCGGATTATGGTAACTTGGTGAAACTTTGGCGACTAACCCTGTTACAGCAACCTGCTAGTTTTTTTTTTTTTTTTTTTATGCCATTTTGTTTTTACGTAGTAAAAAGCTTTTTTTTTTTTTTTACTGAACATTTTTTCCCAACAATCTGCTAGCCGAATTACGCTTATGCTAGAACTTTTATGGAACAAAAGTGCTTAATCATGACGAAGATTAGGTGCAAAATTGGGAGAAAGTGCAGAATCGCCCACTGCTTGCCGCGTTTTTAAGAATTACACATACACGGTATCCATGTACACATCAACCTATTTTCACTTAAAAAAACATCCCAGAATTGCACAGGAATAGACTTCTGAACATTTTTTATTTGGTCTTTAATTTATGTTACAACAATTCTTCTACTGTCTTAACTAAATCATTCTAAAACTCCTTTTTCTATTTCTATTCTTGTTTATTGCGCAAGCTTTCGATGCACACTTAACATATACAGCCCATTTAAGTGATTCTCTGTCACTGTAGAACACAATCAAGTTTGTACTCTGCACAGGGTACTAAATGAACGCTCAATAGTACACGTAGTACATGGTTGAGATAAAGATATAAGAAGAGCACATTTCATTTTCTGGGGAAAAATTGTTTCTTTTACAAATCTTCCATAGTTAACTCCTCCATGTTGTCGATATCTGGTTTCTTTATTTTCCAGAAATTATACCAGAGTTCTCTCTCACTGGCAAAATTTTTCAAATTATAAAAAATGCAAAAGCACTCTGCTTTTTGCTAAATTTTTCCACTGGTATCTGTAGCATAGCCACAGTATGTAATAACAACAACAACAAAAAAAATGTTGGTAAATTATTGCTGGAAAATCTTTCTTCCAGTCATAGTAGTAAAGAATCCAGATAAGGGATAGTAAGAGGCCTTTTCCAGAATTCATCGGTTACAGATGCTGGAGGATTTGAGCGATGTTTTTGCAGTATTGTAATTCCCGGTGCTTGCAGTGCCAATGCTCTCAGCCATAGCACGTACGAAAGATAGAATTTCTTGGGTTAAAACATCTGTTGCTCTATAGAATTTCTTGGCTTAAAACATCTGTTGCTCTACAGTGTTCTTTCACAAGCATTCAAATTCTGTTTATGTGATCTATACATTGTAGCATATTTAAACTTTTGGACTGTCAAATTTTAGCCACAGGTTCTAGTAGAACTGAATATTGTGCAATTACTCCTACATACACGATAAATTCAGATTTCATTGTAGTACAATGTAATGAAAAAGTAGTTTTCTGGTAGATGCATTACCTTTTTTTGATAACTTTTTCAGTCCCTGTACTGTGTTTAATAATGCTCTTTAAATATACAGATACTTCTGTATTTCTGAGACCAGCATGTGTCACCTAAGTTTGGAATATTTACTATATATCTTCTTCGTAGAACAAATTCACGAAAAATGTTTATCACATCCTTTACAGTAGCAGTAATATTTCTGATTTCCGATATGCAGTTCAAATCGTTCACAACTAAATTTAGTTTGTCACTGGCACAATGGAAAAACAAGGCTTTTTTATACTTCTGTTGCAAGACCTTCTGCACACCACTAACATTCCTTGCCATAGTTGAACATCCATCGTAACCCTGTCCAACAGATTTATTTCGATAAAAACTTTCCCTTTTCAGAAAAAATGGCTAATTCATTTGCTAGAGTACGAACATCCATTGCATTTAGTTTAATAAATACTAGGAATTTTTCCCGGAAACCATCCTTTCTTCATCAAAAAGTCAAATACCAATTGACAATTACTCCTTCCCAGATATATTGCTTGTTTCGTCTGCCATTTTCTGTAAGCAGAAGCTTTTATTCCATCTTGTACTATAGTGTCTTTCACCACCAGTCTATACAAACTGATGAATTCGTTTTGGATTTGAAGTAACATATAAGTAGAATTTTTACTACCTTGTTTTAAATGTCTTTGCAAACTTTTATCTACTGCTTCGATTCTTAGACAAATCAGGTTCTGATAATTCCCTTCCTGTTTTGTCTGACCCCTTAGAGAGAGATCATGAGTTCCACAAAATATGATTGTGGAAACTATTGAAGCTATTACGTTCTGATTTTCTTCTATTACTTTTTTGTGCCCAGAAACTAGTCTTAACATTTATAGGTCCATTTTCTAGAAACTTCTTGGCGGCGATTACTGATGCTCTATGCCACTGATTTGAAAAATAATTTTTACAAGCTTCATGCATGACATGATAATGCATGAATGGCTTAATAATGAAGGAGCCCAAAACACTTTTCACTGATGCAGAAGCAGGAGGGAAAAGAACACAGTACAAGCATAATGCTCCTTTTACACTTTTTGAATATGCAAGCCGAAAAGCATAAGTCTTTAGCCACTCATGTCCAAACTTTCTTCTCAGTTGGATAGCATCTGCTGCAAAATCATAATTTTCATCAGGTATGCAACAACATTTTAATATTTCCATCTTTAGATGTGAGGCCATTGATAACAAAGACCCTACCCATCTTCCCAAATCATGGTTGCAACATTCCTTAATAGTGTCACTACTATGTGATGTAAATAGAAGCATGACTTTATATAAAGTGGTAGGAAAAGTACACGTTTTCGTTAATTCTTCACTTTTGCCTTCACTATTGTCTTCTATTTACTTCCTCTTCACTGCTGAAATATAATACCAAAATTATTTACCTGTTTGGAAATCAACGTCAAAATCCTATCACGGTGTTTAGGCTTTTACAGTATTAGAGTTGACAAGCATTCATATCAAATTGGGTTAATGCAGCTAAAAGCATTCAGAAGTTATCATATAATATCCATGCACATACGTACAGTCATTATTCAATCAATAACATTCACAAAAGAATTTTTTATTTCTGTCTTTACTAAAATTTAGATCTAAAAATTTTACAAGAAGGGCCTGCATGAGGTATCTCCTGCTTTTAAGCGAATGCTACTTAGCTATCTTTCAATCAAAATGTTTAAAAAGCATTTTATACATTCTAAAATTAATACTGTAACAAATGCAAATAAATTCTAGCTGTGAATGAAATGGATTGCCTGCCTTAAAGAATTATACCTTATAGAAATAATCTACTTTAAAGAATAATATAAGAAACAGAGAAAACTTTTCGCTAACTTGTTAATTGAAATAAAAAAATAAAGTTACATTAATTGGGGGGGGAGAAGTGCAAGTGCATCTAAATGAATGCAACTTTACATTTTGCACCTCCCTGCAACCCCCTGGCTAGTCCCATGAATGTATGACATAAGATTACAAGTATGTGGTAGATTTCAAAAGTGTTCTATATCATTTTTTTCCTATGCTTTGTGAGTTTTCACTTGGGAATTTTTAACCCACTTTTATAAAGCAAGAAAGCTTGTTACATTGATTAAATGCTGGTAAAAAAATAATTGCAGAAGTATCTCAGGGATGTACTGCTTTTTAAAATTTTGATAAAATTTTGTGGTACAGTATAACTTATTTATTAAAGCACCCACCGCATAAGCTTGAAGTTTAAAATTTTCATGTTATGGATTAGGCTCTGAAGTTTATTACTAGTTTAGGAGTTGGTGGTGGTATCAATAAATACTAAATTTTTAAAAGTATAAAAAAAAAAAAAAAAGTATTGATAAGAATTTATTATAAGGGGCAAGTTATTAATATTGGCAATTTTTCAAAAATCTCTTGATATTTATTGCTATTTGCCAAATATTATCAACATATCAAAAGAAAGCAATTTAAAATAAAATTAACATACTACTGTTCGTTAATGATCTGATTATAATTATAGGTTGTAGAATTCATTATTGACGCACTGAAATGTGAAGTTAACATTTCTTTCCATAAAAGTGCAGTAGAATTTATTTTTTTAATTATGTTGTTTTGAATCTTGTTTCTGTTTGTGTTATTGTGGAAATCTTATGCATGAAAATAATGTTCTAATTTAAAGATCGGTTGCTGGTTAGTAAATAATTAGGACTGACATCCAGATTATTTGGTTATTTGTTATTATTTTTTCTTCAGAAAATAAACTGCTAAATATGTTAAAAAGAAAATAATAGTTTTTAAGTCTTTTTCAGGAACTACTCTTATATGCGCCCTCAGGTCGCCCAATTTCTCGCCAAGCATTTTTGGTGAGAAACTCCATGCCGCCATATTACTACCTAAATTTTTTTGTCTACATTTTGAATTTTAAGCCTAAAATATCTCCATAAATGTGGTTTTCGCACATGCAAAAACCACATTTTAAAGACACAATTTAAGCTAAAAATCCGAAACAAAAGCAAAAAATGTAGATAGCAAAAACAAGAAGTTTCTAACCAAAAATATTTGAACAAGACCCCAAGTACACAGCAATACATTTCAACTTCAAAAAACATCTACGAATTGCACATTTTAGGCAGTGAAGGAATCTACGAACTACGCACACCTCGCTTCAATAAATTAACATAACAGCAATAAATTTCAAAGAATACCATGTACACAGCATTCTGTTTAAACTTAAAGAAACATCTACAAATTCCACAATCTAGGTATTGTGCACAAATCAAACAAATAAACTAAATGATAGTTACAAACTATTCAAAAAACAACAAGTTACAAACGATTCAAAAAACAACAATAACAACAGAAATTCATAACAAAAAAACAACGAACATAACATTCTACAAAATAAAAACAGTAAAATAAAATGCACTTACCATAATACATTCCTGAATAAAATTTCGCCAGTCACGCAACATCTCTGAACAAAAGTGCCACAATTTTGCTATATCACGTCTTTCTGAGATTCAAAATTTCGAAAGTAACGATAAAAACATCCTCCAAAATTGACATACTACACAAAAACCACAATTGAAATCTTAAACTCAGCTGACAGCCACATACTTTACCAGCACCCATTTGACTGCAAATTCACACAAGAACTATCAGAAACACCCTTCTTTGTCCGAGACCTCATAGCAGCTCCGCATTTTGGACTCCGTTTTTAAAGTCCCATAGAAATTGCAAAAATACACTTCAATCCTCATAAATACACCCGTGAACAAAAAACTCGTTAACAACTCCAACATCATACCTTTTAATACTAAATTTACTTTCCACATAATCTAAAATGCACGACTGAAATCTTGCCACCACGTCTATCATTGCAGCATAGGCCATTTCAAAACACGCACGACACGAACCAACAAGCAATTAAACCACTCCAGCAAAAGATTTTTCAATGTCAACAGGGTTGCCACACAACACGCAATCATGCCAAAAACCAACGCAAAGCACATATTGCCACATTTGGTGATATTAGGGCGTATATAAGAGTAGAGCCCTTTTTCATTTCTGTTTTATATACATGTATAATTTTTGCATGTGTGAGAACAAAATTCCTGTAACTTTTGAAATATGTCTTTCAGTACACGTGTTTTGATGTATCCCGTCACTACATTGTATTTGGTACAACTGCAGGTGGCATTGTTATATTACAGCATGACAGTTTATTGTACATAAAGACATTAACAGCTAAGGTATATTTTACATATTTTTTATTGTCTATTTTGTATTTTCAGAATCAATTTAAAGTCAGAAAGCTGTATATATTATTGTATCTTTAAACTATGTACTGAAATTTAAATTTGATACTTCCTATTAACTCCACACTAGGTGATGTTTTGGTTCTTTTCGATTAAAACCATTCAACTCATTTTTGACTCCATATTGCTGCATTTTGGTTTATTTCTTTCTTCACACTTTTGTCTGGATGGTAGACAAAAGGAATTTCTGGGAGCAGCAGCAATGAATCCTTCTCTAATTTCATAACAAAAATCCTTCAAAAACCCACTGAAGTGTGTGTCTGGGGGTGGAGATTGTGGCCTACATTATTATTTACTATTATTTGTCTATTTCCGCAGTTTTGCAGTTTTAATGTTATGAACTACAGTCATAACAGTCAATTAGTTAGAATGAACTACAGTCAAAGTCTGTAATCTGGACTCGTCGGGACTTCGGCGATTCCGGATTATCGGTTTTCCCGGATTATAGATCATCAGTTTAAATCTGGTAAGATGGCATGCAGAAATTGTAAAATTAAAACTATGAAACTGTAATTTATGAAATAGAGAGCAATTATGATCTAAAGGGTATCAAAATTTACAAAAAAAAAAAAAGCTTAATATTTATTTGTTTACTTTATTAAACATTTCTTTCAACTCGCACATGTGTAAAGCATACATTACGCATAGTCGAAATTAGAAAATTGCAACCAGAAAACTATTTGATGTGTATTCCTGATATTTATAATGACGAGGAATTTGATTTCAATCATATCAAAGACAAAGTACATCGAGATGAAATACTACATTTAGTAAGGAATTATCAGCTGAATAAAATAAAAACATCTGCCCTGAAGATAAGGATAGTGCTGACAGATCAACTTCCAGTTCATTGCGCGCCATGTCGTCAACCCCCCCCCCCCCCGGCAGAGCAGCGTGAAATTGATAATGCAAAGAAATGCATGACAAAATGCCATCATGCAGGCCCAGAAATAAGTGCCTTTCTTGCTAACACGTATGCATGACAGTCAGCGCAAAAGGGTTAAACTTATTTTCTTGAATTATTCTAACTTAATTAACCTACTCTCAAGGCAAGTTAAAAATGACATCAAAAACTGTGAATTTTGAAATTAAATATCCTGGTTAATTTTTCTCTTGCAGGTGTCAGACTTCTTATAATTTTATTTTTTTCTTAACGAGTATTCAACTTTCCCAAATATAAGTATAGAAATTCAGAACTAGATATCAGTATTCTTTAATTTTTTTATTATTATTTTTTATTTATTTATTTATTTTTTTAAATTTGACATTATTTAAACATGAAAATTTTCGTCCTTTAAAATACTTCCATAATTGGAAATATATGACCAATGGATTGTGAAAATTAAGGCCAGGTAAGGGTGAGACAGAGAGAGAGAGACATGTTTGGTACTGCTGATTGCATTTTAAAAAAGGAAGATGCATAACTACCTGTTACAACAGTCCCATTTACAAGTTTCAATGTTCTACAGCTAATTGTTTTTGAGTTATGCAGAATATAAATATACATTCCCATATAGGTGCAGACATCATGAAAAAGCCTATTTTACAATCCATTCTGGAATAAAGAGTCCTTTATTCTGCTCGTATGTACAGCCATTGCATTCATTTACTTTGTACAAGGAAGTAAAAAGGATTAAAATTTTGGACCTACGTTCTACAGAAAAGCAAGTAGTGGAATATTTTTAAAGCTGTGCGAGATTAGTTATACTGGTATGTATACTCAAAACATTAAAAAAAAAATACATACGAAGCAGTGAGATAGAAGACATTGTGGGACTACACGACACCACTTAGATTCCTGTATAAGTGAATTTACGTGTCAAGTTTAGAAAGATGACAGTTTTATTGTTATTAGAACCATTACTCTCAGTCCTCACTTTTTTGTCCAAATCAGTTTTCAAATAAAAGGATAAGTGGATGCTGTCACTAAATGTTATTGCCATGTATTATTTTTAAAGAAATATTAGAACAAATGTAAAAAATGCTTGCCAACACTTAATATTCTCTTAAGAATTCTAAAAATATGTTAAGCATTTTATGATTTTGCTGTTGAATTTTATGTGGGATAAGTGCAAAGAAAGTGATGTTTAAATAATAAATCGAAAAAGACAAAAAGTTGTGTAAATCATGTTACTGAGAAGACTGATCATGATGCGACGAACTGAAAAAAGACTAAAAGAATAAATTAAATAACTAAATAGAATTTAAATGTATGGCAGCATTGATATATATACTCAGACACAATGATTATAGGAAATTCTGAATTGTGTATCTGGAATTCTAAGGCAACATGTTGCCACTCAACAGGGCATAAAGTATTTATATTTCTTGTTAAATGAAAAGACTTAGTGATATAATAGAAATGTGTTGCCACTTGGGAAATCATGAGATATTTGTCTTTCAAATTCAATAAAAGAACTCAGTTGTTTAAAAGAAATGTGTTGCCACTGCCTGATATAAATATTTTTACCTTCCATGTGCCAGTTTGTTGCCATTCGAAGCATAAGATGTTTAATTTTTCTTTTTAAGTTTAATATACCAGTTATTGATTAACAAACTAAGTGATTTAAAAATGATTTGAAAACTATAAACTCAGTTTTCTTTAAATCTTTTATTCCTTACCAGCTCGACCCATGAAGTGACACTAGCTGGATTTATTAAATGTTATTTATTTTTCTTTTTTATAGTGACTATTTTAATTGCCTGGCTGCACCAGCAGCTACTTATTTAAAAGGTGATTCAATGTAAAAGTCAGGATCAAGACTTATAGCACTTCTTGGCTAACAAATGTATTGCAACACTTAACACTGTATTAGAAATTCTAAAGATATGCTGCTGATAAAAATTTTGTGATTTTTATGTTGAAGTTTGTGCACGCACCATAAAGTAATGTTAATAAAAGTTCAAATGATAAAAAATTTGTGTTGCCAAGAGCGACTGCAAGAACAGTTTGATACAGTATGAGTACAGTAAAAACATAAAGAAACTGAACAAACCCTCTAGTGTGATATTAAAATCTGAATCCTTTCAGATTCCCTTCCCCCCCTTTTTTTTCTTTTTATTTGGGATTTTTGACTGTCAAAATGATTAGTGCTAGTTTTAATAAATTTCTTAGGTAAATAATCTCAAAGACTGAGCTTACAGTTCTTTGAAGTTTTGTATCCCATATTCATAACTTCTGTCTGTTGATTATCTAATTAAATAAAGAGCATTTCCACCGGAATTATTGATGCAGTTTTGGCAGGTTCTTTACAAACTTTTGCTAATGAAAAGTGATTGTCAGGTTTTCCCATATGCACCTTCATTTTAAATAAATTGTGTGCAGATTTGTATTAAATAAAAGAAGTACAAATTAATATTAAATTGTTTTTCTATATGTATATTATATAGATTTTCTACTGCAAACATTGATTGAATTGCTTGCGTGTATTGCTAAGAGTGTTTCTTGTCAGTGCTAAAATGTGCCGATTCCCACTTCTAGCCAAGGCCTGCATAACCAATAAGTACCAAATATTCCTTGAAATTCAATATCCAGATCAAGTTGTACCTGTTCAATTAAGCTTGTGCAAATTTTCAATTTAAAATCCTATCCTAATAGAGTGCATTGCTTCTCAAAATTCTATCAAAATAATACTATTTTTCATCTTTCTTTGCCTATTTGTTAACGACAAAAATATTATTTTAATATGTTATGACATATTTCAATACGTTATGTTTTAATGAAGCATAATATTTCGTAATTTGATTTTTTTTTTTTTTTTTTCCCATTTGAAATAATATAATTTTCTGTATGTAGGAAGGACCTGTTTGTCAAGTTGTTTTGGCTCCAGATGAAAACATTATTGGGTTTGCAACTAGGTAAACTGTATTTTAAGTAAAATTATATCAATTCTTGTAGTATAGAATAGAAAGAATGAAAAATGCAAAAAATTAATGTTTTTTGATACATATAAAGTATATTTTCCTTTACAGTTTTTAGTATTTTATTTTAAAAGTTCTTTTTAAAATTTTCATTAGTTCATTTTTCAAAAATTATTAATGCATTCATATATGTGTACTTTTATAGATCATTTCAGTAGTATAACTTTAAAAATAATAATCTATTATGAAAAAAAATAATTTCTTGTTCATTTTTAGTAGGGGAGTTGCTCTTGTTATGGAGCATAATGCTGAACGGGGAGCCACTCAACCACAAAGGTTGCAATTATCTTATGAACACAGAGGGACATTAATAAGTTGTATGCATTGGAATATGTCTTCTTCTAAATTGTTTATTGGAGATGATAAAGGCAAAGTGTCTGTTATCAATGTTTCTGTTTCAAGGGTAAGTTTTGATTGCTTGTATGTTTTGCATTAACTTTGCTGTCCTTTCTCTGAGTTACTAGTATTAATGTAAATTGTTTTATTGTACTAAAAAGTGTCTGTCTTTTTTTTTTTTAAAATTAAACGCTTTAGATAAATATTTTTTCCCTATTTATATATATATATATTTGAATACTTCTTTTAAATTTTAGTTTATTTTGCAATTATTTTTGCATTATTTAATATACAGTATATACTGTTCTCTATTTAATATATTGTGTGTGTGATCATACTTTTAAAAGATTCATGCTAATTCCATGATATACGTATTATTTACATGATGTACAAAATGTCAAGTTTTATAGTCTGTATATCATTTTACATAGCTCAGATGTAACCCTTCTGTGTGAGATGACAGACAGCAATGTGGTAAAATCCCTCTAGACTTTGTATAATATTTCAGGGGCCATTGTCATTATAGCTTCTTTGATTATTTCTTGACAGGTTATATGGTTATTGGACAAGTCAAACAACAAGAATCAGTGTAATATTTGTAAATTTTGCAGGACTAGTTTCAATGGTTTTAACTGCAAAACCATCGAAACTAGTCCTGCGAAATTTACAAATATTGTGCTGATTCTTGTTGTTTGCCTTCTCCAATAATCATTATTGGGCGTGCTACTATAATATAGGTTATATGTTATAAGTGGCATGAATACATTGCTTTTGATGCACACTACTTAAGAGAAAAAATTGCAAAGCAATATTCAGAGGGCTATGCCATGAAGATGGTCACGTTTCCTCATATGTAAATTATTCAGTGTCTTGAAAGCCTTTGAGTGTATACACAAATTTCAATGTTATAATGAGGTAGTGCATAGACGTTTTTATACCAGATGTTGCTGATACATCACAATCTTTACTGATTTTATAAAACATATGAAACAGTGGTTCTCAACCTGTTTTGCCTCATGCACTCCTTCACCATCACTAGAAGATTATCACCCCTTCTTTTCAATACTAAAAAAATAATGGTACAGTTCTGTTATTGGGACCGGATTAAAAAATTATGTATGTGTACACATGCATACATTTGTACATACACATATCTATGCATACGTTTTTGAATCTGGTCCTGATAACAGAACAGTACCAAAATAACTGTATGCATTATTTAGATTTAAATTATTTTTTAATGTGTTTTATAAATTAAACAGTAAAAAGTATAGAAAATTTTGATAAATGCCAAAGCTTGAATAAAAGTAGTTTTTCATAAACTAAAATTAAATGCAGGTGTTCCTGTTATCACACAGTTTCTCTCCTACACTATAAGAAAATTGTGGAAATCCTTTTATACCACTGCAACACAATTTCTCTCCAGCACATTAATGAATATGTGTTAACAGTCTCATAGTATTTTATGTATGTATATATTTCTATAACACAATTTTTATTCTAATCATTTATGATTAAGTTATGTGTAAGGCCATCATGTGTAATAACAACCTATTTATTTATACACAAAAAAATATATTCTGGGAATACCCACTTTCTGTCAGATCACAACTCTTTTGAAATATTTCAGTCCTTAACTACATCTGAAAGTGAGAAAGTAACTTTGGTAATTGTATATTATACCATTAATCACAAAACTGTGTCCAGAAAGCATGATTCATTGTCAGATTTGGATAAGCAGGATGTAACAATACATTCATAGGATCTACGTTTTTGTTTGGTATAATCTTGATTGATTTCCAATAAGCCACATTTTGTTTTTATAAATTATTTGTTATTGCTGTCTTTTTTCCTTCCATTTAAAAAAAAATTAATAAAATGTGGGATCTGTCTTTTATATAATAATAAGCAGTGGATTAATTACAAAGTTATGGAATCATGCCATCGAAAAAAGTGGGGATTAATGGTTAGCTGAGTATGGTTAACAATATAATCGACCATATTCAGTGAATAATAAAACAATAATGAAACAGAATAGCATATTAAGCAGAGCTTGCAATAAAATTGAGGGGCCTAATAAAATAGTAGCAGTCAATGAAACCTTCTTGCAAAACACAGAAACCAAACAGGTTGAATACCGGTTGTTTATTCAATAAAAAGGCATCCATTCGTTTAAAATTCTGCAGAAATGATTTGCACAACTCTGATAGGATCTCCTCCAACTTTCAGAGTTCAATGGTAACTAGATTTCACGGTTTATGGGATATATCTATCAGTTAAATCTTTTATTTAACTGATAGATAAATCAGGAATCTATCTATCAGTTAAATCAAAGTTAACAGCATTCTCTTGAAATATGACATACAGCAGAAAATTTATCTCTGGCTGATAACCCCTGATATAGAATGAATGCTGTCATTTCTGTCATGACTGGGCATCTGATGCAACTGCGATATGTATAGATGCATTTGTAACTGTTCTGTAACATTTTGCTAACGATGTTATGCAGTGTCAAAATCAAATTGTCAAATCAGTTAGCATGTACAATATAGGAACAATGAAAAGGCCTGTTTATTTTTTAACAAAATAGGAAAAAGTAACAAAATAAAAAATATTAAAAATAAATTTTAATTTTTTATTACTAAATATTTATTAAAATGTGGCATAAATGTAAAGGGAAAAAAACTCAAATTTTTACCTGCAAGAGGTATTTGTTGGTTACATTATAACAATTCAGTTATATTATAATTCAAACATACTGACAGCTAAATATTAAATTTTTAAATTGGCATTCCTATCTAATAATTCTAGTATGTTTAATGAATCATTGAATAATTCAAACTAAAAATAAGCAAATTATGAAAAATTTGTACGTTTTCAGAGAAACATTTCCAAGTGAAACAAAAGCTGAGAATAAATAATGACAACCTAATCTCTTTCTGTTATTTATTAAATTTTTCTTCAGGGCATAAATAAAAATACAATAATTTTTTGCAAATAATTGTAAACTCTTTATTTCTTATTACAACTGGACACTTGATGGTATAGTTTGTTAAAGTTTTTAATGTTGTGGAGAAGTTACTGGAAATTATCTTCATCATGAATTATAGATTCTTTTCTTATCAGTTTTCAACTGTGGAAAAACATTCTTCACGTATTAATGCCCTTCTTTTTAGAAAGATTCTCAAACTATCAATGTTTCCAGTAAGTTTGGTAAATGGTATCAACATAGGAAAAGAAAACATACTTTAGCAATTTAAAATATAAATTTTAATTATTAAATAAGGATTATGTCATACATTAAAAAATAAAACGCATTCTTCTTTAATTTTTTTTTTTTTTTTTTTTTTGTTATTCTTCTGAAGTATACAGCAATCTGTTTTCATTTAAAAAAAAAATCGGAGAGTTGCTGAGACTCGGCTTTGTGCAATCTTTAACAGTAGTTATCTAGAAAGCGTATTTCCTCGTTGTTGTTCCCTTTAGAAAATTTTCAGCAAAATTCTGTATTACTGCTGAAATTTTATCATAGTTTCTTCCACTGTTGGTGAATTCCACAGGTTGATATTTTAAAACTGAGTTTAAGGCAAAAGATATCATGATTTGTGTATAAAAATTGTCGGAACTTGGAATACAACAAAACAGAACACATACAAAAATGGCAGCGTTGCTTGAATGAAGATTGTTATGAGCTTGGTTGCCGGAAGAATGGGTATCTGCATGGTTGCCAGAGTTTGGCACTTTCTGAAACTTTGGCTACTTCTGCGATAGTTCATGAGTACCTCTGTATCTTGAAATCTTTGAGTAAGATTTATATCACATTATAAATTAATTAACTACATTTATAGATTTTCTGACACATTGTTCATGTTCATTTTTAATGGGATGAAAATAATATAAACTTAAACTTTAAATAACTGAAAATCAGTACTAATGTATTATCATAACCACCTTAGTAGAAATTTTCAAAGCTTCAGAATGCACCAGACTCTGGTAACCAATCACATAACAATTATTCAGGCAAACAATGCACATTTTTGTTGTTGTTGTTGTTGTATTCTAAGTCCCAACAGCTTTTATAGAAAAATTATGATTATTTTTTATCTTATATTTACAGGGTTGCCACACTACCTGGAAAACCAGAAAAAGTCAGGGAATTCGAAAATTGACCAAAAAATTCAGGGAAAAGTCAGGGAATTTAAATAATTTAGTAAAAATCTGGAAAAGTCGTGGAATTTCATATGGCTGTTCCTCCCAAAAAAGCGATTTTTTTGCCGATGTTGGAAGCGATCACTCTCTTGGCGAATTATGTATCACGTGAGCATCATTCAGCCAGCTGGCATAGAGCCAATTTTCGCAGCTCTAATCAGATGGTCTTGAGAGAAAGGCAGCAAGTTTCCAGTAACCTCAAGTATCGAGAGACTTCAATGCGCATATGCAATGTATGTTGAACTAAGGAAAAGATGTATTCTCGTATGAAATCGGTTTAATCCTAGCATAGGGTACTTATGGAGGTTAGAATAGCCTTCATGTACCATATACACGGGATTTGGGGATATTATGATGAGCAGTAAATGGACCATTTTGGTGTTGGCAACAATTTTCAAAATCGTGCCAAGGCCATGGCGTATACTAGGATTTTACCACAAAATCTTTTTAACCCCCTTTTTTTAATAAATGCCTTATTTGTCATTTTGCAGTAAAATAAAAAAATAGTAATCAGTCACCTAGGCTAACCATTTAATGTAACTACGTTCGCCAAAATATTGTTGATTATTCTAATTCAATTTTTAAATAATTATCGTTATTTTAATGTTATTTATGTCATTTAATGTTGCTTCTTCTCTCTAAATTTATTTATTAGTAAATAAATACTTTCAAATTTCAGTAAATTTTCTCTGCATAATCCTGAAATTAATTCTAGCAGTATGATGACATACCATCACGAAATTTAATGCACATATTTTTTGCTTATGCATGCTACTAAATTAATATAAAATACCTGAATTTATTTAAAAATATCATTAAATTGATTTTTCTTTCGTTTATCTGCAAAAAACGTCTGCAAAAAAAAGGCTTTTTTTTAATCCAGATTGGGCAGATCATAATCTCAATCTTCAGTGGAGAAAACAACTCCTATTATAGTTATAATACTAATGCTTTGTAATCTAGAAATTCTGCATAAAAAACATTTCACCTATACTTTATAATTTACTTCCGCATGATTTCGGTAAGCTACTTTGAAGTACATGCTTGGTATATTTATTGGAAACTGGTAGATAGATTTTTTTTTGTTGTTGTTTTAAATTTCAATTCAGATGTAAACAGTTTAATGAAAATTATTGATAGCATGTTTTTTTAGGTCAGTTTGCTTGCAGGTGCTTCTTTTTCCTATTAAGTCAAAAAGAGCGTAGTATGATGATTTTTATTGAACTAAAGCAAGTAACAAATTATCTTAACACCAGATAATTCCATTTTGCTACGAATTATATACTGCTCTTTTCATGAGAGATTCACTGTACTGGAAGTAACTATTCAAAATAAATAAATAGCATAATGTTATGACCCAGATATTAACTGTAATGAAAGTAATTTAAAATGTGACATTATTTTAAAGGATTACTGTATTTTATTTTAACTGTTTTCAAGAATTTTTAAGTTCATCAGATAATTATCATGTTAAATTTTAACGTGCTTGTTAGAGAGAATAAGCTTTAGATTATTTGATAATATCTAATAACTAACTAAATTTCAAAAGATGACAGCTAAATCCTTTTCATATGCCACATTACCTTATTAATAATTATGAAACTAAAATGAACCTCAACTTGATGCACATTATGTATTAAATAATGTGTCAGAAGTATTCTTTAAACTATAGTATTTTTTAAATAGTTTTAGCACTTTTTATCCATAATGAAAGTGGAGATATTGGTATATAAAATTATTTGCTGAAAGATCATCAAGTATCAATAGATTGAAAATAAAAGGTGGGAAACTGTATTATATCATGTACTATAACAATATAAACTGTGTGATGTATTAAATGCTATAACATCAGTACGTTTAAAGTAAAGAATTGCCAAGACATGAAAATGAGTTAGGGTATTAGAGTGTAGTGCTAGACAGTAGAGGTCAGTGTGGATGGATTTGAAAAGGCATCATTATAATTTATTTGAAAATCAGAGAAAATAAAGTGTTTAAATAAAAATTGAAACATTCCTGTGCTTAAGGAACAATAAAACAGCTTTCATGACTTATTTAATTTTCAGAAAATACTTGAAAGTACTTGATGCCAGGATGTGTATAGAGAAAGATATCCTCTGCATGTGTAAAAAGCAAAACTTTTGTCCAGTGTTGATACCGAGTTCTCCAAGTGAATTTAATAGCTGCGTTGTAACTTTTATATCAGGGTGTTATTCCAATTTTAAAAGCATACTTTTGGAAAAGGCTTTTCCATCAGGCGTTTCTTCTGCATACTAATCCAAATACAGCTGTTTCAAGACATAATTTCAAACTTCTGTATAGTATTCAAACTTCTGTATAGTGTATAATTTGGCTGCATCTTTGGAGTAAATTAGTCATACATTGGCACCAGTTAATTTGAAGAAGCTAGGTTAAATGAAAGTGGATAGTAACAAATATGGTATAGGACGAGAAGGAAGAAAGTTGCATGCAGTGTGATGGAGACAATTTGCAAGAATTTTTGGTACTCTTCTGTTACTAGAAACCAGACTCTGAAATGTATGTGTTCCTGTATTCATGTGTATATGTGCATTCATATGTATGTATGTGCACATACATATATATGCATATACATGTTCATACATATATACATACATTTCTAAATCATGTCCCAATAAAAAAAAATACTGAATGTTTTGATTTTAATGGGAAATGTGAAGGTTTCATAGATATAGAAGACACTGTAAAATTAGTCTAATTACGGTCACTACAAACTCTTGAACACTCTGTAAGCAAGATTGTAGTGTATCAGAGAGTCGAAAGATGGTGGAAGATCTTCTTACAGTGAGGCTACAAATGCCCTATCCACATTTTGAGCATTTATTGAAAATGTTCCTGATGTTTTCTATATACATTTTAAAAACTATTACAGAAATTGAATCGCTGTCAATAAAACCAAAATAAAATTTGACTAAACAGTTACTTCTAGATTTTATTTTTACCATCTTTCCTTGAGTAAACAGTTTATATATAAATGAGATGAACTGGTTTTTATTTCTCTTTATTAAATGTACTAGTTGCTATTCCATTGCTTTTAATAAGCTTTACCTTCTAATCAGTGTTTCTGGTTCAGAAGTTTTTTATCTTGTGCCTCATGAGAAGGTTCCTAAGTTCCTTCAACTGCATTGAAACTCAAAAGAGGAATATAATGTAAAGAATGGCATTATATTTTAAATCATTTGAATTTTAGAATTTTACCTGTTGTGATTTTATATTTAAGTTTGTCAATTGAAGAGCTCAAGAGATAAGAAAAAATTATGAAGCAGTTTTGATTTAATAAGTGTTAATATTTTAATAGTCACCAATGTAATATTTTGACTAGTACTTCATAATGGTCTTTCAATAGAACAGATTTTAAGTCCATTTCATTTTGTTTGTTTTCCCACAATGAATTATTAAAAAATTTATAAATTTTTGTTACTTTCAAAGTGAAATGTGTCATAAATTTCCTTTTTATTAATATAGACAAGGAATTTTTTTCAAGTTCCTACAACTACACTCATGAAATTAGATTCTAAAGTTGTACAGTTAGATTTTGCCCAGGATCATTTACTCGTCTCTACCATGACTAGGTGTTACCTCTGTGATACTAACAAGTAATTATAATTTATTTCTTCTTCATGTTTGGCTAACATTTTTTTTTCAAGATTTAATTGGAGTAATATTTATGCATACTGTGTTACTGATGTATAATGCTATTTAACTGTACTTTTGAATGTGCTGCCAATATTGAGTCGTATTTGAAAAATTAATTTTTTGAATAAACTGTAAGAATAATGCAGGGAATTAAAATAAGAGTGGTGATACATATATATATATATATATTGTCCATTGTGACTTCATTGCTATATATATATATATAAGAGTTTGTTTCGTAATGGTAAACTTTGTCTTTTGTTTTATATTAAAATGGGCTTAAGATTGAAATTTACTAATTATTAAATTAATGTGTAAATGTACTATTTACATCTTGTTTATTAAGTTAGATGTTAAGAAGCCTGACATTTTAAGACAAATTTCAAATAAGATTCATAAAATTAATGGTTGTATTTACTCTTTGTCAAACACTTTAATCATCTGAAAATGTGAACATTTAGGTAAATAACATTAGATATTTAAGTTTATGGGGTGTCACATATTATAAATCACATTTAAAAGTTTTTCAGATATACTCTTATTTCCATTTTTTTTTTTTTTTTTTTTTATTATAAACACAAACAATTCCCTGTGTACCACAACAGAAGTAAGTATGAAACAGAATATTAAAAATAAATAAACGATAAAGAAAAGGTTAATATGAAGAATTTGTAATTTGCAGTTACAGTAATTTAGGAAAGATTTGTAATTTACTAAAATTACAAAAATAGTCAAAGGAACTTCTCTCGGAAATAAATTGATGAAAACTGGAGGCCAGTTAGAATTAATATTTTTAAGTGCCAGTTTTTAGACCTTTCTTTACACTGTCAAATTTGGAACACAGAAGAAGCATATGCTCAATTTTCCTCACCACTGATCGTATAAAAAAAATCTCTGGAGCCAACTTAAATCTGCTCAGAAATTTCCATGGTCACTAAGGAAATTGGTCATTTAATAACTTATAAAAAATTAGGTCAATCTCTTTTTAATCTAAGGGAAAATTCTCTTAGTTAAGCTTCCTTTATTTCAGCTAATGTATTCTTGATTCCACAATATTTTTATTCATGACCTTATTAAAGAATGTAGAAATATTGACAAAAGTGTCAATTTAGCAGTCTTTGCAAGAAAATTGACCCATTCATTCCCAGCAACACCTGTAGGTCCATAAACAAATGCAAAAGCAACCAAAATGTGTTTATCTTTTAGGTTTTTAAGTTGCCTTGCATTTCCAATATTTCATAGCCAAACCACTACATTGCATCTAAGCATGAATTGTGTATCCATTTCTTGTATTTTGCTTCATCTTACTTTATTGATGTATATATCATAAATTCTTTCCTTTAGTGATCAGACCATAGAAAAAAAAAACAAGTGTTTTATGAACAAGCTAAGGTTGAAATAAGTGAAACCATGGTGTTATTTAGAAGTGAGCTCTGAATGTATATAATTATTTATACATCAGTCACTATATTGTGTATTTTTAAAGTAAATTTATATTTGATAAAATTTTGGATCTGACCTTGAAAATAATAATGATAATATATATATAGCAGTGGGGTTTTTACACATTAGTCATGCCCAGTTGATTTGATTCTTTATTTAAGGCATAGCATTATCAAAGTAAACATATATAACTAAATTGGAGTAAGAAGCATATCTGTTATTCCCTGATTAATAAGTGTGCATTTCATGTATTCATAACATTACAACTGGTGATGAAAGCAGCAGACTACATGTTAGCTGGACAGAGGTGAGCATAAGAAAAACAAAGATTATTTTACTGAAGTTAGATGAAAGAATGTTGAAATTGTATCAGTTGTCAACAGATGGACATAGTATCATTTTATTGCTGTTAGTTGCCCCACCAGTGGCCAAGTGGTTAAGACTGATGAATACTAGTGGTTTGCAATGGGTTCCAGTCCAGGCAGGCTGGCTCCATTATTGATTTTCATGGTTTACCCTATGTGTTAGATGAGACATTTTCCCTTGGAAGGTCGTCCACGAAGGCATCCCTTCCCTATGGTAGATAGCCCTTTTGTGTACTTTGGCATATCAAATAACCTTATCTAACCTAATCTATTACTCTTAGGTAATAAAAGTTTCAGTGTGATTACACTGTAGAAGACCTGAAATACACACAGCCTCGTAGATGTCAGGAGGGAAATGCCAACAATGAAATGCTTTGGTGATTTTTATTCACACTGAAAACTATTAGTGAAATTATTGGTTTCCTCATTCAGTATTGAAACAAGTTATTATATTCTGTTGATTATCACTTTTACAACTGTTGATGAATAAATATTTTACTCAGAGCTGCTAATTGTGTTCGTGTAACTAAAGATTAACCCTGTGTTTTTTTATTCAAGCAAGACTACAGTTTGGAATTTTGATAATCTTTCATTAGTAGGACTGCAGCTGAGATGAGCATAAGTGTGATTGAAATGAAGCAGTTTTATAGTGCAAAATGTGCCAAGTATTTCAATCCAAAAACTTTTTTCATGTGACATTTTGACTAAACCAAGATTGATTTTTTGGCATTCACTAGATGGTGAAGAATTTGCTATTAAATTCTTTCAGCAAAAGAGAAAAATAATCAGGAAAAGTACATATAATCAAGATTTTGTTTTCAAACAATGATGCGTCTTTTAAATGTATTGTTAGTGTCCAAATCATTATTCCAGATTACATTTCATGCCAATATTAATGTGTAACAATTGCTGTCCCTTTATTGGTAATGTAATGAGAATTTTTTTAAACTTTCATTAGAATTATTTATTTATTTACTTGAACAAACAATACTGTCTTGTCATATCAGAATGGTACTTTCTAAATAAATTACCAATAAATATGCAAACAGTAGCAAAAAAATGAATTTGGAGCTGTAAAATCATCTGAATGATCAGGAAATAATGTCTGTGTAATTTAAGGCAAAAGGGATTCAGATATAGAACATCCCAGATTTTTAAAACTAACTGATCTAAACAGATGCTTGAAAATATAAAAAATACTATTTATATGCTACCTTTAAATTAAATTAAAATATATTTAATATATATATATTTCTCTTATAAAAAGTTAAAAAGAAATTACTTTAGTGTGATATTCTTGAATTATTTATTCTTCCTCTTTATAATCTGAAGGTAATTATATTTAATTTATAACCTTAAATTCAAAAGACTCTAAAAAGTTGTTACTAAAAAGTTGTCTAAAAAGTTAGCCACCACCTTTTGATTTAATTATGATTTCTTGATTATTTAATCAATTTTGCAACATGCTCTGCAGCTTTTAATAATCTTCAACTTGAAATTTTTAAACTCAGTTTTGAAGTTTCTAAATTCATATATTGTTTCATGCATATGAGTTTGTAATGAATTGAATGCACACATAACCAGTGATAGCTTGATAAAATTTATTTTAGTAAAATAAACACCTCTGGAACTTTTCACAGAAATACACTATTCTCAGTATGACAGAGCACAATCAGTAGTTACCACTTCGAATTCTTAGAAAATTAAACATTGCACAAAGCAAAGCACATCCAAGAGCAAAGCTCATCCAATGTCTCAATGCTCCAAAGTCAGCTATGAACTAAAAACTGAGAGCAGATGCTGTCTCCTGTCTTTTATAGTTTTCACCTGGCAGCCAAGAAATCTCTAATAGTACCTTCCATTTCTCGAAATTACCGGAAGGCAGATATGGTTAAGGTTACATCTAAGGGCCAGATACAGTTACAGTTACATGTAGGGGTCAGTTACAGTTATACAGGGACTGGACCAAGATGTTGCTGAATGATCACCAAATTTAGAAACAAAAATTAAGTCATCAAAACCAAGGCCATCTTGGTGATATCTCACTATTTTAGTGAGATAGCCATTTACCTCAGTATTAAATAAACTTACCCCTGTCTTTTTTTTTTTTTTTTTTTTTGATGAAGTTTTGCCTCTTCATGTTGCATTACACAAAATATACTTCAGTTTTGCATATAATTTTACTAAAATTATTTACAAATATGCAAAAAGCATTTTAAAAATTTAGAAACGTTGGTAGAATTGAATGCAGTTTGTGAAAAAGTTATTCCCATGAAGTTTTTTGGGGGGGTCAAAGGGAAAAAATGCTAAAATTTTCGTTAATGGAGAGTGCCACACAAACGCAGTAACAAGAAATATGTAAATCAGAGTTCTATAAATTGTAGGTGTTATAATTAACAGCTCACTTCTGACTTTTTATCCTACTTGACCTTACATAAAGTTTTAATTGTGATGCTGATATTAATGGATAAATCGTTATTAGTGAAGTTGTTTTACTTTAGCCAAGAATCGTCAACTAAAGCATTGTCATTGTGGCACAGAAGGGATGGAAGAAGGGTCTAATCATTCTTGTTGGATTGACTTCCCTGGTACAACATTTCAAAGAAACAGGATGTTTGTGTCATTGCCTTCCTGTAGAGGTGTACCAAGTTTATCAGAGGTCCATAGTTCCGATGTGGCTTTGCAAATTGATACTTCAAGGTGCAGAACAATCAAGATGTGCAGTAAATAGTACACAAAGTGGCTCGGAATACTGATATACCTAAGGCATCAAAATTCAACAGCCTTCACAGTGTTTTAAAATTGTTCCCCTACAAGTTGCAATCAGTCCGCCAGCTCTTATCAAATGACAAGCAATATGAATTCGCAAATTGGGCTTTGTCAAATTCACTGCTATTAACTGTTTGGTGTAGTTTCACTATATTCATTATTGTGGGCCCTTTTTTCTTTGAAGAGTGCTGTGCAAAAGCTGGCTGGAAGATTTGCTCAGCTACTGTAAAACACTACTTGAAACTGCTGCAGACGAAAGTGATACCGCTTTTACTGGAACATAATGTCCTTGACACAGTGACATTCTTGCAAGATGGGGCACCTCATATTACAACAGAAGTGAAGACATTCCTAAGAAGAACTTTCACTGAAAATCAATTAATTAGCCATTACTGTAGAAGTAGTGCCACTCCTCGTTTACCAGACTTAACACCACTTGATTTTTGGCTTAAGAGTGATGTGCTTGTAAGCATTTGCCTGCATGTAAATAAATATAGTTTTCCTTGAAATGCGTAATTTGCTTTCGTGCAGCGTCCTCTGTCGACGAAAATTTTAACTATTTTTTACCTTTTTCCAAAAAAGAAAATCTTTACAGGAATAACTTTTTCAGAGACCAAATTCATTTTTACAAATCCCTTCAATTTTTATGAATTTTTTAAACATTTACAGACTTATGGGACGTCACCCTGTATATATGTGTACGTGCTGTTCAAAACTTTGTATCATAATTTGCAAGCTTTATTTACTTGTTGTAAATGTAATATCAAAATAATAGTTGATCCTGCTTGTTACAGTCATTTTTAATAAATGATGTTTAAGCAAAAAGTAACAAGTTAGATAATTCCTTGTTGATAAGATATATGTTGTACGGTAAATCAGTGTCAGTGGCAATTTGAATTTAAAGAAAATCTATTTCAGTTTTCTATTTTTTAATTATATAAATTTAACATAGTTCTTAATTTTTATAAATTAGAGAACAATACTTAACAATTGGAAAGAAATTAAGAGATGGGGAATATGGAGCCTGCTTTTATCCTGGTGTTAGATCTGTTGATCCTTGCACCATTTATGCTGCTCGACCAGGATCAAGAATGTGGGAGGTAATAATGGGTAATTACTTGTAAAATTTGTTCATCCTAAAAAATAAATAATTTGATTTCATGTAGTCAGTTAATCAATATTGTAATATTTTAGTCAATTAATTTTATAATATTTTATTGTCAAAAATATAATTGTTGTGTTATTTATTCAACTTTTGATATAAATTTGTTTGTTAAATGCTGTGATAAGGCTTAACTATTTCAGAATAACTTCTGTAATGGAATAAGGTTCAATGATATTTAATTCATGTATTTGTATTTAATTTTATATGCAAAACTTCACCCAGAAAACAATTTTTTACTTTGAGAAAAGAGAAGAATTAAAAGTATTTTTAGTTTCCTACATGGCTCCTAGAAAAACATAATTAACTTGAACTGTTTATAAACTGGGTAGGATGGTATACAATTATTTTCATGACAAAGCAAATCATTGAGATAATTTTATTACTAAGTCCAAGATCCAAACTCATCAAGACTTTGACAATTCCATATTTGAGATTTCTGTAGATCATCAGTTTAAAACTAGTAAGATGACATACAGAAATTATAAAATTGAAAATATCAAATAGTGATTTGTGAAATAATAGGGCATTTATGACATTAAAGAAATCAAAATTTGCAAAAATAGCTCAATGCTTATTTGTTTGCTTTATTTAACATGTCTTTAATTAAGTCGCTTTATCTTTTGTACTATACTTTCTCTCTAATTTTGTATACAGACATAATTTCTTGTTCATTTATAAAGTTCCGTTGTTAAAGTCCTGTAATAACCGTGTTGTGAATTTCGACTAAATTGTCAATCGAAATTTTTTTTGTTTTCAGCAACCTCTCTGTCACTTTCATCATTATCGGTAGCAACATTTTCTTCTGGATTTAGAACCATAAGACAGATTTTCATGTCCTTTACCTGATTGGAGCATTGTCATCACAATGAAAAACATCTGTTATATCATTATCATTTATTACTACTTCTCCATATTTCTTGAAAAAATTCACTTTTTCAATGTGATATCTGAAAACCTTCAAATTCGCGGCTGTCACCCTAAAGCGTAGCAAGCGTCCACTATATACAATTGGCAGTGTATCATGAGCCTGGCAACTAAAGGCATGTTGTGCACTAAATTTTGTCTTGCTTTTATCACGTGCTGAATTATGTTAGTTTAGTTATTTATTTATATTTACATTTATTTCCTGCATATATTTAGCATTAGAATTAACAGCAACAGCCATTTTTGACGATATCTCTATTTTAATTGGACATAACTTTTTTAATTCTTTATTTACAACTTTGATTTTTTTTACTTTTTCTAAAAACTTACAAATATTACATGATATTCTTTTTTGTCCATTTTAAATAATTATCTTTGCCGATATTATTATGTATACCTAGAATTGCGGCTTTCGGTCATTTTGACTGCATCTTGAAATTTATGTATTTTTTGTTATTTTTAAGACTTTTTTAGATATTTTCAGTTTACTGGTAAATAAACAAGTGCATTTTTGGTAAAGAAGATTGCATATTTCTCAGAAGTTAATGGGGAACGGAATAAAAACACCTCCTTAGAATTTTTTCAAACCACGTGTCTGCCTGTTTCCCTTGTGTTAGAAAAGTTATTTTTCAGTAGACACAAATGTACTTTACTTCATTTGAATAGTTTTGTAGTTCTGACCTATTTATCATGTCGAGTAGAAGCATTGGTGGAAAATATCTAATAAAAGAAGAGATGCAAAATGTTTTTGAAAGCCTTTCTGGTGATAATTCTGCTTCATAAGCTGAACCTGATGAAGAATTTTATGCCGAAACTATTTCCAGTTTATTCGATAAGAACTGGATTGTTCCTACTGAAACAAGTGAATCCGATTCATCTGATGGAGAATCTGTTCGTGAAACAGTAAAGAAAAGTAAAAATTTATACTGAGCAAATATTAAATTGCCTTCTACTAATATAGTTTCCGAAAGTGAAATCCACAGCAGTACTCGAGCTCGAGAGAATAGTGAAAGGCAGCAAAACAGAATTCAAGAACGGGGTAGATGTATCCAAATTAAGTAAACTCAAAATGATGAAGAAACATCGAATGATGGTTTAGTTTGGAAAATAGGAATATTTCAGGAAGACGTCCTCAGTGGAATGTCTTACGAGAAGTAGCTAGGCCAACTTCGTACGCAATGAGAAAAATAATTGATAGTAACTCAAGTAGTGCTGACAACGGACATTTTTTTTTTTTACTCTGCTGAAAATAGTAAAAGAAAATAAAGTTCAGGGATAAGCTACATTGGCACAATTAATCATTCAAAAAGAGGTGTACCTTATTCTTTCAAAAATATGAGGGTGAGCTCTCTTATGCTAAGATTGCTAAGCATGACAATATAATGCTTATATTTTATCAAGAAAAAAACAAGAATGTCCTTGCTCAAGAGTACCATGCACCCAACATTGGAAATTTCATGTGATGAAAAAAAAAATGGTACCGGAACTTGTGAATTTTTACAATTCAACCAAATATGGCGTTCTAGTTTTGAACTAGATGACCAGAAAATACTCAGTAGAGTTCTCATCCAGCCGTTGGCTGGCTTAACATTTTTTTAAATATTCCTGATTTGGCTACGATAAATGCATAGATAATTTTCAAGGAAACAACTGAAGGTAAGAACATCAGCTGCCATGATTTGATTTTGAATACTGCTGAGGAGCTTCAAAAGATGCACAGTGCACAAAAAAAGGGGGGGTATAGTTCTATATCTCCCATTCTACTTGGCTGATTGACGAAATTCAGACTGACTTTTCCATTTCTCAAAAGCATAACTTGGCATATATATTAGATTTATATATAGCTTTGTTCCAACATTATTATTTTGACAAAAAATTGGAATTTTTCTGAAATGGCATATTTATTTTCTTCCATATTCGTATTGCATGACTCTAAATTATGCCAGTGTGCCAACTTTTAAAAATCAAAAACCGCCAGTAGTTTAAAAAAAAATAAGTCTCAAAACTTCAGCATCTCAATGTTAATTGAATTTGGTATATATAATTATCTTAAAAAAAAAAAAAAAAAAAAAAAAAACCTACTTGTTTCATTCAAATTGCATTTTTCATGTCTTTAGAAGTGCAACTTGGGATATGTACTATTAGGTTTATATATAGCATCATTCTAACATAGATATTTTGACAAAAAAATCAGAATTCTTTTGAAATGACATGCTAATTTTACGCATATTTCAATTCTACGATTCAAATTATGCCTAGATATTAAATTTTGTAATTTTTGGTGAGAAGTTTATGGAGAAATTTAAAAATTTATCTTGGCCAATTTTTTTCATTTTGCACCAAAAATAATTCACTCGGTAAACTTTTTATAGCAACGTATTTTCCTTTTCTTTTTCTTCATTGTTCACAACTGGGAAAAAAGTTATGGTTCATACTTTCAAATAGATTTAACAAAGTGTGTAAACCACATGTTCGTTATTATTGCTTATAATAAATACTCCAAATTTCAAAATTTAAATTCACCTATATCTTAGGAAATTTTAAATAAAAAACTCTTAATTTTTTGCAGGTATGCTTAGACATCTACTTTAAGATGATGTCAAAACTTTTATAGGTTATAATTCAAAATTATTTTTAAAAAATTTATAAAACTTATTAAAAAAATAATTTTCAAAATAAATCATTAAAAATAGACAAATTTTATTTGGAATTAACGTAAATTTCAAAATATGAAAGGAAGAATAAAATAAATTTAATAAAAAAGAGATATTAATAAATATATATCAAATTCAATGAACACTGAGGAGCTAAAACTTTGAGAGCTAATTTTTTAAAACCTACTTGTGTGATTTTTACAAAACGTGGCAGTTTGGCATAATAAGAATTGAAATATGAAAAAAAAAATGTCATTTCATTTCAGAAAAAGTCTCATTTTGTGTCGAAATAACTGTATTAGAACAATACTAAGTATGAATCTAATACATATCCTAAGTTGCGCTTTCGAGACGTGAAAAACGCAAGTTGAATTGCGTCCATTAGCCCACTAGAATGGGAGATAAAGAAATGTCCTCTTCTTCTTTTTCTTTCTCTCTCTTCCCCTCTCCCCCACAGTGTACCTTTTATCCAAATTTCACAAGCTTCCAGTATCTGATGAAAAGAGAATTGATACTTGCTTCAACTCTTCCTGTAAGCTTAAACAATGCATGCAGAGGTAACAAAACTTTGAATAGTTGTGAATACTGTAAAAAATATGTTTCTGGAACCTGTATAGGTAAAATTAAAAAAATAGTAATTTGTATGCACTGCAAAAGCAATAAATGTAAGTTCTAATATGTGTAATCTTTAATATATTTATTCCATATTGAAAATTTTTATGAGTCAATTTTTTGAATGGTATGAAGTTTAAAAACATCTAGAGTGATTTTCCCCTCCTTTCAGCTGCTTGTTGTATTACATTATCCTTCAATTCATATATTTACTCACTTTATTTTATTTTGCTCTTTGTCACATTAAATTTCTGGTTGTGTGTATGTACAGTCAAAAGTCGTTAATCCGGATTCGTCGGGACTTCAGAGATTCCGGATTATAGATCATTAGTTTAAATCTCGTAAGATGGCATGCAGAAATTCTAAAATTAAAAACATGAAACCGTAATTTATGAAATAAAGAACAATTATGATCTAAAGGGTATCAAAATTTACAAAAAAAAAAAAAAAAAAAAAAAAAAGCTTAATATTTATTTGTTTACTTTATTAAACATTTCTTTCAATGTAAGTTATTTAAGTCGCTTCGTTTTATGTGAAAATACTTTCTCTTTAATTCTATAAACAGACATAATTTCTTGTTCAGTTAAAAAGTTCCGCTGTTCAAGTCCCGAAATTGCTGTGCCGAGAATACCAACTAACTTGTCAATCGAAATTTTTTCATTTTCACTAACCTCTCTGTCACCTTCTTCATGTCTTTATCCATTTTTTGCAGCAATTCCACTTTTTGTTTGATGGACATCGAAACATACTTTCGTTTTGTAGATTCTTTGGGAGCTCCAGCATCGGAAATTCTATTTGACATAATCGAAAGTTCAAGTTTACTTTTATAACATTGCTCTTGCAGTCTGCAATGTCTGTTATACATTAAACGCGCACGCGAAAATGTATTCTGCACTTGCGCACACGCATCTCGCAGTCGTAAAAGTCTTACGCGCACGCGTAAACGCCTATGCGCATATGTCAACGCGGCGCATGCGCAGAAAGTTTTTAGCTTTGAGGTCCGGATTATGGGTGTCCGAATTAACGACTTTTGACTGTACTCACTTTACTTTATTTATTAATTAAACAAGCAAAATGTATCATTATAAGCATTAACCTTAAGTAATATTACCAAATAGCAAGCCTTTTCTTCTGTTTGGAGCAAGTGGTCAAAATGAGCACTGATCATAGGTATATGGAAAACGCTGTAATGCTAGTGTTAAGGCTTATCTGAGTCCCAAATAAAATAAATTTCCACGTATACTATACAACCAAAATGTGTGTATTAAGAAGACATTTTGAGTCAGTGATATTTTTATTTTAAAACTGTCTTTATTGGTAAATAGTAAGATAATTTATACTGAAAATACTTGTAATATTCTTTAAACATAAAAATTAAAATTTTAATTATTATAAAAACAAACATAACTGAATGAACTTTATTATTCTCTTCGATATCATCAATTTATCCATTTGATTTTCTTTTCGGCTTCCCTGATATTGACTTGTGACATAAGTTTAGTCAAGCTTTATCAGTAGTTGTCTTCAAACATCTGAATTTTCAGTAGTTAAGCTATCTTATTATTACTTAAAATAAATTTCATGTGTGAAAATATTTACTTGCATTTATAAGTAGAACTGAATGCAGGGGAAATGGAAAAGCCATTTGTTTGGAATTATGCATTATAGAAAGGTGACCAGATTTCAACGTTTGAAATTCAGAATACTCTATACATAATTTTTTAAATATTTTTTTTAAACCATTGAATCATTTTATTATTGCTATTATGGTCGAGGTGGTATGGAGGTCCAATATATACATATATATGTAGTGATATACAATATTTTTCAATAAATAATGAAGGAATCAAAACGCAGTATTCATACTTATTGTATGATATATTCGCAGTAGTAAATTTTTTTTAAAGGACTGCTATAATATGTAGTTGTGCACCTACCTCCCTTTTTCATTGCAGTCGGTCGCACCAAAAAGCATATAAATATATATACCCACTCTGTTACTGGGCTCGGTGGGCTCAGTTTTTTTTATTCTTACGTATTGGTCAATTTTGCATTTTTTGCTTTAAAAAATAATTGAATTATGTTGTTCTTGCTTATGGTTAAGATTTTTATGCCTTCAGTTAACCTACATGCAATTGTAGAAATATCAACAATTTAAAAAGTTGTTTAAGTACAGCTAACCCTAATTTTTGTTTACTATAGCAGCCATATTTGTTTACATTTGAAACTTAGCAGAATAGTAGATTTGTTGCCGATCTAGAGAAACTGAGTTTTGTAACAACAAAGATAACGTCTTCTTTTATTATTGTGATTTAAATCATGCTTCTGGAATTAACATTTAAGTTATTAAATTATCTCATATATTGACTCAGCGGAGTGTCCACAACAAATTGCATCAGTTTCTAGGCCTTCAGTGCCTTTTTGCCGAGTGAGACCAAAAGTAAACTTTCAGTTTTATGCACCGAAAAATCTGCCTTATTACCTGCTGACCGAATTGCTTGTTTTTCTGTAGGAACTCTAATTTTAATTGTAGAAGTTGTTCTTTAAATTGTTTTAACTGTATGTTTTATATTTTTCAATTTTTAATAAAAATATATTGAGTTTATATTTTTATTTTGCATTTGCATTAAAAATATTTTATGTATTTTTGACTTGTCATGAAGTGACAACTAAATTAATTGAAGGAGAAATATATTTCTAATGAAATTCAAGGAAATAAGTTTAAATGAAATGCTGGGGAAAAAATGCATATAATTTAATATTATGTACAGTGAAGTTATGTGGTGTATACATCAGATTTTTTTAAGAAGTTTTAACTGCTATGCAAAATCAAAATGACAATGGAGTAAAAATTTTTCATCTAAACGTGAGAAAAGAAGGCAATTTTAGATTAATATATCTACAGTGAAATTTCAGCAAATTACAAAAGAATTATTTTTAGATGCTGTGTAATTAATTATGTGTAAGGGGTAAAAAATATATGTATATATTATAAATTTAAATTACAGTCAATATATCAATTAAAAACTGCAGTGCTGTCTGTAAGTGAAAGTGTGAACTGCATCTATGAGCTGTGAGAAAAACTTTGGTGTATGTTGGGGGAGGGAGAGAAATACAAGAATGAGAAATACTAGATGGACTAGGCAAATACTAGATGGGGAATCATCTGTTTATGTAGCCGGTATGGCATGTGTCTCTTAACTTAAGCTTGAATTTTCAGTTTGCAATCTGCACTACTTAAATGAATATATGCCGTAGAACTTTAATGTTCTCATACTACAGTTCTTTAGGACTATTCGGGACAAATTCTATAAATTCAGGACCAAAAAAAGAGTTGTAAAAAATCAGGACAGGAACGACAATTCGGGATGTATGGTCACCTTAAATCTGCATTGGCAAATTTATTGTTTCCTCCTTGAAATTATGTTATAATTTTTACTTTTTAAAAATAAAAATACATTTTGATTACTACAAATTAATAAACAAACAAAAATATTATTTTATTATATATTTTCAGTTTATTTTTTCTGTATTCATGAAGTGCCAGTTTTATATTTAGGTTTTATAATTTATATATATAATACTTTATATTTGGAAATCAAGTAGGCCACTTGAAATTATGAAGTGGGTCACTCGGTGACCTGCAGAGTATAGGTTATCAAGCCCTGAATTAAGGTTTATCCAGGACTGGCACTAAACAATTTATGGCACAGTGCTGTCTCTGAGGATTCTAAATTCTGCTGCCAAGCACCTTCCTAAATTCCAAAAATATTCCAAACCTAAATTTTGTGTCCCAGTGCCTTTCATAAATTCTGAAGATTTTGCCTTTCCATAATTTTTTGCTTCGTGCTTCTCTAAATTCTAATGATCCTGCTTCCCTTTAATTCTGCCATGCAGTGCAACCACATCAGCTCTAACACCAGTCCTTGGCTTATCTGAATAATAAATTTGTTATTCTTAATTCAAACAGTACTAAATGCAATCTTTTGGCCTATGAGTATCATTTACAAAATCTATTTTTTTTCGTATGGAAAGATATTTCTGTTAAATTTCTTTTCGTAACACACGTATTGCTTTACAGTGGAGTTTAAATCTGTAATCATCACCAAGCATAATGTCATATAAAAATGTGTCATGTATAAAGGATAACTGTGCTTTTTATTGTTCAGTCGTTAATATTATTTTTTTAATTGTTTTGAAATTGATGCATAGATCATTTCTCAAACTGCAGAATGTTGATAGTCATGCAGTGATGAAAGCAAATAATATAATAACTCGCTAGGTTGGCATTAAGGAAATGTTTTGATATATAATGTTTTAGCTTGAGATGTATGCCAAGCTAAAGAGCCAAAAAATGGGTCGTACAGATTTATGTTAATAAATTGTTTCTTCAGTGTGGAGATATTTTATTTAGTGCTGAAGTTAAATTAGGAATCAGGATTCTCTGCATGTTTTATTATGAAAAAATATCAAATCACTTACATAAAACACGCAAAAAAAAAATTTCTTTAACCTTTTGGGGGGCGGTATATAAAATAATTTAAACTGTGGTAAAATTTTGCATGAACTATAATTTAGGGACCCTAAGGACACAAAATTGAGACTTGAAAAATCTAGAGCGAAATCCTAAATTTTGAGAGCCGGTATATATTTTATACCGGCGCCCCTCTAAGACATTTTTTTTTCCAGGTAGTTCCCAATTGTTAATTTTTGTTTTTTAAATTGATTTTGCGTACTTTTGATGTGCATCTGTAGAGATGGGTGCTTTAATATAGTTATGTAAGTCTAAAGACAAAAACTTTTAAAATTTTGGTAGAAATTTAAAATTTTAAAAGTAAAATTTATGTTTTTATGCACTTCGATGATGCAACCGAGCTGAACATACTTATGTAAAATATGGGTAAAAAGCTTTTGAAATTGATTTAAATTCAGTATTATTATTTTATGAAAAAAATTAGCAAATATAACGCTGCATGTGTAAACCATATCATGCTGTAATTGAACTAGTATAATCTTACAAAAAGATGTAATTCAGCTGAAAAATTAAAAAAAAAAAAAAAATGAAACACTACAACTCAGCTGAAAAAGTATGTTGCAGTTTTGAAGTTATTACATTTTATGCTTTAGATAAAATATAAAAAAGAGCATGCTTCGTGCTATGATACCAATAATCGTCCCCCCACTCCCAACACACTTTCAATTATCGAGGTTTGTAAGAGCCCCTTTGTAATTTTTGTAAATATAGGTTGTAATATATCATTTTGTTCAGGAAGAAATGCCATTAAATGATTTTATTATTTTGTACATCACAAAGCCCTTATTTGATTGTCAACCCCTTTGGCCTCCTTATCAACTTTTGGATAAATTCTAGTTTGCATCTAAAACAGGAAAAAAATATTTTCTGTCATTTCACCAACCGTGAAATTTATTTCAAAAACAACCTATTTGTAACCCAACCTTAAATTTCTCTTGCGTTCCCTAGTCTTTCATCTGAAATTAACAAAGATGATAAGAATAAAAGCATGCTTTCAAATCAGCAGTTTTTGTGATTACACTAAAGAGATGGACCTTCAGTGCACTTCTATTTCCTGTATTTTTAAGTGAGCTTTCTCTTTGTGTGATCTTATCACACCACACAGAGGGAAGAAGGCTTGACTCCTGAATGACAAATCAGTTGTCAATCACCTACTTTCATTTTCGTTGGATTCTAGGATTTTGGAAAACACGAAGCAACGGGTGTCTTTTGGGGGCTAACATGCCACATTAACCCCCACAATTGTGTAAAATTTTGACCCCAGAAGGCAATTTTGAAATCGGCAAGTCTTTCTCTTGGGTAAGGGTGAAGTGCTGAAGTTAAAATTTTAGCTAAATAGAGAGGAATGAAACTCGAGCGGAGGGAAAAAAGAAACAAATATGCTTATATTCAGTCCTAGTGTAAACTCTCCATCTCGTCATGAACATAGTACTGAATCCTAAACAACTTGTAAGTTAATAATAAACAAATTATTACATCATAAACTATTATAATGAAAAGAAATGCTGTCATCTCACAGAGTAGAGAAGGAGAAGCCTGGTGCTGCCATTTATTGGCAAGGTACCCTCAGTAACTGGTATTAAAAACACATACATAATCTTCTTTTAATTACCAGTTTTCATTGAAATGCAGTAAATATAAAAGGTTCAGCATGTGTACGTCATATATTTACAAATTTTGAATTTTTTCTTTCCCTGCAATAGAATTTATCAATCTTCAAACATGATACCTTGGAACGAGGTATATTAATTTCATAACTGCAAAATATTGAGCATTCATGGGTGGTGCTGCCATTCAGAATCGAAAGGAAACACTACAAACTTAACGATTAAAGCTTTTGGAGTAGAGAAATTAGCATTTTTTCATAGGTTAAAAAATTGACAAACAAACCGGTGTATATTATATACCGATGCCCTTCAAAGGGTTATAAAAAAAAAAGAGAGAGAGTTGTTTGTGATATGGAGGTCTGGGTTTCAAATCATTCTGGATATTGGTTGCCTGGCTTTTAGGCTTCATACTGTATTTCATTTATATTTAATTAGAAATTAATATACAGAAAAATATTAATTATAATTAACTTTTTTTTTCCTTTTTTAAATATATGTGTATGTTAAATTTGCCATACCAGATGTATGGCTTCATTGTATACAAAGAAAGAAAGGCTTAAAATAATTGTAATTTTCACTACTAAAAAGTCATCCAACAAAGTTAATAAAAATATTGAATTTTAGTTTATTAATTTTATATTATTGAAATTATAGTAAATAAATCATTCTGTATTGATATATATATAACATATGATTTTAAAAGTAACTTTAATGAATTGCATTAAGCGAATACATGGCCTGCAGAAGAGTGCAGGCTTATGTAATACATGGCCTGCAGAAGAGTGCAAAAGCTGTAACTTTCAGACTGAAACCAGTTTTAATTACTATGTAAACAGTTTCTGTTTCCATGATTTGCATTTCTTTTATTCAGATAATGTAAGTGGTTAGTTCAGTCGCTTGTTTATCACTGTTAGTGTTCATTGCTTATTCACTTATTCTGCAATTATTTTTGAAGAATTTTTTTTAATTATTCATACATATGAATATAAGAAAATTGTATCTACACAAACTTAGAGTACATATCAGCCTATTTCTACAGTGATTAACCCCTTAACTGGTGCAGAAAACTCACATAATTCATTTCCCAGTGCCACGTTTTTTTTTTCCACACAGGCGCGCGTAGTTTTATGCGATGTATTAGGGAAAAAATAAGTGCAAGTTTTACTTTCTGAAAACTGTTTACTTTCACAAAATAAAGAATAAAAGAAAAAAAAATGAATGCACAAAATTTAATGTTTTGAGTAAAAGTATAATAAAAAGATTAAGTGTAATGAAAATGATGTTTTTATAATAAAAAAGATTCCTAAAATAGAGTTTCGATCAATTCATTTTTAAACCAGTAAAGTGTAATATCGGTATGCCTAAAAAAACATATATTTCTTCTGAACTGGTTGAAGGCCACGATTTTGTTCTTGATTTTTCGTTTGCAAGCTGTTGTTTCATAGTCGTTACAAAACGGATAGCTTCAGTAACAATATGAAGCATGAGCAGTTCATCAAAAAATAATTGAAAAAAGATAAATGGGTTTGAAACATCTGTTATATCTTTCTTTATTCCTGGAACCTACTACAAAAAGTAAGTGGAAACGGAGGACACAGAATAAAAAAAAATACGTTTTACTCAAACAACACCAGCCAATACCGCGCAATCATTACTTTCACGGCTTTAAACACATTCCTCTGTCCAATTTCTCCACAGACTTCTCTGAAATAGTATCCTCCTTCGCGTACTTTGTCAAGGTCATTGTGGTGTTGCATTTCAAAGCTTTGCGAATAATTTTATGGGTAGCAACGTAAAGCAAATGATAGTATTTTGGAAGAGTATATATATATACTCTCGGGGCAGTTAACGCATTGGCTAAGCAAGGCGTATGTATATATACGCCTGCTGCAGTTAAGGGGTTAAGCAAAGCAGATGCAGTTTGTGGGCCACATAGAAGGTTAATTAAATTTTATGTAGTTGACTTTGTACTGTAACTAAACAACACGTACCATGTCACATGGCATATAAATGGCATATTAACTTAATGTAATAATCTGGAAATTTTGTAACACTGTTAATAAAGTTTGTAACATTAAAATCACTGTTTTCAAGCATAATATTTGAAATATTTTTTGCCTGTTTATGACTACACGCATATGTCAGCATCATTTGATAGAGCTGAAATTATATATTTAAAAAAAATATTAAGATAACTCATTTGTAGAATCTTGAAACTATATTATGATATTGTGTCTTTTTATTATAGTATATTAATTTACCTCAACTTTGCATAATGTTATAAGCTGATGATGTCTTTTTGTGATGATTTCAGTTGATTAAATAATAAACTAATGTAAAAATCCATTTAATAATTTTCTTAAAAGTTTGAGCTTTATTTTTTACTGCTAAAACATTTACTAAAGAAGGTAAACAATTCTAAGCCTCCCAATGAAGGGAATGTTTGAGCTAGTTTCTCATTACGATTTTTGTACGTAATCTCATGCTATATCAATGCACATATACATTCTATGCATCAGTTTGTTTATTATTATTTTATAGAATTATTTGTTATGAGTATCACATCACTAAACAACCACCTTGATATCATTGTTCATATTGAAATGGCATTCTCGAAATGTATTCTTAATAGCAGGGAGCAGATGAAACTGTAAGAGGATGAGATCAGGGGAATAAAGTGAAAATGAGCTGAAGCCGCAGTTGCATTGTTTTGATGCTGGCTTCTTTTTCAATTTTACCAGGCCTTTTCTCCTCCATAACATCTTTTATTTTGTGTATCAGATTGACATGATATTCCCTTTTGGTAGTGGAGTTTTTCAACACAAAGTCAATTAAAATTAATCCTTCTTATCCACTTTCATTTTCATAATTCTTTGTTTTTGCATTGGTGTAAAGTTTCTAGGGACCAATTTGTTTATGGACATTTCTTGATAGATGATGTGTGACAGATATTTTGTCAAGATTTGCAGATGGTCTCACTGTCATTCAATGATTGTTATGTGACTGTATTTGGCACAGTATTGATGTTTTCATATGTTGTTGCTGACACTGGATGTCCTTATTTGCCATACAAAATGCTCTTGCATCCATGTTTGAAGTCACTCCTACTGTTTAATAGTTTGAAATGATGGGGCTTCATTACCCAGCATCTATCTATGTCCCAGTGAGTTTCTGTTGAAATAAATAAGTATCTTCTGACAGAGGTACCAAATCATGACTCGGCCAGCCTCTCTTTTTTCTGGTATTTCATTCAATTTCCACTTGGGTGGGGGAGAGAAGAAAACCTGTCAATTTCATTAATTTTTCACAGTCTATCACAAAGCTCCAACTTAACATTCTACAAAATTTTAACTATTTAGCATCAATTCTTGTGAATCTCAAAACTTTTTACTCTTCCTCTGTATACTAAAAATTCATGATTCATTGATCATTCAATACTGCTTGAAAACAAATCTGAGCATATTATACGATAAGTATATAAATGATGAGATTCTGTTTTTATGTTGTCACTCTGCTTGTGAAAATGTATGTCTTCCTTGTGTATGAAAACAGAAATTTATAGATTAATTTTTTTTTTTCCTAAAAATTCATGATTTATTGATTATTTAATACTGCTTGAAAACAAATCTGAACATATTATACGATAAGTATATAAATGATGAGAGTCTGTTTTTATGTTGTCACTCTGCTTGTGAAAATGTATGTTTCTCTTGTGTATGAAAGCAGAAATGTATAGTTTTTTTTTTTTTTTTTTTTTTTTTTTTTTAAAGGTTGATATCAAAGGAAATGTTTGCTGTACTCATCAGTTTAAAACTGCATTAGCCATAAAACCAGAAAAACTATATACTTTCAGGTTATACCTTTTCCCTCTTTCTTATGATGCTTTAATATTTCTTTTAATGTATATATATATTGTTTAAAATAATTAATATAATATTTTATGAAAATAGGAAGCTGACCATTAACCCTTCTGTGCAAGCAAAATTTTTGTATTGACAATTTTTCATTGATAAATTACAATGCAAGCCATGCCATAGCATAATTACCAATAAAATTACATTCTTGCTTCCCTCCTATTATTATTTTATATTCTTTATCTTACTTCTAACTAATTAATCAAGGTAAAACAAAACTGCTTACCTTGTTCCAATGGGTTCGGCCAGGGCCACTGGAGGCATTCTTCTCAGGGAATCTATCTGTAAAATCTTGAGAGGGATAATCCATAAATGATAAACTTTCTTAACACAAACATATTTAATGAAGGCGTTAACGGTTACATAATTTTTACATAATGAAAGGTTAAATGTTCGTGCGACTTCTCAGTCCCGAGTTCTCGTGATCTCTAGCGAGAGTTTATAGTTCGAGATGACGTCACTCAGCCATCGGATCTCAGCAAGAGTTGAGTTGCAACATCCTCCCGCCCGGAAGGACAATTGCCGTAATTGTCCTTATTTCATTCCAGCTCCACCGGATACAGTAATTGCACTGGTCTTTTAATCGTATGTCTATTGGGCAAGCGGACAGCACAGGCTCTCACCTTGCCATCTCTCCCAGGAAAGACTTCCATTATGATGCCCATCTTCCACATCAGCCGTGGAATTTTATCTTCATGCACTAATACAATAGTTCCTTTCTTCAAACAGGTTCCTGTTTTCGCCAGTTTGGAATGATGAGCAGATTTTAAATTCATCAAATAATATTGCCTCCATTTTCGCCAGATTCTTTTTACCAGTATCTGTTGATGTCTAAATCGACGTGTAAGACTTTACTTTGTTGAAGTTAATTTAGAGCTTCCTTGTGGCAATGATAGTAATCGTCTTCCTATTAAGAAGTGACCAGGGGTCAAAGATTCTGGCTCTCCTAGATCTGAGTATGTAAATGTCAAAGGTCTGGAGTTCAATATAGCTTCCACTTCTGTTATGACTGTCTCTAATTCCCTGAACGTCAAGGATGATTTTCCTAAGATTCTCTTCAGAAGTGCTTTAAGAGACTGAACCATACGCTCCCAAAAGCCTCCCCATAGTACATTTTCACCTCTAGTTAGTAAACCAGCTGGATTATGTTCACCAGGTGTATATCTCCAGTTCAAGACATCTGAATTCTTCTGTATTTCCTTCACTCTGTTCTGAACGAATGGCTTCCACCTTTTCACATCACTTCTAATCCTATGTAACGTTATACTAGAATCGGTCCACATATATACAATTAAATCAATGTCCCGAAGTTTCTTTTGAATGTAATTTGACAAGCGCGAGCCTATCAAAGCACCCATCAATTCCAATCTGGGAAGTGATAATTTTTTCAAAGGTGCTACTCGTGATTTTGATGTAATGAAACTTGTATGAATGACTCCATTTTTCGAATAACGAAAATACAGAACAGCCCCATAGGCCTTCTGACTCGCATCTGTGAAACAGTGTAACTGTAAACCATCCTTTATATCCCTTTTCCCAGCACCTGCAAACTGATGTCTTGGTATTTCCAAACTAGAAATATGAGCTAATTCATCACACCAGCTTTGCCAATTCTTTCTGAGATTTTCTGGTATTTCAGTGTCCCATGCTATCTTTTGTTCCCATAAATCTTGTAATAAAATCCTAGCTCGAATGGTGTATGGATTTAAAAACCCCAGTGGATCAAAGAAACGTCCTACAAATCTCAAGATTTCCCTTTTAGTTGGTATGTTATCTATCCTTTTGGCATCTTTTACCAACTCTTCAATTTCTATCAAAAATGTATCATTTGACTTATTCCATATGTATCCCAATACTTTAGAACAAGTCGAATCGTGTGAAAAATCTTCTTCATTCCATACCCTTTGTAAATTCGTTTCATTCGTTTTCCACTTCCGCATGTTAAATCCACCTTCTTTCAGTATGTGTTTAATATGTTCCGATTCCTCGAATGCTTCTGATTCTTCATCTGCTCCAGCGATTAAATCGTCAACATACATATTTTCAGTTAGCACGGAAAATACGTTCGGATACTGTAACTTGTATTTGTCAACATGTACATTAAGAGTTGCTCTGAGAAGAAACGGACTAGATGTTGCTCCAAAAATTACCCTTGTCATACGAAGAGCCTTTATTTTGGTTCCATTTAATTCACCATCGTTCCATAGAAACTTGAATGCGTTTCTGTCTTCATCAGCAAGGGAAATCTGCAAGAATGCTTGTTCGATGTCAGCTGTAAACGCAATTCGATTTTGACGGAACTTAAGGAGCAATTCCAGTATATCTGGACTCATCTTAGGACCTGAATGTAAACAGTCATTTAATGACAAACAATTCTCCGCATGTGACGAAGCGTCAAAAACCACACAAAGTTTTGTAGTTTCCTTGTTTTCTCTTATAACGGCTTGATGCGGCATAAAATACGTTTTTGGTCCAATTTCAATGTTAGTCTCTTCGGCGATTCCTTCTTTTAAGTACCTATCAATTACTTCGCGATATCTGTCATAGAACTGTTGATTATTCTGAAATCTACGACTTAAACTCTTAAGTCTAATTTTAGCAATCTCCAGATTATCTCCTAGCTCATTTGAATTATGATTCCAAGGAAGGCGCACAATATAACGATTGTTTCCAAACTTCACAGATCTTTTGAAATTATCGAAAACTAAATTATCTTCTAATTCGACTTCCTTATCCGAATCATAATTTATCCCCATAGAATCGAGCTCCCAGAGATTCTTCAGCAAACTAGACAGTGATTCGTTCTGTGTATCTTTATTATTATGAACCACAACCTTCATAGTATTCACATTATTTTGTGAAATTCCGTAAGCCCTTTCGGTTCCACTAATGGTCCAACCCAATTTTGTTTCAACCGCTACTAAGGAATTAGACAGTCTGTGAACCTTACCCGTAACTATCTTCCAATAAAAATCCGCTCCTATCAACAAAGAAATTTTCGGCGGTTTATTCCGTGGTCCTCATTCTTTGGAAAGTTGTATGCCCTGTTTTTTAATAAGATCAACTATTTCATTTCTAGGGGAATGAATATGTGATCCATTAATGACAGGAATAATTAAAGCTTCTATTTTGATTTCATATCGATTCTTCGAATTACGCAAAATGAGTCTGGTTTTTTTAACATTCTGCGCTTCAGACGTCGTGCAACCGAAAGAGAATATTTTTATTTTTTCTTCTCCAATAACGGGAAGTTTTAATTTCTTACAGATGTCCTCTCTAATAAATGTTCGCTGCGATCCTAAATCAAACAACAAGCGAACGCTTTGCTGGCGCAAATTGCCTGTGTTTATAATTTCAGCTGGTGCTGTCAGAAGAAATGAGTTATTTGCTGTTGCGCAATCGGAAACAGAAGAGACTACTGCCCTTTGGACGGTACTCTTGTCAGACGCATTCGTTTCGTCAGAGTGTATCAATGTATGATGTCGCTGATCGCAAATACCACAAGTTAGTTTCGATTTGCACATCCTAGCTAAATGGCGTCTTTTGAGGCACCTGAAACAAAATCCACTTCGCATTAACGCTTCCTTTTTCTCTGGCACAGTTTTTTGACATGATTCTGACGTATGATTTTCAAAACAGAATAAACAGCTATTAGATAGTGATGTGTTTAACGCTGCCGCTGAAGGAATTCTACCCTTATTATAATCCCGATTTCTTTCGCTGTCTCGAAAACGTTCTCCAAACTGTCGCTTATTTTGAAAATGGGATTTCTTTTCAGTGACTTCAGAATCTGTTGGCTTAATTAAAAATCCTGTACGTTCTCAACTTTCTATTTCTTTTCTTAGAAAATGGAGCAAATTCGTAATTTTTGTCTGATTATCATCTTCATACTTCCTATTAAATTCTAGTGCTAAATCATTCGAAATCACCTTTATTAATATCGGATATAATAAGGTACTGTACGAATCCGGTAAAATATTACACGATTCTAATCCTCTAATTTGTACTTCACAACGATCATATAATTTTCGAAGTGCTGTCACATCGCCAGACCTTTTAACCGGAGTAAGAGTTAATAAATTGTTCATATGGGTATCTATTATTAGTTCTTTGAGTCCGAAGCGATCTTTTAATATTTTCACAGCCTTCTCGTAATTCTCCGCTGTTAATGTCAACTCTTGTATTGCAGTTTCTGCATTGGAAGTAAGAATTGACTTTAAATAGTTAAATTTATCTACGGCATGTAGACTTTCGTTTTCGTGTACAGCTGTCTCAAATCGTGCCCAAAACCCGGGCCAACTGCACACGTCCTTTCCCGAAAATGTTTCCAGTGCCAATTTGAGGAGTTTAATTTTGTTCTGCGATTCAGTGATATTTCCACATGAAGTAGAATTAGTGCTATGTGGATTAGTATCTAAATATCTTTTCGTGTGTAATTTCCAAATAATAATTTTACTTTTATACCCTTCTCTAGACATTATTTCATCTTCTAAATTTGCTACATCAATTAAAGTTTCAATACCATTATCCGCTAAGATTAGTTCTTCTTTACTAATTTACTGAGCAACCGTTTCTTCAATTACATTTTTATCCCCCTCATTAGCAATTTCTGTTTCTATTTTATTTATTAGCCTCGTAACTACTGCTCTTATAGCAGATCGTTTCTTTTTTAATTTTTCTAAATCCATATTTTTGCTTAAGCAAAATCTATTCAATTTCAGTTCAAATTCAACCCAATGGCCCCACGTTGGGCACCACAATATTATTATTTTATATTCTTTATCTTACTTCTAACTAATTAATCAATGTAAAACAAAACTGCTTACCTTGTTCCAATGGGTTCGGCCAGGGCCACTGGATGCATTCTTCTCAGGGACTCTATCTGTAAAATCTTGAGAGGGATAATCCATAAATGATAAACTTTCTTAACACAAACATATTTAATGAAGGCGTTAACGGTTACATAATTTTTACATAATGAAAGGTTAAATGTTCGTGCGACTTCTCAGTCCCGAGTTCTCGTGATCTCTAGCGAGAGTTCTTAGTTCGAGATGACGTCACTCAGCCATCGGATCTTAGCAAGAGTTGAGTTGCAACACCTCACACACGTCTCACAGTGGTCCGCTCTGCAAGGTGGTTATTCTGGCTTTTGACCTGTGATCATGTTAACCACTTAACAGTTTCTTTATTATGACCAAAAAATAAGCATATTTTTGATAAACATTTTTATGAAGAAATTCATTATATAAACCCAAGTCAGCAGTCAGAACTATTACAAGTGTTGAATTTATTGATTTATGCTAATTTTTATTTTCATCGTAAAAAGCAAAAGTTGGCTTTTTTCTAACAAGTAAGCGAACTGGAAAGAACACTTTACAAAAATAAATAATAATTTAATGTCAGAATTTAAAATATGTTTTATTGTTATTACATAATCTGTTCGATTCCAAAGAAGAATTACTAATATCAAGTTCCCCAAAGTTCTGAATTTACATTAGATTATCTATACTTTTCATTTCTTCATCACCAAAGAAGTCAGACAACAAACTGTCATTACTTCCAGAATCATTGAGTGAAATTTCAGATTCACTATCTGAAATTTCACTTCATCTTCAGTTATAAAGCTGCTCATTATCATTCATTTCGTCTTTTATTTTAGCTGCAAATTTAAAAGAAGTAGTATTTGCAGTAGCCGGAACACCGAGCTAGTGAAAAGAAATTTTGCGCCTTTACTTGCGTAAAAGAATTCTGTAAAACCTAACCTTGAAACCAGTTGTTATGCAATTTTAACTTTGCTGGATTACCAGCGCCATCTGTTCAAAAATTCTCACCAAATTTGTTATCTCAAGAAACTATTTATTACTCGGAAATAACTATCTATATCTCTTTAGTTATTTATGACTCTACAATAATTAAATAATTCTTTTACTCATACTCTAAAATGAAAAAATCAAAGTTACACTAACTTTAAAAAAAGAACAACATAGTATATTGCCATTCTCTGAAACATAAACTGTACAAAAACATAGATAATAATATGAATAGATAATGAATTTTAAAAAAAACTTATAGAGTAAAGAAAACGATTACATCTGATTGAAGTGCTTGCAATATTACTTAGAAGCTGCAGTTAGAAAAAAAATGTAAGCAAAAATATTAGAGTCAAAATATTGTTCATCCTCCCATCTTGCAATATGAAATTTGGGATTGAGTATTGCAAAATAATAAAAAATTTAAACATTGTTCTCACAAATCCAATCAATAAGGAACTCTAATTGTCCTCCCTGATTTGGTTATCGTGTGCAATTTTAAATGGGTATGGCTTATTCTATTTATTTCTACAGGTACATCATCAATTGGAGTTTGCTCTACTGAAATATTTTCGCGTCGTTGACTTCCGCTGAATTTCGATGGAAGTTCCTCAGCAGTCGATAATTCCAAAGGATAAAGATTTTGTACAGCTCATATAACTTCCCCATTTTGCACTTTAATTCTGGCTCGTTGACTTTCACCGTCAGTACCTGGAAATGATTGTATGATTTTACAAAGAGGCCAATTTAATCTCCTTTTGTCATCGCTTCCAATTAAGACAATGTCTCTTTCTTTTAATTTACAACCTCTAGCGAATTTTTTGCTTGTTGTTTTCAAATTTCCCAGATATTCCTGGCGAAATCTTTTCTTGAAAACCTGGTAGATTGTAAATGACCCCATAAGAAGTCACTCGCTTTATTTCCTTAATTCTGTTGTGAACAAATACGTCCCATACTTCATTCCTCTGTATCCAAGCTAGCACAGTAGACGAATCTGTACAAAAATAAATATCATCAGCTTGAAATTCAGGTATTATGCTGGATGCTAAACGTGTACATATTGTAGCTCCAAGAAGTTCCAATCGAGTTATGGTTGTCTTTTTCTTTCCGCTGGATGCAACTCTCGCTTTAACTTGCACCAAATGAACTTGAACCAAATCCCTTGTTTGTACTCGAATAAAGGTCGCAGCTGAATATGCAAGTTTACTTGCATCAAGAAATGAAGTGAGACATTTTCAATCTCACGATAGTTTAACCATCTTGGTTTATTTCCAGACACTTCAAATTATTCAACCATTTACAAAATTGTGAGTTTGAATTTGAATCAACTTCTTGGTCCCAAGATAACTTAAATTCCCATAGTGCTGAAGTAAAAGTTTCGGCACAAGAGTTACGGAGCAAGCTATTCCTAAAGGGTCGAATATTTTGTGTGTAGTAGCTAACATATCTCTTTTAGACAAAATTTCTGGTAGATTGTAAATGATGTTAGTAATACTAAGGCAAAGGTAATCTCCACATCGTTCCTAAACCATTCCTAATACATTTGTGGTACTAGAGGAATTATCCAACAGATAATTCCTCTAGCACCACAAATGGTTTGGGATTCCCAACCACATAATTCTAGCTTTCTTGTAGCTAAAGTATCTGAAGCAACTTGTATGAACTGTTGCAATTCTAAATCATTCTTCACATTCGCTAAACAATTATCTACATAAAAGCTCTTCTTCAATTGCTCAATAATATCCACTTTATACTTTGAGTTTCCATTTAGTTGTTTCAAAGTGGATTCTAGAAGATGGTGAATTTCAGAAACTAGCAAGAAAGGGCTACTTGTAACTCCAAATACTACCCTACAATGCCTGTAATACTTCAGTTTTCCATCAGTTCTATACCATAAGAATCTTAGATAGTCTTTATCCTTATCTTTAGGGTTGAGACTTATTTGTAAGAATGCTTTTCGTATATCTGCAGAAGCTCCTATTCTGTTCATTCGGAATCTATGAAGAATTGAAGGAATCAGTTCGATAAGGTTCGGTCCTTTTCTAGACAATCATTGAGACTAGGTGATCCTTTTTGTTTGGCTGAGGCATCAAACACTGGCCTGATTCATGTAGTACTGTTTTCTTTTACTACGTGTCGATGTAGTAGATAATGGCATGTTAAATCAATTTCGCTTTTTGGTACTTCTTCTATGACGCCTTCTCATTCCCATTCACTAAAAACTTCTTCATAAGCGTCATAAAGTTTCTCAGCTTTTAGTTGTTTTACTGTAGAATCTATAAAGTTTCTCAGCTTTTAGTTGTTTTACTGTAGAATCTAATCTCTTTACAGCTAAGTCATAGTTATCTTTTAACTGTAGATGGTTATCAAGCCATGGCAAGCTGACTTGACAATGTCTCTCTTCATTCACATTTACAGTAGACAAGAAATGATCTCTTGCCTCTTCTTGAAGTTCCAGTTTATTTTTCTTCTCTGAGGGATCTAGAATTCCAAGTGAATCTAGAGACCATAGATCGGATATCAATATTTCCTTATTCAACATGGATGTGACGAGCAGTGCGGAATTGTCCAAGATCTCACGCATACCATTTTTCCCAAAAAGAGTCCAGCCAAGTTTAGTTTCTATAGCAGCAGGGCCCGAAGTAAGCAATTTAAATCCTCCGGTCATCAACTTGCCTGCAATGTCAGCGCCCATAAGTATTTCTATTGGTCCATTATTATTGTTGCATACGGAAATATTGTTCTCTTTAAGCTCTCGAATCCACTCGCTTTTAGCAACTGGTGGTATACTTCCACAAATAATATCTTGGCTAAGAGCTTTGAAGTTACAATGATAAGTTCCATCTGTTTTAAACAAGAATACTGTAAAAACATCAGGGTTTATGACAGTACATGACCCGCCAAATAATGAATGGCTCAATTTTCTTTAGATGTACTCTTAAATTTCATTTCATCTGCAGTGCTTTTTAGAATATAAGATTTTTGTGAAGCTGAATCGATAATAGCACAGGCCTGGCACTTTCTATCTCGCCCTTTCAACATAACCGTTAAAGTTTGCAAAAACACATCATTTGTTCTCGCCAAATTGGCAAGGGTTTCATCTCGTTTAGGTACTGCATCCATATTTTATGTTAACAGGTTAACAGGAACTGGAGATTTTGATTCAGCTTGGATATTTCTACATAAAAGTATGTGGTGTTTCTTCCCTCAAATCACACACGATGTTCATTTTTTACATTTAGCTATTACATGTTTTCTGTCCAAACATAAAAAGCAACTGTGACTATTTAGAACTGCTTTTTGCCTTTCAGACGTCATCTTTCTTGCTTTAAAGCAATCACCAGATGCATGATTTCCAGCACAAAAAATACATCCAGTTGAATTTTGTTCAGATGTTGCTATTAAAGTAGAAGCAGAAAGTGTTTTGGAAAATTCTCCATGGATTTTTAAACCAAAGTGTTTAGCATTCCCAGGCTTAGGAGTCTGATATTTAGTAAAGCACTGAGTAGTTATAGATACTCTCTCTTCACCTTCAATTTCATCGAGCAAAAATGAAAGCAAGCCATGTAAATCCATGCGATGTGTTGATGCATTTTTCTCTTTTTGCTCACTACTTTCAGATTCTCTCTGACTGCGATTAATAACTCGGAACCTTTGCCATGCTCTTTATGTATCAGCAGGCAATGGCGATTCAACTAGAGGATATAACATTGCAGCATATGTATCTCTAGCAACACCCAGAACTTCTAACGCTCTAAGTTTTGATTCTAAGTTGTCATAGAGTTTTCATAATGAAAATTTCTGCTGAGAGTTTTTTAATAATACTAACGAAAGTAGATCTCTAATATAGACTTCTATAAGAAGGTCTTCTTTCCCAAAATGCGATTGCAGTTGTTGTAAGGCTTTACTATAACTTTCACCACTGGGTGGAAAGCTTTTGATTAACTCTTCAGCAGATGACCCTTTCTCCATACACTGCAATAAATATGCAAATTTATTATGATCATCTAAAGTCGGATCCGTATCGATCTTTTTAAACTGGCCCCAAAATCCTAACCAGCTTTTAATATTCCCATCAAAAATCCGGAGTTTAAGCTTAGGATAATGAATAGTAGTATTTTGAGTTAAGCTTTCATTAACAACAGAATCGTTTTCCTTTTCAGCTAGAAGCGAAACTAATTTGCTTTTTACCATTCTCCACTTATCAATATAGCATTCCGAGTCATCAAACTCATTATTTATCACAGTTTCATCTTTATCAATTTTAATCAGTTCTTCTCTATAAGTCTGTTCTATTTCAATCATAGGCTTCGCTTTGTCCTCAATTAATTTAAGTTTCGAAATTTTTCCGTCTAAAGATAAATCATTTTCATTCTTCTCAAAATCATTTAAAGCACTTGTAAACAATCTCCTAAATTGAGATTGTTTGCACTTCAAAACATCCATTATAAATAAACGAAAGAGTTCTACTTACATATAACAGTCCTTCCAGAGGATGCCAAATGTTAAAAAATTCTCACCAAATTTGTTATCTCAAGAAACTATTTATTACTCAGAAATAACTATCTATATCTCTTTAGTTATTAATGACTCTACAATAATTAAATAATTCTTTTACTCATACTCTAAAATGAAAAAAAATCAAAGTTACACTAACTCTCTAAAAAAAGAACAACATAGTATATTGCCATTCTCTGAAACATAAACTGTACAAAAACATACATAATAATATGAATAGATAATGAATTAAATAAAAACCTGTAAAGTAAAGAAAACGATTACATCTGCTTGAAGCTCGTGCAATATTACTCAGAAGCTGCAGTTAGAAAAAAATGTTATAGTCAAAATATTGTTCACCATCTGTTAGAAACATTACACACTAAACAAGGAAAAAATTCGTGCAAATCAGTGTATTAGACTAGAAAAAAATGGTTCCCGAGCGCCACTCGGGAAAATAAAAAAAGTGCCATTTCCAAGTACCCAAACGGCGTTTGGGCAAAACTGGGAAGGCACTGATGCAGTACATATTTTACTCTATATTCAAAGTTTTTGTAATTATTTGTCAGTTGTAGCAACTGAAATCACATAATATTTTCAGAAAATTTATGTATTCTGATCATATAAGTAGAGAGTTTGCATGCTAGCATATATTAATAGTGTAGTTTTCAGATGACAAGGTGCTATAGTTGAAAATAGATTTTTCAATTTTGAAAGAAATAAAATTTTGAAAATGAAAATTCGACTTTAAAATGACTTTAAAATTCATTTGATTAAATTGCATACTCGTAGTCCTTTGAAAATAGATGTCTTATGCAAGAAAATTTGGTAAGTGATCTGGGAAAAACTTGTGTACACCTTTTGAAATTTATTTTAGAACTTTAAAAAGTCAGACATCTTAGAACAGAAAACTTCTTACACTGATTCTACTACATCTATACTAGAAGTGATTTTGATGGTACCTACTGCTGCATTTAAATTATATTTACTAACAGATTATGTAGTAATTAATAAGTAATCAAAGTTATCTAGAAATAAATTTTTAGGATAATTTAGATTAGGGCTATATGCACTTACATTTTAAAAATATTTATGCTATAAAAATTACTAAAATTAATTCTTAGTAATGTTTCAAGTCTAACAATAAATGCATTTGCATTATTTTTAACTCCCTTCTAAATAGACAATTTCACTGCAGTGATTGCTGTTAATCCTGTTAGGCACTTTAAAGCTTTCTATTTGGTTGTCATCATTTTTCCGTTTTATTTTATTATTATAATTTACTGTAAGAAAATAAAGTATATAAGCTAATTGAACATAATTTTTTTTTTTTTTTTTTTTTTTTTTCTGAAACTGTTTTTAATGCAATGATAACTGATGTTTTCTTTCAAATTTGTTTTGCTGATTAACAGATAAAATTTGAATTCTGTTTATGAGATTAATGCTTCTACTTCAATCAGATTCTCATATTTTTACACAAATTTAATTTCTTAAATGTATTCACTGTTACATAAGATATAAAGTATTTAAATTAAAATAGGATCCTAAAGGTATTGCAGAATTTAATTTAATTTTTTCAAAAATATTGTAAACAGTGTTCTTACATTACTATTGAATTGCTGTCATATTTTAATAATCCAGATTTTGTAATTTCTTTTATGTTTGCAGTTTTATAATGTTAAAATTTAAGGTTTTCGTAGTTGTTCTGATGTTTAATTAAATATATGAACATATGCATTTTTAGGAATGAAATTAATATGGAAAATGGAACAGATGAATGTAAGCCTCAGGCGACAAATTTTCAAAAGCTTCTTCTTGTTTGGCCAAGGTACATTTATTTATCTAAATTATTATATTATCTTCTTAATCAAAATTTCCATTTTTTCCATTAGTAAAGTTCAAAATGTGCCTTAGTGACTTAACTACAGCTGTGTATACTACTTAAAAATATGTTTTTTTTTTTTTTTTTTTTTTTTTTTTTTTTACTGACTGCTTCTATTTTATTCAGCCAGATTTTCATTGAAATTTTTTCTGGAAATCAAATTTGGTTGATAGTTCTTGGCAAAAGTAGAGTGTGCTATACTTATTTGATATATTATCATTTATTCAATGTATATTTGTGAGTCAACATGTTATTTTGTGTAGAAAGTGTATTGCTAATTACAGTTTCGTAACCTGGCATACTTGCACCTCAGTTAGTAATTTTCATCTGTGCTTTTTTTAGATTAAAGTTGCTTTGTGTGCATACTTTCTTTTGTTGCTATTTGTAGATTTTATTATTATTAAATTTACATCAGTTTGAGGTGCTGAACTTGGAATAAGTGGAAAAGAGATAATGTTTATTATTAAATTGAAATAAAAGAGTTGGAATATTTTGATAATAGAGAGCATGTGGATTGGTTGTGTAATGAATTGAATGTTGAAAGAAAATATAGCAAATAGTAGAAAAACTAGAAATCTTTTAAGATTTATTAAGCAAGTAACTGTCAAAAAGTATACATTCTAAAGAATCCTCATAAAAAAAAACTGATTGTGCATTAATATACATATAAAAAATTAATAGGTATTATCACAACCAACTTGGTAGAAGTTGCCAAACTGTGGCAACCATGTGCATAACAATTCTTCACGTAACCATATCGATAAATGTAAGTTTGAATAAGCAAGGTCGCTATTTTTGTACTTACTGTGTAACAGCTTTAAATAGTATTAAAATCTTGTAGTTTAAAAAATTTAAATAGATGAACATTAAGGTATATGGCAATATTTGAAACCAGACTCGAGTGCCACGTGCGACTCTCGCACGAAGAATGTAATTTTTTTTTAAACGTTAGAATATGTTTTCTCTTCTTGTTTGTATGTCACCATTTTTTTTTAGTGTTAAATAAAAGTTATTGCTATGTTCCATCATTGGAATTGCTTCATTTCGCCAAAGAAGTATTACAGTCAAGACTGTATTGCCATTCACAAATACCTTAATGTTTATCTATTTAAATTATTTAAACTACAAGATTTTAATAATATTTAAAGCTGTTACAACCTCTCCCAAATAATTAAGACTGTAATACTTCTTTGGCGATATGAAACAACTTCAATGATGGAACACAGTAATAACTTTTATTTAACACTAAAAAAAATGGCGACATACAAACAAGACGAGAAAACATATTATAACATTTAAAAATAAATTACATTCTTCGTGCGAGAGTCGCACGTGGCACTCGAGTCTGGTTTCAAATATTGCCATTCACAAATCTATTTAAATTATTTAAACTACAAGATTTGAATACTATTTAAAGCTGTTACAACCTGTAATACTTCTTTGGCAATATGAAGCAACTCCAATGATGGAACACAGAAAAAACTTTATTTAGCACTCAAAATGGCGACATACAAACAAGAAAAAGAAACATATTCTAACATTTTAAAATAAATTACATTCTTCGTGCGAGAGTCGCACGTGGCACTCGAGTCTGGTTTCAAATATTGCCATTCACAAATACCTTAATGTTCATCTATTTAAATTATTTAAACTACAAGATTTTAATACTATTTAAAGCTGTTACAACCTCCTCCTGTTTACCATTGGCTGAGATCGAACTAAATTGCGATCTTGGGCGAGTAATAACTAAGGTTGCCATTATTAGAAATGAACTCGACAAGGGAAGGTATTTATTAGGCAATCGAACTTTTGCACTGTTGAATAAACAAAGAAAGGAACCTGATAGTCATCCTCACCTTAATGCCGTCTCTACTAGAGCTCAAAGGAAAAGAAAAATAGCAGAAGAGAAGATCTTGGAACCGATGAAGGAAGAAAATAAAGCATCCTGAGATGTCTTTAAAGAAGAAGTTAAATCACCGGAATTAGGCATGGAAGACGTTCACGAAAAATTAGAAAACGATAAAGAAATTAATATTGAGAATAATTTTGCAATGCAGCGTTATCATCATCTTTCGGCTTTTGATTTAATGTGAAAGCCGCTACTAATAGACGAAAAAAACAATTGTCAAAAGCAAATGACAATTGAATATTATCCGAAAGGCACAGATGAACTAAGGAAAGGCTTTGCTGTGAATTATAGCCGAGGAACTGGTCCACCATGGAAGAGATCTAGGCGCTGTCAAGAAAAAAAGGAAGACTAATTTGATCATTTTCCATCTTTTTCTACTTAAATGTGGTATAAAAATATTTGTTTAAAACTTAAAAATTTTGGCCTGAAGTTTGGAAACTTGTGAGAGAAGTTACCTTTTCTCTTTCAGCAAATGAGCAAGCTGAGGTTGTAACAGCTTTAAATAGTATTAAAATCTTGTAGTTTAAATAATTTAAATAGATGAACATTAAGGTATTTGTGAATGGCAATATTTGAAACCAGACTCGAGTGCCACGTGCGACTCTCACACGAAAAATGTAATTTATTTTTAAATGTTAGAATATGTTTTTTTTTTTTTTCTTGTTTGTATGTCGCCATTTTGAGTACTAAATAAAGTTTTTTTCTGTGTTCCCTCATTGGGGTTGCTTCATATTGCCAAAGAAGTATTACAGTCTTAATTACATACCGACCGAGATCGAATAATCGTGCGTATTTTTATTTTATTAGTTCATCACTGAACATAATATTAGTGATACCAGATTATTACTTCCTGTTCATATAGAATTGCTTTATTTTATTAGTTCATCACTGAACGCAATATTAGTGATACCAGATTATTACTTCCTGTTAATAATAAATTGTCTTATTTTATTACCATATTTGATATTATATTTAATATTCATTTTAGTTGTACAGACGGTAGATATATATATTGCTCTATGTTATTATTCTTATTTTAATCACAATTAATGTGGTAGAGAGAATGAACTTCATATAATTTAAATATTTCATTTTTGAGGTATACGTACTTAACAAAGTGCATTTAATTTTGTGATTCCTGACTGCATTAATTAATTAAAGTAATTGAATTGAGCTATTTTGAGGAAATATAAAGAACACAGTGTTCGTTAATTTTAAACATAGAAACAATGTCTTACTTAGGAAGAGCACGTAAGGAAGATTTGCAAAATCTCGCCGGTGCCTCCAAAATAATTAAGACTGTAATACTTCTTTGGCGAAATGAAGCAACTTCAATGATGGAACACAGCAATAGCTTTTATTTAACACTAAAAAAAATGGCGACATATAAACAAGAAAAGAAAACATATTCTAACATTTAAAAAAAAATTACATTTCTCGTGCGAGAGTTGCACGTGGCACTCGAGTCTGGTTTCAAATATTGCCATTCACAAATACATCTATTTAAATTATTTAAATTACAAGATTTTAATACTATTTAAAGCTGTTACAATCGTTTTCATTATATTAGAAGTGTTGAAAGCAAACTGTGGTATTTTTGGTTTTCAGCTGAATTTTGAAATATGCATTCATGTGATTTGTCCACAAATGGAGAAAATTCTGTGAAATTTTTGCTGGAATATAATATTGTTACCAATATTGTACATAGATAGATGATCTTAGTGCAGTTATATGTGAAATTGTTGTATTTTTTGTGTAATGTAATATGAAAAATTGAAAGAGAGAAGCTATGCCGTAAAAGTAAGAATACAAGGGCAAGTCTGTTTAACATTGAATAAACTGGTATCTCTGTAATTTAGAGAGGTATCTCCAAGCTAGCAAGGATTCTGTCTTCAAATTGTGCAAGAAAGTGCACCAAACTTGGTGACATTTTGGTCCATTTTTTGTATTACTATAATAGGTAGTGTAATTGAATAAATGTAATTTATCACTATTTTAGCTGTAACCGTTAGTCAAACCTCATACTGCCTTTCAGTAATTTCAAAAAGCAGAAAATACTAGAAATATTTTGGCAGCTGGGTGAAAATTAGATTAGTAAGATACCATTTGTAAGTAGTTTTATAAACTGTTTCTGGGATAAATACTGAACTAAAATTAAAATATTTACATAATAACAGGCATGATATGAAATAAATAACTTTCTTCACTTTGAAACTACTATTCTTTTCTTCAGAAAATTGCCAAATTGTGCCAAGATGGTTGTGATAATACCAAAGTACCAAATAATATAATCCATTTGCTGTGTATTGTTTCTATGAAAAAGAAACATGACTTTGCATTAAATTGTAATTGCTGTTTTTTTAAGTCCATAAATGATTAATAAACATTTATTAATTGGAAATTGAAGATAAGTTTTTTAAAACAGGAAACTAAACAATGCACTGAAAGCTGCAGTCAGTTTAGTGGTAAATAGGAAAAATTATAATTTTTAAAATCTAGTCTTAATTTTAAATTTCATATTCCATTGAAATTCTCAAGACATCCATTCTCTAATGAAAATATCACAAGATGTGTAAAAGCTCCATTTCTTTTCTTTTATCTCCTTTTGATCTTTTAAATTGTATCTCATTTTTTTCAGTTCTTTGCATAGTTATTTTGTCTCTAAAGTTTTTTTTTGTTTTCGTCTTTGTATTTTATTCTTTCTATATCACTACAATATGATTTTTCATAATATAGATATGGTAGATAAATAGGTAGACACATACACACAATACTTTTGTTTATTGATTTATGATCTATAAATGTTAATTTGTATCTTGGGATTAACTAGTCACTTTTTTATCCACCAGAAGATCAGGTTCCATAGAGGCTGATTAATGAGGAGTGTACTGTGTTATTAAAATATATCAGTGTTTGCCAAATATTCATAAAGTGTTGAGTACATTTCATTCATAATAGAAAACTAAGAAAGAAATCCACTCATCTAGACTCTTTTCAGTAAAAAATTTAAAATAAAAGTCTTATAATCTGTCAATTATTAATCATAGTTTCTTTATAGTGAAAAACATAAATTTAAACTTTTGTGTGATAGAATATATATATTAATTATAAATACAATATTATGTCCTACTGTGATTTTAATTTTTAGCAATTTATGTTATTGAGTATGTAAAAAGCAGTTGGTTCATATTGCAAATTTAAAAAACTTTTTTTCAAGTATTTATTTAATTTTAACTGTTTTAGCTCTGAAGATTGCCCTTTTATTTTTACTTGGAGTCAACAAGGTGCTTTTGTATTTGATCTGAAAAAGGCAGAAGTTGTTCTTTGGAATGAAGATCTTAAAGGTTTTGTTTGTCTTTTATATGTTTTTATGTTTTGATCATTTTGAATAATTTATTTTATTTTTTCCAATTGAAGATTTTTTTTATTGCTTGAAAGTCAGGTATCATTATTTTAAATTTTATTTAGAATAACTGTATATTTATATCTCCTTGTAACAAAAAAAAAAATCTGTTTGTCTTATCAATAATTCACTAATAAGGAGGTCTTGTGAGTTCACATGATATTGTTCAAACTTTCTCTTAGCAAATATTTTACTCTCTCCTCTTCTGCCTCCCCCCAAAAAAATGTTAATTTACTATTTCCTGGGTTTTTCTAAATTACTGTTGCTCTATTCATGATTTAATACTCCCTCAAAAGAAAATTAATATTTTCTACAAATAAAAATATATATCACTTTTACAAAATTCCTTTCATATCTTTTTAAGTTTTTTTGTCAGGAGTATGATTGCTCAACTCAGAATTTTTTGTGTTTAATTTACATGTCAGATAAATTTGCTATTCGGAATTTCTGTATTAAGTACTTTTCGGGTAATTTTTGTCTTTTTTAATCGTTTAACTATGTCTAATACATATATATTCCATTTTACCCTTGTGTAGCTAAAAGTGCCAGTATATTAAAATCATATGTGTTTAAAATGGTATTTTTACATTTGTGCAAAGAGAGGTTACTATTTTTAGAATTGATAAAGGAAATTTACGTTGCTAATTTAATCTTTTACATATTCTTTATTTTTCTTACATATTCCCCCCTCCCCTTCAAGAAGAAAAAGGCATAGCGACAGAGAAGCCTTTTTAAAGAAAAAGCGTTAAATTACTTGCAAATGGGGGGGGGACATAAATCATAAAATTTTGATCCCATGGAGTATAATTTATAAATATCATTTTTTTAAATAAATTTTAATTTTTAGAGTCCTAATGAATTTTTTAGCATTTTGTTTGATAGTTCACATAATCATAATTCTTCAGGGAAGGTCCTTATCACAGAGTATCACAAAATAAACTTTTACATAATCATTACTTATAATTAAATGTAACGCACATAAATATTTATGATACTAATTTCCATATTGATAAATTATATTTTAATACCATAAATATAATAGGAGTAACAGTTTCAGAAATTATGGTTTCACCGTTATTATGTTTCACTTACAATTCCTGATTTTAACAAACTGGAAGGCCTCGCATCAAATTTTAGTTGAAAATAATTGCTAGATCCAAATCTTTACAAAATGATCCTTTAAAGGATTTATTTATAAATAAATTTTAAAATTTTGCAACGAAATTATATTCAATCCTTGTTTACATAAATACTAAAGTTTGCACACTGTATATTAAATTTATATGTGCTTTCTTTACTTTTCTGCACTGCCTGGAAACAAAATTAAATATTTTAATTTATAAAATAATGAATTTTTTAAGTCTTAGTGATTAAACTATAAGCATTTTAAATAGTTTAAAATGAATGTGTGTTGTATAAATGTATCCAGACCCTGTTTATCTTTTGACACAGTTTTAGCTATCTGCCTAATCTAATAATTTCTTTCATCTTTCACTGCAAATTTAAGTTCACACCTTTCTAAAATTAAAGGCAGATAGGTTTTAAAATGTGTCTGTTTTTAAGAGGTTACTATTTTTAGAATTGAGAAAGAAAATTTACATTGCTAATTTAATCTTTTACATATTCTTTATTTTTCTTACATATATATACACCATGAAAATGTGCACAGATTTTATGTAAAATGTGCTATAAACAGAGTAGTAGATTTAATAAGAAAATAGTTGATTAACATAATGTTTTTGCCCCAAATGCCTATTAATACACAGTAAAAAGTGCAGGAGATTTATCTGGATTTTTTCAGAAATTATACCTATATAAGAAGTAAAAAAAATAGGGAAAATTAATGTAAATGCCTACGAAAAATATATTTGTTTGCTATAAGTAAAAGAAATTGTTCAGATTTACACTAATTTTCTCTAAAAATATACCAAGTAGAAAAATGGGAAGATTTTGCATATATGCAATGAATATATGTAAATCCGATAGATATATGTAAATTTACATATACATAAAAGCTACAAATAAAGTTCTATCATGCACATGAGTATACCTGTTTTATGTATAACTTACATATATTGTAATGTAAAAATGTATGTAAATATCTACTATTTTTTTCCGGACATGTGATATTTTTATGTACAAGTTGTATGTATTTTATGCTAAGGGCATTCATAATTTGCACATATTTTTTGCGTGCAATTTAAAAATGTGTGCTGTTTGGCTAAGGCTTAACTAATGTCCACTATACACTGTTGATGAGGTATCATGAGACTAGCAACTAAAGGCATGTTATTCCTCTAAATTTTGTCTTGCATCTGTCACATGCTGCAAACATCTGAATTGTACTAGTTTAGTTATTTATTGTACTCACATCTGTTTCCCAAATATAGTTAGGTCCTTATCTGAGTCCTAAATAAGTAAATACCTGCATGTATTTAAGGCTTATCTGAATAACAAATTATTTATTCTTAATTCAAACAGCACTAAATCTAATCTTTTGGTCTATGAATATCATTTACAAAATCTATTGTTTGTACATTTCTCTTTGTAACACTCTCAATACTTCACAACACTGTTGGCTGAAGTCTGCAATCTTCGGCAAGCATAATGTCAATATAAAAGGTTGGTATTCAGTTATTAATATTTTGTAAATAAATTAGTTAAGACATTGTTGCGTGAGACATTTCTCAAGCTGCCATGAGCTGATAGTCATAGAATGTTGAAATCAAAAAATAATTCAGAAAGCTTGGCATCAGGGATATAAGTTATTCAGTAAATGTAAAATCAGTGATGAACTTTGGTAGAATATGTTTTTGACATGCATACTAACCAAAAATGTGGGTATGAAGCCAAATTATTGATCAAGTAGTTTTAAGCTAATAAATAATTGTATTTCTTCAACGTGGAAGTATTTTATTTAGTACCAAAATGAAATTAAGAATCAGGACCCTACACATACATGCTTATGAAAAAGTTTGTACTGTGCATGCATAAAGCATTAATATATGCTAAATTGAGATGGTTACTCTTGGAATCTATTTCTTTCTGTTTTTTCTTCAAAAAATTTCTAAAGAAAACTCTGCTGATAATCTGAAGGTTCACATATTGGATATCTTTATTTCAGACTTCACACTGTATAAATGAACAAAAAAAAATTATGTTTATGTTGGCAATATATGAAAATATTGTTTGCAGTTAATTCTGTAGTATTATTGTGCCTTTGTTTCTTGTATTTGCCTGTATGTTTTTCAAATATTTTATTTATTTATTTATTTTAATATTTCATTATGAAAAAAAAATATTTCTTTGTCGTAAATGATGAATTTTAATTTATTCATGCATTCATTTTTAGCTGAAGACTCTATGATGCAGGATTTCTTTTAATAGGATTATTGTAAACAATTTTTTATTGATGAGCAAAATTTAAGATTGTACTGCATTGGGAAAAATCTAGCAATATATGTGGAATCACTACTTATTTAGCCTACTACTTATGTTGGATCTAAGGTTAATTGAAATGACTTCTGGGAGAGTATAATAATTTTAATGTCTAAAATTATCATATTTTGTGTTTGAACAGCTTTTGCCGTCCTAGCGAAATTGTGATGAATTAGAAGTCAAGAACTTCATATGTGCAGTCCCCTCACAGTCACAATCGTTCAACTGTTACAAGTTGTGAGATGGCATACTCTAACATTGCAGGAACAATAACTTGTTCAGTAACTTCTCCACTTAGTATTACAAAAGTCATAATTTCACTGCCTGTGTCAAAAGATTTTAGTGTGTGTCTTAAAAGGCCTCTCAAAGTCACAGGGCCGACTGGCCAATAATTCTATAGCTCCTCTGATACCGCATGCAACTATAACAAATCATACGATGTAAAGTACAACCAAACAATTAAAAGGACATGACTAATTCTAATGACTGTTTCCGTCAGAGCAAGATATTGGAATGCTCTGCAACTCTCAATTACAGATTCTTGCCACTAGCAGAATCCTCATGTAATGACGAGTACTTATGTTTCTTATGCATTTAGTATTAATTGTCAATTGTTGTTATTGTATTGCTAAAAGAGCTTCTCATAGTTTTATAATATATTTTAAATTCTATAACTTTAAAACCTAACAAATCCTATATGAAGTTGCTGCATTAGCGCAGGCACCATTACCATTAAAATAAAGCATAGGTTTACATTTATGCTCATAATTTAGACAATTTTTATTGTCCTTAGAGTAAGGATTTTTATATAATTCATGCTTAAATGATAGCAAAATTATTACAGTTTCATTAATTTCTTTTTATAGGTATAAAAGATGCTAGATGCCAACGAGGAGATATATATATACATTTCTTGGATGGGAGATTTGGAAAATATACACTAACAACAGTTGAACAAGGAATTTGTCGATTGTATCAGCAAGGACTTGCGATACATGGGGCACAATTACTCTTACTTAAGAAAGCATCTTTGTGTTCATCCAGACTAAATCTTCATGTTCCTGCTTCATTTATAATTGATATGCTCCAAAAAACTTCTGAAATGGGAAAATCTTATTTATTTTCTGGTCTTACTTCTGTGTTAAATAACCTCGGTCTTAGTCCGGATAAGCTTTCTCAGTCCAGTCGCTCAAGTTCAGCAATGTCTGAACCAGTACGACTTAATTCTGGCATATATGTGATAAACAAATTGATGAGAGATGCAGATGATGATGCACAATCAACTGTCTGCCTCAGTAGATGGCGATCAGCTTCTCCTGTTTTTAGACATGGCAGTCGGTCCCCTCATTCCAGTCCTTCAAGATCTAGTGACCGTGCTTCCTACAGTTCCAAAAGCCAAAGATCATCTGCTACAGTAAAAGATTCAAGTGCCAAAGTCCGAGCATCAAGTGTCATTAGAACACCTGATAGCACAGATTCTGGTACTTCTGGTCGTGTGTCAGAAATGAGTGACGAAACTCAGAGTAGTCCTTCCAGCCGAGATATTCATAGTAAAGAAACTTGGCATTCCTGGAATCAACTACAAAGTAATCAAAATGAAAATGAATTGAAGAATGCTCAAGATTTTAATATAAATGGGAAAAGTTCATTATTGAGCAATGCAAATAATGCGCTGAACAATGGTAAGCCTAAGTCTGATCCTGTAAATGGCTGTTTAGATCACAGTAATGGTGATGAACTGAATAATAATGGGTCAAGCATGACTCCTAGTATAAGTCTTAATTTGCAAGAGCTGTCCAAGCATGGAAATGCTGGAGAAAAAAGAGTTTCTTTTCAAAGTAAAGTTTCTACTAGCTCTGATGAAAGTTATTCTTTACCAAAAATCACTACTGATACTGTTAATGGATTGGACACTAATGAAGATGTTTTTTCCCCTCAGTATGAATGTCCTGATAGCTTGTATGATGAGTATAGGTATGCAGGCATGGCATTATATGGCTCGATGATGATGATGCCCAATCTTGATATGTCCATTTTGTTTGGTACTGATGCAGATTTCCAAAATATAAAAGAAAGGTTAGTGAGTAATTTTACTTTTTCTCTAAACACTGCTCTTGTGTAGATTGTTTGAATCTTTTGTTTTAGTTAAACTGATTTATAAATTGATCTGAAAAGATAAAGAGATTTTTAAATTTTGTGTAATTAAACAAATAAATGTGGGTGTAAGTAAAAAGAAAGTGCATTGGCAATTATTAGCCCAGAAGGGCTATTAATTTCGTTTTGGCATTTTGCGTGGAAAACTTTAAATGCCCATTTCAGTTTTCAAATGTTACCATCAAATATTATTACCCTGAGATATAATAAAAGAAATTAAATAATGAAGAATCTGCATAAATGTATGTATGTTTCTCACATTGTAATAAAACAACGGTACCCAGAGCCATCAAATTTTGAATAATGTAGTCTTTCACCGAATATCGGCATCTGGAAGCCCTAATTTGTAATTAAAAATTTGTCTTGTTATCGATTTCATATTTTGTAACACTTTTTGTAACAAACTCAATGATTTCAAAATGAGCAATGGCAATATTGTATTGTGTGTTGGGGGAGGGAATTATCTCCAGTGCACGAGTCTGTTTTAGACCGACTGAACGGAAGTTTTAAAGATATGCTCATTTTAAAATTATTTTGTGATATTGCTGTTGAATTGAATTTTATGGTTTAAGTGTAAAAAATGTGATATTTAATAAATAAGAATAACCTACAAAACATAAAAAAAAAAGCCTCTTTGGGCGTAATGTAAAATCTGAAAGCTTTCTGTTTATTTTTATTACATCAAAATTCTTGATGCAACATTTTCTGGGATTAAAAGTTCTTATATGCTCAGTTTTATATATTTTTCTTAAATAAGAGTAATTTTATTATAATAAATTATTATTTATATATATATAGAGAGAGAAGCTCACCATCTCTTTTCAGGGCTGCGTATGATAGCTTTATTTATAATCATAAACATGAAATAAGTTCTCAGATGGTAGTTCTTTAATTAAATCTTGGTGCCTTAAAAGTATGAAAATTTTTTTGTATTATTAATCAATGATAATACAATTTGAAATATACATTAAAAATGCCACCTTGTTAACCTTGTTAACAATAATTTATCATTTTCCTATGTTACCATTTTATTATTTTTCTTTTGATGCAGGAGAATGTATCATTTTAAGTGCAAAGTGTTATTAACTCAGACTCTTACTCTAGGAATAGTGTAAAACTTTCAGTATAATGATAAAATCATTATTTTTGCAACTATAGCTTCCTTGTGTAGCCAAATTTAAAGTAATGTAGCACATAAATAAATAATTTTATAGGTAGTTTTTGATATAACCCTCAATGTATTATAAACTTAACAATGAAATTTCAGCTGAGCATCAAAGGCTGTTTCATACGTTTCCTGATATTTTCTTTACTTCTGGCTACATTTTTTTGAAAAATTTATATTTTTAACACAAAAGGATGTTAGTCTAAAGTGACCACATGTTCTGATTTTGACGGGACAGTCCCGCTTTTTCGAGTATTGTCCCGCCGATTTTTAAAAATGTTCCACTTTTTTAGAAAACATCTGCATTTCTTATTTTAAATGTACTGTAAAAGTATATTACCTATTATTTATTATAGTAAATATAAAGAAATAAAAAATACATAAATAAAAAAACACATAAAATGCATGCGGAGTACACTAAATTAGGCGATGTAACGAGTTAGATTTACTCGGTGGTGTTCAATCATTGTCGTTACGTCTCGTCAAGGAATATGTATTGTTAACGGAGGATTAGCTGAAGGGCTATTTGATTTCCACACCATAAACCACAATCAAAGTTTCAGATCAATTGACTGTACGTCGTAAATGATCAAAACATTGTACGACAAAAAATTTGCATGTGCAAGAACAAAAACCGAAGCAATTATTTGTAATGTTTTTTTACTATATTCATTTCTACAATTGCAGAAAGAATTAGATTAAATGCAATATCCATTTATTATGATGGAACCAACCACAAAGATTTTAAATTATTTCCTACAATTGTTAGACTTTTTGATCCAGAAACAGGAATTAAAATTAGAATATTAGATTTTATTTCATTGCCGGGTGAAACTTCAGAAATAATTTTTGATTCAATAAGTACTATTTTAAAAGATAATAATTTGAACAATAAAATTATTTCCTATTGTGAGGATAACACTAATGCAAATTTTGGTAAAAAAAGCTAGAAGAGGCATCAATAATGTTTTTACGAAACTTAATGAACATTTGAACCAAAAAATTATTAGAGTAGCTTGTCCAGTGCACATTCTACACAGTACTATTCAGACAGCATCTGAATTACTTCCAGTGGATCTTGAAAATATTGCAAAAATTTATTTGTATTTTTATATATATATACTGTGCATGTTGAAAGTTTAAAGGATTTTTGTGAAAGCGTAGAAACTGAATATAAAAGAATTGGGTGACATTAAAAAAGGAGATTTTATGGGAATATGTGAAAAAATCTTTTTAATATAGTAGTAACCATTTTCCGAAAAATAATATTTGCGAAAATGATCTTTTTGATGAGGTATCATTGGTAAAAAGATATGTTACTGAAGAAAAAAATTAAATGTTGGTTGTCTGCAAATGTGAAAACAGATAAAAAATGGACGGAGTTATTCCTTCATTTTAAACAGAATAATATTCCTTATAAAAATATTTTGAAAAATTTTAGAACCCGCGCTCTCCCTTTCAGGAACAAATGCAGCAACAGAACGTGTTTTTTCTAGTATCAATAAAATATGGACAATTCAAAAAAACGCAGTTGAACATTAAAACTTTAAAATCTGTATTAAGGGTAAAATATAATTTGGCCAATTCATGCGAGAAATTTCACGTCATTTCAATAAGTGATTCGAATCTGTTGCAATGTATTCACTCAGATAAAAAGTTAACTGTGAAAGAAAATCATATTTTTTTAAGTAAAATTTTTAATTAATTAAACAGTACTCAAATTATAGTTTTTTACAAATATTTTTATAGCTACCAATAGTTAACAGTAAATATATGTTTATATATTTCTAGACAAGTATATGAGCGTATACAGTTAAATATATTTTTTTTGAATTATTGGTCTGCTATCATAACTAAATTACAATTTTCATTTCATTCCATTTGTCTCGCTTTGTCTCAATGAAAATGTGATCGCTTTATGTTCTCAGAATGGCTATTATTCTTGAAACAGCATTTTGCATTTAATCGCTAAAAGCATTGAATCACTTTTTTAATTTTTGCCGCCAAATATTATCCCCCTATATTATATTTAAAGAAATTAAATAATGAAGAATGTGCATGAATGTATGTGTATTTCTCATACTTTGAAAGAAAAAAAAACTTTACCTAGAGCCATCAAATTTTGAATAGCTCAGAACTACACCCGAATATGGACACCTTGAAACCCAAATTTTGAATTTATTATCTATTTCATACTTTGAAAACATAAAAAAATTTTTATTTAAAAACTCAGTGTTTTCAAAGCAAGCAGTGGCGACACTGTATGGAATAAAGCATTTTTATCTGCAGCACATGAGACTTTCTGTTGGAGAGATATGCTATTCTTAAATATTTTTTGTCCAAAGGGGCTGGGAAAGATATGCTATTTTTAAATATTTTTGTCCAAAAGGGTGTTAGCTCATATGATCTTGAAATGTGTTTGTGTGTGTTAATGAAAAACACGTTTCTTTGGGTATGATATAAAACCTGAAGGCTTTCAGATTTCTCCCCCCCCCCTTTTTTTTTACTTTGGACTTGTGTCATTATCATTTAGCATACCCCTGCAGGAAATAATCATTAGCAGCAGCATAAAATGAAGATGATATCTATTTTTGAGATAGTAGGTGATTAGTATTTCTCAAATTAAAGCCATTATATTCATTCACTTAACTATAAGAGTCTTGATGGATTATGTAGCTTATGCCTGGGTAAAATATGTTGGCTTCTTTGATTATATGAAACAAAAGTCTTTGAGAGTATCATTTCCTCTATTTCCTTTGGTTTTCAAAATGAGGTTTATGATTTGTGATGATCTTCTGTATAACACCAGATTACCAGCTTGCACTTTTCAAAATGGCTGCATCTTTAAGACTGTATGATCTCTATGTTCAGTACTTTGCCAAATAGCATCAGATACAGGAAATTTTTCACCATTGGCTATGGTCCAGATGTTGCGTGTATCATTGCATTCTATAATACATAGTTGAATGCTTTTTTTACTTTTTAGTGGCTGCTTCTGCTCTTAGTTGATGACAGATTGTTAAAATTTATGATTCCAATTTTTTTATGTATCAGTGTATACTTGATTTATTGCCAAATGTTGTGTCAATGATTTTTCCTCCCCAAGGTAAGAGATTCCACAGGACATCCCTTTTGAAGCAGATAACTTTGCATGCTTTGCTGCAAAATATATTCATTTCTACAAATATTGTTATTTGTGGCTCGTCTTTCAAGGATACATATATATTTTACAGCATTCTCAGAAATTCCGTTGTATGTCTCAAGTACAAATCCTTGATTCATGCTTCCAGATGCTACATGTAGAAAGACATAAGATGAAAATGTATAGATGTGTAATATTGAAGTATGATAAAAAGCTATTTGTATTTTGAGAGAACAAGGTACAGATATTAATTCATTACAAATGTTTTGAAGTGGTAATAGCAGATAAATATTGTACTTTAAGGTCAAATTAGATATATGTTTTCTGTGTAAAAGTGTGACACATGAAAATTAAGAAATGAATAAATTGTATTAACATATTTCTGCATATAGTCTATATCTAGAAAATGGCTATTGTTTATTGTTTTAAGAAGGGCATATTAGGGAAAAACACATAGTCTTAAATTTAGGCTAAAATGGTATATTGAATGTTTGCTAAACACCTCAAAGAGATGTTCATTATTTTCAAAAAATCCTGGCATGTCCTGACAAAATAAAACATATTGCCATTGAAGAAAATATTTTTGCAGGCTTCATGCGCACACAATCAGACAAAAGAAATGAACAACTACATTTTCTTTTTTTAATACTTATTCAGTATTAATTTATAATGAAATAATATTATGGCAGAGGTTTTTCCACCATTTGCTTTGCCATTTGAACAGCTTATTTTAGATGTAAGATTTTGTATTCTATTTCTTAAATTTCTGGGGAATAATTCTTAAACTAGCAGGCCTGATGTAAATAGTTAACTCAAAATAATTGTGTTGTTATTGTGACTAATCTTGCTTGTCTGATATCAGAACAAGCCCATGAAATTCATTATGGCAAGGAGGCAAGATTGCCCCTGTTATTGGCAAGAGCTTTGCGCACCATACAGGTGATAGTATGACTTTGCTCAGTTCTACTCCTAATTTTGAAGGAGAACACCCTGGGGGGACAGGTCCAAGGATCTCCCTCCCCTCTTCCAATACCGCAATCTCTCGAGAGTACTTTAAGCTCACTGCCTATTTTGAGTGCCTCCACGTCATGAAGACACTATACATTTACAAAGATGCATGCCTTCTCCAAGATTCAAACCCCGGCTTTTCAATATGGCAGTCAGAGTATCAAACCGTTATCCCATTTGAGCAGCAAAGTAAAATTGTTTCACATGTAAAACTGAAATCTGCCTACCAATATCAGATTGCATCTTCTTTTTAATCATGTAGTTTTTATATGTTTTAAATAGTTTTTAAAAATTTTTGTTCTAACCTCTTCTAAGCGTTGAACTGTAATCTAAAGTATTTAAATAGGTATTTTGTTAAAAAATGCACTTCTTTTGATTTAATAAAAATGAATGTATTTATTTAGCCATGCTGCAGATAGTATAAAAGTATGGATTATGTTTAAGGCAAATTCCCTTTTTTCTTATTTTATGCACAGTTTATGTATAATAAGTTATTATGTATGTAAGTTTTTTATTCAGCAGTAAAACATTCCTGTTCTGTGAAATTATAATATAGTGATTAAGGACCAAATGCTGGAAACATTCAAGATTTTTTATTTTGTTTTTGTACTCTGGTTTGTAGGTATTGTAGTATATATTATTATTGCAAGAAAATATCTTTTTACTTATTTATTTTGCAGTCTTGCTAACAAATTAACAAGTGGGAAAAATATAATAATGAAAAATCTTCGTGGACTAGAGCAACGTATTTTGCAAGATGCAAAGCCTGATCTTTTAGATGTGAAAACTCAGCATCATGAAAATACACAGCCTACCTCTCCCGTATCACATTCTGGTATGTTTTAAAGTTGTTTAATTTAGTTGTTTAGCAGGTGCATGTATAATATCAAGTCACATTATAATGTTCATTATTGATTATTTTATTATGTTTTAAAGTGTTTGAACGTTATTTCTTACCAAAATTCTCTTTTTGATCACTAATTAAATTTTACCATGTGTATCTTAGGATGTGCTTATTTAATAAAAGTGGGTGGAAAAAATAATTTTAAGTCATCATTTTTAATTTCAATAGTAAATTTCATTTGTTGTAATTTTTCATTTATATATACAGTACAAAGTCTGAGATCCAAACATCCAATATCTGGAATAATCTAAAATCCAGACCTCAAAACCTCCAACAACTTTTTTTTTAATGCTTTATGCATGCACATTTGATTCCCCCCCCCCCCCCAGAGAAAAAAAAAAAAACTTTTGGGGAGTCCCGATTCTTATTATCCCTTCGCAACTAAATAAATACCTTATTATTGTAGAAACAATAATTTAGCAAAAATTTGTGTGATGAATAATTTGGTTATATAGCTGCATGTCTGCTTAGCATACATCTCAAACCGAAACATTCTAGATAGAAACATGGTTGATTTTACACCTACTAACGTTTTATATCCATTATGCAAACCTGGCAAATCATTATTTATATTTTGCTTTCATCACTGCATGTTTATCAATACATGACAACTTGAGTAATGACTCACGCAGTGATGCCCAAACATTTTTTTTTATTATTAGTACAAAGAGTTCTGTAACATTTTATGTTGACATTATTACGCTTAATAACGATTACAGATTTAAATTTGCTTATAAATATTGACAAGGAAAAATTTAATAAAAATTTCATTCCATATGCTAAAAATAGATTTTGTTAATAATACTCATAGGCTAAAAGATTACATTTAGTGGTATTTGAATTAAGAATAACTGGTTTGTTTTTCACATAAAACCAGAACCGGCACAGAGCTCATATGGCCGCACTGGGCGGCAGAATTTAGGGAAGACAAGATTTTTGGAATTTAGAGAACCACCAAGCAACAAAATTAAAGGATGAAATTATTTTTAGAATTTAGGGAAAGCACTGGGATCCAAAATTTAGGGGTGGCAAAAATTTAGGACTTAAAGGGAAGCTCTTGGTAGCAGAATTCAGAATCTGCAGAGACTCATCAGTCGATAAGATATCTAGCGCCAGCCATAGATAAGCCTTAAATTTTTGTGAGAATTTATTTATTCAGGATTCAGATATCCCTTAACCATGTGCAAGAATTAGACGTAAGTATAATAAAAATAATTAAACAATCAGGCTTAACTGTCTCGGTGTGCAATAGAAGCAAGACAAAATTTAGCGGAAGAACTTGTCTTTCATTGCCAGTTTTATGACACATAACTAATCATGTATAGCGGATGCTATTAAGTTAGGCTAAAAGTATACGTTACTGATTCCAAGGAATTCCAGACAATATAGCAGATTGTGCTGTTTCTTAGCTTCCTGATTTGATCTAGCTTAATTATTTTTTGCAGGCTGTTTTTATTACAGCAGTTTGATGAAAATTAAAGTTGCAACTTTCAATTATGTCGACAAGAGTTTCTAATACTGGACCTACAACAGGATCTAAAGCAAAAGCATGTTTCGACGTCCATCAAACAAAAAAGTGGAATTGCTGCAAAAAATGGATAAAGGTATATCCGTGTCAAAATTATGTGAAAAATATCGCATTAAAAGTAAACTATATATGACATAAGAAAACAGAAAAAGGATTTTTTAAAATTTTTTGAGGATTCCGACACCTTTGAGACCGAGAAAAATTACTCATTAATTGAATTATCATAAAAGTGAAGATCAAGACAGAATGATAATTGAATGGATCAGACAGCATCGTAGTGAGAGTGTTCCATTGACGGATCACATGCTAATAGGCAAGCTAAAATATTTCACTAAGAAATTAACTTTAAAACTGAGTGCAAATATTTGACGGGTTGGTTAATCACATTTAAAAATTGCAGTGGTATAAGGCAATGAAGAATTTCAGGTAAAAAAGCTTCAGCCGTTACTGAAGCTGCTGAACTATTTGCAGATGAATTCATTGAACTCATTAATAGATAAAAGTTATCTCCAGAACAAATTTACAACGCTGATGAAACTGGTCTTTTCTGGCAATATGTACCACAAAATACCTTTGCAACCTCTATAGAAAAGGCTCCAACTTGTGTCAAAGATTCCAAAGTGAGACTAACAATTTTTATTTATTGTCTATAAGATTGTCTTATCTCTATCTATTTTCAGATACATTATGGGAAAATATTTGGTAATTGTAAAATTATTATAATAAGTTAAAGAAATATCAAAACATAAAATTTTTGGCAACCCCCTTGGGGGTCAGAACCCACAGTTTAAGAAACTCTCAGGGTTCGTACGGTCCTTAAAAGTCCTTAATTTTTTCAAAAATGATTTTTGGTCCTCAAAAGTCCTTAATTTTGGCCAAAATGAATAAACGGTCCTTAATTTTGCTCATTTGACATTTCTTATCATTTCTAATGATTGCCATTCTAAGTGCGAATTACGATTTCTCATGAATATGGAATTAAAATTACACGGCTCTTAACCAATCTGTTGGCGGATTTGCGTTGCAAATGATAAAAAAAAAAAAAACCAATTAGCTACCCGAACGAAAGTATCGGTGTCTGATTGGCTATTCACCCAATCTTTCGAAACAGGTGTTATCCATAAATATAGGCAGATTGTGACGAAAGCGTGAAGCCGGAAGTTCTTAAGAGGCAAAAGTGATGATGAAGGTGCTCGAGAAAAAAAAGGGGGGGATTCTGAAAATATTTGTCAAAATTAGAGCAATCCCAACCTGGAAGGCCATAACCTTTCCGACGCCAATAGGAACGAGATGCCTGGAAAGTGCATTTTCAATAAACTGTGGCTTCATCAAGCTGATTACAAAAACTGGATATTGATGGATGGCAATCCTTAAATGTGGTCTTTGTCTGAAACAAATTGAAATTTCTAGAATGGGAGAGTCAGCACTGAAAATTCACATGAAAATTAAGTTTCGTTTCATCATTTCAATTTGTTTTTACACGGTTTTACTTAGCTTAATTTCTGTGTTTGTTTCAATTAAGCCATAAATTAATTTTTTATCACTTTCTACGGAGTTTATTCTCTTTCCCATACTATATGTATGGGATATCGGGATTATGAGTTTATTTCTACAGAGGGTCTGTTATCGATTTCGCGGGAAATCTGTTGGCTCCATTTCGATTTTAGGTCGCCAAGGGCAAATTCGGTAACGCTAGCCGAGAAAAAGTGAAGTTCGGAAATACGTTTTGAAACTCCAATAGACAATTAAGTATTTGGTTTAATCCTCTGCTGTTGATAGTAATGCATTATTTTTGCTAATGGCAATACAATTATTAGTTGAAAATAACTAATTAATTAAAAATTTTTTAATATTTTTAAAGCTGAAAACAACTAATTGAAACTAATTTTCCTGAATTAACTAGACGCAAAATTAACTTTCATGAATTACTAAAGTTATTGGGTAGAAGTTTAACTGAAAATATACATTCCGTATTATATATATACAGTACAAAGTCCGAGGTCTGGACTCGTCAGGACTAACGGAGATAGTATACTGTTATATGAAGTCGTTGGTCGGGACTTCGGCGATCCCAGATTTGAGATTTTTCCGGATATTAGATCATTTTAAATCTACTAAGATGGCACGTAGAAATTATAAAATTGAAAATATGAAATCGTGATTTATGAAATAATGAAGCATTTATTATTTAAAGGGTATCAAAATTTACAAAGGAAAAGAGCTTAATATTTATATGTTTACTTTATTAAACATTTCTTTCAATGTGAGTTGTTTGATTTGTTTTCTCTGCTAATACTTTAGACTAATACTATAGACATATAATTTCTTGTTCAGTTATTGAGTTCCATTGTTCAAGTCCTGTAATTGCTGTGTCGAGAATTCCGAATAACTTGTCAATCGAAATTTTTTCTCGTTCAGTAACCTCTCTGTTACTTTCTTCACTATCGGTAGCTGTATTTTCTGGATTTAGAACCATACTACAAATTTCGCCCTCTGTTAATTGATTGATGATTGGGCATTGTCATCGCAATGAAAAACTGCTGTTTAACTTCCCTAAATTCTGCCGCCTGGTGCAGCCATGCGAGCTCTGGCACTGGTTCTGGCTTTATGTGAATAACAAATCAGTTATTCTTAATTCAAATAGCACTGAATATAATGGTTTGTCCTATGAGTATCATTAACAAAATCTATTTTTAGCATAAGGAAAGAAATTTCTGCTAAATCTCCCTTTGTCAACATTTTAGCGCATTAAACTTAAATCTGTAATCGGATAATACTCTGTTATTTGGCGTCGCTGCATGAGTCATCACTCAAGTTGTCATCCGTTGATAAACATGCGGTGATGAAAGCAAAATTTACAAAAAAAAAAGAAGCTTAATATTTATTTGTTTACTTTATTAAACATTTCTTTCAATGCGCGCACGCGTAAAGCATACCTTACGCATAGCCGAAATTAAAAAATTGCAACCAGAAAACTATTTGATTTGTATTCGTGATATTTATAATGACGAGGAATTTGATTTAAATCATATCAAAGACGGAGTACATCGAGATTAAATACTACATTTAGTAAGGAATTATAAGCTGAATAAAATAAAAACATCTGCCCTGAAGATAACGATAGTGCTGACAGAACTTCCAGTTCATTGCGACCCCCCCCCCCCCCCCCGCGCAGAACAGCATGAAATTGATAAACAGATTTCCGAACGGTTAGATAAACAAAGGATATGGCTTTATTCATTTTTTGTAGGTTCTTTTTTTTTTTTTTTTTTTTTTTTTTTATGGACATCGAAACATACTTTCGTTTTCTAGATCCTTTGGGAGCTCCAGCATCGGAAATTCTATTTGACATAATCGAAATTTCAAGCTTACTTTTACAAAATTGCTCTTACAGTCTGCAAAAAATAATAAGCCGGATCCAATTCGAAGATTAAGGAACAACGCAATCATCAACATTAACTGAAATAGATAATTAGAGCTTATACCGTCCGTTATACATTAAACGCGCACACGAAAACGTATTCTGCGCTTGCGCAAACGCATATGCGCAATCGTGAATGTCTTGCGCGCATGCGTAAAATGCCTATGCGCATGCGTCAACGCGGCGCATGCGCAGAAAGATTTTAGCTTTGAGTTCCGGATTATGGGTGTCCGAATTAACGACTTTTGACTGTATATATATATACAGTCAAAAGTATATATATATATATATATATATATATATATATATATATAAAATGTATACTTTCACTATTCAAGTATTCACTGTGAGAAGTATTCTTATCTTGTCACATGAACAGGCCTCTGTGGAAAGAGGCTTCTCTGTAAATAAAGCAATTGAAATTGAAAATTTAAGTGACTCATCATACATTTTTCAATGCACAGTATTTGATTACATAAAATTTTCTGGAGGTGTTCTTAATATCGAAATTAATAAAGAAATGAGATCAGCAGCAGCTTCTGCAAGGTCTAAATATATGCAGTATTTAGAAGAACTAAAATCTTTAACTAAATTTGAAAATTCAAAGAGGAAAAGAAATATTATTGAGGAAGAAATTGATTATATGAAGCAGAAGAAAAAATTTCTTCAAAGGGACATTAAGGATATTAATGAAGAAGTAGATGCTTTAGCAGATGAAGCTGAGACTAGCAGGAACATTGATTTGTTTATCAAAGCAAATGAACTTAGAAGAATAGTTAAAGAAAAGGAAATAAGCATAAATAAATTAGATGTTAAAATAGCTGAAAAGATTTCAAATTTAAAAAAAGCACAAATGTTTTGTATCTTTTATTGTACAGTTTATTATTCTAGTATCTTTCAAAAAACCAAGGAAATAAATTGTACGTTTACAAATCAGTTATTTTAATCTGCAAAATATTCTTACATTGTGATTATAATAGTAGTTGACTGTATTTAAATAAATATCAAATAAGTTAAATAATAATCATGTAAATCTCTAAAATAGTGACTGTTATTAGTGTAAAATACACTTATACATGTTTTTCAAGAAATTATGTTCCTAATTTAATGTTATCTGCTTCATAACTTGTAGGGAGTTAGTTTAATTTTCAAAATTGTTTTATGGTAAGTATTAAATTGAATTTAATAATAGTGCATAATACACACTTCTGTTAGTTTCTTAAAGTGAAATTACAAGCATGAAGTCGGTTGTATGGACAATTGCTTTATTCTATTCGGGTTTTTTTTTTTTTTTTTTTTTTTTTTTTTGTTTTGTTTTGTTTTGTTTGTTTGTTTGCTGATAGGTCCTTAATTTTTTCTTTGATGGTCCTTAAAAGTCCTTAATTTTCATGTAAGGAAATGTGTACGGACTCTGATACAGATGGTCTTCAGTGTCTGAATGAATTACAGTGAAAATTAATTATTTCTATCTTTTATTGAGTATTAAAAAAACTGTTTGTAGAATGATAACAGCAAGAATAGCTATTTTTGCTGTGTTTCCCTGGTGAACAAATGTTAATTTGTCTTCAGCCACCTGGGCATAGCCCTATCCTAGAGTAGCAGTATAATCTTTTTTCGAATATTAAAAATATTGGGGATAAAGTTTGTAGAGCAATTATGGCAAGAATTTCGTTGTAGAAAATAGCAATCGTAGTCCTGAAGGAAAGTTATAATTGAAGTTGGTGATGAAGAGCCAGGAATCAAAAATCTTTCAGAGAGTTAGTCGTAGTGCATACAGCAGTGGCAAGCATTCGAGACTGAATGAGAGAGAGAGAGAGCTGGCTCAGTAGGCAGAGCATAGATAGGAGCATAATTGAATGCTATTGGCTGTAGAGGAGGGATCCTATTGGGTACGATGTGATTGACAGTGTGCTGGGGGTAGGGGGTTAAGCTCTTTTCAGGTCCATACTAATTTAGAAGGGCAACCGAATGGGTGGGGGAGGGGGTGTACATTAAAGAATTAGAATAAGCATGCTAAGAATTTAATAATTGGCTAGGAATTAAAATTATTTTTACTTATTCAAGCTATAGGTATTAAACCATGCAATTTGATATATTACAATCCGTAATTGTTTAAATAAGGGTATAATCAATTTTTTTTTTTTTTTTTTTTTTTTTTGGTAAGGTTTTAAATATGAAGGAAAAAATTAAGTATGATTATAGAATGTCCCTGAGGATGGCTTTTGGCCTTTTTCTGTGTTCTGCTGAGTCTATGTGTTAATTAAGAACTGGTTATTGTGGGGCTATTTGCCTTGATGATAGTGTTATAGAATTTCACATCAACTATTCATCTGATCTTGCATTCGTTATGAACAGAGTCATTTCTGAGGTACCATGGATAGTTTGCTAGTTGTCTCAGTATAGTGTTTTGTAGCTGCTGTAGTTTTAGAAGAGTGCTTTTATAAATATAACCCTAGACTGGGCATGCATAGGTGAGTATGGGATGCAACATTGTCTTAAAAATAAGTTATTTTTTATCTATAGCTAAAATGCTGTTTCGGGCAATTAAGGGGCTGATTTACTAGCTTGAGACTTTGTAATTATGTGTTTAGTGTGGAGCTTCTATTATAAATAATGATCTAAGATTACACCTAGGTATTTGACCTCCTTGGCACAGCCAAAGAGGGTATTGTAAAGTAATATTTCTTTCAGTAATCATATTAAATAAATTTATATTAAGTAAATTAAAAAGTAATATTTCCTTCAAATCAATTCTTGGTGAACATAACAGCAATGGATTTTTCCACATTAAATTTTATATTTTATGTGGAGAGCCAGAACTCTTGTGAATGTATGTGTGCTTGTACTTGTTGTATAGCTGAGAGCTAATAGATGCTTTCAGGTGAGGATCACAGTGTCATCTGCATACATACAAAGTGTTGTGCCCTGTTTGTGTGGAATATCATTCGCATATATGTTAAAAACTACTGGTGCCAAAAGTGAACCCTGAGGGACATCAACACATATTTTTACTTTGTGAAGTATGTATTATTTACAAAAACAATAAAGTATCTATTGGTGAGATAGGAGTTTAGTGTTGTTATGATGTGTTCTGGGAAACCCCAAAAGATTAGCTTGTATATGAGTGTATCGACCCAAACACGATCAAATGCTTTAGATGCTTTAGCTATATCTAGAAAAATAGCAACAGTGATAATTTTTGAAGTCCTGTAGATATCAATTCAGTTACCCTGTATAACTGATGGACAGTTGAATGATACTTTCTGAACCCATATTGCTGGGGGATCAGGAGTATTTGATTTTCTGCAAAATTTGTGATAGATTTCAGGATAACAAACTCAGCAATTTTGCTGGATACTGGTAGGAGGCTTATTGGCCGCTAAGAGGCGGGCTTATTTGCAGTTTTGCCAGATTTGGGAATGGGTGTGATGATCGCTATTTTCCATTGTAGTGGAAAGTATCTGAAGTGCAGGATTTATTGTATTATTCTATTGAGCTTACAGATCATCATAGAGTCCCATATTTTTCCCATTTTATTCATGATCTTATCTTGTTCAGGGCTCTTTTTTTTTCTTTTAAATGTTCGATATAACTAAGAACGTCTGATGGATTAACTGCGATGATGTTAGTGTATGGCTGTGGGGAGAGAAAGCATGAATTTGTATCCGTAACCACCGTGTTCTGTTTGGGTATCAAAAATGTTGTTAGTGTTATGCTAAGGACTGAACTTTTTCAGTTTCTGTGTATATGATCCCTGTGGGCTGTGTGTTTATCAGAATTATAATATGAAGCCATATAAATCCAATTTTTTGTGGAAATTTATAAAACCTATTCCAACAAAACAAATGTTTGGCTACTTCTAATCATTGCAGCAGAAGCAAAAAGTTGAGCAAGCCATTAAAGCAAAGTAGTCATAGCCTGGCTACTTTTGTCCACCCTTGCAAATGCAAATCAAAGTAAATCAAAATAAATTTGCACTTTTTGTTCGTTTTGCACAATATTCAAATATGTGTTTCACTTGGTTATAATAAAGATGTTTATTCGAGATGATATGTAATACTTTCTTTGGGGGGGGATACATGCTAAATTTAACTTTATACTAAACAATGGATAGATGTAGTTGGGCAATCTCAAAATAGCAATTATTCTTTCCTCTATTATTATAATTCTATAAGCAGTTCTTGATACTTAGTACAAAATAAAAAAACAGAGAAAAAATTTAAATTGAGAAATAATTGCTGTAGTGTCTGTGCATGTGTAAATACTTGCACAGAATTTGCTATGCTTTTCATTGTATACAATTGACTGCCATGTGAGATTGCATATTTTTAAAAATATTGAGAGAATTCATGGGAGTGGTCATGAATGGTGTAAAGTTTGTGAAAATAAAATTTTGAAAGTTGAGTAAATTTACAGTCCATTATGTGTGAATTGCATGCAATTACTTTTTTTGCCCAAATAGATCAAGATTATTTTAGGGACACCCTACATAAGTTCTTATTAATAACCTTCTCACTCTAGTAAAATTTGGCACTCTCTGATTATCCATACCTTCACCAAAAATTCATGGAAAAATATTCATACAGCAAAGCAATATGTCGCTAAAGTAAAAAAATGGTAACTTTTGATGTTACCAAAAAATATGCATGTTGCCATTCAGGTGGGCACATAGTACATATTTGTTTTGGCCAGTGCGCAATTAGCAAATTCATGCAATTTTCAGATGTTTTTTAAGTAAAAATGGATTGCAGAGAATTACAGTGCCAAAAAAAAAAAAAAAAAAAAAAAAAAAAAAAAGGGAGGATTTCTCAAAAAAAGGTAAAAAAGTGTTTTATAATAGTGTTTCTAGTGTTTTATTACTGATGTTTCTTGCTTTTTTAATTTTATCAATTAATTGCTCTTCGATGGAATTCTTAGTGCACTGCTATTTTCATAATGGCTGTTGCCTTTTGCACATTAGCTTAGTAAAAATTAGTTGCCAGTGAGTTTGCAAGTGCTGTGGCAATGAATGTTGTAGGCCAGGTGGTCTGTATAATCAGATAGTACCTGAAATTTATTTTATCTCCTATTATTTTATCTATATTTTGATGTGAACTTTTGTGATGAACGTTTTTGATATGAATATGTGCATTTAAATAAATATTTCACTTAAATGTACAAATTTTAGTTTAAAAGAGTGATTAATGTTCAGCAAAATATTTTGGCATCAATAGTAATTTTAATTACTTTTTTTTTTTTTTTTTTTTTTTAACATAACATAGATGCTGAACGAAGTTCATCTGAGTTTCATTCTGCTGACAGAAACTTTTGGTCTTTTCTACCTGCAATAGATTTAATGGAACTTATTGAAATTACAAAAAATACCTGGTAATATAGCATTCTCTAATTTAATAACTTACAGTATTATCTCTTTAATAATTCATGTATTTATTCATTTTATGTAACTTGAACACTCAAGAATGTCATTAACTGTGTTAATACGGGTATTAATTTAAAAGTTTATAAGTGTAAGGAAGAAAAGACTGAGCATTTTCAAGTGTGGTAAAATGTGTATTTGGTAGCAAATATGAAGTAATTTTGAGATTTAAAAATTATGTTGAAACATTGTAAAATATCAATGGATTTCAAATAATATTCATTCTTTGATTATTTGAAAAAATATTTTTAATTGTTTTAAAATACACAATAGTCAAATACAGAGGAAAATACTTGCATGTTTTCTTTTATTGATGCTCTTATCTTAGATATAGTTTTGTCATTTTAACTAATATTTCTAATAACATTTTAGTTTTATTGTTTGATGTTAAAAATATTTTTTATCATTAATTACTAAATATGCATTTTACAGTGAACTTTTGATAGTGTAATTTTTGTTTCCTTCAACAAATATATATTATTGAAGTTACAACAAAATGAAATAGTCTTAGATTTGGATTTCAGTTGATGAAACAGATTGGCTCTCTGTGAAAGATGTTACCTTAACAATGTTTTAATGCAGATTTTTAGCATGTAAACAGAATCTGTTTTATTTTGCTTTAATTTTAAGTACTAATTTCAATTATTTTTAACTGTTGTGAATTTTGATTCTTCAAAAATGTCAATTGTCATTATGAATTTAATAATGCTGGAAACTTACATTGAATATTTCTATATGACTATTTGCTGTTTAAATATTGAATTTTGCTCTCATTTAATATATTTAGTCCCAAAGTTTGAGTTTATTTATTAACCATTATATTATTATTAATTTATAATAATAATATAATAGTTTATTTTTAGTTTGGGATTTTAGCATTCAAAATTTTCTTCTGTCTATTGAAAGGGTTCCATTTACAGCAGTCATGAGCTCCAGTTCATGTGGGCATTCCTGTGCCAATAGAACTGAATAAATAAAATATTGCCAATTGTCTTTGCTCCAAAGCCAGTTTAATTCTGAAGGATTGAATCAGAACATTTTTTGAACATAGGCACAAATTCATAAATGTGGACAATGCTTACTTTTATTGTGATTAACTAATGGATTTTATATAAAATAAATATTCTTGATCTGCCATGTATGGCCAGAACTTTTCCAGCCAATTAATGCAGGTCAAAATTCTAATATACTTGCAGGACCATGCCACTTAACATTTGGAAGAGGAATTTTTGGCAATTATTAACTGTTTTTAAACTGACTATTATATATAGAATAACTTTCGTGTGTAGGGCTGTCAATATTTTGATTTGTTACAGATTTGTAACTTTTGTCCATGAGTATTCTGTAATAGTCGTTCTTCACAGGGTTCGTACAGTCCTTAAGAGTCCTTAAAAGTCCTTAAATATTTTGAATTGATTTTTGGTCCTTAAAAGTCCTTAATTTTGGCCAAAATCAGCAGAAGGTCCTTAATTCAATTCATCTGAAATTTCTGTCTGTTTTTATGACTGCCATTTTGAGTGTGAATTAGCATTTTGGAGGAATATTTTTGGCAATTCACTGACATATATGGTCATCTTTTGAATGGGTTTATGGGTTATAATTTGTTTCTATTTCTAATAAAAATGATGGGATACTCGAGTTTCTAAGCAAGTGTTTCTAAGCAAGTGAAACATAAGCATTTCGAAATTCCTTTTTTCTAATAAAGAACTCTTAAACAACTTTTCGCTTTTGGGGATGTGAATTCTTTTATTAAACAGCTCTAAATTTGGCGACTTGTCAACATTTTGGCGATTTTAGGATCAGTTTCTATAGAAAATTTTTACTTCCGAGATCTGAAAATTTTTCGACCAGTTTTCTAAAGCATCATAAACATTGATAAATTTCATTAAAATAATGGTAATATATTGAAATTATATATAAAAAATAACATTAAAATTAAAACATTCTATTTTTCGCTGTCACATTATAGTTTCATTTTGGCAACTTATACAATATTATGAATCTGATAAATAAGGCATATTGCTATAAAGCATAATTTATGAAACAGCTCTTAGCAAGAGCAAAATTAGCTATGCAATTGATTAAAAATGTCTTCTTTTTAATTTTTTCATACTAAGCGTTTTTCCCATGCAATTGTCTTGGAATATTTAAAATTCTCAGAATATGCATCAGTTTTCTCTATAAAATTAATTTTACACTTTTTCCCTCCTTTTTTTTTCAAAATATTTCTGACTTTTTGCTGTTACAGAATTGGTAGGGATAATTTTTCTTTAGTATTTTAGACATTGCAGCTTGGAAAGTTTAGAAGGGTTTGAAGTCAAGATTTATAGACCCACGATTCTAGAAGATTCGAGAAATATGTGACAAAATGAAAAATGTCTCCATGATATCGACACGTAATGGATGTATCTTACACAAAGTTTGCGATGAATTTCTTACCTTTTGGAGAACGTCTGGAAGAACAATGAAAACATAATATTTAAATGTTTTACTCCTGATACTAGAATCTTTTTCTTAACATCTTTATCTTCCCTTTATTTTCTCTACCTTTCACTAGACACAAGCATCAAAAATATCAAAAATGCTTCTAACTTTTCACTGGGTAGGCATTATAGAAAGGGATTTTTTTATTAATAAAGAAATTGAAAACTTACAATTTAAAAGATTCATCTAATATGCCTTAATGCATTATATACAGAGCTGGCACTAGGCATTTTTCCATCTGAGGCAATCTCTGTGGATCCTAAATTCTAAACGTTTTGCTATTTCTGGATTTTGTTGTTCGGTGTGTCACTAAATTCTAAAACTTCTGCCACACCAGCTTTGTAACCGGGCTTTACCATATATATTTCATATTTCTTCTGAATGTTCATATTACTAAAAAATAGAACTAGCCACTTTTTCTATACATTCTAAATGCATTTAGTGTTTCTTAGAATAACAGAAATAATTAGATCCAAAAATTCTAAAATGAAAAGGAATCGTGTTGAAGAAAGAAACTGAATACATAAAAAAAAATTACTCCTCAAAGATATGTGCAGTTATTATTATGTAACTTACTTAATTGTTTATAATTTCAGCCTTTCGGTTTATGATTCAGTCGGGGGTTTGGGACTATTTAACTTTTACCAGGTCAAGTAAACCCTCATAGGTACCTTGTGGAGATGTTGACAAGTTAGGAGATAAGCACGCAGAAACTAGCGAGAGCATTGGTTTGCATATTGAGACAACTCTCTAATTGTTAGAAAAGATGATTAAAGAGAAGGAAATCAATATAAACTAGCCAAAATGTTTAGAAAGGCTTCAAATTAAAATGAAGGATAAATATTTTGTTGAGTGTTGTTTCAAAACATAAATGTTTTGTAGCTTTTAATGTGTATCCTAATATTGTTTAAGAATCAATGTCATAAATTACATGTATTTTAAACTGTGAAATTTTATTAGATTTTGATTTTAATAGGCTTTTTTAACAAATATTGTTAAAAAATAAAATTTAATAGTGGCCATGTAAATCTATAATGATTAAGGTTATCTAATTACATAATTTAATTATTTATAACTAACTGCTTACCCTTAAAAGTTATTTCTACATATTAAAGCGAGTTATTGCCTTTCATTAACACTTACTGTGGTCACAAGATAAAACACAAAAATTTTTAAATTCAAGTAAAACTTATTCTTTGCATCATTCTTTGCATCTAGTGAAACTTTAAAATAATACAAAAAACTTATCATCTCTGGTACTTTAATCGCTTATTTGAACATTAAATTATATTAACTGGGCTACAATCCCTTGGAACTCTACACAAAGCTATGACACTAACTGCAATCAAACAGAGCCTGACTAAATTTCAACACTTGCCAACTGTGTCTACATCAGACCTTTCAGGTTTGTTCTAATAAGCAGATCTCTCTCTAAGCAAGCAACAGTGGTGACAACATTCAGTCTTTTGTTATGAATCATGCTGATTATGATCTTACTTCTCATTTTAACCTATACCGTTTGACATAAAATCTACCTGCTATTTACTAAACCTCTAGACTGACAAAGTATGTAACAAAATGAGACATAAAAAATCAACATAAAGCTAACTACTAGTAAAACATAAATAAATGTCATCTTCAAAATATTTAATCCTACTTGATAAATTGTATAAAGTTTATTTTATTCTCAAGCTTATTAATCATTATGTTAATTAATTCATGTGTAGTAATAATGCATACTACTCAGGGCTCTATTTTATTTTTAGGATGATATTACAAAAGTGAAGTTCAGGCATAGAATAGTATTTTTAATTGAATTTATTCAGTTCCCATTTCCTCATAGGTCGTTATTTTTTCATTAATGGTTCTTAAAAGTACTTAATTTCTGTGTGCAGAAATGTGTATGAACCCTGCTTCAGCACTTTGATTTTTTCATGAATATTTACCACCATATTCAAATGAGCTTGTAGGTGTGTGATATTCCATTCATTTTGCTTTCCACTGTTGTTACAACATTTGAAGTACTTGTTAATTTGTCCTTTGAGGTTTCTGCGTTTCTAATTTAAAGGTGCAATATCCATCGTCATTAATTACTTTTGGTTTGAAACTGATAGTGTTTAATCCATAGGTTCAGGTTCTTCTGTAGTTTGAGTGGACCAAAATGTAGGTAGTTTAGCATAGTAAGAAAAAAAATGCGTTTATTCACGATATCGCTTAATTAATTAATTCTTTTAAAGAGAATAGGAACAGTTAGTTCAGTGAGTACATTTTGGGAGGAATTGTTCTTCGTGTAGTGGAGTATGTCAGTTGCCAATCATCAGAAACTATACATTATTTCCAGTTGTCAGATTTTACATCTAATGCATTAACATAATAAATGCACAATAACAAAAATGCGACGGGAAGGTGTTCTATCAGCCAAACGATAAAGTTACAAGTACGGAACAGTGTTTCTTTCTTTCTTTCTTTCTTTTTTTTTTTTTTTTTTTTTTTTTTTTTTTTTATGAACTTGAGTTTTGGCAAACTGTAATACTTTACTACTTTCAATTATCATTATATTTCACTTTCATGTTAGCTCTTTTAGCCTTTTTTTTAAAAATTTATTTGTAATTTAATTGTTTAATTAATTATCTGTAATATTATTATAGTTTTTATTTGGTTTCTCTCTTATTTTATTTCCTAATCTTAATTTATGCAACTATTTTTAATTTTAATTATTTTACTGAATTATTCAAATATAAGATTTCCCTAACTTTTTTTATTTTGCAGGTTACTTTCAAGAGACTTAACAGTTTTATGTGATAAAAATAGTATTTCACGCAAATTAGAGACCTGGGTGAATTCGCTGCATTCTGCACAAATTGCTGTTATTCAGTCTATTATATCTTTCCTTCAGAACTATCATAATACAAGTAGTCATTCATATAAAGATGATGATACGCTGAGAAGTACTTGCAGTCAAATCACTAGTCAAGAGTCATCTCCAAGTGAAAATTATGAAATAAGTGAACGCTTAGATCAAGAAGATCCATCAGTTTCTGATTCTAAATCATGTGATGATGAAAAGCATGTGGATTCTCTACATTCTATAAATGCTGAAACATCAGATTCAAGCACTTTAAGAACAGAAAGTGTCCTAGGAAAGTTAGTAAATTTAGAAGAATTAGTGTTTGTATATAATCCATTTAGACTGTCATCAGATGATCATGGTATGATGTCCGAATTGGCCATGATGTGCTTCCAAATGCAGATTTGGGGTAAAATTGATAAAGTTATGGAAATGCGATCAACAATTTTAAAAACAAAAGAAGAACTTCTGAAAAGTAATGATAAAAAAAGTCATGAAAATTTACTTTGCTATTCACATGAGTTTTCAGATTTAAAAAATACAATAAAGCGTTCTGAAAGTGCACACTCATTTCAAAAGCCTGAACTATTAGCATGCTCAAGTTTACCAATTCAGAAGTCTTCATATCATAATGATCTGGATAAGCTAATATTCATACCGAATGGGGATATAAACACTGAAGAAGAATGCTCTGTTCCTAGTTCTAATGATTTCTCTTCTCAGTTGTATGATGATTTACAGTCATCTTCTTTTTTACAAAATTACTTTCATCTTTTTGATGTACAGCGACTGAGAGAATTATTGAACGTTCTCAATAAACCTTGTTATAAAACATGGAATGTGATGTTAGCTGGTGTTTCTTTATTAAGTGGTTCCGATGAATTTACAAAAAAACTAGCTGCTGATCAAATTGAAACAGCAGCAAACTGTCTTGAAAGAAGTTTTATTGGCCCTATTCTTATTTCTCATCTTCAAAAGTAAGTAAATTGTTATTTTACATGGTATTTGTTTTACATGCCATTTATTTAAACATAGTATTTGTTTTTAATTACTAAGATTGCCCTCTTCCAATTTTTTAATCAAAAAATTTATTTTTAAAACCATACATATGTTTAAAATACCAATTCATAAGTAATGCAATATTTTTGTTTGTTTAAAATTAAAATCATTTATAGGATTATTCAAAAAGGGGAAATAGGTAACGTGGAATCAATGCATATGGAGGGCTAAGAATATTTTCCAAATTGAAAAACAATAGATATGTTGTTATAATTAAGGTAAATTTGGCTGTGCTTATTTTAATAGTAGGATCAGTGATCTCAAGTATGGAACTATATCTTTGTTTCTCCTTTCCTTTTTTTTTAACTGCCTTTCCAAATTGGCACTATTTATCTTTTGGCCAGCAATCCTTGACCTGTATGGTGAAGATTGGCTATGAATAACGATGTAGTTGTAATTACCTTTGATTTCTAGAATCCAGCTGTGTTGTTTTTATGTTATTTGTAGCTATGCAAATATAAAGTTGAATTAATTAATTTTTGCTGCTGCGGGCCTGAGGGAGACAGCAAGAACCCATCAATTTCGAAGCTTGTTTTTATATATTCCCATGTTTTTTAAATTATTATTTATTTATTTTATCTGCTTTAACCCTTTGTGGCTCAGTGTTCCACTTAATGGAACACCCAAATTGAATTGCTTCTGAAACCTTTAAATTCAACCATAAATAGATAAAAATGCCTTTTTAGTATACTTTGAATATTTCTTTTTAAACAGTAGATAGCAGCATATCACAAGGAGACACAGAATTTTCATTTATTATGTGTTATTAAAATCCACTTTTTTTCAAGTAATTTTCTCTATTTTTTAATGACATAAAAAATTTTATTTGGAAAAAACATTAGGCATAATTTTGCTGGCTGTACTCCAAATTATTTGTTCTATATTTTTTTTTAATCTTTCATACAAAAACCATACGCAGAATCATTGAATAAACCCGGGTTTTCCATTAACGGGAACACTGCACCTTTAGCGATCTCATGCTGTTACGAATCAGAACATCTGTGCTTAGGAGAGAACATCCGTTGTTTTTTTGGGGGGAATGAATTCAAACAAAGCAGTATTGAGGGGTGAGGTGTGTTTTGTGTTATGAAAGCCTTAATATTGGCATCTTGAATTTTTTTGGAGTAGTTTTTTAGGCGGGAATTTTATTAGTAGCTTGACTCATCTTTACTTAGACCTGCACGAATTTTTTTCTGTCGCTTTTTAGTCTCATTCCCGTTTATTTTCAATAATTGTGTAGATATTTTCGTGTATGTATATATTATAGGCTTATTTTTCTTTATTGTTAATATTAATTGTATATAATTATTTTAATCGTAGTCGGTTTGTGCTTCCATCAAAAAGGTGTGACTTGCTTTGAACAATTTCACGAAGCTAAGTAAGAAATAGGAAAATTTGTAAATATGTTTGTATATAGGACTTGTGTATAGATATTTATCTCATTTATCCATATATATTCAAGAATATTGTGTATATCCAGGAAACCATGTATACAGCCAAAATACAGAGTTTTTTTCATTCTTATACAAACGCTTCTACTCATTTTCATGCTTCACTGCAATGCTCGCTTAGTCACACTTTTAAAAGCTCTAGCAGCACAGTGTTCCACCTCATGGAACACCCACAGAATTAAAACGGTAAGTGCAATTTTTACAAAATTTTACCAGTATACTCCTTTAGGACTAAATAGACTGCATACAACGCTTGTTGTTGAAATTCCGACTTTAACGTATAGTGCACCGCAAAGGGTTAATGCATTTTCCTTCTCAACTTTTCACACATTAGAAGTAAAGTTTGATTAGTTTTTTGACTATTTTTTTTAAATTTTTATTTTGTTATCTACCTTTATCAATTCGTGTTGCTAAGTGTTTGTATGATATGATGTAGAAACTGTTGATGTTGCGGAGAACATGATTTACTGAGAGCTTGGTTCAAAAGATATTAATCGTTGTGCTCAGTTTAACACTTTTTTAGTCTTTGTGCCTTGTTATATCTCTTTTACAGTTAATTTCAATGAGTAAAGAGCAGCAGGTAGTAAGTGAGTTGGCACCAAAGGAACAAGAGTCCGATGTATGTAAGATAAATATCTAATTCAGAATGATTTATTTTTAATTCAACTTTTATTTTGACTGGTTAGTTTTAAGTTCCAGTTCCAAAACTTTTAAATGATTATTGGCTGCAGCTGTATCATTAGCATAATGCAAGATTTATATGACTTAGACTAGCGTTTAAATGGTGCAGTTTAGAGCAATTTATTATAAGCAGTATCTATTTTTAGAACAGAAAGCAGAAATAACCAAATTAAAATAGAGAACTTGGATACTATTGCAAATTTAAGATAGTATTTTTATTTACATTTGATTACATTAATTTGATATGTACATAAATGTATAAAAATAACTGGCGATTTTTCCTCCACTTTTGATTTAGAATTTTTAAGGCAAGTGCTGCAAGAGCTATAGAATTATGTCTGCAAAGAAGCTATCACATTACATCACTTGATGTTTTGTACTTATCGAAATCATGTGATACACATCCAAAACCATTCCTAGAATATATTTCCCGTGTTGTAGATTGCCTTCCAGAAACCCAAAGGTAATATTTTTTAAGCAATTAATTTTGAAATTATATTTTAAAAGTATGCAAATAATTTACTTTAATTAAAAATAAGATTTAGATTTCAGTGTAATTATAAATTTTGTTAAATAGAGTATAAATTATGTTTGAATTTGTAGAGAGTAGCTATTTTTAAATTACTTTTATTACATAGCTTATATAAACAGATGGTAATGTTCTAATGTCATGAAATAAGTGAACGCATGAAAATTAGAATATATTACAGTAATTTGTAGATAAAAATAAAATCTCTAATAAATGCTAAATATACAACCGTGTTATGTTCAAAAAAGGCTAGAAGTGTTCTGTAAGGATTTTTAATACAGTTTATTTTTGTGGAATTAATTTCATTCTTATAAAACATATTCATAATTTAATATTGTTGACTTTTTGAAATGTAAAGCTTTATATGGTAAAAATATTGAAATCTTTTTTTAAATTCAACATTTAGTGCATGGTTCTGTTTTAAAGATATTTCTCCTGTCCCAGAAAAGGAAATTCAATGTTTTTAACCAGAATTATTGCACTAATGGTAATTAGCATGGATTAATATTGTTGCATGCATAGGGGTTCATGATGAATTGAATGGGCTCAGAACCCATGATACCTATCTAGTCCCACTTCTGGCATGAAAAAGTTTTGCATGTGTATGGGTTCATAATGGATTGAATGCACGAAGAGAAGTCAGCTCTGAATTAAAAACTGAGAACTCTTGCTCTCTTTGGGCTTATAATTTTCCCCTGGCTGCCAAGAAATTTGTAGTAGCTTCCATTCCTCAAAATTAGTGGAAGGCATATATGGTTACAGTTACATATAAGGAAAAATTACAGTTATTCAATAACGATACCAATTACAGTTTGGGACTGAACCCAAAGGTTGGCAAATGTTCACCAAGTTTGGTAAATTCTCGCCAACTTTGGTGACAAAAATTAATTGCCAAAATCTTTGGCAGTTAGGTGATATCTTGCCAGCTATTTACTTAATTTCACTTATTTACATATACACAAAATTCGTAATATTGCACCATTCCCAAACACTGCACGTCTAGGGCAGTACAGTCCCTGGACACGAAGCCATACTTACAACTAAGGCAAGTAAATACAATACTAAAACAATAATTTCAGTAAATAATGTATGAAAAATCAAATACTAAATCAATGAATAAATACATAAATTCAGTGCTGAATTTGTAACTTGACATTTTTTAAAACTTATATTTTAAGAAAAGCACGAAGGGGATGGATTCCTTTCTCCCCTTATGTACAGCTAACATCCCTTACGTGCAGCTAAACATCCAAATTTTGTCATAATAACTAGATTTGTCAAGAATAAAGAATATATATAATAATACAAATATTACAATTATAAGAATGCTAAAATATGCTATAAAAAGTAAAACTGTAATAATAATAATACTAAAAAGAAAATAATAATAAAAGAATGCGTAAAAAGTAATATTTATACAAAGGAGATATAACACAACAATAATATAGTACATTAAAGCACAACATAATCATACATAATAAAACTTAATAATAATGCAATGGCACATAAAAAGATAAGAATTAAATAATGTATAATAATAATAATAAAAGTTTAAACAACAAAGTTGCACAAGACAGCAAGAGCTTCAGAACTCATGGCAAGATAAAAAAATCTGATGTGTGCACCATATGACTTCCTTGTACGGAATATTAAATTATATGCATTTTTTTTCTTCATTTAACTTATTTCATTAAAAAATTTCATTTAAACTTATTAGATTGAATTAAACCTACTTCGCCGACAGCGCATAAACCACAATAGAATAAATGCATTCTTTAAAATTCACTTTGTTTACCATTGCGACACTCTGGCGCTAGGTTTACTTAACAGTATTATTTTTCGTTCATATTATAACTCAGAATGGACAAAATTTATATCATTTAAAGAATTATCTAATCGTTGCCACATGTTCTATTCAAATACTATAATAAAGCTAGAACTATGTATAAAAGAAATTAAGCAAACAAAACAAAAAAGAAACAGTTTTTCACAGACGATTGAGTATTTCTCATTCAATTAATTCAGTTTTCACTTTGCGACAAAGAAAAAATACATAAAAACTCAAAATATCTGTATTAAAAATTACAAAGTAAATCTTAAATGCTTATTTCCTCGAAAAAATTCCAGAAAGGATTAAGCATGATTTAAATAATAAATGAAAGCGTTATCTTTGTTGTTGCGAAGCTAAGTTTCTCTAGATTGGCAACAAATCCGCTACTCAGCTGTTTCAAATGTAAACAAGAGCAATGGCTGCCATCAAATTAGGCTTAGTGGCACTTAAGCAATTTCAAAATTGTTGATAATTCTAAAAATATTGTATACAGATTTACTAAAGGCATAAAACCCTTAACTGGAAGATAAAAACAACATAATTCAATCATTTTTAAAGCAAAAAATGTACAATTTACAAACATACAAGCGTAAAGAAGCTGAGATCACTGAGCCGGGTAACAGAGTGAATATATTTATATACGTACGGCCGATTGAAACCAAAATACGAGGTGCACATCTACATGTTATAGTAGTCTTATATACAAAATTTCAACGTTCTGAGGCTACTCGTTTTTGAGTTATGCGAGATACGTACGTACGCGCATACGTTCGTACAGACGCCACAAAAAATTGTCTTCAGAATTCATTTTAAAGCAGTTTTTTAGTTTTTTTGGAGGAAAAGAGTCTTTTATTCTGTCCTTATGTACAGATATCATGCAAAAACATCGTTAAATTGCATTTGAAAGCGGTCAAAGTGGATAGAAAATATCCTGCCTGAAGCTTTTCGCGATTACAACACTTCCTTTTTATTTTGTACAAGGAAGTAAAAAAAAGGTGGGTAGCAAACAGAGAGGTACCTTAAACTCACCTTAAATGAAATTCTGGCACTCGCATATAACCTGCAATGCAATAAGATATTCTCTACATCTTCTATAGCATTGCTGTGAGTGCAAAGTCTGTTATTAAAGAAAATAAATCATAATAATAATAAAAGAATAGATAAAAAGTAATATTAATACAAATGAGATGTAATACAATGGTATTATAGTACATTAAAGCATATCATAATCACACTGATTATGATTTTAAAATGAAATAAGTATTTTTTAAAATTCCCATGATCATTTAAAATTTGAGTTAATCTATAATCTGGTTAAATATGTTTAAATTTCAAACTTCGGGGGGGGGGGGAAAAACTCTTAATCCTTTGGGCATTCCATGAAGCAAGGTATTTAACATTCCAGTTAACAACAGTGTTATCCAAGCAATGTGCTTCCAAAAATAAGATATTTTAACATCCCATTTCTCTTGCAAGAATTTTGTATCCATTTAATGGCAAGATCAAAAGTTCAGTCTAAAAAGCAGAACATTCATCTGGTATTCTGTGTTGGAAATTACATTCTGTTTGCCATCTTCATAGATAACAAATGCAAGGCCAACCTTTCCATTTAACTTACTGCTGTGAGTGAAAAAAATAATTCTGTGTTCTTGAAAAACATCAATTCCATTGATAAAATTGTCAAAGGTTTTCTCTCTGAAGAGTGAGGCAGATTTGAAATACAAAGCATCCCATTTAAAGCATTGCAAGGGTTGTCACTTGAAGCCCTCCTTTCTGCATGCCCTAGTGGTGTAATGGTTAGTACAGTCGGCACATATTCGAGAGGTCCAGGTTTGAGTCCCGGCGAAGGAATTGCTCATTTTTCACTTCGTCTGCTTCAAAAATAACCTAATGACTCTACAGTCTACCTCTGAAATCAAAATTATATAAAATTATTAAATCAGTAGGTGAAAGATAAGAAATGATGAATGCTGCCTCATAACTAACCGTCCTGTAACCCGAAATAATGCAAAGGAGAAATCTCATTTAAACTCTTTTAAAAAGTTCATTAGAGAAAAAAATAAATTGTAGTTTATTTTCTTCCTTAAAGCTTTTGAGGCATAGGAAATGAGTGGTAGGGTGTCTTGGTTTGAGCTTGAGAACATCAGTTTCAATCCCATAAGTGTTCTTTGAAATTCACAGTAAACCAAGAAGAAATGTTTTACTTTTTCTGGATATATAAGAAATATTTTTTCCCCCACTTTGGCTTAGTTTCCAAAATAATTCCTAAATATTTGACCCACTGCACTTCTTCAATAGTCCAATGCTCAAGAGTTAAATCATTATTATGAGATGGCATTGATTTTTTATGTCTTGTCTTAATTTTCAGTTTTGAAGAATTAAACTCAAGCTTGTAAAGTTTTGACTATTCATAAATATTGTGTAAAATATTCTGAGAATAAACACTGGTGCATTATTTTTGTTTTACACTGTACAATAGCAAATAAATCATTATGTAAAAGCAATCTGGTGTCTGTTCTGGAATTTTCTCAAATTGCAGAGAAATTCTTTCATAAATAAGATTTCAAACAAAAGGACCAGAACCCTGAGGGCATCCTTTTTCTAAATCAAATTTTTTTCTTTAAGTTCAGCTGAGCAAAACTGCAAATTGTCTTCATTAAATAAAAAATATTCTGAAGATCTTTAAGATACCTAAGTAAATGAAGAATGCTGAGCCACCATGCATTATGAAATGCTCCTCTTATACCCAAGAAAAGGAGAAAGCTATATAATCGGTACACTTTCTATTAGCAATAATATTGAATAATGAAAGCAAAACATCTTCTATAATTAAGACACAATAACACGCCGAATAAATACTAATTCAGAAGTCAAACAATAAAAATCAGCGTTATATTTACAAAATTTTGTAAATATAACGCTGATTTTATTTTGTACAAGGAAGTAAAAAAAAGGTGGGTAGCAAACGGAGAGGTACCTTAAACTCACCTTAAATGAAATTCTGGCCAATTACAAAATTTTGTAAATTTTGTAAATATAACGCTGATTTTTATTGTTTGACTTCTGAATTAGTAAAACATCTTCTGTAAATGTTTGTGGAGTAAATCCAAACTGATCCTCATTTAAAAAGCCAGAACAACCAAGATGATAATTAAGTCTAGTTATGCATTGCTTCTCTAAGCACTTCCCCAAACACTGAAGTAAATTACACTTTTAGGAATAAGCATAATCTTTGCACTCTTCAAGCTTCGTGGGAAAACACCAAGATTGAGATACACATTAAACAAGGTTGATCGTGATGACTTCTTCAGACTTACGTTTCAGTCACACAGTCAACTTCTGCAGTAGAGAAAGAAACATCAATATCAACATCATATGCCATATCAGCGTCGCAACTCAAAAGACTGATGATTATAGACTCATGAAATAACAACATCTCTTTGATAGAAACAATGTAGCTTTAAATGAAGAAATAAAACAATCAGGATGCTATATTTCATTTGTTTGTTTCTAGGAAAGTATATAATCTACTGTACAAATTAAAGATGCCTTTAATACTCTTTTTTTCTTTTTTTTTTTTTTTTGTGTGTGTGTGTGTGTGTGCGTGCGTGCATGCGCGTGCGTGCGTGCGCGCGTGTGTGTGTGTGTGATGTACATGGGAAACAAATATCTGTAAAAGTCAGCTTAATAGCCAAATTGGATATTTACACTTTTCCTTTAAAATTCAGTTGTGCAGCTTCCACAGTTATTCTTTTGAAAACTTCTTTTTGGTAAATAGTGCCATTTTTGTTCTATAATGTTTGTTTTTGTAAAGATGCATTGAATTTAGAGTCATAAATAAGGAAAAAACACAGTTTTATAGGTAAATATTTATTCAGAATCTATATTATATAGAAAGAGTAACAAGTGATTGTTCTTGATAAATTGACTGATCACCTTCATATTGTGTTCATTGTGTATGATGTAGTATAATTATGAAAAGAAAATTTTCTTTTCACATTCATAAACTTTTTCATGTTTATGTAATTCTAAATATCCATGTTCTCCTCATTACTTTTAATTATTTTATTTAAATTTAATTTCCTTCTTTTCAGGTCAAAAGTGCTTGATAAACTTCTTCATCTTGATGAGGTTCGTTTAGAATGGCTGTATGGAGTACTTCAAACTGAGAATGACATTAAAAATAAATTAAAGTGCAACTGCGGATGGCCGAGGTTCATATGTTTGATTCTTTAGGTTAATAATGTTTTGTATTTTGTGTAAAATACATTAATTTCCATTTCTTCAAGAATTTTTAGTCCAAAGGGGCAATTTGCCCAGAACTATTAATTTTGTTTTCCCATTTTGCATTGGTTCACTTTTCAAATTGTTGCCACCAAATATTATCACCCTGTATTATATTTTAAAAAATTAAATAATGAAGAATCTGGATAAATTATATGTATGTTTCTTGCATTATGATAAAAGTACGGTACGTAGAGCCATCAAATTTTAAATAACGTACATTTCCACCCAAATATGGGAATCTGGAAGTCCAAATTTGGAATGTGTTTTATTATCTATTTTATATTTTGTAAATTTTAACGAATTTTTGATTAACAAACTCAACGATTTAAAAGCGAGTAATGGCAAGACAGTACGTTAAAGAAAAGAGAGACTCTCAATCGGAAATCCTCTAGATATGCTGTTTTTAAATAATTTGTGATATTGCTGTTGAACTGAATTTATGGTTTAAGTGCGAAGGACATGATATTTGATAAATAAAGGAAACACACAAAACATTAAAAAAGTCCCTTAGGGTGTAATGTAAAATCTGAAAGCTCTAAGATTTTTTATTTATTTATTTTTATTTTATTTTATTTTATTTTTTATTTTTTTTTTTTTTTTTTTTTTTTTTTTTTGTGAAACACAGTGCATTTCTCTCTTTTTCTCTTACGTTTTTGAGATATGGGGTTGTCAGATTTCTTTAACAATGGAGAAAACTATGGGAAAAATTAGGTGGAAGGAATAGCTTTCTTCTGCTAAGTGGAATAATCTAATTTTTGAACTTATTTTGTATTTGTATTTGGTTTTATTCATAAATACCACTATTGTTGTGGCAAGATACAACTTGCTTGCCCTATATGACTTCATTTTCAACAGAAAGCATATTGGGTACAGACATCTGAACTAGGGTTTATTATGGTCCACCACAGTAACAAAAATTAGCATCACAGAAAGAAAACTGAAGCATGGTGCTTTGTCATTAAATAAAAAAAAATGTAATATAATGATGATATCTACATTGCTATATGGATGGGGAAAATATTCTGTATTAACTACTTTCTTCAGGGCCATTGCCAGTGGGTCAGGTATAATCTATCAGATCAGGAATAGACTATCAGCTCAAGGACAACTGAGGAAACCAGAAACGGCTGAAAAATCTAGGAATATGTCAGAAGATCTTGAATGGCGGAAGAATCCAGGAAAGGGCCAGAAAATCAGTGATAATCACTGCGTTGCTTCTCTTGCTGCTGTGCTGTCCAATAATTCAAAGAACAACTTGGGCTCATATGTGCTAAAGCAGGCTGCATGTGCTGTTCCTTTCAGCTAAAAAAATTTACCTCTGACTAATGTCGATGAATTGCTCAGCTACCAGAAAGCTATCTGCCACATTATCATTATTACTAATTTACATATTTACATTTCCTATATATATAATTAAGTTAGTCTCAATTTTAAGCTTGCGATAACATTTTTGTTGTAATATAATATATGTATTTTTATATCCTTGCTGTAAGATCTGCTTTCATCTGTGTGAATTCAGATAGATTCTTTTTTTTTTCATATAATTAACAAAAATAGCAAAATAACATAATTATTTAGAAAACAAAATTGAGTTAAGAAAGGAAATTAAATGACATTATCATAAAATGGATAAATGTAACATTATGTTTATCCATTTTATGATGGACACTTTGTCATAAATGGGCAGTGTAACAAAACATTTTTTCCCATGCAGTAAGCTTTCTTATAATTAAATGAATAAATTTAGAAAAGGAGAAAATTTGCTGTATCCTTCTCTTGCTGAACTTTAATGTCAACTACTTTACATAATTCGTTTGGAATTTCAGAAATTATTCATTCCTTTCTGCTGTATAAGATTTAAATGCAGTATTCGGACCACAGTTTACGAAATACACAGTTTACACATAAAGACCAGACAAGTGGGGAATTATTCATCATCGCCATTTCGCCATTAAGACATATTTTTCTTTACACAATTGTATTATATCTTGCCGTGTTATATTAAGTTGATTTAAGTTAATAACTCTAATTAGTTTAATAATTTAATTTAATAAACATTTTATATATTATTTATATAAAATGTTTATTAAATTAATTTTATAAACATTTTATATAAATAATATATAAAATGTTTTGGGGTACAGTTTTATACAAATATGCCATTACACATGACATATTAATTTTAAGAGAGTAAGGTGCTGACAAGATTTCAAAATAATTCCATTTCCCATTTAGATTTCATAAAAATGTGAATTTTCTGCTTGTATGAGTGATTTCTCTGAACTAGCTGATTAAAATTTCAAGAAATTTTGATGAATCATGTAAATATTGTAACCGCATAATTTTAAAATCGATAATATAACTTCTGTTATATCAGAAGTTTAGCCCCAGTTCTCTTTGATACTGACAAAATTTTTCAACTAACTATGTGTAATTTTTTTATATCTAATACTTGTAAATAACTATATATATTAAAAGAAACCTTTATTAAGCATACAAAACTAAACAGAATTATTAAACTAAATAAATTTAATACAAGTATAATATGACAAGATAAAATACAATCACGTAAAGAAAAATATGTCTTGACAGCCCAATGGCGAAGCATCCTGACGGCGAAATGGCTACAATGAAATGGTGATGGTGAAAGGTACCAGACCCTCATAAGTGGTCCTCAAAGCCTGCCCTTGTATCCTCTTATATTTCCAAAAAATAATAAAACTAAATGTAACTGCATATACTGCACTGAGCTAAAAATTCAGGATTTCAAAATTACACAAGACATTTATCTATTACTTTTCCCCCCAAATTGGCATTGTATAGAGTTTTATTAAAGGACTTGAAAAAGCTTTCTATATTGAAAATGTTCATATCATTAAAGAGCAAAAAAAAACCTATTCTATTAGGTGAAACTTTAATATTTCCAGTTACAAAAAAAGTGTTAATAAAACGTTTTTAATGAAAAATATCTTGAGAACATTAATTTAATACCACTATCAAACAATATAGCTATACACCAAATCAATGACATGGCTAATAGAATCTGGATTAATCAGGGAAATAGAAAGGAAGCCTATTTTATTCACTTTAGATAAATGAAACAACAGACATTTCAAATGATGTATACTTGATTTATTGTGTTAGCTATGAGTTAAAGACTGACACATGAAGATATATTATTTTCAAAAGCTCTGCCAATTTGTACACATAAAGAACAAATTTTTAAAGTTCTATTGAGATATGAAAAAAACATGAAATTAATTTGTGTAGGAAATTAAGAATGTGTAGGTTGTTTGAATTGGGTTTTTGCACTTGCCACTAGGCATGGTTCCATAATAGCTAAAATTTTAACTGGAACCTGATGCTACCTGGCCATAATTTCATTCACTGAGAAGCCTTAGTAGTCAAAGGTATGCCATCAAAATTCAAAACCATGTTAGAAAGCATTAACATAATTAACTTCATTAATCTAAAGCCACTGAAAATCAGAATATTTTCATTACTTTGTGCTTTGTGGTGACATAAGGAGTTAACACAAACAACTTCTTTATTTTAAAGTTTGTTGTTTTCAATCAATGTGGTATACTACTGTGACACCCCACCAAACTCAGGTCTACCATTCGTCGAAGAGATCGGAGCTCTTGAGTGAAGGTGCTTTGCTCTTAAACAACAATGCAAAACCATGTACGGCAAGGCTTACACAAGATCAAATTTATTGCTTTGGATGGGAGAGATTAGATCACCTGGCCTACAGTTTCAGTCTTGCTGTATCAGACTTTCACCTATTTCTTGTATTGAAAGCCACACTCTGAGGATGTCACTTCCAAAATACTGTTGAGGTGGAGCAGGCTGTGCCACAATTCCTTCCATCATAGGGCACCAAGTTTTTCCTGAGTGGTTTCTTCAAACTGACTGCATGCTATGACAAATGTTTCAATATCGGTGACAACTATGTAAAAAAATAGTGCATGGTGTTTAGTTCTTAATATCACGGTGGGCTTTTTTTGGGGGGGGGGGGCGATAAAGTTTCCATGTGAAAATGAATGAAACTTTCTTTCGGAACATCCTATGTAAATGGTGATGTGAATTCAGAAAAAGTTAGTTGTTGAAGAGTTTAAGGCCCTAAATACCAAATATTCAAATGTTGTGAAATCATTTCCTGAAAACCATTCATCATATAAAATGTTTACTAAATTATTTTTAAATTAAATTAATTGATTTGTGGATGATGGCATATTTAGAATTTACAGCAGTCCTTTGTGCTCAAGTTCACAATATGAAAATAATGTAAATCATTAAATATAATACAATAAATGGTAAATAAAATAGATAAAAATTTAACTCTACCATACCTGTTTGAAGAATGGACAGTATAAATTGAAAGTGATGAGAAAGGGAAAAGATTGTATTTTTTGGATGAGAAATGCCCTTTCATCAAAACATCTGTTAACTGTCTTTCTGTAACATCTTTTCTTTGCTCTTAGTACTTGACTCCTTAAGCTTGAGACTCTGTAGGCTTCTGTTTTACACAAAGCTTTTCCAGTTTGATTTGTTGTTTTCTTCATTTTAAAATGTTTCTAACATAAGCTATGGCATTGTCATTGAAAATGCTTTGCTGTAGGTTGATTCTGCTTTATCAGGGTTATATCAGTACATGAAACTTTGCATCTTACCCCCATTTTGAAAAGAAATTTGTAGATCAAAGAATTAGGTTCACTTTCTGTTTATTTCTCTTCTTCTGAAGACACATCTTCCACAATTGCCTTTTGTTACCATTTCCAAAAGTGCTTCAGTTTTTTTTTTTTTTTTTTTTTTTTTTTTTGTTGAACTCATTTTTATGGTCCTCTAGCAACTTGTCTGTGTGTTTCTTAACTTTCAAACCTGTAGTTTTGCTAGATATGGAATATCAGTAAATAACAGAAAAGTCCATGGTGTCAATGCCCTCAAAATTTCTGCTTGCAGCACAGTCTGGCCGTAATTTACTCCAAGCCAGATTCATGGCCTTGTATCTGCTTGTTGCAGGCTTTGTTAATGACAGTTAAGCAAAGAAAAACATTAAAATGGTGTTTCTAGAAATTCCTGAACATTAATTCTATGTCAAAATATCTTTGGAAATCATTTATTGCAGACTTGAATGTTTGTAATTTGAGACACCATTTGTCATCCAAAACCTCTCTCTCTCTTTTTTTTTTTTTTTTTTTTCCCCTTCTTAAATGAGAGGTATTTACGATCAGAGTTAAATTGTTCTAGAAATTTTCTAAACTTGTTGAATGGAAGAGGGCAGTGAACTAATAAATAACTTTTAAACATATATACATTTTATTTACATTTAGTCTACAAAAAATAGCCCTCAAAATGTCAATGAAATTTAACTAATTTAATATAAATATAACTAAAAAAATACAAGGTGCACCAATAAAGTAATTGAACAGTTTTATAAATAAGAAAAAAATTAAACCAATTTCTGTCCTTCAAAATAATTGCTAGAAGGGTTTACACATTTTTTCCGCATTTCTCCAGGCCATCAAAATATTATTAATAGGCATTAGAACTAACTGTTTACAAAATAGGTTTAATATTTCATTTAATATATCAGATGCTTTCAAATCTGCATCTTTTCACAGATCCATCTTATGCTTCAAAAAAAAAAAAAAAAAAAAAAAAAAAAAAAGGAGAGGAACCAGCTGGCATATTCAGAAGAATATGATGGGTAATTTATCATTGCAGTTGAATGCCTAGTAAAATATTGTTGTACAGGCAGAGCTAGATTTAGATTTGATAAGACCCTAAGCTATTTGAGATGTGGGGCCATATTTTAATACTATTTATACTATATTTTTATTTTTTGGAGGGCCCTAAGCTATAGCTTGTGTAGCTTATACGTAAATCTGGCCCTGTGTACAAGCATTGTTGTATGGGGCCTAGCATTATTGTGTAAAAGTGCCATTGCCAATCAAAACATTCCTTCCTAACTTGCCGTATCTTGTTTTTTAAGTGGAAAAGCACCTCTATGTAAAGATACAGATTAATTGATTGATTTCAGGCACAAATTTGTGATGAATAAATCCTTTGTAATCAAAAGTGTAGTCAGCATCATCTTAGTCTTTGATCTTGACATCCGTTCTATTCTTTATATGGGAGAAGGCAGTTCTTTCCGCTGTACACTTTGCTTTTTGTTTCTAGGTCATATTGTAGATGGCAGGTCTCACCTCCTGTTATTATATACTTTACGAAATTGTTGCCCTGACTTGCAGTAGTCAGCAAATCTCCACAGCAAACTTTTCTGTCTTCTTTTAGCTGTTCTGTCAAAAGCCAAGGTGGAAATCTAGTGCATAACCTGCAGCTTTCTTTGCTTATCCCAAACATGTCTGGAACTTGCTGATTTGTTACATGTCTATCAGCTTTTACCCAAGAAGGAATTTTCTCTACATTTTCCTCATTCTTTGAAGTTGAAGAGCACTCTATCTTAGGTTCTTCTTTAATGCTTTCGAGTCAAATTTAAAGTATTTGTATCACTCATGTATTTGTGTTCTTAGTAGCAATTGATGTATCTCTCTCTCTCTCTCTCTCTATATATATATATATATATGTGTGCGTGTGTGTGTGTACTGATTAAATCATATGTTATTACCGTATATTGTTCGAATTATCTCTAATGTTTTAATAGCAGAATTACTTAATTTGTAACAAAATTTAATGTTATAATGTTTTTACTTCTTGAGGCACATTTTTTTATGCAATGTATTCTCAGTAAATGAAAATGACTGCCATTTTTATATGCAAATGACAAAACAACCTGTTTAAACTGGCTTTAATAAGATTTGAAATGTTATTTTTTAAAAACATGCATTTATTCTTTTACCTTTTTAATTCCTTGTACGAAGTATTAAGGAAGTATTAATCGCGAAAAGTTTCAGGCAGCATATTTCAACGAAAATATCCATTTTGACTGCTATCGAAGGCAATTTAACAATGTTTTTGCGTGATATCTGTACGTAAGGACAGAATAAAATACTCATTTCCTCCAAAAAATGATAAAACTGCTTTAAAATTAATTCTGAAGAGAATTTTTCGTGGCGTCTGTACAAACGTACATACGTACGTATCTCGCATAACTCAAAAACGAGTAGCCTCAGAACGTTTAAATTTTGTATATAGGACTGCTATAACATGCAGATGTGCACCTCGTATTTTGGTTGCAATTGGCCGCACCAAACGTATATAAATACTATATTTATATATATATCCACTCTGTTACTCGGCACAGTGATCTCAGTTTCTTTACTCTTATATGTTTGTAAATTGTACATTTTTTGCTTTAAAAATGATTGAATTATGTTGTTCTTATCTTCCGGTTAAGGTTTTTATTCCTTTCGTAATTCTGGAAGCAATATTTGTGCAATTATCAACAATTTAAAAGCTGTTTAAGTGCGGTTAAGTTTTAAATAACATGACGGACATATTTGTTTACATTTGAAACAGCAGAATTGTAGATTTGTTGCCAATCTAGAGAGACTAAACTTCGCAACAACAAAAATAATGCCTTCATTTATTATTGCGAATTAAATCATGCTTAATCCTTTCTGGAATTTTTTCGAGGAAATAAGTGTTTAAGATTTACTTCGTAATTTTTAATATGGATATTTTGAGTTTTTATGTATTTTTGCCTTGTCGCGAAGTGAGAACTGAATTAATTGAATGAGAAATACTAAATCGTCTGTGAAAAACTGTTTCTTTTCTGTTTTGTTTGCTTAATTTCTTTCATACATCGTTCTAGCTTTATTATAGTATTTGAATAGAACATGTGGCAACGATAAGATAATTCTTCAAATGATATAAATTTTGTACATTCAGAGTGTCGTTATAGTAAACAAAGATAATGAATTTTAAAGAGTGCATTTATTCTATTGTGGTTTATGCACTGTTGACGAAGTAGATTTAATTCAATCCAATCAATTTAAATGAAATTCAGGAAAAAAATGCGTATAATTTAATATTCCGTACAAGGAAGTCATGTTGTGTCCACATCAGATTTTTTATTTTATGGTTTAAGCTTTTAACTTGTCTGATTACTTTATGTGCACATCTAATGCATTTAGGTACTTTCATAGCATTTTAATTAAAAAAATACAAAAGTTTGTTTATGAACTATTCGTAATGCCTTTAATGCAAAAATTTATTTAATTGATGCTGTACCCTTAATACATCAAGAGCCTCCTCTGTTGAAAGATAACATACCAAAGTAAAATTTAAAATTAGAACAAAAAAATTAGACCAAAAACAACCTTAGTTTGGCATAGATGTTTTCAGGGAATTTTCCAGAATATTTTTTGCTTCTGAAAAAGAGAGACCAGTGTCTGTTCATCTTTAAAACTGATAGTCATTCAAATTTTACATCAAACTAAGACCATTTCTTTGCCTAATTTTAGATGGTTGACTGAAATTGAAATCAAGCTGTGTGATGACTTAATCCCTTTAACTTGGTGACATTTCTCTGACACTTTCCAGTTTTTATATTTCTAGTTTGATTTTATTTGGCAACTTTACTTCAGTTTAAAAAATTTATTCTTAAAGGTTTTGATCATACAGGGTACAACAGGGAAACTACCTTACTTATTTTTAAAATGAATAACACAAATAGTTTCAGCGATATCATATTAATTTTTTTAAGTTATAGAGAGACACTTAAAGTTTATATATATATATGGTTTAAAAATAATATCATTAAGTTGGCCTCCGTTCTGCATTCAGATAGTCGAGTCTTGAAGTTTCTTTCCACTTTACTAGCATATCAACGGGTATGTTATCGATAGCATATTGTTCTTCATTTGAGCCAGGGTCTTTGGACACTAGTGATTTCAGAAAAACCCCACAAAAAGTAATCACATGGGGCTAAATCAAGCAAGCATGCTGGCCACTGAAGATCACCCCGTAAGGACATAAGGCATTCAGGAAAATATTCTCCAAAAAACCACGGTCAGATGGTGCCTATTCTGGACAATGCACACCAAACAGTCACATGTTCTGTATTGACGGGCTGCTCATGAAGTTCTTGGGGATTCGTGCCACTCCAGTATTGCATGTTTTGTATTTTTGTATTCCAGTATTATTCATGCAACCGGAAAGATGAAAATTAGCCTCATTGCTATAGAACACATGGGCATCATGAAGCATATTGTTAAGAACAACTTCGCATGCATTTTTTTGTGAAAGAAAATCACGTGGATTAAGTTTTTGCACCACTGCCAATTTATATGGATGAAAATGCAGTATGTTGAAAAGTAAGACTCCACGGCGAATGCGCTTTCCTCTCTCGTCCACTGCATGATCGGTACTAAACTTACATGACCTAAAATGTTAGACATTGCTCTTATCAATGAGCACCACCCCATCCTTCTCGGAATAAATGTCGCTAGATGGCGCACGTTTCAAATAATGAAGTTCCCCTGATGCACACCGTATGAACCAAATTGCTGAGCACAACAAGCGATGTATTTTCCATGTTTTCATATGTAAATGGGCAAGACATCAGCAATTCAATAATCATAACCCTACTGTGAATAAAATATTACAATATAGCAAAACCAAATTAAAATAAATCAGTTTAAATTCTGTTATATGTGTTTTAGGGCATTTTATTTAAATTAGAAAAGTTAATTGAAACTTCTACTTAACATAAATGGTATGAAATGATGTAAAAGTTTTTAACAAAATTTTAGCCATAAAGTTAAAAAGAGGGAAGAGAGGGAGAAAGAAAAGGAAAGAGCAGAAAGAATGAAAACGTGCTTGCACCATTCAGTTCAAAAGGTTCCAAGACCAGGTTACATAATCTCTCCCATTTGAGTACATGGCACAGAATATTCATATAACCATACAAAACTGTCAGAAAAGTCCTTGTCTGAGATGTAATTCATATTGCATATCGCCGTGGCTTGAATGTTGGTTACATCAATGATCCTTCATGTGATGTTAGATTTTTGGGGGATAGAAAAATGTCATTTGGCTCCAAGTCAGGTGATTATGAATGGTGGTTGAGAACTGGCACATTTTCCCACTAGAAACTGTATCACAGCTCCACTTGTGTGAGCAGGTCCATTGTCATACAGCAAGAAAAAAAAAAATCCTTTCCCCTTCCATTATTATGTAGAAACCTGCTGAGTCTACTTGCACAGCCAATTTATAACACTCAGATGGAACTGGAAATTTGCAGTGGTGCCAGTGAGAAATACATTTCTTGTGAATAATGTCGTGTACACTAAGAAATCGCAATGAGCATTGTCTTCACTTCCAGTTTTATCATTTGTATTTTCTTGGCAAACTATCACGATACGAATTCATTCTGTACTTTGTCATAGGTTTGTACTGATGACAACAGTCTTGTCACCAGTGATGATTTTTTTACAGAACAGAATTAATTGTCTGTGTTTTTTCATGTGTTGTTGTTTTTGTTCAGTAATTAAGGATTGCAGACACACTTTGCACACACTTTTCTCTCCACCAAAACATTCCGGAGACTGCCTTGAACACTTGATTTAAAGATATTCAGTTCTTCTGTGATAGCTCTGCATGAGAGATGATGGTCGAAATCAGAAGATCATGGAATTTCTTGATGTTTCTGGTTTGACAGCCTATTCTTCCACTGTTCTTAAGTGATACATCTTTCTTTAACACATTTAAACCACTTAAACAATTATTGTTGTAAGCCTTTCTTTATAGACTCGAATACCTGCACAGCCGTTTTTCTTACTAAAACATAAAATCAAATTACTGCTTGTTGCTCCATTGCACACAACTGACAGACCACATGCACGTCTGTTGTTTACAGTTGTTAGTTCAAACTGCTACCATATTTATAATGTTGATGTTGTTTACATGCTAGGAAGAAAATGTGTCTTTGAGCTTTTTGAACAGACAACTTATATCTTGAGAATTTTATCATGATTTAAAGCAAAGATATTAATTGTGGTAATGTAAGAAAAGGAAAGAAAATGCAATGTAAAATAAAATTCAGAAGTATGAATTTCAATACAAAGAAAATATGAAACTTTTTTCATAGTAAACTTATTATACGATTAAATTTACATTTTACTGCATTTTATTGAGTTTTATGCTATTTCTATTACATGTTCACTAGTATAATTTGAAACGCTAAAAATGTTTGTGATCTTTTCTTTCTTGACTGCCTGCATAATCATAAATATTATAATTGACTTTAGTATGAAAGATTTATTCCCATGTTTACCATAAATTTTTACTGGGAAATATTTCCCCCTCTAGATTTAGGCAGAAAAATAAAGACTGGAAAAAAAAAAAAAAAAAAAAAAACTTTTTCATTTTAAATACATTAATTAGTAAAATGTTATAAGGTAGTTTTTAACTTGGTAGAATTTTTTGTTCACATAATTTTGCATATGTAATAATTATAAAAGATTATAAAGTAGTTTTTAATTCATTTATCTTATTGTTATCTTAAAAATACTTAGTTGATGCTTATTGTAGGTGTTCCAAGCTTGATATTAAAGATATATTTAAACTATGTTTTTCAATTAGTTTATTACTAAATCATGTAAAATTTAATCATTCGTAAAATTATTTATCCTGTATATTCCTTTGCCATCCTAATTTTTTTATGAATCATGAGCATCTAAATAATGTGTGGGAACTTTCTATAAATTTGTACTCTGTGTAAAAGTTTCACACTTTTTTAAGTAATTTATGTTGTTATTTAAATAGTTCTGTAAATTTACGTAGTTGCCTTGAATAACTTTAGAGATTATTTATAGTATATACAGTAACTATTCAGTCATTCACATTGCATAAATAACTATCTCATTTTGAGTTATGTTATTGGATTGTGTCACTACCAGTACTCAGCAGTTTTAACCACTCAGCCACTAGTAGGGCACTGTATTCTCCTAGCTGTAAGATTTTTTTCTTGTAATCAAATTTGTTTGACACCTTTGTATGCTGCATGTGAAAAATGAGTCATATTTGAATTTGGTCCTGACAGTGCCTTGTTCCTTTCATCTGAATTTATGGCTTATCTTCAATAATTTGTTCCACATTGAGATTCTGCAGGCTGTATTACATTTTCCACACCTTGACGACTGATAAATAATACAGAAATTCCAAAGTGCTTGTTCCAGATGATGGAAAAATGTCTTTACGTAGTATTTCTTTCCACGTTTTCTGGCAATGGGATAGTCTGTGTTGATTAACTTTATCAACACCTCCCATAGTGTTGTTGTCAGCAACTACTTTTTAGGGTTCAGTTTCTTTTGCTTCTTCCAGTCTTCCATCTTAATCATTTCTGCAGTAAGGACCAAAAAAAGCAGGTAAATTTCTCTCTTGTCGTGTCTTTTCAGGACTGTGACTTTCCCTACGCTGGAAAAACAGAATGTCACCTTTCTTTCTTTTGTTGGGGGGTGGAGGAATCTTCCTGATTGCCCGTATATTTATAAATTTCAGGCCTGTATGTTGAGAAAATGGTAAATTACATGTTATGCATTAGATGAACTGAGTTTGAGCTTCACGGAATTGAAACACCGATAGGTCAGGCATTCCAAAATTGACACATTTGCATTGTCACAGGCAAGGGGTTAAAGAAGTAGTTACAGTTCATTCATGTTACAGCAATCAGTAAATTTAATTTGAAAATGTGATTTTAAAATATTTTCTATCATCCAATTATTTTTATATTGCATTAAAAATATTTATGAAGATATATAAATAGTTGAATTATAAAAGCATATTTATTTAACATTTTAACAATCTTTCTTTAATTAAGTATGATAAGTTAATTATTTCTATGGCTGTTTTTAACCTAGTTGGGGTTTAATGTTGTTAAGACTTGAATGTTTTCCTCTTTTAGGCCTGGATCTCATTTATATCCATGGAAACATTCACAGTTAATATTGCATATATTATCTACAACAACAAGTATGGACAACAGGTTGATGGATCTGTGTTTTTCAAATGGGTAAGATTGATAAATATTGCTTTTCAAAACTAAAAGATAGATTTTGCGGTCTTTTCTTTTAAAATTCTTGGTATTTTGTCTGAAAGTGTTTGAATCTGATTGGTTTTTGATTTGTACTTAAATAAATAATGCTTACAGAAAATATGAAAAAAGTGGCATTTTCTCATGAGCATCTATTTCTAGGGAAGGAGTTTGTTTTTTCTGTATTTATTACTGAATATCATTTTGTGACTAAAATAAAACTTTAATTATGTATTCAAAAAATGAGATTGTTTTTCTGGTAGTCTTTTGTTATCCCCTTTTCAGTAAAAGAAAATATTTAAAAATAATTATATGCAATAAAGTATTATCAAGTGAAATAATAGTTAAAGCCTCTAGTAATTAAAAAAGATGTTTTTTGAAAGTATTTGCATTTTCTTTCTTTTCAAATTTTATTTTAATGTTATTAGCCTTTAATTATTATCCTCCTGAATTGTTTCATCTGGTTTGAAATTATCGTTTGTAAAATCTTTTTAAGGTATTGGAAAGGTTACATCTTATTAGCAAAGAAGATGAAGTTAAACAATGTTCATAGAAAGTTAGTTATTCATTTGTCTGATGTTAATCTTTTGAGTGCCAATGATCATTTAGGTAAGCATTATGTTTGTTTACTGTAGAATCTTGACATTCATTTTTAAGGGAATAGGAAGCAATGAAAGAAAAAAAATTAAATGCAAAACTGCTATGTATTGTAAATAAATTAACTGTTTTAAATAAATAACATAAATTGTTTTATCATGACTATACTGCAATAGAAAATTAGTTTTTAGTAAAAAGTGTGTTGTTCTTTGTTTTGTTGGAATTTTTACCGAACTGAAAATACAGTTTTGTAAGATTTGTAATGTCTTATTGGTCTATGCAATTACTGCTTTGCACATAGAAAAAAGCTTTAATCTTTTATAAGGTCTCGGTAAGCTTGTCGCCTGCTCTTATTCATATTTTCACTTTCTTTTTCTTCTTCTTCATATTCATTGTTGACCCGAACTGAAAAAGTAATGCTGAAACTTTTGCAAAATGTCAGTAAGGAACTAAACAAAATAAGCTGATTGAAAATTGCAACAAAATTATATTCACAAATTGCCCTACCAATTACACCAAATGATCCGTGTGTGAAATGCTACTTTGATAACACGATTTACAAAAGTGAAAAAAACTGATGGGTGCAAGAATAAATAATGTTACAGAACTTCTTCAAAACCAAAAATAGCATATAATGCATACAAGAAAACTACCATTGCAGGAAAAATAGATTGAGGTTCTACTGTATATTGTAAGTTAATGTATAGATTGTATATACTGGTATAAAAAGAATATTTATGCAGTAAATATTTTAATTGTGTGTTTAAAAGCTATTTGTCTATTACCGAATCAAATATTAGGCTGATCTGATTCTGATCTTCCATTGAGCAGTTTTTTGCTTAATTTTAATTTCAACTGAAATGTTGTAACATTTGTGTGTGTGTGGGGGGGGGAATGTGCCTATTCAGTTTGAATTTTTTTTGCTTGTTATGACCAATAACTGTAGTTCTGTGTAGAATAATTCAAATTTACAAAAATGTTTTCTTAAGGCTTTAAGGCTTAAGGTTTGTCCTGTTTTGTAAGTAATGTAAGATTTTTGACCTCTGCTATAGTATGAGGTTATGTAAATTGATATAAAAATTTCTTCTATCATTAACCTTTTAATGTTAGAATTTTCATAAACTTTTAAACAATAAATTGTATTATATAATTGATAAGGTATACAACATTAATAATGTTTAATTTTTGCATTTGAACCATAAGTATTAATACATTCACTGCCGAGCGAACGAGATATTCATGGTTTCACTACAAGATAGCTTGTGGTTGGCAGCAAATGTGTTAAATCTGAGGAAATGATCTGATCTAGTTGTCAATATTAAATGTATTTTAAATAATGATTCAAAATTATGTTTTTGCTCAGAATTTTGGAAATACTTTTTAATAAATCAATTGTGGTAATCTACTTTAGCAGGTGAAAAATCTCTTCCCCGTTTTTAATTTATATTTTGTGAAGTGTAGACTGTATGATTCAAAAGTGTGGAAAGTTTCCCCCCCTCCTTTTTTGTGCTGGTATAAGTTTATATGTGATAATTGTTGAACATGAAAGTCAGATTTATGTAGCTGAATGTTCTTCTGATAGGTTATTTGCCAGCAAATTCAGAAGAGTGGAAAGAATTCTTTTCACTGTATTCACAGTCTTGTTGTACAAATGGATTTGTAACATGTTTGATGTGCAATAAACAACATAATACCTGCACAGACTTTTTCCTGTCCTCTGATGATTCTAAACCTTGGAATACAACTTTACAATGGGAAGCCATAGCCAGGGTTGCCTTATCCCATTTTGACTCCATCAAAGTATTAGAAATTTTGCAACAGTTAGATATTCCAAATGGAGCTTTTACACCAGGGTTTCACAAAGCTATTGTAATGACTTTCCTAATGGAAAAGCAGCAGAGGTAAGAGGTTTCTTTTATCTATGTGTATGAATTTTATTTTAATAGAATAATGTCTTATTTATCTGAGTAGAAGGAAACTGAGAGAGACAGTAGTTTAAAGAGCACAGAGCCATTTCAGATAATCAGTCTACGAGAATTTTTTTATGCATTTAAAGGTAGAAAAAGCATATAAATGTTTAACAGTTAGTAGAACTGTATGTAATCATAGTACATTAAGTATCTATACTATTTAATTCTAATATCTTTCTCCACCTCCTACAGTACTCATAAGCGAGTATGTTGCACTTGCTATAGAATATTTATTTATTTTATTGGTAAAAATGAAACAATTAAGTGTTCCTTATTTTTTAAATACAGGGTTTTTTTGGGGGGGGCTTAATATTTCTTTCTAGCTCAGTGTTTTCTTAGTTAAATTGGATTTTACTGAACGAAAATTTTAGAGCGATCTTTTAAATAACAATGTCTTATTTTTTACACAGCTTTATTGTTTAGGACAAATATATTGTAGATACCTATTTATCTGACCTTCATTTAACTGGCCATGTCTTCATCTAAATTATTTTCCCCCCTGGCATAAAATTTTTGTAACTAGTTCTGAATGTTTCATCGTGAACCTTAGAAAGCAGAATAAAACATATTCAATATTTAAATAAAAATTAAAAGTAGAAATATATTGATTATAGAAAAACCATAAATTGAATGAATAGTGAACCTCAAATTGGGGAAAATAATTGACAGAAAAACTAAAAATATGTACAAGAATTGAGTAAGCAACTGAAATCAGTAAAAAAGTTCTGAAGAACGTATATTTAGTTAAATATGTTAGCTAAAGAAATAAACATTTATATTTTTATCTATTTATGTGTGTGTATTTAAGATATATATATATGTAAGATATAAAAATATGAAGGAAAATTATTCACAAATTATTATTTAATTGGCAATAGCCTTTAAAATTCCTAATTTCAATTTAAATACAACCCCTTCGAGGCATATATACCATGTCACTGACATCATTATTTCCCTTCATTAAATAGCAAAAGCTCCTGCCCAATCATCGTTTAATATTCAAATAAAATGTTTGGAGTTTATTTATAGGCCCCGCTGCATACTGTACATCATTTTCTCCTCTGCTGTATTGCAAACTAATTGCTTGGTTCTTTTGATTTAAAATTTTATAGGGGCCTGAGAAAGGAGGAGAAAGTTTTTTTGTATTACAATATTGAAATTCTCATACTTTACTACATCATAGGGTTTAAAAGGGAAGTCGTATCTATTTTTTTCTATATTATGATAAGCATCAGGCCTTTCCTTAGCAATATTCCTTCCTTCTTCAACTGGCAGGTATGTATCTTAATTTTCATTTAAGAGATCATAAGGTAACTTTACATTAAATAAGATGGTGGGAATTTTTTTTCAATATGTGGTGTGTTATCATACTCTTCAGTAACTTGAGGTAACAGTTTTGTTCATGCAATATTACCCTGATAGGTACTTAATTTATATTTTAATCTAGTTACGATAGTTTGATTTCTGTCTACTTTAGAATTATTTTATGGTGTAGTAGTAGTAGTTAATAGTTGTGTAACATTATTGTTTCACAAAAAATACTTAAATTTTGAGGAAGCAAAGGCAGCATTTCTATCACTTAAAATTTTCTTTGGGACCTGAATTTGAAAAATTTGTCTTAAGCAATTTATGTAAGTGTCAGTAGTTAACACTTTAAAAACCAAATGTCTCTATAAATTGAGCAGCATTTACAATAGTTAAACATTCTAATTCTTAACAGTTCAGACTTTTGCGTTTGCTGACGATATTGACATAGTCGCATGCACTTCCAAGTCACTTAGAGAGGCTTTTACGAGGGCAGTCCCAAAAAAAAGGTCTCCTATTTTTTGGGGACGTAGAGAAAGTTTTAATACAGTTGTTGGCAACACTGTTATAAGTGTTGCCTCCTCCACTACCACATAAGCACACAGGCGCTTCGCTCAGATGCTCAGTCTTGGCTTGGCAGCCATTCGAAATGGAGCTCCCGATAAATGTCACCGCGAAGTGCGTGCAGTTATTCGATTTTTGAACGCAAAAGGCGTTAAACCGGTTGAAATTCACCGCCTATTGACGGAAGTGTATGGACAATCGTGCATGGATGTCAAAAACGTTCGCAAGTGGTGTAGAGAGTTTACAGCCGGTCGTACTGAAATTCATGACGAAGAGAGGAGCGGGAGGCCGTCAATTGCCGACGAGACAATCGCGAAAGTTGAGGAACTCATGCGTAAAGATCGGAGAATCACTCTGCATGCTCTCTGCATTTTGGTTCCTGAGGTTTCCAGATGATTGTTCAACCCTTCCTGAAGGGCATGGCGGCAGGCTGGTATGACATGGGCATTGTAAAACTGCCACGGTGTCTACAAAAATGCATCGACCGAAATGGCGATTATGTTGAAAAATAAAGCATTCTTTAATCTTTAAAGTGATGTAGCAATTATAGAAAATAAACGATTCTTTGTATATCTAAAAATATAGGAGACCTTTTTTTTGGGATTGCCCTCGTACATCTCTAGAGGCTGCAGCCAGCAAAATGCATCTAATAATCAACCAAAATAAAACTAAATACATGCCATGTGGTAATAACAGAAATCTCTATTTTGAAATTGGGAATTACAAATTTGAAACTTAGCAAATTTAAATATTTAGGATCAGAAATTAATACTCTCAATGATTTAATGCCCGAGATTCGTAGGGGAGCCACTTATGCTAACCGATGTTTTTTCGGTCTCAAAAAAGTACTTGAAGTCTAACTTCATTAGCAGAAAAATGAAGATTTTAATTTACAAAAGCTTAATCAAACCCATTCTGACATACTCTGCTGAGACCTGGGCAATGACAGAAAAAGCTAAAAGTATTATTTCTGTCTTTGAAAGAAAAATTTTGAGAATTATTTTTGGTGGCATAAAATGTAACAATATCTGGAGAAGAAGAACTAACTCTGAACTCTATAAATCCTCTAAAGAAATAGATAAAGTAAAATATATAAGGATTCAGAGAATTAAATGGGCAGGACACCTGTGCAGAATGGATGAAAATCGAGTAACTAAAAAGGTCTCCTCGGCCAGACCATTCGGCATCCGAAAAAGAGGAAGACCTAAACTTAGGTGGCTCAACTGTTTGTAAACAGACTTAAGAATTTTAAAATAACCAATTGGATGCCTATGGCAGGGATCGAAAAGCTTGGAATTCGATTCTGAGGAAGGCAAGGGGTCATCCTGGGCTGTCTGGCCATTGAAGAAGAAGAATAAGAAACATTCTAATTCACTAATTGCATAATTTTTCTCTTAAGATCTTAATTTTCAAGAATGGAAAGCTATGGATGTAAACTACCATCTGAATGCTGTTGTTTTAAAACTGCAGTAACAGCATCTTTAGATGTATCTGCAAATACATGCCAGGCATATTCTGGGTTAAGTACAGTTAAAAATGGGTCTGGAATTTAAGGCGTCTTTTAAATTTTTAAAGGCAGTTGGCATTCAGGTGTCTGTATATATGGGGTACATTTTTTAAGTAAATTTGATAGAGGTGCTGTAATTCTTGCATAATTTGGGATGAATTTATGGTACACATTGATACTTCCAAGAAATCATTGTTATTCTTTAACATTTTCAGGGAGTTGTAATATTTTAATAACTTCAAAATATGCTTTGCTGGGCTGATAGTTTCCTGCTTGAATTTCATATTGTAAAAAATTTATTTTTTCTTTTGCAAAACAGCACTTAGATTGTTTTAATTTTTTTTCACATATGTCAAATATTAGTTAAAAATGTTCTAAATGTTCGTCAAAATTTAAGAAAAATACTACATCATCAAAATAATTTAAAGCAAACTGAATTTGATATTTATTTAAAATTTGTCTAGGGCTCTTTGAGAAAGAACTGAAGAATTTTTCAAACCAAAAAGTAAACTATTGAATTAATAAAGGTCAAAATTCATTATAAATGCCAGTTTTTCACCATCTTTTTCATTTAACTTTGCATGCCAATAATCAGCTGCTAGGTGTCATGTAAAAAACACTCTTGCATTCAGTTGGTCTAGCACTGCATCTATTCTAGTTATGAGTTCAAAATCTGTTTCAGTAATTTGGTTAAGTTTTTCGTAATCAATGCCTAATAGAGTTTTTGGCGTTTTTATCTCTTTTATAAACTAAACTTTTAGAACTAATTATCTTTAAGGGATCTTAATTTTGTTATTATCTTTAGAAGATACTCTGTATGGTCTATACGCTTCAGATAAATTCTGAAGTTAATATCACTCTTGAAGGTTCACTATTAACACAACCCATAATGCACAGCATCATATTTGCTTTTTGCAACTATACAAGGTGTGACACAAACACACACACACACACAAAAAAAAAAAAAAAAAAAAAAAGAGACTTAAGTATGTAGCTTGAAAAAAGAGTGCAGTGGCCAACAGCTGTTTTGATGATGTCATCCCACACACCTCTATCCATGCAGCTAGTTTCTACTTAACTGATCACACCAGTTGGGAGTACTGCGTTATTGAGTGAACATGTGCAACTGCATTCTGCCGGAAAAAATGCCTAATGTAAAAACCGAACAGCGAATCAACATTAAGTTTCTTGTGAAACTTAAGAAATCAGCCACAGAAACATTTCATATGTTAACTGAGGTTTATGGAGATGAAACTTTGTCTCATGCACGTCTGTTTGAATGGCATAAGTGGTTTTCAGGGGGAAGGGACAAAGCATGCAGATATAAATCAAAATTCAGGGCATTATTAATTGTCTTCTTGAACATTAATGGAATTGTAATGATTGAGTGAGTTCCCAGCAGTCAGATTGTTAATCAGCAGTACTACACTGAAGTACTAAAAAGACTAAATTAATTAAGGATTAAAAAAAATTAGGAAAGAAATGCCACAGTTGTGAAGTGATGGATGGCTGTTGCACCAAGACAATGCACCTGCTCACACGGCCCTATCTATCAAACAGTTTCTGACCATCAAAAACATTCCTGTGATGGAGCATCCTCCTTATTAACCTGATTTAGCTCCATGTGACTTTTTCTTATTTCCTAAAGTTAAATCTTGCTTAAAGGAAGGACATTTTACCTCAGTTGAAGAGGTTCAGGCAAAAACAGGGAATCTCTTGAATGGCCTTCCAAAAACCTCGTTCCAAAACTGTTGCCAGCAATGGCAGCACTGAAAGCAGAAGTGTGTGAATGCCAAAGGGGACTACTTTGAAGGTGATAATGTCACGGAGAACTGATTTGATAAGTACAATGATTTGTTGGACCTGTCTCTTTTTTATCGTGTGTCAAACCTAAGGCGTAAAAATATCAAATAAATCTGAAATTAAATTATATCATAAGTTGCAAGTCTCCTAGATTATTTTTTGTAATGTGTTTCTCTTTTACTAGATTCCAGCTATCTTTCTCAACACATTCACGAACATAGAATGATAAGGTCTCGACTTTTAAAAAATCTGCAAATAAAGCTAATTTTTCTTTTTCAGAAAATCATTTTTCAAAAATTATCAAATACTGTCAAAAGTCGTTAATCCGGACTCGTCGGAACTTCGGCAATTCCGGATTATCGATTTTTCCGGATTATAGATCATCAGTTTAAATCTGGTAAGATGGCATGCAGAAATTATAAAATTAAAAATATGAAACCGTAATTTATGAAATAAAGAACAATTATGATCTAAAGGGTATCAAAATTTACAAAAAAAAAAAAAAAAAGCTTAATATTTATTTGTTTACTTTACTTTCTTCGCTATCGGAAGTGAATTATAATGACGAGGAATTTGATTTAAATCATATCAAAGACGGAGTACATTGAGATGAAATACTACATTTAGTAAGGAATTATAAGCCAAATAAAATAAAACTATCTGCCCTGAAGATAAGGATAGTGCTGACAGATCAACTTCCAATTCATTGCGCGCCGCGGCGTCCCCCCGCCGCAGAGCAGCGTGAAATTGATAAACAGATTTCGGAATGGTTAGATAAACAAAGGATATGCCTTTATCCATTTTTTGCAGCAATTCCACTTTTTGTTTAATGGACTTCGAAACATACTTTCGCTTTGTTTACATATTAGTAAATATATATCAGAAATTCTATTTGACATAATCGAAAGTTCAAGCTTACTTTTATAAAATTGCTCTAACTGCAAAAAATAATAAGACTCGAAGATTAAGGAACAACGCAATCTACAACATTAACTGATTTAGATAATTTTAGCTTAGCTTATACTGTCCGTTATACATTAAACGCGCATGCGTAAATGTATTTTGGACATGCGCACACACATATTCGCAGCCATAAAGGGCTTACGCGTCAATGAGACACATGCGCAGAAAGTTTGAAGCTTTGAGGTCCGGATTATGGGTGTCCGAATTAACGACTTTTGACTGTATTTGTGTATGGGATAATTTTTAGCTGCATTAAATACTTATTAAGTATTTAATGTATGTAATACTTAGGAAGTATTTAATGTATGTAATACTTAGGAAGTATTTAATATATGTAATACTTAGGAAGTATGTAATGTAAAAAAGTAAATGTATATACAGAAACAGTTTCAGATTGGGACATCTTGTATCGAAATCTTGTTTCCATTTAGAATTTTGTGAAAAATCAGAAAGTCCTTCACGTGAAAATAGAAAAACAACATTAAAATATTATAAATAAATTGTAAAAAGCTCGAATTACTTACTTCGTAGAAATGAAAAAGTTTTAAAGTATACATTATTAGCAAAATAATGAAATTAAGTGCTTTTAAATGCAATATTGAATTATTAAATTTTCATTCCATCAACAATAATTTTTATGTTTTTTTCAAAACAGCAAAATAAAAATAATTTTTGAACAAAAGTGCATGGTGTGAACTTTAATAGCATTTTTGCCAGTTCCGTTATTGAAGGTTCTGTAATTTCACATGCTTATATAGAAAGAAAATAATTATCAAACTGTATTGACTTGTGACTCAGAGCAGGGAAAGATAAGCACTTTTAGCAGGAAAGCAGGCTGAAGCACACAATAATTTTCACTATTTTACACAAAATATTTTCTTCTTATTCACAGGCTTGATTTTAGTCTTAACTTGAAACACATGCAGTTGCCGACAGTAAATATGCTGGCTACTGCATTCTAATTATAATTAACCTGCAAACTGTTCTTTTCTTTTAAGCACTTTCTTTTTACTTTATTCATTGAACTTTTGCAGATGGAAATACTTTATCCACTAGTAACTGGCTGAGTTTGTGGCATATGTTTATTATGGTTTTTTTTTTTTTTTTTTTTTTTTTTTTTTTTTTTTTTGTTAGCAGGGTGAGTTTTGGTTGTGGGCTTTATGTATTAGTATTTTACATCAGTCATATTCCTGTGATAGATTCCATCTGATAGTCTTTCCATAGGTATATAGTCCATAGCACAAAGTACTACCACACATATACTCTCTAACATACACATGTTTTAAGTTTTTCTTACTACTATTGTAGGTTATTGTACACTGGTCATCAAAATTAAAGGATAATGAGAAAAAATATGCTCATTAAGTTAATGTTGCAACCAATGCCCAGCACTGTAATTACACTGGTTAAATAAATTAAGAGAATTTGCATATTTTATCGAATTGCATGAAAAGAATTGAACTGAAGGAAAACCCACGGCTTCTAGATAAAAATGCAAATCTTGTATGGGAAATACATAAGCATAACACGTGTGTGTAGGTGGAGCCAGCAGAAAACAGGCTTTATAAACGCGTGGAGGGTAAGAAGAATTGCTTTCACTGGCGCACCTTGGCAAATTTCTTGGTGTTATCTTGCAGCAGTCAGTTAAATTCACATCGGAACAGTAGAAAATGAGTAACCACCAACGTTTAGATGATGGAATGAGGTGGCGAATTGTGGGGAGGCTAGAGGCAGGCCAATCGCAAGTCCAGATATGCAGAGAGTTTAATTTAATGCTCCAGCATCATTTGTAACCTATGGAAACAGTTCCAGGATACTGGATCTATTAAGAGAAAGCCTGGGCAAGGTCGCCCAAGAGCCACAATGGCTTGAGAAGATTGTTATTTGTCCATTTTAACGAGGTGTAACAGAGGGGCTACAGCTTCTCAGCTTTCTTGGGACCTGTATGCAGCCACAGGAACCCATCTAAGAAGGATGTCTGTTTCCAAAAGACTGAATGAGAGAGGGTTGTTTGCCAGAAGATCGGCTGTTTGCATCCCGCTCACATCTACGGACAAGAGTGTCCGATTAACATGGTGCAGGCAGCATAGTGTTTGGTGTACGGAACAATGGGCGATCGTTCTGTTCACCGACGAGTCCCGTTTTAGCCTAAACATCGCTTTTTGCTGCACTTTCATATGGAGAGAGCCAAAGACCCGCTACCTACGCTCCAATGTCTGTGAAATCAACAAATATGATGGTGGCAGTGTAATGGTCTGGGCAGACATCATGTTGGATGGCCACACACCTCTCTGCATCTTTGACAGAGGCTCTGTGACTGGTGTGAAGTATAGGGATGAGGTCTTGGAGCCCTATGTTCACCTTTTCTAGGGTGCAGTGGGCCCCTGAGTTCATTTTACAGGACAATAACGCGAGGCCACATAGAGCTCTTCTAATCGACGAATTTCTCGAGAACTAGGGTATCCGTCGGATGGATTGTCCAGCCAGGTCTCCAGACCTCAACCCTATAGAGCATGTCTGGGATGCTCTGGGGAGGGCAATTGCAACTCGCAACCTTCCAAGAGCCATCCAGGAACTGAAAACAGCGTTGCTGAATGAGTGGGACCATTTGCCTCAGGCACTGATAAACTGCCTTATTTCCAGTACGACATTACACTGCGAGGCCTGTATAGCTAGCTGTAAGAGGGGACCCATTTCTTTTGCGTCATCTGCAACTGCTGTTTCAGACCTTCAGACTCCCATGAGTGTTACACACGATCGTGTGTGTCTATTATAACTGTTGAATGTTTATTTTGTTTGTATTATATCAACCTATGTTCACACCAAATTTTATTAAAATGTGTCCAGTAGTTCTGGAGATCATAGATCAAATATGAAAATTCTCTTAATTTCTTTGCAGAGTGTATTTATGTTAATTAACACGTTGAGCACCAAGCGTATTTCTTAGGCAATCCCGTTCAGGCTACGCGCGCCGCTTAAAAGCGCTGGTATTGTAGGGCCAGCGATTCTTATCGCAGTAGAAGATAGTTTATGCATGGAATGTGATTTCTATAGGCATTCATTCAACATGTTACGCGCTAAGTCTGTTTTGTAAATAGTTACATTCTATGCAAAGATATTACAAAGCAGAAAAATAGCATTACTGAAATTCGGAAAGAATTAGCGCTATCCCTTACAAGTTGTGAAAAAGAAGATATTCCATCGAACAGAAATGCAAGAATATCTAAAAAATGACAACATAAACTTCAAAGAAAACCGGGAAAAGCTTCTGGAGTACGGAAATATTGTAAATTATGTTATGATAAAAATGCAACTGAAGCTGGTAGAGTAATGGCCAGAAAAAAGACTAAGACAGTTGTCACATTTTGTAGTAGCTGTAATGGAGAACCGTTTTTATACTTACTGTGTTTCAATGAAATCCATTAGTCCTGTAATGAATCAAAATTAAGTAAATTTTAAATAATTTTTCTGTAATTCCATAAAACAGTGTAAATTGTATAGTTATATATCATGTTACACGCTGTCAGCCAGCGGTGGTCGACGTGACCTAAACAGAAAGTCTAGTGTCAGCCACAGATGGCTGACGTGGCCTAAACGGAAAGTCTAGTGTCAGCCATGGCTGACATGGCACTCAACGTGTTAAAAACGACCGAACACAAAATTGCACTTCCGTCCATATGTTAGTGTTTTGGAAATATAGAAATTCGGTGATTGCAATGTGATGCCCAGTGGACGCATTTTGGAATTCTGGTCTATAGTGTTGTTAAAGTGAATGTGGTTTCAGAGAGTAATCAGTATCCAGTAGTTATGGCTCAAAAGCATCATTTAAGTGAAGATCAAAAGTGGCGAGTTATTGGTAGAATTGAGGGAGATCAGACGCAAATGCAAGTTGCCTAAGATTTGAATATCTTTCAAAATGTCATATGAAGAGTTTGTAGCCACTTTTTAAGCGCTGGATCAATTAATAAACAGCCTGGTCAAGGACGACCAAGAGCACTGCATCAGATGACCATTTTCTGTCATTGTCAGCTCGAAAAAAAGCATGAAGTTGCTACAAGAAATTTGGCTTTAGAACTTCAGGCTGTCACAGGAACTCAAATTAGCTGTTCCAACTGCTGTGTTAGAGCTTCACTAGGCTGTACTGTATGCTAGGATACTAGTGGTTTGTGTCCCACTCACTTCACCACCGAGAGGTGCCTTTTTAAACTGGTGCCATTGTCATGTTCAATAGAGCCAAGAAATTTGAACATTAGTATTGTTTATTGACGAGTACAGATATAGTTTGAACAGTGATTCTAGATGTGTTCTGATCTAGAGAGAGAAAAGAACACTCAACTTGCCTTCCCTTATCCGTGAAATATCCTGTTTTTGTGACTGCACGGTTTGGAAAGGAATCATGATAGATGGCCACGCTTATAAGGTATTTCTCCCGCTTTCCAGTATTTCTCCCACTTCTCTAGCGTGCCTTCATGGTGTAGCGGTAGCACGCTGGGCCGGTATTCCAGAGGTCCGTGGTTCGATTCCCAGCGAAGGCGGTTGCATATTTTTCATCTTTTCTGCTTCCAATTAACCTAATGACTCTACACGCTGAGCTGGATATCTTTCAAGGAGGTTTTATAACTACTCAAGGATATGTGGACAAGTTATTGGAACCCCAAATTAGACTGTTTAGGGGTGCTTTTGGACTAGAGGTTTTGCAGATGGCAACACTTGGCCTCATCGAGCATATGTAGTGTCAGAATACTGGCAAACAGAAGATATCTCACGATAGATTTCTCACCTTACTCACCCAACTTGAACCCGTTTGAGCATGTATAGGAAGGATGTCTTAGAGCAGCAAATTACAGTACATCAGATTCATCCCTGGACCCTTCAGGAGCTGAGTCCACTTTTAGAAGAGTAGCATACAATTCAAGACTTCATCAACATTTTTATAAAGTCTGTGAAATCAAGATGTAAGATATGCATAACTGTTCGAGATGATCATACACCATATAAAAGATTTTTTTTCCAGAAGAGGTGACTTAATTTTTCCAGTTTCCATAAATTTGGTTTTAATTCACTATTTTGTGAATAAACTGCGAAACATTGTAATTTATGTTAACTAATGCTTTTGCACAAATTTCTATTAATAAATTTTAAGTTTCAGTTGTGTTTTATTTTTGTCATTATAATTTAATTTTGATGACCAATATGTAAAATTCTGTTTACTAAATTACTAAGACCTAACTTGAGTGTACAAGTTATTTTTCTTGAGTTTTAATTTTCATATGTTTATTTTTTTATTATTATTTTCAAGTACATTCTATAAAGAATTTTATGGCCATAAATCTAAATAGAAACTTTGATGTTTTTATGCAATACTAAATACCTTGAATAAGGAACGGAGATTTTTATTTAATTGTTTTTAAGTATTATCAGTAATCAACAAGTAGTTATGCTAATTTGCTTGTAGCAGACCTGCCTTTTTCATAAAATTTTATTTTATTATTATATTGTATTTTGTTCATTCTTATGTATTAATTATTACATTGCAGTATAGCAAGATATTCTGGTTTTGTTTGATAATGAGTAAATAAGTATTAATTCTAATGAAATTTCATCGATTTATATTGCAAATATTTTGGTTTATATTGATTACCATAGCTTTTATGAAAGACTTTTAAAGTCCTAGAACTATCAAAGTTATATTGACATATTCCAAGAGACATTTTAATAACTGTGCATTTTCTTGACTGTTTCGTGGGGGGGGGGGGAATCAGACTCCAAATTTAGAACATTTTTATACTATTTTCAGAAAATGTTTCAAGAAATTTACAAACTTACATTTTAAAGACTTAAATTGGAATCTAAATTGAATTTGCAGATTATATAATACTTTGTTCTAATATTTCTAAATTATATTTTTATCTGTTTTTATATATTCAAATATGAGAAAGTTCATGAACCAATGTTTGGACATAGTGAAACCTAAAGGCTATGTCCCTGAAGCAATTCTTTTGCTTCCTTGTTGGAATTTTATATGTTATGTAAAATTTCTCTGCCTTTGCTATTGCTGTAATACTTTTCCTCAAAAGACCTTTTTATCACCAAGTCTTTTTCTTCTTTAAAGGTGGGGAATATGTAAAATATAAAAGTATGAAAGAAAGGTATTACAAAATCACTGCTTAATGGAAAATAGCTCTTTAAATTCCTAATTTTAATTTAAGTGCAATACCTTCAAGGCATTTATACTGCATCACTGACTTTATTCTTTTCCTGCAGTAAACTGCAATGTGAAAGCTGTTGACCAATCCTCATTTAAGATTCAAACAAAACATTCTGAGGTTATTTATAGGCCCTGCTGCTTAAAACGCATCACTTTCTCCTCTGATATCACTTAGTTAACACATAAGCAATCGCTTACCTCTTTTCAAATATTACTTTAAAAATGTGGTGCGTCTTTTGTACCAGTTAAGTGCCCTAGTGTTGTACCAGTTAAGAAGATATATGCTATGAAATTCATCATCCAGAAATAAAAATGATGTTCTTCTATGATGCATCTTATTTGTTTGTGAGCTACATATCTCTATCACTATCCCCAGCATGACTGCTAGTTAATTGATGTCTTCTCTATTAAGTTCTCTCATTTTATCATCCAAAAATATCATGTAAATATGAAGTGTAATAATTTAAATCTTGATGCATAAAAAAAGCAACAGTCAGTTAGGCCAGTTAGACCTTTCTTTTATTCTATGCATAATGTGGAGCAAAGTGTGGTTGTTCTTGAAGAACTGTTAAATTTTTTAGAAGTTTTGGTTAGAAAAGCAGTGCAACAATCTCTCTAGAGACAGGGAAGTATCGATCAAATGCAAAGTGTTCAAGATGAAATCATGGTTCAGAATCGTTTAGTTTAGGTTTACATTTTCCTCATTGGCTGTTAAAAGATCCTGAATCTGAAACTTAGTAATTGGTTGGAGTATTTTGCAAGTCTGTTCTTCATTAGCTTTACTTAAAAATCATAAGACATTGGATTAGTAATTTTGAAATGATGCAGTCTAGTAAAATTTATTATAAGCAGTTACTATTTTTAAAACAGAAAGGGAAATTATCCAGATTAAAATAGAGATTTAAGGGGTATTGGAAAATAAAGTTAGAGAATTTTACTTTTTTATTGCTTTTAAATCCTGTTTCAGAGAAGTTGGCTCATCAGAAGTTTATTGGTATATATTTGTTTTTCTTTTTGAGTATACTGCAATTGTTAGCTTACAGTGTAATTAATTCTTGTCACTCAAATGGATTTTTGTTTTATGTTTTTAGTTGTAGCTGCATCGTGGCTTTTGTTTTTCCTCAGTAACATATTTGTAGCAACTTTATAATCATTTTGCATTCTTTAAGTATGCTATTTAATGTATGCTTTTTAATGTAAGTAATTTTGTAGTATTTTATCAATAAATAGTTTAATAAAAAATAGTTATTTTGTTTCCAGTTTATAATTTACTTTAAAAACAACAACATGTCTTGTTTTTCAGTGCCTTAATGCATAGGGCTTTAACTACAGTTGGGAGTTATTTATGGTCCCGAAAATTGCAGTCTCTTTCCCCAGAGGTAAATGTCAAACTACTAAGTTATCAAAATATTGAAATATTCCTTATTTCAGTTATTATTTGAGATTATAGTTAATGAAATTCAATATTTAGGCAAGGCACACATTACAGAATGAAAAAGAAAAGCCTTCAACTTCTGATTCACAGAATTCAACGGTAATTATGTTTTTATTGAATTTATCTGAGTAAAGGTAATTCATAATAATACTTTTTTTTTATTATTATTTTCTTTTCTATATGTTTAATAATGAAACTAAGAATATAAATAGTTGAAATAGTCATGTTGTGATGTATTTGTGCTAAAAGTGTTGCATACTTTACCTTTCTGTGTAGTATTGTAGTATTTGTGAATGATGTATGTTTGCATAATATTTAGTTTAAGAGTATATAAGTGCAAATGCGTTTCAAATTTTAGTAATGTTTCAAAGCTTGATGGCAGTGTTTATTGTACATAGAATCCATAATAAATTAGCAGTAAGAAACTTTGTTGTGACACAGACGGCCTGTATTTTAAACAAGAAATGAAATATTTTTCAGTAACAAACTTCATTGGCAATAGAGCTGCAGGTATTTCTACTCATCCTCTAGCAGAAAGCATCTAACTTTTTTTTTATTATTACAATCTTAATGTGTAGTCAAAGATTCTGCTTGATAATAAATACATTTTAATTGGGGTATCCTGCTTTGGGATTATCAAGAAAACGATGCTACGTTCCACTAGTTAAAATATTAGAAAATCCCTCGGTGGTGGTATCCCTGTATCTGCAGGTTATAGATTCCAATGTTTACAGTAGATACTTGAAACCATGATAATAGTGACTGCTGCATATAACAGTACCCAGGCAGCATGTATTCGTAATTTGCACATGAAAAATACGTGCAATATACGAATACCCCTTCGTATAAAAATATAAAACTTGAACATAAAAAAAAATATCATGAAAAGTGTCCAGGAGATATGCACATTACGAATGTAAAAACGCTGTTTAAACACATTTAATTAGACTTTACACCATTAAAAACACGCCATCCACATTTTTCCCCTGCATGAGGTGAAATTTTCCAGTTTGTTAAATGTGATAAGCTAAAATAATAAACCAAAAAGTTGTTCATTAAGTAAATCATTTTTCTAAAAATATATGAATTTAATATTCTAGAATTACTGAAATGGAAGATAGAAATGATTTTAAAGTTACTGAAAAATATTAATTTTTATTTAAAAAATTCATATTTATTATTATGTATTAAATGATCAAATAACTAAGCAGATTTCAAAAATAAATTACTTTCATAGGTTTTACCTTAAATAAAAGTAATAAGAGACACCTTCCCCCCCTTTTTTTTCCCCTCCAGTTTATGACTTTTGTTTAATGCACATTAATAAAAATATAACTGTAGTTTTCTGCACAGACACTACCTATGTGTCCATCTCTAGGGAATTTCTTTTTTATTAATGATCATTTTATTTTGGTATATTTATTTCACTTTTTTGTTAACCCTTTGTTGCATACAAATAATCTTGATGAAATAAGTTAAACAAAAATGTTTGTATTTTTTCTACTGAAAATAATCTTAGTAATAATAAAAAAAAATAATTTTATTCAAATTTCATTTTAAATAATTGCTACAGTGGACAGCATGCATATACGTACATGCATACAAATCTCTTCCCAACGATTTACGATCATTGCATTTGAAATCGTTTCCTGCCTTGTTTGCAGTGATCATCACCATCTTCTAAATGGTAAATCTACAAATGACATGCACATACAGATCCCCCCAAAATACTTTCATTTTGTCGATTGTGATTGAATTCATTTTGCTACGATTTTGTAACCTGTACCTGTTGGATTCAAATGTCAAATTTTCTAGAAATTCCTTGCCAAACATAAACATTTCCAGTGGTGCTTTGGCTTGATAAGCAGTACATTTGAGTTTCAATTAACTCTTTTTGGTAGATCTTTATCTACCCACTCCACAATTTTCTCAAACTGGCATTTAAAATAAGATGTCTAAAATTACTAATTATGAATAAAAAATGGCAATATAAGAAAATGTAAGCAGTATTGTATAATGTTTGATATGAGAAAATGTACTAACTTGGAAACAGAAGTAGCAGCCATTTTCCAAATAGCAATGCTTTACTTAGTGATGCTATACAGCCATCTATGATCGACAGTTGAAAGTTCTAATAATATAGAATGAATAAATAGAGGAATGGAATCTGTTAAGGAATTTACAGAAGAATAAACAAATTTAAATTTTTGTCTACTAGAGTGGACATTATGCAACAAAGGGTTAATTTAAAGTCTCACAGCTAATGGTGTTCCAAAATATATCAAAACTTACCAGAATTTTTTTTTTGGGGGGGGGTCATTTTGAAAGCATTTTTGTTGATCCAGTGCCTTAATACTATAAATATTTTAGCCATTGAAAAATAATATATATTAATTGGTGTAGTATCAGTGTCTAAAATTATGGTTTGATATGTCTCATGTAAACAGAAACCCAGTTTAAATCAATAATAACAAAGCATACATAAATTAGAAATAGTGACTGCTTTAAAAAAAAACTCTTATAGTGTTATTTAGAGAAAAGTCAATAGAATTTAAGAGCCATTCAATGTAAACTAAAATGCACCTTTCACATGGTGCTTTTCCATTCTTAAGAATTCTTCTGAAAAAAGAATTACTCTTTTCTTCCAATAAGATTCCATTCTTATTGGAAGAAAAGAGTAATTCTCTTTTCAGTTCAACATCAATAACAATAGTAATAATAAAAATCCTCAATCTTAAAATTTAATATGCCATTTACATTTCTGTTCAATTAAGTTTTATTTGTTTTAGGTACCTTAATGTAAGACATTATTATAAACAGGAAATTTCATGTTTAATGCATGGATAGGTTAATTTTTTTAAGCTTAATGATATGTGTTATGATTTCAGTATTATTTCTGAAACCTTCAGAAAGAATTATAATTAATGATTGATTGTTCATGTGTTAAGTTTGTTTCTAGTGTTTTACTGTTATCAAAAGGATGAAGCCATGATATTATCAGACATTATTTTAATTATCTAGTTTTACATTAAATTTCAAAATTTTACAAGTCTTCACAAAAATATGAAAGCAATAGAAAACCAAATTCGTTTTTCCAAATTAGTAAAATGGACACTACCAAAATATTAATGAAAATTGAAAATATTATTAAATATTGAAATCTGCTGCATATTTTTTCTTTTTTAATTTCAGTAACACCAAGTTAAGTATTAAATATTAAATTCAAATGCTGACAACGAAACTGGCATAGCCTAGACTTATATGAATAGTAAGTAATGTAACAAATGAGTTTAATCTTTATGCTACATGTGCCAATAAATAATACTTTGGTATAACTTGTATCCTTTCATAACAATGTAAACAACAATTACTTAACAACAAAAAGTCACTTTCTCACTGTCAAATATAGTAGAGATGAAACATTCATTTTTATTTAATGTCATGAATTATGTTATAAACGAAAATAATTAATGGTATGCCCTAAAATATCTTTCACATAATGCCTATTTTAACATTAATTCTTCCATTCGTTTATTCTGAGGATATTTTAGATGCTTATTTAAAGATTATCTTAATACTAAGACAGACAGCATCTTCAATAGCTGAGAAAGAATAGCTTCATAATAGTGCCAACACCTACCAAGTCGGCCACTGTTTGAAATACAGACATTTTCCTAAAAGTATCATTACAGAAACCAACCCTTATGAAGACCAGTTTGTAACTTGTAAAAAGCAACCTTTATATGTTTGCTGCCTGGGTAGCAGATGTTTGAATTAACTTGGTTTGCTATGCAGATTAGCAAAATAAATGAAAAATTTACTTACATTATGGACATAAAGGTGGACACCAGGAAAGTAGCTTTTCGTACATATAAGAAAATAATTTACACAAGGATGCAAAGCCCAAAGTACAATTATGAAATTTTTCATAATGATTTCATTTTCATTTTGAACATGGGTTGACTCAAATTAAAGTATTACCATCATTATGAAGCATTTCTCCAATAGTAAATGGTATTTACTATTGGAGACTAATGTAATGACACCATTTGCTATTATATGCTCTTTGAAACAGTTATCAAATCCTTAATTACATATAATAATCTAATAGATGTGCAATAACCAAATTTTCGCTTAACATATTAACTTTAATAAATCTTTAATTAGCAGGATGACTCTATTAAGGCAAATTACGAAAGAACTTCTTCTATTATCTTTTCTATAACTAATGCTATATGATACATATATTTTCTAAATGTGAAAATTTTAAGTTAGCTTAGAAACTGTAATCATTCTTTAAAAAGTTTGATTCATGCGGATATTAGATCAATGAAATAACTTTCCTGTATTCATTTAGAAGTGAAACAACAAAAATCAGCATTATATTTTCAAATTTTCACAGGACTAGTTTCGATGGTTCGGTAAAACCATCAAAACTAGTCCTGTGAAAACTTGAAAATATAACGCTGAATTTTGTTGTTTGACTTCTAAATTAATACTTGTTTGGCATGTTATTGTATCTTAATTAACTTTCCTGTGCAAAAGCAATATTCTGTTCAACAACATGATTTTACATATCATCAACATATACTGAGTGAAAATTTCCTGAAATGTTCTGATTTTTAGAATCTCGTATCGCAACATTAATGCTTAGTGAAATATTACGAAGAAAATTGTTTGGTTAGATTATTTCATTTTATAATTAATAGTAGAAAATAAATCATTTCTTAGCGTATTAGAGTTTACTTCTCATATGTTTATAAACAAACGTATCATTATGATTTCAATCCAAATCTGTCTCTCTGATGGTCTGGTAGACTGGACATCCTGTTTACTACAACTCAGCAGGATGCTCACTCGCCATACCAGGCTGTATTTTTTTTTAATTCACACGGGGGGAAAAAACAACAGAAATATCAGCAATTTCTTGATTTTAAACAAGCATTTCTGCACATTTACAATTTTCATTTTTTTTTAAATATCAAAATACATGATTTAATAAAATAGAATTTATATCATTTAAGGTATTTTAGATCAAACACTAACTTCTGAATAAATATTTTCATGCAGTTCTAATGATCAACATCATCATGAAGTTTTGACTTGGAATGTTATGTGTAGAGAAACTTGAAGCTACAGTAAATAGCAATAAATCTATTAATTTATTTAAAATTGAAAGGAAAGCAAGCATTCTTACTTGAATTCATTTTCTTTCTTTAATTATGATAGATCATTTGAAACGACAAAAATCAAACAAACTAAACTAAAGGAAAAGGAATGCATTCATGAAGAACTTAAAGAAAACTTTATATATTTCAGTAATTAAAGTGCATGAAAATTCAGTATAAAAAAATTAACACGGATATGGAACAAAAATACCTATGTTTTATCACATAAAATTTCATTTTTAACAGCACAATATCTCTGAGTTAAAGATTATATATGAAAGCAAATTTATAAAACTAAATTCAAAAATGAAAAATTAAATTATTTTTAGGAAAAATAATAAATAAATAAATAAAATTGAATTTCATCAATAAATGAAAGTTACATGCTTTATTTTTTGGCATAAGGTAGATATTTCAAGGGCAGTTAGTGTATGCATTTTTCAGAAGAGATTAATCATGTTAAAATTGCCTTTGTTTTTCCATTATGCTTCTTCTTGCTTAATTACAGTAGGTTTTAAGATAAATATTAAAATGTTTGAGTAAAAGACAATATAAGAAAGTAAGAAACATACAAACAGTGAAAAACACATTAGTGCAAAACAGGAAGTTTTTGAATCTATTGATTTGGTATTTTATATCATTAAATGTACCAAATGCTAAAAATGAATGATTCGGCACACTCGCAAAAGAACAACACATGCTTTAGGAAAATCATATTTCCTAGAATGACTGTATTCATATAATTTTACATAGGTGAAGAAAGCATGAATATTAAACACTGAAAATATAAAATTTTCACTTACTTTCTTCAAATAGTACTGTAATATCAGATCCGATATAGAACATGGCCATTGCTTACAAACACCACCATTGCTGAGTGCTGAGCTGCTGAGTTGACAAATATCCCACCATGCTGCCGAAAGTAGAAGAATTCCTGCTTTGCGATTGGTCAGTGAACAAGAATTAAAACACGTTCTTTTTCCCCTTTATAATTAAACATATTAAGAAAGCTCTAAATTAGCATATGAAATTAATTTATTTTTGCATTGTATAAATTTATATTCACAGCACATCTGCAGTAAAGTAATAATTTATTTTTTATATGAAAAATAGAAATGCCTAGCTCTGCACATGCTCAGTGCATAATCTTAAAAGCGGGTAATTTTATAAGTTAGCGTAAAATTAACCGCATAAATTTTGAGTTTGTTTTACTGGAAAGTTGTACATAATCTGAAGATCTCCATATTAAGAATGTCCTTAACTGTTTCAGGAAAAATATGAATATAATTATTTATTTACATTAATTATTTTATTTTCTCATATAAAAATTATTAAAATTACTGTATCATTAATTTGTATCAACTGTATAATTAATGTATGAGAAAACATACATTAAACAAAATTAAAAAATTTTAGCCTCATGTGATTTTTATAATAATGATTTAAGGAGTTGAAATTTATGTAGAATATCAGGATTTCATAGTTATTATTATTAAATAAAAATATTTGTATATAGCATTAAAACTCATTAAAAAAACTCTATTTTTGCACTTTGTTTTGTTTTGAAAGGAAGAAAGAACTATAAAATGAGAAATAAAAACACAGATACTCTGAATCATAGATTTTTTTAAAAAGGGTTTTAGTATTCGTATAATATGCGTAAAAGTAACGAATGAAAAATATGCTGTCGAGAGTTTTTAGTAGTACATTTCATTTCATATAATTTTCGTAAAAATAACATATGTAAAATACGATAAAGCGTCGATAGTATCTTCAGTTTTTTTAATTCATAAAACTTTCGTAAAAATAACGTGCAAAAATTATCACACCCTTATTTCACCAAAATTACACGTATATTTTTGAGACATGCTGCCTGGGTATGTGTGTATGACAATGGAATTATGGTTACATTTTGCTAAGAAATTATGCAGCAACGTGTAATTTGCTGTACAAATAAATAAAGTAATATTAAATATACTGTACCCTAAAATATTCTTTCTCTCTCTCATGCATCTGAAAAATTAAGGATTTTTAACTTAATCCTCAAAATGAAGAAATGCCTTTTTTATGTTGTACAACATAGTACATGCCTTTATATGATGCTGGAGGTTCATTTTTCATACATACAGCCTACTCCGAAATTTTAAGAAATTTAAGTTTTTTTCCATACATATGGGTACCGGACAATAGAAATATTTGAATCACTTGACGCATGTTGTGGTCGTCCCCTAAACCACCAATTTATGAATTATTTTCCTCTCTTCTTTCTGAATTTTTTGAGTGAAAAAAAAAAACGACTGATTACTTATCTTTTACTTCTAAATAACACAAAATGACTGCAGAACCATGCATTTGTTAGGTCTTAGTACCTCAAATCAGATGCCTTTTAAAATTCATTTTCAGTGAGACAAAATAACTTCCTGTTATTAATATAAACAGCTTTAAATTTCAAAAGTTATTCATTGCACATCATCATTTCTATCATAAACAATAAAAATATAACAATAATTAAATGCATATATAAACAACCTGCATATATTTATGACATCTGCTTCGTGGTTTCAGGGCACGACTACTGAGCCAATAGAGCATTGTGTCACGATGCTTACAATACTCTAGAGCAGTGGTCATCAACACTTAGAACTTCACAGACCACTACATATATAATTTTATATTTGGCAGACCACTAATATGATTTTTTTTTAAAAAAAGATAAATACATTTATGCAGTAATAATCAGCAAACTACACGTATTTCGTTCACATCGAAAAATTACATGAAAAGTACAAAAATCTAGTACAGGAAAGCTTTACATTTCCCTATAACTGAAAAGCAACTTCACGAAAAGAAAACCAGCAAACACAAAGCAATATCAATAAACTGACAGTGTTATGCTGCCAATTTTTCATTATTGTAAACATAATAATCATCGCTTACTCAGCAATGGTACCATCGATCAACAGTTAGACAAAACCAAAATGAAAACTTTCAGTCATGCAATTATAAGAAAGAATGCAGATGGTTCTCATAAAAATCCATCAAGATGCCTATTGACACGGAAAAAACCTGTGTTATTAATGACCACAATAGCATAATTAAAAAAATTGTAATTCAAAAGGAAAGAGAATTTCAGTTTGCACTGTTATTGATAACAGCAGTATATTCATAGATGCCACCTCTCACTTTCAAGTGTTGCTATATACACCTGCAAAAGTAGCTAAAAACTTGCTAAATTCAGAAGGAATTTTGCTAAAAGTAGTAGCTAAAATTTTTAAAAAAAGTGTAATCCATATTCCATGATAGTTTTTGTTACTCGTCATTTTATAAACTGAATCTTCCTAAAAGTATAAATAATATCCCAATTTTTCTGCAGGCCATCAAAAAGTTTTCATGGACACGAGTGGTCCATGGACCACTGGTTGGCGACCACTGTTGTAGAGATTCAATGATTGTGAACTGAAACCACTGCTGCTCACAATACTCATATTTGAAAGCAGCAAACACAATAATAGTGTTTGCTGCTTTCAAATATGAGTATTTATTTTTCACCAGATATAGCTAAGGAGCTCTAAAAACCACAGAATTATTTTATTACTAAACAATACATACACCTGCCCAGTAAAAATGAACTCCCTTGCCCCCATCAACATTAAAAAAACACAAACTTCATGTGCCAGATGAAAAGAGACTAAAGAACCCTGAACATATACCAGTAGAATGCAAATCTCTGCGGTGTACACTTTGTAGCACAAGGGAGAAACTTCACAGAACAAGATACATGTACAAAATGTGCCATACCTTCTTCATTGCTATAGAAAAATTACATAAATGTTTAATTTTTCATTTTTTCTGACAATTTACTTTGTAAAATAATGTAAAAAATTAACATATGATGCAGTTTTTAAATACTATATTTTTTTTTAATTTGCAAATTTCGTCATTTATTAGAAATGCACATGGTAAAAAGTTTTTTTTTTTTTTTTCCCCCTACTGCCTCAGTAAGTTTCAAATGATGATGGTGGATGCACACTGCTTTTACAGTGCAACCATCACCCACAGATCAATGGGCAAGAGTAGATTTTTTAAAAATTCATAATAAACTGCCATATTCAATGTCTATAGTTTTTTAGTTAAAACATTATAAAAGTAATATTGTGTGCATTAAAAGGTTAATAAACAGTTAATCATACATCATTTGCTTAAAATATTATTCCAATATTAGTAGTCTTGCAGTTCCTGTTATTTATCAACCATTGATGTAAATATAGGGTATTACTTAATAATTTAAGCTTAACAGCATTTGGAAAATATACTTGTTAAGTGGAAGTATATGTGATGCAATGAAGAAAAGCAGCTATTTATAGATAAACTATTATTATACTCTAACATAGTTGTAGTAGCGATGATATTAATGTTATTTGAGGATACCTTGTAATAGTTGACATACACATATTGTGATGAAATACGTTTTAACAAGTCAGCATGAGCTATTCGTTTTTACCAAAGTAATTCATTTTTGAAGGGATTGATAACTAGTTGTTTAAATATGGTCCAAACCTGGTCATCCAGTTAACATCAGAAGGTTATCTGTTAAGTTTGGTGAGATTGTAATTGCATTGTGTATTTTATTAAGGCACAAAACAGTCAATTCTAAACTGTACCACAGGTTATCACATCCAGATTTGGTAAACTGTAAAGGTACCATATAACATTGTGACAATTTCAAATCTCGAACACCATTAGCCCCTCATCACAAACTGTTGGAACTTGGTTGGGATGTGTCACCACATCCACCATATAGCCCTAATACTGCATTAGCTGTCAACTATTTATTTAGTGCTCACAAAATTACTCATCTGATAAAACCTTCATTTTTGTAAAATCCTTCTAGAAAAATATTTTTTCCGGGGGGGGGGAAGAGCGAGAAAAGTTTATTGAAAGAGGCAAATGATAATTGAGAAAAATGAACAGTATTTTGCTGTTTAAAAAATTATTTGTGTTTAAAAAACTACCTCCTCCCCCCCCCTCAACTGAATAAAAAGTGAATGTAGTTTTTTTTTTTTTTACCCTCTTTTCTATATATAGAATGAAGATCCCCCAAAAGCTGGTCACTATTATTTAGAAGAATCAGAAGGCCACTGGGGAGTAGCAACTTGCTTAAATACTACTTGCAAAATATGCAAACTGCCATTAACTTCTCATTTGTCAGCATCAAATGGTGGCATAACTGTGTATAGATGTGGTGAGTATTAAAGTTATTTTATTTAAATTTAATAAATTATGCTCTGCTTATATATTGCACTTGATTTTCTTTCTGTTATTTAGTAAATGAAATTAAATAATGTATCTTATTTTAAATTGCAATTGTAAAAATTTTAATAGGTCATTCATATCACACTGCCTGCTCAAGTGAAGGATTTTGCATGGCTTGCCTTAATTCTCATACTGGAGATGGATAAGTTTCTTTGTGCCAAATGTTGTACTTATAATTTCGGTTTTAAAGACTATTAAAACTAGTACAACTGATAAAGATTAGTTATTGAGTACTTGTAATATATTTTGCTATCAGTCATCTGAATTCTGAACTGAAGTTTCAAGTTAAATCTACTTAGAATGTATATGAAATGTTTATATTTGTGAATTTATAGGAATAGTGTATAGAACATTCATCATTCATACACATATTGTGATTTTCAATCAAGGTATCATAGATTACAAGATATATTTAATTTTGTATTGTTTACAATTTGTATAATGTTTATAAATTTAATATATTTATCTGTGATTTATAGCTTTGTTTATAACTTAGTTTTTTTTTAATATTCCCTCCATATTTTATGTTGCCATAATTTAATGTTTTTCCTTTTTTTAAAAAATTTGGCATAATTTATATCCTAGTCTGTCTCTATATAGCATAACAGCATTGAAACAAAAATGGGTATAATAATAAAAGGTTTATAATGTTGCTTTTCAAACAACTGTTGTTACCTGTGTTATCATTCCTGTGAAAAGAATTGTTACAGATGTTTGATGAGATATTGATGAATGGATAATGATTTTTAATATGTAAGAACTTAACCCCCCTGAAAAAAAAATCTTTAATCTTTATGTAATTATTCCTAAAATATCCTATTGGAATTTATTCACTTAATTCATAATTGTTCAGCAACTTCTAGTTTAGAAAATGTAATATAATGTATGGAAAATCTAATTTACAAGTAAGATAAATTTATGAATAGGAAAATATATATTGTATTGAAGCATTTGAAATGAACTAGGGGAAAAAAAAAAAAAAAAAAAGGCCATTCTGAAATAAGATGCTTGTACAATTGCATTACATTTTAATTGAATAGTTTTATGCGTATATTATGTTAATATACAACTGCTTTTGAGATATAAATTTTTAATTGTGCAGTTTCTTAATGCATTTGATAAAAGTGAGTGCTGAACAGATTTAAAATTAAATATTTCATCTTTTAAATAATGCACATCAATAAAAATGTAAATAAAAGAAATGAAATACCAAAAGTTAAGCAAGCTCCTGAGATTTAATTTATTAGAAAACTTTGACAATTCTTGATATTTAATGTAATTGTCCTTTATAACATAAAACATCATTTCACAGGCTGAAAATTTTCTGATTTTTGTAGATATGACCCTAAAAGTATCAGATTTCTCTAGTAATGTTTTATTATTGCTGATCCCATTAGTAATGTAGTTTTTTTCGCTTGCATGTACTGACAGAGCAAAGTCTAATTTTAATGACAGAAGATCTTTCAGAGCAGGTTTAATAATCTATACAAGGGTTCATTGCATTTAAAAGCATTAAGAAGAGTTTCTCAAAAGCTCACTGGGTTCTATGCAAATTGTCAAGCATGAGTTTGAAGCTACAAATTTAAATTTCTACTTCTTACCCTGGGTCCAATTAAGAGCATCTGAGATTCTAGACTCAGCATCCCTTCAAGAAACCCCAGTTCTCAATTCCCATGTTTTTATGTGAGAAAAATAAGGTTTTGAGAAAATAAATGATGATTTGGGTTTCTTAAAAAATGGCATCTTGGGATCATACTTTATGAGAGTATGTCGTGATCTTGTCTCCCTAGATCAGGGGTTTACAGGTTTAAAGAAGTTGAGGACTTCTTTTATGTATCATGCATTTTCTCAGACCCTCTTACCATTCATTTGAATGATATTATATTTTTATAATGAAATGAATGAAAAAAGTCTAATTTATTTTGGAAAATTACTTAAGGAACCTCAACTATTAACTCCTCAAATCCTAGCGATATAGAGACCATAACATTTAGAATCATTGCTCTAAAGTTTTTTAAAAAAAAGAAAAAAGCATTTATCAATGAAATATTATATATTTTCATATACAAGCTGAAATTTTTTAACAGATTTTTTTACCACTTGTTTGGAGCATTCAAGTTCAAAATGCCTTACAAATAATTTGGTCATAAAAATGATATTACAAATTAATAAAAACATATTATTTTTATTTTGTTTGATTCTAATATACAATTATCAGTTCATTAACATTGTTACCTGACTCAGAAATTTTCCAATAATTTTTATGTGTTTTCTTGAGATAAGTTTGGGTGAATGTTATCATCCTTCATTTCATCATTAACATTGCTATCTTTTCCTTCATGAACAGTATTATTATTAGTTCTTTTCATAGCATTCCTGAATAAAAATGATAATTTTTAATTAAAAATTTTAAAAAAAAATGTAATTTTTTGTCTTGATCTCTGTTTTTATATGGTGAATAGAAGAAACATTTTAGTAATAAAAGAGAAAGCTCAGTTGAGAGCAAGAAATCTTGTGATTGTTTAAAATGTTTACTACTACAGATAACCAAAGTAAAATGCAGTATACTGTTGCCAAAGTGTGAAATGATGTACATACCCAGAAGTTGAAAAATCGAGAAAAAAGAAATTTTTCACACGGAATGTGCTCTTTCATTCTAAAGTACTCTCATCCATTTATTTGAAATGGAAAAGGAAAATGAATTGATGCCTACATTTAGCTCATCTGATGGGTTTGTTAATGTTGCACAATTAATTATCTGCACTTTTGGTGGTATATACAGAGTTATTCAGGAATAGTTAGCAAAAATGTAAAAACATATAGAGGGGAATATATAAGCATATTTTTTTATGAAATATGTGTAGTGAAAGGTTGCACTGAGATGTTACAGGTGCTGTTAAAGAGCAGCTTTCTGCTTGCGTAAATCATCATTCTCTGTGTGAATTTCAAATGGTATGCATTAATTACACAATCACAGGTTTCACCAACATGCATTTTGTCTACAAGGCTCTAGATGAAACTGAGCATCTGCTTAAAAGAAGATACCCAGGAATTGTCCTTTGTACCCTTTTGAGTAGCTGCTTCATTTTAAAAGCAACTCCATAGATAAAATCCATGTTGGTGAACTCCTTGTTCATGTAGCAATGAATGCCACTCAGAATTCACATAGGAAATGATGATTTGTGCCTAGGAAATGATGACTTGTGCCAGCAGAATGCTTTTTTTAATCTATCCCTTAACAACAACATGTATCACCTCAACACACCATTTTGGCACATTCATTTCATTATAAGCAATTTTTCCGGTGCATAATGTGAATATTAGCCAGTTTCTCTTGAAAAGTCTTCCACAATGGTAAGGTCCTCTTAAGCAGATGTTCTAGCATGCTTTGCCATAATCAAATAAAAAAAAAAAAAAAATTGAACTATTCTATTACAAAATCTGCTTATTTTGGTCCCCTGTAAATTTTTGGCAGATATTTAATCACTCTGTATGGCAAAATTTATTGAGCAGTTTAAATTCAGTTTTTACATGGTCTCAAGTTTTTGCAGGAAAATCTTAGTTGCTAGTTTATGCATGGATTGGCTTATTATTTAGAAATACATAGTAATCATTGGTGACAGAAAGTGGATTTTTTATTAGAATATAAATTATAAAAGGCAGTGGGTCATTAAAAAGGAAACACCTTTCTCAAAAATGAAAGACCTTCATGTAAAGAATGTGGTGTGTTTCATGGGGTAATCAGTTATTTTCTGAACACAAAACCGTCATTAAAGAGCATTGTGGACAGTTGAGTTAATTAAAGCAAGTTATTGATGAAAAAAATTATGCACTAACTAATTGGTGATGGTATATAACTGCTATAACTCTTCCACCATATTCTTCTAATCTAGTCGTTCATATTACCATCATCTTAAAGGCTTCTAATACAGAACATGATATCTGCAGAGTTTTCTGCTGGTTACAGATGTATGGGGTTGTGCAAGTTACAATAACGAGGAGCTCCACATTCCAAGGAACCTCCAAATTATTGATTAAATTTTTAAAAAATTCGTAAACATATTCTGTGTTTTAAGATGAGTAGCCTCAAAAGTTCAGGTAAGAGTAGCATTCCAGTCTGTAAATCTGCCACTGACCTCAATCCATTCTTTAGGCTAAAATACAAGATAATTTGTCACCAGGGTAATGAAAATTTTAAATTAAGATTGGAAATGATCAGAAATAATAGTCATTCTTTTTTTAATTTTTGTATTTATTCTAAAAAAACTGCATTACTTATGGAATAGTCCAATAATTTATACTTAAATGAATTGTTGTTTTAAAGCAGAATATCGATATTGGATTATAAAATATTAAATAGAAAAATTTTATAGTCATAAAATACCCATTTGGTACAACTATAGTGGGTGAGAATTTTTCAGGAACATGTGTTTTGCAAGAAGAATTATTAACTGTTTAAGGAGTGGTGAAAAATAATTTATATTTTTTTAGTTCATAGGTATTGTTATAAAAGTCAATCATTTCTGTTTCATTATTTCATTTTTAGTACAAATCTCTAACATTGTAATTTCTAAATGTGTATTATCTAATTACTGTTACTTTTTACAAATGTTGATTTTTTTCAAAAGTAAAATATTAATGTACAAATTATATCAATTTTACAAAGTTACTTTTTCATATTTTAAATGACAATGAAAAATATTCATTGAACTTTCTGCTAATCATAGGTTAAATATCCTTTTACATGTTAAAGGTTTTGGTTTTTACCTAACCTCTCATTAAAATTTTCTACTTCACTGAAGCACATTATTCTCATCACTAGCACCAGCTTTTATGCTATTGCTCAATTTCATAGTGCCCTTGTACAAATATTATGCACTGCTTCATGGCAAAGAATATTCTTGAAGTTTTTGTGTAGTTATATAATAGATTAACTACTTATTCAGATCTTCCACCTACAACTAATGTTTGCTTAAAATTAAACAAAATAATGCAATTGAAATTTTACCAGAAGTTATTTTAAACAAATTTATATTAATTTGTTGATAGCATTTTATTATGCATGATTGTAATTGTTTATTCTAAAAATTAACTATATGAATCGTATGTACATGAACTTATAAATGTTTGTATAAATATCAGTGAATCTAAATTTTACTTCTAACAATTGCGCAAGAATTAGGCTTAATATATGGGTTATTCACTCATTTTATTTTATAAATGTTTTCTATTTTATTATTATGCAGCAAGACATTTAAAAATATTGTTTTCAAATAATTGTAAAAATAGCATATTTATGAAAATTTACAGAGCTTCTTAAAAATAAAATAATTTCTACAAAGCATAGAAGAGTATATAATTTGATCCAAAAATATTTATGATTGTGGTCATTTAAAATACTGTAGTAGATTCACTATTTGAATGTCAATAAATAATTGTGTTTCGATCATTTCAGATGAAATAGTTCTCCAAAAATACCACTACCTTATACTCCCCTTGCTGAAAAGAAAATAAGGTGTAAATTTTTCTAAAATATATGCATTGATCAATCTCTTTTCCTAGGTGGCTTTCTGCATTTTTGCTTCCACCACTAACTAAAATTAAAATATGTTCAAGGCGAAACGTAACCTTGCCCTGCTTTATGGTGAAAAATATTCTTATCATCTTTAAACACTGGATAGAAATTGCAGTGCTTTATCATACCTTGTCAATTATTAAATTTTGATTTTGTGGCAATAAAATCACTATTTTTGTTAAAAACTAAATATGTTAAAAATTCTAAATGAAAAAATAAATAAATAAAGAGCATTAACTTCATGTTTCTTTTTATTCTTTTTTGGGGGGGGTGATTCTTTTTGATAGATTTAAAATAGTACTCACCTTATCAATGGGCAAACGGTTAAGGCCAGCGAATACTGTTGGTTCCACCCGAGATAAAACGAACTAGCTGCATGGTTGGTTTTTGTAGTTTTCTTATGCATAACATGAAGATGCAACAGCTTCACCTAGAAAGTCCTCCACAAGGTCATTCCTGCTTTTAGGCCAATAGCCCTTTTGGGCTTTGCTATAATCACTAACCTAACCCAAAATAGCATATGTAGTTCTTTCTTCAAGTACTTTCTTTGCAAAGTAACATTTGAAATGCCATCACAAAGAAACATTTCCTTATTATGCTATATATACAGTACATATTAAAATGGTAATAATAATCAGGTAAATCAAATACATCAGAACTAACAAAATTGTTTTTCTAGTTTCTTTACCTAAATGAGTCATCTTGAGTCTTTTATCAGTAAAATCACAAACTCATCATGTCAACTTCAATATTCAACCCTCTTACAACTTACAAGAGATCAGTAACACGCACCTACAATTTTTGTACATCACTTAGCATAAAATGTAATATGCAGAGCAGTATTGTAATATTTTTGTCCAAAGCAATTTCTAGAAAAGTTAAAATTTGCCAGTACACCATAAAATAAAAATTCAAAATCTGTGTAAACTTTCATCCTGAATTGAAGTGTCTATCTAAGCACATGCCATGATTTACATGTTGACAAATCATTAAAGCAGAAGCTGTATTGGCATAATCAGAAATGAATATGAAATATTTGTTGATGTTAAATAGCTAAAGAGAAAATATGAGCTTTATTTTGGGGAAAGTCATTATAACTTATATTGATGACAAAAAGTGATCATAGGTTAGCACATATCTCAGATAAATTTTCCTAATGTAAATTACTGATTTTCTGCTTTTAATCTGTCATTCATTAGTTTATATTTTTACTACTGTTCAGAAGATACAAAAGGGTTTAAATATGTAAAATAAACCATAGTATTCTGAAAAAATTTACATTTGCATTAAGCTCGGTGACTTCTTTGTTAGCAAAAATTGTGTTTGATTTTTAGCAAAGCTAGCTCCAAGCATAAAATATCAAGCATAGGTGATGTAGGCAGGTGCCTAGGGCACTTGTTTTCAAAGTCTATCAGCTAAACAGAAATCACATTATGAAGTAAAAGTAACATTTTTGTCTTTGACAGAAAGCAACATATAGCAGAACAGTGTATCTGGCACTGCTAGATTTCCATCCCTGTAATAACTTACAATTTTTATCATGTTATTCTTTCAAATTACCATTATCTTTCTAATAATTTGCCTTTCCCTTTCTATTCGGGCATATGTCATATTTTTATGTGAAAAATCTACTGTTATGTTTATTTATTGCTAAAAGTTTTAATTTCTCATAATTGAAGCTCTGTAAATATATGATTTTATTTTCGGGGAATTTTTGTTATTTAAGGTTTCATTTTTAGTGTACAGAGAAGTGTTGTATAATCAAAAAATCTATTTTTTCCAGTGTTTGTTTAATTATAAGATTATGCTTATCTTTATGTATTCTTACAATTAAATATTTTTAAAATGCCACTGTAGTATCATAAAAGTTTTGTTTATGAAATAATGCAGCAACATTCTTAAATATATATATTGTCTTTCATGTGAATTATCTTTTTATGGAAATTTATGTTTTCAGCTAGACATTAAACGACTATTTTTGTAAAAGCTTGTGATTCACAGCTTTCTAGATCATTATGCACTATGCTCTTCCTTTGTGAGTATCTTTTTTATATTATGAGCTATAATTATAGATTTCAATGCCAAAAAATTTCTTCTTGACTTAATTTGAGCACATCCCAAAAAAAAAAAAAAAAAAAAAAAAATTGGGGGGGGGGTAAACTAGATTCTATACTTCTAATGCAGATTTCTTCAAAATATCTAGAATAAATATTTTTATTGTTTAAGTTTTGTTTATCTTTTTATTTTAGATACATACACAATTTGCTTGCCACTTGTCAACTATGATTACAGTTATTCTCATTAACAAAGCAACTAATCACTAATCATCAGCTAGTGTCTCTATCTTATTAGTGCATATATATTAAATGAAAACATATTTAAAAACTCCCAAATTCAGCTTTAGGTGCATTGTAATTGATCTTTAATAATACAGCATTATTCATTTTGCTGTAGATATAAACAACTTTAGCTCTCTGGTTCAGAAATTATTTCAATGTATGTGTGTACAAAGCGAAACTTCAATAATTTGAAATTTTCAATAAATCGAACTGGAAGTGTGCCCACAATAAAATGTGTAAAATTTGATGGGAACTTTTATAAAATATGTTTGTAAGGATTTTAAGTTTTACTAACGTTTATTTTAAATCTTAACTATCACTTCTTATTTTCTACTTCCGGCCAGAATTATAAGCGTTAACGTATTTATGCAAAGTTTGTCTGGCGAGCGCCAAGTATTTAAGTTGTGGCTTTTTGCCAAGCGAGAGAGAGGAAGCAGTTAGTCGAAGCAGGTCGCTTACCTTAGAAGTTTTACTGAGTTGCTGGTTGCCTTCCAGGCCAGAGGTTTAATCTTCTTGATAACTTTAAACGTATTGTAGTGTTCACAGTTCTCTGTACTACATACGGCTTCCTGTTAATATAAGGCCAATCTTCCACATTTATTATTTTAAAGTTAAATTAGAGTTTAGTTTTATTTTTATATTCTTACGTTTAGACTACAAATAGTGGGTCTTTGTATTCCGAAGTACGGAAGTTATTGTAAATAGAGAAAAATAAAGGGTTTTGTATACCCTTCTTGTGTATCCTGTCTACTTCCCACAGTTATTGAACATAGCTTCAGTAAGCTCTCTGTTCCGAGTCAGGTCCTTGCATGTTCCCGAAGAAAGTAAGACGGAACATTGAACCTGATAGTGGCGCCCAACGAAGAAGAATAACCATGGCCGAGTTTCAAGAAGAACCTGTGCTGCCTGCAGAAGCGGCTCAGAATCCAGAAATGCCAGCTGCCGCCCTGGAAGGATTTGGTTACATCGTCCAGACCATGCGCGCTTCGATGAAACCAGAAGCAACATTTAATGGAAACTCACCGGTAACCAGTTTTTTGGAAAAATTGGATGACCACTTCATGCTCTACGCCGTGCACGAATTTCAAATAGTTACCTTAGCTACCAGCGCTTTGAGGGGCCAAGCGCTTAATTGGTTCAAATGTATAGGCAGAAGTCTCTTGGGTCAAGCAGGAAGTCCCACCTATACTTACAAAAATTTCAATACTGCCCTACTAAAAGCCTTCCCTGTTGTAAGGGATCGTGCGAAATTAGAAACGGAACTTTTCAGCATATATCAGCATGAATATAATGAAAAATAATTTAAACTAAAACGGATTTCTGCTGACGGGAGGGTGCGGAAATCCGAAGGCCAAGAAAACCCCTCTTCCTTCAAGTTAAATACAGTAATGGTGAAAAATTTGACTCTTCCGAAGATTGAAGTGTTGGTGAATAATATCCCAGCCACCGTACTCCTAGATACAGGCGCGCAGTGTTCCTGTGTGGCAGAAGATTTTTTTAGGAAGTATTTTCGGAAATACCGCATATATAATTCGGATAATTCGACAGTGTTAGCGGCGCAAGGAGAAAGATGCAAGTGCATATGTAAATTACCGCTATACGTCCGTATCAAGGACGAACAAGTAAAGGTTATGTTTTTATAGTAAAGAATCTGCAAGCACATATTATCTTAGGAATAGATTTTCTTTCAGAGGCACAAGCAACGCTGGATTTTAATGAAGCCTCCCTTAAGCTGACGATGAAACCAGTTCATGCAGAAAAGGCTGAACCGCCGATGTTAAATCTTGACCACCTACCTAATGAAGAACAGCGAAGAATCCGACAAGTGGTAGGTGAATTTGCTTCGTTATTTAGTGATATTCCAGGATTTACTCAGGTTACTAACCATAGTATTGACACCGGAGATTCAATGCCAGTTCGCCACAAAGCATGCCGGTATGATAAGAATAAGGAAAAAATTATAGAATGGCATATCACCGATATGCTACGTAAAAAGATCATAACGCCCATCTCAAGTAGTTATGCTAGCCCGGTGGTTTTATGTAAGAAAAATAATGACTATCCTTTGACACATCCAAAAAGGTGGAGATTCGCAATTGACTACCGTAAATTAAACTCCATAACTAAATATCCGGTATATCCGTTACCTATTATTGAAGAAATTCTAAGGAACATAACATCCACCAAATATATGACGACTTTAGACTTAACGACTGGTTATTTTCAAATAGGGGTTAGGCCTGAGGACGTGCCTAAGACTGCTTTTATGCCGTTTGGTCTTTCAGGGGCACCGGCAACATTTCAGCGATGTATGGACATTGTGTTAAGACCTGTTCTTGGAAAGTCCACATTTATCTATTTAGACGATATCATTATTACTAGTGATAATCTCGACCAACATGTACAGGATTTAAGACAGACGTTTTCTTTATTAAATGAGGCCGGTCTAAAAGTTAATGTCGAAAAGTGAAAATTTGCAGCCCCTGAATTAAAATATTTAGGTTACAAAATTTCTCAGAAAGGAATCGAGACGGACGAATCAAAAATAATCGCTGTACAAAAGTAACCGACTCCAAACACGGCGAAGAAGCTCTCTTGTTTTCTAGGACTTTGTTCATATTATAGGTCCTTTATAAAAAATTTTGCAGCTATTGCTGAACCATTGTTAAAATTAAAAAGGAAAAAGGCAAGATTCTCGTGGACGGCCGAAGCCAATAGTGCTTTCGAAAAATTAAAACATGCATTAACGCAAGCCCCTGTGTTGAAATTTCCTGAAAAGGATGAGAATTTAGAAATTTCAGCGGATGCTTCGGATTATGCGGTAGGAGCGGTACTTTCGCAAAATCAGCAGCCCGTGGCATTTTTTAGCCGAACTTTAAATCAAACACAAAGAAACTATTCCGCGACCGAGAGAGAGGCACTTGCAGTTCTGTTAGCAGTGCAAAAGTTCCGAGTCTATTTTGGAAAGGCGCCAATAACAGTGTACTCTGATCATGCGGCGGTAACTAGATTGTACTCAGGGAAAAACTTATCCCCAAGGTTAATAAGATGGGCACTCAAGCTACAAGAATATAATCTAGTAATCAAGCATACCCCCGGAAAGGAAAATATCGTAGCAGATGCCCTATCCAGAATTAAAATAGATGAAGAAGGTAATACTGTAAAGGTGGCAATGCTCACAGCATGTACAATAAATTCCCGAGAAACTGTAATAACCGAACTGGGTAAGGATCCTGAGTTTGGAAGCATTTATGAGTATTTAAAGGATCCTGAAAATTTTAGCCACCAAGATATTGTGGCGATAAGAAATAGGGCGGCCCATTACGAACTAATAGATGGTCTATTATTTTATACAAAAACTATGAATTCCGACCTGTTATCCCAGCTAGTCTTAGATTAAATATCCTGCAGGAGCTCCATGACAGCCCTTTAGCTTCTCATGCTGGTATTCGAAAAACTATCCAACGCGTACGCGAAGCAGTCTATTTTCCTGAACTGCAAAAGTTAACAAGGGCGTATGTCCAGTCCTGCCCAACATGTCAAGCAGTTAATTATATTAATTTCCGCCCGGCCGGGTTTCTAAATAGTATTAAATCCGTATTTCCAAATGAAGTAATTGGCATCGATTTATTGGGCCCTTTCCCAAAAAGTCAGTTAAATAAAAGTCGCTATCTCCTTGTTATGGTTGATCATTTTAGTAAGTGGACCGAAATTGTTCCCTTAAAACGAGCCTCCGCGAAATTAGTTACTGATTCTATTTTAAATAAATATATTTTAAAATACGGGGCGCTCCTAAAAGTTATATCGGATAATGGTCCTCAATTTGTAAGTAATGTATTTGAAGACATGTACCAAAAACTGGGCATACGTCATTTAAAAATGGTCCCGTATCGGCCGCAATCAAATATAGCGGAACGGGTCAATAGAAATATAGTGAAAATTATCCGTAGTTATGTTAAAAATTTTCATAAAAGCTGGGATAACTATGTCAATGAATTTGCTTTCGCCCTTAGGACCGCAAAACATGATACAACGGGCAAAACTCCTGCTGAGTTATTTTTAGGCAGAAAGATTATAACGCCGTTAGATAAATTATTTTATGCTCTAAAACGGAAGATCTACTCATCCGACAGGACTCTCCGCAGCAAATGTCGCCAAACTGCGGAAGGGCCACCAGCGGCGGAGGAAAAGTTACAAGGAAAATTTGAACGGCCAGCAACGAGGTCCAAGCAGGAACACGAAAGAAGTTTCCCGGTTCCGCCAAGACCAGCTGCCATCAAACGGCCAAGACCACAGGCAGAGGCGAAAAAGAAGGTATTCAAGGGTGACCGAACTGGAAAAAAAAGAAAGCTTCTAGAGAAAGGCACTGAAGGACGAGCCCGCACACGAAGGAGGATAAATCAAACAACAATCTACGCTACTTTCCAGGACTGGGCTCAGAAAAGAATGTCCGAATATTACAAAGATAAGTAAAATTTTATGTTACTTTGCAAACTTAAGTTAATCTTTCATTCTTACTGCAAGTGGCAGATTTCAAGAAGTTTTACCTCATGCGAGGTCTACCTTTATCGCCAAAAGGGCGAGAAATGAGTTGTTACCGATTTTGGTATTATGTTTTTCAATTACTCGCGTGTAAAACTAAAGTTGATGTATAATAGCGATGTGTAAAGACTTAAATATTGTAAAAGTTATTGTATAAATTTTATTTAAAACATTCTGGCAAGAAAGAAGTTTTAGTCTGAAAGACTTTTTGAAATGTAGTATTTCAATGTAGAAAAATTGGCACTTGCTTTGAAAAGAATAGAAGTTAACAATGTACTACTAATGTATGTTGTCAAATGCGTAAAATTAACGGCATGTTAATATGTTCTTATATACAATGTGAACTGTTATTTCAAATGTTAAGAAATACCGTGATATGGTAAAAGTGAAAGTAATGTTAAAATTTTTTTTTATTCGTGTGACTGTAAAAAGACTAAATCATGGTGAATATGTGTTAAAGGTTGAATGAACGTAGTTAAGCTCTCTGACGCTACACTTCAGAGTTAGCCACTTTCAGAATAGTACCTCAGGGTTTAGAGTTGAAGTTAGGGTGTGTTACGAGGTCTTGGTATGTTGAATTTTTAACACGTTAGTGCTTTGATTGTAGGAGGAAGTGTTGAACACATAGACATAAACACATTCGTGTTTGGTGTTCTTTTACAACACATGTCAGAGAGCACGGGGAGAGATAATTAAAATAGTCATGAATGAAATAAGAATGTTAAGAGAAATATAATTATACATGTTACATGCCATTTCATTGTGTAACGTTTCATTAAACTAGTTTTCCTTCCAGATCTCTGGAAGGAACCAGAATTGAATAAAAGCTCCTGTTTAGATGCAGTACAGATGAAAAAAATTTTTTGTATCCTGGGAGCTGCTATTGTAACAAATTTCTTTCTTTTAAATTTCTAGTTTCTAGCGAAGTTATGTTTGTAAAAGATTGGCCTCGCGTTAGATTCTAGAGCTAAAAGTTTTCAACAAGGTCGTTTTAGACCTCAGTTTCAAACTAATTAACTCTGGCGGGAAGTATGTAAGGATCTTAAGTTTTACTAACGTTTATTTTATTTTAAATCTTTACTATCACTTCTTATTTTCTACTTCCGGCCAGAATTATAATCGTTAACGTATTTATGCAAAGTTTGTCTGGCAAGCGCCAAGTATGCAGGCCGCTTACCTTAGAAGTTTTACTCAGTTGCTGGTTGCCTTGCAGGCCAGAGGTTTAATCCTCTTGATAACTTTAAACGTATTGTAGTGTTCACAGTTCTCTGTACTACATACGGCTTCCTGTTAATATAAGGCCAATCTTCCACGTTTATTATTTTAAAGTTAAATTAGAGTTTAGTTTTATTTTTATATTCTTATGTTTAGACCACAAGTAGTGGGTCTTTGTATTCCGAAGTACGGAAGTTATTGTAAATAGAGAAAAATAAAGGGTTTTGTATACCCTTCTTGTGTATCCTGTCTACTTCCCACAGTTATTGAACATAGCTTTAGTAAGCTCTCTGTTCCGAGTCAGGTACTTGCATGTTCCCGAAGAAAGTAAGACGGAATATAGAACCTGATATGTTTAACTCTGTTAATTAAAATTTTCAATAAGAACTTTTTTGAAGGGAGTTCTTTTCTCTTCCCCCCCCATTTCTTTTTCAATAAGTTTTATCATGATCCAGACCTTAGGTAGGAAGTAATGCTCTTCCCTCTGATTTTCCGTGCTATATCATCATCTCTACAAGTTATTGTACTCTTGCTGTTGCAAAAGAAGTGCATTCTGCAAAAAATTGTACTTCATTTTAGACATGTAATCTGTAATTTATATGGTATGAACAAAACCAGTGGTTTAAATACTACACCTTTTTATTCTATGCTTAAAAACATTTAGGGTAATTTTTAAGAGTTCAGAGATTACAACTTTAAAACATTAGTTGTGTTGTATTACACTGCATGTTAAAATTAAAGGATAGTCTCAAAAAATGTGCTCATTGAAATTTTCAATCACTGTCCAGAGATTTGGATATTTGTATTAATTATATGCAAAATTAGACTTCTGTGCATAGTCTTGCTTGAAATATGCAAGTTAGGCAACTGGCAATGTATTGCAAAATGGACTGTATTGGAATTCAGGTATATGATGTAATTTCTGGGAGTAATCAATATTCATTAGTTATGATTCAAAAGCATCATTTAAATAAAGGACAAAATTAATAAAAATTAATTGGTAAACTATTACCAGAAAAATCATTGTTTTTAATTTATTAATCCTAAACAATCCCAAAATCTTTTTTTTTTTTTTTTTTATTTTTTTTTTTTCCATTTGATGATTTGAAATCCAAGATCTTGTCTGTTTCACTGCTAACATTTTCCAGAGTAAATTCATGTTATTTTAAAATTTGGATAATTCTGTTTTTTAAATATATTTCTGCAGTGAAAACAGTTAATTTCATTCTTAAAAGAGTGAATTAGTGAAATGTCAGTAAATATGTGAAGTATACTCATTCACCGTGGCATTTTTCAACTGGAAGCACCTTGTTTCAAAAATGATATTCACAAACTTGCATTTACTATATAAAAAATACTGTAATAACTAAGACTTCCTAGCATAAATTTTTTTAATATATGGAATTTTACCAGCTCAATAATTTCTCTCTCTTATACACAAATTAATAACATAAAAATGCAATTGAATATCTAATGTACTGAAACTTAATTTTACGACACTTTCTTCTGTAATGAAAAAAAAAAAAAAAAATGTAATGGTAAAACATTAAATTCAAAGGAAAAATCTTATGAACTTACATGTTATATTTATTTGTCAGTGAAATATGTGAAAACCTTTGTTCTCATGTTTTGCATTGACACTTCATTTATCAGTTTGGGGGCATTTTGTTAGCATAAATTTAGGTATATTTAGCATAAATCATATTTAGGACTGATGATGATTCTGTGTAAGTTATTCCATTTCAATACTTCAATTTTGAATGTCTGTGAAGATTGTTACTTTAATTTGTGTTCTACTTAAGTTAAACAGAATTATCATACTTGTTAAATAAAGATTTTGTAGTTATTTTGACTTATTTTTTAATTAAAACTGCGCTAAATAGAGGAAACGTGCTAATGCACAATGCAACAGTTTATTATGAGACTGAGTAAGTTAATAAGTTTGAGAAAATTGGCTTGTAGAAATGCTTCTAAAAATTGAAATTCTAGAACTGAAATGTAAGATTCCAGCGGCACAGAGTATTAAAACTTGCTGTTGAAAATACAAGTTACAAAGTTTAAAAGAATAATTGTAACGAATAATTATGCCTATTCTAGAGGAATCAGTTTATTTGGAGAAGTTAACCAATGAAAATTATTCAGCCTAGAAATCTAAAATAGAACAAACAACTAATAAAAGAAGGTTTAGATGCTGTTGTATTCCAAGAGAAACCGTAAACTGTTTCTGTTACGTGGTTGAAAAACGACCATAAAGCTACTTTAATATGCCTAAACCTTTCAGATTCGCAGATTATCCACGTTTTGCATAGTAAATCTGCAAAAGAAGTATGGCAGAAGTTAAAATGTGTTCATGAACGTGTAAATTTAACAAAAAAGTTATTTCTTCTTAGAAACTTATATTCTATTAGATATAATGAAAGTTCTAAAATGCAGGAACATATCAAAGGAGTACTAGAATTCGCTGAAAAGCTATGTAGTATAGGTGAAGAAATTAAAGAAAATAACTTAATAAGCAATATTAATATGTTCTTTACCAAATTCATACACCTCATTAATAACCGCAATAGAAAGTAAATCAGAAGCTGAATTATTGCTAGAATATGTGAAAAATAAATTAACAGATGAGTATTACTATATACGTGTGGAAACTAACCAAGTTCAAAAATATGATTCAATTGCTTTGAAAGGTAAAAGAGAAAATAAATCAAAGCATTATGTTACACGATATTGTACTTATTGTAATAGAAATAATCATACGATAAATGACTGTTTTCATTTAAAACGCAATGCTAGGACTTTCCTGAAAACAGATGTAAATAACAGTAAAGGAAGAAATTATTCTAAAAATTATAAAAGTAGTGCATGCTAAATAGCAAATACGCAAATTGTTGAAAATATAAAAACAAAAGAAGTTAAAGAAAATAAGCATCGAAACTGGAAATTCGCAAGTTCAGTTTAATCAAGTTCTAAAAGTGGAACATAAACAGGAAAACTCACAAACGCAAGAATGGGTTATCAAAGCTCAAAATTAAAAAGGTCAGGTTACCCAAATAAAATTAGAAAATGTACTGTATGTGCCAGGTTTAGATAGTAATTTACTTTGTGTTCAATCTATTAGGAATAAGGGTTGTATTGTTACATTTGATAGTAATAAGTGTTACATAAAGCGTAACAATGTACTCGTAGCCCATGGCAGCGCTCCACAAGGCTTATATAAATTGACCGGGAGCTCAGCTGACGAGAAAACATTCTTAGCTAATGCTATTTCATGTTCTAATACAAACTGCATACTAAAATGGCATCAAGGATTAGACCACAGAAATATAGATGCGATAAAAATACTTGAGAAAAATTATTTGGCAGACGGCATTAAACTTAGTAAATGCACTCATGGTGTTGAATGTTGTACTTATATAAAAGGGAAACTAGTAGAGAAACTTTATCGGGTTTTAGATCTAAAAGTCCACTACATTTAGTGCACACAGATGTGTGTGGGCCATTTGAAGTTAACGGCTTAGGAGGGGAAAAATATTTCGTAACCTTCATTGATGACAATTCGGTTATACTCGAATTTATTTCATTGCTTCAAAGGATGAACTATTCAAAAAGCTTAAACAGTATGTTGCATCGACAACGAATAAATTTAAAAAGAAGATAAAAGTTATCAGATCAGAATACTGTAATGAAACTGCTGAAAATTGCTTAAAGAAACTTAATATTTTTCATCAAACTTCGGTTCCTTATTATCCGGCACAGAAAGAAAAGGAAGGAAAAATCGCTCTTTAATAGAAATGACTAAAGCTATGCTAATAAATTCCAAATTACCAAAAGGACTATGGGCCGAAGCAACAGCTACTACCGCCTATCTCTAAAATAGGTTACCGACTAAGCCACAGATAAAACACCGTATGAATTGTGGAAGGGTAGAAAACCAAACTTAGGTCACTTACGAATATTTGTCTGTAAAGCATATTATTATGTGAACAAACAAAAGCGACAAAAATTCGACAACAAAGCGCAAGAAGGAATATTCGTAGTATACGACAAAGGATACAGGATTTATGTAGGTGGAAGTAAAACAATAGTAAGTAGAACTGTTAAATTTTCAGAAAACTCGCCTAAGAAAATAATGCTGAAGATTCGGAATTAATTCATTTCGACAACTCTCAAAACGATGATGAAAAGTCTCTTGGCGATGGTTTTACGGAAGATTCAAAAGGATCTGAAGAGTTAATTAAATGTGAAGAAAATGTGGAAAGAAGGGTTTTCTAGCAGATCAACCAAAGGGGTTCCAACGGAAAGATTCTCCTGCAAAGCAAAAGATGAAGGATCAACGTTATCTCAAATAAAGATCCTGAAAGCTTTGAAGAAATTCTAAGCTTACCAAAACGTGGACAAGAAGTTTGGATCAAGGTGATGGAAGAAGAAATAAACACTATCACTTCAGATAGCCCGCCAGCGGCCGAGCGGTAAAGTCGCTGAACACTGGTAGTTGGGTCTGAGGTTCGAATCCCGCGAACGGGCTGGCTGCGTGGGTGTTTTCATGGTTTTCCCCATGTGTAACGTGTATACGAGCCAGTTTCCCCTAGAAAGTCCTCCACGAAGGTATTCCTCCCCTTAGGCAGATAGCCCTCGATGCTTTGCCATAATCACACACACTATCACTTCAGATAAGAAGAAAACGAAACCTATCAAATTACAGATTTACCACCAGGAAAACATGCAATGGGCACCATATGGGTGTTTAAAGACCAAATATGATGAATCTGGTAAAAAGATAAATGTAAAGCACGATTATTAGCCAAAGGATTTACTCAAAAACATGGCAGTGACTATGATAAAACCTTTTCACCAGTAGTGAAACACATTACAATTCAAGTTTTCTTAGCGTGGGCAGCATATACTACGTATAACAGTGCCAACGTACATCGACTAGATGTTAAAACAGCTTTTTTTGAATAACAAGGTAAATGAAGAAATATATATGGAACAACCAGAAGCATTCATAGTTCCTGAAAAAAGACATAAAAGTTTGTAAATTGCAGTGTAAGTCAATTTATGGTCTCAAACAAGCAACTAGATGCTGGAATGCAGAAACTGAAAATACATTGAAGAATCTTGGGTTCAATCAAAGCAAAGCAGATCCGTGTCTTTTCACAAAAGAGGATCGTCATCGAAGAATTAATTTAATTGTATATGTTAATTATATCCTAATAAGTTTTAAAGAAGAAGGACTCATTCTTCAAGTAATTAATGATTTAAAGAAACGTTATCAAATAACACATATTGGTGAAGCTAAATATTTCTTCCGCATTGAAATAAACCGAAAGGAAGAGGAAAGTTATCTCAGAAAAATAAAATAAATCAACTAGTCAAGCAGTTTCAACTTGAAGAAGTGAAACCGGCTAAGTACGCTATTGGAAACTTATTATAGTCTAAACAAGGAAGAAAATCTCCTAACTTCAAATGATAAATTTCGCCAAGCTATTGAAAGTCTTTTGTATATATCGTCTATCACAAGACCAGATATCACAGTTCAACTCACATACTTAGCAGAAAGTGTAATAATCCACGTCAAAAAGACTGGAACGCTGTAAAAAGAATCGTTAGATATTTAAACACGACAAAGCATATATCTCTACAAATTGCGTCAAGTGAAAAACCTAATCTTGCAGTTTATTCAGATACTGATTGGGGACAAGATACTGAAGATAGAAAATCCACATCAGGAAGTGTAATTTTATTAGGCAAAAATTGTATTTCATGGTTTCCAAGTAAACAAACATGCGTCTCACTATTCTCAGCAGAAGCTGAATATTGTTGCGCTATCGCAAGCTACGCATGAATTGCTATGGCTATTAAAATTAATAGAAGATTTTAATTTACACAAAGTTCTACCGATAAAGGTTTTCGAAGATAATCAATTATCAATAAAACTTGTAGAATTTGAAAAATTTAGTTCGCGCACAAAACATATTGATACAAAATTTCATCATATACGCGACTTGCATAACAAAGGACAAATGGTTGCTGATATTATGACCAAACCAATTCCTAAAGCTAAATTTCAGTTCTGCAGGAATGAATTGCAATTGGTATGAGTTTCATTAGCAAAATAGGGGCAATATTAGCATAAATTTGGGTATTTTTGCATAATGAGACAAATAAGACTCAAAGGTGTAAAAAATGAACGTACACCAAGATATACATTGGCGAGAGAAAGCGAAGGTTCGTGCATTCGATTCTCATCTTACCTACTTGTACCTGTCTAATTCAATTAGTGCTTTCTCTTTCAGATAGTGTGTCAAAGTATGTGCTTTTGTATATATATATATATATATATATATAATTTTATTGCTAAATAGGCAAGCCTGGTGATATTTAGGACTGATGATGATTCTATGTAAGTTATTCCTTCAATTTTGAATGTCTGTGAAGATTGTTACTTTAATTTGTACTTAAGTAGAATTCTCATACTTGCTAAATGAAGATTTCGTAATTATTTTGACTTCTGATTTTTTAATTAAAACTGCGCTAGAAAGAGGAAACGTACTTAATATGCCTTACGTGCTAATGCACAACAGATTTTTCGGTTTACTTTGCAAGTAGATTTTCATTTGGCGCTGAGAGTGTTAATTTTTGTTATTATTTTACATCCTTCTTATTATAATTCAGAAGCTAATTTTTTTAAATAGTCTATTTTTTCCAGCTAAATTAAAAATTTTTCACTTAAGAACGTTAATTAGTTAGCTATATACCTTAAAAAGTTATTCATCTGAAGCTTTCTTTGAAAAAAAATTGTTATTAGGAATTATAGGGCAAAAGATTTAACAAGGTTATTTTTTAAATAACTTAGGCCCGTTTTTGAGTATTCGCAAAAAAGTGTATCTCACGAAAGACTTGCAAGTGCTGCATTTTGGTTTTTATCTTTTGTGTGATTTTTAAAAATTTCAAAATAAACATCTTATTTAAAATACATACATATCTAAATTTTGGAATTTAAAAGTCATCTGAAAGAAATATCCAATATATGAGAGAAATATGGCAACAAAAAGTTTCTTTTCCTTTTTTTTTTTTTTTTCCTAAAAACTGTATTCTGGTGTAACTTTTAAAAAATACCGATTACCTGTAATATATTTTTGATCCGGTACTGGAATCACTGCTTGCAAACTATAGCACTTTCTTGGTACTGTATGCTTTTGAGAGCATAAATAAGTATTCCTTTATTATATAACACATAAGTATTAAAAATTGGATCATTTTAAAATCTCAAACGTACATAATAGGAAATATGTACAAACACAATACTTCAGATATCTAAATTTTTTTGCTCACAGTTTGCGATTTTTTTCAAGTCTCGGTTCTGGAAATGGATAAAGCTGACTTTCTTGCCGCTGTAATTAGCGTCGGAGGAATTCTAATGGATAATATGTGTGCTCCCGTAGTCAGTGCAATATGAAGAATTAGTTTTGTGTCTTAGTTCAAGAGTATGGTAATACGCGAAAATAATCATAATTCAAAAATAATGTTTAAAAAATCAAGAATTGTTATTTTAAGGTTTAAACATTGTTAACATTGACAAGCTGCATATCAGTTGCAGTTATTAGACTAACCTTAATCACTGCTTTTCAGAATTAGAACAAATGCAGAACTTCGATTTATTTTTTCTCAGAAAAAAACTGAAAGCTGTAATCTGGTTGCCGTAATCTGGCTCAAGGGATGAAAATACTGAATAGACTGATGAAAATAGCCTTGACATGAAATGGCTTTGTTTCTATTTTAATAAGTGATAAAATATTCAGTTATTTTGAATACGACTAGATTAAAAGGACTGATAATTTCTTATAACAATTCCTAATTGTTAGGCTAGAAATCTTAGCACTGTTTTTTCGCCCTCCGTTCGGACTGGCTGCTTTGTGGGTTTCCGGGGTGGGCCAGAGATGTGCAATTCGAATGTGAGCAAGTGTCCTTTAGAAAATCATCCGCAAAGACATTCCTCCTTTATGTAGATAACTCTTATGTTTTTGCTGTATCCTAATAACCTAAAATAATCGCCTAATCGCCTAGAAAATACTCCATTTCCAGAGTGTCATCGGCATGACAGCAGATCTTTATTTTTCAGATCATAGTTTGGTAACAAACTGAGCGATTTAAAAGAAATAAATATACTTCCTAGTAATTTTTAATGGATAACAATTCAAAGTTCATTACAATTGCAATGCGTCATTTTGAACATTTACAATATTATTGTAATCATAACAACATAACATATAAACACATAATATTAACAACATAATATTATTGTAATCATAACAACAACATAATATTATTGTAATCATAACAATCATAACAGTTCTGACATATTCAGTATATTAATATAGAATCATATGAATTCTTTATTTTAAATCTTTTCAGATCTATCTTGTAACCTAACAGCGTTCTCACTTTGACCTTCGCTTAAAAAAATATGGATACTAAGTAAACAACTTTCACATCCAATAATTATTTAAGAAGTTTTTTTATTTATTTGTATTTTTTGAACTCAGCAGAGGTAGAGCATCTCATCAGTTAGATGATACGGAAGTTACACCTCGTGGTGACAGCCACTTGACCTTAAAATGATAAAGTTAGTTGGAAATTAAATCTGAAAATAGTCTCGAGGCCAGCAGATGATCTAGAAAACCGTTATTCGAATATTAATAAGCAATGCGTCTTAATTATAATGCCCTTCGTATTACAGATGAAAAGTTCTCCAGTAATTTGACTGATTTAAATATCGTAGACCGGAAGAGACGTGGAGGTCTTTGTAAAGGAAACTGGCCAGTATTTATCTTCAATTCAAATTCCGGCGAACAAGCAGGTTGAATGCGAATTTTCGTGGTTTTCCCCATTTGTGACATGAACACGAGCTTATTTCCCTAAAAATGGCCTCGAATAATTTATCCTTCCCTGCCGCAGGTAGCTCTTGCTTGTTTGCTATAATCTAAATTAACCAATCCACTCCTTATTTATATTACATACGGCAATCAGCCTATTTACTCAATAGAAATAAAGCTCGGTGGAAACTCCACTATTTCGCGGCAATACTTGTGGCCATATTTCCGCCATAAAAAAATCGAGTATTTACATATTAAAAAGACATAATGTACAAATGTATTGAATAATAAAATTTAAAAACTATACTTATGCGTTCAACCAATACGCTATATAATAGCAAACAAAATAAGAAAGTGCAAAATGTAATTCGTTGTTCACAAAATGTAATATCTCAGTTAACGAACTCTTGCTTTACGAAACCTCGGAATTATGAAATTACATTTTCATCTTAATACTCATCATCTCAATATTCATCTTTTGAAAGTAACAATTAAATTACAAAATTTCAAAGTTATTCATATTTCTCAACCGCTAAATGCAAAGATATTTTCTGATGCCTAATGTTGCTATCACAGCGCCATCTCTCTGAGGTAAATTTCGAATTTATAATTATATCTCACTTATGAAATCCTGCTTCCCAAATAACTGTTAACTATATATTAGTTCGTGAAGGAAAGATGTTCTTATAAAATCATACTATGTACACTGTTCAAAAAAAAAAAAAAAAAAAAAAAAAAAAAAAATGGGACAGTCCTATATCTCCCGATCTACCGATTGACAAAATTCAAATTGCGTTCTTCATGTCTCGAAAGCGCGACTTAGGATATATATTAGATTTAAATATAGCACTATTTTAACATAGGTATTTTGACACAAAATCGGACTTTTTCTGAAATAACATACGAATGTTTTTACATATTTCGATTCTACGACTCAAATTACGCCTAAATATGAAATTTTGTAAAATTTGGAGCGAAATGTACGGAGAAATTCACAAATTTATGTTGGCACTTTTTGTCAGTTTGCGCCAAGAATAGTTCACTTGGCGAACTTCTTAATATATGGCAACCTAGTTTCCTTTTCCGTGAGAGGAAAAAAAGTCACCATCGTTCCTTTTTTCCAAATAATATTCTTTATATTATATTTTTAATTATAACTTATTATTTTAAGTAATTTTTTTCTTTTTCGAATTTCATTTTAATTGTTTAAGTTGCATGGTTTTTTTCGAATAACTGTTTTAAAAATTTCTACTTACCTATTCGAACTGCGTAAATAAAGGTGCAGCGTTTTTTTTTTTTTTTTTTTTTTTTTTTTTTCCAAATAGTTTTCTTTATATATATTTTTTGTCATTGTTATTATTTTAGGTAATTTTTAAGTTCTTAACTTTTATTTTAATTGTTTGTGTTGCATTGTCTCTTCAGATAATTGTTTTAAAATTTTCTATTTATTCCTTCGAATTGAGCATTTTAAATATATTTATTAATATAAATTTTCCAGAATTTGATTTTATTTATTTGAATTGCGTTTTTTTCGGAGGAATACTTTGTAACCCAGACTACAATGCGTTTGAAAACTGCATGTATTAAAAGAGAAAATACAGTAAAGCACAGTTAACACGCCTTTCAATGTTCCGTTCAGAAAAGATATATATAAATAAGAGAGACATTTAACCTAGGATTGCGACATTTTAACTTAGGATGACTTGCATACACTGCTGTAAACAGTTTTATCATTGTGCCCATTGCTTTACACAATTTTATCCTACATTTGGCTTCTTAAATGTTAGTCATATATTAGTCAAATATTTTATTTTTGAAATCGTAAGAATCAAATATCATAAGATTAAAAAGTTTTAAATTAAAAAAAAAATAAATAAAGTTATCGCCTTCCATTTCATAAAGGCCCACAAACGGCCGAGCGATAAAGTCGCTGAACACTTATAGTTCACTCTGGGGTTCGAATCCCGGTAAACGGGCTGGTTGCATGGGCGTTTTCGTGGATTTTCTCATGTGTACCGTGTATGCCAGCTGATTTCCCTTAGAAAGTTCTTCACAAAGGCATCCTTCCTTTTAGGCAGATAGCCCTGCTTTGACGTAACTTAATAATTCAATTCAATCCATTTCATCAAAATTTGCTCAGAGCCTTTATCAGTCTTTAGAGGCTAAACATTTTGAAGGTATGAGATGAAAGGAAAGACTGGTTTCATCAAGAGGTTTTGGTTTATTTAATTATGACAAAGTACACTAGGGCTATCTGCCTAAGGGGAGGGATGCCTTCGTGGAGAACTTTCTAAGGGAAACTGGCTCGCATACACATTACACATGGGAAAACCACGAAAATGCCCATGCAGCCAGCCCGTTCGCGGGATTCGGACCTCGGACAGAAATATCAGCGTTCAGCGACTTTATCGCTCGGCCGCTGTTTCATCAGGAGGAAAAAAGAACATCTTTAGGTGACATCCACATACATCACTGGATAAACTCCTGAATCTTCAAATAATTCGAATGAGAAAATCATGGGATTCTCCATTTATGATACGATATGATGTCCTATAACGTAATTTAAATTTATACAACCATATAGTCTAAAACCAGTCGCTCTTCACTTTAATCTGAAATGATATCGTTTTTGTCTTTTCTGTTAACAACAAGCTCAATTGATGGTATTTGCTGGTGTACACGTCCAAGTGTTTTTTCTTTGAACACCTAAATTCTTTGAAGTGTCCTGAAATATATTCGAAAGCGTCCAACTTTTTGAAACATCTTGGTATATCTGACAACCAAATTTCCCTGCAAATTTTTGCTTACTTTTCTTCTTTCCTTCTACAGTTATTTTCAGTGCACACACAAGAAAATTAAGATTTTTCGATTGCTAGACTTCCATAAATTTTGCATTCTTGTCAATTTTTTAAAATATCAATTACATGAATTGCGTTTCAGCTGAAGACAGCTTTTCATTTTCTAGTCATTTTAACTATAAATAAAGTTTAAAGCGAAGTCCAAAGGATAAATATTTTAATTAAAAGATTTTTGCTAAATGACGAAGAAATAAAACAGTCCAGCAGGGTTTATTCTCTACCACCGAGTAACCCGATTCTTATATCGGCTGAAACAATCTAAATCATATTAAAGATCATGTTTTTTTATACAACCTATAACGCGAGAGAAAAATTAGCTTCTTAAAACATTCTTTCTAAGAAGATTAATATAAAAGATTATATTTATATATATATTTTTAAAGCTGGGACTTGAATCAAACTGTAAAATTTTTAAAGTTTAATTTACATGGTGGTTATAATTAAAGTTCCAATTTGAAATGGTCATAAAAGGAAAACTACCGTACCAAATGTTATCAAACTTGGGAATCGTGTAAAGGAGGTTATGGGAATTTATTTTCCGCGGAAAAAAAACAAAAGAGTTCAAAAACTCACCACCAGGGGAAAAATGGCGCTGTATACAATATTGTTAAATGAAAAAAGACACGAAAACATCTCTTTAAAATGTGTTTAAACTTTTCCGTAACGTGTTACAAAGCATGTTCAATGTAGCGTCCAGCATTTTCCAAAAGCAAGTTAAATCCTGTTACTGCATTCTCAACAGCAGCTCTTAGCATATCAGGAGGAATGTTACGGACATGTCAGTGTATCACATTTTTCATTTCTGCCAAATTGTTTAGATTATCACCATAAACAGTGCTTTTGAGAAAACCCCATAGCTAAAAGTCACAAAGGTTGAGGTCTGGTGGGAAGAGGGGAAATGTTGGCCTATAAGACGTTCATTCGTGAAATGTTGTCTAAGTAACTGTGCGACACACATGAGGTGGGGCCCAGCCCTGCATAAAAATCATAGTATCTAAAATGCCACTTTACTTCAGTTCATGTATCACGAAACATTTTAACATTGACTCCAAGTGAGCTGCAATCACAGTGGTCCAGCTGTCGACTGCTCTTCAGAGAAAAATGGTTCAGTTATAAAACTAGCTGTCATTCAACACTAAACGGTGTGGAATGACTGCTATGCAGTCGAATGCAGTAGGAGAAAGCAATGGAACTAGATAGATAACATGAGGGATTTCTTTGGCCCAAATCGATTAAAAGCGTTTTGAATCAGTATCTTCATGTTTTAGGGCCGAATTCAGGCTTCAAAAATTACAAATTAGCGATCTGTAAGAAAACGATTTCCAGATTGTACGCACTTGTGCGAGTGATTTGCGATCTCACATTTTCTAATCGCTAATTCGTGGTTTTCACGGAAGAATTTCTCACTTACACGGATGGCGCACTCAACGTTTATCGAATTTAACGCCTTTAAATGGTAATTTGCTTACTTCAAAATTTCTTAAGGGTATACAACATATAAACCCGTGTAACAAAAGGTTAAGTTAGATTCCGACCCATATTTCGTTTAAAAATATTGCATACAGCGCCATTTCCCCCCTGGTGGTGAGGTTTGGAACTTCCTTTTTTTCGCGGAAAATAAATTCCTATGACCTCCTTTACACGATTACCAGGTTTGATAACATTTGATCCAGTAGTTTTCATTTTATGACCGTTTCAATGTGGAACTTTAATTATAACCACTCCGTATATTATTAAATTTTCATTTGAAGCTATGCGTTATATATATACCATACGTAAATTTTTCGCTTTTATGGAAAAATAAAGAATCGAAGCAAATATACTTAGGATAATGGACCAAAACTGAAAAAAGTTCCCCTCCCTTCGAAAATAAAATATTGAAATTCGACCTAAAATTTATTGGGTTATCGAAATACTTAATTTGACTTATCTTCTAAGTCCTAGTTCCGACAACAATTCCGTAAAAAATTCCGAATTACTTAAGCTGAAGTAAAAGATTTAGTATATATTCACTGTATGTTAATAAAGTAATCAGAGTGTAATAAAAATAGATTATAGAATTTACGCTGATGCAACTTTTTGTCTGACTGCACAACATGTAATGGAAGAGAAGGCTTGTAGAGATCTGTTTTTGACATGCCTCTAAAAGTAGATGTCATACTCCTTTTGTCTCTTCAATATCAAAAATCTTTCCTTTGAGAGGCAACTTTAGTTTTGGGGAAAGAAAAAAAAAACACAAGAAGACAAATTTGAAAAACATGCAGGACGATTGAGTACACATACTTATTTTCGGAACACAAGCGGTTCTCCGACTGGTTATTGAATAATGAAAAGATGCATTATCATGCAATAAACATTTGGAATACGTTGTCTGACTGAAAACGTAAGATTAAAAGTCATCTGCTTAATTCACAGCCATTTGCAAGTCAACTACTGGGGCAATTGCAGAATCGTTTTGATCCTGAGCTTGTAAGACAAACCTTATATCATTACCTTATATCATGGATTTAAACACTTCTTTAATCTTCCGAGAACGTTCCTTCTTCAGCTCATATTCCAAGAATATTAAGTGAATACAATTATTGCAAAAGAAATTGAATATTCATTTGCACTACGGCTTGGTAGTTTACTAACGAGTTAACAAAACTTAAATTCTGCTTTTTGTGTCTAAGTATACTGCAATATTTTAAATATTTACAAATAAAATATTAAATTAGAGATTTAATTGGAGCCTCGCCAGTTGCCTAGCATTTGAAGGTTGTTAAATACTAATTGTTTGTTGCGAAGTCTAACCCAGGCTGCATGGTTGGTTTTCTTAGTTTCTTAGGTTCTCTTTAAAAAGTTTCTCTGTGAAAACATCTTAACCATATAGCTCACATGTTCTTTCTATGTTCAAATAACCAACTAACCTAGTTTAAGCGCGATTTCCAAATGAAGTTACTAGCAAAACCCGAATACTCATTAAAAATCATGTAGCTTGCCAATCGGGAGTAACATGAAAGATACGGCGCCAATAATTAAATTGCTGTTACGGTACGCTGTTTCTAAATTTAGATGGTCATTCCTTAATTAAATAGCCCACCAGCGGCCGAGCGGTAAAGACGCTTAGCACTGGTAGTTCAGTGTGAGGTTCGAATCCCGCGAACGGGCTGGCTGCATGGGCGTTTTCGTGGTTTTCCCCATGTGTAAACGTGTGTACGAGCCAGTTTACCTTAGTAAGTCCTCCACTAAGCATCCCTCAGGCAGATAACCCTCGTGTGCTTTGCCATAATTAAATAATCCAATCCAATCCTTAATTAAATATAATTGATTTGTAACTTCTACTAGAGCTGACGGTAAAACTTGAAGTGCAAATAAATAATATCGTGTGCAATCTTGATTAATATAAAATTAAAAATTTTCCATAGAAAAATATTTGCATTCAGACAGAAAGTTTTTTGAAATATTTGCAATTACTTTATAAGAAGTATTTATTAATAACCGTAATAATTACTTATTATATTACTGATGATTAGGATTCAGTTCTTGACAATTACATTCTAAATTAGAATTTTAAGGATATAATGAAAATACGCTACGCATAAAAATACATTTTAGGATAAAAAATGAGTTCATTTTTTATGTTTTAAAACTTCTTAAATTCATTTAATAAACATCGTATCCTCGTTGTTAATTGAATCCAGAATGTTGTGTGTCGTTTATATAATTATTCTTACTTGTCCACAGAAGCTGCTGACTTATCCAGCCATTAAGTAGCTGCAGATCATTTCTACATAACCATTGAACTTCCACTAATTCAGTCTCTAGAGGGTTGTATGTTTATATCATAATTTGACTTATATAAATGATTATTCTAAATCTTATGTTTTTATAATATGGATGATAATATCAGCCGTCCATAAAAATATGGATGATAGTATCAGCCGCTCTTTCAGCCACTTCAAAAGCAACAGTTTGTTTAGAAATAAATTATGCAGTTAATGTCATAAAATATTTTCATAAAATTCAAATAAACATTAAACGAAAATTCTCAGTTTTAGACAATTCGATTTAAACGAAGTAAAGTAGCAGACGATAAAACACCGAAGGTAAAAATTTACTTAGAAAAATGTACTCCTATTTTTTTAAAAAAAGGAAGAAAGAGAGAAATTAAAAAACATTGTTAAAATTTGAATAATATTATCTATAATTTAAAAAAAATAGCTTTTCATATAGTATTAATAAATATTTATTACGCCTTATTGAGGGAAAAAATTTCATATAATTAATTCTCCGTAAAATTTTACTTGAAATTTAAGGTTAAAAATAGCTGTGGCAATTCAGTGTAACAAAAATCCATAGACCACATTTGGCGTTATTATCGCTCAAAAAAAAGGTGCCAAATTTCAAAACGCGAAAATATGTAAATTCGTGTATATCTTAGAAAATTTTGAATAAAAAATCTAATTTTTTGCAGATATGCTTAAAAATACACCTACTTTATGATGATGGTAAAAATTTTATAGGTTATAATTCAAAATTTTTTTCGAAAAATTTATAAAAATTATTTTAAAATAGAAATTAAAAAAATAAAACACAAAAAATGGGTAAATTTTATTTGGAATGAACCTAAATTTCGAAATGTGAGAGAAAAAATCAAAAAAGTTTAATAAAAAAAGAGATATTAATAAATATTTGCCAAATTCAATTAACATTGAGGAGCTAAAATTTTGAGAGCTAATATTTTAAAAACTAGTCGTACGATTTTTACAAAACTTGGTATTCTGGCATAATTTGAGCCGTAGAATCGAAATATGTAAAAAAATTGGTATGTTATTTCAGAAAAAGTCCGATTTTGTGTCAAAATACCTATGTTAGAATAGTGCTATATATAAATCTAATATATATCCTAAGTCGCGCTTTCGAGACATGAAAAACGCAGTTTGAATTTTGTCAATCGGCCGAGTAGAACAGCAGATATAGCACTGTCCCTTTTGTTTTTTTTTAGCAGTGTACATATATTATTTATAAAATAAATTTTTAGAAAATATTTCTGAAATGTTCTGCTATGCTTTGGCATTAATGAGTAAAGTAAAGCTTTTGATCACAGGCAATGGCACAAAGTTATTATCGGCTTTAGCGAAAGTTTCCCGCCACTGCAAATATTGTCTGTGCAAAGAATTAGTGTTGGCGTGTTTAATCATATTTTGACTAACGATTTTTGACATTTGAAAGAAAGAGACTTGCTTGAAATTTGTAAAAAAATATCGTTATTAAGTACAATGTTACCAGATTAGAACCATCATTTACTTCCAGCTCTGTTGCAAAAAGTCAGCTACAGAATGTCACCAAATCATGTATACAGCTTTAGGTGCTAATGTTGTACGATATGACACTGTGAAGGTTTCGTATTGAAAGTTCAAAAACAAGGACTATGGCATTCAAGAAGCAGAGCACTCCGGCCAGCCTACTGATGTTGATGAGGCCGCTTGCGAAAACTTGTGGAAGATCAGTACGCAACCACTCGAGAGCTTGCTAAGGAGTTAGACGTTAGTGCCATGTCCATTAGTCGTGCTATACATTGCATATTATCCAGGTGGTGCGCTGCTTCCCTGAAAGGGTAATAATTGAGGTTGAACCTCCACGAGGTGCCCAAAGTAGGAGTGGACCTGTAATGTGATTGAGTTACACGAAGCAGGGAAGCCCAAATTGTTGTTGTTGTTGTTATACATTGCATAAACTTGAAGTACAAGTTCAGTCTCCGGGTGCTGCTGACTTGAGCAGATAAGGACAGACGTTTTTGATCTTGCACTAATCTGCTCAAATATTCAGCGCAAAAACAAAATTCTGGACTGGATCGTCACTTGTAACGAAAAGTGGATTTACTGCAGCAATACGGGCCAAAAAGAGAGGTTTGTCTGTGCCCGGTGAGCCCGTCAGCAGCGTGGCAAAGCGCAATTTAACTAAAGAAAAGATTATGATTTGTATCTGGTGAGATTACCGTGGTATTACCAACAAAGGTTATCTGGCAAAACCCTTAACAGCAAGGTGTATAGCGGGATGCTACTCTGTGATGACGCAGCTATCAAAGAAAATATGTCGAATTCAGTTCCAGCACCAAAAAGTGATGTTCCATCAAGATAATGCAAGATCACATGTGTTTGCATTCACCGGCTGGACTCTGTACGGAATCGAATGGGATCTTTTGCCACATCCACCATATAGCCCCGACATTACACCTTCGGACTTCTACCTTTTTTCACACCTGCAGCTAAATCTTGCTGGTGCTGTTTTCCATTCTGCACAGGTCGTCCGAAATGAGGTTGATGTGTTTTTGGGCTCGTGGCCACCAAGTTAATGGGCCGAAGGCTTTACAAAACTACCAAAACGCTGGCAGAAAAATCATAAATTTGGGTGGTGATTACTACCCGCACTAAAGGTACTTATTTCATGTTTTTTTTTTTTTTTTTTTTTTTTTCCCTAACTTTATTAAGAACGTTTTTTGGCGGAAAATTTTCGTTACAACCAGATATTTTATATTTATTAATAAAGTTGTGTTTATAATTTTATACAGACTTTTAAAGCTGTTTCACCAAAAAATTATGTTTACAAATTTATATTTTAGTCATCGTTATGAAAAAAGAATTTAGTGATCGTATTTTGTTTTAAATATTATTTATTAAGTACAACAGATATGTTAGCAAGTCGAATTTGTCAATACATTCGACTGGAGAGAAGTATTCGCAATGAAAGTATCAAGTATCATCCTTGATATTAATCTTATTTTTTAAAAGAGTGAAATTTTCAACTCATTGAAACATTGTTATTTACTTATAAATAAAAATATTATATTATTCATGAAAACAGAAACGCCAATAATTATCTTAAAAACTGCAAAAAATTACAAAGTATGAAAAGGTAAACTAGAATTCTGTTCTCCTCTATCTGTGTAAACTTCCTAAAATCTTCAGTTCCAATGTTGTAAGAAAATTTCCCAGAATAATCTGAGTTCTTATATTAAAAAAAAATATTTTTTAAATGTGCCCCCAGAGAAATTGAGATTTATTTAAACTTTGAGATTGGTTTTCTTTTAGTTTGAGATTTATTTAAAAGGTATCCGACTACGTTCTATTCGACAATTTTAATGAAATTTTTCAAAAAAAAATTATTATTTTAAAATTAAAGCTTCCCAAAATTATTTTTCTTTTGTCTCTCCGATCTTTAGAAACTGAATTATGGTTTTTCTTGTTCTAAGCCATGAGCCGGAAGTTTCTTCTTAAGAATCCGGTAAAGGATGTCTAAAGAAACTCACAGACTACTCTTAATAACTTGTGGAGATTCATTTAATGTGTCTAATAATTAATTCTTATTTTAAAGCAACTTTTCTTTGATTCTCGTTTTCAACCCATGCTGTCTTGTCAGAATGTTAATAAGCTAACGCGCCCGTATTCAAATCTTGTAGAAAGAGGCAGTATTTAAGGGAAGGTTTTGGAAGGTGATTTTAGAGCGTGTTATGCCTACTTTAAGGCCACGTTGGTATAATGCATGACTAGCTATTAGATTTCTGTGGCGTTGAGCACTTCTAGCCATTAGGCTTGTTTTCTTTTACAAATCAGAGCCTTTCTGCGCATTAAATTATCCTGTGAGCCGTTAGGCTAAACTTACTGCATTTAATTTTAAGTTTATCCTTACCTTTTTGAGTTAAACAAAAAATGCTGGCTTCTGTAAGCACGAGTCGGTACCATCTGTGATTATATTAATTTAATAAAGGGTTTTTTACATTCTCTGGGCTCTGTCGTACTTAAAGACTTAAGGATAATTCCTCACACATTATTCTAGTGTCTCGTTAGTTTATGCCAGCGAAAAACACAAGCCGCTGTATACTTTAAAATGATAATTTTTTATTTGAATACTTTTGGTGATATTCTAAAGATGATTTTAAATCTTTTCTATTTGTTATTAAGTTATTAATTTTTCAATTTAATTTTCATACTGGGCAACGTTTTCTTTTCTTTCTGTTCTTTTGCTTTACATTATACCTATTTTTTGAAAAACGTGATTTTTTTCAAATATTCTGTTACGAGAAAAACGTTAACTTAGAATATCACTAATGAAATTTTATGAAATTTTCCATAAATATTCTATGAAACATTATAAATTAAATGGACTAAAAATTTAAGTTTATGCACGTATCTAAAAATTTTTAAGACAATTTTGTAAATGAAAAGAGAGAAATTTCTCGAAAATTAGTTACTGTACATACTCAAACAGGTATATTTAATAGACATTTTGCTTTAGATTTTAGTCCATTTAATTCCTTGTACCTTAATAAATATGTAGAAACATTAAGATAATTTTTTTAAAGCAGGAAAGATGAAAAATGAGCAACACCCTCGCTGGGAATCGAACCACGGACCTCTGGAATGCGCGCCCCGCGTGCACTACACTACGAAGGCCACTACAACTACACTACGAAGGCATGCTAAGAAGGTGGGAGAAGTACCGTATAAATATATGTGACGAAAACAAAAGTAAAATATTGATAAATGTTTTCATGGGAACATATCTAGTAATCCTGAAATTTAACATTTTTCTAACTCAAAATGTAAGAAGAAAATACAAAAAGGCTCTACTCTTATATGGGCCCTCAGGTCGCCAAATGCGGCGATATGTGTTGTGCCGTGGCTTTTGGCACGATTGCGTGTTCTGCGATGGTTTTGGCGGTGATGTTGGTTTCTATGGCAACCTTTTTTACGTGGATTAATTTCAGTTGTTAGTTGTTCTGTGGTGTGTGGTTTTAAATGATGCAATGAAAGAAGTGTTGTCAAAATTTTAGTCTAGTGCAACTATTTTATTTAACTGCAAATTCTACAAGTATTTAGGAGAAGACGTATTTGAATATTTATCTGTGAAACATAGTATCTATTTTGTGGATAGTGGGTCTGGCTGTCGTATAAATACGGTAGAGATTACGTGGTGGCATGTTAAGGCTACGTTACCTACTTATATTCGGAAATGCGATTTTGAGTTTTATATGGCGGTTTATATATTTGGTAAATCTTTACATTATGGTAACTTGGCGATTTTTTTGGCGAAAATTTGGCAACCAACCCTGCTACAGCAACCATCTAGTTTTGTTTTGGACGCCATTTTGTTTTCACCAAATAAAGGCTTTTTTTTTTTTTTTTTTTTTTTTTTTTTTTTTTTTTTTTTTTTTACTCAACATTTCTTCTAACAATCTGCTAGCCGAATTACGCTTATACTAGAACTTTTATGGAACAAAAATGCTTAATCATGACGAAGATATTAGGTGCGAAATTAGGAGAAAGTGCAGACTCGCAAACTGCTTCTAAGTGCTCATTAGCTAAAATCACGATCGGAATTTTCCGGAAAATGTCACATTACATGTCTCATGATCTCTTATTTCTCTGAGACAAAATAATCTGTGATTCGAACTGTGTACTTCTCAAATTATTGCTAAAGTCCTAGCTAGTAACCTTTATCGCCTTACCAAAATGTCGCCAAACTACCTGTTACCATATTCTAAAGATTAGCCATATATTTTTCCATTGTTGTTCTGAAACGGGAGAAGATGCTTTTAACAAATTTGTGGTGAAATTGTTTTGGTGATGTTTGAAATTGGTATATCTGCTGTTCGAAGAAGCATTCATTCATGGTAGGTGCATTTTATTTTATTATTTTTCTTATTTTGTAGAATGTTATGTTCATTGATTTTTTTAGTATGAATTTCTCTCGTTATTTTTTTTTTTTTTGAATTGTTTGAAATTTATTTTATTTTATTTTGTTGATTAGTGCGCAATGCCTAGATTGTGAAATTCGTAGATGTTTTTTAAAGTTTTATAAAGTTATTTTTGAAATTTATTTTTATTATGTTTATTTATTAAAGGGAGGTATGCGTAGTTCGTAGATTCCTTCGCTGCCTAGATTGTGCAATTCGTAGATGTGCAGAGGCATTCGGTATTTTTTTGGAAGCAGGAAAGATGAAAAATTTACAACGCCTTCGCCGGGAATCGAACCGCGGACCTCTGGAGTACCGGCCCAGCGTGCAGAACTACTACACTACGAAGGCACGCCAAGAATATTTTAGAAATACCTAATATACTCCCCCTTTTAAAGGGCGACTGGGGTTTTTAGGGGATCCAATCGCCCAAATCCTGGGTGAGGAGAATCATCATCCAACACCCTTTTACTTCGGGCGCCACTGCAGAGACATTAGGTTAATTAGAAAAGCCGCGAAAAATTAGGAACCGCCTTCGCCGGGAATCGAACCACGGACCCCTGGAATACCGGCCCAGCGTGCAGAACCACTACATCACGAAGGCACGCACGCTAAGAAAGCGATAAAAATACCTTATAGATGTTTTTTTAAGTTTAAACAGAACGCTGTGTATATGGTATTCTTTGAAATTTATTGTTGGTATGTTAATTTATTTAAGCTAGGTGTGCGTAGTTCGTAGATTTCTTCGCTGCATAGATTGTGCAACTCTGTGATGTTTTTTCAAGTTAAAACATATTGCTGTGTACAGGGATTCTTGTCAAATATTTTTGGTTAGAAACTTTAACGTTTTTGCTATCTAAATTTGTTATTGTTTCGGATTTTTAGCTTAAACGTGTTCAAAACGTGATTTTTGCACGCGCGAAAATCTCATTTTTGCAGACATTTCAGGCTTAAAGTTCGACATGTAGACGAAAAATTTAGGTAGTAATATGGCGGCGTGAGGGCGTATATGAGAGTAGTTCCAACAAAAATTACACTTTGATATGTTTATCACCTGTTTCTAACATTTTAAGTAGTAACTAATAATAAAATAAATAATAATTATTTAGTTGTACTATTTTCCAAAATTTGGGTGTCGAACGTTGTCGGATACCTTTACAAAATTACCTCTGAGATTTATTTAACAGAACACAAAGAAATGACATTTACTTTTATGTAGTAAAATTGAAAATTCCAACACTTAGTTTTATATTTGCAGCAACACATATTAAAATTCGTAGCTCTATAAGATTAAACTTTATCAAAGATCAGGATTTCGCAAGCAGAGAGGATTTCATAGTTTTAGAAATGAATGCAGTCAACCTTTTCTTTAGCTGTTAAGTGTTTAGTTATAGTTTACGAATAGAAAAAACCACTTTTATTCAAGTTTTGGTATTTATCAACATTTTATTTATTATTTAATTTATAAAAACACTTAAAAATAGTTCCAAGTCTAAATAAATGTACATGTTTATATTTTCGCATTTTGTAAAGGAGTGACGATATTCTAGCAGAGCCGGATTAAAACACAGAAGCATTTAATTAAAAGTTTTTTGTGCCCCTTATACATTTACATCAGTTCCCCCCCCCCCATTCCTTTTCTCTCGGTTTTGATTTAGTTGTCCCAGACATTCTATGATAAAAATAGGAATGAGAAATTTTTTGGGGTGTCTCCTTTTTTGACTACCCAAGTGCGTTTCTGTGGTGCCTACTTTTCTTGATGCACTAAACACCTGCTTATTTTGCTGAGTGGTTAATCTAGGACTGTCTTCTAGCAGTGGTGCATGTTGAGAAACAAGTTGAGAAATACTGTCATAGATAATTCACATTTCCTTCTTTGGAATCACGTAACCTAGTGTATTTTAAGAGACATTTAAGAACTTCGCAGAAAAGTTCACAACGCTTACATTATTTATGTAAGTATGGTAGTCGAGACTAAAAAGAATTTCTGAACCGTCTGAGCAAAGACGTGAGAAGAAAGGAAAACATAATTAAAAGCTGAGAGTTATTGAAGCCTGCAGCTGTCGTCACAGATGGTCAGACAGAAATAACTTTTATAATACAATGGTGAATATATTAGATGCAGCATTTGAAAGTGAAAGAAACGTTCTGGCGGAAACTGATATTTTATTGCACATCATTCTTTATCGCGATGCCTTGACAGCCATTTACAATTCTTATTTAAACCATAACATGACTAGAACAAGAGCAAATTTATATACAGAGCCACAAAAAGGGGGAAGTAAAAAAACATCAAAGCCACAAATTTAAATTAAAATAACCAGATTTTATTGGTTTGAGAATAAAAAGAAGGGGATGTTTAACAGTAAAATAATTGCAAGCGTTAGTATTTACAATATTTTATATATATCAGCTTAGGTTTGTTTGTATTGTTGATACAATTTATTCTGAGGAAAAATAGGAATTCTTCAAAAGAGATTTTTCTTTTTTCTCTAAATTTACCTCAGTCAGTAATCAAAGCAAACCTTCGGAATTTAATTTTGTGAGGTTACGTGAGTTATAAAAAAAATATGATTTCCAAAAATATTTGTTGGAAGATGATTATGAGTGAACTGCAGTTTAATCAGGTGTTGTTGTGACTAATCTCAGTTGTATGACATCCGAACAAGCCCACGGAATTCATCGCGGCAAAGAGCACAAGATCACACCTGTCGCTGGCAAGAGCCTTGAGCACCATATAAATGAAAGTATGGTTTTGCGCCATTTCACCCAATATGGAGGGAGAGCAGACCGAGGGCGGTAAGTCCGACGGTCTCCACCTTTCTTCCCCTATCACCAATTCACACGAGAGGACTCTCGGCTCGTTATATATTTAGAGTGCCCCCATTCCGAATGGACACTGTGCATTTACAGCATTCACGCCTTATCTATATGGTGCTCTGGGAATCGAATCCGGGCCTTTCTGTACGGTAGTCAGAATCACTAACCACTATCCCGTTTGTGTGGTATTTAATCAGATGTATGGACTAGATTATTTAAATTACTACAATACACTCGAGAGCTATCTGCAAAATGAGTTAGATTTATTTAATTATAACAAAGCACATAAAGGCTATTTGCGTAAGGAGAGGGATGCTTTTGTGGAGAACATTTTAATGGTTAATCCAGGCAATATTTACGCCTGCCTAATAGAAGGAATGTCTTTGCGAAGAGCGTTCTAAAAGAAACTGATTCTTATTCACGTTACACATGCGGAAAACCGCGAAAACTCTCGTGTAGCCAGCTCGTTCGCTGGGTTTTGACCCTTAGTCCACCAATCACCACTCAGCGATTTTACTACTCCTATGTTGATGCGCTTGCTATTCACTTGTATGTATTATCTGCTATCATTGTCTACATGTTCGCCTCATATATTATAAGGTATTTCTCCCGCCTTCTTAGCATGCCTTCGTGGTGTAATGGTCAGCACGCTCGGCGAGTATTCGGCAGATCCGTTGGTTCGAGTCCCGGCGAGAGCATTGCTCATTTTTCATCTCTCTTGCTTTAAAAAGTACCTAATGTTTCTACAGTAGCATTATCCATAGCTTTAATTCATTTTGTTGCATAATTTTTAGTTGCTTAGTTGTTATTAACACTAGAAGTTTGTTATTATCTACGCAAAATGGAATTTTGTTCGAGATGTCCTTTCAAACAAAAGCATTTTTAACCTTTTACATCTCTAAAACAAAAAATTGACTTTATATATCATTAAATATATGACTCATATATATATAGATGACACTAATAATTACTTTTTCATTTTTATCCATTTGAAATAAATTATTTTTTTATTTAGAGATAAAGGTTCGTTGAAGATTTCATTGAAAATAACATGATTATTTTATGGTGAATTCTAATATTATATCTCTCATGTTGTTGTACTAACTAAAACCGGTTGCGTGAATTCCTGATTAATGGTTAAACTATTAAATCATTTAAAGTGCTTTGTCATATTTATATGAATACGTTGGTTTAAACATGCATTAAAATATGTATGGCGTTAGAAACATCTTTTATTTCTTACAGTAATACTTGTAAATGTTCATAATTATTATAGTATTATAAATTAAAAGTATTTTAAATTACATCAATTAAATATACAGTGACTTCCAAAAGTTAAGCACGACACGTTAAAATCAATAAAAATGGAAAAGTAAAGCTTTAATTAACATCAAATTTCCTATGAAGTGACCAAATGTATTTATAGATGAAAGAAAACAAGTGTTATATACAAAGATGAAAGCAATATTTAATTTTCGTTAAATTATATGATGACATCACATTTGGGTAATTAACAAACTGATGTTTAAAGCTGAGAAAAAAACTTACAACGATAAAGTGTGTAACAACTCCGGACCTTTATACAAACTTTACAGCGACTGCCCATGCTTTCAAGGAAGTATACATCATCGCAGACGCTAGCAATGCCCATTCCTCCAGTAAGGTAGTTTCCAAATGTCTGAGACTGGCTGAGGAAGGTAAATAGGCAGAAACAGTCTCAAGATATTCATTAAAACCTTTTCTAGGGAACTGAGACATATATGTCCCGCAAGTTCACTACTTTAAATGTATCTCAAGAAATATCAGTAAATTATAAAGATTTAAAATTTACTTTTTAATATGGGAGTAGGAAGTGAAAGACCCTGTTGATTTCTTTTTGTGCCCCTTCCTGTTAAAACAGCTGATCAAATGGCCCTTAATACCCATTATATTTTAATATAGTTTTAAACCGCTACTTTCTGTCGCTTTGATTGCCACTGGAAATCTCAAAATTTCACGTACTTGAGGGCTTGAATTCTTCAAAAGGATATATGAACCTCTAACAGTGCATATCAAACTGCTCATTTAACAGAAACTGGAGTTAATAGATTCCAAAAGTAAAATTCCAACGAGGTCAAAAGGGCCCACCAGCGGCCGAGCGGTAAAGTCGCTGAACACTGGTAGTTCGGTCCGAGGTTCGAATCCCGCAAACGGGCTGGCTGCATGGGAGCTTTCGTGGTTTTCTTTATGTGCAACGTGTATACAAGCCAGTTTCCCTTAGAAAATCCTCCACGAAGGTATCCCTCCCCTTACGCAGATAGCCCTCGAGGCTTTGCCATAATTACACTAACCAAACCAACCAACGAGGTCAAAACGAATTTCCTCGTAACTTGGAAGAAACGAACTTACTTATCTTGAATTTAAAAATTTCCTGACATCTCTGCTTATTAAAAATATATAATGATAAAATAAATTAATGCTGAATCGCTACAGGTAAGCAAATACAAAATATAGAAAATAACGGTATTTAGCGATGCAGCGCTTCTTTTCAGTGCATCGCGAAGCAACTAAAATTTCACATTTCTGTTCCACTAGCTGCTAAATGATTGATTCCGAGAACGAAAACCTAATAAATGAATGCGAAATATAAACTAATAAATGGCATATGGAATCTTAATTTGGAAATATATATTATTTATGAGCTTTATTTATTTAATTTATTATTTGTGTTCCCTCACTGTTTATTATTTGTGTTTTGATTTGTGTCCCCTCACTTTTACAAAAATTGTCACGAGAAAAAATATATACTTTTCTGTCAATAAGTGTTAACGTAATGTGAAGGCCTAAATAGAAACTAAACAAATTTAATCTTGGTATCAAAATTGTGCAATGAATTATATCATCTCTTTCCTCGTGCGTGCTCTTGCGGTATACATAGTTAATACGTTAATTAGTTATTCCAATTAATGCTGGAATCCTGGCGAAGACACCGTTAGTTTTTCGCGTTTCTCGCTCCGAAGACTGCATTAGCCTCAACAATGCCGCCAGAACTAAAATGTCGGAGACGAAAACTAGTCACTAGCTGGATCTCGCGCCTCTCTCCATTCGCTCTTTAAGTCAACGAGAATTCAAAGAATTATCGCATACACTAGCGTATGATTTCGTGGTGTAATTGGATAGCATACCCAGTTGAAAATTCATAAGATTCGTGGTTCGAATACCGGCGAGGTCATAATTGATTTTTAATGAGTCTTGCACCCAAAATCCTGACAATTTCTACAAACAATGTAGGAAATGCTTTACACAAAAATGAATAAAATTATGGTGGTGATTAATATGACAATAAAAATGCCCAGTTTAAATTAAAGACATAAGTAAAAAAAAAAAAATCATTAAATTAGCGATAACAACATATGCTGCGGAGAAAAGTAAATAGTTACAGCAACATTCGTCGCGGACAGATAATTTTTTTTTTCTATTTTTAGCTTCTAAAATGCACTTAAACACTTCTTGACTGGGTACATGCAGCCTCTTTTGTAGCCTATAAATTTTCTGCATACATCGCGTATCGACATGGGGATTTCTTCCCGAGTTGCTCAAGTAATTCTTTGTACATTTGGCTCTTTGCAAGAAAACTGAAGCATGAACTCATTTGTTAATATCAATAACAATTTTACTATTTGTTAAAATATATTATATATATCAACAACAGAATTTACTAGTCATATTGAAATTTAGATATACAACAAAATAGCGAAGCTCATCCTATTTGGGTCTCCGAGATGCTTCGGTTACAGGTACGAATTCCAAAGTTGGATTTGGGTGAATTTAAGCTGTGAACGTCCTGTAGTCATATTCAAGCAACGCTTAAACAACGCCAATTTTACGTGACAGTTATTGCACTGGTTTTTGATTAACCATATACTGCATTTATGGTGCAGGTAAAAATTATTAAACCAGTTATGTTTTTTACAAATCTACACTGGCGATGAAGAATCAAAATTTGATAACTGTAAATGACAGTAGTTCGTGTAACAAATTAACTGCAGCAACAATTTAATTAAAAAAACTTGTATACGAAATAATTAATTGGCAAGCACCAACGTAAGCGTAACAACTTTAAAGCATTGATTTCTAATTTCGGGATTGGCTTGTTTATTCGGGTTAATATAAAGCTCTCTAGAGCTAACTGTCTAAGGGAAGTGATGACTTCGTGAAGGATTTTTAATAGAAACTGTCTCGTATACATGTTACAAATATGGAAACAACAAAAACTCTTACACAGCCATCCCATTTGCCGAGATTTGGCAAATTTAGTGAAACGGTCGAGGAAACTTTCGACAAAACAGTGAAATCACGTACGTAAAGCAAAAATCTTGTCAGAAAGTTTTCCTTTGGAAATTAAACATTTTTCTATAGATTATCTATAATCCTTTATATAAGCTTAATTTTAATTATTTTTATAAGGGAATACAACCAGTTTATTTTTATTTATTTATTTTTTGCAAACCTGTTTAAAATTCAGAGTTGAGATTTATCTCATTAAAATTTTCCAGAAACCAATCGAGGACAAAGAAAATCCTCCATGGAGGTATCCTGTTCCTTGGCGGATATTTTTGTGGTCATCACCATAACCTAAGTAAAATAAATAAATAAAATAAATATAGGTCAAAATGATATCAGCAACTAACAAACAAACGAATAAACAAAAATTTATTGCTTGAAGCATAATATTCTTATTTCATTACAGAAAACTGCTAGTTCAGATACTTAAAAATATTTACAGTCTAAAAGATTTATTTATCTTTTTCTCTTACTTTCCCTTTAAAAAGCACTCCTTCCTTTTACTGATTGGCTGAAACCGGTGCAAATTTCAGTGATATGACAATTTGCAACTATCACAGATTTCAGAGTGAATTTCACTATCACATTTAATCGGATTCTTTAAGTTGCTGTTATATTGCTTATTAATGAAGTGTGTTGGAAAATATGATGACTAAGGAAAAAATGAGGCTGTGTTACTTCATTTATTTATTACTCTCTGTTACCATTTATTATTTCTACAGATTTTAGAGAAATATGATTACTCGTAATATGAGAAAAGTTTTAGTCCATTTCTCGTCTATTTCAGATTTTCGTTCACACCATTTTTCACTATCACACCCAACAATTTTTTCGGCTTGCATATTCCGTAAGCAACATTTCATAATAATTCATATGATTTAATCACAATGATAATTTTCCTATATGAAATGCAGCTGGAATATGAAGAATTCTTTTTGTTACCCGAGAGTGATTTTTTAAAACGCTTAGCTAAGTAAAATGTACGACTATCTGAGTAATGAATGTATTTCTGTTCCGATTCCAAAAAAAGTATCTTTATAACTACATAAAGTATTACAAGAAAAGTTCATGTCTACTTTTTAGAAAATTCGAGAAATATTGACAGATTAAGTGACATGCAGTCTACTTCAGATTAACTGGAACAATTCCGTAGGCGACGCCCTAGGTTAACGGTTAATCCGAGGATAGCTAAGGGAGGGAAAATAGGAAAGAGGTATTATCTGTATTATAATTAAGAGTTACATTAAACGACAATTATTGTTATGTGTTGTTATGAATTTTGTATAACCTATATTCCGCCGTATAACGCTCACTTTTAATACCAAAAAAATAAGATCGAAATTGACGGGTGCGCATTATACGCCGGATATGAAAGTGATACACTTAAAAATAAGCAGAAGATGAGCATACAAAAATTAGATTTCTACGTATACTTAAATGTTATTTGTTTAAAAGAAATGACGTATCTTATGATCTTAAACATTTTCAATATCGGATAGCATGAAAAGTTCATCATATTCGTCTTCCGTTATAGCTTCAGGTATACCATCGAATTCTGTTTTCGTCTTAACCGTCACTGTTTATGGTGATCCATAAATAAGTAATCTTCTTCCATTCCATCTAGATTGTTAGACATCCTACACTTTTTAGATGACTTTTGAAATTACGTTCGGTTTAATTTCTTTCCATGTTTTTATTACCCACTCACACACTACTTCAGGACTGGTATGACGCATTTGGCCACCTTTTGTAAATATTTTTCACCTACTAACATCCATGTATTCCATTGTTATATATTTTATTTTAATGTTTTATTAATACACATATCTAAAGACTGAACTGAATGCGTTAATCCGTCTGGAATAACTGCCATGTCTATAATGCATTCTTTCAACAATTTCTTCGTATTGTCTACTATATCGAATCTGAAGAAATCCTAAATTAAAAGACTTTCTGGATTCTTTAAGACAACAGGATGTTTTTACCAAACATTTCTTATCCACAATGTCACACCGATCTCATCTATTGTTGAATATGAACGGAAACACCATTTGGGAAATTATTTTATATTATATTTCGGCGTGGTCTTTTTTTTTTTTTTTTTTTTTTTTTTTTTTTTTTAATAATTAAAAATAACTACGGGTTTTAATTTTGCACGTCTGCTAAGTAGAAAAGCACGACGGCGAAGTGAGAGTATTCGTGACCTATTGTTTTTATATGAACGATTTTTGTTCCTTTCACATCAGTTGTTTTATTTCCTATCATGTCAAATATTACTAGGATTTCATCCATATTTCCAGTATGTTACAATAAATAATTTTTTGCCTGCGTAGGTCAATAACATACTTCTGGAAACTTATCAATTTGTTGCCCAAATCTTTAGGAAATCTTTGCGAAACTTTTTTCTCATAGAACTATATTATTCCGTTCCATAAATCGACTACACCAATTCTAAGTTCCTTTAAAGTTTTCATTTTCATGTGGATTCTTTTTGGCCCACATTAACGTACGCTGTTTCTTGTTGCAATTAATCTCTTATGACGACATTTTAGGACCCAGTTCTCAACACTTTGTACTGGACTTTACTCCTTACGACTTTACTCCTTTACGAAAAGCACATTTATTCTTTGGCATATGTAACATGGTGTTTTCTACATCGGGAGTTTTCACCAACGCCAAACGTACTGAAAGCACGATTTCCATTTTTTTTTTTTTTTTTTTTTTTCACAAGCGAAACGACATTGCATTTGAAACCAACATTGTGTTTCTTTCGTTTGACAGGAGCCTTATTTATTTGTAAAAGGAACACTTGACCAACAGTATTATTTCAACTAAAGCAAATACGACTTACTAAAGCATTTGACGTTCACTTCAAAATCGCGGCTTCAAGTGACTACATCTTTTTCTATGTAGAGAAATATGATGTCATACAGCGATAGCAGCACCCTCACCTGAAGTAAAAGTTAGTTAGATGTTAGATGCCAGACGGGAATGGCGCATTAAGCCATACGCTTTGATTAGCAGAATTTTTCATATGTTGATTCATTAACTAAGTAATTCTACATATTGTAAATAAATATTTAACTTAACCTTGTCGAATATAGATCAATTATAGATATAGATATGATGTACTTCATATAGAAAGATAGATTTTAGATACAGTAAAAGTTTCGACTCGAAACAGTAGCCCTTTCGCGACCCTCCAGTCATTTGTAGCCATCCGACTCCTAATTCCTCGAATTCATTCGGGTCGGAAGGGCGTTCTTACCTTGAATTATGTCCCACTTTTATCGAAACTGGGGAATAACATTCTTGTGCACAGCTGAATTGAATACAGCTCAGTCTATTTTCAGAATTATTTACTCCCTCAACCATTTCCGTTATATACATATTGTTCTTTTCAGGCCCATATCACACGGCGTTTCTTTCACACGAACAACTGTTTCGGACAATTTTTCTGCTTGGTTTACTATTGAAAGAAAGACTTTTTCCTTCCTTTCCAAAAAATTGCAATTTTTTCGTTTTCAACCAATCAGCTTCGAATGCTATCAGCTTGTTTGTAATGGGGAACCAGTTTTCCCCGTGTTAACCCCAAAGCGATTTATTGTGACAAAGCAGAAAAATTGTTCCGTACAGTTGTACTTCCGAAACAAACCGACGTGTGATAGCAGCCTTATACGCCAGAATATATAGCATATAGAAGAATTATATGTGAAATTGTACTATCTTTTGCATAAAGCACCATGAAGTGTTTGAAAAAGCGAAGCTTTGCCGGTTATAAGGGCAATAAGGTTACAGGGGCAAGTCTATTTAACACTGATGTAAATGACTACCTCGCTAAACTGGAAAGATATCACCAATTTGGCGTTGGTTTTGACGACTAATGTTTTACCAAAATTTGGAGAGAAATCGCCAAATATGACGACCATTTAGCAACATTGGGCCGGTCCTTGTATAACTGTAATTTGTCCCTATATGTAACTGTAACCGTATCCGGCCCTTATATGTAACTTTATATGCATTTGTCTTTCAGTAACTTTCAGAAGTGGAAGACACTAGAGATTTCTTGGCGGCAGGAAGGGAAATCTATATAAGTCCGGTCGGAGAATCAGTCTCAATTTTAGCTTAGAGTTAACTTCGAAGTACTGAGAGATCTTCCGTGCGAGCTTCGCTGTTTGGATGAGCTTTGCGTTGTTTTGAATGTTACTGGTAGTTTGAAATGATAACTGCTGATTGTGCTGTATGCTACTGAAAGCGTTGTACGTGTACTTTTGAGAAAAGTTCCAGAAATGTAAAGCGTTTCGTTTGGCTAAATGAATTTTATGAAGCTATCATTAATTCTGTGTTCATTCAATCCATGACGAACCCGTACGTACGCAACAGTATATTCAGAAAGTTTAATTTGGGGAATAAATACATTTGGTTAAATTAAATAATATTCGAATTCGAAAGTGCAAGCGCACTTTCTTTCATTTTCCATCTTTCTTCTTCACTTCACGGCACACATGCTGTTCGTTTTTATTCACATTTTGTGATTCGATAGAAAATTAATAACTGTAATATAATTCCTTTTTAAGACTGAGCAATTTACTTTTGTTAGATAATTTAGCATGCGCAGTCTGTATTAAATTCGTATTCATTTACGCACTGTTGTGTATAAAATCAATTACAACTAAAATACATATAAATCCCCTGCTATCACTGCTGTATACCTACACATATCCTTTTTTTTTTTTTTTTTTTTTTTTTGTGTGTGTGTGTGTGTGTGTGTGTGTGTGTATTTTCCATAAGCAATTCTGGATCACACTGATGATCTGTGATAGCAAATTTTCCTTCCCTCAAAACAAACTTTTGTTTATACAGAGCCTGGTTAATCCGCTTCTGAATAATCGGGACTTGACTATACTAGTCTGAAACCGAACTCTGCATTTAAATCCGAGATACACCCTCACAATTTGGTATTTTCGGTCATCTCAACGTAAATGCTTATAAATAATGAAAAGATTAAAATTCCAAGTATCACCTTTAATATACGGTATTTCGTCAAGTATTTTTAGGTCCTGAAAATTTTAAGGGGAAGAAAAAAAAAAAAAAAAAAATGCGCATTACATTCCCCTTCCTCTATTCTAGTATATATTTTTTTACTCTGAGCACTAAATTTATTAGTGAATTGGTTATTTTTATATTTATTCAATGTATTCAGTTTGTATTTGCATTTTTATATTTGCATTTCATTAATTTTATTTTCCCTTGCATTTATTATCTGAAACGTATTTTGCGCTAATTCTTGTTTAAATTACACGAACGTGGTAGGTGTTCTCATACTTAACGAAGTTTTCAAATATGTGATTTCACCTTACTTCTGTTATTTACGTTCCAGCTAATTGTAGCCTTGTCTAGTGTTCGATTTCTCAAAATCTAGGGCTTTAATTCTCCTCTTTCTGCTTCGTTCTTCTGATGCCCCTTTTTGAAAACTGCAATGAAAACTTATTCATGCGAGATGCTCCTGGAGCTTTACAAGATAACTGAGCCGGACACATCTCACGGCTCAGTTACCATCAGATATTGTTATATTAATAGTATTATGTATTCTTATTAGAATGTAAATTTCGTTTAAATTAATAATATTGTGAAAGTTACCAGTAGTTTTCCCATGGCTACTTTTCATTTGTTATGTTCTTCCCGTAACCTTGTTTTTCAAAAATTCAATTACTTGCATAATTTTCCCCTCTCGAATTTCGGGTGGTAAAATTAGTTAAGAAAAGGAAAAAGAACCCAAGGAAGTATATTTGAATTTCAAAGAAGACTTTATGAAATTAATAATTTTTTTCCATTTTCTCAATAAAAACTGAGCAAAAAATGTCATTTTTAACAAGCATTAACACCAATTTAACAAATTGTCAAGAATTTCCAAATTCTTCTATTATTGAAACTTTTGCAGAATTTTTTTCTGTACTTTAGCAAAGTTAATAGTCAGGTCCTAATTGCTTTTTTGATAATTACAGAATGAAGTTGATTTTCCCCGATATTCAGAGAATGAAATGACATCAAATACTACGAGTAACGGTGTTTAACAAAATGCTTTGCTTTCACAAGAACTGAGAATCCTTGAAATAGTAATTAATTTATTTCTAAAGTTTTGAGGTTTCCTTTTTAAAAATTCTAGAAGGTCCTGGGATCCTAAAAAAAAAAAAAAAAAAAAAAAAAGAAAAGAAAAGAAAAGCATATATTAATAATGAGGGGGGAAAATCTATATGAGGCAGAAATGATCACGTTAAAATTATATTTGGAAGGCTTTTCTTTTAAGAGGCCAAGCTGACATGCCTTTTAATGCATGGCTCATTTAAATATCATATAATCTGTATTACAAATCACAATATAATTTATTAACTACATAAATGTAGTTTATATGTCAGTTTCAGAATATCGTGACTGACGTATCGCAAAAAAAGCAAGATCGCAATAAAAACAGTTAAGTTGTTGAACGCAGTCTTTTTTTTGGGGGGGGGGGGCTCCCGAATGCATATTTCACAAGTGCACATCTGTGTAGCCACCGAGGGAGTGGCTTTTAGGATAGACCAATGGGCATCCAGTAATATTTCTGTCATGTCATCTGACCTTTCGCGTGTTTTAAGATTTAAGCAAGATGGTTGAAAATATTCTGCTACGCAATTTTCTGTACAAAATAATTAAAGCATAGTCGAGTTCTTCTGAAAATTTGCATTGCAAAGTTAGATCAAATATAAGCAATTGGGAAGATTTCACTACCTGGTTGAAAGAATTTGAAATAAATACAAACACATGTTGGATACTCCGCAAAAATATCCATGTGAAATATTAATTAACTGGTAAATACGATGAAGAAAGAAATATGTGAGAAAATGTTTACACCAATTATATATGTAAACAGAAGTCAGTACCTTTTTTTGGAGTTTATATGAAAAAGATGTCGTATAATAATAGCCAACGCAGAATTTTATTCAGAGTGAACTTAACTAATTTGCATTCGTATACATTTAGTGTGTTAAATTTCACATTTAATAACTGCTCACTCTTAAATGTATTGTCTACAGAAGAAATACTCATCGAACAGAATAAATTTATCTTATTCACAATGAATATATTCAATTTATTCACATATAACTTTTAATGTTAACAATGGATATAATCAGATCATGCACAATATGTATTTTGAATCTTACACTTTAAACATCAAAAGAATGCAAGCACTGAAATAAGAAAACACTAGATTCATTCATTACAAGACTTCCAGTCCTTCTCAGCTTAATTAAAAAAAAAAAAAACTATACACTTGAATTCTCTTAATCCACAGGTGTTAGTAAATGTATAATATTCGAGGCTAACTGTAGCTTGAGTCATTTTCTCGATGTAAAAAGCGATAATACGCCGTTAACATCAATCCAAATATTAATGCGTGATAAAAATCGAGAAAGTGAAATGTCAGGCATTCATTAAACTCACTAACGAAAGCACTACGAGATTTTCTACTATTATGCCATACATTTATAACTGCGAAACAAATGCAAATTAAAACATAAACAATGTACGCTCACATGCACGAAGATTTAGCATCACAAGAGCAATAGAAGCTCATTGGTCCATTTTCGAAGCCGCTCCCTCAGTGGCTACCCTGATGTGCACTTGCGAAATATGCCTCCCGAATGCCTCACGTGGCTCACCCGTTGACAGATATACATGATTCAAATGTCTCATTCTGTGCAGTGCAGTTTATCATTGTAGGTATATCGGTTTATCATCCGTTACTGGTCATGCGTATAGGTAGGCGAGTGGAGTGTAAAAGTTAAAATTTACGGAAGTAACAGAAAGAAGGAAAGAAAGTTGTATCGATGGAACAAAAACTTGTGACAATCAAGAGAATAGACAAGGGAGAGACAATGCAGGAGGTAGATGACGACTTTGGCATTGGAAGGGTAACAGTAAGAGACTAGAAAAGAAAACGAATAGAAAAAGGAAAATTGTGAGTTTCAAGAGTTATGGAGTGTGCATTTAAAAAAGAGAAAAATGATGAAAAAACGTAAGTGAAGCGCTGTATGTTTATACAATTCAGGACAAACGTGTGCCTGTTACAGCTTGGCTCGACCGATGGAAGAAACGCTACGGTAACCGTCAGTTAAGTGTTTGCGGTAAAAAAGTACCACCGAATTTTGAAGAAATGGATTAATTTAAGAAACCTTTCAAGGAATTAACTGAAACTGAAAGCCTAACGGATGATCAGATATTTAAATGTTGTGAGAAAGGTCGTAGTTACAAATTGTTACCTAGTAAGAGTCTGGCGGCCAGAACTGAAACAACTGCCCTTGCCTATAAGCGTCGCATGGAAAGGCTGACAATTTTACCATGCAGTACTGTTATAGCAAACCTCAAAAGGATCTTGTAATGAATAGAAAGCCTCCAAATCCTAGATTCTTTAAAACAGTTTTAAAAAGCATTATTCTTGTAAAATATGATAGTCAGAAATGTGCATAGATGAACAGTGAAACTTTTAGACAATGGTTCTTTAAGGAACTCATTCCTTCAACAGAGAGAATTTGAAAGAAAATAATTTACCCAAAAAAGTTTCTCTGTCGCTAGGTAATGCTCCAACTCATCCTAGATGTTGGCATTAAGGTAATGTTTATGCTCCCGCCTTGTAACCGCCATATAACAACTTATGAATCAAGGCGATTAAAAAGGAACTATTGCAGTAAGCTACTGTCCACAGGGATAAAAGAAACTGAAGAAGGACAAGACGTAACTAAGAAATTAAAACGTATCCATATAAAGGATGTTGCTTATTGGAATGCACGGGCCTGAGCTGATGTAAGGATTACAACAATTGCCAAATCTTAGAAGAATCTGCAAGGTGATGATGAAAGTATTAAAAACGGAAAGTGCAGATGAAATGAAAAAAATTACCTTTAATGAAACATAATCTGGGATGTGAAGATGGATCTTTACAAGAAACCGAAATTAGAATTAAGGATGATGATAAATATGAAATAACTGATGAAGAAACTGTCGCTCTTGTCATTTGCGATGAAAATGAAATTGAAGATGAATATGAAGCATTAACTTTCACATTACGAAGGAGTTAAGTCTGTAGAAACTCCAGTTAAATATATTCATCAACAAAAAGAAGCTACAGAAATTGAATAAAAAATTTCTCTCCAACATCACAAGCCTAAACTTTTAAAGTACCGCACATACTGTATTTAACTTCAGACAGTTTTAAACGTCTGTAAGTTCAGTTTTTTAGTTAATGTTTTCTTTTATGTTATAAAACGCCTCTTAGGGTCTACCTCGGCGTGGTGGAGGAGAGACAATGTTTCCCGCAGAGGAAGTGGTAAATGGGTGCGTCACCAAGTTGAAGGTGGCGTCCCAACATGTGTGGCATAAGCACATCTTGGTGATACATTTAAGACTTTGCTTGCAAAGACGTACTCGACAATGAACATACTGTTTCGGTTTGGCGATGTCGTCTTGTCGAGGCAGGCCTGAGTGAGCTTTACAGCTCGGTGATACTCATGTTGCTTTTCCAATATCTTGTTATATTGTAAAGCATGATTATTATGCTCGTGATGTAAAAAATTATAATATAGTTTGACGCTTAATAGGCCTTTTTTGTAACACCTCCTTAATACCCTACACTTCCTCTTATCTGACGTTCCGCCAGTTTATCTCAAATAAGCGAGGCTCTACTGTATTTCCTCTGAATGTCCCAATTATGTTATATGGATAAATGACTTTTGTATCAAATATATTATTGTTTCGGGATTTAAATTTCTTCCCAAACAGGGAAGTAGTGCGTAAAAGAAAAGTAACTTATATAAATAACTTATTTGTTTATTTGGTCAGAAGACTTCCGCCTATTAATAAATATTATTGTTCGTCCCGGAAGAGATGTCTCTCTGATGGAAAATGTTTGTTTATGGTTATGTGATAAGACTCTTGTAAATTTAGGGCGTGAAGGTAGTTCACACTCATCTGTCTCTTTGACGTTTACATCATCGGATGGTTTTGAGATACAGAGCTGTCTTATATAACTATTTTGCCTTGCCTTTTCTACGCAGCATTTTATCGCGATATAGGTCAATGTCCTTTATAGCAGAATAATGTACTGAGAAGCAAGTTTAAAGAGAGGAATTGTGCTTTATAACTTGTGTAAACAAATGAATCTTTTTATAAGCATATTGTATAATACTGGTTATGCATAATTTTTATATTAAATCAATTATTTAATTAAATTTAATTAAAAATGACATTCCTTTTAAGCTGGAAATAAATGCAAAATATAATTAAGCTTTCAATAAAAATCGGAGAATCAATAAAACACAAAATACTAAGTTAGTCATAAATATCAATAATGCATTAAATACATAATCCTTTAAAAATTTCAAATGTATAACCTTTATTTTAAAAGACGTAAACCGAGAAACGAAAATTTATAATTTTGATTTAATTCTGTCATTCTGAATAAGTTTTCAATAATGAATGCTACTTGCATCTTAAATTTCTTTATTTATTGCTGTTCCAAAGCATTTACTGTAAATTTTTAAAATGCAATATCTGCTTGTCTAAGAAAGGATTTTTGAGATACATGGATACCTAGCATTAGCATGCTATCTGAAATTACAAAAACAATTCTGATTCTTACTTATAAATAATTACATGTTAAAATTATGCACAGGGAATTCATTTATATGTATAATATGTTTACCGATATATATAAATTAGATAACACATACAAAATAATCTTTATTTTTGCACTACGAAAATTTAGTCCCTCCAGAATCTATTTTTTCCTCCTCATGCATAGAAATATGTTTTCATTTCAAGATCCTTTGAACTTCTTGAAATAAATGGCAATGATACTTATGATAAAGCAATGACGTATTTTAAAGGTGTTTCCATCAGATATGGTTATTTTTATATGTGTGTTTCAGCAAATCTTAAAAATTGCCTACATAACCAGTCTTATTTTTTGAAGTGCTGATTAAAATACTAATGCACTGGATTTTAAAAGTTAAGCTCGGAATATAAATTAGCAATTTTCGAAAGCGTAGCTAAATTTGAACGCCTGAAAATAGCTGCGGTAGCAGGTGACAGTACATAAATATCGTAAATTACAACCAATCACAATTAATTGTCCGAATATATGGCTAATTCAGGCAGTCGTTGAAGATTCTAGTATTTTGAAGGGACTGCGGAGGTTCATTTTGATAAGGAGTATTTATAAATCTGGTAGGATAATTTTTGATCATAGGCAGAAAGTGAGCGCTGGCGTAGTGTCGGACGCATCGAAGCACGAAAGTCAATCAATCATAGATGTTGCTTTTTCCTTCGGCGTTGATTATTTGCTAATTTCTGAAATGTGAAATTCCAAGCCACTCAAACAATTGTATGGAGATCTGTGCCCTGTCGAGCAAGGGTTACCACCCCTTCTGAAGATCGGTATATACAGTAGTCAAGCGGAATTAACCAGCGTTCTTCACAACTGTTACATCCATGATTGCAGCGTCACTTTCGTAAGACAATACCTGCCAGTGATGTGTACCGAAGTCTTCACACGAAGAGACTATGCGCCCAAACGTTTGCGTTCTACTAATCCCCCCTTCAATCCAGAAGGACAAAGTAAAACTGGTGTCGTAAACATCTCAGTTGGACTGCCTCAGATGGCACAACATCCTATTCATGGACCAGTCCAGATTTGGCCTAGAATCATATGATAAGCATGTAAGAGTCTGTACAGAACAAAGCACACGGAATAAGGTCAAGAATATCATTCGATAACCACACATTTAGAGGCGGCGACATCATAGAATTGATTGAAATTTTATTGGGCTATCGCACCCAGGTTCACATTTTTCAAGACGGCCTGTGACGATTGCGCGGTTTTGGGATGAAGTTCTTGTTTTGCATCCCATTGTTTTGCATCCCAATTTACGCTGCAGCAATTTGTCCTGATTTGCTCCTTAATGGATCATTAATGCCCACCCCCATCGAGCCAGTATCGTTAACCTTATCCCGGGGGCTATAGGGACCAATTTTTTATGTATTAAATGTGTTAACAATAATCAAGTAAATGCCCGAAATCATTGCTTGGTAGAAAAGGATTAAGTTGGAAGAAAAACATGTCAGTTTGAAATTAGGCAAAAAAAGCAACTGTACGTTGATGTAGATTTTTAAATAAAACTTTACAATCTGAAGCGAACCAGGAAAATAAGATTCCCATTTTAGGGAAGAAAGGAATGTTACCAAGATTTCCCCTTCCGAGCAAAGCTCTGATATTCTTTCTTTATTACTTACTAGAAACGCTCCGAGCTTTCCCCCCCCCCCTTGGGCACTTATATATTAAGCGCAATTTGGCATTATGGCACAGTTTCGAGATTCTTACAGACAAAAGAAAAAAGTGATGGCTTATAATTGCAAAAAGTATTTTATTAGATGCATGCATATTATTATACACTATTACCATTACTATACATATTTTAATCTATACTGTAAATTAATCAGTAAACTTAGCTAAAGTTGTCTTTCCTTTTTTCTTTAATCAATCAATAAACTTACTTAAAGCGGTCTCTCCCCCCTTTTTTTTTCTTTCTTAGAACCTTCCTTTCCACTTTAGTAAAAAAATCGTAGAGATCGCTGCTTTAAAAATAGATACAAAATATTTATTCTTATTCATGTTTTTGCTGTAAAATACTTTATTACAGAAGAAATTTCATTTGTGCCACTGCAGGCAAATACCGCCAGTACATGTTTTAAAATTGATTCCATCACGAATTATCCATAAAAACTCTAGGAATACAAAAAAAAAAGGAAAAAGATCTCACGAATATATTGAAGAACTATTTGCACATGGTTGCCAAATTTTAGCACATTCTGGGAATTTCGCGACTCCTTTCAAAGTGTCTACGCTAATATTCAAAAACCTTTTCATGGTAAACTTTGGATGTTAGTGGGCCCTGCAGTAATAAAAAACGAGGGAATGCAGCAAGATCTAATAAACCTACGAATACCTACCATGAAATAAACCTACGCATCTCGGCAAAACAAAGTACCTTTTTTTTTTTTCCAAATGGATTGAGATTATTTTTTTCACTATGCACAGAAGCATTTCAGCTTAGCATGGGTAGACAGCATTCATTTCGAAGGTGTTTAGACTTAGTTTCTCTTCTTCAGAAGCAAAATATTTTTTACGTAGTTGGGAAGAGCGACTAATCTCAGTCTTCCAGAAATCGAAAAGTCTTCAGTTAAATCTTTCTCACAACCAAGGTTTTATTACTCCACTCAATAACAGCTAAGAAAGACACCCCTTGTAACTTAGGACTTTGCAGACCCACTGATAGGTCACATAGCATCTCCTATACCTCATGACTGCACTGAGTCTTTTTTTTATATCAATATCCGTTCTAATGTAAATATAATGTTACGAATTTTTGTATATATGCAAATAATTTTAGTGAAGTTATGTTTAAAATTATAGTATCTTTTCTACAACGCAACATGAAATTCTGAAGAGTCGAAACTTGTCCAGAAAAATAAGATTACAGGCACAAGTCTAATTAACATTGAGGTAAATGGCTATCTCGCTAATTTGGCGAGATATCGCCAAGCTAACGGTGATTTTCGTGACTAATTTTTGTCGTCAAATTTGACGAGAAATCGCCCGACAAACTTGGCGACCATTTGGCAAGATTTGTATCCAGTCCTATTATAACTAAGTGATACTGTAATTCACTCCTATATGTAACTGTAATTGCATCCGGTCTTTATCCTAATCGTATATGCCTTCCAGTCACTCTTTAGATGCGCTTTGCATTGCGTGTTGTTTAACGTTCTTAGCAGTTTGAAGTGTAACTTCTCATTTTGTTCTGTAATACTGAGATGAGCTGTACGATTATTTTTGTGGAACGCTCCAGAACTGTAAAGCTTTCCTTTTGGTAAAATAAATTTTATCAAGCTATCATCAGTTCTGTGTGCCTCGAATCTATTACGAACCCGTAGGCACGCAACAATACGTATATACATACTGATAAAAATATTTGTTTGAACGAGATTGAAATCACTGCGAAGGCAGCAAGTTGTGGATAATAATATAATCCTTAGTGTTATGAAATGTCCAGGCGCGGTGAGGTAGCTTTCCCGCATAGCAGGTTTAGGGTTGCCATAAAATGGCTAGGGAAGGCAAAGCTGCCACATTTGGCGAAATTTCGTCTATTTGGCGATATTTGGCGACAAAATTGGCGAATGTTTCTAGCTTAGAATGTTTTTGAACACAAGCCGAAAGCTATATAAACCCTGCTGATCCGCAAACTCCAAGACCACATCCCTTTCATAGAAGACTGGTGCAAAAAGTGGGAAGTACAAATTAATGCATCCAAGTCTCAACTACTCATCATCAGGAAAAAGAAAAATAAAAAGAACCTCAAGAGGCAACTCCTATTGTTTAATGAACCCATACCTGTTGTGAAACATGCTAAGTACTTAGGAGTTACCCTGAATAGTAAAATGACATGGACTAACCACATTAATAATGTGAGAAATAAAGCCATCTATGTAATGAAATGCTTGTATCGTATGTTAGGACGCTTTTCAAAACTTGATCTCACCAAAAAGAGATTATCTCTCAACTATTCGTCCTATCATGACGTATGCCTCACCAGCCTGGACTACTGTGACTAAAACTGACTTGAACAAGCTTCAGGTTGTGCAAAATCGTTTTCTAAGACTGATAACCAGTGCTCATTACTTTGTGCGGAATGAAGTGCTCCACAGGGATTTAAAAATCGAGCCATTAGATACTTTCTTACGCAAAACAAATGACAAGTTCTTCAGGAAAGGTAAAGACTGTGAACATCCGAATTTATTTAGTCTATTTCACTACGAAATCTTAGACGAAGACAGACATCTCCGTCCTTTTGCTGCTTTTATCCTGAATAGCAATCAGAACTTTCCTACGTAATTGCTATGTATTTCATTTAGCGACTATTGGAACTCTAAGTCCAAAACGAAGCAGCATTCATCAGAGCCAGCACTTGGGATGGTGGCGTCCCACGTGACCTGTGCACACCGCTATACAGATGTATATTTCATGCAATCAAGCTTTCCTGATACTATGTACATATGTATATAATCTATATTTAACCTAGCATATTGTTTTTCAACTATTTATTCTGCACTTTATTTTATATTTTTCTTTATTCTATATATGTTACTTTTTGACGAATACTTCAACACCAATCAGATGTCATCTCAGAGCTCACGTGACTTTGGTCACACCCCTTTCTACATCTCAGCATCCTGCACCGCCCAGCTCAAGCATTTCCCCACCTGCAGCGCTCTTAGTAGCATCTAAATCAAGACAGCCGGAACACAGCACGTAATTACTGCGTGCTAATCGCAGCTTAAAGAGGAACTTGGAACTTGGAGTCAGTTAGTGAGTGTGCCTTGTCTGGAGTATCAAGATAGCATCGAGTCTCGAGTCAGTCCGTGCGGAGTTGATTGAGTTGACAGCCGGCCAGCGAGTGCTGAGTGGGTCATCGAGTGCACCGAAGGAGTCTCTTAGTGTATCGCGGTTAGTGCATCGTCGAGAGAGCGTGTTGAACTCCGGGAACGACTGAAGCGAAGAGTCGTGGAGCTGTGCTCTGTATGTCGTCGAGCGCATCGCGAGTTGTAGCGTGGAGAGTCTCGAAAGTACGTGGAGTTTCGAGAACGACCGAACAGAGTCGGGAGCTGTGCTCTGGTGCTCTGCAATGAAGGTGTCTCCACCGTTATTGCCTGACAGTGTGAAGGCTGTGTCGCTGATTGTTCCAGCGTGTTTATATTAGATCTTCGAAGACTGTAAAAAGTGACTTTGGAGCTGTCCTGATTAATATTGGCTAAATAAAGTATGATTTGATACTTCATCAAGTGTTGTTATCATTATTCACTCCAAATCCTCACGAACCCCGTATGAAAATGCAGGAAGAAAATAGCGTAACAACTGGTGTCAGATAAAAAACGTAACATTAGGATATTTTTGGAACACTGTCTTTTCATAACTCTGAACATATAAGATTGGTAAATCTTGCAAGCACTGTCATCTGTACTGGCACCTTCAAGCTTTTAAACAATATCGCTCAAGTGTAGGATCGTTAAAAATGTTAGAAACTTATTATACTACATAGTTTGCTATTTGTTATTATTTTTGCATTAAAATATTAAACCGAAAATTGAATTAGCAGGGGGGGCTAACGTTCACTGTTTGTTACCGTGCTTAGCATCAAACATCGATCACAGAGGAAAACTTCAATCTTTGTGCAACAACAAAGTGATAGTTAACATCATCCTAGACCCCTTTGTTTACATTTTCTAATCTATTTCAACTTTGCGTCCTTGATAAGATATGTAGTTGTAAACTAAACACGTGCTTTTATTAAAAAGATATGATTTTTACATGTGCCTATTGCTAAGAGGGTGTTTATCATAAAATTGATAAGCAGCTTTTTTTACATTTTATATCGTATCTTGAAAGAAGGTGATAAAAACCTGGTTATTTTGGTTTAGCTGATAGTTCACAAGTGTTACTCTTGATTGGATAATTTAAGGTACGGATATGTGAATACAACCACTCACAAAGCAGTAAGAGGTGTAATGATAACAGTAAGAACTGATATTTCTCAGAAAACTCCTGGAATCTTTCAGATCGGTGCAACTAAGCATCGCGCCTAAACTGGATAACAAACAAATTAGATATTTGTAATGTGAAACCAAGTTATTGCAGCAGACATCCAGCTAAAGACACAAAATGTTCTTTAGTTTTCCAGAAGAAGGTTAAAGTTTAATCTCTAATCTGAAAAGCCATTTTAAAATATGAATTAAAAGTAAGAAAATAAATAATATAGGAAACAATAACAAGTTAATAAATTTTGAATGTCTAAAATCGAAAAGGATAAAGTAATAAATAAACAATGATAATTATTTATTATTTAAATACTAAATAGTTTGAATTCGTTTGATTAATTGCTTACATTATTTTTACTCCTGCATCAATTTCATGAAAACTATTGTCCTTTCTTTCAATAAAATATTGAAGACTATAAAATATAGTAGTCTCAGTAAAAGTCTTAACATAAATGATATATTGAAATTACAAGTAACAAAAATAATTACCCCCTCCCCCAAAAAAGTAAGAATTCGCGTCATGTGTTTGTTTGGTCCGATACATCCCAGTTTGAAACACTTAGTGATTTTTTTTTAAACGATGTTGATAATTAGATTATAAAAATATTTTTATGATGTTCTAAGATTTTCTCCAAAACTAATTTTGAAGATTTCTTCAATGCTACATCTTGCTATAATCCACATTTATGTTGTCTTTGATTTCGCTAAGTAGATTTTCAGTATGAATAGATACTATCCAAATTTAAAAAAATTTTAAACTGCGTTCACTAGTTGCTTTCGGGTACTTTGAGTCAATTATAAAGTAAAGAAGTAAAGGATAATTATGAGGGGGTAATGTCTTAAAAATTACATATTTATTAAATACAAATATAATTGCACTCCACAGGAATGAATTAGATTTATGGTATTAAACAACAAAAATTGGTTTTACAGAGAATTATTGGCTCTGGATTCTTACTATGGAAGCTCATTGGTGTGGCATAACAGCAATAATATTACCCCAAAGTGTTTTATCTTTATTCAGTCCTATTAAATAATGCGTTTTAGCGTCAAATTACACACACACACATACACACTCAAAGAAAAGAAAGAAAGAGTTAATATTTGGGAAGACAGCATTTCCTTTCTTTGCCATGTTCATCTAAACCAGGGATTTCCAAATTTTTTCTCGCATCGGCTCCTATTAACATAGCAGTTTTCTTCATCGACCCCCCCCTTATATTTTTCTCTATAATATACGGCAAGGATCCCCAAACTTTTTCTTCCATCGACAACTTTTAAAAGCATAGTTTCTTCTTTGACCCCCACCCTATATTTTTCTCTATAATATACAGCAAGGATCCCCAAACTTTTTCTTGCATCGACCCCTGTTAAAAGCATAGTTTTCTTCTCTGATTCCCTTACATTTTTCTCCATAATATACAGCAAGGATCCCCAAACATTTTCCTGCATCGACCCCTTTTAAAAGCTAGTTTTCTTCTTTGACCCCCTTACATTTTTCTCTGTAATATAAAGTATGCAACGTAATCGTAATGCAAATAATAGATAACGTAAAGTTAAGAATTAGTTTAAGACTATGTACAAAGATATTGAAAAAAAAAAAAAGATTTAATAGACTCATGTTTAGTTATTTTGTGTATTATCATTATTTTTAATTTTAAAAATATAAATAAATTTTCGGAAATAAAACTGCAGATTCTTATTGCATAAAAAGTTCGATGCTAATTAATGTGATGTCTACGCTATAATGATGGAAATTTTTAAAAATTATCTGACATAAAACTGCTTACTTTATTTCTTAAACACACTCGTTCAACAATATTTAGCCTGTTTCTTATTTTTTATACCAGTTATTTTCGTAGTTTTTTATTGCGTTGTAGAGTTCCTCACTTTTATTCTGTTAAATAAAGTGTCGAGAAACCTAGTGAAGTGTCAAGAGAATTATCGCTTAGTTCAAAGAATAGAAAGTGTAAACTAAAGAAAGGTTAATTATCCTTTATTCTCTCAAGATAAGATTAACATTCGGCTCCTTTCTTCGGCCTGCACTTGGGCTTAAAAAATAACGAATAAGAACTAACTATATCTAACTAAAAGATTTAGTCGAAGCTAACACAATTTTAATGTAGTAGACCCGTTATCTGAACTAGCCGGCAAACTATCAAAAGGCACGTAATAATACGACCTAGCGTAACAACAGCTTTGAAAGACGTAGCTCAAAGGCAAAAGCGCGCTACTCAGGATTCCTAACTCGCTCTTCCTAACTCTAGAAGTCAACTCAACTTTCCTTTAATACTCTTTCTTCCCCATTTGAATTCAACGCGATTCTAAAAATTCTAAAAATTCTTCAACTTACAACTCTGGTAGGGAGTTGTAAGTTGAAACGAGGTAAGAGAGGAAAGATTCACTAAATTAAAATAACTGTTAGAAAATTAATATATACCTCACACTTTTTCTTATACTCTTGGATTTTAACTTTATAATACTCCAATTATTGCAATTATTTAAAATTTATATATTAAAAAATTCATGGATTTTAAATATATGTTAATTTTTTTAAATATATTTTTCCTTATTTATTTTATATGATTCCTTCCTTGCTACATAATGAAGCTTTATATCAATAAAATATTTATACTGTTTATATTGGAGTTCCTCTATCATGTCAGATGAGAGCTTATTTATAACTCTTCCTCTGTGAAACAGAATAGAACACCATTTCTCAACATCCAAATCTCTACAGTCCACTACAATCCATTGTTTACGAGTTTTGTGGATTTGCAAACAATCTTCTGTATAAAAACTAAATAACTAAATAAAAATATTTTTTTTAAAAAAAAAGCCTTTTATTAAAACTCATAAAATAAATTAATGAACTAAAAGAAGAAAAAACGGAAGAAAATCTGAAAGTATTCAAATTTTAAGGTCCCACCAATGGAATTTGTTAAGATTTTTTTTACTCTCGTTGAGCATCGCAGGTACCAGACTCACTCCTGCCAGCACTATTTGTTGTGTCTATCGCTTTATTATTAAGCATTGCTTTCTTCGCACTTACACTCCATAAAATTCAAAAGCAAAATCACAAAATATTTAAAAACAGCGTATTTTTAGAATTCTCTGTAGAGTTTTTAAGGTTCCCATACATTTATATACTGCATTATTTCTTTGAAAACAAGCCACTCTAGCAGCCAATCGAATAAAAAAAAAAATTAGGAATGAGTATAACAGCAGACTGGTGCTCTGCGGGCTCAGCGAGGGCGTAAAAACCTTACATAACGTTTAAAGCGACCGTTAAAATCTGAAACCATTCAGACTTTTCCTTTTTTTTTTACTCAGAAAGGAATGAAGCTAAATGTTCGTATCATACATAAAATTTCTTACTCTGTAGTTCATTTAAGTTAAAGGTATAGTACAAAATATTATACCTGATGAGAAAAGTGAGATGTAACGTCTTGGAGAACATAAAAAGTTTTTTTTTTTTTTTTTTTTTTTTCCCCTTAAGATTCAGCTTAAATGTACTTCTTGCCTGAGGCAATATTTTTCTCTTGTACATTTTTAGAGAATCATAAAAGTTGTTTAGAAAATTAGTTTGAAATTTGAAGTGATTTTATTACAGTTGTAAATGAGTTTATAAATATGGAAAATGAAACATGTCTAAGACGAACACAAAAGCTTCCAATGGTCTTGATCGTCTGTGAATGCTAGATTAATCGATTAGGACAAAGCGCACGACGACAATCTGCCTAACACAAAGAATGCTTTTGTTGAGAATGTTCATATTCATTTTACATACGAGGTGTTTTGTAGAAAACTGACCTACATTCACGTTGCATATTAAGAAAACATCGAAATCGCCATCAATGCAATCGAAACCAGTCCGTTGTCGGTGTTTTAAGTCCAAGATAAACTACCGTTATACACAGGGCCCGACTTAGCATAATTGGGGCCCGGGGCAAAGACTTCTTTGGGGGCCCCGCTCTGCTTCACTGCTTCAGTAATGAAGAACCAAATTTTATGCATGAATTTAAAATTTTATAATAATAAACTTTCTATTCAGTTTGGGACACCCCTCTGATGTGGGTGCCCGGGGCAACCGCCCCGTATATGCTCCTGCCTTAGTCAAGCTCTGGTTATACAGCGATCTTATTCATTCAACCGCTGGCTGACTTCTACTGTGAAGATGATCATTTTTTAGAAGTTATTTTTATACAGATAACTATGAAGTAGTTACATAAGAAGGTGATTGTCACTAGACTCGGTAGCTGCATTTTCGACGCTAATAGGCTATTAGTATAATTCGCCCCTTATATAAACTAAACATATTAATAATTCAAAGCAAATAGACCTTTTAATTAGTTGAAATTCGAGAGAACAATTTAGCTGGTCAAAAATCGGGATCCTGAGCAGCTGCCTATGTTACCTATCCTTGCAGCCGGCTATGCTTATCACAAGAGTGTTCACAGTAATTGATTTAATGTAATCATTCTTTTTTCTTATACAGCATTTTATTTCCAAACGTTTTTACACATTAGTAGCTGAAAATGTAAATGCCTTCAGATGGAGAAGGAATGAATCAATTTTTTTAAGGATGCAGTGAAAAAAAAGCACTGTATTATTTTCTTTATTTCCTGTAAAAACTATTGTAATTATTAATTTAAGTGAATCAAGAGTATGAGTAAGAATCAAAATGCTGATATTTATTACAAGCAAAAGATAACTTCTAAACACTTTTATGGTATGGGAAATAATAATGATAATAATAAATCTACCAGAAATTAATATATATTGGACAAAGTTAGACTGAAACGGAAGTTTTAGTAGAGGAAATGATTTACATTCCAAAATAAATTTTTGTATAACCCCTTGTAAAAATAGTAGAGTACTCGTTCTCACTCACTTCGAACCCTTTCTTCTGTCCCTTCAGCAAACAATTTTTTTTTCTTAAATTTAAGCTGATAAAGATAAAAAGTTTTATACAATAATCAAAACTCGGACCAGTTTATGAAACTAGCTCAAACCGATTAATGTTTATGGGAAATAGATTTCATATCATATTTTAACAAAAGGCTGTTATTGAGTACTCAAAAACATATCTTAACTAACAAGATAAGTGCATGGCTCATAAAATAAAGTAAATAAAACAAAGATAGAGGTGAGAGCTTTATAAGATTAAAATAAAAAATAAATAAATATAATATTGCCGATAGAAGCTGCTGGAAAAAGCTAAATTTACATGGTATTAACAAACGTTACAAGCATCCAATAAATGCAATCCTTATAACTTACATTTACAAGACTGCATTTAACTAATATATTATATATACTATATTTTATATCGAAATATTTAACTAGCTTTATAATTCTATTCTGAAGCATATTTCTATGAATTTTACATTAAAGTGATCTGGTTTCTTCGAAGCGTATACCAAACAAGATAATTTTTTCGAGTAAAGAAAGAAAGAAAAAAAAAAAAAAAAAAAAAATGCAAGATTTCAGATTTTAACAACAGCCCAAAAGGGTTTGTTAAGATTTCTTACGCTCTCACTTAGTTTCCAATCTATCAATCTGCTGTTACCCTCACTCCTACAAACTTTTTTTGATCTTATTATTTAGCATCATTTTCTTCGTACTTATGCCATATACAGTTCAACAGCAAAATAGCAAAAATTTTAAAAGCAGCATATGTTTAAAATTCCTTATGCAGCGTTAAATTTTCGTACGCATTTTTCCATTCCCCCCCCCTCAGTCTTTTCTCAGTTCATCATATCCATTTTTAGTTTTCTTCTTAACATAGCTTTACAAAACAATTTTTTGTCTTTTTATAATTAACATTTAGTGTGTTTACTTTATTTATTAAATATGTTCTTGGCGCTTACGCCACATAGAATTCGATTGAACAGCAAAAACACGAAATATTTAGAAATAGTATATCTTTAGAATTTCCGATAGACAGTCTCGCTGGATATAAAAATGTTTTATTTCACGCAATGTTGCCAATGACGCTTTGAAATCGGTGAGTTGGTTAATCCAAAATTCATTAAAGTTTTACAAAATATGAAATAGATAATAAACCAAATTCTAAATTCAATATTCGGGCTTTTAGATGCCCATGTTTGGGTGAAGGACTACGTTATTCAAAATTCGATGGCTCTAGGTATCGTTGTTTTTTCACAGTGCGATGAGCATGCATACATTCATGCAGATTCTCCATTATTTAATTTCTTTAAATATAATACAAGGCGATAATATTTGGCGGCAACAATTTGAAAAGTGAGTACGCCGTTCATAGTCATTCAATAGTCATTCAACGCAAAATACCGTTTCCAGACTAATATCCCATTCGGCATTAACGTCCTTTGGGGCTTAAAAAACATTTTTTTAACTCTTGGTTTCCCTTAATACATGGAGAATTCTTTAATTTCACAGCTGCTATACGTCTTTCTAAATATAATATTTCGATGAGTTACCTGCTAGCATTTGCTGCAGTGAACAATCTACTTCTTCCTTTTAAAAAAAGTTTATTTTTTCTCAAATTTTAATTTTAATTTTTCCATTTTTCGTGTTTTTTAATTTCACAATACTTCCCACATGGGACCCATTATTTAAAGCTCTGTCACTTTCTACTTTTTAACTTTCTTGTTCATTTTCGGCAATTATGAAACGCAGCTAAATTATTAAAAAATATCACACACGATTTTTCTCTGTGAAGATTGTTTTATAGATAGTTCTTTTGTGAGCATTCTAGATACAAAACATATGTCTAAAAAATGTGATTAATTTAATATCAGTGTATTTCTAGTTAGAGAATAATACGATCATCGCTGTAAGGAAATCCTGTAACAGAATTCCTATTGATTGTCAGAAGCATTTTAAGAAACTTGGATAGATCCTGAAGCAGCACTGTACTAAAGTATGGGATTTGTTTCGCATAATTCGGAACGTTGATTAATTTACACTCCGGTAAATCATGCTGCCGATTGGTTGCACTTTTTCATTTTTATTTTTAGTTCAGTTTAGTTATCAAAACGAATAACAGGTACAATTTAATTACATTTAAATATAGCAATTACATAACGATCAGTAGATGGAAACAAAAGTCTGGAATTTGGTTTCAGTTTAAAGAATATTAAAATGTTAAAGTTTTAATTAAAGATATTAAACAGAGATTACAGAAAATACCACAAGATATATTATGCAAATTAGATCACTAGCTTGATCTGAGTTCTAAATTATGACATAAAGTACAATCATGTAAAGAAGTTTACAGAAGATAAATATCTGTAACATTCAGTTACCTTATATTTCAACAAAAAAACAGTAGCTATCTCTTGAAGCGACATTCACCAAAACAAAAATTTTGAATTAAAGTTTTGTTAGAAACTGCTTAGGTTTTGACACATAGGTTAGGCTACGCTTAGGTTCTGAAACATTTCAGTGTGTAGCTGTTTGGCAGAATTTAATCTTTTTAATTATTTAAATAAAACCTTGCGCTTTTTTACTTTTGTTATTTTTTTGAGTTATATACTCCTTTTAGAAAGCTGTAGAAACACGTACACTTTTCTATCAGAATAAAATGTTCATGCAATACAGGTTCATTATATATACAATTTCAGTAGGCATTTGAAACTTGTTCAATATGAGAATTTTTATTTGTGCGCATTGCTGCACGTCCTTCGTAAAAAAAAGAACAGTTTAAAAACCGATTAATAATTTGATTGTGTTTAACTTAGATTTATGTTTTGAATTTAGTTTTAAAGCACTCTTCATCTAAATAATTAGGTATTTCTGTACTGTTTTATTGTAATATGAGAGAGCTTAAGTTAATGAATAAAAGCAAATTACTTTATTACTGTCTGAAGCGGTCGCGAACACTTAGCCGACAAGATAAAACCAACAGGATGTTTAGCCGACCGGATATTTAGTCAACACTTCCATTTAGCAGACATGGATATTTAGCCACCAAATCCATTTACCTTGCAGCATTTTGCCGACAGTACGTTTAGCGGACATCACAATTTGCTCCGTCACGTTTGACAGCACACTTAGCTGTCAAAACTTGCTCGAAAGCATATGACAATATTTTTGCAAAGCAGTGATGGCGAACCTAAGACGTTTACGTGTTATAAGTGACACGTGAACACATTTTAGGTGGCATACTCATTTCCACAGCCTTTCAAAGGGAAAAAAAAAACTTTATAATACAAAAAAAATATTTGTCGCTTGGAATGGCCTCGTCTTTATTAACATGCCGGAATGAGTCAGTGGTTCTCAACTTGTTTTACTTGATGGACTCTTTTCATCATTGCTAAAATAGGGATGTAGCCAGCGCTGAATATAGGAGGTGCCCATTTGTTGAAACAGAATTTATTCGAAACAGGCTGGTTTTTTATTTAATAGAATAAATAAGATTCAAATTCAAATTTTGCAAAAAGATGAACATTTCTTTTTAATTTTAAAACTAAAATTAATTGATTAATTTTAATTAATTTTTTTCTCAATTTTATGTTTGAATGCCTGCTAATTAATCTCTCTTTCTTGAAGTATTTCTCTTATATATACCTCCTTCGAGCTTAACCCTTCTATTACTTATTATTCTGACGGCAGATTGTAAGCACTGCCTATGTAAATACATTTTATGAGTTTACAATCACATTATTTTTATTTGCGTTAAATTTTTGTCTGCGAATAAATGGAAATTAAACGTTTAATTAAAAACAGTGAAAGAACTTCAAGTAAATTTAAAAAGCTGTAATTCTCAAAAACTTTAAACGGTACTTTTCCATTTCGCCTGCGCAAATCTCGTCAAGTAGACATTTTTGGCGACAGCGCATAGTATACACATCAAAAAATGAGAATCTGCAGATCTCGCCAAGCAGATTTTATTGACGACGACATACAGCATACGCGTTAAAAAATTTTGCTTCTAATAATTTTTTACTTTGGAGACATAAACATTTTAATATCGTACAATTTTTTTTTAAATGGATCTTTCCTTTCCTTTTCTCCACATAAATTCCACAACATACCTTTCCAGATGATGACGTGTTTGGTGATGTATGGGCGACGCCTCCCAACAAGATGTATAGAGAACACTGGCTCTCAATCTGAAGGCGCCAAATGTTTAGTTTCCAAAAAGGAGACCGACAGAGAGGTCATAGGGAAGGCTCGTGGGAGCCATTAATGAAACCGAAATTAACTTTTATTACTTTATATATTTCAGTTATTAGTATTGTAGTTTTAGTATTAGTTTTGTGTTTGTGCAATAAATGTTCAAAATACAAAATGTTGGAGTTATTGCTCAATGAGGCGGAGGATGAAGAAAGGGGTGATATCACACGTTCTCTCACTAGAACCAGAGCGTTAGATGACGGTAGAGAAACTTCAAGAGAAGCAGTTAGGAAGCTTTTGATTTTATTTACTTAAAGTATAGATGTATTGAAGATATATTTATATATGATATAAATAAATTAAAATGTATAAGAATACTAAGAAAGAAGATTTAGTAAACCTTCTTGGTGAAATTGAAGATACACAAACTGTTGGTTTAACAGTGGTCCAATTAAAAGGTAAAATTGAGGACAGTAAAATATTTAAAGATGATCCAGAATTTGTAATTGGATTATTAAACTCCATAGTTGAGGAAAGAAGAAAATGAAATAAAAGCTAGGGATGCACAGTTAGCCTTAGAAGTTCAAAAGGTTGAACTTGAGAAATTAAAATTAGTGCAGCTAGAGAAAGAATTAGAACTGAAAAAGTTAGAAGTCAGAACACAGTTAAATATGTATCTCGCGCAAATAAAGGCATGATTACAGGTTCGGGAAATTATTTAGAAAATTTGATAAAGAGTGTTAAAACATTAACTATTCCTGTTCTATTACTGTTCCGCGAAAATCGGAAAACTTCAATTTGTTTTTTCAAACAATAGAGAGAGCATTCATAACTAAAAATGAACCACAGGAGCTTAATCCGAAATTTTGATTAACATTTTATGGGATAAGGCAACTAATACATTATTTTACATTAATTATGAAGAACTAAAATGTTATGAAACCATTAAAAAACTAACATTAAAAGAATATCAACCAACTACTTATGAATGTTTAATGAATTTCCGAAGAGCACGATGCGATCACAGAGTCACACGTTCAGTTCGCATCTAGACTGTCTGCAAATTTCCAGTAATTACTGTTATCAGGTTCAGTGTTCCTCCTTACTTGCTTTGGGAACATTAAATGACCTGACTCGGAACAGGGAGCTTACTAAAGCTATGTTCAATAAATGTGGGAAGTAGACAATACACACAAGAAGGGTATACGAAACCCTTTATTTTTCTCTCTTTACAATGATTTCCGGACTTCGGAATACAGAGACCAACCACTTTTGGTCTGAACGTAAGAATATAAAAATATTAACTAAACTCTAACTAGACTTAACTTTGGATTAATCAAAGTATTGTATCAAGTATCAAAGTATAACTTTGGATTAATCAAAGTATCAAATCAAAGTATAACTTTGGATTAATCAAAGTAAACAAGTGCCTACTCCAAGATTGGCCGTATATTAGCAAAAAGCCGTATGTAGTACAGAGAACTGTTAACACTACAATACGTTTAAAATTATCAAGAGGATTAAACCTCTGGCCTTGAAGGCAACCAGCAACCGAGTAAAACTGCTATGGCAAGCGGCCTGCTCCTAATCACTCCTTCCGCTCTCTCTTGCTTGGCAAAAAGCCACAACTTAAGTACTTGGCGTTCGCCAGACAAATTTGCATAAATAAGTTAAAGCTTTTAATTCTGGCCGGAAGTAGAAAATAAGAAGTGATAGTAAAGATTTAAAATAAAATAAACGTTAGTAAAACTTAAGATCCTTACATACTTCCCGCCAGAGTTAATTAGTTTGAAACTGAGGTCTAAAACGACCTTGTTGAAAACTTTGAGCTCTAGAATCTAACGCGAGGCCAATCTTTTACAAAGAGTTCTCACTAGAAACTAGAAATTAGAAAAAAAAAAAAAAAAAAAGTCGTTTTTACATTATCAATTCCATGGACAATTACTTTTCATCTGTACTGCATCTAAACAGGAGTTCTTAGTTGAAATCTGGTTCCTTCCAGAGATCTGGAAGGAAAACTATTTAAATGAAATGTTACACAATTAAATGGCAAGTAATATTGTAAGGATCTTAAGTTTTACTAACGTTTATTTTTATTTTAAATCTTTACTATCACTTCTTATTTTCTACTTCCGGCCAGAATTAAAAGCTTATTTATGCAAATTTGTCTGGCGAACGCCAAGTACTTAAGTTGTGGCTTTTTGCCAAGCGAGAGAGAGGAAGGAGTTAGCCGAAATTATGTGTTTTGACACGTAACAATTTCTAAGGCGAAAAAAAGACATATAAACGGTGTCTTCATTCCCAACCCGTAAAATACGTAATTAAGCATTTCGAGTTAAGGTCTAATAAAATGAACTCATGTTAGCAAAAGATTATACGAGATTTCGGAGTTCTATTTTTGCAGCCGCACAGCTGTCATTTTTAATTAATTGTTTAGCAACCACTTATTCTCAACACAAGGTTTTTCCCTTTAATTCGCTGAAGGATTTAGATACGAAATGAAATCTAACAGCTGTAAGATTGCTCAAGGCTTTACAAAATTTTTTACTTGTTTTCTTTCCATAAAAACTGCACGACAGTGTTTTTCAATATACATATTGTTGAAATCTAGTACATTGGTGTATTGATTGAAAACGAATTTGTAATCTTAACAAATGTATAATTACAGCCAAAAGTCAGTGTAAAGGAAAAATTAATTGTATCCTCATTTTAAAAGGGAAAAAACTGAATACTAACCTGCTTTAAGTTTTAAATAAAGTTTTTAACGATATTTTAGATTCAGATTCGAAAGTTTCGAATTTTCGAAACTTTTACGAGATTCGCGGGATCTGAGACTTCGAATGTCTGTTCTCTAATCTTAGACAAGATTATCTTTCTTCAAAAAGATATATATAACCTGTGAAGTCATTAGGTTATGCGGAAGCTGGAAACTGCAGAAATCTACAATTACCCTCGGCGGGATTCGGACTACGATCTTCCCGAATTCGTGTCAAGCATGCTTTCAGTTACATCACGAAGGCATGCGGAAAGGAGGAAGAAAACACCTTATATACCCTCCTTTTACAGGGCAGCTGAGGATTAGGAGACCCAGTCGCCGAACCCAGGCAGTGATAAATTATTTACTTTGGGAGCCACTTGTAGAGCCTTTTATTTTTTAGAATTTTTCGAAACAAGAAAATCGTAGAAATCCTCGAACTCCGAACCTCCCGAATACGCTCGAGCGTGCTTCCAATAACACCACAAAGGCAGGCGGAAAGAAGTTGAGAAGAAAATGATAAATAAAAATGAATAATAAATGATAAATTTTATTTAGCTATTCAGATTTTCTTCTGAATAACGTCTTTGTTTCCCCCCCCCCTTTTTTTTTTTTTTTTTGATGAGTGCCATGATGACTTTTATTTAAGAAGTATAGCAAATACTGCTCACACTTATGAAAGTCTTAAATTCGAAGCAAGTTTTTTTATCATCCATGTAGTATATATAGCATGTTCATACAATACATTGTCTCAACATCGTTATTTCTACTTCGGTTTCATCTTTATTATCCTCATCGTTCTCTTCCAGTAACTTCTCTGGCATCATTGCATTAATATAAAATCCTGAATCATTCATCGTTTGTCTTTCTGTTGAAACTTCGTTGTTTCCTTCTGATAAAATTTGAAATCCTTGAATACCATAAAGAATTTTAATAAGGGTCGATCTTGTTACATCTTCTTAAATAGTAGACCTTAAATATACCTTTTCCGTTTCCACCAGAAAACAATGAATTTTCAAAAAGCATACTTCACAGATAAATAATCAGAAGTTCAGAGTATATGCACATAAAATAGTATGAAACGATTCTTGCTGTCCTGAGGACAGCAAGAAGAAAACCTGCAAACCCTGAATCAGCTAACTGATAAGAAAACTGATGAGACAAATAACTGATAGCTTAAAGATAAATTAAGATAACTGATAGCTAACTGCTGAGATAACACAAGCAGTGTAAAAGGAACAGGTTGGAAGGATGACATCGCATTTGTAATTTAACATTCTAAGTGGTATGCCCTTATTGAATCATAAGGTATGTTTTCACTACATCCATATTAAACCTGGTGTCTTTACAAAAAAGTTATTTCTTCCATTGATGAAAATACCATTCACAAGATTTGTAGGTTAGGAAAATATATAGTAAATTATCCCATAAATCAAGGGGGGAATTACTGTATGAATACAGCATTTTACTAATGGCTTTAACAGTGCTGTCAGAGAGTTAATGAGTTAATATATCATCACTTGCATGCCAATCACAAATCTGAAAATTTGGGAAAATTATGCTCAAATATTTGGCACATGCTTGGTATCTCGATTTTTCTAAACAATTTCCATATATTCACCCAACAGAATATACATTGCTCTTCTTTTTGCATATGAAACTAAAATGAAAATTATCTGCTCTCAAAATGTAAATAACAGCCATATAGGTTATTCTTTTTTCACATGCAGTTTCCTTCTTTCTTAGAATTTCTTTTATATTATTATTTAAGAACAGTATATTAACTATGAGCCGTAAAGTTAGTAACATAATTTTTGCCAATTTACAAAGTCGTCAGTTAGTTGAAAATATCAGAAGAGAATAAAGATAAGGTAAGAAAAATATTAAATAAAATAAATGCTTGTATAGGTTTGAAAAAGTATCAATCTCATACAAAGAAGGGTTTTTACATTCATAAATCAAACCAGCTAATGAAAAGCAAAACTCTTTATTTTCCTTCTGCTGAACTCTAATAGTGCCCCCTGCTGAACTCTAATAGTCGTTATAGAGATGAGATTTAAATTAATGTAATTAACAATTAATTAGCCAAAATGCAGTCACTTGCTGGCACGAGATCACCTACTAATATTGGTCGATATAAACATACAAAATATTTGGATTCAGAGAAACTTTTACACAAAAGGAAATATTCCACACAATTAATCTTATACAATATATTAAATGAAATTAGCAACTTTATTTTAAGAAAACTAAGCTAAGTAAATATAGTACAATTATCACAAATTCGTTAGTATTTTAAGCGATTGTAGCCGCATGCACGTGATCTTCGAGCATGAGCGATTGTGAGCCGCTTGGTCGAAATCCCTTTTTCCCTGTCTTATTCCGAAACTGGGGCTATGAGCAAAAGTGAGGTTTGGGCTCTAGACGCTTGTGCAATAAAGTTATGCTACCTACGGTACGCTAAGCAGCTCTGTAGCCATGCTGCTTTGCCAACCTGCCCTAAGCAGGCGTGCCAAAAACCCTAATAGAAATTTATGTATTATACGGGCAGGGCTTGCGCCCAGAACAAATACCTCTAATAGAAGATTTCTCATCTATTATTAGGGGATGTTGGCCAAGTCTGGTACTTGGAACGAATCTCAGTGGTAGTATGAGCCAATAAGGATCATGATATCATAACTCAATAAATGCAAAGAATATCAAAAAATATAATTAATGAAAAAGCTCAGTGCCCAAATGGCCTTAACAATATCATCTTCAAAGTCATTAACAGAGATACTCTAAATCTTATATTAACTCTTTGTCAAACTTGCTGGAAGCTCGGACATTTTTTCTAAATGAATGAAAATAGCAGACCTGGTGCTCTTTCTCAAAACCGTGCAAAGATTCATTCGACCCAGTATCTCACAGATCCGTTAATCTACACTCATGTCCATAAATTAAGGATAATGCAAAATCAGGCAAAGGAAAAGTTAGAAGCAAAACAACTTTGACTTATTTTTAAAGCTTATTTCTTAAACAAAAGGTAAAGATAAAAAAAAAAAAAGATGCTATATGTTTGATATTATTAAAAAAATTAGCAATATTTTCTCCATGGAGCAAATTACAAAAAAAAACCTATTTACAAAAAACCAATATTACATGGTTGGTATGAGTGTTAATACATTGTATGTCTCCCAGACGATGCAATACAGTCCGTAAAACTCCTAGGCACGCTGAGTATCAAATTATCGATCTGATCTTGGGGAATATTACACCACTCAAAAAGCAATGCTCTCCGAAGTTCCGGTAGACATGTAGGAGGAGGTTGACGGGCTTCAGTTCGTCGGCCAAGCATGTCCCACACGTGCTCTACTGGATTTAAGTCCGGTGAGAATGCTGTCCAGTCCATACGGGTCATATCCTCCGATTGAAGACATTCGCTTACGATGTTTGCACGATGAGGACGGGCGTTGTCATCCATAAACACAAATTGTGCGCCAATGGCGCCCCGAAACAAACGTACATGTTGTTCCAGGAAGACGTCCCGATAGATTTGGTTTGTCATGGTTCCAATTTGAACATGCAGGTCAGTTCTGGAACCCAGAATAATTCCACCCCAAACGAGCATTCCTGCACCACCGTAACGGTGTCGTTCAATGATGTTTTCTTGGTGGTAACGGGTACCTGGAGCTCTCCATATGAAAGTCCGGAGAGAATCAGACTGCATGCTAAACCTGGACTCGTCGGAAATCATCACACAAGCCCACTGTTGCAGTGTCCACAATGCATGCTCTCTACTCCAGGCTAACCGCAGGCGACAGTGAGTTCCAGTAAGTGAAACGCATCTGACAGGTCTACGAGCATACAGACCAATCTTCCCTAAGCGTCTGTACACGGTCTGCCTTGAAATTGTTGTACCAGTGGCTGAAGAGAGCTGACGAGACAGGTCTGAGGCTGTGCTCCGCCTGTTTCTTTTGGTAGTAACTGCCAAATACCGGTCCTCATTCGGCGTTGTAACTCTGGGGCGACCTGTGCTGTAACGTCTACTCACATTACCATCATCTTGGAATCGTTGCCAAAGCCTGGAGATGACACTCTGGGCAATTCCAAGTTCGTCTGATACTTCCAGTTGGGTACGCCCACATTCCAGACGGCCCATAATTCTACCACGTAAAAAATCATCCAAATGCGTCCTTTGTGTCATAACTATTCGGTTATTGCATTGAAATGCTTATAAAGCGCCTGCGAACAATTTTGCTTCTTTGCCTGTACTCCTTATATATCACTCTCTTACACTCTCGTCTCGACTTACCATCGGTGTCATCTGGTTACTTCCTGAAATTTGCATATGATTTTTGAAGATGTGTGTAGTGATTTTACAAGTGATATATTTATTTTAGAGTTCGATTTCCGCGTGACTCCGAATTATCCTCTCCGAATGAGTTTTGTGAGATCTTTTCAAAACTATCTGTGTGTGGTCATAAAATTTAAATTTCTAATAAACTGATCATACAAAATTATTCTTCGTAAAGATATTATAGTAATGTATCTTTAGTAATTAATCTTTAATATGGCATTCGTACTTTATGTGTTAGTACTTATTAAGTAAGCTTCCTTTTGGGGGACGATAGAAACTTTAATGCTAAAATTTATCTTAACTTTGATTAGCCACACCTCTTTTCTTACGAGTGTTTAGTTAACGTGCATTCGCAACAGTGTTTAAGTCATGGACCTTATAAGAAATAGACTAACCCAATTGCGTTTTCTCTTTTGTCTGGCGCGTTCCCGGCTGTCACCTTGATCACATCCGGAGGAGTAGGGACGACTTCCAGAAATTAGCAATGTTTGGCTATGGCAGCCTGTACAATTGTCACGAAAAAGCTGGTGGTAGTACCTCATTTCACAAGTAAGAATTTTTAAATATTTTTATTTTTGACACTGAGATTGCTTTTTAAATACTTAGCATGTTTTTCAAGCATAATTAACGTTCTAAATAATTATAAAGCTGTTGCATGCTTTCAGGCTTGTATATATTTTTAGCTTTTCCTATGACATAAGCGAATTTGTAACTTCTTCTTTTAGAAAATAATATTTTAAATCTGAACTAACAGAAAAATTCAACCAAGTAATTTTCTCTTACAATTACTAAAACTATAACTAATACTAAACTGTAACTAAATACTAAAATGCCTAAAAATGAATTTTTGAAAGATTTTCTTTAAAATTTATAATTTTTTGCTGCTTTTTTAAATTATAGGTAAATTTTAATTCCTAGCATTATAACTAATCAAAAATAAGAATATTTAAGAACGAAAAGTATACATCTTATATAGCTGGTTTTGTTGTTAAAAGCTTAGCTTATAAAGTAAAATGTAATATCTGTTTCTCAGCTTTAGTTTCAACAGAACCATATGATGGTTTGCCAGGTTTCAAATGTTATAAATCTGGATGTAAAGGTTTGACTTCTCCTTCCAGTGACGTCCGAATGATCTGCAAAAATGCAGAAATAATTTTTAGGCAGACTGAAAAAGAGTTTAAATTGAATAAAAAAAATATTATAAATTTCATGACTCTAAAAGTCTTAAAAAGCGTAGGAACACATATATTTCCTTCTCTTCAAGACCATATTTATGATGATGAGCCAGATAAAAACCACCTGATTAAATTAATTAAAGCAGTGATATTTCAATCTTTAAAATCAGAATGCATCATGCAGTTGCATGTTACAATGAATCTAAACAGAGAGAAAATATTCGAAGCAGATTTACTAAATTAATTTTATATAAGCATCAATAAACCATATTATCTGTTTCTCTTCCTCTCTCTCTCTAAATATATATATAGGTGTGTGTATTTACATTAATAGATAAATAGATATAATCTTGTTTTCACAAATATTTGAAATAAAAAGTGAAGTAAGCGAATTTTTCAATGCAACAAATATCCTAAATTGTTTACTTTCATACATATGTATTTATGGATGTATAGTCATTCTGCTTAAAGTATTTACAGGTATATAAAATTACAAGGTTACTTTAGGCGCATTAATAAAAATTTAAGATTGGACATGTAATATCTTGTATTTTATAGTAATTATTTTTTTATTTATTTCTAGTTCCGCATAAGATTTTTTTATTTACTGCGAATTTTTTTTTAAATTTTTCATTACACTCAGAAAAGTTTATGCTCCGAATTTTATGAGTTATTAATATTGTCATAAATGATCATCTTTTAATACCATAATAATTTTGAAAACAGAAAAAGTAAATAAAACAATCCTTGGTTTCTATAAACATTTGAAATGATAAATATTTGCTACTACTGCCTGAAAATGTTCATAAAATTTAAAAAAAAAAAAAAAAAATTACCAAATCTTGTTTAATTTTACCTTATTTGTTTCATAGCATCATGTACTATCAATCTTACTTAATTTTACTTTATTTGTAGGCAAAAGTAAATTCATAAATTTTTTGTTTAGAGTTTTTACCGTTTTATCAAAGTAATGATGTTTAGACAAGAATTACGCTTATGCTCAAAATGCAGTAAAAAAAAAAAAAAACTAAAAATGCACTAAAAAGTGGTTTCATGAGATATATAAAGCAAAAACTGTGATTTTTATTATCTCATCATTTATACAACGTATCACATTTAATAATTAAAAAGAGTTCTGTGATACAAACGCCATATGTTTCAATGTTACAATAAACTAAATCGTCCCTACTCTCTCTTCCCAACATGTGTGTGACGCACGCCCCGCCCACTGGGTTAATCTATTTCTTATAAGGTCCATGGTTTAAGTTTAGTGAGCAATATGTGAAAACCATCATTCTTTCGGACCTGCAATGCTATAAATAAAACTTCTTTTTTTGTTGCAAAAAGCATTTATATCTTGTTATTGTATATGAAACAGACGAAATCACTAGTGTTTATCTTTCTAACACAAACTCCCACATTATTTTTGACTTCACAATCTCCCACACTGAAAAGGATAATTCCGAGTTTTCTCAAGTTTTCACCATCTAGCGATAAGCAGTGATTTCGGAGTGCTATACAAGAATATAACTCTCAGTGTTAAACTATATCATGATGTGAAATATTTTACACAGATAGATATAAATACTTACATAATCTAAAAACTATTCCTTCTAATCAGGGTAGCAACGAAGTACAGAGATTTTTATACGTTCAAACCACATTTAACTATTTTCTTTGTTACTTTTTCCCCATTCTATTAATTACAAAGCAGTTCCATTATTTGAATAAGATATATGTAACAAGCCTTTTAAAATTGCACAGTTTTACTAAAATGCGTTTTGCCTTCTGGGAAATAACTTAATTTTCACTTTGTAAACCATGACTGAGATTGCTAAGCTTTTTAGTGATATCCCACATAAAGGTTTGAAGACACTACCATCCATTACTTTTAAGTTTAATGTATACTTTACTGCTTTCACCCCAAAAAATGAAATGATTTCTTGGTGTGAAGAAGAACACCAATCCAGATCTTTTCTTATACTTAACCATCGCACCGAGGTATGCAAAAGAATGCAGCTATAATTATTGTTAATTTCTTCAATAAGATTTATAATTTTCTGTGTTCAGTTCTCATGAACACTGTAAAGTCATTAAGTTATTTTGAAGCAGGAGACTTGAAAAACGTACAATGTCCTTGCCGGGATTCGAACCCTGGACCTCTCGAATATGCGCCGAGTATTTTTTTAATTACACCACGAGGGAATGCAGAAAGAAGGGAGAAAATACCTTCTAACATATAAAATTCAATATATTTATTATAGTGCGAGGTTTATTTATGTTAACTAACCAGTTATTTTATGTCCTCAGCCTGTACTGTCACTTTTCTCTTTCCGTTTTCCTGGCGGAATGCAAATTAGCTCTCACGTATTTAAATGAAGGTTTGAGATTGTTTAGACAGACCACATACGCATCTTCATAATCCGTATCCTGTTTAGACCAGCGTGTCCTGCGTGCTGAAAACCAGGTTACTAGTTCGTTATTCTAAGATAAGGTTTCTTGTCTTTGGCATTGCTTTATTCTTGCCAACAGTACATCCACGCCGGTGTAAGCTTAGGAGCCAACTTTCGAGGTTAAATTAGTCTGCGTGGGCCTTGGTTATTTGATACATAGATTCAGTTTTAATTTAAAATTCTGCTTTGAATTCTCGCCATAGTTGCCGGCTGATTTGTAAGAACCAGATGTGTCTTCTTTTCATCTTACTTATTTTTAAATAAAAGGGTCTCTTACATTCTTCTTACCTTATTTTTTCATCTTTAGACATACCGATAAGTCGCTTACAGTGTTATTGAGGATATTTTACAAGTTACATTCAGTAAAAGGCAAATTCCTTACAATAGTTTTCATAACAGTAACTACATCATACATAGAGACATCAGCTGTCAAATATTTTGGTACATGCTATAGAGAGATGGGAAAAAATTTGTTTAATTATATAACTGCTTTAATAAGGAAATAAATTCTGTTTTCAGATATTGTCAGTGACTGATATCCATCTATGCGTACACAAACTAATTTCTTTATATCAATATAATTCTCCAAAAATGTACTAATAATATTGAGATCATCTTTACTTCCAGTTTGACTCTTTACGGGAAAAAATTTAAAAAAAAATATCACAAATCAAATTTTGTTCACAGCAGTATCCAACGAAAACGAAACATATTCTAATGTTACTAAAATGTCGACGCTAGAATGAAGCATTCCTTCACAATTCCTGCTTCTATAAATCATGCTTGCTATGTATGTAATAAATTTTATATGCTTTTGTCACCGCTGTATCGTATGAAATATCCACAGACATTATATTTTGTTTTTGATGAAAAGGTGTTTTGAAAAAGGTTGTTTTTCACTTAATATTAAATATTTATGAGGTAAACTGTTAAAAATTGTGTTTTGTAATAGAATGCCAATTAATGTAATGTTTTTAATATCTTACTTTCACGACAAAGTTAAATGAGTTGTTAAACTATGTTCATTTTGCAAACAAAATTTTCTTTTTTTCATTTGTCTTGAAATAATCTATTTTCGTGAATTCCTTTGTTTGTTATAGATGTCCTTGCCATTACAAATAGTAAAATTCTACGCATTTACAGTTGAAAGTAAAATAATAAAAAAATCAAAACTACCACCCATCATCATAACTATGCAATAAACAGTTTGCTTAGGCGCAGCGCAAGATTAATTTACCTCGTGCATATATGATCGTGTATCCGTTATTGTTACTGGGTAGCGATAGGTATTTTAATAGTTGTACCAGTGATGTCAGAAAATTAAAGCTTTACAAGATATACCACACTTGAATTTTAACATGCGTTTTAGAAATTTAAAATTTTACTACAACGTAGCTGACATTGAATCTTTCTCTCCAAGAACTGTGGACAGTTTCATTTCGGACCACATGTATAAGCTAATTTTGCCACATGCGGCCAGCTGGCCGCTGGTTCAGTGTGGATGTGCTATACTTTTGTCGACTTCAGATAATATCTGTGTGAATATACTGAGACAAGGTGTTTTGAAAATGCAAATAAGTGCTCTAACTGTTTTGCACAGATTTGTAAATCGTCACAACATAAGCTGAAAATTACATAGCTTACAGTGTCTGGCGCCCGCTCGTCTGCATAAAGGTATTTTGGAAGTCTAGACGCGATACAGTATCATATCATGAATTTAACAAACCTTATCAGCTTTTTTATCCACTTCTGTGACTTGCCATTTTTTGTAGATGATATTAATAAGAGATTGGATTAGTGAATATTTTTATCACTTAGTCACCTGCATAGTACAATATTATGAATTACAAACAATCACGAAGCACCCCTCTTTGTCTCCATTTTTTTAAACTGTCTTCTTAAGCTAAAATATTTTTGTTATTAATTATTACTCTTCTGAGCAATATACTTTTATATTTATCATTTGAATTTGTTTTGGTAAGGTACTAGAAATCTCGTACCTCTGACATGAAGCCTTCTCATAATCTCTAGTTTATAAGGATGTATGCATTCTTCAAGAAATTTAATGTAGCAGACTTATAAATATTCTAGTCACATGCTTGTTAATGCAAAACAAAGTAGTCATAATAATAAGCATAGTATTTTAACGATGCACCGCTAAAATCGAATAAAAGAGTCTCATAAAAGTGACATAAAGGTAATCACATAAAAGAAATGCGTCATAGATAGTGTAGAACTAATTTTACTGAAATGAAACATTATGCTATTAAAACTCATGAAGATGTTTTAATTTGCAAGTATTCTCATTGAATTACATGTTCTGTAACGAATGAACAAATGTTACAGTGCATGAGATTTTTTTTAATTATATACTTCATTTATTCGATGATAAGTTGACGCTGATTGTAAGCTGGCTGCAGGAGGTCGAAACGAAAGTTAAAATTTAATTCTACCGTTACCGGCCGTAAGCCAAGGAACATCTTTTGAACCATGCAAAGAGTTAAAAAAATAGCCTTAGCTTATAATCAAATAATCTTCAATATCAGCAAATAATCTTAAAAATATTAAATCATCTGGATAGTCAAAATTACTTCACTTTTCGAATAGACAAAGTGAAAACAGGATTTATCTCTGTCGTTTTTAATTTTTATTAGTCGAAAGGGGCAATTCACACAGAAGAACTATTAATTTCGTTTTGGCATTTTGCGTTAGTTCCCTATAAATGTCGGTTCTTTTTCCAAATTGTTGCTACCAAATATTATCGCCCTGTATTATATTTAAAGAAATTAAATAATGAAGAATCTGCATAAATGTATGTATGTTTCTCGTATCGTGATAAAACAACTGTACCTAGAGACATCAAATTTTGAATAACGTATGTTTCTACTCGAATATGGGCATCTGGGAGCCCAAATTTGGAATTTGGAATTTGTTTTATTATATATTTTATATTTTGTAAAACCTTAACGAGTGTTTGATTAACAAACTCAACGATTTCAAAGCGAGCAATAGCAACACTGTACGGGAGAGAAAAAAATCTCCAGCGCGCGAGACTGTGTATCGGAAATTCTAAAGATATGCTCATTTTAAAATTATTTTGCCATATTGCTATTGAAATGTATTTTATGATTTAAGTGCGAAGAACATGATATTTAATAAATAAAGGTAACAAACACACGAAACGTTAAAAAATCGGCCCTTTGGGCGTAATGTAAGATCTGAGAGCTTGCAGATTTTTTTTTTATTTACTATTATCTGTAATATTACGCGGTAAGGAAGTATGCTCTCGATCATCTGTAAAGCTCTGCGTTGCCATTCCACTAAGCGTATGATATTTATATTTTAAAGTATAATAATAATAAAAAAAAAAAAAAAAAACTAGGCGATATAAAAGAAGAGTGTTGCCCACTCGCAAAACATTTTAATCGAATTTAATAAACAAACTCAGATATTTGAAACAAATGTGTTGCTACTGCTCGAATTAAAATATTTTGATCTTTCATCTGGCCATGTTTCGCCGTTCAGCAAAGCATAAGATTTTCTTTTTCAAATTTTATGTTATTAGTCAACAAATTAAGCGATTTAAAAGCAATATGCGCAGATTCATTTCAGTTACTAATGATTAGTAACTGGATCTGTGAAATTACACTAGCATGATTCATTAAAATCATTTATGTACACTGGCTTCCAAAAGTTAAACGCGCGATATTAAAATCAACAAAAATGCAAAAGTAAAACTTTGATCAATGTCTAACTGCACATGAAGGTAGCAAATGTGTTTACGGGCATTAAAAAAAAACAAGCAATATGGATAAAGATGAAAAAAAAAATGTTTATATTTCTTAAATTATATGATGACGTTACATTTGGGTCTTGTTTAAAAATTGGTGTTTAAATCAAAAGAATAAATAAATAAATGAAATAAAACTTATATTAATAAAATATCTAACCACACCAGACCTTCATACAAATCCCTTGCAGCGACTGCTCATGCTTTCAATGAGGGGATCAACCACCGCAGATGCCCATTCCTCCATTAGGGCAGTATCCAGTTGAAACTGGATGGAGGAGGTAAAAATGCAGAGATAGCACTAGCGAGAGCAACCCAAACACGTGTTCAATGGGATTAAGATCGGTAGAATATGGCGGTCATTCCATACGAGAAATGTCCTGATTCTCCAGGTACTTATTAATGTTGTTGGCGCGAAATGGGGACCTGCATTTTCTTCCATAAGAAAGAAACCTAGAAAAAATGCTGCAGCGTATTTTCTCATAATGGGAAGTAAGACTTCATCTCGATGCCACGCAACTCTCACAGAAACGTTTTTAAAGATACGACATCCCATTGAAATTCGAGCTTACAACATGATGCTGTCATCCCTGAGTGTTCGATGGTGTTTCTGAGCCTGATGTTTCGTTTCCTTCCAGACCCTTACACCTTTATACTCTGCTTCCAGGGCAAATCTAGATTGTTCCGTAAACAGGATATTTGAGACAGTCCAATTAAGGACAACCTGAGACAGTCCATTTGAGATGCTGACAACAACAATATTGCCCCATTGGATTGGGCGGTCAATGGAACACAAAAACTTGGTACTGACAGTTACAGTCCCTTCATGTGAAGACTTCGGCTTTCAGTACTGTCAGATAGTGTCTTCTAAATGACGTTGTAGCCATGGATGTAACACTTGTGGAGGCCGCTCTTCAATTTGGCTTGGCTACTACTGTAACCGACCGATCTTCGCAGTGGTAGTAACACTTGGTCGATGGCGTATAGGTCTTCGGACAACTGTTTGTTTAGTTTGGAATTGTTTCTATATTCGAGAAATAACCGAATAATTAACTCCAAAGAAAAGAGCGTCATATTTGATAGACTGTCCTATTTTAACGCGTCCAATAGCACGCTAGCAGTCTGTACTTTGAGTAAGTTTGTCTGAAAAAAGTGGTTTTTAAACTCAAGAGGAACTCTTGTGAAGAGCATAGTCATAGTTCCTACTTGGTCTGTTCTTTGGAGGCTTGGAAGAAGATCGGACGTTGCTGGTGGGAGTTGAACATTCAGGATTATTCTGCTTTGCGGTAGTCTGTTCTGGCTCTGAATTTGTCTAGCTATGGCAAGTAAGACAGTCCGGTGCGTATGCTGCGACTGAAGTTCATATTGTTACATCTATTATTGAGTTTAAAATTGATGCATCGAGGATATTTGCATTACAGTTTTTTATGCTATGGTTTCCTCCACAGAATGGTCAATATTTCCTGTCTCTGAATTCTGTAGGAGTATGATCAAAGTCTTGACAAATAAAGTAGCGTTTTCCTCTTAGAAACTCCGTAATTTTGTGGCGTCTCCATCCGTTCACCAGACATCTTTTATCCATTAGGATTTTAAAAGCACACGGCAAGCATTCGATAGTCCATTTGAGAACGTGGTTCATCTTGTCATTCACTTTAAATTATGCGGTTATTTTGGATCTATCGATATTGAAGGTTGTTACTTATCATTGAGAGCTTCTTTCTGAGACGTTTCCAAAGGAAAATTATGACTGGTGCTCTTAAGGGTACTGGAAAGGAATTTTGTATTTATTTTCGGTTAATACTATCGTACACTGATATTGTTTTGTCAAGTCTTTCAATAACATCTTTGTTGTTTGATTTTATAGAAAGTCCTTTTTTGCAACTTTGTGATATTGTTACTATTAGTCCACGACCTGGGGATTGGTGCAAATTTTTCGAGAACTTTTTGAAGCTTGTCGCTGTGTGAATTTTCTTTCTGGAGAATTTAGAGTATTGCGAGCTTTCCTTTTTTTTTTTTTTTTTTCTGAAGAAGCATTTTCACTTTCTCTGTTGTTGACTCTGTGTTGGAGATGGTAAAATCCAACCAAGAGCACTGCTGGAAGATAGCTAATGCCCTTGACATTGAGTCCTGTAATTGATGGGATTGTTTTGCTGTTTCATATACGAACGCTTTCAGCTTGAGTGGTCATGTTTGTTTTGAGAGACTTGACGGACTAGGGCTTTGTCTCGTTACAGGACGATTTAAATCTAAATTTCATCAGCAAGATGTTTCGAACAGGCATTTTGTTGTTCCTCACATCATTAAAATTTCGATTCTGAAATGTAACTCATTTATTCGAAGTTTGTCTGTGGTGTTAATATCTTGCTGAAAAACATCCTGCGTTGGGTGCATAATCTTCTTGAGGAGGAAGAACAGGCAATTCAAGGGGAGACTTTTGTGAGTTGATTGATAATACACTTAGGGATCTTCATTTGGGGGAATTTATGGTCTTGTGAATGTTCAGGGTGGAACAGAAAAAAAAACAGGTTCAACTATTTTATGAGAGTTATTGTCAAGGATGAAATAGTTAGAATGCAATTAGAATGAAGTCACGATTTTGAATTATACTCAGCACTGGTTAATGATATTACAGCGAACTTAATTAATACACACACTAATCAGTCACTAGTTAAAATGATATGGTCCAAAATTACTTAGTTCCTTGATGAGTTCTAATAACAAGGAATCATAAAAATGTTATTGTTGAGCCTACTTCTGTGTTTAATGATACTAACTTAACATTGGGATGTTGCATTCCTTGCAGAGAGACTAGCGCTGCTGGGTAATCGATATACGGGTTAAAAACATTTTGAAATATGTGAAGGGGAGCTACACAATTACATTAAGTGAAAATTAAGATGGTATCTTTCTGGAAATGAGGGCAAAGGGGGAAGTTCAGTTAATAAGTACTAATAAAATTCATTTCTGTGGACAAAAATGGCGTGTTGCATTAATTAGAAATGAACCAAGAAGTGGCCAAACTGGAAGACTACAGAGTAAAAACACAGTGATTCACTACATTAACAACATGAAATAGTAAAAGTATTCAATCAGATAAATAGGTTTTACAGTAACCAATCACTTATTAATGAAAATACTATTAGCTAGGAATAAGGTATTAATAAATTTATGCAGGCTATTAAAAATCTGTTAATACATAATAATGCAGACTTGATTCTGCAATGAATGGCTAACCAAGAAGCTTGTTTCCTTCCAGTGGCGTAGCTAAGACAGCATCGGGCAAAATAATAAACTGAAAAATACAAAGTCACAACCTAAAGAACAGAAAAAAAAAAAAAAAAAAAAGAAAATTCAAAGCGTAATAATTTTGGCAGTGTGTCCAGAAACTTTTCCTTACTTTACCTGACATGGTGGGATGGCTGTAGGAAGAATGTAATCTTAGATATGAATTATTAATAAATTTCATTGAATTTAACGTATTGAAAGTAACACAAAAATCACTAACACTAATGACGTCGATCTCGCGGTTCACGCAGACGATGTTACCATTGAGGGTGCGGTTGAAAAATGAACTAATACCTGCAACATACGATATCTGCATACTGGCCATCAGCATTCGCAGCGATTTTCAACCGCTCAAATTTAACTGCGCTTTCAAAAATTGCTAATTTACATTGCTTGCTTAACTTTTGAAAGTCAGTGTATATAAAGAAGAACGTCTGTTTGTTTGTGAACATGAAATTTATTAAAAATCAATGGTTTTATTTCGATCCTGTTTAAATTTTGCATTCTTTACCTTCAAAACAAAAGGAAAATCACTTTCTGCATCAGATTTCGAAAAAGCGTCCCATGGGGTCCTCACTCATAAAGTTTATATTAGAACATTATGCTGATATCAGCCATCTTAGGGTGACATCACCCTTATTGCGTTCCAGCTATTAATGGAAGTCAGACATGTTAAGCAAGGAATTTATGATTCCTTATTTACAAAAAATAAATAATAACTAGCGGGCTGCGATCAAAGCAAAATTTATGAGTTTTGTTACATTAAAAATTTTACTGTATCTCTGCTTTGAAAAGACTGATGGTAATTTTAAAATTCCACTTCGTATGCGCTTCAACTCAGCACGCCAAACAGCAATGAAGTTCAGCGGAAGAAACGCAACTTGCAAGGTGCGAAATTTAGCGTTTTCAGAGCTTAAATTAATATCTTGACTGGTTAAAGTTTACGAAGATCGAAATGGCTTCCACGAATTTTTGGAATCCTCAGATACCTCAACTCGACTTGTAAGGTCCCTCATTTGAAATTCTAAGTTAATGTTGGAAGTGAGGAACCTAGGAACTGATAAGCGAATAATCGCTAGAGTTCGAAGACAGGAAACAACGAGAGAGAAGGGTAAATAACCCTTTATTATTTCTATAAGATTTAACAAGACTCCCTGGGAGTGAACAAATAAAGTCCGCACTTTGGACTTGAACTTAAAAGACTAAGAATTAAACTAAAACTAAGATTAACTAACTAAGTATAGCCAAAGCTATCAAGGTACAATGAGAGTTGGCCCCTTAACCTATTTTACTAAGAAGATTAGCAAGGGCCTGAGTACGGCCGAGCGTATAACAGCTTTGAGAGAGAGAGAGCGGCCAAAAAGGCAGACGCGCGTAGTTCAGAAACTCTGTTTCTCTCTCTGTCGCGGTAAATAACTTCGTGGTTTAAATACCGCTTCTTCTCATTAAATATTCAGCAAATTCCAAAACTACGTTCTGGCCGGAAGTAGTAAGTTAAGAATTTGACAGGAAAGGAACTTTAACTTAAAATTTAACTGTTAATAAAGTTAACATAATCCTTACATACTCTCCGCCGTTTTGGAAGAGATGATATTACAAACAAACAGAAAGATGCGCTCAGATTTTCTAACATTAATATTAATATTTCCAGTTTCAATTTGAGATTACGTCATTCATCTTGGGTTCACGTTGCCGATGTTGCTTTCCCGTTTTCAATTCTTACTAAAAGCATTTAGTTGCCTCAGTGCTCGTTTACTCTTCAGAACACTGTAGAAGCTTTCAAAAAGAATCTCTATCAGTTTTTCGCGAATGTTTCGAAAACGGTGAAGAAATTGATCAAAGTGCAGGATGACTTTTCGAAAGCTCGTTTCCGAAACATGACATAACCGATAACAAAGCAAATACCAATTCTAACTGAAATTGTTACATGGCGTAGTGTTAGTTCTACACTGTTCTATAGTTTTATTCGAGTTTTGTAAAATTTTGCGCAATTAACCTTGAACCAAAATAAATATCTGTCTACCAGAGATTTTGGAAAAACTCTCACTCTGAGTAAACTCTGAGCAATGCCGGTTATTTCAGCCACCGTGGCGTATTATAATATAACTCTGAGCACTTAATGCGTACTTAATGTGTTCCTAACCGACCAGATCGGTTTTATGACTTCACCAGGGCGTACACATATGTACTATCGTATAGGGCTTTCTAGGGATGGACAGTGAGAGCGAAGAGTGATTGAGAGGGAAAAGGTGGTGGTGAGGCGCATTTGATGAGGGCAACGGGAAACGCCAGGTTGCCCCGTCACTTCCTGTGTTTAGTTTGTGTCTTTAGCGTTAAGTATAAGTCTTTGAGTCTTTAAAAAAAGGGTTCGGCATTCGTGCTGGGGTACTTCAGATAGTTATTATTATTAATATTATTTTAATGTGCATTGTGCAGTTGCATTAAAGAGACCCTGATTATCGTACAGAAGTACAGTTCGAGGACTAAAGCCCTATGTTTTAATGATCCTGAAATTTCTATGATACTCATTATTATTGAAACTTATAAATGCGTAATTGCTGATAATTGATCGATTTGTTCTATTTAAAAGTATGTGTGTTAGTTCAAAATTTCTTTTTTTTTTTTATATGTGTAAAAGTAATACCGAATATTATCAGAAGAATTTGAGATCCATTTAAGAAAAACTTGTTTTTTTTTTTTTTTATATAAATTTTATTTTATTAAAGGGTTTTCGAATTGTTCATAGTATAAGAGTAATAAGAAGGAGAGAGAAAATTGGGAAACGTTTTATTTAATATTAAAGGCAAAATTTCAAATCTAAGTTTAATTTAATAAATATTCAGAATACAGTTTTTAAAAATGCAGTTATATTTATTAAGAAGCTAGAGATGAAATACATAATTAAATTTCTAAATTTCAGAAATGTCGACATTCATTTTCGCAATATATTCGACAAACGGTTTTTTTTTATTGTTATTATTTCTTTTAGAATTAAAATTTAAATCAGAAGAAGAAGATTATTTCAAGAATTCACACAGAGATAAACAGTAAATATTGAACGTTAAATTCTCTGTTGAAAATTTTAAAAAAGTATCACTGGAGGGCTGATATTAATGATTCAGTTCCACTGCAATTTTAAAAATCACGTTTTTTTTTTTTTTTTTTTTTTTTTTTTTTAATTAAGTCTTCTATTGAAAGTCAAATAAAATTCAAGTTTTCGAATACCGAATCTTTTACAAGATTATCTCATGCCGAATACTCAAATCGTTAATTTTAAAACTAACTAAGCGTATAGATACATTTTCATCACGTAGAAACTTGGTTTGGGAATAAAAGCGTAGGGCTTTAAATTAAACATGTTGTACCTTATTTTTGAGTACATTGTTATGATTTTGAGGATTTAAAATGTAACATGATAATCGAATATGCTAAATGCTGATTTATAACGAAATTCGTCAGTGCGCAACTTCGGACTTAACTTCGAACGATTGGCTTCAAGGATACTGAAGATCAAGGACATGTATATGTAAATTGAATACTACTACGGATGTTAACAAGCAGGATGTTTCTGACCTTGAATATTAATGACGCCTGCTTAGTTGAGATGCAGATTTAGGAAAACTAGATTCATATGCCAGTGGCTACGAAACGCCTTTTTTGTTACATTTTCTTGTAGTCATTCGTAGGATGACCGGAATTTTTGGGCACTGACCTGATCACATTTGAGTAAATAACTTACAATTTTAAAATTTAGATCAAGGGCACCCTTTACACATTTGGTGCCCTGGGCAAGATATTTTTCCATGCTTCTTTAGAAATCAAAAACAACGAGATCATAACAAATATTTTTCTGCAATAATTTTGCTCGCGTAAAAAAATTTTTCTTCGCAAAAGAAGTGTTAGTCTCATAATTAAATTATAGCTATTTTTATCACTGTGTGTCGGTCTATTTTCAGAGTTTGAAACCTAGTTTGCAAATAAAGTACATTTATTTATTGAATAAAAGACTTTTCTTTTTATTTGCAATCAAAAAAATTTTGTCTATGAAAGCGATTTTAAATCAATAATTGAAAGTTATTTTTGCCAGCGTTTTGTTCCGCAAAATATCTTTCTAGGAAAAAGAGGAAAAACCAATGTTATCAACATTTCTCTCAACTCACAAACTCGTTAAGTTAGGTATTTAAGTTTTTATTGATTTAAATTTAGAGAATGCTTTCAATTCTTGCTTCGTATAGTTAGTAGTTCTATTACACTCACTCCTACTACCGTTTTTTTTTTTTTTTTTTTTTTTTTTTTTTTTTTTTTTAAGCTTTTTTTTTCTTCGCTCTTACGCCATATACAATTCAACAACAAAATTAGAAAAATTTTGAAAGCAGCATAGCAGTTTACGTTTAACATTCTCTATGCAGTGTTAAGTGCTGGCATACATTTTTCTTTTTTTTTTTTTTTTACAGTATTTTCTCAGTTAACCTTATCAATGATCAGTTTTCTTACTAAAGATGGCTTTAAAAAATTTTGTTTTTGTCTTTTCATTATTAACATTTTGTGTATGTACTATACTTATCACGTTCTTTGCGCTTACGCTACATTGCATTCTATTCAACATCAAAATCACAAAATATTTAAAAACACCATATCTGTAGAATTTCCGAAAGACAGTCTCGCACGCTGGAGACAATTTCTTTTCGTACAGTGTTGCCACTGCTCGCTTTGAAATCATTAAGTTTGTTAACCAAAAAATTCGTTGAAGTTTTATAATATATAACAAAAATAATAAAGCAAATTCGAAATTCAAAATTAGAGCTTCCAGGTACCCATGTTGGGGTGGAGGACTACGCGATTCAAAATTTGATGTCTCTGGTTACCGTTGTTTTTTCACAATGCGAGAAACATGCATACATTCATCCAGATTGCTTAATATTTAATTTCTTTAAATGATACAGGGCGGTAATAATTGGTGGCAACAATTTGAAAAGAGAACCGCGTTTATATAGGGATTAGGCAGAATATGCCGTTTTGACTAATATCCCTTTTGGACGGAAAAAAAAAAAAAAAAAAGAAGAAGATAGCAATGTCAGGAATCCCGTATTTGCACGCATATTTCTACCTCTCGTGTATTTGATCTCCAGAAATTTTTCAAGATATAATTTGGAAAATTTAATTTGTAGCAGTAAGTGAATAATATCAGTAAAAATATTAGAATTAAAAGTGATAACTGTAATAAATATAAAATTAATGCAGTGTCAATACATCTAGAGTTCGCCTTTTAATCCTACACTCAAAAATAGCATACACTGTATAATATTGCCCTTTTTACTTTGAAGAAGTAGACTTAGCGAAAACAGCTTGGGTAATTGCGAGTAAATGCGGTATTACTTTATATTCTGCTCTATAGTAAAATTAAAATTTAATTTAATCTTTTTCAACTACAAAAGGAAAAGCATATTTTAAAATGCGTGGATAAAAATAAAACAGTTTCGTAAAAAGAAGGAAGAGACACTAAAAGTATTTACGTTTCTCCTACATACAATCAGTGAAAGGAAACAAAATGATTTTAATTTAAAATTTTGTTTGAATTTATTAACATTTCAGAGAAAAATACTAACATTTTCATTATGGAAATTTCGTGTCCCGGAAAAAGAAAAACTGTTGTCATTTCGCTTATTGGAAATATTCATTGCAAGATTCTTGTTCAAGTGATCTTGTGAGAAATAACTATTAACTAAATCTTAAATAATAAATCTTTTCATTATTAAATAATCGCAAAAGCCTGCACCTGGCGTTAGCTTATGGTAAAATCAGGGCTAAAATTGCGCCGGAACCGGTCTCACGTTTTTGTTTGAGATAAACCTTAATTCCAGCCGGAGAGCACCCTCTTATTTAAGGGCTCCGGCACTTCTTTTATGTAACTGAAGCGCAATGTCAGCAGAAAATTCTTTGGATCTTGAAAATTTTATTTCAAAGATGAAGCTAATTACAGAGATACCTTCAGTTAAGCCGATTTTAACTGAATGTATCTCTGTCTTTCTCTGGGAAACAAGTACTTTGAGGGTCAAGTTAAGAGAATAGGAAATCTCCGACACACATGTCAAAGGCATTTTTCTATAAGAAGTGCAATGAATTTATGAAAGCACGTTTTTAGCTCCCGAAATGCTATAAGTGGAACTTTTGGAAGAATACAATTATATACGAAGGAAGAAAATTTTCACTTGCACAGAACCTTGCTTTTATCTCAGTTTGCAACTTCGAAGGACAATTCGCTGAAATTTTTTTATCCCTGTCATATTCTATTTTATACCTAGAATTATATCAGTAGGGGTCGTGATTATAAAGTGTCGCACTTTCTTTTCACATCTGCACATGTGCGTTAAAATTTCTCATGCTATTTCTCCACAAAATTCCTTCCCCAATCGCCGGTAACCCATTGTGGGTCCCCCATCAACCTCCATCTCATGATTCTCTCTCTCTCTCTCCACTGCATCTACACTGTTTTCTTACAACTTCTTTGTATAAAATATTCTACATAGTAATACAGTGTAAATAACAGTACTCCATATCGTATTAATATGATTACGACTGAACTCTATAAACATGTGAAATATTTTAAAATTTTATTTTATTTGATAACTACCTGCCTATATAAAGCACTTTTATGACTTTACGAAATAAATACGATTACACAATGTTTGTTTAACTCATTTATTAGCAACTAGCTGTTACCCTGCATGCGTTACAGTGTTACTTAAAGGAAGGAATATGTTTGTGTTTTAAATTAGCTAAATAAATTTGAGGGCTGTGCAATACGTGAGTAATTTATTCAGCTTTCCAACGATCAGACTTGAACGAAGACTATAATCATAATTAGCATCGTAATGGAGTGCACCAACTTTTAAATCAGCGTGCAGTATTCGTCCGGATGCAACGGTACGTACTCAAACATTTTCTAGTCTTGGTTTGCGTGCTCTTCTGTTTCAGGTGAAGGGGCTTAAGCAGTACGTACTCGAACGTCTTCCAGTCTTGCTTTCCATTGCTCGTTTGTTTCTGAAGCTCGTGATGCCTTTTTCTTTCTTGCTTGAGGTGTAGATCAAGCAAACAATTTTTGTTTTGGTAGTATTATTGATTTCACAGCGAAAGTAATCCTTTGTGACGACTATTACAAATTCACTTTCAAAAAGCAAAGAAAATGCGTGTGATGCAATAACACGCATGTTAATGCCTGAAATCTATATATCTAAAGAAGAACGTCTGTTTGTTCGCTAATAACTCAGTCACTACTATACCTATTGTCACGAAATTTCTACATTTCTTTTATGGAAAAGGTCGAGGTCCATTTTTTTCAAAAAAAAAAAAAAAAAAAAAAAAAAAAAAATAGCTAAAATCACAGACATTAATTAAAAACTCGGAAAAACGATAAATTTCGCCCTCATTTTTCCGAGTGGCAACAGTCTCGCAAGCTGGAGATGAAAATCTTTATTTCGAAAGTTCTTGCCACTGCTCGCTTTCAAATCCCAGAGTTTGCTAATGAAAAATTTCCAAATTTTATGATGAAATTAAAATAGTATTACCAAACATTAAATACATTATTTCCGATTAGTAAAGGAAAAGGACAGTTCTGAGCCAGGGAGCACAGGGAGCGGGAGTTGAGGGAGCTCCCGAGAAGGAAAGGTCAGCCGTGGAAGGGAGGCTCATCTGAAAATGGGGACAGGGAGCCTTCTCGAGCTACTACGTCACAGAAAAAAGCCATGTGCTTAGGTTTTATTAATTTGGTGATTTAGGCATTTAGTAGTTATATGATAATGTGTTAACTTTCTTATTTATAGTGAATTCTTAAAAACATATATCAAGTACGTGTTTTAAGCGACTGATACATTTAATTTCCGTAAACAGATGTATAATAAAATGTTTCCTTCACAGTATAACTTCTTTGGAAAATAATTATTTTCTTACTTGCATTTACCCGAAGATTGAATGTCTATAATACTGCTACATATAATGGGTTTCATACAAACATTCTAAACCAAATCATAAGTTTATTAAAATACAAATCATATTGAGTGCTATGTTTTAATTTGGTGATTTAGACATTGAGTAGTTATATGATAATGTGTATAATGTCTCTTACTCTTTGGTTCCTTCTGTAAATATAGATATATTGGTAATGGCATATGTTGCGTAAAGGTATGACAGTACTTCACAAGATTTAATTCATAAGAAAATATAGTGGTAAATAAATTAATGCAAACTGACATTTGCGAAAAGAACATTCTAGTCTAAGAAATTAAAAAATAGTCTATGTATGAAATTGTCTAGTGAATTAAGTTGGAACTGAACTAAGTTAAATAAATGTGTTAACATTATGCGTTAGAAATAAATGCATATCAATAAAACAAACTTTCAAGAGATGAGATTGTAAACAATGGGTAAAATCGATTGTCTTTCATCTCTTAATCAATACTGGAAATGCTTATCTTAGAAATTTCTTTTGTACATGTAACGTCAAATTTTGTCAATTTCACACGAAAGCCGTTCATGAAGGCAGAAATATCCGTACTTAGTGTGTAAGGATCTTAAGTTTTACTAACGTTTATTTTATTTTAAATCTTTACCATCACTTCTTATTTTCTACTTCCGGCCTGAATTAAAAGCTTATTTATGCAAATTTGTTGGCGAACGCCAAGTACTTAAGTTGTGGCTTTTTGCCAAGCAAAGGAGAGGAAGGAGTTAGTAGAAGCAGGCCGCTTGCCTTAGAAGTTTTTACTCGGTTGCTGGTTGCCTTCCAGGCCAGAGATTTAATCCTCTTGATAATTTTAAACGTATTGTAGTGTTAACAGTTCTCTGTACTACATACGGCTTCCTGTTAATATACGGCCAATCTCCTCGGAGGCCCTTGTTTGTTACTCCAAAGTTAAGTTAGAGTTTAGTTAATATTTTTATATTCTTACGTTCAGACCACAAGTGGTTGGTCTCTGTATTCCGAAGTCCGGAAATCATTGTAAAGAGTGAAAAATAAAGGGTTCGTATACCCTTCCTGTGTATCTTGTCTACTTCCCACATTTATTAAACATAGCTTTAGTAAGCTCCCTGTTCCGAGTCAGGTTCTTGAATGTTCCCAAAGCAAGTAAGGCGGAACATTGAACCTGATAAGTGGAGGAAAAGGCAATAAAGTGGAATTTACATAGTCGAGACGTTTAAAGTGATGTAGAATGCATTCAATTAGTACAAATTACTGAATTAAAAGGTACTGAGCGTTCAAACTAGTAAGAAAGAATTTTGTATGAGTACATGAAAGAATGAATAGGGATCTAAAATTATGAATGAAAGTTGAGATTTCATTCTAAAAATTCGTAATCTATCAAACTAGCTTAATGAGAATCGAGATTCAAAACTGAACATCTGTAGCACTGAAGTGTTCAAAAACATATATTCAGATATAAAGGGTATTAGAATTAAAAGGAAATACCAGAATATGCAGGAAATGTTAAAGTTTGAAAATGCGAATGAAGTTAATAATGAAATAAAATAGTAAAATCAGTCATGGTAAACGTACTACAGAATAATAAATTGTATAATTGGTAAATTAAAATAGTACTATAAAATATGGACTAAGTAGGGGCTATTTAACGAATGGGATATGAATAACTGTTAAAGGTTGTAAAATAAAATGCTTAATTGAAATCCATCTCTATGTTTAAGAAATTTAAGCATGTTAATTCAGCTGAAATAGTAAAATCAAAAGAGTAATTACAATCCAAAATTATAAAACAGAGTTAAACTTTAGAGTATGTTGGAAACTAAAAAACATAAAATGTAATAAACAAGTTCAAATTTAGAGTACTTTAAAAATTACGAAAGTATAAAATGTACAAAACAAGTTAAAAATAACAAAAAATTAAATAAAGCTTATATACATGGTAAGAAAATAGAGGAATTAAACTAAAATTAAAAGTATATTTGAAATTATGAAGGTTAAAATGCATGAGAGGAATTACATGAAAGTCATGTACATAGTGTGAAAATATAGCAAATTAGTTAAAAATTCAGCGTATGTTGGAAACTAAAAACGTTAAAATATAGAAAAGAAGTTAAAATTTACACCTAAAATTAAATAAAGTCGGGTATATGATGTGAAAATATAGGAATTATGGTAAAATTAGGACTATATTGGAAATTATGAAGACTAAAAGGTATGAGGGAAATCAAGTAAAAGTCATGTATATAGTGTGAAAATATAAATTGGTTAAAAATTATAGTATATTAAATAGTGTGAAGGTTAAAAATGTACAAAACAAGGTAGAAATGTTACATCTAAAATTAAATACAAGTCAAGTATATGATCAGAAAATATATGAAATAAGATAAAATGCAGAATATTCTGAAGATCATTTATGTTAAAAAGAACGAAAAAGTTAAAAATTACATGTAAAGTTAAATAATATAACACACAAAAACGCGTGTTTTAGTTAACACACAAAACGCGTGTTTATAACAAATAAGTTAAAAATATGGCTAACAAGTATGAAAAAACTCTGGGTAAAATGAATTTAATAATAAAAATGAGTAATATAATTAAGATTACGGAAAGTATATCTGATATTATGAACAGAAGATTGAAAAACTAAGTTAAAATTCTGAGTGAATAGGATCACTCAATCATTAAATTCGAAAATAATTGTCGTTAAGGGTACCTAGGAAATAACAATCATATACGTATTAAAACAGTTGGAATACGAAAAAAAACACAAAGGCTAAAAATTTATTAACGAAGGAAATCACCTCCAGTAAATCAGGAAAGGATAATTGTGATGACATGTAGCAGTTTTGCAGATATTCAGTCATAGCATAAATACAAGTAAGAAAATAATTATCTTCTAAAGAGGTATAAGGAAACATTTTATTGTATAGTAATTTCTGTTTCAAGAAAATAATTGTATCAGTCACTTAATGCATCTGCTTGATATATGTTTTTAAGAACTTAATATAAGTAAGTTCACACATTATCATATAACTACTAAACGTCTAAGTTAAAACTTAGACTCAATATGATTTGTATTTTAATAAACTTCTGATTTGGTCTAAAATGTCTGTATGAAACCCATTATAGGTAGCAGTATTATAGACATTTAACTTTCGGTTAAATACAAGTAACAAAATAATTATTTTCCAAAGACTGTGAAGTAAACATTTTATTTTATATCTGTTTCCAGAAATGAACTGTATCAGTCACTTAACACATGTACTTGATATACGTTTCTAAGAACTCAATATAAATAAGAAAATTTACATATTATCATATAACTACTCAATGTCTAAATCACCAAATTAAAACATAGCACTCAATATGATTTGTATTTTAATAAACTTATGATTTGGTTTAGAATGTCTGTATGAAACTCATTATATGTAGCAATATTATAGACATTCAATCTTCGGGTAAATGCAAGTAAGAAAATAATTATTTTCCAAAGAAGTTATACTGTGAAGGAAACATTTCATTTTATATCTGTTTAAGGAAATGAACTTAATATAAATAAGAAAGTTTACACATTATCATATAACTACGCAATGCCTAAATCACCAAATTAATAAAACCTCAGCACACGTCCTTGTTCTGTAACATAGCAGCTCGATAAGGCTGCCTGTCCCCTTTTTCAGATAGACCTCCCTTCCACGGCTAACCCTTCCTTCTCGGGAGCTCCCTCAACTCCCGATCCAGAACTGTCCTTTTCCTCTACTCCGATTCCAAAAATTCGTGGGTAGTCATTTTGACTATTCCCATCTTCATACGATTTTAATCAGCCGAAATATTAATTACAAACGCTGAAAGCGCTAATTTTCGCATTCATTTTTCCGAGTGGCAACAGTATCGCGCGTTGGAGACAAAAAGGTTTTATTTCGAAAAGTGCTACTACTGCTCGCTTTCAAACCGTAGGGTTTATTAATAAAAAATTCTGTAAGTTTTACAATTACAACACAATACAAAAATCTGTACATATAAAGAAAAATGTCTGTTTGCGTGTTTGTTTGTTTATTCGCGTTATTGATTTCTGATCAATTATGATACATTTTTTGCCACATTTAATCGACTGAAATTGAATATGGGTCAAATATTGGATAAAACTTGAGCTTTTACGACCATTTGATTAAAAAGAGCGATCCATTGCTGTTGATATAATGAGAGAGAATTAGGTTATTTTTCTATCGAAAATTTTTATGTGGGTTCGATATCGCATCAGACTGCAAAATGTATGACTATGAATCGTATTTTTTGCATCGTTATCAGAGAAGGATTACACCGGTATCGTTCTCTCTGTTGTTAGATGCATTACTCTCAATCTAACTTAACTGGCATCGGGTACTTCCGCTAGTATTAAATATTTTGCGCTTTGCTGAATGATAACATACTTTAAAATATTTGAATTTGGGCAGTGGCAACACATTTCTCTTAAATAGCCGAGTTTGTTAGTTAAATTCGAGACAAATTAATATAATTGTGTTTTCGCGAGTGACAACACAATTTTTTATATCGCCGAGTTACACTTCGCAGAATGGTAACGCAAATCTTTTAGATAAGCCGAGTTTGTTAGTTAAATTCGAGACAAATTAATATAATTGTGTTTTCGCGAGTGACAACACAATTTTTTATATCGCCGAGTTACACTTCGCAGAATGGTAACGCAAATCTTTTAGATAGCTGAGCTTTTAATCAAGTAGACAGTGACCTTCCTCTTGTTTGAGGGTCGAGTATGGCAAGTTTCACAAGGATGGGAATTAAATTGTAGATTTGTATACAAGACACACAAACAAACATTCATTTATATATATATGGATTTACGCATTGTATTCATAATGATGAATGCTTTGAAAATGTCGAAAATGAAACTTCCTTCTGAGGTTGAATTTCTCTTTCTGTTGAGTTTTCTATGAAACAATCGTTTTCCAATTCAGTTCCGGATAATTCCGGATACAAAGAAATAGTTTCAATTTTAATCAGCTTTATTGCTAAAATGTTATTCAACACGCGTCTCGCGAGTTGTGATTTGAATTTATTATATTTATTTTTAATGTTGGTTTAATAGAAAAGTATTTTTACGTCGAGCTACCAGGAACGCTGCGGTGACTTATACTAGGTAGCTCACGATCAAAGTTTTGGCGACCGTTGTTCTATATACTATTATTTAACATATCCCAAACAGAAAAGTTTTATTTTACATGTTAACTTCCTTTTGTAGTTAAATTAATCAATCATAAAATGGTTGTAAAAGACAAACATTTATTTAAAGATAAATCTTAATAACCTACAAGTAACATATTCGTAAACGTACATAACATAACAAACGTACTTACTGCATCGTACCATTAAACATTTCAAGCGTATATCATCTGAATATCTTTTTTAAATTATAAATAGAACGACATCCAGAAATTAGCTGTTGCCATTTTCTCAATAGATATTTTGTCTAATAATAATTAAATAATTTACAATCGTGCTTACATTCGACCATCCTGACTTTTCAATTGTCCTCAATTGAACCAAATCTTGTCATACATTAAAACGACAAATAAACAACAACAAAAATATAATAATAGGTAGGAAAAAAATGAAATATAATTTAAAATAAGTCCTATACAAAGTCTCTATAACGCAATGGTTTGCGCACTGTTCGCTTGGGCCTTTTAAGTTCATAATCGTCTTCGTCATTATCGTCATCGTCGCCATTGTCATCATCATCATTTGCTTCTGCATTTTTCCAAGATTTTAGTTGACTTACATGAGCAGTTGATGCATAAAAGCGACCATCGCAGGCTTCTTCTAGTTGTGATATTCTATAAGTGTCGCCCCGAAGTACTTCTGTCACAACCATTGGACCACGATACTTAGCTTGAGTTTTGGTTGGTTCTCCTGGTGTAGATTTTGAATTTCTTTTAACTACTACTATTTCTCCTTGCTCAAATGATAGAGATCCCGATTTCTTCTTGTCATAATAAGTTTTCATTTTTCCTTGTTCTCTAACAATCTTTTCTCTAGCTTCTTTTTGTAGTTTTCCGGTCCCTTCCAAACTTCCGCTTCTTCATCAGCAAGTAATCTCAAAACTCCATCTTGAAATCGTGGTACATATCCATGAAGTATTTCAAATGGTGTTTTCCCAATAGTTTTATTGATTGTGTTATTCAAGTTTCTCTCAACTTCTTTAATTTTGTCTCGATTTTTTTTTATCTTTACTTTTCATTGATGATACAATCGTTGATAAAATTGTTCTGTTTGGTCTCTCGACCATACCATTCCCTTGTGGGTGGGAGGTTGAATTTAATGTATGAAGAATTCCCTTTTCCTTGCAAAAATTTTGAAATTCCTTTGAAGTAAAACAAGAACCTCGATCTGATATTATACGATCTGGTAATCCAAATTCTTCTATGAAACTCATCAATGATTTCAGTACGTTCTTCGAAGATGTGTTTTTCACAGCATACAGTCAAACGAATCTCGTCATATTATCAATGACGACTAACAATTCCTTGTTTCTTTTAGAACTTGTGATGAAAGGTCCAAGATGATCAATGTGTATTGTTGCAAAAGGTCTGCGGCCTGGGGGTATAGGATGCAGAAGACCCTGTCTTTTTCCACCGGGAACTTTGTTGATGAGGCATTCGAAACACATTGATATATGTCGACGAATATATCTCTTCATAGAAAGAAACAAGTACAATTCTTTGATTTTTGAGACAGTCCTATCAACAGCAAAATGTCCCATAAGGTCATGAAACTTCACAGCTATGCTTTTAGGTACGACGTATAACAATTTCTTCTTTTCTCCAACCTCCACAATACGGAGCAGTCTATTCCTTTTCAAAATATAATTCTCCACATTTTGATTTTTTTCTTTGGTTCTTTCACTTGGGTCTTTCTTCAAAATTGTTATTAATTCTCTTAACTTTTCATCTGCATGCTGTATCATAAGAATTTGTTCGGCTAAATTTAAGGTCAGACAAACTTCTAAATTATCTTCTATCAAAGAATGCATGGTGTCTGATGAATTAATAAGAGGAACTCTACTGATTGCATCGATATGAGACATTTTAATTCCTGGTTTGTGGCGTATTTCAAAATTATATTCTTGAATAAGGATACTCCAACGAGCAATTTGGGGATTGCTAGATTTCTTTGCATTCATGTAAACTAATGCTTGACAATCGGTAACTGCTCTAAATTCAATTCCGAGTAAGAATTGTCGAAGTCTATCTAGAGTCCAGACAATTGCCATTAGCTCAAGTTTACTCGAGTGATAATTCTTTTCAGCTTCCGTTGTCTTTTTGCTCATGCAGTAGACAAGATGCCATTTGCCGTCACTTCCGAGTTGAAGTAACATGCCAGCAATACCCTCTGAGCATGCATCGGTATGGACTTCTGTTTGAGCTTTAGGGTTGTACAAAGCTAAAATTGGTTGATTCGTCAATTCATTTTTCAGCATTGTAAAAGAATTCCGCTGACTTTCTACCCATCTGAATGTTTGATTTTTCTTAGTTAGTTGAGTCAATCAATTAATGGCATAATTTGAATAAACCTTCTAAAAAAACTTGTTAAACCAAGAAATCATCGAACTTCATGAAGGTTTTTAGGTTCTGGGAATTTTGATATTACTTCAACTTTTCTTGATCCCGGCTTTATTCCGTTTTTATTGAATATAAAGCCTAAATATTCTATTTCTTGTTTGGCAAATTCACATTTCGGTAACTTAAGGGTTAGTTTAGCTGCACGTAGTGCTTCGAATACTTTAATTAATTTCTGAATCATTTCTTCCCAAGTCCTTGCTGGAACAAGTATATCGTCAAGGTAGCACAACACTTCTTTATTACATAATGAGGATAATGCATGATACATCAATCGTTGAAATTCCGCAGGAGCGTTAGTCAAGCCAAAAATCATTCTTTCAAATTGTCCACTTTCATCCGGGGTTACGAAAGCAGTTTTCAGTTTTGCACTTTCAGTTAATGGAATCTGTAAATATCCGTGTGCTAAATCTAGCGTTGTAAACAGACTACACTCATGCAATTGTTCTAATAAATCATCTATTTTAGGCAGGGGAAATTTATCCTTTATAGTTTGACTATTGAGACGTCTGTAATCAACAACTAATCTTTTTCTTTACCAGTATGACAGGACTAGCATATGGGGATCGCGTTTCTGTTACAATTCCATTTTCTTTCCATTCTTGAACTATTTCTTTGATCGCAGCTCTTTCAGAGGCATTTGTTCTATAAGGCTTCATACATACTGGCTTTGAACCTTCGATTTCTTTAATGTCAATTTTTATTAGATCTGTGCTCCCTAGTTCTGAAATATTTAGTGCAAAGCAATCTCTGTATTCATTCAGAAGACACAATAACTCTTGTTGGTGATCAACGTCCAGATCCGAGCCAATTTTAACTTGGCTTAAACTTATAGGAACTTTTATGTTGTTAATATTTTCCGTTTTTGCTAAGTTCGAGCTCAATTCAGAAATTTCAGAATTTAAACGTAGTTCAACTTCTTCTGCTCTCCCAACGCATTCATCTTTTTGGAGCCTAACACTTCTATCGCCAACGTTAATCACTGGTATACAAGTTTCGCCATTTTTAATTTCTAATAAACAGTTAATACCTTCGGAAGGATTTTCTATCATAATTATCTACAGAATCTGTTTGAGAACTGACAAGATTGATTGTATTTTTCTCTAATTCATTTGCCTCAAGAGTTTTAAGGCAGACTCGACTTATTTTTTCATCAATTTGGAGGTTACTAAATATTTCATCTTCTCTATACCCGAAGTGAAAACTTTTTCCTATTCTGACATAAGCGATGTGAGGGAGATCAAGCCATGTCCGTCCGATGATTAGATCAACTGGCTGTGCATTATCAGGTACAAGGTATATATTTATGCCTTGGCATTTTACATTATCAACTTCAATATTGTGGGGAAAGGCAACGACCATAGTTGATAACACACATTTATTACTATTTAGAAATATAGATTACATTAGGATTACAATTAATGAAAATGGTATACGAGCGATCGAGCGACGTCTGCTCCGCTCGCCAGCTAATCCTCGTCTTCTTCCGAAGGTGGGAAACACATGCTGACGCAATGCATACGTCATACAGTAGGGATTAGGGAATATCATGACATAACGTTTCCCACATTCGGCCATCATGACCGGACAGGCGACCTCGCCTGAAGCAACATAGTATATCATCAAATTAAAAAAAAATTATTATAATATAGTAACATAGGTATGGAAAAAATAATCTGTAGATACAAAGCTGAGGATACTTACACAAATGGAGCAAAAAAATAGTTTAAACACACCACAGCAGTTAACTAAAAATAAAAAGAACATTAGTATGACAAAATGAATTAAAAAGTTGATATGAGGAAAAAAATTATTAGAAAGTTCTCAGGTGTCATCTGTTCAAACACAGGAGGACCTATAATGCTGACAGTTTAATAAAAATTAAGTGATACGTTCAATATTGTTGGACCAGGGTTTCATGTATTCAGCACAAGTAGATGTTTTGGATGGTCCGTCGAAAAATGCACACTTTTCCACATCATATGTGTCATTTTGTTTGAGCCTGGTGACTTTATAAGGTCCGAGAAATTTCTGTTTGAGTTTTAGACCAGGGCCAAACTGAGTTCGTTTGATAGCCACGAGGTCATGAAGTTGAAATTTTTGTGCCTGTTTTCGTCGCAAATTATAAGTACGGCGATTTTCGTCTTGCACTTTAGAGATTTGCTGTTTTGCGTCCTTACGGAGATCGTCACGTTGCTGAATGAATGCAGATTTGATCTCCTCGTCGATTAGAGCAGCGATGTTTATGTCATTTTGCGATTTCATTTTAGTCCCAAAGAGAAGTTCAAAGGGAGTAGAATTGATGCTACGTTGAAAAGTTGAATTAATAATTTGTTGCACGGCGGGAACATGGCGGTACCATTGCTCAGAGTTGGTTATGGAGAGTTTAGAAAGGACAGCAATAATAATGGAGTTCAAACGCTCAACTTGACCGTTCGATCGTGGGAGGCCAGCTGTAATAAGAACGTGCTTTATTCTCTGTGTGTCACAATAGTTTGCAAATGCAGTGGATTTGAATGCAGGGCCTCGATCAGAGATAATCCGTGAAGGATTTCCGAAGACTGATCTTTGAGATTCCAGCCGACTGATAACTTCATCTGCGTCTGTAGACTTTGTCGGATAAAGCCACACGAATTTAGTAAACGAGTTTATAACTGCCAAAATATGTTTGTATTTCTTTGATGTGGTAGCAAGGGGACCTAAGTGGTCGATATGGTACGTGTGCAAGGGTGCGTCGTCTTTGTCAATGGGGTGCAGAAGTCCGTCTTGTTTGCCACGCTTTCGATTATTGAGGATGCATGGGATGCAGTTATGGATACACCGCTCAATTTTTTCTTTCAAATTTGGGATAAAATATTCGTTGTTTAAAAGTTCTTGAGTGCGGATTACGGCGAAGTGGCCTCGTTCGTGAGCTGTTTTAATGACATTTGCCTGCATATTCTCAGGCACCACAAGTAAGTCAATGCCATTGACGTTTTTGTACAGGAGATTGTTCTTAACGAGAAAGTTATCATACGAAGGCGTTCTTTGAAGGAGTGCTTTAATAGCCGTAATATGCTCGTCGGTTTCTTGTGCTTTGCGAAATTGGAGAACGACACTGTCTTGGATAGTCATGCAAGATAGACTGCGACTGAGGGCATCCACGTGAGCCATCTTTGAGCCGGTATGGTGCTCAATTTCGTAGTCAAAATCTTGGAGATATAAAACCCATCGGGCTATTCTCGAATTGAGTTCCTTTTTATTTAAAGTTTGTACAAAAGAGTTGCAGTCAGTGATAATTTTAAAATGTGAACCAAGGACGTAAATACGGAACTTTTTTAAAGCTTCAACAATTGCAAGGACTTCGAGTTCATAACTGGTGTATTTACGCTCGTTGTCCGATGTTTTCTTTGACATGTAGTAGACAGGGTGAAAGCTGTTATCGTTCATAGATTTTTGTAGTAGGACTGCCCCCAAGCCATCAATGGATGCGTCGGTATGAATTTCGATAGGACTCTTTTGATTAAAAATACTTAAAACTGGTTGTTGAGAAAGCAAATATTTTAATCTGTGAAATGCGGCTTTCTGATCAGCATGAAATTGAAAGGGGGTGTCCTTACGAAGGAGATCACTAAGGGGTTTTGCAATGCTAGAATATGAGGGGATGAATTTCCTAAAATATCCCGTGAGACCGAGAAAGCGTTGGACGTCTTTCGTACTCTTAGGTTCGGGGTAGTTAATTACAGATTTTGTTTTCGAAGGGGAAGGAAAAAGTTTACCACCTTCAACGATATGTCCAAGAAATTCGATTTTTTTGTGAAGAAATTGACATTTACGAAAATTAACTTCTAGACCATATTCACTAGCAACTTTGAGTACTTGGTTGAGACGATGAATGGCCTCATTTTCATTTTTGGCGGGAATAACTACATCGTCCATGTAGGGTAAAACATAACCTTTGACAATTAAATCACGAAAAACATAATTTATAAAGCGCTGGAATACTGAAGGGCAATTTGAAAGACCAAATGGCATTCGAAGAACCTGGAATTGTCCGTTGTGAGTTACAAAAGCTGTATATGGTTTACTTTCGTCCGCTACTGGCACATGAAAAAAGCCGTTACGTAGGTCAAGAGTACTAAAAATTTGGGCGTCTTGCAGTTTATTCAAAATGTCATCAATAAGAGGAAGAGGAAAATGATCCTTAATTAAAAGTCGATTAAGTTTCCTATAATCGATGCAAACACGGGGTGTACCATCTTTTTTACGCACCACGAGAACTTGACTGGCATATGGAGATGAACAAGGTTCAATAATTTTAAGTTTCAACCATTCATTTATTTGTTTGTCAACAATTTCCCGTTCAACAAAAGGAAGGCGTCTAGGAGGGTGAAAAATCGGTTTATCATCGGATAGAGTGATATTAAGTTTAATATCTGTTGTCTTTGTTTTATTTGGGACATACGAATTCAGCAAACGTTCTGCCGCAGCACGAGTTTCTTTGGAAACGTTTGAACCAATATCAAAAGCTGGAACATCGTCATTTATTGCAAAAATGAAAGATTCAGGAGCAGTTTCAAAGCATTGCTCGGAAGGTTTTGAAAAATATATACCGTCTGGTGTAATAGTTAATTTAGCATTTGTAATTACGTCACATCCTACAATAAGAGAAAATTGCATAGAATGATTTGGAACAACTCTAATATTAGCCGGAAAGTCCTGATTATCAATGTTGATAATGGTTTGAAAATAGCCAATAATAGGAATTTTCGAGAATCCGAAACCAGTTAACACTCCAGAATTATTTGAAAGTGGTGGGGAACCAAGTTGAATCCATGTGTTTTCGTTCAGTAATGTGACCTCACTTCCAGTGTCAATTAATCCAGAAACTGTGCTATTGAGTATAACGACAGTTTTACACATATTACCGTGAGAGGTTTGTACTGTATTTACTTCGGCAGGTGGAGTGGAAGTCTCATTTGATGTAGTGGGGCGGCAATCCATAGATTTATGTCCAAAACGACAACAAGTTAGACACTTTGGGCCAAGAGAACGATTAGGACAGGACCGTGAGAGGTGTCCGACCTCATCGCAGTTAAAACAAGTTTGTGGTTTAATTTTAGATGGACCAGTAATATAAAATTTCGTCTCGTGTTGTTGGTCTGAATTTTTTCGTCCAGTACCACGTCTGGGGCCATTATTCGTATTTTTAAAATTTGATGGATGAGAGATATTTGTATGTCTAGTCGTAACTACAGATTCATAAGTGCGTAGCTTTTCCTTGAATTCAGAATATGATTTTGCACCGTAGAGAATAATTTTATCGGATGGGGTACCTAGTATTCCTTGAATGGTATACTGAATGACAGAAGCCTCGTCGATAACACCGTCACCACGATTCGCAATTTCGCGCATTGCGATAAAATATTGCAAAGAGCTTTCATTCGACCGCATTTTTCTTCTTTCGAGTTGTTTATGAATTTCAATAGACGTAATTTTATCGGAGAACTCATTAAGTAATAATGTTTTAAACATGTCGTATGAATTGAGATTCCGTTGTGAAAACAAAAATGTTTTAGCAGTACCCACAACAAGTCGTTTCGCAAAAACTAATTTTTGCTGGTCGGTAAGATTTGGGAATAATTGGAAATTATCCTCTATATCGTTGAAAAAAGCACGGACTGAATAAGAATCATTGCCTGAAAAGTTTCTGCAAGTGTTTGAAAGATCTCTCAAAATAAACCATAAATCATGACTCATCTCACGAATCTCGGTGTTCGCCATCATATAAACACCGGAGCTACTCGAATTCAAATTTATTACTTCCGCGTCAGAAGAAACAACGCGATTTGGGCTTGGCGCCGTGGAGGGAGGGGAAGGGGGAACAGAAGAACTTAGACCTACAGGCGTCGGTGCACTGTCGGTGTTTGAAATTGAATGATCGTCATCGGATAAAAAACTAACATCTAGGGAATTGTAAAAATCCGTCAGATTAGTGAGCGCATGAAAAATTTTTTCACATAAAACATCTTTATTAGTGGAAGCTTCCAAATGTAATAAATTCGCCACTGAAATAAAATCTAATAAAGAAAAGTCTTTTAATAGAAGTTCTTTATGTTTTGCCAAATCGAAACTGTCCGGGAACGCGGCAAAATTTCGCATTCTCTTTCGCGAAGAATGATCAAAATCGGAATATCCGAGCACGGTATTAAATAATTTAATAACTCGTGTTGTGCCATATTTAAGAGAATTCGCTATCAATGGGATATCACCTAATTTTAGGGCCATAGTTCTTTAAACAGTAAAATAGGACAATATGAATATGAAATAGGGTATGTATGAATGAGAATTAAACAGTATAAACACAGCTTAAAATCGTAATACTAATAAATTATGAACGAATTATGGAAAAATGGGCCTACCTAACTTCGGGGCAGTCCTTATAATCCAATATATATTTTGGCCAATCCAATGTAATCCAAAATCGAATTTCGATTTAACGTCCAAAATCAAAAGAACGGACAAGTAGCATGTAACATCATTCACATATGTCGTCCAACTTGAAGAATATTAAATCGTCATATAGGCACGTCTTCATTCACATACGTTGTCTAGCTTGAAGAAGAATATTAAATCGTCATAAAGGCACGTCTTGCCTTTGTTAGCTTTCTGAACGTCTTTAGTGATTGCTGGTGTCTAGGGTTCGATTATAACGCATGCACAAAAGGTACGGTCGAGCCCCCAAAATGTGGGGAAAGGCAACGACCATAGTTGATAACACACATTTATTACTATTTACAAATATAGATTACATTAGGATTACAATTAATGAAAATGGTATACGAGCGATCGAGCGACGTCTGCTCCGCTCGCCAGCTAATCCTAGTCTTCTTCCGAAGGCGGGAAACACATGCTGACGCAATGCATACGTCATACAGTAGGGATTAAGGGAATATCATGACATAACGTTTCCCACAATATCGGCTTTAATCATTCCTATAGAGGTCACTGCAGGCACCCTTTGATTTCCAAAACCGTACAATTCATTCATAGCTGGTTCTGGTTTCACTTTAAGTTTCTGAGCAACTGAAGTCCTTGAGAGACAACAAGAACTCCCCGTATCATTTAAAGCCTGTACTTCTTCAAAATTATTCCGTTTTACTTTCTTCAAATATGAATTGCTCTCTTCTAAATTTTCGCCAACTTGCTCAACAGAATAATTTTTATCATTTGAATGATTATTTTCAGCTTTAGTAACACAATTTTTAGCTTTATGACCTGTTTTATTACATTTTCGGCATGTTACTACTGGTTTGGGCAGCGGACAGTCCCTTGAGATGAGTCCAAAATTATTACAGCTGAAGCATTTTGGTTCACCTTTTTCATTATGTGTGATACCGTAGAGTTTTTTCTTTTCGTTGATTGTACCAACTGGACCATCTTTAAAGGAGTTTCGTTTGTCGTAAGACCCTTCTTTACGCGGTTGTTTATTGTTGAAAGTTGACTTCAAGGTATCATAATCATCTAGTTTTTCAACTAAATCAATTGGTGAAATCAACTCAAACCATATGTGAATAAAATGATCTTCTTCTTCTGGAGACACTTTACGTTTTATCTGATCCGCTGCAATAAGGTCGCTAAGTTTCTCAAAAGTATCTACTTTAATTCCGCTTATCCATTCATTAAAAAAATTTCTTAACTCATACGCAAAATTCTTCCATGTATGTATTTCCTACACTCTTATCGTGGGTAAAAAATTTTTGGCGAAATTTTTCAGGTGTCATCTTGTACCGTTTTAATAAGATCATTTTAACTTCTTTATAATCGTTTGCAATCTCATCGGTTTCTCTGGCGATTAATTGAGCAATGTCATACGGCAATAAGCCAAACAAATGAGTAACCCATGTATTTTCTGGTATTTCAACTTGTTTAGCCAAACGTTCAAACATGATTAAATATAAACTGATATCATTCTCGACAGGTTTAAATTTTTGCATCAAACGATGAAGCTCAAACTTTATATTAATGTGCGTACCACTAGCATTTTCATTGGGGCCAGAATTTGTAGATCTACTTTCTGCTTCAATACGTAGTTTTTGCAGTTCAAATTCCATTTCATACTTTCGTTTTCGTTCCTCATATTCTTCTTTTCGCCTACGCTCTTCATCTTGACGTTTTCGTTCTTCAATTTCTTTTTCTTTTCTTTCATTTATTATAATGTTTAACCATTCCTTGGCACATTCTTCATCGTACTCTTTGTTAGCCAAAATTATCCTTTTCAAATCGCTCATTTTATGACTCTCATTTACATCTTCTCCCAATTCTTCAGCTAATATTCTTAAATCGCATTTCTTTGCCTTACCGAAAATAGACATTTTCGTACTCATTAAAATGCAAATTATATATATATATGCTATTATTATTAACTTCCAATTAGACAACAGTTATTGGTATTTTATAAGTTTGTTTGACGTTCTAAATATACTTCAAAATTTAAAGAAATGAAAAAATAAATAAATAAATAAATAAACTCTCTTTCCAAAATGATAAAAAAAATAACAAAATTAAATTCTATAATAAATATGTTACATCAATTAATGCACATAACTTGAAATTCAAATTCTTTTCAATTTATTTACGTATAGCAAATTCTTGTAGCTTTAGGCTTAGGTTTCAGAATAATCCCGCTTCTGATTTACTATGTTAACTTCCTTTTGTAGTTAAATTAATCAATCATAAAATGGTTGTAAAAGACAAACATTTATTTAAAGATAAATTTTAATAACCTACACGTAACGTATTCGTAAACGTACATAACATAACAAACGCACTTACTGCATCATACCATTAAACATTTCAAGCGTACATCATCTGAATATCTTTTTTAAATTATAAATAGAACGACATCCAGAAATTAGCTGTTGCCATTTTCTCAATAGTTATTTTGTCTTAATAACAATTAAATAATTTACAATCGTGCTTACATACATAAATCAAGGATAAAGAAATAATTTGATAATAATTGGGATTGGATTTTGGATTGGATTATTTAATTATGGCAAAGCACACGAAGGGAGGGATGCCTTCGTGGAGGACTTTCTAAAGGAAACTGTCTCGTATGCACGTTACACATGGGAAAACCACGAAAACGCCCATGCAGCCAGCCCGTTCGCGGGATTCGAACCTCGGACCGAACTACCAGTGTTCAGCGTCTTTACCGCTCGGCCGTGGTGGGCTCTAATAATTGGGAAGACGAATGCGAAACTGATTCGATATTTAATATACAATTGAATTTTATTGACGTTGCCTTATTTTTGATTGGGCTCGGTTTTGATTAATTGCAGCGCACATGAAACTTATAAGCCTAGGAGGGTTTTCTTCACAGAATTTTCTTAATTAGAAAATGACTCGCGCATGGAAAATTTCGAGTACAGAGTCTTTCGTTTAAGATGAGGTTACTTTGCATGAAAATATGTTAATTTTTAAAAAGCAAGGATTTAAAAAATATTACTGCTTTAAAGAAAAGAAATTCTTAGCGTCCTAAATCATTTTTAAGAGCTTTTAACAAAATCATAGTATTTGTTTAGCTAAAAATATTTTTTTTTTCACTTTGCGGGATTGAACTAAATTAAAAAAATGTTACATTGCACTAGTCAAATAGTTTATTCTCCCTTCTTAGTAAGTATCTAGAATAACCATTCTCGAAATGTTACTCTGCAAGTAATTGTGTTTGACATTAAAAAGAGAAAAAACGCGAATGAAAAATAAAAAGTATCTTGTTATTTATTACAAGCATTACTTTGGAAGCTTAATTTATGAAAATGATGATGTCCTTACATTTAACTGTTATAAGAAGTAGACGTTTTTGTTATTATTGTTTCTGATTTAAAATTGCCTATAATAAATAAATAAATAAATTCCTATTAAAAAGTACGTTAAAAAGATAAGCTAAGAAAAAAATTTAATAATCATGTATCAAAATTCATATAAAAGTGATTCACTAATAACTGTAGATATCAATAGAAATCAGTGATGTGAAAATTGAGGTAGAAATTAAGAGATTAAAGAGATTAAAAGGTCAAAGAGAGATAGAGTAAAACTCTCATCTCCCTCTCCCCAGATAGCGTGAGCACGCGAGCGGAAATTTCTCTAAACACTGGTAGCTGCCACAAACTACCTGGGTTCGATTCCAGGAGAATGGACTGGTTGCATGGGCATCTTGGTGGTTTTCTCTATATGTAATGTGGTTAACGAGCCAGAGCCCCTAGAATGCCCTTCACGAAGGCACCCCTCCCCTTAAATCCGCCCTAGTTTGCTTTTCCATAATGAAATAATCGATTAAATTATATTAACGTCTCCTGCAACTAAGGCGACCATAACAGACGGTGGGACCAGTCGATGTTACAGAAAAAGCATCAAAAGATAGATAATACAAATTCACTTGCTACACTGAGGAGGCCTCAGTTTCGCAAAGCAGACTTTTAAGAAGAAATCTGTCTGATTCTCCAAGGGGCGGGGGGGGGTAGTTATATTCCCTTGAAGTTGGGAAGGATTGGGTTACCAGAACCGACCATTTTGTGGGCAGGAGATCCGGGGTTCGATCTGGACCTTTTGAGAGTAGATGCAGCTGCCGGGACAGTGACGCGCACCACATAGCCTCTCCGACATAGGACACCTGGTGGCCCACCTGGTAACCAGGCTCGCCTAGGCTGATTATGTTGGATAGCATCCCTGGGGGTCGACTGGGTTCGAATTTCCGGAACCAACCATAATATGGGAGGAGACCCGGGGTTCTGTCCAGTAAACTGGCTAGACCAATGTCTAGACAGCCTCGATTTCTGGGGTAAATAATCAGTCTTCACAGGACTAGAACCGTTGTTTATTCGGTGGTAGGTTCAAGTTTCGCAGGGACCGTTCTGGTACTGTTTTGTCTTCCCCTTGGTTGTGGGGACGTTACATTGTCAGATATCGCAGGTTGTCCGAGGGGAACGGGATCCCCTTGGTCAATACTTGGGGACAAATGGTGCCTGACACTGTGCGTGCGTTGACTTTGCTTCAAAGCGTTTATTTATTAACCCAGAGAATGAGATATTTGAAGTCCCTCTGGCTTGACACACGAAGGTGAAAATAAACTTCCTACCTGGGTTGACCGAGGGGAGTGGCGCCCTCCCGGATAGTTTCTGGAGGTTAAGGCGTTTCTAACCGTGTAAGCGGCCTCGAACCTCCGATTCACTGTCTCCCAAGGTTGAACCGGGCCACCGGTTACTCATCCATCACCTCGGGTCTCGGAGACCACCAGAGAGAGAAGCAAACTATAGACACCGTGTTTCTGCCATAGCGATAGCCCACTTGGATGGCCAAGTCGCAACCTTCCGTTACAGCATGGGCTGTCCTTTCTGGCCATAGGAAACGGTCCGGTCTCAGAGCCGCTACTGTCATAGTAAAATTTTAAGCCATATACGCAATACCAGGAGGCCTAATCAAATAAATCAAACTCATCTCGCTTCCTCATCTGGCTCGTGAACAGGAGGAAAACGGTGAAACGGTATTCCTTCGCAAGTGACAAGGCGAGGGGAGGAAAATTAGGCGAAATATAATTTTGGATAAAAGGTCGAAGCAGCTGTTCTTCCTTCATTACTTTGTTACTGTCTAAAGCATTCTTTCTATTCGCATAGCGGCGCTTTAACCGTTTTACTTTTTTTCATTGCTGCGCTAGAAAATGAATGGTCCTTTTCTCTATCATCCTTACCATATACTTTATCCAGGGCTTAAATTTAATCGGAGACCAGCTAAGCTATTTCTTAGTTTTTCTTATGAAATTGCATTCCAATCGCAGGCCCAAATAAGATGAGATGGTATTTTATTTCGTTTTTAACTATTCATCATAAATTTTATAACTTATTAAACTTTTATATATTTTGTTTCATTTTATCGATTTTTAATTACTTATTATTTTAGTTATTAATTTTACTTCTTTATTTTTATTAGCTCAGATGAGCGTTAGCCCAGAAGGGCTATTAGTCTCAAAATGACATTTTGCATCGGTTCAATATAAACGGCGTATAACTTTTTAAATTGTTGCCACCAAATATTATCGCCCTGTATTATATTTAAAGAAATTAAATAATGAAGAATCTAAATGAATGGTATCGGTTTATTTGATTGCGGCAAAGCAACTGAGGGCTTTCTCTCTTGAGGGAGGAATGCCTTCGTGGAGTATTTTCTAAGGGAACTGGCTCGTATACACGTTACACAAGGAGGAGAGCCACGAAAACGCCCATGCAGCCAGCCCATTCGCCGGGATTCGAACCGCGGACCGAACTACCAGTGTTCAGTGATTTTACCACTTGGCCACTTATGGGCCCCTGAATAAATTCCTCGCATTGCGAAAAAAGCAACGGTATCTAGCGATATTAAATTTTGAACAACTTAGTCTTTCACCTCACCAGAATATGGGCTTCTGGAAGCCGTAATATGGAATTTCAAATTTGTTTTATTACCTGCTTCATATTTTGTAAAACTTTAACAAACTTTTGATTAAAAAACTCAACGATTTTAAGGCGAGTAGTGACAACACTGTACGGAACAAAATAGAGCGCACGAGACTGTTTATCGAAATTTCTAAAAATATGCTGTTTTTAAATATTTTTTGGCCAAAAGGGGGTTAGCCCAAATGCTCTCGAAATGTATGTGTCTGTAAATGAAAATAACTCTGGTTTGGGCGTAGTATAAAATCTGAAATATTTCAGATCTATTTTTTTTTCATATTTTTTTTAATTATTTAATTTATTTTTATTCATTTATTTATCGTTTTCATTGTAGGCTTTGGATGAAATATTACCGTAGCAAGCTTTCTTTGGTTACCGTTTAACCTTGTTATTTTGCTTCATTATTGTGTATGCCGCCATCAACTCGGCTTGGCAAGTGTTGCCAGTGGGCAAGATGTGTAACACATTTAATTTAACCTCCACTCGGCTTTACTCAGTGCTACAAAATAAAAAGAAATTTATAATGTATCCAACGGATAACATTTATGAAATTTAGACACATAGCTGTATTAATGAAAGGGCGTTTCTTACGTATCTAGGTATAGAGTAATTTTGAATTTTTTAAGAAGTTTAAAATTAAACTCTTCTTTGATGTATTAGAACTCTGTGTTTTTCAGATTGCAAATTTTTTAAAATTTCCATTTTGTATTATTTTATATATTTTTTGCATCATTATTTTTGATTGGCTTTTCTGACAACTTTCCTGCACGCTTTATTTAAAAAATAACGCCATGCATAAAATTTGAGAAATGAAAAATTGCTTGATAAAATAGTTACTGGATAGCGTGGATTAAAGTCATTTCCTTACAGAGGAGAGTATAGTTGTCTCTTACCAGAGCGTCTGCGTTGAACGTCCCATAGGCTTTCTCAGATAGGGGGAATTTCATTAAGAGCAATGCTTTTGGCCTTTAATTTTGTTGTTAAATACACTCGTTTGAGAAAAAAAAAAATCGAAGCACCAAGAAGGACTTTTGCGATCGTGACGAAAATTGGTATGCAAAAACAACTTGATGGAGCATGCAAATGATCAAAGTTTCAAGGCAAATGAACAGGAATTGCAATCATAGCGCGCATTTCTAGTGTCCAATTTGCAAAAGAGCAGTAACAGAGGCGGAAAATTTATCTCTTTTTTTCTGCCATTCTAATTTCGTAAAGAAGCAACTAAAGATGCCATTACGACGACATCGAAGAAATTACAGACAACTAAATGACTTCGAACGTCGTCGCATTGTAGGGTTGCGTGAAACTGGGTAATCATACCGAGCAATAGGCCGCCACCTGCAGCGTGCAAACACTGTTGTGCAAAGATGTTGGCAACAGTGGTTGCTACAAGGAAATTGCCGACGAAATGAAGGAAGGCTCTGGAAGGCCAAGGAGCGCATATGCGAGGCAAGATAGGATGATTATTCGTCAGGCCCGAACCGCCCCACGGTATCATTGTCGACTATTCAACGCACTACAGCCATGCCTATACCTCCCTTGGTACCGTCCACCATCTCACGGCGCCTGTCTCAGGAGGGGTTACGCTCACAGTTTGCCTTTGACCCCACAAAATCAACGTAGTCGTCTGGAGTGGTGTCGCAATCGATCATCATGGTTGCCATCAGACTGGCATCGTATAGTGTTCAGCGATGAATCTCTCTTCACTCTTGAAGCAGATGACCACCGTATTCGTATCTGGAGAGGGCGGGGCTAGCGGTCCCAATCAGCCTTTGTTTTACAAAGGCATACAGCCATAATCCCTGGTGTGGTGGTGTGGGGTGCAGCAGGCCATCTTTAGTCATCCTTCGTACATCTTTAACAACTCAACGATATGTTGATATCATCCTGCGGTCGGTTGCATTGCCTTTCATGGCACGTCATCTCGGGGCCATTTTCCAACAAGATAATGCCAAGCCACATACCGCTCGCAAATATCTGGACTGCCTCCGTGCGGTTGATACTCTTTCTTGGCCAGCAAGGTCCCCAGACCTTTCAACAATCAAGCATGTCTTCGACATAGTAGTCCGCCAGATTCGGGCACCACAAAATATCGCAGATCTGGAGCGACAACTGATGAATGCCTGGCAGAATGTGTCTCAGGATGACATTAGGAACCTCTCTCATTCCTTGCCTGAACGAATTCAAGCATGCATTGCCGCCAGGGGCGTTGCGACCAGCTACTAATTTGAACACTCAATGGGTGACTATGAGCCGTGAATAGGTACTATGAACTTGATTTTTTAATTATTTTATTATCTGTGTATGAGCTATATACATATTCAATTTCATCAAAAATAACTACTTCCTTCATGGTGCTTCGATTTTTTGCAAAAGAGTGTATCTAGTTTTAGTTCATGAACATAAAAAAATCACTTTTAATAAGTAATTTATTACTTTTAATAATGCTAAGTAAATGTATGTGTATGTTTCGAGTTTTAGAAAGCAGTGGGGGTGGAAAATGATCTTCTAGGCATGGTGGGATAAAATTGGTTGAGAACCGATGACATATAAAATAGAACGACATGTATTAATATTTAATATATATACAGCCCCTTAAAGAGTATTTGCAACTGCATGAATCGGTTGCGTGACGAATGAAGAGCCGGTTTGGTTATCGCCGATTCTTGCCATGTGCTGAGATGATTCGTTATCGCAATTTCATTTTGATATTATCTTATCGTAGTTCTGCGTTTACTACTTAAGTAACCCGCGAAAAGATGACTTGCGCTTTCATTCAGTTGATCCTCGTCTGTGGTATCGGTAAGTTATGTTCCATTTGTATATATTGTTTTTCTGCTGCAAATTAAATTTTACGAAAACATCTACTTAATCGTAAATGTAAACTGCATTATTGTAATTCTTATTCACATTTATAAAATAAATATATAAATTTACAATTCATAAAATAGATGTCTTAAGTACTTGTATTTTCATACGTGTAGTAAGAAACGAATACATTAAATGGAAATTCGATTTAACAGTATGAAATAATTCTAAATAGTGAATTATTACCAATATCATATCAACCTCATTTATAAGTCTTTCCCGTATTTCATATTCCAGAAATGCAAATAATTCTCTTATTATGTTACCCATATGCTTGTCCTTTATTAGGATTACCATATTTTTAGCAGAGTTAATCCAGAATACTTTATGAAAAAATAATTTATGTGTTAAGAAAGTCCCGAGGTTTTTAAGTGAATGCAACAAACGAAAAGTTGATATGAAGAAATAAAAGTAAATGCAAATGCAAAGCATTCAATGGATAGATTCTCAGAATAATGAAATGTAGATTGCATATACTTCAAATGATATGTTGTGAAGATATATGATGAGAAGGTGTATTAATGAAATTATCAACTAAGATTTCGATTTTATCCTGAAATATGTACATCCTGATAAAAATATTATCAAAATTTTGCATTTTTTCACCCCTTCTAGAAATTGATAATTTTTTCAACTTTCATAACTAATACTTTAAAAATTCTAGAATTTTTCTATCTGGGATACAGCTTCAAACACAATTAGGAATTCAGCTTTCTTCAGGCCAGTCTCGGACGTCTAATAACTGTACCTTTGGGCAATTAGATATAAATTTTGACTGTTTATTTTTTTCCTTTTATAAAATTTCTTGCGTGTTATAAAACGTTTTTGGTACTCTTCTGTTATCGGGACCGAATTCAGAAATGCATGTAAATATGGATGTATGTGTACATGCATGCATATATATATATATATATATATGTGTGTGTGTGTACATATATTATTTCCATACATACATACATTTCTAAATCCAATCTTGATAACAGAGGAGTACCTTTTTTTTTTACTATAATTCAGGATTTCTTAAACTTTCTTCAGTTGTGACCCCTTTTTATCACTGATATTTTTTCGTGACCCCCAGAACTCCATAATATTGAAAAAAAATTTGTGTGACCCCATAAGTATTGCTCAAATCCAACACACGCATGAGTGAAACTGTCAATTTTTTCTCTTGTACCGTAATATACTATTGCAGTTTTAGGTCATTAAATGGAATTTCTAATTTTAAGACATAGAACAATGTGAAAATTTTAAATAAGTAACAGACGAAATGACAGCATCACGTGCAAAGCAAAGAAAATGAACGTTTATATTATAAAAAGAATGCGTTGAAGCGTTTTCGTTTTTTTCTTTGTCTGTATTGCCATATCTTTATCTATTTTCAGATACATTGTGAAAAAATATTTGGTCACTATAAAATTATTATAATAAATTAGAGAAATATCAAAACTGCTAAAATTTTTACGACCCCCTGCTGCAAGTCACGACCCACAGTTTAAGAAACCCTGCTATAATTTATGAACAAAATCATACCTACAAGCCAGAATATTAAAATCCATAATGATAGCCAAATAAATGTTTTGCTAAATCACAAAATCGGCAATTATTCATGGGGTAGCAGGTAATCAGGAAGTACAGTAATTTATTGTAGTATACCTGTTATAGTATACATCAAGAACTCAGAAGTGCTGTCAATATTTTCATGATTAAATATGTCACATGTAGGTAATAAAGACAAGCAGGAAATGAAGTTGCTGACTGAACTGAAAGCATAATTTATTGAAATACACTATATATAATATGTGTCAAGTATTCAAAAGTGCTGTTGATATCTTCATGTCATTAAATATGTCGCATATAGGTAATAAAGTCGGTGACTGTTAGCTTATAAAATTTTTACATTTAAATATTTTTTAAGTATTTTTTAACCCTGTAATGTGAAAGGTTTTCCAAGCTATGCACAGTTGACTCTATCCATCAGCAATATAAGCAGTTTAATTATTTACTTTTGCATGATTTTTTTGAACTTTAGTTACAAAATAAAAATTACCAAGAAATCTGGGAGAAATTTGTAGCTTTTGAAGAACTGTAGTAACTCTTTCAGAAATAATTCCCAAAAGAATTTGAAAAATAAATTTGTATATTTAAAAAAAATTTTTTGACAAACATATAACCACATTATAATTTTAAAACCATTATATGTATGATAACGGAACCTTTTTTCAATACTTGCAGTTTCTGTAACAATTGGCAATTTTTTAAATGATTGATTGATGTTTATCATAAAGTAAAATGACATTAATCCAATGGTGCGATTGCATTGGTTGCTTTAATATAGGTTCTGATTATCATAAATTTGAATTACCTTAGCATATGGTCCTACTCCCTCTAGTAAGACTACGTATTAGCAATATACGTATTAGCTGACCATAGCATATGGTCCTACTCTCTCTAGTAAGACTATGTATTAGCAATGGTTCTGCATGAATTTGTTGATATCACTAAAAATCTGGGGTGTTTTTACATGGTTACTAATTTGAGGTGATCGAGCATCCGGGATTATGCTGCATTCCAATTCCGTGACCAACTTCAGGATGTCTTGGAAGATATCCCATATTCAGAAAATATTCCTGCATTAACAAAGCTTATATAAATTTTATTATTTCAAATGGGTGGGAACATGTTTCTGTGCAATAGTCAGTCATTCTTTCTAGGTATAAATTTGCACTAGATCTATAAAAAGACTGGTTATAGGAAAAAATTTTTGGATTTATAGTCGAGCAGGTGGTTGTATGTGGTTAAATCATTGGAAAAATTTTAATGGGATAACCAGTGAATGCTTACAGATTTTCCCATCAGTCTTGAAAGGTGGTAAAAATCATGACAAATGCACAACAAAATTGTCATCATCCGTGAAAGTGGGCCACATAAATTCACTTAAATGCGAATTTAAGTATAGATGAACGGTTCTGTGTTTTTTAATTAATTAATTAATTAATTAATTTTTACATGATTTTGCCAAATTCTATAGTCTAAGCATTTTCAGCACATGCACGAGTGTGTATTGTGATGCTATACATGTCCGTTATCAGCAATAAATCATATCTGGCAACAGATTTTATTTGTCAAAACTTTTTGATAGAAAATACATAAATACTGGGTCACCTATAAGGTATTCCCTCCCTCCTTTCTGTATTCCTTCACGGTGTAACGGTAGCACACTCAGTGGATATTTGAGAAGTCCAGGTTTGAGTCCCAGCAAGGGCATTGCACATTTTTACATCTCTACCACCAGGATTTGGCAACTGGGTCCCCTAATCCCCAGTAATCCTTTAAAAGGTGGACTCTATAAGGTATTTTCTCCCTTCTTTCTACATGCCTTCATGGTATAACGGTAGCACACTCGGCGTGTATTCGAGAGGTCCAAGTTTGAGTCCCAGCAAGGGCATTGCACATTTTTTTCATCTGCTTCAAAATAACCTAATGTCTGAACAACGTTATGGTGGATTATCTTTTGAAAATATTTTAGAATGCTAATGCATGAAGGGAAGTGTAACATCTGGAAGAATATGGTTTGTAATTATATGATAACAGTGTTTCAAGAAGTATTGCATTTAGAAAGGTATGGAATGCTGAAAAAATAAAACTGCTATCCGTATAAAACTGGAATTTAGAGAAATGGACTAGCTTTTTCCTATAATCAGCATAATCATATTTCTTGCTGTGTCCGCCGATAACATCGCGGCAAAAACATCGCAGACGAAAACGTCGCGGAGAAAACAACGCAAGGAGAAAACTTCGTGCTACAAAACATCGTGGGAGAAAACATCGCAAAGAGAAAACATCGCAGTTCTAAAACATCGTGGTACAAAACATCGTCGTCGAAAATAAAGCGGTTCAAAAACTTCTCAGTTTAAAAACATCGTCGTCGAAAATATCGTGGTAAAAAACTAAGTATCTACAAATCATCGCATGACGATAACATCGCAGACATTTTTTTTTTCAGGTTTTAATAATTGGAAATGGATATTCCCATAATGATTTGTGAGCGCAAGATGTAAAGAAGGATAATTTTTACTTTCACAATTTTTTAAATAACTAATAAATTTTTGCTGAAAAAGTAAGAAGGAAACTTAAGCATAGATAATTAAATGCAACTTATAGCTTATACTTTTCATGAAAAATTACCAGTAAAAGCATTACAAAAATTATTTATTAATGGCCTTTGTTAGTTAACTATGTCGGTTTAAAATTCCATTAAGTGCTATAAGTTGCATTAATTTTCTATGCTTAAGTTTCCTTCTTATTTTCTCAGCAAAAATTTATTAGTTAATAAAAAATATGAAAGTAAAAATTATCCTTCTTTCCATCTTGCGCTCACAAACATTATGGGAATATAAATTTACAGTTATTAAAGAATGTCTGCGAAAAGCATGTCTGAAAAAAGCATATCTGCGATGTTATCGTCATGCGACGATTTGTAGATACTTTATTTTTTACCACGACATTTTCGACGACGATGTTTTTAAACTGCGAAGTTTTTGAACCGCTTTATTTTCGACGACGATGTTTTGTACCACGTTGTTTTTTACTGCGATGTTTTCTCCTTGCGATGTTTTCTCCCACGATGTTTTGTAGCATGACGTTTTCTCCTTGCGTTGTTTTCTCCGCGACGTTTTCGTCCGCGATGTTTTTGCCGCGATGTTTTCGACTGTAACCATTTCTTGCAAATCTAATGTGATTGAAATTTCTTATTGGGAACAGTTGCAACAACATAGCAAATATTTTAATAATAAATGCAATCATGGCTGTTTTAACACAATCATAAGTCTCGGGCTGTTGTGGGCCTGTGAATTATCTCTAAGAACTGTTAAATTAAAACTGCAGAGTCCTTTTAGGGTTTTCATTGTTAATTGTAGCATATGTGAACAATAAAAAAAATGCCATATTAGTTTAGAGAGAAGAGAAACACACAAACAAGAGAAAAAAAAACAACAAATAAAACATGCAGTTAGGCAAAGCAACAACCTTGTATTTGATATAGATTTTAAGCAAGGTTATCATTTTGGGGAGCGAACAGGTACTACAGCTCACTAGCGGCTCAAAACAGGTATGGCTGTGAGCGGCTCCTTACGGAAGGCCTGTTATGCGCATGCTCACGGACATAGTGAAATGTATTTATTTTCAAATGATCATTGGGCTACTACATTTGACTATTATGCGCCACTTGGCGTTGTTTCTATCAATTATCGGAAAATTCGAATGTGAGAGTGGTTCCTTTTTCACTTTATCTATAAATAATATTTTTCACATATATGATAACTGTTTTAAATGCTGAAAATGAAAGATCTTCTATTTAGACAGAGTTCTTTGCGAACAATGAAAACTGAACAGTTAAATATTAAAATTCTTTCCGTGAAAACATTCACGTTCAGCTTCCGAGCCATCACTAGGCAGAAGAGACATTTTTCGAATATTATGATAGTGCTTCTGAGAACAAAATAAGAAAAATTCCTGTCATAAAAATAAATATTTTGGGTGCTAGTTTTCCTAAGAAAGGTCCTCCATGGAAGCATCCCTTCCCTTAGGCAGATAGTCCATATGAAGTTAACCTAACCTGAAAGTAATAATTTTATTATGGATTGATTTGAAGACATCTTTAACAAACTAAAAAAAAAAAAAAAAAAACCCTACAAATTTCAGAATTTTTTCTCTAATAACCATATTTATTTAGTTTTGGAATAATTATTTGAGTATTTTCCATTCATATATAACTTTAATGCTCATGTAGATTACAAAAAAATATTTTCCTAAATTTTAAAATGTTCTATGGGAATCAAAGCTATTACATTTAAAGAGGTTTGCTAGTTTAATTGAGAATGATGAAATGTGTGCTAGCTACCTAACAGAAGGAATATCTTCACTGAGAACTAACAGATTAGGATTATTTGGATTATGTAAAAGTATTTTACAGATATCTGCCTTAAGGAGGAATGCCTCATGACCAACAATAGAAACTTCCACAGAAGCCCTAGGGTTATATCAGAATCTCCTTCTAAACAAACCTTCCAACTTCATGATTGAAATTCATCGTTGCATAATATAGTAAAATTAACTTTCTTACATCAGATTTCAACCGCTTTATATACCTATTATGCAGTCATTTTATGTCTATCGTTATATTATTTATGCCCCATTTTTAGAGAATTTTAAAAATGCAAATTAAAAAAAAAATAATAATGAAATAGTGGCAATACATGTTTACTGACTTTCGTAAATGTTTCTCTTATGTAGTGTGATTAATTGAGTATGACGTACTTCTTCATTTATGCTTTCATCACCTATAAATTTAGATTTTAGAAATATTAAATGTTTAAACATTATTTGTAATAAGATGTTCTTAAACGAGTTTTGTAGTTCTTAAACAAGTTTTGTGATTTCATAAAGTAAGAAAATTGCACAAATAAAAAATAAATTTTTATTTTACTAAAAAATCATATAGTATATCATATAGTAATCATCTATAAAAATTTCATATAGTATTTTAACACTTGAAAAATAAGGAAATGTAAGAACTCAATAACAAGTTTTAAAGTACATAATAAATTACAAAAAGGGAAAAAAGAAAATTATCTTGCAGTTTCAGATACAAAAATTTTATCATAAAATGTTTTTACTTGATTTTCAGCTACACCGCATACTAATAATAGTAGCAAGTAATAAATTTCTTCAGTTTCATTTTCAAATAAACTGACTTAAATCAAACATCTGAATGTTAGACACATAATTTGAAAAGATTCTCTCTCTCTCTTTTTTTTTTTTTTTTTTTTTTTTGCATATAACCATAACTTGATTTTTAATGCTGAGAACAAGCATAAAAGATCTAAATTATATATCCTAACTTGTTATACGATTACACTTAGATAAAGCAAACTTTGTAATACTAAAGACATAGTTTTTAAGGTTTGAAATAATTTTCAAAGCAAAAACTTCAAACATCCAACTTCTAACACAAATGCGAAACACTTTATATTAGCTCTACATACAAGAGTAATAAATAATTACCTAGGTTTGAAATATTTTTTCATGAATATAAATAAACAGGTATTTAATGTTCTGATGTCATTTTCAGGAACAACATGCATGAATAGATTCACATAAACTCTACATTAAATAATAGCTACATTATTTGAAAGAGTATTAATGCTATTAGTCAATATCCAAAACACTTTCTTCAAAATTAGAAAAACTCCATATATTAGAATCAAACTTGTGATTAAATTCACATCAATTATGCATTTGGACATGGTAGATACAATCTGAAAAGGGCCTAATTGATTTAAGTGAATAACCGCAGCCTTGTGTCAAATGATATAAAAACGCTTTACATTGAAATTTTGTCAGAATCATACAACATTTTTTATAATAATTCTATTTACATCAGAGTTCCATTATTACCTACATTTGAAATTACCAACATATTTATAAATAAGGAGGATAACGGTTCATATACGCCAAATCTTGAACACACTAATTTAAAGAACCTTAATGCCATTAACTAATTTCCAAAAAATTTTCTTCAATACAGCAAAAAATCATGAAACACTCAGATCAAAGCAGAATCAAATTTGTGATTGAATTCACATAAATCATGCATTTGAACATGGCACATACAATTTGAAAAGAAACGACATTGTTTCGACTGCTATAAAGGCCCTTATATCCAGATTTTACTCGAATCATGAAACATTTTTCATAAGTTATTATTACTTGTATTAGAAATATACCTTCATGAATATAAATAAGCAAGCAATCATTTTTTTTTTTTTTTTTTTTTTTACTTCACTCTAAGAAACATCATGTAAATAAATAAATTTTTATTAACAAACATTTTAAACTATAAATATACTACTTTGAGGGATTTTTAATTCTATAAAGTTATAACAAAAACACTCTTTTTCAGTAGCGAAAAGCATTTTAAACACCACGATTTTACAATAATTATATATATGATTAAGTTGACATTAACTAATTATTTTAAATTAGACATAAACTTTTGAAAAGGGCCTTATGACTTAAGTAAATAATTGCAGTATGTATTTTTATAGATACAAAGGACTTAAATAACTAGATTTTCATTTAAAAATACGGTACAATTCCGTTATAGGGACCGCAAAAAATCACCAAAACTATTGTTGATGCCAAAATAATTATGGTAACCTTAACTCAAGAAAAGCATAATAATAAAAAATAACTATCTAAGATTATTATTTTAATTTAGATGGAAGTTTACTTTCATATAATACACTTTATTATTATAATTTAATATAAACAAACCGCTAATTGTAACTGTAAGAAAGCATTATTGTAACTATCTAAGATTATTAATTTAAGTTGATGGAAGGTTAACTTCATATATTACACTTTTTTGTTAATTTAATTTATTAAAAAAAAGGGTTAAAAATAAGTGAAATTAAACGGGAGGCATAAAATTTTTAAGATCCTGCAACATCGCAGAAAAAATTTCAGTTTTTTTTTTTTTTGTTTTTTGTGCAAATGTCTATACATAAACTCGGACAAATAAGAATTGAAATTATTATGCCATTTAGCACTGCCCGACAGTCGCTGTATTGTTTGCGTATGGTCCCCGTTTCGGGGTCCACAAAATTCTAGTTGTGGTTCACAGTAAAATGTTCAATGCTGACATATCGCAGTTCATCCAACTTACATGATTTCTAGCAGTCAGTATACATAATGCTTCCTTCTGTGACATTTTCCTTTATGATGTTCGAACATCAGTGGCCGAGCGATAAAGTCGCTGAACACTGGTAGTTCGGTCTGAGGTTTGAATCCCGCAAACGGGCTGGCTGTATAGACAATTTAATGGTTTTCTCTATGTGTAATGTGTATACAAGCCAGTTTCCCTTAGAAAGTCCTCCACGTAGGCCTCTCTTCCCTTAGGGAGATAGCCCTCGAGGCTTTGCTCTAATCACATAAACCAAACCAAACCTTTATGATGTTCCATAAGGTTTTCACCGATCGATCTGGAATAGCGATTAAAACATTCTTTTGATTCTCTGCACAATCCACCGAAAACCCATTGTGGCAGAAGAAGACGTCCAATGTTATTCTTGCTTCTACTGAAAAGGCTTTTGTCTGCTTCATAATTTTTTCCACATCCGCCGAATTTCAACTTAGGCTGAGAAATTAAAGCTATGGCACACACCTCACGCATATCTTCCAGTCTACAGTTGTATTGTGGTTCATCTTCAGTTGGAGTTCACAAAATTAGATAAAAAAAAATAGATGTCATCTCCTGATACCAAAAATAGGTGAGCCTGCCTATCAGTTATAAGGAAGGGGATTTTCGTTCCTTCGATCCAATATCTGACTTCTTAATCCTTTCTTCAGAATACAGGTTCATTCCTGCACCTCCATTTCGCTATTGAGTTACCACTAAAGCATAATTTCATCTCGTGATTTTTCGATCATAATATTCTATAATGAATGATGTCTTTTCTTTGTAAAAATTATATTGCAGACATTTTGTCATTGGGCAATTCCCAAATTGTTAGATCCATATCATTATCAAAAAAGAATAAAAAAAATAAACCAGTATTCCAATGGCGACTTACAAATATCCCCCCCCCAACGGCGGGCCTTCGGCTTGGCCACAACTAAGGCCAGGTGGTGGTCACTTTATTATGGAGGCACCTAATAAACCAATAGGGGTGTGCGGAAAAATCTATGAAGGAACCAGCAGTTATAACCATGCCTTCTCCGGAATTCGAGCCTAGGCCTTGTCGTATCGCAGTCAGCTTCCCTAATAAATATATCGTGTGGGCGATGACTTACAAATATAGAACTATTTAAATTTACGTGGTGTGAAATCAACGCTTTCGTTAGATTTTGCACATATATTTTTGCTGCAATTTGCTACGGCCCCTATAATGGAATTATACCACAAAATAGTACTTTTATTTGAATCGTGATGTTTTATACGATAAATAACACCAAGATTGAAAAATTCTTAAGCATACAAGTCTTGCACAATGAAAATATTTAAATTACCTTTGCAAACCTAACTTAACATACTATGTCACTTTATGTTTCTCTTTATATAAGTAATGTACAATTTTCATTATTTATAATATAATAAATTATGTTGATTTAGGGCCACTTTAACCCTGCAAGAAGTATAAATGTATACTTAAAACAAACAGTTTAAGAAATTGTGATTTTAAACATAGCATTAAGAAAATATCATCCAAATATAAAAAAAGTTGCTTTTTACTGATTCTTGAATTTTTTCAGTTTCGTTTCCTCATTTCTTTCAAGTGAATTTGAAGGAATGTTTTGTACATAATTGTTCAAACATATATTTAGAAATCCTAACGACACTCATGTTTATTATCTTGTACAGCAAATTACATTCACAGCATCTTTTATTAATACGTACATACTATATTACAAAAATAACTGAGATGAGCCTCAGTTATTTTTGTAAGAAGCTGATGGTGTAGATGAAATGCTTTTCGTACTTTTCAGATATAATAGTCTGGAAAAGTAAATATGCAACTGATATCAATGCCACCATATTTTCTGCTGGGTCTTTGAAACCTCCCAAATTTTACAGTATCAATATATACATAATTTGTTTCCACTAATGTTCCATTTTTTCCGCCAAGATGCAGAAATCTATGCAAGCACTTTAGTTAGTTTCAATATTACTTGCACAATAAACAGCAATTGTATGTGAAAACTTCTGCAACAGTGTCTGAAACTGCAACCAATTTCACCGACCATTGGAAATAATTTCATTGATTAATACTTTTATGAACTTCTTTTACATCTGAAACTTCTGTAATAAACTGTTTTAGAGAGATGTATCGATAGGAATTAGAATGAAGCTGAAGAATAGACTTCAATTAAATTTTTTTTCTTTTATATTCCAGGATTTGCTGTACTGAAATATAGTAACTGCCTTCAGACATCTGATGAAAATCTGTATTCAAATTTGTGAGTTTGAAATTTACACGTTAAAATTAATTTTGACCTAATTACTAAAAGTTCTTAATTCTATCGATGATAGCATATATAGTGTGAAAAAGAGCAAAAAATATTTCCTTGGGTAAACATTTGAAATGACTTTTTATATTATCGTTGTTATTAATCTGAATGATAACACCTATGCTAATTCAAATGAAACGCGAAACGCTGGCGAGAAATTACAATATGTTTACCATCATTTGTTGGCGATAAAAAGAAACGGCGCATGCGCAGTTCGTTCAAAAGATTTTCTCATAGGGAGCCGTTCACAGCCATCCCTGTTTTGAGCCGCTAGTCTACAGCTCCCTCTTTATTGGGAGCATTGAAATTCTGCTGAGAATGCAGGAGCCACAGTTGTATTTCTATGGACAGACGACATATTTATTTCTGTGGACAGATGGCGCTATGTTATCATTTGCTTTACTTTGCTTTTGGTATAAATACAACTGTGCCCTCTCCCTTCAATGGGTTTGAGTGCTGTCTTATTAATTTGTTCGTATCGTGAGGCCTTCTTGGGATTTAAATTTTTTAATAATTTTGTAACCTCCTTTGGAGTAGTAAAAGTGAAATTTGGAGATTCAAACCACTGATCATTTGTAGTGATTTGTTCTTCAAAGGTATCAGCAATTTCATTTGCCATCTGTGAGGTTATATAATTTGCATTTGTTGTGGGTGATAGAGCCTAAGGAACTTTGATTATTATTTTTAAAAATTTGGATCGAATTTGGACTCATTGATCGATATGTGAGAGATTACTGACATAATTATTGCAGTTTTCATGTTTGGAATCTCTGCTTACTTTTTATTTCATGTTTGATAAGGTTATAATTTCTTTTGTCTCTGAAATCTTGCATCAGAATAAATTTTTAATATATTTTAATAAGCTACTTTTTTTTTTCTCTAATTTTCAGTAAAATGCGTTTTGGAGATTTAAATTTTTCTCAGTGATGATGAATTTGGCATTATTAATAGCTGTCTGAATTTTAGAATTAAGGTTCTTAGTGCCATTATTAATATTTTTGGAGATAGTGAGAATAGCAGACACATTAATATAATTATTTTATATTATCTGTACAGAATTGCTAAAATTTTTATAATAATCCATGTGCTGAATTTTGTCACAAAAGTGAGCAGGTATGAATATATTCAAAGTGTGGCTTTTTGCTCTGAAAAGCCATGATCACATTATTTGTGTGTATTTATTGTAACCATGTTATGTCATTGTAAGGGTGAAGTGCAGAATCGCTCACTTATTTGGCGCTTTTTACAAGAGTTAGAAGAATTGGATTTTTGTCAATTTCCTTTGACTTTTTAATGAAAATACATCGCTGTGTATATGGACAAAGTCAAGGGAGTGTGCAATGCCGAATTTGTGCAATTCTCTGATTTTTTTTAATTGAAAATAGGTCAATGTGTACATAGATACCGAGTTTGTGCAATTCATAAAAACGTGCCAAGCAGTGGGCAATTCTGTACTTTCCCCATATTCATGTGCTGAATTTTGTCATAAAAATAGGCAGCTATATGAGAATATACTCAAAGTATAATCATTATGGCTTTTTGCTCTGAAAAGCCATAATCTCATTACAGTCAAAAGTCTTTAACCCGGACTCCTCGGGACTTCGACGATTCCGGATTAATGGTTTTTCCGGATTATAGATCATCAGTTTAAATCTGGTAAGATGGCATGCAGAAAAAAAAATTAAATTTATTTGTTTACTTTATTAAACATTTCTTTCAACGCGCGCATGCGCAAAGCACACGTTGCGCATAGTCGAAATTAGAAAATTGCAACAAGAAAACTATTTGATATGTATTCGTGATATTTATAATGATGAGGAATTTGATTTAAATCATATCAGAGTACATCGAGATGAAATACTACATTTAGTAAGGAATTATAAGCCGAATAAAATAAAAACATCTACCTCTGCCCTGAAGACAAGGATAGTGCTGACAGATCAACTTCCAGTTCATTGCGCGCCACGTCGTCCCCCCCCCGCAGTGTGAAATTGATAAACATATTTCGGAATGATTAGAGAATCAAAGGATATGCCTTTATCCATTTTTTGCAGCAATTCCACTTTTTGTTTGATGGACATCGGAACATGCTTTCGCTTTATAGATCCTTTGGTAGCTCCAGAATCGGAAATTCTTTTTGACATAATCGAAAGTTCAAGCTTACTTTTATAAAATTGCTCTAACAGTCTGCAAAAAATAATAAGCCGGATTTAATTAGAAGATTAAGGAACAATGCAATTTGCAACATTAACTGAAATAGATAATTAGATAATTTTAGCTTAGCTTATACCGTCCGTTATAACATTAAACGCGCATGCGTAAACGTATTATGCGCATGCGTAGATGCATATGCGCTTGCGTTAACGCATTAAGCATTGATGCATGCGCAGAAAGTTTGTAGCTTTGAGGTTCGGATTATATACGTCCGGATTAAAGACTTTTGACTGTATTTGTATGTATTTATTGCAACCATATTATGCCATTGTATTTATTACGCTTTCACAATAGTTGGTTGTAGACATATATTTTTCAGTTACCAAAATGCTTTAAATGACAGAAATACTTATGTTCGGACATTTTAAAATTGAAAATATTAATTTTTTAAAAATGACAAATCTTTTTATACTGTCTTTTGGTCCCTTTAGTTAGCACCGAGTAAATGTGTATATTCATTATTAAAAAATAGTTTGACTCCCATATGACAAAAATCGACTAAGCTATTTCATTTCAAAATTAGGGATTTTTGACATTCTTTTTGACTTGACTTCAAGCTCGACTTTTTCCCCTTTAAGGATTATTCAGTGATGTTTTGTAACATTCTTTAATTTATAATTTTGTATATTCACTATGCTAAAAATACATTATTAATGTTCTTGGAATTCATTCAAATAATATTATGAATGAGTTATATACCAATGAAAAACTACCCCCTTTTTTTTTTTTTTCCTAAAACATCAATTATTGAAAATCCTGGGAAGAAGTTCTCCTTTTGGAAAGAAATGTATTCTTTTCATCATTACATGCATGACATTGCTTGCACTTAATCTTTTAACACCAGAAACCTGTTTCTATACTTGAACCTTCTGACTGGCCATGCCGTATATACAGGGGTTGGACAAAAATATGGAAACACCTTTAAAAAAACATGTTTCTTTGCTTAATATGGTGTAGGAAACCCGTTGGCATCCAAAACAGCTTGCAGTCTTCTCGGAATGAATAAATACAGTTCCTGTATGTTTGCCAAGGGAATATTATACCATTCTTCCTGCAAAACGGTGGCAAGTTCAGATAACGATGTTGGCGGTGGATAACGAGAACGCACTTTCCGTTCCAATGTAGACCACAATAGTTCGATAATATTCAGGTCTGGTGGCTGTGGTGACCAGGGGAGATGGGACAACTCATCCTCGTGCTCAGAAAACCAGTCTTGGACAATGTGAGCTGTGTGAACAGGGGCTTTGTCGTCTTGGAAGACACCATCACCATGGAGGAACAAAGTTTGTACCATGGGATGAACTTGATCGGCCAAAATGTTCACATAAGTCTTGGCAATCATATGCCCTGTCACAGTTATCATGGGGCTAGCAGAGAACCACGATATGGTTGCCCAAACCATAACAGAACCCCCGCCATGTTTCACTCTTGGCAACAAACAGTCTGTATTATAGGCTTGAGATGGCGTTCTCCAGACGTAAACTCGGCCAGAAGTGGGAAACAATGTGAAAGAAGACTCGTCAGACCATATTACTCGCTTCCACTGCTTTATAGTCCAGACTTTATGACTTAAACACCACCTTTTCCTGTTACGGGCATTAGCATCACTGATGAGTGGCTTCTCAATTGCAGCACGGCCAGCAATTCCCTGTTTATGAAGCACCCTTCTAATTGTTTTGGTACTCACAGGGTTCGGTAACACAACATTCATTTTAGAAGTAACTTTTGCAGCTGTGGTCTTATTTTTCGTCACAATTGCCCTTAATGATCGTCTGTCACGATCACTCAGGACGCACTTTCGTCCGCGCTGTGATTTAGCAGATGATGTTTTTCCGCTTTTCAAATATGCGGAATAAATCTTCGATACAGTACCTCTTGAAACACTAAACACCTCGGCTACCTTGCTTACGGAAGCACCTACCATACGTGCTCCAACAATTTGCCCACGTTCGAAGTCTGTTAACTTGTTGTTGTCATAATGCAATGACAACCTCACATAACAATACTCCGACAAGAACTGAACTGTTTAGCATATTTACGAAGTTGTATACGTGGCGTCAGTAGTCAAAAACGCCAGCGCCACCTACATATTTCATTAAAATCAATCTTTCTTTTCAAACATGCATTTCACAAAGTGTTTCCATATTTTTGTCCATCCACTGTATGTATAGCTTATAATACATTTAGTGACATCTTTAGAAAAGCATGTATATGTTAGAAAAATAAAGAATATGTAAAAGATTAAATTAGCTGCGTAAATTAATTTCCTTTTTGTATTCTAAAAATAGTAACTTCTCTCTACAGTGCATCATTTCGAGAAAAATCTATGTCATATAACTCTCACATAATTCTGTTGTAAATGGAACTAAAACTCAAGCAGCCAATAGTAATTTTATAGCAATATTAACTATCCAATCAAAATGCATTGAGAACCGAAACTAACTCAGTCTCATTAAGATTTCACCCTGAACATAACGCACTTGCTTTCTACGCTTTGACCTGGCTAGACGGTTATGTGTCTGTCCCTTATTTCTTACTGCAAATTTATCTAAAATGTAAAAATTCTCGGTATAGGCAACTTGATTATAGCCGCAACATGTTTGCTGAAATAAAAAATGCTCCCTTCGCCTCAATTTTTCCTATTCATTATGGATCAACACTTCTATGCCATACAAATTTCCGCTAATCATTGCTTCCGAGTTTTAATCTATTACACATATATGTATGCGTTTTGAAATATGTCCGAGATATTAAGGCAATATATTAAAAGGACATAAATTTAGATATTATGTATCTGGGGTATTTTGGCATTAAAATTATGACAATACCTCTAGAAAGATTCCATGATGTGAATAAATTTCTCAACGGTTGCAAAAATAAAGGCCACATGAAGGCACAGGGTGTATGTGCCCAGGTAAGTCATCAAAAATAAAAAGATTATAAAATCATATAACTGAAAAATTATTACACTTACTATAATGATTCAGATGTTAAAAGATATTTGAAACCTTTGTGTAACCATAATAGGTTTGACTATTTGATGATGATTTAGTATGCAATTTACTGCATTTAGTTAATTACTTCTTTCTTAGATGATACCACTGAAACATGATTTTTAAATTCGAATGTTCAATGAAATGACAGGAAAAAGAAATGATAAAATCAACAAAGTTTTGTCCTGCCATCTGAAAAGTAAATAACTAAATGCAGTAGATTGCATACTACAACATTACTGAGTATTTGCTTCATTCGGCACTCATATTTCATTTTTGTTTTTCATATTTTACAAAGATATTGGAGCTATTTAGTTTTGTTTGAAGTCTGCTGAATAATGGAATTACACTTTGTCGTACATAATTTTCTTGACATATTTCTTAAAAATAAGCCGTCAACAAAATCTATAAAAAGTCCTTTTGAAAATTGGAATTTTGTGCCGTAGAAAGATTAAATTGATCCATCTGTCTTGATACAGGTATTGTGGAAATTTCTCACTCATGTAAAAATGAACTCAACTTTCACCAAACCTTTTGTTAAACATTGTAAAAAGCAGTCTTGATTATTACTACAGTCAAAAGTCTTTAATCCGGATTTAAATTTTGATACCCTTTAGATCATAATTGCTCTTTATTTCATAAATTTCGGTTTCATATTTTTAATTTTATAATTTCTGTATGCCATCTTACCAGATTTAAACTGATGATCTATAATCCGGAAAAACCGTTAATCCGGAATCGCCGAAGTCCCGACGAGTCCGGATTAAAGACTTTTGACTGTATAAACAAGTTGCTTGGTTATTACTAAAATTTTGCAGGTGACCCCTCTGCTTCCGTTAGCTGGAATCTAAGTGAATGGTTAGATCAGTCCATCTTTTTTAAGTGTTTTATAGAGTTGCTTCACCCAGTGTAGCTATACTTTTGAGAATTGGCTTTAAGATGTATGCAACATTAAAAGGAAGGTCTGTATTAGAATATGATTTCATGGTGATTTAAGGGCTTCTTTAATTTTAAGGCTACTTTTGTGTTGGGGCTTGATGATTATTTTAGTTTTGCTCCATTCAGTCTCCATGTTTGAATGTTCTAAGAATTATATTATGAAGGATATGTTAATTAAATTTTTCTTTTAATTGACAGAGAGTTTATAAACATCTTTTATATGCCTAGCATTTCTCATTGATAATTTTCTTGGCGTCAAACCAATCCTTATTACTTTTATTACTCTTATCACTGCATTGGTGGTTGCGAGAAGCGTAGAGCAGATTTTATCTGGTCTTCAACTTGGTGAATGTTGAATTTCATTGAATTTAAAATTTGATTGGGGAAGCTTCCTCTTTTTTGAAAACAATATTTAATATCTTTGAAAAATTTCTGAGAACTTCTGAATGTTTATAAGGAAAACTTTTGAGTGAATATAAATTGGTGGCAGAATTTAATTAACAAAAATTTAACAAACAAAACTTACAAGCAATTTCTTTGGGATAATGTTAGCGTTCCAAAATTTTTTAGGATTATCTTTTGGACCACTTAGTTTCTCGGGGTGACCAGATGGACTGGTTCTTTTCAGATTTGGCTACAGACTGATTGAGTTTATTGCAGTGGGCAGATAGTGGACAACAGATTTTTTAGTATACATTGAAAAAGTTGTCATTTCATCTTTCTACAAAAAGATGCTTTCAAAAATAATCATAATGCTCTAGTGAATTTGAATTAATTGGAATGTGATTCAAGATAATTTATAATTTTCGTATACAAAAATAGCATACAAAAGCTATGTTAGCATACAAAAATTCCTGGAAATTTCATGATGCAACACATTTGTTCATATATATTGCCTACCAGAAACTTTTATTGCAAATAAAAGAATGTGTTTATTATTATGTAATGATGTTTTGAATAGTTTATAATGTAATTTTTTTAATGTATTGCCATTTGGGGCATGTAGAGGGATAATGTCAAGAAGAGCTTTTGTTTATTGTATGAATGTTTACAGCCGTAAATTTCAATACCGTTTGGAAAATTGGAGCCATCTCGACATTTAACATAATATTGTTTGTTATTTTAAATGATGACTGTTACAATAGCTTGAATTCACACATTTCTTCTGGAGTCAAAGCTTTTCAAATTTAGGGGTGTTCTTTCTGTTAACAGGTTAAATGAGCAAGTAAAGTTTTCTGCAATTTATTTCTTTTTTATAAGATAGCTCATCTTAGAAAGTCTGTAATTGTCTTAAGGATCTTTTTTTTTTTTTTTTTTTTTTTTTTTTGTGTGTGTGTGTGTGTGTGTGTGTGTGTGTAACATTTATCACTTTGCTCACTCATCTAACCTCTGAACATTTCTTTTATGAGTGTTAAGGATGGATTCATACAGTGGATTTTAATGCCTCAGTGTCATAAGTTCTAAGCGTCATAGGAGTGTTCGAAGAGGTTTAAGCCACATTCAATGTCAGGAGGTTATCCTAAATGTACACTGCGGAAAAAAGGGGATAGTTCCATATCTCACGTTCTACTGGTCCGATTGACGAAATTCAAATTGCGTTTTTCATGTCTCGAAAGCGCAACTTAGGAAATGTATTTAATTTATATATAATATTGTTCTAATATAGGTATTTTGACACAAAAACAGACTCTTTCTGAAATGACATGCCAATTTTTTTCCATATTTCGATTCTACGACTCAAATTATGCCCAACTGCCAAGTTTTGTAAAAATCCCACGAGTAGTTTTTAAAAAATTAGCTCTAAAAATTTTAGCTCATATTTATTAATATCTATTTTTTTATTAAACTTACTTGATTCCTTCTTCCAGAATTCAAAATTTAGGCTTAATCCAAATATAATTCGCACATTTTTTATGATTTATTTTTTAATTTGTATTTTTAAATATTTTTATAAGTGTTTCGAAAAAAAATTTGTACTATAACGTATAACATTTTTAACATCATCTTAAAGTAGATGTATTTCTAGGCGCACCTGTAAAAATTAGTTTTTTATTAAAAATTTCTAAGACATTCATAATTTTACATATTGGAGTGTTTTAAAATTTATCTCTTATTTTGAACGATAATACGCACTTTGTTAAAACTGAAAAAAATGCGCCAAGATAAATTTTTGAATTTCTCCATAAATTTCGCACCAAATTAAAAAAAATTAATATTAAAGCATAATTTGAGCCGTAGAATCAAAATTAAAAAAAAACAGAGAACGTCTGACTTTTTGTCAAAATACTTATGTTAGAAAAATACTGTATAATATATATCTAATGTATATCCTAAGTCACGCTTTCGAGACGTGAAAAACGCAAATTGAATTTCCTCAATTGGCCAAGTAGAACGGGAGATATAGAACTCTCTCTCTCACTTTTTTTGTTTTGTTTTGTTTTTGTTGTTATTGTTGTTGTTCCTCGGGCGTAGTATTTAGGGAGTGTCAAATTGATATAACGAAATGTTAGGGTGAGATGTTTTCAAATTCTGGCAAATAGGAGGGGCTGCGAAATCTTCAGCTGTCCCAGGCTCTGATATGGATGGTGTATATCACATATACGTAACACCAGCAGGAAGCCATTTTTATGCATCACAGTGCTTCAAAATCCGTCTATCAGTCTTTTTTTTATTTCGTCCACTGTTATTCTTTGAAGGCAACATTTTACGGTCTTTCGTGTACGTTGTCATAACGGGTGATGTCGGGCTACTTGCTCACCCAGATTGTTTTGCTGTTTCCATAACCGAGGGTGCAGCTAAATGCGCTCCAATAATCATGCTTTACTGGAAGGTCGGACATTTTGAAAAATATATCGGAAAATGCGACAGGCGCATGCAGCAGGTATGACAATTCTTAAAAGATTGATGCCTTTCTCGCCCACTGCATGGCAGGCGGCCATGCAGTGGGCATGGCTTCTGTGGCAGGCGGCGCGATTGTACTGCAAGTGGGAAAAGCAGCATAGGCGTTTGCAGGTGTTCGTATTATTTTATACCTCATGTGTATATGTTCCCAAAAACCTAGTATCACGAGAGGCTGAATATTGTTGCGAGCTGCAACTGCATGGATATCTCTTTAAATGATCACTCAAGATGAGCAGGAAAACACTGACAATTTATTGTAGCTGATAATAAAACACAATAAAATAAATGTAAGTAATTGAAGGAGAATGCAGATGCAGTGGAACCTCGCTTAACGGGCATAATTTGTTCCCGAATTTTACTTGTAATGCAAAATATTCGTTAAAGCAAGAGTTTTTTCCCCCCCATAGGAATTTATGTAAAATAAGATAATGCGTTCCATGCTGAAATAAATACTCAAACAAATTTATAATAATGTAATTTATTATTTATAATACCTCCTTTTTCGCAAGGAAGGTGTCTAAAGTTGCTTGCTTTCGCCTACTTGTCAAAATTCGGCGTAAATGAGATACAACATTATCTTTAAATAAATTTATAGTGTGCAAAGCTACTACCTTATTAGGATGATGCTTCTCGATGTACGATTCAACAGTTTTCCTTTTTTTTTTTTTTTTTTTTTTCAGTACTTCCCTTATTGCACTGGAAGGTTGTTGCTTTGCTAAGACTGTTGTCTCCTCTTCCCTCTGGAAATCTCCTGCGTAGCTTTTTTCTGTTGTACAGTAGCTAATTTCTGTAGTACAGTAGCTAACTGTGGTACAGAATGTACCACAGTTAGCTCTTCAGTAGTCAGCTCCAGGTTGTGCTCTTCCACTAGCTGATCGATATCGCTGCTGTCCACTTCTAGCCGCATAATCTTGTCAGAGACGTGTTCTCATCGATTACAGGCTCCACAGGCACTTGCTCAAACCTCTCGGAGTAGCATTCGACCACGCTGTCCGGCCAAAGCTTCTTCCATGCAGAAATAAGGGTTTTGTTGGTGACCTGCTCCCACGCCTTGTCGATATCGTTTTGAGGTAGGCGATGGGCGACAATGTGAAAGTGGTCTTTCCAAAACTCTTTGAGAGTGAGAGCTGTTCTTTCAAATACTTCAAAACAACGTTCGAAGAGCGAATTTCAAATGACCTGCCAGTCTATTTGCTGCAGCAAATAATAGGCATAGTATTGGGTGGCAGGAACTGAATCTTGATGAATTTGTAGCCTTCAAGATCATCGTTTAGGCCTGGAGGATATGCAGGAGCGTTATCCAAGCAGGGAGGGGCAAATTCATCTCTAGCAGATATTTTTTAAATGCTGGCCAAACACTTCATTGATCCAATCTGTAAGAAGGCAACCTGTCACTCAAGTCTTGTTTGTTAGACGTCCACATGACATTTAACCTGCTCTTCTGGACTTTATACCTTTCGGAGGCTCTTGATTTTTCTCTTAGTAAACGACACCGGTTTAATTTCCGAATCGGCGTATGCATTTGGAAAAGTAACAGCGTGAGATGGCCTTTGATACACTTATGGCCCGGCAGGATCTTCTCCTCTGCTAATGTAAGTTCGCTTCAGCATCTGTTTCCAAAAAAGACCCGTCTCATCACAATTAAAAACCTGCTGCATCAGATAATCTTCAGAATACATAAACTTCTTGAATATATGCCAATGACGTTCTTGGCTTGCTGCTTCCCAGTGCGTCGCAACCCTGTGGATGCCAGTTCTTCTGTTAAACTCTTTGAACCACCCTGACGTGAATGCTTCTTCTTTTCCGGTAATGATTCTAGCGTCTTATTTTAATGAGGTCGGCAAGAACTAATTTCGCCATCTCACAAATTATGTTTTCGTTATAATGTTGCTATGTATTTCCTTCTCGTTGATCCACATGAGAAGCAATCTTTCAACATGATCGAGAATACTTGGCCGTTACGCAGAAATTCTTATGATATTCTTTGAAACTTCAATCTCCTTAATCTTATCCTTGCTTTTGAAAAGGTGAGAATCATTGCTCTAGAACAATTTTATGCGTGTGCTAGGTAGACAATGTCGTACATCATTCTCGCTTCTCAGTGATATAGCTTTTGATTTCTACAGTGTTTTTTCTTCTTTTCCGCTTGTCTTCTTGTGACATTTTGTTCAGGGACAAACATATAAGCAAGCTTAAATTTTTGCACTAAAATAAATAAATACATAATAATGTTAATTCAGAAGTCAAACAACAAAAATCAGCGTTCTATTTTCAAAATTTTCACAGGACTAGTTTCGATGGTTTTACCGAACCAAGCTGCAAAACCGCAAATGAACAAAATAGGAAATAATGATTAGATAAGCTAAGAAAGCCTGGACAAGAATAAGCAAGTGGCGCCATCTGTTGGTGAAACCAGAACTAAAACATAATTTCTTTAAAGGCCGAAGGCAAAGATGGATTGGAATTAGGATCGTTAACTAGAACAGAAAGATTTTTTGAATGTGAAATGCCTCTAGAAAATCCAGTGTTCCAATGGAAGATGTATTTTGAATAATTTTGGCAGCAGAAAAATTGAAAGTGTGATTTTCGGACCAACAAGGTTGAGCAACAGAAGACTTCTGTGTTTCCTTTTTTCTAACATATGCCTCATGTTGAGAATAGATTAGGTTGTGAAATTAAAAGGTTTAGTGTATCATTAAATTAGCATGCCCAAGCATTTATTTACATAGAAATTAAAATTGTTCCAGAACTGAGTGATTTTACATAGTGTTATCTATGTAAAATCACTCAGTTCTTATCTATACCTTATCAACAGAGCTGTTTTAGAGAATTAATTTTAAAAAGTACTTCGAATTGACTGAAGATTCTGAGGGGGAATTCACAGATAGATTTTTCGAACTTAACTGTGTGGTAAAAATGAAATTGGTTTCAGATCCATTTGAAACCGGTGTTACTGATGCTCCTCATATATTGCAAATGAAAGTAATTGAAGTTCAAAATAATAGAGATGAAATGATTTGCCAAGATTTGTAAATAAAATATCTTCTTATACTGATACCTCAAAAGACTCATTTCGATTTATTCCTTTATGTATTGGCGACACTATTTTAAAAATTGGAAATCTGAAAAACAAAATCAATGTCTCTTCTGATAGATGAACTTATGAAACTCTTCGCTTTGTTGAGCAAGTGTACGGATAGATATTAACGATTTTCGTAAATAGAAACAGTGTTGGGCTTTGCGATGGGAAGTAAATTACTATAAAATAGTAATAAATATACTATAGTAAAAGTAAACCTGTAATATATTTGTATTAGTATATAAATTTACAGTCAATTTCTAGTATTTTTACTTTTATAACGCTATTTTAATGAATCTAAGAAAAGGCCTGTTAGTTTTACTTATTACATTAGTGTTCCCCTTCCTTTGTCTTTACATCAAACAAATGGCAAAAAAATGTATTTAAAAAATATTTTGTTTCTTGAATTTGAATGAATAAAGATGTAAGAATTGAAACTTTTCACGTGTCTAAAAATATTAACGATCAGTACTTTATATTTATATTTATTTGTATTGGAAAAACTTTTATCATCTGATATACATTTTTATAAGATTAGGACTGAAAAACCCAAAATTCAAACTGCGTGCAGGTTATGTTACGCAACCGCATATAAATCGATAAAAATGTAACACCATAGGAATATCATAAAAAATTGTCATTAAATTATGTTTGAAAATAGAAATATACACCGTATATATAAAAAAATGCCATTTTCAGGTAACAGAAATGGAACACATGGGGGGATTAAAAATTGTCCTTATTTCTGCTTTTAAAATATTGCCTATTCTGAAAAAGAGAAGAATCTCATTTTTAAAATAAAATCCCAAAACTTCAACTATTTTACATTTTGTGCTGTCGAAGCAGTGTAAGACGTGACTCCCCCCCTCTTATTTTAAGAGAATACGAGACTCTTTGATCTCGTGTGTATTTTCTGTTTTAGCCAAGGAGGTTAGAATAAAATAATAATGAACAAAATAATGTTTGTATTTGCATATTTTATAGTTTTTATACATGATTTTTTCTTATGGAACTCTACATGTTAAATGAACTTTTTTTTTTTTTTTTTTTGAATAAAATAAAAATGCTTATGATTAGTTTTTTATTTTTGAACAAATCAGCACCAGTCAATCTTTAACAGTGAAATCTTAATGTAAAAGTAGGCAAAGTGCTATTAAAATTCCTAATACATATGTGAAATAAATATCATTTGACTTATATATGTATGAAATAAATGTAAAAACTAGACTGAACTTCCTAGCAAAAATTGAAAGATAAAATGAACTAATCATAGTTTACAAATTGAATTACTCTGAAATGCAGAGGAAAAATATATGTACAAAGGGACTGATTCCCTTAAAATGAGTTAAATGAGAAATGCGTTGTGTAATTACATGCTGTCATTAATGAATGCTAGCAATAAAGGTATTAAAAAGGAGGAAAATAAATAAATAAATACTCAAACCATTAATTGATTATATTTTAGTTATTCTAAATATATACAAGTATAATTCTCAATTTTCCATGTTAGAAATACTACTTACGTTTTGAAAAATATTAAATTGCATGAACAATGATAAAAAATAATATTTAAATTCTGCATTGTTATTTTTAAAACTCCCACAAATTTCACCCCAAATTAAATCATGTTATTAAATATTTACTTGAACAGAAAATAAAATTAAATACATAAAATATGACTTGTAATATAATATGATCACACCTTTAAAATAACGCGTTTTCTTTTCCACGATGAGCTGACCACTCCTCCTTCCCTTGTTTACTTACCGTTTTGCTTTTACAACTCAGTTAATTACGAGTATAATACTCAAACCATTAATTGAAGAAAAATCTGAGAATTATAGATGTTTCTTCGCGCACGTCACACCGAGAAAATACTCAAACTCTTTGCTGACGGCTTTTCAAACGCACATTTCAATTATTCTACTTATTTATGCATGTTAAAAAAACATTCTTTTATATGGAAATGAAATCCGAAATGTAGACATTATTTCAATGTAACCATTCAGTACCTTATAACCCTCTCACGTCTTCACATAAGAAATCAGAAAACACACTCAAAACTTCAAGCAAGCTGACGTTTAACCTCACTTCACATAGTAAGGGAAGCGTTTTCTTGCCCTCACGAGGCGTGGCTTGATTTGCTTCCCCCGGCTTCACTCTCCTCGTATTGCGACAGCAGAGACGCCATCTCCATGTATTCTACCTCTTTGGTTTTAGCAGACGATAAGAAAATTTCAACAGCTGGTGTATACGTTACATCCTTTACGTTGGCAAAAAATTTCGCGCAAGGTGGCGCAAAAGCCCCGCTAGTGAGGTAATTCCATTCGGGACAGTATTTTAGCATCAAAAGTATTCTACAAATTAATTTTTTTAATTAGTCCCAAAAATTAAGATCAGTAACAGAAATTAATTTTATTCTCTTTGGATAATAATGGTATTTCTTTGGATAAGATATAGAATTCTGTGTTTAAATGGTCAAAATTTCAGTTTTTTGAAGTGCTTTATAAATTAAAGATACCAAAGATTTTATTGTATACTGCTCCAAACTGATAAAATTTATTAAATCCGTTGCTAAAACCGGGAGAGTTTTTTAAATGCATGTTCCAGATTGCTGTATTTTGTAATATATTCTTATATAAATTACTGCATTTTCCAACTGCATAATTATTCTTTTGTTTTAGATTGCTACATTTCTTAAATTTATTAAGCTGAAGAGGATTTCAAAGCCATTTCGCTAAATCTCGCATCTTATTTATATATTTATTGATGTAGATTATTACATTTTGTGCTGTTTTTATACACAATGGAAGCTAGGTGATAAAATTGCAAAAGTTTTACTATATTAGGCAAGAAATATTTTAATCTTTGATACTTTGACATACTATTTAATAGTATGCTACTCATTTTCCATAAGGAAATGCCTAGAAACTATAAAATCTGTATATATCGTTCATTAATAGATAATAGTTGGGCTATAATGAAAGTTCTGACCATGAACTAAATTTTAGTTTCAATATTCAGTATGAAAACAGAGCATTGCTGAAATTTAAATAACTTATGCATTTATAGCAGAATAACATATATTATACACTTAACATAAATGCATAAGTATGTAATTAAGTGTAAATTTTTACTTATTTATTTCTTATTTTCATTTTCAGAAAGCTGAAAAAACATGGTTCCTTCTCCCAGCAGAACCAGATCCAGAGGGCCATCCTCTAGTATAGAGTTTGTACGCCCTGATCTTCCCAGTAAATGCAAATGGCATTTGGATGTGAAGGAAGGAAGTTCTGTACATCATCATGAAACTTTGTATGCTAGTTTCATTATTTTTACTTTGCTTTATTCACTTTATAATTCAATTATTGATGACCCTTAGTATGCTAACTTTATTATTATTATTAAAGTGCTTTACTAATTTTGTAATTTAATTATTGAATGTGTACTAATTTAATTAGTATTTGTTGGTTAAAAATGCATTACACTTTTGGCTTATTGATGAGTATAGATATACTAGTACATTATCTTGGGTTATTAATATCTAAAAATCAAAGTATAATTTGTTTATTTCATGATAGTTTAAAGTTGTTAAAACATGATTTTATTCAATACCTTCTGATTATCTGAACTTGTGATTTCAATGAAGATGGAACTGCTATATTTTTGTTGTGTTTAAAGTATATGTGCAGTTATACCCATGTGCATACTATACGCGTAATTGAGTACACATAGATTTACATGTTTTATAAAAACTAAAACATCAGTGGCATAACGGCCCTAATGGGCCAAGGCCTGCAGTGCCTGAAATCTGCTTTCTTGACCGTTGGCCCGAGGTGTGTAAGCATATACCCTGAATAAGTGGCCAGCTTGTTGCAGGACCCTCAGAGTTTAGTTCCCAAGCAAACTTAGTACTCATTTTATCGACCCAAGTGATGGAAATCAAGGGATGAAAGGCTGAGTGGACCTTGTCCAGCCAGAACAACGAACCCTGTACCTGCGGTACAGCTGTGTGATGCGCTAGTCACTGCACCATCCGGCCTCCTTAGATGTTTTATATTTAACCATTATTTCACTGAACAGTACCAGCTGTAAAAATGTCTCATAAAATTTCTCATTTCTTATGAAAGGCTTTATTTTATCATTTATGAATAGAACTAACTGCACCTGTGAGCCATAAAGATAGGAGAGCAGAAGGTTTCACCAATTCACAAAGTTGACAATAAGTTAGTGATATTTCAGAAAGGATGGAATTTTGGCCAAATATCTAGGACAGATAGAATAAAAATTTAGCCTTTTCTTTCCCCTGTTGAAGCAAGAGACCTTAATAATGTAGTTATTCGATAGACTGCTTTTAGCTTGTTTCTTTGATGGCATTACTGAAATATTGTTTTGAAATACAGTCAAATACCGAAAATCCACCAACCTGAAATTTGCCAACTCCTGAAATCCGTGTTGCCTCTCAAAATATATAAACATTCAGTTTATAGGTTCTGGAAACTGCAACATTGAGTATGAAATATCAAAGAAAAAATACTTATCGAATAATAATGAGTCATAACGGAAATACCAAATTATTGATATCGTGATAAAAATTTTTTCCACCTCTAATCTGCATCGAGGCAAAAAAGCAGACGATTCACTCAACTCTTCTTTCAAGTTCACGATTCACATTGCTGTATTTTCTGAGCTTTGTTATTTTACGAGATTATTTGGTGCTGCCTTCTTTTTTTATCCAGATATTTTGTGGATAAATTAAGAATATTTTAAATTTCACCACTTTTTAATACAATTACTGATAAGGAACGCACTCATGATTTTACTGCTTGCAACGTGGAAAAACGTAAACTCGTTGCATTGACGGTAATGCAAAAAGTGCAAATTCTGCAAAAGATGGAAGGGTTAATCTTTGGATTCTGGTAACTCGGCGATCTTTTGGCGAAAATTTGGCGACCAACCCTGCTACAGCAACCTGCTAGTTTACGTTTGGACGCCATTTTGTTTTCACGAAGTAAAGGCATGTTTTTTTTTTCCCCCCTTCAACATTTTTTTCCAACAATCTGCTAACCGAATTATGCTTATGCTAGAACTTTTATGGAACAAAAGTGCTTAATCACGACGAAGATTAGGTGCGAAATTGGGAGAAAGTGCAGAATCGCAAACTGCTTGCCGCGTTTTTAAGAATTGCACATACATGGTATCCATGTACACGTTGACCTATTTTCACTTAAAAAAAAATCCCAGAATTGCACAAAAATGGCATTGCGCACACTCTTGACTTTATCCATGTACACTGCTAAAGTCCTAGCTAGTAACCTTTATCGCCTTACCAAAATGTCGCCAAACTACCTGTTACCTACCATATTCCAAAGATTAGTCGATGAAAGCAGGTGCTATTCCTCGTTTTATAGCAGAATCGTATGGAATTGCGACGCAATTGTGTATGATAGACAGAAAAATAAGGAAAAGCTGTTGAAATTTTACAGCAACAGTGATTCTAACACCGGAATCCGAAACCGGAAATCTTTGAATGAGGCGAAATCGGCAAACTTCGATGCTGTGTACGTATAATAATACAATGAATAATATAATCAATCTGTATATGTAATAATAATTTAACGCATATATTAATTTATTGCAATAATGTATATAATCATTTAATTAAATGCATCTAATATGCCTTATTTATTTTGCACTTTTAGTCTGAATATTATGAATTATCTTTTCCGTCCTGAAATCCGCAAAATCCTAAAGTCCATGCAACCTCTGGTTCCAAGCTCTGCAGATTTCTGGACTTCTACTGTATTAAAATAAATATAAATAACAAGATTACACAAATGAAAATTATTCCATTAATTAATTTAATAACCCATTAAATTTTAATTTCAGCAACTTGGTAATTCAGTAATGATAGCTTCATAAAATAAAAATACAGTAATGTTCATATTTGAATGTGCAATAAAATAATGGGGAAAAGAAATTATTAAAACAGTGGTTGTTAACTTGTTTTGCTCCTTGCATCGCTTTCACCATTGCTGGATTATCTCTCCTTTCTAAAACTCGAAAAGTACATATACCTTTATTTAGATTTAAATCATTTTAAATATTTTAAATGAAACAATAAAGAATAAAGGAAATGTTGATAAGTATCAAAACTTGAGTAAAAATATTTTTTGTAGTAGTTTTCTAAATACGTAACAGCTAAATAAAAGACTGACTGCATTTCCTACCCCTAAAACTGTGAAATCCCCCCATTCCTCCCCTCTTGTTAAGAACCCCTTGATTAAAATAACAACCAATTTTAGTGGCAATTTATTTAATTAAAAAAAATATCTAAAAGCAGTAGATCACATACTGCATCATTGCTGACTTGTGTATGCTTGTCCTTGAAATCAGCTGAGTTTTAATTGAAACCTACACCAAACTTAGGCTGCCTTTTTGTCTAATATTAGTTTCTTTTGCTATTCAGGATTTTCTCAGCATTAAAGTGTAAAAAAATTACAAAAGGAAATTAACCAAAGAACATAAAATTTTAAATATCTAATTTAAATATTAATATATTTTATATCAAAAGCATGCCATGAGTAGGTCAGTAATCTGATTTGTACATTATAAAAGAAATTTAAGTCAACTTGGATGTTTTTTTTTAATTGCATTGCAATGCAGCCTGAAAACTTCCCATAAACTTCTGGTATGTGATGTTTAGATGTTGTGACAGCTATGGTCCATGTTTTTTTTTTTTTTAATTTGTAACTGAACAAAGAAACGAGAGAGGAAAAGAAAGGGAAAAAAAAACAAAAATTTCTGTCTTGAATGCTCCATTCAGATTAAGGGTATAAATGTCATGACTGGTTTAAGCCAAATTTCGTTGCTAGGTAACCAGATCTTGCTACATCACCAAAACTGGTTTAGGGACTTGGCATAAAATTCAAAGTTTCCAACTTTATGACGAGTTGGTCTAAGAGTCGACCAATCGGAGCGAATGCGTGAAACTCGAACGGAAAAACAGAGCGAGCAAACTGTAGACACATCCACGCATGCAAAAATTTAGCTTCTCTAAAGCTGTGTTCGGACGACGGCATAAAGAGCATAGAGGCATAGTCATAAGGCATAAAATACGGGAGTTCCATTCACACCTGCGAGAAGGGGGTGTAAGCTGCGGCCAATGAGAGAAGCTAAATTTGCGCATGCGTGGATGTGCCTATAATTTTCTCACCCTGTTTTCCAGCTCGATTGATTTCCCACGCTCACTCTGCTTGTTTTCATTATTTTGTGTCATGGCTTTTTCAGCTCACCATGAAGTTTTACTGGTTCAACAGAATGCTCTTTTATCTGCCCTTCTTATAAGCCAAGAGGCAATGGAAGAAGGTAAAAAAAGAAAAAGAACGAATGGTCTAGAGGTATTTTTTTGGAAAGACCAATACTTAGTTGGTCTAGAGATATTTTTTTGGAAATACCCTGAATTTTACATGAACGAAATGGCAAATATTTCTGTGCAAACAGTATGAAATATTTCTGCATTGTACTGTAGTACTTTCTATACTATAAACATGCACATGCATATTTATATGTATAAAACCTTCTTCAATTTTTAACGATACTCTAAATATGCCTAATTAAAAAAAAATCTTGAGGATAAATGACAGATAGCCTGTATATACCGTATTTGATGGCATATAAGACACACTGGTATATAAGATGCACCCTTATTTAGACGGCCACCTCACGTTTCGTAAAAGCTAAATAAACAATTATTGAATGTAATTACCTTCACGTATAAGACGCAGGTAACTTTTTTGAGACCAAATTTAAGAAAAAAAGTGCATCTTATATGCCGTCAAATACGGTAATATTTTTCCATTTTGCAGGTGTGAATGCAGTTAAGTGGCAAACAGTACTTACTATGCATTATTTTTTTTTTTTTTTGTTAAATTTTCAATCAAAAGGAACATGTTTTTGTGCTTAGCACTCCTTATTCACTGTCACTGTCGATAACTACAGTAGTTGGCTGCACTACCAGTATCAATTATCACTAGTACTAGTATCTCACAACTGGTCACCATGACCAGCAACCAAATCACAACTAGTACAGTACTATGAAACGTTCACCCAACAACAATGTATTTTATGCTCAATCATTAAATACATTTTGCTGAGTTGCCAGTTTGTTTGTATACATCTATTTCTAATAATTTGCATGTATAAGCCACACTCCTGAATTTTACATGCTTTTTCTGAAAGAAAAAGGGGGTTACACTCGAGAGACTACAGTACATAGTAAACATTAACTTCCAGGAATTTTTGTGGATAATTCTGCAAACTGGTATGTTTACATCATATAATTCAAATTAAACTCTGTTGTGAGATGTCATAGATATAAGTTTCATCCATGTCTGTTGTCAGAAGTAATTACTTTTAATGATTTTTCCTTTGTGGACAGATTAAGACAATTCTTCACTAACTGGCATACATGAATATTAAAGCACCAAAAAGAGTTTAATTTCAACATATGCTGTCATTTCTATTTACAACCAATATCTCAGAAGTACTTTCACATTGACAAATTTAGATACCCGAGTCTTCAAATGTAACAAAATTATAAACATTCATACCTTATCCAGGAATTTCTACCAGAGAAATAGCGTGAATTTAATGATCAAAATTCCATTCAAATGATAGTAATAAAAAGTGGATAATAATAACAAATACTATTCATTAAATTATAGTCCATGTTATGAATTATGTGTGCTATTCAGTTTCATTAAAAGTAAATTCTTTTCCTGAAGAATGTTAATTAAAAAAAACAACAGAACATCAACAGGAGACAAAACTGTCTAGACTGTTGTTTTAAGGATATTTCACTACATTTTTTCCTTCTTGGAATTCATAAGAGCATTTTCTCAAAAGATTAATTTTTTATTACTTAGACAAAGCTTACACCATTGAATTGACTAAGTAAGTGAAAATAATTTTTTCTTTTTTTTTTTAAAGTAATATTTTTACTATAAAAAAAAAAAACAGCAGATTCTTGATATTGATTTGAAGTTTTAGTAAAATTAATTCATGATGTTTGTTTGGAAAGAAGATCAGCATTTGAAGCAAATAGCAGTACAATATTTCCATCTTTTTCAATAAATTTATTCTTAAATACAAAAATAATTAAACAGGAAGAAAATGATAGTAATAATTTATACAAATAGTAATAATATATACTCAGAGATTGTAGTAGTGTAGTAGAGTATTTTAAAGAACAGAATATGGTGTAGCTAATTTAACAGTATGGTGAAAAGAACAGAGCAAAGCTTGTAGCATGGTTCCGTGATGCAAGGATTTTATTTCATATGTACTAGAACTTCTTATTAAGTAATGTTATCAACGTTCATTTAAATGAGATGTGTGACCTTCTGAAATTGTATCATCACTGTGCTGCAGTAGCTTTCATTATTTTTACTTTGGATACAGTATGCTATATTGCAGTGTGTTGCACAGTTAGGCTGAGAAATCTCTTATTATTAAATATCAAAGTATGTATATACCTTGCATTGTGGAAAAGCGGGAATGCCTAGAACATCCAGATTTTGAATATACGGTCCTCCACCCAAACATGTGCATCTTGTAGCCATAATTTTGGGTTTCATGTTTGTTTTATTTATTTATTTCAGATTTTGTGCAAATCTAATGAGTTCTTGATTAACAAACCTCGGAATTAAAAAGCAGTATGTTGCCACTCTGCAAATTTTAATATAATCCTGTTTCAAATTTAATTAGAAAACTTGCCAGTTTAAAAGAAATGAGTTGCCACTCAGCAGCAATATTTGTCATTCAAATTTAATAAAGGTAGCAATTTTATTAAATTTATGTTTAGTAATTTTAAAGAAATGTGTTATCCTGCTCAAAATGAAGTATTTTTATCTTCCACGTGCCATGTTTTTCAAAGTATAAGATATTTAAATCTTATTATTGATTAACAAAAACAGTAAAAGTAGTTCTTTTATCTTTCCTGTGATGAATTTCTGCAGTAGTTGGTCTTATTAAATGCATAACATATTTTTCTTATTCATAGTAACTATTTTAGATAGCTGGTTGCACAGGCAGCTAGTGTTGTAAAAAAATTTTATTAAGTATTAATAAGCCTAAATGTATTCTCCACTGAGAAATTCTGGATTAAATACTTACATTTTTCAGAGTAATACTTCATCAGTTTTGTGTTTTATTAAAAATATTAAATTGTACTTGACAGTTACATGTTATGTTTTGAAACTACTGGATCCATCAAACTAGCTGTGAAGCGTTGTTTTTATATGTATTATATTTCAAGGTAAACATGTTTTGAAAATAGCAAATTTATCAAATTACTTGCAAAGCATTATTTTCCCACATGTTTTATGCTTTTTTTAATAATGTTTTGATGTATCATTTATATTTGGCATTGTTTTCAGGTCAGAAAAACCAAAAATATATCCCAGTGTGTTGTCTGCTATTGGTAACACTCCTTTAATACGCCTTAATAAAATTCCAGCAGAATTTGATCTGAAATGTGAATTGTGTAAGTACTTTTATTTCAATATATGCTGCCATATTTTTTTATCCAAGATGATTTTCAGAGTGATTCATTGGGAAAATATTCTTGTCCAGTGACCAAGGGTTGCTGAAAGTGTGGTAGTTATGGGCTTACTTCATTGTGATCGCAAATGAATATATATATATATATACACACACACACCATATCTTAAATTAATTTTAATCTATACGTTTGACGTAACCTAAAGAATTCCCCTTTTAATTTAAACAGGAATACTTTTCATAATTTATTCTTTGCCAGTGATAAAGTTTTTGCAACTTTCTTAGTTTAAACGCTGAAAATTTGCCGTTTGACTTCCCCCCCCCCTCACTGTGACAGTTATTCATTGGATATGGCTGATGCAGTGGCACAAGTATCATTTAAATACCTCTCATGTTCACAGCTAGATGGTAAAATAATTGTGTTATACTGTATTTCTTAAATGTTATTCCATAAAATCTCTTAGTTTCTGTGAAATGAAAGTAAAAGTGAAAACTTTAAAATTATTACAGATATCTGCAGTAAAAATTTTGGCAAATAAAACTATATTTGGATTAGGTTGTTTTTACTACCCACTTGTGTGCTAAATTAAATTGCTTTTGTAAGTATTATCTGAATTTTGCCTGTTTATACCATGCATACATACCAAAACACATATGTAAATTTTGCAAAACTGCATGCAGGTGACCAGTGTTTGAACTAGACTTTTTGCTGCCTAGTGTGATCTTTGTGCTTTCTTAATTTTGAAACTCATTGCCTCCAAAATTCTAAAATTGTACCATCTCTGAATTCTGTCACCTGGTTTAGCAGCAGGGATTGCACTGGTTTTAGTCTGATTTTGTAGGTGACTGATTTATTAGAGCTTTATAAGATGAAAATACTATGAGCAATGACACATCTGCAACAGCCTTTTATGAAAAGAGGGAAATAGAAGAGGGGATACTGACTTTGGATTCACTTCCTCAATAATTGATTTGTGAACATGAAAACTTAAAACTGAGTTGTTAATAGTTTAATTAGCTAGGAAGGAGGAAGGTAAACCAAAAATTTTTATATCAAATAATGATTTTTAATATTAGTATTAAAATCTAGTAATAAAAGTTATAGCAGAAATACATTTGAAAGATTGCATTTTTAAATATAACTTAGCTTATTTTATTTATATTACCGCTCTATTTTCCAGTAATGTAAGTGGATGGTATTCTATGATATAGCCATCCACTTTTCTTATGCACATTCTGGCAAATTATCAATTCTAACAGCTGCTTTCATTGCACACCATGTAAAATTATTTATTTATCTTTAAATTTTATCAGTACTATCCATTATGTGTATATGTAATAAATGTTAATAATACACATACTTCTGTTAATCATACACATTGCTGACATTTATGTTATTAGTGGAATTCCTGAAATACCTAGTTTGTATAAGTTCACCAGCAGCCAAATGCTAAAATAGCTGCTCACTGCATTGAAATCTGGGCAAAATGAGATTACATGGGAGATTTTGTGGTTTTTCCAAATATGTAAAGTGAATACAAGCTAGTTTCCTCTAACAAGTATTCCACAAAGGCATTTTTCCCTATATGTTCATAAATAAATTGGTCCTTCTAACATGTACGTATGTTATGCATACTAATTTTTTGTGTGAGTAAATAAATTACACAATACCTATATCATAAATCCATGAAATCTTCAAAATATTTAGCATATTCCAATGGTTGTGCATTTTATTATTAAAAAAATTCAATTTCACCATTTTTATAGATCTTTTGCTTTTTTAAAAGTTTGTTTGCAAAATAGATATATTGCAATTATTAAGAAAATGTTAAAATAATTATTTGTAATTTTTTATCACTGTGTATTATTAGGAGATATTTTCTGTATACCTTAATCTGAATCTAAACTTTTGTTCACAGAAGCTAAACTTTCTATTAATCAAAACTTCAATTCAGATTCTGTGAATAAAAACTGCAGTTATACAGTGCATTAATTTTTTGAATTAAGAATGTTTCTAAAAGAAAAAGATAGATATATGTAAGCAATTCAGACATGTATTAAGTTTTTTAAAATATCCTTTTTTACATATTAGTTTTTAATAAATTGTATTTTCAAAATTGAAACTTTTTGATTTTGCTGAATCAATTTAATTTTTAGCTCTGATGAATTAAAGAGCTTTCTTATTAAAATGGAACTTAATTATTGCTGCTTGTTATAGTTCTCAAAATAATTATTAATAAGAAAAAATATGGTCAAATGCTTGCAATAATTGTATGAAAATATAACCAGATGTCACATATTAAATTAATAAAAAAGAAAGATTAATTGTAACTCAGTAATTCTTGAACATAGTGTTACTTTTTTTCCAGAGCAGCGACGAAATTGGTCTTTGGTTTCCTTTTTCAACCCTTAAAGTGTAATGAATTAGTATCACTAAAAAATAATAAAATGTTACAAACATATAAAATCATAAAATTTGAAATGCCTTTTTCTTTCTCTTAACATGGAACTTCTGAATATTTTTATTTACCTTAAAGTTCTCTTAAAATATATTATGTTAATCTGGAAACACCTTAAGGGTTGAAAGGTGCAATATCCCTTTATCTCTTCTCTGCAGGCATTCCCTTGAGATGAAGGTAATTTTTTAAGTTTTCTGAATGCAAAGACATAATTTCTTCTAACTAATTAATGTTTTGACTGTTATTTGAATGTTTAATGCATTTTTGAATGCTTAATGAAATTTAAATGTTTAGACATTTTCTATTTGATATTAAATATACTAATATTAATTGGATATTTTTAATATTTGTCACAAATTTGCTTTTTTGTATCTTAAGAAAAATTTACATTAAATAGCTGTTATTTTTGATAGTTTATTAATGCTTTTTGCATGTTTTGTACATGTACTCAAATATATGTGTATTCATTGGAAAAAATTTATATTTACTTAACCCATACATATTTTACTTATCATACCTGTTGGATAATGTAAACTCAAAATAAAGTACATTACACATAATGTAAACTCAAAATAGAATATTTAACATAGTTTTATTCAAGAATAAAATAGTCCCCCCTTTTTTTAAAGTCATTCAAGTAATTTGAGTGTGTTACTTTTGAGATTAGTACAGACTAGAACCATATTAAAAGTTGCAGCTGTTGGAGCTTTTGTATTTAGATTACTGGCAGCATGAATTTTATGATAACTGTGTATTTCATGTGAAAGCATTGTACAGATTTAAAGCTACAGTTGTTCTATTTCTATAATTGGATTAGTGAATATAATTGATTTGTACTTCAAAAATTCATGAGGCATTATTTATCAAATTGTATGTTTCCCCCCCCCATTGTTGAATATGAAAACTGAGGTATTATTAGTGTATCTTGGGATTTACTTTGATTATTTATTGAAATCACAGCAATAAAGTGCTACTATTTCAAACTAATACTAATGCAAATCTTATACCCCCACCCCAAAAAATATTTAAAGTATTCCACTAGCAAAATTTTTTAAGAGTTTCATTATTGAAATGTAAGTTTACTTACAAGCAGGTGTGAGGTATATTATTTTTGTTGCATGTCTATTTGTCTAACAAATAGATTACAAATATACTTTCTTGTTGCAGTGTAGGTTTAATATAAAGAGAAAGTGGAAGAAAATAATCAACTAGTTGCTTTCAGGAAACTCAAATTGGGTACTTTTCCGTTTTGCCAGCGCAAGCGATAAAGTCGCCAATAATGGTACAACCGATGCCAAACGGAATATTCTCGCTGGTAACCTTTTACGCCTCATTTTCAAAACAAGTCGCAGCTTTTTCTTATCAGATTGATTGTTTCTTTCAATACTGGTATATAATTACACAGAATTTTTATCAGATAGTTCAGTTTTATGTCTAAGGCCATTTTCGGTAATTAAGTCAATTAGAATACAATCACAGCGCTTACCCGAAGCCGAAAATATAGAAAAGGTAAAGTCAAGGGTTAAATTCATCCATTCTAATGAGAATGCATTAGCGAAGTAAAGCACTGCAGTTTTACATAATTTCTGAGTAAGCTATTCGTACGAATTGAAATATTTCTTGCATTTAAACTTGTGTTCCACATTAAGATTTAACTTGAAATTAATGTAGATGATTACTGAGAGCATTAGATTTTTGTAGAGTAGTTTACGTGAGATGAGATCGCTTGGGGTCATGTGATATGAACCAGCGAATCAGGATGTTGAACCATGTAACATAGTAAATTCTTAAATTAATGTCTTTTTACAAATTTATTGCCTTTATTTATTGGCCTTTTTATAAAATTTTAAGCGATATTAAAATGTTTATGCCTTCAAAAAAAGAATTCTTAGAACTGACATTTTTAAAATATTTTTTATGTGTATACTGTATGTTGTCCCAATAAAGTCTGCTTGGCGAGATTTGCGCCGGCGAAACGGAAAAGTACCTCAAATTGTTATAGAAATGCTGAACTGCTATGTTTAGGTTTTCTGTTGCAACACCTGTAAATAAAAAAAATTAAATGCCAGTTGAGGTCTTCTTTTTGCGTGTATTTGAATGGATTCACTTTTTAGTAGATTTCCACTCAAAGGAAAATACAGGGTGCATCTAACGAAACATCATCTAAGTTTAAAAATTAATCAAAAAAGGAAAAGGCATAGTAAATGACCTTAAAAATGTAGTACATAAGTATACAGTTTGTTTTCGTTGGTTTTAGGTAAATAGTCATTCAAATGGTACTGGTTTAGATAAGTGTTACTCATATGGTAGCTATCATTTGAGATACAAATTTGTAATTAATTTCTGAAGTTTCCCGTCACCCAGAGAAAGATTTTTGATTTTATTGCTGAAATTTCTTTGCTTCTTCTGACATCATATGCCTTGCCATTTTCATTTGCTTGGCTTATACTGGGTTGCCATGTAATTCCATTATATTGGATGGTCATATATTCATCTGATTCTCTTTTGTGACATTTTTAGGGAAGTTGGAAGGGTGAAGGCATTCAGAAGGTAAAGCTTGCAAGTTACTTTTGGTTACCAAGAACATTAATGAACCTAAGGTTGCTACAGTTAAAAATATTGTAGTGATAACTTTGAAAATCTATGGTATATCAAATACCAGTGTGCTCTGAAAAGAGATTACCATCTGAGCAATGTTAGCTTTAAAAATATGTAAAAACAAGCTATATTCCATGCACTTTCAGATTATGAAATTAAATTTTGAATAGCATTTCACAAGCTTTTTTTAGTTTAAGCTTGAGTGATCAGTTTTAATCTTGTATTAATAAAAAATGACCTAGCTTGTATTGCATGTACGTAATGTATTGATTTGTTGTGTCTATGCTGTATATCTTAGGATAGTTCTTAAATATGTATATTGAAAATATAATATATGCAGATTATTGAAAGCATAAGTTAAAATCGTTTTGAATTCTTTTTCAAGTGGCAAAATGTGAATTTTTTAATGCTGGAGGAAGTGTTAAAGACCGAATTGGATTACGAATGGTAGAAGAAGCAGAAAGGCAAGGTATAATCAAACCTGGCTACACTTTAATTGAGCCTACTTCTGGCAATACTGGTATGTATTATTTTGTTTTGTTTATTGTGTTTTAGTTGATTGTGAAAAGTTTAACAGTCTTGAAATACAAAGCTTGCAATTTAAGAAAATATTTTTAAATGTTTTTTCTAGGTATTGGCTTAGCCTTAGCAGCTGCAGTAAAAGGCTATAAGTGTACTATAGTAATGCCTGAAAAAATGAGCACAGAAAAGGTCAATATCCTTCGTGCACTTGGTGCAGAGATAGTACGAACTCCTACAAATGCTCGCTTTGATGCTCCAGAATCTCATATAAGCGTTGCACAGAAAGTTAATTGTCAGATACCAAATAGTGTCATTCTTGATCAGGTATATTAAATATTTTCAGTAGCTAATACTAGTTCATATCCTGCTTAGCTAAACTTTGTGTAGTCAAAAACCTGACTCAAATATAAACATGTAGCTGTACCACCAGACAGAAATCTAAAGCTGTGAACAGACGGAAAATTTTATGCTTAAGGACTGCTTCCATTAATATTTTTTTTTTTATTCTGTGCAATTTAAGCAGGAAATTCTTTATATTTCAGACATTATTGGGATTATTTTTAATTTATGCTTACATTTTTTTAATAAATGTGATTTGGAAGTATAACATAAGATTGTATATGTATTATTTAACTAGTTTAGTTTTAATTTTAATTATATTTTTTTGCTTAATAGAGTGTCATTATTTATTTCTATCTTGGGCCTTTGAAAATAGCTTCCATAGATTAAATGAAATAGCCCTCTAGTTCGTCTGTAGCATAGCTGCTTTAAAGGGAATTTGAGAATTTTTTTTCATTTCTTGGAATTAAATAACTAATTCAGCTAAGCTGCATTTTAGAGTCGTTTTTTATTTAACTATCTTTTACTGTTTCTGAATCCTATAAAATAAGTATTTGAAATCTTGTATTTTGTTTTTTTAAATTGTGATTATTTGAAATGTTAAAAAAATTATATTCATTGGAGAGAAAGGATGATCACATTGGTTTTGTGGACATTCTGCATGAATTTCATAATGAATTGATATGTAAATTGGTGAGGAGGATTGATAGTCACTAATTAACCAATTGAACTTTTTAATGTTTTAAAGGCAGCTGCTGCAAGCTACATGCTTCTGCTCTTCTTTTTAGCATTTCAGCAGTAATAGCTGTGCGAGTTTTGTGGTAATGTAGCTTTGTGGAACCATTTACACATCTTAAAACAGGAACACATCTTAAAAATAAATCCAAAGGGAGAAATCTAATAATATATGATATACTGATATAAGAGGCTAGTTGTGAAAATTGGATCAAAAGATACACAGCAATAACTTTACTTAAATGCTTAAGAAGAAATGATAATCATTTAACCATTTTTATTATATACTGAAACTGAGATCTCCTTTCTCATATAATGTATGGGCATAAAGAGGGCCGTAAACTCTGAAACAAAATTAGAAATGATGTATGGGCATGATATTGTAAATAATATATTATGCTCTTATAAAATCAGATCAGACATTTTTAGCCTAAAGGAGCATTAGCCCAGAAGAGCTATTAATCTTGAAACGGCATTTTGCATTGATTCGCTATAAATGGTGTATCACTTTTTAAATTGTAGCCACCAAATATTATCGCCCTGTATTATATTTAAAGAAATTAAATAATGAAGAATCTGTATGAATGTATGTATGTTTCTCACACTGTAAAAAAATAGTGGTACCTAGAGCCCTCAAATTTTGAATAACCTGAATTTGAATTAGTTTTATTATCTACTTCGTATTTTGTAAAACTTTAACAAATTTCTTATTAACAAACCCAATGATTTCAAAGTGAGCAATGGCAACACTCTATGGGAATAAAAACATTTTTATCTCCAGCGTGTGAGACTTTGTATCAGAAATTCTCAAGTTATGCTGTTTTTAAATATTTTTTTATATTGCTGTTGAATTGAAATTTATGCAGTTTAGTGTACAGAACATGATATTTAATAAATAAAGCTAACACACAAAATGTTTAAAAAGAAAAAAACTTTTGGCTGTAATATAAAATAAGAAATCTTTCAGATTTTTTTTTTATTTCATTTTATTTGAAATTTTAATCCTTAACCATGAGATCACGTGATCCATTAGACTGAAATAAATAGCAATTTACTGAATTTATCTTTTGAAATCTTTTCTATACTAATTATTTTAAACTGTAAATCCTTTTATTAATTATCATTGTAGAAATAATTTTAAAATTTGTAAATTTTACCTGTTGCTTGAATGTGTGTTATGTTATTACAGTATCGCAATCCTGGAAATCCTCTAGCTCATTATGATACAACTGCTGAGGAAATTCTTACTCAGTGCGACAATAAAATTGATATGATTGTTATGGGTGCAGGAACTGGTGGAACTATAACTGGTGTTGGCCGTAAGATTAAAGAAAGATGCCCGAACTGCAAGGTAAATATGGATAATGTTTTCCTTATAACAAACAGTAAGAGAAACCCTTTTTACAGTACCTCATTTTATTGCAGATTCAATGTTGAATTAAATTCTCAGATTTGTATTCCTTTCTTATAGTGTAAATCCAAAAATATTATTAAACAATGTAATTTCTCATTAATGCTGTGTAAATCATGTTTAAGGCTATGAGCATACTTAGTTCTTTCTTTAAAATATTCAGAATTTTTTTTTTTGATAGGTTGTTGGTGTTGATCCTTATGGTTCTATATTAGCAGAACCTGAAATTTTGAATAAAACTGATAAAACTTCTTATGAAGTGGAAGGAATAGGATATGATTTTGTACCAACAGTTCTTGACCGCTCAGTTAGTAATGTTTAAAATTATTATTTTGTTTCATTTCTAATTTTGCATTTTTATGAGACTTTTGTTGTATTAGTTATATTATGATGTTAAATTTTATTTCAGATGTTATGGATATGGTAATTACTATTTTTAAATTTTAATTTACTGAAATTAATTACATTAATGATGTTAAATTTTATTTCAGATGTTATAGATATGATAATTACTGTTGTTAAATTTTAATTTACTGAAATAAATTTTTATATTAAACATGAACTTTTAAGTTTTCCTTCTAATTATTCTGCAGTAAAATAATATTTTTTTAATAACCAGATTGTTGACAGATGGATAAAAACAGATGACAAAGAGTCTTTTCAAATGGCTCGGATGTTAATTAAAAAGGAAGGACTGCTATGTGGTATGTTGTTTTAAAATAATTTTGCAGGTTGCAATTCAGGCATATTATAATGTGAGATTGTGTATCTAGTGATCAAATGTTATATATCTTTCCTCTTTGTATTTGTGTCACTTATTGCCGAGTATCTTTAGAGATTCAGTATAACATCGTTAACGTCTTTGACCCAAGATCAGTTTTGTTAAGTCTAAAGTATGTTTAGTAACACATTTTTTCATATATCCTTTTTTTGGCTTCACTTTGATGTTAAAATATATTAAAAAAATTTATATTTAAAGATAGAATTCTTATTTATTAAAAATTTTTATGATGTGAATTTCCTCATAGTAAAATAGTAGTATGTTAATTTGAAAAAGAATGATTCTTAAAGATGATTCTTATGTTCTATATCCTTTTTCAATATTTTCTAAAAGATGATTCTTATATCCTTTTACAAAAGATATTCTTATTGATATTTTATTAATCTGCAGGATTTATGAGTATATTTTGTTAAAAAAATTTAGCTTTTTAAAAATATTTTTTCTGTTTTGGATTGGCTGCTTTTGCAACTATTTAATATTAGTTACCTGAGTTAGCTCTGTTGTGAAAATATGAAAGATGAAGCTAATTGAAACAGATAAGTGCATATGATTTAACAAAGTATAAATTTACTATCAAAAATTGGAAGTATATTATGTTTAGTTATCTTCCCTTCGCATCTTGTTTTTAAAGTTTATTGTAACTAGAACATTATTTTTAAACATGCTAATTTTATGAGTAGCATGCAATTTAAAACGATCATTTTTATAACTCTGCAGGAGGTAGCAGTGGAAGTGCATTAAGTGCAGCCTTAAAAGTAGCTAAAGAATTAAAAGAAGGTCAAAGATGTGTTGTTATACTTCCTGATGGTGTGCGCAATTATATGACAAAGTTCCTCACCGATAGTTGGTTATCTGAAAGAGATTTTATTGACATTCATTCTGAGATGAGTGCTAAACACTGGTAAGTTCTTTTAATTTTTGAGTAATTACAGTAAAACCTCTCGTGATGACTACCATCCTTCAAAGTTAAACACTTCTGAAAGTAATTAATATTTCAAAGAATATTATTTTAAAATAAATGAATTTAACATCACCAATAATAGAGTTTTCTGAAGAGACTAACTATGTAGAAGACTAAATATGTTTCAAACTATGAGTGGGAATAGTCTTAGAGGGGTTCTACTATATGTGAATCAAAATTAAAATTTTTAAAACTGATTTTTTTAAAATTTACTGATTTTCTGAATTTTTCTTTTTCTTTTCCTTAAGCAATGCAGGTTTATTCTTCTGTTATATATGATTCCAAGATTTTTACTGTGTTTCATTCTTTGATTATTTGCTTTCATCTGGTTTCTTTCAAACAATTAGTTTTTTTGCTGCCATTTAACATTCATAATTTTTCATGTGTTGTAACTTTGCTTGACTAGATTTATAACAGATAAAAATAAAATGGCTGGGTAAAGAGTTGGTATATGCAGTTTGCATCAATTTTATCTTTCTCATGATGACAGCAATCATGTCCCATTTATCCTTGCTCACTAGTGAATGAAAGAGCTCTATAATATCTGCATTCTAATGATAAATTACCAGTACAACATTGGACACTTACTATTTCATGCATTAAGGTACTCATGCTTATTCCATGTGCATGCACAGTTTGTTGACTCTGTAAGACGAACAATGTTGATGACTGATCAGCTGATAATCATCTTGATAAAATATAAATTAACTGGATTTAGAATTTAGAACCTATAATTTTGCCTATGATAGTCTCTTCTCTTACAATTAAAATAATCCATTTTAGATATTATTGATTTAATTAGTTGTTCAGATCCAGTTTTAAAAAAAGAGGAAAAATGAAAGACAAAGCTTTTTAATCAGCAAGCAGATTTAATGTCAGAATCGTGCGGTATAGATAAACACAAAAGGCTCCAGATTGAAAAATTAGGGTCCTGACTGCAGTTATTTTTTTTTTAATATCATATGAAACGATTTTATAAATGTGAATATGGTGTAACTTGTAGGTGAGTCTGTTTGGAGAAAATATTATTTTTCTTTTGAGGAAAAGTTAAATCATGCATTTGATAGCAATGATTTTAACTGCTTCCATTCAAGTATTTTTGAAAAAAATTCCAAAAAATCATCACTTTTTAAAATTTTATTATTAAATAAAAGGAAACGAAACGAAACAAAATATGTAAGTTTTAAGTTACCGTATTTGACGGCATTTAAGACGCATCCTTATTTAGACGGCCACACACAAGGGAAAAAAGTTTCAATAGCGTGGTTTCTTTTAGTTCTCATGTTTCGTAAAAGCCAAATAAACAATTATTGAATGCAATTACCTTCACGTATAAGACTGTGTCCTTCACGTATAAGACGCAGGTAACTTTTTTGAGACCAAATTTAGGAAAAAAAATGCGTCTTATATGCCGTTAAATACAGTAATTTTTAATTTTTTACAAGTGTAAAAGAATTTAGTTTTAATATTAGTTTACTATCCTGAGTTATCTTAGGCAAATGGAGAAAAGTTAAATATTAGTCTTTGTATGATAGTTTTTGAAACAAGGGACAACACGAAGTGATACCTGACATTCTGTACATTGGTATCTGGTCTCTTTTTCTCACTGTATTAATTACTTCTGGAATCTCTTTTACGGAAACATAGAGAACACTGTCTCATTGGATTTGATTTTTTTTTTTCAGTAGCAGGAATAACATCTGGAAAATGTGCACCTCATTCACAATCTGAAAAATCACCGCTTTCGCTATCTTGCATCATATCCATTACTTTAATTTTTTTCAACACAACTATCCTTTTTTTTTATACATTACTAATCCACAAGCTGACGGATACTATACAATAGGGAAAATACGTGACCAGTTCCGCCAAAAGAATCGCGAAACCGATGAAACTTGGCAAACTGCCAATCAAAGCTGAATATTTCCTCCAGGCAGAGTAAAACCATGATAAAACAAATCATACTGACAAATTCTGCTGCACCCGAGTTTTCTAGGGATAATAATTAACTGCAATATATACGAGCGCAAGATAACTTAGGATAATCAGGCAAGCGGTTAAACAGCACGAATTTGGCATTTTTATTTCCAGCCAAAAAAAAAAAAAAAAAAAAAAAAAAAAGCTTGAATAATGTCATGTGAACTAAATTCAGGAGTGCTTTTCTGATTGTACACCAAATAGAGTTTTCTGTAGGAGAAAAGAGAAAAAAGAATACATTTTCTGAAAATTTAATGTTTTTTTTTTTAGATATATTTTTCAGTAAAATTTTTAAAATAAGGTCTGCAACATAATTAACAAAATTTCTGATGTATATTATGTGATATAATTCATTTTTTCCGTATATATATATATATATGTGTGTGTGTGTGTGTGTGTGTGTATAATTTTCAATGAAAATATTTCATGAAGCCTTCTATTTTGTGTCGTAAAGGTATGCTTTCTTATTGTTGATAAAAGAGAAAAAAATAGTGTATTCAGTAATGTTGATGTTTGTTAAGTTAACTGAAAACTGTATTTAATCTTTTGAAGGTAAGTATAATAATTTGAAAAGATGGAATTTTAATATGCTATTGTTCCCAGAATTCCATTAGAAAATAATAAACTGAGAACATTATGTAACTGACAATTTCAATTGAGCACATGGTTTAGAACATTGTAAAGGTTGAGGGCATGATTACAGTGGTAAGGCAACACATCATTCATTGAAGGTGCTATAGGAGAGCGCAATACAAATTATTGGTTGTGGTGCTTCTACCAAGGCAGTTTTGAACTTTTTTAAGATGAACTGTTCAAGATATGTTGGCAGAATATTGAAGCAGATCCATTAATCATTATCACAGATTTTACATGATTATCAGGCTTTAGCGAGCATTCTATTCTATTGTATTAAATATGCAAATACTTCTTCTTTTATGCTGCTTTACTACCATCCTGATACTTTGTTCAATTATATCTTGTTGAGATGCTACATCAGTGTTAAAGCCAAGTGAGCTTGGATGAAAAAGAGAGAGCTACCTGCAGAAATAAGGATTTACCTGCATAGCATGCCTTTTTCAAGAGTTTTAGATAGAGTAAAATGCTTGAAGCTGTTCTCACCAGTCTATAATCACCAAATTGTATTGTTAGCAAATACTGTCTCGCCAATATTATTTTAAAACATCCTTGAAATATACAACTATCTTCCTGACCTTTCTACGAACTCTGTTTGTACGAATCCTGCTGCACAGTGCAAAACTACATTGTACTAGCTACCTTCTTAAAATTAGTCGAACAAGGCTGGAAAGTTTTACTTCATCGTGTATAGAATCTTGGTCAGATCTTGAACAAACATACCGTCACTACAAACATACATTTTCCAGTTACTAATTTATGACTTTCACACTGATTGCAGCTGGATGGAATGCTAACAGATGTCTTTGCTTTAAAGACAGTTCACTTTTGTTATTATCTTAAAATAACATGAAGTACTAACTCTCAAACAATTGCAGAACTATTGAAACATGGCCATTACAGGTAGAAGACTGCACAGCAAGTTCTCTAGTGTGGATCAGAACTTAATTAGTGGCTCTTTGCAATTTACCTAATACCTAACAGCGCAGAGTGCATATATTTCCTACTTGAATCATTTTAGCCTAAAAAATAATGGCATCTGCATTTGTGGTAATGTCGTTGCTGCTGATCACTATTTGTTCGACTGCATATATATACTAAAAACTACCATTTGAAAAGAATCCATGATCCACAGGACATGATCCATTTATTTATTTATTTTTCTCTCTATATGGAATATTACCTATGTTTTATATCTCTATATTACTTACTGATTATAATTTTAAGATTTGTGATCTTACTCAATAATGTGTGTATGCTTTTTGCTTTGCTATATTATTTATTATTTAATGCAAATAATGTAATGCACAGAATTGAATTGTCTAAACGTTTTGCCTGTTCTCCTTCCCTGCTAAACCTGTTACCATTAATTCTCTGAAAAATGTTCTTCTTTGGATGCACATGTTTGGTTTGCATCCCTGGGACAAACTGGCCCACCAGCGGCCGAGCAGTAAAGTAACTGAACACTGGTAGTTCGGTCTGAGGTTTGAATCCCGCGAATGGGCTGGCTGCATGAGCGTTTTCGGAGTTTTCCCAATGAGTAACGTGTATACAAGCCAGTTTCCCTTAGAAAATCCTCCACGAAGGCATTTCTCCTCTTAGGCAGATAGCCCTTGAGGCTTTGCCATAATCACACACACACACTTCCCAGGGACAGACCTGGCAGTATGGCACAAGTTCTTAAACATTTCTGATAACGGGGCTTTTAGTCAAAAAGTTAACTAAAACAAGTGGATGGCTGCACCATTATTGGTGGAGGAAATAGTTGAATTTTGTAGGAACAGAATTTAAAAATCTTTGTAAGACATGTCAGTAGGTCATTGGTATACAATTAGTTTGAAATAAGTAGGTATTGGGTAGTATGGAAGTCAGTAGGTATTGGGTAGATGTAAATGATGCCCATCTTTGGAAATCGCAGCTTTTTGGTTTCATACAAATTAAATATTTAGAATATGCTGCTAAGGTAGCCAAGCTTTCTCAGCAACTTAGTATTCATTGTTTGCTGTATTTCATCCCTTACCAAATGCATCATGAATATTCAACAAATTGAAATAAAATTGCTTTCCTTTTTTAAAGTTTTAATTTGAGAAATTTTTTATAGGTGGTGGGATTTAAAAGTCAGTAGTCTGAATCTATTGGCACCTCTAACAATATTACCTCACATGTCGTGTCAAGATGCAATTGATATCATGAACAGGGAAGGTTATGATCAGCTTCCTGTTGTTGATGATTCAGGGTAAGTTTAGAAATGTTAATAATAGTCTTTATTGAATTTTCTAATTTGAAATAAATTTGATAAATTACATGTTAGCCTTTTTATTGTTAGGGAAATAAAGGGTATGATTACACTTGGTAATATTATGGCAAAAATCATGGCTGGTAATTTGATGACCACTTCATTGGTGTCTGACATTTTGTATACAAAGTTTCATAAGGTGAGAAAGAAAGCTTATATTTTCCTTTTTATTGTGTGCATTAGAATTTATATGCTTATGGGAGAGAAACTTTCATACAGATTTTGGCATATGTATGTGTGTAATTTTGATTATTATATTTTTAAATTATTACAATGTTTAAAGAAGAAATTCAACTTTTTAAATTTCATGTTATAATAATATTTATATATGTTTTAATAATAGAGAGATTCCTGTAGCTGTAAAATAATTTTATAGAAACAATCTTAGTTATGCAACTCCATAAAAACAAATAAATTCTTCATAAAATAAAATATTTGTGTAACATACATAGATACAGTAATGTTTAACAAATAAATACAATCAAAAGTCGTTAATTCGGACACCCATAATCCGGACCTCAAAGCAACAAACCCTCTGTGCATGCGTCGCGTTGACGCATGCGCAGAGAGGATTGAGGTCAGGACTGTTTCCTGGCCATGACAACAATTTAATGCTCTTTCTACAAAACCACTCTTTCAATATTTTGGCCATTTGGCAAGGAGCAGAATCCTGCTGAAAAATAAACGAAGCATTATTGGGAAAGATCTCTGATGGAAGGTAGAAATTTTGGTTCTAGAATAGTGTCAATGTATTTTCTGGCATTCAGTGTCCCATCAATGACATGAAGGCAACCAATACCATCTGCTGACATGCATGATCAAATCATAATACTAACTGGGTTCTTCACAGTTGCTTGAATGCACTCAGGATGTAGCTCTTCTCCTATTCTACATCTTACATATTTTCGCCCATCACTACCGAATAATGATATCTTAGTTTCATCACTCCATATAACTTGTGACCACTGATCATCTGTCCAATTAACATGTTCCTTTGCCCACTGTAGTCTTTTTTTTTTTTTTTTCGTTGCTGAAAATTAAGATAAAGCTTTTTTCGTGGAATTCTACCTCTCAGTCCAACATCTGTTAATCATCTCCTGATTGTTCTTGAAGGCTCAGGTGCTGGGCACTTCATCAGGCTCCTAGGCTGGGACAGCCATATCCTGTGCATAATTCATTTTGGATAAGCATGTCTTTCCTGGCATAACATGTTGGAGAGGATAATAGAGGAAGAATATTCCTCAAGAGAGTTCAGTGATTGTTGAGTCATGGCATAAGTAAGTGATAAGCAATTGACGGTATTAAATTTTGAGCCTTGCGTATTCACAACTCGTAGGGTCAGAACGTCCGTCAGGAGAGATAGGCATAGCAGTCACAGCTTCGACGTCCGGCGCTCAAATGAGTGAGAAACGGGTAGCAGGGCATGTCCATGGTAGAGTGGGAGGAGCTACTGGTCATGCGATCCAATGGGAGTCCTGGAAAGAGAGTGCATTTCCTTGCTCGACAGGCATTGGTGGGGAAAATTTTTAAAGTTAAAAACTTCGTTTAAATCCTGGGTACGTTAATATGATGAAATAAAAAAGAGAGTTGTCTAGATACTATACAATAACATTAAGTAACGGGATTCTGGACTGAAATAAGTTGGCCTAATTTTAATGAGTTCTGAACTAAGTATAAAAATAGGATAAATTGGACATATCAAGTGATGGTGTGATGCATTATTGGTTCCTATTCTGTATGACAGATGGCGACACATGCGCGTGTGCTTTTGAGAATTGCATGTATGGTGAGGGAATGCAAACATAACATAGCTATTGAAATGCAAAATTTAGTAATTAAAGCAGTAGATAGATTAAATTAAGTGCCGGAGAACTGCTCCGGGTCTTTTTTTATTAGCTTCGCTATTGTAATCATAATTTAGTCTTGGGATGGAACTGTTGTTAATCTTTTCTATGTTGTTGAAGAATTTCCGTGCTATTTTTGCTATGTGTATGCTAATACTTTCAATATTTAATTCATTCTGGATCGCCTCGTTTCTGAAGAACCAGGGACTGTTGGATATAATCCTCAGCACGACATTTTGACTTTGCTGAATTTTAAGCATGTGGGTTTTGCACACATAACCCCAGACTGGGCAGGCATAGGTGATAATGGGTCGCAACATGGATCTATATACATGAAGTTTATTTTGTATAGATAAAACGGAGTTTCGGGCAATTAGGGGGTTGAGTAAGGCTTTAGTACCTCGAAACTTGTTCAAAACAAATGTTATGTGTGGGGCCCAAGTGAGTTTTTGGTCTAAAATGACTCCGAGATATTTGGCTTGCTTGGCCCAGGGAATACTGATGTCATACATTTTGAGGGTGATACTTAAGTCGAAGATCCTTTTCTTCGTGAAATAGACAGCTTCCGACTTTTCAACATTGATCTTGATTTTCCACTTAATCATCCAGGACTCTAGTGCATGGATGTGTTCTTGTAGTGCCTGTACGACTGCGGCCATAGACGCAGCTTGATATAGGATCGCGGTGTCGTCTGCATAGAGTGCTAGTGTTGTGAGAGGGTTGTGAGGGATGTCGTTCGTATAAATAGAAAATAGTGTGGGCGAAAGCAAACTTCCTTGCGGTAAGCCCGCAAGGGTTACTTTCCGTGTAGAGTGAGTGTTGTTATAACGAACGACAAAGTATCTATCATATAGATAGGAATTAATGATGTTTATGATGTAATCTGGGAAACCCAGAGTGATTAGTTTGTATGTGAGGCCCTGTAACCATACACAATCAAAGGCTTTCGAGATATCGAGAAAGAGTGCTCCAGTGATGTGTCTTTTTTGGAATCCTTCAGCAATCATTTCTGTGACTCTGTACAATTGATGAGTTGTAGAGTGTTTGCTCCGGAATCCGTACTGCTGTGGGATGAGGATTTGGTTTTCTTCAAGGAATTCTTGGATTCTATTTAAGATGACCGCTTCAGCGACTTTGCTTAAGGTCGACAGTAAACTGATTGGCCTGTAGGAGGAAGCCAGCGTTGGGTCTTTTCCGGGTTTCAGAATCGGTGCTATGATTGCAGTTTTCCAATTGGTTGGAAAGTGATGTAGGCGGAGCATAGCGTTCAATAATTTGGAGAATTTACATAACATTTTTGCTCCCATTTCCTTGATCATCTTGTTACTGATTTTGTCTATACCAGGGCTTTTTCGATTCTTTCTCTTCTCGATATATCTAATAACCTCTGAAGGCATGACTAAGGGTGTGTTGTTTGTGTGTGTTTTTGTTTGGAATTGTGTGATGAGTGTCGAAACCAAGTGTTCTGTTTGAGGGTTAGAAATGTTGTGAGTGCGAAATTGAGATGCATAGTGATCTGCAATGGACTCAGCTTTCTCAAAATCGGTGTATGCGATCCCGTGGGGGCCATTAATGGGCGGAATATTAGTGTTGTGTCTCTTAAATTTAGCAACAGCACTCCACAGTGAGTTATCATCTGTGGATAATGCTTCTAAGTGTCTGGCCCAGTCAAGTTGTGCATGTTTTTTTAGTAGAGTCCTGACTTGTTGGTTTAATTGATTAAGTAGAATTTTATCCGTAGGACATCTGAAACGCTGCCATTGCTTCCGTGTGCGGTTTCTGTTCCGGATCAGCTCCCGGATTGCACTGTTCTTGTATCTTCTGTCAGCTCTCATTGCTTTGCTGTTTTTGAGTAAGGCATCTTGAAGCTCATCAGTGAATTCTTCAGTATAAGCGTCTAACGCATCCCTGGAATGTATCGTGGTGGTAGGGTACTGAGTGTTGTTTAGAGCTTTGGCATAACCTGCCCAGTTTGTAAAAAGGGCTCTTTTGTGTGGTGTACTGTAGGAGTCGGTAGATATTTCCATCATCACCGGATTATGGTCAGAAGACAATTCTGTCAGACTTTCGACATAACTCAGGGGGTTGATGTTTTTTAATATAAAAAAATCCATAATTGATGGTCTACTTATCCCACAGTGTGTTGGTTTATCTGGTACTGCTAGGTGAATATTGGCCGCTAGGGCAATGTCGTGTATGACTCGTCCGTGTTGATTGATATCCCAGCAGTTCCACTCGCGGTGGTGTGCGTTGAAATCTCCACCTATGATGACTCGATTGTTAGTATTTAAAAGTGTTTGCAAATCTGTCCGAACAGAATTTGTAGGTGAGTGTATAGGAAAATAGGTGGAGATAATAGTGAGTGGTCGTGATGTGTTTGGCGTGAGTGTCATAGCTAGGGCTTCAACCGCTAAAAGCTGTGGAAGTGGAGTGACATGATGAGGGATGGAGCGCTTAACTAAAATTAGCAGACCTCCTCGTGCATTTCCTCTAGGTGCAAATCTACCTTCGGTAGGCCTGTTCCATCGATGCGTTATATAATTGGAAGCTCTGAAATAATTTTGGGTACCAAGCATGTGTTCTTGTAGGAGTAAAATATCGGGGGAAACTTCATGTAGAAACTCCTTAAGCTCATAGGCTTTTTGGAGCAATCCATTTGCGTTCCACATGACAAGAGTGAGAGGCATATTAGGGTTGTTCTGATACATGATTATTGATTTCACTAACAATTTCGTAGAACATAAATAGCTTATCTATAGGGTCAGACAAGGTTTTCAATTTAAGTAAATAATTTTTAAATACGTTATTCATCAATCTAATATTATTGATACCTAAAATGTTGTTAAATTCGGCGATATTTTTCATAAAATTAAGGAATTCAGAGCCTTGTGGCTTCTCCTGGCTATCCATAACATTTTCATTTCTTTTACTATTAGAGTTATCACTATTGGTCATATTTAGATTTTTCAAAGCATTGCTTAAATCACTGAGCTTAATATTATCATTTTTCATTGAGTGCAAATTTTGTGCAGCAGAAGCCGATTCTGAGGGATAAAACTTAGTATTGCCATTAAGCATATTGTTATGTCGTTTTGCCATATCTGCATAGGAGATGCCTTTTCTTAGAGCGTTGTCCTGTTTTTGCTGGGCAGGTCTGTTTCGTGGGAATTTCTCACACCCACGGTATGAAGCTACATGGTTTTTGAGGCAATTGGCGCACTTGGGCTCTTCCATCCTTCCTTTGGTGGGGCAGTCCATGGTTTTGTGTTCTAGCGAGCACTTAACGCATCGAGGAGCAAAGTGACAATTTTCGGAGGAGTGGTGCCACTTTTGGCAGTTATAGCACTGTGGCACCTGATTCTTCGAAATATATTTTTCTACTGTGACAGCAAAGAGAAGGAGGTCGGTGATTTGATAAATCTCGTCCGCTTTTTCGTTCTTGATAATTTGTACAAGGAATAAAGGCATGGGAGCTTTGGTTCTTCGTCTTGTAAGTTGCGTGACTTTACTGATTCCGAATCCCTTTTCCGATAAGGCAGTGGCTATATCCTCCGGTTTTGTGGTTATAGACAGTCCTCTGAGAACCACTTTGATTGGACGGGCGTAATTTGCGTTAATGACGTAGTGCTCTACTTTTTTTTCCAAGAATAGAGACGTCAGGATTCTGTGGTCATCTGCAGTGCGTGGTAGGACTTTCAAAAGTTCACCATTGACTTTTCCCAAAAATTTCGCTTCAGTTTGCAGAGCTAATTCCTTGAGAAAAACTTCGTGTGTCAGTTTTCCGGGATTAACCATTATGGGGGGAATAGCCTGTGATTGGCTGATGGTCGGCTGCTGCTGCACGGCCTGTCCGTCTGGGTTATTACTATCATTTACTTTTTCATCATTACTAGAATTTTCATTTAATACAGAATAACGATTAACAGTTTCTAAATTTAATGGAACTTTATCTAATTTTTGTTGCTTAGCAGTTTTTACAGGTAACTTAAATCCATCATTATCTATAATCAAATTGCCATGACTAATTTTCCTCTTAGCTTTAATTTCCTCATTTTTTCTTTTCATGCTAGAAGTAACAGGGGGAATAATGCCTGAAGAGCAAGATAAATTGCACTTACCTCTTATTTCTGCAGCTTGGGCCTGGAGTATGCGTAAATTCTTCATCATGATATCCGTAGTGGTATCCGGGTCAGAAACCGCGCGTAGCCGTTGGCATGCTTTAATAGCGGTCTTCACAGCATCAATTTCCTTTTCTAAATCCATGAGCTTTTCCGTATAATATTCCAGGTTGTCGTTAATATCCGATTGGGGTTGCTGGGGAAGTCCAACACAACTCTCAGTGGCGGCAGGTGTCTCAGGCGGGACGCTAACATCCATCCGTATAGTAGCCTCGGCAGTAGAGCCTATCTCCGTCGGAGCGCTCATGATGCGCACCTTCACGTTCAAGGATCAAGGACCGAATCGATTGTTCTTGAACTGACAAACACCAGCATCATTCAGATCACTTCTGATGGCCGCTGATGACATTTTTCTAGCTTGGAGACATAGTCTTTTTATTCTTCTGTCATTAATAGATGTGGTGCACCTTTTTCGGCCTTTTCCTTCTTATTTTATTGAATTTGTCTCCTGATATCGTAAACAAAACTTTTGGACTCCAGATGTAGTCACTGAACCACCCACCTGTCTTTCAATTTCAGCATAGGAAAGACCACTTTCTCGTAATCCAATAATATTACATCTCTTTCTAGGTGTCCAATCTACTCTTTTATTTGATGTCATTGCTTCTTGACTAAATATTAAAAATTTTTACAAAAATTCCTACATGTAATTGCAGTGTATAAGAAACAGGTCCTCCTTCTACAGAACAAAGCAAAATAATGAATTGTTTCAAGTGTAAATATGATGTCAGTTTATACTGGCAGTTACTAACATTTGATTGCTTCTCAGAACAAGAACAGTGATTGGCCAGGAAAGCTAGACATTACAAACCACTTCATAACTGTGTTTTTTATTTATATTAAAGTACATATAACTTTTTTTGTATTGCAAATAATTGAATTTTGTGTTTTGTATTGAATTCAGTAATAAATTCTCTTTAAAATGATGTATACAAGTTTACATTTTGTGAAACGTAACATTTTCTATAAGCATACAAAGTTCAAAAACATAAAAATTTCCAAAAGTGTCCACAATTTTGGCCACCACTGTATGTATTTCATCTTAAATGAAATTAAATGAATAGATTCAGACTACTGACTTTTCATTTAAGATGAAATAATTAGTCTTTTCTGGAAACAAATGATATAATATGTAATAATTAAGAAGCTGATATCACAATAGAGTGGAGAACAATGACAGAGAAATGGAACTTGTTGCATAAAAGATGTAGCAAACATAGTGGCTAATTAAATACATTTTTTTGTATTATAATGGGTGCAGTCTGTGCTCCCGTCCTGAGAAGAGAAGTGATATGTGGCAAGGTGTTCACAAGACAGCTTCTGAGAGTAGGAATGTCATATCCTGTGAAGAAAGTTGAACTCAGATTGCTATAGTTATGGTTTACAATTTTATCACTAGCTAATAAGATTTTGCTATTGACTGTTAAAAGTTTTGATTCTCAAATCTGAAATCCAAGAGTCATATAGCAGCTATTAATTTTGAAATGAAGCAATTTAGAAAATTGCTTCATTTTTTTGTTATTTTGTTCATTTTTTTGTTCATTTGTTTTAGTAAAAACAGATGCTATTATTAGGATGGAAAGTCAAAACATTCAGATTAAAATAGAGAGTTAACCCCTTTAACGTGTATGACTCATGGCAAAGATTTTGTCCCAAACATAATCATCACGAGCCAGGCTCATGAAAAGAAAGCTGGGCCAAACATAAGCATCACAAGCTGGGCTTGTGAACATTAACATCGTAATTTCGTGGTCATAATCGAACATTATTTTCTATCAGTACATGACAAGAGTTAGTCATGATTTTTATAATTGCTGTTACAAAGCAGTTTAGCTAGTAAAATTTAACACACCCCTACAAAATGCAAAATACAAAAAATGCAAGTTAAAAAAGTGATCGTAATGTGCTTGCACCAACCAGAAAGCATCTAAGGCGTATGATTATAGATAAAAGTAGTGAAAAGGAAGGTACGACGTGTCAGTCATGGAGTTGGGAAAAAGTAAAATACACACTAATAGTTAGGAATTATTATTTATTCTGAACCTCATGGGATAAAAGTGTCTGTTTTAAATAATTGAAGTGAGGATTAAAAAATATTAGACTTATTTTCTATTACATTTGATAACAAACTATGGGAAATACTTGTTATGGAAACAAATCGCTTCACATATCAGACAATGCACAATAAATATAAAAGATGGAAATTGGACGACAATTGGTATGCCTTACATGAAGTAAAGGCCTACTATGCATTGCACATTTTGATAAGCCAAGTGAAAAAACCAAATATCTAACTGTATTGGACTATGGGAGCAGTAGTAGAAACACCAGTATTTAGAAAAACAATGCCTTTTAAGAGATTTTGCCAAATTTTGAGATTTTTACATTTTTTTGATAATGAAACTTTTGATAGTAATGAATGCCTTCGAAAAGTAAGACCTCTCATCAACTTCTGGAATGAAAAATTTAAGGAAATTTACAAACCCAAAGAATATGTCAGCATAGATGAATCTTTGATGAAATATAAAGGGTATCTAGCATACAAATAATTCAGTCCATCAAAAAGAGCTCAACTTGGATTAAAAATTTACAAATTGTATGAGGTGAGTACCGGTTTCTGTCATGGATTCAAAATATATACTGGCCAGAAAAAAATTGATCCAAATGATAGTGCATCGGAGAACGTTGTGATGGATTTGTCAAAATCTATTATAAACAAGGGATATACTTTGCTTCTGGACAATTGGTACTCTTCACCTGCCCTTTTTTTTAAATTGCACCAGAAAAAGACAAATGTTAATCGGGACAGTACGCAAGAATAGGAAAAATGTTACAAAGGATATTCTAAAGGGTCCTTTGAAGAAAGGAAAGTGTTTATGGAGATGTTCCAATAATTTGAAAGCTCTAAGATGGAAGGGCAAGTGTGACTGTATATGCTGTCACACTAGAAGTGTAGAGATGGTTGAGCAATCAGACAAACAATTACAGAAAGTAGTGAAGCCTAAATGTATCTTTTAATATAACAAGGATATGGGTGCAGTTGATTATCAAGATCAGATGTTATCCTATTTCCCAATCCTGAGAAAAGTCATCAAATGGTACCGAAAAGTTTTCGTTTATATGTCAGTTATTGCTCTATTCAGTACCTATATTATGTATAAAATAATATGCCGCCAAAGAGGGAGAATTATGTTGATTACCGAATAAACATAGCCGAGGCAATTTTCCAAAATGTCCAATTACCGGCCTACAAAACGCGTGGGAAATCTACATGAATTGAAATTCTTTGACTCCAAGGACAATATTGGGCTCATTTCCCAAAAACTATTCAAAAGAAGCACCTAACAAAGATGTGCAAAGTTTGCTATAAACATAAAATACGAAGCGAAACAAAGTGGGAATGTATGAAATGTAAAGAAGCTCTATATTTGCCAGAGTGTTTTAAGAAATATCATACCATCGAGGATTTTTAGAGTTGTGTTTTCTTATTAGATATTAATGTAGGTGGAAATTTATTATAATTGAAATTTTTTTTACAATATGCTATTATTTATTTTTAGGCATGATACTATTACATTCGTTGGGACTAAACCATATTTGAAAATGCTTGGATTTTGATTGAAGTATTGTTTATTTATGAAGTATAATTTTGAAACTTTTATTTATTACAAAATATTATATGCTTATAATATCAGCAAAAGGCAGAAGGATTAAAGTTTACTTTCATGTGCCAGCAGTATTGCGCAAATCTGACTATCTGTTCTCAAGCATCAGTCTGGCTAGTTTACCAGACGTTGACTCGTAACACTTGGGTCAGGTTTCATCGAGGTAAATGGCATGGGAAGGGGTTAAAGTACTATCGCAAATTAAAGTTAGAATTGGAGTTTACATAGTTTTTATCTTACATGTGTATAAACTAAGACCTTGCGTAATGCTAATCCATTTAGCACTGTTTTGATTTAATGCGTTTTTAGTGGAATAGCAGATTCCCTGAAAATTGTATGCAGCATTGGGCCTTCCCAAAATCGAAAGAAATTTAACTGCATTACTTCTTTGTATTATTACATAACTGTATTTTTATTATTTCAAACATTTGTTGCTGTTATTGTAAATATATAATGTAATAATTGATGTGGTGATAAATATTATAATTTTTAGTCTTTAATATGGGTGATAAAAGAAATACAAAAATAAAGTGATAAAAAAAAAGCATTTCACGAATAACTAAAATGCAAGCATGTAGAAGATTAGATAGTGGTGAACGTCATTGTCAGATTGATGTTGCATTGAACTTGTCAACTTCAACAATAAGGACAACTTTTAAGAATAAAGAAAAATAGAGTCAGCAGCAACTACAACTACAAAAACCTCTGCAACTAGAATAACCTGTTTTATAAATAATACAATAGAGGAGATGGGAAAATGACTTTCTATATGGATTGATGATGAAATTGAATGCAATATGCTATTAAGCCAAGCTATTGGAGTGGAAAAAGCGAAAATTTTTAGTCACATTCAGATTGAAACAGGTGACACAACTGAAAATTTCATTGCAAGTCAAGGATGGTTTAGGAGATTTAATCATCGAAGTATAATCTTCATGACATACTGATTACAGGAGAAGCAGCAAGTGTAGATATAAAAGTGGTAGCTGAATTCCCAGCGATTATTGAGAACAATAATTGAACAAGAAAACTATCCTCCAGAATTAGTTTTTAATGCCGATGAAATGGGCCTATTTTGGAAAAGAATGCCAAAACATACATTTCCATCCCATGAAGAAAAACGTGCACCAGGCTTTAAAGCTGCAAAAGATTACTTAACACTTCTGAGTTCTAACACCAGTGGAGACTTCAAATTAAAGCCATTTCTTGTTTATCATTCCAAAAACTCAAGGTACAACAGATCTTGGTAACCAAGTTCAAGACCTAGTAGTAATTTTCTGATTTTAGTGTTTTCACTTTCAGAATAATTTTGTTTTTGTTTTTTAACATATTGTAGTTGGAGGGATAATAATAAGATTCTTAACTGAATTTAAAAGTGTAGATTCTACAGCTGTGGTTATTTGGTTCTATTGTCAGTTACGTTCAAAATACAAAATTCGGCCTCATGTTGCACAAACCAAATATTAGGATTGTTTTCCTGAAAAAGTGGGGATTTTGTTGCAGCATGGTGGTATCTGAGGAGTAGGATCTGTGTCTGGCATAATGAGCAAAACTGTTAGTAAAGCAGGAAAATAATAGGATTACAAAAATTTAATGTAAAAAACTTGAGCTTATTTTAAATAAGTTAGCTAAATGAAAAACATGTCATAATTCAAAATTGCCTGACCAATAAAATACACATATGATGTTATCACACAGTTCAGTGATAGAATTCGGCACAAAATTCATTTTCAAAAAGATTCAGCAGCACATGTGCAGGCAACTGAACTGTTTGTGTGTGTGCAAGCACTTACACAGAAACAGTAAAAAGTGTTGCAGAACAATGCCTGGCAGATAATCGGAAAGTTAGAAGTTTGCATGCAATTAACAGTTATTACACCACACTCTGCCTTCCTGAAATGTGTGTGCCATTCAAATACAGAGCTTCTTGATTATGTCTTGTTACCATACAGTTATTCCATCATTCCCATGTTGCTGTAAGTGTGTTCTCTAGCATAATAACGAACTTAACGGTGTTATAACTGTGCTTCAGATCTATACCCATCATGTAATTAAAATAGGTCCAATTATCTGTGTGTTGTATCTTGAACTGTGGGTTGTTAAAATGCAGTTCTCTTACCTTGTGAGTTCATAGAGTTGTGAAAGAGCTGCAGTTTGTCAAGGCAGGTATTCTACTGTGCATAGTTCTTCATCTGTTCCAAGGCATGTATTCTACTGTGCATAGTTCTTCATCTGTTCCAAGGCATGTATTCTACTGTGCATAGTTCTTCATCTGTTCTTCGGGAAGAAACTTGTACCAAATTTGCAAATCAGTGACGTAGCTAGGGTGGGGCAAGGGGGGACATCTGTTCCTGGGCACAGCATCCAGGCGCGTGCAATTGATGCTACGAAATTTTTTAATGAAATTTTTTCCATTCTTGGCACACAGAAAGGGGCGAAAATTCTTCAGTTGTCCCCGGGCCGGGCACTGGAATCCTAGCTACGCCACTGAAGGTGGATTGAGCTCAGAGCTAACATACTATGACATCCCAAATTTTCTCGGTAGTTTAATATCCGGTAAAATAGGAGAACAGAACATCAAATGAGAATTAATCCTGCTGGAAGAGTCCATTTTTGGCCAGAATGGCAGAAGCCATAAAATAATATACCTGATAGCAAAAATGATGCTCAAATATTCTGCACTATGTCATGGAATATTCTACAATAACATGCATCCCAGAAAAGCTCATTAGAACATCTCTTAAAGGATAATATATATATTATTCACTTATTTATATCCTGCTGTACACATGGGAATTACCTATTCACCTGGAAGATGGAGTAACCTGGCATGGCTCATCGAATTAATCTATAATATAGTATTGTGAGTCATCTGACCAGGAAATTCTTTTCCATTATTGCATAGTCTAATCATGATGTCTTCAGGCTTCTATAGCCATAAATATCAATGATGCTGAGTTAACTGAGCCGTATAAAAACGGCATGTACCACAGAGTCTCATATCCAACTGGATTTGACGAATTACGTACTTTGATGCGTTTACTTAAACCTGCATTGTGAGTTTTGAACTAAACAATGGTGCTCTTTCAGCAAGATTTAATCCAGCAACTCATGCAGAAATGAACATTTACATATGAATAACTTTGTAACATTGCATAAAAATGTTATGGTTGGCCTAACTTTTTATAAATGCAATCTTGGAGTGACTCTTTTTGTTAGCCACTAGCAGTTGCTTGTTTGTCTTTACCAAGTTTGACAATCTGAAATATCACCAATTGTTGATCAAGCATTGCATGCGTAACTTCTTGGCATCTATTATCAATTTCACGATTATTTAATTTTTCATTGGTATTTACAAAGACAGACTCATGATGATCAGTTCCATTTTGAAGACAGTCATTCCTAGCTTTTGGCCTTTGTCAAATTCACTTCAGCCTGTCCTGGTATATGCACTTTGTTGAATAAAAATGCCCATTTCCCTGGCAGCCATTTTAATCTTATTTGCCATCTATGTCACTTTAGTGAGAGCATATACATAACACATATTATTTGACCAAATTTGCATTTATTATAAAAATATAAAATGGAAGACAACGGTTTCATAATTTCTGTTATAATGATAGAAAGAAAAAGTTGAGAAAGGTTGAAATTATGTTTTTTTCTGTTTGCATGCATAATTTCTTTGAGACCATTGGCCAGAATTTCAAGAAATTTTGATGAACTGTATTATAAATAATTTATCTGTGTAAAATGGATGGCTGTTATGTTTCTCATATGAAAACATTAGAAATTATGTTTAATTTTTATGGTGGAAAATTAGTTGATATTTCATTTTTAAAATTAAAACATTTACTTTTTAATAAAATATTATTTGGTTATTTTTAAAATAGGTCCTTTTAATTATACATTAAATTTCTAATTTGAGAAAAAAATGTTAAAATATTGATTTGTTTATCCATAATGTGGTGCACAATGCATATTACAATTTTATATCGATGAACAAGACAGTATTTTACTTTTATTTATTTAAAATGTATTTGTATCTGAAGGATAAACTAAAGATGACAAGTGCAATTTTAAAAGATATCAAAATATATTATGTAAAATTTTATGATCATAGCATAGTTATAAGCTATTTGACGTGTAAGTTAAAAATTTTGATATGTTAGAAGTACTTGACTCTTAAACTTCATATCCATCTGGTCACATTACTCTTCTCCATGATGTTATCTTCATAAGTATCCTATATCCTTCTATGTATGCCTAATAGACTACATCCTTCTTTTGCCAGAAATTCTGTTATGACATGCTTGTAGTTCATATCCATTATTTACTTGCAATGTAGAAAATAGGCACTTGTGCAGAGAAAGAGTCCTCCAAGAGTAGAGTTTATGTAATCTATTTGCATTAATAAAAAGTTAGGCCAACTGTTGCATTATTTTATGCAAAGTTGTGGTACAGAGTTATTTGCATGTAAATGTTAATTTTTGCTTGAGCTGCTGAAATAAATCTTGCTGAAAGAGCATCGTTATTTGTAAATATAGTCATTATATTGTTATTTAAATTATTTATTTAAAAATCACAAATATATTTTAATTTTGTAACAGATTACCCTTGAGACTTCATTGGGACGCTTATCTAGGATTCTGGATAGAGGACACTTCGCATTAGTTGTACATAATCAAAGGCAGTGTAAGTGTGAATATTTTTTAATACATAAAACAATTTTTCATATAGTTATATCATTTTTTTCAAAAAAAATGAACATAAGTGTTTACATACTTATTTCATTAGCAATTTTTCATTTTCAAATTACATATTTGTTAATTTAATTTAAATATTTTACATATTTGTAAAATAATACATGAAGTTTGATTTACAGATATTCAATTATAACTTAACTTCTTTGCTCTAGCTGTCGTGCAAATGAAATTACTTTACGTGCCCATGACATTTGAGTTCTAAATCTCACTGTGTGCCCAAGTGCATTTTGCAGTTAAGCTCGACATGTGAAAATAATTACTATAAAACTTGCTTTTTATCTAAAGATTTGGATTCTTGCTTATGTTATTTCTTGTTACATAAATAGAAAGTCCTAATACTTAAAATAAAAATACAGAATTAGGTTAAACTTCAGATTTTAAGAATAATGATTATATTTCCATATTTAAATTATTTCTGTACAATAATGAAGTAAAAACATAATTTAAATATCAGTACTTATTATATCCTATTGCCATACTTACACTGAAAAGCCAAAACATTGTGAGCATCTAATCAATAACACATTGTGTGAACTTTAGCCATAAGTTCTAAATGGTTGGAGACAGGCTGTACCAAATGTTTCAGCAGCAATCTGAGTTAGGTGACCAGGACATTGATTAGAATTGTTCTTTATCCTCCTCAAACCACTCCAACACAAATTGAATCTTGGAACATGGGGCATTGTCCTGCTGGAAGATTCCATTTCCACTTGAGAAGACGGATACAATGTAAGGGTGCAATTGATTTGCAGTTACGTTTAGATAGTCTGCAGCATTCATGGTCCTTTTTACCACAACTAAGGCTCCCAGAGCTGCTCATGAGAAAATCCTCCAAAGCGCCAACACCAGCCTGTGTATGACCTGCTGTAGAGGAGTGAGCAACTGTTCGCCTTGGAAGACAGCATACCTGAGATGACCATCAACATGATGAATCTGAAATCATGATTCATCCGACCAGGCAACTGTTTACCACTTATCCATGGTCTGGTCTTGAAGTTCCCGTCCTCACTGTAGGCTTAGCTGAGAGTGATTCTTGGCCAAAACACGAGTGGGATATCTGATGTGCAGTCCCATATCCAACAGTGTCTGCTGAAATGTGTATTCTGAAACACTATTAGGCTGCCACTGTCTGATGCTGATTTTGCTGTATCAAGCGGGACAGTCTCCGACATCCTTTTTCTTAGATTACACATGGATGTCCAACACCTTGGCATCTACTGCTGATTTTGCTGTCATTTATCCACTTTGCATAAATATTAACAAGGCAGATCGTAAACAACCTATCATTCATCAAATTTTGGAGATGCTCATTCTGAGTCTTCGTGCCATTACAATCTACCCTCTATCAAATTCGCTTAGATCAGCAGCCTTTCCCCATCACTTGCAAAAGTAAGTGCAAGAATGGTTCCTTACCTTCTCCAGCAGCAGTTAAATACCATTCCCACTTAATCACGCACACTCCACGTCATCAAGAGGAGTTCATTGAAACATGTGAGGGCTGATCATAAAGTTTTGGCTCATTAGCATACATACAAAAATTTTAAACCACTTGCAGTCTGTGAAACATTTTAAAATTATGAACATTCATTTTTAACGTCGTGCATTTTACTATTGTTGAATAAAATAATAAATCATATGCATCACAACAATGCTAACGTTCTATTCAGTAATTTTTGCAGCATTTTTACATAATTTAGGCACATTTAAAATGTGAAGTAAAACATTCTATTTCAACATAGCAAATTCGATATGGTAGGCCTTCAGTGACATTTCGCTTCCATATCACATTTGATATGCTGACCCCATGGAAGGAAATTGAGCTGTATCATATATGACATGCTAAGAGCAAAGAGGTCAATTATGCATTTCTCTATATTTAGATAAAACGTGAACTATATTTTTAACCTGAAATGTGTATTTTAATATATATTATTAAAGATTCCAGAATCGGGATTTCTTAATCACTGAAATTAGCACATTATTTATTAAAATAATGAATGTAAATAAATTTAATGCATTATCCTAAACTATCATTTTTCATTTAAAGATTTAAAATAAAAATTGATGAAAAACTATCTCTAAACATTTTTAAAATCTTCTGTTTTGTAACAAGCTTCCTGCTCTAATACTCATTTCGGGGTTTGAATCCCAGAAAATCGACTGGCTGCATAGGCGTCTTCATGTTTTCCTTGATGTTTGACAATGTTTTGCTAGTTCATCTTTGGCCTTCAAATCTCAACACTTGGTTTGGAATCATAAATCAAACCCAGTTTCCATAAATCCCAAAACCAAAATCGACACTTATCATTTATTTTTTTTAACTGGCAAGATATACATACCAAAAAGTGTTTTCCCATTTCTCAACATCTAATTTTAAAGTACTGCCTAATTCTTTGACAACTTTTTAAGAAGTATTGTTCCACTTCTTAAGTGTATTCAACTAGCCGTTACATCACAAAAAATCAGCTTCTTCAAAGTGTTTAGCAAATTCATTTTGTGTGAAGTATTTGTCTAAATATAAGCAAGTGACAGCTTCTTTGAATTGTAAATCATTTCAGCAGTTCCTCTTCAGCATTCCTTTCTCAGTTTTTTCCCCTTGTCAGTTCTTCCTTGTCTTTCTTCCTGGCCAAATTTTTCCCATTAGCAGAAATTATTGAGTTCCGAATTTTCTATTAGTACCAACTGTAGATTTGAATAAACTGCAGCATTTCCATCAGATATCTATTTGGCTGCAGCGATTTCTAATTTTCGAATAATATTTACCTTATTCTCATTGCAGAACTATTTGTGTTACGACTCAGCATGGAGATTAATTTTGAACACATTATGATGCTTAATTTTGAACACATTATGAAAAAGCAGAGTGTTTAGTTAAAGATATACAGTCAAAAGTCGTTAATCCAGACTTGTCGGGACTTCGGCGATTCCGGATTATCAATTTTTCCGGATTATAGATCATCAGTTTAAATCTGGTAAAATGGCATGCAGAAATTATAAAATTAAAAATATGAAACCGTAATTTACGAAATAAAGAACAATTATGATCTAAAGGGTATCAAAATTTACAAAAAAAAAAAAAAAAAAAAAAAGCTTAATATTTATTTGTTTACTTTATTAAACATTTCTTTCAATGTAAGTTGTTTAAGTTGCTTTGTTTTTTATGTGATAATACATTCTCTTTAATTCTATAAACAGACATAATTTCTTGTTCAGTTACAAAGTTCTGCTGTTCAAGTCCTATAATTGCTGTGTGGAGAATACCAAGTAAGATATTATAAGCCAAATAAAATAAAAACATCTGCCCTTAAGATAAGGATAGTGCTGACAGATCAACTTCCAATTCATTGCAGGCAGCTGCTGCGTTAAAGATAAACAAAGTTTAGATAAACAAACGTTAAAGTTTAGATAAACAAAGGATATGGCTTTATCCATTTTTTCCAGCAATTCCACTTTTTGTTCTGTGACTTTCGCTTTGTATATCCTTTACATATTAGTAAATATATATCGGAAATTCTATTTGACATAATCGAAAGTTCAAGTTTACTTTTATAAAATTGCTCTAACAGTCTGCAAAAAATAATAATCCCGATCCAATTCGAAGATTAAGGAAGAACGCAATCTGCAACATTAACTGAAATAGATAATTAGATAATTTTAGCTTAGCTTATCCCGTCCGTTGTAAACGTATTTTGCGCACGCGCACACGCAAATTCGCAGCGGTAAAGGTCTTACGCTCAAAGCTACAAACTTTCTGCGCATGCGTCAGAAAGTTTGTAGCTTTGAAGTCCGGATTATAGATCATTCTGGATTATGGGTGTCCGAATTAACGACTTTTGACTATATTAAAGTTTTTCTGTTTTGGAAAAGATAATTTTCTTAGCAGTGTGTCTATACAAAGCAGATTCAATGACATTTACAAAGAATATTTAATGTCTTGCAAAAGATTTAAGAATTTAAAAACCCTTCTGGAAAAAAGAAATTTTATATTTAAACTGATAAGTGTGAAAATTTCATTTCCTAATGGACAAACGAGTTGTATAGCTCCCAAGCTCATAAGAATCTGTTAGTTATTTGTACTTAAAGTGGGTTTTGACTGTATGTTAATTTAGTTGCGACTAAAAAACTGCTGAGATCACATTGCTTAAGATGCACATAGTGGCTGTGGATGACTTTACAGCTGGTTCCATGGTAAGGAAGAAACATACGGACAAATTAAAAGGGTTCTGGTGTAGTCATTTCTTGAGCTGCATGGAGTCTTGAGAATAGTACCTTGTAAATGATGGGTGATAATCTGGTGTCCACCTTGCTTTGACTTGTATCTATTCTGCTGATTCAGCATCTGCAGTTTACACACACACAAATGAAAAAGGAAGAGGGAGAAATAAATTACTTAATCGTCACAAAATGCTTGTGATATGAGAAAGGGCTGTGAAAGTAAAATATAGCAGCTGTAATATGTGGTCTAGTAATAAGGGAAGGGTTTGAATCAATGTGTTTTTTAAACCGTTTAATTATTTTATAGTGGCTGAAATGTAGCAACAAATTTATGTATGTGATTGCTTTGTACTAGAATTAGCAATAAAATTGTAGATATGTAAAATATTATTTCAAATACATATTATAAGGATAAAATAACAGATAATAAAAAATAATAAAGTATTTGGTTTTTTTAAGCATAATTAGATGTTACAGCGATTTATTATTATTATTATTATTATTATTATTATTAAGTACAAAGGGGCAATTTGCCCAGAAGGACTATTAATTTCGTTTTGGCATTTTGCATCGATTCACGATAAGTGTTGTTTCACTTTTCAAATTGTTGCCATCAAATATTATCGCTCTGCATTGTATTTAAAGAAATTAAATAATGGAGAATCTGCATTAGTGTATGTATGTTCCTCGCATTGTGATAAAACCACGGTAACTAGAGCCATCAAATTTTGAAGAACGTAATCCTCCTTCAAATATGGGCATCTGGAAGCTGAAATTTGGAATTTGTTTTATAATCCATTTCATATTTTGTAAAACTTTTAACGAATTTTTGATTAACAAACTCAAGGATTCTAAAGCGAGCAATGGTAACATTGTACAGAATTGTACATTTTTATGTCCAGTGCTTGAGACTTGCATCGGAAATTCTAAAAATATGCTCATTTTAAAATTATTTTGTGATACTTCTTTAAGTTTATGGTTTAAGTGCGAAGAACATGATATTTAATAAATAAAGCTAACACATAAAATATTGAAAAAGTGCCTCTTTAGACTTAAATTAAAATCTGAAACATTTCAGATTTTTTCCCTTTTTTTTCTTTTGTTTGTTTTAAATTTAATCCTAAAAATGTTACTTTCAGTTGTAGATAAGGAGAAGATAGAAACAAAGCAAATAGTGATTGGAATCGTTACTAGAATGGATCTGATCAGTTTCATCACAAATGAGGAAGATAGTCGAATGAAATCTGATTCTTCATCTCCACCTCCTACACATGATGGCACTGATGAAGAGGATGCAGTGCAATAGTGATTTTTTTTTCGTTCATAACAAAAACATTTAACTTCATTTTGTATTATATTTTTCACTTCTTTATATGCATTGTGATAGTTTTAAATATGGAAATTTTATAAGTTATTAAAATTTAAAGATATTTTTGTTGCCCTTGGTAAAGTAAACACAGTTTTAATATACAAACAATTTTTTGTGTGTAAAACAGTTAATTTACTTTACATAGTTACATTTCGATGTGGGGAAAGGGTGTTTTTGTGTATAATAGTTTTATTTATCATTTGGCTTCATAAGATATTGTATAGATTGCAAGCAAACCGTTGTAATATTATTGTCTGAAATAAATGTATATTCTCATAAATGCTTTCTATTTTATTTTTTTAACTTTTTGCGTTTATTTTACAAATGACATTACAGCTATATGCTAATTACATCTCCAACCAAGTTTTATGTCAGTTGATGCTTTCAAGAAATTTTTATTGGGTAGTTTTAATGGAAATAATTTTGAGATACAAATTTATGTAGTCTTTGTTTAAAATTCTGCTTTAAACATTTTTTTTAAAGGTTTGTGGCACACATTCTTATAAAAGGTATAACAATCGCATATTTTTCTGTCTAGCCTAAATGTTACAGCACAGAAAGTGTCAATTATAGCTTTTATTTTCTGTCTATAGTAATAACTACTTTTAGCAATATGTATAACTGGGATGTGATCACTATAGTAACTGACTCTATACGCAATGGCGGTCCTATGCCTGGGGCATAAATCTTCATGGGGCCCACCTTGTTAGAATAATCACCATATAAAATGTCAACATTAAGTTTTTAACAACTTCGTTTTCAGTGGAAAAGATTGCCAAACTGTTGAGTTTTTCTTGCTTCACTGGTGAGTGAAGATAGCTTTTATTCAACTTTAACTTAGCTTCTTTTGCAAGAAGCATCTGAAACTTGGGTACAGACATTCAGAAGTCCATTTCCACTGTAAACAAATAACATTTTCAATGCAGACTGTTTTTTAGCTTCATCCTTCCTAATTTTTGCTGCATGAAGATGATGTCTTAACCATTTAATTTGTGGTAAGATTTCATTTTCTTCTATTTCATCAAATGTTTCCATGAGGCCTGCAAAATCAACTTTGCAAATTCTTCAGTTTCTGTTTCAATAAGGTGTGATGACTGAACTGCTGCACATTGTTTATATATTTTGTTTATATATTTTTTGCATCGATTCTTTGAGTTGTAAGCTTTTTACAGAAAGTATTCATAGACTGAAGCATCTTTTTAATTCTTGTTTCAGTGTATTCATGTCTTGCTTCTTTTGGCACTATCTTCTTAAACCTTTTTTGTTTTAATTTCTCAGTGGGTATGTCATTTCTTTACAAGCTGTTGTGGAAAGAAAATATTATGCTTTTCAATCAGTTCATGTCGGCCATTAAAAAAAAAATTAAAGCAACTAATTTTTGTATGGTTTTATTTAAAGTATTTTTTTCAGTATTCATGTACACTGAAGGTATGGTTCACCTTCTCAAGAATGTTACAGCACAAATAAAGGAACCAAGTAAGTTGAAATCAAAAAAATTTTTAATCAAAACTTGAGATGAACCTCTTGCATCTACACTTTCTATTGGATCACACAACTTTTCTACAGCCTGCACCAATTTGTAAAAATGTTTCATCACAGATTTCATTGCATCATATTGCTCACTTCACTTGACTACCTCTTTATAGGCTTTTATACCCCCACAATCTCTGATAATGTATCCCACTTGTGGTTTAATAAAAAGAAGTTATAAATGCTTTCTAGTATTTTAGAAAATATTACACAAGTTGGAACACTTCAAATGCATGCACCCTGCATAAGTTAAGCGAGTGATTAGCACAAAGTGCCAATGAAGCTTTCTTCTTAACTTGCTGTATCCTGGCTTATACCCCAGAGTGAAAAGCTGACATAGTGGAAACCATTATCATAGCTTTGACTTATCATAGCTTTGCTTTGACACAGATTTACATTCAGTCCTTCTCCATAAATGACATTTAAAATTTCTTCTGTGATCTCAATAGCCAACCACTTTCCAGCAAGAGGAAAAAATCCCCAAAATGATTCTCCAATTTCTGCTTTTTCCCTTTCATTGTGAACATATTTAATGTGATGAAATATTAATATGTTCACAATGAAAATTAATATTAATTTTCATTGTGAACATATTAATATTTCTCAATCTGTTGTGGTGAGATACATCAGGTGTACTGTGAAACTTATTCCATAATATTTCTCATGTCTTCATTAATTCTTTGCTTCACAGTATCTTTCAAAAGACAAAAAACTCATTCTGAATTTTGCAGCCGAGGTACGAAATCACGTTTCTTGGTCTACCCTCCTAGATTCTCGCTAAATGCTCCTTTAAGAAATAGTCATTATGTGAAATTAGCTCAACTAAGTGTAAAACGTTTCCTCTGTTTTTTAAAAAAAATTATGCTGTTTGTGGCCTCAGAAAGATAAGTTTTGTCTTCCTAAAAACATGATATCCAATAAGCAATGCAAAATATCATTCCACTTTTTACTTCCTTTTACGAAGTAAATGAAAGTGCAAAGCAAATTAAACACTGGAATAGTAACTAATAATAAATAAATAAAATTAAAGTTGAGAAAATGAAGTACTACCGTAATTTCGCGCGTATAGTCCGCGGACTATCTGTGTTTAAAATGCGAATTTTTGAAGCTGCGGACTATCCACCAGTGCGGATAATACGCTGGTTGTTCACGGTTAAAATCGTTGAAATTTAAAAAACACGCTGTCGTGAACTGCCGATGATCAAATATAAAAAAAGCGCGAGATTCCAAGAAAACATTCGTATGTATCGTATCGATAGTAAAGCATAGAGCATAGTGCAGAACGAATGAGTAGTAGCAAGTAGCTCCTAAAATCCAGGCTGGCGCATCAAGCGATGCCGGGATATGAGCCAAAGAAAGTCTTGTATGAGCACTTACTTAGCGCAACCAGAGTCTTGTATCCCAGTGTCCTTCGCACTGCTTTAGCGCAACTGCCGGGAGGGGGAAAAGTAATGCGTCAACTCGGTTTTTAGGAGCCATAGTAGCAAGTACCTGAAGTATGAAGAAAAAAGCGTGATTCGTTTACTTATAAGCGTGGTTCGGCAACACCGAGTGAGTGGGGTCGAAGGTCACATTTCATTACCACTTATTACGAGTATAGCACGTTGCACAGTATTTTGTTTTCGTATTTTGTCTTTCATCTTCGATAACGTTGATGAAACATCGCCGGAGTTTTTACTGCTAAGTTAAACTCAAGGTAGTTGAGAAAACTGAAAAAGATGAAATAGAGAAGCGGGCCGTTATTGGTTTAATCCTAGTATTCGGTGCACACGGGATTTGGCTACTTTTGGCGACTTTATGATGAGCAGTGAAAACGGGACATATACGATGAGTAATTAACGGGTCATTCAAAGAAAATATATAGTTAAACATAGTATATACTATAGTATATATACATAGACTATGTGTATACTATATATATAGGCGTTCTTTGGATCATTTTTGGTGTTGGCGAAAATTTTCAAAGTCGCGCCAAGGTTGCACCGTATACTAGGATTTTACCCCGTTATTTTGAAGTGGACGAGAAAGCGGTGAGAAATTGGCGCAAACAAAAGGATGTGTTTAAAAAGCATGGGGATATTGCTGTATTAAAAAAACGTAATTTCGAACGTATAGTCCGCGGACTATCTGACGATTTTTGAAATTTTTTTTATATAAAATCGTGTCTGCGGACTATACGTGCGAAATTACGGTAAATATAATTATGTACATAATCAGGAGTACATTTTGAATCCATAGGACGTGGGAGAAAAATTCAGAGACATGAATCAGCATGCTGAACGAGGCTCATGTTTTGAGTCAGAACTTCATAGATTTGAATTGTTAAAAATTAATTTTAGAGGTATGGATTCAGAAAAAATATAATTCACTGATAAGTGATGCAAAAGTGACCTTTATGAGCGGGAGATGAAATATAAAAAATGCCGCCATATAGGTTCGAACCATTTATGCTAATATCTACAGTAACGAACGCTATCAGCTGCACTGACCTTTACATAGCAACAAATGGGATTAAATTGAAGATATCTAAAATGAAGAAGGAAATGTTTCTACATTTAAAAATTGTGCACAAAAGATCATAATGTGAAGAAACATTAATATATGTAGATCTAACATGTTGAATAGATGTGCTACTTACATTACAGAGAAAGTAATCTTCTGGAATAATTTCATAATTTAAGATTTCAGCAAAGTCTACAGCATAATTTGTTTGGGCATTATGATAAAAATTTTCGGTTAGCGTTATTGAGATAGTCCCTAACATAATCAATCTTTACGTCTTTATGCAGATTCTTGTTTCTGTGAAACTAAAAGGTTTTGGTAACAAGATGAAGAAATTTATTTTGAAAAATTTGTAGTTTGTTAATTTTCTTCTCTCCTTTCCACTGTCTCTAGTCACCAATCTCATGCTACATCACCAATAGTGTACAGCAGACGGCAGCCAGTAAAGCCAGCGATGCTAAAGCGAGACTCAGCTCTGTCCTCTTGGAATACTGTGCTTGCTTATACGTTTCAGATATAGCTCAGTTAAGTGAAAGTTTCTCTGTTATTTTATTTTTGGTGAATATTGATCATGGAAAAAGCAGAACAATATTATATAATGAGTATTTTACACACATAAAAGCATAAAGAATGCATTTTACCATTTTCCCATTAAATGCATCAAGATGGCAAAACTAAATGTATTTTTTAAGACATCTCTACAAAAAAAAAAAAAAAAAAAAAAGGAGGGGTTAGAGTTCATTTCTGCAGCAATACACATATTCTGTTGGGGTGGTATTCTTATGATAGACAGGCATTCCTTCATTCAAACCTCACCTACAATATTTTAGATGAGTCAGTACCTCATTTTGTTCAGTCAGTAGCAATAATACCATAAAATGACGAATAGCTAATCTGATATTTCAGATTTTGGTATGCTAGAGCCCTGAAGTTTTCTCATTTGCATTATGTTGTCTTATTTTAACCGATGTCTTCGAACAAAAAATACACATATGAAAAAGCAATAAGTTTTATAAAGACATCAACTACATGAAGTAATTGTGATGAAGATAAAGAACATAATTATTTTGTTGAGAATTATGAAAATATGTACATGACTGAGATACAGAAAAAAAAGCAATTAATCACAATGCTCCAAAACAGTCTTGTCTGACGGTAACTTGACTAATGGATAGTAAAAAAGGCAGTTTCTAATTAGGTGAAAGGAAAGGACCCCCCCCCCCAAAAAAAAGGATTCCCTTATGAATTGCCCTAAAAATATTGTAAGCAAATTACTAGTAGCAAAACGAATGTCATTAATCAATCAAAAAAACACTGTCGTTATCTAATTCAGGGATTTCTAACTCTCTCTTGCATCGATCTTTTTAAAAGAATGGTTTTCTTCACTAACCCCCTTACAGTTTTCTTTATAATATACAGCACGGAGAGAAAATTAGGTGTAGCACTAGGGTGCCTGAGTCTAAGACCCTACCCCACATCGAATAATAGTGTAGTTTGCGAATGGTACAGGAAAATAACTTGTTACAAGCTTATACATAATTAATTCAAGAAATGTATATACAAACATGTTTACATAGCATACTTGATTTTTTTAAAAATAATTTTTGAAGAGAGGCTCAAGTTGTTCGATAATTAAATTAATAATCAGGTAGGTCGTGCAAAGATTTCAGGTGTTGTGAAAAAGCAGTCTCTAAAGCTACGAAATTAGCCGTCGAGCTGGTGATAACCTGCGAAATGACATACATGTATTATATAAACAACTTATTAAGCAAGTGTGAACCCAGAGGTTCGATATGAAAATTAATGAAGATAATACATATGATATAAATACCCAAAAATAGTAAATAAATAAGTGAAGATACTACAAATACAAAGTACATGTCAATTAAGGAATACAGGTACATTAATCTGTTAAGTTGCCAAGTGTGGCTATTGATCTTTTACGATACGGAGGGACGTTTACATCATAATCATATATCCTGATTATTAATTCATTTTTGATCATTAAAGAACTTGCGAGCAGTACGGCAATAGAATGACTTCAGCTGATCTATACGTAATTTATCATGTACGTAGGGCGATCAAATATGAACGAGCCTTTATTAGCTGAAAGTCGCGATGGGTACTTCTATGTGTTTTGGCAGTTGAAATAATTAGGTGGGGTTGTCTAGAGTAATGGAACTATACCAGCCGGCTTGTCCCATGCTTTATTTAGTAGCCTTATGATGAGTGAGAGAAGTGTGTCGGTATCTGTTGAGCAAAGCATAATTATACAGTTCCTAATCCGGGAAATCATCCGAAATTTACCGCAGACTGCTTGCCCAGTTTGGGAGAGCTACCCTTTGATGATCTAGACATCTAGAGTGAAGGTTTGATGCAGCGAATACAAGCAAGGCCGTGAATGTGTTGCGAATAAAGGTCATCCATCTCTCCTCGCACCAGGGTGACTATGGAAAACACTGCACGTTGGTTCGTGAGCTTCGGAAGGGATCGACGCTGCTTCTAATTTCAGAAGAACTTGGTGTCAACTATGGAAGTGTCCAATCAGTCATCAGAAAGCAGTTTGACTTCATAAAAATCTCAGCTCGTTGGGTTTCAAAGTTACCGAATGATGATCGAAAAGCTGCACCAGTTCGCATTTTTCAGTTGTTTCAAACTCGTTTTGAAGAAGAAGAGGAAGCTGTTTTGCGTAAAATTGTTACCTGTCACGAGACGTGGGTGCATCATGACAAGCCCCCATGCAAAGCCTGCAAGCATGGAGAAGAGAAGGAAAAGCGGATCGATCCTATTCCCCCCCTTTTTTTACACGGACGTCAGACCATCAATGCAGCTTACTACTGCGGTCTCTTGGATCAATTTAGGTATCGACGCAAAAGACGAGACTGTCCCATTCGCCAGGTGTTGAGCCTCCACAACAACGTCAGGCCCCATACAGTAAGTGCAACGCGGCAGAAATTGGTGAAAATGCACTGGAAATCTCTTAATCATGAACCTTATAGCCCAGACTTATCGCCATGCGATTTTCACATGTTGGACCCTTCAAAGAAGCTATTTGAGACCAACGATCAAGTGAAAACATTCGTATGCAACTGGTTAGAAACCCGTCTAACTTCATTCACCGAGAACGGAATGAAAAAATTACCAAAATCGTGAAAAATGTAGCGTAAAAGGAGGAAATTATTTAGAAAAATAATTTTTAGAAATGTAGATGTTTCCTATAAAATAAATTTTGTTTAAACGAAAGGCTCGTTTGTATTTGATTCACCCTCGGAATTGTAGACTTCTCACGTACCACGGAGAATCAATAATCTACCGCAGTACACAGTTCTGGGCAGAATAGCTTTTTCCTGGAAGATTGCATGAATACTTCCAAACCGAGCCGGCATAACAAAGTATGGGATGCAACATGGATTTATAAGTAACTTTTTGTCTATAGAAAGTACACTGTTTCGAGCAATTAAGGGAAAGAGTGAGCGTTTACCTACTTGACACTTTTTAATGAGAGATGTAATGTGTAGGTACCATGCAAAAGTTTTACTGAGGATCACCCCAAGATAAAGGACTTTCTTGGCCCAAGGTATAGATACTCCATATAGCTGCAGGTTCTTTTTGAACTTCTTTTTCTTCGTGAAGAGTATAGCATGTGTCTTATCGACGTTGACTCACTTGGTCAGCCAAGTCTCAAGTGTATGCATGTAAACTTGTAGGCGTTGTATAGCTAAACACAAATGCACTTTGAGAGAGGATCGAGCGAATGTCGTGTTGGGTGTAGTGGGAATGTCGTATATAATTGAAAAGTGTAGGTCCGAGAAGGGGCCGCTGGGGGACCCCAGCGTGGATGGACCTGCGAGTGGACAGTGTTCGTTACTTGAACGATACTGTCTACCGCTCAGGTTGGATTTAATTATGTTTGTGATGTATCCTGGGAAATCCGGGTTGTGTAATTTGTATATGAGAGCGTCCAGCTACACACGTAAGCCTTGGCAATGTCCAGGAACCCCCCCAGGCATCCAGTAACTATTTTTTGTTGTATTCCTTTACTGATCATTTAACCACTCTATGAAGTTGGTTAGTCGTAGAGTGCTGGCTTCGAAATCCAAACTGGTGAGGTATCAGGATGTTCTTTACCTCTATATGCTGGTGGATTGTCTTCAAGATAGCAGCCTCTGTGATCTTGCTCCTGGATGGTAACAGACTTATAGGGCGATTCGATTCAGGAACATTCGGTGGCTTGTTAGGTTTCAGGATTAATGTGATCTTGGCGAGTTTCCAGCTGTCTGGGAAGAGTTGTCATTTCGGTGCGAGATTAATGATCTTGGTAAAATAGAGTATGACTTTAGGAGAGAAGCGTTTAACCATCCGGTTGTAGATTACATCGTATTCAGGGCTTTTATTTTGCTTGAGATTTTTTATGTACGTGCAGACTTCCGATCGTATAATTGGGAATTATGGTTGTCTGGGTATGGACTTGTTATGTAATTTTAGTGAAAGTCATCAGTTAACTGCTCAGTGGTATGATCATATATGTCCTTTATGCGAAACTGAAATTCCAGATGCCCAGTTAAAAGTTTTGCTTTCTTACTTTCAGTGTAGTGGATCCGTTGGGGGCCATTAAGGGGCGGAATAATGTGGCATTTTTTGTACCTTTTAACTGCTTTCCACAGAGAATTATCATCTGGGGCGAGTGAGTAAAGGTAGCTATTCAAGCGGAGTTTGCCCAGTAATTAGTTTGAGAGATGACTGCTTCACACAGTCGATTGAAGATGGCCTTGTCTTGTGGGTGTCTAGTTCTTGTGGGTGTCTAGTGCCTCCTGGCAGCATTTCGTTTTTTGATGACTATGTTTAACTCCTTTGGTCTGGCTTGTTTGTGCTGTTTAACTTCCTTTTGCGCTGCTTTATGCGCATCTTGGATTTTGACTAAATTGTTGACTAAACTGTCAATACCCCGAATGTATAGTTGGTAGAGTGTGCTGAATGTTGTTTACAGCTTTGGCAAATAATTGCCAGTCAGTAGTAAAGGTTATTTTGTCTGGTGGGTATAACTACTGATATCCAGAATCATACGAACCGGGTTATGGTCCGAGGATAATTCGTCCAACACCGAGACATCCAGTAGAATGCGGCTGTTTTTTAAGGAGGAAAAAGTACACTGGTGTGCAAAACTTAAGCAACAGGTGTTCTTTTTGGCATAACTCCACGAGAAATAATCTGAGAGACATGAAATTCAGAATTAAGAGACAGCATTTTGTATTTAAATGATGAAGAAAGCATAATTGCTCTAAAAATGAATACAATGCATACAGTATGGAATCAAACAAAAACAGGCTTTATTGAACTCATAGTATCGTTACGTATGATTATCTGTACAAGAGGAAGAACAATAAGGTGTTCCTTAGTATGGGATATGCCCTCCCCTTACTGCAGTGGTTGCTTCGAACGGTCTCTCCATACTCAGCATCAGATTTTCCAACAGATCTTGAGGTAAGAGTGCCCGTTCCTCAATCAGCATCTGTTTCAGTTGCTGGGTGTTCCCCGGAGGATGTAATCGTGTTACAAGCGTCTCCCCAAAGCATTCCACACATGTTCTATGGGGCTTAAATCAAGGGAGCACGCTGACCAATCCATGCGAGTGATATCTTCACTTTTCAGTAGCTTCTGAACAGCAAGAGTCTGGTGTGGCCGTGCATTGTCATCCATAAAAAAGAAGTCTGCTCCAATGACACCTCGGAACAGACGCACATAGGGAAGGATCACCTCCTGACTATAGCGATCTCCGGTTACAGAACTACTGTCGAAAACGTGTAGCTCCGTCCGCCCGTTCAGCATAATGCCTCTCCAGACGAGATCTTCAGGACACAGTAACGGTCTCTTTCCGTAATGTTACTGAAATTAAATCGTGTCCCGACCTCTCTCCAAATCAATTTGTGTTGAGAATCGCTTGTGGCACTAAAACGATTCTCATCCGTAAGGAGGATATGACTCCATTGATGAAATGCCCAGTTTTTGCGCTCCTTGCACCACTGTAAACGGTGATGCCGATGGCCAACTTTCAAAGGGATGCAGCGTTCAGGACGGCAGGCGCATAGGCCACTTTTGTGAAGGTGTTTGGACACAGTAAACCACGACAATTGTTGCCCGTTGCTGTTCACAGTTGTTGAGCTGTGATGCTTGCTGACTGGTTTCGGACTCTTTTCGTCTGAAGGACTATATATCTGTTATTTGCTGCAGCTGTTTTCCTGGGACGGCCACCGCCAACCTTTCTAATAGCTGTACCTATGGTATGGAAGGCTCTCTAAACGCGCGAAATGCCACTTTTGTTGATTCCGAACTGTTAAGCTATACTGGTAACACTTCGCCCCTACTCCAGATTTTCGATCATTCTTCCACGTGTGAAGTCATCCAGATCATTTCTTCTAGCCACATTTTACGAAAGAACTCCTTTTTACTTGCATCGAATGTCTTTAATTGCATCCACATCCTTCCTTTTATGGTAATCTCGAGTTGAGGCGCCGACCGTACGCGTTTTGCGTACGCTCACGTAGCCTGTGACGTTTTTCATGACATTTGCATACGCATGACCTTTCTACTGAATTGCGTGTTCATTGTACTGAACGCAAGAACCCCGTTTCTACAATTTCATGGCTATCTGATTAAAATTTACATTGTTGCTTAAATTTTGCACACCAGTGTAAGCGATGCCTGTAGAACTAGTAGCATACTGCGTGGATGTTTTAGGAGCTGTTATGTAAAAAGGGGCCTTGTGAGCCAAGTTGAAGATAACATTGCCTATAGTTTTAGAATTATAGGAGTTCTGCGCGGTGTCTTGCGTTTCGGTTTCCACCTATAATAATATGTGAACGAAGTGTTCACTATTGCATATTGTTTGCTGGAATGTATATAAGGTGGAGATAAAAGTGTATGTTGTGTTAGTGTTTGTTGTGATGGAAATAGCTGTGGCCTTGATGGCTGAAAGCTGTGGAATTGTTATATGAAAGCAGGGAATTCAGCGTTTAACAAAAAGTGCTGTTCCTCCTCCTCTGGGACTATGAGCAGTCGGATCTCTGTTGGTGCGATAGATACAGTAGTTGGCTACATAAATTGGAATTGAGGGGCCAAGGTGGTGTTCTTGTAGGAAAAACATGTCAGGTTTATACTCATTTATAAAATCCGGCAGCTCATTGAGTCTACGGGACAATCCATTTGCTTTTTGTGCAATTATGTTTACACAGTTATTCACAATAGACATAAACAATTATACATTCTTAGAACTAATGATATTTTCGAACAACGCAAAAATAATGAACACTTTGTCAATAGCATGCTCAGCAGCATTCAAATCTGGCATTTTTTCAGATATTTTACGAATTATGTTGGCGATAGGTAAACCTTTAAACATGTCACTAAGTTCTTTGATGAATTTAAAAATATCAGCAAAAGCACCAAAGCCTACATCAGTAGGTCTTTTTTTGTCATTATCACTTAGAGTTTTATCAGGCATATTTACATTATTGTTAATCATTTCAGTGCTTCCTTTAGCTGCGCTAGCACAGCTAACACCTGATTTTATATTTGTACTCTTACTAACATTACGTATATTAACAGTTTCATTATCAGTAGCAGGTTTTGTGATCTTAGATTTGTTTTGTACATTATTTGATTTTCTTACAGAAGGGATCCCCCGGGGGTAGACGTAGTGAATTCTGCGAAACTACTGGTTAGGATCGGTACCTAGGCAGTCTCGGCCACGGGGGTATAAAATTTATGAACTTGGTGGTTCTGAAGACCCTGGAAAGGTTACTTATTGGCCGGCCCGGTGGTCTGACGTCCTAGAGCAGCATGGTTCTAGTAGCCCGGGGGGGCTTAGCGTCCCCGGTTCTCTGGGTAATGTCCCGCTGCGACGGGCAGCCCAGCCCCAGCGATTGGTAGGTAGCGTCTGGACTTCGGTTCAGGCGGTGCGTCTCTCTCTCCAAGGTGCGAGGGCGAAGATTGATCCTCTACGCCTGGTTCTGCGAAGCGAGGGGACCACAGTGCAATTCCATGAGACACGCGGAGTGGGAATGCCAAAATCCTGTAATTACAGAAGGGGATTTCGGACACTCATAATAGTTCGCGGTGTGTCCGGTTCGTTTACAGTTACAGCACATAAAAGTATCTAGCCTTTTGGTTGAACAATTTTCGGTTTTGTGAGGCCCCGCGCATTTAACGCAACGGGGCTTCAGTTTGCAATTTTCAGAAGAATGGTGGAAGTGCTGGCAATTGTGTCACTGCACAACACCTCTAATTGTTTGCTATGGAGTAACACTGACATAAAAACACATAAAGTAATTTAAATCGTAAATTTTGCCAATTCCAGGTAAATTTTCCAATTGCACTTGGAAATGTGGCATGAGTACTTTAAATTTAACCAGGGCTGTGGAGACAGAGTCGGAATCATGGAGTCGGAATCAGACTCGGATAGAGTTTTGGGTAAAAAGAGCCGGATTAAAGTTGCTAAAACTCGTCGACTCTGACTCCAGTTTTTGTTGGACAGTTTGAAATTGAAATGAAATTAAAGTGAATTGAAAAAAGATTTAATGGCAAACTGAGTTAATATTTTTATTTCTGGATTATATACATTAAAAAATAATTATTTTCTATTTTATTGACATAATTCATAAATAAATATAAGGGGTCAGGATGGACGTGATATTTGCCATAATTGATTAAACTGATTCATTTAGTTACTAATTTCATTGGTAAATTTAGGTAAACAGCAATTGCAGTAAGTACTCCCAAACTTGATGCCATTTTTAGGAAGCGAGCAGGAAAAGGAGCTATTATTGATCTAGCAAAGCGATGGAGAAGTACATATTTGATGATATGGTGGCTGTTGGAATTAAGAACTTTTTCAGAAGATGTAGATAATCCTAATGCTTCACCAACAGAAAGACTGAAATGATCTTGCAGAATTAGAAACTTATCTTTCTACACCGTATATAGCCACAAAAAATTTACAATCTGAAGAGTTAACAGGAGGCGAGAATGTTAGACAGACGATGTAGATAACCCTAATGTTTCACTAACAGAAAGATTGTGCAACGATCTTGCAGAATTGGAAACTCTTCTTTCTACACCGTATGTAGCCACAAAAAGCTACAATCTGAAGAATTAACAGGAGCCGAGAATGGAAGAATGTGATGTTTGTTCTTTTTGAAACGGAGGGATTACTGCAGAAGGAACCATTTTTTCAATGACGAAAAGAGAAACTAGTTTGCTAGACAATAAGATTTTGTTGGGTTCAATATATGTATATCCAAAACGCCGAATTTTGTTGGATGACGAACAAATTAAAAAAGGCAATGAAAGCCATCTGTGAACTTTCATTAAAAATGAAATTATTCTCAGAACAACTGGAGTATTCAAATCAGGACAGTCAAACTGCAAACATTGCAACTGAGTCTCTATAATCCTCTTTCACTGATGAATTAGATTTTGAGAAATATTTGGATAATATTGAAAAGGATAAGACAAAGCGAATGAAAATAAAGAACCAAGAGAGTCCAGTATATAAACTTCTTTATGAAAACTGGAGTAGCAGGAAACTAAAGAGAAGGGCTAAAGTACCCTTTATTAAATCTTTGAAAATATGCAATACATCAGCTTATATATTTCTCTGGGATGACTTTTAAATTCCAAAACTTAGCTTACATATGTGTTTTGAATAATAAGACCTGTGTTAACAAACTTCGTCTTCGCTTCGGTGGTAACTGAAAACTAAGTAACTAAAAAATTTGAAGATATTAACAAACGATAAAACTAGACTATAGGGCTCAGCGAGATCCCGTAACTTAAACCCTCTTCGAAGCTATTGGCCGCAAATAAATGCAATTAAACCACTTGAACCAGCGATAAGCAAACGTGTCTACGGTAAAGACGGCGGAGAGAGCCTAACTCTCTCTTTTTCCTGCCGAAACTCGGCTTTTAACAGCAAAGTAGAAAATGTGCATTCCGTCACGCGCGCTACAACATTTAGCTATTCTGGCACTGACAAGTAGGAAAATGAAGGCTTATAGGAAAGTCTAAACTTTAAATTGTTAGTTAAAATAAATATAAATCCCTACAAGCCTTTAGATATAAAAATGAAAAAATACAAACAAGATTTATGCATGGTTTTTGAAGAAATAGATAAATATGATTGCTCTTGCAAGACACATCTTTTAGAACCTATAAAAACCTATCCTGAAGAGTTAAAGGAAGTAGCCCTAACAGTAACAGGTCTTCCTCCTACTCAAGTCAGTGTGGAAAGACTCTTCTCAGTTCTGAAGTTTATCAAATCGAATCTATGGTCCTCTAACAAAGAAGATCTTGCCAAAGTTATACTGTTTCTTAGAAACTACTAATGCCAGTTTTTACATTTCATAATAAATGCAAATTAACATAGAAAATTTGCTATGCATAAATTTTTTTCTGTAATATCTATTACTTCTTTTATATTAAAAAATAATAAGCTGTAACCCATGTGTATATGTTTACATATTTATGAGGGAATCGGAGTCTTTAAATTTTCCAGGAGTCGGAGTCAGTCATTTTCCCTACCGACTCCACAGCCCTGGATTTAACTCTTTGCATTTAGAAAACTTTTCTCACTTTATACCCAATATTTTCAAGTTCATCATAAATCTCATCAACAGGACAGTCGATTGGGAGCCCTTTAAATACGACCTTAATCGGTCTTTGCAGTTTGTAATGATATAATAATCTATTTGCTTATCATCTTAGTACCTAGAAATCTGTCTGTGATCAGACTCACTTTTTGGAAAACTTTTAGAAACTCGCCAGTAATTTTGACGGCAAATTCAAGTTTTGGTTCTGCTTTTAACACTTTTGAGAACTTGACTGTAGGTTTAACCATGAAGGATTTTATTTTGGAGGGCACTATTTCCATAACAACATGCTCACCCCTGTATATCCATAACATTGTTATCATTATTAGCATTCAAAATTATCAGCTAAACTATCAAATTTATTATTAGTAGTGATATCAACATTACACTTAAACAATTTAGCTGGCCTAGCGGTATTGCGCGGCTGGATAAAGCCATCAGTATGTAATTCATTAGCATTTCTTCAAGCAACAAGCTCATTCTTTCTCTTCTTCGCTTGCGGAATGTATTTCGTTCTTAAATGACCTCACTTAAAAATAATCAATCTGTTTCTTGTTTTCCGTAGTAAATGATTGACTTTCCTAAAGCCTACTTCTACTTCGTATGAAGAGGGGAAAGCCAGTAATACTGTTCGGGAGCAAATTTTATTTTTGGATATTTCTCTGGGATGACTTTTAAATTCCAAAACTTAGCTTACATATGTGTTTTGAATAATAAGACCTGTGTTTGAAAATACAGAGAGGGTGGTCATAAAAAAACTTCTCTGATATATGTGCTCTTAAGCAGCCTATCTGCTCAACCAATCGAAATGAAATTCCAGATAACGGTAGGTGAAGGTAAGTGGACGAGATTGTGATGATTTAAAACAATAGAACTCTCACGATTACGGTTACAGAAAGAAATTTCGAAAGCCAACACCCAATTTTTTTCCTCCGCGAATGGGTCAACGCATTGAGAAACCATAAATGGCACTGAAACGATACACGTATGACGAAAATTGTCGGCGTAAAACATTTGCAAATAGGAGCACTATAAAGGACCAATGACAACACAACAGAGGAGAGGAGAAAAGCTTTTGATGGTCACGCCCACCTTCGGGGAGGGTAATACATTGCATGCGGGAGATTGTTGACAATAATGAAGTAGGAAACGTCGCAGAAAGAATCTGTATAGCTTCACGTTTTATGACATCTTTCAATTCTAACAAATCTCGTGGATTTGATATATTCCCCTTAGATTTCTGATAACCCCAGGACCAGAAATCCATCGCAGTGAGGTCAAGGGAACGCGGTGACTACGAAACTGTAAAGTTGCCGGAGAAGAGTCTATCTTCAAAACCCTGTTGCAATACTTGCTCAACACATGTGGCGATGTCTGGAGAAGCAGCATCTTGCATCCATGCAAAGTCAAGTCATTTCGATGTTGCATTTCTGATATTATTTAATTCTGTAACAATGTTGTATACCGAACACTTGTGATGGAGCATGGTTTCATACCTGTGAAAGTTACCTCTTTGAAGAAGTACGGACCGAGACTTGCATTGCCGCACTGCACAGTCACAGTAGCTTCGTGTAAACGAACTGGTACCACATCGTGAAGATTTTCGTCAGCCCAGTGAACGCAGTTCTTGGAGTTTGCGTTCCCAGTTAAGGAGAAATGCGCCTCATCGGTGCATAACATCTGCAGTAGCCACCTGCTATCTTCATCATACCTGATGAGGAAAACATTCGCAAAGTTGACACGCTTTCGCTCGTCTCCAGGTTGCAACATCTGCATGCGCTGGATGGTTTGGCTTGGTTTAGTTGATTATAGCAACGCACACTAGAATTATCTGCCTGAGGTATACTTTCGTGGAGGACTTTCTAAGGGAAACTTGCTCGTATACACGTTAAACATCAGGAAAACCGCGAAAACGTCCATGCAGCTAGCCCGTTTACATGGAAGCAAACTCAGATTGAAACTAGTGGAGTTCAGCTATTTTACCACTCGCCCGCTGGTGGGCCCTGGTCGCACTGGAATCGACAAGAAACTTTCCGCAGGCAGAGCTCGGAAACTTGAGGACTGTGGTTTTCGGTACATCCAAAAACAATAATTTAAAAAAAAAAAAAAAAAAAAAAAACTGCGGGCCACACTTCTTACAGGATGCAATGGTCCTGCGTTAATAGTATTATGCACTTCCGCAAAACTTCAACAAGAAAACATGGTCGTCCGGGAGTCGATATATCACATGTGCATCTAGTTTCTTCAATTTTTTTTATTAAATCACATACAGCTTTTACGGAACATTGGCCTTGTTTTAAATTAATCGATTTCGCAGATAAACTCGCGCTCGCGCTAACACGGCAGCATTTCCCCCCTTCATATACAACAGCTTTATCAGTTCACCTCATTATATCCCTATAAAAGACAACTTGTTAGCACATTGAAGCAGCTGATTGAAAACACAACATTCCCACACTGATTATTTCAAGGTTTTTTACAAGCAGTGATTTGTACAACGTGTTCTGTAACTGATGCTTCTATTGGCTATCCCTATGGAATTACGCAAAATGCGTCAGTGCACTTTCTCTCTATATTGCCCGTCATTGGTTTTTTCGAAAAGCTATTCTTTGCAAATGTTTTACGCCGGCAGGTTTCGTCGTATGTGCATCATTCCAACGGTATTAACGGTTTTTCAATACACTATTCAATTTACGCAGAAAGAAGTGGGTAATGCCATTCGAAAATATCAAAATTTTTTCACTGTAAGCATAACCACGAGAGCTCTGTTTTTCAGATGATAACAATCTCGAACACATACTTTCAGTAACAGTATCTGAAGTTTCATTTCGATTGGTTGAGCGGATACGAGCCTAACGAAGCTTTCATATATCGGGGAAGTGTTTTTAGGACCAACCCCTCTATATCGCAGTTTAGCAATTTTATGAGCTGTGCTGACACGTTCAAATTTTCAGTGTCTTAAAAGTGAACATTAAAAATCTTACATTTTGCAAGCAGCTTGGATGTAACAATAAGCTTTTTTTTAGTGTGTGTGTGTATTGTGTTGTGTTTTCTTGTCTTTCTACATTTTATTTTTTTTATATTGAACGTTTTGCATCAAAAAATAATATTGATTTTTAAAATATATTAAACAATTTTTGTATATTTTTCCCTTATATGTATTTTGTATTTCTTTCTTACTACAAGATGTACATTTGTATCAGTAAATAATTCATTACAAATTTTGCGGTATTAACAATTTCTTTTTGTAATCAATGGGATATTTATCATCGCTTATCATCGCTGTTCATATTCGGCTGTTGACACCCAATCGACCCCTTAATCATCATTGAGCCCCTTCAAATTTGCATCGACCCTTTGGGAATCACTGTTCTAACCAAATGTTATGCCAGAGATATTGGAGAAGTAAAATCTTTAATTTAGCAATATATTTGATTAAATAATAAAATTCATTTATGAATACATTTATCTGATACATATGGAGGGTTTATTTTGTGTAAAATTTATGTTGAAAGCAGTACTTTGTTGTTTTAATATAAATACATATTTTATATGTACAGAAAATAATAATATTAACCTTTTAACTGTCATCACAGCACTGGTGTTCGAAAATGTCACGCCCGAGTATTACTCGGGGTAATTTTTTTTTGATTGCATCGTATTGTTATACCCGAATATATATCGGGAGACGTTTATTTCGGCTTCATCTCTTTGTCAAACCCGACTGTATCTCGGGAAAAGTTAATGTGCGCTCAATTCAATAGATGACAGCACTTTACTGAAGATTTCAAAGGTTAGAGGTTATAAGTTCTTTAGTGCAAAGTGCACGGGATCTTTTTGTTGTAAAATGACGTCCAATTCTTTGAAACGTTATATAGATGATTTAGATTCTTCAACCGAAGATGAAGGATGTGTGTTTGATGAGCAATATTCATGATACTTCCATGGTCAGCCTCAAAAATAAAAAAATCGAGATATACTCAAGCCGAAGATTGTTTCTAATTACAGTCTAACTATGGGTGGTGTAGATCGCTGTGATCAGGAAATATCCTTTCATCCAACAATCCGAAACATCAGAAAAGATATTAGAAAAAGATACTTTTACATTTACTAGACAAGGTTGTCTGGAACTCAAATTTGCTCTATAAAAATGTAGTAGGGAAACGTATTACATTTTTAGAATTTCGAATTCAAGTTGTAGAAGAGCTTTTACATAAATATGATGACGAAGCTTCTGGACAAAAGAATGTTAGCAGAACACCTACAATAGATAACCCTGCCCGTCTTACTGAACGACATTTTATATCCCATATTCCTCCTACTCCTGCGAAACGTGCGCCTACAAGACAATGCAAAGTGTGTTGTTCGAAAAAGGATAAAAATGGGGAAAAGATAAGGAAGGAAACACGATTCTGGTGTAGTGATTGTGGAGTTGGTTTGTGCTGGGAAAAGTGTTTCCAGTTGTACCACACAAGACTGAATTACTGATCTACTAATAGGTATTCACTTATTTTTTAATTTATTTTATTATTTATTTTTTAGAAAATAATTGATTTTTTTTCATTTTTAGAAAATAATGTTCCACTAGAAGCGAAATTTACAACTGCCATGTTGAGTGGCAGCTGCCTCAAGCAACTATGCAGTGGCTACAAAACTTTAAAAATTTTACACATGTACTTCAAAATATCAGTTTTGAACTACTTAAGTATATTTTATTTTGTACTAAACATTTGATTTTTGCAATAAAAAAATTTGACAATTTGTGTACCCAAATCATCAAAATAACTTGACAGTTAAAGGGTTAATAGAAATGAATCTCGCAAATTTATAAACAAACAATGAATACACATAAAAATATCTTATGCTATAAGAAGAAACATCCATGTGTTTCCATTCTGTTATGTAAGGTATGGTCCATCATACCTTACATAACAGAAGTTGTAGTTGTCTTATGAAAAATACTATGTGGAAGTATTTGCACGACAAAACTTATGAGGTATTTGCTCTCTCCTTTCCGTGTACCTTCGCGGTGTAACTGGAAGCACATTGGACGCGAATTCGGGAGGTCAGGAGTTCCAATCCAGCGCGGGAACTGCACATTTTTCACATCTCCAGCATCAAATAAACTTAATGACTCTATAGTGACGGCCGAACTCAAAGCTGATGGAAGATCATTCGATACCACCATGATTTGACGACTGGTCCCTCATCTCCAGTTGATCTTTAAAAGGGGTAGTATAAAAGATATTTTCTCACTCCTTTGCTCATACCTTTTTGTTGTAACTGGAAGCACACTCGACGCGAATTTGGGAGGTCCAGAGTTCCAGTCCCTGCGAGGGCACTGCACATTTTTCACTTCTCCAGCATTTAAACACACACACACATACACACACACACACACACACACACACAAAAAAAAAAAAAAAAAAAAAAAAACTGAAATGTTTCAGATTTTAAATTACGTCCAAAGGGGCGTTTTTTAACATTTTGTGTGTTACCTTTCTTTATTAAATATCATGTTCCCCGCACTTAAACCATAAGATCCAGTGCAACAGCAATATCGCAAAATAGTTTTAAAACGAGCACATCTTTAGAATTTCCGATACAGAGACTCACGCGCTGGAGATAAAAATGTTTTTTCTGCACAACGTTGCCATTGCTCGCTTTGAAATCCTTGAGTTTGTTAATCAAAAATTCGTCAAAGTTTTAAAAAATAGGAAATCGATCATAAAACAAATTTCAAATTTCAAATTTGGTCTTCCGCATGCTCATATTCGTTGGAGGATTACGTTATTCAAAATTCGATGACTCTATGTACCGTTATTTTATGACAATGTGAGAAATATACATACATTTACGCAGATTTTCATTATTTAATTTCTTCAAATATAATGCAGGACTCTAACATTTTATGGCAACAGTTTGAAAAGTGAACCGACATTTATCCGTCCGACGCAAAATGCCAAAACGAAACTAATAGTCCTTCGGGATTCAAATCCCTTTGGACTAAAAAAAAAAGGTTTAAAGAGAAACGTCGTGAAAATATGGAAGGTTGGATGATTTTTCTTTTGATACCAAAAGCTTTTTATGGAATTAACTTTCTTCAGTGATTTTAATCATTTGAAACTACATTTAAAACACTTGTTTAAATTCAATATTACATTTATGTCATATATGGATTGTAGATGTGCATAAGGTAATAAGGTATTTCTCCCGCCTTCTTAGCATGCCTTCGTGGTGTAGTAGTCAGCACGCTAGGCGCGTATTCGAGGTTCGCAGTTCGTGTCCCAGCGAGAGCATTGCTCATTTTTTTCTTGTCTCCTGCTTTAAAAAAACCTAATGTTTCTAGAAGGTATATTTTTAACTCGTTTTCAAATTCTTCCTCTGCGTGAAAAGTACTGATTACAGAAAGTAGTAATGAGAAATTCTGTATCGAATTATTGAAAATCCATTGCATGTCTTTTTAATATTTCCTCCTGAAGCCTTCTAATCTAGTGAGAAGGAAATATACCTAAATTCTTACGCAAGTTTAACAACTTTAGTACTTGTATGAAAAAAACTATTTTGATTTCTAATGTTAACTGAGAAGTACTCTGTCATCAATAAAATCATAGGATATGATCTTTTGAAATAAGCATTTATTATCACTATTTGTTAAACTTACATTTATAAGATATGCCAGTAGCCTCCTATTCAAGACTGTTTTTATTGAATTTTATATTTTGTTTTAAAAACCAGATGCAGTTTTTTCTTAATGGAATAAAACTTTTAATGGATATAATATTGCACGGTGTTACCTCAGCTTTAGATTTTCTGCTGAATGTTGATCATATTTAATGGTTTCTGTAAATGCTGAATGGCTTTTTTCACACTATTATACAGCAGTTAGGATAAGGTTGCGTAAGTTTACCTCTAAGAAAAAATAGGTATAAATCGTAAGATTCTAACAAAAAAAAAAAAAAATTATGTGTGATAATAATATCTTGTGTTCTCGTTGCTGATATTATTAGAATTCTACTCTCTTGAATAAAATTAATACAGTTTATGAACACCAACTTAATACGACTTCGACAACTAGTTCACCTATAGCTTGATTCGCACTACGTTTAAAACTGTATAATTTTAACAAAACTTTTTTTTTCAATTAATTTATCTATACAATTAATTACAACAATGATCACAAAGATATTTTTTCTTGTCAATTCTAGAGCATAAGTTGTATAGCCATCTTTTGCATTTTATATGCACTGATTCATATTCTCTTCTCGTTCTTCCTCACAAACGTTATAGGAAAACGAACCCGATGTGAAACAATATAATTGACTAGGGGTAACTCGTTATGCAGTTGACATGATATTACGCCTAATATTTAATAGGTTGGACTTGCGCAACCGTACCCTGTATTTTAAATTATCATACTTTGCTATTTTCGTTTAACATTAATAGTTCTAGCCTACAGTACCAATAATTTTTCTAAAAACCTATAGCTATGATAAGATTATATGTTATATTCCAGGAAAACCTCTAGTAAGATTTTCTTAAGAGTTCCTTTCAGAAACAGTAACTTATCATAAACTGTTATACAATAATGTATCAAAATAGTACATATGAAAGAAAGCAATGTACCTAGTAGTTGCATATATATTTACTAGCAGTGAGCAAATTCATTATGTAAATAGAGAGAACTGAATTAAAAAATTATTTCTATTTACTTTCTTAATGTAATAAGGAAAGGGAAAGAAAGGCAATTTCATTCTATTCATTTTCATTTGCTTATTATATAATGTATGTTAACTAAATATAGGCAATATTTGCCAACTTTCATAAACAGGAATTCGGCAAGAGATTCTGCATTTATTAATCCTTTTTATGAACTGTTTTATAAAGGAGCAAATTGTCGGAACAACTTAAATTTAAATGGGAATAAGAACAGCTCATTTTATTTTCTCATTTTGTGTTTCATTTATTGATTGATTTGTAAACAAGTTTCACTCAGAAGAAATTTAATAACTGAGATGAATATGCTAAGAAATCCCGAATTAATATAGCTTTTTAAATTATTTTAAATGCAAATGATTTAAACATGTTTCTTCCTTTTGTGGTTTCTTATGCTAACGCTTTCATGGCTATTTCTGCAGAAAAAAAGATGATTATAACATTCCCGTAATACTACTCTGTAGATTGCAGTTTAGATATTACATGATTGTTGCCTAAATGTCAAGCATAATTATAAAATATTGAAATAATATACCTTGAAAAAAACAGTGATTTTTGAAGTATCAAATTTCTTCTTTTGAACATGGGTGCTTAAAATAAGGCACTTCTTAGCCAACTGTAATCTTGACATCTTAAAAAAAGACGTTTCTTGTGCATGTTTCAAAATGAACTCATTTTCTGGTGGTAATGCTAGTTAGTAATTGAGGAGATTTTATGTTATCTCCTAAATAAAGGTTTTCATTTTTTTATTATTCGGTACTTTTAAAGACAGATTGACTGAAAAGAAGTAATCTGTTACTGTTGTTGTTACCAGCCTCATTAGTCTGACAAAGGTCAGCACAAACCCAGGACATTAATCGTGGAAGAGCAAAATGCGACTGTCGTTGGCCTATGACTAGCCTTTGGCGCCATATAAGTGACAGACCGATTTTAGCTCAGTTCCGCCCCCAGTTTTGAGACAGAGTACACCGGGGGGATGGGTTCGAGGGTCTCGCAGCCCCTTCCCCTACGATTAACCTCTCGAAAGGACTTTCGGCTCCCCACATATTTAGAGTGCCTCCATATCGCACAGACACTATATATTTACAAACATACATGCCTTCTTCAGGATATGAACAAGGGCCCTTCAGTACGGCAATCAGGGCCACTAAACACTATCCCGATTAGGGGCGAGAAGTAATTTGTTTTTAATATTAATTTGCCTTATTTGCGTTAACGATCAATGCATTTCTATGACTAACTATGTTAACTAAACTGAATTTTTGTAACTGACGTTAGAAGTTCGTCATTGAACAAGCACAGTTTGCATTCAAGATAGGTACTGTAATGCGCACAAACGGGTTCAGTTCACAGATTGAAACCAGCCATAAAAGATTCAGACAAGTCTGACTTGCCATACAATGTATGTCAAAGTGCGCACAGCCGATGTGTTCATGGTTTTCCAAGTAATCACAGCTTAAATTTCTTTCTTCCTATCTCTTATCAAAATTGCACATTTCCTACAAATTTCATCTTGTGTAACAATTTCGATATTTATCTATCCCTTCGAACTTAGTCATAAGCTCCGTTCCCTCCAGAGGATCGTGTAGACTTTGGGAAGCGCGGAGTGATTTAAGCACTTAACTGGGAAGTGGTAGTCGGCTTGCAGCTGTCTTATGTTGGATGTCTGATCCCGCCTGAGTTGGAGTTCTTCCTGAAGAACGACAGCCGAGTCTAGTCATAAAAGGAGTCGCAGATCATATGGAAGGAACCAGCAGCCGTTAATTATTCATGTTAAGAGTACGTGACGTGGAGGAAAGTTCTTCCAAATCGGCTGTCGTTCTAAGGTAAAGATTTTATGCCTACCTTGATAAATATAAAGAATTGTGAATCTTCGTAGGATACTTATGAAATGTGAATTTAAGTTTCGTAAAGTGGACCGTTAACTTTATATTTTTTGTATGTAATGCTCAAGAAGAAAGTCCTTATAGTTTTAATGATAAAATGCTATTGAGTCTTGGTCTGCACGCAAGTATCCCTTCTATCTCGATACATCGGGAAAGGAAGTTAGTGGCACTTATTACAAAATGCCACTAACTTTCTTTCCCGGTGTAGATTCCATAGAGCTGGCTGTATTGGTCACATTAATGCAAACATATTAAAACGAGCCCGAAGCAAAAGTTCCATAAATTAAATTTCAAGTGTATTTAAAATAATCTTAAAAAAATATCTGAATTTTGGGGGAATTTATAGGATTTTTTCCCAATATGATTGGTTTATTACTTTGTCAGATTTGAAAGAAAGCTTTAAAATTTTAGTTAAGTGAATGTTATAGAACTAAAGCCATTATCATTTTTCATTTGGATCTGTCAGGTGTTCTTTCTGTTCTTATTCCTTGTACAAAATAAAGGAAGTACTGTAATCACGAAAAATTCTGGATATCATATTTAAAAGAAAATATCCATTTTGATCGCTATCGAATGCAATTTAACGATGTGTTTGCGTGACATCTGCACATAAGGACAGAATAAAGGATTCTCTCTCTCTTTTTTCTTTCTTTTTCTTTCTTTTTTCTTTTTCTTTTTTTTTTTTTTTCAAACGAATTATAAAATTGGTTTAAAATGGATTCAAAAGAGATTTTTTCGTGACGTCCGTCCGTATGTATGTATGTATCTCGCATAACTCAAAGATTAGCCTCAGAACGTTGAAAATTTGTATAAAGGACTGCTATAACATGTAGCTGTGCGCCTGTCTTTTTGGTTGCAATCGGTAATACTAAAAGTATATAAATATAGTCAAATACCGACGCCTGACCGGAGACCTAAAATCCGCGTTGCCTCTCAAAATATCTCAAAATAATATTTATAGGTTCCGGAAATCGCAAAATGGAGTACGAAATATTGAAGAAAAAATACTTACTGGATAATGACGTCATAATTACCGAATAATAATGGATCATAACGGAAATACCAAATTATTGACATCATGATAAAATTTTTCTCTCCAATCTGCATCGAGGTAAAAAAGCAGACGATTCACTTAACTCTTCTTTCAAGTTCACGCTTCACGTTGTAGTACTTTATGAGTTTTGCTATTTCACGAGATTGTTTAGTGACGTTGTTTTTTTATCCGGATATTTTATGGATAAATTAAGAATATTTTAAATTTCAGCGCTTTTTAATACAACGACAGATAAGAAACGCACTCGTGATTTTACTGCTTGCAACGTTGAAAAATGTAAACACGTTGCATTGACGGTAATGAAAAAAGTGGAAATTCTGCTAAAGATGGAGGCAGGTGCTACTGCTCGGTTTATAGCAGAATCGTATGGAATTGCCACACGGACTGTCATTGATATACGGAACAATAAAGAAAAGCTGTTGAAATTTTACAGCAAGAGTGATTCTAACACCAAAATCCGAAACCGGCAATCTTTACATGAGACGAAATCGGCAAACCTCGATGCTGTCTTGTACGAGTAGTTCGGCAGCGGCGGAGTGTTAGGGTACCTGTTTCAGGACTACTCCTAAGAGAAAAAGGGAAGCATATACATGCTGATTTAAAAATAGAGGAGCCTAATGTAAATGAACAATATAATAGTATAATCAGTTTATATATGTAATAATAATTTAATGCATATAATCAATTATTGTATTAATGTATATAATAATTTAATTAAATGTATTTAATACGCCTTATTTATTTTGCACTTTCAGTCTGATTATTATCTTTTCTGTCCTGAAATCCGCAAAATCCTAAAATCCACACAACCTCTGGCCCCAAGCGTTGCGGATTTCTGGAGTTCTACTGTATATACTCGTATATATATATGTGTGTGTGTGTGTGTACCCACTTTCTTACTTGACTTCGTGAGCTCAATTTTTTTTTATTCTTATATGTTGGTAAATTGTGCATTTTTTGCTTTAAAATGATTGAGTTACCTTCTTCTTATTTTCCGGTCAATGTTTTTATGCTTTTAGTTAATCTGCATACAATAGTTGTAGAATTATCAACAATTTAAAAGTTGTTTAAGTGCGGCTAAGCTTAACTTTTTTTTTACCCCAGCAGCCATATTTTTTTTACATACGAAACTTAGCAGAATAGTGAATTAAGTCAGTTTCTGCACCTTCAGTATTTTTTTGCCGAGTGGGTCTAAAAGTAAACTTTAAGTTTTGTGCATAGAAAACTCTGCCTTCTTGCCTGGCCGAATTGCATGCTTTTGTGCAGGAACTCTAAATTTAATTTAAAAAATTGTTTAATTGTTTTAACTGTGTTTTGTGTTTTATATTTTTCTATACTTTTCAGTTTTTAATGAAGACATTTTGAGGTTTCATGCATTTTTTGCCTTGTCGCAAAGTGAGAACTTTATTAATTGAAGGAGAAATATATCTCTAATCAATTTCGAGGAAAATGTTTAAATGAAATGCAGCAAAAAACGCGTATAATTTACTATTACCTGCAAGGAAGTCATGGTGTCTTCATCAGATTTTTTGAAATTGGAAGACCTTTAAGACCAATTCTAAATTTGTAAATTAAACAGAGAATATTGTGTTTTTATTACACGAAACATTTTATTATGATGTATGCAAAAAAGCTGTTACAATTTTAAAGTATTACAAATCCATAACAATACCATTATAACAGCAGAAGTACATGAAAAAGTACTACAGTATGTTTTATTATTCTTGTAATAATACTTGAGCATTAATAAGAGAAATTCAATTAAAATCAAAACAAGTTGGACTAGATTTATCAAACATGAAACTGTTGTAATTTAGTCGTAGAATCTATATTATCTCATAGAACTCAGAAGTCTTCATGAGAATTTTGAAAATGATAGAAACATAAACATTTAAAAATTATTTATTCATAGAAAAACTAATCTATAGCTATATATTATTAAATTCAAAGGAAGAGAGAAATTCTTAATCTTTCATAGAAAAAGTACTATAATATTGCTGACAATGTAATTTGTATTGAAAGGCAGATTGAGGAATCTTATATTTGTATCAGTATGAACAAGATTTTAATTGGTTATAAATTTGTTAAACATAGAGACTTTTGACGTTTTGAAAAAAATAAAATGCTTCAATTTTCACGATAGACTGCAATTTAACTGGGAGAAGTTTTTTCAGTATCCTTGGTGAGACAGTATTTTATCTAAATACTTTACAACTTCTGAAAGGTGTATAGTCTGCACAGTTTCTAATGCTGTACATGCTGACATATTAATATGTTATATACGAAATAAATGCTCAGATTGCCTGTAAGCAACTGCTTGTTGAAAGTTTATTGTTAAGCTTATTTTTCTGATAGAGAGAGAAAATGTTCAGTCTTAATATTAATTCCTGCATTATACGCTCAGTGTGAGATTAGACTAATGCTCACATTATCATAAAATAGTATACAAACATTTATGGGTGATAGAAACAGAATTGTATATGTTTATGTATGAATAATTTCAAAGTTTGTGTATGTAATTCAAATAATTTTATATGATACAAAAACCAAGATAGTTTAGACTCTACTGACATAGTATAATTGTTTTTAAATATATTGTTAATGAAGAAATTTCTGTTGCCATTCAGATTATAAATAAAGTAGGAAATGCATTTAAGAATACCATATTTTGTAAATAAATTTTCACTTATTTATGGATATATCTTAAAACAGTACTCATTTTTTAAGAATTGAGGATGTTGAAAAAGAAGTTTAAAATATTTTTATGATGCAAAAGTTGTATATGTGTTTACATTTTTAATTCATACAAATATATAATGATTAAATGTTAATTTATTTTTGGTGTCTTTAAATTGTTCACAGATTGTTTTTGATTTTTATGTATTTTCTATCCTTTTTATAAAAAAGATTTCTTTAATATAATTTAGGCTATACCAAATACGTTTTAAAACTTTTGCCAAAGGAAATAAATGTAAGCAGATACTAAAGAACTTTACAGTGAATTTTTAACAAAGTGGTTTTGAATATTTGCTAATAGAAAGAATCACCTGGATTAGTTTTAACATTACAACAAAGCCAAATTTTCAGCTCTTTTCCTAAAAACAATATAAACATTCTAAACAATAAACAGTTAGCATAACAGTAATATATGGCTAATAAAGGAGGATTCTAAATCTTCACACATAAATCATATTTACAATAAAATGAAATACAAAAGCATAATACTTAATGCAGCGAGCATGCAAACATTATTCAAAGTAACAAAATGTTAAAGAATTTAATGGTAACATAACTAATAGGACAAAATTAAGCAATTTGTTCTACCTGGTGGACTTAACAGAATCAAAATATCATAAGAAAACATGAACGTTGTCTAGAATAGACATTCTTGATCATTAAGTCTATTATCAGCACTTTAAGAACATTTCATAATGGCAGATAAACATGAAGTACAGTACCTTGAGTAAGAATTTAAATCTTACAAAAATGTATGCTCTGATGCATTAAGTTCTTAAACATATATCACATTATAAAAATATTACCTGAAAGTTTATTCTGGATTACTGTCTAATACAGAGTGTCTAGTTAATGATACTAAGTTATTTTGGAAATGGAGTATCAATTTTAATCAAGCAGTTGGATAACACAGATAACCAAATCACCCATTCCATTGAGCAGCTTTTTGGACATTGATTTTTTCTTTCTGTCATTTCTCTTAACGTTCGAGTTCACTGGTTGGATTGAATTGGATGGTGACACAGACATGTCTGTATTGCTGGACGGCAATTCAGAGTGAGGAGATGTTACTGGAAGAAGACTGTGATAATTTTGTCGTTTTACTGCTATCTTCCATGTGCTCCAGCGATCTGGAAGTGAAGTTTGTGGGGAGGAATTATGGGTTGTTAACCGGGATAGAAATAATTCTTTATCTTCTTTGCTCAGGACACCTTGACTAACAGGTCCTCGAAGGAATTCTTCTGGTGTCATTACGAGATATCTGACTAGAAAAAGAGCTTTCCCCAATACTGAGCACTTGTTATCTGAAGTTAATTCTTTTCTTTGTTTTTTGCATGCTCTACAAGCCCATCTCATAACTGAATCGAACACAATAGCTTCAGAGCTAACTTCCAGCGTATCTCTTTTCACTATTTCAACCATGAGTTCATGTTCAAGAGTCTCAAACTGTTCGCTTTGCAACACTTCATCAGCATGACGGTCTACTATAAGGAAGCATTTGAAAACGAGTTCGTTTCTTTCATTATCGTTCTCGTGGTTCTCTTCATTTGATGAGTTATCGTTCAGTGTTGTAATCGGTGAGAAACTGATGGAAGGATGATGGACTTCTGGACAAAGAAGATGACTAAGCACCATAAGAACATTTGATGGGTTAACATTTTTTGAAATGTGACTGAGGCAGTGAGAAGTAAGTTGTGGAAGATGATATACTTGACTTGGATGTAACAGACGTAAAGTAGAATCCACTGTCGAGAAGGACACTTGATTCGTGTAAATATATCTGAAAAGAATTAATAGTGATAAGTACAATGATTTTTATAGTAAAGTCACAGAGATACATTCCAAAGTTCACATTCCAGTTTCAAACAGTGGTAAAGTAATATGCATTCTAATCTGGCCTTCTAAAATATTGTAAGTTTCTTTCATATGCAAACGAAACTGCAATCAACTGCTTTTTAATATTAAACAAATTTGGTACTAATTTTATGCCATTTGAAACTTCATTTAATGTGCTTATTTATATGCTCTTATTTGTGTGAAAGACTGGAACGTTTACCGCTTTTATTATATTTAAATTAGAAAAATTTGGGCAGAAACTAAAAAAATTAGGCCCTACATTCTTGGGAAAATTACATGTGTTTTAATTAGTTATGAAGCTATAGCCAACCTAAAACCAAACCATTTTTACTTTTCCATAAAAATGCATATAACATGAAAAACAGTCAGAAATCAAACTTCAAATTTTGAATTTTCAAAGTGAATTGATAAAATTAACTACAAAGGCGCCAAAAATTATTACGAATTTGAAGATCATGTACCATGCAGTAGTCATGGGTTAAATTCAGCCGAAGACCGGTTCTGGTGCTTCTCAGATTTTTAGTGAAATTTTAATTCTGGTCCCAGCTCCAAATATGAGGAATTTGAGTATTTTAATTTATATTCAGCAATTTTTCATTAACTTATTTACCCTTTATCTGTTTATATTTTATCTAATAATTAATTATTTTATTTATTTAATTTTATTCACTTGATGATCTTTAATTAAGTCTTATATGTATACAATGAAGTTCCAGAAAAACTAGCGCACAAATTTAGTTGGACAAGTCCCTCATAAAAGCGCAGAACTGCAAAAAAGTGGATTTCACGAATATACAGTAATATTCTGCATACAATGAATACTGTATCCTTACTGTAAAGCAGTTTAGTTATTTGGTGTATTTGGAAGTGATGATTATCCCACAGCGAGTTGTATGGCATTTCAGATGAGTTCGATAACGCTTAGGTGGACCTGGCAAGACTTAGATGGATCTGACATTATACTCAGATGAGAGTTCCTACAACCATAATTTAGCATCTCTAAACTTGTGTTATAGTGTTAAAAAAGACCAAATCCACAAGAATGAACGCAGGTCATGAACGTGTATAACTGATCAGGGAAGATGGGCACAAAGTGTTCAGTTGTTCGAAACGTTTATAAATAATAGTTGGATTAGCATTGAGCAAAATAAGCATATGCTTAGAGCATCATGCAAAGGGAGTACCATAAAAGTTCCTCATGCCGATTTTACCTTGGAATGTATTGTGCAACTAAATCAACACCGAAAGAGAAGGAATGAGGGGAAAACAAGCATTATACTGTAAATATGTGTGATGGTACCATAATCGTTTAAGTACTTAAGGCTTCTAAATATATTAAGCCAGTCTTACAGAGGTCCCACTGAAATGCAAGCTAAAAAATTCTCCTAACATTACAGCCCGTAAAGTATCTTCTTCAAGTATAGCGTTAATGGCTTCATAGGGTTTTCTCTGTATACAAATTCTTCCATCTGTTTAAAAACGGTGCTAATCAGACCGGGCTACATTTTTTCCAGACATCAAATGTTTCTGTAGCGATCTTAATGAGATAAGCACATAGCTTTATATCGTCAGGCTGAGCGACGGCTTCTAAAGCCCATATCATGAAAAGAATGCTGTGCAATCCTCACATTTATGTTTGTTGAGGCCCTAGCACTGAACTGCGACGTTATCCCAGGAATCGCATGAAATTATTCTTATCAGTTGATGTTAGTCATGTTCATTTCAGAGCCATCTTACGAGCCCCACTGCTGTTTTAATTTCAAAATTTTGCCCGAATTTGAGATAGACATATGTGAAAACCCAACCTTCGACTCTGCTTCAAAAATTCTTCTTTACAAACTAAACTGTTAAACTGCATTAAACTTTCAGGATGAATTGCCATTCTGAGGTTGGAAACAGCTCTAGAAGCTTCCACTATGTCCCAGATATTTATTACGTTATGTACGCTAAAACAGAAAACAAAAATGAAGCAATTAAAGAAGATTTACCCGAATGGGATGAAAGTTCAATAGACATAATATATATGTGTGGAATAATTTCAAAGGAATTGAATGTTTTAGTCAAAAGATACTTGTAGCGAATAAATCAGTAAGGCGTTGGCCCACCTCTGGCCATTATGTTATTCAGCTCGGCCTTAACTGGTAGGGTTAGCAGATTACCTTCTACAAGATATTTTGCCGAACTCCTAATTACACAGACAGACCGGCGAAACTCGTTTTTCAGACTTCAAAAACGCTCTATTGGAGAGAGATCTGGCGACGGAACATGCAGCAGAAATGATTAGTGTATGAGGCTGAGCATTATTCTGCTGAAATGTAAGCAGGAGGTGCTTGCAAGGCAAAATAACACAACGGAGCGTTCAATATTATCATGCTGTAATGGTGCAACGGATGACAACTATAGGGGTGCGATAGTTGAATGAACTGGCTCGCCAGGTAAGAACTCTCTGTATTCAGGCTGTGTGACAGAGAATAGTCAGGTCAGTATCCCACCCCTGCTCTGGAGGTCTTCAGAAACATCTTCGCTGGTGATCGTAGCTCAGTTCCAACTCAAACAAAGCTGGCACCACTTCTAATGGATTTGTCTGTGTGCACAGGTGAGCAGTAAGCCCCATTTTCTGAGTCACTTGTGAATAACATTTGAGGCTGCCAGTTATCTAGTTACATGTCGCATCGAGGGTAATGACGAACCAGATGCTGCGAGAGCCGCTCTAATGACTGCTCTGTTCTCACGTTCTGTCGTCTTCCTAGTACTAGAGGGCTATCTGCCTAAGAGAAAGAATGCCTCCGTGGAGAAATTACTAAGGGAAACTGGCTCGTATACACGTTGCACATGGGGAATACTACTAAAACGCCCATGCAGCTAGTCCATTCGCCGAGATTCGAACTTCCAACCAAACTACGACTGTTCAGCAACTTTACTGCTCGGCCGCTGGTAGATTTTCACAGATCGATCGCTGCCTTCTTGACTGTGTGATCCGTTATAGCTAAACCATTCCTGCCAACACCACCAAACGGCGCATCATTCCGACCCAAATGTCGAGCACTTCTTCAGTTTGATCACCCTACTTTTTTTAGGCTGATTCCACATCCTCTCTCAGCCGGTGACAAATGTTCACATTGTGCTCGAACCTGTTTGCGAGGTATTGTGAACTGAGTCAAATTCAAATGCCACAGAAGTGGAATTTCTCTTCTTTTATACACCATCGGAATGCACAGTACCTTTATGAGAACAGTCGTCAGATATGGCATGGCATTCTAAACAGCATTAATGTGGGTTCAATTATAATTCTTTTCACATGATCACAAATAATTTCTTTCAGTATTTCCAATGACGTCGGCCAATTTCTCTAAGATTTGGAGATATTGGGGTCTGTTCGTGAGAGAAAAAGTGAGTGAAGACACGGTCATAGTCAAATACTTATAGCAGCAGATATTATAACGGTTATCTCAGCTAATTATACCACAACGTGAGAACACGCACCAGTTTCTCTTAAGCTTACATCACGATATGAATGTAGCCGAAATTATTTATACTACTACTTCAGCGTGCGCATAATGCAAATTATTTTTCCAAAACAAATAAGTAAGCAATGCATGCTTCCCATTTCGTACCAATCAGCTGTCTGCATAGATACAGTAATAATTTTCGAGCCCGTATTAAGCAATAAATCCTGATTCCAGCCAGAAAGTTGCCAACAGCCATGCAAAACAACCCACTGGCAGCTATCAACCATATTAAGAATGTTAAAAATAAAGCAAATGGAATTATGTGCAGCTTTCTTCCAGTACTTGGAAAATTTTCTAACCTTAGCATAAGAACCAAGAGACATATTTATACTACTTGTATCCGACCTATTCTTTTTTATGCATCTCCAGCTTGGAATACTGCCTCTCTTAATCAATTACGTCAACGTCAAATAGTGCAGAATAAATTTCTTCATATTATCACTGATGCTGACTTTCTCATCCGAAATGAACTTCTTCATAGAGATCTTAAGCTTGAAAACGTCACAGAATTTATTAAAAGAACAAATGAGAAATTCTTCTGTAAAGCTGTCCAATGCGACTATGTGAGTTATTCCCAAGTCTTCAACTACGAAATACTCAACGAAGACCGCAACATAAGACCACTTGCTGCTCACGCCTTCATGGGATGAGACTTCTGCTTCTTCTCTTGCTCCTCAATTGAAGGCGGTAATTTCTTTCATTTTATCTGATAAAGACAGTGCTGTACTCTAAGTTGTTTGGATTGCTAGTGTGATGTTGTAATAGTCGTTGCGTATTGATTTTCTGTTGTATGGGTTGAATTTGTGTAGTTTTATAGTAATATTGAACTTTTGTTGTTGTTGTATAGCATTTTGAATCATGTTTCGGATTTGTCGTTTCTCTGAATTGTGAAGGATCCGTTCGGATTTTCTTCATCTTGTCAAGTTCCGTTCATCTGCTAGATAACCTATAGCCTTTTTCCTTTTGGTACCTCTCTCACTTTTCCTTTCTCCGTTTTCTCACCCGAGATATTTTCCATTTCCTGAATTCATTATGTCATGTGCCCTTGGGCTTAATTTAAGGAACCGGCAACGTTGCACCTGCAATAGCTCGGTAATATAGAACTGTCTAAGTAGTAATACATATTGTTGCTCTTAAAGCTCAGCATCAGTGACACCATGAGTGGTTTTTTTAAGGCCTATTTCCATACTGCATAGTTAAAACTATCTACACATTAAACAGATCTACAATACTAATAATTTAATAAATATTAAATAAGAAACACGCATGTTAAAAAATAAAATAATTTTATGCAAAATTCCAGCTTTAAAAAAAATTTAGATAATTGTTACACCTTTATTGACACTTTCTGATTATTCGCATCCCCGCAGAAAGTTTCCAACTGATTGGTGACTTTATGAATTGGTGGAAAATATTTATTAGGCTATCTTTACGTCTGATAATTTTTATTATGTTCATAAACAACAAAAAAAGCATTTTTAAGATAAAAGAAATTTTATGCGAAAAAATAAAAAAACTATGTGTCGGATATTTATATTGTTATACTGCAGATATTGTTCAGTTCAATATAAAACGTGCAAACCCACATGCATTAAGATATGTATACCGTAAGCGCATGTGGCGTTGTGTGTTGTCTCGCGCATACCTGGAGGTAAGACAGAAAGTAGCTCTATTACTTCTTAATTCAGACTTCTTAACTTCCTGGTCTAACAGCGGCCGTGCGGTAAAACCACTCAACATTAGTAGTTCCGATCCGAGTTCGATTCCAGGTAAACGGGCTGGCTGCATGAACCTTTTCATGGGTTTCCCCATATGTAACGTGTATATGAGCGAGTTTTCTTTAGAAAATCCTCCACGAAGGCATTTCTCTCCCCAGGCAGATAGCCCTCGAATGCTTTGCCATAATCAAATAAAACCAAATCAATCTTAACTTCCTAACTTAATATGCACGATGTACACTCGAAAATACCTAAAAAAGAGCAGTTCTACCGAATGTTGCCAACTAGGAAGCAGATAACTAGAATTGCACCTATTTATTTCAATTTACTAATTTTACATAAGCACATCTATTTGAAGTTTTAATATATCCAGCATAATATTTGTGACATTTGATATTTGACTCAGAATGAGGGAAAAAGGCGTAAAATATCATTAAAAATTTTCATAAATTAATAAATTATCACTAATGAAATTCTTGTTCATGATAATACTTATAAAAAGTTATTCCGTTTTCTGTTTAGGGATGATGAGTTCTGTTGTAAATACGCAAGACTTCAACATGGGGGAAATTAACAAAACTAGAAAATAAAATGTCTCAATGTTTCCTGTGCAATAATTCAAAATAATGATTTCTACAAGCAATATAAATTGCGGATTAAATATATATCAGAGCGTTTCCTGCCACTCTCATGGCTGATGCCACAGACATTCATTGGAATCAAAAATATATATGCTTAGAGAGATTAACGTGCTCCATCTGTTAGTATTACTATATAGTTGTCGAACATCGGTTTGATGGTTGCATATCTCTTAAATAATATCAAAAGTACGATGATAAACTATATGGTAGAGATGCATGTGAAACACGTCAATATGATCTTTTGCCACAAGCAGACTTCAGCGATTGAGCGGACTACTTAACATGGGTAGTTCGAACCGGATTTAAATCCTGGCGATTAAGGGGGCTGCATAGGTGTTTTCATAGCTTTACTCATACATAAGGTGAATATGAATGAAGTTTCCTCAGAAAATCATCCATGAAGGCATCTCTCCTAAAAGAAAAGCAGATAATCTAATGTCATTTTGTCATAATCTAATAAACCTAATTACGTAACAGAATAAGTTTCTGAGAAACATTTCTTTCAAGTGAAAATTAGATCAGATTGTCGTTTGATATGCATCATGTGTTATCAAAACCCATTCCCGCTAAGTTTGAATTTTGCCTATTTTCAAAATCCATGTTGTTTTTAAATGAACAATCTTTAAATGCTATTTAAAAAAAAAAAAAAAAAAAAAAAAAAAGACATTTTCTGAAGATAAGAACATTCTATCTGTTTTCATTAGATGTTAGCCAAAAATGTAAGCAATAGGAAAACCATTCGCAATTGAAGTTATACCGACTCAGCCTCAACGAAACTATTAGAATCTCTTGTAACTTTTCTCTGTATTTTACCTTGAAAACAATCTTTATCGGTGTTGTACTTATTTGCGACGCATAGTTAAGGAGTTATTATTTATTTATGCAAATTTAATTCTAGCCCAAAGATATCAATCCTCTTAACAATATATTTATTTACCCATGGCCGACTTTGTTGCGCTTATCTATGAATATCTAATGTTAAGCTGACACGTGTCCAGATTACTGAAGACCTTTCTTCGATAGATTTTTTTTAACCATCTGAGAATTTACTAGAACTAGTGTTTTTCGACCTTTTCGATAGTTCACTATCGTAATTATTCATTCAAATAATATTTTTGAGCTACAGGACAAAATCAAGTTTAATTACATACTTTACTGTGAACAGCTTCTAACAAGCAGCAAGACTGCCAAAAATGGGTAGCAGTAAATTCGAATAACTGTGAACTTACTATTTTTTGGAGCAGAAAGACTGAATTTAGCGCGCTTTTGTTCTTTTACTCAGTTAAAAGCAAGACCCACCCTAGTGGCCAAACTGTTAAAGACTGCTATATACTAGAAGTTCTTTTCGAAGTGTAGCTCAGGCAAACGGGCTGGCTGCATGGTTTATTTTTGTGATTTTCTCTGTGTAGTCAGATTCCCCCAAAAGTCCTTCATCAAAGCATTTCTCTTCTTAAGCAGATATCACGCTTTCCAAATTCAAATAACCAATCAGTTAAAAGCAAATCATGCTGCTTTACAAAAAATTCGCATTTAATTTTTAGTTGATTTAAATCGAACAGTATTTTGAAATGATTCAGACTGTGGCTATATATTTCATATCAATTATCTCAGAGCAACTGTTCATAATTTAATTTCTGAAATTCAGTCTCCAATTAAACTGTATTACAGAATTCATTTCGAAATGAAATTTAATCGAATGTACTAAAGTCAGCAACTTGAAATTTTATTGAAGATTTATATCAACTTTCATACTACAGAGCTATAATTATGTATAAGCAAGATTAATTTCCCAAAACAAAATGTTTTAGGACAATAATGATCTATTGCTAATGTTTCTTTCGCACTCACTTCCGGTCACGACACATGGAATTGCATCGTGACTTAACGATGAGTGCTATAGTTGTATTTTTGAATAATAATAAGTCACTCAGAATCCTGCTCAGAAACTAGTTGTACTTTAAATATTATTTTGCCCTACAAAGCTGCTGTCAATATCTATGTATCAAACTAACACGAAATTCAAAACATCATGCAAAGAAGCCTCTTTCTAAAAAAAGAAAGAAAGAAAGACAACACATTATTGAACTATTATTTCTATCGAACTACAAATTTTCATAAAGTTATATAACATTGATATGGAAACTGCACCAGTTTTGCTGTACAAGAAAATATATTAGGTATGCAATAGTTGTAAAAGTAGTTACTTTAATTTTGTGTAAATTTTATATTTCATTCATTTTGCTTCAATTATTTTATACTATTTGCGGGAGGTGGGGTTAAAAGAAAATGTTATCAATTTATGAGAAAACACTTATACCATCGCGTACATTTTCTGCAATTATACAATGAAACCTTTTGTTGCAAGCAAGCATTTTCAGATGGTCACTTCTGTAACTGATCAGTATTTCTCAGAATATATTTTTTTAACTTCTCGTGTTCCGCAAAGTATTCCACAAGTATACCGCAAAGTATACCACAAGTAAGTTATACCACTAAACAAAATAAACGAATGTACCATAGCACCGCAAATGGGTACTGGTATCTCTTTTCTAAAGCAACCACTACAACTGAAGATCAACATCATCAGGGACTGTGGATGGTCATGACTCAGTATGTTTAACAAACCGTATATCGAAGAAAGAATACCCATGCCAAATAATACATACTAAATGCAGTCCTTAGCATAATTTCATTGATCGATGAGAAAGAAGAAGATCCAAAAGCTGGATATCCCTACTCTGTGTTAAGATATTTTAATCTATTTGCATTATAACATGCAGTTCATCTTGACATGAAGTGAAAACCATCAGTATATGTAAACGGAGAGCGCGATTGAAAAGACAGAAAGAGGTCTGAAGCTTTCCGATCCATGCACATATGTCGCGAAGCTGAGTAGGAATACTAGTCATGTGATACCAAAGAAATTTTACATATAATTTAACATAACCATAAAAGTGATGCATATATAAATATGCACCTTTGCTTTCCGAGGTACAGATACATGCGGCGCTGTTTCAAACGGCAACAAGCTAGATGTCGATATAAAAAGTTAAAGTTAAAATGTCATTTCTGATTAACTTGTACAGACAGTAGGTTATTTTGAAAGACGTGAAAAATCAGCAGTGCCCTCGCCTTGACTCAAACCTGGATATCTCGAATACGCGTCGAGTGTGCTACCGTTACACCACGAAGGTATGCATAAAAGAGAGAGAAAATAGCCAAAATGTTAGTCCCGAAGTTCATATAGTTCAGATAATTTTAGGTAAATTCTAATAGGTTATTAACTTCAAAATTTATTTAGACGTTACATTTTGCATCCTATTCTGCGATGAATATCTTGTTTTTCCACATAAAAGCCTTAATGAATAATTTTCTTAAGCGTAAGACCAATATTGTGATATCCTTGTGGTGAGAATATCGAGCTGCTATGCCACCTCTATTTTGAGAACCTTGTCATTATGAAATCTCTGGTCACCAAGAAGTTATTTGAGCGATGAAAGGAGATGAGAATCCTTTGGCGCTAATCGGTCCATAGTGAATAGTTAAACCCATGAAAAATGTTGCAACATTGAAATAGCAGTGTGTATTATCATGGAAGAGGAAGATAACATCTGATGGCAGCTCGTCAATTTTCCAGTATTGCACCATACGCAGCCACATTATTTATTGCTTTCCTTTCCATGATGTCATATAATAATATATCTTTCTGATCAGAAAATAGAAGTCTTTGCTTTGTAGCTGACAGCATCAATATGAATTTACTGGCTCGCGGGATACCGGAATGATTCTGGTTTACGCTTACAAGTTTTGATAATGGAGTGATTCTGTGAACCTGTCGAGGAATGATACAGCATACGACCTTATCTTTGCTTTTGGCTCCGAGAAACAGCTCGACAGACACATCATGCACATGAATTCCAGCTGAGCAGTTATTCGGGGTAGTAATCCATGTGATAGACTTACGTCAAGTGTCAATTTTTTCAGTTACTTGCCTTTCTCTGGTATTACGCATTCTCAAGAAACATCATGATGGCCACAGATCTCGCAGTGAAGAGTATATCAAAAAGGAGTGACACGATGGCTTCCTGTTCAAAACACCACATTTTACAAGATGAACATCGAATAACTTACCCTAAGAAAAATGCCTCAATTTTCATAGTGACTACCCCCCTCCCCCCAAAAAAAGTGCCAATGATGAAACTGCATGCTGTATCACAAGAAATTTGCTGTTGAAGGAATATTTTTATTTCTGAAGCGGTATTCGAATACAAAAGGCATGGTCTTCCCTTTATTTCTGTAATTCGCCAAGTTTTCTTTGCTAGGTTATTATTTCACTTTGTATTTAATACTGAGTGCTTTAAGAAGTACATGAAGAACATAAATTTCTAGAATATCAGGTAGTATTTAGTTTTGAGAACGACGTGCTCTCCGTCGACACCGTTTGTAAATGAGAGTCCACATTTTTTTTATGAGTTCTTAATATTTATGGCATTTGATAGCAGAGACCGCTAAACTGGCAAGGTACTATCATTTTTGCAGAACTTTATTCGACCGGTTTTAGTGTCATTTTGATGGATGGATGGAAATTCATAAAGAAGTTGACGTTTCCAAGCATTCCAAGCATTTAATTCCAAGCATTCTTATATAAGAATTTTCTTGCAACTGTAATAATTATAAGTAAATAAAATCTGTAATTTTAATGTATTACATGTATGTATACGTATTCAAAATTAAAAGGATGCCCCAAAAAAGGGCAGAAAGAAAGTTTAGTTGCAGAAAGAAAGAAAAGGGCAGAAAGAAAGTTAGTTGGCCTAGGATTGAAGTTACACAGAAGATTTTCATGCACATGAAGATACTGAAAGAAAAACCATATTGAGTAACCCGATTTTTCAGACAGAATTTCAATACTTGCATTGCATAATAAAATTGCGTTGCATGATAAAAATGTTTTATTTCGTACGGTATTGCCATTGTTCGTTAAATATTTATAAAATGTGGAATAGAAACAACAACAACAAAAACAAAAAAAAAAAAAAAAAAAAAAAAAAAAAAAAATCAGAATTCGGCCTTCCAGGTGCCCATATTCGGGTGGAAAACTATGTTATTCGAAATTGATAATTATATGTACAGTTGTTTTTTTCCCAATGCGATAAACATACGTACATTAAAGATTCTTCAGTATATAACTTCTTTAAATATAATACAAGGCTATAATATTTAGTGGTTACAATTGTGATACGCCGTTTACAGTAAGTCAACACAAAAATACCGTTTCGAAACTAATGTTTCATTCTCGACTAACGTACCTTTTGGGATAAAAAGCTGATCAGAAATGACCTTTGATCTTTACTTTTTATATCAACTTCTAGACTATTTTCAGACATATCACGTAATAATGATTTCTATGTTATAAAAAATTTAATTAACGGCAATAATTACCCCCACCCTACCAGTTATTTTCCAGCCTTTCATCCCATACGTAGGATAAAATGGTACTCTGGAAAAACGAGAATTCTTGTTCAAACCCATTTATCAAAAGACTGCATACTAAATGATTAAAAAAATTCAAACATTAATTGCAAATTTCTAAATATATTTTTAACATAAAGATGTTTAGAATATTTTAGTAGAGTGTGAAAATGTATTTACCTTAGAATTTGCTCAAAAACATCTGGCTGCAAATCAGGAAGCTTTAAAATCACTGGAGGAACTAAGTTAGGATCCATATTTTCGTTGCGCGAGAAGCGGGACCTGATCTCTTCATACTGTTCTTCAGTGCTTGCTGCTCTCAGCAAAGAAAGGAAGGTTAGTTGTGTTTTTTCTAATATAAATGAATGAGCTGGAAATCGCCACTCTTCTTGGCCCACAATGAAAGTAATATCGCTGTGATCTTCGCTATTATAAAACAGGTGACCTGGGCTTGGTGCTGATGGCTCTGGAAGAGGCTAAGAAGGAAAAATAAAGTTTTACAATTATTTTCTTATTTAGGCGAAATAAAACTCATTTAGAAAAACATATCATTAATGGCTCGGTGAAGAAAATTTATCTCTCTACAGTCGCTAAATTACTTCCTTTAAAATAATCTGGCAGTTTAGCGAAATCTATGATTCACGTGCTTTTCCTATGTGTTGTTTTCTAGGACTAAAATATTATAAGCAATACAACTATAGAATTAATGGCAACTGTTACAAACTGAGTGCCTTTGCTGCTATGCATTGCACTGATAGACATGATGCAAGCTTAATGCACTTGCTAACTAAATCAAGTACCTAACTAAATCAATTCATAATAATATATTAGAAAATATTATTCCTCCTTAACATATCGAAAGTTAAGGTTCTGAAGTTAAGAACATAATTCTTAATTGAACTTTTTTGTAAGTGTTGAATCGTATTTACCTGCGTATTAAAACTATCCAGTGGCTGACGACCATGTTCACCATGCTGCACGCGAGTAGTCACAACAGGGGCAATGGTGCAGTTTTCTTCCACTCGTAGACCTCCAGCAGTACACCTCATGGGAGGCAGTAACAGCGTAGGCCGAGTCGAAGGTGGTGTCGAGGATTTCCTCTGGGGATGTTTCGATTTCGAACTGTTTTTGCGCCGCCATGCGATTCCACTGTCGGACCGTTTTACTTTGGTAGGCAGGCACTGAAAAGAAAAATTAATAAAATGTATTTATTTTACATTTCATTTAATTAATTACACAATGTAATACAGCTGAGTTCTAAGTTATTAGAATTTTCAACAAAAAAGAAATGGGGGAACTGAATTCAGTTCTAAAGATAAGATGACCATCTGCACTAGTGGTCTCCAGACCTGTTTTTTACCGGCCTTTTTGTGTGCCTGCGTGTACATTACTTGTTGCAAATCATCTCTGTATATCTCCCAAGACCATTTCATTAATATGAAAAGAAAATGACAAAATACTTTAACTTAATGGACTGTGATTGATAGGTTACTTTCAGATTCATCTATCTACAAGCGCTTTCAAAAGAAATCCCCCCTTAAAAAAAAGCAATTTATAAATATTGAGCCAATGTTCCCCTTTCTTTTTCTTTAATCGTTTATTTGCTGATTAAATCTAACAAAAATAAATGAATTTATTGAAAAACTTTTTTGAAATCAAGACAGAAGAACCGGAATTAGAGATTCTTGATCTCTGATACATCACCTTAAAACCATGTACAAGGATAAGAATTTTTGGAATTTGGTTGAAAAGAAAAGCTCCCATCCTTAGTACAGCATACAAAATAAATTTCACTTATTTACATTTATTCTTGACTACGGATATTAAATTAAATTTAGCCCTATTTTAGTTAGTTTACGTTACCGTACAGGGTTTTTCTTATATGTTTCTTCGCACACAATATATATCACTATACTCAGATATAAATTTTAGCTCCAGGAAGATAGTACACCGATATATCATAAATCTGTTCATTAATAAAAAGTGGTTCGGGATACGAATAATTTAGGATTTGGTAGCCATTAAAATATTATTATTATCTGGTCTATTGTGAGTTGAAATGCCAGTTAGGAACATTTTCGGGCGAATAATGAAGGCAGTTACAACCAGACGAACGAGAATTGATTAATGTTGATTTATGTCAAAAGCTGCAATCAGGAAAACACATGTAATGTTTTTCGTGATTAAAGTTTTCAGGGGTTAGAGTTTGAACTCTAAAACATTTAAATATCATCATAATATGCTCACGAGAAATGCCACTTCAGAAAGTTCAACATATTGATTGAAATGAGAGAGAGAAGAAGGAGGAGGAGGAGAAGGAGGCAGTTTTCGTTATTATCTATATGCAAATGAGAAGAGATCAAGATTCCCCTTCCCCCAAAGAAAAGGTATAAATAAAAAAAAATATTTATTTTTATTGCAAAACGGATTTATTTCCCTTCCTCACAGAAATTTCTTAATAATTTAAAAGAACAGTTTGATAGACAATTATATCAAATCACACATCGTTTTAATGTTAAAATATACTGAAATTAGATTGAAATACGTATTCAAAATTAAAAGGATGCCCCCAAAATGGGCAGAAAGAAAGTTTAATTGGCAGTAAATTATAGCAGCAGATAATGCAGTTATTTAACAGATGGCAAACTTTTGTACATACGGATTACCTTTCTCAAATTACCTTTCTTGAACCATCTGCAAACTGAAACACCTACAAAATACAGCTTTAATATCTTTGCTTTGAAAATGTAGTTTTAATATTTTTCTTCGTAAGGGTTAAGGCCTTAAACATAATTTGTCTATGACAAATTAGCCTTGCGAAACGGGAAGTTCATTAAAAAACAGTTTTCTTTTTTAGCTAATTTAAGGTGAACAAAAGTATGAAAATCGATACATAATTCAGGAAACAGTAGTAATAGTAATAAATTTTACTAATCTTGCTAAGAATTCCAGGAAAGGTCCTTAAAAACCATCTCTCAAAGCATATGACAAAGTCAGGACTTACATTTCTCGCCTCTCCTTGGCAATGCATTCTGCATTTTCTTTTACCACACTTTAACAGTCATGAAAATATACATCCAGGTTTATATTTAATTGTATTTGATAATACAAAAAATGATAACCCTTATGTTACACTATTTATACTTTACTGAAACTACTCCATATAATTTACAGTCATACTTAAAGAAGAGAGATATTTATAATATCTATTCTATTAAAAGTAAATTTTTGTACGCTACTTAAAGAAATACGATATAAATACTTTGTTTGACTGATTAAATCTGCATAGGAATTTATAAGCTGGATATTAAGTTTTTATACGTTTATTTAGATCATTCTGCGTTAAATTATGTATTAACTCAATCGTACGAGATTTGTGTTCCAAGGCTAATTTGTCATTGCAGATTTCATAAACTAATCCAACTTTTTTTACAATAAAATTTTTTGTCAGAGTATTATATTGATATTCTTACGGCAACGGTTACTGGATGAGGATGATCCAAAGATTGGCAGTACATAAAAAATGTAATAGGATTTTATTTGAGAAATACAGCCTTATATAAAATAAATTTTCATATTCTTAGTGTAACTATAAAAATGTCTCTGTTAAGCAAATATAATATTAAAATATCCAAGCTAAATTTCAATTGTATATGGAGGAAAAACATTTTATGCTTTTACATCTCTTTATCAGATATTTAAAAACTCATCAATTTCTAATTGAAGACGTCATCTGTTAAGTTATTTTTTTGCATTAAATTTTACCTGATATTAAGAAAAGAAATAATAAACATTTTTCTGCTAAAACCTAAAAACCTGAAGACTGTTTGCAAAGCTGAGGACACGTTTATTAATTGAAAATAGAACTTATTATTTAGAAGTGCTCTGGAGAGTCAAATTTATATATTAAATTATAAATAATGGTAGACAGGGAAAGAAAAGTCGTACTGCTATATTTTACATATCTGCTTATATATGACACAATTTACTTCAATATTTTTTCAAATACTTGAAAAATCATTTGTTAAGCTAATATTAAATTAAAGGTTTATATTACGATAATTTTGTAAAATCCATGTAAAGAACAGGAATATAAAACAGTCAAATAAATTCACATATTAAATTAAGCAAATTAAAGAATAAGTATTTTTAAAAGGATGATTTGTAAAGCATATTTGTTTACAATTTTTCATTGTATACCTTACCTTTGCCAAAGAATACTGAATCATTAAAATAAATAGAACTCGGCATCAAACTTATTAGGTCTATGACTTGTTTTCATCGAAACAACCCAAGGATATCAATTAGCGAACTCAACATCCTTCTGAGGACGTAGAATCGCTGGACAAACGCATCAGTATCCGGTCGTCACATGCACTGACAACAGTAATTTGCAACAGAACACACTTAAATCTTGCACTTTGTGCAACCTAGATGACATTTTTACACACGAGATAGCCAGTACAAGGTTATGACAAATAGAAATGTACCGAAGTGAGACATATTTGTCAACCACCACTCTGTTTGGGCAATAAAAATATTGCAAATATGATGTACTTACTTGGCTAAGTTTATTGAACTAAAACGGTCTGCACAGTGACGGAGGTGCTATGAGATTAAGGGAGAGTTAATCTCCTTGCGTAAGTGTCTGTCTCTTTTCCCAATTTTCATACTCGACTGACTTCAGGCAGAGAAAGTGAAAACGCGATTTTCACATGATTTCCTGTTAGAGACTGCCTTTCTACAAATGACGGTTTTTTAACAGAAGATTAAGATATGGTATCAGTCGAAAATTTTAAACGGTTTTCTCCTTATCTTAAAAAAAAATTCTCGAATAATTTGGGGGTAATATTGTGCTAAAAAAAGGTATATTATTTGTACTTTCCTTCCGGTTTTGAGGATACACAAGTTTGCTTTATGTTAGCCATAAACATTCTGTTTATGCAACGAGAAGAAACATTTATATTTTATCTACAATAGTGTACAATAGTTTATCTACATTTAATATTAAACGCAGATATCCCAAATTAGTTCCTAAACAGAAACTCTACTGCAGGAAAAAAGAAAAGAACTGGAAGAATTAGCTACTTTAAAAAAGTAAATATTTTCCACTTAATTCGAATTACAAACTAATAACGTAGTATTTATTACACGGTGAAAAACTTAGCAGAGCATTGATTTGTCCCATTTGTTCACTCTTTTACAGTAAGAAAGTATAAAAGTTTTCTGATAAGGATTACTGTCATATACTTAATTTTTTAAATGAGATGATATCTATTAGCAAGCAATGAAGAATACTCATGTATATATGTACGCATGTTCCCTCGCACTGTAGAAAAATGGCAACACCTAGCGCCACTAAATTTTAAACCCGCATGGTCCTTCCATACAAACACGCGCGCTTCAAAGCCGGAATTTTAAATTTGTTTTTATTATTTGTTTATTTATTTATTTCATATTTTGTGGGAATTTAATGAGAATTTGATTAAGAATCTACTACAAACACAGATACGAGTTTTGGATAAACACCCTTATTTTCCCACACCTCATTTAAATTAACTTAATCATCTTCACACAAATCAAAAATCATTTTAAATATTAATAGCAATAATAATAAAAAAATCTGAAATGTTTCAGATTTAAACGGTAGCCTAAAAGAACTTGTCAAGGTTTATTTATAACTGGATGGCTCTAAGTACAATTGTTTTTCCACAATGCGAGAAGTATGCATACATTCATGCAGATTCTTTATTATTTAATTTCTTTAAATGTAATGCAGAGCGATAATATTTGGTGGCGACAATTTTAAACGTGATATGCGTTTATAGTGATTCAACGCAAAATGCCGTTTCGAGACTAATATCCCATTCCGGACTAACGTCCCTTGTGGGCTAGTAATATTACTTTAATTATTCACGTACGCACACTGAAAATATAAAGCATAATTAAACGTTTATGATTTTTCAAAATTAAAATTAAATAGTAACGTCTTTTTTAATGAAAACGTAATCGTTATGATCAGCAACAGAAAGCAATACTGTGGTTAATAAAGCAACAGCAATTTGAGCGAATGACGGCTATTGTTAACTTCAGAATAGATCGATTTATGTGGCGAACCAAGCATTTTTTTTTTAACATTTCTGCCTTTACGTACAATTTCAGGTGAATAATTAGGAAAAGCGTTGTCTGCTGTCCATTGAAAGAGCAATAAAGTAGCATTATATGACGAGAGAGTCTATAAATCAGATTTTCTCTGACTGAAAATGAACGCAAGAAAGGCTACTTAAAAAGCAATTAATTTAACCTGGAGATAAAAGAAAATGAACACAAGAAAGGCTACTTAAAAAACAATTACTTTAAACTGGACATAAAAGAATATATTATGAAAGCAACGAAACGGTCTAGAATATATTTATTTTTGATAGAGATTGTTAATAATGCTCGCATATAATGAATTTAATGGTGACTTTGAGAAATTTAGTACGGCATTAATGTGGATCGCTTCTGCTAGTGACATATAATTGCCGAAGCGTTTAAAAGTAACGAATGAGGTGAAGAACGCCTATACACTTTTTTCGTAAGATTTAAAAGTTAAGGATCAGTTTGAGTCATACTTTTATTTTTTCAGCACCACTAAGTTTCTTATGCATTATTCGCCAGAAAATTGGTTCATAAGTTGCGAACTGCCATCGACTTGCAATGGAATATCGACTCAGAGTCTGCACGATTTCGCAAAGAAAGAGCATAAATAATTCTGTATCAGTCCTGCATAACTAACATTAAAGGCAAACAGTTTTTGCATCAGTTCTGCATAACAGACGTATTTATAAGAAAGCGTCTTAGTAACTATTCTAATGAAACAAAATAATGAATGCACGTAATAAAAGTTTAACATAAATTAGCACGTATACTCTGCACGGAAAAAAAGGGGGGTTACAGTTCTGTAGGTCCCATTCTACTGAGCCGATTGACCGAAATTTAACTTGTGTTTTTCATGTCTCGAAAGCGCTTCTTAGAATATACATTAGATTTCAAAATAATATATTGTTCTAACTTAGATATTTTGATCGGACATTTTTCTGAAACAAGGTTTCTATTTTTCTCCATATTTCGATTCTAAGTCTCAAATTATTTCCAAATATTAAATTTTGTGAAATTATGTCAGAAACTTACCGAGCAATTCAAAAATTTATCTTGCCGCACTTTTTACAGTTTGCGCCAAGAATAATTAACTAAGCGAAAATTTTAACTTATTTTCCTTTACCTTTCGCTGGGCACGAAATAAAGTGCAAAAACACATTTGGCGTTATTATCGCTTATAACAATAATATGCCAAACTTCAAAAGGTGCCTATAAATGTTAAAATATTATAAAAATTCCTACACTAAAACCATTTAGATCACGGTGATCTAAACTTTTTGTGACAAGGTTACCCGCTTAGGTTTTTTCATGAAGCTTCTAGGCTGTAAGTTACGTGCAAAAAATTAATTCGAATTACAAAGGGTTCCGTAAAAATATAATGGAAGAAAAAACATTATAAATAAACCTTAAAATTAAGACATTATAAATTTAAACAGTTTGTTGCTTTATATTTTGCGACACATATAATAAAAGCAAACACACTAACAACAGACGGTAAAATTAGGTATTAAAATCGTAGCGATATAGGCGATCCGTATAAATTAATCGTTTGTATAAATCACGGATTTAAAGCTCCATATAAATTGAAACATTGATAATTCAAGCGAAATATATATTTTTTATTTGTTCTTTACTTGCAAGAACAGTTTACTTTGTAAACCTCCAAAAACTGGCTACTTAGGCGGCTGCCTATATCACCTATGCTTGGAGTCGGATCTCGTAACTACTATCAAATGAAGCTTAGAACTATGGAAGAAATACTCAAATTTCTCTGCTGAGCAAAATTTAACATTCTTCGGCAATATCTTAGTTCCTCAGATGGGAATGTTGAAAGATGACGCGTTATATTTTACATTTCATAATTTCATATTTGATTAAACTGAATTGTTAGACATTTGTAAAGAGTATCATTTTTAAGCGTAGCTTAATTCTTATAGTTAACGAAAAATAAATAAATAAATAAATAATAAATGAATGAATGAATAAATCTTTATATATATAAACGGCTAAAGTGTGTGTCGCCGATAGTTTATTGTTGCCACTCGGAAAAATGAGCGCGGAAATTAACGTTTTCGCAGTTTTTAATTAATATCTCGGCTACGCGTCTCGAATTTCAATTCGGCGCCAATCCGTAGATATTCGAGAAAAAAGAATTTGGCACGCAGCCAAATCCCTCTATTAGGGAAAACCCAAGGAAGAAAGTGGAGAATGTAGGGTAAACGTAGGGGAAAATTAGTTTTTAATTAATATCTCGGCTAATTAAAGTCCCAAGAAGACGCGAATGGTCAAAATGGCGTGCCACGGAGCTGCGGAATCCAACGCTGTGCTTCGCTAAGCCCGGGAGCCAGCCGTTTCAGAGGAGATGATGTTACTTCACCCCATATATATATATGCGGCTTAAGTGTCTGTTTGTCGCCGATATTTACTGATTGCTTGCGTAACTGTACTAGTCAATGGGCTGAAGTTGCCACGGCACAAGGTTACCGTTTCAACTGAGATGTAGACCATTTCCTGTAAAATTCGCCTTTGCTATGACCATCAATAAGTCTCAGGGCCAAACGCTTTTGCGCGTTGGCATTTTTTTACCTGAGCCTGCATTTGACACGGTCAACTCTATGTTGCCTGTTCAAGAGTTTGTGAAAGAACGGACGTAAAATTAAAAATAATTGATGGTCTTCTGCAAGGCGAGTTGAAAAATCATGGAAAGATCTACACAAGAAATGTTGTGTACAAAGAGATCTTTGACATGTGAATTAACATTTCATTATTTAAATCACCTTTATAGATTGAGCTAGCGATGGCTCTTAAGAAATGTACCGCCAGTGGTTTCATTCATTGCACTTCTAAGCAAGTAGAAGGGGGTAGCCCGTGGGGCAGTAAGCAAAGGGACGTCCTCGCCGCCTGTCCTGGGTAATTCAGTTTAAATTAGCAGACACTTTTGCACAAATCATTTTAATTACAATCTATAATATCTAGAACAGCTGTCATTTCGTATGACAGCCGGGCATTCTAGTAAATAAATAAATAAATAAATAAGTGAAGGACAGAGAGATACTTCGAAATTCGCAAGCCCAAAGTTACGCGATTTCTTACTTTACAAATTAATTTTTGTAATTAATTTGCATTTAAAATTGTCAGTGAATAAGAAAATGGTGATAAAAAGCGTTATTCTGCATCTATATTCGAATTTTAAAAGAATTAATATGCACCAAAGCATAATAATTTGCACTAAAGGCTCTCAAATTCCATATCCCTCTTAAAAATTGAAAGCAAGTTATAATTGTGTTCACAGATATGCAGTTATTTCTATGTTTATATATCACTGTTCTATGTTTATTCCACCGAAAAAGCAAAGAGAGGCGTTTGATATTTTTTATTTCTCCTTTTATCCCATTGTCGCAGTTAAAAGGCTATTTAAATTTATACGGTGCATGAGCATTAACTTAATTAATTTTCTTCGTCTCAGCGAACTCGAGGTCGCAGAGAAACACTTCATATATAATCTCTATCCAGGCTCTTTCATGCTCAAAATCTTATTTCTATTTACGGACACCTATAAACTTTGCAAGCCCGTGTCATTCTCTGTGACTGTTAACTTTAATACCGAAAGAAACATTACAGTAACTTGTCAAAGTAAATAAAATCATGAATTAGCTTCACTGACCTACTTAGCTATAAAACTAAAATTCTTGCAGAAATCACGCGGTATCTTCCGCAACAGATCTACGCCCCGATAGTTTTGTTTCTAAAACGTTAATTGTTTGTTTGCTCATTTTTCTTACAGAAAATATTGTTAGTCCTACCAAGTCTTATTCCAATGTCACGGCTAGATCGATAACTTTAAACGTGTTTTTTCTTGCTGAATTTCCGCTTGGCAGAATATACTGACCTCGTTCACATCCTGGCGAAAAATAATCTTTGTTCCTACCCCCTAGTACAGAGCAGAAGTGATGAAGATCTCACATGCTGTTGGGGGTTTTTCCAATTACCGTTAGAATACCGTTGCAATAAAAGTAAAACATTCGCAACTGATGACACGCAAAGCGATGTTAGTTCTAACTCGATAAGAAAGTTTCCGCATTCCGTACTGTCTTTCACAAATCGTCGCTTTTGATGGCAGCTGTCTCTATAGTCTGCACGAAAAGTTTAAGCACTAACAGGATCTATCAGTAAAATTAAATGGGAAGGTATAAAAATTAATGAAGAGTATAAAACAATGAAACAATTACACTACAATGAATAAAATTCATAAAACCTACATAAAAACAATTATTTTGCGATTGCAGAAAACTGGTATAAGATATTTTTTCCCTCTTTTCCGCATGCCTTCCTGGTGTAATTAAAAGCATACGCGACGCGTATTCGAGATGTTCACGGTTCGAGTCCTGGCGAGAGCACTAACATTTTTCACATCGGCTGCTTCATAAAAAGCTAATGAGTCTCCAACGTCTGGTATTCTTAGCAAGCATAAACTAACTAAACGTCTATAGACTGTGTAAGGAATTATCCTTAAGTACGGAAAAGTCCAAAGAAAGGATATAAAGGACCTTTTATTAACTCAATATAACACACGACAAGGACTCGTGCTTACAAAAAATAACACTTTGGGCTTAGCTCAAAAGGTAACAAGTAACTTAAAATAGACTAGAATTAAGTTAACTTAAAGGCTTTTCATAAGTCATTTAATGCGCAGGCAGGCTCTGACTCGTAAAAGCCGGTATAACCAAGCTTAATGGCTAGAAGCGCTCAATGTCACAGAAATCTAATCGCTAGTAAATTAAAGCTAATATCTATCTATATGATTTCTTGATATCTGTATGATGTTTAAAGCTTCACTGACCTACTTAGCTATAAAACTAAAATTCTTGCAGAAAACACGCGGTATCTTCCGCAACAGGTCTATGCCCCGATAGTTTTGTTTCTAAAACGTTTAGAAACAACACTTTTCATCAGCATTATTTTCTAAATTGGGAGTGCTAAATTTTGATGATATAATGCCAGGAAGGCTTTTGATGTTAAGATGCTAGATGCCAGGAATACGGAGAAATAAGGAATTTAAAAGTATTCGGATCATATACAAATATTTCAGTTTTAAAAGCTTTTAGCTTTGATCGAAGTTATAATGGTGGTATTCGGAAGCGTACGCACATTGTAGAGTTGAAGTGGCGTGGAAAGGTTTTTGTTATAAAAGAGGAGAAAACATAGTTGGAAATCTGATGGCAAGGGCAGAAGAGGGTTAACAAACTCTAAATTCCGGCATCCGGAGTACTTTGGTCAAAATTGTAGCTTAAGAAGAAACTAATAACGTGGCCTAAAAAACAGCAAAATGACAACAACCCAGCTTAGATGACAAGTTGACAATTAGCCGCGATTCAAACCAAAAGTAGTCATTAACTTTGAGTTACATTATTCTCATTATTAAGAGCTGACCTCGTAGCCCATGTTAGTTTCAACAGAGATATAAATGGCAATAGGCAACGTTGCACCTCATTTTCAAATTAATGTTCAGAAATTTATTGATCTTGAGTTTTGTATGGAATTTAAGGTGAGCGTCTACGTACACACACAACATTTTTCAACAGCATTATTTTCTAAATTGGGAGTGCTAAATTATATTTTGTATTCATGTATAAATTCAAGCAAGCACAATGACCAATTCATTTTCCCTTTTTTTGCCCAAAAGGAACGTTAGTCCAGAATGGGATATTAGTTTTGAAACGGCATTTTGTGTTGAATAACTATAAGCGGGGTATCACTTTTCAAATTGTTGCCCTTTATTATACTTAAAGAAATTAAATAATGAAGAACCTGCATGAATGTATGCATATTTTCGCATTATGGGGAAAAAACAGTACCTAGAACTATAAGGTATTTCTCCCACTTACCTAGCGTACCTTCGTGGTGTAACGGTAGCACGCTGGGCCGGTATTCCAGAGGTCCGTGATTTGATTCCCGGCGAAGACGGCTGCATATTTTTCATCTTTTCTGCTTCCAATTAACCTAATGACTCTACAGAACCATCAAATTTTAAATAATGTAGGCTCCACCCGAACATGAACACCTGAAAGCCCGAATTTTGAATTTCGAATTTGTTTTATTATCTAGTTCGTATTTTGGCAAATTTTTAATTTACAGACTCAACGATTTCAAAGTGTGCAGTGATACCACTGCCTGTTTTGGGAAAAAAAAAAGAGAATTTCATCTCCAGCGTGCCATAATCTTTATCGAAAATTTTAAAGATGTGTTGTTTTTAAATATTTTGAGATTTTGTAGTTGAACCGAATTTTATGCGGCATAAGCGTCAAGAAAATGATATAATAAATAAACATACAAAACGCTAATAATAAAAAGACAAAAAAATTTCTTTTGTAAAGTCCTGTTAGTAAGAAAACTGAACATTGATATGATAAACTGAGAAAACTCTGGGGGGGGGGGAAGTGTATGCCAACACTTAACGCTATGCATCGGGAATTCTAAACTATACAGCAATGTTGCTTTTGAAATTTTGTAAATTTTGCTCTTGAATTGTATATTGCTTAAGTGCGAAGAAAATGATGCTTAATAATAAAGCTAAAAAGACAAAAAATAAAAATACAATTAAAAAATCTGAAAGGTTTCAGATTTTAAATTACGTCCAAAGGGGCGTTTTTTTAACGTTTTGTGTATTACCTTTATTTATAATACAGTTCCTTTATTTTTATACAGTTCAGTAGCAATGTCGCAAAATAATTTTAAAATGAGCATATCTTTAGAATTTCCGATACACATTTCCACGCCCGCTGGAAATAAAAAGGTTTTTTTATCCCCGCCGTAGAGTGTTGCCATTGCTCGCTTTGAAATCCTTGAGTTTGTTACTCAAAAATTCGTTAAAGTTTTACAAATATGAAATCGATAATAAAACAAATTCCATATTTCAAATCTGGTCTTCCACATGCCCATATTCGTAGGAGGATGATGTCATTCAAAATTCGATGGCTCTGTATGTACCGTTGTTTTATTACAATGCGAGAAACAGACATACATTTTTGCAGATTTTTCATTACTTAATTTCTTCAGATATAACGCAAGACACTAACATTTGGTGGCAACAGTTTGAAAAGTGAAACGGACATTTATAGTGATTGAACGCAAAATCGCAAAACGAAAACAATAGTCCTTCAGGGACAAAGCCCCTTTGGACTAAAAATGGGTTAACCTGTAGACTGGTAGACAGTAATCTCAGAGAAAACGTAAAAGACTTTAACAAACCTTTTTGGGCGACCGTTAAAAATCTTATTATTATTATTATTATTTTCCTTTAAAGCTTTTGATGCTGTCAAATTCAATTTTATGGTCAGATTTAGTTGTGAAAGAAGACTCTTTGATACAACTGTCAGCCTCTAATTTGCATAAAAGCACAGATTTACGTTGATAATTTTAAAATTTTACATTGACGCGTTTCTCTTTTAGTTACCTACGTGTTGTTATGATTTAATTCTTCAATAAACCTACCATGAGTACTTTACACTTTTTTTTTTTTTTTTTTTTTTTTTTTTTAAGTTACTCTCGAAATTTCATTAATGCAGTCGTAGAAGGAAGACGTGTATAACTTTCCTTTGGATTTATTTTTATTTATCGGATCATTGTTGAAGGCAGGGTCTATTAAGATAGTATAAATCATGGGCGCGCGTTCTTTGGAGTTCCTCAAAACTCAGTCTACTAAATTTCCTAAAAGGAAAATATATATATATTATTGCATTTTTCTTATAATTATAAAAGGATTTTGCCTTGTTTAAAATACAGATCTTTTTACGGTGCTTTGTGGGCCTAGGCGGTATACTTTAAGATCAATAAAGTACTGTAAGAGCACGAAAATCAGTAAATGCGAAAGATATTTGTAACTGTAAAATATATTAAATGTAATATTTACAGAATGTATTTTAATATAAAATAGATTATATACTATTTATAGAATTTTATATTATATCATTAGCATATTAAAATGTATTTTATCCGAAAGAAATGATTGTACGAACAGTAAAAGCTCTGCGAAGGAAGTGATCGTTCAGTTTTCACGAAATGCTTGTTTCCCGCATTTGAACGGCTCCCACAGCTTGTGAGAAAATTTTTTTCTCACCGTGTTTACCGGTGTCGATTACGAGTGCTGCCTCGGTTTTCGAAAGGTCAAGCCCCCTCAGGCGATCGTTTCAGTTGCTTAAACCTTTTATTTGGGAAAGAATGGAAACGGACGAACATCCCACCCCTCAGTTTGCTTTTTACGCTCCCGTGTTTTTTCACTACGTATTTTATGGACTTTTCCTCGGCTCCAGACGTTAAGTGTGCATTGTGCAAGGAAATTCCAGCCTTTCAAAAATCAGTTCAGTAAGTCTATTTACGTTCTGCTTGGAATGCAAAATCAAGATTTCCTTCGTTCAGGGTGCTGTCGAACTTGGTATTGTTTATTAAGTACATATGTGCTTCTGTAGATCTTCTCCGAAGTCAGCTATAGAACGCAACAAACTTTTATTTGACTTCAAAATCTTTTTAAAAAAATGGTTGTCATTTAACAATACGTTTAAAGCAAAAAGTGATGTCGAGTGGAATGTAACAACAGAAAATATGCTTGATATGATATATGGCCAAGAAGTATGTTCTAAAAATAACTAAAAATTCAAAATCTAATTTTGCATAAAATTTCTCTATTGAGAGAGAGAGAGAGAGATGAGTCTCTTTTCTTCAAGGCCTGCAACTATTCTCCAGAATATTTTTGCATTTTGAAGAAACAAGTCCCGTTTTTCACTATCTCGAAATTCACAGAGCTTTTGCTCAAAGTTAACAATATTCTGAGATTTAATTAGGCATGGATCCCTAACAAATACAGAATTAAGAAACTCACTTTTAGTTGCTTTTCCCGAATTCTTACGAACATCTAAATTTTGACGGCGCTTATATGGTATACAACGAAGGCAACATTTTCCTTATCAAGGCTCACCAAAAACCATTCGCAGTTTTATTTGAACTTACCCATAATATATGACTGTATTGCGGACTATGCGTAAGCATTTATAACCATAAAACCCTCTTTGGAAATGGTTAGATTTCTTTTTAAATTCGTCTTCAAATATCTCTACATATAATAAAAAGAAGAGTCTGTCTGCGTGTGTTTCTTTCGTTCGTGCAGCGCGTAAGCTAATAGACCCAGGGCTACGAAATTTGGTACATATGGTGCATCTAGACAAGAGCCAGTCCACCTCAAAGCGATTTTTTAAGAGTTCGAATGAGATATATAGTCCAAAAGGGCTTTGCCCCTGAAGAACTATTGTTTTCGTTTTGTGATTTTGAGTTGGTTTACTATAAATGTCCACTTTTCAAACTGTTGCTGCCAAATGTTAGAATCCTGCATTATATTTGAAGAAATTAAATAATGAAAAATCTGCGTAAATGTATGTATATTTCTCGCATTGTGATAAAACTACGGTACATAGAGCCATCCAATTTTGAATGACGTAATCCTCCTACGAATATGGGCATGTGGAAGACCAAATTTGAAATTTGGAATTTGTTTTATTATGGATTTCCTATTTTGTAAAACTTTAACGAATTTTTGATTAACAAATTCAAGGATTTCAAAGCGAGCAATGACAACGTTGTACAGAAAAAAAATATTTTTATCTCCAGCGCGCGAGTCTCTGTATTTGAAATTCTAAAGATATGCTCATTTTAAAACTGTTTTGTGATATTGCTGTTGAACTGAATTTTATGGTTTAAGAAGAACGTGGTATTTAATAAATAAATGTAACACAAAAAATGTTAAAAAAAGGCCCCTTTAGATGTAATTTAAAATCTGAAACTTTTTTTATTTTTATGTTTTTTGATGAAATCGCATCAAATCCATAATTCTCACTCATTATATCAGCAACAATGGCAGGCAACCATTGTTGCTGATATCAGCAGTGTTGCCACTCAGAAAAAATGAGGCCGATGTTTCTGTGCAGTTTTTAAATTTAATGTTTCTCTTGGACACTGGACGTTAGACTGACTATTCTTGGATACGGGACGTCTGTGCAGTTTTTAAATTTAATGTTTCTCTTGCATACGATGTTTGTCGAGAGGACGTTTGTTTTTCGGTACATTTGAAAGACAAACGAAGGCTGGCCGTATATCGGCTAGTTGAAAATATGCGAATAACTAACGCTGTATTTCTTAACTTGTCCAATACTGAATAAAACAGTTAAAGTCGTCTCTCCCGCTGCATGACTTCGTGATTTAAGTGGTAGCACGTCCGAGGAGCAGTCGGAAGATTCGAAGTTTGAATTCTGGCGAAGGCATTGTTGATTTTTAATGTTTCCTGCTTCGAAAAATCTGACTAGTAGTCTATGAAGATGTACTTTTACATCAGAAAATAAATGTTAATTAAAATGCCGATTAATGAGATACGGAATCCACACTCTGTCGATGTTTTGTGAATTTAGACTGCAATTTCTTGGTGCATCTGATCGATTTAGTTGAATTTTTGCTAAGGATTATGAAATTCACGTACCATGAGAATAAGTGAGAAAAAATTTTTCTTGAAGGATTTTGAAAGAAGCTTGGCAAATCAACTTGCATCTTACGCAGATGCGATAATAAAACTTTTATCGCTCCTTTTAGGAAGATGAATAATAATTTCGGACTCAATAATTTATCTTCCCTCTTTACCTGTGTCTGCAAGAAAAAATAAGAAAGCGATGGGAGAGTTGGGTTTGACATATCTGGACATATCAAAGCACACGATGGCTATGCCTAAGGAAAGGGATGCCTTCGTGGAAGGCTTTCTATGGGAAATTGATTCATATTAACATGACACATGGGCTAAGCCACGAAAGTCAGTCATACAGCTAGCCAATTCGCCTGGGTTCGAAGCCGGGTAGAACCGCATTCAAAACAAGAAGGATAAAATACAAACGCACGTAAAATGAACAGAAAGGTAGAATTTATTAAGATGTAAATTCTACGGTTAATTTGCAGAATCCAGTGGATTGAGATGTTGTGTGGATAAATATTTCCCCACAGTTGAAGATATCAATTTTCTGTCAATTATTACAAGATATTGCCAAAGGACACAGAAACTGTCACAGAAAATTTTATTTACAATGCTTACGTCATCGCCAAACTTAAAACATTTACTTAGCTCTTGATCTCTGCAACACCTAATCGCAAATTGTTGAATTTTCAGGCTCTTTACACCAGTAAAATGAGGCAAAACACTATTTTTCGAATTTTCATTATTATTATCTTCCCTCCTTGTGCAGTGAAATATTCTTAAAGTTCTGAAGAAACATTTTTTCTCACTTTTTTTGTAAACTTACTCACAAAGGTTGCTCTCTATCTTCTTTATTAACCATTTCACAGAATGTGTTTCTTTTCAGAGTCTGCCTTGTAAATGGGCGACAAAGTCCCACCCTCTCAACTCGTCCTGTCTGCGAAGTGCGCATAAATGTGATAGAGAAAGACGCGCAGGTGGCAAGGCAGGGGAAAGTTGTCAACTTTAAAAACGGCGGGGACAAGGGGAGAGAAAACGGAGAAGATTTAACAGGGGTTAATGCCCTTTCGTACAATGGCGACAAGAAAGACAATTTTACTCACTTCGGTATAGCCAAAAAAGGGTGGAAACATTCCATATTTTCCGAGATATACGGCGATATAAAGAATGAAGATAAGAGATAAGATGATCTGAAGATAAGAGAAGGCGGATTGATGCCGACAGTGATGGGTCGTTTGTGTTTGTACAGACGCATTTTGTTCGCTCTAAAGTTTTATGAATTAAAAATAATTTTGCATTCCATATATGAAGTAGAGGGGATGCCTTTACGGGACAAAACTGCAAAATCTTAAAGCAATTTTCTGCAGAAAATATCATTGCCTGCGTTAAAAATCTGCTAAACTAGTAGGTGTTTATGGGGTAAATTATTAAAAAGAACAAAATCCTAATTTTTTGTTTAAATAAAGGAGAGAAACAGCTGAGAACTTCTAAACATTTAATTTGTTTTACAGTGATACCGTACCCCCCCCCCACCGTGGGGTCGACGTAGAGAACTCTTCGAAGCTACTGGCTAGGATCTGTACTTAGGCAGTCTCGACCGCGGGGGTATACAAATTACGAATCAGTGGTTTTGGAGGTCCTGGAAAGATCCCTTATTGGTCGGCTGTGGGTCTGGTGCGTCCTAGAGCTTAAGGCTCTGGTAGCCCGGGGGGTAGAGTCCTGGGTCCTTGAGCGACGGGCAGCCTGAGAGACTGGTAGGCAGTAAATTGATGACCAACGTCGCTGTATGGCAGTTGGTGTTATTCTTTGGTCAATCCTCTCCAAGCTGCAAGGACAATGGTTGAACCACTGGGCCTGGTTCTGCGGTTGGATTGGCCGCGTAGTGAAGACTGGCAGAACCGTGCATACCACTAAACTAATAGTGATACTTTGGCATACGTCCTCTTTGAGATACATCCAACTCGGTATATGTTCTGTTTGTAAGAAAAAATTGTTATGGTATACGGCGTTTGTTTGGAATATGACTGGAGTTCGATGAGTCACGACTGTGCACACTACACTTGTTTACTTCGTTCGAGATACTGTCCATAAGCATCACTATGCCTGCTGCTACTATTCAATAAACAACTCACGGTATAACACGTCGATGAATTTTTGTGTTTTTCTTGTGCATGTTTTGTAAATTCATTAACAATGGGCTTTAAGAAAGTTAATGAGAAGAATGATACAACGAAGAAAATTGTTAGGATGACTATGGACGTGAAAAAAAGAGGTTATTGAGAAGTATGAAGATGGCATGCGCATCCGGGACCTTGCTATTGCATACAGTATACCGAGTATGATGATGTCTACAATTGTGAAAAACAAAGACGCTATTAAATCGGCTAACGTTGTGAAGGGATGAAATCGATTACCAAAGATCAGAGAGGTCAAAGCATATTGAAAAATTGCTTTTGATTTGGAAAGCAGAAAAACATTAATGCACAGTATTAAACGTAAAGATTCATTTATGTACAGGATATACTATTTTTACTCATCGCATTACATTTAATATTAAATGTTCTTAATAATAACAACACGATTTTTTTATAACCGATTACCTTCATTACTGGAAAAGTTCGTTTGGTAAACCTAAGGAACTAGAACGAATTAATGATGTATTCCAAGGTACCACTGAATGTCGAATAAGCATACTTTACATCATGCAATGGAAGTTAGTTATCTTCCTCCTCCCTAAACATATGTCAACGCCGTGCTGCATGTGTTTGGCTATGTTCTAAGTCTGCGAGTGTCCACGGCTTCTTCTGAGAAAATCTTTAAAATAGGTAGCCTTGAAAAGGCTATTTAGAGGGGACGATTGTAATAGCTGCGCTATTTTTTGGACATGAGCCATAGTTAAAAAAAAAATGACTTTTTTGTAGAAATCCACTCTTGAAGTCCAAGTTTCGAGTCATTTACTGAAAATACCCAAGAACCAAATGCATGTTACCTCTGTTAAACCAACTTACTTCTGAAATTAAAAGCAATGCCGCGTCTGTAAGATGAAGAAGACAGGTCACTTACGGCACCATGAAGTGATGCACTCGTATTATCAACGAGATAGGACTAATCTTCCACGCTTTTCAACAATTCCGGTGCATTCATTTCTGATATATACCCCCAAATTTTGGATGTTATTTTCTATGAAATGCAAACTGCATTTTTTTTTTTTTTTTTTTTTCATTACTATAAAAGTAACATTTGTCAGTTAAAATTAAGGTAAACCCTCACTTGTATCTAACACTGAATCAAAAAGCGGCATTTTCCCTCTCAATCCTGCATTAAAAATAAATAAATAAAAAAATAAAAATTTAAACCAGAAATGTAAATGGTATGTTTGAAAATTTTCTTAACTTTTATTAAAAAAAATGAACAGGAATTCGTACTGGTACAATCTGCCTCGATTTCATAGAATGTGATTAGTTTTAGACTTCGTATTATAATTTTTCAAATTTAGGGTATTCCTCCAGAAAGTTAAGACAAACTACTTAAAAGAACAATGAGGTAATGTGAGCGTAATGTGAAAATACGAACACATGTTCAGCGGAAAGGCTTGGAACTGGGCGTAGTCTCCTGATGCTTGTTTTGCCTGCCCAACGGAAGAGCCACATCCGGCCTTAGGATCTTGAGCCATTTCAAACTTTCAAGATCGAACTGTTTTGTTTTGTCCTCACCAACTCTTCACGTCCGCAGAGTCCTAACTCTAAAATAACTTCCCATCTCGGCCTTCGGCACAAAAGCCTCGAAGTGTTATAGAAAGTAACGCTTCCTTTCTTTTTTTAGGCGGAGAAACAATACTGGGCAATTCGTGGGAACACAAGCAGTAGATTGCGGTTACCGCCATCTGGCGGTCTGCGAAACAGTGGTATTATTAGAGGAAAACCAACACGTGAAAGGAAGTTTTAAAACTGCTTGTATTCTTATATTTTTGGCATTAGTCTTTCTCATTTATTATTTTGTTTCATTTTATTACTCCTATTATTAATTCTTATTTTTCATTTTTGAAGAATTCCTTCTTGAAGAAACGTATAATGATTGATGAACAATTAATGCACGTGAAAAATAATGCAAAACTTATCCCATATTTTGCAATGATGATACACAAAAAAACTTTCCTTATGGAAATGGCAAATTTCGATCAGTTTTGTCCCTTCGCAGATGAATTTATTAAAATCATAATTAGATAAATAAAAATTATTATTAAAAATATTTTTACAAGATTTCATAAAACAAAATGAAAAAGAAGTGCTTTAAGTGACACAACACTTTTAAGTAACACAACGTTAAATTTTTCGCAATGAGGAAAAAAAGTCAGATAAGACGGCGTAACACCACTCGCTGGATACATATATATATACAATGGAATCAGCAAGTTTATCGTGAAAAGGGGAAGAGGAGAGAATTACAGTCGCTGAGACAAAATTTTAAATTACCGCGATATTAACTATGTATTTTAGGAATGAAAATCTCTAAAATAACATTAGATCAAGTTAATGTTTCACGCACATATAAGTGATTACACATTATACAGTGAATATTCGCGACTACCGGAAAAAGCAGTTTTTCATTAAAAACGTTTTAAAAGGTCACTTTTTTTTTTTTAATAACCCAAATTTAAATCTTTGCTGTTATTTTAACCTGTTTTTTCCTGCTGTGCTTACTATGCTTTTCACTGTCTTTATGTGTAAAGAGAATGGACAAAAATTATGGCTTTTAAGTGAACTAACTATATGTCTCAGTCTGCGAGATTTGCTAGTTATTTTTTTTCTTTATTTAATATATTAAATCAGTTTAATATATATATGCTTATCTACGTTCTGTACTCATAAAACTCTGCCTTTTCTGAAACTGAAATTCGCAATCCACTGGCAGGTAGGGAAAATATATAAATATTTTTGTATGTAAGGGAAGTATGTGTATGTTAAGGGAAGAGTTCCAGAATATTTTTTTAAGAATAATAATAAGAAGAAAGGGGAAAAAAAGAATGGTAACATTTCTCCCTCGTAACTCATCAAATTCAAATGAACCGTGAATTATTGCTTTAAAAGATAGATAGATAGCTGTATCAGAACATATGAGCACTTTTCTACGTTTTATAGTTGGAAGGGGTGGATGCTACGTTGGCTAAAGTGGTGGAAGGAAGGAAGAACGACAATACCTTGTGATTACATAGTATAGTGGAAATTTTCGGTTTCCTGTTTAATGTTTTTCCGCATTCGCAGTTACTTTAATTGTACGTTCATGTATTTGAAAAGTTTAAGAAATTCAGTTCTATACTTGATGAACATATAAAGTAGTTAGTAGGCAAAATTTTAAAAACTACGTTATAACTGAAGTATAGGAAGTCATTAAATAATTCTTACTCCAGTTGTAAGTATCCATTTTGCTGACTTGATATGATTTCGAGAATAAGTTTAATTGGATTTTAATTTATTTCTAGTTCATAAAGAACATCAGTTTTCAAAGCCACATTCTAGTTTAAAATTGAATTTGATATACGAAAATGAGTTATTTTCTAAAATAATCTACTTTTGAAAAACCACGGAACTCAAAGAAATGCATCCGAATTAAAATAAAAATTCGAAATTTATTACGAAAATTGAAATGGAAAACTAATGTGATTACAAACAATCATTATTTAAAACCAGTAATCAAACGCGAAGCTTCGATGACTTCTCTTTTATACGTTGCAAAGATTCACTTTGCACTCGATTTAATTACACTTACATTGCAAGAATTAAAACTAGATGGCAATATATGAAGAATGAGTTCCCGAAGACACCAGACAAGAGTGCACCGATTCAACACAATCGATCTTACCAGAACTTATCGTTCAAGATCTTGGAGGAACCCCATTGAAATTTAACGGAGATCTTTACCAGAAAAGGGCAACCTTTTCTCCCCTAAGAGGGGCTGGTAGGCTTTTCCTTCCAGCATGACCTCGATTTCAGGCCATTGTCCAGATACCCTACAATACATATCCAAATGATCCTCCCCCCTCAGACTTTCCTCCATCTTTTCGTTCTCTGTGGCGACGGTGGGTGGGTATACAGGGAGAGAGAGTCAATCCTTGGAAAGATGAATTTTTTTAGGAGTGCGCTGAACCATGTCTGTTTCTAAGGCTCAGTCAGGTGCCAGGGAATTTTAGATAAACGTTAACTGTTAGAAGAGATTGGTGCTTCACAGCGTACAGAAATGCGTACTCCTCATATAACAGTAAGCATATTAATGTTACTTCTAAATTATTTTCCACGTGAATACCGTTCTGATATATAAGTGTGATAGCAACTATAAAGCAATTTTATTTGGATATCTTCAAACACGAGCTTATAGATAGTAACTTATTATGGGACAACAAATAAACACGACAAATAATTTATACCTCTAGATTTCAGAAAATTTCAGCCTTCTGCTCTCAAAAGAAAAATAAGAAAATTTTCAGGAAATGTATTATCAGTCTGAAGCAATTTTTTAAAAAATATTAAATTAATTAAAAATGTAAGTCTTTTTTCCCCATTACATTTGATGTATACATGTATCTAAGCCACAAAAGTAAAAAACCTGATAAGTAGCCCTTTTCTTACAGTTAAATTAATATTTTCCTCAACACCGCGGATATAAGTTTGTACATTTTAACATACATACAAAACTAAATGCACTTTTTTACTTACACACATAAATATATATGTATATATTATGGGATTGAAAAATTTAATTAAAATTTTGTAAAAATAATTTAAATACCCCTTCGTATCCCTTTCAAAATTGTGGTTATTTAATACTTTTCAACATAATTACCCCGTTTGTCAATGCATTTCATCAAAGAATGAATCTATTCTCCGCTACGCTCAATACCAAAATGATCTTTTTCCACTAGAACTTTCGGAATAGATGTCCTTACAATTACACCTCATTTTCCTTATCTTGTATCAGATCAAGATCTCTACATCAGAGCCATAAGGCATCCTGAAACAGAAGAATCACAGACGAAATATAATTTTCGCGAGCGTTTCTAAAACGGTGCCACAGTCTGGACATCGATACCAGGGGAAATAATCTCAAAAAATTTAAAGTAACTTTATTTAAAAAAAAATATTTTTTTAACTGATTTAGTATCAAAAATATTTCTTTGAAACTGTTGTGAAACTGATTAGTTGTATCTTACAAATATTAAAAACAAATCTCTTCATTTTGATGTACGAGGAACAGATGGCGTTGGCTATCATTGAAGTAAGAAGGGAAAAAAGGTTTTTCCCTTTCGACCTCGTGACGTGAACCGATTAATATGTGTAATAACTTTAGGGGCCAGAAAAATCTCCCGAAAATTGTTAAATAATGTATATATTTTATAGTGTAAATAGAATATAATTAGATAAATGAACTTCTTAGAGTTTTTATAACAATTCAACATCACACTACCCAGGTAAGTGAGCAAGTTTTCTCTTTAGTTTTTCTGGATTGCTCGGTATCTGGGATGAGTGAAGGAAGTATTTTTATTTTAATGATATTTAATGATAAGACTAAGTTTTAGTAATAACATAAAGTGGCGTTCGAGACAGGATTTTAAGAAATAAACTTAAAAAAAATTATTTTAATGGTTATAGATAGTTTTGATGTATTAAAGTTTTAATTAAGTTTAAATTCGAAACTATTTTGTAAAGCATTTCGTTTTATTTTGAAAGTTAACTATGGAAGCTTTAAAGGCTCTGAAACTTAAACGGGCAGGTTTACGCACTTCTTTTGCAAAAACTGCTAATATTTTAAAAACGGAGTTAGTAAAAGAAGATTTTTCTGTAGATTTAGTACGAGATAAACTTACTAAACTACAAAATGTATATTCAGATATAAAAAATGTAGATGATAAAATTCTTGATTTGTTAACTCAAGACGGGAAAACTTTAGAGGATGATGTTACTAAAGAAATCGAAAGTCGCGAGGTGTATTCTGATGATTTCATAACACTAACTCGGCAAATTAATGAAAAATTGCAATTTTCAGATGAAATCAATTTAGAAACAAGACCAAATGATGGTGCTGGTATTTGTTGTATGTAGTAAGATTAAACAGTATAGACTTCCGAAAATCGAACTTAAGCAGTTTGAGGGGGAATTGATAAATTGGCTACCGTTTTGGTCGCAGTTTGAGAAAATTCACACTGACCCTGATTTATATGAAAGTGACAAATTTTCCTATTTGATTCAGTGTATGAAGCCCAGATCACGTGCTAAAGAATTTATTGAAAGCTATCCGGTGACTTCGGAAAATTACGATAAAGCTGTTTTAGCTTTGAAGGAACGTTTTGGGAAACCTGAATTATTAGTAGAAGTGTATGTTAGGGAACTAATTAAATTGATTGTTTCTAATGTGAGGGCAGATCACAAGGATAAATTACCTCTTGATAAACTGTATGATAAAATTGAAGCTCAGTTGAGAGCCTTAGAGTCTTTAGGTCTTAAATCGAGCGAAAATACATCGTGGTTATTTCCTATGGTGGAATCGTGTCTCACAAAGGATGTTTTAAAGGCGTGGCAAAGGAGTTCACTCTTTAACCAGCCTGACGGAACTGATCTTTCTCGCCTTACCAACTTGATGAAATTTTTAAAGTCTGAAGTGGAGGATGAGGAGAGATTAAAATTGGCGCGTAATGGACTCGATTGTGTTAGTCGTAAAGAAGGATATCATGATAAAGCAAAGAGGGAAACAATAAATTTAAATTTAAGAAACAGGCAAATGTTCCCACTGCCACAGGTTTTCTTACAACTAAAGAACATGCATGTATTTTTTGTGGTAAAATGCATGATAGTAAAAATTGTTACGATGCACGTTCATTATCTCTTAATGAAAGGATTTCTAAAGTTAAGGAGAAAAAATGCTGTTTAAAATGCTTGGAACTAAATCATATGGCAAAGTTTTGTAAACAGTTTGTTAGGTGTTTTGCTTGTGGTAAATCACACTCAGTTATTTTGTGTCTAGACATTAATAATGAAACTGAACCTCCTACAGAAAAACCAGAAATAGACATCATACGTATGGCTACAGCCAGGCAAACTTGTACCGCTGACGTAGCTTTAATGACTTTATGCGTAAGAGTAGCGGGTGTCAAAAAGCATAAAGATGTTAGAGTACTCTTAGATTGTGGTTCCCAGAAATCGTATATTTTGAAATCATTAGCCACTGAATTGGGGTTACCAATTATTTCCAAAGAAAATGTTGCTCTTACTTTATTTGGAGGTGCCAGAACTGAAGCAAAGTTGCATAACAAATATCGGGTAAAATTATGTTCAGCCAGTCCGCGTAAGTATTCAGATCTAGAATTTGAATTTTTAGATCAAGACATAATATGTGGGGATATACCTCGGGTACCCAAGGGTCCGATATTAAAAGAATTAAAACGAAACAGCATCTGGTTGTCGGATTTGGGAGCAGATTGTCCAAAAATAGAAATGCTCATCGGTAGTGATATTTATGGAAAAATTCTCACGGGATCAATAAAACAATTAAAAGGAGGACTAGCAGCAGTCTGTACGAAACTTGGTTGGACAGTTTGTGGTGTATCGGAGGAATTTGTTAATCATAAAGATAAAGATGCTTCCATTTTGTGTGCAAGTTTAGTGGGCCACGACTTTAAAATCTCCGATCTTTGGAGCTTAGAAACGATAGGAATATTAGATGCTTATCAGAATTCAACTAACGCTGCTGAGGAAGAAATTGCCTACGAACCATTTTTTCTTTCCAGAAACGAAGATGGTCGTTATTGTGTCGGATTACCTTGGTTAGCATATAACGTAGAATTGCCATCAAATCGTCATGTAGCAGAAAAAAAATTGTTCAGTGTCACCCGAAAACTCAAGTCTTTACATAAATATGAAGAATATGATAGAAGTTTTAATGAATGGATGGAGGAGCGTGTAATTGAAATAGTACCAGACGATGAACTGAATTCTAAAGGGCACTACTTACCGCATCACCCAGTATTTAAACCAGACAGTGTCTCAACTAAGATAAGACCTGTTTTTGACGCATCATGTAAAGTTAATAGATCGCCCTCCCTTAATGATTACTTAGTAAAAGGACCAAATTTAATAGAAGAAATCCCTTCAATTTTGTTAAGATTTAGAGAAAAATGCTTTGGTGTAATCTCTGATATCCGGCGTGCATTTTTACAGATTGAATTACGGAAAGAAGATAGGGACTTTTTAAGATTTTTATGGTGGGAGAAAGAAAATGTGCTGAAGGTTTTCCGCCATACGAGGGTAGTTTTTGGAGTAAAGTCCAGCTCTTTTCTATTAGGAGCGGTTATTTCAGTTCATTTGGCACAAGTATCAAAGGAACAAAGTTCTATTGCTCAGAAATTAAGTAAATCTTTTTATATTGATAATTGTGTGACTTCTATTGATAACGAAAAGGAGCTTGTGAATTTTGTGAAATATTCTACTGAAATATTAGCTGAAGCAAAAATGGACTTACGTATGTGGACCTATGGCCCAGTAGAAAAAGATGTGGAACTAACCCAAATTGCTTTGTGCACTGAGTCCACAATGGAGAATTCTGTACCAGTTTTAGGGATTATGTGGGACAGAATAGAAGATAACCTTTATATTGAAATTAAGACTGTATTGGTTTCGGACAATTTGTATCAAAGATAGGTTTTGTCATTAACGCAGTCAATGTTTGATCCTTTGGGTTTCTTGACACCTGTTTTATTACCTTCAAAGTTACTGCTACAGGAAATTTGGGCGATAAAAGCAGACTGGGATACTCCATTACCAGATAGTATCAAAAGTAAATTTTCGAGGTAGTATAATAAATTACAAATTTTGAATAAGTTGAGAATACCGCGACGTATAGGTTTTGGAGATAGAAGTTCCTGGACACTTCATGTATTTTGTGATCTTAGCCAGCATGCTTATGCCACGGTAATATTTTTGAGATGTAAAACTAAAGAAGAAACATTAGTCAGTTTTGTAGTGGCTAAGTCAAGAGTCGCACCCTTAAAAGAACTTACCATTCCCCGTCTCGAACTTATGGCATGTCTTTTGGGCGTGCGTCTTTCCAAATATGTGACAGAAGCTCTTACATTAGATGACATCTCGAAATATTTTTGGACCGATTCCACCACGGCCATATCTTGGATTCAAAGAAGTGATGCGTGGGGGACTTTTGTGGGCAATCGCGTGAAGGAAATTTGCGCTTTCACTAAAGCGAATCAGTGGTCATATGGTACCGGGTCATTCTAACCCAGCTGATTTACCTTCTCGTGGTTGTTTCCCTCTTCAGTTTTCCGAATTAAATTGGTGGAGAGGGCCTGTTTGGCTCAAAGGCCCTAGAGATATCTGGCCAAAATTAGAGGTTAAGCCAAATGAAACGTTAGTTTTTTCAGATCGCAGGAAAGGCATAAATTTAAATGTAAATCTTAGTATAACTACAAAAGCGGATAAAGTTAAGTGGTGTGAGAAGTTTTCTAAAGTTTCAAAAATATTAAGAGTTTTTAGGTTGGATCATGGAGGTAGGAAAGGGAGGAGGGGCCATTCCGCGCTAGAAGTGAAGCACTACTTTGAAGCTTGGGCCACCAGACGGGGTGTTCTTTGTTTACATTCAGAAGCTCGCTTGACAAGATTCTGATAGTATTTCGACACACGACAGTTCCATAGAAATCGAAAAAGGGACACTCTCGCATGAAAGAAACATTCATAGTGTGATGGATAATAGCAATTTGTATAGTTTATTGACATTTAAAAATCACATCTTGGTTATTTTTCGATAACTAACAACAGCGATTTTGATTATGAATTTGTTTTATAAAATTCTAAGCAGTTGCACTACAAAAATATAGATTTTAAGAAAATTGCTAAAAGAGATCTGTCAAAATTTATTTTCTAGAAGATTTGAAAAGTTTGAAACTTGATGGCTAAATGTAAATATAAAATTATGTATGTTAAAATATTTGTAATTAGGCACATAGGTCAGATTAAGTTTTTATTAAATAGAGTAACGCATGCAAGGGCTATCTGCCTAAAGAGAGAGATGCCATCGTGGAGGAATTTTGAAGAAAAACTGACCTTTGAGTGGGTATTAAAAATAATACTTATAATTTTCATTCAAATTATATTCATATATATTTTTTATGTAAAACTTTCGGGTGTATGCTAAATTACTTTACACGAAAAATATAGTGAATGCACAGAAATTAAAGATTTGCACATGCCGGAAATGATAAATAGGAAATATGTATGGGTATTTATGCATGTGCTTGCAAAAAGCATGTATCTGCCTTTGACAAAATACTTAAATATTCATTAAATTATTTATAAATGTATTTGAAATGAAGAATTTATTCACTTATAAACAACTGTGAAAGTACTGTGAAGAAATCTAATGATTAAATGTATCTAATTTATAATGATTATAAATGTTATCTAAATATATAATAACCTTAATATTGAATTGTAAACATAAATTGAAATCCTGTTGACAAATACGTTATAAAACTATTTAAGCAAGAATTATTCGTATTGGAAAGCAATCTGTTAAAAGGTATTGTAAAGCAAATGCTATGAGATGCGCACTTAAGAACGTAATAAAGAGTTTTGGAATATGTATTGTTGAAATGAAGGGTAAAAAAAAATCTGATAAGTATAATTAAAAGAATTATTCCCTTTACATTTTATAATAACTCAAGTTTTAAATAATACTTATATATAATAACACAAGTTATTATAATAACACAAGTTTTAAATAATACTTAAAAAAAAAAAAACTTATTTTATTCCCTTTCAGAAATGTTCAGAGAAAGTCAAATACTATTTAATACCTATTTAATTATTAGGAATTAGCAAAATACTTATTTAAAGTATTTCGCTAATTCCTAATAATTCTCTAATTTAAAATGAACCGAACAGAGCATTAATTATAAATTGACTTACATTTTTCGATTTAAAAGAAGCCAAAAAATCATGTCATATTTAAGAAAGTATTTTAGGAAGAAGCTCTATAAATAGAAAAGAAATAATGCATAATTTTAATATTAATAATACAGTAAACTTTGATCTTAATTTTTGTACCTTAACCGAATAAAATCGAATTACCTTAATTCTTTTTTTCTAATGTAATTAACGAAAACTTGTGAAAATATTTCATTCAAATTAAACCATTCTGAGAAAACTGTCCTATGAAAAGTATAGCATTTAATTCCGTTCAGAATGAAATGTTGTTTAAAAATATGTTGTTTTCACATACTTAGGACTCTGAAGTGTTGTAGAAAAAGAAAATATATACATTTATATGTATATTTGAGACGTAATTACAAAATATTTACACCCGAACGCGTCAAATCCCATAGAACTCAATGGTAAATGACCCAATGTTTTGGTCACCACGTAGGGATCGCCGGTGCTTCAGAGCAGGGTACGGAGAAACTTGTTTAGGGCGACTCCATCTTTACTTCCTACCTCCATGGGTTGGATAAAGAGATTTATCAAAAATTGTCAAAAGAAAATTGTAAATAAAGAGCCTTTTCTGTCTGCTTCCGAGATACAGGAATCTAAAATTATACTTCTTTCACTTGTTCAAAGGGAGAGCTTTCCAGAGACTGGAGACTCCATCAATGGTCTTTTGACCGTACGAGATCAGAGTGGCTTAAGAAGAGTAAAAACGAAAATCACCGAACAAAATGATTCTTATGCATTCCGATACCCGATTTTATTACCTTCTAAGCATTATATTGTTAACTGTTTAATTAGAGATTACCATTTAAAGCATTCTCATGCCGGCGTACAAGCATTAACTGTTATAATTAGAGAAGAATTCTGGATCATTGGTGCAAGACGTCGAATTAGATCGGTGGTGAAACAGTGCATCCTACCGGCATAGATTTATGTGGCCCTCTGATTCTCAAAAATAAAAACAAAGCCTGGGTAGTACTGTTTACATGTGCTGTATATCGATGTGTACATTTGGAGCAAGTGACATCCGTAAGTACCGAATGCTTCATTCAAGCGTTTTGTCGGTTCATAGCCAGAAGAGGTCGGCCATCTACAGTTTACTCAGACAACGGCACAAATTTCGTCGGTACATCTGCATTGCTGAAAAAGGTCGACTGGGTTAAGGTAATTGCTCAGGAAACTTTGCATCCCATCACTTGGAAGTTCATTCCGCCCACTGCTGCTTGGTGGGGCGGATGGTGGGAGCGTCTAATCCGCACAACCAAGAATTTGATTGTGAGAGTCTTAGGACAAGCTGCAGTCAATTACGAAGAGTTACTCACCGTCATCTGTGATGTGGAAGCCGTAATAAACTGTCGACCACTTACTTATGTGTCAAATGACTCTGAGGATCTTCTACCATTAACGCCTTTCATGTTCTTATAGGACATTAAGGTTTCAGGTACAGCAGATTTGGATACTTTAGATCGAAATAAACTCTTGGCTCATCATCGTTTCTGCCAGGAACTTCGAGAACAATTTCGTAGCCGTTTCCGCAAGGAGTACCTTGGACAGTTAGTACAAAAGCATGGACAGAAGGACTGTGAATTAAAAGTTGGAGACATCCTACTAATAGGTTGTGAGAACCTTAAAAGAGTGAACTGGCCAATTGCTCGTGTCCAAGAACTTCGTACAAGCAGAGATGGACGTGTAAGAGTTGTAAAAGTGAAAACTAGAAATAGCATACTGATTCGCCCTGTACGTAAACTTTACCCTCTAGAAGTGTGTTCCTGTACTAAGGATACCATTATTTAATTTTTGATTTTGCTTCTGAAAATCAAAAAGGTGGGAGTGTTGTGAAACTGATTAGTTGTATCTTACAAATATTAAAAACAAATCTCTTCATTTTGATGTACGAGGCACAGATGGCTTTGGTTATCATTGAAGTAGGAAGAGAAAAAGGGTTTTCCCCTTTCGACCTCGTGACGTGAACCGATTAATATGTGTAATAACTTTAGGGGCCAGAAAAATCTCCCGAAAATTGTTAAATAATGTACATATTTTGTAGTGTAGATAGAATATAATTAGATAAATCAACTTCTTAAGAGTTTTTATTCCGATTCAACATCACACTACCCAGGTAAGTGAGCAAGTTTTGTCTTTAGTTTTTCTGGATTGCTCGGTATCTGGGATGAGTGAAGGAAGTATTTTTATTTTAATGATATTTAATGATAAGACTATGTTTTAGTAATAAAAGAAACCAAACTGATTTTTGAACCTTTAGCTCAACAGGTAAATTTCCTTTTCTGTAAATGGGTATGCGTATGTGCAAGCAACATCCAGAATAAAGTTGCGTACTTTCCATTATGCTTCTTAAGCTTCTGGTCTGATAAAATTTACAATTTCAACAAATGTTTCCAAAGCGGAAGAAAAAATTGTATTACAAATTTAAAAGAACATGTAATCAATCTCTAATATTGTATTCTTAAAACATTCAGAGTGCGTGTGAAATAATATGTTGAAATACTTCTAGTTATTAAGCTCATGGTCATACATTAAATCCCGAGGGAAAACAGAACGAGAATTTTATGAGTAAACACTTACGCATGAAATTCCAGAAGTTTATGATTTGGAAAAGTCGCACCTTATATTTATGCATGTAGATGCTTTTTAACTTGAACTCTTTATAAATTACATTCCCTTTCGTTACAGGTAGAAAATAAAATAATGAAAAGCGGGGGAAAAAAACGCAGAAGGTTTATTTAGAAATTTGTCCTTGCTAGGTTAACGAACATGCAGACAATGCGGGCTCCAAACATTACTCCGCGATATGACCTCGAATAACCTACAACATGAATGAACTATTTTAGTCTTCTTTCTAAACAGTGAACAAATATTTCATACGAAATACAGTTCATTTTTCTAAATTAATTTCATGAACTTAAGTTAAAGAGGAAGATTATATATATATATTAATGTTACTAATGTCAATTAAAATTTTGAACATTTTCCGATATCACTATGCTGGTCTGCCCATTGTCTATATTGCTTTTCGAAACACAGTCTAAGTAATTATAATTCCATATTAGTTTTCTTTTTAAGTATGTATAATAGTGGTAATTCAGCTTTAAAATAATTAATATGCATACCTATGATATTCCTGAAACTTTTGGTATTTTGTGTACGGAACCTCAATTCGTTTTTTATTTTCAGCTAACTTTTAGTTTTTCTCATGATTATATGTAAAATTTATAGATTATTAAAGTTACAGAATAAAAAAAAAATCACGACATAAAACGCAAGTTATATGTCCAAAAAGGAACAGTTCAATTAAAAATAGCAATACCAAATGATAGAAGCGAAAACTTGACTATGATATTTCACAATAAATTGTCACCTGATAGAGATGTATAGGTTTATTTAATAAAGAAAATACTTAATTATTCAATATAAAGCTGTATATTTATTTCAATGGATCGCCTGCGCTCGAGTTTTGCTCACAGTAATTTCCTCAAATGATAATACTTCGTAGAAGAAAGTAAAAACAGGTAGGATATAATAAAAATATTCATGTTAAATTAAGTTTTCAGAGCTTTTCTTTCCATTTGTCTCTCACATATAGAAATACTTATATATACCAAATAGGTTATGCATTAAAAAAGAACTTGAATTTAAAAAACCAGGAGTAAAACGAGTTTTTTTTTTTTTTTTTTAATTACGTGACTGAAGAACTGCTGATAAAAATTATGTTAACACTTACATGCGCTTTCACTTGCATTTTCCCATCACCCAATAAAAATATCAGACTAATCATAACCACCTCCAGGAGAACTTCCCAACCAAGGGTGAGTCACTTCTAGCTACCCCCTTCCCCCAACTCCGATAGCAATTAAGCCCTTCATCCATTCCATTGAGGTGTGGGGGGGGGGAGAGTGTATCACAGGGGAGAGGGTAAAAAAGCGAATTTCGCCACTGCTAGAGTGCAATGACCTCTGTGAGATAGAATGGGAGATTTTGAGGATTCGGTTTATTACTAACAATTTTCAAGCCCGAAAAAATTAACTTTGAGCAACAAATACTAAAGGAGTTGAACTGCGCTAGTTACAGGTTAAATATACATGATCCGAAATATTCTGAAAGTTGAAACATTTTGTGCGTTGACATTACGTCACATGATTCACAAACTTCGTTGTCAACAACGTATGTGTGAATAAGCGATTGATTCGCATTAACATGCTTCCGAGTCCGAAATGATGGCGGTGAGACAGCACATTAACCACATATGTTAATCTCCTTTTACCTCCTGATGGTTCAATACACACAGTTTTTTACCCTTGCGCAAAATTATTAAGAATACTTTATGAAATTATCTTTAATCTACGTTCAAAATATGAAACTTAAAGAAATTTCGTATTAACAGTGTGATTCCATCCTACGTATCTCATTACGTATAGGCAAATGTTGGTAAACTATAAACGGCAAAAAATCAAGTTTCAGTAAAAATAATATCTTTAATATTAATAACGCGAATTTTAAGGCTTTAAAAATTGAGAATTGAAGCAACTGCAGAGTGATCCAACCATGATCTTTAAAATAAAATAAAATAAAAAGAATTAAATAAATAAAAAGACTTTATAAATAAAAAATACCTCAAATTTGATAGAAATATTGAATTTATAGCTATGGTTAAAAATTCGTAAAAGGCTGTTATTTTAAGGCAAAGCAATGATAACTATGTAAATTCACATGTAAATTCACATGTAAAGTTTCGAATTTCTAGACTTTATGACTATGAGCTTTTTAAATTCAACCCTCGTCGTGGTATGAGGGAAATTCCCGGTATCTTTCTGCACACATATGCATCAGGTACTCGTCATCCGAAAAATCTCTAATTCCTATATGTATTGCTGGCTTCGAGAATTTTTTGACTGTACTCTGGATATCGAGTTGAAAATTGTACATTTTTTATTATCATCTTGGAGAATAAATACTCAGTCTATATAAAAGTTTGGCCAGCTTTGCTACGTTCTTTTTTAAATAAATAATTTAACATATTATATAATTTAACATATTAAATTATTTCTTGGAAAATAGCACAATATGAAAAGAAGAACCTATTAAATTATTTCTTCGAAAATAGCACAATATGAAAAGAAGAAATTTTTTTTCCTTAAGGTCAGTTTAAGAAAAATTGACTTTCTAAGAAACAGATTTTTCACAAATGAATCAATCCTATAAATTAAATATATCTTAAGAAAGCATCAGATGAGTAATAAAATATTTGGTAATGCACCTTAACTTATTTCGCATTTAGCTTTCAATTTGCTACACATATACTGTTTTATAGTTGACAGCTTTTTAAAGCGATGACTAACACACGACATTCATGGATTAGCTAATAAAAATTAACGGAGATTAGCATTCTAATCAGGATGGTGAAAAATATAAGACTTAGTTACGGAAAGGATTTGTCGCTTGATTTGCGATATCATCAGCGGTGCATAACACACTAGGGTAAAGAAAACAAAAAACAAAACAAAATAAATAAAAATGAAACAAAAACAGCATTAAAAAATAAGAGAGAAAGGGAGAGATTAAATTTGTATTTAAATTCAATTCATTCTTTTGAAACAATCTTATAAAAAATAACAATTATAATCTTGGAAATTTTACTCTTTAATGTAGCGTTTTAAAGTTAAAAAATATTTAAAAAGCTTTAAAATACTAAAATAAAAAAAAACCCTCCCTTCAACTTTTTTTCTTTGTATCGTCGTATGATGATTCCAGTTTAAATCCTAAAACTATTTTAACAGAAACAGTTACGACTAGTCTGCTAGGTTCAGCATTAATAGGCAACAAATTCGTGACATAAAACACAAATTATATATCCAAAAACGAACAGTTAAATTAAAAATACAGAATGACAGAAGATAAAATTTGATATGATATTACTTTATCACAAATCATCTCCATGTAGGGATTTATGGGTTTATTTAATAAAAAAATGCTTTAATTATTCAAGATGTAGCTGTACATTTAAGTCAGTGGATCGCTTGCGCACGAGTCGTGCACCAAATAATTCCCTCAAACGATAATACTTTTTATTTTTCCAAGATGGCAAAATCTGACAAAAACTAGATATCTTGTAAGAGGTTCCTTTCCAGGCATTTAGAAAATTAAGAAAAAGGAATTCCAATAGCAAAATGGTTTGGAATGTTGTAACTAATCGACGGGCAAAACAAATTGGCGACATGTATAAATTAAGAAAAAGGGGTCGAAACTATAAGGTAACTGGTTTCTAAATACGCTAGTTTTCACATGGAAGTCAATGAAAACGGACTCTTACTCAAATGGGAGGGGAGGGGAAGAAAAGATAAAACAGAAGAAAATAAAGTAAAAATTAAAAAAATAAATGAATAAAAACATCTTTCTAATACTAATTTTATTTAACAGAATACTCCCCCCTCCCAAATTCTGATCATAATAAATATTTGCTGATATGTAATGCCAGTGCATTCATGACAAGACAATTTTGAGGGCACACACAAAATAAACTATGACTTAAAATTCTCAATAGATAACATAACAGGCATTCATTTCCTGATATGGATGCCCGGCACCTTGTTTAGCATCTACATGCTGCTGGAAGCAATTAAGTACAGAAATGCAAGGGAAGACGTGTGGCTAGTAAAAATGCATGCGGAAGGACTTAATGAAAGTCCATAGATTAAAAATGCAAACTATGGAGAAGCTATTTTTTCACAAAAAGAAACCATGAAACGTTTGCAGTTGACCTCCTTCTAGCCAATGAATCAACCAAGATGGAACCACTAGCCTTCCGTACTTTTAACCATCAATCAACTATAACGATCTGAAAAATTGACATTATATCATTGAGAATTAAAACTATGCATTTCACCCAGGAAAAATCACGTCTTTATGAAACTAATGAATCAGTAAGTACTCTAAAACAAAACGTTTTATATGAAGAAATTTCCATCTTACGTTAAGTAGGAAATGTATTTGTTTGCACGGCTGAGAAGTTTACTTAAATATTTTAGAAATTATTCTAATTTAAGCAGTTTAAAAATACTCACAGGCAGGGAAAAAAATTCTGAAGAAAATTCAATAAATTACTTAATTCATTTAGCGAAAAAAGGAATTTTTATGCGGTGGCAAACAAAATCACTGCGTATTTTTGTAAGAAAAACAGAATAATTCATACGTACCATTCTTATTTAATGGACCAACAACTGTCCTTTTTAATACAAAGTATTATAACGTGGAAAATTTGGCGGGAAAATAAATGCATCGCTTTGTTCCATTTACAGACAAAAAGTTTTCAATAATAATCATTTCTTTCCCCTTTTCTCTTTCCTCCACAAAATTTAATTTTTAGCACAGATATAAAGCTAAAATTCAGGTACTTAAAAATAATGCAAAGGCGGGGGTAGAAAAAAATCAATTATTTTGCCAATAAGAAGTATGCCACGAGGACAGCATGCTTTAGCAATAGAAAATTACACATCAGGGGATAAGTTCAGATACCATTCCAGTGTCTTAATCCAATTTACAGCAGCACTGGGATCTAACTGTCAACTTTCAGTTTTCGAGGTCTTTGTGAATGATAGCACGAACCCTTTTTTCCAACTATTATTGTTTACACGCAGCTAGGCTTCGGTATTAATAAGAAGCAATAAACATCATTAATGACCTTTGCTTTTGCGAAATTTTGGAACAGAAAGCTGTTTAAACAAATATTTATTCTAAAACAATTTATGGAATACAAAATGAAGAATATTTTAATAATCACCCTCTAGAAATGTAAATAATTCACTGCTCTTTACCCAAGAATTTCTTCTTAAAAACAGACAAATTTCGAGAAACTGTTAAAAAAATTGAACTCTTCTGAGAAATGGCCTGGCTGCTTTAGAGAAATTTTCATGGTTCCCTCCATCTGCAAAATGAATGCGAAACGGTTTTTCTTAAAAAGTCTCCATGATAGCATGCCTCTCCTTAGCCAGATAGTCTCGCGTATTTTACAATAATCCAAATAATACAATACAAATCCAATCTTCTAAGGTGTGAGACTACCCGGCCGAGCACTGTTGTGAATTTCCTTATGTGCTCTATCATACAGTTGTCTTTAAGACATCGACGGACAAATCATTCATAACTGATTGGTGAAGGAAAAACATCGGAGAGCTATCTTGCTAGGGATGGATAATTTCAAAAACGCAAAACGAAATCTTTCTAAGTGGACTTTCTAAGGTAAACCAACTTGTACTGAAATAGATGTATGGGGAGGAAAAGCACGAAAATGCCCATGATGCTCATATGTCCTGGGATTCAAATCCAAGTTGAACTACTATTGTTCAGACTAATCTTATAAATGCGGCTAATGGTTGACTAAAACATCCACGATGACCGAAATGAAGAATTATCGAGCGATATTCAGCGAGTAAAGAAAAGTGTAATTATAGGGAAACAATGGGCAGACCAAAGATTTTTGTCAACATTTATATATATTTTTTTTATTTTACTTTATTTATTTTTTATTCATAACAAAATTTTTTTAATTAAGTATTAAAAGTGCAGGTTGTTGCATAATTCTATTTGTTATTTTAGATTCAAATTTTGATTTCCGTTGCCATTCAAACATGTGTCTTCCACTGACTGCGAAAATCAAATAATTATTAGAATTAACATACATATACTCATGCATGCATTATTCCTAAAAACCAATAGAGTGAAGTAGAACATGGCATGAAAAAGGTCTACCATCGTTCTTATTGTTTCACTAAAATAGGTTCAATTTTAACAGAATGTATACCAATTTAAGAGAATTTGAAACCGAAGAATAATTATAAATTTTAAAATCAAATAAAAACTTTAAAAATAGTATTTTTAGCTTCTTGAGACTTTTTCGAAAATCAGCAAATGGTATAAAAATACCTATGACGTTTATGTGTTTGTTTTTACGAAAGGAATACCATTTAACCGCTCTTCAAAGTTCACGCAAGTTGCTTTCATTCCTCAGTGATTCCAGCTGTTGGTTTAAAAAAATTATTTTCGTATTCATTGTTGCTTCGAACTACCATTGATAACTAATTCCTGCGGTTTTATGTCAGTTCTTCCAAACATTACTTGGTTGTTATATTTGATTTACGTCGAATACCTCCTCGTTGGAATTCACAACGAGATTTAAATTATTGTGGGTGGAAGAAATTCTCTTTCCAACGGCAAAACCGGAATCGAAAACACGTAACGGAAGGATGTAACGTACGTTTCGTCCTTGAACGAAATTACTTTCTTTTTTCACTTAAAAGTCAATAATTCTGTTTGAAAACGCAATAACAGAAAATTAAATCAAACTGAAATGTAAAAACGGTAACGGTAATATAAATATACGCTATATGCTGAAATATTTCTCTTACGATTTTATTGCTTGACAAATTCGCATTAATTTTAGCGTAATTCAAAATTAACAATTTAAAAGCATGTTGATTCTCAATTCCCGGCATTTCTTGTATCTTTAGGCATTGATAATGTATTTGAATAGCCCAAAGATATCAATTTCCCTTTGGAACAACTGATTATCCCTTTATTTTGAAGTTTGTTTCCTGATTTTGAAACACTTTCCTTAACAGTAATGCAACTGGTAGTAGTAGAATAAGAAATCTGAGGAGGGGATAAAATTGAAACAGCAAATTTTGAAATGAATAATTGAAAGTTTGAGCTGAACAGCCTGTGTTTGAAATATTCACTAATAATAGCCTAGCATAATCAGGTCACTGGCGTACACATACGCAACAACAACAAACCAACAAAGAAATATAATAAAAAATTCACTTCACTCCGCAATCTTTGATTCCATTTCACGAAGTCGAAACTGCTGTGCTGACAGCGAAACTCCTGGGTTTATTCTTAACTCATAATTATCAGCCGGAAATTTGATTCTTTCGTTTAACGCTACTCTAGCATGCAATCAGTCCAGATCTTCCAGCCACCGTATTTCTTATCGAGCCATATGATCATCCACTTTCGTGGTTGTTTATTTAACTTTTCAATGGAAATTTCTGTCATGCGCTTTTTGGAAGGTACTAGAGATCATTTGAGAAAGAAAAATGATTTTTTTTTAAAGTGAAACTTTTTAGCTGTTTTACATGTGCTATGTGGACATCTTATAAAATAACTACAGTAATCAGAGTTAAAATATATTTTTAAAAAAATCTGAAAGGTATCGAATTTTAACGGTCACCCAAAAGGGTTTCTTAAGGCTTTTTATACTCTGGCTGAGCCCGCTACCAGTCTGCTATTACATCTACTCCTACTAACCCATTTTGTTTTTCCTTTGTATCTTTATTATTAGCATCATTTTTTACACACTAGCGCCATATAAAATTAAATAGCAAAATTACAAAACTTTTAAAAGCAGTATAGCAGTATAAGTTTAGAATTCCCGATGCAGCAAAGTGTTCGCATACATTTAATTATTTTTTGAAACAATTTCATTGAAAAGTGGAACAACGCAAAATGCCAAAACGAAATTAATAGTCCTTCTAGCCAAATTTTCCCTTTAGACTAAAAATAAAATCAAGAAGAGCACATGCAATAATTGAAAATGAGAACTCGGCTGCTGTACAGCATACAATACTTGCTTATTTTAACTATATACAGCTGCTTTGAAGGTGCGTACAAGTACGGTCATCAGTTTGGTTAAAGGACGTCGAAACTCCCTTATAAGATTGAATTTTCTAGGCAAACGGCGTAGAATTATTCACTGAAAATATTGCAATTAAAAATTAATTACATATTTTGTTTAAATTTAAATTCGGGACTAAAGAATCTTTGACCTTTTACCTGCCCTTCCATTTTTACTTTTGTACGAAATAAAGGAAGCATTGTAATCGAGAAAAATTTCGGGTATCATATTTCAATTAAAATATTCATTCTGACCGTTCTCAAATACATTTGAACGATGCTTTTGCGTGACATCTCTACGTAGCACAGAATAAAGGACTCCCCCATTTTTTTACGGATTGTAAAATGGATTTAAAATTGATTCAAAAGAGATTTTTCCGTGATGTCTGTACTTACGTATGTATGTATCTCGCATAACTCAAAAGCGAATAGCCTTAGAACATTGAGATTTGTTTTATTTGGGACTGTTATGACATAAAGTTGTGCAACACCCTTTTTGTTTGCAATCGGCGCACAAAAACGTGTATATACTCTGTTATTCGGCTCGGTTAGTTCAGTTTTTTTATTCTTATATGTTGGTAAATCGTTCATTTTTTGCAAGTGATTCAATTACGTTGTTCTTATGTCCAGGTTTAGGCTTTTATGCCTTCAGTTAATGTGCATGCAATAATTGTAGGATTATCAACAATTTAAAATTTACGCAGTGCTAAGCCTAACGAGTCCGCAATTCGTTTACATTTGAAGCTTAGTAGTAGAATAGTGGATTAATCAAACGGATTCGAATTTAAATCAATAATTTACAGCTGACAGATTTTGAATACAGAAGGTTCCACGAAAACTGAATCCATCTTACAACGACAATTTAAAAAAAATTGTTTACTTAATTTTACATCATCTCCATCTAGTTAAGCAACGTGTTTTGAGTAAGATTAAACAAGCTGCTTGAATGTTTTGATTTTTGACAAAGAAAGATCTCTCTAAATTTCTTTGCAAATGTATAAAACTTTCCTACGAAACCAATGCAAATTTCCATTTAAATTTGATGTAATATGAATCTAGTTTTTAAATTTTTAGGTAATATTTTGAAATACTATTCGTTAAGAATAATTAATTCAAGTCTCAATACGATTTTTTTAGCTACGATACTTTTCTGTTTAATAATTAAATGTAATTAACACAAAAATTTATAAATATCTCCAAATAGAACTTAAAATGCATATAAATATGTTTTAACCTAATTTCATTTATGAATCCTCATTACGTTCATTTAAATTGCAGACAATCATAAAAAAGCCGAATTCCTCTTCACGGAATTTTACATCTATGCGTTTAACGGTGCACAGTTTACATGCAATCGAATATTTTAGACAAAATTCCAAAATTTTCAATTGTGTGTAAATTTTATTGCCTTCCGCCTGCAGATCGTACTTTAACATAACATCAGCAGTTAACAATTTCGTCACGATTTTGAATACGTAATTTATACCCCACTCTTTGCTTATATTAAATGAAATGTTTCCTAATTCCATAATACATAAATAATTTTCTCGTGATTATTCGTGAGTCTTTATATGATCACACGTGATTTGCGGAATTGTGAACATTTTTTTAGTAGAAATTATAGAGTCGATTGAAATTCTCTATACAGTAATAGCTGAAAGAATGATTTAATTGGTCACGAAACTTGAAATAAACCACGAAATATAGAAATGAATGCATAAAACTAGAAATTGCTTTGATGGGATATTAAAGAATAAGAGCGTTTGATTCAAAACAGAAACAATAAAAAAATGAACACCTGGCTAGAAATACAGCCATTCATCAACAAGAATTGAGGAAATGCTTTCTTCTAATTCTGTTTCTTTTTCAGAGATGGTCTATGAGAAAATTCCCCTCCCCTCCACAAATTTAATTTAGTCAGGATTATTTAAGAGCTGCTTCGTTTTAAAATATTTTTAAGTGATTATCAGTTTTTTTCATAGCTTTTCATATCTACGAACTGGCGCTTAATGCTGGTTACAGTAATTTATTTTTTAAATCATTCAAGTATAATAATTTTTAATATGGTAAACTTAACCGTAAATATCCAAACTTCGGAGGAAAGAAATTGAAGCTTAGTTAGGGAGGAAATATGCAAAATAGTATAAAAAAATTACATTTACATAAATGGAACTGCATTGACATTTAATTAAGGGGGGTTGTTAAATAAAACACACATTGATTATATACTTAACAAATAAACAAATGGAAGGGTAATACTGAAATAAAATCTTGGAACATTTTGAAAATTTAAAGTAAATAGCAATACATTATTGGTCACTAAAACAAGTTGAAGATTCTGACTTATAAAACATAAATTAAATCAGTAGTCTCAAACTGGCGGCCCCTGAAGCAATTTTATGCAGCCCGTGAAGACATTTCAATATGCATTTATCGCAAATACGGTGCTGCAAAGATTTCAAGATTGTAATTACTTAAATTCCGAGTTTATATTATTTTCAGTTCTATTAAAAACGAAATGAATAACTCACCGAAACATCTATAAACGGAGCTAATTAATTTACATTATGATATAAATTTTATTAATGATTTCAAGATACTTATTTTCTTTAACTTTTACTCGTACTTTCCAAAAAAGGTACATTCTTAGTTATGATTTTTCGCGCTAAGAACAATTGTTTTGTTTTGGAATGCATTTATATGTCAACAGCTCTCCCTCTCTCTCTCTCTCTTTTTTTTTTTAAATCTAAAAATAACAAAAGAACCTGATTGACCGATGAGCATCTGCAATCTGTGAAGATAGTTCTAGAAATTTCTTTCCAAGACTACAAACTTTTCAAAATCGAAAAACCATCAAGTAGTAAGTTGCAGTAAGAAATAAGGAAGCTTTTAAGTATTGACATAAAAATACACGTATTTTTAATTATGTTTCGAATAAAAATTTAATAAAAAAACAGACTAAATTGTTAATATTCATTTTCACGTTCGGTCTCATTTAGTAATTCTCTGGAAACTTAGAAAATTTTCATACCTTGTTTGTTTTTAGATTAAAGACACTTATTTAAGTGATTGAGCGAATTTTAAAATTAAGCGAAATTAAAATTTAGTTATAAGATATATTTTATTTAGTTTTTTTTCATTTCAAAATTTTTCACTTGGATTAAGAAAAGAGTTCTTGCCAATCAGCTGCTTTCAGATCGTGCATTCGGCTCACATGCAATTTAAGACCACTGAATTAAATAACATCTAGTATCTTATCTCTGCCTTTGCGAGATAGAAGTTTCGGATTCCTTTTCGATTTGTCACATTTTTTAACTGTTCGTATTGCTTTAACATTCATTCATTGTATTCAGTTTAACTTTTTGTAACTATACAAATTCTAATTTATACTTAATGCACATTTTTATAGCAGCATATGAAGATGCAATAAAACACTGGTGCAGACTTTGCGAGACCTCAGCAATTTTTTTTTTTTTTTTATTTATTTCGAAGATTCCAATCCCCATATAAACAAAATAAGGCGTTAAAATATATAATTATGTACGAGATATTCATTTTAAATTAGCATTTTTCACTCAAATTTAGTAATTAAAATAATCAAAAGTTTCATAAATGTATCAAAAGTTTAAACAGTACATAAGGTATACTGGAACAAAACGTAAACACAATTTAAATTTCATTGAGTCCATATTAAACTCATATTTTAGATTTTATTTTTCCCCTGGCAAACATTTTTTTTTAATCTTTCGAAGCCATTAAAAATATGCATACGTGGTCACCCACGGCTTTCCACAACAAAGACATGACATCAAATCATAACGAATCTACAGAAACAACTTAAATACTCTCTAACATAATTTAATGTATATATTAATAAAACACATTAGTTTTACTTACATGTTTTGAATATAATTTGGCCCGTATGAGGACTACTCTTCTTTGTGAAGGCAGAAAACTTGATCTTCCAACACTTCCATCGACATCAGTACCTTTATAGTAATGCGAATAAAGTTTTTCGTGCCGAAAGTTAATTATCACGTAATAAATGGGCGATTTTTTCGCAGACATCGATTTGGCTGAAGTAGTCATAGTTTGGTTTGGAAAGTTATTTTGTCAACTATCGAGTGTCACTTTCAATACTTTATGGCACAACAGAAAAAAGTCCCGGAAATTCAATTTTTCATGATCTCCATATTCGCCGTCGAATGAAGTTCATTGTCAAAAGAATTGGAGAAAAAATGAAACTTGATGATTTTGTATAATATTTATGCTATTCATTTTATGAACAGTTTAACAACTGTACATGAAAATAACCAAATTAATAAACTTAAACAAAAATCTCATTTAGCAGTTCAAACGAATAATTCAAATATTCGTTTCAAATATAATTCATCAAAGTTTTTTTAATAACTGTGATGGAATTTTTAATTAAAATCTTCGGTATCCTTTAACATATTCTTAAACTTTTATAAATTTCACGGGTTATTCTTGGTCAAGTCAGACAGAAGAAACACTGAAAATACTCGCGCCGGCTAACGCACATGTTCTGATGTTTTCTTTCATTGCAAGGGAAGATCGGAGACTATTGAACGGTGCCTCCCGCTACTTCGGGTTACAGGAAAAGCGTTATTAAAGAAGGTCGCCAAACTGCGCCAAAAGATTCGTTATGTTGGTTTTGTCTCCTAGAGTCAGAGTGGAAAGTTATTTCCAACTTATTTTTTCAATCGTTTTTCTAAGAAATCTTATCTTCTTTCTTTCTTTCTTTTATTTTAATTTTTAGTACATTTTTCATTACAGAGACTACTCATTAAAAAAGTACTTTCATACAAACTACAATCTAATTTTTTGAGATTCAGTTTAAAACCTGGAGGGTATAAAATATTGATATCCTTGCATTTTCAATTATGTGAATCCTATCAAAACTCGAAGACGATTTTTTAATTGTTTATTTCCTTCAGTGAGAAATGCACACGTTACTTTCCTATCAGAAATATCATCTTAGACAGGAACCATGTTACCATATGGTTAATTGGAAAGAAACTGGTTTTTATTAATTACAGGCAGTTATGCGTTACACGTGAAGGATGCGCTTCTAAACAATCTGTGATGAACGGAACCAGCATTAATCTGAAATGATTTTGTTACGGAAATAAACGTTAATCATCATAACTCTTATCGAGATATCAACTGCAAAATTGTTCATATACTGGACTTAGCATGCATCGTGCTTTAATCTGAAAACTATACTATCATAGCTATAAAATAATTAGAATTTTTTTCATGCTTATTCTTCTCGCAGTTATTAGAATTTAAACTAATCAAATGGAGTTTATACATATCAACGTAATAAGAAGAATATGCAACTAGGATTGAGAGCTATTTAAGATGAATTATAAGTCTGAATATAGATTTAATTTCGAACAAAAGGTTTTAAAATCAGGAGGAATTTACGGGAAAAAATCTCTTATGAATATACCTTGAAGGAAGTGTATTGTTTCCATTTAACATATAAAATCCAGTCCTGGCAAAAAAATAAAAAATAAAAATAAAATCTGCAAGAAAGATCATGCGTCAGAGACTGACGGATGAAAAGAGTGGAGAGAATCTAGAAGCATTCACTGCCAAGAGTTGTCACTGCAAAAGGTTTAAGACCTTTATTTCTCATGCATTTTCTCGCGTAACTCAGAGTTGTAACCCAGAGTGTTGCCATTCGGCAAAGCATAAGAATTTTAATTATCCTTCAGATATAATCTTGTTGCTACAGGTATTTAATAATGAGCGATTTAAAAGAAATAAACATATTTATTAATAATTTTAAGCTTTGCTCTTTTAGAACTACATTTAATTGATAAAAATTTTAAGATATTTAATTGTTAATAGATCCAATTGATAATTTAACGAAATCTGAAGTTTTATTGTAATCAATAAAAGGTGAGAGTTACCTCTGTTATCACGAAACATGAGACTTTTAATTTATCTTCCATACATCCTCACATGTACCCCTTTCTCAGAAAGTTTGCCATTCCTGATAAGCATAGGATCTTTAACTTCAATCTTTCATAGTTCAGATTTAATAAGTCCGTCAATGCTTAACAAACTGAGCGTTAAAAAAGGGGTATTATTTACTATGCGAAACAAAACATCTAAGATTTATCTATCACCGGCAAGGTGTAAGAGCTTTCATTTATCTTTTAAATTAATTATTTTGTTATTAACAAACTGAACGTTTTAAAACAATACACACACCTCATAACTTAAATAATTTTTCTTTCTTAATAGCGTACTTAATTAATATAAATTAAAGTTAATTTATGATACATTCAACTGAAAATTTTATAAACATTGGCGACTTGTTGAAAATAATAAAAGATGTTTCTAATGCCGTATGTTTCGTAACTGACACAAAATTATTACTTTTTTTTTATTTTATGGTGTTTTGTATAATTTGTCTTTTAAATATTTTTTAACTTTTTGAAATTTTTAATGTCTTTTCTTTGAGGCAGCAGAATGCAATTTTGGGATTACTAGAGAATGCACTCTTGGGACCGATAAAAAAGTTAGATTGCAGTTTCCTTCTATCTCCCCCTTGTTTTAAACTTATTTGTTTATTTACTCCTTATTATTATCTTTTAGAAAAATTGTCTTAGAAAACACGAAATTTGATGAAACACACATTAAGAAATATTCTCAGAACAAGACGACGATATACAAGAAATACAATTTAATCACCGCTGGCGATATTAATTCTAAACTGGCACTCCTATTACTTCTCTTAAGCCAATCACAAGTCATGTTGACAACTAAGCCACGTGAGATGTAGTTGCCTAGCAACGGAGATCGCTTTATTTTAAAGCCAACCGAGAGCAGCTGTTTTGTACTCCCGCATGGCGGCATTTATTTTATGCAATTTTTCCTTTCTTTACAATGTTGATCTGTAGAATTTCGAAAAAAGTCTGCTTATAATGTGTATATATAGATTTAAGACATTTTCTGCAGCATCTGAAGTTATTTTTAAAATTATCCGGTAACACTCGGTTTTAAAATAATGAGATTAGTAAATCGTTTTTACACATTTTATGTTTCCCATTTACTCAAATGAATTAATGTACTGTATTTTCCAATTTTAAATATTCTGATTTCTGACATCTTTCTTTTGCAACACCTTCACCTGGAATCGAACCGAGAGAAATACCTTATAAGCTCTTCATAAATAATTAGAATGTCTATGCAAAATAATTTCGGTTAATTTAAAGCGCATAAAAAGATACACCGGAAAAATATAAATTAAAAGTTAGAAAACACATAACCATTCAAAAGACGAAAAGACTAAAAGTAACGTGACAGACATTGAGAAAGGATACTGCATATTATTTTTAAAAGAACAAAACATGCTATTTTACAGGGGACAATATTGTGATTGTTAAGCTATAACCCACCTCCACAAAATATTAAAAAAAAAGCACTAGATAATAGTCATGCATGAATTAAACTTGAATACGTACATGAATATGTCTTAATGACAATATAAATAATATTACATAAGGAAAAATCAATTATTACTTCTGTAAAAGGAAAAAAAAAAATATTAAACGAACAAGGAAACTCAAGTAGGATTTACTTACAGGGTAAGTAAAAAAAAACCTCCTTTGAAATTATGACTTTGATAACGATAATGAAAGAACCAGCATAATAAATAAATAAATAAACAGATGTAAATTAATCAAAAATAAGAGAAGAAAACTATACCGATATACGTAATATAGGGTGTTAGAAATATCTTTTATTAATTACAGGTTGTGGCATTTAACGTTATCCATTTTCAAAGAAGGATAACACATTTACGCCACTAAGTAATAAATATAGCACTGTTGGGCAAGTCAATGTCATGGATTCCCCAAACAAGCCTCATTTCTCTAATACGATACCTTGAAAATGTTCTCCATGATAATAAAAGCATTGCTACTGTTTTCCAGATACAATAGAAACTCTTGATGAATTCGAAAACTCTTGACGAACTGCCTTTTTAAAACTATTAATATCGGGTAGTACAGCTGAAAAATTTGAGCTCTAAAATCCTTTCATAAAAAATCTGATGTGTGCACCACGTGACTTCCTTGTACGGAATATTAAATTATACGCATTTTTTCTTCATTTCATTTAAACTTATTGGATTGAATTAAATCTACTTCGTCGATAGCGCATAAACCACAATAGAATAAATGCATTCTTTAAAATTCACTATATTTGTTTACCAGTAAATCTACTTCGTCCATAGCGCATAAACCACAACAGAATAAGTGCACTCTTTAAAATTCACTATATTTGTTTATCACAGAGACACTCTGGCGCTAGGCTTACTTAACAGAGCTACATTTCAATCATTTTTTAACTCAGAATGCACGAAATTCATATCATCTTAAGAATTATCTAACCGCTGCCACATGTACTATTCAAATGCTATAATAAATACAAAACGATGTATAAAAGAAATTAAGCAAAGAACAACAACAAAAAAAGAAACAGTTTTTCACAGACGATTCAGTATTTCTCATTCAATTAATTCAGTTCTCACTTCGCCACAAGGCAAAAATACATAAAAACTCAAAATCTCTGTATTGAAAATTATGAAGTAAATCTTAAACACTTATTTCCTTGAATTAATTCCAGAATGGATAAGGCGTGATTTAATTCGCAATAATAAAAGAAGGCGTTATCTTTGTTATTGCGAAGTTTACTTTCTCTAGATTGGCAACAAATCTATTATTCTGTTGTTTCAAATGTAAACAAGCAATGGCCGACACGGCAAAAATTATTAGGCTTAGCGACACTTAAACAACTTTTAAATTGTTGATAGTTCTAGATTTACTAAACGCATAAAAACCTTAACCGGAACAGAAGAACAGCATAATTCAATCATTTTTAAAGCAAAAAATGCACAATTTACAAATATATAAGAATAAAGAAACTGAGATCACTGAGCCGAGTAACAGAGTGGATACATATATAAATATATTTATATACTTTTGGTGCAACCAAACCGATTAACAGAAACCAAACCAAAATACAGAGGTGCACATCTACAAGTTATAGTAATCCTATATACAAAATTTCAACGTTCTAAGGCTACTCGTTTTTGAGTTATGCGAGATACATACGTACGTACGTACGCAGAGACGCCACGAAAAATTCTCTTTAGAATTCATTTTAAATTAGTTTTACAATTTTTTGGGGGGAAAAGAGTCCTTTATGCTGTCCTTACGTACAGATGTCAAGCAAAAACATCGTTAAATTGCATTCGATAGCGGTGAAAATGGATATTTGCATTGAAATATGATGCCTGAAACTTTTCGCGATTACAATACTTCCTTTTTACTTCGTACAAGGAAGTAAAAAGAGTCTTTTGAACTTCTCCAGCGATTTCTTCTTCGGTTTGATGACAATCCATTAGTTCTTACTTAATTCCCCGACCTTATAGTAGATTTTTTAAGAGAGATTTGAAAGCTCAAGTTTTACTGTACCACTCTACTAGAGCAATTTGTTACATTTTTTAATCTTTTCGTAGTAGCAATAACATATACGTGAGATTGAAATATGTTCCTGAAAATTTCTGAAAACGGGATTCTACGGAATGTAATTTGATACCATTGTTTTGTACATAGGAAAATCTAAGCGAAAATTTTGATAGCTGGTGTAAGTGAAAGGTTCTCAACAATGTATAAGAAATAAAAAAAATGTAATAATAATTTTTAGAATTGAATAACTAAAAACTCACGATTATTAATTATAAAATTATATTATGCTATATTAATTATATTATACTATACTAATTATAAAATTATGCAAAAATAGAAAGTATATTATAAATGTTATATGTATAAAAATAAATCATAACTGCCTGGTTAAAAATCTTTTAATTCCATTTCTGCTCACATAATTAAAATGTATTTAATCAAGTACATGTTTATTTAAATATATGTTAATCAAATATAAACTTTATACGCATTTAGTTTAAATACCAATTAAATAAGTTCGAATGAAATAATAAATAATATCAAATAATATATACATATATTTTGTTAAACACAAGTACACGTTGTTTAATAAATATCTAGGGAAATGATTACAAATTATATTTAAAAATATTTAAACTGAGATGCATATTATCAGGGCCGGCTATACTATTAAGTGAATCTAGTAACCTGATCGGCTAGGGGCATGGAATTACTCAAACGTGGGAGAGAATAGTTAAACCACTTTGGTTTCTAAATGTTTAGCTGCCTAACTGTTGCTTAATTTTAGCATTAAATAAATGCTATTTAAATATTAAATATAAAAATTTAATGAAACTTCGCATGGCAATTACCTCCGCACTGCGACTACCTCTAACGACCATTAGTATTTCAAAGAACATAATTAAATTACAGCATTGAAAATCTGAATGCTTTCAGATTAAGAATATCACCTACAGTAATATTTTTAAGGCAACTACGTTCACAGAGGACCGAAATTGTCTGGAATCCTTAAGAGATTTCCGTGAAATCTTAAGAACCGGCGCTAGGCATTTTGCCGCCCGGTGCAAACTCTCAGAGTTTTAAGTTCTGCCTTCCGGTTTCAACCTGAAATATTAAAGTTTTACATGATGCAGCTCAACAAAAATATGCTAAAATTGATGAAATAAAATATTTATACATGCAACAGGATCCTCTATGAACAACAGGATACAACAGGATCCTCTATGAAACGATAAAGAAATGTAAGTATGAAAAAAAATATATAAATAAACTCCAAGCCATTATCAAAATATCAATTGGTATTTCAAAATAAAATACTAATTATAACTGTATATAAAGAAACACAGAATACATAACAGAGACCGGCAACACGGAAAGGCCGCCCAGTAGGAGAAAGGTGAGAACGATCCACACCTGTACAGTGGATTCCTTTCTGAGTGGATCTCGTGGCGGAGTGCACTATGCCCTGTGATGGATGTTGTGCTAGAACAGTAGTGCGACAAAGCAAAACTAGGTGATCCATAGGCGAAGTTCTGGTGCTTCGTCCTGGTGGTGCGTCATCCACTTTTACCTGCCCCTAAAAGTTCTGCAACTCGATACAACTTACTGACATCTAATACTCTTATGCCGGCCCGCATATTATCTCCATTCCATCAAAAAATCTTAAAATAATGAAGAAATTAAATTATCACTTTATGTTCTTATATTCGCTTCTGATTCAAATACATGCTCTTTCCTTGAGCACTTAAAATAAAAAAAATACGCGTTTAAACAATTACTGTCATACAATTTATGTCCTGTTTGATTTCGATGAGGACCATAAATTAATATCTACCAGTTACCAAATTAATCATCAGATCATTATACGTATAATCTATTTAAACTTCTTCATAATCCAGAGGGGTCAGTGATCTCCGAAAATGACTTTTCAGACTACATAAATTAGCTGGGACCTCCATTTCAATATTGTTTTCTTGCTGTTATAAGAAAATATTCAAAAATGAAATAATGTTGCCAGTGAAGGATGTTTATAACGTCTCAAAGCCAGGTTTTGAGTGCCGGATGATACATGTTTGCGATTGTAGCGTATCTCTGCTCTTAAAAATCTGCTGTCTCAAAGTCTTTTCGAGAACTGGGAGGAAAAGATACCCGATTCATCAGAAATGAAACAAGAAAGAAAGAAAACCTGAAAGCATTCAGATTTTTAACATCGCAGCAGAGGGTTTCTTAAGGTTTTTTATGCTGTCGATGAGCATCGTCTTTTAACAGACTGCTGTTGGACACTCCTGCTAACACAATATTATTAAACATCCCTTTCTTCGCATTTACGCCACATACAATTCAACAACAAAATCACAAATGTTTTACAGCATTACTTTTAGAATCCCTGATACAGTGTTAAATGTTGGCATATATTTTTTGTTCCCCCCCCCAAGTCTTTTCTCCGTTTATCACATCAAAGTCCAGTGTTCTAATTAAGATAACTAACATAAAATTCTTCTTTTAAAATTTTTTTTAATATTAACATTTTGTGTATTTAACTTTATATATCAAATATCACGTTTTTTGCCCTTACACCACTTAAAATTTAAAAGCAAAATCATATAATACAGTGTGCCTTTATAATTCCCGATAGCGTGCTTGCCATACTTTTTATATTCGGTATATTATTTCCTTAAAAACTATCTACCCGCAAGGCCAGCCCCTTAAAATAGTTATCATGAAAAAGAGAAACTACGTAATGATTTCAAGGAGGCGAGCTAGTGTATTTTCATAAAAATATTTTATATTCCTGATTAGATTTCTCATGATTTTAATGCATTTTTTTAAATTAATAATATTAAAAAGAAAAAAAAGTATTCTTAAGAACTAAGTTTACTACTTTTAAATCGCTTACTGTGTCACTCAGTAAGCTTCCAGATTAATCTGAAATTTTAAATATCTTAGGCTTTACTAAATGCATCACATCGGTTCATGAAAAATAAAAACGTTTTATTACCGGAAGTGACCAATACGTTACTTTCAAATAGTAGATGAGTTTGTTAATTAAAATTGAAAGATAAATATCTTACATTTTTCCGAATGTAACAACAATCTGGCACGCCGGAGATAAAAATGTTTTATTTCCAACCGTGTTGCCGCTTCTAGGTTTCAAATCGCTGTGTTTCTTAATCAAAAATTCATTAAATTTGTATAAAATATGAAATAAGTAAAAACAATTCGAAATTCAATATTCGGGCTTCGAGATACACATGTTCGGGTAGAGGACTAGGGAGAAAATACAAGTGTAACAGCAGACTGGTAGATTGCGAGCTCAGCGACAGCGTAAAAAACCTTAACAAACCCTTTTGGGCGAGCGTTAAAATATGAAAACTTTTGAAAAAAAAAATGTTTTTTAATTTTATTTTTGTTGTCTTTGTTAAAGTAGCTGTATATAATTATCATCATTAATGCACTAATTAAAAAAAACTCTTATACGCCACATAACAATTAAGAAGGCTTTTAAATTTTATTCGATTATTATAGCAATTTTCACAAGAGATTAAACGTCCTATATCAGCAAAGCAAGTGAAACTCGCAACGGTTGAGAAACTTACGGTTAGATAATCCCTCTATTTACTGCACGCAATGGATAATTTTCCATTTTATATCAAGGTCCTTGAAACGGCATATATTAATTTTTGTCTCCAGTTCCTCAATAGTTCAACAGAATCAACTGCTATTTGCCATGCTTATTATCTCTATCGCCGAGCTGTAAACTTACCTGAAACACGCGATAATAACTGGATTTGTGTTTGACAGATATTTGCGTATTTAGGAAATGCTGTGATAGGATTGATCTTATCGAAATGGGATACAAAAGCAAAATTATTCATTAACGTTAAGATCTGATGGTCGTAAGTCTAGCTAGTCGGACATTCAGAAACACCTTGGCTAAATATTTTAATCAAATTCTACATTAGGTGACGTAAATGGCAAGAATAACAAATATGTCTGTTCCTGAAAAGTTTTATTAACTGAATATAATATGGGGGATAAAAGTCTGCTCACATTTGTATTTAAGTGGTTAAAAATTACAGTTAGTTATACAATGGGAGCTTCCTAAATTCAATAAATAACCTCATGTTCAAATCGCTCTGGTTAGTAGTATAGCGGTTAGCGAAGATTAGCTGAGTCGTTGTTGAGCTCTGCTTCAAATCCCACATTAGGTACGGACATTCATAACTTAGATACATTTGAGAAGAGCAGAAGGTATCCGACTACGTTCTAATTGTTAATTTTGATGGAGTGTTTGAAAAAAATATTACTTTATTTAAAAGTTTATATAGTAAACTTCCCAAAATTACTTCTATTTTGTCTCTCCGGTTTTTAGAATCAGAATTATGGCTATTTTACACCGTGACACGGACGTTTCTTTTTAAAACCCGGAAGATGATGTCTAAAGGTATACAATGTACTCTAAATAACTTTGAAATGAGAGAATTTTTCATTTGGATAATTTTGGTGATGTTCAAAAGATGATCTTAAACCTTTCTATTTGTTAAGTACTCGGGAACAAGATTCATTTTGCAGTTTAATCTTCATACTCAGCAACATTTTCTTTTCCTTCCCTTTGTGCTTGCATTACATTATACCTATTTTTGAAAAATTCGACTTTTTCAACTTTTCTGTTAGGGAGAAAAAAAATTAATTTAAAATATCACATCAGTAACTTTATGAAACTTTCCAGAAATATTCTGTGAAATATTGTGAATTAAATGGAGAAATAGTTCAGTTTTGTGTACATATCTAAATGTTTTCAGACAATTTTATAAAAGAAAAGACAGAAATTTCTGGAAAAATAGCTAGTGCATATACTCAAGCAGATATATTTAACAGTCCTTTTACTTTATCACTTAGATTTTAGTCGATTCAATTCCGTATACCTTAATAAATATAAGAGTCAATAATAAAAGTAGAATACTGATAAATATTTTTGTGGGAACATATTTAGTTTCTATCATTTTAAGTAGTACTCTACCAAATAACACCAATAAGAGATTTATTTGCACTATTTTCCTAAATTCGGGTGTCGAACGTAGTCGGATACCTTTTTAATCTGTCTGTCTGACAGTTTCTCGATAAGCTGGTGGTAAGACGATGGATGATAAGACTCTCAGCAGAATTCAACTCCCGAATCGAATTCTAAGAAAACTGAAAACTTCTGCCGATAAATCTATGCTTGCCTTGTCGTACTTGACCTAATCTTGTAATCTAACATTCACCTTAAAAACGACCATGAAAATTATTATTTAATCATTATAAACAGAAAGAAGGAAGGAAATAGAATTCAGTTTCAAAAATATAAATTTATCTTAGCAGCATTAACTATTCTTTCTTTAATTTAAGAATTTTAGTTTAAAATAAAAATTACTATATAAAGGCATTAATTTTTAAATGAGAAAGAATAATTTCAATTCGGGATAAAATGCAGAAACGCATTTAAACTTGACAATTATGAGTAAAATTTTTGTATAAAAATAATTTTTCTTTTTTTGAAACAAAATTTATTTATAATATACAACAAAAGGTAATTCAATTTTAAATTACTGTTTATTGTTACGTGTTGTCTGAAAAAACGAACTTGCTGGCCAGTTGTAGACAGTGACTTGCTGTTTCCTCCTCTCGTAACTGAGATTGTAACTGTAAATTTAAAAAAGTATACATTTTGGTAATCGTTAAATATTCCAGATAGCAAATTATGCTTCACTAGCAAAGTTCCTTTTTGTAATTATATTATGAAAGTTTTTTAGTTATTGAAAGGTATAAAGTTTGCTTCGTTGCTTACACAAAAGTATGTATCAAAAGGTTCTTGGACTTGCTCTGTTCACAAAAAGATATTACTCGTCTAATTTTGAGCATTTCTCGATCGAAATAGTCAGCCTTGCGCATAAACATACCGCTTTCAGCGTTCCTGCCTCCGCTGGAATGCAGCCTCGAAGTCATAACGTTTTGCTATTCGCTCTTGATCTCGTCATCAATGATGATGGTGGACGTGAAGAATGGATTCCCCATGGCACGCTCACAGAGACCTTGGCACAATGCAACGCGATACTCATTTCGCTCAGGCGTCAGCAGTCTAGAGACAAGCATATTCAAGTCCAGGATTGCAGGCACTGATCAGTATAGCACATAAACAATTTTTGCAGTGTCGCTAATAATCCTCCGACGATCCGCATACACAAGTTTCCGATTTCGCTTAACATTTTCAAGGATGATCCTCGTGGAAGATATTCCGGATCGTTCGTTATCTTCAAGGAATGTTCTTCCTTATATGAAACACCCGTCACACTCGAAAAATCGCATATAACGTTTTGCCTCATATTGGTAAGCTTGCCCACGCATGCTCAATATCATTGTTGTCGATTTTCCCGGTTTAAAGTAAAACTACACGTTGGCTCCTTGTTCTACCTTCCCTTTTATTATCTAATCCCAGACTTCCATATACACAGACGCCGACACAACACATAACACATGATAACAGTTTCCAATATCAACACAGCGATGTCTCTTAGCACACTCTGTTTTATCAAGAATGAATGCCACTGCATGAGCACATGCTGTCATTTGCAGCATACTGCAGCGCTAGTCCGGAAACTTTATGATATATACACTAGAAATAAAAGTCTGGGAATTTATAGCTTAGGGTTAAAATTACAACATCGTATACAGTATAACTTGTCTTATAACAGGATTTTATTTGTTCTTGTATAAAGAAGGTTAATAAGACTAATTACCAATCGTGCAAGATATTTGAAAAGCACTTTTCCTGAAATTTTTCCCACAGCAAGTATTTTTCCTGAAATCTGCACACATTTTATTTGAAAGTTGGGATAACAATTAAGAAACATGCAAATATAGTAATTAGAAATTTTTACTGTATGAATGACAATATATTGTTTTTCATGTCTTCACAATGTTTTGTTTTATATCTGGATTTAAAAAGAAACAGCTACGTAAGATTTTTTTTTAAGTCGAGGTGAAAAAACTAAGCATTTCATAAAAATGACAGAGATATAAAAAATACAAAGTAAATAATGAATATGGAGTGACGGAAAAGAAGAAAATTATATAGATTTATTAATACTCAATAAGTTTCAGTTGACTAAGAAACTACATGTAAGAAGGTTTTGTTCTAATACTTTATTCCTGTATAAGAACTTTATAAATAGCTTTTGTATTAACATAGACTGTATCTTCTTTCACAAGGGATGCTGGTAGAATAGGCTTTGATCTACGGTAATTAAGGTGATGCATTTAGTTTTTCAAAGTAATTATTAATTGAAAAGTTACTAGCTAAGAATGAATTTATGCAAACTTTAAGGATAGCTTAAGTAATTTGTGCAAGAGGATACTGGCAGTTTCTATTAAATATCAGTAACTGATTATGTAGCTGTCTTACTGATATAGCTGGAATATGTTTCTGGAATACGGTTTGATATGAATGATTTATTTATTTTTGATCCTACCATTTTTATATTCTTCGGATCAGATGGGAATTCTACTCGAAAATTAATATTATAATAAAAGAAAAAAATTGAAAGGTTTTAGATTACCCAGAAGGGTTTCCTACGCTCTCACTCACTTCATAGTTTACTAGTCTGTTGTTATAACTCACTCCTATTAACCCATTCTTTTTTTGTCTTTTTAATTTTATTATTAAGCATTATTTTCTTCGCATTTACGCCATATAAAGTTCAACAGCAAAATTACAAAAATTTTAAAAGCAGTATAGCAGTTTACGTTTAGAATTGCCGATGCAGCGTTAAGTGTTGGCATACATTTTTCTGTTTTTTCCATCTTCTCAGTTCACCCTATCAATTTACAGTTTTCTTACTAAAGATGGCACAATGCGAGAAACATGGATACATTCATCCAGATTCTTTATTATTTAATTTCTTTAAATATGATACAGGGCGATGATATTTGGTGGCAACAATTTGAATAATGATACGCCGTTTATAGTGATTCAACGGAAAATGCCGTTTCGGGACTAAGATCCCATTCGGGACTAACATCCCTTTTGAACTAATAACTATTATTCACGGTGTTTAAAAATGATTGTTTAAACTGTAATGTATTTTAAATAGAGAATATTTTATTCATGGGTCTGCTTTCTTGAATTTACAATTTTCTTTGATGGTTCTGCTTTTGTACAGAATATATTACCTCTAATGCAATTTGCATTTTTTGTTCTTAAAATACGTCTTGACTTTTTAGATTTTATTTAAATGGGCCTATTAAATGGACTAAATTTACACTGCATTCGATGTTAAATACAGAATATGAAAGAACTATTACTTTCCTTCTCACTTTTAAAAGTTGCAGTCGAAAATATCGTGAACGAAAACGTCGCGGAGAAAACAACGGAAAACGAAAACTTCGTCGAACGTTTTCGTACATCATCTTGGGAGAAAAGAAAGCAAGGTAACACATCGCAGTTCTAAATTACTGTAATGCAAAATATCGTAGCGAAATTAAAGAGGTTGAAAAACTCCGCAGTTCAAAAACGTGAAAACGTCGTTGTCATAGAAAATATCGTGATAAAATATAAAGTACCTATAAAATAAAATACCTATATAATAATTGCATTATGAAAACACATATGCGTTTCCCAGGCTTTAAAAGTTGTAAATGCATATTCGCGTAATAATTTGTGAATGTAAGAAAGCGTGGAGAATATTTTTTCTTTTATATTTCATATTTTTGAATTAAATAATAAATGTTTTCTGGAAAAGTATGAAGGAAACTTCATTGAAAAACTGAAAATAATTTGAAAATTAAAGTTACTTAAAACTTTTTATACAGGCCTATGAGCGGTTGAACGGTAAATTCGCTGAACACTGGTAGTTCGGTCCGAGGTGCGAATCCCGGCGAACTGGCTTCCTGCATGAATTGCCTTCGTGTTTTTCCCCATGTGTAACGTGTATACGAGCCAGTTTCTTTTAGAAAGGTCCTTCACGAAGGCATCTCTCCTCTTAGACAGATAGCCCTCCAGTGCTTTGCCATAATCAAATAACCAAAAAATACAAATGCAAGGCAGTTAATAGAATTTTAAACTTATGCGGTTATCTAATAAAGGTCCTTATTTGATTAATCTCCTTTATAACGTTTTACTGGTAACGTTTCCTGAAAAATATAGTCTAAAAAGATTATGAAAAGGAAAATGAGTAACTGCATGAAGTTACCTCTAGTAAAATTGTTTAGTTAAATATCAAATTATCGGATATTTTCTTTTACCTTGTAATTTAACAAGGCTTGTAATTCTTTACTATGTGAAATTCTTGATATTCTTTTACTTATATGAAAATTAAATCTTGTTTTATTTGTTTCTTCGTCTTCTTAAAATGTTATTAACTCTTTCATATACACTGTGCAGTCAATTGTTTGGATGTTGATTTGTTACTTTTTATGATGAAACGTGTCAGCTACGAAGTATATTTCAGCACGGCATTTGAATTTATTGGATTATGGTAAAGCATGCTAGGATTATCTGCTTAAGGAAAGGAATGTCTTTGTGGAGGACTTCTTAGAAACTGGCTCGTATCCAAGTTATTCGTTGGGAAAACCACGAAATATTATGCAGCCAAATCGTTCGCCAGGTCGTTCGCCAACTCGTTCGCCAGGTGTTCATCATTTTGTCGCTCGGCTGCTGTTGACTAGTTCAGGAGAATATTAACAGAAACTGGTTCGTTTTTATATCAGTTGAACACGTGAATGCCAGCCATTACCTGAGAAAATTCTCCGCAAAGGTATCCCTTTCCTTAAACAAAAAGTCCTAGTGAGCTTTGCCATAACTATATAAGTTTCTTATTCTATTGGCTTCTTTAAATGACATTAACTTCCTACTCAGTTTTAGTTTTTGAATTCTAATGTTGATATTTTTCTATTTTGATATTTTTCAACGAAAATTTATAATTCAAAAATACAAAATATAAAAGTAAAAATATCCTCATTCATTTCTTTTTGTGCTCACGAATCATTATGCAAATATGTATTTACAATTTTTAAAGCCTGAAAAACTCATGCCTGAAGGGCTGTATTTTTTATCACGGTATTTTCTGCAACGATGTTTTAATACTTCAAAGTTTTTCGACGAGGATATTTTATAGAATGATGTTTTAAACTGAGATGCTTTCTCCTTGCTTGCTTTTCTCCCACGATATTTTGTACGACGACGTCTTCGCTTTGTGTTGTTTTCTCCTCAACGTTTTCTTCCGGGATGTTTTCGGTGGGCACCCACTTTTTAATAACCGGAAAATAAATGTTTAAGCTTAGCTTAGTTTTCTCAACATCAATCAGCCTTTCTCTTTCTCTTTCTTTTTTACTTTCACAAATTTTAAAAGCACTTACAATTTTTTATTTTAAAATTTATAATTTATTTTATTATTAAAATTTTTATTTATAAATTTTCTTTTAAATTTCTCTTAATTAACTAAAGCCGAAACGTGGCTTCAGTTTCTTAAAAACAAACTTAGTTGATTTACGTTTACGTATTTTGAAATCTTAGAATACTCTGAAATTTCAATTTAGAAATGCTGGATTGAACCGTATGAATCCATACGTAAGCAATCGTATAGGAATATTGCTCATTATAAAATCAGCCAAAGACGCGTGTAATAATTTTCATAATTATCATAAGAAAATTAATTTTACAGAACTATGAACTTGCATTTTACTTATGGACAATGCATATTCGTTTTTACAAACGAAATGGATAATTAAATATTTTTGCTAATTTGCAATTATGCTTAGTTCATCTCTGCTTCCTACTTCTGTCGGCTTAGCGATGATTGCATTTGACTGCAAACAAGTAGATACTTCTGAAACATAATTTAATCTGGGAAATCTTATTCTTTAATTAAAATAAAGATACAGAAGAACATGCTACGTGTTTTCAATAATATGATAAGAAAATAACTACCACTCAAAATACATTAACGTTAATACCAATATTACATAGCAGGCGAAGTAACTAAAGTTAACACATTCAAAATGCACCGAATCTACTATTTCGTAAAATCATTCTGTGGATTACTCGCTCCTATACTTAATCACTACCACGCTCTTGAAATTTTAGAAAATTCTCTTTTAGAGAAGAGATAATTTTTCTAATCCTCTGGCCTGCCACTCGATTTAGCTCCACATTCACGGGCACAACAGGCGCAATGGTTCGCACTCGCTTTCCTTATACAGAGGTCACGGGCGCAAATCGAGTCAAGCAACTGGGCCTATCTGTGTCCTTCACCACAACGGAAGAGAGTGAGAGATATGGATGAATGGAGGACAATTGACAGTTCTTGCTGGCTTTCGATCATAAATACCCCCTCCCCCTTGTAAAGAAAAGAAAATTGCATCATGTACCGTAATTAGTGAGACATAATGAATGTCCTGGCCAACCAAGAGACGGCAAAAGAAATTTACTGCAGTCGGCAAAGTGCTGTGGTGTTGTTATGTTGCAACTTTAAAGTAGGGCAGAAAATTGGACATTATTCGGGGCACCTTGGAAAAAATAAGAATACGCAACAAATGTCAACATGTATAGTTTCAGTAGTCTCTCAATAGCTATAAAGTTAAAAAAATATACATATATCCAACTTTGAAAAGGCAAGGAAATGTGATTTAAATTCCAAAATATACAATTTGTCTCTTTTTCAAAATTGAGTTCTGAGAAAAAATATTCTTGTTATGATTGCTATGAAGTCTACGCTAATTTCATAATTTAACTTCCGACGAATCTTAATAATCTTCCATAATTCGGGTGGAGAAAGAGAAATAATAAGACTATTATAACGTGCTGTACCTGTTTAAGATCCTTCAAATCAATCAATTACCAAATCAAAATCAATTACCTTTTTCTCTAAATGCAACAATTATTTATTGTAGTCTCACTTAACAGAAATTATATTCGAACACCTGAAAATAACATGAATACAACTGCAAAGATTGCTTCTAATGATAAATATGGCTATGTGGCTGCCCATGAGGTTTTTTTCAATGGGCCAGGGAAAGTTAAAAGTTTTATAATTATATCACACTTTTTAACTTATTTCGTACTTTTGAATATCTTAGAACCATTTTCGGTAGTTAAAAATCTGAACACCACGATTCAAATTTAATTTTGGTGAATGGGCTACTTCAAACGAGTGCCTACAACATTCTAATTGACCTGAATTACATTTTAAGCCGTAGAATTCAAAGGTAAATATATTCAACAAAGGCATAAAAAACTCCTTATGTTTCTTCTCTTATATATGGTCTCGATGTTATTCTGTCTGCCAAATCGTTTAAAAGCATAATTTGAAATAAATATGCCTATTGTCTTGAAATAACTCCTATTGATTTACTTTTAAATGCTAGTTAAACAAACTCATTTTGTGTCCCGCGACATCAACGCACATCATAATATAGCCCCTAAATGTACATGTACACGTAAAAGTGGGTGGGACATCAGAATTTCGCTATTGGTCATATAGGCACTGATAGGACCAACAGCGTATCAGTGCCTGGACGACCAATGATGGTAACTGTTCTCGGCCAATTTTGAGGAAGAACACCTCGGAGGGCGATCCGATGGTCTCCCACCCTTCTTCCCCTGCTACCAGCCTCTCGAGAGGACTTTCGGCTCGCCATATATTTTAAGTGCTCCCTTGCCGCACAGACATTATACGCTTACAAAAATCTATGTTTTCCCTGATATTCTAGTCCGGAATTCATTAGGCTTAATTATGTGTTAGACCAGGGGTTTTCAGTTAGCAGGCATAGTTTCAGAGGAAATGCGGTCAGATTTTTAGATGTTATGAATACTAAAAACTACTTTTATTCAAATTTCGGTATATATCAATATCTATAATTTTTATTCTTTAATTTATAAAACTTCTAATTCTAAATAAATGTATACATGTATTTTTCTAGTTTTGGAAAAGGGGGGGATGATTTTGTAGCAGTGGTGAATGAGTGCATGGGCAATACAGGCTGAGAACTTTAGTTAGACTGTACATTTCTACTTACTCCTAAATTTTAATCCTAAAACAATTTCAAGATTTAGGAGCATTATTTAATAACAATTACGCTCTGATTAATTTCATGAAGAAAATTACCAAAACTTTAAAATTTAGAACAGAATATTCTTAAAAACATATGCTTATTTGTCCTTTAATTTTTTGCCACTTTAAAAATAAAGAAAACTCTGATTATAAACTCTTCAGTATTGTGTTTGGAATTTAGTGTACAAAACAACCTTAAGCTTTGCCATATATCTGCAACTTTCAGAGACAAAACTCATATAAATTTCAACGCTCTTCAAAAGGTATAAGCTTGCGAATGAATGTGGGTGGGCTAAATCACCTGCTCATGTTCTCGTGTGTCTTTGAAAAGGAATTATTACCTTTTCACGATTTCCCGTCTAATAAATAAATTCGACGGTTTCGGTCATTAGAAGGGTTTAACTTCGAAAACTCTCCAAAGGGTGAGGAAGAAATGAAAAACGAGTTTCGTTATCGATTTTTTTTTTCAGCTTTATTGACTGACCTCTTTTCTGAGTTAACTCCAGTACGCAGACACTATATAACATAATTTCAAAATGGCGCGCGTGCAGCCAACAAGTCATAGATGCCATGTTGACTGAAGTGGACTTTCATTGTCAGGACATGAATACAAATTACAAGTAATTATTTGGTTCCGAGTCACTGATCTTGAGCTCCCTTGTTTTTTTGTTTTAAAAGAAAAACACTTCTGAAAAGCAATTTTGACTGCCATTTACGCATACATGTATTTTAGAGGTGTTGCGTTGAAAATACAGTTGTCCAACACAGACATAAGAATCGATGTTAATGCAAGAACTCACGTTAGCAAGGAATAATTATTAGAACAGAACGAATCATAGTTCTGTATTTAGAATGGAATGAATTTTCTCCTTCTCTTTTAGCTTCTTTGATGTAATAATTGTTTCCAAATGAATATATATTGTTGAACATATTCTACTACAGAGTGTTGATTAATTTGTTTTCACATAAATATTTTAAAATGTATTCAGGAGTTATACACAGTGAGTCTACAAAATTTTAAGATTTAATTTGATCGGAAGAAAACAGCTTTATCACTGTTAGTATTCTGCACATATTCTTTCGAATGTTATATATCTCTTAGCATGTTTCTGAAGTTTTTGAATTACTTTTTAGACGTGAATTCTTGGAATGTTTTTTTATCTCGTCATTAAAATTTTTTCAGTTTTTGAAATGTGGTCAAAAGTGTGCCTTTAAAAATGACATTTCACTTAATGGAGGGCTCTAGCCGTTTATGGGCAATAGCTATGGCTAATGCCGAAAGTGATGGTCTCTTTATTATGGAGGCACCTAATAGGTGGGCCACCGTTGCCTCCTATGGAAAGGAAGGACAAACTGCATCCATGTCCTCTCCAGGATTCGAACCCGGGCCCTTCGGGATAGCAGTTAAAGTCACAAACCATTTTCCCGTCTGAGCTGCAGAGATTTCACTTAGTAGATCTGTTTAATTAAATACACGAGGACTACTACCTAACGTCAGAATGCCTTCATAGGTGACTTTGGAGAGCAACTCGCAGGTGCCGTGAATAAACTCGTAAATGAAGGGAATGAACTCGTAAAGCGCAATTACATTTTCATTTGCAAAGAGCTGCTTGATGGCAGTTGTCATCTGTATCGTGCGAAGGATGTTTTCTTGCTTCTCTTTGTTCACATTTCAGCACATATTCTGCAAACCATGCTATTCTAGCAAGCGTGCTACAAGAGTCCCTTCGTGGGCCCATTCTATTTAATATTGACAGTCCACGTGACCGCGATTGAACGAACACCAAACATAACACTTGTAATGTACGCTGATGACACAGAGATACTCGCTCAAAATGCATGCCCTAATCCACACATCCAACATTTAAAATAAAATACACTGAGACTTGATAAGAAAGATGGAAAATTAATCGATAAAAGCAAATCCCTTATCTTGGAATGATCCTCACAAATTCTCTCACATGGACCACATACATTACGCCTATTTATTGTTATTATGAAGTTTCGAGTGCGTAAAGCTAAACTGCGTCCTAAAATTGTTCGGTACAGCGTTCGCTATATTTTAAACCGCATTTAATGCGAAAGACCGACATTTGTTCCATGCTACAAATTACATACAAAGTATTGTTCGTATTATTGAAAATAGTCAAAACAAAACCCACTTCAGAGAATGAACATAACATATCCGGATCTTCTCACGTACAATACATGAAATGATATGTCAAAATAAAAGGTCGACGGCAAGAAATTTTAAAACGTCAGTTGTTTTATTGCCAAAATTTAATCCAAGTTTTCAAGTTAGATGGATATGCTGACCGTAAGAAAGAAATACAACTTTAATACCTTAGAAGTTTACTATTTTTCATTGCTTTACTACTTAAGTCGTGCAATCTACACTGAAATTATTATTTTATGAAATAAAGCTAAAATTAATTTAAACATTTTTTTTTGGTATTAAAGAATTTTATTAACGGACAAATTTTATGCAATATGTGAAAATATACGGCACAACTTCTGATCTTTTTGGGTGAGGCCCAACCTGAATACCCGCACGAGGTGGACCTGTTTACATGACTCTGGATGCATAAGGAAGAACATGTAAATAAGCTTAATGAACATGAAATTCAAAATAATGACTGAAGAAAAAATGAGTCACGACTAATCAGCAAAATCTCAACGTACATATTACAGATTCAAAACAAAAGCAAGCACAACAGATTGCGTCTGAAACATATTTTTCAGCAGTTATTCTTCTGTTACCTGTGGTGTCCCTTTGCAAATCTGTTAAAGATTATAAACATTTGATATTTTGGAATCTGCCAATAGATGGGACTGTAAAAGCGATACCGATAGAGGGCGCAGAGTGAGTAACAGTGCGTGTAGTAACAATTCTGTAATGGCGATGAATTGCGTTTTGCGACCTTCCATCATACGGCTTGTATAAATGTATAAAACTGTGTTAATAAATCAGAATATAAGGGAAAACTGTGCGTGGTAAATCTACTAACAGCTACAAGAACAAGAGAGAGTTAACAAATAGTAAAAGCATCAGATGAAAGTTTTCGAATCTGAAAACAGTTGGCTGAAGAGAATCAAGCACTAAATGAATTCCAAATAAAATTGTTAAAACTCTAAGACTAATTTTAGGAAACGGAAGGTATCATCATCATCAAGCAAGCAGGACAGCCAGCTAACAAAGCAATTATACCAAGAAAGCTTAGCCTTAACAGCTTAGAAATACCGAGCGATGGTCGCTAGACGACGTTTTCCCAAGCTTATAGCGTTCGATTAGATGAAAAATATTTTACATATATTTCACAAAAGACGATTTTATACCTGGAAGTTTGTGCTCTTTTTTTAATTCCTTCATTAGACAGCATCAGTTAAGGTGGAGCTGTGATCATCATAATCGATTCCGCAATAATTCCCTACTGATGAGTCACGATTTAGTTAAAATACTTATTCTTATAATATAATACATTTATTCATCTTTAATAGTGAAAAAGGATTGCATTCCCTTTCTTTTAACTCAAAAATAAATTTAAAAAAAAAGAAGGTATAACGGCAAGAGTGTGCAGTTTTAAATCAAAGCAGGCTTCATAACAAATAGACAAACCATGATCCATAGGGAAAACCTGCGTGTTCTGCCTGAGTTGAAATCATACGCTGGTGGCTAGATTTGTGATGTATAAATACAACAGACGACTGACGTTTTTCCTGCCCACTGCAATACCTGCTTTCCCTTAATACTGTCGCCCAGTGCCTTAAAAATTTTGTTATCCTGCAGCTTGGTGCAGCCGCATTGTTCGCACAGGCTTTGCCGTTGGGCCTGCGTACGAAGTATTTTAGTAAGCAATTGGCTCAAAATTCATCTTTATGGGGACTACGAGTTCACTTCGACAATATCCTTGCGCAAAACATTTCATCTCAACGAACAGGCATTTTTCTGGAAATCAATATAACCAAGCATACATATAGTGCATTTTAAAGGACAAGCATTGCACTTCATAAATCATTATCTAGAGTATGCATAAGCCTATACTTATGGAAGCTTAGGAAAAAAGAAAATATTTTTTCAGCCAAAAATCAATAAGAACTTAATTATTAGCAAAAGGTTTTTTGTTATTACGAGGGATTGCAATAACATATTAAAGGTTCAAGGAATATAACTAATCGGTCTACATGATGCACATCCTTCATCTACGCAAAATATAAGCTTCAGAGTTTCAAATGTGATTTCTTCTGTAATTTTTACCATTGCGCTATAATACACTATTTAGAATTTAATATTGAGAATTTTATTGCACTTCTATGATTTGTAATATTCTTACGTTTATATACAATTTTATGCATAAATATACGCAGCCTCAAGAAAATCAGCAATAAAGATAATAAAATATTTTATCCTTGATTAAATTTTTTAAAAATTGTTACATTTTTTGATTGCAAAAGAAGTTGAGGGAGGAAATCTCGAGCAGCTGAGGGCCTTGTGCCTAACAGAACCTGCATATCCTTTTTTAAATTTGTAATTTTATGTATCTTTTACATACCCTAGCTAAATTCCTTAATATTGACACCAAATAAAGTTTTGATGTAGTATATAAATTCGCCTTTAGAAAATATTCAAAAATCTCTAAAAATTACTTTTCGTACACAAGGTAAGCCGTAAAGGCACTATTAAAATTTCATGAGCTTCCCAGATAATGGCATTCACATTCTGCCAAGAGAAAACGGAAACTTTGTATTTGATAAGAGCTGCTCTATTTCCCGTGCGGTTTCCTTTCTCTTTCTGAGAAATAACATGATTTACATTGAACTATGTTCTCAGCTTGAAGATTCTTCACCCCTTAAACAAATTTCCTTTGGATTATTATCGAAGCTATAAAACAGTTTTTTCCCCAGACATTGGCTAGTAAGAATAAGATGCCAACGCCCGAAGTATTTTTAACGATTAGTTGCCAAGCCGATGCATAATTACATACGAAGGAGATTTTTCTCAACGATATTAGCAGTTTCGGGTCAGCACTTTTGTAACCGACATCACATTTAGCATTTTTGGCCCCGTTCATTAAACTCGTAATACTCTACCTCGTTTCTTATTTTTTCCTTTCATTCTCTATTTTTGTTTTCTAGTATTAGCTTCACAATAGATCTGATTCTATTATTCTCTCATTTTCACCAGTAATATTTTAGAAAGGAAAAAAATGAAGTTATGAAAAGTTTTGACAAGTCAACAATATAAATTGTTCCTGTTTTCAGATGATGGATAAATTTCCAGTTACAAACAAAAATTTTCCAATGACCTAAAATCAAAAACGAAATAATGAATAAATTAATTAACGCAAATTTTGCTAACTTGTTACTTCTTTTCAGATTTTCACCAAAACAGATATAGGTGTGCCTGATTTCGAAGTTTAATTTTTTCAAAGCGAAAAATGACTTTTAAAAAACACTCTTTGGACAAACGGATAAATCTTTTATTTAATAACATAAAAGAGCTAGCAATAGTGCTTATGACATATAGAATAATGGAAGCTATAAGGAGGAAGTTTAATGCTCTTCAAATAAAAAGGTAAGGATGTATCATAGCTAGATATTTTTATAAACAGTCAAGCATTTATAACCAAGACACAATAACACGCTGAATAAATACTAATTCAGAAGTCAAACAACAAAAATCAGCGTTATACCTACAAAATTTTCACAGGACTAGTTTCGATGGTTTTACCGAACCATCATCTTCAGCTGCAAAACGATCATCTTCAGCTGCAAAACCATCGAAACTAGTCCTGTGAAAATTTTGTAGGTATAACGCTGATTTTTGTTGTTTGACTTCTGAATTAGCATTTATAACCTACCTATGAAATACTTAATATCATATTCTTTCGTTTATAACCTGCACCCTTAGTTTCACCTCTAATAAAAAAAAATGACTTTAGCTTGTTTACCATTTGCAGTATTTTTTTCGTTTGGAGATGTAAAAACAGCTAAAATGGAAACAGTATTTCCCACACACTAAGACAAATTTTTATTAGTTGTCAAAAGGACTATGGTTCTGTGTTTAGCACGTCTTATTCATTGTCCTTTGTCGATACCAGTAAAGTAGTTGCCTGCACTACCAGCCTCACTACCGCTGGTACCGATATCCTACAGCATGTCACCAAGCACTGCAACCACAACTAAAACCCGACAATAATGGATTTTATAATTAAATCTTTAGGTTTGGTTTGATTTATTTAATTATGGCAAAGCACTTGGGAGTTATCGGTCTAAGGGGAGGGATGCCTTCGATGAAGTGAAACTTCCCTTTCTAAGAGAAACTGGCTTGTGTACATGTTACATATGGAGAAAATTCCAAAAACGTCCATGCAGCCAGCCTGTTCGCCGGGATTCGAGCCTCGGACCAAATTACCAGTGTTCAGCGATTCCACCGATTGACCGCTACTAAATCGATAGATACGCGCTGTTATATTTCACTGGGTTATCTTATGTTTTGTACGTACCTATTTCTAAACATTCGCGAACACAAGCCGCACCCGTGAATTTCACCTGCTTTTCTATGGGGGGAAAAAAAAAAAACCGTGGCTTATACACCAAAGAATACTGAACAAACAAAAAACACTGGCGCATGTAAGATAAAAATATTTTAATTCGAACAATGGCAACATACCCTTTAATGAATGAGACAAAAAATTACTTTTAAGTCGCTGAGTTTTCTTATTAAATTTCAATCATAAATATCTTAGGCTTTGTCGAGTGGCAACAGATCTCTTTTAAAATGCCGAATTTGTTTTCGCACAAAATATAAAATGAATAAAAAACAAATTCGATATTCAAAATTAGGGCTTCACAATGCACATGTAAAAGTGCAGCCAGAGCGCTCAAGATCTGGTGGATCTAGTTGGCGCCGTTTTTGCACAATGCGTGGAACAAACATACACATATGCATATCTTTCATTATTTAATACTAGACATAAATAATCGTATGGATTAGAACAGGGATTCGAAATCTTTTTTTACACATTGCACCGCATAAATATGCATAAAAATATACTACCAAAAGGGGCATTATTTTACATTCATTTCGAACATTTATTTAAACCTATTGCATAAAAATTATACTACCAAAAATAACGTACTGTACAATTATATTATTTACATTACCGTACATGTACTATATTTTTTGACGCACAAACTTGATAGAAGGATACTTTTAAATCATATTTTTGGAAACTTAAATAAATACTATGAAAGGCAGAAGCTAAATTATATTAACAAACAGTTTCGATTGCTGAACTTATTCAGTGGATTTCAAATGCTCTGCAGTTTCAGTCATAAAGCGCGTTCTTTGTTAAATTTACTCATATTTTAAAGCAGTGTACTAATTACAAAAATTCCGATTTCCTGACTTAAATGTACACCCTGCGCAAAACATACAGATACGCTTTGCACAAAGAAAAGGGGAGACAGCTCTATATCTTCTGTTCTACTAGGCCGATTAATGAAATTCATCTTACGTTTTTCATGTCTCCAAAGTACGACTTCGGATACACATTAGATTTATATATAGCATTATTCTAATAGTATTTTGACACAAAATCAAACTTTTCCTGAAATGGTATACCGAGTTTTTCTATATTTCGATTCTATGACTTAAATAATGCCTAAATATTAAATTTTATAAAATTTAGTGAGAAATGTACCGAAAAATTTTTAAAAATTATCTTGGCGTACTTTTTTCAGTTTTCATCAAGAATAATTCACTTTTCAAAATTCTTAATTTAGAGTAATCCCTTTTTCCTTTCCCGTTTTACATAGTGCACGAGCGAAATAAAAAAAGATGCAACATTCATAATTCAAATAATTTTCATAATTCAAATAATTTTAACAAGGTGCATAAAGCACATTTGACGTTATTATCGCTAATAACAATTATGCCAAATTTCAAAATGCGCTATTATATAAATTCACATATTTCATTGGAAATTTTGAATAAAAGACTTCAAATTTTTGCAAGTGTGCCTAGAAACACACCTAATTTAAAATGATGGTAAAATTTTTACAGGTTTTAATAAAAAATGTTTTCAAAAATTTATAAAATTTACTAAAAATTACAAACTAAAAAAATCAGAAAACAACTACGAATTTTATTTTCATTGAACCTAAATTTCGGACTGTGAAAAAGAAATCAAGTATAATAAAAAAAGAGATATTGATAAATATTATAAGGTATTTCTCCCGCCTTCTTAGCATGCCTTCGTGGTGTAGTGGACAGCACACTCAGAGCGTATTCGAGAGTTCCGTGGTTTGAGTACAGGCGAAGACATTGCTCATCTTTTATCTGTCCTGCTTCGAAATAACCTTCTGTCTTTACAGTGGCGCCCGAGCTAAAAAAAAGATGGTGGATGACGATTCTCGGACGGCTAAAATCAGGGGCGGCCGGACTCTCGCGACGCCACGCCTAAATATTTTAAATTCATTAAAGCTATTATAATTTAGATTGGCGGAATGATTAACATATTATAAAATACATTTACCTATTTATTATATAAGGTTATTTCCGGCCGAATGTTGCAGCATTGGCCAGATTCCAGAATGGCGCAATAGAGACAAAGAACACCAGGAATGAAGTTCGAGAAAGATGGGATGATTCAAGAAGGGGCGCGAAATTCCCTACCAGCGGAGTTACAGTTTGCCATTTAAGTTGTTTGCATTTAGTGCTTAGTAGTGCATTAATTATTATCCCGGCGTTGAAATAAATATCTGCAGTGTGAAATAAATAAGTTTAAGATAAATACTGTGAGATAAATCTGAAGTAATAATAGATATATAAGTAGGCACTAGTAGTAGTGCTTAAGGACAGAGTCATAGTGCTAATAAATGTCATTATTGACTTTTAATAAATAATTACTGTTTAAATAATTACAGTGTTACACATATTCATGACAGGCTAAACAACGAATCCTGCAAAAGATAAGAACGTTGCAATACAAATGTAAGTATCTAATAAGTACCTAAATTTGTAATTAAATAACAGGGATTTCGTGCGCAGCCAATGCCCTAGGAACGGCCCTGCTGATACATATCAAAAGCCGCGCTTTCGAGATATGAAAAACGCAAGTTAAATTTTTTTAATCCGCCCAGTAGAACGGGAGATATAAAACTGTCTTTTCTTTTCATTCTTTCTCTTTTTTAAAGTAACTTGTACCTTTCCGATCTACAGATCCTATAATTTTTTGGTTGAAATTTTCATGTTTATGTATGCACAAATTATATTGCTATCTTTTCCATACTGTGCTCACATTTGCACGCAGGATGATAATAGACGAAAAATATAATCTTTCAATATTCCCTTTTCGTTAAATTATTGAAGATATAAAAAACTTTGTTCAAATATATTTGTACTTGTTTCCTTTCATAGCATAACATCTATTTCCTTCAGGAGTTAAAAAATATAAGTGTAAATAAATAAGCTTTTAATAATTCATTTACTGCACTTGGCAAAAATTGTAAATTTCTAGTTGCGTAACAGAAATATGTTAGTCTCTGCTAATATGAAAAACGGGAAGTTTTATTGCTTTATTAAGAAATTTTAAACTTCGTATTATCATTAAATAAAACTCTTTATTCTATTTTAAAATCCCCATATTCCATAGCTCTTTCTGGGTAATCGTTTGCCTTTTCAGCGGCCAAGCAGCAAAGTCGTTGAATAATGGCAGTTCCACCAGAGTTCATTTTCGTGTTTTTCTTCGTGTGTAGCGTTGGCACGAAGGCATCTCATCTCCCCTAAGTAGATAGCTCTCGCTTGCTTTGCCATAGTAAAAGAAAATAAATTTCATGCGTAAATGTGGATACGAGCCCGCATTTACGCATGAAATTGATTTTCTTTTACTATGGTTGTAGTTATTTATTTTCTTTTACCAACGTCCGCCACGAAGGTCTCTCCACAGGTATATAGTTCTCGAGTTACTTTGCCATAATCAATCAATTAATGCGAACATCAAACCAGCAACCAACATGAAAACAGCTGTTTGGAAAAAAAAAAAAAAAATACTAGCTGGACAAAAACTGGCTCTGGCTAGTAAATCAGAGAAAAATAACGATATTTTCATTCATTGAATCTAAATTCTTGAGTATTAAAAAATACTATTTCCTGCGGCACTGTAACCTTATTAAAAAGTACATACTTTTCATAGTTTTTTCCTCAGTAATTATACCATTCAATTACAGACAATATGTAGTTCAAGTACAATTCAGTTCATAATTGCCCATTACAGCCAATTCAGTTCAAAATTTATCTTAAATTCTTCTGGTTATTTAAACACTTCATATTTCAACGCTTAAATATTTTTTGGGGAAAAAAGAAAGAAAACAATTTCTTCCTCAGCCTCAAAATTATTATTTTTTTTAAATATTTTTCGCCAACACGAAATATGATTCTCAATTAGCACTCTGCCAAAACACTTGCACACATCCAGTAAGATATCATACGTACCTGAAGAATGTGCCTTTAGATGCTTATTTAATGAGATTTAAGGTTTTATTATTTTCTTAATAGTTCAAACTTTTCCGTTGATTCATCTCTTTAATCTCTACGTCTTGAATCTAGGCAGGGAATTAAATACATTAAAACAGACTGAATCTTTCTACAACCAACGCCCCATCTAAAGTTTAAGCACAGGTCCTAAACTTCAGATTTTAGAAGGCTAAAACATTATAGTTTGTCATAATGCTATTCTTACATAAGAAAAGGAAGTTTAGACAGCGCTAGGAGGAAAAAAAAAAAAAAAAAAAAAAAAAAAACTGGACCTAGGGCCCTTATGCTAGCCTGATCGGGACCTATCTGTAACTTATTTACGGCTTATATGGTAAGCACGCGGGTGAGAGTAGCAAATGTGTATCTAAGTTCATGGTCGCAAATTGCCGTGGGAAGACAGTAGCATCCGTGAAAAATTTCCATTCACGGATTGCTCATATTCCAAAATAAAATTACCCTCTTCGAGTTTTACTTTCTTTCCTTTGGTCCTTTGGATCACCTGGCTGCATTATTGAGTTCCTCCTCAGGTGTCAAATAACAATTGTCGCACAACAGCAGGTCGCGAGATTGCTATCTACCCCAAAATACGAATTTTACAGAATGAGGGGAGTTGTTCTATTCTTAAAAAAATTAAGGAGTTTTTCCTACATAACTGTCATTAACTATCATAATCATTTCCAGTAGTTTTACCTCTGTCTAACAGCGAATGATCGGAAGATTCGTTTACGCTTTTACAAAACTCAGCCCCCCATCCTTTCCGAATCATGCCTTGAGGGTCGTCAACCCTGGAGGCACCAATCAAGGTTATCAAAATGGGTCATCCGAAATGAATGAACATTTTTGACTTCGACCCCAGGTGTGTGTATACCTATGGATTTCCTGGGGTTCTCTGTTAGGGTGTGTGGGAAGAGCTGCTACCAAGAGTTATTATTTTTTTTTTTTTTCCATATCTCTTCAACGGTTAAATGAATGAGGCCCCCTTTATAGACACCACAGGAATCCATGAGAGATATAATTAGAGAATACAGTGAAAGTGACCAGATGTTGAGAAATGACGTATCCGCATCCAATCTACTGTAATAACCGATCTCTGTTAAACAGCAGGGGGAACAGAATACTGCTTTTCCCTTTTCCTCTGGAGAGGAAAAGGTATAGGGGTGAGAAATAACGTCTCAAGGTCAAGGTATAAATCAGATTCCTTTATTTCATCTTATTCATCTAACAAAAACTGATAAACTGTTTTTTACTTTTATTAATGCCGAAAGAGGGTATTACTTTCAGAAACTTATATATTTCCGGCAAGAAAAACTTTCAAAGACTTCGCGGAGAAATGACGAAAGGGCTGCAATGTTATCAATCTGGCTCTTTTCCAACTGATTAAAATTAAGAAATAACTATAATAATCAAACAACAAATCGAAGTAAAGGAAAAGAATAAATTTACAGATTCCGTAACGATGTTACTGTTTAACGGCATAAATTTCTTTCGAAAAAAACGAGACTGATGCATATACTAATATGAGGTTAGCTAATATTTAGATTTTGATTTAATGTAGTACAGCAGTAATCAAATGCTAAACAAATTAATTTTTTTTTTAATTTATCGTCAGATTAAAATCTTTACATCTAGGTAATCATTGTCTCACAGGTTAGAAAAGTTGTAATCTAGGTAATCAATTTCCACAAATTTCTGAAAATGTTGTAAGTTTTTACAGCATTTGTTTGAAAACAGCAATTCTGCTCGCATCTTTATATTAGCAGCAAGAACTTGCAAGAGAAGCAATGCAAAGTTGATGAAAAGTATATTTCACAATTTATTCGTACGATTAATGAATTAAGTCTAGCTTCTTCCAAATTTGCAATGAAACTGGATTCTCAATTTGATTTTGTTTTTACAGAGACATTAATTTTTGGTTACTTAAAAATTACAAGCTGAAAATGATTCAGGTTAGAGATAAAAGTATTTTCATCTTTAACTGACCACGAAATAGTCTTTTAGAGGTAAGATTTAAAAAAAAAATTAAATTTTTGTTGAGCTAATATGATATGGGACATTTTTCTCAGCAGTCAGGCAAATGTAAAATTTTTAGTTCGTTTTTACCTAAAGCATATCTGATAAGATACGAACACCTAATCCTAAAATGGCACAAGATATACGTTCTACTGCCAATTACTTCAAATCAATTTGACTGCTTAGATTTTTACCATTCGCAGTTTACGTTTTCCATATGGGTTAGAAGGATTAATTCCCTTTGATTCCTGAACTTATTATTTAATTCGTCTACATTTACTCATATCGTTCAATATTATCACACACAACTGATAAATAAAATAATGTTTGAATATGTTTAAGTTTCTCGTATTTACAACTTCTATCCTATACGTTTCTTTATCTAGCTTACCGTTCGTTACGCATGAAGCTCTTCTGTTTACACCCGTAGCTTTTTGCTTAGGGTGGGAACACGTAGTACTTAAGATTAGAGCAGGTGTTAAAGGAAAGTCAAGGTCAACAAAGACTCATCAATTTAGATTTATTTATTTATCAGCCCAAAAGGGACGTTAGTCCCGAATGGGATATTAGTCTCGAAACGGCATTTTACATTGAACCGGTATAAACAGCGTTATCACTTTTTAAATTGTTACCACCAAATATTATCACTCTGTATTACATTTAAATTAAATAATGAAGAATCTGAATGATTGTACGCATGTTTCTGGCATCGTGAAAAAACAACGGTACCTAGAGCCATCCAATTTTGAATAACGTAGTCCTCCACACGAACATGGGCACCTGGAAGTCGCGAATTTTGAATTTCAATTATTTTTATTATCTATTCCATATTTGTAAAACTTTAACCAATTTTTGATTTAACAAACTCAACGATTTCAAAGCGAGCGGTGGTAACACTGTACGAAATAAAACATTTTTATCTCCGGCGTGCTATCGGAAATTTCCAAAGATATGCTATTATTAAATATTTTATGATTTGAACACTGAGAGGTTAGCGAGAGCGTAAAAAATCTTAACAAACCCTTTTGGGAGAGCTTTAAAATATGAAATCGTTCAGGTTTCTTTGGCTTTTTCTTAACTTAATTTTTAAGGACAAAACTGATATAGTTAGATGTTAATAACAGGAACATAATTTCGCTTCCTTAAGCTTACTTCTAAAACTTTTCAGACAGAAATAGATTATTATAGAAATGTACATATGCTGCTTATGGTATTCGTCTTAAATTATCTTTCAAATTCTTTTAGTCTTTGCTAGTACTGAACGTGTCGAACTTTTACTTTCTTGTTCAGAATTAGGAGTTTCTTAATTTCGGTATCAGTTAATCTCATGAGATATTGAATTTCCTTTCGAAACTGAGAATCTCGAGAATTATAAAAAATTACTAAATTAAAGAAAATTTGTTTTAATAAGGAGAAAAACAAACTATGCACAAAAAAAAAAAAAAAAAAAAAAAAAAAAAAAAAAAAAAAACATGAAAAATGAAAAAAGAGAAAAGAGAAAATACAGGGTTGTTTGATATTTATTATTTCCTCACAACACAGGTAAGAACTGATAGTTCGTTTTTGCTGATATATGTTTTTAGTAGCAATTCAATAAAATAATTTGTGTAAAGCTGATCTTTCCTCCCAAATCGTTAACATTTAGAGAAATGCTGCGGAAATGATAAAAAAAGTGCCATTCATGTCATCTTTCCTTTCGTTTCTTCATGCTTTGACTCCAAGTAGCATAACTCCGAACATATAGGTACATTTTTGAGCAAATAAACCCAGTATACATTTTCCTTCCGAATAGTGTAGTTAAGGAGATATTCTGCGTGGGATTTGTTCTTACTCTCAACATTTGCTTCATTTATAAACATTATGTTCTCTTCATCAGTCGGAAATGTGACGTTCGTCAATACGACGGCATCATTAAGCAATTATTAATAATAGAACGATACGATAGTTCTAGTTCTCCGAAAACATACTCAAATACATCCGCCTGTAAATTTTTAGGATTTCCTAAGTTAATGTTTCAGTTGCACTCCTTCATATTATTCTTTTCCATCTGCGTCGTTAAAAAAGAACCTAAAGCGGAAAAAGAACCTAAAGCGGAAAAAATACGAAGCAAAACCAGAAAGGGTGTGAGAGAGTGAAACAAACAAAAGAAGAAATCTGCTGCTAGAGGGCATGCAAGGATGAAGATAGCCCGCGGTAAGCGCCAGAATTTGCCGCACAGCTGGCGAATGACGATTTATCAAGTTTGCAGAAAGATCTTGTAACCCGGTAAACAGTTACCGTTGGAATCAGCCAAGTGGAACAATCGTTTGAACATATACATTAAATATCAGCAAAACAATGCAGGGAAGAAAACGTTTCCGGTAAACGTAACACCCGCATTCCAACTATAGAAAGTGAGACATCAGTTTTAACAGTTTAAAGCGGCAAACACAAAATTATTACCATATGATGAAAATATTTAATGTTATCAGTTTATGATAATGTTTAACATACTTGCGCGTTTTATCTAGTTATATAATCGTTTATCTAGTTAAATGTTATATAATCATATGAAAGCAATGAAATTATCGGAAAATAGAGGCAAAATTTTGGATATGTTCAAAACTGTTCTAGTACGATATTATTTGCTATAATAAAATTTCATGAGTACCTTTTTTTAGCCCAAAAGAATGTTAGCTCAGAAGGACAATTAGTCTCAAAACGGGATTTACGTTGAATCACTATTAAGTCTGAATCGCCACCAAATATTATCGCCCTGTATTATATTTAAAGAAATTAAATAATGAAGAATTTGCATGAATGTATGCATGTTTTCCGCACTGGGAAAAAACAACGGTACCTAGAACCATCAAATTTTGAATAACGTAGTAGTAATTTTGAATATCGTAGCCCACCCGAATATGGGCACCTGGAAGACCGAATTTTGAATTTCGAATTCGTATTATTGTGTATTTCATTTTTTGTAAAATTTAACGAATCTTTGATTAACCAACTCAATGATTTCAAAGTGAACAATGTCAACACTGTACCGGAAAAACATTTTAATCTCCAGCGCGCGAGACAGCCTATCGGAAATTCCAAAGATATGCTGTTTTTAAATATTTAATTGTAAATTTCAAATTTTGTAAAATTTTAACAAATTTTTGATTAACAAACTCAACGATTTCAAAGCTAGCAATGGCAACACTGCACAAGAAAAACAAAAACAAAAAAAAAAAAAAAAAAAAAAAAATTATACCTGCAGCGCGGAAGACTGCCTATTCTAAAGATAGGCTGTTTTTAAATATTTTTAGCCCAAGGGGACTTAAACCCAAATGTTCTCGAATCAGGTATGTGTATGTAAATAAAAACGCCTCTTTGGACTTAATATGAAATTTGAAAGCTTGCAGATTTTTTCAGATTAAGCCCAAACGGGCGGTAGCTCAGAAAGGCTATTAATCTCGAAACGGCGTTTTGCGTCGAATCACTAAAAGCGTTAAATCACTTTTCAAATTGTTGCCAGCAAATACTATCGCACTGTATTATAGCCAAAGAAATTAAAAAATAAAGAATCTCCGTGGATTTATGTATATTTATCGGAATGTTAAAAAACAACGGTACCTAGAGCCATCAAATTCCGAATATCGTTGTCCTCCACCCGAACATCGACACATGGAAGCCCGAATTTTGAATTTATTTTATTATTTATTTCATACTTTGTAAAACTTAAACGAATTTTTGATTAAGAAACTCAAAGATGTCGAAGCGAGCAGTGGCAACACTGTACGGGAAAAAAAAAAAAAAAAATCTCCAGCACGCGAAACTGTTCATTGGAAATTCTAGATATATGCTGTTTTTAAATATTTTTAGCTTAAAGGGGCGTTAATTTAAATGCTCTGGAAGTGGCTCTCGAAATGTGTATGTGTGTGTAAATAACGCCTCTTTCGGCGTAATATAAAATCTGAAAGCTTTCAGAATTTTTTTCGTTTCCCTCCTCGTAGATCCTCTTGATTTTTTTCATCTTTTATATTTTATTTATGACAGTGGTCCATTTCTTAGAATCTTCATGAATAAGAAACTAGATTTCCTTTTTATTCGCTGCACTTTTGATAGATCTCCTTTATTGAAAATTTTGATTTCTGCTTTCAAAATTTAAGTTTGGATTATCTAAAACATGTTCTTTCGTTCTAACTGCGTGCATTTATTTTCATTTATAAATTCAAAAATCTTTTTACTTTAAAGACACAAAATCTTCTTTTATATGTTAAAAAAAAAACAGAACACCGTTCATTGGGGCGGACTTTAATAACTGAATTAACGAGGCCAGATTTAATAATACGGAAACAACTGAAAGGATTACAGTGGAGCTATCCTTTGGCACAGAGTTTACTTATCTCAAAGCACAATTTATCTATGCTTTTCTGTGACATCTGTGTTAAAATTAAAGTGTCGCGGAAAATTTGTAATAACGACATTTACTCTTTATTTCAGTAGGATTACTTAATTACTGTTTCCAACTAGAAAGTTTTGTCTTCTTCTAATGTAATTAATATTAGCAAATGAAAAATACAATCCTTTTTAAAAACGCATTTCAAACCTAAACGTTTGAATCTTGAAGGATAACGGAGCTATGAGTCCAAAAAACGCAAGAGACTGTCTTTTCACAGTTTTTTAATGGAATTCGTTTCATATACTGAAGAAAAACTTCACTCTCGAAATCTTGAATATCATTATCGCCTAGGTTGTTTATTTGCTTATGCAATAAACGTATAAATATTTAATTTTATCTAAAAAAGAGTGAGTACCTTTTTCCCCTTTAGCAGAGATGACAAGTTCGCTTTCCTTTCTTGGACTCAAAAGTTTCTGGACTGCAGGGATATTCAATCTCATCCCTATCGCCCACTAGTAGGCAATTTAAGTTTTAATGGTGGCGATAGAGGCTTTTTTCGATGAAATGATGCGAGTCAAAACGATCGAAACATACTCATACATACATTTGGATGTATAACATATATACACATCTGAAACGTTAACTCTCTACTTGATTGTTTTCCCAGGTTCAGCTATCTTCTGTTTTCATTTATTTAGAAGGCTTTGCTATTTCTCTTAGGTGTTGTTCTGCGACTATAGCGCACATAATGGGATTATCGCATCTTAACAGTGCGTGAGGCTAGGAGAAATGTTTTAGAGAAACGAACTTATCCTACCAATAAAAGGTTCCTAGCCGAAACAGTTTCCCTGGAACCCGGCTAGCTACGCGAGACATAAATTTCTTATCTCTCATAAATATAAGCAAAGTAAATAAATGGATAAATTTAAACTCCGCTAAAACTTACTTTTAATTTATGCAAAATAAAATTACTGCGAAATCAGAAGACAGTAAGGAAATTTTAGTACCTACTAAAAGGGCGATAGGTATAAAAAGGTTGACTACCTCTGCTGGCATTTAGGATCATGAAAATAAAAAAATCTTCATTGCTCTTGCAGTCATTAAAGAGTTTTTTACATTCACTATAAGTAGTTGTAGGTGTTGTTTTATTTTCCTAATAGTTATTTTTATTTGAAACAAGCCTTTCCTATACATTCTAATTTCCCTGCCAGAATGAGTTTTCTGTATTACGATTTATGCTAATAAAGTAGAAACGAGTATTTAAGCTGGGGCCTGAGTCAGTAAGAAAGCGTGTTCTACTTCCCAGCCACGTTGTTGCTATTAGTTAAAGCTTGCTATTCTACGGCTGTACTTGATACGTGCCTGCTAGTATACACCGGTAGTTCTTAATTATGAGCAACTCCACGAATTTGATTCTGTGTAGCTTCGGTTGGTTACATTTATTTAGCATTAGTGCAATTTTATATTTTCGTTTTTCAGTTAAGGCCCAAGTAGAGGCTTTTAGTACGTCCAAGAGCGGCGATCTGTAAATATATTTTGAGTTGAAAAAAAGGGTAGTTTAACCCTTTTTCCGGAGTTGTTACTTACGCTCAAGAGAGCGAATAGTCGCTAAATATTTTTTCAGTATTTTAGCATTCAAAGCAGTCTCTTTAAGATAGCATAGTACGTAGTATTTCAAGAGATATTTAACCGCAATATTTTTTGAAAAAATCAGTACGTATGTGCTATACTAGTATTAATATTCAACGTGATCCTGAGTGCAAGTACTTCTTTACTTTCAACTGAACCTCTGCTGAAGTTTTTAAAAAAATACTCTTGTTTAGATGAATGCCGGTTCTTGTAATTTTTACAGTGGAAACTCGGATCACAAAAGCCTCACATCACGAACAACTAATCTTCTGAACAAAAGAGGTCTTGGATGACGATCTATATCTCGAGTTTTGAACACGTGTTTCGGCAAAATATGATTTTTCAAAGATGTTTGAACTCATGAGTCGGCAACATACGATTTTTCAAAGATGTTTCAAAGTAGCTTGCACCACGTACATAATTTTCACCGACAGTTACCATTTTAATATTTTCCATTGTTTAACTCTCATTAAGATAGCTCTCATGACAGCAAGTGACTTAAAGGATCATGGCTTATGTCTGGATAAATAATGGCAGGATTGGGTTGCAGGCAAAGACTAAGCACTTTGACACTTAAAATGCTTTTGATATCTATGATATTGTGTCTCTAGACAAAACCATGGGTTAAGAAATTAACAATGAACACGTGGAGACGTTACTATGGGATCATGAAAATGAGCGAAAGAAAAATGATCCTGGTTCTGTGGCCTGCAAAATTTGTGAAAAATGGGGAAAGTTGCAAAATCATTACGTATCACCTTGATAAAACAGTGGCAATCTATAGCGTAAGCACTTTCATTGACGTCACGTCTCAGTTTAGAAACATTTAAAAGCGCAGGCAACAGCAAATCATAATGGACAAATTTTCAGTGAAATAGAGACCCTGTGCGTCTCAAGCACAGTCGAGTGGAGCTTATTCTTACCTGGAGCTTAGGGGAAAAGGAAAGATAAAAGAAGACGTATCCTAATGACACTTATCTGATGTTTTAATGGAAGGGAATTTCGAATCCAAGCAATAACATCTTCTTTATTTTCCATTTACATTCTCCATTCCTCTTCCTACAAGTATAGTAAAATTAAATTAAGTGTTCATTTATTTTGTATACTTAATATTGTGTTTATATGTATATATATATTTTTTGTTTGGCATTTAATGATTTTTCATTTTTGGTTACGTTACATGTTTGCTCATGTTTTGGGATTACGAACATATGCACAAAGTAGCGATCAGCTGTGATCTAAGAAAGAATTCATCCATTTTACATTAATTCCTATGGAAAATTGTTTTGGTTTACGAATACTTCAGTTGACAAACGGCCTTCAGGAGCGAATTAAGTTCGTGAATCGATGTTTCCCCCGTATATTTTCAATGATTCAAATCAGCCGCCCGGACGGTATAGTGATTACGGGAGCCTGTCTGCGATACCAAAGGGCCCGGGTTTTAATTCCGCAGAAGGCAGGGATGTAAAATTGTCAGTCCCATCATAGGAGGTAACGGTGGCCACCTATTAGGTGCCCCCACAATAAAATGGTCACCGCTTCTGGCCTTAGTAGAGGCCAATGCCGATATAGGCAAGTGCCCGCCATTTATATTAAAAAAAAAACATTCAAATATGAAAATATATGAAAGTTTGGGAAGTACTAATCATGAAATACAGAAGATTGTTTTCATTAAAAAGCAGTTATTTTTTAATGCAAACAATATCTCCATTTTTAATTGCTTGCTTATTCATGGATTGAGCATATTATTGTATAATAATACAAGAATGAAAAAGCTATTAAGACAAATACCATGTTCAAAATATAACTAAAATTTAGTCTAAAAAATAGAAATTCTATTATATTCTGCTATTTTTTCTGACATTTTCCTGGACAAAAATTGAAGTTAAACGTCAACAAAAAGAGCTACGCCTAATAAAATACTTATATAAAAAGTTTACACTGTGGATAGACTGAATAAATTAGAGTACAGAGAAAAAGATTTATCTTTGTCCACCATTTTATTTTAAATTTATTAAAAAATTTTTATGTTATTTTGCTATTCATTTAATTTTTTTAAATCACATTTTGTTACTGTATTATTATTTTTTCAAAATAATGATGCAGATAGACGGTAATGCACATATTGTGATTATTATTATTACTAATGGCACGTAATAATATTTATAGTGAAATTTAAATGATTAGGAGAACCGGAACACAGCTTCAAATTACAGTTTGGAAATAGTAATTTTCATGTAATTTAAAAGGTGTTCAGCCTTAAAATGCTTACTACAGGCACAGCTTTTAGGTTTATTAGAATTTTATCTACAATTATGATTTTTGCTATATTTACTTATTTTTACTGTTTCTGATATTAGGGTAATTAACTTCAGAGTTAGAAAGCCATAAATCCTTTAAACTTCCTATGACTATTAAAATACATGTTTTTCAAATATTATGCTACGCAATTCCAACAACAAACTCCTATTTACAAAATTTGGCAAATGATTTGTTTTTAAAGAGTAAGATTTAAAGGAATTTTAATCTCAGCTTTATTTCGGATTAAATTACGTTTCTGATCTAAATTGCCCCTTTTATTAGCTATAAAATTAAAATACATTTTAATCACATAAAAATTAGATTTCTTCCCTGAATAAGCATATATAAAAATTTCTTTAATTAAGAAACCGCGAAATACATGAGACACATTCATGAAAATAATTTAGAAACACAAAATTGTTTAATTATGCGTGTTCAGTGTAGTCCAGAATTGCAGGAATGAGGATATGTTTTAATTTTCATTAATTCCATGACGGCCAGTCTTTGGTAAAAACTGCAATGCATCTATTGTTCATCGTCGGTCAGCAGGTAACTGATTAATATTCTCTCGTTTATGAGATACTGAATATTGATAAAGGCACAATGAGAACGCTGAAATCTAAAGTACAGGTAAGAATATGCTACGAGATATGGCTTTGGAGAGAGGAAAAGTCAAAATTCAGACGCATCTGCGGCCGAACAATGTAAAAAAGTAAAGAAAGTTCTTTTGAGAGACGGGTGATAAGTACTGCTGAACAGCGATAATCAGCCAATTAAGACAGACCTTTATTTTGATATCAGACCGTTACATCCCTCAGGCTTTAACCTGTCTTCCTTCGGAGATCCACGATCTAGTGCTGGTGATGCTTTATACGATAGCATTTCGTAGAAGGTCCGAATACGTCCAATCCTTCTCATGGGATTTCCTGGATAATTATGTACTTTTAAAAAGGACAGACGCGTTTAGAACATAACATCCGGTCGTGGACGCCTTGCATGCTTTGGAAAGACTAAAAAAAATTGACGAACACAAAGAGTTATTAAAAGAACAGCTGCTTTTAGTTAATTAAAACAGCATCTGCTTTTGAAAAGTACCAAACAAATGGGTTTGCGGGACTCAGATTACCAAGATTAGGTCATATAGTTCATTTTTAAGTTAAAAATATCTAAGCAGCAGTTCTAAGTTTTATCTAAAGTAAAAACTACTCGAAGGGTCATAAAAATTTTTACTACGCACGACATGTTTTTTCATTTTATTTAAAATTAAAGTTCACAATATAAGAAAATTAACTTATTGGTTACTTTATACACTTTTCTAGTTCACAAAATTTTTAACTTACATTTCGAATGATATTTAATATTTTACCCTGTTTTCGGAAAATTTGGATATTCTGATTGATGCGGAATTGAAATTACTCTAAAATCGTTAGTCCTGTTAAACAAAATAATAAAAATTTTGACTATTAATATAATAAAACTTCTCAAGTTTTTTAAAATTTTCTTTCTATGCCTAAGAAGAGAATTTTTAGTCAGAGAATCTGCATTGCAATTTAGTTACAGGCCTTTATGAAATTCTTCATGGATTTTCTGTGAAACTGCTTGAATTAATAAAATTATATTTACTTTATTACAGTTTAAGCATGCATGTTATTAAAGGTCATTGATGAACAAAGGTAGGGGGAAAATATGGAAAATGCTAAATCAGGTAACCTCCTCGCCCCCCAAAAAAACTACTCGAAGGGTCATAAAAATTTTATTTTTTGCTACAAAAGATTTATTTTCTTGCATATTAAAAAATTAAATAAAAAATTAAAGTGTACAGAAAATAAAACTGTGAAAGCTTCTTTACTAAATTAATTTCACATCTACAGTTATCTCCTAAAAGAAAAAGGATTCGAATATTTCGTGTAAGTGCTGAATTAAAAAAAGCAGCCGTAGGCACTTAACAAAAGCAAGTTACTGAAGTCTGGCATCTGCTATGAAATGGGTCAAATTTACTTTTTACGAAGGCAGAATTTTTTTTGCCGTTATATCTTTCACATGAGATATTTTCTAATTTTGTAACATTTAGGTTGCTTTGTAATTTAAAATAACAATAAAAAAATACTGAAACTGGCAATTTGATAAGAACCTCATATATTTATCATAAGCTTTTATTTAGCTCACTCATGGAGTTTGTTGCTATGATAAAATATTTAACATCGATTTTTAAACTATTTCTTGCTAATGCTATCGAGCTTAAATTTTGCACACGCACTGTTCGTGGAGCAAGAGATGCTAGAAGGTCTCAAGCTGCTATAGAGGCGAAGTGGATCTATCTTTTCTCATCAAAATTTCCCCTTCTTTGACTTTGAGTAGTTCTTTGACTGACCATTGACTTGTGTTTAATATGTGTCCTACCTTACCTGAGCAGGCTTTACTTGTAATGTTAATGTAAGGTTAAATTCGAGGAATCTGGATCGCTAGAGCTAGAGTCGTAAGATGATGAAAAGCTGTAAAGGAATTTGCCACTGCCATGTTTGACTACAGAGGGATTAGCAGTGGTCTAAGCGTTGTCACCAAACCGATATGCCTTATGTTACTGCCAAGAAAATATTGAATTTCTATCCGTATAATATCAGTAATGTGCAAGAACTAAGGATGACAGATTATGATTAAGCACCCAACTTTCGTACTATGTTTCTTACCTGCACAGAAACCAACAATAACAAACCAGCCTTGGAAAATATTATGCGGAGATGAAGCTTAGTTTATCTGAATGGTTCCCGTCAATACTCACAATTGCAGAATATAGTCATCTGAGCAACTCATAGTAATCCATTAAGTGCCACTGCATTCTGCAAAAGTAATCGCGTGGTGTGGATTCAGTGGCTGATTTTATAACACAATCATAACGAGAAAATCACATCTACAGTCCTTGTACCTGCACCGTTACTGGACTGTAGAAATATCTGCAAGTGCTGCAAACTTTCGCTATTTCATAACTGCAGCAAAGACAGTGCTTGGATTCTAATTTTTTATGTAAGATGAGCATGGCCGCATGTTTTTTGTTCACTACAGAACATTTTACTCCAGCATTTCGGTAATGAGAGAGATATCAGTCAATATTTTTCGACGGAATGGTCACCTCGTTGCCCGGACATCACTCCATATAACTTTTGACTATAGAAAATCATAAATCCACTGTGTATTATGGTGGCATTACAAACATGAGTTCCTTGAAAGATAACATAAGACGGGCTGTTCCAAACATCCAAACTGACAGTTTACATGCTACAGTAGAGAACGTTGTACACCGAATGCAATATCTTGCACACAGGGAAGGTCAGCACATCGAAAATGTTGGACATGATCTAGGAAATCCTAATGTTGATTAGTAAAAGATTATTTTCTATGAATTTCGTATTATATGTCATTCATTTTTGTATGCGCATTTTTTTATTACTGAAACATTAATGAAATTTTGCCTAATCCATTTTCTGCACTTTCATTATAATCATTGACTCGTTTTGGGTTCCGACAGCGCCAATTCTTTTTTAAATTTATTTTCCCCTGCTTTCTACAGTTTGTGTATGAAATCTTATTTTCATTCTGTTTATAAGTTTTAGCTGCAGATGCCTTCAAACACGGAAAGTGAATTTATCACTATCTTGTACTATGCGATGAAGCAAGGGTTTTTCAAAATTCGATTTAGATTTTTTAAAATTTAATGTTGAAACGCTTTTTTTGCACATATCTTCGTTTAAGGAACAAATTAAATATCAGAATTTTATTATTTACACAATCGGATAGAAAGTTTTTTTTTCATTTTAAATTAGTATAAAAATTTTTAAAATAAATTCTCAGTTTTGGGAGAACTCTCGAAAACCTCGACTGTTTGACTGCTATTATTTTTAAATTTCAACATCTAAAATTGTATCGCTTGTGTTTTGACATTTACATCTCAAGCTCTTTATCTTCTTTTAAAACGGGAATGATAAAAATATATAAATTATGAGATTTTTCTACATTAAAAAAACATGTTGCATTATGAACATACAACAGGTTATGATGTCATTATGCGTCAAACTATTTTTCCTGCTTCCGTATAAATTTCTCTATTATTGATTTTATTTATTCATTTATTAATCTTTCCCTTGCTAGAAAGAATCACTTGTGAAGAAATTAAGCTTACTCTAGAAGGTCTTCCGCAATTTTATAAATTCTGTTTCTCTCCCGTTTTTGATATAGAGATTTTTCCATTTAGTATTCATTTCGTTTTACTAATCTGAAAAACGCGCACTTTAAGGAGTCATTAGCGTTTAAAATCATTGGCAAAGAAATCTGCCATGTCATTTTTAATTTCATCATTTTATAAATTTATAAGCATTTTTCTCACCCATTCGTTTTAAAATTAATTTTTTCATTTTAGTTTTATTGTGAAATTTAATATTATATTCTTTTATAAGAGTTTGAAAATTCTAACATCTAAAAATGTAGCAGATCTGAAAATTTTGCAAGTTATAATATAAACTCTTTTACAATAAGAAAGATTTTAAGATATTTATTAGGAGACGCTTTTAAACCTTTAACTAGCTGCTTGCGGTGCCAGCTATCACACTGGCATGAGTAGTTCTCCATACCGAATGTAAACCAGATGTGGTGTGGTAATTTACCTATTCTCAGATGATCAAGCATAGCGTGCTGTTAGCAGAGTAAAGTCACAAAGAATTAAAATTCGGGAGCTGAGCCATACAAAGCTGACTTGGAAAAGTATAACAGTAATACATTAGCGGAAATGGCGCTTATGTAAAGAAATCTAATAAACGAATTGCATTGCCAAAGGTATAAGCCATTATCTTTAAGGGCTTTTATCATTCGTGATATAAAATTGTACATGGACTTTGAAAAGATAATTATTTAAACTATTGTTTCCAATAAACTATATTACAAATTATTTTTATCCTTCGATTTCATTAGTAATTTTATGAGTTTTAAATAAAAGTTTATTTTACAGTTACAGACACGTAAAAAAAAAAAGAAAAAGAAAAAAGGAAGGGAGTACTTAGGTATTATTGCAACCACCTTAGTAGAAGTCGTCAAACTCTGGCAACCATGCGCATAACAGTTCTTTAGGTAACCATATTCATTTTAAGTTGCAATCCAAAATTTCACCGAATCACCTTTTTTCTCCTGTAAAAAATCGCCAAATTGCATCAAGGGGTTTGCTCTAATACGTAAGTACCAAAAACAGTAACTTCACTACGTGATTAACATGCTCTAGATGAGTATATAAATTCCACTGTTTTAATCTGTAAGGTTTAACCTATGTTTTTAACAGTTATTTTTAGTTAAAGATACTTTCCTATTCCTCCTAATTTCAGCTTACAATTTCCTTCCAGAATGTGTTTTTAGAATCGCAGTTAAATGCAAGTGAAGCACTTAAGTCGAAGTTCCACTGGCTTTGTTAGAGAGCCAGAGATTCTGACTAGCGCGCGTTCGGATTTTGGCTAGCCTCTTTCTAAGCTATTACTACGCTGAACCGTATTTCAGGCCCTTGATAGTTTGGCCATTAACATTTAGAGGCCAACTCCTGTAGAATTCTGATAGCTTCGGCTATATCTTTTTAGTTAAGCATTAATTGAGTTTGATTTTCTTAGTATTATTGAATTCAAGCGCAAGTGAAGGCTTTTCTGTACGTCCTGAGAAAAGACCATCTGTTAACCTTTATTTTGAGCAATAAAAGGGTAATTAACTCTTGAGTTTACGTTTCCGTTTCCTGAGCTAAAACGATTATTCGCTTACCAGTTCTCAAGGTTCCACATACATAGCCGTAACTTTAAGGTTGGAACCTTATAAATCTATCAATGCGTCCCTTCAATTTATAGTAGTGTATCCATATAACGATTCGACCGCTAAGACAGATGTAATAAGCAAAAAATCTGACGTGCCCAACCTATGGCCTTCCAAAATTCAATGTTTTAAATAGTAACGAGCTTCGTTCCCGTTGTTCCGTTGAAAAGTTCCCGTTGATCGTTTGTAAAGAAAATATAATTTCTGTTCCAATAAATAGAAAAGCCTGTAATACGAAATTTTGGATTATATTTCATTGGGTATAATTAGCCATGTATAAAACTTGGCTTTATAAATTTACGAGTATATCAACATAACCAAAGGTTGCGTCGAACCACGAAAAGCGTTGAATCACTTTCCAAATTGTTGCCACCGAACATTATCGCCCTCTGTTATATTTAAAAAATTAAATAATGAAAATACTGCATGAATGTATGTATGTTTCTCGCATCTTGAAAAAACAACGATACCTAGAGCCATCAAATTTTGAATAACGTAGTTTTCCACCCGAGCTTGAGTGCTTGGAAGCCCAAATTTTGAATTTCGAATTTGTTTTACTTTCTATTTCTTTTCTTTTTTTTTTTTTTTAACTTTAGAAAATTTTTTGGTTAACAGACTCAACGATTTCAAAGCGAGCAGTGGCAACACCGTACGGAATAAAACTTTTTTACCTTCAGCGCGCTAGACTATCTATCGGAAATTCTAAAGATATACTGTTTTTAAATGATTTTAGCCCAAATGTTCTCGAAACATATGCGTGTGAGTGTAAACGGAAAAAAAATTATCCCTTTGGGCGTAATATAAAATCTGAAAGCTTCCAGATTTTTTTTTATTTACCCTTTGGGCGTCATATAAAATCTGAAAGCTTTAGGACTATTTCATTCATTTATTTGCTAAGATCAACAAAACAGCTTATAAAAAACGAGCTGTACTACAAGTAATATCAAGCCAAAATGACAAATAATTTTTAATGAACACTGAAATAGTGCAGTGATGGTATGATTCTAATTTTCAACACTTTCGTATAGATCCTTGAGTGACTTTTGATTATCAGGAGTGCCTCGTTAATACTCGGAAGGAGCTATATCGATTGCAAGGCCAGAGAAAGTTGCTGTTTAAAAAATGCAGTTTTGAGTAGAAATAAAAAGTCTGAATGTAATTTTTTTTTAATTCTGGAAGTATTAATTGTTTCAGATCCAGATCCTACTTTTTCGAAACTTTTTCACAACAAAAATGACTTTTGACGTTTTATATAAAAATTTAAATTACAAATATCGTAGTCTGAGTCTAGAAGAAGTCTGAGTCTCTTATATATAAGGAGATTATTAAGGGGTTTGAGTCTCATACATCTGTTATATATGAAGATCTATGTGTCTCTTATCTCAGTATTAAGAGATCTGAGTCTCTTATATCTGTTATATATGAGATGTATTATATGTAAAGATCTATTCTTCTCTTTATCTGAATATTAAGAGTCCTGAGTCTCTTATATCTGTTATATATGAGTTATATATAAAGATCTACACATCTCTTTTCTGAGTATTAAGAGGTCTGGATCTCGTATATCTGTTATATATGAGATATATTACATATAAAGATCTACGTATCTCTTCATATGGACAATACTTAGTCCCCTCCTCACTAAATGTTATCAAATTGCACATTTGTTTATGTTGGCTTCACTGCGCTTGTTCGTGACAGACAGCATGAGGGACAACGAAAGGGAACAACCCTCCTTCCGGAAGTCGTTTTGTATTCAGTAACGATCTATTAAAAACGGGGAAAAAATTCAACAAATATAGCAGAGCGAAAGTTGTCAACGGAAACAGATCCACACTTTTTTTACATTAGTACACATGCCCTGGATAAACATAGCGTGCTGCGTTTCCATGAATTTTCATTCAATTTCGTTCTCAAGTTTATATTCCTGACTCCAGAGTACAATGACCTTTCGGATGGGACTGAAGCTGGACGACAGTATGTTCGGCAACGACGTTCATTAAGCGCATCGTCCTAAATAATTTTATGTCGAATTAACTTTGTAACGTTAAGCTGCTAATTGGAAAAACACTTGTTAGGGAATATCAGCAGAGAACTGTAGCTGTCACTGCATAATTTGCGAACTAAAGCAGTTACAAAGAATTCTTCCATTATGATTATAATATCTCTTTAAATTTAGTTGTTAGATGCCTATTTTAAGAACAATTCGTCGTGGGTTGGAAAAAAAAATTAGCGGTTTCTTTACATGTTTTTATTCTTCATCATTTCCCCCCCTCTCTTTTTTTTTTGTTATGTATCACTTAGTGAGGCAGCACACTTCCTGAATATTAGCGCTACTCGTGACAAAGATAAAACGCCTGAATTAGGGATAATCGAGGTATAATACTAATATAGAATATGAACGGGCAAATTAATATAGGTAAAATATTTTTTTAATTCTTAAAACTTTTCTTTGATTTATCATTAATCTAACAGGATCTTTTTAATGTCTATTTTGAAAACACTAGAAAATAACTCTCCTCGTGAATTTAATCGATTTAAGGGGTTTGCAGCTGAAGTTACAAACTCTTTATCAATCAGTTTTCAGACAGCGATTGATCTTAGAAAACTGGAAAATAGCCAAAGTAATTAGGATTTTTCTGTAAATACATCAAATAATAAAATACATTCAATTCTGAATGCAGTGAAACTGTCTGTAGAGGATATCCGACTACAGGGAACGATATTCTGCAAAAGAATATCGTTCCACAGAAAGGAGTCTTGTAAAGCTAGTCTAGCTCGGCCGGAAGAGTACACGTTAGAAATGCGAACAACAAAGTTTCTACTTATTTAATAGGACTTAGTGATGTTCGTGATGTTCCCTGGGAAACCCAGAGTAAGTAACTTCTAAATAAGGCCTTCCAGCCTGGGGATCATATTAACACAGGCCCTCCAATAAGGCATGTGTTAATATGGCCACATGTTGAAACTTTACTTCAATAGTTGCAATTAATAACTTCCATTATGTCTCATTCCATTTCAGTCCTACTTCGCTCTTCTTTAAATCTCTTCATTCATCTGTGCACATTACTGTTATGAACAGTCTTTTCTCCGTAAATATCCTGCAGTTTTATTGGATTTCGGAGAGATTACGTCTTTCTAGTATTGAGAACTCAATGAGAGTGCATTACTTGTACTTTATATGCATTATTTATTTGTAAAGAAAACGTTATTATTATACGCATGTACATAGGACGAATCACTGAAGCAATGTGCATAGTTAGGATGATCTGTGCAAGTTTATAAGATATATTAGACCAACTTTTGCATTATTTTCGGTATGAACGTTGAAATTTTTTTATCAAAATATAAATTCTTCATGTATTGATTAATTCATATATTGACTAATTACACAATATTGATTAAATACTATTTTTGTTAATTACAAATTAAATTTACATACTAACTTATCAGCGTTGTGTTCAAGAAGGGGATATAACGTGTGAAATTAAAAGTATTGAATAATTTATAGATAACTGCATACATATACTAACTGTTAAAGCACTCAACTTTATAACAAATTTATTATCATAAAATTTTATGTGGTGCATATTGGGAGATTCATGACATTAATTAAAATGTAATTATCAATGTATTTCACTGAAATGATGGCAACCATTCATTCAAACCACAATAATCAGCATGTCTTTTAGAAACTGCACGCTGAAACATCAATCATTTATTCTTATTAAGGAAGCTAACCTAATATTATATATTTTCAATTAATGGTGTGCACAAAAAACGCGTGCACGTGCCTTTTAAACAGAAGAAAAGAAAAGTCCAAATCCTTGCCCTTGATCTTGACAAATTTATAGACATTTCTGATGAAAAAGTCAACATTTCGCATTTTTTTTCTTGGTCATAAGTTCTGGACATTTTTTTCCGTGCATTTCTAACGATATCCACACCGATTTCTTAATAACGGCTTTCACCCATGTAAGTTTTATTTACGAAAATACTGTCCTTCAAACCCTATCACTGCCAACAAAGAGACACTTTATAATAAACTGCTTATGTGCTTCCTTACAACGCGTTTAAAAGAGCTGACGATAAATCAATTATATGATGGAATTATTATTTAAAACTTTATTACTCTCGAAATAACAGAATGTATAACATCAATATCAGCTGCGCATATTTTAATTGTAACATAAGTTTTTAATTTTTTTAAATCCTTTGAATTCTAACCAGATGGAAGAAAAGTGCACTTATCTGAGATTGTAAGACGGCATGCTCACACTTCGAATTCAGTTGAGATATTTTTTAGTAATTGCCTGCTGCATTTCTAGGGTTTCTTGAAAGGGTTACTCAAAATACAGTTTTCTACAAAAGCAACATCAATTGAGTTGCAGTTTAAAAAATTTAAAAATTAAACCGAATTTAACAAAAATATCACAAGGGGCAATTAATAGAAGGAAGAGAAACATGTCAATACAAAATTCAAAATTAGGCAGAGTTCAGTGTTAGACTGACATTAGTTCGTTTCTTGAAAAAAGTGCCTCTCCATGCTACACAAAAAGCATGGATTGTTTTCTATAAAACCACCATCAATTTAATATGCAAGCTTTTTAAACTATCGCAAATCACCAAGAATTTGAATTTTCTTATACACTTATTTTGTTAACCACCCATAAATCTCTTCTTTGACGAAAATGTGTAATTTAAACTTACTGCGTGAAAGGTATCTAGAAAGGAAAAGTGCCCTTTATACACATAGTACTTTACACATTCCCTTTAAAAGACTTTAAAATTACTTATCAATATTTGAAATCTCACCTCTATAGCAGAATTCCTTATCGTCGCTTTGAATGAATGGAGTGCTACAAATGGATTTGAAAATATTACGGATGTCCAAAGGGCACAGGACCCGAATTTTCGGGTCAAGGTTACTAAAAAGCTCTCAGAAGCAAAATATAATTTGACGCAAATTATTTGAAGCTGACCCAGTTACGTTTATATGATATCGGGCAATGGCAGCCGTGCGGATGTCTGTGAAAGCAAACCTTCAAATCTCATCCGTTCTAAACGGAAATCAGGAAAACAGAAGATCACATGAGAGAAAAAAGTAGCTGTTCCAATATAGATGATTCACACTTCCGACTTGTAAAATTTAAACAAATATAATAAAAATTAAATGAATGCCCAGAGTTATGTCTTTATACTAGCACAAAGGTTGTGGAACTATAATGTCAGAAACAGACAGAAATTTGCAGGTCATACAACCGAAATTTTCTGATTCCCAAGCAATGAGCGATGAAGAAACATATATAACTGGGTTTATGCGTCAGATTTATGGTATCAGTTTATGAGACATTATGGTTTATCAGCCAAGATCTGAAGATGATTAAACATGTTATTTCATAATGTATAGTAGCGAGTAAGTTGTACAGCGAAAGCATACACGTTTCCGAAATATTTAATTTGAATGAAAGTAATGAAAATGTAGGAAAAAATGCAATGCGCAGCATAGGTGAAAAGACAGTCTGAAGCAAATATTCTTTAAAATTATGCAATTTTATGTTTCTGTATCGATCAGTTTCTTAAAAACACATTTTCAGTAAGGTTTGCGGTTTATATCTACTTAAATGTTTTTTGTTGTGACTAATCTCACATGTCTAAACTAATCAGAACAAGCCGCCGAATTTTATTGTGCAGAGAGTACAAGACTGCATTTAACTTGGGCACCATATTTTACCCTATTTCACTACAATTTTAAAGGAGAGCAATCGGGTAGGCAGTCCGAGGGTCACCCACCCTCTTCCGCTACCACCAAACCACACAAGAGAATTTCCGGCTTGCCATATACTTATGAGCAAAATTAAGAGAATTCGAAAATTGTCTAAGGTACTAATTATGCCGCTAAAGAATTTTGCAAATGTTCAATGTCGAATACGTAAGCGTATACGAGCGTGTCTGCGGAACTATGATTGTGGGACGGGGTTATAAGTGTACGAGGGGTTTTCAGCGATTTGTGGGCTTGCACTTCTTCACGACATTTGTCGTGTTTTTTACAAGAGTAATATAAATTTTATAAGGTGTCAGGTAAATTGAGTAGTCACGAACGTATGGACGACGGAATGAGATGGACAATTATTAGTAGATTGGAGGCAGGCTAGTCACAAGCACAGGTGGCCACAGAGCTCAATGCAACGCCAACTTGTGGAAATAGTTTCAAGACATTTTATTCATAGAGAGAGGAGCTGAACAAGGTACGCAAAAAAAAACGCTTCACAATGATAGATGAGGTTCGTTATTGGCATTTTAAGTGCGGCGACACAGGACTGCTAAAGATTTACAGCCTTCACGTGAGCTGTAAGCTGCTACTGCAACCCGAGTGTCACGGTCTACAGTTGCCCGAAGGCTTCATGAGATGGGGTTGTATGCCAAAAGACTCGCTGTTTGTGTTCCGCTCACTCCAGCACGACAGGGCGTTTAGCATAGCACAGACAATACGCGCCTTGATCCAGACTTCAGTGGAGCACCGTGAGTTTTATAGATGAGCCCAGAATCAGCCTGGACACTGAATCTCAGTGTACCTGTATATAGAGAAAAACCTGGAGTACGATACTAACCCTCCTATTACGGTGGTGGACTGTAATGGTTTGGGCAGGTACTATGTTGGACCTTGCATGCGTGTCACCAAGGCTCCCTGACTGCTATGAGGTATAGAGAGAAGATTGTAGAACCCTATGTTTGAATTTTCAGAGGCGCAGTTGGTTCTAGGTTCCTGTTGATGGACGACAACACTTGTCCACGAAAGGCCCAGCTGGTTGACTATTACCTGGAAAGTGAGGATATTCGCCGCATGGATTGGCCAGCCAGATTTCTTGATATTAATACTATACAGCACGTCTGGGACGCTCTTGAGAGGGAAACTTCATTTCGCCATTTTCCTCCGAAAACCATCCCGGGTTTGAAAACTGGCTTGCTGCAGTGAGTTACTCAACTGCCTTGTAGCAGTGGTATCAAATGCCGTAGGGACATCTCAACTGCCTTCCGTTTAGTAGTCGTCACGCTGAGAGACCTATCTGTCAGTAAGAGGAGACCATACCCCATAACGTGGATTTTGAACATTCTCGTATTATGAGCTCATTATCATGCGTACGTAAAAGAGCTTTTGAGTAGTACGTCTCTTTCTCTGTTATAAATGTATACTTATACCAAATTTCATAAAAATCTGTCAGTTTTTCAGCAATTCTACATAATGCGCAAACTTTCTTAATATTGCACACAAGTGTAATTAGAGAGCCCCCATGCCAGGAAGGTACTATACATTCGCAACATGCATGCCTTCTTTAGGATTCTACCATGCCCTTTGGTATGATAATCAGAGTCACTATTCCGTTAGACGGTCTGACTACGTAAGTTCCAACTCTATTTTATTTGCATGTAGTGTAACTGATAGAGGCAATAACTAAGTAATAATATATGTGCTAATGAAGAGTCCATTTAATTTGTGTACTTTTACACGTGCATAATCATGAAAGGTCTCGAAGACCGAATTCCCGGCATTCGATCTAAAAAAGCACGGCTCTTTTAAGTGCTTTCACTTGCAAAAATAAAAAATATGGTATTTGATAGCGTGTTGAAGTCTAGAAGTGTAAATAAGAGTCACCATAAATTATGAATACTACAGCTCTTAAGTTTGAGCATTTTTAGATTCGCTTTTATTTATTACTTCCTCTGCTTTCATAGATGCAAAACATTCAAGAATCATAAAGCTCTTTCATTATGATTTAAAAAAAAAGAGTTTTTATATCATTAAAGTAGTTTGACACTTTTATGACAATATTTTGTCGATAAGGGCAAATGATAACTTTAAATGGCATCTAAAAATATTATAAAATTTAATGTAAATTACATATCTTAAATAGTTTTAATATGATACACTGTGTAGCCGCACCCATGCGAATACTTATTGTGAAAATTCATCAAGCTTCATATGTACTCTATATAGGCTATCTTATATAAATTAAAACGACCGTTAAAAAGTTATTACCGTATAAGGTATTTCTCCCGCCTTCTTAGGATGCCTTCGGGATGTAGTGGTCAGCACGCTCGGCGCGTATTCGAGAGGTCTGTGGTTCGAGTCCCGGTGACGGCATTGCTCATTTTTCATCTCTACTGCTTTTAAAAAATACCTAAAGTATCTACAGTGGCACCCGAACTAAAAACAGTGGTGGATGATGATTCTCTACTACCAGGATCTGATGATTGGATCCCTAATCTTCAGTCGCCCTTTGAAAGGGGGATATATATATAAGGTATTTCTCTCGCCTTCTTAGCATGCGTTCGTGGTGTAGTAGTCAACACGCTCGGCGCGTATTCCGGAAGTCCATGGTTCGAGTCCCGGCGACGGCTCATTTTTCATCTCTCCTGCTTTCAAAAATACCTAATGCCTCTACAACCGTTAAACATTTTTTATAATTATGTTTAATGTAAATAGTGAAAGGAAAAAAAGGGGGTTGAAACAATTTTTGTAATTGTTTTATATTCTTAACATGAATTTTCTAGGGGACTTTTTTACCCCCTACTTCCTAACTCCCAGGAATACGCAAAACGTATTTTTGCAGCTTCACTAACTCGCTTTTAAAAATATAAAAAATGACTGGGTGGATCATCCGTGCTCTGTAGCTAACGAAAGAACACAACATTGTTAATATTTTAAAAAGCGATGACCAATAAATCTAGTCTGGTAAATGCCAGTTCCCGACCCACCAAGGTATTCACTGAGGTCGCGAGTTTCCGATCTACGGTAGCCATAATCTTTTCTATTTCATCTCATATCATCTATTTTAAATATTTACACTTTGATCACATCTAAGCACGTACTCATTGCCTGACTGAAAACCAAAAATAACAAAAAGAAAATAAAAAGAAAACCTGAGCGGTTTAAGATTTTAACGGTCGCCCAAAAGGGTTTGTTAACGCTCTCGCTGAGTTCTCGGTCTACCACTCCTATTCACTCCCTTTTTTTAGTCTTTTTAGCTTTATTACTAAGCATTATTTTCTTCGCACTTACTCCATATACAATCAATCATTAAAATTACAAAAAATTTAAAAGCGGCCTAGCAGTATACGTTTAGAATTCCATATACGGCGTTCAGTTGTTGGCATACCTTTCTTTCTCTCTCTCATTTTTTTAAAAATTTTTCTCAGTTCATCATATCAACGTTCAGGTTTCTAACTGAGATGGCTTTACAATTTTTTTTATCATTAACGTTTTGTGTATTTATTTTATTCATTAAATATCACGTTCTTGGCGCTTACGTCACATAAACGATTCAACAACAAAATATTGCTGCATGCGTAGGAATTCGTAACAGATTGAATGCACACAGGTCAGACGATAGGTTAATGAAATTAAATTTTATCAAAGGAAACACTTCAGAGTTCCGGAACTTTCTACAAAAATACTGGTACAGCTCTTCACAGTATCACAGTGTACAATCAGTAGTTACGCTTCAAACTACTAGGAACGTAAAACACAATGCAAAGCGCACATAAAAGGCGGACTTCTCCAAAGTCTGCCTGACCTAACAACTACAACAAAAAAATGAGGAAAGCTGACGTGGAGTAGTGTTTAAGACACGCAGGTGCCTGGGCTCTGTGCCCTACCCCTAATCGAACGACGAAAAATTTCGAAATAATATATTCAATAATACGTTAAGAAAGCAAATAAATTCGCATTATTGAATTAAAAAAAATATTGTAAATGTTAATTAAATAGTTGGAGGGGATTGTTCAGAAAGCTGATCGAACTGAGAACAAGAAGTACTTAAGTGCACAATGCAAGCGATCGTAGTGGTAAAGTTTATACATATGATACGAAATTAAAAAAGAATACATACAAAAATAATACAGTAAAATATCAAATCAAGGAAGGAAAAATTTTACGCAAAATAACATTAAATACTAATTACTCCATTAACACCGTATGGTTAAGTATGTCCATGGACCTCTTTTAATGCAGCTCATCCAGATAGTTATAGATGAGGAGATCAGGATTACTAAGTGTTCTCATTTTTGCATGAATTTTGGTGCAAGATGGTAATAAAATGATCTTATTTGAACAATGCCAAGTTCGTCATGAATGACATTATTATGAACGTACCATGGTTCTTTGGACATCTGCCTCAGAATACAGTTTTGTGCAGTTTGAAGTTTTCTTTCTGTCAGATTTACATGAATACGCCCAGGACAGGTATAACATAACACGGGCCACAACATGGACTTATAAATGAGTAACTTGTTGTCTATGAATAGAACGCTGTTTCGAGCAATTAAAGGGTATAGTTTAGCTTTACGAACTCGACACTTCTAGAGAATAGACTATACGTGCGGGGTCCAAGTGACAGAATTAGTAAGTATCACTCCGATATAATTGACTTGCCCAGGACAGAGTGTTTCCATATAACTGCACGTGCTGGTAAATACTGCATCATTAATGTGCTGCATGTAATGTGCTGCATGTGATGTACATAAAAAATAATGGTACTGCACGTGCTGGCTTGTTCAACCTATTTAATTGCTATTAATCTTCCGCATGCATGGTCCTTTGAAACTGTCTGCGTTTTATGACCAGGTACTTTAGCGCAACACTTACTTTAGCGCGAGGTTTGAAGGTTTTAGCAGTTCTGCTGGCAGATTTATGAGCATCGGTGATAGAACTTACGAAATTCTCAACTAAACTGTCAATGCCATTCTCAATGTGTACTGTTGGAAGAGTATAATGAGTGTTGTTCATAGCTTTGGCAAACTTAGGCCAGACAGTGTAGATGGTTCTTTTGTCTGGTGTGATATAGTAACTGATGTCCAGTAGAATTCGAACCGGTTTGTCCAGAAGAAAGTGCAACCAGCACAGAAGATCCAGTAGATGACCGGTTTTTATGAACACGAAAATGTCTAAGATTCCTATGGACCCAGTAGCTACTATTCTAGGAGCTAATATGCGTAATAGAGCTGAATTGGCTAAGTCATACATTACCTGTCCAGTGCTGTTAGTATTGTAGCAGTTCCATGTGCGCTGCCTTGCGAAATGATGGCAGATGCTCTATCCGGGCGTATATAGTTTTCACACGGCCGCCAAAATATTTCTAGTACTTTGCAATTTTTATTAACCTATTTTTTTCGTATTTACATATATAAGAGTTTCCGCTTATTTGTTTGTGTGCATGTAATTCACATAAACCTATCTCTTTATTTCGATCTTGATGAAATGTTGCACACTTGACGTTCAAATCAAGAAGAAGGTCACTGTTCACACTCAGGGCTTTTATATTAGAACGTTGTGCTCCCGTCACCCATCCTATGTTCACGTCGCAGTTAATGCATGTCCAATATCAGTGGAAGTGATACATGCTAAGCAATAAATTTATAATTTTTTTAAGATTAAAAATAAATATTAATATTTCTACGAAGCCTCAGTTTTGAAACCACTTCATCTATATTAGGTTCATGTCGTTATTTTGTCCACTATCAGTTCTTACTAAAACCTTTAGATGGCTCCGGGTTCGTTTACTCTTTAGAACAGAATAGAGCTTTCCAAAATCTGAAAATCTTAAATGCTGAATCCGGGCGTGAAACGGTTATTTCAGTTAGTTAACTGTATGAGAATAGAGTAATTGACTTCATAGCAGTACTAGGTTCTTTACTTCTTTCTGTCAGACTTGAACTGCAGCAAATTACTAGTTCAGTCCCAAGAAGAGAATTTTGTTTCTTCACTCACTGCGAGGGAAAAAATCAAAGTACAAATAAATGAAGAGTATGAAAAAAAGAATGTGCACTTCTAAGAAAATATCTTCATTATGAAAGTCATACACATGTGATTCACAAAGTCTCTTTTATTAGGTAAATTATATCATAAATGGGAAATAAATTTTAGTTAACCACTGCATAAAATGCGAAGTGAAAATTTTCGACCGGGTGCAGCAAATTAAAAAAGAATAACTGGGACAATATTCATTGTTACTGTGGTATAAGAATATGCATCATGAACTCTATCCCCCCCAACAGGGAACAAGAAGAAGAAAAAGAAAGAAAGAAAAAAGTTCGCTTTTCCATGAATTTCTTGCTTTATGATGCGGGACTGTCACTTGCAATGAAAGCTATCTTTTTTCGATGCTTAGTTACATTTATTTATTATTATTTTTTAATGTCATTTTCTCTGCCCTTCTCAGTTTCAGTAATATGATGTTTTTTGGTTCTACTCTAAGGTGGACATAACATCTTCCAGCCTTCGAAACAGAAATATTTTGGAGAACCTATTGATTAGTGCTTTTAGTAGTATCAAATAGTATGTTAACACTACCTATAATGAATCTGAAGTTAATCGTAGTAAGGATGAGAAACTCTGTTTCAAATCATTGACTGAACAATTAGGACAAAAAATAACCTTATATATGATGCAAAGTTCTTGATAAGACATAGTTAGTATTCAAAATATAACACGTAAATTATTCTATTATTGTTAAGTAATGTTAATACTACTTATATGCAACTCAAAGGCTATTACAACATTTTTAATTTTCATTATGATCAGATTTTAATTATGGAATTAGAGGAAATAAAGCATTTCTACATAACAATTTTTCTTTAATTGACTGAGCAGATTAATAACCAAGTGAATTATTTCAGCAGCGATTTATCTTATTTAATTGTGAACATTAAGATGCAACTACAGTGAAAAAGGATTTAAGATGATTAGAGCATATCGATACCGGCAAAATGTCAACATGGAAATGATGTATGCATAATATGAGAGACAAACTAGGCTTGTTAGGAAAGTAGTTTCGTTTTTTCCCGTCAGAGGACTTAATTACATTTTTTCGAAACCAACTTCACACTTAAGCCGCATAACCATTGTATGTCTTGAGAGCTGATATTACAAGGCTTGTGTGTGAAAAAGTTCTATTAATTCTACGCAGTAGTTTTTGGTTGGTGCCCTTTTAAATACGGAAAGCAATAAGCAGCATTTTCGTCATATTTAACTTTTTTACTTCAGAAAAGGTAAAAATGCTGTCCAAGCGAGAAAAAAATTGACGGATGTGTATGGAGAAAGCGTGTTAACAGTACGCCAGTGCCAGAACTGGTTTGCAAAGTTTCGATCCGGCAATTTTGATGTCGAAGATGCACCACGGTCTGGAAGGCCGGTCGAAGCTGACAAAGATGCGATAAAGGCATTATTAGTTGATGCAAATCGGCGAATAACCACACGAGAGATCGGTGAGAGGTTAAATTTGTCGAATTCGACTGTTTATGGCCACTTGAAAGGCCTGGGCTTAACCTTGAAGCTCGATGTGTGGGTGCCCCATGTTCTTACGGAGCGAAATTTGTGTCGTCGCGTTGACGTGTGTGATTTGCTCCTCAAACGTCAGGAAAATGTTCCATTTTTGAAGCGGATTATTACTGGGGACGAAAAATGGGTCGTATGCAACAATGTGAAACGCAAGAGGTCATGGAACAGAAAAGATGAACCGGCTCAAAGCGTTTCAAAAGCCAACATTCACCAAAAAAAGGTGATGCTGTCCGTTTGGTGAGATTTCAGAGGAATCGTTTTTTTTTTTTTTTTTTTTTTTTTTTTTTTTTTTTTTTTTTGAGCTTTTACCGGACAATACAACTATTAATTCGGAAGTCTATTGTCATCAGTTGGACAAATTGAATGATGCACTTAAACAGAAGAGGCCAGAATTAACCAACAGGAAGGGTGTAGTGTTCCACCAGGATAATGCGAGACCTCATACAAGTTTGGTCACTCGCCAAAAGCTTTTACAGCTTGAATGGGACATACTGCAACACCCACCATATTCTCCAGATCTGGCGCCTTCCGATTATTATTTGTTCCGGTCCCTGCAAAATTTTTTGGATGGTAAAACTTCTCAAAAACCTCCTGAATCAGTTTTTTGCCAGCAAGGACCAAAACCTTTACGAGCGGGGAATCATGTTACTGCCAGAAAGATGGCAAAAGGTGTTGGACCAGAATGGCCAATATATAATTTAATAAAATATTTATTCATTATACGAAAATTGTCTTTCATGTCCCCCCCCCAAAAAAAAACGAAATTACTTTCCGAACAACCCAAATGAAAAAGGCAATGGAATTTTTTAAAACTAAAGAATGTATAGCGATGTGAAGATAAGTATTAAGATAGTTAGTTACCTTATATTCATTTTCTTCACCGCGTGATTTCAGGGTGTAAGTGTTAGCGCTTTCGGGGGGGGGGGCAATCATAACATCTGGAGTTCGAATTCCAAAGAAGACACAGCTAATTTCATATTTCTTGCTCCCAAATAAATACCTAACAGTACTACAATCTTGGAATGTTAGCAAACTACTTACCTTAAAAATAATTTAATTAATAAAATTAATGCATCTTTGAATATTAATTTTGTTTGTTCAGATAGAAGCTTTTTAAGGCAAACGCTGCTCTACACCTGAATTGCTGATATAAAAAATCTCTAGTTTTTAATGTAGCACAATATGAATAACACCTGTTATTGATTCTTATAATTTAAATACGTTTGAAATCACTATAGGTTTATCATAAAGTTAACAGAGAGCAATGTCTTTGGCGCTGTCCGCATGGGAATGCACAGTTTCGCCTTGTTGATGTCATCTTTATAAAAGAATGTAAAGATATTATTGCCGAGATTTTTTTCTTCAAAAGGAAATTAAGATTATTTGTCTTGCAAATTTTAAATGAAATCTACCGTTACAGTTTCATTTAAGGACAAGCTGTCATAAGATTCTTATACTTCTCTGCCGTTCGTAACAACATTCAATTATAAAAACGGATGTAAGACTGCACGCAAGGTTCTTTATTGCTAATATCCATTTTTGTAATAGACAATTAAAAATCATTAAGGTATTTATACTATGAAAACTAAAATACTGAAGAATTATATGGCAGAAAATATTGATGAATATACTCACAGGCATTCCCAATGAAAACAGTGATAAGTAATTCATCGTAAATTGCACTATAAAGATTATAGCCAAATCAAGCTCTCATATAATTTACAGAAATAAGGAATAGCAAAATCTTTAGATTGCATCGGCATTTGAATCTGCGATTGGCTCTTCTTGTGACTAATTATAATTTTGTACCTATTGCGCAAAGACTAAGAAATAGGTACGTCATGAAATTTTCAAAGACAGGTTGTTAGTAGAAATGAAACGATAATTTTTAAAATGACGCTGTGATTTTTTTTTTCTGCAATTTTCCGTTCTTTGAAGGTCGAAGAAACTGCATAAATTCCTAGAATTGTTCAAAGAGAATATTATTATTATCATTGGAGTTTCAAAATTTATAATTACTTAGGCCTTACTTAGGTCGAACTGCGATAAGTTAAAACTGAAGAGACCATACAAAAGCTTTTGAGTAAACGAAAATTCGAGTTAGGGATTTTTGCGCAAAATGTAGGCAGAAAGCACCTAGAATTGCCTCTACGTCGATATCCATATAAATATAGGATGTTTTTACATGATTCATCAGATTTTAAAAGAGTTTATTACTCATGTAGCAATGAACGATACTCGAAAATAAACGTTAAATATTCAAGTTTACATCTCAGTTTTAAAGTTTTCGGGACTTTCTTAATGAGACTCCCACAACGCTAGATTAGATGACGCGCTGAAGATGATTTAAGGCTGTTTACGTGGCCTTTGCAATTTCCAGACATCATGATCTGTGATCTTCTTCTTTACTGTATAAGGTATTTTCTCTCTCAAGGATTCGTGGTGTAACGGTAGCACACTCGGCGCGTTTTCGTGGTGTAACGGTAGCACACTCGGCGCGTTTTCAAGAGGTCCAGGTTCGAGTCTCGTAGAGGGCACTGCACATTTTTCCGGTCTCTTGCCTTAAAATAACCTAATGACTCTACATGAGAATATGTTAGAGATTTTGCTTACATGCTTCCCCTCCGAAAACTCCAACTGGTAATTTTGGCCGCTAGTATGTTGTTTTTGTAAAGAGCTCGCTCCTTGCGGATGGGAGGACGAAAGATCAAACATCTTACATCTCTTCAACGACCATTCGCCCTGAATCTCTGTAAAGCGTACCGCACCACAGCCACCAGCTCAGCGACAGTCCTTGCAGGGCTCATTCCACTCCACATACGGGCAGAACAAGAGGCAGTGTACACCACCCTCATATACCTCCGCAAAGATGCAACATTTGGCAACATAACATACAGCCCTCTGCAATTTCAAAGCCCAGGTAACACTCTTCACACTCATCCTGCACGTAAAGGCACAGGAATAAGAATTAACATCTCACGGATACAGCCACTGTCAATGACGCGAGTTTCAAGGGATACGCAAATATACACCGACGGCTCTAAGCAGGAAGACGGAGTAGGCAGCGCCTTTGCACACTATGACAAAGGAAGAATCATCCATGTATGGAAAGGACGCCTTGACTTAAACAACAGTGTGTTCCAGGCGGAGGTGCAAGCAATTATAACCGCGGTCGATTACATTTTCAATAATAATATAGAACGGGCGAAAATTTTCACTGACAGTATGTCAACGCTTCTAGCACTAGATAATCACAACCACACCTCGCCCTTGATCATCAAATTACAACAACTTTTACAGCGCAACCCGCAGAAACATCTCTCCTTAACATGGATCAAGGCACATGCAGAAAATGAGGGGAATGAAGCAGCTGATAGCCTGGCCAAGCAAGCAGCCACTGATCCAGAAGCTGAAAAAATCACAATCCCAGCCCCTCCTTCCTACCTCAAAGGGCTATTACGGGGTCAAGGCCTAAATCTTTGGCAGGAAGACTGGACGCACTGCACAACTGGAAGACGTACATACAGCTACCTCCCGAAAGTCAGCACTGAACGCAACATTGCAATAGCTCCTCTTACGGCTTATATTACGGGACACGGCCCATTCCCGACCTACTTCAATAGACATGGCATAACAACCACGGACATATGCGCCTGCGGAGCGGAAGGCTCCCCAGACCACTATGTTTTTGAATGCTATCTGACAGCAGGAAATCACCTCCCTCTTCCTATCAACAATAGTGAAGCTTATCACCGCTTCCTTATAAAGCACAAACCGGCAGTAAATACAATTTGCAAAGTTGTTAACAAGCTCAAGAGAATGGGCCAAGATTTGTGCTCTCCTCATTAACCAAAACTCTCAAGACATGATACACTAACTAAGTCAGCATGCAGTTCCACATTCTCAGACACATAAGTCTACTCCTAAAATTTACATAAGTCCCTATTACAGACACCTTTCAAATAATGTACAATCAAATGTATTTAACATTTCCTCTTCTGTATATGCATAATACTTAATTTTTTAAAAATTTTTATTTATTTATTTTATTTTATTTTATTTTTATTTTTATTATTTTTATTTTTATTTTTTATTTTTATTTTTATTTTATTTTATTTATTTTTTTATTTTTATTTTTATTTTTTATTTTTATTTTTTTTCCCCTATGAGCCTGTAATTTGATCCTATTATTTTGTAATTGTATTTTTGTATCTGTATATTTAATTTGTATTTTTATTAGAATTTTATTGTGAATGTGCAAAATTACCATAGCAAATTGCAACAACAAATGTCAAAACGGTAAAACGAATGCAATCTGCCCTTGTATGGCCATGTAAATGATCTTGTTAACATCCTAAAAAGCTCCCGAGGCGGCCTCTTAAGGCCCCAGGGAATTGTTCCTGGTTAGTGGAGGGCGCGGGACACATGCCTGTTTACCTCTGTTAGACATCAGGCGTCCCCGTCCTTCGTTACCAACCAACCAACCTCCGAAAACTTCAAGATCGCTGAGATCAAGAATGATCAAGAATGATGGCTGAGATCAAGAATCGCAATACCAATACGTTTATGGCCATTAGTAGGGAAATACAAGCGCAACTAGGGTGGACCAAACTCAAATACCTCACAGAAGTGTTTTGTGCAACCAAAGGAATCCATAATGAAACTTTCTGATGATATGGATAAAATCTTGGACATTAACTGCTTACTTTCGTTTACCATTCGTGCATGCGTATTAATTTTTGAAATATAGTGTTTTAATACCTGGTGAATCATTTATAATTATCTTGCATACTTAAGAAGCAATATGGAAATTTTAATTACATTACTGATGTTAATTAGTTTGATATACAAAAATAAATAAAAAATTCTAATGAGAACACCACGAGACTCCCTTATTCGGCCTATTAAATGAAACTTATTTCTTTGAATTATTCTAACTTAATCAATTGATTCAAGGAAATTGAAAGTGACATAAAAAATTGCATATTTTGATATTAAATATCCCGCTCAATTTTTGTTGTATGAAAGTCAAACATCTTATAATTTAATTTTTCCATAACAAGTATAAAACTTTCATAAATATAAGTATAGAAACTGGAAGACTGCATTAAATGTTAGATTTAGTAACTTGTTTTACCTGACACTGCCAAAACATGAATACTTTTGTCATTTAAAACGCTTCTGTAATTGGGAGTATATACGACCAATGAATGCAAAATAAAGGCTATATGTAATAAAAAGATGAAAAGGACGCAGCAACGCAGAAAATAATGATGGCGAAGCACGAAGATAACATATTGTAAAGAAGAATTAGGATTGCATAGAATACTGAAATGCCGATCCACAATGAACAAGAAATTTAGCAGTTGAGGCGGATTAAATTCCATTTTTATTTAAATTGACATTTGTGGCCACAGCTTACTTAGCAACAAAATACTCTAATTTAATATTTCTAAAAGGAAATTTGGGCCATGATATCCATCGTTCAGGAGCGAAAAATCTGACTTGCTGAAAATGAAATGCAGTAATAACTTCAATAGTTTTATTTAATTTATAAAATACTCTGAATACTTGAGATAAATTCGACTTATCGAGAAAAATTAACATTTATCTTTTACACTTTGTGGTAGGAAACATTCAGTTAGACATATCGAAAATTTCGAACTAACCAATTTCTACTTTTTATGTATTATACAGGTAGTTCCTGAATTACAAACGAGACACGTTCCTGATAATATCCTTATAGAGGAGAGACACCTACCTCATGAGAAACATTTCTGCTAAGCAAGCAGTTCTTATAAAACTTGAGAGTAAATAAGTGTTTGCTTTAATTCAGACAAGTTATAGTGTCAAACTCAGAGTTAGCGATCGGGAAAAAATCAATAAAAATATATAAAGAAAGTTTTAAAAAATTCTGAAAGCTTTCAGATTTAACGGTCGCCCAAAAGGGTTGATTAAAGTTTTTTACGTTCTCGCTGAGCTCGCAGCCTTTGGCGTTACACTCGCTCTATCTTTAAACTCGTTTACTCGTCCGTTAAACCGTCTTTTTTTTTTTTTTTTTTCGATTTATTTTAGGCATCACTTTCTTGCGCCACATACAATTCAATAGCAAAATTAAAAAAAAAAAAAAAAAAAAAAAAGTAACATAGCAGTACACGTTTAGAATTCCCGATGTAGCGTTAAAGTGTTGTCATAAACATTTTTCTGTTTATTTCAGTCGTTTCCCAGTTCGTCATATCAATGCTCAGTTTTTTGACAAAGACGGCTTCACAAAATTATTTTTTTGTCTTTTTATTATTAACGTTTTGCGTGTTTACTTTATTTATTAATATCACGTTCTTGATGCTTAAACCACATAAAATTCGATTCAACAGCAAAATCACAAAGTATTTAAAATCAGCATATTTTTAGAATTTCCGATAGACAGTATCGCCCGCTGGAGATAGAAATGTTTTACTCCGTACAGTGTTTCCACGACTAGCTTTAAAACTATTGAGTTTGTTGATCAAAAAAATTCTTTAAAGTTTTACAAAATATGAAATACGCAATAAAACAAATTCAAAATTCGAGCTTCCAGGTGCTCATGTTCGGGTGGAGGACTACGTTATTCAAAATTGGATGGCACTACGTGCCGTTATTTTTTACAATGCGAGGTACATGCATACGTTCATGCAGATTCTTCATTATTCAATTTCCTTAAATATATAGGGTAATACAGGGCGATAATATTTGGTGTTACAGTGATTCAACGTAAAATGCCGTTTCGAGACTAATATCCCATTAGGGACTAACGTCCTTTTTGAGCTAAAATTGACTAAAGAATGATTAGCAATAAAATTAAATAAAACATAAAAGTGAATAATAATTAATAATATATATTAAATTATAAATTAATCAATAATAAATTGAATTAAATGATAAATAAATAGACTGCTTAAATAAAAGTAAATCATTAAAATGAAACGTTCATAAATGTTAATAAAATTTAACTGAATTAATAATTTACAGACTTAGGATAAAAGAAAAAAACAATGGTTCATTCATTTAAGACCAAGAAGTACATTTTCTTGTTGTTCAAATATTTCGTAAAATATGCATATTCTTATATTCATACGCGGAAAAATTACCATGAAGATTAAAACGGAAAAATTACCATGAAGATTAAAACGGAAAAATTACCATGAAGATTAAAACGGAAAAATTACCAGGCCTGTAGAAAATTAGCAATAAAATTGCTAAATACATATGTAAATCATTTGATTTAAGTAATCAAACTTCATGTCCAGTTGCATCTTAAACTGTAAATTTGATACCACAACCTTTCATGAAACTGAATTTTAAATGGTGAATTTATAGTTCTTTCAAAAATTTAATTACATTTATACAAGATAATCTATTCTTAAGTTTTTTTTATTAATTTTTATTACGTGTTCCGCGATTAGGCACTTAATGGAAAGGTAGAGATGTCTCGTCGAGGACTTTTTATAGAATGCTGTCTCGTATCCTCGTTACACATGGGGAAAACCACAAAAACGACCATGCAGGCAGCCCGTTCGTCGGGACTCGAACCTCGGACAGAGCTACCGGTCCTCAGCGACTTTAACAGCTCGGCTGCTAAACAGCTCGGTTACTGCAGATTAGTTTGCTCCTGATGAAGAGGGACCTATACCTGTTTGCCCTCGAAATAAATTGTGATCTTGACTTAAATATACGCCAAATTCAAGTTTGACGTGTACTAATTTTATGCTAAAATGCTTCATTGATGGTTTTGATTGTTAATAGTTTTCGTTGTATTTTAATCCAGAAACAAAGGTTTTATGCCTTTAACTTCGTAGGCCCGAATTTCGTGATAATCTGTAGTATTATAGTGGAGTGCTTGTCTTGCATAGAAACGATTCTAATAATTGTAATTTTTCTAGCAAAGTTTATTCTTTACAACAGAAACTATAACTGGAAAGACAGCAGCAGATATATTTATATTTTGATTATATATTTGAGATTTTTACTTAGTAGATAAATTTTGCATTCATTTGCTTACAGATCAGATTTTATACATAGAAAGACGCAGTGAAGTCTTTGTTTTATCAATATACTTTAAGAAAGCTTCTGTTCTTACTTTATAACAAAATAAAATTCACATGTCATGAGGCGAATTTCGTAATAATGAATATCGAATATAATACAATCTCATGAGGAAAGGGTGTGCCCAAAACTACTCCAAAGTGATGGCGTTACATGACATCATTAGCATAATATTGTTAGCAAACTCCTATAACATTGCATGTCAACATCGGTAAGTTCACGAGGGTTTGCTCTTTTATCTAATCAGTTCATTTCAATAAAAGCGAACAGCATAACTGTGAAAAATGTTTTAGGATTATTTAAAAACATTCTTTGCCTTCATTCTTATATTCGTAGCAGAAAAAAGTTTTTATTGTTTTTATGTATATAAAGACATGTGCACATAAAAAATATGAAAAACTTTAAACTGTTTAACTTAGCACAATCAATAAAGAAAATTTTCAAATTTGATACTTTGAAGCAATATTATCTTCTGTTTTCTTTTAAACTATTCTATTAAACTTTTATTTATTTTTTGATTGAACGAAAAATTGGCAGGTATTAAGTTCCAGTTTCAGGCAAACTTACATTTAATTAGAATTCTGAGCAAGGATTAAATTTTGAGCCGAAAGTAAGACTTCTTTTATTTTTCTACTTTTTATTATCGAGCAAGAGAAGGAATAACGAAGCATGCGGATAAATGATTGCATGTATGGAAGAAAACAGGAAATGTATTTTTAATTTAATTTATCTACAAAGACTAAAACATCCTATTATGTTTACGTTGTTAAAGAAAAATATTCTAATTATGTTTCCGAGTTATATTGCAATTGTGTTAGCATTTTAATATTTCACAGAGTGAATTTCTATACTTCAACTTAAAATTCGTAAAAGGTCAAATTAATTTGGCCAATATTAGTAAAAATCCTTCATATAAAGAAATTCGCTGTTTCGCATGTCACATTATTAACTAATTAGTGCGTTTCATTTATCGATTAGTCATCAATGTAATTAATACTTTCTGACGGAGTTAACGGAGTGACAGTCGTAAAAGTGATTCAAAGAGCTAAGCATAGCAATCTACTTCTTTGACCTCATGAGAGCTACGCAGTGACGTCATTCTGAGCAAAAGGATGAAAGATATCAGTTCAATAATTTTCCCTTCGTCATTTTTCAGTTGTCATAAGGATTACGCAATTTGGCAACTGTCTGATGACGAAATGCCATGATTAAATTCTTCCAAGACAAAAATTTCATCTATGTTGAAAGACTTTTTTCGGAAAATCAGAAAATGGCACTGTTATACTTCTACCATCGCGCTGAAATGACGCTGCAAAGAAAGACTGAGCTGCGAAAAGAAAGGTTTAGAGATTGTACGCTGTTCAAAGTTCACTTTGCACACACACAAAGAAAAAAAAAAGACAGATGAAAGTTCTATATCTCCCGTTCTGCACGGCTGATTTACGAAATTTACACTTCTCATGTCTCGAAAGCACGGCGTAGGATATATATTGGATTCATATACAGCATTGTTGTTCTAACGTAGGTATTTTAAGAGAAAAATCAGACCGTTTCTGTATGACAATTTTTTCCCATATTTCGATTCTCAAATTATGCCCAAATATTAAATTTTCTAAAATTTGATGAGCAACTGACCCAGAAGTTTAAAAATTTCTCTTGGGGCACTCTTTCCAATTTGCGCTAAGGATTCCTTCGGCAAAATTTTAAATTTACAGTAACCTATTTTCCTTTCCTTTTTTTCCGGAAATAAAAGGATACATGGTTCATTCTTTCATATAATTTTAACGAAACGCGTAAAGCATATTTGGCATTATTATCGCTTTTAACAAATATGCCAAATTTTAAAACGCGCCAATATATAAATTCACGCGTATCTTTGCAAATTTTGAATAAAAGACTAATTTTTTTGTAGGCGTGCCTAGAAATACCTCTACTTTAAGATGTTGGTAAAATGTTATAGGTTATAATTCAAAAATGTTTGCGAAAAATTTATAAAAACTACTAAAAAAAATAAAAATAAAAATAAAAAAATAGTTATGAATTTTATTGTGCCTAAATTTCGAATTGTGAAAGAAATAATCAAGTGCATTTAATAAATAATGAGATATAAATAAATATATAGCAAATTTAGTTAAAACTGAGGAGCTAAAATTTGACAGCTAATTTTTTAAAAATATATCCGTGCGATTTTCCAAAACTCGGCACTTGGGTATAATTTGAGTCGTGGAATCCAAATTTGGAAAAGGATTGGAATGTCATTTCTGAAAACGTCCGATTTCTTGTTAGGATACCTATGTTAAAACAATATTGTGTATAAATGTAATATATCTTCTAAGTGGCGTTTTTGATACATGGAAAAAGCAAGTTAAATTTTGTCAATCAGTCCAGTAGAACGAGGATACAGAACTATTTTTTGTATTTTTGTATGTGTGTTTGCAAGATGTAGAGGCAGTCCTTCACGAATAACTATTCGGCTTACTTCTAGTGTGAAGAGTTCACAGTGGTAGTCAACTGCATCTAGGAATGAAATATAGTACAATGTCGACTGGAATAACTGCAGGTTTTCTTATTTCTAAAATTTCTGCTTTTTATTTGTTTATTTATTTTGGACTTAATAAAATAACTGACCTTTAGAAACAGGTGTGCATATCATTAGAGTTCCAGTTCCTATTGCTACAGACTCGGACCAACACTTAAACTAGGCACCAAGCGGCGAATTATTAATCGAAAAACATACAGGAATTTTATCAAAAACTTCAAACTTACTGATTAGCTTCGATTGCAGATTTTTATTAGTGCCTAAAGAGTTTATTTCAAAAGTCTGAAAGTGTTTTTAAGTTTGAAAGTGTTTGAAGTTTTACATTCTTTAAAATTTATTTTTTACTTTGGAAGTAAACAGTAAATGAAGTAAGCAAACTTCAAAGACAGAGATGTAATTGAAGTGGATCTTTCTTGAATAGTAGTTTCTCGTAATATATTAAAAAAAAATATATGATTTATTTAGGAAATAAAGAAAAATAAGAAATGAGAAACGTATACGATTTCATTTATTTTATATAAAAATATTTGAGATTTTCAAGACCTTATTTGGTGAGACCTTTAAAATCTGAAATTTTTTCAGATTTGGTTTTGGTACTTTGTCTTGCCTATTTCTGTTTTCATGCGCACAAATAATCTCACTTCAGAAGAAGATGTAAAATGTAAATTAGCTTATGCCAGAGATTAAGAACGAATGTAAACAGACGCAAGGTAATTGAAGTTTGCATTGATTAAATAAGCGTTGAGTAAGCGTAATTGTAGTTTCATTGATTAATTAAGCGTATTAATCAATTTTCTTGAGTTGTCTTGTTTGGTGCGCTCTCAAGCGTGCGAAATTTAATATGACAGAAACATTAGAACTGATCGTGGACATCTGAATTTATGCGATTATTTAGAATCGAAACTTCATCGTCAACTTAAACTGTCACCTGTAAGGAGTAGCTGTTACGTTTTTATGCAGTTACTGTCCACTCTGTTCGATCAGTTACCCACAAGACCGTAGGTCACTTCAGTGTGATCATAAGGCTACTTATATTCACAGGTAGCAGGCGGGTTGAAATGACTTCCGGTTTGTTTTTACTTACCCTCAGGACCGTAGTAAAAACATTTTAGATTGATGTTTCATTAAATTTAACTACCAAACGATAATTCGCCTTCTGGACAAGTAGTATCACTCAGCGGGTCATTGGAATAAATTAATTAAAAACCAGTCTAAAATAGGAAACTATAAATTTATATAAAAATACCTTTCGATTATCCAGGCTAATAGATACAGGTCGCGGATAATGAGAAACACAGATAATCCAAACTATCAGTTTTCATGCATATGCTTACTACTTAAAAAATCGGCAAGCAATTTTACTTTATTTTTCAGAACGTTTCACTGCGTATTTTTCGAAGTGCTATTTCATCGCTGTATTCGAATCATCTTTGGTCGACTATGCATATGCAGAACGATTTTTTTTTAATTGAAAATTTTAAATCCTTGTGCACCACATAGTATTACATGTCCGAGATAATCGTTAAAACTAAAAGATACAATTCAGCGGTTTTTAGAACATGCTTCGATTTGTGCATGCTTGTTTTGTACGCACTTTAGCGTATCGTTGAGTATGCATGCATGGGTACAACCACGCAAGGACAAGCCGTAAGCCGGAAAATTCGCACCCGGATAATCGAGAGTACACTGTATATGATTTAATTATGAAGACATTGCATATGCTTCGAGTAATCAATTGGGTGTTCGATTTCAGGACACTAACAGAAGTATTTCGGACAGGTTCCGATTTTATTATGGTAATTTTCGGATTTCGCATTTTTATCAATAATTTACTAGTAATTAAACACCTGAATTTGCACTGCTGAAAAATATATAAAAAAAACTGAGAACATCAGGAGACACTGGAATTCTACAAGGATTTTTAAAAACGAATATTTTACTTAAAGGTTCAACCAGTAAAGAAAATGTCACTAAAATCTATAACAAAATCATGCTATTAATGAACATCTAATTTTATCGAGCTAATTTGTCGAAAACTGAATCTCAATTTAGATTTAAGAGATTGGCAGATTGATTAGATTAGGCAATAATCTTTTAAGATTATTAACGAAAAATTATTCTGTTTTCGTTAATAATAAAAAAATATTGCCTATTAGAGGAAAATAATTTTTATAAGAAAGCACTAACAGCGTTATTATATTCAAAACTTACTGAGCTCACAGTGCATTATTAATTATAGGGATAATCAACTTTTTTCAGATTTCTGAAAATTATTTCAGTTATCACACTTAGCAATGAAGTTCGGACACTATTAAGAGTACCGCTTTCCTAACGTGAAACTGACCTACTGAATCGGTAAACCTATAGTTTCTGTCATCGCTAAGCAACTTGCATTTCTAATACTCAAACATCTTAGAATTATCAAACATGTGGCAATAATTTAGACCTTCATTTCATTTAACAGGAATTTTAAGACACTGTTAGCTTATTTGAATGCTCCGTACAAGACTAGATAAAAAGAATTTGGAAGAACCAACATGTAATCGAGGACTTTTCTCTCGAATACATATTCTTCGGAATTCCAGCCCCAAACTGTTACACACATTTCCTGACTATCTGAGTCATCGCTGCCTCACGGACATTAGTAGAAGTACACTTTTCCTAACAGCTCCTTACAGTATTTTTACATGCAGCAGTCTAAATTTATACACCACGTGATCGCGCTGGCGATTTCAAGCATAATGTGCGACGCATCGATGCCAGGAAGATGAGGTCTGCGAATTTCGTTTAATTACGGAGAAGAAAACAGTTGAGTTCTAAGCTTTTCAATCACGTGTGATAATTGCTGGAAAATAAGATAAAAAAAGAAACCAGTTTCTCATAATATTTAAATGCCCTGCAGCATGTTTTTACAAAAATTTGTAATATTAAAATTTTGTAGCGCAGCGGTGGCCAGCCTCTGAATAGTCAAGGGCCAGTTTAACAGTCGCGTAAATGCATAAGCACTCAGTATGTTTTGATTAAGAATATAACATGACACGTCCGGGAATAATAAATGTGGATTATTTTAGTCTATTTGGGATATTTATTTGAAATTATCTTTGTCACATGCTTTGAAGATTGGAAAATACCATGATCAACTTCAACTAAAAGATAAATTACATGCATAAAAATTTTAAATGCTGTTTTGAATGCAATATTTTAATAAAAAGGTTATTGTTCTAATAAATCTTAAAATACAAACCTTCTTTACCAGAGCGCTGTGGGAGTTCTTAGAAAACAACTAGTGCTGTTAATTTCAGTAAAGTTGCTGATAGTTTGCTGAAGTCCTAGAGATGGTTCTAAGAAAGTTTACAGAATGAAAATGTAAATTTCAGTAAAATTGTTGATATTTGGCTGAAGTCTCAAAGGTGGTTCTAGTATGAAAACGTTAAATTTCAGTAAGTTGTTGATATTTGGTTAAGTCTCAAAGGTCTAAGATGATCTAAAACCGCTTAGGAGGCGTCCGACCTAAGGTTCAACCGAGCAGATTTTTGTTTTGCCTAATCAGCGGAAAATTCTACTAACTGCAGCTACCCCAGCCGAGGGAAGAGGCTTGGTTGTGACTTAATTTTCATATTGAGATTGGTCAGTTGCTGATTTTGAGGCTCTGATTGAGGAGCTTGAAGCTGCGAAGATTCTAGAATAATGTTACGTAATTAACAAAATTATTGAAAGTGAAACTAAGATGTTACTTATTACAGTGATATGAATACATAATTTAAATGTGCAGTGCTACTGCTTGATTAGAAATTGCATGATACAAAATACTGAATACAGAGTGAAAAACAGAGGAAAAAAAAATCCGAAAGTTTTCAGATTTTAAATTACACCAAAGGGGTGTTTTTATAACGTTTTGTGTGTTACCTTTATTTTTTAAATATCATGTTTGCACTTAAACCATAAAATTCAGTTCAATAGCAATGTCACAAAATAATTTTAAAATGAGCATATGTTTAGAATTTCCGATACACAGTTCAGCTCGCTGGAGATAAAAAGGTATTTTTCCCCCGTAGTTGCCATTGCTCGCTTTGAAATCCTTGAGTTTGTTATTCAAAAATTCGTTAAAGTTTTATAAAATATGAAATCGATAATAAAACAAATTCCATATTTCAAATTTGGTCTTCCACATGCCTGTATTCGAAGGAGGATTACGTCATTCAAAATTCGATGGCTCTATGTACTGTTGTTTTATCACAATGCGAGAAATGTGCGTACATTTATTTATGCAGATTTTTTCATTATTTAATTTCTTCAAATGTAATGCAGGACTCTAACATTTGGTGGCAACAGTTTAAAAAGTGAAACGGACATTTATAGTGATTCAACGGAAAATCGCAAAACGAAAACAAAAGTCCTTCAGGGACAAAGCCCCTTTTGACTAATAATAAATAAATAAATAAATAAATAATACAACTGTTGCAAGTGCCAAAATTATGGATGATACGGTAATTAATCATTTATATCACAGTACAGGTATAAACTAATCAGCGACATGGTTGGTTCGAAATGCTAAATAATTATTTATAACAGTGATAAGAATACGTATATGTTACAATTCGAACGCGAAATGAGCGAAAGTTTCTCTTCTGCCAGTGGCAACGGGGAGTCGAAAAACAAACTTGGAAGAGAGCGGTCGCTCGTTCGGTTTTCTCTCGATAGAATTTGGTACGAAGGGGGAATAATCACCATCATTTGATTTGAAATTAATCTCAAATTATGTATATATTGTAATATAAAAGATGAGTGTAAATAAAAGTCATTAAGATTTAATTAATTAATAAGTAGTGATCTGAATCGAATATAGAGATCGAAAGCTCTCCCAAATAGAACTATGGAATATAGAAATGACAGTATACATAGTGGGTTACAGAGAAAAATAAATAAATAAAATTTAAAAAAAAAGTGTAGAAAAAAAGGTCAAAAGTTACAAGTACCAGAATTGTAGATGATACAGTAAATAATCATCTACTGAGGTAAAATAAAGCATTAATTACGAATAACAGATACTAGAATAATTTTGGATAAGTGAATCTAATGAAACCTAGTTTTACATTTAATTGCAGAATTAATCTCTACATGTACAAGTTTAAAGTACTACTAAACAATACAATTATTTGTTCTGATGGTGACAAAATTTACTCATGAATGCAATATTGCATACTAGGGTTAGTCTAAGACAATTTGCAGTCAGTTTCTGCAGAAACAAAATATATCACGGAATACGAATAAATGAGTTACAGAATGCAAAAATATAGAACTTTGGATGCTAATACTGATTTAAATTGTTCAATACAAGTGAAAAAATGGGGGGACTTATCTACAACATGACTGGATCTAAATGCTAACCACAAATATTAACTACAAAGACCGTGACATATTTACTCACGATCAGTTCAGAATTAGTCTCTAATTTGCTGAACATCTAATATATTCAATGCAAGAAATCATTGGTACTAAGTTTCATATACAGTTAGTTACATAGACAGGTTTTATAAGTACAAAAGTTGAATCTTATTCAGAATACTTTCGAATTAAAGTTTTGTTTTAGAATCCCGTAGTTATTTGAAAGTAGCCTGAGAATCCTGACTTACATGCGCCGAATACTAGAACAAGAATTACAAGTACCAAGCGCATGCAATAACCTCGTACTGGTTACAATGTGTGGTCTGTTTCTGCACAAACTGGATACATAACAGAGTACAATTAGATGAGTACAAGATGCTAAAATACAGAATACAAGATGCTAGGAGCTAAATATAAATATAGAAAGAGAGAGAGAAAAATAATAGAAATACAAAAAACAGATGCATTATATAATAAAGTTACAATCAAAAGGCATTAATAGTGTGATAACGCATACATAACAACTGCGGTAACATGCACTCATATTCTAAGTCAAATTGATTAATGAACTGTAAAGAGAATAAATCTCATTTGAAATTATGCTTAGCCTATCCAAGCATAAAACTGTCCTAATTGAGAACATATTAAAAGTTGTACTGTAAACAGAATATATCTCATTTATAATTATACTTTATCTGTCCAAGCAAAAAAACTGTTCTAATTGAGAACATATTGTGGTTTACGTCTTTGAAGTACTTATAGCTGTAACTTAGTTACGGTAACTTAGTGTGGTGAGTTTCTGCAGAAACTGGATACATAAGAGAGTATAATGAGTTGAGTACAAGATGCTAAAATACAGAATACAAGATGTAAGGAACTAAATTTATGTATATATATGTATGAATTCAACAAATAATCTCTATTCGTATAAAACAATTATAAATTAATTGCACTTATCTAAAACCATGAAAAAATATATTATTCCAAAAAATTAAATTTATATTTCTGAAAATTGCATAAGTGAATAATTGTTGAGCAGGCAGGAGACAGACTTATCAAGGGGAAGTTGCCCCCATACCTAACTCTTCAATTACTCAATTCGTGTTTCGTTATCCATATAGGCAAGGGTAAAAGTAAAATTCAAAACCAAAAGTAAAATCAAATGTTGTAAATTACAAAAAAAGAAATTTAAACAGTGGAATTTTGAGAAAAAAGCAAGTAAATGACTACAATATATAATATATATATATAGAAAAAAATTAAAAAAAAACAGATGCATTATATAATAAAGTTACATCAAAAGGTATTTTTAGTGCGATTATGCATACGTAATAATTGTAGTAACATACACTCCTATTTTAAGTCAAGTAGATTCAAGTAGATACTAACTGTAAACAGAATAGATGTCATTTATAATAATGGCTTTGAACTGTCCAAGCACAAAACTGTCCTAATTGAGAATATATTGTAGTTCAGTTCACTACATATTTTATATATGTTCAAGAGTTTAGATAGTGTGCACGTAGAGTTAAGAAGTCCGATTAGCCAATGTGGCCAATTTTGGTCGTTAGGTTCAGAGAGATGAAACTGTATTGTGCGTGTACAAAGAGAACATATGATGCCGGTGTGTGCCCTGCTGTCCGCATATACATAAGTCATTATCTTTTTAATTAAACCTATTCAAGTAGGTAGGGAAAGGTCCATGACTGGTTAGAATGGCAGTTAATGCTGTAGAGGTTGTAGCTAATTTAACTGAGACATTTGGTAGAAATTTCTGCGTAGTTCTACCCGTCGTTGCATTAGTCCATCTATACTGCCATTGTTGTTTTAATTGTTCAAACGTAATGCGCTTGAAGTACGCTTGAGGTAATGGAAGAGGTTATTCCGGGAGTTGAGTGCCGAGTGCTGCAACTTTGGCCATCTCATCCGCTTTTTCATTTCCGGCAATACTTTTATATGCTGGAACCCAGCACAAATAAGTTCTGGAGTTATATTTATCAGTTTTGTTTGAATCTGAAAGACCGAACTATGATTGGATGTTCTGCTTCTTAATGCCCCAGGGCTTGACTGCGAATCTGAATAAATAATAATGCGTTGAGAAAAGTTTTTTTGTCAGGGTTATAGCTTTTCCTAAGGCTGTTAGCTCTGCCTGAAAGATGGAGTTATGTCTGCCAAGTCTCCGCTTCGTAAGCAATGAATTACAAAGTCATTATTTTTAGGTATAATCCACATCCTGTCCCATCTTCCATTGGGGATCCATCTGTGTAGATTTCCAAACCGGTTGAGGTTAAATTGTTAGGATATTCGATGAGAGTCAATATCCTAACAATCATACATGTCATTGTCTTATAGATGTCATTCTTAGTTGGATGAAAGAGGAAGTGTGTTTCCTTTGTCTTGTATTCTTCATAATTGTGTTTTACTTCCCATAAAGAGCTGTTTATACGGAGGCGCAAAATTCTAGTTAGAAACGCCTCACGCTCTGCTACTAAAGCCGCAGGAGGAATTTCTGTTATGACTTGTAGGGCGATTGTTGGAGCTATTCTATATGTCCTGCTTATTTGTAGAAGCGATGATCTCTGTATTGAATTCACAATTTTTCGTGTGTGGCTTTTTAGTTTTATTGCCCATATTCCTGCACCATATGCTATTATACGTTCAATAATTGTTCTGTACCAAAGCTTGTAAAGTTTCGAAGAGACTCCCCAAGCCTTGCCTCTTGTGCGTTTCATACTGTTATTTAACATTCTGATTCTTTCTTTTATATACTTCAGGTGTGGGATCCAAGGCAAATTAGCATCAATGATGAGCCCTATTTACTTAATTTACACTTGGAGTTTTATTGAATTTCCAAGTAGAGTTAGCTTTGGATACCTTTTAAAGGACGCTCCTCACCCACTATGAGGGCTTGTGTTTTGCTGGCTGAGATATGTAGTTTATGGTCTCGTGCCCATTGTGAAAAAGAATCCGTCAAATCCTAAGTTTTCCCTCTGATTTTTAAACGTCCTTCCACAACAATTAGAAAGTCATCTTCGTAAGCAATGAGTGCGCAGTCCTTATAATTTTGGAAATGTTTGTAGAATAGTATTTCTGCAGTGAATACAGCCTTTCTGCAATGAATGAGATAATACTTCAGCATCTGGGGTTGTCTGAATCCATCTATCCGAAAGGTAGCTGCGTATAAGGTTGATAAGTTGACCTGAACATTCCATGGTGACTAAAGCATAGATGATGTCCGGCCACCATAAGGAATCAAATGCCCCCTGAATATCTAGACTGATAATTAGGGAATGCTTCTTGTTTGCTATATTTCTATTGATCACCACGAAAATGTGGGATATTGCACGTTCGGTAGATTTCCCGTTGAAATAAAATCTAAAGAAGAGACGCATCAATTAGTTATGCAACAGTTCCAGCGAACGGTGAGAACGGATAAAGAAAGTCGTTACATCGTGAAGCTGCCTTGGTTAGAAGAACAGGAGATTTTGAAGAAAATAAATTGGCTGCTGAGCGCAGGTATGCATCAACAGCGCAGAAACTTATTAAGGAAGACAGATATGCAGATTATGATGCTGTTTTCTAGGAATGGTTAACGGAGAATATTATTGAAGAAGTACCACCTGAGGAAGAAAATAAAACTCCATGCCATTATTTACTCCATCGAGGCATTTTCAAGAAAACCTCCACTACAAGCGTTCGACCTGTTTTCGATGCTTCATGCAGATCCGTCATTCTCCATCACTTAATGATGTTCTAGAAAAAGGACCAAACCTCTTGGAGAAAATCCTTCCACTGCTACTGAGGTTCCGGGAAAGATCGATTGGCATCATTTCAGACATAAGAAAGGCTTTCTTACAAATTTCTGTTGCGGAAGATCAAGACTATTTGATATTTTTATAGTGGGAGAATTTCGAGAAAAGAAAATTAAAAAATTATAGTCATAAAAGGGTAGTCTTTGGACTCACATGCAGTCCATTCCTCTAAGCTGCAATCATTAATTTTCATTTCTAGGAATGCCGTAACGATTTTCCAGAAACTGTGCGGAAGTTAAGAAATGCCTTTTATGTGGATAACTGTGTAATATCTGTATCTGATGAAAAGGAATTACTGCAATTCGTACATGAGGCTAAACAAATTCTAGATTCAGCATGTTTTGATTTATGCGTATGGGAGTACTTCTTTAACAGACAATACAAGGAAAAAGAATCTCCCGTTCTTGGATTATTGTGGGACAGAAATAAAGATGTCCTTTTTTGTAACTTAGAAAATATTTCCTTTAAGAAAGAACATGTAACAAGAAGAAATATTCTTTCAGTTGTCAACAGTATTTTTGATCCCATTGGAATGTTGTGCCTAGTAACTGTATGCATAAAGATGCTAATACAAGAAATTAGGCTAGGATAAGGTTATGCCCTGAAAGTGTTTGTAAAAGATTTTCACTGTGGACAGAAGATCTTCATTTATTATCGGAAATTAAAATTCCAAGATATGTTGATTGTGATGGTTCCCGAGATTGATTAAGTCTTCACACTTTTGTAGATGCTAGTAAATCTGCTTACAACGGAGTTGTATTTCTTTGCAAAGAAAACCGTGATGAAGTGAAAGTTCATTTAATTCAAGCTAAGAGCAGAGTTGCTCCCTTGGCGAAAGCAACAATTCCCAGATTGGAATTACTAGCCTGTTGTGTAGGAGCATGCATTATATCCTACATGAGGAAAGAAAGGAATTTGGCAGAAGTCCCAGCCACATGTTGGACAGATTCTTTAAGCGCTTTGTTTTGGATTAAGAATGAAGATAATTGGAGTAAAAATAGAGTTAAGGAAATTCGAAGTATCATTTCAGTGGATTCATGGAAACATATTCCTGAGAGTCATAATGCGGCAAACCTCCCATCCAGAGGTTGTTCTCCAAAATTTCTCCTCACATCGAAATGTTGGGAGGGACCGGAGTGGCTAAAGCAATCCGAAGACAACTGGCCCAAATCTCAGATTCAAACCAATAGTGAAGAAGTTTACGAAGAGCGAAAGAAGGAAGAAACTGCTTTAGCTAACATTTCTTTGTTAGACGAGCGATGGTACTTAGAAGATTTTCCAAGTATTCAAAGATTTTGCGACTAATAGCCTGGATATGGCGTTTCTACAATAACTGTGAAACTCCTGAGAATATAATGAAGGGAGAGTTGTCCGTACAAGAAATTTCGTGCGAACTGTTTCTCATAAAAGGTACATTCCTCATTAATCTGAAAAATTTAAAAGGTACAGTCACTTTAAAGAAAGTGATTTTGAACTGAAAACTAGATGTAGCAGAAAACTTGTCAAACCTTCTTGTTATAAGTGATTTTTTTTTAAGTGTATATTCTGTATTATTATTTAATTTGTATTGTGAGCTTCGAGTACTATGCAAATCTATTGAGTAGAAAGTTTAATTTTTTTTTAATGTTTTGATTTTCATAGGACCATTTTAAGAAAATCAAAAGGTGGGAGTATGTTGTGAGCTCCATGATTTATGCTTGTTAACGATATTCAACAGCCGTTGTTTTCTTTTTTAGACGGAGTTTTGTTTTTGTAGTTTGGCAATAATAAGAAAATTTAGAATAATGTTTTGATTTCCTTAAGTGTGTAAGCAAATGAAGTTTGGCTTTTTTTACGCAAGAAAATGCAATTGTTTATTTTAAATATTTATTTTTAAATGTTATAGAATAGAGTCAGATTTAATTTAAAGGCGAGAATAACTGAATGAAATAATATTAAGGTAGATTCAACGCAACACTTGTATCACGAAAGGTTTGAAGCCCTAATACATAGGTTGACCATAACATTTTTCTAACTAAAAATAGCTTAGATGATAAACGCAGTAAACAAGTAAGTCGGCAACAAATGATTCTTCAAAATGCAGTTAATACAAGTGGAGGAAATGTCTTCACAAGAAGAAGACAGAAAAGAGGTTGTTCCTAGTTACTATTTGATTCACAAAGTTGTGCAAAATGAGTACGGTGCAAAGATTTACAGAACATTATCATTTTGATAAAGCACTAATAAATTGGGGCATAAATATTTGCAATAATTTGATAATGACATTCTTGTTTTAGAAACATTTTAAAACTAGACAGAAACATATCACACTAGACAAATATTTAAGGGACGAAAGCCCAGCGATTCTTGTATACTGCGATCGACATTAAGAGAAAGAGACCACAGAAAGAAAAGCTAGTTGATATTTTTACGAAATAGAATTTCTCTTCCATAAATAATATTGTGTACCTTTACTGTTTTTTACTTACGTCGTCAACTTTCCTTCATAGGGATAAGGTAAAATTTAATTCAAGCATTCTTATTTTTTTATATATTTAGTAATATGTTAAATATTTGTGTATATGTTAACATCGCGCATGTGTTAGATTTAATGAAATCCATTGGTTTTCGACTTCTTGATCTAACTTCGCACCAAGAAGTTTCATAAGAAATACACGAGGCTTTAATTATTTTGTATAGGAAATTGCGTGGCAAAACACTTTCAACTATCTTGCTTATTGCAAGATAAACGCATATGTACGCTTAACGCATGTGAAATGAAGAAATATTACTGGAAGTCCAATGGTCCATTCTCGAAGATACTGTCTCGATAGTGTTGTAAAGGTGCACTTACGAACAACAAGGCATTATTCGAAATTTCTAATATAAATTATTATTTATTTCATTTAAACACAGAGCACCATACAGTTTTCAACAGAAGATATCAGGAATGAAAAACAAGTCATTTCGCTTTTTTTTACACACTCAGATCCACTTTTCCAGACTGTAGCTTTTATTTTGGCCACCTATTAATTCTTGATGTGAAACTTATAAGGTTACTATTGTTTTGCATTAATCATTATTTATAATTTCAACCTTTACTATAACTTCTACGTTCCGTTTCCTCACCGAAATATAATTGAATTTAGAGATTTTTTAAGCTGAAATTTAAGATTCTAAGACAGAATGTGTTTCTGTCTCTCAGGGCACATTACTGTAGTATATTTTTCAAGTCTCCTGCTTTTTTTTAAAAAAAAAAAAAAAACCTAATGACTCCACAACCCATATATTAGTCAATTGGTTAGCAAGCCCGGAATTATACTCGTCTGAAACTGGATCTTTTATTTTGAATAACCCTTTATTTTATACGAATAGTTTTTATATACGGCTCTTCATGAAAATGATTAATAATTATACTGTCATTAAAATGATGAAAGTACACACATATGTATGTATGATAATACTCAGATTAAACATTAGACAAAGTATGACGCTAGAGTCTCCAGGAATTACATACATACATGTAAAAAAAGGCTGTAAAAAGAGAAAACTTGCATTTCAGTAAATGCTTCGAAATTATTTAACTTTTTTAAATTCTTCAGAGCATTTTCGTTTGATGAACGTGCTTCGAAAACTTTCATCCATTCATTTCTGAAATAAAGTACGTATAGAGATTTAATATAAAAATACCAATAATATGTTCATGTTTGCTTAAAAAAAACATAGTCAATCTTTTACCCCGCTCCCCCTCAAAAACCCTTAGGCTTTCAAATAAGCTTATAAAAAACTGTAAATATGTACACCAACATTCAGTATTTAAAAGAAATTCATAAAGATAATATCCACGCTTAGAAGAAAAATATTTGAGTAAAGTTCATTTGCTACACAAGATATTCTCGATATTCTGGTGTGCAATATATTTTTCTGAATATATTACTTAACACAGAGATTTGGGAGTGATATAAAATTCTCCAAACCGCTGTGACAGGAATCCTCATAAATATTTAGTAACGGTATATGTCAAGAAAAAGCTTTCAGTCAAAGGTTATCTTAATTGGAACGGACGAAAAATTACATAAATTTTCTGAAATCGCCTAGGGTGGTAACTCGCTTAGTACTTGTAGGATACATAAAAATTACAACTATCCAGCCAGTCTGTATACATATAATCATGAAAATAACATAAAGTGAAAGACAGTTCTAATTTTAGAATCCAGTCATATCTGTTTGACTCTGTTTTCTAATTTAGTTAAATTCATTATTCATCATATCTTGGGAAGTAAATTAGAAAAACAAACAGGAGAAAGATATAAAAATAACCTGCTCATAAGTAAACTTTTAATGATATCCCAAACTTGTTACCAAATTATCCATTTGATTACCTAAAAATTCTCATCTTCTTTCTTAACTCTTTAAGTAACTGCTATGGTAGGTAGGGATGCTTGTTATAAGATGGGATGCTTGTTATAAGAACGTATTTTAAAACGTTTATATTTTTAGCATATGTATGCTAAAGTATTAATGTAATAATATTGCCAGAAATTTACTGCTCTGGATATTTTTAATACCACAGGCGAGGACATAAGTATTTCAATGTACAGTGACTTAGCTGATTATATTTTCGATTTATGAAAACTTCAAAGCTTTTATCTCTCATTATTTGATAAAATCATAAAATCTGCTGTATAATTTATATATATATATATATATATAAAACTGGTAGTTAATATGTTTATTGCCGTTTTTACATAAAATCACAGTCAATAAATTCAGTAATATATAATATCTCCGGTATAATTTAATCTGGTAATGTTCCGGTAATATATATTATTTCCAGTATTTAATAATATATAACATTCCGAAATAATGTTTCCAGTGAATTAACAAAATTTAACACATTCAGACCTCTGAGTTAATCATTAACCAAAGTCTACAGAAGTATAAATTGCGCCTATAAAGTAACCGGATAAATATTTTTAAATAAAGTAAAAACACTAACCTTCAAATAAATTTATCTCCACCAAAACAATCGCCAGAGGAGTCTATAAAATTTTTTTAACGTTTCTTCAGGTCATCGAAACGCTGTTATAACCATCGGAACTAGGCGTTCGAAAAATACGCGTAAGATTTCATTTAATATCCGAGAAGTTTTGAAATCTCTTCCCTTAATGGCCATCTTAAGGTTTGGAAAAGGAAAAAAATCTGATGTGTGCACCACATGACTTCCCTGTAAGGATAATTAAATTACATGCATTTTTTTTCTTGCATTTCATTTAGACTTACTGGATTGAATTAAATATACTTCGTCGATAGAGCTTAAACCACGATAGAATAAATTCAATCTTCAAAATTCACAATATTTGTTTATCATAGTGACACTCTGGCGCTAGGTTCACTTAACAGCGTTACATTTCATTCATTTTATAACTTATAAACATATCGCCGGAACTATTAGACAAAAGTGTAATTTTGCCGGCTCAGTGAGAATGAAGCCTAACAGGCGCGTGACGATAAGAGTTTCCTGGCATGGTTATCCTCTAAGGAAAAACGGAGGCAACGATCATTCCATAACTCAGAATGCACAAAATTTATATTATCTGAAGGATTATATAATCGTTACCACATCTTTTGTTCAAATACTATAATAAATTATACAAAATATATTGTTACGTTTTTTTTCCTTTTCTGACACCAGTTCGTGCGTTATTTTCTCTGCACGTTCGTACGGGGTTCGTAGATTTGGAGTGAATAATAACGAAACTTGATGAAATATCGAAACACACTTTATTTAACAATATTAATCAGATAGCTCCAAAAGTCGTCGAATAACTACTATAAACACGCTGGAACAATCAGCGACACAGCCTGTCACTGATACTGTCACCGACACACTGTCAGGCAATAACGATGGAGACAGCTTCCTGCAAAGCACCCGACTCTGCTTTCCGGAGTACAGCTCCCGATTCTGCTTGGTCGCTCTCGGAAGTCCACGTACTCTCGAAATTCTCCACGCTACAACTCGCGATGCACTCAACGACACACGAGCACAGCTCCCGACTTTTCGGTTCAGTCGTTCCCGGAGCTTAACACGCTCTCTCGACGATGCACTAACCGCGATACAATAACAGACTCCTTCGGTGCACTCAACGACCCACTCGGCACTCGTTGCCCGGCTGTCAACTCGTTCGACTCCGCAGGGATTGACTCGCTAGACGAGACACACACAAACTAACTGACTGCGAACCAGCAGGGTTTATATAGCTTTCGGCTTGTGTTCGGGAACATTCTGGGCTAAACCGGTAAGAATTCGTTCCAGAAGGTTCTCTATGCGTCCATGTCATATCGCCAATTTAGTCGCCAAATAGACGATTTCTCGCCAAATGTGGCAACCCTAAAACTGCTCTGCGGGGAAGCTATCTTACCGCGTCTGTACATTTCGTAACAATATAATTAAACAAAACAAATCAAACAAACAAACAAACAAAAAACACCAGTTTTTACGGACGATTCAGTATTTCTCATTCAATTAGTTCAGTTCTCCCTTCGCGACAAGGCAAAAATACATAAAAACTCAAAATATCTATATTAAAAATTACAAAATAAATTTTAAACACGTATTTCCTTGAATAAATTCCAGAATGGATTAAGCATAATTGAATTCGCAATAATAAATGAAGGCGTTATCTTTGTTGTTGCGAAGCTTAGTTTCTCGAGATTGGCAACAAATCCACTATTCTGCTAAGTTTCAAATGAAAACAAACATGTTGCCATGGTAATCAAAGATAGGCTTAGCGGCACTTAAAAAAACTTTTTTTATTCTTGATAATTCTAAATTATTGCATGCAGGTTAACTAAAGGCATAAAAATCTTAACCAGAACAACATAATTCAATTATTTTTAAAGCAAAAAATGCACAATTTACAAACATATAAGAATAAAGAAACTGAGCTCACTGAGCCGGTTAACAGAGTATATATATATATATATATATATATATATATATATATATATATATATATATATATACACTTTTGGTGAGGCCGATTGCAACCAAAATAGGAGGTACTACATGTTATAGCAGTCCTACATACAAAATTTCAACGTTCTGAGGCTACTCGTTTTTGAGTTATGCGAGATACGTACGTAAGCACAGATGCCACGAAAAATTCTCTTTAGAATTAATATTAAATCAGTTTTATAATTTTTTTGGGGGGGAAAAGAGTCCTTTATTCTGTCCTTACGCGCAGATGTCACTCAAAAACATCGTTAAACTGCATTCGATAGCCGTCAAAATGGATATTTTCTTTGAAATATGATACCCGAAAGTTTTCGCGATTACAATACTTCCTTTTTACTTCGTACAAGGAAGTAAAAATCAGCTGAGGATAAGTCGGGAGAATATGGTGGGTGATTTATCACAACAGTTGAATGCTTAGCAAGATATTGTTGTGCAAATTGTGCTGTATAGAACCTAGCATTATCGTGCAAAAGAAATCACTGCCCAGAATCAAACATTTCGTCCCTAACTCGCCTAATCCTGTTTTTTAATCGAAAAAGCACTTCCTTGTAAAATTTCTGATTATTTGATTGATTTTCAGGAACAAATTTCTGGCGAATAAGCCCAATAAATTTCCTCAACATTTTCCTCAGTCTTTGAAGTTAAAAAAGCACCCTATCTTTGTATCATTCTCAATGCTTTCGCACCCAAAATTAAAGCGGTTATATTTCTCATACATCTGTGTTCTTGATAACGATGCATCACCATTTTGTTACGAATTTTGTATGTATGTAAAAACAATTTAGTGAAATCATATGTAAATTGTAGTAACTTTTGTATAATGTAGCACGAAAGGCCTAAGAACGAGAAGCAACCCCTAAAAATAGAATTATAGGGGTAAGTCGACTTAACATTGAGGAAAATGGCTGCGAGGCTCGCTACCAGTCGCCAAGTTTGGCGACCATATGGGCAACGTTTGGTTCGACTACATAATTTAAGTGAAGGGCAGCTACTTTTCCCTTCACATGAATGATGCTTTCAGTCTCTTAACTAAATACTGATTGTTCTTAGAAAAATTTAACATAAATAATAACATCTGAGGACACGGATTGAAAATTGTTATTTTTTTTTCAGATTATCCTTTAATTTTCACAAGTATTGACTTACAGTTTATTAAAGATTATAGCCATTATTTCTACCACATAGAAGCACTAGAAGAACACTACAGGAATATTATCAAAAATTACTATCCAGGCCGGACGAGGACAAGAGTTACGTTGGAGCATTTTTGAAATAGTTTAACATACTTTGTAAAGGTAGATTGGTATCTCGTTTTCGGGAACACATAGTTTTTGTGAAAAAACAAAAAACAAGTTAAATATATGTAAGAAAAATAAAAAAATATGTAAAACATTAAATTAGCAGCGTTAAATTAATTTCTCTTCTCTATTCTAAAAATAGCAACATCTATTTGCACTGCATCATTTCGAGAAAAATCTATGTCATACGACTCTTACATAATTCTGGTGATGTAAATTGAACTAAAGCAGTAAACTGAACTAATTTTACAGCAATATTAACTATCCAATCAAAATGCTTTGAGAACCAAAACTAAGTTTGACTTAAGACGTCATCCTAAACATAACGCACTTACTTTCCACGTTTTGGCCTAGCTAGACTGCTGTCTGTCTGCTGCTGCTTTCTTGCTACAAAGTTACAAAAAATTTAGGCCTTTTAGAACAGACACCTTTAATTGACCGACTTGTGTGTAGCCGCAACATATTGCTGGAAATAAAACTGAAGATTTAATCTGCCTTCGCCTAGTCTATAAACCAAATATATCTCCATTTGAACGCTTCAGCATTAAAACTTAGATCCGTCGAAGTTTAAAGTATACTCTATTAAGCAATATAATAAATGCACAATCACTGTAAGCGGTGATTGTGTTATAAATGATGTTATAAATATCATAATAATATCAGTCGAATTTTCAAAAAAATAATCCGGTTAAAACTAAAATGTTTCCAAGAAGATTTATTGATGAATTAAAAAGTTAATAACAGAGTTAAGCTATTGCAGAGCAATGAAGTTAGATTGGCAAGAAAGACGTATCAGAGATGCACTCAGATTGAGCAAAAAAGGCAAAATGAGCTTAGGAAATACGTTTAGAATTCCACCATTTTATTCAGGAGTAGGGCCCATAAAGCATTAGAAATCTCGGCTATATTGAAATATTATAGTACTGTTACAACTAAAATGGAACAAATCATAAATGCTGCTCAACCTGGACACTGATTAGTGATTCTAACTGCCGTACCGAAGCGTTTGGGTTCAAATCCCGGAGAAAGCATGGATGGTTTCGTCTGTGCGGCATGGGAGCACTCTAAACATGTGACAAGCCGAAAGTCTTCTCGAAAGGTTGTTATTAGGGGAAGAGTTTTGGGAGACCCTCAGACCCATCCCCCCGGGTGCTCCGCACCAAAATTAGGGGCGGAACTAAAGTCATATTGTCACCTGTATGATGCTCAACGCTCTTGCCAACAAGAGGTGCAATCTTGCACTCCTTGCCACGATAAATTTCGTGGGCTTGTTCTGAGGCTGCTAAGTGAGAAAAGTCACAACAACAACAAACCATAAATACTTTGTTCAATGTCGACTAATGAATTTGTTAAACTTCTGGGTGATACTCAAGATAAAGAATATTTTACAACTCAGTATAAGGAGACACTATCAAAGTCAGAAATATATTGTAAATAATAAAGAGTTCATAGTCCATAATGAATGATGAATAGAAGATTATATAAGAAAAACTCTAGGAAATCACGATCTTTCCCTGAACATAACTATCGAATCTTTTATATATTTTCTTTTACTTATAATGGAACTTTGTCAATATTTACTAATTAATTAGTTAATGCATGTCTCGCTGAAGCTGCAAATCCATAAAATGAGGGAGGGTGAATACTTGATAATTACTGAGTTGAAAAATACTCTTCATCTTCGTCAGTCACCTATTCGGATTCGGAATTTTGTCCTAGATAGTGAAATTATAAGAAATACTTCTAGTTATACCAAATCTTTTTAATTAAGCTACCAGCGTTTTACATGCAATACTGTATTAAATTTTCAAAAGCGCAATCACAATTAGCGAATAGTAATATATAATGTATCAGCGTTTCTGAAACTGTGCGTCGCGAAAATTTAATTCAAATAAGTGAATTTAAATCACATTAATGCTTTGATTTGGTTTATAATTTCAAAGCAATCGAGGGCTGTATGTGGCTTCGTGGAGAATCTTCTAAGGAAACTTGCTCGTTACACATGGAGAAAGGCACGAAAACGCCTATGCAGGCAAGCCCGTTCGAGGGGTTTGAAGCTCAGACCGAACTACCAGTGTTCAGCGGCTTTAACATTCGGCCGCTGGTGAGCCAAATTACAGTAATGAGATTTTTAATTAACTTACATTTATTGGATTAACCACCAACCATATAAAGCCTGTAAGAAATTTGTTGAGCTACTCAAAACTTGAACTTCCACAAAAAATCTTGACTGAATTCTGGTGCGGAGCTAGAACTAAATTTTCCATAATTTCTGAAATAGCATTAAATGTTCACCTGCCATTCAGCATCAGATACTTATGTGAAACGATTTTCTTCAGGTCTAATAACGCTTATTGAATCTGAACGGCGTTCAGATGAGAAATGCTGAAGATTATTGACGTTCAACAGTGTCCAATGCTGTTCCAAGATTAAATCAGCACTGTCAAATGCTATTACAAGATTGTTAGGCAGCAAAACCAAGCACATCGGTCTCATTAAAACGTGATTTTCTTTCATTAATTTTTGAATACTTGAAACAAATCCTAAAGAAACTTCATTTCAAATGTATATTGCTTACCAAAGAAATAAATTATTTATGGGCACATACTGCGGTCGAGACATGGGCAGATATTTATGTCTTTATTCCATATTTAATATAAAAGGGCTTCTTAAATGAAAAATGCTTACGGAGCGCGCTAGTTTACTTCTCATAAAATGGCTTCATTGATAGCAATCGTATCAAGGCAGCACATTTCCGGATGTGCAGTGCCATCTAGTGATCACAGAAGAAGTTTCAGTAAAATGGACTGGGTATAATTAGGTCTGAAAAACTTAGATAAGCTGTTATTACTTCAAATGAAAGTTCATTTGAACGTAAGTTGTCAATTGAAAATATGAATACGAAATATTTAAACTATAACAAAGAGTTCCGAGGACAGAATTTGAATATTAAGCACAGCGGAATTAGAAGAAAATTTCAACAAATTTTTATACAACACTGAGAACTGAGATTACCAATTAATTTTTAAAGCGGAGAAATCTGAACTAATTAAAAATCTTAGTAATATCTCTTAAAATTTCTTTAATATTGATAATAGTTTAAATATTTTATTTATATTTCTTTTTTATTCCTAATAAATTTACCTTTGAATAAAAAATTTTTTAATCTTTTTATTATTATTATTATTCTTTCCTTTTCCCTAGACGAAGAGAGGGGGAACTCTTATCAGTCTATCAGTCCTCCCAGAATATGTCCAAATTCAGTAATTATACTGGAAAAGGGGGGTCAATCATTAATAAACTTTGAAAACAACTTCATCAATAACTTTGCGTTATGTAAAAAAAAAATTAATGTATAAACTTGAGCTTTAAAAACGTAAAAATATGTTATATAACTGAAAAAAATTTCTCGAATGTGACTGGTTAAAAATGAACCTGTGTAACAAAATTATAGAAATAGATACTTAAGTTTTATTTATTGAAACATCAACCTACCACTGAGATCAATTTAAACATGAAAAAAAAAAAAAAAAAAAAAAAAAAAAAAAAAAAAACTGATTTCATTTTGGGAAAAAATAGACCATTTTCTTCAATACTGCAAAAGAGTACAATTATAATAAAATACTATTCATGTAAATGCAATTCAGAATTTTTTTTTTTTTTTTTCTTTTTTCAAACGCTAAGGGATACGAAACATGTTCGACATTAACGGGCAGTTCAGTAACTGTCCAACTGAAAATGGTAATAAGATATTACATTATAAGGTATTTCTCCTACTATCCTAGCACCCTTCGTGGTGTTGTGGTTCTGCACGCTGGGCCGGTATCCAGAGCTCCGTGGTTCGATTCCCGGCGAAGGCGGTTGCATATTTTTCATCTCTCTGGCTTCCAAAAAATCCTAATGACTCTACAACATCTACAATCAAAAAGTACTTTTCGAATATTTTTCATTCATTATGGGGAATTTGGTGTTATATCCACATAATAAGTTTTAAAATTTACACGCTAAGTTTTGCATTAATGCAAATTACATCATTTTTACAAAGTTAAATCACTAAATTTTAAAATTTTATGTTTTTTATAGGAAAATTTCGAAGCTTTCATTGGTTTGTTTTAAAATCGGTTTCTGTTATTCATTTTGTCGAGATCTGATTCCATAATTCGAACATTTAATTTCCGGAACTTACGTGAATTTGGCATCGCATATTTAAAAAATATAATATGCCTAGGACATGACTTTACCATTTCCTTGTTTTAATCAGTAACGAGGTTTTAAGTAACCGATTCGAACCAATTCAAAATATTTCCGCGATATTTACATATCAGTAAACAATACTCGTTAGGTTTTGGAATTATAGCTGAATAGAGACTACCGTGTGATCCGGGATCAAGTAAACAACAGGTGTTTTTTAATTTGCTGTTTGCTGTTGTGTCTGGTCATCATGGAAAAACAAGTTTTCGATAACATGCCTGCATGACAAGAGTTTGGAAGTTCTGCAAATGAAACATTGTTATCAAAATTTTTCTCTTCTTTACCGCTTGATATAAATAAATATCATTTAAACGTATAATGATATAACAGAAACAGACTTAATACGTGCTGCATTAATTAAATTCTTATTAGATTCAATGTTTTTCTATGAAAACATATGATGAGTTCTAAGTAAAGTACCACATCCGATTTATCGTATATAGTCAAAATCTAGTATGTTGTTTTAAATGATGATTGCATATATGAATGAAATATGGATATATGAGTTTTAAATATGAGGGTTTTTGGATTACGTCATATTATATAACCTTATTAAAATATGTTCAGAATTTCAAGTGAAGTATCAGTTTCACTTTACTAATTTTAGCCAAAATCTATTGCTTTCATTGATATAGTCTTAAATATTAACTGAAAAGTTTTGGAATATATTTGGATACAGTTTTCATCAAGAACTATTACGGGCTCCTAGTAACGTAACACTGGGGGTACTGGTAACACACACTTTTATTAAAATATGATTAGGGTAGCCTACTGCGGTACCAAAGAGCCCAGGTTCGAATCCCTGTTGGAGGCATGGATCTAAACTGTCTGTTCTTTCATAGGACATAACGATGGCCGTCTGTTAGGTGCCTCCCATGATAAAATCACCACCGCTTCCGGCCTTATTAGAGGAGAAAGCCTAAAAGTAGCTAGTGTCGGTTGTAAAAAAAAGTTATCAGTAATTTGCTACCCGAAGATAAATCGCGAAATTGGAGTTTAAGCCAGCTTAGTTAGGCCAATTTTGTGTAATCTCTAGCTACGTTGCTTTTTAAATTGTAAATTCAACATTATGTTATTTTTATACCCGCAAGGGCGAAGAATTGATTGTACACACAAGTGTTGCCTTCTGTTTAAAATTCAAATTTAATAACAGGGTTTATTTAAAACCTTCACAGGACTTTTCGTAATTATACAGACAGAGCGATAACTTGCTTAACAGTCTAATACGTTATGATGGACTTTTCGTAATTACACAGATGGAGCGATAACTTGCTTAACAGTCTAATATGTAAGTCTGAAGGACTTTGAGTTAATATTACACAGTTAGACTTTATAGCTTGAAAAATAGTTTCATATGAAATGACATAAGATCTTCAGTTTATCATCCATGAGACTTGGAACGTTGTTTATAATCAACATTCTTATTATTACCCATAGCAAAGATCTTTAATTTATGTTGCAAATAAAAATTATGTTATTTCTCATAAAGAACTGGGTGATTTAGAGGCAACATACGTACTTATTTTTATATCTCTATTTTGTTTTTAATATTTCTAATTGATGTTAAATAGCTCGTTGTACCATTATTAATAAAAAATATTTCTAATTGCCATACAATGCATACTCAGGTACAAGATAATCATTTTTTGCATGTCTGATAAAAAGCTTTTAATCCTTTCCACTTGAGAGGTAGCTGTGTCTTGTGGCAATTCAGTGGTGAATTACTTTGATTATGCTTAATTACTGGACTTTGAATCACCAGTGTTCAGCTGAGTGTTACCTTTCGAATGATGGAAAAATTCGAAAATATCTTTTCACAGGTATAAAAATGCAAAATACCAAAAATGCTGCATTTGAAAAATTCTTCAAAACTTTCAGATTCATATGGAAAATGGTTCACGACAATTTGCTATTAATATTCCCTTTCATCATTGCTAAATATATAGAGTTTAATGACTGTATTATCTATAATAATAAAAAAGAAAGTTCTTCTCTCTATGTGTATAGAGGGTGTCTTAATATCAGGTCAAAAATTTATAGGAGGGTTAGAGTGTACACAGAAGCCTCGGAATCGCATCACAATTGCAAGCTCGAGCGGTCCTTTCAAATGGTAAAACTTCGTTTCATACATGGAGGCAGCGATATGGTTAACTATAGGAACAGGAAGTCAACCGACATGAATCTAGTATACGGGGACACTTAGATTTTAAATTCGGCCTAAAAATTGGGCGTGATGGCCCGATGCACTGGCCTACTCGATCTCTGGATCTATCGTACCTCCATGCTTGGAATCCCAAAACTTTTGGAATCCCATGCTCTGGAGATGTCCGGCTGGCAATAGCTCGACCACTTTCTCTGACCTCTGTCTTTCTCTCTCTCTTCTGTGAATGCATATGTTTTATTAAAACGTTTATTCACATCATATGGACAATCCTTTCATTTCTGATATTTTCTGTGTATACTATCTCAAGCGCATGTCATTTCCAAGCCTGTGAAAACGAGTTGTCTAGATGCATCCTATCCCTACTATAAGCTTGCTACGCCAGCACTGAAACACCCCGTATATCGCACATAGACATAATGCACAGACGCATATAGTGCACAGATGGATTAGCCACCAGCACTCATCGTCAAACTGTGTTTTGTGAAACCCTGCGTTTCTCTGCAACTCCTGTAGGGGTTCTGCAAGTCAAAATCAAAATTCGAAAGAATTTTTGTAAACCACAACCACAAAATCAAATACCTAAATACTTAAATTAATTAACTAAATTCTTTTTTTATGCCTGTTTTTATTTCAACCTAAAATAATATAAAGAATTATTTTTATGATTAAATTTTAATGAAATCGCGATTTTTATTTCTGTTTTCGGTACTTTTGCGTTATGCACCTGTTATGCCTTTCGGCGCCTATGAAAAAGAAGCCAAACATTCTCCGAGATCCAATAACTGTAACTAGAAATAAAAAAAAATCTGAAACCTTTCAGATTTTATATTACTTTTTAAACTTTTTGTGTATTACCTTTATTTATTAAATATCATATTCTTCGCACTTAAACTATAAAATTCAATTCAACAGCAATACCACAAAATAATTTCGCGCTGGAGATCAAATTTTTTTCTCCGTACAGTGTTGCCATTGCTTGCTTTGAAATCGTTGAGTATGTAAATCCAAAATTCGTTAAGAGTTTTACAAAATATGAAACAGATAATAAAACAAATTCGAGCTTCTAGATGCCCATATTCGAGTGGATGACTGCGTTATTCAAAATTTGATGTCTCTAGGTACCGTTGATTTTTCACAGTGCGAGAAAAATACATACATTCATACAGATTCTTCATTGTTTAATTTCTTTAAATATAATGCAGGGCTCTAATATTTGGTGGCAACAATTTGAAAAGTGAAACGCCGTTTATAGTGAATCAACGCAAAATGCCAAAAAAAAACTTAATAATCCTTCTGGGCAAATTGCCCTTTTGGACTAATAAACAGGTTACCATCTATAAATTATTCTTGCAAATACAAATAGATTACAATTAAAAACACAGTACTTGGCTTTTCTTTCATAGGCGCCGAAAAGCGTGGCAGTTGCATTACGGAAAAATACCCAATTTTCATTTACACATAAATAGAAATTTATTTTCAATGCTTTTTTAATATTTACTCTGCTGAGTATTTTTAAGTACCTTTCCTTTCAATTCTCATTTCATTTCTCTGCCAGAATGCAAATTTCCAGAAAGCGCTATATTCAAATTAGGTAGAAGGAAGGAAATATTTAAAGCAAGGTTTTGAAGGCTGAAATCAGAGCGTGTTCTGCCTGTTTGAAGGCCACGTTGCTTTTTTAGATTCTATAGAGATTAGAATTATGCTTGCCGTTGAGCTTCGTTACGCCGACTTTCCTATCAGAACCAGCTTGCGCGATAGTTAGCCTGTGAAACCGTTAGGCTATACTTCATTAATTTTTAAGCTATTCATTACCTTTTGATTTAAGCCAAAAGTGTTGACTTTTGTAAGTATGAGCTGATGCCGAGTGTAAAGTTTACTTGAGTTAATAAAGGGTTCTTTACGCAATTGTCCTGACTTTGTAGTATTTTAAAGGATTTAGTGATAATTCTCCAAACAGGCTGCAGCATCGAGTGCATTTTATGAAAGCAAAGAGAATACGACGTTACAACTTTTTCCAATTATAGTAGTGATTTCACAAAAAACAGTTATAGTTGATTTGAGTTGCCTAATAAAATTTTGAACTCAAAACAGTTTTGGGGAACTTTCGTAAAACATTTAAGCCTTATGGAGGATGTTAATCTATAAATTTACTGCATGCTTTTCAAAACAGTGGAGCAGACATTTTGATCCTCTTGCCCTCTTTTGATTTTGTAGGTTCCCTCATACGGTCGCAATATGATTGAGCTAGTTCACAAGAAAAATATTCACAATAAATATACGCCTTCTTTAATTGCACATCACACTATAAGGACTACGACGTAGTCCCTATAGTGTGATGTAGTCTTCCGACACTATAGGGACTACGATGTATTCCCTATAGTGTCGGAAGCTTAAGTTTTTTGCGTAGTCACTACGCAAAAGACTTCCGATCTTAAGTAGTCATTCCATTCTTTTCATTTCTTGATGTTATAACATGATATTTTCCAAAATGGAAACCGTTATTTTCTATAAGAGAAAGAGGGCTGAAGCGGAAGAAGAAAGACTGAAAGAAGAAATCTTTCCATAGACTAAAAAAACGCACATTTTTGTCTTTCATTGGTTCTCCTTGAAATCGTTTCGTTGACAATAAAATAAAATACTTAGAATTATAAACGTTTAATTAAATAAAATAAAGGTTTTCCACTCCAGCTGAGCGAAAGCAATTTGTTGCAGTTATATGGAATAGATTTGTTACATTTCAAACTAGTGTAACAAATTACTATCACGTATTTTAAGCAAACTTTTGAGCACTTTTAATGAATATGCCTGTGATAAAAATATTTTTACGGTACAGGTTTGCGCTTTTCGATACGATACTGAAATCACAATTATTAGCCCGCTCCTCTAATTATGGCCTTCGGTATATAGCACTCATTATTTCCACATTTGTCCACATCTGTAGTACTTTTGTACGTACTTATAAACACATACATTAGTTTAGTTCAGGCTCAAGGCTATGAGTTTCTCTACTCAGAAGCATTCAATTATAGTAGTATATACTTTTAAGGAAACTTAAGGAACTTTAATGCATACTTTTTAACGAATGAATTTGCACCGAATTGTGAAAAGAAAATTATAGTTCATCTGTGTCGGTTAGCTTCACTAAATTAAACGTACAGCATTAGATGCAATGAAAAATTTCCAAGAAATTAAAATTTTATACACACGCGAGCTCTAATGGCAGTGATTTTACTTCCCACGGGTAAAGTTAAACGTAACTGTTTATAAGGCAAAACACTCGATATCCTGGTGGTCACCAGAGCTTAACACAGAGAGGAGCAGAGTTCGAGCACTTCGCAGAAAAGCACAATCCACGGTAGATCCATATCTACGGCAACTCAAAATGATAACATACAATAAAGCCAGAGCTTTATATAAAAGAAAAATTAAAGAGGCCAAGTTAATCTCATGGAGACCTTACTGTAGTAATGTCACTAAAGCCTTTGGACCTACTCAAAAGATAACATGTAACAAGGTGTTTCGTCCTACGACCCTTTCGCCTATGGTGAATAGCACTGCCTCATCCAACATCGAAGTAATCAGTGAGATCATAAATGCAGTTTTTCCTGATGATGATGAAGAGGATTTCTTAGAGGAGCAAGAGGAAGCGAGAAAAACCTACAGTATGAAATTTCGCCAAGTTACCAGAAGAGACGAACTCCCTCCTACGCAAATGGAAGTGGATAACATCATACGTACTCTGGCACCCAAAAAAGCTCCAGGTCCGGATGGAATTGATAATATCATCATTAGAGAGATACACCGGGAATTCCCAAAACTATTCCTAGCGGTCATTTCAGCTTGCTGGAAACATCAGTACTTTCCTAAAAATATGAAGTTGGCAAAAGTGGCGTTATTCCTAAAATCAGGCAAAACTCCGGCAGAACCTACATCTTACAGGCCAGTCTGTCTACTGCCAGCGCTCGGTAAGGTATTGGAAAGAGTAATTATTTACAGATTGGACTTCTTCCTGCAAAGGAACAACGCCCTGCATCCCAACCAATATGGATTCCGAATGGGCAACTTAACTGAACAACTAAAAGACTTAATGGCCACTATCAAACAGAACAAGGATAACAATTTGCACTCACTGGCAATAGCCATTGACATCAAGGGAGCCTTTGACTCCCTTTGGTGGCCAGGCGTAATAAATTTGCTGCACAACATGGCGTGCACAACAGCCATTATTACCATCCTTCGCTCGTACCTTCAAGATCGAAGTGTACAAGTAACATCAGACAGCGGCATTTATGTCAAAAATGTCTTTAGAGGATGCCCACAGGGGTCATGCCTTGGACCAACACTGTGGAATATAGTGGCAAACTCGGCATTTCGTCAGTTTGAGAGCGTAGAATACGCTCGAATCATAGCCTATGCGGACGATTTTATGCTAGTTGCGGCAGGAAGGAGTAACCTCGAAATGAGATCTCAATACTGTCTTGATCTGTTCTCCCAATGGACCAGAGCACATAAGCTTCAGATTTCGGCAGAGAAAACTAAAGCTTTGCTCATAGGACGCAGCAGGCAGCTAAGACGCAACCCAAGCATTAAACTCCATGGGATACCGGTAAAATGTTTCCCCCAATTGAAATATCTTGGGCTATTACTCGACAACAGACTTTCTTGGATGCCACATGTCAGGAATCTTAAGACTCGAATTAGCATCCTAAGCAACAACATGAGACGCATGACTTCACATAAATGGGGTATCTCATCTAAGCTACTAAAAATTTGGCATAGAACCATTACAGAAAGAGTAATAACTTATGGAGCAGCAATCTGGGGTGGCGAACTTACCTCTCATATGAAAAGATCCCTGCTCTCTATTCAGAGACAGCAGCTACTTCAAGTATGCAGGGCCTACCGTACCACGTCAACACTAGCCCTACAACAACTAGCAGGAATTCCTCCCCTAGATTTGATAGTAGAAAGGGAGGCAGCTATCGTAAGGGTTACCAGGCTGGGTCAAACTTCAACACTCTGTGGTCATAGTTATCACCACTCGGACTACGAGGAGCAAAACAACTGCAATAACTTTCATCCAGCAGCTTTTAATCTCTCTGACGGTATCAGTATAAACGACCAACCAATTCAGAGGTACAGTAATAACCTTTTCACAGATGGCTCCAAAACTGAGAACGGCACGGGCAGCGCCTTCTGTAGACTAGAAAATGGAGTTGTAACATTCGAGTGGAAAAGGAAATTAGGCTTGAACAACTCGGTATACCAAGCAGAGCTTCTAGCTATCAGTGCTGCAATTAGATATGCGAACACATGTCAACAGGAGAAATTCTCCATACTCAGTGATTCTGCATCAAGTCTGACGGCTATCGCAAGTCAAAACAGCCGGAGTCCATTGGTATACAGAATTCAGAAACAGCTTCTGACAATGCCTATTTCGCAAAGACCCACTTTAAAATGGGTTCCTGCTCACACAGGGATTCAAGGCAATGAAGCCGCTGACCTACTGGCCAAGCAGGCAGCCAACTGTACGGATATATTAGAAAGACCAACTAAACTTCCTTGGTCTCATATTAAGCGAACAACTTTGACAAGTCTGCTACAAAATTGGCAAAGTAGATGGACAGAGGCAGAGGTAGGACGAAGGACATTTCGCTTACTGCCAAAAGTTAACATGGAAATAAAGACCCACTGTGCTAGCCTAACACAGTTCTTGACAGGTCATGGACCATTCCCAGTATACCTGAACAGATTCAGACTTAGGGATACTCCTTTCTGCGAATGCGGAGAGGAAGGCGACACGGACCATTATTACTTCCATTGTGTACATACAAGAACCTGGCACTTGAAGAAACCAGCGGACTGCGCCTGTGCAATGTGGACGACTAACACACTCAAAAACAGAATAGCCCTTGATAAAATAGAGAAAATCTCAGGACACTGCCTAAGCAGAAACAACCGTGGATAATATTATAATGTTTCAAAAGTTCAGAACTTAAAGCAGATAACCAGAATAACGCTTAGTGCCTTGCAGTTAACAATATGTAAAAACTGTTATTAGTTTATAATATTCAACCTTGTTACTCTGGAGTCTTCCCCGCCGTGATGGTATATAATTCCGTTTGGTTCATGTCCGTGGTCGGAAGCCATCATAGCGGTGCACTCACTCACTCACTAATTCGTTTAATTTTGTTTCTTCTTACGTTAAAGACTGCGTGTAATGTAATTACTAATTGTACCTAACTCTAGTTAATTTAACGATTCTCTTAAAATGTTTTACAAAATTCCACATTTTTATAAGATGGATAAATTTGAGATCTCATTACTTTGTCGTAAGAAACTTGTTTCCTTGTACCTTTTCTAAAGTTCTCAAATAAGTATGACATGCGCGTGCATCATAAATAGGCTGTCTTAATATTCCACTTTTATATGCATTATGCAAGCCTGGTTTTCATGGTAATAGTTCTAAAAATAATTAAATGAAATACTTTGGAGAGTAATTTAAATAAGCTACTATGCTAGAAAAAAAAGAGACTAAAATTGTCATTTATAGATAGTAATTATAGATATATAAATTATTTATTTAAATAAATAATTTAAATAATTCCCATCAAATGTGACTTTAAAATTACTCCTTTTCTTGAAATCATAATCATTCAATTAAATTGCAATGACATACATATTAATTACTATCACGCTTTTCTCTGCATTTTAATTGCTTTATGAGAATTATACTCAGGAAGAGAATATTTTAATAAAAGGCCCTTTTTAAAATTTTGAAATACATACGACTTGCCATTTTTAAAGGCTAATAGGAATTTTAATCTAAGCAAATTTAATAATTACATAATTACATAATTCCTTTAATTCAATTCATTAATTAATTCAATAATTACATAATTCCTTTCATAATTTCATAAGTATATAGCAAATTACTTTTTTTGACTATTTTAATTCCCAAATCAGTATTTAACATTATAGTTAAAATATGTTGAATATATTTCAACTGTACACTACTTCGGAATCAAATGATACTATCAGTATTATTAGGCTTCCTTTCAATTATTTAATATTAACACACGCTTAAAATTAATTTCTTTTATTTAATAATTATTTGATTACAATATTACTATTTGATTACAATGAGGCTTCTGAATATACGATTTCCAGAAATTATCATTTTGTAAACAATTCATTTCTCATACAAAGCTATTAAAACAGTACAACTATGACTTTCATTAGGTTTGGATCTTATTAATTATATATAATTTCATTTAGTATCTGCATAATAAAAGTATGAAATCTGAAACCAGAGGCTAACGGAAAAAATATTAAATGCGTTGGTACGTTTGCAGAATTATAATAGTTTAATCATATTTTATCTGGGACTACCTTTTAAATATCGTCATCACAGGGTATTAGATGATAGGAAGATGCTATTTTTATGCTATAATATCGCATTAAAACTAGCATACAAACTTATTACAACAATCTTATTGAATTCCATTATATAACTCTTTTATCATCGTTAAAAGTAGACATTTAAAAAATCCGCACCTTAAAATCAACATAATTAAGCTTTCGTGAAATCTTTAACTTCTTTTGCAGAGCAATTCGACAAAAACAAAGAACATTAATATCGATAAATATTCATAAAATTAAAATCTATACTAATATTTATTATGATTTTATGCCTAACTAATTTAAAATTCGACTTTACATTCACATATTACTTGATTTATTGCAAAAGAAATTATTAAATAATTTTATTAGTAAAATAATTTTCTAAGATACGTAGGCACATGGAAGCATATCTAAAATTCTTCATATATATGACGATTATAACATCCTACCATGAACTGCTATCTTAGTGACTTTTAAAAGAAAAGGCATTTCTTACCCCAATTGCAGCCATATTTTCGGTATGAGTTGTTTTAACTAGAATCAACCTTTACGTTTTAGCCACATATCCATTCTAAACACGAAAAATTTCACATATAGTTCGTTGTGCTTTATTTACTGTTATATAGTCAACTGTTAATTTACGAGATCCCGCAGCGAACTGGAAGGACTTCCCGTTTCGTTTCCACTTTGAGCTAAGAAATCATCATTTCAGAATTTCGAGTAGAAGCGTTTATAAATAACCACGGTCTGTGGATGGTTCTCGTCTCCACGGTAAATAACCACGGTAAGTGGATGGTGTTGCGGCAAATTCTCGTCTCTCTCTCTTATCTTCGCGTTTTCGCCGAGAATCCTGCCAGCAAATGGCACCTGAAGAATAAATATCCTAAGACTTCGATACATACAATTAACTGTGGTACTTTTTCAGTAAATTCCTTTACCTCACTGCGAAGATAGGATGCGCACGAACATGTAGGCGTTATTTATGGTTACAAAAGTAACAGTCGGTGTATTCTCTAATTAGTTTATTGCCTTCTCGCATTTTAGAAAGCTGCTACAATCCATATTATGTATTAGCTTAACTATCACAGTTACTTTAAGAATTCCCCGAATATATAAACAAACAAAACAAACAAGAAAGGAAAATCAGATGTACTGTATCTATAAAAAATGCAACCTCCTAGGCATTATAAGGTATTTCTCCCGCCTTCTTAGCATGTCTTCCTGGTGTAGTGGTCAGCTCACTTGGCGCGTATTCGAGAGGTCCCGGCAAGGGCATTGCTCATTTTTCACGTCTCCTGCTTCTAAATAACCTATTGTCTCTACAGCATATTTCATTGAAAAAAACTATACACCAATCAATTTCCTTCTCTGAAACACCTTTCACGGCTTTGAATGTTTCTTGGAAGTTAACGTTTTATTTTATTAAAATAGACTCCTTTTCCCCTTTAGTCGCCGAAACTAAATCTCAAATGAATGCAGAGAGTTTACTTGCGTCTCTGTTTACATCTGTCATCTTTGTTATTTTAAAATAAAATTAAACATTTATAATGTTTTGATTACATAACGAAATACATATTTTAATATTCTTGCTGAGAAAGTATTCAACAATTGCCATAATCTTGGTTTCTTCTGTATACACAGAGCAAACTCAAATTATAAAATTTTTTAAATAAATAACAGAAGTAAAATTTTAACAAATTATCAAAAATTAAAATTGAGTTGCCTATAATTGTTTTTCCACCACGGTGTCAAAAGCATAAGACAGTCAACTAATTCTAGAAATTTGCGTTTTTGATGCTAAAAGTGAATATATATTTAAAAAAAACCGCTGTTAAACAACAAAAAATAATCAAATAAAAAATTAGAATAAAAATTTGGAGCTGTTCACTTTATAAACGCAACGAGAGACTATTCAAATGTGCAAATCGAGAGCCACAAGGCCAGAGATGAAACACCAAAATATGAAAGAGAAAACAAAAATGAGATATAAATTAAAATTAATTAAAAATACTCGGGTTTATGTAATGTTATGTGTTCCCATTGCGAACGCACCAATCAGTTAAAATGTCTCTTTCATAGCATTTTAGTTGAAGAAGGATTTCTCATAACATTAATTAACCATTCATGTATATGGTCAAAGTTTTCAGAAATCTTAACAACCCAAATTAATCAAAAAACTAATTTTAAGTAAAAAATAAAGTTAATTCTTTTAAAATAATTAATTTAATTTGGCCATGTCGATGATCAAACTATTTTAAAGTTGAAATTTAAAGCCTTTCCAAAGTAATTGATGATTATATCTTAAATTCTACAAGTAATAAAAAATAAATTGAACATTCTTTATTTCATTTATTTATTTCCATTGCATTGTATATTCTTCATTTTAGGTAAGGAGAGAATTACATGAATTCCAAGACACGACAAAAAATTAGCTATAAGGAAGTAGAAAACAAACAATGCATTTATTTTGCATTAAAATTAAATGTTACGTAAGGTTATTTGGATATGGCAAAGGAAAGCGAGCAGAGGCTGTCTGCCTAAAGGAAGAGATGCCTTCATGGGGGATTTCCTGAGGAAAACTGACTCCTATTCCCGTTAGACACCAGGAAACCAATCACACAGCTATCTCATTCGCCTGGGATCGAACTCCCTCTATTCAGCAATGTTAACCATTCAGCCGCTGGTAATGGCCGAATAAAGAGTTAAAAATAAATGACAGATCGGATACTTACAGAAAAGCTTCTAAAACTATGTACTATAATTTTAGCATCACTGTTTTATTTATTATCCAGCATTATTTGCATGCAGATTTCTCACCAATATATTTGCTTCTCAAAGCATCTCATATAAATGTTACCATTTCTGTCCTTCTATGTGGAAATAGAAATCGTAACAGAAAACATAATTTTTTGCACAGTTCTGCATTAACAACGCAACGCGATATTTTAATTAGACCTGGATAATTAAATATGAATCATATCAATATCTGAATTAATATTATTATATCAATATCTGAATCATTTAAAAAATATATATGTTGAAATGTCATGCATGCGAAAATAGAATATGAACTATAATTTTTGTCCTCACGTATATAAGTAGAAGCAAATATACACGTGCATAAACATTATATACAAGTAAGTATACGTATGTCGAAATATGGTTTAATAAACACAAATACGGTGTCTGAATGAAAATAGTTATCCTGAAATATCACGTTGCCTATCCTACGTTCAAAGTTACCCTTTTTTCACACATTTTTTGAAGAGAGGGGGGGGGAAGTTCTTAGAACTTTACGACTCTTTTGCAATCCATAATTTACCCACCTAAGTAAACTTCCTATGAAGCTAAAAATAATAGTGAAGACTCTCATGCTGCTAATAGATTTTGTTTTATCATCCCCGTTCACAATCTGGTGTGTGAAGTTGACGGTAAATAGCGCCATCTGTTGGCTTCGATAATGAATCAAACATCTTCGTTACGAAATGCAATGCAAACATTTTAATCTGATAGAATTTCCAAGTTTTTTTTATTAATGACTGATTCAGAAAAATTTCAGTCGTTAAAAGAACCCTATTTTATTGCGATGTATTTCGCAATTAGAAATTCGTTTCCGCATACGCCTGCCAATGTTGTTTCACTGCATATTTTATCTGCCTTGCTGAAATGTTTATGTAGCAGGCAAATCATATTTTACAAAAAGAAAGAATACCAATTTAAAATTTTAAAAGTGAATGCGTAGAATGAAATGCATATATATTAAAATTCAACTGAAAGTGTTAATTTAACTGAATTATATTAAAGAAATATTGTATCAGTTATTTTAATTACTTTAATTGCAGTAATAAAATTTGATACAATATTTACTATGATTTTTTTCTAGATTTTGGAAGGTTCAAAATTTTAATCACTAATTTTACTATTGCAATTTCTGATAATGAAAACAAATGCCTGATGAAATGTTTCTTTAATATAATCCAGTTAAATTAACACTTTCAGCTGCATTTTAATAAATATGCATTTAATTTAATAATGAACTACTTGTATCACATTACAGAAGCATGTCAAACTTGAATAGCAAATGAAATTAATAAATATAAAGACTTGTCCGGAATTAAATATTTATTGACAAAGAAATTTCTAAAATATTATTCTCGAATTTCATTTCTGCATTTTGAAAATATTATTGTTAAAAACAGTACAAAGAAATTGCCAATAAAAATATTTTCGAAGTACTAACAAATGATCTTTCACACCAGAATTAAAATGAGGCTGCTATTTCCGTTTAAAATTTATACATTTTGAGGAAGTGTATAAGGAAACTTTCACTATTTTTCATTCACAACTCTTTCTTTAGTACTAGAGAAAATGTTTTCTTTCTTTTGCAGTAAATGTTTTTATACTATAATTTAAATTTCATTATACATGCAGTGGCTCCCAGAAGTGTTAGTATACTACGAGTTTCAGTGAAATATTACTTTATTTATTAATAAAAAATACTATTTGAGAATGAGAAATTTTTAATAATATTTATAAATTTCTCTTGTCAAAAATATATTAGTTATTTTATGAATATAGAAAAACAATTTTTTATGGAAAATGAACAGTCGAAAAATAACAGAAAAGTTACCTCAGAAAGGTCTTCGTACACTTAAGAAATCTGCACACATCAATAAATATTGCAGTATCTTGCAGCATTTATGACAGCTTTCAAACGTTTGGGCAAAGAGATCAACAGCGATTTTTTTTTTTTAAATGTCTGCATCAGTGTTCCTCCATTCTTTCATCATTTCTGCTTTTAGTTTGGTTTGGTTTCAATGCTGTGTCATCGTAATCTAACCTCTAATTATCTCTAAATGCATTCAATCGTGTATTAATCTAGTGACTGAGGTGGTGTTTCTAGAACTTGAGGACAACGCACACCAAACGCGAACGTTAAGGGTCGTGTGCTTAGCATCGTTATCCCGGGAAAACATATAGTTGTTTCCAATATCCAAATTTTAGGCGGATAATTTTAATTTATCTTTTAAAATATTTAAATAAAGAGCATAGTTCATTATGCCATCAAAAATACTAAATTACCTGATCCGTGTAAGGGTCGTTTTAGATGCCAAGGGTGGCAGCTGTTTCTACTGATTTTGGACCCTGTAAACTCCCATACTGCATACAAATTTAATCATTTTATCTTCATGCCATGCTGTTTACGTACAATAAATCTCTTTTTTTGTTGCTGCTTTCCTTCATGGTGTTGCGCTTTTATTGGCCAGCAGTGAATGAAGCAAACAGAACTTCGGATGCCATTTAATGACGTTTAATTTTAAGCTCTGCTACACTTTGCAGGGGTTCTCAACCGGTGGTATGTGTAAAACAGGTGGTACGCAAGAGAAAAATAGTTGGTACGCAAAGAAGCAAAGTATTTTTAATATTAAATACAAAAATTAAAACCCCAATATTCTGACTGAGTTTTTTCTCTAACATTCGTAAATTTATGCGATCTGAACTTTGTTCAAGAGTGGTGGTGGTAGTAGTAATTTGTAGTGGTGGTTCTTAAGATTTTCAATTTTTGTTTAGATGGTTCGCGCTAGTCAAAAGGCTGAGAACCGCTGCTTAGAGCACAGGATTAAAGTAAAGCCATATTTCTGCGAGAAAATGTAAATATTTCCATATTTAACGACTTTCATTCAGACGGCATAAAATTTTATAAATATTTCGTTACATGACTTAAAAGGCTACAGATTTCTTGGTTGAATTTTAATCTTTGAGCTGTTAAATATTCGTTTGCCTTCTGCTATTAATATTGTTAAGGCAGAAGTGATCTGGCAACCACGATGGGAGAAAACGACAACGTGGTTAGCTAGCGGCCATGATTAGTGTGCTTGATTGCGTGCTGAGAGGTGCACCTATGCGATGGCAAGAGTGTCCATCCAAACAGAAGTTAAAAGAAATAAAGCTACAGTCCATTAAAGCTTAGTGTTTGTGTTTCATGAGTACTTTTTTGCTGGAACACATAATTGTGGTCCGTCGAGCTGGAGGAAGATTAGTGCCTATGGATAAAGTGCTGGTTAAAAAGCTTAAAGGTGAAGTGTTAAATTGATAAAAAAGTGTGATATGTTACTTCGCATTCGACATAAAAATTAGTGTGTGTTTGGATTTACGAATTTCGGGTTCATTTGGATTACCTCAAACGGAGGTAAGTGAATTTGCTCATATGTTCGGTATTATTAATTAACGTTAATTATGGAAGCATTTTTAATTAAGAAAAGAATTTTAAAGTCAAATATAACGAAAGCTACATCAGACTTCGAAAAATATACTTGTGATGAATTTCAGTTACAACTTTTTGAAAATAAATGTGCAAAATTTAATAATGAATGTTCAGATATTTTTGATAAATTATTTGTAATAGTTGATGAAAAAGAGTTTGACAAATATGTAACTGAACAACAAACTGTTCAAGACAATATTGATACTTTGTGGGTTAAGGTTAAACGACAAATGTCAAAATTTAGTGCTAAAGATGCAAGTAATGTAAAGATTGAAAATACCAGTGCACAAGGTATGAAATTACCTAAATTAAACTTGCCGTCTTTTAGTGGAAATATTCAAGATTGGTTAAGCTTTCGGGATCTTTTCATTTCAAGCATTCATAATAATAATGTATTATCGGATTCCCAAAAGCTCTCGTATTTGAAGTTATCGCTTCATGGCGAAGCAGCTAGGATTATTCAATCAGTCACAATTTGTGACAATAACTATAAAATTGCTTGGGATTTTTTAGAAGAGAGATACTCCAATCAACGTGATCAGGTTTTCGCTCAGATAAAGCGTTTCATGTCAATTTCTCCCATACAAAATGAAAGCCCGTCTTCTATTTTAAAATTAGTAGACACAGTGAATGAAAGTGTAAGGTCTCTGGAAATATTAGACCAAAAAATAGAGGGATTCGCAGAAACATTTCTTGCATATATTTTGCTGCAAAAATTGGATGTTTCCACTCGTCTTTGGTGGGAAAGAGATTCAAAAACAAGTGAGTTACCTAAATTATCTGAGCTTATTACATTTCTAAAAAATCATGCTAGAACTTTGCAGTCGTTAAAGTCATCTAATGTGTTTATTGCAAAAAAGGGTCAACCTATTTAAAAGGTGACTGCCTTAGTGTCAAATGTTAAAGGTCAAGATTTTAAATGTATTTGTTGTAAAAGTATGAATTTTCACAAGTTGTATAAATGTAATTCTTTTTTGAAAATGACTGTAAGTGAACGTCTTGAATTTGTTAAGAAACATAAATTATGCTTTAATTGCTTGGGTTTTAATCCGACTCATACTGCAAAGAACTGTCGTTCAGAATTCAGCTGTTCAAAATGCATGAAAAAACACCATAGTTTACTGCATTTTCCCAATCAAGACATTTCGCATTCACCTGCTACTATAGCGAGTTGTGTGGGGAAGGAGGAAGCACCGGCTAATAATTCTGACCCTCCTTTAGTAGACAACTCGAATCTAAACCCTGACGCCAGATGTTTTGAAATGTTATATAATTGCAACCAAATAAACAATTCGGAATTTAGTGGTTCGTCTGTAACTGCTTCACAAGTGATTTCGGAGGAGGTATTACTATCTACTGCTATTATTTATGTTAAAGATTCTTGCGGGAATTTTATTGCTTGTCGAGCTTTACTTGACTGCGGAAGTCAGTGTTCGTGTTTCACCTATGATTTCACTAATAGGCTTGGAATAAAAGGGAGTAAAATTAACATATCAATTTCATGTTTAAATGGAAAAGCTCTATCGGTAAAATCCAGGCTTACTGCTGTGATATCAAACAAGCGTGATTACCACCGTGCTCTCGAATTCCTTGTTGTACCTAAAATTAATGATTTGGTACCAGTGAATTATTTTAAATTTTCATTTTCACAGCTTCCGCAAAAGATCAAACTAGCGGATCCTCATTTTAACAACCCCCAGAAAATAGATGCATTGTTAGGTGCAGAATGCTTTTATGAACTATTGAAGGCTGATCAAATTCATCCACGAAATTCTAATTTAACTCTTCAAAATTCCGTATTTGGATACATTGCTACCGGTGTAAATGTTGGTTCAAATTCAGGCAATACGATTCAGTGCGGATTTATGAAAGTCGAAGAAGACTTAAATTCACTAATCAAGTCCTTTTGGGAAATTGAGGCTGTTACAGAATCTCTCAAACTAAAAAATAAAGAAGTAGAATGTGAGGAGCATTTTAGAAAAACCCATCAGAGGGATATTGAGGGTAGATATGTAGTGACGCTACCATTAAGGCAAGATGTTCATTTGGGTGATTCTTCGCAATTAGCCAACCAACGGTTAAATAATTTGTGGAAGAGACTAGACAAAACCCCTGACATGTCTAGGATGTATTGTGAGTTCATGAGTGAATATGAAGCGTTAGGGCATATGCAAAAAATGCAGAGTGTGACGGAAACTCCTAAATACATAATGCCTCATCATGGTGTTTATAAGGCAGACAGCAGTACAACTAAGTTACGAGTGGTATTCGACGCATCGGCTCCTTCATCGTCTGGTGTTTCATTAAACGACTGTTTGATGAATGGAGGTGTAGTTCAAGATGACCTGTTTGTTATCTTGCTACGATTTAGAAAACACAAGGTGGCTTTCACTGCTGATATATGCAAGATGTATCGGCAGATTCGTATTGATCCTGAGCAACGCAAACTTCAATGCATACTTTGGAAAAATATGAATGATGCATCTAAACTTTATCAATTACTTACGGTAACATATGGAACAAAATCAGCGCCTTTTTTAGCAACAAGAGTGTTGAAGCAGTTAGCCTTAGATGAAAAAGATAAGTATCCATTGGCTTCTAAACCGACACTCAACGATTTTTATGTTGATGACATTTTGTCTGGTGCAGAAGATGTCACCACTGCTGTAGAATTGCAGCGGCAGTTAATAGACATGCTACAATCTGCGAAAATGGAATTGCACAAGTGGTGCTCAAACGAAAAAATTCTTTTAGAAGAAGTTCCATTCGAAAAACAAGAGTATCGTTTTGGAGAATCTTCACAAAGCACCGTAAAGACTCTGGGTTTAAGATGGAATCCAGAAGAAGACTCTTTTAGTTTTACTGTGTCTAGTTCGTCAAAAATCTGTACAAAACGCACGGTTTTGGCAGATATTGCTAAACTGTTTGATCCTTTAGGTTTCCTAGGGCCTGTAATCATGCGTGCTAAGATATTCCTGGAAAGGCTGTGGCTTTTACATCTAGAGTGGGATGATCCACTTCCTTTCAAAGAGCGACAAGAATTGGAGACATTTCAAAAGGCCCTGTTGAAACAAATCAAAGTCCCTCGTTGCACTCTAATAGAATCAATTAAAGAAATTGAGCTCCACTGTTTTGCTGATGCTTCAAAGTTTGGATATGGTGGAGTAATTTACTTGCGCTGTGTCTCTAAAATTGGCGAAGTTAAAGTGACTTTACTTTGCAGCAAATCTCGAGTATCGCCTATCAAAGTAATAACCATTCCTCGTTTGGAGTTGTGTGCAGAAGAGCTCCTTTCCAAACTTGTGTGTAAGGTAATAACATCTTTGAGTTTATATGTTGACAAAGTTATTCTGTACACAGATTCAACAATTGTCTTAGCTTGGATTGCTACATCTCCTTATCTTCTAAAACTGTTTGTGTCAAATAGAGTAGCTGGTATCCAAGAGCTAACTAAGGATTTCTGCTGGCAACATGTCAGAACAGCAGACAATCCCGCTGACCTAATATCTCGCGGTCTGAGACCGGAAATTATTGCTGACAAGTCTTTGTGGTTTCAATTACCAAATTTTCTGCATCAACAGGTCATTAATTATAGTGTTAATAATAACTTTGAAAATTCAAATGAGAACTATGTGCGCGAACTGAAACTTATTTCTAATGTAAACTTGACCGTAACTGTTAAAAATTTTCTTTTGGATTATGTTTTCAGTATTACTAATTGTTATGCTAAATTAATTAATGTTTTTGCTTATGTTTTAAGATTTATAAGAAATTGTAGATCCAAGGAAAAACAAGTAGGTCATCTGACAGTAGATGAGGTTTCGTTAAGCGAAAATAAATTACTTTCCTTAGTCCAATGTCAAAACTTTCCTGAAGAATTCAAGAACTTAAGTAAGAGAAGGGAAGTATGTAAAAATAGTCAGTTAAAATTTTTATGTCCCTTTTTAGATGAATCTCAAGTTATTAGAGTAGGTGGTAGACTGCAGGAAGCTAACTTACCCTTTAACACAAAGCGACCTGCTGTCCTGCCAAAAAATCATAAACTGACTCATTTAATTATGTTACACTACCATATTCGAAACTTTCATACTGGAGCACAAGCGCTCTTGCATAGTGTTAGACAAAAATTTTGGCCGATAAGTGGGCGTAATCTTGCTAGAAAGATAGTAAGAGAATGTGTTACGTGTGCCAAAGTAAAACCAGTATTGCTGGATCAAAAGATGGGAAATTTACCATTAGAGAGACTGAATCCATCCTTTCCCTTTAACCATACTGGTGTTGACTTTTGTGGCCTTTTTGGTATAAAGTATACAACTCAGAAGAAGAGCGTAGTGCACAAGATTTATGTTGCAATTTTTGTTTGCCTCTTGACTCGTGCAGTCCACCTCGAGATCGTTTCAAATTTGTCTACAGAATCATTTATTGCTGCTTTGAAGCGATTTATTTCTAGAAGGGGTAAATGCGCAACCTTATTTAGCAATAGCGCTCGAAATTTTGTTGGGGCTAGCAATGAATTGAAGCGACTCTACAATTTGTTGAAATACCCTGATGAATTCTTAACCAAATATCTGACATCCGAAAGAATTCATTGGAAGTTCATCCCTCCCAGGGCTCCTCACTTTGGAGGTATCTGGGAGGCAGGTGTTAAGTCGTTTAAGTTTTATCTTAAGCGTGCAGTTGGGAGATTGATTTTTACATTTGAGGAGTTTCTTACAATTTTGAACCAGATTGAAGGAATTTTAAATTCACGTCCAATATCCCCTTTGTCAAATGACACCAATGATTTAGAAGCTCTTACGCCCGCACACTTTCTAGTCGGGCGACCTTTAACATCAATAACAGAGCCTGATTTAACTGATTTTTCTGATAATTCTTTAAAGCGCTGGCAGCGCACTACTAAAGTAACGCAATATTTGTGGAAAAGATGGCAAAATGATTACATCAGTCATTTACAGCAACGATTTAAGTGGTATTTCTCTAAGGATAACGTTAAAAAGGGCACTATAGTTTTAGTAAAGGAAGACAACATGCCCACTTCGACTTGGTTACTGGGTAAAATAGAAGAGGTAATTTATGGTAAGGATAAAAAGGTTAGAGTTTGTATTGTAAGAACCAAGTCAGGTTTTTTAAAAAGACCAATAACTAAATTAGCTGTACTACCAGTAGATGTTACATAATTTCATGTATATTTCCTGAGTTCAAAAAATTGTTATATATATGCATTGTATTTTAATTTAGATGTTGTGCATTTCATGTTCTGTGGTTAATTATGTTTATTGCTTTTGTTCATGTGTATCAATTTAAATTTTCTGATATATGATTTGGACTGTATGGTGATTTAAAACTGTTTAATTTTGGTCATTGTTAACTATGTAACAAATGCCCAACCCGGGCAGTATGTTAAGGCAGAAGTGATCTGGCAACCACGATGGGAGAAAACGACAACGTGGTTAGCTAGCGGCCATGATTAGTGTGCTTGATTGCGTGCTGAGAGGTGCACCTATGCGATGGCAAGAGTGTCCATCCAAACAGAAATTAAAAGAAATAAAGCTACAGTCCATTAAAGCTTAGTGTTTGTGTTTCATGAGTACTTTTATGCTCGAGCAAATATTAATGATAAATTAAATATAGGGAGAATGGCTAACTGCAACGTAGGTTTCCTTGCTAATAAATCTCAGGTTTTAAGTTTATCATGATTTACTGGCTTGAACTTTAACCACACGAATGATTGAAAGCAGCCTGTTACATATGTGTACTCTACCTCATTAGAAACTCAGCTTTTTTTTAAAAAAGCTAAACTGACTCCTAGGTGTCAGAGAACTGAAATCTAATAAGCTAGACAAATCTAAAACTGAGCCTTACATTCGTCATTTTATAACATTTTACATAAATAGTAATATACATATGGATGTAACAAGTTAATATGCCATTGCAAACATTAAATAACTTCTGTTAGAATCTGTCATACATGTAAAAGCTTCGTTTTGTTTGTTTGTGGCTTATCCTACCCTATGGACAGTAATATAACATCACGTCTTTGATATCACAGGAAGCCCAAGAAATTAATCGTCAAGGAGTCAAGATAGCGCATGTCGTTGGCAAGAGTCTTGAGGACCATGCAGGTGACATGACGACTTTGTTCAATTCCGAGCCCAATTTTGAACGACAACACATTGGGCGGGACACGGGTCCGAAGTCTCCCACTCCTCTTCCCCTACTATCAAACTCTCGAGAGAACTTTTGGCTCGCCGCATATTTAGAGTGCCCCATGCCGCACATATACTATACATTTACAAACATCCATGTCTTCTCCGGGATTTAAATCCAGGTTCTTCGGTAGTGCAGTCCGCGTTGCTAACCACTCATCAAAGTTCTTAATATTTCTATACGCCGTCTACTAGTTCTGAGGGAGTATTTAAAATCAAATTAAAACACCGTTGGCTTGGCATGCATTTTGGGTCATAAAAGTGCTTAATACACCAAATAAAACTATACAGAAATCCAAATTGCGATATTTTAGTTAAATAGATTCTGCCATGCTAATTAATATACAATAAAATTTCGTTTAAACAGGAACGGTATCGTGCCGATTGCACCTGATAAGGTTTTCCGGATAATTAAATATTTATTTCTAGAACTTACTTATTCATGTTTTGCGATGTCACCTGTTTGCGATTCTGAAAATCATGGACACTGCCTTCAGTTCACTCATAATCGCATTAAAAGAGATCGGTAACTACTTGATTAATTATTTCGATAAGATTTGATATGTTTCGTGGAAGAAACGTAGCCTAAATTTTTTCAGCATTTAAGTCTACAGATTATTAGCCCATTACATATTTTTTTTTATCTCATAAGCATTAATTTCAGATTTAAATCTAGATGGTACTTTTTAAGGTACCGTTATGTTGTTATAGTCCCTTAACTGTGTTCGGGTTACGAGGGATTCTATTCTCTCTATATATATGTTATAGTGTTGTATATTATATTATGTTCATATACATACATACATGTATGTTATATATAATACATATATATAACATATGCATACATATTCATATACATACATATATGTATGTATATATAATTAACAAACAATTAAAAAAACATAATATAATCATGCCTGGTATTTTCGCGCATTAAACTGCTGAAACATTATAATAAAAACATAAAGTTAGAAACATAGAACCAATTTTTCAAAGATCAAAAATTGAAATTTATAAGTAATAAATTTCATAAAATCCTATAAATGTAAAAAAGAATTTAATAAATATTAAACGTAAAATATCTCAATATCTCACACAAGTAATGCCCTAATTCAAAAATCAATGAAATCTAAAGAATAAAGAATATAAAAAAGAGGAATTAAATAAACTTCAATGCTACTTCCAGGCGGATGATTACTGAAATTAATTTAAATCTCTTTTCCATAAAAAACTTTGCATTTCTGTATCCAGAATTAGCCGACGAACCATTCTAATATATACAGTAGTTCACCCGAAAATTCTGGTGCTTCCCCAAATATAGAAAAAAAAAAAAAAAGAATCTGATGTATACACCACATGACTTCCTTCTACGGAATATTAAATCATACAAATGTTTTCTGGATTTCATGTAAACTTAATTCCTCCAGTTTCATTATAGATATATTTCTCATTTAATTAATTCAGTTCTCACTTCGCGACAAAGCACAAATACATAAAAACTTTGGAAAACTGAAAAATATAGAAAAATATAAAGAGAAAAAAATCTGAAAGCTTTCATATAACATATTGCCCCCAAAAGGGTTTTATTTTAATATTTAGAGTGTTACCTTTATTTATTAAATGTAATATTCTTTGCACAAGTCATAAAATTCAATTCAAGAGTAATATCACAAAAAATAATATTATATCACACTAAAGAATAAACTTGAGTCTAGCATGAAGACTATGCCGTTCAAGTTTTTCTTATTTTTATTCACAACACAATTTATACAGGACAGGACAGGAACAAGTACAGGGGGCACCATGCCATCGCCATTGACAAAAATGGTTATAGCCCCCATACACTAACTCTCTAGCGTAACGCCCCTTCCACAAGGGACCTGATTACGGTAAACCAGGACATAGCACAACATACTTTTACAACATACTTACACATAGGACATAGCTCTAACATACTGTTACAGATTATTTACAATGCAAGAAGTTATGTTCATTATAGAGCTTGTTGGTTTTGGTACAGCCCCTTCCACAGGGGACCTGATTACAGTAAACATAGGACATAGCTCTAACAACGTATAGGACATAGCACAACATACTTCAGCACATAGGACATAGGATTAACATACTATTACAAATTGGACATAGCACAACATACTTCAGCACATGGGACATAGCAATAACAAACTTTTACAAATTATTTACAATGCAAGAAGTTATGTTCATTATAGAGCTTGTTGGTTTTGGCATAACATATGGGACATTATCGTCTATATTTGAATTATGTATTGAATGTTGTAGTGTGGTAATTAGACACAACCTATACATAAACATATTAGACTGAAATATTATCCAAATATAATTAATCAGGTAATCTGCAAAACAAGTATAATGAATAAACTAACCGAGTGAGCAAAAAATTTCCGTTCCGTTCTGAATTCTAAACGTTTGTTTACATAGCCATTTATCGCAAGGCCTGCCAGGAAAAAGATACCAGACGATCGCCAGAGATCACATGATCATTTTATTTTCAACAATTTCAGCAGTGAGTCGACACAAAATGCCAAAATGAAATTAATAGTCTTTCTGGGCAAATTGCCTCTTTGGACAAACACAAAAACAAGCAATTCGGCCAGCGGGCAAAAAGGCAGAATTTTCGGTGCACAAAACTAAAAGTTTACTTTGGTCCCACTCGGCAAAAAACACTGAAGGGGCCTCACTATTCTTCTAAATTTCAAATATAAACAAAAATGGCTGCTATAAAAAATTAGGCTTAGTGGTATTTAAACAACTTTTAAACTGGAGATAATTCTACAACTATTGCACACAGATTAACTAAAGATTAACTATATCATAAAAACCTTAACTGGAAGATAAGAACAATATAATTCAATCATTTTTAAAGCAAAATGCGCAATTTACCAACATATAAGAATAATAATAATAAAAAAAAACTGAGCTCACGAATCCGAGCAACAGAGTGTATATAATATGTATATTTTTATATAATTTTGGTGCAACCGACAGGCAACCAAAAAGGGAGGTGCACAACTACTTATTATAGTAGTTCTATATACAAAATTTCAACGCTCTGAGGCTACTCATTTTTGAGTTATGCGAGATACATACATACATACTTACGCACGTATCGTACAGAAGCGACGAAAAAAAAATCTTCTAAATCCATTTTAAATCAGTTTTATAATTCATTTGGGGAAAAAGATTCCTTTATTTTGTCCTTACGTACAGATGTCACGCAAAAACAACGTTAATTACATTCGACAGCCGTCAAAATGGATATTATCGTTGAAATGTGATATCCAGAATTTTTCATGATTACAATACTTCCTTTACTTCGTACAAGGAAGTAACAAAGTAAGTTCTAACCAAAATTTTACCTTTAAAAAAAGAAAACTCTATCCAAAGAAATGAAAACGTACACGCAAGTGAAATAATAAAACGTAAGTGAAATTCAAAAACATAACAATGTAAGTGAATGTAACAACATACGTTAAAAACGTAAGTGAAGTTTGAAAATGTAAGTAAAAAAATAAAATACTTTAGTGAAAAATTCAAATCAAAATTTTATCTTTAAACAAAGAGAACTTTATCGAAAGAATTGAAAACGTAAGTGAAATTATAAAACTTTAAGAGAAATATATATATGAAGTAAAACAAATTTAGAGAAGTACTGATGTAGAACACCGTGCGCAGAAAGAGTCATGGCGAGGCACGTAGATCGCATACGAAACGGGAAGACTTCTGAAATGATAAAATGTTAAATCGTTATTGACTAGGAAACTTGGCAGTCGAGGCGGATTAAATTCCATTTTTATTTAAATTGACATTTGTAGCCGTAATTAACTTGTCACTCTAATCGTGCCTATTTCCAGAACATTTACATTTTTGATACTGTTGCGATAGGAAGAGAGCAGAGCGAAATATCGTCCAAGCAGCACACAGAGAAAAGCTAAAGTGCGCATTTATCCACGTCATCAGCGTTGCGCACGCCATGCAAGATTGATTGATCTACATGCGATGCAATCCAGAGAAGTTATTACCATTTTTAGAATAGAGAGGAAGAATTAAGAGGTTACCATTAGTTTAAATTATAATTTTGATTTACATAATTTTTATCTTATATATTATATATACATATATGTATGTATTACACCCCAAAGACATGAAGATGTGAAATTTAAAACCAGTGCAATCCCGAAATCGCCCAATAAAAATGTAAGAAAACCACATCAACTCACTGCTTTTAAACCAGAAGAAATCCCGAAAACAGCAGTAATACATAAATTATATAAAATAAGGAAGGAAAAGGAATAAAATCAAAATATGATTCAAGGTTATCGAGGAAGAGATCAGATCTCAATTGAATTTCATTTCCTAGGAAAAGCCACTGTATTTCGGTAATTAATTCATTTTTCAGCAACATTTCGCGCAGAAATGATTTGGGATATATTTTGCTGTATTACATTTCTGTAATACTATATATATATGAAAGTGTGTAAGAAAAATAAAGAATATGCTGAAGAACAAATTAGCAATGTAAATTAATTTTCCTTCTGTATTCTAAAAATAGTAACCTCTACTTGCACTGAGTCATTCCGAGACTAATCTATGTTAATGAGTCTTACGTAATTCTGATGATGTAAATGGAACTAAAACAGCCAATAGTAATTTTACAGGAGTATTAACTATCCAATCAAAATGCATTGAGAACCAAAACTAACTCGGGCTGAATTAAGACTTCACCCTGAACGTAACACACTTGCTTCCTACGCTTTGGCTTAGCTGGACTGCAGCCTGTCTGCTCCTTCTTTCTTACTGCAAATTTACCTAAAATGTAAACTTTTTGCGATAGGCACATTTAAGGTGCCAAATTGATTGTGGCCGCAACATGTTTGCAGAAATAAAAAAAAAAAAGAAAAAAAAAAAAAAAATGAAGATTTAATCTGTCTTCGCCTTTTCCATTATGGATCAACAATTCTACGCCATCAAAATTCTTGTTGGTCATTACTTCTGAGTTTGATTTTATCACATATATATATAATGGCATATAATTTCGAAGCACAGTCGCGATGGCTGAGTTGTAGGGAGAGAGAAAGAAGTTGATACCAAACTAAGTTCAGCCAATTGTCACCTTTATTTCCACGCATATAAAATCATCTTAGTAGATATATTTATCCAATCATAATGAAATCAGATACATTTCTATGATTCAATCATAATGAAATATGATAAATTTCTATGTACCTTGGTTTTTATCAAGAAATGACGCAGGCATTTTTAAAGAAGCGAAGCGGGGAGATATTAGCCATGTAGAAGCTAGCAGAAGAGTGCAGCAGAATAATGACGTAATTAGCTCGCCAGAGGTATTTATACCAAAGTAAGTGTGATTCTAGAGACAAGGTATGATTGGTTAATATTAGTTTTAGTTGCCCTTTTCCAGTAGCGTTATATAACGTAGAAATATTTCGAATTTGTGAGAACAGATGAATTTAGGAGGAGAGCCCAAATCTAGAATCGTTAATTTTGAGGTCGCCAATTATTTTTAAAGCAGCTATCGTATTTTCTTTAAAATTTATTGTTGCATTTCTATGATTATTTGAAATTTATCAATTATGAATTTCAATTTCTGCTCTTTGTGAAATATTAGTTCTAAATTTCTTTATATATATATATATATATATATATATATATAAGGGTTGTTCAAATGAAACTGGCATTACAGTCGGTTTGCGAAACGATTTAGTGATATTAATATCAATTAGTATATGAAAGAAAGAAGTAATACAGATGTAACAGATAGGCTAGACAAAATCACCTTGTAGGTTGAAACAAATGTCCCAGTGGTCAACGAGACCATGGATACTCTGGGTGAAGAAGCTCCGGGGTTAGTTGTGGAACCAGTTTTCAACGGCAGTTTGGACCTCTTTACCGTCGACAAATCGCTGTCCGTTCAGAGATTCCTTGAGTGGACCAAAGATATGGTACTCAGGCGGCGAAAGATCCGGGCTGTAAGAGGGATGTTAAAAAGCCTTCCATCAGAATTGCCGTAACGTGTGGCACGTCACAGCCACATGAGAACGAGCATTATCATGCAAGAGGATAACTCCGTGTGACAGCGCACCACGTCAGCGGTTCTTGATATTCTGTCTCAGTTTCTGTAATGTGGCACGGTACGTGGCAGCAGTGATAGTCGTGCCCGTAAGTAGCCATTCCAACAGAAATGGGCAATCGACGTCAAAGAAGTATGTTAACATGACTTTACCAGCTCTAGTGGACATGGAAACCTTCTTCGGCCATGGGGACGAAAAGTGTCGCCATTCCATGCTCATGCTTTTGGTAGCTTCGCATAGACATTAGGTATTTTTTTGGAAGCAGGCAAGATGAAAAATTAGCAATCGCCTTCGCCAGGCATCGAACCACGAACTCTGGAATACCGGTCCAGCGTGCAGAACCACTACACCACGAAGGCACTCTAGGAAGACGGGAGAAATACCTTATAGCTGGATCAAAGTGATGGCATCATGTTTCTTCAGTGGCAATAATCCTTGAAAGGAATTGGTTTTCCATTTCGTAGTACCAAATAAGGTGTTGCACGGAAACAGACATGCGATGAATCTTCTGCTCCTCTGTCAAATGTTTTGGCACTCATTGCGCACAAACCTTGCGGTAACGCAACCTTTCATGCAGTATTGTGTGCACACTCCCTATGCTCATAGACATTTCCTCCGCTATTTCTCGAGTGGTGATTTGCCGATTCATTTTTACGAGACGGTCTACATCTGCACTTGCTTCCTGTGTGATCACCACATGCACTTGACCAGTTCGTGGCTTGTCGTCAGTACTGCTTCTTCCACTACAAAAATCCCTATACCATTGGAATACCGATCAGCGTTTCATACACTTCATGCCACACATTTTGCATTCGATGATAGATTTCAGAAGCACTCACATTTTCCGCTGTTAAAAATTGCACGACCGCGCGTTGACACCATTTGGAGGCATTCATTCATTATGCGAATGATGCCTTTTAATGAGCTTCGACGTTATCACACATGCATCTGGCGGGATCTGACAATATTGCATACACTCCCAGCACTCTGCGCTGTCTAAACGGGCACGTGATGTCATTTCTCTCTTCAAATGGCAGAGTTATTACAGCAATGCCACTTTCATTTGAACGGCCCTTATAATATTACAGAATTTTTTTAAATTATAAAATATCTGTAATGCTATATATTTAGTATTGTACAAACCTTTTTACAACAAAAATATTCCAAGATCATCTTTCTGCGCAAAATGCTGTTAAAATATTAATTAATTATAGATTAATAAGTAATAAATTTAGAACCAAAGCAACAGACATGAAAGAAATGAAATACAAAACCAGTATAATCCCAAATTTTCGCAATAAAAATGTAAGAACACTCAATTAGCTCAGTCTATTGAAACCACAAGAAAGCCCAATAACAATTGAAATACATAAAAATACATAGAAAAGGAAGAGGAACGCAATCAAACTCTGATTGTGTTATCCAGAGGAGGTCAATCAGATCCCAGCGTAGTCCATTTCCTAGAAAATTCACTGTGTTTCTGTTCACCCTAAATTAGGCGATCAACTATTTTAAATTATTTCATCCGAAAATTTTGAATGATTGGTTTTATATTTCATTTCTTCCATGTCTTTGTTGTTTTGGTTCTAAAGTTATTACTTTTCTTTATATCTTTATTTTACACGTATGTGTGGGTGTGAGTGTGTAATTGATTGGAGAGGTATATTACGAATGACAGAATGATGAAACCTGCAGACAAACGCAGCTGTAGATCTCACATAATTTATTGTTGAACAATTAATTCTTAAGCACATATTCTGATTCACATATCATCATGGACGCATCATGCACCTCACAGTTCTGGAAGCTAGACACATCTTCAGACAATATACGATACAGCTACGTATTGGTTTAAAGCAACGAAGCTGAAAAGAACATTCAAAAGAAGCGTGAAAGAGTTAAAAAAAGTTCTGGTTTGAAACAGAAATCTTATTCAGTGATTGGATAAGAAGTGTGTGCATTGCAGCGTTAAAATCTTACAATGCAGATTAATTTTAAAATAACACAGTTTAAATTGATATGTTATAAATAGTTACTTTTTTTAGGACTGAAAGGGGAAATACCCAAATTAAAATGAAGAATAAAAAGGGCTATTGCTAATGAAAATCAAATATTTGCATTTACACATTTTTCTATTACACTAACAAAAAAGGGTCTCCAGAAGTTTTATACAGACTCCACTCCACTCTGCTAAATTAGAAATAAAGAGAACTTTTAAGCGCTTTGTCGTGTGATTTCCCACGCTGCTGGTGTTAAGTCCTGGAGTGTACTTTGTGGTACTCAAAGTGTTCCGGACTCACCGTGTGCTGCCTCTGTAGCCGTTGGACGACTTTAGACTTTTGATTGGACACGGTTGTCCTAGTGTCTATTTGCTTTGTTTTAAACTGACTAATTCATTTGAATGTGTGCTCTGTGAGCTCCGGATAAGCCATGACTATTGCTCGTATGGGCGACTGTTTTTCACTAAATGATTTGGATTATATTGTTAAAACATATTGGAGAGCTCGCCGCCTAATGACCTGATAATCAGTGGCTTGGCATTTGTTTGATAATGATATTTTTATATTACATGTATATTACAACCTTAAACTACCTAACAATGGTGTCTGCAACTTATTCTTCAGCCGAATCACCACAATGTGCTGAAATAAGAAAGAAAGGGATATTTCTTCATCGGCAAATAATGAAAATAATTTTCCTTACGATAAACCTGAAATAACACTAAATTAATTTCGGAATATTTCAATGAATAACGTGCCTATTATCGACATAAGGGCCTTTTCTTGTCATTATTAATCTTTTCTTTTATACATCTAGTTGTCTGGTTCATATCTGAGATGAAAATTATTTTGCCAGCAGACAGCTTTAGCAAATTTACTTCAGCAAAATGTAAACGCGGAAGCAGAAAGTTTAATATTACACTGTGGGGCAAAACAAATCTTATGACTTCTGAAATGAAATAACACGTAGAATACAAAGGACTTACAGTTATTTATGTTGCAGCTTTTCAGTTTAATGTATGGCATTAATGAAAAAAATAAAGCTAATAATTATGCCACTATTATGTTTTGAAAATATTATCTTGAAAATGCATCTTCGGGCGACACGCTGTCAGAGTCGATGATTGTTAACTTCCTACAACTTTATAAATGTCTACTACATTCGCAACGGGTTGCAGCTTAGTGTGGAGTGTCAAGATTTCTGGTGGTTGGCCCATATTTCTTTGAACAAGATGATGAGACAGTAGCAGTGAGTGTGGTGTGTATCTGTTAGCCGTGAGCTGAGTTTTTAATTTTTATATGTTGGTAAATTTGGCTTTTTTTTGATTTAAAAGTGATTAAATTATGTTGTTTTTATGTTCCGGTTAAGGTTTTTATGCCTTAATCTGCATTCAATAGTTGTAGAATTATCAAAAATATAAAATTTGTTTAAGTCTTGCTAAGCCTAATGAGGCCGCTATTTGTCTACATTTGAAAATCTCAGTAGAATAGTGAATTAAGCCAGTTTGAGCACCAATTTCAGTGTCTTTTTGCCGAGTAGCACCAAAAGTAAACTTTCAATTTGTTCCACAGAAAAATCTGTCTTCCTACCTGCTGGCTTAATTGCTTCGTTTGGCCCAGAAACTCTAATTTTAATTGTAAAATTTTTAACTGTTTTTAACTGCATTTTGTGTTTTATGTTTTATTTTTATTATTTTTTTTATTTGTTTTATAATTTTTGATGAAAATAGTTTGAGGTTTTTATGCACTTTTGCCTTACCGTGAAGTGAAAACTGAATTAATTGAATGACAAATATATCTCTATAATGAAATTCAAAGAAATAGGTTTAAATGAAATATAGCAAAAACCTATATCACGAATAATAACTAGTTCTTTACATTTACTGTTATTTCATTCTAAAAACCGCCAGACGTTTCTTCCTCACTGTAGTTATTATTATAGAACTGCTAGACAGTTTTACCGTATTGCAATTGCCAATATATACTAACATTTGCTAAATGACTACAGAAGTTTAAGTAATCACTGAAACGTAACAGGAAAGACAAAAAAAAAAAAAAAAAAAGTTTTGTTGTTGTTGTTGTTTTCTTAATAGGTTACCGATTTTGAATCCGGGAAGGTAAAAATAGATCACTAGAATGTAATCACTAGAACTTTATAATATTTTGTTTCATAGGAATTCTAGCTAGACATAAAAAAAGAAACTGATCAATAGAAATGATGATATAAATATATTTTATTATGAAAGAAGAGTTTAACCATTTATATCGATTACATCTAACCATAAAAGCGAATCGAAACTTGGCTAAATTTACAGGACAAATGGAGTACTCCCGGAAGATTCCTAACCAACTTCGAGAAGTAATTCTAGGTCTATTACAACCCGGAAAAAGAATAAAATATGATAAAAAAGTGATGAAACCATCATTATTTCGAGATCTATATTTTTATGGGAAAAAATGGGTTTCAATGAAAAAAGTACTGGGAGAGGTTAAGAAGAGAAACAATTTTTCGATTATATCTATGTTTGTTCAATCGATAAAACCATCTCATCTTTACTATAGTTTTTCCATTAATATGGTGTTCTAATAAATGTTCTCAAAGACATTAGAAACGTAACAAAAATCACTTTCCATTAATAAATGTATGACACGTTCACTAGCAGCCGTTTCGCCTGCCTAACAATCTACACAATGACGCAGATTTCTACCTTCGCTATTTTTCAAATGATGATTTATTTATGTAGAAAGAATGCTATTACACCTAATATTATTTTACTAACATGATAAGAGTTTCGTTAACTGTCCTTTTCAATAGCTCTCAAGAGTAGTTTTTGAAATGAAAGATGTTTCTATCTATCATTAAAATATTTAAAAAATGTGCAGATACTTTTGCTTTACATTCTCTTGAAGTAGACCTAACTAGGAAAGATACGTAGATTAACTGGTTCTATCAAGTATTGCTAAATCTATGAAGAAATTGTATTAACAAAAAACATTTAGCTTGTTCTGTATGCATTAAAGCATAAGGTATGAGCGTCTGTAGAGAACTTAGTCCCTTTAGTAATAAATGGCACTGTGGGTTGAGAAAGGAGTAAATGTCTTCATTAATGAAAATATATTTCATTTTAAGGGCTTCTGAGCTACTGAATGAAGTTTTTAAATTTCAGATAATCATCAAGATTTTTAAACTTCATATAAGCATCCGCTCAAGTGCCTCTGGACTTAAACATAGATCCAATTATCTGAAGATTCAGCACTCAGTTTTGAACAATCACATAATAAATATTTTGACATCCCATTTCCAACCTCTTTTGGTTTGCCTAGCTGTCACCTGAACTAAAATATGCCGTCCAAACGAGATAGTGATTAGCGACGCTGACTGCCGTACCAATGGGCCCGGTTTCGAATCTCGGAGAAGGCATGGATGTTTTAAATGTATAGCGTCAGTGCGGAATGCGTCACTCTAAATATGCGACGGTTCTCACCTTCAAAACTGGGGGGGGGGGAGCAATTGAGCAAAGTCATACTGTTAACTGTATGGTGCCCAAAGCTCTTGCCAACGATAGGCACAAACTTGCCTCCTTGCCACGACGAATTTCATGGGCTTGCTCTGATATCAGATAAATAAGATTAGTCTCAGCAACAACAATAAAAATATAAAGTTAATTCTTCATCAACTTGAACTCGTTAACTAGATATATGATATCCTACAGTCCTGAGTTTGACATTGGAGCAACAGCATGGCCAATTTTACACCCCCTATCCTAAATCATGTTTTTCTCCACAACGTTTTATTGCTTTTTGGAAATATGGCTCCTGGTTCTAATAATATCAAACGTCATTTACTGTGTACACATCTGTAAGTGTATCACTCATTTACGTGATAATTTTTGCGCGCATTTAGTACATATGAGTTTAGACATTAATTTAATACATAAGATATAAAGTAGGTTATAAATTACTTTTGTTAAAATCAGGCTAACGAAAGTATTTTTCTTTTGAATCCTCCTCCAACATTATGAAACTCGAAAACTTTTAAACATTCTAAGATAAATGTATGATTTTAAATGAATTCTGTAAGAAAATTTTTTAAAATACTTCTTTGTTATAATACACCATGTTGGACTAGAATTAAATCTACGTTATAAGACCACCCACGTTACGCTAGATTGAAGGATTCATCAATGAAAATAGAATGAATGCATATAAAGAAATAATATAATTACATATTTAAGAGTGAAATTTGAAAGCTGATTTTATGCATTCAACTAAAACATCACGAAACTAAAAAGAAAAAAATACAATATAAAATACATAGCAAAATATACATGTATTAACATTTTTCGACCAATGCAGGTATTCGTTTTCCGGAAAGTTCGTTGTGTGCGGTGTTCTTTATGCCAGGCAACACCGTACACTGTATATGCACAAATTAATAAGCAAAAGAAAAAAAAACTGTTTAGATATTCGTAAATTTCCACTAAAAGAAAACTTATTCGCTTATTTCAACCAAAGATATAGTATTTAGATTACGTATTTATATTTCTTGGAGAATATTTTAGACATCCCAAATTCATATATGGAAGAAAAATAAAGAATATGTAAAAGATTAAATTAGCAGCGTGAATTAATTTCCTTTCTCTATTCTAAAAATAGCAACATCTATTTGCACTGCGTCATTTCGAACAAAGAAAGGCAGAAGAGCAGCAGCACAGGTCTTAGCAGCAGAGGGAGAAAGCGGTCTCTCTGACGCAAAATGGCGCGAGTTCTCTATTTATAGAAGCGGTTACGTAATAGGCTCGAATGTTCTCGAAAGTACTGGTCTAGGGTGAAGATCCTGAAATTGAGAAAAGTTAATTAGAGGTTGTTTGTTCGCATAGAGCAAAGCCGTCCTATTTTTTATATTTTACATCTTCCCCCCCCCCTCAAAAACAAGACGCCGAGCGAGCAAAGCATTAGTACATTAGTGAAGCAAGAAGTATGAGGAAAGACATGAAGAAAAACATCCAGGACATAGCGTACAGGCTTTAACTATGCCCTATCATAAATCATGATCTTTCTCATATAATTATAAAATTTTTGTAATTATATAATTTTACAATGGAACTTATGATTTATAAATAAACATATAATCTATAACTAAATTTAGAACTATAAGACAATAATATATAGAAGAAGAATATTAAATAATAAATTACAATCATAAAAAACCTCAATTTTTCTCAAAATGTCCAATGAAAAGTAAAATTTTGTTGTAAAGTCCTTTTTATCGAATGAAGATACTCTCGAATACTTTCATCGAATGAAGTTGAGTCTCTTGATGCCAATAAGTCCACAAGAGAAAAATAAACTCAAATGTTATGCACTTTTTTTAATGAATATGGCTCCATAATAAGTTTTGAATAGAAAATGTTTAAAATTTTTACGGAGAAGATATTTTCATATAAGATTTAAAAGATATACAATTTATGCATAATGCATTACGTGCATTCATTCTTCTCATCGTAGGTAATTAACAATACATTGACATATTTTAAAGTAATTTAAAAATTTAATACAAAACATTATGATATAATACCTTAAGAAAACAATACAATATAAAACTCTAATAATATGATGCAATATTTCATAAGACCTTGAATAAATTCTTTGGCATGTCCTCTCCAACAGATCAGCGTGACTAGTTTACTGACGGTTGGGGGGTGCTAGGTACAAAATATCAAAAAACCTCCGTTGCCTAATAACAGGTAACTGTTTTTTTGGCATTGTATTGTACATTGTATCAAAATGTTTTTGTAAAAATACAAAGTCTTACAAAATTAAAATTTAAGACAAATAACTTATATGATCAAGTTAAAGTCTTTGCTAGAATTTTGGAAACTAAAAATGAATATTACCCTACAACAAGAAGAAAGAGAATAAAAAAATGTTACAAAATAATGTAGTAAACAAAACATTTGGTTTTCTAAAATTATGTGAAAAAAGTAAAAGGTCAAGATCGGGAAAATAATTTGTCATGGTTAGGGTTTAAGTCTAAATCAGGTAAAATTTTAATAGACTCCTGAATATATTACATATATATATATCAAGCCAACTTATATGAAGATGCTATTTATTCTTATTAAGCACCTTGTAAAACTTCAAGCTCATCATTATATTAAGTGCTTATGTACGGACCAATATGATATTATGAGCACATAAAACCAATATTTTTAGATTTTAGTGTTTTGATTTTATTGTCAGTTGAATATTTTCATAAGGTTGTAGGGTTTATATTTATTTTAAACATTTATTTTAAGTTTAAACTATCTTTCCTGTCAAGCCTTACTTTCCCCTGGAATTGCCAATGCCAGAGTATGTAAATTTTAGTAGAACGCGCAAGGATTCAAATTATCAGCGGAAGTATTCTGAGTTAAATAGAAAGGAAACGAGTTCGAGGTGTGCTGTTCTTACTTCACGAGCGCGGAGGTAGTTAGCCAGAAATTGAAGAACCCCGCGTTTCGGCCTATATGTGCTTGCCTCGGAGAATTGTTAATCGTTCAACGTGATATTCAAAGTTTGCTGAATTAGCAGCGGTATTGTAAAACGCGGTGAGGTTAGTTACTGTTAGAGAACCTCGTAGTTAGAGTCTTGTTATTATTTCTTTTCAGGTTCTTATTTTTATTTTACCGCCGGGTCGGCGTAGTTTGTGAGCGTCAAGAGCACGCAATTGTAATGTCTTAAGTTGAATAAAAAGGGACTTAAACCCTTAGCAAGACTCTGTCTATTTTCCAGTTTCAACAGTCACCTCTTGGTTGCGTGCAGGTTGGAGGCGCGCAACTCTACATTGTAATGAAAACCATTTAAGATTCTTGTGTGCAGAATTCCACGACATTTCTCTTTCTTCTAGCTGAATCAGTTAACTTACGTAGAATTTTTTTTTCAAAGACTCATACTGCTTTTAGCAGAATGCGAAGGTAGTCAAGAAAATAATATCTGCTTGCATCAGAAATTTTTTTGTTGGCCTTCAGCAGGAATTCAACTATCAGGTGTATTTTATTACTTCTAAAGTATATGTCAGTTTTATTTCGATTATGCAACATAGTTTGTTGATGCAGTAAAACACACTGGGGGCCTATATATTTCCCAAAATATTCAGAAATAATATTTTTATCTTTACAGATCCCGATTATCTTAAAAGAAGAGGGAAGATTTGAAGTTCAAAAACTGAATTCTAAAATGCTTAATGCGCTTAGCTGGCATTTTGCCCAACTAAAGATCTTTTTGGTTTCGTTTCATTTCATTTTGCTCTTCCTCTTAAACGAATAAAACCACGCCAGTTGAATTATTAATCTATTTTGCAGCGGAACGGAATGGAAAGTAGTTTCTCTTTTTATTCTTATAGTATAAGCGTTTCTTTCCCGAATTGTATTTCGAGTGTCCATTCGCCATGACATTAATTTAATTCGATCTGTTTGAACATGAGAAGAGGAATTACTGAACGGTTCTGAGCAAAGGAATTTGCTCCATGGGAATATTAAGTACTAGACGGAGCGTTTATCCATCATCTAAATGGTATTTCTCTAACTGGAAACACATTATATCCAAAACTTTGATCACTTTTATCTGTGAATTTCTCCATAAGCAAATGAGGTAATTTATTTGACAAAAGTAGAATATAGATCAAGAATACATAATCACTGGTCTGCATCAACGCAGTTTAAAGCAGAATATTGTTTCAAGCCTTTCTGATAGCTCATGTATTCCTGAAATTGTTTTGCCTCGGTACTGGGTAATGCAATGAATTATTTACGTACATGATCAATGATGCTGATTAACAAAGATGACATATTACCACCCAATAGTTGATTTAGGTGATATCGGTACGCGTTGCCATTTATAACTCGAAAAATCAATATACGGTTCGATAGATTATGGGGTTCTTTGTAAATATAACTTTTTCTTACACATCAAGGCTTATGTTTTTATTACTTATGTTTCTTATATTATTTAAATTTGCTATATGTACTGAAATACGTAAGTTATTAAATTAGAAATATTTTTCAAAACCGCTCATTATTTGCCTCTAGCAGTATACCTGATATAACGAAATTTAATATATATAACGATATTTTCCATTGCGTTTATTCTCAAAGAGAAACGTAGGAAGAAGTTGAATCTCATCCCTAATGTTATTTTTTTTTCTAGTAGTACCTGTTTGACATATTCAGGGTTTGTGCCTTTCGTAAGAACTTTTTTATAAACGCACAAATAGGTTTGTCTTTCAGCAGGGGAAACGAATGATATAGGATTTCTTTAGCATCAAAATCAGTAATTACTTTGCAAAAGTCACTTTCGTTAAAAAATTTTATAATTAGATTTTTTCCTTTGAGATTTCCAGTGCTTTTCTTAACCCCTAGGACCTCTATTTGGTCCTTTAGAATTTTCCAATCTAATTTCAGAAACTACAATCGGAAGAATTTTTCAGGTACGTTTTCGTGTTTTTATAAATCCATCGTTTGATTCGGTACCTTGTAAACAGATGGATCCCTGGAGCCGTTTTTTTCATTTTATCATCATCACTTAAGGCTTCAGATTTAATTGCTTTTCCCTGCTTCTCCGATGGAAGATTCGACACCAGGTATTTTGCGTATTTTCCTAGGAACAATCCGTTTTTCGTCATTTTAGGTCGAGTTTATCTGATATTTATGTTTATTTAAGCATTTAGAGTTGCACATCTTTGGACATTGCTAGTTCAAACTGAATGGCATGTTTTGTATAAGATTTACTAGGTCTGACTATTCCATTGAGACAAGAATTGAATATTCTCGTGTGTCTGAGTTCAGCATTCATTTCTTCTTAGCACAAGTTATTCATAAAATCTAAGTCCTAAGTCTAAACTAGCACTAGTCCGGTCGTGAAACGAAGCCATATTATAGAGTCCGTCACAAATACCATTTAATTCAAATATTCATATTTGTCAGATAAACAGGAAGAAACTAACAATTTATTATAAAAATAAAAACACATAGGGCAATAAATAACAGAAAATAGCTGAAGCAGAACGTGGATGTTAAACAATTCCTTCTTAAATGAGCAACTGACGAAAAATATCGTCAGTTGCTAAAATCGCTTACAGAATAAACTTCAAATCCCAGTTCTAATCTAAATTTATTTTCTTTATCAGTTTGTATTTCTGCAGGCCACTTTCCTTACAGGTACTCTAAAATTAAGTTTTCGTTTTAGTTTCTTTTAATTATTTAATATCACGTTTATCTTTCTTTTTAGATTTAATCATTTCTGTTGATTCTGCGTCATGAACGTGTGCGCAAAATAATGTTCTGAAGTTTAAATAAATAATCATTTGTGATATAGTAACAAATTAATGCATTTTGCATTAATTCCTAGAGAAAAAAAACTTTTCGGTTCGCGAATATTTCGGTTGATAAACGGCTTTCCGTTCGAGAAATTTTATAAAAAAAGGATAATCTTCTAAAGATTAAAATTATAAATCAATTAAGGTGAACCACGATCACCTACGATTTTGATGATTTTGGTGTTTCATGGAAACAGTTGTCTTACAAATGTAATGGCTTTTCAACATGTTCGTTTCTTTTTCTACTAAATGCAAGTTATTTTCAAAGTTGGTAATTTTAAGAAGCGATGGCTTTGGGAGGGTTTATTTTGATTTACAATTTTTTTTGAGATGAAAATTGCTTATTGAGTCAATAAGATTATAAGAAAAAATAAAGGAAGGTATGTTCTATACTGGATTATGTATGGCAATAAAAATATTCGTTCATTGATAAAAAAATGCAGAAAATATTTATAATTCTTAGTTGAGTATATCACCATAAATTAAATGTATTTAAAAATATATTCATTAGATAAGTTGTTAAAATTAAAATAAGCAATAGGTAATAGAAGTGCATACATCGCATGGATTTTAAAATAAATATAGTTAATTTGAAAGATAAATTTTTTATATCAAGTTGAAATGCAGCTAGCGGTCTAAAAACTGGCTATTAACCAGGGCACGTGCACGATGAATTAAAGATGTTATGTGTCATGCAATTGGCAGCATTTGTCAAATCGCTTGGATGATAAATGACATGGTCACACAACGCAAGGTAACGACTCAAAAATTTAGAAAAACACTACTAAAGACGTCCAGATAAGTAATCGTAATAGTATATCGCACGCCAAACAGTGAACAGGAAATCCCTGTTTAAACCATGACTTTCAAACTGCTACGTTCACACATTGGAATTATGTCAATTAAAGTTTTTTTGGTTCACGAAGATTTCTAACAAAAATAAATCAGAATTAAAATAAACTATGAAAAAATATTTTAAATATTTAAAGTGAAAAAAAGAAACTTTGCAGTGTCTGCTCAAAGCAAAATTTTGCAATTGATGCAGTAATTATGGTCTACCATTGATGTTGAGAGAATTTCTGTAAATGACAATGTGTGATTATTTTACCTATGCTTTTTAAAACGTATATTCCTTTATAAATACACACAAACACATAAATACTCACGCATACACACAAACTGCTAATTTTCATCAAATATTTTTTTAACTTTATCTAAGGAATGCTACTTTAATTGTTTAAATCTAGTCTACTATTATAAAAAATTTAACAATCGATTTTGTAATTACAGATGCACATTAGGTCTTTAACATCATATATAAATGAAATTGAAAGTTTAAAATTTTAATTTATGTAAAATATAATTTGAAACCAGCGACAATTTCGAAACTAATGTTCAGAAAAAGAATTCTTTTCTTCTTTTTATATGAAATATGTTTCACAACCACAATGCATCGAATATCTGTAAAACATAAATAAATATTTCTAATGTTTACTTAATTTTATCTTTAGAAGAGAACATGAAAGAGAACCGTCCGAAATATTCACTAGAGGGTCACGGACAAGATTCAAATGCAGAAGAAGCGTTTTCAATGGCGTGGGCGAACGAGAACGATGAATGACTTTCTAAAATGAATCATATACACAAGTTTGACTTTTGGGAATGTGAAATCATGTCGAGACAGATCCCATCGCGCGATAGGGCACGTGAGAACGATGCAATTCTTTCGTCTCCCCCTTCCGCAGGAAACATGTGATGTTTGTAACGTCCAAAAGCTGAGTAAATCTTGCTAAGTAATTTTAATGTAGGATTGGGTTGTTGTTTTCAATTTCTTAATAGAAACAGCGGTGGGATATACACCCTAAGAAACAGCGGTGGGATATACACCCTTATAGCTGTGATAATGTGGAGAATTGTACCAGATATTACGACTATATCCTATTCAGGTTATGTCTCGAAAAATGTAATACATTCTATAAATTTGCCGTCCTAATCCTGGCCTCCCGGATTGAAAAATGTCTGCAACATTTAAGTAAGACTGATTATATATCTAGATAATCATTTTCCCTGCTAAATGCATCAGCTTTACTGAGTAGGATTTTTTCAATGATGAAGAGCAATGGTCTTTAGAGAGAAGTCGATTACAGGCATCAGCACTTGAGAAATATTTAAACTTGATAAAAAATTTCAAATATTCACGCTTTTATTTTTATGAACACATATAATCCAACAGAGAGCTTGCTACGGAAAATATGCAAGAGTGGAACAAGAACAAGAATTTTAGCCGCCTCCATTATTTTCAAAGTGGAAATAATTTGCAAAATGTACGCGATCTATTTTATAATACATACATTGAATATTTTGTGTCAGTACTATATATTTCCCTTTTATTTGTTAATACCAACTTTCATCTGTGATGTAGATTTATATAACGTACATGGATTAGGTTTCTAATTGCTAAAATTAAATTTTCATACCGTGTCCTAAACATGGGCATCCTATGTTTAGGACATCCTATGTATGTGTCCTATGTATGGGCATCCTATGTATGTGTCCACAGACATGAGCACCCGCAGAAACTTTTCGGGGACTAATTGGAGAGGATTATATTTTATAATTGTTTAAATAGAAGCTTATTAATAGTTTGTAGATTACACTAGTGCATCAATAAAATCAAATGTACTATGTAAATATTTTACACGTATCAACAGAAAACATGTTTTCTATTTGATTATAGTGGGGTCAAATGTGCCATCGCCTTTGGTCCATGATTCTCCTTTTAACATTGTTACGAATTTTGTACATATATAAATAATCTTAGTGAAATTATATGCGAAACTGTAGTTATATATATATATATATAGTGTAACATGAAAAATCTAAAGAAATGATGCTTTGCCGAAAAATAAGAATACAGGGCAGGCTTATTTAATATTGCGTTAGTGACTATCTCGCAAAATTGGCGAGAAATCGCCAAACTTGACGACATTAGGTCTGATCCCTGTATAACTGCAATGAGTATTGTAACTAAATAACTGTAATTGATCCTTTATGTCTCGATAACTGTAACCCCGGCCCTCATATGTCTTACAGTAATTTCGAGAAGTGAAAAGTGCTAGAAATCTATCGGCGGCCGGAAGAAAACTATGTAAGACCGGAGAGAACATCAGTTTTTCAGTTTAACAGGTGTTGTTAGTTCAGTATGGTTCAGAGTATTGACATATCTGTGTGTTACTTTCGCTTTTTAGATGCTCTTTACATTGAGTTCTGTTTAATGTCCTTATTAGTTTGAAGTGTAAGTGCTGATTGTACTCTGTGATACTGTGGAGAATTGTACGAGTATTTTTTTGTGGAAAGTTCTAGAACTGTGAAGTATACCTTTTAATAAAATAAATTTTATCAAGCTATCATCAATTCTGTGTGCATTCAATCTATTACGGACCCGTAAGCACGCAACAATATAATAGTCCTAGCCGTTACAGATACTCCTAGAGGTTTTTTTCGTGGTACCAGAATGTAAATATGCGCAAGTAGCCAAATAATCGCTAGTTCTATATAAATACTCTGGAAACTCGTGCGATTCATAATAGGCCTCATTTCTGGAATAATCAAGGTTTCATTTTGCACTTAAAAATTGGACAAATAAACCGTCGATAGAATTTTAAATGAATTATTTTGAAAATCAGTGTAGAATACAAAAATATAAAGAAATGTTTAGCTTTAAAAGAATATTTTTGAGGAGGCAAGTTATTTGATAACAAATTATTCAGCGAAAGAATGTATTTAAAAAGATGCGTAATAGCTGAAAAATTTATCAACGTGTATAAAGTGAAACTGTTCCAACACAGAGCAAGCTACTTCCATTTTCAGCGTTAATCACGTTTCCTTTAAACGAGTAAGATTTAATAACTAGATTGGTCTTGTGAGAACAAATGCAGAAACAATGCATGCATTTCAAATATAATGTACGGAAAACTGAGCTAAGTATCATTACATAAAATTAGGCAAAAACACAATCTTAGGTTGTCCCTGGTTTTATAAAAAGTATTGTTATTCAGGAGTCGAATAACGATGTTCCTCTTCTTCAAGGAGCAAAAATATTGTCTCTTATATACACATGCTTGAAATTAAAAAATCTGTGAAAATCACGAAGTGAAGTACAGTTGAATTGACGACAGTTCAGATGCCCAATAAAAGGAAATACGAAATTCTTAGAGAAAATAACTGGAGTACCGATAAGTATCAAATATACTTTTTAAAATACAATGTTTTTAAATATGCTAAATCTGCTTGATTTATCATCTTGTATAATAAAATATAGATGGGATAAGAATTGTTATAATAATAGCTTTAATAACTCCATTATACTTTACTTTATACTCCATTATACTTTTAGTTTTTACAAGGTCTTCCAAATATATACTAACCTGGATAGGTTTCAGAAAAATTTGGTCATTTTGGATACATGCAATTAAAAAAAAGAATTAAATTACCTTCTAGCTGTCATTAGTTATATATATATGCATTCGATTGAACAACAAGTTGAACATCGGAAAAGAGTTTAAGTATGCTAAAATGAACAAAACTAAAATATTATAATCATTGTTTAACAATTGTGTGCAGAGCATCTGATGAGTCCGGCCCACATCGGGAGGATTGTTGGGAAATTTGCGTGCCTCCTTTACGGCTAAGCTGAACCGAAGAAGGTAAACTAATGATTCCGCAGTAGAATACTCTCGATGTGCTGGTCTGCTTTCAAGAGACAAAGTATTCAAAACGTTTTTCCTGACAAATTCACCTCAACTAGAGGATATATTTAACTGCGGATTTCACAAAGGTCAGGCCTTAAACGGGAATCTTTAAGGTACTATTAAGAGAAGGGGAAAATATCTCCCCCTGTCAGTCAGTATACCGACGAAAGTATCAAAGTATCTCCCGATGTGGGTGAAAGTTATGTGTCCTCCCGATGTGCCTTATGGACGTGGCCAACAGCCGTGAATAAATTTAGCGTGGTGTGGCAATTTCAAGGCATGGAAACCTGCATTGCAGTATAGAAGATGTGGAAGACTAGATTGTAACAGAAATCTAGCACAGTCTCCAGGATAATTTATTACGCCGCCAAGTACCTGCTTAACTAAATGAACTGTCAAGAAGATTAAACTCATGCTGTACCAGTCAAGAACATTCATCCGTTATTTATCATATAATAACGGATGAATCCGTTATTCATCATATAATAAACGGATTATCATATAATAACGGATGAATAACGGTTTTATTAACGTGTCATAGTCTGATATGGTATGTTCATCTATTTTGTTAAGCACAAGGAAAGCACCTATCAACAGCAAGTATACTTACTCCATTGGTAGGGAACCACGTTTTACGTTGCTGCGTATCACTATCAAGAATCTTAATAATCAAAACAAGAACACTAACTGATTTAGATACTTTCAAAATGCAGAAGTCAGTATGACAGAATATGATTTTTAAGTGATAATAATTTAAAAACATGCATTTTACTTGTAAAACGGAAACAGCATCTGATTATTATTAAATGATCATACACACAAAATATTATTAGATGTATGACGAAAGACAAAGTGAATGCGATTTACAGAAATGCATCGTACACACCAGGGGTTTCCAACGGAAACAGTACTGACCATGATTGGGGTTGATGAAATTTTAAAGGGGGTCAGGGGAGATTTAAGAGGTACTGAATATGCACCGACAATTGATCGGCATAAACAAGATGTCACTGACTGCAAAAAATAATTAATACAGTTGATAATTGCTTAATTATTAATAAAAAGCTATATTATACAAAGTCAAATCTTATTCAAAATACATGGTCTCGCTAAGTTTTGAAATTTAAAAACCATTCGTGAAAAATATCCCAAAATAAAAGTTGTTGCCGAGTCATCATTATTGATTTTTGCTCTTCTATAACCTAAGGGAAGCAATCAAATCAATAATTTACTACGGAGAACAAAAAGCACGTTGGATAATTCTGAATAAGATGATTTAAAAATTAAGCAATGTTATGCTAAATATTAAACAAAAATTGCATCCGTACATCAAGCGCAGCTATCACATTAATTAAAATCGAATTTTTATGCATTAAGAATCTGTGGTTTTATTTCTGAAATTTGTTTTAATTTGTAAAATTAAAAACAATAACTTAAAAAGCAAAAATAAATCAATCTAATAAATCTCCTTTTTGCAAAACATTTCTATCTATTCTTAGTTTAATTGTACTCTTTAAGTTATTTATGTGCAGTTATTTGCACATAAATAACTTAAACTATGTTGAATGCTGTGTATTATAGAGAAAAATGTAAGAGGGCTGAAGAAAACCATTCTTTTTAAAACGATCGGTGCAAGAAAAGAGTTGGGAATCCCTGGTATACACGAAATAATGCCTGCGAAAATGGAAATATTTCTTATTAGTCGCCATCAGCTTTGATATTCTCAGTAGTGTTCGAAACATGCTTGGTATTCATAACTTTGAAATGTGAGAGGAAGTCTCTTCTTCTTCTGCTTTTTTTTTAACTGTATATATTATGAAACATGTATGTATTATCGCCAATGAAAATTATTATGAACTATGTATGTATTATGTAACTGGCTCAATATATTATGAACTATGTAAGCAAGTATGAACTATGTAAGCATGTATATGTATGAACTATTTAAGCACTTATTATGAAAGATCTACGTATTATGAACTATTTGTATATAAGCATGTACTAAGGGGCGCCCATGAGGTGTTGCCCCGGATAGTTGCGGAACCTGGACTAGACCTGAATAGTCTTAGTAAGCCGCACGGATGTCCAGATTCTGCTCTCAACTGTCAACTGTTGGCCAAATGCTTTCAATGACTGATTGTGATATTCGCGTTTCATCAGCACTATTAGAACATTAACAAAAGTGAATATTGAAATAACTTCAATTCTGTCGCTTTCAAAGGTATGATAACTAATGGTGGCAGTTACCATATTGCTGGTTCTTTGTTGAATACCTTAAGGAACTGATGTTTCTAAATGCAAAGTGTCTCTGTGGCATTTGTGTACATTTGATTTAAAATATCCCTCGAAAAGTTAATGTTAGGGAAAGAATGGTAGAAGAACCGTCCTCTGGAGTGCTGTCCAGGAAACTCAGCCAACTCGTACTGCCATCGTAACCCATGCTGACTTGTAAACCCTTGCCGAACACAATTTTGCATCTTTTGTCCCCCGCTAGAATTTCATTCATACGCGGTTCAACGTTAATTCGTCAACCCTGAATGTTTGCTGGCATTAGTTTTGATTGAAGTTACCGATAATTTTAAAGGATCTTCATCGATAAAATGAAGCCAAAGAAATCGTACAAATTGAAAAAGAAATTGGCGGCGCAGAAAAATTTTTAGACATGGAAGACAGAGAAGTCAAAGATCCATCCGGATGAAGAACTGGAGGATCATATAACAGCAGTAAGGAAAGCAAGGATATTAAAAGAGGGCAAAGCATCTTTAGCTTATAAAAAAGTTAAACGCATTGTTAATAATAAGCACTGTTAAAAAGAGACAGGAACTATCTGACCTTGAAATGGAGATTGACCCAAATGAATAAAGATGAGATTTTATGAGAAGCATTAAAAAACTATACACTTTTTTCCACGAAAGTTTTATAAAAAGACTGTACCAAGCAAAAATCATCAGCTTTAAAAATATTAATAGTAAAAATTATTTCCTGTATTTACAGTACTAAATAATTAATTTGCATTAATCAGTACTAAAAAACCTTTCAATTAGGACCGACTGACGAAATTTAACTTGCATTTTTCAAGTGCGACTTTTGATATAGTATACTAGATTTATATACAGCATTGTTCTTACATAAGTATTTTGATGCAAAATTGAACTTTTTCTGAAATGACATACCGAATTTTTTTCCATATTTTAATTCTACGACTCAGATTATGATCAAATATTAAATTCTGTAAAATCTGGGGAGAAACTTACCGAGAAATTTAAAAATTTATCTTGGCGCACTTTTACAGTTTACGCCAAGAATAATTCACTTGGTAAAATTCTTAATTTATAGTAACCTGTATTTTCCTTTCCGTTTTCACATTGTACACGAGTGAAAATTAAGCTGCATCGTTCATTCTTTCAAGTAATTTTAACAAATCGTATAAAGCACACTTGGTGTTATTGTCGCCTATAATAAATATGCCACATTTCAAAACCCGCCAGAAAATAAATTCACATATATCTTTGGAAATTTTGAATAAAAAAACTGTAATTTTTGCAGGTATGCTTAGAAATACATCTACTTTAAGATGACTGTAAAAATGTTGTGATTCAAAATGTGTTAAAAAATTTAGAAAAGTTGCACGGGTAATGCGCAAACCAGATAATCCGCACCCGTATAATCGAGAGTGCACTCTAAGGATACTTTTATAGTTGTTTATTACTGATAGCTAATCTTAGACGAATGTGTATACAATGTGTGGACACAGTCAGCTAATCAAGATCAGTTAATTAATTAAAACAAAGCAAGTTTTCTGCTCCGAAGTTTATATTTAGTTTAAAGTACTATACATGTGTATTATATATGCGCATTAATGTTTAACAATGTTTTTACCGGAAACATTACAGTGAAGATACTAAGTACAGTGAGAACAGTGAGTACCGGACAGTGAAGATACTAAGTACAGTGAGAACAGTGAGTACCGGAAACATTGAGTACAGTTTTGATCAATTTGAGTTGATTTATTTCCTTAACTTTACTGCTCACTGTTGGGAAAAGTTTTGAGTTATGTTTTAATATAAAGTAATAAAATAACTGATCGACATTATTTATTTATTATTTAAATTCGTTTAATGTTCGTTATCGGCAAATCTCAAAAATGCATATGCAACTTTTAAAGTTTGATTTAATTTCTACTTTTTAAAACTCTCTTTCTCATTTCCATGTAATTCATACAGCAGTGAGTTTCCCGCATTCGCTTATTTGATTTGTTAGAGAATCGGGGTATTATTAATTCTATTGTAATTGCCTTACATAAATTTAAATTAATATTATTATGTGTCTATTATTCTAAACTATCTGTGAATTTGTATTCTTGCTGTTCGGTAGTATTCATACCAATTAAATTATCATCAGAGTAACAAATGAGGCTATTTTGAATGTTCCTAGTAAATAAACTTTCTGTCGCTTTTTATTACGTTACATAGATCATGTGATTTAAAATGTCCTAAACTGCACGTGCGGATACTGACGCAATCTCAAAATGGTCCATTGCTGTAGACTAAACATTTTGATTCATGAGAAACGGCAGAACAGATGGGAAAAATTGCAGAGACCTTGGTTTACTGCATAACAAAATTTTGGCATGAGATTTTGACGAAAATTAACCCCGCGCAATACAGTGAGGGCGGGATGTATTTCAACAATGTTTATTTTCGGAGTAATGTTATTACGTCCGAGCGAAACCCAATTATATACTTACAAAATAAATATAATAAATAAAAATTACATGCGTATGCTTATCAATGACACGTAAAAGCCAAGATAACTAAAGGGAAAATAATATTTGAACGATCATAATAATAGTACTTGTAGAAAATAGCTTTTGAGCAAACAAAACGATAGTAATCACGGGAAATATTGATAGTAATCACGGGAAATATTGTTCGAAAAACCATAATAATAATACTAATTGCAGAAAATATTGTTATAACTGCCATACCAAAGAGATACAAATTTATTTGATCGGTTTTCAGTCAACTTTCTCTTGACGATACAAAAATAACAAATAAAGGCTTTAAAGAGAGGCAAAAGCGCCAGGGTTGGACAGGCTTAACATAGACTTCGTAGATGAATTGCGACTAGTCAATGAGCATCTCTTAACCCAAGTATTCAACGCCTGCCTTCATACAGGTTATTTTCCACGTGCAAAAGCCTTTATTTGTTAAATTAAATAAATATTTTGTGATTTTTCTGTTGAATCGAATTTTATGCGGCGTAAGCGTTAAGAACGTGATATTTAATAAATAAAACGCACTAAATGTTAATAATAAAAAAACGAAAAACGTTTTGTAATGCCATCTTAGAAAGGAAATTAAACATTGATATGATTAACTGAGAAAAGATTGAATAAAACAGAAAAATGTATGCCAACACTTAACGCTGAGATGTCTAAACGTATACTGCTATGCTGCTTTTAAAATGTTTGCAGTTCTGCTGTTGAATTGCATATGGGGTAAGTGGGAAGAAAATGATGCTTAATAATAAATCTAAAAAGACAGGGGGGGAATCTAAAAAGACAGGGTAAAAAAAAGTACTAGTAGGAGTGAGGTAGACTGCCAGCTCAGCGAGAGCGTAGAAATCCTTAGGAAACCCTTTTGGGTGACTATTAGAATCTAAAAAATATCAGTTTTTTTTTTCCTTTTATTATTATTATATTTAGTGTTTGAGTAGAATTCCCATGTGATTCGAATACTATTTTATAAATTTCCCCTTGGTGAAGGATAAAAAATAAATAAATCTTTCATAAAAATAAATAATTCATTCATTAATCTTTTTTTTTTTTTTTTTTTTGTATCGTCAAGAGAAAGTTGACTGAAAACCGATCAAATAAATTTGTATCTCTTTGGTATGGCAGTTATAACAATATTTTCTGCAATTAGTATTATTATTATGGTTTTTCGAACAATATTTCCCGTGATTACTATCGTTTTGTTTGCTCAAAAGCTATTTTCTACAAGTACTATTATTATGATCGTTCAAATATTATTTTCCCTTTAGTTATCTTGGCTTTTACGTGTCATTGATAAGCATATGCATGTAATTTTTATTTATTATATTTATTTTCTAAGTATATAATTGGGTTTCGCTCGGACGTAATAACATTACTCCGAAAATAAACATTGTTGAAATACATCCCGCCCTCACTGTATTGCGCGAGGTTAATTTTCGTCAAAATCTCATGCCAACATACCCCAAAGATCCCAGCGCCTATAGGCCGATCTACCTCCTCTCGGCCTGGGGCAAAGTTCTCGATAAGCTTCTAACACGGCGTCTAGTACATCACTTAAACTCAAATAACCTACTGCACAAAGCACAATACGGATTTAGAAAAGATCAAAACACGATAGATGCCCTTGATAACCTACAAAAGATCATCAACGAGAACAAAACAAATGGGCTACACACATGCGTCATAGCTCTCGACGTCACCTCGGCCTTTAACAGTTTCTGGTGGCCAGGTCTAAAGGAACAATTAATAAGACTCAGATGCTCCAAAAATATCTACAGGCTAATAAGCAGCTATCTTCACGATAGAGTTATAACTTACCAAAGAGACGGTGTTCATATCACACACTTGCCAAAGAGGAGCGCCACAGGGGTCTAACATCGGCCCGACCCTGTGGAATATCATGGATAACACGGCTTTAGAATTAGATTTGGAAGACACAGCAAGTCTTCAAGCTTATGCTGACGACTTCATCTTAGTAATTAACGGGGGTAACAGACTTATTATAGAACGGAAAGCAGTGAAAGCTCTCTCCATCATTTCTGCGTGGAGCTCAAAGTATAAACTAGATTTTAACATAAATAAAACTAAGATGATAAGCTTTCCAAAGGGCAACAAGATAATTAACAGTCCCCCCAGGATAAAATGGCATGGCCAAACATTAAAGAACCAGGGCACTCTCAGATACCTCGGCTTCCTATTGGATAGCAAACTAACGTGGATTCCCCACCTATCCGATATAAGGAACAAGACTTGCAAAATAATAAATACTTTAAACCGAATAATAGAGTCCAAATGGAACTTAAAAGGTAGACTAATGAAAGACCTGTACCTAAGGGAAGTCGAAAGAATGATTCTCTACGGCTGCCCCGTATGGATGCAGGGCACAGTAAGACAAAGACAAAAACTACAACAAATCCAGAGGATCGCCCTGTTAAAGATTACAAAAGCTTTTACTACCACCTCCACTGCCGCCCTCCAGATCCTAGCCGATACACTCCCATTAGATCTCAAAGCGGAATTCGAGCGAGTCACATATAGACTTCTGCACTTCAAAGAATCAGCGACATTAGAGGGTTCCATTCTCCTCGAAGAAGCACTTTTAGAACCATGCTTCAGTACAACATCCCTACATCCAGCCTCCCTCAGAGACTTCCGATGGGACAAACATCCCCCGTCCGATCAAAGTTTAGAGATCTTTACCGACGGGTCTAAAGACGACACAAGAGTAGGCGCTGTTTTCGCAGTTTTGCACAATAGTCAAGAAATTTTTCAAGATCAGAATCAGCGATCATGCCATAGTTTTTCAAGCGGAATCCCTAGCACTTATGAAAGCAGCCCTCAGGGCAAGCAGTTCAGATTTTAACAAGATCTCTATCTACACAGACAGTATGAGCGTCCTACAGAGTATGAATAAGACAGGCAAGATTCCAGCGCATATTCAATCCCTAAAAGAGATTGTCTCTACTCTGAGTAATACAAAGCAAGTCACTCGTCACTGGATAAGAGGTCATGAAGGGACAAGAGAGAACGAACAGGCAGACACTCTCGCAAAGGCCGCCACATCTCGCCAAGACTTGGATATCTCTCTTCCGATCTCCACGAGAGCAGCCAAGCATTACATCCACGAGGCTTTCATGTCACAATGGCAAGAAAGATGGGAACAAGGGGACACCGGAAGGTACACCTTCGCAATCTTCCCGATCATCAGGCTGTCAAGAGTTTACTCGAACCACTACACGATTCAGGCCCTTTCCAATCACGGAAGGTTCCCCCAATATTTAGAGAGGTTTCTACATTTACACGTCAAGTGCAGTTGTGGATCACCCGCCAGCACAGTAGATGCCGTCTATTACATCACTTCATGCCCACTCACCAAGTCGCTTAGATCTCCAGCCAACATCGCCCTACTCCATAGTAAAGGTCTCAGAGGTTACCTAACGGATTTCTACGGTCTCCAGGAAGTAAGACAGATTGTCAGCTTCGTCAATGACAACAAGACCACCATACAAGTTATACCAGGTTAAAACCTGACGATATGTAAAAGGCAGCATGCCTTATAAAATATGAAAATAACTCACTGTTTCATATATATATTCAAATTTCTAATCAAACTTGTTTTCACTAATATAACTATTCAATGTAAGTTGGAAAAACCAACATCAAATTGCATTTATAAATGTAATTTGCTTTGTAATTAATTCATAACGAATGACCTGTAGTGCCCAATGAGAGGCGAGGCAGGCTAAGAATAATTATTATTATTATTAATTTAACAAAATTTAGAATTCCCAATGCAATGTTAAGTGTTGGCATAGATCTTTATATTTTTTCCAATCTTTCTCCGTTCATCCTATCAGTGTTCTGTTTTCTTAGTAAGACAGCTAGCAAAAAAGTTTTTTTTTTTTTTTTTTTTTTTACTATTAACGTTTTGTGTGTTTACTTGATTTATTAAATATCAAGATTTTCGCAGTCACGCCACATAAAATTCGATTCAACAGCAAAATCACAAAATATTTAAAAACAGCATATCTTTAGATTTTCCGATAGACAGCCTCGCGCGCTGAAGATGAAAATGTTTTTTTCGGTACAGTATTACCGCTACTTGCTTTGAAATCGTTGAGTTTGTTAATCAAATGCTAGAAACATGCAAATTATTTATGATTTAATTTCTTTAATGCAGGGCTATAATACGTAATTGGTGGCAACAGGTTGAAAAGTGTTAGGCCGTTTATAGTTATTCAACCCAAAATGGCATTTTGAGACTAATATCCCATTTGGGACTAACGTTCCTTTTGGGCTAATTGAAAAAAAAATTCGAAATTCAAATTTCGGATTGTTATGTGCACATATTTCCGTGGAGGATTATGCCTAATCAATCAATCATCAATCTCGGTGCAGCCCTTGTTCCACAATGCAAGAAACAGAGCCAGATTTAAACTTGGATATACTATTTGAGATATGGGGCCCTTTATAAGCCCGCTATACTATATTTTAATACTATAGTTATACTGCATTTTAATTTTTGAGAGGGCCCCCAAGAAAGTGGGGGCCCTAAGCTATAGCTTGTGTAGCTTATACGTAAATCCTGCACTGGTAAGAAACATAAACACAAGCATTTATTATTTAATAATCTTCATTATTTAACAGTCTCTGCTGGAAGTATTCTCTTTTTGTTTAGTATAAGGGAAATACAGAGGCGTTCTAACTATTGCGCAAAGAAAAACCATACTTTCTCTGAAGCAGAAGAAAACAAATAACTGAAATTTACTAAACAATGTTTTGAAGAACAAAACAAAGAGAAAATATTAATATCAAGAAGCTTGGAAACCTAAAGTATTGTTTACATCGTTTACTGGGTTTTTATTGATCCAAAGATGGCGGGGTTGAAGCGGTTACTGTGGCAACCACTTACAACGAACTACTTCACACAGGCGCGCAGAAAACTTAAAAGTGAACCAACGGCGACATCTAATGTCCTTATCCAAGAGAAAAGCGAGAGTTTGAAACAGTAGCTCGAAACAAAATCGGCGAAATGCCAATTGGCTGACTTACTGGTGGTTTGATGGGTTTATTAACTAGAATTTCATCTGTGCTGAATTTTTTTTTTTTTTTTTTTGTTACATTCTTTGCTTTTATTTTTCGACAAGAGAGATTTCCCTGAATTGCTGACATGAAATCGAGAGGTTAAATAATACTTGTGCTTTAATTGATGATTTAATCCGGCCAAGTGTGTCCATTTATTACAAATGAGCACTTGAGATTTCGTTTTAATTACAATGTTAATCAGTGAAGTTTCGCTTAGTAATGTTAGATAAAAACTAAAAAATATATGGCTAGTTAATTGACAGGAGATGCCTACGTAGCTAAGGAAAGAGAAGCAACAATGGACATCTCGAATACGCGCCGAGTGTTCTACCGTTACACCACGAAGTCATGCTGGAAGGAGGGAGAAAATACCTTGTAATGTGATTCCAAAGATGGTGAACTATGCCCGGGCAGCAGAGGTCAGAGGAAACTCTGGTGGAGGTCCGTAACGGTTCTGACGTGCAAATCGACCTTCACTGATCATTCGTCTAGTTCAATGGTTCTTATTTGTATTTTGCTCCCATTCAACACTACTAGAAGATCATTTCCGTCCTTCTTTCCAAAACTCGAAAATACATATACATTTACTTATTTAGGTTTTGATTATTTTTAACCGTTTTTAAGTTAAATAAAAAAAAAAGCATATAAAATACTGATAAAAACCAAAATTTGAAGAAAAGTAGTTTTTTTATATTCTTGAAATAAAATTAAAAGGCTGACTACATTCCCCCTGAAACTATGGAATTCCCTTTCCCGAAGTTGAAATCCTTTCTTCTGACCTAGTAACGTTTCTAGTAACTAAAGTTCTAGTTCTAGTGACTAGTAACGTAAAATTTGAGAAAATAAATTTAAAAAAATATTTCAACGAAAATATTCATTTTCACCACTCTTGAATCCGCCTGAAAGATGCTTTTACGTGACGTATGTACATATGGACAAAATAAAGGACTCTTTTTACCAAAACGGATTGTAAAATGGATTCGGAAGAATTTTTTCGTGACGTCTGTACGTACGTATCTCCGCATGTATCTCGTATAACTCAAAAACGAGTAGCCGTAGAACGATGAAATTTCGTATAAGGTACTGTTATAACATGCAGCTGTGCATCTCTAGTTTTTTATTTCAATCGGGTGCATCAAACTTATATATATATGTAAGATAAAATTATATGAATCAGAATAACTAAAAACATTAATTCTTCCTCTTTATTCTAAAATCGTAATAACTTCTCTGCATTGCGTCATTTCTAGATCACTCTATGGGCCGCGCAACTCTGATGACGTAATAATTAAGAACTGAAACTGACCTTGTAAACCAAAACTTTTCTCTTCGCGTGCTTCCATCTTTCATAACTACGCACTTCAGCTTTTGCCCTCTGCTCTGCTAAGATGTAATTTCGCTGGCTTGCTTTCTATCTCAACAATATCAAAAATGTAAATCTTCTGTGGAAAGGCACGACTAGAGTGCCAAGTGATTGTGGCCACAAATATCAATTGGAAATAAAAATGGAATTAAAACTGCCTCGACTGCCAAGTTCTTTAAATACTACGCAATCAAAATTCTTCTTCAATATGGGTCTAATCACGCATCTACAGTGTTCCGTCATTTCCTTTTCCTTTGCTTTTATTATTACAATTAAGTCGACAGTGCTCCGTCTTTTCCTTGTGCTTTTATTATAACAATTAGCCGGTAACATAGTTTCCTGCAGCCTGAAACCTCAATGGAAAATTTAATTCAGCTCTTCAAATCATCGTTTTGTGATGAATCCAAGATAATGTGAAAGAAGTGAATCATCAAATTTGTTTTTTAATTTCACTATTATCTTTAGGAGATGCTCTATATGGTCTATAGGCTATTGGTAATTCAGAAGTTAATATAACTCTGGGAGGTTCAACCCTTATACAACCTACATCATATTTACTTTTTGCAAATATATGGTTATAATCATTCAACAATTTCTGTAATTTACTATCAGAATTTTTACTATTTTCAAAATAATTACCACAATTTTTAGAACTAAGATCATTTTTACATACAAAATTTTCGCTATTATCAAAATATTTACTAGATTGTTCAGCACTGATATCATTTTTACATATATAATTATTTTGGAAAAACTTGTCTACTTTAACATTTTTACTTACCTGTTTTCCAAGCTGATACACTTCATAATTATGAAAATTCAATTGTAATTTAAATAATGAAACACATGGTGATGAAAGCAATAAATAATTCAAATTTGAATCTACTACATAAAATATCACATTATTTTCTATTTTACCTACTTTACACTTTACTTTGATTATTTTCTCTATATGAACTTGACTAGATATTGAAAATATTTTATCATGAGATTTCAATGAATTTTCTCTAAATTTATCACCAATTTTGTTAAAATATTTTAACGGTAAAACGTTAATTTGCGATCCCGTATCAATAATACTGGGAATTTTTTCCTGTCCAATTTGGACATTCACTTTAAAGTAATATCATTTTTTAACTTCTCTTTTAGGAACCGTGTTATAATTAATAGCAGGTAATTGTGGATATCGAATTGGTCGATACGCATACTGTAGAGGTCGGTATTGCACTTGTTGATAATTAAAAGGTCTATATATATATATATTTCTTCTCTGTTACCCAGCTCGGTGAGATCTCTATTTTTATTCTCATATGTGGGTAAATTGTGCATTTCGTGCTTTATAAGTAGCTGAATGATGTTGTTCTTATGTTCCGGTAAAGATTTTGACATAATTTGAGTTGTAGAATCGAAATATGGAAAACCATTGGCATGTCATTACAGAAAAGTCACGATTTTGTGTCAAAATACCTATATTAGAGCAATGCTATATATAAATCTAATACATATTCTAAGTCGCGCTTTCGAGACATGAAAAACACAATCTGAATTTCGTCAATAGGACCAGTGGAACGGGAGATATAGAACTGTCCCCTCCTCTCCCCCTTTTTTTTTGCGCAGTGTACATCAGTGACGTCGAACTTAACATAAATTGGAATCGAACTCAGGTCCTCCTAGGACCTGAAAACTGAGTTGCAGAGTAGGGGAGAACTGCCAGTGGGATTCATAAAGTTCCTCAATTGTAGTATGAAGTCAGGTTGTGAGGACTGTATGACTGTTTGAAGGAACCAGAACCCCTATTAGCCTCTTTATTTTGTTTAAACTCACAACCTCCGTTGTAGAATTTCCTGAGTCGATGAGCCTTATGCATGATCATGCCTGTTTTACGGTATATTTTTGTATTCTGTTATCCTATATCCGTACCAAATTTCAGGAAAATCCGTCGTCAGTTCTGAAGGCATTCGTCCAAAATCTGAAAACAGAGTTGCAAGAAAAGAGACGAGTTGCTGGAGGGCTCTGAGAGGGGGAAGATGAGTAACATTTGCCCTCTAAGAGCGTCCAAGACATGTTCGATAGCACCATTTCTCAAATTGTTTCAACCAGGGACCTCTTTTATAAATCAAGGACCTAAAAACAATGTTGCAAGAAGACTGATGAGTTGCTACAGGGCTCAGAGAGGAAGATGACGAGTTGCACTGGCCCTCTTAAAAGCGTCGCAGACATGTCCTATAGCACCGTTTCTCAAATTATTTCAGGTGGAGACTTCTTTTCCAAATCAAAATGTTCTGTGCACCAGCTCACTCTTGTTCCATTCGAAATCAATGTTACTATCAATATATTTATATTTTAAAAATACAATTAATTAAAATTTATTTAATTTCATTGTGGTATGTTAATACAGAAAAATTTATATTTGTTTTTAATAATTCAAGGCAATTAGAGTTTAGATAATCTTCATCTTACAAACTAAAAATTAAATAATTGTTGGTACTCACACTAATGAGATGGATGAGTCTGCCGATTATTATATACAGCTGTCTATGTTTGGATGTATGCTGGTAAGAAGCGCCACAGTTAGAGTACTTTAATTCTTTCTTTTGCTGGTAAGACTAGAACTGAAAACTAGTAGGTAAAATAAATTTCATTAAACATCAGTCTATAGGGAGGGATGCATAAGCGATTGCCATGCATAATTCCCAAAAACTGCGATTTTCAGCTATACGCAGTTAATTTGAATAATAAATTTAGTTAATATGAATAATAAATTTACCGTGTTCCAGCGTATAATACGCACATTTAATACAAAAAATAAGATAGAAATTTACGGATGCGTATTATACGCAGGATATAAAAATAATAGATTAAAAATAAAGAAAAAAATCAGCATACAGAAATTAAGATTTTTACATGTACCTAAATGTACTAAATCTACCTAAATGTTTTACATGTACCTTATTTAAAAGAAATGACACACCTTATGAACTTAAAAATTTTCATTATCTGATAACATGAAAAGTTCGTTATGTTCATTTTCCGTTATATCTTCAGGCACATTATCGAATTCTGTTTCATCTTCACCATCATTGTTAGTCTGATCCATAAATAAGTAATCATCATCCATTCCATTTTTCACCAACACCAAATATCCTTATTGCAGTACGACTTCCACTCAAACTGAATGACTTTGCATTTGAAACCAGCACTGTGTTGTTTGGTTTGGCAGGAGCCATATTTACAACTACGAGGAACCCTAGATCAACGGTATTTCAACTTAAGCAAATGCGATTTACTAAAGTTTCGATGATCACTTCAAAATCACGGCTTCAATGACTACAGAAAGAGAAAACATCTGAGTCCTAATTCCGCGAATTCATTCGGTTCGGAAGGGCATTCTTATTTCAAATTCTCTCCCCTTTTTCTCGAAAACCTAGAATAGCATTCTTGTGCAAAGCTGCATTGACTACAATTCACCCTCTTTGCAGAATTATTTACTTCCTCAAGCATTTCTCCCCCCCTCACATATGTATTGTTCTCATTACACTAATTATTTTGTACTAATTATTCACTCACATATGTACTAATTATTATTTTGTTGCAAGTAAGAACATCATTACTTTTTTAATTCTTACATTTACACAAGAAAAGAAAGTGACGAATATGCTGTATTCGGAGATGAGGAAAATTTTATAATATCAACATAAGCAGTATTCGTAATAAAATCTTTAAAAGATCAAACATAAATATAACATATGATTACTAGTTTACATGAAATGAATGAAATGGGTTGATATATAAAATATCCATGAAACAATAAGAAAATCATTATGAAATTTATACCAATTATAGTAGCTTCTTTCTGATTTAGATTTTCTACCCATGGCGATACTGCTTCTACTTGTCCATAAGAAGAATAATCAGTGATTCTAATCTTCCATGCATCATGAATCTACCTAAACAACAAATCTATAACTAAACAAACAAACAAACAAACAAACAAAAAAAAAAAAAAAAAAAAAAAAAACCACTTTTGCTGGGATTTTCAGAATTTTACGATATGGTTTCTCATGACGAATAATATTTAAACCTCCAAGCGTTACGGGTCCAGCTCCAAAATTTTTTAAGTTCCTCAAAATGCCATGAACAAATGGGGTTTTCCTAATTATAATTAAAAAACGACTCTCTCACTTTGTACCGTCATTCTTTTTCTTCTAATATACATCCAGCTCGAAATCGGATACATTAAAAGATGGCAAAAATTTTCTTGTGTAATAAATAAGAAAGCAACATTTTTGTACGGAATTTTACGTCTATAACGTTGTTGAATGTATCCAACAAATCAAATTAAAAAAGAAACATGCTAACGTAAACAAGTGAGGCAAATATGTCAAAAATGTTTTTGCTATTGAACAAGAGGGATTGTGCCTGATTGCCCTTGAAATCGAGAGTTTCATTTAAGATCTACGCCGCATTAAAATTGGTTTTTTGCCTAATTTTAAATCCAAGAAATTATCAAGAAGGTAGTACCTATGACAGTTTTCTATAATTCGTTAAAGACATCTGCAGTAAATTCATATTAAATTTAAGGAACATTTAGTCAATAAAGTTACATATTCTTTTCTTTCCTAACAAAGTTCTAAATATTTACGCTTATAATCACTCGAGCAAAAATCTCATTAAATAAATTATTTACTAACTAATTACACCCAATTGAGGTATCTAAATGGTACACAATTAGCATTTCGTAACTATTTTTGTAGTCTGTGGTTTAATTTCTTTCAATCTTCAGAACTTCTACAACTTTTTATAATAATTCAGCGTCACTCGAGGTGAAATGTTTAGAATAATAAGTAATCATATTAAAATCAGCTGTGACAAAATTTACATTACAAAATTTTATATCACGAAACAGAAAAAATAAAAATGGAGCCACAGCTCCTGGTAACTTTTTAGCAAGCTCACTACAATATTTCTTACTATTATTTCATATTTTTGCAGCATTTTACGCAAAACCTTTTTAAGACCAAATAGGTCTTACGTCACATTACTTGTTAGTTTTTCAATTTCGATTTCGATTTTATTACACATATTATATATTACACATGAATTTGAAAAATTAATATTCCACACATAAAGTTTATCAATAGCAAAATGCTGGAAATTTTCCCATCAGATTAGGGCAGAAAGGTAGGGAAACAACTAAAATTCGGTTGTTTCAGGAAGATGAAACTAGTAACCTGCTCCTGATACAGCCGTAAATTACGAACCTCAAAACTCGGCCCGAATACAATTACCTAATTTTAATATTTTTTTCTTTCCATGCATCATTCATAAACAAAAATACAGTCGGTGACAGCACTAAAAGTCCTCTTTAAATATTCTTCACAATCTAGCACCGTGATATGAATGCGAGTCACAACGTCATAAATAATAGCTTAACAGGTTGCTCGCAGTTTCCTCTTCCGTGAACATTTTGTTGCAAATGTTATTTCAGCATTTTTGCTTATACATTTGTAAAGTAACTGGTAAATTCAAGCACTTTTAGCGTTAATTTTAAATAAAAGGCTATGCAATTCAAGAAATAAAAAGCACAAATGAGTAAATCAACTAGCATTCTACAACATTTGCGATTTAAATAATGCCATTTTCTTTCCTGCAAATATTGCTAAGCATTTTTAACGAAATAAATGTTAAACGGATGCGCATGTTTTGCATCTATAGGAGTAAATAATTACATGTAAGTATTATAGAGTCATTAAGCCTACTTCAGAGCAGAAAACTTAAAAAATGAGCAATTCTTTCAGCGGGATTCGAATTCTGGATTTCCCGATTACTAGCCGGACGTGCTTCCAGTTAGACTACAAACTCACAAGGTATTTCTCTCGCCTTCCTAGCGTGCCTTCGTGGTGTAGTGGTTTTGGTTCTGCACGCTGGGCCGATATTCCAGAGGTCCGTGGTTCGATTCCCGGCGAAGGCGATTGCTCATTTTTTAACTTGCCTGCTTCCAAAAAATACCTAATGTCTCTACAAACTTTATTAAATTCACTATTTATAAAGAAATTATGTTCAATAAAATTTGATTTTAGTAAAGAATATACAAAATTGCAAAACGAAAGTAAAAAATCAGAGGTGATTTTTCGTGAAGATATATGATTATAAAAGGAATAAATTCATTGTAACGGGGGGGGGGAATGCTCAAATTCGAGTAGAACAAAATGTTTTCCGAGCAGCATAATTTCAAAATGAAAAACAGTTTAAATATTTGATATAAACATTTTTTGACGCTACAGATGTTTCTAGATTTTTACGAGTTTTATAGTTTCCCGAAAGATTAAAAATTAATTTAAAATGTTTAGAAGAATACACAGTTAACACCATGTTAAAGATGTACTGTTTAATTGAGTAAGTTTTTTATTCTGGACAAATTCTAGTTCTAATCAGCACAAATCTTAATCGTTTGGTGTTAGTCTTAAGAAAACAAATGAAAAGAAGCATTTTTCGTTTACTCTTTTCTCAAACTTCTTCGTAACTAGCTACTAGCATTTTTAATATATAAAAAAGTCTTCACATTTCAGTTGTCTACCTTTAAGGTACATTATGAACATTAATTGCACATTTATACATATTTATGAAATTTCTATTTGAAGCTTCACCCGAGAGGAAAGATGCTAGGAATCTCTCGTAAATTTTAATAAAATAATCACGATAATTTATTGCCACTTTCCAGGATATTGGATAGGTCATCTAGAAAAAGTCGAAGGGTAAAATCGAAATCTAATCATTGGACTTTTCTCTATGGTGTGACTTAAAATATTCTTAATTTATTTCAAAATTAGTGGCCTGGCGTTACTAGAGAAAATGATCCGTTATGCTGGTCATAAGAATGATCTAGCCTGCAACATAAGTTTATTTGGATCAAACACTTACAACAAACAATATGCCCTCATAATATGTTATTTGGATTACTAACTTGCAGTACCTGAAGAAAACAAATTGTTATTCTTGTCGTAATCAATGTTTATGGATCAGAAAAGTCTCGATTTATGTATTGCAAGCATAGGATTTTGACAAGGATTGATTCTAAACACATTGTGTGAAATTCTTATGATATTGGTTGAGCAGGATTATCAACCTTTTTCTTGCATCAACTCACTTTAAAAGAATGGTTTTCTTCATCGACCACCCCTCTTACAGTTTTTTTCCACAGCACACAGCAGACAACATTATCATAGTACAAATAATTTAACATATATAGTTTAAACATATTAATTAGACTAAAAATCTGAACATAATTTTGAAAAAATTGGTTTATTAAATTTATTGCTTTTATTTATTTAGGTTTTCTTATTTAGGGTAATTTATTACGTTATTATTGAGGTTAAATATTTAGGTTTTACTACTTTTTGCATTATCATTAGTTTTAATTTTACAAATATAAACATGTTTTCAGAAAAAAAAATTACAGGTTCTAACTGCACAAAAGTGAGCTTTTAGTTAATATGATGGTAGGCAGCGCTTGCTGCAATTTTTTAATACTTGGCATAAAATTCCTTACCTTAATTCTTAAATAGGCTCGTTCAAAAATATTCAACCTGTGTCTTGTTTTCCGAAGTAAATTATTGACTTGATTAAAGCTTGCTTACAATAGGGTAAGATGAGGCTAAAGTGAGTGATTTTATTTTGGGAAAAATTATCTCGGATGACTTTTAAATTCCACAACTTAGTGTACCTATGTTTTTAAAAAAAGATATGTGCTTAAAAATCTTCCTTCAGTTTAATCGTGTTGCGTAACAATTTTAGAATATTTTTCTCTTATATTTATCTTATATGATTTCTTTCTGAATCATTATATAGCTTTATAACAATAAACAATTTATTATCAGTTTTATCAATAATTTTTTTAATCAACTTGTCTTGAATTATGCCAATTAGAACTCATAGTGCATATTCCGCTTTTAACCTCTGATCGATACCTTCATCGTCATTGACCCCCTTTAAAATTTCGTCGACAACCAGGGAGTAAATACCGTCCTGTTAGGAATTTTTTGTGTAGACAAAAGCCTAAAATTTAGTTCACACTGTGGTAGAAATTCTTTAACCACTAAATTTATCTTTTTTGTATTTTTTATTTCTTTTCTTTTTTTTTTTTTTTCCATATAAACTACTACTGCTAATTCTGTCTTAATAAAACGCAACAGCGTTTTATTTAGACATTAAAAATCAAACTGAAAAAGTAAAAGGGCAGTTTTTATTGACAAAATGTCATTAAGTTCATTACTAACTGCATTATAGAATAATTTATATTAATAAGAATAATATATCTATATAATTATAATTCAGCTTATTAAATATAATATAATTACACTAACACAGTTAATTTACATATAATGGCATAGTTAGCATACATATAATTGCATTAACATATAGTATAATACATTAACATATAGTATAATTTAGCTTAAAGTGTCCAGTTTATGTGACCAAGTCTGTGTATTACTGATTCGAGATTATTGTGTAACATCAGAATCAGATTTTACTTTCTTTACTAAAGCAAAAATATAATAAAATGAACAACGGTAAAACTTTTCTCGCCAGATTAGGTTATTGCTTTCTTGTACGAAGTAAAAAGGAAGTATTGTAATCGCGAAAAACTTCAGGCATCATATTTAAACGAAAATATCTATTTTCACCGCTATCGAATGCAATTTAACGATATTTTTGCGTGACATCCGAATGTAAGGACAGAATAAAAGTTTTGCCCCCCAAAAATTATAAAACTGATTTAAAATGAATTCTGAAGAGAAATTTTAGTGGCGTCTGTGCATACGTACGTATTTATCTCGCATAACTCAAAAACGAGTACCCTCATAACGTAGAAAGTTTGTATATAGGGGACTGCTAGGACATGTAGATGTGCACCTCGTATTTTAATGGCAATCGGCCGCACCAAAAGTATATAAATATACGTATACATATATCCACTCTGTTACTCGGCTCAGAAATCTCAGTTTCTTTATTCTTATATGTTTGTAAATTGTGCACTTTTTGCTTTAAAAATGATTGAATTATGTTGTTCTTATCTTCCGGTTAAGGTTTTTATGCCTTTAGTAAATCTGCATGCAATATTTTTAGAATTATCAACAATTTAAAAGTTGCTCAAGTGCCGCTAAACCTAATTATTTTTGCAATGGCGGCCATGTTTGTTTTTTAACATTTTAAACAGCAGAATAGTAGATTTGTTGCCAAGTAAACTTCGCAATAACAAAGATAACGTTTTCTTTTATTATTGCGAATTAAATCATGCTTAATCCTTTCTGGCTAAATTTAGGCTACCTTATGAACAATTAGGATTTTTTTTTTAGATTGCGGGCATGTAATAAAAAAGTACCTTACTTTGTACAAATATAATACATTTTTGAAAGTAAATGTAATTTTACAGAGAATAAGATAGTATATTTATTATCATTCATAAAAGCTGCTTTTGTATAGGGTCTACCGGAAAATTCTGTCCGTTTTTGGAATAAAACAAAATAAAAATTTTTCTTACCGTCAATAAAGTTGATTAAATTAATATAATTTCCATTATTATTAATGACTTCTTGCCAGCGTGAGGGCAATTCGTATATCCCATTTTTGAAAAATGATGTAACTTTTGATGCGAAAAATTGAGCTGGTGCTTGTTTGATATCTACTTCATTTTTGAATTTTTTGCCCTTCAAAAAAATTTTGTAAGGACAAAAACAAGTGATAGTCAGAGGGTGCTAAGTCCGGGGAATATGGTGAATGTGAAAGAATTTCCTAGCCTAGTTCTGTAATTTTTTGACGATCCCCCAAAGCAGCATGTGGACTGGCATGATTATGATGCAGTACGATGTCCTTCCTGTTGAAAATCATCGGTCTCCTTTCTTGGACTCCTTTCTTATCTTTAAATTTTCTAACTGGTGACAGTACTTCTCCGAATTGAGCTTTTTGTTCAGTTTTAAAAGCTCATAATTTACTGGTCACCGAATGCCCCACCATATACACAACATTTTCCTTATTTAGGGTCAAATTTGGTTTAGAGGTGGGAGGGCTAGATTTTCTGGGTTCACAATATGCCCTTTTCCTTATGATGTTTCCGTGGGTGATCCACTTTTCATTCCCAGTTATCATCCGGTTCAAGAAGGACTTCATTTTGTTCGGAGCAAGCAGAGATGTGCATATGACGACTCGATCATCCAAATTCTTCTAACTTAATTCATGTGGCACCCATCTTGAATATTTCCACACCAAGCCTGTCTTCCGAATATGGTTCGAAATAGTTTGCTGAGCTGAATTAAGTCTTTCTGCGATCTTCGATGTTGTCACAAATGGATCTTGCTCCAACATGGTCGTAACAGCACCGTCGCCGATCAAAGATAATCGCCCAGAACGTGGCTTAACAGAAATTTCGAAATCACCTGTTTCAAATTTTCCCAACCATCTTCTGCATGCCTTATCAGAAACTGTTCTTTCACCAAACACTTTCAATAAATTTCTACATGCTTCTGTAGCATTTCTTCTTTGTTGAAATTCGTATAAAATACAGTGGAATAAGTGAACTTTAACAGTGGCCATGGATACACTATCGCTTCACACTTAAGACTAACGTGAATCAACTTTGTTTTAGTTAACTTGCTACTTCAGTATGTATACATTAAGCGATAAAAATAGAGAGTCGAACTTACGGCAAATAAACATGTGCTTACGGGTCGAAAATTGTTGCCATAAAACGGACATAACTTTCCGGTAGACCGAATACTTTAAGTCCGTGTTTGCATCTCATTGATCATATCGATCTCGTGATCAAAAATATTTGAGGCTACACAGCATATTATTTGTAAAGAAATGTAAACTCGAAACTCCACTCTCGTGAGCTACACTTCTAAAATGCCGATTTATCCAATCGACTAATTTTAGATAAAGAATTTTTGATTAAATTTCTAAGAAATTTCTCTTCTTCTTCACTATGTGCCTTCGTAGTGCAAATGGTAGCACGTCCGACTAGCACTCGGAAGCTCCAGAGCTCGAATTCCGGAGAGAGCATGACTATTGTCTCACGTTCTCTGTTCAAAAGATATACCTACATTTAAAACGCTCTATTAACTTAAAATAAGTAAGATATGTAAAAATATTTTATGATATTGCCATTCGCTATTTTATTAGTCTTGAACGCATGTTGAAACACAGTAACTCGAAAATGAAAAACGAATTTATATATATCAAAATGCATTTGATTCAGAATTTGTGAGAGAAATTTTTCATTATTCGTTAATTTCTCTAGCAACGAAATGAGGAAATGGGAATTAAGTTTTTCGTTGTTGGAGCTAGAAATATTCAGAAATAATTTCTGCGGCACTAATGTTGCAGAATATAAGCTTCAAGGGCGACTGTTAATTAAATACGAAACAAAAATAATTTTAGTGATCATAATATGAATTTCTAATATAAAATTGATTGAGAACCTCATAAACAGCACAATAAAAGTCTCAAACATTACGACCTTACAATATTTTAAAACAGTAATTCGATAACAGAATGATTAAATAAAATGAAAATGTCAATCCGTTTTAAAGATAACTATTATTACATACTCTAAAAGTTTAGAGTAACAGTAACAGTAAGTCAATTTCTTAAAGTAATGTTTTAATAGGGAATGATCCGCAGGAAATGAAAGATTTCGTCTTTAATATGGATTGTAGCATATCATGCAAATCATTATATCAAATACGACGACTTGAATTATCTTCAAACAATCTCAGCAAACATATAGCTAAGGTCGTTATAACATTTGATTATGGTATGAGTATGTATTCTGGAATTTGGAATTTATACGCCATGAGTAAGTATGTCACATCTCACGAGCGCATATAGAAATTCAATACTCTCTGCAAATAGTACTTACTTTTATGTACAGATCTACTGAAAATTTCTTTTGCTGTTGAATCATTTTCTTACTCGTAGCGGAAGTTTGTATTTTAAATCTTTTCTTAATTGGATTAAGAAGTATTTCGGTTCAATTAGGAGCATAAGTACGTTTCAAGCTCTTGGATAAAATTAACGAAAGTTATATGTTTAATTATAATATGATTGCAGCAAATTAGTTAACTGATGTCAAGGATGACACATTTCACCAAACTAGGAGAGCTGCGTTTTATTTTGACTCATTTATTACAAATAACATAATAATAATTAACTGCGAATACTATGATTTTCTGTTTGCGAAAGTAATGAAATTAGAGCCAAATTTTCTAAGCAATATCTTACTGAAACATCATTCATATGATTTGCTACTAATGACAATTCATATCCATAAAAATCTGCAATGTTTTTAATAAGGATCATATTTTAATATCATTATCAAACAGTAAACATAATACATTAAAATATATATTTATTTCCTTCTTACACCAAATTATTATTAACTAATTTGAAAACGTTTCCTATAGAGATATGTGATAATAAATACAAACGATTAAGTAAACTGAAATGTATATTATTTCGTACTGAAACAACTCAACTTACTTGAAATGGACATAACCAAATTTACTCTATGCTACAGAATATTAAATTTTTCTCAAAACATCTAACATTACAAAATATATTTTAAAAGTAGGAATGATTACCCTAAAACTGATATATAGATGGACCATGGTATGTTTTAAAACTGTAGGCATTTCAGTATTTATAACATTTTTTCTTTGAATATAATCTGAATAACTTTAGGCATTATTTATCAAATATTAAAATACTTTTTAAAAACAACTTGTATTCTTAAAACAACGAAATCTGTAAAATTCCTTTTTTTCTTTAAGTTCTAGCAGACGACAATCAACTTTGCCATAAAACATTAAACAAAAAGCCTGCTTCAAGATAGATTTTCATTCCGTTTTTACAAAGTTTCAATCAAAGCATTTCTCATTAAAAGTTATAGTAATATGCAATCAATATCGATATTTTTCCGAGTTTCTTAGCGTTCACATTAGGTTTCTCAGAAATTCTAGCAGACGACTATTTTAGTGAATTGCAAAACAGAAAGTAAAACTCACCGGACATAAACATCCACAAAAAGAGGTGAATTTCTCCTCTTCTAACTCCAACTCCAACTTGTAGGCTTCTGGATTTTCCCTCATAGTAGGATATGATCATTTCGTAATTTCAGAAAGCTGCTTGTTTACAGCACATTGTGGTGCCTTTGGTCTGAGATCAGACAGAGCCATGTTGATTTCGTTTTCTCTCTGGATTCTTTTCATTGATCTTCGCGCGCGCATGCGCTATACTGATCTGCCCTCGGACTGCTTGCATCTCAACGAGCAATGATGAAAATGCGCGTGAGGTTACTTTTTATTCTTTCTGGAGAGAGCATCTGACCACAAATTCTTTATCATCATAACTGGCCGCCTATAATGGCCGTAATTCAAAACAGAATGTAACGAATTTTTTTTAAAGTTTTATAATATACACGTGAAGAGTTACCAATAATTATTTATCTGCAGTCATACATTTTATTTCCAAATACGTGTACAGAAATAGTATATAAATATTATTTTTTTTTAAATTATACTCGCGTTTTGAAGTAATGATTACTCCGAAAATAATAATTTTACTGTACGAGACACATTCAGAAAGTTAAAACATTGTCTTTAATATTTCTGTTGTTTTTGTTGTTTGACTTCTGAATTAGTATTTGTTCGGCGTGTTATTGTGTCTTAATTTCTGTTTTTCTCAACTCGTTGTGAATAATTCTTTACCTCACGGTGAGGCATAAAATCCAAGAACAAATCCAAGGTGAAATAATTTTCATTATATCTATATTATAAGAAAATAATTGTATTGTTTTTTGTGAAACTTGAAAACAATATCTTTAAGTCTGTATCAACTGGCCATTTGGAAAAACAAGGTTCATCCCAAAATTAACGAAAGTATAATTTATTTCTGCTCGTGAAACGTTTCTTAAAAGGTAAACTGCTGAACTATTACCCGCCGGACAGTAATGAAGTTATGACAGAGTGGTTATTTACACCACTAATTATATGGTGGCAAATGAAGACTTTTTATTGATTTAGATTATTGCGAATTTACCTCAGAAGTAAAATTATTTCAGCGGTTTATTAATTGAATGCAGAAAGAGGGGTAGTATTGGGTAACTAAGACCTCGAAAGCTATTCAACCTAGAGGTATCTGACTTAACTAAAATATTCATGGTTTAACTTAAAACAATCTATTATTCCAGAAATGCCATAGTTCACTAATTATTTATCCGTGATTTCTTTTTAAAAAGCATCAAATCACCATGCACATGTTATGAGATTTTGCAAAACTACATTATCAGTCGAAAAGTACCATAAAGTTTTATTTTATAAGAAAATTTAAGAATATTATGTACACAATTCATATGTAAAATAAATCTCTCCTCTAATCTTAAATAAATCTCTTCTAATCTCCTAATAAATCTCTCTAATCTTTTCCTTCCACTGTATTGCAGCTTTTCTGGGCTCAGCCAAATCACTTCCCAGTTTAGAATAAAGCCTTCTCCGTATGTCTTGTGAAATGAAAATGAAACCATGATACGTCAAGATATGAAGTCACGACTTATCATGCCCGTTGCCATAGGTGAACTTGGTTTTGTTTGCATTCTAACTGGTGTTGTCTATATGTAAGCTATACATCATTCAAAGTTTGTAAGTTTCCCGGCCTAATTTTAGCACTTAAAATAATTTCACTTAGTATATAGAAATATAGCAAGAACTGCAAATAACTGTTTCAAATTTAATAAAATCTATGTACATGAAAATGTGTAAATGGTAAGTATAAGACAAATGTATATATGGTAAAATCTGGAAGACCTGTGAAAGATTCAATGGTATTTTATGCAAATTATGCCAAAAGACACTTTTCAGAGCCTGCGGATGCTGATATTTGCTTTGAAAGTCAGTGTAACTTTATTTAACAATATATTTCGAACTCTTATCCGTACGCTGTATGGTGGCCATGGTAACTCGTGGCATCACCTTGTTGAGATTTTCTTGGCTTCACTTTTGTGACGACATGCTTATTCTATCTATTGTAAATTCCCTAGTATACAATATCATTAGAATATAAACAGTCAATGTCTGATGTGTATTTATCGTCTTCATCGGAAGAATCATCAGTCAAGATTCACATTTTTTTCCTGAACCTCTTTTGTCATATTGCTTTTTAAAAGTTCCTCTTTTGGGTTGTTTTGTTTACATTTTTTTTTTTTTTTTTTTTTTTTTTGAGGCACCATAAACGATTTTCTCTTTTTTTGCTTTCACTTTGCTTTCAGATTTTTTTCTTTACTTCTAAGTGATATTCTAATGAACTTTTAGATTGTGAGGACGTCAAATTACAGTTTTCCGTTTCTTTATCGTTTACTTCAGTTTACTTCCTTTCAGATGGTTGCATTATATTAAGGTGAGAATGTAGTTTCGCATTTTTCTAATAAGGCATTCAATCATTTTCGATGCTCTTCAGTTAGATTTTCACCTTCGTCTGGACGTAGTAGGCAAGGATTTGTTATGTCAAAGGATTGGATTTGAACTCTTTCAGCAGATGGAAAGTATTTATTTGGATTGTTACCAAAAAACCACTTTTGCTCACGAATATTTAGCACTACTCCAGCTTCTTTTAGGAAGTTTTCTCCAAGCAGTGTTCAATTACCTGTAGCATCAGGAAGAGCTATCAGTGTCAAAGGGAAGGTCCATCCTTTAAGGCCAAGTTTCACACAAGTTGTGTAAACATCTCTCGTTGTTTGGCTGCCATCAGCGAGACAAACAGTGCAAGAGGATTTCTCGAACTTTACCCCATCTTCCTTTAAGATTTGGTACAGTTTTTCCCCAGCGACTGAATGACTTGCTCCACTATCCGCGCAAGCTCTGCCATATATTCCATTGACGGAGATATTCATCACTGCAGTTGTCTTAGTGGTGCCTAACTTTTGTATACAAATATTGTCAAAACGAGCTGAGGCTGAACTCGTGGTGTGCTCAGAATCCGGGCATTTTGATTTAGTAAATCCAACTTTGCCACAACCATAGCAAGAGAGGGTTAGTTTATCTGTTACATTGGTATATGTCTTCTTCACTGGTGCGGATTTTGGGATACCACCTTCCGAATTGGAAGTTTTCTTTCGAGTTGGTGAGATTGCAACTTTGCTTTGATTATTATGTAAACTATCGTAAGTGTCCAACGTTTCTGCAGGCGAGTTTAATTTCGGCCAAATGGCTAAAAAGTGATCTCTTATTTCTTGAGAGACTCTTTTTTTTCATTTGGTCAGCTATAATGAGCTGCTTCAAATCATCAAATTTTGTAATGTTTAATTATCTAAGCCAATTTTCGAAATAACCGGTCAGTTCAAAGTAGAAATCACGCCAAGTACTTTCTGGTTTCTTCCGATGTAGAGCGAACAGTTGTAATTTATCAGCGGTGAGCTTATATCTCTTTAGAAGCATTTCCTTCATCTTTTGGTAATCTCTTGATTCCTCTTCTGGCTCACGAGCAATCAATTTTCCAATTTATGTTGGTGACGATCTCACTAAATACGGAACCCAAGTTTCTTGTAGAACTTTTAAAAACTTCAGTTGTCTCTCAAAAGTATTAAGAACAAGGCCATGACATTATCCTTAGGATCATATTTAGGTAAAATTCTCTCAAGATCCCAACTGGTATTTTTCAAACTCAACAACAGAACCTGCTGTAGTGGAGAGGGGTGTCTTCTGAACTTCAAGTTGAAGTCTCAAGCGTTCCAATTCATAAGTTCGCTCTTCTTTTTCTTTGGCTAACTTAGCAGCTTCTTCTTGAGCTATACGTTCTTTCTCGTTCTCAAGTCTTTCTTCTATTATATTAGTTAACATATGTTTCACTGATTCTTCAGCATAACTATCGGATTTCGTTACGAGTTCTTTTAATTGCACCACTTTTAGATTATCTGCCACGACTAAATCCAGTTCAAGGGCAAGAAGTTTTAAATCTTCTTTTCTCCCCCTACCTAAAAAGGACATTTTGTCTTTTGCGAAATTTAAACGCAGTCGTAATGTCTCAGTTAAAGTTCACACTATGGCTGTTAAAGCCTAATATTCTAATTTTATACTTGTTTGAATTTTAAATGTATTTAAATTCGTCTTTCAGTTCTAAGATATCGTTGATAATTTTAAGTACTTAGGGTCATACAAAAGAGATCAACTTCGCAATAACTGGAAATAAACACTACTGGTTCATTAAGATTCTAATACTATAAATAATCAAATGTTATTCAATAGTTTTAAGTCAAGATTACTTATCTTAATTATACACATCGGGGTAGATGTTATCAATGCACCTCTGGGGTAGTGATAGTGATAGTGACGGAGGACGTGGCCACCACCCCTTTACTATTAAGTTAATTAGCATATAGGGCCACGTCCGCCCTTATACAGAGTAAAGCCAGAGAGGCCACATGGGAGGCTTGCACAGGGCGCCCAAACCCAACGCCTGGACCATCCGGTTGGCAGTTCCGCGAACCAAATGCCACCGGGTTGACACCCGTCCAAAGTGCCCCGGTCCAGTGATTTTTGAATCTTCAAGAATAGCATTGTACATGGCTAAACAAGAGCAGATATACATTAGTAGTTATTTACATGCTTCTGTTAATACATATTTGCTGACATACAATCTAGCACTGTTACATACATATACTTTTAAATACCTACATGATATTACCTTAATTTGCTTTGGAATAATAAGACAGAGATAGTATATACACCTAGCACAATAATAATAATAATAATAATAATAATAATAATAATAATAATAATAATAATAATAACATAAATTAAGACACGCTAGCCCACACTATATACTCACATCGCAGACATACCTAGATTACTTATGCTTGAATGATACTGATTTACATTGAAATTTGCTGACATACTAACCAGTTATATTTACACATGGCATAAGTCTGGACCCATGTCCATTAGCTTATCAATTATATGAGTAATTTTGTTGGTCTGGTGTCGCTGCTTGACCATAAATCTGTTGAATGCCTCCCTGTTCGTCTGCGGGAACGGGCACCTCTGGGATAAGAAGATCAGGACTAAAGAGAAGGGCTAGCTCATAAAGCGTTTCCCCCTGAAACAGGCAGTGAGGAGTGATGACGTAGCAATGATGGCACTGAGCGCGGAGGTGCAATTGACAACATAGAAATTAGCGTTTTAAATTTGAAGAATCAGCGTTTAAAATGAGCTGTGTGTGAAAGGTAGCTATAATTTGGAAGAGACAATGTTACTGCATTTTACACTGAACATTACAAAATTTAATAGTACTTACTCAATTTTAAAATAATAGATAAAATGCGCTACTCTTAGCATAAAGTTCCTTTTTTTATTTGCAGGGATTTTTTTTTCTTTAAATGCCTGTTTGTTTCTAATCATTTCTTTATCTGCATGTTAACTAAGAGAACTGTACTACTGCTAAGATAACTATAATAACAGCTATTTAAAATTAATCAAAATAATAACCTTAAATTGGCATAGTTTTAAACGTGTATGGTTATATATGGCAAAATTTCTGCTAATCTAAGTTTGAGTTTCAGCCTAATTGTAAATTTTACATTAGCATATTTTTCTCCCGATTCATTATAATAACATATATTTTTTAAAAAATAATTTTGCAACTTAGGCTTACATCAATATTTCATTTAAATAAATACATGTAAGATTGTTATCTTAATTTAGACAAAACAACTTTATTCACAGTACCTAAAATAATTATTTAATTTTTCAAAAGTGGGGGTTAAGGGGGCAGGTCTTCTTATGCCAATTACTTTAATATTATACTTTATATATATTTTATCTAGAATGCTAAGCTAGCACAAAATCGAATCAATAATAACAGAGGATACAATAAAAATAACTGTAACAATATCTTAACAGAATTAGTTCTCATTTGAAATATGCTTTACGCTATTAACTTCTAAAATGCAATCTAGAAATATTTCAAATCAAAACATATTATATAAACTTACTTTTTGTCTCTCGTTTCCCTTGACCATTAAATAATTTGGTTTTAGTTTGTGACACAATTTAATTCTCTTTAATAATATCAACATTTAAAACAGTTCCATCTTCTAAAACAAATCCTTTATCTAAAAAGTGGTTTCTTAGTAATTTGAGCCCACCAGAGGCCGAGCGGTAAAGTCGCTGAACACTGGTAGTTCGGTCCGAGGTTCGAATCCCGCGAACGGGCTGGCTGCATGGGCGTTTTCGTGGTTTTCCCCATGTGTAACGTGTATACGAGCTAGTTTCCCTTAGAAAGTCCTCCACGAAAGCATCCCTCCCCTTAGGCAGATAGCCCTAGTGTGCTTTGTCATAATTAAATGCACCAACACTCAGTAATTTGAGGCAGTGCGCTAAATCTGCAAAAACCCATATTTTTTTCGTTTGGAATACTGGATTTGGAAAATGAGAACTATTAATCGAAATCTGTAACTCTTTCCACAAAGTAGTAGATCCTCCTAAATCAGACACTATTGCTTTCACTTCTACTCTAGATGATTGAATATGTCTTATGAGTGAAAAAAGAAGTTCTTTCTTCATTGGAGTGTTAAAATCAAAAAATATTGGTTGTTTCCACTGCGAAATGAGACCTCTTATTAAAACAAACTGCACTTTTTGAAAAGGACCGATTTTGGTCCAGTTTAGAGTCATAGCAGAGTTTAGAATCTATGTGCATTTCGTCGAAACTGAGAACGCATATTTTTTCTACAGAATTCAAATATTGTCATCTTTCCTTCATTACAGCAAGAACATCACTCTGAATTCCTGGACTACATGAAAATTTAGTGCAGTCCTAAATATCCGCATATAAATGTGCTAGTGCTAGGTAAAGGAATTCCCATTTTTTCTTTCCAAAAATCGTAGCTTTTAGATGACAGAGCTCTTATGACAATACAACGTGAAATATCTTCACTAGTCCACCGGATTTTTTCCTTCTTTTCTAGCAATGCGTTAATCTGCGTCTTTATAAAAATATGCTTTAGACGTTTTTCCAAATTCTCCGATCTGTTCTGTTTTTTCCTAAATTTCGCTGTTTGGGATTTTAATTTCTGAATTTCCGATACAAATTTCTTTCTAAATGTCGTCCACCTTCTTTGTCGCTGAGCAAACATTCTAAAATCTTTCTTTTCTCTATTTGTCAATATTTTATTACAATTTTCTAAGGATATTATTTTGTTCTTCAAATTATCAATACATTCTTGTTTATCTTTACACTTAGGGCACTCAGGGATATTGTCACATAGGGCATTGTCACTTGTGAGTTTTATTTCAAAATCATTCACATTTGATTTATTATTGTCAGCTTCAATTTCGTTCTCGGCCTCAAAATAAATTTTCTTTGGGCTTAATTCATGTAGTCTTTCAAAAGCACTCTGCATTAGTTTTTTCAAATGTCTCCGATTTCTTGGTGTTATTTTGTTTACTGCTCACGATAAATTTACTTTCGGCACAGCATTGCATTTCAACAGTTTCTTTTGCGGCAATCCAAGCAAGCGATTTCTCATGTTATCTTCATAATCACTGCACAGAAAATGTTCGCTGCAAATTCTTGCTTTTTTCACATTAATAGAATCCTGTCTTCGACATTTATGTATCCATTCTTTCGTCAAAAGAAAATTGTCCTTGGGGAAAGCATGAAATACAATATCTCTTCCTTTCGTATTTCTATAAGTGTTACGGCACGTTGCTACAGCACAAGAAGCCATATTACATAAAGGATACTTTAAATATAGAATTTAAAAGGAAAACTGACTAAAACTATATATACACAAATTATTTTAAATATTTGCATTATTAGAAAACAAATATGTATGATTAAAATGAATTTGGGATATGCGATCTCCAAAAAATCGTCTCGCAACTGAATGAAACTACAGTTTTAAAGGCGCGAAATCAGAGCAGGTGCAACAGAGATACGTCAGATTACTCACGGTCCCCCCCCTCTATGAGACTCGCGTCGGCGAGGAGTCGAACAAAGGAATGACCTAGCCCTTCTATTTATCCCTGAAGAAGATCCATTCCTTTCATTATAAGACAACAAAAATGGCTATCATAACATCTATATGAAGTATCCTGAAACAAAAGTAAATTCGGCTAAAGTGCAGAATCGTCCACTTATTTGTTTGGCGCTTTTTACAAGAGTATAAAGAATTGGATTTTTGTCAATTTTCTTTGACTTTTTAAGTGAAAATAGGTCGATATGTACATGGATAAAGTCAAGGGAGTGCACAATGCCATTTTTGTGCAATTCTGTGATTTTTTTAAGTGAAAATAGGTCGATGTGTACATGGATACCAAGTATGTGCAATTCTTAAAAACGCGCCAAGCAGTGAGCGATTCTGCACTTTCCCCGTAAATTCAACGCGTTCTGCAACTCTATACTGCTGCCCCATGTTGGTCGGAAATTTTCTTTGTAGTATATCCTTAGAAAATCAATCAATCAATTAGGAATTAATTTTAAACGACCTTTTATTAACAACTAACAACAACATACAGAAAAAAACTCAAAAATGGAATAATATCAAATAGTTTTTTAAAAGTTCATAATAAAATAATTTACTTCTAAAAATTATATACATATAGCACCCCGAATTTCGAAATCTGGTCACCTTAATTATATTCTTGGGTGATAAAGCAAATATAAGGAAAGTAACCGAACTGCTCTTCAAAGACAGTATTGAGAGAAAGTTTTGAACTAAAGTAGCAGGAGAAGTATCGAAAAGTCGCAAAAAGTAGCACAAGATGCCAGAAATCACATGATATTTGTGACGTCATAGTTACATTCGGAAGATTTTTATATATTTTGTTTTATTCGGAAGATTTTATACGTTTACATGACCTTTGACGTCATGACAAATTCAATCTCCATTGGTTCCGTAAATTACGGACTATAATTCGATTCTTAGTAATTTTAATTACGTTTTCATAGTTTTGGCGAAAATCTTAAAACTATATAGCTGATTATTCATTGTTTAAATATTCATTTTTTTCAATTAATTCTCAGTTAAATTAGGTTTTTATTGTAAAATGAATTTGTTCATATCCATTATTAAGTGCTCCTAACGTTTGGAGTGCTAGCACTTTTGTACTACTTTATTTGAGTTAGCAGCTCATTTTTTGGGTTTATTTAAGGCTTTTCAGTGTATTTTCCTTTCTGCTTGGTTGATTTATTTAACTTTATCAGATTCTGACTGCTAATAAAATCACCGTTCTTTCACTGCTAAATTTCTTTGTGTTATTATTTAGAAAACTGATTTTGCTTTAACTTTTCAGTCACTTCGATTTTTTTAATTCTGAGCAATATTATAATCAGAACAATGAATTTCATTTCTTTTTTTTTTGTTAAGTACCCAATATATGGCGCTCAGGCTACAAGTCGCTTCGTTATCACCATAGAATTGGGGAAAAACTGGCTTAAAAATCATATTTGTAAAGTAATAAAATAGTAAATATTAGTATTAAGATGCATAACTTTATTTTACACTTTTTTTTTTGCAATATTTTCGTTTTCATTACAAATGCTTTTATGGAATTATCTCCTATTTATCAATAATACAATACACTCTTTGCTCCATGAGTTCAAAGAAGAATTTTTTAATACGTATATTATAAAACAAACAACTTTACGCAAAAAGCAAACCACTGGAGTGCACACTGTTTTTTTACAATATTTTTAGTGATAATTTTTCAAATTACATATATTATCTTTATAGATGTATATAAAATCTCCCTTTCCTAAGAAGAATCTTTTAACATCGAAATAAATAAATAAAAGTTGTCTTTTGTACTTCATATTTTACAGAATTTCAACAAGGAAAAATCCTATGTTCCACAGATATCTTCTTTCGAAGTATCGAATCTTCTAGTTCCAAACACATTGTGTTTCGAAGATTTGGTTCATTTCGGTCGAAGTTTTGGTTGAAAATACCCTAGCTGCAGCTGTATTGTTTGTTGGCAAACTTTGAGGATTAAACAAATTAATCAATTAAGCACCTGAAAACACCAGCCACGTTGAAAACTATTTGCGCTCTTAGATCTCAAGATTGCCAGATGCCAAATTCTATTTAAACCTAAATAACCTTTTCTTGTTTTATTTAGTATAAACTTGTTTTCTCAGATACATTACATATAAGCTTTTTAAGATCTACTAAAAAATTTCAGGTCGCAAAAAGTAGCACAAAGAAATGATACAGTAGCAAAAATTTCGGAACATCGCATACATATAATTTTTGTTGAAGAGGTTTGTCAAAAGTAGAAAATCTGCAAAAATTGCACGATCAGGCAATAACCCGAAATCTTGTTCCAAACTTTCACAAGAGCAAGGCTCATTTGGAAACTAGAATATTTCTGGCTTGTAAAGGAGCCTTAGGCTTATGTAGAGCTTCAGGTTTCCTCTCTGTTTCTACGGCAGGATTTGCTTCTGTAGCTATGCCAGAAAGTTTTGAAAATATTGGAACGAGACTGACTACTGGAGCTTAGTTCTCTGAAACAGGTTCGCTTCTGGAATTACATTATATGCTAGATAGGCGCCTGTCTCTATCTGTGATTATTCAAGGAGCAAAAGTGATCCAAAATTTTCCTGCTGAGTGGATAAATTCCTGTTTGCTTGAACCCATTTACTGCAGTCTGCATCGTACAGTAAGGCAACTTGTTGAATGGTAACAGCCCCTTAAAGATGTGTTGCGAACAATTGACCTACCTCTGGTTGGTAATAAGTGCATAAAGGAGCCAGGGACTCTGTGTCTAACGGCAGCATCCTATCGGAACAATGTAGAAACACAAATAAATAATAATGCTTTCTTGGGCCATGTTGATCCGATCGAGACTTTTCGTATGGCTGGGAATATACTCGTTATGAAAAAATAAAATTGTAAGAAGTTTCACTCCCGTAGGATAAAAATTGACCAGGGTGTTTAATTTCAAAATTTGCAGTTTTTGATGTTGTAAAGATCGTGACTTGTAAAGATCATGACTTGTAGAGACCGTGACTTGCAAAGATCATGACTTGTAAAGATCGTGACTTAAAGAGAACGTGAAATATAAATAATAGGACAATAACTTGCATTTTACGGTGTGGCAACAAGAAGAGGATTCGGAAGATTTTTATATATTTTGTTCAGAGAGTTTAATATTTTAATATTTTAATAGTTGTAAGAGTTTTAACTGTAGTAGTTAAGAGCTGCAGTATTTATTTATTTATTTATTTATTTATTGGTTCTGTTCTAAAATTCAAATAAAAGTATTTTGTTCATTCTGAAAATTTAGCTTTGTTCTTCCTACAAGGTTCAATATCTATTATATTGAAATAAGGAAAGGATTTTTACTGGCGCAGTCGACAGGATCGGGGTTTCCCCGCATATAATTACGAACCAAAATAACTCAGGTGAGAGCTCAATTTACCTTGTAAACGTAAAATAATTAATTAAGATTATGAAAAGTTAATTATTGGTTCCGTCATGGAATCTTAGTTTATTTACTTGTCAAAGTAATGAATACGCCAGTGTTCAAATGTAATTTCGTTTGACTCGCCAGAGTAGGTGAACAACACATTAAGTATTGATTCCACTGATTGATTTTCGTGCCGAATAAAATTAAATTCATTGTGAATTATATTTAATTAGAAAAAGAAAAGAGAAAAAAAATTGCTTTTCATAAAACTAAGAGTCTATTGACTGAATAAAATTGACATGACTTTTATGGGACATGACTTTTATGGGACGTGGGAAAAAAGAGGATTTGCTAGTTTTAGCTGCTGAATTAGAAATTCAAGTAGATCCAAGTATGAAAATCGTGGCGATAAAAAATGAAATAATTCAAAGTGATACATATGATGAAGCATTTGCTAAAGAAGTGTTTTTAACGATTATTGAAGAGAGGAAAATAAAAGAAGAGGAACAGCGGAGAAAGGAGAAAGAAGAGATTGAGGAACAGCGAAGAAAGGAGAAAGAAGTAATTGAGGAACAGAGAAGAAAGGAGAAAGAAGAGATTGAGGAACAGCGAAGGAAAGAAGAATTAGAAGCACAGCAGAAAAGAGAGCAAATGGAGTTTGAATTGAGGAAACTTGAAATTGAATCTCGTGTTCGACTAACACAAACTCCACCAACAAATGAAAATGTACATCATAAATTTGATTTAATTAAGCTTATTCCCAAATTCAATTTAAGACACGATGATATTGTGATTTATTTATCCTTATTTGAAAGACAAGCTAAAAGGACAAAGATTGATCCTAAGGATTGGGTTTCATGTTTATTGACTTTAATGCCATCTGAAATCATTCAATTAATTGGTAGGGAATCTGAAGAAAATTTTGAAGATTATGAGTACATAAAGGCCATTTTATTGAAGAGATTTAAATTAAATCCTGAAAGCTTTAGAAAAAAATTTGTGATGCACCAAAAGAACGCTGAAAAATCATGGAGAGATTTTTGCTACGAAATTACAAGTTATTTTGAAGAATGGATCAATGGTCTTGAAATCACAAATTTTGCCGCGTTAAAAGACTTGATTATTACTGACCAAATTAAGAAAATAGTACCCTATGAAGTAAGAGACCATCTTCTTGACGACTGGGCGAAGTTCGTTTCTCCAACCAAATTAGCTGATAAACTTGACGAATATGACTGTTCGTAATATCTCAAAACGGACTGGTGGTAATCCATCAGCAGACAGAACTAATAAAAAATGGCAACCTCGTTCTCCACTTCCAGAAAGAGCTTTCAGAAATAAATCTCTGTCCGCTGAAAACACGCCAAGAGTGTACCCATCCCGTAAGATTGACGAACCACAAAAGCCTAGTTTCAAACTAACTTGCTATAATTGCGGAAAAGAAAGTTTTTGGTACATCTAAGTTATGTACCAAAAATCGGATACCAAGAAGTGCTTCTGCAACAGCACAAAACAACTTAATACAAACACAAGCACCCCTTGCAGAAAAAGAAAAACCAGAAGTGCTAACTGCCAAGATCTCTATTCCTGTCTCAAAGTCAGTGGACGTGTCTAGAAACATAGATGAATTAAAACTTGTCAAAGTTAAATGTGGAGATATTATTTTAAATGGAATCGTAGACACGGAAGCACAAATTTCAGTAGTCCGTGAGAAATTGGTTGACAACATACCTTCCGAAGGAGAAAGTAAAATAGAGATATCTTCTGCTTTTGGTGAAAACGAAATTACTCCACTAAAGATTTTCCAGATGAATATTGACGATGATTTTCACGGTAGAGTGTCCATTACGTGTGCTGTTTCAAAAAAGCTAGTTACCGACTTGCTATTGAGTTCTTCAGCTTATGAAACACTCTGTGGAAATATCGAACTGTGGAACAGTGATCGTCATTGGGATACATCCCCCTTAGAGTACAAAGAGACAGATGATAAACCCTCACCAGTTGAAGACAATACTACAAATTTGGCTGTTGTTAATCAGATTTCCCAAGAAAACATAGAGTCTCTGAAAACAACGAACAGAGTAAGACTAGAATTCAAGACACATCAAGAACAAGACGAAACTCTGAAAAAATGCTTTGAATGGGCAAATAAAAATCAAAATTCATATACTTTCGATGATGGCATATTACTTCATTCCGAATATACAGTGGATGGACAAAAATATGGAAACACCTTCTGAAATGCATGTTTGAAAAGAAAGATTGATTTTAATGAAATATGTAGGTGGCGCTGGCGTTTTTGACTACTGACGCCACCTAAACAACTTCGTAAATGTGCTAAACAGTTCAGTTGTTGTCGGAGTACTGTTATGTGAGGTTGTCATTGCATTATGTCAGAGTTAACAGACTTCGAACGTGGGCAAATTGTTGGAGCACGTATGGTAGGTGCTTCCGTAAGCAAGGTAGCCGAGGTGTTTAGTGTTACGAGAGGTACTGTATCGAAGATTTATTCCGCATATTTGAAAAGCGGAAAAACATCATCTGCTAAATCACAGCGCGGACGAAAGTGTGTCCTGAGTGATCGTGACAGACGATCATTAAGGGCAATTGTGACGAAAAATAAGAAGACCACAGCTGCAAAAGTTACTGCTGAAATGAATGTTGTGTTACCGAACCCTGTGAGTACCAAAACAATTAGAAGGGAGCTTCATAAACAGGGAATTGCTGGCCGTGCTGCAAATGAGAAGCCACTCATCAGTGATGCTAATGCCCGTAACAGGAAAAGGTGGTGTTTAAGTCATAAAGCCTGGACTACAGAGCAGTGGAAGCGAGTAATATGGTCTGACGAGTCTTCTTTCACATTGTTTCCCACTTCTGGCCGAGTTTACGTCTGGAGAACGCCATCTCAAGCCTATATTACAGACTGCTTGTTGCCAAGAGTGAAACATGGCGGGGATTCTGTTATGGTTTGGGCAGCCATATCGTGGTTCTCTGCTAGCCCCATGATAACTGTGTCAGGGCACATGACTGCCAAGACTTATGTGAACATTTTGGCCGATCAAGTTCATCCCATGGTACAAACTTTGTTCCCCGATGGTGATGGTGTCTTCCAAGACGACAAAGCCCCTGTTCACACAGCTCACATTGTCCAGGACTGGTTTTCTGAGCACGAGGATGAGTTGTCCCATCTCCCCTGACCACCACAGTCACCAAACCTGAATATTATCGAACCTTTGTGGTCTACATTGGAACGGAAAGTGAGTTCTCGTTATCCACCGCCAACATCGTTATTTGAACTTGCCACCGTTTTGCAGGAAGAATGGTATAATATTCCATTGGCAAACATACAGGAACTGTATTTATCCATTCCGAGAAGACTGCAAGCTGTTTTGGATGCCAACGCGTTTCCTACACCATATTAAGCAAAGAAATATGTTTTTTAAAGGTGTTTCCATATTTTTGTCCAACCCCTGTATCTTAAGAAACATTAAGCAAGTTGTGTTACCTTTAGAAAAAAGAAGGGAAGTCCTAAGAATGGCACATGAAATCCCTCTTGCCTGCCACCTCGGTGAGAAAAAGACGATTCAACGAATCAAGTACTCGTTCTTTTGGCCTACTATTAAGCAAGATGTTAAAAAATTCTGTAAAAGTTGTAAAGAACTGCCTTTTACAGAAATAGAGAAAACAGAAATGATAGAAGATAAAATTGTTGAACAGGAAGCACAGAAGGAAGAAATTATAACTGAAGAAACTAAGAGAGTAGAAACAGAAGATGAACTCGAAGAGGAAAAGTTAATTGACAGCAAAATAACAGATGTAGAAATTACTCCACTTGAAAGTAAAAACGAATTTATGGGTGAGACTGAAATCCCAGTTGAAAAAGAAACTGTCAATGAAAGTGAAACTCAAGTGAAGCCAGTAACCAAAACAGAAAATACAGATGATGCTCAAACTGCAGCTGAAAAAGAAATAATTGCAGATGACAATAAAATTCAAGTAAATCTTGATTATGAGAACATAGAAGAGAAAGAATATATTGCTGAAATTGGAAACGAGAAGGAAAAAGTAGATGATAAAAAGAATGACTTAATAATCCATAAGGAAAGTGTGAAAGCTGACTTAGTAACTGAAAATGAAAATTTAAATCACACAGAAGCTGCAGATCTTGAGACTGAAAATAAACTTGCAGATAATAGTGAACTATTACAATTTACTGAAAAAGAAATTCTGTATGATAATAGAAACAAAAAGTACAATAAGGACAGCATAGATACTGTTGAACTGGGAGATGAAAAAGAAAGTGTGGATTATACAACAAAAGTTGAAACTGAAAAGGAAAATGTCATCCACAATGAAACTGAAAACCACAGAAACCTTTCAAGTTCAAGGGTGAAAACATGGAAGATTGAACAGAAAGTTATTCGGATGACAGCGAAAAACTGGAAGACGAGAAAGAAACGGAACAAACTGCTGAATTAATAGAAGAGCCCGAGCCCGAGGTAGACGATCTACATCATGTTGATGAAGAATTATTAGAAAAAGCAGAAGAAAAAATAGCTGAGATTTTTTTTTAGTTTATAGGACTTTCACCAAACACAGAAATCCCATATTTGAAGAAATTGATAAAGCTGAAACAATTGATGAATGGTATGAGCTACTCGACAAAGCCATTGGAAAGATAGAAGAGAAGAAAGATGATAAGGAACAACAGCTACTAGGATTGCCTACCATAGGTGAGAATGATAATGAAGATAAGCCATTTACAAAAGAAATGCCCATATCATTTTTCAGCAAGAAACTAACGCCCTGTCAACAACGATGGTCAACCTTCGAACGAGAAGCAGTTTGTGTCATCGAAGCCTTGAAAACATTTGACACATGGATTTTCGGTGCCAAAGTGCAGATTGTACCTGATCACAATCCCCTCACCTACTTGACCCAAAGCGCTCCTCATGGTGCTAAATTGTCTCGTTGGGCCTTAGCGTTACAACGGTATAACATGACTGTGACATACCGCAAAGGAAATTCATATGGGAATGCTGATGCTTTGTCAAGGTTAGCTGTTAACTCTTTCTCTCTAAATGAACTCTGAGCAACATTGTCTCTACGGTGACGAATGTGCTTCTTGTGGGGGGACTTGTAAAGAACGTGACTTGTAAAGATCATGACTTGTAGAGACCGTGACTTGTAAAGATCATGACTTGCAAAGATCGTGACTTAAAGAGAACGTGAAATATAAATAATAGGACAAGAACTTGCATTTTACGGTGTGGCAACAAGAAGAGGATTCGGAAGATTTTTATATATTTTGTTTAGAGAGTTTAAGATTTTAATATTTTAATAGTTGTAAGAGTTTTAACTGTAGTAGTTAAGAGTTTAAAATTTTGATAGTTAAGAGCTGCAGTATTTATTTATTTATTTATTTATTTTTGGTTCTGTTCTAAAATTCAAATAAAAGTATTCTGAAAATTTGTTCATTCTGAAAATTTAGCTTTGTTCTTCCTACAAGGTTCAATATCCGTTATATTGAAATAAGGAAAGGATTTTTACTGATGTCCATTTCATCTTACCTTGAGGGATCGATTATTCAGGTTAGACTAATTCGAGGAAATAAGTTTAAATAAAGTGCAACAACAGATGCGTATAATTTAATAGGCCATACGGAAGTCATGTGGTGGCCACATCAGATTTTTTATATTATTATTCTATCGGCTTACATTATTGTTCTTTTATGGTATATTGTCGTGTTGAAGAACGGTATATTTGATAGTAAATTTTTTCTTACTTTATGAGTAGGGACAAAATAAATACATAAATAAATAAATAAATAATAAATTAAAATAAAATTGATAAATAAATATAAATAAAAAACACAATACAATACAAATTTTCTGTGTTCAATAGAGCTTTCATCGTCCTCTACAACTGCTTACTTACTATGTAGATGCTCTTTTAATGCTCCTTTTTCGTAATATGCAGAAAGGGGCATCTCCAGAATGAAGATAATCTGAACCAAGAACATATCTTACTAAATAATGATGCCGAGATGGATATCTAATTTATGAAGTAAAATATATTAGCTTTTCAAACACATTTTTACCGCATCCTCAACAAATTCTTTTTATTATTATTATTATTATTATTTTGGTAAGTTTTTCACCTGAAAGCTACCTATAATTGTAGTATACCACTTAATCTCACGTGAATTCTGGTAGGCACATTTTTCTTCTTTAAAAAAGTTTCATTAAAGTGTCCTTTTTCTGATCTTTCACATAAAAACAAATTATTCAAACAGAATGATATGCGTGGCACTTAAGCACAAACCTTCTTTTGCGAACTCTTTTATTCTGTCAATTATTTCCTTTTTCATTTGACTATATTACTCAGCAAAAACAAATCCCGTGATGGTGTCACATGTGTGCCTCCAAACGTCATCTGCGTTGTAATCTATCACGAAGATGGATTTTCCCTTATGATCGCGGCGCGGTAGGGTTTGCTTAAATGCGGAAAGGAGGGGAAGGGAAAACTTTTGCTCGTGTAAAATATTTTGTCAATCGAAACTGTAACTAGAAAGAAAGCACAATCTCTGGGGAGAAAGAAAGAAGACACGACAAAACGCATTCCGTTTTGTTTTAAACAACATTCTGAATTCATGCAAAGCCGTGTATTGAAAATAATTTATAAGGATTTTATTACTCGATTAAGTCAAAGAAGAATAATTCCTTTTTCATACTTTTAAATTTATAGGCATGCGCCTCACGCATCCTATGCTTGGACATAATCCTTTTATCTATAAAAAAATAATCAATATGCTCATTCGCCAAACATCTTGGCTGATTGTTTGTTTATTCGGCTAGTCCGTGTATTTGGCTAGTCCGTTGTTTATTTGGCTAGTCCGTTATAGCAAAGTCCGTTTACGCTCGTAGTCCGCTTACGAATAAGGAAAACCACGAACAGACTCATGCAGCCAACTCATATGCCAGGATTTCAAACTGTCTTAGGATAAGCTAATAATTCTTCTGCACTAGATACAGAATGTTCCGAATGGGTCACCGTGATATTATTACGAGTTAAAAATGTCAAATCAGAGAAAGAGCTGTTCTTTTTATTAGTTCTTTTGGTTTTGATAAGCTAAGTCAGTTTCTTCTTAAAATATGTTAGTTTTTCATGCAGTGAGAAGGAAGTTTATATTTCATTATGTTTTGGTGGAAGCTAGTTAAAGGCGATAACGTCGCGGGAGAATATCTTCGGACGAAAACAACGTGAAGAAGGAACGCTACGCTAGGGAAAACGTCGTCGTGCAAAACATCGTGAAAGAAAAGAAACAAAAATTCGAAATCGCAGTTCTAAAACACCGTGGTAGAAAATAAAACGGTTAAAAAATTTCGCAATTTTAAAATATCTTCAGGCAAAATATCGTGATAAAAATTAAAGCAACCACAAATCATCACATGATGATAACATAGCAGACATATAATATAATTATAGATGATACAGAAGAGTTGTTATTAATACAGCGTCAACTAGTAACAACTTGCTATGATTCTTTTATATTGTAGAGTTTTTAGGATTTTTGATGTAGGAAACACGAAAATGAGCAATGCCCTCGCCAGTACTCGCATCTGGAGCACTCGAATATACGCCGAGTGTGCTAACCGTTACACTACGAAGACATGATGGAAAGGGGGAGAAAATACCTTATACACTCCCCGTTTTCAAGGGCGACAGGGGATTAGGGGACCCAGTCGCCAAATCCTGGTGGTGAAGCATCATCATCCGCCATCTTTAAGTTCAGGCGCCACTGTAGCATTATTAGGTTATTTTTGAAGCAGAAGACATAAAAAATTAGCAATGCCCTCGCCAGGACTCCAAACTGGACCTCTCGACTACGCACCGAGTGTGCTTCCAATTAAACCAGGATGGTATGCTGGAAGGAGGGAGGAAATACGTTTATATAATTTAATAAAATGAAAAGAGGAACGCACTAGACATTTATAACTGTTAACCTCAATAAAAACTAAAAAGTTAATATTTACTAGATCTAATTACATTCGCGCTTAAGCTACAAACAAGACAGATAGATTTAACTGACGACAATTTGTTCTATGTAAAAATGTCCATGTGCAAATCAATAAAAAAGTTATTACATCTCCATTAGTTAGTTTCGAATACATTAATCAAAAGATTAACGCATTACAGACTTATAACCAAGGAATATATAATACTTTTTAATGATTCAAGGTCTAAAGTTAAAGAAAAAATTATTAAAAAATTAATTAAAGGTTATTAAAGAAGTTTGTGTCCAGACAATGTGCTGAAAAATTGTAACGTTATCTGATACAACTATTTCATATGTCATACAGAGTTGTTTACATAATAGATGTGAGAGTTACACGCCAACCCGAACGTTAAAAAGAAAGTTAAAATATTTGTTGATTTTTTTCCCCTTGAAATGATCTATCTGAAGTCAAAATCAAATAAATGCTGTAAAAATTTAAAGGATTTTTCAAAATATTAGCAATAAATTACGCTACCTACCTATGTGCAATCAGTATTTATGATTTTGCTCATGATTTATGTTTTATTTTGAAATGCAAAATGAGCTGAGCGAAGTTTTATAAAATATTACATTTTTCAGGCAAAAGAAGAACTAAATTCTCAATGTAATGTGTTTGAAATTAGTAAGCAAATACTTCGAGCTTTTCTAGGAGCTTATGATTTCTGGCAACGTAAAATAGGTCGAAATAGAGTTGGAGAGAGGATGCAAACCTCGATTCGAAATTACCTAATCCGATCATTACAAATAAATAATATAAACCTTTTTAATCTAAAATAATAATCTTGAATATACGAGGAGAGGAAACCATTTCGATCAGCTAGCATATATAAATCTGTATGATCTAATGACTAATCTATTACAGTCTGTCGAAAATTGTACATGTTTTTAAGCTAACGATCTTCCGATAGCTGTGCGAAGCAACAAAGAGCTGATATTCATTTCGATGCTGCTTTTCGTCCGAATTTTCTTTCATAAAAATTTAACAGAGTTTCACATAACTCATCATGCCATCTCATAAAGAATTACTGTTATAGGTCAGGCTTAAGTTTACATTTTCGGAAAACTGAATTTGTAGTAACAGTCGATGAACTCTCCAGTTGTAATTTTTTTTTTTTTTTGTTGTTGTTGTCTAAAAGACAGTAAAAGCAGTCGTGATATAAAACAACAATCGTTTTTTACAGTACAAACAAATGAAGATAATAACATAAGTACAAGGACACATGAAACCATACTAAATTTTAGACCTTGAAATGTTATGTTTCATTTACTGGACTTTAGACTGGATAGATTTCGTTCCCTCAAGATTTGAAATTATGAGCTCGTTTTGCGTAAGTAACAGTAAAGCACTGATATATCAGCTACTTTTTAGCCACACAGAACATCAAGCTAAAGACATTAAAAATACATATCTGCAGATATTCTAAATTCGGAAAAATTACTGCATTATGATTTGCATTATTTCAACTTAAACCTTCATATTACAATATTTTTTCTCAGTTTACTACTTAGGCACTCCCTCTCCCCGAGATATACCTATATTCTGGTCTCAGGACACTAATTTGCGAAGTGATCTCAGTCTCTTTTTGAAAATTGGCAATCAGTTAAAATACAGGATTAGGTAATTACCGAAAAAAGAATATCATGCTGTACTTCTGATTTCATTTGAATATACATCCAGTTTATTTCTTTTATTTTCATTAAAAAGGCAGACATTCGTGGTGACATTTACGCCGTACTAACATAAAAACGCTTTCGTCTGATTTTTTAAAAAAATCATTTGATTCTCTAGTTGCAAGTTTTAAAAAGTATTTCTTGCTAACAAGAAAAAGAAAATCTATATTTACTCAGAATCTAAAGATACTGAACTCGCTGAGCCGATATATATATATTTCTTTTACTATGACCTTGCTGCAGTCAATGCTCTTTATGAATGAACTTCATCCCGCATTCCTAGAAAAAAATATTTAGAGTCATTATTCATATTTAATCATTAAATTGACAAAACTGCATTCTCACTGTTAAAAACCAGCAAAATTAAAATATTAATAACAGTCAAACATTTAAGATAAAATGAAAATGATGCCACAGCTCATTAGAGAAATTACGTAATCAAATTCACATACTTTAAATGCTAGTTTAACAAATGAAAAAATGAGAAGAAAAGCACTAGTTTGTTCTTTTGTCAAACATACATAGACTTTTATTTTTAATGCATTGAAACGAATACAGTATAAAAATCTACCATAGGCAGTCATTCAGATGATGATGTTAAGTGCTTTTATATTAATTCACATTCTTCTCCTTCGTTAATTTACAGATTTTGCATGTAAGTCACTATCATGAAAGAAATATCAACAGGCATCGATAATCGGTTAGATTTTCAAGACATAGTATTAAAGATGCAGCAATAGAAAAGATTATAATACCATCGTAATGAGCGAAAATACAGATTATTAAAACCGATAACTGTCATGTGCAAGAACTAGGACATTGATTCTTAATCTTTTACGTGCCGCGGGCTTCCTTTATGTATCCCCTTTCATATTTGTTCAGAACTGACTCTTAGGCAAATAAAGTATGAATCGTTCTTTTTCTAAACCAAAAAGCAGATATTACTCACCCGAAAAATTTGTGTTACTTACAATGCAAAATGTGCACTTAATTATTTAACAGAGAAAGGATGAAATCTTTTATCAGGAAACTTTCTTAAAACTTCTTTAAGGTTCATTTACACTAGCGGAACTTTGAGCCTAATAAGAAACGCACGCGAAGGTGCTAGCTTCACTAAAGAGCGAAAATGTTACTTTAAATATTTCCTCACAATATGAAACAAATGCTGTTAAAAAATTGTCAAACGAGTCTTCAAGTTCGCCTGCGTTTCTCAAAGTTCAAAGTTCCGCTAATGTAAATGGGTCTTATATGCGCATCTTTCCTAAATCTACACATATTGAACGTACAGTCAGTTTCTTAACACATACGCTCTAGTTGCACTAGAATTTTGTGGAAATGCAGCAACAATACTCTACCGTAGTTCCTTATGGCGAATAAGCAGTTTCTTTCACGATTCACCTGAGAGGAGAAAAAAAGAACAATTGCAAGGCTCAAATCTGGAGACCTAAGCGTTCAAGACTAGTACATAGTGTTATCGCGTGCGATTTGATTGATCCAACAGTGAGAAACGAATTAACTTCATGTAACATAAATTAATTCCAGCTGGAAGGAACGGAATCTTTTACCCTTTTCCTACGAAGAAACGCAACAGACATTTTTGTATTTGGTAATTATGCAACCAAATAAAATCTGTAATTGCTCTTTGATACATCCTTATATACACACATACTAAAATTTGGGAGTGGCACTGTTACATCAGTCCAGTATTTAGAGGTTTCTTCATAGGAGCATAGAATTGCAAAAATAGACTCCGTGATTAATGGAAATATTCTATAGGTAATGAATACCATGATTCTTAAAGAATGGGCCAAAATAGTTTCGTTATATGCAGAAGCGTTGGATTTTTGCGTTTATCAGCGCGTTGCATATCATCTCAGATATCTTCTACAAGTCTAGTGATACAGGCAGCTATGAATAATACTCAAAACTCAAATCAGTGTCGCTTTAACTATTACTTGGCATTTCTAAACTCATATGGCTGCGCATCGTTCCATTAGAAAAGGCATGGGGCTCACAATAGCGTTCGCTAGGTACAGATATTTGTAGAACGTATCAAAGTTTTAACTGAATACAAATTAAATAAATTTCACAACATTATGGAGTCATCATTGCTTACAGTTCCCTGCTGGTATGTAAGATCCAGGGATTCATAGGGTTTTTCTCAGCATACAGATTCTTCAGTTTGTCCCAAACAGTTGGAAATGAGGTTAGGCTAGGTTTTTCGTTCGCAGCCCAAATAAGAAGTTTAGCTCTGTTATCTTGTATTCATTGCAGGTACTCATTTACCTGTCAGATTGTAAAACCCATTAATTGTCACGCTGATGTTTATTAAGTCTCCACTGAATTCGAATGTTACTTGAATAAGTATTTTACTTGCATCAAATGAAATAATTCTTACCAGCTGATATCAGCCATGTTCAACCAGAATTTTTTATGGCCATATTGTTATTAAGTTCAAAGATTTGCTGGAATTCTTGAGGTCACAGTACACTCTTGGAATGATTATATATGAAAATCCAACTTAACCTTCGAAATGCTGTTACTCGTCTCATTCAGTTCCAACGATTAGAACAAATTAAAAATGAATTCTTTAAATTCTTGCCACTTTTAGGGCGATAAGCAGTTTCAAAGTTTTCACACATGTCTGTCACATTATGTGCGTACTAATCGACACAACAAGTGACGAGCATAAGTCGGATTACTGAGTCCAGTTAAGGAAACAAAAAATTAAAGGAACAACTGTAAGGATTTTAAGTTTTACTAACGTTTATTTTATTTTAAAACTTTGCTATCCTCTCTTATTTTTCATTTCCGGCCAGAATAAACGCGAAGAGATTTGGTTACGCAAACTGTTAAGTATTTAAGCTGTGGCTTTTAGCCAAGAGGGAGAAATAAACTTCTAGCTACCTTACCTCGCTTCCGCGCGCTTTTCAGTGAGTTCCTGTCTGCCTTTGAGGCCAGAACTTAGTCCCCTTTGATACTCGAAGACGTGTTGTAGTTTCCCGCATTCTGCTCACTACATACGTTGAGTTTAAAAGGCCAATCTCAGCTTTACTATTCTTTGTAAAGTATCTGAGTTTATTTCTTATTTAATTTAGTTAGTTTTATTTCTTATTTTCGACGTTTCAAAATGGTGTCGGGAAAAATTGATATTACGACTTTTAAGAGACACATAGAAAAAATTAATAAGGCGTGTTCAACCCTGACTGAAATGCAAGCTTTATAGCAATTTTGCATGCTGTGCATTATACTGTCAAGGAGCAGTAGCAAAGTGTATTCACGGTAAGTGAGTAGCACTCTGAATCCTCGGCAGTGATTTTGGCCTTCAAGATATCCGACCCCTAGTGCAGCGCAAGGAAGCGAGCATTATCGTAAATTAAGAAAGGTTATTATAAATTGCACCCACAAACAAGTTGATATAAGTATTCAAAACCTTGAGGCAATAGCGAACGTTAGCTCTGTTTCTGCTTGGTGTTTTTTGCGTTTCTTGGATCACCACCCATTAGCCCCGATGGAATGTGTGGCGCTATGAAGCCTCCTTTAAGAAGATAAGTGACCTTGGTCGAACGTGAATCTGTTTCGTAGCTGAGAAATATCGTACCAACATCGTAAAAATGTATCTATGCGATTGCTTCCGATATTTGAAGTGTCTCTTGATGCATGTAACTGATCTGCCCTCGAAATTGCTACAGCCTTATCTGTGTATATTTCAGCATTCATAATTGCACTGGTAAAAATGTACGGATTAGTGTGGTCAGTTAAAATTACGCCCGCCTATACCACGACTCCACCACCTTTTGTATGTTTTGATGCCTTTCAAGGATATTTTCAGGCTTATCACCTGTACCACATAGTAACACGACTTAAATTACTTTCGAAACAAAAACGAGATTCACTAGTAAAGAGAATTCAGCTCCAGTGTTCTCCAATCATAATCACTGTAGCCTAGCGCATTTCATAACCTGATTTAATGAAATCATTGATTTCTTTGCACGCAACCTTCTCTTATTCAGCCTATCATTCACAATATATCTGGACATTTGAGCTTTTATAGCATCATTGTACTCCCTTGTAATTTGGGCTAACTGCTGTTAAATGACGACATTGAAAAAAGTCTGTTATGGCACATTTTCGACATTGATCTACATGTCCGCATACATACCAGTGTTTTGAAGCCGTTTCCGGATTCTTGACATGACTTTCTGGCTACAAGTAGGTCTCTATTAACCTGTGCTTCTCGTAGTCTCCCAATCGTATGCCTTTTTCAGAACTCGTAAAATGCTTTTTTCAACGACACGTTCCACCTTCCATACGCGAAACAGTTGTCCACCTACTAGTACGATTAGAATTTGAACCATTTCCTTTGCACTCCTCTTTTACACATGACGAAAGAACGAGCACAAAAATTTGCATATTTCTGTGTAGCAAAGCTGAATCTCATTCGACTTAATTCGACACACTGACAATGAGCAATCAACTATCAACATTTTATCGAACTTCACTTGACAGAATTACTATAAAGCACGCTTTCATGGTTGTTCCTTCCCCCTCCCTCAAGTAGATTTTGAGTGGGCTCATCTTGGCACTTCAGTATATATGAAGATAAAATTCAACTTCAGTCTGTAACATGCTCTAAATCTTCTTTTTAACTTCATTAGATTCGTTAGTAATATTCTAAAAGTTGTAAAATGCTCATAATACATTTTTTTCGTCATCCCAAAATCATCAGCTTTTATCTGAATCTTGTTATAATGAGGCGTGTACATATATAACGGCAAAAATAAGTCGTTTTATCCAATTACCATAAAATTTACGCTTTTATTAACCAAAACTTCTAGTGTGCCCCTTTCTTGAAAAATGTAATTTTTGCCACTATTTCTCCTGGGCCAGCTGGTAGCTTAGAGTAAAATGACTACGAGTTGCTGAAAGAGCGAGGTGGAAAGGGTAGTTCATATTGGATCATTTGTGCTGCACTATTGCCTAAAGATATGCTACGACAGTGACTGTCCACTAACCTATTCAAGAATTCATTTGAGATTACATACTATGGTATAGGTTGGCTATTCAATTTTCAATTCCTGCAAAGGACATAAAATTGTCTTTCTATTTAGTTAACTCAAATGCATTAACTGGAATTTAATTCTATTTTTCAACCCAGACTAGACTTCTTGAGTTTTGTAAATGTTCTCATAATCTCTCAGTCCCCTCACAATAAAAACTTTATTATAAATATATCCTATCTAGATATATCAACAAATGAAATAAACTGTTTTGCAAACTTCAAACTTTTAATTTTAGAGAAATTTCACGTATTTCCGATTAAAGTATTCAACAGTTTTATTCCAGCACTCCAACTCTGTTCTTAACGCTTTTTCTGGCATTCATTAATTTATAAAAACTGAGGCCTTCTTAAAATTTTTATTCACGTATATACTTTTTTTTTTTTCCGTTTTTACCTTAACTGTTTATTAAACCTGTTCGAATAACATACCATACGAATTGTTCGAGTAATAACAATATGTGTCTAGCTTATGTTTAATAGCTTCAAATAGAGTTATTGTTTATTATAATTGTGCAGTATGTAAAACACAATACATTTATATATCTTAAGCTCTCAAATTAAATCTAATCACTTCTATTTTTTCGCAAACCCTAACATTCGCTAAAATATAACAAATAAAACACGATATAAGTTAGACGATTGGATTGCTTTCATTTAAAGAGTAAAGAGTACTGCAGTAATTGTCTGTCAAAAGTGAAACATACTGGTTCTGTCAAAAGGCAAACATACTGGTTCCTGGGTTCGATTCCAGGCGAACGGGCTGGCTGCATGGACGTTTTCGTGGTTTTCCCATGTGACGTGGATGGGAGGCAGTTTCCCTAAAAAAGTCCTCCACGGAGCATCTTCCCTAGGCAACCCTCCCATGCTTTGCCATAATCAAATAAACCAAAGGGCGAACATTTTCATTGTGAATCTTTTCTGTGGGAAATCAGGAAAACATCGTATAGCCAGCTCTTTCACCATTCAAAGCGAATAGAACCGAGAACTACTATTTTCAGCAACTTTGGACACTCAAATAAGTAAATGAGATATTTGACCAGCGGGCGCTAATTTATCAATAATTTGCCAATATTTTTATGTTACAAACTGCTTCAAAACATCTTTGCATAAGAAAAGTATTCACGAGGTACGAATTTGCAATACATTTCGCTTCATTTACTCGTTTCATTCAATACTCGTTTCCTTTTTATGAATCTCCTATTAATCTGAAAGATAACATTATCATGAAAACTCGATAAGATAGCATGATATATTCAGAACTTTATGCACAATCAAATCGATTCATTGACAAGCCACTACTCAAAAGACCTGCCCATATATAATGATTCTTATTTTACTTTAACCAACATCATTAGTTACAAGAATTAACATAAATAAGAAGTGAGAAATCGTATAAACAGTTTTATTATTTACAATTATTTTTCATTTGATACACGACCTTCTATGCCAAATAAGTCTTGGAAAGCGTATGCACAGTTATGAGATTCAAGATATTTTAGAAATTCTCCCATATCCATATGATATTCTTTTGCCGGTCCTCTTCTGACATGAAAACTAATTTCTTGAAACCCATCAAACCTCCGGACACTATCTAAACTAGATTCGCTTATCTCTTCAATTTCTTCTTTTATCAAAGATATCTTTTTCCAACTCATCTGTTTTAAATGTTGAAGAAATTCGTAACAATCCCTTTTTGTACCTTCAATACAGATGAAACCAGGCTTACCTGGTAGAGAGAAACCAGTCAAGTTTAAATCCTGGCCGCAATCAACTATTTCTCGCCTTTTGAATTTACTGAATATATGATGGCTGTATATCCACATTCTACAAAATATATTCCTTTCTCCACGCTGATTTTTTGCAGCATCTAGTTCGCTCGTCTGCGGTGAAAAAAAGCTTGCTGCATTTTCTATCACCCAGTTGATGAAAGTGATCATACATAAATCACCTTCCGGCTGTGATGAAATGAAATCTGAAATTGCAGAATTCAATTCCTTTTGGCGAGCTCTGCTAAGACCAGTGGATCGGGCGCATATGTGAGGTTTTTTTGCTGGATACTCATGAGGAAAGATAACATTGACCTCCAACTTGTCCTGAAATAAAATACCAACAGCAAATAAGAATATATGTTTTTACAACAATAGAAAAACATTAAGTATAACAGAAATGTAATGTATGTTGCATACAGTAAGCAAATATTTCTCATCCTTTTTTTAAATGTTTGAATTATTGTAGATTAATGTAAATATGCATTTATATTTGTTTGTATTACTGTTAATTTGGAACGTTTATTTTGTAATTTATCCTGTAAATTTGAGTATTTTTGTTGTGCATTTGTATGCATGATTATTTTATCATATCTTAGTTAATGAAATTTTATGCACATAGATATTATAGATATTTATAGCTTATAAATTGTACTATAGCTATAAATATCTATGTGCATATATAATTATATGCACATAGATATTTATAGCTTGTAAATAGCACTAGTAGAAATGAAATAACGTATTTTGAAATTTTACGAATTTGTCAGATTCATTTATTGATAAGTTGGTGATTTTTGAAGAATTTTCGATTTTTAATTTGGAACCTTTATGAAACAACACGTTAACAAATTTAATATCTTTTACATCATTCACAGTGATTTTTTAAAAATAATTTGCAAAACAAGACTGGAACAAAAACTTATAAATATTTAAAAAAAAAAAAAAAAAATACCTACAACAAAGGTAAGATTTTATGAAACTCATCAAAGGGGAACATACTTATTTCACATCTTTGAAAACTTTCAAATCGATGTCTTTTAGCATCTAAAAGAATATTTTAAAAACTAGTGATTTAAGTTTAGTGTTATAACAAACAAAATTATAAGATGAGAAAATTTCAGAACCGGTTGTGGGGAAATTTTGCAAATACACACATACGCACATTATATATTATGATATTTTACTTTTCTGGTGTCACAAATGAGATATGTTTTACTTTTCTGATATTTACACTACTTTTCTCATATTTGCTCTACTATTCTGATATTTACACTACTTTTTTGATATTTGCTCTACTATTCTGGTATTTATTCTACTTTTCTGCTATTTCACTGACTTCTGATATTTTTCACATATGATATTTTACTTTTCTGGTGTCACAAAAAAAAAAAAAAAAAGAAATTCTTTCATTACTTTGAAGTTACATTGCCAAGCATTAAAACTGCTACACCATGACGAAAGAACATAAAGAAAAAAAACCATAAATTTGCATGAATGATAAAAATGCTGGCATGAACATGTATAGCGCGACTAATGGACATGGCACTAACGTCTAATTCCTTAGCAAGCTCTCGAGTGGTTGCATATTAATTTCTTCCACAAATTCTCACAGGCGAGCCTAATCAACATCAGTAGGCCGGCTAGACAGCCCTGTGCTTCTTGAATGTCATAGTCCTTATTTTTTAACTTTCGGTACCAAACCTTCATAGTATCATTATGATACAACATTAGTACCTAAAGCTCTACACATGATCTGGTGACATTCTGTAGCTGACTTTTTGCAACAGAACTTGAAGTAAATGATGGTTTTAATCTGGTAGCGTGATAGTTTCATTTCAGACGCCTCGTACTTAATGATAACGATATTTTTTTTACAAAATTTCACAACACAGTGACAACAACACAAGTCTCTTTGTTTCAAATGCCAAAAATCGTTTGACAAAATCGTGATTAAACACGCCATTGTGAACTGTTTGCGCAGACGATATTTGTGGTGGCGGGAAACTTTCGTTAAAACCCGTTATTACAAAGAAAATAGATTCATGCAAAAAGGCATATAGTACCTATATTATCGCAGTTTCGTTGCCACAACAAATACTACCTAAGTCAGGATAAATAATGCCTGAAAAGTTGGTGATTCACTGTCAAAGATTTCTTAAATCTATTAACTATTTTAAAAAAGGAAGAAAGTACATGCATCTAGTTATTGGTTACTGAATAAAAAGTGATGTAGAGTTGTTTGTTGGAAAGTTTCCTTCGCATAAAATTCGGGAGCTATGGATGGAATTTTCAATTTTCTGCGGAATTTTTATTAATCGCTTTTGAAGATTTTTTTAAACAATTTTTAACATTTAGTCCATTTCTTTGAGGTTAGATCGTTCTTTGAGAGTAAATTCCTTTCGTTGCCACATCAATTTGCACGCCATTTACATCGATTTGAGCACCGTAAGCACGTTTTCTCTCTGAGGTTATTTAGGTCATCATCATCAATATGGCCGAAGCAAATACTGATAATCTCTTTCAGTTTAACTTTTAGTCCTGATCGGAACCAAGCTTAGTTACGTTATTGATAATATGGGCTACTTCATTTTAAATCTTTTAAGAGCATTTGCACAACGAGGAATAATCTTTTACCATGCCGCTCACAGATTTCTAGACGTCAATTAATTGCACGCTTCCTCGACATTCTTAATATAATTTTCTAATACAATGAATGCCTTCCATAATTTTTCATCTCCTGTAAACTTTCCTATTGCTTGTGAAAATGTTCTTCGCGGGTAATGTGCCTAGCAGGAAGCGATTATACCTCGATCTAATGGCTGGATGTCGGAAGTAGTATTACGTGGTAAAAAAATAGCTTTTACATTTTCGTACATATCATTCAAGATTGTTGAATCAGTAGGTGGTAATATCAAGAAGTATTTAAAATCAAAATTTAATAAAGTACAGTACTTTTCAGCTTCAAAATAAAAACAACTTTTAAAGAAATCCTCATATATATTTTTATTTTTCTATTGGATTTCCAATGAGCCAGGAGAACATTTTTAACCACACTTCTACAGGGGCGAGGATTTTGCGAATGATATGTAAAGCAAGACTTCATTTTACAGTCACCAGAAGCAATGCCACAAAGACAGTAAAAAAGCTATAGGTCCTTCAAAATTTTGTATCTAGATTGTGACATCTTTATTTTTTGCTAGAAATATTTCATTGGGCATTTTTTTCATAATAAGCTTGTTTTTATGGCATTAAATACTTGATTATCGGTATAATTTCTTTCTTCCGTGATCAGCTACAATTCACCAGAGAAATTAGCTGCTACTTCTTTTTATCGGAATTAGCAACTTCATCTTCTGCATAAAACTATGAATACTCGATTTCTTTTTCTAACCGATGAAACCACCATGAATTTGGAGAAGTATGTTTCTTTCACTACTTAGGTCAAATCCTTTTCGTCTTCTAATTTTTTTTTTTTTTTTTTTTTTTTTTTTTAAATTTTAACACATACAATGCTTTAATCTTTATAGTTATTTGAATAATAGGAAAGTGTTCCCATTACCATCATAAGATGGCTTCTCGTAGCTCGAAACCCACGCAAGGTCGATGCACTTTGCCCTAGTTGCTTATAATTTGCAGCATAATCTAAAACACAGCGAACTGTTCATTCATTTTGACTATATAATGAAAACTCGGTTCACGAATTTAATTAGTTCCTGAAGGCTATTCGTGAACCAAAATGTTTGTAAATCGAACCAATTTTCGCCACACGAATTAATGTAAAATGGATTAATTTGTTCTCGGACTGCAAATGACTGCTCATTTAAACTTTATAAGAGTACTCCGCGCACAAGATCGTAACCCAAAAATCACTGAAAATCATTGGTTATAAAACAAAACAGATAAATACATTATTAAACAAATCAAACAGAAAAAAAACAAATCTTAATAAATAACGTTTACTGTATTATCTGTACCAAGCACAGTTGACAGCATATATAGAAAATGATGAGATATTTTCCACTTATGCCGTTAGCTGTTATTGTTTGGATGTGAAATTCCCTTCCATTCTTTAGGAAGCATCTTCTTTTAACTTTTTTTTTTTTTTTTTTTTTTTTGTTTGTCTCTAAACGTCACTTTGCTTGAGACTCACGGGTGTCTGTTTTACTCCAAATCTGCCCAATATGGTTTGCTATTGCCTCTGTTTTAAAATGTTTTTAAACTGAGACATGACATTGCCATTGAGAATGCTTGTGATGTAGCTTGCTACTGTTTTACGAGAGTGAAATCTTTGCATGAAAACTTTGTATCATACCTTAATTTCCACAAATTTCGCAGCTTAAGGAACTGTAGTCATTTTTCTTTCTTCTTCTGAATACTTTTCTTCCAGAATCGGCTTTTATTGCTTCTTGAGTTGCAGTTCTTTCATGCTGAGCTCATTTTTATGATGTTCTAGTAACGTCTCCGCTTCTTCATTGTTAACTTTTAGCTCTTCTTGTATGCAGAACTCCTGTTCCTGTAAGTTACTTGCTGTCAGGCTTTGTTAATGAGAGCTAAGCAATGAAAAATATTACTAAAATTGCATTTCCAGAAAAAAAATCCTGAGTATTAATTATGTGGCACATGTTACCTCAAAACACTCTCGAAAATCATACTCGAGTGTTCATAATTCAAGACACCGTTCGCCATTCGAGGCGTTTTTTGCTCATAAGCCGAATTGTTTATGAAATAGGGCATTCGCGATCCGAAGTTTTACTCTAGTCCTTAGCAATTTTGACACTTGTTTCATTTATTTATTCAGATACCTAATTTAGCGTTTAAGATGATCATTCTAAATTTCTTTTAGATAACTGTACACTTGATATCATCCTTATTTTGTTTTCACATTAATTGTGAGAAATAGATATCCACATGTACTTTCGGCAAAGGTTGACACTTAGGAATGAGTGGTGAGCAGGTGCCATCGGATAAAAACGAAATACTATCTGGAGAGTACGGACTCAATATAATTATGATTGCATATGTAGTCGGCTACTTCTTTCATAACCGCGATAATTCAACTTTGGAATGCATTAACTGGAAATTTAACATCAGATTATAAACCGCAATAATTGAGGTATTCCTGTAGTTTACAAATGAGTATATTTTGTTAGTCTATTATGCCATCTGATGAGACAATTATTAGACTTTATTTATTTATTTTGTTAAAATCTATCAGAACATTTCGATGTTGTACTTCCACAAAATATCTTCTTTGGTAATATGTATTTTCACTGTATTGCTTATTTATTTATCTAATCAGATGCTCGCTTGTTAAGCATTCATCAACACTTGCCAAACTTATTGGTCATTTTTACTATCTCTTCATCAATAACTTTGTTTAGGATGCACCACACGGGCGACTAATATTACATCTATTAGAAGGGAGATAGACAAGTACTTTTTAAGGATTAGAATTCAGCAATATGGCTAGCCAGCTACGTTAACCATCAAAGTGAACAAGACAATTCATTGTATTATTATGAACTCTGATGTTCTTGGATTTTCAGCAACATTCTATAATTCCCCCATTTCACTATTTACTAACTTTCAAGATCCATGAAAAAAGTAACAAATTGCAAACATCTCGACGGTACAAGAAGGTTTATAATGCTGAAGGTTAAGGTTATGGTTGCAGAGAGTCAGATATTTACAGAAAGTTCTCATCAGTTATGATGCCTACTGAAACTTCGAGCTGTGGCTAAAACAAAATACCAAGACATCTTTACATTAAAATGCAAAATGAGTTGATCAACAGCATTTTAAAAAAAGGTTTCGTGCAAGTACAACAATTATATTTTGTATTATTAAAGCTTTCCAATTTATACATATTAAAAAATTCTATCGTCATATTTTAATACAAGTCCAGCTTTCTATGACTGTCATTATCAATATTAACAGCTAAAAATGGGAATTCTGAAACATAACCATAAACTAACTGATTGTGTAATTTATACAAAAATGAAATGCACACTTTATTTTTAAAAATGGTCAGTTGCATGTTAATCATCTTAAAAAGTTTGGTTAGATTGAAATGTTTATTATTTCCCAGATATTATAAGATTGTTTAAGTAAATTATAATAAAATATATTCAATATTTAGCATCATAAAAAATTACTTTGTCTTATAAAACCTGTTAATTTACATAAATGCATTAATACTTTTTCATACAGATAAATGCTACATAACAAGGCTGCAGACAATATTAATTTCTTAAGCTTATTATTACTGTTTTATAAACTCTATACCTTTGGTCTAAATAAAAGTATTAAATTTGCTAATATTTTTCCTATGTTTTAATCATATGTAAAATAGGATAACTAAATAGAGGTTTTAGCAGTTATTTCCCCTTTATAGATTTGAGCTTTGCCTCAGAAAGCAAATTGCAAAAAGTACATGAATCATTGCTCTATGACAATAAAAATTTCTCTCACTTCAAACTACAACAATTAAAACACAATAACACGCCGAATAAATACTAATTCAGAAGTCAAACAACAAAAATCAGCGTTAATATTTCAAAATTTTCACAGGACTAGTTTCGATGGTTTTACCGAACCACCATCCTCAGCTGCAAAACCACAAAAAGTGCTGTGAAAATTTTGAAAAATTAATGCTGATTCTTGTTGTTTGACTTCTGAATTACAACAATTAATAAATATGAAAATAACAAAATTCTAATAATTTTATGCTAATAGTTCAAAGGAATTATTAAAAGGTTTCTGAGATAAGAAAACCAGTCCTTAGTTTCTACCTTTATTAAAAATATTCAGCCACCAAAGGACTACAGGTGCATATGTTACCTATTATGAAATAAAGGAAAAATATATGCAGACAAAATATTTTAATAACTTTTTGCTTGCATTCAGAATCTAATGACAGTTAGCTATATATACAGATAAAAAATTAATTAACATTCTGTATCTAATACATGTCTTGAATGCATATACAACTGGTATCTAGCTCTTGACAGACAAAGTAAGTCAATATACTCATTAAGTTACTACTCATGTCAGTTAAACTTACCATAATAAGTAGTAAATATACTATGTGTCACATAAGGTAAAGGAAATTATTGCACCTTTGCTCTCCCACATTGATTATTCAGCACAGTATCCTTCTTTTTCTCTGATATGAACATCATTCTTACTTCAGTAGTTCTCAAGACAATATAGAAAAACATGAGACAGGAAATGCAAAGCAAATTGTCTTGACCTGTACATTCATTTCATGAACTAGAAAGCATAAGATCATCCTGTAACAAATTACAGGGCAAACAATCCTTTCTTGTATAGGAGATTATGGGATAAAAGCACTTTGAGAAAAAAAATAACGTAAAACCGATGTACAAAAATGTCTTCCAGGAAATAAATGAGATCACCAGCAGGCATGATGTGGAATTCGTGTTGGATTAAATTACTAATGAGCTACAAAGATATGTCTTGAATAAATTAGTGTTTCCATTATCTAATGAATGGGTGAAACCCATATGCTCCAATATATAACCAGTCTATAAGACAGTAGTGCAATCACTCACCAGTCATTCAATTGTTCCTGTATGAAATTGTGGATGGAAGTCCTACAATACAAGATAGTCAGGTTTGTGATGAGCAATGAAGATGCTATATGCTTTCAGCTTTTTAAAAGCTGAAGCTCATGTATCTCGAACTCGAACATATAACATGTACTGCACAAAGATTACACTGCGATTTTGAAGGTATCAAGAATTCCTAAATCAGATCCTAAACTTCATTGCTGCCATGAAAAATATTCTTATAAAGGTCCCTACCCAGGCAGCACGTCTCCAAAAATATACGTATAATTTTGGTGAAATAAGGGTATGGTATTTTTTGCACGTTACTTTTACGAAATTTATACGAATGAAAAAGACTGAAGTTACTGTTGACTCTTGATCGTTATTTTCCACACGTTATTTTTACGAAAATTATACGAATCCGAATGTACTGATAAAACTACCGCCATGATGGTATGTATATTTTATTCGTCACTTTTACGCATATTATACGAATCCGAATGTTCTGAAAGAAACTACTGCCTTTATGGTATATTTCATTCGCCACTTTTACGGATATTATACGAAGTCTAAAAAGATTGAAAATGAAGTTTATTAATTCAAAATATTTAGTGTATTTCTGGCATTTCACTTTGTTTTCCTTGTCCACGAACATGAAAAAAAGGGGCATTCATATATGAGGCTAAAATTTTTCTATAAATTTTAACATGTGAGCTAAATCTTTACGTGCATTTTTACAAAAAATTATATTTTCTTAATTCAAACATCTTCAAAATAACTTATTTATTTTCTTATATCAAATTTGTTATTTTTATTCATATCAACACTTACATTAATTTACACAATTTAATTTCTTTTATGAAAATCCTATTACCCATTTAACTGGAATAAGCTGTATATTAAATTTGTGTACTTACTGAGTTTGGTATAATACTCGCCTTATTTTATTTAGCAAATGTGGGCAATTAAATTGGAATAAGACTAGCAAATCTTTCATGTCCAGGAATAGAATAATAAATACAGCAGAAGATGCTCGAAAACGTTTAACTTCTTGAACAATAGTTTAATGTAGACCAAAGGATCATTAATTATAATCAAAGATATACTAATATTTTTATTTAATAATAATAATAATAATAATAACTCTACGAAATTGCAAGCTGAATCCTGATATTTTACATATATTTCAGTTCCTTTAATCTTTGTTATAAAAATCATATGAGGCTAATTTTTTTTATTTTGTTTAATGTACGGAAAAAATTATATAGCGATTTTAGTAATTTTTATATGAGGAAAAAATTAATAAATAATGTAAATAAATAATTATATTATATTTTATATTTTTCCTGAAACAGTTAAAGACATTCTTAATATGGAGATCTACAGAATAAGTACAAGGGTCCAGTTAAATGAACTCAAAATTTGCATAGTTAATTTTACGCTAACTTTTAAAAATTAACCGGATTTACGATTATACACTGAGCATGCGCATACACAGACATTTCTATTTTTCGTAGAAAAATTTAATTATTACCTTAATACAGAGATGCTGTGAATATAAATTTATATAATGCAAAAGTAAGTTTATTTCATATGCTAATTTAGAGGCTTTCTTAATATGTTTAATTATAAAGAAAAAAAAAAAGCGTTGCAATTCTTGTTCACTGACCAATGGCAAAGCAGACACTTTCTACTTCCGGTTGTGGCGGGATATTTGTGAAGTCAGCACTCAGCAATGGCGGTCGAAAAGAATGGTAAAGTCGCAAAGAATACTGTTTGTTCGTGGATTGGCGTTTGTGACTGAATCCATCGAAGTTACTAATTATTTGAAGAAAGTAAGTGAATATTTTATATTTTCGGTGTTTAATACTCGTACTTTCTTCACCTATATAAAATTTTATAAATAACATCTGTGTAGGAAATGTGGTTTTCCATGTGCCTAATGATTCATTTTCAGGATTTGGTACTGTTAAATTTTGCACTAGTCTGTTTCTTACTGTTTGTGTCTCACCTTTTTATAGTTATATTATTTTTACTCAAACGTTTTAATATTTATCTTAAAGCATACTGTAATTAAGCAGGAAATAGCTTTTAATGGAAAAAGAAAGGCAATATTAACATGACTAATTGTTCAGAAATCTGTTATGGAAATGTTATCTACCTTATGCCAAAAAATAAAGCATGTAACTTTCATTTATTTATGAAATTCAAAATTTTTTATTTGCTTAGTGTTTTCCCTAAAAATAATTTAATTTCTTATTTTTGAATTTAGTTTTATAAATTTGCTTTAATATATAATCTTTAACTCAAAGATATTGTGCTATTAAAAAAGGAAATTTTATGCCATAGAAACACAGGTACTTTGTTCCAAATCTGTGTTCATTTATATATATATATATATATATATATATACTGAATTTTTATGCACTTGTAATTACTGAAATATATCCTTTCATGAATGCATTTCTTTTTTGTTTGTTTGATTTTGTTGTTTTAAAAGATCTGCCATAGTTAAAGAAAGAAAATAAAGTAAGAATGCTTTACTTTCAGTTTTGAATAAATTTATTACTATTTACTGCAGCTTCAAGTTTCTCTAAACATAATTTTCGAAGTCAAAACTTGATAGTTATGTTGATTATTAGACTTGCATGAAAAAATTAGTATTTGATATAAAATACCTTAAATTATTTGAATTATATTTTACTAAATCATGTCTTTTGATATAACTAGATAGTTAAAAAAAATTAAAATTGTAAATGTGCAGAAATGCTTATATAAAACCAAGAAATTGTTTATATTTTTGTTGCTTTTTCCCTTGTAAATTAATTATATATATATTACAGTCTGGGGAGTCAGCACCCTGCTGAATTGTAATAAACGAGACGTCCAATCTACTAGACCATCAAAGATGCAGATTTGGATTTTCTATTTCATAGTTATTTAAATCATAATGGTATGTTTGTTTAAATTAGTACTGTTTATGAATGTGATAAAAATAAATTCTGATAAGCTAAGAAATGATTTATTTTTTATTAATTATGAACTGTAAATAATGTAACCAATTTTCTTCATAGTATTTACTAAAAAAATTTTTTTTTAAAGGGAGGTAGTCTTATTTATACAATTCTTGCAGAGATACCAAGAATAAAACATTTCAGGAATTTTCACTCAGTATATCTTGATGTGTAAAATCGTGTTGTTCAATGCCATATTACTTTTTCACAGGAAAGTAATTTTATTGATCTAACATCTGCATAAATCAAACTTTAAGAATGATTACAATTTCTAAGCTAACTTAGAATTTTCAGATTTAGAAAATGTATGTTTAATTTAGCATTAGTTTTCCATGGAATAGAAAAGGTTTTCAAAATGTTCAGTTGTTAGAGGGAAATAATATAAATGAGATTGTCCTGATACAGTTTCAGCTGGAAATGAAACTGAATTTTCGGATAGTGAAGATTTCATTTAAGAATTTTAATAAAACTGATTAATGTAAATCCTCTGCATTTAAAAATTCTAATAAAACTGATTAATGTAATTCCTATGATTCATGTAGGTATTCTTCTGTTATCAGGACCAGATTCAGAAATGTGTGTTTATATGCATGCATTTTTAAATGTAGGTGCTCGTGTGTGCATGTGTATGTATATACTTTACACATATATGCGCATACATGCATATACACATGCTTACATATCTACAGTGGAACCCCGAGATACGAGTTTAATTCGTTCCAGCATTCAACTGGTATAGCGAATTTCTCGTATCTAGAAACAAGCTTCCCCATTGAAAATAATGGAAATTCAGTTAACCCATTCCACACCCAAAAAAATATCAACATTTTAAAATCAAGTCAATTTTTCCTAATAAATAACGCTGGTAAATAATATAACAATAGTTTAACTTTGTTACTAACATTTTAACTCCTTCTCATTAATCCACACCAACAACAGCTTCTCAACATCTAGGAGTACTTTTATGGTGCTTGGAAGAAACGATAATTCCTTTGCCTACATCAGGTTTCTTAATTTCTTCCTGCTTCTTCAGAATAGTATAGATTTTCGATGTTGAAAGGCCGCAAGTCTTCGCCAATTCCGTCACCATGCTTATGTTTATCTATGATTGATTTCTTTCTTGATATCGACGGCCATGGCCTCCATATTTTTCTTTGCAGCACTATCTGAGGCAACAATCTTCTTGCGAGGCATCTTGAAATAATTATTTTCACGTTAAATGTCAAAACAATTAACTTAAAGTGCACAAACACGTATATAAAAGAACACTGAGTGATCTGTCGAGGGGATTCCCCGAGTTGAGCCGGATAGGGAAATGGTGCCACCCGTACCAACAGCCTGGCTCATTGCTCGTATTTTGCTCATACTTTCCTCGTATCTCGAGTTTTCATTGTACATTTCTGAATCCTGTCCTAATAACAGAGGAGTACCTTTGCCAGTATTGCAACAGAGCTAGAATGAATTATTGTGTTAAATATGTGGAAAATGCATGCTTAAAGTACTGTTATTTTCTAAAAATATTCTGTATGTCTATTTTTTACAAGAAGAAAAAATAGCTAAAAGCTGTTAATTTACTCGTATTTATTAGTCCAAAGGGGCTTTGTCCCTAAAGAACTATTGTTTTTGTTTTGCATTGGTTCACTATAAATATCTGTTTCACTTTTCAAACTGTTCCTACCAAATGTTAGTCCCTAGTGTGGGATTAATACTCTCTATCTTAGTGCCCTCTATAACCTATGTTAGGATTAACCTGTATAACCTACAAGGATTGCCAGTTTAGGCGAGATATCTAGGTAGTCATCATAATACGTACCTTATTTTTTATTATTTTTAAATTAAATTGAAAGTAAGAAACTAGTTTTCAAGAATGGAGTTAAACTAGATTTGCATTCAACTCTGGTTTATTGTGTTAATGATGTTTTGCTGTAACAAATATGAATTTTTTGTTTAAGTATAATAATTTAAAATGTTTTTTTCTAGAGAATGAAGTACTGCCACTAAGGTAAAGGTGCTAACTTGCAAGGTAATTTTCTATTATACATTAACTCAATCTTTATGTCCTGTTACAGATATATTGGCAGAAATAATGAAAACCTGACATTCAAAAAGAAAAATAATGTTGAATGTAGTATATTAGATGGTTAACTGTGGTTTGGCAGCTCATTAATAATCTTACACATATTGAGTACGAATAACTTTGACAATTACCGGTATTTTCAATAGTATAAAATTAGGCAAGAAAGCAGCTTTAGCTTAGCACCGATTTTAAATACAACTCTCTTACCAATATTGGTTTGACGAAGGTAAAATATAATTGAATTTAATAAGTTGGAAATACTGTCTGTCTTTCCATGAGTTAAAAAATAATTTCAAATAAAATTTCTTTTTTCAGTTTTTCATGTTATTTGTTTAATGTTATTGTAATCTGATTTATCACTTTTAGTCACATATTCCATCCCCCTTTGCACTATAGTATATAATTCAAAGGACTTATCAGTTTCAGCAATATTTTTTTTACCAGTATACATTTTTACCATAACTCTGTTTCTAAATCATATCCTGAAAAATTAAGGAGTAAAGTATACAAAGAAGGAAAATATGCAAGTAAATAATGGCATTTAGTGTGGTTTATGTGTCTAATATTTGTACTAGATTGTAAAAGTTATAAAATTCTGTTAGCTTTTTTAAATTGAGATGCTTCTTTGCACCCAAATGGTTAAAGCCCTAGTGTGACTTTGGTACTTTGATCTAACTTCTATTCTTAATAAATAATCCATCTGCATACAGTTTACTCAATTTCTGCCATGTGTAAGATAAACAATATTAGCTTTTTTTAAATATATCTTTTACAACTATTCCATCAGGTATATTTCTTTCATATTTTGCCTTAATTGAGTCATCCTGCTAATTAAGAATTTATTAAAGTTAATATGTTAAGTTTTTGTGTGTATAATTCATTTTAAGTATGTGCAAGTAAATGCATACATTAACAGTTACGTAGAATTATGTTTTGGGTATCAAATTCAGAAATTTTGGGGCTGTTTTTAGAAGATTTATTAATGATTTATACTATATTAATATTGGTAAAAAAATTCTGTGGCTTTTATATGAGAGTATATATTTTAAAATAGCTGCATGATATGGTAGAGGTAAAAAGCTTCATGTGGATCATAAATTAATATTATGTGGGAATTTTTCATTTATTTAATAAAGAAAATATTCAAGCCACAATTAAAATTTTTTCACTGGATTATTTGCATACAAAGTTTGCAGCAAATATTTCCTGGAACAGAAGTGACAATTTTTATTTTGCCAAGACAGGAAATTTAGTTAGTGTAAGCAGTAACTCTATTTTGAGATGTTAAACAGGAAGGCAAATTTTTGAGTTTAAATTGATTTTTGAAGGAAGACTTCATTTAGTCTTGCTATCATTCTGCGTGGCTCTTAACTCTCTTAACTTTTTTATGGTATTTATAATTTTATTGTTATTCAGCTTTCTGTTTGCTTAGAATGCACATGAATGTAGACTTGAAATATTTTATATTGCAAACTGAGATGCCATTGTTATCATAATTAAAGATTTTTGCTCTGATTTTGGAAGAATTTACTGATAATACTTTTGATTGCGTATTGGTTTCTAGTTTATTGAAATGTGTAAAATAGCCTGTTACTGCATATACGTGTATGTTAATGACATGTATATGTTTATGAAGTATTCTGTTATATGTATATAGTGTTGTGATTAGTTTTCTGCTTGCTCTTTATTTAAGAAAAAGTTATCTGTAAGAAAGCAAATATTCTTTACTATATGTAGGAGTAAAATTGAAAAGGCTAATGCAATATAATTAATACAAAATTAAGTTTTTTCTCATGTACTTAAATACTAAAGACTTTCTCAACCTTGCAGTTCTAAACAAATCTTAAGTATTTTTTACTTGAAATTATAGGCATTGTGTAAGGTATATAATTGAAGCTTACTGTGTGATAGTATGAAATTAAATTTTTAATTACTGAAATGTAAATTCTTAAATATGAAATACTCAGTGCATTTTATATTCATCTTTTAATACTTCAACTTTATTTAAAAACTGAAAACATCTGAAGTGTGAAATTATTACAAATTTTTCTTTTTCTTGTTTAGGAGCTGTTCTCAAAACATTGGGTGACAGAGAATTCACTTTTGCAAAAATCGAGCAGGATATTAAAGACAGCAAACTATAGAACAAATATGGCGAAGCTACATGAAGTCTATGTGGAATTTTATTATTGAAAAAAATATGCTCTTCAGATTTAATGTTAGTTTTTATTGTTTAACAGTAATTGCAGTTTTCGAATACCTGTAAAATAAACCTAATTCTTAAATTAATTTCATGTGTATTTCTTTTGCAAGTATTACAGTTTATAATACTTCAAACAACTTGAAATTTTATACTTGTTAATTTATGTGGGATATGTTCATAATAATTTTATAATTTAAATAACTCATTGTCATCATATGAGTATAATCTAAAATGCACAGCATTTGACAACAAATTAATAAAAAATTAGCCAACTTCTAATTGCTTTCTTTTGTCCAGTTGCCTCTTTTTAAATCATTTAATACCATAAAGCTATTTGATGAAAAAAAATAATTGGTATGTGCACATCAACATGTACATTTATAATGATGTTATAGAAAAAGTCACATGAGATAAATATTTAAAAACTTAAATATTCCTAAACAATTTAACTTTTTAAAATTTTATCTGGTATATAAGGTAAAATAAAGAACATATTTAGGTAATTTTGAATTTGCATAATTTTATGAAATTAACAGTTACATTGTAAAAGGGAACTTTTTAAAAATACCTCAAAGCATTTCTTTTGTAGAGGTGAACTTTTAGTACTGATCTAATATATTTATAAGATTTTAAACTGAAAAAGACAACAATAATAGATTACAAGATTGACTGATAAATGCAAAATTTTTACATATCATAATTATGTGTGTAATTAAAACAGAAGTTACTTGATTAACTTGCATGCAAATTAATATTTTCTTTAACATGTTTGGGATAAACTGAATTTTAATAAATAAATATGCATAGATTTGTGTATTATCTGAAGATATGAATGAAATATTTGTGACATTAAACATTCATCTTCAAGGAAAATAACAAAGTCAACTTGGTAAACTATTGGAAAAGGTAAGTTTTCTACAATTTCCTGGTCTATATTTAACAATTTTAAAATTTAGCACACTCATTCAAATAATCTAAACGTATGATGTTTTCTTTTGTGCTACATTCGTTTACTGAATTTGTTAATTAACTATATTGTATTTTAGATAGAAATTAACGTAGATATTCCCTGTACTTTACGGTACAAAAACTTATATATTTGATAATAATTGGCCTAAATCTTCCCTATGTTTTCTTTGCATATACAAATGACTTTGGTAAAAATTTAGTCCAATGTCTTCTCCTCTTTACTGTGTATAAGTGCACATTTTTGGTAAAAAATTTGCATAAATCTCCAATTACCTATTTACTGCATTTTTCATAAAATGTGCTTATTTTAATCTCTTATTTTTTATATAAATCTATGCAAAAATGTTCTGCATATTATGATTAAGGGATAAAATTAATATCAAATTTTTACATACCCACCTTTTAGGTATGTACAGCAATATGGAATATATATAACTGGAAAATTTAAATGCAAAAAAAATTGATTTCTATTCAAAAATTACATAACACTAAAAGGCTGAAAATCACTTTTAATATTTCATTTCAAAGTGACTACAAAATATGCAATAAATTTTGTAAACCTGAGTTCTATGTTTTAAATCAATTAATGCTATCGTTCATTTACATGGCATAAGAAAATGTCCTTCAGAAAAGCAAATAATTTATTTAAAGTGTTATTTAGTAAACAACTGTTTGCTACAGTTTTTTAGTAAATTTAAATTTATGAAATGAATTTAATAAACAAAAATGCAAATGAACGATGGCATTAATTGATTTAAAACACAGAATTGATGTTTACTAAATTTATTGCATATTTTGTAGTCACTTTGAAATGAAGCCTTTAAGTGTTATGTAATTTTTTAATAGAAATTTATTTTTTTTGCATTTACTAGTGCATTTAAATTTTCCAGTTATATATATTCCATATTGCTGTACATAACTAAAAGGCAGATATGTAAGAATTTGATATAAAAATTATTTTACCTTTTAATCATAGCATACAGAAAGTTTTCGCATAGATTTATATAAAAAATATGAGATTAAAATAAGTACATTTTATGAAAAATGCAGTGAAAGGTAAAGATTTATGCAAATTTTTTACCAAAAAATGTACATTTATACACAGTAAAGTGGAGAATACATCGGATTAAATTTTTACCAGTCATTCGCATATGCAAAGAAAACCTAATATATACGTTTATATACAGTAAAAAATCGGGGAAATTTACGTAAATTTTTACTAAATATATACGCATACGTGAAGCAAAAATTTGAGATTTACGTATATGCGATAAATATACGTAAATCCCTGAAATTTACGTATATTATACGTAAAAGTTGCGAATGAACAGTAGTCTCTCGCGTAAATATACCTAAATTTTACGTAAAATATAATATAACGTAAAAATATATGTAATATAACGTAAAAATATATGTAAATATTTAGTAATTGCCACTGGGCACTTTTTATGATATTTTTACGTTCAACTTGAACGTTTTTTATACGAAAGGCCATTCGTAAATTGCACGTATTTTTCTCGTGCAATTTACGAATGCATGCTGCCTGGGTAGTTCCAAAAGGTATATGGGCCGTACCTGCCAGAATGCTCCATTATACTGGGTGGGATCTGCGGATCAAATGCACAATTTTCTTATATAAAAATTTAAAAAAAAAATTCTTTGTAAGATTCAACAGAAACAGAAGCCATCAGGCATACCAAATGTACAATAACAAAGGCTTTGAGTTAAAGCTTTTCACAGTGCATGTTAGGGAAAGTACTAGCCTGAAGTGATTAAGAGTTTGGAAGGAATTGATCTCTTAGAGGGAAAATTTTGATGGATTTGTTAAAGATAAACTGTAACAAATTTGGACTAATTGCAACAGACTTGGAGCAAATAGTAACAATAAAATTGGCCATATTTAAAAAACATTTGATAATTATTATCACTTATAGTGACACTGAATGATATCAAATAATTTATAGTAAAAAAAAATTGTTTAACTAATTAACATACAATCAGTCTTCATCAGATTTGGAACATAAACAAATGACAGCTTGTTTTTCTCACATTTAACATGTGTCTACATTTTGCAAAGTAAGCATTGCACTTACTCTTCTTCTTCACAGTCATTGCAAGCACATTCACAAAATTGAAATCACTTCAATATCACTGTTTTGGAATCTGTATCCGAATTTAAAATTCTTTTCTTCACCCATTTTATCACTTCATTTTTTTTTTCGATTTTTTTTTCTCTTCCTTTTTTATTTTCTCATTAAGTATCTTTTCACATTCTTTTTCTGATGCTTCCTTTTTTTGTATTTTGGGGAAGAAAAAATAATATAGAAAAAAATATAAATATATAGAAAAAAAGTAATTTCCATGTTAACATTTAAAGAAGAAAATCTAACAACATAAAACAAAATCTAGGGGCAAGTTATTGCTACAATTGGCCCCGAGATTTTGTTACAACATATCTTTCACATTACTTTGGACATTTCTGTTGATTTATTAAAATCCATTGCTATAGTAAAAAAATTAAACCTAATACGTAGATAAAATAAATAAGTAAGACTATGGCAAAAAAAGATCAATTAATTTACTTTAAATCAAAATTTCTGAATTTTTTTTCCCATTAACTAGCTAAAACAGAGAACATGCATGCAGCCTCAAACTACCCATTTTGGCAGTGCGCTGACTGTGTTTATATAATAGTGCATACCATAAAAATAAAAATTTAATGAAAATTCTGATTGAACATTAAAAAAAAACTATTTTGCATAATGTGTACGTTACTACTTGCACCTGTTATAATTAGCCCCTAGCTCTTCTCTTAGACATTGAATTCACAGAGTTCATGAAATACTCAAAATCTTTTGCACAATAATTTGAAAGCAGAAATAATATTAGAAATAATTGTTTACAAGGAACATTTTTCATACCATCAAGCAGAGTACCAAGATTTAAGAAATTCAAATACTTCACAATTATTTTATGATGAAAGGAAAATATTCAATAAGTAATGAAAAAATTATAAAAATCAGGGTTTTGATGAATTCAATGCAAAGATATGATCAAAAGAAAAGTCTAAAATTGCAACCCAAAAATAAAGACAAATCCAACAAATATTATACAAACCTTACTTTTTAGTGAATGAATTAATATTTGTAAACAGTTATAAATATAACAGATATCAAAATATACACAATACATGGAGTTTCTAAATTACTTTGGTTTTCTACTCTTAATTGACTTTTAATTAATTTAAACTCTAGTCATTTACTTGCTCTGTCTCAAAATTCTACTGTTTAAATTTAAATTTCTTTTTTTGTAATTCACAACATTTGATTTTACTTTTGATTTTGAATTTTACTTTAACCCTTAAACTTTTACCAATGCTGGATGAATTAACTGAAACACTAGTAAGGACATAGGATTGTTTTTAATCCTATACATTTCTTTCTGCAGAGAAAGAAAAAAAAAAAAAAAAAAATGTGGAGAAGAGGATATATAATATCTAATCAACGAATCCAAATTTGACGATAAGTTAGCGCCGATCATTTTAGTTTAGCTAGATGTGGAGACGAGAATTTCGCGAGCAAGTAATAGTTGAAAATAAACTGCACTTTTGACCAGAATCGGAAAAAAATCCCATCAAATAACCGAAACTATTACATTATTAGAAGAAATGACAATGAATTCTTCAATCTTTACACATTTAGTTAACCATAACTTCCTGTAAGTGAATTATATATCAATACATGAATGTGCACCAAGTATTACCATTAGCTGATTTCGAATATATAATGTCTTTCTAGTTTCTTGCAATAAGAATCAAAACTCTACATATTCTTCCTGTTGACATTTATGATTTGTTAAGTTGGACAAAAGTTTCCAGATTTTATCAATAGCTCCTAAGCTGAATATGAAAATAAAATTAAAGATATCTTACTTTTACATCTGGAATATGCAGATTCAACGTGAAATCCAGTTCAGTAGGAACGCGTCTAGTTTTACCAGTAATATAGCGGTTCATATCAGCAATAGCAGAAGGCAATGATATACTGAATTCATTGCTATCTGGATACATGCTACTTAGCATTTCAATTTCAGATAATTGCAGTTCAAAATTGTAAGAGAGTACAGTATCCTCACTTGCATTTACTTCCATAACATTCATTTACGTAAACTTCATAAATATAATTTTATATCTTTATAATTTAAATACGTTAAATTAATTTGCAAATGTATAAATAGATATGTATTTATTTCTTTATATGCACCGCAGACAAGCACAGATTTCTCTGCCATACTCAACGTAAACAAATATCGCACTAACTTGCCACGATAAATGTAAACAAATACAATAATTTTGCAACGCAGCTTGAAACAATTTCGTTTCCGTGGTCTTGGATTTGGATGCATTTAAATGCAACTCACTTTGTAAAAAAAAAAAAAAAAAGTTTATAAAAACCGATACTAAGAGTATGTTAAGAACTTTCTTTGAAATTCAATGCTTCATGAACGTCTCTAAAATTTTTTAGTTTAACACATATTTTCGTTTCTTTCAGGAAGATGAAGCAGAATTCGTAATTTGTCAGAAGTTTTATAATACTTTAAAACTAAATGCAAATAAAGTAATAAAGTAAATGCAAATAAAGAATGTTTTGCAGTGTTTCTTTGAATTTGTTAATATTTAGACTGGTTATATATATAAATAGATATAACTATTATTATTGTTTGATTTCTGCGTATAAAGACTTAAAGAATGCAAAACGAGCCCGCGTGCTAATGTTTTCTATATCTACGTCGAAATAATTTGTGAATTTTAAATAACAGGTTTTATAGTGTAATTAAAGGAAAGAAACATATGTGTTTAAAAGTAATTCAACATTTAATTATAGTTGTTTTGTCTTAATATTCAAAAACATAATTTTATAGAAGCGTGACCAGAAATAAAAGTTATAGCATATTTGCATGTTATTATCAAAGAATTATCTGTCCATTTAAAATATGCCCATTTGTACGAAGTGTGAAAAGAATCCTGCTACAGTGAAACGCCCGAAAACAGTAAGTATTTCTGTGAAATTTCGTGAGTTTTTGTACTACGAGTTATGGGCATAATTTATTTTAAAGATTTAGGTTGTTTAACTGCAGTGATTTTTGGGGGGGGGGGTAAAACAGAGGATCGCCTAATTATATAGTGCGTATCGATGTGTACATGGACAAAGTCAATTCTGTTCTCAACTATGATGTTTCTGGAAATGTAAATAGAAAAAGGCCAATGGCTGTGTTAAGACACATCACTTTGCATTGTTTTGTATTATATAATCTTTGTATTGTATACTCAGTTAATCTGTGTTCCTAATGATAATTAGCCGCACTCTTACCATGTTATACCTCTTATGTTCCTTTCCATTTATGCTTTCTCTTCATTACTGCTATTATTATGACACACTATTACTGGCATATCTTTGTAAACCTGCTTATCTGTTGCTTCGCACATAACTCAATGCCTCACAGCACCTTCTGCCTTTTTTGGACTTGGTGCAGTGCTGATGATATTGAGCTGAGCATTTTTTCGTGTTCACAAACATCGCTTGATGGACTATGACATTGGACTCTATATTTTACTTGACGTGATTTTATTCCTTTCCTCCATATTTCATATGGACTTCACCGAACCACAAGAGAATTATGAACTCACATGTGTTCGAAAATCAAATGTTGTGTTATACTGGGAAAGCGAAAGCATCGCGTGAACCCAAGAGAGCTTCGGTATCGTGCCTGAACCGAAGAGGGAGTGCACAATGCCAAGTTTGTGCAGTTCTCTGATGTTTTCTTAAGTGAAAATAGGTTGATGTGTACATGGATACCGAGTTTAAACAATTCTTTGACTTGATATTTTCAAAGTGGCAATTTTGAGAAATGCACGAAGCAGTGGGTGATTCTGCACTTTCCCTTTTTTGCTTTATTTGTGCAATTTTGAAATTAAAATGTTTAGATAGAAGACTATCATAGAATTGAGTTTCTTGTAAGGATCAACACTGTCAGTGGCTCAGCTGATCCGCAGGATAGTTAGCCAGATTGCATTGCTGATGGAACCAACTTTATAACTTATGTTGAGAACTGAGAACTTTCTTCTTGGGTCTGACTTTGTACTTCAGTAAACGACATAAAGATATTGGAATTGTCATATTAAGTGATGTTGAAAGGTGGGCATTGGTTCTGTGGTTTACCCTTCCACATATGAGCACAGGTGAGTGATGGCTGAAGTATTTAATTGATACAAAACATTGCTGTTTCCTGAGATTGTCTTTGATCAAGTGCAATCTAAATGTCAAAGGCTATTTGGTAGCTCAGTTAAGTGTGTGCAAAGTCATGCAGCATAAGATGCATATTGCTATTGTTTCGCCTTACGAAATGCTGGTCAAGCAACCACAGTTCCACTGGAAAAGTGTGAAGGAAGAAAACAGAGTTCACACATTGCAGTATTAAACAGACGTATGATATACATATGCACTGAATGTAAATAAAATGTAGAATAGAAAGAAAGGAATGCTGTCAAGTGCAGCACACAGCATTTACATATATTAAAGCACACTCATCCGAATGAAGAAGCAAACTTAGAAGTGTTGATGTTGTAAAAATATTGATTGTACAGAATGTTGAATCTGTATCTTGATAATATGATGTTATTTATTAAAAAAGACAGGGTTAGGTGGAGATACTATGCTTGTAAGAATCAACGTCAGAAAAGGCAGTTTGTTTGAGAACTGTTTTTCTTTCCCTTCACAACTGCCATAAGATTAATTTATTTAGGATCGATGCAATTGACATCTGTGGTGACCTGCCTTTTACAACTCAACACTGCCAGTCTGATAACTCATAGCAATGAAAAACAAAATAATGTTTATTCTATTCTTAATATAGATACCAAAAAAATTTAGTTGATCTTTACAATATGGTAACTGATAGTTTGGCGACATTTTGGAGGCGATAAAGGTTACTACCTGGGACTTTGTTATAATGTGAGCAGTACTCAGTTCCGATTACGCATTATTTTGTGTGGGGGAAATGAGAGATCATGGGATATGCCATGTGATATTAATGGACGAATTACTGTTCTTTAATCGGGAAAAAATCTGGCAATTTTGTATTTGGCTTTATTCTGTGTTGTGTGAAATAGTGTTTGTGAATTTTTGTATCCCATGGCCGTAACTAAAGTGAATTCGAAATGGGTATTTAGTGGTATTGAAAAGGATAGTAATAAATGTTTTTTAAGGTTGTGCGAGAGAGAAATAAAGATGTTTTATTATGTTATTTATTTTACCTGGTATCTTGCTTTGAAAGATAAGTATGATTTTAAAGATTCTGAAACAGAAGGAAGAAAAGTGTATCCGCCACGTAATAAAGATTCTGAAGAAGATTAGGTAAGTTAGTATTTTTAATTATTTGAGGATATTATTTTTATGCATTGTTGTAAATGTAAGGTGGAAAGGAATTTGGTATTATTGGGAAAATTGTTATTAACAATGATTTAGTTTAAAGTAATTAGGATTGTAAGGTAATTTTTATTAATTTAATGTATGTGCTCATTTATATTTTAAGTAGTGTTTTTGAATTTAATTATATTTTAATGAAATGATAGTTATTTTGTGAATTTTATGTTTGTAGGAATTTGGTATACGTTTAAGTTGAAAGAAACGTGCATGGAAATAATTTAAATATTTGATATTAAGTATTTGTAATGCTTGCGGTATGAATTCGTTGGTGACGTGTATAATGTAATAGATGATTTAGAGGTAAAAGTTTTTGGATATTCTATTTATTTTATATGTGGAAATGTTGATATTTGTAAAGGGTAAATACGTTTTCGCGATCATGTAATTTCATATATGTTCTTTTTACCGGGTTTAAAGATTGAGAAAATTGTCATGTATTTTCGTGAAATTTATTAATTTATGAGAAAAAAGCAGTGTACATGGATATAGTGAAGAGTGTGCGCAATGCCATTTTTGTGCAATTCTGGGATGTTGTTTTTTTAAGTAAAAATAAGTCGACGTGTACATGGTTTAGTGATATTGTAATGAAATGATAGTTATTTTGTGAATTTTATGCTTGTAGGAATTTGGTATACGTTTAAGTTGAAATAAACGTGCATGGAAATAATTTAAATATTTGATATTAAGTATTTGTAATGCTTGCGGTATAAATCCATTGGTGACGTGTATAATGTAATAGATGATTTAGAGGTAAAAGTTTTTGGATATTCTATTTATTTTATATGTGGAAATGTTGATATTTGTAAAGGGTAAATACTTTTTCGCGATCATGTAATTTCATATATGTTCTTTTTACCGGGTTTAAAGATTGAGAAAATTGTCATGTATTTTCGTGAAATTTTTTTAATTTATGAGAAAAAAGCAGTGTACATGGATATAGTGCAGAGTGTGCGCAATGCCATTTTTGTGCAATTCTGGGATGTTTTTTTAAGTAAAAATAAGTTGCGGTGTACATGGTTTATGTGTATGTGTTATTTTGAAAAATGCGTAAGGAGGATGGTATTATGCAGTTTTTCCTAATTTTGCAGTGAATATTTGTCATGATTAAGCAGGTTTGTTTGATAAAATTTCTAGCATAAGTGTAATTCGGCTAGTAGATTGTTGGAAGAAGTTTTCAGGAGATAAAAAGAAAAGAAATATGTCTTTACTTCGTGAAGACAAAATGGCGGCGGGGGAAAAAAAATAGAGGGTTGCTGTAGGAGAGTTGGTCGCGAAAATTTCCCCAAAAAATCGCCAAGTTACCATAATGTAAAGATCAACCAAAATTTATTGTATTAATGATCTGTTTTTGTTACCATAGTTGCTTGTCCAGCTATGTTTTATTTATTATTTAAATTATAATAATATTTATTATAATTTAATAATAATATTTATTATTTAAATAAATAATATTTTATGATTTTTATTTTGTTATGAAATAAAAGCATTTATTTGACAGCTAAATAAATGCTGTGTGTGAGGATACTTAGGATAGTGATACTTAGATATATTTAGGATACTTGTGTGAGGATAGGAAACTAATATAGCAACGTTTTATATGGCCTAGCATGCAAAAGGACATAGCCAACTGGACGCGTTCGTGCTTGGAGTGCCAAAGATCTAAAATTGTCAGACACACCACCAGCCAACTTAAAAATTTTAATTTGCCTTCATCTCGCTTCAGTCACATGCACCTTGAATTTGTCGGGCCATTGTTGCCTTCTAATGGATATTCCTATATTCTTACTTGCACTGATCAATTTACTTGCTGGCCTGAAGCCGTTCCTTTAGTAGATATTTCAGCTGATATGGTGGCAAAGGCATTTTACACCATTTGGAGTTCCAGAGCAGATTTCTAGTACGCATAACTACATTATACCAGGCAAATATATAGATGCAAAAATATTAGGTTTATTGATAAATAAACTGCTTAATCATGACAAATATTCACTGCAAAATTGGGAAAAAGTGCACAATACCATACTCCTTACGCGTTTTTCAAAATAACACATACACATAAACCATGTACACGCCAACTTATTTTTACTTAAAAAAACATCCCGGAATTGCACAAAAATGGCATTGCACACACTCTTCACTATATCCATGTACACTGCTTTTTTCTCATAAATTAGAAAAATTTCACAAAAATACATGACAATTTTCTCAATCTTTAAACCCGGTAAAAAGAACATATATGAAATTACCTGATCGCGAAAACGTATTTACCCTTTACAAATATGAACATTTCCACATATAAAATAAATAAAATATCCAAAAACTTTTACCTCTAAATCATCTATTACATTATACATGTCACCAACGAATTCATACCGCAAGCATTACACATACTTAGTATCAAATATTTAAATTATTTCCATGCACGTTTATTTCAACTTAAACGTATACCAAATTCCTACAAACAGAAAATTCACAAAATAACTATCATTTAATTAAAATATCACTAAACCATGTACACGTCGACTTATTTTTACTTAAAAAAACATCCCAGAATTGCACAAAAATGGCATTGCGCACACTCTTCACTATATCCATGTACACTGCTTTTTTCTCATAAATTAGAAAAATTTCACGAAAATACATGACAATTTTCTCAATCTTTAAATCCGGTAAAAAGAACATATATGAAATTACCTGATCGCGAAAAAGTATTTACCCTTTCCAAATATGAACATTTCCACATGTAAAATAAATAAAATATCCAAAAACTTTTACCTCTAAATCATCTATTATATTATAAACGTCACCAACGAATTCATACCGCAACCATTACAAATACTTAGTGTCAGATATTTAAATTATTTCCATGCACGTTTACTTCAACTAAAACGTATACCAAATTCCTACAAACATAAAATTCACAAAATAACTATCATTTCATTAAAATATAATTAAATTCAAAAACACTACTTAAAATATAAATGAGCACATACATTAAATTAATAAAAATTACCTTACAATCCTAATTACTTTAAACTAAATCATTGCTAATAACAATTTTCCCAATAATACCAAATTCCTTTCCACCTTACATTTAGAACAATGCATGAAAATAATATCCTCAAATAATTAAAAATACTAACTTACCTAATCTTCTTCAGAATCTTGATTACATGGCGGATACACTTTTCTAATTCATTCAATAAAATTATTGAAAGATTTTTTCTGCGAATTTTTCCTCCATACTTCCTCTGCTAAATAAAAAGCAAACTTCTCTTTATCACAATGCCTAAATACCCATTTCGAATTCACTTTAATTAGGGCCATGGGATCCAAAAATTAAACAACACTGTTTCACACAACACAGAATAAAGCTAAATACAAAATTTCCACATTTTTTCCCGATTTCCCCCCTTTTCCGATTAAAGAACCGTAATTCGTCCATTAGTATCACATGACATATCCCATGATCTCTCATTTCCCTCACGCAAAATAATGCGTAATCGGAACTGAGTACTGCTCACATTATTACCAAAGTCCCAGGTAGTAACCTTTATCGCCTCCAAAATGTCGCCAAACTACCAGTTACCATATCGTAAAGATCAACCATTCATGCCTTTTTTTCGGGGTTTGTGCATGGGTTCAAGACTACGACCGTCGGTTTTTGTATAGCCATGTCAATAAAGCATCATACTCGCAGTAATAAACAAAATTTTCATTCACAGATTTTAGGACAGGTAAGATAAATGCCTCATGGTGCAAAATATTAGATCAGTATGCCATCCAGCAATATTGGATATAAATAGTACCAGATCAATTAATACCATTAATATAAATTCAACAGGCCATCTCCAACATGGAAAATGCAGTTACATTGTCTTGAATTTAATAAAAAATTTGGCTATTTAACAGAAATGTGTTGCACTGCCCAAATTAAAATATTTTAAAGTGTGTTATCATTCAGCAAAGTGTAAAATATTTAATTTTTCATGCAATAACACACACACATCAACATGTGTGTTATTGCATTACACACATTTTCTTTGCTTTTGAAACTGCATTTGTAATAGTCTTCATAGAGCATTACTTTTGCTGTGAAATCAATTACGCCACTAAAGCAAAAATTGGTTACTCAATTTGCACCTTAAGGATGATTTAAAAAAAAAAAAATGGCATCAAGAGCTTCAGAAACAAACTCGCAATGGGAGAAAGGCTGGAAAACTTTCAAGTACGTAATGCTCATGCCTATTTGTATAAAACAAACGAGCTAAGGAAAGCAAGAATGTAAAATATTCGAGTACGCACTGCTCGATCTAGACGAACACTGCACGCTGATTTAAATCTTGGTGCATTCCATTATGATGCTAATTATGACTACAGTCTTCATCCAAGTATGGTCGTTGGACAGATCGATAAATTGTAATGTATTGCAGAGCCTTCAAATTTAAGAATGAAGCACCAGGACTGTTGCTATGGGAGTAGAAAAGTGAAACTGCCCGCACCAGATGAAAAAAATATATTGTGTATCTAAAAGCATTTCAATAAACAAAATTAAAACACTTTCTTTTCTTTAAGTAGCACTACAACGCATAGAGGGTAACAACTAGCTATCTCCATGCTTTTCACATGGTCAGTTGTACATAGCTTATTCAATGGTAGGAACTGGAAAAAATTTGTACATTTTTACTCCTGGTGGTAAAACTAGAAATACTGTACATCGCACACCTTTACAATAAAAATTCTTTTAAGTGAATTGTCTTTTTTTAATAAAAATAAGTTATAACAGATGAAAACACACTCACCTGATTTTGTTACATCAAAGATCAATAATTAGAGAAGGATTACAGTGGTGTCATTTTCTCTGTTGTTAGATACATTACTCTCAATCTAACTTAACTGGCATCAGGTACTTCCGCTAGTAAATAAATAAAGCAAATTCTTTTAACATCCCTCTACTTTTGAAAGATTCAGCATTCACACACACTTTAAAGAACCAACTATGCACAAAAGTTGAGGGCCGCCTGTACATATTAACATGACCACCTTAGTAGAAGTGGCCAAAATTTCAGAATGGGCAACTCTGGTAACCATATATGCAGAACAATTCTTCTGGTAACTATGCTCATAACAATCCTTCAGACAAACAGCAACAACATTTTTGTATGCATTTGTAGTATTCTAGTTCCAATGGTTTTTTAGACAAACCATGATATTTTTTGCCTTAAACTTAGGGTTAAAGTATGATCTTTTGAAATTTGCCAGCAATGGAAAAAACTGCAATAAAGCTTTTGTGGGAATACAGAATTTTGCCAAAAATTTTCTAAAAGGAACAATGATGAAATGTGCTTCATAGACAGCCACTCTTGCCAAGATTTGTTTGAAGCCGAGTCTCCACAATTCTGCTTTTTTTTTTTTAAGCGAAAACAGATAGCTATATAATTCAGAGAAGAATATCATAAAAAAATTACAGAAAGATTTGAATAAAAATAAGTGTTTGAAAAGTGCTTTATTTTTTAGTGTATCACATAATCATTATTTAATTAAAGTTTGTGTTTTAAATTGCTAAAGTATGTGTTCTTTTTATTTAGTGATAATGTTTACCAACATACTGTAACTATTGACAGTTTGGATATCTTTCTTCAAAAAAAGGCCACCAACTCGTACCTAGTCAGTAACTTCGACTTGTACCTGTGTGTTACCCTGTAAAAAACTACTAAATTGCATTATGATGATTGGATTAATATGCAAGTACCTACCCATATTTTATTTATCAATAAACCTAATATTTTTGCATCTATATATTTGCCTGGTATAATGTACTTATGTGTACTAGAAATCTGAACTCCAAATGGTGTAAAATGCCTTTGCCACCATATCAGCTGAAATATCTACTAAAGGAACGGCTTCAGGCCAGCAAGTAAATTGATCAGTGCAAGTAAGAATATAGGAATATCCATTAGAAGGCAACAATGGCCCAACCAAGTCAAGGTGCATGTGATTTGTTTGATAAAATTTCTAGCATAAGTGTAATTCGGCTACTAGATTGTTGGAAGAAGTGTTCAGTAGATAAAAAGAAAAGAAACATGTCTTTACTTCGTGAAGACAAAATGGCGGCGGGGAAAAAAAATAGAGGGTTGCTGTAGGAGAGTTGGTTGCCAAATTTTCGCCAAAAAATCGCCAAGTTACCATAATGTAAAGATCAACCATGCATGAATGTTTGTTAAGTATATAGTAGTTTATTTGCAGCATAGTATGCTCAAATATTACCAAATAAAGAATCTTCTTCAGACTTTTATTTTATTTAAAATATAAAATACTGTCAAATTAAAAGTCTTCTTGAAAGGCTGGTGGGAGACTCTCATATCCATTCCCAAGGGTGTAACTGACAAAAATTATATTTTCACTTTTTTTCCAGGGTCATACTGTTTGCAAAGATTGCTTCTTTGAAGTCTTTGAAACTGAAATCCATGAAACTATAATTAGAGGCAATTTATTCAAAGAAGGTGAATATGTTGCGATTGCGGCATCAGGAGGAAAAGGTAAATATAATTTAAAATAGCACATTTATGTTCTAAATTAATTGTCGTTTTATAAATTTAATTCATTAAAAAATTACTGAGGTAAAAATAGAGGTACTTGTTGATTTTACTAGTGATGAGCAATTAATCACTAAATTTAGTGATGTTTATCACTAAGTGATATGGCAAAATTGTAACTGCAACCAAATAAAATTTTTTTTCATATTCTATACTTTCATAATAATAATAATAATTTGCATCTGAACTTTAAAGTTTTTCTTCAGATAGTGTGTCTTCACATTTGCAAAACAAACATACATTCTCATAAGCTAAAAATCAAACTCAAAAACGAAGAAATAAGAATTTGAAAGCATTTTCAAAGGTGCCTGCTCTCCCGATTTATGACCATACTCCCACCAACCTGATTTGTGACCTATTTCTCCTCACTTTCTCTTATTTGTAAAGTTTCTCATGATTTTTATGTAGCTTGGTTTCATTATTTGCATGCAGGGAAGTGATTTTCGGCATCTGAAAGCACATAGTTTTTCTCTAGATTACATATAAAAGAACACTAAAGTCATTCTTTCAGTTACACATGATGGTGTGCTTTTGCTATGTGTGTGAGAGTATATGTGTCCGAAAACATTCCATTCAGTTCTCCAATGAGCTTCAAGTGCTACTTCAGGTCATCTGGCATATGATTTGGACCATGATCACAAAGCAAGAACGAGGTAGTTATTTTGTTTGTCTTTCCGCTAAGTGCTCCGAGTTACACATGCTTTCAAGAAATAATTTAAGAAAATGTATCCTTTATCTTAGTTATGTCTGAAAAAGGGGAAATACTCATATTCTTTTCGAAAATCATAACCAGATAATGGTACCAGATGTAAGAATCATAACCTTCTATTATTTCGTTACGGAAATACATTTGCAGTATGTACCATTTGTCATTCTGCTTTTTCGATTTTGCACGATGGAAGGGACAGTGTTCTTAAACATGTGCAAGCACAAAAACACAAGGACCACATGGGTTGTATTGAAAAAAATTTAAAAATTAAAATTTGCTGTGGAAACAAAGGACTAAAAATTTATTAACACAGAATGTCTGTTCTCTTGACTTTTTTACTGGAGCACAACCTGCCACTGAATGCATCAGATCATGCCTGCAACTTTATTTAGAAAAATGTTTCCCAGTAGAGAAATAGCTAAGAAATACTCAAATGCAATGGTAAAAATGGTAGAAATTATTAGAGAAATGCATATAAAATATAAATCTTCAGGTATTGATTGCATTAAAACGATTCCATTCTGCCTCTCCTTAGGTGAAATAATAATAGTGATTCAAAACTGTATCCAATTGTTATTTCTTTCTTTAACCCTAGTGTTCAGAAATTGAGTGTAATTTTTGTCCCCACTTTAGTAGGAGATTTGACAGGCTTTAATGTAGTGTAGCTAATTATTAAAAAGGAAATGTAGTTCTATATAATTGCTTAGCACTTTTTGTCGACAGCACACCAATAATAGAAGACTTTAAGATTTCTGTTATATGCATCTTAAAAGAAAATTCAGATTTGCAAATTATGAGGTGCATCTACCACCACCTCTTAAATTTAGCAGCTGGAAAAAGGGGCAGCTTCTTTACCAATAATTATGAATGAATACATTGTTGATATTTATTATTGTTTTAAAATTAGTTCTAAAAGGAAGGAAGAATTGAAGAACCTGCTTCTTACAATTTTTAAGGAAGAAGTAAAGGCTTCTGAAGTTAAGATAAAAAGCTCTTTGAAAGTTATAGAATACTTAAAGTAAATGGAGCTGTAGTAACTACTTTCACTGCTAAAAATAAATGTGAGAAAAATAAAGTAATTTCTGCTCCTATTAGCAATTTAATTGGCAATTCTCAAAATAATACTACAAAAATAAGCATAAAACTGATACAACGCTCTGAAAATTAAAAAAAAAAAAAAAAAAAAAAAAAAAATTTCTGGAGAAGGGAAACATTTTTTGATCTAAATGCTTTTTTGCTGTGTAAATTTTTTGTTTTTGTTTTGCATTTTTAGCTTAAATTGGGTGTTCAAGATGTGGTTTTTTGAATTGCGTTTTTAAAAACATTTTAGGCTTAAAGTTCGAAATATAGACAAAAAATTTAGATAGTAATATTAGGGCATGGAGTTTCTCGCCAGTTCCATAATTAATTATATTTTTTTCACTCATTACTTAAAAAACTGCTGAATCATAATTACACTTTTTATCTTTTTTCATAAAAGTGAAAATTTTCTTTGGATTTTTTCATTAACTAAAAAGGTTGCACTGCAGTGATATCTTGGAATCCAAGCTTAATCCATTCTGGAATCCTGTTTGAGCTCCAAGACAATTAAAAATATAAAAACTTTTATTTAAGGAGTGATGAAAGCTGGAGGAGAGAGATTATTGCTTAGGACATGAGTCATCTTCCATAACATCACCGGAAAACTGCATTTCTTGTGGTACTGATATCTGCATTCTTTGTCGTTACATGCTGTTTGCTAAGTTACCACTTTTAGGAAGGTTGAATCACTGGTTCTGATGCCTTTTGAGAACTCATGTTTCAAAATGGTCATGGAGGATATCATAGTGATCCTACTAGAACTCTCTGAGCGTCATTTCCACTTCATGTGTAATTTCAAAACATCTCTTGAACATAACTATGGTGTAAATTTTTTGGAGATTGCTGATCTATAGGTTGGATAAGAGAAGTGATACTGGGAGAGGCAAATTTTATTGAAGCTATATTTGCCCTCCAAATCATCATCTAAGCCTGGAGGATGAACAGTAAAAAATAGCATAAAAATCCATGCTTTCACTTCCAATCTCCATCTAATATTATGTTTATTCTTTTTATTTATTTATTTATTTATTTAAGGCCAGGTTAAGTCATTTTGAGGCCCCTGCAAGTTATCGTGTATCTTCAACAAATCCTTCTTATATTTTCTCTGTATGTTTTGACTGACAGCACAGATACAATTTAAACTAAACAATGACACTTCGTGGACCCGATATATCAATATATTTATTTGTATGGTCACATAAATTATGATAAATGATTTTTTATGTTTGTAATCCAGTTTATTTATTGCAGAAGTATTCTACATATAAAAATACATGTTCATCCTAATTCACATTTAAATTTGTTTATAGAAAAGATGTTTAAATTCTGCATTTGGAATCAGTATAACCTAAGAATATTGAATGTAACAGAAAGCATATTATCTTCCAGAAACTATATTTTCATCGGTACTGTTTTGTTATTGGAACTGGATTCAGAAATGTATTTATGTATGTACATATATGTGTATATGTATGCACACACATACATTCATATATATACACACACACACACATACATATCATATATAAATATATGTAAGCATATATATGTAAGATAAAAATGTATGAATCAGAATTATAATATAACTATAAACATTAATTCTTCCTCTCTATTCTAAAATCGTAATAACTTATCTGCATTGCGTCATTCAAATTAATCATGTGATCTTACGTAACCGTTAATACCAGATGCCTCTTGACGACCAATACCGAATTGTAAACCAAAACTTTTCTCTTCGCGTACTTCCATCTTTCATAACTACGCACTTCAGCTTTTGCTCTCTACTGTGCTAAGATGAAATTTCGCTGGCTTGCTTTCTATCCCAACAATATCAAAAATGTAAATCTTCTGTGGAAAGGCACGACTAGAGTGCCAAGTGATTGTGGCCACAAATATCAATTGGAAATAAAAATGGAATTAAAACTGCCTCAACTGCCAAGTTCTTTAAATACTACACAATCAAATTCTTCTTCTGTATGGGTCTAATCACGCATCTACAGTGTTCCGTCTTTTCCTTGTGCTTTTAATATTATGACATATATACAGTCAAAAGTCGTTAATCCGGACTCGTCCGGACTTCGGCGATTCCGGATTATCGATTTTTCCGGATTATAGATCATCAGTTTAAATCGCGTAAGATGGCATGCAGAAATTCTAAAATTAAAAATATGAAACCGTAATTTATGAACTAAAGAACAATTATGATTTAAAGGGTATCAAAATTTACAAAAAAAAAAAGCTTAATATTTATTTGTTTACTTTATTAAACATTTCTTTCAATGTAAGTTGTTTAAGTTGCTTCGTTTTATGTGATAATACTTTCTCTTTAATTCTATAAACAGACATATATTCTTGTTCAGTTACAAAGTTCTGCTGTTCAAGTCCCGTAATTGCTGTGCCGAGAATACCAACTAACTCGTCAATCGAAATTTTTTCATTTTCACTAACCTCTCTGTCACTTTCTTCATGTCCTTATCCATTTTTTGCAGCAATTACACTTTTTGTTTGATGGACATCGAAGCATACTTTCGTTTTGTAGATCCTTTGGCAGCTCCAGCATCGGAAATTCTATTTGACATAATCGAAAGTTCAAGTTTACCTTTATAGTATTGCTCTTACAGAATACAAAAAATAATAAGCGGGATCCAATTCGAAAATTAAGGAACAATGCAATCATCAACATTAACTGAAATAGATAATTAGATAATTTTAGCTTATACCGTTCGTTATACATAAAACGCGCACGCGAAAACGTATTCTGCGCTTGCGCACACGCAAATGCGCAGTCATAAGAAGTCTTACGCGCACGCGTAAACGCCTATGTGCATGTGTCAGCGCGTTGCATGCGCAGAAAGTTTTTAGCTTTGAGGTCCGGATTATAGATCATTCCGGATTATGGGTGTCCGAATTAACGACTTTTGACTGTATATGCATATATTAACACATCCATCCATACATATGAAATATGAGTATTATTAAGATAAAACAACTGAACAGAAAAGTAAACTTAAGGACAAAATCTGATTTCTAAATATCTATTTAAAACTAAAAGAATGTACTTATTAATCTTTTGGTGACAACAGCCAAGTTGTGATGGCTATTGTCATCAAAATTTTAATGACAATACTTAATTAGAAGAAGCAGTAACAATACTTGGTGATTTTAAGCTTCTGGTTTCGAGAATGTACAGTTGAGTCACAAATTTCTCTTACTTATGTTTAATATATTGTGGTCTTAGCCATTGTCATTCACCTTTCATTTCATCCACAAAGTCGCAATGTAATTTTTGATAGCTGTGCAGATTTGCAATAAATGTACGAAAAATTATTTAATATGAAAACATCTTGCAGGGCTTCTCTCAAGTTCATTACCCATGCAACGGCGAGTGTTGGGGGTTTCAAGCAGGGCTAGAATAACCACTAATATCACCATATAAGAATGTAAGGTGATCTTTTATTGGCTTATTGTCTGATGCAAACTTTTCTTGCTTCCTTTCTTTTTTTTTTAGATATATGTTCATCCGGACAATTTTTTCCAAAAGTAGTGTATTTTTTCACAGTTGAACATCTAGTTCAAAACATATATACTTCATTGTTCATGAACTCCTTTGCAAACTTGTCTGTTGCTTCTAAATTATCACTTGTACCCTATCTATGCATAACAACATCATGAATCATAGACCTTTCCCTAAAGTTCTCGAACAGTCTCCCAGTGGCATTAAATTTCTCTTTTGAGCATTAGTATCAAACATGTCTTTTACTAAATCATCATGGCGGTCCTTACCTTTCTCACAAATTAGTGTCTTAAAAATCATATCGCCAGCGAACTGTTTTTTTATTAACCTGAACTAAGAGAAGTTTTTTATATCTTCCATAGTTTTTGGTTTCTTAGGGATCAGTATCATAATTCCTTTCACCACATCAGCTGTTTTGAATTGTCTTTATTTATCAAAATAGTACAAATAATAAGCCACTAGGAATAAGATGAGTCACATATATACCAGTAACATTTTTAGTGATAATATCTTACTTCAGTCATAGCTCATACAAATTTCCTCATGTTATTATTTTTCTCACTATATTTTTAGGACCCATGGCAAATACACTAAAGTTATTAATTAATGGCTAATCTTTGCTGTACAGTACTCCTTAGTTATTTCTGAAAAAATCGCCAAGCAGTATTGGTTGTTCAGGAAATCTGGAAGACCGCTGCACTTTTTTATAGTAGTAATCCTTTCGTATAGACCTGGGTTTTTGGTTTTTTGCTATTTTTTTCAGTTGCTGTCTTTGCTTGCACGTGCGTGTTATGGTCTTGGATTTTGAACTTGTTATTATTTTGCTGTGGATACCATTATTTGAGTATTTCTGAGGTCGGTAAGAGGATGAATGTTGATTTACAGCAGATGAGCCAAAACAATGAAAAATTTAATTGAATTGCTTACCTGGAGGATGGAGGAGATGGTAGTGGGAAGCCTAAACATATGCACGTGAAAAAAAAGTATGTTAAAAGATTGACATTTTGTTTATTTATTTGTCTCTGTGTGTTAATTATTGTTTAAAAGTTTTGTAGCTTAATGTTTTTATGTTAGGAAATATGTATTTTTGGTTATTTATTCCTTTCTGGTTGTGTTATTTTGGGTTATTTGTTCATCTCTGTGTGTTAAGACAGCAGCGAATTTTTTCTGGTTACCATGATAGTTTTAACTTTGTTTTAGCTTCCTGATTTTCTTTAAGTGAAAATAGATGAATGTGTACATGGACAAAGTTAAGGCATTGCTCAGTGCCTTGTTTGTGCAATTCTCTGTTTTTTAAAAATTTTTTTTAAAGTGAAAATAGGTCAACGTGTACATGAACAAAGTTAAGGCAGTGCACAATGCCTAGTTTGTGCAATTCTCTGATGTTTTTTTTAAGTGAAAATAGGTTCATGTGTACATGGGCACCGAGTTTGTGTAAGTCTTTGACTTCTTATTTTGGCTTTGTGTAGCAGCCATCTTGAAATTTTCACATATCGTTTCTGGCGCTGATCATGGTGTCAAAAAAGAAGCGATTCACCAAGGGGTACCGTAGAGTAAACTTTTACCTCATTAATGTATTAAAAAGTAACATAAAACAGCTACTAGAGCATAAAATGCATATTTAACTCGGGGAAATATGCATAAACTCACATGAGCAACATACTGGATATTCAAATTCTGAAGCAGCATTCCAGTTATGGGGGAAAATATATTTGAATTTTGCATTCAGGTTTTAAGTTCAACTTCTAAAGCATTTCAGATTCCAGGAGCAATATTGTAATTAGGTCTTTCATGAAAGCAAACATTCATAAAGTAACATATACCTGTATTTGTTACTATATATGTTTTTTGCTTCATAATAAAATTAACAAATTCTTATTTTTAAAATTTATTCTTTTTGTATCATTTTCTGATTATAATTGAAAAATTTTAATGCATTTTTAGATTCAACAGTTTTAGCATATATTATGAAGCTATTAAATAAACGTTATTCTTATGGTTTAAAGCTTGTTCTGTTATCAATTGATGAAGGCATCACTGGATACCGAGATGACTCACTTGAGGTAATCACATCTACATTGGAATGTTTAATATTTTATATAAATTTGCAATATAAGTATTACTGTCTAGTTTTTTACTGTAAAAAGTATGATAACGTTTGTGTCTATATATATATATATATATATGAAATCTCTTATTTTTTAGTCAGTAAAAAGAAATGAAAAAGACTATGGTATTCCACTTAAAATTTTATCTTATAGTGTAAGTATTTTATTTATAATTAATTTTGATTTTATTCACCCAAGAAAAAATTTCAGAGGCTGCTATTTATTTTATAACATTAATAAAATTTTGTTATACATATTTTTGGTTGTTTCTGATTATCCACACCCCTGAAAACTATTCACAAGGCGATGCACTATATCGGCAAAACAAAAAGCGTATCTGGCAATCGAGATATGGGCATGTTGCAGCCCATGGGTGTACAGTTCCATCTCTAAACTGAACACACATTATTACCCCCTTGTAAAGAATCAACCAGAATGTGGAATTTGCTGCCTGATTTTTTTTTAAAAAATTTGCATTTCTTCAAAAATATGACATTTTGCCCAACAGTAGAGGATGTAAAAATTTGCATTCTGTGAAGTTTACTTTGTAAACAGTTTGATTTTATAGATGAAAATGTGTGTGCAGTTTTCTTATTTTTTTTTAATGAAAATAGATCATCATATACATGGAAAGAACAACAACAGTGCACAGTGGCAAATTTTTGCAGTTCTGTAATGTTTTTTAAGTGAAAGCAAATTATTTTGTACATGCGGAGAACAACATCTCAAATAACAAAAGAAAAAAAAAAAAAAAAAAAAGGATTTCTTGAAAAAGGTTTTATTACAAAGTTTCGTGCTTTTTAAGCTTTTTACCTGTTGTTTAAGGTGCTTTTTTACCTTTTCTTTACTAGAATGGCAACTTTAACAAGAGTGTGGATAATCATAACTACTATATCTTTTTTTTAAAAAATCCATCATTATCATCCATCATATCATGTTATCCATCATTTGTATAAAATAGTTTGATTCTACTTATTTTACACTAAAATGAGCCATTCTTTGTATCAATATGCAATTTTCATACACACGTCTTTAAAAAAAAGAAAACCTTAATTACAACATGAATGCATGTTCTTACAGAAAAAACACTACTGGAGCATGCTTCTTTTAAAACATCAGCTAACTCTCGCCAGACTAATCCACAAATTGGTTAATCTTCACCTGGATAATTGAAAGTGCTCTGTGTGTACAAATAAAAGAAACAACACAAGCTAATATGCGTAGCTAATGTTTAATTCCTATATTTATAAATAAGGAAATAACATATCAGTGTATGAAAATTGAAAACGAAACACATGAAAGTTTCTTTTTTATTTTTAATTTGTTTAGTAATTGTATGATTATTTTAATTTCTTAAAGGTGCATTGTTAAGAGTAATTATAAATTTATTTGCAAATTACCTTAAATTAATTACTGCTAAAATAAAGAATGAAGCGTGTGTTCTTCATCTTTTTGTAGTCACTTTGAAAACAAATCTAATAATTTTCATATTATAAATGTAAATAGTAATAAATAATCTTCACACGAATCTGGGATTGAAATAAAGATTTTTACTTATTTCATATTCTTTCACCTGTAAGTAATTTTTTTAATTTACCTTCCTTTTCCCCTCTTTTTTTCCATTCAGGATCTTTATGGATGGACAATGGATAATATTGTCAAAGAAGTTGGCTTAAAGAACAACTGTAGGTATTTATTATTTTTTATTCTTGTCTTGCATAATTCATTAAATCTTTATGAAGTTAATGATTAAATATGTGTTGTTTTATTTCCTTAAAAATTAATAATAAATTGAGAAAATTGTTATAATTAAGAATTAATATACTAACGGAGAAAAGAAATTAAAGGAACTTCTATAGAAAGGTGCTTTATGTGAAGTCTATTAAGTAAAATGCAGTGAAAGTGTTATTTCTTAGGGTCAGTGTTATGTAGTTCAGTGGGATTCTTCTTCACTGTACAGAAGTATGCAAATTTTTGTACCTGTTCTTTTGTCTGGCATTGAAAGGGGTGCTTTAAATTCTAATTTTGGGGATTGTATGAGCAGTTACATAAAATTTTCACATATGCAATTTGGAACATATTGTTGAGAAGGTATTTGATGAACTATGTGAAATGGCATGCATGTGGGAGAACGAAAGCAGAACAGACATTGACACAAGTGTGTAAAGACCAAAAGTAACCAAATGCATCATATCAAGAATCTGGAAACCATTTAAAGACATCGATATATTGCAGGTAGCCCGACCAAAGTATCACAACAGACTGTCATGATCATTGTTGGTTGCTAAAAAAAAAAAAAAAAAAAAAAAAAAAAAGACGATTGACGTTGACCCTGATTTTTTTATAAAAGAGTTCACTGCAGCTATACAAGAGTTCAGGTATTCAGATGTATCATGAACAACAGGCTGCATAAAGCCAAGATGTATGTAGAGAAACCTGTGATTTGTGTCAGTAACTTGGGCTCCAAAATGAACTCAATTAAAATGGTGCAGAGATCATTATGCTTAGTGTACCATGGACTGGAGCTATGTCTTTACCGGTAAATCTTGCTTCTGTTTGTACGGTGATTCCATACATGCTGCAATAAGGAAACATCAGAACACATACTATAAGTCTAAAAACATTGGTGAAAAGTATCAGCACAAAAATGTTGAAATTATACCATGGGCTGCTATCATTTTGATTGGCTGAACTGATCTACACATTTTTAACCGTACAATTTTCAATGCTGAAAAGAAACAACTCAACAATATAGATTAATAGAGATGAAGCTCTTGATCCTTATGTCAAGATTTTAAGGGTACAATTGGTAATAATTTTCTCCTAATGGATTATGAGGTTTATCCTCATTGCATTGCACTTAGTGACCAATTAGCTAGAGGTCAAAGATATCCAGCAGATGGAGTGACAAATTTAAACTCGGTAGAACATGTGAAATGTACTAGAATACAAACTTTCATTATCCCAGCACACACCTGACATGCTGTAGGTGCATCAAGGTGCTATTGGTCATGAATAGGTTACTGCAAGAAATTTTCCAGAAGCTAATTTCTAGGATTCGCATTTTAGTCAGGGGTAACCATATACCTTACTAAATTTTTTTAATGTGCTCTGTAGAAAGTTCTAAAACCAATTTTTCTTTAACTTTCCTATGTTCATACCCCCCTCCCCCACAGGAATAGGCAATTTTGCATTTTGAAGATATGTCAGGCTCACGTTCTTAGCTACAAGTTACATAAGTTTTTATAATTGTTCATCTAATTTTTCTCATCAATAATATTTAAAAAGTTTTATCCTCTATAATCTGTTAATCTTTAATTCATAGTCTATTTATATCCTGCAAATTTTTGGAAACTGCTCATAAAATACCAAGTGAAAAATATGTTTAATACATAACATGCCAATATGAAACAGTTCATGTAAACTATTTGTTCATCAAAATCGTAAAAACAACCTTGTATTTAGCGTAGGTATAATGAAACACTCAATCGATTTCGAGGGCAGCTAAAGGTCCCTCCTCATCAGGAGAAAGAAATACATAGAAAGAAGAAAATAAAGGAGAAGGAGTCACAGAAACATGTGGTCCTTATCAGCACTGCACGTGGTTATTTGTTCATGTTCTTAGTTTCTAATAGAGTCTGTAAATCCAGCCAAAAAAGGGGGAACAAGTAATTTTAAACTTAATAATCTGCAGAATTTCGCATTTCCACATGTTAATATAATCAAGGAAGTGCATGAACTGCTGTTTTCTTGAACATTATACTTATTTTAAAGTTTCCTGTGTACTTAAATATAAACTCTTCAGAGTTACTATTATTTTGCATTAACCAGTTTTTTATAATTTCAGCCTTTACTATAACTTCTCTTTTCTACTTCCTTACTAGAAATGTAAATGAGTTCGAAAGTATTTAAATTGAGGCTTTTGGGTTGCATGCCAGAGCATGTTTTTGCTTTCAAGGCCACATTACTTAATTTTGCCAGCTCTGATAAGATTATATATATTTTGATTTGTGTTAGAGCTGCCATAATATAAATTGTTATGCTGGTGTAAGTTCCGAGTCAACTTACTGCTGGAGTTAAATTGTATAGTCATGACTATTAGTTTACATTTTAAATTCTGAATCTGAGTGTTACACTAAGTTGCATTGCCACAAGCGTTGGCTGATTATATGAGTACATGATATGTATTTTATGTCTGAGTTCTTACTAAAATAAAAAAAAGTTTGTTTTAAAACTTTTAAAGATTGTAATTCACTTTAGACACAATGGCAATTTACTTAACATCTGTTAAGAATTAGATGCTAGTTTATGCTGCCAAAGGAAGTCAAATTCTATAATGCAAAAACTTGGCACAGTTCAGCAGTTTTTTACAGGAGGAAAAGAGTGACGTATTAAAATTGCAAAAAGTTCTTTATTTCATACATACATCTTATTAGGTACATATCTGAGTTTTACTTTAGTATTTGTACAAACAATTAATAAAATACTTACAAACTAATTTCTATTTCTTTTATTCCTATTGGAATTTCATAGCAACTGCTTTAAGAATGCTAGAAATTAAGCAGTTGTTTTATTTAGTGGCCTCGTCTTGATGCTATATAAGTTCTTCTAAATGTGATTCTAGGTGGTGAAGAGCTGTGCCCCTGTGATTCTTATCATGTCATTTTGCAGATTGTCATATTCTATGTTTTGCATATGCATGTTAGTTTTTGGTTGACTAATAATTTATTGGTATATTTAATATTTTGCACATTAATCCGGCTTGTTCTAGTTCTTAGCTTTATAGCCAGACTAACAATCAAAATAGATAATACTTCTTGCTTAATATTTTCATTTATTTCATTTTCATTCATTATTTTTGTATTACTTGAGCTGTTGTCCCTCACAACCAGGTATCAGTTTTAACACACTCTTTAGGTTCCAAAATGCATGTTTCTTTTTGCTGTCTTCCAGTAGAACTATTTCACTCATCTCCAAAGGTTTAACCATATAATTTTTAATGGATTGTTAACGTAATTGTCCTAAATATTCTACATAGAGTCTTACTGTAAGTCGTTCTCTAATTTTTTTTGTAGATATTTCACCCATTTGCTCAATGTTTGTTTTATCCACAAAATTGTGTGATCCTCTTGATTTGGATTCCTCAAAAACATCTTGAGAGTTAAGGTTGATATGTCTTTGGACACGTAGGCAAGTGGCCTAGTATTAATTTCTCTTTCACAGTCACATAGCACTGCAAGTAGTTCTTCATAATGGAGGGCAGTGCAGCCAAGGACTTTTTCTGTTTCATCATTTGAACTAATGCTCCTACCAGCCATGTCACCAGGGTGCATAGGGAGTATTAAATTTCCACTGAGTTACTTGCTCAGTGACCTTTTAACACAGACTCTTTCTCAATCAAGTGTATCTCCATCCCTTTAAAATTGCTGCCATTGTCTGAGTATATTAGATTAGATGATATTCCTCGATGAGAGATAAAATGCCTCACTTTTCAAAAATGTTATTAATCCCATATGAATGGGCCAATAGACTGCACAGATGTAAAGAACAATATAAGCTTTTTGATCATCTCTAAGGTAAAGGGGTCCAAGAGGATCAGGATATTAAAATTTTGCAATCTCTTTTTCATGATAAGAGCCCACCAGCGGCCGAGCTGTAAAGTCGCTGAACACTGGTAGTTCGGTCCGAAGTTCAAATCCCGTGAACGGGCTGGCTTCATGGGTGTTTTTGTGATTTTCCCCATGTGTAACATGTATACGAGCCAGTTTCCCTTAGAAAGTCCTCCACGAAGGCATCCTTCCCCTTAGGCAGATAGCCCTCGAGGCTTTGGCGTAATTAAAAACCTTAATGTAACTTTTCATCATAAGCAGTGCCAAGGGGTTTCTTATGTAAAATCTCGAAAAGAGTATCTGTGTGACAAAATATCCTTGAAAACAAACACCTCGAGAAACTGATTCTTATATTCAGCCAAAAATTTAATGAACCTATATTCTTGTAATAGGATCCCAGTCATCACAGTTCTGTATAATATCTTAGAAAAACATAGTCAGTTCCTTTTTCATTCCATGCATTGTGTTAACAATTCTTGAGCAGAAGTTTCATTTTGTTGGTGTAGGTGTAGATATAGGTTATCTTTTTCTCCAAGAACTGTGTAAGTGAATAAGTTGTATTTGTAAAAGTGAAAAAAATGCAGACATAACAGATAATGTTGTAAAAACATGCAGAACTCTTTAATGGTGTATACAGGTTCTTGCAAAAACCAAATTTAAAACATGGTTCTAGCACTGTATGAAACTGAATTATGGATATTTTTCTTGTAATGATTTTGGTAATCCAGTTACTTTCGCCTGCCATAGCTACTGTTCCAATAAATTGTGACTCAAAATTGAATCCTCTTACAATTTTGAAAACATGCTCACATAATGCTTTGGCAGGATGATTGGCACTTACATCAGTGAACCCGTAAATATCCTTCATTGTTTACATATCTGAGGCAAGTAGGTAATTGTGATGTACTGAATTAAGTATGCTGTTTTATCTAGAAGGATTGAAACAAATGGACAATTTGTTTTTTCTTTTTTTATAGTATTCACGAGAACCTTTAAATTGCAATTTGTAAGGTCATTCTGAATAATAGGGAATGTTGTATAGACAAAGGTGATTTCTTTCAAGTATTATCAAACACAACATCATACAACATTTAGCAATTATAGTTATCCCTTATAATTACTAAATCTAAAATTTGTAGACTGATAATGGCCTCTAAATGTGAGCTCTTGTTTTACCAAGCGACATATTCAATCTGTTAATCATTCTAAAATTTTTGTGTTTTTTTATTAGTTTTTTTGAAGCTCCATGCTTCAGTCTTATGAAGCTTGTTATGAAGCTTCATGGATATTTCCTGCTGTTGATATAACTGGAGGTCTATTCTTGATTGTTCAAAATGTAAAAAGCTGTAAATTTGCTTTAATATGACCAAGAAATTTTTTGTCTTGATAAGGACATTGATAATGCATTCAATGTTACTAAACCTGACCTTTGTTCACCCACTGATTTTGTCAACACCAAACAGCAGACACTGTCAGCTAACTGGATAGTTTTCTTGTACTGAGCAGCTTGGAAATGTTTTAAACATTCTTATTTTTTATCTTTATAGTTACAATTTTAATTATTTCGTTTTTCTCGAAGAAGAGTCAAAGACTAAAGGTTTTTAAATTAAGCATTGTATCACGTTCTCTGTTCCAAATCCAGTCATTCTGGAAATTTTTTTAGAAAACATTAACTATTACGTCTTTAAAAACACTGTTTTATGAAAATTCAAAGAAGTCCAAAGTAGCTAAACTTCAATAAAAAAATTATCATACTATGATAATAAGCTTTTAGAAAAATAATTATGACCAGCATAGTTAAGATGCAGCGATAAATTGCATTAAACAAAATGAATCATCATTCTGTTCTCTGGTAGCTGCAAAGCTACTGCATACAGAGTTGAAATTTGTGGCTCCTGATTCACAAAGTGTTTACCCTTTCGTATTTTGCCGTAACTTCTGAGGTTGAAGTCCACATGCAACGCAACTCATGGTGAAATTTTTTGATGTATATGCTGCAGTCAAAAGCATGCAAAGTCTTCTTGAAAGGGGATAAAATCCTTCAGGAAAAATTCCAGGCAGTACTTGTCTTCTGTTAAACTATTTCATCTTCAGTGTGATGAATTTGGTTAAATTCATCTTTAATCCAAGCAATTATTCTGTCACTACCAAACAATTGAAAAGAAACCCAGAGAAAATTTTTTCTGAAACATAATAATAAGCTATTCTTGAATTATGTATTTGCTTCACATTTTTTGGAAAAAAATCATATTTCCTTTAGTCTCACAGTATAAATACATTGTTACATGGAACTTTGAAAAAAATTAATTATTGAGTCTTAAATTAAATTCATGTGCAACAGAATCCTCAAAGCAGAAAAATTGCGTGTAGCATATAAAAAAGTAGTAATAAATTGCTCTAAATTTAATGGTAAACAATGAATATTCTCTCCTTGTAGCTATTGCTGACCAGTGGCTGAATGGTAAAATCGCTGAACACTGTTCGGCGAACTGTAGTTCAGTCCAAGATTCAGATTCCATAAACAGCCTGGCTGCATGCGTGTTTTTCCCCATATGTAGCCAGTCAGCAAGAGGCGCAACAACATCTGTCCTGTTACGTCACAACTTCTGTCTCGCCTCACAGCCTCTTTTTGGCCAGCACCGTTGGAATAAAAAGATCACTACGCAATGCTCTCGGTGCGAGTCGTATTCCGTGTGTATAATAAAATATATTTATATATTGAATGCTGTTTCATTCAAGTATGAAGTCAGATCAACTAATATGCCGCCTTCAATAGCAATCTTCCCTCATGTATATGAGCTCAAGTTTCCTTTAGAAAGTCCTGTATGAAGGCATCCCTCCCCATAGGCAGATAACCCTTGAGTGCTTTGCCGTAATCAAATAAACCTCAAACTTCCTAGTAGCTGATGCAACAACATACAACAGCACAAATTTCTTTCAGTTCCTGGCATTTCAGGAGAAAATAATGAAACCGAAATGTTCCCTTTGCATGTTGTGTTTCATCTACTGAATGCTAAGGTTACGGGCGAAAACATTGCGGCAAAAACATAGCTGATGAAAACATCGCGGAGAAAACAACGCAAGGCAAAAACATCGTGGTACAAAATACCGTCTTTGAAAATAAAGCGGTTCAAAAACTTCGCCGTTTAAAAACATCAACGTTGAAACTATCGTGGTAAAAAAAAAAAGTATCTACAAATTATCGCATGACGATAACATCGCAGACATGCTTTTTTCAGGCTTTAATAACTGTAAATGGATATTCCCATAATGATTTGTGGGCGCAAGATAGAAAGAAGGATAGTTTTTACTTTCATATTTTTTATTAACTACAGTCAAAAGTCGTTAATCCGGACTCATCGGGACCGGCGATTCCAGATTATCGATTTTTCCAGATCATAGATCATCAGTTTAAATCTGGTAAGATGGCATGCAGAAATTCTAAAATTAAAAATATGAAACCGTAATTTAGGAAATAAAGAACAATTAAGATCTAAAGGGTATCAAAATTTACAAAAAAAAAAAAAAAAAAAAAAAAAAAAAAAGCTTAATATTTATTTGTTTACTTTATTAAACATTTCTTTCAATGTATGTTGTTTAAGTTTCTTTGTTTTATGTGATAATACTTTCTCTTTAATTTTATAAACAGACATAATTTCTTGTTCAGTTACAAAGTTCCGCTGTTCAAGTCCTATAATTGCTTTTAAATCATATCAAAGATGGAGTACATCGAGATGAAATACTACATTTAGTAAGGAATTATAAGCCAAATAAAATAAAAACATCTGCCCTGAAGATAAGAATAGTGCTGACAGATCAACTTCCAATTCATTGCGCGGCGTTTCTCCCTGCCCCCGCAGAGCAGCGTGAAATTGATAAACAGATTTCGGAATGGTTAGAGAAACAAAGGATATGCCTTTATCCATTTTTTGCAGCAATTCCACTTTTTGTTTGATGGACATCGAAACATACTTTCGCTTTGTATATCCTTTGGGAGCTCCAGCATTGGAAATTCTATCTGACATAATCGAAAGTTTAAGCTTACTGTTATAAAACTGCTCTAACAGTCTGCAAAAAATAATAAGCCGGATCCAATTTGAAGATTAAGGAACAACACAATCTGCAACATTAACTGAAATAGATAATTAGATAATTTTAGCTTATACCGTCTGTTATACATTAAATGCGCACTCGTAAATGTATTATCCACATGCACACACGCATATGCGCAGCCATAAAGGTCTTACGCGCATGCGTAAACGCGACGCATGAGCAGAAAGTTTGTAGCTTTGAGGTTCGGATTATAGATCATTCCGGATTATGGGTGTGCAAATTAACAACTTTTGACTGTAATACATTTTTACTGAAAAAGTAAGAAGGAGGCTTAAGCATAGAAAATTAATGCAACTTATAGCACTTAACAGAATTTTAAACCAATATAGTTAACTAACAAAGCTCATTAATAAATTATTTTTTATAAAATTTTTACTGGTAAGTTTTCATGAAAAGTATAATCTAAAAAAAGATAAGGAAAAGGAAGGTAAGTAACTCCATGACCGAATCTATAAAAAAATTGCTAACTTAATTGTGAGATTATTTTCTTCACTTTTGTTAATCTAATACTCTTATAATGAAAATTATTTCTTGTTTTGCTTCAGTTTATTCTTAAAGTGTTATTAAAATTTTCATGCACAGTGTGAAGTCAGTTACTTGAATGTCGATTTGTTAGTCGGCTATATAATATTTTAGTAGGTTTTGGATTCATTAGATTGTGCCTAAGCACACTACGGCTATCTGTTTAAGGGTTGGGATTCCTTTGTGGAGTACATTCTCTGAAACTGGTTCATATGCATATTATATTTTAGAAAAATCACAAAAATCTTGATGCAGCTTTTTTTTTTTTTTTTTTTTTTTGTTTCTTAGAAATAATGTATACTTGCAGTGAACCTTCTTGGTGACTATCTCCCTAGGACGAACAGCGGTTTTGAGATCAATAAACATAGGTTTTGATCATTATGCAAGTTCACCACATCCACACAAGATTAAAAAAATACGGAATTTCGAGTAGTCGCTTTAAATTGGATTGCTTACTTTTAGATTTAGACATTTCTTATTAGCACTTTAAAAATATTATTTAATTTTTCATATACATTTTATTCGAAAATTTTGTAATTATTTATTGAACTTGCAGTGACCAACTTCCTAAGACAATTTTAATGTTTTTCTTTGGTGTTTCTTAATTTTCAGAATATCTTAATTTATACACTCCAGAAATCTGTAGCGAAATTAATATTTCTGAGTGAAATTCTATTTTTTACTCGATTTATGATTTTATATTTACGACGATTCGTTGTCCTCAGAATTCTTTGCCTGGCAACTTTGAAGCGACTAATTTTTCTTGTAAATTTTTAAGTAAAGATAAAATTTAATGAAATAAAAGCTTAATTTTCCTTATATGATTTTCAAGGATAAAAACTGCACATATTTTATATTGTCATTTATTTTCAGTGACTGAAACGTTTCAAGTACAATTTTTTTGTATTTAAATGACAAACTGTTTAAAATAAGAAACTATTATATATTTATGTATAATTTCAAATGCTTTAGAAACATATGATTTTGAATATCAATCATAACTAAATTTAAAATCCGGGTTCGCTTCATTGCAGGATTATTTTTTAATTAAAGAAAGAATACTTTTTCAATAAAATGAAAGTATTTAGTGCTTCTACTCATTAAACTATTGGAAAAAGATATCTTGGAAGAAGGCATGTTAATTTCCATATTTTACATTTTAAATCAAACAAAAGTATCTTTTTGTTTTAATAATTTTACAAATCTTATAGTTTTTTTTTTCATCTGTGATTAACTGTAGTTTTAGTTTCACAGTTCATAAAAATAAACAAAGATATACTGTGAATTAGCTAAATGAATGAGAGGTGTGTTATTAGGTAAATGTAGAATTTGGTTTATCCATGTACACCACTGTAAATAACAAATATATTAATTGCTTGTCTGATTTTTGGTGATTGAACTGGAAAAAAGCCACAGTACTTTTAAAAGCATTATACCAATTTCGTATACTTGAAAAGCACTTATATCCTTTTATTTCTTTTTATTTATATTATTCTCATTATTTACATAAAGTTTTATGCCTTAAATACATTAAATCGTAAAAGCAAATTTTATAATATTTGCATGTAAAGACCGTACACCAAATTTTTAACGTTATTTTGACATTTTGAGTTAAACATGTTTCAGGAAAATCTGTATATTTCTCTTATTGGTATGAAGAAGTATTTAATAATAAAATAATAATAATAAAAAAAAGAAATAAATGCATATTGCACAGTTCTGAAAACACACTGCTTAAAATTTATATAATTAAAAAAAGATATTTACTTTTGGAAAATCTTGTTCCTCAGATTCTAAATATTTAACTCTTTAATTCTCAGCGACAAAGTTTGAATTTATAATATTTTTATTATATGTATAATCGGGAAGTTTCGCCTCCTTAATCGAACTATATGGATACATAATTTTATTGGAAAAAGATTAAAATGTTGTATTATTCATTATTTGTATTGCTGAAGTTTGGCCAGAAAAGAAAGAAAAAGAAAAAAATGTTAAATCTATATTTTTAATATCATTCTTTGATGGAATTATATATTAATTAAATAAATCTGTATGTATGAATACATATATATGCAAAAGAGGCAAAAGGCTTTATCAAAACCAAACAAGGAAGGTCTAAACATGTTTGGTAAACTCTAAACTTTTCTGGGTTCTCTTTTTAAACTGTATAATAGCTGTAAAACATACAAATACTAATAAGATAAGAAATGCTATTTTTGTTCTGTATGTGGAGCATCATCAGTAATGACTGAAATTTTCAGCTGTCTTTTATTTACCAAATAGCCTTAAGCACCCAGAGGGGACAGATCCCCAGGAGTTAAGCTTGATCAAAACACCCGTTCTAACGTTTGACTCTCCTAGCTGTAATTCGTTCCTCCCCCCTTGAACGTTTTAGTAGCTGTAATTCGTCCCTTCCCCCTGAGTTCAGCTGCTTAGCTTGTTTTTCAACGCAATACTCAGAAGTAAGAGCTTCAAGCGTTAGCTTCCCGAGAAGTTCCTAATTGCTTTGATCTTGCGTACAGATTGCTACAGTTTCAGCCAAACCCAGATTCTCACTTCTCTTTTCAAACAAATATATACTACTATTAACGAAAGAAAAAATTTCATTTTATGAACAAAATAACTGAATATAAAATGTGAAACTAAATCATTTATTAAAAAATGAACTTTTGTAAAAAACTCATAAATCAATACTCTGAAAATTTTAACTGCGGTGAAATACAGCATTTAATTCTTTCCCTTAAGCCTTTCAGTCCCAATGGATTATATAAGTCCCAGTAGATGTTTAAAGAAGCCTAGATGGAATTACACGCATCAATTTACTACATAGTTGATGTCCCTCTGGTAGTAGGCATCATTTCTAACATGCCTACTACAAAATTGATGCATGCCTCTTCTTATAGAGGCTTCGTGACAGACTGACAAGTTCATTTGTGATGATTACCAACAATACATAAAAAAAATCAAGTCGGTTGAAACAAACAAATAAATTGAGACTGAAAGGGTTAAACAATTTAAGATATTTTTTAAATTTTCAGTATTTAGTTATTCAGATTTCAAGCAGCAAAATCATCTTCTCCAAATGCCATTTGTTAAATGTATTTAACTCCTCAAAAAAAGTATTTTTTCTTTCATTTAAAGATTTTATATTTTGACAACTTATACATCTTTGTTTTTGATATTCTGCACTATATCACACGTAAAATTATAAAATTTTGCTTATAAAAATTCATACATTCATGAGTCTGTTTGAATTAATTGTTTTTAATATGTTTAAGACATATATTAATAGAGTTTTATAATATAATTTCCGTGGGAAATATGCACTAACATATAACATGCATTAAAATAATTGAGTCACAGGATCAGTAAGAAACCATGCTTATTACCAAAATATATAAGGACATTCTACAATATAATAAAGACTACAAAAATGAATGAGGACAATATTTAAAATAAATAAGGACTATATACAACTTCTCACACTCCCAAACCATCGCCACTATATAAAAATTAAACATGTTGCACTAATAAATGAACAAAAAGTGGAAGTCTGAGCAAACCAGTACTATCCCCCCCCAAAAAAAAGTGATTTGAGTATATACAAGTATTAATATATAGTATAAATCACAACCAACATACTAATTAAGCCTTGCATGTATATTAAAGAGAATGCATATCAAAGTATAAGAAATGGCTAACTACATGAAATATAAAGATGAAAAAGATATTTTTGTTTGATTTAAAACGTAAACTATGGAAAACATGCCTCTCTAAAGATATATTTTTTCCAAAATGTGTTAGATGCTTTTAGTTGAATGTGTAGAACACTAATACTTTCATTTTATTTAAAAAATATTCTTTCTGATTATTTTAATTAAAAAATAATCATGCATGAAGCGAACTTGAATTTTAAAATTCAGTTATGGTTGATATTTAAAATCATATGTTTATAAAACATTTAAAATGATACATAAAAATAATATAGTTTCTTATTCCAAATAGTTTGTCATTTAAATACCCCCCCCCAAAAAAAAAGTACTTGAAATGTTTTAGTCACTGAAAATAAAAGTCAATGTAAAATGTGTGCAGTTTTTAATCCTTGAAAACAATTTAAGGGAAATTAAGTTTTTATTTCATTAAATTTTATCTTTACTAAAAAATTTGCAAAAAAAAAATTTAGTCGCTTCCTAGGTAGTTATTCTACCTAGGAAGTTCCTAGGTAAAGAATTCCGAGAGTAAAGAATCACCGCAAAATAGAATCTCACTCAGAAATATTAAGTTTAATTTTGCTACAGATTTCTGAAGGGCATAAATTAAGATATTCTGAAAATTAAGAAAAAACGAAGAAAAACGTTAAAATAGTCTTAAGAAGTTGGTCACTGTAAGTTTAATAAGTAATTACAAAATTTTCGTGTAAAATGTGTATGAAAAGTTAAATAAAATACTGTTAAGTGCTTAATAAGAAATGTCTAAATCTAAAAGTTTTTTTTACCAATGGCGGGCCCTCAGCCGACTTTGGCTTGGCCACTACTAAAGCCAGAAGTGGTGGTCACTTTATTATGGAGGCACCAAATATGTGGGCCACCTTTGCCTTCTATGAAGGGATGGACAGTTTACAATAATGCCTCCTTGAAGATTCGAACCCGGGACCTTTGGTATCACAGCCTGGCTCGCCAAACTGGTATACCATCTGGGCAGCCTAAATCTGAAAGTAAATTTAAGCAATCCAATTTAAAGCGACCACTCAAAATTCTGTATTTTTTAAAATCTTGTTTGAATGTGGTAAACCCGCATAATGATCAAAACCTATGTTTATTGATCTCAAAAACACTGCTCGTCTTAGGGAGATAGTCACCAAGAAGGTTCACTGCAAGTATACATTATTTCTAAAAAACAACACACACACACACACACACAAAAAAAAAAAAAAAAAAAAAAAAAAGCTTCATGAAGATTTTCGTGATTTTTCTAAAGTATAATGTGCATATGAACCAGTTCCTGAGAATGTACTCCACAAAGGAATCCCAACCCTTAAGCAGATAGCCGTAGTGTGCTTTGGCACAATCTAATAAATCCCAAACCTACTAAAATATTATATAGTCGACTTTCGTGATAACTAACAAATCGACATTCAAGTAACTGACTTCACGCTGTGCATGAAAATTTTAATAACACTTTAAGAATAAACTGAAGCGAAACAAGAAATAATTTTCATTATAAGTGTATTAGATTAACAAAAGTGAAGAAAATAATCTCACAATTAAGTTAGCAATTTTTTTATAGATGAGGTCATGGAGTTACTTACCTTCCTTTTTCTTATCTTTTTTTAGATTATCCTTTTCATGAATAATTACCAGTAAAAATTTTATCAAAAATAATTTATTAATGACCTTTGTTAATTAACTATATTGGTTTAAAATTCTCTTAAGTGCTATAAATTGCATTAATTATGCTTAAGTTTCCTTCTTACTTTATCAGCAAAAATTTATTAATTAATTAAAAATATTAAAGTAAAAACTATCCTTTTTTCCATCTTGTGCTCACAAATCATTAAGGGAATATCCATTTACAATTATTAAAACCTGAAAAAAGCATGTCTGCGATGTTATAGTGATGCGATGATTTGTAGACACTTTATTTTTTACCATGATATTTTCGGCAACAATCTTTTCGAACTGCGAAATTTTTTAACCGCTTTGTCTTCGACAACAATATTTTGTACCACGATGTTTTAGAACTGTGATGTTTTCTCCCACGATGTTTTGTAGCACAATGTTTTCGCCTTGTGTTGTTTTCTCCGGGACATTTTCATCCGCGATGTTATCGGCGGACACCGAATGCTAATGCTATTCAGCATGCATAATCCTTTTATGATGAGGGATGGATAGAAAAACATAGGAAGTGACAGTATGCAGCTCATTTTGCTTTGAATATCTGACACCAGAATCAATAATTCATTGCACAGCTACATATTAAAAGTATGAAATGGATTTTAAATATGATAGAATTAAATAATAGTTCTTTTTTGTGAGTTTTAAATTTATTGGCATATGCTAAGGCGACATGCCTGTATTAAAGTATTATGAATTGTTAATATCATTGTTTAAGGTACCTTTGCATTGAACTAAGCAGTAATGTGTTTTCAATGCATAATTCTTATTTCATGTAGGTACATTTTGTGGAGTTTTTCGAAGACAAGCACTTGATAGTGGCGCAGAAAAGCTTGGTGTCGACAAACTTGTAACTGGTAATAACTGACAAACTCTATATGTTATATTTAAAAGAATATATAACATTAACAATTAAAAAAAACATACTTTTGGTAAAATTTATTTTTTCCCAAATGTGTTTTTTGATTTTATCTCTATATTTTTTTTAAAAATAAATTTTAAAATAAAATTTTTTGTATGAAATGTATGGTTTATTATGAAAAATTATTCTGCAGCATTGAACTTCTTAGTCAGTATCAAACTAAATCAGTTATATATTAATTTTTTTTACTGTTACCTTAATCTATTTTTATTATTATTTTTTTATTTTATTTATAGGTCATAATGCTGACGATGTTGCTGAAACAGTGTTAATGAATGGTTAGTTAATTTAGCTACTGCTTCTTTTCCATAACATGTGTGTTTCCTTGACATTATTCACTTTTTATAAAATGTAGAGATATCGATTACCATCTTGAAAAACTTGTATATTAAGCCTGTTGAACGTGATTAAACTGAATTTTATGTTAAATACTTTTATTTCAGTTCTGATTGCATAACTTTCCTTTCACATATTGCTTCTGTTGCATCTTCCAATATTAAAAAAATAATATTATTTCTTCCAAACACCTTTTTAACAAGCTTTCCACTGGCTGCAAATTCATCGAAAGTTAGAGGGAAGTATAATTTTTTCAAAAGTGTCTGGAGAAAATAGAACTTTTTCCAAATATTTACGGAAGTTAAAGAAGGTGCCAGTCCTCGTAAATAATAAAAATTATTTTTTAAATACTACCATAAACAAAATTTGCAGTGCATAAAAGAAAATGGCTATAATATTTTCCTCCCAGAAACTTTTATTTTTCCATTTCTTAATTGATACAATTTTAATGATCCATAACTCTCTTTTTTGCCTGTGAATGAGCTGCACTTCACTCCTTCAATCAAAAATGTCATTTTCCAGTTAGAAAGTTATGACACTCTGAGTTCCAAGTTATAACAGAAATTATTAATTGAAAACTTTTTACAATCTTGTGTAATTACACTGTATTTAATAGTTATGTTAAAAATATACTGCAGTGTTCTCAAACTCAGATTGCAAATACTTGATATGAAAGCAGCTGACAGGATTTCTTTCTTCTTTTTTTTTTTTTAAAGAATTATATACTATGTATGTGCATACATTTGTATATATATTATGCCATATTATACCCCTAATATATGGATTTAATCCCTTTATAACCTGGGGCTACTGGTGACATGTGTGCTGTGTTACATGCAAGTTTATAATATGTTTAGAAATTTTTTAAAAACTGTATTTGTCATGAATGTAATTTAATTGAAAATTTATTTCATTAATATTCATTTGTATTTTTTACTATGTTTTTATAGTTATTTCTCAAATGTAAAAATTTTCCTTCTCTCCCTGTTAAAAATTCAGCGATTCTTTCTTTTGGTTAAATTCATTTTAGCGTTTTCTTTAAATGCCTAATCCCTTGCATATATTTATAAAAACATAGTAAATAATAATCAGAATGCAAAAGAAAAAATTCAAATTTATGTTTATTTTTTATATGAAATCTAAATTTTGGTTATTGCAAGAAATTTCTCTTGATTGTTCTTTGCAGTTCAACCGTATAGACAGCTAAACACGTTTACAAACTGACATTTCTATCAAATAATTCTAATATATTTTAATCACTAAATAACTTACTTAAACTAAAATAAGCAAATTTTATGAAAACTTTTGAAGTAGGATAAAATGTGATGATAAATAATGACAACCCTCTTTTTTTATTTATTAAATTTTTCTTTGATACATGTAGAAAAATACATATAATAAGCAATTATAAACTTCTTTATTTCTTACTACACCTTGATATTTTTGGTATTTCAACATTAATAAAATTTGTAACCATGAGGAAAATTACTAGATATTGTTTTCATCACAAATAGCAGATGCTCATTCGTAAATTAGGTTCTTTTCCCAGACTTGTTGATTTCCAGTTGCAAAAATTCTTACCTACATCACACTGGTAAGTTAATTAGCTTCGTTACAAATGAAAATATGCACAATATTTTCTGGGTATCATTCATGTACATTTTAATGGTAATTAAAATAATGTGAAATTCTATTATAATTATAAAAAAAGCTTCCTTTAAATTCTTATCACAATAATGCTATTTTTCTTATATATTTTTTAAACTTTTTTATTTAAATAATAGGGTAGTATTTAAGGTATAGGTAGGAAGTATACAAAATATTTTGATTCAAATTGTGTTTCCAGTAATTACAGTTTAACTTTAAAAGTTTGGTACTGTACTGTTATTGGACTGTATTTAGATATTGGCAAAAGCTTCAAAGCATAAAAATAATCACCAAAATATTTATGATGGGGTTAAGTTGAAGAAAACTCCAAGGGGTAAAAATAATATAACAGATATTCATAAAATTAGAAATTTTTTAATGTAAATTGAACAACTTCCTAAAGAAATCAGGGGAAGGGAAATTGGTTAGCGAACTAAGATTAACATGAAGTCATGAAACTGCATATATTGTTTAAAATGCCACAAAACATTTGTATTTTAGAACACTTGACCATCACGTAAACTCAATTGAATAAGAATCTAATTGTAGCCAGTGCCGCAATGATGCTTCTTTTTCCATTTTGCTCTGTCCCATAACCTTTCAATAGCTTGCATATAACAGCCAGTATCGGGATTGAATTTATATTTATGGTTTAACACAAAAATGCTCAAATTTAGTTAGTGTTAATTCTTCAGTTCTACTCTTTTCAGCAGTCTCACTATTTTATAGTGCCATCAATAATATTTTCTTCAGTAACTCTAAGCAAAGTTCTGGCAGAGTGGTTAGGCACCACAACTAAAAAGTGTTTTTTTATTTCTCAGCAAATCCCGCCATAAAACATTGTTTTTTCAAGTGGAAAATGTTTTGAACAAAATTTTTGTTAGCTTTGATAATATAAACAGTGCCACCTATTCTAACTGACAATCTAGATATTGATGCATGGCCACAGACTACCCTTATGTAACTGTTCCAATCAACAGAAGTACAGTGATTCATTTCAAGTTGATACTGACCAAATTGAAGTTAATTCTAAGCAACATGCATAAATGAAACAAATTACCATTAAGAAACTGATTCTCGATCCTCCAACCAATTTTAAGAACGTAATCCTTGTTTTTTTTTCAGCATGTCACATATTCTCATCTCCATTTCGGTATTTCTTTGAAGTACAGCATTATTCCATGGTTTTCCATGCTCTTTCAGAGTGAATAATTCCTCATTTATGAAGAAATTGTGTGAAAGATGTGTCATCATTCACTAAGTCCCAAATTTTCATATCCATGGTAAATACAATAATTATAAAAACACAAGTTACCATTTCATTTTTAGAATTTGTATTTTCATTGCCAATCTTGAAAAGGCATTCTTTTACTCTTTTCAAAAAAGTAAACATTGATAACTTTACACGTACCAATCTCTTGGTGAGTTTAACAAAACATTTAGCGATGACTCTGCTCCCAATAACAGAACAGCATCAAACATTTTGATACAAGCATACATGTCAATGATAAGTTTACCATTTCCTTCAGCTATTTATTGAGAATATTTTAAATGTCTGGTTAAGTCAACAAGAAGTGATATATCTGTTATTCATGTATTATTATATAGCTTGGCAAGGATTTATTTATTAATTCTTGGATCATGAAAATTTCGAATTCATTAATCAAATAAAAAAAGAATGTGTTAATATATCTCCTCAACATAACTGCTTCATTTATACTAAATGAATTTTTACATTATTCGCTTTTAATTTCTTCAAGCAGTGTAACAAACTTGATGATTCAGAACTCAGCATGTGATTCTTCCCAAACGATGTGTACAGGAGATCTTTCACATGGGTAGCATTATGGGGTGGAGTGCCATCCTGCATAAAGTCATACCTTCTTACAGGTGTTAATCAGTCAGACTAGGGAGGATGCGATTCTATAGCATATCAGTGTACCTTGCACCTGTCACACTGACAATTTGAATAGCAGAGTCATGCATTTCCTCATAGAAAAAGGTCCGATTACAATTGATGGGAAGAATCCACATCACACCGTGACCAACACCCAGAGGCAAGGATAGAAAAGTGACAAAATCATGAAGGATCTGATTTCCTCTCTCACTGACAGCTCATTTCAGCACGATTCTCATGCGGCATCACTGACATTTTGCTTCCCAGTGCCATATGTTGGCCTTTTTTTTCCTCTCCATGAAACCCCATATCAAGCATATGTGTCAGTTTTTACCTCTGTACTTGCGTATGAATTATTGAATTTTCAAATGTTACGGACTTTTGGATCATCCTTTAACTAAAATGTATTAATGAGATGCATAAGAGTGCTTTGAAAGCCATCAGTTTGAGACTGCTCTTATAAAGTAAGCATTTAAAAATATTCAATTACTCATATTTAATTTAAGGGCTAGTTCGTTATATTTAACCATGCAACTTTTTGGAGAGGGTGTCTTGGAAAATCAAAGAAATTAAAATTTTAATTATTTTGGGAACTCTCTTTAATCTCCATCTTTACCAATTAAAACTGCAACACCAGGAATTAAATAAACGTGCATAGCTCTGTACATGAAAGATGCCTTGAACTTTTCATATGATATGGGGGTGCTAGAATGAAGTACCGAGCAGATATGAATATTGAGTATTGTGTCCAAGACTGGTCCACGACGAGAAGAGATTTGACCTCGCCTGTTAGGAAGCAGATTTCATTTCAGGGTTGCAAACAAGTGACACACAGAACTCATTCAAGCTTGCAAACAAGTGAATCCAAATTTTATTGTTACAGAACTATTAATCTCTTTACCTAAAATAAAATTCTGGGATTGTCCAGCACCATGTGATATAGGCATGGTCAAGTCTTTTCTCCTTGTTGACAGACTGTACTTCTGAAACATTTTTGATGTGCTATTGCTTCCTCAGCTTTTAATGAGACCATTACTGTAAGTCAAAGATGTTCAATGCCAGCGCCATATTGCAAATGTCTGCTCAAAGATATACATTGCCGTGTATCGGAAACTTGCATGTTTCTGATTTATGCACATTATTTTGATCTCAAATTAAAGACTTACCAATATTATAGCTATAGGTATCAGAGTAGTTCACTGCAATCAACAGGTGAACATGAAATTTTCTTAACAAAGTTTGATCTGTGATAATGGTCTACTTCTACATTAGCAATGTAATGTTGTGCTGCGTCATACCACCGTATTTGTACTTATAACCCTACTACCTGTATCTGTGCCTGTCATTCTACATGCACATGCATATTTTCCTGATGATTAAAGCATCAAACTTTAATCTTTTGTATGTTTCTAGCTATTATACCTATCCTACAAAATCAATCCTTTGTGGTTTTTCTATTTTTGCAAACAATATCATATCTATAGATATAGCAGTTCTCTCATTTCTGCAAGTCTTAGCTTATTTTCTTTATCCTAAATTTCATTTAATATTCTGAGTGTTTGAAATTAGGAGTCGAAATTCTTTTTTCCTCAGTTATGGGCTATAAGTCTGTTGTCATCAGAATATGTTGTGTATTTAAAAATGAAATAATTATAGTACACCAGTTTAATATATTTTAACAATCACTATAGATATATAATTAAGAAAAATAATATGTAAAAGATTAAATTAACAGCGGGAATTAATTTCCCTTCTCTATTCTAAAAATAGCAACATCTATTTGCACTGCGTCATTTCGAGAAAAATCTATGTCATATTACTCTTACGTAATTATGATTGATGTAAATGAAACTAAAACTCAACCAGCCAATAGTAATTTTAGAGCAATATTAACTGTCCCATCAGAATGCTTTGAGAACCAAAACTAACTCAGTTTGACTTAAGATGTCATCCTGAACATAACTCACTTGCTTTCTATGCTTTGGCCTAGCTACACTGCTGTCTGTCTGCTGCTGCTTTCTTGCTACAAAGTTATCAAAAGTGTAAGCCTTTTGGAACAGGTACATATGTAGCCGCAACATGTTGCTCAAAATAAAACCGAAGATTTAATCTACATTTGCCTCCAGTTTCCTAGTCATTAAGGATCAACATTTCTATGCCATCCTCCTCCTGCTCTTCAGTTATTTGTGACTTTGTTTTTATTACATATATATAATTTTAATTCTCTTGAGTATAAATCAAATTTAGTAATACCTCTTTGCCTTATTTTTCTCAGTTCTTCGTGGTGACATAGCAAGGCTACAGCGATGCACAAATATTACTACTGTAAGTCTTAATTTACTCATGAGTAATTTTATTAAAATGAATAATGATTAAGAACTTATGTTTCTTTTCTTTTTTTGCAGGATGCTGGTAACTCAATTCCTAGATGCAAACCATTTAAGTACACGTATGAAAAGGAAATTGTGCTGTATGCCTTTTTTAAGAACCTGGATTATTTCTCTACAGAGTGCATATATTCACCAAATGCATATCGGTATGAATTTGTAACTGTTAATTTGTTTGTGTTAGGATGAAAGTAAGCCAGACCAGAAAATAATTGCTTTGCATTTTACTGTAAATCCCTGCCATTCCCGAGTTGAAAATTTTGATATATGCCACCTTTCTAAATACTGCAAGATATTTCCTTTTTATAGTTGTCTTGGCAAGAAACAAATGTTTATTAATCTGCGGGCATACACATGGTTTATATTTTTTTTTTAGGTGGCAAAAATTTAGCTTTTGGAATCTAGCCATTTTTCTGTGTTAATTATATAAAATGTACATTTCCATCCTCAACAAAGAAATATGCTCAAGTCAGGAAGTAGAAAGTTTATGGTGATTAGTGAAATGGTAAATCAAAAAACATAGGGTATGTCTCTCCATGACCTAGAGTTGTGTCTAACAGAATGCACGTTCAGGCTTCACATCGGCCATCAGGAAGTATCTATTAAAAATAAAATTTTGGGTGTGTTTATATATGCCATTTATTTTAAATAAATCGCTGAAAAATTTTTATAAATGGAAATTTAAATATGAATTTACATTAGATTTCTTCTGTATGTATGTATATTAAATAAATTACATTTAGGTCAATATTGAATGAATTGCTGATTTGCATTAGTCACTCTTTTTGATGGTTTTGTTTTCATGGATGACAGAAATGATATTTTCTTAACTCCAAATTATGCTACTGCCATTTTCTCTTGTTAAAGCCACTATATAAAGGAAATACTCATTGCAGTGAAGACATCTTGGTAATGATTTTCCCTGCAGATTTTTTTAATAAAATAATGTGCTATATTTACATTGTCTCATGAAATTCAAAAGATGTGTCCCAAGTATTAGACAAGCCTTTCAAATTCCTTAAATGTTTATCTAGTTGAATATTGTAAAATGTGCTTATTGCTTAATTGCTTTGCATATTATTCTACTGTAAACCCCAAAGTCCTACCATTCCCATCCCATCTAATTAAAAAAGTTCAAAGAATATGCTAGGCCAAAAGTTGTTTGCAGCAGATACCATAAACGAAATCCAGTGTGAAAAATTAATATTAAATCAAAATTTATAATGTTATCACTTTTCAATATATTTCCATCTTAAACTAAATCACCACTGAGAATATGTTATGGTAAGATAAAAGTTTTCTGCATGTCATATTTACCTACAATTTGTCTGGATTTTATAAGTTTTCCATACATATCTTTCATATTTAAAATACAGAGCAATTATAAATAAAGTGAACATTCTCAGATCTATTTACAATCCATCCTATATGATTTATTTCATAGAAATTTGGTATGAATGTTTTATTTACCATAGTGAAAAGAAATCTAGAATAAAAAAAAATTCAAATTTTTACCAGTAAATGATATTTTTCATGCAATGTAGAAAAAATGTTATGCAAATTAAGAACACTAAAATGTCAGTAATGAATACCACAAAATTATTTTCTATCACTCATCAGATTGTTTTATTAGAAGTGCAATAATGGTTTAATTGCACTGTGAGAAAATTGATGTTTGAAAGAGATTATATCGAAGAATGGTTTGAAAATATGATTAAATTTTAAGAGACTGGGTGGTTAGGTGTGTTGCCAGGTAGAAGATGGGAAGAGATTTCCTGTGAAACTGTTGAAGAAGTCAATGTTGATCCTACTATTCTTCAACAAAGGCTTAAAGTTAATTGAAAGAAGCAAATCATATTTTTTTAAGCATATAAGCAAAATCTGAAGAGTAATACAATCAAAAAACTATTATATATAAGAAATCGTACTGTGTTTCAATAATAACTCTAGAATTTTCATGTTTTTAGTCCAAAGGGGTCTCTGAAGGGCTATTGTTTTCGTTTTGCGATTTTGCATTAGTCCACTATAAATGTCCGTTTCAATTTTCAAACTATTGCCACCAAATGTTAGAGTCCTGCATTATATTTGAAGAAATTAAATAATGAAAAAATCTGCATAAATATATGTATATTTCTCACATTGTCATAAAACAACAGTACATAGAGCCATCGAATTTTGAATGACGTAATCCTACTGTGAATATGGGCATGTGGAAACCCAAATTTGGAATTTGTTTTATTATCAATTTCATATTTTGTAAAACTTTAACGAATTTTTGATTAACAATGGCAACATTGTACAGCAACAAATTTTTGTCTCCAGTGTGCGAGACTGTGTATCTGAAATTCTAAAGAAATGCTCAATTTAAAACTATTTTGCGATATCCTCTTGGACTGAATTTTATGGTTTAAGTGCGAAGAACGTGATATTTAATAAATATAGGTAACAGACAAAATGTTTAAAAACCGCCCCTTGGAACTTAATTTAAAATCTGAAACCTTTCAGATTTTCTTTTTTCTCCCTTTTGAAAGAACAATATTTTCCCCTCATAAAATATATTAACAATCGGTATTGAAAATTGACAAAACAGTTGAACATACTTTACCTCATAATATTAGCTGAAATGATTCGTTTTTAATTTAATAATTCAAATTGAAAACCTCGTAATACAAAATTGATGAGCATTTAAAAAGTTCTGAGTCTTAGAACCCTCCTCCCCACCTCCCAAAAATTCCATGTCTTATGTTCTTGTACCCTTTCTTACATCAGATCACAATAGATGTGCATAATGTTAAAAAGTAGAGTGAATTATCTTTTAATTTGTTATTTTGGGCTTTCTTGTTCTGCAAATATAATAATCTGAAAAATGCATATTCCTGTTGTATGATATATATTAATTCAGAGGAAAGAAATAAATTTGGTGCAAATTGTGTATTTTAACAATTTTTTATTTATGTCAAATAGGGGACATGTTCGAGCATATCTGAAAGATTTAGAAACTGTAGCTTCGCGCTGCATCTTGGGTAATAATTTTATACATATATATTTATACTTTGAAATTCTGAATTTATTTGCATAGTTTTCCCCCTCATGTATTTCCCTCCCGGGTTCAGCACATGGTTTATATAAAATTATTATAATGATTCTGATTTATTATAAAAGTGTAAAATGTATGCACAAATTTAGCTATCTCAAAATACTGTCAAGTACTTTGTGTAAGTACAAAGAATATTATTTAAATTAAATCATCCTTTAAAATGTGCATGATACACTAGTTTCCAAAAGTTAAGCAGCAGGCGGAAAACTCGTGATATCTCAAATGTCTGCAAGCTGATTGGACGAAACATGGCAAATAATATTTATTATACCACTTGCAACTTAAAAGCACTAGAAAATATTATACTGAACTCTTAAGTTTTGTGATATCTACAGGAACATAAAATCTGAAATTTAATTTGGATGTACAAATCATAAAAAGTTCTCAATAGTGAGTACAATTACTTGGAACAGCAATATAAACCTGACAGCAGTGTCTCATTTTTTTTTTATGTTGTCAATGAGTTGCAGGAGTAGCAATGCCCATTGATCACTTAAAGCTGTTCTAAGCCCTTCTGGGATTTGAGGAGAAAGTTGGAGGCCAGCAGTATACCTCTCGAGAGCATCCTACCCATGCTTAAGATTAAGGTCAAGAGAGCTTGCTGGTCATTCCATGAGCTGTAGTTTCTTCTTCAAGAAATTTGTGCATGAAGCAAGCATTGTGAGGGCAGGCATTATCTGCTTCTAAAATTAATGCATCATTTGCAGCATAATGCAGACAAACAGTAGGATCCAGTATGCCATCTGTACCTCTGAGCATTGAAATTCCATGTTGTAAATACATACAGGTATGTGTGCCTTACTAAAGGTACTTCTCTGTATACAAGAACACCACCTCCTGCATAGGTACCCCTTTCCATATGTTAGATGGAAGGTATCAAGTGTTTGCTTCTCTGCATATGTAAATATGTCAAGACTCACTCTGTGAAGTAAAACAGGACTCACCAGTGTAGAGAACAGACCTCTACTGATTTTCAGTCCAGTTTGCATGACTGCATGTCAAAATCAAATCTTGTCTGTAGTGGTGGGAGATAAGCGAAAGCACAATGCTGGTAGCTTAAGGCCCATATCACACGGCATTTGTTTCACACGAACAACTGTTTCGGACAACTTTTCTGCCTGGTTTACTATTGAAAGAAAGACGTGCGACTTTTTCCTTCCTTTCCAAAAAAATTGCAAGTTGTTCATTTTCAACCAATCAACTATCAGCTTATTTGTAATGGGGAACACTTTGCCCTGTGTTAACCCCAAAGTGATCTGGAAAGAAATTCTGCTGGTAAATGTCACTTCAAACTTATTTTTACCCTTTAGCTATCTCGAAATACTGTCATTCATTGAATAGCAATATTCTCTTCAGCTGGATTTAAGCTGTATTGTATTTATGTAAAGTGGTGCAGCACCATTCTTTTGCATAATGCTACTCGATACAGTTACTCGATATTTTTAGCATATCCAGATTTAAAACGTTTTGAATTATTTTTAGCTGATTTATAAGAATTTTTCAATTTGTTGCTTAATTTTTGGAAACCCGTATATAATAATGTTAGTGTTGTCTTTATTTGTGTAGTTAATGTGCTGTGTGTATCATTTAAGCTGTTTCTTCAGAAATTCTCTACCCTGCATACTTTTCCCCTCCATGTTCTCAAGTGGTAAAATTGGTAGAAAAAGGGAGGAAAATACATATTTGCTTTCATTGCTCCTGTTTCTGTAGTGCAAGTTAAAAGATTTGTATTTTTATCTTTTATTTGTGTTGTATTTTGCTAGGCAACTGTATTAGCATGAGAAATGGATTAAATTGTATTTCTTTTTAAGTTATATACTAAATGGTGAGCTGTGGGTAATTATATTGAACTATTCATGGAAGTAACTTTTAGCTAGTAACCTTTAGCTAATTTTTTATATATATAATGTGGCAGAAGTATAATCAGACAGCTCACATTGACAATCCTGTACTTTCCTGTACAATTCACTTTGAGTGAGGGAAGTGGGATAACATCTCAGAACTTCAAAATGAGTTTCTGTTTTTTGTTTTTGGCATGTACCTATTCAGAGTATATATATATATATATTATGTGTGTCTGGTATTGTGTCATGACAAAGGAACACTGAAATTTTAACATTTTGTTGATAGTTTTATGTGAACTCGGAGAAAATGCAACTGAAGCATTTTAAAAGATGAAATGTTCATATATAGAGCATGTTTTATATGAATGCAAGTTTTCAGTAATATGAAGCCTTTTCAGAGGGCTGATGTAGCTGTTGAAAATGAAAAACAATGTGGAAGACCTTGCATATCTAAAACAAACCAAAATGTGATAAGATTAAGAATTATGAGACAATTAATCTAATCGATAATAAGACTTGATTAATAGTGACAGTGAGTTAAATTTGAGCAATTTTGTAGAACAGAAATTTTAATTCAGGGTTAGTATATCAAAAAAATGTCCCAGTCTGGATTTAAAAAAAAAAAAAAAAATAACTGATGATGAATTTTGTATTTTTCAATGTGATCTAGACACAAAATGTTAGAGCCAGAAGTGACAGAACTGATCACCACATCCCAGAAAATGGCTACATTATACATTACTATATAAGAATTAGTCGGCTGTTTATTGGTGAATTACTGTCATTGAATGTGCAATGGTGCTATTATTGGCAAAGTATAGAAGTTGCAGGTATCAGTTATTGCATTGTGTATGTACAGTACGATACAATAATTAGAAGTAAGAAATCTGAACTCGTCAGGACTTCAGCAATTCCGGATTTGGAATTTTTCCAGATTTTAGATCATCAGTTTAAATCTAGTAAGATGGCATGTAGAAATTATAAAATTTAAAATATGAAATCATGATTTATGAAATAATGAAGTATTTATGATCTAAAGAGTATCAAAATTTAAAAAAAAAAAAAAAAAAAAAAAAAAAAAAAAAAAACTTAATATTTATTTGTTTACCTTATTAAACATTTCTGTCAATGTAAGTTTTTTTAATTTGCTTCTTTTTTGTGCTAATACTTTCTCTTTAATTCTGTAGACAGACATAATCTCTTATTAAGTTACATTGTTGAAATCTTGCAACTACTTTGTCGAGAATTTAGACTAACTTGTTAATCAATATTTTTTCGTTCTCTGTAACTTTCTTCACAGTAGCGGTATTTTCTGGATCTGTAACCAACCGTACTACAAATTTCAACATTCAATTAATTGACTGATGATTGAGGAGCATTGTCATCACAATGAAAAACTTCTTTTCATCTTTATTTATTACCGCTTCTCCACATTTGTTTACAAAATCCGTTAATTGGAAAATTTCAGCTTTGTTTTGCGATATCCAAAAACTTTTAAAATTAGCGGCTATCATCATCAAATTTAGCTCATTCACTATACATATTTGGCTATGCATCATGAGCTTGGCGACTAACAACAAGTTGTTCTGTTAAATTTTACCTTGCTTCTATTGTGCAGAGACGATTAAGCCTGAATTACAGTATATTAGTTATTTATTATACTTATGTCTATTTCTTGCACATGCTTAAGGCTTATCAGAGTTCTGAATAAATAAACTCCCACATGTACTTAAGCATTATTGAGGGCTGGCACTAGATATCTTACCGCCTGATGCAGTCTCCTGTGGGTTCTAAATTCTGTACCCGGTATGGCCATACGAGCCCTGGCGCTGGTTCTGGGTTTATGTGAATAACAAATCAGTTATTCTTAATTCAAATAGCCTTAAATGTAATGTTTGGATCTATGAGTATTATGAACAAAATCTATTTTTAGCATATGGAAAGAAATTTAAAAAAAATTTTTCCTTGTCAACATTTTTTAGCGCATTTAACTTAAATCTGTAATCATCACCAAGCCTCATGTCAACATAAAAGGTTACCATACTCCATTATTATTCAATTACTAACCTAAAAAAAATTGTTTAACTTAAATCTGTAATTATCGCCAAGCGTGATGTCAACATAAAAGGTTACCATACTCCATTATTATTCAATTACTAACATAAAAAAAATTGTTTAGGCATCACTACATGAGTCATTACTACAGGGTTCGTACGGTTCTTAAGAGTCCTTAAAAGTCCTTAAATTTTTTGGAAATGATTTTTGGTCCTTAAAAGTCCTTAATTTTGGTCAAAATCAGCAGAAGGTCCTTAATTTTAATCATCTGAAATTTCTGTCTGTTTTTATGACTGCCATTTTGAGTGTGAATTAGCATTTTGGAGGAATATTTTTGGCGATTCACTGACATATATGGTTATCTTTTGAATGGGTTCATGGGTTATAATTTGTTTCTATTTCTAATAAAAATGATGTGATACTTGAGTTTATAAGCAAGAAGTGAAACATAAACATTTTGAAATTCCTTTTTTCTAATAAAGAACTCTTAATCAACTTTTCGCTTTTGGGTATGTGAATTCTTTTATTAAACAGCTCTAAATTTGGTGACTTGTCAACATTTTGGCGATTTTAGGATCAGTTTCTATAGAAAATTTTTAATTCCGAGATCTGACAATTTTTCGACCAGTTTTTTGAAAGCATCATAACATTGATACATTTCATTAAAATAATGGTAATATATTGAAATTATATATAAAAAATAACATTAAAATAAAACATTCTATTTTTTGCTGTCATATTATAAAGTTTCATTTTGGCAACTTATAATATTAGGAATCTGATAAAAAAAGGCATATTGCTATAAAGCATAATTTACAAAACAGCTCGTAGCAAGAGCAAAATTAACTGTGCAATTAACTAAAAATGTCTTCTTTTTAATTTTTTCATAGTAAACGTTTTTCCCATGCAATTGTCTCGAAATATTCAAAATTCTCAGAATATGCATCAGTTTTCTCTATAAAATTAATTTTACACTTTTTCCCTCCTTCTTTTTTTTTTTCAAAATATTTCTGACTTTTTGCTGTTACGGAATTGGTAGGGATAATTTTTCTTTAGTATTTTAGACATTGCAGCTTGGAAAGTTTAGAAGGGTTTGAAGTCAAGATTTATAGACCCACGATTCTAGAAGAATCGAGAAATATGTGACAAAATGAAAAATGTCTCCATGATATCGACACGTAATGGATGTATTTTACAGAAAGTTTGCGATGAATTTCTTACCTTTTGGAGAATGTCTGGAAGAACAATGAAAACATAATATTTAAATGTTTTACTCCTGATACTAGAATCTTTATCTTAACATGTTTATCTCCCCTTTATTTTCTCTACCTTTCACTAGACACAAGCATCAAAAATATCAAAAATGCTTCTAATCTTATCACTGGGCAGGCATTATAGAAAGTGATTTTTTTATTCATAAAGAAATTGAAAACTTAAATTTAAAAGATTCATATAATATGCCTTAATGCATCATACACAGAGCTGGCACTAAACATTTTCCCACCTGATGCAATCTCTGTGGATCCTAAATTATAAACGTTTTGCTATTTCTGGATTTTGTTGTTCGGTGTGTCACTAAATTCTAAAATTTCTGCCACACCAGCTTTGTAACCGTGCTTTACCATATATATTTCATATTTCTTCTGAATGTTCATATTACTAAAGAAATAGAATTAGCCACTTTTTCTATACATTCTGAATTCATTTAGTGTTTTTTAGAATAACAGAAATAATTGGATCCAAAAATTCTAAAATGAAAAGGAACCGTGTTGAAGAAAGAAACTGAATACATAAAGAAAATTACTCCTCAAAGATATGTGCAGTTATTATTATGTAACTTACCCAATTGTTTATAATTTCAGCCTTTCAGTTTACGATTCTGTCAGGGGTTTGGGACTATTTATTTTTTACCAGATCAAGTAAACCCTCATAGGTACCTTGTGGAGATGTTGACAAGTTAGGAGATAAGCATGCAGAAACTAGCGAGAGCATTGGTTTGCATATTGAGACACCTCTCTAATTGTTAGAAAAGATGATTAAAGAGAAGGAAATCTATATAAACTAGCCAAAATGTTTGGAAAGTCTTCAAATTAAAATGAAGGATAAATATTTTGTTGAGTGTTGTTACAAAACATAAATGTTTTGTAAACAAACAAAACATAAACAAAACATAAACATAAATTTTGTAAACAAACAAAACATAAATGTTTTGTAGCTTTTAATGTGTATCCTAATATCGTTTAAGAATCAATGTCATAAATTTACATGTATTTTAAACTCTGAAGTTTTATTAGATTTTTATTTTAATAGGCTTTTTAACAAATATTGTTAAAAAAATTTAATAGTGGCCATGTAAATCCATAATGACTAAGGTTATCTAATTACCTAATTTAATTATTTATAACTAATTGCTTACCCTTAAAAGTTATCTCTACATATTAAAGCAAGTTATTGCCTTTCATTAACACTTACTGTGGTCACAAGATAAAACAAAAAAATTTAAAAATTCAAGTAAAACTTATTCTTTGCATCTAGTGAAACTTAAAAATAATACAAAACAACTTATCATCTCTGGTACTTTAATCGCTTATTGGAACATTAAAGTATATTAACTGGGCTACAATACCTTGGAACTCTACACAAAGCTATGACACTAACTGCAATCAAACAGAGCCTGACTAAGTTTCAACACTTGCCAACTGTGTCTACATCAGACCTTTCAGGTTTGTTCTAATGAGCAGGTCTCTCTCTAGACAAGCAACAGCAGTGACAACATTCAGTCTTTTGTTATGAACCATGCTGATTTTGATCTTACTTCTCATTTTAACCTATACCATTTGACATAAAATCTACCTGCTATTTACTGAACCTCTAGACTGACTAAGTATGTAACAAAATGAGACATAAAAAAATCAACATGAAGCTAACTATTAGTAAAACGTAAGTAAATGACATCTTCTTTCAAATATGTCCAACTATTTATAAGAGTAAAATATTTAATCCACCTTGATAAATTGTATAAAGTTTATTTTATTCTCAAACTTATTAATCATTATGTTAATTAATTCATGTTTAGTAATAATGCATACTACTCAGGGATCTATTTTATTTTTAGGATGGTATTACAAAAGTGAAATTCGGGCATAGAATAGTATTTTTAATTGAATTTATTCAGTTCCCATTTGCTCATAGGTCCTTAATTTTTTCATTAATGGTCCTTAAAAGTCCTTAATTTCTGTGTGCAGAAATGTGTACGAACCCTGTACTTAAGTTGTCATATGTTGATAAACATGCGGTGATGAAAGGAAAGTATAATAAATAATGATTCGCCAAGTTAGTGTCAGATCAACGATGTATCTATGTAGACTGTTTCGGTTTGAGATGTGTGCCGAGCAGATATGCAGCAATGGAGCCAAATTACTGATCGTACAAATTAATGCTAAAATGATTGTTTCTTCAATAACAAGGTATTTTATTTAGTGTCAAAGTGAAATTAAGAATCGGGATTCTCCAGTGTTTTATTATGTGCAGAGGAGGGAATCAAATATGCATGCATAAAGCCTATGAGAAAAATGGTGTTGGTGGTTTTGAAGTCTGGATATTAGATCATTCCAGATATTGGATGTCCAGATTTTGGACTTTGTACTGTACTATCATAAATTTGTAAACAGTAATAACTTTTTGTTAGTAGAAAAAATATTCTTTTCCAGTCATATGTTCCCTTCATTTCACTTGCGCCTGTATCACATAAACTTCTTTGAAACATCTAGTTATGCCATTATTTTTTATATAGGACTGGAGAAAGCAATTATTTATTACCTCAAGGGCAGAAAATAGTTATAAGCTGCATCTATGCAATATTAAGTATGTAGAATCATGCTGTGAAACACTTCGTCACTGACATTCTAGGCATGTCTGTTGTATGAGTTCAGTGACAGTTGCTGTCTTGTGTAAATAACTCATTTTTCTGAAAGAAATTATATTTATGTAATTAGTGATTTAAGATGACAGTGAATTGAATTATAATCTTATTTAGTTCATTTGGCTTTAGTTTTCCCTTTGCCATTCTGTTATGTATATATGACTGAAAGCTTTATATTCTGCTGTAAAATGTCTACCAATTTAAATTTTATAAATTTATTTTACTTCATAATTATTTTCATCTTTTCAATAAAATATTTGGTTTAACCTATGAACCAAATATTGTATTGAAAAACAGTATATTTTTACAATTAGTATTTTCTTGAATTGATAGTTAGTTTATACTTTCTAAATCATTCATTAAAAAACAGTCTATGGAGGCATCTGCCAAAGAATAATGGTGGAAGACTTTTTAATAGAAATTAGCTTATATTCTACATTACATATGGGAAAACCATGAAATTGGCCTGTTTGTATGGTTCAAACCAGGGTGAAACTGTCAGTGTTCATTGGTCTTATTCGCTTAACCAGTGGTTTGTGCCTTTCCACATGGAACTAATATTTATCATAATATTGTGCATTTTATTAACTGCAGGTGAAGATTGTAGAGAATGACTTTAAGTAAATCTTAGCGAAAAGTTATTTGTAAATTATTGACATTTTTTATAGTATCGGTTCTAAGGTATGATGTTCAAGAAAATAAAAATTTCCTTTAAATTAAGAGCGTGTTCTTGCCCAAAGTGGTACTAAAATTCTTAAAAGAATATTTATTGTTAGCAATTTTGTATGCCAGTAGTGGCAAGCATATTCTTCATGCAACTCCAATGCAAATGTTTAATTCATATGAGGTCATGTATTGTTTTAATCCTATGGAAAACTTATTTTATTTTAACTTATTTTTCAAAGCTTTAATGCAAATAAACAAGGCTGCATTTTCATCCTTGTCATTTTCAAAGTTTGTGCTGTTTGAATTTTTATGAGTAACTGATCATTAATGTAGTAAAAGCTTGACTATCAAGCATTTAACTAACTGAAAAGTTCTATAACCAGAATATCTTAAAAATTTTAAAACTTTCTTTTTTCTTTTATGAAAAATTAAGCAAATGAAAAATTTTTAAAGCTACTATAAATTATGTATAGGTCTACAACTTAGAATTCTGCATATAACATCTCAAATGTGAGTGCAATTACACAGCTGTCTTTCTCATATGTTTTTTACAACTCCTTCTGCTTCCCAATGCTATAATCATCATATTATTCCAAGAATTTGGCCTTGTAATTGGGCAATCATAGAAAGAGAAATGCAGAGTTAGTGTGATATGGATACAAATGAGAGATTTTAAAGCTCACAACTGATGTTGTCTGTCTGTCATGAAAACTGCTCTAATCAGTATAATTAATGTCAGTCATTATCAATAAACAAAAACTTAGAATATTTGAATTTAGAGCAAATAATTTATAAGCATGAAACACAATCACAAGATATTCATCTTGGTTTTATATAAACCCTATTAATTCTCGATAAATCTGTTTAGATTTTGTAAAGAAGGACATAAGTTAACTGTTATTTATCTGTTCTTCTCTTGCATTTTAGAAAAGTGATTAAAATTTGAACTTGCCTTCAACCGAACATCATGCAGTAGAGTATTTTTGAAATTACACAAATCTTAGCATTAAGAGAATTATGTGTTAATAGGCAAGATTTGCAATTTTATGTGAAAATAGTTAAACATTAGTAATACAGCATAAAAAATTATGATAAGCAATTTTATGTTTTTTAGATGTCATGTCTATAACTTGAATCTCTTTATTATATAAATAAGAGTCATCTATTCTTTCAAACTTCTTCCAGAATAATTAGCACAAATTTGTTGTTATCTCCACCAGTTTCAATGGTCAATGGCTTTTCATATGCCTAGAAAATTTCATTAGCTTTTATACCCAAATACATTTTTTTGAAAATCTTACATAATATTGTTACGAAATGTCAAGGCGCAGTGAGATGGCTTTCCTGCAAAGCAGTGTTAGGGTTGCCATAAAATTGCTCATTTGGTGACATTTGGCGACAAAATTGGTGATATGCCATGGACTGATGGAGAACCTTCTGGAACGAATTCTTACCGGTTTAGCCCAGAATGTTCTCGTATGCAGAGAGTTAGTTAGTATCGAGTCAATCTCTGCGGAGTTGGTCGAGTTGACAGCTGGGCAGCGAGTGCACCGAAGGAGTCTCTTAGTGTATTGCGGTTAGTGCATTGTCGAGAGAGCGTGTTGAGCTCTGCAAATGACTGAATCGAAGAGTCAGAATGTGTGCTCTGTGTGTCGTCGAGCGCATCGTGAGTTGTGGCGTGGAGAGTCTCGAGAGTACGTGGAGTTCCGAGAATGACCAAGCAGAGTCGGGAGCTGTACTCTGGTGCTTTCCAGTGAAGCTGTCTTCTCTGTGATAGCTTGATAACCTGAAAGCTGTGTCGCTGATCGTGTCAGCGTGTTTATAACAGTTTGACGACTGTGAACGAGATTTTGGAATTGTCCTGAATAATACCGGCCAATAAAGTGTGTTTTGGTACTTCATCAAGTGTTGTCGTTATTCACTCCAGATCCACACGAACCCTATACGAACGTGAAGGAAGAAAATAACGTAACAACTGGTGTCAGAAAAGAAAAATGCAGCAATATTATTAAATTTAGGGTTCAATTAGCTAACAGTATAATAAGTGTTTTTATAATTTTAGACAGGAAATTGCTTACCTTTATTTGACTTGAATTGCATTTTTTATACACTGACCTATCTGCAATTTTTATGAATTTTCACATTGAGCTTTTCCTAAGCTTTATGGATAGTCAAACTTTTGCCTTTACATTTATAATACTATGTAACCCCCCTGTTTTAAGAACCCCACATTTTAAGACACCTTTAAGGTCTGTAATTTCATATTGGTATCAATTTATAATTTAAATTATGTTTTGTTAAATATGGTTATTCATTATTATAAATATAATGTAGTGGTGAATAAAATAACCTCTTTGAATAGACTCTATTTTTTAATATTGAAATAATGAAACTTTTGATTTAGTGTATTTGTTTTTAGTTTTGAAGATATTAATGTCTTGACATCACTGCTTTGTATGTACAGTTTTTTTTTTTTTTTCCCCCGCTAGTGTAAACTATAACTTTTTGGTATAAATGTAATTTTTAAGTGACCAAGGGACTTTAAATTAATTAAATGTACAAAATTAAATTTTCTAAAACATACTGCTAATATGCTGAATGGTGAGTTATTTTAATGTGAATAAGAAGAATGGAATAAAAATATTCTTTTGTTTTCCATCTTAATCCTATTAATATATGCAAAATAAAATGTAAGCTCAATGTTTATTAATCAATCATGAAAGCATTATTGGCTTTTCTTGCTGTAGGTTTTAATGCCATTATTTGTAAGTCACTGTCATTAAAACTATAATGAGTAATGTTCTTTGCCCATATGCTTTGTTATAATGGTTGTATTATATTTGTAAAGGGGGAGATAGTTTCATCAGTTTCAAAGTAGTATAAATATTTTTCTCTTATTACCCTTTTCATCTTTTACTCTTCATTATAATGATTGTATTATAGTATTTTTAAGGAAATACAAATAGTTTCAACAGTTTCAAGTAATATAAATATTTTTCGGTTATTTTCATTTAATTAACTTTTTCATCCTTTATGCTAGATATAATACATTCTGGTGAATGCATGAGGCTGAATGAAGAAATCAGGCTTCCTGTTCAGGGTGAGTATAAATGAATGTCAAAATTAACAGTAAGATCCTAAATGAGTGTTTAAAGTAGAAAAAAAGAAGCATGCTACCTTCATGTTTAAATTATATAAAAATATACATTCGTTTGGCATTTATTTCTAAAGAAACATTTAATCATTTATTGAGATAATCTGTTATGGTTTCATCCTTTTTACGTTTACATAAATGTGAATTGGGACAAAATTCAACCTTAGTTCTGGACTAAATTGGAACCTGATTCAAGTATAGCTGTATCATAAAATCCACTGAAACTTTTATTATGGAACCTGTGCAAAAAATAAGGTTAAATTTTGCTTTTGCTGTCATTAGTTATAATGTTTTATTTTTTTCTCTCAAATATTATTAACACATTCGCTGCCACCAAAATTTATATATCCATCCTCAGAAGCCGAATTTAAAAAATTGTTTTAATGATTAAAAACGTTCCTAATATTTTAATAGTAAAGCTAGAAAAAAAGAAAAACCTTTTATTTTCGTGTTTAGTGTAAAAAAATTTCGGACGCTCTAGAGCGTCAGTGGCACCTCACGTTCAACTTATTATCTGTATGCTACTGACGCTCTGGCGCGTCTCATCATTTTTCTGCGAAATTATTGACACATTATATAAAGTCACAGTTTAAAAGAAATAAAATGTTTAATTGGATAAAGAGAAGTGAATATTTATGAAAAATTATAAAATGTAACAGTAAAACATAAATATGTATAAATGTAAATGTAAGATTATAAAATGTAACAAATATTGTATAATATACATAAATAACATAATAGAAAATGAAAAAAAAATTAAACTTATTGCAAACAAAATGTCAGTGTAGAACAGTACTGCATAAATATATTATCACTTATGGTATATTTCACAGCAATTCAAGCAATATCCTGGCTTGTCGGGACAGTCACGGCACTCATACGTAGTGTCCGTGCGTCTGCCTTGAGAGGAACAAGATGTACACCTTTTTCTTTGTATTTTGGTTTTACCAGGTGCAAGTTCTCTTTTCTGAAGAGTATGTCTGAGATTCTTGGGAGTCGGCTTTTGTTCGTCTGTTGATGGCAAAAGTGATTTTACAACGTTCAGTCGGTACTCGTAAAGTGATATTTTTTTCCCGTAATCTTCATCGTCTACGTTGTCATAATCAGAAAGATCACTCTTTTCTAGTAATTCTAATATTTCGGCATCAGTCAGTTTTTTACTTACTTTCCTTTTCTTAGGCTGTGAAGGTCCTGCAATACTTGTACTGTCCGCCATTTTTAAAAATGCACAAAAAAAAAAAAAAAAAAAAAAAAAAAAAAAAAAAAAAAAAAATTAAACACAAAATTTAAAAACCACGCACTGAAAATATAAAAATAATGCTTCACTAACGTGCCACAAAAACCTCATCATTCAACCTCCAAATCCGAACTAAAACTAAAGCAGTTTACTTATCATACTCGATTGTCGCCCCAGAGCGTCACCGGCATGGGAGGTAGCGCCATGCTGACGCGCCAGCGCGTCAGTGGCAGCGAATGTGTTAAAGCAGTTAATTGTACTGAAACACAAATAAAAATATTTTGCTAATACTCCATATCTGTATTAGGCATTTGTCGTAGTTGTGGTTCCATATCCAGCCAAGTAATTTGCAAAGCTTGTGTGATGTTGGAAGGACTGAATACAGGACAGCCAGGGTAGGTTTTCATTTCATTCTAATAAGAAAAAAAAAAAGAAAAAAAAAAAAAAGCAGTGGGCTAATTTAAATAAAATGTATTTACAATTAATATTCATTCTACAAATTTGCAAGAAAACTCTGTTTTATTTTTACATGTGTTTAAATTTAGGGGAAAAAAAAAAAAAAAAAAAAAAAAAAACTGATTTTTATCTGTTTTTGTAAAACTAGATCTAGATTTTAGTTTTAAAATCCAAATAACAGCTTCAAATGATTAATTCATTTGTGAATAGAAAGTGTTTTTATCATATAAATCAATTCAATGAAATAAATTAAGATAACATGGCTATTTTTTAATTCTTATTCTCACCCTAAACCAAAAGTAACTTTAACTTGCTTTGCAAAGTTTTTATTATTACTGAATTATACAATTTATTATTATTTCTTCTTCTCTCTCAAAGAATTTAACTAAAAATATTTCTAGCAGTATTATAAATCAATAAGTGATCAATCTTTAAAAATTCAATGTAATAAAGCATGCATAAAGGCTAAAAAAAGATAATAAAATATTTTTAGGTAAAAATAAATAATAGTTAGTAAAATGATTAAGATCCAAGTAAAAAACTGTGGGCTGTTGCTTCTTTTTCAATTATAAATGCAATTCAGATGCAAATTAATACATTTTGTATTATAGAGCATGTTCAGCAGTGGTTGAATGTATAAGACTACTGAACACAGTTTAGTCTGACTTAGGTTTAAATCTTGGTAAATATGTATTTTTCTTATGTGTAAGATGAATGCCAGCCTGTTTCCCTTAAAAATTCCTCTATGAAAGCATCCCTTCTCTTAGGCTAATAGTCATCATGTGCTCTGCCTGTCAGTCAACCAATCAAGTCTACTACGGAGCAGATAATTTCATAGTTGAAATGATATGTAATTTTTAAAACAAGAAACAAATATACATTTCTCGATGAAACATTGGTTGTCACTGAATTAAAAACTATAGAAAGAAGTTTAAAATGCAAAAACACTTATGTTTGATTTATTTTAAATGCCATATACTGGAATCCTTAATATTAATTTTATCACTGTTGCTAAGATTATAGAGGCTCAAACAGTGGCCAAGTGATTAAGACCCTGAATACTGGTAGTTCGGCCTGACTTAGGTCTGATTCCAAGTGAACAGGTTGGTTGCATGTTTGATTTTCATGGTTTTTTCCCATGTGTAATGTGAATATGAGTCAATTTCAATTAAAATATTCTCCATGAAGGCATCCCTTCTCTTAGGCAAAAATCTGTCATGGCTTTGCTATATTCAAAATAACTTTTCGTAACCTAAGATTATAGATGTATAAAAAATTCTGGAGCAAATTGTATAATCTGTAATTGCAGTGACATTCTGCAAACAGACAAAGATATTCCAACCTCTAAACAAAGAATCAAGCTAATAATTAAAAACTAGCTTTCAAAAAGCACCAGGCTCAAAAGGCATCGATAATCACATTATAAAATTAATCAGTCAAGGTCATCCTGACATAATCTGTAGTGCTCTCAATCATTGTATAGAACTCTCGAGTTTTCCTATTTGCCTGAAAATTGGCAATATCATATTCTTCAATAAGAAGAATAAAAGCTCTGATCAAAATAAATCTTGTCATCTGATAAATCTTCTCCCAGCCTTAGGAAAAATTTTGGCAAAATGTCTGACTGGCTGCCTAAAATTTCATGTTTACAACAAGAACTTAATAAGTAATAATCAGTTTGGGTTTTAAAGTGTAATTTCAACAAGTCATGCAATTAATTCCGCTCTTCAACAAGTCAAAAAACAACGAAATCAACTTACTTCATTCTGCAGTAATATGTCTTGACTTAAAAGCAGCTTTTGATTCTTTGTGGTAGCCAACAGTTTTTAAAATCTCTGCACTACTTTAAGTGCCTTCAAAATTTATTCCTAATTATACTTCAGAAACAGAAAATGTATGATTCTTTACAACTGTGACGTTATGTGTGATCAATTCAGAGGATATCTCCAGGGGATTTGCATGAGTGCAGATCTCTGGAATATCCGTTTCAACAGAATGATTGCCAGCAAACCACTAACAAATTGTCATTTTTGCAGACAGTATTGCTTTTATTACAATTGGATATACTGGAGGCATTTTGCAGGCTAATTGTAATGAAACATTTCAACTATTTAACCAACTTTGCAAAATTCAAAAACTGCAAGTATCTCAAGTTTTAGTAATCCATGAGCCAGGGCAAAACAAAACTAAAGAATTAGCTTTAATAACTAATAATCGAAAGATCAAATCTGTCATATAACTTTGTGAGTACCTTGGGTTAACAATTGACAAGAAATTCTGCTGAATTCCTCATCTACAAAATATTAAACTTCAAACAGCATCAGTAGCTAACTGTGTATGAAGCATGCATGATAGAACTGAGGCTTAAACAGGGATTCTTTTAAAAACAGTTATACCAAAAATGGTAAATTTGGGTAACCAATGGTAGTGAGAAAGATTAAATGTTTGAATTCAGTTCAAAGACCTTTTACTCTTTGCATTACTTAAATGTATTGCATAACTGCAAATCTAGCTCTTGATACTTTAGCTGGTACTCTTCTACTATCAATCAGTGCAGAAATGGAAAGCATCTACATGAAAGTCCTACAACTTAACCAAGCTGCAGAATAATTCAACAGTCAAACCTTTCTGTCATCCAACTATGAAAAGAAAAATAATTCTGATCTTATTCATCAAGCTCTTCACTTCAACAAAGTAAAATTACATATGTCTGATTGAAATTCAAGTAGTTCATCTCTAATTGTATATACTAATGGATCAAACAGTGAAGAAAAAATTGATTCAGCAGTCTATTTTAAAATTGACCCTTCAAATATTATCAAATAAAAAGGTCATCTCCATAATAGTTTTTTTCCAGGCTGGCTTGTCAGCAATAAAAGCAGTGATTGATATGGCCGTTCTTGAAAATCTCAATGAATTCACCATAAAATCTGACTCCCAGGCAGCTGTTTTAATGATTAAGAATCCCTTATTTTTCTGTCCATTGGCTTCCGACATAAATTCTCTTTTTGCTTTAATTCCAAGCTACAAAATTTAAATTTCATGGATCAAAGGGCATAGTGGCCTTTTGGTAATAAACAGGCAGATGAACTAGCCAAAGAAGAAGCTCTAGCTCTTAATCAAGGTGGTATTAAAATCACCATTCCATGGTGTTCAAATTTCAAATACCAACTAAAACAACTTGCTTCAAAATAACAGGACACAGACTCTTCTCCACCTATTTCTATGCAAGAAATGTGTATGTGGGGTCATGCCCCTTAACTGAGGTTAATCATAGAAATCCCACAAACTGATCTTTTGGCATTCCATTTCTAATTAAACATAAACTCGATCTTTTGGCATCCAAAAATTTCTAATTAAACATAAACATCAGCACCCAAAGTTTCAAAAAATTATGCAATGATTCTCTTCCTATGGCGTAGATCTTTGTCAAGTATATATTCCTCATGCTGCATAAATTTAATGAACTTTTACTTCCTGTGAATATGTTCAAAAGAGTTTATCTGTTATTTTTGTTACATCAAAACTATGTTCACTTTAATATGTAAATTTCAAATTGTGTTGAAACTAAATTGTAATTTATGTCCTACATCATTATTTTTAATAAATATTGGATGCTGAGTATACTGTGGGACTGCAAGATGCACCATAATAAGTAAACTCTAGATGCTTTGGAAAGCTTTAGTTGCTCATCTCCTCCACTTTTCTTTGCAAAATCTTATGAAGCTTGCAGATTTTTTTTGGGGGGGGGAGGGTAGTTAGTATGGGAAGGCGTTACCAGTTGACCCATGATACATCACTGGTGTCTTTCATACCTGTACCTATGTTGAGAAATAAAAGAAAAAAGTCTGTTTGGAAAAGAGAGCATGGTCTAATTAAAGCAAGCAGAATAATAGTTATGGAAATAAAATAAAAATAATAAAGTGATAAATTTTAAGGTGTTTGTCAAGTTTTATTTAAGAAAAGTTAACTATTATTGATTGTGCTTAAATAATCATCCAGCATTGACACCTTAATATTATTAGGGTTACAGCTGGAATAAAATAATACTTTTATTATAATGTTTTTAAAGTACCTTAAATTATAATATTTGTATACATATAACTGCAGACGGATGTATGCTATTGGCATCCAGAACGCAACACCATAAAGAAATAGAGATATCCAAACCATATTTTCTGAATAACAGCATAAGGTACAAAAGTGAATTAATTAAAAATTTTAGCCCAATATCTATTTCACAAGACAAAGAAATCGGTGTGTAGCAGCCATGACAGGTAATAATGTCAATATGCTATTTTCACATATTGCTGTAGTTCTGATATAGTTCCAGGTAATATATGTGGGATCACTTGTTCGCCAGTCATAAAGTATGCTTGTTCATTGGCTGGCCATATTGGAAGAATGTGTGGACCATGACAGCAGTGGGATCTGGTGAACAATGAAAATTGCATATTTCTTACAGTTGTGCTTTGCCTTCTTGAAATTCGGCTGCAGGCAAATCTTGAACTAAAGGGAGGACAACAGGCTTCACAACTTCAGAGATGTAGCTATGACTGTTAACCCTTTGACGCGTGCGATATTATTTTTATAATTTTTTTAACTAAAAGCTCTAGAAATTGAATATTATGATCCTAGAGACAAGTTATCAGGACTTGTATTCCTCTTTACTTGCTTTGGAAACATGAACTGTCCTGACTCGGAACAGGGAGCTTACTCAAGCTATGTTCAATAAATTTTGAAGTAGACAATACACACAGGAAGGGTATACGAAACCTTTTATTTTTCTATCTTTACAGAGATTTCCGGAACTTCGGAATACAGAGACCAACCACTTGTGGTCTGAACGTAAGAAAATAAAAAAATACTAACTAAAACTCTAATTAAAACTAACTTTGGATTAATATACAAGTGCCTAATTTTAAGATTGGCCGTTATTTAACAAAATCCGTATGTAGTACAGAGAGCTGCTAAAACTACGATACGTTTGAAATTATCAAGAGGACTAAACCTCTGGCCCTGAAGGCAACCAGCAACCGAGTAAAACTACTATGGCAAGCTGCCTGCTTCTAATAACTCCTTCCTCTCTCTTGCTTGGCAAAAAGTCACAACTTAAGTACTTGGCGTTAGCAAGACAAATTTGCATAAATAAGTTAAAGCTTTTAATTCTGGCCGGAAGTAGAAAATAAGAAGTGATAGTAAAGATTTAAAATAAAATAAACGTTAGTAAAACTTAGGATCCTTACATATTTCCCGCCAGAGTTAATTAGTTTGAAGCTGATGTCTAAAGCGACCTTGTTGAAAACTTTTAGTTCTAGAATCTAACGCAAGGCCAATCTTCTACAAACATTTCTCTCTAGAAACTAGAAATTAAAAAGTCGTTTTTACATTATCAACTCCATGGACAAGTAATTTTCAGCTGTACTGCATCTATAAACAGGAGTTTCTTAGTTGAAATCTGGTTCCTTCCAGAGATCTGGAAGGAAAACTAGTTTAATGAAATGTTACACAATCAAATGGCAAGTAACATGAATATTTATATTTCTCTTTTAAAATCTTATTTCATTCATGACGTTATTTAATTATCTCCTCGTGCTCTCTGACATGTGTTGTAAGAAAAACACCAAACACGAGCGTGTCTATGTACAAGTGTTTAACACTACCGCCTGCAATCAAAACACTAACATGTTAAAATTCAACATAACAAGACCTCAGAACACACCTTATATTCATCTCTAAACCCTGAGGTACTATTCTGAAAGTGGCTAACTCTGAAGTGTAGCGTCACAGAGCCTAACTACATTCATTCAACCTTTAACACATATTCACAATAATTTTCTCTTTTTACAGTCACACGAATAAGTTAAAATTTTTTGGCATTACTTTTTTTTTAACATATCACAGTATTTCTTAACGCTTAAAATAACAGTTCACATTGTATATAAGAACATATTAACATGCCATTAATTTTACGCATTTTAAAACATACGTTAGTAGTACATTGTTAACTTCTATTCTTTTCCAAGCAAGTGCCAATTCTTCTACATTGAAATACTACATTTCAAAAGTCTTTCAGACTAAAACTTAGTTCTTGCCAGAATCTTTTAAATAAAATTTTATACAATACTGCCACTCTATAATTTTTTCTTTATTCTTATCGTACCGATATGGTTTGTTGCGAACTGGCAGTGAATCTCCTGTGTCGATACTATGGTTAGTAACTTGAGTAAATCCGGGAATATCACTAAATAACGAAGCAAATTCACTTACCACTTGTCGAATTTTTTGTTGCTCTTCCTTAGGCAGGTGGTTGAGGTTTAATGTGGGTGGTTCTCTTTTTTCTTCCAGAACTGGTTGCATGGTCAGCTTAAGGGACGCTTGGTTGAAATCCAGTGTTGCTTCTGCCTCTGAAAGAAAATCTATCCCTAAAATGACATGTGCTTGTAAATTTTTTACGATAAAAAACATGATCCTTACTTGCTCATCCTTAATGCGAATATATAATGGTATTTTACCTATGCATTTGCATCTTTCTTCCTGCATAGCTAACACTGTCGTATTATCCGAATTATATATTCTGTATCTACGGAAGTACTTCTTAAAAAAATCTTCTGCCACACAGGAACACTGCGTGCCTGTATCCAGGAGTGCGGTGGCTGGGATGTTGTTCACCAAAACTTCAATCTTTGGAAGAGTCAAATTTTTCACAATAACTGTATTTAACTTGAAGGAAGAGGGGTTTTCTTGGCCTTCGGATTTCCGCACCCTCCCGTCAGCAGAAATCTGTTTTAGTTTAAATTTTCTTTCTTCCTTTCCATGCCTTCCTTCTTTTTCCGCTGGCCTTCAGACTTTTTTTCTGACTTACTATTGAACTGTTGACGTGTGCCGGTTGTTTTTGGATACTCAGGTTTCCTTGCCCACTGATTCGATTTGCTTCCGTAGCCGTGTTCTTGCCTTTGCTGTGGTCTTGGCGCACCAAATTGTCTTCGTTGCTCATACTGGCATCTTCTTTCAAAGTCCGCCGTTCTTCTACTTTCAAACTGGATTGCTAGCTCAAATAACTTTTCCAGTGTAGTCGCATTCCTTAAATCAATAAAGTCTTGTACTTGGGGAAGTAACCTCGGCAAAATCACTTGGATTATCTCAGGATCCAGATGGCTTCCATACAAGAGTTTAAAGATGTGAATTTTTCTTAAAATAAAGCTTGAGAGATTTTCAATTCGTTGCTGGTATATGCTGAAAGTTCCGCTTCTAATTTTGAACGATTTCTTACGACGGGGAAGGCTTTTACTAAGGCAGTCTTGAAATTTTCGTAAGTATATGTGGGGCTTCCCGCTTGACCCAAGAGGTTTCTGCCTATACATTTGAACCAATTAAGCGCTTGGCCCCTCAAAGCGCTGGTAGCTAAGGTGACTTTCTGGAATTCATGGACTGGATACAGCATGAAGTGGTCATCCAATTTTTCCAAAAAACTGGTTACCGGTGAGTTTCCATTGAAGGTTGCTTCTGGTTTCATCGATGCGCGCATGATCTGGACGATGTACCCAAATCCTTCCAGGGCGGCAGCTGGCATTTCTGGATTCTGAGCCCCTTCTGCAGGCACCACAGGTTCTTCTTGAAACTCGGGCATGGTTATTCTTCTTCGTCGGGCGCCACTATCAGGACTTGTGTTCCTCTTTACTTGCTTTGGAAACATAAACTGTCCTGACTCGGAACAGGGAGCTTACTCAAGCTATGTTCAATAAATTGTGAAGTAGACAATACACACAGGAAGGGTATATGAAACCCTTTATTTTTCTTATCTTTACAATGATTTCCGGAACTTCGGAATACAGAGACCAACCACTTGTGGTCTGAACGTAAGAATATAAAAATACTAACTAAAACTCTAACTAAAACTAACTTTGGATTAATATACAAGTGCCTAACTTTAAGATTGGCTGTTATTTAACAAAATCCGTAGTACAGAGAGCTGCTAAAACTACAATACATTTGAAATTATCAAGAGGACTAAACCTCTGGCCTTGAAGGCAACCAGCAACCAAGTAAAACTACTATGGCAAGCGGCCTGCTTCTAATAACTCCTTCCTCTCTCTTGCTTGGCAAAAAGCCACAACTTGAGTACATGCCGTTAGCAAGACAAATTTGCATAAATAAGTTAAAGCTTTTAATTCTGGCCGGAAGTAGAAAATAAGAAGTGATAGTAAAGATTTAAAATAAAATAAACGTTAGTAAAACTTAGGATCCTTACAAAGTAATATATGAATTAAAAAAATCTACTCTTGCCCATTGTTCTGTGGGTGGTGGTCGCACTGTGAAACCACCGCGCATCTAGGACTTTGAAACTTACTGAGGTAGTAGGGAAAAAATCCTACCTTTCTCCATGCGCGTTTCCAATAAATGATGAAATTTACGAATTTTTTTAAAAAACGTATGTAGGAATTGCATAACATATATTTTTTTACATTATTTTACAAAGTAAATTATCAGAAAAAATTAAAAAGTAAACTTTTATGTTATTTTTCTATAGCAGTGAAAATATAAGTACCTACATTATAAGGACATTTGGCTAAATGGATTAAAAAACTCAGTAAAATAACGATTTAAAAAAAAAAAAAAAAAGACTTTTTTTTTTATTTTTAATTTTTATTTTAAAGAGCACATATTTTTTGTGACACTGTGCAAATATGTTTTGTCTTTTTGGTACATGCATAAACCCACCTTGTACGTTTCTCACATGTATCTTCTTGTATGAGGTTTCTTCCTTGTGGTACAAAATGTACACTGCCTGTATCTAAATTTCACTGGTATATGTCCAGTGTTATTTAGTTTCTTTTCATTTGGCACATGAAGTTTGTGGTTTTTTTATGTTAATGAGGGGGGATTGGTCTTTTTGGCTTTTGTACGGATCATTTGTTTCCCATTCATACTTATTTTATTCGTATTTCGTCCCAAAATATTCAGAAAATATTTTTAATTTAAATAAAACTTTATGCAATTTCTCTTTTTAACTATAGGAAAGTATATTTACATTAAATTTAAACCACAGGAAATAATTTATAAAATCACAATACTAGTTTGGGGAGCTAGTGTGTTGAGGTCAGAGAAAAGTCTCTGGAAAAGAAAGACCTTTTCACTGGGCAGGTGCATGTATTGTTTAGTAATAAAATAACTCTGTGGTTTCAAAGCCCTTTATCTATATCCGGGTAAAAATAAACATTCCTATTTGAAAAGCAAGCAAACGCCAGTGGTTTCAAGGCGCACTATTGAGCCTCTAGAGGATTGTAAGCATTGTGACAGAATGCTCTAGTGGCGCAGTGGTCGCACCCTGAAACCACATAGCAAATGCCATACATATAGAGGTTTACTTTTATATATGAAGTTTAATTACTGCAATTTTTTATTGTTTATTATAGAAATCATGATGTGCGATGAATAACTTTTGAAATTTAAAGTTGTTTATATCAATTAAAAGGAAGCTATTTTGTCTCATTGAATACGAATTTTAAAAGGCATTGTTTTGAAGTACTAAGACCTAAAACATGTAAGATTCTGCAGTTATTTTGTGTTATTTAGAGGTAAAAGATCAGTAATCAATTGATTTTCACTCAAAATTTTCGGAATGAAGAGGAGAAAAAAATTTGGAAATTGGTGGTTTCAAGGCGCGACCACCGCACGTCAAAGGGTTAAACATGGTGGCAACTAAACATGTGTGGGAATAGAATTCAGTGGCACCCCAAAACATAACTATATGACAGTGCATAATGCAAGGTCGTAATGTCTGTCACCACAGATACAGGTGGTATAAATGAATGGAACATCAGAATTTCACCATTGATCATACAGTCTAGCTGCATTAACTGTGTAATTCAATACTACTCCAATTTTGATGGAGAGTACCCTAGGGAATGCTCCAAAGGTCCACTTGAAAGGACTTCCTTCCAGTTTGCCAATATTTTAAGTGCACTGATGCTGCACGGTTATACACTTACAAACATCTATGCCTTCTTCAGAATTTGTACGACAGCCAATATCTTCACTACTGCAGCCAAATATCCTGTGATATAACCAGATACATGCAGATTTTGCTTCTTTACAGTTTTTTTTTAATGATACTGGAATCAAGCAATACAGCAACCATTTCAAGGATTATCAGACATATTTGCCTCTTCTTTGGGAGTGAAAAAAAAAATGTCTGCTGTGAAGGGAGGAAGGATGTCTGTGTTTATGACAAAAACAATGGGTCGAGCAAAGTGAACATGAATGTTGTACTATCTGTTGAGGATAATAATAATAAAATGTGAAAAATTAGGGTATTAGAATTTTAAAAGTATTAGGAAGGACTAGATTGGAATTAATGTTGTTTATTAAAGAAGATGTGGTTAATTAGAGAAGTTAAATTTTTGTGAATGTGGGAAGCTTCAAGGAATTCTGATTCATGAACTGAAAAAGCTTATGGATAATTTTTGCTTATTTGAAGTCAGAATTGTTTTTAAGTTTCTAGCTATGATTAACCTGTAGAGTCAATATTATTATTATTATTTCAATGCAGGAAACATGAAAAATATGCAATGTTCTTGCAAGGACTCGAACCCGAACCTTTCAAATATGCGCTGAGTGTACTACCATTACAGCAATAAGTCATAGAAGGATTGAGAAAATACCATATAAACTATAAAAAATTTATTTATTTCTCTTTTTTGGGCATAAAATTCATGTTCCTCCTTTACGAATAATTTTAATACTCTTTTAGTTTGACAAATATATCTTAAACCACGCTAGAAAAATATGCTAAATATTTCTCAAATAAAGTTAAGAGGCGAAATCTTTGAGAATTGAACAATGAATTTTCCTGATAATTGAAAAAGGCCTGAAAGTTGAATTTCTGGAGAGTCTCTGCTATTTTGTAACTGATTGAAGGATGAAATGGAATGGTGACTGGGTTATCGATGTTATTTTTGACAGCAGAATGTTTCCTTTGATGGCAAGGTGAAAATTTTTTTAAAGCTTTAGCAGTGACCATAGGAAAATTGACACTGTCAGTGACAACTGATTTGAAATCATTGAATCCTTTAGAATGCAGAGATTCTGATGAACAAACTTTGAGAGAAAAATATGTATAAGGGTGAAAAAAAGCCATTTTTGCTTAGCAGGATAATATTATTTAGCATGAGAGGGTAAACAAATGGGTAAATTATTACAGTAAACAATGAAATCAAATTTGATACAGATTAAGACACAATAACATGCCGAATAAATACTAATTCAGAAGTCAAACAACAAAAATCAGCGTTATATTTACAAAATTTTCACAGGACTACCTTTGATGGTTTTACCGAACCACCATCCTCAGCTGCAAAACCGCAAATGAACAAGATAGGAAATAATGATTAAATAAGATAAGAAAGCCTGGACAAGAATAAGCAAGTGGCGCCATTTGTTGGTGAAACCAGAACTAAAACATAATTTCTTTAAAGGCCGAAGGAAAATTTGGATTGGAATTAGGATCGTTAACTAGAACAGAAAGATTTTTATGAATGTGAAATGCCTCTAGAAAATCCAGTTCTCGAATGGAAGATGTTTTTTGAACAATTTTGGCAGCAGAAAAATTGAAAGTGTGATTTTCGGACCAACAATGTTGAGCAACAGAAGACTTCTGTGTTTCCTTTTTTCTAACACATGCCTCATGTTCCTTGATGCAAAATTTTAAGGCTCTCTTAGTTTGGCCAATGTAAATTAAACCACACTGGTAAGGAATCCTATAAATACCCCAGGAATTCATATCCGGAATGGGGTCCTTGAGTATGGAACTCGGAATTTTATTGATGGGAGAATAAATGACCCGAAAGTTAAATTTTTGCAAAATATGTGCAGCTTTATAGCTAACTGATGGAAAGAAGGGAATGACAACAGAATTTTTTATTATCTCCTAAAATAAGAGTGTGCCTTTTTGTGTGTTGAGATGAGAATTTTTTAACTGATTGATTAATAATGTTGGGTGAAAAGCCCCTGTCAATAGCTATTGCTTTTAAATAATTTAGTTCTTCATCAAGGGCTAGTTTGGAGGAGCAAACTTGAAGAGCACGGAAAACATAGGAATAAAATGAAGCTAACTTTTGTTTAGTCGGATGACATGATTTAAAGTGTGGTGGAAGGCAAACCGATGAAGGTTTACGGTAAACCGTAGTGCTGAAGTTGGATGTGTTACGTGTGACCAGAATGTCGAGAAACGGAAGATAATTGCAAGTCTCAAGTTCAAAAGTGAACTGAATAGCAGGATCAATAGAATTCATTGTTGAAAGAACTTTATTTAAATCATTTTTATTACCTTCAAACAGGGTAAAAGTATTGTCTACGTAGCGGAACCATGCCGGGAAGTTTAAGGTTTCAATTTATATATTTAATATTATATATCTATAGATGGAAGCAATAATACTGATGCAAAACTGTATCCAATTTTTTTTTTTTTTTTTATTTTTTATTTATTTATTTTTTTTTTTTTTTAAATCCAGAGTCATCAGAATTGGAGTGTAATTTACTTTCTGTCCCAACTTTAGAAGGATATTCAACAGGCTTTATAGCACAGCTAATTATTAAAGTTTTAAAAGAAAATGCAGTTCTTCGGATAATTGCTTAGCGCTTAGTGCCGACAATGCACCAGAAATGGTAGGCTTCAAGATTCATGTTGCAGATGTCTTAAAAAAAGAAAATTCAGATTTGCATATCATGAGGTGCACCTGTTACCTCTTAAATTTAGCAGTTGAAAAAGGAGCACCTTCTTTATGAATAAGTGTGGATGAACACATTGCTGATATTTATTATTATCTTGAAAAGGGAAGGAAAAATTGAAGCATTTCCAACAGCTGCATAATACTGAAATAAGAAAAAATTTTGGAAGTATGTATGTACACACTGGTTATCTATAATGAAATGTTTATCTAGAATCCTTGACCAATGGAACCCACTTCTTACACTTTTTAAAAATGCTTCTAGAGTTAAGATAAAAGGCTGTCTTGAAAGTTATAAAATACGTGAAGTAAATGGAGATATAGTTACTACTTCCACTGTTAAGAATAGGCAGGGAAAAAAAATTAAATAATTCCTACACCTTTGAGCAATTTAATTGATAATTCTCAAAATATAAGTGTAAAGCTTACCCAAAACAAAGCACTCCCCCTCCCCCCAAAAAAAATTGCTTGACAAGGGACACGTTTTCCAATTATTGTATGTTTATTTTGTGAAGAACGATTATTTATGTTTTTGTCTTTGGACCTTAACAAAACTTTTTTTTTTTTTTTTTTTTTTGTATGTTCCATTTTGCCATCATTAAATGTTCTTAACACAGTTCTACAGTGCAGAATTTAATTAATTCATGTTTTGTTCCCAATGATTAGTGATTTGGTTAAAGTAGTATTTAATGAATTGAAGTATTTTTCTGTTAAAAGGCACATATAATATACAGTCAAAAGTCGTTAATCCGGACTCGTCGGGACTTCGGCGATTCCGGATTATAGATCATCAGTTTAAATCTCGTAAGATGGCATGCAGAAATTCTAAAATTAAAAATATGAAACCGTAATTTATGAAATAAAGAACAATTATGATCTAAAGGGTATCAAAATTTGCAAAAAGAAAAAGCTTAATATTTATTTGTTTACTTTATTAAACATTTCTTTTAATGTAAGTTGTTTAAGTTGCTTCCTTTCATGTGATAATACTTTCTCTTTAATTCTATTAAACAGACATAATTTCTTGTTCAGTTACAAAGTTCCGCTGTTCAAGTCCTATAATTGCTGTGTCAAGAACACCGACTAATTTGTCAATCGAAATTTTTTCGTTTTCAATAACCTCTGTCACTTTTCTTTGCTATCCGAAGCGAATTATAATGACGAGGAACTTGTTTTAAATCATATCAAAGACGGAGCATATCGAGATGAAATACTACATTTGGTAAGGAATTATAAGCCAAATAAAATAAAAACATCTGCGCTGAAGATAAGGATAGTGCTGACAGATCAACTTCCAATTCATTACGCGCCCGCCGCGGCGTTCTCCCCGCCGAGCAGCGTGAAATTGATAAACAGATTTTGGATTTCAAAACATACTTTCGCTTTAGATCCTTTACACATTAACAAATATATATCGGAAATTCTATTTGATATAATCGAAAGTTTAAGCTTACTTTTATAAAATTGCTCTTACAGTCTGCAAAAAATAATAAGCCGGATCCAATTCGAAAATTAAGGAACAACGCAATCGTCAACATTAACTGAAATAGATAATTAGATAATTTTAGCTTATACGTCCATTATACATAAAACGCGCACGCGAAAACGTATTCTGCACTTGCGCACACTCATATGCGCAGTCGTAAAAGGTCTTACGCGCATGCGTAAACGCCTATGCGCATGTGTCAACGCGGCGCATGCGCAGAAAGTTTTTAGTTTTGAGGTCCAGATTATAGATCATTCCGAATTATGGGTGTCCGAATTAACGACTTTTGACTGTATATATAATTTTACATGCAAGTATTTTTATATTATTCATATTTAAGAATTAGTAACTGAACTTTCATATATTAATTAGTTACTATTTAAAGTTAATTCATTATTAAAAAGTGTATTTTTCTTATATATACTTTAAAAATTCATTTTGTAATCAAGAAAAGTCTCCTGATTTTATAGTGTTGTAGGTTGATAACTATGATGTCTACTTTAAAAGTTTTGTTTAGTAAATCACTGAGGTCAAAATAGCTGTATTTATCTTTAGGATTTCACATGCAATTAAGTAGATAATATTATTTAAAAAAATTAAGTCATTATTACTGAAAATCCCTTTAAGCATATGAAAGTACGTTTTGGTATTATCTAAATACAAGTAACACCTGAAAGAACTGATGAACAATAGTAAATTTATTTTTAATTTTTATGCAGTAATATTGAAAAAAATATTTTCATTTAGCATTTTTATGAATTAAGTGTAGTTTTGTCTTGTTTATTATTTTTTAGCTCTGCAAAGAAAATAAATGTTGTCTACTGTGTATTTCTATTAATATTCCTGATAACAAATTTTAAAATATATTAAAATAGAGCAAGTTAAATGCAAAACTTTTGAATGTTTCCCTCCCCAACCAAAACCTGTAAATGAATTGAAATGTACTAAAAATTTCCTAATCGAGAAATTTGACATTAGATAACTTGTTTGTATTTCATGTGACTTTTTTAATTTTTCGTTTGCAAAACTATTTGTGGAATGTCAGTTTTATTTTATTTAATTCTGCCATTTCTAGACTACTTCTGTACACAACTAATTTTTTTTTTTTTTTTTTTGTTTTTGTTTTTACGCACACTTCAGTTTATTTATTTATTTATTTATTTATTTATTTTTTTTGCACATTTAAAATCTGTTGTAAAGTTATTTGATTTGTATACATATACTTAGCGTATAATAAAAACTCCAACTCCAAAAATGTTATTTTATTAGTTAACTGACTCACCAGCGGCCAAGCGGTAAAGTCACTGAATACTGGTAGTTCAGTCCGAGGTTCAAATCCCGCAAATGGGCTGGCTGCATGGGCGTTTTCGTGGTTTTTCCCATGTGTAATGAGTATAAAAGCCATTTCCCTTCGAAAGTTCTCCACGAAGGCGTCCCTCCCGTTAGGCAGATAGCCCACGAGGCTTTGCCATAATCACACACACACACAGAAATTTTATTAGTTAACTTTTTATCACGCTTGAAACTGAAATATTCGAACATGGAGAATATGGAATAGTTTAACATTTTTGTTGATTTGTTAAATATTTTTAGCATTAAATTTATCTGTTCTAATAAATAGTTTTTTCATTTCCCTATTAGTAGAATATTTTTTTTTTTTGTCATATTTGTTACCAGTTTTCTAACGTGTTTGCATTATTTTCTTATAGTTTGGGAGTGAAGAAAAGTAGTAAAGTGAAGGCAACGGTATACTATTATTTGTATTTGTATTTTTTTTTTTTTTTTTACTGTGCAAATAGTTTTTAAATGGGACTTGTTTGTATTTTCATGGTAATTTGTTTTGTTATTTAGGTTTTATTCTTAAATTATTAAAATATTTTTAAAAAAGCAAATGCAGAGACATTACAATTTTTAAAAGAATTAAAATAGCTTTTCAAAATAAATTATATTGTCTAACTTTTTTTAATATTTTATAAAAATGATAATTCAGAACTCGTTCATTTCATAACTGCAAAAATGAAAAAGAATTTGAATGTTTTCTAATGCAATAATTATTATTAATTTACCTTCAGAATCTAAGCTAATATTTAATAACTTGATTAATACTATCAGTGTTAGCAATATAATGTATTGTTTTTTCTTTTCTAAATTTTCATAATATTCTTATTAGTGTGCAAATCTGTTTGCTCTATTTTTAGCAACTATAGTCAAGTAAATTTTTCAAATAATTAGAAGCCATTTATTTTGAGTAATAAAATGCTGGATAGTACATTGAAAAATCTAAAACTGTTGGATTGATGCACATTTTAATTAAAAAATGGTTGATTGAGGGTAAGTGATGGAGGTCTTTTTTCTTCAAGAGGAGGGGAAGGAAATTACCTTTTTTTTTTAAATCTAAAATCAATTTTAGGCTTCTCCCTCCATTCAGATTTTACATTTGATGTTAGCATTTTTTCATTTCCATGTAGGAGTAGGGTTAATGTGTATATTATGCATTATTGTAAGGGGTAGATAATATTTATTTGGATATTCCAGGTGATTATATGCATGTGACTTCAAATGCTTGTCACAGGCCATAAGTTAAAGGGAAATTTCAATTCAACCATGCTTATGCATGCCATTTTCATTGTTTCTGAATTCCGTTGGACACTCTGTGGTTATATTTTTAATAACATATGGCTAAGAATGCTACCTTAAAAAAATTAAATTTAGAGCATTTAACTGATTTGAAATGACTTAAAAGTTTTTTTAGTATAATTTATATGATACTTTTTAAGCCCACAGGAGGAATAATATGACTGTTTCAGAATGTAGGAAAAGTATTCTCTAATGAGTATAGTAATCAAATACATAACATTGCCTTTCTTTCGAAGTTGTTGCTTTCCAAGCAGTGTCACTTAGTCATTGAAATAGCCAACCATATCACTGAAGTGCTGCTAAATTTTTAATGTGAACTATTGAAAATAAAATAAAAATATAGAAAATTGTTTCTATACCAAGTTTTGGTCATTATTATTATTATTATTTGTTCTTATAATCCATGAATGTTTCAATATATAAAATTTCAGGAATAAAAATTTAAATATGTTGGACTATATACACTTAAACAAATTGACAAAAATAGGAAAATTAATTATATTGAAAGGTTGGAATAAACTTCTCTCTGAGAATCATTTTCTTATCTATCTGATGGTATGAAGATTGAAAGTCTACAATGATTTGTTTAAGTGTTAAATGAGGATTTGTTCTGAAAATATGTTATGGTGCAAGGATTGAAATTCTGCAGAGATTAGCTTGATTGTCAGATAAAAAATCGTTTTGAAAATCTGCAGAATATTGTTTCATAAATTTTTTTTAAAATGTGTATCAAATTTTGAGAAAATTGCTGTTATATTTTTATTGCAAATATGTACATGCATAAAATTTCCAGAAAATCATCTCTTTAGAAATGGATCAAAAATGTATTTCAAAATTTGTGACTAGATAAAGCAACCCCAACAAAATTTGTGTAAATATTTTCTTGTGCACTTATTTAATTTTGCAATCTAGAGAAATTGCTTTTGTAAAATTTCTTGTTTTTATATCATTGTAAATCGCTTCAGTCCTGCTGTCACAATATTTACTGCAGTGCTTTCAATGTAAGTGTGTTACACACTATTGCACTTGTTTCAACATTAAAGGAAATAAATTAAGCTGTGTATTTCTTTAAAAATGGAAATGTAAATGAGTAAAACTAGTATATTTTATCAAAAGAAAAAGTTGTTAATTAGGTATTAAATAACATTTTAGATGAACTGATATGAAGTAAGGCCATATCTGAAGAATATTGATTTTAGTAAGCAAATGCGAGTATTCCAACAGATTTAAGGAAGCTTCCAAAATCATGTATTTCTTGGAAATCAGAAGTAAAATCTAATCTATGTTTGACCTTTGTTAAAAATCCTTTAACATATAGAATTAAAGAGGAAGTCCATAAAGAAATATTTGTGGTTAAAAAATGGAGGATTTTAATGTAAAAATTTAAAATATAAGAATTTCAGTTTAAGAGAATTTAACATTTCTAAAAAGGAAGGAAAAGAATAGCAGTCTTTCATCTATTAGTACTTACTTTTTTATGTTACATATTATGTGTAATACCAACAATAATTTAAAAAAGTGCATGTTCAACATCATATTTATACATTATGTTGTTAGTAACCAAGCATAACTAGAAAAGTTGAAGGATAATCTTTTCACTTTAACTTGAATCAAAGAAAATCTGAATCAGAGGGTATACTGCTATCTGCAGGCTACAGTTTTTAAATAACTTAATGTTTTTCATAATTTTGATAATGATAGCAATTTCTGGGCGGCTCATAGCAGGTATAGTTTATTTATAAGAATATATATTTTTGTAATTGTTCATATAGTATATTTTATCCATATCTTTATTTTAGAAATGATATAAAATGGTTTAAAAGTTTTTTTTTTTTTTTTTTTTTTTATATCCTTCTCAATTACCCTAGATTGAAAGTCTTTCAACACAGTGCAGCTCAGGAGGTTGTAAAGCAAAGTGCCAAACTTAACATAAAGTTTACAGTTGATGCTTAGCATGGGAATGTATATATTTTTAGAGAAACTCCTTGTAAAGGAAATGTATGAATGTAATATTAGTCTGTTATTTTTTACATATTAAATATTGAAAGTTAAAATGTAATGTTGTAAATAAATTGTTGTCACATTTGTTTGTATGATCATGTTGCTATTAGCCTGTTTAAAAAAAAAATATTTGAAGCTATAATAAATTTTATTAGTGTAGGTTTAAAACAATTTAGTTTTAATTCTGAATAACAGTAATGTAAATGAAAAATATATAGATATGTAGAAATTTTGTAGAACTGAAGCATACTGAAAAATTAAATAATTTTTATATATGAATATTAAAATGAAATGAGGTTTAACTTGAATAGCTTTGTATTTTATTTGAGATCTATAATACCTTAAATATTTGAAATAAATAGGGTCAAGATTGGAAAATTATGCTATATATCTTCACATCTGTATTTCAAAATCCATTCATATCTCCATTATATTAAATATATTTTCAATCTTTATTTCAATTTTTTTTTCCTTAAGTCTTTGCATTAAAAGTTATAGACTGAAGTGCTGGTTACAAATAAAACTTAGCAATGTGATTATATTTTCAGGCAGCACAAGTTTTAATAGAGAAATATACTTTGTATTGATAACATGTCTTGTTGATGATAGAAAAGCTCTAAGTCACAAATGTTTTGGTGATTCCTAAGGCAAAACATGCATCTTTTGTTCTTTCAAAAGACTTTGGAAGCATTATAAAATTAGAGACAGATAGAGTGATGGAATTTTAATAAAATTGACAAGCAATAAGTCAATTTTATCCCTCTTTTTGTGAAAATAGTTTCACTTTAGCTGCTTTGTTTCTATAAAGTGATGTTCCTTGAATTTCTCAAAGGGACTGAACCAGTGCTTCTCAGGAACAAAGCCTGCCTCCAGCATAAATGTTGTCATAAAAATAAATAAATAAATAAATAAAAAAAAAACATCTAGCATGCAAAATACTATGATTGATGTCAGATTTATAGGTTTTACATTCATATTTATGTAAAATGAAATATTTTATTTGTTGCTTAGTGATACTTTTGAACAGAATAATTTATGCATATATAATGTGCCAAACTGAAGAAGAAATTGTTATAATATGGGAAAAGTATAGCTGTTTTCCTTCCCAAAAATGGTGGCAATCTCTTTGCTGGAAAACTTACGCGTCAACAGTCCTGAATGTTGCCTTACAGTTCACTTTTTTTAATATATATTTTATGATTTTAGCATGATAGTATGAAATGCATGCTGTGCACTTAAAACTACATTTTAAATTTTAAAATCAGAGTGTTTTACTAAAACTTCTGTAACATCAACAAAAAATCGAATTGCATAATCTAAATATTTTGTAATGAAATTATTGTTCTCATCATTCAAAATTGAATTAAGAAACCTGAAATCATATTTGAAAATTCTAATTTATGTATTTTCCAAAAGTGTGTTTCTTATTTTTCCTTTGTTAAATTATTATAATATTGAATCAGTTACATAAAAAAGTGATTTTTAATGTATAATGGAAAAAAATTGTGTCCCGGATTTTAGTTATCAATTTAATTATTATGTTGGCAGATCTTTTAATCAGTAATATTGAAGAAAAAAAATCTCATTGCCACATGTATTCGTAAATTGGGATGCAAGTGGGAGTGCTGTAAATGCAATATTAAATATGTTGTCACATTATAAGGTATTCCCCCCTTCTTGGCATGCCTTCGTGGTGTTGTGGTCTGCACACTGGGCGCATATTCCAGAGGTCTGCAGTTCGATTCCCAGCGAAGGCATTGCAAATTTTTCATCTTTCCTGTTTCCTAAATACCTAATGTCTCTACAAGTGACGCCTGAACTAAAAGGAGTGGTGGATGATGGCTCTCCACACCCAGGATTGGTGATTGGGTCCTCTATAAACCCCAGTCGCCCTTTAAAAGGGGGAATATATAAGATATTTCTCCCACCTTCTTGGCATGTCTTCGTGGTGTGGCGTGTATTCCAGAGGTCTGTGGTTCGATTCCTGGCGAAGGCATTGCATATTTTTCAAGTTTCCTGCTTCCAAAATATCTAATGTCTCTACAACATGAGTTAACATAGTTTGCATTTTTGTTGACTTAAAACCAAATTCTTAATAACCGTCATTATATTTATGATATTTTCGTTACTTCATAGTCATGCCACTGGTTGAAGACATACTTTCTTTAATTGCACTATTACGTTTATTACTCTTCCAAAATTGGTCCACCATCAAAGATACAAGAGAAAAAAATCAAGAAAAAGAAGTAATAGTGTGTAGTTAATTTTCATTATTACTACTCAGTAAGATGTGTAACTTCTATTTGTAAAAGTTTTTGAGAAAAATGTGCTGTTGTTTCGCCTTTCGATAGTTCATCTCTCATATTTTTTGTTACTCATAGTAGCTGTATGCGTGCCCAAAGATGTGATTTTCTTAAGCATGCATTCATTTCATCTGCTGGTGCTGACTTGGTGGTAACTGGAAGTCTGTCAAAAATCTCCTAAGAGTATGAATAAAGCACTTCCCATCATCTTCGCAAGTCCTATAATGTTCTGTCCATGGCTTCGAGTGATTTTTTTTATGTGCCATCATGCATTTTTCCCAGAAGATAATTTTAGCTTGTTTTAGAAGTTCACCCCATCCAGATGTTCTTGAGATATTTACATACCGAAAATTGTTCTTCGGCTATATTCAACAGTAGTTGTAGGGTGGAATGGACATTTCGTCCTCCTTCCAAAAGTGTGGCGGGAATGCCGGATGATGCCAATGCAAGTGGGATGTGTTATTTAGCACGTATTTCTGTGAGCAACGGATTTATTAGAAATGTTTTCACGATGCTGCCTGGTGGGTCCAAGTAAATAATTCCGCCAATGTTCTAGTTCATCCGGTCCATGATAATGTTGTAACTTATTTTTGATTGTCATTGAGGAGGGGTTTGATGTGAGGAATGTATTGAAGTAGATCATTGATGTTGTATCTTTTTTCCTTTGTAATTTCAAAGTTTAGCACACTGAAAGCATCTTGTCTTGGTGTTGGCATCCCAAGTTGTACTACCCTCTGGTTTTTTATTGCTAAACATTTATCTTCTAGGCGAATGAGTGTTTCATTGAAGATGTCATCATTGGATTCGGTGGCCAGTTCTGAATAAGCTTGTCGCATTTGGTACAGTATGTCATCACTCATGCTTTCTTTGAAGGAGTCCCATACCTGTTTTGAATTTAATGTGTTGCATGTTGTAAGAATTATGGCGAATAAGTCTCTGATTTGTTCAGCTGAGGCTGTGAGGGAGGCTTCTTGTAGTGTTAATTTCCAGTAGTTTTAAGAGCTGGCGTGCTTCGTCTGTACGTCTGGCATAGGTAATCGCCAACAGTCTTGAAATCTGTGAAACTTCTTGGTCCCCGTATTTCATGTGGGAACATCTGGAGATGGAAATATTCAGCATTGTTCGGATGTACGGTAGCCTAGTGCATTTTCATAATTCCTGGATGATCTTCTATTGGAATTCTTTGTTTTCATCGTTGAAAGATTTTTCTTGTTGTGTTCCACGTATAATAGAGAGGGATATGGACATATAGTGATGTTTTCGCAAATGGATCCATTTGGTACAGTTGGAAAGAAGTTGTAAATGTTGCGCTCTTAGATGGTTCACTTGCAATTTTTCTGGTGGTTTCTTTTGTGAAGTAAACTCTGTGTCCATTCTCCAAATGTACTGCTAAGTGTTGCACAGTTGGTTCGTGTTCATGTATAGAAAACCGAAAATCCGCCACGCTGCTTCATTAGTGTTGATTTATCTTCCCATTTGGTACATTAGGATCTCGTCATTTCTGTTTTGTTGTTCTGTGTCTTTTTTTATTTCAAACACTGATATGTCACTGCCTTTGTTCATATACTTACAGACATGTTTAATGGATTTCACTCAATTTCAGTATTCTACCTTTATGTGTGCTTGGAACATTTTGGAAAGTAGTGGGTTATATGGTATTAGCCATTGATTATCTATGTCCAGTTCACCTCTGCCTCGTATTCGTATTTTTGCTGTGAAGCCACCGTTTTTGGGTGATCACCTTCTGTTCTTCCAGCTTGAAGTATATCTTCATAGCCATCATCTCCGGTTTATGTGTTGTCCAAGTATGGTTTTAGGTGTACATTTTCCATCACTCATACATGGCGAATTAGGGTTTAACAACCCACATGCTCGTAGAATCATGTTGTTCACAACTATGTTGTATAGTTCTGGATCTTTTTGTGGATTGGGAAGTTCTTGGATGATTTTTGTCGATATCCTTGGGATGAATTCTGTCATGTAGCCATATGAGATTGTGTGGGTGAGGCAGTCCTTGTTTTTGCCATTTGACTGTGTACATCCAAAGATGTGGTATTTTGTGATGACTTCACAATAACTCATTTGTTTTTGTCGGAAAATGCGGGCTATTATGTTGTGTCGATCCATGGGGGCTTGTTCATATATTAGTTGTTTTTTTATTTCTGGCCACTTTGAGTTGCATGTGAATGCTATGAAGAGATCAGAGCGTTCATATTTTCCTACATAAATCATGACATCTTGAATGTATTCGTACATGTGTATCAGACTTTCTATGTAAGATGAGGGTAAGGTTACCATTTTTCCATTGTCATCAATGTTTCCGTCATTTATGATCGTGTCTTGAAGGTGGATGTATTCTTCCGTGCATAGTTTCTTCTGATTCAGTCTTATGTAAAGCAGGTCCACCAGTGGCCAAGCGGTAAAGATGCTGAACACTGGTATTTCGGTTTGAGATTCGAATCCTGCAAACGGGCTGGCTGCATGGGCGTTTTTGTGTAATGTGTATACGAGCCAGTTTCCCTTAGGGAGTCTTCCACAAAAGCATCTCTCCCTTTATCCAGATAGCCCTCGTATGCTTTGCCATAACTGAATAATCCATCCTTATGTAAAGCATCCGTTTCACTTCTATTTTTGCATACATATCTACCAGGAATTGTTGGAATAAATGGTGAGTGTTGAGAATGTGATTGTATGTTTCATTGTCTCCGATCATTAAGCGGTCCAGCATAGAACTCCTTGGGAGTGAATTTTTTCTTTATTTCTACACCTGTTTCAGGTTGGATTTGTTTCACATTAAAATTATATCTGTCCTCTCCGTGTAGAAATATGAATGGATATTGGAGCGTATATGAACGGTATCATATGAATGGGGTGTCTCTGCAATCTGTTGTAGTCCTTCTCTTCTTCGTTCTACAATTATGTCATGGCTTGTGTTTCCATTGTCCACAATTACAATAGCGACTTCATCTACCTGAGGTGCGAATTACAACTTTATAGTCATCAGAAATCATTCAGTCTAGTGCTGGTTTGACTATATGAATAAGTTGATTGTATTTTTGTAAGATCCTCTGTACATTTTAAATTATTTCTTGTCTCAATCCACTGATGTTTGTGCATCGTTGATCAATTTCACTTTCTTCATTTCCGATGAAAGATGCCTGCAGATATTTATAGTCTTCATTGGGTAGTGGTAGTAATGATCCCATTTTGTGATAGATTTGTCCTTGGATGGAAAAAACATAGATTTAATCTCTGTTAGTGTTAATCAAAATGACACTGAAAGAAGTCATTTGGAAGCAGGTGTTGCACGCTTTTATATTTTGAAGAAAGAGTTTTGATTCTGAAGTTTCCCTGATAATAAAATGTAGAAATTCCTTGCGCAGGTGCTTCCAGTGGTGGTAATCAAAATTTGCCATTCATGCAGCAGATTCCTGGTGTTTCTTTCTCTACTCAATTTTTAGCATTGCAAAATTGGCAGATGTTATTCATTTTTCCAATTATGTGTTTGTGTCTGTTATATTCTTTCGTCAGGTCTTAGTGGAATGCTTCATTGTTAGGTTGTACTGTTTACTTGTTGTCATCCTCGCTTCTCATAGGGCGATATTTTCATGGGTGGCTCACATTCGCAGTTTTTAATTATAAGATTGTGTCGCAATTGAGTTTACATTCTGTTATTCTATGGTTTCTCTGCTTCTTATGGTGCTCATTCTCCTTTTTTTGGAAATGTAAGCATGCTTCTTGCTCTTCAACTTTTTCATGTTTTTGCTGTTCTTTTTGTTTTCACCGTTTTGCTTCAGAACTGGCAAGATCTCCTCCTCTTTTACGTTTGACCATTATATAAAATATAAATCTAATCAACTTTTTATTAAGAAACACACCAAGTATATTTACAGACTTTATTTTTGATTTCAGTCACTGTATCACTCTGATTACTCATACTTCACTGTTTGTTTTTATTCACTCACTGCACTTCACTGATAAGAAACTGACGTTGGAACCACGACAGATCCCTCGACGGACGACCCTTACCAATGAGTAGCTCCACCCATACAAAAAAGGCTTCGAATGGTCCACAATGTTTCAGAACATTCCACAACAATGCAGAATCATCATGTTGCGGAATGCTCTCGTATGTTCTGGACTGTTGTAGAAATTTCTAGAGGGTGAAACTTCCAGCCCTTGTACCTTCAAATTCGCTTTAAACCAAAAAAATTTATGTAGCAAGCTTCTGGTAAAGATGGGAACCTTCTTCATGGATGGGGCATAAAAATGAGCTACCACACCATGTAACTTCCTTGATCGTACCAGGGCTTGTTACTGAGTTTTAGCGGCAAGCACATTGTAAACTTTCTTTTATAATATATATTGATTAATAAAAATAAAAAGCATTTTCAGTAAAATAATTCTGATTGTTTAGCATGTTTTCAGTGTATTCAATATCAAAACGTATTAAGGAATTCCAATTAACAGAATTTTAAAATGGGGTAAAAACATGAGCCCCAATATATCATATTTTGCAGAACAATTCTTCTAGTCCTATCTTGATTTAATGCTTTCTTATAAATATTTCAAATTTTCCTTATTATCTGTTTTAATCTCTGAAGTTATCTTTTTGTGAATTTTGCCTTTTGTTACATAAAATCACAATCCCTTCTAACTTCTTTTTCTTCGTATAATTTTTTAATATATATAATTCATATAACTTTTTGTATTCTTAGCTTTGAAAGTGGGAAAATTTTTAATTCAGTATCCAATGAATGTGTGTTTTTATGGAAAGACTGTCATTCTTCTGACTGAACTTCTGTCATTGAGAACCTTAATTTTTTTTTTATTTTATTTTATTTATTTATTTTTTAAGTTTTGAAAACTTAACTGAAATCTTGTTAGGCAGCTGTTGGCAATTTAGATAACTATAACTTCTAACTCAGCAGTACGATCTAACATACTTGCATCCCGTGAGTTTTGTTGTAGAATACTTAGAGCATCTACAAGCTTCTTATAACTGCTATTCATATCTTCCTTATTTTTTGGTAAATTCTTATTGTCAACAAATAACACTGAATGCTTCAGAGCAATGATTTCTGTTCAATTTCTCTCAAGGATATAACATCAATGTCTATTGCAAAACTGAAACTGTTTCCTCATAATTGTGTAAGTGTAAATGTTTTGTCAGAATTTTTCATCATTTTGATAACGGCAAGAAAGAAAGTCAACAAACTATTTAGCATGCTAAAGAAATTGAATGCAGCTCTTAAAATTTGACTTCATTACTTACAATCAAATTCGTTTTAAACGAAAACAGTGTATGTAGGGAGCTTTAGTTTTCTTGAAGAAAGCATGCTTATGTTGCACTTCCTAACTTCCTTTTTTTTATCATATGACTGATGCAACAGGTATCTTAAGATCAGATAATACAGTGTTTTTTATAGTATCAACTGTAAGCTTTGTAAAGTGTTGATTCAAGGTCACAATTAAAGAGTAACTCAAGCAGTTTTAGATAAGCACTTGCGCGAGTACTGAGCGAGAAAATTTTTATTAATTTTATTTTAATAATTATATTAATTATTATTTTATTTATTTATTTATATTTATATACCTGCCAACTTTTACGAATTTTTCGTAATTTTTACGAAAATGCGTTTGTCTTTACGATTTTACGATCGTAATCCATTTTTTACGATTTTTTTCCTTTTTCAAGTGTTTTTAGTGATTTTTGTCGAAATTTAGAATTTTTCGCCAATTGCATCGTGTTTTACCGCCAACTACCGACTACTTCGAAGCCAAGGTCCGTACAGTGAAAGGTGTCTTGGTGAGATTTGCACTTGTGAAACGGAGAAGTACCAAAAAATATTGACACTTACTGCTTGAAATTGTACTTTAAATTGTTTTCATTCGCTTTGTTTTCTTTATTTTTACTTAATGTGTTTGTTTCAACTTTTTTCTAATTACATATCTATAATGCCTCTGTCTGTTAAATTTTAATTTTTAAGGTGTGGGAAAAATGAAAGGATGTTTGATATGCAAAAAGTCATTTATACTCAATATTATGTAATGCTTAAAATTTTTACTGTTACAAGCAAACCAGCGTTCATTTTGCAACTTATTTGCAAGTAAAAGTCCCTGAAAATTATTATTGCTATATGTAATTTTTTTTTTTTTTTCTTGTAGATCCATGAAATGTTTTTAAATTTGCTACATATTTCCACTTAAAAATTATTAGTTAGTTCGCAGTGTATGTTTTAGCTATTGAAATAAGTTTGCTTGTATCTTACGGACCTTGCTTCGAAGCTAGTAATCTGCGGTTTCTCCCAACTCGCCGCTTAACCAGCCAATCCAATGCGCTGAACTTGTTTCTCCCACTCTTTTCTTTGTGGGCGACAGGTATTTTTTCGCGTTCGCTTCAGCAGCAAGGGAATTACTCAGCGAGTTTTCTGTTCTTCTTCTTCTTCTTCTTCTTTTTTTTTTTTTTTTTTTTTTTTTTTGTTTGCACGTGCTACGAATTTTCTTAATACGTCGTTGTTACGAAATGAGTTAAAAAAAACCGTATTCTCAATATTTTTGGCCTGCCTATAAAGCCGAATTTCCAACAATTAAAGAATCCTTCAAAGGAAATAACTATGCATTTTGCAACGTGTGTGTGTGTGACTTCATAATACTTCACGGTGGAAGAAGCGACATTGTGAAGCATGTTAAGTCTAAAAAGCATGAAGTTAATGCTTCGGCTTCGACAACGTCAAAGAAAGTGGATGATTTTTTTTTCAAATTCGGCTACGAATTCGGATGCCGATGTCATTTTGGCAGAGTGTTTGTTTACTGCATTCCTCATCGAACACAACGTGCCGCTAAGCGCTGCCGATCACGCCGGTCAACTTTTCAGACGGATGTTTCCCGACTCCAAGATTGCTCAGAAATATGCTTGTGCTCGCACGAAAACATCTTCTAGTGTGAACGAAATTGCTTGCGATGCACAAAGTAAAACTATAGCTGCACTCCAGAATTCAGCATTTTCGGTGTCAATCGATGGCAGCAACGACAGCGATTGGAAGCTTTACCCCATCGTTGTCACATATTTCTGTGATGTTCCTAATGAAATGAAAACTCATCTTTTGCATCTTCCATTGTTAAATGGAGACGCTACGGGGGAAAATATTGCCTCCTTGGTAATTAATGAGTTGAAACAACTTAACATCCCAATATCAAACTGCATTTCATTTGGTGCAGATAATGCTCATGTCATGGTGGGTGACAAAAAGGGTGTAGCCTCTTTCCTCAAAAAAGAACAAAATGAATTAATTGTTATTGGATGCCCATGCCACTTAATTAATTTGGCAGCAGAAAAAGCTGCAGCTGCTTTACCATTAAATATTGACCAGCTTCTGATTGATGTGTTTTTCTATCTGGAAAAAAAGTGTAAAAAGGAAAGAAAACCTAAAGAATTTCCAAGAACTGTGCTCTGGTGAGACGAGAGAAATTCTGAAACATGTATACGCGAGATGGTTATCCTTAGGCAGAGCGCTAGGAAGGTTTATTGAACAGTGGGATGCATTGCTAAAATATTTCCACGAAGAGACCAAAACGAAACCACAGATCCCATCAAATTTGTCGGCATATAAGATTCCGAAAACCAACTTTGCTTCTAATCAAAATGCTTTAAAAGGGAAAAGCCAACACACAGAATCAAACCGTTTGAAAAGAAAATGCTTAGAAGACTCCTCAAAGGTCAACTTTGTTAAAGAAGTTGAAGGGAAGAAGAAACAGTTTTCTATTAGCCGGGAGGAAAGAATTTTCTATCTTCTTTCTTCGGATTTGAACAAAGCATATTGTAGTTTTGTGTTAAGTACCATTAAGATTTTTGAAAGTGTAAATACCCTTCTACAATCAGCTTCGCCAAAATCTCCCCTGCTTATCCAAATTCTTAATGATCTTTTGAAAGAACATTATACTAAGTTTGTAAAACCGTCCATTGTGAAAAAAAGTGTGTTGATTCGTGTTGCCTATAATAGTTTGGCAAATCAAAAGGATGACAATGATCTTATAATTGGAAATCAAACCAGGGAACTTGTAAAAAATTCTTTGAAAGATCATGAGAAAAAAAGAATTTTTTCAATGTGTTAGAAAGTACTTTTCCTCAGCCTGTGATTACAATGTAAGGAAGTTTCCTTTGCAAAATGAAGTTCTTTTAAATGCTGAAGTGGCAAATTTGAAACAAATTGAAAATTCATCTTTTGAAAAGATTCGTTTTTTTATTGATAAATTTCCATTTTTGTTAACAATTAAAGAAAATGAATGCCATAATGATGCTTTAGATGAACTACAGAACCAATTTTCTGCTGCACAGTTTGAAGACTGCCAGTTCTGGAGAAGATAGACTTGATGTCCTCGTTGGTACCTTAAAAAGAATAAAAAGAGCTGATGAAACACCAAAATATGATAGACTAGCAAGAGTTTTATGTGCTATTCTCGTAATTCCACACGGTAATGCTGAGTGCGAGAGAGTCTTCAGTGTTGTGAAGAAAAACAAAACTATGTTTCGTTCTTCAATTTCACCAAAAACTCTAGAAAACATTTTAATTGCTAAATGTTATGAGGAAAATAATTGTTATGACAGGAAATTTTCCAAAGAATTTTTGGCTAAAGCCAAAAAATGCACTCTAAATTCATTGCAATAATTTTTTTCTTCGTGTTCTTCTGAATTTGGGGAGAAATCTTCTGAATTTGTATCTTTAGAGGTTGGCAGGTATGTATTTATGATGATATATATGTATGATGTACGTAAGTATGATGGGGGCAGTGTTGCCAGAAAATTTTCAACTAAAGTAGCAAAAGAAAACTAAAAAAGTCGCAAATGACGTCAGAGATCACATGATTTTTGTGACCGTTGTAGTTACGCATGCTCACATGACCTCTGACGTCAACACAAATTTACTGTCTATTGGTTCTGTAAGTTACAGACTGTATTCGATTGTTAGTCTTTTTAATTATGTATATTAGTTTAACGAAAATTTTAAAACTATGTTTCTCATTTTCAATTGTTTAAATATCTGCTTCTTTCTTAATTAATTCTCATTTAATTTCATTATTTTAAAATTAATTTGCCGATATCCATTCTTAAGAGATTCTTAATGTTTAGACTGTTAGCGCTTTTGCTTTTGCACTAAACTTTTTGAGTTGGCAGTTTTTTTTTAGTTCATTGTTTTTCTGCCCTTAATAATGAACCTTTTAATTGGGGAATGGTTTTCAGTGAGTTTTCCGTTCTGTGTGGTGGATCTGTTTCAGATTCCGATTACTTAAGACAGCTTTGTTCTTTCACTGTTAAAGTTATTTGTGTTGTTATTTAGAATGCCATTGCTTTGATTTTCAATCATTTCCATTGTTTAGTTCTTAGCAATATTATAATCAGGAGTATGAATTTCATTTCTTTCTCTATTTGGGTACCCAATATATGGCATGCAGGCTGCAAGTTCTTTGGTTCGATTCATTATCACCATAGAACTGGGGAAGGAGAAATTGACTTAAAAACAAATTGTATAGGGGACGAGGGAAGGTGATAAGAGGTCCCGAAGCATTTTTTTTCCCCTTTCATTCCACTTTTTTCACTTCCCATACCGTTCTCGTTATACCGGCGTCAGGTTGTGCAGCCTTGTAAAGGAAAGCTCACATGTAAATCAGATTGCTAGATGCCCAACTTCTATTTAAGCCTAAATAAACTGGTTTTTTTTTTTTTTTTTTTTTTTTTTTTTTTTTTTTTTTTTAATTGATACATTATTTTAACTTAAAAGCATTTTACAATATATTAAAAAAATCTTTGAAATCGCAAAAAGTAGTATAAGAGAAGGATGGATGTCGCAAAATCGCAGATATTAAAATTTTAGTAGCATAAGTTTGTCAAAAGTCGAAAATAAGTGCTTTTGAGTTAAATAGATTATAATTATCATGAACTAAAAAGAGTACATATATTTATAGAAAGTAAACGTACTTAATCTTATAGTAAGTATAAGTGAATATATAAATGCCATGACTTAATCATACTATTAATTTAATTTATAGCAGAATAGTTTTGTTTATCATCATGTTAGTTAAGTTCTAGGGGGTGTTGATGTCAGGCATGATCTTATCGGCATCTTAAGGTCAGGGTCTGATCCAGTCTAGAGTGTTAAACAGAATCCTTTTTTCAGGGACGCTCAACGCTCACTTTCCTTGCTTTTATAAGGGGAAAAACAGAATTATGGCACGTTTATATGGCTCTGAGGCTGGCCTTGTGGGCATAGGCATAATTATTAAGCCTTGTTCAGGGTATTTCATGTATGTAGTAAGTTGCATTTATCGACTCTGTTTTCGGAACATATTCATAATACACACATGTTCAGTCCTGTGATAACTGCATCAATGAACACGGCAAGTATGAAGGCAGATAAAAAATGACGCCCACAGAATTTTTTTTTTTTTCTTTTTTTTAAGGCAAGAAATTGATTACGCCGTTTGATAAACTGTTCTTTATGGAAATGAGGGTAGAAGAATTCAAAATGAAACAAATTCAGAAATATATCGATGAGGCAACTAGTAATTCAGATAAAACTTTCGACAAGCAGAAAAGAAGAAGCATGAAGAAAAAATTGAAGTTAAAAATAAGGTACTGAAAATTAAGCAGTTGTTATCTTCTGCATCACAGACCAGGTTTAGAAATAATTGCCCAAAATTTGAGGGTTCTTTTGTAGTTCAGCGTATAAAAGCGACGATACTGGATTCTTTTGTGGTTCAGTGTGTAAAAGCGACGGTACTGGATTCTTTTGTGGTTCAGCGTGTAAGAGCGACGATACTGGTTTCTTTTATGGCTCAGCTTGTAAGAGTGACGATACTTTTCCTTGGAGAGAAAGATGGCGCAGAAATCCCGGCAAATGTAGATCAATGTCAGCCCTCTAGGAATAGGCGGACATGCCGTTAATTAGGTAAGTTTTAGGGGGAGTTTCTAAAGAAAGTAACAGAGGCCCATCGAATGTGAATCAGGTCAGGCAGAGGAACAAGCGTCCAAGGAGAACGCTACAGCTTAAAGGAGGACCGAGGGTGCAGGAGAAAAGATAAAAGTTCAAAGCCAAGTAGAAAAGAAAGCGCAGCGGCCGGTGTCAACTGCAGTACAGAATGCAACAACCCAAAGATGGTGAAAGTTCAAGAAGATCTCGGAAATTCCGTGACCAGTCGTGCCACCAGTGAAAGAAACTATCATGGCAACCCAGAGGCGAGGGAATTCTTGGGCAATCCAAAAGATTACGCGATTAGTCGTCCCAGGAGATGGAACACAGCAACCGGGGATCCAGTCAACATCCCCAGCAAGTTTACAGGTAAAAAGACAGAGATGGCTGGATACAGGTGACGGAGAACTGGGACTCCTGGTGTTTAACAGAGGTAAACAGACATATGTCCCGCGCCCTTCTCTATTTAGTGCCAGCAACTCCCTATAGCCTCATGAAGCCACCTCGGGAGTTTATTGAAGAATTTTACATAATTGTGTATGGATATACAGGAGCGTCTTAAGAATACATTCGTTTTGATCGATAGGCGAATGATTTGTTACATCTTGGTTTGCTAAACATAAATTACAGCATATACAGACACTTATACTTGCACATATAAAGACACATACAAAAGACGTCTAAAGTACATATATAACATATATAAAACATGTAAACACATTATAGAATAATAGAAATTAGATATTAGTTTGCACACACTTATGCAAGTAAAACATACTTATAAGGAAACTTAATTAAGATAATGCATATATTATACACTTACACATTTAAAGACACATATAGATCACATGTAAAATGCGCATATAAAACAGACATAAAACATGCAGACACACTGTAGAATATTAGTAATATGTGCAAGCAATATACACAATGCTTATATACTTTGATTAGTTACGCAATGCTTATATTAGATACACGGTGCTTATAGATAGTTGCACAATACGAAATCAGATAGGTGCACAATACGAATAGATACACAATGCGAGATCAGATACACTATGCTTGTAGAGTATTAGTTTGCACACAGTTACACAGACTGAATTGCCCACAATTACACTGTACAACAAAATAAAACAGTTTTTACACGCAGCACCATGCAGGCTGTGTTGCCAAGCCCGATAATTCTATGTAGAGCTATTAGATTAAACATGTAATGCGGTTACAATGCAGATAAGTACAGACTACTTATACACTACGTATATGACAGGTACATTACTGACATGTTATATAATGCCATTAATGTATGCACTGCGATCAATAATTGCAGATGAGACTCTTTGTTGCACTGTATACAGGGCTTATTAGATATTGTATTAGGTATACAATGCTTATAGAATTAGAATATATACACAGTGCTTACAGAATATATATACAGTGCAGAATCAGTTACGCAATGCTTGTTATATATTGGACGTTAGATCTTTTATTGCACATTATTATAAAACCGAATAAATCATTATCCAACAATATGCAAGCCAATGATAGTATATAACACTATGCATGCCGTATTGTGTAATGTTGCCAAGCCAAGTATTTCTATCCAAGGTTATTATATTTACAGGTTAAGTAGATGCAATGCAGATAGATGCAGATTAATTCTGCGCTTTGTGTAGAGCAGATGCAGTTCAGATATAATACAAGTAGTTTCTATTATGCTGATATTGTATACAGTACAAGTAGTAATTACAGCTGAAACTTTACACTGTAGAATACATTATACTTCTTAAGTATTATATCAGGTACACAATGCTTATATAATTTGAATAGATATGCAGTGCTTTTTATTTACACGGTGCTTACAAAACTGATATACAATGTAAAAATGGATACACTATACTTGTAAAGTATTAGATAGTAGAAATTATATTGCGCACAAACGGCTGGATACAATGGAATGACGGCGTCGATCCAAGCGGTTCCGCAATTGCTTGGGTGTATGGTACAGCTAAACTAATACTGAGAGCGACGGAATGGTAGAAAACTGGCGTAAATGTAGTGAGGGAACCAAAATCTTGTAAATGCTTAAGGCTTTTAAGTCTTAATCCAGCAGTGCGCATTATAAAGCGATTCAGAGTTTTCTCGAAGCCAGGAGACATGAAGAATCAACGATGCCCTTCCCTGGATTCAAACTTCGGAATCTTTCAATGTTAGCCGGACGTGCTTCCATTTATACCATATAGGCACGTGATGAAGAAAAAGAAAATTCCTTATAATTGGTATTAAAATATTTACTTTTTCATCTTTTTTCATTATGGTGTAGAGTCCACTATAGATTCAGTTTTGTGTGAACACTGGAATAGTAGTAACTGCACAGGAGAAGGGTTAAAAGTACCCTTTATTAACTATTTAAAATTTACAATGCGTCAACTCGACGCTAACAAATTACGCCTCTGCTTGGGCGGTACCTGAAATTCAGATAACGCAACTAACTAAAGATTAAGATATGTACAAGTCGTTGAACTAAACTACAGGGTTCAGCTAAATCCCGTTTCTTAAACCCCCGCCGAAACTAGTGGCAACAAGTAAGTGCAATTAAGCCACGCGAACCAGCAATAACTCTGGAAGCCAAACGCTTAAACAGCAGAGGTGGCGGCTGTAGCCTAACTCTTTTCTTTCCTACTGAAACTCGGTTTTTAAACTCTTTCTTCAACGTAGAGTTTGCATTCCTTCACGCGCGCTACAAAATTTAAATATTCTGGCACTGACAATTAGTGAAATGAAGGCTTATAGAAAAAAAAATAACAAATTAGATTAAATTGGCTATTTAAAATAAATATAAATCCCTACAGTGGTAGTTATATCACAACACATAAGAAGGGATTAAATAGTAAAGAATTAATTTGAATAAGAATGGGAAAGAAGAGCGATGAATTATATTTTGCCACTAAATACAAAATAGTGGAGTTGAGAAAAGAGAAAAATATTAAACTCGTGTTTAATTTTTATATTGTTTTTATTCCTCTTTTTTTTTTTTTTTTTTTTTTTTTTTTTTTGCTAAGAAGGCGGGAGAAATACCTTATATACTTCCCCTTTTAAAGGGCGACTGGGGTTTTTAGGGGGTCCAACCGCCAAATCCTGGATGGGGTGAATCATCATACAACACCCTTTTAGTTCGGGCGTTCTCCCTTTTAAAGAGCGACTGGGGTTTATATGGGACCCAATCGCTAAATCCTGGATGAGGAGAATCATCATCCAACACCCTTTTAGTTCGGGCGCCACTGTAGAGACATTAGGTATTTTTGGAAGCAGGCAAGATGAAAAATGAGCAAACGCCTTAGCCGGGAATCGAACCACGGACCTCTGGAATACCGGCCCAGCGTGCAGAACCACTACACCACGAAGGCACGCTAGGAAGGCGGGAGAAATACCTTATCACGCAGATGTCGGTTTATGCTGTTCTTTTACTGTTTAGTTGTAATTTCGAAAGTCTTCAAAAGATTTTTCATAAATGTTAACAGATCACTGTAAGCAGATTAGGTGCTTGATTATTTTCTTAGTTTTTTTTTTCACCTGCAACATAAATACGAGCCACTTCCCTCTAGAAATTCCTTCAGAATGGCATCCCTGTTCTTAAACAACTAACTTTCAAATGCTTTGTCGTATTCTTTCAAATAAATTTAAAAATTATATCAAGTGTAAAACATGTCACAGTGGCATAGTTTTCTTAAAATAAAATTACCCATTATGAGAAAATATTTGATCAAATTTTCGTATGAAGATTGTAACACCCTATCAAATTAATAATGAAGATTCGATAATATCAAGTTTTCGTGTGAAGATTGAGTTAGTGCAAACCTTTTTCAAGAATTTTTTGTTTTTAACAATTCATTCCATCAATCACAACATTTTTTTATTTTAGCAATTCTTTCCATTTATTTAATCTCATTTTTTAGCAGTTGATAAACTTCTAAAAAGCTAAAAACCTTTCTTAATTCTAATGCGATAAATAATGGCAGATTTTTTTTAAACACTACGTATACAACAGCGTGTTCTCCACATTCGTGGTAAAATAGACTTGAATTATTCCTTTAATCTCATCTTATTAAAATAAAAAATGTTTTTGATGGATTGATGAAAAATTAAATAACTCTTGTTCAGATTTATGAATTAGAATTGAATTAAAAAATGGTACTAAAGATTAAAAGAGTTTAAGAACATTTCCTCAGATCCTTAAAATGAAGTATGTTCGAAAATTCTCTACAGCAAAAATTTACGCATTGTTAATTGATGGTAGAACCGTATGACAGATCGTAGCGCTTGAGGCAAGTGCTTCCCTAAATACTGTTTAACATTTTGACATAAACGTTTAATTTTGTACCCGATGTTTCTCTCTCTCTTTTTTTTCCTCTTTTCTTCCTCTCTCTCTCTCTCTTTTTTAGTCCAAAGGGGCTTTGTCCCTGAAGGACTATTGTTTTCGTTTTGCGATTTTGCGTCGAACTCATAAACGTCGGTTCACTTTTCAAACTGTTGCCACAAAATGTTAGAGTCCTGCATTATATTTGAGGAAATTAAATAATGAAAAATCTGCATAAATGATTGTCTATTTCTCGCATTGTGATAAAACAATGGTACATAGAGCCATCGAATTTTGAATGACGAAATCCTACTGCGAATATGGGCATCTGAAATCCCAAATTTGGAATTTGTTTTATTATAGATTTTATATTTTGTAAAACTTTAACGAATTTTTGATTTACAAACTCAATGCTTTAAAAGCGAGAAATGGCAACGTTATATATAAAAAAAAAAAATACTTTTATCACTTTTATCTCCAGCTCGCGAGACTGTGTATATCGGAAATTCTAAAGATATCCTTAATTTAACATTATTTTGCGATATTGCTCTTGAACTGAATTTTATGATTTAAGTGCAAAGAACATGATATTTAATAAATAAAGGTAACACTCAAAACGTTAAAAAAACGCCCCTTTGGACGTAATTTAAAATCTGAAACATTTCAGATTTTTTTAATTTTTTTTTTTTTTTTTTTTTTTTTTTTTCCCCTTCCTCTCTCTCTCTCATTTTTACGAAATCTGAAGTTAAGTGCATTACGCTCGCGATACTTCAGCGCGGCTTTGTTTACTGGTTTGTGCGTAGTTATTAAGAGACGATAAAAACGTAAAATACGGGTGACTGTTTTAAATTACATAGAGATTTTAAAGTTGTATTGAATGTTTTGTGCGTATAATTTTAAATATGTTGTCATGATCACCTTAACTTCATAGTAAATTAAGTATATTGCTGATATATTTTAAGAAACTAGAAATTTAACGAAATTTCCATCTTTTAGTTTTACTCCAATTTTGAAACATTGTGAAAAAAATCGCATACGTTAAATTATGAATATAAATATTTATTTTCGAGAATTCACTTAATAATTTTATTAATAACCTTAAAACAATTTCAGTTTATTTTCTTTATTGGAATGCTGCATTCAATTTTTTTTTTTTTTTTTGTTTTTTTTTTGAAGGAAAAAGTAGTTAAAGTTTCATCCAACAATGTCAAAAATTTCTTTTGAAGTAATGTAATCAATTTAAAAGTTGTTGTAGGTGAGACTACTGCGACATATTATAAGAAAAAAAAAATCTTGTATATACTTCTCTCAATGTTTAGCAGGATTAAAGCTATGTCATACTAGTTGTAGTTTTAATGTGATTGTAATTATAAATCGTGCAATTAAAATTACTTTTTAACTGAATTACTTGCAATCACAGTTATATTGTAATTATACAATTTATAATGCAAAATACATTGCAACTGTACAAGTTATTACACACTTACGTTGTATCTGAATTAATTGTAGTTGCACCGTAATTGAATCCCCGGAATTACAATTACATCGTAATTGTACGATTTTCAGTACAATTACATTCTATTTGAATTAACTGTAACTCTAATCTTGTGGCAGTTTCCCGTTTTATAATTACAATTACACTGTAATTGAAGGATTTGAAATTACGATTACACTGTGATTGTTTTAATTACAATCACAATTACATTTTAATTACAAATATGAGTAATTGAAATTATAATGTAATTAATTACATTGTAATTGAACTACTTAATTTAGCAATTACATTGTAACTGCAATCAGTAATCAGTTACACTTTAATTGAGTTAAGCCCAACTCAGCTGAAGACTTGCATCCCTATTCAAAACCCTTACTACAAAAGGAAAGGCGAAAAGAAACCAGGAAAGATTAGTAAATTAGTTACCAATTTAAAAGACAAACAAAATTATGTGATTCATTTAAAAAATTTTAAATTTCATTTGAAAAAAGGATTAAAATTAACAAAAGTTCATAAAGTATTAAAATTTTCGTAGCAGCCTTGTTTATCCAAATATATTGTACTAGCAGCTACGCTGCCAGCCTTCGTCTGGCTTTTAAATGTAACGTAAAAATGCCTGAAGGGAACACCAAACATTAAATTTAAAACTGCGCAGAATTTTACTCTGCGGAAAACTTCCGAAAAAAAAAACACAAATTAAAAAAAAAATACATATATTACATATAAAAAAATTAACCAACTTTCCGTTGAAGAAAAAAAAAAATCATGCGAAACTTTTCAATATCTTACGAACAGTAAAATAAGCAAAAAATAACATGAAAGAAACTTGAAAAACCAAAAATTCCGCGCAGAATTTTACTCTGCAGAATATCAAAAAAAAAAAAAAAAAAAAAAAAAACAATAGAAATGTATTATGTATATATATAAAAAAATCTGATGTGTACACCACATGACTTCCTTGTACGGAATATTAAATTATACGCATTTTTTCTTGCATTTCATTTAAACTTATTGGATTGAATTAAATCTACTTAGCCGACAGCGCATAAACCACAAAAGAATAAATGCATTCTTTAAAATTCACTCTATTTGTTTACCATAGCGATACTCTGACGCTAGATTCACTTAACAGTATTATATTTCGTTCATATTATAACTCAGAATGCACAAAATTTATATCATTTAAAGAATGATATAATCGTTGCCACATGTTCTATTCAAATACTATAATAAAGCTAGAACGATGTATAAAAGAAATTAAGCAAACAAAACAAAAAAGAAACAGTTTTTCACAGACGATTGAGTACTTCTCATTCAATTAATTCAGTTCTCACTTCGCGAAAAGCAAAAATGCATAAAAAGTCAAAATATCTTATTAAAAATTACGAAGTAAATCTTAAACACTTATTTCTTCGAAAAAATTCCAGAAAGGATAAAGCATGATTTAATTCGCAATAATAACTAAAGGCGTTATCTTTGTTGTTGCGAAGCTAAGTTTCTCTAGATTGGCAACAAATCCACTATTCTGCTGTTTCAAATGTAAACGAGCAATAGCCGCCATCAAAAACATTATTAGACTTAGCGGCACTTAAACAACTTTAAAATTGTTGATAATTCTAAAAATAGTGCATACAGATTTACTAAAGGCATAAAAACCTTAACCGGAAGATAAGAACAACATAATTCAATCATTTTTAAAGCACAAAATGTACAATTTACAAACATATATGAGTAAAGAAATTGAGATCACTGAGCCGGGTAACAAAGTGGATATATATATATAAATATATTTATATATGTTTGGTGCGGCCGATTGCAACCAAAATATGAGGTGCACATCTATATGTTATAGCAGTTCTATATACAAAATTTGAACGTTCTGAGGCTACTCGTTTTTGAGTTATGCGAGATACGTACATACGTTCGTATAGACGCCACGAAAAATTCTCTTCAGAATTCATTTTAAAGCAGTTTTATATTTTTTTTTGGAGGAAAAGACTCTTTTATTCTGTCCTTACGTACAGATATCACCCAAAATTATTAGTTAAATTTCATTCGATTGCGGTCAAAATGAATATTTTCGTTGAAATATGCTGCCTGAAACTTTTCGCGATTACAATACTTCCTTTTTACTTCGTACAAGGAAGTAAAAATGACAATGAAATATGCCAATCTCTTAAAAACAGTGACATAAGAAATGCTATGAAAAACTGTTGCCAAACCCATATTTCTAAAAGAATGAAACTATTCAAAATGATGCGATTTCATCAAAAATCTATCAACAAAAATAAGATAGGAAAATTGTTGCCAAAATCACATTTTTAAAGATGTGAGATGTGAGAAGTGTAGCCGGAATCTTCATTTAAATTTTTTTTAAAAAATACAAAATATTATCATTTTTCCAAAATTCATTCTTTTTGTAAAAGCAGTCGCAAGGATGAAAGTTTAACGTGCCCAAAAATCAAAGAAAAATAAACTGTACATTTTTAAAGATAAACTTTTTAGAAAAAATCCCGTTGAAAAGGTGTTAAGCTCACTTTGTTGAATAAATTCGTATTTAATCGATTTATTGAAACACGAAATTTATTTTAAGTTCGTAAAATAGCTAAGTGCCTACGTTTCATGACGATGTGAAAATGGAGTGTGCAGAGTAAAATCTCGCTTCCCTATAGCCCATTATGTCTCAAAATGACGAGATTTCGTCACAAAACATAAAATTAAAAAAAAAATTCGAATTTCGAAAAAATTCTTTCGAGGTGCACTGGCTCTTGTCTAGATGCACCTATGTACCAAATTTCGTAGCCATGGGTCTATTAGCTTACGCGCAGCGCGAACGAAAGACACACACACAGACTCTTTTTTTATTATTATTATTATATGTAGAGATTTAATAGTAAAGAGAGGGGGAAAAAAGCTAATGTGAAAACAATTTTTTCAAACCAAATTTTATGTATACGGGAAAACGATGGGAAATGTCCGACATAGAGTGAATATCAAATCGTAAAGAAAATACGATAAGCCCAAAGATTAATTGCAGCTTCATCCTTCAAGGAATTTAAAATATTTTTTGCGAGGATTTAGTGGGTATCAGCGCGTAAGAAATGTCATTACTTTGAATTGGCTTTGCAATTATGGAAATGAGCAAGTTGCACATGTTTCAGTTTCACTACAATCGTAGGAAGGTTAACTGTGGACCTAGAGCTCACGTACCTTTAACAGATACAGATTCATTAACCTATTCTATGCAAACAGAGAACATTTATTCAGATATGAACCTACATTTGAACTTATATGATACGTCAATCCGAAAGAACATCCACTTTACATAAAGTAAAATAAGAAATTAATTGTTTGCTTTGAACTGAATGGGACATCCAGTTCGGACTGTACATCCAGTTTGTATATATTTAATTACCTTTTTTAATTTAACGTATTTATATTTAGTTTGTATGTAATTGATTTTTCTTAATTTTTGGCATTTAATGGTGTTTTGTATATAGTTAGTTTTCTTGCATATAAGTATAGTGAACTTTTGTACATATTTAAAGTATCTTTTTACATTTAATGATATTTTTATATAATAATTTTTATTTTTTTCCTCCCTAGATTTTATTTTTACATTTTACGCATTTTCATGTATTTAGCTTGCATATAATTAATGTAGCTTACTATTGTAATTATTGTAAATTGTATTTTACTATTGTACTACTATTTTACTATTGGGTATGCATTAATGTATTTGAACGTTCTTTATTTTTTGATTTAGTTATATTTTGTATATTTAATTTATATATATATATATATATATATATATATATATTTCCTAACTTTTGCTTTAATGTTTTCCTTAATTTTAAGTTTCTTAAACACTATAGATATGTTGATATAGTATTACTTTTCGGTCTCTTATTTCTGTTCTAAATTCCCGCGATTGTCGAGGCACAACTTTGCACCGGTTGGTGGTGAAGACAAAAATCAATCCCTAAAAAATAAATAAATACATAAACATACTAAAAAATTCTTTAAAGTACAACCATTTTTCAGTTTTAATTAATACAAATACACATCCCAAGTAACTTTGCGTAACTTTTGATGATGAGCTGAGATTTTCACAATACCTTGAACAAATCTCTAACAAAGCCTTTTATAAGGCATAATAGCCTTAAGAGATTATGTGGTGCATTTTGGAGATTACGACCAACAACTCTTCTTAATACTTATACTTCTCTTGTTAGGCCCGTTCTAGAATATGCTGGCCCCATTTGGGCACCAGCATCATCTTCTGCAAAAGGTAAGATCGACATTGTCCAGTACAGAGCATCTAAGATCATTATTAGTGCCGCCTCATCTACAAATAACAACAAAGCCAAAACTGAATGCGGCCTAACCCTCATTGGCCATCATCAAGTTCACAAACAAAATTAGAAGCCTTACAGCTCTTCCTATCTCCAGCAAAACCTTCAAGGCGTGGAAAGGAAAAAATAGATTACAACGGTCCTCCACCCTACAATTCGACAGTGAAATCAGAAAGAAATCAACTTACAGCATGAAGATATTGATATGGTTAAAGAGTCTCTTCTCTCTATAGTCTCTCCCACAAGAAAATATAAATTTAAAATCTCTTGCAACCTTGTAACAAAAACAAAACACACACACACACACACACACACACACCAAAAAAAAAAAAAAAAAAAAAAAAAAAAAGAGCCAACTACAGTGTTTAAGAAGAAAGCCATTCACACCATCAATGAAATTTCAAATTCGACCCGAAATCTAGCTATTGCATATACAGATGGTTTCTCCGACTCATTCCTCGACAGGGGGGAAGGGGCGCTGGCATCTATTTCATTCATGCTAATGGTGAATCTGAATCCCATAACATACCTGTTGTTAAAATTGTCTCAAATTATACCTGCGAGCTCGTGGCCATCAAAAAGAAAATCATTTAGAAATCTACCTTTCCAAGGCAGTCCAGAACTCCAGTGACCTCTTACTATTTTCTGTTTCGAAATCTGCGCTCCAAGCCGTCCTAAGGGGCAACTCTCAACTTACCGAGGATATTATCATTCTCATGAACCAAACTACTGTAGCCCAAAGGACCTGCACATTGCAGTGTATACCAGCGCATGTTGATATTTACGGAAATGAGCAGGCTGATGGCCTTGCTAAAGACGCCCGAAATAGTTCTAAACTTTCCAACAGCTTAACCCGTACCGATGCTGACGCAATAGCCAGCCGAAGACTTACCTCCCAATCAATCAAGAAGATTTCCATTCCTGCTCTAAATTGTAACCGTGTCATTTCCACTACCATAGCCAGACTGAGGACAAAACACTTCAAAGGAATGAAGATATTCGTTGATGGCCAGCGAAATTATAATAGCTGTCCTCACTGTACTGCTACCCAACTTTCTCTAGATCATCTCTTCGACTGTCCTGCTACTTCGGTCAAACTCTTCAGTATATATATAGAGAGAGAGATCCCTCGCACCCACAACATTATTTTTCGAAGGTTATTGATGTTGCTCCGGCTGGTTCTAGATACTTTCGGCCTTATTTGACTTCTCTGCACTGACTCCTTGAACAAGACAACAACAACAAATAATACAAATAAATAAAAAATCCGAAAGCTTTCAAATTTTTTATTACGCCCAAAGGGGCGTTTTGTGTGTCATCTTTATTTATTAAATATCATGTTCTTTGCACTTAAACCATAAATTTCAATTCAACAGCAATATCGCAAAATAATTTTAAAATGAGCATATCTGTTGAATTTTGCGATACACAGTCCGCGCGCTGGAGATAAAAATGATTTTTTTTCCGTATAGTGTTGCCATTGTTCGCTTTGAAGTCATTGAGTTTGTTAATCAAAATTTCGTTAAAATGTTGCAAAATATGAAATAGATAATAAAACAAATTCCAAATCCCAAATTAGAGCTTCCAGATGCCCATATTTGTTGGAGGATTACGTTTTTCAAAATTTGATGGCTCTAGGTACCTTTGTTTTATCACATTGCGAAATACATACATACATTTAAGCAGATTCTTCATTATTTAATTTTTTAAATATAACACAGGGCTATAATATTTGGTGGCAACAATTTGAAAAGTGAAACAGACATTTAAAGTTTTCGACGCAAATTGCCAAAACAACAGTCTACTGAGAGTTCTAAACGTACGCTGTTATCAAAAATTTTTGTGTCTATAAATAAGTCATTGATTTGCGAAACCGAAAAACAAAAATGTCCTTTTATAGGACACCACTCGATAGTTCTGATGAAGAGGACTACCGAAGCGAGCGTTCGTCCAAAACCAACAAGACCTATCCATTGAAGAAAGAGGATTTCATCCTTATGGCCAAAGAAAAGAAAAGTAAAGCGAAAAAGGCGAAAACTATGTCAGATACGGAAAGTGAACAACCAAGTAAGAAGAAAAATGTTAAACCTGTTAAGGAAAAAAGAGACATTCAAACACCGAATGGAGAAGCTACTGAGGAACAGACACCAGAAGATTTATCAATGGGAAATGATGAGGACATCCCAAAATTCAAGTCATGTTCTGAAGAAGAAATCCGGGACCAGATTGCGAAACTTAGATTTGACGTAATTTGCAATTACTTTCATAAAAGAACTAAGGGTGAGATGGATGTAGAGACATTCACGAAAAAATTTTATCCAGGGCAGATAACTGAAAGAGGAACAGACAGCAGGGAACAAGAATGGATTTCTCCTAAGAAAACCGCGAAAGCGAAAGTATCAGAAAACGAAGCTCCAATGGAAGTTACGACGGAAAATCGATTTGAGCAGCTAAGTGAAGTAGAAGGTATGGAAGAAGAAGGAGGAGCCGAAAAAGAGGAAACTCCATCCCCAATAGTTTTCCAGCAAAGCAAAGTGGATTGGCCTAAAATTCATGAAATCCTTATCAATACCTGCAGTGAAGAATTCGAAGCCGTTATGAAAATGAAACTACTATATGTTAATTTAAAGTCAGTAGACGATTACAGAAAAGCAACTCTGGTTTTGCAGAAAAGAAATATACCATTTCATACTTTCCAGTTACTCAGCGAAAAACCTATTAAGGTTGTTCTTAAGGGCCTCCCATCGACGATGAAGGAAGAAATAATCCAGGCAGATCTGGAGAGAAGGAAATTCCTGATAAGTAAAGTCAAGCAGTTTTCCAGAAGAAGAGGAGACGCTATCGAGAAACTTCCGATTTTCCTGTTGGAGCTGAAGAAAACGAAGGAAGAACGTGCAATTCATGGACTCAACAATATGTTAAGTGTTAATGTCAAGATCGAGAAGTTTGCCCCGAAAAAACGCGTAATTCAATGCTATAGATGTCAAGAATATGGACATTAGCAACATCTTTGCTCAAATTCTGAGCGATGCTGCAAGTGTGGACAGCACCATAGAAGTAATGAATGCCCTCTAAAGCCAGAAGAAAAACCTAAGTGCATCTTCTGCTCACTACCGCATGTAAATTTATACAGGGGTTGCCCCGTGTACAAGAAGCGATGTGAAGCAAAGAAGCAGCAGGCGAAGCCAGCAGCTAAAATCCCTACGCCGGCAGATTTTCCGAAATTCATCGAAACAGAAGAAGACAGCAGTAAAACCCAGATGAAACCTCTCTACAGTGATAGAGTAAAGAAAAAATTGGAAAACCCACCCACAGAGTACAAGGATATCATAAACTGGATCCAAGATCCTAAAATCAAAAAATTTCTGAACAGTATGGTTGAGCACGTTGAGAAGATCCGCGCTGCAAAACCCACGGCTGAGAAGTTTACTTCCGGGTTCAAAGCAGCCATGACACTGATGAGATTTGCTGAAAGTGAAGAGTAATCACCAGCTTAGAAGTATTTGAGGGAATTTCACTATGTTTACGATTTCTTTTCACTTTTTCAACATACAGGTTCCCCTGTTCACACCAGCAGAGCTCGGGCTCAGTACTTGGGTGGGTGACCACCCACGTGACTGGCCTCGACGTATCATCTTTCTTCAACTAGTGAAGATACATCACAGCTTGTACGGCGGCAGATGCTTGAACCCTCCTTCTCCAAAGTCTACTTGACCAACTCACGTGCATTAGCACATGTTCCTGCTTTACCTTTGTCGGTGCGGTGTAAATCACCTTAATTTTTAACTCTTCCCAACGCCTTAGGGCATATCTCCAACAGAGACGGTTAAAGTAGCAGAGGCTACTAAATGCCGCCTAACCATTCACTCGATTTCGATTGCCAAAACGAAATTAGTAGCCCTTCTAGGCTAACACTGTTTGGGCTAAACAATTTTTAACAAACACATTTTATTATCAATAAATTGCTAGTGATCATGAGGTAGCTCTCTAAAGCACTAATTTATAAACTCCTTTTGTTACAGGTTCGAATCCTTTCAAACAGGTAAATATTTATTTATCAACTAATCATAAAAAAGCAGTCCTTCTTATCACTTAGTTGCGCATCCACGTGCGGGCTTGCTGCGCCTGCGAATTTGAGATCCTGTTGTAGAACTGTTTTATTACTTCTTATTTATTACAATTTTTGATCACCATTCTTCTTTTACGTATATTGTATAGAATATTTTTTTCTTCATATTATCTAACATAACTTAATTCATATTACTGTACTTACATGCACAGATTTTCTTATTACTTTTATTATAATTTTAATGAATGCATATTTTTCTTAAAACTCTCCGAAACGGAATTAATTCTGAACTTTATTAATATACTACTGAGAAGCTGAACTAGACACTGAAAAAATGCGAAATTTAAAATACTATTTTCCTGAAACTCAAATTTTGACTATAATGTTGATATTTATTTTTGCGTATGCGAGAGTAAAGAATTAAAATAAGCTTGAAGGTAGACTGCCAAGAATGGAAATAATTCAGATGGAATTCTAACCTACGCGACAAGGGAATGAAAAACAAAATTAAGTAAGAGCATGGAGCTGGTGCATGCAACGAAGAAAGAATATTTAAATCGTATAAATTTAATGCCCAAATAAATTTTTACTGAAGCAGTAATTCATGTTCTATGGAGAATTTTTTCAGCTAGTATTATTCGGGGGGGGGGGGGGGAATTCTTGATGTGTTTCATGTAGTAGTCCATCCACTTTTATGTAGCATATTTCTATATATGTATATTTTTTACATCTTTATTTAGTTATTTTATTTCACTTTGTTTTCATAAAGCAAATAATTTTTCATAGCACTACAAACGGAATATTTAAAATATATACCAGCGATGGTAAAAGATCAAAAGTAGAATTTAATGATTATACTATTAAATTAACTTCTATTCATCAAGATTCAAATCTGATAGTTACTGTCATGAAAAATAATAATAAAAAAAAATTTTTTTTTAAAATCTGAAAGCCTTCAGATTTTACATTATGCCCAAAGGGGCGTTTTTTTCAACGCTTTGTGTGTTAACTTTATTTATTAAGTATCATGTTCTTCGCACTTAAACCATAAAATTCAGTTCAACAGCAATATCGCAAAATAATCTTAAAATGAGCATATCTTTAGAATTTCCGATACACAGTCTTGCGCACTGGAGATAATTTTTTTTTTCCCTGTACATTCCTCACTTTGAAATCGTTGAGTTTCTTAATCAAATATTCTTTAATGTCTGACAAAATATGAAATAGATAATAAAACAAATTCCAAATTAGAACTTTCAGATGCCCTGGAGGATTACGTTTTTCAAAATTTGATGGCTCTAGGTAACTTTGTTTTAGCAGCATTCTTTATTACTTAATTTCTTTAAATATAATACAGGGCTGTAATAGTTGGTGGCAACAGTTTGAAAAGTGAAATGAACGCAGAAAGTGAATCGACACAAAATGCCAAAACGAAATTAATAGCCCTTCTGGGTTAACGCCCTTTGGACTAAAAAATATATTTTACATCTAACTTTGATCAGTCTTCCTCGGCCAAACCTAGAACTGCCAAAACCTGAAATAGTGGACAATTCTTGTATATTTCTTACGTTTTTCGTGTACTCTTGTATGTTCTTATATATTTTCTTATATACATAAGTTTATAGGAATTTGAAAACTAGACGATGGATATGTTCTTACAATACACAATTTTGGTACTTGTAAAGAATTTACGAATAATGCACTTAACATACTATTTGTGTAGACGTTCATTTGGTGCAGAAAACTATGACTCAAATACAACATTTCCGCTTGTATCATGAGGTTGCTTATTATTTGGCACAGAGTTCTCGAACTCAGATTGCACGAGAGCCGAATGCGCAATCTAAAAACAACTGACGAACCATTTTTTTTTAAATAAACATTTTTTATCAACAAAATAATAAATATTTTACCTAACTTTGTAGTATTAATTAAAAGAATCAATTAGCATTTTAGGAGTTAATTATAAAAGGACATTTTATTGATACCTAACAACAACATACAGTAAAACGATAAAACTGGAAATGGAATTGCAATTAAATACTTTTTAGAAGTTCAGAGCGTGAGTTCAAAAAATCACATCTCACTTCTGCAGCTCGCGTGCGTTGAACTAAGTATTTTCTTTGTATCGTCAGTAGAGCGCGTTGCTGACGATATTCCTTTGTTGCAACTCTTAACTATGACATGTTATTTAATCATTCAGTAACTTACTTTAAATTAAACTAAAAGTAAAATATCAAAATTTTTGAGTTTTCAGGGAAAACTCTCTAAGTGGATAAAACTTGAGAATAAACAATGAACTTGTTCGTTAAATTTTTCTTCGGCACATAAATAAAGATGCATATATTTGTATGTAAATTATTACAAACGTTTTAATTTGTTATTACAGCTTGACATTTGATGGCGTTTCGATTCAGAGAAACTTTGTAGCCTTGGAAAAAATTATCAGAAATTATATTCATCATGGATTTTAGATGCTCATAGGCAAATCGAGTCATTTTTTGGTGCTACTTTGGTAGACGGTTGCACGGATTTTTGGCGATTTAATTTGGCGCATTTGTTGGCGCGGTTTTTACAATCGTCAGCCATCTTGAAAAACGCTGTTTTTACGTATTTTGCACATAGTAAAGTATTCGAAACTTTAAAGAAATAAATATCGTTAAAAATAATGGATTAATTTTTTGTTGAAGACGTTGTTTTTTAAGATGGCAGACAAATGTAAATAAATATATTTACTACGAGTATAAAATACTAAACTAAAGTTAAATTATTACTTTCATATAGCAAAGAAATAGAATAAAAGCACCGCTTTAAAAACATTGCGCCAACATTTAATTGGATTAAAATATTACGTAAATTGAATATCGAATTAAAAACCATCATACCAACGTTTAAAAGAATTAAAATATTACTTAATAAATAAGAACGCTTAAAAATAAGTAAACAAGAACGTTTCGTACACTAGAGCTAAAATGACAGCAATTAGTTTATTGCCAGTAAAAAAGAAGGAATGTCTACTACTTTTTTTACCGTTACAGCGGTTATTTCTTCCACCATGACCACAATATCATACAGGGCCGTCCTCAGAATCGGCTCTTCTAACGATCTTCATCTGTGATCCACATTTCTCGCACTTCATTGTAAAAACAATTAGCGAGGTTTCCTCCAAAAATTTAAAATAAATTTCCTCTGACCTTCGTAGCAATTTATAAATAAATCTTTGACTAGGAAAGCCAGGTTGGCCAAAATAAGGTCTCAAACGACATTTTTTTTATTCCGATACCAATAATTCTTGGTACTTGCCAATAACAATATTAATCTTTGAAATGGACATGTCCGCTTCCTATGAAATCTAAGGAATTCGAAGAGATGAATAATAAAATTTTAAAATGGCGCGGTAATGCACAAATATTCAGTAACCACAGGTAGCTGATTACGTCACGCATAGAATTAAAATTATTTAAATAATTATACATAATAAAATCGTTTTTTAAAAATGCAAAATTAAATTGTATTTTAATATTTAACAGCCATAAATAATGATTCAGAAGTCAAACAACAAAAATCAGCGTTAATTCACAAAATTTTCACAGGACTAGTTTCGATGGTTTTACCGAACCATCATCTTCAGCTGCAAAACCGCAAATGAACAAGATAGGAAATAATGTTTAGATAAGATAAGAAAGCCTGGACAAGAATAAGCAAGTGGCGCCATCTGTTGGCGAAACCAGAACTAAAACATAATTTCTCTAAAAGCCGAAGGCAAATTTGGATTGGAATTAGGATCGTTAACTAGAACAGAAAGATTTTTATGAATGTGAAATGCCTCTAGAAAATCCATTTCTCCAATGGAAGATGTTTTTTGAATAATTTTGGCAGCAGAAAAATTGAAAGTGTGATTTTCGGACCAACAATGTTGAGCAACAGAAGACTTCTGTGTTTCCTTTTTTCTAACATATGCCTCATGTTCTTTGACGCGAAATTTTAAGGCTCTCTTAGTTTGGCCAATGTAAATTAAACCGCACTGGCAAGGAATCCTATAAATACCCCAGGAATTCATATCTGAAATGGGGTCCTTGAGTATAGAAAATGGAATTTTATTGATGGGAGAGTAAACAACCCGAAAGTTAAATTTCTGCAAAATATGTGCAACTTTATAGCTAATTGATGGAAAGAAGGGAATGACAACAGAATTTTTATAATCTCCTAAAATAAGAGTGTGGCTTTTAGTGTGTTGAGATGAGAATTTTTTAACTGCTTGATTAATAATGTTGGGTGAAAAGCCCCTGTCAATAGCTATTGCTTTTAAATAATTTAGTTCTTCATCAAGGGCTAGTTTGGAGGAGCAAACTTGAAGAGCACGGAAAACATAGGAATAAAATGAAGCTAACTTTTGTTTAGTCGGATGACATGATTTAAAGTGTGGTAGAAGGCAAACCGATGAAGGTTTACGGTAAACTGTAGTACTGAAGTTGGATGTGTTACGTGTGACCAGAATGTCGAGAAACGGAAGAGAATTGCAAGTCTCAAGTTCAAAAGTGAACTGAATAGCAGGATCAATAGAATTCATTGTTGAAAGAACTCTATTTAAATCATCTTTATTACCTTCAAACAGGGTAAAAGTATCGTCTACGTAGCGGAACCATGCCGGGAAGTTTAAAGTTTCAAACAATTTTGATTCATAATAATGCATGTAGATATCAGCCAGGATGGGACTGAGGGGGCTTCCCATGGCTAATCCCTCAGTTTGCTAGTAATATTTATTTTGGAAAACAAAATGTGTTTGTTTCAAACAGAGTTGAGTGAGAGAAATTAGCTCATCAATTTCGATGCAAGAGAAATGAAATTCGCGAAGTCTGGTTTCTAGGCATCTTAATGCACCCTCCACTGGGACATTGGTGAATAATGATTTTACATCAAAAGAAACCATGAGTAAATTACGAGGAGAAATGTTTTTAATCTTTTTTACAAACTCTATTGAATTTTTTATGGTGTAAATGTTATTGTCTAATAGAGTGGAAAATCTAGAAACTAAATATTTAGCTAATGGATACGAGGCAGTACCTAAATTTGATACAATAGGGCGGAAAGGAATACCACTTTTATGAATTTTGGGAAGAGCATATAATCTGGCACAATTCGCAACAGATGGGATAAGCGAATGTTTTAAGTTGCTTGAAATGATTTGCGAAGATTTGATTGCAGTTTTTATTTTGGATAAGTCCGAAGGTGAAGGATCTTTAGGGATCGGATTATATGGTCCTTCGTTTAAGAGTTTAGTGACACCATCGATGTAAGTGTTCTTATCCATGACGACTATCTGGCCACCTTTGTCGGGCTTTGAAATGACAATATCCGGGTTAGAATGAATCTCGCGCATTGTAGCTCTTTCTCTCGCAGTTAGATTTGGTTTCAAAGGTTTATTATAAAAACACTTACATCGATGGTGTCACTAAACTCTTAAACGAAGGACCATATAATCCGATCCCTAAAGATCCTTCACCTTCGGACTTATCCAAAATAAAAACTGCAATCAAATCTTCGCAAATCATTTCAAGCAACTTAAAACATTCGCTTATCCCATCTGTTGCGAATTGTGCCAGATTATATGCTCTTCCCAAAATTCATAAAAGTGGTATTCCTTTCCGCCCTATTGTATCAAATTTAGGTACTGCCTCGTATCCATTAGCTAAATATTTAGTTTCTAGATTTTCCACTCTATTAGACAATAACATTTACACCATAAAAAATTCAATAGAGTTTGTAAAAAAGATTAAAAACATTTCTCCTCGTAATTTACTCATGGTTTCTTTTGATGTAAAATCATTATTCACCAATGTCCCAGTGGAGGGTGCATTAAGATGCCTAGAAACCAGACTTCGCGAATTTCATTTCTCTTGCATCGAAATTGATGAGCTAATTTCTCTCACTCAACTCTGTTTGAAACAAACACATTTTGTTTTCCAAAATAAATATTACAAGCAAACTGAGGGATTAGCCATGGGAAGCCCCCTCAGTCCCATCCTGGCTGATATCTACATGCATTATTATGAATCAAAATTGTTTGAAACTTTAAACTTCCCGGCATGGTTCCGCTACGTAGACGATACTTTTACCCTGTTTGTAGGTAATAAAGATGATTTAAATAGAGTTCTTTCAACAATGAATTCTATTGATCCTGCTATTCAGTTCACTTTTGAACTTGAGACTTGCAATTCTCTTCCGTTTCTCGACATTCTGGTCACACGTAACACATCCAACTTCAGTACTACAGTTTACCGTAAACCTTCATCGGTTTGCCTTCCACCACACTTTAAATCATGTCATCCGACTAAACAAAAGTTAGCTTCATTTTATTCCTATGTTTTCCGTGCTCTTCAAGTTTGCTCCTCCAAACTAGCCCTTGATGAAGAACTAAATTATTTAAAAGCAATAGCTATTGACAGGGGCTTTTCACCCAACATTATTAATCAAGCAGTTAAAAAATTCTCATCTCAACACACTAAAAGCCACACTCTTATTTTAGGAGATTATAAAAATTCTGTTGTCATTCCCTTCTTTCCATCAATTAGCTATAAAGTTGCACATATTTTGCAGAAATTTAACTTTCGGTTTGTTTACTCTCCCATCAATAAAATTCCAACTTCTATACTCAAGGACCCCATTTCGGATATGAATTCCTGGGGTATTTATAGGATTCCTTGCCAGTGCGGTTTAATTTACATTGGCCAAACTAAGAGAGCCTTAAAATTTCGCGTCAAAGAACATGAGGCATATGTTAGAAAAAAGGAAACACAGAAGTCTTCTGTTGCTCAACATTGTTGGTCCGAAAATCACACTTTCAATTTTTCTGCTGCCAAAATTATTCAAAAAACATCTTCCATTGGAGAAATGGATTTTCTAGAGGCATTTCACATTCATAAAAATCTTTCTGTTCTAGTTAACGATCCTAATTCCAATCCAAATTTGCCTTCGGCTTTTAGAGAAATTATGTTTTAGTTCTGGTTTCGCCAACAGATGGCGCCACTTGCTTATTCTTGTCCAGGCTTTCTTATCTTATCTAAACATTATTTCCTATCTTGTTCATTTGCGGTTTTGCAGCTGAAGATGATGGTTCGGTAAAACCATCGAAACTAGTCCTGTGAAAATTTTGTGAATTAACGCTGATTTTTGTTGTTTGACTTCTGAATCAGTATTTATTCGGCGTGTTATTGTGTCTTAGCCATAAATAATGTTTAAAACATTAGATTAAATTTATAGATATTCAAGCCAATTACTTTAAATCAAGGTGACGTCATTGATTACATCATCCACAACATAAATTATACAAAATATCATAAACAATAAAATTTTTGTTTCAAATAAAAATGCAAAATTAAATTGATTTGTAATATTTAGAAGCGATAAATAATATTTAAAACACGGAATTTATGCATAATAAAACGTATTATTTTTTAAATAAAATGACAACAAAGTATCGGTTTACCATAATTTGTGTTGCTCGCCAAATAAAAATCACCAAAATCCGTGCAACCGTCTACCAAAGTAGTACCAGGAAGGACTATTTCAAATAAATGAATTATTCTCGAACGCTACATTTCTCGAGAATTAATATGCTATTGATTCTGTAGCGACCAAATTATCAGGGATTGAATACTGGCGAATGAGCTGTTTGAATGTTCAAAGGTGTCATGTTATTAAACAAATAGATCTTGCATGCTTTGTCGAATTCTATTAAACGGAAACAAACATCACAATAATAACTAAACAGAAATTTATTTTAAAGCATTCCGTATTTTATTAAGGCATTAAATTACGCTTTTTATCAAACTGAAGAGCAGAAAAAATTGGGATAAGTAACAAATACATAATTGTTGATTTTTCCACATTCTAACATTTGTTTTCCCCAGTTTTTTTTTCTTTTGAAATGCTGAACAGAATTAACTTTTCCTAATTAAAAAAACAATTCTTTCGCATTTAAATACCATGATGTAGAATTATACACAAGCAAAAAAAAAAAAAAAAAAAAAAAAAAAAAAAAAAAAAAAAAACATTGTTCACATCTATAAAACGAATCAGAATAAAGAAACGAAATAAATGTGGAGAATAAGAGAGGCTAAAGAACAGTAGGAAAAGTAAATGTACTAGTAATTACGAGAAGTCTTAAAGATTAAATTATCAAATAAGTTAAGAAATAAGATTAAATTATAAGATAAGTTAAGAAGTAAGGTTCAATTATGAAACAAGAAATAAATTTAAAATTAAATTGTCAAGTGCTGAGAGTGATCAGAAAAAATTGAGGAATTTTGCTTATCATGGCTTTTATTTCTAGGGTTTTCTGGAAATTTAGACCCCCCGATATCTTTCTTCACATAAATATTTCTTTTGGAAACACTAACAGGAAGAAAATTAACTGTAGCGAAACATTACATATTATAATATTATGAATTCTATAGACTAAGTATCTGTACAGCAATTTTTGACCATTTCGAAAAGCAAAGAATTATTATCGATGGAAAGGTATATCTTTTTTGAGATTATGACCTTAAAAATAAAAAAGATTTAATTTACTGGTGGAAAAGAGGTAGAAGAAACCATTTTAATGTATTTTAACTTGGCTGACAGTTAGCGTTAATTTTAATTTTGAATTTTAGATTGCTCTTTTGAGACGACGGTAGCGACGAATGTATAATATAAAGAATGAATAACTAATTATAAATAACAAAAAAAGTAAATGTTGTTCTGTGCACGTATATTTAAAATACCTTACATTTCCTAAGTTTCCAAGTAGCCATAGAAGAAAGGTAAGAATTTGAATTTATCTCACAATTTAATATTAGAACTTGAATACAATGGATTTAGAGCGTTCTATATTAAATACCATTGACTAACTTACAGTAATTGTTCTAGAAATGTAATGAGAAGTAAATTTATGCTAAAAATATACATGAAAAAGCTGAAATATTAATAAAAAGGAGTATTATTTTTTAGTAAAGTTTAAAATTCAAAAGAGACTTTGCACTTAGAAGTTAACTACCACTACCCCCCCAAAAAAAAAAAAATCTGATTTGTTAAAATAAGAAGAGGCTTCCTAATAGAGATTTCTTTTATCAAAAATAAGTTTTTTAGAATAATAGGTAAAGTTATAAAGCATATTATTCAAAATGCATTTCTAAAAATTATGTCGGTTAGGTAATTTACTAAAAGCTTTTAGCCTTTTTAATTTTTTATTTATTTTCATGCATAGAAACCGATTTCTTTACCTAAAATAAAATTTTGTTGACAGCAATAAAATGCAGTCTCATAAACATGAGCTATAAAGGGAATTATTTTGTATGTGTTAAAGCTCGTTTTTGAGGAAAATTCAAGGAAATTTTAGAAACTGCATTAAAGCAACAACGAAGAGCGCTATTAATTATATTCCAGATGTTTTTGAAATGATATATAATTTCAGTTCTTTAAGGAAATGAATTCCAAAATATCTTGCATATTTTATTACTCAAGTTTTATCTTAGATGTTTTATAAATATGTTAGTAAATCTAAATAAATTGTCAATTTAATGGATAAAAATGCATCCTTTTACCCATTAAACGTAGAAGATTTGTCAAGCGCATGGATATATCTAATTAGGTAAAGCTGTTCTAGGGAGTCAAAATAATACATAGCCACACTGAAATGTTTTTAAAATGAATAATTTCGACTGATAACACTATGAACAATTTATTTTAAGCAACTAAGCCACTAACTATCGGTATACTTTAAATGGTTATAACTTTATTTGTGCCTTACCAATGAAAGCTTAACGTATCCCAGTAAGGTACATCTTGCACAAAAAAAGGGGGGAGGGTAATTATAATATTTAATTTACTGGTGGAACTCGGGACCAATACTGAGAAGTTGAATATAGCACGCTAAGATTTCTTTTCTATACCTCATCACAGTCAAGGAGACTTTGTCAAATACATGCAGGGGTGAGCGGCTGTCTAACATAATGCCTGTCCAAACTCTACACCTCCACCACCGTAGCGAGGGTGGGATGGTATCTTGTTTCATGCTTTCTCCGGATACAGGTATGCCAAAAATCAGTGTCCGAACTGAACCTCGAATCATCTGTAAAAATCATTGTGTTCCACTGAAGTCTGGTCCAAGGTGCATGTCGTCTGCACCATTCTGAACTCGCTATCTTTTGTGTTGCAGTGCTCGAGACGCAAACAGCGGATCTTCTGGCATACAGCCCTATGTCATGAAGCCTTTGAGCAACTGTAGGCTGTGGAACTCGGGTTCTAAGTGACAGCATACAACTCACGTGTGAGTTGTGAAGATGTAGCAGTCCTGTGTGGCTGCGCTAAAAGTGTCAAATAACGATTCTCATTCGTCGTTATGGATCTTGGTCTATCTTGCCCAGGTCCTCTAGATATGGGCCCGAAGTTATTTTCAAAAGTTGCAGACAACACTAGCCTGTAGCTCTGTAGCCACTTGCGTTTGTGATTGTCCTGCCTCCAGTCTACTGAGAATTCTCTATCTCATTTCGTCATCCATACGGTTGTGGCTACTCAATTTACCTGATAACTTATATAATTTATGTAACTCTTAGGAGAAACGGGGAACTTCGTGAAGGAATATGAGCCGACAAATCGCCGAAAACCCCTCGTGCGTTTATATCCCTTCCACAATTACATCTCCGCAGACACGCTTAAGTATTTGACTCGGAATATCTGCATAATTCTTCGTTGGCAAAATTAGTGACTTTGGTTCACTACATGTCGTAAAAATAGAAATAATTTGCAAATTCCCTTAATTTTGCACACGAGTGTATTAGTATCATCTGCAGGACTCACAAAGTTATTTTGCTGGTTTATGGTTCGATGATCGTATCCTAATCGGCTCAACTTCTTATAAGAAGACCATTCGTCATTCATGATAATCAATATATATTATAAAAGTAAGTGTACAATGTGCGTGCCGTTAAAACTCAGAAAGAAGTCCCGATATTATCAAAGGAGTTAGTTATATATGGTAGCCTTCTATGCCTCATCCATGAAGAAGGTTTCCGTTTTTACCTGAAGGGCGTGCTTTGAAGATATAAGGGCTGGACGTTTCTCCTTTTAGAAATTTGTAGAACAGTTCAGAACATTCGAGAGCATTCCTCAGCATTCCAGAGCATCACGGAACATTCTGGATTATTGTAAAATGTTCAGGAATAGTCTGGAACATTTGAAAACATCCCGGAACATCCTAGATCATTCTGGAACATTTCAGAACATTCTCAAATGTTGTGGAATGTTCTGGAACATTGTGGACCATTCGAAACCTTTTTTACACGAGGATACCCATTAGTAGGGTTAAAGCAAGATTCGTCGTGGGTTTAAACTTCAGTTTCTTATCAGTGAAGTGCAATGAGTGAACAAAAACAAACAGTGAAGTGTAGGTAATGAAAGTGATACAGTAACTAAATCGAAAATAAATTATGAAAAATGTGTAAAGTGTACTTAGTGTATTTCTTAATAAAAAGTTGATTTGATTTATATTTTACACAATGCCAAAACATAAAAGGGGGGAGATCTTGCTAGTTCTGAAGCAAAAAGGCGCAGACAAAAAGAGCAGCGAAAAAACGAAGTAGCCGAAGAGTGCGAAGCACGTTTACGTTCCCAACGAGTGAGAATGAGCACCGTGCGAAGCAGAGAAACCGAAGAACAACGAAATGAACGAATTGGAGATTCAATAATTGTTGCTACGCAAGTTGCTACACAGTCTTATAGTAAAAGACTGTGAATGCTAGCCCCTCCATGAAAATATCACTCTACGAGAAGCGCGGACGACGACAAGTGAGCAGTACAACTTAACAAATGAAGCATTCCATTACGACCCTACGAAAGAATTTAACAAACACAAACACATAGTTATCGGGAAAATGGATAACATCGGTACATTTTGAAACGCTAAAAAATTCAGTAGTGAAACACTAGGAGTCTGTTGCATGAATGGAAAAACTCGATTACCACCACTGGAAGCACCTCTGCAGGAATTTCTACATTACCGGGTAAACTTCAGAACCAAAACACTTTCTTCAAAATATAAAAGCATACAACTCCTGATTCCAATTGACTTCTTTCGGTGTCACACCAGACGACAAGCCTCATTGAACTCAACAGTGATTTCTGTAACATAGCCACTACTGAAAAATAACTCATTGATCAAATTTATCCAAACATTGTTCGCAACTATACCAATGCGGAGTGACTATTTCAAGTTGCAATTTTGGCAACTAAAAATAATATTGTCGACGATATCAACTTTAATATTCAAAAGAAAATTCCCGGTGAAGAGAGAATATACAAATCGATTGACACGATGGTAAACGTTGAGGAAAGTTTTCCCTACAGAATTTTTCAAGTTTTTGCAAGTACCAGGAATGCCATTACACTGCCTTCGACTAAGAATTGGATATCTGATGATTACTCCTCAGAAACCCTAACTCAACAAAACTATGTAATGCAACAAGGATGGTCGTCAAACAGCTATAGAATAACATCAAAGAAGCCGAACTTAGTACTGGAAAGTACAAAGAACACACAGTATTTATCCCCAGAATACCACTGATATCTACTGAACTGCCATTCTAATTTAAAAGACTTAATTTCCAATCAAATTAGTCCATAGTTTTTCAATTAAAAAAGCGCAAGGGCAAACTTTAAAACACTGCGGCATCAACCTCAAAGACTCCTTTTCTCACTGTCAGCTATATGTAGCTTGCTCTCAGTAAGAAATTCGAAAACTTTGTGCATATATATCCTGGGTAACAAAATGAAAAATGTTGTTTATAAACAAGTATTGTAAATAGTTAAAATATGTTTTCAATAAAAGAATTTACTTCTTATATTTTAAAGTTTATCCTTTTATTCCAACTACAACACAATCTCGTATCAACTCCCTGAGCGAAGCCGGGTATCCCAGCTAGTAATGAATAACTAAATGAAAGAAATAGATGATATGCTGAATCAAGCCTAGGCAATCTATGACTTGCACGTCACCGAGTTACCCATTTCATAATTTCAGGTCAGCCTCTTGAGCTCCGAAAATAAAGTATAATATATAAAAATAAATTATGAAATATAAATCTGAAACGAACGTTTGAAGTAGATATAAAAAATAAACTGAAAATAAACAATGAGAATAATACTTTTATTTGATTACTGTGTTGCAGTAGCAAACATGCATTTTTATTTATAAGGTATAAAAATTTTAACATAGTTTTAAGGAAAAATCAATAAGTTTAGCAACTCCGATCCTTAATTATTTGAGAAATATTTGGCAACACTGGCAATCTCTCTGTTCACTCTCAGTAGTAACACTTGTTTCAGTAGTGCAAGAAAAGTGTCGCAATTATAGTTTCTCGGTGAAGTAATTATCGTTATTAAAAAAGGATTTTCATGAACGAAAAAAAAAAAGCGAAAAAGTCCTTTTTTTTTTTCCAAAATGTGGGGAACGAAAAGTATGTATGTATCGAAAATGGTGACAAATTGGTGTGTTTTTTATGCACAGATATAATCACCGCCGGAACCTACAATATTGAACGACATATTTTTTCAAAATATAAAGTTGTGAGTGAAATGCTAAGTGAAACAAATATGAATACGTTGCTGAACATGTGTATTATATTTTTTAAAACAAAATATATTTTTAAAAGCGTTTTATTACCAGCCACAACTATAACTGCTAACTTTGTTGCAGCTCTTAGCACTGGTACCAACGGAAAATTGTTTGCAGTCTGTGAATTTTGAAAAACGCATTTGTAGAAAGTTCCAAACACTTATTTAATGACTTCGTAAATAAAAACAAGTCGTTGAGAGAATTAGAGAAATTCCATTATCAGCTAGAACAACAGGCAGCGTTGCACTGAAAGTATGGCCCGAAGTATTGATGAACGGTCAAAAATGATTTGTTATCTAGTGACGTAATTAGCATTGCAGTCGATGAAGTTACCGTTATTAAACAATATGGGTAGGGTTGCAACTGTTATTAGATATGCATCAATATATAGCTCAAAAGTCAATGAAGAAATTTGCGTCTTGCTTCTGTGACACGACTAAAGGCACTGGCATGTCCAAGTGTTCATTAACTTAAAAAAATGGGAAACTATTGGATTTAAGGAGTAAATCGTTTTCCATAAAAACTCCGGTATGAGGAGGGGAAACTGTTGGATTTTGATAAACTAATGGAAAATGAACTTCGCTGCTCATTTATATCGTTTTATTGTATTACACATGAAGAAAATTTATTTGCAAAGACATCTGTGCAACAACTTAAAAACGTAATGGAAAAATGATTTGTTATCTAGTGACGTAATTAGCATTGCAGTCGATGAAGTTACCGTTATTAAACAATATGGGTAGGGTTGCAACTGTTATTAGATATGCATCAATATATAGCTCAAAAGTCAATGAAGAAATTTGCGTCTTGCTTCTGTGACACGACTAAAGGCACTGGCATGTCCAAGTGTTCATTAACTTAAAAAAATGGGAAACTATTGGATTTAAGGAGTAAATCGTTTTCCATAAAAACTCCAGTATGAGGAGGGGAAACTGTTGGATTTTGATAAACTAATGGAAAATGAACTTCGCCGCTCATTTATATCGTTTTATTGTATTACACATGAAGAAAATTTATTTGCAAAGACATCTGTGCAACAACTTAAAAACGTAATGGAAAAGGTTGTTGAGGTCGTAAACATGAAAGCAACGCAGTCAATGTTAGTATAGAGGCGCTTCAAAGCTTTTTTGGTGGAAATTGAATCTAAATATGGAAATTTGCAGTGATATTCGGAAATAGGAAGGTGAAGTCGAGGTAAAGTTTTTAATAGATCTGTAGAGTGTTTTGATGAGATACAAATTTTCCTTTACGGCACACTTGGGCCGCTAGTTAGAGTTATTGTTGTTGTTGTATTTAATTATGGCAAAGCACACTAGGGCTATCTGCCTAAGGGGAGGGATGCCTTCGTGGAGGACTTTATAAGGGAAACTGGCTCGTATACACGTTACACATGGGGAAAACCACGAAAACACCCATGCAGCCAACCCGTTCGCGGGATTTGAACCTCGGACTGAACTACCAGTGTTCAGCGACTTTACCGCTCGGCCGCTGGTGGGCTTAGTTAGAGTTATTGAAATCAGTCCTTGTAAAGGCAGTATGTAACTAAACTTTAAATGGAATCAAAAATAATAATATGCCCAATTTTATATCTCTTGCAACTGTCTGTTCAGGAGAGGATTACTTTGAGAAATAAAGTCTGATCTGAGTCCCAAATTCTCGATTTATAGGATTCCCATAATATTTCTGTAGATTAAAAAAAAAAAAAAAATGTACGACTTCAAGTGGATTGTGAAACTCTTTAAAAGACTTAACAAGCAGGGTTTTTGTGATAAAAAAAAAACTGAATTTTCCGTATGAACAAAATTCAAGTTGGGAATATGTCCCAGATAAGCGTTTTAGTATACTTGAAATGAAATCAACCGATGACTTTATAATGAATTTGAAATAAAGTCTATTGATGCATAGAGAATCAGTGCACCTTGTACATCGTGATACTGGACTTGAAATCAAAGCGATTTTTGTTTATATAGTTTGGTAATCTTCTTAGTTATCATGAACAGGAACCAAACTTTAGATAGACTGACAACGAATTGTCGCCAAGTCTTAAAGTTAACGACAGATTATTAAGAAGGTTTTACAACAAACCGTCTTAAGACATATAAACTGGAAGAATCAGAACTGGAACATAAATGCACTACTCGTTCTTGCAATTCAGCCAACCATGTGTGGTAATATAGCTTAAAATAACAATTTAATATAAATTTAAAATTTAAATAAGCTAATCTACACCGGCAAGGCCGAGATAATTTTATATAGCAAAATATACTCGAGCTAATCTGCATTCTGGTTTGAAAACGGAAAGAAGAAGTGACAGTAAAGATCCAAAACATAAAATAACTGGTTAGATTACCATAAGGGAACGTTACAGGCTCTTTAATGCCCTCCTCGGTCTCATAGAATCATGACAGACATGAAAAACGAACAATGCCTTCGCCGCGGACCTTTCGAATACGCGCCGAGTGTGCTGACCACTATGCCACGAAGGCATGCTAAGAAGGCAGAAGAAATACCTTATAAATTAAACTTAAACATAGATGTACACTGAGCTGTAAAGAAAATGCCTATCTAAACAAATTCTCATTAAAATTCTCGATAACTTAAATAAAACATCTTAAATTCCATTTATCGCTTCCTATTAAATTAATGAATGAAATTATTTATTTACTATTCGAATTTTAATTCCAATTAATTAATGTCTATAATAACAGCGAGGAGACAAATGCACTTTAGATTATTCGGTCGAAGGGAAGAAATGTGATTTCATTCCATTTTGATAAATGGGTAGTCCTCCAAATCAAATCAAAGCAGCAAGCATACTAAATGAACAATAAAAGCAGCACATATCTGTAATTTTTATTGAATCAAAACAATGATTATTGTGCTCACTTTTCCCGCATTCATAAACACCACTGGAAATACATTCTTTTGCAAAAAAATCGAAGCACCAAGAAGGACTTTTACAATCGTGATGAAATTTTGTTTGCAAAAACATCTTGATCGAAAATGCAAATGATCAAAGTTTCAAGGCAAATGAACAGGAATTGCGATCATAGTGCGCATTTCTAGTACGCAGTTCGCAAAGTATAAAACCAGTAACAGAGGCGGAAAATTTACCTTTTTTTTTATTGCTGCCATTGTAATTCCGTAAAGAAGCAACTAAAGATGTCATTACGACTATATCGAAGACTTTACAGACAACTAAACGGCTTCGAACGTGGTTGCATTGTAGGGTTGCGTGAAGCTGGGTAATCATACCGAGCAATAGGCCGCTACCTGCAGCATACAGACACTGCTGTGCAGAGATGTTGGCAGCAATGGTTGCTACAAGGAAATTGCCGACGAAATGAAGGCTCTGGAAAGCCAAGGAGCACAAATGCGAGGCAAGATAGGATGATTGTTCGCCAGGTCCGACCGCCCCAACGGTATCATTGTCGACTATTCAACGCACTACAGTCACGTCTATCCCTCCCGTGGTACCGTCTACCATCCCACGACACTTGTCTGAGTCGGGGTTATGCTCACAGAGACCTTTAAGACGTTTGCCTTTGACCCCACAACATCAGCGAAGTCGTCTGGAGTGGTGTCACAGCCGATCATCATGGCTGCCATCAGACTGGCATCGTATAGTGTTCAGAGATGAATCCTTCTTCACTCTTGAAGCAGATGACCACCGTGTTCGTGTCTGAAGAGGACGGGGCTAGCGGTCCCAATCAGCCTTTGTTTTACAAAGGCATACAGCCATAACCCCGCAGCAGATCATGTTTAGTCCTCCTTCGTACATCTTTAACAACTCAACGATATGTTGATATCATCCTGCGGCCGGTTGCATTACCTTTCATGGGCAGCAGGGTCATCTTTAGTCATCGTTCGTACATCTTTAACAACTCAACGATATGTTGATATCATCCTGCGGCCGGTTGCATTACCTTTCATGGCACGTCATCCTGGGGCCATTTTCCAACAAGATAATGCCAGGCCACATACCGCTCGCATATATCTGGACTGTCTCTGTGCGGTTGATACTCTTCCTTGGTCAGCAAGGTTACCAGACCTTTCACCAATCGAGCATGTCTGACTGCTTAGCAGAATGTGTCGCACGATGACATTAGGAAACTCTACCACTCCTTGCCTCGATGAATTCAAGCATGTATTGCTGCCAGGGGCGGGCGGTTCGACCAACTACTAATTTGAACACTCAATGGGCGATTGTGAACCGTGAACAGGTACTATGACCTTGATTTTTTAATAATTTTATTATCGGTGTATGAGCTATACACATATTCAGTTTCATCAAAAACAACCACTTCCTTCATGGTGCTTCGATTTTTTTTGCAAAAGAGTGTATATTGATTGGGCCTAGCAAATTTTTGAAACATCTAATTTTAATTAATACTGGGTATAGAGATGCAGAAATAAAATTGCCACTTTTTCTACACTCTGAGCAAGTTCGAGGGTAGCTACAGAAAGTACTGGACCATTAGTGGTGTAGCAAGGACGGAGGTCAAAGAGGTCTATCATGCCCCGGGCGCCGCTGGCAGAGGGGAGCCAAATGATCCCCAAGACAAACAAGAATTTTGTTTTCCGAAAAATTATAATTTTCCGAAAAATTATAATTTTTAGTTTGATCGATTTCTAGAAAACATATTTTAAGCTAATAATTATTGTAACATAACTAATTATATCCTTTCTGGAATTGTCTGATAAAATGTATTATAAATAATGTATGCAGTAAATCAATCCAATATCTACAGATATAGTACGTTCTTTCTTCTTTCTTTCTGAACACTTTAGAAAAGTAAAGTGTTTAGAAAGAAAGAAGAAAGAACGTACTATATAAGTAGCGATAGATTTTTATTTTTTAAATGAAATGTATATACGGTTCACTCTTTTTATTTTAAAATGATAACGATAGACTGTAGTCTTTTATTGTACAAGCCCTTCGAACATGGACTATTATTATTTGGCGGCCGAGTTATAACTAGAGATATCTTTGTTATGCATTTACATTTTTAACATCTACTTGACGATTCTATTATTCAGTGAACAGTGCGGGAGTGAAACTGATAACCACATTAAAATAATTAAATATTCAATGAAACAACTGAAGAGCCAGACAATATTTAAATTTTATTATTATATTGTTTGCAACTGGTAATAAAGAAAGTTCTCCTTTTTTATATTTTATTTAATGTTATTTTGTTGTTCAAAAGTAATATCTTAATTTATATAATAAAAATTTATTTTTTATTTAGACCGATGGCAGTGCCAGAAAAAAAAAAAAAAAAAAACTTAGCGATTCTCAGAATCGAAAAAGAAAACTCATATTGAAAACCTAGCGCTACAAGATGGTACAAATGTCGGAAATCTATTACCTTTACTTAAACTTGTAGCTCAGTTTGATCCACTACTAGCAAATGATCTTAAAAATGTCGTGGACACGCCAGGAACTATCTCATACCTATCACCACAAATTTAAAATGAATTTATTCGTCCTCTGGCATCCATAGTTCGGAATCAACTAATAAGAGACATCAAAAGAGATAAATATTATGGACTTTTATTAGTCTCGACTCCTGATATTGTTCATCCAGAACAAATGTCGCAAGTCTTTAGGTAGATAATTAATGATTTTAGCAATAGAAAAGTTTCCATCAAAGAATTTTTGGGGGTATTTAATGAAATGCGTGCAAAAGATTCATGCAGCCTGAACTGAAAATACAATTTTAGAAAAATTAAATTCCGATCAGATTTCATTAACAATCACAATGTTATAGTAATGCTGCCTTGATGTCAGGTCGCATATCTGGCGTTCAACGAAGAATTATGGGAAAAAAATGAAGCATTATTTGTAAATTGCAATAACCACTTGTTAAATTTAGTAGAAGTTACTGCATCTAAACAAGACCCAGTCGTTATAACATGTTTTGGAATAATTGAAAACATATAAGTGTTTTCCTCGCGTTCAACATTACTGTGGGAATTATTAAAAATTGCTTTATACGAGATTATTTTTGCTCGTAGAAAGCAGTTAATAGTGAATTTGAACCTTGATGGAGTGTCAGAGAATAAGCGCTTAGTGTTATTGTCGATGGGCTGGAAGAATTAGTAGAACTATCAGAAAATAATAGCAGAGGACAGTACTACCACAAGTGAAGCTATAATTTTATTGCAAAATGTACTGCATTTTAATTTCATAACATTAGTCCATTTCTGGTATTAACTTTGGACGAGAACTAATCGTGTGCAGCTCAGATTAGAAGATACTAATATGAATTTTAGAGATATCTATGATCTTGAATCATTAGCGTCTGGGAACTTGCAGAAATTTCAGACGAGATCTGTGAAGAAGAAACAGAAAAGTCTCTTTGTGAAAAATGGAGTACTGATACAATAATCCGTGTTAGAAGACGCCGAAAATAGCCTAGAGAATTGGCTAGAGATGTTGGCCTTTCCGCACAAAGTGAAATTTCTTGTATTATGAAAAGCATTCTTGATCGTATGCAGCAGGAAATAAGTACATGATTTATACGACTAAGTGAACTTAACTTCAAATTTTGATATTTACTGAATGCTTAAAATTTATTAAACAAGCATAATGTTGATAATGAACTTAGAAAGAATTATACAAATTTGGGTGAATTTTATAATACAGATTTTAATGGAAGAGAACTCTATGTCGAAGTATGTGATGCAAGATGTTTCTCCGCAGTAGAAAAGAAAATGAGTCTAAGACTTCATTAGAGCTTCTTTACCTTTAAAATCTAGTGTGGAGAAGATGTTTTTCTAAATTTGAGAGTCACATTTCAAATAATCCTTACTATTTCAGTATCAGTTGCTAGCTGTGAACGGTCGTTCAACAAATTAAAATTAATTTTGACATATCCACGATCAACGACGGATCAAGATCGCCTGAGCGACCTAGCATTTTTAAGTGCGGAAAGAGAAAAATTTGAAATGATCGACTTTGATAAAGTTATAGAGTCTCATATTCTTACGTACATGAACTAAAGAGCTCTAAAAGAATGTATGAGGAATTATCCCCAGGTCTTAATTACAACAGAAAGTCAGAAGAAGGGTGTAAAGAAAACCTTTATTTACTCAATGTAATTTAACAGGAGGCTCCACTTGAGCTTGCACAAGGCCAACACTTCTGGCTTAGCTCAAAACAGGTAACGATGAACTTAAAATAACATTTAGTAAATTTAGCCTAACGTCTCACAGGATAGTTTAATGTGCAAGAAGGCTCTGACACGTAAAAGTCGGCAGAAACAAGATCAATGGCTAGAAGCACTCAATGCCACAACAATCTAATAGCTAGTAATTCAAAATTGCAACGTGGCCTTCAAGCAGGCATAACACGCTCTCTCTAACTAAAATCAGTTCCAAAACCTTCCCTTAAATAGTATTTCTTTCTCCCTCATCTGAATAAATGCGAGCTAGCTTATTAACATTCTGGCAAGAAAGCGTGGGTGAAAATGAGACTGAAAGGAAAGCTGCTTTAACTAATTAACTGTCAGTTAAAGAAAATAAATCTCCACAAAGTAATTGATAAATTTTATTCATCCAAGGCAAGAAATTGTATACATAGTAATTAATTGTATTAATGTGTTATTATATTATATTATTACTATTGTTCATAAATATATCTGCTTATATATAACATGTGTTAACTTTTTTCATTGTTTAAAAGGTGTATATTTTTAGAACAATTATATAAATATATAAAATAATAATCTATTTTAAACTAATTCTAGATGACTGTATGTCCGATTTTTCCACTGACACAGACACATTTCCAAATCCAATCCTAGGCTTGATTTTTTAGCTAGGTGTTTTGTCTCATATTTAAAGCCTAACCTGAGTCTGCATCCCTATTTATCCGAAAAACAGTATACTGCTTTGTAGAAACGTAGTTAGGTAGTGACTATTCGTAATATTCTATAGGGTATTTTAAGGTAGGTACTGCATTTTATTATTATTTGTATCATATTCTTATTACGAGTATATCCTATATATTATATTACTATATGTTTTTCGGGAACACGAAAAAAGGTATCGTGCCCCAAGCGCCAGTTAGACTCGCTGCGCCACTGCGGGTTATCCAAGCTACTGTGTATTATGCTCTGAGTTTAACGCAATGTTTATTAGAAAGACAACAGTTTTAACCACACATTTTTTCTTTTAATTACATATTTATTTAAAACAAAAGCATCCTTTATCTATCTGCTTGTCAGTATTATTTGCCTGTATATGAGCTGAACGAATAGCAATGTACGATATATTTTTATAGGTTCCTAAAAAAATAGTATTTTAAAATTTGAGGTAGATTTATGACTTGTAAAATGAATTTCTACAAGTTTTTATCTCTACGTAAAGTTAAAAAACCGCAAGCCAAACTAAAGTTAATTGGGTACTGTTTTCTAACAATTACTTCTAATTTTGGTTACTTCTTATAACAATTTTTGTTTTGCTTATTCTTTATAAACTTTAATATTTATTTTACTAAAGCAAGTTTTATGTATCTAAAATAAAACTGGTTAAGTTTTAAAAAGTTTTAAGTAAGCTTTCAATGTCTTAAGAACTTTTTGTTTATTAAAGACGCCAATTTCAAGTAATTTTTAATTTATCACTTAGCATATTCATTTCATTCGAACAGAATGAAAATAAAGACTGATGCTCATCTTAAATCTTTTATGAAAGTGGCAAAGGAAAATTATAAAAGTAATAAATAACAACAAAATAATAATAATAAAAATTTGACTGGGTGATTCCCGGAGATTGCTTGTTAAAAGGTGTTTCTGCTATTCGGTGTTATGCGCAGTGACTGGGAAAAAGTCGGCTTTTCCTGCGCCGTACGGTCACAGACAGGTATCTGACTGCGCATGTGCCGCCCACACACACGCCGATCTTTCAAAATCGATCGACTGCTAGTGTCAAGAGCCAAAATCTTTCCGACTAATATTAAGCCGGCAGTTAAGTTTTTCTGCATACTGAAAAAATTCATCGGACAAGAACTACAGCAATCATGACTTGGTGCAAAACGGTAAGTTTAATAACCAAATTCTGTATAATTTTCAAAGCTAAGCATAGATTTCAGTTCTGCGCACAATTTTCTGAAGAAATAAATCACACTGTGCATGTCCTTCTTACGACCCGGCATCAGAAGTTGTTTCCACTTGCATTGTTTCATTTATTGCACATGCTCGTATGACTTTAATCATTAACAATTTCGTTTTCCCGAAATTTCATTAACACTTAGTTATCCATTAGTCAGTTCGCAGCTTATCCCTTTCATTGCCACATTTGAAAATATTAATAATATTATATTTTTTCATTATATTGCACGTCATCTTTCATAACTTGCGCAGTTTTGAGGTTATTAAATTAGTTTGCAAAATGTAAAACCGGTAGTTTAGTTGTTTTTCTCTATGTTTTTATAATTTAAATATTGTTTTCAGCTTTTGATTAATGTTTTTTAAATATAAAATGATTAAATTTGCGATTTAATCATTTTATATTTAGTTTTATTATCAGTTTCGGTGATGCGATATAGTTTCACAATTATTCATTTCATAAACTATTTAGTTCTAAATGCAACAAAATGTGCAAGTCAAAAAAAACTGAACTATGGTATGCAGTCGTTCATTTATTTACAAAAAAACTATTTTAAATGATAATTCGATAATGTTTGTGTAAAAAGATGTATTTGGAATAGCAAATTTGAATTATCAAGTTCTTTATCCCTTTCTTATTCGAGTTATTTCTAAATTATTATTGACTGATATTAATTCAGAAAAAAATATTCTTTTAACTTTACAGTAATTTGAAATTCTTTGCAACTTCCTGTTATATTTAAAGGGCGTTAAAAGTTTTCAAATAATATAAGCGATTAAAATTACTCTTATACCTGATACAGATGCTCTTTAGATTATTTTATGGAGTCAGTTCCAAATGAATGGAATAAAGAGCGGCGTAACGCTGCGTTCCAGTTAAAGAGCTATTCCTTTTATTCGAAGGGTGGTATTAAAAATAGAAGAGAGTTAGTTTGACATTTTCTAAGGCTATAAAGATTTATTAAAATAAAATTAATAGAAAATGCTTTCACTTTCATTTTTTTGCACCGAAACGAGATAACCTTTACAAATATATGTTTGTTCCTATAAATTCATTTATTTTGCTCTTTTTAAAGTAATAAAGCATTTACTTTGAAAAAATGTTGGAGCACTTAATTCATGCAATTTGAAAGCTTTAAGTTATATAATAAGTATACACTTTAACATAAGCTGTAGAAATTAGCGGAAGTAACAGAGATATTATGTTCTCTTGTTGTTAACTCTTTCTGATTAATAACATTGAAAGCCCAAATAATGCAGTTTTTAATGATTTAAATATAATTTTCATTTTTTGAAGCTATAAGGACAATTGCTGTAATATTTGTTAGATATCACTTATTACATCTTGTTTGGGTCTTCACAAAGTGGTAAAAGTCCTCGCAAATACAGTAAATTCTTGATTATTCTAGCTGATTGGGACTATACTGTTTTCGGATTATCGATTTTCAATTTCTTTTTTAAAATGATTGTTTTGTGTAAACAACTTATTCTTGAACATCGCACTTTATTTAGTTTAAATAAATGTAATTTATATTCAAGCATTATGCAGTTCACTTACGCATTGTATTATGTTGCTCAGGGAAGTGAATAAAAAAATTCATAATATCCATAACACATACACATAACTACTATTCTTTTACTATTTCGCCTTATTTTAACTATTACACAACTTTTTTCTAGCAGATGGGGTGCATGAACATTTTAAAACACTCAATTTCATTAACATTTAAATAAAATGAGTCTTAAATTATGATGAAAGCTTAGGCTACAAAATGTATCCTTTAACAACTAACGAAAAAAGAAACAGTAGTATTTTATGAATTTGAAGCAAACTCCAAGGACTAGAAGTAACACACTTAAAGAAATTAAGGCAAAAGAGGCAGCGAGTAATATGCGTTATAATAATGAAATAGGAAGAGCTAGATTTATTTCCCATGGAGTGCAATAAAACTCCCGATGAATCTCCATTTTTCCCCTCCCTCTCCTCTTATTATTATACCAAAATTCTTTTCTAATTTCATCTTTCAGACAATATATACATACTCTTAAGCTTATCAGTAGTATCTATTGATGTTTGAGATAAAAAAGTAATATGTTACGAAAGCAAATGTGGAAAAAAAACAGGTATGCTTCACATTTTTAACGATTAAAAAGCATAAAAACTTGATTTCAGAACTTAATCTTTATACAAATTTCGGTTAACATTCAATTAAGTTGAACATACGAAATACTAAAAGCTTACTTATATGACATATTTGATATGAAACGAAATAAAATCCATCTGAAAAATAGGCTAGATTATGCATTCTACGAATAAACTGAAAATATTTAGTTTATGATGTGCATTCGAAATGACTATTTTCATTTCATTTACTTCATTAATTTATGTAAAAATTGACTTCGAATTTCAAGGGAGGGTAAATTTTAAATTTTTTTATAAAAAGCAACTTTAATAAACTTCGAAGAAAGACTCCGTGGTCAAAAACAAAAAGTATTTTTCTCATGATAAACAAGGTTATCGTCATTAGTAAAGAGTCAAATAATTTTTTTAATTAAAGCTACGAGTAAATAAATGTTTCTATTTTACGAAAGCTGGTGTTAGTCTCTTGACATGATTTCTTTTTTATTTTACGTTTGTAATTTGGTAACATGTCGAGAGGAAACGTGGCTAGGAAGTATCCACTAGACTTCTTCTCATCCATTTGATATTTTAAACCATCTTTATTGCCGTATTTTTACTTTAGTAAACTTCTTAAAAATCGAGGGAAAAAAATTATGCCATGAATAATCATTTTTGAGGGAAGGTGATAATGAAAGAACATGACAAATTAAAATGCCGGTATGTGCTAATACTATTATGTTCTACATTTCGAAGAAGTGTGTTAAAATTATTACTTCCATTATTACCTTTTTCCTTACATTTTATTCATTGTTATTCGTCCATACTTAACATGTGAGTATCATAAATCATAAATTTTGGTTTGGTTTGGTATATGTAATTACGTCAAAGCTTCGTGAGGTATCTGCCTAATTAGAGGGATACCTTCGTGGAGGACTTTCTAAGGGAAACAAGCTCGTATACACGTTACACATGAGGAAAACCACGAAAACGCCCATGCAGCCAGCCAGTTCGTGGGATTCGAACCTCGGACCGAACTAACAGTGTTCAGTAACTTTTCTGCTTGGCCGCTGGTGGACACAGAAATATTGGAGAAAGTTAGCTGTTAAATTGCTAGATGATGACATTAGAGAAAGCTAGATGTAAAACCGTAAAAGAGAAAAATATGTCTATAGATAAGTCTTCTATTTAAAAGGTGCAGTTTTGAAAAAAATCAGTTTAATGTTGCATATAAATACTAAAGGCTTTTTCAAATGAATTTTTACATTACCAGTGTAGGATCATTTGTTTCCTGATTAGGATATATATATATACATTTTTAAGCAGCAGTGGTAGATTATTAAAAACATGACTTGAATGATAACCATTTTTGGATACGTTTAGAGTGCACAAATTGAGTAGAATACAAGTAGAAGATTTTATTTTATGTAACCAACGATATTTTAACGCAAATAGATACAAGAAACGTAAGATATATAATCAGTTTTAAAAATATTTATTTTTAAATTTTAGCAAGTTTGGCATACATATTACCCTTAATGTTGCGATATTTTTAACAACAATTCTCAGTGACTATTCATTTGAAGAAAGTCAAGAATTAATCGATCTCGGGGAGAGGAATCCTAAAAGAGGAAGAGAAAATCAAACAATTCTCACAAATACTATCATTTATGAAAAGACTAGTTCTTGTGTATAGTAACTATGTTAATTCATTTTGAAGGTATAGTCTACCATTTTTGATCCATTATACCCTTACAAATAATACAGGCATGGTTAGAAGTGAAATCAATAAGATATAGTGAGAAAGTGAAGTTAAAAAATTGAGATTTTTATGATGATAATATCCTGGTAATCAGTTCAACACTACAAAGAAAAATGAAGACCTTTTGATGTTATTGCAACCGAAGATTAATGAGATATCTGCTGATTCTTTCCTAAAATGCTCTGAAGCTTTAAAAAAAATTGTGCACACTATACTATCTTCGCAACACGTTTTAAAATATCTCAGAATAATACAAAAGTATACTGAGAGATCCATAAGTTACGGTGAATATTTTTATACATTATTTATGCTCTTTATTAAATCAGTAAATATTGCGAAAGAAATTATTTTACTTTTTTATCACAAAGATTTCACCGTAACTTATTACTAGAAAAGGTAATCATGCTTAAAGGAATTATTCCGTTTCATAAAAAAGTACAGGCATTTAGCTCTAATTTAAAATCTTAATATCAGCTTTACTCAGTCTAATGGCTTAGATAAAGTTGTCAAGGCAAATACCGTCAGCACAAGAACAAAATTTACAGAAGACTTAACGAGTAATAATTCAACTTTTATCCTTGCTGTCATTCGTAAATAAAAATTAATTATATCACTAACTTAAGATTCGATAGCTTGCATAAAATTACAATAGCTGTCGACTATATCACTGAAACTGTTTAGTCAGCTAAACAGCTTAACTTAACTACAAAAATTCTGTTTCATCATTCGTTTACCAAAACAGTGGTCACTAACTAATCTATAGAAGCCTATTTTATTTATATTTGTAGTTGCACAGAATAAGCCAAAGGCTTTAAGTCAATTGCACGTTTTTTAGAAATTGGACAGAAATATTTCTCATAATCTATTGTAGAGACTTTTTTTTTGGAAGCAGGAATGGATGAAAAATAGCAAACACCTTCGCCGGGAATCGAACCACGGACCTCTGAAATACCGGCTCAGTGTGCTGACCACTACACCACGAAGGCACGCTAGGATGCGAAGAAATACCTTATACTATAAATAAAAGTTTCTATTCCTTTTTGTAAAATATTATTGACATTTGAAATAAATTATTCCCATATTAAGCTCTGAATAACTTTTAATCAAATAAAACATCGACCTGTAGCTGAAGACGTACACTTAAAAAAAGTAAGTCATAGTATGTATTCTAGTCCCAAAAACAAAAAAATATAAGTATTAGATCTTTCAAAAGTTTATTAGACTGCAAATGAGTGGGAATTATTTCACTTTAACAGTTTTGTTTTCATAAATTTTCAAAAGTTCATTGAAGTGCAAATGAGGAGTTATTTTACGTTAACAGTTTTGCTTTCATAAATTTTAAAACGTTTGTTGGATTGCAAATGAGTGGGAGTTATTTCACGTTAATAGTTTTGTTTTCATAAATTTTCGAAAGTTTACTGGAATGCAAATGAATGGGAGTCATTTCAAATTAACAGTTTTGGTTTAATAAATTTAAGAAGGTACTTTAAAATTTATCCATGACATCTTAAGCAGCAACCTAGCCTCATTCTTATTATTTACGTAAGCCTGATTCTTTTAGCCTCATTCTTATTATTTACGAACTTATTCAGAGAACTTTGCATCCGTTTAAAATTGGAAAAATTAATTTAAAAGGTTTAGAAGTAACCACAGTTGTGTTAATAACAAATGGGGAATGAAGAATTTCAAAACATTCCTGAGAACGATCCAGCTTAAATAATGGATGACTCGTAAAAGTAGTGTATATGTTCTTTTCCCTTGCTGTAAAATACTATACGTATCTAAAAATCAAACTTTTGCAAGTTTTTAATAGGCATGATGTAGTACATTTATATCCACAAATCGAGAATACGTAAATGTGCTGTATATTTTCCATCTGGCTTCGGCATTATTTTCTTTGCAACAGCTAAGTGTAGACACGTTAAGTATTCTTTAATCAAGATGTTAAAATAGATGAAATTGACACATCCATTCGTCACCATGAAATCCGGACAATATCTCGCTTCATTTCGTCATTTGGAATCATGTGTAAGCATCAACTTCTGGGAAAGTTTCAGAACATTTCCATCTGAAGGTAAGGAATTGCAACAGCATTGGTAAATGTTAATCTCTTTCGTGCTTGCAGTAATTTTCACTGAACAGAGTACTAATGTGAAGCATGATGATGTTTATAGCGTAGGCATAAAACTATTTTAATGCTTTTCAGTACCTATGTTAGTTATTAATTGCAGTACAAATATTTCATAATATATTGAGTAGTTTTACACTCATGTCCATAAATTAAGGATAATTCGGAGTCACTCGGAAATCGAACTATAAAATAAATATATCACCTGTAAAATCACTACACACATCTTCAAGAATCATATACAAATTTCGGGAAATACCCAGATGACACCGATGGTACGTCACAATGACGAGAGTGTAAGAGAGTGATATATAAAGAGTACAGACAAAGAAGTAAAATTTTTCGCAGGCGCTTTATAAGCATTTCAGTGCAATAACCGAATAGTTATGACACAAAGGACGCATTTGGATGATTTTTTACGTGGTAGAATTATCGGCCGTCTGGAATGTGGGCGTACCCAACTGGACGTATCAGACGAACTTGGAATTGCCCAGAGTGTCATCGCCAGGCTTGGGCAACGATTCCAAGATGATGGTAATGTGAATAGACGTTACAGCACAGTTCGCCCCAGAGTTACAACGCCGAATGAGGGCCGGTATTTGGCAGTTACTGCCAAATGAAACAGGCGGAGCACAGCCTCAGACCTGTCTCGTCAGTTCTCTTCAGCCACTGGAACGACAATTTCAAGGCAGACCGTCTACAGACGCTTAGGGCAGATTGGTCTATATGCTCGTAGACCTGTCAGATGCGTTCCACTTACTGAAACTCACTGTCGCTTGTGGTTAGCCTGGAGTAGAGAGCTTGCATTGTGGACACCGCAACAGTGGGCTTGTGTGATGTTTTCCGACGAGTCCAGGTTTAGCTTGCAGTCTGATTCTCGCCGGACTTTCATACGGACTCCAGGGACCCGTTACCACCAAGGAAACATCATTGAACGACACCGTTACGGTGTTGCAGGAATGCTCGTTTGGGATGGAATTATTCTGGGTTCCAGAACTGACCTGCATGTTCAAATTGGAACCATGACAAGCCAAATCTATCGGCACGTCATTCTAGAACAACATGTACGTATGTTTCGGGGCGCCATGGGCGCGCAATTTGTGTTTATGGATGACAACGCCCGTCTTTACCGTGCAAACATCGTAAGCGAATGCCTTCAATCGGAGAATATCACCCGTATGGACTGGCCAGCATTCTCACCGGACTTGAATCCAGTAGAGCACGTGTGGGACATGCTTGGCCCACGAGTTGCAGCCCGTCAACCTCCTCCAACATGTCTACCGGAACTTCGGAGAGCAATGCTTTTTGAGTGGTGTAATATCCCCCAAGATCAGATCGATAATTTGATACTCAGCATGCCTAGGCGTTGTACGGACTGTATTGCATCGTTTGGGAGACATACAATGTATTAACAATCATACCAACCATGTAATATTGGTTTTTTGTAAATAGGTGTTTTTTTTTTTTTTTTTTTTTAATTTGCACCAGGGAGAAAAAATTGCTCTAATTTTTTTAATAATATCAACAAATAGCATCTTTTTTTGCTCTATACCTATTGTTTAATAAATAAGCTTTACAAATAAGTCAAATTTGTTTTGCTTCTAACTCTTCCTTTGCCTGATTTTGCATTATCCTTAATTTATGGACATGAGTGTATTTGCAAGTCAGGTTATTGTAACATTAATTCATCAATATCGAACTCCATTGTTATTTTTCGGTCAACTGCTTTTATGAATATAGAATTTTCTACATATTTATATAGGTAGACTGTTTTGAAATACCCAAGTTAAACGTGTACAGCAGTATAAGTTTTAAAGACAATTTAATAATACAGAATTAACTTCAGAATGTTGCAAATGCAGGTGAGAATGCAGGGGAATTTATCATCTTAAGTATAAAATATACTCACACTGATGAGGAGGCCACACAAAATCAAGAAACTTTTGGTATCCTTTCGCGGAAGTAAATGAATATAATTTTATGAAAATTAACACATGCTGTTTTAAAACTACAGTACTGATGCTTGGGCCCAGGTTCGAATTCCAGAGCGGGCATGAATATTTGTAAGAGCACAGTAGCTTTGCAGCAAGAAAATGCTTAAAATATTATCGAGTCAAAAGCCCTCGCGAGAGATTGATGCTCGGGAAAAAGGAGTAACAGATCGGATTCGTCCTCCCGGGGAAATCACCTTCTAAACTGAGACAATGCTGGGAAAATTCATACTTCTTCTGCAAAGGGCCTTAGATCTACGTTAAAGACAAGTGTAACTTTCTTAGCCACGATATAATTCGTAGATTGTCTTATTGTCAGACAAGTGAGATAAATTGGAATTTTTATTTTCTCTCGTTCAAAATTATGTACTACCATTTGATAGATAACCACATCGCATCTTTTAAAGAAAATTAGAATCAAATTTGTGTTAAGGATGACTAATTAGTTATTCACATAAATATTCAAATTCTTTCAAATTTAGTGATAGCAAGAGAAAAATTCGCAGTTATTAAGAATGCAATCAAGAAAAATAAAATGTTTGGAGGCTTGTTGATCAAATTTTACATAATAATATATATTTTCTGTAAGAGAAATGAATTTCGTTTCTATGTTTTTCTTTCTAAAAAATTACGTATTTTATTCATGATAGTAATATAACAGAAAAATATGCAAGTACCCTTAAGCTAGCCATTTTAAAGATCTTAAAAGAAAGGAAAAAAATCAGATGATTATCAGATTATTTATCGGCATTTTATACATAAAATACATGATAGTATCCCAAAAACCATAGATAAAAAAGGTCAAATGCAAAACTGGCTGATTGACACATTTGACCGTTCGTCGTTGGTCTTCTTCAGCTGGAATTTGAACTCAGGAGCTTATGTAAGTAGGTTCTTATTTTTGCAGGACTTCTAGCTAATAAGGACTTCTGGTTGGTATCTTTTTTTTTTCGGGGGGGGGCAAGACTCAGCAGCTTGGATCCTGATGATACCAAATTAGTTATGTTGCTGGTTTTAACGGCATAATCTGACGAGGTGAGTTCTTTCTTTATAAAGCGTTTCCCAGCTACGTGCGATGGTGAAAAGGGTCCTCTACGTATCCAAAGATTTGTTTTCACTTTTGGTGCGATTGCGCAGACCTAGTTTCGATAAGAATTTTAATGTAAGATATCCTCTCTGCATGGGTAAGTGACTATAAACAGAGCAACAAACAGCTTAAAAATTAACTCTGAAGATATTTTATGCGATGACATGACAAAGCGAACAATAATATCTTCTAATTACGTAATCTGACGAGTAAGGCTTTCTCGAACTAAATGGAACACAAAATACTATTATGTTTATTTTTATTCGTAGTCTTGTTGCCAATTAGCGTTCTCTTCGAATAAACTAGCTTGATAGAAACATTTCGGAGAAATAATCGTGAAAACAAACAGATTAAAGAGTATGAGAAGCTAAAGTTTCTTTACATTGTATCATTTTCCTTTTGATCAAAAGGTTTCGAATAATAACATTTTACCTGCCATTTTAATTTATCCTATATTTACTTGCTTTTATTTATATATTATTTACTTGCTTATACGTTTTCGTTTTCATTTACTTTCTCTTAATTTTTATTTAATTATATTTTTCAGTATATTGTAAGGTACTCCGTATTTATTCTAGTATTATCTGGAACAAAAATCTTTGCAAATGTACTCTACAAAATGTGAAGGTTAAGTGTCATCGAGACCTTTCTTTACGTCTCCATGGAGATTACTAGTTCTTTCATCTTTTATTACCATGTTCGTGAAAGCCCAGTTTACGTAAGGAATATATACTTTCCTTTCCAATTCGTACTTACACTCAGAAGAAAGAAAATTAGTTTTCTTCTTCTTTTTTTACCGTTTTGTTCACAATAGGAGACTGTGCGTGATAGACAGTTTGAAAACCCTCAATTCCACTGCCGATCTGGGAAAAAAAAGGATGATAGCTATTGGTAGGACAATTTTTTTTTAGAGAATATGTAGTTTTCAGATCAATGTCTCGTATAAAACACCTAAATATTCAAAAAGGCACAAAGAAAATTTTGAAGTACTAAATAAGTATTTATTCTCACGAACTTTTCTGAATCTCTCATTTACGCATATTATTCAAAGAATAGGACTTTCACTTCCAGCATTGGTAGGAAAAGGCTGAACAGGCAAGCCTTTTTATACCGACTATTCCTAAAAGGACTTTAGTGCTCCTATATGTGTGGATAGTTTCAAGATCCATGACGAATCATACCTAACACTGCAATAATACTATTTTCATACAATGTATGTAAATATCGTAAAATTTAATTGGCAAATCACTCACAGTTAGACATATGCAACGTAAATATATATAATAATACATTATTATATTTTACAGATACACTTGTAATGTTTACTCTTTTATTATCATACGTATAAAAGCGAACGGTTTTGACACTTTATTCTAATCGAGAAAAGATAAGCTAAGGGCAGATAAAGAAGTATTGTATATATATGTACAATACCATGTGCGAATGCAAAGCGTTATAGAATTGTAAAAATCATCTTTTCCATCAAAACATTGCATAAAAAAGGAAATATCAGTCAAATCGTGACTACGATCGGGATTAGAACCACCGTGGACAGATAGTATTGAACATGTTAAGTTTATTATTTTTTCATATTCGTTTGAGCTCAACTTGTTACAACCTGCTATGCCATCGCGCACGTTTCGCACATATGCAAAAATGCATAAATTATTTATTCCTGTCATTTTAGCAATAATAATAATAATAATCAATGATAATAATTGAAATCTCGGATATAAATCAACAAAACAAGACATGACTTTAATTATAACCTCTAAGAAATTGCAAATAATGGTCGTTAATTGGATTGCTACGAGTAAACTATCTAGTGTGGACACCACATGACTTTCTTGCACGGCCTTTTAAATTATAACACATTTTTTACTGCATTTAAACTTATTTCCTCGATTTTCATTACAGATATATTTCTAATTTAAACAGATCAGGTTTCACGTCACAGCTATGCAAAAATGTAATCTTCATTAAAAAGTGTAAAATACAGAAAAACCTAAAACATCAAATAAAATTAAAACAGTTAAAAAATTACAGTTAAAATTAGAGGTTTTATGTAAAAACAAAAGGTCAGCGACAAGAACACAAAACTTTCAGAGCATAAAATTGAAAGCTAACTTTGGTCATACTGGGCGAAAACCACTGAATATGGTGCGCACCAACTGACTTAATTCACTATTCTACTAAGAGTTTCTAATGCAAATAAATTTCGGCCTCGTTAGTTCTTAGCACCACTTAAGCATTTTAAATTACTGATAGTTCTGCAGCCATTGCATGCAGGTTAACTAAAGCTATAAAAACTTTAACCGGAATATAAGAAAACGTAATTCAGTCACTTTTAAAGCAAAAGATTCACAATTTACGAACATATAGAAATAAAAATTGAGCTCACCGAGCAGTAACAGAAGAGGAATATATATATATATGTGTGTGTGTGTGTGTGTGTGTGGTATCCGTTTAGTTCAACACAGCCACCTATTTGCATCACCTATGCATGCACCTATGCGCGTGCAGCGAGAGCGAGGCGAAAAGACGATGAAAATAGATGTTGTTTCTAGGCGAAGGTGGTAACAAACGAACTCTGTTAAAATAGCAAACGCGAGTAGGCGCTGTGTAGCTATTTTAAATACTTAAAGTCGTGCAGAACTGTATTTGTTTCTAACAAGCGCGAGAATGCACAACGGTACTGTTATTTTAATTCAAATCTGTAGTTATTCTATTATCAATTATTATTTCATTAAATATCTGTGGTGTGGAAGTGTTCATCTTCAACTTCCCAGCCGCAGAAAATCTGGGGGCTCTAGTCCGTGATCCGACCAAGAAACAAGCAAGGTAAAGTAGAATTTCATACCAATTTGCTATAATCATCATAAGTGTAATAAATAATATCAGAAAACAATACTTGAAAATAATCGTAGAAGACTATGTTCAAGAAAGATTTAACCCCTAACGTGGCGAGATGGGAGTTATTTCTAGAAGAATTTGACTATGAAATTGTTCACAGATCTGGGCAGCAAATGAAGCATGTGGATTCGTTAAGCCGAAACGCTGTCATGATTGTCACCTATTCTCAGGGAGAAATCACAGCCAAAATTGCAGCTGCACAAAAAAAGTGATGAGCGACTCCAGTTGCTAAAATCCTTAGTCGAACAAGGACTAAAGAAAGATTTCCTAGTGAAGAATGGTGTATTATACAAGTTCGACAGTGGTCGCGAGTTACTTGGGGGACTCAAAGCACTGGAGCTAGAAATCATACGTAGTATCCACAACAAGGGACACTTCGCAGTGTCTAAAACGGAAAATCTGCTGAAAATGGACTTTTACATTCCTAACCTCAGAAAACGAATTAAACAAGTTATCTTAAATTGTGTAGAGTGTATTTTGTACGACAGAAAACGAGGTAAGGGCGAAGGGTTACTGAATCCCGTACCAAAAGATAGTATCCCTTTGAGCACTTTTCATGTCGATTTTATAGGACCATTACCTTCGACAAATAAGAACTACAATCATATCTTGACCGTGGTAGCCGCATTTACAAAGTTCATGTGACTCTATCCAGTAAAGTCTACATCAGCTCAAGAGGCATTGCAGAAGCTGAAACTGCAGCAATAAACTTTCGGTAATCCTTTGAGAATAATAAGCGACAAAGGTACGGCTTTTACCTCTAAAGACTTTGAAGATTACTGTAGTCAAGAGAAGATCCAGCACATATTTACAACTACAGGCGTTCTTAGAAGAAATGGACAAGTGGAAAGAATTCATCTCAAAGATCGGTGCCGGGTGGAAAAAGTAAAACACCATGAAGGTCCAGGCTGTACAACCACAGCAGCTGATCACATGAAGTCTTGGACTGTTCCTGTTTAGGACTGTGTGGGGTTCTTCCGCACTTCTATCTTTTTGTTTTTTTCTTTCCTTTTTTTTCTAAATTTATTTTTAGGTGCTGTCTTGATGTACCAGTGTCGCTGATCCGTGTTTTCGAGGGCGAAAACAGAATCAAGATCGCCGAGCTGTGGTATCCGTTAGTTCAACACAGCTACCAGAGGGCATCATCTATGCGCCTGCAGCGAGAGCGAGGCGAAAGACGATGAAGATAGATGCTGTTTCCACGCGAAGGTGGTAAAAACAAACTCTGTTAAAATAGCAAGCGCTAGTAGGCGCTGTGTAGCTATTTTAAATACTTAAAGTCATGCAGAACTGTATTTGTATCTAAGAAGCGCGAGAACGCGCAACGGTACTGTTATTTAATTCAAATCTGTAGCTATTCTATTATCAATTATTATTTCAGTAAATGTCTGTAGTGTGGAAGTGTTATTTACTTAAGGATATCATCTTCAATTCCCCACCGGTTGCGTGGTTAGAGCGGACGTGGTCTGAGCGGACAGTGGCTACAGCAGACACGTGAGGGTTTGATCCTTATGAAGTGTGTATGTCGTTTTATAGCCTCGAAAATATTTGTGATGGAACCGGTAGCCATTTCAACAAAATTACTCTCTACAAAAAAAAGGAAAAGAATGTTTAGTTGTAGATGATTATCCCCACCGCTTACACCGAAAAAATAAATTAGGAATGAGTTGGGTATGTAAGACAGATCGTTGTAAAGGAAATGTAAAGAAAGTACTGAAGAAAACTGGACATTCCTGCGTGCCCAACATTGCTGAGATGGAAGTTAAAAGGAAGTTCGAGATTTGCAGAAGAGTTCGAGAAGAAACATCAGTTCCCGTTCCCCAGATATTTCAAGAACTTTCAGAATTATATCAAAAAGGATATGATTTCGTTACTAAAATACCGAGATACCCCAGTGCCAAGAGTAATTCCAGTGCCTTGTAATTCGATAATCGAGTGCAAAAACAGAAAATTGGAGGGGGGAAGTTATCCCACTTGAAAGAGATTTGTCACTTAAAATACTGTTTTAAATTATATTTATGATTTTTAGAAGTATTTATTTACTTATTTATATGCCGCCTGTTCTAAAATGGGGGAAAAATGTGTCCGCTATAAGCACGATGAGTTTCGAAGTGTCCGCTCTAACCACGAAATCGTATGTATCCACTCTGACCACGTTTCCTGCAGCCACACCGCCTCCCCACCCATTAATATGTGTGTGTTTGGCGCGGCCGATTGTAACGAAAAGGCAGGTGCACAGCTACATGATATAGCACTCCCATACGCAAAATTTTAATGTTCTGTATCTACTCTTTTTGAGTTATGCGAGATACATACGTACGTCCGTACAGAAGTTATGAAAAAAATCTCTTTTGAGTCAATTTTAAATTAATTTTACAATCTGTTTTAGAAAAAAAGGGTCCTATAAGTAAAGGTGTTTTGTCCGCACGTACAGCTGTCACACAAAAATATGGTTTGAATGGATTCGATAGCCATCAAAACGCATATTTCTGTTGAAATATGATACCCTTTTCTTTCGCGATTACAATACTTCCTTTACTTCGTACAAGGTATTAAAAATTGCTGAAAAAGAGCATAACCAGAAAATTTGCTGCATTCTGTTTTTAGTGATGATGGTGTAAATTATTACTGCGAAATCAGAAAGTACACTGCCCAAAAAAAAAAATGGGACAGTCCTATATCTCCCGATCTACTGGGCCGATTGACAAAATTCAAATTGCGTTCTTCATGTCTCGAAAGCGCGACTTAGGATATATATTAGATTTATATATAGCACTATTCTAACATAGGTATTTTGACACAAAATCGGACTTTTTCTGAAATAACATACCAATTTTTTTACATATTTCGATTCTACGACTCAAATTACGCCTAAATATGAAATTTTGTAAAATTTGGAGCGAAATTTACGGAGAAATTCACAAATTTATGTTGGCACTTTTTTGTCAGTTTGCGCCAAGAATACTTCACTTGGCTAATTTCTTAATATATGGCAACCCAGTTTCCTTAGGAAAAAAAGTCACCATCGTTCCTTTTTTCCAAATAATATTCTTTATATTATATTTTTAATTATAACTTATTTTTTTAAGTAATTTTTTTCTTTTTCGAATTTCATATTAATTGTTTAAGTTGCACTTTTTTTTTTTTTCGAATAACTGTTTTAAAAATTTCTATTTACCTATTCGAACTGCGTAAATAAAGGTGCAGCGTTTATTTATTTTTTTTTTCAAATAGTTTTCTTTATATATATTTTTCGTCATAGCTATTATTTTAGGTCATTTTTAAATTTTTATACTTTTATTTTAATTGTTTGTGTTGCATTGTCTCTTCAGATAATTGTTTTAAAATTTTCTATTTATTCCTTCGAACTGAGCATTTTAAATGTATTTATTAATATCAATTTTCCAGAATTTGATTTTATTTATTTGAACTACGTTTTTTTCGGAAGAATACTTTGTAACCCAGACTACGATGCGTTTGAAAACTGCATACGATATTAAAAGAGAAAATACAGTAAAGCACAGTTTTACACGCCTTTCAATGTTCCGTTCAGAAAAAATATATATAAATAAGAGAGATGTATAACCGATATTTTAACTTGGGATGACTTGCATACACTGCTTTAAACAGTTTTATCATTGTGCTCATTGCTTTACACAATTTTATCCTACATTTGGTTTCTTAAAATGTTATTCATATTTTAGTCAAATATTTTATTTTTGAAATCGCAAGAATCAAATATCATAAGATTGAAAAGTTTTAAATTAAAAAAAATACGAATACTAAATTTTACGAAAATATTTATTTTTCTTCTCTGTTTCTTTAAGCATTCTGAAAGTATATTGAAAAGTATCCAACTTTTCGAAACATTTTGGTATTTCTGACAATCATTTTAAATAAAGTTATCGCCTTCCATTTCATAAACGCCCACAAACGGCCGAGCGGTAAAGTTGCTGAACACTGGTAGTTCACTCCGGGGTTCGAACCCCGGTAAACGGGCTGGTTGCATGGGCGTTTTCGTGGATTTTCTCATGTGTAACGCGTATGACAGCTGGTTTCCCTTAGAAAGTTCTTCACGAAGTATTTCGTCAGAGCCTTTATCAGTCTTTAGAGGCTAAACATTTTGAAGCTATGAGATGAAAGAAAAGACTGGTTTCATCAAAAGGTTTTGGTTTATTTTATTATGAAAAAGCACACTACGGCTATCTGCCTAAGGGGAGGGATGCCTTCCTGGAGGACTTTCTAAGGGAAACTGGCTCGCATACATGTTACACATAAGGAAAACCACGAAAACGCCCATGCAGCCAGCCCGTTCGCGGGATTTGAACCTCGGACCGAACTACCAGTGTTCAGCGACTTTACCGCTCGGCCGCTGTTTCATCAGGAAGGGAAAAAAAACATCTTTAGGTGACATCCACATACATCACTGGATAAAATCCTGAATCTTCAAATAATTCGACTGAGTAAATCATGGGATTCACCATTTATGATACGATATGATGTTCTATAATGTAATTTACACAACCATATAGTTTAAAACCAGTCGCTCTTCACTTTAATCTGCAATGATATCGTTTTGTCTTTTCTGTTAACACAAGCTCAATTGATGGTATTTGCTGGTGTACTCGTCCAAGTGTTTTCTCTTTGAACACTTAAATTCTTTGAAGTATCCTGAAAGTATATTCGAAAGCGTCCAACTTTTTGAACATCTTGGTACGTCTGACAGCCAAATTTCCCTGCAAATTTTTGCTTACTTTTCTCCCTAATTTTCTTCTTTCCTTCTACAGTTATTTTCAGTGCTCACACAAGAAAATTAAGATTTTTCGACTGCTAGACTTCCATACATTTTGCATTCTTGTCAATTTTTTAAATTATCAATTATATGAATTGCGTTTCAGCTAAAGACAGCTTTTCATTTTCTAGTCATTTTAGCTATAAATAAAGTTTAAAGCGAAGTCCAAAGTATAAATGTTTTAATTAAAAGATTTTTGCTAAATGACAAAGAAATAAAACAGTCCAGCAGGGTTTATTCTGTACCACAGAGTGACCCGATTCTTATATCGGCTGAAACAATCTAAATCATATTAAAGATCATGTTTTTTTATACAATCTATAACGCGAGAGAAAAATTAGCTTCTTAAAACATGCTTTCTAAGAGAATTAATATAAAAATTTATATTTTTATATATATTTTTTAAATTTGGGACTTGAACCAAACTGTCAGACTTTTAAAGCTTATTTTACATGGTGGTTATTATTAAAGTTCCACTTTGAAATGGTCATAAAAGGAAAACTACCGGACCAAATGTTATCAAACTTGGGAATCGTGTAAAGGAGGTTATGAGAATTTATTTTCGGCGGAAAAAAAGAGTTCAAAAACTCACCATCAGGGGAAAAATGGCGCTGTATACAATATTGTTAAATGAAATAAGACACGAAAACATCTGTTTAAAATGTGTTTAATATTTTCCGAAACGTCTTACAAAGCATGTTCAATGTAGCGTCTAGCATTTTCCGAAAGCAAGTTAAATCATGTTACTGCATTCTCAACAGCAGCTCTTAGCATATCAGGTTTGGTTTTGGTTTGGTTTATTAGATTACGGCAAAGCACTCGAGGGCTATCTGCCTCAAGGAAGGGATGCCTTCGTGGAGGACTTTTTAAGGGAAACTGGCTCGTATACACTTTACACATAGCATATCAGGAGGAATGTTACAGTGTATCACATTTTTCATTTCTGCCAAATTGTTTAGATTATCACCATAAACAGTGCTTTTGAGACAAAAGTCACAGAGGTTGATGTCTGGTGGGAAGAGGGGAAGTGTTGGCCTATAAGACGTTCATTCGTGAAATGTTGCCTAAGTAACTATGTGACTCTCTTCAGGTGGTGCCCAGCCCTGCATAAAAATCGTAGTATCTAAAATGCCACGTTACTGCAGTTCATGTATCACGAAACATTTTAATATTGGCTCTAAGTGAGCTGCAATCGCAGTGGTCCAGCTGTCGACTGCTCTTCAGAAAAAATGGTTCAGTTATAAAACTAGCTGTCATTAAACAGTAAACGGTGTGAAATGACTGTTATGCAATCGAATGCAATAGGAGAATGCAATGGAACTAGATAGATAACATGAGAAATTTTTTTGGCCCAAATCGATTAAAAGCGTTTTGAATCAGTATCTTCATGTTTTAGTACCGAATTCAGGCTTAAAAAATTACAAATTGGCGATCTGTAAGAAAACGATTTCCAGATTGTACGCACTTGTGAGAGTGATTTGCGATCTCACATTTTCTAATCGCTAATTCGTGGTTTTCACGGACGAAATTCTCACTTACAGGGATGGCGCACTCGACATTTATCGAATTTAACGTCTTTAAATGGTAATTTGCCTACTTCAAAGTTTCTTAAGGGTATACAACATATTAAACCCGTTTAACAAAAGGTTAAGTTAGATTCCGACCCATATTTCTATTAACAATATTGCATACAGCGCCATTTCCCCCCTGGTGGTGAGGTTTCGAACTTCCTTTTTTTCGCGGAAAATAAATTCCCATGACCTCCTTTACACGATTTCCAAGTTTGATAACATTTGATCCAGTAGTTTTCCTTTTATGACCGTTTCAATGTGGAACTTTAATTATAACCACTCTGAATATTATTAAATTTTAATTTGAAGCTATGCGTTATATGTATACCATGCGTAAAATTTTCGCTTTTATGGAAAAATAAAAAATCGAAGCAAATATACTTAGTATAATGGACCAAAACTGAAAACATTTCCCCTCCCTCCGAAAATAAAATATTGAAATTTCGAACTTGAATTTACTGGGTTATCGAAATATTCAATTTGACTTATCTTCTAAGTCCTAGTTCCGACAACAATTCCGTCAAAAATTCCGAATTACTTAAGCTAAAGTAAAAGATTTAGTATATATTCACTGTATGTTAATAAAGTAATCAGAGTGTAATAAAAATAGATTATAGAATTTACGCTGATGTAACTTTTTGTCTGACTGCACAGCATGTAATGGAAGAGAGGGTTTGTAGAGATCTGTTTTTGACATGCCTCTAAAAGTAGATGTCATATTAATTTTGTCTCTTCAATGTCAAAAAACTTTCCTTTGAGAGGCAACTTTAGTTTTTGAGAAAGAAAAAAAAATCACAAGAAGACAAATTTGAAGAACATGCAGGACGATTGAATATACATACTTATTTTCCGAACACAAGCGGTTCTCCGACTGGTTATTGAATAATGAAAAGATGCATTGTCATGCAATACAAAACATTTGGAATACATTTTCTGGCTGAATATTGTAAGATTAAAAGTCATCTGCTTAATTCACATCCATTTACAAGTCAACTACTCGGGCAATTGCAGAATCGTTTTGATCCTGAGCTTGTAAGACAAACCTAATATCACTGGATTTAAACACTTCTTTAATCTTCCGAGAATGTTCCTTCTTTAGCTCATATTCCAAGAATATTAAGTGAATACAATTATTGCCAAAGAAATTGAATATTCATTTGCACTACGGCTTGGTAGTTTACTAACGAGTTAACAAAATTTAAATTCTGCTTTTTGTGTCAAAGAATACAACAATATTTTAAATATTTACAAATAAAATATTAAATTGGAGATTTAATTGGAGCCTCATCCGTCGCCTAGCATTTGAAAAAGAAAAGATTGTTAAATACTAATTGTTTGCTGCTCAGTCTAACCCAGGCTGCATGGTTGGTTTTCGTAGTTTTTTAGGTTCTCTTTACAAAGATTCTCTATGAAAGCATCTTAATCAAATAGCTCCCATGTTCTTTCTATGTTCAAATAACCAACTAACCTAGTTTAAGCTCGATTTCCAGGTGAAGTTACTAGTAAAATCCGAATACTCATTAAAAATCATATAGCTAGCCAATCAGGAGTAACATGAAAGATACGGAACCAATAATTGAAATGTTGTTACGTTACGCTGTTTCTTAACTTAGATGGTCATTCCTTAATTAAATAGCCCACCAACGGCCGAACGGTAAAGACGCTGAACACTGGTAGTTCAGTTCGAGTTTCGAATCCCGCGAACGGGCTGGCCGCATGGGCGGTTTCGTGGTTTTCCCCATGTGTAACGTGTATACGGGCCAGTTTCTCTTAGAAAGTCCTCCACGAAGGCATCCCTCCCTTTAGGCAGATAGCCCTCGTGTGCTTTGCCATAATTAAATAATCCAATCCAATCCTTAATTAAATATAATTGATTTGTAAATTCTACTAAAACTGACGGTAAGAATTGAAGTGGAAATAAGTAATATGGTGTGCAATCTTGATTAATATAAAATTAAAAATATTTGCATAGAAAAATGTTTGCATTCAGACAGAAAGTTTTTTGTAATATTTGCAATTACTTTATAAGAAGGATTTATTAATAACCGCAATAATTACTTATTATATTACTGATGATTAGGATTCAGTTCTTGACAATTTCATTCTAAATTAGAATTTTAAGATATAATGAATATACTGGATATAATGAAAATACGCTACGCACAAAAATACATTTTAGGAAAAAAAATGAGTTGCTTTTTTAGGTTTTAAAACTTCTTAAATTCATTTAGTAAACATCGTATCCTCGTTGTTTATTGAATCCAGAATGTTGGTGTCGTTTATATAATTATTCTTACTTGTCCACAGAATCTGCTGACTTATCCAGCCATTAAGTAGCTGCAGATCATTTCTACATAACCATTGAACTTCCATTAATTCAGTCTCTAGAGGGTTGTATGTTTATATCATAATTTGACTTTTATAAAAAATGATTATTCTAAATATTATGTTTCTATAAAAATATATTGTGCTTTAAAAATATGGATAATAGTATCAGCCGCTCTTTCAGCCACTTCAAAAGCAACAGTTTGTTTAGAAATAAATTATGCAGTTAATGTCATAAAATTCAAATAAATATCAGACGAAAATTCTCAGTTTTAGACAATTCGATTTAAACGAAGTAAAGTAGCAGACGATAAAACGCCGAAGGTAAAAATTTACTCTTTCAAAAACTTACTCTTAAATTTTTTAAAAAAAGAAAAGATATGAGAGAAATTTAAAAAAAAATAGTTAAAAATTTGAATAATATCATCTATAATTTAAAAAAAATAGCCTTTCATATAGTATTAATAAATATTTATTAAGCATCATTGAGGGAAAAAATGTCATATAATTAATTCTCCGTAAAATTTTACTTGAAGTTTAAGGTTAAAAATAGCTGTGGCAATTCAGTGTAACAAAAATCCATAGACCACATTTGGCGTTATTATCGCTCAAAAAAAAGGTGCCAAATTTCAAAACGCGAAATTATGTAAATTCGTGTATATCTTAGAAAATTTTGAATAAAAAAGTCTAATTTTTTGCAGATATGCTTAAAAATACACCTACTTTAAGATGATGGCAAAAATTTTATAGGTTATAATTCAAAATTTTTTTCGAAAAATTTATAAAAATTATTTAAAAATAGAAATTTAAAAAATAAAACGCAAAAAATGGGTAAATTTTATTTGGAATGAACCAAAATTTCGAAATGTGAGAGAAAAAATCAAAAAGGTTTAGTAAAAAAAGAGATATTAATAAATATTTGCCAAATTCAATTAACATTGAAGAGCTAAAATTTTGAGAGCTAATATTTTAAAAACTATTCGTACGATTTTTACAAAACTTGGTATTCTGGCATAATTTGAGTCGTAGAATCGAAATATGTAAAAAAATTGGTATGTTATTTCAGAAAAAGTCCGATTTTTTGTCAAAATACCTATGTTAGAATAGTACTATATATAAATCTAATATATATCCTAAGTCGCGCCTTCGAGACATGAAAAACGTAATTTGAATTTTGTCAATCGGCCCAGTAGAACGGGAGATACAGCACTGTCCCATTTTTTTTTTTTTGAGCAGTGTACATTCTGCAACGAATAAGAAAATTATGGAAACACCAGCATTGAAGGTCCTATAATAGGTCATTTTCTTTTTTCATAAAATGGAGCCACGGATCTACGAGAAACTTTTCAAGACATAATTTAGTTAAACGACCTTTCTGGAATATTTTATATTTAGGCGTTTAATTGCAGGTATACATTACTTGCTCAAAACGTGACAATCAACTAGAAAAAAGTGGAGATTTTATGATCAATTATCAGAGTAAAAAAAGTATGAATCAAAGCTGGCAAGAGAATCGCAAGTTGAAAGCGTTTTTGTAAAGCGTAGACCTTTGATTGAACTTACAATTCTGAGTCTACGAATCTGAATAACTTCTCATTTAGCCTACTAAAAGGTTTCTGGACTTAATTTCTATTGAAAATATATTGCTTACATTGAAGTAAATTTTATTGCAATCACATGCAAAAATCTAGCCAGATACTATATTACCAACTACACGGTGAGAGCGCAGAATGAGGCAGGCGAAAATTCTTCATACATTTCCCCATTTCTAGAACGTCAGCGAGGAGAGCTAGTCGCCAAATCCAGATAGTGACGAATTACCATTCACCACATTTTTAGTGGCCTGTACTTGAAGACACTTTTTAATAACTTTTGGAAGCAGAGAACACGAAAAATCAGCTACCTTCGAGTGGATGAGAATTGTGGATCTTCCATTAGCTAGTCAGAGGTGCTAGTGGTTACACTACGAGAGTGCTTAATGGTTAAGTCGATTTTTTAGTATAAGTTTAACTTAGTCTTATATCCGCTTCAGTTTTTAATAATTTATTCTATGTTAATAGGTGTGTATTCATTATTTTCATTATTAGCAATCTATCATGCCTTTTTTTATAAATCAAAAGTACGAAAAATTAGCTGAAATCATTAAATCAGATAAAGCATAAATGAGTTACGAACTTGCGAGCATTTCGTGCTATACATTTTAAGAGGAACAGCATATGTTTAAAGTACACGTACAATAATATATCATAAAAATTCCAATTGGCCAATTCGAACTGCGTAATATGAGCGGGCGTGTCCTTCCCAAAGTCGTTGATACACAAGGTTTCTGCTCAGGATCTTTATCCTCATTTTAGGCGCCCATTAGCTTTCTCCCTCTCTTGGGAATGTGTATGACGAAACTACTTCTGAATTTTATGGCTGGAATCTCTAGTGAATATCAGGATTGTTCAGAATCTTACTGTAAAATTCTCTGGACTTAGAAAGAGTTCTAATGCTTTTTTTATGATAAAAGCTGCTGCGAATGTTAATTAGAAATACTGCGAAAATTTTGTAATTTTTTGTCTCAAATAAGTAATCTTTATAATCTCTTTCAAGTTTAACTATTCAGCAAATAACGTTTCTTCAGTCTTAACTGTATTGTCTAAGTTAAAATTTATTTTGGTGGGGCGTTATATGGCATCATTAAAAAAAGGTATACACTTGTGGGTAAAATTATAAGAGTTTGAAAATTATTTTTATTTTTACGAAAACTATGAACCGAAGATACTAATTATGCCGCTGAAAAAGTATGCAAATATTCGTTAGGTCAATTACTTAAGCCTATACATGCATGTCTACGGAGCTGTGGCTGTGGAGAGGATAAAGGAGTTCGAAGAGTTTTGGGGAATTTGAATGCCCGTACTTCTTTGACGATATTCGCAATACTTCTCGCAAATTTTAGCAGTTATCAGATAAAATGAGTAGCCACGAGCACATGGATGACTTAATGAAATGGCGAGTTGTCGGCAGATTAGAGGCAGGCCAATCCCAAGTGCACGTAACTACAGAGCTCCCCAGCTTCGTCTGAAATTTGTGGAAAAAGTGTCAGGACATGTCGAGCAGACCTGGACAAGGTCGATCAAGATCCAAAATGACAAATGAGGATCTTTATTTGGCACTTTCAACCCAGCGACGCGAGACAGCTGACTTGTGTCACTCCCAATAGAACCCGAGTTTCACTGTCTACAGTTGCCCGAAGGCTTCATGAGACAGGGCTATATGAAAGAATACCCGCAGTTGGAGTCCCGCTCACTGCAGCACACAAGTGAGTGCCTTTAGCATGGTACAGACAATATACGCCTTGGGCCAGATCTTAGCGGAACACCGTGCTTTTTGCAGATGAGTCGACATTCAGCCTGGAAACGGACAGTATACCTGTAGCTGGAGAAAGGCCGTAACACGATACCATCCCTCCCCACATCAGGAAAAAGATATTTACTGTGATGGAGGTGTAATGGTTTGGGTAGTCATTATGTTGGACGGCCTCATACGTTTGCATGCGTTTGACAAAGGCTTCCTGAGCGCTATGAGGTATAGAGATGAAAGTGTAGTGTCCTATGTTTGAACTTTCAGGGGCGTAGTTTGTCGGGGTTTCCTGTTAATGGACGTCCATAAAGTTCAGCTGGTCGACGATTGCCAAGAAAGTGAGGATATTCGCCGCATGTATTGTAGGCCAGCTCTTCTGACCTTAAAAAGGATGCAAAGCATGTCTGGGACGCTCTTGGCAATTTCATCTCGCCATCCCTCTCCGAAAACCATCCCAGAGTTGAAAATTGCCTTGCTGAGGATTGGGATCGATTGTCACAGGAACACTTCAACTGCCTCCAGTGCAGTATACCGTCACGCGCGACCTGTCTGGCTGTGAGAGGAGATTATACATCATGTTACACTAATTTTCAGTTAGATAAGATGACGTGAATTTTGACATCCCTGCAGTGTGAGCTTTACTGATAATCTTGCGTACATAAAATGATTTCTAAATAGAACATTTCTGAACAGTGTCCTCTCTCTGTTACAAATATATGTTTATATCAAATTTCATTAAAATCTGCCCGTTTTTCAGAAATTCGACATAATGTGCGAATTCTCTGGATTTTTCGAACGAGTGTATAATAGCATTAATCGATTTGCTTGTCATTAGATTAATGTTGGAATACTTTAATGAATAAGAAATACAGTATGGCGTCCAAGGCAATTTTACTCTAAAAGAAATCTTTTGGATTAAAATTAAGAATGTTTATTCGAATCTCAAAATCCCGTAAATATTGAAAACTCGAAGCTTCGCGTCTTTTTTTCCCCCGACATTAAAATTTTTCGAATCCTAATCTGAAAAGAGTTGAAACTTCGAATTTTGGAAAGCTTTTTATTAATACCCAATAGAATACTAATTAAAAACACTAGTATTTAAATAATAAATATTACCCCACGGCGGCTCTAAATGCTATCTTTTTAGTATTTTCTTGCGTCATGCCTTGCATATGAGGTTAGATTAAATAAGGTATAGAGATATTGCATAAACTATAGATCAATAAGGAGATCCATCTCATTGGACACTAATTGGGATATGAAGGCAAATAAAATATCTCACCAAAACTTTTGCAATAATATAAATTGTTTCGGTGTCATATCTAGGTTAATGAGGTAGTAAAACTGTTGCTCTGACCAAAAAAAAAAAAAAGGGGGGGGGGAGCAAAATGCAGGAACTATAGCTTTCAACAACCCTAAAAGCAGTTTTGGAAAGAGTATGCTTTCCTACGCTTCTAAATGATTTACACCGACATCTTTGCCTCTAGCACTAGACATCTCTGGGAGAAATACAACGACAACAACAACAAAAAAAAAAAAAAACCATCTTTTTATTTTTACACCCAAAAATTATTTCAAATGACCTGTTGCAGCTGGCAGCTTTGACGGTAAGAATCGAGGAAATGAACAGCGACACTGAGACTTAGCAACCAAAACTTCTTACCAATTAATGCCGGTAACATATTCACTCAAGAAATCGTTTTTTTAAATTCCTTGCAGTATGGTTGTTTCAAAAACTTCATAATTAATAACGACTTTAGTAGTTCTATTAACACGGGTTTTCTTTCATGCTATGAAAGAGTTCTGCTTAGTAGTAAAATGTTAGTTGACGTTACATTATTAAATCATCACTTTGTATCTCCGTTTAGTAAAATAATTGTGGAAAAGTGATAATGTTTAAGGCTATAATACTTCAATATTCGTAAGGCAAATTCTGGCAGCTCTATGTGTGCTCTTTTCTCCCATAGATGTGAAAAAAAAATGATGGTGTATATCGATTGCAGCGCCACTAATTTGCATACTGAAGTTTTACTCAGCAATCCTTATTTTTACAACATATTCAAATTTTATACGGATTGGCTTATTTATGAAAGAGCTATTTTGTGATTTTTTTCCTTAATTTTTGGTAACGAGCGTAGTTTCAGCACTTGCAGTTAACATTATCGGTGAAAAATCAAAAGTCATCAGTCCTAATGGGAGAATGAAAGTTTATTTAAATCAATACAGTTATGGATCGTGAATAATCATTGCTTCATTTAAAATCAAAATAATTTAACCTATAAGTTTATTGAAATATGTTAAATTTTTTGTAATTTTTGGGCAAACATAATATTGAATGACATAATTAACAAACTTATTGAATATATATCGCATTCCTCTTTCCTAAGCATCACGATTTTATTTTGAAGTTGTTTAGTGTACAGGTATCCAGAACATTTTATAAGTACCATTTTCTAATTTTACATAATTTTAATCTATCATTCAAGTAATTTGTAATTAAATTTTTAACATAGTCCTTAATAAAAAATTCAGTTACGTACTTCTGATATGACGGTTTGAAATCAGCTTAATGTTGAATGTCCTGCTGAGAATATTTCGAATCCGCAAGATGAGCAACATAACTCACACGGACAGATCCCGTGCTTTTTCCATTTTTCAAGACTGTCCATTTTTTATTTGATAGCGCAGATCTGGGAAATCGTTGCTCAGAATGGCCATTAACTGTTTATGGTTATTTATGGCTTTGCTATAAGTTTGATTATTTTTTGAAGAATAAATTTTTCTACATCATTATTCTAAATTATTTACCGAAGACATTTCGCTTTCAACTCTTTTTCATGTTATAATTCAGTATAAAAAAATAGGGAAATAATTATTTGTACAAATTTTAAACAATGTAATTTTAATCAGATACGCTATTTGAGGGAACCAATTGCTACAAATTTTGTGCGCAATCTTTTCTGGGAAATAAATGCATAAATATATCTTTAAAATTTAAATATTTAATTCTTTAAATGAGTACATATATCTAACATGATATTAAATATTATCATAAAGCAGTATTAGCATAATATCAAATTGTCTCATGTCTTGGCTTTGCCAAATGAACAGCTCATTTTAAAACATAAAATTTTATTTTCTGTACCTTTAATTCTTAGGCAGCTATTTCTTATAACTGTTTAGCAGAAATTAGTTTTAGGTGTTAAACAATTTAAATTCCGAGATCACATTGAATTTTTTTGTTATCATATATTTCTTTCTTTTATAAAGCACTTTTTGTTAACTTTTTGAAACTTTAATAGTAAATTTTTTGAGACGTTAAACTATAATTAAAAGTTTTCAGGTAACAATTTGGCATTTAAACTCTGCAAATATAAACGGGACTGATAATCATTATAAAACATTTTTGCCGTAAAATATGCTGATATTTTCGACGAGTATACCAGTTAATTTATAGCTTTCGACTGAAAGTAAATTGCAAGTAAGAAGTTGTTTGCTTGCAAAGCGCTTATTTTTGATTTCTTATATTTTAAGTTTTGTGTAATTAACATGTAATTAGTTACTAACACGTTTTATGGTTATTACTACTTATTTGTTTATCGAGTGAACTTCACATTTTGCGAAGCTAGTAAGTCAGCCATAACACTTGAAAATTGACTTGATTGGCAGCTTTGTTAAGCGACAGACTTTATTGTGAATTCAGAATATAAGAGAATTAGGCGAAAATATTACTGTCAGTGGAACAGCGATCTGATTTAAGAGCTCTTACCTAATAAGCGGCAGGAACACGTTTAAGAGTTAATTTCTAAGCATTTTCAGATCCTTAGTAACTACTAAAAGGGTCACAGTCGAGTATCTTAACAATAATTTCCCCTGGAATTTGAATACCTGAAATTTATTTATATGAAAAGGCCTTTTTTGTAAAACGTGGTTTTCCTCAAGTATAGTTCCTTTCTTTTTCATTCAATATATTAACTAGATTGTTATTTCATCTATTATGAAAAGGATAAATATTAATTTACATGATTTCAGTTTTCTAATTTTTGACTAACGAAATTACCAAAGGGGGGACTTCCCTCGATATTTCCTTGAAAGACCTTTTTTGTGTTTATAGTATAACAATCTGTTAACATGCCGCAAATTGTTTTGAATTACTTTTGTATTTTGTTATATTTTATGTTTTCTTGTTAAAAAGTTAGTTCATTTTCGTACATTTTATGTGCCTTTTAAGTTTTAAATAAAATGCGATTTTTATGCTACTTACATCTAAGTTTTCATTAAATATTTTAGAAGGGGAACGCCAATAATAATTGTCAAAGGTTTTAGCTGTCAGTTTTGACGAATAATCGGTGGTGGTGTGTGTGGTGGTGGTGTATTTAATTATGGCAAAGCACACTAGGGCTATCTGCCTAAGGGGAGGGATGCCTTTCGTGGAGGACTTTCTAAGGGAAATGGCTCGTATATACGTTACACATGGGGAAAACCACGAAAACGCCCATGCAGCCAGCCCGTTCGCGGGACTCGAACCTCGGACCGAACTACCAGTGTTCAGCGATTTTACCGCTCGGCCGCTGGTGGGCTCGACGAATAATCGGCAATTGGAAAATCGGTAAATTTACAATCCCTATCTTCAACTGCTTGTATAATGCTGAATAACATTTCCTCCCTCCTCTCCCTATATGACCCGATTATTCATTATGAATTAGTTGTATGAAAATTTAATGAATTACTATTCATTTTTATTGCACAAAAAGTAATTGTACCTACCCTTGCTTGCACAATTGATTCTCAATAACGTTCATCATCTTAACCCAAATGAACAGATAGCAGCGTATTTCTCATACTATAGGACACATGACAAATCCTACAAAATTTTGATTTTAATTACATTAAAAATCAAAATTATGTCGAATTATACATATTAGATTCGAATGAGGGTTCGACATAATTTTGATTAATGTAATTAAAATAAAAATTTTGAAGGATTTGTTGTGTTTCTTATAGTATGGAACATATGCTGTCTTAGATCTTTCATAATGAATTAGTTGCATGATGATTTAGTGACTATTATTGCTCTTTTTATTGCATAAAAATATAATTTTAAAACACCAAATGATTCATTCATAATTATTTGGAAGATTTTATTAATGTTTTCTATTTTCTATATTTCTACTCGTTTATAAATTAAAATTTCAATTTATTGAACCTATTTGTAAGACGTAAACCTTGTATACCTTTAGTGTTTTCAAATGATATTGGTCAAGAAATTTAATGGATTTTTGTGACCATAAGAACTAAAGAAATCATAATTATTTTTTATTCGGCTCTTATAGTATTAGATATTTATTAGAAGAGGATTTACAAATTATAATTGGTGAAATGTGTTTGGAGTGTAGTAAAACATATACGGAATTTCAGTAACTTACATCAAAATCAGGAATAAATTATTAAAATTGCACCTTTTTGAGTGCAGAATTGACATCTTGAAGCTATTATAACTAAGTTGCGTTTTACAGCAGCTGCATAATGATAGTTTTATACCAGAACAAAATCATACTATTTCAGATTTTATAATTTACAGTGAAATAAAGACTTTCAGCATCGTATGTATAGAGCATTTTGCTTCCAATCAAAGTCAACTGAAGTTGATCTCAAGAACTGCAATTTTAATATGATCTATTACTTTGTAGGTGGTCCTGTTGCTTCTGATCACAGCTGTGGCTGATCTGTGCTCCGGATTGGTGTTGGAACGTTTACCTCGCCATGTCCCGCTTAGCAGCCGATATTCTACGGCTGCTGAAGACGAGGTTACAAGATCATTTGATTCATCTGTAGAAAAGAGAAAAATCACTGAGAGTCCCACTAAATTCATGAATAAAGGTAAGGAAATATTTTTATTTCGGTGCGAATTTCCGCAAAACATTTTGCGAATTTTAAGGCATTTTCTGAGATTTCGCAAATATTGCGAATATTCTCTCCGAATTTCAATATTTTTCCTGTTACTTTGTTAATATCGTAACATCTACCTCATTATTTTTCATATTTAAATTATTTTAGTATTTTTTAATACTTTCATCAAAAAAATCAATTAATAATAGCATATTACCTGAATTTCTTTTGCCTTTTTTTTCTCAGTATTTAATTCTATGTTATCATTAATACGATAATTTTTGTTACTGGCAACATGATTAGTTTTATACTGTTGAATATGTATGAATGACAAGAATATTATATTTTTTATGTTTATTCATTTTGGTACGGAATAGTCTTCCTTAGCCGCAATGTGCTGCAGTCATTGCGGCTAAGAAATTCTAAAACATGAAATATTCTTTAACAGAAAGTTAAAGAATATTTCATGTTTTAGAATGTTTCTTTAACAGAAAGTTAAAGAATATTTTATATTTTAGAATGTGATTTAAGTTTGTCAACGTTCATTCATTTTAATCCAAGGCGATAATTAATTTTATTAGAATGTATACTTAAAGTACATTGTCCAACATACTTATTTCAAAATCCAAAACCAAACCTTTGAACGTTGGATCACAGGACTTTAGCTTCGTGTCATAGGAATAACTTCTATCTATTTCTTGTGAATAACAGAAACAAGCTGGATATCGTTACTGGAAAAAACTAAGCATCGTTATTTGAAAATTAAAAGCATGTCTTAAAAGCCAGCAGCAAATTTTTACAAAGTTGGTAATTGCTGACCAGATTTATTCAATTTTATTTGCTTTCCTATATTTATTGATAAAGATAAATTAGTACATGATTTCATTCACGTAAAACTAACTTAAAAGAATTGAGCATTATGGAAAATTTGTTAGACTTATGAACTACGAAGAATATTAAGCTATGTAAGATCGTCAACTCTAGTACTATCGTACAACAAACAAATACCGATAACGAAAGATCTTTTTTTAAAAAAATTATGTTTTAAGAAAGTAATTTTAAGTATGTTTTAAGAAAATATTGTATTAAAGCATAAACTATGTGAATGCAAAATATCAGTTATCAACGCATCGGTCCACCGATTAAACGGAAATCTTGATGTTTTTCAGAGGCATTAATAGCATTATATTATACTGAAAATCATTAATGTAAGGGTTGTATATTGTATTAATTACGTACTAATTAGTTAAATTACCATTTCGCACATACTAGACATTTATTAGAATGCTATTGTAATTTTTTGATAACGAAACGTTTATGCAGATGTAATCTAAGCTCTAGACCGAGAACGTTTTGAGAATTTTTTCGCTTTATCGAAGTTATTTTGACAAAATTAAATTTCCTACATTTAAGCGAATTTAGCATTGCTTAATAGTTGTTCCATACAGGTAAAATGTTTGAATTGTTATACGCATAAACTGGAATTGCATAATCATCAAGGAATTCCTTATGAGCGTCTGAAAGAGCATCTTTTCTACAAAAAAATTGACATAACTGAGATAGAAGTATAATTCAGCTTAAAAAAATGGTAGAATATTTAAATATGGCACAGCATAAATTTAGAAGATAAACAACAGTTATTAACTTTGGTGTCAAAAGAAAGAAACGAATTGTAAATACATAATTACTTATTACGTGGATTATTATCGTACATGATGCATAATTTTAATTAACCTTTAAAACACTCTTACACCTTTCTATTAGGGTGATTCTTCTTTTCGATATTTGAAAGGTACCTCTTTGTTCTTTAGACACTTGAGATGTCACCTTTTTAAATTAGTGGCACAGTTTCTGTCTTTGAGGTACTTCCTACGATAAAAGTAAAAAATTAAACATTTTTGTAAAAATACGTAAAAATGTTAATATCCAACCTTCAAAACCAGACAGAAAACGAGAGGAAGAAGACCTTGAAATTTTTAATTAAAGAACATGTTTCTTTTAGAAATTAAAATCTAAATAAATATTTACACAAAGCACTGTTACTGTTTCGATTATTTTTTTTTCTGTAGAACTTCTCCAAAAAGTCTCCTTCGACAGCTGAATAACATCCCTTTTGAAATTCTGCCCATTCACTAAATTTTGCCAGATTTAGGTAAAGTGGTCTGTTGTATAACTGTTTAAAAACCTTTCTCTCATACACTTATTTTTGTCTTCCTTCTTATGACTGTTTTTCTAAACACGTCACCAAACTACCTTGAATATTAAAGCTGATTGAGTGCACTAGTGCGTGTCAGTTTGCTGTTGCTATGCGTAAGTAAATGTATGTTGTGGAAGTGATGCCATTTTCTTTTTCAGTTATTAAGTCGTCTACTGAAAATAACGAAAGTTTCAGAAGATGAGAATTAGATGAAAGTGCACGATTTTCATAATACCGAGATTAACAGTTCTTGATGAGGGTCACGTTTACATATTTCTCGCTTTTCTGCATATATTATTTTAAATTTATAGTAACTGGTTATTTTCTGTTTTCGATTCATCTAATATTGTATTATAGTTTACTTGCTTACGCTTATACAATTACGAAATTTTCAAAAATGTTTTGAGGGATATCTTTTAACCACTTTTGGTTAAATCTTCTTTCAAATACGCTAGCAAACTGCGAGGATAAAAGGCATTCACCAAGAGATTTTTGATAACAGATTTTGAGGATAAATTACAAAAAGATTTTAGTTTTTCTTCTTACAAGTATTTGTAAAGAACTAAAATGTAAGGACAGTAATAAATCAGAAATACTTCATATTTCACAATTTTAGAGAGTGTTCACAGTATACTGAGATTGCGAAGATATAATAGTTGATGTGTACTGCTGAACTGTAGACAATAGTGATCATCATTAAGTGACTGAATGCATATAAACGCCAATATTTGTAAGTACCTGATAGTAGTATTTGTTCATTTTATATCCGAGAGTCAATTTGAGGTTCCGAGAACATTGGACTGACTCTTTTATCTATCAGTTCGAACACCATCACAGAAATAAATATTTTAACTGTAGGAATTGCATTAAAGTTCTACACAACTATGACATTAAATTCCTTTGAAGAAATTAAACATTCTTAAATGGAAAGATCAGTTGTTATTTAACGAACATTTTATTCAGCTTTATAAAATTCTAATTTGTATAGCTATTTGTATTTACAGCTTTAATGTTTTAAAATTTAAGATTTATGGATAGCATAAGTGTGGCTTTAAACGCGCGACAAAGAAAACATTATACTTTTTATTTGCGTCGTTCCTGTAGAAACAATGAGTCCTATCGAAATTCATCAAATTTCAGCAGTGAAAGTGGACTTTCATAATTTGTTACAGCATGAGACAGGAAACCAAAGTTCAGTTTTTCTTAAAAAATCAGTGTGTGAAGATCAATTTATTTAAACGAAAGTGTTTATTTTGCTAACACGTTTGCTTATGAATACATTTTGCTCATGTATTCATGAGCTAATACATTTTACTCATGAAATTTAGTATGGAAAATTTAGGGTGTACAGTATAGGGTATTATTATTCTTAAGCTGCTTGAAACTAAATGCAGGATCTTTAAATGAATTATCTGTGAAATGAAATGTAGCAAGAAAAGTTATTCAAATTTATTTCTGTCATTAGTATTTCGGGCGGTGACAGTTTCATTAGTGCCAATAGTTCAATAGTTTTGTACCTAAGTTTATTTTTAATATTGTGAGCTAATTGCTCTTTATTGTGTTTTGCATTTTCGTTAGCGATATTTCTTTTTATGAAATTGATAGACAGGAATCATAATGTACCTTCTGAAAATATTTGTTTTGACGTTATCAAAAATATTTAAGAAGAAGCTTTTCTTCAGATTTGAGGGGAAACGGTATAAAATCAGTAAAATCTTAAATCAGATTTCCGAGATTTTTCTCCCTCAAGGACCTTTCTGATCTCAGGAAATGTTTTGCGACTCGCTCATTTTCAAAGAAACAAATTTTTCAAAAATTCCGAAATATTGTTTACATTGAGATTTATGTAATTTATTTTTAAATAGCGAAACACGAGATAAAATAATAAATTATAACTAGGAAAGTCTAATTCTTTTTTGAAAAACTAGTGAAGATTCTTGAAATATTTTTTAACCACTTCATAACAAGTGCATCATTTTACTTGCTTAGATAAAAACTCTTACCTAATTATTCATAAACAATAAAATTTTAAAATGCACCCTGCTAAATTTTATGTCATCAAAGTGCGGAGCGTAGCTCATAGTTCTTGTTTTGAAAGTTCCTGCTCTTTCTTTTGCACCATTTGGCTTTCGAGGGTTTGTTTCAACAACATTTTATAAGACAGACAGCTGTTTTGTGTTTTGAGTCAGCTTTGCACAGGTGTTGTTTGTACTAGAGTACATTAAAAACTGCTAATGATAAAAGATTAAATATCCATTATCACCAAACATATGTTCTCCAGAAGATATAGAAAGCTGAAATAAAATGTTTTGAGGGATATATCTGTGATTTATAAAAGCTAAAACAAAATTTTTTAAGTGATATGTGGTTTAAAATAAAAAAAGCTCCGAAGAATTGGCAACGGAAATTTGATTCGCAAGGGAAATAACAAACTCTTGATGGAAATGCGACCAGAGGTCAAATGAGAGAAAGTTTACAGCATTAATGTATTTTAAGCTACTTCTAGTTATATCCCAAAATTTAATCATCTGTTTCGCAGCATATGGTCAATATTAGAAACAAGGAACTGTCTATGGAGTTAAATCAGCTGATTGACCCACTTTAAGCATGATTTTTTCATTCACAATCAGACAAATTTACAAGCCCTGTATATATATTTTTTTTCTTTTCAAGAATAGATAACATTGATGTTATTTTTGAAGCGTTTTACAAATGATTCGATAACATGAAATTAATTGTTTTATGAAATTTTTTAACACTGCGGCTTTTTTTCTTTTTTCTTTTTTTTTTTTTTTTCATTTTCTTATCTGAAGCTACTCTTTTTCGATTTTCAGTAGTAACAACATCCAGTAATCTCATGGTCCTACGGCCGTGCAGTGTAGAGGTTATTTTAATGCTGTTCAATCCATTTAAGATAGTGTTACAATTGTAAAATCAGCGACATCTGAAGCAAAAGCATTATTACTTGAGCATATCTAATCTTTTCAACACTACACAAATGGATTTTCGGGATGTGTGCGTAATAATTATTGTTCACTGTCTATCCGTGGACTGGCAGGGTTGATGCTGTAAATGGCATGTTAGAATAGGCTATGCCAGTCATTCGCTTGTTCCTTCTCTGAAGTGCTTCTGTAACTGAAATACTATAGCACGGTTAGGCACATATACCGTAATCTTTCACAGCTTTTCGCATTTTTCTATCACAGTCATCTTCTTCATTATCCATGACAAAGTATACTTGGCGATTCCATTAGATGTGATCAAAGGCCTATTGCCGGCCGCACTTGAGCAATTGAAAATGTAGCCACATCGTTGTATGATCTTCACAAAATTCAATACGGAATAACTACATCTAATATCAGGATAGAGAAATAAAGCTTTTCAATCAGCACTCGTGCATATTATTTCTAGGATTTGATGCTTTTATAATAATTATGGAACGATGAATATTTCCATAAAGACAGTTAGTTAGTGATACATGTTTTATTTCAGCAAAAACTTAATGAAATTTTGCAAACAAGCATTATTTTGAATATGTATTGCATAGTTTTCTAGTACACTATTTTTACAGCATCCATATCTATTTAGGATGGAGAACTTTAGTATTCTTGCTTAGTACATATATAATCATTTAATTAAATGCGTGGATATATGAGTAAAAGTATTTAAATGGTTAATATAAATTCAGAAATACCCCAATACCATGTCACAAATTAAAACACATTTAAATAAAATACTCGTATATTATAATTATTATACATAGTGTTCCTTACAATTGCATTTTTTTATCTAAAAGATCTAATAACCGCATAGGATTATCAGATGACATAAGAACAAGAATTAAATCTTGATCTTAGGTCATCAGATATTGCTGTACGATTATCAAACTCGCCAACTTCTGTTGCGCAACACAAAGTCGGCAAAGAGTTATGTAATTTCACATGCTGTAAGGCCATAGCAATATCACATGACAAAAGGACAAGAACTAGATCTTGTTCTTATGTCATGAGATATTGCTATATGATTAAAGAACTTGCCAACTTCTTTGGCAAGCTTGATAATAGCAACATAATTTGGCAAAGAGTAATGTAATTTTACACGCTGTAAAATTACATAATTATTTGCCAATTTCTATTACTGTTAAATTAAATTATTATTAGCCAATTTCTATTACTGTAAAATTACATTATTATTTGCCAAATTCTATTACTGTAAAATAACATTATTATTTGCCAATTTCTATTACTGTTAAATTACATTATTATTTGCCAATTTCTATTACTGTAAAATTAGATTATTATTTGCCAATTTCTATTATAGTAAAATTACATTTTTATTTGCCAATTTCTATTACTATTAAATTTCATTACTATTTGCCAATTTCTATTACTGTAAAATTACATTATTATTTGCCACTTTTTATTACTATAAAATTACATCAGAATATTTTATTCATTTGCTGACAAGGGAAAAGCTATGAAAGGAATTGCAAAACTGATGTTTGGAGGTAACAATGCATTAGTTGTTGAAATTAAATAACTAACTTGTGAAGTTAATCCTTCAGTTGGTGAAAATAGTTAATGGATGAGTGAAGTATCATTTTTGAATTTGTGTTATAAATAAATGATAAAAGGAATGTAATTCAATATTTAGTGAAATTAATTAATTGACGACTGAAATTAACTCTTAAATTGTTGAAATTAATGGCTTTCATTGATAAATTAAATCCTCTCTTTGTCTTATTTCCTCTCATAAACCTTTAAGGACGAGAATAGCTGAAACCTTGTGCTATCCTTAAAATTCTGGAAGCAAGACTTAATTTATTAATCTGTATTGTTGGAGCAGAGAGGATGGGCAGGCTAAATAAGCTAAATTTGAGTTTTTGCCATGCTAATTTCTTCTTTTAATATAATTTGAGTGGCACAGATTAAATGGGACTTGGTTTACTTAGTGGAAATTTTAAGAGGTATAAAATACTCTTCACTGCTGACTAATTGAGTTGCTTGAATAAATCTATCTGATCTCTATACCATGTATACATAAAATCCAAATGTTTTGATTTTTGAAATTATGTTTAGTTTTATGCTTTTAGTCTAGCATGATGACTACGTGAACATCATCTTCTTTTTTTCCCTGATAGAAGATGCCTTCTTTATCAATGCTGTATGAAGCTACTTTTAGATGAATTGAACAAAGAAGAAGAAAATTTTAGTGTTAGAAATGTAGTATTCAGCTGATTCATTCCTCTTGAGCAATCTTAGATAAATGTTGTAGCGCTGATGGAAAGAAAATGATCAAGAAATAGAAAAAAAGAACGCAACATATGTAAAATCTGGAGTCAAGAATGACTTTCTTTCAGCAGTAGTATTCATGTATTTCGTGCATGCTAATTTTTTTATCAAGTTTTTAATAGCTTTGTGTTTTAGTTAAAAACAAGGCTTTTAAATTTATTGCTTTCATATTTTGTTCATTTAAATTGCAAATTGTGAATAAAATTTTGTTTCGAAAATTTTGGATATTTTGTCATTTTTTTTGCGTTGTATGGGCTGAGATGTTTCCAGAATACCCGTCCTTAAAGGCTTAATGCATATTTGCTCTAAAACTCGTAAATACATGTTTATTTAATATTCAAAATTACCAGGTTTATTGTTATTTTATATTTTAAGGTATGCCATATTCTCATAGTATACCTATGGAAGTGAGTTGTATTTCTCATAACATAAACAAACACTTATTTTGAATATTGCCTTCATGGCAAATTGATTTTTTCTATGTGATATAATTAATTTCGAATAGAAAACTCATAAAAAACGATTTAATCTTAAGCAAAAGTATAAAGGAGGAAGCAGTATAATAAATCTTAAAAGCTTTCATATGCTATTGCTAAATTGAAAATTTATTATTAAAATGTACACAATAAAATTTTCATAAGACGACCACCCACTATCGCATATATTTTAAACCTCGGCGTAAATGGTCATCTGAGGGAGAGGATGTTTAATGCCGATATTAATTTATGTCATAAGAAATTTTGATTATTTTCAGATGTGGTCATCTCGGGAAATAGCCGCACCAAAACAATTAATTTGTTTTTAAAAAATCATAACATTGCGCTAAAAAGGTTGTATGTATGTGTTAACCATACATTGTTTTGTATGCTAATGAGACACACTCAGTCAATAATAATTTTAATCATCGGCTTAAAATTCATGATCTACGCTTGCACAAAATTTAGAGTTATAAATGTTATAACTCTAAATTATATGTTGCGTACTTCTGAATACCTTATATCCATTAACAAAGATGAAGCTGCATGGTAGAAAAAAGAAGAATCGGAAAGGAAATCACAAATATGCTTTTTTTCCTAAGCCATCAATCAATGTAAAATGATATCTTAGGAAAAAACCTAAGATTCTTTTAGGTTTTTTCCTAAGATATCATTTTACATTCTTTTCATAAAACTGCTTTCTTACATTACCATGAAAGTTTCATTGAATGCTGAGTGAACATAGAACATAAGAGTTTATTTGTAGGGTAGGTCTGTTATGGCAGAGTTAACAATAATCTCTCTTGTTAGGGAGTGAGCATTGTTCTGAAGACTATTGACGGAGGATGTGGGCACCGTCAATTTACCACAGGCTAGTCGGTTTTGCCCGACGTCCGGACCTAAAGAGTTTTCTAAGGCTGCAGCATCTTTCACTTTCTTCTAGAGATTTATGTAGAATTTAATATCTATCTCGAAACAATAAGACCATCGGGAAAAATTGGTTTTCTGCGTACTCTTAGATAATGACAAGCGGCGGTGTGTCTTGGAAAAATATTCTTCATAACTGTACATTTGCTGCTATGGAGCAAAGCCGAGTTATCCAGAATATCTGCATGCACCGCACAGTTCTCTGTGTAATTACACCAGACAATGGATATATGCGATATAAGCTGAAAGAATCATTTTAATATAAGCATTACAGTTAACATTGTACATTCCAGTGTTCTGTAGACAGAAACATAAAGCATGAAGCAGTCACCATTGCTCAAGAATCTAATATTTTTAGATGCTTAAATAAATTCTTATAGTTAGGGATAAAAGATGAGTGCTTGCCTGAAGTACTTGAATTCTGTTCCTAAAAGAAATTTTTGATAGAGATCTACTCGTTGATAACCATCTGGAACACCTGTGTTATGGCATGATTGAGCTCGTTTCTCTCTGGCGTGATTAGTTAGCTCCTTTTTCAGCAATCTATAATCTCTAGATTTCTGTTTCTTGGAGTTTTGGGTTTGGCACTGTTTTTACAATATGTAGTGTGTCAAACCATTTAGCCGATTTAAGGCTTTTTCGAACCTGAACGATGCTTTATACACTAGATTCCCAATTAACCGACTAACTATTATTGGACTTTAAACTGGATAAATGGATGGTTGACTAATTTTAAAATCATTAAATAGTTACATAATTATTTAAACAAATTTACAACCCATAAGTTGCAAAACTATTTAAGAAAGTGTACATATATGTTGCAATAAATGCTCATTTAAAATTTGTTTAATTAGAAATTAGCAATTTGATTTCTCTTTTTTATTTCATATGTTATTATGAATTAAAATCATTATAATACGAAAGACGCAGAAAATCTTTACTAACCGAAGCTTACGTCTCAAAGCTATAATTAGTTATATTTCAGTAACTTACCTTTCTATTCTCGACGAAGTGATATTGTTCACTTCCACGCTTATCGAATTAATTTCCACCTTTTCGTTGCCCTGCGTTGGCAATACGCTTTTGAGATTTATCGTTCATATAATTCGGTCGCTAAAAGCGTAGCTGACCTGTAACTGTTGTAATTCTTATTTTAAAGCTTATCTGTATTGTTGAATTATTACTAAAGATTTATGTGTGAATGTTTTATCATTAAATGTATGCAGTTTGGTTTAAATAGACCGAGAGAGTTTGAATTTAAGGATATTTAAAATCGAAACTACTTCATCCATTTCGGCGCCATTCTAATACGAGGAACGTAAGCAGATATTATATTATTTCTAAGCGTATTTTACTTTCTTAAACTTTGTGTTTTTATAAAAACATACGAAAGTAAGACCGTTCAAGCCACGTTATTACTGTACTCATATCTCTTGCTAAACAACTTATAGTAATATGGTTTTTGAAGCTTAGACTTCTATTTCTGTTAGCCATTTAACCAGAGAATATTTCGAACAAGAGACATTTTTTATTACCTCCATACACATTTTTCATATTGAGATCAGCTGCTAAAATCATCAAAGAAGTAATCACAGAAAAAAGTACGGGAACTTCGTAGACTTTTAAATATGGCGCTAAGTTTCTATTCTCACGTCACAGGTTTGAGATGAAACATGTTTCTATCTATATGGTCATATAAGTTATTTTTGCTTCATAGTGTGACATTCTGATTTCGATTTGATTTCAAAAAGTATTTACCGATGCTATTGCATTATTTTATATTTAATATTGCATGATCATAATCAAATAATGATTATCTAATAATTTAACTAAAATTGTTATTTTGTTATGTTTATTATTGTTATTATTTTTGTTCTGCTATTTTTCAGAAACACTCTTTTATATTCTTATATTTTCCATCTGATTTTCAAATGCTACAAGCAATACATAGTATATATGGTGTTTCTAAAAAATGTGACTATTGTCTTTGTTCCCTTAAAATATTAATCTAAGAAATTAGCTCTATTATGAGAATGTAAGGATTATATGGATTATAGCACAGCACGTGAAGGCTATCTGCCTGAGGAAAGAATTTCTTCAGGAGGAAATTTCAATGGAACCTGACTAGTATTCATAATTCGAACAGGAAACAACAATGAAACCCCCATAATGTCATTTCGTTTCGTTAAGAAGATAAATCTGAGTCAGATTAGCTGTCTTACCGCTCGACCACTGGTGGGTTCTGTATTAGAGTTTCTTAAAATAAGGTAGAGAACATTGTGAAGATGTTTTAAGGACAGAAGGCGAAAGAATTCTGTAGATTTAAAAATCTAATATTATATATTATCCTTGTAAAACAAAACATCCCTCTACTAAAATATTCATTATTCTTTAATTAGTTAAATGTTTTATGTCATAATGTACAAAAACTAAAGAAATAATTTATTGATCTAGATTATCTTTCAATACTTACCGCATCTTCTTCCAGATTCACATGAGATTTACATCGAAAGTACAAGTTTAAACTGCTTATTTTGGCGGTGAATACTAGTAGTTTCATATAAGCTAGAACCGTATAAGATATCAACCTTTTTAATTACTTAGAAATTCTTCATTACTGATATCTCCGCGATTTTATGCATAAAGGCATGGAACATTTTGTGTTAAAATTACTTGTAGTAATTTTTAAAGCATAATAAATATCTTGTGAATTAGATTTTTTGCTGTAAGGGAACTATTTAAAAAACTAGACTTTTGTATTTACAGAAAACTCACACCATCAAAGTTTAAACTGTTTTTATAAATTACTTTGTTTTGAGAAATATTGTGAATATATATATATATATATTTCACTTTTAATATTGTAAGATCTTAAAGAAGCCCTACATCTTCTTCCTCAGGATAATCAAAATTTCTAATCCTTTTGAACTTAATCTTGTATATATATATATATATATATATATATACTTATATATACTTGAATTAATAGCTAAGGAAATAAAGAGTGTAACGACCTTTTTAGACCATCTCATATAATTGTTTTACTTTAGAGGACTTGATTTTAAAAATTTGATGATTTATTGACCATTACCGTCATTCATAATTCCAAAAATTCGAGTATATTCTACTATTCATGCAATATATTTTTATATCAAAAGCAAAGTACAGTTATTATAGAATACTTCTCTAATTCTTCGGCATCTGTCGAGTGACCATTATAAGTATTAAATTAATTAAGCCATACAGATAAATACTGGAGAAATTAAGTTGTCTTATGTCCCAGAAATGCGTTTTCTGCATTCACATCTAACCATTTTCCAACAGTTTAGGTGTAACTGGTGATGAACAAGAAGAACCTTTTAATAATGATGCAAAATTGAACATAGAATATTAATATGATTTCTGGAAGTAAGCCATGGTAGGGAACTACTATTAAATGCATGTTAAGGTATTATTGTTGAAATGCAATATTACGAAAAGGGTATGGCAGATAATCTCATATAAAACATTTTTAAACCGTCCAAACAATTCCTTAGCAATGTGCAATGCAAAAAAATGATATATGTTTCTGAAAACATACATAAAAAAAGTTAAACGTTATTAAGGAATGAACCATTTTTAGTACTGTTACTGCATTACGCACTGCTTCTGAAAACATATAGTATGTATGTATCAGTTTTAAAGTAATTAATTTCTTCTTCTACGGCAAGTGCTTTAAGTACAAGATGTGCAATATGTATTAACATTACTTATATAAAAAACGCTTATATAAAATACTTATATAAAAAACGCTTATATAAAATACTTATATAAAAAACGCTATAGTGTATTTCCTTCCGTTTTCCCGCATGCCTTCGTAGTATAACTGGAAGCACACTCAATGCGTATTCGAGAATTCCAGTCTCGAATACATTGAAGAAGTTCGAGGATTCGAGTCCCGGTGAGGGCGTTGCCATTTTTAATGACTCTAGCATAAAAAAAACCCTAATGACTCTTTAAGTGGCGCTCGTAAAAGGTGCTGGGCGATAATTCGTCACCACCAGGATTTGGCAATTTGGTCGCCTAATTCCTAGTCGCCCTTTAAAAGGGGGAGTATATAAGGTATTTTCTCCCTCTTTTCCGTATTCCAGCATGGTGTAACTGGAAGCACACTCGACGCGTATTCGGAAGGTCAGGAGTTTGAATCTCGGCTAGGCATAGCTCATTTTTCACGTCTCCAGCATCAAAAACCGTAATGACTCTACAACGTGATGGTAAAAGGAGCATTTTTCTTACACATCTGCCACGATTGCGCAAGACTGATCTTGCATCGGAGTGTTAATATCTTTAGTTTGCATAGTGTATATACATTATGACTATATATGAAAAATTTAGAGCATTAAGAGAATGGAGTTCAGAAATTTTACCAAATAAAAGAAGAAGGAAACTAATATATGATACTAAAGTAATAATTTTCCGAGTTAAAATACCATATCTTGCCATAATACCCAGAGATTTAGCATTACTATATTTTGTTTTCTTGATACGAAATGCATACAAAATTGTTGGTATAAACGTATTGAATAATTATCCATCACAACATAAATTACTAAAATTCATGCTCATATAAAAGCTTTAACACAACCAAAATGCACACTTCAAATATAAAAATGTATGGACTTAAAAATATGTAAATAAAAATTATGGATGAATTAACGTTTCCCACAGTGTGACGTTTTGGAGCTTTCTAGTAAGAATTTTCAATTTTAGATGCAAATTCAAAGTGTCTTAACCCTATTCATCTAAATTTAAACTTTTGAAAGTGATAATGTGATCGAAAAATGCATTGTTATGCCGAATGTGATTATGAAAGAAAATTAAATACAACTTGGTTTTAAGCAAGATATTCGATCGGAAATTGTTGTGTTTATCTCAAGTAACTGAAATTTATATGAAAGACGTGAAGAAATTAGTATCAAGAAAGATAAGAAAATTTTAAGTATTTTGTTTTCTGAAGGTTTTGACAAAAAGTATTTTTTTCATTTTAAATCGGGGGAAAAATTTATTCTTTCTGAAGGTTCGATATTTTATTAGAAAGGAATATGATAGAAATCTTTAATATCTGGTATATTTGAATATAGTAATAAAAGTAAATTAAAAGTAAGAAAGGTAAACTAATCTTTCCTCTAAGTATAAAGCTCATTATACTCAAAATGCTTCAAGAGGATTACAGAAGCATATAGAATACGTTTGCTAAAAATTCTCTAAAATATTAAATATATCCATGGAACAGCATTTTCCATTCAAAAGATAATTATGTAGTTCTAAAGTGTATACTACCTAAAATATATATTTTAACTATAATTATAATTATCACTTTAACTACATTAATTTTAATAACGTGTTTTTTAAGGTTCGAGAAGTATTTCAAAATGTTTGGAGATAAGATATTCATAAAACCTAAAATATTAATTTTGAGGGTTAAAAGTTCAGTAGTGCACATATTTCTTGGCTCTTTCGTATTTAGCTTCAGAGATATAGGAAATTTTGTTTTTCCCAAAATTTCTGATAAATATTACGTTTGCGACGTTTGAAAACGCGATTTACGATACATATTATATGTAGCATTGTTCTAACATAGGTATTTTGACACAAAATTGTACTTTTACTGAAATGACATACCTATTTTTTACCATACTTTTTGTTCTACGATTCAAATTATATCAAAATGTTAAATTTTGCTTAATTTGGGGAGAACGTTACCGAGAAATTTAAAAATTTCTCTTGGCGCACTTTTTCCAAACTATGACAAGAATAATTCACTAGGCGGATTTCTGAACTTATAGAAACCTGTTTCCCTTTCCCCCCTTTTTTTTATTGTGCACGAGAGAAAAAAAAGTTGCATCATTGATTCTTTCAACTAATTTTAACAAAGTACATAAAACACATTTGGCGTCATTATCGCTTATCACAAATATGCCAAATTTCAAAACACGACAGTGTATAAATCACATACAGCTTTGAAAATTTTGAATTAAAAAAATCTAACTTTTTGCAGGTATGCCAGAAATGCGTCTGATTTGAGGTGATAGTAAAATTTTATAGGTAATAATTCAAAACGTTTTTCCAAAAGTATATTAAGTTATCAAAAAATACGAATTTAGAAAAATAAATAAGAAAATATGTGCTAATATTTGGATTGAACCTAAGTTTCGAATTGTGAAAGAAAGAATCAAGTACGCTTAATGAAAAAAGAAAAGAGATACTGATAAATATATACAAAACTGAATTAACATTGAGAAGCTAAAATTTAGTTTTTTTTTTAAATCTATTCGTGCGATGTTTACGCACTTTGGCGTAATATGGAAATCGAGATATGGAAAAATATAGGTGTGTCATTTTATGTTAAAACAATGCTGTAAATATAATATACATTCTAAGCTGCGCTTTCGACTCATGAAAAACGCAATTTAAATTTCATGAGTGTGCGTGTGTTTTGTGTGTGTACGGTGTACATCTTTTTATAGTACGTCTGATACGCATACTTAGTTCCTTCACTTTTAAGCGAAATATTTACGAAAATTCATTAGTACTTTTGGTACTCTCAATTTCTACCACTGAGGTTTTAAACGTTTTCGTGATCGCAAATTATTGGGAAATTTTTCAGATGTCAAGAACTAATGCAACCTTAACCTATTAATTTCCATGGCTCCTACTATTTGCATATTTTGTTCGATGTGGAATGCCTAAGTAAGTATAGTCTTTTATTAAGCAGTAATTATTATTTTTTCGCTACTGTGTGTCACTTGTGCATTTGGTATTTAGTTTATCGTTGTTAAGTAAGTTAGTTTCTGAGTTACAGCATCCAATCTAAGAGAAGGAAATATATTTTTCATATTTCAAGATCTCCGTGCTTTAAAAATATTCAAGTCATAAATTAAACGAATTAGCGATAATTTCGAAATCCGATCTGTTATTTAATTATCTAATATGTTTTCTATCTGTATCTATCTGTATTTAGTGATGTATTTGCGCTTAGTATTGACTTAATTTTGCCACGGGGGTTACTTGAAGCACATTCCCCTCTTGGAGCTCGTGAGAAATTGAATATTGAAGTAACATTTATCTTCAGTCTTTAGTTGCCCAGAGAAAAAAAATGCAGGTTGCTGGAAGCAATTAGGCAGTCAACAATTTAATTATTCTAGAGAAGGAAAAGATCCCTTTTGCTCTCGAAACTGTAAATTCCAAGTGAGATCACTTCATGACACGAATTTATTCTTTCCTCTTTGTAGGCCAGCTCGCTCCCCTCTTTATGAAACCGACTTGGAAGGCCATTTATCCTTTCACGGAGAAACGTCTTTTCCGCAGCCACAGGAAGAGGGCTGCTTCAGAACACAATAGGGATCAAGAGACAGAGGAGAAAGAGAGAAATGAACTGGTGGACATCTTGAAGGACGAAGAACAAGAGGAGAGGAAGGAAGAAAAGAAGAATGAGAAAAAAGAATCTTCCAGGCACATTAAAACTAAACGCCAGTCTAGCGATGATACAGGGTCTAAGGACGAAATTAAAGGTCTTGCTACAGTTGGAAGTGAAGAACAAGAAGAAGCAGCTCCGAAAGAAGATTTTCAGGTTAGAATTGAAAATAGTTATGGTTACTCTCTCAGGTCTATTTGAATTGGGTATCACCTAGATAGAACTAACGTAGAAAAACCTTCATCAAAACTGAGATTATAAATTAGTCACAAAACTATCACACATAAAACAACTGTGCTTAAGCAAAAGCACTCCTTTGTTTTAATGAGGCAGCACCCGAATTGCATTTGCATTATACAGCTACTAGTTCTGTAATAAATGCAAAATGTTTTCCAATTAATAACTCGAATATTTATGCGATACAGTACATGATACATGAACATTCTGAAAAGTCATACATGAATAGTGCAAAAATAGTATGGTTTCACTTAATACTGTTGAATATATGAGGTAATTATTTAGTTTTTATTCATTCAAAGAAATTTATTGCAGTTAACGTACAAGAAAACATTAATGAACAAATTTAAGAATGTAAACTGAAAAACTAGCGCAAGTAATTCCTATTAAAATTACACATAGAAAGAACACTCTGCACAGAAAAAGAAAAGGACAGTTCTATATCTCCCGTTCTTATAGACGATTGGAGAAATTAAATTTGCATTTTTCATATCTAGAAAGCGCAACTTAGGATATATACAGTATTGTTTAAACATAGGTATTTTAGTACGGAATTGGACATTTTCTGAAAGGACATAGAAAGTTTTCCCATATTTCGATTCTAGGACTAAAATTATGACTAAATATTGAATTTTGAAAAACTGTGTAAGAAACTTGCCGAGAAATTTAAAAATTTATCTTGGCGTGCATTTTTGAATTTGCAACAAGAATAATGTACTTGGCTAAATTCTTTATTTATGGTAACCTATTTTTCCTTTCCCTTTCACTGTGCACGAATGGAAAAAAAAGATGCATCATTCAGTTTTCAAATAATTTTATCAAGTGTAAACTCTATTTGACATTATTATTGCTTATAACAAATATACCAAATTTCGAAACTCGCCGATACATAAATTCGTATATATCTTGGTAAACTGTAATGTTTTTTATGAATGCCTAGAAATACTTTAAGGTGATGGTAAAAATTTTATAGGTTACGATTCAAAATTAGTTTTCAAAAGTTTACGAAAATTACTAAAACATAAAAATTTAAAAAAATAAATCAGAAAATATCTGCGAATTTTATTTGGATTGAACTTAAATTTCGAATTGTGAAGAAAGGAATCAACTAAGTTTAATAAAAAAAAGCAATAGTAATAAATATATATCAAATTCAATTAACATTGAGGAGGTAAAATTTTGAGAGATAACATTTTAAAAACTACTCACGCGATTGATGTAAAAATTGGTCTTTTGGTATAATTTGAATCGTAGAATCAAAATATGGGGGAAAATTGATATGAATTTTCAAAGAGTGTCCTATTTTGTGTTAAAATATGTATGTTAGAACAATATTATTCATAAATCTAATATACATCTTAAGTCGCACATTCGAGACATGAAAAACGCAAGTTAAATTTCGTCAATAGGTTTAGTAGAAGGAGAGACATGGAGTGCCCATTTTTTCTTTTTGTTCTTTTTTTGTGCAGAGTGTACATTTAGTTGCTATTGTAGTTATGTGAAAAACTCATTTTTATTAGAATTTTTTTAAAAAACATTGCAGATACGTTTGATAACTCTTACCAAAAAAAGGGAAGTTCTTGCAGAAGAAGTGAAATAACTTACATATTGCAAGCACTAGCAATAACAACAATAATGCTTTGGCAAAGTTAAACAGAGTTCCAATAAAGCTGCATTCAGCATCATCTTTAGATATTAGTTATTCAAGCTAATTTTAACTGTATTTTTCTTTATCAGTTTATAATCATACCAATTAAGTAACAATTTTAGATAAACGGCCGATGCAAGAAACCTGACTATCAGAAGAAATAAGCCACATAAGAATTTGAAAATAATGTAGAACTTTTTTTTTTTTTTTTTTTTTTTTGAAAAAGTTTGCATAGTTGCAAAATTGTCGTTAAAGACTGTTAAGGAAATAAATAATATGAAGTCTACCCGATTATTTACTGCATCTTTTATTTTGAGTGTCGTATTCACTGAGTGTTTTTTCAAGCTTTCATACAAAGTGTATTTATCCTTTGCATAAGGTTATAACACAGAAACACTGTAAGAAACAAAAGCTATGATTTCTATTATCAATACGGGGATTTTAAATCAATATGGAGTAAATAAAGTATCAAGAATAAAACAGGGATGTATAACGTTTCGCTGCAGGTTTAAAAAATATAAATTTGTACAAATATATCAGTGCACAAAAAATTATATATATATATATATATAATATAAATATAGTTACAAAACAATTCTTTTGAAAACAAAACACAAATATGCCTAGTCATCTTCGCGCATTAAGCTGCAGAAAGATTATCATTAAAGACATAAAGTAAGAAATTTAGAACTAAAATTTTACAAAGACCAGAAATTGAAATTCATAATTAATAAATTTCAAATAAACTCTTATGTCTTTAATAATGTATACAATATATATATATATATATATAAAATTAAACATCCCTGTCTTAGACGTCAACAGTTTGAGCTTATAATGATTACATTTTAGAAGGAGTAAACATGCCTTTAAAATTTCATCATATAATAAAATTAATAGCTTAAAAATTTATTATCTTAAAATAAGTGCGAATTGATTTTTGATGAATGCAAATCTATTTTAAATTAATCCGCAACAATTTAACTTCCCTCTTTTTTCTCAAATCTATTCATCATGCAATATATCATCATATGTTCAAAGCACGCAATAACATAAATTGCTTATTTAAAAGGATTTTAAATGCTATATTGTTTTTAAATGATTAACTACATTAGAATACACTTTAGGCGTATTTATATCCTTTAAATAAATCGACATCTCTTTCTTGCTTGAAAATCTATGGATTCAATTAGGGACTAAGGACGGCAATGTCTAAATTCAAATTCAGTCTGCATTAGCTTGCAGATACGTTGGTAGCAGCAAAACGTAAATAATGTACGTTATGTCACTTATGAATTCGTGTGATACAATTTAATATTCGGATATCTATTAAAGCTTCCTACAACGCATATGAACAGTTTGCATGCTGGCTAAAATAATATTGCTAAAATAAAGTTGCCGCTTTGCCTAAATTAGTGAGGTACCTGAAACGAACAGTGAGAGCTTTGTTTATTTTATACTCAGAAAAGGCATAGGCCATTTAAATTATTATGCCTTATCTATTCTTAATGAAAACACTTAGGATTAATTTTCGGTATTGTCAATAATAAGCCTTCCTTAAAATTTTGTAATATTTAGGAATGGTTGAGACGAGAATACTACAGAAACATGGCAAGATCTTTCGCTTCTATGAGAAGAAAGCGCGATGGATCAAGTTACGAGGAACCAGGCCATTCCAAAACAAAAATTTCATCTTCAAAACGAGAGAAAAAGAGTAAAAAGCCCATCAGCTTTGAAGAAGTGACTGATAATTTACGTGCCATTGAAGATGTCCTCTTCTTAGATGCCCTCCAGACTATAAAAGATGCTGGTGACGATTATGATGATGACGTCCAAAGGCAGAATCGTATCAATAATGACCTTAGTTCTGCGTATGATTTGGAAACTATGAGAAATGCTCTCTTCCGTCTGCGAGACACATTAGGAAACATGGAAAGTGAATCCATGCCTGACGACGATGGGGTTTACATGGCAGCTCGGAAGCGAAGTAAGGCTACACTTTTTTTTCTCATTTTCATTTATTTCACTTATTTTTCAGCATGAAACAGATCGAATAAAATTTATATGCATTTCTGTGTAACCCAGTATTCATCAACTTATTAACGGCTTGCGTTTGGGAATGCATGAAAGTTTTGACATACATTTGGATATTTTAAAAACTAAAAAGAAACACATTACATGAATAATGGAAAATCATTTACACAGTACTTTACTTAGATCAAAAATAGTGAGAAAAGCTTTCTTAAAACAGTAGGATCTATAAAGAAAAGATCTAATTTAAAAAAATTTCGAAGCGTAAAGAAATAAAATTCATTATGAATTATAGAAAATAGAAATTACAGCATATTCTTGATACATATGTATCTTTCATAAAGCTCGACCTTTAAATGTTTAAACTCTCTGATAAAAATTTACAATGTAAATTTAAAAGCGTGAAAACAAACTCTCGTTTTCTACACATTTTGTAACGCTAAATGAAAGAAAATATTCCCATTTGATACTTATCATAATAATAAAAAAAGAAAGTTAATTTTTAATAAAATCTCTTTTTTATTAAAAATAATTTCTATATAAGTACTATGTAAATGTTCTTCAAACGAAATTGTAAAATTGTGTTGTCGCTAAAACTAATAACATTGAACTTACCCGCTAAATATCCAGACCACTCCCTAATATTCGATAAATTACTATGTATGCTTACATAATTGTTTTATGTTCATTATAAATATAATAATGCCTTTTTAAACAGGTGACAAATGCCCTCCTCTTGACCTTCTGACCAGCGACTGCTTTTCCCTTGGTGACATTGTTTCTGACGAAGATCTGAAGCGACTTCTCCTCCATGCCTGTAACTGGCACGAAGTTTGCTATACATGTGTAAGTTGCTGTGAATACTTTGGTTGTTAATATTAGATTTGTGCAAGCTCTTGCCGACTCATCAATAATAATAATAATAATAATAATAATAATAATAATAATAATAATAATAATAATAATAATAATAATAATCCATTCGAACATGGGGCACCTGAAAGCCCGAATTTTGAATTTACAATATAATTTTGACTATAATTTATGTCATATCTCGTAAAACATTAACGTATTTTTGATTAACAAACTCAACAATTTCAAAGCGAGCAGTAGCAACATAGTATATAATAAAACATTTTTATCTCCAGCTCGCGAGACTCTCTATCGGAAATTCTAAAGATATGCTGGTTTTAAATATTTTGTGATTTAGCTGTTAAATCGGATTTCATGTGGCGTAAGTGCCGAGAACGTGATATTTAATAAATAAAGTAAACATGCAAAAATTAATAATAAAGAGACAGAATAAAGTTTTGCAAAGCATGTTAGTAAGAAAATTGAGCATTGATATGATGAACTGAGAAAAGACTGAAAACAGCTGATTAAACATATTGAAAATTTTAAATTCGGGATTCTATGTGCCCATGTTTGGGTGGAGGATTACATTGCATCGGGAATTATAAACATATACTGTTATGCTGCTTTCAAACGTTTTGAAATTTTGCTTTTGAACTGTATATGGTTCAGGTGCTTAAAAAATGATACATAATAAATAAAGCTAAAAAAATAAAAAAAATTGGTTACTGGGAGTGAATGTAACAGCAGACTGGTAGACTGCGAGGTCAACGAGAGCGTAAATACTTTTTGTGCGACCGTTAAAATCTGAAACCTTTCAGTTACTTTTCCTTAATTTTATTTAATTTTAAGAGAGGCATTTAAAATTTAGCTTGTCATTATATTAAAATTCTTTAACAAGAATGTTTTGCGTACGAATTTAAAGCTACTGCAGGTGCATGCACGTTGGATTAGTGAGAAGTGTGAATTATGAGAACATTTTTAAGTGTTAAAAGGTGGAAGAAAGTGATTCGTTGTTTTATAAATGATAATGCTTTTAAATGCCGTCAGTTTGAAACTGCATTGAATCTTTAATACATTTGATGCTCAACCTGCTAAATTTGGAGAAATTTTGTAACCTTTATAATTTAATAGAACTTTGTATAAGAAAGTGAATAATTAGAGTCTAGCACAAAACATTAGAATTTTTTCGCTACAGAGGTGGTACACTGGAGAAGACATTTCTAAAGAAAAAATGGCTCATAATTTAGGTTACATATATAAGTGAATTTTCCGAAATGCCCGTGCAAAATATTAGAAAATAGAATGCTTTTATATTGCATAACTTTTACTGAGCAGTAAATTATTTAATTCTGTGCATTTTTTAGACCATCATGATCTGGTAAAGGCGATTATTTTGACATTAATAAGTACGAAGACTTAGATTACACAGAGATCCACTTAAAATTATATAGCTTGAGTATAAAGTCTGTAAATCTAAAACATTTTATCTACATTTAAAATGACATGATTAATTTTGACTCCTTTTATTAAATGAAAGAGTTTTTTATTTTTACTTCTGTAGAGTAAAATACGAACAAGCACTTATGACATTCACTTTAAACATTAAAACAAAATATTTATCTTACTAAATTCACTTAGTTTATTTTTTATATTACGAACAAAGAGTAAAACTTTAGTGAAATCGATTTACTTAGAGGAATTACAATATTCAGTTGTTGAGAGACATTAAAAACTGCATTATCGTGAGGAATATTTCCTTCAAAACAATCCAAGATAACGTGATTTCGTATTACTCATTTGCTTTGTTTGCACTACTTAATTCAGACAATTTCGAGAAGCAAATCTTTTCAAAACTTTCTTCTAAGATGAAAAATATTTGGAATGAAAAGAGTTTTTTCCCTCTTTTAAAATAAAAATTATAAATATCGTAACAAAATTATGTTAAATTAAATAAAAATTATAAATATCGTAACAAGATTAATTTTCTAAGATTGAAGGATTCTAAAACTAAAGTATTTACTTCGCATTCTTTTCTTTTAATACCAAATTATGTTTCAGTTAAATATTATCGTCTTAAAAATGCTGTTAAAAATTTTTGCTCCTATTCGTTTCGCCATTTTAAAAATAACAACGTTTGCAGTGGTTGTAGTTGTTAGAAGAAAAAAGAATAATTTTCGCCACACATTTTAAACTACGCAAGAAAAAACTGCTTATGAAGATCAAAATTATACCGAATAATCAATTAATCAAACAATAAGAACATTTTGCACAGTTATAATTGTTTGTCATTATTTTGATCAAATACTTCATATTATTTTACCTTAGACAGGAGAAGTGACAGATTCTTCAAAGCGTTTTTGGCGCTAATTTTATCAGGTTCAGTGTTCCTCCTTATTTGCTTGGGGAACATTAAATGACCTGACTCGGAACAGGGAGCTTAAGCTATGTTCAATAAATGTGGGAAGTAGACAAGATACGCAGGAAGGGTATACGAAACCCTTTGTTTTTCTCTCTTTACTCTTCGGAATACAGAGACCAACCACTTGTGGTCTGAACGTAAGAATATAAAAATATTAACTAAATTCTAACTAAACTAACTTTGGATTAATAAACAAGTGTCTAATTGAAGATTGACCGTATATTAACAGAAAGGCCGTATGTAGTACAGATAACTGTTAACACTACGATACGTTTAAAATTATCAAGAGGATTAAACCTCTGGCCTTGAAGGCAACCAGCAACCGAGTAAAACTGCTATGGCAAGCGGCCTGCTCCTAACCACTCCTTCCTCTCTCTTGCTTGGCAAAAAGCCACAACTTAAGTACTTGGCGTTTGCAAGACAAATTTGCATAAATAAGTTAAAGCTTTTAATTCTGGCCGGAAGTAGAAAATAAGAAGTGATAGTAAAGATTTAAAATAAAATAAACGTTAGTAAAACTTAAGATCCTTACATACTTCCCGCTAGAGTTAATTAGTTTGAAACTGAGGTCTAAAACGACCTTGTTGAAAACTTTTAGCTCTAGAATCTAACGCGAGGCCAATCTTTTACAAACATTTCTCACTAGAAACTAGAAATTTAAAAAAAATCGTTTTTTACATTATCAATTCCATGGACAATTACTAATCATCTGTACTGCATCTAAACAGGAGTTGTTAGTTGAAATCTGGTTCCTTCCAGAGATCTAGAAGGAAAACTAGTTTAATGAAATGTTACACAATTAAATGGCAAGTAACATGAATATTTATATTTCTCTTTTAAAATCTTATTTCATTCATGATTTTATTTAATTATCTCTCCCCGTGCTCTCTGACATGTGTTGTAAAACTGCCGCCTGCAATCAAAACACTAACGTGTTAAAATTCGACATAACAAGACCTCATAACACGCCTTATATTCATCTCTAAACCCTGAGGTACTATTCTGAAAGTGGCTAACTCTGAAGTGTAGCGTCAGAGACATTCATTCAACCTTTAACACATATTCACAATAATTTTCTCTTTTTACAGTCATACGAATAAGTTAAAGTTTCTTGGCATTACTTTCACTTTTAACATATCACAGTATTTCTTAACGCTTAAAATAACAGTTCACATTGTATATAAGAACATATTAACATGCCGTTAATTTTACGCATTTTAAGACATACATTAGTAGTACATTGTTAACTTCTATTCTTTTCCAAGCAAGTGCCAATTCTTCTACATTGAAATACTACATTTCAAAAAGTCTTTCAGACTAAAACTTCTTTCTTGCCAGAATGTTTTAAATAAAATTTATACAATAACTTTTACAATATTTAAGTATTTACACATTCCTATTATACATCAACTTTAGTTTTACGCGCGAGTAAAAACATAATACCAAAATCGGTAACAACTCATTTCTCGCCCTTTTGGCGATAAAGGTAGACCTCGCATGAGGTAAAACGTCTTGAATTCTGCCACTTGCAGTAAGAATGAAAGATTAACTTAAGGTTGCATAGTAACATAAAATTTTACTTATCTTTGTGATATTCGGACATTCTTTTTTCTGCCCAGTCCTGGAAGGTAGCGAAGATTAGCGTTTGGTTTATCTTCCTTCTTGTGCGGGCTCGCCCTTCAGTTCCTTCCTCTATGAGCTTTCTTTTCCTTCCAGTTCGGTCACCCTTGAAGACCTTCTTTTTCGCCTCTGCCTGTGGTCTTGGCCGTTTGATGGCAGCTGGACTTGGCGGAACCGGGACACTTCTCTCTCGTTCCTGCTTGGATCTCGTTGCTGGCTGTTCAAATTTTCCTTGTTTTTTTGCCTCCGCAGCTGGTGTTCCTTCCGCAATTCGTCGACATTTGCTGCGTAGACTCCTGTCCGATGGGTAGATCTTCGGTTTGGGAGCCGGGTTATAGTTGCCGTTATTTCTCCTGGCTCTCTTTGCATTCGTCGTACTTCTCCCTTCTTCATTCTGAGGGTGGTCGTGCTCTCTCTTTTCTGGTCGGTGGAACGGCTTCTTTTTCTTGTTACCTTCAATTTTCCAACGGGGAAACTTTCTTTTCAATTTCTCCTGCCTCCTAATGGCTTGCCCTTGTGATTGTCGTTGTTCCACCTCTGAAGCTTGTGCCTGCAGTGCCTGCCCTTCCGGATCCTGCAAAAGATCTTTAAATATTTGCATTTTATTACGGTCATAGAATGGTTTTATCTGGTCAATGTTTGCGGAGCATGTTTCACCATTCCTGGCTTTTAACACCACTACAGCCTGAGTTATTTTTTCTATGACATATGGTCCTTCAAATCGTGGAAAAAATTTGGCGGTTTTATCTTCTGGTGCTGAAGAAAATGAATGCTTAATTTTTAATACTTCATCTCCTACTTTATAAGTTACTCCCCGTCGTTTCATATCGTAATAGAGTTTCTGTTTTCTCTGTGCTACTTACTTCATTGTTCTTTTTTGCTTCTTTAATTAATTTTTCTATATCACCCATTTTAAATTCTGGGGCTCTTTGTTGCACATAAAATAATTTATCTAACGGCGTTATAATCTTTCTGCCTAAAAATAACTCAGCAGGAGTTTTTCCCGTTGTATCATGTTTTGCGGTCCTAAGGGCGAAAGCAAATTCATTGACATAGTTATCCCAGCTTTTATGAAAATTTTTAACATAACTACGGATAATTTTCACTATATTTCTATTGACCCGTTCCTCTATATTTGATTGAGGCCGATACGGGACCATTTTTAAATGACGTATGCCCAGTTTTTCGCACATGTCTTCAAATATATTACTTACAAATTGAGGACCATTATCCGATATAACTTTTAGGGGCGCCCCGTATTTTAAAATATATTTATTTAAAATAAAATCAGTAACTAATTTCGCGGAGGCTCGCTTTAAGGGAACAATTTCGGTCCACTTATTAAAATGATCAACCATAACAAGGAGATACCGACTTTTATTTAACTGACTTTTTGGGAAAGGGCCCAATAAATCGATGCCAATTATTTCATTTGGAAATTCGGATTTAATGCTATTTAGAAATCCGGCCGGGCGGAAATTAATATAATTAACTGCTTGACATGTCGGGCAGGACTGGACATACGCCCTTGTTAACTTTTGCAGTTCATGAAAATACACTGCTTCGCGTACGCGTTGGATAGTTTTTCGAATACCAGCATGAGAAGCTAATTTGCTGTCGTGTAACTCCTGCAGGATATTTAATCTAAGACTAGCTGGGATAACAGGTCGAAATTCGTTGTTGGAATTTGTAGTTTTTGTATAAAATAATAGACCATCTATTAGTTCGTAATGGGCCGCCCTATTTCTTATCGCCACAATATCTTGGTGGCTAAAATTTTCAGGATCCTTTAAATACTCATAAATGTTTCTAAATTCAGGATCCTTACCCAGTTCGGTTATTACAGTTTCTCGGGAATTTATTCTACATGCTGTGAGCATTGCCACCTTTACAGTATTACCTTCTTCATCTATTATTATTCTGGATAGGGCATCTGCTACGATATTTTCCTTTCCGGGGGTGTGCTTGATTACCAGATTATACTCTTGTAACTTGAGTGCCCATCTTATTAAACTTGGGGATAAGGTTTTCCCTGAGTACAATCTAGTTACCGCCGCATGATCAGAATAAGCTGTTATTGGCGCCCTTCCAAAATAGACTCGGAACTTTTGCACTGCTAATAGAACTGCAAGTGCCTCTCTCTCGGTCGCGGAATAATTTCTTTGTGTTTGATTTAAAGTTCGATTAAAAAATGCCACGGGCTGCTGATTTTGCGAAAGTACCGCTCCTACCGCATAATCCGAAGCATCCGCTGAAATTTCTAAATTCTCATCCTTTTCAGGAAATTTCAAAACAGGGGCTTGCGTTAATGCTTGTTTAATTTTTCGAAAGCACTATTGGCTTCGGCCGTCCTCGAGAATCTTGCCTTTCTCCTTTTTAATTTTAACAATGGTTCAGCAATAGCTGCAAAATCTTTTATAAAGGACCTATAATATGAACAAAGTCCTAGAAAAGAAGAGAGCTTCTTCGCCGTATTTGGCGGCGGATACTTTTGCACAGCGATTATTTTTGATTCGTCTGTCTCGATTCCTTTCTGAGATATTTTGTAACCTAAGTATTTTAATTCAGGGGCTGCAAATTTGCACTTTTCGACATTAACTTTTAGACCGGCCTCATTTAATAATGAAAACACCTGTCTTAAATCCTGTACATGTTGGTCGAGATTATCACTAGTAATAATGATATCATCTAAATAGATAAATGTGGACTTTCCAAGAACAGGCCTTAGCACAATGTCCATACATCGCTGAAATGTTGCCGGTGCCCCTGAAAGGCCAAACGGCATACGCAGGAATGCATAAGTGCCAGAATTGGTTATAAAAGCAGTCTTAGGCACATCCTCCGGTCTAACCCCTATTTGAAAATAAAAAGTCGTTAATTCTAAAGTCGTCATGTATTTGGTAGAAGTTATGTTCCTTAGAATTTCTTCAATAATAGGTAACGGATATACCGGATATTTAGTCATGGAGTTTAATTTACGATAGTCAATCGCAAAACGCCACCTTTTTGGATGTGTTACTGGATAGTCATTGTTTTCCTTACATAAAACAACCGGGCTAGCATAACTACTTGAGATGGGCGTTATGATATTTTTACGTAACATATCTCTAATGTGCCACTCTATAATTTTTTCTTTATTCTTATCATATCGGTATGCTTTGTGGCGAACTGGCAGTGAATCTCCGGTGTCGATACTATGGTTAGTAACTTGAGTAAATCCTGGAATATCACTAAATAACGAAGCAAATTCACTTACCACTTGTCGGATTTTTTGTTGCTCTTCCTTAGGCAGGTGGTCAAGGTTTAACATTGGTGGTTCTATTTTTTCTTCTCGAACTGGTTTCATCGTCAGCTTAATTGACGCTTCGTTAAAATCCAGTGTTGCTTCTGCCTCTGAAAGAAAATCTATCCCTAAGATGATATGTGCTTGCAAATTCTTTACTATAAAAAACATAATCTTTACTTGTTCGTTCTTGATACGAACGTCTAGCGGTAATATACCTATGCACTTGCATTTTTCTCCCTGCGCAACTAATACTGTCGTATTATCCGAATTATATATGCGGTATTTACGAAAATACTTCCTAAAAATATCTTCTGCCACACAGGAACACTGCGCACCTATATCCAGGAGTGCGGTGGCTGGGAAGTTATTCACCAACACTTCAATCTTTGAAAGAGTCAAATTTTTCACCATCACTGTATTTAACTTGGAAGAAGAGGGGTTTTCTTGGCCTTCGGATTTCCGCACCCTCCCGTCAGCAGAAATCCGTTTTAGTTTAAATCTTGTTTTTTGCTTTCCATCCTTTCCTTCTTTTTCCACTGGCCTTCAGACTTTTTTCCTGGATTACTATTGAACTGTCGACGTTCGCCGGTTGTTTTTGGATACTCGGGTTTCCTTGCCCACTGATTCGCTTTGCTTCTGTAGCCGTGCTCTTGACATTGCTGTGGTCTTGGCGCACCAAATTGGTTTCGATGCTCATACTGGCGTCTTCTTTCAATGTCCGCCGTTCTTCTACTTTCAAGCTGGATTGCTAGCTCAAATAACTTTTCCAGTGTAGTCGGATTCCTTAATTAAATAAAGTCTTGAACTTGGGGAAGTAACCTCGGCAAAATCACTTGAATTATCTCAGGATCCGGACGGTTTCCATACAATAGTTTGAAGACGTGAATTTTTCTTAAAATAAAGGTGGAAAGATTTTCGATTCGTTGCTGATATATGCTGAAAAGTTCCGTTTCTAATTTTGCACGATCCCTTACGACAGGGAAGGCTTTTACTAAGGCAGTCTTGAAATTTTCGTAAGTATAGGTGGGACTTCCCGCTTGACCCAAGAGGTTTCTGCCTATACATTTGAACCAATTAAGCGCTTGGCCCCTCAAAGCGCTGGTAGCTAAGGTGACTTTCTGGAACTCATGCACGGGATACATCATGAAATGGTCATCCAATTTTTCCAAAAAACTGGTTACCGGTGAGTTTCCATTAAATGTTGCTTCTGGTTTCATCGATGCGCGCATGGTCTGGACGATGTAACCAAATCCTTCCAGGGCGGCAGCTGGCATTTCTGGATTCTGAGCCGCTTCTGCAGGCAGCACAGGTTCTTCTTGAAACTCGGCCATGGTTATTCTTCTTCGTCGGGCGCCACTATCAGGTTCAGTGTTCCTCCTTACTTGCTTGGGGAACATTAAATGACCTGACTCGGAACAGGGAGCTTAAGCTATGTTCAATAAATGTGGGAAGTAGACAAGATACGCAGGAAGGGTATACGAAACCCTTTGTTTTTCTCTCTTTACTCTTCGGAATACAGAGACCAACCACTTGTGGTCTGAACGTAAGAATATAAAAATATTAACTAAATTCTAACTAAACTAACTTTGGATTAATAAACAAGTGTCTAATTGAAGATTGACCGTATATTAACAGAAAGGCCGTATGTAGTACAGATAACTGTTAACACTACGATACGTTTAAAATTATCAAGAGGATTAAACCTCTGGCCTTGAAGGCAACCAGCAACCGAGTAAAACTGCTATGGCAAGCGGCCTGCTCCTAATCACTCCTTCCTCTCTCTTGCTTGGCAAAAAGCCACAACTTAAGTACTTGGCGTTCGCCAGACAAATTTGCATAAATAAGTTAAAGCTTTTAATTCTGGCCGGAAGTAGAAAATAAGAAGTGATAGTAAAGATTTAAAATAAAATAAACGTTAGTAAACTTAAGATCCTTACAATTTAATAATTATGTCTGAAGAATTGCACTTTTTGTCAATTTGAAGCAGTTTATGTGATGTGACAGTAAAACATATATGCGGCGTGTAATTAAAAACTGAACACCTTTTTCTTTTTCTGACTGGTGTTTTTCGTGCACCAGATAGGTTTCAGATTCAAAATGAATGAAAAATCTGCCCTTTCATAACTCACTAACGGCTTGCTGAAAAAAACCGACTAAAATATTTATTATAAAAACGAAGAAAAATGTACAATGATTTTAATGTTAGTGGTAATTTCATGGATCCTTAGTAATAAGAGAGATGAAGATTTGCTTTTATTTTTTAAAACGTTTAGTTTGTCTATCAACAGACAAATTAAATTTGAAAGAAAAATTAAACATCTTAGGCTTTGCAAATGGCAACACATCGAGGCGTGAAAAATTAAAATATTATATTTCGGGCAGTGACAGCACATTTGTTTTAAACTGAGGAATTTGTTGATTAAATTTGACAACAAATTATATTGAACTTTTCCGAATGGCACCAGATTTTTTTAATCATTAATTTTCTGATTAAATATGAAATTTATATATCATACGCTTAGCAGAGTGGCAGCATAAAGCTTTGAAATCATTGATTTTGTTAATCAAAAGTTCATTAATTTCGCAGAAAACGCGAACTAAATAAAACAATTTGATGGTACATCTCTCTTTTAGTTTAAAGAGCAGCTGGTGTTTAATACGTAGGATTACTAACGGAAGTGCGAGGATGTTTTAGAACAAATAAAACCAACAAAAAAATTTACACACAAGTATATTTTATTTTATTTATTTATTATTTATTACATTTATTCATTCAAAATGATCTTATGTAAAACTGGTCGATGATATGAGAAATAAGGTACATAATTTAAGATGTCTGCAGCTATAATTCCTAGTAAATATTAAATCTACGAGTATAAATGAATTGCCAAGTGTACTTGGATAGTTACCTGGCACCATATTGAGATTGAGATTATGTTTCATATCATCAAATGCGTTTTCATTTCGTTTGACTTCTACACTAAAATCTCTCATCATAATAAAAAGAACATTTGTATGTACAGTAAATCATCTCTTCATCGATCAATAAGGTAGCCTCAGAATATTTCATCAATGCACTAAACAAGAACATTTTCAAAATCTTCTGAAGTTACGGATGGTAGAATAAACCTTGACTGTCCATTAACAATTACGTCAACCAAATGCAAATATCGCCTGCCTATGAATCCTGTATTCTCTTGCGCTGCTTAATGGTAAATTCTATTGGTACTCAATCTGTTACACTCGTCAAATTTCTCCAAATCGTGACACCCCTAGCTTGGCGAAATAAAATATAAAAACATAACAGCAAACACTATCCGAACATAATGACTATCTAGGCGAGACAGTCTACCAGACGACCCTGTCACTCATACGCAGTCGCACATGCGCATGGAGCTTCGCGAAAATTTTGCTGTTTTTGACGCCTTACTATGCGTATATTCTTTTTCCAATTAAAAAGAATTTCGTGCGTTTGCTAATGTACTCCTTCATCTATCTAATGGTGTATTTAGATTGATTGTAGCATATTTGTATTTTCGAAGATCTAAGCATTCGCGCGCAGATCAAATAGCCTCTTAATTTTTGTTTTCCCCCATCAGACTGTTATGGAGGAACGTAATGTTACTTTGAAAAACAAATTCGACATTTAAAATTCGGACTTCGAGGTGCACATATCCGGGTTGATGACTATGCGTGTTCAAAATTTGGTAGCTTTAGGAGCTGCCATTTTTCCACAGTGAGAGGAATATACGTTCATATATGCATAATTACAGATTCTCATTAATTAATAATAGAGATTACATGTTGCAATAGAGTGTTGATGCAATAGAAAAACGACAGAATATTCATATACTTCGTTTTTCAAAAATTGAATTATTGCTTTAAAAATGTTCGTAGCCTGGTTTTCCTAACCACATCCCTATCCATCTATTTAGTATGTTGCATGCAGCCTAGAAAATTGCCAGTTTGAGATATGTTACTAGTCCGCGCCTCAAGAGATGTTTGTATAATTTTTTAATTTATCTGTAGAAATATAATGAAATGTCAAGGAATTGTCCACGCTTTACATATGTGGTAATAGCCGAGCTTATAAGTGTAACAAAGTGACAAAGTTAGAAATAGTACAGAGGTTGTTTAACTTACGAACTAGAATAAAGAGCCAAAATGAAGAACTACACCCCTGATTACATAAACCATTGAAAAGGGAAAAAGAACCCAACTTATATATTTTATAAGATATTATACCATCCTTTTCACATGCTTTCTTGGTGTAACTGGAAATGTACTCGACGCTTATTCGAGAGATGCAGGGGTCGAGTCTCGGTGAGGGTATTGCATATTTCTTATGTCTCCTACTTCGAAAAAAATGACTCTACAGTGTAATAAATATATAAAAAAGCTATGCAACCTTTAATTTCAATTTTTTATTCCGTTTCATGTTTATGTATAAGGCAGGGGTATAAAAATGACATTGAGACTGTAGAATTTGAGACTTTTGTGGCACTGATGTGAATTGTATTCCACACCTAATAACAGAAATTCAATAAAAATCAGCAGTTATCTAATAATCAATATATACATTTTACAGTATTTTTTTGCGAGAAATGTTCTTGTTCAATTGAAACACTCACTTCGGTTCATCTGATTTATTTTGTGTTAGACTGCTTTCGATTAAAGCTGTGTTTTTATCGACGCACTATCTGAGAGGCCCAGCGGATGGATGGGTGCCAAATTTGGAAACAAAAATTAGTCGCCAAAATCGTTGCCAGCTTGACGATATATATTAGCAAGATAGCCGTTTACTCAATATAAATAGACTTGCCCCTGTATTCTTACTTTTTTGATAGGCCATCGTATTTCATGTTACGTTATAAGGTATTTCTCTCGCCTTCTTGGCATGCCTTCGTGGTGTGGTGGTCTGCCCGCTGGGCGCGTATTCCATTCCCGGCGAAAGGCGTTGCTAATTTTTCATCGCTTTTGCTTCCAAATAACCTCTCTACAACATTATACCGAAAAATATAAAAATTTCACATATAATTGCACTAAAGTCCTGAGTACAAAATTCTGAACTATATATATAATATCAGTATAATCAAGGCTTAAGTTCAGCCGGATCCTGACTGTGGTACTTTGCAGTTTTTGAGAGAAATTATTTCCAGCTGGAACGCTAAATAAAATGAACTTCAGTGTTTTTATTATTTAATTATTTGTCATTATTTTAAATAAACAAATTACTTTTTTATTTATTTCTTTGCATTTTGTTTCATTTTAATTATTAATCATGTTCTTTTTTCCCCACATTTTCTGATGGCTTTCCATAGCGTTCTGGCATTTCTAATGTTTGAAATTAAACTTTAAATATAATAGTTATTTATATTTCTCAAATGCCTCCATGTAAAAATAAAGGAAAGAAACGAAATTCTGGTTATAATTACAACAACGCTACCGTAAAAGATCATAAAAGCAAGGCCTCCTAGTCATCAGATAAATTTTTTTCAAGATCTTAATTATTGCTACACCCCTGTGACAAAATAGATTAAGACAAGCCTACGAGTATCCGAGTATAAAAGCACCGAAGTAGTTCACTTCAACTTCGTATTTCAGTGATTGGACTGGCTGCATGAGCGTTTTTATGTTTGCCCCATGTGTGAGATATATACCAGCTTTTTTTTCCATAGAACGTCTTTTACAAAGGCTTTCCCGCATTAAGGCAGAGAGCTCTTGTGTGCTTTACGATATCCAAATAATTCAACCTAACATGAAAATATTTCGAAACTTATATTTTATAGTAAAGTTTAAATGTAAGGTAATAAGCTACTAATTTGCACTTTAAAATTTAAAAAATAACTAGTAGTTAGTACAACAGTTTTAAGCTGATAATTTACAGTTTAAATCAGCATAAACATCAGTTTGCTTTAGTGAACTGATATTTGTGCAGATTACTTCATGAAGCTGACATTTATGAATGCTATGACGACATATACTATAATATTTGTGAATGTAGCTTAGGCTATGCCGACCGCTACCTGTTTGAATGTTGGTTAACGGTAAAACGGTGTCTAAGAAAACCAGACGTCCATTTGAAGATGCGTTAGACAACGGCAATGATCTCAAATTCAGATTGCACGGGAGCCGAATACAAGATCTGAAAGCAGCTGACAAGCCTAACATTTTTTGACAAAATTAAATGTTTCTTTTAAAGTAATAAATTAATTTTTTAATTAAAATTCAAATATTATTTATTAAATATTAATCAAAACGTACACGAACAGTAAAAGTTACGACGCAAAAGAGAAACTTCACATTTATATTTATTTTCTGTCTGAAATCTGAAGATTGGTATCTGCAAGAAATTTCTGTTGGTTACATTTTATGATTACAACATACTAGGTATCAAATTTTAGGATTCACATTTATTTCAAATAATTTTAATACACTGTGATAACCACTAAATAAATTACTTAAACTAAAAATAAATAAATTATGAAAACTTCCTAAGTAACACTAAACTTAAGAATGAAAAATGACAATCTAATCTCTGTCGCTTTAAATTAAATTTTCCTTCGACGTCTGCAGAAAAAATACATAAAATAGCTTTTGCCTTATTGTTTTCTTACTACAGCTTAAAGCTAAAACAAACTTATGAAATTTCGATTTCAACAAATTCTTTACCTGGGAGAAAAATTAATAGGAATTTTCTTAATTACAAATTGTAGGTGCTCATCGGTCAATATGGTTCTTTTCTGAGACTTATTAATTTTCAACTGTAGAAAACTATTCCCATATTGTTCACATGATACATTCAAAATAAAGGATTATTCTTTTTGCAAAAAAATGTAACTGAGAGTATTTATTTCTCTTTTGACAAGAACGAATAAAAATTAATAAAATCTGTATTTTCAAATCTTTAAGTAAGATTTGTATTATTATCTAAATTAATTAGTTGCATTTGCAGGTTTCCTGCGTCGTGACTCATGGCGTTTTTCAGTAATGAAAATAATGTAAAACTGTACTTGAAATCATTAAAATCTTAAATCGTTTCTTCGGATTTTTTTTATAATTAATTTCAAAATAATTTTAAGTAATTTTGGGAAAATGCATTCGTGTGGGGCGTAAAATTGTTTTGAAGACTAGCAGTTTGAGATGACTGTTTCAAGGAATAAGGCAATGCAATAGCGTATGATAAAAACTTCAAACATTTGTTCGCAGAGTTATGCATAATATAATTTGAGCATAATATGTATTTTCTTGGGTATAGATTTAGTATCCATACCCTATGATGTTGCCTTTCCTGTTGATAATCAGTTTTCTGTTCAGCAACTTCGATTTAAGAGTTCATATTCTTATTCACACAAATTATTTGTATTTAGTATTATTGCCTTTATACCTCTTTGTTTCATTACTTACAATGAATTTAACTTACTGACTAACGGTCTCACTTGTTCTTAGAACATATGGTTTCTTAAGCCATATGGCTCTTAGGACATATGGCTTCGATTAGATAATTTTTAACTTTTGCAATGACTTTCGTACTTGTTCAGATGTATACATATTCATTTAGTCATGTATTTGACATTGACAGCAAACTTTATGCATTCGCCTAGGACTACTTCTTAATTTCTGCTTTCTAATAATTATTGTATTAATTGTTTCGCACTAAGTTCTTCACTTCATCATCACTTTTTCTCTATGTAACCCTTGCACTTCGTTCTTCCATATTTTCTACTGGCCACTATTAGAGGTTTCATTAGCCTAGTCCAGTAAAAGGTTGCACCTATAACTTAATATAATTTTATTTTGTTTGTTAATGAATCATTCTTTACTTGTTACATTAGTGTAATATATATATATACATCAAGGAATAAAATTATGCTTCCAAAATCAGCGGCCCACGTCTGTCTTCGTGTGTCATTTTTCTAACTACGCAGTTAAGCCTCTCCAATGCCAATCCGTTGCAACTTTCCACCAAGTTATCTTACTACAGTAAAGTATAAAATATCTGTCTTTCAAATAATAAATTAATAATAGCCCTTTAACCTCCGTTTTCATTCTAAAAATAACAGAGCTATAATATTTCTAACTAAACTCCCTTCTGTTCTGATGCGTACTTATCGATAAAATCTGAACCCAACATATGAACATTAATCTGTCATATGATCTGAAATGTAATTCGGTATAGAAGGTAACTGCGTCGCAATTCCCCTTCTTTTCTATTCTGCTTATGTCGCTGCATAGCCTTGCCGTTAGCGACGCGGACTTTACTTTTTTAATTTCGTCCATTGCTTAAGAAATGTAAGCTGCATAAAATTGTGGAATGCATAACGCACCCATAGTGATAATGGGCATTATCAAGTAATAAAATTATGTTTCCACAATAAGTTTCCACAATAAGCACGTCTGTCTTCGAGTGTCAGCTTTCTAATTAAGCCTCTCCATCGCCAAACCGTTACAACTTTTCATTAAGTCATCTTATTACACACGCGCATACATATATATATATGCTCATAGGCCATTTCGCTCTTATGGTTTTTCCATATTAGTAAGCGCAAGCATATGCTGTGTAAAGGTTCTCGATATTTTTAGTCTTACATACATATATATGTAATATTTCTGTTGATACGTAGAATATATATATATATATTTGTTGGTACTTCGATAGAGCTTAATACCCAGAGAAGATGAAATCAATCATTTTTTCAGTCATGACCGAGATGGTTGTACGAGAGATATAGCTTGAAGCTACTGCGTTGTAGGTAAAATGATGGAGTTGCAGCAGATGTACCGAATTCCGCATAATAATTTATTCTTGAAAGAGCTTTTCAATTATATGACATATCCTTGATTTGGACGGCACAACGGGTCCTCCATATTTTATATAAAATGTAACTACATTTTTGAACAGTAGCGAGGACATGGATTATGCAAGCAGCAGCTTCTGAAAAAAGTGATGAGTAGTAAGTAACTGGCAGTATTTAAAGTCTGGATTAATTTATTTGAGTTCTGAATGATGAATGGCTAAACATTCACAGCAAAGCAGATATCTGCAGGATAGTTTGACACAAATGGGGCAGTACAGATGCGTTTAAGGGGTTTGTATTCACACTGAAATCAGAAATTAAAAGGTCTGTTGTCAATTAAGTTACTAATTTTGTTAGTACTTTGTTATACTTTTCACATTTTATATTTTACACACACACACACACACACACACACATATATATATATATCAATAATTAATAATAATTTCAGCGTTAAGATATGTCCAGGAACGATAAGATAGCTTCCGCAAAGCAGGCTTAGAGTTGACAAAAAATGGCAAAGGAAGGCAGCGTTGCCATATTTGGCGAGAAATCTCCCATTTGGCGACAAAATTGGCGATATGCCATAGACGGATGGAGAACCTTCTGGAACGAATTTTCACCGGTTTGGCCCAAAATGTCCTCGATCTCAAGCCAAAAGCTATATAAACCCTGCTGGCACGCGGACAGTCAGTCAGTGTTTCATCTAGCGAGTCGATCGCGAGTAAGTACCGAGTGCCTAGTCGAGTCAGTTACTAATCAGTGAGCGAGTGTCTTGTAGTCTAGTGCCGAGTTGGTCGTCGAGTGCATCGAAAGAGTCTCTTAGTGTATCGCGAGTTAATGCATCGTCGAGTTTCATCTTAGAGTGTGCTGAGCTCCGAGAACCACGGAACCGAGTCGGGAGCTGTACTCTAGTGTTGCATCTCGAGTTGTAGCGTTGAGAGTCTCGAGAGTACGTAGTTTCGAGAACGACCGAGCAGAGTCGTGAGCTGTACTCTGGTGCTTTGGTGTGAAGCTGTCTTCACCGTATAGCCTGATAGTCTGAAGGTTGTGTGCTTATAGTAGTTATTCGACGACTGTAAAGGTGATTTTGGAGCTGTTCTGAGTAATACAGGCTAATAAATTGTGTTTCGATGCTTCATCAAGTGTCGTTGTTATTCACTCCAAATCCACAAACCCGTACGTACCGTACGTAAAGAAAAACGTAACAATATATATATACATACATATATGTGTATGTGTGTGTAAGAAATGTGAAACTCCAAGACAGACGCAGCCGTAAATTCTACACATAGATTTATTGCTGGATAACGATTTCTGAGGACACATATTCTTTTTCAATTCTCATCATCATTATGGGTGCACTTGTACACTCCACACTTTTATACATAAGCCTAGGACAAAAGCTGGCAGAGGCAAAGCTAGCGAAATAGTGTCCTAACGGCAACAGAGACAAAAGCAAACATGAGCAATTATCCAATATGGAGGCTAGCAAAGAAAAGGTTTAGGTTTAGATTGCTTATTAAGAGAAAGGTTTCAATTTGCGTTCGAGTTCCTAATTAGCTACGTCATCAGCATTACGCAAACCATGTGACTTAGACTGATCTAGAAATGACGCAATCCAGAAAAGTTATTACTGATTAAAGGGGATTAAAGACTATTGCTAGTTTAAATTATAGTTTTGAGATTTACATATGTTTTGTTGAGATTTACATATTTTTATATGTAATCTTAATATATTAATCTTACATATCTTTATATGTAAGTGTATTGCTCTTGAACTCACTATTAGTGTGGCTAATCTGGATTCACTCAATATTGTATTGGCTTCCATCTATTTCACACAGATGCAGTTATTTGATCGGATAACAACTAATTCGGATAATAACTCGGAGGACATGTTGGCTGTTCGCTTGCTTTTTTGTGCAGGTAAACTGATGATAACTTTCCATTGATGAATAAAGTTAAACCGAAAGCCAAATGGTCGTTCAATTAGAAGTAGGAACTTGCGAAATACTGGTTATTGATAACTGTCCATTAACAGTTGTAGCTATGAAAAACTACTTTATGTATTTAACTTCATCATTTAATTAGGGAAGGCATTTATATACTATATAAATACAATTTGTATTATAATAAATAATTTTATATTTTTATTACTAGTCTACTATGTATACTCCTCAAATTCGTATGTGCTATGTATAAATAGTGCATATTTAATTCCAACTAGAAAATCTTCAATATAGAAGAATTTTTTTCACATTTAGAATCTTCCTTTATGAGCTACAACAGAAACTACTATTGCTATTCTCAAAACCATCTGCAAATCAATAGGCTATTGGCAATGAACATGTATGAAGGCTAATTCATTGTTGTACGTTCAAGTGGTGCAGTAATACCAGAACAGGGAATTTAGAGAGCTAAATATATCTCACATTGCTCGGTTGCTATGGTTACGCATCAACTCGGTATTTTATTTCACAAAATGCTTTCAGCTTGGATATCAAGTTTCTTGGATATTTTTTTTTTATTTTAAGTCCAAAAATGGGTCTCAAGTAACGGGGAACTCATCATAGTGATTTTCAGTATTTCGGATCCTCTTTCAGAGCATGCGTGATCACTTGACTTTTCGGAATGCGTGGGTGGGCTATTTTACTTGAAAATGCAAAGTAAGCTCTCTTTGAAATACTCAAAGCATAAAAGAACGCATGTACTTGTGAAATGTTTCTGTTTATTAAAGCGTTTCAGATAACAGACTTTCAAAATCTGAAATCGATTAGCACAGCAAAATGAAAGTGTTATCTGTAAAATGTTTACTTTTCAATTAAAGTGATCAGATGTATTCGGTTGAAATAGTGGATACTGCAACTGTCGGGCGAAAAACAGAAATTTAATATTCTTGAAGCATTCGTAATACAACTTTTTAATTCATATATGAACCGAAAATTATACTTTTCAGATTATCTCTTACAAAACGCAATATCCAACATAAAAGCACTAAATAGTGAAAGAAAGGCTTAAAATCATTTCTCATACGATTATGAGGGATCCGATAGATAAAGACGTATAAAGGAGAGCAATATATATTAATCAGAGATTCATATAAATTCTGAAATTATTATATCCATGTACATATAGTAAGAATTACATTTAATCCTAATTACTCCAAAAGAGGTTGTTAGTTTCGAAATAGGATTTTGTGTCGAATCATGATAAATGCATCGTTTCACTTTTCATTCGAGTCTGTTGCCATTCGCCAAAATGTAAGATATTTATCTTTCAAATTGAATCTGTCTGTTAAAGACTGAACAAACTAAGCTATTTGAAATCAATAGATGTAGTGCTGATTGAATTGATAAAAATGCATTTTAATTTATGCTCTGTCTAATTAAAAGTATTGAATATTTTCATAGAATGACATTATGTTTTTATTAACTATTTCGTAGACCTTAAATGAATCTTTGATTAATAAACGGAAAGATTTGAAATCGAGCAACGGCAACGCTATTCGGAATAGAATATTTTTATCTTCAGCGCACGAAACTGTCTATCGGAAATTGTAAAGATATACAGGTTTTAAATATTTTCTGATTTCGCTGTTGAGTCGAATTTTATGTGGCGTAAGAACCAAAAACGTGATAATTAATATATAAAGTAAACACACAAAACTTTAATAATAAAAAGACAAAAATGTTTTGTAAGGCCATGTTAGTAAGAAAACTGAACATTAATATGATAAACTGAGAAAAACTAAAAAAGAAAACATTTATGCCAATGCTCAACACTGCATTGAGAATTCTAAACATATTATGCTATGCAGTTTTTAAAAACTTTCTGATTTTGTTGTTAAGCTGTATGTGGCATAAGTGCGAAGAAAACGATGCTTAATTACATGGCTACAAAGATTAAAAAAAAAAAAAAAAAAAAAACGGCTAGCAGGAGTGAATGCAACAGCAGACTGTTAGACTGCGTTTAGGTTTTTGGTTATGCCATTGAACTTAGTGTCACATTGTTTTATTAAGGCAACACGTTAATTTTCCTAACGCAATAAGCATATTTATAAACCACAGAACAATGTGAATGGAAATTTTATCACTGGCCACTTTTCATGATCACATATTGGTCACTGGCCTCTTCTCTTTCAGGGTCCATTTTGTGTAATATATTTCAACATTCTGTAATTTAGGTGTTAACGAATTTTTATTAACATAGATAAAATCTTAGAAAGTTACTGAATGTTCAGTCTTTTTTATCAATGCTAAATTCTGTATAGGTTCCACTACTTTTTCGTGAAATGCCTTGTCAGTTATTCGAAAACAACACTGCTCTCTTGAAACAACTATAAATCATATATCGCACGCAATTACCATATCCAGTTCGCCATTTGAGGTGTTTTTTTTTTTTACCTCAGGTCGAAGTCAGCATGTGTATTTACATTCTTTATTTCCCGTTGGATAGTAGCGAGGACGCTTCCTGCCGGGTGTGTTTAGCGTAGTGTTTCACAAATAACAGTCGCTAATGCTTAAAAAGCGCAGTTGTAAAAGTGTACGTTGATATATATATATGGAATGGAAATGGAAAGGTGGAATGAAATCATGCAGCAAAAGTATGATTTAAAATATTTGGCGTTTTATTGACCCCAGCGTGGTGAAATATAGATATACATTAAATTATGTTTCCTGGTATGTATCACTTCTGCAAAAGATCTCAAAGCTAAATGTTTCAATTTCAGGGCGGAGTGTATGGCCTAACATCAGAGAACTGCGATGTGGGTTTCATAGAGCAAGGCCAAACGATTTGCAATGGAGATGTTCCCTGTGAAAGCACGACCAGCCTCCTCCTTCTGCCCCTTCGACAAAGGAGAGTCTTCTACAAGAGGAGTAACCCAAGCGTTTGCCTGGTGGACCCTTGCGTGGAGGCCTTCCTCAGACAAGTCTAGACATGCCCGAATATCGTAGTGGGCACGGTTGTCTTCTGGTATTTTATCATTAGCAGCGGTGGCTAAGCTTGTATTTTCATTTTTGGAATGAAATTGTATGAGATAATATATGCCACCGAAGTGCCATGATACCAGTATTGTTGTTTACGTTTCGTGGTGGACGCGTATCTCGTATTACACATTTTTGGTATTAAGAATATCTGTGATTTATTTCATTTAGCTTTTTTTCCTTTCTTTTTTTCCTCTCTCTCATTATAGTGCTTACTTAGATGCGTCATGTTAACATAAATAAAGAGTGCTATTGAAATGAGGCATGTTAAATGTTTAAGTGTTTATTGTTGACTGAATTTAATGGATGTTTCATTGTTCAATAAATGTTTCGAAACGTTCATAATATTCTTTTGTATGTGTACTTTTGTGTTGAATAAAGCTACGTTTAATCACTAATCACGGTTCTTATGATATTTGTATCTTTCTAAAATTAATTAATGTTTCGCTGATGCTTAGTACATTTTAGAGACACAGAAGCTTTATTAATTTTCAGTAATATTTGAGCTCAAATTCTAATTATAAGTTCAAAGGTCTCTTACGGTATTTTTTTTTATCAATTTCTCTCTTTTAAGTTTAATAACATTTTTCAGGTCTAGGAGCAAAGTTATCATAAGCCTATGAAGGATTTTAAAATCCCCTAAAAATAAATTTCATAACCAATACCAAATTTTATTATACTTGAAATAAAGGTAAGTCATTAATCTTTTTTGTACTTTTATGAGGTACTTTTTTCTTTCTTTTCGCATGTTTTCGCGGTGCAATTGGAAGCATACTCGATGCGTATTCGAGAGGTTTAGGGTTCGAGTTCAAAAGTTGCATATTTTCACGTTTCCTGCTTAAAAAAAAAAAAAACTAATGATTACAATGGCGCCCGAACCAAAACGTGGTGGACGATAGTTTGTCATCATCAAGATTTGGTGATTCAGTACGCTTACCCCCAGGCGTCCTTTAAAAAGGGGAGCATATAAGGTATTTTCTACCTCCTTTCCGCGCGTATTCCAGAGGTTAGAGCTCGAGTCGCGGCAAGAGCATTGCACATTTTTCACGTTTTCTGCTTCGAGATGACCTAATTGACCGTACACTAGAAAATGCTCAGTGTTTCCACTTTTTCTGGTACAGAAGACATCTTTAGTGCGCTAGGCGATTTATCTGAGCATATTAGAAAATTGGTCCATAATTGAAAGAAAACGATGATGATTATGTCTGTGAAACAAGACCGTATGATTCAGTATAAAGGATACTTCTTGTGAAAGTAATTTAACCAAAATTTTCCATAAAGAAAGAGACCACCTGAAAAAGGTATCATCAAATCGTGCAGGATGAAGAAAGGTGCGCTAATGTGGCAGCTCTAAGTGTTAGGATTTATATGACTTTCCCTTGTGGAAGTTTGGGAAGGTTTCTGTCTTTGTGCCCCCACACCAGAATAATTTCTAGAATCTTGGCAATTATTTCACCAGTGCTGTGGCTCTCGTCAGTTGCGATATATTGGCATGCATATAGCACGAAATAGATTACTTCATAGATATATACCAAATTAAGAAGATGTGCACACACAGCATTTTCAAAATATGTAAAATAGCTTTTTAGCTTTGTTTCAATATGATAAAATTTGGTACGGTTATGTAGTTTTTTAGTTTTAAAATATTTCACAATATTGTGCTTAAACCTCTAAAAAATAAAATTTAATATAAAAATATGAATCAATAATTTTTCTTATATATGACAATTTTTATTTTATCTTAGCAAAATATTCGTAAAATAACCGCTAAATATATAAAATAAAAGTCCCAATAAAGTTTTTTTTTTTTTTCAGAAAGTGACTAGGGCATAAATTAAAAATAAATAATTTTTCTGATGCTCGAAATTTTTTAGAACAATTTGTATTACAAGACATAAAGAATTTTGAATTTAATTTTATAGTGAATAACGCAAAAATATATTTAAACATTTCCTATTGTAAAGGTTTTACGTTTTTAAAAACGTGCCTTTACATTTTAAAAATTTTACAAGCGTTTTTATACTGAGCATACTCGAATAAATTAGTTCAGATGCTGATTTTGGACTCTAAGTTATCGATTTTACTCGTTTTTCAAAACATCTAAAGGAAAACTAAACTATTTGAAGCAGTCATTTGAAAAATATAGGATGAAAATTCATTTAAATCATGCTTTTTAGGGTTGTAAGGTAATTTAACAACATTAGTGAAAAAATTAATTAGATATTTAAAGACGATACTAAGTACAAAACTGTAATGCCATCATTTCTGATTTGCTATGCATTGAAAATCAGATGGCGATAACTATAAACTATCGATGTTTAAATTGAAAAAAAAAAAAAAAAAAAAACTCGAATACGCTGAAAAAATTCATGAATCTAACTCTAAATGCAAAAATGAATGTTTGTTTGTTTGTCTTCTATACAAATCTGCAGTTTAATTCCGATCTTTATAAAAACTTGCCACACTCGACCTTCAAAACAAGAGGAAGGTCATTGTTTACATTAGATTTCTCCCAAACCAGCCTATGCGGTCGTCATTTATATTTCTTTATATTTATATATATATTATGCTAATTTAAAAAACTTTTGATTACAAACTCAGAGAATTAAAACTTTTGCGTTGCTACTCTGTAAAGCGTAAGATGTATAATTTCAAATTTAATCAGAAAACTCGGCGATATAAAAAAAAAATTGTGTTATCTCTCTAGAAAAGGCAGTTATACGAATTTGTCTCGAATTTAATAACCAAACTCGGCTATTTAAGAGAAATGTGTTGCCCTGCCCTTACTAAAATATTTCAAGGTGCGTTATCATTCAGTAAAGAGCATGTAGGGTTTATATTTATTTTAACTAACATTTATTTTCAGTTTAAACTATCTTTCCTGTCAAGCCTTACTTTCCCCTGGAACTGCCAATGCCAGAATATGTAAATTTGAGTAGAACGCGCAAGGATTCAAATTATCAGCGGAAGTATTCTGATTTAAATAGAAGGAAACGAGTTCGGTGTGATATTCTTACTTAGCGAACGCGGAGGTAGTTAGCGAGAATTGAAGAACCCCTATGTGCTTGGCGGGAAGTAGTGTTAATCGTTCCAGTGAGCTTCAAGTCTGCTGAATTAGCCGCGGTATTGTAAAACGCGGTGAGTTAGTTCTTTTAGAGAACCTCGTAGTTAGAATCTTGTCTTTAGTTTCTTTTCAAGTTATTATTTTTATTTGACTGCCGAGTTGGCACCGTCTGTAAGCGTCAAGAGAACGCAATTGTAATTTATTACGTTGAATAAAAAGGGACTTAAACCCTTCACAAGGCTCTATCTTTTATACAAGTTTTCACAGTCACCTCTTGGTTGCGTGCAAGTTGGAGGCGCGCAACGTTATATTGGCGCCCGAACAATTATCGAACTGAAATGGCCGAAAATTGGATGGAAGCCGCTGGACAACACCAAGAAATGACAACTCAGTTAGAAGGATTTGGATACCTGGTCCAGACTTTGAGAGCATCAATCAAGCCAAACGTCCATTTCGAGGGAAAAAATTCGGTGGCGGTATTTTTAGAAGGTCTAGAAAACCACTTTCAGCTCTACCCTGTGCCTGAAAGACAAAAAGTTGCCATCGGCACATCAGCACTAAGAGGACAGGCCGCGCTATGGTGGAAAAATATAGGCAAATTTCTTCTAGGTGAATTTCGAAGCCCGACGTATACATTTGAAAATTTCAAAAAATCGTTAGTAAAGGCCTTCCCCATAGTGAAAGATCGCGCACGGCTGGAAGCCGAACTATATAGTTTCTATCAACGGGATACAGCACAATTGACGGACTTTATTTTACGAAAAATCAAGCTAACGGATATGCTGTATATAAAAAAACCCGATGCGGAGATAATTGAAATAATATTACCAAGATTGTTACCCGCTGTCCAAGACTACTTTGAAATTAGAAACCCAAGCACATTGCAGGAACTTTTCGAATTGGCGGTGAAGTTTCAAAATCGCAGAATAGCGGAAAGAGCGAGAGGGGAAACATATTCTCAAAGTACCCGAAGGAAGGAGGAAACCAGAAATGGAAATCGCTCGTATGGGGGAAAGAACTATCAAGCTAACGCATCGAAACTCGAAGGTCAAGGCCCAAAAAGAAAATTTGAAAATAAACATCCGCGTACCCAGAAGACACAGATTGAAAGGAAAGCTTTAAACGACTAGAGGAGCCTGTGAAAGGGAGGGTCCAGACCCCGGAAGTTTTAAAAAAACCCTCAAATAGACATTTAAACACGGTCATCGTAAAAAACTCACAGCTACCAATTATACAAGTCCTGGTTGGCGATGTACCAGTAGAAGCCCTCATCGATACAGGAGCAGAAGGAAATTTTATGAGTTAAAAGTTCTTCAAAAAGAATTTTTATAGAATACGACTATTTAAAACCAGAAATACGGAAATTATAGCGGCGCAAGGAAAAACATGTCACTGCATCGGGAAATTATCATTAAACTTACAGGTAAAAGAGGAAAATCTCAAAGTATTAATTTTTGTGGTGAAAGACCTACAACACTCTCTTATTTTAGGTATGGACTTTTTAAGGGCCGCGAGGGCCAAATTAAATTTTCAAGATAGTTCCGTGGTGTTGGAGATGGACCAGAGGGTGGTGGAACCTGTGGAGACACCTGAAGTGGACCTTAGCCATCTGAATGACCATGAAAGTAAAGCAATACAGCAAGTGGTGAGTAATTTTTCTCATTTGTTTTCAGAAAAACCAGGAAACTGCCAGATAGTAACTCACAAGATTCAATTAATTGCCGAAAAACCTTGTAGAACTAAACCGTATCGTTATGATAAACAAAAAGACCTAATCATCGAAGAACATATTCAGGAGATGTTAAAGAATAAAATAATAACGCCCATAAATAGTGAGTACACGAGTCCAGTCGTACTATGTAGGAAAAAGAACGAGTTTCCTCCTTCGGATAAAAGGGCTTGGAGGTTTGCTATTGATTACAGAAAACTAAATAGTATTACTAAATTTCCAGGTATTACTAAATTTGCCGGTTATAGACGAAATCATTAGACAGATCAAATCGACAAGATATATGTCTACTTTGGACTTAACGTCTGGCTACTATCAAATAGCTATGAGACCCGAAGATATACACAAAACAGCGTTTATAACAAAATCGGGCACTTATGCATTTTTACGCATGCCCTTTGGGTTGTGTGGGGCCCCATCAACATTCCAGAGAGCTATGGACATTGTTCTAAAGCCTGTCCTAGGAAAATCAACTTTAATTTATCTAGATGATATAATTATAACGAGTAATACGTTGGAACAACACATTAATGACCTCGAACAAGTTTTTAAATTATTAAAAGAGGCCGGTCTTACAATTAACGCCTCAAAATGCAAGTTCGCAACTAAAGAACTTAAATATCTCGGTTATAAAATTTCGCAAAAGGGTATAGAAACGCAAGATTCAAAAATAAAAGCTATTAAGAATTCCCCACCGCCCAACACCGCCAAGAAACTTTCATCTTTCCTTGGGTTATGTTCTTACTATCGATCTTTCATAAAAGATTTCGCTAATATTGTTGAACCACTCTTAGTAATCAAAAGAAAAAAGAGTAAATTTACGTGGACAGCGGAAGCTAACACGGATTTTGAAAGATTAAAAGAAGCGCTTATTAATGCCCCTGTTTTAAAATTCCCTGAGGGGGACGAAAACCTGGAAATTGCGGCAGATGCATCAGACTATGTGGTGGGTGCGGTTCTTATGCAAAATAACCATCCACTGGCATTTTTTAGTAAAACGTTGAATCAGACACAAAGGAATTATACAGCTACAGAAAGAGAAACATTAGCCGTATGTACACAAATTTCGAGTTTATTTCGGCAAATCGCCAGTAACAGTCTTTTCGGATCATGCGGCTGTTGGTAGACTTTACTCGGGGAAAAATCTAACGCCCAGGTTAATAAGATGGGCTTTAAAACTCCAAGAATATAATATCACAATAAAATATAAACCGGGTAAGGAAAACAATGTAGCTGACGCACTTTCTCGTATAAAACTGGACGATGAAGGAAATGAACTTAAATGCGCTGTGTTGACTTCAAAAATTTTAGATTCTAGAGATACGGTTATTACTGAACTGAAAGCTGATCCTGAATTTGGAAATATCTATGCTTATTTGAAAGACCCCGAAAGCTTTGAGCATACAGATATCGATGCGATAAGAAATAGAGCAAAAAACTATGAAATAATAGATAATTTATTATTCTATACGAAAACAACAAACGAAAATCTTGAGTATAAGCCAGTCATCCCAGCCTCGCTTCGATTAAGCATTTTGAAGGAGTTGCACGAAGATAAAACAGCGGGCCACCTCGGGGTCAGAAAGACTATAAAAAGGGTACGCGAGGCGGTATATTTCCCGCAATTATACAAAATAGTAACGGCGTATGTCAGGTCCTGCAATCAATGTCAGTTAATAAATGATATTAATTACAGCCCGGCCGGGTACTTAAATAGCATTCGCGCTACATTTCCGAATGAAATTTTAGGCATAGATCTCCTTGGTCCCTTCCCCCAGAGCGAGTTAAATAAAAATCGTTTTCTTTTAGTAATAGTAGATCATTTTTCAAAATGGATAGAAATTATTCCACTTAAACGCGCGTCAGCCAAAACAGCCGCAGATGCATTCTTACACAGATACATTTTAAAATACGGTGCACCGATAAAAGTCATTAGCGATAACGGAAAACAAGTCATTAGTCAAATATTTGAAAACATATGCAATGGACTTGGCATACGCCATATCAAAATGGTTCCGTATAGACCACAGGCTAACATAGCAGAAAGAGTTAATAAAAACATAGTAAAAATAATTCGCAGTTACGTGAGCACACATCACAAGCGCTGGGATGGCTACATAAATGAATTAGCTTATGCTTTAAGAACGGCACATCATGATACTACGGGAAAAACTCCAGCAGAATTATTTTTAGGCAGAAAGTTAATTACGCCTTTAGATAAATTATTCTTTGTGCAACAAAGAGAGCAGGAGTTTAAACAAAAAGATGTGCAAAAGTTGATTGATCAGGCGCTTAAAACCTCGGATACGGCAAGAAATAGGCAGAAACTATATTACGATAGAAAACGCCGGGAAGCTGATTTTAAAGTTGGGGATAAAGTATTGAAGCGGAAATTTTCTTTATCAAGTGCCCCAGACAATTTTATGGCAAAGCTAGCTCCAAAGTTTGAAGGCCCCCTATGTAATTCAGGAAATCAAAGGAGTATTCTTATATCTTAAGAACGAGAGAGGGGAAATCTGTAAAGCAAGTCCCGACCAGGTGAAAAAATACTATAATCCAAATGATTTTGAAATCCTTAGAAGTTTCTTGCAGGACTCAAGTCTAAACGAAATAGAAGGGCCAGAGACAACTATTCCACCACCCAAGAAACAGAGAACTGAAGAGAGACCTAGCACTTCTACAACCCGGACGTCGGTATCAAAAAGAAAAAATAATTTTCAAACTCCAGCGTTTAAGAAAAACAAAAATACAGATGAACCGGGTAAAGAAACCGTGGTAAAGAGAAAAACACCACCTACAAAGGTTAGCAGGAGAAATTACACATCAAGGAGAACGCGCACACGGCCACAGAGTCAGGTGCCAGCAAGGCCGCCGTTCCGGAAACTGAAACGCCAACAGGAGGCACAAAAATACGACGAACAGAAGAAATTCAAGAAGGACTCCAGACCGGAGTACGTCAAGACCAGCCGTCCCAGGCAGAAACGGAAAGGCCAGCAACCAGACGATTACTCCGTCAAGAGGCCAGCATGTAGAGGACGCAAAAGAAAAAGCAACGTGGACGACACTCGGAGATCAATAAGGAGAAGATTGACATTCATGAAACCTCTAACTTGGGATCAATTTTCCCAAAAACGGATGACGGAGTTTCAAGCATCGAAAACTCAAAGATAAGTTAAAACCTTCTATAATTTTTTTTTCTCTTTTGTTCCGAAACGTTATGCATAAGTACGAAGTTCTATGTTTTGACGAAAGTCAATATGTCTCGGTTGAGACTTAGTTTTGTTTTACTTTATTTAGCTAAGGCAAAAGTATTATTTTCTTTAAGTGTAAAAGCTAAAAACAAGCATTTTCTGTTGGTCGAAAGACTAATTCTGTTATGTTAAAGCCAAAATTTGGCCGGAGATAAAAATAACTTCGTATTCTTGTACTAATAAGAATTTTAGTTTCAGTGCCGCCAGCTTGGCGATGAATGAGTAAAATAAAAATTTATTTTCTCTTATTCATTTTATGGTAAATTGTAAAGAGCATATGTATTAAAATTTTGTAAAGGTACGTAAATCCTTGAAGGTTATGTAAAAGTAGAATTTAGTCTAGAAGCATAAAATTGTAGATGCTAAAAGTGAATGCTTAAAAGCAATGAAGTCAAAATTTAAGTATTAAACTGTAAAGTCATGCTTTAGAGCGAAAGCCTGCATGTTTAAAGATGAATGAGGGGGAAGTTAGAATGAATGTGTTTTGTAGGGTTCTCCACCTACATTTGAATTTTTAAGAATATTAAAGTAGCTCATTGAGTTGTAGAATGTCGAGTAAGGTGTGTCTATTTGGTTGTTGAATTCGAACAAATCATGGTGGTTAGGGGAAGTGTTGTAAGACTAAAACACGAATATTCCCGTTTGACACCACACACGGTGGAGAGCCAGGGTAAAGTTAAATTAATGCTTGAAAAATTGAATGAATGTGAAGTAAGCAATAACTAAGAAAAACGAATCGTTTAAAAACAACAGAATTTTAGTATACAAATGGTTACATAAGATATTTTTTTTTGTGTAAACGAGGTTCTCGCCAATTAGTTCAGAATTAGAGAAACTTACAACAGGTCGTTTGTAGGACCTGCTTCCAAGTTTTCCAAATTCTGGCAGCGGCAAATGTAGGGTTTATATTTATTTTAACTAACATTTATTTTAAGTTTAAACTATCTTTCCTGTCAAGCCTTACTTTCCCCTGGAACTGCCAATGCCAGAATATGTAAATTTGAGTAGAACGCGCAAGGATTCAAATTATCAGCGGAAGTATTCTGATTTAAATAGAAGGAAACGAGTTCGGTGTGATATTCTTACTTAGCGAGCGCGGAGGTAGTTAGCGAGAATTGAAGAACCCCGCGTTGCGGCCTATGTGCTTGGCGGGAAGTAGTGTTAATCGTTCCAGTGAGCTTCAAGTCTGCTGAATTAGCAGCGGTATTGTAAAACGCGGTGAGTTAGTTCTTTTAGAGAACCTCGTAGTTAGAATCTTGTCTTTAGTTTCTTTTCAGGTTATTATTTTTATTTGACTGCCGAGTTGGCACCGTCTGTAAGCGTCAAGAGAACGCAATTGTAATTTATTACGCTGAATAAAAAGTGACTTAAACCCTTTACAAGGCTCTATCTTTTATACAAGTTTTCACAGTCACCTCTTGGTTGCGTGCAAGTTGGAGGCGCGCAACGTTATAAGCAAAATATTTAATTTCTACACATTAAAATGCGTGCTATCGCATCCCATGCGTTTTCTTTGCTTTTTGAGAGTGAATTTGTAATAGTCGTCACAAAGCATTACTTTCATTGTAAAATGAATTATGCCACCAAACCAAAATTCGATTTCTCGATCTGTACTTCAGTCAAGCACGAAAGAAAAAGGCGTCACGAGCTTCAACGGGAAGAAGACTGGAAAACGTTCGAGTTCATACTGCTTGATCCAGACGAATACTGCACTCTGATTTAATCTTGGTGCATTTCATTACGATTCTAATTATGATTACAGCCTTCAGTGAGGTCAATTCAATCAGCCTTCAGTCAGGTGTGGACACTGGAAGGATGGATTAAATATGCATGTATTACTGAGCCCTCAAACTTAAGAATGAAGCACCAGGAATGTACTGCGTGGGTGGAAAAGTGAAATTGCCAGAATTAAAGTCACCACCCGAACCATTTTCACCCCTGATATCATATGACACAAAACTGAAACCTGCAAAATACTCACAAAGAAAAACATTTCATAACATAATTCAAACACAAAAACTTTCTGTCCTTTAAGTAGCATTGGAACGCATAGAGAGTAAACAGCTAGATTTTACATTTTTGTAATTGACTTCTATAAGAGTACTGTATTGTGTAGAAATCTAACGAAGTAAAGTATAGTTAACTAAAGGACCTTAAGAAAGTAATAATTTATGAAATGTTTTCAGAAAATATTTCTTTTTTATTTTCAGGGTTTCCCTCTCAGCAACCATTAGTTGAATAAGATCCGCCCAAACGTTTATGCAAGTTGAATTGCATATTTTTGAAATGCTGCGATGAACATTTGCATACAAGAGGAATAAGTTGCTATTTTAGAGGAAAGAGCGTTTGAGGAAGGGTGAACAGCTATCTTTTAAAAATTTATATTTCTTTTTAAATTAAATGATCCCGTTAATGTTAAAAATTAGGGAATAAAGTATTCCGTATTTGGGTTCCTGAATTTTATGTAAGATTTTTGACTAAATGTGAAATCAAATATTATAATGTAATTTTCTATGGTATATATGCAGAAACAGAGTTTTCTTTTAGAGCGGAAAAGCCGAATTACCAACTATATCTTCTCCAAAATTAAAACCATGGATCTTTCAACTGGACATGCTACATCAATTACGACAACATGCACGGTAAAATGAACAATTCCTAACAATCTCTCCTATTTAAAAGGCCACTTTGAAAAGACACTAGATCCCAAAGACCAAATCTGTGAACGAATTATCGTTCATAGCATTTCACAGCTTGGACACCGCTGCACAGACATTTTATTTTTTTTTTTTCGAAGCAGGAAATTCGAAAAATCAGATTTACCATCTCTAACATTTGAATCATAGATTTTTTAGTTCCTAGTTGGGTAGGCTACCGCTTACACCTCAAAAACCCTTACGAGTAAGGCCATATTTCCTTATCAGTAAACGTAAAATTTACACAAAGCCCATTCCATAAACATTTAAAATATTTTTTCTTGTATTAAGAAAATGTAATATGAAAGCAAAACTTCCTCAATGTTTCGAAAATGATGATACTATGATGATATTACATTAAATTTACTGATTCACTTCCACTGATCAATGCACCATCACTGAATGAGAGAAGACAAATCTTGGCCAGTTTTTCAACAGCATGCGGATCAGTTTTTTCTAAAATCAATTACAATAAATCAAAACTCAGTTACAATATAAGTTACAATAATATAATCAGTTAAAAATCAGTTGCAGTATATGAAATACTCTGTCACCCTTCCAAAGAGACTTTAAACACATTGACTCGCCACCTATGAAAAATATCCGCCAAACAATATCATCTGGAAAGATATCAGTTATTTTTACATTATAAAAGTGTGAGCTTTCAGCATGATATCAAAACCTATTGCCAATACAAGATGTTCTTTTCAACCTTGAAGCATCTGTGATAACCCGTAACAATAAAGCGAGATGATTTAATGAAAAACCTACACCGGATAAGGCTCGCTTATTATATCAAAGCTTAACAAAACGTAAAATCAAACATTTCACAAACTGCTTACTATCCTGAACTTACATCGTAAAATTTCAGGTTATTTCCAAGAAAAAATGTAGAAGTTGGGTACCCCCCCCCAAGAAAAAATAATTAAAATCTGTAGGATTCATTGAAGCAACTCCTACAAATGCCTTCACTATATGTTTTTAAGGTGAACTAAATGATGATACCGCCGGCATATCATCTAAGAAATCATATTTTCGAGAGAAAGATGACCGCTTTTCTGAGCCTGTATCTTTTAATTTTCCTGTTTTACTCTCATTTTTATGAAACACCCATATTTTATTTGATTTATTATCCAAACTTACCAGTCTTCACCTAAAACGTGCATAGTTATATTCTTCTGGGAGAAAGTTTCATATCTAAAGGAATTATACTGGATACTGTAATATCGGATCTCAGATTATGAAGATGTGATTCTCAATCCGTGCGCCGCGGAGCTCTCATAGCTCTTCGGCTGCTCCAAGAAATTAAAAAAATAACAATAAAAAAACTGAATACAGTTGAAGAATAATAAACAAAAATTATAATCGAAAACAAATTTAGAAATAATATTTTGAAGGCGGAAATTTGCCGAATTGAATTTTGTGCTTTCTCTAGAAGACGTTGCTTGGCCATTACTTCAAACTGCATATTCGAGAAGCGTTTCGCTTCATTCATGATTCTTTGAGAATTCCTCGCATCCGCTCGAAGCTTCTCCAAACTTAGCCCCAGGCAAATATATGTAGCTTATCGATTTGGAGTCGATTTCCAGTGACAGTTCAGCGATAGTTTCTTGATTTCTTATTATCCATGAGTCTTCGATACATTTGGTTTCTGTAGCAGCTTAGCTGTGTACTTAGTAAGTGCTCATTAATGAAGGTGATAATAAAAATAACAAAGCATATAAAACTGCAACCATTTAAAAAGAGACTTCGTATACTAATTAATATGTGAAGAATATAGAAAGCAACCATAAGTCTCTTTTGCTATATACTGAAGTAGGATAGTTATGTCGAGCCGCTGAATGCAAATAATTATAAACTTTTTTATTTGTTACTGCGGCTTGACACTTGATCCCGTTTCGATCCTGGCAAATATTGCAGCCTTGGATAGAAATTACTAGAAATTAATTTTCTTCACGTATTGTAGATACTCATCGGTCAATTGAGTTCTCTTTTCTTCTCAATTTTCAGCTGTGAAAAATAAAGCTGTTCCCGTTAAAATATTTAATTTGCTTTAGTAAGATATACAAAGTCCAGACTCCTAGCAAACTGGTTACGAATTATCGCTGCGTCTGAAGTTAACGATAAAGACTTAAGAAGGTATATACAAACCTTTTTATTAAATCACAACTTTGAACATAAATGCACGACTCGTGCTTACAAATCAGCTGACCACTCGTGGCGATATAACTTAAAGAAATAGTAAACTCAGTTTGCAGAATCTAGTAGGCAAGGCCCACACAAAAAATTTAACACGAAATTGGTCCAAAACTTCTTACAGGCAGAACAATTTAAACATCGGCAACTATAATGCAAACGCGAATAGTAAAATTTTACCTGAGCTAGCAAAACCCTAATAACGGGGTGTCGAGAGGTGAAACGCACTAAACTCCCAAAACCTTCCTTTAAATATTATCTTATTCTACATCATTAACATTTTGGAAGGGATGAATGATGAGAAGTGACAGTAAAGATCCAAAATATAAAATAACTGATTAGTGAAAAATAATCAATAAGCTTACAATATATAAATGTAGTCCCAAACTAAGCACTTATTCTTAGTGCAAAAAGTCATAACTAATTTATTTTGTTGGCAAATACGAATGAAAGTTAATGAAATTTTATCTCGAAATCATTACGTAAGATTTATGTCACATTGTAAATAGATTTTCTGGCTCGTTGTGCACATTCGTTTTTAAGGGAAATGAAAATGATATAAACCCGAAGTTCAAATAACTAAAATCTTGAAATCTTTGTAATGCCGTATTTGCAACGAAAACTTTGTAACCCGCATTTGTAACAAATACATAATTGAAATGTCTCCGGGAGCCGAATTAAATTACTTCGATTGCCGCGTGCGGCCCGCAGACTAACATTTTAACATCACTGTTCTAAAGCGTTCTATTTCCAAAATGTTCGATTTCCCTTGCAGTTCATTAAAGCCTGTATAATAAATACAGGGTGATCAGCGAATAAGCCCTGATTTCAAAATTAAATATCTCTACAACAAAGATCGATAGAATTATGCGGTAAACTGTACGTTCATTAGCAAAACTGTAAAAATGGTGTACAAAAGTTTAGAAAATTTACTTACAAAAATTATTAACAGATGGCGCTCTGCGCTGAAAACTCTTTCCTGAAAGGAGTAAAAAAAAAAAAAATAAAAATAAAGTGATGCAGCCTTTGCAATCACAATACAATTTTTTCAAAATCGTCACCATTCGAAACAATGAGGTGGCGTAAACGAACAATGAAATTTGACATGACGTCTCGCAATGTCTCAACGGAAATGGAGTCACGTGCAACACCAATCAACGATGCAAGCGGTATTGTTTCAATAGACAGTGTCTTTTAATGCGCCTCACAGAAAGAAGTCACAAGGACTCAGATCGGGAGAATATGGAGGCCAAGCTATTCCTTTGTCAGTAAATTGCGAATAATCTAACGCAATTACTCTATTCCCAAAGTATTCATGAAGAAAGCGAAAAACTTTTATCTGTTCGATGTGGTCGAGCCTCGTCTTGCATGAACCAGTCAATACCTGGTCGATACTTCAACGCTAGTTGAGTGCTGACAAATTGTTCCAAAATTGTTACGTAAGGTTCAGTAGTTATCGTTTCTCGTACGAAAAGAGGTCCGATAATGCCTCTGGCGCATACCGCAGCCCATGCAGTAACTTTAGGCGAATGCAGTGCTTTTTCTTAACACAAATGAGGATTTTCGGAACCCCAAAAATCTCCAATTTTTTTTTTTAAACGATTCCATTCAAATGAAAATGTGCCTCATCCGTGAACCAGATGCAGCTCACATGAAATCTGTCTTTGTCGGCCATTGTTGGAATCTAATTCGCAAAGTCAACCCTTTGTTGCACAGCTTTCATGGGTATGGCCCGATGACTTTGGATTTTGTTTGGAAACAGCCGTAAGCTAGTTTTTAATATTTTTTGCGTACTCGTGTACTTCAAACTTATCTAAAATGGACAAACAGTGATCTTCTCTGGCTGTTGTGGCTCTTGCCCAGGCTTTTTCTCAACGAATCCAGTATCCTGGAACTGTTTCCATAGGTAACACACGACGCTGGTCGTTAAATTGAACTCTCTGCATATCTGGACTTGTGACTGCCCTGCTTCTACCCTCCCCATAATTCGTCACCTCATTCCATCATCTAAACGTTGGTGGTTACTCATTTTTACTGTTCCGATGTGAATTTAACCTAATGCTGCAAGATAACACCAAGAAATTCGCCGAGGTGTGCTAGCGAACGCAATTTCGTCTTACCCTCGACGCGCTTATAAAGATTGTTTTTCTGCTGGGTCTGCTACACACACGTGTACGCTTACGTATTTGCCGTACAAGATTTGCATTTTTATCTAGAAGCAGAGGTTTTTCCTTCAGTTCAGTTCCTTTCATGCAATTCGATAAAATATGCAAATTCTCTTAATTTATTTCACCAGTGTACATATGTTATGATTTTAAAATGCTTAGATGAAGACACTGGACCACTCAACAGCTTACGATATTGCGTACATGGCTGAGAAGACTGCAGTGGCTGAAGGTAGGGCTGAGTGGAAAAGGCATGATGACGCATTTAGCACAACTGGAGCTTGAAAAATCACAGTCTTTATTTTTTGCGCATATCCAAACATCCTTTTGGTGTCTAGATATTAATTAATTATAGTAGAATACAAGAAGTTTCATTTTAAAGTGCTATGTCATCTTAGACAAATAAGCAGCAGCATGGAAAAGTAGCGTGTTACCAGCACGAAAGCGTAAGCGAAAGAGAGCGCATTTTCAGAGCATTATATCTAATATTAAAAAAATGTTAGAAATTACTAGCTGTACATATATTATTGCTTATTTCAACACATATTTACTATTTGCTGGTGTTAATTCTTAAATCAACTGACGTAATAAACCTGATACTTTTTAATTATCATTGTATACGTTAGTGATGAAAACTACTCTAAAACTCAAAGTTAATCTAGCCGATTTAGACGGAAAACAATGAAACACTACTCCCGAATATAACAGAATGTTCTAATATTGATTAGCCTTCACGAGGATATTCTCATAAATCGCCATTCAATAGCTTATGATGACTTTGCTTCCATAAACTGTCATGAATAAAACATAGGAGATAGGGTTCCTTTCAGAAAGGAGAACTTTTCCTTCGATAACGTAGCTTAAGCGATCCAAAAGGAAACGTAAAACTTGATAATAATGCATCACATCAAAGGCCCATTAATATACATCCAGAATATTGATCCGCCTATAAATAAGATAAATAAAACAGAGATAAATCCCTAAGTAAATGTATCACCCGACATTTCTTTCTCGATGATTATTTTGCTTTTTCTAATTTTGAAATCATATATCACAGTTATTTATAGTATTTTACGGCATTGAGTTTGGATTTTATTAACAAATTTGGTTTAAGTTACATTTTACATTGCCTTTTATCCACCAAGACAGAGGAGTAGATCGTAATCGTGTATGTAAGAATTTTGACTTTAACGCAGAATACCTACCGTTTAATTTTTCTCTTAGCGATTAATCGTTGCCTTGCCACAGATTGAAAATATGAAAGTAGACTTGCCTGAAAAGGTTTAGAATTTTGAGTCACTAACCTATAGCAGCTCTCAGTGAAACTTGTAGCCGTTATTAGATTAGATTAGATTTTGTAATTAGAAGCATTTTAAGGAGAACGTTTTTTTAACAGCCATGCACAGGCGACTGGTAAATTTATGTTGTGCTATTTTTAATCTGACCATCATAAATGATAAAGTAAATTTAAAGTAAATTTAAAGTGTCTGTGTGCTTGAAAATGTTAGTTATGTTGTGTGCTTGAAAATGTTAGAAAATTCACGCAAGAAATTGATAACATCTAATTAACTTGCGTTTGAGCTAGTAAAGTTTTAGTTAAGCCCTAGACTGGTCTTACAGTTTGAAATGTTAGAAACGGCTGTGACGTGAGTTGTATAAAATGCATATTTGTAGAGTCATTAGATTACGAATTATGAATTTCCGTCATTAGGTATAAGTGTGAAAATGCATTATTGGAGGATCTTTCGTTATGCAAATCTCTAGCAATACATAGTACTGGACTGGATATTTTTGGTCTTTTAAATTTTTTTCAAAGACCATGAGGGGCAAACTTAATAGGGCTTTACTGCTTATTAAGGTTTTATAAAAAAAACTGCCAAAAACTATTCTACCAGCTTTGCAAGATCCACAGGTAGATAATTGCTAAAATTAATCAAATTTATAAATCTGTTCTTGAGGAGGTCGTCTTCATGAAATCCCGGACACTAAACAATCCTTTATTTAAAATTCTATGTGAGGATATGGGAAATGTACATGACTTATGTGTCTTGTTTTGCATAGAGAAGTCAGATGATTGTTTAGAGGAAAGATTCTAATCTGTAATTTTGAGCTAAGATAAGAAATATAACCTTACTTTTCAGAATAAAGTTTCGCATTGAAAAGTCGATTATTTTGATAGAAATTGGGGGCGTAAAATTGCCTACTTTATTTGTTAATTTCAACTCTTCGTGTTCCACAAGGCTTACACAAGTAAGTTATAGTTCTAGTAGAATAAATAAACAGATGTACAATAGCACTGCAGATGGGGAAAAATTATATAAAAATAAATAAAATAAATAAATAAATAAATAAAAGATAAAAATCTGAAAGGTTTCAGATTTTAAATTATGTCCAAAGGGGCGTTTTTTTTAACATTTTGTCTGTTACCTTTATTTATTAAATATCACGTTCTTCGCACTTAAACCATAAAATTCAGTTCAAGAGCAATATCGCAAAATAGTTTTAAATTGAGCATATCTTTAGAAATTCCGATACAGAGTCTCCCGCGCTGGAGATAAAAAAAAATTTTCTGTACAACGTTGCCATTGCTCGCTCTGAAATACTTGAGTTTGTTAATCAAAAATTCGTTGAAGTTTATAAAATATGAAATCGATAATAAAACAAATTCCAAATTTCAAATTTGGGCTTCACATGCACATATTCGCAGTAGGATTACGTCATTTAAAATTCGATGACTCTTACCGTTGTTTTATTACAATGCGAGAAATATGCATACATTTATGCAGATTTTTCATTATTTAATTTCCTCAAATATAATACAGGACTCTAACTTTTGGGGGCAACAGTTTGAAAAGTGAAACTGATATTTATAGTGGACCAACGCAAAATCGCAAAACGAAAATAATAGTCCTTCAGGGACAAAGCCCCTTTATACTAAATAAAATGAAATAAAAAGGTACTAAAAACATATTTTATAAAGATTAATGAAATTAATTTAGCTCTTCAGAGCATACAAGTAAAAGTATCTACTGCTCACAAAATAATTCTTACTTTCTAGGAAATGACAGAATTTTGAACGACAGATTGAACAATATTTGTGCGCTTGCGACGGCTTTGATTGCTTCCCAACAATAAAAGTCTTTTTGGAAGAGGAAGGGATCGGAAGAGAGCAGACATTATTGAAGAAATTATTCAGCATCTAAAAGATTTGTGTTAAGCATTTAATAATTTTTTTCCAAATGAGTAGCAGATTAAACAACAAAATGAAATGTGGATTAAAAATCCATTTTTGTCAATGAACGACCTTCGTTTATCTTGGCAGAACTTTTATTGAAATGGCATATGATTAATCGCTACAAAATAAATTTAAATTAAAGCCTTTAGTGGAATTCTGGTGCAATTTAAAAAATGAATAAACTCAGCTATTACAAAATACCATGTTGACTCTTTTACCTTTTGGAATTACATGCAGATGCGAAACGAGGTTCTCAGCTTATGTATCAACAAAAAATAAATTCCATAACAGACTTGATGCCAAACCTTAAACGAAAATTTAGCTTTCATCCATAAAGCCTATTATTAAGTACATCTGCGTAGTAAAATGCAGTACCACATATATCATTAAAATTTAAATTTAAAAGCAAATGAGTAGCGTTTAAATGCTTTATTTTATGTTATTTTAATATTATTTAATTTTCAAACTACATTTTGAAACAAAAAAATATAATTTAAAATTATTTTCATGTTTACTGCAAATAATCCATTTACAGACCTTTGAAAGAAAATCATACTATTGTAACAAAATAAAACTACGATAAAAGTGGACATTAGAAAGAGCTCCGCTTATTAAAAAAAAAGATTAAAAACGTTGTTCTAATATATCGTCTACCACTTACCTTGCTAACGAATGTTACCATTGAAAAACAACTGCACATTTTGTGCCAGCTGTGAAGAGTCGTGTATTTCTTATTCGACAATTTTTTGTCAGGAATAATTTCACTTTAATTTCTGAATAAAGAAAAAGAATTTAGTTGATCATGAATTGCTTCCACATACTTATGCGTCATCTACAGCATCTGAAATATTACTACATATGATACATTGCACAAAAGAGTATAAAAGTTACATTTCTCGAACTGAGCCAAGGTAATTTTAAAATAGAATAATCATCCAATGAAATACTTTTGCTGATACAAAAAGATTCCTTGAACCATTTTATTCTTTTCTTTAGTAAACAGATATCTTACAAATTAAAAGATATGCATTTAGCTCAATGTACGTTTCTTATTCCTAGAAATTCAAAGAATTATATCAAGAGAAAAAATTTTAGTACTCACATTCTCCAGACATTGCAGAAAGGTTCTACCGTTTAGTTAACAACACTGGTAATATATTATTCTCTTATGCAATTAAGCATATTAAAATGCATTTTATAAGTTCCTTTATTAGAGAGAATTCAAATGTATTTTAAAATGAAGTTTTGAACGTAATTCAGGTACACAAAGCAGAATATTTTTACTGGTTACTAAAGTCTTGATTATAAATTTAATGTTTACCTGTAAGGAAAATTACAGAATTTATGTTGTTATTATGTATTTGTTTAAAACAATATGTCAAAGGAACAATTTGATTTAATAAATGGAATTTTTTTATTGTAATTTCTTTCATAGATTAATATAGATTATGTGATTTAAATTTCCCTTCACGGCTGTTTTACAGAATTCTCACTTGTCCGAGCTGCTTGTTCTGCAGTCTTCATCATTAATCGTAATTTAAAGTTACTTAACTTGCTGCGAATTAATCTCTGAAACAAATTTTCTTTCATCTGAACACTCCTGTTGCAAAATTCAGTCACACTTTAACGCCCTAGTTCGTGATTTTGCACAGCGCTTAAAGCTTAAACTTCCATTTATAGCACTTATGCTGATTTATTTTGACTGTAATACTTTTTTCCCTTCTTCATTGGACAAAGATTGATAAAGAAATGTCTGCGAAAAGTTAGTGTAAAATATATTGCATATCAAGCATGAAGAGACACTTTATCTTAAATGAATATTATTAAAAATTTCGTATATAAGGCAATTATTAACTCTATAATAAAAATAATAAAATTTTAAGTGTTTCAGTATAACTAACAAATATGCAGTATGTGATAGCGGGATTAAATTTTCCACAAGAACATCACTCACTGCCCTGTATACATTCTATAGTTGATTTAAGAAAATGTCCGTTTAAACGAGCTTACGCAATAAAGATTTTAAGCAGGTAATGATATTAATGTTAGAAACGTTTTATAATTAGCCACTCCACTTTTCTCATAATGTTATTCTACGTTTTCACTATAGTGATCTTTCATGTGGCTTAGCTGATAGCCACTTCGAGGAGCTGTTGTCAGTCTCTGTAACCTAAAACCTTTAAGTTCGAAATAATGATATATTTTCAGCAAAAAAGGGACGTTAATCCCGAATAGCATATTAGTCTCGAAACAGCATTTTGTTAAATCACAATACACGGCGTATCACTATTCAAATTGTTGCAAACAAATTATTATCGCCCAGTATTATATTTGAAGAAATTAAATCATAAAGAAACTACATGAATGTACACATATTTCTCGCACTGTAAAAAAACAATGGTACCCAGAGCCATCAAATTTTAAATAACGTAGTCCTTCACCGAACATGGGGAACTGGAAGCCAGAATTTTGAATTTCGAATTTCTTTTATTATCTATTTCATATTTTATAAAACTTTAACGAAATTTCTATTAACAAGCTCAACGATTTCAAACTTAGCACGCGAGATTCTCTAATATTCGCGAGATTCTCTAATTCTAAAGATATATTGTTTCTAAACGCTTTGTGATTTTGCCGTTGAGTCGAATTTAAGGTGGCGTAAGCGCCAAGATATAAATAAAGTAAACACATAAAACGTTAAAAATAAAAAGGAAAAAAAGAAGAGCCATCTTATTAAAGAAACTGAACATCAACGTAATGAAGTGAGAAAACAAACATATAATTAAAAAATGTTATGCCGACTGCATTGGGAATTCTAAACGCATTACTGCGATGCTGGTTTTAAATTTTTTATAATTTTGCATATGGCATCAGTGCGAAGAAAATTATGCTTAACAATAAAGCTAAAAAGACCCTACCCCCCCAAAAAAAACTGAAAGCTTTTGGTATTTTTTGGAAGCCGGAGAGAAGAAAAATTAACAACCGCCTTCGCCGGGAATCGAACCACGGACATCTGAAATACCGGCCCAGCGTGCAGAACCAATACACCACGAAGGACGCTAGAAAAGTGGGAGAAATACCTTATAAGCCCAAAGGGACTTTTTTTTCATTTGCACACACAAACGTTTCAAAAGCATTTAGGCTAATGCCCCTTTGGTCTAAAAATATTTAAAAACGGCATGTCTTCCGATAGACAGTCTCGCGCGTATATATATATTTTATGATTTTATGATGGCTTTTAAACTTTCTTTTACCCATTCATTAATATTATCTGCAGATAATGATTTCTCATCATCCGTAATTTTCTCCAGCATAAGTTCTTTTTCGATGAAGCAATAAAATATTATTTATCTAAGTCTATGGATAAGAGATTGGCGATGATATATTAGATTTGTTGTTTTGTGAAGACAGCCTCTAACAAAAAATACTCACATTTCCTCGAAGTTCTTCAATCGATATCGTAAAGGAGAAAATTTATTATATCGCTATGCAGAGCAGAAATATTTTTTTCGTTCTTCATCCTCTTGCATCATCTTAGAAAATGAATGTCAATATCATCTAGAAAACTATTTAAAACATCTGGAAATCGAGAATGTCAGCTGAGAATTTTACTTTTAACCGCTTATTTTCTAATGAATATGCTTTTATCTTTGTTTATTTATATCTCTATTAACACCTCGAAGAAAACCTTTACGAGATTTTTATTGTTTTCAACTGACCAAAACCTCTTCAGTTTATTGCCTTCAGTTAACGAATTTCTTCAGTTAACGAATTAAAGTTCTGGAAGAATAAAAATGTTGTAGCGTGCATACGGGTTCGTAATAGGTTGAATGCCTACAGAATGGATAAAAATTGATCAAATTTGTTTTACCAATAGTAACACTACACAGTTCTGGAACTTTCCCCAAAAATACTCATACAACTCTTCTCAGAATCACAGAGTACAACCAGTAATTACACTTCAAACTACTAAGAATGTTAAACACAAAGCAATGCAAAGCGCATCTAAAGAAAAAAACTAACACGGAGATATCTCAATACTCCGAGCCACGCTAAACTAAACAACTACAACTGAGTGTAGATGCTCTCGCCGGTCTTAAACAGTTTACACCTAGCCACCGAGAAATAGCTAGTAAATCCCGTTTCTCAAATTACTGGAAGTCATATACGGTTAAAATTACATCTAAGAGCAGAATACAATTACAGTTACTTATAGGATCGATTACAGTTATTCAATTACAACACCCATAACAGTTATACAGAGACCGGACCAAAATATTGCCAAGTTTGGCTACTTTTGGAAAATTCTCGTCAAACTTGGAGAAAAAATTAGTCCCCAAAAACCATCATCAGCTAGGTGAAACCTTCCCAATTTAACGATGTAACCCTTTACTCAAAGTTAAATAGACTTACCTTTTCAGCAAAGCATTGACTCATTAAATTTTAATGTTTCATTTTCGCGTATAATTACACTAAAATTATATAACTAAAATATGTACAAATGTTTACAATATGTTTCACTAAAACTGTGTACAAAATTCGTACAACCCTTGAACCTTGAAACCCTTGAACTCGTTAACCCTTGAAAGAAATATTAGTTTTAAGCCTCATACGTATACTCATATTAAGATATCATAGCTATAGCTTGAATAACTGAATCTTTTTCTTTTTATTGAATAAGTGCGAAAATATCCGTGGGGCGTTAATTTGCGATGAAAATGATTAATTAGCAAACTTATTCTATCATTTGACTTTACCGTTTTGAAAAGCTCATTTAAATATAAGATTCTATTTTTATTATATTATTTATTTCTATTCTATTATTCTATCTGACCCTTAAACTATGCCTGCCATGATAGTATAGCTTAAACATTTTGTGCATTCTGAGTTATAATATGAACGAAATATAATACTGTTAAGTGAAACTAGCGCCAGAGTGTCGCTATGGTAAACAAACAGAGTTAATTTTTAAAGAGTGCATTTATTATACTGTGGTTTATGCGCTGTCGACGAAGTAGATTCAATTCAATCCAATAAGTTTAAATGAAATGCAAGAAAAAATGCGCATAATTTATTTATTATTATTATTATTATTATTATTATTGGTGCTCAAAACTTAAAGTTTACTTTTGGTCCCACTCGGCAAAAAGACATTCAATTTAGGGCTCAAATTACTTAATTCATTATTCTAGTAAAAGTTTTTCAAATGTAAACAAATAGTGGCCTCGTTAGTCTTAGCACCACTTAAACAACTTTTGAATTGTTAATAGCGCTACAACTATTGCATGCAGATTAACCAAATCCATAAAAACCTTAACCGGAAGATAAGAACAACATAATTCAAACATTTTTCAACAAAAAATGGACATTTTTTAAACATACAAGAATAAAAAATTTGACCTCACAGAGTCGGGTAACAGACTCCGTATATATAGATATATATTCGTTTGGTGCTGCCGATTTCAACCAAAAAGGGAGGTACACAACTAGATGTTATAGCAGTCCCATGTACGAAATTTCAACGTTCTGAGTGTACTCGTTTTTGACTTATGCCAAATACGTACGTACTTTACTTTGTACAAGGAAGTAAAAAGTATAAATAAGTGCATTATTTTGGGAATGACCCAATCATACGACACATTTAAATGCACAAACGTTTTAGTCATCCTTTTATATATAATATTTATAATTTTACAAGATATATGCTGAAATAATGCAAAGAGATTTATGATACATAATTTCTTCGAAGTTTAAAATTCTATAATTTTTGAAAACTTTCGTTTAATATTATTTGATTTATTTTAACTGAAAGCTGCAATTGTTTTTGTTTATACATTTGCATTTCGTCCAATTGAATGAATTTGAATATTACCCTTTGCCATCAGATGGCGGTAGTAATCCGATTTTTTTAACTTCCATCATTTTTAATAACTAATTAGCCTGTGAAAATTGAATCTCCGACTGAGGAAAGGAAATAAAAACTGTTTATCTTTGCAAAGTAAGCGTGATAAAGCTGGAGCTTTCGTTACGAGTATTTGTCAGCGAAAAGTATTTTTCTTTATTTCCAATTATTATCTGAAGAATACAACAGTCTTCTGATATACAAAAAGGAAGGAAAGTAATTTGCTGTTCACTGCATTTATATTAAACAAATCGAATTTTCGAATTCCTATTTGGTAAAATCATTTGTTTCTGAAAGAGAGTGCAGGTTCATATTTCGAATTCTTATGTCCAAAATAAATTGCTGCTATTATAATGAAACATCATCTTTTGATTCTCCTAACTACTCTAAATATATCATTTCTTGTTTTCAATAAATAAAAGATTTTGTGCCTAAAAATGTGTTATTAATTTATGTACATTATTTAATTTTCATTCAGATAACTTTATTGAGTTAAACTATCATTAACTACATACTCAACAATTTAAATTTTATTAATTGTTCATAACATAGCTCTAAAAATTGAGCTTCTGCATTCATTAACTGAAGCTAAGCTGTTATGTATTTTTCTAATAATTCTACCATGAATATAGCACTGAGAACATAAAATCCCCTTAAGATTTCTCATACATGAAGCACAATGAATAGTAAGGAAACAATTTAATTGTTGCCATTTTGATGGCAATACGACTCCGGAACCCTGCAGCTAAGAAACGAAGAACTTATGTAAAACACATTTCTATAAACTCTAAAGGACGTAAATACTTGTAGATTTTATTAACTCTTTACGACGTTCTAACTCTATTTAAGTTTAGCGTCTACAATAGGTTTTTAAGGTTAGAATAGTCTACAAACGAATCCTTCCATTTTTCGCATGACATTACATTTATTTCTCCAAGTTATCTTAACATTAAACATCCGTGCGGACTAGTAAGCTACCACTTCTCTTAGCTACTATTAATTTTATTGGAAAGGGTAAAGAAATCAAATCTGATGCGGACATCACATGACTTCCTTGTACGGAATATTAAATCATACGCATTTTTTCCTGAATTTCAAATAAACTTATTTCCTCGAATTTATTAGATATATTTCTCATTCAATTAACTCAGTTCTCACTTTGCGGCAAAGCAAAAATACATAAACCCTCAAAATACCTTCACCAAAAATTGAAAAATATTGAAAAAGATAAAACACCAAATACAGTTAAAACAATTACAAAAGCAATTTTTACAATAAAAATTAGAGTTTCTGCACAAAAGCAAGCAATTTGCCGAGCAGTCAAGAAGACATATTTTTCTGTGCAAAAAACTGAAAGTTTGCTTTTGTTCCCACTCGGCAAAAAGACACTGAAGGTGCAGAAACTGAATTCACTATTCTGCTAAGTTTTAAATCTAAACAAATATGGCTGCTATGGTAAAAATATTAGGCAAACAACTTTTTTGAGTTATACGAGATACGTATACTCGTACATACGTACAGACGTCACGAAAAAAGTCTCTTCTGAATCTATTTTAAATCAATTTTATAATTCGTTTGAAGAAAAAGAGTCTTTTATTCTGTCCATGCAAAAACATCGTTAAATTGTCTTCGATAACTGTCAAAATGGATAATTTCGTTGAAATATGATCCCCGGAATTTTTTATCATTACAATATTTCCTTTACTTCGTACAAGGAAGTTAAAAAAAGAATTAATTTTCCTATAAATTAAAACTTTTAAAATTATTTCTACTCATCTGGTAGAAGATTTTACCTTTCTGATTAGAAAAATATATATAGGATGAAATATAGTCATGAGTATACGTATAGTCATCTTCAGTAATATGAAATACAGTTGCCAATAGTATGAAATATAGTATAAATATAGCCATCGTGAATACTGTGAAATAAAGCCCTCCTCAGTTTTCATGTTATACTGCATGTAGTATGAAAAAACATTTAAACATTTAACCATTTAAAAAGAACATGTGCATTCATCATCTTCATTCATGCTATTTTGCTTTAATGAAAGACCTAGTGAAAGAAATCCTAAGAGAATTTTCGTTTACACACAGGTAGGTAAAAAGCAGAATTACCTCTCAGCATTCGTTTAATTCCATGACTGTAGAAAAGTATGACATAATAACATAATGTTTGAGCTTAATACTGCAGAACATTTTGGTTTCCTACGACAATTGCATCTGCCAGAATACTTGACAAACCTCGACCTTTGACATTAGGTCAGACAGGCATTAAAAATGTAAATGCAATTATTTAACGGATGCAAATGACATTAGGATAATAACAGAGAATACTTCTCACTTATAAAGCATGCCCTGTATTTCTCACTACCGAATCTCGGATAACTCAGCTTAACACTACATCAGTACTTATACCCCTTTGGAAACTTTCGGCATATTTTCTGTCTTTTGAATTTTGGACAACGTAAAAAAATCTTGTAGTACAGTGGTCTCAAACTGGCAACCCAGAGGCATTTCGCTTCGAATCCGCATCTGGTCAAAGAAAGAAATTTATACGGTCCGTAATTACATTTCATTTATGTATTTGTTGTAAGTACGGGGTTTATAGTTTCATAGACATAGAAATATGGATTGAGCTTATGTGCACGACAGCTGTTGAAGGAAAAGGAGATAAAATGAACAGGCTGAAGCTAGCTTTGTCACTTTATATTTGTATGCCAGGTCATGTATTGCGGTAAAGTGATAAAATCAGTAAATTTAGTTCGACAGTTGACAGTTGGAGGTGCTGGAGTATTTCGTGGTCCTGAATTTTTCTATTCAGTTTTCTATTCTAATATACATTTTTTGCAATTAGTTATTAGTTGTTTAGCTGAATGCCCAACTGAGCAGTTCATATTGCTATACAGCTAGAGAGAAATTATTATACGCTTATAAAACCTTATAAACTTGTTTACTGTGTGTTTGTGGGCTTATAAAACCTGTTTATTTGTGCTTGTTGTTAGATCTACCTTATATCAACACCTATCGTTTAGAAATAGTGCCTTTTTGAGTATTGCTTCTGTGTCGCTTGTTCGTTGTAAAATGTAAGTATGTGAGTATGTATGTATATATGTAATTATAAGGTATTTTCTTCCTTTTTTCCGCATGCATTCGTAGTGTTAATTGCAAACATACTCGCCCGCGTATTCGAGAGGTCCAGGTTCAAGTCCCGGCAAGGGGTGGACTCATTGCTCATTTTTCACGTCTCCAGCATCAAAAAACATAATGAATTTACAGTATATATGTATATATAGAGAGAGAGAGAGGAACGGAACTTAAGTTCAGAATTCCTTAATTGTTCGGGTTTTGATTTTCAAATTATTGCTGCTTGTAAGCCGATTGAGGCAGTGAAACTTGAATAATTAAACTACTTCTAGTTTTAAAGCACTTTAAAAATCTGTCTTTGTTTTAAATTTAATTTTACTAATAATTTTACATATGTTTTTTAATTTTTGGTTTTTACCTAGTTTTGTTCAAATTTAATACTTTCTCATGGTTTACAAACTGAATCAATTTAAATTCTTTTAAAATTCTTTTTCAAAACATTTTCCCCCGGATAGTATACTCTTTTTCCATTTTTAAGCTTTATACTTCCTCTCTCTATTTTAAAAACAGGAATAACGTTTTCGGATTGCCTCATTTCTAGAATAATCCATATCGAATGATTTTACATAACGATGATGAGGTAGTTAATTCGGAATTTAAATCGTAATTTTTCTCTTAGAAAGCCCTCATACTGGATAACTACATACTTGTTTTCTGCTCCTCGGTATAGATAGACTGCTGCTTCCTTTTCCGGAAAGGTATCAAAATTGTAAATGGTATGAAATAGGCACGGTTTTAGAAGGCCAAACGAAATGTGGCCGCGAATACCAATTGAAATAAAAATAAATATTTAATTTGCCTTGGCTGGTAAGTTGCTCTTAATTATGGATTAACACCTAGCATTACGGCCAGCGTTACGGCCTCTCAGCGTTACGGACGGAAAATTCCGTATAGAAGGCTGCCTTCTATATTCATTACAAATGAAAATTTCTGCTAGCTTTTAATGTATTTGATTTCGGTTTGGATGTATTTTGGAAGAAAATGAATCAAGGTACAAAATGAGAGATTCATTTTTTAATTTCAAGAAAATGCCACTTATTCATGACATTTTGAGGAACTTTGAAATTTCAGGGCTAAACTCGTAACGCTCGGAGGGTTAAATGCGAAATAAATTTATCTATTTCTTTTTTTTGTTGTTGTTGTTGTTGTTGTTGTTTTTGTTTTTTAGTCATCTCCGCAATCAAATATGTACTCTTCATAATGTAGGTATTTGAAAACAATCACATAGAAAATTTTATTTATTTTATAAGTTCAACGTATATTTTTATTTGTAATTAATAAAAATTTAGCTCTTGTTATTTTGCAGTTTTATTCTATAAGGGCTGACTGTAAAGCTTTGATAATGCTTCTATTTCTCTTTCCCGATATTAAACGAGGCAATCCCATATTAAATTTTGCGAAGGTTTAAATCAGTATTTGGACAGATATGGCCTTCAGTGTTTCATCACGACGAGTGGAAATATACTGTACGTTTTGGAAATGGGTTTAAAGAATTGTCTTTGACTGTATGTCAGAGATGTAATTGAATTTTGTATTAAAATTCAGTGCTGCTTAACGAAGCATTTGAAATATTACAGTACGCAAATATTGATGAATGATACTTTTAGTAATATTTCGATATTTCTGTGATACAGGGACTTAAAAAAAGATAACATAAGGGTGATCGACAAAGATAGTTCTGATAGTTCACCTACTGTAGTCGATATTGCAAATTTTTATTGCCAGACAGTAAACAGTGACCGTTATGTAAACACCTGAAAAACCGTTTGAGCCATGAGAAGATAGGATTTTTTCAGGAAAATGGTTTTATTCCAGAAGAATGTTCAGCTACCTGTTGGTGCTTTACATTCGCAATATCTGAAATTGCCTTGCGAGCACTACACAGATCAGACGATTTCTGGATATTCTCAACATTGGAAAGACAGTGAGTGATGTAGGAAGAGATTTAAGGAGTGTAAAATCCACTCCCGAAGTGCTAAGCAGAATCCCACAAAACAATATATTTCATAATTTTGAACAGTTTATAAAACACTGTAAAAAGTGTAATTCAATATAAAGGACAAAAATTTGAATAAATAAAATCACAGGGCATAAAATAATTCTTTGATTATCAAAATTTTTAATCACCTTATGCATGCTCTCAAATGTTTGAACACTTTCATCGGAAAAATAAAAACGCTTCTAAAACAATCTTTACATGGTTTACGTTAATGTTTCACATAAATTCATGCATTGCTGAAAGAAAAAGAAACAGTACGAAATGTAAACACAGCATTTTATTAACTTTCACTATCACTTTCGTATGCACATACGTCTAGTTTTCTTTCAGAAGGTTAGATTATTTGAACATGGCAAAGCCACAAGGATATCTACTAAGAGGAGAATGCCTTCGTGGACGACTTTCTGTGAAAAGCTAGCTTTTATTGGCTGTACACTTGAGGAAAACCACAAAAAGAAACCATGTAGCCAGCCCGTTTGCCTTGGTTTAAACGTACAACATTTGTTACATATCATAACTAAATTTTATGTTTCGTTTTCACAATAATATCGATGTTTTCTTTAAATACATACCTAAGTACAGATTTTAGATGTTTTAAGCGAAACTTTCAGATTGACTTGAATTTTCCATTGCTCGGAAATATTCCATTCTAATTGTGGCATATGGGAATACGACTTTAATTGTACCATGAAAATAAGTGCAAACTTGTGCTTTTCTTTATTTTCACATAATATGAAAATTTACTAAGGTATGTAAAATAGGTAAAATATTGTATTATGTAAATTAGCCAACATCTTCCATTTTCAACCAAAAATAATAAATTAAGTCTTCATTTTATCAACTTTCTAGCTGTATAAGTTATCATCGGTTGCCCCCTCCCCTTACCGCTAGGAATTCAAGGTTCTGTTGTATGTTTTTAGTAATCTCTTCTTAAGAGCTTAAGAGCGAGTATACTAAATTGTTATTAAGTAAGAGGGAAGAAAGCATTTTATATGAAAAAAACACTATTTATGATGCGTTTAAATAATGTTAAAAGAGAATAGCCATCCCTGTATAATTTTAACATGTTAAAAAGGTGTCAAAATACAAACAAAAACATAACATGCGTCGTATTTTTCACAAATCAGTACAATTGTTCATAAGAAAAACAGTGAAAGTGGAACAGTAAGGTGAGATAAGAAGAGACCTACATTCCCACCATTCCTAAAAAAGGGACAATGTTGAAATTTGAATGAAAACGACTTTTAGCTTATAACTAGTTCACCTACCACCATGCAAGTAAAATGATAAATAATAATAAAGCCGACCTCCTTCCTCGCTGATGACAATTTGTTCGTTATGTTTTCATCCATGTTTATTCAGTATTCCAAATGGCAGCGCCCTCTCGAAGGCCACAGTGGCACGCATTGTGTTTGCTTTAACGCGGGATGGAACAAAATTTGTGTTACATGAATTCGTCTCGTTAATAGCTGCTGTCAGCGAAGATTAATAGTCATTCTATTGCGGCTCAAATAGCCACGTAAGGAAATTACAATAATTTATAAGAAAGATGGTATGTAGAAATGGAAAGTTAATCTCTGCATAATATGCTTCAGTTATTTATATTGCAGGTTATGAATAATATGACTAAATTCTTTATTAAAAAACCTGTATATTTTTTATTTCTCACATCAATAAAAACAAAACAGTATTCTAATATAATTCTTTACTAAATGAAAGTTACTGCAATACGCTGAAGTACATATATAATGGAAGTAACTGATTATTAATGCATTGAATAATGCAATATTATTAAATGCGTTAGTTAACATAAAAAGTATATTGAAGAACAGTGCTCTGATTTGAAAAGTTCCTAAGAGTAAATTTATGATTTTTTGTCTCTGAACACTTAAAAGGACAGCTTGGAATTCCTTACAACATATTTATTAACTTTTTTAATGCACATTCCAATATTTTATTAACATTTATAATAAAATTGTTCAGATTTAGGGGGGGGATAAATAGGAAGTAATTAAGATTAAAAGGTGTAAATATCTTTCAGTGATAATTTTCCGTCGTCCAGGGAGTTTTTGATAAAGACGGACGAAATCTAACAAAATTTAAAAAATCAGAATAATGAAAACTATTTGTTGTTTGTCATATGTAAAGACAATGCCAAGAAAAGTACTTGAAAATGCGTGGAAAATTTTGAAATTGTTATGGCATGGTAATGCTTTTATATCAGTACAATACCAATACGAATAACTACATTGGTAGGGATTTGTAGTTTAGTTCGACGACTTGTACGTATCTTCAAATCTTTAGTTAGCTCTTTGATTTCAGTTAAGTAGAGGAATAGTTTGTTAGCATCGAGTTGACGTATTGTAAATTTTAAAGAGTTAATAAAGGGTACTTTTTAACCCTTCTTCTGTGCAGTTACTATTCATACAGTTTTCACACAGGAGTGAATCAAGTGGGCTCTACAGCTGTTTTACTGTAATTTTTTATAATTATTAACTCCTCACTACTTAATGAAATCACACTTTATATCACTAATATCGAAATGTTAAATACCCCAATGTGAATTTTGGAGCATGAGGAACATGGGAAAAACCTGTTATTTCCTATTACTTATTGTTTGAACAGAAAGCTCATTAAACACAATTTTTTGTAAAAATGGCAAGTTTCGTAACTTTTGAAATTTTATTTTTCGTTTTTAGTAAACAAACGGTGAATATATTCTTAATTCTTAACTTTTGTATTCAAAAGAGTGTTGAAATTTAAACTATTTTATGGGGAGAAATATGATACTTCTCCATGCATTTAGTGACAATATTTATAATGTCCTCGCTACGCGTTTGACCTTTCAGTGGGAATAATTCTAAAAGTATTTTAGGACCCGTAAACGAAATATAAATTGAATTAAAGTGAAACAACTTGCTCTGTGTCATTTATGTCCCAAGATTCGTCAACAACTATTTATAAAGCTGAAACCAATTCAAGATCTTCGATCTTCTGAAAACATTCTGGTTACAATCGAAAGCATTTTGACCGCTTTGTCTTTAACTGCTTTAGCAGACTGGGGCAGCTTTTTAATTCTTTTAGGAATTTCTGCCTAGTTCTTATAATGCCGCAAGAGATCTTCGAATGTATTTGTAAATTAACTTTTAATGTATTCGCTGTCTGAGTACGATCTAGCTCTTTTATCAGTCTTTTGATTAATAACAAAGCTTGCAGTAGCAACATTGTCAAATGTGGCATCTGAAAACTTGTTTCGTTTTATAACAATGAAAGCAGCAACAATATAACAAAAGGGGAGTCATCCCCTTTACGCACTTCCAAACATCGAACTTTACGTTTTTTGCATTTTTAGAAACTGTAGGTATTTCCGAGTCTGTTAAAACAAACGGCGTTAGGATATTCGAATTAGAATCTTAAAAATTATGAAATAAAGAAAACGATTCTGAGGTGAGTATTGCCAGATCGGGCATTTAATTCATCACCTGATGTTTGTTTACATTTGTATTCGCAGCTGCTTACGAACTTGATTCCAGACTCGTAGATTGCTTTTAATTTCAAAAATTCAGAAAAGAATGGGCACTAGATTGCGAAAGCAAGAAATGAAGGGGAAGAAATTTAGTGACGGTAAAACTCTCAGTGGAAAAGGGCGCCTTAAGGATGATATTATAAACCAATTGACAATTTATTATGGAAATGCTATTAGAAAACATTTCAATTCTGTAAAAGATTACAAAAGGCAGTGTGGGCAATATTTTACCACAAATGTTCAACCGACGTCGAACCTACTCACAATCTTTGCTCAACAGTGGAGGATTCGTGGTGTATATATCAAAGAGAGTGCGAGTGGAAATCTGAAATCCTATAAACATAAAAATTTAATTCCACCATCTGTAATGAATGCTATCAAAGATATATTTAAAGACCTTAGCATGCCATTATTACTAAAAAAAGTGTTTAGGAGGACTTACAAAGAATCCAAATGAGTCGTTGAATACTTTGATTTGGAAATTGTCTCCTAAAAATTCCGGGAGTGGCTATAATATTAAGACAGCAGTGAATGAGGCAGTTATTTGATATAACGATAGTCAAGCTGGGGGATTACATACTATGAATGCACACGGATACCGAACTGGTGGTAATGCGGTCAAGTTTACAGCAGACGCTGATCAACGTCGTATTCAGTCAACCGAAATAAAGGCTGAGATGTCTAGGATAGACGCTCGCAGAGCAAGAAAAAGAGGCAAACTTGGTGCAGTAACAGCTGGTTGAAGAACAGGAGGGTATGCAGTATGCAGCTGGGCAGTTTTATATTGTTTTAGTGTTATTTGAGAGAAAATATATTGAAAATTTTCAAACTTTAAAACCATTTTTCTCAAAATGGCGATTTTCAAACTTGCGCGCACTCTTTAAAAAAATCTGTCATAGCTATTGATTTAAAAATTTCAGGGTAAGTACATGATGATATTGCTTAAAAAATGTACCTAACTTTTTCTTTGAAACATTATTTTTTAAGTATTTATATAATTTTACTTAAAAAAATGTTAATGCTTTTTCTGTTTCCTAAGATCTTATTGTAATAGTGTTAATATTCTTTGATATTTTAAAATTTAAATAGGAGGAAAATCACAAAATTGTAAAAATTACTATTGTAACTAAATTTGTATTACTGTCAGTTTGCGCGCAGTGCTTCAGTACAAATTTTAAATTTTCCGAAAATACAGTTTGTTTTTTCTATATGAAACAAATTCTTATGCACTCTAAATAAAATAAATCAAGAATTATAATTATTCATTTATAGAGATAAAGCACTGAAAATTTCATATATCTATGACCATAACAATTTGACTTATTAAAACTCGAAAATCAGCCAAAATTCTCACCTTTTGTGTAGCGTAAAAGTGATGACTCCCCTTAAACTGATACCTAAAATGCCTGTAACATCTGCAGCTATTTGAAAATTACAAATACACTTATGTCCATAAATTAAGGATAATTCGGAGTCACGCGGAAATTGGACTCTAAAATAAATATATCACCTGTAAAATCACTACACACATCTTCAAGAATCATATGCAAATTTCAGGAAGTAACCAGATGACACCGATGGTACGTCACAATGACGAGAATGTAAGAGAGTGTTATATAAGGAATACAGGCAAAGAAGTAAAATTGTTCGCAGGCGCTTTATAAGCATTTCAGTGCAATAACCGAATAGTTATGACACAAAGGACGCATTTGGATGATTTTTTACGTGGTAGAATTATCGGCCGTCTGGAATCTGGGCGTACCCAACTGGACGTATCAGACGAACTTGGAACTGCCGAGAGTGTCATCTCCAGGCTTTGGCAACGATTCCAAGATGATGGTAATGTGAGTAGACGTTACAGCACAGGTCACTCCAGAGTTACAACGCCGAATGAGGACCGGTATTTGGCAGTTACTTCCAAAAGAAACAGGCGGAGCACAGCCTCAGACCTGTCTCGTCAGCTCTCTTCAACCACTGGTACGACAATTTCAACGCAGACCGTCTACAGACGCTTAGGGCAGATTGGTCTATATTCTCGTAGACCTGTCAGATGCGTTCCACTTACTGCAACTCACTGTCGCTTGTGGTTAGCCTGGAGTAGAGAGCATGCATTGTGGACACCGCAACAGTGGGCTTGTGTGATGTTTTCCGACGAGTCAAGGTTTAGCTTGTAGTCTGATTCTCGTCGGACTTTCATATGGTGAGCTCCAGGTACCCGTCACCACCAAGAAAACATCATCGAACGACACCGTTACGGTGGTGTAGGAGTGCTCGTTTGGGGTGGAATTATTCTGGGTTCCAGTGTAGGGTTTATATTTATTTTAACTAACATTTATTTTAAGTTTAAACTATCTTTCCTGTCAAGCCTTACTTTCCCCTGGAACTGCCAATGCCAGAATATGTAAATTTGAGTAGAACGCGCAAGCATTCAAATTATCAGCGAAAGTAGTATGGTTTAAATAGAAGGAAACAAGTTCGGTGAGAGAGTTATTCTTACTTAGCGAGCGCGGAGGTAGAAATCGAGAATTGAAGAACCCCGCGTTGCGGCCTATGTGCTTGGCGGGAAGTAGTTGCAATTGTTCCAGTGAGCTTCAAGTCTGCTGAATTAGCTGCGGTATTTGTAAAACGAGGTGAGTTAGTTATTTTAGAGAGCCTCGTAGTTAGAATATTGTCTTTACTTTCTTTTCAGGTTCTTATTATTTTTATTTGACTGCCTAGTGGGCACAGTCTGTAAGCGTCAAGAGGACGCCATTGTAATTTATTACGTTGAATAAAAAGGGACTTAAACCCTTTATAAGACTCTGTGGTTTATACAAGCTTTCACAGTCACCTCTAGGTTGCGTGCTAGTTAGAGGCGCGCAACGTTATATTGGCGCCCGAACACTTATCGAACTGAAATGGCCGAAAACTGGATGGAAGCCGCTGGACAACACCAAGAAATGACAACGCAGTTAGAAGGATTTGGATACCTGGTCCAGACTTTGAGAGCATCAATTAAGCCAAACGTCTATTTCGACGGAAAAAATTCGGTGTCCGTATTTTTAGAAGGTATAGAAAACCACTTTCAGCTCTACCCTGTGCCTGAAAGACAAAAAGTCGCCATCGCCACATCAGCACTAAGAGGACAGGCCGCGCTATGGTGGAAAAATATAGGCAAATTTCTTCTAGGTGAATTTGGAAGCCCGACGTATACATTTGAAAATTTCAAAAAATCGTTAGTAAAGGCCTTCCCCATAGTGAAAGATCGCGCACGGCTGGAAGCCGAGCTATATAGTTTCTATCAACGGGATACAGCACAATTGACGGACTTTATTTTACGAAAAATCAAGCTAACGGATATGCTGTATATAAAAAAAACCCGATGCGGAGATTATTGAAATAATATTACCAAGATTGTTACCCGCTGTTCAAGACTACTTTGAAATTAGAAACCCAACCACATTGCAGGAACTTTTCGAATTGGCGGTGAAATTTCAAAATCGCAGAATAGCGGAAAGAGCGAGAGGGGAAACATATTCTCAAAGTACCAGAAGGAAGGAGGAAACCAGAAATGGAAATCGCTCATATGGGGGAAAGAACTATCAAGCTAACGCATCGAAACTCGAAGGTCAAGGCCCAAAAAGAAAATTTGAAAATAAGCATCCGCGTACCCAGAAGACACAGATTGAAAGGAAAGCTTTAAACGACTAGAGGGGCCTGTGAAAGGGAGGGTCCAGACCCCGGAAGTTTTAGAAAAACCCTCAAATAGACATCTAAATACAGACATCGTAAAAAACTCACAGCTATCAATTATACAAGTCCTGGTTGGCGATGTACCAGTAGAAGCCCTCATCGATACAGGGGCAGAAGGAAATTTCATGAGTGAAAAGTTCTTCAAAAAGAATTTTTATAGGATACGACTATTCAAAACCAGAAACACGGAAATTATAGCGGCGCAAGGAAAAACATGTCACTGCATCGGGAAAGTATCATTAAACTTACAGATAAAAGAGGAAAATCTCAAAGTATTAATTTTTGTGGTGAAAGACCTCCAACACTCTCTTATTTTTGGTATGGACTTTTTAAGGGCCGCGAGGGCCAAATTAAATTTTCAAGATAGTTCCGTGGTGTTGGAGATGGACCAGAGGGTGGTGGAACCTGTGGAGACACCTGAAGTGGACCTTAGCCATCTGAATGACCAGGAATGTAAAGCAATACAGCAAGTGGTGAGTAATTTTTCTCATTTGTTTTCAGAAAAACCGGGAAACTGTCAGATCGTGACTCACAAGATTCAATTAAATGACGAAAAACCTTGTAGGACTAAACCGTATCGCTATGATAAACAAAAAGACTTAATCATCCAAGAACATATTAAGGAGATGTTAAAGAATAAAATAATAACGCCCATAAATAGTGAGTACGCGAGTCCAGTCGTACTATGTAGGAAAAAGAACGAGTTTCCTCCTTCGGATAAAAGGGCTTGGAGGTTTGCTATCGATTATAGAAAACTAAATAGCATAACTAAATTCCCAGTTTACCCTTTGCCGGTTATAGACGAGATCATTAGACAGATCAAATCGACAAGATATATGTCTACTTTGGACTTAACTGGCTACTATCAAATAGCTATGAGACCCGAAGATATATATAAAACCGCGTTTATAACAAAATCGGACACTTATGCATTTTTACGCATGCCTTTTGGGTTGTGTGGGGCCCCATCAACATTCCAGAGAGCTATGGACATTGTTCTAAAGCCTGTCCTAGGAAAATCAACTTTAATTTATGTAGATGATATAATTATAACGAGTAGTACGTTGGAACAACATATTAATGACCTCGAACACGTTTTTAAATTATTAAAAGAGGCCGGTCTTACAATTAACGCCTCAAAATGCAAGTTCGCAACTAAAGAACTTAAATATCTCGGTTATAAAATTTCGCAAAAGGGTATAGAAACGCAAGATTCAAAAATAAAAGCTATTAAGAATTTCCCACCGCCCAACACCGCCAAGAAACTTTCATCTTTCCTTGGGTTATGTTCTTACTATCGATCTTTCATAAAAGATTTCGCTAATATTGTTGAACCACTCTTAGTAATCAAAAGAAAAAAGAGTAAATTTACGTGGACAGCTGAAGCTAACACAGCTTTTGAAAGATTAAAAGAAGCGCTTATTAATGCCCCTGTTTTAAAATTCCCTGAGGGGGACGAAAACCTGGAAATTGCGGCAGATGCATCAGACTATGCGGTGGGTGCGGTTCTTATGCAAAATAACCATCCGCTGGCATTTTTTAGTAAAACATTGAATCAAACACAAAGGAATTATACAGCTACAGAAAGAGAAACATTAGCCGTATTAATGGCTGTACACAAATTTCGAGTTTATTTCGGCAAATCGCCAGTAACAGTCTTTTCGGATCATGCGGCTGTTGGTAGACTTTACTCGGGAAAAAACCTAACGCCCAGGTTAATAAGATGGGTGATGGGCTTTAAAACTCCAAGAATATAATATCACAATAAAATATAAACCGGGTAAGGAAAACAATGTAGCTGACGCACTTTCTCGTATAAAACTGGACGATGAAGGTAATGAACTTAAATGCGCTGTGTTGACTTCAAAAATTTTAGATTCTAGAGATACGGTTATTACTGAACTGAAAGCTGATCCTGAATTTGGAAATATCTATGCTTATTTGAAAGACCCCGAAAGCTTTGAGCACACAGATATCGATGCGATAAGAAATAGAGCAAAAAACTATGAAATAATAGATAATTTATTATTCTATACGAAAACAACAAACGAAAATCTTGAGTATAAGCCAGTCATCCCAGCCTCGCTTCGATTAAGCGTTTTGAGGGAGTTGCACGAAAAAAAAAAGCGGGCCACCTCGGGGCAGGAAGACTATAAAAAGGGTACGCGAGGCGGTATATTTCCCGCAATTATACAAAATAGTAACGGCGTATGTCAGGTCCTGCAATCAATGTCAGTTAATAAATGATATTAATTACAGCCCGGCCGGGTACTTAAATAGCATTCGCGCTACATTTCCGAATGAAATTTTAGGCATAGATCTCCTTGGTCCCTTCCCCCAGAGCGAGTTAAATAAAAATCGTTTTCTTTCAGTAATAGTAGATCATTTTTCAAAATGGATAGAAATTGTTCCACTTAAACGCGCGTCAGCCAAAACAGTCGCAGATGCATTCTTACACAGATACATTTTAAAATACGGTGCACCGATAAAAGTCATTAGCGATAACGGAAAACAATTCATTAGTCAAATATTTGAAAACATATGCAATGGACTAGGCATACGCCATATCAAAATGGTTCCGTATAGACCACAGGCTAACATAGCAGAAAGAGTTAATAAAAACATTGTAAAAATAATTCGCAGTTACGTTAGCACACATCACAAGCGCTGGGATGGCTACATAAATGAATTAGCTTATGCTTTAAGAACGGCACAGCATGATACTACGGGAAAAATTCTAGCAGAATTATTTTTAGGCAGAAAGTTAATTACGCCTTTAGATAAATTATTCTTTGTGCAACAAAGAGAGCAGGAATTTAGACAAAAGGACGTGCAAAAGCTAATTGATCAGGCGCTTAAAACCTCGGATACGGCAAGAAATAGGCAGAAAATTTATTATGATAGAAAACGCCGTGAAGCAGATTTTAAAGTTGGGGATAAAGTATTGAAACGGAAATTTTCTTTATCAAGTGCCCCAGACAATTTTATGGCAAAGCTAGCTCCAAAGTTTGAAGGCCCCTATGTAATTCAGGAAATCAAAGGAGTAGTCTTATATCTTAAAAACGAGAGAGGGGAAATCTGTAAAGCAAGTCCCGACCAGGTGAAAAAATACTATAATCCAAATGATTTTGAAATCCTTAGAAGTTTCTTGCAGGACTCAAGTCTAAACGAAATAGAAGGGCCAGAGACTGCAACAACTATTCCACCACCCAAGAAACGGAGAACTGAAGAGAGACCTAGCACTTCTACAACCCGGACGTCGGTATCAAAAAGAAAAAAGGATTTTCAAACTCCGGCGTTTAAGAAAAACAAAAATACAGATGAACCGGGTAAAGAAACCGTGGTAAAGACGAAAACACCACCTACAAAAGATGGCAGGAGAAATTACACATCAAGGAGAACGCGCACACGGCCACAGAGTCAGGTGCCAGCAAGGCCGCCGTTCCGGAAACTGAAACGCCAACAGGAGGCACAAAAATACGACGAACAGAAGAAATTCAAGAAGGACTCCAGACCGGAGGACGTCAAGACCGGCCGTCCCAGGCAGAAACGCAAAGGCCAACAACCAGACGATTACTCCGTCAAGAGGCCAGCATGTAGAGGACGCAAAAGAAAGAGCAACGGGGACGACACTCGGAGATCAATAAGGAGAAGATTGACATCCATGACACCTCTAACTTGGGATCAATTTTGTCAAAAACGGATGACGGAGTTTCAAGCATCGAAAACTCAAAGATAAGTTAAAACCTTCTATAAATTTTTTTTCTCTTTTGTTCCGAAATGTTATGCATAAGTACGAAGTTCTATGTTTTGACGAAAGTCAATATGTCTCGGTTGAGACTTAGTTTTGTTTTACTTTATTTAGCTAAGGCAAAAGTATTATTTTCTTTAAGTGTAAAAGCTAAAAACAAGCATTTTCTGTTGGTCGAAAGACTAATTCTGTTATGTTAATGCCAAAATTTGGCCGGAGATAAAATAACTTCGTATTCTTGTACTAATAAGAATTTTAGTTTCAGTGCCGCCAGCTTGGCGATGAATGAGTAAAATAAAAATTTATTTTCTCTTATTCATTTTATGGTAAATTGTAAAGAGCATATGTATTAAACTTTTGTAAATGTATGTAAATACTTGCATGTTATGTAAAAGTAGAATTTAGTCCAGAAGCATAAAAGTGTAGATGCTAAAAGTGAATGCTTAAAAGCAATGAAGTCAAAAATTAAGTATTAAACTGTAAAGTCATGCTTAAGAGCGAAAGCCTGCATGTTTAAAGATGAATGAGGGGGAAGTTAGAATGAATGTGTTTTGTAGGGTTCTCCACCTACATTTGAATTTTTAAGAATATTAAAGTAGCTCATTGAGTTGTAGAATGTCGAGTAAGGTGTGTCTATTTGGTTGTTGAATTCTAACAAATCATGGTGGTTAGGGGAAGTGTTGTAAGACTAAAACACGAATATTCCCGTTTGACACCACACATGGTGGAGAGCCAGGGTAAAGTTAAATTAATGCTTGAAAAATTGAATGAATGTGAAGTAAGCAATAACTAAGAAAAACGAAACGTTAAAAACAAAAATTTATTGTGTCAAGAAAGTGTAAATTATAATGTATGTAGAAAGATACTGATACTTATTCCTTCCAGATGCTGGAAGGAAAGACCAAGATTGATTGATGAAGTCCAGGAAAAGTTGGTGTAAGAAGAAAGCTTTGTAACGAATAACAGAATTTTAATATATAATTGTTACATAAGATTTTTTTTTGTGTAAACGAGGCTTTCGCCAGTTAGTTCAGAATTAGATAAACTTACAACAGGTCGTTTGTAGGACCTGCTTCCAAGTTTTCCAAATTCTGGCAGCGGCAAATGTAGGGTTTATATTTATTTTAACTAACATTTATTTTAAGTTTAAACTATCTTTCCTGTCAAGCCTTACTTTCCCCTGGAACTGCCAATGCCAGAATATGTAAATTTGAGTAGAACGCGCAAGCATTCAAATTATCAGCGGAAGTAGTATGGTTTAAATAGAAGGAAACAAGTTCGGTGAGAGAGTTATTCTTACTTAGCGAGCGCGGATGTAGAAATCGAGAATTGAAGAACCCCGCGTTACGGCCTATGTGCTTGGCGGGAAGTAGTTGCAATTGTTCCAGTGAGCTTCAAGTCTGCTGAATTAGCTGCGGTATTTGTAAAACGAGGTGAGTTAGTTATTTTAGAGAGCCTCGTAGTTAGAATATTGTCTTTACTTTCTTTTCAGGTTCTTATTATTTTTATTTGACTGCCTAGTGGGCACAGTCTGTAAGCGTCAAGAGGACGCCATTGTAATTTATTACGTTGAATAAAAAGGGACTTAAACCCTTTATAAGACTCTGTGGTTTATACAAGCTTTCACAGTCACCTCTAGGTTGCGTGCTAGTTAGAGGCGCGCAACGTTATACCAGAACTGACCTGCATGTTCAAATCGGAACCATGACAAGCCAAATCTATCTGAACGTCATTCTGGAACAACATGTACGTTTGTTTCGGGGCGCCATGGGCGCACAATTTGTGTTTATGGATGACAACGCCCGTCCTCACCGTGCAACCATCGTAAGCGAATGCCTTCAATCGGAGGATATCACCCGTATGGACTGGCCAGCATTGTCACCGGACTTGAATCCAGTAGAGCACGTGTGGGACATGCTTGGCCAACGAGTTGCAGCCCATCAACCTCCTCCTACACGTCTACCGGAATTTCGGAGAGCATTGCTTTTTGAGTGGTGTAATATCCCCCAAGATCAGATCGATAATTTGATACTCAGCATGCCTAGGCGTTGTACGGACTGTATTGCATCGTCTGGGAGACATACATTGTATTAATAATCATACCAACCACGTAATTTTTTTTTTTTTTTTTTTTTTTTTTTTGTAATTTGCTCCAGGGAGAAAATATCGCTAATTTTTTTAATAATATCAAACATATAGCTCTTTACCTTTTGTTTAATAAATAAGCTTTACAAATAAGTCAAATTTGTTTTGCTTCTAACTCTTCCTTTGCCTGATTTTGCATTATCCTTAATTTATGGACATGAGTGTAGCTTAATGCGCCGAATAAGTACTCTCGCCGATTGCGTGAGACTTTTTAGCACGCCTTGCACTGACCTATGTAGTATATACTGATGGACAAGCTGTGATTATTTCGCTTTCGCTTTTTTCCTGAACAGCAATTGCTTTTGTGTGACTAATTTTGAATTACTTTTTCTGCTGTTGTACTGCAGTAGAATTTAAAATCATCTCATACGAATCCCATTTTGTACGCTTATTATTTGTACTTTCGTGTGCTCTCTTCAAACCATAATCTAATCCACGGTCAGAAGTCTTGAAATTGCCATTGTAATTCTAAAAGAAAGCCCACCTTAGGATGAGTCCTTTAGTTAGTTATCAATTCTCCGTCTCTCCGCGAGGAAAATACGCCTCCCAAACAATAACACATGTTCAGGATTATCAAATAACGAAAAACTTGGCAATGAAAATTATTCTCTTAAGTGCAGTTGAAAACTCACATGAATCCATACTACTTCTAAATGTCGTTAGATCATTAGTAATAAATAACACTCAATTTTCACGAGGAAACGTGCATCGTTGTCCTACAACAACCACCTTCATAGCATTCAGGGGCAATTACACAATAAATTAAGAGATCCTGACAAATTCAAAATGACTAAACAATTAGAAACACATTTTGAGAAAAAGTTCAAGGCTCTTTCAATCAGCTTTAAACCTACCGCTCGACCAGCAGAAAGACAGAAAGCAATTGTAATATCATCTCACTTAACTACCAGCAACAGATTCTCCCAGCTAAATCAAGAAATATGCAACATCGATATGGATAAGCAGGAGGAAATCAAAACCTCATCCTGTAGAGACATTAGGTATTTTTTTAAAGCAGGAGAGATGAAAAATTAGCAAGGCCCTCGCGGGAAACGAACCACGGACCTCTTAAATACGCGCCGAGTGTGCTGACCACTACACCACAAAGGCATGCTAAGAAGGCGGAAGAAATACATTACATACTCCCAATTAAAAAAACAATTTTTACAATTAAAATTAGAATTTCTACGTAAAAAAAAGCAATTCGGACAGGAGGCGGGAAGGCAGGTTTTTCGGTGCACAAATTAAAAATTTCCTTTTGGCCCCTCTCGAAAAAATAAGAAATAATAATAATAAAAAAAAAACACTGAAGGTGCAGGAACTTACTCAGTTCACTGTTCTTCTAAGTTTCAAATGTAAACAAACATGGCTGCTAAGGTTAAAAAAAATAGACTTATCCGCATTTAAACAAATTTTAAATTGTTGATAATTCTACACGTATTGCATTAACTAAAGGTATAAAAACCTTAACCGGAAGATAAGAACAACATAATTCTATCATTTTTAAAGTAAAAATGCACAATTTACCAATATATAAGAATACAAAAAAAAAAAAAAAAAAAAAAAAAAAAAAAAAAAAAAAAAAATCTGATGTGTACAGCACATGACTTCCTTGTACGGAATATTAAATTACACTCATTTTTGCTGCATTTTATTTAAATTTATTTCCTCGAATTTCATTAAAGATATATTTCTCATTCAATTAATTCAGTTTTCACTTCGCGGCAAGGCAAAACTACATAGAACCTCAAAATATCTTTATTAAAAATTGAAAAATATAGAAAAAACATAAAACACCAAATGCAGTTAAAAAAATCTGATGTGTATCCCACATGACTTCTTGTACGGAATATTAAATTAATATTCAATTATACGCAATTTTCCTGCATTTTATTTAAACATATTGAATCAACAGTAACGAATTTTGAATTAAATTTAATTCGTCGATAACGCATAAACCACAACAGAATAAATGCACGATTTGCAAACATATAAGAATAAGGAAACTGAGCTTACTGAGCCGAGTAACAAAATGGATATATATATATATATATACATATATTTATAGGCTTTTGCCAATTGCAACGAAAATGGGAGGTGCTCATGTACATGTTATAGCAGTCCTATATACAAAATTTCAACGTTCTGCGGCTACTCTTTTTTGAGTTATGCGAGATACATATATGCATACCTATGAGAACGTACGTACGTACAGACGCCACGAAAAATAACTTCAGAATTCATTTTAAATCAGTTTTATAATTTTTTTATGAAAAAGAGTTCATTATTCTGTCCTTGCCTACATATGTCACGCAAAAACATCTTTAAATTGCACTCAATAGCTGTCAAAATGGATATTTTTGTTGAAATATGATACCCGAAATTTTTCACGATTTGAATACTTCCTTTTTACTTCGTACAAGGAAGTAAAAAACTATTTTTACAATTGTGGGAAATGTTATGTCATGATATTCCCTAATCCCCTACTGTGTGACGTATGCATTGCGTCAGCATGTGTTTCCCGCCTTCGGGAGAAGACGAGGATTAGCTGGTTAGCGGAGCAGACGTCGCTCGATCGCTCGTATACCATTTTCATTAATTGTAATCCTAATGTAATCTATATTTGTAAATAGTAATAAATGTGTGTTATCAACTATGGTCGTTGCCTTTCCCCACATTTTGGGGGCTCGACCGTGCCTTTTGTGCATGCGTTATAATCGAACCCTAGACACCAGCAATCACTAAAGACGTTCAGAAAGCTAACAAAGGCAAGACCCTTTATGACGATTTAATATTCTTCTTCAAGCTAGACGACGTACGTGAATGAAGACGTGCCTTTATGACGATTTAATATTCTTCAAGCTGGACGACATATGTGAATGATGTTACATGCTACTTGTCCATTCTTCTGATTTTGGACGTTAAATCGAAATTCGATTTTGGATTACATTGGATTGGAAAAGATATATATTGGATTATAAGGACTGCCCCGAAGTTAGGTAGGCCCATTTTTCCCTAATTCGTTCATAATTTATTAGTATTACGATTTTAAGCTGTGTTTATACTGTTTAATTCTCATTCATACATACCCTATTTCATATTCATATTGTCCTATTTTACTGTTTAAAGAACTATGGCCCTAAAATTAGGTGATATGCCATTGATAGCGAATTCTCTTAAATATGGCACAACACGAGTTATTAAATTATTTAATACCGTGCTCGGATATTCCGATTTTGATCATTCTTCGCGAAAGAGAATGCGAAATTTTGCCGCGTTCCCGGACAGTTTCGATTTGGCAAAACATAAAGAACTTCTATTAAAAGATTTCTCTTTATCAGATTTTATATCAGTGGCGAATTTATTGCATTTGGAAGCTTCCACTAATAAAGATGTTTTATGTGAAAAAATGTTTCATGCGCTCACTAATCTGACGGATTTTCACAGTTCTCTAGATGTTAGTTTTTTATCCGATGACGATCATTCAATTTCAAACACCGACAGTGGACCGACGCCTGTAGGTCTAAGTTCTTCTGTTCCCCCTTCCCCTCCCTCCACGGCACCAAGCCCAAATCGCGTTGTTTCTTCTGACGCGGAAGTAATAAATTTGAATTCGAGTAGCTCCGGTGTTTATATGACGGCGAACACCGAGATTCGCGAGATGAGTCATGATTTATGGTTTATTTTGAGAGATCTTTCAAACACTTGCAGAAACTTTTCAGGCAATGACTCCTATTCAGTCCGTGCTTTTTTCAACGATATAGAGGATAATTTCCAATTATTCCCAAATCTTACTGACCAGCAAAAATTAGTTTTTGCGAAACGACTTGCTGTGGGTACTGCTAAAACTTTTTTGTTTTCACAACGGAATCTCATTTCATATGACATGTTTAAAACAGTATTACTTAATGAGTTCTTCGATAAAATTGCGTCTATTGAAATTCATAAACAACTCGAAAGAAGAAAATGCGCTCGAATGAAAGCTCTTTGCAATATTTTATCGCAATGCGCGAAATTGCGAATCGTGGTGACGGTGTTATCGACGAGGCTTCTGTCATTCAGTATACCATTCAAGGAATACTAGGTACCCCATCCGATAAAATTATTCTCTACGGTGCAAAATCATATTCTGAATTCAAGGAAAAGCTACGCACTTATGAATCTGTAGTTACGACTAGACATACAAATATCTCTCATCCATCAAATTTTAAAAATACGAATAATGGCCCCAGACGTGGTACTGGACGAAAGAATTCAGACCAACAACACGACACGAAATTTAATAATACTGGTCCATCTAAAACTAAACCACAAACTTGTTTTAACTGCGATGAGGTCGGACACCTCTCACGGTCTTGTCCTAATCTAAGTGTCTAACTTGTGGTCGTTTTGGACATAAATCTATAGATTGCCGCCCCACTACATCAAATGAGACTTCCACTCCACCTGCCGAAGTAAATACAGTACAAACCTCTCACGGTAATATGTGTAAAACTGTCGTTATACTCAATAGCACAGTTTCTGGATTAATTGACACTGGAAGTGAGGTAACATTACTGAACGAAAACACATGGATTCAACTTCGTTCCCCACTACTTTCAAATAATTCTGGAGTGTTAACTGGCTTCGGATTCTCGAAAATTCCTATTATTGGCTGTTTTCAAACCATTATCAACATTGATAACCAGGACTTTCCGGCTAATATTAGAGTTGTTCCAAATCATTCTATGCAATTTTCTCTTATTGTAGGATGTGACGTAATTAAAAATGCTAAATTAACTATTACACCAGACGGTATATATTTTTCACAACCTTCCGAGCAATGCTTTGAAACTGCTCCTGAATCTTTCATTTTTGCAATAAATGACGATGTTCCAGCTTTTGATATTGGTTCAAATGTTTCCAAAGAAACTCGTGCTGCGGCAAAACGTTTGCTGAATTCGTATGTCCCAAATAAAACAAAGACGATAGATATTAAACTTAATATCATTCTATCCTATGATAAACCGATTTTTCACCCTCCTAGACGCCTTCCTTTTGTTGAATGGGAAATTGTTGACAAACAAATAAATGAATGGTTGAAACTTAAAATTATTGAACCTTGTTCATCTCCATATGCCAGTCAAGTTCTCGTGGTGCGTAAAAAAGATGGTACACCCCGTGTTTGCATCGATTATAGGAAACTTAATCGATTTTTAATTAAGGATCATTTTCCTCTTCCTCTTATTGATGACATTTTGGATAAACTTCAAGACGCGCAAATTTTTAGTACTCTTGACCTACGTAACGGCTTTTTTCACGTGCCAGTAGCGGACGAAAGTAAACCATATACAGCTTTTGTAACTCACAACGGACAATTCCAGTTTCTTCGAATGCCAATTGATCTTTCAAATTGCCCTTCAGTATTCCAGCGTTTTATAAATTATGCTTTTCGTGATTTAATTGTCAAAGGTTATGTTTTACCCTACATGGACGATGTAATTATTCCCGCCAAAAATGAAAATGAGGCCATTCATCGTCTCAACCAAGTACTCAAAGTTGCTAGTGAATATGGTCTAGAAGTTAATTTTCGTAAATGTCAATTTCTTCACAAAAAAAATCGAATTTCTTGGACATATCGTTGAAGGTGGTAAACTTTTCCCTTCCCCTTCGAAAACAAACTCTGCAATTAACTACCCCGAACCTAAGAGTACGAAAGACGTCCAACGCTTTCTCGGTCTCACGGGATATTTTAGGAAATTCATCCCCTCATATTCTAGCATTGCAAAACCCCTTAGTGATCTCCTTCGTAAGGACTTTAATTTTATTTAATTAACCCCTTTCAATTTCATGCTGATCAGAAAGCCGCATTTCACAGATTAAAATATTTACTTTCTCAACAACCAGTTTTAAGTATTTTTAATCAAAAGAGTCCTATCGAAATTCATACCGACGCATCCATTGATGGCTTGGGGGCAGTCCTACTACAAAAATCTATGAACGGTAACAGCTTTCACCCTGTCTACTACATGTCAAAGAAAACATCGGACAATGAGCGTAAATACACCAGTTATGAACTCGAAGTCCTTGCAATTGTTGAAGCTTTAAAAAAGTTCCGTATTTACGTCCTTGGTGCACATTTTAAAATGATCACTGACTGCAACGCTTTTGTGCAAACTTTAAATAAAAAGGAACTCAATTCGAGAATAGCCCGATGGGTTTTATATCTCCAAGATTTTGACTACGAAATTGAGCACCGTATCGGCTCAAAGATGGCTCACGTGGATGCCCTCAGTCGCAGTCCATGTTGCATGACTATCCAAGACAGTGTCCTTCTCCAATTTCGCAAAGCACAAGAAACCGACGAGCATATTACGGCTATTAAAGCACTCCTTCAAACGACGCCTTCGTATGATAACTTTCTCGTTAAGAACAATCTCCTGTACAAAAACGTCAACGGCATTGACTTACTTGTGGTTCCTGAGGATATGCAGGCAAATGTCATTAAAACAGCTCACGAACGAGGCCACTTCGCCGTAATCTGCACTCAAGAACTTTTAAACAACGAATATTTTATCCCAAATCTAAAAGAAAAAATTGAGCGGTGTATCCATAACTGCATCCCATGCATCCTCAATAATCGAAAGCGTGGCAAACAAGATGGACTACTGCACCCCATTGAGACAGACGACGCACCATTGCACACGTACCATATTGACCACCTAGGTCCCCTTGCCACCACATCAAAGAAATACAAACATATTTTGGCAGTTATAGACTCGTTTACTAAATTCGTGTGGCTTTATCCGACAAAGTCTACAGACGCAGATGAAGTTATGAGTCGGCTGGAATCTCAAAGATCAGTCTTCGGAAATCCTTCACGGATTATCTCTGATCGAGGCCCTGCATTCAAATCCACTGCATTTGCAAACTATTGTGACACACAAAGAATAAAGCACGTTCTTATTACATTAACATTAACACCAGAGAGACAGCCCCTGCCCTGGAGAGCTTTAAGCTCTCCTTTCAAGGTTTAAATGAGCTGCAACTCCAGAGCCGATCTGGTAGGGCGCCACCCCTCCCGATCGATGCAGAGGGTTAATTTCCCTCACAGTTTGGGTCGTCAGTGCCGGCTCTGGCGGGCGACCATCACGAAGAGATCCACAGGGTCAGTTCCTGCACTGACAAGCTACTCATAGTTAATGTGGAATCCAAAGTTAAAAATTCCCTCAATCGGGGCACCACTCCGTCACGAGGTACTTGCTTCTAAGTTATAGCCAAAATAGAGTTCATACGTCTCTCCACACCGACCAGGAGGAATCATATCTTCCCAGACCAGCAACTATCATCCACTATGTAGCTCCCCACAGCTTTGGTCGCAGACAAGACAATACCAACAGTCCCTGTCAAGCCTGAACGACCATCGAATAATCAATGGCTCTAGTCTTTCGCTGTGAAGAATGTTATTTTACTCTGTAGTTCAGAGCTGTCTAGACACATAAGTCTAATCAGTGATCTGAAAGAACCCCGGGTCTCCTCCCATAAATGGTCGGTTCCGGAAATCCCATTCAGCCGAACCACAGAGATTTTTGTTCAGCATCCGTTAGCCTATACCAACCAGCTTTATAGCCTAAAATTGTCGTAGGACAACCAGCTTTATAGCCTGAGTGTCGGCATAGTTTCCAGCGAGCGCCACGAGGAGGCCAATGCTGAACTGTGGGAGACGAGACTAAGTCTCCATCCCACGACACCAACCCTTCGATCGAAAGCTGGGTCTCCTGCCTTCCACCACTGTTCACGACGATCTCCCGCGCACGACGTTCTTATTACAGCTGGCCTCCCACGATCGAACGGTCAAGTTGAGCGTTTGAACTCCATTATTATTGCTGTCCTTTCTAAACTCTCCATAACCAACCCTGAGCAATGGTACCGCCATGTTCCCGCTGTGCAACAAATTATTAATTCAACTTTTCAACGTAGCATCAATTCCTCTCCCTTTGAACTTCTCTTTGGGACTAAAATGAAATCGCAAAACGACATAAACATCGCTGCTCTAATCGACGAGGAGATCAAATCTGCATTCATTCAGCAACGTGACGATCTCCGTAAGGACGAAAAACAGCAAATCTCTAAAGTGCAAGACGAAAATCGCCGTACTTATAATTTGCGACGAAAACAGGCACAAAACTTTCAACTTCATGACCTCGTGGCTATCAAACCCACTCAGTTTGGCCCTGGTCTAAAACTCAAACAGAAATTTCTTGGACCTTATAAAGTCACCAAACTCAAACAAAATGACACATAAGATGTGGAAAAGTGTGCATTTTTCGACGGACCATCCAAAACATCTACTTGTGCTGAATACATGAAACCCTGGTCCAACAATATTGAACGTATCACTTAATTTTTATTAAACTGTCAGCATTATAGGTCCTCCTGAGTTTGGACAGATGACACCTGAGAACTTTCTAATATTTTTTTTTCCTCATATCAACTTTTTAATTCATTTTGTCATACTAATGTTCTTTTTATTTTTAGTTAACTGCTGTGGTGTGTTTAATCTATTTTTTTGCTTCATTTGTGTAAGTATCCTCAGCTTTGTATCTACAGATTATTTTTTTCATACCTATGTTACTATATTATAATAATTTTTTTTTAATTTGATGATATACTATGTTGCTTCAGGCGAGGTCGCCTGTCCGGTCATGATGGCCGAATGTGGGAAATGTTATGTCATGATATTCCCTAATCCTCTACTGTGTGACGTATGCATTGCGTCAGCATGTGTTTCCCGCCTTCGGGAGAAGACGAGGATTAGCTGGCGAGCGGAGCAGACGTCGCTCGATCGCTCGTATACCATTTTCATTAATTGTAATCCTAATGTAATCTATATTTGTAAATAGTAATAAATGTGTGTTATCAACTATGGTCGTTGCCTTTCGCCACACAATTAAAATTAGAATTTTTACGCAAAAACAAACATCTCAGCCAGCGGACAGGAAGACAGATTTTTCGATGCACAAAACTGAAAGTTATCTTTTAGTCCCACTTGGCAAAATGACATTGACGTTGATGCACAAACTGACTTAATTCACTATTCTGCTAAATTTTAAATTTAAACAAATATGTCTGCTATGTGAAAAAAATTAGGCTTAGCAACTTGAACAAGGTTTAAATTGTTGATAATTCTACAACTATTGCAGACAGATTAAGTAACGGTATAAAAAAGCCTAACCGGAAGATAAGAACAACAAATTCAATCATTTTTAAAACAAAAGAATGCCCAGTTTACCGACATATAAGAATAAAAAAAATTGAGGTCACGGAGCCAAGTAACAGAGGGGGTATATATATCGGTAAGCAATAATTACTTTTCATGCAGCTGATTGCAACTAAAAAGGGAGGCGCACATCTACATGTTCTACGTTATTCTATTCATGTCATTTTACGGCCAAAAATTATTTTCAGAAACATAGCCGAAGTTTTTTAAATTGTAATTTCTCTTGATAAGTTTTAATTTTATTTAAGAATAAAGATTTCAGTTGACGACAGTAGGCATTATTTTTATGTCATTACGATAAAATCCACTTTTAAGCATTAAATTGTACACTGAAGTTTTCTCAATGTAAAATTTTGATTTTAGAAAAAGCCTTCTATGAAGAATATTTTAGTATTTTAGATCGAAACGTCAATCTGCTGCTTCATCTATCATCCAAGCCATCAGCAATGTAGCCATTAGAGGAAATACAAAAATTTTCATTTATCTTCTAAGCAGAATTGTAAAGAATTTTCAAAATGTTGCCATTTAAGCTGATGTCGAATCTGAGCAATTTAAAAACATTAAATACACTTCCTTATGATTTAAATCTTTATTTCACATTTTTTATTGCTAGAAAAACAACTGTTGTAACTTAAAATACATTTAATTTGCAATACATCCGTTTCACGTTTATGAATTATTTTATTTTACTGTTTTCAATGTTTTTACCATTTGAATAAAGAAACATGTTTCTAATGTGATACATGACGTACCTTCGGTAGGGAGTCTTTCTGGATCTTTAAAGGTTAAATTAATAAAAACATTTTCTAACCCTTTTATGAAAAGCAATTCAATTAGAATAAAACAGAAATAGTTTTGTTCTTTTTTTATTACAATAATTTTTTGATAAAATGAGTTTTCTCCAGCAGTGCTTTGTAGTATTTTGTACAAAAGATCGGAAGTAATACAGGCTTTTAAAAGATTTACTTTAAAAGAAATGTAATATCCATTTATTCTTCGATTGTTAAGCTTTTTATATTGTTAAGCTTTTTTTTTATTCGATTGTTAAGCTTTATAGAGATTATGATTTCGTAACCTAACTTTTTAACAGAAAATTTAGAAATCGCCTCTTCTGCTAATAGAAAAGTTTCCTCTAAGTAAAAAGAAGTCTTCAATAGTTTTGCGTCGATCTTCTTGGTAGCACTTTAATTTTGTTTATACATCAGGGTAAGGTTCTTAGGACAGAAAAATGTAATGTACTGCCTTGTTGTATTGGTCTCGGATAAAGCTTCCGCTTTTCAATCCATTAATATTTTCATTCGGATCAATTGATGCAGTTTTGGGCTTAGCTTTTCAATTTAATGTAAGTCAGAGTTTTCAAGAAACGTTTCTTCCTTGATTTTTAACTACGACTCAAAGCGAATATGTCATATATCAATATACTTTAAAGTTTGATAATACGTTTCTTAAGTTTTATTTCCCGATATGCGGGATTTTAATGCATCTATTTTCTATTTTAAAAATTTTCTATTAACTAGGATTTCTCGTTTTATAAAAATTCGCTTTAAGACATTTCGCTTTTAGAAAAGAGTTGCATTAGCACGTTTCCGATTTACGAAAGAAATCCGAAGAGGATGTTCTGTCTTTTTGTTATAGAATTTTGAAGAAAAGTGAAATTTTAATGACGAGAGAGCATCCAGCTTTCTGCTAATTCCGCAGAATATAATAAGCAAAAATAGCTAATTTTTGTTGCAATTTAATAGTAAAAATACCTAATTTTTGCTGAACCGTAGAATTATACAGTGCTGGTATATTTTCACATAATAATTTCCCGCCAACTCTTGATCATCCTTAAAAAGATTGCAGATCAATGAAAGTTTCTCATATGCCAGTTTGGGGAAAATCTCTTGACTTAGAATGAAAAACATGTTATAAATATATTTGCCTATCATCGAAGTCATTATACTTGCACTCAAACAAAATTAATAATTAATTGCTGTTTGAAATTAATTATTTTCGCAGTCATAAAGAGCAAAATCTAAGAAATAGTCTGTATTTTAAAAAAATAATTATCTCTCACAGCACAAAGAAATAACTTCACCTCATCTATCATTGACAAAAATGGGAAGTGAAAAATAATGAGGTGGAACTTCAATAAAAATAATTTTTAAATTTTCGATATTATTTTGTCAGCACAATGTATTAATATTTCTTGAAAAAAGTCATCCTCAAAAATTTAGTATATTTCTGAAACACTTTGGAATAATAGTTATAATTAATTATCTCTTTCCACGTTCTTTCTATAAGAACTTGCAATATTACTTTAATTTGTTTATCTAAATTTGGAAGTGGTTAGTGTTGTAACTATCAAATGCACGGAAAACCAGACCTTGACCCTGAACTACTAATAAAAAACTTAATTTTTGCCCCATTAAACATATTAATTTCTTTATAAGTTATGCAAGCTTATGTCTTCTTCATTTCACATCAAATGCCTTTTTTCCGAGCTTTTATACATATTTAACATAAATGATGGGCGAAGTTCAGCAACTTTTCCAAGGTTTTCCTTCCGCCTGCTATTAAATGAATCAATGAAAGGCTCCCTATTTTTAATGAATGAGTCTTTCAGGAGATCTGTTATCCAAACATTATAGAGTGAATAATAAAGCTAACCTTTAAATGTCTTCTAACCTGTACACTATGGATAAAGCTGAGAAGAAGAAATTTTTAAGAAAGTACAAGGGCAATAGTAAATTTCTGACATGAAATAAAGGACGTAAATCTAAATTTGTAATTTATTATTGCCATATTTATTAAATGCCAGTTTGCCTAGAACTAGTTGAAAAACTTTCGAACGTAAAATTTTGCAGGGGAATTGTAAAGAATTTCAAAGTCGAGTAAAGGTATGTTTATGAAACATAACAAAAGCCATTTTTAAACTCACCAGTGTCATTCATAATTATTCAGTTAGACAATCAAAAGAAAATTCTAGAACTGAAAACAATAGCTGTGCAGCGATTTGTTTTCTAAAATATCGCAGACTTCTCTTGAAGATAATACATTACCTTGCATATGTCTACACATTTTTACATCACAAAACCCTGCATTTATCCAGATTAGTACATTCCTTCGAGAAAGGAATGTAAACAAATAGACATATCTAAAAATGTGGCATAAACTTTAATTACAATGCAACGAAGATCTGTTGCGCAAACAAGTCCCATTTAAATAGAATTAACTTTGCCAGAAACTGAAGATGATTTCAAAAACAGCTGGAGAGGAACAATCGCCTTTATCATCTGTTGTCATCCAGTTTATGCAACATCTAAAAACATCTTTTTCTTTGTCTGCCGATGTAATGCAATTATAGAACAGAATTACAAGCATGTAGTTAGACAGATATATTGCCTAAAGGTTTCTAAATAAATATTTCTTTTTAATAAAGAAATTCAGTCTTGTGTACAAGAATTACAGCCCATCCAAATAAAAATTGAAAGAACTTATCCTAATGCAAATGAGAGAATTTTATTTAATTCTTATTTATTGAGTTTTAATCATTATATATTGTGACACCTGATATAGAAAGGCTTGTTTGTGATAAAGTTCGATCGATTCTACGCAGTAGCTTTTGGTTGGTGCCCTTTCAAATATGGAAAGTGAAAAGCAGCATTTTTGGCATATTTTACATTTTTACAATGGAAAAGGTAAAAATGCTGTTCACGCAAGAAAAAAATTTTCCAATGTGTATGGAGAAGGTGTATTAACAGAAGGCCAGTGGCAAAACTTATTTGCAAAATTTTAATCCGGCAATTTTGATCTTGAAGATGCACCACGTTCTGGAAGGTCAATTGAAGCTGATGCAGAGCGTAAGAATATGAGGAACCCCATATGTCGACCTTTAAATTTAATCTCTCAGCAAATTCACGAGTTGTTTTTCGCCGGTTTTCATCAATTAATGCCTTTATTGTGTCTTCAGATTCAACTGGCCTTCCAGAACATGGTGCATTATTTCTTACTTCTTGTAAATATCTATAGTTAAAACGACTTTTCGTTTTTCATGTTCTTCGTACTTCGCACTTTCGCGTTGACATTTCAAATTCCACCACACACCATGTTACGAAAATTTCTACTTTTGCCATGATTTGTGTCTCCTTGAAGGTGTACCCTATCAATTACTTTTCATTCTGTGTATGAGCCTGCGCAGATTAAGCTCAGTTCGGAAGCAATTAAGGCGAGATTCACAGAGTATTCACAGAGTAGAGTATTTTTCTGAGCTTTCTGTTCGGTGATTATTGCTTTAGGCTTTTCTTAGAGAGAAACTTTTAGCGATATGCTGCGCTCTTCCCATGTTGAGAATTTCACTTTGTGTCTGTTTTGATTTTGGACTATTTACAGCTTTATACACTGATCAAACAATTAGGGGATATTATGATATAAAATACGGATGTTGAAACGTTTAGTTAGCTAATGTAGGATCCATGGGTGATATGAACTATTAGGAAATAAAATTAAGCCCGGAATAAAAAATAATTATATTTCATTCTCATTTTTTTGTCGGAAAACAGGTATATTTGTGCACCTTGCACCTAAAAAAAGGGGGCGGGACAGTTCTATATCTCTTGTTCTAATAGGCCGGTTGACGAAATTTAACTTGCGTTTTTCATGCCTCGAAACTGCGACTTAGGATATATATTAGATTTATATATAGCATAGTTCTAACATAGGTATTTGGACATAAAATTGGACTTTTTCTGACATAGCATATCGATTTTTTTCCATATTTGATTCGACGACTCAAATTATGCCAAAGTGCCTTTTAAAAATCACAGTAGGTTTTAAAAAAATTAGGGTTCAAATGTTCAGCTCCTTAATAATAATTGAATTTGTTATATATTTATTGATATCCTTTTTTATTAAAGTTACTTCAATCCTCCTTTCACATTCAAAATTTAGATTAAATCCAAATACACTTAGCAGACATTTTCTGATTTGTTCTAAAAATTTGTATTTTTTAGTAACTTTTATAAATTCTTCGAAGAAATTTTTGAGTTATAAACTATAAAATTTTTGCCATCATCTTAAAGTAGATGTACTTTTAAGCATATCTGCAAAACATTATTCTATTCAAAATTTCCTAAGATATACATGAATTTATATATTGGCGTGTTTTGAAAATTTACATGTTTGTTATAAGCGATAATAACTCCAAATGTGTTCTGCTTTAGATTACAACTTACCAATAAACGCTTTGTAGCAATTTTACGCAATTTGTTAAAATTATTTGAAAGAATGACTAATGCACCTTCTCTTTCGATAGTGCATAATGAAAGGGTAAGGAAAATAGGTTACAATAAATTAATATTTCGCCAAATAAATTACTCTTGGTGCGAACTGAAAAAATGCGCCAATATGAATTTTTAAATTATTCTGTAAGTTCCTCATCTATTTTACAAAATTTAACATTTAGGCATGCGTTTAGTCATAGAATCGAAATGTGGAAAAATTCGATATCCAGTTTCAGAAAAAGTCCGATTTCGTATCAACTTACCTATGTTAGAACAGTGCTAAGTACTGCTTTCGAGACATAAAAAACGTAAGTTAAATTTCTTCAGTCGTCCCAGTAGAACGGGTGACATAGAACTGCCCCACCCGTTTTTAGGCAGAATGTACATGCTACAAAAAAGAACATAACACATTATTTCTTGGATAAAAATGAGTTTTAATCCGGCGGGAGGGGAGAGACTAACAAGAGGCCAGAGGCTAATACCGAAGATGTTAACGTCTGACCATGGAGCGTTGAATCAATGAAGTTATCGAGGAGGGACTGTGATATTCTCTGCTACTCTTAAAAGAAGAGTGGTTACCAGCTGCTGAACTATTTCTGGACGTGATAAACGATTAGCAAACCTTCTCTCTAGAATGTCCCAAACAATTTCGACGATTCGATTGACGTCTAGGAAACATAGCTTGTAATCCGTTTTAAGGATTCTTTGTCAAAAGGGAGCTTACCACTAATTAAAAGGAAGTATCCACAATGTGGCCTAGTTTCATCATCCATGGGAATAAATCCACGTCTGCTATAATTCAAGGGAGCACAGCGGTCTAAAGATTTATACCTATATCGCTGAGCTGTCAGTAGTTCATTTCTGATGATGTACAGAATGATTTAGCTATTAATCCAGGTACTTCACTTCGCTTTCTCAAATCGGAAAATCAATTACCCAAAAGCAGAATTATCTTGAGTGCCACACTCTTTACAAATGATAAGCCGTTTATTGGCAAGTTGTAATCTAAAGCAGAACTCGTCTGAGAAGAGAAAATTTCTCCCTTCCTTTCGTCTCCATCTGAGCTAGTGAAATGCCGTTTGAAAATTCAAATCTGTTTGTATGGATATAATTTAACTGAAAATCCTAATCTCTTTTAATAAGTAAGGCTCTTTAATTATCAGATTAACGTATTTTGCTAGTTTTCTCCAGTTCATCCTGATTTGAGAAATACAGGGATTGAATAAATGTTTAAGAGAATATAAATGACAATACGAAAATGCATCCAAACGTAGGAATGCGAGAGTTTGTGCTTAGCGATCTTTGCCTCATTGCCTGAGTGGAATTCCACAACAAGCGCGTTATCTAGACTTAAATTTATTTCACTATTAGTGTTCTTTGATTACTAAATATTATAATCAAGCCGTTTGAAACTTACGTAGACATGCTGCTTCATTAAACGCTTCACCATAAATTTTATAATGCAGATGATAGAATGCAGTCTAACATTTGCTTGGAAGTTACAAAAGCTAATAGCATAACGACTAAAAATTTAAGAAGATATTAATTTTTAAGACGGAAAATACAAGTACTTTATTTAAAAATAGTTTCCTTTTGGTCATTTTTTTTGTATTCCTTAACTAAAGCGTCCACCGTTTTATACAGATACCCACATTCTACGGGCAACATGGTAACGCGCTGTTAAAGAAATACAAATCATAGGGCTACTATCATACACACCAATACTATGCAGTCGGTTTCGGACAGCCTGACTTGAAATACAGGTGCCAGTAGCTCTCAGAAAGTGTTATTGCAAAAAGGTCTTATTCATACTGTGGCTTCTTCTTCTCACTGCTATTAAATACCAGGCTTCAACTTATATTGTTGTGCATACCTGGTACTTTTCCTGGTTTTCTTCCAACGTTTTCGAAGTCCCGAAATGACACTACAAAGGCTTCCGCTGCAATGAGTTGCAGTGGAGTTGCTGTTCTAAATGACAGATGGCTCTTCAAGTTATGCATTCAGCTAAATCATGCTGATGAGATATCGTATTAACTGCTACAAAGCATTTAAAGTATACAAATTGTTTCTAGTCTCCTCTTACATGAAGAATGGTAGAGATCCCTTTTCACTTTTTATCGAAAACTCGAAATTCAAAGGTTCACAGTTTATTTGACTCTCATCAACTAAACTGTGACTTTTTGAGGTCACAGACAAAATTTGCATATTCCGAAGCTTGTAAAAATAATAATTTTCTTTTCTATTTTCTTTCATGGTGGTTTAAAGGCTATTCTTTCATATGGTTGTTTCATACCGAACTCATAATATCCCCTCATTTTTAGCAGGTACCTAGTTTGACCGGAAGGAGTTATTTGTTTCTAGAGGAATTTAGTTTCAAGGTCTTCCTGTTTCATTTGCCTCTTATGGAAGAAGACAGCATTAATGTGAGTACAGTTACAGACGATTCATTTTGCAAAGACGAGCTATATGTTTAGCTGTACATTTTGCAAAGACGAGCTATATGTTTAGCTGTACATTATTTGTTTCTAGTGGAATTTAGTTTCAAGGTCTTCCTGTTTCATCTGCCTCTCATGGAAGAAGACAACATTTATGTGAGCACAGTTACAGACGATTCATTTTGCAAAGACGAGCTATATGTTTAGCTGTACATAACATAATTTCAGCTCTCTGTGATTCTTTTAAATTGAATTTCCCTTTTATTAGCTCGCCATATTGCAAGAGTACAGTATCTTAAACTATGTTATATAAAATAAGTGTTTAAAGACGGATTATTGCTCCTGGTAAATTTTTCTTTACACATCTGGCTGTCAGCACTTTCGTTTTGAATTAATTAAAATAAATACATAAATTTTCGGCCATGGAATTTAAAGCTCTTAGATGTCAGTTGTATATTCTAAAGTTATTAAGGATGTTTCGCAGATATCTTAATGCGTTTCGAAATTAGGAATACATTTTTAAAAAAAAGTCTGAGTGTGAAGTCGGAAAAAAGAACTGAGATTTAAGTACTAATTAAACTGAAGTATTATAATAGCTTTGAAGGATTTTTTTTAAATCCAAGCAGAATTAACTTAAATATAAATTCTTCTGAGTCCTGTACTTTACTGCAACAAAGCCTTCCGAGGAAAAGATCATGAAATTTCCGAAAAAATATTGGCTTGAACCACAGAAAAAGATTTAGCAATGAATGAAGGGAAAAAAATTCTAACCACAAAAGGAAGTTCTTCCGTTTAAGGCAGACTATCAGCAATCAAGGACACGTATCCCACCCGCATAATTTCATAATTATCAATGTTAAATTACACAACCTGTCGATTACTAAATGCTGCACGCGATGAAAAATAAATAAACATCCTGCTGAAAGTGATGTCAAGGTTTATGTAAATTTATGAACTGAAAACTGACATTTTCAATGTGTTTTCTTGAACTGTAAACAACGAAAAACCTTCTGCCAGATAATCCTATGTTAAACAAAGGACAAAATTCCTAAAAGTATAATACTAATACTTTTTTAATTCGATTAGAAGAGTATTACAATCTGTAATTTTATGATTACAGCGAGAGTTTGTTTAGTATTAATGTGAGGGAAAATGCAATTCTAGAATAAATATTACATGAGAGAACTATTTACATTAACATATTTTTTAAAATAACAGCAAAACATCATTTATTGGAACTATGCGGCGTAACGTATTCCATGTATGATCTCACCGATCAAAGAAAACAATGAATAGTTGCTTTAAAATTTTAAATTAAACGGATTTGTTAAAAAACGCTGAGGCAGAAATTATGTGCATTTTGCCTACTTGCATTAACTTATATCCTCCGAGAACACGTATTAGATGACGGAAAGTATGTGGATGTGGTATCGTAGCACTAATCTGACTACACAAGACGGGAATATGACTGAAATTTGTACTAACCATTTCTCCTCGACTTCTAGATGGCAGTTTAGAATCAAACTATTATATGTGTTAATTAATGCATATGCAAAATTAACAACATGCAAACCGAAGTTTATAACCCAAGATTGAGACAAACCTATGCACCTCCTTTAATTTGAGTGTTTCCCTTTTCTTTTTTAAAAATAATCTGTGTCATGTGATTCTTGCAGAACGGGAATGAAGCAGGCATTTATGTAAAGGCTTCAGCTAACAATGATTTCAGTGTGAAAACGAAACATTTTACCACTCAATTAAATCACTACGAACTCAAAATTCCTCTTAAACACGTTACATTTTCAATTTCTCGCTTCGGATATTGCCAACTTGTTGCTGCCTACTGCTGGCATTCTCTTCAAATATATTTTTTAAATGCAGAAGGTATCGACATAGATTTTAGCTTAAACCTCCTTAATAGTATTTATTTATTTTAAGGAGTCTGCCTTAAATAACAAATCTGTAAGTTTTTTAAAGCAGTATGATAATCTTGATTTCAGTTAAAATTCAATGACTCCATATAAGAACAGGGAAAGTGGATATAATATAGTGATATATCTTTTTAAAATTTGATTTGGTTAGCTTAGGTTATAAAAACATAACGCAGCTTCATTTTATATAAACTGACTTTTCATTAATTTACTATGCAAGTCGTAGGAAGTATTTCTGTTTATATATAACAAAAGAGTTACCAGAAGTTCTAATTTGCTTAATAATAGTTAGGATCTCCTTCCATCCATGGTCCCCACGTAGACATTACTGTACTGACATTTTTCTCAACATGAACAGAGATCTTACAGACTGAAGGGTGTTCTTCAGTATGTAAGTCTTCAGGCGGTTATTGCGCTTTTCGCTGGCTTAAAAAATGTTTGTCAAAGAGAATAAAGAAATGTTAAAATCGCCCATAATGGCATTTGTTTTATATGCACAAGCTGTCATCATTAACAACTACGCATCTATATACATGCCTTCAATATACCAAATCAGTTGTTTCTTCGCAAATATATTCTTTATATTTCTGTTCACATCTCTTGTCTATTTCTGTGCAAAATATACAATCCTATTGGTATTCAGGACTCATTATTTGCTCGAAATATTTCCTAATTAATATTAAGAGAACAAATACATTGAGCAATGAAACTGAAGATTTTCCTTTTCGGTTCCAAGCAGCATTTCTCAAACTTCGTAAGTTCGAGGACACCTTTCACGCAGTTTCATTTTGCCGAACTCTTAATCATTAAATCAGTACAATATAAGAAGTTTTCAGATGCACAAGTTATTTATATATAATTGCACAAGTTACACTGCTATTTATTGAACCTGCAACACTAAAACACTATTCTTGCCTAGGCAGAATCCATAGTCCTGCTGCTCGTGTCATTGGTTTTTCTCGTATTTTGAGAACATGAAGTCTTAATCCTCACTTATTTTCAATGGCTCTCTTCGTATTTTTCAATTTTTGTATGTCGAGGATCCGATATGTCATTTATTTCTTTTAAAGCCTAGATATTTAGGTTCCTTCACTATTTTAATCAATTTGATATTTAGATATACTCCTTCCGATCGCATATATAGTAAAAGTTTAGAATTTGTTTTTGCCCAAAATTATGATATACATTGACACCTGTGATTAACACTGAGTTAGTCTTAAGTGTACAAATGGACTTCAGTGATGAGGAAACTAACATTTTTCAGGGCCTTTTGTGAACACACTAAAGTAGCTGGTAATTGCTGATCAAAATAAAGAAACTTCCTTAACCTCGGTTAACTGTTAAGAATAATCCTCACATTTCCGTCTTATACATTTACCTTATCCTCACATTACCGTCTACATTCCGTCTACATTACACTTTCCGTCTACATTCAAAAAAAAAATTTTTTTTAAAGGAACATCAACACCAATATAATAACTTCACTGTAGTATTTTTGAGCCATTTCTCAAACTCTAGACACAGTCAAACGTGTTAATCCACCCTCAACGTTTTTTGCAGCGCCATGCTTCATCTGGTGAATTCTGGTCTTCTTTCAACTGCAATAACTTTTGTAATATGCCATTACACTGCTCAATAGTTAATTGTTTTAATTTCGTTTCAGCGCACTTATATTATTACCATGAGTATTTCCTATTTTGTACACAGAGCTTGAATAACAGTAGGAGTAATCAAATATGGTACTCGCACAATTTCATACACCGAGCCGCCGAGATCTGCCCAGGCACAGACTTTTCTGTCTGAATTTTGCGGGAGGTGTCAAAATCAGAATAGATTATCCCTTCCCATGTCACCACCAGCCAAATATATCTCAGTTGTGTGCCAGCGTTTAAATTTTTACATGAGAAAATTTTATTATAATTCTTTATTTACGCTTCATTAATATTTACAGCTTTTTCAAATATATATAACATTTTGGGATAGAGGGAGTTTAAAGAATCACGAGATCGCTACCTCTCATGATTCCTTGTGTTAATTTATTAAATGTCTCCGTTCTGAATTTTGTTGAGAATATGGTTAACAGGAATTATTTGCATAAGTTGTTGAATAATTGGTAAATAGTTAGTTTTACTACGGGAAAAATCTATTTATCTTTTTTATGGAAGAACCTAATCCCTTGAATCTTCATAATCGTTATTCACAATTTTACACTTTGTTTTTCGAAATTTTGCATTTTAAAATTTTACATGGTATATTTTGCATTGAAGATGTTGAAACAATTGTATTATTTATTCAACAGAGTTCAGATCCCGTTTCCTAGAAAGAAAAATAAAAAGGCACTTTTCGCCTAATCCTGTATTATTAAAAGCTTATATAATGTGAAGTAACATAACTTTGAATGATGCAGTGCTATTTAAAGAAAAATACGACTAAGCTTATTTGAAATAGAGCAAGTTCCGGAAAGAACAAAAGCCGTGAGACGAGAAATATTGATCAGAATCTCTTCACGCAGTCCTTTGAGAGATACTTTAAATGCAGATACTTTAAATGCAGAGGATAAAAATACACCACTTTCGATTTTAAAAGATGCTGCATTCAGGTTTTTGTTGCTAAGCATTTTACCGGAGAAAGCTCATAAAACTTACTTCTATTCCTGGATTGGAGAATATAATAAAAATAATAAAACTACATTCTAAAAACCTTTCCTTTTTTAGAAATTTAATTATTTGCGTAGCATAATACTCAATTCGTTTTTGTATTTATATTACAAATAATATTTGCATTATGCATTTATCTAGAATAAAAGCTACCTGTTTGAAATTATAAACTAAGATATCACAGTTTTCACAATTATTCCTTTTTGTCAACATCTTACATTAAATTCGACGTATGTTAAATTAACGTAACTTGATAGTAAATATACACATTACGCAAGATAAAATTCCATATTTAATCTGTATTAGTCCCTTAATAATAAGTAAGTTTGCAAGCCATCTAAGAAAACTGAATATTGATATCATGAACTAAGAAAAGACAGGAAGAGATAGAAAAATGTATGCGAACACTTAACATGCATCAGAAATGTTAAACATATGGTGCTTTGGTACCTTTAAAATGTTTACAGCATTGCAATTTTATTGTTGAACTGTATGTGGCATAAGGCGAAGAAAAATTATGCTTATTAAAGCAAGATAGACAAAAATAAATGAGTTAGCAGGAGTAAGTGCAGCAGCAGCACACTGGTAGACTGCGATTCAGTGAGAGTGTAAAACACCCTTAACAAACTCTTTTGGGCGATCGTTAAAATCTGAATCTTTTCAGATTTTGCTTCTAAAAAATGTTAATTAATAATTTTAGGACAAAACGATATAACTGCCGCCGCTTTTATAGTAGCAAATAATGGGACATAAAAATATGTTTCACTTTGAGAATTTCTGAAACAGTGCTGTAGTACAGAATGCACGATTAATTAAGAGCATAATTTTTGGCTTGGTGCGATATATACGCAGCTGTTAAGACTTTGTAAGTTTTGATAAATTTATTTTTGTGTCATAGAATTACATATTATTTACAATTATGCTAATGATATATTCGTTCGTTAGCTACAATTTATTCTACAAATTTACAATTTCTTATTCTCACGAATATTCTACGTAAAAAAGGCTTTTGAAAATAAATTATTGATTTTTTAAATTAGAAAGCAATATATTGTTTTGAATATGGAGCTATAACACTTGTTTTGCCATGCGTCTTGTTATAACTGTCAAACTATTCATTATTTGCAGAGTAAATCATTAAAAGGATTGTCAGTGTACCTGTTCATTTAATGATTACTTCCACTATGTTAATATTACTTAGGAGATGAAAAAATAAATCACTTTCTGAAGTAATAAAGTACTCCCACGCTTTTAGACATTAAAATTAATTTCATACCACTGAGCATCCGTGCTCCTTAACTAAAAAGGTTTAGATAAAATATATAAAATTCGCTTCATATAATAGCGTACAATGTAATCAATTTATTTTCCATTGTGAATTGCTATTAATAACTCTGAATTTCCAGGAAATGCTTTTCCGTTTTTCCTTTGAGAGTTCCGTAGATTATGTTTTAAAGTAATCTCAATAAACATATATTGATTAAAACTATTGTTGCCTGGAATCATCTCTTTTGGTTTGCTTTATAACAGTCTACCTTCTGAAAGGTTGTAGCCGTTCCTCAATAGACACTAATGCCGGCTAGCTTTAAAAGGATTTATTAACAGAGCACACAGGAACGGTTACAAACAAAAGAAATATACATAAAAATGAAACATAAACGAAATGGAACATCAAACATTGAGAATAACATAACATAGTAAGCTATCATCATGGCGGCTGGAGGTCGACTGACGTTTTTTCATATCGCCACGAGATGGCGTTTAAATAAAATAGTTCGGTTACAGTTCATGAGTTCATGGCGTGAATAAAATAGTTCAATTACACTTAAATAGGTCTGTTACATCCTCCCCCTCTGACTTCGTAGACGTCTCGGCAAGAAGTCAGGAACTGACATTTGTCTACTTTGTGCAGCGAGCGGAGAATCAGATGGACGGGCTCCAGTTTGACAAGGAGTAGATTTTGCGTCACCAGCACCTTGTGCAACAGGTGCAGATTCGGATGGTATTACACGTTTCGGGCGTCCTCTTTTCTTTAAGGGAACCACTGGAATTACACGAGCTGAGTTTTGCTTATTTCGATCTTGATATGGTTTCAAGGCTGAAACATGATACTTGCCGAGAATTTTGTCTGGTTCATGAGGATCGGCAATATCATAAGTGGTTGGAGATCTTGTAGTCACTATCACATAAGGACCATCTCTCTTGGGCATGAATTTAGCAGTTTTCTTCAGTGGACCTTTGCTAATTGGGTGGAGGGTGACCCAAACTTTATCTCCAGGAACGAATTTCGGTGTTTCTCTTCGTTTTTTGTCAGCATATCGTTTCTGCTTATCTTGATGCATTTCGACTCTTTCTCGTACCTGTTGTACATTTCTTGCAAAACGTTTCAAATATGGTGTAATTTCGGGAACAAAATTATCGTTCTCAATTATGGCTTTTATATCATGCTTTACATCATCTAAGGTTCGTAACTCTCGTGCAAATTGAAGAAAAGAAGCAGAATGTCCAGTTGAATCACATTTGGCTGTATTCAAAGCAAACCTTATTAATGGCAGTTTATCCTTCCATGACTGATGGTCGTTACCAACAAGTATTGCTAAACGTGGTTTCAGATCTCTATTCTTCCTTTCAACTGGGTTATATTGTGGGTGATAGACAGGAGTAAGACTTTGATCAATGTTCAAGATATAGCATAGTTGTTGCATAACAGCACTAGTAAACTGGATACCATTATCACTGATTATTTTCCTGGGTAACCCAAATCGAGAGCGACTTCCTCCAAAAGAATAGTGGCACATTCTCTGGCCGTGGCTTCCTTTAAAGCAAATAGTTCTGTCCACTTCGTAGCACAGTCCTGCATAATAAAAATCCATTTTTCACCAGACGGTGTTTCAGGAAGGGGACCGAAAAGATCAATTGACAAGGTCTCGAAACGTTGAGCATAGACTGGAGTTTGAAGTAAGCCAGATGGCTTTTGATTAGTGGCTTTATAACGACAGCATTCGAGACAGCTTTTGACATATTCTGCTATATCCTTTCTCATTCCAACCCAGTAGTATCTTTTTGCTATTCGATAAAATGTTCCTTCAGATCCATAGTGACCGGCCATTGGCGAATCATGATATTCTTTCAAGATTTCTGCTTTTCTTTTTTGAGGTATAACTAGTTGAGCTTCTTCCTCTTCTGAATCAGGGGAATATCGGTACAAAACTCCTCTGTTCATAACGTAGCCTCTTCCAGTCCAAGTTGCACAGTCTGCTTCTTTCTCTGGACTCTCAAAAGTTTCGATGATCTTCCGAAGATCATCATCTTCCAGCTGTGATTGTCTTCATTCTGCAGGGCTAATAGTAGGGATTTCGACAGAGACAGCACATACTTGACAAGTATCTGTACTTGAGTGTTCACAAATAGGACGAGACAATAGATCAGCAATAAAGTTCAATCGTCCAGGAATGTAATTGATAGTCAGATTGTAGGATTTGATTTTTAAGGCCCATCTTGCGAGCCTACCAGTTGGTGACTTTAAAGGCATCAGCCATTTCAATGGTTGGTGGTCAGAGGTGATTGTGATAGACTGGCTTTCAACATATTCTCTAAATTTGTTGAGTGCCCATACTACTGCTGAGGCTTCTTTTTCTATGGTGGAATAGTTTCGTTCTGATGCAGTCAGCAAGCGGCTGGCATATTCTATAGGGTGTTCTTCATTTTTCTCCCCTTGTAGCAACACTGCACCAATGGCTACATTGCTAGCATCTGTGCGAATGATAAAAGTGATAAAAGGCTTCGTTCCATCAGCTTGCTTCAGAATCGGCGGGCTAATTAATTTGGATTTCAGCTCTTGGAAAGCATTTTCTTGTTGTGCTTCCCACTTCCACAGCGCTTTCTTCTTTGTTAAATCCGTTAACGGTTTGGCTATTTGAGAAAAATTTGGAATATATCGACGATACCAGGAACACGTTTGTACGAACGATTGGACTTGCTTAACAGTTTTCGGCGATGGCATGTCTGCAATGGCAGCAGTCTTGTGCGGATCAACAGCTATACCATGCTTAGTAATGTAATGCCCTAAATATTTCACTTTTTCACAACAGAAGTGGCACTTCTCACGATTAGAATTGAGCTTGAATAACGATAGACGTTGGAAAACTTGTTCTAAGTCAGAAAGGTGCTTTCCGAAGCTAGATGACAGCACGATGATATCATCTAAATATGTCAAAGCAAACACATTATTAAGTCCAGAACGGAACCTATCTATCAATCTAGAAAAAGTGGCAGGAGCGTTTCTCAATCCGAAGGGCATTCGGGTAAATTTATATGTACCAAAAGGGCAAACAAAAGCAGTCTTATTTTGATCTTCTTCAGCTACTCTCACCTGACGATAACCGGATCTCAAATCAATAGTTGACATATAAGGTGTCGGTTTTGCTTCACTCAACAAATCATCTATACGTGGCAAAGGATAAGTGTCTGGAACGGTTTGAGCATTTAGGTTACGATAATCAATGCATAACCGTACTTTTCCATTTGCCTTGGGAATCAGAACCACAGGAGAGGCATAGGGGCTTTCACATTCTTTTATGATACCTTGTTTTAGAAGGGAATCAAGTTCCTTTTTCAACAGTTCTTTCTTACTTGGGCTCATCCGATATGGAGGGACTGAAACAGGGGGGCTGTTTCTTGTGTTAATATAGTGTTCAATGAATGGAGTGGCTTCTACCCCTACTTTGAAGACAGTGTGATATTTGTTAAGCAATGCATCAGTTGCAAGCCGTTGGGCTGTAGTTAATTGTCGTCCTTCATTTTCTCGTAGTTGGCAGTTGTTTACAACAACTGGGGTTTCTTCCAGTACTTGGGATTGATGAGGTTTCACGAAGCTATATTTTCTTCGAGGTTCATCAGAAAAGTTCCACCTGTTTTCAGCAATATTTAAAACAATTTTAGCTTTTTGAAGAAAGTCAATTCCTAACAGAGTCGAGTTATTTTTGGCATCAGGCAACACAAGGAGCGGAGTTTTGAACTCTCTACCTTCGAGAAGAATAATTTGTTCGGTGCGAAGTACCTCTTTTTCAGATACCAAACCATCAGCGAAAGACACCTCTAGTGTTGTCTTTTCAAATACTGCATCTTGTTTCTGCAGAATATGATAGAGGGATTCACATGCGATTGAGTGACTAGCACCACTGTCGGCGAAAGCTGTGCCGGAAACACCACCAATACTAATTCGAAATACAGCAGTCCGAGGGGAAAATAAACAGGATCGGATTTGGATAGTGCCAAAATTTGATGAATTTGAAGTCTTTGGGGGGTTACAGTCTTTACATTTAGACTTGATAAAACCAGTTTTTCCGCACCCATAGCATGTTAAAGGAGGTCGCGTTCCTTCTGTTTGTTGCTGACCACGATTTAAAAAGGTTTTATGAGTTCCCTGTATGTCACTTGTTCGATTTTCTACTTTGTGTTTGGATGGATTAGTCGGTTTTTAAGAATAGTTCCGCCTGCCAGGAAGTTCAGTTTTATAGTTCGTATTTTTAACACGTACAGCTTCATAATCATCCAATTTCTGTACTAATTCAGATGAACTCTTTATTTTTTACCAAGTATCAATAAAATGCTCCTTAACGTCACTACTGACTCTTCTTTTAAGCTGATCCGTCAGGACCAAGTCTTTGAGTGATTCAAAGTCTGTAACATCGAGACTATGAAGCCACTCTTCGAGATAATTGTTTAATTCGTAAGCAAAATCTTTCCACAAGGACCCAGGGTGTTTTTGGTGTGTAGTAAGTTTAATTCGAAATGATTCAGCATTTAATTTGAATCTTTGTAGCAGAATCTTCTTGATGTAAGAATAATCTTCTAATTTGTATTTTGGTTCTCTTAAAATAATTTGCGAAATGTCTATAGGCAGAAGAGGTAGGAGATGAGTGATGTAATCTATTTGCTTTATATTAACTTTCTCACATTGTCTTTCAAAAATTTGCAGGTAGGTTGCAATGTCAGAAGTTCCTGTAAATTTAGGGATTAGGTGTTGAATATTTGTTCCAATAGCTGCATTTGAAGCAAAGGCGGCATAGTTAGGGTTTGAGCTAGCAGCTGCCAGGTTTAATTTTAAACGTTCCAATTCTAATAAAAGTTCTTGTTCTTTTCTTTGACGTGTCTCCAGATCGTTGCTTTCACGTTGTTTTTGTTGTCTAGTTTCGATTAAAGTTTCCAGAAGATTCCTGGTAAAAGCCTCATCATAAGTGTCAGAACTGACAATAAGATCTTTAAGATCTATTACTCGCATAGTGTCGTTTACAGTGAAACCCAGTTCTGCAGCGAGAGTTTTTAAATCCTCTTTTCGTGCTTTGGCAAGGTAAGCCATAATTATATGAGAGGTCAGGGGGGAGGGAAAAGATGAAGTTGAATTTGTTGTTATTTCGATTTTATTCACAATACAGTATTTTAGAATTAATAATTATACCTTTAAGTAAAATGTATATACCCCTATTAAACAACATGTATGAATGTAAACAATGTTACTCGTACATTTATATACCACTATTAAACAGTATTTATAAATGTAAACAATAATACTCACAGAGTTTATTATTTCGGAGTCGTAAATATATCATAAAATGCCCTCATAAATTCAACTTGTATCAAGAAAATAACATATAATAAATTGCTCAAAAATTGTTTACTACTTAGCAAAACATACAAAACATACATAAATGTCTTACCATAAGCTTTTATATTTAAGCTGAATTCTTCGAAATCTTAATCTTAACAAAATATTAAGCTGATTAAGCAACACACACTTAGTAACTCTTTCGCTTCAAGAAATATTTTCAGGACATGCATTCATTAAAGGAAAACAATCGTATTTTCTTAAAGTATTATACTATAATCATTTTCTCAAAATGTTCGTTGAAAGATAAATCAACAAATAGAATATTTTATTTTATGTAGAATAAAACATTTAATAAGGAACAACAGCACTCAAAGGAAATAAAAATAATAAAACATTTGACGTAAACACATCATAAATCATCGCTAGTCTAAACATTTCCGCGGGGGGAAAACATCTGCTGCTGTATGTCAGAATCAAAACTAATAAATTCTAATGAACAACGTCCATGAATATATTCAAACTTTAACATCAAAACAAGTATTCAGTGAAACAATATTATTCACAAATTAATTTACTATGCGCATTAACATTTTAAAATAACAAATTACAATTCAAGAAATAACGTTTGGTTAACAGAAAGCCGTTTGCTTTCGTTTAATACTCTTATGTAGTATCAATAAATGAGATTTCAGTAAAGAATTTACATTTGCTTTAAGAAGCAGCTTATAATAAATAATCAGTTTAAAAGAACTTTAAACTCAGATTAAACGATAATGTAAACGAAACTTATCTTTTCCGTTGAAATTGTCCAGTTGATGATTCGATGTGCTAGCAGCACGGTATGACAATTTTAATTCCAGAATTGGTTTCCAGAATATTTGACCAGTAGTCCACACCTGAAAAGAAACTGAGCCGACCTCCAGCAACTAAAAGTTAAATTCGGGAGTAAGAGCTTGTTAAAGCCAAACAGAAATTCTAAACATTTTGTTGCGCCATTTTGGATTCAAATTTAGTTGGGCGCCAATGTGTAGCCGTTCCTCAATTATACACTAATGCCGGCTAGCTTTAAAAGGATTTATTAACAGAGCACACAGGAACGGTTACAAACAAAAGAAATATACATAAAAATGAAACATAAACGAAATGGAACATCAAACATTGAGAATAACATAACATAGTAAGCTATCATCATGGCGGCTGGAGGTCGACTGACGTTTTTTCATATCGCCACGAGATGGCGTTTAAATAAAATAGTTCGGTTACAGTTCATGAGTTCATGGCGTGAATAAAATAGTTCAATTACACTTAAATAGGTCTGTTACATCCTCCCCCTCTGACTTCGTAGACGTCTCGGCAAGAAGTCAGGAACTGACATTTGTCTACTTTGTGCAGCGAGCGGAGAATCAGATGGACGGGCTCCAGTTTCACAAGGAGTAGATTTTGCGTCACCAGCACCTTGTGCAACAGGTGCAGATTCGGATGGTATTACACGTTTCGGGCGTCCTCTTTTCTTTAAGGGAACCACTGGAATTACACGAGCTGAGTTTTGCTTATTTCGATCTTGATATGGTTTCAAGGCTGAAACATGATACTTGCCGAGAATTTTGTCTGGTTCATGAGGATCGGCAATATCATAAGTGGTTGGAGATCTTGTAGTCACTATCACATAAGGACCATCTCTCTTGGGCATGAATTTAGCAGTTTTCTTCAGTGGACCTTTGCTAATTGGGTGGAGGGTGACCCAAACTTTATCTCCAGGAACGAATTTCGGTGTTTCTCTTCGTTTTTTGTCAGCATATCGTTTCTGCTTATCTTGATGCATTTCGACTCTTTCTCGTACCTGTTGTACATTTCTTGCAAAACGTTTCAAATATGGTGTAATTTCGGGAACAAAATTATCGTTCTCAATTATGGCTTTTATATCATGCTTTACATCATCTAAGGTTCGTAACTCTCGTGCAAATTGAAGAAAAGAAGCAGAATGTCCAGTTGAATCACATTTGGCTGTATTCAAAGCAAACCTTATTAATGGCAGTTTATCCTTCCATGACTGATGGTCGTTACCAACAAGTATTGCTAAACGTGGTTTCAGATCTCTATTCTTCCTTTCAACTGGGTTATATTGTGGGTGATAGACAGGAGTAAGACTTTGATCAATGTTCAAGATATAGCATAGTTGTTGCATAACAGCACTAGTAAACTGGATACCATTATCACTGATTATTTTCCTGGGTAACCCAAATCGAGAGCGACTTCCTCCAAAAGAATAGTGGCACATTCTCTGGCCGTGGCTTCCTTTAAAGCAAATAGTTCTGTCCACTTCGTAGCACAGTCCTGCATAATAAAAATCCATTTTTCACCAGACGGTGTTTCAGGAAGGGGACCGAAAAGATCAATTGACAAGGTCTCGAAACGTTGAGCATAGACTGGAGTTTGAAGTAAGCCAGATGGCTTTTGATTAGTGGCTTTATAACGACAGCATTCGAGACAGCTTTTGACATATTCTGCTATATCCTTTCTCATTCCAACCCAGTAGTATCTTTTTGCTATTCGATAAAATGTTCCTTCAGATCCATAGTGACCGGCCATTGGCGAATCATGATATTCTTTCAAGATTTCTGCTTTTCTTTTTTGAGGTATAACTAGTTGAGCTTCTTCCTCTTCTGAATCAGGGGAATATCGGTACAAAACTCCTCTGTTCATAACGTAGCCTCTTCCAGTCCAAGTTGCACAGTCTGCTTCTTTCTCTGGACTCTCAAAAGTTTCGATGATCTTCCGAAGATCATCATCTTCCAGCTGTGATTGTCTTCATTCTGCAGGGCTAATAGTAGGGATTTCGACAGAGACAGCACATACTTGACAAGTATCTGTACTTGAGTGTTCACAAATAGGACGAGACAATAGATCAGCAATAAAGTTCAATCGTCCAGGAATGTAATTGATAGTCAGATTGTAGGATTTGATTTTTAAGGCCCATCTTGCGAGCCTACCAGTTGGTGACTTTAAAGGCATCAGCCATTTCAATGGTTGGTGGTCAGAGGTGATTGTGATAGACTGGCTTTCAACATATTCTCTAAATTTGTTGAGTGCCCATACTACTGCTGAGGCTTCTTTTTCTATGGTGGAATAGTTTCGTTCTGATGCAGTCAGCAAGCGGCTGGCATATTCTATAGGGTGTTCTTCATTTTTCTCCCCTTGTAGCAACACTGCACCAATGGCTACATTGCTAGCATCTGTGCGAATGATAAAAGTGATAAAAGGCTTCGTTCCATCAGCTTGCTTCAGAATCGGCGGGCTAATTAATTTGGATTTCAGCTCTTGGAAAGCATTTTCTTGTTGTGCTTCCCACTTCCACAGCGCTTTCTTCTTTGTTAAATCCGTTAACGGTTTGGCTATTTGAGAAAAATTTGGAATATATCGACGATACCAGGAACACGTTTGTACGAACGATTGGACTTGCTTAACAGTTTTCGGCGATGGCATGTCTGCAATGGCAGCAGTCTTGTGCGGATCAACAGCTATACCATGCTTAGTAATGTAATGCCCTAAATATTTCACTTTTTCACAACAGAAGTGGCACTTCTCACGATTAGAATTGAGCTTGAATAACGATAGACGTTGGAAAACTTGTTCTAAGTCAGAAAGGTGCTTTCCGAAGCTAGATGACAGCACGATGATATCATCTAAATATGTCAAAGCAAACACATTATTAAGTCCAGAACGGAACCTATCTATCAATCTAGAAAAAGTGGCAGGAGCGTTTCTCAATCCGAAGGGCATTCGGGTAAATTTATATGTACCAAAAGGGCAAACAAAAGCAGTCTTATTTTGATCTTCTTCAGCTACTCTCACCTGACGATAACCGGATCTCAAATCAATAGTTGACATATAAGGTGTCGGTTTTGCTTCACTCAACAAATCATCTATACGTGGCAAAGGATAAGTGTCTGGAACGGTTTGAGCATTTAGGTTACGATAATCAATGCATAACCGTACTTTTCCATTTGCCTTGGGAATCAGAACCACAGGAGAGGCATAGGGGCTTTCACATTCTTTTATGATACCTTGTTTTAGAAGGGAATCAAGTTCCTTTTTCAACAGTTCTTTCTTACTTGGGCTCATCCGATATGGAGGGACTGAAACAGGGGGGCTGTTTCTTGTGTTAATATAGTGTTCAATGAATGGAGTGGCTTCTACCCCTACTTTGAAGACAGTGTGATATTTGTTAAGCAATGCATCAGTTGCAAGCCGTTGGGCTGTAGTTAATTGTCGTCCTTCATTTTCTCGTAGTTGGCAGTTGTTTACAACAACTGGGGTTTCTTCCAGTACTTGGGATTGATGAGGTTTCACGAAGCTATATTTTCTTCGAGGTTCATCAGAAAAGTTCCACCTGTTTTCAGCAATATTTAAAACAATTTTAGCTTTTTGAAGAAAGTCAATTCCTAACAGAGTCGAGTTATTTTTGGCATCAGGCAACACAAGGAGCGGAGTTTTGAACTCTCTACCTTCGAGAAGAATAATTTGTTCGGTGCGAAGTACCTCTTTTTCAGATACCAAACCATCAGCGAAAGACACCTCTAGTGTTGTCTTTTCAAATACTGCATCTTGTTTCTGCAGAATATGATAGAGGGATTCACATGCGATTGAGTGACTAGCACCACTGTCGGCGAAAGCTGTGCCGGAAACACCACCAATACTAATTCGAAATACAGCAGTCCGAGGGGAAAATAAACAGGATCGGATTTGGATAGTGCCAAAATTTGATGAATTTGAAGTCTTTGGGGGGTTACAGTCTTTACATTTAGACTTGATAAAACCAGTTTTTCCGCACCCATAGCATGTTAAAGGAGGTCGCGTTCCTTCTGTTTGTTGCTGACCACGATTTAAAAAGGTTTTATGAGTTCCCTGTATGTCACTTGTTCGATTTTCTACTTTGTGTTTGGATGGATTAGTCGGTTTTTAAGAATAGTTCCGCCTGCCAGGAAGTTCAGTTTTATAGTTCGTATTTTTAACACGTACAGCTTCATAATCATCCAATTTCTGTACTAATTCAGATGAACTCTTTATTTTTTACCAAGTATCAATAAAATGCTCCTTAACGTCACTACTGACTCTTCTTTTAAGCTGATCCGTCAGGACCAAGTCTTTGAGTGATTCAAAGTCTGTAACATCGAGACTATGAAGCCACTCTTCGAGATAATTGTTTAATTCGTAAGCAAAATCTTTCCACAAGGACCCAGGGTGTTTTTGGTGTGTAGTAAGTTTAATTCGAAATGATTCAGCATTTAATTTGAATCTTTGTAGCAGAATCTTCTTGATGTAAGAATAATCTTCTAATTTGTATTTTGGTTCTCTTAAAATAATTTGCGAAATGTCTATAGGCAGAAGAGGTAGGAGATGAGTGATGTAATCTATTTGCTTTATATTAACTTTCTCACATTGTCTTTCAAAAATTTGCAGGTAGGTTGCAATGTCAGAAGTTCCTGTAAATTTAGGGATTAGGTGTTGAATATTTGTTCCAATAGCTGCATTTGAAGCAAAGGCGGCATAGTTAGGGTTTGAGCTAGCAGCTGCCAGGTTTAATTTTAAACGTTCCAATTCTAATAAAAGTTCTTGTTCTTTTCTTTGACGTGTCTCCAGATCGTTGCTTTCACGTTGTTTTTGTTGTCTAGTTTCGATTAAAGTTTCCAGAAGATTCCTGGTAAAAGCCTCATCATAAGTGTCAGAACTGACAATAAGATCTTTAAGATCTATTACTCGCATAGTGTCGTTTACAGTGAAACCCAGTTCTGCAGCGAGAGTTTTTAAATCCTCTTTTCGTGCTTTGGCAAGGTAAGCCATAATTATATGAGAGGTCAGGGGGGAGGGAAAAGATGAAGTTGAATTTGTTGTTATTTCGATTTTATTCACAATACAGTATTTTAGAATTAATAATTATACCTTTAAGTAAAATGTATATACCCCTATTAAACAACATGTATGAATGTAAACAATGTTACTCGTACATTTATATACCACTATTAAACAGTATTTATAAATGTAAACAATAATACTCACAGAGTTTATTATTTCGGAGTCGTAAATATATCATAAAATGCCCTCATAAATTCAACTTGTATCAAGAAAATAACATATAATAAATTGCTCAAAAATTGTTTACTACTTAGCAAAACATACAAAACATACATAAATGTCTTACCATAAGCTTTTATATTTAAGCTGAATTCTTCGAAATCTTAATCTTAACAAAATATTAAGCTGATTAAGCAACACACACTTAGTAACTCTTTCGCTTCAAGAAATATTTTCAGGACATGCATTCATTAAAGGAAAACAATCGTATTTTCTTAAAGTATTATACTATAATCATTTTCTCAAAATGTTCGTTGAAAGATAAATCAACAAATAGAATATTTTATTTTATGTAGAATAAAACATTTAATAAGGAACAACAGCACTCAAAGGAAATAAAAATAATAAAACATTTGACGTAAACACATCATAAATCATCGCTAGTCTAAACATTTCCGCGGGGGGAAAACATCTGCTGCTGTATGTCAGAATCAAAACTAATAAATTCTAATGAACAACGTCCATGAATATATTCAAACTTTAACATCAAAACAAGTATTCAGTGAAACAATATTATTCACAAATTAATTTACTATGCGCATTAACATTTTAAAATAACAAATTACAATTCAAGAAATAACGTTTGGTTAACAGAAAGCCGTTTGCTTTCGTTTAATACTCTTATGTAGTATCAATAAATGAGATTTCAGTAAAGAATTTACATTTGCTTTAAGAAGCAGCTTATAATAAATAATCAGTTTAAAAGAACTTTAAACTCAGATTAAACGATAATGTAAACGAAACTTATCTTTTCCGTTGAAATTGTCCAGTTGATGATTCGATGTGCTAGCAGCACGGTATGACAATTTTAATTCCAGAATTGGTTTCCAGAATATTTGACCAGTAGTCCACACCTGAAAAGAAACTGAGCCGACCTCCAGCAACTAAAAGTTAAATTCGGGAGTAAGAGCTTGTTAAAGCCAAACAGAAATTCTAAACATTTTGTTGCGCCATTTTGGATTCAAATTTAGTTGGGCGCCAATGTGTAGCCGTTCCTCAATTATACACTAATGCCGGCTAGCTTTAAAAGGATTTATTAACAGAGCACACAGGAACGGTTACAAACAAAAGAAATATACATAAAAATGAAACATAAACGAAATGGAACATCAAACATTGAGAATAACATAACATAGTAAGCTATCATCATGGCGGCTGGAGGTCGACTGACGTTTTTTCATATCGCCACGAGATGGCGTTTAAATAAAATAGTTCGGTTACAGTTCATGAGTTCATGGCGTGAATAAAATAGTTCAATTACACTTAAATAGGTCTGTTACATCCTCCCCCTCTGACTTCGTAGACGTCTCGGCAAGAAGTCAGGAACTGACATTTGTCTACTTTGTGCAGCGAGCGGAGAATCAGATGGACGGGCTCCAGTTTGACAAGGAGTAGATTTTGCGTCACCAGCACCTTGTGCAACAGGTGCAGATTCGGATGGTATTACACGTTTCGGGCGTCCTCTTTTCTTTAAGGGAACCACTGGAATTACACGAGCTGAGTTTTGCTTATTTCGATCTTGATATGGTTTCAAGGCTGAAACATGATACTTGCCGAGAATTTTGTCTGGTTCATGAGGATCGGCAATATCATAAGTGGTTGGAGATCTTGTAGTCACTATCACATAAGGACCATCTCTCTTGGGCATGAATTTAGCAGTTTTCTTCAGTGGACCTTTGCTAATTGGGTGGAGGGTGACCCAAACTTTATCTCCAGGAACGAATTTCGGTGTTTCTCTTCGTTTTTTGTCAGCATATCGTTTCTGCTTATCTTGATGCATTTCGACTCTTTCTCGTACCTGTTGTACATTTCTTGCAAAACGTTTCAAATATGGTGTAATTTCGGGAACAAAATTATCGTTCTCAATTATGGCTTTTATATCATGCTTTACATCATCTAAGGTTCGTAACTCTCGTGCAAATTGAAGAAAAGAAGCAGAATGTCCAGTTGAATCACATTTGGCTGTATTCAAAGCAAACCTTATTAATGGCAGTTTATCCTTCCATGACTGATGGTCGTTACCAACAAGTATTGCTAAACGTGGTTTCAGATCTCTATTCTTCCTTTCAACTGGGTTATATTGTGGGTGATAGACAGGAGTAAGACTTTGATCAATGTTCAAGATATAGCATAGTTGTTGCATAACAGCACTAGTAAACTGGATACCATTATCACTGATTATTTTCCTGGGTAACCCAAATCGAGAGCGACTTCCTCCAAAAGAATAGTGGCACATTCTCTGGCCGTGGCTTCCTTTAAAGCAAATAGTTCTGTCCACTTCGTAGCACAGTCCTGCATAATAAAAATCCATTTTTCACCAGACGGTGTTTCAGGAAGGGGACCGAAAAGATCAATTGACAAGGTCTCGAAACGTTGAGCATAGACTGGAGTTTGAAGTAAGCCAGATGGCTTTTGATTAGTGGCTTTATAACGACAGCATTCGAGACAGCTTTTGACATATTCTGCTATATCCTTTCTCATTCCAACCCAGTAGTATCTTTTTGCTATTCGATAAAATGTTCCTTCAGATCCATAGTGACCGGCCATTGGCGAATCATGATATTCTTTCAAGATTTCTGCTTTTCTTTTTTGAGGTATAACTAGTTGAGCTTCTTCCTCTTCTGAATCAGGGGAATATCGGTACAAAACTCCTCTGTTCATAACGTAGCCTCTTCCAGTCCAAGTTGCACAGTCTGCTTCTTTCTCTGGACTCTCAAAAGTTTCGATGATCTTCCGAAGATCATCATCTTCCAGCTGTGATTGTCTTCATTCTGCAGGGCTAATAGTAGGGATTTCGACAGAGACAGCACATACTTGACAAGTATCTGTACTTGAGTGTTCCCAAATAGGACGAGACAATAGATCAGCAATAAAGTTCAATCGTCCAGGAATGTAATTGATAGTCAGATTGTAGGATTTGATTTTTAAGGCCCATCTTGCGAGCCTACCAGTTGGTGACTTTAAAGGCATCAGCCATTTCAATGGTTGGTGGTCAGAGGTGATTGTGATAGACTGGCTTTCAACATATTCTCTAAATTTGTTGAGTGCCCATACTACTGCTGAGGCTTCTTTTTCTATGGTGGAATAGTTTCGTTCTGATGCAGTCAGCAAGCGGCTGGCATATTCTATAGGGTGTTCTTCATTTTTCTCCCCTTGTAGCAACACTGCACCAATGGCTACATTGCTAGCATCTGTGCGAATGATAAAAGTGATAAAAGGCTTCGTTCCATCAGCTTGCTTCAGAATCGGCGGGCTAATTAATTTGGATTTCAGCTCTTGGAAAGCATTTTCTTGTTGTGCTTCCCACTTCCACAGCGCTTTCTTCTTTGTTAAATCCGTTAACGGTTTGGCTATTTGAGAAAAATTTGGAATATATCGACGATACCAGGAACACGTTTGTACGAACGATTGGACTTGCTTAACAGTTTTCGGCGATGGCATGTCTGCAATGGCAGCAGTCTTGTGCGGATCAACAGCTATACCATGCTTAGTAATGTAATGCCCTAAATATTTCACTTTTTCACAACAGAAGTGGCACTTCTCACGATTAGAATTGAGCTTGAATAACGATAGACGTTGGAAAACTTGTTCTAAGTCAGAAAGGTGCTTTCCGAAGCTAGATGACAGCACGATGATATCATCTAAATATGTCAAAGCAAACACATTATTAAGTCCAGAACGGAACCTATCTATCAATCTAGAAAAAGTGGCAGGAGCGTTTCTCAATCCGAAGGGCATTCGGGTAAATTTATATGTACCAAAAGGGCAAACAAAAGCAGTCTTATTTTGATCTTCTTCAGCTACTCTCACCTGACGATAACCGGATCTCAAATCAATAGTTGACATATAAGGTGTCGGTTTTGCTTCACTCAACAAATCATCTATACGTGGCAAAGGATAAGTGTCTGGAACGGTTTGAGCATTTAGGTTACGATAATCAATGCATAACCGTACTTTTCCATTTGCCTTGGGAATCAGAACCACAGGAGAGGCATAGGGGCTTTCACATTCTTTTATGATACCTTGTTTTAGAAGGGAATCAAGTTCCTTTTTCAACAGTTCTTTCTTACTTGGGCTCATCCGATATGGAGGGACTGAAACAGGGGGGCTGTTTCTTGTGTTAATATAGTGTTCAATGAATGGAGTGGCTTCTACCCCTACTTTGAAGACAGTGTGATATTTGTTAAGCAATGCATCAGTTGCAAGCCGTTGGGCTGTAGTTAATTGTCGTCCTTCATTTTCTCGTAGTTGGCAGTTGTTTACAACAACTGGGGTTTCTTCCAGTACTTGGGATTGATGAGGTTTCACGAAGCTATATTTTCTTCGAGGTTCATCAGAAAAGTTCCACCTGTTTTCAGCAATATTTAAAACAATTTTAGCTTTTTGAAGAAAGTCAATTCCTAACAGAGTCGAGTTATTTTTGGCATCAGGCAACACAAGGAGCGGAGTTTTGAACTCTCTACCTTCGAGAAGAATAATTTGTTCGGTGCGAAGTACCTCTTTTTCAGATACCAAACCATCAGCGAAAGACACCTCTAGTGTTGTCTTTTCAAATACTGCATCTTGTTTCTGCAGAATATGATAGAGGGATTCACATGCGATTGAGTGACTAGCACCACTGTCGGCGAAAGCTGTGCCGGAAACACCACCAATACTAATTCGAAATACAGCAGTCCGAGGGGAAAATAAACAGGATCGGATTTGGATAGTGCCAAAATTTGATGAATTTGAAGTCTTTGGGGGGTTACAGTCTTTACATTTAGACTTGATAAAACCAGTTTTTCCGCACCCATAGCATGTTAAAGGAGGTCGCGTTCCTTCTGTTTGTTGCTGACCACGATTTAAAAAGGTTTTATGAGTTCCCTGTATGTCACTTGTTCGATTTTCTACTTTGTGTTTGGATGGATTAGTCGGTTTTTAAGAATAGTTCCGCCTGCCAGGAAGTTCAGTTTTATAGTTCGTATTTTTAACACGTACAGCTTCATAATCATCCAATTTCTGTACTAATTCAGATGAACTCTTTATTTTTTACCAAGTATCAATAAAATGCTCCTTAACGTCACTACTGACTCTTCTTTTAAGCTGATCCGTCAGGACCAAGTCTTTGAGTGATTCAAAGTCTGTAACATCGAGACTATGAAGCCACTCTTCGAGATAATTGTTTAATTCGTAAGCAAAATCTTTCCACAAGGACCCAGGGTGTTTTTGGTGTGTAGTAAGTTTAATTCGAAATGATTCAGCATTTAATTTGAATCTTTGTAGCAGAATCTTCTTGATGTAAGAATAATCTTCTAATTTGTATTTTGGTTCTCTTAAAATAATTTGCGAAATGTCTATAGGCAGAAGAGGTAGGAGATGAGTGATGTAATCTATTTGCTTTATATTAACTTTCTCACATTGTCTTTCAAAAATTTGCAGGTAGGTTGCAATGTCAGAAGTTCCTGTAAATTTAGGGATTAGGTGTTGAATATTTGTTCCAATAGCTGCATTTGAAGCAAAGGCGGCATAGTTAGGGTTTGAGCTAGCAGCTGCCAGGTTTAATTTTAAACGTTCCAATTCTAATAAAAGTTCTTGTTCTTTTCTTTGACGTGTCTCCAGATCGTTGCTTTCACGTTGTTTTTGTTGTCTAGTTTCGATTAAAGTTTCCAGAAGATTCCTGGTAAAAGCCTCATCATAAGTGTCAGAACTGACAATAAGATCTTTAAGATCTATTACTCGCATAGTGTCGTTTACAGTGAAACCCAGTTCTGCAGCGAGAGTTTTTAAATCCTCTTTTCGTGCTTTGGCAAGGTAAGCCATAATTATATGAGAGGTCAGGGGGGAGGGAAAAGATGAAGTTGAATTTGTTGTTATTTCGATTTTATTCACAATACAGTATTTTAGAATTAATAATTATACCTTTAAGTAAAATGTATATACCCCTATTAAACAACATGTATGAATGTAAACAATGTTACTCGTACATTTATATACCACTATTAAACAGTATTTATAAATGTAAACAATAATACTCACAGAGTTTATTATTTCGGAGTCGTAAATATATCATAAAATGCCCTCATAAATTCAACTTGTATCAAGAAAATAACATATAATAAATTGCTCAAAAATTGTTTACTACTTAACAAAACATACAAAACATACATAAATGTCTTACCATAAGCTTTTATATTTAAGCTGAATTCTTCGAAATCTTAATCTTAACAAAATATTAAGCTGATTAAGCAACACACACTTAGTAACTCTTTCGCTTCAAGAAATATTTTCAGGACATGCATTCATTAAAGGAAAACAATCGTATTTTCTTAAAGTATTATACTATAATCATTTTCTCAAAATGTTCGTTGAAAGATAAATCAACAAATAGAATATTTTATTTTATGTAGAATAAAACATTTAATAAGGAACAACAGCACTCAAAGGAAATAAAAATAATAAAACATTTGACGTAAACACATCATAAATCATCGCTAGTCTAAACATTTCCGCGGGGGGAAAACATCTGCTGCTGTATGTCAGAATCAAAACTAATAAATTCTAATGAACAACGTCCATGAATATATTCAAACTTTAACATCAAAACAAGTATTCAGTGAAACAATATTATTCACAAATTAATTTACTATGCGCATTAACATTTTAAAATAACAAATTACAATTCAAGAAATAACGTTTGGTTAACAGAAAGCCGTTTGCTTTCGTTTAATACTCTTATGTAGTATCAATAAATGAGATTTCAGTAAAGAATTTACATTTGCTTTAAGAAGCAGCTTATAATAAATAATCAGTTTAAAAGAACTTTAAACTCAGATTAAACGATAATGTAAACGAAACTTATCTTTTCCGTTGAAATTGTCCAGTTGATGATTCGATGTGCTAGCAGCACGGTATGACAATTTTAATTCCAGAATTGGTTTCCAGAATATTTGACCAGTAGTCCACACCTGAAAAGAAACTGAGCCGACCTCCAGCAACTAAAAGTTAAATTCGGGAGTAAGAGCTTGTTAAAGCCAAACAGAAATTCTAAACATTTTGTTGCGCCATTTTGGATTCAAATTTAGTTGGGCGCCAATGTGTAGCCGTTCCTCAATTATACACTAATGCCGGCTAGCTTTAAAAGGATTTATTAACAGAGCACACAGGAACGGTTACAAACAAAAGAAATATACATAAAAATGAAACATAAACGAAATGGAACATCAAACATTGAGAATAACATAACATAGTAAGCTATCATCATGGCGGCTGGAGGTCGACTGACGTTTTTTCATATCGCCACGAGATGGCGTTTAAATAAAATAGTTCGGTTACAGTTCATGAGTTCATGGCGTGAATAAAATAGTTCAATTACACTTAAATAGGTCTGTTACATCCTCCCCCTCTGACTTCGTAGACGTCTCGGCAAGAAGTCAGGAACTGACATTTGTCTACTTTGTGCAGCGAGCGGAGAATCAGATGGACGGGCTCCAGTTTCACAAGGAGTAGATTTTGCGTCACCAGCACCTTGTGCAACAGGTGCAGATTCGGATGGTATTACACGTTTCGGGCGTCCTCTTTTCTTTAAGGGAACCACTGGAATTACACGAGCTGAGTTTTGCTTATTTCGATCTTGATATGGTTTCAAGGCTGAAACATGATACTTGCCGAGAATTTTGTCTGGTTCATGAGGATCGGCAATATCATAAGTGGTTGGAGATCTTGTAGTCACTATCACATAAGGACCATCTCTCTTGGGCATGAATTTAGCAGTTTTCTTCAGTGGACCTTTGCTAATTGGGTGGAGGGTGACCCAAACTTTATCTCCAGGAACGAATTTCGGTGTTTCTCTTCGTTTTTTGTCAGCATATCGTTTCTGCTTATCTTGATGCATTTCGACTCTTTCTCGTACCTGTTGTACATTTCTTGCAAAACGTTTCAAATATGGTGTAATTTCGGGAACAAAATTATCGTTCTCAATTATGGCTTTTATATCATGCTTTACATCATCTAAGGTTCGTAACTCTCGTGCAAATTGAAGAAAAGAAGCAGAATGTCCAGTTGAATCACATTTGGCTGTATTCAAAGCAAACCTTATTAATGGCAGTTTATCCTTCCATGACTGATGGTCGTTACCAACAAGTATTGCTAAACGTGGTTTCAGATCTCTATTCTTCCTTTCAACTGGGTTATATTGTGGGTGATATACAGGAGTAAGACTTTGATCAATGTTCAAGATATAGCATAGTTGTTGCATAACAGCACTAGTAAACTGGATACCATTATCACTGATTATTTTCCTGGGTAACCCAAATCGAGAGCGACTTCCTCCAAAAGAATAGTGGCACATTCTCTGGCCGTGGCTTCCTTTAAAGCAAATAGTTCTGTCCACTTCGTAGCACAGTCCTGCATAATAAAAATCCATTTTTCACCAGACGGTGTTTCAGGAAGGGGACCGAAAAGATCAATTGACAAGGTCTCGAAACGTTGAGCATAGACTGGAGTTTGAAGTAAGCCAGATGGCTTTTGATTAGTGGCTTTATAACGACAGCATTCGAGACAGCTTTTGACATATTCTGCTATATCCTTTCTCATTCCAACCCAGTAGTATCTTTTTGCTATTCGATAAAATGTTCCTTCAGATCCATAGTGACCGGCCATTGGCGAATCATGATATTCTTTCAAGATTTCTGCTTTTCTTTTTTGAGGTATAACTAGTTGAGCTTCTTCCTCTTCTGAATCAGGGGAATATCGGTACAAAACTCCTCTGTTCATAACGTAGCCTCTTCCAGTCCAAGTTGCACAGTCTGCTTCTTTCTCTGGACTCTCAAAAGTTTCGATGATCTTCCGAAGATCATCATCTTCCAGCTGTGATTGTCTTCATTCTGCAGGGCTAATAGTAGGGATTTCGACAGAGACAGCACATACTTGACAAGTATCTGTACTTGAGTGTTCACAAATAGGACGAGACAATAGATCAGCAATAAAGTTCAATCGTCCAGGAATGTAATTGATAGTCAGATTGTAGGATTGGATTTTTAAGGCCCATCTTGCGAGCCTACCAGTTGGTGACTTTAAAGACATCAGCCATTTCAATGGTTGGTGGTCAGAGGTGATTGTGATAGACTGGCTTTCAACATATTCTCTAAATTTGTTGAGTGCCCATACTACTGCTGAGGCTTCTTTTTCTATGGTGGAATAGTTTCGTTCTGATCCAGTTAGCAAGCGGCTGGCATATTCTATAGGGTGTTCTTCATTTTTCTCCCCTTGTAGCAACACTGCACCAATGGCTACATTGCTAGCATCTGTGCGAATGATAAAAGTGATAAAAGGCTTCGTTCCATCAGCTTGCTTCAGAATCGGCGGGCTAATTAATTTGGATTTCAGCTCTTGGAAAGCATTTTCTTGTTGTGCTTCCCACTTCCACAGCGCTTTCTTCTTTGTTAAATCCGTTAACGGTTTGGCTATTTGAGAAAAATTTGGAATATATCGACGATACCAGGAACACGTTTGTACGAACGATTGGACTTGCTTAACAGTTTTCGGCGATGGCATGTCTGCAATGGCAGCAGTCTTGTGCGGATCAACAGCTATACCATGCTTAGTAATGTAATGCCCTAAATATTTCACTTTTTCACAACAGAAGTGGCACTTCTCACGATTAGAATTGAGCTTGAATAACGATAGACGTTGGAAAACTTGTTCTAAGTCAGAAAGGTGCTTTCCGAAGCTAGATGACAGCACGATGATATCATCTAAATATGTCAAAGCAAACACATTATTAAGTCCAGAACGGAACCTATCTATCAATCTAGAAAAAGTGGCAGGAGCGTTTCTCAATCCGAAGGGCATTCGGGTAAATTTATATGTACCAAAAGGGCAAACAAAAGCAGTCTTATTTTGATCTTCTTCAGCTACTCTCACCTGACGATAACCGGATCTCAAATCAATAGTTGACATATAAGGTGTCGGTTTTGCTTCACTCAACAAATCATCTATACGTGGCAAAGGATAAGTGTCTGGAACGGTTTGAGCATTTAGGTTACGATAATCAATGCATAACCGTACTTTTCCATTTGCCTTGGGAATCAGAACCACAGGAGAGGCATAGGGGCTTTCACATTCTTTTATGATACCTTGTTTTAGAAGGGAATCAAGTTCCTTTTTCAACAGTTCTTTCTTACTTGGGCTCATCCGATATGGAGGGACTGAAACAGGGGGGCTGTTTCTTGTGTTAATATAGTGTTCAATGAATGGAGTGGCTTCTACCCCTACTTTGAAGACAGTGTGATATTTGTTAAGCAATGCATCAGTTGCAAGCCGTTGGGCTGTAGTTAATTGTCGTCCTTCATTTTCTCGTAGTTGGCAGTTGTTTACAACAACTGGGGTTTCTTCCAGTACTTGGGATTGATGAGGTTTCACGAAGCTATATTTTCTTCGAGGTTCATCAGAAAAGTTCCACCTGTTTTCAGCAATATTTAAAACAATTTTAGCTTTTTGAAGAAAGTCAATTCCTAACAGAGTCGAGTTATTTTTGGCATCAGGCAACACAAGGAGCGGAGTTTTGAACTCTCTACCTTCGAGAAGAATAATTTGTTCGGTGCGAAGTACCTCTTTTTCAGATACCAAACCATCAGCGAAAGACACCTCTAGTGTTGTCTTTTCAAATACTGCATCTTGTTTCTGCAGAATATGATAGAGGGATTCACATGCGATTGAGTGACTAGCACCACTGTCGGCGAAAGCTGTGCCGGAAACACCACCAATACTAATTCGAAATACAGCAGTCCGAGGGGAAAATAAACAGGATCGGATTTGGATAGTGCCAAAATTTGATGAATTTGAAGTCTTTGGGGGGTTACAGTCTTTACATTTAGACTTGATAAAACCAGTTTTTCCGCACCCATAGCATGTTAAAGGAGGTCGCGTTCCTTCTGTTTGTTGCTGACCACGATTTAAAAAGGTTTTATGAGTTCCCTGTATGTCACTTGTTCGATTTTCTACTTTGTGTTTGGATGGATTAGTCGGTTTTTAAGAATAGTTCCGCCTGCCAGGAAGTTCAGTTTTATAGTTCGTATTTTTAACACGTACAGCTTCATAATCATCCAATTTCTGTACTAATTCAGATGAACTCTTTATTTTTTACCAAGTATCAATAAAATGCTCCTTAACGTCACTACTGACTCTTCTTTTAAGCTGATCCGTCAGGACCAAGTCTTTGAGTGATTCAAAGTCTGTAACATCGAGACTATGAAGCCACTCTTCGAGATAATTGTTTAATTCGTAAGCAAAATCTTTCCACAAGGACCCAGGGTGTTTTTGGTGTGTAGTAAGTTTAATTCGAAATGATTCAGCATTTAATTTGAATCTTTGTAGCAGAATCTTCTTGATGTAAGAATAATCTTCTAATTTGTATTTTGGTTCTCTTAAAATAATTTGCGAAATGTCTATAGGCAGAAGAGGTAGGAGATGAGTGATGTAATCTATTTGCTTTATATTAACTTTCTCACATTGTCTTTCAAAAATTTGCAGGTAGGTTGCAATGTCAGAAGTTCCTGTAAATTTAGGGATTAGGTGTTGAATATTTGTTCCAATAGCTGCATTTGAAGCAAAGGCGGCATAGTTAGGGTTTGAGCTAGCAGCTGCCAGGTTTAATTTTAAACGTTCCAATTCTAATAAAAGTTCTTGTTCTTTTCTTTGACGTGTCTCCAGATCGTTGCTTTCACGTTGTTTTTGTTGTCTAGTTTCGATTAAAGTTTCCAGAAGATTCCTGGTAAAAGCCTCATCATAAGTGTCAGAACTGACAATAAGATCTTTAAGATCTATTACTCGCATAGTGTCGTTTACAGTGAAACCCAGTTCTGCAGCGAGAGTTTTTAAATCCTCTTTTCGTGCTTTGGCAAGGTAAGCCATAATTATATGAGAGGTCAGGGGGGAGGGAAAAGATGAAGTTGAATTTGTTGTTATTTCGATTTTATTCACAATACAGTATTTTAGAATTAATAATTATACCTTTAAGTAAAATGTATATACCCCTATTAAACAACATGTATGAATGTAAACAATGTTACTCGTACATTTATATACCACTATTAAACAGTATTTATAAATGTAAACAATAATACTCACAGAGTTTATTATTTCGGAGTCGTAAATATATCATAAAATGCCCTCATAAATTCAACTTGTATCAAGAAAATAACATATAATAAATTGCTCAAAAATTGTTTACTACTTAGCAAAACATACAAAACATACATAAATGTCTTACCATAAGCTTTTATATTTAAGCTGAATTCTTCGAAATCTTAATCTTAACAAAATATTAAGCTGATTAAGCAACACACACTTAGTAACTCTTTCGCTTCAAGAAATATTTTCAGGACATGCATTCATTAAAGGAAAACAATCGTATTTTCTTAAAGTATTATACTATAATCATTTTCTCAAAATGTTCGTTGAAAGATAAATCAACAAATAGAATATTTTATTTTATGTAGAATAAAACATTTAATAAGGAACAACAGCACTCAAAGGAAATAAAAATAATAAAACATTTGACGTAAACACATCATAAATCATCGCTAGTCTAAACATTTCCGCGGGGGGAAAACATCTGCTGCTGTATGTCAGAATCAAAACTAATAAATTCTAATGAACAACGTCCATGAATATATTCAAACTTTAACATCAAAACAAGTATTCAGTGAAACAATATTATTCACAAATTAATTTACTATGCGCATTAACATTTTAAAATAACAAATTACAATTCAAGAAATAACGTTTGGTTAACAGAAAGCCGTTTGCTTTCGTTTAATACTCTTATGTAGTATCAATAAATGAGATTTCAGTAAAGAATTTACATTTGCTTTAAGAAGCAGCTTATAATAAATAATCAGTTTAAAAGAACTTTAAACTCAGATTAAACGATAATGTAAACGAAACTTATCTTTTCCGTTGAAATTGTCCAGTTGATGATTCGATGTGCTAGCAGCACGGTATGACAATTTTAATTCCAGAATTGGTTTCCAGAATATTTGACCAGTAGTCCACACCTGAAAAGAAACTGAGCCGACCTCCAGCAACTAAAAGTTAAATTCGGGAGTAAGAGCTTGTTAAAGCCAAACAGAAATTCTAAACATTTTGTTGCGCCATTTTGGATTCAAATTTAGTTGGGCGCCAATGTGTAGCCGTTCCTCAATTATACACTAATGCCGGCTAGCTTTAAAAGGATTTATTAACAGAGCACACAGGAACGGTTACAAACAAAAGAAATATACATAAAAATGAAACATAAACGAAATGGAACATCAAACATTGAGAATAACATAACATAGTAAGCTATCATCATGGCGGCTGGAGGTCGACTGACGTTTTTTCATATCGCCACGAGATGGCGTTTAAATAAAATAGTTCGGTTACAGTTCATGAGTTCATGGCGTGAATAAAATAGTTCAATTACACTTAAATAGGTCTGTTACATCCTCCCCCTCTGACTTCGTAGACGTCTCGGCAAGAAGTCAGGAACTGACATTTGTCTACTTTGTGCAGCGAGCGGAGAATCAGATGGACGGGCTCCAGTTTCACAAGGAGTAGATTTTGCGTCACCAGCACCTTGTGCAACAGGTGCAGATTCGGATGGTATTACACGTTTCGGGCGTCCTCTTTTCTTTAAGGGAACCACTGGAATTACACGAGCTGAGTTTTGCTTATTTCGATCTTGATATGGTTTCAAGGCTGAAACATGATACTTGCCGAGAATTTTGTCTGGTTCATGAGGATCGGCAATATCATAAGTGGTTGGAGATCTTGTAGTCACTATCACATAAGGACCATCTCTCTTGGGCATGAATTTAGCAGTTTTCTTCAGTGGACCTTTGCTAATTGGGTGGAGGGTGACCCAAACTTTATCTCCAGGAACGAATTTCGGTGTTTCTCTTCGTTTTTTGTCAGCATATCGTTTCTGCTTATCTTGATGCATTTCGACTCTTTCTCGTACCTGTTGTACATTTCTTGCAAAACGTTTCAAATATGGTGTAATTTCGGGAACAAAATTATCGTTCTCAATTATGGCTTTTATATCATGCTTTACATCATCTAAGGTTCGTAACTCTCGTGCAAATTGAAGAAAAGAAGCAGAATGTCCAGTTGAATCACATTTGGCTGTATTCAAAGCAAACCTTATTAATGGCAGTTTATCCTTCCATGACTGATGGTCGTTACCAACAAGTATTGCTAAACGTGGTTTCAGATCTCTATTCTTCCTTTCAACTGGGTTATATTGTGGGTGATAGACAGGAGTAAGACTTTGATCAATGTTCAAGATATAGCATAGTTGTTGCATAACAGCACTAGTAAACTGGATACCATTATCACTGATTATTTTCCTGGGTAACCCAAATCGAGAGCGACTTCCTCCAAAAGAATAGTGGCACATTCTCTGGCCGTGGCTTCCTTTAAAGCAAATAGTTCTGTCCACTTCGTAGCACAGTCCTGCATAATAAAAATCCATTTTTCACCAGACGGTGTTTCAGGAAGGGGACCGAAAAGATCAATTGACAAGGTCTCGAAACGTTGAGCATAGACTGGAGTTTGAAGTAAGCCAGATGGCTTTTGATTAGTGGCTTTATAACGACAGCATTCGAGACAGCTTTTGACATATTCTGCTATATCCTTTCTCATTCCAACCCAGTAGTATCTTTTTGCTATTCGATAAAATGTTCCTTCAGATCCATAGTGACCGGCCATTGGCGAATCATGATATTCTTTCAAGATTTCTGCTTTTCTTTTTTGAGGTATAACTAGTTGAGCTTCTTCCTCTTCTGAATCAGGGGAATATCGGTACAAAACTCCTCTGTTCATAACGTAGCCTCTTCCAGTCCAAGTTGCACAGTCTGCTTCTTTCTCTGGACTCTCAAAAGTTTCGATGATCTTCCGAAGATCATCATCTTCCAGCTGTGATTGTCTTCATTCTGCAGGGCTAATAGTAGGGATTTCGACAGAGACAGCACATACTTGACAAGTATCTGTACTTGAGTGTTCACAAATAGGACGAGACAATAGATCAGCAATAAAGTTCAATCGTCCAGGAATGTAATTGATAGTCAGATTGTAGGATTGGATTTTTAAGGCCCATCTTGCGAGCCTACCAGTTGGTGACTTTAAAGACATCAGCCATTTCAATGGTTGGTGGTCAGAGGTGATTGTGATAGACTGGCTTTCAACATATTCTCTAAATTTGTTGAGTGCCCATACTACTGCTGAGGCTTCTTTTTCTATGGTGGAATAGTTTCGTTCTGATCCAGTTAGCAAGCGGCTGGCATATTCTATAGGGTGTTCTTCATTTTTCTCCCCTTGTAGCAACACTGCACCAATGGCTACATTGCTAGCATCTGTGCGAATGATAAAAGTGATAAAAGGCTTCGTTCCATCAGCTTGCTTCAGAATCGGCGGGCTAATTAATTTGGATTTCAGCTCTTGGAAAGCATTTTCTTGTTGTGCTTCCCACTTCCACAGCGCTTTCTTCTTTGTTAAATCCGTTAACGGTTTGGCTATTTGAGAAAAATTTGGAATATATCGACGATACCAGGAACACGTTTGTACGAACGATTGGACTTGCTTAACAGTTTTCGGCGATGGCATGTCTGCAATGGCAGCAGTCTTGTGCGGATCAACAGCTATACCATGCTTAGTAATGTAATGCCCTAAATATTTCACTTTTTCACAACCGAAGTGGCACTTCTCACGATTAGAATTGAGCTTGAATAACGATAGACGTTGGAAAACTTGTTCTAAGTCAGAAAGGTGCTTTCCGAAGCTAGATGACAGCACGATGATATCATCTAAATATGTCAAAGCAAACACATTATTAAGTCCAGAACGGAACCTATCTATCAATCTAGAAAAAGTGGCAGGAGCGTTTCTCAATCCGAAGGGCATTCGGGTAAATTTATATGTACCAAAAGGGCAAACAAAAGCAGTCTTATTTTGATCTTCTTCAGCTACTCTCACCTGACGATAACCGGATCTCAAATCAATAGTTGACATATAAGGTGTCGGTTTTGCTTCACTCAACAAATCATCTATACGTGGCAAAGGATAAGTGTCTGGAACGGTTTGAGCATTTAGGTTACGATAATCAATGCATAACCGTACTTTTCCATTTGCCTTGGGAATCAGAACCACAGGAGAGGCATAGGGGCTTTCACATTCTTTTATGATACCTTGTTTTAGAAGGGAATCAAGTTCCTTTTTCAACAGTTCTTTCTTACTTGGGCTCATCCGATATGGAGGGACTGAAACAGGGGGGCTGTTTCTTGTGTTAATATAGTGTTCAATGAATGGAGTGGCTTCTACCCCTACTTTGAAGACAGTGTGATATTTGTTAAGCAATGCATCAGTTGCAAGCCGTTGGGCTGTAGTTAATTGTCGTCCTTCATTTTCTCGTAGTTGGCAGTTGTTTACAACAACTGGGGTTTCTTCCAGTACTTGGGATTGATGAGGTTTCACGAAGCTATATTTTCTTCGAGGTTCATCAGAAAAGTTCCACCTGTTTTCAGCAATATTTAAAACAATTTTAGCTTTTTGAAGAAAGTCAATTCCTAACAGAGTCGAGTTATTTTTGGCATCAGGCAACACAAGGAGCGGAGTTTTGAACTCTCTACCTTCGAGAAGAATAATTTGTTCGGTGCGAAGTACCTCTTTTTCAGATACCAAACCATCAGCGAAAGACACCTCTAGTGTTGTCTTTTCAAATACTGCATCTTGTTTCTGCAGAATATGATAGAGGGATTCACATGCGATTGAGTGACTAGCACCACTGTCGGCGAAAGCTGTGCCGGAAACACCACCAATACTAATTCGAAATACAGCAGTCCGAGGGGAAAATAAACAGGATCGGATTTGGATAGTGCCAAAATTTGATGAATTTGAAGTCTTTGGGGGGTTACAGTCTTTACATTTAGACTTGATAAAACCAGTTTTTCCGCACCCATAGCATGTTAAAGGAGGTCGCGTTCCTTCTGTTTGTTGCTGACCACGATTTAAAAAGGTTTTATGAGTTCCCTGTATGTCACTTGTTCGATTTTCTACTTTGTGTTTGGATGGATTAGTCGGTTTTTAAGAATAGTTCCGCCTGCCAGGAAGTTCAGTTTTATAGTTCGTATTTTTAACACGTACAGCTTCATAATCATCCAATTTCTGTACTAATTCAGATGAACTCTTTATTTTTTACCAAGTATCAATAAAATGCTCCTTAACGTCACTACTGACTCTTCTTTTAAGCTGATCCGTCAGGACCAAGTCTTTGAGTGATTCAAAGTCTGTAACATCGAGACTATGAAGCCACTCTTCGAGATAATTGTTTAATTCGTAAGCAAAATCTTTCCACAAGGACCCAGGGTGTTTTTGGTGTGTAGTAAGTTTAATTCGAAATGATTCAGCATTTAATTTGAATCTTTGTAGCAGAATCTTCTTGATGTAAGAATAATCTTCTAATTTGTATTTTGGTTCTCTTAAAATAATTTGCGAAATGTCTATAGGCAGAAGAGGTAGGAGATGAGTGATGTAATCTATTTGCTTTATATTAACTTTCTCACATTGTCTTTCAAAAATTTGCAGGTAGGTTGCAATGTCAGAAGTTCCTGTAAATTTAGGGATTAGGTGTTGAATATTTGTTCCAATAGCTGCATTTGAAGCAAAGGCGGCATAGTTAGGGTTTGAGCTAGCAGCTGCCAGGTTTAATTTTAAACGTTCCAATTCTAATAAAAGTTCTTGTTCTTTTCTTTGACGTGTCTCCAGATCGTTGCTTTCACGTTGTTTTTGTTGTCTAGTTTCGATTAAAGTTTCCAGAAGATTCCTGGTAAAAGCCTCATCATAAGTGTCAGAACTGACAATAAGATCTTTAAGATCTATTACTCGCATAGTGTCGTTTACAGTGAAACCCAGTTCTGCAGCGAGAGTTTTTAAATCCTCTTTTCGTGCTTTGGCAAGGTAAGCCATAATTATATGAGAGGTCAGGGGGGAGGGAAAAGATGAAGTTGAATTTGTTGTTATTTCGATTTTATTCACAATACAGTATTTTAGAATTAATAATTATACCTTTAAGTAAAATGTATATACCCCTATTAAACAACATGTATGAATGTAAACAATGTTACTCGTACATTTATATACCACTATTAAACAGTATTTATAAATGTAAACAATAATACTCACAGAGTTTATTATTTCGGAGTCGTAAATATATCATAAAATGCCCTCATAAATTCAACTTGTATCAAGAAAATAACATATAATAAATTGCTCAAAAATTGTTTACTACTTAGCAAAACATACAAAACATACATAAATGTCTTACCATAAGCTTTTATATTTAAGCTGAATTCTTCGAAATCTTAATCTTAACAAAATATTAAGCTGATTAAGCAACACACACTTAGTAACTCTTTCGCTTCAAGAAATATTTTCAGGACATGCATTCATTAAAGGAAAACAATCGTATTTTCTTAAAGTATTATACTATAATCATTTTCTCAAAATGTTCGTTGAAAGATAAATCAACAAATAGAATATTTTATTTTATGTAGAATAAAACATTTAATAAGGAACAACAGCACTCAAAGGAAATAAAAATAATAAAACATTTGACGTAAACACATCATAAATCATCGCTAGTCTAAACATTTCCGCGGGGGGAAAACATCTGCTGCTGTATGTCAGAATCAAAACTAATAAATTCTAATGAACAACGTCCATGAATATATTCAAACTTTAACATCAAAACAAGTATTCAGTGAAACAATATTATTCACAAATTAATTTACTATGCGCATTAACATTTTAAAATAACAAATTACAATTCAAGAAATAACGTTTGGTTAACAGAAAGCCGTTTGCTTTCGTTTAATACTCTTATGTAGTATCAATAAATGAGATTTCAGTAAAGAATTTACATTTGCTTTAAGAAGCAGCTTATAATAAATAATCAGTTTAAAAGAACTTTAAACTCAGATTAAACGATAATGTAAACGAAACTTATCTTTTCCGTTGAAATTGTCCAGTTGATGATTCGATGTGCTAGCAGCACGGTATGACAATTTTAATTCCAGAATTGGTTTCCAGAATATTTGACCAGTAGTCCACACCTGAAAAGAAACTGAGCCGACCTCCAGCAACTAAAAGTTAAATTCGGGAGTAAGAGCTTGTTAAAGCCAAACAGAAATTCTAAACATTTTGTTGCGCCATTTTGGATTCAAATTTAGTTGGGCGCCAATGTGTAGCCGTTCCTCAATTATACACTAATGCCGGCTAGCTTTAAAAGGATTTATTAACAGAGCACACAGGAACGGTTACAAACAAAAGAAATATACATAAAAATGAAACATAAACGAAATGGAACATCAAACATTGAGAATAACATAACATAGTAAGCTATCATCATGGCGGCTGGAGGTCGACTGACGTTTTTTCATATCGCCACGAGATGGCGTTTAAATAAAATAGTTCGGTTACAGTTCATGAGTTCATGACGTGAATAAAATAGTTCAATTACACTTAAATAGGTCTGTTACATCCTCCCCCTCTGACTTCGTAGACGTCTCGGCAAGAAGTCAGGAACTGACATTTGTCTACTTTGTGCAGCGAGCGGAGAATCAGATGGACGGGCTCCAGTTTCACAAGGAGTAGATTTTGCGTCACCAGCACCTTGTGCAACAGGTGCAGATTCGGATGGTATTACACGTTTCGGGCGTCCTCTTTTCTTTAAGGGAACCACTGGAATTACACGAGCTGAGTTTTGCTTATTTCGATCTTGATATGGTTTCAAGGCTGAAACATGATACTTGCCGAGAATTTTGTCTGGTTCATGAGGATCGGCAATATCATAAGTGGTTGGAGATCTTGTAGTCACTATCACATAAGGACCATCTCTCTTGGGCATGAATTTAGCAGTTTTCTTCAGTGGACCTTTGCTAATTGGGTGGAGGGTGACCCAAACTTTATCTCCAGGAACGAATTTCGGTGTTTCTCTTCGTTTTTTGTCAGCATATCGTTTCTGCTTATCTTGATGCATTTCGACTCTTTCTCGTACCTGTTGTACATTTCTTGCAAAACGTTTCAAATATGGTGTAATTTCGGGAACAAAATTATCGTTCTCAATTATGGCTTTTATATCATGCTTTACATCATCTAAGGTTCGTAACTCTCGTGCAAATTGAAGAAAAGAAGCAGAATGTCCAGTTGAATCACATTTGGCTGTATTCAAAGCAAACCTTATTAATGGCAGTTTATCCTTCCATGACTGATGGTCGTTACCAACAAGTATTGCTAAACGTGGTTTCAGATCTCTATTCTTCCTTTCAACTGGGTTATATTGTGGGTGATAGACAGGAGTAAGACTTTGATCAATGTTCAAGATATAGCATAGTTGTTGCATAACAGCACTAGTAAACTGGATACCATTATCACTGATTATTTTCCTGGGTAACCCAAATCGAGAGCGACTTCCTCCAAAAGAATAGTGGCACATTCTCTGGCCGTGGCTTCCTTTAAAGCAAATAGTTCTGTCCACTTCGTAGCACAGTCCTGCATAATAAAAATCCATTTTTCACCAGACGGTGTTTCAGGAAGGGGACCGAAAAGATCAATTGACAAGGTCTCGAAACGTTGAGCATAGACTGGAGTTTGAAGTAAGCCAGATGGCTTTTGATTAGTGGCTTTATAACGACAGCATTCGAGACAGCTTTTGACATATTCTGCTATATCCTTTCTCATTCCAACCCAGTAGTATCTTTTTGCTATTCGATAAAATGTTCCTTCAGATCCATAGTGACCGGCCATTGGCGAATCATGATATTCTTTCAAGATTTCTGCTTTTCTTTTTTGAGGTATAACTAGTTGAGCTTCTTCCTCTTCTGAATCAGGGGAATATCGGTACAAAACTCCTCTGTTCATAACGTAGCCTCTTCCAGTCCAAGTTGCACAGTCTGCTTCTTTCTCTGGACTCTCAAAAGTTTCGATGATCTTCCGAAGATCATCATCTTCCAGCTGTGATTGTCTTCATTCTGCAGGGCTAATAGTAGGGATTTCGACAGAGACAGCACATACTTGACAAGTATCTGTACTTGAGTGTTCACAAATAGGACGAGACAATAGATCAGCAATAAAGTTCAATCGTCCAGGAATGTAATTGATAGTCAGATTGTAGGATTGGATTTTTAAGGCCCATCTTGCGAGCCTACCAGTTGGTGACTTTAAAGACATCAGCCATTTCAATGGTTGGTGGTCAGAGGTGATTGTGATAGACTGGCTTTCAACATATTCTCTAAATTTGTTGAGTGCCCATACTACTGCTGAGGCTTCTTTTTCTATGGTGGAATAGTTTCGTTCTGATCCAGTTAGCAAGCGGCTGGCATATTCTATAGGGTGTTCTTCATTTTTCTCCCCTTGTAGCAACACTGCACCAATGGCTACATTGCTAGCATCTGTGCGAATGATAAAAGTGATAAAAGGCTTCGTTCCATCAGCTTGCTTCAGAATCGGCGGGCTAATTAATTTGGATTTCAGCTCTTGGAAAGCATTTTCTTGTTGTGCTTCCCACTTCCACAGCGCTTTCTTCTTTGTTAAATCCGTTAACGGTTTGGCTATTTGAGAAAAATTTGGAATATATCGACGATACCAGGAACACGTTTGTACGAACGATTGGACTTGCTTAACAGTTTTCGGCGATGGCATGTCTGCAATGGCAGCAGTCTTGTGCGGATCAACAGCTATACCATGCTTAGTAATGTAATGCCCTAAATATTTCACTTTTTCACAACAGAAGTGGCACTTCTCACGATTAGAATTGAGCTTGAATAACGATAGACGTTGGAAAACTTGTTCTAAGTCAGAAAGGTGCTTTCCGAAGCTAGATGACAGCACGATGATATCATCTAAATATGTCAAAGCAAACACATTATTAAGTCCAGAACGGAACCTATCTATCAATCTAGAAAAAGTGGCAGGAGCGTTTCTCAATCCGAAGGGCATTCGGGTAAATTTATATGTACCAAAAGGGCAAACAAAAGCAGTCTTATTTTGATCTTCTTCAGCTACTCTCACCTGACGATAACCGGATCTCAAATCAATAGTTGACATATAAGGTGTCGGTTTTGCTTCACTCAACAAATCATCTATACGTGGCAAAGGATAAGTGTCTGGAACGGTTTGAGCATTTAGGTTACGATAATCAATGCATAACCGTACTTTTCCATTTGCCTTGGGAATCAGAACCACAGGAGAGGCATAGGGGCTTTCACATTCTTTTATGATACCTTGTTTTAGAAGGGAATCAAGTTCCTTTTTCAACAGTTCTTTCTTACTTGGGCTCATCCGATATGGAGGGACTGAAACAGGGGGGCTGTTTCTTGTGTTAATATAGTGTTCAATGAATGGAGTGGCTTCTACCCCTACTTTGAAGACAGTGTGATATTTGTTAAGCAATGCATCAGTTGCAAGCCGTTGGGCTGTAGTTAATTGTCGTCCTTCATTTTCTCGTAGTTGGCAGTTGTTTACAACAACTGGGGTTTCTTCCAGTACTTGGGATTGATGAGGTTTCACGAAGCTATATTTTCTTCGAGGTTCATCAGAAAAGTTCCACCTGTTTTCAGCAATATTTAAAACAATTTTAGCTTTTTGAAGAAAGTCAATTCCTAACAGAGTCGAGTTATTTTTGGCATCAGGCAACACAAGGAGCGGAGTTTTGAACTCTCTACCTTCGAGAAGAATAATTTGTTCGGTGCGAAGTACCTCTTTTTCAGATACCAAACCATCAGCGAAAGACACCTCTAGTGTTGTCTTTTCAAATACTGCATCTTGTTTCTGCAGAATATGATAGAGGGATTCACATGCGATTGAGTGACTAGCACCACTGTCGGCGAAAGCTGTGCCGGAAACACCACCAATACTAATTCGAAATACAGCAGTCCGAGGGGAAAATAAACAGGATCGGATTTGGATAGTGCCAAAATTTGATGAATTTGAAGTCTTTGGGGGGTTACAGTCTTTACATTTAGACTTGATAAAACCAGTTTTTCCGCACCCATAGCATGTTAAAGGAGGTCGCGTTCCTTCTGTTTGTTGCTGACCACGATTTAAAAAGGTTTTATGAGTTCCCTGTATGTCACTTGTTCGATTTTCTACTTTGTGTTTGGATGGATTAGTCGGTTTTTAAGAATAGTTCCGCCTGCCAGGAAGTTCAGTTTTATAGTTCGTATTTTTAACACGTACAGCTTCATAATCATCCAATTTCTGTACTAATTCAGATGAACTCTATTTTTTACCAAGTATCAATAAAATGCTCCTTAACGTCACTACTGACTCTTCTTTTAAGCTGATCCGTCAGGACCAAGTCTTTGAGTGATTCAAAGTCTGTAACATCGAGACTATGAAGCCACTCTTCGAGATAATTGTTTAATTCGTAAGCAAAATCTTTCCACAAGGACCCAGGGTGTTTTTGGTGTGTAGTAAGTTTAATTCGAAATGATTCAGCATTTAATTTGAATCTTTGTAGCAGAATCTTCTTGATGTAAGAATAATCTTCTAATTTGTATTTTGGTTCTCTTAAAATAATTTGCGAAATGTCTATAGGCAGAAGAGGTAGGAGATGAGTGATGTAATCTATTTGCTTTATATTAACTTTCTCACATTGTCTTTCAAAAATTTGCAGGTAGGTTGCAATGTCAGAAGTTCCTGTAAATTTAGGGATTAGGTGTTGAATATTTGTTCCAATAGCTGCATTTGAAGCAAAGGCGGCATAGTTAGGGTTTGAGCTAGCAGCTGCCAGGTTTAATTTTAAACGTTCCAATTCTAATAAAAGTTCTTGTTCTTTTCTTTGACGTGTCTCCAGATCGTTGCTTTCACGTTGTTTTTGTTGTCTAGTTTCGATTAAAGTTTCCAGAAGATTCCTGGTAAAAGCCTCATCATAAGTGTCAGAACTGACAATAAGATCTTTAAGATCTATTACTCGCATAGTGTCGTTTACAGTGAAACCCAGTTCTGCAGCGAGAGTTTTTAAATCCTCTTTTCGTGCTTTGGCAAGGTAAGCCATAATTATATGAGAGGTCAGGGGGGAGGGAAAAGATGAAGTTGAATTTGTTGTTATTTCGATTTTATTCACAATACAGTATTTTAGAATTAATAATTATACCTTTAAGTAAAATGTATATACCCCTATTAAACAACATGTATGAATGTAAACAATGTTACTCGTACATTTATATACCACTATTAAACAGTATTTATAAATGTAAACAATAATACTCACAGAGTTTATTATTTCGGAGTCGTAAATATATCATAAAATGCCCTCATAAATTCAACTTGTATCAAGAAAATAACATATAATAAATTGCTCAAAAATTGTTTACTACTTAGCAAAACATACAAAACATACATAAATGTCTTACCATAAGCTTTTATATTTAAGCTGAATTCTTCGAAATCTTAATCTTAACAAAATATTAAGCTGATTAAGCAACACACACTTAGTAACTCTTTCGCTTCAAGAAATATTTTCAGGACATGCATTCATTAAAGGAAAACAATCGTATTTTCTTAAAGTATTATACTATAATCATTTTCTCAAAATGTTCGTTGAAAGATAAATCAACAAATAGAATATTTTATTTTATGTAGAATAAAACATTTAATAAGGAACAACAGCACCCAAAGGAAATAAAAATAATAAAACATTTGACGTAAACACATCATAAATCATCGCTAGTCTAAACATTTAATAAATAATAAAATAAAAGTTCTTGTTCTTTTCTTTGACGTGTCTCCAGATCGTTGCTTTCACGTTGTTTTTGTTGTCTAGTTTCGATTAAAGTTTCCAGAAGATTCCTGGTAAAAGCCTCATCATAAGTGTCAGAACTGACAATAAGATCTTTAAGATCTATTACTCGCATAGTGTCGTTTACAGTGAAACCCAGTTCTGCAGCGAGAGTTTTTAAATCCTCTTTTCGTGCTTTGGCAAGGTAAGCCATAATTATATGAGAGGTCAGGGGGGAGGGAAAAGATGAAGTTGAATTTGTTGTTATTTCGATTTTATTCACAATACAGTATTTTAGAATTAATAATTATACCTTTAAGTAAAATGTATATACCCCTATTAAACAACATGTATGAATGTAAACAATGTTACTCGTACATTTATATACCACTATTAAACAGTATTTATAAATGTAAACAATAATACTCACAGAGTTTATTATTTCGGAGTCGTAAATATATCATAAAATGCCCTCATAAATTCAACTTGTATCAAGAAAATAACATATAATAAATTGCTCAAAAATTGTTTACTACTTAGCAAAACATACAAAACATACATAAATGTCTTACCATAAGCTTTTATATTTAAGCTGAATTCTTCGAAATCTTAATCTTAACAAAATATTAAGCTGATTAAGCAACACACACTTAGTAACTCTTTCGCTTCAAGAAATATTTTCAGGACATGCATTCATTAAAGGAAAACAATCGTATTTTCTTAAAGTATTATACTATAATCATTTTCTCAAAATGTTCGTTGAAAGATAAATCAACAAATAGAATATTTTATTTTATGTAGAATAAAACATTTAATAAGGAACAACAGCACTCAAAGGAAATAAAAATAATAAAACATTTGACGTAAACACATCATAAATCATCGCTAGTCTAAACATTTCCGCGGGGGGAAAACATCTGCTGCTGTATGTCAGAATCAAAACTAATAAATTCTAATGAACAACGTCCATGAATATATTCAAACTTTAACATCAAAACAAGTATTCAGTGAAACAATATTATTCACAAATTAATTTACTATGCGCATTAACATTTTAAAATAACAAATTACAATTCAAGAAATAACGTTTGGTTAACAGAAAGCCGTTTGCTTTCGTTTAATACTCTTATGTAGTATCAATAAATGAGATTTCAGTAAAGAATTTACATTTGCTTTAAGAAGCAGCTTATAATAAATAATCAGTTTAAAAGAACTTTAAACTCAGATTAAACGATAATGTAAACGAAACTTATCTTTTCCGTTGAAATTGTCCAGTTGATGATTCGATGTGCTAGCAGCACGGTATGACAATTTTAATTCCAGAATTGGTTTCCAGAATATTTGACCAGTAGTCCACACCTGAAAAGAAACTGAGCCGACCTCCAGCAACTAAAAGTTAAATTCGGGAGTAAGAGCTTGTTAAAGCCAAACAGAAATTCTAAACATTTTGTTGCGCCATTTTGGATTCAAATTTAGTTGGGCGCCAATGTGTAGCCGTTCCTCAATTATACACTAATGCCGGCTAGCTTTAAAAGGATTTATTAACAGAGCACACAGGAACGGTTACAAACAAAAGAAATATACATAAAAATGAAACATAAACGAAATGGAACATCAAACATTGAGAATAACATAACATAGTAAGCTATCATCATGGCGGCTGGAGGTCGACTGACGTTTTTTCATATCGCCACGAGATGGCGTTTAAATAAAATAGTTCGGTTACAGTTCATGAGTTCATGGCGTGAATAAAATAGTTCAATTACACTTAAATAGGTCTGTTACAAGGTTCATTTAATTTTTTTTTATATATTGTTTCAAACTCGATAAAAATAAATGAGTAATTAATATTTCGGCTCTTCAATTAATTCAAAACTAATTTCTATGAAGAGGACTTTTAAACCCAGGACAGACAATGTATAAAATTTAAATGGATTTCTATACGATGTTAATTTTAAAAATGGAAGCTCTATAATTTTCATTCTAACGACATTTTTACCAAATCTTAGCAATAATTATAATATTATATTGCGAAATTTAATAGCTTAAACTCTTCAACAGGTTACCTTTGTGTCTTATAAATGGAGTCACCAGATGAGACTAGCTCTTACGTCCGAGATTATCTCCGACAGTATCTTGAGTAATATTTTGTTGTGTAATTTCTTTTCATTTCTTCATACCAATTTTAATCTCTCATAGAGACATGTATAACGTACATGTTGTAGGCATTTTATCGTGGAAAGGAGCACACATCAAGAGACTCCTCATAAAGGAAGGACCTAAACTTGTTGGCCTCGAAATTAATAGAGTCTTAGTTAAAATATATGCCAAACAGAAGACTGTTGATTTGCCTAATTTTTATGTTGTACTTTCACGTGTTTCTTTTCTTTCTTGATACAGTATCGCATCAAAACAGAAACACGTTTAATTTTACTTACAACAATTAGTACAAAAACATAATTTTTATTCTATTTCAGTGTGGAGTCGTACGCCCAATGCCTATGGTCCAGGATTTTTGTTCGTAAAATATAGTGAGCCCACTTATAAGAGCACGGAAATATAATTTTAATATCTTTGAATGTGAGTATGCGAGAACTCAGAGGGTTTATTGATTTAGTCAGGTATATGCGACAGCCTTCAGGGTGAAAAAATAAACAAGAAGCGTGATTGCGCTGTTTTGCACTTCTCCTTAGAATGTCGAAGTCAAATTTAAATGTTGTTGCCATTACTATAAGTTAATAATGAGACTGATCAAAAATAAACCAAAATCTTGCAAGCAGGCATCTGTGTTCTGAGCGGTCTTGGAGGTCCACTGTGTTTCCATATCACGCTCTTTTGCTTTGTTTCGAGATCACAATTTTGATTGACATTTATTTAATGTTATTAGTTATAAGCAAAAACATGTACAGGTAGAAGCTAGGCCAGCACCTCCATAGTACCACAGGTAATTGAGGTATTGCTGAACCTAGCTAACTGTTAAACTTTCCACCCCAATTTTGAGGGAGAACACCCCGGGGGTGGTCCGAAGTTCTCCCGCCCCTCTTTTTTTACCATCAACCACTTGAGAGGACTTTCTGAGATAAATGAGTTCTGGTATTAATAGTGTACACAAATCATATTGAGAAAAGACTGTCCTTGAAAACTTCAACAACTGATGCTTCCAAAAGCAGAAATGTAAGAATAAATGTCTTTTCTAAGGCGGAAGGTGTAATAAGCAAGTCTTTGGAGCTCCCGTCCATCAGCATTGCGTAGATAAATGAAACAGTTGGAACATTAAAATGAAATAAAAAAAATATAAAATAATAAATAAAAAAATAAAATAAATAATGAAAGATAAAAATATATAAATAAAATAAAATAAAATAAAAAAGACAAATATGGTATAGTAACATATGGAGATGAATAAGCATTAGATATGACAAATATCCAGTCCGAGTCTTTGGATATGTATAAGAACGTCTCTGATTTTGGCCCTAAGGTGTCTGTTATTTATTGCATATTTCTTAAATGGTATTAGATTGTTGTTAGACTTGGTCAGATGTTTGCCGTCTGTTAGATTACTGTCAAAAATGTAATGATCAGGGTCACCCCTTTCGCCACATATGCAGAGATCCGTGGGGCACATGCCTTTGTCATGGAAGTAGGTGGGGGAAAGGACCGTGCCCTGTGATATACTGGTTCAGAACATGGTCATAGTGTAGGGCCTCTTTTTCAGTTTTTGAGAAAAAAATGTGGACTCTTCTGCCTTGCAATGCAGAATCCCACTCTTCTTGCCACTTTGAGTCGACAATTGCATTCAGTGTAAATTTTAAATGGGACTTGGGCCACGGGACATGAATTACCTCACTGTTGATGTTAGTCGTTGCATCCTTTGCAAGGAGGTCAGCTGCCTCGTTGCCGTCGTTTCCGTTGTGGGCTTTCACCCAATTGAGGATAAACTGGATTTCTGGGTGGGCACTTATAATATTTTGAATATCCTGAACCAGTTGGTTCTTATTGTTTCTGTCCTTCAGGGCATATAATGCAGATTGACTGTCTGAATAGATAGCTATTGTCCTGAAATTATTTGATATAGCTTTATTTACTGCAGATTGAATTGCTGACAGCTCAGCTTGATAAACGGAATTTTCTGGAGATAATTTTCCTTGCCATATTGTTGGAATAGAGGAAGAAGAATAGATTATTGATGCTGCGCCCACTTCTCCATGAATTTTAGAGCCGTCTGTAAATGCTCTTGGACATTCTTTACTACTGATTGCTGAAGCGTCCGTATTGATAATTAAATTACAATACTTTGCAGGATGGTAGGTCAATGGTATGGCTGGAGACTCAGACTTTGAGGCAGAAAAGGTGGTGCCGTTCAGGTAAGCATCTTCTTTCAACTGGAGTACTCTGGCTTTTATTGAATCCTTCGTCGCAATTAAATGAAGGGGAGGAATCCCAGTAAGAACGCATAGAGAGGAATTAGCTGTCGTTCTATAGACTTTGCAAATGCTCAGGAGAAAAGGTCTCTGAATGGCGAAATGTTTCCTTTTCTTCCTTTCTGTCATAGTCTCCGCCCAGATTGCAGCCCCATAATTCACTGTACTTGAAATTACTGTTAAAAATAAAAATTTTTGAATATGAGGACGAAGTCCCCAGTTACTACCTTGCATTTTTCTCAAATTATAAACGATTTGATTTGTCTTTTTCTGAGTCTCCGTGAGATGGTACATAAAATTAAGTTGGTTATCTATGTGGATACCCAGGAACTTCAGGACTTGAGTAATCTTAATTTTCTTTCCGTCCAGGTTGAAGGTGGGCTTTCTTAAGAGCTTTTGGCCTGGCTTGTTAAAAAGTATTGCCTTGGACTTCACTTGCGAAATGCAGAGTTTCAACCTCTGGCATTCTATGTTAAGCTGTTTGAGAGAACCGTTAACATTCTTTTCGAGGATGTCTCTAGTCCTACCACTAACAACCAACGCAGTGTCATCTGCAAACGCGAAGATCTTCGTATGATCGGGAAATTCATATCTTAAGACGTCATTAAAAGTGAGGGCCCAGAAATCAGCACTCAAGCAGGATCCTTGGGGACATCCTCTAGTAAATTTTTTCCTGGTTATCATGTTGTTATGAATGAATATGCTTTCTCTATTATGAAAGTAATGAATGAGAATATTGAGAAGATTAGAGGGACAGTTGGCTTTATTAAGTGCATGTAATACTGAAGGCCACCATATTGAGTCGAAGGCACTTTTTAAATCAACACAAATAAGTGCACTATGTTCACCTTTTGATTTATTATGTTGGATTTGTTTCAGTATTTTATCAATTGCATGAATAGTGCTTGAGTTGGCTTTGAATCCGTATTGGTGTTTACTGATTGTTTGAATTTTGATAAAGTGATATCTCAACCGCCCGGCAATAAGTCTTTCTAGAACTTTTCCTATGGCGGGCAGCAAATTTATTGGCCGAAATGCAGAAGGATCTTCGGTGTTCCTATCCTTCTTCTCGAAAAGTATAATTTGTCCTTTCTTCATGTTATCGGGTAAGGTCGACAATTCTAAGCATTTATTTATTATATATTATTTATTATATATTGAAGAAATTAAGAAGGATTCTTGGGTCATGATTGTGCATAATTTTTAGAATTTTGTTGTTTATAGAGTCGGGGCCCGGGGCTTTCTTATTGTTGAGGTGCTTGATAATATTATTAATTTCTTGTAGAGTGAAGAGGGAGTCTTTTGAGCCATTCTGTGAGAAATTGGAAAGTCTAATCTCTCTCTGCTCGGGTGTGTCATCTTCTGAATTGTCATCCATGAAGATAGCGTCAAGGATTTTGGTTGCTGCTTCTTGCGATAGAATCTGGGAATCAGGAATACTCTTGTTGTTGCTTGCGTGATCTTTGTTGGGAAGCGTAATTTTTGTGGGAACGAAGAATTTCCTAGTTGCCAATTTATGGAGGATGCCATACGTATCTTTATTTTGAGAACAAAATTTTTTCCACGAGGTTAATTTAGCTTCCATAATTTTCTTTTTGTAAATCCTTCTTTGCTCGTTGTATCTTACGCATGTAGCATTCCTAGAATTGTCGTCCAGTGTAGATTTTATTTTCCTCCTTAAGGCTTTAGTTTTGTTCCTCTCTGCCCTCAAATCTATTGTCCACCAATTTGCAGTGAATTTATTTCTTGGAGCTCTAATTTTAAAGCTCTGTTGGGATATTCTTTGTATGACTGAGAAAAAGTTACTGGAGATTTCATTTAATTGGTTGCGATCCCTGCAGAAGTTTATGGCGTTCAAAATGGAAGTTTTTTCTTTAGCAAGGAGGTTTTTAAATTTCTTGATGCCAGATTCAGTTATGTGAAAATGTTTCGTGCTGGTACTAGAAAAAGTGAGATCAATCTCAAAGTGAATGAACTCATGATCCGAATTATTTTCCTCGTCCAGTATCTTCCAGTTTGTAAGAAAGGTGCTGGAATTTGTGCTTGAAAGGGTCAGGTCAGGCCATCCTTTACCTGAGCATGTTTCGAAACAGTCTTCATTAGCGTTTACATCAACATGTCTGGATAATAATTATCCCGATTCTTCATCGTTTCTGGTATCAACATTCGAAGATCCGGCGCATATCGTTTACACATCAAGTTTAATTTGATTTCAGGAAGCTAAATGTGACATCCAGTATGCATTTATGAAGCAGAAAATAAATTCTCTATACAAACTGTCTTTATTTTACATTAAGTTAGGTTTAAAACGATTTAGGCGTTCAAATTAAAGGTATAGTTAGTTCACACAGAATAGTTTTTAAAGTTTGTTCAAACATCTGTGTCAAAAAATATTCAACTTTAATCGCTTGATCAGGAAAATATATTAGTCTATTTCTTTCTATTAAATTATATCTTTTTCACAGAAGATCTGCCAACATCATTAATTTCAGTTTGGATTAAGTTTTCCGACAAAAACTTTAAGCTTTCAGTCGATTCCTTATATTTCAAAGTAAATATGAATTAATTACTAGGAAAACCTGAATAAAAATTTCCATTCCATATACAAGTAATTTTTCCAAGCGTTATGGTAACAGAACAACTTTTTTCAACATTTCAAGATGAATTATCGCTTTTAATTCAGTCACCTTTCGAAAGGCTTAATATCATCAATCTATTTCTTCGTGAAGTTTAGTTAATTAATTATGGTAAAGCACTCGAAAGCGATCCATCTAATTTTTTTTTTTAAAGAAGGAACGCGCATTTTTTCATATCAAAGCAAGCTAGAATTTTCTAAAACAAATAAACGTTTAGAAAGAAAAACATCAAGCTGTGAATGATCTTTTATTAAAAGAAAGTTTTTTATTAACGTTGATTCATCGCTAAGAACAATATTGATTTTCAGTTTTAATTAAATTTGTAAAAGTTTCTCAAATCTTAAAGCTAATTTTCGTTTGGAATTCAAAAAATTCTTAAAATGGGGTAAAGCGATTTTTTAGCTTTTTTTTTAAATTTTAGCTGTTCCATCAGTTATTATTTTTACTTGATGATAATTACACTGATATTCATTAATATTGATGCTTTGTGAAGAAAGTAATATAAAAAGAAAGATTAAAATATCGATTTTTTATTTACTCGGCATTTGTTATTATTGTCGTGGCTGTTAGAGGTTCTGTTATGCCTTGTATAATACTAAGGAACGTTTACTAGCATGTCTCAGAATTCGATTGTGGAAGAATCGTAGCCCATTGGGATTGCCATTATCGGCCGCGCAGCCGCTGCTTCCATTTGTTGAGGTCCAACAGATACGAGAATTTGCAATCGGTGGCTTCCATTAAGGCAACACAAAGCGACGTGCGGGATCTCAATGCTTCCCCATTTCCCAATGAGGCGACAAATATTGAGTACCATTGATATAGATCGTATAATCATATTGTGTACTTTTGATCAATAACTTTTATGTGTAGCACACGTCTGCAGCGTTATGGATCTTCAGCAAATCAACCATTATTTCAGTTCCTTTGATGGTACAGCACAAGAATCATCACCTACAGTGGTGTGTTCAGCGAGACAAATAAATATACATTAATGACAGGACGTTTTTTTCTGACGAATACCGCTTCTGCTTACGTCACAATGAAGGCCGTACCTGTGTGTGGAGGCGCCGAAGGGAACAAACATTGAAATGCATTCATCAATGTCATTTCAGCCCAATTTATGGATTGATAGTAAACTGGTGTGCAAAACTTAAGCAACAATGTAAAAATTTAGCAGACAGCCATGAAATTGCAGAAAAGGAGGTCTGGAGATCAGTACAATGAACACGTAAGTCAGTAGAAACGTCATGCGTATGCAAATATCAGGAACGAAATGTCAGAGGCGACGTGAGCGTACACAAAACGCGTAATGTCGGCGCGCGCAGCTCAACAGTAGAATAAAAGGAAGGACGAAGACGCAATTCAACATATTCGCTGCAAGTGCCAGTGAGTCAGTTCGTGAAATATGGCTAGACGAAATCACCTGGACGACTTCATACGTGGAAGAATGATCGGAAAGCTGGAGGAGCGGCGTACTGTCACCAGTGTAGCTGCAGAGTTCGGAATCAACAAAAGTGTCGTTTCACGCGCTTGGAAAGCGTTCCAAACCACAGGCACAGCTGTTAGAGAGGTTAGTGGTGGCCGCCCCAGGACGAAAACTGCAGGGGATGACCGATATATAGTCCTGCAGGCGAAAGGAGGCCGACAGCAGTCAGCAAGCGCCATGCTCAGCAACTGCGTACAGCAACGGGGCGACAAGTGTCGTGGTTTACTGTATCCAGACGCCTTCACAAAGGGGGCCTATTCGCCCGCCGTCCTGAACGCTGCCTCCCGTTGAAAGTTGCCCACAGACGCCACCGTTTACAGAGGTGCAGAGAGCACAAAAACTGGGCAACTGATCAATGGACTCGTGTCCTCTTTACGGATGAGAGTCGGTTCAGAAACAGAAGCGATTCTCAACACGTTTTGATTTGGAGAGAGGTCTGGACCCGGTTTTATCCCAGTAACATCAAGGAAAGACACCGTAACGGTGGTCCTGGTGTTATTGTCTGGGGAGGCATTATGCTGAACGGGCGAACTGAGCTCCACGTTTTCGACAGAGGGTCTGTAAGCGGGCATCGCTATTGTGAGGAGGTACTCCTTCCCCATGTGCGTGTGTTCCGAGGTGCCATTGGCCCAGACTTAATTTTTATAGATGACAATACACGGCCACATCGGACTCTTGCTGTTGAGGTGCTACTGGAAAGTGAAGATATCACTCAAATGGATTGGCCGGCCTATTTCCCAGATTTAAATCCCATCGAATATGTATTGTATGCTTTGGGGAGACGCATTGCAGTACGCTTACATCCTCCGGAGAACCCCCAACAACTCAAACAGATGCTGATTGAGGAATGGGCACTTTTACCGCAAGAAATGTTGCACCAGCTGGTTCTGAGTATGCGGAGACGGTGCGAAGCAACCATTGCAGTAAGGGAAGGGCATATCTCATATTAAGGAACATCTGCTTGTTGTTCTTCCTCTTGGATAGACAATCATGAGTCACGATACTATGCGTTCAATAAAAGCTTGTTTTGTGTTTGATTCCATACCGTATGCATTGTATTACTTTTTCAGCTCCGATGCTTTCGTCATCCTTTACGTACATAATACTCTCCTTCATTTCTGCATTTCATGTCTCTCAGTTGATTTCTCGTGGAGTTATGGCAAAAAACCCTGCTGTTGCTTAAGGTTTGCACACCAGTGTACATGGTGCCGTTGGGTATAGATGCGGTTCACCTCTAATTTTACATAGCTTGGATTTTGACCACCCAGCATTATCTTAGTGAGGTTTTAACGACATACCGTAAGGACTACCGTCGCTACACTGTTCAGCATGACAAGGCAAACCGCATGTTGTCTATGCTATCCTATGTTTCCTCAGTACCGACACAAGGCATGAAACATTGGACGAAGTACTGGATATTTATTTGCTAGCACAGCAACGCAAAGACGTTACACCTATGACTTTAATTAATTAATCTTTCGAGCAAGATGTACTGGTAAAATGAATACGGTCTTCTAACGGCTGTATTTCATAGCGCAGGAATTTTAATGATGTAATTTAAGAAATTTCAAAACGAGTGAAAGAGAATATTTAACAATTATAGATTTAAATTTTCTACGCATATTCTGACTTTGTTTAAGAAAAGTATGTACCATGGCTAAGGAAAGGTTAAATAACCTTGATAATTTAATGCAACATATTTTATTGCTGGAAAACGTGTACATATATACGACTAAACGCAAGAAGGCTTCTCTCATCATGCATCATGCAAGACGATCATGCATTTTAGAAGTTGTTAAACTATAGAAAAAGTGCTTGCATACAAGATTCTCATTTACATTTTAAGGACCTTTAATAAGAAAAGTACCGAAATGATCTAAATAGAATTCACTGAAATAAAGACACTCAATAAGCTTTCCTTTAATTTTAAAATTAAGGAATGAGTTATAAATTATATATATATATATATATATATATATATATATATATTTGAGCCAATATGGTTTTAAAATCAATCGGCACTTAACATGCTCAAGAATTTAAATCAGAAAAATAAAGTTTACATTTATTTCTGCACTTTTATTAGTTATTTTCCTTAGAACAGGACACTTTCACGAAACAGCTGAGAAACTCCTCTTTTCAACACCTCACCCATTTACAGACAATATGCCATTTACCTAGATTTCGAATAGCTATTTAACGATGACTTAATGATCATTGTATAAAATGATTTTTAAAAAAGAACCCACACATTTAGTCCTTGAGTTTCAACGCAGTGTAACGCAATATGACGATGACAACAGTTTAGACTACTTTCAAAACGATTCCTCTATCAATTATATGGAGGACGATCGGCCATTTGCATGCTTTGTTCGCTATCAATGGATGAACAGCAGCGACGCAAGCGCGGACGGAAGCGGAGCAGACGTTGCGGCACGTTCTCTTGTACGAATTAAAGTATTTGTTTTCCCTCGGAACCCGTTACGGCAGGTGAATTTAATAATTTGCTCGCGCAGTTAAGCGCTTTATTCTGGCGACACGCTAGAATAAATAGCTTATCTCTGTGACAAAGTGACCAGATTGCGCTTCAAACGAAAATGCGTAGCAATTTTTTTTTTTTTTTTTTTTTGCTAAATAAAGGAGGACATATATTTACGTAGACTCAATGTTTTCTTTTTCAGTAATATAGAAATAAAATAGGCCAACGATATTGAAGGACATCATTTCCTACTCAAACTTATTTACTAATAAATAATTAATTAAAATTTTAAGGAATGAAACAATATACCTTTGCAATTTTAAGTAACTAGAAACTAAAAACAGTGTGGCTGGCTGTTTATATCAATTCAAAATGTTTCCTAAATTAATATTTCTTAAATTTTCCAGACGTGCGAAACATATTTACTAAAAGGAATGCAAGGACGGCTAAAGCAATAGATATCATTTTTTTCACAAAAATAATAATTCTTCTTCTAGAATGATTCTTTTTAATTTTCATCCTGAAGGTTTCAGATCTTTGATTAGTTTGATTCGTAAGTAACATTTGTGAAAAGGCTTTTATTCTATGGTTTTCTAAAATAATCCTTTGTGGCTGCTACTTAGTAGTAATAAAAGAAATCTTTTACCATTTGATATTTAAAATATGAACAATAATTTTTGACCGTTTAGTACGCAATTGGATGAGAAAATCATAATCACCAAGGCTGCTCGTTAACAGTGCTCAGGAGACTAAAACGGTCTTTTTTTAATGAAAATGATAACAGTGTAAAGAAACTACAAAGCCCGTGAAAATTGAGAGAGTAAATGTAGAATATAATTATGAGAATTTTTAATCCATTGGGTTAATCCTGCTCAATTTTTTACTTCCCGCTATGGTATGTATATAATTAAGAGAGGTAATGTTTTCTCTTCAAATCTTTGATAGTGAGTTTTCAGTGAATAAGCACCAATTAGGATCCTCACAACACGTTTTTCTATTTTCAGAATGATTTTTGCTTGCGTCTATGTGTGTGACGAATTTTTGGTCCATGAAACTACTACATTAAACTTCCAAAAATTTCCGTTTTGTGTTTTTAAGCTTTCTGTATTAATATAAAAAGTTGATTAGATTTGGATAAATTTGGTATTTAACAGTCGTTAAATTTGTAGGCAACCTAATGAATGATCCTGCTGGCTCACCTAAAAAAACCTTCATAGTTAAAGATAAACAACTTTCTTCGGATTCTTCTGTAGCGAATGCTTTTGTACAGCATTTCTGTAGAGCTAATAAGAAAAACACTTACGCAAAAATACATTCGTCCAGAATTAAGCAAAAATCTACACACCTGCAATCGGAATTTGAATCTTCTACTGATTCAATGTTTGAGGCACCCATTACTCGAGACGAATTGACCTATGCTTTAAGAAGCCTTCCTTGTAGAAAATCACCTGGTGGAGATAGAATCCATTCTCCACCATCTTGGTCCTAAAGCATTTGAAACTGTTTGGATTTTTTTGTCCAATGGCAGATTGAAAACAATTACTAATGTATCCCAGTTCATTAATTTATACAAGGCTAGATGTGGTGGTCTCTTTTTTATGGAGGCACTTAATAGGTGAGCCACAATCGCCTTTCCTATGAAGGGACGGACAGTTACAACCATGCCTTCTCCGGTATTCGAACCCAGCACTTCGGTATTGCAGTCAGCTTCCGTGATCACTATACCGACTGGGCGGCCTGTTTGTATCTTTTCCAATCTAATTTGGAACACTGGTATTGTACCAGCTGAATGGTGAACTTCTATCATTATTCCCATACATAAGAAAGACAAAGATCGGGATAGTCTCCTTAACTATAGACCAATATCGCTTACTAGTATTATGAGGAAGGTTATGGAGAAAATAATTGTTAGAAGACTTAATTATTACTTAGAAACTTGAGGACTTCTTGCCGAGGAGCAGGCGGGGTTTAGAAACTCCAGATCTACTAACCAACATGTTGCGCTCCTGAGTCAATGTGTCAAGGATGTCCTGGATAATAGACAGGTCCTGACCGCAGTTTTTATTGACTTTAAGTATGCCTACGACAAAGTATAGCGGGAGTGCCTCCTACTGAAACTGTCGGAGCTATGCATTAGAGCAAATCCTTTTAATTGGATTAGAGGCTTCTTGTGCCAGCGCTCTTTCAGAGTCAGGTACGGCAACTCTCTATCGAAATCTAAGATCTTAAAACCAGGTCTCCCACAGGGAGCTGTTAGTAGCTGCTCCCTTTTTAACATCTATATTAATGATTTGATTTATAAAATACGAGAGATTTCTGGCGTTAAGTGCCTCTAATACGCTGATGATTTGGTTTTCTGGGATGTTTCTAAAGAAGAGAACATTGAGAAGCATAGAGACTAAATTCTCTGCTGCTTTGAGTGCTTTGGTGTGATACTAATAATATGGAGGTGAACTTAAATAAATCATACTGCCTGACTTTCTCACTTATGCACCAATCTTTGGATCTTCAGCTGACATATAAAGGTATCCAAATCCCCTTATGTGATAAATTTAAATATTTGGGTGTAACGTTTGACCAAAAATTAACATGGAAGCCACATGCAGAGGATTTGTCCAACCGTGCTACGAAGAGACTCAGTGTCCTTAAACGCCTTGCTGGGAAAAGGTGGGGTTGCATTAGACAAACCCTGCTCCAAACTTATCATTCGTTTATCCTCCCCTTTCTGACTTACTGCTGTGAACCACTTGTTGTGGCCGTGAAACTTGTACTCTGGAAAAAATCCAAATCAGTGCTTAGATATTGTTTCTGGAGCCGTGAAGACCACCGACTGACGCCATGTTTGTGTTAACTGATGATAAACCTTTAAGAATCGTAATTCAAGAGAAGGCCTTAATTCTCTGGGAAAAGATCATTAGAGTGCCTGGATATCTTTCACTCTGGAATGAAGTTAATCAAGATCTGACTAGAAATCTAAAGACCCAGATGGGCTTTCTACAGAGAGTTTTTCAGTTAAAAAATTCACTTGGTTTAATGAGAACCAGAATTACTTGTTCCACTACAAAACCTGGTCAAAAACCTGGGTCAAACCTGGGTCTTGACCTGGGTCAAAAAGTAACCAAACGTAATACGGATCCCTCTATTTTGAGAGCCTTCGCATTCGAAGTATTAAACATTTTTTACTCTGAGCCAGAGTGGCTTCGGATCTTTACTGATGGATCCCTCCTGTCTGATGGCCCTAATGCAGGTGCCGGAGTTTTCTCTGAAATTTTCTCTTTCTACATCCCTGTAGGCCGAGGTTCTGAGTTTGACAGTGAAATTGCTGCGATTCGCACAGCTCTGTACCAGCTACCATGTCCCCTGGAAAAATTCACAAGAGCTGTTATATTCAGTGGTTCCCGAGCTGCTCTGTTGGCTATCGTTTCACATAAAAATCCCACATCACAAGACATATCGGATTGTCGACATTATCTAAAAAAAACTGGCTTCACTTGAGAAAACTATAGTCCTCCACTCAGTTCCTGCCCGCTGTGGGATTCCAATGAACGAGAAAACCGACTTCTTGGCCAAAAAGGATGCTTTAATCAGGCAGAACATCTCTCGTCCTTTACCTTTCCCTACTGTATCTTATTAAAAGATCTTTCAAAGTACGTGCTCAGGAAGATTTCTATCCTCGTGTTTTTCATAAGTCTTGGAAGAATGCTATCCCGAATTTGTGCAATGGCCCAAGGCGTTGAGTGGCCACTGAATTCCGCCTTGCCACCGGACATGACTGCCTACAATATCATCTTCATAGATTCAAACTTCTCCGATAGCTCTGGAGAGGTGATGGATGCCGCACATCAACCCCATTGTCCTACTCTGCGCAAGACTTTTCTCGCCGAGCGTTACTAGGAGGCAAGAGATATGTTAGATGAATAGACTCTGCTACAGCTGTTTTTTTTTTTTTTTTTTCATTGTGTGGCTGCATTCTATGTTCTTGTTTTTTGCTGTAACTGTTCATAATCTGCCATTGGAAATAAATAAAAAAAAACAGTCGTACACGATTAAGAACCACATATTAAATTTTGACTATGTCTGATAGAAATGGTGCTTTACTCGAAACTCTTAGCAGATTTTCACAGAAAATATGGAATCGTTATAAAAAGGATTTGGCAAACAGACAAAATTGCTTATCCTAATAATTAATTTAACACATATATAATATTAATTGTTAATTAACATTCATAATTAACATTAGAAATAGCAACATTTATATATCTTTAAATAATATTTATAGATCTGCGACACATATGTCTCTTTAATTTCACCTGTATTGTATCCATTTGATTTCTTGGTAAAACTTGAAGACTTTTATTTATTTCTAAGGGATTATTTATAGCACTTACTTTTTGCCCTAATTGTGCATTTAACGCATTAATTTTAAAGAAATAATCTCTAAAAATTTATGTGAGGAACAACCATTCTTTCTCCCAATGGTGGTAAAATTATAATACATACTGGCAAAACTGAAAATTTCGAATCATTGTTAGTTGCCAGTTTAGGTATTATATTTTTAGAAGTGCATTTTTTAAGTATTTTAAATTTTTTAAACTCATTGCTATTTAAAACATAGAACTGGCAGGAGGTTATGTGCTGGCTACATCAGATTTTTTAAGCCAGAAATGAAGTGGATTAAAGCGAGTGTCTTGAAGATCAACTCAGGATGACCAAATAATCGATTCAGAGTATTTCTTAGTAAGCATTGTGAAGTAAAACTATAAGATATTTTCTCTCTCCTTTTCGCGTGCCTTCGTGGTGTAACTGGAAGCACAGCCGACGCGTATTCGAAGGGTCCAAGATTCGAGTCCTCGCCAGGGCACTGAACATTTTTCATGTCTCCTGCTGCCCCCCCCCACACTTAAAAAAAATTAAAAAAAAAAAAATACCTAATGACTCTACAAGGCTTTCGCAGTCAGCTGTGTTTAGGACACTCAAAAATCATTTAAAAACAAGATCTCTTAAAAAAAAAAAAATCTGATGTGTACACCACATGACTTCCTTGTACGGAATGTTAAATTATATGCATTTTTTCTTGCATTTCATTTAAAATTATTGGATTGAATTAAATATGCTTCGCCGACAGCGCATAAACCACAATAGAATAAATGCATTCTTTAAAATTCACTCTAGTATTTGTTTACCATAGCGACACTCTGGCGCTAAATTCACTTAACAGTATTATATTTCGTTCATATTATAACTCATAATGCACAAAATTTATATCATTTAAAGAATTATCTAATCGTTGCCATATGTTCTATTCAAATACTATAATAAAGCTAGAACGATGTATAAAAGAAATTAAGCAAAGAAAACAAAAAAGAAACAGTTTTTCACAGACAATTGAGTATTTCTCATTTAATTAATTCAGTTCTCACTTCGCAAGAAGGCAAAAATACATAAAAACTCAAAATATCTATATTAAAAATTACGAAGTAAATCTTAAACACTTATTTCCTCAAAAAAATTCCAGAAAGGATTAAGCATGATTTAACTGGCAATAATAAATGAAGGCGTTATCTTTGTTGTTGCGAAGCTAAGTTTCTCTAGATTGGCAACAAATCCACTAGTCTGCTGTTTCAAATGTAAACAATCAATGGCTTAGCGGCCATTGATTGTTAAAAAAAAAAAGGCTTAGCGGCACTTAAACAACTTTAAAATTGTTGATAATTCTAAACATATTGCACGCAGATTTACTAAAGGCATAAAAACCTCAACCGGAAGATAAAGACAACATAATTCAATCATTTTTAAAGCAAAAAATGTACAATTTACAAACATATACGAGTAAAACTGAGATCACTGAGCCGGGAAACAGAGTGGATATATATATATAAATATATTTATGTACGTTTGGTGCGGCCGATTGCAACCAAATACGAGGTGCACATCTACATGTTATAGCAGTCCTATATACAAAATGTCAACGTTCTGAGGCTACTCGTTTTTGAGTTATGCGAGATACGTACGTACATACGTTTGTACCGACGCCACGAAAAATTCTCTTCAGGATTAATTTTAAAGCAATTTTATAATTTTTTTGGAGGAAACGAGTCTTTTATTCTGTTCTTACGTACAGATATCACGCAAAAACATCGTTAAATTGCATTCGATAGCGGTCAAAATGGATATTTTCATTGAAATATGCTGCCTGAAACTTTTCGCGATTACAATACTTCCTTTTTACTTCGTACAAGGAAGTAAAAAGCTACGAACTGCCAGCAATGTTTAGGTTTTAAGACTCATCTTTAACGAAGACTGTGCTTGCAATACGAAGCACAGGCCGAATATTATGCCAAAATTCACAGATAATTTTAATGCTTTGTGCAAGATTATTATGTAGCAGCATCGAACCTTGCTGTGAAGAGGCTAAGACAGATTATCAACCGTATAGATCTAGTTCGAGGTATTTAGATAGATTGAAGACGCCGTGCAATTCAAATGAGAGAAACTGCATTTGTTATGAAGAATACGTCGTAGCTCGGCAATGATATCCCACTAACGGCCGAGCGGTAAAGACGCTGAATACTGGTAGTTCGGCACGGGTTTCGAATCCCGGCTAACGGGCGTTTCGCGGTTCTCTCTATGCGTAGCATATATACGAGCCAGTTTTCATTGAAAAGGTCCTCGACGAACGCATTCCTCCCGTTAGGGCAGATAGCTTGCTGTAACTGAAATAAACCGAACCAGGAATCACCATGAATCTCCTACGCATGAATCTTTTCTTAAACAGCTAATAGTCGAATGTTTAGTTTCTATCACATACATTATACGTTCCAGATATTCATCAGTGGTTCTTTGAGTAAACAGTCCGAAGGTTTGGCCTTTACTGAACCTTCGAAATGGTTACATTTGAAAGAACTCGATGAGATAAAGTAAAGGGAGCTCCAAAAGCGTTTAAAGTTTCTTCCATAAATCCTTCTTTAAACAGTCACAACTTACGTAAACCGAGTTCCAAATAGAAGATGACTCACTTCCTCATTGTAAAAGCAGAAAGCTGAATGAAGAAACTTAAAGGTCGCGGTATTTTAGGAGAAAATTTCCAAATTTGTTATCTAAATTAAAGGTTATGAAGTAAACATTTTAAAAAAATCTGAAAGGTTTCGAATTTTAACACTCTTCCAGAAGGGTTTGTTAAGGGTTTTTACCCTCTCGCTTAGCTGGCAGTCTACCAGTCTGCTGTTACACTCACTCCTACTAACATCCTTTTTTTTTTTTTTTTTTTTTTTTTTGTCTTTTTAGATTTATAAGTAAACGTCATTTTCTTCGAAAATATGCCATACAATTCAACAGCAAATTTTGAGAAATTCTAAAAGCAACATGGCTGTATACGATAAGAACTCCTGAATAAGCATAAGCGTTGGAATGCATTTTTGTGTTTTTTTCTTCTCAGTTCATATCAGTGTTCAGTTTTCTTACTAAGATGACTTTAAAAAACCTTCTTTGTCTTTTTATTATTAATGTTTTGTGAGTTTATTTTATTTATTAACTATCACGTTCTTGGTGCTTACGCCCCGTAAAATTTGATTCAACAGCACAAATAACAAAATATTTAAAAGCAGCTGGCTTTCGCACTTCTGATAGACAAACTCTCGTGCTGGAGATAAAAATGCTTTTTTTTTGGGGGGGGTACAATGTTCACACGGTTTGCTTTGGAATCGTTGATTTTGGTTTCAAGTTTTAGGAAATATAAAATAAATTATACTCGAAATCTAAATTTTGGGCTTCCAGGTCACCATGTTTAGGTGGAGGACTACGTTATTCAAAATTGGATGGCTCTAAGTACCGTTGTTTTTTCACGATGCGAGAAACATGCATACGTTCATGCAGATTCTCCATTACTTAATTTCCTTAAATGTAATAAATTTCTTTGAATTGGATAGCCTTTGTTGTAGTATAATTGAATTTCTTTAAATGAGATAGTATTTGGTGGCAACAATTTGAAAAGTGACACACGTTTATAGTGGTTCAATGCAAAATGTCGTTTCGGGACTAACATTCCTTTTGGGAAAATAAAATTCTTACTTTAAAAGTATTAATTATCCTTTCATTAGACAAATACTTTAATCGGAAAAACTTGTAAAGTCATTACGTTTTTGTTTTCTTTTTGGAAGCAGGAGACGTGAAAAATGTCCATTGCCTACGCTGGGACTCGAATCTGGAATTCTGGAATACGTGCCGAGTGTGCTACCGTTATACCACGAAGGTGTGTTGGAAGGACAAAGAAAATACCTTATAAACTAATATTCATTTATTTTGCTGCCATGGTTAATACTCGCACGTAGTTTAAGTTAAATGTGAAATGCATAGTTTTTTTAAACGCAGTAAAGGAGCATTGAATTTCCTAACCTATCAAGTCTGGCAAATAAGTGCAACCTCCATTTTTACGACCTTCTGCTTCAGACCATCGTTATTTTCTATTTTATTCTAGCGTAATTGGAGATTAACTGTTCCCTGTGTTTCTAGTTGTGTGTAAATAGCTATTGGAGGAATAGTTCCAGGAAGGCCAATCGAGTTAATGAGTTGATCAATTAATGGAAATAAGGGAATGATTCTTACCTAGAAGTTGTTTTTTCTTGGAAAGAGCGATGCTAAACTTTATTTATTCTTTTTATCAAACATTCAGCTTGGTTATAAAACTATAGAACCAATTGTATTAATTAAAGTAAAATTCCTCTAAACGTTGCAAAGCATGTAAACGATAAAGCCACAAATTAGCTCGCTTCATAGAATGACTTTAAAATAATATAAGCATTATGAATACAAAACTTAGTTCTGTAAAGGGGTGTTTAATATTCAATCCATGTCGTATAACAGCAAATTCCATATAGTATGTCAGCCCAAATAAAAGATAATGACCACGCTTAAAGTTATTGCTTTAAGCTGTAAACATTAAAGAAGAAACTTTAATGTTTTTGGAAATCTACATTTTGTACAATCCGACATATATGCGCAATTATTGATCGGTTACTAACACTTGACAGCGGTTACTAACAATGACAGCATGTGAGGGCTGTCCAAGAGGGGAGTAAGCCTTCGTGGGCAACTTTCTGAAGGAACCTGGCTTGTAAACACATTGCACACTCGAAAAACACGAATTTTTTTTTTTTTTCCCTGCCTGCCAGTTTATCGGATTTGAGTTCTCAATGGACTTTTCTTAACTTTTTTTCTTCATTAATGGGCAATTTTTCGAGGTGGTAGATTGCAATATGCAGTTTTCTGATTGACTTTTTTGTCACTCTTCATTATTTATTTATTTTCACAAATTTGTAATTTGAAGCTAGAGGCCAAATTTCTGCAATTAGATGTTATGCAAGTAATTTCAATAAAGGCAATTAATTCAAAGAAACATTCCGCCTCTGACTTCCAATTACTCTACGTAGTCTAATGGAAAAAAATGTTACAAGGTTTCGTTCTGTTTATTAACCAGTTATTTTACATTAATGTCCTTTTCTGTCCTTCTCGTTTCTCATTTTCCCACCAGAATGTATTTCTAGCTCGCGTGTATTCAAATGAGGCAGAAAGGATACAGCATTTAAAAGAAAGTTTTGGATGGTAAAATTAAAGCGAGTTCCGCCTTTCCAGGCCACGTTGCTAGTTTGATTCTCTTGTATTCTAGAATAGAGTCGCTTTGCGTTATTCTCGCCATTAAGCTTGTCAAGCAGACTTTAGGTCAGAGCCAACTTGCGCATTTCTTTGTCTGTACCGTTGGGTTAACTTACATTTACTTAGTTAAGTCAATTTTATTACCTTTGATTTAAGCCATACATGCTGGCTACTTTATAAGCACAAGTGATGCTTTCTGCTAATTTTTGCTTGAATAAAATAAAAGTGTCCTTTACACTCTTTCTAAGTCTCTGTGATCCTTACAAGACATAGTGATAATTTACTTAAATTCTTAAGAAGTTTGGTACATTTAGTGTTCCAAAGTACTCGAGACACTATAATATATTATTGAAAGCAAATTTTATCAGTTGCAAGTCAAGTTTGGGTTGCATGTTGTCTGTTTACATGATCTAAAAGAAGATTACATTCCGAAAACTCACGTATGAGTTTGATTTTGACTCAGTATAGTACCAACTACTAGTACATGCTTAAAATATCAGATCTATTATTACACCTTAATGACCAAAAAAGAAACATTTTGTTGCTATTTCTAATTCTCCTACTCTGAAACTACTACCAAACCAAGCCCGCGAATTTTATCTTCTGTAAGGTAGCAAGAATTGCGTTTGCAATTGTTTTTGGCTTAAGTTTTGGACACCTTACAGCTGATAGTACGAATTTCCCAGCTCCATGTCGCTTTCAAAGAATTCCCAGAATTATGTATTCCGAGCATCTTTAAAGTCCCTTCTCCTACCATCATCGTATCTAAAGAGCATTCAGCTCGACAACATATTTAAGTGTATCATCCTGTAAAGATGCTTATGCACTTAAAAACATCCAACTCTGATTCAAACCCGGTTTTAAATCTATGAGAGCCGGCTTTCCTTGCGATCAGAGCAACAAATAAAAAAAATTGAGCGAACAGAATCAATTGATTCTGCTGGCTATGCTATGAAGCAAATATATGTTACATACCTTATCTAATCTCATTATACCAAAATTTAATGCTTCCTCTGTTCCTTTAAGAAATTGCTATTTATCACTCTGAGATTATGAAATACTTTTATATTTTACTGATATAAAAGTATTTCGTAGTAAAATATAAAGTAAATTAATACTTTATATTTTACTACTTGTAGTGGGACTAGAAAATTAACACGAAAATGCAGTTATTATGGGTATCTAGAGAAATCTCTTGCATGCATACTTGTTTCATAGACGACTAGGCAGAAAATTCCCAGTCACCCAAAAACTAACAGTGAAGCTAAATAAAATTTCGATACTGTTCTTTTACTCAAACTTGCGGTAATAAAAAAACACAGAACAGAACAAAGATTACTCTCACAAGACTGATTGACGAAGAAGAAACAAATTTAAACTAAACTTTGTTTAGAATAAAACAAAAAGAGAGAATCAAACATGTCTCTGGAGCTCTCCATGTCAAAGTAAGATGGAACTTGTAGAAATAAAATAGAATTGTTTAAATTTATGTTGCCTGAACTTTCTTGGGGGACGATTCAAATCGATTCAGCTGAACGTCAGTAACTATGACTAGAATAAAGAAGAAATAAAAATTATTCCAATACCTAGATTTTAAATTTAAGCAAAATGCTATAATTTTGAAGATACATGACAAATGTAAAATGAACTATGTCATAAAATGGTTATTTGGTATCTCATTTCTGTACCAACCATTTTAAATGTTTAAGAAGGAATAAAATAAGGTAAACTTTCATCTTTAATGACAATTTTAGTCCCATTTAATTTCCATAGCGTACGTCTTTTAGCAAAAATGTGCGAAATTTAAATGTTTATATTGTCCTTTTACGAATAAAGTTCAAATCAGTAAATTATTTTGCACCTATTAAGAATCTTTCAAGAAAAATAACCTCTTCAAAACATAAAAAATTGGCTATGAAATAAATTGTTAATTCTGAAACCACATTAATAAGGTAAACAACCAAAGGGAAGAAATGCGATTTAAAGAATCATAACATTAAATTTCATTAAAGGAAATACTTGTAATTTTTTTCATACAATGGCAATTGTCCTCCACTTTTCATAAATCAGTATTTTTTAACATAGAAGGGATTAAGTACACAATTAAATACAAAAAAAAATGATTTGTATCTACATAATTGACAACTCTGGAACAAATTTATATTATATGGGCCTAGCAATGCAAATATATACTATATGCCTACTACGCTGCAGATGGTGGTATTTGGGCGCGAGGAAATATCCGTGCTCAGAATTCGTAAAGCCTGGAACGGTTAATATATGGTTAAACATTTCTTTAAATAAATGACAAGCACAAATCCGCATGATTTTTCCGAAAATATTTGGACTAGTTATTTTTTTCAACTAATTCAAAGTCTACTCTACTACATTGCTAAACCTTTGTTCTCCACTAGCATTTGTGAGTTCAGTTACGATGTCCTTTTATTGGCTTCCGCAACAAAAGATTCTCGTTGCTGATCTCTATCATTGGTGAGCTTTCTGTGATGGTGGTAAAAGAAACAACCTTCAGTTCCTTATGATTCAGCTTGCTAATTATGAAGATTATTTTTTCTTTAAAACTGCAACTATAGTTTTATAATTTATACGGAATTGTTGAACATATCTGCAATGATTCATGCAGATATGTTCAACAAAACATTAAACTCTGTCTTAGAAGTATCTTTAAAACAGAAGGTCTTTGTCAGAAGAAACGATTGCTTAGAAGAGCAAAATCTGAACTTTTCTATAAGATTTCTATTCGACTGATTGTAACTTCTGTGATTGTCTATTGTTCTGTGAATCTTAAAAATCTTTCTGGTTTCCAATTTCAGAAAACCCAAAACCAGAAAGAATTTACTTCATAAAAACTTAATCTCTTCTATAAGTAAACTGCATTATTAATATTTCTTAAATGTATCTACATACTACCGTGCTCTTTTCTGTGTCACCGATGAATTCTTTTATTAACTTCTGAAAATGAAATGGCTTCTCATTATCATTATCTAAGCATAATTAAGCGTAGAAGATTTAATAATGTAAATAGATAAATTAAATCATGGGAAATCTACTTCAAATATTTTTGTTGAATTGAATTCCATGTTTTTAAAAAAAGAAAAATATCCTGGTTCGGAATCCATGCTGCCAAGATTTTAAAGTGTGGTTAACGGCAGCTATGCACATTCAACTGATGGCCATTCTTTTCAATTATTTATCGATTTCGTTTAATTTAATACGATTAAAACGAGAAAAAAGGAGTAATCTTTGTACGAGGAAACGAAAACAAGAAGAGACTCGTGATATTGTTTCTGCTCATTTTTATTTAGGCTTTAGAAGTCAAAAATTTCAAATATAAAATGAAAGTTTACGTTATGAGATATAACTGCAATTTTGTTCTTGCGAAGTGGGAAGTATCTTATTTCTGCCATAGAATCATTTCTGTTTCATAACTTCTTTTTAAGAGAAGGGATAGTATTCATCTAAATATATTCCGTGATTGAATTCAGAAGTTTTCTTTTGATATTTGATTGAATTCGTCTTGAAATGCAATTTTGCCAATTCCGAATCTTAAAATGTCATTCGAACATTAAATAAATGCCTTCAAAAGCAATAAGTAATTGATTTTTCAAGACTGAAATCTTATTCTTTGAATTCAGTTGCTATCCATTCAATAATTTATTGCTCATATTTCTTAAAATTTATGAATTCTTTGAAACATTTTATTTAAACTATTAAATTCAATTTTTACTTCACGATTCAGGGCTTTTTTATTTTATGTACGTAAATGGGGGAAAGAAAGAAAGAAAGAAAGTTTAAGGACGAACAGAAGCTTTGAAAAGTGAAATACTGCATATTTCATATTTTCATGTTTCTGCTTGTAATAAAATTACTGCCATTTAACTGGGAGACAGACTATGTTACAAACAAGACATCTTCATCTACACGCACGTATGCCATTACTGAATCCACTGGCACCAAAAGAATTGAATGTGTTTACAACAGTTATATAAAATTTTAAGTACCTACAGCATATTTACAGTGTTTCAAAAATGTTAAATATTTTTAATTAAATTATTTCAATTAAATAAACCTCTTGCAAGTACAAATTATGCTGCTCAAAACAATAAGGGGCTATTGTGAGTTCGGTATGCAATAACCATACAATCGAAAAAGTTTTACAGAAACTAAATAGAAGAGGTTGAAAAGGAAAATTATAACGTTTACAAAGTTGGGATATGCAAATTTTATCTGTGACTTCGAATACTATACGTTTCAGATAAAAGAGTGAAAAGCTACCTTCATCGTTTCTTCTGTTACTTCTGTAAGAGGTGATTAAAAACAACTGATATGTGTTGAATGTTTTCTAACAGTGAATACAATATCTCAGCAAGATTATTTAGCTTAATCGGTAGCCTAGAGAGCCATCGGTCGTTTAGAGGCAAATCAAACTTAATCCGTTGTAGTGGAAGCGTTAGGAGTTTCTCAAAGTGTCATTTCTAGACTATGGAATCCTATGAACTCCACTTTCCTGCAACAGCACCTTCAGAGAGTTACTGGTACCAAAGTGTTCGAACCCAACTCATCCATGCTCCTCAACTTTGTATGCTTGCATACCTATGGTTTGAGTTTCGCTGACACAGGACCACCGTGCTGCCCGCAGAAGATGGGCACAGCAACATCTCAGATGGACACGAGATGAGTAGAGCAATAAGCTCTTCACGTACGAGTCCCGTGTTTGTGCACAACCTGATAATAGACGGATTCTCATCTGGAGAGAACCTGGTGCACGGAATACTCCTGCATTTGTGCACAGAAGTGGCCGATTTGGTAGGGGCAGAGTTATAGTATGGGCCGGTATTTCAATCAATGGCCGCACCGACCTACACATTATCAGGAATGGAGCATTAACGGCTCAGCGATGTAGTGATGAGATTGTCAGACCTATTGTGGTCCTTAACCCTGCAGTAATCGAGGATGAACTCATTCTCATGGATGACAACGCCAGGCTACATTTCGCTCAGCTTGCGGACAATATCCTTTTCGACGAAGGAGTCCCTCCAATGGATTGATCAGATCAGCATATTCCTCAGATATGAACGCAATCGAATATGTTTAAAACGTTTTAGGAAGATGGATTGCTAGTCGCTTATCACCCTCAGAAACAATACAGTGATTTGAAGGCTCTCTTTTACAGGAGTGGAAGCGAATATCCCAGTCCCTTATTGATTCCATGCCTCGCAGGTGTTCGAAATTGCTTTGGATCATAGGAAACTTTACCTCTTATTGAAACTCATCCGAGATATCCCATTTTTTTGTTTTGTTTGTATTTTTTGTCCGTTTCTTGTTAACCGACAAATATCGTTAATAAAATTTAATTATTCCTTATTCGTTGTTTCTTTTCTCATATCTTACAACACCTATAAATAGTACATATCAGGTACGAAAACATTTTCTCATTCGCAGTTTGTATCCAAAATTGTAATATCCCCTAATTATTTTGAGCAGTTCATTAAGTTTACTTTTTAAGGTAGATTTTAATTTAAAAATTAACCGCTTTAATTTATTAATATTTATAAGATTCTAAAAATAATTTTTTGGGGATACAGAAAGAAAATTAGAGACTAATTCAAATTTTATCCAGCTTTCTGGTACAAATTCTCTAATAGGAGTAATTAATCATTTTATAACATTAAGTTATATGATGCATGTTACATTAAATACTGCATTTTCCTCTCATTCATAAACAGTCATCAAGAATCAGAGCTTGTTCTGCCTGAAGGCCACGTTGGTATTTTCGATTCTAGTTAGTAATGGCAACTAGAATAACCTCTCCGAAAAAAAGAGTAAGCCTTATTTTGCCTTTAACATAATGTATAAATGAGGTTTTTAAATCGTGATGTTGCCAGCCTATAACCTCCAACAAATTCCCTGTTTAAAACAGCACGGAGCATTAAGCAAAGTATCACTTTCGGTTGATCATTTGTAAACAAAAGCTAATTTGTTGTTCCAATAAATAAAAATATTTGAATTATGAAATTTTGGATTATATTTTGTAAGGTCTCGTTTAGTTTTTAACTAGTTACTTTACTTGTATGTTAATTAACTTTCCAATCTTCATCATTTCCATTTACCTTCTAGAATTTGAATTTCTAGCTCGCGTGATATTCAATAATATAATATTTAAAATAAATAATTCAAAACGATTACCATAACTGAACTTTTCTTTTCGTTATATCTCTGATATTAAAAAATCTTAATTCATTTTGATGTGCACGTATATCTTTGTGATTTACATACCAATAAATAATGTTCGTTCAATTGTAACAATATGTTACGGCTTTCGTAATTAATAATATGTTAGGACGATTGCCGTAAATTTGTTATAGACTTCAAGTAAAATACCATTTCTGATTGTCCAGTTAAAAACTGTTATAAGATTCAATAAAAAGTACCGCTTTCGGTTGTCCAATTTCACTTCACACTTAATCAACTCTTTATATGAACGCAGAAAGCTTAAGTACGAGAATTAGAAATTTTTGGAAGTTTAATATAAGATTTGTCGTAGACTAAAAATAATCATCACACTCGTGCAAATAGATATTCGGACAGAAATCATTGTGAAAATAGTAAAAACGTGTTGGGGAGAACTTAATTCGTGTTTATTCTATGAAATCTCACCATCGAATATTTGGACAAAAAACATTTCCTCCTTACCTATGAATATATATATATAGGTTGGTGAAAAATAGTAATAATGGATTTTACCAATAGCTTTGATAGTTAAATTTTTAAACAAATTACATATATTATTTATTTACTTATTTTATGTAGCATGAGATAAACAACGCACACACACACACACACTAACCCCCCCCCTCTAAAAAAGGCGGCAATATCAAATTCGCTACTTTTGTAGAGTCATTAGGAATTCTTTTGAAGGAGGAGACGTGAAAAGCGTGAACGTTTCTCACCAGAACTCGAACCCCGGACTTCTCGAATAGGCATCGCGCATGTTTCCAATTGCATCACGAAGGTATGCGGAAATAAAAGAGAAAATACCTTCCTTATAAGCTCCTCCTTTTATAGGGCGACTGAGAATTACCGGACCCAGTCGCCAAATCCTGGTGGTGACGAATTATCATCCACCACATTTTAATTCTTCTGCTACTTGTAGAGTGATGATGTTTTTTTTTTTTTTTTTTTTTTTAAAGAGCAGGAAACGGGGAAAATTAGCAATGTCCTCACCGGGATTCATACTCTGGATCTCGCGAATACGCGTCGAGTATTTTCCAATTACACGACGAAGGCATGCGGAAAGGAGAAAGAAAAAATACCTTATACTTCTTATGCACACAAGTTTTGAAGTCCTCTCGAACTCCGATAGGTCCCAAAAACAGATTCAGATGCGATGTGATAAATGAAAAAAAACTTTCCTTCTTTACTTCCTTTTACGAAGTAAAAAGGAAGTATTGTAATCGCGAAAAGTTTCAACGAAAATATCCATTTTGACCGCTTTCGAATGCAATTTAACGATGTTTTTGCGTGATATCTGTACATAAGGACAGAATAAAAGACTCTTTTCCTCCAAAAAAATTATAAAACTGCTTTAAAATGAATTCTGAAGATAATTTTTCGTGGAGTCTGTACGAACGTATGTACTACTGTAACATGTATGAACTACTATAACATGTAGACGTGCACCTCGTATTTTGGTTGCAATCGGCCGCACCAGACGTATATAAATATATTTATATATATATCCACTCTGTTACCCGGCTCAGTGATCTGTTTCTTTAGTTTTATATGTTTGTAAATTGTGCATTTTTTACTTTAAAAAATGATTGAATTATGTTGTTCTTATCTTCCAGTTAAGGTTTTTATACCTTAATACTTTTATACCTTAGTACTTATAAGGAAATCTTCAAGCAATGTTTGTAAAATTATCAACAATTTAAAAGCTGTTTAAGTGCGGTTAAGCCTAATTTTTAAATAACATGGCGGATATTTTATTTACATTTGAAACAGCAGAATAGTAGATTTGCTGCCAATCTAGAGAGACTAAGCTTCACAACAACAAAGATAACGCCTTCATTTATTATTGCGAATTAAATCATGCTTGATCCTTTCTGGAATTTTTTCGAGGAAATAAGTGTTTAAGATTTACTTCGTAATTTTTAATATATATATTTTGAGTTTTTATGTATTTTTGCCTTGTCGCGAAGAGAGAACTGAATTAATCGAATGAGAAATACTGAATTGTCTGTAAAAATCTGTTTCTTTTTTTCTTTTCTTTTTTTTTTTTCTTTTCTTTTCTTTTTTTTTTTTTTTGTTTGCGTAATTTCTTTTATACATTGTTCTAGATTTATTATAATAATTGAATAGAACATGTGGCAACGATTAGATAATTCTTTAAATGATATAAATTTTGTGCATTATAAGTTACAATATGAACGAAATGTAACGCTGTTAAGTGAACCTAGCCCCAGAGTGTCGTTATTGTAAAAAGAAATATAGTGAATTTTAAAGAGCGCATTTAGCCTATTGTGGTTTATGCACTATCGACGAAGTAGATTTAATTCAATTCAATAATTTTAAATGAAATTCAAAAAAAAATGCATATAATGTAATATTCCGTACAAGGAAGTCATGTGGTGTACACATCAGATTGTTCTTTATTTTGAAGAAGCATAAAATGTTACTATCCATCCTTTAAAATGCAAGACGGTTAATAAAAAATAAGACTAAATACATGCAAGAAACTTAACTATAAAAATAAGTTCTTAATTATTTGTAATAAACAATTACTAGCACAAAAATATGTTAAGTAAAACTAGTGCAGATATTTTATATATATATATATATATATATATATATATATATATATAAAAAAAAAAAAAAAAAAAAAAAAAAAAAAACATTTTTCACTAAATTATCTTTTAAAGTTTAAAATACCTTTTATAACCGCAACTCATAGAGGAATATCTCACTACAAAGTTTTCGCTGTATATAAATTTCTGAAAACTGGAAAACTTTTGTTCTTACACTTATTAAATAAAAATATTACTAAATGAACAGCTGCTGGAAACATAAAAGGATGCGAGAATGAATAATAAGAAAAAACCGCTTTTAACAGCTTGGCTGTTCAATTTCTTAGTTGTGAATTTCTCTCAGCTTGGCCTTCTCCTCATATATGCATTATCATTGTATTATCTTATTATTCTACTCAAGGGAGCATAATATTTTGTTCTTAAGAGTATGAGATCGTATTTTTGGTTTTTAGAATGAAGTGAGTATTTTGAATTTAAATTGAAGATATCAAAGTCTTGATTTCTTCATCTTTCCTAGATTCAGAAAAGCTATAGATTAAAAACATTTCATATTTAATATAATCAATTTTGTGATTTTTTTATTCCTAGTAATAATTTAATTCACATATACATTATTTCAGTGACATCTGTGTTTCTCGTAGACGATCACCACTGTCATAACTAGTATTTGAGGGCATAAAATATGCGGGGTTTATATTGATATTATCCTGATCATTAACTGTCCTTCTTTAACCCCACCAAGGCCACAAAATACTTAATAATGTGACCACCAAAGGTTTGCATCTAACTAAAATATATAATGTGTAAAACAAATCATTGTACATATTAGACTACGACTAGGGCTATATACTAAAGAGATGGATGCCTTTATACAGGACTTTCTAAAATAAACTAGATTGTATTCACATTTTACAATTGCAGGGATTTTGACTAAGTGTAAATCGTGGCAAATCTTTGAATAGATGTACAACCGACTTGTCGCTATGTCTGATATGAAACAGAACTTATTGAGGGTGTAAAAGACTCTTTCATTCAGAATTCAAAACAATTTAGCAGAAGGCACTTCTTGTGCTTACAAACCAGTCAGCATTTATGATGTAACACAAAATGATAAAAATTCAGATTAAAACTAAGTTGTAAGTGAGCCAAAGGCTACACAGAAATAAATAACGCGCCAGTTGGCTCAAACCTATACCGGTGTAACAAGCTCTGTTGACAAGAATAAAGCAACACCGAAGACAGACTGCTATTGAAGAACTGCAATTAGCAACGTGGCTAGCATAAAATAACTGGTTATATAAAAATAAATAAATTCTTACAACATGAAAAACACGAAAATTTGCACCAAACTCATTCACTGTAATTCGGCATGGTTCAATCGATTACGGCAAGGGACGCGAGGGCTATCTGCCAATAGGAAGGGATGTTTTCATGGAGGACTTTCTAAGGTAAACTAGCTGGCATCCCCGATATACATGATGAAAAGCACGAAAATGCACGTACAATCAGCCCGTTCGCCTGAAATCGAAACTAGGTCGAACAAATAGCGTTCAGTGACTTTACAACTCGTTCGCTAGTAGGCCTTAACTGGATTCGGACCCGAGCTGATCTACCAATATTCAGCGGTCCTATATGCTAGGTCGCTGCAGGCCAGAGAGGAGGTTTTAAAAATGCAGGGATTTTCATCTCATAATGTTATCATAAGAGAATTTTTTTCTCAAAATAGCATGATTTCAGATATATTTTGGTTGAAACTATGATTCAATACTGTTTCAATGCTCAGTCACACTCTTACATTCCTAATATTTTCTTTCATTTCTGTCTACGCAGATTGTAAAGCATAACAAACTGTTTTTATGGGACATCCATATTATGCGAGGATATCGTTAAGGTAGCTTTAATGTTTCAATCTTTGTACGACTGCTAACTCATAACCTTTCTATCTTGGAACTATCAAATTATTTAAACTTTAATATCAGCTTCGTTAATTAACATTAACATCAGCTTTTTATTAATCATATTGATTTGTATTGGTCATGAAATAGTACGACATTCTTTGGTTAGTTAGTTGTTTTAGACAGATTTAGTTGCATTTAAATTTTATAATAAAGAACACTTTTTAGCCCAAGAGGGCTATAGTTTCGAAATACGATTTTGCGTTGTTTCACGTTTCATTCGAATCTGTCGCGGTTCGAAAACACATTATTTTTTCACGTTTTATCTGTCTGCTATTAATTATTAAAAAATTTGATGTAGTTCTTAAAACATGTATTTTTTTAACTTTTCGATTTTGTTAATTTAAATAAAAAAATGTATTTAATTTGTAAGGATCTTAAGTTTTACTAACGTTTAATTTATTTTAAATCTTTACTATCACTTCTTATTTTCTACTTCCGGCCAGAATTATAAGCGTTAACGTATTTATGCAAAGTTTGTCAGGCGAGCGCCAAGTATTTAAGTTGTGACTTTTTGCCAAGCGAGAGAGAGGAAGCAGTTAGTCGAAGCAGGCCGCTTACCTTAGAAGTTTTACTCAGTTGCTGGTTGCCTTCCAGGCCAGAGGTTTAATCCTCTTGATAACTTTAAATGTATTGTAGTGTTCGCAGTTCTCTGCACTACATACGGCATCCTGTTAATATAAGGCCAATCTTCCACGTTTATTATTTTAAAGTTAAATTAGAGTTTAGTTTTATTTTTATATTTTTACGTTTAGACCACAAGTAGTGGGTCTTTGTATTCCGAAGTACGGAAGTTATTGTAAATAGAGAAAAATAAAGGGTTTTGTATACCCTTCTTGTGTATCCTGTCTACTTCTCACAGTTATTGAACATAGCTTTAGTAAGCTCTCTGTTCCGAGTCAGGTTCTTGCATGTTCCCGAAGAAAGTAAGACGGAACATTGAACCCGATAGTGGCGCCCAACGAAGAAGAATAACCATGGCCGAGTTTCAAGAAGAACCTGTGCTGCCTGCAGAAGCGGCTCAGAATCCAGAAATGCCAGCTGCCGCTCTGGAAGGATTTGGTTACATCGTCCAGACCATGCGCGTTTCGATGAAACCAGAAGCAACATTTAATGGAAACTCACCGGTAACCAGTTTTTTGGAAAAATTGGATGACCACTTCAGACTCTACCCCGTGCACGAATTTCAAAACGTTACCTTAGCTACCAGCGCTTTGAGGGGCCAAGCGCTTAACTGCTTCAAGTGTATAGACAGAAGTCTCTTGGGTCAAGCAGGAAGTCCCACCTATACTTACGAGAATTTCAAGACTGCCCTAGTAAAAGCCTTCCCTGTTGTAAGGGATCGTGCGAAATTAGAAACGGAACTTTTCAGTATATATCAGCAAAGAATCGAAAACCTCTCAAGCTTTATTTTAAGAAAAATTCACGTCTTCAAACTCTTGTATGGAAACCGTCCGGATCCTGAGATAATTCAACTGATTTTGCCGAGGTTACTGCCCCAAGTACAAGACTTTATTGAATTAAGATATCCGACTACACTGAAAAAGTTATTTGAGCTAGCAATCCAGTTTGAAAGTAGAAGAACGGCGGACATTGAAAGAAGACGCCAATATCAACAGCGAAACCAATTTGGTGCGCCCAGACTACAGCAAACTCAAGCACACGGCTACGGAAGCAAAGCGAATCAGTGGGCAAGGAAACCCGAGCGTTCAAAAACAGCCGGCGAACGTCGACAGTTCAATAGCAATCCAGGAAAAAAGTCTCAAGACCAGTGGAAAAAGAAGGAAAGCACGGAAATGAAAAATAATTTAAACTAAAACGGATTTCTGCTGACGGGAGGGTGCGGAAATCCGAAGGCCACGAAAACCCCTCTTCCTTCAAGTTAAATACAGTAATGGTGAAAAATTTGACTCTTCCGAAGATTGAAGTGTTGGTGAATAATTTCCCAGCCACCGCACTCCTGGTTACAGGCGCGCAGTGTTCCTGTGTGGCAGAAGATTTTTTTAGGAAGTATTTTCGGAAATACCGCATATATAATTCGGATAATTCGACAGTGTTAGCGGCGCAAGGAGAAAAATGTAAGTGTATAGGTAAAGTACCGCTGTATGTCCGTATCAAGGACGAACAAGTAAAGGTGATGTATTTTATAGTAAAGAATCTGCAAGCACATATAATTTTAGGAATAGATTTTCTTTCAGAGGCACAAGCAACGCTCGATTTTAATGAAGCGTCCCTTAAGCTGACAATGAAACCAGTTCGTGCAGAAAAGGCTGAACCGCCGATGTTAAATCTTGACCACCTGCCTAATGACGAGCAAGGAAGAATCCGACAAGTGGTAAGTGAATTTGCTTCGTTATTTAGTGATATTCCAGGATTTACTCAGGTTACTAACCATAGTATTGACGCCGGAGATTCAATGCCAGTTCGCCACAAAGCATACCGGTATGATAAGAATAAGGAAAAAATTATAGAATGGCATATCACCGATATGCTACGTAAAAAGATCATAACGCCCATCTCAAGTAGTTATGCTAGCCCGGTGATTTTATGTAAGAAAAATAATGACTATCCTTTGACACATCCAAAAAGATGGAGATTCGCAATTGACTACCGTAAATTAAACTCCATAACTAAATATCCGGTATATCCGTTACCTATTATTGAAGACATTCTAAGGAACATAACATCCACCAAATATATGACGACTTTAGACTTAACGACTGGTTATTTTCAAATAGGGATTAGGCCTGAGGACATGCCTAAGACTGATTTTATAACCAAGTCTGGCACTTATGCATTTTTGCGTATGCCGTTTGGCCTTTCAGGGGCGCCGGCAACATTTCAGCGATGTATGGACATTGTGTTAAGGCCTGTTCTTGGAAAGTCCACATTTATCTATTAAGACGATATCATTATTACTAGTGATAATCTCGACCAACATGTACAGGATTTAAGACAGGTGTTTTCTTTATTAAATGAGGCCGGTCTAAAAGTTAATGTCGAAAAGTGCAAATTTGCAGCCCCTGAATTAAAATATTTAGGTTACAAAATATCTCAGAAAGGAATCGAGACAGACGAATCAAAAATAATCGCTGTACAAAAGTATCCGACTCCGAACACGGCAAAGAAGCTCTCTTCTTTTCTAGGACTTTGTTCATATTATAGGTCCTTTATAAAAGATTTTGCAGCTATCGCTGAGCCATTGTTAAAATTAAAAAGGAAAAAGGCAAGATTCTAGTGGACGGCCGAAGCCAATAGTGCTTTCGAAAAATTAAAACAAGCATTAACGCAAGCCCCTGTGTTGAAATTTCCTGAAAAGGATGAGAATTTAGAAATTTCAGCGGATGCTTCGGATTATGCGGTAGGAGCGGTACTTTCGCAAAATCAACAGCCCGAGGCATTTTTTAGCCGAACTTTAAATGAAACATAAAGACACTATTCCGCGACCTAGAGAGAGGCACTTGCAGTTCTGTTAGCAGTGCAAAAGTTCCGAGTCTATTTTGGAAAGGCGCCAATAACAGTGTACTCTGATCATGCAGCGGTAACTAGATTGTACTCAGGGAAAACCTTATCCCCAAGGTTAATAAGGTGGGCACTCAAGCTACAAGAATATAATCTGGTAATCAAGCATACCCCCGGAAAGGAAAATATCGTAGCAGATGCCCTATCCAGAATTAAAATAGATGAAGAAGGTAATACCGTAAAGGTGGCAATGCTCACAGCATGTACAATAAATTCCCGAGAAACTGTAATAAGTGAACTGGGTAAGGATCCTGAGTTTGGAAGCATTTATGAGTATTTAAAGGACCCTGAAAATTTTAGCCACCAAGATATTGTGGCGATAAGAAATAGGTCGGCCCATTACGAACTAATAGATGGTCTATTATTTTATACAAAAACTAGGAATTCCAACAACGAATTTCGACCTGTTATCCCAGCTAGTCTTAGATTAAATATCCTGCAGGAGCTCCATGACAGCCCATTAGCTTCTCATGCTGGTATTCGAAAAACTATCCAACGCGTACGCGAGGCAGTCTATTTTCCTGAACTGCAAAAGTTAACAAGGGCGTATGTCCAGTCCTGCCCAACATGTCAAGCAGTTAATTATATTAATTTCCGCCCGGCCGGGTTTCTAAATAGTATTAAATCCGAATTTCCAAATGAAATAATTGGCATCGATTTATTGGGCCCTTTCCCAAAAAGTCAGTTAAATAAAAGTCGCTATCTCCTTGTTATGGTTGATCATTTTAGTAAATGGAACGAAATTGTTCCCTTAAAACGAGCCTCCGCGAAATTAGTTACTGATTCTATTTTAAATAAATATATTTTAAAATACGGGGCGCCCCTAAATGTTATATCGGATAATGGTCCTCAATTTGTAAGTAATGTATTTGAAGACATGTGCCAAAAACTGGGCATACGTCATTTAAAAATGGTCCCGTATCGGCCGCAATCAAATATAGCGGAACGGGTCAATAGAAATATAGTGAAAATTATCCGTAGTTATGTTAAAAATTTTCATAAAAGCTGGGATAACTATGTCAATGAATTTGCTTTCGCCCTTAGGACCGCAAGACATGATACAACGGGCAAAACTCCTGCTGAGTTATTTTTAGGCAGAAAGATTATAACGACGTTAGATAAATTATTTTATGTGCAACAAAGAGCCCCAGAATTTAAAATGGGTGATATAGAAAAACTAATTAAAGAAGCAAAAAAGAATACGGAAGTAGCACAGAGAAAACAAAAGCTGTATTACGACTTGAAACGACGGGGAGTAACTTATAAAGTAGGGGATGAAGTATTAAAAATTAAGCATTCACTTTCTTCAGCACCAGAAGATAAAACTGCCAAATGTTTTCCACGATTTGAAGGACCATATGTCATAGAAAAAATAACTCACGCTGTAGTAGTGTTAAAAGCCCGGAATGGTGAAACCTGCTCCGCAAACTTTGATCAAATCAAACCCTACTATGATCGTAATAAAATTCAAATTTTCAAAGATCTTTTGCAGGATCCGGCACGGCAGACACGGCAAGAACAAGCCCCAGAGGTGGAACAACGACAAGTACAAGGGCAAGCCATTAAAAGGCAGGAGCAAGTGAAAAGGAAGTTTCCCCGCGGAAAAATTGAAGGTAACAAGAAAAAGAAGCCGCTCCACCGTCCAGAAAAGAGAGCTCACGAACACCCCCAGAGTGAAGAAGGGAGAAGGACGACGTATGCAAAGAGAGTCAGGAGAAATGACGGCAACTATAACCCGGCTCTAAAACGGAAGATCTACTCATCCGACAGGACTCTCCGCAGCAAATGTCGCTGAACTGCGGAAGGGCCACCAGCGGCGGAGGAAAAGTTACAAGGAAAATTTGAACGGCCAGCAACGAGGTCCAAGCAGGAACGCGAAAGAAGTTTCCCGGTTCCGCCAAGACCAGCTGCCATCAAACGGCCAAGACCACAGGCAGAGGCGAAAAAGAAGGTATTCAAGGGTGACCGAACTGGAGAAAAAAGAAAGCTTTTAGAGGAAGGCGCTGAAGGGCGAGCCCGCACAAGAAGGAGGATAAATCAAACGAAAATCTGCGCTACCTTCCAAGACTGGGCTCAAAAAAGAATGTCCGAATATCACAAAGATAAGTAAAATTTTATGTTACTTTGCAAACTTAAGTTAATCTTTCATTACTGCAAGTGGCAGATTTCAAGAAGTTTTACCTCATGCGAGGTCTACCTTTATCGCCAAAAGGGCGAGAAATGAGTTGTTACCGATTTTGGTATTATGTTTTTCAATTACTCGCGCGTAAAACTAAAGTTGATGTATAATAGCGATATGTAAAGACTTAAATATTGTAAAAGTTATTGTATAAATTTTATTTAAAACATTCTGGCAAGAAAGAAGTTTTCGTCTGAAAAACTTTTTGAAATGTAGTATTTCAATGTAGAAAGAATTGGCACTTGCTTTGAAAAGAATAGAAGTTAACAATGTACTACTAATGTGTTTTCAAATGCGTAAAATTAACGGCATGTTAATATGTTCTTATATACAATGTGAACTGTTATTTCAAATGTTAAGAAATTCTGTGATATGGTAAAAGTGAAAGTAATGTTAATTTTTTCTTTTCTTTTCTTTTTTTTTTTTTTTTTTTTTTCTTTTTTTTTTTTTTTTTTTCGTGTGACTGTAAAAAGACTAAATCATGGTGAATATGTGTTAAAGGTTGAATGAATGTAGTTAGGCTCTCTGACGCTACACTTCAGAGTTAGCCACTTTCAGAATAGTACCTCAGGGTTTAGAGTTGAAGTTAGGGTGTGTTACGAGGTCTTGGTATGTTGAATTTTAACACGTTAGTGTTTTGATTGTAGGAGGAAGTGTTGAAGACATAGACATAAACACATTCGTGTTTGGTGTTCTTTTACAACACATGTCAGAGAGCACGGGGAGAGATAATTAAAATAGTCATGAATGAAATAAGAATGTTAATAGAAATATAATTATACATGTTACTTGCCATTTCATTGTGTAACATTTCATTAAACTAGTTTTCCTTCCAGATCTCTGGAAGGAACCAGATTTGAATAAAAGCTCCTGCTTAGATGCAGTACAGATGAAAAAATTGCGTGTCCAGGGAGCTGCTATTGTAAAAACAAATTTCTTTCTTTTAAATTTCTAGTTTCTAGCGAAAAATGTTTGTAAAAGATTGGCCTCGCGTTAGATTCTAGAGCTAAAAGTTTTCAACAAGGTCGTTTTAGACCTCAGTTTCAAACTAATTAACTCTGGCGGGAAGTTAAGGATCTTAAGTTTTACTAACGTTTATTTTATTTTAAATCTTTACTATCACTTCTTATTTTCTACTTCCGGCCAGAATTATAAGCGTTAACGTATTTATGCAAAGTTTGTCTGGCGAGCGCCAAGTATTTAAGTTGTGGCTTTTTGCCAAGCGAGAGAGAGGAAGCAGTTAGTCGAAGCAGGCCGCTTACCTTAGAAGTTTTACTCAGTTGCTGGTTGCCTTCCAGGCCAGAGGTTTAATCCTCTTGATAAATTTTAAACGTATTGTAGTGTTCACAGTTCTCTGTACTACATACGGCTTCCTGTTAATTTAAGGCCAATCTTCCACGTTTATTATCTTAAAGTTAAATTAGAGTTTAGTTTTATTTTTATACTTTTACGTTTTGACCCCAAGTAGCGGGTCTGTGTATTTCCGAAGTACGGAAGTTATTGTAAATAGAGAAAAATAAAGTGTTTTGTATACCCTTCTTGTGTATCCTGTCTACTTCCCACAGTTATTGAACATAGCTTTAGTAAGCTCTCTGTTCCGAGTCAGGTCCTTGCATGTTCCCGAAGAAAGTAAGACGGAACATTGAACCTGATAAATTCATGATATATCTAATTAAAAACATTACATTTTTTTAGAATTACATATATATCATCACTTTTTAAATATGCAAAAGATATGTAACGTTTCCATGTTATTCTAATGCCTTACAAAAATTTCTCTATTCCATCTTGGCTGTCTATCTACTGATGAACCATAATAAACATTAAAAGCAATCTCTTGGGTGATCCTTAAAAATCTGATGTTTTTAGATTTTTTAAGTTTTTGCTAGCTATTACATAATTAAGGTGCATCTGTTTTGGTTACAGCATTATAAACAATGAAAGTTAATTTGAGACACATTTAACATTCACTTTTGCTGACAAAAAATTAGCCAATATTTATTGCCGCGGAAATAAATGAAATACTTCTTTTACTTAGACGCGGTATTTGCTAGTTAGAAATAAAATGAACATACAGAAATGATTTATTTATTAGCCCAAGGGAGCATTAACTCAGAAGGGCTATTGATTTCGTTTGGCATTTTGCGTCGATTCACTATAAACGGCGAATCACTTTTGAAATTGCTGCAAATAAATATTTTCGCTCTGTATTATATTTAAGGAAATTAAATAATGAAGAATCTGCATAAATGTATGTATGTTTCCCGCATTGTGATAAAACAATGGTACCTAATACCATTGAATTTTGAATAACATACGTCTTCCCCCGAATATGGGCATCGGGAAGCCCAAATTTGGAATTCGGAAGTTGTTTTACTATATATTTCAAATTTTGTAAAGCATTTATGAGTTTGGAATTAAGAAACTCAACGATTTCAAAGCAAGCAATAACAAGACTGTGCGAAAAAAAAAAAAACACTTTTATCTCCAGCGCGCGAGACTGTGTATCGCAAATTGTAAAGATATGCTCTTACATATATTTTGCAATATTGATGTTGAATTGAATTTTATGGTTTAACTGCGAAGAAATGATATTTAATAAATAAAGGTAACACAGAAAACATTAAAAAAGGGCCCTTTGTGCGTAATATAAAATCTAAAAGCATTCAGTTTTTTTTATGTCTTCTTTCTTAATAATTCTAAATTTGTAAGAATGAGCATTATAGTACTTACAGTATATCAAGATCTACACGAGTACATATCAAAATTTAGATTCAAAACATGACAATACTTTACATTCTATATTCGTCAAGCAAACTGCCTACATGATTTAGGGTTTTATGTTAATTAACCCATTTTTTATACTAACTGATTAATTTTATGTTAATTTAATTTTAGTTATAAATTGTTTGATCTTTATTTTCACTGCACGCCACCTAGCAGCGGCTGAAGGGAAAGTAACTTTCTGTAAATAATAGGCAAACAGCAAAATGAAAATGAACACTGCAAGACAGAGTTCAGAAAATAACTGGCAACAGTAAAAAAAAGCTTTGAAAAATATCTTCTGGAAAACAGTAACTGACTAAAACATAAAAAGGAAAAACAATGTTTTAACGATGTCGAAGTGGACAGACAGTGAATGATAAGTGTCGATGGTAGGTCAGGCGTTGTGTAGATGCAAGCTTACGCTTTAGTATGTCTGGTAATTCTTCCTTTTATAATGTCAATAATAAAAAGGTGAATACATTTTAGCAATATAATACAAACACGCGTACCTTCAGTGTAATGCTAGTTTAAAAGGAGAAGAATAAAAGATTTAAGAAGCTAACAACGCTTATGAAGCCTTGGTTATTTTCGTCATCTCTCGCCAGGATTCAAATCAGTTAATGCATATAAACTTCGAGTTCTCGAAATTTATATGCATTAACTGTATGCTTCCTGCTACTGATTTCAGTAGCTTAATTGGCTTTAGCTACGCTAGCCATAATAGCTTCGTTAGAAACGGAGGCCTGAGTTAAAGATTACTTAAACGCATAAAATTTTGTATTGAATATTTTAATTTGACTTGAATATTTGTTGTAAATTTCCCAGAAACTGCAGAGATTTGATTTTTTATTACTGTTTTCAGTTTTAAGAAACAGTCGGGCGTCTGTGATGCTAAAAGTGTTTAAATCTTTGTCGAGTTTGTGATTATTCTGTTCAGAAGTTACAACAGGACGATAAATCATCTGACTGTCTTACGGTTTCAGGAGCTGAGTGTTAGCGTGGCGGGGAATTGTACGACATTTACAATTCATATTAATGCATTTTTCTCATTCTTCAGTCTGTTTCTTCGAATTTTTTCCCATCTATTGTCGTATTTTCTCATACATACACGAATAATAAAGATATATTACATGATTAGACTATTAAGAAACTCATAAGTACATGCTATATGCCAAAATATATTTATCTTCTCCTAACACGCAATATCCTTATCATCTGTTGCCCACCAGCGGCCGAGCGGTAAAGTCGCTGAACACTGGTAGTTCGGTCCGAGGTTCGAATCCCGCGAACGGGCTGCATGGGCGTTTTCGTGGTTTTCCCCATGTGTAACGTGTATACGAGCCAGTTTCCCTTAGAAAGTCCTCCACGAAGGCATCCCTCTCCTTAGGCAGATAGCCCTCGAGGCTTTGCCATAATCGCACACACACACACACGTTCCTTATCATCTGTTAACCACGACTAAACGCGTTTCTCTTACAATGCACCTTACTTCAAAATTTATACATCTTCTTCTTTTTATACCTTGTCAATGTCAGCAAATTCACGTTTTATATATATATATATACTCAAGGCAAATGCTCAGGCAGAGTTTTGACCTATCATATGATGAAATATAATTTGAATGGTATTTGTTAATTTAATGGAAAAAACAAAAATCCTCTTTACGAATGACAAAATGGTCCGTATAGCAATACATATGTATCAATGCACATATTCATATGTATTTACATTTTGAATACTGATTTTATGATTCTATATCTCGAAGTCACTTTTCGACAACAGTTTATAAATTTTGAATAAAGTTACCTTTGACAAAATAGCTTCAAACTATTTTGTGACTAACAAATAACTTCAAACTATCTTTGACAAAATAGCTTCAAACTATTTTTGTGAGGGCATGACAGGAGGAAATACTGAATTTTGATAAAGATATTAAATTTAGAAAAGGCATGAAAAAAATAACTTCTAAAATTTCAACTAAAAATAAGGATTTTGCGGGGAATATAAAAAGAACGGAGAAGACTTATACCAAGGTTCTGTTTTCAATGAAAGCAGATCTTCAAAGAATAAATATGCCTTTATTTATAACTAGAGGGTAAAGTTCCCCATGTCTACGGTGATTTTGTTACAATCATAAACATTATTTTGTTTCTTTTCTTTATTTTAGCGAATGCATTTGAATAAAAATAATAACTCTATTACTCTTGTATATAAACGAATAAAAAAATGCTGTTGAATACATATTTTAAAAATTAAAAATCTAACATTTCATTTTTCTCCTGGTACCTTTAGTAAAAGTATATACTTATCCTAAAAACTTTAACATTAAATTGTTTACTGATTAAACGGTAAAGTCGCTGAACACTGGTAGTTCGGGGCCGAGGTTCGAATCCCGCGAACGGGCTGGCTGCATGGGCGTTTTCGTGGTTTTGCCCACGTGTAACGTGTATACGAGCCAGTTTTCCTTAGAAAATCCTCCACGAAGGCATCCCTTCCCTTAGGCAGATAGCCCTCGAGGCTTTGCCATAATCACACACACACATTACTGATTAAATATAAAACTTTATAATTCCAGGTTAATTTCTCCCTTTAATACCTTTTAGTGGTTATTTCTTTGTCTTTACTAACACAAACGTACATCACGGAATCTCAACATTATTGACAGAATTTGTGATTTACTGTGGTAACATTTATCGATATATTTTGAGTGGTACTGTGTAATATTCTTTAGTTTATTAGTTTATAATTATTTACATTTGGCGCACGGAATATATTCTCTTACAAGAAGTTTATATAAGTTTTTAAATGCTAAAAATGCTTTAATATTATTCGCATGTTCATAATCTTTACTTTTAATTTATGCAAAGATTTTTCTCCAACCACACAGACACAGATGGAAAAAACAAGCTTTATTAATAACGTTGGGAAACTCTGATTTTGAAGCATTTATAGCTGCCTTTTCTAGATCACTAATTATTCTAGATGGCCTTAGTTCAATATTACTTTCTTCAGCGAAATCAATTAAGTCTTACAATAATCTTTTGCAATTTTCTTCAGATTTGCTTATCCTCAAAGCATATACTAGTGAACGAATTCTGAAATTTTGAGATCCAACAGGTGCGTGAATTGAATATAGCTGGTAAAATGTTGTAGGCACCATTTTAAATGTGCCGTCCAGAATCCAGTAAGGTGCCTATGATAAATGTTTAACATTTGCAACTGTTGTAAACATTAGAATTCTCTCATCTCCAACTGCAGAATCTCTTACTAAAAATAATTCACCAATTAAAGTATTTATTAAAGTAGGTGGAATATCAGTTTCGATTCAATGTTTTTGGTTCTGATGGCCTTTCGTTTTGCCTGACCTGTTTAATTATTTTTCGAAGAGCTTCTTTTGATGGAAGGTATGGGCGAATGCTCTGTAAAGTATTTACGATGATGCTTTGAATTATCTGGCACGGTTGATTTCCAGTATGCCGAGCATCTTCTCTAAATTAGCCAATGCATTTTGCGATAGCAGCTGCACTCACTTGTGGAGCATGGTTATGTTCAGTAAATTTACGGAGCTGATGTTGTCCATTCAAAAATATTGTTGTTACTCGACCTTTGCACATAATAGAAATCGTCGCGATTCTTATCTTTCACCATTAAATAACCACGTGCATTAATTTTATAGCTTCCTTTTTGAGACGCAACAATTTCACAAATTTTAGCCATCTTCTCTAACAATTTAATGAGCAAAAATAAACCGAAAAGCAAGCACTGTCTATCTCGAGGTGAACGTAACTCTATAGCATGTAGAAAGCCTAGAGCCTTATCATTCTGTCATTGTAAAATAGTTCCCTTTTTCTCCTATTCATAGAGCTTATAAAAGATAAGACCTTCACTAAGCCTAAAAGATAAGAAATGACCTTCGTGTGAGGTCAGCCGACCCTTTGTCATTACGATGGCGTCCGGTAAGCAGCTCTGGAAGTATGTTAAGGGGCCTTTAGGCCTTATTGGGATTTCGTTCGTGTCGGGATTTTGACCCTGTCGGGATATTGGACAGTCAGGATTTCGACCCTGTCGGGATTCTGGCTTGTCGGGATTTCGGCCTTCGGGATTATGTCCGGATACCCTTCGTAGTGTAGTAGTCAGCACGCTGGGAGCGTATTTCACAGGTCCATGGTTCGATTCCCGGCGAGGGCGTTGCTTAATTTTCAAGTCTCCTGCATCCAAAATACCTAATGTCTCTACAGTAGCGCCCAAACTAAAAGGGTGGTGTATGATGATTCTCTTCACCAAGATTTGGCGATTGGGTTCCCTAATCCCTAGTCATCCTTTAAAAGGTGGAGTATATAAGGTATTTCTCCCGCCTTCTTAGCATGCCTTCATAGTGTAGTGGTGCGCATGCTGGGCGCATATTTCAGAAGTCCGTGGTTCGATTCCCGGGGAGGAGGTTGCTCATTTTCAAGTTTCCTGCTTCCAAAATACCTAATGTCTCTACAAACTTTATTAATCTAAAAGGAATTCATAAATCCAGCGAAACTTCGTTATATATTAATGATAATATTTTTCCCTAGAAATTGCTATTCACCTACCTCCCAGAATTCAAACTGCTTGTTAGGAAGACGACAAGAAAAATGTACAGACTGCATTATTGACAAAAGTGTTACCATGAAGGAAATTTTGCAGAGCTTATTAAAGCTTCAAATTTAAGGGCAAGTTTAAGAGAGCAGTAAATAAGGTATTCGAAAATTAAAAGCGATATTTGATTTCAAGGATAAAAAAGAATGGTGAAATTTTTCACATTTTTGTTTGACAAAGCGTATGCTCTGTAACTCTGAATTCTTATTGTTCAGGATGCTTGCTCATTTCATCCGTACCTAAATCAGCAGGAAATTTCAGAAATGCCTCTTGAATGAAATGGCACATTTTATACCTGAGAATCACATTTTGCTCAAGGATAAGATAAGAAATAAGGATAAAAAATATGCTCAATGATAAGAGAAGAAATAAGGATAAGAAATATGCTCAAGAACAAGAGAAGAAATAAGGATAAGAAATATGCTCAAGGATAAGAGAAGAAACTCCTCTGCATAAAGGTTTTTTAAAGAAAAACACTTGTGTTTAGGGATAAAGGATAGATAAATCTTCTTTAAAACATTTTTGTCGGCTGTGTTGACCATCGTAAGATGGTAATGTCAAGAAAGAGGACTTTCTTGACATTACACTATAAAAGACACATATTCTTTCGTTAAAATGTTTAAAAGACACATATTCTTTCGTTAAAATGTTTAAACCAGAGCATAAGTGAATCGCTCAAACAAAAACATTTATTATACAGTTGCTTTATTATTATTATTATCATTGTTATTATTATTATTATTATTATTATTATTATTATTATTATTATTATTATTATTATTATTATTATTATTATTATTATTATTATTATTATTATTATCATTGTTATTATTATTATTATTATTATTATTATTATTATTATTATTATTATTATTATTATAACAACGATCCTAATGAGTATGGTGTTCAGGAGATAAGTAGCTTAAGTTTGTATCCCATCATTTATCTGTTTGTCACTTGCAATTGTTTCCCTTCAAACCGTTTCAAAAAATACTATTTTGTCCCATATTTTAAATCTATTTCTTAAGTTAAATTTCCAGTTATAAAACAAAGTATTTTCATTTACTTTTACGACATTTGTGAAATTCCTTGTGAATACATATCAAATGAACAGCAGCAGTCTTCAGAGCATTTTTGAGAATATCTATGATTCGAAAGCTGACGAAAATACAGTTGATTTAGTGTGTTTTCCCCTTGAAAAAGCTCAGTATATCTCTCTGTATAGTGGCATTCGAATTAAAAGTATGCTTGCCGATAATTCATCACCACCTAGATTTGTTCAACTCCACTTAAACTGCAAACGAACCCTTCCCTTTTCAGTTTAAGTGGAGAAGAACGAAAGGAATTAGGGTCCTTCTCCTTACGGAGTCTTGTGGTGTAAGCGGTTAACATATCTCTCCAACAATTAGAAGACCTATACTTCGAACATTGTTGAGAACACAGTTAATTTTTCACACTTCTCGCTTTAAAAAGTGTTAATAAATCTTGAGAATTTTCATTAACGCATCCGGAACCATTTTAAAGGCCGTTTTATGTTGTAATGTGGATTAACTTCTTTCCTATGCTCTAACTTATGCTGTCAACATGAATACTAAGAAAATTCAAGGGTTATACCAAATAAAAATTCAAATACCATAGAATTTCTTGGTACCACCGAATGTCATAGAATCTCTGCGCTGATTTTAAGGCTATGACACTGATCGTACAACTGGGAAGTATGTTTCCAGCAAATATTTTCTTTGTAATGAGAATAAATTAGATAATTCTTTTGCAAGAAAATAGAAACATGTCTGATGAGAAACATTATGGAGAATGAAGTGTTAGTGGATGAAAAGGTTTTTATCTTTAGTTTCGTATAATAGCGGATCTATAATATTTAAATATTGAAATACCAATTATAGTAATAAAATTTATTAAATATTAAAATGCAGTGGTACCTCACAATACGACTTCCGAGTTTACGAGCTCTTAAGCCAGTCTCCTTGTATTCTTAAAGAATTTTTCAAACATTTAAATACCATTAATTCGCTAACTACCTCAAGTTTTTGCTATATATTTTTTAATAAAAAAACAATGCACTGCATTGTATAGAAAACTTACATAATCTTTATAATGTAGATTGCAAAGAAGTTTGTTTTAGTTACATTAAATGTTAATTTAATTACTATACTATATTTGCATACGTCAAACCTTTATTCTTCTTTACTGAGTTTTGCTGCATTTTTCTCTACCATATTCTAATTTTCAAAAATAAAGAAAGAAATAAAAACTTTAAAATGCATTTCAATAGGAACTTGTCTAAGAATAAAATGAATAAGATGTCTTATTTCATCCTCCTTTTGAGAGTAGTTCTGGAATGTGTTAAACAAGTTTCGCTGAGCAGTGCAGAGGAAACAAATACACGGGAAAGCAGAACTTGGGCAGATGAGAAATAATTGTTGGTTTCCTATACAACATTTTTAGATTGGAGTCTGCACACAAACGAAAAAAAAAACCTACCATAATTTAACATTCAATTTATTTAATTTTTACAAAGGTATCTAGTTAAAGTTGTTTATTTTAAAATTTTAAGATAAGAAATTAAGATAAAACACCTTAATTTTTGTTAATATATTTTAGCTCATGTCGTTCTTTGGTTTCGTAAGAAATGGTGGATGATACTGAATGTTTAAATGATATATTTGGATTCCTCTGTGAGAATCAACAATAAAAAAGTTACTTACAGGAAAGGAGTGGAATTTAAGCAGAGCACTGCTATCCGAGAAACTATTTTGCCATCTGGCGAATCTGGATAAGAGGGGAGGAGGGTGAAATAAATTTCAATATAAATGCAAGTTTGTTTAACTATAACTATTTAAGTTCGAGTAAGAACTTAAAATGATTTAATGTAGCTTCGAAAATTCATCATTCATGCAGTTGCAAAAAGCGAATTTCCACGACAATGAAAAATTTAAATGATAGTGAAATTAATCTTCCAACTTCTTTGAAATGCACATTTATTCCTATGGCAAGCAAACACTCATTTTTGTATCTTCTGTATTTTTCGCGAAAGAAAATTTTAAAATGTGTTGAGTATTTGCTCTTAAATCGAGGTCGTAGACCTCTGATATTAAATTCCATCGTATAAATATTTGAGTGGGAAATATTCCAAAGTCAGCGTAAAATAATACGGTGTTTCAGAAATAATTTTTCTTTTGCAGAAAATGATGGGGTGGGTAGATATTAAATCCTGTGTTTTCTAAGCGCAGGACAGAGTTTTAAGGACTTCCTACGTCACTTTTCTTTCCTGCGCCTAGAATGTTTAAAGTTCAAAAGCTCATTTTATTACTAAAATTTTACTCCATAGAAAATTCGAATTTTTAAACAAGCATCTTAAAGTATTATTTACCATGAGCAAAGCTGAAATAAGATATTTTAATAAAGAAAAAGCGTAAACATAAAAACTAAATTAAATCTCTGAAGAAGTAACTATGTTAAAATAAATATTAATAAGTTGTATCAACATGGTTATGAAGCATCTTATTTGGGAAATATACCAAATATGTTTTCTGTTTCCGTTTCCTGCTCCTCTTCAAATCTCCCCAGCAAAAGCATTTTTTCTCTTAAAAGGAAGAGCACTTGTCCTTTACCATAATTGCCATATCAGTAAAAATATCTGAAGTTTAAAACCAAAATCCGATTTTCGTATTTTTTTTAACTTTCTTTATCTGCTGTAAATAAGACTAGGTAAGAAGACATCATGTAAGTGAAATGGCTTCATTTGAGTGCAGAAACTAATTTCAAATGTTATGTCGATTGTGATTTCTATAAATGTTTAATTAAATATTTGTATAAAATGTAACAGTAATACCGCTGTCTAAAGTGTATTGTTTCTTTGACGGTTCTTTCACAACAAACTGTTCTAAATGACGATGCAGTCAAACAAATCACTTCGTTTTTCACAATTTAAATTGCTTAAATATAGTCGAAAGCAGTTATGACCATTTACTGACAATCTTATATAACAAGTTTGTGGGGTATTTTTAAATCGAAAAACAATTTAAATGTGATTTTGTATGCGATAAAATAATAGAAATTAATAGAACACGCTATAAAAGTAGTAAATTTAAAATTTTTCAGCTTTTAATTTTTTTTTTTTCGAATTTCCTTCCGTACATTCGATTTAATGTTAAAATTTCACTTATTCTGAAAGAAATTAGTGCAAAATAAAACTTGCATGTCAGTAGAGTCATAAACTGATTTTGCAGAGAGTATGACTTTCGTTCAGAATACTATTACATTAGAAGGATGGAAATAATTAGATTCATAGAAACACACTTATCCAGCAAGATATCAATATTTTATTACTGCAATGCAATAAAAATATCAAATGAAATCATTTTTGAGTTTTGCAAACTATTCTGACCTGAATATATTTTATTCTCCCTGATAAAAATTCAGGTAATGAAAAACGATGAAAAATTAGCTTGTGATGTTTGATTAAAGTTTTACTAACAAATAGCTTTATAATATAAAATTAATCAAAGCAACTGCCTCCTATTTGGAACATATTTTTCATTAAAATATACGCCAAACAGGTTGCTTTGCCTAATTTTATGGTTTATTGTATGTCTCTCCCCTCTTAATTATCATTATATTGATTCTTACCTTTATACCTTGTTTCGTCATGCATTCGTTCAGCCCAGAGATTTATGCAGATTTTTATGGCATAAGGTTAAAATGAGAAGAAAGTTGTAAATGGGTATGATTCACAGAAAATTTCGTTGCTGCCGCTTCTACTTGTCTAAAGTGCTGCTGATCCGAGTAGATGGCAATGGCTGACGTTATTTGTAACCCACATAATATACTTGAGTATCAGAAGCCTTTGATCACAAGTTATTAACTTGTTTTGTATTATTTTAAGTTCCCAAAAGTTATGACAAATAAAGTTCATGTTAACCTTTACCTATTGAGTTGTTGTTGAGTCCATAATGAAGAATTAAAGTTGAAAACTCACCAACAGGTAGATGTAATTTATGAAGCTGAGCAGTTAGACAGAAGTCGTACAAGATCTTACTCTCTTTGGCCACATAAACTCTACTAGATCCTACTAAGGAACCTGCGACATCTCGCACAGGCATGAAATAATACCAGCACAAAAGAAGGGTAAAAATAACCCTTTATTATTCTCAATTGAACAGAAGGACACGTGCTTCATGTTTCATGATAACACCGACAATATGCGGTAAAACTTAAGAATCGTAACACAATAAATTCAAGTCTGAAGGGTAGTGACGGAATAGTACTTTAAGTTAAGGTTAACTTGGTTGACTCGACAACTTACCCGATGTGATAATTATTTAAGTCGCCAAAATAGCGTATCAGCAACTCCGCGTGACTGCAAGGTCAGAATCGTGACGTGCGCTGGCTAGCAAAAACACGCTCTGAATAGACTCCAAGATTCACTCATTTAAATACTTTCTTCACTTAACTTTAAATTAATATCCTAGCGAGGAATTGCGAGGGGAAGTTGAGGAATTCAGGAAAGATAACAAAATTCGAATTATTGATAATTAACTAATGTAGGAAACCGAATAGTAGTTGTTAATTAAGTAATTCGACACATTTACTTGTTATAAGCTTCTTTTGGGGGAATTGCTTTTCATAGATAAAAGCAATAAATAACATTTAATGATTTATCAATAAATTTCCTTTAAAATTATTTTATTTATTCATAAATATCATTATATGGCTTCTCAATAAAAATTATTCAGTTTATTAATTTCTGAAAAGGGAATATTGGAAACTTCTTGCGAATTTCTTCAGCAAAACTTTAGTCACACTAGTAATCAAATTACAATAAATGATTCATTAGTGATCGCCTTTTGAAAACAGGACAAGGTTTCATGGATACGAATTCTTGGTACTGAAAACTGATGTATACGCGGAAAAGAAATAGGACTTCATCGAACTATCGAAGATTTCCGAGCAGCCAGTATCATTAACTACACAACAATGATATAAATACTATTTTATATGTTATAGGACTTTGCGCTAATTAACCAAATTATTATGAGTTGAACCTTTACTTTAACTTCTTCTTTCCGTTGTTCCCGCCAGAATGCAAATTAGCTGTTGTGTAATTAAACCGAGGGTTTGAATGATTTAGAGTTTCTGGCAGCCTCGCATTACTGTTATGTACAATCGCCATGTCTGCCAAAGTTTTAATCTAGCTTTAGGATCTTGCTGGCCGACTTTTAAAATACATGCCGTTGATTGAGTCAGCTAAGTAGTCTATTGTGTGTATACTTCATACTACGTTACGAATTTAACTTTTTCTTTTGTTCATTTAAATATGATCAAATAGTAGAGATCCACATGGAGCCCACACGGTACCTTCTGTTTTCTTAAGAATTCAATAAAAGGGTTATTTTAACCTTCTTACACTTTAGTCGGTCGCTCCGGTCTAATAAGGTCTGCAGAATAATGAGAAAAACTTGTAGACACATAAGAACCCTAAAATATACGTAATTTCTCATATTGATGCGAAAAGTAAACTAGAATTAAAGTGAGCCATTTTTTATTTCTGGTTGCATACTGCCCTGACTTCAATTACTGTGTGTTAAAATGCTCTTGTTTAAAGTTGTTTCGTTTCGCACATCCTGGGGATTAATTGGGGTACAACCAGGCCCACGCCAAGCCTAATTAAAGCAGTCATGCAAATGTCTAGCGAGCGCCTTTACGTAGTGACGATATTTATAGAAGAATTATTCATACATTTATGTTATAAAAAGCCGCCCAAACGGTACAGTGGTTAGCGTTGCTGACTGCTGTGCCGAAGGGCCCGGGCTCGAATCTTGGAGAAGACATTGATGCTTGTAAATGTATAGTGTCCGTGCGGCATGGGGCACTCTAAATATGCGAGGCGAAAGTCCTTTCGAAAGGTTGTGGTAGGGGAAGAGGTATGGGTCCCCCCAGGGTGCTCTCCATCCAAATTGAGTGCGAAACTGAGCTAAATCGAACTGTCACCTGTAATGTGCTCAAAGCAGTTGCCAACGACAGGCATATCTTGCTCTCCTTCCCACGAGGAATTTCATGGGCTTGGGCTGACTATAGATCAGACAAGTGAACAATACTCAGAAGTCAAACAACAAATTATTGTTATTGTGTCTTAATTAAGTGAACAATAGTCAACAACAACAAAAATATGTTATAAAAAAGTAACACTGCAAGCGAAGCGAAATAATATACTAAACGCGTTGTATTTTAAAATTAAAAACAAATTAATATACATATCCATTAAGTTTGCACTGAATAAATTGTTGCTCGCAGTGTAGTTTACGACAAGGTTCAAACTGTGTTTACAACAGGGCTCAAAAAATGCTCTGGGGTTGATATCTAGGGATATATCCAAAATTCTTTTCTGCATGTTGTTGACAACGATATAGCGTAGAGGTTCAACCGGCGATGCTGCGTTTCCTCCAAAAGTTTGCAATAATTACAGTTCATGCATAAGATCTATACTATTTACATCACTTTTATTTTTATCAATTAATGCTTTTTGCAGTTTTTGACATAAGTTGGGATGATCTTGTAAATATATGTGAACGAAAATACTTAACTCGATGCGTTTGTAGAGGTACAGGGGGCGCCGTAGACGAGTTCGACAAATTGCTTAGTCCTTATTTTGTGTCTACAGTTGCAATCGTAGTAATTTGTGCAACATTAATCTTTTTTGTGACTTTTTTGTGATTGCTTGTTGTTACTGTTATTCTACATAAAAAAAGAAAGTGCAGTTACATATTATGTTAAACTCAGGATAGCTTTTTAATTCAGAAAAGCGACGATGTGAGCATAATTACTCGAAAAATGTGTTTTTTTTACATTTGTTTATTAAACTAAAAATCATTATCTTCGGAAAAGAAAGGATTGACATATTTACGGAGTACCATTGAATTTAAAATATACCTGCTTAAGATTTGCAGTGAAGTAAAAATGTACAAGGTATTCTGAAATCAAAATACGGAAAACCGAAGGAAAATGTTTCGTTATTTCATAAGTCTTAAATACATTCTTTTAAATTTGACTTTAATGAACAAAAGAGTACCACCACCTCCTTGAATTATTTGGTATGGACCTAATAGTTCATATATTTTCCAAGAAATGGTTTAAGATATACTCACTTTCTCAGAAGAACGGTAAAATATTTCAAACAATGATTTTCCGAGTGTTTTTAAGAAGAAGTGTTTTACGCAACCCAAGTAGCACATGACGTTACAAACTGGTCCGAGATGTTGCAAAGTGGTCGTGGTAACTTTTACGACATCTTTACAACGTTGCGAAGACGCAAAATATTTGCTGTTGCATCTTGGCAATTTGTAGACGTCGCTGAAACGTCGTGATATGACCGCTTTTAGACGTGGTCGTTTTAGCATCTTTTTCATAGTTCATCAGCGTTACTTTTAGCATGAAAAGAAACTAAATCTGCCCTTTCAAGAATCTGAAGCCTGCATAAGATTTATTTTGCAATGCTTCATTACTTTATTTCATCTAAATATATTAATCTAATGTAGATTCATCTAATGAAATATAAATTTAATATAAATACTTTGTAAGGATCTTAAGTTTTACTAACGTTTATTTTATTTTAAATCTTTACTATCACTTCTTATTTTCTACTTCCGGCCAGAATTATAAGCGTTAAAGTATTTATGCAAAGTTTGTCTGGCGAACGCCAAGTATTTAAGTTGTGGCTTTTTGCCAAGCGAGAGAGAGGAAGCAGTGAGTCGAAGCAGGCCGCTTACCTTAGAAGTTTTACTCAGTTGCTGGTTGCCTTCCAGGCCAGAGGTTTTAATCCTCTTGATAATTTTTAAACGTATTGTAGTGTTCACAGTTCTCTGTACTACATACGGCTTCCTGTTAATATAAGGCCAATCTTCCACGTTTATTATTTTAAAGTTAAATTAGAGTTTAGTTTTATTTTTATATTTTTACGTTTAGACCAGAAGTAGTGGGTCTGTGTATTCCGAAGTACGGAAGTTATTGTAAATAAAGAAAAATAAAGGGTTTTGTATACCCTGCTTGTGTATCCTGTCTACTTCCCACAGTGATTGAACATAGCTTTAGTAAGCTCTCTGTTCCGAGTCAGGTCCTTACATGTTCCCGAAGAAAGTAAGACGGAACATTGAACCCGATAGTGCCGCCCAACGAAGAAGAATAACCATGGCCGAGTTTCAAGAAGAACCTGTGCTGCCTGCAGAAGCGGCTCAGAATCCAGAAATGCCAGCTGCCGCCCTGGAAGGATTTGGTTACATCGTCCAGACCATGCGCGCTTCGATCAAACCAGAAGCATCATTTAATAGAAACTCACCGGTAACCAGTTTTTTGGAAAAATTGGATGACCACTTCACATGCTCTACCCCGTGCACGAATTTCAAAAAGTTACCTTAGCTACCAGCGCTTTGAGGGGCCAAGCGCTTAACTGGTTCAAATGTATAGGCAGAAGTCTCTTGGGTCAAGCAGGAAGTCCCACCTATACTTACGAGAATTTCAAGACTGCCCTACTAAAAGCCTTCCCTGTCGTAAGGGATCGTGCGAAATTAGAAACGGAACTTTTTAGTATATATCAACAAAGAATCGAAAACCTCTCAAGCTTTATTTTAAGAAAAATTCGCGTCTTCAAACTCTTGTATGGAAACCGTCGGGATCCTGAGATAATTCAAGTGATTTTGCCGAGGTTACTGCCCCAAGTGCAAGACTTTATTGAATTAAGAAATCCGACTACACTGGAAAAGTTATTTGAGCTAGCAATACAGTTTGAAAGTAGAAGAACGGTGGACGTTGAAAGAAGACGCCAATATCAACAGCGAAACCAATTTGGTGAGCCAAGACTACAGCAAACTCAAGCACACGGCTACGGAAGCAAAGCGAATCAGTGGGAAAGGAAACCCGAGCATTCAAAAACAGCCGGCGAACGTCGACAGTTCAATAGCAATCCAGGAAAAAAGTCTCAAGGGCAGGGGAAAAAGAAGGAAAGCACGGAAATGAAAAATAATTTAAACTAAAACGGATTTCTGCTGACGGGAGGGTGCGGAAATCCGAAGGCCAAGAAAACCCCTCTTCCTTCAAGTTAAATACAGTAATGGTGAAAAATTTGACTCTTCCGAAGATTGAAGTGTTGGTGAATAATATCCCAGCCACCGCACTCCTGGATACAGGCGCGCAGTGTTCCTGTGTGGCAGAAGATTTTTTTAGGAAGTATTTTCGGAAATACCGCATATATAATTCGGATAATTCGACAGTGTTAGCGGCGCAAGGAGAAAAATGTAAGTGTATAGGTAAAGTACCGCTGTATGTCCGTATCAAGGACGAACAAGTAAAGGTGATGTATTTTATAGTAAAGAATCTGCAAGCACATATAATTTTAGGAATAGATTTTCTTTCAGAGGCACAAGCAACGCTCGATTTTAATGAAGCGTCCCTTAAGCTGACAATGAAACCAGTTCGTGCAGAAAAGGCTGAACCGCCGATGTTAAATCTTGACCACCTGCCTAATGACGAGCAAGGAAGAATCCGACAAGTGGTAAGTGAATTTGCTTCGTTATTTAGTGATATTCCAGGATTTACTCAGGTTACTAACCATAGTATTGACGCCGGAGATTCAATGCCAGTTCGCCACAAAGCATACCGGTATGATAAGAATAAGGAAAAAATTATAGAATGGCATATCACCGATATGCTACGTAAAAAGATCATAACGCCCATCTCAAGTAGTTATGCTAGCCCGGTGGTTTTCTGTAAGAAAAATAATGACTATACTTTGACACATCCAAAAAGATGGAGATTCGCAATTGATTACCGTAAATTAAACTCCATAACTAAATATCCGGTATATCCGTTACCTATTATTGAAGAAATTCTAAGGAACATAACATCCACCAAATATATGACGACTTTAGACTTAACGACTGGTTATTTTCAAATAGGGTTAAGACCTGAGGGCGTGCCTAAGACTGCTTTTATAACCAAGTCTGGCACTTATGCATTTTTGCGTATGCCGTTTGGCCTTTCAGAGGCGCCGGCAACATTTCAGCGATGTATGCACATTGTGTTAAGACCTGTTCTTGGAAAGTCCGCATTTATCTATTTAGACGATATCATTATTACTAGTGATAATCTCAACCAACATGTACAGGATTTAAGACAGGTGTTTTCTTTATTAAATGAGGCCGGTTTAAAAGTTAATGTCGAAAAGTGCAAATTTGCAGCCCCTGAATTAAAATATTTAGGTTACAAAATATCCCAGAAAGGAATAGAGACAGGCGAATCAAAAATAATCGCTGTACAAAAGTATCCGACTCCAAACACGGCGAAGAAGCTCTCTTCTTTTCTAGGACTTTGTTCATATTATAGGTCCTTCATAAAACATTTTGCAGCTATTGCTGAACCATTGTTAAAATTAAAAAGGAAAAAGGCAAGATTCTCGTGGACGGCCGATACCAATAGTGCTTTCGAAAAATTAAAACAAGCATTAACGCAAGCCCCTGTGTTGAAATTTCCTGAAAAGGATGAGAATTTAGAAATTTCAGCGGATGCTTCGGATTATGCGGTAGGAGCGGTACTTTCGCAAAATCAGCAGCCCGTGGCATTTTTTAGCCGAACTTTAAATCAAACACAAAGAAACTATTCCGCGACCGAGAGAGAGGTACTTGCAGTTCTGTTAGCAGTGCAAAAGTTCCGAGTCTATTTTGGAAAGGCGCCAATAACAGTGTACTCTGATCATGCGGCGGTAACTAGATTGTACTCAGGGGAAAACTTATCCCCAAGGTTAATAAGATGGGCACTCAAGCTACAAGAATATAATCTGGTAATCAAGCATACCCCCGGAAAGGAAAATATCGTAGCAGATGCCCTATCCAGAATTAAAATAGATGAAGAAGGTAATACCGTAAAGGTTGCAATGCTCACAGCATGTACAATAAATTCCCGAGAAACTATAATAACCGAACTGGGTAAGGATCCTGAGTTTGGAAGCATTTATGAGTATTTAAAGGATCCTGAAAATTTTAGCCACCAAGATATTGTGGCGATAAGAAATAGGACGGCCCATTACGAACTAATAGATGGTCTATTATTTTATACAAAAACTGCGAATTCCAACAACGAATTTCGACCTGTTATCCCAGCTAGTCTTAGATTAAATATCCTGCAGGAGCTCCATGACAGCTCTTTAGCTTCTCATGCTGGTATTCGAAAAACTATCCAACGCGTACGCGAGGTAGTCTATTTTCCTGAACTGCAAAAGTTAACAAGGGCGTATGTCCAGTCCTGCCCAACATGTCAAGCAGTTAAATATATTAATTTCCGCCCGGCAGGGTTTCTAAATAATATTAAATCCGAATTTCCAAATGAAATAATTGGCATCGATTTATTGGGCCCTTTCCCAAAAAGTCAGTTAAATAAAAGTCGCTATCTCCTTGTAATGGTTGATCATTTTAGTAAATGGACCGAAATTGTTCCCTTAAAACGAGCCTCCGCGAAATTAGTTACTGATTCTATTTTAAATAAATATATTTTAAAATACGGGGCGCCCCTAAAAGTTATATCGGATAATGGTCCTCAATTTGTAAGTAATGTATTTGAAGACATGTGCCAAAAACTGGGCATACGTCATTTAAAAATGGTCCCATATCGGCCGCAATCAAATATAGCGGAACGGGTCAATAGAAATATAGTGAAAATTATCCGTAGTTATGTTAAAAATTTTCATAAAGGCTGGGATAACTATGTCAATGAATTTGCTTTCGCCCTTAGGACCGCAAAACATGATACAACGGGCAAAACTCCTGCTGAGTTATTTTTAGGCAGAAAGATTATAACGCCGTTAGATAAATTATTTCATGTGCAACAAAGAGCCCCAGAATTTAAAATGGGTGATATAGAAAAACTAATTAAGGAAGCAAAGAAGAATACTGAAGTAGCACAGAGAAAACAAAAACTATATTATGACTTGAAACGACGGGGAGTAACGTATAAAGTAGGGAATGAAGTTTTAAAAATTAAGCATTCACTTTCTTCAGCACCAGAAGATAAAACTGCCAAATTTTTTCCACCATTTGAAGGACCATATGTCATAGAAAAAATAACTCACGCTGTAGTAGTGTTAAAAGCTAGAAATGGTGAAACCTGCTTCGCAAACATTGATCAAATCGTAAACCCTACTATGATCGTAATAAAATGAAAATTTTCAAAGATCTTTTGCAGGATCCGGCACGGCAGACACCGCAGGCACAAGCTCCAGAGGTGGAAAAACGACAAGTACAAGGGCAAGCCATTAAGAGGCAGGAGCAAGTGAAAAGAAAGTTTCCCCGCGGAAAAATTGAAGGTAGCAAGAAAAAGAAGCCGTTCCACCGTCCAGAAAAGAGAGCTCACGAACACCCCCAGAATGAAGAAGGGAGAAGGACGACGTATGCAAAGAGAACCAGGAGAAATGACGGCAACTATAACCCGGCTCTAAAACGGAAGATCTACTCATCCGACAGGACTCTCCGCAGCAAATGTCGCCGAACTGCGGAAGGGCCACCAGCGACGGAGGAAAAGTTACAAGGAAAATTTGAACGGCCAGCAAAGAGGTCCAAGCAGGAACACGAAAGAAGTTTCCCGGTTCCGCCAAGACCAGCTGCCATCAAATGACCAGGACCACAGGCAGAAGCGAAAAAGAAGGTATTCAAGGGTGACCGAACTGGAGAAAAAAGAAAGCATCTAGAGGAAGGCACTGAAGGGCGAGCCTGTACAAGAAGGTGGGTAAATCAAACAACAATCTGCACTACCTTTCAGGACTGGGCCCAGAAAAGAATGTCCGAATATCCCAAAGGTAAGTAAAATTTTATGTTACTTTGCAAACTTAAGTTAATCTTTCATTACTGCAAGTGGCAGATTTCAAGAAGTTTTACCTCATGCGAGGTCTACCTTTATCGCCAAAAGGGCGAGAAATGATTTGTTACCGATTTTGGTATTTTGTTTTTCAATTACTCGCGCGTAAAACTAAAGTTGATGTATAATAGCGTTGTGTAAAGACTTAAATATTGTAAAAAGTTATTGTATAAATATTATTTAAAACATTCTGGCAAGAAAGAAGTTTTAGTCTGAAAGACGTTTTTGAAATGTATTATTTCAAGGTAGAAAGAATTGGCACTTGCTTTGAAAAGAATAGAAGTTTACAATGTACTACTAATGTATGTTTTCAAATGTATAAAATTAACGGCATGTTAATATGTTCTTATATACAATGTGAACTGTTATTTTAAATGTTAAGAAATACCGTGATATGGTAAAAGTGAAAGTAATGTTAAAATTTTTTTTATTCGTGTGACTGTAAAAAGACTAAATCATGGTGAATAAGTGTTAAAGGTTGAATGATGTAGTTAGGCTCTCTGACGCTACACTTCAGAGTTAGCCACTTTCAGAATAGTACCTCAGGTTTTAGAGTTGAAATTAGGGTGTGTTACGAGGTCTTGATATGTTGAATTTTAACACGTTAGTGTTTTGATTGTAGGAGGAAGTGTTGAAGACATAGACATAAACACATTCGTGTTTGGTGTTCTTTTACAACACATGTCAGAGAGCACGGGGAGAGATAATTAAAATAGTCATGAATGAAATAAGAATGTTAATAGAAATATAATTATACATGTTACTTGCCATTTCATTGTGTAACATTTCATTAAACTAGTTTTCCTTCCAGATCTCTGGAAGGAACCAGATTTGAATAAAAGCTCCTGTTTAGATGCAGTACAGATGAAAAAAATTGTGTGTCCTGGGAGCTGCTATTGTAAAAACAAATTTCTTTCTTTTAAATTTCTAGTTTCTAGCGAAAAATGTTTGTAAAAGATTGGCCTCGCGTTAGATTCTAGAGCTAAAAGTTTTCAACTAGGTCGTTTTAGACCTCAGTTTCAAACTAATTAACTCTGGCGGGAAGTATGTAAGGATCTTAAGTTTTACTAACGTTTATTTTATTTTAAATCTTTACTATCACTTCTTATTTTCTACTTCCGGCCAGAATTATAAGCGTTAAAGTATTTATGCAAAGTTTGTCTGGCGAACGCCAAGTATTTAAGTTGTGGCTTTTTGCCAAGCGAGAGAGAGGAAGCAGTGAGTCGAAGCAGGCCGCTTACCTTAGAAGTTTTACTCAGTTGCTGGTTGCCTTCCAGGCCAGAGGTTTTAATCCTCTTGATAATTTTTAAACGTATTGTAGTGTTCACAGTTCTCTGTACTACATACGGCTTCCTGTTAATATAAGGCCAATCTTCCACGTTTACTATTTTAAAGTTAAATTAGAGTTTAGTTTTATTTTTATATTTTTACGTTTAGACCACAAGTAGTGGGTCTGTGTATTCCGAAGTACGGAAGTTATTGTAAATAGAGAAAAATAAAGGGTTTTGTATACCCTTCTTGTGTATCCTGTCTACTTCCCACAGTGATTGAACATAGCTTTAGTAAGCTCTCTGTTCCGAGTCAGGTCCTTGCATGTTCCCGAAGAAAATAAGATGGAACATTGAACCTGATAACTTGAATTATTAAATTTAATAAGTACTAAAAATACGTGCTAAATTATTGTTTAAAATTTTGAAAAATAATTAATACTTAAAATATATTTTATAAATATTATAGCAAAATATTTGAAAATGAAACTAATCTATAAAGTAAGTTGCATTTTATGTTCTATAAGTAGTTATGCATTTTATATGTTTAAAAAAATTATATTTCCGAAATCAATAGCAATTATTTTACTGCTAAAATATGACATTATTTATTATTTTTGAGGTAAGGACGAATTTATTTGAATTAATATGCTGACATAATATGAAACATTTTACCGCCTACAGAGCAAAAAGTAAAATTTTCGAGGAGATGTATACGTGGATAAAAACGGGGCGATTTTAAGAATTCCGAGAAAACGTCCAATGTTAAAAGACGATGCATATCCATGCATTTTTAACGTCTGTCCAATATATATGACCGAAAACTCACCGACAGTCAGGAGAAAAAAATCGGGAAAATTAATGGAAAAGGAGAAAGAATTATTAACAATTTTAATGGAAAACGACAAAATTAATGGCTTTGATAAATTACTAATAAATGTTGACATCAAAATTAGAGAAACTGTGAGAAAAAATACGAAATTCATTACCTAAAAAAATTCTGATGAACTGTTTGTTATGTTTTTACTTTTTTAACGTGCATTTAAAAATGCTTGTTTTAATCCTAGTATACTATACACTCGGGATTTGGTGACATTGACATTACAAATGTTTTAGCAAGCCCAATAAATATTTTTTTGTAAATATAATTTTGTGAGCATCGCTCGTAATTCTATTCAGTTGAAATAGTTCTTCTAGACCATTTAAAAAAGATTCGATTAAATTATCAGAAGAACCGTCGTATAAATCGCTGGAAAGTTTAGACTGAACTGCTGTTCGACCGATTGACATTCCATGTATATTATTTACTGGATTATTTATAAACTAACATCTGAGCTCGAGGAGCTCGAGGCTTGCGCGCTTTGGCTAGCTGCCAAATTCGAACAAGTTAGTTAACGGCGCAATAATTTCAGACTCCATCGTATTTTCGGAAATATTTTCTTCACGGTTTTGTAACCGTCGGAATTAAATACTGGAGAGCTTCAATACAGCAAGAGAACGATATCTTCAGTGGCTCCAGCGGTGCAATATTTGGATACACGTATTAGGTTATAGTGTCGTGCAAAACTTGGATACACGGATTCGGTTATAAAATCCTAAGTGCTCTATCGTATATCATTCATATTAATCGAATGTTGTGTTCATGATACAGGATGGTGCTCAGACTTTGCGCATATGATCGAAAAAATAGCATTAGCATTTCTATGAAATATTGCAATCTATAATTATGCCATACTTAATTGTGTAATATTGAAAAACACTAAATATTTTTTATTGATTGCAAATTGCAGTTTCATTACTTGTCGTTTGGTATCTATTCTTCCAAACAGTATGTAATTCGCGTTTTTATTTAAATATTGCCGTTATGTATGTCTATTAGATTATCTCAATAAATGAACGTTGGACATTAGGTTTTGTTCTTTATTAAATTTAAGTATATTCATTATACTTAAATAAGTATATTAAGGAAATCATTTAAATATATCATATTCATAATTTCAGTATATTCATTAAGTATATTCTTTGTTTACATTTTATGTGCTTGTGATAACAAAGAAATTCATAATAAATAGAAACCAAAAGTTTCATCGTGTGCTATTTAACGAAGAGTTTACTTTAAGGTACTTAGCTTACTATCGCATAATATATTATCTAAATTATTTCTGTAGAGTATCAAAAGGAAAGTTATTGATTATAAAAAGTGCATGAAATGTAAATACCATTGTAATCTAGCACTATTCTAAATTGTAGAAACTAGAAATAGGTAAATACATATACATATGATCGAAAGAAATAATGATAAGGAACATCAGCATTACTAGTAAATACTGAAATCCATAATTATTGCATTTTTAATTGCTTACTATTTAAAAAACACAAATATTTTTTATTAATTGAAAATTTTAGTTCTGTTACCTTCCTTCTGCTATTTATACTTTTAAACACTACTAGTTCATGTTTTTTCTTAAATAGTGATGTCATGTATGTTGTTTGTTAGATTATTATTTCATTTTAGATATGAATATGGGAAGTTATTAAATTTAGGTATATTTTTGTATGAAGTATTTTTATCACATTTATTAACTACTTTATACTGTCTTTCATTTGCATATCTTGGAGATATAGAAGTTAATGGTTATATTTTTTACTGCGAAACGCCATAAATTTTTAGTTGAGTTCAGGTAAAATACTGATTATGTTACCTTAAGAACCGCTTCCTAATTTATCATGACAGGGGCAATTTTCAATGTCTCTGAGATTTAACAGAAATAAATGTGATAATGCTGTTATCAGAAACACTTTTTTTTACCCACATATATATCTTTACTTTTATTTATGTCTAATTCAGTTTTAGTCACTTAAAACCTACTATTGATGTTATATATTTATAATAACCACTTTCATAATTACTCTCACTTAAGAGAAAAAAATGATGAAATCTTAAATAATAGTAACTTAGAATTTTAGTTATTTAAAGAATATAGTTTAAAGCACTGAAAATAATTAAGGCTATTATTAATTACGCATATTTACTCTAAAGAGAAATTTAAAAACTATAGTTTAAAGTACTGAAAAAATTTAAGGCTTTTATTAATTATGCATATTTAGTCTAAAGAGAAAAAATTGTATTATCTTCTGGTTTTCAGGAAATGATAAAATATTTAAACTTTAGATAAATACAAGGAAGACAAAATTTTAAAAAAAGAAGAAAAATATATTAATTATTAAGCTCATTTTTCTGCATAAATCAATATATAACACAAGGATATAATAACGACATTTTCACAACTGTTGCAAAAAGGTGGAACTTTGCGAACGTTTAGGCGTCTTTAAGACGTCGTGATACGATGCTTTCACAACCAAAATATCACCTTCCAAAGACCGTATCTGCAAAGACGTAATAAAGATGTCTTTGCAACGGTTGCAAAACAGTGGAGTTTCGCGGTCATCTGGGCATCTTAAAGACGACATATTGCAACGTTTTTGCAACGACATCAGCAACGAGTTTGCAACGTCGTTACGACATTGCTGTGCTACTTGTGAATAGTCCTTATAATAGTTATTTTCTACTTTTATTTTTACTTCCACCTTTTTTTGTTTACAATTTTCCCCAGATATCGGAAGAAAAACATAAAAAATTGTCTAAGTATCAGAATGTAATGAAGAAAAAAAAAGTGAGAGGAAGATTTAATAAACCCGAAGTTTAAAACTAATCGGTTAAAATCGGAAGAAAAACATAAAAAATTGTCTAAGTATCAGAATGTAATGAAGAAAAAGAAAGTGAGAGGAAGATTTAATAAACCCGAAGTTTAAAACTAATCGGTTAAAATCGGAAGAAAAACATAAAAAATTGTCTAAGTATCAGAATGTAATGAAGAAAAAGAAAGTGAGAGGAAGATTTAATAAACCCGAAGTTTAAAACTAATCGGTTAAAATCGGAAGAAAAACATAAAAAATTGTCTAAGTATCAGAATGTAATGAAGAAAAAGAAAGTGAGAGGAAGATTTAATAAACCCGAAGTTTAAAACTAATCGGTTTCTCCAAAAGCCAAAGAATACCCAAGCTGACGCTACTAGCAGTAGTTGTCCATTAACGTCTAAGCTACCACTGAAATCACCAAAAGAACCTAATATAATCAAAAAGTGTTAGAAAGTGCTTTCACCCGGGAATTACCTTTAATCAATGCAGCCGGACGAAAACAATAGCAGAAATACTATTGAAATCTACAATTTTTGCAGTAGATACGCATTTGGATGTGCCTGATGGCCCAAGTCCATTATTGCTATCCCAAGTTCAAACCTTAATAGAAAATGGTCCTGAACCTATTACCAAAACCTGGTTTCGAGTTTCAGTTTTTCAAAAAACAAAAACGAACGTATATATTTTAAATGTACTTTTGTCGAATCTTGCCAAACATCTAAAGCGTTAATCCGATTTCTGAGAACGATTACGAAAGAACAAACCTGTTTATTCGGAATTTCAGAACTTAAAAAAAGGGACTAAGCATTGGCGCGATGTTATTGAAAGACTTATATCTATGCCATTCAGTTTTTAGCGAAACAAAACTTAACCTTCCGTGGTTCCAGGGACAAATTATTCGAAAGAAATAATAGTTTTTTTTTAAATTGTACAGAAATTTTCTCAAAATTTGACACTATCATATCTGTATATATAAATAAAATTCAAACTAAAAAATATGCTTCATTATCTTCGAGATAAAATTCAAAAATTAGCTTAATATAAAGATATAAAGCAAATTATTAGATAATATAAAGCAAATTATTTTAAATAAGGTCAAACAGGCAAAGCATTTTTCTATTTTACTTGATTGTAGCCTTGATGCCAGCCATCAAGAGCAGACAACAATTTGTACGAAGTATCTTAATTTAGAAAGTAAAATGGTTTAGATATTAGTAATTTACCCGGCCAAGAATACTACAATGGTTCAAACATGAGAGGTAAACAGTTTTCGAATAATTATGCTAAAATCGAATTAAAAAGTTCTTTACTTCGAATTAAAAAGTTCTTCCTTCTTAACTTTTCCGAATTAAAAAGTTAACCTAAGTTTAACATTATATGTAACTGCACTTACCTTTTGTGATGCAGAAAAACAATTACAACAAGTAATCACAAAAAATATAATTAATTTGTCGAATGCGTCTGCCGTCACATACCCATCGGCATCAAGTATTTTCAAGTTCAAATAGACAGAAGAGAATACCAGAGACGAACTCCTGCTCTGCTCAAATAAGACAGTGTGCTAGGAGGAAGGGGCAGTAAGACCTGGCAAGCTCGAGGCTGCCTTAGCACAGTTAAACGCCCCAACCCCTAGAGGAGATCCAAGAGGCCTCTAACTTATCGGTCGAGCCGGCCAGCTAAGACAAAGCTGAGTCGACTCGGCAACTCACATTCCACATCCCCGTTCTGAAAGGATGGTAAAAACATCTGCCATCAACAGGGGCCCTAGCCCCGGACAGCAATAGCAATGCTTTCTTAAATACTGTTTGACAGTTTTTAAGAACGAAGTAACTTAAACACTGTCAAACAAACCAGGCCGCCAATCCTGCCTGCTAACACTACGTCATGGTATACAGATGTCGGCTTTAGGCGCCCCCAAGGCGAAAACAAGGAAGGATATGAATATGCAGTTTTGAGGCTCCAGGCGTCCACTGGGAGACTTAAGCAGTTTAAAGGTTCGCTGAATTCGCCATCTCCATCGACGAGGGTTTTTCGTCCCGGACAATCATGAATATCTGACAATACAGCTCCACCACAACCAACGGAACGGACAAGACAGTACCATACGGTCCCTGCCGAGCCTGAAACAGTCATCACCAGCGATGACTCCAGTCCTGTGGAGATTGATTTTAAATACCCGTGGCCGAGACTGCCTAGTACTAATCTAGACTAGACTAATCAGTAGTCGACTAGATACTAATCAGTAGTCGATTCCTGGAGGGGTGTTCAAATAAGATAAGAATTTTCCAGTTCAGACAGGCAGCGAGACGAACTGCTTGTTTTAATGATCGTCAGGCGCCTTTTTGACGCGACCTTGCACCGTATTTATAAAACTATTCATAGCTCTAGTTTATAAATATATTCATAGCTTTAATTTGTAAACTTATTCATGTCTTTTAGTCTGTTAAACGTTAAAACTACAACGAACGTAATCAACTGATTTCTGAGCTTTAATTATCAAAATTCCAAAACACCGGTTGCAGAATACAATTACCAGTTACAGAAACTTTATTTGCTTTCATTTCCTTCAGTTGCTTAGAAAATTAGTTTGTGCATTTAACTAAATCTAATAGTTTAGTATTGCATTTCGAAATTGCAAGCACGGTTGCCAAGTCGTCGACCGAAAGAATGTAGAAGAATTAAGAGACATAACGGCATTTTAATTAAAACACATTTGTGGAAAAAAAACGCAAAATATTTGTAATCTTGATAGCAACCATAGTAACTTTATTTAAAGGAAAGAAGAATGTAATTTTCTGCAAATTGCTTTTGTTTAAAATTCTCTTCGTGCCGTGAAATGATTTTCTTCGGTGAATACTTTCTTTAATAAAGAATTGAGACTAAATTATATTGCATTGAATGGAATCTTTCTAAATTATTTTGCATTTTCTGTGAGCATTTTTTGCGAGAATGTTATTATTTTACTAATGGTATTTTAATTTAATATTTCCGTTTTTATTAAAATTGAGAAGTGTTTCATTTACAGACTATTGTGAAATCTAAGTTCATACTATAACATGAGCCTATCAGTCTGAAAATTCTTGAACCTTAATTTGCACATTGCGTAAATTAAAAATAAAACTATTAATAATAAACTGTTTTACTGGGAATTAAATTGATTTGAATGATCTTTCGCCTTAGTATATTCTATACAATGGCAAGTATTACTGACAATAATCAATACTTCTCAAAACCGTTCGGTTTAAATAATCCTTCCTAAAATGAATAAATCATGGATAAATTGAAATAAAATTCTTTGTTAGGAGATAGTATAAAAAAGTTCACAAACACATAGCACTACAAATAATTTGTATATTCATTTGATAACTCTTGTCAATGTAGGGCATACATAAATCTTTTCCTAATGTATTATTTTAAAGAATAAATACAAATAGATCACTGAATTACACATATACACCATCCTTACATTATATGCATAAATTGCATCTTTGGCGCTCTGCCAAAGCCGCGAATCTCAAAAATTAATGTTTTGAGAAAACCGTCTTTAAACGTTTGGCATGTTTGGCGTTTTGTTTTGAGAAAATAAAACCACCGATTTCTGCACAATACCTCTAGTGTATGTATGTAGGAGACGCATCTTTATTTGGTTTAGAAAAATATAAAACATAGAAACTTTGCAAGTTTTATTCTAGCTAGCATGTTATTTTTATGTTAATTCTCTTAGAAATCTTTGGTTTTCCCGTCAACCGCCACAAAAAGCCAGGTTAAGTTGCTTTAAAATATCTAGTAAATATTTTAAATATTGTATTTATGAGAGCTCGATGGCAACTAGTCGGTACAGTTGCTTAGCCTGAAACGCCGGCATATATATTAAAAGAATGCGTTTTTCTTTTTCCTGTTAACACGACGAGACAAATTTACTGAGAGACTCTGACAGCATTTCGTCAACAGAGGGCGATTCTGTATCTGAGCTGCTGTGAGCTACTAAGCGAATCAGAGAAATTAAAGCAGATGGCGTGGTTTGTATCCAATAGGATACCTCCATCGGTTTTACAACAAGCATGACAGTTTGCAAAATTTCAATGCTTTTACATTTGAAGACTTAATTTTTTAAATAAATTGTAATAATTACAGTAATAATAAACAGGAGGCTTCATACCAGACAGAATGTGAAAAGTGATTAACAATGCCACTCAAAATACAAAATACGAAAAATAAATAAAAATTTTAAATAAAAGAAATTAACGAAACGAGAAAAAATAGCAAAGAATTGTGAAATATAGTTATATTATATGTATATATTTTTAAGCTTTACCTAAAAGGATAAAATAAATCGATTATTTCATATATAACATAAAATATGACATACATTTCTAATAATCAGATTTATAATAAAGCGTCATTTCAAGTATATGATACAGGCAAGAGTAATAACCTAAAAATCTAATAATTATATTTATATAATTAATATAAGATTATTACGTTAATTGTTAATTAATTTATACCAAAATTATAATGATTTTATACCAATATCATAAAATTATAAGATTTTATCTATAATATGCAAAGTTTTTAATAACTTTCACATGAAAATATTCTAGTTGCGCACAACGACATGCTATAGCAGTTCTCTAGTTTTGCGTTATGCGAGATACGTACGTATATACCTACATACATACATCACGAAAAGATGTCTTCTGAATCCATTTTGAATCGAGTCCGTTTTTGACATCCGTTTTGGAGTCCGTTTTAGAAAAAATAGCGCTTTATTCTGTCCGTACGTACAGGTGTCACGCAAAAACATCGTCCAAATGCATTCAAGAGCTATCAAAATGGATATTTTCTTTGAATTACCATATTCGAAATTTTTCGTATTTAGAAAACTTCCTTTACTTCGTGCAAGGAATAAAAACAATGCTGTATTTTAATATAACCTTTTATATAGTAAAGACAAGTTTCTTCTATATTTATGTTAAGCAACTCTATTTGACAGATAACTCACAAGGCATGAGGAATGTCAAATCAGAAATCTATTATTAACTTCAAATCCTCTCTTCAGTCATGAAGATCACCTATTCCATTAACGCTGAGATTGTTTGTGTGCTTTTGACATTTTCAGAAATCGATTTGCATTAGGCTTTCATTGTTTTACTCCCAGACGCAATTCCCCAAAATATATTTAATCCACTCTGCTAAGTGACAGATTGAGCGAAAATAAAAATATCCATTTCATCATTCTTAGCTAGAATAATGTGGCAAATATCGAAGCCATCTCGCATGGAACAAATAAATAACTACAATGGAATATTTCTGGGAAACGCCATCAGGAGAAGTAAATACATATTTACATTTAGTCTTCTTTTGGAAAACAGCACATGGACATGTTTTATTTTTTGCAAATAACCTTATTACCAAGAATATTTAATTAATATTATTCAAAACTGTGTTTACTATGCCATTTTAATCATTAAATAACAAAAAAATCTGAAAGGTTTTTCAGATTTTAACAGTCATCTAAAAGGGTCTGTTAAGGTTTCTTACGCTCTCCTTGAGCTCGCAGTCTACCAGTCTACTGTTACCCTCACTGCTACTAACCCCTTTTTCTTTATTTTTTAGCTTTAGAATTAAGCATCATTTTCTTCGCAATAATGCCATATAAAATCCAGCAACAAAATTACAAAAATTTTAAAAGCAGTATAACAGTATACGTTTAGAATTCCCGATGCAGCGTTCAGTGCTGTTATACATTTTCTGCTTTTTTGTCTCTTCGCATTTCATAATGTCAATGCTCTACTAGGCTTCTTACTAGGAAAGGATTTTTTTGTCGTCTTATTATTATCGTTTTGTGTTTTGTGTTTTATTAGATATCACGCTCTTGGCGCTTACGCAAAATAAAATTCCATTGAACGACAAAATCACAAAATATTTAAAAACAGCATATCTTTAGAATTTCAGATCGAAAATTCATTAAAGTTTAACAAAATAGGAAATAGATAATGAAAGAAATACGAAATTCAAATTTCGGGCTTTCGTGTGGCCATATTCGAGTGGAGGACTGTATTATTCAGAATTGATGGCTCTAGGCACCGTTGTTTTCTCACAGTGGAAAAAACATGCATACAGTCATGCGGATTCTTCATTATTTAATTTCATTAAACTTAACAAAGGAAAATCTCATTTAGTAGCAACAATTTGAAAAGTGATACGCCTTTTATATCATGGCTGTTAGAATAGATGGAGTTAGAAGGACTAAAAAAAAAACTTGAAGCCAAGGAAATGTTAGCAACGCAACATCAGTCATATTATGGCTGCTATACAGCGGACGAGTAAGACTACGAAATATATTGTTAAATAAAATTACACTGAATTTGAAAGCAAATATCAACGTCCATAGGCTCAGAAAAGTGTGTTTAGGCATAGCTTGCTTACAATACCATTAAAACTTCCAGCGATCTTCCAGGTTTTACGATATATACATTTAAATTATAGTTACCGTTTACACATTTTCATGTGCCTAGATTTCTAAAAATTTGATAAAGTTATTCGCGAGCCTTTTGATTTTTCTATATATTAAGCAGAAAATATTTTATGTTTTCATTAAAATTAGAACGGGCGACTTATAAACTTTCAGTATTGAGTAACTAACGTGGCAAACAACACCGATTAGAATGTTAACGAAGTCCGCTTATGGCAGCGGCCATGATAAGTGATGTCGTCATGCCGTGACGTTTCATGGGTTTATATATTCATTGCATCGAAAATAGGGAAAAGCCTTACTCCATTCATTCTAACTCCATGGTTTACAAAGATTCAACGCATGACTAACATATCATTCGCTACTAACGGAAAAAAAAAAATCCAGAATTTTATTTGCTAGTTCATAATAATTGCAGAAAATAAATAATATATACTCAGAATTATCGGCCGATTCCAGATGAGAATGTTTACTAACAATGTATTAATTCTTATACATCAAATGCGGGTTATCTACAAGATTTAGAATGTCACCGAACTGTTTAATAGTATGTCGTGTTTTTCCTTCCGCGTTGATTCAGTCTGAGTGGATGTGATGATAAGTGTTTCGCAAGTTTGCAGTTGCCTTCTAGGTCACATGACGTTTTCTTTCGCGATACGTTGAAGATGTTATTCTTGTATCATATGGCACAAATCTAAAAAAGTTCAAAACTCATCGCATTATGTCTGTTTTACGGATAGTGAAAAAATGAAGCTGCAATTCTGTATCAAGTATATAAAAATTCTTACTACCGACTTTTAGTTGTTTACATGAAATCCTTAGAAGTAAAATTGCTTTGTTTTCATTTCATGTATTACCTGACACTCTTCTGTGCCTGAAAATTAAAAAAAATAAAGCCATTCTCAGTCATTTTGAATCAGTAACCTTGTATTTGAGATGAAGATTAATATTTCATTTGTTGATGATTACGAAATTCTTAACTTTCACTCATATGTATGCAGAATCTACACTTAAGTTCTTCGATTAGATAGGAAAGTTTAAATAATGTCATACTTATGTGCGCATTGTACATTAAATAACGTTTTGTTTTAAACAGACCCACCAACGGCCGTATCGTAAAACTGCTGAACACTGGTAGTTCCGATTTGGTTTCGATTCCAGGCAAACAGGCTGGCTGCATGGGCGTTTTCGTGGGTGTTCCCATTTGAAAGTGCATACGAGCCACTTTTCCTTAGAAAATATTCCACGAAAGCATCCGTTCTCTCAGGTAGATAGCCTAATGTGCTTTGCCATAAAAAACTTGTAGAGACGTTAGAACAATTTTGGAAGCAGGAGAGATGAAAAATGAGCAATGTCCTCACCGGAACTCAAACCACGGACCTCTCGAATACGCGTCGAGCGTGCTGACCACTACACCACGAAGGCATGCTAAGAAGGAGGAAGAAATACCTTATAAACTAAACCCCCAAACGAAACCTTTTGTGTTAAATATCAAATTCTAATTCCTTTTTTCTGGAATTACTTATAAAAGGAATAGTAAGATCTCCAAAACTGTGTGAAAATTAAATGATAAGCACGTGCTTTTCTTTTTTAAGTCCATAGCTGAAGTGCACATTGCTTTTTAAAAATCTATTATAATCTGACCTAGAAGAAATATTTATGCTGTATTTTGTACTAACTGTTCCAAATGCGTTGTATTGCACGGCAACCCGCCACTCTTCAGTGCTCGAACAGTAAATTCTGGTCCTAAACAAATAGAGATTTACTCTACCACAGCTTAGTTTCCAAAATTTTCACAACCACATACTCAACCATACCCTTTCACAGCTACTAATATTTCAAAATTTTCGCTTTCTTTCTACTTTCCAGAATTAAAGCTTTCTTTTATAGGCAAGTCTTTCTTCTGACGATGAATAAATGCAAAGAAGTGTAGCATACTCTTTTTGAAAACATAATTAAAACATATCTCCCTGAATTTTTTCTTGTGTTACTTGATCTTGCTCACTTAATGGAGCAAGGCAATGTATTCCATAATATATACCAGCATAGATTCTATGGCAACAAAATCCATTCTTATTATTGTTTAATTGCCATGCTATCTATCTCAGAAAAATGGAAGGATAATGTTGATTTGCTATTATTGTGCTGTAGCCGGAAAATTCCATTGTTATTTGCATGAGAAACTTGTAGAACGATTAGAAATTTTTGAAGCAAGAAAGGTGAGACAATCAACGATAACGTTGCGTACTTCTGATCTCCTACCTGGATGTGCTATCCAGTTACACAACGAAGGCATGCGGAGAGGAAAGAAACAATTCCTTGTATTCTTCCCTAATTAAAGAACGACAAGTAACAAGAAAGTCGCCAAATCCAAGTACAGACAAATTATTTCCCAAAATACTTTAAGGTCTACAGATATAAGGAGGTTTTTGGAGCAGGAAAGATGAAACAATCAGAGGCGCCCTCGCCTTGATTAAAACTCTGGATTTTTTGATGCTAGCTGGACATTTGATCCAGTTACACCACGAAGGCACAAGGAAGGGACGAGAAAATTCTTTGTAAACTTATTTCAAGGACCGCAGTACTTTTGTCTGTATATTTAGCGAAGAAGCCCTTTGGCCGTTAAAGTGATATTCAACTTTACATCGCAGTGTAGGAGCATCGTTTGGAAAAAAAATATTTTTATTCATAATCCTCTATGTTTCTTGTTTCCTTTTCTCATTCTTTATGTTCTTTCAAGCACGTGACGTACTTGTGGAGAACTTTTAACAGCAGGCAGATCCAAAAGTTGGGGCTGCCAGCTTCTTCCTTACACCCAGTAAAGAAGAGATTTTGTGACTGACCCTCGAGATTTCATCAGGGACAGCCATTAGTGTAGCACCGAAGTGATCTCTCTCTGGTCGAGCAATAACGGCATGTTTTCCTGCAAATAATATGCTTGTTACAAATGCGAATATCTCTTGTGATTATTCTTTGATTGTGTCGAGCTACTTATATCTTATGGTCATTTTTGTTAGCTTTGTATATGCGCTAAATTAATACATTTTCTAGTTTAATAAAACAATGGATGTAAAAATAGGCATGTTATCTTTTTCCTTTGCATTAAGACACATTTGTACAGGACGGTTGTAGAGACGCAGGGTCATTATTATCTATTGAACATCCATCTTTATAAAATAAGTATGAATATAGTCACAGTCATATACACATAATTATGAGTATCTGCTAAATAGCTGATATATCGGAACTAAATCTGTGTGGGTAAAATACAAAAATGCTATTCAAAAAGTGCTGAATATTCCCTGTATTTAAAACATTAAACCAAATTTATATTATGTAATACTTAGCTGTATAAATTAACTAATCTTCTACAGATGCCTATGTTTAAATTATTTTTATTCTACTCTATTACATTGATTCTAGTTACGTGAATATATTACATGAAGTCAGTAAATATTCACGACACCATTATATATATTATTCATCAAACTTTATTAATAACGAAAATATGCATAAAAGTGTTTGATTATATATTGTTGGATGCTTAAGGGTTCGTAACAGAATAAATACCCACAGGTACGATGATAGGTTAATAAAATTTATTTTATCAAAATAAATGCTTCAAAGTTCTGGAATTTTCCTCAGAAATACTGGAGTTCACAGTATCACAGAGTACAGGAGTTCACCGTATCACAGAGTACAATCAGTAGTTACGCATCAAGCTACTAAAAACGTTAAACATGACGCAATACAAAGCTCATGTAAACAAAAAGCTAACTAGGATATCTCAGTTCACGCGGAACTAACAACTCGCAACAACAATAACTAAGCAACTGAGAGCAGATGATCTCGCTTCGGCCTTAAATACTTTTCAACCGGCCGCCGAGATATTTCTAGTACTTTCTGCTTCTCGAAATTACTGGAAAGCAATACAAGAGTGGAATTACGGTTATAGCTAATGTAGTGGTTTCAATACATATTGCGGTAACACAGGGACCGGACCAAAATGTCGCCAACTTTGGCGAATTTTGGCAATTGTTCGCCAAATTTGGCAACAACATAAATCACCAAAACCGTTCTCAGCTTCGCAATATCTCGTCAAATTACCGAGATACCCATTTACTCAAAGTTAAATACACTTGCCCCTGTATTCTTGATTTTCTGGTATAACTTCACTTTAGATTTTTCATGTTACGAAAGAAATACAACAATCTCACTTATAATTCTGCTAAAATTACCTATTTAAGTACAAAATTCGTAACAATATGCATTAGTAAAATAGAATAAAATTTTTAAAGTAACAACATGAATATTTGTACAGAAAAATGGGTGCAAAGGAAAAATTAGTGTAATTAAAAGAGCTGTCTACTATAATTATGTAATCTAATATATAATTATTGTACTTTAATTAAATGCAATTATGATCATCTAAATTTTCACATAGTACTTAAGTATGTGCAAAAACGATTCCTTAGTTTAACATTCTATCTTGCTTCACTCATTTAGTAACTAATACAACTATTAACATTCTATGGGTATCAATAGCAAGTTTTACTGGTTTTTATGAGGCATTTTTAGAGGCTGTGCCACGGGTGTTAAACGGGTGTTAAACTAGCGTTAAACGGCTTGTATAAGCCGTTTAACGCTAGTTTTTACATATGCGGTACTTTGATCAGCCACCGTTACGTTACTGATGTTTTAATGCCCGTTGAACTTTGTCATATCACCCAGATTTCCGAGATCCCACCTTTCGAAAGACAGTGCCAGATGACACGTTTCCCACGTGGTGTTATACCTCCTCAGTATACACTCTTTTGGACTCCTGCCGCTGTCAACGCGTTCTCAAAATCTCTGATTAACTGAAAACTTCTCTTCAGTGTCTGCAGAGAAATTAGGACAACAACACCTGAAGCTATTATAGGAGATGAACTCTGACACAAAATGGAAGCCGCATGAACCGTAACTACCATAACTACCACTGAAACTCTGTTAAACTTCTTGCCCAGTCTATAACAGCTGCTATTTTTACCAGACATGATTTCTCGGGACACTGATTTCTGCCTGTTTTATACCTTAAATTTGCCTGAAATGTTAAACATTCTATTTTTCCATTCTATTTATAAAATAAATGGCTAGCTCGCAAGCTCGTCAGATGAGCAGGCTGCAGACAAAGCAAAATTTACACATTCTACATAATTCCGAAAAGAAAATGTATAAAAACATTTCAATATCAATGAAGTCAATGCATTTTTTAAGCAACAACAAATTCGTAAATATTATTTTGTTGACAAACCAGGAAACAAAAATCTTTTACACTTCATGTTAATACTTAAGACTTCATGATTTAAATTTAATGTAAAATAATAACTTTCTCTAAATATCAATAAAAGAATTAACTTCAATAACATATCGTGTCAGTTATACTAACCTGAAACAGAAAAGTTGCCAACAGCAACGATTTGTTTAAAATGCTGATACTAACGAAACATTTTCGACATGCAAGACGTCCCATGCAATCACGTGCTTTCTTTTGCGTCAGAATATGACCCTACATGAAAATAATATATTTAATATTTGGCAATACTATTTTTTTAATTTTATAAAACTTAAAAATTTTTCTTAACAAACTTAAAGATTTGAAAGCGAACAGTGGCAGCCCTTTTATCTCCAGCGTGCGAAACTGTTGCCATTCAGAAAAAATGAGTGCAAAAATTAGCATTTTCAGAGTTCTTAATTAATATCTCGGCTGATTGAAATAACGAAAATAAGAATGGTCGGAATGGCTTACCACTAGTTTTAGAAATCGGGGGTGCCTGTCTCAAAACTCAACTCCCCGCCATTCTGGAGCAAATGACGTAACAAACAAACAAACAGATAAACACGCACAGATTTTAATAGTATAGACTAGTGGACAAGCCCGTCAGATGAGTGGGCTGCTGCCAAAGCAAACTTTCTAAGTTCTGTGTACACCTGAAAAGAAAATGCATAAAAACATTCCAATATGAATGAAAGCAAGTCATTCTTTCCAAGCAACAACCAATTCGTAAATAATTTTTAATACGCTTAACTTCATGATTTGAATTTAATATAGTATCAGTTTTCAATATCAAAAAAGGATTAACGTGGCAATACCATATTGTGTCAGTTATTCTAACCTGAAACAAAAAAGGCTAAAAAAAAAGCAGTTATTTATTTAAAATGCTGACATTAGGGAAACGTTTTCGACGTACAATGACGTCACATGCAATCGCGTGCTTTCTTCAACGTCAGAATATGACTTTATATTATAATAATATGTTTAATGATTGGCAATATTCAATTTATTTCATATTTTGTAAAAATTACAGTTTTTTGATTCACAAACTCTCCGATTAGAAAGGGAGCAGTGGCAACACTTTTCGAAATAAAGCACTTTTATCTCCAACGTGCGAGATTGTTGTCACTCGGAAAAATAAGGGCGAAAATTAGCGTTTTCAGACTTTTTAATTATTATCTCTGCTGATTAAAAGTCGTACGAAGACGAGAATGGTCGAAATGGCTTCCCACGGACTTTTCGATTTGGAAGTACCTCTATCTAAACTCCATTTCCCGTTCCGGAGGAATTATGTTAAAAATAAATAAACCAGATGCGAACAAATTGTAATAGTATGGATTCTGCTAACTACGTACTCAGTGCTACGTACTCAGTATGTAGCAATTTTAATGACTAACAGCATATCTGAGCGAAAATATTTGGAATATTTTTTTATAAAATTCTTGAAGAACTTTCTCCGAAATTCCCGTTGATTCAGTTGTTTATCCATTACATAATGAGCGTTTTTACCTAAGAATCTCTAACAATACCAGACTGATTAGTAAATGAAATGACAATGGCAATTTTCAGATATTTATGAATTAAATAAGTATTAAAACATTAAAATCAGAAACGTAACTTTAATTTATTGAATTTTAGTAGTTTCAGGTAACTGAAAGAGGAAATAATAAAGAATGAAACCTTTTTAAGCTAAACGATTCATAAGACATGGCTATACGAACAGTGTTTTCTTTTTTCTTCATTTTATGTTAATTAATAATTAACTGGTTATGATTTGAACCTTAATCTTAACTTCATCTTTTCATAGTCTTTACCAGAATGCAAATTAGTTGTGCATTTAAGCCGTGAATTTAAATGTTTTAGCGTTAGAACTTCTGGCAGCAGTATTGCTAACTCAGCCGATGTTATTCTGGTTTTGACATCTTGCTAGCTGACGCTTTAAACACACACCATTAATTATCGTGAGCTAGCTAAAGTAGTCTATTTAATCTGAAGTCTCTGGCTATGTTACCTACATTGGTACGACTTCATCTTATGTTATGTTAAATACCAACAAACAACAGAATATCGTCTGTAACACAAGTAGTGTTACTACTTCTGTCCATTTAAGAGCACATGGTGCTAATTATAAACATAAAAAAGAAACATAAAAAAACATAACATAAAAAAGAAAGCATGGTATGTTGATACTGAAGTTGTATCTTCAGTTAGCTGATAAACGCATTTATATCTGGTCGGATCTCTATTTTGTCTGCTCTGCGATTCATTGAGGCGCCTTTTAATTTCTTAAGAGTATTAAAACTTAAGAGTATTAAGCTTCACCTGGAACTCGCTAAAACATATCCAAAATTCACTGCCCTTGAACAAAAGTCTTGGTCTAGAACGGAGAATGCAGTTAACCGTCATAAAAACACCCTTGCAGTTAAATTCGAAAAACTTCTTTTACAGTCTTCCAGTTCAAGTAGTTCAAAAAATCTTCCCATTGTAAACATCAAGCCAATAGTTAATATTTCTAATGTCTTTCAGAAAAACAAGAGAGAATTCTAAAATATAATTTTAACTTCTCACAAACCTGTAAACCCTCAATTCCAAAGATTTTGGCTCCTATCAAAAAAGCTTTCAAGTTCAGTAAAGTTTCAGATTCACAGAAAGAAATGATTAGGCATCTTATCGCTCATAATGTGAAATTCAATAATAAACCTTTGAAACCAAATCTAACTGCGAGAGAAAGAGCTACAATGCGCGAGATTCATTCTAACCCGGATATTGTCATTTCAAAGGCCGACAAAGGTGGCCAGATAGTCGTCATGGATAAGAACACTTACATCGATAGTGTCACTAAACTCTTAAACGAAGGACCATATAATCCGATCCCTAAAGATCCTTCACCTTCGGACTTATCCAAAATAAAAACTGCGATCAAATCTTCGCAAATCATTTCAAGCAACTTAAAACATTCGCTTATCCCATCTGTTGCGAATTGTGCCAGATTATATGCTCTTCCCAAAATTCATAAAAGTGGTATTCCTTTCCGCCCTATTGTATCAAATTTAGGTACTGCCTCGTATCCATTAGCTAAATATTTAGTTTCTAGATTTTCCACTCTATTAGACAATAACATTTACACCATAAAAAATTCAATAGAGTTTGTAAAAAAGGTTAAAAACATTTCTCCTCGTAATTTACTCATGGTTTCTTTTGATGTAAAATCATTATTCACCAATGTCCCAGTGGAGGGTGCATTAAGATGTCTAGAAACCAGACTTCGCGAATTTCATTTCTCTTGCATCGAAATTGATGAGCTAATTTCTCTCACTCAACTCTGTTTGAAACAAACACATTTTGTTTTCCAAAATAAATATTACTAGCAAACTGAGGGATTAGCCATGGGAAGCCCCCTCAGTCCCATCCTGGCTGATATCTACATGCATTATTATGAATCAAAATTGTTTGAAACTTTAAACTTCCCGGCATGGTTCCGCTACGTAGACGATACTTTTACCCTGTTTGAAGGTAATAAAGATGATTTAAATAGAGTTCTTTCAACAATGAATTCTATTGATCCTGCTATTCAGTTCACTTTTGAACTTGAGACTTGCAATTCTCTTCCGTTTCTCGACATTCTGGTCACACGTAACACATCCAACTTCAGTACTACAGTTTACCGTAAACCTTCATCGGTTTGCCTTCCACCACACTTTAAATCATGTCATCCGACTAAACAAAAGTTAGCTTCATTTTATTCCTATGTTTTCCGTGCTCTTCAAGTTTGCTCCTCCAAACTAGCCCTTGATGAAGAACTAAATTATTTAAAAGCAATAGCTATTGACAGGGGCTTTTCACCCAACATTATTAATCAAGCAGTTAAAAAATTCTCATCTCAACACACTAAAAGCCACACTCTTATTTTAGGAGATTATAAAAATTCTATTGTCATTCCCTTCTTTCCATCAATTAGCTATAAAGTTGCACATATTTTGCAGAAATTTAACTTTCGGGTTGTTTACTCTCCCATCAATAAAATTCCAACTTCTATACTCAAGGACCCCATTCCGGATATGAATTCCTGGGGTATTTATAGGATTCCTTGCCAGTGCGGTTTAATTTACATTGGCCAAACTAAGAGAGCCTTAAAATTTCGCGTCAAAGAACATGAGGCATATGTTAGAAAAAAGGAAACACAGAAGTCTTCTGTTTCTCAACATTGTTGGTCCGAAAATCACACTTTCAATTTTTCTGCTGCCAAAATTATTCAAAAAACATCTTCCATTGGAGAACTGGATTTTCTAGAGGCATTTCACATTCATAAAAATCTTTCTGTTCTAGTTAACGATCCTAATTCCAATCCAAATTTGCCTTCGGCTTTTAGAGAAATTATGTTTTAGTTCTGGTTTCGCCAACAGATGGCGCCACTTGCTTATTCTTGTCCAGGCTTTCTTATCTTATCTAAACATTATTTACTATCTTGTTCATTTGCGGTTTTGCAGCTGAAGATGATGGTTCGGTAAAACCATCGAAACTAGTCCTGTGAAAATTTTGTAAATTAACGCTGATTTTTGTTGTTTGACTTCTGAATTAGTATTAAAAACGTTTAATCAAGAATTATTTGTAGGTACTTTTTAAATACTTTTTCTCAGATTTTTTTTGCTTGGGATTCATTTTATTTGATGATAATTTTTAAAGAATTGCTTAAATAATTCAACCTTTTGACTTTTAATATATGAGATATTTTTAAAAACTAAAATTATTTGAATTACGGTTAATTCCTTATTCTCTGATACATTGATAGAATTTTACTACGAAAATCAATATTTCAAGCCCCAGTGCTTAACTTTTACAATAATGAAACATGTAGAATATAAGTACTTGACTATCTGCTGTCGGATTTTAAAATTTCCAGCAATATTTATCTACTAGGTTGTGTTAAATATCACATTTAATGACCTTAGAAAACTAAAAAAGAAATTCATTTTAATATAAGAAAACAACGTTTTTTTGGAGCTAATTTTAAATTAACTTTATAAAACCGGCTTGTAATCAAGAGTTGGTTTCGAATGGCACAGGCAAGGGAAAACAATACTCCATTATTTATATTTACTGTAGCAGTAGACTTTATTATTATATACTTTTTCTCAGTGTTGTTTACTTTTCCTTTTCAAACTGTGAGAAACAAGAGAAATCGATGAAAATTATTTCGTTTTATCTGTTTATAAAATCAAAGGCATAAAACAACAAAGCAATAAAATTATATTAATGTCAGCAAGCTGATATTAAATCAAGTTTAAGAAAGAAAATTTTACGTAGCTAAGGGAGTAGCTAAGGGAAGGAATTCTCTAAATGAAAGTATAAGAAGCATTTTTTTAGAATTGTTGACACTGTTTATGAAAGTAAATAAAATAACTATTAGTTTATGGCGAAATATAAGCGGCTAGGTTGCACAAGGAAAAAAATGCATCAGTTTCATTCTTTAGGCGTTTAAGGAAAAAAAACCTTTTGTAAAAAGACATTATAAAGAAAGGAAGACTTTAGAAGAAAATCCGAAAAGAATAAAGATTAAACTATAAAGACTATTGTGAAAAGTGCTATTTTACCCTATCTACATTAAAAAAAGATAATCAATTAATACCTCCTATTAAAACACATAAAACCAAATGTAAGTCAGAATATAAGCTGTCCAAAATCTCAGGACACAAAAATTAGAAGAAAAAACCTTAATTAAATTGAAAACATTTTCCCGGGTATATGAAAGAAAGAATTAATTGTTTATTTTTTTTATTATTTTCTATGTAATCTAAAACTTTTTTCATAATATCTCTTATTGTTCATTACTTTTCTGCAGAGATTATTGTTTTGCATTGTTTTACCCACAGCCCTGGCAAAAGATATGGTTTTTCTCTTTAAACTGGTTCCCATCACGTGTTTGATTAATTATGACACACATATGTTGCTTATTGATTCAACATTTTTTGGGGGGTGTCTTTTTCTAGACGTAAAATTTATTTGACGGTTATTTTATCAGAAATTCAAACAACAGGTAACGGAATCAATGTACAGAAAAATTCAAATCAGAATTCAAATTAGGATCGAACAATGCTCTAGTCATGATAAGCTGGATATTCATCAAGTGAAAATGTACTCTGATGTATTTAATAATTGCGAAACTAACAAACTAATTTTTTTAAGTAACTAAAAAACATTTTTAGTGCGAAATTAAATGACGAGATTTCTGCATTGTAGTTGTCACATACAGGGTGTCCAGTAAAGAAGTACCTGACTTCAGAATCAAAAATCTCAGAAACAAAGATAGATAGAGGAATACACAAGTGGTATATTTAATGTGAACGATTTAAGATTATTACGTATACAGAAGTTTTCAAATAATAAGTACAAAAACTGAAAAAAGCTGGCTCTCTAATCGTAATACGTAGTGCGTATAAATAGCGCTTCATAAGGTTACTGATACCGACACCGGTACTTAAGAACGATAAAGAACTTGGGAGAGTAACCCCTCACGTGACTAGTATCAGTGAATCAGATTTCTCTGCACTTACATCTTCCCACATTCCTCCGTGTTTCTCATCTCATTTCTCCTTTTGACATGTATTTTTGGCTAACACTCATTAACACATTTTATGTTTGCCTAACATCGCACACAAATTTACACAAGCATGGACCTTCATTATTTTATTTTACATGCAGCTCATCCATTGAGTCTCTTTGCCGAATATTTATGTGTAGTTTCCCTAAACGAGTAAGGTATCTGAGGTACTGGTAATAGAGTAATACAGTTCACGCTGACGCCAATGTAAATGCAAGTATCAAAGTATAAAAACGATACCAGTACCTGCTATTGTGTGTATCCCGACCCAGCCTCTGTGTCATTATGTCAAGCGCCCCTACAGGCAACCATTTTAAGACAGCCTTAATACGTTGTGCAGCTTTGCATGATAATCGCAGCATTCATCCGTACTTCGACTAAGAAAGATCAGTTCCACCCTTGAAACTTGTAAGAAGGTTAGCGTATGGAAGGAAGAGGTTGAAATTGTGAATTCCAATGAACAACATGTATTTCTGGTACTGAAATACCAGAGGTTAGACCACAGTCCTGTGGCAACAAGGCGTAGTTTTTAAACACGACTGAATGTTCCCAAAGGACTCGATGGGAAAATCATTCACAAGCTCTTCGCTAAATGTCCAAAGAACAAGCAATTTGGCCGATGATCTGGTAGGGATCTTTGATCGCAGGCTAACTGTAGTTACTCCTGAAAATGTGTCAACTGTTTCTGGAATTATTCCGCACAGTTCAAAGTAATCCGGCCGAAGAACTGCAGCAGAGACTGGTTTGAAGCGTTCCGGCACGCAGAAAATATTGAGAAACAACATAGACATGTTTCCATTCAAAATCCAAAGTCACCAGGCGTCAAAATATAGAGCCATCTGTCGGCAGCTTTTGCAAAGCAGCTTTTTATTATTTTGAAACTTTTATCTAACAGTCTTACAGTATTGACAATGACTGTACCGCCTTGTTGTATTCCTCTAATAATCTTTGTTTTCGAAATTTTTAATTTGTAAATTAAGGGCACCATTGATGGACACCCTGTATTTCAGAAGAAATTAATTAATTAATATTTAGGCCATTACAATTTAACCATTCCTTACCATTTAGTCATTTCTTTACCATTTAGTCATTTCCTTACCAATCACAGTTAACCAAGTATTTTGTAGTTTACTTTCCATTTCTTTGTTACCTGTAAAGTGTTTTTCAGTGTAAGCAGCATATAAAAGCAGAGAAGTTATTGCGTTGCTATATTCAAAGCTCAGAAATATTTTTGTTTCGTTTGGATTACGAAGACATCTTTTGCTTTCAGAGTATATAATTTTTCCTCATTTTCTTTTCTTTTCTTCATGTAAATCTTTCTGAATTACAAAAAAGGAAGAAATAGAAACATAATGAAATAAAAATTAAATTTCTTGTATTTGTATTTCTACAACCAAAGAAACAGAAAATAATATATAAGGTAAGAACACGGTGAAAATAAATTTCCTTCGCACTTGTTTTATGGACATTTTGTCTTGAATCTTCAGTTCTTTTCTCAAGATAATCTAAATATGAATTCTTCGGTCGTGACTTTGTTTCTTTATTTTTATCTCAAATATGAAAGGACAAATCCTTTAACAATCAGTTTTTATACATATCCAATATCTTTTTGCAAATTTCTGCATAACTGGTACATTACAAAGTGTGCATCGTGCATTTCGTTTATTCTGATACGTTCATAAGATCATGATGCAGTTTCATAACAGGATCAAATTTAATAAAGATGGAATATAACTGTCTACCCCAATTCTTACTTAAATAATATTTCTACAACAGAACGGTATAACAGTGGCGCTTGTGTAAAAAAATATTTATTGATTATTACATAAAATAAAAAAACTAGGACCAAAAAGTATGTGATAATGCTTCTAAAAGAATGTCAAATATTTTTTTTTTTTTATTTTTGATAGTGTACACTAAGAACTCCTTACTTTAGGTTGGAAACCTGTAGCTAAACAGAATTTTAGAATGTGTGATAAAAGTGGTTTGTATCTTAGAAAGATGAATTTTAAACCATGTTATATACTTCTGTAGGAAGGGTGAAATCGAATTTTTCCATTATTTTAAGCTGCAATCAGATATTTACAGGAGTGTGAGGCACAACAAAGGATGGGAACCACTGACGAAGGCTATGTTTATCCTGCCTACTCTTAATGCATTCTCTTGTTTTGAAACAAATTATGCATACATTAAATAGTTCAGATTTATTTGAAGATGCTCTGCATATAAATTTTACGGTTACTTCTAAACAAATAGCTTCAATTATTTCCTAGAATATTTCCCATGGTCTCAATAACTCTATTTATAATTTAAAATTATGGAGTTTCGTCTTCTTTGGTAGCATAAATTAGACAAGAACTCTAAAGACCTATCACTATGTCTTGAACCTCAGACCTTAATCGCCGTAACAAACTTAATACAGAGAATTACGCAACGCTACAGGAACACTGCTTTTAACAGAATCAGTTAGCAAATGTGGCCTTCATCAGGCGGAACAGACTCTGATTCTACCTTCTAAAATCTTTCTTTAAATACTATCTCTTTTTTAACCTTATTTGAATAAACCCGAACTAGAAATTTGCATTTTGGCAGAAAAATGGAAAACGAGAAAGATAGCAAAGGCATAAAATAACTGGTTATTAAAACTAAATAAATCCTTACAGTATCTGATAATTTTAGTGCTATTTAAGTCACCTTTGCGAAGAAAATACATCTTTTATACAAAGATCAGTGCATTCTGCTAATGCCGTTGATTTTTGTCATAACACGAGGTTAAAACAAATCTGACAGCAAACGCAGAAATTTATTTGTTATATTAAACTGTCACTTATTTAACTATTTTGGTGCCTATTGAGATTAACAAGGAGCATAATGCCCCCTCGTCTTTAAATCCTCTTCCAGTTTTAACTAAGTGGCGTAATAAAAAAACAACGAACAGTTCGACTTCGCCTCGAATCATATTTTTTGGAATTTCTGTGGATAATATATTTAGAAAAAAATGATGTTTTTAATTAATTGTTGAAAACAATTTCAGAAATATGGCCTTGTCATAACGATAGCTAAAACTATTCTTAGGAAACAACAAGGGAGTATTATTGTTTTTATTATAGATTGTGTCAAATAGTTTTACATACGCGACTCGTGAAATCATAGCTGCGATCATGGCGCATTCATAAGGTCGCCGAATAAGGTGGGGGCCGCTATAATAAGGAAGAACCGTAATTTAATTCTAGACGTTCAAAAGTGCAAAATTCCATTTAGCATTCGTTCAACCTAATCTAATTTGCATACGCAATTCAGCTAGCAGTGGTCTACAGGAATTCTCATAGCTAAGCGATGATACGCCACAACGATCAGCGTCGCTGCCAAATCCCTTTCTCAAATATTCAAGAACTGTTCTTATATAAGTGTCTAACTCGCAGTCTGGTAAAGACTTACGAAAAGCAGAGATGCCAGCAAACCTAAACTAACAAGATAATGGGTTAATTACATAAATCATACAAAATCACCTAAAGACAATCATGTGAAGAAATAATTCAAGAGTTAAAATCAAATATTTTATAAATCTACTCAGGTAAAGACAGCAAAAGAGATGCTTTTGTCTTCCTTACTATAATTGTTGAAACAAATCTAGAAACCTTTTTATAAAAATCCTTTTCGAAAACTTTCGCACCAGCTACGCTTTCGCTGAGCTCGCAGTCTACTAGTTTGCTGTTTCTTTCACTCCTACTAAAGCATTTGATTTTGTCTTTTTAGCTTTATTATTAAGCAAAATATTCTTCGCAGTCAATCCATATGCAATTCAACAGCAATATTTCGAACATTTTAAAATCAGCAAAGCACTATATGTTTAGATTCCCGACGCAGCGTTCAGTGTTGGCATCTAATTTCCTGTTCTTTTTTTTCCCCACACTTTATCATATCAATATTGTTTTCTTAGTAAGATGGTTGCAAAACCTGTTGTCTTTTTATTATTAATGTTTTTGTCTATTTACATCATTTATTAAATATACCGTTCTCGGAACTTACTCCACATAAAATTCTATTCAACAGCACGAATCAAAATCACAAAATAATATTTTAAACCTGCGAATCTTTAGAATTTCTGACAGACATTCTAGCGCGCTGAAGATGAAAATGTTTTACTTCGTACTGTGTTCCCACAGCTCGCTTAGAATTAGTTGAATTTGTTAATGAAAAATTCGTTAAAAGTTTTACAAAATATGAAATAGATAATAAATTTGTAATTCAAAATTCGGGTTTTCCGGTTCATATTTTCGAGAGGAGAACTGCGTTGATTTAAAATTTGATGGCTCTAGGCATCATTGTTTTTTTTACAGTGTGAGAAACATGTATTAGTGATTCTATCTTATTAATGATTCTATCTTTTGGGCTAAAAATATATTATTATTTCGAAATTAAAGATTTTATGTTACAAAGGCTGCCAGTATTTACCCTAACTGGCAATCAGCTAAGCCACAGAAAATATCGCTATAGATTCGATACTAACGTCCCTTTTGGGCTAAAAATCGGAAGAAACACCTTTGCAAGAAGAAATAAATTTCACAAGTATTAAGTTTAATCAGTTAGTTATTTTATGCATTTGGTATTTCTAAATAATAAAGCTATGAAACTTATTTAATCAACAGAAATATAAGGAAATGAGTATAACATAACATGAAACTATCTTTCTTATCTCAAAACAAAATCTGCCCTTCGCTTAGTCATTATATTTCTGTATTAAATCTGCATCACCTCATGAAAAAACAACTTTTTTTTTTTTGCAACTGAGTACCATTTCTTAAGATTAATATTTTATCTCTTGCATTTTCTAGAGTATTAAGATACCACTGCAAATTTTATCACTTTATTCGTTTCAAAAGTCGCTTTCTCCCTCTCATTGGCATTGACACAAATGCCGTAAAATCCAAACCTTCGGATATCCGCTGATATCTTCAACGCAATTAAACAAAAATAAAAGCGGTGGAATAAATCACGCTTTCGATACTAACCAACGAACAAGGTCTTCGACAGGTGGGTACTATGTCAAGGGCGTCGTCCTCTCCCGCATCTTTCGGCGCACCCCGAACTCTTCAGGGGTCACTGGGTCACATCCTTGGACATAGGTGGTCGGAAATATATAAAACTCTCCCTTTCGCGTCGATTTGTTATGTTTGGGAAACTCTTCATCTGGCTGGTGGTTTGACATGGGTTTTCACTGGATTTCCGTTGCTGCAGTGGAGTTGTTGTTATGGATGACGACAGATGCAGCACCAGCAGGTGAGTCTATTGGCACAACTATTCAAGCCCGTTCTTTCACATTGCTTTTGTCTTAAATTCACCCAGTTATGAGAAATCGTTTAGCGTTATATCAACCAATATTTATTTGTAAATATAAAAGGTAAAGAATTATTTTTTGCTTATAAGACATTAGAAGAAACTTTCAGTCAATAACGAACAGTTAGTTACACATTGCAAATAATTCACTTGAAAAATTAATTTTGTGAATAATATATATTAATGAAATATATGAAATATTTTTTCTTTCATTAGCAATCACCTCGAGTAAAAATTTATTCTTTGAAATTAGCAACCTTTAATTACAGTTTATTTGTCATTAATTATAGCTTATTTTGTTAATTTCTCAATGTTTATCTTTTTCGAATGTCAAATATATGACATTTTTTTACATCCGCTGTATATAAGATTATATCTTAGATGAATCATAATTTCGAATATTTAGATAACATTTTTATTAATTAACTATTCATTTTATTGTCAAATTAAATGGGTATTTATCTCTTTTATAATTGTAAAATTATTGTTATCGAAAATAAGCAATCGAAATTTAAATCTGAAGATATCTTGCCTAGACGCGGAAATGAGATCAGTAACGGATAGAACGACGACACGGAAATGAGATCAATAATATTAGTTTTCTTACATATAATTATTATAACAGTTAAATATCTAATCTGGTCCATGTTCTTAAATTTACATATAAGCATTATTTTTAATTTTATTTTAATTAGTTAATTTTTAGTTCTAAAGGAACGTTAGTCCCGAATGGGATATTAGTCTCCAAACGACATTTTGCGATGAATCACTATAGTTGGTTATTTATTATGTTAACGCTTTTTATTAAAAAGAAATTAAATAATGAAGAATCTACATGAATGCATGCATGTTCCTCGCACTGTGGAAAAACAATGGTATCTAGAGCTATCAAATTTTGAATAACGTACTGTTTACTGATAACGTACTCTACTCCACCTGAACATGAATACCTGGAAGCCCGAATTTTGAATTCCGTCTTCCTTTTATTATCTACTTCATGTTTTGGAAACTTTAATGAATTTTGATTAACACAATCAACGATTCAAAACGATCAGTGGCAAAACGGTACGGAATAAAATATTTTTATCTCCAACGCGCGAGACTCTAAAAATATGCTATTTTTAAATATTTTGTGATTTTGCTGCTGAATCGAATTTCATGTAGCATGAGCGCCAAGATCGGGATATTCAGTAAATAAAGTAAACACACTAAACGTTAAGCCATCTTACTAAGAAAACTGAACAATGATATGATGAACTGAGAAAAGCCTGAAAAAAGTCTTTCATCTGTTTCATATTTTACAAAATTTTTAACAAATGTATGATTAGCAAACGCTACGCTTTCAAAGCGAGCAGTAGCAACACTGTACGGAATAAAACATTTTTTATCTCCAGCGCGCGAGTCTGTCTATCAAAAGTCCTAAAGATATGCCCTTTTTAAATATTTTGTGATTTTTCTGTTTAATCGTATTTTATGTAAATATCATGTTCTTTGCAATAAAACCATAAAATTCAATTCGACAGCATAATCGCAAAATACTTTTAAAATTAGAAAAGCTTTAAAATTTCCGATACACAATCTCGCACGCTGGAGATGAAAAGTTTTTTTTTTCGTACAGTGTTGCCATTGCTCGCTTTGAATTCGCTGAGTTTGTTAATCAAAAATTCGTTAAAGTGGTTACAAAATAGGAAATCGATAATAAAACAAATTTCAGATTATTCGGTAGAAGACTACGTTATTTAAAATTTGATGGTTCTAGGTACCATTGTTTTATCCTAATGCGAGAAAAATACATACATTTATGGAGATTATTCATTATTTAATTTCTTTAAATATAATGCAGGGCGATAATATTTGGTGGCAACAATTTGAAAAGTGAACCGACCTTTATAGTGAACCAAAGCAAAATGTCAAAACGAAATTAATAGTCCTTCAGAGAAAATTGTCCCTTTGGACTGACAGAAAAGAAAAGTTTTGCAAGCCATCTTACTAAGAAACCTGAAAATTGATATGATGAAGTGAGAAAAGACTGAAAAAAACGGAAAATATCTATCAACACTTCACGATCAATCGAGAATTCTAAAGGTATATTCCTATGCTGCTTTTAAAACTTTTGTAATTTTGCTGTTGAAAAGTGATGAAAAAAATGATACTTAATAATAAAGCTAAAAAGACAAAAAAAATTTCGGTTAGTAAGAGTGAGTTTAACAGCAGAGTGGTAGACTGCGAGCTCAGCCATAGCGCATAAAACCTTAAAAATCCCTTTTGGGCGACCGTTAACGTCTGAAATGCTCCAGATTCTTTTATTGCTATAAATTTACTTTAAACTAAACTTTGGAACGTTTATATTCATTATGAAATTAACAAGATTTTATACAGTTCATAATACTGTAATTATGTTTTTTCCTAAAGATAATTTTTAAACGTGCTACTATAACAAACCGAAGAGCTCATAAGTTTTGTAAGTCATGCTGTGATTGATGTTTATCGATGTAATTAAAATGTAATACAGATATCCTCCTTTTTATATTTATGATAGTATAGTATCTAAAATTTTGGGTTTTCTGCTGTCATACACATTTTTTGTGGAAAATGGTTTTTGCTCCAAAAATAGCTTTTGTTTGATGAAATCAGTGATAATTACTGCAGCAAAACTCCAGCAGCAACATTTGATAAACCAGCTGTGTAAAGTTGGTAGCTGTGAGTTAGTTTGCTTCTGATTTTAATGCCTTGCTACTATTTATTTTCACCTTCATTTATAGTTCTGTTATATTTCTTATATTTATGATTTATAGTTATAGCATGTTTCTTAAAACGAAGTGTTTTAATGTTCTCTTAAATGAGGACAATTCAAAATCGTTTTTAAAATGTGCAGGAAGACATGTAAAACTCCTTGTTAAAAAACGTACCTCGTAAATGAGTAAATTTCAAGACCTTCAAATTTTCCTAGAAGGCCAAAGAAAGTGTTTAAAAATATTTCAGCTTGATGAAATATTGCACTAGATGTTTAAAATATATAATATAAACTTTTTCGTAGAGAAAACTGAATGTTTTTTTTTTCCCTAAAACGTCGAACATAACAAGAATTTCTGAGAAACTTATCATTAACTACTAGTATACCTACTATTCCGTTTCACACTTTTTTCTCATTTTTCTTATTTAAAACTCAAAACAGGCATAAATTTTCTAACATATTACTAAAGAACTCTTACTCTGAATATCAAAAATCATATCGTAATTGAACGTAATGAAGTGAACGTCTTTGAAAGTGACGGCTATAATGTTATAACAGGAAACCGAAGTGCGCGATTATAAAACATAGTGAAGAAACTCAAAGTTTAACCTATAATATTTATGCATTTTACTATTTTTCTAAAATATTTATTATTATTCACTTTTCTGATTTTTAATCTGTTTAAGGTCAATAATATTTATTTATATTTTTAATTTTCGAAGACAAAATTTTTCCATTCCTCAAATGTCAGCACGAATATATGGATGGTTCAAAGTATAAATGGCGTACTTCGCTCCATTTGAATGCCCACGCAGAAATCGAAGCCCCTAAGTTTACAAATTTTGCCCATGCATTATAGCCTATGTTTGAAAAGACACTATGTTCTCTTTCTTCCCATGCAACAAGCAAACAAGGTCATTCTTCCATAGCGAGAACTAATTTGAAATCAAACGCATCATCTAAGTTTATTCATGAGGATGCATTTTACTTTGCAATACTGTACTGTAATTTTCAAATATATAATAATAGATGAAGCTTAAAGAAATGGTTGTTGAAATACATTACTTAATAATCGTTAAAAGTTATATAGGCGCAATTTGAAGGCAGAGGACCATTTGCCATGAAGTTTTAAAAACATTATAATCCAGAGTGCAGACTTCATTTGGTTACTTCTCATAAATGGAGCAAGATACACTGAAACTAAATTCGAGGCGAAGCAAATGTAATAAATGTATGGACCATTGTAAAATTTTAAATTAGGCTGAAAATGAACTTTATTTTAGCATAAAAATAGAAAACAGGAATTGTGCCTGATCACCCTCGAAATCAATAAAGGTAGACTGTTTCAAAGTCTACCAGCTTTTTCTAAAAGACCAGACATAATAGTACATTTGCCAAAGAACATACTATATTTGATACTTTTAAATATATTTCTCCTTTTTAACGATTATACTTCAAAACTTTCTCATAAGCTTTCCATCTTCAGCTTTTCCATCCAGTGCCGAAACTAATACATACCAAACTGTTACTATCGCCAGTTGGCGATGTTGTATTTCGGCTTTAGGGTCTTGTTAACCAACGTTTAAAATTCGCGCCAATAAATACCTTGAGACAGCTTAAGTAGGCTATAAAGTGTGTAATCTCAGACTACGTTAATTATATTTGCATTGGGCTTTTTGTAATGTCAATTTAAATACAAGTACCCTCACGTAGAGGAGGTTCATCTCTCGCACAAGCTTTGCCTTTATATTCGTTTTAGATTTAAATAAAAAAAATTATTTCAAACTTCTTCAGACTTTATGAATTGTTTCAGACTAAGCAACAACTCGCTTCCAATTTAGAAGGATCTGTATGATATTAACACAAGCATCTGGATAGAGCAGAATCCTACCCATGAGAATCTACAGCATTTTCCTGAGCCTTTAGGTTTGAGGTTTTGATTATGCTGTATACTGCGTTCCAAAAGCGAAATAAAAATAGCACCAGAAACTGATCAAGTTATTCATGTAAAAGAAGAACTTATCAATTTTGCTAGGCAATTATATTTAAAGTTGATAACGATGACATCAGAAAAGTTATTCGACTCATAAATCTAATAATCGATGATATTATATAAAGATGCGCAAGCAAATAGCTACTGCAGAAACCGACACTTTAGACCAGATCCACCAAAAAAGCAATAATGATAATTGATATGATAATTGCAAATTGAACAGGAGGTCTTGGCTTAATTAAAAAGGGATTACGAATTTTGGAGAACGTAAACTCTAGTGAGGAAAGTTTTTATCTGCAAAGCAAGGAACAAAAATATTATTAGCTTGTTACGAAAACCTTTCACATTCGAAAAACGTCTATGAATCATCAGACAAATTTATTAAATTTTATGAAGATATCGATATCGAAATAACAGTTTTATTGCAGCATTTTTATTTTAATATTATTTTCTAATCATATATATATATAATGAAGCAATAGAATATGTAAGACAAAAAATGTGTTAATTTTAACTATAAATTATAATTTAAAGTAGTATTTAAATAGTCCCTTTATGCTAATTTTTAATTTGCTATATCGCTTCCGTATTTTAAAAATAGTAACCTTTTTCTTCACAGCGTCATTTCAAAACTAATCCATGTCATATGACTCTTACATAATGCTGGTGACGTAAATGGGACTAAACACGAATAGCCAATAATAGTTTTACAGAAGTATTAATTTTTCAATCAATTGAGAACCAAACCTAACTCATTCTGAATTAAGATTTCATCCTGAATACAGCTGCATTTGCTTCTACACTTCGGCCTGACACTTGCTGATTTCTTTTTACTGCAAAGCTATAAAAAAATGCAAATATCTTGAAATAGGCACAACGATTGTGCCAAGATATTTGTGGCCGCAACATGTTTACTGAAATAAAAATGAAGATTTAATCTGCCTTGGCTGCCAAGTTGCTCTTCATTATTGACCAGCATCATTTCCAAGTCTGTTGCTTCAATACAATGAGAGATTGTTTTATTACATATATACAAATTATGTTCTTTATCACATACTTTTCTTCTAAAAAAAAATATTTTTTCATTTCTTGATCCTACTTAACTAAAATTCACATGTGTTTTTGCGCAAAATTAGACCCCGTACTTTTGCGCTTTTTGTCTGTCCCATCTATTGCATTACTTCGGGATATCACTGCCCTTTAATGCTTATGGGTAGAAGAGTAATATTTAATGGCAATTATTTTTATATTCTTAGTTTTTTTATATTCTTAGTTTTTTTATATTCTTAGTTCTTTGACAGTAATATATATATATTACTATCTATGATTCTTTTTTTTAATAATAATTAGCATCATTCTAATAAGTTTTTCCGTATTGTTGCCTTATCTTCATGCATGAAATCAATATTTGCGTCCAATTTTCTCAATATAAAGGGCTGGAATGCGGCAAGCAGACTGTACGTAACGGAAGGATAGTAGGTGGTGAAAATGCATATGATGGAGAGTTTCCCTTCATGGTAAGCATCATTTTTTTCACTTTTCAGAAATATTACTCATGAATATTTACCAAATGTTTACTATTCCCGAAATCTCTAAAAAATTTTTGGCTCCTTAACCTTTCGCAAAAAATTTTAATTCTCTCATTTTTATGGAAAACAGCGGAATTGCGTTATTTATAATGAAAAAACATTACGTAAAATTTCTTTCTGTTAATATTTAATTTAGAAGTCTTATTAGTCATATGCAAATATCCCCATCGCTTAATAATCTAAAAATTATCGTAAGAAAAATAAAATGTGTAATTGCACACACACACACAAAAAAAGGAAAAAAACAGTTATTATCTCCCGTGCTATTGATCGATTTCACTTGCATTTTTCATGTCTCAAAAGCGCTACTTAGGCTATATATTAGATATATATATAGTATATCATTTTTCTAACCTAGATATTTTGACACAAAATCGAACATTTTCTGAAATGACATATCGATTTTTTTCATATTTCGATTCTACGATTCAAATTATGCCAAAATGTTAAGTTTTGTAAAAAATCGCACGTGTACTTTTAAAAATTAGCTCTCAAAATTTTAGCTCCTCAAGGTTAATTGAATTTCATATATACTTAGTAATATCTTTTTTTTACTTCCTTGTACGATGTAAAGGAAGCATTACTATCACAAAAAATTCCGGGTACCATATTTCAACGAAAATATAATGAAAAGTGGTGGTAAATTATGAGCACCGAGTTAAGTTTAGTTCAAATAAAAAGATTATTTAAACTTTCTTCTGCAATCATCCGTTCTTCTAATACTTAGCGAGAATTCTCTACTTAGTCTTTTCTGTAAGTTCTGCAGTCAAAACGTACTAAAAGACTCTACAATGTCATATCCGGAAATTCCTATGTTAGAAAAATGCTGTATATTAATCCAATGTGTAACCTAAGTCTCACTTTCAAGACATGGAAAACGAAAGCTAAATTTCGTCAATCGGCCCAGTAGAACGGAAGATAGAACTGTAACACTTTTTTGTGCAAAGTGTACATTTTCTTTCTGGCAAGTAATATTACTTTATTATTAAATCGGTATGTAAATATTGAAAATGTGTTTGATATAAGAGCATGTAAATCTCTGAAATATTAAGCTATAATTACTTTCATTCTAGTGTAATTCGTAGGTTAATGCCCTTCAGTATATACTTCAGTTACTTTCATTTACTTTTACAGTTATTCATTTGCTTAAAATTCTCTAAAGACGATTCCTTCCTATAGCAGACAGAAGCTCGTTAACTAATTGCAGATTCAATTATTTAGATTTAATGCCTAGTATCTAGAATCTTAGACAAAATATTTTCCTAATTTCAGCTTCATATATTGTTACTTAAGAAATTTTCTAATTTTTTCTCCAAGAAACGTAGCTGCTAAAACATTCTTTTTAAGTTTAACTACTGCATATTTATAGCGATAAGCAAAAAGAAAGGTCAGCTAAATTTCAATCCTCAGTGTTTTTTGGAAAAACAAAACTATATGAATCTGCTCGTTAAAAAGCACATTTTGGTAAAATTTTAAGTGATAAAATGCATAGATAAATAAATAAAGATATTAAAATAATTCAAATACCAATATAAGATTATAACAAAGCTTAGAGGTAAAAAGCTCTTTGGCTATTTTACAGAATTTCAAAGTGCTGTTTTCCGAATCCCCAGATGATCGATTCTTGGAAATGAAAAACAATAAACGAACATACTAGGTACAGAAGCTTAATTTGCATGCATTTATTCACATATGATTTCATACTTTATTTATTACATATGGTTAATATTTTTTTTTCAGTCTGTGACTGCTCATTTTTTTACAACTCATGTAGTAAAGTAAATGTTCTTTTTTTACTTCCTTGTACGAGGTAAAAAGGAAGTATTGTAATCGCGAAAAGTTTCAGGCAACATATTTTAACGAAAATATCCATTTTGACCGCTATCGAATGCAATTTAACGATGTTTTTGCGTGATATCTGTAGGTAAGGACAGAATAAAAGATTTTTTCCTCCAAAAAAATCGTAAAACTGCTTTAAAATTTATTCTGAAGATAATTTTTCGTGGCGTCTGTACGAACGTATGTACGTACGTGCGTACGTACGTATCTCGCATAACTCCAAAACCAGTAGCCTCAGAACGTTGAAATTTTGTATATAGGACTGCTATAACATGTAGTTGTGCACCTCGTATTTTGGTTGCAATCGTCCGCACCAAACGTATATAAATATATTTATATATATATCCACTCTGTTATCCGGCTCGGTGATCTCAGTTTCTTTACTCTTATATGTTTGTAAATTATACATTTTTTGCTTTAAAAATGATTGAATTATGTTGTTTTTATTTTCCGGTTAAAGTTTTAATCCCTTTCGTAATTCTGAAAGCAATTTTTGTACAATTATCAACACTTTAAAAGCTGTTTAAGTGCGGTTAAGTTTTAAATAACATGGCGGACATATTTGTTTACAATTGAAACAGCAGAATTGTAGATTTGTTGCCAATCTAGAGAGACTAAGCTTCGCAACACAAAAAATAACGCCTTCATTTATTATTGCGAATTAAATCATGCTTAATCCTTTCTGGAATTTCTTCGAGGAAATAAGTATTTAAGATTTACTTCGTAATTTTTAATACATATATTTTGAGTTTTTATGTATTTTTGTCTTGTCGCGAAGTGAGAACTGAATTAATTGAATGAGAAATACTAAATCGTCTGTGAAAAACTGTTTCTTTTCTTTTTTTTTTTTTTTTTTTTTTTTTTTTTTTTTTTTTTTGCTTAATTTCTTTCATACATCGTTTTAGCTTTATTGTAGTATTTGAATAGAACATGTGTGAACGATAATTCTTCAAATTATATAAATTTTGTGCATTCAGAGTGCCGTTATAGTAAACAAATATAGTGAATTTTAAAGAGTGCATTTACTCTATTGTGGTTTATGCGCTGTCGACGAAGTAGATTTAATTCAATCCAATCAATTTAAATGAAATTCAAGAAAAAAAATGCGTATAATTTAATATTCCGTACAAGGAAGTCATGTGGTGTACACATCAGATTTTTTCAATATCTTAGAGAGTTTACACTTTAGTCAGTGTTATATACAATCAATAAGGCATTTTCTCTCTCCTTTCCGCGTGCCTTCGTGTTGTAATTGGAAGCCTACTTGAAGCGTATTCGAGAGGTTCAGGGCTCAAATCCCAGCGAGGACATTGCGTATCTTTCACGTTTCCTGCTTCAAAATAACCTGATGACTGTACAGTGGCAGCCGAACCAAAAGGTAGTGAACGATAATGCGTCACCACCAGGATTTGGTGAATGGTCCCCCTCATACCCAGTCGGCCTTTAAAAGGGAGAGTATCAAGGGTGCTTTCTCCCTCTTTTTCGCATGCCTTCGTGGTGTAACTGGAAGCACACTCGACGTGTATTCGAGAGGTCCAGGGTTTGAGTCCCGGCGAGGGCAATGTACATTTTTCACATCTCCTGCTTCTAAATAGCCTAATGACTCCACAAAAAAAGCATTAAAAATTGTTTGAATTCATTGCTCAAACATTAGATTTATATAAACAAAGCTTTTGAAGAATGAATTCGACGGATCGAATACTAAAAGCATATACATGGTTCCCATCTTAACGTAAACACGACATGCTGTAAATATCCTCAAGAAAATGTATTGAACTTCTTGGTCACTAAATATTGATTTCGACTTGCATGTTCCGGTTAAACCTTTTACGTGACATCCGTTCCTTTGAGTTAGAGAGGAAGTTAATTCGTGGCTGCCCAAAACCAACGACCGTAACCTTGACATTCAAAGGGAAACTTTCATATTCCCTAGCTATTCATCCATAATACAGTGACTGGCATTTTACAGAGTTTCTGAAAGCTTTCAAATATTTAGTGCCAGAGAAAGAGTTTGCTACCTAACTGCTTTAGTTTGTCATCATGGAAGAAAGAGATTACGAATGAAATTGGCCCTTTGAACAAATGTCTATTTTCCACATTATAAATGGAAAATGGATTTTCAGCGTGTTCTGTAAGTCGGCAATAAAATAATTATTGTGTCGTATTCAAGTTACTTCTCTTCAATTGAAATAAATTCTTATTCATGAAAGAAAAATTTAAGCAATTTTGTGCACTTCATTTTTTTTCATTCTCGCCATGCAATCAATCAAAAAAGCTTAATTTCTATCGCGTATTTCCCAGGCAATTTGCTTTTTTAACCCGAAAATAAAATATAGTTTCAAAACATATGCTTTAATTTATTTAGTTAAATATCATACAATAATGTAAGTAGTTGGCCTCAAACTCAATTTTCATGCCGCCGAACCACTAAAATAACGTACTTTTAGCTTTAAAAATAAATAAATAAAATAAAATAAACTTTGAAAATTTCCATGTAGAAAAAATTTAGAATAAATAATAACAACCTATTCTTCTTGTATTTATTTAATTTTTGAACGCATACAGAAGAAGTATATGTATATTAATTAATATTAATTACAATGTCATAAGCTTTTTTATTTCTTACTGCAATACTTCTCGGTGGTTTTAATTTAATAGAAATTTGTAACCGTGGAGAAAAAGTACTAAAACCTCGCGAACTGCAGATGCTCTTCGATCAGTCTGTTTTTTAGACTTATTAATTTGCATGCGCGAAAAAAACATTCACATATAAGCGTACTCCAAAACAAAGCAATTATTGCAATTATAAAAATTCGTAACTCGGGTTATTTATCTTTTGCCAAGTAAGAGAAAAGATTAACTAAATACGTATTTTCAAAGATTTCAATAATATTTATATTAAAAAATGTCAATTAATTAGCTCTTTTTCAAGATTTTCTAGGGCGTTATTTCCGTTCGCTTTTAATAGTAACAAAATTAATATAAAATTGAACTCAAAATCATTAAATCTTAAAACTTTCATTAAATTATCGCAATATCATTTGATTTCATAATAATGCTAATAAATAAACGGGAAACGTATTCGCGGGCGGCCAATTTGTGCTCACTGAGGTGAATATTATGGTTGAGGATAATTAACATTACTTAGTAAAAAATGTGTTTCAACTATTCAGATTGATATTTCAAAAAACTTCAATGCTTCTATGAAGTTTTGCAAAATTCTGCTTGTTTGCCACCACCAGAATTTGCAGCTGGGTCACCTAATCCCCAGTCGCCCTTTAAAAGGGGAGAGTATACAAGGCGTTTTCTCTCTTCTTAAACCGCATGCCTTCGTGGTGTAATTGGAAGTACACTCGATACGTATTTGAGAAAGTACAGGGCTCGAGTTCCGGCGAGGGCACAGCTCGTTTCTACGTCTCCTGCTTCAAAGAAACAAGACCTAATGCCTCTACACATCCATGCATCCAGCCTATTTACCGAAGTTCGAACTGAGTAGAACTACCAGTGTTCAGTATTGTATCCAATCTGTCACTGATAGATGTTGTGTATTTCTGTGCATGTCATTCTAGCACATGTATTATAAAAATGCTCGAAAAAGAATTTCAGTCTCCTTATTCCTTTAAATATTGATGATCTTAAATCTATCTTTTCGGTCGTAAAATTTCTTAAAATAAGACCGAAACTTTTATGAAAATAGTTTGAACACCATAGGGGAAATAACTCTACGAACATAAAATCTAACTTTTATTATGATTCTCACAGAGTAAAAATTCTAATTTGTGAAATATTCGTCATGCTTTGAGTAGTTAAATACACGAAGTTCCATATCTTTGCATATACGACTGATAAATATTTTCAAATAGAAAGTCACAACTTTAACTGCGAATTCTGTTTTACATAGTAGGCATTATTTTCCAAAATGAACAACTTCGATTTTGTAGCTCCTTCTTAAATTTTTCACTGATCTCTTGATTTACGACGGTAGTAAACTTAGGAAAAATGATTCAGTCAGTAATTTCGTTTTGAAATATCATTCTGAATTTTGCACATGAAATTATGGGATTTATTTAGTACTTATCTAATTAAAATCTAAGAACTTTTTTCATTATTCTGAATGTTTCAAACATTCAGAATATTCGTCTTATTGGAGTTCGTACCAAAAGTTATAATTAATTTAAGAAACAGTTCCATCCCCACTGTTAAAATTGTTTTCGTAAAATTTTCGATTACATTTTAATGTACATATTTAGCACATATTTAGACTCACTATTGAAGTGAATACGAGTATAGTCCGTAGCTACCTTTTTCAAGTATCCTGTATAAAAATTGCTTTAATTCTAAATCAACAGTTATTTAGTACAGTAGTGCTGAAGGAAATTTAGAAACATTAATTTAACAAGAAAGACAAGAAGAGGAAACAATAGTGGGAAGTCAAATGATTGATGCGATAAATCAAAGATCGACAAAAATATATAACTAAGAATATTGCGCAATTTATTGAAAGAAATTATTTATTGTGAAATAGAGACTGTTTTGTAATCAGAGGAAATATGCGTGTGCTTCATAAATAATGTCATTAAATAATTTTCATTTAAACTAGATTATGTTTTTTTTTATCTTGCATTTACATATATTCCGAGTTTTTGGAACTTTTCATGTAATTTCCGAATAGGTTACGAAAACAGGCTTCTTTTTGGGTCGAATTTATTGACTAAGAATCTTATTTTCCTAAAGTTTACATACTGACCTATTGACAATTATGATTAACGAGCCACTAGACTTGCATTCTTTGCTTTTTGGAAAAATGCTGAATAAAAATCACTTGTTTCTTTACAAAATTTAATTTTCTTTTTTTGAATCAATGTGTCTACACCAGACACAAAATATTAATTTTTAATAGAGAATATTTACTCGATTTTGGAAATTTTAGTTTTACATCCTTTTATGAAAAATGCTAAATGAAAAATTATGAAATCTGTGCATCTGGTGAAAACTCAATAATAATTTGTAATAATTTATTTACACAGTTTCGAAATTTTTTTGTATTGCATTCTCCTTGGAAAAAGTACTCGTTTTTCTCTTTTTCGATGGCGGACACTTGTCTGTGCCGACACCGGCTACTTCTAATGCCAAATGCGGTGGTCTCTTTATAATGGAGGCACCTAATAGGTGGGCCACCTTTGCATCCTATGAATGGACAGACAATTTTTGCATTCATGCCTTCTCCGGGATTCGAACCCGGTCCCTTCGGTATCGCAGTAAGGCTTCCCTAATCTCTATACCGTCTGGGCGGCTGGAGAAAGCACTAAATGAAGAATATTCAAATTAACTTTTAAAAAGATCTTTATAATTCGAAACATTTTTCTACATTCCAGTTTTGCAAACAAAACCAAGTTGTCAAACAAAACTAAACCTAAATTAAAATTCAGGTTTCTATATCCGGGGCGTCGCTTGCAGTTATACACTATTTACTTTATTGTACGAAGTAAAGGAATCGAAAACATTTTCGGGTGTTCTATTTCACTGAAAATATCCATTTTGGCAGCCCTGGAATCCATTTAAACTATGTTTTTGCGTGACATTTGTACGTACGGACAAAATAAAGGACTCTTTTTCTTAAAACGGATTCTAAAATGGATTTAAAACGGATTCAGAAGAAATTTTTTTCCATGATGTACGTACGTGTATGTATGTATCTTGCATAACTCAAAAACGCATAACCTTAGAACGTTGAAATTTTCTATATGAGTCTGCTATAACATGTAGTTGTGCACTTCCCTTTTTGGTTGCAATCGGCTGCACCAAACATGTAGGTAAGACAAATGCAAGATTACGCTTTTCGATTTAGCACGGCAGGCTGAGTCAGAAACCTACACCGGCGAGATAATAATTCGGCGGCAAGAATGCGAAGCCGATATTCAAAGTTAACAGATGGTAGAATTAACAGCGTGCGCTCACAACACCAAAACCAAGCTCTAACTAAACTTTTCCCTACTTTGCTACTAAGAAAACAAGAAAAACAAAATTCAAAATTTTGTTTTGTTCTTTGTTCTATAAAAAGAAATCATACGCTATTAAGAAAATCGTACGCTATTAGAAGGGCTATTAATCTCGAAACGGCATTTTGTGTCAAATCACTAAAGCGATGAATCAGTTTTCTCATTGTTGCCACCAAATATTATCGCCCTGTATTACATTTAAAGAAATTAAATAATGAAGATTCTGCATGAATGTATGTATGTATGTTTCTCGCACTGTAAAAAAACAACGATACCTAGAGCCATCACATTTTGAAGAGCACAGTCCTCCACCCGAACGTGGGCATCTGGAAGCCCAAATTTTGAATTTCGAATTTATTTTATTATTTATTTCCTATTTTGTGAAACTTTAATAAATTTTTGTTTAAAAAACTCAACGATTTAAGAGAGAGCCGGGACAACAATTTATGGATTAAATCATTTTTTATCTCGACTTTGCTAGACTGTCTATCAAAAATTCTAAAGATATGCTGTTTTTAAATATTTTTGGTCCAAAAGGGCGTCAGCCCAAATGTTCTCGAAACATGTATATGAATGTAAATAAACGTCTCTTTGGGCGCAATACAGAATCTGAAAGAATACAGAATCATTTTTAATTGCGTTAGTCAGAAGCTATTTTCATAATTTTTAACTTCATAATGTTTTGTGAATAGAAAACTATTTTACGTTTTTTTTTTTTTTTTTTTTTTTTTTTTTTTTTGCATATTTTCACTCCCAAGGGAGCATGAGCGAATGAATACTGATAAATGAAATGGTACATTAACATTTACTTATGTCAAAACAACGATTAATGAAACAATAACATTTCAAGAATTTTAAGCGATGTTCAAACATTTTTTATCGATTTTGTATATTCATGTTTGAAAACATTTAGTTACTTTTTCTAAGTGTGTCTAAGAATAATTAGCCTTAATATTTATAATATGTATCCCTTAAAATAAATTTGAAAAACACATGCAGAAGAAAAATAAATTTTGACTTTAACTATGTTCATTTATTATAGGTTTCAATTAGACTAGGTGGAAGCATGTTTGGCCAACATCATTGTGGGGGAGTAATCCTGAAAAAGCTTTGGGTGCTTACAGCTGGACATTGCGTAAATAGGTATACCTTTATTCATATCTACATGTATAATTAGTAAATTTGGCCTATTATATACGTATGCTTTTATCATAATAACTTACATTAATTAAAATTTATAAGATCTGGTCATCTTAGGAACAATTAGATCAGAGCTCTAAAAAACAGGTAGATAAAACTCTGTCTTATAAATACCACAGAGACAAAGAAAGGGTGTAAATGACCCTTTTATTAATCCAATAAAGTTTCACAGACTCGTTCTTACAGTTCATTCGTGTTTACAGAAGCCAACATTCTGGGTTTAAATTAAAGATAATGGATAAATTAAATTAATGAAGTATAACAGTATGCGCGAGCTGATTCTGACCCGAAGCTGTTCTGAAGTCGGCGTAAACAAGCTTAATGGCAAGAATAACTCAACGTCACAGAATTCTAATTGAGAGAATCTAAGTTAGCAAAGTGGCCTTCAAGCAGTCAGAGCACGCTCTGATTTCGCCCTCCAAAACCTTCCCTTAAGTACTTCTTTCTTTCTACTTAATTTGAATATCGCGCCCACTGGAAATTTACATTTTGGCAGGAAAATGAAACCTGGTTTGACAGAAAAGTAGTTAAAATAACTGGTTAGAAAAATTATAATTAGACCTTACAAATTTACCTCAATAATTTCGTACTTATTATCATGTATGCAATATCATTCGCGTATTTACAGGATTCAAGTAGCAATAAATTTCGCTATTTCAAATACCGCAAAAATAAATTTCTTTGTATCCGCTTTTTTAAAATTATTCTGAAAAACACAGTAATATTTATGCAGACCCGTAATTTATAACAAATACAGAAGAAACGTGATAATACGTTTGAAGTAGCATATTAAAAATATTCACAAACCATAGCGAAAGCTATATTTGCACCTTTTTAAAAAAGCTTAGAATTTTTGCATCTGTTTTGACTTCTGGCACTAAAAGCATGATCGATATTCTTGAAAATTAAAAGACAATTTCTCATTTCTTTCTGAAAATTAAATGATTATAGAATCAGAAAAGATCTGGAGATTTAGAAGGTACTTGATGTACTTCGTATGGCTTCACAACACATTTGTGTATTCCGATATATGATTCGGGAGTGCAAACAGAAAGTAGCATTAGCACAGAGTACCTGATAAATTATATAAGCAGAAACATCATAACTTACGAAGAATTAAAATAATTTTTTAAATTTGTATTAAAAAACATTAATCATCATAATTATAGTATTTATGATAATGCATTATTACAAACAAAACAGATTCTGTTTAATGACAGCTATTACTTTACTCATCTGTTTTTAACTAATTCACAGCCATATAGATTGAAATCAAAATTGCTTACCTGTTTATCTGCTTCTCTGGCCGTTGGTCTGCTCAGTTCTGCTGTCATTTGGATTAAAATGTAGACACGCTTCATCAACTCACCCAATTGTGACGCCATTTTCTACTCTTTAATACTAAAATTAAGATTAGCAAAAGGTCACAAATATTTAAATGCATATTTTCATACAGGCACACATATTGCTGTGCGCTCATGGCGCGACATACTTTTCTCAGTCTTTTTCAGTTCTTTCTACAATTAAATCTGTTCCCTATTTGAATCAAAACTCACAAATTGTCATCAAGGTCTCCTTTCCTCTTCGTTCCTGTCTCGGCAAAGTTTCGTTTCCATTCACAGCATGCACTTATTACTAAAAATTCTTTACATCTGCTTGTGGCTGAAATTTAATTATTATATAAATTTTATTATATATATGTAAATGAGAAGCAGGACGATTTTAAATATAAACATTAAAAATTTTCCATAGATAGTCTTTTTTTCATAGGAAGCTTCTATACATCTCAAGATCAACTGTCCCGAGTTTTTCTTCTTCAAAACCTCAAATATGATTTTATTTTTTGAAGAAGATATCCTATCAAGGCCTTCGAAATGCTTAGAGTTTTCTCATGAAACGAACGTCATTATAAAGTCGCATTTTGCCTAATGTGAACTAAACAGATTTTTTATTAAATTTTAAAACAATTGTCCTCGTGCACCACAAAGTATTGCACAATATTTACAAAATACAAGTGAAGGAAAACATATCAATTTTAAATAATAAATCAAACATATATGATTTAAAAAAAAGAAAGAAAGAAAGCCAAAAGGCAAATACAGAGGACGTACGTCATTTACAGTACTTAAAATAAGAGTCAACAAAGTCATTAAAAGCAAGATAAGCCGAAGCAGAGAAACAAATTCATGTCTTTTCAGTGGCTAATTAATTCCAGGTAATTTCTGGAATTTCGTGCATAGTTAAGCAAGAGGCAATCAAAAAATAACCAGAAGGCACTTCGCTGGACGCCAAAATCACAGTAGCACAAGTTGGAAGATGTCGGTTTAAACCATTCAAACTATTTTTATAATTTCTATGCCCAGAGAAAAATCGCATAACGCTAAAATTGAGCAATAAATTTTAATCTTTCAGTCTTTCAAAGATAGTCGGAAAGAGCTTTTTCGTAATTTCAGATGCGATATAATCATAATTTCAGTGTTCAATGATTTTAGCTTTGAATTTTTTTAAAGTACGATTTTGGAATATTTAAATCAACATTAATGTTTTCTTAGTTGCATCTTGGCAAGTGAATCGATTCTCTCGTTTCCATATATTCCTGCATGCTCACGAACAAATGAAAAAAAAAAAAAAAAAAAAAAAAGAAGAAGAAGAAGAAATATCCTTCTCCAGTAAATCTTCAAATTACTGCTGTATATTAACAACAATACCATTACATGATAAAGTACTTTTTAGAGCCTTCAGGGAAGAGAGAATCAATGCCTATTAAATAATTGGAAAAACAAATCTATCCTGGCTAAGTATACAGAGATGTTCAGAAATATAAACACTACGTTCATTTCTAATACGAAAGTGGCGATGCTCAATTTCAACACAGAACCCTAAGGACATTCCTTTTGAGGTCGACGAATTTTTGAGATGGCACATAGAAAAAACTTAACAGTCCTATCCTTCAGCAAATCAGCAACAACATTAAATACATTATGAAGCAGTTTCATTTTCGTCAGTAAATTAAGATTGGCAGGCCGTCATGCATTACTGAAGTCTCTTTCAGTATCAAGAAAAATAAAAACAACATACAAAGCTCTCGTCTTTCCCCTCTGTACAATGTTGCTTAGACGCAAAAGTGCGTTTTCAGTACATTTTTTAGCAGTGAAATCATAATGATCAACTCTAAGAAGATTTTCATTATTTTGGTTCCAAGTAATTCTGTTAGTAGTTAATTTTTCAAAATATTTACCCAAAGAAAAAAGAAAACAGATTCACATGTGAAACACTGAAAGTGTTAGTCTTGGGCATCACAATGGCAAGAGTATTCAAATACTGAAAATTAGGGAATGTTGATTTTGGGCATATTTAATAAAACAAGCGATTTGATTAAAAAAGTCTTAACCGGGATATGAAACCTTGTTTAAATTTCAAACATTTTTATGCATTTAGGTTTTACTATTGTTTATAGGGAGTTACAGAAATAAAAACTGTGAATTATTAATATCACCAAAATTATTCTTTATACTCATTCGTATTTTAATTTCATATGTGAGTATATGTTTTGTTGCATAAAAAGAAAATTAACATACTTTTCAAATTTAAGCTTCTCCCGAAAACATTTCACAGTCCGAGTTGGGGAATATGATCTCACCAAGCCAGAAACAAATCACACAGAAGCGGACATTCCAGTGGATAAAATCATCCTTCACCCGGAACTATATCAACCAAGACGTTACAATCATGACATTGCATTGCTTAAATTGCAAAAGCCCATTGATTACAACAGTTATTCTTGGCCATCTTGTTTACCAGAAAAAGATGAAGACTTTACCGGAAGCATGGCAACTGTTATGGGTTGGGGATACAACGAAGAAAACGGTAAGAAGTATATTTAATTAGAGTTTATAGATTATATAGAAGCATTTTAAGTTTTTTATATTACTCTAAAAATTCACGAATAGACAAAATACGTATGAAAAATGTAGATAATGTATAATAACGCCATCTAATTTTATTTTATCGTTAGCAATACCACTTCAAAAAAAGAACGTCAAAATGTTATAAGGTATTTCTCCCCCTTTCCTAGCGTGCCTTCGTGGTGTAGTGGCTCTCCATGCTGGGCCGGTATTTCAGAGGTCCGTGGTTCGATTCCCGGCGAAGGCGGTTGCTGTTTTTCATCAATCCGGCCTCCGAAAATTCCTAATGTCTCTACAATGTTATGTTGAACATCTTATCCAATAGCCATTATTTTATATCGGTTGTTAAGTGATGCATCTTCACTAATTTATGCAAGTAAAAATAAATATAAATATAAAATATTTTCACTATATTTTAGCCATATTTATTTGAACCACATCCAAATCTGTTTTTGTTGTATATATTGAATTTAAGTTTACAAATCTGTTCATTTAAATACATATGTATGCATCATTCAAAATGTATTTTATTTATCTTTTTCGAAATGTCTTCGGCACCATTCAAAACGCCGAATCGCAGAATTCTCAGCCATATTTAAAATCTTCAAAACAGCAATTCGTTACTTGTCACTCTGGATGGTATATTGCTTAGAGGAGATTGACTACTAGTCCGTGCTCTAGGGTGCGGATTCGAATTCCATGTAAAGGTGCCAGCATTGGCAATAATATTTGGCGAACTTTCAAGATTCGATGTGTTTTGATAACTCGGCAAAAGTTGTTCGAGCTCGGTTCGGATGTTCTACTCTTGTCACCCTGAAAAATTCTCGAAGGACGGAATTTTCAAATTCCCCGAAAGATTGAGAAGGGTTGTAAAACAGATGGCCCCTATGTAATTTAATAAATATGTACTAAAATTTAAAACTCCTGCGTTTCAATTTGCCTTCAAAATTGGTCCGAACTTTCCGGACAACCCAATATACACTCATGTCCATAAATTAAGGATAATTCGGAGTCACGTGGAAATCGAACTCTAAAATAAATATATCACCTGTAAAATCACAACACACATCTTCAAGAATCATATGCAAATTCCAGGAAGTAACCAGATAACACCGATGGTACGTCACATTGACGAGAGTGTAAGAGAGTGATATATAAGGAATACAGGCAAAAAAGTAAAATTGTTCGCAGGCGCTTTATAAGCATTTCAGTGCAATAACTGACTAGCTATAACACAAAGGACGCATTTGGATGATTTTTTACGTGGTAGAATTATCGGCCGTCTGGAATGTGGGCGTACCCAACTAGAAGTATCAGACGAACTTGGAATTGCCCAGAGTGTCATCTCCAGGCTTTGGCAGCAATTCCAAGATGATGGTAATGTGAGTAGACGTTACACACAGTTCGCCCTAGAATTTTAACGCCGAATGAGGACCGGTATTTGGCAGTTACTGCCAAAAGAAACAGGTGGAGCACAGCCTCAGACCTGTCTCGTCAGCTCTCTTCAGCCACTGGTACGGCAATTGCTATATGCTCGTAGACCTGTCAGATGCGTTCCACTTACTGCAACTCACTTTCGCCTGCGGTTAGCCTGGAGTAGAGAGCATGCATTATGGACACCGCAACAGTGGGCTTGTGTGATGTTTTCCGACGAGTCCAGGTTTAGCTTGCAGTCTGATTCTCGCCGGACTTTCATACGGACTCCAGGGACCCGTTACCACCAAGGAAACATCATTGAACGACACCGTTACGGTGGTGCAGGAATGCTCGTTTGGGGTGGAATTATTCTGGGTTCCAGAACTGACCTGCATGTTCAAATTGGAACCATGACAAGCCAAATCTATCGGGACGTCATTCTAGAACAACATGTACGTTTGTTTCGGGGCGCCATGGGCGCGCAATTTGTGTTTATGGATGACAACGCCCGTCCTCACCGTGCAACCATCGTAAGCGAATGCCTTCAATCGGAGGATATCACCCGTATGGACTGGCCAGCATTGTCACCGGACTTGAATCCAGTACAGCCCGTGTGGGACATGCTTGGCCGACGTGTTGCAGCCCGCCAACCTTCTCCTACATGTCTACCGTAACTTCGGAGAGCGTTGCGTTTTGAATGGTGTAATATCCCCCAAGATCAGATCGATAATTTGATATTCAGCATGCCTAGGCGTTGTACGGACTGTATTGCATCGTCTGGGAGACATACAATGTATTAACAATCATACCAACCATGTAATATTGGTTTTTTTGTAAATAGTTTTTTTTTTTTTTTTTTTTTTTTTTTTTTTTAATTTGCTCCAGGTAGAAAAAATCGCTAATTTTTTTAATAATGTCAAACATATAGCATCTTTTTTTGCCCTTTACCTTTTGTTTAATAAATAAGCTTTACAAATAAGTCAAATTTGTTTTGCTTCTAACTCTTCCTTTGCCTGATTTTGCATTATCCTTAATTTATGGACATGAGTGTAATTATATAATATTTAGGATGTTTTGGCATCAACTTTCAAGCATAGCTGCACATCACAAACAATAAAAAGTACTCACGAAAGCAAATTTTATTTGATATTCAGAGCATATCGCAAGTGACGCTTATGTATTCATCAAAAATTTAAAAACAGTTCTAAAACTAAACAGTCTAATAAAAAAAACTAAAAAATTTGGTTAATTCTTGTAAAACGTTACACTAACAAATGGATTATTTAAATTAGATTTTTATTCTTATTTCAAACTTTTTCCGGATCCAACTCGCAGTAGAAGTATACAGGTTTATTTATCATAAAAGAAAGTACAAAGTTGGATCAAAGGAACAGCAGTTCATGACAACACGGCTAGCTAAACTACTGCTCTGCAACTCCTCTAGGACCTCTAGTTTCACCAGAGACAACTGAGTTAGTAACACAAAGAAATATGAGAAATTACCAAAACCTTGGATAAGTATCATTTTCCTTATCGAGAATATGAGAATTTGAACTAGCATTTTCATCATTTTAGACGCATGTCTTAAAATTTCTTTGACCTTATGTCGTTACTTGGTTTATAGGAGTAGATTTAAAAATCTCTGTTACTCTTAGGTTTCCTCCCCCGCCCAACTACAGAACGTAGAACATTTAAATTTCAAGCTTTCTATATTTTTTTTGTACTTTCATTTCGATATTTCATAGGCTATTTTCTTCCTCTTTCCAGCATGCTTTAGTAGTGTAACGCGTCAGCGCGTATTCGAGAGGTCCAGATTCGAGGTCCGGCGAGGGCATTGCTCTTTCTTCATGTCTCCTGCTTCAAAAAGACGAATAACTCTATAGTGTCGCTCGAACTAAAAAATGGAAGACAATAATTCGTCATCACCAGGATTTGGCGATTGGGTCCCTTAATCCCCGAGGGCGCTTTAAGAGGGGGAGCATATATTTTCCAGCATGCCTTCATGATGTAACGGTAGCACATTCTCCGCGTATTCGAGAGCTCCAGGTTAGAGTCCCGGCGAGGGCATTGCTCATTTTTTATGTCTCCTGCGTCAAAAAAAAAAAAAAAAAAAAAAAAAAAAAAAAAAAAAAACTTAGTGACTCTACAATTTTTTGCTTTAAAATGATATATAGGAACTGTAATTTTCTCAGTACAGTGTTAATGACTGGCAAAACTATTTTAAAACTTTTAGTATTTAAGACTGGATGAGTTGAATTTAGAAGTAGAGCTATTAAATCTCAGGAGCAATCATTCTTCTAAATCGCATACGTGCCAATTAAATAACATATTCTAATATTTCAAAATCCGCGTCAGGAATGGTCAGATGATGGCATGGAATTTTTTATTCGTTGAATGAAATTTACCTGCGGAGTCTATAGGAGCATAAATCGCTTTTATTTTATATAAAAAAGCGTATATTTTTATATAACATTTGTCGTTATAGCGAGCAATAGTTTTGTGACTCGTAAAATTTTTATTGAGTTCCACCTCTCCAGCTCAGCTGATCCTCTCTTGGAAAAATTTCTTTAACATTCATTAAAAGAAATCATTCATAAGTCAATTGAAATTTAGAGATGAGCCATAAATCCTGTGCAGGCGTGACAGCGGTCTTTTTTTTATTTTGGGGAATGATCAGGATTGAATTTTTACCACAGAATTCTGCGGCATTTTCTAGCCTATGAACCAAGGGATCATCAGAAATATTTAATCAAACTTACGTAAGCACTTGACGATTTTTGTTACTTTTTGATAGAAGAGAAAACATAGGGGTGCAAATGACGATGATTTTTGGACCATGAGTCTTTTCCGAAGACCAGTAACACAAACAGAGAATAAGGCAATTCAAAGCAAATTAAACAATTTCTTTTGTACTGTACAGATATAAAAAATAAATGAAGTTGTTGTGTCCAGGCAATTTAACCTCTATCTGGATACAGTAGTATCAGGAAACTACACAGAAGAAGAGTTCAAACCCTTTATTAACTCTTTAAAATTTACCCGGCGTCAACTTGACGCTAACAAACTTCGCCTCTACTTGGGCGGTAACCGAAAAGCAGGTAATTGAAAATCAAAAGTTGAAATGTTTAACAATTGATAAAATAATCTACAGGGCTCAGCGAGATACCGAACGTCGACCCCCTCTATCACTAGTGGCAGCAGATAAATGCATTTTAGCCACTTGAACCAGCAATCAGCAATTGTACCTACAGCAGAGACGACAGCTAGCCCAACTCTCTCACTTCCCTTCTAAAACCTCAGTTTTTAAACTTTTTCTCCTCAAAGTAGAATTTGCATTCACGTCACGCGCGCTACCAAATTTAACTATTCTGGCACTAACAATTAGGGAAATGAAGGCTTATAGGAAAGTCTGAACTAAAATTTAAATTATTAGTTAAAATAAATATAAATCCCTACAAAGTATTTATAGTATAGTAAGTATGTATGAATTTTATGATTTTTTTCCACGAACCCGTTTTTTACGAGCACTCGGTTATAACGAGCAAATATCGCGGTCCCCTCACTCTCGTTATAAGAGTGTTCGACTACAGTATAACTCTCATATAAATTCAAAAATCTGGATTTATTTCTAAATACTATTATAATTGTAATTTTATTATATTGTAATCAAAATATCAAATAAGCCTGCATCTGTACGGCTAAATTCAACCATTCTCCTTTCAAACCTTTTGTTATTTGGGCATAGCGCTCTTAAACTCTATTTGTTCAGTGGTTATATTTCACAAAACGTTTTTGAGACATACACAAAACATTTGTATTCGTATAAGAACTTCTTCTGTGAGTGGACAGTAAAACGTGCATGTCACCTTCCAAAGATAATTTAAATGTATAGTTTTGTTTGCATATTTTGAAACATTATGCTTTTCGATAAACATATTTCAAATTGAATAAGCCGTACTCATGGTTTAATTTCCATAAATAGTATTAATAATGTTGGATTTTATTTAGCATGTTGGCGATGTATCCGAACTTACTCAGTGTATAAGTCGAGACGTCACTATACAATGTAATGGATATGTCATGTAATAATCATAAAAATCTGCAAACGAACGTATCTCTATGCATAAACAATCGGTCGCTTTTAAATACGATGAATGGAAGTGTTATAAAATATTTTATCCCTCCTTTCTGCATGCCTTTCTGGTGTAACGGCAGCACACTCTGTTCGTATTTGAAAGGTCCAGGTTCGAGTCTCGGCGAAAGCATTGCTCATTTTTCACGTTTCCAACATTAAAGTAACCTAATGACCCTACAGTGGAGCCCGAAATAAAAAGGTGGTGGATGGTGATTTGTCACCACCAGCATTTGGCGACTGGATCCTCTAATCTGCAGAAGTCCTTTAAAAGTGGGAGTATATAAAGTATTTTCTGCTTCCTTTGTGTTGTAACGGAGCACACTCGGCGCGTATACGAGAGGTCCAGGTTCGAGTCCCAGCGAAGGCATTGCCCATTTTTCTCTTCTCTTGCTTCAAAAATGCCTAAAACAACATTTTTCTAATGCCCCATGTTTCCTCTACTACAAATGTACTTTTGAAAGATGGGTTATCTTTAGGAGATGCAGATGCATTCCATATTCCATACTACTAGGGCTTAAAAAAAAAAACACATATTCGCAGAACAAGCGTAAGTGTTTGCACAATATGTACGCATACGTTACTGTAAAAAAGAAATAGAGTAGAAAATGCATTAAGAACGTCATTCTTAACGTCACATCAGTAATTACATATTGCAAGTTAAAGTACAAAGGTCTCAGTGAAACTTATATTAATATTTCATCTTTCACCATTCCTTTTTTAAACCAGTATAATTTTTATATAGCTGGAAAACGAGCCTCCATACTTCAAAAAGTAGAAGTTAAAGTCATGAATCGTACCCAGTGCCAGGAACTTTATGACGAAGCCAAGAAAAGAATCACATTCCAGGAAGGCCAAATATGTGCTGGGTACAGAGATGGAAAACGAGATTCATGCCAGGTGAGGCATTCTTGCATTACTTTTCTTCTAAGAAATAGTTTTACAAAATGCAGCGCGTAAATATGGATTCACATTTAACCCTTTGATGATCATGAAAGAACTCAACTCGCATTTCAGTTGCCCACTGCAGTGGACGCAAACGAAACAGCTCGCGTTACAGATTTACGACTGACAGGTATCGCGCCAATTTGGGAAGACAGAATTGCTTATCTCGCAACCGCCGAAAAGTTAACAGCTTTTTTCATTTCCCATATCTTATCTGAGGAAGTGTATAGCATGTTCGTTTCGTCTTTTTACTTCTTTGTACGAAGAATTGTAATCGTGAAAATTTTCGGGTATCATAATTTCAATGAAAATACCCATTTTCACCTCTCTCGAATCCATTTATACAATGTTTTTGTGTGATACCTGTACGTGCTGACAGAATTAATGGATTGTAAAATGGATTCTGAAAAGACATTTTCGTGACGTCTGTACGTATGTATATATCTCGCATAGCTCAAAATCAAGTAGCCGTAAAGCGCAGAAATTTTGCACTTGAAACTGCTATAACATCTACGTGCACGTACCTTATTCGCTGCAATTGGCTGCACCAAACGTATACACACACATATATATACATATATATATCCTCTTTGTTACCCAACTCAGTGCTCAATATTTTATTTTTATATGTTTGTAAATTGGGCATTTTTTGCTTTAAAAGTGGTTGAATAATGTTGTTCTTATGTCCCGATTAAGATTTTTATGCCTTTAATTAATCTGCATGCATGAATATAAAATTATCAACAATTTAAAAGTTTAAGCTGCGGTAGGCCTAACGAAGCCGCCATTTGTGTATGCTTGAAGCTCTTAGTAGAATATTGAATTCAGTTGGTGCACCAATTTCAGCATCGTTTTGTCCAGCGGGACTAAACGTTAACTTTCAGTTTTGTGCAGCGAAAATTTTGCTTTCCTGCCTGCTGGCCTAGTTGCTTGATTTTGCCTGCAAACTCTAATTTTAATTTTAAAAATTGTTGCTTTAACTGCTTTTTACTGTGTTTGGTGTTTTAAGTTTTTCTGAATTTTGCAATTTTAATGAAGCTGTTTTGAATTTTATTTATTTTTGTCATGCTGCGAAGTGAGAACTGGATTAATTGAGTGAAAAATACATCTTTAATGAAATTCGAGGAAGTAAATTTAAGTGAAGTGCAGAAATTTGCTAGCCCGTTTGCTAGCCTGAAAAAATACGTATAATTTGCTAGCCCGTTCAAGGAAGTCACGTGTTGTCTATATCAGATACTTTTATTTTACTTTCTATTTGTAATCTTCAATAAATATTTTATTAACAGTATAGATTTTAAAAGAAATGCAGAATATTTTTTTCTATATAGTGTTTATATTATTATGCATATTCCAGTGTTTAAGTCCTATTTCTATCGATTATCTCAAATAGCTTATTTTATCTGCCTGGAGACAAGTATAAAGAAGTATTTATACGGAAGTCATCACATATATTATATTGAAAAATAGCATAAAAATGATTTAAGTAGATTAAAATAAATATTTTTCAATAAAATGTACTAAAAAGGAATTTATATTAGAGGACATCAGCAAAGATGTTAGCAAAGAAGAAGGGCACCTCATAAAGGTTTTTCTGATTCTTTTCTAAACTGAAAGATAAAGCTGAAAATTCGATCGCTTTAGACTTACGAAATAGAAAATAACAGTGTCAAAATTGGGAAAGATATTTTAGAAAGATTGGTTTTGAAGAATTCTAAGAAGAGGAAAATTACTTTTTTCCCTCTTATAGGCTAGCATCTGTTCTCAGCAGATACTTTCAGCGTTATAACAAGAAAAGCTTTTATTGTAGAAACCACTGGTTAAAACAAGGGAAAAAGACGCTCCTTTTAAGCTCCTACGTTAAGGAATAGGCTCAATAATTAGAATAATACAGGAACAAGGTTGACATTGTTATAGCAAAACGTTATAAATATCATTTTGCTTATTTCAGTAAAGTACACTCTGATTTAGTACGTGAAAAGCATTTATGATACTGAAGCATTTATGATCTGATTAAATTTAAAAAAGTGCAAAATTCATTCACAATTCAAATAAATGGCATAAGCCCTAGTAAAAATAGTTATTAAGAGAATGAAGTTATCGGAAAATTACTCAAATTGGACTTTATGTTACTTAATTACCGTATAATCCGGTGTATAGCACGTACTTTTAATACAGAATATACGATCGAAATTTACTTCTATGCGTTATATGTTTCGTATAAAGATGATGCATTTAAAAAAAGGAAAAGTTGAGTATACAAAAATTGTATTTCTACATGCACCTAAATGCTGCATGTTTAAAAAAATGGCATTCCTTATGAACTCAAAAAAATTTCTTATCTCATAACATAAAAAGTTCGCCATATTCGTTTTCCGTTACATCTTCAGGCACATCATCGAATAATGTTTTAACTTTCCATCACTGTTATTATGATCCACAAATAAATAATCATCTTCCATTCCATTCAGATTGTTGGATATTTTTCATGATTTTTGAATTACGTCGGCTTTAATTTCAGTCCATGTCATTTATTATCCACTCACTCATTCTAGACTACTATGACGCATTTGGCTTCCTTTTCGCTCCTTGTTGCCTCCCTTTTTTTCTTCCTGGCCTTCGATACTCACTTCAAAATTACGGCTTAAAATGACTACAGAAACGACTACAAAAATAGAAAACAGCTAATTGCTAATTCCGAGATATCATTCGGGCAGTAAGTGCATTCTTAGTGAAGAAAGAAAATCCTAGATAAATTAATATTTAAAGTTTAATTTGAGCAATGCATTGCATAAAATTACTATAAATATATTTCTACAATTTAAAATATTAAAAAAATCAATTGAAATTTTTTAGCAAATCAATAAAAATAATTTGTCTTCCACTTCATGTCAAATCCGTTACCTTCAGATTATTTTATCCCCAGTTAGTTTGGAAATCTGTGTAAAGGAGATAGTACGTATTCAAAGTGGTCAAACTTAGCTTGACTAGTTTATGTATGTCATTGAATATGTATTGCCCCTTTTAGGCAGATTTACAAACTAATTGTGGGTAAAATAATCTCGAAGTTAAGGAACTTGACACGAATTGGAAGACAAATTATTTTTTATTGATTTATCCATCACTGTTATCCATTCTGTAGTTACAGAAGACGAAAACTTCTGTAATTAGTTTTTATTATAATATAACACATTAATAGTTCATATTTAAAATAATTAAACTTCTTTATTTAAAAAAGCAAATTAGGTTACAAAGCAAAGCGTCTAATAACATAAAACTTGAAAGGGACGGACATTTTTGCCTACGATCCCATTTTTTAAGATTTATATCTAAAAGATTTCAAATCATTTTTTATATTTTAAATCATAGAAATATATTTTTATATAATAGTCATCTTTATGCAATGCATTTCTCAAATTAAACTTTAAATATTATTTATCTCGAATTTTCTTTTTTTTCTTCTGGGACAGTATACGTAAGCAAAATTTGAAAATGGGCCTATTGTTCCCCTTATCGCTTTGTCAATTTAGTATACCACTGTTCAAACGACTGGGAAAAAATCTTCGAATAAATGACTTTAAAAGATGATTGCACCGCATATGCATCGTTCAGGTTTCCCATGAAGAAAAGGGTGCGCGTTATACGGCGAATATACCTAAAAACTAAAAAATGTAGTTTGAAATTGTAAATGCCTGTTACACACCGGTGCGAGCTATACGCCGGAATATACGCTATATGTAACCAGGTTGTTAGGCTACAGGAAATTACTTCGACCATGTAGACTGATCCTTACTAAGGACTTAGAAGTTCGCATTTTGCCTTCAAAACAGGAACTGATTTACTATCCTTTGTATAAACGCTCCATTAAAGGAATCGCACAATAGAGTTTTAAATGGGTAAGATTTTAAATTAATTTAAAAATTTCTATGGCCAAGACAGATTGTCATTAGGCTCACAATCACACATGTAAGCTCTAGATTTTAGAAAGACCCAAAACCATTCTTTAATTTTCCTTAACCCTGTTTTTCTCTCAAGAAAATGAGCATTGAAGGAGGGTCTCTTAGAGAATGCTGTGTCTAAGGCTCTACACAAATCTTAATTCAAAAGCTATCATGTAATTTATATAAAAGATAAATTAGAAAACACGCGTAACATAAAAGATAAACTAGAAAGAAATCATGAAGTAATGCAATTTTCAAAATGCAAAGTTATAAAATTATTTCTATCACACACATTTACCTAATGTGATCCTCGTAGTAATGTAAATAATCTGAATGTATTTGTGGAAAAATTTCGTATTCTTTTATTTAAACCTTAGGCATCAGTAGTTAGAAAAAGAAAGAAATAACTCTTCTAGAAATGCAAAAGAAAAACATTATGAAAGTTGAGAATAATGCTCTTAAGATTCATTATGTAAAGAAAAATTTAAGTTACATAGATCTTTGCAATATGCAAATTATATATACTTTTGAGGCGGAAGATTTGCTAAAAGAAATTAACTTGAATATGTTTTATTTAAGATTAAAATTATGAAAATCCTGAGGCAACCATCCCTATCTCACTAGAACACGAAGCAGGAGAACTTAACAATCTCATGCTTTTATTATTCATGACTGATAAGCAGTGATGTATGAAGAAATTCTACATCGAACAACATGTTTTCACATTAATTTCTTCATTCTCATGCAAAGAAAATAATTGCATTATGCATAGTATTTCCGAAATATGGCTAGATGTTTGATTGCATCATCTACTGGCAGTGTTAAAAGTATGGGAAGTGAGGTAGTAGCGTTGGAGAATCAGTTCTTCAGACTGAAAACCGATGCACAGTAATACCACTCAGACTCCCTTCATTCCTTATTTTCGATGAGTTATTAATTAAAGCTTCCATAATAATTATCGATATTGCTAGAATGAAACAGTTAACCCCCGTTGCAATTGTAACTTGTTACTGCCATCTTGCTATTGCCAACGCCATTTCGACGCCATCTTGACATTCATCTTGACAAACGCCGTAAGCTAGGTCATGTGATTGATTTAAAAAAGAAATGAAAAAATGAAGTTTATTGTATTGTTCATTGTTTCCTTTACAGTACACCATAATAAAACACTACATTTATTATAAGCGTCTAGCCCCTCACCCTACACTTATTTCGTCTGATTAATTGACTGTTTGACTATATAGCATATAATCCAAAACAAAATCGATTGCAATAGGACACCTTATCACTTGCAAGATAATTTACATTTCTTCTAAATTTATCATAATATATTGTTTTTCGCATATTTTATAAAATGAAGAAATAATTTAATATGAATAATTTATGTTCTGTTAAGAATAAAGCATAAAATATCAAAGATTGTGACACTGCATCTTTCGTAGTTAATATTTATGCTGGAATTTTGTTTTTAGGGAGATTCCGGAGGACCTCTTGTTGTTCGAAGAGAAGGTCGTTTCATCGTAATTGGAGTAGTGTCTGCAGGGATTGGATGTGCGCGCCCTCTACTGCCAGGTGTTTACACTCATGTCTCGTCGCATCTAGACTGGATTACAGAAACTATGGAATCCACCTAATAGTTGAGGAGACATATCTTGAAATCCCGACTGAAATACATATTATGGACTACACGTATGCAACGCACAATTCGAATGAAATGAACTTTTGAATTCAGTTGACCACCAAAAAAAGAGTTTCAAAGAAAAGTTGACCACCAAAGAAGAGTTTCAAAGAAGAGTCGACCACCAAAGAAGAATACAAGAGTTCGAACTTAAACAGCTGTTGGCGTAAAATAAAAGTTTAACGTAGATACTGAAAGGATTGTAAACAGGTTGACATCTTAATACTGACTTGCTCTACTCACTTTTTGAAAAGAATGCTAAGAATTAAAATAATTTACGATATATTTTGCCAACATAAAGTATGTAAATATAAGCAATGTGTGAAACGTAATAGAGATGTATGAACTGTATGACATTGTTTTACTGAGTTGTGAGGTATGAATGAATTGTAATCACTTGTGAAAATTATGAAAAAGATTTATTATTGTTAAGAAAAATTAAATTATTTGTCAGATCTGTGTTTTATAGACCTCTTTGAAAAACACATTAATTTTGTTAATTGATGAAACACATTTTAAATACATACCCAAACAACTTAAAAAAAAACTTATTTTACAAAACTTCTCAATGACTGTTGAATTCACAAGTGTAAGAACTTATATCTTTTCTTCAGATAGTGCATGCGAATCAAATCAGAAATACTATAGCTATCGGTACATGAATGCATTCTAAATAATCCAAACTAAGCATATCCAGTCCTTTAGAAGTTACGCATTTCATAGAATTTTTCAAAAAAGATTGCTGAATTGAGTATCTTCTGAGCAATTTCCTGTTGGCCAATGAATATTTTAAAGAAGAAAAATAAAAAATTAATCAAATGACGTTGCAGACTTCGATAATTTTAATCACGTAACACTTAGTTACGTGACAAAAAACACACGAAGTTTGAGCTTTTATGCTTAAAAAAGAAAGTTTCAATCAATAAACTGTTTTCTTATCATACTAAAAATCTTTTAGAAGTCAAAATGCTACACTAGCATGAAAAACTGACCTTGAAGAAAATTTTCAGAGTAACATGATTTGAACCACTTGTAGAGTCATTAGGTTAATTGGATGAAAAAGATGAAAAATATGCGACCGCCTTCGCCGGGAATCGAACCACGGACCTCTGGAATACCGGCCCAGCGTGCTACCGTTACACCACGAAGGCATGCTAGGAAAGTGGGAGAAATACCTTATATACTTCCCTTTTTAAAGGGCGGCTAGGGTTTTAGGGGACCTAGTCGCCAAATCCTGGGGTGCGGAGAATCATCATCCACAACCCTTTTAGTTCGGGCGCCATTTGTAGAGTCATTAGGTTAATTGGAAGCAGAAAAAATGAAAAATATGCAACCGCCTTCGCCGGGAATCGAACCACGGACCTCTGAAATACCGGCCCAGCGTGCTACCGTTACACCACGAAGGCACGCTAAGGAAGTGGGAGAAATACCTTATACACTTTTATCTGAAAAAAAGAGAAAGAAATGGGAAAAAAAGGTGATTTTTTAGACGTAACCCAAAACTTTCAGTTTCTAGAGTTTCTTCGAATGTCGACTTAACACTCGCGCTTCTGTCGTAAATACGTAATTAGAAATTTACGTTTAAAAATTTAACGCAGTTATTTTTAGCAATATTTACACATACGGTCGTAAAATTTAAGGCTACCTCCTGCAAACCTGATTTCATGAGATTTGACGTCTTTTGTTCGAGTGATTCGGCTATGGGAAATATTCGTATAAAAATTTATTTTCATGCATTTTTACAAAAGGGTATCATGCGATCAAACTTATCGCAGTCTTAAAATTGTCTTACATGATTTATTTTTTAGACTGAGACCATGGATCTATCCATAGTCATTCAAGAGATATTTTGGAATGTATTTTTATTTATTTCAAATTTTGTGCGAATTTAAAGAACTTTTGACTAAAACCTTTTTGTTGCCAGTCTGCAAAGCGTAAAATATTCATATTAATTAGAAACTCTCTGTTAACTGCAGAGCTCCCTCACAGTTGATGACAACTCTTTACGGAGAGCTCTCTCTCGATATAAGAAATGCAACAACTCGCATTCCGCCATTAAAAGCCCCAAAAAATCTACTACACCAAAACAGAGAAACCAAACAATTTAGCACATCTGGAATTTCAATTTTTCACCAACAGTATTATAATACAACAACAGAACACGCAGTTTCACTATCACCTCACCTTGCGCCACAGTCCCAGCGACAGCCGACATTACTCCAGGCTCAGTATAAGAGATATTTCGCTATAATTTAGGAATCTTCGAACCAAGAAATACCTTGGGATCGATAGAATCAACAGTAAGATGCTCAAAACTCTTCCACTAAAGTCGATTTTCAATACAACCAACACCGTAAACATTATTATTGCGTCAATTTGCAAACATCTGGAAGACTGCAATGGTACCCCAATACTAAAACTAAACAAGCCACAATCGTTGTCAGAATCCTCTCAGCCAGTTAGTCTCTTACCTTCGGTAAGCAAGATCGTGGAAGCTGTGACACTGAATAGAATTCTTTCCTTCATGGACGAAAACATTATTTCCATTCCTAAATAGTTTGGTTTCCGATGCCAGATTTGTGCAATGTGCAGAATTGTGAAGTATGTCTCAAGTGAAATGCAAAACAAGAAAATTATTGGCGAACTTTTACTAAACATAGGCAAAGATTTGATCATGTCTGTTGGATGCACTCATATACAAGATATACAAACCTGGGTTGAGTTTCCCAAATATGTATACATCGTGCATGAGTGTATATATATCTAGATTATGATATATGCATTAAAAGCATTATTAAATTCTACCTAACTGATAAACGCTTTGTCGTGTGCATTCCTAATATTCATTCTACATGCTGTACCATTCTAGTCAGTGTTTCACAAGCGTCTCTCTACGAGCTCCCGTTATTTAGCGTTTATGTGAATAACATTCCACAAACACAAAGCACTACACTAGCAATGTTCGTAGATGATACAGCTATCCTTGCCCAAACTGCTTTCCTGAGGACAGTAATACAACATATATAAAATCACATACACGCTCTTCAGACTTCTCTTCTTCTAGCGGAAAATATAAATAAATATTGAAAAAACAATGGATATCCTATTTACAAAGAGAATAAAAATAAACTGGAACTTGGAACTTTATGGGATTACTTTCTTTGGCTAGGCAAGACCCGTATCTCGGGGTGATTCTCGCTAACGCTGTCATACTCAATGGACCCACATATTACTTTTGTGCAGTTACAAGTATATACTATATGCTAGCCAAGCAATTGCTTGAAAACTCTTCGTTAATTAATAAATGAAGTATTGACGATTATGATTATGATATATATGATACTCGTAATATAAAATATCCCAGGAAGAACTGTAATGAAAATATGACTAAGTTTTGCAATCATTTAGTTGTCATACTTGCCTTTATTATTTATATCTACTATAAAAATGTAAACTCTGTGAAACTGCTAATTTTTTAATAGACTATCATAATGAACACTTTTTAAACTAAAAAAAAAATTTGAAAAAAAAAAAAAAAAAAACTTATTCAACAGGGATAGTTTTCCTTGCACAAGCACTCTGGATATTGCCCCATTCCAATCCGAAAGGTATAAAAGAAGAGTACTGCCACTAAGCAAAATTCAATATATTTTGTCTTTCGAATTTGATGGCACTGTAGGAAAGAAAACGGTGGCGCCTAGAATCAACAAATTTTTGAACACCCTTAACTGTCCGTTCGAACTCGAACCTTCGAAGCCTAAAATTTGAATTTTAGAATTTTTTTAAAAACTTATTTCAGATTTTGTAAGAGTTTAAGTAGTTTTTGAATAAAAACTCAACGATGTAAAAGCTTTATGTTGCCACTCAGCAAAGTTTAATGTACTTCATATCTAATCAGGAACGTCAATGTAAAAGTGTTGTATTGCCACTCGGCAAAACGTAAAATTGTCTTTCAAATTTAATGAAAATATCAGCGATTTTAAAGAAATGTATTGTCACTGCCCAATATAAAATACAATGATACTTTTAGGTACTAGTGTATCTGGATACAAGATTTTCGGAACACGAGTCTAAGTGAGAGTTTCTCTGCAAATAATGCAAACAGGCTGTGAGTTCTTTTAGCTTATGTAGTCAGTAGTCCGTCAATAATGTTCATGTCCGTCAATATTGCCACGCCTTGTTCATGTAGTTCATGTAGCTCGCTCGTTAGTACGTATCTCCATAATATTTCATGTTCTCCTTGTCGCATTCTTCACATGTTTGTCACTGACCAATTGCTTTGACATAATTACTATGAAATTTGTATGGCAATGAGTCTTAATAAATAACTAATGCGAAGAACTGGAGGATGTCTCCAGAATTAAAGCATGAAATCATTGATAAAAATGAGCAATGTGTGCGTGTAGTGAACCTGGCCAAATAGTTAGAGAATTAGCACTTCTACGATATATACGATATTGAAGTAAAAGGAGGCAGTAAAGGATATATACGTCAGCCAAGGGGATTACAACAACATCCAAACAGCAGGCTTCTGTAAATGAAAAGCTCGAGAAGCTGCTGTTTGTGTGGTTAAAGAGAAGTAGCTCAAAAGAAATACCATAATCGAGGCGATCACACACTGATTTGCTGAAGATGATTCTGTCTTTCTCTTAAATCTCTTAAACAATGAATCTGAAGCGATATTCAAGATAAAATATGGAAGGCTTTAAAAGTTTAAAAGGCGAGCTGAAATTTCCTCTATTGTCAAATATCGTAAAGCAGTGAGCTCAGATATGAATACAGTGCAGCAGTTCCTTGAAAACATTTACTGCACTGATAGAAACCGAAGAGTACATTTCCCAGTATTCTGTTGTTCATTTTTTTTACATTTCCTTTTTTATATGTTTGTATTATGCTTCATAACGTTTTATTACTATTCTTTAAAATACATTAAGTGCATTAATTTTTATTTAGAAACATATTAACAAAGATACTGAGGCTGTTATTCGGCAAACTGGATCCATTTAAATGTATTTCAAATGCAAACTTGTTTTAGGATACGAGTAGATCGGCTTATGAGCTCAATCACAGACCAAATTAAACTCGTATGCTAAAGTACCACGGCACGTTTTGCTTCAACGAACCAATTTGTTAACATTTGGCAAAGCGTAAGATACTTATTTTTTTTTCAAATTTATTCTGTTATTAATTAACGGACTAAGTGATTTAAAAGCAATAAACACGGATTCATTTCAAAGGAACAATATGAAGAAAGTGACTGTGTAAAGTCATGAAATTGAAGAAATCCGCAATGTTCTTGTCAGGATTTGAAAACCGAACCACCCGAATACGCGTCACGCTTACTTCCAGTTACACTACGAAGGCACGCGAAAAGGACGGAGATAATACCTTCTATACTCCCCGTTCAAAACGGCGACTAGGGATGAGAGGACCCAATCACCAGATCCGACAAATTTTCATTCACCAACTTTTTAATGCAGGAGCTTCTTGTAAAGTCATTTAGAATTTTTCGATGTCTGGTAACTATAGAAATCCGCAATACCGGGATTCGAACTTCCGACCTCACGAAAGCACGTCGAGCGTGCTTCCAGTTACACCACGAAGGCATGAGGAAAAGGGAGAAAATACATAACTGATTTCATTGAAATTAAATATGCGTGAAACTAACATACCGCATACATGTTCGATTGGCGAAGGATGTGTGACTTTATTGGCAAATTAAGAATATTAATAGCTTAGAGATAGTATAGAGATGCGTGAATAATATGGGGTCTAGCATTATCCTCTTGGAAAATGGTTCGAGAATGTTGTGCCATGAAGAGCAATGAAAACGGCAGCTGGATGTCGAACAATTAAAGTTGTATGCGGGATCATTAGGAGCGACCTTCTGCCAAAAGACATAGCACCCCACACCGTCACGCCAGAAGTAATAGTTGTGTGCATCTGTAAAATAAAGGCTTACTGTGACTACTGGCCGTGGCCTCTTCATACATGGACGGGATGGTCATCTGCTTCAAGACTGAAGCTGAATTCATCGCTGAACATTAGACGATGGAAACTGGCTAGTAGTCGTGGTGATCGGCTACGACACAACTCTGGACGACTCTGTGGATATTGCAGGGTTAAAGGCACGCAAGTCTTTCTCAACCAAGCGTCATGAAATGGTGGAAGGTGCCACGTGTGGTCTGGAAGAGGTTGTATCACGCTGGTTAGTGAAGAACGATGTCGTTGAGGCATTCGAGCTTGTCGCACAATCATCCTACTCTGTTTCGCATTCATGCACCTTCGCCTTTCAAAGTTTGATTCCACCGATGAGTACCTTACAGAAACTATCGTTGCTAGCTCCATTGTACACAGCTTTGTCCGTACATTACAAGTTGTGGCTTATTGCCAAGTATTATTAATTATTAACATTTTACGGACCTCCCCTGCTAACTGAATGCAACTGAGGGCTTACCCGTGAACATACTATATACATATAGGCGGGAGGGCCGGTCGTAAGTCCACGGTACCTCTTTGAAAGAGAAATAAATGCTTCGCCTTGCTACGCTAGAGTGTCTCAAATCCCTGCGCAGACTTTGACTTGAATTCTCTCTTTCCCCCAGGACTGAACTGGGGCACCGGGAGCTTGCACACTTCGGTTCTTAGAGACCACCCCGGAGGGAGGCTCACAACGAACACCGTGTCCACTTGGCAATCTGACTAGTCGTTGATGCGCCCCGCCAGTACTACGCGACTGCCCGTCACCGAAGAATATTAGCCGAAATAAGCAGACTGGCTACGCTACCAGATCCCCCGGTTCGAGGACTCCTGCAATCCCCCTTGGTCCAGCCGTATAAACAACCTTCCCTCGGGTTCTGGAACCGTCAAGCTCAACAAGCTCAAAATGCTTTTCTCCAGAGTACGCTGTCATGATATAGAATCAAGCCAACACTGCACCGCGGGGAGGGGGTATATTTCCAGGTATGTGCAGCCCGCGTCACACATCCCGACTGTGCGACAACTTTCGAAGCTGTCCAATTATCTATAAAGTCTTCGACAACGTAGGAGCGGCAAGAGTTGTATACCGTCCACACCGTTGTCTGTTTTATGCGATGCTATTTGCGCAGTAGACACGCGTGCTATGACTGAAATTAATACTCGTTGGCTTCGAAAGTTTAATCATTTGCAAATTTGGTGCAAAGGAATTTGCATACAAAATTTCGAGAGATCGGATTATTTTTTAAGTGTGTTTTTTTATAAAGTGTATACGCATTTTGCTTTTTCATGATAAATATTTTAGATGGATATTCGCATACGCGGATAGTTATTTGAAAAGAATAGGATTCTTTTAAAAATAATGTTTTAGATAAAATTTTTAAACAATAACTGTGATTTTTTTTAACAAAAACTCTGATATTTTCGAAAGTTTCAGTGTTGTAGTAGATTGGTAATGTTAAATTTCATTAGTTTTCTTCGTGCAAACAAAATGTTTCATTTAACATAATGTCAGAACTGCATGTGAACATTCTTAGCTAATGATAGCACAGTAAATAGTTCTCCTTTCTAAATTTATAAAAGCATAAAATAAGTTTTTTCTCAACATGCATCGAACCAAAAATTTTTACTATAGGAAGTTTTAAGCTATAATAATGAAAAGCAAATTTAATATTTTAAGTATCAAGCTATGTATTGTTACCATTTTTGGTTCTACATATTTTTTCGCTTTTTGAAAAGTCAAGAAGCGATGAAGTACAAATGACTTAATCCCTAAAAGTAAATGAAAAAAGTAATCTAAGTAAAGTTAATCTACATAAGCGTAGGAAACTCTTATGTAGAAAATAAAGTAAAGTAAAGTTAACCTACATAAGCGTAGGAAACGTGAAACTAGACTCTCTAGATTTCAAATGCATTTGGTTATCAAAGACATAAAAATCTAATAAAATACTTTGGAAGTGCAGGCGAAATCTACATAATGCATTTTTTACTCTTTAGTGCTCCAGGGAAAATGTTGGAAAATTTCACGGCTGTAACATTAAGCAAAGAGTAGAGAATATGCTGCATTATACCAGCAATATGGGGGCTGGTATAATGCAACAGGGCTTTCGTTTTCTCAGTTTTTCGTGCATTTAAAAGCAAGAGATTTCAACATTTCAACCTTTCTCTGAAAAGATAACAGAGAAATAAAAAATACATAACAAAAAAAATTATAACCTACATTTACAGATTGTTTGGAAATGATTGCACGATGAAATGTCATTTGAGATACAGGTTTTTTATATCCATGGCTCCACTTTAGAAAGCGAATCAACTAAGGTAAGCTTTCAGAATACAAAAATTTTTGTCACGAAAATATATGAGTCTTAAATTTTTATAAAGATTTAAGACTCGATTAATAACATAAGGTTATATAAGATTTTAAGTATCTTAAAGGAAAAACACCAAAATAAAAGAAAATCAGTCAAATAAAAGAGGTGTCGCATTTATTATAGCTTTATGTTAATTCTTTTCTTTATCTTCTACTTCTTCCATCAGCACTCACCAGAACACATATCAAATTGAGTTTAAATGGCGAGTGGTATAGTAATTTAGAAAGCGTACTGCGACAATCATAAGCCACTGTAACATTTAAGCAGATAGGAAGACTCTCCCATTTAGCCGACCTGTAGATTGATGTGCGAAATTTTATTCTCGTAGAATGTAGAATCTTTTGTTAGTGTTACTGTCTGTCTGTTGTCTGTGTTGCCAAATTATGTTTATAAAATCTCCAGAAATTAAGTAAAATACTTATTAAGAAACATTCCTTCATTCAGACTATCGAAAAACATTTTTTTCAAATAACGAGATAGAATGATTTTTATTTAATTGTACGGATTATTAACTAGTATTTTGTAGCACGCAAAATATGAAAATGATTTTACATCAAAGTAATCCTCTCTTAAAAAATGCACGTGAAATAAAAATAGCACGGAGGTTTAATAATCCTTCCTTAGAAGAATATTCTAGGATAAATTGTGAGAAATTTATTAATTTCATCTTTTATTTCACTCAAAAGCATTTAATCCGTCATCATCAAAAGCAAATATGTGCATTAATTATTTTGTGTGAAAGAATAATCACTGAACATTTTCAGAAATTAAACCGTACTTTTTGAAAACTTATTTCCTCAAAGAGAACAAAAATGCAATTTTTTTTTTTTAAATTCTAGTTACCAAAACTGAAGAGACGAATGCTTTTCTATTAAGGATGAGATTAGAGTTAATTGGAATTAGAAAGTTTTTTTTTTTTTTTTTTTTTTTGCTTTATCATTTGTATCTTTGAAAACTTAAAAACGATACATATTACTTTAATGGCATTTTAATGTAACATGTACCTTGAAATCTATAATGCAATTAAAAAAAATACCACTAATGGATCCTAAGCAGTTCCTAATACTCTAAAATAGAGTTTCATCTACAGATGAAGAAGAATCGGGGGAAAAAAAAATGAATAATAAATATCATTTTAATGTTTTGCAGCTGAGGATGGTGGTTCGGTAAAACCATCGAAACTAGTCCTGTGAAAATTTTGTAAATATAACGCTGATTTTTGTTGTTTGACTTCTGAATTAGTATTTATTCGGCGTGTTATTGTGTCTTAATTACAGAAGTATTGCAATCGCGAAAACTTTTGGGTGTCAAATTTCAAAGAAAATATCCATTTTGCAGCTATTGAATGGAATTTAACGATGTTTTTGCGTGACATTTGTACGCATTTGTATATATTTATATATGTATATATATACAAATATATACCCGTTTTGTTACTCGGCTCCGTGAGCTCAGTTTTTTTATTCTTATATGCTGGTAAATTGTGCTTTTTTTGCTTTAAAAATGATTGAATTATTTTGTTCTTATCTTCAGGTTAAGGTTTTTATGCCTTTAGTTAATCTGCATTCAATAGTTGTAGAATTATCAATAATTTAAAAGTTGTTCAAATGCGGCTAAGCCTAATTTTGTTATTATAGCAGCCATACTTGTTTACATTTGAAACTTAGCAGAACAGTCAATTAAGTCAGTTTCTGCTCCTTCAATGTCTTTTTGCCGAGTGGGACCAAAAGAAAACTTTTAGTTTTGTGCCCCGAAAAATCTACCTTCTTGCCTGCTGGATGAATTGCTTGTTTTTGAGTAGAAACTGTAATTTTAATTGTAAAATTGGTTTTTTAATTAACTGTATTTCGTGTTTTATGTTTTTCTACATTTTTCCACTTTAATGAAGATATTATGAGTTTTTACGCATTTTTGCCTTGCCGCGAAATGAGAACTGAATTAATTGAATGAGATATATATCTCTAACGAAATTCGAGGAAATAAGTTTAAATGAAATACAGAAAAAACTGCGTATAATTTAATATTCCGTAATAACAAGGAAGTAAAAACAAACCGAGCCATCAAAATTTCACATTCTCCTGAAGAACTAAGTTTATTCAACACTAAACATTCATTAGGTTTCAACTTAATTGGCTCATATTTAGTCTAATGCAGATTTTGAGTGGTCTAAGCTCATTTAAAATATTCTAAACTATTTCTTAAGATTTTTCTTAAGATTTCTAAACTATTTCTTAAGATGTTCTTAAGATTAAATATGTCACAGAATTTTTTTCCTCATTGTAGGCTTATCTTTTCTCTCTCTTTCTTCTGGCAAATCAAGAAGCGTCATTCTTTTAGCTCAGCATACTATAAAATGCAGAAATTCTTTGCATTAATATTTTTACCTGTAATTATGAATTTAAACTTGTGCTTAAATTATAAACTTGTGCTTTAATTATGAATTTAAACTTGTGCCCAAAAGGGCGTTAGCCCGAAAAGACTCGTAACGGGATTTTGCGTCATCCACTATAAACAGTGAGTCACTTTGGCTCCGTTTGGATTGAGGCACAGTATTACTCGCTTTCTCACTCCCGCCAGTTTCTTTTCTCTTAAAGGAAACTTTTCTCACTCCCGGAAGTTTCTTCTCTCTTAAAGGCATTCCACATATCTCAGACCCGAATTGGGACACTAGACGGAGCTGGTAAGAGCAGGAAATTCCATCTCATGTTGTAAACAGGTAAAACATGAAAGAATTAAAGCATCAAGTTGTTGCCACCAAATATTATCAGCCTGTATTAGTTTTAAAGAAATTAAACAATAACGAATCTGCATGCATGTATGCATGTTTCTCTCACTGTGAAAAAAACAACGGCCTCTAAGGCCGTCAAATTTTGAATAACGTAGTCCTCGACTCAAACAAGTGCCCTTGGAAGCCCCAAAATTTGAGTTTTACGTTTCATATTTTATAAAATTTTAATGGATTTTTTATTAACAAATTCAATTATTTGAAAGCCAGCAGTGGCAACACTGTAAGGAATAAAACATTTTTATCTTCATCGCGCGAGACTGTCACAAATTCTAAATGTATGCTGCTTTTAAATATTTTGTTATTTTGTTGTTGAATCGAATTTTATGTGGCGTAAGCTCCAAGAACGTGTTAATTATAAATAAAGTAAACACACAAAGCGTTATTAAAAGAAAAAAGCTTTTCCAAGCCATCTTACTAAGAAAACTGAATATTGATATGACGAACTGAGAAAAGATTGAAAAAAATAAAAAAGTGTAAGCAACGCAGAAGACTGCATCGCGAATTCTAAACACATGCTGCTTTTAAAATTTTTGTAATTTTGCTGCTGGATTGTATATGTCGTTAAGTGCGAAGAAAATGATGCTTAATAATAAAGGTAGAATGACAGGAAGAATTTGATTAGCAGGAGTGAGTTAAACAGGAAGAATTAGATTAGCAAGAGAGGGGTTAAATACCCATAACAAACACTTTTGAGCAAACGTTAAAATCTGAACCTTTTAAGATTTTTCGCTTTTATTTTTCTTTGAAAGTAATACATCACATTTATCAAATTACATTAAATAATCACTCATTTCAGTATAAATGAAACATTTTCTTTTTGAAAACAATATATGTATGTATCAAAATACATTAAATGATCACCTATTTTAAGTGCAAGTTAAACACATTCATCTTTATTTCTTTTCTCCCACTGTTTTTAACAGAATACGGTTTAAATATTAAATATTCTTTTTTTTTAATTCTCGAGTAAATAAATTATAATGTAAACTAAATATACGCTCTTTTGAGTTTCAGAAATAAGAATATTGCTGTTGTTCACTATTTTATTGAATAATTTTTGTTCATAAATGATAACTCAACATCTTCAGTTTTGAAACACTCTTTTCGGTCCCTGAAATTCTCCTCTTTCACTTAAAGCTAAATAGACTTATATTTAAATAAACACGAAAACTGTTTACCCATAAGATACTAAGGATGAAAATAGTGCTTCTGTCAGTTTATTTCCTTTCATTTAGTTTCTTAAATTCACTTTGCAGCAACTCAAAATTTCGTATGCAGACTTACGAAATTCAAAATATTCAGAAGCCTCCAAATCGAGGTCGTAAATATACTCTTGTCTTCTAATCGTGAACATTCCACTATTTTTATGCTCAGCAATATAATAAGACAGCTGCTCTTGCCGATCGAACGGCACTGCCTGGAAGGCAGAAAATTTTGAGAAAGATTGTATGGAATGCATTTCAACCGTAACCCTGGAGACGGCTTTAATTTTCTAGGTTAGAAGAATCTGATATGAAACCCGGGAGATGCTATAACAAGGAATTTTCCGTTTTGGTGGTTTTATTTCTCACATATCGATTTCATTTTCCGCATTCATGGGACTTGGAGATTCTTTATATGAAACTGATTCTTGTGCAGCCAGATTCTTTATTTTTTTGTAGAAAATATTGTTTCTTATAATCTCCAGTTTGAAATTTCTTATAATCTCTAGTTTGGAATTTTTACATTTAAAACGAGTAGTTATTTAAGAAAGTTATCGGAGGCTCCTCAAAGAAGATAGCAGATATAGGATCTTGAATAAACTTAGAGTATAAAACAAAATCTTAAAAAAAAATTCTTAATTTTATTGGAGTAGTTTTGTAGTGTAATTAGGTTATTTTGAAACAGTAATCGCGAAAAAAAATGTGCAGTGCCCCCGCCGGGATCGAAACTGGACCCCTCGAATATGCGCTGAGTGTGCTAACCGTTGCACCACGCATCGTCCATCATCGTCATTCATTTCATACATATAATTGCTGTTCATTTCTTACGTGTTACTTCTTTTCCTAGGAGCTTTATTTGAAATTTATTTAATCTTAAAATTACTTCTGCTACATGGTTTTGTACTGTGTTCTGAAATTTCCACTCTGCTGCGTGGGTGCGGTTCTGACATCTCACTGCTTTCTAAGACAGCTGTCAGATTCCAAAAAGCACCCCTCATTGGAATAGAGGGTCTTTTTTCTTCAACCCTCATTCAGTTCTTTCCTTAGAGGAACAGATTTGAATGGACTTTAATTGACTAGACTTTAGGACATTATTTGTCGATGCGAGTAACAAAATTATATAAAAATATAAATTAATATAAATATTAATATTATATAGATAATATTAATATTATATAGTTATAATATTAATATTATCTATATAATATTGATATTTATATTAATTTATATTTATTTATTAATATTATATATTAATATATATAGATAATATTAATATTATCTATAACCTAAATCTAAATTCTTTAAAAATTGTCAAAGTTCTTGCTTTACTCCCTAGTTTTCCAAAAGGAAGTTGTGGAAACCTAAGACGATATTAGAGATCTCAAGGGCAGCAGGCGGGTAATAAGAATACGCTTTGGAAATTTGGCTGTCTGAATACTTTTTAAACGAACATCGAAACATTCATGTCATGATATAAATTTACAACCAGTCAATGGCCCAATTATATTAGCGAACAGATTTGTCGCACGCATTAGTCTAGGCTGCATGAGTTTATTTTATTTTTTTTTTTAATTTTAAAGTAAGGAAGGTTTACAAAATAATAGACTAGAATTTTAAAATTATAACTACACTTGTAATCATATTAAAAATATGCAATTAGCATATTCTTTGAACATGCGAGTAGCGGAACACTGTGTGTATTATAGCAGGATTTGCGCATGCTTTGCCAGGTTCAATATTATTACTCTGAGACGATATCTTTCACGTTTTTAAATCGTTACCATTATGTTTATGCATTTCGTGACGTGTTTTAATTCCAATTCATGCAACGTAAGCACAACATTTAAACCTTTTATGTATTTTTAGTAACTACATATCATAATCAAAGGCTATTTAATATAAAGTTCCTGCAAAGACGAGCCGTAATAAGCAAAAAAATCTTCAAAAGATAACGGTGAGCCAAAAAGGATTGGAAAACTTATATTTTATTCACATCGACTCGGTATGGAATTATTGGAGATTTATTCAACAATATGTCTCTAATATTTGTTTTTATTTATTTATATTTTATTGTATAAAATAGTTCGTTGATTTTGTATTATTGCATATTTGTTTATTTGTATATTAGTGATAGTCTACTCAGACCATGCTGTCGTTGGTCGCTTGTAATCCGGAAAAAACTTTTACCCCGGCTTATGTGTTGGACGTTAAAGCTGCAGGAGCTCAATTTTATAATAAAACACACAGCGGGAAAGGAAAATGTTATCGAGTATGCCCTATCAAGAATTAAGATTGACGAATAGGTAAATACAGTTAGATGTACGATGTTAACTTCGAAAATAATTGAGTCCCGTGAAACAATAATTGCAGAACTGAAGTCAGACTCTGAATTCAAAGATATTTATTCATATCTCGAAGACCTCGAACATTACGAGCATGTGGACATAACGGCAATTAGAAATAGGGCTGCCCACTATGAAATCCTTGATAAATTACTATGTTACACGTAAATAACTAACGAGAATCAAGAGTACCGACCAGTGATCCCAGTGAGTCTACGTTTAAATATTTTAGAGGAGTTGCAAGATTCGCCAATTTCAGATCATTTAGGAATCAGAAAAACTTTACAAAGGGTCCGCGAAGCTGTTTTTTTTTCCGCAGTTGCAGAGGGTGATTACGGCGTATGTTAGGTCATGTCACATTAATTAACGACGTCAATTATAACCCAGCGGAGTACTTTAATAATATAAAGCCCACTTTCCCCAGTGAATTGGTGGGTGGGCATCGATTTGCTCGAACCTAATCCCAAAACAAGGCATCAGCAAAAATACTGTGAGATTCGTTTTTAAATAAATACATTTTAAAATACGAGCCCCAGTAAAAGTAATACCTGATAACGGAAAACAAATATTTGAAAATATTTGCACAGGACTTGGCATACCCCATCTAAAAATCCCACCATATATCCCGCAATCGAATATAGCGGAACGCGTAAACAAAAATATTCATAAAATTATTCGGGGATATGTTAAGGATTATGATGAAACATGACACTACGCAAAAGAGCCCCGCAGAACTTTTTTTTTTTTTTTAGGAAGGAAATTTTTAACTCCCTTAGATAAACTTTTTTTTTTTTTTCAAACAAAGGCAAGAAAAAATTCAGTTAAAGGACATTCATAAAATCATTGGTGAGGCGGTAAGAAACTTGGATTCATTGGATTCAGCTAGGCAGAAGCATACCAAAATGTACTAAAATTGAAACAGTGCTTATCATCTGGGCCAGAAAAGAAAGTGACAAAATTTGAGCCCAGGTTCGAAGAGACGTTTGTTATTGAAAGAATAAAATTCACCACTTTATATTTAAAGGCTACAATTGGCCAGAAAACAGTGGCTAATATTGACCAAGTTAAACCGTATTACAGTCGAAATGATTTTGAAATTTTAAAAGATCTCTTTCAGAATCCTGAAGCGTGTCAAGAAGTTCGGATGAGCAAATATCACAATAGATTCCCCCAGCAGGGAAACGAAAACCGGCGGAAAGCTAAAATGAAAGACCAGCAAAACGAGTCCCGCCGCAAAGACGTCCAGGGCCAGCAGAAAAGAGGAAAATATCGACGAATGGAAGACCAGTTAAGCGAGGGCCATCACAGACAGGTCCGGACGCAACGAAGAAACCTTGAGAGACAGTCACGGTTATCCATCGACACCAAAGCTGTATATATAGCTTGAAGCAGTTTTGATAGACAACCAGAAATAATGGACAAGAATATGTCACTGTCTCTGTGTTTCTTCCAGGTTATGGGAACACGTAGTTCACAGCCTTCTATAACCAACCCAGATACCCTTTAGAAGCAGAATTATTAAAGGACATCTTGTTCACAAATCTACCTGTTATATTAGCAGGGTATTTTAAAGCGAAACATGAGGAATGGAACTGTCGTAAAACAAACCCAAACGGAGAACAACTTTTTGAATTTATAAACAATGAACCTGCTTATTTCTTTGCACCTGAGGAATACACTTATCTTGCACACGACACGAACAGAGGGGACATTCTTGATCTACTCCTTACCTCTGCTTCAATTACAGTATATCTTGACGTTGTTAATGATCTAAGCTCGGATCATTTACCTTTACTGGCTACAATCTTAAAAGACAAAATGACGCAGGAAAAAAAGATTACAGACTGGAAGCAGTATAATCTGATTTTAAGTAATAATACTGCCCTGAACACAGCTTTAAGAACCAAGCAGGACATAGATCTAGCTGTGAACCAGTTTACTAACAGTATCATTAATGCAGTCAATACTGCCACCAAGAATATTGCCGTTAAACAGACATCTGGAAGACTTCCCCTCCCCCATCAAAGACAAAATCAGAGAAAGAAATAGATTAAGGAAAGCCTGGAATCGAACATGGAACAATACGGAATAAATACGGAATAAAACGGAAATAAATAGACTGAATAGAGACATTAAACAATCAATTCTTCAGCTCAGAAATGACCTTTGGGACGAGAAAATCATGAATTTTAATGAACCAGACAATGCGTTCTGGTCATTTGTCAGAAATTTAAAAGGAAAGGCTGTAGAGAATAAACCACTTCACTTCAATAACAGCGTGGCTCTCACTAATAAAGAAAAAGCAAACGCCTTTGCAGAACATTTTGAAAATCAGTTTAAACCGAATGAATGAGAGTCCTTGTGACATAGACTTCGTTTATGATGTAAGATACTGCATTAATGACTGGTTTACCTCACAGGATGACTTAAAAGACAATCTGGAACTCACCTCTCCACATGAAATCCAAGAAATCATAAGGAAACTGAAAAACAGGAAGGCACCAGGCTATGATGCAATAACCAACCTAGCGATCAAGAATTTACCAAAAAATTGCATTGCAAGATATGCCAGTATTTTAAATGCTTGCTTAACCATCAGATACTTTCCGCTTGCCTGGAAAAGAGCCAAAATGATTGTTTTACCTAAAGCCGGCAAGGTTACCACTCGCCCAGAAGGATTTAGACCTATCAGTCTGCTTCCCGTTTTGGGGAAAATTTTTGAACGTATCATTTATCATAAAATCCAACCATACTTAGAGAAACTAGCAAAAAAACAGTTTGGTTTCCGAAAAACGCTTTCCACCACGAAACAATTGGTCAGATTTTCTGAGTACATCGGCAGTGTGTTACATAACAGACAAAATGTGGCTTTACTCATGCTAGATGTAGCCAAAGCATTTGACCGCGTCTGGCATGAGGGTCTAATTTTCAAGCTCCGTTCCCTTGGTTTCACCAAAACTTTAATGTGTCTCATCTACTGATTCCTGAAAGACAGAAGTTTTCATGTTTCTATTGGAAATGAGATTTCTGAAGTCAAAAGAATTCACGCCGGCGTCCCGCAAGGGTCAGTTTTAGGTCCGATTTTATATCTTTTCTTTGTGACTGACTTCCCTAAAACAGGCTTTAACTACAATTATTTCATTGGCTATTATGCTGATGATGCGGCGCTTGCTGTAAAATCTATGTGTCCTAATCAAGCTGTCAGGAAACTTCAACAAGTCATGCCACAAGTAGAATTTTGGTATACCAAATGGCGCATTTCAATTAACGCAGATAAATCCAAACTACTCATTATAAGAAAGAAGAACTCTGCTACTGAAATCACAGAAAAGCTTAAGCTACTTGACACAGAAGTTCCTAGAGTACGCAAGGCGAATTACCTTGGCGTTATTATTAATGGTAAATTTTCCTGGAAGGATCACCTGACTCATGTCAGGGGGAAAACACTAGGAGTTATTCAGAGTCTTAACCCACTTCTTAACTAGCACTCTAAACTGGACTTAAGAAAAAAACGGCACTTATACATCTCTGTTATACGGCCAATCTTCACGTATTCATACTCTGCGTGGGCATCAATTAGAGATAGGGACATATCTAAATTACAAATTACACAGAACAAGTTGCATGAAATAACCATATAATCGACAACCATTTTAACAAAAAGAAATAGAAGAGATTATAAAGGAAAATTATAACCTTTACAAAATATGCGAATTTAATTAATATATTAAATTATTAAAAATAATATTAAATTTCGACGTCTGTTAGTCGAAAGCTATGCGTATTAAATAAGGAGCGACTTGCAGCATTCCTTTGTAGTAGGAGATCAAAACGCATTGAATGCTTTGTAGCAGTGAATATACGATGTTTCAGCAAGATGACTTAGCTGAATCGGTAGTCAGAAAGGCCACCATTCATTTACAGGACAGTCAAACGAAATCCATTATAGCGGAAGTGTTAGGAGTTTTCAAAAATGCCATTTCCAGACTATGGAATCGTTTCTGGAAACTGGATATGTTTGAGAAATTCGAGACAAGGTCCTGTTATCGTTTTAATATAAAACGCGGAAGCTATATGAGCATTTCGTTTAAAAAAAAACAAAAAATATATCTTTATTTTAGAGAAATAAATGGTCAGAAGGTATCAGGTTCAATGTTTCTTCTAACCTTCTTCGGAAACATACAATGACCTGACTAGGAACAGAGAGCTTACTAAAGCTATGTTCACTAATTGTAGTAAGTAGACAGGATACAGACGAAGGGTATACAAAACCCTTTATTTTTCTTTATATACAATGACTTCCGTACTTCGGAATACAATGACCCTCCACTCGGGGTCTAACGTAAAAGGTATAAAAAATAAAACTAAACTCTAATTTAACTTTAGAATAACACACGTGGAAGATTGGCCTTATAATAACAGGAAGCGTATGTAGCACAGAGACTGTGAACACTACAATACGTTTAATTTATTAAGAGGATTAAAACCTCTGGCCTGGAAGGCAAATAGCAACTGCGTAACTTCTAAGGTAAGCGGCCTGCTTCGAACTCACTGCTTCCTCTCTTTCGCTTGGCAAAAAGGCCACACTTAAATACTTGGCGTTCGCCAGACAAACTTTGCATAAAAACCTTCACGCTTATAATTCTGGCCGGAAGTAGAAAATAAGAAGTGATAGTAAAGATTTAAAATAAAATAAACGTTAGTAAAACTTAAGATCCTTACATACTTCCCGCCAGAGTTAATTAGTTTGAAACTGAGGTCTAAAACGACCTTGTTGAAAACTTTTAGCTCTAGAATATAACGCGAGGCCAACCTTTTACAATCATAACTTCGTTAGAAACTAGAAAATTTAAAAGAAAGAAATTTGTTACAATAGCAGCTCCCAGGATCTACAACAATCTTTTTTTTTTTTTTTTTTTTTTTTTCATCTGTACTGCATCTAAACAGGAGCTTTATTCAATTCTGGTTCCTTCCAGAGATCTGGAAGGAAAACTAGTTTAATGAAATGTTACACAATGACATTGCAAATAACATATAGAATATACTTCTCTTAACATTCTTATTTCATTCATGACTATTTTAATTATCTCTCCCCTTGCTCTCTGACATGTGTTGTAAAAGAACACCAAACACGAATGTGTTTATGTCTATGTGTTCAACACTTCCTCCTACAATCAAAACACTAACGTGTTAAAATTCAACATAACGAGACCTCTTAACACACCCTACTTTCAACTCTAAACCCTGAGGTACTATTCTAAAAGTGGCTAACTCTAAAGTGTAGCGTCAGAGAGCCTAACTACATCATTCAACCTTTAACATATATTCGCCATGATTTAGTCTTTACAGTCACACGAATAACAAATTTTTAACATTACTTTCACTTTTACCATATCACGGTATTTCTTAACATTTAAAATAACAGAACACATGTATATAAGAACATATCAACATGCCGTTAATTTTACACATTTGAAAACATACATTAGTAGTACATTGTTAACTTCTATTCTTTTCAAAGCAAGTGCCAATTCTTTCTACATTGAAATAATACTACATTTCAAAACGTCTTTCAGACTAAAACTTCTTTCTTGCTAGAATGTTTTAAATAAAATTTATACAATAACTTTTTACAATATTTAAGTCTTTACACAACGCTATTATACATCAACTTTAGTTTTACGCGCGAGTAATTGAAAAACATAATAAGAAAATCGGTCACAACTCCTTTCTCGCCCTTTTAGCGATAAAGGTAGACCTCGCATGAGGTAAAACTTCTTGAAATCTGCCACTTGCAGTAAGAATGAAAGATTAACTTAAGTTTGCAACGTAACATAAAATTTTACTTATCTTTGTAATATTCGGACATCCTTTTCTGGGCCCAGTCTTTAAAGGTACTGCAGACCGTAGCCTGGTTTATCCTCCTTCTTGTACAGGCTCGCCCTTCAGTGCTTTCCTCTGGAAGCTTCCGTTTTTCACCAGTACGGCCACCCTTGAACACCTTCCTTTTTCCCTCTGCTTGTGGTCTTGGCCGTTTGAAGGCAGCTGGTCTTGGCGGAACCGGGAAACTTCTGTCGTGATCCTGCTTGGACCTCGTTGTTGGCCGTTCAAATTTTTCTTGTACTTTTCCTCCGCCGCTGATGGCCCTTCCGCAGTTCGGCGACTTTTGCTGCGGAGAGTTCTGTCGGATGAGTCGATCCTCCGTTTTAAAGCCGGGTTATAGTTGCCGTCCTTTCTCCTGGTCCTCTTCACATACGTCGTCCTTCTCCCTTCTTCATTCTGGGGGTGTTCGTGAACTCTGTTTTCTGGACGGTGGAACGGCTTCTTTTTCTTTTTACCTTCAATTTTTCCGCGGGGCAATTTTCTTTTCACTTGCTTCTGTCTCTCATTGGCTTGCCCTTGTACTTGTCGTTTTCCCACCTCTGGAACTTGTACCTGCGGTGTCTGCCGTGCCGGATCCTGCAAAAGATCTGAAAAGATTTGCATTTTATTACGATCGAAGTAGGGCTTAATTTGATCAATATTTGCGGAACAAGTTTCACCATTTCTGGCCTTTAACACTACAACAGCGTGAGTTATTTTTTTTATAACATATGGTCCTTCAAATCGTGGAAAAAATTTGGCAGTTTTATCTTCTGGTGCTGAAGAAAGTGAATGCTTAATTTTTAGTACTTCATCCCCTAATTTATAAGTTACTCCCCGTCGTTTCAGATCGTAATATAACTTCTGTTTTCTTTGTGCTACTTCCGTATTCTTTTTTGCTTCTTTTATTAGCTTTTCTATATCACCCATTTTAAATTCTGGGGCTCTTTGTTGCACATAAAATAATTTATCTAACGGTGTTATAATCTTTCTGCCTAGAAATAACTCAGCAGGAGTTTTTCCCGTTGTATCATGTTTTGCGGTCCTAAGGGCGAAAGCAAATTCATTGACATAGTTATCCCAGCTTTTATGAAAATTTTTAACATAACTACGGATAATTTTCACTATATTTCTGTTGACCCGTTCCGCTATATTTGATTGCGGCCGATACGGGACCATTTTTAAATGACGTATGCCCAGTTTTTGGCACATGTCTTCAAATATATTACATACAAATTGAGGACCATTATCCGATATAACTTTTAGGGGCGACCCGTATTTTAAAATATATTTATTTAAAATAGAATCAGTAACTAATTTCGCGGAGGCTCGTTTTAAGGGAACAATTTCGGTCCATTTACTAAAATAATCAACCATAACAAGGAGATAGCGACTTTTATTTAACTGACTTTTTGGGAAAGGGCCCAATAAATCGATGCCAATTATTTCATTTGGAAATTCGGATTTAATACTATTTAGAAACCCGGCCGGGCGGAAATTAATATAATTAACGGCTTGACATGTTGGGCAGGACTGGACATACGCCCTTGTTAACTTTTGCAGTTCAGGAAAGTAGACTGCCTCGCGTACGCGTTGGATAGTTTTTCGAATACCAGCATGAGAAGCTAAAGGACTGTCATGGAGCTCTTGCAGGATATTTAATCTAAGACTAGCTGGGATAACAGGTCGAAATTCGTTGTTGGAATTCGTAGTTTTTGTGTAGAATAATAGACCATCTATTAGTTCGTAATGGCCCGCCCTATTTCTTATCGCCACAATATCTTGGTGGCTAAAATTTTCAGGATCCTTCAAATACTCATAAATACTTCCAAACTCAGGATCCTTACCCAGTTCTGTTATTACAGTTTCTCGGGAATTTATTGTACACGCTGTAAGCATTGCAACTTTTACGGTATTACCCTGTTCGTCTAATTTAATTCGTGATAGGGCATCTGCTACGATATTTTCCTTTCCGGGGGTATGCTTGATTACCAGATTATATTCTTGCAGCTTGAGTGCCCATCTTATTAACCTTGGGGATAAATTTTTCCCTGAGTACAATCTAGTTACCGCCGCATGATCAGAATATACTGTTATCGGCGCCTTTCCAAAATAGACTCGGAACTTTTGCACTGCTAACAGAACTGCAAGTGCCTCTCTCTCGGTCGCGGAATAGTTTCTTTGTGTTTGATTTAAAGTTCGGCTAAAAAATGCCACGGGCTGCTGATTTTGCGAAAGTACCGCTCCTACCGCATAATCCGAAGCATCCGCTGAAATTTCTAAATTTTCATCCTTTTCAGGAAATTTCAACACAGGGGCTTGCGTTAATGCTTGTTTTAATTTTTCGAAAGCACTATTGGCTTCGGCCGTCCACGAGAATCTTGCCTTTTTCCTTTTTAATTTTAACAATGGCTCAGCGATAGCCGCAAAATCTTTCATAAAGGACCTATAATATGAACAAAGTCCTAGAAAAGAAGAGAGCTTCTTTGCCGTGTTTGGAGTCGGATACTTTTGTACAGCGATTATTTTTGATTCATCTGTCTCGATCCCTTTTTGCGATATTTTGTAACCTAAATATTTTAATTCAGGGGCTGCAAATTTGCACTTTTCGACATTAACTTTTAGACCGGCCTCATTTAATAAAGAAAACACCTGTCTTAAATCCTGTATATGTTGGTCGAGATTATCACTAGTAATAATGATATCATCTAAATAGATAAATGTGGACTTTCCAAGAACAGGTCTTAACACAATGTCCATGCATCGCTGAAATGTTGCTGGGGCCCCAGAAAGGCCAAACGGCATACGCAAAAATGCATAAGTGCCAGACTTGGTTATAAAAGCAGTCTTAGGCACGTCCTCAGGCCTGACCCCTATTTGAAAATAACCATTCGTTAAGTCTAAAGTCGTCATAAATTTGGTTGATTTTATGTTCCTTAAAATTTCTTCTATGATCGGTAACGGATATACCGGATATTTCGTTATGGAATTTAATTTACGGTAATCAATAGCGAATCTCCACCTTTTTGGATGCTCCAAAGGATAATCATTATTTTTCTTACATAAAACCACCGGGCTAGCATAACTACTTGAGATGGGCGTTATGATCTTTTTACGTAGCATATCGGTAATATGCCATTCTATAATTTTTTCCTTATTCTTATCATACCGGTATGGTTTTTGACGAACCGGCAATGCATCTCCGGTGTCAATACTATGGTTAGTAACCTGAGTAAATCCTGGAATATCACTAAATAAGGAAGCAAATTCACTTACCACTTGTCGGATTCTATCTTGCTCGTCATTAGGCAGGTGGTCAAGATTTAACCTTGGCGGTTCAACCTTTTCTACACGCACTGGTTTCATTGTCAGCCTAAAGGACGCTTCATTAAAATCCAGTGTAGCTTGTGCGTCTGAAAGAAAGTCTATTCCTAGGATTAAATGTGCTTGCAAATTCTTTACTATAAAAAACATCACCTTTACTTGTTCGTCCTTGATACGGATATATAAAGGTACTTTACCTACGCACTTACATTCTTTTCCTTGCGCCGCTAATACTGTCGTATTATCCGCATTATATATGCGGTATTTGCGAAAATACTTTCTAAAAAAGACTTCCGCCACACAGGCACACTGCGCGCCGGTATCCAGGAGTGCGGTGGCCGAGATATTATTTACCAACACTTCAATCTTCGGAAGAGTCAAATTTTTCACCATTACTGTATTTAACTTGAAGGAAGAGGGGTTTTCGTGGCCTTCGGATTTCCGCACCCTCTCGTCAGCAGAAATCCGTTTTAGTTTAAATTATTTTTCCTTTCCGTGCTTTCCTTCTTTTTCCCCTGGCCTTGAGACTTTTTTCCTGGGTTGCTATTGAACTGTCGACGTTCGCCGGCTGTTTTTGAATGCTCGGGTTTCCTTGCCCACTGATTCGCTTTTTCTCCGTAGCCGTATGCTTGAGTTTGTTGTAGTCTTGGCGTACCAAATTGGTTTCGCTGTTGATATTGGCGTCTTCTTTCGACGTCCGCCGTTCTTCTACTTTCAAACTGGATTGCTAGCTCAAATAACTTTTCCAGTGTAGTGGGATTTCTTAATTCAATAAAGTCTTGCACTTGGGGTATTAACCTCGGCAAAATCACTTGAATTATTTCAGGATCCGGACGGTTTCCATACAAGAGCTTGAAAACGTGAATTTTTCTTAAAATAAAGCTCGACAGGTTTTCGATTCTTTGTTGATATATGCTAAAAAGTTCCGTTTCTAATTTCACACGATCCCTTACAACAGGGAAGGCTTTTAGTAGGGCAGTCTTGAAATTTTCATAAGTATAGGTGGGACTTCCTGCTTGACCCAAGAGACTTCTGCTGATACATTTGAACCAGTTAAGCGCTTGGCCCCTCAAAGCGCTGGTAGCTAAGGTAACTTTTTGAAACTCGTGCACGGGGTAGAGCATGAAGTGGTCATCCAATTTTTCCAAAAAACTGGTTACCGGTGAGTTTCCATTAAACGTTGCTTCTGGTTTCATCGAAGCGCGCATGGTCTGGACGATGTACCCAAATCCTTCCAGGGCGGCAGCTGGCATTTCTGGATTCTGAGCCGTTTCTGCAGGCAGCACAGGTTCTTCTTGAAATTCGACCATGGTTATTCTTCGTCGGGCGCCACTATCAGGTTCAATGTTTCTTCTAACCTTCTTCGGAAACATACAATGACCTGACTAGGAACAGAGAGCTTACTAAAGCTATGTTCACTAATTGTAGTAAGTAGACAGGATACAGACGAAGGGTATACAAAACCCTTTATTTTTCTTTATATACAATGACTTCCGTATTTCGGAATACAATGACCCTCCACTCGGGGTCTAACGTAAAAGGTATAAAAAATAAAACTAAACTCTAATTTAACTTTAGAATAACACACGTGGAAGATTGGCCTTATAATAACAGGAAGCGTATGTAGCACAGAGACTGTGAACACTACAATACGTTTAATTTATTAAGAGGATTAAAACCTCTGGCCTGGAAGGCAAATAGCAACTGCGTAACTTCTAAGGTAAGCGGCCTGCTTCGAACTCACTGCTTCCTCTCTTTCGCTTGGCAAAAAGGCCACACTTAAATACTTGGCGTTCGCCAGACAAACTTTGCATAAAAACCTTCACGCTTATAATTCTGGCCGGAAGTAGAAAATAAGAAGTGATAGTAAAGATTTAAAATAAAATAAACTTTAGTAAAACTTAAGATCCTTACAAAGGAACGTTTTGTATGTGGAGATATTTGGTTGATGTACTGCAAACATTTTATTACACAATTTTATCAGATAAACCAAGAAAATAAATAATTAATTATATTACAATAATTATTAATTTTAAATATATTTTAGAGAAATCGATCAAAATAAAAACTGAAATTTTCCGGAAAATCTTGTTTGGAGACTATTTGGCGCCCCTCTGCGAACGGCGCCCGGGGCGTCATACACCCCCTTGCCTTCCCCCTCGCTACGCTACTGACTCTACCTGACTGTTCGTATTATGGAACAACAAACAAAATTCTGGTGCTTCGTAACGTCTCGTCTGTTATTGCAGCAATTATGTGAAAATAAAACAAAATAAATTCAAATGCAGAAACTAGACACATTATTTAAAAACCAGTTTGAAAATTATGCATGCTTTTGTCTCCCTTATAAAAAAATATGATGTGTACACCACATGACTTCCTTGTACGGAGTATTAAATTATATATATTTTTCCTTGCATTTTGTTTAAACTTATTGGATTGAATTAAATCTACTTCGCCGACAGCGCATAAACCACAATAGAATAAATGCATTCTTTAAAATTCACTCTATTTGTTTACTATAGCGACACTATGGCGCTAGGTTCCTTTAACAGTATTATATTTCGTTCATATTATAACTCAGAATGCACAAAATTTATATCATTTAAAGAATTATCTAATCGTTGCCACATGTTCTATTTAAATACTATAATAAAGCTAAAACGATGTATAAAAGAAATTAAGCAAACAAAACAAAAAAGAAACAGTTTCTCACAGACGATTGAGTATTTCACATTCAATTAATTCAGTTCTCACTTCGCGACAAGGAAAAAATACATAAAAACACAAAGTATCTGTATTAAAAATTACGAAGTAAATCTTAAACACTTATTTCGTCGAAAAAATTCCAGAAAGGATTAAGCATGATTCAATTCGCAATAATAAATGAAGGCGTTATCTTTGTTGTTGCCAAGCTTACTTTCTCTAGATTGGCAACAAATCTATTATTCTGTTGTTTCAAATGTAAACAAGCAATGGCCGACATGGCAAAAATTATTAGGCTTAGCGGCACTTAAAGAACTTTTAAATTGTTAATAGTTCTAAAAATATTGCATACAGATTTACTAAACGCATAAAAACCTCAACCGGAAGATAAGAACAGCATAATTCAATCATTTTTAAAGCAAAAAATATACAATTTACAAACATATAAGAGTAAAGAAACTGAGATCACTGAGAGAGTGGATATATACAGTGGATGGACAAAAACATCATCTGCTAAATCACAGCGCGGACGAAAGTGTGTCCTGAGTGACCGTGACAGACGATCATTAAGGGCAATTGTGACGAAAAATAAGAAGACCACAGCTGCAAAAGTTACTGCTGAAATGAATGTTGTGTTACCGAACCCTGTGAGTACCAAAACAATTAGAAGGGAGCTTCATAAACAGGGAATTGCTGGCCGTGCTGCAATTGAGAAGCCACTCATCAGTGATGCTAATGCCCGTACAAGGAAAAGGTGGTGTTTAAGTCATAAAGCCTGGACTATAGAGCAGTGGAAGCGAGTAATATGGTCTGGCGAGTCTTCTTTCACATTGTTTCCCACTTCTGGCCGAGTTTACGTCTGGAGAACGCCATCTCAAGCCTATAATACAGACTGCTTGTTGCCAAGAGTGAAACATGGCGGGGGTTCTGTTATGGTTTGGGCAGCCATATCGTGGTTCTCTGCTAGCCCCATGATAACTGTGTCAGGGCACATGACTGCCAAGACTTATGTGAACATTTTGGCCGATCAAGTTCATCCCATGGTACAAAATTTGTTCCCCGATGGTGATGGTGTCTTCCAAGACGACAAAGCCCCTGTTCACACAGCTCACATTGTCCAGGACTGGTTTTCTGAGCACGAGGATGAGTTGTCCCATCTCCCCTGGCCACCACAGTCAGCAGACCTGAATATTATCGAACCTTTGTGGTCTACATTGGAACGGAAAGTGAGTTCTCGTTATCCACCGCTAACATCGTTATCTGAACTTGCCACCGTTTTGCAGGAAGAATGGTATAATATTCCCTTGGCAGACATACAGGAACTGTATTTATCCATTCCGAGAAGACTGCAAGCTGTTTTGGATGCCAACGGGTTTCCTACACCATATTAAGCAAAGAAACATGTTTTTTTAAAGGTGTTTCCATATTTTTGTCCAACCCCTGTATATAAATATACTTATATACGTTTGGCGCGACCAATTGCAACCAAAATACGAGGTGCACATCTGCATGTTATAGTAGTCCTAATATACAAAATTTCAAAGTTCTGAGGCTACTCGTTTTTGAGTTATGCGAGACACCACGAACAGACGCCATGAAAAGTTCTCTTCAGAATTCATTTTAAAGCAGTTTTGTAATTTTTTTGGAGGAAAAGAGTCTTTTATTCTGTCCTTATGTACATATATCACCCCAAAACATCGTAAAATTGCATTCGAAAGCGGTCAAATTGATATTTTCGTTGAAATATGCTGCCTGAAACTTTTCGCAATTACAATACTTCCTTTTTACTTCGTACAAGGAAGTAAAAATATCCTTTATATAGTACATACATTTTCTTCTTTAAATATTTCCCTCAAAAGCCTTTTGCACAAAAAGACCATTTACTATCATATTTTAATTGTACCTTAAGTAATTTTATGAGAAGATGAAAAGTATGGATAAGTTAATAATAAGCACATATCTCAATTATTATGATCCCAACCTGGACAGTGGTTAGCAATGCTGACTGCCGTACTGGAGGGCCAGGTTTCGAATCCTCGAAAAGGCATGGATATTTGTAAATGTATAATGTATTTTCAGCATGAGGATACTCTAAATATGCGGCGAGCCAAAAGTTCTCTCGAGAGGTTAATGGTAAGGGAAGAGGGGTGGGAGATCCTCGGATCCTTTGCCCCGGGGTGCTTTCCTTAAAAATTATGGGTACACCGAGACAGCCGTTCCTTCGCAGCGAAAGGTCTGCGGGCAGAGACGATATACCGACTGGTTGTTGAGCTGGCTACCGCTTCTGGTCGGGAAACGTCTTTGACAGGTTGCACGCAACTTATCGCGAAGTTCTTTCGTGATGGAGAAGTGTGCCACCCTCCTGCGGACCGGCGTAGTAGTTCTCTTGTCCTTAGGGACCCCCTCGTCTTCGCAGACTACGTGTTCGCGCTAGACGGGGTTGAGAACTGAAAACTTTCACAGCGAGTCTGCGACCAGCTCGGCCCCGTGCCGTTGCTGGGCGTCCAGACCATAATAATGAAAATTGAAGCACGGGACCTTTTGAATCTGCGTCTAACGCAGGAAAAATAGCCTCTCGATGCCCACGAAGGCTCACCTCCCGGCGCTGATGCCGTGGAGGACGTAGTGGGTTTTGAACCGCTACCGAAAGCACGAGATAATGAATCTGTGCATATGAAATAAAAGAGGGAGCCGCCTGGACAACGGCTCCCAGCGCATTTTCCAAGGTGTGCGCTAAGAAATTGGTGGAGGCAAAATCGTACGGTAAGCTGCGCCCAAGATTCTAGACAACGACAAACGCAATCTTGACTCCTTCCGACGATGAATTTCGTGGGATAATCTTTCGAAACTGATATCTCAGAAAAAGAAAAGTATTAATAAATCAATAATTTTTTCTGAAAATAATTTTAAGCCTTTCATAGCACTAATTACGGCAAATTAATCTAGAAATATCTTTCTATGTGCATATCAGTTTCTACTGAGAATAAATAAGACTTATATTCTAAGCAAGGATCACTTCTAATTATTTAGTATTAATTCGATTCATTTTTAAGATTTTGCGCTAAATATCTCAGTTTTATCACATGAAAAGTTAGTCATTTGGCATTTGTTAAATGACATACACTAAGTTCAATTAAACTTAGCGGTAGGAAATATAAATATAATTAATTTGGAACTGAACTTAAATACTTAATGCAGGAATGGTCTCTTTTCCATGAAAAGTATCTTACACCGTCGAAAGAGAATTGAAAATTCCTACTCCAAAAGTAAAATCCTCTTAAGCATAAAACCACTTTCAAGATGGTAAAATATCACTTCGCGTGTCTGTCTGTAGAGATTTATTTTCTTCCAGGAATCTTTTCCTTCGTATGGGTTCTTCCCAATGCTTCGTCTGAGATAACAAAAAGATATACCCATTGTAGCAGATAGGATTAAAAGTTTGTTTTCGAAGCTTTGCTATAGAAAATTCTCGTTTTAAGGCCTCCGGAATTGTTTACCTATCTATCCTATTATTCCCTTCTGTTACTCTGGCAATTTCAATTTCAGATATGTACTTACTTTCAAACTTAAGAATCTTATTTGTGCAGCATTTCTGGCATCCGTTCTTAAAACAAGGGAAACGTTACGAGTATTATCATTCTCTTTGGGAATAACATACGTGGGATACCTAAAAGAATGAAGTCTCAACTCCACGAAAAAAAAGTGGTTTTTAATTATAAGGTCATTACCAAAGCTCAGTCTTATAATCGACGTGAATAAAATTCTCGTGGTTTGAGAAATTGCAGCAAAAAAACTGAAATATCATTAATATCATAAACAAGCTTTAAGTTGAAATGATCATGAAGATCGTCACTGTATGCTCATATCAAATTTAGTAAAATATCAACAAGTTTCAAACATTTATGTAGTTTTTATTCAGGACTTTAATTCAATCAAGGAAAACGACACAAGTCAATTTAAAAAACCGCAAGCCAAAAAAATCATAGTCTTTTGATAAAAAAAAGTATAATTCAAAAATACCTCTTTGTTTCTACTACTAGGCAAAATTGAGGATAACTCAATTACGATGTAATTAATTAATAACTTAACTACAACGTAATTGCAAATACGAATAATTTAATTAAAATCTAATTAATTACAATTACGTATGCTTGTAATTACAATGTAATTGTAAGAGCAATTACAATCAAAGAAATTGCATTTTAATTAAAAATCATCCAATTACAATGTAATTGTAATTATAAATCAGCCAATTACATTGTAATTATAAGTCTGGCAATTACAATGCAATTTGCATTGCAATGTAATTGTAACTGCAGTTGATGCAATTGCAATTATTTTCAACTGCAATGTAATTTAATTATAAATCGCACAATTACAACATATTTGTAGTTCCAGATAATTCAATTACAATATAATTGTAATTGCAGGATCTGTAATTACAATTACACTTACAATAAAATTATTAGCCGCAGTTATGATTATACTGTATATGTACACTGCGCAAAATATCTCGCGTTCTACTGGGCCCATTGACGAAATTCAGCTTGCATTTTGCATATCTTCTTAGGATACGTATTAGATTTATATATAGCAGTGTACTAATATAGGTATTTTGAGGCAATATCAGACATTTTCTGAAATGAGATGATAATTTTCCCCCATATTTCGATTCTAGGATTAAAATTATGCCAAACTGCCATGTTTTGTAAAAATCGCGCTAGTAGTTTTTAAAAAAGTAGCTCCCTCTCAAAATTTTAGCTTTTCAATGTTAATTGAATTTGGTATACATTTGTTAATATCTCTTTTTTTATCTGATTCTTCCTTTCTCATTTCGAAATTTAGGTAAATAAAATTCGCCCATTTTTTATGATTTATTTTTAAAATTTGTATTTTTAAATAATTTTTATAGATATTTCGAAAAAATTTGAAATAAATGAAACTTGTAAAATTCTTAACATCATCTTAAAGTAGATGTATTTCTAGGCGCACCTGCAAAAAATTATAGTTTTTTATTTAAAATTTTCTAAGATATACGTGAATTTACATATTGACGCGTTTTGAAATTTGGCGCATTTGTTATATGCGGTAGTAACGCACTTTGTTTAAAACTATTTGAAAGTATGAAAGATGGCATTTTTTCCGCTCGTCTACAATGAAAAAAAGAAAAACATAAATTTAAAAAAATTACGTTAAAATTATTTAAATTAATAATAATTTTTTAAATATCTAAATTTTAAGTTAGACAGATTTATGTCAAAAGATATTAAATGATGGTGCGTCAGTACACCAATAGCAGCCATCTCATATTAATTAAAATCGAACCTTTGTGCAATTAGAACCTGTGATTTTGTTTCTGAAAACTAGTTTCTATTTGTAAATTTAAAAATTCAATAAAAATAATAGAAAAATACCTGAAACTTTCAGATTTTCCATTACGCCCAGAGGGGTGATTTTTTTTAACGTTTTATGTGTTACCTTTATTCATTAAATAACATGTTCTTTGCACTTAAAATATAAAATTCAATTCAACAGCAATATCGCAAAATAATTTTTAAATGAACATATCATTAGAATTTCTGATACAGTCTCGCGCGCTGGAGTTCAATTTTTTTTTTTTTTTTTTTCGTACAGTGCTGCCATTGATCGCTTTGAAATGGTTGAGTTTCAGAAGTCAAACAACAAAAATCAGCGTTATATTTTCAAATTTTCGCAGAACTAGTTTCGATGGTTTTACCGAACCACCATCGTCAGCTGCAAAAGCGCAAATGGCTGCAAAAGCACGCAGCTGACGATGGTGGTTCGGTAAAACCATCGAAACTAGTCCTGTGAAAATTTGAAAATATAACACTGATTTTTGTTGTTTGACTTCTGAATTAGTATTCGTTCGGCGTGTTATTGTGTATTAATCGTTGAGTTTGTTAATCAAAAATTAGTTAAAGTATAACAAAATATGAAATCGATAGTAAAACAAATTTCAAATTCCAAATTAGGGCTTCCAGATGCCCCTATTTAGTGGAAGATTACGTTATTCAGAATTGGATGGCTCTAGGTACCGTTGTTTTACCATAGTGCGAGAAACATACATACATTTATGTATGTATGTTTCTCGCACATTTTATTTACATTCTTCATTATTTAAATTCCTTAAATATAACACAGGGCGCTAATATTCGGTGGCAACAATTTGAAAAGTGAACCCACATTTCAACGCAAAATGTCAAAACGAAATTAATAGTTCTTCCGGGTAAATTGCCCCTTTGAACTAAAAATAGAGTGCTAGAAATTGAGAAGTTCGCGAAGTGAATTATTTTTCGCCCAAGATAAATTTAGAATTTCTCCGTAAATTTCGCAACAAATATTACAAAATTTTATGTTTAGGCATAATTTGAGTCGTAGAACCGAAATATGGAAAAAAATTGACATGTCATATTAGATAAAGTCCGATTTCGTGTCAAAATACCAATCTTAAAACAATGCTCTATATAAATCTGATATACAGTGGTGCCTCGCATAAAGAACGCCTCGCACAGCGAATGCTGCACACAACGAACTTCATTTCATGATTCATACAATGAACTTCGTTTCACACAACGAAGTTGCCCGAGCTTCCACGACCGCTTCGCCCGAGCTTCCACGACTGCTTCGCCCGAGCTTCCACGATCGCTGCCGATGTATTGCATCCTTTCGCGTAAGACCACCATTTTCACCATTTTGACAAATAAGGATGCAATCAAATCAGCCAAAGTAGCCAAAGGAGTATCAAAACTATTTCATGAAAAACATAGGTCTTCAATCCACGAGGAAATTGAGAGGCTATTAGCGATTTGGATTAAGGACAGGCAGGTGAAAGGTGACGTAACAACCCAAGATATTATCTGTCACAAAGCCAAGAGAATTTATGACTATCTAAAGAAAAACGTCCCTGGAAGTAGCAGCAATCAAGATAATGAAGAAGAATTCAAAGCCAGCAGGGGGTGGTTTTTTAGATTTAAGAAAAGGTGTGGAATCCACAGCGTTAATATGCATGGTGAGGCTGGCAGTGCTGACAAAAAAGAAGCAGAAAAGTTCTCTATTAAAAAAATGTATTAAGGATGAAGGATACTGCCCACAACAAGTGTTCAATGCCGATGAAACGGGTCTTTTCTGGAAAAGAATGCCGAGCAGAACTTTCATTACAAAAGAGGAGAAGAAATTGCCGGGTCACAAAGCCATGAAGGACATACATGAAGGACAAGTTGTTAAAACGAATAAGGCATGTTTCAAATGTTTGTCCCCTGAATGTAATGCAAGAAATTGCTCAGTGAGAGATTGCTTCTGTGGCCAACCACATAATAAATTAATTCATTTTTCAAGACAAAGTAAAAATAAGCCTGATTGCAAGACTTCATCGAATGTCCTTGAACTGCAGACCGGAAATCAAATTGGTGAAAGTGCAGTTTTTTCCCCCACGCATGAGTCAAACGTGAATAAATCTGTCGTCGCCTCTAGTTTTGCGAAAGATAACGCAAAGAATGTTTTACAGAGTACAGTTCGAGCATTAATTAAAAATAACTGTTCGCAGTGGTACATTGGACTCAGGCACTCAGACATGTTTGTTAAGAAGCGCTTAGGATTAAAAAGCGAAAAAATAAATACATTAATCTCGTGTTTAAATGATTCGTCAATGGTAGTGAAAGGTCGCGTTACGAAAACAATCGCAAATAAAAATAGGAGTTTTGAGAAAGAGATAAATTTGCTTGTAGTAAAAAAAATTACAGATCTTATACCGCATCAGGTACTTAATGTAAATATTGAGGTTTCAGACTTAGTACCATTAGCTGATTACAGTTTTAACATTCCAGGGAACATTGATATGTTGTTAGGTGTAGAGGTATTTTATGAATTATTGAGACCGGGGAGATTTATGCACAAAATTCAAAATTGCTTTTACAAAATACAGTGTTTGGTTATATCGCCAGTGGAAGTGTAGATCAGGGAAATGAGTCTAAGATTCATTGCGGATTTATACGCGAAGAGGATTTAAATAAAACATTAAAAGGGTTTTGGGATATTGAAAATGTAGATGTAGAATTAAGCAAAAGTAAAGAAAATTCTATATGTGAGGAACATTTTGTGCGAACGCACTGGAGAAATGAGGAAGGTAGATACATGGTAAAAATGCCCCTTAAAGATGATCCTTCGTGTTTAGGTCAGTCTAGGGACATTGCTCTTAAAAAACTCAGATCGCTGTGGACTCGCTTGTTGAGAGATCCAAATTATCTCTCTCTGTATCGTGACTTCATTCATGAGTATATTCAACTAGGACATATGAAGGAAGTTAAAGAAGAGAAAGAGCCTGAAGTGGCATATTATGCAACACATCATGGAATATATAAACCAGAAAAAAACTAGTACTAAATTAAGAGTTGTGTTTAACTGTTGAAGTTTAACAACTAATGGTATTTCACTCAACTCTCTCCAGTATAACGGTGGAGTTATACAAAAAGATTTATTTTCGATAATGATCGGATTTCGAATTCACGTATATGACTTAACAGCCGATGTGAAAAAAAAATGTATAGGATGATTTTGATAGATGAAAGTCAACACAGCCTTTAAAGAATCCTATGGAGTGATAGTGCTAATGAGCCACCAAAGACCTATGAGGTGGTAACCGTTACGTATGGTATGGTACGGTCAGTGCTCCCTTCCTAGCACTGAGGACACTAAAACAGCTTTCACTAGACGAAGAGAGTAATTTTCCATTGGCAGTACCTGTGTTACGTGAAAATTTCTATATGGATGATGTGTTATGTGGAGCTTCGACATTAAAAGAGGCTAAGGAGTTACAACAGCAGCTGTTAAGTTAGAATATAGCGCCACCTATCGGATAGGGAGAGAAACTCTCACTTGGCCATCTGGAGTCGGCTGAGCAACATGCCAGAGCATGTATTAGAACTGAATTTAGTTAATAACTGTCAATAAGTTGTTGTAAATTAGTTAATTGTTTTGCTATATACATTAAGAATTTGGACTGTATTAGAAGATGAGGGGGAAAAATCTTGTAATAATTAAATCATTAATTAAAAAATAATAATACGACTCTATTAGATATATTAGTGTAAATGTAAGTATTATGTGATTTTCTAATGTATATTTTCTGTGTTTATGATACATTAATTTACAAAAATAATAATGTAAGACTTCAGTGCTGATGCAGTTTTGTGTAACAAGTTAAAAAATGAAAGGAAATGTATTAATAAGATAATTCGCCTTAGTAATTCAACTAAGTATAATAAGATGCACAAAAAAAAATTCTCCAATTAGTTCCTTAAAAATATGTTTATTGTAATTCAATGTAACTAGATATACTAATGTAAATATATTGTTTGTATGAAGTACAATGTACAATGAAAGTTTGTATGTATGTTCGAAGTAATTATGTTAATATTAATTTGCCATAATTCAACTTTTGTCAATAGGTCAATTTCTTTGTAATAATTGTATACTGTGTCTTTGAAATTGTATATTCAATACGTAAATCTAGTATTAATGTAAAATTACTATGTAAATGTCTTGATAGGCTAGCATCCGATGCGGGCCAACTAAATGCCCAGCGGGATACAGTAGTGCGGCGGAGCAACACCTGTAAAAGTCACTGACGAAGTTCTGGTGCTCCGTCCACTTTTCCCTGTCCCTGCTATACAGTCCACTCATTAGATTAGAATAGCACAGCAGCTTATATCGGTTTTGCAAAGAGCAGACATGCAGTTGCATAAATGGTGCGCAAATCATTCGGAACTTTCTCTAAACCGGGAAGAATACAGTTTCTCCGATCCAACTGAAACGAAAACCTTAGGCGTGTAAAGGAATCCAATAAAGGATTGCTTTTCCTTCATAGTTAAAGTACACCTAGTGTATCATATACTAAGAGATGTGTCTTATCGTCGATTTCCAGAATATTTGATCTTTTGGGTATTCTTGGTCCAGTTATAGCCAAAGCAAAGATTTTCATGCAGAAGCTGTGGCGTCTTAAAATTGATTGGAGTGATAGACTTCCTACTGCTGAAAATCAGGAATGGCATCAATTTCTGGTTACACTAGAGAGCATAAACAGTATCGATATTGACAGACGTATAGTGATTGACCAAGCTAAAACAGTTGAGATCCATGGTTTTGCCGACGCTTCTGAATGTTGTTTCGGAGCAGCAGTTTATTGCAAGTCCATCGATTCTTCTGGGAGAACATTGGTAAAATTAATCTCGAGTAAATCAAGAGTTGCTCCTCTTAAAAGCCTAACGATTCCCAGGCTTGAGCTATGTGCAGCTGTCTTATTATCAAAGTTGGTGAAAAAAATCCTTATCGCCTTGACATTAGAAGTGACTCAAGTCTACTTATGGACAGATTCAATGATAGTTCTCGCATGGATACAAAAGAAACCTATGGACCTTAAGACGTTTGTTCAACATAGAGTGGCCAAAATTCAAGAACTTTCATCTGTTCAACAGTGCCATCATGTGACATCGGATCAGAATCCGGCGGATCTCCTATCACGGGGTGTAGATCTTGATAAGCTAATGCATCACAAATTGTGGTGGTGTGGTCCAGCGTTTCTGGTGGACAGTGACTATTCAACTCGGACAGTAACTAACTATCTCGGATAAAAGTGAGGAGTTCAGTGCCGAACTCAAAACCCCATATCATAAAGACTCTAAAGACACTTAACCAGTGTTGAATGTGACTGTGAATAATTTTTTACATAATTTACTTAAATTAAGTAATAATTATATAATTATTTTACGTACTGTTAGTTATATTTTCAGGTTCGTGAATAATTTGAAAAAGCCCTTAGACAGATTGTCGGGACCATTTAGTGTACAGGAAATAACCAAAGCAGAATTGTTCCTGATAAGAGTAACTCAAAGTGAATGCTTTGGTGAAGATATCCGCCAATTAATAAGGCACGGAATTGTCTTACATAAAAGTAAGTTAAAGAATCTGAATCCCTTCCTGGATTCTGATTTAGTTCTCAGAGTAGGAGGCCGTTTAGGTAAGACAAATCTTACTTATTTTGCAAAACATCCGGCAATATTACTTAAAGTTCACAAATTTACGTTATTAGTTATTGAAAATTGTCACAAAAGATTTTTGCATGTGGGTGCAACCGCATTATTAAGTCGCGTGCGCGAAAAGCTCCGGCCATTAAATGGTCGTTCTATTTGTCGTAAAGTTGTACATGATTGTATTGTATTGTTTTAAAAACAAACCAGTTGTGTGTAAACAAATAATGGGAAGTCTCCCATCAGACAGAGTTGTACCAGATTATCCTTTTAATTGTAAGATATCGTAACCAAAGAAAAGGAATTTTACATAAAATTTATGTTTGCATATTTTTATGTTTTGTGTCGAAGGCAGTGCATATCGAAATGGTGACGGATCTAACTTCCGAAGCCTTTATAACTACGTTAAAGAGATTTATATCTCGTAGGTGTAAATGCGCAAAATTATATTCGGACAATGCCACAAATTTCACTGGTGCCAACAAAGAAATAAAAAGATTTCATAGCCTAATTAAAATCCCAAATGAAACTTTAGCTCATTATTTATCGGCTGAGAATTTTAAATGGAAATTCATACCACCCGGGACACCCAATTTCGGAGGCCTTTGGGAAGCTGCAATTAAGTCATTTAAATACCATTTTAAAAAAGTTGTAGGCAGCGCAAATTTAACGTATGAGGAGTTTTTAACCGTAATCGTACAGATTGAAGGAATTTTAAATTCAAGACCTCTGTGTCTGTTAATAGCTAACGAAGATGATTTTGGAGTTTTAACTCCTGCGCATTTTTTGATAAATAGATCAATAAATTCAGTTATTGAACCTGATTTAACCAATTTAAATGAAAATCGACTTAAGAATGGCAGTGAATAACAAGAATCGTGTAGTTGATTTGAAAAAAATGGCACCATAGTTACTTAAATGAACTGCAACAACGAAATAAATGGAGATTTGAAAAAGATAATATTCACATAGGAGACTTAGTGTTATTGGTAGAGGATAATGTACCTACTCACAAATGGGTTGTAGGTCGAATAATTGATGTGTATTATGGTGACGATAAAGAAATTCCGGTCGTTAAAATTAAAACTAAAGCAAGGTGCATTCAAAAGATGTTTTTCCAAAATGTGTGTTTTACCTGTGCCTGAATGAAAAATGTTATATATTAAGTGTATAAGAGATATCGTTTTACATTGTGTATATGTTAACTTTTAATGAGAATTATTTCTTCTGTTATGTATTGTATTATGGCTAAGTACTATGTTACATAGTTATGTTACTGAAGTGTTATAGTGTTATAATTTGTAAAGTACTGTGAAATGTCTCATATAGTTTAGTGTTTGAATGTTTTATAAACATTTCAATGCCGGGGGGGGGGCATGTTTGCGCATGCTCTAATAGCAGCAGCGCCCTCGAGCGGAGAGCGGCAGAGATGAGATGAAGAGAGTGGCGGAGAACCGCTATGTGAATGATATGTGAACTCAGTTAGAAGTTATCAATAAACAGTTATAGCTCTGAAAGAGTAAATGTGATTATTTCGTGTAAGAGTATCCTTAACACGCGGTTTCGTCAATCGGCCCGGTAAGAACGGGAGATTTTGTATGTGTGTGTGTGCAGTGTACATTTAGCTAGATTCCCAGTGCAATTGCAAATAAATTTGCTATTACTGGTGCTTTATTATTATTCCCGGGAAACTACTTTCAAAATGACTTTCAAGTCCTCCATAGACACGATCTCAGCAGTTGTTCAGAATACTGTCTTTCGGCAAAGAATAAAATCATTAATTTATCTTTAAAATTTAAACAGTCTTTCATTAACTGAACAAAGTTGTTAATTCATTGCAGTTAATTTTATTGTTAAAATTGTAACTAATGAAGCCATATCTGCAGTTGTAACATAATGGCATTTAGAATTACAGTATAACTGCAAACGCTATTTATTTCTTAGCTTAGCAGTAAGCAAGTAATTAAAACATTTTCTTGAATAGGATCCGGTTTGAATTCCGGCGAAAAATCTAGATGTTTGGGTACCTTTTTCGGTTTCATTCCATGAATATAAACCAGTTTCCGTTCGAAAGTATGTCAAGAGGAAACCTTTACCCGTATATACTTTGTCGCGCTTAGTTAAATAAATCCTAATCTACTTGTATTTTTGCCTGCTAAATGTAAGCGTATTCATTTTATCCAAAATATTTCCTGCATAAGAAATTCGCTGGGAGCAAAAGTTACTTTAACAATTTTTTGGAAATAAGCTTTGTATTTAACAAAGGCCTAATTTATAGTTAATACCATTACTAGAAGTTGCAGTTCACGCATTATTTAAACAGGATGGTCTCAGAAAAATGGCCAGCAACTGTCATAGTCAGTGATTTCTTCTTAACAATACGATACTTGTTATTTTTACCTGATGCTATGGAAAATAGTTCGGTCAAGTACATTCACTTGTAAAAAAAGCCCTTATTTTTTAACTGTTTATTAAAAATATAGACTATATTTAAAAAAGTCTATTAGATAGTTAATAATACCACTGCAAGTTGAAATTTACTCAGTAATTACGCAGGAATGTTCTCGGATAGAAAATAATTCCATTTTTCTGCCTGCTGCTGTCATCTTCAAAAACTTCTTTTTAATAACAGCATAGTTATTTATTTCTACCTGAAGTTATCACAACTAGTTCGGGCAGAAGCATCCACCAGTGAAAAAAAATATTTTAACTATTTACTGAAAATATGAGTTACATTTAATAAAAGCCTACCTATTTCACAATTAATATCACAAGTTGGTGTTAGCTCAATAATTATGCAGGATGGTCTCAGATAGAATATAACGCAATTTTTCTGCATGCAACGTCCAAAAGCAACCGAGCAGTAAGAACTCTGACATTATTATTTTAAACCTAGTTTAAATCTCGGCAAACGGGCTGGCTGGATTCGCCTTTTCATGGCTTTCGCTACTGTAATATAAAAAACCAGCCGATTTCCCTTAGAAAGTTCTCAAAAGTATTTCTCTCCTTAGGCAGATAGGAGCAGTTTCCCTTAGAAAATCCTCCACGAAGGCATCCCTCCTCTTAGGCAGATAGCCCTCGAGGCTTTGCCATAATCACACACACACACCCTTAGGCAGATAGATAGCTTTTGTGTCAGTGCTTTGCCACAATTCATATAAACTAACCTTCTGCCGAAACAGAAATTTACTGAAAATATGTGTAGTATTTAATAAAGGATTAATTAATGACTTATGTTGCCATTATGATATGCAGTACGTGGAGAAATTAAGCAGGATGATTCCAAATGGAACATACTAATAATTTTTTTATACGCGATTATCGCTTTTTATTATTTAACAAAGTGTGCTAACCATTTCGGATGTCTTTTACAACCATTTCGGATATTTGCAATTAGATTATATAATTGAATTATACAATTACATTTCAATTGTGATTAGATTTCACAATAACTATGAAATTGTAGATTATACAATTACTTTGTAACTATAATTACAGTGTAACTGAAATTACATTATAGTTGTAACTAGATTTCACAATTAAAAAGTTACTGTATAATGTAATTGCAATCGCATGCTTTAATTATAATTGCAGTGTAATTTTCATTGTAAATGCAAATGCATTTGCCCAACTTTGAGTGTAACTGATTCGAAGAAGAAATGTTGTTAAGTAAATTAATATGATGGGAATTCTAGGTGACAAAGGTGGAGGAAAACTGATCGTTTAGATCAGATGTCTCTAGCCATCGTCAGGTTAACAGGCATAGTCTCACGACCATCCCTACAGTGAGAATAACACTATGGGATGAGATGTCACACTAAATTTTATCACTTGAACGACCATGAAAGTAGAAATATTTCCATGAATATGGTTGTATTGTAAATGAAGCAGTGTACAGAAGAAATCCTTCGTCAACGGAGCATTGTAAATAGAGGATAGAGGATATTTGCTTTTGTTGCGGAATATGGAATTCCATCAGTGTTAATCATTATTTGTTGTTCATTGCGTTATCCTACCATAATAAGTATATACTATAGTTTTGACAATATCATAATACTCGCATAGTAATTCAGTATCTAGAAATACGTTGCCCTTTCTTTACGAAATCAGATAATTATGTCATAAATATAACAAAGAGAAATAACGAGCAATAGTAATCGCGATAAAGTAAGCCATTTCGCAGTACGAAGGTTAAATAAAAGTACAAATGAAGAGCTGCACAAATGAAAATGATAAAAAAAATAAATGTGTGCCTATGTGAAAACAATAGGGAAAAATTCGAGAATGTTCTTGCTAATTGATGGCAACAAATTCATTGTCTCCATTTGTTGACCGAAAAGAGAACGAAAAGCAACTAAGAAATAAATTCTTGAAAAGCTGGGTATAAAGGTGACTTGCTTTATAGCCAGAATTTGAAACAGAACCGAATATTTTTACAGACGCGAAACGGTTTAAGGAAATTTAATTCGCCCGTGGAAGATGTTTTTGAATAACTTTTCCAACAGCCAAAACTATAATAAAAATAAAGACTTTAAACTTGTGCACATATGTTTGAATGAAAATACTATAATCCTTGATAAAAACAATGACTAAAAAAATTTTAGCGCATAAGAAAGGAAAATGTATGAGAATATTGTGAAAGTTAGAGATAGAGCTATGTAGGAATTCAAACAGCTTTAAAATGCCGTAGACATGTATTATGGTAATAAATTTAATTTTTGGATCCCTGACAGATATGATTTTTTGCTACGCAATTTCTTTCTCACAAAAAATAAAAAATGATAAATTAAAATCAATAAGCAAAAGATAGATCTATCTGGATAATAATGGCTAACTTCATTTCTGAGACGTAATCTTGACAAATAAAGTCCAAGATGTTTTCTGCTAATCCGAAGTATAACAGCTAGATCTTAGAAGTAAGACAATCTTATCAAACGCAGAAAGATTGTCATTTTTTCTAAAACGAAAGATTTAGTAAGTATTATTGGTAAAACTAAGCATAACACATAGATAAAAAAAACAGAAAGCTGACAATATTCTTTCGTATTGCTCCAAAAGAAACCATTTTAATCTGTTTCGGGGGAGCAGATTTTGTAAGAAATGAGAGGTTTCTTTCATTCTTGTTTTATATATATATATATATATAAAGTTTTGAATCACTCTTTACAAATAGAATTTCACTCAAAATAATAATGTATCATTTATTATTTACATTACTTTATGAATAGAAAATGCTATAGAGGACTAAAAGATAACAAACACTTTTGCCTAGTCAGCTACATTATGTATTTATTAAAAGCGAAGTGGCAGCATAATGAAGGGCTATTCACAAACGCAATAAAAGCGAGGGCAATTTCAACATTTTTTCAATACGAAATTCTACATGTCGTACCTATTAAGAATAACATTTACGTTCTTGTGCTGCACATCTCCTAAGAGATTTAAATTTTTGAACGTAAACTCTACACATGCATACTTGTACTTGTAAACATTGTGTATAGTTATTTTTGTGTCTATTTGAAGTTCTTGTTTATATATCCATTTTTATCTCTATTATAACTTTAATTTTATTCTAATCCATTAGGACCTGGTTTTATCTCTCAAACCGAGGATAAAATGTTCTCCTCTCTTCCATATTTGTTATATTTTCTCTTCTGGAAATTTCACTTGATGTATTTTTACGTGAAGTTCTCTAAGGACAACATTTTTCTTCAGCCTGACCCATTGCAAAATCCGCAATATCGCGGAGTAACGTTACCGATACCGATAGATGTCTCGGATATGCAATAAGATTGATTGTGAAACAAGTCATCTGACAGCTAAAGATATTCAATAACGTACTAAATCACACATTAGAAAGATTCAAGTCTTAAAATATGTGGGATTCTCACTTGTGTATTTCTCAGATCCTGTAGAAAGTGAAGAATCTTAGGAACTGCTAAGCGAATAATCGCTTAAGTTCGTGTGACAAGAAACAACAAGATGGAAGGGTAATAAGATTTAACAGAACTCCGTCTTGGAGTGTACAATAAAAGCCGACACTTGGGCTTGAACTTAAGAGGCTAAGAAATAAACTAAAACTAATTTTAAACTAAAAGAGATATAGCCGAAGCTATCAAAGTTTTAATGCAGTTGGCCTCTTAAACACAAGATGACTGCGAAGCTATCAAGGGCCTGAGTACGGCCGAGCGTAATAACAGCTTTGAGAGAGAGTAGCTAAAAGACAGACGCGCGCAAATCAGAAACTCTGATTTTCTCTAACTCAGCAAGTAGAACTTCGCGGTTCAATACCGCTCTTCCTCATTATGTATTCAGAATGATTCTAAAACTACGTTCTGGCCGGAAGTAGTAAGTTGAAGTTAAGAATGTGACAGGAAATTAACTTTAATTTAAAATTAACATAATACTTACAAATGAAACTGACAAATAAATGTAATAGCATAGTTAAAATATTTTTGAAAATTAATGACATTAAAAATCTTCGAAAGTAAAAAATGATTTATTTTTTTCATCGCATAAGAGGAACGACACTTTCGGGAAGTAGTTTCTAAGAGGAACTGAATGGTATTCATATTAAACATGCGAAAAATTACTGAAGTGTCCGTGCAGTTAGTCCATTCGACAGAATTCAAACGTAAGTCGATCAATCATTTTTCACCGATATTACTAAAGCGACCAAATCTTTTAACGGACTCCGTTTTATACAAAGAGCATTTACCATATTAAACAATTTTTCTACAGCTCCTGAAATTAAATAATGGTTAAATTCTACACTTGGCTTAAAGAAAAATTTAAGGAAAAAGTCTCATTGCATTTTAAGAAATAAAAGAGCAGTTTCGCTTTCTCAGAAGAAAAATGCTGTAGTTGAAATTAGACTTTTATTAATTTCCAAAATTATTTACAGATCTGCTATCACTAAACTCTTTCACTGGCTTTCCTGTTCATACTCATATGTCCATTAAACTTTCAGAAAATAGTATCAGTAAATGAAAATAATTAAATAGTTATAACGTTTCCTGTAATCGCTTTTTAACAGATCACATTTTGGCACGTATATCTCTTCTTGCTTAAAACATTGCATTATTTCCGAAAACGTGACTCTTTCTTTATTGCTAATCCATGTATTTATTTATCTGTACTTTATCACACGTTTTCTCTCACTTATAATCGTTCACGTAAGAACAACCTTATTACTGAGACTCATATTATTTTAGATTCATATATATGTTCTGCATACACTTTTATTCTAAAGGTTAGAGTAAAATAATTTAGGTCAATTCTTTTTAAAATATAACAAATTATTTTTCAAAAAAAATGCATCGGAGCATGCGTAATTGCTCTAACGCTCTTGGCATTTCTTTGTAGAATACCTCTTTTGTATCTGCTATTGACCCACCAACATATCATTTTGGATAGTTTCAGTTATGTCAAGACATTAACACCGAAGAACCATTGTGGCATGATAGAAAATTTACTTCTGGTCGAAGAAACCCAACCTTCTTTATTCAAATGCCCTTTGTTCAAAGTGCGATATCACACCGAATAGTCGAAAGATGCTTTCATTATGATATCACTTCATACATTTGTTTTGAAGAAAGTACGCTAACGCCTCCTACCAGCCAAACTCTTTTAATGTAAATTCCACGCATGTGGCGTAACTTTCCTGAAAATATTTGGAAAACAACAGTTCGAAAGTATCATTTAAGTTTCTAATCAGCTATTTTATGATAAATTCAAATGAAATGTAAAGAAAGAGATAATGTAAATTGAAGTAATGTATCATGTTTTGAATTTTTCGACTGAAGTCTTTTTATGATTTAAGTCTTTTTTTTTAACTTCTTTTTTCAGTATTCCTCAGCAGAATGCAAATTGGATTTTTATGTATTTAAGCTGGGAGTTTTGAATCTTTAGATTAGAGCTTCTGGCAACCGTGTTTTGATGTTAGTCTTTCTCGCCAGCCCTCTTTGCTGAAAGAATACTCCTGCTATTCGGGGTTTTATAATACACGCCGGTAAAATTCTTAGCCAGTTTAATTTAATCTGTTCTATGTGTAGCCATTAACTGAGTTTCCACGTCTGAATTTAACTCTTCTTATGTTACTCTAAATAGTCACAAATAGCTGAAATTTGTTCTGTTCAGTTTTATACTAAAATAAAAAGGTTATTTAAACCATCTTCAGCATTTTGCGAGTTGTTTAAGCGATAGCTTGTTATTTGTCTAGTATAGTCTGCGGAACTCCGCTTCCAGTTATAAAAAGAAAAGCTACAAGCGATTTCTTTGAGACAGTCAATTTTACTTCCTTGTACGAAGTAAAGGACGTATCGTAATAGCAAAAATTTTCGGGCATCATATTTCAACGAAAATATACATTTTGACCGCTATCGATGTTTTTGCGTGACATCGGTACGTAAGAACAATAAGGGACTCTTTTTCACAGAACAGGTTGCAAAACGAATTTAAAATAGATTCTGAAGATATTTTTCGTGACGTCTGTACGTACGTATGTATGTATTTCGCATAACCCAAAAACGAGTATCCTCAAAACTTTGAAATTTTGTATATAGGACTGCTATAACATGTCCTCCCTTTGACCTCCCTTCTTAGTTGCAATCGGCCGCAATGTATATATATATCCACTCTGTTACTCGGCTCCGTGAGCTCAGTTTTTTTTTTTTTTTTTTTTTTTTAATATTTTGGTAAATTACGTATTTTTTGTTATTACTGAATTATCTTGTTCTTACCTTCCTGTTAAATTTTTCATGCCTTTAATTAATCTGCATGCAATAGTTGTAGAATTATCAACAATTTTGTTTAATTTCGGCTAAGCCTAATTTTTTTACCATGGCTACCATATTTGTTAACATTTGAAACTTCGCAGTATTAGTGAGTTATGTTAGCTTCTGCACCTTCACTATCTTTTTGCCCAGTGGGACCAAAAGTAAACTTTCAGCTTTGTGCTTTGAAAAATCTGCCTTCTAATTGTTTTGAGTGTATTTAGTGTTTTATATTAGTATTTAGTGTATTAGTATTAGAGTGTATTTAGTTTTATATTTTTCAATTTTTTATGAAGATGTTTTGAGATTTTATGTATTTTTGCCTTGCCGTTAAGCGAGAACTGAATTAATTGAATGAGAACTATATCTCGTATGAAATTCGAGAAAATAAGTTTAAATAAAATGCAGCAAAAAATGCGTATAATTTAGTATTCCGTGCAAGGAAGTCAGGTGGAGTACACATCAGATTTTTTAAAAAATATGATAATCAATTTCCGAACGGATTCTGCTCCGAGTCATTCTGAATACTCTAAGCCCTTTTGTCTATCAATAGTACTGCATATTTCGGCTTCAAGATATCTTCCTAAAACAATCACATATACCATCTATAATGAATTCTTTTCTATAGATTGCTCTGATGTCCTTTATCGAACTTTTAGATGATATTTAGAATTTGCAAAAAATAGCGAACTAGAAGTATCCAAAGTAATTAACTCTGAGAACAAACACAGCAATTAAAATCTGAAACAATATGATTTTACGATTTACTTTAAGAAATACGGTACATAAAATTCAGCAGTTCTACCTGTTGAAAACTTTTATTTTGTAAGTCCGTTATAAAACCAACATTATTTTATGATGTTGTTATTAAGTTATAAATTAGTTAATTTTAACAACTGATGAAAAAAACTTATATGTTATGGAGAAATATGTATTATACTCAGCAAGTTCATTCTTCTCAAAAATTCTGCTCTAATATGCTTCTCACACGCGCCGAGGATAAGCATCGTGACAGCCATAATCTTTCGGAGTTCAAATGAAACCAATCAGAATTCAAGGACGCAGCCTTGCAGGCAATGTCCTCTCTCCAATTAATTTCATCCCGCATGCCTATGCAGCAAGAAATTTCACAAGCTTATAGAAGGAAATCAATTCGTGGATGACATGGATCCCGAAGAGGGCCCTCATTGTATCTAATTATAGCTTACTGCTTTTCACAGTTTCATTTATTAGGGGTATTAAGCGGTTATTGACTACCCGATGAAGCTTCATTGTAAGGGATTGCGAAATAGGTCATTACAAACAATCTATAGGATCTTTCTAGAAGATGAAAGTACAGAAATATCGTCACAAGTTTATTATGATACAATTTTAATACATTATAGCCATTTTAAAAGTATGACACTAAATCTTTTAGAGAATATTAGAAGAATAATAGTGATCACGAAAATCTAAACTTAGATTCTGAATTAAAACTTGAATATATATATATATATATATATCGAACAAAGATTCATGCATTATTAAAAGAAATCATTCCCTTGTGGTGTATAAATACATAAAACGATCGTTTTATTTTACATTAAATAAGATAATTTAAAATATCCTCAGCATCGTAATAAATTTAATTTATACTAGATTAGTAATCTTCTGTGTACGTTGGAGAAATTAATAATTTTCCAAAAACCATTAAAGAGAATCTATCGAAATGTTTTTAGTTTAAAACTACCATTCTGATCAAATATCAGGTCTTTTCCCTTGATAGATACAAGTGGCGTGCCGTCAGTGGACAAGCGTAATTCTTCATCAATGGGACATCGAGGGATAAGAGGTTTTCCGAATGATTAAATATATATTTTAGAAGCAAGAAAGATGAAAAATTAGCAACCGCATTCGCCAGAATTGAACCACGGAGCTCTGGAATACCGGCCCAGCGTGCAGAACCACTACACCACAAAGGCAGGCTAAGAAGGTGGGAGAAATACCTTATGATATTATTATATTTTGTGATGCCATCTGTAGAAATTTCAGCAAGCAATGTCCATTGGTTCTGTTTTCCCCATATATCGGCCAGAATTGAATCAATAATATCGAAAACCATGAAGTTTATTTAAAATTAAAACGCATACGCATTTTATGTTCCAGAGAAATAAAATTAAGCAACTATTAAAAGTTGCCATATATATATTTGTATTATCAAATGAAAGTTACAAACTTTTTTGGTGTTGTTGTATATAAAATGAAGTTTCATCACGTCATGTGCTAACAAAAATTAACATTGCTCGGTAAGTCTGCAATCCTACATCAGATTACTACCACGTAATTTTCTTGCTCTGCGGTGTCGTTTTCATCTTCGTCCTCCCTATCCTCACCATCATCTTTTCTCCGTTCCCAATTACGTATCCGAGTATTTCGCACTTTTCTTGAGGAAGTGTGACGAGGACAGAGTGAGAGAGGGAAGATGGCTTTCGACCACGGTGGTGAACCAAATGGAATTATATGCAGTCACATTGGGGAAATCTACTAAGTTACAATGTTGAATATTATGTATTAATAGCAGAGTCTTTATTTTACAAAGTCTTTGTTGTCTAAAGTTTGTTTATGTTAATACACATTCTGAGTACCTGAAACAAACTCTACATTTATACTTCTTGCTAAATGAAATCAAGCCTTATAGTTCTACGATAAAATTACCAATAGGATTACTTAGCTTGTTAAGGATTACTTAGCTTACTAAGCGTTATCCTGATTGCCTGTTTTAAAGTCTGATCATTTCGAACATAATGTTATTCACAGTGCTTTATGCTTACTCAGTATCTTAAAATTTTTTCAGTTTTACTAAGGACTATACTATGTTTTAGTGTGTTGGACGTCAACGTTACCCAGGTAGAGTTACGCTCGTTTCTTTAAGTGCTAGATTTTTGTATTAACCTAATGAAAGTAATAATGGTTCATGTCACCTTCCTTTCCGCACTCGTAGAAGGGATTATCCTTAAAAGTCTAAATCTGTTGAGTTATACTGGGAATGGCTCATGACCTGTTCGAGAATTTTATTAGGCTAGCACGGTGCGTCTTAATTTCCATGTTAATTTTTGGCAATAAGGGAAATGTTCATCGTCCTAGCTCTGCCTCTGACCACCTACTTTGCCAGTTTTATAGAGCGCTTATCAAAGTTGCTCTTTTAATGTGAGACCAAGGAAGTTGAGTAGGTTGTTCAAGTAATTCCGCGCCGTTAGCTGCCAGCTTGGCCAGAAGGTCCGCTGCTTCTTTGCCTTTAATCTCTGTATGAGCGGGATCCTATTTTAGAGTGGGTCTTTGTCAGATAGGCATAGCCAGAAGCTGTTTTCGAATTCGGTATACCAAGGGATTCCTGCTGTTTTGTCCTCGATGGTCGTCAGACTTCACTCTAAATCGCTAAGTATGGAGAATTTCTTCTGCTAATATGTGTTAGTGTGCCCAATTGCAGCGCTGACCGCTAGAAGCTCTGCTTTGTGTACCGAACTGTTCAATCGTAGTTTCCTCTTCCACTCTAATATTACAGTACCATTTTCCAGTCTACAGAAGGCGCTGCCTGAGCCGTTCTCCGTTTCGGAGGTCTGTAAAAAGGTTTTTGTTGCTACTTTGAACTAGTTTGTCGTTTATGCTGATGCTGTCGGAAAGATTCAAAGCAGCTGGATGAAAATTTTTGCAGATGTTATGACGGGGGACAGAATTGTCTATCACATTCACTCTAGCTTGTTCCACTTTTTCATTAACAGTAAACTTCTCCGAAAAAACAACTAAATCTAAGATGTCGGGCATGGATGCCGGACGTCTCTTAAAACTAAAAAAAAAAATCCTCTCTGGATTCGTCATCTAGGAGCATGATTACAGGCAACAATATATATCAACATATGTAACATGTATTCTTTACATCTTTCCATGCTAGGGACAAAGTAAATATGGCGTCTTTCAATGCGAATTGTTTAAAAAAATAATGAATATTACCTTTAACGTTCACACATTGTGACGATTGTGGAAGAGGATGTTCATTACATAGAAAAGTGTTGCCAAGTTTTTAGCCTATTGCATGCTGTTTTATCCACAAATCTACATTTCTGATTGTACACTGGGGAAATAAATTAAGAGAATTTGCATATTTTATCTAATTGCATGAAAAGAACTGAACTGAAGGAAAAACCACTGCTTCTAGATAAAAATGCAAATCTTGTACGGCAAGTACGTAAGCGTACACGTGTGTGTACGCGGATCCAGCAGAAAAAAGGCTTTATAAGCGCGTGGAGGGTAAGACAAATTGCGTTCGCTAGCACATTCGGCGAATTTCTTGGTGTTATCTTGCAGCAATCGGTTAAATTCACATCAGAACAGTAAAAATGAGTAACCACCAACGTTAAGATGGTGGAATGAGGTGGCGAATCGTAGGGAGCTAAAGGTAGGCCAGTCGCAAGTCCAGATATGCAGAGAGTTAAATTTAACGCCCAGCGTCGTGTGTAACAACATATGGAAACAGTTCCAGGCTACTGGATCCATCGAGATAAAGCCTGGACAAGGTCGTCCAAGACCCACAACGGTCCGATTAGCATGGTACAGGCAGCATAATGATCGGAGTACAGAGCAATGGGCAACCATTCTGTTCACTGACGAGTCCCGTTTTAGCCTAAACATCGATTCTCGCCGTATTTTCCATATGGAGAAAACCTGGGACCCGCTATTTACCCTCCAATGTCCGCGAAATCAGCAATTATGGCGGTGGCGGTGTAATTGTCTGGGCAGGCCTCATGTTGGATGGCCTCACCCGTCTCCACGTCTTTGACAGAGGCTCTGTGACTGGTGTGAGGTATAGGGATGAGGTCTTGAAGCCCTATGTTCGCCTTTACGGGGGTGCAGTGAGCCCCAAGTTCATCTTACAGGACGATAACGCGAGGCCACATAGAGCTCTTCTGGTCGACGAATTTCTCGAGAGTGAGGATATTCACCGGATGGATTGGCCAGTCAGGTCTCCAGACCTCAACCCTATACAGCATGGCTGGAACGCTCTGGGGGAGGCAACAGTAAGTCGTATCCCCCTCCGAGAACCATCCAGGAACTGAAAACAGCGTTGCTGAATGAGTGGAACCAGTTGCCACAGGCACTGATAAACTGCCTTATTTCTAGTATGAAATCACGCTGCGAGGCCAGTATGGCTGTAAAAGAGGACCGTACCTCCTATTAACCCATTTCTTTTTGTGTCTTCTGCAACCGCAGTTTCATACCTTGAGACTCCCATGAGTGTTACACACGAACATGTGTGTCTATTATACCTGTTAAATGTTTATTTTTTTTTATATTATATCAACCTATGTTCACACCAAATTTTATTAAATTCTGTCCAGTAGTTCTGGAGATCGTAGTTCAAACATGAAAATTCTCTTAATTTATTTCACCAGTGTACTTTACACCTTAAAATGAGTACCATTATTTCTATATTCGCTGTTAACTGGGTACTGGTTAAGCCCATTATTTCTATATTCGCTGTTAACTGGGTACTGGTTAAGCCTGGTGCTATTTGTGATCAGCTATCAGTATCATAACCTATAATCTCGACCGCTTGTGTAGCTTATTTTGGGAATAACGTATTTTTTAAGAAATTAAAAAAAAGAAATAAAAATCTGAAAAGTTTCAGATTTTAACGGTCGACCAAAAGTGTTTGTTAGATTTTTTTACGCTCTCGCTGAGCTCGCAGTCTACTAGATTGCGTTATACACTCCTAACATTTTTTGTTCGTCTGTCTTTTAGCTTTTTTACTAAGCATCATTTTCTTCACAGTTACGCCATATACAAATTCAACAGCAAAATTACAAAATTTTAAAAGCAGCATAAAAATATACGTTTAGAATTTCCGATACAGCGTTAAGTGTTGGCAAAAATTTTTCTGTTTTTTTCAGTCTTTTCTTAGTTTATCATATCAATGTTTAGTTTTCTTACTGAGATGGCTTTACAAAACACTTTTAAGTCTTTTTATTATTAACGTTTTGAGTGTTTATTTTATTAAATATCACATTCTTGGCGCTTGCACCACATAAATTAGATTCAACAGCAAAATCACAAAATAATTAAAAACAGCATATCTTTAAAACTTCCGATAGACAGTCTCACGCGCTGGAGATAAAATGTTTTAATCCGCTTAGTGTTGCAACTGCTCGCTTTGATATCGTTTAGTTTATTAATAAAAAAATTCGGCAGAGTTTTGCAAAATCTGAAACAGATAATAAAACAAATTCAAAATTCAATTCGGTCTTCCAGGTGCTCATGTTCGGTAAGAGGACTAGAAGGAATTGGAAGGCTCTCGGTACCGTTGTTTTTTCTCAATGCAACAAATATGTATACATTTATGTAGATTCTTTATAATTTAATTTTTTTAATATAATACAGGGTGATAATACTTATGGACTAATATATAATATAATATACTAGCATTTCATTCGGGACAAACATCTCTTTTGGGCTAATAAGGATAAATCACGGATGCACTCCATGTGTTCTCATTTGTTCAAGCATTAACCATTATACCCGTCATTTCGAAATGGAATATTATTTAATTAACGATATGAAAACTAAGATGGAATTATTTTTTGGAATGTTTTTCGCTTGCCCTCGTGTTCCTGTTTAGATAAAATATTTTTCACTAATTATTTTTAGGACACAATTCAGATTTAAAAAAATTATCTATTTTTTATGGTACGATTATTTTTACTTCTCTTCTGTATCCGGATTTTATAAATTTATGAGGGCATATGAAATATTATTATATTAATTTATCCTCGAATTCAAAATAAAATAAACCCCGTCTTAAGGACCATCTCTCTAAGATGATAAATTCTGAAAGTAATCAATATTTTTGAGAGCATAAATAAATGCTAATACTGAATTTCATCTCTCTAAGACGACCACTATCATTGCCCTGCCCGGTCATCTTAGAGAGCATTGTAACTTTTCTTGATACAGATATCCTTCCTGTAAAAATATCAGCTGCCTTTGAAGTGGTAATTAATCATTTATAGTTCTAATGTTAATTTATGGTGAATCTACGAAGTTTTAGAGGGGAATTTGAAGAAAACTATTTTTTCATTGTTTAGCCTTCCACATAGTTTCAATTTAAAGTTTATTTTAAATTTTAATGATAAAATTTTAATTTTTGAAATATTACCAAAATTGTAACCCTGTAATAACAAGACACTTTATGTTAGAAAACAAAAAATATCCCGAAAAATACTAGTCTAGTGAATAAGAGTATAGTCGATTAGCTTCTGTTTTCTTTGGAATCAATTCCTGAGTGAACTGCTTAGGCGACGGGTTAGGAATAATACCGTTATAGGAGCTTAGCAGGAAGGAATAATACCGTTATCAGACCTGAAAGGTATTCATGCCGATTTTAGGATATCTGATTGGTTTACTTACAGAGAAAGAGGTTATCTGGAGAAAACCGACTCGGGACACAGCTGCAAGCGAAACAATTTCGCCTCAGTCTCAAAATGTCCAGAGTACATAGCTGTGGCATTGGTTCCAGAGAGATTCTTTCCACCAGGAACCCTCCAGTGGTAGAAGAAGATCCTTTCTTAGAAAAGTTTCTTTTGGCGTAACGCTTCGCTAGATGTGATAACCTCATATCAGAGTAATGTTCAGCAAAAGCTTCAAAACCTTTCTCTAACTCAAGAACTATAGTTTAACTTATTTCTTTTTTCGTGGGAGTTGCTGAAAGTAGAGGGGAAATGATAAGGGAACTCAGTTACTTATCATAAAATCTCATAAATATAAAATATGACATTAAAGTATTCTCAAGCCAAGTAACTATATTTTAACTTTTCGTTCATCACCTGTAGCTAGTAACAACTCTATTGGATAACAAATACCTACGATCTTGCATTTTCTTTATATTTTCAGCTATCCAAAGCATCTTTGTTCTGCATCACCTTGGATCAAAGGAAAATTGCACGAATAAATTCTTTGCTTAACTTCCACTTCCGTGTGTTTTCCTTAACATGAACAAAGTTCACTGTCTCCACAATGACTTTTGAAAAGAGAATTGCGAAATTACCTTGAAGGTTTCCTGTTCATTGGCTTGCTTAAACAAATAGATTGTTTATTCTTCTTTTATTTATATAATTCACCAAATCTACAAATAAGTTTTGAAATATTCGAAAACATCCATTGTTTATATAAGCAATCGATTATTCCGTAATCGTGGTACATAATATTTAGAGCTTGTAAAACTTTATCAAAATTCTAAATCTATTTATTTAAATAACAGCAAAAAAATCTTTAAAAAAATACTAAAAAAACTGAAAGACAGATTTCTGGAAGCGAGCTTTCACGATATCATCCGCATACAATCAAACGTGTAGCTCTAAGGCAAACTCAGAATATGACTTCGAACATACAGCGAAGGGAAACATATTTGTTTTGTTATTCAGAATTCAAATAATTAATTTATAGAAGAAAATAAAAATGTTCAATTGATTTCCCTGTTTACTTACGTTATACCTTTGGGAGAACTTTTTCTGTATTCAGCGCTTGACAAAGCACCACTAGTTGCTAAGTTTATTTTACTCGTATGCAATGGAAATAATTTTTCATTTGCTAACATTGTTTTGAGTACATGTATTTAAAGCGCTGAAGATAATAAAATAATAAGCTTTATTGAAAAATAGTTGAACACGAACTCACAGTAAATAAATTACAACAATAGCAACCCTCTCCTCTTCGTTTCCCAACTTTCGTAGAGAACGCATATTACGTTATAAGATATTTCTCCACCACCCCGATTTGCAGTTGGGCCCCTTAATGCCTAGTCATCCTTTGAAAGGGGGAGTATATAAGATATTTTCTCCCTCCTTCCAGCATACCTTCATGGTGTAACAGAAAACACACTCAACGCGAATGCAGAAAGTCCAAGGTTCGAGTCCCGGCATGGCTACTACACATTTTTCACGTCTCTATTTAAAAAACAAACCTAATGATTCTACAAGTGGCGCCTGAACTAAAAAGGTGGTGAACGATAATTCATCACCACCAAGATTTGGCGGTTGGATCCCCTGATCTCCAGCCGCCTTTTAAAAGGTATTTCCTCTCTTCTTTTCGCATGCCTTTGTTGTGTAACTGGAAGTATACTCGACGAGTATTCGAGAAGTCCTGAGTTCTCCCGGCGAGGACACTGCACATTTTCACGTTTCCTGCTTCTAATGATTTTCAGCGTTTTCTAACGTGAAATTCAATAGTGCAAGACTGCATTTGAAGCGAAGAAAGTACCTAATACCTGCATGTATTTCATAATTTTGAATGCACAGGTACTGTTCTAAACTGTTAAATAGGTTAACTACTTCAGATTATGAGGTTTTGTACGTGTATGACGTAAAAACGAGTTTCTCTTCGAAAGATCTGCATGAAGGTACTTCTTTCTGAGGCACGTAACTCTCCTGTGTTCTACTACAATTGATCCTTAAGTTCGTAATCAGAATAAAGTCGCAATTTTATTGCATAAAGGTCTGAGAGATTGTTGGCATAAATTATGTATAGACTGAATTTCTTTTAAGGCTGTTTATCTGACAATTTATTTTTAATCTATGCTGCAGAATGCTGATTCGATAAATTGAATTTATGTTAAAATAAAATTTGATAAATTCCTCCATTAATATAAAGTTTTTAACGCCTAGTATTCTTAGCGAGTATAAACTAACTAGACGTCAATAGACTGTGTAAGGAATAATTCTTAAGTACGACAAAGTCCAGAGAAAGGGTATAAAGTTTAGTCCAGAGAAAGGTTCCAGTGAAAAGGATTAACTCAATATATTCACAGATGGTACCGACTCGTATTTACAAAAGCCAACACCTTTGGCTTAACTCAAAAGGTTACGCGTAATTTAAAATAGAATATAATTAAGTTAGCTTAACGGCTTTTCACAGGTCACTTAAAGCGCAGGCAAGTTATGATCTGTAAGAGTCGGCGTTAACAAGCGTAATGGCTAGAAGCGCTCAACGCCACAGAAATCTAATGGCTAGCATATCAACGATAGCAACGTGGTCTTCAGACAGACAGAAGACGCTCTCTCTCTATCTCTAAATTCACCTTCCAAAACCTTCCCTTAAATACTAAATTCTCTCTACCACATTAGAATACGCGCGCGCTACCTCATTTACATTCTGGCAAGAATGCGTGGGTTGAAAGTGAGAGTAATAGGAAAGCTGCTTCAAAATAAAATTAACTGTTAAATAACTTAAATAAATTCCACAAGTTTAAGACAGATGACTTTTTAAAACCTCGTGGCTGATCTTTTGTTGATTAAATACTTAATACATATAAAATAGTTTAACTCTATACTACTAATGATTTTCTTCTTTCGCTATAATTTTCTGCATTCTGTCCAGATTTAAAAATAAATCTTTCAAGTAAAAATTCCTTTCTAAATATTTTATTTTATTCAATTACATACTAAGATAAAGCTGCAACTAAAATTCTTTATAACTAAAAACAGAACTACGTGTGCAGTTATGTGGAATAAGAACTTACCAACAGAAGTTACACAAATTCATTCAAATAATACGAAAGTTAATGGGATTCGTTGCATAATAACTTAGGACAAATTCAGCCTACGTTCAAACTCTTTGCGTTTATTTTCACTTTGTACAACTTATAAGGATTTTAAATTTTTACTAACTTTTTAATTTTAAACTGTGTGTTAAAAAACTGTGAACTGTGTGTTATTTTATTTTAAACTGTGCTAAAGGAATCGCATTATTATGATGATTGAAATATCTTTAAAATTCTGACCAGTTTGATAAAATTTGGTTGATTCATTTTGTAAAATCACGTCAGGTCTGTCTATCTGAAGAAAAAATACCTTCATGATTGACTTTCTGAGAGAAGCTGTCTGTTGTTTATGTTAGACGTGAAGAAAACAGCAAGAACCTTATGCAGCCAACTTATTCAACTGCCTGCCTGCCAGTATTGTTCTGTAACTTTAACCACTCCACCCGATAAAGCAGAATAACAGAGAAAATCTCTGGGATAAAAACGAAAAATAAACTGAACTAATTCTGCGTTATTAAACAAAAGAAATCATGTTTTTTAAATAAAATTTCAGGAAAATAATATATTACGTATTATTGACAAATCTCAGAGGTATTTTTTGTAAAAAAGGCTGAATCTATAATCTACGACGACGCAAAGGAGATAATGATAGAACAAAATAAATGCAACAAGTCAAACTGGCCTCGTACATCATTTCTAAGTTAAAAAAAGATTCCTGAAGTTTATTTGTATTTGAACGTCAACTATAAGAAACACAGGAAAACAAACTTTTTAAAAATACCCTAAACAGCCCGTTCCATCGCTTCATCTCTACGGAAGCCAAAATTTATGCTTTAGTGCATAAATAATATGATATATGATTATATTTTTTCCTTAACTTATTATACTTTGATAGTAATAGTTACCAAAAATGAAGAAGACGAACTTTGACACACTCACGCAAAGAAAAAAAGATGTGCCACCTTAGAATCTAGCGCTATACTGGTATACGGTCAGCAGACAATACTCTACACCTATATCATAATCATTGTCAAAAGAATTAATGAATCTGCCGCCCTGTCCTACCATCGAATAAGATTAAATCTCTTGATTCTGCTCTGAAATCGATTATGTTAATCCTCCGACCACTCATGTAAGCCTGATGTGAACTTTAATTTTACAAAGCGAAGCCCTCTCTTTTATTTGCTAAGATCATAGCACTGTAAAAAAAAATGGTATGATATCGCTGAAATATAAATGAGGAAATTCTAAATATGTCCTCTCAAACGTGCAGTCAAATGTGCAAATAATTATTGAAAGAAACTTAATGTTAACTTACATACTCTAGGGGGAAAAATATAATCATATATCATGAGCCTTTCAATAAGTACTTAAATTTAATTAATTCAAATAATAACAAAAAATTAACATTTACACCTGGTAATCATTGATGGCAGTTTTGAAGAACGCGCAGTATATTTGTTTGACATCTAAACGCAGTTAATTGGCGATAAGCAAATATTAAAGTAAAATCAGTTTTTTTACCTCAAACGTCAATCCAAACTGCGAACACGAGAAACACTATTAAAATGTAAAAACATGTGTATTATTAGCTGTGAGAAAGAAAAATTATCACGCAGTGATACAAGCACTATCAACTCTCCATCAGCGAAGTATAGTAAGTCCCATGTGAGAAAAAATTTCTATGCGGCTAAGTTTACGTATATGTCCAGTTAATGGAGTGAAGGTAACGCCAGATGGGCAGCCTCCTCATTTCCTCTTCCAATGGCGATTCTATCTCTCACTCGATGAGCTTGGCCATCCGGTTAGCTTAATGGCAAACCGCACATTGAGTTGATCAATGTTAACGAATTTCGCTTACTGCGCATTCTCAAAGGTGTACCCCTGGCGTGGAGGAAAATACTGTCGACTAAGCATAAGCAACTCTATACAAGCCTGTTCGTTATGTAGGTCTTATCGACTGTTTACAATTGCAACAGTCTATTTCATTTACTTACAATAATTTATTTGACCTTTAATTGAGTAATTTAAACTAGATTTAATCCTTAATTTGTTAAAGTATATATGAATGGAACATATGGTAAATACTCAATTGTTTTTATTTCTCAGATGTATAATCAGCTAATACATCTTGTAATATTTCCTGTTTTGTAATCCTTTTTAAAAGAAAATTTGGGTAGTTTACAATCGACATTTACACTCCAAGTAATGAAACAGCTTACAACCTGACACGCTTTAAAACCTCAAACAGTTTACGCCCAAGATAACACAATATTAACCATATACCGTATTTATCTTCTTTTAAAATAACGCCAAAGTCGTAACTGCGCCAAATTCTCTTTTGAGCATGCGCAGTAAGCGAAATTCGTTTAACATTGATCAACTCAATGTGCGGTTTGCCATTACGCATCCGGTTAAGACCAATTCTTTTTAACAAAAATTCCAGTTGTAGTTTAGGCAAAGGTTTTGTGAACATATCTGGATATATCATTTTGCTGTTGCAGTGTTGTACTATTATGATCCCTCGGTTTTGTAAATTACACTCATAGTGATATTTTACACCAATATGTTTAGTGTGACTGCTTTCTCTTTTATGGAAAGATTTATGCAAGATATGTTGTCCTTGAAGATGCTAGAAATAATCAAATGTTTAAGAACCTCGCAGTGCATTTGTCTGTCATCTAAACGCAGTTAACTGGCAATAAGTAAATATTAGAATAGAATCAAAGTTTCTTACCTCACTAAGGGATAATTCAAACTGCAAAAATGAGAAACACAAATAGAATGTAGAAACATATTTATAATTAGCTGTAAGAAGGAAAAATATCGCGTTGTGGTACAAGCACTATCAACTCTCCATCGACGGTGTGTACTAAGTTATTTAGGAAAGAGTTTTTGTAGAGTCAAGTCTACGTACTCAGTTAATAGGGATGTAAAAAAAAAAAAAAAAAAAAAAAACGTAACGTCGGATGGGTAGCTTCCTCGCTACCAGTGGTAATTCTATAAACAGAAACTAACATACGATTTTTCTCATTTCAATAGGACTTTAGATCATGATATAAACCTATAATTCTAGAAACGTCTTTTAATAAAATTAATAACTTGTTAATACATTTTAACCGGTTCTAATTACTTCTCGATCTTTTACATAAAGTATTAATTTTTGGTGTAATATGGATTACTCTGAACAACAAAAGTTAATATGTTTCTTCTAATAAATGTTTCAAATATTGAATTTAGGATGTTTTTTACGTATCAAACTTTGTTTAGAGTAATTAGCTTTTCGTATTTTTTTTTTTTCATTGCTCTTAGCTATTACAAAATAATGATAATTTACTTACGATAAAGTTTTATACTATTTTATGGATTTCGAAACCTGTTCGGAGTGTTTATTATTTTCTTTCGGATATAGTGTTTTGGCAAAATGAAAAGTATTTCCACATGATAAAAATATTTCGTTGCAAACCTCTGTACAAATAATCCATAGAAAAAATTGTAGATTTATGTCTTGAATTTTGAAGTCTCATTATTATTATCGAGTAAGTAAATATACAAGTCTCCGGGTATTGTTAATTTAAGTAATATTACAGTACAGTATTTTTCTCCGCGGTTTGACTTTTGAATACGAGGGCTATCCAGAAAGTAGATTACGTTTTGGAATAAAAAAATAAACAAAGTATAGGAAACAAATTTTATTATATACAGATGAAAGCCACACTCAAATACTACTTTTCTACATAGTCACCATACAAATTAAGGCATTTATCGTAGCGATGTACGAGCTTGGAAATTCCTTCGTCGAAAAATTCGGCCGCCTGCGCCTTCAACCACTTCGTTACCTCTTCTTGCAGCTGTGCGTCGTCATCAAAACGCTGCATAGCCAGCCACTTCTTCATTGCTGGGAATACGTGGAAGTCGCTCGGTGCCAGGTCGGGACTGTACGGCGGATGAGGAAACAACTCCCACTTAAAAGATTCAAGAACTTTACGAGTGACATTTGCCGTGTGGGGCCGGGCGTTGTCGTGAATCAACAAGATCTTAGAGCTCAACATTCCTCTGCGCTTGTTTTGAATTGCTCTTCTGAGTTTTTGGAGAGTTTGGCAATACCTTTGAGAGTTTATTGTAGTGCCTCTTTCCAGGAAGTCCACCAAAATTACACCTTTTCTGTCCCAAAAAACAGTCGCCATCATCTTCCTTGCCGACATTGTTTGCATGCATTTCTTGGGTTTTTGGGGAGAACTTGTGTGCCCCCACTGCATTGATTGCAATTTCGTTTCACAGTTCACATGTTTCACCCATGTTTCGTCACCAGTAACGATGCGATCGAGTAAAGAGTCACCATCCTTATGGTAAGCGTCCAAAAAGTTCAACGCTGCAGCCATTCGCTGATTTTTGTGGTCCTCTGTCAAGATTTTTGGAATCCATCTTGCACAAAACTTGTGGTAACCAAGCTTTTCGCTGATGATTTCGTGCAACAAACTTCGCGAAATTTGTGGAAAACTCAAAGAAAGTTCCGTTATTGTGAAATTTCGATTTTCACGGACTTTAGCATCGACTTTTTCGAGAAGTTCGGCGGTCACTATGCTGGGTCTCCCACTTCGATCTTCGTCGTGAACATTGGTTCGGCCATTTTGAAATCTTATGACCCACTGACGCACTCCACCTTCAGTGATAATGTTGTCCCCATACACTTCACGAAGCTGCCGATAGATTTCTATCGGTTTACAGTTTTTTGCAGTCAGAAACCTTATTACTGAGCGCACCTCGCAGCTCGCGGGATTTTCAGTTAACGCAGACATTTCAAACCGTCACAGTATCTGAACGGAGCACAGCACGAACCTCTCACTAGCACGGCTAGATGCAGACTGAGCTGCGCAACGCTCTGACCCTAAGATGGCCGCGCTAGCCCCGCCCCTAGCGGACACAGACGGAAACGTAATCTACTTCCTGGATGGCCCTCGTAGATTAAAAAGCTCATTTTAAATATATTATTCTATATCTTAATTTCTGGGGAAACTATTTCTTAAACTAATAGACCTATCTTAACTGTTTAAATTGAAATTTTCAGGTGATAAATTGAAATTTCAAACCACGATCAGATTACAAGTTGCTTTTAATTATATAATTTTTACATTTCATAAAATTCTTTCAATTTTTTAAAACTCTAACATAAAACTCTTCCAGTTGCCAAGGTCTAATCTGAAAATTTCGGACTGCAATATTTTCTTTGTTATTTTAATTTATAAGCATCACTTTTCAGAGTACAGCAATAGTTGCCTAGCAGATTTAAGCTTCATTTTTTTAAATGATTCTATTGAGTATATATATTCTAACTAAAATGTCTCCCACGACACTGATTAAGTCTTTTGGAAAAAGCAAGCATCAATGTCCAGAAAATGAACCTTAAAAAACATAATAATTCCTAAAGTTTTAGCTATCAGAAGCTCTCTTGATAATTCTCTGAAGTCTTTAACGTGTTTTATTTGTGATTGTATTTTCAAAGCATGTGCTTTAAATGCAGCCAATTAATCCAGAAAAAATCCTCAAATTCAGTGAATTTTCAAATGCAGAAAACGCGTTATTTTTTATTAATTTGAGAACTAATAAAGAACTAATAAATAATTTAATTTTGGTTTCCCTAATGAGGATAACTTTATCTTTTTAAATTTAGTTTTCTTCTTTTCTATCCATTACCTGCACAGATCAAATTCCCAAATGCGCGCCCGGTGCAAGTGGCAGCACGTTCAACTAGCAATCATATGATCCATGGTTCAAACTTCGTTTGAGATCATAGCTGAATTTTCAAGTTTTCAAACTTTGAAAAAAATAAAAGTGGCGGTCGAACTATAAAATATGATGGACGGTAATTCGTCACCATTTACATTTGGTCGAATAGGTCTCGCATCTCTGCCTAGTCGCCCTGTAAGTGGTTGAAAATATAAAAAAAAAATTATCGCATTCCTTCTCGCGTTCTGTCAGAGTGTAACTGATACCACGTCTTACTGAAAGATCCGTAGTTCGTGTCCTGACGAAGGCTTAGTTGGTTTTTACATTTTCTGACATCGAAAATGCTGATATCTCTGCAAACAAGCATCTTGTTTGATGTAATGAGACGGAAGGTATGTTTTTCGGAGACGTACTAAATGTCAGAAACTAGACTGTTCATTCTTGTAGGTAATTTACCTTTCAGGATGGAATCGTTTCGTATAATATTTCCCTTTATTTCTATATCCCAATCATATAAAGAGCTACAGTATTTCGTTTACCCAAACAGTACAGGGAACAGAATTATAATTGTTTACCTCCTTACACATGTCACTGTTTTTTCTCTTAATTTAGCTATGCAGGAAAATGTTTCAGAATGTTATATGATTCTCTCATCCATGTAGCACAAGCGCGTGACAAAAAGGATTTCTCATTTCCATTACGAAATAGAACTATTTCGAAAATATTTCGAGAATTCTATAAATATTCTTTATTCATCAGAAGTGTGCTGTGCCGAATACCGAGCAACGAATGGATGCTTTGTATAAGTTTTGCACCTTTTTTTAAGCAATTCTATCAATTAGATTTTAAAATTTTTTCAAATATTTGTAATCTACGATTTTTTGATAAATTAAGATACCAAAAAAGATCAGATAATGCCGTTTTATTTAAAGAAGAGTCTGAAAATAAATCTTCTGAAATTTAGAATAGAACAACAGCATTTATAGGAAATTCTGATAAAATGTGTCAGGCCAGATGATGAAATTTTGCCTTCATAATGTCATCAAAAAGCTTTTGATTATGACAGAATACATAATAATCATTAAAATGTTCTCGAGTGAAAAAAATTATTGTTGATCAATGTCATTTTTCCTTCGTTCGAATAAAATTCGGAATCATACAAGGGTTTTGGATTCAAGTGGGAACTGATTGTTAAATTAGAAAGCTCAAAACCATTTCGTCAACTACTCGCACTCGAAAATATTGGAATTTACCTAAAATCGTTTTCTCTCTAGGCAAAGGAAAATTTTTTTAAGACATGTAAACTGTGCCGAGTTTTGCAGTCAGTTCATGGGAAAACCTATTTCTCGACGTTTTATATTATTTCACCATCTTTCTATGAGTACATTAATTATTACAAGGTTAAACTTCAATTCAATTTGATTAACTATCTCATTAAAACTAGTATCACCCGCTGATGCGAGGAAAGAAACAACACAAGGCAACGCCACAGCATGTAAACAACAGCACACGCAAGGTCCCAAAACATTGCAGCAGATTGATCATAATATTGACCACAAAAAAAGAACCTAATGCAAATAAGGCACACCTAGTTATGTCGTCACTTCGAAAATAAAAAAGGAAACGTGATAATGACCCTCAAATTCGCGTTATCCGCCCTCTCAGTATTAGAACTTAAGCACTATAGGCAAGGTCAGCTTTGCGCTCCCTGGTGGCGACCTCGGTCGACGACCGTGGACCCCACCCGAACAAAGCACTGTGACCCTGGCGAACGCATCAATATGTAACAAAAGTGTTCGAAATGAAAACAAACTTTCTCTGAGTGAAAGTGAAAAGGGGTCAGTGGGACAACCTCCGCCCTCACAATTTGACGTGTGGTTTGACCCACATGATCATCTGATGGTTTAAATAGCATTTCACTTTCTTTAACCTCTGTATTATATTTCTCTATTGTTTTGGTTTTTCGATAACTGCGATAGAACATTGTTTTGATAAACATCAAGCATGTGGCTTCAGTTCCTTTTCTTTCTTCTATTTACACTTCTGGGTTTTCCTCATGTGACTCCTTCACCAAGTAAGGAAAATATTAGTTTTCTTATTTTATTTATTTCATTCGGTCCATATTTTAGACAAATGGATTATAAACGTTAAATTTTGTAAAATAACTATGGTCAAGTGTTTTCAATAATATTAATTTGCCGTGCTTGAAATAAAGGTGGAATGCATATATTGTAATTTTCTAATCAAACTGTTTTTAATTTTTTCTCTCTCCTGCCTTTTCTTCGATTGTATAAAAAAATTAACTTCTTTATTATTAAGAACTACTATCTCAACTAACGCGAAGAAGAGTTTAGTGATGTATTTAAAGAGAAGGATTGAACTGTAATTGATAATTGCGTGATTTAAAATATTTGTATAAAAGGTACTTACTTTTGTGTTTATGCCTTCACGTCGTAGCCAGTTTAAATTAAAGCGAAGTTTTCAAGTAGTAAGCGATAATACTTAAATTTATAATTTATAGCTAAACCTCAGATGTAGAATAGTTTCAACCCTATATATTAAGTAACTATGATTTACTGAAGTTAGAAATTTCTTCCGAAATGTATAACAAGCAACTAACAATCTAGTAGTCGAAACTTTGTTACCTGTTAATTCGTTTAGAAATAGGGAAATTGATGTCCCTTTTGCTTATATATGCGGGGTCACGCATTCTGTGGAAATGAAAGAGCTGATTTCTTATCTAAAGGTGCTTTAAATTCACCCATTGATATAATATTAGCATTCCAAAGAGTTATTGGAAGTTCTTTTATTGTATGTAGCTTTTATGTAAGTGGAATGAAGAACATATTTCAACCTGTAACGTTGAGAGCACCAAAAAGGTTCTTTCCTTCTATTCACCATAGACTGCATTCCGAGTTTTTCCCCGTTATTAATTTTAAAGTACCTCAATTCTTATCTGGTCACAGTAAATTTGCAAATTAACCTTTTCGTTTCAATCTAAGATCAAATAATTCATATGAGTGTTCAAAAAATGTACTTCAAGATATATCTGTTTTTGTGAAGTCTAAACGGCTGTTCTCTGTTTTTGTTCGTTTTATTTATGCGTGTTATATTTAATGTTTTAATTAACTTACTTTTGTAAGTGGTATTTGTGGTGCACATTAGTGTGCAAAATTGAAGAAAATATATCTGCGCGTTTATCTTTCCGAACACGGTTTCTGTAAATTCTGTAATCCACATAAAAGTTTGGTTGTTATTTAAATAGTGTTAGACATTGCTGTTAATTATTAGGTGATAACTCTCTATCTTGATCAAGAGCCTTAAATTGGCCATTAGATAAATTATTTAGCAAAGCGATTTACACTAGAAGGTTGTAGGGATTGTGATCAAAATTTAATTTTCTAAATTTTCTACTTGTGGGGGGGGGCGCAAACCAATACATTAAATTGTTTCATCAAATAATATTGTTAGAGCTATCTCTGCATATTTTAAGACTTAATATTTGCATTACAACCTCCCAATGAGTGATTACATTTTCCTCTTTTTGTAAAGTGTTCAATTCAGGTTAAGTTCTGTTATATCATTGAATTTTTTCTCCAGATGTAAAATAATATATCAAACATTCTTTCTGGACATTTCAGTGAAGGAAGAAAAGTTATCTTTTATCAGAAGTAAGAATTAGTCTGGCGGGATTCTGCAATTCTATTACTAGAAATGACCTATAATTTCAAAAATGAAAGCTAATTAACTAAGCATTTAGTTCTTCGGTCAGTTAATTTATTTACCTTTTTTATGTAAACATATTTTTATTACAAATAAATTAAAACATAATTATTACGACTAGATCATCTAGATCTTACACATAAATGTTTTCAATATTTAGTCCTCAAATTTATATTCTTTTCTCTTTAAACCTCACTTCCTGAATGCAAAGAAGGGCTATTTATGCGACTTACCATTCTCTTGTTCCAAAACGCAGAATTATTTTAGCAGTTTTGATAGCATGGCTTCACCTGCTGTGTCTACGATTACGCTAGTTTGCTTTTGTTTATATCAGTTTTCTTTTGTTTCGTTTTTTTGTTTTTGACCTATTATTGCTTATTTTCTAACATTTTTCTCATAAATTGAGGGTAATGTACTATTTTGTTCTTGAAGAGATAAACTAACGAATGCTTTCTAGTTGAAATGACATAGGTAATGCACAAAGGCTGTTCACACATTTTTTAGACGATGTATATTGTATTCACAAAACTAAATTACATAAAATTCTTATGTTTTAAATGTTCTATTTGGCATCCCTTATTCTGAACTATCTTTCGACACCGCAATTTCCATGATAATAATGCCTTTTGAAGTGGCAGAAGAGATATTCTATCCCATTCCTCCCGAACAGCTTTCCAGAGTCCTGTTGGGGTTTTGGGACAACGTTTGGATAATGCAGTTTTTAAAAGTCCGAAAGCACAAAAATCCATAAGTGACACATCGGGAGATTTAGTAGGGATATCAGTGAAGGGTATAGCCATGATAGCAGTTTTTTGTTCCATTTCGTTTAGGAAATTTACAGTGGATTTTGATGTGTGACTGCTAGCTTTGTCCTGATCCTGATGGAGTCTCACACATTGATGGCACTGTGGGTAAAGCGATGCTATTTCATTCAGAAAATTGGCGATAAAATATGTTCCTGATAGTATTTGGAGTTAATTTTGACATTTTTTTGCACTCTCTTTATTTTTAACTTGCCATTATAAGAAAAACCAGCAACAATCATGAATCCCTAAGAAAAACTTTCTTTCGATTCTATGAACCATGTACTTAAATTTTGTTCTCCCCTTTTATGATAATAAATGGCTCTTTTTTTTGTTATAATCATTTAAATACACCCATGTTTCATCTATTGTGACAATTGTTTTCCATTTTTCTTTGGATAAGTGTTTCTCAGATAGAATTCTGCAGCGTGTCCTGCGTTGAGCGATATGCTTTGGAAGAAGACGATGCACATTGCGTTTTTTCGCTTTCTTAAGATTTAAACCAACGTTTATTATTTTGTTTACAGTGGACACCGAGCATTTTAATGATTTTGCAACTGTCCTTTGACTAGGGGGATTTTCTTTTAACATTAAACAACGTACCTTTGCAATAGTCGAAGATGTCCTTTTTTTCCTTGGATACTTGGTTCGGAATTTTTTTCCCACTTGAGGCTCCAATTTGACGTTTTTTTCCTTTTTTGTTGATGATTACCTATCGACGCTTTAGATATCACAAAACCATGACTCTCACATCGTTTTTGGATAACGGGGTATGCATATTTCTCTTTGGGAAGAGCGTAAATGTAGCCTTCGAACCACTGCTTTGTTTAATTCGCCATTTTGAATAAAAACAAAACTTTCAAGCCACAGACGATAATTTTGACTTTTAAAAACATAGTACAATTCCAATTACTTCTTTTGCAGCAAAAGATTTTTTTAAATCCGCTTACCAAAATCGTCTAAAAAATGTGCTAACAGCCTCTGTAAAATTGATTCTTGAAGAAAAAGAAATGATGGGAATAATTGAAATGATCTCTACAAAAGGAAAAGTACCCTGTTTTATGTTTACCTAAGTAATCGATAACAGAATATTCAAAATGCAAAAAGTTGTTTTTCTTTTTACGGAAAAAAAAAAAAAAATTACTGCACTGTAAAGCAATTAACGTTTTAGATTTTTAACTGAAAAATTTATTCTTAACGCATATAAACTTGTTTATAAAATAATAGTATGTATGTAACATAAAAAATATAAATCAAAAATATAATTTAAACTACTGATAACTCCTTTATTCCCCCTCTCTATTATAAAAGCAGTAATGCCCTTCTTCTGGACTGCAGCATTTCTAAATCAATCCATCTCATATGACTTAATAAGGCTGATGACGTATTACTAAAGCAGAATCTAAATCGAACCTTAATTCGGAACTTGAACTCAAAATTTTGAGAACTGAAACCTTTCTCTTGGTAAGTTTCCACATTGCATAAATGCGCACTTTTGTTTCAGCTTTGTTACCGCTATGACGCTTCTTCCCTCCCTGACGTGTTGCTTAGCATCTGCTAGCTATTGTCCATTGTTCTAAAAATATAATCTGTATAAAATTGTGGGATGCATAACGCACCCATAATGATGATGTACAATGAAAAAGAATATGTGTCCTAATGTGAATATGTATTATCAAGGAATAAAATTATGTGTGGAATTTTACGGCTACGTCTGTCATCTTGTAAGGTATTTCTCCAGCCTTCTTGGCATCCCTTCGTGTTGTGGTGATCTGCACGCTGGGCAAGTATTCCAGAGGTCCGCGGTTCGATTCCCGGAGAACGCGTTGCTAATTTTTCATCTCTCTGGCTTTTCCAAATAACCTAATGTCTCTACAATCTTTCTAACTATGCAGTAAACCCTCTACTAGTTATTACACAACAAAGAACCATCGCTAGAATGTAATGCTCGAATAAAGATCATTTAAAATAAAAGAATTTAAATAAACGACTATAATAGTTCTTATAAGGCTAATATTATTTTTCAGAAAGAGCAGTTACTGTAATTTTTAGTAGCTAATATTATTAGTAAAAAAAAAAAAAGATTTATCGGAGTTTTGGAAATTATATTTTACTCACTAAGAAAAAGTGTTTGCATTGACGAAAAAAAAAAGAAAAGAATTCAAGTTTAACTTTCATTTTATGTTAAAAATAATGCAGCAAAATGTTTCTAGATTTTAGTTTTTTGTTTGTTTTGTTGTTCTAAATTTTTGTTAAGTGTATTAGACTCATATTTTAACAGTACAAACAGTACATAAGTATATCAATTTACAACGGGGTAAATTTTCTTATTATTTATGTCACGAATAAATAAGCCATGAGAGCTATGAAAAATTAAAATATGATTATCTAGATACCTAATTTGTTTCTAATTCTATTTAATATAATTATCTAATTTGTTTTACTATCTATTTCATATTTTGTAAAGCTTTAATAAATTTTTTATCAACAAGCTCAGCGATTTCAAACCGAGTAATGACAACATTATACGAAAAAAAAAAAAAAAATTATCTCCAGTGTGCAAGACTGTGTGTCGGAAATTCTAAAGATATGCTCATTTTAAAATTATTTTCCGATATTGCTGTTCAATTGAATTTTATGGTTTAAGTGCAAAGAACGTGTTATTTAATAAGTAAAGGTAATACACAAAACGTCAAAAAACACCCTCCCTTTGGAAGTAATGTAAAATCTGAAAGCTTTCAGATTTTTTTTATTTAATTTCTCTTTATATTTAGCAAAATTTAAGTTTTAATGTTGGCATAGATAGATATAGATATAAAGACGTAGACAGAAAGCTATAGAAAATATATACATGTAGATGTAAATAGATGGATTGATTGAATAGATAGATAGATGTGTGTGTGTGTGATCGTGTGGGATAAAAAATAAGAAACTCAAAATTGATAACTTTAATTTGGTGACGTCCCCTCTCTGAAATCTAAACTGCGTTACTTAAAAATTAAACGGCATTCTTTCATCTGCATTGCTGTAAGTTCTGATCCAATAGCCGTTCAGAACTTAAGCAAAGCATTCAACTCTTACAGCCTTTGCTGAAATGCGCATTCGCTTTCCTACTATCTCTTGCTTTGTTAGCGCATGTCATTGCGTCGCAGTATCAACTGCTGTCTAGACATATAGTAAGTCTATATAAATTTATGGGTTACTTGTCGCACCGATAGTCATGTGAAAAGGAGAAAATGTGCCCTTAGACATTATTTGTCAGAAATAAAATTATGTGGTGAACATCCACCTATCTGTGGTTTTACAAATTCTATCCGTCTGGTTACCTATTACCTATCCTATTTGTTTGCCAGCAACACCTCTCGAAAACACCTCTTCCATGACTAAGAAATAATTGGTATTATCATTTACAAAATTATTACATATACATTTCAGTATGTAGTTTTGGTACTAGATATTGCAACTTTAAACTAAAAATTTAAAACATAATTTGGTGCTATATAACTTATTGTACATAGTGTTTCATGTTTTCATTTATAGATCTGGCTCAAAATTCTGTATAATATTACCTAAAGACAACGTATGAAGGCATTTTTTTTGGGGGGGGAGTATTTTATGAGGGAAGGAAAGTAACTGAAAATAAAATGCTATTCAATATTCGAGATCAGGTTATTAAAGGTGTTCTAGAAAAAAGAAAATTAAATTACCGTATATTTCCGACATACAACGTGCACTTTTAATAGAAAAAAATAATATCCGGATTTACGGGTGTGCGTATACGCCGGATATAAGAATGATACATTTAGAAATAAGGAAAAAGAGAGCATACAGATATTAGATTTCTACACGTATCTAAATGCTGTTTGTTTAAAAGAAATGACACATGAACTCAACTATTTTCATTATCGGATAATATTTTAAGTATTGGATAATTTCCGTAAAACATATTAATTATTGTGCTTTCATTCATTCAGAGAAAACATCTGACTACTAATCTGATTCAGAACTGCATTCTTACCCGAAATTATGTCTCTGTTTTCTCGAAATCCTAGAACAACATTCTTGTGCACATCTGCATTAAATACCCCCACCACCACATTTGATGCGAATTATTTAACTCCGTCAAGAATTTCCCCCACTTACATTTTGCTCCGCTTATCCTTGAAAATACAGTACATCATTGTTCTAAAGTCTGGGAAAAATCTTCTAAAGAATGACTTTAAAAGATAACAGCATCGCACATGTATTTCTTGGGTTTCTTCTTTAAAAAAATATGCGCGTTATACGGAGAATATACCTAAATATTAAAAAGTGTAGTTTGAAATGGAAGTGCGCAGCTATACGCCGGAATATATGGTACTTAAATAACCCACTTAATAACTCAATATGATACTTAATAATCCACTTGTTAAAACTTTGTAAATATGTTTTCTGATGGTTGATTGGTTAATTAAATGAGGCAAAGCACACATGAAAGCTATCTGCCTGCAAATGGGATGCCTCAAGATGTGTTTTAAGAAAAATTGACTTATGTACAGACATCCATTGGTGAACCATAGGGGAAAATTCTCTGGTATGTTAAAAGAAAAAGAAATCGTTCGGTATTATAACTATATTTTCTAAATATTACGATATACGTATAGGAAAAATATGTTTTTCGAAAAAGTGTTTAAAAAAATGTATCTGTATTTGAATCAGTACCTAGCTAAGAAATATAACTTACTCACATGGCTATTTTTGTTTTGTTAAGAAGGTAAGATTCTTGCTAGAAAAATGTGCAGTATTTCTCGAACATTAAAGCGGATGTAGCTTGCATTTTGATAAAATACATAAGCAAACATATGAATCACAATTTTACTTGAGTTGTAGCAAGTTACAACTGAAAATTTAATTCTGGGTTTCCTTTCCAATTTCTTTCTGATCTTAACAAATTTGTAGATGTATATTTCTCGTTTAAAAAGATGTATATTATTTTATGTAAAATTTCTGTTGTTTTAGTAAAACTTTGAACTCGTGAAGAACAAAAATATGCAATTATAACTTTATCTCTAAAAAATAAAAAAAAAACCTAATAATCAAATAATCAAGAAGCAAACTATTTGACTTGCTAATTCGTAAAGATATTTCACATGAGCTCTGTATAAACAGACCGTGAAAAGTTGCTTTAATTTTAAATGCCTGCGACTGACATTTCGTTATCCGAAGGGTTATTTCATTTACTTAACGGTCTCTTCTACTTCAACTAAAATAACAGAGCGCTTAAACATCCTCTGATAATATTTAACTAGGAAGGTGAAGATCTTGTGCCGAAAATTGCGAGACCGTCTGCATCTTTATGCTTGATTTCACGTATTACTCAGTAATATATTATTGATAAATAGACTAAAATTAATGTTTGCCCCCCCCCATTTGATTAATTCTCATTGTGCTTCATGTTTCAGAATATGCTTTTAGTTTAAATATGGCTTGTGGAAGTCTTGCGACACTGGAAAAGCGATAACGTACTTAATATGTTCAAAAATGAAATTGCAACACCTAGAAAGAAAAACCATGTGCAAATTAGGGGACTGAGGGGTTAAATTTTGCTAAGACATGAAAATAATCACATTTTAAAGCTTTGTAAGATTCTCGCTAGTGTAATTCTCAGTTACTGTAGAAAGTGACGAATCTTAAGAACTAGTTAGCGAATAATCGCTTAAGTTCGTGTAACAAGAAACAAGAAGATGGAAGAGTAACTAACCCTTTATTATTCCAATAAGATTTAACAAAACTCCGTCTTGGAGTGTACAATCAAAGCCGACACTTGGGCTTGAACTTAAGAGATTAAGAAATAACTAAAACTAATTTTAACTAAAGAAATATAGCCGAAGCTATCAAGATTCTAAACGAGTTGGCCCCTTAACTCCATTTGACTACGAAGCTTATCAAGGGCCTGAGTACGGCCGAGCGTAATAACAGCTTTGAGAGAGAGTGTAGCCAAAAGGCAGACGCGCGCAAGTCAGAAACTCTGATTCTCTCTAATTCTGTAAGTAGACTTCGCGGTTTAATACCGCTCCTCCTCGTTAAGTATTCAGAATGATTCCAAAACTACGTTCTGGCCGGAAGTAGTAAGTTGAAGTTAAGAGTTTGACAGGAAAGGAACTTAAAATTTAACTGTTAATAAAATTAACATAATCCTTACAGCTTAAATGGCATAAAGTCTCATTGAATGTAATTTATTACTGCATCATAAGACTTCAGAAATCGGTTCGATATTGCGATGCCTCGAGTTCTTTAGTATGGCAGTTCTTATCGGCATGCAACATCTTCATCCCTCCTTCTACTTCACAAATGGCCATTCATCACAGATGGCAAACGGACAAAGGCAGAATCTTTGAACACAGATATTTGGTTTATGATTGCGATAAATAGCTACGCGGAGAGCACTCGAAATGTAAGCAGTGTTGAACGTCGTGTGGTGCAAGATAAAAGATGAACCTGAATGAGAGTAATTGTTAGCCACTTCAATTCGGAGGAATGCCGAATTAGAAGAATAGAACAATGTAATCCTTATTACATTGCAAATAAATATGGAAGTTACTTACAAATTATCTAAAGAAGTATACTTTATGATGGACTACGAACAAGTTGGTCAGTGACAGATTGATTTCCTTGATCCTAAACCACCACCCTCCAAGGCTTTCATAATGTTCATCTAGGTAGCAATGAAAGCTACAATGGAAGAATAACCTCTCCAGCGATGAATCCTTCTACTTCTTCTCGGAAGCAGAAATGGTCCCAATATGTTCTTTAGACCACGTGGTCAATGCTGTCAACTAACTTTCACTAGAGAAGGCTCTGCTTCTGGAATAATGGTATGAGACAGGATAACATTATGATAAGCCGACTCCGCTAGACTTCCTTTCCGTTGTAGTGATAGTCCAATATTATGATAGTTTCATTGAGGGTCCAGTGGTTCAATTATCCTACAAGGGGTCCATGAAGCTGTCTTTCAGTACAACAAAGCTAAGGTGAATTTTTTCTGATAGTAATTCGAATAGTCTGTTTGGGCTTTCGTGAACTGCCGCATCTCCGGACATGTCTCTCATTGAGCATTCTGAGATTCATTGGTCTATTACCAAAAGGAAAGCTTATGAATGCTTCGTGTGCTCAAATGCTGGAAGCGTGGCGAAACATTTATGCAAAGATTAATGATCTCATTGACAGTATATCAAGGAACATGAATGCGTGAGTTTTTGAGCAAAGCTATGACACCTGTATTAAATTTGAAGTATATGGACATAACAAAACCACCTTAGGCACATACGCTAATTCTAACAGTGGCCCTTTTTACGAGTTTCCATGATGGGAGCGAAGTGCAATGTTCATTCAGTCAGGAACACTGAATAGAATCAAAATAACCTGAGTAGTCCTCTAATTGAGGTTTTAACTTAAAAATAGTACAAAGCAACAGTCTACTTGACTCATCATTGAATGCAAGATACAATTTAATCTCGAAGAATTCACAATTCAATTTAATCTAATAGGAATTACAATTTTTCTAGCGGATAATAACTCGTTTAAAAGTTCAATTGTAGCTTAACATTTCGACCGTTATTTAACACAGGCAACAGCTTGCTTCAATGCACCCAGCGTAATTCTATTGTTTCTCACACACTTCTATAATTCCGATTAAGACTTGTACACGCATACGCTTGCCAAATAAAATCTACATAATTTTCTAGAAAAAAAAAAAAAAAAAGAGTTGCGTGACTTAAGAAAGGACAGTAAAGATGCAAATTAAAATAACTTATTAGATAAGTAAACTAAATAATCAAGAAGTGGTCATACCACACTGGAAAAAGTGAGATGATACAAATATTTTGCTTTAAATTTTCTTATTATTTATATGTAACTAACATGCCCATCAATTTGTGAATCTCAGATTTTGAAACTTATCTTCTTCTTGTTGCAATTTCAATGTTGAGCAATGTATTTTATCTGAATAATCTTAATAATTCATCATAATAAGCTTAATCTCTTTAATAACTTCTACAATACTACTTGCACATTTCATAGTTATACGTGCTAAACTTCAAAATACCAGCATGTAAAAATGCTAACTTCATTCAGTAAATATTACTTACCCGAAAAGGGAAAAAGTAACATCAGTGTTTTTTTAATAACAGAATATTTACAATCAGGATAGAAAAATGCTTCTTAATTACCTTATTAAGATCCTCACAGTGTTCAATGCAGGTGTTTCAGCGCGTCAATAACATCAGGTTTCTATTAACAAGAGCGAATATAAAATTAATTTTCGAAAGATTAGAGTTATTTGGAATAGAATTATGAAAGCAAATAAGTAGGTTTTGTGGCATAGAATGATCAAACTAATGAATGACTTTTTTGTAAATTATATTTTTGTTATCTGAAGAATTACTCTTTTTGCTCTTAAGTCATGGAACTTATTTTTATGTTGAAGGAAAAATCAAATCTGAGATTTTTAACCTACTTATTTCGGGTTTAGACCGAGAGAATTCAGCAAAAGACATCAAAGAAAAGACTTACTATGATATGTGGGGATTAGCAGCTGAAACCTTGGTTATAACCATAGAAAAGTAATAATAAACATACTTTTCCTAAGGAACACTTCACTTCTTTTCTAATGCCTTCCTCCTACTAATGCATTATGAATGCAGTTGTTGGACAATTTTAAAGTCCTGTACCTTCAACCTGAAAATTATATATTATTAATATTTAAATATGAAAGATGTATCATGACTAGAAATCTGCAGATTAAAATTTTTGTGATAAAAATATTGCATGAGCTATACTGCAGAAAGCGTCGATTAAAAGTTTAATTTCGTTCTACTTCGTCTTTGTTTCCCCAAATTCCAGGCTGAATTCTCTGACTTGGATTGCTCTCAGCATTTGCTTGTTTATTTCAACGTTGGCTGATTAATTTCCAGTGAGATTCTGGTTTTATTTATTTATTTACGAGTATGAAGGAAACTTCTTCGAAAACTTTAGTTTTGAATGTCTTTTCACATCTAGCAAACTTCAACAATCTCTGTACAATATTTTTTAATCTAGTAATATATGATGGCATATATCTCTTGTGAAAAGTATGATGTATCACTGAAATTATTCTATCGTCTGCCTAATTGAACCGTCAGTCTGACACCACCTATTTGTTTCGTAATTTAGTTTGACAGTGTTCCTTCACAATTTTTTTCAAATATTCCATATACTTACGGAATTAATTTACATAAAATTTATGCAATTCTTAACACAGTAATGTTTTTAAATTAAAAAAATGCAAGAGCCCTTAATTTTTCTTTCGCATCTTCAAGATGCCTCTTTTACATAAACACTCTGACTTCTACTATTAATGGGCAAACCACAGTTATCCCTTTAAGAAATTCGTATCATTTTACATTTGCGCGTTATAGATAGATTACAATGATTGTGAAATACGGTTTGTAATTAGTTTTTGAATGCTATGAATAAATTTCATTTCCATGTAGGAAATTTACAATAGCCATACAGACTAGCGACGGTATAATTAAGAATTCGGTTCGGTTAATTGATGAAGGATAGCAGAATGTGTGCGTCGAAGAGGGTGCACACCTGTAATGAGAGATGACACGGAACGCCAATGAAAAAGTAAATGAGGATTAACATATCCTAACTTCTTCTCCTTGACTACATATCTTGCGACACTTCAAGGATAAAAGGGTGTTAGGCTGAATAAATAGCATTCTTTTCGTTCATTTCGAAGCTCAGCCCCGCTGTACTGCTCGTATTGAAAATTTAATCAGCTTATTTGGATGGTAATTACGAGACCATAAATCTAGAAATTTTCACTTGTTCGTATATTTGAAGAAATAGCTATTAGACCGGCCAATGTTTTGACACTGATGATAGCCTCAAAACTGCAATTTAGAATGAGCTAACATCGCAAGTGGCCATATTCTGCAAATAGACTATATAAATATTTGCATCCAACTGTAATTAGCGCATTGATGGTGGCTCGTATTTAAATAAAAATAACGCAAGATGAGCAAAATTTTCCAAAAGTAAAATTCTTACAAACATATAGCGATTTGCTAGTGTTGTCTTGCAAATCATAAGTATATTTCCTTTTCATCAATCTTATCTCTTCAGGTGTTTTAATAACAACAGACGATAGTATGTAGAGTGAAACAACCTTTAAAATTTATCGAAACATATTTATATTATATCAACCAAAAATTCGCATTTGCAAGTGAAAGTAACATTTGCAAATGAAATAAGACCTTTTCTAAACCTATGTTTTATATATAATCAAAATTTCTAGAAACAAAATAAACTCTAAAGTAATAAAAAAAAAGCGAAATAGTTGTGAATAGGCTTTAGACTGTTTTATTTAAAATATTTGATTAAATCGCGCTGTTCTAGGAAATTAGTTTATGCAATTTTTTTTTACTGTAATATCGCTCCAAACCGACAGGGTCATTTACGTAAAATATACATATGATGTGATCTTATTTTATTGTTCTTCAAAATTTTTTATTGGTGCATAAAATTTTATTTCGATTGTGCTGCGTCTTTTCGTAACATAAATATGAATTTGATTTAGTATGAAAAACTGGAAATATTAAAAATATTGAAATAACCAGTTTTATTGCCCTCCTGGCGCAATAAAGTGTTAAACTTTTCCATCGCGTTATTTCTATTTTTTTAAATAAAATCGCTTTTATATTAGCATTATACACATTGGCAGTTTGCTAGTCGCTTCTAACTTCAGAGCAGAAAAATAAATAATTAATTTCACTGGAAGGAAAGTTCTGTAAGCATAACATGACTTCCATACTGTTTAGGTACAAAAATGTTTTGAAAGATTGTAAATACATTTGCTATTAGAAAATTAAATTTATTGTCTGACCTATTAAAGCTAAACTGTCCGACCGAAAATTACAAACAGAAAGGAAATGCTTGTGCAGGTATCGCATAGCCTGTACTTAGGAATGAGAAAAAATTGACTACAGTGAGCAGATTTTAGCAGTGACATCGATTTGGAAGTGTAACTATCTGGAGGAAAAGAATTTAATGCGGGACGTGAAACACTATTAGCTTTTATAAACTAGTAAGCACCAGAAATTGTTTTTTTTCTATTGGAATTTCTGTAATGCATTAGTCTGTGAACACTATGAAAACTATTGGCAACGACAGTATAGAAAATGGATGAAGATTGTACAATAAAACTAGAGAACTGTAATGTCGAACACTTAAATATAGAAAAGATTTCTGTATAACATAAGTTAGAACCTTGTCAAATAAATATAAAAATGTGTTTTTGAAGTCGTTAGGAGAAACAACAACTGTACTGGACACTGGAAATTTCTGTGATATACATTTATGAATATATTTTTAACTTATTCTGTCATATTAAGACGATTTTGAATGCAATTATAATTTTCTCATTTCTATGAAAGAAAATATTTTCTATAATGTAAATTTTAAAATGTTTACTCTTAGCAAGGATTTTTTTTATATGGAAATTAAAGTGTTGACTAATTCAGGGCATTTTTAAAAAGCATAAATAACTAATATATATTTTAAAACTTTTAAAAACTCTCCTGGACAGTTTTTAAAGGAATGAGTATGTACAGAGCCTGCCGCTTATTCACTCACTGGCTAAAAAATTTCACTTAAGTATTTATCAAAGAAAATATTAAAAAGAATTAGTAAATAAATATAAAATTGTACTCAACCGCTTATTATGCTCAAATTTCCAGGAACCAAACACAATTTGAATTTAACAAATATTCTTTATTCGTATAAAGCTAATTTAAAGTTAATTTAAATCTAAAATTTAATTATGAAATTTTAATTGCAAATATAAAAGATTAATTATTGCTAAGAACTAATTTACAATATCACTTAAATTCTAAGCGCATATGTGTATTAAGTATACGTATCTAAAACCATGAAAAAATATAATATTCAAAAAAATTAATTCTAAAAATTGTTTTAAAGAATTTTTAAGACCAAATTAATTTGCATAAGTGAATAATTGTTGAGCAGGCAGGAGATAGATCTTATCAAGGGAAAGTTACCTCCAAACCTAATTCTTTAATTACTCAATTCGTGTTTCGTCATCCATATAGGCCAGGGTATAGTAATATTCAAAATGAAAAGTAAAACCAAGTGTTATGAATTACTAAAAAGGAAATTTAAACTAGTAAGAATTTTGAGATATTACGACTAGTTAGATTTGTTATACATATACTAACAAATACATAGATTGGCTAAAGATTGATTCCTCGGTGTCGAAACATCCTTTGGGTACCTAGTAAAGCTTTTCGTAATTCAACCGTTTAAGGTTTTGTGGATTGTGGCTCTATTGTTCAGGTACGTAGTGCTTCAATAAAACGGGTTTGCACGAAATTTTCCTATTTCTTGGTCTTTGTGCACTGTTTTCAGAATTTTTTATCCTCATTGGAGTTCAAATGGGTAGAATTTCCTTATCTTAAGGTTATCATAAACAATCTTCTAAAGGCACTGTAAATGAGTGAGGGTTCCTTATGGAATACCAGCTGTAAGCGGAACTTTTATATTTGATCTTTTAAAGTTTCTACATTCAAAATCTTTCGTTTGGGATAGAAACATCGTGTTCACAAAGCATTATAAGAAAGGTTTATGAAGTTTCTTGACTTTACCGTACATTAACAGTCTTTGAACGGAAAGGAAGTCATAATTGTAGGCTGAAGAAAAAGCAATGCAAGTATTGGTCATTCTTGTCAGCATGAAGTGGCAGATCGATTAAATAGATAAAGGGCAATCTTTCAGGAATGTCAGTTTTGAATCAATCACTGATTAAAAAAAGAAACATTTTCAAATTTGTTTTGTACTTAACGTCGAAAATGCCAAGTGATTTAAGCTTGCAAGAAAAGGCTAAATTGTTAAAATATATTGAAGTTCTTGGTAATTGCAGCCAGAGAAAAACAACATTTAAATTGAGGATTTCCCAAATAGCACTGTGAAATTTACTTAAACATGGAATTATAATTAATGAAGAACTGAATGGGAACTCTTCTGGAATGGAACAGCGAACTTAAAAAGGAAACAATAACTTTATTAATTAGATAAATGTGTAACACACACATCTCTGATCTCTTTTTGAAAAACATTAGTGTCACTTCCTGCAAATACAAATTCTAACATTCGCCCTTTAGACCAGGGTATTGTAACCGAATGTGTTTTCAGAAATGATGTTCAGAATGAAATGTTTTCAGAAATGATGTTTCTGTATTTCGAATGTCATTTCAGAAATGATGTTCGGAAATTGATGAACAGAACCGAATTTTGTGAAAATGTAAAGACTTCGAAGGAGATAAGTAAGTCAACAGCTTCGTTAGAAACCATGCATATTATACTCATGCGGGAGGTAAATCTCTGAAAATGAGTTAAACTGTCTCAGAAAATGTGACTTTCGTGTGGAAGAAACCTCAAAGCAATTACAAAGTAGAGCTAATATTTGAGACACCGGTGAGGGAAGTGGTGACGATTCATTTTTAGAATACATGTCATTCGCAAAAATATTGAGACAACATTTGTAAAAACTGATTATGAAGGTATTAAAAGAAGTGCAGAAAGTAACATCGAAAGTGGTACAGAAAACATGACGCTATGCCAACATCAATCGAATCCATAAAAGCATTGTAAACTCTATGAAAAAAAAACCTCTTGAACTGAAAGGTACTGATAATAACAGCTAGCAGCAGTTTTACAAAGCTTAAAACACAATTGAAAAACTGTTGTTGAACCAAACACAGATAGGATAGTTGTTTGTAAAGGATTAAATTTCATCAAGAACATAATAATAAAAATATTTTTACAAAAAATTTAAATTTCGAAATTTTATAAATGGTTTTGCAGAGTCTCACTTTCTTTGGGAACATATAATGCTAAACTCTAGAAACACTGCAGAGAAATAATCGTCTTGTCTTAAACTGCAAAAAGGCAAAGTCAGAAGAAGAGTGTAAAATAGCCCTTTTATTCAAATGCAACATTAACAATTACCGACCTTGGGTTGACTTAAATTTAAAAACACTTCTGCCTTAACAGAAATACGAAACGTTGAACAAATTCAAATCTGGTAGATTATCCTAACAGCTTACAGAATAATTTAACATGCAGGAAAGGCTCTGGTTTGTAGAAAACCGGCGAGACAAGCTAAATGGCTTACAAGCACTCACATTATCAAATCGCTAATAATCAAAGCACAACATGGCTTGGAGTAGACAGACACACTCTGACACTAACTTCCGGAATTCTTTCAACCTTAATCTGAATAAACGATCGCTATCTCATTTACTTTCTGGCATGAAAAGCGTATGTGAAAAGAAAGTGATAGGAAAGAATTAAAACTTAAAATTAACTACTAGTTAAAAATAAATAGCTAAACCTGCAGTTTAATTTAAACATTAATTTGCCATTATTATTTTATTATTAATACTAAATTATTTGTTGTTATAATTTCACTTAAACCTATGTCACGATAATCTGAACCCAAGTCACGATTTGCAATACACTGCCGATTATTAAACTCAGTCACTTATTAAACTCAATTATATACATACTGCAAATATATTGTTGTACTTCTTTTTTCCTCTTTTTCCTTTCTTTCTTTTCTTTTCCCTTTTTTAGCCTAAAGGGGTGTTAGCTCAGAAGGGTATTATTCTCGGAACGGCGTTTTGCGTCCAGTCACTATCAACGGCTGTACCACTTTTCAAATTAAATATTGTCGCCCTGTATTCTATTTAAAGAAATTAAATAATAAAGAATCTGCATGTATATTTCTTGCACTGTGAAACAACGACGATACTTAGAACCATCAAATTTTGAATAACGTAATTCTCCACCCGAACATGAGCACCTAGAAGCCCAAATTTTGATTAACAAACTCAACGATTTCAAAATTAGCATTGGCAATACTGTACGGGAAAAAACACTTTTATCTCTAGCACGCGAAAGTGTCTATCGAAAATTCTAAAAATAGGCTGTTTTTAAATCGTTTGTAATATTGCTATTGCATTGAATTTTATGCAGTTTAAGTGCGACGAACATGATATTTAATAAATAAAGGTAACACACAAAACGTTTAAAAAAGTCCCTTTGAGCATAATATAAAATCTGAAAGCTTTTAGATTATTTTCTTTCTTTTATAAACTTTGTGGAATAAATTGCTGGAACAGTCGTTTTAGTTAGGGATAAAAGAAGTAAGACAAAACATTTGATTCTTGTGGCATTCCTAGTAAAGAATTTAAGTTTGCTCAGCTGGAAAGATGCTTAAAAAATTGTACATTGTTTTAGGTTTAGGGTACGGGTATTAACACACATATATAAAAAAGTAAGCTTTCCCAGATAAATGTGCCTTTTTCATAAAAGCTTATCTTCCAACTATTTCTATTTAATGGAGTAATGGCACAGGAATTCTAAAGAAGGGAAAAAGAATAAAATCCTTTCTTTTTTTTAAGCATAAGTTTCATTTTCAAAATGAACAAAGTGTTATATTTCTCAAATAAATGGTGAATTTTACTTTTAGAAAGAAACAGTGGCGTAGCGAGCATAACTGGCGCCCGGGGCAAAATACCTTTTTGGCGCCCCCTCAAAAAAACTTACAGTAATATATTGTGTACGATATATTCGTAATAAGAAAATAATGCAAATAATAATAAAATGCTGAATCTGCCATAAAATACTCTAAAATGTATTAAGAACAGTCACTACCTAACTATACTAGCATTGGATTCGGAAATGTATCTGTGTCGGCGGAAAAATCAGACATTCGATGATCTAGAATTAGTTAAAAAGGTATTACTTATTTTACATATTTATATAACTGTTTTTAAAAAAGTACAGTTTTAAGCAATTAAAAGTTTAATATATATTATATATAAATAGATATATTTATTAATAACAATATAGTATTATAATACATTAATATAATTAATTACCATGCATACATTTTTCTTGTCTTCGATGAAGCAAATTTATCTATTACCTCATCAAATTGGGTCATTTCAAATTTTTCTCTTTCCACATTTAAAAATGCTAGATGGCTTAAGGGATCTTGTCCTATCGTTGATTGTAAATATGTCAAAATTTATTTTAATTTGCTGAACGAACGTTCATAGTTAGTATTTGATAATGAAATAGTAAGGAGTATTTGAAGTGCTACTCTTTGGTTTGGAAAAACATTATCTCCATAGATCTGTAATGGAGTTTTAGATTCAGTTTCTTTTCTACTGCGGAATAACATCTTGCAGATATTCGCTGCTCAAAACAATTAGGGGACATTGCGAGTTCGGTATTAAATAACCATATAATCGACAACTTTTTTAACAAAAGGAAGTAGAAGAGATTATAAAGGATAATTATAACGTTTACAAAGTTGGAAATATGCAAATTTAGCCTGTGACGTCGGGACTATGCGTTTTAGATAAGGAGTAAGGAGCGACCTGCAGAATTCCTTTTTAGTAGGAGACTAAAAACAACTGACACGCATTTAATGTTTTGTAGCAATGAATATACGATGTCTCAACAAGATGACTTAGTTGAATCGGTAGCCAGGAAGGCCATTAATGGTTTACAGGAAAGTCAAACGCAATCCATTGTAGCGGAAGCGTTAGGAGTTTCCCAAAATGTCATTTCCAGACTATGGAATCAGTTTTTGGAAACTGGATATGTTTGAGAAATTCGGGACAAGGTCGTGTTATCGTTTTAAAATAAAAAAACGGGAGTTATACGTGCATTTCGTAAAAAATAAAAATATATCTCTGTTTTAGAGAAATAAAGCGGTCAGAAAGAACGTTTTGTATGCGGAGATATTTGGTTGATGTACTGCAAACATTTTATTACACATTTTATCAGACAAATAAAGAAAATAAGTAATTAATTATATTACAATAATTATTAATTTTAAATATATTTTCCAGAAATCGATCGAAATAAAAACTGAAATTTTCTGGAAAATCATGTTTGGAGACCATTTGGTGCCCCTCTGCGAGCGGCGCCCGGGCCATCATACACCCCCTTGCCTCCCTTCGCTACGCCACTGGGAAGAAATGGTATTGTGCTCTGAATAAAGGAGAAGAATTTTCATACTTGCATATAATATAGATGACATTTTAAAATTTCAGATTTGCACACACGCCAAATATTTTCATGTTAATTTGATTTTAATGCTATTAAAAAAAATATTAAGCCTGCAAAAAGTTTATTATGGAAAAGTTGGATCTCTACAGTTATCAAACTTTGCTATCAAACTGTTTGACTATACTGGCATTGTGCGAAATAAACTTTACTCATAATCATTAGTAAGACTTTACACGCATAACACCAGATACCGGCTGCATAAAATCTAACCGAAAATTATACTAAAACTTCGCAAATATGTAGTGTTTCTCTCTCTAATTAACTAAAATTCTTAAAGCCAATTAAAAAAGTCAAGCGATTTATCGCTCCGTTTCTGAAATTAACTACTGCCACAGGAGAAAGCTTAAACAGCCTTTTTATTAAAATGTTTATCTTGAAGAAAATATACATATGCTTACAGTTTATTCTCCGCAACTTGCGGAATATCAGTAAAAGAAAAACTACAGTTACACTTTAAATGAAATCTATGCTGGAAAATACAAAGCAAACAGCCTAGCATTGGCTCAGTTACTAAATGAGAAATTATCTTAAGTTAGTAAAATGGCTAAAACGGGTAGTTACTGTATATTCGGCGTATAATGCGCATCGGTACATAATATATGTATATTTTTATCCTACGCCCATCTGCGGCACTTCTGCCATTAAGAGACGAGCAGCTCAGTGAAATAAAGAAGAATGAAAATGAGAATTAAAACTAGCATCAAAAGAGTTGTCATTAAAAAACAATGGGGCAGTTTTTGAGATGGTTCACCATCTATGCCACCTTGATGACAGAAAGGACATCAAGCTGAATTCTCGACTCCAATACGACATAAATGCCTTTGTAAATGATTATGTCCAGTTAGCATTCGAAAGCAAGCAACTCCAACAAATCGAGTCAAAGAATTGGGAAATTTAGTCTTTTTGTTAAGCAAGATGTTCCACCTCTTACGCACAACTACATCTCTGTATAAGGACATTCTATTATTCTTATTTTTATTATTTGCAAGCCTTTTAATGTTACGCAAAGGCAGAGAAGAATCAGGCTGAGTCATTAGAGAACCAGCTTTAGCAAGTCTATCAGTCTGCTCATTACCAAAAATGCCACAATGGCTCGGAATCTAATGGAGAGCGATGTTTTCTCTAGAATTCTTAAGTTCAAAAAGGCTTGCCGTACAAGTATGGATATGTGCATTTTCACTGTATTTTGAATTCACAGGCGACAATATAGCAGCTTGAGAATCAATGAGAAATACAATATTGAGATCAGGATTGTCTTTCAATTTATCAACTGCAAATTATATCGCCGCTGTATCTCCCTCAAAATTGTGACAGTATTTCCCAACAAGATATCTAATACTGAAAGTACTTGAGTATGCTCCAGCACCGGTGTTTTTTACAGCGCCTTCTGCCGAACCATCAGTGTACACATACAGCCAATCCTCAAAGGGGTACCTACTATATACAGTAGCCAGATAAGCACTTTTTAATTCACTTTGTAAGGAGAGCTGTTTATTGGCATTCCAAACAAGATCCAGGTGGCCCTCCAGCATGATTTGATCTCGAACAGAATTTAATTCCACAGGAAAAACCTGGAGATTGGATGTAGGAATATCATGGGTATCGTAGACAGTGAAAAGGAAGGAATTGTGGGTTTTTAATCTTTCGTTTACTTGTCTGTAATAATTTAGAAAGTTATTTTTTCTTCATAAGATTTTTTCAACGAGGTTTATGGCAGCGCTTTGGCACCTTTCATTTAACGGTTCTAGTTCAATCTGAAGTTCCATAGCAACTATGGAGGTTGATGTAGCACCACCAGTGATCAATCGCAACATGTTGTTTTGGAATAGGTCAAATTTGTTTTTAATGGAGTCTGAGGCGGTTATCAAAGCTTCGTTTCCATATTCAACAACAGGACGAACATAACTTTTATAGGCTGTACACAAGACATCTTGGGTTGAGCCCCAAGTGGCACTAGCTAAACGTTTCAATAGTCTTGATCTGGCATATCCTTTATCAACGGCTGAATTAACATGTTTCGTCCAAGTTAATTTTGTGTTTAAGTGAATACCCAAGTAGACAGTATCAAAAATTCTATTCAGATCCTTGTCATTAAACTGAAGTTGAATGTCGTGATGTTTTGTACTGAGGGAAAACAATTGAAAGGTGGTTTTATCTGTATTTACGACCATATTATTATCATAAGTCCAGGTGTTAAGAACATTTAAGGCCTATTTCAGGACGCTCTACAGTCCAGCCAAGTTAGATCCTGTAGCACTCATCACCACATCATCAGCATTCACGCCTGGGACAGAACTGAAAATAGTGTCTATTAAATCACTGATCATTAGATTAAAACGAATCGGGCTCAGAACAGCTCCCTGCCTGGTTTGACTGTAACCTTACACAGCATGACCATACTTAACACTGATTAAGCGTTTTAAAGTCTACAAATACTGCAAGGGTACTTTTCCTTCTTTGGAAACCATCTCTTACCTCTGGGGACAAGCGTACAATTTATTCAACTGCGCTTCTATGTATACGGAAACCCGGCTGTTTTTCAGATATTAAACCAATTCTGTCTAGTACAAAATTTAACTTATTAGCAGTCAATCTCTCAGTTAATTTACATATTACGCTTGTAAAAGAAATCGGGTAGAAACTGTTCATATTTTCAGCCGGTTTGTTAGGTTTGAGAATTGGTATTATCACGGCTTTTCTCCAAGCACTTGGCAAGCCATTTCTGCAAGTTTGGTTAATAAATGCCAACAAAGTTATTTTTGCAGAATTTCCCAGATTTACAAGGAACTCGGGTAGGATTTCAGCCGGGCCTGCACTTTTACCTTTAACTAAGACATCAAGGCCATTTATCAATTCCCCAATACAGAAATCAGCATTAAAAGGTTGTTCAAAAACTGGAGAATTGTTGTTTATCGGTATATAACGCCCACCTTTTATTTCAAACTACACTTTTTAATTTTTAGATAAATTTGCAGTACAACGGGCACTCTTTTCTTTACTAAGGAACTTGAATACATGTGCGATACTCTTATCTTTTGAAGTCATTCAATAGAAGACTCTTTCCATGCTTTCGATAATATTATACTCAATTAACAAGCGATAAGACGAACAATATTTGTGGGGGGAGAAATACTTGAAAGAGTAAATCATTCTTCAAAGAGGGTGGGTTGTATTCAATGTAGATGTGCGTAAAAATGTTACGCTGCGGTTTGGGGAAAAGTGGGACATAATTTGGCTTAAAAATGCACTTCTGTCCCCAAAGAATTTGTGGAATTAGAAGTGAGATTCTCGTTCTACAGTCATTTGAAGCCGTGATTTAAGTGAATATCAAAGGCTTTAATGAATCGCATTTGCTTTAGTTGAAATACAGTTGATCCAATCTTTAGATGTAAATATAGCTCCTGCCAAACGAAAAAATACAGTGCTAATTTCAAATACAAATTTGTTCAATTTGAGAAAGAAAATGGAAATTGTGCTGCAGCAAGGATGCTTGGTGTGGGCGAATCTTCCATACGTCTGTGAAAGAAAAAATTGAATCACACTAATTAATATACGTAAAAGAAATTATCCGATAACGAAAATTTTTAAGTTCATATGATGTACCATTTCTTTTAAATAATCAGCATTTAGGTGCATGTAGAAATCTAATTCCTGCTAGCTCTTCTTTTCCTTATTTTTAAATATATCATTTTTATATTCGATTTTATGTTTTGTATTAAAAGTGTGCTTCATACTCCGGAATATGCTGTAAGTCACACAGCTGTGCGAGAGAATCGTACCACGATCAGTGTCGCTGCCAAAAGCTCTCTGTCGAAACTTTAAAGAACACTGACTAAAATATGCGTATCTGATTTACCTTGGGGAAACCTAAGAAAAAGGTGGGAGTAAAGTTTCAAATCATAAGAAAATGAAATAATTAACATAAAGCGTACTTTACAGACATTTAAAAAGGTTTTGAGATAGCTTAGTAATTAATTTCATTAGTTATCATCTGGCAAAATTGAAAAAATTCATTTGCAAAATTTTATAGGTACAATTTCTACAGTATAACCAGCATAAGCTTATTTCTTTCAAGATCTTTGTTTCTAACGTTTGTATTTTGCAACAATTCTACACTTCTTCGAAATTCAAACCATACATGAATCTTTCAGTGAAAAACACGAGTTTGCATGTCTTGATATAAACGATGAATGCGTGTTAAACAAGTGACGAAAGCAATATTTTTGATACTCTTGAGTAAATAAAAGTGCGATAAAATTCAGATTATGTTTCGATTTTTAAACTACTTCTGAAATTTACGTTAAAAGAAAAAGTTAAAATGTTTTCTTTTCCTTTTAAAAGTCATACTGTTGAATGGAATTTAATTTGTGAAAGTGTATTCTCCTTCCCTTCCATGAAAAAGTGCGAAGTTTTCAGATTCTAACTTAACACATAAAAAATTACGCATACGTATTCAGGAAAAAAAAAAAGAGAGAGAGAATAAACCAGCACATTTTGTAAAAATTTCAACGGCACTGTATATGTGAAGTAATGTACTTAAAAAGCAAGATAAACGATATATGCTTTTTTACTGGGACTAAAGTGATGCGCCGTTTAGTTACGCCCTGTATTATATTACCACTCTGTATTATATTTAAAGGAATTAAATACTGAAGAATCTGCATGAATGTGTGCATGTTTCTCGCAATCGGAAAAAACAACGGTACCTACACCCATACAATTCTGAATAACGTAGTCCTCTGCCCGAACATGAACACTTGGAAGCCTAAACTTTGTATTTTCAATTTGTTTTATTATCTATTTCATATTAAGTAAAACTTTAACGGATTCATGATTAACAAACTTGACGATTTCAAACCAAGCAGTGGCAACACTGTGTAGAATAAAACATTTTTATCTTCAGTGCGCGAGATTAGCTATCGTAAATTCTAAAGATATACTCTTTTTAAATAATTTGGGATTTTGCCTTTGAATCGAATTTTCTTTGGCGCAAGCTCCAAGAATGTAATATTCGAATTTTTTAATCAAAAACTGATAAATGCTTTACAAAATATGCATTAAATAATAAAACGAATTCCAAATTTGGGCTTCCAGATGCCCATATTCGGGTGGAGACGTACGTTATTCAAAAGTTGATGACTCTAGGTACATTTGTTTTACCACAATGCGAGAAACATATATACATTTATGCAGATTCTTCGTTATTTAATTTTTTAATATAATAGAGGGCACTAACATTTGGTGGCAACAATTTAAAATTGATTCGCTGTTTATAGTGAACACAAAATGCCAAAACGAAATTAATAGCCCTTCTGGGTAAATTGCTTCTTTGGGCTAAAAATGGGTTAGTAAAAGTAAGTGTAACAGCAGATGGCAGACTGCGAACAGAGCAGAATGCATTATTGCTGATATTGTTGCTAGCAAAAATGTTAAATATAACTCTAAACAACTTGACCTGATTTTAATGGGCTTACGTCATGAAGCTTAATTAAAAATTCTAAGAAGCTCGGTTATCTGTCAAGTCTTATATTTTTCTGACAGTGAATGGCAAAAGAAAATAAAAAGTTATTTGGCTTTTTTCCAGGTCAAATTACAAGGTTCTGGCGTTGTCTTTCATACCTCTTCAAGTACACATTAAATTCATTGCATTTTAATATTTCAAAACATATAATTTCTTGTGAGAATTTAAAGTAGCTTAATTTTGGGAAATAATTCAGTTAAAGAAAAGCTCAGAATGAGGTAAAATATGTGCCGTTTACTTATTAAATTCTTATCAATAAACTGTGGAAAATATTTTTCTCATAAATACCTTAACTGTGGCAGTTAATGTAATATTAGCGTATAAAATGAAGTATGGGAATACATTTCCGTACAAAAAAATTTAAACGTTATTATGAAAATCTTTATTCTAAAAAAGACTGTATGAGGGTTATCGCTGCATCATTACAACATCTAGTTATTTTCCTCTTGCTATGCTCTAACAGAAAATTTATTTTTTCTTAAAATCTACAACAACAGCGACAGATTTTGGCTTTTGAGAAAATAATTTTCCCGATGCATATATATTTGTATCCTTTACCTACCTTCAATTAACAACTCATTTTCCGTCTTGATGAATGCTCGTATATCTAGTGACTACTACTGATTATAACTAAAAATAATAGTGCAAAATAATATATTTCATTGCTTTTGTTTCTTAGCATTTAAAATGCAATATATTCCACTTGCACGAATATATTACCTGCATTCAATAACATATTATAAAGCAATGCTATAGAAAACAAAAGAATAATAAATAAAAAAAATCTGAAAAGTTTTTCTTACGCTTTCGCTGAGCTGAGAGCTCATAGTCTGCTGTTATACTCATTCATTACTAAGCCACTTTTTTTTTCTTTCAAGCTTTATTACTGAGCATCATTTTCTTCGTGCATACGCTATATAAAATTCAACAACAAAATTACAAAAATTTTAAAAGCAGCATAGCAGTATACATTTAGAATTCCTGATGCAGCGTTAAAGTTGTTGGCATACATTTTTCTGTTTTATTTCCAGTCTTTTCTCAGTTCATCATATCAAAGTTCAGTTTTCTTACTGAAGATAGCTTCACAAAACATTTTTTTTTTTTTTTTTTTTTTTTTGTCTTCTTATTTTTAACATTTTGCGTGTTTACTTTATTTATTAAATATCACATTCTTGGATCTTACGGCACATAAAATTCGATTCAATAGCAAAATCACAAAATGCTTTATAACAGCATACCTTGAGAATTTTCGATAGACAGTCTCGCTCGCTGGAGATAAAAGTGATGTTTTCGTTACAGTATTACCAATGCTCGCTTCGAAATCGTCGCGTTTGTTAATTAAAAATTCTTTTAAAATTTTACAAAATATAAAGAAGGTAATAAGAAAAATCGAAATTCAAAATTAAGGCTTTCAGGTTCCCATTTTCGGGTTATTCAAAATTTGATCACTCTAAATACCGTTGTTTTTTCACAACTCGAGACATGCATAATTTTATGCAGATTCGTCATTATTTTATATCTTTAAATATAATATAGGGAGATATTTTTTTAAGCCAGGAAATGTGAAGAATAGGCAATGCTTTCGAGGGTATTCGAACTCCGACCCTCCTGATTCTTAGTCAGAAATGCTTTCCAGTTACCCCACGAAGGCAAGTGATTAGGAGAAAGAAAATTCTAACATTATCCCCCACATAAAGGCGACTGAGAAGAAGAGGACTTAATTTTCGAGTCCTGTTGGTGACGAATAAAGGTCACCACCTTTTAGTTCGGGCCCATTTGTACACTCTTTTGGAATTTTTCGGAATCTAAAGAAATCTCCTTGCCACGAGGAATTTCGTGGGCTTGAGTTGATGCTACTGTCAGACAAGTGAGCACAATTAACAACAACAATACTTGTTTGATTCTTCCATCTTTACTAGGTGATTAAAACTAATCGGAAAAGCTGACGTTTTATCTTCATGAATATTTGCACTGTAGCATGCTAATCCTGTCGATTGACTGTCAAAATTTGAAATCACTTATTAAGGAGCATTTAGACGCTGTAATTCTGTATATTTTCCCTTTCGCAAATCAAGCGTTAAAAAAATCATTTACCATGAATCAATTACTTCAAACAGCGATCAATGTATCAGAGGGTAGAAGAACAGATAAAAGATAATTTTACTTCAAAATGGATTTCCCCCCCCAAAAAAAATTGCAATTAGTGAACTTGATTGCGAAACAGTTATCTCGTGTTACAGCTCATTTATTTATCATTTAACTCATGTGTCGCAAAACGCGAATCTTCTTATGTTAGATAAATAAAGGGCTAATTAACTGCAACGAGCTGAAAAATTATTTATTTGCCATCTACATGCTGAATTTATCTGAACTCATTATCAACTAATTTAATGGAAGCGAAAAATTAACTACTAAACACAGCCAAGGCAATAAAACATAAATGTTTGCTTTTTATCACCCATTGAACATTATAGAATGGAGGGTATCTGGAAAAGAATGGAAAGCTTTGATATTACTTTATAGTATAGTAATACATATATTATGTAATTCTTTAAAACTTTATTAGCTGTCCAACACATCCTTATATTTTTTAATGAATGAATGAATTTCTTCAATTAATGAACAGGAAATGAGAAGTAATTTGGCTTTTTTCCAGTTTAAATTATAATACTCTGCAGTTGTCTTTCCTAAATCATCAAGTACACATTGCTTTCAGTTTGTTTAATTTAGCACTTTAAAACATATGACTTCTATGAACTTTGGCACTAATTACTTTGTTAGAATTACATTAGGATTATTTCTGAAGCAGGCAAGCTGAAAAATTTGTAACGCCTTCGCCGGGAATCGAACCACGGACCTCTGGAATACGCGCCGAGCGTGCAGACCACCACATCACGAAGGCATGCCAAGAAGGCGAGAGAAATAAATACCTTATATACCCCCTTTTAAAGGTCGATTGGGGTATTTTAGGGGAACCAATCGCCAAATCCTGGATGTGGAGAATCATCATCCACCACCCTTTTAGTTCAGGCGCCACTGAAGGGACATTAGGTATTTTTGGAAGCAAGAGAGATGAAAAGTTAGCAATGCCTTTGTCGGGAATCGAACCGCAGACCTCTCAATTATACGCTGAGCTTGCTGACCACTACACCGCGAAGGCATGCCAAGAGTTCGAAAGAAATACCTTATAACTTACTTAAAGGGATGTTCATAATCAGATAATTTCTGTCGTTTATTGATGAGAAGGATTTCTCTTCAATTCTTGCAACAGTTTAGGTTGATCTTATATCCTGAAAAAAAATCGGTGAACATATATTTCAGTACAGAGAAATTTAATTCTTATCTTTATGTGAATGATAGCTGCATTTTTATGTGAATAAATTGTGCATTATGACTGCATAACTACATCAGTTGGTTATTTTTATACTGTTCTATTCTCTTAGACGGGATATGACACGAATAAGTGTGTAGGGCACCATTAGCAGCGCCATAGGGAAAACTGGTACTAGCACAGTAGCCATCTAAACTCTCGCCTCGAGAGTTTATTGGAAAAAAGAAAAAAGACAGAAAAAAAAGAAGAAAAATGTTTTTTAAATCTCAAAGCTTTCAGATTTTATATTAGTACTCCCAAATGAGCGGTTTTTTTTTTTTTTTTTTTTTTTTTTTTTTGTTTTGTTTTGTTTTGTTTTTTATTTTATTCAAAATTTTTTTATATGTTATTCTTATATGTTGGTAAATTGTGCATTTTTTTCCCTTTAAAAATGTTTGAATTATGTTATTCTTATCTTTCGGTTAAGATTTTTATGCCTTTAGTAAATCTGCGTGCAATAGTTGTAGAATTATCAACAATTTAAAAGTTGTAAACAACTTTTAAATTAGTGCGACTAAGCCTAATTTGTCTTACCATAGCAGCCATATTTGTTTACATTTGAAACATATAGAATAGTGAATTAAGTCTTTCTGCACCTTCAGTGTCCTTTTTGCAGAAAGGTGCCAAAAGAAAACGTTTAGTTTTGTGCATCGAAAAATCTGCTTCTTGCCTGTTGGCCAAATTGCTTGTTTTTATGTAGAAACTGTAATTTTAATTGTAAAAAAAAATTTTTTTAACTGTATTTGTTGTTTTATATTTTTCTATATCTTTCAATTTTTAATGAAGATGTTTTGAGTTTGTTGTATTTTTGCCTTCCGAGAAGTGAGAAGTTAATTAATTGTATGAGAAATATATCTTTAATGAAATTCGAGGAAATAAGTTTAAATGAAATGCAGGCAAAATGCGCAGAATTTAATATTCCGTAGAAAGAAGTCATTGGTATACACATCAGATTTTTTTTTCTTATACCAATTCACGTTCAAAAAAGAAATACAAAACAAACGGATCTTTCAGAATTTAAATTCTTTTCGAGTTGAGTTTTAATTTTATTAATTATAAGGATTTGAACTGGCAGAAATACATAATATTTTTATTCAAGAAAAAGAGCGAAAGATTTGTACACTTTTCGTGTTTTTTTAATTTTTTTTTACTTTTTAAAAATATGCGATATTTTTAATTGTAAACTCTTTTCTGAGGTTTTAGACCGTAATCTGAAATTTTCAAACTTCAATTTTTTTTAAAATTTATAATTCTGTGCTAATTTAATATAAATATACAAATGTTACAATAATTCATATTGTAAAAATATAATATTAGTAAACATTATACAATGTGCACATTCAGAGCTGGATAAAGCATTAAGCAAAATAAGCACGTGCTTAGCATCAAGGATATGGGGCATCATAGAAGGCCTAGAAATTCATAGAGAAGGGGTACCACAAAAATTTCTATTGCTGGTTTTACCATGGAATGTATGATGTAGCTAGACCAAGACCGAGGGAGAGAGAAGAAATTGAGGAGAAACAGGTATTACACAGAGGGTGTTTACACAATTTTAGAAAAATTCTGGGGCCGTTTAATTAATGCTTAAACTGTAAAGAATATTTTTAATGCTCGACTTCTTAGCTTCTTTTCTGGACTATAAGTCTGCATAAAGATTTTCATCATAGAAGAGCTTTTTGAAAATTTTCCATATTTTTCAATCGTGGTAAGTCGTTTCAGCCCATTGGTCGTGGTAGGTTAGCTCTTAGAAAAAGCTTCTTTCAAGAGACAAACACATTAGTCCAACGGTGAAATGTAAGGAGACTTGGCAGGAATATGTTGAAAAGGTATATCTGCAACACTTCCATTAGTTTTCATTTTTTTCAAGGAATGCGGTGGTATTTTTCGAAGTATGACTTCTTGCTCTGTGTTGATGAAGTTTCACTCTTTCTCACAATGTATTCCCATTTATCTCCTGCTAAATAAATTTCATACCGAATTCTCAGCATATTGTTTAGGCTACATGCTTCGGCAAAGTTTGCAAACATTATGTTTTTTAGCCTTAAGTTGAAAGTCTTCGTTTATTACTTTATCCAATGCGGTTACAAATATATTTAAAGAATTTGCAATTGTTTTCTGCGTCGGCGGTTTTTCTCATCTTACCAACGAATTAACATTAGGAACATTAGAAACAATATGTATTTTCGGGTATACATTTGGAGTTTTCCTTTCCCTGCAAAAGTAATGATTAACAATTTTTCCCTTTCCGATAATGTTGCTTATTTTGCACTTATTAATTTTAACACCATGCATTTCTCAACGTTTTTGAATTACGGAATAAGAATATTTCTGTTCAAAAAGTGCATAAAACATATCCGTTAATCCGCAGCTTGTTTACTTGCGCCATTTTGAAAGAAAAGTAAATTTAAAAGTAGCAAACGATATTTCTCATTTCAACTAATAAACACTCAAAAATCTTTATTTCAAAACATTTGCTTTTCAAGACAGAAGAGAAACACGCCTTAAATAAATCATGAAAGTGAAGCAACAACCTGTGTTAGGGGTAGATTTTTAGCATTGTTCTTCATTATACATTTTTGTGCCAAAAATCGCCGCTACACAAAGCCAAAATAACAAGACAAAGAATTGCACAAACTCGGTATCCAAGTACACAACGATTTATTTTCACTTAAAAAAACATCAGAAAAAAAAAAATCAGAGAATTGCACAAACTAGGCATTGCGCACTCCTTTGGCTTTGTCCATGTACACATTGAACTATAATCACTTAAAAAGTCAAAGGAGCAGCCAACAAAAAAATATATAATGTCTATAAACTACATTTTAAATTAAACAATGAAATACCATAAAAAGGAAATTCATCTTTGCACTACACAAACGAAATATCCACTTACCTTATTTAAGAATTAACATGTCTTCAGTCAAATAAAATTCCTTAACAGCATCCAAAAACTTCCTAAAATTATCTGAACTAGAATCTGTATACTGGCGTCGCCACATAAATTCACAAATAAGAGTAAAAAATATCCTCCGTAGCGCAGTTTATCGTCCGACGTTCGACCATACGCATTTCCTTCCTACAAACAAGACACTTAATAATGGCTACTAAGTAAACCTTCATTTACACACCAGTCAAGTAATGCTCTTTTACCCTTTCTTTCCAAATTGCACTAAACTTCAAATTAATCTTACTACATTCAGCCATTTTACCGTCTAAACCACAAAACAAACAATGTTTCCTAAACAACACACACACACAAGCCCTTACGAATTTACCGCAGTCATGCAACCGATTACGTCATAATAGAGTTTCCATAACATTCAACTACTCAGGCTGCCATAAATGAAACAACAATTTGGCGATAAATGAAATAACAACTTCGCGATAATACAAGGGATACCCTTCTCTACTCTAACCAAACTCAGATATTTGAATAAATTAAACTTTATTCCACCGAAATGATAAACAGCTCTGGATATAAGGGTGAAAAAGTTGCATATATATATATATATGTGTGTATATATATATTTTACCCTAATATTTCTCTTTTTGATCTGGAATGAATATAGACCATAACTTTAATAAAAATATCTTATACTAAATCTTAAATATGTTATCAATTATTAAATTTTGCATACGTACTATCTAATGGTTTAAATATAGGTCGATTTCACATATAAAAATGGGTTTTACTGTTAGTAATGGAATGTTTCGCGTCCTTTTTCCTCCCCTCAATTTTATTTTCAATTTTCCTTTTTGTAGTGCTTCCAAAATTTTTTAATAGCGCGACCTACGACCTCTGTGAAAAGAAGAAATTTGCTTTATAGAAAAATTCTTTAGAAAAATTTGCTGTCTATGAAAGAGAAAGAAGGAATGCAGAAGGAAATAATGCTATAACGGATTATAACGTAACTTGCAAAGCAAAATTTTAAAAAAAAAAAAAATCAAATATCTTTTCACTCCTAAACAAAAATTATTTCCCGACTCAAAACATGCTTGGGAAACATTATGCTAATTACTTCAGTGTTTGAAGTTTACCTTTCCAGAAAAAAGGGCTAGCTTTTTTTTTTTAAAGGAAAGCAGATGCAAAGAAACATTTTGAACCTCAAGCAATTTTTCAGCACGGGAAAAGCTTAATGCTTTATTATTGAAAGGGAGAGATTTTAGTTGAAATAATAAGGAAAATAAAACAAACAAATAAATAAACTTTAACATACTTTCGCCACATGCACCATTAGTAATACTATAAAATTGAACTTCTCCCTTTACTATAGGGAAGATAAAGGAATAGTTCTTTTCTTTTTTTTATGGAACACTTAAGTTTTTGCAAACAGTTCTCACAGTTACACATTGTTCAGTTTTACTGGGAAAGCATTGCACATGTAAGTACCAGCGATATTTGCATATTACGTTCATTAAAATCTGAAAGGCTTCAGATTTTTAACGCTAACCCAAAAGGGTTTGTTAAAATTTTATTACGCTCTTGCTGAGATCGCAATCTACCAGTCTGTTGTTACAGTCGTTTCTACTGAACCCCCTACAATTTTTTTTTTTTTTTTTTTTTTACTTTTAACTTTATTATGCATTATTTTCTTCGCACGAACGCCATATGCAATTCAAGAGCAAAATTACGAAAATTTAAAAGCAGTACATAGCAATATATCTTTAGAATTCACGATGCAACATTAAGTATTGACATAAACTTTTCTTTTCCTCCCCCCCCCCCAGTTCATCGTATCAATGTTCAGTTTTCTTCAGTTCATCGTATCAATGTTCAGATTTCTTGCTAGGATAGCTATACAAAACTTTTTGTTTGGTCTTTTATTATTAACGCTTTGTTTGCTTACTTTATTAAATATCACATTCTTGGTGCTAAAGCCACATAAAATTCGATTCAATGGCAAAATCACAAAATATTTAAAAATAGCATATTTTTAGAATTTCTGACATTGGATTGACTCGCGCTGGAGATAAAAATGGTTTATTCTGTACAGCGTTGCCACTGCTCTCTTTGAAATCGTTGAGTTTGTTAATCAAAAATCGTTAAAGTTTTACAGAGTAGGAAATAGATAATGAAAAAAAATTTGAAATTTAAAATCGGGTTTCCAGGAACCTATATACGCGTGGACTACGTTATTCAAAATTAGGTATCTAGGTACTATTGTTTTTTTTCACAGCGCGAGGAGCATGCATACATTTATGCAGATTTTTAACTATTAATTTCCTTAACTATAATACAGGACGATAATATTTGGTGGCAACAACTTGAAATGTGATACGCCGGTTTGGATGATTCAAAAGCAAAATGCCATTTCGAGACTAATATCCCATTCGGGACTAACGTCTCTTTTGGGCTAGAAACGAAGCTACATATTATATTTAGTTTCACGACTGTTCGTGTAAAAAAAAATGGTCGCCCCAATTAATAAAAGTAACGTTCAGATTTCAATCAAAATCGGAAGAAAAAAGAATATTATTTTTAAAAACTATATAGGTACTTTACACCCTTTATGTGTAAAATATTTTATCATTTCGGTCAAAATATGGTTTATTGAAATATCTGAGTTCTCCTTCGAGGAGCACAACTTGAAAAAATTGTTCTGTTTGACGAAATAAATCTTCTGTACCGTTACGCCAATCCAGCATTTTTCATAAAGATGCAGGCACCTTTATATCAGTCCACCATTTTTCATAAAGTTTCGGGCACCTCTATAATAATTCAGCTTTTTTCATAAATGCGCAAGCCTCGTTAGACAAAAGTTCCTATTTTTCATAAAATTAATTTAATTCCTTGCTTAATTTATTAGCAAATAATATAAGAGTGCGGCACAGTTATGAAACGATCTCTTTCGAGCCGTTGTTTATCTAGCTGCATTCATAGGTTTTATTTTTCAGTCACCGAGTAGCCTTTTATTTTTGAAACTTTTGTAATTCGAATCAGTTCGACAATTGAAACTGTTTTAAAACATATTACAATTTTAATAATTTGTTACTGTATTTCCTCTGTGTTAAGTTCATAATCGGCGATTGATCAGCTGTTTGTATCACGCTAAATGGACTAAAATATGAAACTTCCTTCTGTGGTAAAATGAAGTTTGACGTGTATTCTAATCTAATTTTTCAAGGATTACATTTCTATCCTTTCATTTGAAGTTAATATTTATTAATAGCCAAAATATATTGCGTTCGTATAGGTTCGTAATAGTTTGAATGCAAACAGAACCGATGATAGTTAGATACAATTTATTGTACCAGAAGAATTACTTCACATTTCTAGAACTTCCCACAAAAACAGTCGTACAGCTTTTCACAGTATCAGGACGTCGTGTTTAACTTTCACTAATTTTAAGTATAATCAGTAGTTATACTTCCTACTGATATGAGGGTTAAACACAACATAATGCAAAGCCCATCTAAAAGGTTAAGCTCTTATGGATATCTTAATACTCCGAATTCGGCTCTGAAATAACAACTCAGAAACTGATGCTCTCTCTGTCTCATATAGTTTTCCTCCGGTCGCCGAGAAATCTACTAGAAGGCATATACGTTTACAGCTATATAAAGGATCAATTACAATACCCATTACAGCTGTACAAAGACAGAACCAAATTATTGCCCAGTTTGGCGACTTTTGGCATCAAAAATGAATCGTCAAAACATTCGGCAGCTGGGCGATATCTCGCTAATTAAGCGAGATAGCCATTTACTGAAGGCTAAATAGATTTGCCAATGTATTCTTACTTTTTCGGCAAAGCATCGCGTCTTAAGATTTTCATGTTACATTACACACACACACACACAAAAAAAAAAAAAAAGCTACAGTTTTACATATAATTTCATTAAAATTATTTACATATGCATAAAATTCGTAACAATATATTTATTTCACTTCTTTTTTTCCCTCTTCATTCATGATTCTATATTTTCGTTGCGTGCTTGAGACTTTCAAAAGTTAGTTAAATAACGAAGTGTCGTCAAATCTCCTTATCCTTTAATTTTTTTTTTATAATTTTTTAAATGCAGCCACCGTTAGCCTGAAAGCCAACTATCGCTCCTTTTTTACTTCCTTATAGGAAGTAAAAAGGAAGTATTTTAATCGCGAAAATTTTCGGGTATCGTGTTTCAACGAAAAAACCGATTTTGACCGCTATTTAGTGCAATTTAATGATGTTTTTGCGTGACATCCGCAAGTAAGGACAGAATAAAGGACTCTTTCCCCCCAAAAAAATTATAAAACTGATTTAAAATGAATTCTGAAGAGAATTTTTCGTGGCGTCTATGCGTACGTACGTACGTATCTCGCGTAACTCAAGAACGTTGAAATTTTGTATGTAGGACTGCTGAAACTTGTAGATGTGCATCTCGTATTTTGGTTGCAATTGGCCACACCAAAAGTATATAAATCTATGTAAATTTCAACAAATTAAATTTAAATTTTAACAAACACGCATAAAAGTAAAAAAGCAAATTTAAAGCCAAAATTAAAAAAAGTAAATTTAAAGCCAAAAAAAAATTTTTTTAATATATATATATATATATATATTTAAAAAATGTGTAAAGATATAAAAGATTTAATTCTCGAACTAATCTACAATATCATTTAAATTCAGAAGCATAAGCAAATCAAGTGCAAAACCAATTCATGAAAATAAATTCACTAATTTAGCAAATTAAAATTAATCCATAAAATTTTTTTAAAAAATGCATAAGTGAATGACTGTTGAGCAGGCAGGAGACAGACTTATCAAGGGGAAGTTGCCTCCAAACCTAACTCTCCAATCATTCAATTCGTGTTTCGTCATTCATGCAGGCAAGGGTAAAAGTCAAAACCGAAAGTAAAAAGTGAAGAATGTCCAAAAAGAAATACCAATAAAGTTTTACCCTTAGAAATTAGCATTTAAGAATTAAAGTTTTAAAAGGAAAATACTAATGAAGTCTTTTGAGAAACAAACAAGTAAAGTCAAATATTTAATTAAAATTTTTTTAAAAAATTAAATTAAAAAAAACTAATTTTTTATAAAAAATAATCTAGAAACTAATGTATTTTAGAAACCCTTGTCTATAGAAACCTCCCCGACACGAATATGCATATCAATAAAAAGAAACTAAAAAAGAACTAAACATAATCCATATAAACCAATAAGAAACATAAAGAACTAATTTACAATTTTTAAAAAACAAATATATACTTAAAAATATAATTTCATATCTAGAAAATACTTAAATACTACATAAAAATTTTTTAAAAATACTTAAAGCAAGTAAATAGTAAGTTTTAATCTCAATTATAGCCCGAATTGACTGAAGATTTTAATCTTCTAATTTTCCATACTTTAGCCAGTATTTAGTTAAGTTTTGATATACCAGTTAAAATCAAGTTCATTAAACTTTCAGTATTTTCTTTCTTTAAATTTAACTTCTTTAAGGAATTTTTCGGAAATTACTGGGAATTTTTTAGAGGGTTTTTAAAGACTTCGTTTCAAAAAAATTTTGGGAAATTTTTTGAAGCTTCAAATTTTGCTTTAAAACTTTCATTTTAAAACATTTCATTTTTACTTAATTACTTTAATTATTTTCCTTGCAATTTTTACACAATTTTTCAACAGAACACACATTTCACATTACAAACAGTTTACATTTATTAATTCACAATACCACTTAACTCTATTTTACTTCAAGCAAACTTACCTCTCTTGATTGGCTTAACTCCCTAAATAATTTATCGTTAAAATTAAAACTTGAATTATATACCTTTAGGATTTTTAATTTTTTTCTAAATATATTTTTTTTAATATTAATGTATGCAAAAAATTTTTAATATAACAAAGATAGCAGCTTGGCACTCAATTTTACCTACATAAACGACATCTATATAATTAATTTGAAGAACACACTTCTCTTTAAAAACACTTTTGCAGACCCCCAACGCTCATTTAGTAGGTAAGTTAGAATTAAAACTTACTATTTACTTGCTTTAAGTATTTTTTAAAATTTTTTATGTAGCATTTAAGTATTTTCTAGATATGAAATTATATTTTTAAGTATATATTTGTTTTTTAAAAATTGTAAATTAGTTCTTTATGTTTCTTATTGGTTTATATTATATGGATTATGTCTAGTTCTTTTTTAGTTTCTTTTTATTGATATGCATATTCGTGTCGGGGAGGTTTCTGTAGATAAGGGTTTCTAAAAAACATTAGTTTCTAGATTATTTTTTATAAAAAATTAGTTTTTTTAAATTTAATTTTTTTTTAAAAGTTTAATTAAATATTTGACTTTACTTGTTTGTTTCTCAAAAGACTTCATTAGTATTTTCCTTTTAAAACTTTAATTCTTAAATGCTAATTTCTAAGGGTAAAACTTTATTGGTATTTCTTTTTGGACATTCTTCACTTTTTACTTTTGGTTTTGACTTTTACCCTTGCCTGCATGAATGACGAAACACGAATTGAATGATTGGAGAGTTAGGTTTGGAGGCAACTTCCCCTTGATAAGTCTGTCTCCTGCCTGCTCAACAGTCATTCACTTATGCATTTTTTAAAAAAATTGTATGGATTAATTTTAATTTGCTAAATTAGTGAATTTATTTTCATGGATTAGTGAAATTAGTGAATTTATTTTGCACTTGATTTGCTTATGCTTCTGAATTTAAATGATATTGTAGATTAGTTCGAGAATTAAATCTTTTATATGTTTACACATTTTTTAAATATATATATTTTTTAAAATTTTTTTGGCTTTAAATTTGCTTTTTTACTTTTATAAGTGTTTGTTAAAATTTAAATTTAAATTTCATTCCTTGCAGCAATGGCGCAAAGAATTTTTTAATTAAATTTGTATTTAAATTTATTTAAATTAAATTTATTTAATTAAATTCAATTTATTCTTATAAATCTATGTAAATATATATCCACTCTGTTACTCAGTTCAGTGAGCTCAGTTTCTTTATTCTTACATGTTTGTAAGTTGTGCATTTTTAGCTTTAAAAATGATTGAATTATATTGGTCTTGTCTTCCGGTTAAGATTTTTATGCCTTTAGTAAATCTGCATTTAATATTTGTGGAGTTACCAACAATTTAAAAGTTGTTTAAGTGCAGCTAAGCCTAATGAATTTGGGATGGCCGACATGTTTGTTTACATTTCAAACTTGGCAAAATAGCGGATTTTTTGCCAATCTAGAGAAACTAAGCTTAACAAAAAATTAACAACAAAGATAACAACAAAGATAACGTCTTCTTTTATTATTGCGAAATAAATCATGCTTAATCCATTCTGGAATTTATTCGTGAAAATAAATGTTTCAGATTTACTTCGTAATTTTTAATATAGATATTTTGACTTTTTATGTGTTTTTGCCTTGTCGCGAAGTGAGAACTGAATTAACTGAAAGAAAAATACTGAACGTCTCTGAAAAACTGTTTCTTTTTTGTTTTGTTTGCTTAATTTCTTTTATACATCGTTTTAGATTTATTATAGTATTTGAATAGAACATGTGGCAACGATTAGATAATTCTTAAGATGATATAAATTTTGTGTATTCTGAGTTAAAAAATTAATGAAATGTAACGCTGTTAAGTGACCAAGGACCAGAGTGTTGATACCAGGTGAACAAATATAGTGAATTTTAAAGAGTGGATTTATTCTATTGTGGATTTAATTCAATCCAATAAGTTTAAATGAAATGAAAAAAAAAAAAATTGCGTATAATTTAATATTTCTTGCAAGGAAGTCATGTGGTGTACACATCAGATTTTTTTAAGTCTAATAAATTGCTTGCAAGAAGTCTAATAAATTGCTCCGTTTATTCTTACACAAAAACTGAAAGTTCCCATATACATGCGTCATACAACATACTTTATTATTAGCCCACTAAATTTGCTACTGACGTACGCGTTATGTGTTTGGTAATTTAGCGCTGACGTCAAATATAAGAGTTGCTTACAATGTTACTCGACCCTGTCTTTAACAGACTTTTTTCGAAAGAAAAGAAAATTTATCTTCTTATTTTTATATTGTGTACGTAAGCACGAACACAAAACAATCTAGTTTATCCCCGTATACAAAAGTACAGTGTAAGATACTTTGAACTAAAGCTGATAAATAATAGAATATCATTTTTGTATAAGGAGTCATGAAATATGGAATTCGAAATGTTTTTACTGCTGGCGACATCTATTGTCCGATAGTGTCATTAGAACTTGTCTTCCTCTAGCTTTTTGTCAAGAATTTTCGTAATCATTTCTATCGCCAATAAATGATTTTCAAAGTAAAATTTTAATACATTAATATTAATTAATTTATAATTTAATTAATTATTAATATTAATTAACTTATGCATCTAAAAATGAATAATATTTAAAAACGTTTCACGGCCATTAAATTAAACTTAGATGTAAACTGCTATTGTTATGAGGTGCTTTACATTTCACTGTATTAACAATAGAACCATTGTTTTAAAAAATTGTTGAGAACTTTTTTATGACGAATTAAACTTTTTTTATAATCCTAATATTTTTATACAATGTTAATGTTCATTAAATGTTACAGTTACCAATTCCATGTGTATTTTTAAGAAAAAGTCGAGAAACGTATATATTTCAAGCATACTGACTGAACTCAAAAATATAACAATTTAAATCTCAGAATGCTTTATAGCTTCTATCTGAAAAAAATACTGTATATTGTGGGCACGTGCTCAAAGTTTAAATGATCTTCTGCTTCAAGCAAATTTCTTACTTTTTTCATGCATTGGATTCACGCTTATTCATTTCTAAGAAAATGAGTTAATGCAATAAAGGAAAATTTAATACCATTCTAAGCGAGGTACACATTTCAGAAAAAATTAAAGATAAGCGGTATTATAAGAATGAAATATAAATTTTAAAAATTAATTAGCAGAAAGTAGTGAACTAGATGCATAAAAATATATAAAAAATACAGAAAACTATATGTATTTATTTACTTAGTTTTTAAATGGCAAATATCTGGATTAGTGATTTCACCTGGGGAACGAAGAAATTGTCCAAAATCTCATCCCTAACTTAAATAACAATAACTTCAAATAATCGCCATTAACCACGTTGCTAAAATTTCTAGAACATCTCCGGTGATTTATTTGCGATCAGGCATTAAAGAAATGCAAAATTAAACATAAATAAGAAGTTAGAATGGTATAAATTTATAACAGATAGATAAATAAAACTTTATTTCAAGAAAAAAAATGGGCTGCTGTTTCTTCTTTAAAATTGAATGTCTAATGTTCAAATAAGCTTACTATTTCTTTTAACTCTATTTTAATGAACTATTCTAATTTTCAGTAACGAAATATCATGTAATTATGTAATAAGGAAATCCATAGAATCGCTTTCATTTATAAATATAAAACTGTGAGTCTCGTTTAAGTTTTAACCAGTTATTTTAAATTAATGAACTTTCCTATCCATCTTATTTAAATTTCCGGGCTAGAATGTAAATTTCTAACTCGTACGATATCAAAGGCGTAGCTAGGGTTTTCAGCGCCCGGAGACAACTGAAGATTTTGCGTCTCTTTCCCCTGTGCCAAGAACGGAAAAATTTCATTCTAAAATTTCGTAACATCAATTTGGCGCCCCCTGAATGCTGCGCCCGGGGACAGATGTCCCGCCTAGCCCCACCCTAGCTACGCCACTGTACGATAGTCAAATGAGGTAGAAAGAAAAGGTAGGTTTTAGAAGATAGAATAAAAACGTATTCTGCCTGAAGGACACGCTGCTAAATTAATTCTATTGCGAGTAGTATTATGCGGCGTTGCGTTATTCTCTCCATTAAGCTTGTTACGCCAATGTTCGCCCAGAACCAGATTGCGGGTTATTCTAATTTTGCAACCCTTAGGCTAACTATTTTCTTAGTTTTAATTAATTCATTATCTTTAAGCTATAAGTGTTGTTTTTGTAAGCACGAGTGGTGCCGTCTGTTAACTTTATTTGTTTGATTTTTATTTGATTTAAAAGAGTCCTTTACACTCTTTCTCTATCTCTAATATGTACGTACAATGCATAGTGATAATTCATTTTGGTACGTACAATGCATAGTGATAATTCACACATCGTTTTATGCTTGGACAGGAAACGAAATGCTATGCCGCTATTAATAACATAATGATAAGTAACTAAATATTTTTTTTAGTATCTAACAAAAAATTATTTTATTAATTCTTTAATACTATTCTTAAAATTTACGGAAAAATAATGCAGTTTGCTCTACATGCATTTAAACATGCTGAGGAAAACCTTTCTAGTATATTCCGGCTGCATCTAGAAGAAATTCGATCTGCGAGAACTTCAAAATGAGCTTGTGAAATGTGTTAATAATAATAATTATTATAGTGTTTTGGGAAACGAGTTCCAGGAGTAGATGCTCTTTTACCTGCAAACTTTTGTTTACCGTATTTCTTTTAAAGATTATGCATGACACATATATTTTCATTTTTTTTAAGTTTCTTACTTACTCATTTTTAAAGTTTATTTTAATTTATTAAACGCAGTGAAAGAAAACCTCTTCGACATGTTTATTGTTTTCATTTCACGGATTTTGCATCTTGACAAGACAGGAGGGAAGTATTTGCTGAAAGCCGTGTGGGCAAGCGATACATTGGAGTAAATGTACAGTTATATCTTGAATAACTAAGTCTTGTCTTTATTTAATTAGTAAGTACACGAGTTTCATGAGGTGTTAATGTGCAATGAAATAATATTATAACAATTCGTTTTTTAAGCATTTTCCTTTGCCATTTTAAATATGCAGCATTATGCTGTATAGTTTTCAAATTTTTAGATCTAATTCTTAGACTACAAGGCCAATCGTAACTGCTTATTTAAAACTGCTTCAGGTATTAAACTGAAATCTGGATACCAAGATCAGATTGCAATTTAAACTGAAACCTGAACATCAAGATCAGATTGCAATTTAGATTTAACTTTATATTTTTATTTATTCTTTTTCTTAAATTTGAATGACAGATAGTTTGAGGGGTCAGACTATAACCGAAACGTTTGCTGCAATACTTTTATTGCATTTAGTTGTTATATATTCATAACTTCTTTTTGTTTTATTCAATATTAACCCATTATCTATCTATTCATTTATTTGCCTTCCTGACCGGCCTTATATTGTACTTCTGCAGACATAATTTTAGAAACTAAAACCTGTTTCTAAAATGGTATAAGACATAACGACGAAAAAAAAAAAAAAGAAACGAACGAAATAGCAAAATAAGTGAAAAAATCTGATGTGTGCACCACATGACTTCTGAAGAATAAAATGACGTCTTCTATATACATGACAAACATTTATTTTAACTATGAAGACGTTGAACAGCAGAGTAGAAACATAATATTACACAGACAGCGCTTTGCACTTCTCTCTTACATGCAATACTCACCATTGACTTTTGGCTAACTCCATACTAAGTATAAGTATTACGCAGCAGAGAACTTGCTTATCATGCGCATGCGCTAGGGGAATCGACGGCGGTTGCCAACAACTTCCTTGTACGGAATATTAAATTATACCCATTTTTTCTTGCATTTCATTTAAACTTATTGGATTGAATTAAATCTACTTCGTCGACAGCGCATAAACCACAATAGAATAAATGCACTCTTTAAAATTCACTATATTCGTTCACCATAGCGACACTCTGGTCCTAGATTCATTTAACAGCGTTACATTTCATTAATTTTTTAACTCAGAATGCACAAAATTTATATCATCTTAAGAATTATCTAATCGTTGCCGCATGTTCTATTCAAATACTATAATAAATCTAAAACGATGTGTAAAAGAAATTATTCAAAGAACAACAAAAAAAAATTAAAAAATAAATAAAAAATAAAAAAAGATTCAGTTTTTCACAGACGATTCAGTATTTCTCATACAATTCATTCAGTTCTCACTTCGCGACAAGGCAAAAATACATTAAAACTCAAGATGTCTGTATTGAAAATTATGAAGTAAATCTTAAACACTTATTTCCTCGAATAAATTCCAGAATGGATTAAGCGTGATTTTATTCACAAAAATAAAAGAAGGCGTTATCTTTGTTACTGCGAAGCTTACTTTCTCTAGATTGGCAACAAATCCACTATTCTGCTGTTTCAAACGTAAGCAATGGCCGCCATGGAAAAAATTATTAGGCTTAGCGGCACTTAAACAATTTTTAAATTGCTGATAATTCTAAAAATATTGCATACAGATTTATCAAAGGCATAAAAACCTTAACCGGAAGAGAAGAACAACATAATTCAATCATTTTTTTGGCTGTCAATGAATGAACGGTTGTCGCTACAGCGCATCTGATCTGTGCAACTGACAGGATATTTAAGAGGAGAAATTACTATTCCAGGTCATAAATTCTTCTCGAATTTCATTCCGTGTACTCTGGTAGACAGTAACTATGCCTCGCATACAAGTGCGCGAATGCTATGCGTAGATGTCAAAATTTGAGAGAGGTCGTGTAGAACCATGGCCGCACACAGCGTCAAGAAGGAAGCGGTAGGACTGGAGAAACGACAGAACGTGAAGAGGCGAGCAATCGTCAGAGCGGCATTCACAGCCCCAGTTGCTTCATTATCATCCATTGCACGTGCAATTAGTGCTTCAGTGACCGTAAGGACCATTCATAGATGGCTCACAGAAAAGGGGCTGAGGTAACGGCGCCCCTTGCGCTGACTGCCATTTACCTTTATACAACATCAAGCCCGTTTGCAGTGGTGTCGGGCTCATTCGCACTGGAATGTCACTGACTGGAGTAGAATAGTCTTCAGTGATGAGTCCCACTTTGTACTGAGCCCCGATGACTAGCGAAGGCGAGTCTGGAGACGCCCCGGACAGCGGTGTGATACCAGCCTGACTGCCTTCCGGCAGACAGGCCGACAACCAGGAGTGATAGTCTGGGGTGTCATCTCATTTCATAGTAGGATCCCTTTGGTTGCCATCCGTAGCAACCTTAGAACACAGCGGTTCGTCGACGAAGTTCTAAGGCTCGTTGTGTTGCCCTTCATGTCACGCCACCCTGGGCTTACAGTTCAGCAAGATAATGCCCGTCCCCACACTGCATTACTTCTTTCCTTAGTGCTTGCCGAACATTACCTTGGCCAGCAAGGTCGCCGGATCTCTCTCCTATTGAGCACGTTTGGAGCATTATGAGCACGATCCTCCATCCAGCTCGGGATGTTGACGATCTAATGCGCCAGTAGGACAGAATTTGGCCCGATATCCCTCAGGAGGACATCCGCAACCTCTATCAATCGATGCCAAGTCGAATAACTGCTTGCATAAGGCCTAGAGGTGGACAAACGCGTTACTGACTTTTTCACTTTGCGAAGCTCTATCACTTCAATAAATCATCCAATTTTTCTCAAACTGTAATCATTTGTTTTTCTGCACATGTACATCACTTTTACCGATTTTCGTCCAATTCGAATAACTCTTTCTTGGTGAGTCTTTTTTTTTTTTTTTTTTTTTTTTTTGTGTGTGTGTGTGTGTGTGTGTGTGTGTGTGGGTCTAAAAGTGTATATATACATATATTTATATATTTTTGGTGTCCCCGATTGCAACCAAAATACAAGGTGCACATCTACATGTTATAGCAGTCCTATATACAAAATTTCAACGCTCTGAAGCTACTCGTTTTTGAGCTATGCGAGATACATACGTATGTACGCACAGACGTCACAAAAAATTCTCTTTAGAATTCATTTTAAATTAGTTTTACAATTTTTTGGGGGAAAAGAGTCCTTTATCGTGTCCTTAGGTACAGATGTCATGCAAAACATCGTTAAATTGCATTCGATAGCGGTGAAAATGGATATTTGCGTTGAAATATGATGCCTGAAACTTTTTGCGATCACAATACTTCCTTTTTACTTCGTACAAGGAAATAAAAACGAAAAGCAAAATAAATTGGTAGCCTACTGTTTTCAGTTAGATAAGCAGGGCTTAATTTCTAAAATTAGAAGTGACAGGAGCTCTATGGAAGACCGTCAGCAAAGAAGAACAAAAGTAAATAAATAAATAAAATGACTATTAAAAATCATTAATATTTAAAAAATTAAATAGTTCATTATTACGAAAGTAATTATTATTTAATTTATTTTAATAATTAGTATTTATCAATTATTATTTAATTAATGATTATTATTTAATTAAATAAAATTAATTAATTATTACTATTAAAATAGGTAAATAATTAAATAATTTTATAAATAAATAAATCTGCTACGTAAACGCCGGAGCCTTCTTATTTAGGGCTCCGGTGCGCTCTGACTAGAATTATGATTTATCCCAAAAACTAAGAAGTACCGGCGCAATTTAAGCTCTGTAGATAAAAATAAAGAATTAAATTTATTCTAGCAGTTTGCCATGCGTTAGATGTACCGAAAGCTCTGAGTTGAGTATTATGTTTCACACAGTTTAGGAAAGATTAAGAATTTTAAATCTGAAATTGTATCTACCGTTTCATTTACAAATTTGAAGCCGCTTTCAGGGGCTTTTAGTAGTCAAAGCTCTGGCGCCATCTGTTGCTTAAAATGTTTACAAAACTAATAGCATTAATAATACTAAGGTTTATGAGACGCGTTTAACAAGTTTTCACTCATAAAATTCAAAGTTATGGTGCCATTTGGTGTCTAATATTTTAACTAATTTATAAAACTATAAAATATGTAGAGAGAAAAAACAAATTCTAATTTCTGTTACTTTATAAGGTATAATTTTTATTTTCCCTACAGCTAGACATCAGTGTGGTAAGCCAATTCATCGAAGATCAAAAATCATTGGTGGTGAAAATGCCGAAAAAGGAGAATTTCCTTTTCTAGTAAGTTAGAAATTTAAAGATTGTAAAAACATTTTTGCTTATTATGTTTTCCTAATCAATGACAGCAATAAGAATTAAATAAACCTTTTCTGAATCTCTTCTGGAAACATTAAACTAAATTCTTTGCCGTATGTAAAACTATGATTAAAAAATTTACATTTCCAAAAACTGCTGACAATTTTTAATACAATATTTAAACATCATGAGAGTACTATAGTTTCTTTTTAAAATGCTGAACCAAGATCCTAAACAAAACACGCGTACCGAGCTATCACTTTCTTTTACAACTAACATCATTTTAAGGCGGCATTTTGAAGTCTTTCAAAAATAAAAAATTCAGTGTTTCTGATGGACGCCCCATTGCTAATTATTAAACCTAACTTCGAAGCATACTACTCGGAATTTCAAAAGTATACGTTCTTATAAAAATTCCAAATGATTCTTATTGTCGCCTGTCTTATGATAGCACATTTATTTAAATTTACGAAGTTCTTTCGCAATGTTTAACGTTTTCCTTTATGTGATATTTGAAGAAGTCTCACTTTAAAATATTTTGCTTGCCAGAAGTATGAGCAAATATTTATACAAGTATTTCTTAAAAAAAAATCTGAAAGTTTTCAGATTTCAACGGTCGACCAAAAGGGTTTGGTAAGGTTTCCTACGCTCTCGCTGCGCTCGCAGTCAACCAGGCTGCTGTTACACTAACTCCTACTAATCCTCCCCCCCCCCTCTTTAGCTTTATTAACCAGCATCATTTTCTTCGATTTACGCCACATACAATTCAACACCAAAATTACAAAAATTTTAAAAGCAGCATAGCAGTATACGATTAGAATTTCGGATGCAGCGTTAAGTGTTGGCAGATATTTTTCTATTCCCCCCCCCAATTTTCTATTTTTTTTTTTTTTTTTTTTTTTTTTCTTTTCTCAGTTCATCGCATCTGTGTTCTAACTAACTAACTATATCAATGTTCTTACTAAAAGATGGCCTTACAAAACTCTTTTTTTTTAATTTTTATTATCAACATTTTGTGTGTTTTCTTTATTTATTAAATACCACGTTCTTGGCGCTTACGCCACATGACATTCCATTAAACAGCAAAGTCACAAAATATTTAAAAACAGCATATCTTTAGAATTTCTGACAAACAGTCTCGCCCGCTGGAGAAAAAAAAAGTTTTTTTTTTCTACACAGTGCACAGTGTTGTCACTAATTGCTTTGTAATCGTTGAATTAGTTAATCAAAAATTCGATAAATTTTTAAAAAATATTGAATAGATAATAAAATAAATTCAAAGTTCAAGCTTCCAGATGCCCATGTTCGGAGGGTGGAGGACTACTTTATTCAAAACTTGATGGCTCTAGGGACCGTTCACTATGCGAGAAACATACATACATTCATGTAAATTGTCATTATTTAATTTCTTTAATACAGGGCGATAATATTTGGTGGCAACAATTTGAAAAGTGATACACCGTTACACCGTTTAAAGTGATTCAGCGTAAACTGGTGTTTCGAGACTAATATAATAAAGTTCCTTACGGGCTAATAAACATTTTGAATTAACATATCAAGGGATTTTACTTCAGGGAAAAAAAAAAAGAAAAAGAAAGAAATATGTGAATACATGAACAAAGAGAAAAAGCGATTTAGATTTAATGTAATAATAATTTAGATTTAATGTAATAATAATTTAGATTTAATGTAATAATACATTTAATGTAATAGTAATTTAGATTTAATGTAATAATACATTTAATGTAATAATAATACATTAAATGTATAAGATAATATAGATCTATAGATAATATAGATCTATAGATAATATAGATATATTGTAATAATTATTTAATATTGAACGCCTCTATGCTTGTTAAATATTAAGCATTTAACATTTTAGCATTTTCAAGTTAACTTATTTTGCAGTTTATTTTTTAATTCAAAAACTTCAATAATATTTCATGTCTTAAACAAATAAGGAAAAAAATCTTAATTGCTGAAAGTATTTTTTTATTATTATTTATATTTTAATTTGGACCTTTACATTAAGAAACTTTGGATGGAATTACATCGTTAAGGTAAATTGGTAAGAAAATTAATGTGCTTCCGAATATTCTGTGTAAGACAAATCCTTATTAATGAAAGGAAATTCGAAGTATTTAAATAATTTTTTCACAATTCAATATTAACTGATTTTGAAATTTATGTTATTAATCGTAATTTTTTTTAAATTTCATTAAACTAATTAATTCAGAATTTAAGTTTGCATTTTGACTTTCCAGTATTAAAATTTTTTTTATTCTTATTACTTTATTTCTTATTTTTAAAGTAAACTTTCTAGTATTCTTATTTTCAAAGAAAAGCATCTTATCTACAATTAGTAATCTTGTCAAATATACATTGATCAACAAACTTGCAATTTTGTAGGGCATAAATTTACCACAGTGTACAAGTAAGAAAATACGAAAAACTGAAATGTTCACTGCAAATAAACGACACGAGTTGTCAACAATTTGCACATAATGTTTCCTTTTGTTGCCTTTCTTAATGTAGATTTTAAAAAATATCTGATGTGGACACCACATGTTTTTCTTATACAGCCTATTAAATTATACACATTTTTGCTGCATTTCGTTTAAACTTATTTCTTCGAATTTGATTAGAGATATATTTCTCATTCAATCAATTCAGTTCTCACTTCGGGGCGGCATTTTTTTTTTTTTTTTTTTTTTCGTGAAACAATATTTTACGGGGGGTTAGTCGGGTGTATATTCGAGGCAGGCGAAGAATAATTAGATACCAAGTTTCCATATGGAATTAAATTAACAAGAAAAGAGCTCTTACTCTAGTTTAAAGTATTCAAAGAAACCACCACGTGATTTCTACATGCTTTTGTTAGAACTTTCCTATTCCGTCGAAACTTTTGAATGCAAATTATGAATATCAAACAAATTATGATTACGGTGGCATTAATAAGAAAGAATTCCTAGTGAAGAAAGAAGTATTTCAGAATTTGATTTCCGTTGTTGCTTTGGAAAATCGAATGGGAACGTGGAAGCTCAGTTCATTTGAATTTTTGTAATTTATTTAAAAATAGAATTCCAGAACAAAGTTCCAGATATTGTAATGCTAGTCCGAACTTTCTTTTCGGTTCCTGTAACTGTTGTTAACTGTGAGAAGAATTTTCTAAATAAAATTTATTTAAGAAGTTTTTAAGAACTACAAATGTATATTTTGCCTTTCTCTCTTACTGCTATCTACATAACAGCAAAATCAAAATGTCGTTGATGAGTTTGCGAACAACAACACAAGCAAAATAATAATATAATTTTTAAAATGTTGAACTTAAAGTTTTTCTTCAGAAATAGATGCAAAGTTTTCATTTGCTTCCCTACATTTAGTTTCAACACTTTTTTTTTTTTTTTTTAAGTTATTTGTGTGCATATCAAAAGGGGCGACAAATTTAGGGACCGCTCCAGGTAGCAAACTCAGCAACAGCCCCTACTCTGCTGTGTATCATCTGATGATCTTGCATCAGAAGAGAACAGTACATTCCTGTTCCGTCAGAATTGAGGGAAACGTTAGTAATAATCAATTTGCTATTTAAATATATATAGTATAGTTTCCCAGTTCTTTCTGGTAGAGTTACTAAAAACCCGTGATTCCTGGTACGCATTCATATCCCAATACATAGGTTCGATTAGCTAATTAGACAAAAGAGGGAAATATTACCTGTCTAAAAAAAAGAGTAATTTCACGGAGGACTTTTTGTACGAAGGATATATAGAGGACTTTCTGAATGAAACTTGCTCTTATTCGAGAAGCGTCTAGATAAAAACATATTAAAAGCATATAAAGTAAGCATTTTCTGCTGTAGGCAGGACTGGCGATAGACTTTTTGCTGCCCAGTGCAAACGCCGCAAATCCAAAATTCTGCCACCTGATGCAGGCGGCACTATCAGTCCTGGCTACAGGGAATCGAATTCAAATCAAAATTATCATAATGTTACGCAGCTTTTACAAATGAATTTCTCGTGAACTATCTAACAATGAAACTGATACTTCGGAGAAATATTTGAGCATTTAAAATACCTCAGAATACGTGTGAAGATTGTAATTTGGAGGAAAATAACTACGAAGAGCGTTTCAAACCCAAGTTCTCCGAGAATCATACAAATTATAAAACAGGTACGCAAATATGAAACCTCTACATAGATTATTAAACGCCTATGCTTTTCAATAAAAATCAATAATGATTTTTTTAAACCTATGAATTTTGACAAATATCTGCTAAGTTCTGGTGCTCAACGTGCCAAGAGAATAAACTAGACACTATAAATGCAGCAGAATTATGAATTCACAAAATTAATAATTAAAAAAATTTGTAACTGTTAACTCTGTAATGCGGCAGTTACAGAAAAATGTGCTCTTAACGGGTTTATAACCAATGCAGAATAAATTTAAACCATCGAAAAGCCCTTTATAGAACTGGCAATTTATGCAAATAAATTAACAATTATTTTAATTAAAAAATTTTTGAACAATACCTTTTTCGATGATTTTTAGCCAGATACATTTTTAAATACTATAGCAATTCAGTAATGAATTATTGAGTCCTAAGTAAATTTTCCTTTTATTGCAGATTTGTTCACCGACAAACCACTCTATTATACAGAAATTTAAAACCGTAGAGATATTCTAGGCAGAATAATATTTAACAGTTAATATGAAAAACACTAATAAATAGTAGGATAAAATTTTGATTTTAATACAATCAGTCTTCCTTTTAAATTATTAAAAAAAAAGGAAAATATAGAGCCTCCCCCCTAAAAAAAGTAAAATGTCCATAGTTAAATCATTCTAAAGTTACTCTTCCCAAAATTAATAGTTATCAAATGATTTCTCTATAACGCATATGATGGATACGTACATAATGACAAAGGGGAAAATCAAAACATTTATATGCAATAATATCAAAACCGAAACTTTTATTAATAATTAATGGTAATAAGGCGATGTGCGAAATTAAACAATTTCAATATTTCTTTACATAATACAGCAAGATACTATTCTCTTTTTAATGCTTCCTTTGCTGTCTGGGTGCTTGCATTGTTTTATTGTATTTTATTACTATATAAAGTTTAAAGCAAGAGGACCTGCAAGTCACTGATGCTAATTATGGAAAAAGAAATCATAAGCTCTTGTATCTGATCTACTTCACATTACCGAAATTTTATCCACATTATGTATATTCAATCTAATAAACTGAGTATTTGTAGTCATCGATTTACCTCTCTTCATCGATTCATCTACCCTTCGTATTTATAAAAGGATAATATATATTAACTTCTAAATTATAAGAATAAAATCTTTCAAGAGCTTTATTATAATCAAACTGAGAACATCAAATTTCACTCATAAATATTTAATGGATACAGTTCTTAATAACCGTACGGTTTTAAAAATATTAGTAATGGTGTGCAGCCTTTTAATAATAATAATAATAACGATAATAATAAATTTTCAATAATGATATGAGGTTTTTAATAAATGTCAGTAAAATAAAAATTTTAGAGGATATTTTCTTTTGCACCTCATTTTGTTTTTATCCACTAATTAGATTCCCAAATAGGAAGACTGCAGGTGGAAAAAAAAATCGTTTTCAAACAACTTATTGTTTTCAACGTCTATATTGAAATCTTTATTGGCATTAATACTGTTTATTTAAATATTTATTTATTAAAATCTTTGAATTGAAACTGCTAATGTCTACTATTCTAAGAATTTTACTAAAGAATAAATATAAATTCTAAGAATTTTACCTTGGTTAAGAGCATTTCCACGTAATTATGTTCATATGGGGAGTGTTTTAAAAAAAGTGCCTTATTATATTATATAAAAGAAAAATGTAAAAAGAAGTATGGATTTTTTTTTACCACGTACCTTGTTAAATAAATATTCGGCAAAAAATATTCCGTTGATTACACGTCAGACGTTTTTAGCAAAATAGTACCTCCCCGGCGGGGAATCGAACCCCGGTCTCCCGCGTGACAGGCGGGGATACTGACCACTATACTACCGAGGACTCGATATTCTTTGCCTAAAAACTGGAAGTGTAGATAAAGTACACGAAAGCAATTTTTTCACTCTTTCGACTGTTACAGAAAGATAAATATTGTGCTTCTGTGCGCAATATAAGTTGACTACAAACGTGCAATACATTTCTAAGGTTATTATTTTAAATCACAGCACTCTAATTAGTATAGTAGTTCATAGTAATAGCTTTTAATTTCCAACAAAATAATAATAATTCAGAAAAAATTCAAAATAATTCAGGAAAATTCCCTGTGTGGGTTGCAACAATTATCAGGGTTACCATATTCTGGCGCATGTAAGCTCACTTCCGATGTAAACAAATCCGCAATTTCGCCAAGTGCCGGTTATGGAAACAAAATTTAGCCTATTATAAATAGGCTAAATTTTAAACGAAACAAAAGTTTGGAAATACGTTTCGTATGTTATCAGAGGAAATAAGAAACAATACCTTAGGATAATACGAATAATACAATTAATATATAAATATTTTATTATTTTTTTCCTTCTTTAATAATTTAATTTATCGTTAGCGTTCAGGGGCGTAGCTAGAGGGGGGCAAGGGGAGGCATCTGTCCCCGGGCGCAGAACCCAAGGCGCGCCAAACTGATGTTACGACATTTTAGAATTAAATATTTTCCATCCTTGGCAAGCAGTAGGGGGCGCGAAATCTTCAGTTGTCCCTGGGCGCTGAAAACCCTAGCTACGACTCTGGTTAGCGTAATTACCGTCTTTTATAATTGCGACTTCTAACTGTAAGAGAAATAATCCTACTTGGTGGCTTTTTTTTTGACAAAGATTCGTCATACGTCAGTTGACCAAGATTTTAACGGTAGCCCCAAATGGTTTGTTAAGATTTTTTACGCTCTCACTCAACATTTTTTTTTGTCTTTTTAGCTTTATCAGGCATCATTTTCTCGGCACTTACGACATGTATAGTTAAACAGCAAAACTACAAAAATTTTGAAAGCAGTATAGCAGTATACGTTTAGAATTCCCGATGCAGCTTTTAGTGTTGGCATACAATTTTCAGTTCTTTTCATTTCATCACATCAATGTTCAATTTCCTTATTAAGATGGCTGTACAAACCTTATTTATTTGTTTATTTATTTTTGTCTTTTTATTAAAGTTTTGTGTGTTTACTTTGTTTATTAAATAACCCCTTCTCGGCGCTTACGCCACATTAAATTCGATTCAACAGCAAAATCACAAATTATCTAAAAATAGCATATCTTCAGAACTTCTGATAGACTGTCTCACGCGCTGGAAATAAAACGTTTTATTCCGTACAGTGTTGCCACTGCTCGCTTTGAAATAGCTAGTTTGTAGTCAAAATTTCGTTAACGTTTTATAAAATATAAAATAGATAATAAAACAAATACGAAATTCAAAAGTCAGGCTTCCAAGTGCCCATGATCGGGCGGAGGACTAGGTTATTCAAAATTTTATGGCTCTAGGTACTGTTGATTTTTCACAATATGAGAAACATGTATAGATTCATGCAGATTCTTCGTTATTTAATTTCTTTAAACATAATACAGAACAATAATGCTTTGGTGGTAACAATTTGAAAAGTGATCAACAATTGAAACTTTGTAGCTTTGCTATTATTTAATAACACATTATTAACTATAACTATTCTATAAGATAGTCTCACGATCATTTATGCCTAATAGAAGTCGCTTTTATTTAGAATTGTATGTAGTTATGTGGATTAAAATTATTTTTTCAAATATTGTACGACAGAACTATTAATCTAACCTTCTTACCATTGGCCAAAAACTTCCGAGTGATGAAATCCAGAAGTCTCTTACCCCTCATTTCAAATAATATCATTCGGGAGGGTTTTCGATAGGCAGTCTCTCTTTAAAAAAAAAAATATTATATTAAAAATGATCATGTTTTCTTAGTGATTCGAATATGAACTCAACAGCATGGTGAATACGACATACACCCTCTACTAACGACCATATTATTTGCACTATACGTGGAGCATTTAAATAACGACAAAAAACTGAATGTCTTGAATTTCTACTAAATGTCTTTACGGCCCTCAAAATAAATCTCTTTACTAACCTTAAAACTGGATGTCTTTACTGTCCTTAAAATAATTTTTTTCTCTTAACTAAATTGAAGATCTGTAAAAAATTATTTTGTAATTTCAATAGGTTTCTTTAAGAGGTCCCGAAGAACCTGGGGCAATTCAAGTACTTCACAAATGCGGTGCAGTTTTACTTAATAAAAGATGGTTACTCACTGCTGCACACTGCGTGTTTGAGTAAGTATTTTAACCATGTTTTAATTTTAAATGTGTATTGAGAGTAAAAATCACATCACACAAGGTATCTATATGCTGCTGGTTATGTAATATTCTAAATTAAATACAGTTGCACTAGTTTGAGGTTACTACCTTTAATTTAAGACTAGTTTAAGACCACTTCCTTCACATTGTTTCACAAATTTAAGGCAATTGCCTTCACGGTAACAAGCGATGGACTCACTGTCTAACTACATTTCTCAGTGAACGACGCTAGGTATGTCCCGAAATAACGTTTTTAATACCTTGATGCAAGGGCGCGGCAAGCTGTTTCGGTTACAAATAACCTAAGGAGAACTAAGTTCATCTCTTAAGGGATCGGAAAAACTTAGAAGAAAAATCTTTCGTCTCTAAAGTGCCATTCACACTAGGGTTTATATGAGCTAATAAAGGGCCGTTCCCACTGGAGTTTATCTGAGCTAACGGACACAGATGACGTAGCCGACCCATCGCACAAGAAATATCGTAAATTCCCAAAATGACTCTAAAACGCAATTAACTTTTTTGCACTGCTGTCAGATCTTGCTGCGCCTGTGTACACATTTTATTACGTTATTCATCATAAAATGGTTGTATAAGCATATCATTCTCACATTTTTTTTTTTTTTTTTTTTTTGTTCTGTTGCCAGAATCCAAAGTTCAATGAAACAACTGCACGTAGAAATATCGTGACTGATGTCACTAGCAACACTGTCTATCTAGAGACCTGAACAAAGCTACTTTAACAATTGACTTCTCTAACTTTCAGGCCTTATTTATAAGGTGTTGCATCGGTTTTGGAAACTTATGGAGAAAATCTTACTACGGCTTCGAAAATGCAATTTTTCAAATATTCAGAAAGTACTAAGTTAGCAAGAATTCGCCAAATGTCGACAAGATCCATCAGGAGCATTTTTGCTCATATTTTGCGATCTAGTTGACTATTTTTACAATTTAAATGTTGTTGGACTCAGAAATGAAAGATGTACAATGCCATATAAAATATAAACTCTCATATGGAAAATATGTGAACACAAATTAAATTACTTACAATATAAACCTTAAAACTATTACCTTAAAATCATAAATTACTTTAAAAAATAAACTAATGACATAATATTACAGCAATGTAATCAAAATGATTTAAGTATTTCCAGAAATTTACAACAACATACAATATATATATATATATATGTAATTAATCTTAGGAGATAATATAATCAATATTATTTAGTAAATAAATTATATATATATATATATATATATATGTAATATATTATGTAATAAAATTTTGGAGTAAGATGCAACGGATTGATGATGGTTCTCTGCATTATACCTCGGAGAGATGACACTCGAAGGAAAGACCTGTAGACGGACGTAGCCGAACTAAACACAAACTTTATTGCTGGACAAGAACTAATTATCGAGACTATATTTCTCATTACATATGATCATGAGCGCAATACGCACACCCCAATTTTATATAGAGTATCACATTTTAAATAATGGCCTAGTTAGCAGCACGACAATGCACAGCAAAATGAAACAGCATCCAAGCGCCAACAGAGCTACAAGCTAAATGCGCATTTATACAATATGGCAGTCTGTTAAGAGAAAGTTCTCGGTTTCAATTAGAAAAGTTTCAGTTCTCAAAGTTACGTCATCAACGATGCGCAGGCCATACAAGATAGATTGATGTAGAAGTGACGCAATCCACAGAAGTTATCATGATTTTTAGAACAGAGAGGTAAAATTAAAGCGTTACCGTTAGTTCAAATTATAATTTTCATTTACATATTTTTATATTATATACTAGCAGCTTCGCTGCCAGCCTTCGTCTAGCTTTTAAATGTACTTGGAAAATGGCTGAAGGGAACACCAAACTGTTAAATTTAAAAACTGCGTAGAATTTTACTCTGCAGAACAACTTTATAAAAAAAAAAAAAAAAAGTTATTACGTATAACAAAATTACAATGAAGTACGCAATATCCCTTAATACAAACGTTAATTATCCTAATAAATAAAGTAACCAACTTCCCTTTGCAAAATCTTAACTCAAATGCTATAAAGGAGGTTAAGAACTTTGTTTCCTAAAAAAATCACTCAAAACTTTTCAATATCTTAAAGACAGTGAAATGACCAATAAATCACATAAAAGAATACAAAAAACAAAAAATTCTCAAAAGCAAAGTGTAATTAATGATAGTTTATCTTATATTATCAAGAGAAAAAAATTACAATGAAATAAGCTATAACCTTAATACAAATATTAATTATCCTAATAAAAAATTAACCAACTTTCCGTTGAAGAAAAAAAATCATGTAAAACTTTTCAATATCTTACAAATTGTGAAATAAGCAAAAAATAACATGAAAAAAACTCAAAAAACAATAAATTCCGCGCAGAATTTTACTCTGCAGAACAAACTTTATCAAAAAAAATCAATAAAAATGTATTATATATATAAAAAAATGACAATGAAATATGCCAATCTCTTAAAAACAGTGACATAAGAAATACGATGAAAAATTGTTGCCAAACCCATATTTCTAAAAGAATGAAACTATTCAAAATGATGCGATCTCATCAAAAATCTATCAACAAGAATAAGAGGAAAATTGTTGCCAAAATCACATTTTTAAAGATGTGAGATGTGAGAAGTGTACTCGGAAGCTTCATTTAAAAAATTTTTTAAACATACAAAATATTATCATTTTTCCAAATTTCTTTTTGTAAAAGCAGTCGCAAGGATGAAAGTTTAACGTGTCCAAAAATCAAAGAAAAATAAACAGTACATTTTTAAAAATAAACTTTTTAGAAAAAAATCCCGTTGAAAAGGTTTTAAGGTCACTTTGTTAAATAAATTCGTATTTAATCGATTTATTGAAACACGAAATTTATTTTAAGTTCGTAAAATAGCTAAGTGCCTACGTTTCATGGCGATGTAAAAATGGAGTGTATAGAGTAAAATCTCGCTTTCCTATAGCCCATTATGTCTCAAAATGACGCGATCTCGTCACAAAACATAAAATAAAAGAAAATTCGAATTCGAATTTCGAAAAAAAAAATCGCCTACTATTAGTTTACTCGCAGCGCGAAAAAGAAAGACACACACATTGACACACAAACAGATTCTTTCTTTTATTATATGTAGAGACATACAGAAAGGGACAAGATCCAAATTTAAGATCTACTTAGATTGTGCACATAAAGGTAATATTTTCGAATCTATCCTACTGTAGCATTGCTTGCAATTAGCTTCTGAAAGGACAGGGCAATGAAACTTAAAATATTTTTCATCATAGGTACAGAAAGTCGTACTTGCCTTTTTTGAAAGCTCGTCTTGGAGAATATGATGTATCCACAAATGCAGGAAATCACCAAGAAATTGGAGTTGAGAGCCTTGTCACGCATCCGCAGTACCAGGAGCCTTATCGCCAAAGCAATGACATTGCCTTACTGAGACTGAAGAAAGATGCCGTTTTTAACGAGAATGTGTGGCCTGCCTGTCTTCCATCTCCAGGCACAGATGTTACAGGAATGAATGCAACTGTAGCTGGATGGGGTCAGACGTCCATGCTACCAAACGGTGAGTCCTAATAACCCACAGCAAAATAAGAATATTAAAGCAATTTTAATTCTTACAATCCTAGAAAAAGCATTGTTATTAACAAAAATCGTACGAACGAGGAGAGAAAGAATATATTAAACCTAATAATCCTTTTTATTAAACACAGTCCTCCTGTTCCTACTGACATTTAAATTTCATCATTTGTTTCCGAAAAGTATGGTTTTGACAGTACCCGCAGCCTATTAAACTCACATGTTAATAAAATGAGCCGCTTATCACGGTCAAATTTTCAGGAACCAAAACAAATACATACTAATCAATAGTAAACCCCTCTTTTATTAAACTCATCTTAGCCGCTTATAAAACTCAGATTGGCAAGAGGCACCCTTCAAAGCTGTTTGTAGTTGATCCGTTTAACTTGTTGACTGTCGTGGCTTATTTATCCTTCAGTTAGTGCTGTAGTGCTAAAAGGTTTAGTAGAAATTCGTCCAGTTTAGATCTACTAACACTCCCTCTATGAAAAGTGTAGGTTCTACCTTTTTCAGAACCTTGTCAGACACTGTTGGCAAAGCTCATTGTTCGGAATGGAACTGAAAGGAACTGAATTTCTTTATCTTAGGTTAACAAAAGCAGTCTTGTAGGGGCATTATAAATGAGTGATTGTTTCTCTGGTTCCTAAGGAAAGGTGGTGAGGTTAGTTTTCCTTCCTTCTCTGTTAGGATATGGAAGTTCAGTCGAAAGTCTTCCCATCGGAATACGCATATTAATTAAGTTTGCAGGAAGTTAACTTGCCAGCACCAGCCTGTTCAGCTATATAATTTGCTATCATTTTAAAAACATTATTGAATCATTATGAAATTGACTGCAAACTCGTGCATGATTTTTGTAATTAATTCTCAAAACATTCAGACCTTTTTATAATAAGTAACACGATAATCAGTTTCGATGGAAATTGTACTTCGTGTCGAAGAACTCCGGTGTTGCAAATCTCTATTAATATGCAGCGGAAAGGTTTTTAGAAAACTTCATGAAATGCTTTCTTGTGTTATTGTATATTATTAGTCTTTGAATAGAAAACAGAGTGATCACTGAAACCCAGAAAGCATTTGCTTGTAACCACGAAGAGAAAGATCGACTTTCTGCTGGATAAAACAGAAATTCTGAATTCGAGCGGATCACTGGGAAAAACAATTTTTAATTTACTGTGGTCGTAACTTGTAATGCTTCGAAAATGCCTAGGCGAAATGATTTGAGCCTGAAAGAAAAAGAAAAAATGTAAATAAAAAGTTTTTTTTTAATCTTCTTCAGAGCTTGTGATGATTTAAGACGTAGCGATAACTCGCTGTTTCGTCTAGTAGGGTCTGCAGAATTTAACTTTAGTTTTCATATACAGTAGCAACCTTGCAACTTTTATAATTACAATTATTTAAATTATTTAATATTTTTAAATAACACCAGGAAATTGCAATGCTTTTAAAGATATCTTTGAATTTTAAATATAGTTTTAAAATTAGAGGCATTTTCATTGTTAATGAATTCAATTTTACGAAAAAAAATAGCGGAATTTACTCCATTGGAAACGATATACACTAGCGAAAAATATCAGCTTTCAAAAATAAGGGTAATATCTAGTTCATTTGATATCCTCAGAAGAGAATGAACTGGAATTACTATTAACAAATTTCAGAAATGATTCGATGAAGTTTTCGGAATTTCAGTAATATTTTTACTGTAATTAAAGCCTTTAATTCAGTTTAAAATTCGGCTAAAGATTTCTATGATGCTTAGGTTAAATCAAATTGCATTTATACCTTTTACGTGGAAAAGGCATACTTTTCAAATTATGATAAATTTGGCAATATTAGTTCACAAGCTGTTGAATTTTAAAGTATTAGTCAGCAAAATTTGGAAATAATTACATATTACGAAAATCAGGCAGAAATTATAAAATGATTTTTTTTCCCAAATTCTGAAATAAAAAATAATAGTACAGATGAAATTAAGAATCAGCTGTAGTACAAAAAAATAAACAAGCAAATAAATAAAATAAAATTATATATAAAAAAATTTCTGAAAGCTTTCAGATTTTTAACGGTAACCTAAAAGGGTTTGTTAAGGTTGGTTTTGTACGCTCTCGCTGAGCTCACGGTCTGCCAGTCTGCTTTTAAATCATTCCATACAATTCAACAGTAAAATAAATTACAAAAATTTTAAAAGTAGCATAGTAGATAAGTTTAGAATTCCCAACGCAGCGTTAAGTGTTGGCAGTTGGCATACACTTTTCTTTTCCTTTCTCCCCCCCCCTTCTCAGTTTGTCATATCAGTGTTCAGTTTTCTAACTAAGATGACTTTACGAACTTTTTTTTTTTTTTTTTTGTCTTTTTATTGTTAACCTTTTTTGCGTTTACTTTATTTATTAAATATTCCGTTCTTGGCACTCTCTCCATATGAAATTCGATTCAGCAAAAAAAAAAAAAAAAAAAAAAAAAAATCACAAAATATTTAAAATCAGCATATCTTTAGAATTTTTGATAGACAGTCTCACGCCCTGAAAATAAAAGTGTTTTTTTCCGTACAGTGTTGCCACTTCTCGATCAAAAATGCGTTAAAGTTTTAAAAAACATGAATTAAGTAAAACAAATTCGAAATTCAAAATTCGGGATTCCAGGTATCCCTGTTCAAGTGGAGGACTACGCTATTGAAAATTTGGTGGTTCTAGGTGTCGTTGTTTTTTTCATACTGTGAAGAACATGCGTGCATACATTCATGGAGATTCTTCATTATTTAATTTGATTAAATATTTTACAGGGGGATAATATTTAGTGGCAGCCATTTGAAAAATGATACGCCGTTTATATTGTTTCAAAGTAAAATGCCGTTTAGGGGCTAATATCTCTTTTGGGACTAACCTCCCTTTTGGGGTAAAAAGGTATTATAAAATAAAAATGATAATCACACTTGTTTTATTATTCTCAGGCTATAAAAAGAGCGTCTTGCAGAAAGTGAAAGTTCCCGTGTTATCCAATGGAGTCTGCTTAAAAATGTTTGGAGAAGCAGGACATAGCTATCCACTTGAAGAAAATCAACTGTGTGCAGGATACAGGGAAGGAGGAAAAGATTCCTGTCAAGTATGCCCATTTTTGTCTAAACTCTACTCATCTATATTAAGAGGCTCAACTTCCTTACCAAAATAAATGTGACAATTGTCATAACTATTGTTAATATGAATTAAACCAATGATATTGTTTCCATAAGGAACAAAAACATATTTACTAAAGTAAAAAGTTCGTTTTGTAAAAGCACAAAAACAAAGAAACATATGGTTGAGTATACATCTTTTTACATTTCATCTTTACAAACAACCAAGAAAATTAGGTGATATTTGCATTCTAAATCGAGGAAACTACAGAAACATCCGTACAGCTTATTAGTACCGCATCCAGCAGAAGATTTTGAGTTTGAATGATCATTATTCGGTGATTTTATCTAGTATGTTGCTGACTGTTGCAAACTACAATTTAATTTTAACGTTTAAAATATTCAATTGTAGATAACGTATTTCGCGAAAGTTTATGCAAAATGCTCTTAAATAATAAAAAAACAACAGTTAATATTTTTAATAAGCTGAACAGAAGTTTATTTTATATAACGAGTCGTTAGCAGTTTTTTCTTAAGCAGTAATAAGTAATTTAAACAGAAAAAAAAAAAAAAAAGAATTGTGCCGAGATATTAATTAAAAACTCTGAAAACGCTATATTGTCAACAAAAAATCATTTACGCATTAGTTGTTGCGGATTGCGCGAGATATTAATTATTGATTGCTGCGGGTTGTTGCGAGATGTTAAAAACTCTGAAACGCTAATTTGGCAACAAAAAAATTATTTAGGTATTGGCTGTTGCGGGTTGAGCGAAATATGAATTTTTTATTTTTGCCGGTTGTTGCGAGATATTAATTAAAATCCTGAAAACGCTAATTTGGCAAAAAAAATTTGCATTTACGAATTGGTTGTTTGTTTGAAAAGCTCCCTAGTTTCTTTATAATGATGGAAATTTGCAATTTAGAGGTTTGAAGTCATTTATGAAAAGACATGCATTTGTAATTAGTTGTAAGAATTTATAAAATAAAATGGAATTATTTAGGAATTGACTGTTGCGGGTTGAGCGAAATATTAATTTTTTATTGTTGCGGGTTCTTGCGAAATATTAATTAAAATCCTGAAAACGCTAATTTGGCAACAAAAAAATGTATTTACGAATTGGTTGTTTGTTTGAAAAGTTCGCTAGTTTCTTTATAATGAAAGAAATTTGCAATTTAGAGGTTTGAAGTCATTTATGAAAAGACATGCATTTGTAATTAGTTGTAAGAATTTATAAAATAAAATGGTATCTCCATTTCAACTGTAGGACTAGCAAATGCTACAAAAGAGAATACATTATGTTGGAATATATTGTTTTAGGAAATTATTGTATTAATTTATATTTTTCTCTAATTACTCCTAATTTTAAACTCTAAAATTTTAAATTTTAGGGAGATTCTGGTGGACCGTTATTTGTGACGCAGAACAACCAGTTTACAGTCATTGGAATCGTATCTGCTGGAATACAGTGTGGAAGTCCTTTACTCCCTGGCATCTATACGAGGGTGCTTTCTCATTTAGAATGGATAGCTAATAAGATAAACAGTTAAAAACTTAAAGAAATAAGCTGGAATCAAAATTTAGTGAATACTTTCATGAAACCAGTAACCAATTCGCTGAACCTTTGTATCTTCCAGCAACGTTGGAATATATGCTTTTTAAGTAGTTGAGTCATACAGAAATGTAGTACTACTACATGAGGGAGTGCAATGAAAATACCTTACTGGAGAAAATTTTTTTCTTTTCCTGTTGAGATTGATATTATGTTTTCTTGTGTCAAAATTGATATTTGTAGACGAAAAAGAATTTTTTTTTTTTTTTTTTTTTTTTTTTTTTAACTTTTTATACTTGGGCAGAATTTGTGATGTTCAAAACTTTAGTCCAAGAATATTAGAATCAATGCACTAGCAGTCAAACCAAATTGAGTTGTCTGCTTATAAAGACAACGTGTAAGTCTGACTTTGAGATATTGAAAAGTTTAGACATTAATGAAGGAATAACTGAAATACTGAGAATGATTTATATTAAATCAAGATGTAAGTCTTAAAGAGTATGGACTTTTTAATACCGATTACCTTTTTTAAATCTCATTATGTTGGAAGACTGCAATTGAGAAAAATGGACAGTGTATATTTTTGACTGGTTCGACATACCAAATGATGCGAAACTCTCTTTGTTGGTCATCAAATATTTTTTATTTTGTTACAAATCATCACAACACTAATTGCTATGCTATGCAGAGTATTGGACTATCTCAAAGAAGTTGCATATTTAGACGGCAGAATATCTAGATCAGAGATGACCAACTTCTGCAGTTACGAAGACCATTTGAAGATGTGTGTTGGCGTCAGTGGTGACGGAATGCTTTTGCTGCAAGAGCATGTTCTGGAGTAAATAATATGGCTTATTTGAAGGCACTAGTAATAGGCAATTAAAATTATTTTTATTAATAGAATTGTAGATCGAAGAACATAGATGCAAAATGTTAAAATGCATAAAATAAGGATCTTAAAATCCATTTCGAGTAATTTTTTTCCTAAAATATTTACGTCAAATTTTAAGGTTTCAAAGTCATACAGGAGGTTAACGAAAACTCTGCGGTTTCACATAAGGAACAAACTAGTTAATTAAAATCACTTTTAGTAATATTCTTGAAATTTTTACAAGAGTTTTAAAAATGATCTGAGGATATAAAATTCTTCAATTAATGACAGAAGCACTAATAAATTTCGGTAAATTTGTTGTGAGCTAAAAATAAGACCTCAGTAGTTCTAGTTGGTCTTCTCTGATTTATATTCTTAAAAAAGCGAATTCTTCTCACAACTGCAAGTGATTATATTTTTTTAACCTTAGATAAATTTCAGTTACCTAATAGTCAGAAAAATAGAACACGAAAAAAAAATTTTTTTTTGAAAAAGATAAACTTCGAACACAGTTGTATATTTCTCTGCATACAGTTTAAAAGTTATTCATTTGTTAAGTTTGTTACTTTTAAAAAATTGTTTTATTCGTGTTTTTGTCATTCTAGTCAGAGCTAGTCCTGATTTTAGTCATTATTTCATCTATTGTACATAATATGTTTTAAATAGTGAAATGAAGAAACCATTTGTTTCGTAACCACGGCTGATTTTAAAAGCAAGTACACATTTCATTGTTATATATATATATTCTTTTTAAAGCTCTAGTCAAATAATTACATGCATGTATTGTTTCATATGTCATTTTTTATGTTTGAAATAAAAACATCGTTATTTTCCTACACGTGTTGCATATTTTTATTTATCTGCTGCTGTAAACTTGTGCAAGTTGTGCAAGGATGATTCTTGCCTCATAGCTTCTGTATATGAAAACAAACATTGCTTAGCAGTTGTCAATAATATGAAACGGAGAGTTCAGGTGCAGGATCTCAAACTCACAGTCATTTTTTCTTCGTACAGCTTCATCGCTTAGGCGACTAGGAAGCAAAATGTCCATAGCCAGGTGCACTTTTTTTTTTCAGCTGAAAGAGCATTCCTTTAGCGTCTTTTAATCCTTCACTCTGAGTCGTCTTTTTAACTTTTCCTTTGTAGACACAAGTGTTTTCGAAGGCAGCATTTGAAACTTTAGACCATAACACAACACACACGGTTCACAGTTCAACATAATTGTAAATTTTATCCCCAAATTTTATCCCAACTGTCTTTTTCACTTAATCTATGAGAATTTTTTAAGTTTATTCTCCTATGTGTCTAGCCAGCCAGAACTAGCAGTAAATCCATGATTTCCTTCATGAATGTCCAGAGAGAGTTTGAGGACTTTCTCTTCCAAAATGGGTCTTGAAATGAGCATTCCTTTTTCCTGTTCTACCTAAACCACGAATAAAGCTCCTCATACACATTCTCGTATTTGCCATCTTTCACACTTCTCTTTTCCTTTAAACTATCAGTACAAGCTCTTTTCGCATACCAAGACTCGATTTCGAACTTCGTTTCACACCGTCTTGCTCGTCAACACCTAAATCCGTGGCAGTTTTATTAACATCTGTCCCTTTTCCCCAATCCCTTTAAGACCTCCAGTTTAATTTATATTGTTAAATATTTCATTAAATTTGATTTGACAGATTAAACAAACATTATGAATATTTATATTGTTAATATTGATTTGTAAGTTAATTTGTTTTCTTTTTTCTCGTTCGACATTCTTACTTGCACAAACAACACAACTTTTTAAGTCGAGATGTAGACCGACAAACTACGCTCAGAAGGAACTGAAAGTTTAGATTACAGCAGAATGCAGCCATAAAACTTCAGGCAATCTTACTGTCGGTTGGTAATACAAAGAAATATGTGTGGTGACTGACAGCTGCTACATAACTTCCTTCAGCCACTTTCACTAAAATGAAGAATGAAGTAGAATGGAACTTTTACAAAAAGGATAAAATGTCACTAAATTGTCAGTTCCAGAAATCAGTGTAACAAAGGGAAAGGCACAAAAATTTTAAAAGTGTTTTACCATAACAAATTTTTAAACAGACCAAGGTAATTTTCGGAATGCATAAAAACGAAGAGTAATTATTATAGCATAGTAAGGGTCATCGGAAATTCGGGAAATTTCCTGAAGAGCCGGTGGCCGTGGTGAAGTCTGTCTCTTGATATTAGACGGTTAAAAAAAAGGATGAAACATAAATCACAATCGCAAGATTCATGTAGCATAAAGGAATAAACACACAGAAAAAAAAATTAATGACACTTAACCTTAAAACAAAAAGTAATTTTAAACGTACTATACTCAAACCATCGCGTCAACACCGTCATTAACTTGTTTCAAATTCATAATTGTTGGATATAATTCTTTACTAGACTGCTTAAAAGCAGACGACATCATATTGATATCGACAGTTTTATGCAAGTCGGTAACTGTTTGCCAGGTCAGAGACTCTCGCATAGGTATCCTGGCATCTTGATGAAGGTTTCTTTTCCAAACTATTAAATGAACTTCACAAGGTTGTATGCATCTTTATGCCTGGCACACTAATATCTTCGGAATCAACGATCAACTTGCATAAAGGTACTGATACTTTTATTATGGGATGTCGTTATAAACTATCATCATCTGAATAGATTGGGCTAATTAGCATTTAGAGTCATCCAAAAGAGACTGAAGTTAAAATATGGAAAATATATCTCTGATTTGCAAATAAGAAAATTCATATAATCTGTATAACAATAGCTGAACTCGTATGATAGCGTTTTGATTATGAACTAATATTAAAAGCTTTAGTTTTAAGACGCAAATTTTAGAGAGAGATTTTGTTAATATTATATATTTTCCAGTTATTTCTAAACTTAAGAAACGGACTAAAATTGCTCCTTAAATTTTAAATCTTTGATTCTGGAGCAGACTGTAAGATATGAATATAATTTTGTTTAGAGATACAAGGTAACCAAAAATGTTCTTGCTAATATTGATCGTCAGAAACAGATAGACATACAACGCAGGTTAGTCAGCCTTAGCTCTCGAATCCATCTCTATCAGCATTTAACACCTTTTGCTACTGTTCCTGCAGCTATTCAATGGTCTGGCGGTAAAACTTAGGGTCTTGAAAGAAGATATAAGTTTGTGAATGAGTGCTGCAGACCTGCATTATTGTCGGATTTCCCATGCGGGTGGTTATTCAGGAAATTAAGCAGGTAATGTTTTGTTAGGGCTAGGTCTAATGAGTACATCTCCCACCCAAGCCGCTGAATGGTATCCCAGGTCGTTCTTGCCATGTCTTGCATTGTCGTGGAAGTACAACTCACCTTTGTGATTAATTTTGCATGGTACATCCGCTTCAACTTCTGCTAGTTCAATTCCTCAGTGATGGTGTAACCTGGTGGCAATAGCTCGTGATGCACCATTTGGCGACTAGACGTTCAACATGATCTTGCATGGGTCTAGAACTAGACTTGAGGTGAGAACCACAGAGTCAACCAATATTTGGTATGTTTGGGAGTGTCATGCCAGACCTATGCTTCGTCGTTCGATCAAGTGTCGATGTGTTGCGATGCCGAAACAGCAACGACAAACAGGTAGCTGTCACTCCTTTTTCTCTTGACTACCGACAATATGAAAGCGTCGCCTTTGCGATTAAGCTTGCATGTTTCACCTGTTGCAACTGCTGTGAGTTCAGATCCTCAGTAATGGTGTAACTTAGATGTAGTCGATCGTAATACACCACTTGGCGACTAGTCCACCAGCTATTCAGTATGATCTTGCATAGATGTAGAAGTTGAAATGTGAGGCATAAGGTGAAGTGGAAACAACCAATGTTTGATACGTTTGGGGAATGCTAATATACTGCTTTTCCTATACACAGCAGACTGAATCAATTTAAGTGCTATAATTATGGAACTAAAAATAAATGAATAAATAAACTAAAAATTGTTCATCTAATCATACACAAAAATTTTGAACCTCTCGATTTTCTGTCAGTCGTATGTGACCATACAATAAGCTTTTGTGGAAATGCAAAGATAAATATCACTAAGTTCAATATTCCCTTTAATTTTTCTTAAAACAGAAATATATTCTCAGTGCAATACTATGTCTGTTCGGTACGTATGTATAGATGCATGGTTGGTTACAATGCTCAGGTTATCAAAGATGTTTTATGGTGACATGATTTAAGTTGTTAACGAGCTGTTGCTGTTTAAGTGCCTTTCTTTTAAATTACGTTCGTAAATTTAAATAATCATACATTAAATTTAGGGGAAAACTGACTTGAAATACTAAAATTGTCTGTTCATTTCCCTTTTAAATAAGTTATCTAAAAACTAAGGGAGGAATAACGTAAGAAATTTGTAAAAGATTTAGTTATTCAGCAACACAGAAACTCGAACAAGAAATGCCAAACGTATTCAAGAATTATAATTTAACTTTCATTGACGACAAAATTTTTGCTAAAATTAGAAGATATCTATAAGATTTGATCAAGTTCTTTAATCTAGGAAAATGTACCTCCAGTTTCAGTTTCAAATTTTAAATTTCTTAAAATAAGGCAGTGAATTTCATAAAGTTATTTCCAAAGTTGAGAAGAGGGTTCTGAAAATTTTCTTCGCATAAGTTACCTGTAGAATAAAATGTTTTTAGTACAATATTCATTATGCTTTAAAAAGTTAAATATGAAAGTTTTAGGCATTTTTATATTTAAAATTCGAGAAGATATCCGTAATAGTTCCACAGGGTGTTCTGGAATGTTAAAAATGAGCTCTTATTTTCCCCCGATAGGGATTCACTAATCGTCAAAGAGGCAACTTGTTTTTCGGTTTCTTCCTAAATGTGGTCAAAACTTTAAAAGGCACTGAAAAGTGATCTGAAATAGTAAATAAACATATTCACAAATAAATACAAACAATTTTGCACATAAAAGTAGGAAATGTTCTGTATTTATTATTATTTCTGTAGCTCTGTATTGCGTAAAGCACAATGAATATTTCGCTAACTGGATTTTTTTTATTCACCTGTGTGCATGTGAATAATTAAATTTTGTGTTTGCAGAAATTTTTCATAAAATCATGTATACCATAATCGAAAATACTTATTTGGGATCGATACTGTAAATCCTGTAACTACCATGTCGAGCAACATATATATATATATATATATATATAGCTCTCATTTACAATCGTAAAATATGTCGTCATCTCTACACAGAGAGAATGACAGGATTCTAATAAATTAGAGGATTCGATCTTTTTGTTGCAGCAGTCGTCGTCACAATTATGAATCATGGTTGGGGGGGGGGAGAATAGCCTTGAATTGCCTATTTTAAAGTAACAGTCTATAGTGGCTGGATATATAAAACTTTGAAATACTGTAAGATTTAATCCACGTACGAACTGGGCTTATTGTAGAGCTTTTTGAGCCAGCTTCTCTCTGCAGATGCTCTACGAAAGTGTGCCTGACCGTAAGTCTAATAACCCTCAGATACCTTCCTGTAATAAAGTATTTTAATCTGATGATAAAATACACTAGCATCTGGCCTCTAGAGAATATTTTGTACTGCAGTTGCACAGCTCTGAATTTTATAGTCATGATTGTGCTAATTTGATTATTCAATGAATATAAGTAAGCACAGACCTCGTGCAACACCTAGAAGAAAAAATAAAAATGTAAAATATTCTATTAAATCATTCACTAGAATAACACTATAAAAATTTAGCACAAAGACATCCTTTCCCATTTATGTTAAAGAATGTCCTAAAATTAGCGGCATATTTTGCCATATTCCGGTCTACATAAGATCTGAACTTTCTGGAATTGAAATCAAGTTCGTTGCCGCCAAACTAAAATACTTTTTAACGAGCAGCTTAACAAGCGCATTTATCATTTTGTAATTTCTCGTAAACTATAACGGATATTATGAAAGAGCTTATGATCCAAACCCTACTACGTGACCTACTGACGATTTGAGACACTCCGGAAAAGGGAGTTTACGTCAAAACAAAAGTTTTCTTTGTTTATAACAGAATTAAAAAAAGAACTGTCATCGTATCGGAAGGAAGATTTAGTGCATTTAATTGGTGTCGCTGCCCTGTCATCTGGTCAACGTCCAATTGCACATACTATATTAAACTTTGCGTAAATTATGAAGTCAGTACGTGAAGTTTTGGATCTTATTAATGCAATTTTAGGCTTTTGATTAGATATTAAATAAAATATATATCAAAGCATGCTGAAGGTAAGATAAATGAGACATTTGTCTCGGGAAGTTTTATGAGTTAGCTTAAAAATTTGGAAATTTTTTTAATTAATTAGTGAAGTACAGTAGGTTTATATTTTACAAAAATAAATTCACATTAATCGCAAGACCTTTTATTTATTTTGCTTTTTTAATCTCAACCAGTCTTCTTAATTTTAATTTCAATTATCGAGAATAGAAGATATGTTAAATTAAGTTTTCCAGTTTTTTTTTTTTTTTTTAATTTGTTCACACGATTAGAGAAGTTGGATTTTTTTTTTTTTTTTTTTTTTTTTTTTTTTTTTTTTTTGACTATGAATATTACTATTCAAGGGATTCATGTGTTCTAATTAGACTTTGTCAGGTCTTTTACGAATTGAAAATTTAACTTTTAAAAGGAAATAAGAAATTTTAGTGTTTACAGAGCAATGTTTACAGAGTTCCTCAGCTTTCGCATTCACCTCGCCCCCCATCCAATTGCCTCCTACTATCTTTTGGAGCACACCAAAATGTGCTCAGAGAATTTGTTTGGCTTCTGAAAAATACAGGGCTTGAAAAATTAAGTTTATTAAACGTATATACAGAGACTATCAATATAAACTTCACAAAAGAGGTGAGTTCACTGGGCAAGTCACACCTGGCGACTGTTTAAAATCGTTCTGTAGGCATAACCTAGGGCTTGAAACGAAACGAAACAGGTCATTTATAAATTTGCCGCAACCAGATAAAAACTGAGGTATTTTAAGATTTGAAAATGAGAAAGACTTAGACAGTAGGAGAGAATTTTTAGGTGTGCCCAGCACTGCAAAATGAAGTGTATTCCCCAGTCTATTTAGATAAAAGCTTATTATAATAAAAAGACTTCCAAAAACACTTTGGAATACTAATATTGACATCGAATGGGTAAATTTAAAACATCTTTAGCTAAAAAAATCAGCTCTTTCGATAACGAGATGCCTATAGATACAGCAATTCTGATTTCCCAATAAATGCTTGTTTTTTCCCCCATCGAAGTTTGCCCGTAAGCAAAACAAATATCAATTCCCTTATCTGCAAGTGAACAGTCAGCTGAGAGAATCTCGATAATCAGTTGGTCTCTGATCGTAATACTGCTCAAAAGGTGAAGAAAAGGAAAATAATCAGAAGAATAAGATATCTTGAGGTTGAAGTCCCATTTCTTTGATGCACTTCACAGCAAGATAAGTACAGAGAAGTTCTTCTTGGAAAACTGAGCACTCATTTACAATATTAACGTTTAAAATAGCAAACTTCAGACTGGTCTTGAAAACAAATGTCAAACGAACCTTATTAGTCATTAGTCATATTGCCACTATCTGCGAATAAAAAATATGAAAATGCTTTTCAGCACACTCTTCTTAATCACAGAAATTCATGGGCTCTAAGGCAGATGGATTAGGAATACATAAAAAGATTAAATTTCCATTTATGCAATCTTCCAAATATCATTTGACCCAGCCTCTGAAATAGCATTCTTATAATAAATTTACAAATCAATAGTTAAAACTTCTGCAAAAACAAAGTAGCTTCGTAACTTAATGTCCTATAACCTGTGATAGATTTCTCTGCTAGGTCTTTTTCAGACTCCTTTTGTTAATAGTCTTTCTTCTTAAGAGCATGACCCCAACAAACAAACCCATATGAAACGAACGCACACTGCGTTATTTATATATTAATTTCTTTTACTTCCGATCCAAAAGTATTTTTGGGAATTTGATGAAGACCATTAATGATTTTTTTCACCATTTAGAAGAAAGGAATCGATTTTACTTTTCACGTGTTTATTTCCTATCAAGCATGAAAGCAAAATCTTTAAAATCTTAGGCACATCTAAAGCATGAGCCGTCGAGAATCGAATTTTACCCATCAAAGTGTTTAAAAGAAATCTCAGATAACAGCTTTATGTTTATAAATTTCATAAGCCCAATGTCTATTGCAGGGAAACAAGCCATTACTAGATCATGGAAACTGTCATAAAGATTTTGTTTATATATATCGTATAATCTAACTTTTTCACCTTTACGTCAAACTGGTATAAGAATGGACCAATAATGCATAAGCAAACACGAACTGACACCCGATGAGCTATTTCGCTGTATCAGCTGCACATCCATGCATGCCCAAATTTACCTTTCGTGACTGGCTACAGTTTAGAACCTCTTCCACAGATGCAAACTTTAAGCTCATGAACTCGACACCTCATGATTGTAATAACTGTGATAGCCAAGACTTCGAAGCTTTCTGATTTAAGACATATAAGCTATTAAGTTCAGCCAATCAGTTTAAACCGTAGCCAGTCAAGGAAGGAAAGTTGCGCATGTGTAAAGGTTTAGCTGACTCAGAGAAACCGTTTCCCGATGTTTGCTTCACTGTGATTAGTCCGTTCTATTATCAAATTTGCATAAAGTTGAAAAGTTAGAGCTTTTAGGTAAAAATACTTAAACCAGTTTTTTTTTTTTTTTTTTTTTTTTTTTTTTTGATATAATAAGTTCTGGTTGCCTATCACAGAAGCTCGGCTTAGAGCTCTCATGATTTTAAAACTATGGTATGAACGAAGCTTAAACCATCGTCTGAATGCTCCCTTAGACCACAATTTCTGACGCAATCACAAACATAGATGATTATTCTAATCTTCATGTAGACCGCCGCAATTCCTTTATTAATAATTTGAGTCAACTAGTCCGAGGTAGAAAATAACGTCCCATTTGAAAGTGAAAAATTCACTTTCCCTCTGGTTAAGAATCCTTGATTTAACATATGAATTAAATAACTTTCTTTCATACTAATTTGATTATTAACGAAGCTCTAATATCTGCGCACTTATAAAGCGTTAATGCTACTAAATTTGCCTTCATATAAAAACTGAATAATTCTTTTACGTCCTTTAGAAATATCCGTAACGAAAACAATGGCAGACCTTTACATCTGTCACAGCTGCTTTCCAGCCTAGGTCAAATGATATTTTATTTCGTCGCAAACTGCGTTATTTCTTATTACGGAGAATTGTGTTTTGCTCAACACGGACCTTTCACGTGTTGAAATCTCGTTTATAGGGAATTTTTTTCCTTCTACATCCGTTAGCAATTGCACTGTCTAAATGGGCATGAATTACGTCCACAGTAACGCTTAGTTTCCTAGTATTTTGGGGAGTAATAAATACAAAATATTGACAGCAAGTCGACTGAAATTGAGATCTAAAAATGATCTATAAGATGTTAAGTTCAGGGTTTCACCTGTTAGCCTAACTGCTTAACTGCGATCCTGTATACAGATTCTCAGGTAGAAGTATCGTGCTGTGTTATTGAAATAAAATAACAGTGACGTTTACCTAATTGTATTTAGAATTTTCTTTGAAACTGCTATACTTTGTAATTTTATTTTGAATATATTTGAAAAGAATAATGCAAATAATGCACTAAACGATCTCATGTTAAGTATTGCTAAGAGTTTATTTAATGTGCCATTTCGAAATTTCATAATTTAAAAACGATAAATATATACTTTCTTTTCAAAGGAAGCATTTATTTTATTTCTTACATATTCTGTATAAAGTAAACTGTGAAGAATTATTGTAAGAAGTGGCATTCAGATTCATCACTATAAATATATACATATATATGTATATATATTTAAAAATATTAAATTATAACCAAACAAATACGTTTTTATTTAAAAACTGTAAGTTAAAGTAACTGATAAAAATAAGTATTTAATTTTAAAACTAAATATTTAATAATAAATAAATTCAAATTTATTGGTTGAAAAAACAATTGTCAATAGCATTTGTCTGAGAATTTCTGAATGAACATTAATTTTTAGAATTAAAAAATCATAAAATATATGAAAATAAAAAATAAAAATTATATGATCGTTCTATCGCTGTCAGACCGGAACATCATCAGGAAGTAGATAAGCCTGACATTGATTCAACTATCATTTCTGGCCTACTAGATATGTTTCTGTTCACCCCCAAATTAGCAGAGGCCAAAGTTTATTTATTTTAAAATTATTTGTACCTCTGAAAATTTAAAGATGCTGTAGTTTGCCAAAAATAGTGTAAACACAATAGTATAAATAAAATTCAAAATGAAATTCAAAGCATCAGAAAATGTTCTTTGAGTCATATACATAAAAATGGCTAAAACAAAACAATAGTGAGTATTAAATGCCTACTGAACCATACAATCTGAAACTAATAAACATTAATCAATGTTTTAAATTCACGTCCAAATACAAAAATTATGAGTACAAAAATGGCCCAGAATTTAATTAAAATTTACTCAAGCAGCAGCTACTTCTAAATGACTAACCACTAAATTTGAATCAACCCTAATTTAATCAGTAAATTTTAATCTACTTTTATATACTCAATTTTATTCGATAATTACTTTTGTTTACGATTTATAAATTCAAAAAATTTACGTGTTTGATTATAATTTAACATTTTAAAATAATTTATATCATGCTTAGCAGCAAATGCGTAAGATTATAGTTTTCAAAGTGATCCTTGCAATTTCCTTTTTTCAATTTTATATTAGTTTATATTAAGTAAGCAGATTTAAGTAACCCAAGGACTTTCCAAATTTTAATTAAATTATTACTTACAGCCAAAATTGAGGTTTCAAGCTTTTCCTCCATAAATATTGATTGAAATTAATCCATTTCTGCTATTGCTCATTTGAAATACAGGAATTTAAAAATTCCAGTTGTTTAACATATAGACATAATGAATGATACACCAGCTAACCTACTTGCTGACAAAAAGCAGTCACTTTGAAAAACGTTTTATTGTATTTACTCTATCACTTATAACAAATGTAGTATGATTTATATAGAACAAACTAAAAACTATAATTTAAGAATTAACATTCACAGATTTCACTTTAAATATAATTTGCTTGCTTCATCTCAAACTTCACAGGCCTCAGCAGCAATAGAACATTTTAAAACACACAGTTTTACTGATATTTTAATTAAATTTTAGATATTATTTCTAGTCTAAAATCCAGACTTTTCAGAAACTTTGTACATTTTGAAAAATAAGACTTTCTAGCTCTATGGACCTTAATACTTATCTTAATAAATCATCTTTAGATTTTAATCATATTACTTATGGACAATTTAAAAATTTTAGTAAAAACCTCTTATAGGAACTAGAAGAGGCAAAAAGAATACTAGCAAAACATCTATTAGTGTTAATAAAGTTCAATTTAATTCCTTAGTTTATTTCACTCTGCGGATTTCGCTAAAAATATTGCTAAGTTACTTCACATCATTACCAGTAGTTAAATATCGCAAATTCAACATTACTTCAAAGACACATTCAGTAGTTTCTCTAATATTAAAGATTTTGTGTTTGATTATATTAAATTTAAATTTAAAAGTAACAAAAAACGAGAACTGGGTACACATAAGTAATCAATTATTTTAGAAATAACAAAAACAACAACAACAACAACAAAAGAATTTGTTTACATTAAATTTTATCTTCAGTCAATTATGTAATCTCCGTCGTTATCTAAGACCTTCTCTCATTTTGCTGGTAGAGTTTCAATCCACTCTTCATAAAATTTTATTTCCTTTGACGAAAGATATGATTTTAGGTGAGCTCGCACATCACCGATATTTTTTAAATTTTTATTCCTTAACGAATGCTCCATGGATAGGAATAAATGAAAATACTATGGTGTTATATCTGGAGAATATCGGGGATGTGGAGATACCTCTCAGTTTAGCGACCTTATTTTTTCTTGGGTTAATAATTCTGCATGCCTGCGGAATCGCCTGGCATTATCGTGTTGCAATATTACCCCTTTTCTGCTGACCAGAGCTTTCCGATTAACCAACAATTTGCTACAGAATCTGTCCAGTTGATGGCAATACCATTCAGCCTTAACTGTTTCTTCCAGTTTCAATAGTTCGAAATGAATTATGCCACCACAGTTCCACCAAACGCTAAATAACCCCTTCTTTAAAGAGGGATCGTTTAGGAGTGGGTACAGCTAGATGATTTCGAGAAAACCATTGTTTGGTTTACTTGTTGTTGTGCAAGATCCATTTCTCGTCACCAGTAACAATCTTTCGTAAAAACGGATCACTTCGTTGTCTGCATAATAAAGATGTGTAAATTGCACGCCGTTGATCTTTATTCATCTCCGACAACAGATGTGAAGCCTATGTGTTCTGTCTGTAAACCTTCTTGATTTCATGAAGATGTCATTGTGCTGTTCACCAAGTAGCCTGAAGAGTGTTTGCTATTTCCTGGGTACTCAGTTTTAAATCAGTTTCCACCAGTGATTTTAAAGCATCATTATCAAACTCTACAGAGCGTTCACTTCGAATGTTATCAGACAAGTAAAAACCAATATTGGAAAATTTTCTAAACCAGCGTTTGCACTTATTGACTTTTAATACATCTCCATACACATCACAAATTTTCTTTGATGCAACCGTTGCACTAACACCCGATCGAAAATGAAACAGCATGCCATGACGTAAATGTTCAATTGGATGATTGCCATTTTACACCTAAGGAAGAAAAGAGTTTGAATTTAACTGTCACAAATGTCAAGACCATATATTATAATAACGCGTCATAAGACACATCTTTATACATTCACCCTCTGCAGTAGACTGAAGCAAATATTCCGCACTAAAACTAATTGATTACTTATGGGTACCCCTGTAAGTACCCTATTATTAACGTCCTACATCCTTCACTCTGATAGAATAAATTTCAACAAAATTTTTTAAAAGTCACAATACTTTTTTCTGCAATAGATTTCAAGACTAGTGTTTTATTGTACTTTGAAAGTCTTTTTCAAATACAATAAAACACTAGAAACTGGCTTTCCAGCCATCATGAACTGGATCCAGAAGCAACTTGAAACCTTATTTCCAGAAATTCTGAAAATTTTGGATGCTATTATCTGAAAGGAAAATCTTAACTGCACATTTACATTTAGTTTCAAGGTACTATTTTTCTGCAAGTCAATGTAATCCCTATGGGATCGAGTTATTCTACTCAATTACATAATCTTTACTTATTTACTAAAGAATATAGATTTCTAAATTAACTTTCAGTTGAAGATCTGCATAAATTTTCTTCCACCTGCAAATCTATATTAATTTCTACCATTATGGCTGGAATTCTGGCTAACGAGGCCATTTCAAAAGAGTGAAGAACTGTTACTCTGTCTCTTTTTTTTCATTTTCCTTTTTGCTAGAACTTAATTACATTGATTAACAGTTTATTTAAAGTTTTTATCAAACTGATTTTTTTTTGCCGGTATCACTTGGCAAGACTGGAAGCCCACAGTAGTAACTTTGCTCTAACTTAGTAATCTCGAACTCAAATCGCAAGCAGGCCAAATACACGATCTGAAGGTAATAATCCAACATCTGAATAATAATAATAAATAAAAATAAATAAATAAAAGAGAGGAAAAAAGAAAAGGGGGAAAAGAGGTAAGAAGAAAAAGTTTTGTTTGTTAACGAAACAAAATTTGTCGACTAAATTTTTAAAAAATTACTGCATATTTGCTAAAACATGCATATAAAATTGTCCAAAGAAAAGATTTTAATTTATACTTATTTTCTACCTGAATTCTAAAAGTTGGTATCTGCATGAAATTTCTGTCGGTTACAATTTGTAATTCAAACGCATTCACAGTTAAATATTAAAGTTTTCAAACCGAATATTTACTAAATTAATTTTAATGAAGTGACCAATAAATAATTTAACTGTTGAACCAAAAAGGAAATATACGAAAACTTTACAAGAGGAATAAAACTTAAGAATAAATAGTAGCAACTTATTCTATTTCCTTTATTTATTACATTTTTCTATGAAGCATACAGAAAAACAATATTTATATGTAAATAGTTATAAATTTCTTTCTTCTTCTTCCTTTTAGGTACAACTTTTCGCAGTATTTTTATTTTCATAAAGTTTGTAATCTTCGAGGAAAATTACTAGGAGAAAATATCTTCATCACAAATTTTAGGTAATCATTGACGAATTGATTCTTTCCGTATACTTATTAATGTGCAACTACGAAAAAATGTGAGTGTGCTCTCAAACAAAGTAATTATTGCCAAAATCGTAATTGTGACGATATTTATGTTTTGACAAGTGGTAATAAAATTTAATCAAATTGCGTCCACAAATCTTTGAATAAGATTTATATCACAGTGTAAATTAATTAGTTCCATTCATTGATGTCCCGGAGAGTTACTCACGTACGTTTTTGGTAAAGAAAATAATGCAAACTTGGCCTCCAAATCCATTAAAAATCTTAAAACGTTTCTTCAAATTCTTCTCATAATAATTATAAGTATTTTACGGGAAGTATATTACTGTACAAATTTGTATAAATTATGAAAAACTTTTAATATTTGATTTGTTAGACTTGTTTCTTGATTAATGTGTATTTCATGTGATACACATTCCATATTATTCTCCATTCTTGTGTGAATTCAGAGCCCACCAGTGGCCGTATGGTAAAGAACGCTGAACAATTTTAAGGGTTGTTCCCACTGGGGTTTATCTGAGCCACGGAATATAAATATATACTCCGTGATCTTTTACTCCGTGATCTGAGCTAACGGAGACAACTGACGTGGGCGACCCATCTCCAAAAGCAATTTTTCCCATAGCGCAACAAGTTAAAAAATCTTAACTACAGGCATATCGGAGCTAGTCAACACATGGAACTGACTCCGTTAGCTTAAATAAACTCCAGTGGGAACGGCCCTTTAATTTCGGTCCGTGGTTCGAATAACGTGAACGGGCTGGATGTATTGAGCGCTTTCGTGGTTTTCTCCATGTGTAACGGGCATCCGAGCTATTTTCTCTTAGAAAGCCCTCCACGAAAACATTCCTCCCTTAGGCAGATAGCCCTCGAGAGTTTTGCCGTAATCAAATAAACCAAATCAAGCTTATGTAAATTCACTCATATATCTAAAGTTTTCTTTTTTGAAGCATAATTTTGACATATGTCATTAAAATATTTTATTTCCATTAATCAACACTAGTATATTAGCGACATTGTTTAAAAATTGCACATTAATGAAGTAGGGAAAAAACCCTTACGATACCCATTACATAGACTGATCGCACTTTTTTTTTTTTTTTTTTTTTTTTTAGAATTTACTTTGCAATAAAAAAAATCTGATGTGCACATGACTTCCTTGTACGGAATATTACATTATAAGCATTTTTTCTTGCATTTCATTTAAATTTATTGAATTGAATTAAATCTACTTCGTCGTACTATAAACCACAATAGGATAAATACACTCTTTAAAATTCACTATATTTCTTTTTACAATAACGACACTCTGGGGCTAGGTTCACTTAACAGCGTTACATTTCGTTCATATTGTAACTCAGAATGCACAAAATTTATATCATTTGAAGAACTATCTAATCGTTGCCACATGTTCTATTCAATTATTATAATAAATCTAGAACAATGTATAAAAGAAATTACGCAAACAAAACAACAACAAAAAAAAAAAAAAAAAAAAAAAAAAAGAAAGAAAGAAACAGATTTTTACAGACGATTCAGTATTTCTCATTCAATAAATTCAGTTCTCACTTCGCGACAAGGCAAAAATACATAAAAACTCAAAATATATATATTAAAAATTACGAAGTAAGTCTTAAACACTTATTTCCTCGAAAAAATTCAAGAAAGGATTAAGCATGATTTAATTCGCAATAATAAATGAAGGCGTTATCTTTGTTGTTGCGAAGCTTAGTCTCTCTAGATTGGCAGCAAATCTACTATTCTGCTGTTTCAAATGTAAACGAAATGTCCTCCATTTTATTTAAAAATTAGGCTTAACCGCACTTAAACTGCTTTTAAACTGTCGATAATTTTACAAATATTGCTTGAAGATTTCCTAAAGGTATAAAAACCTTAACCGGAAGATAAGAACAACATAATACAATCATTTTTAAAGCAAAAAATGTACAATTTACAAACATATAAGAGTAAAGAAACTGAGATCACTGAGCCGGGTAACAGAGTGGATATATATATAAATATATTTATATACGTCTGGTGCGGCCGATTGCAGCTAAAATACGAGGTGCACATCTACATGTTATTAGCAGTCCTATATGCAAAATTTCAACGTTCTGAGGTTACTCGTTTTTGAATTATGCGAGATACGTACGTACGCATAGACACCACGAAAAATTCTCTTTAGAATTCATTTTAAATTAGTTTTACAATTTTTTGGGGGAAAAGAGTCTTTTATTCTGTCCTTACGAACAGATGTCATGCAAAACATCGTTAAATTGCATTCGATAGCGGTCAAAATGGATATTTTTGTTGAAATATGATGCCTGAAAATTTTCACCATTACAATACTTCCTTTTTACTTCGTACAAAAAAGTAAAAAGGGGAAAAGTAAAAAACGCGTTTTCATAGAACTTTTTTTAACTGCAAGTATATTTTGAAAGTATAAATTATCGTGTGCTACTTGGCAGTTTTATTTTTATGCAAGTTGGTGCTGTTAAAGAAGCAATGAATGGAAGGCAATGTCTGTGCTCTTTTCGAAGAAAATTATTCGTATCTAGTTATTAAAAAAACGCAGTGAAAGCCATAGTTTTTCAACTCCTAAAGTTACGATAGATGATATTGTTAATAAGAAAGGAGGAGAAACTTCAAAGTTTGGCTTCAAGTGGAAAAATTGTTTCAAATTCATATCGAAGGAAAACACAGAATATTTCGAATGTTGCAAAAGTAAGATATTTAATGTTAAAATAAAATCCGGTAAGTCAAAGGACAGTTTCATAATAATTAAAATGCTCAGTGTCAACTATAAACAAAGTAATTAATGCTTATTTGAACCTGAAAAAGAACAAAAAGCAAAATGTACATAGTCTTTCTCTACCACATATCACCGAACGCAAAACGCGATGCAGAATCCTTTATGAGAAACATCTGTCCGGATAGAAATGGAAAAATGTTGTCACAACGCCATCAAGCAAAGCAAGCAGCTCATTTCCTGGAAAACATGAAACAAGAAATGTGTATCAAAGTCATATACTTGACTCATATGCCTACGAAATTTCTTGATGTTATCCTGCATAGATTTTTACGCTTTTTGACTTTTAAAAAACGGATTGTCCAACTCACAAAAAAACTTCACTGCAAAAAGTGAATATTTCTCCTTGGACTTTGGAAAGCTGTTCAAGAGGAATGGGATAAAATACTTCTTTCAATTCTACGAAAAGCTTATTATCATGAAAATTACTGTGTTGAAAGATAGTGAAGAATAAGAGTTATCAATTTGAATATTTAAAACACAAAAATTTTTTGTAAAATATTTCTGTATATATAATGAAAATCGTCTAAAAAATGGAGATTACAATAAACGATGATTCCAATTCTCTCACTCCTTTATTAATTCAAAATAGAAATATCCTTATGGGATATGTAGAGGAACTGGAAAATAGTTCATGAAAGTAAAAGCGTAGAAGAACTAAAATTTAATTACATGGTTATGTATAATGCTATTTATACCGTTGGACTTAAATTCTACTAGTAAATTTTGAACTGAATTATCATCTTCTTGGTACATTCTCTCGTGGTGTAAGTGTTTAGAACTTTCAGCTAGAAAATGGAAGATCCATGGTTCGAAACCTGACAAAGCACAATTGATTTTTTTCATATATCTCGTTCTGATATATGAAATAATATATGTAATGTATATAACCTAATGGTTTCATGTAACGGTCTAGCTTAGCTACACTGCCAAGGTAAATTAGCTTCCGTGCAAGAATTGAAACTTATAATATAAGTTGTAAGGATTATATTTATTTAGCTAGCAGTTAAATTTTGAGTTAAAATTCCTGCCCTATCGCTTCTTAATTTCACTTCCGGCCAGAACGTAGTTTTAGAATCACGTTTGAATGCAAATTGAGGAAGAGTGGTATTTAACCGCGTAATTCTACTGTCTTAGTCAGAGAGAGCCAGAGATTCTGGCTAGCACGCGTCCGCCATTTTAGGCTACTCTCTCTTGAGCTATTATTACGCTCAAGAGACTTTAGGCCCTTAATAGCTTCGCAGTCAATTAGCGTTAAGGGGCCAACTCCATTAGAATCTTAATAGCTTCGGCTATATCTTTTTAGTTAAGGTTAATTAAGTTTTAATTCTTAGTTCCTAAGTTCAAGCCTGAGTGTCGGCTTTATTGTAAAACTCCAAGACGGATTTCTGCTAAATCTTATTTGAATAATAAAGAGTCTTTTAACCCAGGTTTTAATTACTGTCTCACGAACTCAAGCGATTATTCGCTTACTAGTTCTTAAGATTCTTTACATTCAACTGTAACTTAAAGTACACAGTAGAGAATCTTACAAAGTTAATAAATAGTTTGCTAATTTGGTCGGATTATATTATAATCGAACCAAATAACAATCTATTTATCTATGTAAGGAAAAGTGTCCGTTTGTTTTTAATTCATGCAAATCTGAAGTTTTATTCCGATCTTGATGAAATTTGACATATCTGACCTTCAAAACAAAAAGAAAGTTGCGGTCGATGCAAAATTTCTAAAAATCACCCTACCGGGTTCACATTCAGGGCGTTTATATTATAACGTTGCGCTTACGACACCTATCTTAAATTCACGTCGCTGTTGCTGCTTCCTTCAGTGGAAGTCATTTGTGTTAAGCAAGAAATTTTAACTTTTGCAAAAAGTGAATATTTCTACACAGTTTTAATTTGGAAATCATGTCACTCAGCTTAAATTCACTTCGCCGTTATTGCGTTCTTCAGCTAATAATAAAAAAAATTATATGTATATATAAATTATCAGGTAGCAGAAGTCAGTGGAAGTCTTAACTCGATTTTCTTTTCAAATTTTTACGTGATATAAAAGTTTTTTCTGATCATTTTGCAGATTCAGAGTTTGATCATAATGCTGATGATAACTAGTGTATCAATTAACAGCATTAATTTTCACCAGATTAAGAATTGGGTCAAAATATATTTGCAGCCTTTACGCAAGTAACACAGGCAGATGAAATACAGCCTAGTAACAAAACTTAAAATGAGTTAGAAAGACACTTGAATATCAGTGCAAAAATGATTAGAAAACGCTGAGTGTTTTCATTAAAACTATTGCTTAACTGTGTTTTGCTAAAAAATGCCAATTAATAATGTAATAAATTCTCACGAGATTTTATAATTACGTACAAATTAATATTATAATAAATTTAAAATTAGTACCTTTGCTCAAAATTATATTTGCAGACATTACTCAAGTAACATGCATAAAATCTTTTTTTTTTTTTTTTTTTTACATAATAAAATGATTTAACTTTTTTTTTTCCTTTGCTAGGTACTAGTCATTACAAGCGTTGGCCACTACTAACATCGGAAGCAGTGGTCACTTTTTTATGGAAGCACCTAATAGGTGGACCGAGAATGCCTCCTATGAAGGGACAGACATCTTACATCCATGCGTTGTCCAGGGTTCGAGCCCGGAACCCTTCAGTACGGCACCCAGAGCAAAGAATTTAGAGGAAGAAAAAAAAATTGCTCTAGATTCTTTGCTTAGAGCCATTAACCACTTTCCCGTCTTCGCGACATAATTTAACATCAGGTAATGAAAGAATATACAATGGAGAATGATATATAACTATAACCTTATCTTAAATGCTCATTTTTCTATCATTCTTAAGATTTATTTTTTAATTTTAGAATTTCTTAAACTGACTTCGAATTGTGACAAGCGTTCATATTCTAAACGAAATTCGAACATTTTACACCACATAATTAGAAAGTTAAGATTATTTTTAAATATTTAAGAGAAGGAATTCATTTTGTTATTGTTAAAATACTAGCATATTAAAAGATATTAATTTGAATTAAACAAATTAATGTTTAACGCAACCGAAATTAATCGTAGAAGAACAATTTATAAATTACGTAAAATAAAGTTTGCAAGGTAATATCTCTCTCCTTCCAGCATGCCTTCGTGGTATAACGGTAGCACACTCGGCGCGAATTCGACAGGTCCAGAGTTCAAATCCCGGCGAGAGCATTTCGTATTTTCTCCGTCTTAAGCACCAAAATATTCTTAATGACTCTATAGGTATTTCAAGGAAATTAATAGATACTTTGTGTTAAAAGCTATATGAATTAATGGTGAAAAAGGAGCATTATAGAAATGGGAATGTTGCCCAATCGGTAAACATTAATTGGCAAGTATTTAAGATTACAGGTATTTAAATTCCTGATAGGACTTTAAGATCGACTAAGCCTGAATGGTCAAGAAATTTAAATTTTACTTAGAAAAGACATAATAAAAGAAAAACTGCTGAAAACTAAAATGACGTCGGTGCAAAATTAAGGGGCGGTCTATAGCGACCGTAACACGACGAGCTAAATTTAATAGAGTAAGAGATTGGGTGAACATTTTATGAAATTATAATTTTAAAAGAAACAAATAATACCCTCTTTCAGAGACGTGAACTTATCTTCTTATTACTCTACCTTTCTCGTGATGGTTTTTCTGTGCTCGAGAAGCAAGCTTTACTTTTCTTTCACATAAAATTTCAATTTCAAAATACCGCACTGCACATAACTTTTACTTGTTTCCTTTGTAAGGAATTAAGATATGTCGTCACACGCTCTTTGGCTACATAAATCTCAGCATTTCGAACTAGTTATTTAAAATTTTCAGGTTCAAATCCGGCGAAGATTTTTTAAGGAGAGAGAGTGAGGCTCTCCTTCATATGTTTAATATTTCCGCATAATTACGGAGTTTCAGATATTATCCAAACTAGCCCTTGGACCTCTAACAAACATTTTCTGCCCAATAAGAATTGCTTCCGTTTATTACATATTTATTTTTGTTTGTGCCACTTGAAAGCCAGTCTCTCAGAAAGTAACCTTCTGTATTTTGTAATATTAGTATATTTTCCTTGAGATTGTTAAGGTGTAAGGATATTGCTAGTTAAAGCATAATTAAGCATATTGTTAATAAAAGCAAAATTTAATAACTAAATAAAAAAAGAAAAATGTTTAAAAGGCCTTTTTTCTTTTCGAAATAAAGATAACTTTCCTTAAATCACATTTTATATTGTCCATTAGCATGAAGTAATGAATACATTATTATCAGTGCGAATGGTACACTCATCAGTTCATGTAAACGACAAAGTTGCAGCAGGAAATGTTGAAATGTAGAAAATTCGCTTCCATGATAACGCTTCCTTTATTAGCAGCATTTCTTTTGTAAACCTTTGGAGGGATGATCTCTTCATACTTAAGCCGATGAAGTGGATTTTGAGAAATGGAAAGGGGAGAGATGGTGTCGGCCGATAAAAGTTTGCATTTATGCAGAAGCATGGAGGTAGGAAAGGTCCTACCTCCATGTGCAGAAGTAATGGGAGCCATTAAGGATCTTTAAGTGCCCTTTAAGGGGTAGGCGGTTTAGTTTCTGACTTGTCAGAGAAGAGGACAAAGAAAGAAAGGGGCAGCAATTTCTGTTAGCGCTTTCCCATATCTTCTCAGGAATATCTCTCTTTCTTTAGCCCTGACATCTTCTAGACATCCTTCGTTTTTTAAAGCTCGTTTTATAAAGATCTGGTATTTCTAATCTTTAACATTTTTAATGCCTTTTCACCAAAATATGGGTAGTAAATAAGTTTCTTTTAATCACACACCTGAATAGTTGCTTTTTTTGTGAATTTCAATAATATGCATTTCAAATAAATAGGCAAAGGTTTTATTCGATGGATGATTTTAAATCCGAAATGCACAAATTGACAACGGCACAGGAATCGATTAAGCTTATAACTGAAAGTCTCTAATCATTGGTATTCTAAATTAGGGGTTGACGAAATGTTCGTGACTTTACAAAATAAGGACTGCTCACAATGTTTATTGATATTATTACAATGATAATTAACAAGAGTAGTGAAACAAAAATTAAACGGGTCAGTGCTTTTAAAGTGTTAACATGATGTGCTCGTTAGTATGTAGTAAACACTTTTGAAATGTTGTGTCAAAAGCGTCTCTGTCTTTATCAGCAGTCATTCATTCCCATCCATCCTTGTTTTAAAAATTGGAGTTTTTCCCGAAATGTACTGGGAAATAATTTTCAGTAATTTCAATTAATTAGTTAAATTAACACTCTATTATGTTAAGTTGCATAATGTGTTCCTTTATTTAGAAATTATGTTTAATGGAAGCTTTCAAATCTATGTAAATGCTGGGAATTCATAAATTATAAAGTGAATGAAATTTTTGCCCATTTGATAATCTATAAAACACATTCAGCTTGATAAGGACTGAAATCCACTAAAAGCCAATTTTTAAACTCAGCATCGGAAAAGATAAGTGTAAAACATAACTTTTCTATCTGAGTTATAACAACACGCCGAATAGTTATTATTGGAAATGCTAAAACAACAAGAATCAACGTAATATTTATACAGTTTCAAAAATAGTTTAAGGCTCTATATTTAAATCTTCGAAACTAGACATGCAAATGTATGAATATTACGCTAATTTTTGCTGCCTTAACGTCTCCAGTAATACGTTTTCTAGATAGACAGAGCTTTTTATGCTATATAATTGCATTAGAGGTTAAAATCATGAAAATTCCAACTTACGCCTCCATTGTGATTTGTCACTCGTTTATTTTGACCATTTCATTTAAGCAAGTATTCCCTATTTTGTTAAATAAATACCTATAAATAAAACCCGAATCGAAGATCTTGAAGTATAACTTTCTTTAAGGGGTGGGATCACCAACATGTATTTGTCTAGCTTTTTAAGGATTGAAACAATATTATGAACAATTATAAAGGGACTTTTGGTATCCTCTAAGATCTAGAGCTCTAGTCTTGCAGATCTAGACAGAAATCTAGCATAAACTGCAACTAGACCCACTTGAAAGTCTATTTAGCAAATTCTTGCTAAGGCTAAAAAATATACAACAAGGGAACGGTGCAAAAGACCCTTTTATTGAATTCAATTATTACAAACGGCACGGACTTCATGCTTACAACTTCACCCTCCACTTGTGATGAGGAACTAAAAAATAATAATAGCAAACTAAATTTCAAGAAGCTAGTAGTTCAAAACTACACAAATTAGCTCAATCTAGCAGGGGGCACCGGCGTGGAAAACTTTAGGTTCTTGGAAATTTTGCATAATTTCTGTTATCTGATCATCTTGAGCGATATTTTTCTTAAGTGCATCGCTGTATTTTAATTTAGAAGAAGTAGGTTTTTCAGAACTGGTATGAGCAATTATGACAGGAATCAGCATCTCTCCTGATTATTGCATAAGATGCTACGCTGCGTAATCCTGACATCTGTAGCATTGCGTCGGACTCTTCTTATGGGCAAACTTCTCCACTTTCACGTTAAAACTAAGCATATTGTTGAGGTCGAAAATTGCAATCCCAGCTTCATTTCTTACTAGTTCCATGAAGAAAATATGTAATTTTTTAGTAACTCCACGTCGGGTTCTGGTAAATTGCCGGACTTTGATGATCGGAAATTTTCTGCGCTGTAAGTCGTTGAAAATCGCCTCTTCAGTGACGGTTTCAAGAATGTTCTTTATGATAGCTTTCACGTTTTCTTCACTTGATAGTTGATAAGTATGAAATGGGATACCTTTTTCGTTCAGTTTGCTGGTAATTTTCTTGTAATCATCCATATTTTTAAAGTAGACATAGATACTTTTCATTTTCAGGTTTGCCTCGTATTCTTCTGCGCAGTTATTTGGGTGCGTTTCCTTCAGGGTAGTTCCTCCTTTCTCATTAACATTTCTCTTTCGAGGTGTTCGAAGCGATTTACGTATGTGAAGTTCGTAGTTTCCACTTTCTCAGGTGATTTAGCAGGGTTTTTTGGTTTTATCCATCCTTCATCAGGTATTTCGGGGTCCTGATCAGTATCCAACAGGTTTGCAGGTTCTGCTGGGAGGGGGTTATCAGTACTTTTCAGCTTCTTGGTTTGTTGAATGTCCATCATTATTGCTCGAGGTTTATGACAAATTTTATCCATTAATTCACAGATTCCGTATTCTCGTATGTGATGCATCAGTTGTGCCATCTCTTCCTTATCCGAAAATATCGTCAGGTCAGTAGTCTCGTCAGTTCTGGGTGGGTCGTTTTTCTTCTTCTCCTTCATAACAAAATCCTCTTTCCGCCATTTTACGGGTTGGGACCTCGTGGATCTTGAAGAGCATTCAGAATTTAAATCATCGTCATCCGTGAGTTCCTTCGCAGTCCTAAAAAACGAAATTTTTGTCATCCGAAGGCAACAAAAACTTCAGTAGATGATCACTAACCGTCTACGGAACTCGGTTAGTATCAAGTCAGAGTAAGAACGTCAACAAAGTACGTGCTACACGTTCAAAGTCACAGCTCGGAATCCTCAATTTGAACCAAAGGCGCGAAAGAAAACTGACAACAAGATTTATGAGGACTTCCCACCTTCAGTCATATATATTCCCTCTTTCCGGCTAAAAGAGGACTTTTACGTGACCTCTCATCTCCCATCACTTAATTAATATCCCTTTTGGACGATTCTATGTGTTTTGGCAGAATGCCAGCGTTGCGTTTGAGACGGTCAAACTATACTAACATAATGACCTCGCTAAAAAATCTTCGTTTAATAGCATATCGCCTGTACGCAGAGTAGAAATGTCAAGCGTATTTCCTAGTGATTTAAAAAAACTTGTGAAATAAGCACTAAAAATCGGAAATACCGAGATATATTTACAAAAGAGTAACGCATGATGGTGTCTTCTCATCGGAAATCTATTATACCTTTATCAGGACTTGTATTCCTCTTTGCTTGCTTTGGAAACCTGAACTGTCCTGACTCGGAACAGGGAGCTTACTCAAGCTATGTTCAATAATTTGTGAAGTAGACAATACACACAGGAAGAGTATACAAAACCCTTTATTTTTCTATCTTTACAGCGATTTCCGGAACTTCGGAATACAGAGACCAACCACTTGTGGTCTGAACGTAAGAATATAAAAATATTAACTAAAACTCTAACTAAACTAACTTTGGATTAATATGCAAGTGCCTAACTTTAAGATTGGCCGTTATTTAACAAAAAATCCGTATGTAGTACAGAGAGCTGCTAAAACTACGATACGTTTGAGATTATCAAGAGGACTAAACCTCTGGCCTTGAAGGCAACCAGCAAACGAGTAAAACTACTATGGCCAGCGGCCTGCTTCTAATAGCTCCTTCCTCTCTCTTGCTTGGCAAAAAGCCACAAATTAAGTACTTGGCGTTAACAAGACAAATTTGCATAAATAAGTTAAAGCTTTTAATTCTGGCCGGAAGTAGAAAATAAGAAGTGATAGTAAAGATTTAAAACAAAATAAACGTTAGTAAAACTTAGGATCCTTACACCTTAAGTTATATTTGGGGTTCAATATCTGTCTGTGAATTCTATCGGTTTTTAACAAAAATTTCCTTCTATCGTAAATATCGTCTGCGCAAACAACTCGCATTGGCGTATTTAATCATATTTTGTGAAACGATTTTTGCCACTTGAAAGAAAGAGACTTGCTTTAGAATACTGTATTCTGAAATTTGTAAAAAAATATCGTTGCCATTAAATACAAGTTATCTGAAATAGAACTGCCACGCTACCAGATTAGAGCCATCGTTTACTTTCAGTTCTATTGCAAAACGTCAGATACATAATGTCACCAAATCATGAGTACAGCTTTAGGTATTAATGTTGTACCATATGACAGTGTGAAGGTTTAGTACCGAAAGTTCAAATACAAGGACTATGACATTCAAGGAGCAGAGTGCTCTGGCCGACCTTCTGATGTTGATGATGCCCGCCTGTGAGAACTTGTGGAAGAAGGTCAGTATGCAACCACTCGAGAACTTGCTAAGGAGTTAGACGCTAGTGCCATGTCCATTAGTCGCGCATCTTATAAACCTGAGTACAAGTTCAATCGCTGGGTGTTGCATGAGCTGAATCAAATGACAGATAACGACTGCACCAATCTCCTCGAAAATAAAGCAAGTACTGAAAAGTTGATTTACTTCAACAACACAGGTCGAAAAGAGGGTTGATCTGTGCCCGGTAATCCTGTCGACAACGTCTCCAAACACAATTTAACTAACAAAAAGATCATACTTTCTGGTGGGATTGCCGTAGTATTATCCACATTATGCCGTAGTATCTGGAAACATGTAAAACCCTCGACAGTGAAGTGTACAGCGAAATGCTAGTCCTTGTTGACGTTGCTATCAAGGAAAAACGTCGAATTGAGCTCCGGCGCAAAAAAATAATGTTCCATCAAGATAATGCAAGACCACATGTGTTTGCATTCACCGGCTAGACTCTGTACGGACTCGAATGGGATCTTTTGCCACACCAACCATATAGCCCCGACATCGCTCCTTCGGACTTTTTACCTTTTTCCATATCTGTAGCTACATCTTGCTGGTGCTGTCTTCCATTCTGCAAAGCACGTCCAAAATGAGGTTGATCTGCTTTTGGACTCGCGGCCACCAAATTTCTGGGCCGAAGGTTTTGATAAACTACCAAAACGTTGTCAGAATATCATAGATTTGGGTGGTGATTTCTACCGATACTGAAGGTACTGTTTTTAGTTTTTTTAAACTTTATTATGAAAGTTTTTTGGCAGAAAACTTTCGTTACAACCAGATATTATGAAACGACTAATGATGAAATATTCAATTCTTTCATTCATAAAAATTGTACTCTGAGAAATTATGAAACAGACCATAAATGAATTTGATGGTAAAATTAGGCTGGTATTGAACTAAATCCGAAGCAAGGAATTTAAAGGAACATTAGAGTTAAAAGTAAAAGCAATTAAAAATTTTGTAAAGTGTCAAAATAAGAGATGTAACTGAGTAAAACCATTGAATAGCAGTAATTCAGATCTGGTTCGGAACAGAAAATGTTGATTTTATAAATTTCTTTGTGCATGAGATGTAAATAATTGCTAATTCCTTTCGCAAGAAAGCAGACGTAGCCATAATTAGCGTAGGAAAAATGTAGTAAGGTAATATTACCATAGTCATTTCGCCTAGAATTTATAAATAGTGGTATAAATGCAATAAATTAGCAAAATAATATTAAATTATTAAAATTATGTATTAAATGTTAAAGTTTGTGTATGAGCGCATGAAACGGTTCATATGACTCTAAAATTCGGAATAGAAGTTCAGATTTCGTTCTAAATGTTCAGAATATATCAAGCTGGCTTAAAGGTAATCAAAATTTAAAATTAAATTTCCAAGAGCTTAAAAGGGTGTATTCAAATATAAATGATATTAAAAATTATAAGAAAATATATAAACATTCACGAAATTATAAAGTTTGAAAATGCGAATGAATTAGTAATGATTTAAAACATAGAATTAGTAATGGCAAGTCTATTACAGAATTAAAAATTGCAGAACAAGCAAATTAAAATAGAACTATAAAATACGTACTTAAGTAAGGACTATTCACTGTATAGCTTACAAATAATTACTAACATATGTAAAATTTTAATTTAAAAATCTCAGTCCGTTCAAGAAATTTAAATATGTGAAAAAAACCCATGTAAAATTAAGTTACATAAAAAAATAAGTAAAATCAAAAGCGGTATGTAAATAGGAATGTCATTGTGAAGAGAAGATATAAGAAACAAGTTAAAATTCAGAGTATCTTCGAAACTAGAAGCGGAAAAAATGTCAAAAAATTAAAAACAGTGTTTAAAATTAAAAATATGGTAAATGGAAAGCGTCTATTTGAATAATTACGCTCGTAAAATATTATTGCGTGCGTATGGGTTCGTAATAGATTGATTGCACACAGGGACAACAATAGCTTGATAAAAGTTATTTTACCAAAAGAAACACTTCGCAATTCTGAAACTTTCCACAAAAATACTCATACGGCTCTTCTTCACAGAGTCCAATCAGTAGTCACACTTCAAACTAAGAACATTAAACACAAAGCAATGCAAAGCTCCGATCTAAAGATCGAAGCTAAGACTGATATCTCATTACTCCAAACAAGCAACTAACAACTGAGAGAGGCTCTTTCCAGCCTTATATAGTTTTCACCCAACCGCTAAGAAATGTCTAGTATATCTCGAAATTACTGGATGGCATATGAATGCCGGGTACGGCTACAACTGGCACATGAAATCAATTACAGTTATTCAGTTTCAATACATGTTGCAGAGACTGGACCAAAATGTCGGCATAGTTTGGCGACTTTTGGCGATTTCTCAATAAATCTAGGGATAAAAAATTAGTCGCCAAAACCGTTGACAACTTGGCGATATCTCGCCAAATTAGCGAGATAGCCATTTACTTATTGTTAAATAGACTTGCCCCTCTATTCTTATTTTTCTGGAAGAGCATCATCTCTTTAAATTTTCATGTGACATTATACAGAAAAATACAATAGTTTCACGTATAATTTCCCTAAAATTATTCGTGAAATGTACAAAATTCGTAACAATTGTTATGCTCATTACAGTCCACTTTTATTCTTCGGATATCAGTCTCTTAGCATTTGTCCCTTAACGACCGAAAACGGAACTGATCGAAATGATAGGATGTGCCTCCTTCTACTGTGGAACAAAACGTTGCATTGAACTGTGTAAGAATATTAGCAAAAGAAATTGGAGGATCTGTAGAATGAATTCTATTGAATACCACACTCCATGGGCTTGCTGACGCTTTTTAATCAGCATTGGGAGCAATTCTGTATTTTCAATCATTAAATTGCGAGTTTCAGCTTTTAAAAACAATCTCTATATCGAGATCTGAACTGTGTGCATGCCCCTTTCTAGCATACATGATGAAGAAGATTCTCTCCACTCTGAAATTAGATATCGATGAAGATTTCCTTGCAGTTATACTCAACGATCGTTCTAGCTTGGATCGCCCCATTTCCACATTTACTTAAACGTTTGTCAGTAATAAGGTAACAAGATCTCGCAGAAAATATTATGTAGAGAGACGTTTCATCAAAAGACAAGCCAGCCGAATTGATTTCTCGAGATCTAAATCCAAAATAAACAGCATCGAATAAAATGTGGTGGCATGGACCATTTTATTTGCTTAAGAAAGAATATGTGTCCATAACTAAGACATCTGTGAGTCCTATCGGTAACCAATATTTAACTGAAAGGAAAACTCCTGTAACTGCAACTTTAGCTTTATCAAAAATGAATTATACGCTGGATGAGCTTATGAATATGGCAAATAATTGCATAAACAATTCAGAATTTCAAGATTTACAATTAGATTTATTTACAATGCCAGATATTCCAAATGTAAACGCCAGGATCTACTAGACTTAGAAGAATACGACAAGGCTGGACACTATCTCGTTCAAGGTTTCCAAGTAACGTCTTTTCTGGAGAGCTCTCGGCTTTTAAAAAATCTCTAATATTCAGTCCTCCAGTTTCCAACAAGAGTAAGTTAGAATTTCGTAACCCCTTCTTGAATGAGAGAGGTATAACACGTTGGAGAGGTTCATTTAAATAACTCTAACTTGAATTACAATCAAATATGTCTTATCAGAAAATAAATTAACAAAGCTTCCACAATAAAGAAATACTTCCACAAAAGAGATTTACACGCATGGTCTCAGGCTCTCTTATATAGTGTATATCAACAGTGTCGTGACCGCAGCTTAGCAAAATAAGTTGCCCATAAATGCTTACCTTCCTTTAAAATAAACTCAACTGCTGTGAGTCAAATAATGCGTAAATTTCCGTCTGAAAGAATATTGCCAAGCCTGCCATGTATTAATACGGACAATGACTTAAGTTTTTCAAATCAAATATAAAGAGCAGAGAAAATATATTTTGTAAAAGATTTATGTTGACATTTTTATCTGTTTGGCTACTAAAGCGGTTCATTTTGAATTCCTGGCGAACCTTATATTTGAGCCTTTGATTGCCGCCTTAGATATTTTGCCCGTTAGGGTAAGTATTCAATTATTTTCTCAGATAATGTAATAAATTTTATGGGTGCACATTCAGAATTGCAGCGGTTGAGAAATTTAGTAAAATAGTCGAAATTTGGAGTAACTAGTTATTTAGCCTCAGAAGGTATTGTTTGGAAGTTTCATCCTCCCAGAACTCATAATTTTGGAGCACTTCGTAAGGCAAGCGTTAAATCGTTTAAACATCACTTAAAACTGAAGGAATCTTGCACTTGCGTCCGTTAGCTACTTCTGAATTTACGAATTGTGAGTTACATACTCCTGGCATTTTCTGATTGGATGTCCACTAAATTCCGTAGCGAAACCAGCACTATTAATTCTATCAAAAAAAAAAAAAAAAAAAAAGCTGCCATGTTGGCAGAATACTAGAAAGATGGTTGCAAAGATGGTAAAAAAACTATTAAGCACCTGTGAGTTCGCTCAATTTGGAAAATATGGCATCAAGATTACCTTAATCATTTGTAGCAACGCAATATATGGCACTTTGTCAAAGCCAATGCAACATCTAGTCCGCATGCTCTATACAAAGAAGATATTCTACCTCCTTCTACACGGGTTGCATGCCGCATGCAAGAAGGATGGAAACATCAGAGTAGTTAGAACTCCTATTGGTACATTTAAAAGATTTATATCAAAAGCATGTCTTCGGTTATCTACTGAATAATGATACATGTTTGTTCTATGAGCCTGATTAATGTGAGAACCTGCTACATGGTATCTTGCTGTTTTCAGTTTTGTAACACTATGTAAGGTTTTATACAGTTTTACTTTATTGTATCCCACAGTATGCATTAATGTTGTAACGGATATATACTCATTTTAGTATTACGCTATGTGTTTATTATGTGGTCAATGTTATAACATGCAATTATGCGGTTGTACCAAGAACAGTTTCCGAACTGGCGTATGCCGAAGCACACGATGTTCGATCTTGAACCATCTTGAACATTATGCATGAATCACCTCAGACAAGTACAAGAGCTATTGCACGTCGTCTGCAGCTGAGTCATTCCACCGTTTGGAGAGTACTGCATGCAAATGGTTTGCATCCATATCATTTGCAGAGAGTCCAAGCCTTGCAAGAGACAAATTACCCTCTTCGAGTTCATTTCTGTCATTGGTTCTTGCAGCAGTGTGCGGTGCAGGCGGATTTCCTATCGGATGTGCTATTCTCGGACGAGGCAACTTTCTCACAGGACGGCATCTTCAATAGTCACAACATGCACGTGTCGACAACTCATAATCCACACAGCACACGTCCACATGCATTCCCAACCCGCTTCTCCGTGAATGTGTGGGCGGGTATTGTTAACGACTACCTCATAGGCCCATACCTCTTACCTGCACGTACAAATGGCTTATTTTATCATATTTTTCTGCAAGAGGTGCTGCCGGAATTGCTGCTGGATGTTCCGGCTGTCGTTCGTGAGCGCATGTGGCTCAGCATGATGGTGCACCAGCCCATAACCATTTGCAGTTCCGCAATTACTTGGATGGGATATTTCCGGGCCGATGGATTGGCTGTGGCGGACCCGTTCGATGGCCACCCCGTTCGCCAGATTTATCCAGCTTGGATTTTTTTATGGGGCCATCTGAAGAGCATCATTTAAGAGACTCCTGTTGACTCACTGGAAGACCTCGTTGCACGAGTATTTATTGCTGCTGCAAGCGTGCGCGAAATGCCTGTCTTTTTCAAAATGTTCGTCAATCCCTTCTGCGACGTTACCAAGCATGTATTACTGCTGGTGGTCGCAATTTTGAACATTTATTTGTGAATACTGTATTGCTACAAAGAAGCACTTTGCGTTGAATTTTGTACATAAACACATTTTCCTCTCGCGTTGTTTTTTTTCCGTTCCTGCCTTAACCCGTCACTTTAGACCCTACATTCCCATAACAAAAATGCATGTTTTAGTGCGCTGCACTAACCCTCCAAGTTCTTCCCATGATCTATGAAACACCCTGTATATATACGTTTACTTATTTCAATTTTTTTTTTTTTTTTTTTTTTTTTTGTATACTGTGACAATATTACATGAAATGGTACCTTCACCATAGATGTTCCTGCAGCAAGTAAGCTCTCCGGACCTCACCTACTCTCCCAGGAATTCCCATTCATGGCATTTTCCTCACCGAAGCAAGATGCTTCAATTTCGCTTCCTATCTGATATTATCTCACTTGGAGAATGTACCACTTAGGATTCTACAATCATCAGGCCTCGCAACGGATTCTCTGTGGAAATAGTAAGAGCAAGAAAACCATTCTCATGCTGGAAACCAGTATACTACACACACACACCAATGAATTAGAAACCCAAGATCAATATTTTATTGGACCACCTTTTGCACGGATAAGTACTCTGATTTGTTTGGGCATCGAGTCTACATTCTTCTGGAGTGCATTTACGTCCAGAGAATACTATGCATTGGCTATGCATCTTTTTAGATCTTGTAAGTTAGATGGAAAAGGAGAGTGCTGTTGCATGCGTCTTTCCACAATATCCGACACATTTTCTATCGGTTATGCAGGCTATGCGCTGGCCAGGGAAGGTGTTGGAAGTTAGACTGATTTTCAGCGAACCAATTTTGAAAACTTCCGGCACCATGTCAGTATATCTAGGTATCTCATGCTGTTTTTTTGCCCTCGAGAAACATCAGGTCACCACTTCCATGCCAGCAGAACATGCCCCATATCATGATACTCCCACCAGATCCTTACATAGTGCGAGTAAGGTAAGATGGATTCATGGCTTCATGAGGTTCTCGCCAAATTCGATGTCTTCCATTAATGCAAAATAAGGCGTAATGCGAAATTAATAAAATATGCGTGATTCATCCGACCACATTACCCATTCCAATCCTCAGATGTTCAGTATCTTCTTTCCCGACACCACTGCAAACGAATTCTTGCAGGTTGGGCATAAATGAGTGATTTTTCTCACAGGCACTCAACTATGCATTCCCATCTTCTGCAATTCTCTGCCCATGGTTCTATCTTAAATCTATTGGGAAGAGCCCTGGTTGATGATCTGTGTTAGTTCAAGCACAGTAGAGTCTTTGTTCTGCCGTACAATTCATCGGAGACGCCGCCGATCACTCTCTTGGAAAACTGTGTTCCAACGAACCACAATTACGTCTTCTAGAGAAAGACTGTGGGTTCTGATTCCAGCTTTTGAAAACCTTTTATATGGCTGCTTTTGAGAGCCCAGTGATATTTGCTGTCTTTTAAATCGAGGCCCCTGCCAAACGGGGATCAACAATGGTGAAAGATCTATTGTTTTTCCCTTTTTACTTCATTCATCGTGAAAAAGCACTCTTACACCTTACTTATACTAGCATCTAACCACGTATAACCCACGTCATAGAAAAATTTGCATATTTTATCCCTAACACGCATTCAGGTGAAAATCTCAAAGTTTTCTAATTCATTGGCCAGTGTGTTATAAGGTATTTCTCCCGCCTTCCTAGCGTGCCTTCGTGGTGTAGTGGTTCCGCACGCTGGGCCGGTATTCCAAAGGTCCGTAGTTCGATTCCCGGCGAAGGCGTTTACTCATTTTTCATCTTGCCTGTTTCCAAAAATACCTAATGTCTCCACAGTGTGTACCAAAGTATCGAAGTACCGCGAACACATGGAATATTCCTTTTGGCCCCTGCACCAACCTTTAGTCATCATTGCTAAAAAAAGCATGTGGTTCTTACCCTTATGGCCCCTGTGCCAATTATATTTATGAATAAATACCGTCACACTTATTACAAAAAACATTTTATTCCAGAGATCTCCTTCTCTAACAATTTAGATTGATCGAAAACGATGCTTTTGGAATTTACTTTACCATACAAAAATCAAATGGAGATGAGAATATAAAAAACAGAAATCAGCATTTTCCTTTTCTTAAAATTCAGTTAAATTTCTTAATGTTTAAATTGCTAATGGTATATAATAGTATTACAATGATATAACATATGTACTCAAACTTTAGTATAAATATACTAAAGCAAAATATTGCTTTAGAAAAGTAAAATAAGAAGTTCAAACGCCATAGTTTTATAAGGTTACGTTACTTGAATACAGCAAAGCACATAAAGATTATCCGCCTAAGGAGAGGGATGTCTCTGTGGAGAACTTTTTAAGTAAAAAGGATCGTATTCATTTCAGACATGTATAAAACCGCCATAAACCAGCCATATCGCCAGCCTGCTCGCCCGGCTCGAACTCAGGTCGAAATACCAGTATTCAGAAATCTTAACTGCTTGGTCATTAAATCATCTTGTAAGGATCTCAAGTTTTACTAACGTTTATTTTATTTTAAATCTTTACTATCACTTCTTATTTTCTACTTCCGGCCAGAATTAAAAGCTTTAACTTATTTATGCAAATTTGTCTGGCGAAGGCCAAGTACTTAAGTTGTGGCTTTTTGCCAAAGCAAAGAAGAGGAAGGAGTTAGTCGAAACAGGCCGCTTGCCTTAGCAGTTTTACTCGGTTGCTGGTTGCCTTCCAGGCCAAAGGTTTAATCCTCTTAATAATTTTAAACGTATTGTAGTGTTAACAGTTCTCTGTACTACATACGGCTTCCTGTTAATATACTGCCAATCTTCTCGGAGCCCCTTGTTTGTTATTCCAAAGTTAAGTTAGAGTTTAGTTAATATTTTTATATTCTTACGTTCAGACCACAAGTGGTTGGTCTCTGTATTCCGAAGTCCGGAAATCATTGTAAAGAGTGAAAAATAAAGGGTTTCGTATACCTTTCCTGTGTATCTTGTCTACTTCCCACATTTATTGAACATATCTTTAGTAAGCTCCCTGTTCCGAGTCAGGTTTTTGAATGTTCCCAAAGCAAGTAAGGCGGAACATTGAACCTGATAGTGGCGCCCGACGAAGAAAAATAACCATGGCCGAGTTTCAAGAAAAACCTGTGCTGCCTGCTGAAGCGGCTCAGAATCCAGAAATGCCAGCTGACGCCCTGGAAGGATTTGGTTACATCGTCCAGACCATGCGCGCAGCGATGAAACCAGAAGCAACATTTAATGGAAACTCACCGGTAACCAGTTTTTTGGAAAAATTGGAGGACCACTTCATGATGTATCCCGTGCATGAGTTCCAGAATGTTACCTTAGCTACCAGCGCTTTGAGGGGCCAAGCGCTTAATTGGTTCAAATGTATAGGCAGAAGTCTCTTGGGTCAAGCAGGAAGTCCCACCTATACTTACGAAAATTTCAAGACTGCCCTAGTAAAAGCCTTCCCTGTCGTAAGGGATCGTGCGAAATTAGAAACGGAACTTTTCAGCATATATCAGCAAAGAATCGAAAAACTCTCAAGCTTTATTTTAAGAAAAATTCACGTCTTCAAACTCTTGTATGGAAACCGTCCGGATCCTGAGATAATTCAAGTGATTTTGCCGAGGTTACTTCCCCAAGTACAAGACTTTATTGAATTAAGGAATCCGACTACACTGGATTTTAATGAAGCGTCCCTTAAGTTGACGATGAAACCAGTTCGAGAAGAGAAAATAGAACCACCAATGTTAAACCTTGACCACCTGCCTAAGGAAGAGCAACAAAAAATCCAACAAGTGGTAAGTGAATTTGCTTCGTTATTTAGTGATATTCCAGGATTTATTCAAGTTACTAACCATAGTATCGACACCGGAGATTCAATGCCAGTTCGCCACAAAGCATACCGGTATGATAAGAATAAAGAAAAAATTATAGAATGGCACATCAGCGATATGTTACGTAAAAAGATCATAACGCCCATCTCAAGTAGTTATGCTAGCCCGGTGGTTTTATGTAAGAAAAACAATGACTATCCATTAACACATCCAAAAAGATGGCGTTTCGCGATTGACTATCGTAAATTAAACTCCATAACTAAATATCCGGTATATCCGTTACCTATTATTGAAGAAATTCTAAGGAACATAACGTCTACCAAATACATGACGACTTTAGACTTAACGACTGGTTATTTTCAAATAGGGGTTAGACCGGAGGACGTGCCTAAGACTGCTTTTATAACCAAGTCTAGCACTTATGCATTCCTGCGCATGCCGTTTGGCCTTTCAGGGGCACCGGCAACATTTCAGCGATGTATGGACATTGTGCTAAGGCCTGTTCTTGGAAAGTCCACATTTATCTATTTAGACGATATCATTATTACTAGTGATAATCTGGACCAACATGTACAGGATTTAAGACAGGTGTTTTCATTATTAAATGAGGCCGGTCTAAAAGTTAATGTCGAAAAGTGCAAATTTGCAGCCCCTGAATTAAAATATTTAGGTTACAAAATATCTCAGAAAGGAATCGAGACAGACGAATCAAAAATAATCGCTGTACAAAAGTATCCGACTCCGAACACGGCAAAGAAGCTCTCTTCTTTTCTAGGACTTTGTTCATATTATAGGTCCTTTATAAAAGATTTTGCAGCTATCGCTGAGCCATTGTTAAAATTAAAAAGGAAAAAGGCAAGATTCTAGTGGACGGCCGAAGCCAATAGTGCTTTCGAAAAATTAAAGCAAGCATTAACGCAAGCCCCTGTGTTGAAATTTCCGGAAAAGGATGAGAATTTAGAAATTTCAGCGGATGCTTCGGATTATGCGGTAGGAGCGGTACTTTCGCAAAATCAGCAGCCCGTGGCATTTTTTAGTCGAACTTTAAATCAAACACAAAGAAATTATTCCGCGACCGAGAGTGAGGCACTTGCAGTTCTGTTAGCAGTGCAAAAGTTCCGAGTCTATTTTGGAAGGGCGCCAATAACAGTGTATTCTGATCATGCGGCGGTAACTAGATTGTACTCAGGGAAAAACTTATCCCCAAGGTTAATAGGATGGGCACTCAAGCTACAAGAATATAATCTGGTAATCAAGCATACCCCCGGAAAGGAAAATATCGTAGCAGATGCCCTATCCAGAATAAAAATAGATGAAGAAGGTAATACTGTAAAGGTGGCAATGCTCACAGCATGTACAATAAATTCCCGAGAAACTGTAATAACCGAACTGGGTAAGGATCCTGAGTTCGGAAACATTTATGAGTATTTAAAGGATCCTGAAAATTTTAGCCACCAAGATATTGTGGCGATAAGAAATAGGGCGGCCCATTACGAACTAATAGATGGTCTATTATTTTATACAAAAACTACAAATTCCAACAACAAATTTCGACCTGTTATCCCAGCTAGTCTTAGATTAAATATCCTGCAGGAGTTACACGACAGCAAATTAGCTTCTCATGCTGGTATTCGAAAAACTATCCAACGCGTACGCGAAGCAGTGTATTTTCCTGAACTGCAAAAGTTAACAAGGGCGTATGTCCAGTCCTGCCCAACATGTCAAGCAGTTAATTATGTTAATTTCCGCCCGGCCGGGTTTCTAAATAGTATTAAATCCGATTTTCCAAATGAAATAATTGGCATCGATTTATTGGGCCCTTTCCCAAAAAGTCAGTTAAATAAAAGTCGGTATCTCCTTGTTATGGTTGATCATTTTAGTAAGTGGACCGAAATTGTTCCCTTAAAACGAGCCTCCGCGAAATTAGTTACTGATTCTATTTTAAATAAATATATTTTAAAATACGGGGCGCCCCTAAATGTTATATCGGATAATGTTCCTCAATTTGCAAGTAATATATTTGAAAACATGTGCCAAAAACTGGGCATACGTCATTTAAAAATGGTCCCGTATCGGCCGCAATCAAATATAGCGGAACGGGTCAATAGAAATATAGTAAAAATTATCCGTAGTTATGTTAAAAATTTTCATAAAAGCTGGGATAACTATGTCAATGAATTTGCTTTCGCCCTTAGGACCGCAAGACATGATACAACGGGCAAAACTCCTGCTGAGCTATTTTTAGGCAGAAAGATTATAACGCCGTTAGATAGATTATTTTATGTTCAACAAAGAGCCCCAGTATTTAAAATGGGTGATATAGAAAAATTAATTAAAGAAGCAAAAAAGAACACTGAAGTAGCACAAAGAAAACAGAAGCTCTATTATGATATGAAACGACGGGGAGTAACTTATAAAGTAGGAGATGAAGTATTAAAAATTAAGCATTCACTTTCTTCAGCACCAGAAGATAAAACCGCCAGATTTTTTCCACGATTTGAAGGACCATATGTCATAGAAAAAATAACTCAGGCTGTAGTGGCGTTAAAAGCCAGGAATGGTGAAACATGCTCCGCAAACATTGACCAGATAAAACCATACTATGACCGTAATAAAATGCAAATATTTAAAGATCTTTTGCTGGATCCGGAACGGCAGGCACGGCAGGCAGGAGCAATTGAAAAGAAAGTTCCCCGTTGGAAAATTGAAGGTAACAAGAAAAAGAAGCCGTTCCACCGACCAGAAAAGAGAGCGCACGACCACCCCCAGAATGAAGAAGGGAGAAGTACGACGAATGCAAAGAGAGCCAGGAGAAATAACGGCAACTATAACCCGGCTCCCAAACAGAAGATCTACTCATCAGACAGGACTCTACGCAGCAAATGTCGCCGAATTGCGGAAGGACCACCAGCGGCGGAGGAAAAGATACAAGGAAAATTTGAACGGCCAGCAAGGAGATCCAAGCAGGAACGAACGAGAAGTGTCCCGGTTCCGCCAAGACCAGCGGCCATCATCGGCCAAGACCACAGGCAGAGGCGAAAAAGACGGTATTCAAGGGTGACCGAAATGAAGGGAAAAGAAAGCTCCTAGAGGAAGGCACTGAAGGGCGAGCCCGCACAAGAAGGAGGATAAATCAAACACGAATCTTCGCTACCTTCCAGGACTGGGCAGAGAAAAGAATGTCCGAATATCACAAAGATAAATAAAATTTTATGTTATTTTGCAAAATTAAGTTAATCTTTCATTCTTAATGAAAGTGGGAGATTTCAAGAAGTTTTACCTCATGTGAGGTCTACCTTTATCGCCAAAAAGGCGAGAAATGAGTTGTTACCTATTTTGGTATTATGTTTTTCAATTACTCGCGAGTAAAACTAAAGTTGATGTATAATAGGAATGTGTAAATACTTGAATATTGTAAAAGTTATTGTGTAAATTTTATTTAAAACATTCTGGCAAGAAAGAAGTTTTAGTCTGAAAGACTTTTGAAATGTAGTATTTCAATGTAGAAGAATTGGCACTTGCTTGGAAAAGAATAGAAGTTAACAATGTACTACTAATGTATGTTTTAAAATGCGTAAAATTAACGGCATGTTAATATGTTCTTATATACAATGTGAACTGTTATTTTAAGCGTTAAGAAATACTGTGATATGTTAAAAGTGAAAGTAATGCCAAAAAAATTTTAAACTTATTCGTGTGACTGTAAAAAGAGCCAAATTATTGTGAATATGTGTTAAAGGTTGAATGAATGTAGTTAGGCTCTCTGACGCTACACTTCAGAGTTAGCCACTTTGAGAATAGTACCTCAGGGTTTAGAGATGAAGATAAGGTGTGTTACGAGGTCTTGTTATGTTGAATTTTAACACGTTAGTGTTTTGATTGTAGGCGGCAGTGTTGAACACTTCTCCATAAACACATTCGTGTTTGGTGTTTTCTTTTACAACACATGTCAGAGAGCACGGGGAGAGATAATTAAAGTCATGAATGAAATAAGAATGTTAAGAGAAATGTAAATATTCATGTGACTTGCCATTTAATTGTGTAACATTTCATTAAACTAGTTTTCCTTCCAGATCTCTGGAAGGAACCAGATTTCAACTAAAAGCTCCTGTTTAGATGCAGTACAGATGAAAAGTAATTTTCCATGGAGCTGATAATGTAAAAACAATTTTTTTTTTTTTAAATTTCTAGTTTCTAGTGAGAAATGTTTGTAAAAGATTGGCCTCGCGTTAGATTCTAGAGCTAAAAGTTTTCAACAAGGTCGTTTTAGACCTCAGTTTCAAACTAATTAACTCTCGCGGGAAGTATGTAAGGATCTTAAGTTTTACTAACGTTTATTTTATTTTAAATCTTTACTATCACTTCTTATTTTCTACTTCCGGCCAGAATTAAAAGCTTTAACTTATTTATGCAAATTTGTCTGGCGAAGGCCAAGTACTTAAGTTGTGGCTTTTTGCCAAAGCAAAGAAGAGGAAGGAGTTAGTCGAAGCAGGCCGCTTGCCTTAGCTATTTTACTCGGTTGCTGGTTGCCTTCCAGGCCAGAGGTTTAATCCTCTTAATAATTTTAACCGTATTGTAGTGTTAACGGTTCTCTGTACTACATACGGCTTCCTGTTAATATACGGCCAATCTTCTCGGAGGCCCTTGTTTGTTATTCCAAAGTTAAGTTAGAGTTTAGTTAATATTTTTATATTCTTACGTTCAGACCACAAGTGGTTGGTCTCTGTTTTCCGAAGTCCGGAAATCATTGTAAAGAGTGAAAAATAAAGGGTTTCGTATACCCTTCCTGTGCATCTTGTCTACTTCCCACATTTATTGAACATAGCTTTAGTAAGCTCCCTGTTCCGAGTCAGGTTTTTGAATGTTCCCAAAGCAAGTAAGGCGGAACATTGAACCTGATAATCTAAGTTCTCCCTTTTCAAAAAGTTGAAAGGTTACTACCAAATTTTACTTTTCGAAGCCAAATAGTAGCTAAAGTTTGTAACAACAAAAGAAAATTGATAAATATAATTATAGAATAAAAGAAGAAATAAAGAAAATAGAAGTAATGTAATAACTAATTAAACAGACTAATAATTGGAATAAGAGTAATACACGCAAGAACTAACATAAGAAATAAAAGGTATTAATAAACGCAACACAGGCATTAGAGAGATCATTCTTTAATTACAATAACTGAATAAATTATTATAGTATTATAAATTAGACAACTATAAAGCATTAGGTTTCTTATGAATTACATCAATTAAAATTATTATTAATTTGACATCTTTCCTTTGAAGTAACAGTTACAATGTTCTGAAATAGACTAGGAATTTTAATATAAGTTCCCTAACGAACAATTGCTAAGAACGTATTGTAAGTTATATTTTAATTTTATAACAGTTATTTTAATTTTGAAATCCTTTCCTATCAATTCTTGTTTCCTCTTACAACTGCCTAACAGAATGAGTTTTTAGAAACGGGTGAAATGCAAATAAGTTAGAATAATTATTTAAGGAAGGTTCAACTAACTTCGAGTGCTTCCTGATGCTGGACGGGGGAAGGCATTTGACCGCGTCTATAAACTGATCAAGTTGGGACTGCCTTGTAACCTGGTTCTGCTGATTAAATTTTTCTTTGGAAGTCCCACCATGATGTTAAACATGGAAACGAGATCTCCAGCGTTAAAAGCATACACGCGGGCGTTCCGCAAGACTCTATCTTGATGCCGATACTTAACATTTTGTATGTCAACGACTTCCCCAGTTTCAGAGAAGACCATAACACGCTCCTGGCTTGTTACGCCGATGATACGGCTATTGCTATTAAATCCAAATCGCCAAATCACGCGTTCATCAAAATACAGTAAAAGATCCCCGCCATTTAGAAACGCAGTTGTAAATGGAAAATCAGTATTCGACCTGGCAAATCAAAAAATTATGCTGGCTAGGAAATACCGCAAAATGACAGCTATCACAAAAGACGTAAGGCTCTTTGGTACCCTAGTTTCCAGAGTGGGCAGCGCCAGTTGTCTGAGAGTTACCTTTAATAGGTCATTCACCTGGTCCACTTACATAGCCAAAGTGTGTGGAAAGGCATATGGAATATTGTTCTAACTTTTCCCATTGCTTAAAAATGATCAACTGTATATTAGTAATTTGAAGAGAAGAATTTATAACTTTTCCCACTGCTTAAAAATGATCAACTGTATATTAGTAATTTGAAGAGAAGAATCTATAACTTTTCCCACTGCTTAAAAATGGTCATCTGTGTATTAATTTGAAGAGAAGAATTTATATCGCATCTATTAGGCCTTTTATTACGTATGCGTGTCTCCCCTGGACTACTGTCAGCGAAAAAGACTACAAAAAACTTCTGGTGTTGCAAAGTAAAGCTCTTAGAATTATCACAAGTGTCCCGTATTTTATAAGAAACAGAAGCTTGCAATTTAAAATAGATTTTTTAAATTGCAAGCTTCTGTTTCTTCTGTTTCAACAAATTTAAAAATAGATTCAATCAAGGATTTCACAACACGGGTTAATGGAAGATTTTATGAGCGAACTTTGAGAAATAGCCCAGCAAATTTCGAAAAAATCTTGGAGTACGACATTTTAGAGGAAAATAGATTTTTGGCTCATTTGATGCGTATTGCACTGAACAATCGAGATGACTAATGAGAAAGCAGAATTCCATAGTGCTTTTACTACTTGTGTTTAGTTGATATTTTATCTTTGCAAATGTAGGAATTCTGGGAAAACATCGAGCAGCATCGACACCGAGCAGTCTCCAGACCCCCCCTTAAACGGTCTTCAATTTTTAGAAGCAAAGCGCTTCAGCCTGTTCTCTCCCCGCCAGGTACTTATCTCTTTTGGAGAATATTCTTTACGGTTGTATCACAAGTCAGGCCCTAACGGGATTCTTTCAATAACTGGCAAGAGTAGGGATCACTATCACCTGCTCAGGCTAGTATACTGACCAAGCATCAAGTATCTTCCGAATGCTAGGAGTCCTCAGTAGGTGTTTGCCTTCTGGGTAAGTCACTCTTGAAGCTGTTACGCTCAGTCATATTATACGTACCTATTGGCATTCGCTGGCTAGTTTAATTTAAAGGCCAACTACATTAGGTAATAGTGTTTATCTTCGACAAAGTCTTGTTTTAGTTATTTATAGTTTAGTTTCTTATTTCTTATTCTGAGTTAAAGCTCGGTGAGAGGCTTCCTATACGCCTGTGAAGGGGCCAACTGTTATTCTTATTTCGAGTGAATACAATGATATATTTTATCCCTTCTCGAGTGTGCATCTTAGTTGTTTTTAACTCAGCGATAAGTCGCTACATAGTTCAATAGGTTCCTCGACGTTCATCTTGTAAGGATCCTAAGTTTTACTAACGTTTATTTTATTTTAAAACTTCTTATTTTCTACTTACACTTCTTATTTTTCTATCACTTCTTATTTTCTACTTCCGGCCAGAATTAAATGCTTTAACTTGTTTATGCAAATTGTTTTGCTAACGCACAAGTACTTAAGTTGTGGCTTTTTGCCAAGCGAGAGTGAGAAGGAGTTTTAGGAAGCATGCCGCTTACCATTGTAGTTTTACGAGTTTTCACTCTGTTGCTGGTTGCCTTTAAGGCCAGAGGTTTAGCCCTCTTGTTATTTGCAAACGTATTGTGGTTTAAGCAGCTTGGCGTACTACATACGTACCTTTCTTTAAATAAAGGCCAATCTTAGTGCTAGGCATTTGTATATACTAATTCAAAGTTAGTTTTTAGTTAGAGTTTTAGTTAGTAGTTTTTATATTCTTACGTTCAGACCACAAGTGGTTGGTCTTTGCATCGGAAGATCCTGTATTGAAAATAAGTATTGAAAATAAAGGGTTTCGTATACCCTTCCTGCTTGTGTTGTCTACTTCACACCTTCCTGAACATAGCTTGAGTAAGCTCCCTGTTCCAATTCAGGACCATTCATGTTTCCAAAGCAAATCAAGAAAAATACAAGTTCTGATAATCTTAGACAAGGAGTTAGGAACCCTACAGGATCTCAAACTGCAGTGTTGCATAACATTAAGATAGGGGTGGAGGTTAAGCAGAAAACAATACGCTGCCACACTGTTCAAGCATTAGGCTAAAGGACATTTATTGTTCAGGAAACTGCAGAAGGTTTTGAAGCATCCAAAAGTAAAACAATGTTATTTTGTGTATATGGAGAAATGGGAAAATGCTTATGAACGACAGCAGACACCATTGGAAAAGTGTTAGTATGAGATATGTCCACCGTGTAGTGCGATGCAACTTTCCACATGTCGTGTCATGTTTTGCAGCGCATTATGCAGTTAGCTGTTGAGGGAATAGATCTTACTCCTCTGCTAACGCACCGATGAGGGTGTTCTTGTCCGTTTTAAGATATTTTCGACCAACAAGTCGCCTCCTCAGAGCATCCCGAGCATTTTCAATAGGGCTTAGATCTGCAAAATGGGCTGGCTATATATACGAGGGGTTGAATATTCTCCTTGTCAATCCTGAACACTGAGTGTTCGATGACATGGCAGTAGAACTCCAGGAATGTATCGTTGGTCAGTCATAGTCCTAGTTGCAACCACACGTAGGGCCGTGAGGCCCATTGATCAGGATGCCTCCCAAATTATGATAATGCATCTCGGATATCGGCACCTTTCTTGGATATTTTCTGGACGGTAAGGAATACCACTGTCATGCCACATAAGTTGGAGTCTTGAATCTGATGACAGCTTGAAACTATTCTTATCCGAGAATAGTATGCAAGCTCAGTTCTGCTCCTCCAGTGGTGCTGCTATGCTAGCAATACCATTGCAAAAGGGCGGTACGATACTGTATGGACAGTGGAATACACGCAACAGATCTGAGAATGTTTAGTCCTCTATCTCCCAAACATCTGGCTACAGTTTTTCGGGAGATCCATTGTCTTAGGTCAGCAAGAAACTCATTCGCTACCTGCTGAGCTATGGTGCGCCAATTTCTTTTTGCCGATAGAGCAATTTTTTTAATAAAAATAAATCCAGCAAATCCTTAATGTATCTGTCTGCTGCAAGCGCTATACATCTAACACAATCATGATACTGGCTAAACATTCCAGTTGTTATAAATGTTTTCCATCGCTGTGAAATAACACTGTGGGTGAACTCCTTGACAATAACTGTTACTTTTTTCCCCTTTCTTCATTCTTTCAAACGATACGGCCAAGCGTAACATCATGTAAATGATGTCGGGAAGACATACCAAAGCTTTCAAGATCTTCAATTAAATCTTTTCCTAATCTTAAAACTTTCGTTTGCTACAACTGTGATGCCGCTATACTGCAGTGTTATTCTGGGGTTTTGCTTAAGCGGTCTTCCAGAGTAATTACAGAGTTCCTTACGAAGCTTGAAAAGGAATGGTACATTGAATGTGTCTTTGTAGGAGTTCTTGGATAGTGAAAAGAAAAGAAGATGCACCAATTATTCTCACGTGCCAAATATTTTAAATCTCAAACAGCGATATCAAGTGTTGTGGATTTTACGGGTTACAGTACTGTCCGTCCTAATAGATAAAGATAGATAACTGTCTTAGATAGTCCTAGGTAGATAAAGTTTCAATTTGAAAAAGAAATTAATTAAAGAATTCATACCGCATCTAATGGTAAACTCCTGAAATATGGTATTTTGCCAAATAGTTTTAATGATAAATTTAAACATCAGTTGCAAAACGGCAACACTTTGAAGGCAGCGTAAATAATAAATGACATTGCAACGGCTATGTAACGAATGCAAGTAAATATTGATGTGAAAAATCGAAGGCTTATCTCTAGACTAGCGGTTCTCAACCTTTTGACCAAAAAAATTGAATAGCACCACTACATTTTACAACGATCATCTTTCAATTTCTCAATAAAAGTATTTAAAAATTATGTATTGCCTTTTGCACAACCTACTGATTATTTGTATTAAATATGCACACATAAAAATTATTAGATTAAATATTGGTTATCATTTTAATTATAAAAATTTAAGTTATAATACTTTAATTCTAAAATTTAGCGTGGAAATTGGACCTGTTTAAGAGGATCAGTTTCTTTATGTCTAGTCTTATGCACTTGTAAATTAGGATCCACTTTTAATTTTGTTCCGTATTTATTTTTCAAATATAACACGGAAGAAAATCCTTGTTCACTCAAATAGGTTGTGCAAAAAGGCAATGAAAATTTTATAGCTTTATTTGAAATGCCTTTAAATTCCTTCTTTCGGTTCAGCTAGAAGTTAACAAAGGTGTTATTTTTGAAATCTTGTGTAGAATTCGATTACAGGAAATTTCTATTAATTGTTATTTTTGTTCACGAAATAAAATTTCAGTTATATTTGAACAAAACTTCAATAGCCGCCTTTCGCTGAATCTGTTAAAAAGATATCTTTAGCTGCTGGTAATATAAGGTTTTCTTCAACAGTATGAGCCTGCCCAGTCTTGGCAATTCTTAGGTTTACTAGGTAATTAGCTTCGAAAGCTTTTTCACTGCTTGTTTACTATTTTTTAACTCCGATAATTTCCTCTTAAAATAGTCTTCAAATTTATAATTTAAATTGGCATCCTCAGATTCAAGATGTCTTTTAGAAAACGATGATTTCATACTTTGATTGAATAATAGTTCACCACAAACAACACACTGAGATTGAGGGTCCATTTCATCTCCATTCCAAGTAAACCCAAATGATGAATAGCTTTCATTGTGTTTTTTATAAACAATTTTTCTTTTCTTTTTAACATTCTAAGTGCTAGTGGGTTGTCCTAAAGGCATCACCTGTGAATCAGCACTTCTTCGCTTAGTCAATCCTAGTCATTTTTTCATTTTTGGAAACCTCGGTTTGTTTCATTATATTTTTACAAATATTTAAATGCACAATATATTTTAATATACAATTTCAGAAACAAACGACAATATTCTCAATCTCGTAGAAAAATTAGAAATGCAAAGCAACAAAAAGACAAAATACCTGCTCTTAGAGACCGTAAATCGACGTAAAAAAAAAAATTATCTGATTGAAAATAGAGCACACCTATGAGTCCGGAAATGGTGGCGGCATAAAGTGTTGACATGTTAATAAATCGATCAGCTCTAAAAGAACTGATGAGATACTATTATCGTTATATAGGAACTTATTTTTATTTCCTATTAAATACAACATCCATTTCCATTACTCCTTTTAAAAGCATCATTTAAGACAAATTTTATTACGTCTATGACTAAAAGAATATTTGTGAAAATCAAAACTGATTTTTTTGCTAAAGTCTAATGAGCGGCTATTAACATTGAACAAAGCTTAAATCGTACAAATTTACGAGTGTTAGAAAAAGAACATAAACAGAATGTTTGGGTACTTAATTCTTGAATTTAATAATAAAAATTCTTTGTTTTTTTGCATACCACCTGTTTTTCTGTTGCATACTACGAGTGGTACGCTTACCACCGGTTGGGAATCTCTGCTCTAGACACTTTAATGCCAATGATATAAGCAACAAAGAAACAAATATATAAGTAAAAATGTAAGTTGCTGATAAAATTAAACAACATAAAGGCGAAAAAGTAAATAAAAATTTAGCATGAAATGTATTACAAAGAACTATGAAAAATCTATTATACGAAATCTTGCATTACGTGAAATCTAGTAACAATATTATTATATTTTGGAAGTACTTACATATACTGTAAATTTCAAATAAATTAAATTTTATACTAAGATATTCTAAAACTTATTTAAAAAGGAAATTAACATACGCTACAAATTAACATAGCTCCTCTCAGCAGTTCAAATGCAATTATTAATAGGTTAAAACAATTTTTTTTAAACCAAAACTGAGATACAAAAATTTGTATAGTATAATCGGGAATATCTGAATAAGATTAACAGGTTGTTTTAACTTATGATTTTCTTATATAGTATAATAAAAATAAATTAACAAATTAAAGTTAAAAAAATAATTTTAAAAATCTGAAGGGTTTCAGATTTTAACGGCTCGTATGGGTTTGCTAAGTTTTTTTACGTTCTCGCTGAGCTCGCAGTCTACCAATCTGCTGTTACACTCACTCCTACTATACTTTTTTTTTTTTTTGGTCTTTTTAACTTTATTATTAATTATCATTTTCTTCGCACTTTTGCCATATCTAATTCAACAGCAAAATTACAAAAATTTTAAGAGCAACATAACAGTATACGTTCAAAATGCCCGATGCAGTCTCAAGTGTCGTCATGATGCTTTTCTGTTTTTCTCATTTCATCATATTAAAGTTTAGTTTTTCTTACTAAAGATGACTTTAAGAAACAATTTTTGTCTTTTTATTATTAACGCTCTGAGTGTTTAATTTATATATTAACCACGCTCTCAGTGCTCATGCCACATAAAATTCGATTTAACAGCAAAATCACAATTACACATAAAATATTATCAGAATTTCCGATAGACATCCTCGCGCGGTGAAGATAAAAATGCTTCTTTCCATACAGCGTTACCACTGCTGGCTTTGAAATCGTTTAGTTTGTTAATCGAAAATTCGTTGAAGTTCTACAAAATATGAAATAGATAATAAAAGAGCTTCGAAATTCAAAATTCGGACTTCCATATGCCCATGTTCGAGTGGAAGACTACGTTATTCAAAATTTGATGTCTTTAGGTGCCGTTGTTCTTTCACAATGCGAGAAACTTGCATACATTCTTCGTTATTTAATTTCTTTAAATATAATACATGGCAGTAATATTTGGTGGCTAAAGTTTGAAAAGTGATACGCCGTTTATAGGGATTCAAAGCAAATTGCCTTTCCTAAGCAAATACCCCATTCTAGACTAACGTCCTTTTTAGGCGAATAATAAATTTATTATTTCCGTATTAAATGTGTACAAAAGATGTAGAATTCTTGATAGAGTTAGTTTAATTGTTTTATAGTAAAGAACACGAAGGTTACCAGTTTATAGGGAAGGGATTTGTAGAAATTTTGTAAATGAAATTGGCTTATATAAACATTACACATGGGAAAAACCATGAAACCTGCCTGTCATACAGGCAGCTCGTTCGTTGGAATTTAACCCCGAACTACAAGTGTTTAGCGAATTTGCCGCTTGGTCGCTGAGAAATGGAAGAGCTCTTGAAATTAGTTTAATGAGATGCTATGATTCGAAGAATATAAAGAAATGGAAGGTGCAGTACTAATAAGCAAGAAAAGGGTGTTAAATTATAAATTTACATGTTCGATAAATGAATAAAATTATACCCTTATGAAACGTAATGATTAGATTATAAAAGTATCAGTGAAGGAAAAAAAATTATATAAATATTTAGCATTAGGAGAATCTGCTATTTATTCCAATATTTCTGAAAATTTTTATAAGAATTATAAGTAGGATATATTATCACATGAACTCGTTGTATTATAAATTACAAAAATTAGAAATATTTTTAACATAACTTAGCAGATAAATATATGTATGTATATATAATAGCTATATGCTATTCATAAAAATTTTTCTTTGAACCCTATTGCTAGATCGGAAAATAAGCTACATTAATCTGTGCAAAGGCATTAGAAACATCTTTTGTTAACTACAGTTAATGATGCAAAAGTTCATAAAAATTATCACTTAAATATAAATTTCTTGAATACAATATAAGAATATTTTTATTCTAATGGACAACAATATCTTCAATAAAAACAAATACACGATATAGATTTTAAAATAAATGAACCAACAGCAAATTAAAAATCCCAATATAGTATACGTATATATAGAGAGAGAAAAAGAATTAGAAATGTTTTTATTAATTATGAAACTGCAGATGCTCATAATTATTAAGCATGTATTATAAATTACAGATGTTTTAAATTTTATCACTTAGAGTAGTAATTCTAAACGTAATAAATAATAAACTTTTCTAACTTCAAAATATGGGGTCTGTAAGAAATTTAAATAATTTTAAAGTAACTTCAGTGAAAGATCAATAACACTATAAAATGACATCGATTAAAACATTATTGGCATGAATTTAAAACTGTTTAACAAACTGAATTTTTAACTTTAAAAAATTAATTTTTTAAATTAGGACTATTTACATAAAATAATAAATTTGAAATAAGTTAACACTATTGTACTATAAAGATACTTGCTAGTGTTTATCAAGGAATAAAAACTAGTATAAACTATGCTACAAATTAATAGCAGTAACTACGACTTAAAAAGTTTTTGTAGGAAGATTTTGAATTTCTGGAGAGCATTAACTAATTCTAACTTATGACTGTTTCAGTATTATAAAAGTATGATATAAGCATTAACGTAATTCTTTTTAGATTAGCTCATACCAAGTTTTCGTTTAATAATTGCTTTGTATGCTCAATTTTCACAATATCTGAAAGACAAAAATAGAGATTTATAGTCTCAACCAAATATTTGATTTAAAGGATAAATGACATTTTCTAGCAATTACATTTAGTAATTCAAATACAAAACAAGGGAGAAATGAAAATAAAGTTTTGCACTTCACAGCAATTTTACATTCTTGTACGAAGTAAAGAAAGTATTGTAATTGACAAAAGTTTGGGTACCACATTTTTAACGAAAATATCTATTTGAACATCTCTCGCATTAATTTAACCCAAATATTTGCTTGACAGCCTTCCTCCTCCCCCCCCCCCGAATGGATTGTAAAATAGATTTAAAATGGATTCAGAAGACGCTTTTTTCTTGATGTCTTTACGTAGGTAGTATGTATGTATCTCGTAGAAAAAAAAATTCGTCAAAAAAGATTCGTTGCAATCGGCCGCATCAAACGTATGTACCCGGCTCGGTGAGCTCAGTTTTTTTATTCCTATATGTTGCTAAATTGTGGATTTTTTGCTTTAAAAGTGATTGAATTGTAGGTTGTTCTTACATCGCGTTTAAGGTTTTTATGCCTTTGGTTAATCTCCACGCAATAGTTGTAGAATTACCAACAATTTAAAAATTTAGGTGGTTGCTAAGCCGAACTAGGCTGCCATTTGTTTACATTTAACACTCTTAGTAGAACAGTGAATTAAGTCAGTTACTGCATCTTTTCAGTGTCTTTTTGCTAAGTGGGACCAAAATAAAATTTCAGTTTTTTGCACCGAAATAGCTGTCTTCCTGTCCGCTGGCCGAATTGCTTGCTTTTGGGTAGAAATTATAATTTTAATTGTAATTTTTTTTAATGTTTTTAACTGTATTTGGTATTTTATATTTTTCTGTATTTTACAATTTTTAATGAAGACATTTTGAGTTTTCATGTAGTTTTACTTTACCACGAAGTGAGAATTAAATTAGTGAATGTGAAATTTATCTCTGATGAAATTTGAAGAAATAAGTTTAAACGAAATGCAGCAAAAAATGTGTGTAATTTAATAGGCTCTACAAAGAAGTCACGTGCTGTTCACATCAGATATATATATATTTTTTTACTTTACCTTTCGCCTATTAAGGCGGGAGATAGAAAATTTCGTTATTGTTCATTGGTCTGGAGCTGTTGGCAAATTGGTGAGGCCCCCCTTAATTAAATTTTATGCAACTGATGCTTGCCCATTCCACAAGGTTACTGACGGAATTCCCTTCCAAACTACTTTCATATGAGGCAACTTTTTTTTTTTTTTTTTTTTTCAAATACTGTATTCAATTGTATTTATGAAGTTTTCTGCTTAACTTTCGGTGCTAAATCTCTCTGACCTTCAGCACCTCTTTCAGTTTAAACAACGCGCCTTATTGTTTTCAACACCCACTTTCATCTTTCTGGCAAGGTCCTTTTTCGCCCCCACTTGGCAATAGACACTTTGCTTCCTCGGCCAGTTTTTCTATCGGTATCCATCCTAGTTCTTCTGCCAAACTTCCCGTCATTTCTTCCGCCAAATGTATAACTGTAGCTACCATTTCGACCACCCTGGAGCTTCCATATTTCACAATTAATTCGAACAACTCTTTCAACGGACCGGTATTCTTCATTTCAACGAAATCCTACGTGTGTGATAGCAACGTCAGCACAATCAACTGTATGACTTCCGCATCCGGTTTTTTCCCATACAACCGTTTCACAATCTCCACGTTTTTCATTATAAAACCATCAGTTCTTTTCCTAGCACTTGATATTTTCCGAACAATTCCAAGTTCAGCTAAGCCCACTCTTTCACTGCCCTAAAATGCTTACCAATAAGGCGACCTTACTACCCAACTTATACGTCTGCTGTCGCGTTCATAACAGTTTCACAATCTATACGTTTCTCAATTGCCAATGACGTTAGCTCTTTCCCTAGCATCCTAGCATCTGATATTTTTCGAACAGCCTCCTACTCTAACCCAGCTCTGTTCGTTGCTGCTTAAAATGTTTTCACTTATGCGGCTTTAAACACAACAAATTTATGCATCTCACTTCCGGGTTCACTTAATAAGCACTTCCAGGTGCCTTTATACCAAATCATTGCCTGGCCTTTCGAGACGGACATTTGTCATTGCAACCTTATGTTACTCGCCCAAGAGAAAGCGGTACTCCTGACTTTATATGTTCGAAACCTTCCACTGGGCTTCCTGGCATTCTTCCCGCTTCCAGACTTGCAGAACTAAAGCTGAAAGTTGCTGTCTCTAGGCGCACTTAATTATTCACGTTGGATTCCAGTGTACGGAACCTATCTTCTTGATTGCGAAATTCTGGCTCCGTGTTGACAAGCAGGCGATTTATCGTCTTCTAGTGAAATAACTCCTACCTCAGAAGTTTTAAAATAAACCTTTTTATTAGAATTTAGCTGCTTAAATGGCTCACGTAATTACAGAAACAAAAATCGTCGCTTCTTCCAGAATCCTCTTCTTCCGGATTAACAGAACACCAAATTTACGCTAAAACATAAGTATTTTAAGTATGCAGTTCACAGTCTTATTGTAAATTTTGGCTCAAGCCCTTCGAATCACGCGGGTAAATACGGCTAGCAAAGGCTTAAGACAATTTGGGTAAATTTAGCAGACTTCGAGGTGCACACGTTAGGAAGAGGACTATGTTTGGGGCATGTTATAAATTTGGTGGCTTTAGGTCCTTCTGTTTTTTCACAAAGCAAGAAACATACATACATAAATACAGACCATACAAACAGACAGAAGACAAACAAACACAGTGAGAGATTCTTCATTATTTATAGTAGAGCTAAATATTTCAATGAAATTTAAATATTAATCGTTCTCTCATTAGTTAAGATTAATTTTGAAAACAGGCCGCCCAACCGGTATAGTGGTTATCATCGCTGACTGCCATGCCGAAGGGCCCGGGTTGCGTAATGGCAGACCGCACATTGAGTTGAACAGTGTTTAACGAATGTCGCATACATACTGCGCATGCCCAGAAAACAATTTGGCTTAATTACTATGTTGGCGCGATTTGAAAAGAAGATAAATACGGTATATGGTAGATGTACCGCCATCTGATTGTAAACAAATCTGGCGTTTAAATCTTGATAGAGTATAATGTAAATGTAAGTTAATTACTGTGTTAAAATACTATTTTTTGCTGTACTGCTCAAACAACTAGAAAGCTGAAATTATTGCGAAGTAATGTGAAGCAGTGTTTGCATTCAAAATGTAAGATATAATACTTATGAAATTCTGCACATTCCTTTGGAACTGTACAAATTTTCGTTCAGAAAAAGACTGAAATTTAGGATATATTAGTTGAAAATTTATTCATTATACTTTTAAGCAATAAAAACAATTCAGGATTTACCATAAGTTCCATTCGTACATATATAAACACTGAGGAATATAATAAAGTGCTTGCAAATAACACTGAAGAAATTTTACAATTCCTTAATGCTAGTTATTAAATTCTTTGAAATGAGAAAATAAAAGCGCGAATATACGCTAACAAACTAAGCGAGAAACTCCAGTTTACACTGAATTATAACATGTAAACAAATTACATCTAAATAACGAATTATTACGAACATATGTTAACAAATATTAAATGCACTGTTATTGACAAATAAAATGTAACATATATTAGAAAAATAAGCAAGTGCAATTAAAATAACTAACAAGCAAAGCTCCACAACATTGCAGTTGTAAACATCACTCGAACACACTCGACAGCCATGGAGATCACGAATAAGCTAATGTAGGGTTGCCTAGTCGCCAATATTTCTCCCCGCGCCAAAGGTACACCATCAAGCATGCGCAGTAAGCGAAATTCGCTTAACACTGTTCAACTCAATGTGCGGTCTGCCATTACGCGCCCGGGTTCGAATCCCGGAGAAGGCACGGATGTTTGTAAATGTATAGTGTCGGTTCGGCATGGCGGCACTCTAAATATGAGGCAAGCCGAAAGTCCTCTCATGTGGTTTGGTAGAAGGGGAGAGGGTTGGGAGACCTTCGGAACCGCCCACGGGATGCTCTCTATCAAAATTAGGGGGCGGAACTCAGCTAAATCACACTGCCACCTGAATGGTGCTCAAGGCTGTTGCCAACGGCAGGCGTAGTCTAGAGCTCCTTGCCACAAGGAATTTCGTTGGCTTCGGCTGACTACGTCAGACAAGTGAGCATAAGCAACAACAATTTTGAAAATTATGTTTATCCAGAACCTCTGTATTTTGAAAACCTCGGAAACTGCTTTTCATAAAATTAGACAAGCGATATGAAAAAATAAGAACATGTTAGGTAATTTTGTTAGAAGAGAATTCACATCACATTCAAATTTACATTACATCCATTTCACATTCCGAGGCCACAGCAACGATTTTTCATTAAAAATCTTGGTACATTTTTTAAAAAACAAGAATAAATAAACAATCCTAATATTTTAATTCATATCCGTTTTCAATGTTTCAAATTATATAAAACTCGTTTGTTTTTATTTTGAATACCATTTAGATGTTGTTTAGTACCAGCTTCATTAAAGAATACATTTTGCCGAGTTTAACCTCAAGATTCACTATTGAATGATCTGAGTTGTAAATACGAAGTGGACATAGAGTAAGACGGAGGAAAAATAGTATTTTAAAAGAACTATGAAGTTGATATTCGGATTGCGTGATTGCATTCAAGGCTATAAATGAAAAATATTTCCAGATCTGAATCTGATCCTGACCTATTTTCCTTTAAATTGTTAACTGTGCTTTTAAGTTATAGAACATAAAATCAAGTTTAAAAAAAAAAAAAAAAAATCACTGCTCTTTTCAATGCTATCGAAATATTTCATTATTCGCTAGGGGGAGTTGCGATTATTGCTTATCTGTTTTGGGGAAAAGTTCTGGAGCTCGCGATTGATTCTCTGACTATAGAACTCTCACCTTTTTGGACACCCCCACACCTTATGATTACCGTTCCCCGAAATGCGACCCCTATCGGGGTCAGTAGGTCGTAACAATGGCGCCGCACCTGTCAAACGATCTTTCCTGACCAATAACCCAGTTCGACCCCCGCCTCCATTCGTCCATTCGTCGTTTTGTCGTCCGGGAGAGTGTTTTCACGTGTGTTGGATTTCATTTCTCCAGTATGCGATGAGACCAGATCGCTGGTGTTTGCCCTTTAGAAACCCATCAGTTATGCAGGTGAAATACTTTCTTCTCGTATTGTGCGCGTGTATTGTGTCTTGCATTCGAGGCATGCCGACAAGTACGATCACGGAAACGACAGTGTATTTTTATAACGAAACAAAGGCTTTTGAAGAAAACACAACTTGGACAGAGGATACTACACCAGCAACAGGTAAATAATGCTATATTTTTATAATTATAATCTCTTTATATGTCTTTATCCTTTTCGAGTTTTGTAAGTAAACTGTAAGCCCGAATATTTTAAACAAGTTAATAATTTAATAATTCACTTTTCTAAACCATAAAGGGTAGTTTTGTAAATGACTAAATTTTTTTAGGTAGGAAAGCACAGGCAATAGAATTTAACTTCCAGCTAATTTGAAAGCTTTAAGTTTTAATTCTTCTTAATATTCCTATTTTTTGGTATTATTTGCAAATAAGGTATTCAATAATCTCAAATTAACTTATTTATTTAAAGTGCAATTAATAATTTTTATGTGCATTAAAACGTTTATACCAAGTCATGCTTGTTCATAAAATAAGTTACTAACTTAAGGTTTTAGTATTAAAAATAAATTCTCTGCGTGCATGTATATGCTTCTTTCTCGTTTTTTGCACAGCTCGAATTACGTTCGCTTATATTCTTTTCCATCTGTAGAACATGTGTACTTTATTTTCTCTAACGGCTTTTGTAACTGCATATTATTTTCTTCTATACTTTATAAATGTACTCAAAGGATTGATTTAGAGTTCCGCATTAAATTTCGTTCGAGCTCGCTCAGGGTTTTTCGTAAATTTGCTGTTGCGAGTTTATCTAACCAAAATATCTCCTCTTTTCTGTATAATCTTATGTACTGTTCAACCTCTTTTTTTTTATCTTGTCCACATATTTCTTCATCTTGTTATCATATAAAATGTTTAACACTTAGTTGACTCATTTCTTAAGACTGAACATTTAAAAGCCTCGATTGCTAGCACCTTGTATATGTTATATGGCTTTTATTATGTTGAGTAAATTTACTTCTTGTTTTGATAAGTCTGAAATAAATACTTTCTATAGCATAAACTTTATATAGTTCTGGATTTCTACAATATATTAAGTGATATTTTGTTTCTTTTTCTTACTCAAATTCTTGTATGAACACTATGATCGTGATTATATCTATTAAAATATGTACTTGTGAATGCATTGCTTAATAGATTAAATTTCCGATAAAGTTTTAAATTTGTTTTATTCAAATGTGCAAGTTCAAGTATATTTATGCTTCTCAGATCCATTTCATTTTCCTCACACATTTACATGCATGTATATTTTTTCCCCTTAACTTCTAATGTGAACAAAAATTAAACTTCATTATTTTATCAAATATAAGTCTGACTTCCATTTAATGCAAAATAATAATAATACTATATAAATAAAATAAAAACACTAGCACAATACGCGTGTGGCTAAAGTGAGTAATTCAAAATTCACACTATTATTGAACACATTAATAGTATTTTTCGACAAGTTTTAAAAGAAACGGCTAAAATTAAGAAAACACTAATTTATGCAAAATTTCTTACAAGTTTTTGCATTTAAAAAAAAAAAAAAAAAACCGGAAATTTCATTAAATACTAAACAAAAGTTGACTGTTGTAGAAAAATTCATAAAGGTAGTTGTTTATTAAACTTTAATGCTTTGAAAAAGATTGTTAACATAATAATTTTTGCCACACAAATAAGTGCCTCATAATACCGAATAACAATTTAAACACGAAGGTTTTTAGAGCTTGTTTACTTGTCATAGAACTACTTAATTTTACTGATCCCTACATTAAAGTTCGTTAGAATATCTTAAACATATTATTGTGCGATAGCTATTTTTGCAAGTCGTCACTCTAAATGAGTCATTAGGTAAACAAAATACGATAACGATTGCTTCTTATCACTTGTGTCTACCTTAACTTATAGACAATTCCAGCAACTGAGCTACACGCCTCTTGTTACGTTTCCAGTTCTACATTTTGTAATGCTCAGTCTATTATGTAAAAGCGAAACTCCCTGGCTAAATATTGTTCTTGGTAATCATGTTAATTTATAAACTACAGAATTATGCAGATGATATAGATAGATAAGAAAAAACAAACCATTCTTATTACTGTTTTTACCCTAAAAAAATATCTATTATCGTTACAGATATTTCTGTTTTTATAGCATTTATATACTGTGGCGTTAAATATGACACATTAAATACCTTTTCCTCGCGCATTTGAACATATTTGATCCGAAATACTGGGAACCCACAGCGGCTGTGTTCTAAAAATCACCGAATGCTGGTAGTTCGACGCGGACTCAAATCCCAGTGAACGGGCTGTATGCATGAGCGTAGTTTCCCATTTTAAACTTTTCACAAAAGCATTAGGCAGATAGCCTTGGCATACTTTGTATTAGTTTAAAATGACCCGATCCATTTCACCTTTTCAGAAATTAAATGTCCACCTTTCTTTTGAATAAGAAAACTTAAATTCATTAAAACTATTAAAGCGAAATTTACTTTTTCTTTTTTTTTTAATTAATGTGGTGTTAAATAAAGCTGTGGAGCTGGTATTAAAATTATATTAACTCTGAAATCTGCTCTTTTCCTGTATTGTCTTAATACTGGAATGCATAGTTTTATGTGATTTAGAAAGAGCTAGACAAAAAAACTGATTTTCTTGAATCACAGATTCATAGCAATACTCTATCATACTTTGCTAACAACACGGAAGGAAATTCAAAAATATGGTCAGTTAACTTAGGGGCAGTGTCCGAGGAGAGGGGAATTACCACCCGCAGTGAACTGCATGGAGGAACCTCAGGTCTTGTTTGTGACTACAGGTAATTTGCTGCGTTCGTGCAGGTTGGCTTTGACCTCAAGGTCATACTATTCTCCAATAATTTCCGCAAAACGGTCCTTAAGAATTCGAGTTCATTATGCACGATAAAAAGACCATAGGAACAAAGTGCTAGGAAATTAATTTTTCGTCAGGAAATTACAACAAGTAATTTTGTGCCAAAAGCGTAAGGTTATTCCCCTAATATTTGATGTAAGTTTGAAAGCAGATTACTTCCTCAAAAGACAATTATTCAAAAGATATTTTTCTTCCTCCTCTCCGAGTTTGAAAGCTAAAATAAAAAATATTTCCTTTCGTATAAGCATGTAACATATATTAAAATATTAATTGGATAAAACATAATTTTTTTAAAGCTTGACCGAAAGAAAAAGAACAGATTCTTTGCTATAGAATATGCTTTAATAAATATCCAGAACGATATGCATTTAAAATTTACGCTTGAAAAATGCCACTTAACCATCTCATTTAAGGTTAAAACTGATTTTAGAACTAATTGATAAAATCGATACATTTTCTCTATTTGTCTAACACAGTCGCTATGAAGCCACTCTTCAGTTGTTGAAAAAATGAATACAAAAAATCTAATATGGCCAACATAAGACCTTCCGCCAATTCCATATTTAAGACATGGAATGAGCTATCAATTCCTGTTGATCGTTTGTCAATAAAAGTTAATTTGTTTATAAACTTCGAACCTCAATGTTTAATATAAACACTACTCATTTTTTATTACTCTTTCGTATAATGGACAATGGTAACTATACGTGTCCACGCCACATTCGTTCTCAGACTGATTTGAAATTATCGCATATATCGTATAATATATATCATCTGATCATGTAGCGCTTTGGATTTGCATAGCAGAAATTTAACAATAAAATTTTTAAAAGCCGCCTTTCTTTAGAATTCCCGATAAAGTATTGCCATACACTTTTTAAATTTTTTTCCCTCAGTTTGATATCAGTAATCTTAATAAGTTGACCAACGTTTTTATTTGCCATTTTAGCTTCATTTATTAAACATCACTTTCTCCGCACTTACCTACATAAAATTCAACAACAAAATCTTTAAAATCATCGTCTCAATAGAATTGCCAATGGAATGTTAATTGTTTCCATACATTTTTTTTTTTCATATTCCCTATATTGCTTCTTAAAAAAACATGCATAGCGCATCTGGTACTTACGTATTATCCCGTCGACCTGCCAAGTAGTGTGTTTTAGCGCCAATTATGGATGACTGGATGACTCATTTCCTATAGAATTCCGCAGTAACGACTGGCGATTGGTGAACATTGCCGAAATTTCCGCCAACGGTTAAAAGAGTTTCAACGTAAATAGATGCGAAAGTGAAAATAAAACAATGACCGCTGAGTCTAATAAGTTTAATTGCTTCATAACGAGAGCTCGTGTTCATCGTGAGTTTATTCTCATTGCATTTAGCATAATTTAAGAATTCATTTAATGCTTATAAATGCAATATGCTGTTCTCAGTCCCATACCTATTTTTAAAAAAAATCTGTAACGGTCGACCAAAGGCGTTTGTTAAGGTTTTAACACTCTCTCTGAGCTCCCAGTCTACCTACCTACACTCACTCCTACTAAGACTTTTTTTTTTTTGTCTTTTTAGTTTCATTATTAATTAAGCATTGTTTTTTCGCACTTAGACATATACAATTCAATAGCCAAGATTACAAAAATTGTAAAAGCAACGTAGGAGTTATACGTTTAGATTTCGCGATCGAACGTTAAGTGCTCGCATGCAATTTTTTTTTTTTTTTCCCCTCTGTTCTTTCTCAGTTCATGATGCCAATGTTCAGTTTTCTTGCTAAGATGGTTTTAGAAAAAAAAACTTTGTCTTTATTATGAGCGTTTTGTGTGTTAACTTCATTTATTAAATATCACGTGTTTGGTGCTTACGCCATATCAATTGGATTCAACAGCAAAATCACAAAATATTTAAAAACGGCATATTTAGAATTTCAGAAAGACATTGGGGCTCGGGAGATAATGTTTCTTACCGTATAACGTTTCCACTGCTTGTTTTGAAATTGTTAATTTTGTTAATCAAAAATTCGTTAAAGGTTTTACAAAATATAAAATAGATAATAAAATTAATTCAAAATTCCGGCTTCCAGGTGCCCATGTTCGGAAGGACTAGGTTATTCAGAATTAGATGGCTCTAGGTATCACTGTTTTTTCACAATGCGAGTAGCATGCATACATTCATTCTGCATTATTTAATTCCCTTAAATATAGTACAGGGGGATAATATTTGATGACAATATTTTGAAAAGTTATACGTCGTTTATAGCGATTCAATGCAAAATGCCATTTTGAGACTAATATTCCATTCGAGACTAACGTCCCTTTTCGGGTAATAACAACTCTGAAAAGTTTTGGATTATATCATAATATGAGATACTCATATATTTTTTATGAAAGTCTGTTCAGAGCTTTACTACAGTGTCACTTCCGCTTTATCAGTTGTAGCCAAAATCTAATACGTTATTGCTGTGATGCGAAAAACTGATACATTAAAACTGAAAAGTTTTGAATTATATTTCGATAAGTTTTTCGTTAAAAACTGTTATGAGTTTCAAGTAAAGTATCACTTCGTTGCCCATTAAAGAGTGTTATTGGCTTCCTGTATAGTATCATCTCTGATTCTTCAGTTTTACCCAAATCTAATCAACTCTGTATACGAATATAGAAATTTTAAATGCGGAAAGTAGAATAGGAAGTATGATACGAGAGTTATCGTGAACGAAATAATAGTCTCTCTCATACACGCACATCATGTAATAATAGTAAAAATGTATTGTGGGCTACTTCATACTTATTTATTAAAAACTACTCCAGTACTGGAGTACTTGTATACTTATGTTTATTTGTGTGTATTGTCAGAGTATTTTCTTTTAAATGAAAGCACTGCATGTTATCTAATTTAATATCGACAGATATGTCAGAGCACAAACTATTAATAGGAGCAAGAAAAGGAGTTATTCACCGGTTATGATAACATAAATGTATTTTGGTTGTTGGAAAATCTACGTATTTCCCTTTGGAATAGCTATAAAATTTATTATATTAATAACAGAAGACGTTTGTAACAAATATTTCATATTTGTCTTATAATAATTATTAGCTTCTCCGTGATATACTTTTCAAATTTTATACTTGTGCCAGAGGGTTATATAACTATATGCGTTTAAACTTATTTTATTTAATCTATTTTATCTATTTGAATATTTCCCCTTATTAAAAATATGCATTACATGAATGAATCAGTTTGGATTAAAATTAACAATTTATTACTATTTTCTTTTATTACGAAACAAAGTTTTAGAACAGAAATTTCAAAATCCATAAACTGAGTCTAGACTTAAAAAAAAAAAAAAAAAATTATTTAACAATTTTTAGCAAAACAAATAATAATGTAGATCGAAGCATTCGAATAACTGCCTTAAAGGGGGACGCTTATGAAGACTATGCAAAGTGTAAAGGGCCGTTCCCACTGGGGTTTAGCTGAGCTAACGAACACAATTGACGTAGCCGACCCGTCTCCAAAACCAGTTTTTTCCCATAGGGCAGCAAGTTGAAAAATCTGAACTGCAGGGACAGCGGAGCTAGTTGATACATGGAACTGACTCCGTTGGCTCAGATAAACCCCAGTGGGAACGGGCCTTAATAGCCACGTTATATATTAGGAAAACAGCAGGCAACGAATACATGCAGCGATCTCGTTCAACTGTCGGAATCGAGCTGTTACTTTTCAGTCATATTACCCACTCATTCAGTAGTGGGTTAGATTAGGTTAATTGATTAAAGCAAAGCAACTCGAGGACTACCAATGAGGAAGGATGCCTTCTTGTATATTTGGTTTAGTTTATTTAATCACGGCAAAACATTCGGGGGCCTAAGGGGAGGTATACCTTCGTAGAGAGCTTTTTAAAGAAACTGACTCGTATACACGTTACGCATGGGGAAAACCATAAAAGTGCGCAAGCAGCCAGCCTGTTCGCCAGGATTCGAACGTCAGACCGAGCTACCAGTGTTCAGTGATTTCACCTCTCCGTCACTGGTGGGGCTTTCGTGGAAGACTTTCTAAATGAACGGGCGCATATCCACACTGAACGTGGGAAAAATACGAAAACTCTCATTTAGCCACCCCTTTGTTAGGATTCGACGCCGATCTGAATACCACTCGGCCGATGGTGGGTCCGATCAGCAATGGGAAATGAATTCTTTTCTTTATCATCATTAGGAAAATAAATTTTCTTCCATCGCATCTTTTTCTATTAGGAAAATAGGAAAAAATAATTAATACTTGGGCAGAAAGTACTAGAGAAATGTGTATTACACTCTTCCAGTAAATGATCTAGTTTTGATGCCGCATTCACTTAAGCAGAATGTTCAAAGACCTAGTTTATTTTTTGCTGTACGTAACAATTCAGAACACTATTTTCAGCTAAAGACAAAGTTTAATTAATTTTACTGTGTATAAAAACGCTTGTGAATCCGGTCAGTAATGGGAAACATTTTTTTTTTTCTTTATCATCATTTGAGAAAAATGAATCTTCGTCCATAGTATTTTTTTCCTATTTTACTAATATTATTCATGAACACATTGTTTTGGATTGTTTGAAAACTCAAAAGCGAAAACTCCAATAAATAAGGGCACATTTTGATTCATAATGAAACTTAAGATATTCTTTCAGGTATAATATTAAGTGCTGCAAAAAGCGATACGTATATCCTCCTCTAAGTACTTTTCCGACCATAAGTGACTTTCCTCACTTTTCAACTTGTCAAATCATTAGACGAATTTTATTTTTCATTTGAAATAATGTTAAAGAAAAAAAAATTGCTAAGCCTTTCAGCGAAATTCAGAAGCAGGCTTAATAATCGGCATTTAAGTTATATGCAAAGAGTGCAGTAGTTCTCAACCTGTTTTGCTCAATGCCACCCCTTTTACCACTGATCATTCCCATCTTTCCAAAATTCGAAAAACACATGCACATGAATATGGATTTAGATGGCTTTTTTTAATCAACAAAAAGTACAGAACATGCTGATAAATAACAAAACTTGAATAAAAGTAGTTCTTTAGATTTATAAACTAATATTAAATACTAAACAGCTAAACAAAAGACTGACCGCATCCGCTGAAACTATGAAATTCTCTTGCTTTATTGACAACCTCTGGGATAGTACTTTTTGAAACTAAAAAACTCTAATAGAAATAATGAAATGCAATTTTCTGAGAGCCCTAGATAAATTTCTCTTTTAAAATGATCGAAATTACAAAACAAATCTCTGAAGCTCGAAGCAACGATAATTATGTTAATAAACAGAAGTCTGAATGAATGAGTCGTGCGATAGATAACTTCGATTAACAAAATTCCTACCCCGGAAATGTAACTGTAAATTTCCGCACCTTCCAAACTGCGCTTTCAACAGCTTTTTCCTCCGACTTTCTAAGGTCACTCACCTTTGACCCGAACATCCAGACGAGCTTGGTAATTGGTTTTTATTGACTACTAACCTAATGTGCGGTTGCCATTAGATTTTGCAATTCTTGCCCAAGGGTTACTCTTAAATATTGTTTTATTAGGAAATTCAATTGCGGATTCACTTGTTTTGTTCAAATAGGTCTGGAGATGAATTTTTTGAAGGTAAACAACACATCGCATGCGAAATTAAGAGATTAAATTTTGCTTTTTCCATTTGTAGTTCCATTTCTTGCAGTACGGTCGCATTATATAAGGCTATGATTATCAGTTTGTGATCATATGCTTACGTAAGTTTTTGTATCCAAGCTTCTAACAGGCTGACTATAAACTTGAATACGATCATTAATTAACTGCATGTTGCCTTTTAATAATTAATTTAATAAAAAGTTATATTTTTAATTTGTAAATAATAAATAGCTCGGGGATAAAAATGTTTTGATTGCTAAATTACTTTAAAAGAATTCATAACGTTTCTAACACATATTTTTAATTCATCACGATTTTTATACTTCCGAACTGTCTAATCGAATAAAAATATTCGAGTATATCCTCCACAAACCTGTCAGTTGTGTCCACAGCTGTTTATCCTAGGGTAGATAGATGGATTGCCTTCGTGTGTTCTGCCAAATGAGTAAAATGATATCATGAATAAGCTTGGCATTAATTTAAAATTTTAACGAAGAGTATTCAAGCAATATTAAATTTAAAATAGACAAAGAAATCAGTGTTTTTCAATATATAGTGTGTTGTGTAAATAACTATCACGCAGCATTCCAAAAAGTCTATAATTTTATATAAGATAAGAATTCAGACATTTTAATAAACTCTATTATACTCGCGAAATTAAACAATTTGGTTTAGTTCCCTGATTGCTATTATTTTCTATACAAAATAAAATTAATTAGGCTTTGTCTTCAATTGAAAATAGTGCTCCGAGTAGTTACGTACAAGAAAAAACAAATTAGGTCTTTGAACCGTGTAGTTAATGAACGGGGCACAGAAACTAGAACAATTCTTGGAAGATTGTAGTAAAAATTAAATTTCCTTCTATACCAACTATCTTTCTAGTAAGTAGGTTACTCTAAATTATTGGTATGTTGCTTGAAGTTAAATGTTTTTAAAGTTGCCTAAAATTTATTATTAAATTATCATTAAGCACTTTATTTTTAATCTTCTTGTCATCGTGTTCTTATAAGACAATCGTAAAATCAAGTCATAATGTTTTAGCATTGTCTTTTCATATCTTCAGAAGGGGCCCACCAGCGGCTGAGCGGTAAAGTCGCTGAACACTGGTAGTTCGGTCCGAGGTTCGAATCCCGCGAACGGGCTGGCTGCATGGGCGTTTTCGTGGTTTTCCTTATGTGTAACGTGTATAGGAGCCAGTTTCCCTTAGAAAGTTCACCACGAAGGCATCCATTCCCTTAGGCAGATAGCCCTCGAGGCTTTGCCATAATTAAATACACCAACACACCACCATATTTTCAGAAGACATGCGTATATATGGAAACATATTTTAATTTTGGACGAAGATATTTATTTAGGAATAACAAAAAAATACTTTTCACCAAGTCTCACTTCAACACGCTGGTAGTTCGGTCCGAGGTTTGAATCCCGCGAACGGGCTGGCTGCATGGGCGTTTTCGTGGTTTTCCCCATGTGTAACGTGTATATAAGCCAGTTTCCCTTAGAAAGTCCTCCACGAAGGCATCCCTCCTGTTAGGCAGATAGCCCTCGAGGCTTTGCCATATTCACACACACACACACACTTCAACACGAAAATTCTTAACGCATATGCTTTTCCAAGTAATAAGCAATTTGGTTAATTATAAAGAGATGAGGGTACCAACCCAGGAAAGGATATCTTTGTGAAAGCTTATCGAAAAGTAACTGACTGATATTTAATTTACGTAATTAATAGGTTGGAATTGCGGCAATAACAAGCGGAGATGTCAATTCGACACTAGTATCTAATCCGGGGATAAAACCACTCAGTTACCAGGCAACTCTGTTATTTAGATTTAGGCAATTCAAGGCCTTTTTCGACCCTTTCCACTTGCAGTTGTAATACTCGTCTTCATCCACCACACGTCATTTATTTTCTCCATCTCATTTGAGATAATAGTCAAGTTACCCTTCATCTGAGGCCTCCAGTAGAGCGGTGTTTTGGTACACCCGGTGGTACCTGGGCGAAAAGCCTTGCCCCATGTAGAAAGGTATAAGGTTTCGAGTAGTGAGAAGTATTAACCTAAAAATATTCATTAAGAATTTTTTTTAAAAAAATTTTAGAATTTAGATTATGTATGATTAAATAACAAATTGCTATGGGAAATCTAATAGAAGAAAGGTGAAAGCCGTCGAACTGGTGGTCAAGTGAAGTGTGTAGCTATGAGAATCATAAACATATAAGATAGCGCGAAACAATTGACACTCTGAATCCTTTGAGATATAACAGCAGAAGCTTATATTATGGCAATAAATACAAATATATGCGAGATGCTGAAATGGTAACCATAATATATATAAAACTAGGAGAGAGTAAATATTAATTATGCACAGTAAGGAATAGTAAGAATAAATAAGTATTCGTGCAGGTACCAAAGATGTTTACAAATACCGAAAGCACTGCGGTTAAAAATATATAAGGAACAATTGGTAAAATATACACGTGATTAGGGGCAGAACAATTTTAAAAGCCAAGTGAACGTAGTAAACAAATAGGCTATTAATTATTGTGCCCAGCACCAAAGATATCTTCAAATATCGAAAAAATAACAAATAATTTGTCTATTGAATTGCTGGTTGCTTGGATTTCAGGTATTTTTGAAATAATTTTATTTAGAACGTCACGGAGGAAGATTCCCTCAAACATTTTCCCCAGTTCATTGAGGAATTTCATAATATCTAACAGCACACTGAAAACAGAATCTTCTGATGTAGTGGCATTAGTATCACATTTTTTGGTAGCAGGATTTGACATATACATGAGCAGTTTTCATCACAGGATTATTATTATCTGGGGCATTATTAGAGGCAGGATTTACATTAGCACTGGATTTAGTATTATCCATAGGTTTTTTATACATATTAAGTACCCTTCATCTGAGGATTTTTCACGAACACGAACCGCTAAATGGAAATGAAATAGGAAAAACATCACGCGTCGAAAAGGAGGGGCCTAGTTTTCTGCCGCAGTTGTTACCAATGTTGCGAGGCAAGCCGGAAGGGAAGAAGTGCCTGTTTTAAGACTATAGTGATGGGGCTAGCGATAATCTGGCTCTCGAATAAAAGATGAGTTCCAGCACTAAGAAATCGATGAGATATGAAATGTACTTTTTCCACTTTTGGATGAGTATCCCTTCCCATGTTAAAAAATCAAAAAATAATTTTTAACAAAATATCTACTATAAACCTCATTGCTGTGAAAGTGGTACGAAAGTCACTAAGCAGAATATATGTATTAAATGAGCTGCATTTATTTATTTATTAGTCCAAAAGGAACGTTAGTCCCGAATGGGATGTTGGTCTCGAAACGGCATTTTGCGTTGAATCACTATAAACGACGTATAACTTTTCAAGCTGTTGGCTACCAAATATTATCGCCCTATATTATATTTAAAGAAACTAAATAATGAACAATGTACCTGAATGTATGCATGTTTCCTCATACCGTGAGGGGAAAAAACAGTACCTAGAGCCATCAAATTTTCATTAACATAGTCCTCCATCTGAACATGGACACCTGGAAACCGAATTTTGAACTTCGAATTTGTTTAATCTGTTTCATATTTTCTAAACCTATAACGAATTGTTAATGAACAAACTCAGTGATTTAAAAGCGAGAAGTGGCGACACTGCACGGAATAAAACATTTTTATCTCAAGTACGTGAGATTGTCTATCAGAAATTCTAAAGATTTTCTGTTTTCAAATATTTTGTGATTTTGCTGTTGAATCGAATTTTATGTGGGCTTCGTAAGAAAATTGAACATTGATATTATGAACTGAGAAAAGACAGAAAAAAAGTATGCCAACACTCAACGCTGCATTGGGAATTCTTAACGTATGCTGCTATGCTGTTGTTAAAATTTTTGTAATTTTTCTGTTGAAGTCTATATGACGTAAGTGCAAAAAAAAGGATAATGCTTAATAATAAAGCAAAAAAGGTTTAGTTTGGTTTGTGTGATTACGGCAAAGCCTCAAGGGCTATCTGCTTAAGTGTAGTGATGCCTTCGTGGAAGACTTTCGAAGGGAAACTGGCTTGTATACAAGGTTACACACAGGAAAATCACGGAAACGGCTCATGAAACGGGATTTGAATCTCGGACCGAAATACCAGTGTTCAGCGAGTTGACCGCTGGTGCGCCCCAAAAGGATTAGTGCAATGAGTGTAACAGCAGTCTGCGAGCTCAGCGAGAGTGTAAAAACAAACAAAACAAACCCTTTTCGGCGTTCGTTAAAATCTGAAACTTTTCAGAAATTTTTTCCCTTCTTCTTCTTATTATTATTGGTTTAAGCCGCTATTCAAAGGCCCCAAATATAATTATTCTGTACATTTCGATTATCAGCCTTATCGGTTTCCTCATTCCATAAAATTGCTGTATTTTTGAATATACAACCGACAACAGTCAACCCACGCGTGACAGTATCACACGTGTATTTGCTCCTTTTATATTTAATCGCCATTTCTCCAGGCAGCATCCACCGGCTGTAAAAATGTAAATATCGGTCATCTAGCCACATAAAATTTCTTACTTCTTACAAAACGCGTCTTTTTTATAACTATTTATAAACGGAACAGTATTAATGACCCGTAAACATAGCCAAACAACTTTTTGCTATTTACCAGACTTGTCGATGAGTTGCGAGGAGCGCGAGTAGTGAGAAAAATAAAAATGCTCACTTTTGTTATTTAAAAACTGCCTGATTTCGAAATTAACGGAAAACTACTTTCATCATAATCCCTGAAAATATGGCCTAAATTTAATGAAAACTACCACTTTTAATTTTAAAAATTTCTAAAATCTTAATACTTTATCTCACATAATGATTTTCAAACTTCCCCTTTCGGAAATGCAAAATTAATTTAGATGAAATTTTGAAACTTCACTCATGTAGTGTTTTGATCAGTTTACCAACAACTACGCGTTTTAATGCCATAGAATGAGCCTTTTTTGGAAGATAATAAATGAAATTCACTAAATTTGATGTGTATATATCTATTCAGCGTTTCAAAACAAGGCAAACGCAACAGAAAATACTACAAACATAATTCGCCGAGCAATCAGCAGATAAAAAAAGTATCCAAATTCCCAACAGTTTAAGTTCCTTAAGACGCCTTTCGCATTTTAATCGCTTTCGAAAAGAGAAGTAAGCTGAAAGAAAGTGCTTCTAATTTGTATGCAGAACTGAAAAATCTTTAAAATCTTCTTTAGAGCATTTCCTGCCTAATTGTTAATGATAAGCACGAGAATGCTGTACGTGCATATTTCTCTTATTCAGAAAATAGTTATCTTGTTTATTTGGGATACTAATGACATTTTCCGGAAGTATTTTTATGATTGGAAGTAAATCTGAAATAATCCGTGCCAAACTATTTTCTACAGAAATATCTACATGCGTTTACACTGCTTATTTGCCGCGATTAAGTTAAATATACAGGAATGTCATAAAAAAAAACTTCCACAATATACGAACCGCTTGGGGCTTATCCTCTCAACCAATCGAAATGAAATTTCAGATGTTATTTTTTAAAGGTATGCGCTCGAGATTGTGATGATTTAAAAGACAAAGCTCTCAAGATTACGCTTACAGTGAACAAAGTTCGAAATTTCGAATGGCAACACTTTTTTTTTTTCCTGCTCAAATTGATCAGCGCATTAAAAAACCATAAATGTAAAAATCCGATGACAACACAAGAGATGAGAGGGGAAAAAGTTTTCATTGGAATTATAAGTTTTCAACATGCCCATCTTCGCAGACGATGAGGCAGTACATGCGTATATACACGGCTTTGCCGGGAAAGAAGAAGTTATAATACAAAAATTGCTTCTTTTGGTGATTAATATAGAGTAAAGCAGAATTTGTTATTAACTTTGTTGCTAGCATTATACAGTAGTTAGTTATTATATCTCCGTGAATTTTATATGAAATTTTATGCATTTAATTTAGCTCATTAAGGCAGAATGATTGTTTTATTAATTGAACTTTTTGCTTCTCAAAAACCGTAAGAGATTTCAGGTTTCATGAGTCCTCTGAACTTTCATCAATGAGTTGTTTAACAAAATTTTTCTTTCTTTTGAGAAATCTTTTAATCTGATATGCATCTAGAATTAATATTTAAGAAACAAAAATTTATAGCCACTTTTCTGAAACTTCTATAACACATAATATGAGATATAATCAAATTGTACTGATGCATTTGGTTCATTATCAAGTTTGGATTTGCTACTGCTCATTAGTGTGAAAATGTAGTATTACCGCATTTACAGGTGCCCGAGTGGTTAAGATAGCTTAAGACTGGTAGTCTGACATAGGTTAGTAGCATGTAGGCGGAGAGGTTGTATAGTTGATTTTCTCGGTTTTCCTCATGTGTGTATAGATTCTGTTTTTCTTAAGAGTTCCTCACGAAGACATCTCCTCCTTTAGATACCCATCGTGCGTTGTGATTTTTCCCATGTACAACGCATGTAATGAATCGGCATTTCTCATAAGACTACAAGAAAGGCATCGTTTTTAAGCCGTGCAGACCAACCAGCGGCCGAGCCGTAAAGTTGCTGAACACTGGTAGTTCGGCCCGAAGTTCGAACAGGCTGGCTGCATGGGTGTTTTCGTAGTTTTCCCGTGTATATGACGTGTATGCGAGCCAGTTTCCCTTAGAAAAGTCCTCCACAAACGCATCTTTCCCTTAGGAAGATGGCCCTCGAGTGCTTTGCCATAACTAATATACCAAAGCAATCTAAGCCATGTAACTCTCGACCCTTTGTCATAACAAATGACCTAAAACCTAACATATCTTACTGCTTTCTATTTTGTAATAACTAATACTTTTTAGCACAGGTGACCATTGCTAATGAATTTGATTTGGCATGAAATTCACAGAAAATAACTGGGAAAAACTACTTTTACTTGCAAATTGCAAAATTCTACGAATGTATTCTTTTATCAAAATAAGACTATCTCGTTCTTTCTTGTATTGTAGCCAAAATTCTAAAAGCAAGAAAATCTTTGAAAACTTAAGGAATTTTTTTCTCTTCGCAGCTGGAATTTGCAACATCAGCTGCAATTTGTTTTTGTGGGATTTTTTTTTACTTAAATAATTCTTTACTTACTTTGCTACCTAGCGAATTGAATTTCCTCGGGGATTAATTGTTTTCAGAAGACTGGTAGCTCGACTCGGATTTTACTCTAGGTGGCTTGAAAGCTTTGGCTGCACATCGATTTGAGGTTTATATATACCGTAAATGTGAGAAAATGTTTTTAAGAAACTACTGAAGGCGTCTTTTCTAAAACAACTAGCTATCATGCGCTTTGACTTAATCAATTAATAAACCAATATGGCATTAAGTTGGTTGATTTTTTAGTAGTTTTTAAGATCAGTATTTTAGGTACATTTTTCAATAAAATACTGACAGAAATTGCCGCATTTGAGAATCATTCAATATATACGCCATATTATATTCTATTGCGTCAGTCACAAAAGAAAAACTTTCTTTGAATTTTTTCGATACTTTTTCCCACTCAGTATCATTTCCAAATGCAGCCAGCCTTTCAAATAGGAAAATCTTCTACTAGTGATATAAAGTACAGAAAAAGGGGAATTCTTCTTATTCTCCTTTTATACACAATGAATCAAAAGAGTATTGAGGAAGAACCAAGCTTTCAGATATTTTTTAAGGTATTTAATCTAAACGAAATACTTTTTTCTATACCGTATCTTAGAGCTGAACAACATTGAAAACCTTAAAATTTATTTAAAATATCAAATTTGTCAGTTTTCGTGTACAAACCAGAAAGTAATGATCAAAAGAGTATTGAGGTAAATGCATCAAAAACGTATTTAAAAAACTATGTAAAAATTGCCCTAATAATGTCCTGGGCCCCTTTTCATGAATTTACTGAGTGTTCTGCGTGTGGGTTTATAAGATTTTGATTGAAATTTACTTCTAACGTGCATAAGAGCCAATTTTCCTTATAAAGTCCTCCACGAAGGCATCCATCCCCTTAGGTAGCTAGTCATAGCCCGCTTTGCTATAATCAACTAAACCAAACCCATTTTATGATGAGTTTTCCTCCAAGTGCATTTCGGTTGGAAATTCTGCGCTTTTTTACTTTTGTCTTGCAAAATTACCCCAAAATATGCTCAACAGGAGTAATGTCTGGACTAAGCATAAGTGTGTTAATTACATGGAGATAGATATCCAAAGTCCATAGTTTGCAATTACGTGCATGATGCTTCTGATCATCGTCTTGATACAGTTTTAATGCGACATTGTGCCATTTCCTTGCGTGCTTTATTTAAAATTTTCCTTTCAACTATTCAAATAGATAAAATTATTAATTTTGCCATTAATAAAATAAGCGCCGCAAGTACTCACATATCCCCAAGACCGCAAGGCTACCTCCACCATGTAACCACCTGAAAGACTAAGATTCTTCATTTGACGTTCGGACGTCATACTATTTGTTGTTCCAAAATATTAAATTTACTTTAATCTGGAAATAATGGTAGAATTCCCAAAATTCTGAGACATTTTAGAGCCTGTCTTAATATCACAGGAACAGGTCAGAATTATGATCATGCCCTTTGATTTGCTTTTCTGAGAAAGAAATTTTTAGAGCTATTTGGACGTAAGAATTATATTTTCTCAAAACATTTCTAACAGTTTTTGCTTTAGTAGATTGCGTTGGGCATTTAAAGTCGGTCTAACTTTACGGGTTTTAGAACTAGAAATCATACTTCTAACGATCTCTACTTTTCTTCGCGTTCAATGAATCTTGGATCAGACTTGATCTTGGATGCCTTGTTCGTGATTTTTATTTTAAAACAGATTTGTTTTATAGCATTTCAAAATTAAACTGAATAGCACATTTTATTTTAAATTCAATGGGTTACATATTTTCTTCTCCTTTTTCCCCAATTCCAATGAAAAATTGTTAAGTTTGCATGCATCTAAAAAAATCTCAATTTCTTCAACACGTGTTAACAGACGGCTTTCTAAATCTTAAACTTTTCTAGTTTTAAAAACCTTTTTTTCAGGTGTTTTATATGAAAAGCCTGCTAGAATTGCGTGTTTACAACATTGGTACCGCAATGCCCCAATACTTTTTTTACCTTAATTTCGTATTTAAAGGCAAAGTATTTAAAATATCTCATTATTCATTAATGTTGTTTAATATTATTCATGGTATTTAGATAGAGAAAGCAATGAAAAATATTTCGTTTTGGAAAAATGGTTGAATTTTTATCAGTAAATGTTTGGAAGCTTCTGATCCCCTGACGCTTTTATTAGTTAACGTTAATTCTATAACACTATGGATACCGGCTCATTTTCCAGGAAACCCAATTCAAAAACTCCTGTACTCTTCCTTTGTGAGATTCAGCATAATGGATGTAGTGACGGCTGTCTATTAGTTCATTCTTTCTGCTGGGGAACGGACAATGAAGACTCTTTAAGCAAAGAAATACCAACCTGGAACACACAAACAGTCACAGCCACAGTTTTGACAGTGAAAAGAGCCCCAAGGTTTAGAACGTGCGCTATTGTAGATCGATCACTTGGCAGTTAAAAACTTGCTAAGGTTAACCTTGAAAGGTACTGAACTTGAAACAATCTTAGGTTTTGCGTATAATGTTTTATCTTATGGATGGATGTGTTCACAAATGCATGTACATACATACACACACACACACACACATACACACGTACCCCCATTTCTGAATCCGGTCCCGATAACAGCAAAGTAACCAATAAATAAAATTAAACAATAGCAAATAAAACTAATCTGAAAATCTACATTTTGCGATGTAAAATTTGTTAAGCTGTTTCTTGAGAATTTTTTGAGCCTAAATAAAAATCTGATACCTATTTTTACAAATTTTTCCGTATAACCAAAAATGCTCTTTTTCTAAATTTTTAATTATACAGATGTTTGAATATTAATGAACAATTAACTACCAAAGCTGTAAATTTATAACGGCATAAAGCCAGTGCACATGCATTCATGAACATTTTTTGATTTACAGAGGCTGTTTTTTGATTTATTATGATTTTTCAAGAACTTATAGGATTCTACGAGTTTACGGATTACATTGCCTGTTATTCCGTAATGTTTTGTAATGGTTCTAAAGTGCGGTTCTTAATTACAGACTACATCAACATTTATAAACATCACATAAGGTTGTAGATCTCTGTGAGAATGCTTCAGAAAAATCATGAATCCAAAACAGTTCTCTTTGTCACTAATTCATTTGCAGTTTCTGATTTATTTTGTGAAACGTTTACAACACAAGGAAATTCATACCTTGTAAACAAACCTGTTTCTCCAAATTTAGACTAGAAATGAGCAAATAAGTTGTCTTTGATTGCTAAGCCCATATACGTGGACTTAAATTTAAACATCAACATTCTAATAATCTGAATTTAAGTAAAACTAAATTTAAAGTGAGCGACGTTTCGCAGCTGTTTTTCTGCTTAGCCAGCTTATAGGATTCTGCGTGTTTACACTTCTCCTTGCATTGATTTTCATGTATTAATTTTTTATTTCCCGTAGAATTATTCATTCTAGAATTGTATTTTTGCGAAGCTACGTAGGTACTTCTACTTCTCCTCACATAGTGCAAATCAGATAAAAGATTCATAACTATCCAAATAATGCAACAAACATTTAGCATTTCTATAACATGAGCTGTAAGAGAAATTGAAAGAAAATTATTAGTAACTTATTTTCAGCAGGAACTGATTCTGATTCCTATTTCCTTCGCTTCAGCTATACATAGTTTTGATCTGAAGTCTGATTATATATGTTGTAATGTCAGTACGTGCTCATCATGTATATAATATGTTGTCAGTAAAAATAAGATGTAGTAATCAACCCCAAATGATGTATTTTTTAAATGAAAACGTAAAAATTTTTTAAAGATAGGGTACGAAAGACTTTTTTTGCTTTGGGTGGGTTCTTTATGTATAGGACAACATCCGACAAGCAATTTTCTGCAGAAAGATATGTGCGCCAACGCTGCGTATCGAGTACATATAAATAAGTCCTTCCCATATGCCTTGCAACAGTGTTCTTATTATCAAAATAAGTATTATCAATGAAAAGTTTTTAAAGTAAAACGAGTTTATAACAAAAGTAAGTTTACTCACTGGAAATTTTAAGTTGGCCCATGTAAATTTTATAGAAAAAATGTTTAGCGCCTGATGTCTTAAAAAAAATATCCGGCTCACTTTATCCACATGCGCACCCATCAGTGTCCACATGTAAAGGACTATCGACTAGAGCTTTTGTGTGTTTTTCCCATGTGTAATATGAATACGAGCCTCAGAAAGTCATCTGCGATGGCAACCCTAGCAAAAATAACTCATGTGGTTTGTTATATAATCTAAAAAACATTAATTATCCCCACATAAAACCGGAAAAGGATTCAACTTAACGCAACTATTAGTAGGCCACTTTCGGTCACCCAGTGTTCATTTTATTAAAATTTATCTCGGCTTATCTTAATTCTTACGCCCACCAGCGACCAAGTGCTCAGCTTAAGTGAACTACCAGTGTTCAGCTTAAGTCACAAAACACTGGTAGTTCCGATTTGGGTTCGATTCCATACAAACGGGCTGGCTGCATGGGCGGTTTCGTGGTTTTTCCTATGTGTAACTGTATACAAGCCTGTTTCCCTTAGAAAGCTGTCCAAGAAAGCATCCGACCCCTTATGCAGAAATACATAGTCAGATTTTCATCATCGTCGCAAAATGGCAGGAAAACCTAAATAACAATGATAAAATGGCACTAAATTCAAACCAACCAACAAGTTGCCGATTTTTGGGAAAAAAAAAAAAAAAAAACACGTATTACCTTTAACCAGGCCAAAGGCACAGGAAGGCTATTATTCTCGAAACGGTATTTTGCGTCGTTTCACTGTAAACGGCGAATTACTTTTTAAATTGTTGCCACCAAATACTATCGCCCTGAATTATATTAAAAGATTGCATGAATGTATGTATGTTTTTCGCATTGTGATAAAACAACGGTACCTAGAGCCATCAAATTTTGAATAACCTAATCTTTCAACCGAACATGGAAAACTGGAAGTCTGAAATTCGAATTTGTTTTATTATCTATTTCCTACTTTGTAAAATCAACGAATTTTTGATTAACAAACTCAACGATTTCAAAGCGGTCAGTGGCAACACCGTTCGGAAATGGGAGGGAGGATTTTTATCTCCAAAGCATGAGCCTAACTGTCTAAAATTCTAAAGATATGCTGTTTTTAAATATTTTGTGATATTGTTGTTGAATTAAATTTTATGTGGTTTAAGTGCGAAGAACATGATGTTTAATAAATAAAGCTGACACACAAAACGATTTTAAAAAAAATGGCCGTAGTATAAAATCTGAAAGCTTTCAGGTTTTATTTATTTTTCCTCTTTGACAGTCGCGATCATGCGATGTTTTGATCAAGAAGCATGCGTACAGCTAAAGGATCAACAAAAGATGGATATTAAAGGAATTTCTTTAAGGCGATTAAGCACGCATGATTAATCGTCAATTTCCGCTTCATCGTCATCCTCAACATATTTTTATGGTTTTCGGGATCTACGGCACAAATGACTTCTTCATCAATCAAATTTCGTAACTTAATTCGCAATTTCTACAATTATCCACTCCTAAACAACACCTGAGCTTTTATCACTTGAAACATAACTAGGAATTTATTGTCAGTTAATGCCCGATTGTTAGCTTTGCTTTCGTTTTTAATCAGCATTAATTCTTTTATCATAATGCAGAATAGGAAGGCCATTAAATGACCTATCACTGATAAGAAATGCGAAAAGATCAACGAATTTTTGATCAACGAATCACTGGTAAGAGAATTCAGGAATCTTATTTATTTTTGGTGTATTATTTTGGAATGTTATTGCACTTTCTTAATGATTTCTTATAAATTGATAGCCGGCTCATTTAAGACAAAGGTCAGTTAGTTCAGTTAGTTGATAGAGGTCCTGCTGTGCTATACTGTATGGAATCTCTACTAATAGAGGTCCTACTTCATTTAAATATCGTATATTACTGCGTATAACGAGCACATTTAATACAAAAAATAAGATCGAAATTTACGGGTGCGCATTATACGCCGGATATTAAAATGATACATTTAAAAATAATGAATGAAAAGCTTACAGAAATTAGAATTCTATATGTAGTACCTAAGTGCTGTTGATTTAAAAGAAATGACACACCTTATGAACTTAAAAATTTTCATTATCAAATAATTTCCTTTACGTAAAATATATTAATTATTGTGGTTTCATTCATTCAGAGAAAACGTCCGACTCCTAATTCCACGATTTCCTTCGGAAGTGTATTCTTACTCCAAATTATGTCCCTCTTTTTTCGAAACCCTAGAAAAACATTCGTATGGACACCGCATTGAATATAACCCACCCTCTTTCCAGACCATGGAGGTAGGAAGTAAGTTTTTTACCTCCATGGGTGCAAGGTCGGGGCTATATAAGGGATGCAATATCACTTCCTAACTAAACCCCAGTAATTTCGTACGTATTGCTAAAGATGTACGAGGCTGTGGAACACGATTTCTTTTGATTTGTTAATGCTGGCCTTCTCTTTTTGATTGCTTCCTTCAGCTTCATAAGTTGTTGGCTGTAAACATCTGAGTTGTTCCCTTGGTTGCTTGGAAGCAGTTCAAAAAGCACAACACTTTTGTAATCCCACGAAATTCGCAGCATAATATTTTTCTGATGCAATGTAGCTTTCGATATGATTTCATCATGCTTGAACCATGATCTTTTTCGATTAATGTTATTGTAGATCACCCACTTTTCATCACCAGTGATAATTCGCTTCAAAAAGTGTCAATTGCATTACGTTTGAAATGCATATCACAAATATTGATTCGTTGTATTAAGTGAATTTCTTTCAATTCCCGCATAACCCAAATATCTAGCTTCTTAACGAGTTCGAGACATCTCATGAGATTTTCAATTGTTGTGTTGCAAAACATTTAATTTTTTTGCAATTTCTCGTACAGTTTTATGACGATTCGACTCAACTAGGACTTTAATTTTGTCATCATCAACTTCCGAAGGTTGACCAGAACGTTGGTCTCCTTCAAAATCTCCAGAAAGAAATTATTTAAACTCATTCTGACATATGCATGATATTGAATGAAGCAATCAATACGTGAAGCAATCAACTTCATGTATCTCTTTGTGAATTTTAGCCACTTTCTTGCTTTTATGAAACTAGAAAAGTGAAATATGTCGAAAATGCTTATTTTCCCACCCGATATTAAAAAAGACCGTAAACTAACAATTGTAAACAAAAATACATGGAATCTGTTTGTATAGCCAACATAAAAGTGTCAGCTGGCAAACCTCAAAAGAAAAAAAAAAATTAAATTGACGGAAGAATAACAAACATAACGATATCTACTTGTGCATACCGAAATTAAATTTTTTCCCAACCCAATAGCTTTTTTCAGTAAACTTAAGTGACGGAAACACTTTCACAAGAAAATAGGCGTTAATTTATGAACATTTCCCAATTTAGGACGAAACAAAAGACGCCCTTTGCAATTTTATCTTTCGAGAACAACAGAAATCTGTACCCAAGCTGTGATTTGATGAAGGCAAACTTCGATTCTCCTAAACATGAAAACATCCGTGATCACTTTTGATTATTAGAATGTGAAGCTAACGTGAAATGAGGGCAAAAGAAAACAAACTGCATATGTGCGCGTTGAATATTTAGTACACGTTAAAAGAGTAGGTGTGCGGATTTGCATGAGACTTTGGGGGGGGGGGAATTATTTTTTTCACCTACTCAGCTGTTTCATTTTTCTTCTGATGTAATGATTATTATTTTTTGTCTAACTTATTGTTTACCAAAAATTAAGTCAAAGACCTTTTGTTACACCTTGTGCATTATTTACTTTTCTTCCGTAATTTTTTTATCAGATTTAAATATTTCTTAATGTCAACTATTCAATGCAGAAGCCAGCTTTAACTAAATTGCTGTAATATAGGTTTAGCTTCATTCGAAATGAACTTATTTTTTATTTTAGAATTTTTGTTTACTCATTCTTTCTAAGCCGTTCTGCTACATTTTTTTAAAAATTATGATTGGTCATGCATCGATTCAATTTCATATTCTGAAATGACTACCAGTATGCAAATTACCAAGGGCATCATTACCTTCTATTTGATTTCAATAAATATTATACAAATGAAACAAAATATTTATACAGATATACAAACAACACAAAAAGTAGTAAAATCTGCTATCTATATAATATACATATATATATATAACGTTCTATTATGTTAATTTAATCGCTTATTTTAAGTTTTCGTTATTTACTGTCACTTCTCTCTTCAGTTTTCTCGCAAGAATGCAAATTAGCTCGCGTGTTTAAGCTTAGGTTTTTAGATTGTAAGACAAAGCGTGCTGTGCCTATCTAGTTCACGTTTCTAGATTGCTCAAATAAGATTTTTTTCTCTTCTACCTTGCATTGTGATTGCCTATATTTGAATATCCACACCGGTTAGAGTTGTGAGCCAACTTCGTATTAACTTGAATTGTGTAATCGCTAACTATCAGCTTATTTTAAATTTAAACTTTTTATTTTAAGTTATCTCGCTACAAGTGGTTGGCTGAATTGTAAGCACGAGAAGCGTATTTATGTTTAAGTTCTAATTTAATAAAAACGTTTATTTTAAAACCTTGTCAAGGCTAACTTGTTATTTTTTTAATTTAGCGATTATTTGCTGTCAGTCTATCCAGAATTTTGTTCCAGTTCTTGATAGCTAAGAAGATTACCAAACTTTATATATATTGTTACTGATTTCCTATATATGTAAATAATTTGTGAAATTTCATGTGAAATTGTAGCATGTAACATGAAATGTACTACATACTACAATACGTGTAATGTAACATGAAATGCTGGAAACAGACGAAGCTCCGCCTGAAAAATAAGATTATAAAGACAAGTCTATTTAATATTCAGGTAACTAGCCATCTCGCTAAATCGGCGAGATATCGTCAATCGGGCAAAGTTTTAGGTGACTAATTTTTGTCTCCAAATTTGGAGAAAAATCGCCAAAAGTCGCCAAATTTGCCGACATTTTGGACCGGTCCCTGTAAAACTGTAATAGTTATTGTAACTAAATATCTGTAATTGAACCTATAATGTAACTGTAACCATATTCGGTCTTCACGTGCCTTCGAATAATTTCAGTCGAAGATTCTAGGGATGTCTCGACGCCAGGAAAAATCTATTAACGACGGGGGGGGGAGTATCAATTTCTCTGCTGTCAGTTCAGAGTATTTAGATTTAGATAATTCGGAGTATTTAAATATTCGTGACAGCTTCGCTTTTTAGATGAGCTTTTGCATTTCATTGTGCTTAACGTTGTTAGTAGTATGAAGTGTAACTACTGATTGCGCTCCGTGATGTGATACTGAGAAGAATTCTGCGAGTATTTTTGCGGTACCGGGAAAAAAAAAAAAAAAAAACTTTTATCTGTTCTGAGTACATTCAATCTATTACGAATCCGTATGTACGCAACAATATGTATGGAAAATTTTGGTACTTAATGTATTATCCCGTCGACCGTGAAAAATTTCGCCAAGCAATGCAATTTAGCTTCAGTTATGGAACAGCCTGACGTTATAACACGCTCATAACATTTGTGCTTTCCCGACTGATTCTCGATAAGTCGCATTTTGTTTGTATGAGCAAGTAACCTTTATTACTGTCTTTTTTTTTTCTTTTTTTTTTTCATTTTGAAGAACTATTAATCAAATTAGTATCTGGCTTACTATTATGTTAGTTATAGGTACTATATTAAAAAAATATATGTATTAATGGATACGATTTAGTACTTTATTTGTAAAAGATAAACAATGAGATGCAACATGAAAAATTGTGACAACAAAATATCCATTCGTAAAGGAACTCGGACTTTACTGAATGGGAGAATAGACACAGCTGCATAGGACCAACCAAACATAATAGACTGGAACAATTACCTGTGGAAAATTTGTACCCACAACATTCTAAAAAAATATCATGTGTACACCCCATGACTTCCTTGTATGAAATATTTAATTGTACGCATTTTTCTCGCATCTCATTTAAACATATTGAATTAACAGCTAACGAATCTTGAATTAAATCTACTTTGTCCATATCGCTTAGACCACAATAGAATAAATACACTCTTTAAAGTTCACTATATTTATTTACCTTAGCGACACTTCGGCGCTACGTTCACTCAATAGCATTAACATTCATTTTAAAACTCAGAGTGCACAAAAATTTTCATCTGAGGAATTACCATAAGCTCTATTCAAATACTATAATAAATCTAAAACGATATATAAAAGGAATTAAACAAATAATAAAAAAAAAAAAAAAAACTTCGCAGATGATTCAGCGCCTCTTGCCTAGTGTGCATGCGCTACTAATTCATTTCTCCCTTCGCAGCAAGGCAAAAATGCATAAAATTAAAAATATTTTCATTAAAATTTTACAGCTATAGAAAAACATAAAACACCAAATACAGTTAAAACAATTAAAAAACAATTTTTACAATAAAAGTTAGTGTTTATATAAAAATAAGCTAATAACTGAAATGTTAATTCTATAATGAATTAAGCATATCGTAATAAAAGAAGACGTTACTTTGTTATTGGGAAGCTTAGTTGCTCTAGATTGGCAACAAATTCATTATTCTGGTATGTTTTAAATGTAAACAAATATGGATGGCATACTAATCAGAAATTAGGCTTAGCCGCACTTAAAAAAACTTTTTAAATGTTAATAATTCCAGAATTATTTCATGCAGGTTAACTATAAATGCATAAAAATCTTAACCGGAGGATAAGAACAACATAATTCAATCATTTTTAAAGCAAAAAAGCACAATTTACAAATATATAAGAATAAAGAAACAGATCACTGAGCCGAGTAACAAAGTAGATATAAATATATACTACATATATTTATATACTTTTGGTGCGGCCGATTGCAACCAAAATACGAGGTGCACATCTACATGTTATAGCAGTCCTATATACAAAATTTCAACGTTCTGAGGTTACTCGTTTTTGAGTTATGCGAGATACATATATACGTACGGACGCCACGAAAAATTCTCTTCAGAATTCATTTTAAATCAGTTTTATAATTTTTTAGGGGGAAAAGTGTCCTTTATTCTGTCTTTACGCACAGATGTCACGCAAAAACATCGTTAAATTGCATTCGATAGCGGTGAAAATGGATATTTTCTTTGAAGTATTGATGGCTGAAACTTTTTGCGATTACAATACTTCCTTTTTACTTCGTACAAGGAAGTAAAAGGGCTACCAACGATATCGATATTGATCCTCCTGGACATCGAAGAAATTTTAATGCATTAAATGCCATGGAGGTCGCCGGGTGAACATCATTGAGTTTCGTAACGCCGTGGTGACCAGCGAGGCCAAGATTACTCGGAACATAATTCGATTAAATTTTCAGTATCTAAAAATTTTTCAATATTATTACTAAAATGGTGTGAAGAAATTAATGCAATATAGAGCATACAAAAATAATTTTGCTTATATGTATGTAACATGTAAGCTTAAATATTATGCGCGCATTTTGTAATGTGCTGTATTAAAACACTCCATGCAAATGAAAGGTGAACTAGTGCAGTCTCCACAATATGTAACAAATTTTTTGGTACAGTATTTTGCCTTTAGCCTACCTAGTTTTCACGAATTTTTATGGTAGCACACTTTACAAAATCGTCGCGTGACGCTAGATTTTCCCGGCAATTTTTAAGCTCATGTTGTTGAGTTGACAAGTTTATCAACTCATTTGTTGAAGCTACCCAGATGTTATAGTGGTTAGGGGAGCCGACTGCGGTGTCGAAGGTTCCGAGTTCGAATCCTAGAGAAGGCAGGGTTGTTACTGCCCGTCGTTTCATAGGAGGTAACGGTGGTCGCCTATTATGTGCCTCCAGAATAAAATGGCCACTACGTCCAGCCTTAGAAGTGGCTAATGTACCCTCCGTTCGGGGGGAAAAATTATCTGTCGTAACTAAATTGTCACCAAAATATTCAACGCATAGTAAGAAATTCATGTTGTCTAGACTGGAGAGCCATGGGAAATTAGCGTGGCATTCAACGTGTAAAAAGAGATCTATGATGAGTAAATAGTCGGTAGCCAAATATTCACCCGCAACTGATCGACATATTTAAGATCGCAATAATTGCACAAAAATTAAAATGATTTAAATTTCGCTATTTGATATTCTTATAATCCGCAATGTATCTAATTTCAGAACTACTATTTACCTTAGACTTAGACTCTATAATTGACCGAGCTATTGCGAAGAGCAATGTTGCCGGTTCCAAAATTAAAGCGCAAGGGCACTTGACATAAATAAATCCGGACGTGGAGAAAATCTCAGATGAGAAAATGGAGGTAAGGGGAAGAAGAGAAGTACCAAAAGGAGCAAGACAATTCAATCGGACAAGTTCGCAAAAGGTGACGAGCGATCATAGCTTTCAAGGAGGACCCAAGACAATGGAAATCAATGACAACAATACGAGAAGATACACTACAGCAATAGTTCCAATGACAAATTCAAATATAATTAAACAACATCAATCAGTAGTGCTAAATACCACACAATACAAAACAACTATACAACACAATTTAAATACAATTATTCAACGAAGCAACAGAAGAACTTCAATCAAAATCAGATGCATTGGAAGTGTAAATTGCTAACAATTGAGGATCTAAGTGAAAAAGTTGTCGTCTCCTCCCATGAAGGTGTGAGCTGCAAGTGGTCTGACGCTTCTATCTTCGAAGAGAATTTCATAATTAAAAACTTGGGAGTAATTAACAAAGTCACATTGCACAGCTTTGTTGAAGAATTTTTCATTAGATCTTCTGATGTAATCTGGAATCGTCTCAAGTTTTAAGTCTCTGTGTAAAAGTTTATTGCGGATAAGATAGTGAGAATCAGTAATAATGCGCAGAAATTTGTTTTGCACTACTTGTAATTGATGCAGTTGAGTTTGAGTGACCGTGTTCCAAGCAGGAGCAGCATAGCAAAGTATCGGTCGAATGCAAGTGGTATATATATGTTTTTTGGTACGCAAGCTAAGATTTGAATATTTCCCAATGACCGGGAGAAATCTGCATATTATGCCCATGGCTTTGCTCTTGACACTATTAATGTGATTAGACCATGTGAGCCTTTGGTTCAAAATAATTCCTAAGTATTTGGCCTTAGTGACCAGAGGAACAGCTTCCTGAAAAAGGTAGAGGTCTTTAAAAGCAATGTTTTTCTTAGTTTTGCTAAGAATTAAAAGTTGTGACTTGCTAGCATTGATTTACTATTTACCACAAACCTTTTCTTTTTTTATACCTCCCATGCTCATTCATATTACCCAGCAAAAGACGGCTTCTTTTTATATTTCGAGCTCTCAAAGATTGTTCCTCAGAATCTGTTCTTGCAAATGAACTCAATTATTTGAGATCAGTCGTCATTGACGAAGAATTTTCTCCCGTTCTCATTGATTTATCCTTTAAAAAATTGTCATCTCGCAATCAGAAAGGACATTCCACAGATAGAAATAACATTAATAATTGTCGTGGTGATAGTTAATCGTAGCTGGATCACAATTTTGACTTCGGGTGCGCAAAAGTTATCCAAAAAGCTTCTTCCTTCAATAAATTGGATTTTCTTCAAGCTTTTCACATTCACAAACATTTATCTTGTTAAGTTACTGATTTTAATCCCAATCCAATGCTTCCTAACGCTTTTAAAATTCTATTAAATTTATTTTTCAATTTTCGGTACTGTTTCTGGCAAAAGGGGCGTAGCTAGAGCGGGGCAAGAGGGCATCTGTCCCCGAGCGCAGAATCCAAGGGGCGCCAAACTGATGTTACGACATTTTAGAATAAAATTTTTTCCATCCTTGGCAAGCAGTAGGGGGCACGAAATCTTCAGTTGTTCCTGAGCGCTGAAAACCCTAGCTACGACTCTGTCTGGCAATAAGATTGCGCTACCTTCTCACTCGGTGCGCAGTAGATAGAAAATGGGGGTTCTGCGGCAGGTGGGTCAGGGGGCGTGGTCAATGACATCACAGAGGGCGGGGCCAAAGGCAACGTCATCACACTAGGAGGCGTGGTTTCGAGTGGAGTTGAGTTGTTCGTAGACTACTGATTGAGTTGTAGACCTCCTGCTTTTCATTTAAAGTTAGTTTTTTTAATTTGGCAATGGAGTCATGGCGTCCTCTAGGGACGAAAAAAGAAAATAATTTATTTTAGAAATTTCTATTTTTTTTTTAAAAAAAAACTCTATTATTCAAAATATAGAATTGAACTCTCAAACAAAATATCTCACCAGCTCAGTAGTTTGAAGATTTTAACCACTAAGCTGATGTGATACATTCAGATTCAGGTAAAAAAGCCTATTTAAGAAAATGGAATTTGAATCGACTCATCAATTTATTCTGATACTTTTATCCTTTCTAGTTTTTCATGAAACTTATTTCTCAGGTTTTCTGTTTCATAATAACATATTCATTTACTGTCATATTTTTTAATACTTAACGTTTCTAATTTATTTGTAATATTTTATTTAATTTCCACATACTATTTTTTTTCATACCTTTCATAAATTTCAGAATACCTGATTTTTAACTTATACGTTATATTTCACAAACGTTCCCGCACGTGCTGTTTATTTGTTACATTACTTAATTTTAGATGCAATTTCACACTTTTTTTAACGTTATAATGTTCAATATATTCTGAATTTTAACTTCATTTACTTTTTTTAAACCATTCTAGTATTCTATACACACTTTAACTTAGTGGTATGAAATTGTATTTAAAAAGAAACGTTTATTTTTCATGATCTTAGTTCTTTTACTAAATTTTCTACAGAATTTCTAATTTCTTTCACGTGTTTAACAATATCTTCCTTACATTACCGAATATTTTTTTAAAAAAACTTAAGTCTATAACTGTTAATTGCTTTTCTTACGTTCATGATTTCCCTTCTGTGTTTATATTTCTTAATTCTAGCTTAACTTATTTATTATAATGTTTTTATTTCTGTCTCATCACTCGAAATTCCAACATTTTATCCCTTTTTATTCATTTTAACGATATGGATTGTTTTCATTTACTCCATATTCAAATATTTCCTTACAATATTTATAATACTTGTTTTATTCCTAGATCATAATAGATCATCTACAGGTTTTACTCAGAAATTTCCATTCACAACTTTACAGTTTAATACCATTTATATCTAAATGTATTTCTTTCTCATATAGTTTTATGGTCTTCAAAGTTTCTAACATCATATTTAGTTTTAAATCCCAATTACCTTTAAGTGTGTTGATAATTTTCATTTCTAATTTTACAACCACGTTCAGTGTTTCATCCACACATACCAAAATATTTCTTACATTTTCTGATATTTAGTCTATGTCATATTTCAGTACTTCAAATGAATTTACACTGCTCACACTATTATTTTTTCATGTTTTAGAGACACTAACTATACTAATTTTACTATTTTTCCTGCACTAATTGCATCTATGTCAGCACTCATGATAAACTAGCAATTGTTTTGCATCACATGCATAAAGAAATTCTTAAAACCAACTTTTTCAATATCGTACTCAAATTACTGTTTTCCAGATAGGAATTACCAGTATTCTTTGGTTTTACTCTGTTACATCTTTTTAAATTTTAACATCTTACTTTTAATTCTAACATACATCTTTTAAACAGTTTTTTCTTTTAATGATAGCCTTACCTTATTTGTTCAAATTAATTCTTTCATTCACCTTCTTTACTACCTTTCAGTACCTTCATAATTCACTATGCAAACGCAATGTCTTTCACTGACATTCTGTTTAATAATACCACAAGTTTCCTTAATTGACAAAAAGCGAATTATTTCTCATTTCAAAATAGAACTACTATATTTTTGCACAAACATTTCCTTTATCCATTCAAGCCACCCCTTAACCTGTAACTGATGTAGCGATAGGAAAGGAGATTCTTATCATATGCTCTTTGGACATTTGAGGTTTCTAGAACTTCTTTGACAAGTATATCAATACCATCAGAAAATATACTTAACACTTTTACCCAGTTTAAAGGCAACATACTGTTATAAGAATGGTTTTAGTTAAATTTATAACACAAATAAACGCATTTTGTGCTAAATAGGCATAAACATTTAGATTCAGAGTATTTCTTTTTAATCCGATGTAAGACTTGAATTTCATTCATGATACGGATTGTCTCTTGATTTTCTTTTTGTTTACCTTACACTAATAGAAAATTTTTATTTTACAAGTTCAGCTTTTAATGAAATAGAAATAAAAACTACGATACACCTGCTGATTTTAAGAAAAGGAACTTTGATATATTTCTGGAAATGTAAATGCTTTTAGAGTTTTCTTTCAATAACGTTGATTTTCATTACTTTACTAACTTCAATAATTCTCTTATTAGCTAATATGAATGAAAGAAGATCGTCAAAAATGTGACACAGTGTATAATTCTTAGGAACATATGTATCTTTACCAGCATACAGATATTACCGATTGAAATGAAGAAAGATACAGATATTTTACTTCAATCTACATTAAATTAAAAAAAAAATATTTAAACTTTCATACATTCCAAAGAATAAACGAAAACTCAATAGATATTGTCATGTTTGTATATATGAGATAAAAGTTTTATGAATGGTATTTAAAGTAATGATTAGAACTTCATAAAAGCGAACATTCACTATGTTAATACACATATCATCAGTTATTTACATTAATCAATGTAATATTAATCATTACATGTACTATATGCATATATATTTAAAGTTTGTCTTACAATTGAATAATTAACTATTGAGAGAAAGAGGTTCATATCTTACACTATTTAATTCACATGGAACAAATTTTTCCATCAACCACATTGAACCAAGTTTATTAAATTCGCCAAAGCTCTTTTATTTCTGCATTTTCACACTCACGACACATTTTAAATGTAACTATTGATTACCATTTCAAACACCGATATAACTCAGTGTAAAACTACATCATAACTCATTTTTCCCCTACTAACTACAATTTTATACGAGGGCCATCCAGGAAGTAGATTACGTTTCCGTCTGTGTCCGCTAGGGGCGGGGCTAGCGCGGCCATCTTGGGGTCAGAGCGTTGCGCAGCTCAGTCTGCATCTAGCCGTGCTAGTGAGAGGTTCGTGCTGTGCTCCGTTCAGATACTGTGACGGTTTGAAATGTCTGCGTTAATTGAAAATCCCGCGAGCTGCGAAGTGCGCTCAGTAATAAGGTTTCTGACTGCAAAAAACTGTAAACCGATAGAAATCTATCGGCAGCTTCGTGAAGTGTATGGGGACAACATTATCACTGAAGGTGGAGTGCGTCAGTGGGTCATAAGATTTCAAAATGGCCGAACCAATGTTCACGACGAAGATCGAAGTGGGACCAGCATAGTGACCGCCGAACTTCTCGAAAAAGTCGATGCTAAAGTCCGTGAAAATCGAAATTTCACAATAACGGAACTTTCTTTGAGTTTTCCACAAATTTCGCGAAGTTTGTTGCACGAAATCATCAGCGAAAAGCTTGGTTACCACAAGTTTTGTGCAAGATGGATTCCAAAAATCTTGACAGAGGACCACAAAAATCAGCGAATGGCTGTAGCGTTGAACTTTTTGGACGCTTACCATAAGGATGGTGACTCTTTACTCGATCGCATCGTTACTGGTGACGAAACATGGGTGAAACATGTGAACTGTGAAACGAAATTGCAATCAATGCAGTGGGGGCACACAAGTTCTCCCCCAAAACCCAAGAAATGCATGCAAACAATGTCGGCAAGGAAGATGATGGCGACTGTTTTTTGGGACAGAAAAGGTGTAATTTTGGTGGACTTCCTGGAAAGAGGCACTACAATAAACTATCAAAGGTATTGCCAAACTCTCCAAAAACTCAGAAGAGCAATTCAAAACAAGCGCAGAGGAATGTTGAGCTCTAAGATCTTGTTGATTCACGACAACGCCCGGCCCCACACGGCAAATGTCACTCGTAAAGTTCTTGAATCTTTTAAGTGGGAGTTGTTTCCTCATCCGCCGTACAGTCCCGACCTGGCACCGAGCGACTTCCACCTATTCCCAGCAATGAAGAAGTGGCTGGCTATGCAGCGTTTTGATGACGACGCACAGCTGCAAGAAGAGGTAACGAAGTGGTTGAAGGCGCAGGCGGCCGAATTTTTCGACGAAGGAATTTCCAAGCTCGTACATCGCTACGATAAATGCCTTAATTTGTATGGTGACTATGTAGAAAAGTAGTATTTGAGTGTGGCTTTCATCTGTATATAATAAAATTTGTTTCCTATACTTTGTTTATTTTTTTATTCCAAAACGTAATCTACTTTCTGGATAGCCCTCGTATATTCAAGAAGTACATCTAAGACATGATCATTTTCTATGTTCTAGCAAATCGATTCAATTGCGAACATACTATTAAGACTTGCGATTTTAGAAGACTTGCATGTATTAACGATGTCAACGTTTCTTCGTTTTTATAAGATTCACATCAAATCATGTCGCATTCGAATGTGGTGTAAGAGATCACTTTTACTTTTAAACACTTGTAAACACTGGATGCAATTTATAAGAAGAGAAGTATCATGCTGTTTCAAAACATCATCATCAGCATATTTCTGTTTCTTTTGACACCGGCAAAATTTAAAAAAAAAAAAAAAAGGTTCGTGAGATTTTCTTCAAATTCTGTTTTACTTGAAAAAATGTCCGAACATTCAATACGATGTAAAGATTCATATTGTTTTAAATTCTTATGCTCACTAAATATTTTTTATCACGATTTACTCTTAAAAGTAACTTTATAAGTTTTCATATCCTTTTTACATGAAAAGAACTTGTGATTATTCACTACAAAATTCTAAGACGAGAAGCTTCGCGACTTTTCAAACTACAAACTTAAATTTCTTAGGACATACACTACATCTGATGTTTCTTTCATGAGATTTCAAATATCTCTTCAGATTACTCGTATTCAAGAAACCTTACAAATATATCACATAAGTTCAGCGAATAATCGCTTCATAAACTCTTAAATTTTCAACACGAGTGAATCACTTGAAGCATATACTGCACTGTAAACAAATTGTTATAAAAAATAAAAATACATTCATTTCACCAAGAAGCTTTTCTATTTAAATACATTTATTTATTTCCAAAGAACAAGTTTCTGTATTATACATAAAATATACTTAGAATTTTCTTTCATTAGTTAATATCAAATTAACAACAATATCCATTTACTGATATTTGATATACATGTTTGCTTTAAAATTAAAACTAAAATTTCAATATATTTCTATTAAAAAAAACATAAGGAAAAAAAATACTCATAACATCAACCAAAGACAGAAATTTAAATAGAATAGCTGTACTTATATTAGTGCATTTTTATAATCTTCATAACATTTCGATTCAAAAAACCTATTACAAAATAAATGAAAAATTTTTTTCTGCCTTAAAGAATCTCTTATATTTTTAAAATTAATACATAAAAATATATCTTCCCCAATATATTTAATTCTATCCTCAACACTTATTATAATGCAATCATGTCTTGTTTGTGAAGGATGATTTACAATACAACCTTCGCATTTAAATAGTTTTTTAATCACTGAATTTAATTCAGTTTTGATAGAGTTTATGAGTTCTTTAAAAAGTTCATCATCATCACTTACCATATCCGAACAATTGTTTTTACATTTGATTTGCAACGGTAAAATAATTTCAAAAATACTTTTATATAAAGTATTAGATACATCAGGAATAATTTCTTTTAATTTTTTTAAAATATCACAGTTTACTTTTAGGTATGTAGGTTTTAGTTTAAAAGAATTTTCATCTTGTTTAAAAACTTGTTGAAAAATACACTCACCTTCTTTGTTGAAAACTACCAACTCATTATTGCAAATGATGCTGGCAGTCGTATAGACAAGATTAAATTCATATATTTTTGAGGAAAATTCTTGCCATGTTGCAGGAGTTATAACAACACCGCGTGTAGTAGGGTATAATATTTTATTTTGTTCCACACATTCACGTAGATGAATGTTCATTCTGTTTTCAAACTGATTTATGGACACAAAATATCCCCAACCAAGAGTCCACTGTGCAATCAACTTCGAACTTTCTTTTTTCTGTTCTCGATTATTCGGCATGAAGATATTTTCAGGAACAGACTTCATATAGTGGGCAAACCAGTCATCCTCTGGAAGTTCATCCTCATTATCTTCCAAGCGTCGTTTTTTAATTTTCGAAATTTCTATGTTTCGGAATGTGATACTAATTCTAGGATCTTTAACGTCAGGTTGAGAGGGTATTCCGTGCATCCAAAATTGATTCGTTGGGGGTTTCATTACAAGGAGAGTTCCATGAGTTAAGTCCACGCTTCGAGATGTGAAATTTCGCCTGGTAAATACCATTTCACGTTTTGCACCTAAACTGATGATAGGTATATCACTTTCAGGTTCGAGACAAGTTTCATTGTCTTTATGCGTTGAAATTTTCGCCACTCCGTCAGGATAATAGTTCAATAAAGCAAAATTATATTTTTTACCAGTTATCGTTTCAACATAATCTTTTACATTTAGAAGAGTTTGAGTCCATGGTTCTGCACAAATGCTCGTTCCAGAGAATTCGTAACCAAGTCCTTCATCACCAAAACCGAGTACTTTTCTTCGTGGAACGTACTGAGTCCCATTAATTTCAAAACTAATATTTTTAAAATCATAATTTGATAGTTCATCTAGCAAAATATCAGCTTCATTTCGTGAATAAAATTCTTCGTATAATTCCACATTTAACTCTGTATCACACATATTCCTCATATTCGCTTCTGAATCTAACGACAATTCTGAATGATATAGAAATACGTAGCATTCTTAAATAGCAAAAATTATCTAAAACATACATTAACGAAATGATTTCATCAACACTTATCGTAATACATTCTTGTCATGTCTTGTTTGTGAAGCCAGTCTTTCCGGCGTCATATGTGTAAAAATAATCATGATAGGATGATTATTACATTTGTGCCAAAAAATTATCATAAAATCAATGAAGAGTCCCACTGAGAAGCCCCTTGTTGATGCACGCATTTCAAAATGTTTTTATTTCCTCAGACTTGAATGTTATCAGGTTGCTGTTCACGACGTAAATTGCCTTTTCTCCGAACTCGCTGATATATATATTCTTCGTACTTCTTTTCTCGGGCGACTTCAAGATTTCCAGATGTATTAAATAATAAACAATTCCTTAAACCGAATTTTTTAGTTTTCGTCTTGTGTGAAAATAAGTTTGTATCTCAGACAAGTAGTAACAAGACCTCAATACTGACTCTTCAATCATGCAGAGACTAAATTCAATTCAGTTAAAAATTTCAATTAAAAACACGTTTTTTTTGTTTCATGTATCATCCTATGAAAAATGTAGATATTTCTTATTCAGCCTATTGTAATCAATTTAAATACAATGATATTAAACATTAGTCATAAACTGAATAGTTGGTTGGTTGGTTAGTTTGCTTTTTTCAAATTTTGAAAAGTTTGTTTCCATTCTTAAAATCTTTAATCGTATTTCCATAACGCAATGTTAGTTAATTAGAAATGGAAGAATGCTTTCTCCTTAGATACAGAGAAGCTGAATTACTACATTTTATAGCAGATGTTTGTGATGCCTGCATCTTTATTCAGGGTCTTTTAAAAACTTCACATGACTAAGCATCTGGTTTATTGATTTTAATTCTAAGAAATGAATCGTATAAGGTAGACCTCGCAGGCTATGAGAATTTTAATCGTGTGCTATTGTTTAATAAAACTGTATAAATTTAAATTTTTATATTTTACTTGACCTTACAGAGAAAGTTCCAGATAGCAAGTTTCTTTTTATCCTATTTTAACGACCTAAAAAATACCTCATGCTTCAAGATGTAAAATATTTGCTGAATAACTGCTGAAACTGTAGCCATAAAACACTTTCTTAGAAAAATGTATTGGAGCTTCGAGAGAGAGAATTTCACATTTTCTATAGAAAATTTCCATTCGTATAGAAACGGAAATTTATCTATATCGGATTGACGTAAATTTATTTTACTCAAAAGACAACTTTGAGAAATCTGCGCTATAGAACGTCTTTATACAAAAATTGTCAACAATAATAATTTTACGAGCTGTTTAAACATTTAGTCAATAAATGTCATTCTGATTGTGTAGCAATTTTTTTCCAGTTATTATTTAAAATGTTTTTTACAGGGCATATACAAAAATTTAAGTTTCGTAAATTATTAATAAAAAGTGTCATAAATTGTTGTAGTTGAAAAATTTATCGTAAACATAAACTATTAGTACATGAGAACATCTACTGAAATGATTTAATCCTGCAGTATTTTTTTTAATATACTGTGTCTACAAAATTAGTATGAGGCAGCATTTTCTTCCTTAAATCAAAACTTGAAGACATTTTGTTAAGTGAAATGGGAATAATAGCAGAAATAGTTTTCTTTGTTACATAAAGTAATATTCCTGTGCTTAATTAATTTTACTGCAGGGAACTGCTACGCAGTTTTATAGTATTTTCATATAAATGTGCATTTTAGTTTCCCTTGTAGACTACTTTCACTATGTCTTAATTCCTTGCTATAGAGAATTAGTAAGTGACACATTATATTTTACCAAGTATGTGAGGCATTTAAAGAATATTCAATAGATGATAATATCCATAAGGTTGTTCCAACTTTAATGTCGCTGAAATGTGCGAAGCTGAATCCTTTCATCCTTTAAGAAGATGAGTAAGCAAGAGCTCATGATGAAATAATAGATATTATACTACAGTTTGCTAGCAAAGTCACGACAGTCGTACTACTGTTTGCTAGCAAATGCAAATGAATAAATGGTGTATTATCTCATGTTTCTCATTCTGCGCCTACAGTATTCTACTAGCAACATTTACCAGAGAAAAAATTTAAAAAAAAATTATTCTTTTGCTTCCCCCCCCCCCAAAAATATCCGTCTCTGTGACAGATGTTTTTTTGCAAACTATATTCTGATACACGGATTAGTTGATTTTGTCTCTATAAAGCATCCGTATTTATGAGGCAGTCTTCACATCTTCCTTTAATTAGAAAGTAATTCATAATTGTCAATTAATAGTTACACGTGTTTATTTATTACAACTTCAGTACTGCGTTATTTACTGTAAAATGTTGGCATACGCAGGCATAAATGTATTATTATCTAATTTAAATTTGCTGTTTTTTGTATTTGAAGATGTTTATATCTCGTATTTTTTTGTTATGTACTCGCACTGAATTAGCTAAACAACTGATGCCTTTTTATTTGTGATACTGTATATCACGCCATTTGAGTCTAAGACTAAGTTTCAATTACTTAAACTATGATAACAAAAATTTCAAATTATAAATTATGTTGCATTTTAAAAATTGACTTTTTAACCTTATACGTAAAACTGAATATTTGAATTAAAGGTTAAATCCTTTAATGAGCAACTTGCTTTTATGCTTTGTAATTATGCGTATCTCTTTGATCATATTTGCAACTTATAATTTTTCATATTTGAGATTAGTAAAAATGTACATACATGGGTTGGCAGTTTTCAGTGTAACCAAACTGGTGAAATATGAAATCTTTTAGTCGTAACTTTTATGTTTGCAATGAAGTTTTTTATCATGTATTTTCATGACATATTAATAATTAAAAATTATATTTAGTGCTTATTTCAATGAAACCATAAAGGAATTTGATTAGTAATTCTTATTTTTATTTTTTTATTTATTTTAATCAGAGAACACGAGTTTAAAAATCTTATTCCGTTAAAAGAAAATTATCAGTAAAATACAGTGAACAGTAAAATTAACAGATTTTTTTAGGCTTACTCATTATTTATAACTTGCATTTTATAAATCAGTTCAACGGCTTTTGAACACCGTTACTAAAATTTTGATATGATATTTTCTGATTATTCTACCCCCCCCCCCCATCCTGAAAAAGTCACCTAACTCATTGGCAACTTTGTGAATTCCTGAAAAACGTTGGCTTCGCTGTCTTTTATGCCTTATAGGTTCTGTTCTCGTTTAAATAACAATAAAGCATTTTGTAAGAACAAAATCAATATGGCAGATATTTACATTTTTGTAACCAATGGTTAATACTCTACGAAATCATGGCTAAATTTAAAGCCTGTAAATAGAGGTGCAGTCAAAAAACAAGTGTGAGATAAATACGTATGCGTTGGTTAACTTATCGCATATCTATCAGAAAATAGAGTTCGTTAACTTATCGCCAACGTATCTGAAAATAAAAAACTTTCCTAGATAAAAATATTACAACTTCGAAAGGGGGAATTAGAATTTCAGCTTTTCTGTAGGAAATTTCTGTTCGTATTAGAAAGTCCCAAAACCGGTAGTTCTACTGAATGTTGAAACTGGGATAATCAGATATTAAATAATAATGAATTAAATAACAAATTTAGAAATCAAAGTATCGCAATTGTTCCCATTTTTGTGTACTGTTTCTAGATTTTTTCTTTCCTTCTGTGTGCTGTTTGCTTAAATAATGATTGTTTATTAAATTATAATAAAAAACACTATAACTATTTACTTAAGGGATGCATTCGGGAAGGATATTCTAAGGGAAATTGGCTCACTGCTCATGGGGACAAACCCAAAAATGCCCATGCAGTCAGCTTGTTTACCAGGATTTTAACCTAGACCAAACTATCATTGTTTGCACCGCTTTTCAGATATAATGAAAACCGCTGAACACTGGTAGTTCGGTCCAACTTTCGATCCCGGGAAACGCGCTGTCCAACTTTCGAATAAAGGCCAATAACATTGGGCTTCAGCCCGCTGTTATTGGCCTTTATTCCTCGGAGCCTTTATTCTCAGCCCGCTCATGTTATTGGCCTTTATTCCTCAGCCCGCTAGTAATGATACTAAAATGCGAATGGACCTGGAGATTTCATTCTTAGCTTAAAAGTTTCAACAGTGTCTACAAAACCATCAGAAGGTGCCTGCAAGTCTATGAGTAACGAGTCGTACGGCTAGGAATGTACCATTGCCTCCATGTCATCGCTTTCAAAGGTTGTCAGGATGTGTATCTAAACGGTAAAAGAGAGTGGAATGAAAGACTATCGTCTTCAAAAATATGTGTCATTTTATATTCGTCAACAGTAATGGTTAGAGATTGTTCTGGAGACAATACGGTCAATGCCATCAAGAAGCCTCCAGAAGAGAGTATACCAGCTTTGCTCCTGGAGTAATAATATGAAGTGGAATAGTCCGTTCAGTCTTTTTTTGTTTATATAATAACAATTCCCATGTTCAGATCTCCGCAGATGGGTTGGCTGCATGAGCGTTTGCTTGGTTTTCTCCACGTGTAACGGGGATAACGCCAGGTATATTACAAAGCGCTCCACGAAAGCGTCTATAGCCTCAAGCAGATAGCACTTGCGTGCTCTTCCCTTATTATTTAAAATAAAATGAACTGTAAAAACCAAACCACTGATCGTTTAACATTATGTAGTGATCACATTTTAGTGGTAAGTTTATTCTTGTAAAGTATTCCTTCAGCATCAGTTTATTCAAAATATTTATCAGCAATTATTAAGTAATTATTCAACATGACAAAACTTAACGACATGTTGCTGCCATCATGAATAGTCTGCATCGTATGACATGTTGTCGCGACATGCCTTATATCCGAACCTGTTTCCCATACATGGATGAAGCCAACGGGATGCAGGGTACGTGCATCTGCGCTCCCTAAGCAAATATCTGCTCAAATAATATCCAGGAAAAGTTATCCAAAAGTTTGCTAGCTTTCTTCTTCTAATAAACTTTCTATTCAAAAACTACTGGTTTGATCTTTTCACAATTTGTCGTGCAAATAATCAACATTCGGCTGGTTATCTGAAGTCGAGACAGCCTTTTATTTACATTCAATTTAACGAATACAGACAAGTAGCGGGTAATTGGCTCTTATTTCAGAAGTTTACTGCTGAAACAGTATTTGTCCTATCAGTTGATAAATGAGCAGCATTTTCTCAATACCCTTATGACTCAAGCATGAAAACCGTGAAAAATGCTGATGCAGACAGCTAATTCGCTGGTATGGGCAAGACTGCTAATATTTAGCTCTCTTTTTTTCTAATCGACTACTGGTGGTCGTGTCTGATTTTAATACTAATTTACTTTCCTGAATTTTGCAGCTCCTTGTTCAGTACCTGGCTACACCCATGCTCCCAACGAGCACATTTCGAACATCACTAGTAGGTTCTGGAAAAGTAGTCAGTGTTAACGCTTTCCGTGCACAAATATTCCTCATACTATAATTAAACTATTTCATTAATAACCTCATCAAAGCATATAAAGTGCGTGCATTTCAACGTATAGGGATCCTATTTCATATTGAATATAGATGATTTGAATATTTATTTCCAACTTTTAATCATTTGCATATAATTATTAATATGTCTATCAATCTGCGAATTTCAAATTGTTACGATCTTCCTAGTGTTGCAATTTCAGCGTTATCAATATGGTTCGCAATTAACAGAAGCGTAGCTAGGGTTTTCAGCGCCCGGGGACAACTGAAGATTTTGCGCCCCTTTCTGTGTACCAAGAATGTAAAACATTTAATTCTAAAATTTCATAACATCAATTCGGCGCCGGATGCTACGCCCGGGGATAGCTGTCCCTCCTTGCCCCAACCTAGCTACGCCAGTCGCAATAAATCGTAGATATAAACCTATGCGGCCAGTGGCGTAGCTAGGGTGGGGCAAGGGGGGATATCCGTCCCCGGGGGCAGCATCCAGGGGGCGCCAAATTGATTATACACATTTCATAATGAAATGTTTTCCATTCTTGGAACAGAGAAAGGGGCGCAAAATCTTTAGGTGTCCCCGGGCGCTGAAAACCATAGCTACATCTCTGTATACGGCATGAAGCTAAAGCGTTTTGAAAAGTTTCTTTTAAGGGCAATTGACATGAACTGACGTCATACGTGTGAAAAGTCAAGAAAAAATCCATTCATTCACCAGATTCCAAAGGCAGAACGATAACCACTTTTCACAACAAAACTCTGCTTACGATAGATTAAATATTGGCTTAAATCTTATGAAATTAGAGAATGAAGGGCCTTCTTTTAACATTGAATTTAATTAATCTGCGGAAAATTTAAAAATTTTAAGGTTGAACTAAAGTTCATTCTATCTCTCCGAAGTAAATTATTTTGACTGATTTGTACTGCACCAGTTTTCAAAGTTCTGTTTTATCTATTCTAACTCTTCTTCTTGGTTAAAAGTTAAAAAAAAGGGATGAATTTTTAAATTATGGTTATAAATAAATGTTTTTACCAAGTTCATTTAGTAAAATATTGACTATCAGGCAATATTTAGACAATAAGTTATTATTGTTGAGTTATTAATAAATCCATGTTAATTATTGTTAATTTAGAAATTTGAAAAATAATTCGATATCCAGTTCATTTTAAAACAAGACCTCCTAAAATTTCTCATTTCGCAGCTTCTTATCAAAGTTTTGTTGTCAAATGTTAAAAATTATAAGGTGACACGAAGCATATAAAAACGGCCAAAACCACTAGCACTAAATTAGAAAAGGAAATAAAAATCGAATGTGGAAAATACCTAATGTAACACAGCTGGTAAAGTACAGTTGTAGTGTGGCGGCATCTAGTGGGGATATTGTTAGTTACAACATTGAAAGCTTTACTGCTTCTTTAAAAAAACTTTCATGGTCTGCTTTCTGAGAATTTCACTAGAATTTTATAATGGATTTTCCGTTATTTTGGCCATATAATTTCCTTCATTGCTATTAATGCTCGCTGAAACTTTTCATTTTCAAAAAAGCAGAATAATTAAATTATAATACTTTTGATATCAATATTAATTTAGCGGAAAAAGAGAGCTGCTGAGAAAATTTTATTTCATAAAGGAACTAACTTATTGAAAACAGCGTTTATATATACCTTTTGTTATCAGATATTCGTTATACAAATATATATTTTCGAAGTGAATTTGCTTTTCCTGTAAATCAGATCCAACGATATTAAAATTAATATTTCTTGCCTTGCCTATGATTGTACATATTCGTGTTATTTCGTAATCGGAGATGAAGTGGTCAGATTTATAAACCAGAAAACAACAAGAAAGTTTACTTAGAAACAAGAAAGTTAATTCAAAATCAGTACGAAGGAGGAAACGATGCTTCTCAGTAAGAAATAACTATTAGATAAATTTAGTGTTTTATAATTTAAAAAAAGTCAGATTTAAAAAATTGGCTAAAGTTTCGGATGAATAAATTTTTTATTTGATTCTGATTTGGGGTTTTTTCCTTCTATAAATAAAATTTATAAATAGTCTCGAAAACAGTAGATTGGATGAAAACTTGTAATTGACTATTTTTAGTTTTGCATGTACTCAGTTATTAACCCGGAAAAATAAAATAAAATTTAAAAATAAGCTAAAGGTTTCAGTTATTAACGGTCGCCCAGAAGGGTTTGTTAAGGTTTTTTACGCTCTTGCTGAGCTCGTTGCTATCAGTTTGCTGTTGCACTAACTCCTGCTAACATCCCCCTTTTTTTTCTTTTCAGCTTTATTATTAATCATAATTTACTGATTATTTTCTTCTCACTTATTCCACATACAATTCAACGGCAAAATTAAAAAAAGCATAGCAACATATGTTTAGAATTTCCGATGGAGTGTTAAGTGTCGGAATACATTTTTTTTTACTTTTCCATTCTCAGCTTATAATATCAATGTTCAGTTTTCTTAACAAGATGACTTGCAAAACTCTTTTTTCGTCTTTTTGTTATCAACATTTTGTGTTTCAATTGTGTTTTAATTCATTAAATATCAAGTTCTTCGCAATTAAGCCACATAAAATTTAATTCAACGGCAAAATTTACAAAATATTTAAAAACAGCATATCTTTACAATTTCCGATAGACATTCTCGTGCGCTGTACATACAAATGTTTTTTTCCATACGCTGTTGCCACTGCTCGCTTTTAAATCGTTGAGTTTGTTAATCAAAAATTCGTCGTTAAAGGTAATTTTCTAAAATTTGGTGCGAAATTTACGGAGAAATTCAAAAAATTAACTTCCGGCATTTTTTTAAGTTTAGGCCACAAATAATTCACTTGGCGAACTTCTTAATTTTATAACAACCTATTTTCCTTTCCCTTTTTTCATTGCAGACGAGCGGGAAAAAGTCATCATTCATACTTTAAATTAATTTTAACAAACTCCGTAAACCCATTTGGCATTATTATCGCTTGTAAGAAAAATGCCAAATTTCAAAACGCGCAATATGTAAATTCATGTATATCGTAGAAAATTTTAAATAAAAAAACTAACTTTTTTTAGGTGTGCCTAGAAATACATCTACTTTAAGACGATGTAAAAAATTTTGTGGGTTATAATTCAAAATTTTTTCGAAAAATTTATAAAAATTATTTTTATATTTTAAAATAATTTTTACCATTAACTTTAGTCATTTTATTTGGAATAAAATTCTCCCATTTTATTCCAAATAATATGGGAGAATCTTATTTGGAATGAACCTAAATTTCAAAATGTGAAAGAAAGAATCAAATAAGTTTATTAAAAAAAGAGATATTAACAAATATATACCAATTTCAATCAATATTGAGGAGCAAAAAATTTGAGAGTAAATTTTTTAAAAACTACCCGTGCGATTTTTGCAAAACCTGACACTGCCATAATTTGAGTCGTAGAATCGAAATATGGAAAAAAAAAATGGGCATACCATTTCAGAAAAAGTCCGATTTTAGGTGAAAATACCTATATTAGAACAATGCTAATGTATATCTAATATACATCTTAAGTCGCGCTTTTGAGACATGAAAAACGCAAGTTGAATTCCCTCAATCCGCGCAGTAGAACGAGAGATGTAGACCTGTCCCATTTTTCTTTTTCGCATGTACATGTCGAAATCTAAATAGTATCTTATCTTTTCCTTATCTATTCCTAATCTAAATAATATCCTCATCTTTTCCTTATCATTAAATCTATCATTTTTATATCCGGAGTATAACAAGACCTTAAATTTCGAGATGTTTTTTGAATTGAAAGTGCGCGTTATACGCCGGAATAGAATACCATAAACATTGGTCTCAAACTCAAATTGCAAGCGGGCCGAATGCACAATCTGGAAATAGCTGACAGGAAAGAAAATTTTCTTATCAATTAAAAAGAAATCTGAACTTTAAACATGGCTTTTTAGTCAAAATATACATAAACAATATCTACGCAAAGGTAAAAAATTCAAATATGCATTTATTTTCTGTTTGAAATCTAGAGAATATGAAATATGGATTTATAGAATATGAAGTAGATTATAAAATAAATACGAAATTCAAAACTCGGCCTTTCAGGTGCCCATGTTCTGGCGGGAGACTTGCAAAATCTTTTTATTCTGATTGCAAAGTATTTTGATTCAATACATTTTGTAATTGAAACATAATGACTGCTAAATATATTAATATTTCAGAATTTAGTCAGATATTTATTTCAAATAATTCTAATATGTTTAATTAATCATTAAGTAACTTAAATAAATAAATCATGAAAATTTTACAAGTGGAACAAAACTTGAGAATAATTATTAATGACGATATATAGCCACTTTCTGTTATTAAAATTTTTTCGCCACATAAATGAAATACATATGTTTGCATAATATGCATTTTTTGTAAGTTTTGTATGTGAATACAAAATTTGTTTGTATAATGCCCCTGTACTGATGAAAAATTGCTACAATTTAGCTTCTTCACGAAGTGCAGATGCTCTCAGTGAATCGGCTTCTTTCCTTATAAAAAAACTTTCGCACATTAAGGTATTTCCAAAGCGATTACTCTCGATACGAAAATTCGTAACTGAGCGTACTTGAACAACAGTTAATGTTCTCCACCCGAATATGGACACCGAGTTTTAAATTTTGTTTTTATTTTAGAATCTATTTCATATTTTACAAAACTTTAAACGATTTGAAAGCGAGCATTAGCAACAATATACGGAATAAAACACTTTTATCTCCAGCGCGCGCGAAACTATCTATTGGAAATTCTAAAGATATGCTGTTTTTAAATATTTTGTAATTTTTGGCACTGAATTCAGTATTATGTGTATTGAGTGCGAAGAACGTGATATTAATGAATGAAGTTAAAACATAAAAAGTTGATAATAAAAGGACGAAAAAAGAGTTTTGCAAGTCATTTTAATAAGAAACTTAATACGCCTTCAGGAATTCTAAACAAATGTTGCTATGCTGCTTTTAAAATCCTAAGAATTTTTTCTGTTGAATTGTATGTGGCGTAAGAGAGAAGAAAATGATGATAAATAATTTTGAATTTCGAATTTTTTAATCTATTTCCCATTCTGTGAAACTTAACAAATTTTTGATTAAAAAACTCAACGTTTTTAAAGCGAGCAGCTACAACACTGTACAGGAAAAGATATGCTGTTTTTAAATATTTTAGCCTAAATCCTCTCGAAACGTGTATGTATTAAATGAAGAAAACGCCCCTTTGGGCATAATAGAAAATCTGAAAGCTTTCAGATTCCCCCTCCCCTCTCATTCAGTTTGAAATGTCCTTTAACCCCTTCCGGTACGAAAACCAACCGGTTTTTTATTTTGAATGCATAAATAAAAAATATTTAAATATTGAATTTTGGAACAATATTGAAAGAACTTTTCACACCATTTAACTGAAGTTAATTCTTCACACCAACCATAAATAAATCTTACACACTTCATGAAACTCAACACTCGGCAACTTTATCGCTTGCGCCGGCGAAATAGAAATTTGCGCCGGCCAAACGGAAAAGTACCGTTTCTCCTTTACAGAAATATATATTGACCGATGCTCACACTAAATTTTTACAAGAATGAAATCTTAGACTAACAACAATTCGGCCGTGACTTGTACCAAGAAATTCTAACGGTAAACAATATGTGATAGGATCCGTGATATTTCCACAAGTAAAAAAGGTGTTGCGAAATTCAGTACACTAGAAATTTTAAACTAAATTAATTATCATATTCAACAGTATGCATGACAGTGTATCTCGTCATTGTGCGATATGGCATGAAAAACCAATGATGATAGACTCGTCATTTTACCGGAAGGGGCTAAGGAAGTACTCTTCAATTGGTACATAGACCTCGTGTGCGTTACCATTCAAATAACCTACCTTAAAATTTCTTGAAAATTATTACAAAATTCTATCATGCTGAACAACACACTGTGCATCCGATTCGAATGAATAAGGCAATTAAAGGCAAATGCGAAATAAAATTCCTTTAACTCTTCCACAAAGACATACTTTCTCTTTAGGCAGAAAGTCCTGTATGCTTTGAGACCCAATAGCTGCCGTTAAGTCGCTGAACACTGGTAAGTGCTCGAATTCTGCAAACTGGTTGGCTGCATGTGCGTTTTCGTGGTGTGTAACATGTATAAGAGCCATGTGTAAAGTGTTATACGAGCCAAAGTCCTTTACGAAAGCATACCTCTCGTTAGGAAAACAACTCTCCATTGTTTTGTCGTAATCAAATAAAGCAAACCTCTATGCTTTAACTGAATCAGTTTAACTACGCAACCTGCATTGATCTTCCTGTGCAATTAGTCCGTAACTGACTGAAATATTCCACTAATTACAATTTTATGCGGGAAATACATTACTCAAGCTTATTATTATTACTTAATTTTTTAAAGTTTTCTGCCTTTCCTATTTTTGTAATTTGTGAAATAATATATTTTGTTAAAAATATTATACAATGTACTTGATTTTCCTTCCCATAATAGTGCAATTAGTAGAAATGTTCTTCATAATTTAATACATAATGTGTACAATAATTGCAGAATTATTTTATAGAAACTACAAGGGGTTATCAAATGAAAGGGTGCGAAACGGCGTAAAAACGTAACAGTTAAATATTTGCATATTCCGCCATGGGAGAACGTAGCGAGACATCTCGGGATGCGATTGGAGTCTCTGACTGGGATCTGACATGCGCGGGCGTCCGCATGCGCAGGAGAGAGAAGAGGCTCTTGTCAAAAGCGGCATCCAAATGATGCGGCAGGCCGTGTGAGGACAGGATGGCGTTCGCGTTGCAAAATTCGGCTTTTGTGAAGCAGCGAGGTGTTATCCGATTTCTGGAAGTGGAAGTGAGAAACCGGCAGCTATTCATCGCCGGATGGAGACAGTTTACAGGGAGAAATATGTCTCTGACAAGTCTGTCAGAAAAGGGAGTGCCCGTTTTTGTGCAGGCCGTGAGAGTGTGGGTGATGACCTGAGACCAGGCCCGGCAAACTCTGTCATCACAAGCGATCACATCGACAAGGTGGACGACCTAATAAGAAGTGATCGGCGTGTCACATTGCGAATGTTGGCGGTGAAGGTGGATGTCAGCTATGGAACGGTGTGGACAATTGTTCACAACAGGTTGCGATATCTGAAGGTATCTGCCGCTTGGGTTCCGGAGCAGCTCACCGACCAGCAAAAGGAACTGCGTATGGTTCCTTTTGCTGGTCCACTGCAACATCTGTTTCGGTATCAGGAAGACCCCACTTTCATGGAGCAGATCGTCACAGGTGATGAAACCTGATGCCATCACTACGAGCCAGAGACAAAGCGGGACAGCATGCAGTGAAAGCATGCGTCGTCACCTCCCCCTAGAAAATTCAAAGTCGTGCCGTCAGCAGGCAAGGTGTTGCTCACCGTCTTTTTCGACGTTCAAAGTCCGCTACTTGTGGAATTCCTCGAGCACAGAAAAACCATTAACTCCGATGTGTACTGTGAGACACTCCGACACCTACGCAGGTCCATCAAGAACAAAAGCCTGGGGCTGCTCACGGAGGGTGGGGCTCTGCTCCATGATAACGCGCGTCCACACGTCTCCAGAGTCACACACATGGAACTGGCAAAGTTCAAGTGGGAGACGTTGGACCATCCGCCCTACAGTCCGGACATGTCGCCCTGCGATTTCCATGTGTTTGGTCTACTGAAGAAACACCTGAAAGGGAAGCGCTTCAACTCGGACGACGTACTCAATGACGCTGTGAAGGACTGGGTCTCGTCACGGCCACAGGAATTCTGGGAAAAAGGAATCCTGCTGCTTGTTCATCAGTGGGATCGTTGTGCTCAGGCCTATGGTGTATATTTTGAATAAAGTCTACATTTGTACCCACCGTGTCGTTTCGTACCTTTTCATTTGATCCCCCTTGCATATAAACTTTTATTGCTTTTATCTGGCTGAGGAAGCCATCAACAGAATATTAACCCTTTGGGTACATTTGACGAGTGAGACTCGTCATCTGTTTACTTGGGCGAAGTTACGGTGGACGAGTCTGACTCGTGATCTGAATTTAAGAAGCAGGCGTTGATGTTTGCGGTGATTTATTATGTCACCAACATAAGTATATTCCAAATAAAATGTATTACTTTTACATATTAATCCATATAGCGACAAATTAAATCCGTTCCATAGGCATAAAAAATCTTCAAATAATTCAGTACTCAAAGGATTAAGCAGGCAGTCCTCAAATGTTTTCCCAGTCAACCAATGGCCCATCAGCTGCTAATGTGAAATCATCCACTGATTTCTCCGAATAAAATATAATAATAAGATATAAAGTCATTGCCTAAGACAGTCTCTGGCATGCCAATACTGTGTGGTCTCGGAGTCTTAACCAAGAAGTGCCCATAGGGACGAAGATGGGCTATGGTCATGGGTTCCATAAGATCACAGAGTCTGCAAAATGATTGATCAAATATATCAGTTAGGTAAACATGTTCGCTCAGGCAATCATGGCCTGTAAGTAGCCAAAAAGGGGGCACAGCATTACGTCTTGGATAATCTGGGCAGGCAAGCGGGATCTTCCGCTTTCCATTGTTTCGTCTTAATACTATCCAACAATTTCAACTGATGTTTGCTTTTCATAGACTGCTTTACGTTTAGTCTTATTGAGTGGTATGACATATTTGAGTTTGTTGACTGTAATAGTGATGCACTTTTTCGTGCAAGAAAATCTGCCTGATTTTTAAGAACTGTTTTGCTTTGATTTGCACTTTTCAGTATTCTGCGTTTGTTCGTATTTTCTTCGCATGTACGTATGATCATCTATTAAATTTCTACTTTAAACCTGCATGAAGGTAATAATTTTTAATTTTCATCTTTCCTGACACTTTTTTTCTTGTAATGTCATTCTTTTCAATAAACTGAACTTATTTTGCTAAGATAAAATGTTCTACCCGATGAGAATCCTTTTTAATAGTATTTTCAATTAATATCGCCTTAGTTTTATTTACAAGCATAATTTTCTTTTTGCTTTTTAGAACAGGTATCGCAAATAGGAAATGTGATTACAAAAAATCTTTCGTTTCTATTATAAGCACTGTTTTATATACAAATATTACTTCTTCAAAAAGCGATGACTATAATATGTTCTGGTATTAAGTTCTATATTATAACAGGCATATATTGCTCGTAGTTACAGATTTATATTTTTCAGAAAGTACTCGAAGTTCAAAGCTTGAAACAGAAAAGGGTGATGAAAGTGAATTTGAAACGGAAGGAAATGCAGCAATTTTATATTCTGCACAGTTTCAGACCATGCGTAAGTAGGAATTTAAAAAAATTATCCCAAATAAACTATTAAAATTTCCATACAGAAACAAAAATGTGTTCTGCAATATATGTATAGAATTTTATTTGCTTGGGAGTGTAAATTAGCTCCAAACCCTAATAAACGTTAAGCTGATTATCGCTGTGTCTAAAATTTACTAGCAAGTCTTCGAAAGGTTTTCAAATAAATCTTTTTTATTTAAACACAACTTTAAATATAAACGTCGCCTAACAACGAGATTGTTTATTTCTCGAGTTACAGTTCTGGATTGCACTCGCAGGCGCGGAGCGGAGTAAATGAGACACTTTACTGCTTGTTATATTCATATATTGTAGCGCACGGCACCGCAACCGTGAAGTTTAATCGTAGCGCAAGTGGTTAAACATTGATTTAAACTTTTATTTACATGAAACTGAGGTACAGAATTCTATGAAATATTTAACACTCAGTACATTGATTTAAAAAATATATATCAAAATTTTCATCTGATTCTTTAAAATTTCCAATTATTGAATTATTCGTCGTGTTTTAATTATTTTTTTAGCTAAATGCACTAAAGGTAACACTATGTCTTTTAGCTATCACAACATTCTCTGCGAATAAAAATAAAATCTTTGGGCTACTAGCAATCATGATTCAAAATCAAAGTTTTCAAAGAAGAAGGAAAAAAAATCAATGAATTGAATATAATCACTCAGATATATGTAATACCTTATACTATCAGATTCATTATTTCTTAAAATTCTCTTAATGTCGCAATACAATGCTTATATGGGCTATTCACGCTTTTACTCGCATATTATCAAACATCTTGTGGTAGTGAAAAAAATACTTTTCCCTTTTAGTGCATTTTAACTTAAAACAGTTAGTTTTAAAAGTTTTTTATTTTATGCTTCTTAATTCAGAGCATGAGCCAAAAGTACAGAAAACACTACCTCTGAGAGTAGGAAAATTATTCTCTCCTACCAGCATAATTACAAAGTGCAAATTAAGTTTTTTTTTTTTTTTTTTTTTTTTTTAAAGGGCTACCAATTCTATCCAGCAATTCGTGATTAAAATAATTTATTTGTATTTCCGTTCGAAAATTTTGCTTTAAAAATCGGCGATTTTTTTTAACAAATCCTATATTGTTGTTAACCTTAATATTCGATTACTGTGAACGTGAGATCAGATGGAAAAGTCGCCAGAATTTCTTGTAATGTGTTAGAGATCCTGGACGAGCTTCATTTAGAGGATATTTTAGGTTCTATCCTATGGTATTAAAATTAAAATTTTGCAGTAACTACATTGTTATTTAAGCAACGCATGTGCGAAAAATATGTAAAAAAAGTCACTTCAACTGAAAAAAAAATGAAAAAAAAAATTAGAGAGAACTGTTATTATTATACATATTTCTTATTCTCTCCGATCTAGATATCGGGCATTATTGTATTGTACTTCCTTTGCATTACTGAGTTGTTTACTTACTCCTGTAAAGGAAAAAGGAAGAAAGTATTATATGGAGTTAAAAATAATCGCTGTGGTGTACTGTGCTGTCATTGTAAATACGTATGCAAAAATTAAAAAAAAAAAAAAGAATCCATTGGTTATTAAAATAGGTCAAGAATATGTTTGAACCTAAAAACCACCCTATTAAAAGAATTCTTATTTTTTTGTGCAAATTTACAGGCAAACGACTAAGGCTGAATTAAACAGCGAAGAAGACGTTCGAGACTCTAGGCATAATAATACGCCATGATTCGAATGAAATGCTATACGTTAATACAAATTTTCCGGATTCACTTTAGAATTGTTTTCGGAGCTATGATCGAATCTCCAATGTTATTAAGGACAAAAAGCATACGGTGAATTCCAGTTTTTCATACTTTATAGTTTGTTAGTGTATTGAGGCAATACCTGTTAGACTCTGTAGTGAAGCCGTTGGTGTTCCATGCACTTTTACCTGTTTACCTAGCCGCTCTGGAGAAAGCTCCCGGATAAACTGGCAGGAAATGCCACATTGGAAAACCATCTTGTCCGTCTCCCGATCGATCCTAAACTATGAAAGTAATTTGCCCGAGTGGGGGAAATTGTTAGAGCAGAACAGCTTGTCTATCGTAACAAATTTTTAATACAAAACTTTTAGTGTTTGGCGTAGTAAGTAAATTAAATTGACGACATCTTACAGCTGAAACTTCTTATTACTACTATTTCTTAATGCTATGCATTTTTACTCCAAACTTCTAATCATTTGCATATCTCCTTAAACGACACACACATGCAGTTTCACAACATTACCCTTTTTACTTCCTTGTACGAAGTAAAAAATTTTATAGGCCGAATAATTTAATAGGCCGTACAAGGAAATCATGTAGCGTCCACATCAGATATTTTTATATGGTAACTGTAGTTTGTGAGTTGCTTTTACGTATTTTTATCATACTTCCATTATATGTAGCTAATCTCTTTTAGTTTTTCTACGAATTCGTAACAGACCTTAATTGTTAATAATTCTGAAACTGAATAATGTATACTTGTATATGTGTGTACTTGTAAATGTGTAAAACTTGTAGAATGTGTATACTTGTAGAAATGTGTATACTTATAGATGTTTACCAAATTTTTAATTTATTGCTGTTAGTAGAATATCAGACTTATCTGATCATGCTTGTTTTGGGTATTGTGTACTCGAAAATTATTTATTTTATAATATGACACAGAATCAAAGATGCAGTGTGGCAGGCGATATGCAAGAAGAGGAAGAATCGTCGGCGGCAAAGAAGCTTATGAAGGAGAATTCCCATGGGCGGTAAGTAAAGTTACCATTACATTGCTTCCTAGGCTAAAAACCTGAGCTAGTGCGCAGAAAAACAACGAACGGTCTTGTCGTTAATTCATTGATGAGTATCGAGGGAGTTGTACGGAGTGGGACACAGATGCAGAAAACCCTTGTTTCAAGTTTTAATACGTTTCTGCCGTCTGCAGCAACGGGAACTGAGCTGGTTGCAGATATGTTGAAGAAGTCTTTGAATTATCCTTGCTAAAACACCTATATAAACGAAACTCAAAGGAACAAACATACTACCTAGACGCGAAAAAACTTCTCTACGAAGAATGCGTAAACCCGTAATGAGCCATTCACAGTGGGATTTATCTGAGCTAATGGAGTCAGTTCCATGTGTCATCTAGCTCCGCTATACGTGAAATTCAGATTTTTCAGAGCACCGTGGATCTATGTTGGCTATGCCAGATGTCTCCATTAGTTCAGATAAACCCTAGTGTGAATGACTCTTATAGACGACCTGGAGCAAGCAGTGGTTGTCATACTTCAGTTGCCAGCCTAAAGAACATCCTTGCCTTGCAGAAGGAATTGCGCCTGCATGCCATTTCTTAAAGCCACGATACGGGAGGAAACGAACGCACGACCGAATTCGTTACGTCTGTTTAGTAATCAGAAAGCGGTAGCCAAACCCTCGTTCCTTTCACAGTCATGCCCGCGAGGATCGTTGAGGCACAGTAACCGAAGTAATGCAATTGACCATGCAAAAGCTGAACCGAAAGATCACTGAATACTAATAGTCCGATCTAGGTTCAATGCAGCGAACGGACTAGCTGCATGAGCGTTTTCATGACTTTCCCCCATGTATAACGTGAATATGAAATCTTAAAAAAGTTTATAAATCACGGTTTAAATTTTAAATAAAACATGAAGCATTTAGATTAGCTAGTTTCTTAAAAAGTTTCCCTCCCTTTAAAGTCTTTTAAAAAGGTATCCCTCTAGACAGATAGCCCTCGTGTGCGTTACCAAAACTCGAATAATCCAATCTACTCTCAAAATAAGAGATTACGGCAAAAATTGAAGCACAACTTCAGAAGATCATAATAAAAGACGGTCGAAAATAAGAGAACATTGAAAATCAAAAAATTAAATTAAGAAATAAAAAAACAAAATCTGAAATGTTTCAGATTTTAAATTACGTCCAAAGGGGCGTTTTTTAACATTTTGTGCGTTACCTTTCTTTATTAAATATCATGTTCCTCGCACTTAAACCATAAGATCCAGTGCAACAGCAATATCGCAAAATAGTTTTAAAACGAGCATATCTTTAGAATTTCCGATACAGAGACTCACGCGCTGGAGATAAAAATGTTTTTTCTGCACAACGTTGCCATTGCTCGCTTTGAAATCCTTGAGTTTGTTAATCAAAAATTCGTCAAAGTTTTAAAAAATAGGAAATCGATCATAAAACAAATTTCAAATTTCAAATTTGGTCTTCCACATGCTCATATTCGTTGGAGGATTACGTTATTCAAAATTCGATGACTCTATGTACCGTTGTTTTATCACAATACGAGAAATATACATACATTTATGCAGATTTTTCATTATTTAATTTCTTCAAATATAATGCAGGACTCTTAACATTTTATGGCAACAGTTTGAAAAGTGAACCGACATTTATGAGTCCGACGCAAAATGCCAAAACGAAACTAATAGTCCTTCGGGATTCAAATCCCTTTGCACTAATAATGATCTTAACTACGATAACTAAGTAATATCGTAGATAACTAAGATATCTGCGATATTATATAAAAATGGATAACTTTAAGACTTAGTTTTTCAGTGGAGGCTGCGATAATCAGTGGCAAAGGCAGATAACATATTTCAATTTGATTCCATAAAAATATCCGCTTGCAGAATGAATTTTTTTTTTTTTTTCTTTGTTTCATTTGCTGCATCAAATTATCTGGTAATATGGATTCAATGACTAAACATGAAAAGCAGGAACTTTTTTTTTTTGCATAATACAATTGTCATCAAGCAGCTAACTACAAACAGAAATGTAACACTTCTTAATAATTTCCCTTCTTCACAGTATTCAGGCATCGACCATCTATTTACTCTTTAAAAGTCCTCTGCGAAAGCATCTCCTTTCTTAGGCAGATTGCTCTTTTAGATCCTTTGCTTTATTAGTTATGCAAATATTTTTCATTTCTCTAAAGAAAATTTCTAAAATAAATATTTATTAATTAAAGTGGTCCTTTTGATGCGGTTTTCGGAATTTCAAAAACGCTAAAGATGAGATTCATGGTTGTTCCAAGGATCGACACCTAATATCAGTTCAAAAGCCGTATAAACATCTGGGTGATTGCGATTCCATTCCAAAAATTTCAAAAACTACCTTAGAGTAAAAATTGAACATAATTTCAAATAATTCACAATATTAATAAAAAACAGATACTTATATGAATACACACGTATTTTCAAACAATTTCATCAGCGAAGCAAAAAGTTTATAAGCTATTGGCCATCCAAAATGCAGCACCGTGCAGGAAACATCCAAATAGCATGAAACTTGCATTCGTGTATACATCTTTAATAATTTTTAGCTTTGAAAACGATCTTTCTACTGTAGTAACAGTTACAGGAATCGTTAAAAAAAAAAAGAGAGAAAACTGTCTTATTTTTTACACTTCATAGAAGTTACGTTCCACTGAACGATATTTTTTTTTAACATTAAGTTCCCAGATTCTTGAATGGCCATATTTTCATTAAGGTCATCTTTCCACAGCTGTAGTGCATTTATAAATTGTAAAATAAATTTTTCGACAGTATTTCAGAATAAATATCTACTAACTTGTTACATTTTTATATTATTTCAATTTCTTTAACATGGATTATATAACGAGGTTCCAAAAAACCAAACTGATCTCTCACATTTATCATGCCAATACGTCAGTAATTTATTTGCACTAAAATAATGTTTAAAACGCAGTTAAAAACTTTCATTCTAAAATATTCTTCACGGGAGGGAAATATATGGCAAGTCGAAAATTAGTCCAAATGACATTTTGGTGTTATTTTGTCTCTTGGTTAGAAATTCTGAAGTAATATTCCCTTTTTCGGTCATGTTAATGTTTCGATTCTGCTAAAATAAGTTCAAATTCGTTTCGTTACTTTGCATTATTTGCAAAATTAGTTACTTTGCATTTATGCAGGCATTATTTGAACATTGCGTAGTTGCATCTAGACATATATTACTTTTCTGTAATATTTTAGAAACGTAATTTGTTTCATTTAATACTTTACTCATACACATACAATAACAATAAATTCTAAATTTGCTATTTTTTTTTAATTAGCAGACCATTTTTCCATTCCTCTTTTTTACTTCCTTGTACGAAGTAAAAAGGAAGTATTGTAATCGCGAAAAGTTTCAGGCAGCATATTTCAACGAAAATATCCATTTTGACCGCTATCGAATGCAATTTAACGATGTTTTTGCGTGATATCTGTACGTAAGGACAGAATAAAATACTCTTTTCCTTCAAAAAAATTATAAAAGTGCTTTAAAATTAATTCTGAAGAGAATTTTTCGTGGCGTCTGTACGAACGTATGTACGTACGTGCGTATCTCACATAACTCAAAAACGAGTAGCCTCAGAACGTTGAAATTTTGTATATAGGACTGCTATAACATGTAGATGTGCACCTCGTATTTTGGTTGCAATCGGCCGCACCAAACGTATATAAATATATTTATATATATATCCACTCTGTTACCCGGCTCAGTGATCTCAGTTTCTTTACTCTTATATGTTTGTAAATTGCACATTTTTTGCTTTAAAAATGATTGTATTATGTTGTTTTTATCTTCCGGTTAAGGTTTTTATGCCTTTAGTAAATCTGTGGGCAATACTTTTAGAATTATCAACAATTTTAAAGTTGTCTAAGTGCCGCTAAGCCTTTTTTAATGGCGGCCATTTATGTTCACATTTGAAACAGGAGACTAGTGGATTTGTTGCCAATCTAGAGAAACTTAGCTTCGCAACAACAAAGATAACGCTTTCATTTATTATTGCCAATTAAATCATGCTTAATTCTTTCTGGAATTTTTTCGAGGAAATAAGTGTTTCAGATTTACTTCGTAATTTTTAATATATATATTTTGAGTTTTTATGTATTTTTGCCTTCTCGCGAAGTGAGAACTGAATTAATTAAATGAGAAATACTCAATCGTCTGTGAAAAACTGTTTCTTTTTTGTTTTGTTTGCTTAATTTCTTTTATACATCATTCTAGCTTTATTACAGTTTTTGAATAGAACATGTGGCAACGATTAGATAATTTAAATGATATAAATTTTGTGCATTCTGAGTTATAATATAAACGAAATATATAAGTTAACTGTTATATAATTATTGGATTATATAACAGTTAACTTAATTTCCGTTATATAATTATTATATAAGTTAACTGTTATATAATTATTAATACTGTTAAGTGAATTTAGCGCCAGAGTGTCGCTATGGTAAACAAATACTAGAGTGGATTTTAAAGAATGCATTTATTCTATTGTGGTTTATGCGCTGTCGGCGATGTAGATTTAATTCAATCCAATAAGTTTAAATGAAATGCAAGAAAAAATGCGTATAATTTAATATTCCAATACAAGGAAGTCATGTGGTGTACACATCCACAAAACAAAAAAGAAAAACAGATTTTTTTAAAATTGCTTTTAAGGTAGATTTCAATTAAAACATTCAAAATACCACCAAAACATAACTTTATTGCATTTAGCGAATCTTAAATGCATTTAGCGAATCTTAAATGCATTTAGCGAATCTTAGCTGATCAAAGACTCTGGTTTAGTTTTTTTAAAAATATTTCTAATTCGGCAATAAAATTTATTAATGAATTCCATCGGTTTATGATTTTCCCACAGAATAAATACATATTTTGTAATGTATATCAAAAAGTGATGTAATTTCTTTACAACCACTCACAGCGTCATTAATAAGGAGGTTTAAGTGTACATATTCTGCAGATGGTTGAATAATTTTTATCTTTTGCTGGAGGACAATTATGGATACAACTCATAACATAAGTCCAGCCATAATCTTATCCATAACGCTTTTTAATTGAAATTTCTTTTCAGTCAAGAAACTGAGAATGAGTTCTTTCAAACCTTCGGAAGAATGAGCTTTTACATTATAAAATGCGAGGAATGTTTCTTTAATTATAAAATTTATGGGTTTTGAATTAACTCTTCCAATATAAACATAACTTAAAACAACACTCAATTGATTCATCTTCGATGTATATCTTGAATAATGTCTAATAGCAAAGAATAAAAAGAAGACGCATTTATCTGGCTCACTAAAATTTGTTCTAAATTATGACCAACACATTGAATTAATTAATTTTGTATGGTAGGCTACTTCCTACTGACATTTCATAAATTTGTCTGAAAATGGGCCCCTAGGTGTTTTCCCATTTTCATCACAATTGATTAAAATTTCCTCGTATCATTAAAAGTATTTTTATGCACATAATTACATACGTCTGCTGATATGCACGTTCTCTGTTTATTGACGCGTTAATAACAGAAGCAAACTTTAGACGATAATATAACTTTTTTGTTCAGGCTGTTCAATCTTGATATAACTTGTGTCACTTATACACTGACTACCAATAAGTATTTGGAAACCTATGCAAATGACGATATCTGCAATCCTAAGGTACGTCACGGAATCCGCGGTATACATCGTGTAGGAAACAGCATCGGCTTTAGTCGCATGCAAGATGCCTCGCAGTTCGGAGCTCTCTGATTTCGAGAAAGGTATAATTATCGGGTATCAGAAATGTGGCCGATCTTTAAGGGACATATCTAGCGATCTGAAGTACCCAAAATCGACAGTGGCCTATGTGCTTAAGAAGTGGAAGGTGAGCAGTGATTGCCGGAATGTGCCCCGAGTCGGCAGACCAACGAAACTGGGAGATAGAGACCGACGAGTGCTGTCCAGAAAAATTCGGAAGAACCGCTTCCAACCGATGGCCCTCATCCGCGAGGAGTTTCAACAGGCATACGGGAGTATTGTTTCAATGAATACCATCCGTAAGGAAGCACATCTGCTTGGTTTTCATGGTCGTGCTGCTGCCCATAAGTTTTTGATCGCAAAGTCCAACCGCGCTGCTCGGTTAATGTGGTGCAAAGCACATCGAAATTGGACCGTAGATCAGTGGAAACGGGTTCTTTGAGTGACGAATGAAGGTTCACCCTTTTACCTTTCGGATCGCAGGGTCTAGGTCTGGCGTCTACCTGGAGAAGGTGTCCTGCCAGAATGCATTGTGCCAACAGTCAAGTTCGGCGGAGGTGGAATTATGGTCGGGGGGTGTTTCTCCTGGTATGGGCTGGGACCCTTGGTCCCCATTCATGGTAAGCTCAACTACTGCACTATTTTGGATGACAATGTGCTTCCTACGTTGTGGCAGTTTTCGGGTTGGACCCCTGTTACTTTCAGGACGACAATGTCAGTTGTCATGTTTCGACGTTAACCAAGGCTTGGTATGGTGCCAATGGAGTTCATCGAATCGACTAGCCTGCCTAGAGTCCAGACCTGAACCCTATCGAGAACCTCTGGGACGAGTTGCATCGCCGAATTCAGGGGTGCACTACCCGTGCGAAATCGGTGAAGGAACTTCTATGTCTTCTCCAAGCCGAATGGAAGAAAATGCCACTAGCTGTCATACAAAGACTTGTGGAAAGTATACCCCGGGGGGTCCACGCTGTAATGACCTCTCGTGGAGGCTCTACCAACTATTAATTTTGAATAAAGTTAGTTTTTCTTTTCTATCGTAGGTGTCCAAATACTTATTGGGAGTCAGTGTAGTAGAGATGAATTTACTGAAAAATCTTTTTCTGGGTAGTCTTTTTCTGGGCAAGTGATGACTGTACGGGTGGAAACGTACGTTATTCAAAATTAGATGGCTGTAGGTACCGTTTTTTTATCACAATGCGAGAAACATACATACATTTAAGCAGATTCTTTATATTTACTTTCTATAAATATAACACAGGGCGATAATATTTGGTGGCAACAATTTGAAAAGTGAAACAGACATTAAATTTCGGCGCAAAATGCCAAAACGAAATTAATAGCCATTCAGGGCTATTAAAAAAACAACTGAACAATTATTTTAATAATGCGTAAAGGGAATATTATTCACTTTTAGAATATTTTACGCCTGTTGCATGCACTTACTAGTCAGCATGCGCAGAGAAGTATGTAGGAGGGGCGAAAATTGCTAGAAACTGCGCAGTACAGTTTAATCAGTTGTGTGGATTTGGTTGGATATTGAGGATGACTAGCATATTCTGCAATATAAATTAACTCTAAATGTCGAGTATCACCGAAATTATGAAACATATGAAAAAGCAATTTTGTTGAAAGTTAAGATAAAAGTTTTAGAGTGTCTTGAAACCGGACGAAGTTCAACATCTGTGGCTAAGGAGTTTAGTTTAAATGAAGCCACAATGATCCTAAATTATTCCATTAAAATCCTTCTGGATATGTATGGAAGATAATAGGCTAAGAGAATTCCCATAGTTGGCAACATTATTAATTAGAAGGCTTTGAAATTTTATAAGCAGGTTAAAGAACGGGAATCGGGTGATGTTGTGGAGATTATTTCTGCACATCACAATAAAAAGGATAACTTTTCTGAAAGCACGGAATGGCTGTTCCGCTATCTCAAAAGACATGTGATCATAATATATACTGTAAACATATGTTATTTTTATTTTTGTATAGTAAATGATTCATCTTTAGAGCCTTTTTGATAATTTCTTAGATTTTTTATTCTTTCTTTATTTATTTTTATTTATTTATTCATGTATTTTTTTCCATTTGTATATAATTTATGTACTATGGGGGGGCGAAAGCATGTTAGAAAAAGAAATTGATTTATGAGACTTTTAAATTAAATTATGTTTAAAAAGAAAGTTGGATTAATTTAAAGCAGTTTACCGATCGGTTCTGTAATTTTTTCGTTCTGAAGGACGAAATTATACGAAGAATAAAGGTCTTCCGTTCAAAATTCTTTTATCTGTAGACATTGCACCAGGGCTTAAAAACAGCACGATTCAATCTTTTGCCTGTAGCTTTTTAAGAAGCTGATTTTGAACGAGAAATTATCTTGCAAAATGCAAAAACAGAAGTTCACGAATTAAAGTATTTAATATCAGAATTTTAAGACACACATTTCTATCTAATTTTTTTAGTTATACAAGACCCATATATTCAACACATTTAGCCAACGATAAGAAAGACATGTTTTAAATCATAGGCTTTCAACCTTTTTTTTTAACTTACCAGCTTCTTTTCGAAGGAAAAAAAAAAAAAAAAAATTACTCATTGGGGGGGGGGGTCTCGTTTTGGAAATCAAAATTTTTTGGGTCGCAGTCTTCTACTTCAAACAATGATTCTATATCGGCCCCGTTAGTTGAAGTGCCCTGTTAGTGAAGTGTAGTTAGTTGAAGTAATTGCATTTTATATTGAAAAACAAGGAAAGAATTTTAAAATTTTCTTAATTAAAAAATATTGAAGTGATGGTGTATTGCTTGAAATTTGGTTAATTAAGAAATTAATACGATATTATTAGTCAGAGGGCTGAGCTTGGTGCAGTTACGCTAATTTTCCGAAATTTAGTGTCATATTTGTCATCAGCAATTTTAAATTGCCGAACTTCACTATTGATACGATTCACCTGTGCAAACTTACAGATAGAAGCACACACAATTGCTGTGGCCCTTTCATCAAAAAGCTACGACCGCAGCCGTCCAAATGACCGAGATCGTCATGTTCACTTTTCTACTCTTCCCCTAAAATATGCAATCGAACGCAACTAGGAATAATATCATTTAAAACTTTCAAACCTCTTTGTTCGTTAGTTTGGGGGGGGCTGTTGTAGATTTCCAAATGGAATTTTAGGCGTTTCGGTATCTAAGCATATATGTCAGCGAAGGGTTTGGTTTTCTAGAGGTTAAAATTATTTGTTGAAATATACTTTCTGTGAATTTTAGTGCTAATCAAACTTTTCGGCGCTTTTTGCGAGTATTGCCCATAGGGTGGCAGTTGGTCCTCAGTGCTCTCTAAATTTATCTTGGACCAAAACCGCTTTCTTATATCTCTTAAATGTCCACTGGATGGCTGAACCGACTGCATTTGGGATCATAGTTTTAAAACAGTCAGGAAAAACAGTTGGAAAGCAACAGTGCTGACATATGCAAAGATATTACAATCGTTATTTTACTATGCCTTTATGATCTAACCAAAATATTAACGCATAACAAAGATCAAAATTTAAAAGATTGAATATGTAGGCATATTGAAAGTGTTTCATATAAATATGATATGACAATTTTTTGTGGACTTCTAATTTAAAAAATACTTTGAAGATTTCACTTTAAAATTTGTTTCGGTTTTTAATTTAAAAAAATTTATATTTCATTGTACATTTAAAATCAAGAACATTCTCAAAAAGCATTTCGTGAATTTTTGGCATAGAAAGCAGTAAATGGCTGGGAAGAAATTATTATTTATGTTAGAATTGTTAAATAAGAAAATTACAGGTTTACCTTCTCTAATGCAGGTTTCTGTACGGCTACTAACGACTCATTATTGCGGTGGTGTCATTATCAATAAATACTGGGTATTAACAGCCGCTCATTGCGTCAAAAGGTATGTGCATTATTTTATTTTTCATTTATATTACACCTTTCCCACGTAAAATTTAATTTAAATGTTTTTGTAAAATGACTGTAAAAATTAATTTAAATGTTTTTTGATATTATAATATAAGTTTTAACGGTAATAATGACTTACTTTTTTTCCCAAAAAAAAGTTTAGGGGCAGGTTTTATCAATGTGAATTTATTAGATAATAAAAGCATATGTGCATTATTAGAGGAAAAATACAAGAAAATATTGTCTAATAGTAGTTTTGTGCTAATTATAAATAATTTATAGAGTTAATGTAATCTTAATTGAGACAATGCAGTAAGGTTATCAAACAGTGAGTCAACCTATTTCAAAATAAAAGCACAAACTGGAATTAGATGAATACAAAAGTAATGTTTCTTAGAAACGGAGTCATCGAATTTTGAATAACGTAATCCTCCAACGAATATGAGCATGTGGAAGACCAAATTTGAAATTTGAAATTTGTTTTATGATCGATTTCCTATTTTTTAAAACTTTGACGAATTTTTGATTAACAAACTCAAGGATTTCAAAGCGAGCAATGGCAACGTTGTGCAGAAAAAACATTTTTATCTCCAGCGCGTGAGTCTCTGTATCGGAAATTCTAAAGATATGCTCGTTTTAAAACTATTTTGCGATATTGCTGTTGCACTGGATCTTATGGTTTAAGTGCGAGGAACATGATATTTAATAAAGAAAGGTAACACACAAAATGTTAAAAAAACGCCCCTTTGGACGTAATTTAAAATCTGAAACATTTCAGTTTTTTTTTTTTTTTTTCATATATCTATTCTACGCCTCAAATTATGCCAAAATGCTAATTGCACGAGTAGTTTAAAAAAATTTAGTTCTCAAAATTTTAGTTCTTCCATGTTAATTCCAGTTTGGTATATATTTATTAATATCTCTTTATTATTATTATTATAACTACACTTACTTGATTCTTTCTTTCACAGGTGGAAATTTAGGTTCAATCCAAACAAAATCCGCAGATATTTTCTGATTTGTTTTTAAAACTTGTATTTTTTAGTAATTTTTACAAAATGTTTCGAATTTTTTTATTTATAACCTATAAGATTTTTACCATCACCTTAAAGTAGATACATGTCTAGGCATAAATTAGAGTTCTTTATTCAAAATTTCAAAACATATATTTGAATTTATATAATGGAACGTTTGGAAATTTGGCATATTTGTTAGAAGTAATATACGTGCTTTACGTATTTTGTTAAATTTATTGGAAAGAATGAACGATGCACCTTTCTTCCGCTCGTGCACAGTGAAAAAAGGAAAAGGAAAACAAAAGCCAATTTTTTTTTCCGTTTTCGCCAAGATTCTTGGTGCTGAAATAAATTTTTAAATTTCTAAGTTTCTCATCAAATTTTAGAAAATTTAATATTTGAGCATAATTTGAGTCGTAGAATCGAAATATGGAAAAAAATTGGTATGCTATTTTAGAACTCCGATTTTGTATCAAAATACCTATGTTACAACAATGCTATGTATAAGTCTAATGCATGCCCTAAGTCGCGCTTTCGAGACATGAAAAACGCAAGTTAAATTTCGTCATTCAGCCCAGTAGAATGGAAGATATAGAACTGCCTATTTCGTATTTTGTAAAAAATTAACGAATTTTTGATTTCAAACTCAACGATTTCAAATCTAGTAATTGCAACACTACGGAAAAAAAAATAATTATCTTCAGCGCGCCAGACTGTTTATCGGAAACTCTAAAGATATGCTTTTTTTTTTTTTTTTTTAATATTTCGTGATGTTGCTGTTGAATTAAATTTTATGGTTTAAGTGTGAAGAACATATTTAATAAATAAAGATAACACGTAAAACGTTAAAAAAAAACGCTCATTTGGGCGTAATATAAAATTTGAAAGCTTTCAGACTTTTTGTATCTTTTTATCTTTTATGTTATTATTGTTATTGTTATTTTTATTTTGCAAGGTGTAAATTAAATGCATTAATATACAGTTTCATTGAAGGCCGAAAAAGAATTCTTAAGTTGCCGTTGCTTTTGATCTTTTACACCTGATGCTAAAGTACTGTTAGTTTAAACAGCGCTCACAAATTTTCTTGATAAATGATTCCTTGGAAATATAAAATGCCAAAATTTCACATAACTTTAAAAGATTTTGAGAACTTTGTTCTAGTAGTTTATTTTCTTGTGTCATTTTTAATACGAAGGAAATTTTGATATGAATATCTAAAAATCCTCTTTTGGGCAGATATTTCAGTGTCCATTCCTTTTGCTTCCAATGTGTTTAGATTTCTTTTTTACATTATAAAATATCTATTTACTTGTAAGTAATAGGTAATGGAAAAAAGAAAATTTCAGATAACTTGTTTTGGGCTTAATTTAGTACAATTTCTCTCCGTTTCAAGAAAGAACAGTTTTTCTTTTTAAATCTTTTATAAACCGAAATGCGTATAGTAAAGAAACAATGATCATTAATTTATAGGAAGAAAAGTTTTCAGCGTTCCATGATCTCAAGGAAAGTGGCATGCCGTGATCTTTACGGACGAGCACTATCTAAGGAGAAACATTATCCTCTCTAAGACGACCCTGCACGGACTGTGGTGGTCATCGTCTTAGAGACGTGAAATTTAATACAAGTGTTTTATGTTCTCAGAAATACTAGTTACTTTCAAAAGTGCATAGCTTAAAAAGGTGGTATTTAAGGTTTATTGTATTTTGAATATGAAGACTAATGGTGCAATGTGAAGACGAATAATTAAAATAATAGTTAACATGCTTTGATGAATTTATGAAAACTGCGTAAAGACAGGATGTCAAAGTGATCATACCGTAATAAATCATTAATTTTCTTAATCTGATGGATCTCGTCATGAACAATTAGTTAAAAACATTTTATCTCGAAGAGCATACGGCTAGCAAAACAGGTTATTTCTTATTTTATTATTAATCATTCTGAATACAATATTCCACTTTGTAATGACAGGTATTAAGTTCTAAAAAAGGGGTGCACTCCACCGAATTTTATAAATTTATCATTAAATTTTGTCTCGGATAACATTTAATACTTTATTTATGTAAAAAAAGTTCGAGATTTTACATTATTTTTAATCTCAGAGAGAAACTAAAAGTAATGTCTAGGCTCATTATCGTCGTCTCAATAGAAGTGGTGAGCTTTTGATACAGAACTCTGTGCAATTTACGCCACCATAAAACATTCCAAACATATGCTAGAACATGGTAATTCTGTCACGACACTATAGACCAGTAATTCAAACCGGCGGCCCCCGAAGTAATTTATTATAACACGAATCTTAAGAGAAAGTTAAATATTTTTATTCTTTGGATCCCAATTTCACATTATTTTCATTTCCAAAAACGAACATGGGTAACGCTTCTGAAACTATAAAAATGAAACTAATTAATTTATGCTGTGATATAAGCCGTATTTAAATATTTTGAGCACACAAATTTGATTAACTTTTACTAGTCAAAACTCAAATATCCTCAGTTACGATTTTTTACAATAAGAATAATCACTTTGTTTCGGAGAACTTTACTTATAAACAGATTTTTTTTTTCTCTTCCGCAGTTGAAAATTAATAAGTCAACGAAAAGAACCAGATTACCAATGAGGATTTATAGTTCGTCATGTAGATGCGTTTTTTCATAATTTTCCTCGAAGATTGCAGACTTTATAAAAATTGAAATACTATGAAGTGTTGTACCTGAAAGGTGTCATAAGAAACAAAGAAATTTACAATTATTCACACACATAAGTATTTTCTTTCTTTTTTTTTTTTTCTGTACATGTTATACAAACATCTAATAAATAAATGAAAGAGAATAAGTTGCCATGATATATCTTGAAGTTTTTGTCTCTTTTTGCATTTTGCAGAACTGGGGGTAACCATTAAGCAAAATAAGCACATGTTTTAGAGCATTAGGGGAAAGGGGGGCACCAAGAAAAGGTGCTTAGGGACTCATTAAAGGACTCAGCAAACGGAGCACCACAAAAATGTTCCATTGTCAATTTTATCATGGAATGTAAAGTGTAACTAAACTATGACCGAGAGGGAAGGAATGAGAAGAAAAGGCGGGAGTGAGAGCCAAAATGTCTTAATTGCTTAGGGTCTGTAATCTTAATCTGGCGTTGCCTCTTGGGAAGTTTTCATAAATTTAAGTGAGAAGTAAGTTTTTTAGAAGTTACTTCAATATATTTCAATTATATGAATAAACGTCAATCTGAACATTTTAATATTTAGCTGTCAATATGTTTAAATTACACACTGCCACCAAAAGAAATTTTTTGCAGATACAACTTTTAGATTTCATATAGGAAATAAGTATGAATTTGAATGTTTTTCTTGTATCATTTTTATATATGTGTTTCAAAAATATGTAGCAACTTTTCTTAAATTTAGTTAATTTTTTTTTTTTTTTTTTTTTTTTTTGAGGCCCATGAGTAACTTTTCAGATCATGCATTTAGTCCGCTTGCAATTTGAGTTGGAAATCTCTCCTATAGACCACTAATATTTGATTTTCACCAAAAGTTAGATATATGTTCTCCGAAACATCTAGGACCATTTAAATTACAAAGCGAAGTTTGAAACCTGTATTCGATACGTATCGGGAACAAAAGTACTCCTGCTGATGCTTTGTCTCAGACAGAGGCTATTTCGATGCCGAGTAATATTAGACTTCGCTCAAATAGCAAAAACACCAGAAAATGTTAGTTTTGAAGAAATTGTGTTGAAAGTCCAAAGATTCTTATAATTAAAACCAATATTTTGACAAAATGCCGATGTCAAACTTTATTACGATACTTCTACGGGACAGGTAAGTCTAACTCCTTCTGAATTTCAGAGACTTGCTTTCGACCAATTGCATCAGTTAGCCCATCCAACAATAAAAGATACACTAAACTGACAACTACCCGTTTCATCTGGCCATCAAATAAAAGCGATGTCCGCTTATGAACAAAGACCTGCATTCCTTATCAAAAGACGAATATCTATACACATGCATAAACTATTCTGTTCACAATATAGAAAATCCTGCAAGAATTTTCCTGTCCACAATATAGGAATTCCTAACAGCAGATTCCAACATGTTCCACATGGATCTAGTTTGACCACTACCGCCATCTAACTATTAAAAATATTGTTTAACATTTACTGACAGATTCGTTCGCTGAATTAAAGAAACTCTATTAACTGATATTACAGCCAATACGGCAGCAGAAACATTTAACTGGATTCTCCGTTTGAGCATTCCACGGGTTATTTCTACTAGTTTAAATTGCACTCCTTCCGGTCGTTCACTCATTTATTAAGGATCAAACATATCCATACCACCGCATTCTATTGTACTTCTAACAGTTTAATTGAGAATTTTCATCATACTCATAAAACCTCGGTAAAAGCACACCTGAGCAAGTGCTAGACAAGCAGTTTCCATACGCATTATTTGATTTTTCAGGTAAATATTCAAAAACAATCTCAAAGCAACTATTACCGAATTAGTGTACCAGCACAACAATAAGAATTCCAGAAAATTTTTTGGAACTATCACTACTTGAAGCCAACGCAGTGGACATTAAAAAAGGGATAAACAATAAAACACTGATAAACAAACTTAAAGGTTACTGCTTAACTTAAAGGTAACTTAAACTTAAAGGATAATAATAAACCTTTGAAACAAAATCTAACTGCGAAAGAAAGAGCTGCAATGCGCGAAATTCATTCTAACCCGGATACTATCATTTCAAAGGCCGACAAAGGTGGCCAGATAGTCGTCATGGATAAGAACACTTACATTGATGGTTTCACTAAACTCTTAAACGAAGGACCATATAATCCGATCCCTAAAGATCCTTCACCTTCGGACATGTCAAAAATAAAAACTGCGATCAAATCTTCACAAATCACTTCAGGCAACTTGAAACATTCGCTTATCCCATCTGTTGCGAATTGTGCCAGATTATATACTCTTTCCAAAATTCATAAAAGTGGTATTCCTTTCCGCCCTATTGTATCAAATTTAGGTACTGCCTCGTATTCATTAGCTAAATATTTAGTTGATTTTCAACTCTATTAGACAATAACATTTACACCATAAAAAATTCAATAGAATTTGTAAAAAATGTTAAAAACATTTCTCCTAGAAATTTACCCATGGTTTCTTTTGATGTAAAATCAGTATTCACCAGTGTTCCAGTGGAGGGTGTATTAAGATCTCTAGAAACCAGACTTCGCGAATTTCATTTCTCTTGCATCGAAATTAATGAGCTAATTTCTCTCACTCAACTCTGTTTGAAACAAACACATTTTGTTTTCCAAAATAAATATTACAAGCAAACTGAGGGATTAGCCATGGGAAGCCCCTCAGTCCGATCCTGGCTGATATCTGCACGCATTAATAGGAATCAAAATTGTTTGAAACTTTAAACTTCCTGGCATGGTTCCGCTACGTAGACGATACTTTTACCCTGTTTGAAGGTAATAAAGATGATTTAAATAAAGTTCTTTCAACAATGATTTCTATTGATCCTGCTATTCAGTTCACTTTTGAACTTGAGACTTGCAATTCTCTTCCGTTTCTCGACATTCTCGTCACACGTAACACATCCAACTTCAGTACTACAGTTTACCGTAAACCATCATCCATTTGCCATCCACCACACTTTAAATCATGTCATCCGACTAAACAAAAATTCGCTTCATTTTATTCCTATGTTTTCCGTGCTCTTCAAGTGTGCTCCTCCAACACACTGCATATTTAGTATGCATATCGCATCGTACATTGCATATCACACAGAAATATTACTAATACGTAATTAGTAAAATACATGTCGGGGCATGGTCATTTATCTCTTCGTTAATTTCGCACAAATTGGAATCGGACGTATTAACTCTGCACCTGTGGAGAAACAGGAAATCCAGATGATCGTTAAACAATAGTATACATATAAAAATTTTAAAAACAAATAGACAGGTACACTCTAATTACTTAAGCAAATTATGACATTTAATTAGAAGATAACCTAAATCATGGGAAAACTATCCGCACATGGAACAGACTTGTGCCTCACTACATATGTATAATGACATAAAGTACATTTCCTCAGCAGTAAAGAAATTTTAAACAATTTATTAATACAGGAACTTATGAACTTTGTTAATTTAGGAATATAACTGTAAATATGACTTCGACTTATCGATATGATTATGAACATGTATATTATTTTACTTAAAGCTTATGACTATGATTGCACTAGAAATGTACAAATACGTGAACATAACACAGTATAATGTCTATATATGACTCTATCAAGAGACTATGATTGAGCGTTCAAACACTATAGGTATTTGGGTGATATATATGACTTATACTATATATCACCCAAAAATATGTATATTACAACACCATATTTTTTTTTTTTTCCAATAGCAGATTGTGAACAGTTACAGTGTAACCCAGTCCATTAATCTATACAAGGCCAGACGTGGTGGTCTCTTTATTATAAAAGCACCTAATAGGTGGGCTACCATCGCCTCCTATGAAGGGACGAACAGTTACAACCATGCCTTCTTCGGGATTCGAACCCAGGCCTTTCGGTATCGCAGTCAGGCTTTTCTAACCACTGTACCGTTTCGGCGGCTTACACCATATGTATACAAGTATATTCGATTATGCATATATTTTTAATAAAGATGCACGCAGCGCTATACGAATTAATGCAAAAGGATGATACTCACAATCTCCGTCACTCACTCCTTCCCTCTAGATTTAGTGAAATCTGTATTTTTGCTTGGTGGGAATAATGTGGGTGTCATTCAAGTAGGCTGTAGGTTTTTGCTAATGTCTGTGGCTCCTGAATAGTCAGAATCAAAGCGTCTGTGTAAGACAATATCAGACAGACATGTTCATTTTCCTGCCCCTTTTTTTGACGTAATCACTATAAGGAGATATTGGAGGAGAGAAAGAGGTTTTTCACTAGAGGTCACTACGCGCAGCAACTTTACTACGACTAACTATGAATGTAACGTTACGAACTCATGCAGTGAGTATTGCTTGTGTGCACATTTCGGCTGATCTTTAGAATATGGTAACTGGTAGTTTGGCGACATTTTGGAGGCGATAAAGGTTACTACCTGGGACTTTAATAATAATGTGAGCAGTACTCAGTTCCGATTACGCATTATTTTGTGTGAGGGAAATGAGAGATCATGGGATATGTCATGTGATATTAATGGACGAATTACGGTTCTTTAATCGGAAAAGGGGGGAAATCGGGAAAAAATCTGGAAATTTTGTATTTGGCTTTATTCTGTGTTGTGTGAAACAGTGTTCGTTAATTTTTGGATCCCATGACCCTAACTAAAGTGAATTCGAAATGGGTATTTAGTGGGATTGAAAGGGGTAGTAATAAGTGTTTCTTTAAGGTTGTGCGAGATAGAAGTAAAGATGTTTTATTAAGTTATTTATTTTACTTGGTACCTTGCTGTGAACTATAAGTATGATTTTAAAGATCCTGAAACAGAAATAAGAAAAGTTTATCGGACACGTAATCAGGATTCTGAAGAAGATTAGGTAAGTTAGTATTTTTAATTATTTGAGGATATTATTTTTATGCATTGTTCTAAATGTAAGGTGGAAGTAAAGTAATTTGGTATTATTGGGAAAATTGTTATTAACAATGATTTAAAGTAATTAGGATTGTAAGCTAATTTTTATTAATTTAATGTATGTGCTTATTTATATTTTAAGTAGTGTTTTTGAATTTAATTATATTTTAATTAAATGATAGTTATTTTGTGAATTTTATGTTTGTAGGAATTTGGTATACGTTTTAGTTGAAGTAAACGTGCATGGAAATAATTTAAATATTTGACACTAACTATTTGTAATGCTTGCGGTATGAATTCGTTGGTGACGTTTATAATATAATAGATGATTTAGAGGTAAAAGTTTTTGGATATTTTATTTATTTTATATGTGGAAATGTTCATATTTGGAAAGGGTATATACTTTTTCGCGATCAGGTAATTTCATATATGTTCTTTTTACCGGGTTTAAAGATTCAGAAAATTGTCATGTATTTTCGTGAAATTTTTCTAATTTATGAGAAAAAAGCAGTGTACATGGATATAGTGAAGAGTGTGCGCAATGCCATTTTTGTGTAAGTCTGGGATGTTTTTTTAAGTAAAAATAAGTCGACGTGTACATGGTTTATGTGTATGTGTTATTTTGAAAAACGCGTAAGGAGTATGGTATTGTGCACTTTTTCCCAATTTTGCAGTGAATATTTGTCATGATTAAGCAGTTTTGTTAGATAAAATTTCTAGCATAAGGGAAATTCGGCTAGTGGATTGTTGGAAGAAGTGTTCAGTAGATAAAAAGAAAAGAAACATGTCTTTACTTCGTGAAGACAAAATGGCGGCGGGGAAAAAAAATAGAAAGTTGCTGTAGGAGAGTTGGTCGCCAAAAATCGCCAAGTTACGATAATGTAAAGATCAACCCACATTTCATTGGCGGTGAGATATTTGATTTCTAAGAAACCCCGCCAAAGTCATTTACCGCTTTCAAAGAAATTGGGATCACGCACTGCCGAACTTCCCATCTGCGCTAAAAGATGGTGACACAATATAACAGTGTAAAGAGACTAGCGTCTACATCCCAAAACGGCAGCCTATGAGAGAGGCGATTCTATTATTTTCATCGGGGAGTAGGGGAGTTAGAATACTTTTCTGAGGAATGCAACGGCAGTGGACTATATGTTTGCTTACATTTGGAAGTTAAAAAAATTGCTAAGGTGGATTGCCTTAGTTTCTACGGTTACTTACAGGTAAATATTTGGCAGTTTTTTCGGTTTGCTGATAGAGGGCAAATAGACAATTTACCTTTATAATCCGAGTTTGTTTATTTAAACTTCAGAAAATTTAAGATGAAGCGAATATTTTAACACAACAGAACACAATCTTAAGACTTGTAAATCTTTTAAAAGAAAACAGCAAATTTTTAAACATTACTGTAAAAAATATCTTCACTTCTAATTATAATAAATAATGAGATAATGCATGAATGAATTGTTAATTATATGATAACTATGCATTTATAAAGAGTTTTTAATAATGAACTATAAATAATATTTTTAATTATCGATGTATTGTTTTTTAAAAGATTTACAAGTCTTAAGCTTGCGTTCTGTTGTGTTAAATATATTCACTTCATCTTAAATCTGCTGAAGTTTAAATAGATAAACGCGGATTTATAAAGGTAAATTATCTATTTGCCCTCTATCAACAAACCAAAAAAAAAAAAAAAAACTGCCTAATATTTCTCTGAATGTAACCGCAGAAATTAAGGCAACCCATCTTTGTAATTTTCTGAACTTCCTAATGTAAGCCAACATCGTGCACTATCGTCGGCGTTCCTCAGAAAACCATTCTAACTTACCTACTCCCCGATGAAAATAATAGAATCGCCTCTCGCATAGGCTGCTGTTTTGGGATGCAGACGCTAGTGTGTAAAGAGAAAGTGAAATAACGCAGGGACAGTCGCAGATTCTTGAATTAGTTGGCTTTGGCCAATCTTTACATACAGGTGCCTAAGATCATGACATTGCGCTCATGAGTAATTTCCCCACTCCTTATCAACCTGTTATTTTGATTAAATTAAATTGACTTTTGTGAATAAAGTGTGTCGCTTTTCCTTAGATACTGTCGGTCTATCACAAGAATTATTCCAGCCAATATGTCTAACTGGATTAAATTAAATTTTGATTAAATTAAATTGACTTTTGTGAATAAAGTGTGTCGCTTTTCCTTAGATACTGTCGGTCTATCACAAGAATTATTCCAGCCAATATGTCTAACTGGATTAAATTAAATTTTGATTAAATTAAATTGACTTTTGTGAATAAAGTGTGTCGCTTTTCCTTAGATACTGTCGGTCTATCACAAGAATTATTCCAGCCAATATGTCTAACTGGATTAAATTAAATTTTGATTAAATTAAATTGACTTTTGTGAATAAAGTGTGTCGCTTTTCCTTAGATACTGTCGGTCTATCACAAGAATTATTCCAACCAATATGTCTAACTGGATTAAATTAAATTTTGATTAAATTAAATTGACTTTTGTGAATAAAGTGTGTCGCTTTTCCTTAGATACTGTCGGTCTATCACAAGAATTATTCCAGCCAATATGTCTAACTGGATTAAATTAAATTTTGATTAAATTAAATTGACTTTTGTGAATAAAGTGTGTCGCTTTTCCTTAGATACTGTCGGTCTATCACAAGAATTATTCCAGCCAATATGTCTAACTGGATTAAATTAAATTTTGATTAAATTAAATTGACTTTTGTGAATAAAGTGTGTCGCTTTTCCTTAGATACTGTCGGTCTATCACAAGAATTATTCCAGCCAATATGTCTAACTGGATTAAATTAAATTTTGATTAAATTAAATTGACTTTTGTGAATAAAGTGTGTCGCTTTTCCTTAGATACTGTCGGTCTATCACAAGAATTATTCCAGCCAATATGTCTAACTGGATTAAATTAAATTTTGATTAAATTAAATTGACTTTTGTGAATAAAGTGTGTCGCTTTTCCTTAGATACTGTCGGTCTATCACAAGAATTATTCCAGCCAATATGTCTAACTGGATTAAATTAAATTTTGATTAAATTAAATTGACTTTTGTGAATAAAGTGTGTCGCTTTTCCTTAGATACTGTCGGTCTATCACAAGAATTATTCCAGCCAATATGTCTAACTGGATTAAATTAAATTTTGATTAAATTAAATTGACTTTTGTGAATAAAGTGTGTCGCTTTTCCTTAGATACTGTCGGTCTATCACAAGAATTATTCCAGCCAATATGTCTAACTGGAAATGGTCTCCAGTAACATTCGAAGTAGGAAAAGTTATATAACTACTGCGTTTTTGCCGAGTGTTCACCTGCAAAGAATATTATAACGAATATTTTACATAAAGGAAAAAAAAAAGTATCCTCAATTCACTATTAAATGCAACAATATAGCAAATTTAATTGCATTCCTTCAACAGATGCTAAGAGAGACTCATTTTTATAACTGCAGACAATTGTAGACATTCTGTCGGGAAGTGTTCTTGTGATAGACAAACAGTTTTGCATACATTCGGAGTAAGTCCTGAGTTAATTCGCATGAACTTGACAATTGTCGTGTCTTTATTTTTTTAGGTACAGTGCTCGATATTTTCGGATCCGTACAGGTGATATTGACGTTAGCATAGATGCCAGTATTCGTGGTAAGGATATTTACGTAGATGAAGTATCAGTTCATCCAGAATTTGGAAATCCTCGCCGATATAGCAATGACCTGGCTCTTCTGAAGATGAGGACTCCGCTCACTTTTGACATATACGCACAACCCATTTGTTTGCCACCTCCAGATCAAAGGCTAGAGGGGCGAAATGCAACCGTAGTTGGATGGGGCTGGCTAAATGAAATTGACAAAGGTGAGACAAAGGTATATTATACTTGGTCTGTATAATCAGCAATTTTTTAAAAGAAAATATGTTTTGCCTGAAAACGAATAGAAATCTAGAAAATAAATATAAATATTATTAATACATGTTATCATTTTTTCCTGTCAATTTCAATATTTAAAAAAAAGGACTAAAAGTGTTTAAATTTAATACATAAAAACAAATTGAAAATTTATATAAATGAATTTCTAAAGTTAACTTTATTTTCCTTCCTGAGTAATTATTCTGTGTAAATAAATCTTTAAAATGTGTGAATTTTTTAAGTTAAAGGAAAATTACTAGACGTGCGAGATTGTAATTAGAAAGTAAATTAATAAATTTCAAAATTAAGACAAGTTCTCTAATGTTAATTTCTCTATGAAATAGCTATTTAAATAAACAAAGTATGCAAACGGATATGAAGATTGTTGAAGAAATCATTAACTAATCGTCTGAATTTAGCCAATTCTTGCAATAAGAGTGACTAACTTTATTAATAATATAGTAAGACTTATGAAAACGAAAGTAGGAAAGACAAACGTAAGTAATGTTAATAAATGAATGAAAGAAATGTATTTACAGAAACTTCAATTTAGAAACTGCTGCAGTTTTTGCATTAATTACTCTTAGACAAATTGAAATAATTTTACTATACGTAACTAACTTATACATTTCAGTTAAAAATATGGTTCTTTTGTGATTCTTTAAAAATAATTTCTTATATTGTAAACAACAGAATGTTTCTTACACGAGTTTCAATGATTGTTTTTAATTTTACAGTTAAGGCTAAACGGCTGCAAAAAGTTGAAGTCCCCATCTTGAATAACTCCATCTGTGCGAAATGGTATTCGGATGAATATGATGGATATGTTCAAATACATGATTATCAGATCTGTGCAGGATACAAAGAAGGAGGCAGAGATGCTTGTCAAGTGAGAATTATTTTTTCCTTTAATGAAAATTATTATATCTTTTATTTGTACAAATTTAATGTTTTGCAAATGGTAAAGTAAGGTTATCTTACTATGGATATTAACGATTCAATATTAGAAAGAATATTGTACTAAAAAGAGCTGAAATCACTCTAATGAATGCTATAAAACCATGTTTTTATTACTACGCTATACTAACTCTAAAAAAAAAAAAAAAAAATCTGATGTGGGCACCACATATGACTAACTTGTACTGCCTATTCAATTATACGCATTTTTTTGCTGCATTTCATTTAAACTTATTTGCTCAAATTTTATCACACGTATATTTCTCCCTCAAGCAATTCAGTTCTCACTTAAAGGCCGGGGCAAAAATGAACAAAACCTCAATCTTCATTAAAAATTGTAAAATACAGAAAAACCTAAAATACTCGATACTGTTAGAAACGGTTTTAAAAAATTTTACTATTAAAATTAGAGTTTCTACGCAAAAACAAGCAGTGGGCGAAAACCCAACTGGTGCACCAACCACCTTAATTCAGTATTCTACTAAGAATTTCAAATGCAAACAAATAGCTGCCTTGTTAGGCTTAGCCCCTTAAACTTTTTAATTCTTGATAATTAACTATTGTATGCAGATTAACTAAAGGCATAAAAACCAAACTTTTGCTGTAATATAAGAACAACACAATTCAATCATTTTTAAAGCAAAAAATACACAATTTACCAACATAAAATTAAAACAAAAAAACTGAGCTCACCGAACAGGGTAATAGCGTGGCAATATCTCGCTCGCTCTCTCTCTATATATATATATTAATATACTGTTTGACATGACCGATTGCAACGAAAAAATGAGGTGCACAACTACATGTTATAGCAGTCCCATATATATAAGGAACCTTGAACTGTTCAATGTTAATTCAATATAGAATGTTAATTCAATATAGAACCTTGAACTGTTCAATGTTTGTGTGACTTAACCACATTGGTGTATAGATTCTTAATTTTTCTTTGTACACTTTGACTTTTAGATTACCCTACAATTAATAAGTCTCATAACTGAAAGAATCATATTGTTACCCTAAAAATTTTTTTTTTTTTTTTTTTTTTTTTTTAGTTAGAGTACAGATTATAAATTGGATTATGCTTTATGCTTGAAATATCAATGTTTAAATCAAGTTGTTGGTAGTTCCACTGTATTTGCTAACTAGGAATGGTTTTGAAAAGTGTATTGTTGTAACCTAACCTTAGCATTTTTCATTTATAGTATTATCTTTGGGTACCTGCATCAATAATGAATAACAGTGTATGGTTTGATTAACATTGTATATTATTTCTTAATTTTGCGATAATATAGCTAACTAGTACAGTGTGGATTGTAATCAAGATATAGAGCTACTGTATTTACAGTAATTTTTCAGTATATCTGTATAAGTAGTAGTGTGAGGTTATGCGACTTTAATGCTTTATATTTTGTAAATTTTGTACATATATATAATAGAATCACAATGTAATGTACCCAATGTAAAATGCAATTCTAGCCGAGTTTGTACTTTTGTAGCTTATAGTACTAGAGTGTAAAGTTTCGTAGGCATTGTATTGTACTCGAAATTGTGCGATAGAAAAATGATCTAATATTATCGTATTATATTTATAACCAGGTTTACTATGTCTTGCATTTATATAGGATATTCTATGTCTTGCATTAATATATTCTTCTATGTCTTGCATTTATATATGATATTGTTACAATGTATAGTACTCAGTGTAAAATGTAGTGTGGTCTAGTGTAAAACATTGAAGTAGTATTGTAGTGTAAAGGAATTATAGCAACATTGCCCATGTCAAAGTAGTGTAGTATAGTTAGCAGCGTAGTAGTTAAAATAGAACTTGAGTTAACAACCAGGCAGTTATAGATACTAAGATCCTATGTAAAATAATGAGCGATTATGAAACCTAAGATTTTGAAATAATAAATGCTGTCGGATCAGCGATTCATGATTAGACAGCATCTGCCAAGTGGAAACAAATACCGTAAGGCTTACTATAGTTAAGGGCGGCAGTCCACTTGAGCAGCGTTCAGCAGTCCCATATACAAAATTTTAACGTTCGACGGCTGCTCGTTTCTGAGATAGATATGTACGTACAGACGTCATGAAAAAAAATCTGTTTTGAAAAAAATAGTCCTTTGTTCTGTTCGTAAGTACAGATGTCACGCAAAAACGTCTTTTAAATGGCTTCTAGTGTCGTTGAAATAGGATACCCGAAATTTTTCGAGATTACAGTACTTCCTTTACTTCGTACAAAGAAATAAAAAGCTGTTAAAACAACATACTCCAAAAGTAAACAATCTATAAACTTTGATTTTAGCAATCGTTCAAACTGAACCCTAAAACTGAATTACATTCTCTCTCTTAAAACTCTCAAAGACACTTAAAACATTTATTAGAAGATTTAGAACATAACAAAATAGTTGTTGAAAAGCTGTCATTTACCGGCTAAAGAATCGTTGAACGACGTGAAGAAATTTACTATTCTGAAACTATATTTCGCCGAATGACGATGACAGAAGAACGACAGAAATTCAGGAAACAGGTGATGAAGAAATAGTAGCTATCTTAAAACCAGCTACAAGTTATAGAGGCTGTAACGAGAGAAGATGTGAATAATTTGATGCAAGATGATGAACAATTTGAAATGTTTGATGAGTTCAAACCAAGATCAGATACACAGACGGCTTTATTCATGGTGAACAGCAAGACCAGAGGTCACCAGCCGACATGTTGATGTTGCGACGTCTAAACAGTACGGCGGTTTAGGACACAAGACAGCACAATCAAATAGAAGGCTGTTGCAACTTTTAAAAAAAATATTTGATATGATATGATATGTATATTGTACAGCACCTTATTTGTAATACAGGTACATATTTTCAAGGTTATAGTACGTATCATATTTAGTACTATTATAGGTATATCTGTACCTTTGAACGTACATATGTCTAATATCGCCATCAGCCTGCATGAATCCTGTATGTTAGTAAATTCCCTACATTATGTAGGATAAAATTAGATTATTAAAGTTTTCTTTGTTTCAGTCTGTGCTATCCGAATTAGCCCCGGTTCAATATCTCGGATAATCGGGGTTCTACTGTAATTTCCTTTTTAAAACTGAACTCCAACCTAATTTTAAAAGAAAGATGCTCATGGAATGGAATCTCTCTTCTTTACCCAGGACCTCGCACTCTCTTCTTTACCAGCACTAGGGTCAAAGGAACTGATTTTAAACACGTTTTCCTTAAGGCTATATTTTGAAACTGATTACTATGATATCTTTAAAACTGAGCAATATTTTTTAACTAAGATGCATTCGATCCATAACTAAATTCATTATTAGGAGTAAGGCAAAACGTCCATCCGCTGAAATAAGTTATTATTCAGACGGTAAGACCAAACTCCTGGTTATAAAAATACCTTGTTTTCTCAGTTTAAAACTAACAGATTCTATAGTCAGAATCACTGTCTATCCATTCTCAATATAAAATTTAGAACTACTAAAGTTTTGTATTTTTATAATGAATATTAAAAATAAAATGTTGATAAATAATAAAAATTAAAAGTTGTATTAAATAAACCCATCTTCCAGAAAAGGAATTTAATCCTGTTGTGAGATAGGAACAGAAGGGACGTTAAATTTGAAAGTATTTCGTCATCTAAGTACTATGTCATCTGAATACTAATTACTTCACAAGCTCCACATATCTTGTTCAAAGGTTTCCAGTATGCAAAGTTTAACTTGGTTCACCAACAGCTGAGTGAGTAAGACAGCTAAACACTGGTAATTTTACTGGGGCTCATTTCGCTGGAAATGTTTTGATCGAAAAGGATTTTTTAGTTTTTCCTGTAATCATTAACTCTTCAAGATAACATTATTTTTGTCGATAATATATTAATTATCTGCAGGACCCTGTTGTTTTTCATATTCAATTACACCAGTCCTATTTAGGCATTTAGGAGCATAAAAATACAACTTTGTGCAATATGTCACATGCTATACATAACAAATATATCACTTATTATTTGTAGCACATTTGTAACAACTGAATTGATGAAGAAATGGAAATTGACATAATTTGCAAATTTCTTTAAAATTTCACCATAATATCCTCAATATTGAAAACAATTGAATCACTGTAAACTATGATTGCGAGTTCTGAAAAATCTTAAACTCTGGCCTGTCAGAACTTATAAGTATGCTTATTGCTGTTATTTGTAAAATTTTCTAATATGTTATTTCTAAGTTAAGTATAGCTGAATATAGACCCTTTTTACTTTTTATCTATTTGTCGACCACTTATGTGACAGTACGCTTGCTTTTATATATTGGCGTCTAACAAACATTTGCTCTACACAAGTCTTGATTTAAGAGCTTTAGTAACCATTCAAATATTATAGTTAAGAAACAACCTCCTTTCAAATTCAATGAAAATTCAAAGAAGGGAATTACACGAATATCAAAAACTTAAAATACAGTTTTTTTTTTTCTGTATTTTATTGGTATTTGTGTCGTTTCTGCTATTTGTTTAAAAAATTATTATTTGGGAAAATGGGTAGATTAAACTAATGAAAAATTTAATATCAGTAAATATGCGGTGTAAGCTTTCTTTCAATTGAATTTTTTTCTTCCTTTTTAGGGAGACAGCGGAGGACCTTTGATTATGAAAGATGGGAAGACATTCAGCATCATTGGTATCGTATCGGCTGGTGTCGGATGTGCCCGAAAACAGCTTCCCGGTATCTACTCTAGAGTGTCTGTATTCGTAAACTGGATTCAAAAAGTCGCAGGAAATAGTCTTTAGGAATGATCACTCTGAATGTGCGTCTTGGAATACTCGAAATTTAAGATGAAAATGCATTACAGTTATACATTCTTAAATTACCAATCTTTCTTGACGCGAATGAACAAAGAAATGTTATTCACGAGAAAATTTGTATTTCAGCATGTTGAAGGAAGATGAAAAAAACTTTCATAAATGCTAAGAGGTGTTGCAAAACTTATTTTACGCAAATAACCAGTATTTTAACCTCTGGTAAGCATTATGTTAACTGAATGGTTTTATCTGCACACTTCATCAGATATTTAGTGCGAAGGTTATATCCTGTGGTAGACTTTTCAATATATTGACAGTCATAGTTTGGACTCTCAGTATGCATATTGTACTTATCCGCCAAAGATTTTCAGTCACCAGTTCATTTGAAATTAGTGATAAATTAGAAACATCTTAAGTAGATACTTTTTTTAAACAGGAATAAAAATTAATAATAGCAAAACGTTAGTAAATTCGAATCTACTGAGTAGATAATGTAACAAATTTAAAGATATATATATATATATATATATATATATATAGTTAAATTTGATTCCTTTCATAGAAAGATCTTGCATATAATGTAAAATCTACAACAATGGTGCGTTTGAAAATCATTATCAAATGTTAAAGTAATGCTAAATCATATCGAATTAAGACTTCTGCATAATAATGCTTTTTTATATATTTTGAAGTGATATTAAAACATTAAAAAAATCTTAAAAATAAAAAGACTGATGTACATGAGAATATGCACAAATTAATAGTTTTGGCTTGCGATACCGACGATATGTTTAGTTCGTTTATTATATCTTTTTTTATTTAGCATCTCAAATGCTTGAAAATTGTTTCATAAAATTATAACTTGATGAACGCATTTTATACTATTGTCATATTTTCTGTCGGTAAGGTTTTAATTATTTTTCTTATTACAAAGAAAGTGCACAGGAAGTAATTTGTTTTATAAATTCTAAACGATTCCTTGGTTGATCCAATGATGAATTGCTGACAAGAGAGGTTTCAGAAATCAGCTAATTGTCTATGTAATATTACCTATTAAATGTTGTAATTAAGATTACCTAAATTTTCCTCATGGAATACTTGAGCTTAGTGATTAAACATGTATGATAATTACTCATTAGACTGTTTACTGTTTGAATGTTTTAGTACAATATATGCACTACCGTGAAAGAGTTCTAAATGACAGCATTTGAAAAGATATTATAAAATATCTCATTTGATGAGATCCCTTTTAGTCATATTTATAATTTCATTTATTTCCTACGAATAATTTTAGTCATTTATAAATAACTTTATATTACTATGAATCTTAGCCTGTTTAATGTTTACTCTAATTTATGTAATGTTTACTCTAATTTAGTTGTGTCCAAATATGGTAAACAGATTGTATGTTTTTTGCAAATAATGAAAATTAAGACCTCTTTTGTGTATAATAGTTTTAAAAAAATTATTCCAATGATAGTAGTACTTCATCTTGTTTAAAAATGGAAATCATGTTAACATTTTTTTATAAAATGTGTTATAAATAAAAATTTTTAAATTAATTGTCCTACTCTTTTTAGAATTTAAAGTACTAAATGTAATCCAGAGGCCCCGGTGGCGCAGCGGCAGCGCGTCACGCAGCAGCACCACGGGTCCGGGCTTCGATCCTCGGGCTGGGCAAGGTTGACTCAGCTTTTCATCCCTGAAGTGGGTCGATAAAAAGTGAGTACCAAGTTCGCTTGGGGACTAAGCACCGAGGGTCTGCGACAAGCTGACCACTTGTCCAGGCTAAGATGCACAAGCTACTTGAAGCCCATGGCCTAGAAACCAGATATCCCTGCCGGCCATGCCTGTCTATGGTCTGTTTGTGTCGCCGAGTTTAGTTTAAATGTAACCCAACTACTTACAAAACAATAACGATGTCCGTGGATTCAGTGAGCTGGTCAATCCGTAGATGAAGCAGTTGGTAGCCAGGCAAGTTGTTGAGTTATCTTTAAACAGAGATTTACCTTCTTTAGGGTTCAGGTGAATTTAAAAAATCTGATTTGTACACCATACGACTTCCTTGTACGGAATAATAAATTACACTCATTTTTTCCTGCATTTCATTTAAACATATTTCATTATAGATATATTTCTCATTCAATTAATTCAGTACTCACTTCGCGGCAAGGCAAAAATACATAAAATCTCAAAATATCTTTATTAAAAATGGAAAAATATAGAAAAATATAAAGCACCAAATACAGTTAAAACAATTAGAAAAAAACTATTTTTACAAATAAAATTAGAGCTTCTATGCAAAAACAAGCAATTCGATCAGCTGGCAAAAATTGCAACTATTGCAAACAGATTAAATAAATGCATAAAAACCTTAACTAGAAGGTAACGACAACATAATTCAATCATTTTGAAAGCAAAAAAAGCATAATTTACCAACATATAAGAATAAAAAACTGAGTTCACGGAGCCGAGTAACAGAGTGTGTGCATTACATATATATTACATATATATAATCAAAAGTATGTGTCATACACATACTTTTTATGTGGCCGATTGCAACCAAAAAGGGAGATGCGCAACTATTGTTATAGCAGCCCTATATACAAAATTTCAACGTTCTGGGGCTACTCGTTTTTGAATTACGCGAGATGCATACATACATACGTACATACAGACGTTATGAATAAATCTCTTCTGAATCCATTTTAAATCCTTTTTGCAACCCGTTTTGGGGAAAAGAGTCCTTTATTCTGTCCTTACGTACAGATATCGCACAAAAACATCGTTAAATTGCATTCGATAGCGGTCAAAAGGGATATTTTTGTTACAGTACAATACTTCCTTTACTTCGTACAAGGAAGTGAAATTAAGCTTGAGGAAGAGATAGTTACGTTATTAATGCTCAATGTGATTTCTCCACTTAATTTGTTTCTGTTAAATTTGACTGAATTTTCATATGGTGATTAAGCAATTAGTTCATGCAGAATCTGAGAACCTTATAATCAATAAAGAAACTCGTCTTCTGAAAATAAATTTTCCCTTTATGCGGTTTTCTCATTTTCTAATTTGTCAAATTGTAACAAAAATTAAATTCAGATTCCCCCCCTTCTCTTCTTAATACAAATATTGAGACTTAATATTGGCATAAAAATTTTAAACGCAGAGAAAATGAGGATCTATTGTTATTTATATTTACAGCTGAGTATAGAAAATACTTTATATGTTTATTTTTGAAATTTTATAAAAATTGTCAAAATATGAATAAATTAGCTAGAACATTGCTTCCTTGTTATAGCCATGCTTCTTTAAGAGAACTAGGAAAACAAAATTTGGTTTTGAAATTCAGCAAAGGACTCTAAAATAGTCTCTTGCTCAAGATACATTACGCTACTCAGTGTGCTAGAGCGAATTTTTCATTTGGACCTAAGTGAGTATACTATTAAAAAGACCTTTCAAAATAAGGCATCAGTCACGTTAATTTCTTATATACATATAGATGGAAGGGTGTTCCAAAAATATGCGATAGTATTACATGGTATAATACAAGAAGGAAATAAATGCCGCTGGAATGATTTCGGTACAGCGTTTTGTTCAGGAACCCTACAACATGGTGTTATATTCGCAAACTTTCAATATCAACATCATCTTAAAGAAAAGCCTTTCCAACTCTGACCTCACAAACTGATAACCGGTGCTCACTGAGTAAAAATGAGTAATGGCATTTCAGTCGTTGTCAGGTCACCAAATGGAAAAGTAGTCTCACTTTAGGTAAAATAATGCGCGTCCAAATAAAAGCAGAATACTTCCAAACTTCCGCCAAGATTTCGTAGTTTTCTTCTTCTTCAAAGTTACTTCTACGCTAACAGTCCTTGAATGTCAGATTTCAAGTAATTACTCATTTAGTGATCCTTTGCTAAACTTGGCATGTTAATCATTAATAGCATTTCTTCTCTCGGTGGAACAGGCGGTTTGTATTTTCATTTCGTCATATTTTAAATAACGGTACCTTACAAAAAAAATAAATACAATTCTTATGGATTTCACCGGGTTGATAAATTGAATTGTATTTTGAGCTTAAATTGAGAAAGGCAGAAATATTACTTTTTGTAATTTTGATTTAAAAAAAAAAAACGTTTTTTACAAATCCAATTAATTAAAACTAAGATACGTAGATTTATTAGGCCCACCAGCGGCTGAGCGCTAACGTCGCTGAACACTGGTAGTTCGGTACGAGGTTCGAATCCCGCAAACGGGCTGGCTGCATGGGCGTTTTCGTGGTTTTCCCCATGTGTAACGTGTATACGAGCCAGTTTCCCTTAGAATGTCCTCCACGAAGGCATCCCTCCTTTAAGGCAGATAGCCCTTGAGGGCTTTGCAATAATGTAATAAAACCCCCAAAATCGTAGATTTATTAATAAATCCTTCCCTTTCTAATTACTCAAAATATTTGGTTTAGGCAGCTTGCTTGAAATTTCTGTTTTTGATGCAACATTTTTTTTTTTAAGAAAAAACGGCAAAAACTTTTAAATTCAATGTTTCGAAAGCGATAAGTGGAATTTAATTCATGGTTATTCAATGGAATTTCGTAACAAATATTATAAGCATTATGTCACTTCTAATTATTTGAAAATTTATACTTCAAATACAAAAACCGTAACTCATTTTTGTTAAAGTATATTAGGTATAAAGATATTGAACGAAAACTGTAGCTCAGTATTATTAAGTAGTTACAGATATAAAGATATTCAAAGTAATAATGAATAATTATACAAATAGAACTGTAGAATACTATTTATTTAAAAGATAAATCCGAATTCGATTTCTACGGAAACATGTTTGTAAATAGTTAATTTTCAGCAGAAAGATTATTTCATTAATGATATACAGTGAGAGAGTTACCCACCCGAATGCACAGTAAGGTTATTAAAAGCACATTATCAAGACATATGAACGAATTTATAAATATATCTAAGAAATAACTGGCAACCTCAAAATTAACTATTCTAAATTTGGTGTTCTCCCCCCTGAGTTCATCTGTTCTCCCAAATTCGAGATCTTTCCATATTACATAACAATATAAAAGTAACCAGTCACAGTTTAGCTGTACTTATGCATCATACTACTTAGTATAGTATAAAAACTCTTCGCAAGGAACTACTTCCTTCATTTTCGTACATTTAAAATCAGTGCACATAAAATTTATCGTATTTAAATATGATTGGCTAAATTCCTTATGTACAAAAATGATCTGATTTGAATTATGATGGAATAAAATTATGTTTTGAAACGGCTACATACGGCTAGTTTGTGGTTGATGCCTTCATCTATCCAACTACCTTATAACTACTAACGTAGACGTTAAGTTGCAGCGCATCAAAATATGCATCCCCTGGCCATGACGACTGCAAGCTGTTAAAAGTACCGGATTCCTCTAACGCAATTAAAATACTACATATATATGTGTGTGTGTGTGATAAAATCAAACTCAGAAGTAATGACCAGCAGGAATTTTGATCGCGTGAAGTGTTGATCTTCATTTTTTTTTTATTTCAAGAAACATGTTGTGACCACAATCAAATTGGCATATTAATTGTGCCTATTCCAAAAAGCTTACATTTTAGATAAATTTGCAGTAAGGTAGAAGGAGCAGACAAACAGCAGTCCAACTGGCCAAAGCGTTGAAAGCAAGTGGATTAATTTCAGGGTGAAATTTTAATTCAGACTGAGGTAGTTTTGGTTCTCAATGCATTTTACATTTTGACTGGATAGTTAATACTGTTGTAAAATTACTATTGGCTGATTTAGTTCCATTTACATCATCAGAATTATGTAAGAAACATATGACATGGATTAGTCTCGAAATGACGCAGTGCAATTAGAGGTTACTACTTTTAGAATATGGAAAGGAATTTAAGTTGCTAATTTAATCTTTTAGTATATATTCTTTATTTTTCTTACACACACATATATATATATTAAAATTGAAATTTAACAAACATTCTCTATTCGTAAAAAGGAAATTGAAAGTTAATAATTGAATTTTAAATGAAACTGAATTACAAATATTAGAACATGAAAGTTTCATTTTGAAAAAAATTATCAGAGAAACAAACTAGGTAACTAGCGCTCAAAGCTGCTAAGTACAAACAAAATTGTTTCAAAAGAATATAGTACATTCTTTTGAATAGTATATATATATGAATATAATATACATATATAAACATTGATCATGTACGATGCGATGGAGGTTGACTATTCAAAATAGATACTATGATTTACATTTGGTAATAGTTGTTTGCATAAAGCTGCGACGGCTATCTCCTGCTCCAGATGGAATTACTTCATTGCAAGGGTACTAATACTGATTGGTTAAAGCTGTGAAAAACTGGTATTTCGGCTCCCGATAGTGGAAAAATCTCATTGTGTAGGTTTAATCTCTACAAATATGAACCTGTTTTGACTCTTCTTTAAAATTAAGCTACGTCACTCGAATGTGGCACAACACGCAAGGGCTATCTCCCTAAACGTGAGGGAAGTCTTTGAGGAGGACTTTCTAAGAGAAAATGGCTCATATTCACATTACACAAGGGAAAAATCAACCATGTAGCCAGCCCGTTCGCCTAGGATTGAACCCGATCAAACTCTCAGTGTTTAGCAGTCTTAATGACTCGGTCACTGATGGCGCCCACCTTTTCTTAGGCAATGGCACAAAATGTTTATACAACTGCTAACGCAACAGGCACAACAAGAGCATCATAACCACAAACTTTCAGATGGTTCCTGGTGTTATTTCTATTTGTTATTGCCTTTATTATATTATAGCCGATTCCGCTAAGAGGGTGAGGTGTGCAACTGTAAACAGTTGTACTGTAAACAGTTGTATGATCGTGGAAATAAAATTTCCAAATTACGAATTATCGCAAGATAGTCGGTGAATAGAAGAGGTCATATATGTCTGGGAACGCAAGTCAGTGTCCATAAGCGGACGATCGTTGAGCAATGGTAGTTCGATTGAGTTCAGATTTCAGAGAACGGGCTGTCAACAGCGAAGTTCTCGTCATTTTCAACATGTATAACGTGAATATTGGCCTGTGTCCCTTTAAAGGTCCTTCAGAAAGGCATCTTTTTTCATAGGAAGAAAACAGAGATGCTTTGATGTAATCATTTAATCTAATTTAACCTAAAGCAAGTCAAAAAGAAAAGAAACTAACAGAACTTGCTGTAACCGCGATTTTGGGAAAGAAACAAAAACTGGCAAGGTGAGCGAGCAGCCAAATTTCTATTTCTTCACAACGGCAGGTATTTTCGAATGGCAGATAGAGCCAGTTTTTGAATATCAGTTTCTGAAAAACTTATGTTGAGACTATTAAATTGTTAGATAAAATGACAATTAAGGTTCCATTATTATACACTGCTACTTCGAATTAATTCCAAAAGAATCGACCTCCTTCCCTACATTCACCACAAAATTTAGATTGAAAACTTCCCAATTTTAGTTATTAGAAGATTAAAAGCAAAACTAAGCAATCTATGACAGGGCTGATTTTAAAAGATACAAATAGCGATTTGCGGTATCTCAACGCTCCTTCACCATCGTCCACCTTCATGGAGAGTATAGCCACGTCATGTACCTCGACTGATGAAACTGGGTATGTTCACGGCCGAAGGTCATCGTATGTTACACAGTACTTAGTATTTCCACGCACGATCATGGATCTCTTATAAGGTCCATGCGCACGATATAATGACGTCTGCAACACTGCGGAATGTCCAGTAGGGCGAATATTGTTTCGGCTTTCCTTCGACGCTACTGCACAGGAATCAGGGCCTTCAGTGACTCACAAGGGCCACGTTAGCTTTCTAGCGAATTTCACTTTTGTTTATAACAGAATAATGGCAGTATCCGTATGCGAAGCAACGATAAAACGAATATTCAAACTCGTATTCTTCATCTTCATATCGGCCCGCATTTGGATTGATGGCATGGTGTGCTAATTGAGTTCACTTCTCATTCACTTCTAGACGGCATATCCCCTACTTCGGTGAGTTGTCCTTTTACATTACTGAGCTTTAATGCTGCTGGTTGTGACATGGAGGTAGGAAGTAAGATGGAGTCGCCCTAAACAAGTTTCTCCGTACCCTGCTCTGAAGCAACGGCGATTCCTACGTGGTGACCAATACATTGGGTCATTTACCATTGAGTTCTATGGGATTTGACGCGTTCGGGTGTAAATATTTTGTAATTACGTCGCAAATATACATATAAATGTATATATTTTCTTTTTCTACAACACTTCAGAGTCCTAAGTATGTGAAAACAACATATTTTTAAACAACATTTCATTCTGAACGGAATTAAATGCTATACTTTTCACAGGACAGTTTTCTCAGAATGGTTTAATTTGAATGAAATATTTTCACAAGTTTTCGTTAATTACATTAGAAAAAAAAATAAGGCAATTCGATTTTATTCGGTTAAGGTACAAAAATTAAGATCAAAGTTTATTGTATTATTAATATTAAAATTATGCATTATTTCTTTTCTATTTATAGAGCTTCTTCCTAAAATACTTTCTTAAATATGACATGATTTTTTGGCTTCTTTTAAATCGAAAAATGTAAGTCAATTTATAATTAATGCTCTATTCGGTTCATTTTAAATTAGAGAATTATTAGAAATTAGCGAAATACTTTAAATAAGTATTTCGCTGACTTTCTCTGAACATTTCTGAAAGGGAATAAAATAAGTTTTGTTTTTTTTTTTTTTTTTTTTTTTTAAGTATTATTTAAAACTTGTAACTGAGTTATTATAAAATGTAAAGGGAATAATTCTTTTAATTATACTTATCAGATTTTTTTTTTTTTTTTTTTTACCCTTCATTTCAACAATACATATTCCAAAACTCTTTATTACGTTCTTAAGTGCGCATCTCGTAGCATTTGCTTTACAATACCTTTTAACAGATTGCTTTCCAATACGAACAATTCTTGCTTAAATAGTTTTATAACGTATTTGTCAACAGGATTTCAATTTATGTTTACAATTCAATATTAAGGTTATTATATATTTAGATAACATTTATAATCATTATAAATTAGATACATTTAATCATTAGATTTCTTCACAGTACTTATAAGTGTTATTTATAAGTGAATAAATTCTTCATTTCAAATACATTTATAAATAATTTAATGAATATTTAAGTATTTTGTCAAAGGCAGATACATGCTTTTTGCAAGCACATGCATAAATACCCATACATATTTCCTATTTTTCATTTCCGGCATGTGCAAATCTTTAATTTCTGTACATTCACTATATTTTTCGTGTAAAGTAATTTACACTAATTTAGCATACACCCGAAAGTTTTACATAAAAAATATATATGAATATAATTTGAATGAAAATTATAAGTATTATTTTTAATACCCACTCAAAGGTCAGTTTTTCTTCACAATTCCTCCACGATGGCATCTTTCTCTTTAGGCAGATAGCCCTTGCATGCGTTACTCTATTTAATAAAAACTTAATCTGACCTATGTGCCTAATTACAAATATTTTAACATACATAATTTTATATTTACATTTAGCCATCAAGTTTCAAACTTTTCAAATCATCTAGAAAATGAATTTTGGCAGATCTCTTTTAGCAATTTTCTTAAAATCTATATTTTTGTAGTGCAACAGCTTAGAATTTTATAAAACAAATTCATAATCAAAATCGCTGTTATTAGTTATCGAAAAATGATGGATTTTTGCGTAAATGTCAGTAAACTGTACAAATTGCTATTATCCATTACACTATGAATGTTTCTTTCATGCGAGAGTGTCCCTTTTTCGATTTCTGTGGAACTGTCGTGTGTCGAAATACTATCAGAATCTTGTCAAGCGAGCTTCTGAATGTAAACAAAGAACACCCCGTCTGGTGACCCAAGCTTCAAAGCAGTGCTTCACTTCTAGCGCGGAATGGCCCCTCCTCCCTTTCCTACCTCCATGGGTTGTGACCTTTCCCAAGCTGCCCTACTTTTCTCAATACTTACGGTGGTCGACTCCTGCTTGGCCGGCACGTTCTTCAGATCTCATACCAGCTGGAAAAAGATTGACATGAAAACATTCGCCAATCAGTACTAGAAATAATTCGGGCACAGAAATGAAGCCGCTTCACTTGCATTATCCGTAACTGCCGTACAAAGTCTGCTCGACTCCTTGCCCAGTCTTGTAACAGCTGCTATCGTTGTCTAAGCCGGATTTGTGGTTCTGATTTTTACCTGTTTTGTACCTAAAAATACTTCAAAATTTAAGCATTTTTATCCTTTCACTGTGATGTAGTTGTGTAATAAATACGATTTAGTTAATGGCTTTCCTTCACGGGATAACAGTTTTAATGGCAAGCAGCTTTTTCGTGGCATTCGAAATGTCTTTCTTGATAAAATTATAATAAAGAGGAATATATTTTATAATAATTAGTAAATTTTATTAAATTTGGTGATGTAATTTTTTTGTTAAATAATGTTATATAATGTTTTTTAAATAATTTTTATTAAATAAGTAATTATTAAAACTGTTATAAAACACATAAATCAGATTTATTATAAATTTCATCTATTAGAGAAACTTTTAATATGAAGTCTTACTTTGCAAATAGGGCTAATGGAGTCTGAATTAGAATGCAAATCTCATTATTGTAAAGTGGCGTGCAAACCATTATTTAGTACCAAAGTAATTAATTAATAGGATGTTAAAAATACTTTTTAATTGGAATAATGTTGAAAATTTAAAAAAAAAAATCTATTTAAATATAACATATGAATACGAGATCACAATAAATGAGTTCTAATACACAACAGAAGCAATAAAGTACAAATATTGACAAAGGGTTTAAAAAGAAATTGATGAATAGCGCATTAAAATCCCTAGAAATATAATACATAGCGTTAGAAACTTTTTTAATCCCTTATATTAATGCTGAAAATATTCACAATTAACAATTGGATATATTATGAATATATTTCAAACTGCATCAAATATAAGAAGGAATTGAAAACAATAATAAAAAAATTAGTTATGTAAAATAAGAAATGCGTTTATTCAGTTTGTTAAGTAGAAAAGGATGAAATTTTGGAAATTATTTGTCTGGAAGATAAATGACAAATAGAAAATAAATTAAAGAGCTTGCCTCTCGCGCAGTGATAGCACCAATGGGCTGGCTGTATGGGAGTTTTCATGGTTTTCTGCCATGTGTACACCAGTGCGAGTCATTTTCCCTTTCAAATTCTCCACGAAGTCATCCCATCCCTACGGTAGTTAACCTTCTAGTATTTTGCTGTAATCCAATTATCAGACCTAATAATTAATAACCATATATATGTATATATAACTGACCTCTTGATTATATATTTAACCTATTAATATATTGTTATTTAACCTATTAATTGCGTTTCTATGCATAGCTGCGAACTCACAATTTTTAATTTTTAGCCTTAACTAAGGAAAATGTTTGCCAGTAATGAATAAAATTTAATGAATTAATGAAACTTAAATTGAGCAAATTCCATTCCTTCCTGTCTAGTGAATTTCAGCATAATTTTTCAGCTTTTTTTTTTTTTTTTTTTTTTTTTTTTTATCTGAATTGTTTCATCTGCTGTAGACGTTTGTAGAAGTTTTCTGAAGCTTCAATTAATCTTTAATCGGTTAACATTAGTATCTGATTTTCTGTTGCATTAGTAAACAGTACATTACTAAATTTATCCACTTATTAGTATATAATTAGACCGAAGGGCGTTAGCCCAGTAGGGCTGTTAATTTGGTTTTGGCATTTTGCTTCGAAAATTTTGAAAGTCTGAATCACTTTTCAAATTGGTGCCATCAAATATTATCACCCTGTATTATAATTAAAGAAATTAAATAATGAAGAAACTGCATAAATGTGTGCATGTTTCTCGCATTGTGATAAAAGACGGTACCTAGAGACATCCAATTTTGAATAACGTATGTCTCCACTCGAATATGGGCATCTGGAAGCCCAAATTTGGAATTTGTTTTATTATCTATTTCATAGTTCGTAGAGCATGTATGAGTTCTTGATTAAGAACTCAACGATTTCAAAGCGAGCAATGACAACATTGTATGGAAAAAAAAAAAAAAAAAATTATCTCCAGCGCACGAGACTGTGTATCGGAAATTCTAATGATATGCTCTTTTAAAATTATATTGTGGTTTTGCTGAATTGAATTTTATGTTTTAAGTGCGAAGAACATGATATTTAATAAATAAAGGTAACACACAGAATGTTAAAGAAACACCCCTTTGGGGGGTATTACCTTAGGGATGAGACGCCGAAATCAGCCTATATGCGGTCAAGTTGTAAATTTACAACCTTTTTTTTCACGGGGGGAGCTGAAAAGGAGGGGTAATCTTGCTCGGGATCTCGAGAAAATGTGGGGTCGTTTAAACATCTAACTTCTCTACATTCAGTTTCATACAGAGGAAAATAGAAATCGAATTCTTCGAATGAATGCAATTTTGTACAATGAAAATGTATTATTGAACGATAAACTGTAAGGCAAATAACATGTTTTTTAAAGCCATAGGAGTAGAAAGACAGATATTTGTTACATCAATGAATCTGCAGTAAATATTGAGTTTTCATTTCGAATACTATGTTACATGCATGCGAAGTAGCTGAGTATCTGAGAAAACCAAATGCCTTTCAACATTTTCCCGTCTAAGAACTGTTTTTCGATTACATTGTGGTCGTTGCTTTTTGGTTAATTTTCTAATGACATATGAACAATAATTGTTTTTATTTGAGTCTTATGAATAAAATAACGCAAACTAGACTGCGGAAAATTCTTCAGAATGAAGTTAAATAATTTTTTTATATTCTCGCAGTCATAATGTTTTAAATATTCAGCCAATTCAAATATTCCACTCCATTATAATTAGTAATAAATAGATATAGTAAATAAATAATTAAAATAAATTAAATGGAATTTTGACTTCAAAACTTTTCGTATCCAATATAATTTGCTTCCATTCTAGTTTCTAGTACCATGTGTATCCTTGTATGCATTACTGACTTACAGTGAAGAATAGAGAGCTCTGTAGAATACTGAATGAGACCTAAAAATACTTTTCTTTTACAGTAAATCTGCCTTATGATCCCTAACGCACCTGCTTATTTTCCCTTTCTCAATTAACGTCAAGGTCCTCCTCTTGACCGCATTCGAGAAGCCACCGGGACGCCTGTTTTGGGCGTAATGTAAAATCTGAAAGCTTTGAGATTTTTTTTTTTTTTTTTAGTTTTTAATTTTCTTTTCATCATATATACAAGTACTTTCTTAAATAATTTTTTTTCTTTTCTACTGAGTTTTTCTCGATATAAAAGTGTAAGAAAATTACAAAATGAACGTAACTAAAGATCATACAGTTTAGAATACCTGATTAAATGTTAATATAGTTTACATCCGAATAACATAAATAGTTCAATAACGTGAATCATTAATTATCAGGTCAATTTAGAATTCTTTTTAGAGGGCGTAGCGGTGCAGCGCTAAAACTCTTATGGAAACTCTGTTTTCGAGCGATAACCTTTCAGTTTTTCATATATTATAAGCTATGATTCATGTAATAAATTATTTTTGATAATGACGTAATTATTAATGGTGAAATTCGATTCATAAACGTATAGCAGCGATGACGCTTTTTATTTCTTGTTCAGAAAACATTCTCGAAAAATTACAGACAGGGATGATATTCGCAGAGTTACATATGACGAAAGAAATGAACGGATAATATTTCAGCAGCACAGAAATGCAGAGAAGTGAGCAGATTCCTATATAAATGCTAATGAATTTGTAAATTTATTTAAGTAGAAATATGCCGTAAACTAAATGAAATATTTATGCATGGATCCAATAAGATCCTCTATGAAACGAAAAAAAGCGTGCCCTTATGAAAAATGAAATACAAATGTGCATTAAAGCTATATCCAAATACCAACACAAAATTGCTCACTGTGTGGTGCATTCCTCTCTGAGCCAGTTCCCGAGGTGTGCTCCGTGATGAATGTTGCCTTAATACAGTAGTCAGACGGGGCAACACTTGTAAATCCATAGGCGAAGTTCTGGTACTCCGTCCACTTTCCCTGCCCCTGCTTCTGACAGAGTCGAAAGTTGATCCGAATATATTCACTGTGGGATGAATTGTCAATACACAAAATCCCGTACATCCAATAGGCGATATGTCAAAATGAATGGTCAAGCCGAAGAAGAAGCGATATCTAACATATCTGAAAAATCTTGAACAAATCTAGCAATGCAGTGGACTGTTCTGTTGAAACACTGCTCCAGGAATGTATTGAACGAATGGTATTATTTCGGGCTCAACACCTTCCTGAAGTAGCGGTTCTGAAGAGAGTATTTTCACCCTTTAGAGATCGCTCATCGTATCCAATGGCGCTCCACGCCAACATACTCGGCGATCATTCGGTATGATGCTGAATAACACACTTCGGAAAGTGGCATTCGCTCTTATGACGTTTAATGAGTATTCAACTATCGTTTTACCCCGTATTGAAGAGGAATTCATCCGAAATGACAATCTGCTCCCAACATGCAAGCCAACTGCTATTCCTACGAGCTCATTGCAGCCGCAGGCATGAATACTTTCACGTCAAGGTATCCTGCGCAAAGAAATGCATGCGCATTATTGCTCAGCAGACGCTGGCAGTGTTTTGGAGCTGAGAATGATGCACATAAAGCAGTGCTCGAATGTTGTGCAAATATGACTTACAATTGGATGTTGTGCACGTATAGCAGTCCTCGAATGTTGCACGGTTTGTCATTTTCATGAACCTAAAGTGTCAGTCATCCTGTGCTGATGTAACATTTTGTGGTGTATTACCAATTTGCGACTTGCCCGATTCTTTTGAACCCACTGCTTCCACACATGCCTCACTGACGAAGTATATAAAAGTTGTAACTGAAATATTATTAAAGTATTCCTCGTTATTGATGAGGCTGTATACGAAGTGCGATTTCAAAATAGAAAATTTTTCTTTCTGGCATGTTAAACATTCGATTCCTCTAAACGGCTTGGTTGGTTCGGGCTATTTGTTGTTAAGGTAGCATAGTGATTTTTCATGAAATGTTTACCGCTGGCAGATAACGAATTACACTTCAGCCCTCTATTTATGCGGCTAACATGTATGCATTTCTTTGTTCAGAGGAAGTTGCTTAGCCAACGTATGCGCTATTACTGTGAAATTCTAATCAGTTACTTATTATACCGTGCTTTTTATCTCATATAATGAGATACACATCATTCTTGAATGGAAAAACTCTGGAAAGAAAGAAAGTTGGCGTATTTAATTATGGCAAAGCACACTAGGGCTATCTGCCTAAGGGGAGGGATGCCTTCGTGGAGGACTTTCTAAGGGAAACTGGCTCGTATACACGTTACACATGGGGAAAACCACGAAAACATCCATGCAGCCAGCCCGTTCGCGGGATTTCAACCTCGGACCGAACTACCAGTGTTCAGCGACGTTACCGCTCGGCCGCTAGTGGGCCGGAAAGAAAGAAAGAGGAAAGGAAGTAAATTAGAAAAGCGTCAAATTCGGAAATGATTTGCCAAAAATCAGGTTTTTTTTTTTTTTTTTTTTTTTTTTTTTCCAGTTTTCACCATGTTTAAAACATTGTTACATCTGGTAAACATCTGGTAATATAGAGTTTATAAAATAAAAGAATTCTAAAGAAGGAATTGGACTTTTTTTAATTACCTTAGTTTAAAAAATTATTTTATTATTTCTAACATTTATATTAAACTCGTTTACAGGGTTAGGAGCTCTGAGTCTTGTAGAGCGCACAATTTCAAATCTGCTTTTAGTGTGAAGATTTGGTTTATTGGTGTGATAAGGGCCTGGAAAAGGATGTTGACGTTTTCTAGTACTGCGATATTGAAATTCATCTTCTATTACAAAATCATCAAGTTTGAAACTACTTATGTTAAGATGAGTATCGTAACTTTCTTTGTGTACATTATGACAATCATCAGACCTTTTCTGTGCAATGTTTTTCCCTTCTTCTTTTGGTAGATATAAATCCTACTATTTAATTAAGGAATCTATGATAATTTGCTATACATTGAATAAAATGGTAGAAATTTTGTTACAAAAGGAGGTGTGTTATTATATCTTCAGAAATGTGAGGCAGTAATTTTATCCACGCAATGATACCTTGATAAGAATTTTTTTTTACATTTTAATCTGATTATAAAAGTTTGAATAACTCTTTCTACTTTTCGTTAGTATGTGGTCTATTAGCAATAGTTAATAATTACGCAGCATAGTGTTCTTAAAAAAATGTTTAACTTTTGAAGAAATAAGTGCAGCCCTTCTATCACTTGAAATTTCTTTGGAATTTGAATTTAAAAATTTGTTTTAAAAAATTTATATAAATATCTGCATTTACACTTTTTGGAAGAAAATGTCCATATATAATGAGCAGCATTTCGAATACTTTTTAAGAAGAATGATAATTATTTAAACAATCCACAGTACCAATTAACAGAATTTCAAACGTTTCACTTACAGATGGAAAGAGATTACATTAGACCAAATTTCTTTGCTTTATTGTTCTTATTAAATTGACTTTCTTGACAATGCTTACAATAATTTATAATAAGCTTAACTATCTGCCCAGTAATATAAAAGTGATAACTAATTTAAAGCAGAAAAAAATGTGACCAAATTCAATATGAGTTTTTCAAGTAAATTTATATGGAGAGATACAAGTCTCACAATTTTATACTGTCAAAACATTGCTTCCTTGTAATCAAAACAATTATTTTCTTATATTTAGGATTACAAAAGTTACCTAATTTTTATGATCTCCAATCTTTTTTTAAAGACAATAAATTGGTTTTTCATATAAATATTGACGAATAGGATTACAGTGTTAACATATCAGCTTCAATAGTACTTAATATCAAATTCATGCATAGATAATTTTAAAAACTTTCGAAATAATTTACCTGTTGAATGCTTTATAATGTTATCCAAACAAAGCAGCATGATCAGTATGTACAGTAAAATAACTTCCATGCAAATAGTAATAAAATTTATCTACAGATATATAACTCCTAGACTTTATAGTTCAGTAATTGCATAATTTTTTCATAGGATATTTAATTCATGAGAAGGGTATTTTAAGAGGTTAAAGTACAATCTGGCTGCTCTCGTTTCATTACATCATCAGCTTCTTTGGAGACGTCTACAAATACATACAGGAATAATTTGAATTAAATAATGTTAAAATGGGTTTGGAAGTTAAAGCATCTCTAAAATTCTGAAAAGCAGTTTTACTATTTAATATATTTTTAAAGTGAACTTGTAGAGTCATTAGATTAATTGGAAGCAGAAAAGAGGAAAAATATGCAACCCTCTTCGCCGGGAATCGGACCACGGACCTCTGAAATACCGGCTCAGTGTGCAGAACCACTACATCACGAAGGCTCGTTAAGAAGTGGGAGAAATATCTTATAAACTGATTAAAAGGGCCTCTAATTTTTGCACAGTTTTGAATAAATTTATGATATTCGTTCATACGTTTGTCACTGTTGTCTTGTCCATGTATTTCATGGAAGGACGATTGCCAGAGTCTGAAGGAGGTTGGATTTCTACTTCAACAATTTTTTAGGAAGAGCATCGCGAAGGGTGCTCCGAGGGTCTCCCATCCCTCTCCCCTTGCACAAAAGAACACGAGAAGTTTTTCGGCTCACCTCATATTTAGAGTGCCCTCATGCCGCAAAGATACTACACATTTACACACATCCATGCCTTCTCCGGAGTTCAGTCACGAGCCCTTCGGTACCGCAATAGGTTCCCCTAATCACTATACCGTCTCGGCGGCATTGATAGATTTAAGAAAGCTTTGTAGATGTTAAAAACTTTTGGAGAGCTTTTATAACTTTAATATTTGAGTTGCTGAGTTGATACTTCCTAACTTGAACTTCATAGCTTAGAAAATTTATCTTTTCTTTACCAAAGGAGCATTTTGAATATTTTAGGTTTACGTTTTCCAACTTACATATATCATACATTAAAGTGTTCTAAATGTTTTTCGAAGCTTTGAGAAACTACTATGATATTTATCAAAATAAAGCAAACTGAATTTGATATCGATTTAAAATTAAGTGTTCTTGGAAAAACAGCTGGAGAATTTTCCAAATAAAAGGTAACCTGTTAAATTCATAAAGACCAATGTTCGTTGTTGAATGCTAATCTTTCAGTATTCTTTTTCGCTTAATTTTATATGCCAATAAACAAATATTGGATCTAATATAGAAAACAGTTTTTTATATATTAATTAATCTAGCAAATGCATCTGTTCTAGATACGGGTTTTAAATCTTTGTTAAATTTGTTTAAGCTTTTTTTTTTAATCAATACATTAGCTAATTTTTGAATTCTCATCTTTCTTATAAGCTATATTTATTGGTGCAGCAAAAGATTAGGTTAGGTTATTTAATTATGGCAAAGCCTCGAGGACTATCTGCCTAAGGAGAGGGATGCCTTCGTGGAGGACTTTCTAAGGGAAACTGGCTCGTATACACGTTACACATGGGGAAAACCACGAAAATGCCCATGCAGCCAGCCCGTTCGCGGGATTCGAACCTCGGGCCGAACTACCAGTTTTCAGCGACTTTACCGCTCGGTCGCTGGTGGGCCTGCAGTAAAAGGATGCTGTTTTTATGATGCTTACATGCAATACTTCTATTCATTTTTGTATTTCATTATTATCCTTATGGCTTACTCTATATGGCTCACAATCTATAAAAAGTTCTGAAGTTAATATTACCTTTGGAGGCTAAATATAAATACAACTTACATTAAATTTGCTTTTCGCAAATGCATGTCTATAATCATTTAATAATTCTTTTAGCTAAACATTTTCGCAAGAATTCTTATTTTCTTCAACATTATCACAACAGTATGTTTCATTTTCAGCATCACTACTTAAGTACAAGCAATTACTATTAATTAGATTATAAAAGCATTTGTTTATGTTTTTCTTAAATTGATATACGTCATAATTATAAAAATACAATTGTGATTTAGGCAATGTAACATAACGTAAAGACAGTAATAAAATAATTTAAGAGAGAATTTACAATTATTCGATACCTCTATTTAATATCCTAATTTTGCATGACAATTAAATGATTTTAGAAATTTTCAGGAGCAGACAAATTTCTTTACCTAAAATTTCATAATTATAAATATAACACAAAGCACTTCTGAAATAACATTAACCTGACTACTTATAGCTATAATAGCAAGTAAATTATTGTCTCCTACTTTAAGGAGGAATTATTGTTATTATTCAGATAAAATTTCATTCTGGTGAAGCGGCATTGAGTTATAATTTAATGCTGTGTATTTCGAACTTAACCATCTCATTGACGGTTGATGAATATTTCTCCAGGTCGAATTTTGTGCGAATAACATCCCGAGTAGTATTTCCTTAGGTTAATAAAAAATGCATTATTATTATTGGGATGAAAAATACTTTCATTATAATTTTTCCTTCATACATTCAGGCCCACCAGCGGCCGAGGGGTAAAGACGCTGAACACTGGTAGTTCGGTCCGAGGTTCGAATACCGCGAACGGGCTGGCTGCATGGGCATTTTCGTGGTTTTCCCCATGCATAACGTATACAAGAGCCAGTTTCCCTTAGAAATTCCTCCACGAAGGCATCCCTCCCTTTAGGCAGCTAGCCCTCGTGTGCTTTGCCATAATTGAATAATCCAATCCTTCACACATTCATGATGACGGAATTTGCGTATTAAAAAGTAACAGCAACCGTGGCCAGTTGAATAATTTTTTTTATTTGTTCTTGACAAAACTCTCTTACAGGAAGCAAGAGAAGAATGTGAAGATTCCAATATGGGTGTTAGAATATTTACAGTTCTACTATTCAGGGAACAATAAATATTAAAATTTTATATATACGTTTGTAGAGATTTGAACTCTAGATCTTCCCGATGTTAGCCAGATGTGCTACCACTTACATCCCGAAAACATGCAGAGGAGATGAAAAACAAAATATAGACTAATTTAGGTTTTAATAGTATTAACTGAAGTGTATGTAACTGCATCATTAGAGTTAGTACGAATCATATGACGGGGATTAATATTGAAATGACGAAGGTTAAATAGGTTTATTATAAGCATCTTAAGATATAAAGCGAAAATAACTAAGTTAAAAATTAGATTTACAGGTATATTAAAAATTAAACTGAGAATTTCCTTTTACATACTTTTTTTTTACATATACATCAAAAGGTATGACTTAAAAGTTGTGAAAAAGTTTCTGAATCTCTAGACAGCATTAACAACGACATTCGAGTTATGATTCTTTTAAGTATTATAAAAGTATAATATGAAAGTTAATAAAGCTAATTTTTACTTTAGCGCATGCCAAAATTTTCATTTAATATCAACTTTTCATACAAAATTGTCAAAATGTCTGAAAAACGAAAATAGGGATTTGTAACCTCAACCAAATGCCGCATTTATAACGATAAGCGACTTTTTATAGGAACTTCTTGTTGTGAATTCAAGCTCTCGGGAAGGGGGGGGAGAAAGAAAGAAAAGGAAAGCAAAAGCTAAGTCACACAGCCCGTAGTTTTTTTTATAAATCATTTTCTTTTATTGAAATACTCCTCGCCCCTTTGTGTGTTGCTTCTTAAGTCTGGTGAAGCTGTATGCTCTTAAAACCCCCTCTTAATTCAAAGTCTTGCAACTGGTAAATACTTGCATGTGAATGCTTCTTAAAAATGTATGTCACTTCTTCGCCGCTATAACATGTATAGCATACAGGTATGTTTAAAAGTTTTGGAGTGATATGTTTATGATTAGGGTTTCTTTTTCAATAACCTTGTAGTTTAACAAACATGATCATCTGAGTATACTTTCGCATGTTTCGCTGTAATAAAAATAATTTCGGATCCTGGATATATTTGTCTGTTTAATTAATTAGGGCAAAGCATGTAGCGAATGCCTTCGTAGAGGATTTTCTTGAGGAAAACTGCTTATATTCATATTATCAATATGGAGAAACCATGAAAACACCCATTCGGCCAAACCGTTTCTAAGATCGGTCTGAGGAAAACTGCAAGTTAACTAATTTTGCGACAGATCCACGAAATCAGCGTACTCGTAACATTTCATTTATATATGCTTATACAATATTGAACACTGCAATTTAGAAAATATAAATTAAATTAGAAATGATGAGTAGGTTTTACTCAAGTTTATTCATTACTAAGTAATTCATCATAAAATACTTGAGTAAAACAGTAAGGAAGCAAGCAATTTGAAAGATAAATAAGAATCTTATGCCAAATGGAATGGTAACATTTACAGATTCGCATTTGTTTAGGCGCATGGTCGATTGGTAACGTATAATATAATGTAATACAATCTGAAGTGTTGCAACAAAAGAAAAGACTAATCTACAGATGTCTATAACCTCAGAAATCATCATACATTCATTGTGTTTATGCTTTTCACTTTGGTTTGATAAAAGTCGCAATACTAAATGAATTTTAAATGGAAATTATGAGTATCATAAGGAGAATTCATCAACCATCACTAATCCGAGCTATTAAAAGTAGCAAAAGTATCTACTCGAAATCATAAAATACTCTAATCAAATGAAAATGAAAAAAATAAAAAAAGACTGTTGCTAATAAATGCACTTAATCTCGTCAGCCGTTTACTAATGATAAATAAAAGCGCGTGATTTTTAATGAAGTAATATTTTAAGAAAAATTTTATCACATAAAACAGGAAATCATATTGACAGCATCAGATTTTTATCCTTGAACACGACATTGATTTGTAAACCTGCTTTCTCACGTGCATAATAAACAAAATCTTATTAAAGCGCGTCAGAGACTTAATTTGGACGTAGACGTAAGATGAAAAGTCTGACCAGCAGATTAAATACATCAGGTTCCACCCTAGCCATATAACGGTCTTGAAGAGTTCCGATAGCAGGAGAAAGTGATGCGTTTACGATAAATATTCCCCATTTCTATTACGTACTGCGTGTGAAAACAACGACTCCCCTGATTGGCAATTAGCCTAGTCGACACCATTCCTCCTCCGAGTTGCCTATGATCCATGGAATAAATAGATTGAACCCTTTCCTCGATTAGATTTATGGAGGCTGCGGCTTATTAACACGGGCGGCGTGTAACGACCTAAAGCCCCTAACTGTCAACTTTCATCAAGCCGGACTCATAAAACGGACGCTCTAAACGGACGGAGGACCAATTGCCCTCCTACACCCATCATCTATAAATCTGTCGTGCCTCGCCACGTAGCATCATCACCCATTTGTCACTTTCTCAATCTTCTGCTTGCTTTCCACCTCCCTTCTACCAACACTACCATTTTGGAATTTGCTTTTAGGGAAGCGGCGGAAGAAAAAGAGAGAAATATTTGTGTACTGATGCGAGGAAGAAAAGTAGAGAGAATTGCTGCTGCTCGTGAATAAAATGTCGTCAAAATATTATAGCGACTTCTGGCATTAAGAAGGGATTTCGTAAGCTTGGTGAAATATTGCCTCCTTGCTCTACTAATAAATTTTCATATTTACTTCGTTTTTTTGGGGGGGAGGCAGATAAGCCTTAATTTTTGATTTCCTTGCTCGAAGTATTGTAATCGCAAGGAATTTCGGTTATCATATTTCAATGGAAATATCCATTTTGACCGTCGCCGAATCTATTTGTACAATTCTTTGTAGTGATATCTGTACGTAAGATTCTTAAGTATATATACTTCCAATTACAAAAATGTTTTTAATGACAAAAGCAGTCATGTTTTGGCAAAGCCATATTTAAAAAAAAAATTGACAGATAACAAAATCTAACTTTTAATGCGGTCTTCCGGTTCATATACTTATATTTGAGATACTCGTTATGAAAAAATAAAATTATAAGAAGTTTGACCGCCGCGCGACAAAAAGGTGACCTGGCTATTTAATTTCAAAATTTTCAGCTACTGATATCATTTTCAATGAGTCTTGAGAAAAAGGTTAATTAAGTTAGAATAATTCGGAGAAAAAAATTTAAAAGAAGTGCAGCAAAAACATGTGTAAAATTTAATACACTATACAAGGAAGTTATGTGGTGTTTGGCATCATATTTTTTTTAATATAATCCTAGTACAGTTCCATAAACTTACATTAGAATTTCGATGGCGTAATAATTTCCTTATTACATAGCTATTCTACTTCAAGGTGTTCGAGAAAATTTTCAAATCTAATTTTAAGATAAAACAGAAACAGCAGCTACACACAATAATAGCCCAATTACCTGAGTTAACTGGGACCGTAACCATTTCGAATAAACGAAAACTCCATTAATAGAGACGAAATTTTTAATGCTACGTATTCTTCATTTGCTTAGACTTTTCTGGTATTATTTGAAATTCTAAAATTCAAGTGCGCAAGTACTACTGCTTACATTTTAGCAAACTTTTTAATTAATAAATACAGTCTATTTCTTTCAGTTAAGTAAAGAATCCAGAAAATATTTTATTTCGGACAAAAGAATTCACAATAAAACTAAAACAAACAAACTCAATCAAAACTTAAGCAACTTATAAAATTTTGTCAACTTTCTTACGTACTTTTCATGAAACTTTTTTTCTAAAAAAAAAATATTACCCCACTTTTATTATCTTTTAATTCTATCAGCCGCCATATGATGACGTTCTTTTTTTATCAATGGAACATGGATAGCATAACAAAAGCATGAGGACTTTGCTCTACAAATTAAAGGACTTTGCTCAAGTCTTCAGTATGGCTAGTGTTCCATATTCCGTTTCATCGTCATCCTCAGCATAACTCTCATTAATTCAGTTTTAATTGTTCTCCAGAGTAACTTTTTACTATTAAAAACTTGGAAACTTTTTTAGTGAAAATGAGTTTTCTATTACATTTATCTACTCCGAAAATCTCTTCAAAGATATCTCCGCTTCTTTTTACGCTTGGAAACATGCCTATAACGAATTAAGTGTAAGCTGATGTGGGAGACCGTTGCTTTCATCTTTTTTCGTTTTTGTAATATTTAAAGAAATGAAATATTGAAGAGGCTGCATAAACGTATATATGTTTCTCAGATTGTGATAAAACAACGGTACCTAGAGCCATCCAATTTTGAATAACGTACGTTTCCACCGAATATGGGCATCTGGAAGTCCACATTTGGAATTTGTTTTATTATCTATTTCATGCTTTGTAAGCCTTTAATGATTTTTTTGTTAATAAACTCAACGATTTCAAAGCGAGCAATGGCAACACTGTACGGCGGGGGAAGGAGGGGACTTTTTTATTTCCAGCGCGCGAGACTGTGTATCGGAAAATCTAAAGACATGCTCATTTTAAAATTCTTTAAGTGCGAAGAACATGATATTTAATAAGTAAAGGTTAAACACAAAACGTTAAAAAACGCCCCTTTGGGAGTAATGTAAAATCTGAAAGCTTTCAGATTTTTTTTTTTTTTTAACGTTTTGTGTTTTAGCTTTCTTTATTAAATAGTATGTTCTTCGCACTTATACCATAAAATTCAGTTAAGCAGCAATATCACAAAAGGATTTTAAAAAGATCATATCGTTAGCATTTTCGATACATTCTCGTGCATTGGAGATAATTCCCCCCCTTTCCCCCGTACAGTGTTGCCATTGCTCGCTTTGAAAATCATTCAGTCTTTTAACCAAAAATTTGTTAAAGTTTTTTACAAAATATGAATTAGATAATAAAATATATTCCAAAGTTGAGTTTCCAGATGCCCATATTCACGTGGCGTTATTCAAAATTTAATGTCTCTAGGTACTGTTGCGTTTTCAGAGTGCAAGAAAGATATGTACATTCATGCAGATTCTTCTCTTTAAATATCATACAAGGCTGTAATATTTGGTGGCAACAGTTTGAAAAGTGAACCGACATTTAAAATTTTCAACTCAAAATGCCAAAACGAAATTAATAGCTTTCTGGACAAATTGCCCCTTTGGGTTATTTTTTTTTTTTTATTTTTTATTTTACAATTGAATAAGAAGAATAAACTCTATAACTTTGGTTTTTATCAACATGCTTCTTCAAGTAATTAGTTTTATTTCAAATTATTTTCAGAATTCTTTCGTTCGCTGCAAAATTATTTATTACAATTCTACATGTATTCCTTACATGTCTGCTTAGACATGCATTACATTTTTATCCATGAAATTACAATTTCTTCTGTTTCTGCAAAGCAGTTGAAGAACTTTTTAAGAATTAAATCTGTATTCACGCATAAATGCTTTCTGAAATAACAGAAAAATTCATATTGTACTTTGAACCAAAAGATTTATAGCATTTGAATACTGCAAAGTTTCCATTGAACTGAAATTTTCAAGGAAGTTTGGGATGGAGCATTACAGGTTAGAAGAATATGAAAAGGTCTATTTTTAGCATCTTATATGAAGTAAAGAAAGTACTGGAATCGCAAAAAATTTTGGGTGTCATAATTCAAATGAATTTTTTGCTTTAAAAGTGATTGAATAATGTTCTTCTTGTGTTCTTTAGTGCATCAACTTTCTTTCCGCCCAATGGGATCAAATGTTAACTTTAAATTCTTGTGCACAGAAAAATTTTGTCTTTCTTGCCCTTGGCCGAATTGCATGTTTTGTCGAAAAAAATTCTAATTTAATTGCAAAAATCTTTCTTTCTTTTTTGCGCTTCTGCTTACATTAAATTATATGTATATCCTTTACATTACATTGTAGAGACATTAGGTATTTTTTTTTTGAAATCAGGAAAGATGAAAAATGAGCAAACGCCTTCGCTGGGAATCGAACCACGGACCTCTGGAATACCGGCCCAGCGTGCAGAACCTTTACACCACGAAGGCCCGCTAAGAAGGCGGGAGAAATACCTTATATACTCCCCCTTTTAAAGGGTGACTAGGGTTTTTAGGGGACCCAATCGCCAAATCCTGGGTGAGGAGAATCATCATCCAACACCCTTTCAGTTCGGGCGCCACTCTACAGACATTAGATATATTTTTGGAAAAGTCGGAGAGATGGAATATTAGCAAACGCCTTCGCCGGGAAGCAAACCACGGACCTTTGGAATACCAGCCCAGCGTGCAGACCACTACACCATGCAGCCACGCTAGGAAGGCGTGAGAAATTCCTTATACACTAATTGAATATTAAATTTCAGTCATGCTATGTCTTCGAAATCTTTAAAACCAAAACGAAAGAGCAAAATTTTCTCAAAACTATTATTTTCAATTTCCATCAGTATCCTTCATTAAATTTGGAAATTTGAGGAGAAATGTCACCTTTAACTGATTACATGTGCAGTAATGACTACTAAAAGACTAGAAAGCGTTGAATTTTTAATGGAGATTTTTCCATTTTCTGTTTCATAATAATATCCTTCTTTGAAAAGATAGAATAAGAAAAGTTTTATTTTTTCCACCTTATAGGTATGAAGTAAAAGGAGTACTGTAATCGGGAAAAATCTTGGGTGTCATAATTCAACGAAAATATCCGTTTTGACTGGTCTCAAATCCACTTAAACGAACCCATCTTCCTAGAGTGAATTTCCTCTTTCTTTTAAAGAAAATCTTCGAAGGTAGTATCTAAATAGATGACAGTTCCCTTCCATCAATCACTGGAAACTTAAATCGCATCGATTTGAATAAATATGCATATAGGTTTATTTAAACGATGGAATCCATCAGATAAATGGAGGGAACTTAGAGACTTAATTACATAAAGACGTATTAGCAAACTCTAGAAATGCACTGTTATCGGTAAAGAGTCTACATTTGCTTAATAGCACACAAAGCTCGTTTTATCCGATTGGTTAGTTCAGTTATTGGTACCATAAAAACATAACATTAAAGTACTAAGATGAACATCTGATCTCGATTAAGAATATGAAGTCTCTATATGTTAAGGCGAATATTCAAAGATTCGTTACGAAGCACATGTTTTACAGAGAGGCTGGATGCTTGTTTCTTTTGTAAACCTAAGATGGGCGACGGGGAGTACCTGGAATAGATGCGGGGAAAGAGATCAACGGTTGGAGCCATGCTTGATGAGGCAGGGTGTATCAGAGTGGATCATAAACGCATAAACCATATTTGACACATGACTTCCCTGGAGTGGAAAATTAGGAAACAAAATTATTGTCCGAGGGGAAGGAGTATTTTCATACATTTTGATGAAGAAAATAGATCTGTGCCTCATTTGTAAGTTTATTTACGTATGGTGAATTTGATCAAAATGATGTGCTCAAATTCTTATTAAATTTTTGCCTAAAAGTATTTATCCTTCAAAATATGCTTGTACGTAAAGTATTAAAAAGATTTGATGAGGCTAGTACATGAATTCTCGCCAATTCCATATTAAGACATGGAATTCGCGAAATAGCAACGAGCTTTGAGTATAAACTGTCACTTCTGGTCCATCGTTATAATCAAATAAAAACTAATTGCTTATAAACTTTATGGCTCATTGTTTTATTATAAGCACTACTCATTTTTTTAGCATTCTGTTCTCCCACAAAGTGGACAATGATAGCTATACGTGCTGGTGTACATATTATTTGTCATTCTTTGATCTGAATATATCACATCAATCATAGTATCATAGTATCTGATCATGTAGTGTTTCGAATTCACAAATCAAATGAATTAACAATCGCAGAAATTTTAGAAGCATATCTGTAGAATTTCCGACAGAGTGAACCGTTGTTATACTTTTCCTTTTATATTCGCTATATCATTTGCATGTGCTATATTATTTCTTTAAAAATCATACAAAACAGCGATATTTGGTGGCAGCGTCCTATTCCTGTGAAAAGTGCTCCGACATAAAAAATAAATAAATAAATAAATAAAAAATAAAAAAATTGAAACGAGCACAAAACTGAGCATTGAGTCTATTACATTTAATTGCTTCATAAAGAGATCTCGTCTTAATTATGAGCTTGTTCTTGTTGCATTAACATAACTCCAAGCATAGTATTTTATTTATAAGCATAGTATTTAATGCTTATAAATGCAATATATTGCTCTCATTCCATACCAAATTTGAGAAGTTTTGGATTGTTATCATATTATATTTTTTTTTACGAAAGTCTGTTCATAGATTCAAGTAAAGCATCACTTTCGATGCAGAAATTTTATCCAAAATCTAATATGTTGTTCCCGTTGATATAAAGTCATAAATACGAAAATTGAAAAGGTTTAGTTATATTTTAATATAGTTTTTCATTAATAATTGTTACGGTATTGCAAGTAACTTTGTAGAGACATTAGGTTATTTCGGAAGCAGTAGAGATGAAAAATGAGCAATGCCCTCACCAGGACTCGAACCACGGACCTCTCTACGTGTCAAGTGTGCTGACCACTATACCACGAAGGCATGCTAAGAAGACGGGAGAAATATCTTATATACGCCCCCTTTTAAAGGGCGACTGGGTATTAGGAGACCCAATCGCCAAATGGTGGTAAAGAATCATGATCCACTCCCTTTTTTAGTTCGGTTGCCACTGTAGAGACATTAGGTTATTTTTAAATCAGTGATGAAAAATGAGCAATCCTTCACCGGAAATCGAACCACGGACCTCTGGAATACGCGCCCAGCATGCAGACCCCTACACCACGAAGGCACGCTAAGAAGACGGGAGAAATACCTTATAAGCTTAAATATGAAAAAAAAAAAAAAGTTTTTGGAAGTTTCGTATAAGAGTTATCGCGGACGAAAAATCGCAACACTCATATAGATACACAGATAGACAGACATCATTCTAAAAATAGCAAAAACGTGTTGTGGAGGCCCTAATTTGGGCTTATTCACTGAAAACTCGCTATCAAATATTTGGAACGAAAGCATTACCTCACTTACCTATATATATATATATATATATATACAGAGAGAGAGAGAGTTGGTGAGAGGTAAAAATGTAATTGTCGACATTGGCAACCATAATTACAATGATAATAAATTATAGGTTTTGCAGTTATGAACTTAAAATCGCAGTTTGGGATCTTAAGAATATTAACATATATATATTTTTAATTTTCAAAAAATATTCCATTAAATGATGGACAGTTTCTTGAGTGAATGGTGAGGAAACTTCCCCTTCCCCCGAAGTGTTCTAAATAAAATATATACTAGAAGCTTGAGATAAATTTGCATGTATTTTGAGCATACAAACACCATGTAACTTGACAATGAATAAATAAATACTGAGATTAAATGCTAACACATTTTTTGTTTTTATTTATAAACAATATTGGACTAAATCTTAATTCAAATAAAATTAGAATTTAAATATTTGAAGTTTAATTGTCCGAACACAAATACAATCAAACAGAATAAGCTCATCGCAGACATCAAAATTAATAATTTAGTTTAGTTAATTCTAATAAAATCTGTTGTAAAACGAGCTTACATGCATTTAAAGACACATTTAAAGAAAGCGGATTTAGGAAATTAATTAGCATTTTTGAATCGATTCAAAAGCAAATCTTTAAAATATCTCGATGCATGTGGGGAGGGGAGAAAAAGAAAAGAAAAGAAAAGAAATACACCAATTTCATAATAAAAGGTTCATTATTATAGTTGGAAATGAATTACCATTATTTCATCCCCTTTTTCAAGACGAAGAATTTAAGATATATGTATGTTTTAATTATTATTATTTTAAACGTGTTCCGCCTTTAGGCGCTACACAAAACGGGAGGATGCCCCATGGAGAACTTTTTAACAAAAACTAGCTCATATCCACGTGACACATGAGAAAACGATTGAAACGCCCATGCAGCCAGCCCGTCCGCCGAGACTCGAGCCTAGCCCGAACTAACAGTGTTCAGTGACTTTCGCCGCTCGTCACCGGTTAGCGATATTACATATTTATGCAACAAAAATACGCATTATCATAATTTTAGCATTTATAATTTACAGGAAGAACAGTAAAGATCACATTTATGGTAAATAGCATTACATATGGTCAGGGCCGGTACTAGGTATTGTGCCGCAATCTCTGCGAGTGCAATATCTGCGGGTCCTCAATTCTGCTGTCTGGCGCTATCTTAAATTGCCCTGCCTAGTACATCCCTATATTCTAAAAATTAGGCTATTTTAAATTTTGCTGCTCGATGTTTCTATCAATTCTAAAAGCTCCTAAATTCTACCGCACGGTTGCATCGGCTCTGGCGCCTGCCTTGCATATGGTTAATATAAAGGTTCGGCAATGAAGAAATTATATCTTTTCTAGATACGAACGGCACTAGTATAATTAGGAATGTATGAAATAACTAGGTAATGAGATAAAAAAAAGGGGGGAAATGGAAAAAGAAATTAAGCAGCACGCCTTTTAATGGCACAGAATCTTGGTGAAACGCATTAAAAATTCTTTACCTTGATTCACTACGTTTATGACGATGCATGTACTAAGTATAAGTAGCCTTCGCCAAACCCCTCTTATCACAAGAAGACAAATCTAAAGTAAATAAATAAATATGAAGCTCCAGCTTCCATTTTTGATTTTATCGTTGAAAGTTTCTGGAAATTTCGAAAAGTAAAATGCTTCGTACCTATTAGATGTTGAATACCACGTAAATATTTTTGCAGAATTTCTTCACTAAACATATGTTGCAGGCGAAAGTATTTAAACAAAAAGTATTTGATCAGGAATGATTTACAGTAATGGGTATATGTTTCTCTGCTAACTCATGCAAGTTTTAGTTTCACTAATAAACATTTGTTGTAAATTATTAAAATTTATGCTTGTCTACATTCGTTTAAAAAACTTCTTAAGAATCAGTTCGTCTAATGCCGTGTTTCCCAACGTGGGGCCCACGCCACACAAGGGGGCAATGTGACTGTCAAGGGGGGCAATTCGAAAATGGACTCGTCCAGAGTTTAAGGGGACAAAGGACGTTCTAAATATGTTTCATGAAGTCAAAATTTTTCGAAATTCCATTTTTTATTCCCCAAAATAAAGAAAAATGTAAATGATGTATACGTAAAAAAGTTTTTAAATTGCGGTGCATTTTAATTATTTTATAAAGGATTCTCGCTGTAAACATGGACATTTAAATGCTTTTAAAGGCATTTAAATAACTGACACATGGTGCTTTCCAGACGTTTCTCTCACATTTCAGCCAACGAATTTATTTTATTTTTTACTGTAGGAATGGCAACCGGTATATTATTCTTTCCTTGAATGGCAACAGCAGCTGCTTTCAGCTTTGTTTATATAGATCTTATGTTTCTTTCTTTCAGCCCTTAGTGAAATGAGGGGTGCAAGCAAGAAAAAAACGTTCCTCGGTATTCGGAGGCATATTTAAAATTTGGTTTCATACCCGGTCAACTTTTGTTTTTTATGCCAATAATGCCTGACCAATGAATTAATGAAACTAGGTCGTCTTGAGGCACATTTGAAGGCGAAACATAATGCTGATATTAATTCCGATTTGAATTATTTTCACACTTAAAGAAAATTTTTGAAAAAAGAGTAATTTTAAAATCTCTAATTACTGCTCATAATGCAACTGTTAATCGTGCTCTTGAGGCTATCAAATTTCATTACTCATCGTTTAAGCTGGGAAAAACCGTACTATAGGGGAGAATTGAATCAAACCATCAATATCAGCATTTAAAACTGTTCTAGAAAAAGATGACAAAGACGTTAAAGCTATGCCACTAAATAACAATACTGTTTTCAGAAGAAAGATTAAATGAGGATATTGAAATACAACTTGTTGAAAAGCTGAAAATAAGAAAGTTTTGGGTGCAAATGAATGAACCAACTTTGAGAGACAGTGAGGCCGTAATTGTAACTTATGTAATATATATTCATAAAGGGGATTTTGCCGACGAAATGTTCTTCTGTAAATCATTAGAAAGCATCACTACCTCCAAAGATATTTATAGTAAGCTACAAAATTACATAGATATAAAAATATACCAATAAAAAATATAATACATCTTATATTGCAGATGGTGCTCCTAATATGATGGTTGAAAAATAAAATAAAGCAGGGAATAAGAAAAAGGGTTGCTTCAACTTGATAAAAGATGAGAATCCAGAAATGCTTCTTGTGCATTGTGATATTCATAGAGGAAACCTGGTAGCTAAAAACAATTCGCCTGTTCTAAATGAAGTAGTAAATTCATTTATAAAGTGTATCAATGCTATTAAAGCTAGGGCCAAATGTGAACGTCTTTTAACGTTATTTTATGAAGAACAAAATGAAGACTATATGAGACTTGTACTTCACACTGAAGTAAGAAGGCTGTCAAAAGGGAACTGCTTGGAAAGATTTATGGAACTATTTGATACTCTTAGTTATTTTTTAAGCGACAAACCTGAAATGAAAAATCCGTTAATGGATTATAACAAGGCAATTGTGGGTTATTTAGCCGATATCTTTGAAAAATTAAATATATTAAATAAACAACTTCAAGGAGCAAATAAAACTTATGTCGATGCAAAAGGAAGATACTATATGTTTTCATTATCTTTGTTGAATTATGTCAGGCATATTCTATTTACCACAAAAATTTTGAAAGTCTCATTGGCTCCAAAAATGTGGCGTGACTACCGCTATTCTGATATGAATTACTCTTAAATTTTAAATTTTCTTATGCTGTTATTGATACCGCTATACTTGTTATCTGAAAATTTTATCGGCTGATTTGAAAGATTTTATAACTTAAAACAAATTGATTTCCCAACTTGGATGATGCAGCCAATGCTAGTGGATTTGGCTGATATTTCAAATATGCAGTAAAAAGAACTCGCAGAAATGCAAATTGATGAGTCAATGAAAACTTTATTTAATGTAAAAAGAGCGATGACATAACTTTGTGAGGAAACCAGAATCGGTTGGATATAATGAAACCAGGAGACTTGAGACTCAAGTTATCTAAATTGGAACCTGACATAAAATTTCTTTGCAGCAAGTATCAAGCGCAAGGACTTCGCTAAATTTAAATAATAAAAATTACTAATACTTAAAATGAAAAACTTTCACTAAAATGAGTTTTTTCTTGAATTTCAGTCCTCCATGTTTTTAAAGTTCACTTACTGTGTTTGCTCACAAAATTTCGTAGTCATTTCTTCCTAGAAGCTATCATTCAAGTTTCTTTCGAGAACATTTCAATTTTTAAATATTAAAAATTATGTATATGCTGGGGGGAGCTTAAAAAAGGTTGGGAAACACTGGTCTAATGCAAAGAATAAAAAAGAGAGGATTTGGGGGAAAAGCACTCGAAGACGACCTATGTAACGGAAGAGATATTTTTAATAGAGGAACTATTTTAAGACAAACTATTTTATTTCCAGGTTACACATGAGGAAAATCACTCAACTATTTGCCAGAATATAAATTGTGAATGTTGAGCAATTTGACCGCTCGGGCATTGATGAGCGAAAAAATTCTCAGAAATTTCAGAAGGGTGTATATGGTGTTGATTTGTACATCGTGAGAACATTTCTTAAACTTGTGAAAAAATTCTGATTCATCCTCACATGGAGGAAAGAATGATTCTATTCCTTTCTCTGTGCATCCTGCAACAGACAGACATTAGCGTCACAGAGTCAATGCCGGACCTTATAAAAACAGACTCACCCAAATGGGTTTTCTCCCTCGTCTGACGCAATCCCGGCTGTCCCCTTGACCACATCCGGAGGAATAGGGAAGACTTGCCAGAAACTTATGGTTGACTATTGCAGCGCGTATAATTGTAAAGAAAAAGCTGGTTGTAGCACCTAATTTTACAAGTAAGATTTTTTTTTTTTTTTTTTTTTTAAATTGAGATTGATTTTTAAAAATTTAGCATGTTTATCAAGCATAATTAACGTTCCAAATAATTCTAAAATTTATATGTTTTCAGGCCTGTATATTTTTTTAGATTTTCTTATGCTAAGCAAATTTGTAATTACTTCCTTGAGAAAATTATATTTTAAATCTAAACTAACAGGAAAATTCAAACAAATAATTGTCTATTGCAATTTTTATGCATTTTATGGGTGTAAATGAATTTTTGAAAGTTTTTCTTTAAATTTATAATTGTTCTGCTGCTTTTTTAGAATTATAGATTAATTTTAATTTTTAGTATTATAATTCATCAAAAATAAAAATATTTAAGAACGAAAAATATAATAGATCTAACAAATTCTCTTTTCTGTTGTCTCTAGATTTCCTGATAACCCTGAACTACGCTTTTAATGGAGTCAGGTTATACTAAAAAAAGTTTCAGGCCTACAAAGTATTTGTAGCTATGCCCGAAACATTTTTTAGAAGATGCATTTGAAGAAGGGTGACTAACAGGGGCGTAGCTAGAGGGGGGCAAGGGGGGACATCTGTCCCCGGGCGCAGCATCCAAGGGGCGCCAAACCGATATTACGAAATTTTAGAATTAAATGTTTTCCATCCTTGGCAAGCAGTAGGGGCGCGAAATCTTCAGTTGTCCCTGGGCGCTGAAAACCCTAGCTATGACTCTGATGACTAAGATGCAGAATTTAAAAAAAAAAAAAAAAAAAAAAATGCTATTCCATCAATTTTTGATTTTACGTGCCATGCTGGTCCGACAGGGAAAAAAAAAAAAAAAAAAAAAAAAAAAAAACATAAAGGGACTTGCAAATAGAAAAATCTTGACGGATAGTTTAACTGACAGGTAATGCTGTTCTGAAATGAATTACTCTTAAATTCATTAATATTTTTCACTAATTTGAATTAATCGTATTGATTTTAAATATTACGAAAAGAATGTAACCAGAATAGTATTACTTTACTAATATTATTAATTGAACATAGGTAATACGACGTGTTCGAATCCTGGTGAACTGGCTGACTGCGTGGTGGTTTTCCCTATGTGTAATGTGTATACGAGCAAGGTTGCCTCAATAAGTCCTTTATGAAGACATCCTTCCCCATTCGCAGATAGCCCTCGAGTTGTTTGCTTTAATCAAATTAACCTAATTTTTTATGATACAACATTTTTCACTTGTGTTTATTACATTATATATATATATATACTGATAATGGCTTTATACAGATTTTGACCATCCAACAGAAAAATGTGGAAGAGGAAGAAACAAATGATCATGATGATGATGTTATTGATCTTTGCAATTTAAGTTTATTTACAGCTAATGAAACATCTTATGTCGCTAATTTTGTTGTCAAAAGCTTAGCTTATAAAGTGAAATGTAATATCTGTTTTTAAGCTTTAATTTCAATAGAACCATATGATGGTTTGCTAAGTTTCAAAAATTATAAATCTGGATCTAAAGATTTGATTTCTCCTTCCAGTAATGTCCGAATGATCTGCAAAAATGCAGAAATAATTTTTAGGCAAACTGAAAAGGAGTGTAATTTAAATAAAAAATATTATGGATTTCATGACTCTAAAAGTCTTAAAGAGCGTAGGAACACATTCTCTCCAAGACCATATTTATGATGATGAGCCTGATGAAAATCACCTGATTAAATTAATTAAAGCAGTGATATTTCAATATTTAAAATTAGAACATTAGAATGAATCACGCAGCTGCATGTTACAATGAATTCAAAGAAAAAAAAATAAAAATAAAAGATAAGAAATTACAATAATTTTTATATACGCGTTATGTCATCTTAGATAAAGAACAAAGGAGGGCATAGCAGCGTAGAGATGTTTGTATGGCAGAAGTTAGGAAAATGAATGACGTAGTTGCTTGCGAAGCAGTATTTATACAAAGGTGCATAAGTACACGTAAGCTGTGATTGGTTAATTTTAGGTTTTAAGTCCTTTTTTTTTCAAGCAGCGTTATGTAACTTGGTCTCGAATTTGAGAGAACAGATAAATTTAGGTGGGAGAACACCAAATTTAGAATAGTTAATTTTGAGGTTGCCAATTATTTGGATTTGGATGCATAGCCATCGTATTTTATTTGCTATGCCCTCGTTGTTTTTTATCTATGATGACATAACGTGTATATAAAAATTATTGTAATTTCTAATGATAAAAAAGGTATATTTAAAGAAATGATTTTAATGGGCCTAAAAATAAAGATGGTGATTCGCCGAAATTAGTTTTGTGAACATCTTTCTCCCTGCCTTTTCTACTCAGACATCACGACTACGACTTAAAATTTCATTTGCATGAATGACGAAACACGAATTGAATGATTGAAGAGTTAGGTTTGGAGGCAACTTCCCCTTGATAAGTATGTCTCCTGCCTGCTCAACAGTCATTCACTTATGCATTTTTTAAAAAAATTTTAGATTAATTTTAATTTGCTAAATTGGTAAATTTATTTTCATGGTTTGGTTTTGCCCTTGATTTACTTATGCTATCTGAATTTAAATGATATTGTACATTAGTTCGAAAATTAAATCTTTATATGTTTGCACATTATTTTAACTTTAAATTTATAAGCAACTGCATACATATATGTGTGTGTGTGTATATTTATATAAATGGATATCAAAGGTAATGTGTGATCCAACTCATCAGCAAGAAGTCTACCAATTAATGTAAAGATATAATGTTCTTTTGCAAATATTTGAAATAAAATGTGAAGTAAGCGAACTTTTCAATGTTAGTAACAAATATCTTAAACTGTTTACTTTAATACGTGTATAGTATTTACGTATGTATATTTACTTTTTTAATCTGTATGTATGTAAAATTACAGAATTACTTTAGACGCAGTGATAAAATTTAAGATTAATTGTCAAAAATTTTATTACAGTTTGTGATTGAAAAATGGTTTGCAAGTATGCAAAAGTATTGTGCAACAAAAGTGTTTTAAAATAATGACAAATCTCAAATAGAATTCTCATCTTCGCTTTCTACTCGAAACGAAAGTAAGATTATTTAAAATGAAATACAGAATGTCATTTCAAATTATTCCCCAATAATAACTTATATCATACTCTAACTTATTCTGATTTCTAAATTAAAGCATTGTAGGATTAGCATAATAATCTGCAAAGAATTTTATTTCATAATACATCACAGTGATAAGCCCTTTTAACAACTTAATAATTTTATAGATTTATTCTAATGTTAAAAATTGTATTTATGTATAATAATTAATTGTGTTAGTATTTTATAGTTATTTTTTATAATATATTTCTAGTTCTGCATAAGATTTTCTTATTTACTGTGAATTAATTTTATTTTTAATTACATTCAGAAATTTCTATGTTCTGAATTTTATGAATTATTAATATTGTCATAAACGATCATCTTGTAATATTATAATAATTTTAAAATCAGAAACAATAAGTAAAACAATCCTTGTTTTGTATAAACATTTGAAATGGTAAATATTTGCAACCACTGCTTGAAAATGTTTATAATTTTTTAAAAAAAATTATTAGATCTTGCTTAATTTTACCTTATTTGTTTCAAAGCATAATATACTATTAATCTTATTTAATTTTACTTTATTTGTACACAAAAGTAAGTTCATATATTTTGTACTTAGAGTTTTTACCGTTTTACCGTTTACCGTGAAAAATTGAGCGAAATGCAGTAAAAAGTGGTTTCATGAGATGAATTAAATCCTATTTGCAAAAACTGTGATTTTTCATAATCTCATCCCTTGTACAAGGTATCACTTTTAATAATTTAAAAAACGCCGTAGGTTTCAATGTTAAAGTAAACTAAATCGTTCCTACTCCTCCTTCTGCACATGTTGGGTGACCCATTGGGTTTAGTCGATCTCTTACAAGGTCCATGGCGTCAATACATTGATGATGGCCGGTGCATTGACGACAATCATGTCCGCCCAAAGGCTCATGAGGATAGAGAGAAAAAAATTATCACGTAAAGGGTAGTCACGGAAAGCAGTATCTGTCAGTAAGCACTGCATTCAAGTTAGGTTTGCTTTCCTCTAAGCCCAGTTAATCCGGAGATGGAATTGCATCTATGTCCCAGATGTAGGTAAGTATCAAACCTGGGACAGAAATGCAAAAATGCAGAAGAATATTTAAGTAGGTATTGCAAGAAAGCAGCAATAAAATGACTGAAAAAAAGTACGTAGCGAGTAATCGTTATTAATTTTCGTCATTTTCTATTTAACTTGAATAAGAAATCAGGAAAAAGTCAGTAGTAGAACAAATAAACCATTTCACGAGAATAATAAGAAATTGAAATTCTGCAGCCATGATGAAAATATTACGCGTTAAATTCAAGAAACACGTTTTTCAACAAACTTCCATAAAAAACTGTTTAAGGTCGCATAAAAAGTAGCCAAACCCTCGAGTTGTATATTATATAGAATTTCTATATAAAAATATATTAAATTACTGATCATGTAATAAAATAATCAATCAATAAAATTTTGAAATAATCTAAATAATGCAAGCTTCAATTTTCAATGTCAGATAAAGAAAGTAACAAGAAAATTAATCTCTCTCATCCTAGATAAATTGCAACTTGGAAATAAATATTAGGTTCAGTGGATTTTTTTCATTGAATCTTAGTTAAAAGTTTAATTGAATTTTTAGTTGAATTCTAACATAAATATCAATACATTCTGTGTCAACGATTATATTAGATTGTCTTCCACTGAGGAGCTGAAATGAATACTATCAGTACCTTAATATTTTTACATGTTTTTTCAATGATAATCAGTAAGTTCTTTCCTTAATGAAAACTATCTTTGTACGATACACAGATTTGATGTAAATGCCCTAAAGACCGTCCACTAGATTCATATGAAAACTGAGGGAAGGCCATTACAGAACACGGATTTCCTGTTTTAACCTTGCTTTTTGTATAACAATTTCAGACATTTAGCAAATTAAGCATGTTTAAATCCTATGTAAACAGTGCCATCATAAAATAACCAGCTTAGAGAAAAAACAAATCAAATGACCAAAAAAAAATTTTAGCAAGCTCATTGAGAACTAAAAGGAAAAGGAAGTGAGAAAAGCATCCCCAAACCAATAAAATGCTGGAACTATAGATATGTTTAACATATTGAACAATGTCTTGAAGCTCAAAATGTAAATTACATTAAAAAATTTCCTGCACCAAAAGTTTAGTTTTACGCAGTAATTTCAAAACCGTGTAAAGAATAAAAGATAATATTTTGAAACATAAACGAAAATGGCAGAAGATATTATTTCAGTTTAACTGGTTTTATAAAATATACATACATTTCATATGATTTTAATCAACATACACATATAAATAACACAATACATTACAAAGATTGCATTTAGGTATTTGCCTTTTCGTATACTATAATATTAAACTTTGAATTTGCCTATTCCATTTTATTTGTTTTTCTGAATGTAATCATTAAATAAAATATGGTTTCGAAGCTCACTATTAGTTGCAGAATATCTTCATTCTCTTTTTTCTGTTATTAGGCAAACCTTTAGCATTTTACTAAAGTTCTGCGTCATCATCATTTAAGGTGTGTTACTTATTACTGTTTTGAAACAGTAATGCAGATCAAGCACCAAATCATTAGAAATAACGAAATAAGTAACCAAGAGCATCTTTCGAATGTAATTTAAGGCAAATGCAAGTTAAATTGAAATATCTTTGATAATATTAAATTGGAATACCATTTTCGGTTCTGATATTTGGAAATATAAGTTTATCGAGTAGTAGAAACCGGCTTGGTAATGAGTCATTATTTTGTCTTCTGCTAAAAATTTTCCGTTTCATCCTGTCTGTCATTTCGATAACTTACACTGATGATTTCATGTTTTTCTTCTCGCTTCATATCTTCTACGAGAAACATTAGTCCTTCAGCGAACCAACAATTTTTTTTTTAATTTTGTAAAACAAAATTCGTTTTCATAATTATCTTTAACAATTAAGGTTGCTCTCGGTAAATTAGCGCATGGTGACTATGTTTGATTTCGATAAATTTGTTTCCCCCCCCCCGAAAATAGTACACAGACCAGACCAACGTAAAAAATCTGATGTGGGCACCACATATGACTTCCTTGTACAGCTTATTAAATTATACTCATTTTTTCCTGCATTTGATTTAAACTTATTTCTTCGAATTTCATTAGAGATATATTTCTCATTCAATTAATTCAGTTTTGACTTTGCGGCAAAGAAAAATTTATCAAAACTCAAGGCATCTTCATTAAAAATTGTAAAACACAAAAAAAAACCAAATACAATTAAAACAGATACAAAAATTAATTTTTTTCAATTAAAATCAGAGTTTGTACGTAAAAAGAGGCCGGCGAACAGGAAGACACATTTTGCGGTGTAAAATTGAAAGTGTACTTTTGGCTCCACCCAACAAAAAGACACTAAAGTCGGTGCACAAACTGACTTAATTCACATTTCTACTAAGAGTTTCATATGTAAACAAATGTAGGCTTCGTTAGGCGTAATACCACTTAAACAACTTTTAAACTGTTGATACTTCTACAATAACTATTGCATGCAGATTAATTAAAGGCATAAAATCCTTAACTGGAACATAACAAAACATAATTCAATCCCTTTCGAGGAAAAATGCACCATTTACCAACATATAAGAATAAAATAATAATAAAAAAAAAATAAAAAAAAAAACTGAGAGCCGGTTAACATAGTACAATATATATATATATATATGCAAAATAAGTATATATATATATATATATATATATATATATATACTTATTTTGCAGCAATTGCGCAAGTAATAGTGACTTGTTTCCGCACTAAATGAATTTAAGATCATACAACATTTGATATATATATATATATATATATACTCTGTTATATTCTCTGTTACACCTGTTGGATTATATATATATATATAAATAAACCTACAGGTGTTGGTATATATATATATACCTACATGTGTTATATATGTTTGGTGCGGCCTATTGCAACCAAAACGTGAGTTGCACAACTGCATGCTATAGCAATTCCATACACAAAATTTCAACGTTCTAAGTCTACTCGTTTTTGAGTTATGCCAAATAAATACATACGTACGTACGGATATCGCGAAAAAAATCTCTTCTGAATCCACTGTAAATCGATTTTATAATGTGTTTATAGTAGTCCTTTAAAATAAAGGACCATTAAAAATAGTCTTTATTCCGCCAGTACTTACAGATATCACTCAAAAACAATGCTCAAATGGGTTCGAGAATGCAATGTCAGAATGGATAAAATATGGTAGGTCAGAATGGTTAAAATATGGTAGCCGAAATTTTTCGAAATTACAGTGCTTCCTTTACTTCATATAAGGAAGTAAAAAGTGTATTGAAAATAATGATAAGCGATCAAAAATTTGATTTCACACCTCATTTCTATATAGTTTTAAAATTTCTTGACAAAGAATGATATGCTACTTAAATTGGTATGTGCAAAAGCAAATAGCCGATCTTCAAGACATGCTGTATATCACTTCTATAACAATATTTTATTCCAGATATAAGAAAATAATAAAAATGGCAGGAGAAGTGTTTTCGGATTTCCGCAATAAAGTCGGAAAAGAGTGCTTGTGAAAACTGTTCGAGCAGCATCAGTCACATCTTTATTCACTCGGCGTGCCTATTGATAAGTGAAGCTGCACCCCTTCTGTACTGTCTAGAGGCAATTTGAAAAGAAAGGGCCCATGAAGCTTTTTCATCGCTTGCAAATGAATAGCGAGCATCGTCGGCATGGTTTTGTAGCAACGGCTACTTCAATTGAGGCAGATTCAGGATAACTACCCAGAAAAAATATTCTGTATCAACTTTTACTAGGAAAGAAAATAGTGTTTTTAGAAGTTCGGTAAAAGTAATTGCAATTGCAGTTACAAATATGAAGTAATTGTAATTCGATTATAAAATCATATTTCCATTGTAACTGTAATTAGATCATGCAATTAATTTGTAACTACAAGTACAATGTAATGTATTTGTGCAATCATAATTACAATATAATTGTAGTTATAGCATAACTGAAATTAAATCATATCAAAGTATAAAGTTACACTGTAATTATAATAATCCTGAAATTACCGTCTGATAATTACAATTACAGCGTATTTACGACTAAAATGTAATTGAGATTACACCTTACTATAATTGTAATCATAATTAAAATTTTACAGTAGAACCCAGTTTATCTGAATTAAAAATTGGCGAGCCGTTTTGAATAATAAATTGTTGGGACAACCCAATAGGATGGTCGCTTGTGTAGAAAGATTATTCTTCTCCATTTAAAATCATCTTGCGTAACTGCTACTATAGTTTTGTAACAGCTAAAAAAAATACGAGCTAGTCTTTTATAAAATATTACACGTATTTTCTATAAATAAGTAAAAGAAATATAATTAAAACGAAATGCATATTCAGGAATTATTCTCAGCTGTTCAGGTAAGTGTAACTTTGATAAGCAGATGCCCGTACGCATAAATTTCGCCGAATAGAAGTCAGCTGGTGCACCAGCACCATTGTCTTTATGCCTAGTGTCACCAAAAGTCAACTTTCAATTTTGTGCACCGAAAATTATTTCTTTTTGCCTGCTCGCCGAATTCCTTGCTTTTGCGTAGAAGCTCTCTTTTTAATTGTAAATTAGCCGGCAAGGGCTGCAGCTAAAGCAAAATTTATAAGTTCCATGTACCTTTGAAAAGCAAATGTATAAAAACATTTCATTATGAATGAATGAAAGTTCATTCTATCCAAGCAACAACCAATTCGTAAATAATATTTTTATTACCAAACCAGGGAACAAAATCTTTTGACACTTCAGGTTAATACGTATGACGTCATGATTTAAATTTCATGTAATATAACAGCATTTTCTCAATGTTAATAAAAGCATTAACGTGGCAATAACATATCATGTCAGTTACACTAACCTGAAACAAAAAAATTGCAAACAGCGGCTATTTATTTAAAATGCTGACATTAACGAAAAATATTTCGACATACGATGGCGTCACAAAATGGCGTCAATTCTTTCTTCAGCGTTAGAATATGACTTTATATAATAACAAAATGTTTAATATTTGGCAATGCTAGTTTTATTTCATATTTTGTAAAACTTACAAATTTTTGATTAACAAACTCTACGATTTAAAAGTAAGCAGTAGCAACGCTTTCGGAATAAAGCATAAAGCCATTTCATCTCTAACGCGCGAGACTGTTGCCACTCGGAAAAATGAGAGCGAAAATTAGTGTTTTAAGCGTTTTTAATTAATATCTCGTCTGATTAAAGTCGTACGAAGACAAGAATAGTCGAAATGGCTACCCACGAATTTTTGAAATCCGGAGTAATATATTAAATGTTAGGCACTGCTAATTTTGCTAATTTTATTTCATATTTTGTAAAACGTGCAATTTTTTTATTTTCAAACTCTACGATTCGAAAGCGAGCAGTGGTGAAATTTTTCGAAATAAAGCAGATTTTTATCTCCGGCATGCAAGACTATTGCCACTCGGAAAAATAAGGGCGAAAATTAGCGTTTTCAGAGTTTTTAATTAATATCTCTGATAATCGTTCGAAGATGAGAATGGCCGAAATGGCTTTCCATGAATTTTTGGAATCCGAAGGCTACCTCCCCGTCATTCCGGAGTAAATAATGCCACAAACAGACAGATGCGCATAGATTTTAATGGTATAGATACTGTTTTTTTTTTAATTTATATATATATATATATATATATATATATATATATATAATTTTTTTAACTGGTTTTTAGGAAACTGGTGTTTTAGAATTTTCTACATTTTACAATTTTTAATGAAGATTGAGTTTTTGTGTATTTTTGCCTTCTTTGAAATGCGAACTGAATTGATTGAATTAGAAATATTTCTCTAATGAAACTCGAAGAAATACGTTTAAATGGAATGTAGCAAAAAATGAGTATAATTTAATAATTTAATAGGCCATGTGGTGTCCACATCAGATGTATTTTCATTACATTTGCAATCGCTAATTAGATGGCATTCTCTATAAAGAGCTTTTTAGATACTTTATTCAATAAAATTTTGAAAATTCAACACAAGTGACATTAATATAAAATAAGTCTGATTTGCACATCTCCAGAATTTGCCATCATTAAGCTTTCTTGACATATTTCTGAGATTTATTGGCTTGAAAACTGTGTTAAGAATAGGACATTAGATGGACAAATATGTCCTTGAAAGTGTCTTAATTCTCTTTCTGATAGAATTTCACTCTCATCTAAACTCATCTCAAAAGAGCTTCCATTTTCGCATTAGGTATAAATTTTCTGTCTGTGATATGAGCGTTGTCGGCTGGAATTATATTTTTTAATCATACCGATCATTGTGATCCGGATGAAATAAAATGTAAAAAAAATATAAAAAAAAAAAAAAGAAAGAAAGAAAGGTTTCAGATTTTAAATTTAATTCTTGAAACTATAAGAAAGGAAAAAAATTTCGATTTCATTTGAACTGATAAAATTCATTTGGTATATTAATTAAGACTAGTAGGTGTGCCTTTATGAAAGACTCTAAAGGAAAATATCATGCAATAAAATTGCACTTTAAGGAAGCCATCAAAATGCCTAAACGATTGGCCCATTTCTGGAGAAACGCAAAAACCAGGACAAAATTACTATCGTTTCTTATACAGTTCCTGAAAAACTAGTAGATCTAAGTGGTAGAAATTACCGGGGGAAAAAAAATCTGAAAGTTTTCAAATTTTAAATTACGTCCAAAGGGGCGTTGTTTTTAACATTTTGTGTGTTACCTTTATTTTTTAAATATCATGTTCTTCGCACTTAAACCATAAAATTTAGTTCAAGAGCAATATCCGAAAATAATTTTAAATTGAGCATTTCTTTAGAATTTCCGATACATAATCTCATGCGCTAGAGATAATTTTGTTTTCCTTTTTTTTTTTTTTTTTTTTTTTTTCTTTACAACGTTGCCATTGCTCGGTTTGAAATCCTTGACTTTGTTAATCAAAAATTCGTTAAAGTTTTACAAAATATGAAACCGATAATAAAACAAATCAAATTTGTGCTTCTAGACGCCCATATTTGCAGCATGGTTATGTCATTCAAAATTGGATGGCTCTAGGTACCATTGTTTTATCACAATGCGAGAAACATACATACATTTATGCAGATTCTTCTTTATTTAATTTTTTCGAATATAATACAGGGCGATAATATTTGGTGGCAACAGTTTGAGAAGTGAAACGGACATTCAGAGTGATTCGACGCAAAATCACAAAATGAAAACAATAGTTTCTCAGAGACAAAGCCCCTTTGGACTAAAAAACTGAAATCTTCCAGATTTTATATTATGCTCAAAGGAGTGTTTTTTAAACGTTTTGTGTGTTACCTTTATTTATTACATATCATGTTCTTTGCACTTTAATCATAAAATTCAATTCAACAGCAATATCGAAAAATAATTTTAAAAGAGCATATATTTGGAATTTCCGATACACAGTCTCACGCCCTGAAGATAAAGATGTTTTCTTTTTCCGTACAGTGTTATCATTGCTAGTTTTGAAATCGTTGAATTTGTTAATCAAAAATTCGTTAAAGTGTTACAAAATATGAAATCGATAATAAAACAAATTCCAAATTAGGGGTTCCCGATGCCCATATTCGGTGGAGGATTACGTTATTCAAAATTGCATGGCTCTAGGTACCGTTGTTTTATCCCAATTCGAGAAACATACTTACATTTATGCAGATTCTTCATTATTTAAGTTCTTTAACTAGAACACAAGGCGATAATATTTTTTGGTAACAGTTTAAAAAGTGAAACGGACATTTAAAGTTTTCGAAGCAAAATGCCAAAACAAAATTATAATAACCCTTTTGGGCTAATAATAACGAAATATTTTATTAAATCCTAATGTGTCGAATTTAAGATTTAGGTAAATTATTTCATTATTATTTTCAGTTTATTTCGCACTGATGAAATTAAAAGAGAAAACTATATTCAACCTTATATTTTAATGATTCTCAGTTCGGATTTACTCCTCGGAAGTCCGCTGAAGACGCCATTATTCGCCTTTGTAATATCTTGCAGTGTGCAAAGAAAATGAAGTATACTACATTCCTTATTTTCCTGGATTTCAAAGGAGCTTTTGATAATGCTTGGTGGCCATCTATCTTAAAAATTTTAAAAGATGCTGGTATACCACATAATATCTATAACTTTCTTAAAAGCTTCTTGAACGAGAGGACTGCTGAGCTTCAGCTTGGGAACGAAGCTAAGGTTTATTCTCTAGAAAAAGGCTGTCCTCAAGGCTCTGTATCCGGACCTACTCTTTGGAACATAATCATAAATGATCTTTTAAGTCATCTCGACGGTTGTTTAAAAATTGCGTTTGCAGACGACTTACTATTAATTTTCCAAGGAAGGATTTTGAATAACATTCTTTTGAGAGCACAAGAAGTTCTAGATTTTGTCTCCAGTTGGGTGATTTCTCATAAACTCACTTTCAATCCTTCAAAAAGTAAAGCTATGCTTGTTCCCAGTACGTTTGATGAACAAAATATTGCTTCTTTGATGCTGGATAATTCTCCGTTGGAATTTGTAGAAAATGTTAAATATCTTGGTGTCCAAAAATTAACATGGAAAAAGCACATTGAATTCCTTTCTGCTAAATGTGAAAAAATTATTAATGGCTTTCACCGAATTGCCAAAAATACTTTTGGAGTAAGCTACGATGTTAAGAAACTCATGTATAAGCAGTGTATTGTACCTTTCATTTCATACGGCTGTCGTGCTTGGGGACATGTTCTTGCCAAGAAGGTTAACAAAAGAAATTTAAGAAAGATTCAACGGAGAATTCTTTTTCGTATTATTAGTGGTTATAGAACCTTAAGCTATGAGGCTACTTTTGTTCTTGCAGGAGTTCCGCCTATTGATTTTGAAATTGCATATAAGAATAATATTTTTGAGTCATTGGCAACTCATGCTTCGGAAGACTGTATTAATGGAATTGTCCCCTTCACTGAACTTCCTCATCCCGCTTCTTTAGAACCCATAAATTTCTGCGATTATAAAGAGACTGATGAAATAAGTTTTCATATGGTTTTCTTTACAGATGGCAGCAAGATGAACAACAAGGTTGGCCTTGCATTTGTTCTTTTTGAAGGCCATTCCGAGATTTGTTTTCTTAGACACCGTATACGGAATGAATGTACAGTTTTTCAAGCAGAACTTCTGTGCATTTATCTTGCCGTCAAATGGATCCAGGATCATGGGACAACATCCTCAAAGTACCTTATTTGTTCTGAATCTCTTTCTTCTCTTCAACTTTTGAACAGTATTACCAGCTGCGATAAATTAGTTATCGAAACCCTAGTAACTGTCAGTTCACTTAGAATTAGAGGTATTGATATCTGCTTTGCTTATGTGCGTGCTCATCATGGTTTCTACGGAAATGAAAGAGCTGATTTCTTAGCTAAAGATGCCTTAAATTTACCCATTGATATCAACATTAGCATTCCAAAGAGTTATTGGAAGTCCTTTCATTATAAAAAGCTTTTAGCTATGTGGAATGAGGAATACATTTCATCTTGTAATGCGGAAGTCACCAAAAAGTTCCTTCCTTCTATTTACCATAGACTGAATTCCGAGTCTTTCCTCTCGTTAAACTTTAAAGTGTCTCAGTTTTTATCTGGTCACGGTAAATTTGCAAGTTATCTGTTTCGTTTTAATCTACGATCAAACAATTTATGTGAATGTTCAAAAAGAGTTCCTCAGGATGTGGAACATTTGATTTTCTCGTGCCCTACATTTGATGGCCCTAGATTATGCTTACAGAACGATTTGAAAATGTTCGGAGTGACTTGGTCAGTGAACTTATCTGTTTTCGTGAAGTCCAGACTGCTGTTCTCTGCTTTTGTTCTTTTGTTCGCTTTATTTATGCATGTAATTTTTAATGTTTATTTATACATGTAACCTTTAATGTTCTAGTTAACTTACTTCTCTAAGTCCCGTGTTGTACATATGTGGTGCACGGGGAGTCTGTATGTTCTCAAAGAAAAAAAAAACCTTATATTTTAATCTAGACTTAAATTTACTGCTTTTTACAAAGTGAGTGTTAAAAAGGGAAAATGTGTGCTTTGTGCTTTGACTAAAATACAACCTATAGTAGAGTTAAAATTGATTTGGCCTATTAAATACAACTTCTACTGTACTCAAGGTGAAGTATAAGTTCATATGTCTCTCTCACATTATATTTATTGGTTATTATTGGAAAAGTGTATTTTCTATGGATAATGTATTTGCATTTGATTATGGCAAAGTACTGGAGAGCTATTTGCCTAAGCGGAGAGAGGCCTACGTGGAGGACTTTCTAAGGGGAACTGGTTCATATACAAGTTAAACATGAGGAAAACACGAAAATGTGTATAATTCGCCGGGATTTCGAACCCTAGACCGAATTGCCAGTGTTCAGCGACTTTACCCCTCAGCCGCTGTACTATCGGAGAGAAAAAAAGCGTTAGTTCTGAAGATAAATATGCTAAAGCATGAAACATTTATAAAAATGCATGCAGTAATCATCTTTTTCTAATCAAAACTCATTTTATCATCTTTCGCTCTGCACCCCTAAATACGCATTTTCTATGCCTAAAGTCTTTTCACTGTAGGCTGGTTTTAACATTTAATTTTTTTACTTTAATTCACGTGATATGCCCTAAAATATTTCGGGATCATGTTCATTTTATCTCTTGTCGATGAAACCAGAAGATGAATGTGATATTCAATGTTTTGGTGTCTAAAACTTAGATTTACTGGTGTTGGTAGATGAAGGCTAAAGGGAAAATAGATCTTAATTAAAAGATTTTTGTAAGTTGATTAGGTTTTCTCATTACTGTTACTGTCAAAGTAAGGTAGGAATTCATATATTTAATTTTTACATTGTTATTATTTTTCGTAATGAAGAAATGCTTGCCATTGACTAAAAATTTGGCAACAAATTTATCATTGAAGACGAAAGTATTATTAGTAATAGTCTCCCAGACTTGATAAATGAGTGTCCTACCAGACGCATAAAGTTCTAGATTATTCTAATTGTCTGAAGTTCGGTGTTTGCACTAGGCGCCAATGACCCGAGAGTGACCACTATCGGAAGATCTGCTGGCCACCGCATAGAAGCTCCTTTTATTTTGCAAGACGAATATCTACCTCATCGAGAACTTCTAAGGAGCCATTTTCTTCTTCAGTCACATCTTTAGCACACCGTACCACCCACACAGCAATACAATATGCTAATAAACATTCTGCGACCAGCCTTGTTACCAGTTTTTTCGTCAAAATTCGATAATTCAATCTAGATGAGATTTTATTTTCATTTGTGAAATTTTGCATATTTAAGCATTTTCCAATTGCTAATATGGTTCTGAATATGCAAAATTAAATATTTTGACATCTTGAAGAAAGATTATGAAAAGCTAACTTCAAACTGGTCAATATAATGATAATCAACAACGCTGATAACAATTATTGTTATTAAAGTTGCTAATTAAATATCCTGCAATTAAAAATATCCTGCAATAAAATTTTTTTTCAACCCCTTTGACGTTTCCCCTACTCATGCTTTTGACAAAGATAAAAAAAATAAATAAAATATTTTTTAAATGTTAAAATTTTGCATATATATATATGTGTGTGTGTGTGTGAGTGTGCAGTATCCCAATACTATTTCCGCGCAATATACTGACGAAAACATAGATCAATTATAGATAAGAAATAGGAAATTTAGAACCAAATCCTCAAAGACATGAAAGAAAGGAAATCAAAATCAGCAAAATCAAAATTCCCTGTTAATATGTAAAAATCAACTGATAGTTACCAAATCAGAAGAATTATAATTACGGAAAACACAAAAATTACAAAAAAAAAAAAAAAAAAAAATTATGTAATTATCATGACGACTTAGAGGAATGCAATCAAAATCTGATTCAACGTTATCAAGAGGAGGTAGATCAGATTCGACTGAACCCCTTCCCATTGGAAAACCACTGCGTTTCTATTAATCCAAAACTGGCAGATGAACCATTCTAAAGTATTTAATTAGGAGAGTTCACCCAGAAATTTTTAATTCCTCCTCGACGCAGTGGCAATCCGTTAAAGAAACATGCAAAACAAATCCATATGTAAAAACATTCCAATGCCAAATAAAGTAAAAGAAATTAATTAGGCACTTTTATTGAATTTAATATTGAAATTAAAATGTAGTAATATGAAATACTTAGAAATAAACAGAGAACATTGAAATCATAACTACTCATAGCGAAATAAAGACGAATAAAGCGAGATTCAAAAATAAACACTTAGGGTTGCCAATTTGGCTTAGCGAAACAAATTGGCGATGGCAAGTTAGAATTATCCCAAACAGTGAATTAAAAGCTTGTGAGAAATTTTCAAATTTTTTAGATTTGGAATGTATAAAAGTAAACTAAGAAAAAGAAGAAAAGAAACAAAGGATGACGACTTAGAATTGAGTAGGCCTGATTGCTCTGATAATAAAAGTAAAGTTAAGAAAAATCGTACAGTAAATATACAAAGATATACTATAAAATTCCTTAAAACATCCTTCTTTATCCTTCTTTGTTTGAGCTTTAAGATAAAAAATTCATACCTTTAAAAAATTTTATAGTGTGTAGACTACTCCAACTTTTTTTATAAAACTGTTAATGAAGTTAATTGGAGCTTCATTTTCTTGTAAAATCTTAACAAATTCATGTTGTTCAATTTCTGAACAAACATCTTTAATTTTGGTAATTTGATTAAAAATTGTATTTGCTTTTACATTTTTAGATATGTTGGTGTTCCAATTTATAAGTTTTATTGTAGAAAAATTAAATTCGCTTCTTTTATCAAATAGTCTTTAAGATTATGAATGCTAAGATCCAGATAATCTATAACTAATTAATTGTTATTGATTTTATTAAGTTTTAGACAGTTGGAATGATGCTAATTTCAATAATATTATTATTGTTGAATGAAATAATATCAATATATCTGAAAGTGTGTTCAAATTTATTGAAATCATCATCTGAAAGGTTTTTAGAAATTTATATTCTTTAGAAAAAAAGTAGAGATTACATAAGTGAGTTGAATAAGAACTTCCCATTGGAATACTATTTGTTTGTAGGTAAAGAATATTTGCATGCTTTATATAATTATTGAAAAGGGAGATATTCTCTTTCCATTTTTCCAAATCCAGAATATTAAGCATTTCAGGGAAATAAAAATTGCCAGCTCAAGAAAGATTTTCGTAGATTTCTTTAAGTGGGAGAGACTTAAATAAATCTACGAATCCCCTACGCACGCAACACTTTTTGGTGTCAGAAGTGGGATTGAATGCCAGTAACAAGAACGATGGAGGAGCAGTTAAGACAGCTTGTCGCAGTCTCTCCTGCATTTAAAGAAGAGAAGAAAGATTTTGTTAAAAAAAATATGAAAGCCGTTCGAGAAGAGATGCAAGCTAGTCAAATGACTTTTAAAGAAAGATGAACTTTGCTCAGGAATCTGTTAAAGGAGAGACTAAAACTATTCAGGAATCTATTAGAAAAGAGATGAAGGCTGTTCAAGAAAAGATTGAAGCGGGTCAAGAGGAAATGAAAAGAGAAATTACCTGCGTAACACATACAAATTCGATGCTATGGGAGGCAGAATAGACACAGTCGAAAATAAGGTTAGAGAAATAGGAAGAAAGAGTTTCTTCTGTCAAAGAACAAATAGAAGGAACAGTTTCTGCCATCCAACAACAAATTAATGACAGGGTTCATGCTACTGTTGCCGAAGAAGCTGACACTGTAAAGAAGTGCATAGTGACAGCAAAGAACAATTCTGAAGGTTTTAACTTTCTAGCGATGCCTTCTGGTCCCTTTCGGAAGTTATCTAATTGATTGTTAAAAGCTATCTAATTGATTGTTAATTTCTGAAGCTATCTAATTGATTGTCTAATTGATTGTTAAATTATCTAATTGATTGATGATATGATGGAAAGACCTCTTGGCAAGTATATGAGACACAATTTTCTTTAGTGGCGGATGCAAATGGATGGGATTCTAAGCTAAGGGCTGTCATCTCCCCGCTTCCCTGAGAGCAGACACTGTGGATATTCTTATTCTTCAAACTCTTCCAGCAAACCAGAGACTTCCACAAAAGTGGTGACTCGTACCTTCCATTTATAAAATGTGACTGTGTTTCGAATTCTGTAATATTATCCGAGATTTTCTGGTTTCCATTCGCAAAAAAATAGGATTCAGAAGTCCACAAACATCTCAAATCATTTTCTACCGAAGAACATGCAATCTTCAAACAGGAAGTAGAATTATGCGGACGATTTTCCGGAATCTGCCCTGTGATAGTATCACCGATTAATGTCTGTTCAATATATATGTTTTTATTTATTTTGTTAACTTCCCCGATTAGCGTCGAATACATAAAATCGGCGCCCAGGAATACTTGGACTGATCTGTTGTCTTGTAATGCCTCAGGAATTTCATAGCCGTGTTGAGTTAAATCTTTCAATAATTCACGTTTGATATTAGAATACATATAAACTCCGCTGATTTCATCAGTTACGAAAGCTTAAATATCTATGCTAGAGCAAGGAGGATTATATTAACGACTTCAAAATCCTCTAAGAGTTATATTAACGACTTCAAAATCCTTCTCTTAAGGGTTGCGTTTTGCGAAAGTATAAATTAAAAGCATTTCTTTCTTTAAGGGTTGCACATTTAAAGCCCTTACTAAATCTTTTCGAATAAATGACTTCTGGGAGCCCGAAACAAATAACATCAACGCACTTAATCGTTCAGACTTACACTCTTTTGCAAAAAAATCGAAGCACCATGAAGGAAGTTTTTGTTTTTGATGAAATTGAATATGTGTATAGCTCATACACAGATAATGAAATGTTTAAAAAAGCAAGGTCATAGTACCTGTTCACGGCTCACAATCAACCACTGAATGTTCAAATTAGTAGTTGATCGAACCGCCCCTGGCTGCAATGCATACTTGAATTCGTCGAGGCAAGGAGTGGTAGAGTTTCCTAATGTCATCCTGCGACGCATTCTGCCAGGCATTCATCAGTTGTCGCTACAGATCTGCGATATTTGTGGTGCCCCATTCTGGCGGCCTACCATGTCCCAGAAATGTCGATTGATGAAAGGTCTGGTGACCTTTCTGGCCAAAGAAGATTATCAACCGCACGGAGACAGTCCAGAGATATGCGAGCGGTATGTGGCTTGACATTATCGTGTTGGTAAATGGCTCCAGGATGACGTGCCATGAAGGGTAATGCAACCGGCCGCAGGATGGTGTCAACATATCGTTGAGATGTTAAAGATGTACGGAGGATGACTAAAGATGAACTGCTGTCATCAGTTGTCGCTCCAGATCTGCGATATTTGTGGTGCCCCATTCTGGCGGCCTACCATGTCCCAGACATGTCGATTGATGAAAGGTCTATTGACCTTTCTGGCCAAAGAAGATTATCAACCGCACGGAGACAGTCCAGAGATATGCGAGCGGTATGTGGCCTGACATTATCGTGTTGGTAAATGGCTCCAGGATAACGTGCCATGATGGGTAATGCAACCGGCCGCAGGATGGTATCAACATATCGTTGAGATGTTAAAGATGTAAGGAAGATGACTAAAGATGAACTGCTGTCATACGAAATAGTGCCCCACATCATCACACCAAGGGTTATGGCTGTATGCATTTGTAAAACAAAGGCTGATTGGGACCGCTGGCCCAGTCCTCTCCAGACATGAACACGGTGGTCATCTGCTTCAAGAGTGAAGTGGGATTCATCGCTGAACACTATACGATGCCAGTCTGATGGAAGCCATGATGATAGGCTGCGACACCACTCCAGACGACTCCGCCGATATTGTGGGGTCAAAGGCAAACGTTTTAAAGAACTCTGTGAGCGTAACCCCACCTCAGACAAGCGCCGTGAGATGGTGGACGGTACCACAGGACTTGTAGTGCGTAACGTTGTGGCTGTAGTGCGTTGAACAATCGCCAATGACACCGTTGGGGCGGTTCGGGCCTGGCGAACAGTCATCCTATCTTGCCTGGAATTTGTGCTCCTTGGCCTTACAGAGCCTTCATTTCGTCGGCAATTCCTTGTAAGAACCATTGCTGCTAACATGTTTGCACAGCCAACATTTGTACGCTGCAGGTGGCGGCATATTGTTCGGTATGACCACCCAGCTTCACGCAACACTACAATGCGACCACGTTCGAAGTCGTTTAGTTGTCTGTAAGGTCTTCGATAACGTCGTAATGGCATCTTTAGTTGCTTCTTTACGAAACTACAATAGCAGCAACAAAGAAAAGATAAATTTTCCGCCTCTGTTACTGGTTTTATACTTTGCGAATTGCGCGCTATGATCGCAATTCCTGTTCATTTGCCTTGAAACTTTTATCATTTGCATGTTCGATCAAGATGTTTTTGCATACCAAATTTCGTCACGATCGCAAAAGTCCTTCTTGGTGCCTCGATTTTTTTGCAAAAGAGTGTATTTTCCACTTGTACGCAAGCAGTCTGAAGTAAAGTAGTGTAATTTTGTACATAGTTTTAAGACTTAAATACAGAAGACATCACAGCTTGTTTATCAGAACTTTGAATAAGCTCGGCCTTTACTTGACAGTTTAATTTCCGATGTATGTTTATTCCTTGTTGTGGGGCAGAATAATGAATTATGCTGTAAACTCTGATAAATTTCCCAAGGTTCTATTTTTACTTTATATTGCGACATTAAATGTTTGTTAATCAAGCATTTATAACAACGTCCCTCTTTTTTTAGTTTGTATCGCTTTTGCTCATTGGTGAATGTTTTACACTTTCATCCGGAATGAGAATTAGAATTACAAAAGTTGAACTTCTTCACTACCGTATTTAATGCAGCTGATGTTGGAATATTGGTTTTAAATCTAGCCTGAGGTTAAAAGTGATCCTTTCCTTTTAAAGGTTCCCGTGTCTTTAAAGAAAGCCCAGAAACAGTTCTTGCAGCTTCCCTACATTCAATTTCAAGTTTGATAAAATACATTAGCTGATTTATATCACTAGCATTTTTAGTATCCTTCTTGCGATAAAATTCTATTACAAAATCCTGAGGTAATTGTTCTAATAAAATTGGTATTAGCAGATGAGCGTAATTTCCGGATGCAACTTCCAAGGAATTAAATTTTTTTTATACTAATTTCACTTTCATCATACAATTTTCGAAGTGCGAGGAGATTTGAAGAAAACTTAACTGGCTCAATTTCTAATAATTTATTCATGAAACAACTAATCAAGTGTTCTTGTTTACCGTATCGCTCCTTTAACAAATCCAAACAGGATTTATAATTTTCGTCTGTGAGCGCGAATCCCGAAACAATTTTGTAAGCTTTACCTGAAAGAAAAGATTTTAGATATATGAACTCGTCAACATTACTTAATGACTAATTAGAGTCAGATGCACTTGAGAAACTATTAAAATTCTTGAAATAAACTAGAATCGCCATTAAAAGTGGAAGTACGTCATTTAGCCAAATATATAGAAGATGATGTATTGCGAATATTCGAATTACAAACGTTAACATTTTGAGAAGATTTAAAATGTTCAATTTCATACCTTCTTAAGTTTGTCCTGATTTTGAGTTTAACATTACTTATAAATTCATTATACTCGAGTGAACTTTGAATTTCCGTTTCGAACATTGTACTATCCTGAATTACAGTGGCTCCCAAAAGTGTTCGTACACTTATGATTTTCATTGAAATAGGGCTCTAGCCATTAATTAGAAGTAAACTTTCTGAATGAGATTTTAATAATAAGATCTATAATCTGTTCGTAACAAAATTACATGAAATATTTTTAAAATATAGCGAAACTTTATTTTTAAGAAATTAATAATCAAAAAATGACAAATATTTTATCTCACAAAAGTCTTCGTACACTTCAGAAAAATCTTGACATATTAGTAAATATTTTCATTTTTCGTTAAATTAATATTAGTAGGATATCCTTTAGCATCCATTCTTCCATCATAGCTGTTTTGAGTTCGCTTTTCGTTTTGATGTCGTATTTTCGTACTTTAACCTCCAGCTCTTTCCAGATGTGTTCTATGGGGTTTAAATCTGGCGACTGAGGTGGTGTTTTCAAAACCCGTGGACAATTATAGAGACACGACAGGCGAACATTGAGAACCGTATACTTAGGATCGTTATCATGATTAAAAATAAAGTTGTTTCCAATACCTAAATTTTGGGCTAATAATTTTAAATTGTCTCTTAAAATATTTAAATAAAGAGAATGATTCATTATGCCATCAATAAATATCAAATTTCCTAGTCCTGATGCTGTCATGCCCTCCCCCCCCCCCCACAAGAACAATTCCATCGCCATGCTTAACTGTTCCGACTAAGAATGAAGTTTCTCATTTTTTTCTTCTCCGTATAGTTATTTGAACATCGGAACCAAAAATGTTAAATTTGCTTTCGTCAGCAAATAGGACATTATTCCAGTACGTTTCGGGTATATTTAGCATTGATTTTGCGAATGAAAGCCTAAGCTTTCTGTTTTTCTCACCAACAAAAGTGTTTTCACGGATTGAACGCCCATGTGATCCAGCTTATCTGAGAACTCGTCGAACAGTTGAAGGTGAAGGTGAAATTGAAGTAGAAAACTTTGCATTAAATTTTGCAGAAACTTTTACAGCACCCAAACGTGGGTTTTTCACAAATTTTCTAATAATAAATGTCTTATTACGTTTAGTTAACTTTCTCGGTCGACCTTTTCTTACCTTGTTTTCAATCCGATTTTCTTCTTAAAGCGTTTTATCACATACTGCACTGTAGAATGGGATAAATTAACAAATTTAACGATATTTCGAATTGATTTACCACTACTATGATAAAATATTATCAATTTTCGAATGCCTTTACTAATTGCTTTACGACTGCAACCCATTTTTCAATAATAAATAGAATATTATGAAGTAAACAATAAAAAATTAAAGCAAACTATTTTTTAAATGCCACAACAATGCAAAAATTAAAAAACGCGGCAAACAATAATTCTACTTTTGATTTTATCCAAAAATATTTCAGTATGCGAAGACTTTTGTGAGATAAAATGTTTGTTATTTTTTGATTATTAATTTCTTAAAAATAAAGTTTCGCTATATTTTAAAAATATTTCATGTAATTTTGTTACGAATAGATTATAGTTCTTATTAATAAAGTCTCATTCAGAAAGTTTGCTTTTAATTAATGGATAGAGCCCTATTTCAATGAAAGTGTGCGAACACTTTTGGGAGCCACTGTAGGTCTTCGATTTTCAAGTTTAAAGTTAGAAGTTCATTCTGTTTTTCTTCTAAACAAAAATTCCGACAAATTCTCCATAACGCTTTCATCTTTATGAATATCCAGACTATCAAAGTAAAAGTAAGTTCTATTAAATTCGTGCAAGCACTTCTAATAACTTTCGTCTTGGATTTCAACTTGTCAAGAGTTTTCATTTTATACACGAAACAAAATTGAAAGTAATAACAATTCAAGTGATAAATAAACTATTAAATTACAAAGTTACAGTACCTGCAGTTCAAGTGTTCAAAATTTAGCCTAGTGCAATCCAAAAGAAATAATTACACAGCCTTCTCGGACCACAAACAACGTATACAGGCAATTAATGCAGTTATTTTTTACATGGAATAAAGTAATTCAGAGGACATACGCAAATGGATTTGATTTATGAAGAAAACTGAAAAGTCAAAAGCTGTAGGATAAACTCCATTGGTGGGAGAAATCAAAATGAGACGAAAACAATTGAGATCACTTTCTCGGAAGTGGTTTGCTACAAGCAATTTTAAAAGTGTTTTCTTTTTTCCCAGTTAAGAATAAAAGCAGTATCTACCGAGCTACCGTAGACTTATTGTTGGCCGGGCTAAACAGGCACCTGTGCGTCGCCTTTTCATATTACCTCGGGGGATACCAAATTTCTCTAGCTGCCGCTTTTTTCTTCTCATTTCCGCGAACGATTTGAAACGAAAAGGGCTACTTCCCCATTACCCTGTTCTTTTCCGTAGGGATGCATGAAGAGGACAGAAAAAAAAAAAAGACAATATCCAAAATCACTCCCCATGCGATAATAGCGATATAGTCTAGAGATTTCTGTGCCACCAAACGGGTATTTTATCATCTATTTCTCCATCGATCCATTAGAAATCAGAGAGCGTTTGCAGACGTACATGCTTCATAATCGATTCACATAAACTTCTGATCGATTACGTTCATGAATCATATTTATTGGCAGTTTTATGTTGAATTGTATACTTGATAAGCGTACGGATAAAAATGCTAGGCTTTCTTTCTCTGAACAATTTTCTCTTCCAATGCTGTTTCTCTCTTGAATAATATCTACAACTGTTTCTTCGCGCATCAGCATCAACGCGTTGTTTTATAGTTATTATATTTCAATTATTTGGCATTTTTAACCGTTCTTAAATTAATATTATCAAAAATTTCGAAATTGATTCATCAGTCGATTTTTTTTTTTTTTTTGGCTATGTAATAAAATTATTAGCTTTGGTTTTGTAATTGAAAGCCACATTATGATTTTCGTTGCCAACAGATGGTAGAGGAATAAATATCCAGATTCAACAATAAAATTCAGTAAAATTATGTCTTTTCTTTTTATTCGATTGTTTATTTTTTAAATTCCTTTCTTTTTTTAGTTCCCCCCCCCTAACATAAGGCACTGCAAATATTGCTTCATATTCATTCCCAAAGGGGTTTTAGCCCAGAAGGGCTATTGGTCTTAAAACGGGATTTTGCTTTGAATCACTTTTCAAATTGATGCCACCAAATATTATCGCCCTGCATTATATTTAAAGAAATTAAATAATGAAGAATCTGCATGAGTGTGTGTATGTTTATCGCATTGTGAAAAAACGACGGTATCCAGGGCCATTAAATTTTGAATAACGTTGGCCTCTATCCGAAAATGTGTAGAAATCAATCCGAAAATATTGTAGAAAAAACATAGAAGATAATTAAATTAGGATACCGGATTCAAAATAGGATTGCTATTTTAAACATATTCATTTCTGAATTTTCTTTAATCAAAAAACATTTGAATGATATGTTATTGAACCAATAAAATACAGCTTTCAATTTTAAAAAATAAATGAAAGGGCTAACTTTGCTTTTGTTGATATAAATTTCGAAAAACCAGATTTTACTGATGGCCAATGACACCTAATAAAATATAATCTAAAATTTTGCAAAAATTTAAAATCTGAAAGCCTTTAGATTTGACTTTTTATTTATTATTATTTTTTTCTGAATAAGATCATTTCCAATAAAGTTTCAAACTATCCTTCACCCATTTTGATGAAGTTTTTGCAATTTTGGATGTCCTCGCCCCGAAGTTCATTTAAAAGTTGATTTCATGCTCCTAATTCATCACGGCGAGATAGCCCAGTCACATACCTTTTTTTTTTTTTTTTTTTTTTAGAGTTCTGTATTATATTTAAAGAAATTAAATAATGAAGAATCTGCACAAATTTATATATGTTTCTCTCATTGTGATAAAACAACGGTACCTTGAGTCATCGAATTTTGAATAACGTACGTCTCCACCCGAATACGAGCATCTAGAAGCCCAAATTTGGAATTCCTTTTATTATCTGTTTCATATTTTGTAAGGCACTTATGAGTTTTTAATTAAGAAACTCAACGATTTCAAAGCTAGCCATGGCCACACTAAAAAAAAAAAAAAAAAAAAAAAAAAAAAAAAAATTATCTCCAGCGCGCGAGACTGTATCAAAAATTCTGAAGTCATGCTCTACTAAAATTATTTTGTGGTATTGAATTGAATTTTATGGTTTAATTGAGAAGAGCATGATATTTAATAAACAAAGGTAACCCACAAAACGTTAAAAAAGCCTTTTTGGGCGTAATATAAAATCCGAAAACTTTCAGATATTAATTCGTTAGAAATTGCTTCGCAAACTTCAGTCACTGCAACTGCCACATCGGAATGCATTTTGTACACAAACGGATAACGGAGTTTTTATGCAAAACAACGGAATAAAGAAAATGAGAGGGGAAAAAATTATATATATATATATAGAGAGAGAGAGAGAGAATATGCAGAGCTCCGATATAAAAGTTTTGATGGAAATGGAAGTAAAAAAAAATGCGTCAAGCTAACCTGAAATGATTCCAGTTTCTTGAACGAATCCCATCAAACTTCATCGCCATTATCCAGTGCTCAATAAAATAAACAACATATTATCCTTAAATATCTTTAAATTTCTAAACTGCGTGTCAAGAAATGATAACTTTTTCTGAAAAAAAAAAAAAAAAGAAATTAATTCAAAACAACTAATGCAATAAAAAAAAAATTAGTCCGTTTCTCCCGAAGATACGTGTAAGTTATACTCTTTATCTCGCCTGCATCCGAACCACGCCTACAGCAATAGATCAAAGAACCGTTCTGTCGCTGAGTCAGCTGATTGAGCAGCGCTCTTGGAGGCGGATTGTTTAGGGTCGCGTCTTATTGGCCACGGCATTTCGTGCATAGTACAAGGCGGAGCGTAAAGTTGAAAACCAAATGTACAGCTCTGTTTAGAAAAGAAAGTAGAGAGGTTTTCACGCAATTTCTCTCATTCAGTTGTCATGGTTCGTTTCTGTGACATGCTTCCATCAACAGTAAGACATCAAACATCGGCATACAGCCTTGCTCCAAACTATTATCAGCCTGTGTATCCGCAATATAATGAGAATTGCAACGTTAACTCCAGTACTCTCACTAATGTGGATAATTCTGGAAATGGAAATTATCAACAAAATCTATCTTCCTCATGGCCAGCTGTTTATGCAGTTTCAGCAAACGGAGCATCCCGTCAGCCCATTCATTATGAGGACTGGATGACAGCAGCATCAAACGCATGCAGTTACCAAAGTCAGGCCATCGGTTATAGTACTTACCATTTTCAAAGGAACTCTTCTGATGTGGCTCCTGCAGACTTTTCTTTACAAAGTTCTGGGCCTATGGGTCTTCAAGAGTGTCTGGGGGTGACAAAAACAGAGGGTCACCCCAGTCCAGATTCAGTGGTAGCAGTATCTAGCGATGGCATGAGCGGATCAGAATCCCCAGGACTTTCTCTACATATTAACCAAAATGGGGTAAATGGTTTATGTAGACCACAACCGGCACGAAGTCCGTTTGAGTGGATGAAGAAGACATCATACCAAAGCCAGCCTAACCCAGGTGAGAGACTTATATAAATGAAATAAAATATATAAATGTTTAAGTCAATTTAAATGTCAATAAATATAAATGTCAAAAACATGAATGCTAAGGTGTAATAATAAATAAATAGAAATGTTAAGGTCAAAAGTTTAAAACGCGTATAAACTGAGAAAATTACTCATGCAGATTGAAACTTCATTTAATCATACAGAGTGAAACATCATTTGTTGGAACACACGCTTTCAATTATTGAACATTGAAATTAACTAACGAAAGACTCTATAAAATTTAATATTTGTTTGAAATTTTTAAAATGCATATAGCATAGAAATTTTGTAAATGATATATTTAACAACATACATTTGTATGTACTTAAATTTATTAATTTTATATATAATATAATTTATAATATTTAAAATTTTATTCATCTGTAATTAAAAAGTAATATTAATATTGTTATTATCAATCAAGATATTTAATATTTTAGACCATACTTACTTAAAGATATAGAATAAGTTATTAATATGGCTGTTAAATGCAGTTTTTTAATAATTTTCAGAATGCTGAATAATTTTCTTTTCGGAAAAGGAATTTTCTCATTTCAGAAATTTTACGTTTTCGGGAAACATACTCAGTGATTTTTAAAGATTCATGCATTCCAGGAAAACGGTAAACGTTCGACAAATTTTAGAAAATTTTATTACAAACATTGCAAAATTAATTTAAACTGACGCACGTGAGGTCTCTGGTCCTACATTCTTTTCGCTTCTGCCATAAATTAATTCTTAACAAGACTTTAAAACTTTGTTTAATATTAAAATCAGCTGTCATCAGATATAAATTATGAAAAGTCTTTGAGATGCTCATCAAATAATAAATAAGATTATTTTATTATGAATATGAAGTCAAAATTTTAAATGCATTAAAGAATATTTATCTTTACTTCATCCTCGATGAAAAATGTAATTAATTTTTTTAATGACTTCAACTGAGGAACATTTTTCGCCCTTTTCACATTAACTTAAATTCAACGTTGTTGTGCTATGTTTTATTTCGTCGTTATTTTTTTAAATAAAAGGTGCAATCTTTTTACTTTTACTGTAGGATTCTTTCATTTTTCTCTTTACAAAATGTGTCCTGAATGAGTGGCAGTATACAAAAATACTGATCATCATTTTAAAATTCTTAACAGAATGTTAAATATGCTAAAACATAGCTTAAAAAAATTCTGAAATTAGCAAAGCGGCAGTTTTACTTCCGATCAGGATTTCTCAAGATACTTAAGAGGGAAAAAAAAAAAAAAAAAAAAAAAAGGATATTTACATGAAATGAATATAAAGGGAAGGAATGAGATGATTTTTCAGTTGTAACATATATGCTTCTTATTTTAAACATACTGCATACAAAATGGAAATGTGTAGCTTTCTGGACTTTTGTGTTAGACAAAACGTTACATGCATTTATTAGAAAACTTATTGATAAACTAAGATTACAATAAAAATATATGTATTTCATGCAAATTTTTAGATTTATGAACTGAACGAAAATTTTCTGAAATGATCAAAAATCAATTCTGGGTACTGAAACATCCTTATTATTGATTTCTCGAATTCATTACATAGCGAATATAAAGCTAATTTTTCAGACCGATAAATCATGCAATCTGAAATTTTATGCATAAAATTCATATTTTTGCTCTGCGGTTTATTAGACAAACAAGAAGAGAGCTTGCTTTAAATATTCATTCATGTATGAACAAAAATACTTAGTGATTTAATTTTGTAGCTATTGCTACATTAGTTCTAAAAATATTTTAGTTATTATTTTGATTATGAGAGTGAATAACGTAGTTCAAGCACAGCACAATGCACATTTCGTAGAACTTCAATTTTGGATTGTTTGCTCTTCTTTTATGCATTATTGCAACTTATGTTTTAATATACCTTATTAACATGCAAAATACAGTTTCCTTGCATACCTGTAAATGTGTGTCAGTCTTTAGCATCACAGCGTTATGTAGATTTACCGTATGAGAATATACATCTGCAAACACACATACCCAGATGGTTTGGAAAAGTATAAGTATAAGGAAAGAACTAAATGAATGTATGAATTTAGAATAAGGCAATGGCAAGCTGTAAAAATTTATTAATGAACTGCCGACCAATATTCTAAGGTTATTTCAATTTCAGATATCAGTTGGAATCAAAAATTTATTTTTTCTAGAGGGATTTAATCAGCAATTGGGTTTTAAAATGCGATGGAGTTTAAAGAGCTTTGGGGGTCATCTAACGGCTTATTAGCTTTGCTGCAACCCAGTTCAGTATTACACTAAATAGTATTTTATCACGATTATTTGTTAGCAGCAGATATAATCTATTGCAATTAAAATAATTTTAAACAAAATTGTTTAATGTAATATATTTGCCAAGATCTGATATGTGTTTAACGAAGTATAGAAACATCTGTGTACTCACAGCCGAGTCAAAAGCAAGTAGTGTAAAGCAGTTCAGATAAAAATTACGGAGTGTGACAGACAAAGTTAAGTCAAATATTAACTTGAAAATATGACAAAAGCAATTTTAAGCTGCGCAATTTATGTTTACTTAAGATGTTAAAATCTTTCATAAGGTCTCTGTGTCTACGAGTTTTAATTAAGAAATGATTTAACCAGGTTATGAATTTTATTAATGATGTTAATTTCGAATGGGATATTAGTCTCGAAACGGCATTTTGGGTTGAATCACTACGGCGTACCACTTTTCAGAATATTTCCACCAAATATCATCGCCCTGTATTATATTTAAATAAATTAAATAATGAAGAATCCGCATGTAATATATTTAACGTAATATTCAGGCTCTTAACGGGTATAACAATTAAACCGTGGACCCCCCAATCAACACACCGTGTTTATTCGCGTAATAGTCGCACACCGTTTTGAAGTAGAAAAAATCGTCAAAAGTGTATAATATTGTGTAATAGATTTCCACGCATAATAGTCGCACCTAGAACTTTCACAATGAAAAACAGGCTGAAAAAGGTGCGACTTTTACGCGAGTAAACACGGTAATTCTTTTCAATTTCTCTTGATTATTCTGTATAAAATCACGAAAAAAACTAAACGACAAAAGTTTTATATTCAGCGAATAAAATTGTAAGCGCTACAAAAATTGTTTTTTTAAAAAAATGTAAAATTGTAAGCGCTACAAAAATTGTTTTTATTTTATTTTATACCTTTACAGCTTAGAAAAATAAGATTTTGAATATTTATCTGTTGTTAATCGTTTATTCTCCCATTTCCGTTTTCTTATTGTTTAAATCATTTCGACTAGTGTGGATATTTCTTCGTATAATAAATAATATATGGTAGTAAAGGAATGCTGAAAGTTCGCAGTAACGCAGGATTAAAAGTCGTTTCATATTTATCCATCTGGCGTTGTCTTTCAAAATAGATTCGCTCGGATCAATTCAAAATTGACGAAATATTGTATTTCCATCGCAAAAAAGTTATATGCGCAAAATCTCAATAAAATCGGCTCAGCAGGTCAAAAATTAATTTAAAGGTTTTTACATTGAAAAACAGATATACGAACTAAAATAAAAACCGTGATATGAGAAATCAGCTTAGAAAAATAAGATTTTGAATATTTATCTGTTGTTAATCGTTTATTCTCCCATTTCCGTTTTCTTATTGTTTAAATCATTTCGACCTTTCTGATTTTTTTGTTCATGACCAAAATTCAGAGCATATCATCACCGAGTTAACTTCTAAAGTGATAAAAATTTCCTAAAATAGGTAAAAACTTACCCCTTCCTAAATCGTAAGTTAGATAACGATGGTGAAGATTAGAATAGATCAAATTCCTTTAAATCTGGTACCACGATTATATTTCAAGCTAAAAAGGAATAATTTCAAACAATTAACAATAAAATTGCAGATTTTATAACAGAAAAATAAAATGTTGGAAACATTTTTTCCCATGTGCAACGTTTTTTAGCTATGTCAAATGACGAGTTTCCACAACTTTATTGATAAAATTCAAAGGAAGGAACAGGACTTCAAGAGCTTGATCAATCGAGTTACTCTGTTTCTCTCTTATTCCACATTTTATATTATATTTTTTATTTATAATTTGGATTTTGTGGGAGTACGCAATTCAAAATACTTTTTTAACGAATTTTGTCTATAATTTGGCATCGAAAAGTAGAATTTAGTAATAAACTCTCAGTTTTTTAAAACGTTAGATGTTTCTTAGACGTGAAGACTGTTACCGTGTTTTAATGGGAAGAAAGCTTTTCGTGCAGATCTCTTTACGGTGTCAGAAAATTGCTCGAAATCAGCTGGACGACACTCTTTTTTGAAGCTGTTTAGTCGCTCTCAACTTAGCATCGTGCAAAAAATTAATTTTTAGCTTGCTAAGAACTCGTGTTTCACAAGTGTTCGACGTGTACATGATTCAGATCTAAACGTTAATTTTATTTTATAATTTTTTGTTTGTGAATAAAATGTACTTTTCACTGACAATTAAAACTGGAAAAAGCAGGCTGCAAAAGAAAATAATGCTTTTTTATCATTTTCTTTTCGAACATCTTTTTACTTTGAATCTTACTATAATACTCAAATAATTCCTTTGACCTAAAACTCCTCATAATATAATTTTTTGTCGAATTTTTTATAAAATTGGTTTGTTTTCCTTAGATCGATTAAGGTATCAAATAAATTTTAATTTGACAGCAGCAAAAATCAAATTTTTCCTCAAATGAAACCTTCATCATGCCGTTAATCTATTTTTATGTTCTATTTCAAAACAATCTGTTTCTATGTTCATTACGAATAAGTTTCATACTGAAACGAAGATAAGTAAATAAGAAACTCTTTCGCGAAGAGTTATTCGAACCCAAATTAGATAATAGTTAATTGCGACGATATCTCAAACATGTTCCGCAGTTGGAGCGGCACTCTTTAGTGATAAATCACCTTGAAATTCTCTTTCTAATCAAAGGCCATAATCTTTTGATTTTTCATTATACCACTGGATAGCTTTGTCAGTTCAGTTTTAGATAGTTCGCGATACAAATGAATAGTCTTATTTTCTGATTATTTTTCGTAATACAGTTTTCACTTTCAGTTAAAATTTGAAGTTGTCACATGACTTTGTATTCATAACATTGACTTTTATTTGTTACTAAAAAGAAATGTATGGGTGAACTACTTGTATCTCGCTATCAACAATCTGGTAGTTTCTGTCCTAGATCCGTTATGTACTGAAGAATAATAAAAACTGTCACGAACTGAAAGAAGCTAATTTTATCACACATATTTTAGGCATAAAAGTATAATTATAGTGTGATGATTAGGAAAAAGGGTTTCAGATGTGATTCGACCTTTAATTTAATTTAATTTAATTTAATTTAAAACTAAACTTTAAAAAAATTTGACTTATTATATGTTTAACTAAACTTTAAAAATTGAACTCAAACGAACTTATTATATGTTTAAATCAATACCAAAGAAAACTTAATTCTTATCGTCTTAATTCCCTGTTAAGAATTTTTAAACCACAGCAAAATCGGCTTGCTTTCCCAATAAAAGGCTAAAGAACGCTTTTTTTAAAGGGAAGTGTTTAATTGCCCGTATTCAGGAAATGTAACGTTACACGCATCATATGTTTCACTTTTCGTCGCTAATTTTTTTTCCAGTCACTCTTTAAAATGGGAAATTAATGATTCTGTGATCAATCCCGCTGAATGTTAGTGTTTAAGAGCTGCACCTTTCTGGAATTCGTGAAGGGGATTACCACTAGAGAAAAATCGAAAGGGAAGGCATCAACGTAGTTGAAGATATGAGTAGAAAACATCCCTCACGAGGGATCCGAATGGATGGAGTCTTGGGAAAATACTTCCTAACGCCCATTACTCAATGAAAAATATTTTCTGTGCAAAGTGCACTTGTATTTATGATTTTTAGTTTGACAGCTGGTAACATGCATTTTGTTTTACACGTGTATGTGCAACTTGCATTCTACGCATCTGACATGCCCAGATATATGTTGATTGACGTTTTTGTTAAGATGCTTCACTGAAATTAAATGTATAATCAGGTGTTCCTGTAAAAAATGTTTAAAGAAACAAATTTTAAAAGAAATTCAGTGAGCTTATGAGTCATGCTGATCACGTTTGAGTACAATCTCTTAGATAACTGAGGACACATGCTTTCCATTTCCCTAGATCTTTGTGGAGGATATTACAAAGGGAAATTTTAACCAAAAAGACATCGATTTAAAGAAAAATGTATTTTATCTGTCTAAACGAGGCACCTAATTTGAAATATATTGGTTATTTATCTTCTTGGACAAGCAGCAGAGCGGTAAATTCGCTGGTGTGTGTGGTGTATTTAATTATGGCAAAGCACACTAGGGCTATCTGCCTAAGTGGAGGGATGCCTTTCGTGGAGGACTTTCTAAGGGAAACTGACTCGTATACACGTTACACATGGGGAAAACTACGAAAACACCCATGCAGCCAGCCCGTTCGCGGGATTCGAACCTCGGACCGAACTACCAGTGTTCAGCGACATTACCGCTCGGCCGCTGGTGGGCTGGTAAATTCGCTGAACACTGGTAGTTCGGTCCGGAACTCGAATGTCGGGGGAACAGGCTGGCTGCAAGGGCGTTTTGTGATTTTTCCCGATATGTAACGTGTACACGCTCCTTTTTCTCTTAGAAAGTCTTCCATGAAGGCATTCCTTCTCTTAGGCAAATAGCCTTTGAGTGGTTTGCCATTATTAAGTAAGCCAAACTAAGCCAATTTATCATCCTGACGTCATGAATATTTTACATAAGCGATTTTAAATTTCCATTAAACAAAAATTTAGTGAACACGGAAAGAAAAATGCTAAACAATATAGAATGAATTATGTTTCATATCATATGATACATATACAAAAATGGCATTGAAATAAGTTATAAATCAGTGATATATTGCACAGAACAGCATGGAGTTGATCCTCAGTGCAGTCTACCATCATTTTTATTAAACATGAAGTCAGGTATTATTATGTCCACTAAGCAAACACCTCGTTTTGAAATAATTCCTCATAATTAAAACTGATACTTAAAAACGGGTTATAAGATTATTAATTCGCAGACTTTATTTTTACATTCTCTAACGATAATGCTGATTTCGTGATTTTTATTACTGTGGAAGTAATGCAATTATCATTTGTTTATTCTTCAAACTTGTAAAAATGATAAAATACAATGCCCTGGAATAATAAAAATAATGGCAAATGCCCAAAAATAATGAACGGGTCTCTGTATAAAAGGAGAAATAACCGAAAAAGTTTATTTAATTTCTTGGCATAAAACTTCCATAAGCAAGAAAGCTCTGTAAGGAAATAAATAACCTTTCATAATATTTTAATTTCCATTTTATTATCTCTAACTTCTTACTTCTTTATACCTGTTGAGGTCGTAAAACCATCACTACATAAAAAGTGATCATTATTGGTCATAAAAATATGCAAGAGAAATACATTCTCTGAATATTATCAGCTTCTCGTTATTTGAAACGAAATTCTTGATTGTTTCTCTTTCTGTCTTTCAGAAGCTCTGTCGAGATTAGCACATTCAACATTCATTGGAACATTCATTGAAAGAGTTAATTTTTTTTGTATTGAAGTATTCTTGGAATCAATGTTCAAATGCTCTGTAAATTCATGCATATTTTCAAATTCGAGTACGTATCGTTAATTTAATGATAGAATTTTTTAAATATAGTAATACGCTCAGGTGTTTTTCTGTAGAACAAAACAATTAAACGAAACTCGTTAAAGGGAATAATTTTAATCAAGAGAATATGTGAACCCAGGAACACGCAAAGTGTACTTAAACTCTGCAGTTGCTTCTAACACAGGTAATTGTGTGTATGTATGTATGTATACATGTTGTATGATCTTAAATTCACTTAGTGCGAAAATACATATATAAAAGAATATATATTTTCATTATTTATATATATATATAAGTCGAGAGTTCTGAAATCTTTGGTTGCAATGTTAAAATTGCTATAGAAGTTTTCAGTCTTGGGAGCTGTTACTTTAAGCTACCAATGCATATCTCAGCCATGTGAGGTGCAGTACTGCTATACGTAAATTCTTTCATTTATCTTCCACGTAGCCTGGCAAATAATAAGTTGCTGAATATAATCTAACTTAATCTCTCAAATTATTAATGCAGCTGCTTGACGAAATGAGTGATTTAAAAGTAATAAATATATTTCTTAATATTTATACTTTGTTTTTAATGATATATCTAATTGATATAGTTTATAATGCTAATAGATTTAACTGATATTTCACTTATAAACCTAACTGATGTAGTTAATAATTTTATGAACATTTGTATTGACATTATAATTAATGCAAGATGTTTCTAACAATATATATTATGTACTTCACTACAGACTAATCATGCAACATGTCTAGATACAGCAATCAGTGAATGTCCGACGCATACGAATTTTTCTTCATAATAATTATTAATAGGTTTTTCTCCACCTAGCAACGAGAATGCGCAGGTATAAAGGGGTCAAGCGTAACGCAAAAATTTCATCCCCATCGGATGCTGCTTATCTCTGTCGGCAGTTTTGGTACTGAATGCGCAACTCTGCCCTCCTGTTTGAACAAGATACATTTATTTGCTGGGCAATAAATCTTTCAGCAGATTTGCGTCTCGAGAAACCCATGTTTTTGGCTTGTTTTTCGTAACGTTTTTATGACATTAAGTCTCGCACTTAGCCCCGGGAACAAAAGGATATCTCGCTTAATTTCCTATCAACAAGCGCCTATGTCCCCGATAAGAGCGTCGAGTTGAAATCACGATCACCCCCACCTCTTCCCCGTGAGATCCACTTCTCACAAAGTCTCTGCACATTCCTTCATGAAGATTATGAATTACACTGAAGTATCGTAAGGTGCATGCAATATTATTTACCGGAGAAAAATCGAAGAAGACGACAACGAAGCTAAAAATAAATACAAACTTTTTTAACATCATTTCTACTTCCAGAGAGAAATAGATTGGCTCAAAGTTTGATAAGATTTTATTTTTAATTTAAACTAAGAAAATAACTTGTATTAATTATCTCATAATTCTTTAGAAATATACAAAATTCAAATAAAGAAGTTAGTTAAGTTGACAAAACGCTACACTACTTCTTATCAGCATTGATTAACCGTGCTGGAGTGGAAATTTGATTAGTCTCGTCAACGAGATCCACTGGTTCTTTGTTAAACATATAAAAAAATAAAATAATAGAGTAAGGAAGGAAAACATGCGCAACATACATAGATGGAAAGAAGACTTGATATTATTTTCTCTTGTTCTCTTGCTCTTTATGAATGTAGACAGGACATGTTATAACCTTTACTTACTCTTAATACTTGTTAATTCACTCATGTATTAGGATTAATTCTTTATAATCACACCCTCTTCGTTTTTAGTAATATATTTCATAATTTACTGAAATGCAGACACACGTTTTGTATTGTACAATAGATCTTTCACCGGAAATTTGTTTCAAATCCTTGTAAATGCTGTGCTATAATAATTGAAAGTAATGGACATTGCATATATAAGATGCCTAGATATGCTGGTGGTCCATACCCATATCTTAAATTTCTTAAGAATCGCTGGAAATAAGATGGAAACTTTCTATGATTTGTCGCTAATTGTATTAGCAGGAAATTTGTTTTTATTCATTTTAAGGATACTTCTGGGAAGTATTCGTGAGTTAATCTTCCTGTATCTGCCTCGTTCATCTTCCTTGCAACTTTAACTAAAACGTGTATAAAATTTTTATTCGTGACTTGTAAGTCTTGTAATAGGAAGATGGGTACTGATCATAGCTTTTAAAATGTGGCTTCCTTAACTGCTGTATCAGCAGCTTCATTCCCTGTTATACATGTATGTCCCCGTATCCAATTTAAGCTACATATCTATTGTTTCTTGAAGAATTCGAATAAGCAAAGACGTTTTCTTCTTGGAACAAAACGCCTTTAAAATACTTAAATATATATCTGTATAAATAAATGCTCGTATTTTGTGACTTTGAGAAAGGTTAAAAAGCCATAAAAAGGCTTCCTTCAAAGCTATTGCTTCGGTTTGGTAAACTGTGTTTGAATCATTTAGTCTAAATTTTTACATATTATCAATTGTTTACCTTCGTGAACTATACATGCATCTCCAACTTTATCTTGGATTTTTGATCCATCTGTAAAAATTTCTATTCTCTGTTCTTTGAGAACATGCATATGCCGCATATGATTGCCATGGATTGAGTTGAGTTTTTGTTTCTCCTTCCAGTATACAACTTGGTATATTCAATTCACCCACAATGCAGTCCTTTTGAAAGTGAAAGAAACGGAATAACTTTGATTCCTATTCTGCTTTAATATCTAGTGGAAGAGCTCCGGCAAGAACTTGAAGAGCAGTTATTGGTGTAGTATTAAAAGCTTTAATTATGTGTTTAGCTATTCGTTGAATTTGTAGCAACTTATTTGTTGCTCTTACCATGTCGCTGTAATGCCTTCATACAGGACAACCGCATAATTTATTTCAATAAAGCTAGCGTTGTAACCAATCATTTACACTCATGTCCATAAATTAAGGATAATGCAAAATCAGGCAGAGGAAGAGTTAGAAGCAAAACAAATTTGACTTATTTGTAAAGCTTATTTATTAAACAAAAGGTAAAGAGCAAAAAAAGATGCTATATGTTTGATATTATTAAAAAATTTAGCGAATTTTTTCTCCCTGGAGCAAATTACAAAAAATCCTATTTACAAAAAACCAATATTACATGGTTAGCATGACTGTTAATACATTATATGTCTCCCAGACGATGCAATACAGTCCGTACAACCCCTAGGCATGCTGAGTATCAAATTAACGATCTGATCTTGGGGGATATTACACCACTCAAAAAGCAATGTTCTCCGAAGTTCCGGTAGAAAATGTAGGATGAGGTTGACGGGCTGCAATTCGTCGGCCAAGCATGTACCACACGTGCTCTACTGGATTCAAGTCCGGTGAAAATGCTGTCCAGTCCATACGGATGATATCCTCCGATTGAAGGCATTCGCTTACGATGTTTGCACGGTGAGGACGGGCGTTGTCATCCATAAACACAAATTATGTGCCCATGGCACCCCGAAACAAACGTACATGTTGTTCCAGAATGAAGTCCCAATAGATTTGGCTTGTCATGGTTCCAATTTGAACATGCAGGTCATTTCTGGAACCTAGAATAATTCCACTCCAAACGAGCACTCCTGCACCACCGTAACGGTGTCGTTCAATGATGTTTTCATGGTGGTAACAGGTACCTGGAGCTCTCCATATGAAAGTCCGGCGAGAATCAGACTGCAAGCTAAACCTGGACTCGTCGGATAACATTACACAAGCCCACTGTTGCGGTGTCCACAATGCATGCTCTCTACTCCAGGCTAACCACAAGCGACAGTGAGTTGCAGTAAGTGGAACGCATCTGACAGGTCTACGAGCATATAGACCAATCTGCCCTAAGCGTCTGTAGACGGTCTGCGTTGAAATTGTCGTACCAGTGGTTGAAGAGAGCTGACGAGACAGGTCTGAGGCTGTGCTCCGCCTGTTTCTTTTGGCAGTAACTGCCAAATACCGGTCCTCATTCGGCGTTGTAACTCTGGAGTGACCTGTGCTGTAACGTCTACTCACATTACCATCATCTTGGAATCGTTGCCAAAGCCTGGAGATGACACTCTGCGCAGTTCCATGTTCGTCTGATACGTCCAGTTGGGTACGCCCAGATTCCAGACGGCCGATAATTCTACCACGTAAAAAATCATCCAAATGCGTCCTTTGTGTCATAACTATTCGGTTATTGCACTGAAATGCTTATAAAGCGCCTGCGAACAATTTTACTTCTTTGCCTGTATTCCTTATATAACACTCTCTTACATTCTCGTCATTGTGACGTACCATCGGTGTCATCTGGTTACTTCCTGAAATTTGCATATGATTCTTGAAGATGTGTGTAGTGATTTTACAGGTGATATATTTATTTTAGAGTTGGATTTCCGCGTGACTCCGAATTATCCTTAATTTATGGACATGGGTGTAATATAAACTATGCTGCTAATATAAACTGTTGGACTAACGATCCCCTCATAGTGCTTATTTTACGAAAGGGGAAAGGAAGCTACAAAATGCTGCATAAAGCAGATATTTTGTCCAAAACGAAGTTCTAGGACAAATAATTATTAACATTTAATAAAATTTATTGGATTTATGCTGTAGTCTATTGATTATTTGTATTTTAAAATAATTACGGGCAGGGAAAAAATATACAAAAGTATGGAATTATATAGTTTTTACCACATTTTTTTTTATGAAGAGCAGAGCCTGGTAGACTTATGATAGCAGTAAAACAGCAGTGATGTATTTCAGTTCAAATTAAAGTCAATTATTTAACGATTAATTAAAAAAGTTAGAATTATTTGGAAGAAATGTCAGTCTTAGAATTTTATTTTTAGCTGTCAGTATTCTTAAATTACAAAGTGTAACTAGTAAAATGTTTTGCAGGTAAAAAATTTAAATTTCAGTTAGAAAATAAATTTAAATTTTAGTTTTTTCCCCTTTATTTTAGTTTTTAATTATATTATTATTGTTAATACTATGTTTGAATACATGTTTAATAAGGGAAACTTAAAATTTATTTTAAATATATTTTTATTTTGCTTAATTTTTTTTCATTAAAAAAATAAGAAAAGAAAAAAGGAAAAAAAGAAAGAAAAGAAAAAAAAAAAAAAAATTCTAGCCAGTTGTTTTTAGATCGAGATTGCGGCCCGCATGCAATTTGAGTTTGAGATTACTGGGTTAAAAGATTAAACAGGTGGGTAAAATCGAATTCATGACTATTATTCTATTATTTCCATTCTGAGAGCTCTCTGAAGTCTTAGTGATAAAAATAGTATATTTTCTTGATATCTTAGTAAATACAGTATCGAATTTTATTATTATTATTCGACTGTTTCGTTGTTGGAAAACAATGTACTAAATAGAAAAACCTCTTGCTGTAAGACTTGTATGAAAAGTTTAATTTCGTTGTTATTTTATGCGGATAAATCCTTGAAGAACGAGTGACATGATGTATCAAAACTTTAGTCATGATATGAAAACTTTTTGAATTGAAATTATGATTCTCTAAGACTAATAATTAAGAAGTAATCGACGTAACATCTGTTTTGAAATATATGTACCACGATTTTCGACATCAAGGGGCTAACTTAATTTTATATCAGATCATTCACGTCATGCAGTTTCTAAACTTGTCCTGTAAAAAAAGCCACATTCATTACATCTTAAGTAACTAATTTTGTTAAAATGTTAAATACATTTTCTCTGGGGGAAAAAAAAGTTGTCTTCCTGTTTCCGCGATTGTCAAAAACGTTTCTGTTTCCGCGAAATCGTCAACCTTTCTTTACCCTCTTCTCAAATGGGTTACATAGTGGGGGTGGAATAGGGCTTTGGCTACTCCCAAAATGTAATAAAAAAAAATTACATTTAAAAAGATAATTTTTAAAAGAACTGATCGAAAAATATTGAAGATCTCATATCTTCACATGAATGAAGCCAATACTGTATTTAAAAGGAGAGAGAGCGAGATGTTCAAATTCTGCGATGATTTTTGGCAATGAACTAAAAATCGCATCCTAAAGTAAAAATGATATGCTTCTGAAATTCTGCAGAAAGATGAGTTAATATCTTTCAAAATAAATATTCATTCTTTAACGAACTTCTAAAACGACTTCTTTGGTTTTAATTGCGCCTTTGCAACTTTTAATTCTTTCGTTTGTGCAAATCCAATAAACTACATTTTCCTTTTTTCTATTCTGAATTCGATATTCGTAATCTTTATGAAGGGCTAAAGTTTTTTTTTTTTTTTATTTTAGTTTCAATAATGTCTAAAACATCCATATTGTAATAGAATGAAACTAAAGATTTCGAGAGGCGCCTAGACTACAATCTAAGGAAGACTAACTTATTCACAAAGAAACTGCCCAGCTCTTCTTAATGACTCATCGTGACATCTCCTGAGCAGCTGTGGGAGGAGGACTGTACTCTCTGATTTCGAGGGAACAGGAAGAATTTTGAAAAACGCGGAAAGAGGAGTTGCGGAAACAGAACTAATTCGGGGGGGGGGAAGAAAATTAATGTATCATAAAAACTTTCCGTGATATTTATGATATATCTTTAAATGAATTCTCATAAAGCTAACAAAAATATATAAACGGCAATATTTTTATCTACTATTTTCCCAAGCACCAGGGGAAGAAATGCTAAACACTGAAGGAAAAGCTTACGTAAAGTAATTAAACGCCTGAACAAAAAAAGAAACAAAAATCACTTTCAAGTTTTCCGCAGCTACCAAACAAGCTTCTTTTGCCTGACTTAAGATATAAATAAACGGCACGTGTGTATGTCAGCGCAACTGCCCTTAACGACGCTGTGCCACCCTCAACGATCCGCCTTTAGCTATAAAGAAATTAGGGACCACCATTGGGATGTCTACACCCAAAAACCACTTTCACCGGTAAGGGTGTCATCAGCCCCTTGTGCGGTTCAAAGATGATACCGCTGTCTTCAGTGTAGGAAGATTGATAAATGATGCTATTCAACAACAATCATCGTTGACCAAATGTCTCAATCCTGTTGTACAAAGAAAAGTCATTTTTCCAAGTGGATTTTCCAGGGGAGCTGATTATGCCCTCTGAGTACTTTTTCCAGGAATTATGTCATTATGAACAGAAATTCTATTTCTTTATTTCAGTAATGTAGCGATGAGGTAGTGTGCATCTGGGCAAGATAATGCAAACAAAAATGACATATATAATTTACGCAGCATGTTTCGCATTAATGAAAACAGTGAATATGGGAATAATATTGGTTTTTCATGAGCATTATAGCAGTATTATTATTATTATAGCATTATAGCAGTATTACAAGTTATTTTAATTTTTGTCTGTGCTAACGAAAAGTATTTAGTATATCAAATGTTGCGCAACTCTGAAAAAAATTGACTTTAGACACTGTCCGATGTTCAACAGCAACTCAAGTCTGAATAGACCAAAAACAACATAGTAGGCTAAACGACAGCAAAACTTAACAGTTTATCAAATTCTCATTTCAATGGGAGTAACAATTTCATACATCTAGTCTCTCTTAAAGATACGTAGTGCGGAAATTTAGTTAAGAGATATATTATTCAGTTTATGAACGTTTTATGTGTATTGCAGTTAACTGTGTGTGCAGGAAGCAAAAAAATGAGGAGGGGGCAAAAACTCGCAAATTCATAAAAATTTAGTCAATTAACAAGGAACTTTGTTGGTAATTCATTTTACTTGCGGAGCTCAGGAAGTAATCGAAATTTTAAATAGAGCAGAATGTCTTTCTATTGCATCATTCTATTTCATGATGACTATGAGTTCTCTATTTCTTCCGCTTATATTTGATTTAGACTTGATTTTACTTTATTTGATTTCGTTTTGTTACTCCTGTGGCAGATCTTAATTGAATTTATAAGCATTTAATAAATTTCCTAGTTTTATTTCATTTCATAGGAAACCTGGCATATATTAAATGTATATGAAAAGTAAATGAGTCAGGAAATCATTTTCTGGGTATAATTTAAAACAAGCGACGTAGCTATAAATTAAAGTGCGTTGAAAAGTTCTCCGCATCCCGTCATTTTATCTTTCGAATGGAAATGACAATTAAAAGGCAGATACAAAATTATTCTTCGCATTGCATTTTCGCATTGGTCTAGAATTCCAACAAAATTTTTACAGGTCAAGAAATTCTACCTGAAAAGTTATTCAGGCAAGACAGTAATGATAGCCGGATTGATTACGAATTACTTCAGACTTTTAAAATTAACTCACTGCGATTGTCACTGTTAGTCCGGTCCAACACTTAAAATAAACAGTTTAATAAGCCTACTTTTTTTTAAGAAGATGAGTAGGTAAATCTTTCCGTTTTCCTCCAAAGCTTCCGAAAACAGTCTGCACGATATTAATATGTTCGATAATAGTAAAAAATGAAACATTTTTGTCACTCACCAAAAATAATGAAATTTTCGTAAACAGTATTTTAGGATAATTTTTTCTTTACTTGTTTATTGTTAGTAAAATTAATTGGAACATGTTTATAATATTTATTAGATGAAACCAAAGCCGTATTTAAACAAATTTTAAACAACTAATTCAGAGTTCTACATATTTCAGTAAGTGATATGGAAGTGAAAAATTTTCATTATATTAGATACAATTAAACTTGGGTTTTACTGAAAAATATTAGATAACGATAACTATATTCTTGATAAGGAAAGACCAAGTAAAGGAACACCTATTAAATAACTTAAGATTGGATAACCGCTGCTAAATTTTTTGGAAATTCTAAAATTATTCATTGTAAAAATTACAAATGTCCATAAAAATCATAAAACTTAGTCAGCATTCTACTTTATTATTGTACACTTCAATTTATTTGCTAATTCCTCTTTGCATTATTAGGTAATCTAATTTCAGTATGCCAGAATATAAAGTAAAAATAACGTTGAATGTTGGTCCAAATAAGCAATCAATAAGTGAGGTCTTCCCTCTTTATTTTAAGTGTTACAACTCTGTGGTTGTAACTGCAATTAAGGTATGAAAACAGTATGTAAGTGTTATTAATGTACCACCAGACTGTGTACCGTGCTCTTTTATGGGGGGGATACAAGTCTAAGCAAAGCAAAGTTTTATACAATGCATTTAAATATATTTCTTATTTTCAATATTTATGATAATAAAATTATTAAAAAAAAAAAAAAAATCCGATAAGGTTTCTGACTTAAACGGTTGCCCAAAAAGGGTTTGTTAAATTTTTTCACGCTGTCGCTGAACTCGCAGTCTACTTAGTTTGCTGTTGCACTCACTCCTGCTAACTCATTTGTTTCGCCTTTTTAGCTTTATTATTCAGCATTAACAAGCATAGCAGTATATACATTTACGATTCCCGATGCAGTGTTAACTGTTGGCATACATTTTTCGTTTTTCTTCCCTCCCCCCAGTTCATCATATCAATGTTCAGTTTTCTTACTAAGATGACTTTACAAAACTTTCTTCGTCTTTTTGTTATTAAACTTTTGTGTGTTGACTTCATTTATTAAGTATCACGTTCTTGATGCATACGCTACATAAAATCCGATTCAACAGCAAAATCACAAAAGATTTAAAAACAGCCTATCTTTAGAATTTCCGATATTAGACGATCTCGCTCGCTGACGATAAAATGTTTTATTCCGTACAGCGTGGCTGAAAGTGTTGAGTTTGTTTATCAAAACTTCGTTAAATTTCGTAAAATATGAAATAGATAATAAAATAAATTCAAAATTCGGTCTTCCAGGTGGTTACCATAATCGGGGGGGAGGACTACGCGATTCAAAATTGGATGGCTCTAGGTACCGTTACTTTTTCACAGTACGAGAAAATGCTTACATTCATGCAGATTCTTCATTATTTAGTTTTTTTTATATAATACAGGGCGATAATATTTGATGGCTATAATATGAAAAGTGATACGCCGTTTATAGTGATACAACGCAAAATGCCGTTTCCAGACTAATATCTCATTCGGAACTAACGTTCCATTTCGGTTAAAGAATGAGTTAATTTTAAGTTTTATGGAAAGATTAGTAATTATTAAGATGATTTGGGATAAATGAATCAATTGATTGTGTAACAGTACGAGTTGCGAGATTTCTTTTTTCCCTGAAATAAGGAAGACTTTGTTCGCCACCTATCTGATATTTCATTTATCGTACCATATCAAAAATCTATTGATAACAAGATTTGTATATTATTCTTTCATCATTTAAAAATTTCATATTGAACTGAAGCTTATATATCCTGGAGCAGTGATTTTAAAATATATTTCAGCAATGTGTTGAAATTTTCAAAAATTAATCAGAATCAGTTTCGTAATTCTATATGAATAGTAATCGTTTCATAATCACAGCCGTACTCTTCAGTATGAAGAAAGTTTATCATGGAGAATACTACTTGAATTAGAAAGATCTCTCGGGATATTTCATCCATCCTAAGTACCACTTTCTACTTCCCAAGGGTCCGGGAAAGAAAATCCAAATGTCACTACTTCCTCGAAACACAACCATCAGTCTATGGAAAGTGAAAGATATTGAACAGATTTTCTTTTCAGTGACTTCGCTCTCTAAAAGCTTCTAATACTATTAATCTCAACCTGTCCATGGTACGGCCCTCCTAGACCACCCATAAAGAATTCAAATATACCAGTCACCGACAAAGAAACAGAAGGAACACTGAAGTTGTTGAAGAATACGTTGACAGCAATTAGCTTAATGGGTCTACGGCTTGGAGGCAAAGTATACCCAAAGAATCAGATACACGTGATGTCAGAGGGAAAACCTTTCACGGCTCTCTTTTCACTTTACAGAAGTCTGTATTTTATTGTCCCTTGGAACTTGTTGAAAATAACATTTGTCGGAAGTTCCTGTAGAATTTGTGTTGACATTTCGATCCTGTATTTTGTTAGCACTGCACTGCTTTCACTTTATGGAGATGAGAAATGAATCGTAATTTCTCACTGCCATGAATGGCAGGCATAAATCATCAAAATCAGTTCAACCTAACGTTTCTCAGACAAAAGTTTAAAATATTATTACAAAATTTTGTTTTATAAATTTAAGAAATGCATATCCTTTTGTGTTTTATCGTACTCTAAGTAATCCAACCCAGTCGAGGTTTCTGTTATAGAAACAACGAAAAGAGGCGTTGGTGGTCTGAAAGAGCATTGTGACTAAAGGCCCAGGCTATCTTAATAGAAACCTGATCAGTGGTGTAATCTGAAGACCCAGGTTAAATTCCTGGCAAAAGCACACTGAATTTTTCAATAAATCCTTGCTCCAATCCTCTTAATAACATTAGATTTGGTATTGGGTCAATTGTTTTATCCTCAGTGCTATTTCATTTCATTCCTAACTTCTCTGAATTCGTGTTTTTCATTCTAATTTTCTTCGTTCTTTCCAAATGGCATAAATCATCAAAATCGGTTGAATCTAACGGTCCTCATAGAAAGGTTTAAAATATTGTTAAAAATTTTTATTTCATAAGTTTAAGAAACGCTTATACTAAGGAAAAATTTTCAAGTTAGTCTTTTCGTAAATTTCTGAAAAGGTTGAAGTTTCTTAAAATTTTATTGCTTTGGTAATTTATACAACGAGATGCTATCGAATCATATAATTGCAGTGGCATTACGTATTTTTGGAAGCAGGCAAGAGGAAAAACTTGGAAGCCGGACTTTGCAATTTGTTTTATTATCTGTTTCATATTTTGTAAACTTTAACTAATTTTTGTTTAAAAAGCTCAACGATTTCAGAGCGAGTAGTGGCAACAGTACGGAGTAAGACATTTTTATCTCCAGCGTGCGAGACTGTCTATCGGAAATTCTAAAGATATATGCTATTTCTAAATATTTTTGTCACAAAGAGGCGTTAGCCCAAGTGCTCTCGAAACGTGTATATGTGTTTAAATGAAAAAACACCCATTTGAACGTAATATAAAGTCTGAAATCTTTCAGATTTTTTAAAATGTATTTAAATTATACATTTATATTACAAAAATGAATTATATTTATGTCTTCTGAAACAGAACTGAACGGCATATATTCTCTTGAAAGGGATAACAAAAGTTAGTATATTCTTATCTTTGTATTTGGTAAAATTTCTCAGCAGTAGAAATATTACGTGAAAACATGGGCATAAACTTGCTATAAGAAACAATATTTTAAAGGAATTCTCTTTTAATATATATGAGTTTTAAATATATAAGAAAACATATTGTATGATTTAAAATATAATATAATTTAAAGATCCTTGATACCCATGTTATTTCAGTGAAAAATTCTATCCACAGGTAGCAATTCGTCCTCCCTTTGATAGTTATCACTTCCCTTTGATACCTCGGCTAAATCGCTTCTCTAATATTCCTCCGGGAAGGAGGCCCTCCGATAGCCCTCGCTGTTTTCTCGTTTTGAAAATTGCTCTGCTTTTTTTTGCCGGTTAAGATGCTTTCTGCATGAATTTTTCCTACAAATTCTTTGCATAACATATTCTGCACAGCAATATAGCATAAACAACATTATTTTATACTGTGACATAACGCATTTTTATGATTAATATCTTAGTTTATAACTACCTATTTATTTAAAGGATTTTTAGTATTTTTACAAAAAAAAAAAAAAAAAAAAAAAAAATTAAGACTATAGAATGCATGTTTAACTCCTTTACTGATCATTTACACATTATGTTATGATGTGAAAACTTTTAAAATGCCAAAGAAGTAACTTTATATTAAGGCAAAATTTCAAGTAGATGCTGCATATTAAGTAGTATTCTTAGAGATGACTTAGTACCTTTTCATCCTCTCTTTCATCTTTCATATCTTTAAAATTTTAATCTTTCAGCTCATCTTTCATCCCCAGCTCGAAAAAGTGCAATTTCTTTAGATTCACTCTTTGCCGTTTCATCCGCTCGAAAAAGTCACTTTAGGATAAAGCGAACATCTATTTTCGTCAATTAAAATGGTTTAGACGACAGGACTTATTACTTTGACTTGAATTAGATTTTGGTTTCTAATATCTGTTTAACATTTTCTTATCTTTCTAATATCTATATATATCTTTCTAATATCTAATATATATCTTTCTAATATCTGTTTAACAAATTATTCTGAGCCGAATAATATATTTCAGACAGTGTATCTGAATCTAATTATGCTTTTGTTACATAGCGAACATTTTTTAAATTTCAGTTGCTTCTAAAGCAATATAACTATGTCACTGTTCTGAAATAAAAATTAAATTGTAACAAATGTGTCATTAAGATAATGTAGTACATGTTTTATTAAAAAATACAGTGATCCCTCTTTAAACGCAACCATCCCCGGTTTTAGAGGATTTTGGAGTTCTGTGGATCTAATATATAATGGAATTAATTAAATATAATTTCAATTTTAAAAATGGCTTCTTATGCTAAGAAAGAGCAATGCGAGTATAACTCTAATTTTTCTTTCGCAGTTAGCTGTTTTCTGTACACATTTCCTTGTATGTAACTGAAATATGTCTACGCGTATTCAACAAATATACCACAAATGCGAGACAAATTATTAAAAATTTTTAATTTAAAACATTAAAGAGAACTTTTCTTATATTATACATAATACTTTTGATGAATAATTAATTTATACAATATTACATACACTTAGAATCCAACAACGACGAACTCTGAATCTTACGATTCATATAATTATAAATACATATTCATACAGTTAAAAAATTTTATTAGTAATTTATTATATGTGTAGTTATTTGTAATATTTAAAAACTAGTAAAATTATGTACATTTATCCCTATCATGAGCTGTATGCTTTACATTCTTACATCTATCACGTATTATTTAAGTAATACGTGATAGATTTCTAACAGTCATTACTGCATATACTTAAGTTTCTCAAAGACAGGAAAGCAGTTTAAGCAGATTCATCACATTAAGAGAATAATCATAAAAACAATTTTTATCTCAAAGGTGCGTTAGCCCAGAAGGACTCTTAGTCTTGAAATGGCATTTTGCGTCTAATCACTAAAAGCGTCGAATTCCTTTTCAAACTGTTGCCAGCAAATACTATCGCTCTGTGTTATATTTAAAGAAATATAATAATGAAGAGTCTGCATGAATGTATGTATGTTTTTCGCATTTTGACAAAACAACGATAACTAGAGCCATCAAATTTTGAATAATGTAATCCTTCAACCGAATATGAACACCTGGAAGCATGAATTTGGAATTTGTTTTATTGTCTATTACATATATTGTAAAGCTATTTTTTATTTAAAAACTCAACGATTTCAAAGCGAGCAGGGACAACACTGTAGAAAAATTAATAAATAAATAATAAATAAAATTAAAAAAACTTTAAAAAAAATCTTGCAGTACGCGAGACTGTCTATCAGAAATTCTAAAGATATGCTGTTTTTAAATATTTTAACTCAAAGGGTGGTTAGCTCAAATGCTCTCGGAATGTGTAAGTGTGTGTAAATGGAAAAAAAGAGCCCCTTTAGGGGTAACATAAAATCTGAAAGCTTTCAGATTTTTTTATTTTGTTATGTTTACCTTTTTTTTTGGGGAGGGTAGCCCTGTTTACTTAACATCTTTCTTACTCACTTCTTCCGTTTGGGAAATGCTAAATATCGGAATATTTCAATGGCCATTTCCTATAAGAACTGAAGGAAAAAATGACGGATCCTTTATTCTCTATCGGAGAATTGACTTATAAATGTCTCTTACCTATTGTCACATCTGTTTTGGGAGCATTCTAGAACATTTGCTTGGCAGAATAGGGAAAATGTTTTTACAAAGTTTGCCCTCACTGCCTAAGGGAAATAGCAATATATCGCAAAATATCATATTCATTCTTTTAAAGATAGGAGACTCTTCAAATGTTACACATAATACATTAAATCTAGATTATACACACATACACATGCAATAATAATAAATTTACAACTAAACAAACGTAAAGACTATTCTTAATTACATTTTTACTTCATCACAGCAGATTTAAATAGTTTTAAAAGTGCAGTCTTTGTTTCGAAACCTTTTCTCACGTCATATTTTGTTATAATAATAATTCCTGTAAACGTAAAAAATACGTCCATATACAAGGAATATCCTCGATTACATTTTTGTTGTGATACAATAGATTTAAATGATTAAAAAATGCAGTCTCTTTTCAGAATGTTTTTCGGCATAAATCAGCTAAATTTTTTTCCTCTGTGTGTGTGCGCGCTAGCGCGCAATAAATAGTAGCGGCTTTCTTTCAAGTGTTTTTATAAGTAAACAGCATTTGTACACTGAGTAAATAGGTGAAAAATTTCTTAAATGAATAATTCTGTACTCGTATCATTATGAAATAGTATTCATTGAAAATTTTTGTGCTTTACTGTTATCCTTAAAAAAATAACATAAATATTTTCTTACATTCTATACATTTCTTAATTTTTTTAAAATTATTTCTTAATTCGTACCTTTGCAAATGATACTGTAAAATGAAGTTTTCTTTGCTTGCATAAACTGCTAATAGGCCTACTTGAAAGTCTTAGCGACTTCTCGATAAAACTAGAAGATGAATACAACAAGGGAAGGGTGGGGTGTAAAAGACCTTTTTATTGGACTAAATTTTTTACAGACGGTACGGTCTCACGTGCTTGCAATTTCACCATTCACTTGTGGTGAGGAACTTAATGATAATGGTAATAAACTAAATTTAAAAGGTAGTTCAAGACTACATAAATTAATTTAACCTAGCAAGGTGACTCAGAAACCTACACCGGCGTGATATTAAACTTCGGCGGCAAGAATGCGAAGCCAAGATTCAGAATTCAAACAGCTGGTAGAAATAACAACGTGCGCTCGCACTCTACAGCGAAAACAACACTCTGACTAACCTTTCCGCTACTTCAGTTTAAATACATTATTGTTCAACCTAACTGATTTACATTCTAGGGCGGGAATGCGAGAGAAACAAGGAGTGACAAAAAAGGTTAACAAATTAAAATAACTATTAAGTAAAAATAATATAAAACTTATAATACCAACAAAATATTTACAAAGAAATAATTCACAATATATATATATATATATAATTCACGTAACTCGAGATGTTGCTGAATATCAATGTTACATGGAAAAGGAAAAACGCGCTTTGAAATAGTTTGCTATGCAAAAATGTAAATTACTTGAGTCTGCGAAAGAAACAATTCAGTGTAAATGTTTCGAACACTATGCATATAAATAATGGCTGATTTTGATTTAAATATATTCGTTGAAAATTGGAATATACTATGTGCAAATGGTAATAAGATGTTATAATGAGGAAAGAAGTCTCGTAAGTCAATGCAGCACATTTCTAAATCTTCAACTTTTATTCCTTTTTCTGAGAGAAGTTTAAACAAGCTAAAATTAGTTAAGAATTATTTGACTACCAAATAGAAATTATCATCGAATCATTCCGTAATTTAAATTAAATATAATATTACAAATGTACATTCATTATGACCGTTTAGTCAATGAATTGATTAAATTGAAGGCTAAAAGTATAATTAAAATAATTGCACCTATTCAATTATTAACAAATGCGAATGATTTTAAGTAACTCTTGTTTAGACAAAAATTATGTATAAATAATTTTTATAGCTTACTTATTTTATTAATTCCTGTGTCAAGAGGCCCCCAAACAAAGTTTTCCATTGGATATATGAAAATCTACTTACAGTCTGACTAAGCAAATAATGAATTTGATTATAAATTTAGTCGTATTATTATGCAAAAGCCACAAGCACAAAGGTTTAATATTAATTTTCAAAAAAGTTTAAGATGTATTTTTTTAGTTATTTATAATTTTTTGGGTTATGTTTTTCTGCATATAGTAAAGATTATAATAAATTTTAAAAAAGTAATATTTCAGTCGAAAATGTTATTTACCTGTTGCGTTCATCAATTTTAATTCTATGCAGTCTATACCAATATATAGCATTTAATTTTTGAAAATATGTGTTCTTTTAAGATTAAACAGTGAAGTATATGCAAATGAAACCGGCAGCGAAATAATAGATTGTAAATTGTGGACAATAGCTCCTGAATGTTCCGTTCCCCAAACACAGTTCGTTTTCAGCTGAAGATTTGCCGCTATTCTCTGTGCAAAATACCGTTATTCTTTCAGATCCGCTATCACCAATAATTAAGAAGTTCTGTTTATAGTTTTTAGCAAAATTAAATCTTATCGGGTCCCAGCTATGAAAGATACACCTAATTCATTATGTCGGCATCTGTACAGCGAAGATTTCACAGGTGCAAATTTAGGGTTTTTTTTTTTTTTTTTTTTTTTTTTTGACGATATTAAGTGTCAAATCTCGTGCTGGAATGCATAAGTTCGTCATAGACTCTCTCTCTCTTTTTTTTAATTGCACTTTGTGATTTATTTCTCTCTATTGATCTTGGATATGTTAGGAATACAGGTACAATTTCTTTCTTTCTATATTAATCTTCAAAATTTGTCAATGAAGTTCCATTGCAGTGAGTTTCTCGGCAAATCCAGAGTATATAGTCATTTTTTAATGTATATGATCTACCTTCAAATATTACAGTTGGATGGTCCCGTCTGGTTTCAATAAATTCAGGTTTCGATAAATTCATGATCACGTTTTAAACCGAGATGAATGAAAATGTCAAAGGCAAATTCAGAAGAATCACATATGCTTGAAAATTGAACTGATTTCACGCCTGTGCATCGTTTTGAAATTATTTCAAAGCATTTGGTGTATGTATCAGATTGTTAAGTGCAACAAGCCAGTTGGCATTTATCATGTAATGTTCCTTGTCTCAACAAAGAATATCTCGATAACGACTTTTCGAAAAGGGAATGAATCGGGGAAAATTCACCCTTCCGTCAGTAGGAGTTCTGTTCACGGAGGTAGGAGTAGAGGGAGACAGACGTCTTCCTCCCACCGCCGCTGACGGAGTGCTGTCGAGCTTTGATAGCTATGAGGGCACAGCATGTTGCCTTGGTTTTGATAGTACCTCTACACACGACAGTTCCGCACAAATCGAAAAGAAACAATCATACTGGATGGGTAATAGTAATTAATTTGTATAGTTTACTGGCATTTCCGCACAAAATCACATCTTTGTTACCTTTCGATAACTTACATCTGCAATTTTGATTATGAATTGGTTTTATAAAATTTTAAGCTGTTGGATTACAGAAATATAGATTTTAACAAAATGTTTATATTAAGGACAAGGAATGATAAATACCTTGTAGGGTTATAAGGTATTTTTCCCTCCTTCTTAGCAAGCCTTCGTAGTATAATGGTCAGTACGCTGAGCGCATATTCCAGAGGCCCGTGGTTCGATTTCCGGCGAGGGCTTTGCTCATTTTTCCTGCTTCCAAAAAATACCTAATGTCTCTACACTGGCGCCCGAACTAAAAAAGGTGGTGAATGATGATTCCTCACCATCAGGATTTGTCGACTGGGTCCCCTGAATCCCAGTCGCTCTTTAGAAGGAGGAGTATATAAGGTATTTCCCCCCGCCTTGTTAGTATGCCTTCGTTGTATAGTGGTCAGCACGTTCGACGCGTATTCGAGAGGTCCGTGGTTTGAGTCCCAGCGAGGGCATTGCTCATTTTTCATCTCTCCTGCTTCGAAATAACCTAATGTCTCTATAGGGATATTAGTATTTTTTTATGCTGGAGACGTGAAAAATGTGCAATGTCCTCGCCGCGACTCGAACTCTGGCCCTCTCGAATACGTGTCGAGCATGCTTCCAATTACACGACGAAGGTAGAGGAAAGAGAGAGAAAATACCTTAAACCTTAAAGGTACTTTTAAAACCCCAAACTATCATAAAAAAAATATAACACGTTTTAAAACTAATTTTCCTTATGCCTAACTGATATAAGCGTGAAAATTTTTATCTTTCTTTCGATTGCCTTGGTAGTGTATTTTCTACTTTCTTTTATGTTCCAAATATCAAAACGTTTTAAATAAAATGCATTTTTTGTCATTTACATAGTACTGTAATATGCACTTTTTTCAAATTTTTATAAAATAGGCATAATAGTTGTTCATTTTAAACTCACTTAGAGTTTATTTAATTGAGAAATAACCACTCTGGGTTTATTTAGCCTAACTGAAAAATGAAATTACCTCAAAACTCTGTAATCCTTGTTAATTTTAAAACAGTTTCAAGGCATGAGGAAAGCATTTTCAATGTTATTAATTGGTATTTCAATACATTTTGCATGTCGTTACATTTTAGATTTCTTTGCTATGTGTAAAATTCAGGTATTTGTGAATTTAGATCAAAACTGGGAAAAACTGCTAAGAGAAGGATTGAATGCTCTGCGAAAATACATTTACTAGAAATTTGAATTGGTAACGAAGCTATCCAACAGTGTGTTTAAGTCGAACGTTTGCAGCATGATCGCTGAACATAAATCTAAACTATGCATGTTAAAATGTTTGCTATTATGCACATAGGTCAGGTTAAGTTTTTCAAATAGGGTAAAGCATATGAGGGCTATCTGCTTAAGGGGCGAGACTTACCAAGGAAAACTGAATTTTTATAATTTAATATTATAAAAAAAATTATTATAAAAATTATTATAAAAATAATGCACTGCATCGTAATATTCATTCAGTTTATATTTACACATATTTTTCGTGTAAAAAGTCTGATATATGCTAAATTATTGCAAATTACTTTACTAGAAAAATGTAGCGAATGCACAGATATTAAAGATTTGCATTCGTAGTAAAGTATGAATTTTAGAATAAGTATTGTTGAAATTAAGGGTAAAAAAAATTGATAAATATTAAAACAAATATTTCCTTGTATTTTAAATTCAGTTACAAAATTTAAATAATATTATTTAACTGCTCTTATTTATTCCTTTCAGAAATATCGTAGAAGGTTAAGTACATGGAATTCAGAAATTAGCAACATATTTAACGTATTTCGTTAACTAAAATAAAAAGTGCTCTAATATGAAATGAACCAATCAGAGCATTAATTATCGTGAGTATGAATTTTGATTTAAAGGAAGCCTCATAAGCTCTGTGACTAGAAAGAAAATGATGCGTGATTTTTTTTAAAATTAATAATACAATAAACTTTAAGTTTTGTAATAGCTCACCGAGCAAAATCGAATTACCTTAAAATTTCTTTCTAATGCAATTAACGAACGCGTGAAAACATTTCACTCAAATTAAAACTGTTCTGAGCATGGAAAAAGTATAGCGTTTGATTCAGTTCAGAATGAAATGTTATTTAAAAATGTAATTTTTCATATACTTAGGACTCTGAAATATTGTAGAGAAAGAAAATGTATAAATATTACATAATGTTTACTTCCGAACATGTCAAAAACTATGATCTATGGATGTGGGAGAGCAGCTAACGGAACGGAAAGATTTTGTCAGTAGGGGGGTTACTGATGAGGAGGCTGGGGGATCGCAGCTGACAAAATAGCACGCTTTTGACCACAGGATGAAGAGGGAAATCCCCTTAAAGACAAGAGACTTTGAACTTCTATTTCTGATGAATTGTTTATCATGCGCCTGAAGCCAATTCTGAACAGTTTCAGCTTTAAGACAATTTATTGCTACAGCGTTATTAATCAAGTGACTCGCGAAATGGGATTTGAATTTAATTTATAACCATGTAACTCCATAAGGGACGTTAATCCCGAATGGCATATTAGTCTCGAAACGGCATTTTGCGTTGAGTCACTATAAACGGCGTATCACTCTTCAAATTGTTGCCACAAAATATTATTACTCTGTATTATATTTAAAAGAATTACATAATAAGGAATCTGCGTGAACGTATGCATGTTTCTCACATTGCGAAGGAATAATGGTACCTAGAGCCTTCAGATTTTGAATAATGTAGTGCTCCACCCAAATATGGACAACTGGAAACCCGAATTTGGTATTTAGAATCTGTTTTATTGTCTATTTCATATTTTGTAGAACTTTAACGAATTTTTGATTGAAAAATTCAGCGTCTTCAAAGCAAGCAGTGGGAACACTATGCGAAAAAAAAAAAAAAAAAAAAAACTTTACCGTGCGAGACTATCTATTGGAAACTCTGAAGATATGCTTTTTTTAAGTATTTTTAGCCCAAAGGTACAGTAACACAAATGCTCTCGAAACGTGTATGTATGTGCAGGGCATTATTACTTCAGGTATTTTGTTGGGTTCTACTAGATAACTCTTTATGGATGTTCGCAGCTAGGAAATTTAATGAGTATTATCTGTGCAGATAATTAATAATGATATTCAGAAACATATTTTGCAGCTAAATCTACTTCTTCTATCATTTTATTTTGGAATGACTATATTATTTTCAAAATAAATTAGAACAACAGAAAATCGTCTTTTCACATCATCTGCTAAAACTTTAAGGAAACAACTATTGCCATACTTATGGATTCTGATTTACGCGAGCAATGAAAATTTTAATACGGGCTTTCTGACAAAGGGCTCTGAACAGCTAAATAGTTTCAGTTGAATACCGTTCTTCATTACGTGACTCGTGAGTTATGATTTGAATTTATATAACTATGTATTTATTATATTTTTTTTAAATATTAGCTTAAAGAGAAAATATTTTTACGTGAGCTTCCAAAAATACTGCGGTGACCTACTAGTAGGTCATGATCGAAGTTTGACGATCTCTGTTCTTAATATTACTTAACATAGCCTGAACAGGTAAGAATTTTATACACATAATTTATTTATAGGATACAAAATAATAGGAATAATAGTGAATGAAATTAAAAAATAATAATAAAACAAATAATACGATAATAATACAGAAGACGAATGCGGACCTGATTCTTTATTTAATTTTAATTTTAATAAAAGTTCAAATTTTTAATTGGGCTGCCTAATTTTCAGAAAGACTGAATTTTGGTTCATTGCAAGGACGCGAAAAATCCTGAGTAGTCTTTTCATTAAGAAGCTACTTTTATATAACCATGTATTTATTAACAATGTATTTATATAACCATGTATTTATTAAGCTAAAAAATATGCCGATTTTGCAAAAACAATGATTTTGAAGATATTGCTTTGAACTCAAGCAGATGAAAGGAAATTCTTCGCGCGCTAATTCATGATTAAGAGTTTATATCATCTTGAGCGATACCTTCGCTTCTTTTTATCCTTTGTAACATTATAAGATATTTTCTCCTTCCTTTCCGCATGCCTTCGAGTGTAACTGGAAGCATACTCAAAGCGTATTCGAGAGATCTATGGTTCGAGTTACGGCGAGCATATTGCACATTTTTCACGTCACCTGCTTCCAAAAAATCCTAGTTCATCCCCAGCCCTTTAAAAGTGAGAGTAGTATAAGGCATTTTCTTCTTCTTTTCCGCATGTCTTTGTGGTGTAGCTGAAAGCGTTCTCGACGCGTATTCGAGAGGTCAAGGATCCGAGTCCCGGCGAGGGCACTGCACTTTTTCATGTGCCCTTGCTTCAAAAAATCCTAATGATTCTACAACAGATTTATGAATTCATTGTTAGTTGATACCTGACTTTTACCGCTACTTATATCTTTAATACATGCAAGCAACATCTTTTATCTTATAATACCTATCAAAAAAGCCGTTAAATGCTCTATCGCTGAAATGGAAAATAAAAAATTCAGTCATTGATAAGATAATTCGTGAATGTTAATAATTTCCATTTATGATTTCTTAAAACTGATTACCGGTTCGGTTAATAGAGACCTCTCTTGATACAGACCCGACTGATAGATATTTTGTTGGAGAGAAATTTCATCATATGATAATATACAGTATCGTTGACAGGTTTGCTTAGCAATCCATCCCACTTTTTTTTTAAGCTACAGCAGTATGTAAAGCACGTTTTCGCGGACTAGGGCAAGCAAGGGGCGGAACCCTTCAATAAGTTGATAAAGATCTTGATCACTTTAGTAAGGCAAGTCGCGCTCTATGTTGACGAGAAGACATGAGACATTGGCACTGAAATTCAGTATTATTTATAGTTACTGAAGTTTGAGTAGAAAAAGTTGTAAGGAATTATCTCATTCTCACATGCAATACTCTTGTGGAGTAAGTGGTCAGCAACTGAAAGATCAGTGGTCTGAAACTGATGGAAGGCTCATTTTACCTTATCCTATTTTCAAAAATCTAATAGCCTGCTCAAAGTTAATTTGTACATATATTTTTTTTTTTTTCAGAGGTGAAGTTACACACTTTAACGATAAATATTAAATACTAAGCGTTATCCAATAGATCTTAAACATTAAAATATATTTCCCCGACTATTTGAGTATTAAAAAGTGCTTAATGGTGCAAGTTAAATTTAGAAACGAGAGATTTCGTATATCAGAATTAGGTAATCATTAGTGATTTCAAATAATAAATACACTGTCATTGCTATATAATGTTATACTAGTCATTGCTATATAATGCTATAGCTACTACTAATCGTAAATGTTCTCGATGATGTCGACTTCGTGATATCTATTTACATAACTTGGCGGGATACGCGTATGTCTCTGTGAGTTAATACAATGCTATGTTGATATCATGATTACTTCAAACAAAATTAAGAGTTATTATTGGATTTCTACTCGAACCTACGAAAATAATAATGCGTTAAAATATTTCATCTGCAGAGGTAATTAACAATTAACTTGAAAGATAGAATTAAAAAAAAAATAGTTAGCTGATGTTAGGCTTAAAGTTTTGATGAAAATTCATAATATCCTTGTTAGACTTATTGGGTTCCTATTATTTTAATTAACCAGTTATTTTATGATTTAGATCTGTACTATCCCTTCTATCTTCCGTTTTCTTGTGGTTTTCCCCATGTGTAACGTGTATACAAGCCAGTTTCCCTTAGAAAGTTCTCCACGAAGGCATCTCTCCCCTTAGGCAGATAGCCCTAGTGTGCTTTGCCATAATTAAATAAACCAAACCAAACGCCGGTAAGAAGTTTTGAGCCAACTTCGAGCTAAATCATTTGTGTAGACCTCGGCCTATAGACTTAGCTTTAATTTAAAATTTGAATTTACTTTTACTTACTTATTTATGTTACATCACCACAAGTGATTGGATGTTCCCTTGAGCCTGGAATTGTACATTTATGTTAGCAGTTTTGATTTAATAAAAAGGTTAGCTAAACCTCCTTGAGACTAATTATGCCCAGACATAGCGATAATTCGCTTAACGTCTGCTAGGAATGTGGTACTAAGTTATGCTACCAAAACAAATCACACTTTATAGACTTTTGTACTGAAAATTTTGCTTGAAACTACAAGAAAGGAAAAAAATTTCGATTTCATTTGAACTGATAAAATTCATTTGGTATATTAATTAAGACTAGTAGGTGTGCCTTTATGAAAGACTCTAAAGGAAAATATCATGCAATAAAATTTCACTTTAAGGAAGCCATCAAAATGCCTAAACGACTGGCCCATTTCTGGAGAAACACAAAAACCAGGACAAAATTACTATCGTTTCTTATACAGTTCTTGAAAAACTAGTGGATCTAAGTGGTAGAAATTAGCGGGGGGTGCGGAATCTTAAAGGTTTCAAATTTTAAATTACCTTTATTTATTAAATATCATGTTCTTCGCACTTAAACCATAAAATTCAATTCAAGAGCAATATCGCAAAATAGTTTTAAATTGAGCATATCTTTTGAATTTCGGATGCGCAGTCTCACACGCTGGAGATAAAAATGTTTTTTCTTTTGCCATTTCCCGCTTTGAAATCCTTGAGGTTGTTAATAAAAAATTCGTAAAGTTTTACAAAATATGAAATCGTAATAAAACAAATTCCAGATTTCAAATTTGGAGTTTCAAATGCCCATATTCGCCGTAGGATTACGTCATTCAAAATTGGATGGCTCCAGGTACCGTTGTTTTATCACAATGCGAGAAACATACATACATTTATGCAGATTCTCCATTATTTAATTTCTTCAAATATAATACAGAGAGATAATATTTGGTGGCAACAATTTGAAAAGTGATACAGCCATTTATAGTGTTTCAACGGAAAATCGTAAAATGAAAACAATAGTCCCTCAGGGACAAAGCCCCTTTGGATTAAAAAAAGAACTTTTCAATCAATGTTTAGTACTGAGATCATAACCCATTTCCAATGCTAAGATGCTAATAAGTTTCCATTTCTCTCACTAGTTTAAATCGAAAGCATATGTATGTATATGGCTATGTAATAAATAAAGTTTTCCATCCTTTAAATATGGTAATGGAATTCTCCCCCCAAATCAAACATTTTTCATGTTTTCCTTTTTCATAAAAAAAGTCATTAAATACTTCAAAGGAAGTCTCTTCAATGGGTTTAGTGTTTTCAGTCATTTTTCAGCATTTACAGTTTCGATGTTGTAACTGTTTTCAGAGCAAAGCATCCTAACAAAGCAAAAAGTGCTGCCACTAAAGGAAAATATTTGTTCCAAGCCTCGCGAGCGAAAATTCAGGATAATAAATGTGTAGCTGTATTTAGAATACACATTTTTAAGAATAAAATTTTATGTTTTAAATCTTTAACTTCTGGGGAACGTATTTTCAAATCAACAAACCAACTCTCAAAACTGCTGAGTTCAAACTGTTTTAGGTGTTTAACTGAAATCTGTAAACCAAAATCTTCCCGCAGTCTTTTTTAATATTATGAGTTTAATTTTTTAGTAATAGGAGTTGAGTTTTTTTAATGTTATGAGTTTCATTAAAGTGTTAGACTGTGATCTGAACTTTTTAGATTGTAACTTTCAATTTTGTTACAGATTGCAACAGATTCAATCTTTGTTATTTTATACTTCCTTAGGGAAAGGGAACAAAATTGCAATTCCTTTAATCCACACTACAAGGCAAATGGAAAAAATAAAAGGGTAATTCTGACAGAGGTACAAAAAAAAAAAAAAAAAAAAAAAAAAAAAAAAAAAATAGTTATAACCATCTGTATAGAAAAAAGTGCTAATGAGGAGGAATTTATAAAGGAAGCAAGTGCATTTTTCTATTATATATAGAGAAGCACATTAAACTTTTTGTTCTGCTACCCAACCGGGATAGTGATTAGCGACGCTGACTGCCGTACCGGAAATCCAGGGCTTGAATCTCGGAGAAGTCCTGGATGTTTTTAAATGTACAGTGTCTGTGAGGCATGGGGGCACTCTAAATATGGGGCGAGCCGAAATTCCATTCGAGAGGCTGGTAGTAGGGAAAGAGGAGTTGGAGACCCTCGAAACCGTCCGCCACCCGAGTGCTCTACTTCAAAACTGGGGGTGGAACTGAGCAAAGTCGTATTATGACCTTAGAGTGCCCAAGGCTCTTGCCAACGACAGCAGCAATCTTTCCTTCTTTCCACGATGAATTTCGTGGACTTGCTCTGATATCAGACAAGCTGGATGAGCCACAACAATAACTTATCGTTCGGTTGCTGAGAATTTAACCAACTACAAATGCTAAGAAATTTTGTCTTTCATTAGTGACCATTCATCAGTGCTTATCTCTAAACTACATGGATCGTATACAAAACACCCAAGAGCAAACAATTTTAATTAGCAGTTATAAACAGTGAGTACAAATTAATTGGTATCAGATAACCTGCCCCATTAATAATAAATCTGAAATGTCCAGCACATTGACCTCTCGCCGATTCCATATTAATTAAGATATAGAATGGCGAAATAACAACGAACGTTAAGAAAACTATCACTTGCGGTTTATCGTTTGTAAATAAAATCTGATTTGTTTATAAACTTTATGGCTCTTTGTTTTTGTAAACATTGTAAGGATAGTTTTAAATAAACCAGTTTTCGTTCAGTTACTTATCTTTTCTATCTTCCCTTATTTGCATTTCCTGTCAGATTGATATTGCAGTTTTGTTGTTATGCAAAGCAGAGTAGAAAGATACTGTTTAAGTTGGTGTCTGAGTTAACTTCAGACAGAGCATATTCTGCCTTTCAGCCACATTGTTTCGTTGTTTAAAGCTTGCTATTTATGGCCGTGCATATAAATTGCCGATTTGTGTACGTCGGTGGTAAAGCTAAGAGCCAACTCGCGTTAATTATCTTTGTGCAACTTCGGCTGGTTAACATAGGCGTAGTTTTAATTTCATATTTCTATTTTAAGTTGCAGCCAAAAGTATTGGCTAAATTTGTAAGCACCAGGAGTGCCGTTTGTAATTACTTTTTGAGTTGAATAAAAGGGTCTTTGCCCTTCTCATGTCTTGTCATTGATATAGTTTGAACTTAGCGAAAAGTCGCTTCACAGTTCAAGTAAAAATCTAGCCAAAAGTAAATTTAATTTAGCTAGAACCTTACAACACTATTCTTTTTTTTCTTATAATCTTCTCTAATACAGTGAACAATGATAGTTATACAGCTCACGTACGCATCCATTCTTTGATTTCATTTCACGCTTTGATCATAGTATATCCTCTCTTCATATAGATTTCAACTCAGATTCACAATGACTTACCAACTACAAAATATTTAAAAGCAGCATATCTTTTGAATTCTCGACAGACTGTTAAGTGTTGCATACATGTCTTTTTATATTTGTTAGGTTATTTATATTTGCTATATTATTTCTTTAAAAATAACACATATGCAAAGATACACATATACAATAAATATTCTATTCCTATATATTGCTTCTTTACAAATAATACATATCGAAAGCATTTGGTGGTAGCATCCTTTTATTTAAAAAGTGCTTCGATAGAAAAGTGAATCAAACACAGAATTGAAGATCGTAGCTAATGCATTGAAATGCTTCCTAAAGTGAGCTCGTCTTCATATTCTCGTTGCATTTAGCATAATTTCAAGAATACACTTAATTCTTATAAATGTAATATGTTGTTCTCAATCACACACCAATTTTAAATACAAAATTTGAAAATTTTTAAATCATCTAATAATATACTTTTTTACAAAAGTCGGCTGAGAGCTTCAAGTAAAGTATCACTTCCAGTTTATGAGTTTTAGCGAAAATATAATATGTTGTTCCTATTGATATAACAGTCTTAAATACTAAAGTTGAAAAATTTTGGATTATATTTTAATCCATTTTTTCATAAAAAACTGTTATGGGCTTTAAGCAAAGTACCACTTCCGGTTGTCCACTAAATACTGTTATGGGCTTCTTGTAAATTACCACTATCGTTCGTCCAATGTTATCCAAAATCTGATAAAATCTTTATATGAATTTAAAGAGCTTGAATATGGAAAATAGAATTTTTTTTGGAAGTTTCATATAAGAGCTATCGTGGACGAAAAAAAAAACGTCACACACATACAGACACACATTGTAAAAATATATTGCGGAGCCCTAATTCGCGTTTATTCACTGAAAAGTCACTATCGGATTTTTGAACCGAGAACATTACCTCCCTTACCTATATAGTTGGTGAGAGGTAATAATGCAATCGACAACATTGGCAACTATAATTACAATCATAAGAAATCATAGGTTTGGCAGTAATAGCAACTTAAAAATCTCAGTTTGGGATCTTTATCACGGTAGGAACGACCCAACATACAGAATTTATTCTTTTGTACTTTAAAATTCTCTGAAATTGGTCCAGTGAAGCCAAAAAAATTCAAATGCAATTTTATTTCATATTATTAGAACTTACCTCATTAGGTATTTTACAATACATGACAAACGTTTGAAAGAAAATACGAATAACATAGCATTGTATATCTAAATATGGAACCCTGTATATAAACTTGTACAAAAATTCTAATATCTTCAAATTAAATAAAAGTCATGATATTGATATTTAGAACAGATAGAGTAGCATCAGCTTTATAGCAGCTCTTGACAGCCAATGATAGAATGGATAGCACTGCTGAAAGCTTTTAATTCGACTCATGCTCGAATCCCGGAGAATGGATTAGCTCCATGGCCGTTTTCATTGTTTTCCCATTTGTAACGTAAATACGAACTAGACAATAGTTAACGAAGACATCTCACATATGCAGATGCCCCTCTTTATGATTTACCTTTATCACTTAAACAAGCAATCAACCACTATTGGATCTATTTCAACTACTGATCACGAGCTCCTCTTTCACAACCTTTTGAAATAGCATGGTTAAGTTAAAGAATATGTAACGTATTAGGGCAAGGACTTGCTGGCGAAGCCTTGAAATGACGTTTCTAGGTTTTTTAACATGAAAGTTCTCTCTATAGCCGGGCTTTTTTCAACGTTCACCCCCCTAAAAAAATCTGAAAAGCTGTCAGATTTTAAATTACGTCCAAAGGGGCGTTTTCTTAACGTTTTGTGTGTTACCTTTATTTATTAAATATCATGTTCTTTGCACTTAAACCATAAAAATTTAGTTCAATAGCAATGTCACAAAATAATTTTAAAATGAGCATATCTTTAGAATTTCCGATCTTCCGCACGCTGAAGATAAAAAGGTTTATTTTTTCCCGTGGAGTGTTGGCCATTGCTCGCTTTTAAATCGTTGAGTTTGTTACTCAAAAATTCGTTAAAGTTTTACAAAATGTGAAATCGATAATGAAACAAATTCCAAATTTCAAATTTGGTCTTTCACAAGCCCATATTCGTAGGAGGATTAGGCTGTGGCTCTATATACCGTTGTTTTATCACAATGCGAGAAATAGACATACATTTATGCAGATTTTTCATTATTTAATTTCTTCAAATATAATGCAGGACTCTAACATTTGGCGGCAACAGTGTGAAAAGTGATTCGCCGTTTATATTTATTCAACGCAAAATCGCAAAACGAAAACAATAGTCTTTCAGGGACAAAGCCCCTTTTGACTTAGGGAAAAAAAAAAAAAAAAATGTTTTTTTAAAAATCATTTGGTAGCTGACAGTCAGTTGCCCAACCTACCTTTATCGATTTATGGTGTGATAATTCATTTCCTATCTTAAAGACGATAATTTGATAGCTCCCAATTAGTTTTTTAGCGAAGCATAAACACTTATGTCCGTTTTCGAAATATGAATTTAAATATTTGTTTTCCAGTGATATTTTTTATGCTATATATGAAAAATTTTCTTGCGAGATACAGTCTTTACAAATAACTAATGTCCTATTTAGTTTTAAGAACAAGAAAAAGGCTTTAACATTACAGGTTCTATTATTATAATGGCATTTTATCATTGTTGCAACTAGACCGTGAAATTCTTATATTTTTCCCATGCCATACTTGCCATGGCATTCTTATTTTTTTTTATCATGTACATTTGCCTAATTATTTAACATTACCATTCATTTCTCTCTCGAAGACTGTGTAGTAGAAAAGTACGAAAAAATTAGCTGAAGGGAAATAAATATATAAATTTAGGCAAAAATGCAATCTTAGACTGGCGTGCATTTTGAAACATTTTATTTTAAAAATCTTAACGTTGCATCAAGTCTTCATAGGAAACAGAAAATACAAAATTTGTTAAAAAGTGCTTAAATAAATGCATCGGCTATCATAGGATCAAGCAGTTTACAGAGCTTTTCCGCTTTATGCTATCGGATGCAAGCGTAAATAAAGCGGAAGTTTACTCAAAGGGAAAAGATCTTTCTCAAAAACCGCTTAACCGATTACCGCGTTGACATTTCTTTAGAAATTTTGCTACCATTGTTAGCAGGAAAAGAAGAGTCTCAGATTTTCAGACCTTCCAATTTAGTTCCTCATTTTCTCTCTTTCTTTCCAAAATAAGCAACAGGAACTAAAAATTCATATGGGAATTATTATAATAACTATAAGGGAACACCCATATGAAGATGTGCCCACGATACTTTTAGTTAGCATATAGATAAAATCATAATGAGAGATCATATAATTACAACCCTTTTTAAAATTACTTTTAATATAAAAAAATTTTAAAATTCTGAAAGTTTTCAGATTTTAACGGTGGCCCAAAAACAGTTTGTTAAGGATTTTTATGCTCTCGCTGAGCTCGCAGGCTATCAGTCTGCTGTTACCACTCATTCCTACTAAGCCCTTCTCTCTTTCTCTCTCTCTCTCTTTTTTTTTTTTTTTTTTTTGTTTTTTTTTTATTTGGTCTTGTCTTAGCTTTATTATTAAGAATCATTTTTTTCACACTTACGCCATATGCAATTCAACAGTAAGATTACAAAAAATTTAAAAGCGGCATAGTAGTACACGTTTAGAATTCTCGATGCAGCGTTAAGTATTGGCATTCATTTTTCTGTGTTTCTTCTTCTTTTTTTTTTTTTTTTTTTTTTTTTTTTTTCAGTTTTCTCAGTAATCATATCCATGTTCAGTTTTCTTACTAAGATGTCTTTACATTTCTTTGTATTTTTATTATTAACGTTTATTGTCTTTACTTTGTGTATTAAATATCACATTCTTGGCGCTTACGCCACATAAAATTCCATTCAACAGCAAAATCACAAAATATTTAAAAACAGCATATCTTTGGAATTTCCGTTGAACAGTCTCGCATGCTGAAGATAAGAATTATTTTTCTTCTTTACAAGCATCAAACACGCATGTATTTCAATCTATTTTGGTTTACTTCATTACTTTCATTCGATTTCACACCTGTGTTCGAGTACCTTTCCATATGATTCTATCATAATTTTCAATTAAGCAGTCTTTTTTGCACTTTCTAATTATCTTCTGGACACGAGTGATTTAAAAAAATCTTTCTTACATGTGTACGTATATGTCTTACATATGTCTTTATAAACATAAATAAAAATTTTAATATATTTTATCATTTCTTTTTTTCCCATTATCTAAAATTTAGATTAGAATCATAATGCATCAAAAGCCAATAATTCTGTTTCACGCAAAGGATTTGCTGCTTTAAACACCAAAGCTTGAAAAATTTTGGAAACAAAGAATTTAAAGATATGGAACTGTGCATAATATAGCGGTTTACCTACGTTTTTTGGAAACTTGTGTTTTTAATATTCATTTGCAAAAAGATATTATTCGATATTAAAGGTACGACATCATATTTTTTCAAGCGTACTGTATTTAAAAATTTGCTGGTTGTATAAAAATATGTTCAAAACGTTTCTAAAATTAAAATTATTTATTCAAAAATGCTAAAAACAAAATCACATAATAATTCGGTCACACAAATGAAATGCTTCGCTATTGTTAATTTTTTTTTAAAGTAATGAAGATAATATCCATAATTTACTATGTATAGAATTGTATGTACTGTGCATCAAAGTTTGAGCAACGTACATCTCCACCCTAATGTGGGCATCTGGGGAGCCCAAATTTGGAATTTGTTTTATTATCTATTTCGTAAATAAAACATCTTTATCTCCAGCGCGTGAGACTGTGTATCGGAAATTCTTTAAGATATGCTCTTTTAAATATTTTTTGGTATTACTGTTGAATTGAATTTTATGGTTTAAGTGCGAAGAACATGATATTTAATAAATAAAGGTAACGCACAAAACGTTGAAAAAACGCTCCGTTAGGCGTAATATAAAATCTGAAAGCTTTCAGATTTTTATTCTATTTTATTTCGGACATATTTGTAGGGCCAGGTGGGTTAACTTCTATCTGGATTCTATCTGGATACAGGAGTAGCAGGAAACTACACAGAAGAAGAGTTCAAACCCTTTATTAACTCTTTAGAATTTACACTTAAAAATTTACAAATTTACCTCTACTTGGGCGGTAACTGAAAAGCAGGTAATTGAAAATTAAAAGTTGAAATGTTTAACAAGTGCTAAACTAACCTACGGGGCTCAGCGAGATCCCGAACTTCAACCCCCTTCTAAGCTAGTGGCAGTAAGACAATGCAATTAAGCCACTTGAGCCAGCAATAAGCTAACGTACCTACGGCAGACACAGCAGCTAGAGCCTAACTCCCCCTTTCTCCTATCGAAATTCAGCTTTTAACTACTTCCTTCAACCTATAAAATTTGCATGCGTTCACGCGCGCTACAACATTTAACTATTCTGGCACTGACAATTAGAGGATTAGGATTAGGATTATTCAATTATGGCAAAGCACACGAGGACTATCTGCCTAAAGGGAGGGATGCCTTCGTGGAGGACTTTCTAAGGGAAACTGGCTCGTATACACGTTACACATGGGGAAAACCACGAAAACGCCCATGCAGCCAGCCCGTTTGCGGGATTCGAACTTCGGACCGAACTACCAGTGTTTAGTTTCCTTACCGCTCGGCCGCTGGTGGGTGACAATTAGAAGAATGAAGGCTTATATAAAAGTCTGGACTTAAATTTAAAATGTTAGTTAAAATAAACATAAATCCCTACATATTTAATAAACATTTCATAAAAAATTGGTTTGATTCAGTTGAAATCCCATATTTAATATTTCATAAATGTATGATTTTCACATTTGTTGACTTTAAAAGTGGTGTAAATCCGTTTGAGATTTTCGGAAGCATAAATTTCTTTTAACTAATAGTTTAAAAACGATTTTTAATATTTAAAAAACAGAAAATGAGCGTATTACATTCCGCATGAGCGTACATACATATACCAGTATTTTTCAAAGCACTCAAATGCAAACCCTTAAATATCTCCGTATAATATAAAATGGACTTAAGCACTTTTAAAGGAAACAAGGAAACGGCTCATATTTAGCTTTTCATATGATTACATTGAACATTAGTACCCTGAATCCGACGAATGAGCTAACTGCACGGTCGTATTCGCAGTAACCTCAACAAAAGTATGTTCAGTATGTGTAACATCAATAAGATAAAGTTTTCTTTCAGAAAACTCTGTATGAAAGAGAGTTACCATAAGAAGATGCTCTTTGCTTTGCCATATTCAGTGCAACAAACAAGCAAACATTATGATTCCATTTAATTTCTTTCCCTAACAATACACCGCAATGAAAACTTTTTTAAAGAAAATTACTTATTTGAATAAATGTAAATGTTTAAAATTTCAGCATGTAACAGTTTGATCTTATGTATGACAGTATTGACGTTAGTGTAAAGCAAAAAAGTGCTACGATGTGCGCAGTCTGTGGTTCAATATTCCATCCCGTCATAGGACACTACCAAAACCAACTTCAGGGGAGCCAATTGCGATGGGAGAACCAGGACCACTTGATGAACGACCATCGGGACGTCCGCCTGGTCGTTCGCATAGCCGCAAAACGAATGGGGGGACCCGGGAGACTCGTTACGCTATTCCGTCGGTAATCGCCCGTTGAGAGGGAGGTGCTGCTCCTCGCAATACGCGTTCCTCGCAGTAGCGCAGAATGGGAATTTAAAGGTTTTTTACGCAGTCGTTCTTTACAAATGTCACACCCACATGGCACAACGGTTCGATTTTAGGCGGATATCATAAATATGATCGACCATTTCTTGCGCCCAGCAGAATTGTTTTATGCAAGGATAATTAATTGACATCTTTTGTATTACATTTGCAGTGAATTGCCGAGCAGTTTTCAAGTGCTTTGTTTAAAGAACCATAAAATCTGGCATTATTGAAAGTGCTTATTTTGTTTCGTAATTAGTAGAAAGTGCTTATTCGTTAAAGTAGTTTTTGCAAGATATTTAGGTAAACTTAAGGTTGAGTAATTTAAAGAACGTTGTAAATAGTTTTATTTATGTTCTTTCTATGACAGTAAAACAAAATGATATAACTTCTATTCGCAATGGAAAATAATAAAAGATATAGCCATTTATGCAAAAAAACTGAAAAGTTTCAGATCTTGACGGTCGCTCAAAAAGGTTTCTTAAGGTTTTTTAACGCTCTCGCTAACCTCGCGATCTTCAAATTTGCTGTTACGCTCACCCCTACTAACATTTTTTTTTTTTTTTTCCTTTTTAGCTTTATTATTAAGCATAATTTTCTTTGCGCTTATGCGACCTGCAGTACAACAGCAAAATTACAAAAACTTTAACAGCAGCGTTTAGAATTTCCGATGCAGTGTTTAATGCTGGTACACATTTTTATGTTCCCCCCACCCCCATCTTCTCAGTTGTCTTTTGATTATTAAAGTTTTATGTGTTTACTTTATTTATTAAATATCAAGCTCTTGACGCTTACGCCGTATAAAATTCGATTCAACAGCAAAATTACAAAATATTTGAAAACAGCATATCTACTATACAGTCAAGCGATTGGCGATCGTTGTCGAAATTTCTGCCAACGATCGACGGGATAATACGTAAGTACTGAAAAATTCCAACCGTATTGCTTTTAAATCTCTCTTAAAATTAACAGCCATTTTTAACTGAAATTAGATTAAATTAATTCTGTTATTTATTTGAAAATAATTACAATGAATCCTTTAGTGGTGACCATCTCCCTAAGCCGACAATTCTGAAAGAGATCGGTATTCTTGAAAACATACACACTGGTACTGAGCATCAGCTCTCTTAAATTACCACATCCACTGAGCTCCAAAATACTCTAGAATCGTAGATGTGTTTAAAGAAGATAGGGGATTCATTGCACTTTTAATAAAACATGTACATGAATCTTAATTTTACATTTTTAAAGGGCACTATATAACAAAAAGGTAACTAGATTCGTGAACATATTTTGAACTTCTGGAATTCTTTATTCTGCTCAGATTAAATCGTCTGAAGTAAATAACAGAAATCAAAAGCTAAGCCAAAGCAGTAATGATCAGCCCATTTACACTGTTTTAATCGGCGAAGACTATTTACTACTTTAAAAAATGGATTTTCGAAGTATGGATGAAATACGAAAAAAAGGAATCGGTATTATTTTGAGCTGAGGACTAAACGACACTAAGTTGTTTCATACAAATACAATGAACTTTTAAGTTATGGAAGAGATATTACTTCTTAGATTTCTTAATTACACTTGAAATTACTCTATACACATTTAATCGAAAAAGAAGTATGCAAATTGTTTCCAGAGTTCTAGAAATCAAGCTCTAGTTCAGTTAGTAGAATTTATAGACAAGGCTATGGGCCAATGACATGTCTTGACATGTTTATGCGGCTATCCTGTGCAATACTGTCTAGTCCGATTAGTTGTTTGACTGATATAGGTGCATTTTTATAGCACTGTTTAGGCAACCATGGAAGATGCAAAGCGCAAACATTTTCTTTTTATGGAAAGAGGGTGTAAAAACTTAAGAAATTGTTCACGTCTGCGAGGAGTATCCTGTTCCTACGTTTGAAAAAAAAAAAAAAAAAAAAAAAAAAAATACGGGTTGGATCGATTTGACAGTTTAACGACGCCATATACCGGTGGATTGAGCAGACGTCGAAAAGCTATTTAAGAACGGCTTAAAAAATCAGTTTCTCATTGAGATAAACGTATTCAATTAAACGGAAATTATGCTGAAAAACTGCATTGCAATATCGATGAAAATTAACGAAATAAAGAAAAATTACTTGAATTTCTAAAACCTCTGGAAACACTCCTCGTTATCACAAACGAGAATCTAACAAAAATTTGCTCTTTTTTATTTCACTTTTCCTCCCCCCCCCCCATCGACTTTTTTACATACTTTTGTCTCTCAGTGAGCATATTTCTAACTGAAAAAATTAAATAGGATAATGCACAGTAAATATTCGAGAAAAACATCTACCGAAATAACCAAGTTGCTGTGTTTCAGTTCATCAAACTAAGCGTTTTTCTTTTCCCAAATGTAGCATAAATGGACATCAGCTCCTTTTAACATTCATGATTTACTAACATTTATATCTGAATTCATAGTACTTTTCTGCTTCTTGTAGATAAGTATTTGATTGACAATAACTGATCTGTGAAGTGAAGCTAGTGGTTAGCAAATATAACTAAAGAAAAATATGTTACGATAAATTATCATTTTTAGTAAAATAAAGCGTGACCTTCGTGAATAGATGGCCTGGTCATCTCGATGGTGCCGGCCGCATGTTCCTAAAACGTACTCGCTGTACCTCCTGCTGTGAGAGCTGCTTCGCTGCTATTGGTTAGAAGAATTTAGACGTAACATAGAGCTTTCGACGTCATTTGTTTTGTCACGTGGTAAAGCTTCTCGTACTCCAGCCATACTTGTTCGTATTGGAGCGGCTATGTTTTAATCCTTTAAAAAAATTAGTTAAATCAGAGGTGATTTTATGTACAACTGAATTAATTCATATGTTAATATATATTTTCACTTTATGCAATACACACTTGAGAAATACCGGATCATTACAAAGGAAGGAAAATGGGTTATTTGCTTGAGAGGGTTATATCCATATAGCATTTTGCTAATGGAATGTTGGAAAAACAATATTTAACATAGTTTATTAATCTTTTATCGTGATACAACCACATTTTTAAGAACAAGATTACAAAGTTTACAATTATACACCTAAATTTATCTCAGTTTTCACTCTGATATGGAATCCCAGGAAAAATATTGTTAATGATGGACTAGATCAAAGTAGTCATATAGAGAAAGCACACGTGGGATCTTTGCCTTTACTGAATAACATTTGCCAGTCAATTTACAGCAAAATATATATGCCTACATTGCTTACTGTCCATCATTAAATTAAATATAACCTTTGAATCGCTCTTAATATTCTTGTTTTAAAAGTAACTTGTCAGTTAATTTTATCAGTAACTTTTAGTATGCATTAGGTAGTAAGGAATATACTTTTTAGACACATAAACATTGCTTGGATTATCCTAAATTTTCATTTATATTTTAAAATACACAGTGTCATTTCCATTATCTATTTCTACTTCATAACTTTTTTTTTTTTTTTTTTATTAAGATGGGGATGATCTAGTGTGACAAATTGCATTTTGAATGTATTTTAAATTTACCATTAATATTTTAAACTACATTTTGCACCAATATTTATGTTTGCTCTCCCATTAAGGAAAACTAATATAATAATATAAGTTATTAAATTAAAATTCCTGTGTTTAATTCCATCTTTAACAACAGCCATAAAATATATGGAATTTACATTCTTACCACAGATGTGGTAAGTCATGAACTCATTGGCAACTTTGAAGAGCATTTGCAAACTTGTTGGTGAGTTAGGAGAGGGATGTTTGTTTGCATATCTTTAAATTTATTTCAACGATGCATCCACCACCACCTATTGTTTTACATTTTTCTTCTTCAATACAAGACACGCACAATTCTAGGCTTTTTTTCACCGTTGTTTTCCCTATAAATCTTTTTAATAAAATAAAATAATAATAATAAAAAAAATTGCAAAATTTTGGCACCAGAATCCTAAAATGAGAAAGGAAAGAGAGGCATGTGATGCCTTTTATGTTGTATGCATGCAGAAAGCAACATCGCCAAAGATTTTACCAGAGACAACAGAAACTGTGGTATGTGGTCCACCTGAATGCTGAAGTACTGAAATTCCCATAGGAGGGATCATAATCTGCAACCACACTGGTGAAAATATCTAGAGAAGTGCTGTCTGGGAGAATGCTATGTGTATACTTGGGTTGCCATATAAATGATTTTTAGTGACATGTGTAGCCACATAAATTTTTCTTCGCATCATGGTTTAGACCATCATTACTTTTTCACAGCATTCTGGTGAGGTTCAGAAAATTAGAAAGTACTAAAATTCATCATTTTAGAATTATTTTGAGTAAGTTATACACTTTGTGAACTGTGATGAACAAAAATTAATAAGCTGTGCTTCCCTCAAACCAATTTCCTTTCTTCCACATAATGATTTATTTGCATATATCAGAACTTCTATCTATGAGATTTTTATTTTACCACCAAAGAAAACACACAGACATCATTGCTGGGAAATAACTACCTCTAAAAATCTGACATGTATTAATAATAAATAGATACCTTTGTCACAATTTGAATTATCATTTTTAAAGCACATATGCTTTATACTTTATATTTAATTATGTTAAAAAAAAAAAAAAAAAAAAAAACACTATCCTACTTGATCTGGTTTTCCTACCTGAGCTGGTGAATGAACTCACTAGTTTAACTCATTGATTAAGATAACATAATCTGTATGTATGGCTTTTACAGTTATATTATTCTTCAGTTCAGAACTAAGTAAGTGCTACATAGCAAAAAGTTAAAGTAATTTTTTTTTAAAGTGACCATTGTTTCAGCTAACTTTGGTAGAAAAAATAAGCAGCCCTTAGATGCTTTGTCATGTTCAAGTAACCTAACCAAACCCTCGTTAGAACATTATAAGTGACTACAGCTATAGTTGTGCATAGAACTTTGCAAATAGAAGGATAAATAATATAAATGAATTTTTTCCAGATGAATCTTAATCCATCAACACCATCAAGGATCACATCCATGGTCTGCATCAAAAAAATGCCACGTTATGTCATGCATTATGTATCCCCATACAGGTCTGAAACCAAGTGTAATCGTATGGTCCATTACATTCCAGTTGCCTTCACGTTTAATGCTCATCGGTGGCCAGGGCAACCTGTATGAGTGCAATGGGCAACAAGACACAGGAGCGTCAAAATTTTTAGAATTTTAGCAGGAACTGGAAGGCATAATTTGCAAGCAGCAGTTATTCTATTTAGGTGATAAAATATCTAGCTCTGGCTTCGCTAGCAACCAAGCAATAAAGTAGTTGAATACTGATAATTCAACCTGGGTTTACATTCTAGCGAACAGGTTGGCTGCACGTGTGTTTTCATAGTTTTCTGCATATATGAAATATGTATAAGCTAACTTCTCTTTGAAAGTACCTCTACCCTTAGCCAAGTTACTATACTGTAATCAAATAAATTAAACACCCCCCCCAAAAAAAACAGCCTCCATGTTCAATGTGCAGTTGAACAGGTGCCATTGTTTAGGGCTACTGTAAATGATTTATCAGATTTAAAAATTCTAATATCGAAAATATTATGCATATTATAATGATTGAATCCAAGTAAAGAATGAGAAATTATCCAAATTTTCTTTACGTACAACAAATGTTTTGCTGTGTATGTTATGTGAGCACCAGCTACATTATGTACAAAAATACCATGTAAACACCAGGTGCATTTTGTACATAACATATTAACAGTACATTATGTACAAAAATGCACTCCTTAATGTTTGCCCAATCGAAGACTTCAAATGTGATAGATGATGCAGTATGGAAACTCGTACAAAAAATGTGAAATCAATAGCCATTTGGAAGTGTGCTATGTGATCAATGTTCATAAAATGTATGTAGCATGCGAAGTAATTTTTTAGTTTCTAGTTCATTTCCAAAAATTGATTATTGTATGTATACCATTTATGAAAAGGCAGTGTTTTTAAAATCTGATGAATCATTTATTATTACTCTGAGGTTTTCGAAGCTCACTGCTGTCTATCTTTAGAGGTCTAGAACTAGTGATCAACAAGGAATGTATGGCACATAACAGAGAACAAATCCTAAATTCCCACTATTTTTTTTATTGATCTATTAATCCCTTGATCTATGATTTCATCAGATCTGTTATCTACTGAATATATCAGGCCTATGATTATAAAAAAACTAACGTACCACAGCCTACCCATGGCTACATCAGCTGAAAACTGGTAATAACTGAAATCTACTTTTCTCTCATATTCTAGATGCACATCCAGTATCTGTTTATCTTCATGCAATGACTGTACGAGGTGGTATACTCCAAGTTTAACTGTTTTTTAAACCATGTACTTTAAGTATAACTGATTTGCTTACACATGTACAGTTAAACCATGTATTAAAATTTATTTGTATAATAAATATGGCTTTATCTCCCGTCTTCAATAATGTTATGCTTTTAAAGGCCATCAGTGTTTTAAGATTACAACAGTTATTTATATTAATGTTAACCCCCCAAAATATTAAATCATTGTGGAAATCTACAAATTAGACAAACTGCAATTATCATTTTCTTCTAATATTTTATCTAAAGCAACGGTTCTCAACCTTTTGACTAACGCGTACCATCTAAACAAAAATTGAAAACCTTTAATATCACCACCACTCCTGAACAAAGCTCAAATCACATAAATTTATGAGTGTTAGAAAAAAAACTCAATCAGGATGTTGGGTTTTAATTTTTTAATTTAATAGTTAAAAATACTTTGCTTCTTTATATACCATGGTTAAAAACCCCTGATCTAAAGAAATGTTCCTATGTTGTTTAGATTCATCCACACTCATTCTGCAAATAAATTGAGGAATTTTTTATATTTTTGTCTATTAACAGTCAAATGGTAACTGCGTTAAGTGATAATATCAGTAGAACATATTCGCTGTACTGATGATTTTCATACTCTTTCTCAAATGTACACATAACTACTAATAATTTATTCATAGTAAATCATTAATAGAAGATTTTACGGTTCAATCCTAGTATCCGGTGCACAAGGGATTTGGCGACTTTATGATGAGCAGTAAACGGGACATATACGATGAGTAGTTAAACGGGTCATTTTGGTGTTGGCGATAATTTCAAAATCGCGCCAAGACTGCACCGTATACTAGGATTTTACCGATTTTACTCTTTGATGAAACACATTTTACTTAACTTATCTTTTATGCACTTTTGTGACATACATGTTAAACGTCAGTTTACATATTTTCTAATTAATATTTCTTTCACTTAAATCATCATTTCCTAGAAACCGGTATTGCTGTTTATTATTAATTTTTCATTAAAATGCTTTCAGAAGTTTTTTTTTCCTTCTCAGAATTTTACTTCATGTGATGAATAAGCATTATTTCCATTAAGTTGGGAAATTTGGATCTAGGAAAATATACAGTTTGTCCAGTTTTGTCTGACATCATTCTAAATCTCAAAACAAATCTATAGCACATTACTTTAGAGACAATTTTGATTAAAAAATCTGTGCAAAATAACATTAATAAGAGAAGTTATCCTAGCTGTATCTAAGCAAATGTTCTGAGATACATATTTATGTAGGTATAATATATTTATGATATATTTTATTATAAAGATTAAGAGTTTTACTAAACATACATCACTTAACCTAGCTTCATATTTAAAGACACAAAACATTTGTACACTGATCTCAGGCAGGTCATGGCTGGCTTGGTCTTTCATGTATTTTCTAATCAGAAAAGCAGGTATGAGACAAATATCATTTAGTAGCTTCCATGAGAGCATCTCTCAAGCAAAATACTTGTCAAAATTAATTAATTAGCTTTAGAAGGTACATTAAAAGCATGATGTTATGAAGAAGAGAAAAGTTTCACAAAGTAGAAAAAAAATCTAAATTATAAATTAGCAGGAAATCCAGCCTTAGTCCTACGAAGCTTTATTATAGCACTATTATATTTATTGTTTTAAACTCTAATTCATTTACTCAGAAAAACCATTCTATTAAGAAATTTTATACAACCATCAAAAATATATTGTTTTTATATGACTACTTCATTTTAGACAACATATTACTTTATGAAGCCAAATAATAGATATACAAGACTTAGTTGAATATCAATTGTGTAGATCTTTTGAAATTTTAATATATAATTAGGTGCTTTATTAGTGTTGGAAACATGATTTTGTAAGTAATTATTTTCTTCTCAGAAGACATGCTGTATTTTTGTCTTAAATCTGGCTGGTATTTTCTAGGGAAGATAATCTTTTAGAAGACTTTTGCTTACATTTTTGTTTGATTTATCCCTTAGAAATTTTCATGAATATCATGATGTTGACTGAGTAATGCTACTAAGGCATTAGTTTTATATCATTATGCACAATGGCAAACGGTATGCGAGCGACTAAATGGCTAGTCAATAAGACAGTGATTATTTCTGGTGTTTTTTATTAAACACGATCTGTAGCTTTCATAAGTATAATAAAATCTGAGATAGAGTTAGTAATTCACCATGAATCAACTTGACTGCTTTATGTAATCTTAAACAATGCCTAAGACCTATCGAAAAGCCACTTTAATAAGGGAGTGTACCAAGTGTCTTTCTAAATTTACAGCTGATATCACTCAAAACAGTTTTATGTATCTTATCATGCACATAAATTATGTCATGATACAAAATATTTTCCCAACATGATGATAATGTAAGTCGAGCCTCCAGCAATGCACACTTCACATTATCAGATATACCCCATTAAATAGAGAGTTCCTGATTTCGAAGCAGAGAACCACTGTACACATATATAGCAATCCTGTAACTGTCTAGTAGTGGGTGGTTTTACTATACTTTACTTTGTTGTAATGATATCCCTAATTAATATATATTCAAATATTAATTTGATCCAAGACACTCTGATATTTATTAGTAACAAAGTGTCATGCACATATAAGTGAATATAATTATTTTGGCTTTGTATATATTGTTAATGTTTACTTCAGGACAGTTTGGCTATGTTGTAATTGTAAGTCACTTTGTTTTTTATTTGCAATCTACTGGTGGTTGGGAAAAGTACAAAAGAAAATCATCTAATATGAATGTGTTGTCAACTCCATTGATGGCTGCATGAAGTCTTTAGGCGCTATCTATCCTGCATCAATAATTTTTTATACAGAAATATGCAATAGTTTTATAAACTATGTAAAGTACTTACTCTTGAAGTCTCTTAGATAACTGTTAATCAATAATACACTAATAGCCATTAAAATTGCTATAGCATGAAGGAAAGCAAATAAAAAAAATATTTGTTGTGCATAAATAGTATGGCATGAAGACAAAATGATTAAATTTGTAAGCAGCTTGGGGGTTTACAAGGGTGCGAAATCAGTCGAAACAACTGCTCCACCTGGCAGCTAAAAACGGCCCTTATCCAGTTAGGCACTGAGTAGAATTTCACTTGAATGACAGAAATCGGCATCTCATTCCATTCTGATTCAAGTCCATGCGACACTTCATCAATCGTATGAGATGGAGAGGGTTGCTAGGCCAGTCCTCAGCAAACCACGAGCAGGTATTTTCAATGGGTGACAGATCTGGAGACCGTACAAGCCAGGGCAGCAATCAAATGCACTGCATACCGAGGAAGGTCAGAACACAATGTCCAACATGTGGTCTTGAATTATCCTGTTGGAAGATTGCATTTGGCAGGCCTCAAAGATAGGGCACAACTCCTGGATGTAAAATGTCACAAATGTACCGATCTGGCATTCAAATTACCATCGATCCGAACTAAAGATGTGTGTGCCATGTGCTCAGTGGCTGCCTATACCATCACATTAGGGTTCCTATGCTGATACTGAATGCAACCAGGCGATGTGCGGTCTCCTTGGAGCCTCTAGACACTTATACGACCATCAGAATAATGCACACAGAAACGGGACTCGTCTGAAAAGACGACATTGTACCCCTCCTATATCCAGCTTTGTTGTTGGACACGCCACAGTAGCCATCTTTCTCTGTGCTGCATTGTTAAGGAAAGCTAAAGTAATGGACATTGTGCTGATAGTCCATGCTGATGCAAACATTGACACACCGTACGAGCAGATACTGGGCATGCTGCAAATATGCCCGTTTTCTGACTAATGGTCTGTGATGTGGTTGTAAATTTGGAGGGCTGACCTCACAATATGCCTGTCCTTTCGGGTATTAAACATGGGACGGCAATGAGATCCTGCATGCCGTTCAGTATAATCCTCAGCATTCCATACATGCCATATTCGCTTAACAGTGGTTGGATGTCGACTAGTGCAACGGGCGATATCACAGAACGATAATCCACACACTCTATAGGCAACAATCCTTATTATTCAAGGCATACCATGATATTCTGAGCACATTCCAACCTTGCAAAGTTCTTTCCGAATGACAAATCCACTACACAACTTTTTGAAATTATTAATTCACCATGCCAAACTTTGCCTAGAAATACTATAATGACCGTTTCCAAGTTTTTGAATGCTTATTTTTTTCCTGTGATTCACATAAATTAGTATGCAACTGAATACCCACATCCAAAACTGAAACAATGTTTTTTGATACATTACTTGTGACAATGACAAAGTAGTGTTCTAGTTTGCCTTTTTGTACCTTTTTAAAAGACAGACATCATCAGAAGTTGCTCTATATTTTTAAATAATCGAAAACAATATTCTTTTTCAGAATATTGGTTATTACTGCAAATATTAACAGTCCTCCATTTTTTAATTTTAGTTCCAGAATATATTAACATACCAATGAAATATTAAAAGATTAAACTGTTCTTCTGTCAAAAATTTTCAAAAATACAAAACCAATCTTGTTTTATTGAAAAATAAATAAAAAATCCCTTCATGCCAAGCTCCAACTCCCTCAAAATTTAATCTCTAATGTTAAATCAAAATTCTCTTACATTATTTCACAACCTCTGATATTTAATCTACTCTGATATCTAATATTTAATACCTCTAAAGTACAATAATAAATACTTTTATGCTCCGGTAACGAAATTTCTTTTGCATAATTATATATTTTGTTTGCCGAAATTTGTCTTCCTAGTAAACATATCTTATGCCGTCCAAATAAAATACTTCAAGCGTTATGTCTGAAAAGGTTTGTGTTCTATATTCTTTACCAGCTGTACCTTTTAGCGGTTTATTATTAATTCAGAATTATATATGCATACAAAATTTATTACGTCTTATACAGCAAACTACAAATTACACTTCCACAACAGTTAAGAATCCATGCAATCGGCTTGTCACGTGACCAAAGAAGTGACGTTTTTTACGTAGCAAGTCGGTCAGCCAATAGTGATTCAGCATTGTCACAGCAGGGGGTACGGCGAGTACGTTTTAGGAACATGCGTGACGGCCTGGTCAGCTTCAAAGGTCACGTGATTTGACGTCACGAAAGGCGTCTGAACTTTCACCCTTCGCGCTTCTCTGTGGACACTGTAAGCGAAGAATTCCTATGTTAGTTTGTGTGCCGTTCATTAACGTTGCACTGTGTTTTTTCATTATTCATGTATTTTTTATTACTAAATTTGAGTTAAGTAATTTAAGTAAAGGAGTTATGCTGTTTTGGTTTTTAAGTTCACACTGGTAGTTAAGTTTACTTATTTCTTTAGAATTTGTTTATAAATATAGCTATCGACTTCTTTGTAGAGTTAAAATGAGTCTACTTTCATGCCTGCACGATGTTGCTTTTCTGCAAATCGAATTACGTTAAAACCAGTGGATATATACAGATATTCAAGTTTCCAAAAGATACATTAAAACGGTATTTCTAGATTAAAAAAAAATTCCGAGTGAGCGTTGTATGTAAGAAATATTTTTGAGAAGATGATATTATTCGGTACAATTATCTATCAAAAGATGAAGGCATTGTTGTTTAAGTTTGTAAAGGACACCCTAAATTATAAACGATGCTTATCTATGTTTTTTTTTTTTTTTTTTTTAATTGTCCAAAATACTTATCTGATAATCCCACATCTCCGAGGATGAGCACAGAGGAAAAAAGCGCCAAAACGGATAAACATATTTTTAATCAATTTTTGAAAAAGGACAAAATTGCATCTTTTGAGGATTTTTCTTCTTCTTTATGGAATAAGCTAAACATTTCAGATGATTCAGATTTAATTTGACATAAAAATCTGCTGATGGAAATTATATTTTATTGCTCAGTTTTAATCTACAGCCTAAAGTTGGGAAATGTATCTAACTATCACTTCATATGAATACAGCAGTGTCTCTTGGACTGTTAAATGGGAGTATGTAAAAATATATTAAATGGAAATACTAAACTTACACTATGGACTGAATTTGAAAACATTTATAGCTATGTCAAAAGCATAGTAATTAAAGAATTAAAATCGAACTATGACTTACCGCTATGTAACTAGGAAGCATACGTTGAATAAAATTCATTTGAGAATCTTACTTGAGGAATAGAACATTTTATTTTGGAACAAATTAAGATGTGTAATAAAAGTAAAATGGCTAGAAGGTACTAGTCTTTGCTTATTCGTTATACGTTATCCTACCAGCCAAAGAGCGGTAAAATCGCTGAACACTGGTAGTTCCGGCCTGGGTTCGAATCCAGGCGAAGGGCTGGCTGCAAGGGCATTTTTGTGATTTTCTTCATGTACAACGTGTATATGAGCCAGTCTGCCTTAGAAAGTCCTCCGTGAAGGCATACCTCAGGCAAATACCCAAGTGTGTTTTGCTATAATAAACTAAATCAAGTCAAATCAAATCGTTATCCATTAAGTAAGCTGCTTGTTGTAGTTGCCTCTATGACAGTCAACTAATCTGCCTTCCATGCATTGACCATTTCTGAAAAATCCTAGGCCTGTTAAAGCTTGATTTTATCAACGAACAATGAAGCTAATTACTAGTATGTAAAAGGTTAAAATAATTTTGTAACTTTAAAATTTAGTGGGGCATTAGCAATTCGTGAATTTATATATTGATGAGGTTCGAGTGAAAAAATGTGACATAGAAAGGTTTAAAAAAAAAAAAAAAAAAGAGAGAGAGAGAGACTTTCCTAAGAATCTTAAAAGCATCATCTGTTCAGTCTTTTATGATTTCTTCTTTATTATCAGATTATAAAGATATCATTACATTAGTAATAATTCGCTTGCTGTAATGCAGCACAAAATTACGCTTTATTTAATTTATGTTGGCAAATCCCAAGAGGACTTAAGGAAATTTTAATTTTTCTGCTACTTTTGATCTCCTTAGATAATTACTGAAAGGAATAAAAAATACATTTGTATACTTTTTAAAAGCTCTAAAGTAATAATAGTTTTAAACCATTGGATATATTACTGATCGTTCATTCAAATTATTCTTAAAATTAAAAGCAGCAGTAATTTTTATTAAATAATTATATTGTGAAAAGGTAATAAAAATCGTTTTATGTCTTTTAATTAGTTAAATAGGGTTTATATTTTGTCGGTTAATTATTTATACTTTGGCATCCTTTCGTTCCTTTTCTTCCATTTTCCTTCACATCTGCGAAAATAAACCTGCAAAATTTGGGATCAGTCAAATCAACAGTAAATTTTGTAAATATATTTTTCAGAGTATTTATTAAAGAATTTTATTTTAGTATTTAGTGGAAGTAAGAACAATCAAACTGTTAAGATTTATTTATGTTAATAAATAGCAATCTTTATTTATTTTAAAACTTTGTTTTTCATCAAATCTTAAAATGTCATTACTATGCAGTATAAAAATAACTGTACAAAATATCGTAAAACATTGGCTAGAAAATTTCATGAATATTTCTTAAAATAATACCTCTGAAACTATCAATCTTAACTATAAATGTATAAACCTATATTATATACGTTTATCCGCAAATCTCTGAAAGTTTAATTACTATGCATTATTTAAAAGAAAAGAATCTAAACATTTAATGAAACGCGCATATTCAAAGCCGAAGCAAAGTCGCGGAAGACTCAGACGCCTTCCGTGACGTCACTCGTAGCTAACCATGGACCTTATAAGAGTCCATGTAGCTCAAGGTCCGTCTTTCCCTACGAATAGACTATGTGATAATTTTCTAAATAGCATTCTACCGGATGACATACCTACCCTTGCTGCCGGGGACTTTAATGCTAAGCATATAGAGTGGAACTGTCGTCGAACAAACCTAAATGGTAAAATTCTCCATGAATATATTTTACAGCATCCGGTGGCGCTACATGCCCCACCAGAATACACGCGGCTCCATAATAGAATTGAATTTTCTGATATACTAGACATTGCAGTCACTACAACGACTATCCCCGTTGCAATGGAAGTATTTCATGAATTGTCCTCTGACCACCTCCCCGTAATCGCAACATTAGGAGTGGCAAAAACTTCTGAGTTCTCTACTAAGCGAATTACGAATTGGAATCTCTTCAGCAATATCATGAAAAACTCACCTCCTCGACTGCAAAATCTCAATACCAAACAAGGCATAAACACCATAATTAATGCCTTAAGTGAAAGCATTCAAGGTGCAATTAACGAAGCCAGTACTGAAATTACTAATCGTGATAAGGCTTTCAGACTGCCCCTTAATATACGACAGCTTATGAGAGAGCGAAATAGACTCAGGAAGTGTTATCATTTAACGTGGGACCCGGCACTTAAACGGGAAATAAATCGTAAAAATAAGCAAATTCAGAAGGCCATTAAAACCTTCAAAGAAGAACTATGGGATGATAAAATGTTAAATCTGGATTCTAGAGAAGGTACATTCTGGTCTTTAATCAAAAATTTTAAAACTTCCTTCACAAGTAATCGACCCCTCTATGACAGAGGTAATATTGCCATCTCCAATCAGGAAAAGCCAGAAATCTTCGCAGCACACCTCCAAGAACAGTTCTCGCCAAATGATTGGCCAAATGACTCTGATTTCGAATTAAAGACCCTCCTACGAGTGAGGGATTGGCTCAACGTCCCTTCAGTCAGACTTCCAATTAAATACGCCACTCCTACTGAAACGACTAATATTATCAAACACCTGAGACAAAAGAAATCTCCAGGAATTGATGAAATCAGCAATACAGCAATTAAAAATTTGCCGCCTAACATCATCTGCAGCCTGACAAGTATTTTTAATGCTTGTCTTGCTCTTTCTTACTTTCCAACACCTTGGAAAATTGCTAAAATTATTTTACTACCTAAACCGGCTAAAGATCACACCCGACCAGACGGATATCGTCCTATTAGTCTACTGCCGGGCTTAAGCAAAATTTTTGAGAGAATTATCCTGAATAGACTGAAACCATATTTTCAGCATCTTCCGCCGGAACAATTTGGGTTCCGTGCTCACCTCTCAACAACGAAGCAACTGGTCCGAATAACCGAATTCGCTGGTGCAGCTCTGCACTGCAAACTTAATGTTGCTATACTCATGCTAGACGTGGCGAAAGCATTCGACAGCGTCTGGCATGAGGGCTTAATTGCTAAATTAATTGACCTTCAACTGGACAGAGAACTCATTCTGCTAATCCATTCTTTTATCAGGGATCGGACATTCAGAGTCTCGGTAAAAAATGAATTATCCAGCACTAAAATAATGACTAGCGGTGTTCCACAGGGTTCTGTGACTGGCCCTATACTCTATCTATTCTACGTTTCAGACTTTCCGAGATTGCATTTAAATCATAATTCTATGCTAGCCTGTTATGCAGACGACACTGCCCTGGCAGTGAAGTCTGCTAACATCAATCATGCTATTCGGAAACTCCAAGACACTATTCCCTCCATAGAACAATGGTGTGGATATTGGAAGATACGAATTAACGCTCAAAAATCGCAGCTCCTACTCATAAGGAAAAGGAAGAAAAATGTTCCGATCAGGCAAAGTGTTTATCTTTTTAACGAGGCTGTGCCTATCGTGAAACAAGCCAAATATCTGGGCATCACCATCAACGACAAGCTCACTTGGCAGCATCACATCCAACAAATCAGGGATAAAGCGATTAAAGTCATGAAATGTTTATATCCTATGATAGGGAAATATTCAAAACTTTCGTTAGACAAGAAACGACTTATTTATCTAGCCACAATCCGACCCATCATGACGTACGCTTCGCCAGCATGGACTACCGCTACGAAGGGTGAAATCCAAAAATTACAAGTTGTGCAAAACCAATTTTTAAGAATTATCACAAATGCACACCCGTATGTGAAGAACAAACGTCTCCATGAAGATTTAAAAATGGATACAATAGTGGAATATTTAAGAAGAACTAACACGGTATTTTATGACGCCGCTAAGGAGTGCCAACATATGGACATTTTCAACCTATTTCACTATGAAATTTTACACGAGGACAGGCACCTCCGTCCATATGCCGCTTTTCTACTCAGTGGAAACCAGGATTTTCCAACATAATTTGTGTTTTTAAGTATGTAGTACTCTGAAAAACTTATTTGACTTGTAAATAATGATGTTTAGAAATCTTAGCCGGATGATCATGTGACACACACAGCCACGCCCACAAGATATTACTTATATTTTTCCTGTATATACTATTATACTTTTTGGAATCGTATTTTATTTTCTGCATTTATGACTGCAACACACACCTTTTATGAACTGATTTAGTACTATTTTATGTATAACTACTGTAAAACTTCAGATTTACAGCGCTACGATGCCTGGATACCTCATCGCCAACCAGATGTCTTATCGCTCATCACGTGACATTGGTCACACCCCCTGCATCTGCTATCCTGTCTCCACGAGAACTACGTTCGGCATTTCCTTACCTGCAGCGCTCCTAGAAGCACCAAAGTTCGATAGCCGGAACACAACCTGCGATTTCGCAGGTTAATCGCGGCAAATAAAGCAAGTTGGAGTTGGAGTTGGTCCGTCTTTCATTATTCATTCATTCCGATTCGAGGGGTGGACGCCATAGGAGAAGGTTCGTCGTTGATATTGTGCCTGCCTCCGATATTGTATCACGTGTACGCCCTGTCCGATCTACGTGTGTTGCGGTGTGCGACCACGTGCAAACTCTTATCCGCATGCATCAACATTTTTAAATGCTAATCTTCGGTTTGTATTTATTTTTAAAAGCCTGGATGCTTTTATAATTTTATTATTTTGTATTATTTTAGGAATTTTCATGTTATTTTGCCTTTTCTTGCGTATTATGCCTAATTGCTGGTACGAGTGATACCGCGCTATTGTTACTGATTTTCTGCAATTTAACTTATTTATCAGATTTTAAATTAATTGCGTGCGCGTAATTAAATTTTTCGAATTTTGGTCGTTGTGTCTGCTTAGTTACCCCCAGGCTCACGCTGCCAGGTGTGAGATAGGGGCCTAGTAGACTTTCGCCCGCTCATCCGTCTGCCGGAACACCTTCGAGTGGGTCCGGTTCCGGGGCGCGGGACTCTGGACTGCTGATTGGGCGCAGGATTTCTTAATTCTGTTTTGCGATTATGGATGCCGTGAGGGTACAGATTAGTGAACTTGATACCATCCGCCAGCAGAATGGTACACTCACTTATACTGAAAATAAGATGTACAATTTCTTACAAAGTATGATTGAAATGCTAGTTGCTGTTAACACAACAGGATAAAACTCAGGATAAATCCTCACAAGGTAAAAATCCTGATAATGATAGAGACAGAAGTCCTATTAAATTACACAACAACTTTGATACTCTAAATGAAATACCATTGGATCAGCCCACGAGCTCAGATGATGATTTACCAAAGACTAAAGGTGATCAAACAGTCAGAATTAGATCTCAAAGACAAAATTTTAAGAAAATTAAGCTTAGTAGTTCCCCTAAAAATACTACACAAAAACAACAAAGTCAGGACAGTATCTCAGATACACCAGCTACTGAGGTAGCAGTTAATCAAAATACTCATACACAAATTAATGCGACAATGGATACCACCTCACCAGATAACGAAAACCCCACTGACATGAATACAAATAAGCAAAAACAAAATAATAGGAATTCAAAAATTCCGCCAATTACTCTTAAAGAAAATAAATTGAAATGGAGTGAAATTCGATCTATCTTCCTACAGCGAAAAATCAAATTTCACGGGGAGCATATTCCTTCGGGAAGTATCAAAGTCATTACTGAAACACCCGACGATTATCGGACTGTAGTCCAAATACTTAAGGAAAAACAAGTAGAACACCATTCGTACATCCTCCCGGAAGACCGATATTTAAAAGTTGTCCTTCGAGGACTTACTGAACATACTCTGATCGATGATATCAAATCTGAACTTGAACAACTTGATTATCATATCAAAGATGTTAAACAGATGACAAGACGGCGTAACGGAGAGGTTACCAAACTTCCTCTGTTTTTAATTTCGCTACCAAAAAGTGACAAGTCCAAGGAAATATACAATGAGAGATTTCTGTGTCACATGAAAATTAAGATCAAAGAGTATTTAGGTCGACAAGGACCCCTGCAATGTTTTCGTTGCCAGGGGTTTAATCATACACAAGCGGGCTGCAATTATGCACGCAAATGTGTCAGATGTGGCAAAGGGCATTTTGTTAATGAATGCCCTGATAAAAATAACAATGACAAGCCTCCAGTCTGTGCTAATTGCGGGGGTTCCCACACTTCCAGTTTCAGGGGGTGTGAGAAATTCCCCAAAAGAAAATCTGAGAAACCAATCAATTTCCCCAGTAGGGTGACTGAAAATAAATCCTATTCGCAGGCGCTCTCCACAGGCCTATACTCTGATATAAGCTAAACAAGTCTTCACGGGCCTTGCGGAACTTGTTTCCGTAATAAAAAATGCGGGATTTCAGATCTCGCAACAAGTCAAAGAAATAAAAGAAAATAATCAAAAGAAAAATACTTCTTCTACTATAGATAATGGGTCAAACTAGACCAACAAAAGTTCCCATCTCTATCATGACTTGGAATGCCCGTAGCATTCATTATAAGCTCACTGAACTGTCTAACTTCATCACGTGTCATAATATTGACGTGGCGCTCATTACTGAAACCTTCGCTACGCCTAGCACCTCGATGAAGATTCCTAATTATTTATGCTATCTATGCGACCGTCTAAGTCACCGAGGTGGGGGGGTCGCGATTTTTGTACGCAACTCTCTCCAATCTTGTCTGATCTGCGAAGAGCGATATAATGGGCATGAAATTGTGACTGTGTCTGTATTTCTGCCGCATTATGGAAACGTATACTTCACTTCTATGTACAATCCTCCACAGAATATGCTTGATATAAATTATCTCGCAAAAATACTTGACATCAATAAACAAGTCATCCTTGCTGGGGATTTAAATGCCAAAAGTCAGGAATGGAATTGCAGGAGAACAAATAAAAATGGAATTAAGCTTTCCGATTTCATTAATAATCACCCTATTTATTTTCATGTACCAAGCGAGTACACGTATTTGCCGAATAATCCCAATACAGGTGACATTTTGGATATTTTCATTTCTACCATCTCCCTCTCTTTCAATCTAGAGGTGATTCAAGATTTAGATTCAGACCACTGCCCGGTCATTGCGACACTAGGTACAAACAAAGATATTATGGATGAACAAATTAATTCAACTAACTGGAAAATCTTCAATGAAATTCTCTCAGAATGTAAAACTAACAGTATTTTACGCACTCCGGAGGATATTGAGATTGCGACCAAGCATCTTACAAATGACATACAAAGTGCCTACCATGCGGCCACGAGAAAAATTCCTAGAAGACAGGTTACTAATAAATTACCACAAAGGAATAAAAGTCTCATCAGAGATCGAAATAAGCTCAGGAAAAGGTATCATCTCACTTGCAATCCTGATACCAAAAAAGAGATGAATAGACTTGGTAAGGAGATTAAAAGACAGATAAACTCCCACCGTAAAGAGCTCTGGGATGAGAAAATTGAGAGTTTTAACGAGCCTAGCAGCTCATTCTGGTCGTTTGTAAAACGTCTTAAAAATAAACCCACAGTTAATAGACCGATTTACCATGAGCATGGCATTGCGCTCACAAATATAGAAAAATGCAATACGCTCGCTGAGCACTTTGAAAAACAATTCATCACAAACACTTATCCATGCAATCAGGATTTTACAACTCATGTGAACTCCACAGTGTCAGAATGGCTTTGCAAAAATAATCTGCAAAATCACTTAGAACTTACCTCACCACAAGAAATCATGAATATAATTAAAAAGCTCAGGAATAGAAAGGCCCCCGGGCAGGATAATGTTAATAATGTAGCACTGAAATGACTGCCAATAAATATGATTAATCGACTTACAGGTATTCTGAATGCTTGCCTGTACAATAGTTATAATATATGGAAGTCTGCTAAAATGATAGTGATACCAAAGCCGGGAAAGAATCTGACGAAAACGGATGGGTACAGGCCCATTAGCCTACTGCCCAGTATGGGAAAAATACTTGAAAGAATTGTCCTCAGCAGAATACAACCACACCTGGATAAATTACCACTTGAACAGTTTGGATTCAGGAAAGCCCTATCCACGACAAAACAACTGGTTAGACTTAATGAATTCATAGGTAGTGCAGTGCACAACAAAAGATATGTTGCCTTACTCATGCTAGACGTGGCGAAGGCGTTCGACCGCGTCTGGCATGAGGGGTTAATTTATAAATTAATCAGTCTGCAGTTCAGCACTGAGTTAATCAAAATTATTCACTCGTTTCTTTCAAACAGAACATTCAGTATTCACATTGATGATAGCACCTCAGATAAGAAGCAAGTACAGGCCGGGGTCCCTCAAGGATCTATTTTAGGGCCCGTGCTCTATTTATTCTACGTGGCAGATCTACCTGCAGAACATCTAGATCCAAATTTTTTCATGGGCTGCTACGCAGACGACACAGCTTTTGCCGTCAAGTCTGGGTCACCAAATTTTGCGATTAAGAAACTTCAAAAATTTATGCCGAAACTTGAAACCTGGTGTGCAAATTGGAAAATTGCAATTAATGCAGATAAATCTAAGCTTATGATTTTTAAAAAGAACAAAATGAATCACCCATTAACTGCACAACTGTTGTTATTTGATACTGTTGTACCAGTTGTAAAAACTGCTACTTACTTAGGTCTAAAATATAGTGCTAATTTCCTTTGGAAAGAGCATGTAAAATGTGTCAGAGGTAAGACTATTGGAGTAATTCAAAGTCTCAAGCCGCTCCTGTCTGCGACCTCCAAATTAGACATCAAGAGGAAGAGACATATTTATAACTCCATTATACGTCTCATTTTTGCGTACGCTTCTCCGGCCTGGGCAACAGTTCAGAAAAAGGAGTTGAACACGCTACAAATTATTCAAAATAAAGTGCTTAGAAATGATTACAAATGCTCACTACTATGTCTCAAATCAAACCCTGCACAATGATCTAAAAATGGAATCTGTAGAAACATATCTACACAAAGTAAATGATAAATTCTTCAATAAAGCACAAGAATGCAACCATATGACCGATTTAAATGTATTAGATTATGTTATTCTCGAAGAAGATGCTGCACTTAGACCGCTCGCGGCCCACCTCGCCAGTGACTTAAATTTTCCCACATAAAATTATCATGATGGGAATGCACAGTGCCTGTTTATATTGTATATAGTGTATAGTGTATTTTATTTTATTTTATTTCTCACTTTTTATATTGTATGCTTAGTTTGTATGTTCTTTTCACTTGTTTTTATATAATAATGTATGCTCATGTTTAATTATTATGATTTATGTTAATTCAGATATCATGATTGAATCTATTGGATTATGTCTGTGACTTCTTTTAAGATACAACGCAAACATATCATACAGTCCCTCACGGCTCCTGCTTTGCAAACTTCTGGATGCGCGCGCCATTCTTTGGCCTTGCGACTCATGGTCGCCCCCTGTTGCCACCTTTGACCTCCTTGGAACTTGTTATGAAAAATTCAAAGTCTTGCGCCCTTCGGGCTTAATTTTCAAGAGCCGGATAAGTTGCGCAGCTGCGCGACACTTCGGCAATAACCGTGCAGACTAGACTAGGTCCGTCTTTCTACGGACCTTGCATGTAGCTAACCAGGCCATGTTATATCCAGTTTGGCCGTGGATAATTTTGGTTATTGGGTCGGTTTGGAATTTGCGACAAAAAACTTCTATCTGCGATATGCTATCTGCGAGGAAAAAAATGTACTGCAATTTTGAATCAAACTATTAATTATGTAGGCTATGTACTAGTAATTAATTACGTACAAAGTACCAAGATGTTCAGCCATCGCGAATCTAACGTTGAGCTAACCGTTCATATTCCGCGAAATAGCTAGTCTATCACTGAATGGATGAGCCGTGGTTAAGAATCAATCAAACAAATTTTTAAAAAAAATTGAAATATGTATAAAAGCAACCAGGAGATGTCACTGAATTCAATAAACTATAGTCTGAAAATGCTATGAGAATCTGTTACTTTAGAATAAGCATTTCAAACCCATTTCCCCCCAAAACCATCGCTAGTTACCATACGGCAACGACTAATGCGGAAAAAAGATGGAATATTCTGATTTGCTAAAATCCCCTAACTATGTTTGTGTGGTGATGACGTCACAGGTTACGATCGTAAATGAAAGGAGTTTCACTGCGACCTTAAAGTGCCTATTTAAAGTATCAGACTGAGTCCTGTTATTACAAAATGGGAACTTCAAGGTTATTTTTCATCGTTCAGTTTGATTTGTAACCATGAGAACAACAGCTGCGAAAAAAAAAAAAAAAAAAAAAGGTCAAGTTGCTTAATCCTTTCCCCTTCTCCCAATTTATTTCCGTTTCGATACATACTAAGCAAACGATTGAAGGCGACTTCAACTAAAGCCTCGAATAAAGCGGGGAAAATAAATGCTGTGCTGCGACGACACGAATTACGATCGCAGATGGGATGGGATCTGGGACTGGAAACGATCTTTAAGTGGCTGTTTTCAAGTAACATTCTATAATTTTTGTTTCCTTCAGTTAGAAATCTTTCAAAGAAAAAGCCCACAAAAATGTTCAAAAAGTTGAGGGGGTATTTTTAAATTTTACTTTTCGAAGCAAAATAACAGTCAAAGTGCATAAAACAAAAACAGAGACACAGAATTATCGAACATAAGAACAAGTAAAGAAACTAGAATTAATACAATAACTAATAAACAGACTAATAAACTGGAATAACAGTATAGCAAACCTTTGCTTAACGCGATTTTGCGTGAACAGATTATCTTGATTGCCTCCATTTAATTTGTCCAAATCGATAATTTAAATTATATGCTGAGTTGCGATAGTCCTTTCTAATGGCTAGTTTGAATATTCATTCATTCAAGAAGTCAAACATTGCTTAGAATAGCAAAACTTGAGCTTAAAATTCTGCTAACTCTCGGTGATGTTCCAGGATACGGTGTTGAAGCAACATCGCATCCAAATGTAGAGGTTCTATTCATTCCACCCAGCACCACTTTTTTAATCCAGCCAATGGATTAAGGAAAACATAAACAAAGCCAATTATGTCAAGCAAGTTTATATCTCTGCAAATAAAGCACTTGACAAAGAAAAGCACGACAAACTAATGACATTTTCGAAGCAATTCAGTATGAAACATTGCATAGAAATTATTACTCGCATAAGTGAATTCATCAACAATGAATGCTTGCTAGCATTAGCTTTGGTCAGAAGAATGTCATACTCGTTTCGTTTTAATGCGAAATTTTGTTTATTAAGCAATTTAACAACAGAGAATAATAAGATTAAACAATTATTATACGCACAAATCAGTTTTTATGCAAATTAAGAATTATTAAATTATTTTGAAATATATAAAGAGAAATTAAATGACCATGTAATAAAATGAACGTCATATTTTTAATAGTTCTTTCCCCCCCTCCCTTAGCTTGCTTGTCTGTGTGATGTATGGGAGTACGTGTAAAGGAATCTGTGTAAAAAGTAAAGCGCTTTAATGATTTGATTATTCTCTATACATTATTACGCATATAAATTAGAAGAAAAAATTTCATCCGATAAAATTTATCTGTTGCAAATTTAAATTTAATGGATTATACAGAAAATTACATTCACACAAGATTAAAATGAAATAATTTTACCGTTAAAAAAAAAAAGTAAATATGGACTTTTATGCAAAAAGTGTCAAAATGTTGAAGCATAACATTTTGATTTTTAGTGCTTGTAAGTGATTTCTCATTTTTATAAATTGAAAGACCATCAATTTCTGTATAAATTATTTTAAATAATATTTCTGAATTAATATGCCTGTAATTAAAGTAAAACACAACTCCGCTAAAATGTTCATGCCCTGTGTGTATCAGATGTGATGATGTGAATAGCAGTTTTTTCATTTGCATTCATTCTATAAAAAGTTTTCTTAGGGAAAATGTTGCTATAATTCTTTAAATATTTTTCTTTTCATTAAGCGTGCACGATATTCAGGGGTTAATTGAAAACTTTAAGTAGTTTTCTCGTAATTATAGTAATAATATTCTTTATTCTAAACATTCAGGGATTAAATTCATTACTTATCCTATCAAAATGTGTTTTTTATTGTCTCTTATTGACACTAAATGTCATCGTAGGCTTAAAACAGAATAGTTATCATCAGTTGGAAGTTGACGGCCTCGATGTTGCCAAATTAATATGTAAATAATTTTATTATTGGTTTACATTTTTTAATTTAGAACGAGGTTCAAACTTTGGGCAGATTATGTAAAATTATGAACAGAATAAATAAAATATGTGAGGAGTTAAAAATAAAGAGATAATTTATACAAGAGGTTCAGATGTATCCTTACATAATGGGTTAATGGTTTCTACGTGCAGTGCACAGTACACATTTTTAAACCAGAATTGGAAACCGTAATAATAATAGATCAAATAAGAATAAAATGATTCGTGATTAAATTTAAGAAACACGTTTCAAAATGAGAAAAACTAGCGATAAACCGAAGTTCGAGGGTCTGAACTTAAGACCTCCCTTCCCCTCGCAATTCAGCGAGCTGACCACTCAGCTAACTGTGGCAATCGCTCTCAGGAAAACAATGGAGCAATTAGAAGTCACTCCAACGGTAATTTAAATTAATATTCAATAACTGAGTGTCATATGGCCGAGGTTTTAACTGTCGTAGCTGTATTTTATTGTATATACTTTCACAGTCAACTGTTTTATTTCAGAAATTGTTATTTTGTAGTTAGTTTGTGATGTATTTGATATTGAGATACTTACAGAGCTTCTTGTTACACATGAAATAGGGAACATTTGTAATAACTAAGGAGAATTTTGTAAGGTAGACAATTTGATTTCGTAGAAACTGTAATTTATTTAGGTTCCTACTGCTTACAGTATTACATGCATGTGAAGTATATGGATATACTGGACGGATTATAGGTTTATAAATATGCAGGTTTTTCCCTTTAATAAAGATTTGAAATTTCTTCCAATATATATGATTTGAGAGAACTGAGGATGCCGTAAGCAATGCTGATGATTTATTGCTATGGACATTTACGATCTCTTTAAACAGAAACCCACCGCTTTGTGGCTCCTACGCCACACTGAAAACTGTAAACAAGAAATTCTTTCTGGTTATGACACTTAATAAGAACACAGTCAGTGACTAGCTGTTCGTTCACATCGCGGACGAAAGAGCTGAACACGAGTGAACTCAGATTCACTTCCTCTGACGAGGTACAAATTTTCGCCTTTCAAAACAATAAGGAGCGTACTCGTGTGGTCGGACCTTTAGGAGGCACCGGCGGCCACCTATTACGTACCTCCACAATAAGACGGCCACCACTTCTGGCCTTAGGACTGGCCAATGCTGGATAGGCAAGTGCCCGCCATTGAAAAAAAGAAAAGTATATATCAGGTTACATTTATAAAGGAAACATCGATAAGTAATTGGTATTTTGTCATCCTTTGGAAGAATATGCGAGAAAGGAAGACATAATGTTGATGAATTTTTATAAACTAAAAGTTAATCATGGAAAAGTAACACTGAAGTATGCAGAATGGTGAAAAAGCGAGGACATGCAAAAATATTGGTTTTAAATCATTTGTTAAAGCTGTTGGTAATGACGATACAACTTTTACCCATTTCCTGATTCACTGAAAGGCTTTTACTTCATAAATAAATACACAAGAAAGAAAGGAGAAAAAAGAAACTCTGAAATTCAGATTTTAATGTCACACCAAAGGACTTGTTACAGTTTTTTACTTCCTTGTACGAAGTAAAAAGGAAGTATTGTAATCGCAAAAAGTTTCAGGCTGCATATTTCAACGAAAATATCCATTTTGACCGCTATCGAATGCAATTTAACGATGTTTTTGCGTGGCATCTGTACGTAAGGACAGAATAAAAGACTCTTTTCTTCCAGAGAAATTATAAAACTGCTTTAAAATGAATTCTGAAGAGAATTTTTCGTGGTGCCTATACGAACGTATGTACGTACGTATCTCGCATAACTCAAAAACGAGTACCCTCAGAACGTTGAAATTTTGTATATAGGACTGCTATAACATGCAGTTGTGCACCTCGTATTTTGGTTGCAATCGGCCGCACCAAACGTATATAAATATATTTATATAGTATATATCCACTCTGTTACTCGGCTCAGTGATCTCAGTTTCTTTACTCTTATATGTTTGTAAATTGTACATTTTTTGCTTAAAAAATGATTGAATTATGTTCTTATTTTCCGGTAAGGTTTTTATGCCTTTCGTCAATCTGGAAACAATATTTGTACAATTATCAACAATTTAAAAGCTGTTTAAGTGCGGCTAAATTTTAAATAACATGGCGGACATATTTGTTTATATTTGAAACAGCAGAATAGTAGATTTGTTGCCAATCTAGAGAGACTAAGCTTCGCAACAACAAAGATAACGCCTTCATTTATTCTTGCGAATTAAATCATGCTTAATCCTTTCTGGAATTTTTTCGAGGAAATACGTGTTTAAGATTTACTTCGTAATTTTTAATACAGATATTTTGAGTTTTTATGTATTTTTGCCTTGTCGCGAAGTGAGAACTGAATTAATTGGATACTAAATACTAAATCGTCTGTGAAAAACTGTTTCCTTTTTGTTTGCTTAATTTCTTTTACACATCGTTCTAGCTTTATTATAGTATTTGAATAGAACATGTGACAACGATTAGATAATTCTTCAAATGATATAAATTTTGTGCATTCTGAGTTACAATATGAACGAAATATTAAGTGAACCTAGCGCCAGAGTATCGCTATGGTAAACAAATATAGTGAATTTTAAAGTGTGCATTTATTCTATTGTGGTTTATACGCTGTCGACGAAGTAGATTTAATTCAATCCAATAAGTTTAAATGAAATGCAATAAAAAATGCGTATGAATTGATATTCCGTACAAGGAAGTCATGTGGTGTACACATCAGATTTTTTTTCATGGTTCGCTGAATATTGTTCGAATAAATGTGCCCCAAATTATAGTGTTGTTAAGGGTTGATTTCGCTGGAAAACTGTACGCTGGAAAGTGCTTATTGCTATACAGACCCATTTTGATGGTTAATAATGGGAAGATGAGGAAACCTCAGTGAAGGAAGTTGGATTGCATTTCTTCTCATTCAGAGCGATGGCAATACTAATTTATACAATCTAGAAACCATAGGAATAGATGATTTTTGCGAAACTGAGAAATCTGCAGAATTGGTAAAAAGGGCTTCAGAATAGTTTTCTACGACCGTTGTTGTAAATGGGGGGGAGTGGATATGAAATTCGATTTCCATAGATGCGAAAGTTAGATGAATAGCCAAGTTATAGAGAAATCGCAGGGACAAAATTAATAAGGAAATATGCATGATCTCAGACATCAAGAAAGCCTTCTTACAAATACGTGCTTCTGAGAAAGATAGAAAATATCTGAAATATTTATGGTGGGAGGATAGAATCAAGAAGATCACCAAAGTATTTCAGCATGGTAGAGTTATCTTCGACCTGTATTGTGGTCCCTTCTTATTTGGTGTAATTCTCCTGTTCAAGATATTTCGGGAAAGTTAAGAAATTCCTTTCATGTAGACAATTGTGTCACCTATGTGGATTCTGAACAGAAGCTTGAAAGATTCATAAAATGTTTTTCGGAAATGATGCCTGACGCTAAATTTGAACTCGAGGGGAGAGTGTTTACCGAAAGAACACAGTTGAATGAAGAATCTGAAGTTTCACTTGTTTTGGGTATTCTTTGGTACAGGTTAGAAGACGACCTCTTTTGTGATATTCCAGCTACTGAAATGCCTGAAGGATGAGTGACGAGGTGTTATCTTTGGCTCACCAAGTGTTCTATTCAGTTACTTTCACAAGTCCAGTGATATCATGCCCGAAGCCTTTACTTCAAGGAAGTTGGCAATCAAAATTAAGTGGAGATTCTGAAGCGCCAAGTGAAAAAGAAAAATTTCTGAAGTGGTTGAAGATATGCAGAAAACTGGCATTATTAAAATACCATGTAAAATATTTTTGAAAGAGAACTGCCTTTTGCAATTATATATGTTTTGCGATGCCAGTAAAATTAAAATCGTATGCGGCTGCTGGTTTCTCCCGGGTACAGACTAATGACGGAACTACTTACAATTATGGATGGTTAAATCTAGAATTGCTCTATTAAAAAACATTTCGATGCCAAGGCTTGAACTGCTAGCCTATTGCTTGGGGCTCGACTTCCTCAATTTGTGAATTTAAATTTTCAAACCACAGAAACCTACTTTTGAACAAAAGAATCGAAAGAAATATTTGTTAAGAATCGATTAAAGGAGATAAGAGAGTTATCGAGCATTGAAAACTGAAAACATATTCCTTGGAAATTACGTCCCGCAGGTCTTCTCTCTCGAGAATGTACTGTGCAGAAATTCCTGTCTCCTGGTCTCCAGCTGGTGGGAAAGGCTATCATGGTTAAAATATGGAAAAGAAATATGGTCTCAATCTGATGATTTAATTGGCGAAGAAGTGATTAAAGAAAAATCTAAGAAAACTGTCAGTCTTATATCTAATGGGAAGGATGAAAATTACGATGGTAAGCATGAGTCAAGACAAAGTTTGCGGAGAAAAATGGTACAAGAGATTATAGGTTTCCTGTCATCTTTTCTGAAAAACGTGAACTAGCAGAACTTCTTGTCAGAGAACTTAAAATTGATGGATGCTAGGTTACAAATTCTGTCAGCCAGTTAAGAGAGAAGTTTTGGACTGGCCATGCGGGGAGAATAGTACATTCAGTAATTAAAAGACGCATACGATGCAAGAGATATAATGCCTGTATAAATGCATTGAAACAGAATCTGTTTGCCTTCTGAAAGAAAAAAAAAGAGGCTTTCTGGTTCTGAAGTTGCATCTACTCAATTTAAAAGCTGCGATTGAAGTATTTAAAAGAAGGTGTGGTAAAAGCTGAGTTGTCCTTCACACTTGCGCTTTGTATCGAGTTTTGCGTCTAGAGCTCTTTCTTTCCCTTTTCGTCAAGGCTTTGCTTTTTAATTCTTAGATGATTTACTGCCCAAAATTACATATTCATAGGGTCGGAAAACATGTCTCAAAACTTGGACTGGAAAAGCATTGAATTCGAAGGTTCCAATAATTTGTAAATGGAAATTCATCCGTTGGGTGAGATGGATTTGGGGAGCGTATGATTCAAATGACTAAAAGACGCCTTCAACGTGTTTTAACACGTGCATCTATCTGTCTGTTATGAGAAAATGACTCTGCGATTATGAACTATGTGAAAATGAACACTCTGTGACTGTGAAGCTGTGATAAATTCAAGACCATTGATTTACTTCCCCAACGAGCCCGGTGATTTGATTCCGTTAACCCCTGAAATGATTTTGAAGAATAATCCGACGGTGGGAGTTTACGATCTTGATCATTTGGATAAGATGAATGTCAGCAAAAGATGGGGATACCAACAGACTCTGAAGAACATTTAAGAAAGAGATTCCGATTAGAGTATTTGGAACTGGATTACTTTAAATCAGCTAAAAGTACAGTGTCACAATTGCTAAAAGTACAGTGTCTCACAAAAGTTTTCGCACACTTAAAGAATTTGCAAATAAAGCGCTGTAACCCGGAATTGAATTCGAATATAAAGCCCAATATTTTTTATATCATCTCCATGTGATTTTGAATAAAACCAAACTTTTTAATTCTGACTTATTTTCTTTACCTAAAATTGAAAATTTAAGGAAGCATACATAAAAAACGCCAGAAAAGTGATTGTACACCGAAGCAATTTCGTAAAATTTCGCAAATAAAATTATCATATACCACTACTTATTTTGGCACTTTGGTGATGTTTAAAAGTTGTTTACCTTTATTTTTTGCTTGCTTACTTCATTGTATTTTAGCTAATATTTAAAGATAGCTCGTGGTCGTAAGTAAACAACGAACAGAAATTGAAAATTGATCATTTTTTATCATAAGGATGGAAATTCGATTCGGGATATCGCTAAATTAGTAAATTTACCCCATTCTACGGTACAGCATGTGATGAAATGCTTTAAAGAAGAAATTCAAATCCAAAATAAAGAGAGGGCAAAGAGAACTCAGCGTGACCAGAGATTTATTTATAGTTAGAAAAATCTGTGAAAAATCCATGTTTGAGTAGTTTAAAGATTTCTACAGAATGTACTGAAAAATTTTCTACTTCAATTTCACTTAAAACTATTTGACTGGTACTCAGATCAGCTGGATTACATATATGCTCTTCACGAAGAAAATTTTTTGGAAGTACAAAAAATAGAAAGCTTATGCTTTTCTTCTCGAAATCAATGGTAAATTAGCCAGAAGCGAATTAGAATCATAATTTCTAACACGCTTCGGGCATTAGAAATTATGATTCATTAAGGCAAAAAGGACACGAATTGTCTTATTTGCAGATGAAAGCAAATTTAACATTTTTTTATTCCGATGGGCGTATGATTCAAATGACTAAAAGAGAAACTAAGTTGCCAGAAATACCAATTTTTAAATAATATCACCCCAAAAAAATTTTTTTAAGTAAATTTCAGTCGAATTACAGTTAATTTCTATTTATTGCATAATGTAAAAGGTAGAATTATAAAATTTAAGAAAATATAAAGCACTGAGGAAAAAATACATTAAAAATGCAGTTTAGTATGATAGAGTTCAAAACAGGGTTCAAGGCAAAGTCCAACTTTACAGTTTTTGCACGAGATTCAATAAATCTAATTAATAATCAATTTAATTATTAATCTAATCAAAAATCTAATTAATAATTCAATTTAATTAAATAATCAAGATAATCGCTGAATGTTTTCAAGCGGCCATTTCTGTAAGAAAAAAGCGGCAAAATGTCGTGTTTGAGCGGTAATACCACGTGCCTTCAAACGCCCCAATTTAGCGGACAACTAACGATATTTGTTGTCCAAACGTAAACTAAACGTCTAATACTGTATATAATTTATTTCAGTGGTCGAATGGGGAAAAAACGGGATGCGCTCATCAATAAAGGAAGAAAAACACATGCCCGCGGAAATCGCGGGATGAGCAGCCAGAGGCTTAAATAATTTTGATGGCACAATGAACCATGCACTTTATTTAAATATTTGAGTAGCTAACTTAAAATCATCAAGCCAAAATTTGGATACTGGAAACAACTTTATTTAATCAGGATAACGATTCTAAACACACGGCCCTCAACGTTCGCCTTTTGGGTGTCCATAATTGTCCACAAATTCTGAAAACACCACCTCAGTCACCAGATTTAAACCCAACAGAACACGATGGAGAGAATTAGAGGTTTAGAGTACGAAGACACAACATTAAAACGAAAAACTAACTAAAAACAATAATGATGGGAGAATGAAGAACATTGATGCAGATATTACAAACTGGTGAACTCTATGCCCAGGCGTTTCAAAACTCCAAAAAATACTGCAATCTGTACTACAAAATACTAACTGACAGAAATCACGAAGATTTTTGTGAGGTAACTTTTCTGTTATTTTTTTATTACTGATTTTTCAAAAAAAAATGTTTTAATATGTTCATAAAGTAATGTAGTTTTGCTAAGAGAAATTTATAGATATTATTAAAAATTTTCATTCTAAAATATTAATTTTTATGAATGAATAAAGCAATATTTCACTGAAACTCGTAAGTGTACAAACACTTTTGTGAGCCACTGTAAATGATGTTCTTCTTATAGAAAGTGATTCAAAGAGAATTCTGTGGCCTATAGCAAAATTCGTTGAAACATATCCGGGGAACGATGAGAGCATTCGTGTTATAGTCTACAAGAGGCTAGATTGTACGGCCAGCCAAAAGAATTTATCCTTTGAAAATTGGCACAGCTATGCCGGTGACGACCCTACGCAGTTTCGAGCGTATGTATGCCTGTCACAACTCTGTGAAGGTGACAAAGATAAATTAATTCTTCAAAAAATCTTAACAATCTTAATCTTCAAACAATAGTTTAATGCACATGCTTATGTTCTGTATTTTTATTATTACTTTGTATTTGTAATCTGTTATATTTTAATTATTTGTGGGTGCCACCTGATTGGCACTGTACCGTTATTTTTCGCAACATCTTATGTTTCCGCTTTTCGCCATTCGCTGATCTCACAGCTTTTATTAAAAACCTGTTTAGAAATGAAGCTTGTTTGAAACTCTTGACATTTTAACCTCATGCTTTGTATATTATGTAATATATTACGGCTTGTGTATATTTTGTCTTGTGATTATCGATGAATACTTATATGCAAGTATTCATCAATAATCACAAAACAAATTGTGTTCGATTTGATGTAATGCCTTGTGTCCTGGCAACCAGGTGTTTAATCACAATTCTAACCATCGTCTAATCGCATGCCGGTAACTAGAGTCGTTTGTATGTCGGTGTTGTAGGTGATCGGCCCGACGCAGGGGCGATCCTGTGCAGTGTTGGTCCTATGAATGTGCCTATGCAGATAATCTCTCTTGAAAACCTTATGTTAAAAAATAGCCTAAATATATATATAAGGAGAAATTTATCATCACTAAACACATATCTAAACTTTAAATTATCCTTCATTTTTTGTATTCAAGGATCGATTGTGACGAAACGCGATAATCCTCGAATAATTGTGCATCTTCTAAAGGAAAACTATTTCCCCTTGAAAGGTCAATTCTCCATTGGCAAATAAACAATAATTTAATTTTAATTTTTTCATTTTGTTTCAATTGTAAAATTTTTTTAACATTTCTGTTTCCTTTGTATAATATTAATGTATCATACATTCAGGCAAATTTTAATAGCATTTTTAATGATCACCATTCATCAGTCGAGTGTGACTTTCATATTTCACACTTCTATTAGTTGACATATTAGTTCTTGTTGTATCATAAATTATAATACGACGTTTAGCTTAAGAGAGCTTCTCCTGACGCATGCGCCGTTCGCGTTTATCCGCGCCGGGTGATGATGACGTAACTGTTTATTACGTATGTATGTATATGTATATCTCTTTTTCTTCTTCGCCTTTTTTCTCTGCTGTACGCAACTATGTTTAAGTTAATCTCTGTCATTAAAAATGTTCATTGATATTACAATCTATTTAGGCCCATTTATTTCTTCAATGGTTATGGGCCCAGGAACGTTTCAACTGTGCCTAATTAGCAAAATACTTACTTTAAAATGAACATTTTGAAGTTTTCGAGCATTGAACTCTTAAGCCTAATTCAGTGCAAGAACTGTTACGTCTAAGCAACGGTAAGAACTGATCAGTGTTCAGTTAAGCCTATTTTTATATTGTTCAATCTTGGTTTTTGGCTGTGAGAGACTGTATTACATTATGTCGCATTTGACTACTATAGAAAAGCTCGGAAAAGATAATTTTGACAGTTGGAAATTACAAATAGAAGCAGTATTGATTAAAAACGACCATTGGGATTATGTGACCGGTAAAGCGCTAAAACCTGCTGAAGGAACCGAGGACGAAAAGAAATGGCTCCAAGCTGATCAAAAAGCTCGCGCAGATATAATTCTTGCTATTAATCCTAGTGAACTGTGTCATATAAAGCATTGTGTGACATCAAATGCTGTGTGGAATAAACTCAAAGCCGTATATGAATCGAAAGGACCTGCGAAGAAGGCTACATTATTAAAACAGCTTTTATTTAGAAAAATGGTGGAAAACGAAACGATGTCTGAACGTTTGAATAATTTCTTCGAAATAGTTGATAAGCTTAAACAAATGGAAATTGACATAGCTGATGATTTATTATCGATTCTTCTGCTCTATAGTATTGCAGAAATTTTTGAAAATTTTAGATGCGCCATCGAATCAAGAGATGAGTTACCTAGTCCCGAATCTTTGAAAATCAAAATGTTAGAAGAATGGGAAGCAAGAAAACGGAAAACGTCTCAAGATTCACAGAATGCATACTATACTGATTATAAAAGAAGAAATCAAGAACATAAGAAAAATGAAAAATGGAAGGTAAATTCAAACAAAAATTTTCCTGCTGAAAGAAATTTTCGAAACTTGAAGTGTAATTACTGTTCGAAAATTGGGCACAAGGCATCTGAATACAGAAAGAAAATAGCTGATAGAAAATATGCGCAATCAAATAAGGGAAATCAAGGTTCTATGATGGCTTCTAATTATGAACAGCAGATTAGTTTAGCTGTAAACAATACTTATCAGAAGACCTCCTCATGGTGCTTAGATAGTGGCTGTACATCTCACATGTGCAATGACAGAAGGTTATTTTCAGAATTTCACCCTCGAACGAATTCAACCATAAAGTTAGCAGTTGACAAAACATCAAAAATTACAGGAATTGGAACTGTCCTTATAACAGTACCTAACGGAAATAAGACAATTAAACTTACGCTCAAAAATGTGTTATGTGTTCCGGAATTAAAATGTAATTTGCTGTCAACATCTAAAGCTACTGCAAATAATCGTTCAGTGATTTTTACAGAACAACATGCTAGAATAATAGAACCAAATGGATCTATACTAGTGCAGGCTATTCGTCATGGTGATCTTTATTATATACAACCAAGCACTGAAACAGCTGCAATAGCACAGGTAAGTAATTTTGTAAAGTGGCATCTTAAATTAGGTCATTTAAATGAGTCTGGTTTGAAAAGACTTAAGTCTGATAACATGGTTAGAAATTCAAATTTTAATAACACTGAATCTCTAAAAGACTGCAAAGTCTGTATCCGAGGTAAACAAATTGTGCAACCTTTTCAAAAAGAATCAAAATTTCAAAGATGATGAATTACTGAACTTGATTCACTCAGATTTGTGTGGACCTATGAGAGTCCCATCCCATGCTGGTTCGCGTTATTTTGTTACTTTCATAGACGACAAATCGCGTTATGTCGAAGTCAGTTTTCTTAAAACTAAAGATGAAGTGAAAAATGCATTCATTAAATACAAAGTTGCGGTCGAAAATCTTCTAGGAAAGAAAATAAAAATCCTTCGGACTGATAACGGTCTCGAATATCGCGGAGAAGAATTTAATAAATATATTCAAGAATGCGGGATTAAACGAGAATTCTCAGCACCAATGACTCCTCAACAGAATTCGAGAGCTGAACGCATGAACCGCACTTTAACTGAAATGGCCAGATGTTTGTTACTACAAAGTAATCTTCCCCAATCCTTTTGGGTTGAAGCCTTGAACTGTGCTGTTTATATTCGTAATCGTTGCCCGAATCGAAGCCTGGGAGTAAACAAAACACCTTATGAGTTATTTTTTGGCATCAAGCCTGGGAGTAAACAAAACACCTTATGAGTTATTTTTTGGCATCAAGCCAACTGTATCTCACTTCAAAGTATTCGGACAGAAATGTTTTGCACTTAATAAAAGGTCTAAAGGGAAATTCGATTCTCGATCAGAAGAACATATATTTGTAGGATACTCAAATGAATCGAAAGCATACAGGCTGTGGGAAAAAAATTCCAGAAAAATCGTTATAAGCCGAGATGTTAGATTCATTGATGAATTTGAAAACTGTACTAATTATGATAAAGATTTAGAAGTTTTATTTTTCGAAAATATTCCTGATAAAAAGAAGGAAGAACCTCTGAATGTAAAGCAAATATCGGCTGATGAAATAACAGAAGACCCCTCATATATGGCTGAATCATCTGATAATGAAGATTCTGATTCCGAAGCACTACCTGAAATGCAGATTAAAAGGGGGCCAGGTCGTCCAAAGAAAGTCAAGACTGGGAAGCCAGGAAGACCAAAAAAGGAGTACCACAATATAAACATAGAAAAGGAAGAAGCACAAATTGCTGAAGAAGATACAAATCCGACATTAGAAGAAGCATTAAATGGAAGTTATGCTGAAGAATGGCATAAGGCTATGCAAATTGAGTATGAAACACTTGTTAAAAATGGTGCGTGGAAATTGGTAAAGCGACCACAGAACAAAAAGGTAATAGGATGTCGCTGGGTTCTTAGAACGAAATATAATGCAGATGGAACAGTTCAAAAGAGAAAAGCTCGATTGGTTGCTAGAGGATTTGCACAGGAACCTAGAATTGATTTTAATGAAACCTTTGCTTCAGTAGCCAGAGCAAGTTCTATAAGAACTGTGATTGCATATAGTGCTGAACAAGACCTTATGTTATATCAACTAGATTTTGTTATGGCTTATGTTAACGGAGATTTAAAAGAAGAAATTTTCATGGAACAAGCTAAAGGTTTTGAAGACCAAAATAATCCTGATTATGTTTATGCTTTGCAAAAATCTCTTTATGGTTTGAAACAAAGTGGACGACAGTGGTATGAAAAATTAGACAAAAAACTCAAAAACCATTACAATCAGATAAGTGTGTATACAGGATGAAAACATATCAAGGTGAGTTAATTCTAATTTTATATGTGGATGACTTAATAATAACAACAAATAGCTGTGATTTATATACTGAACTTAAAGGTTATCTTTCTAAAGAATTTCATGTTAAAGATTTAGGCAAACTTCATTATTGTCTTGGAATAGAATTTAATCAAGATGTAAATAATAATTCTATTAGTTTATCTCAGCAGAAATATGTTGACAATATTCTACGAAGGTTTAATATGCAAGATGCAAAACCAGTAGCAACTCCTTTAGATCCTAGTGTAAAATTAAGTAAAGAAATGTGTCCTTCTGAAACTGAAAAGGAAGAAATGAACAATGCACCTTATCGTCGTCTAATTGGTTCGCTTATGTATCTTTCTGTGTTTACTAGGCCGGATATTACATATGCCGTCAGTCACCTGAGCCAATTTAATAACAATCCTGGAAAATTACACTGGTTGGCTGCAAAGCGAAAAGGAACTAAAAATAATTGTTTAAAATTTCGAAAGACTGGAAAAGCACTTATTGGATATACTGATGCCGACTGGGCGTCTGATGTTAATACTAGAAAGTCGTATACAGGTTACCTATTCAAGTTTGCTGAATATCCAATAACATGGGGATCACGAAAGCAACAAACTGTTGCATTATCAAGTACTGAAGCAGTACATCAGTCTTTCAGAAAGCGCCAAAGAAGCAGTTTATTTACGTCGTTTCCTTAAAGAATTAAATTTTACTGCTGATTATCCAACCATTATATATTGTGATAATCAAGGTGCACAGAAGCTTATGAAAAATGCTGTTTATCACTCACGCACTAAACACATAGATATTAGACATCATTTCATTCGTGAAATTTATGAAAGAAATGAAATAGACGTTAAATATTTGCCAACAGAGAAAATGCCTGCCGATGTACTGACAAAAACATTGACTGCTTCGAAACATTCCAAGTGCTGTAAATTAATTGGAATAACTGTAAATGATTAATGTTTATTTTTTTTTTAGACGCCAAACGTCGAAAGGGGGATTGTTGTATCATAAATTATAATACGACGTTTAGCTTAAGAGAGCTTCTCCTGACGCATGCGCCGTTCGCGTTTATCCGCGCCGGGTGATGATGACGTAACTGTTTATTACGTATGTATGTATATGTATATCTCTTTTTCTTCTTCGCCTTTTTTCTCTGCTGTACGCAACTATGTTTAAGTTAATCTCTGTCATTAAAAATGTTTATTGATATTACAATCTATTTAGGCCCATTTATTTCTTCAGTTCTACTAGTTACAAATTAATTTAATTTACATTACTGAAGTTATAATAATATTGAAATATTGTCCTTAGAAGGTAATAATTAAGTTCTAATATACATAGCTTTTGTCTCTTATTTTATAAAAAATTCTATTATGAAAGTAACTTTTGGAAAAATTCAGAACCAAAATAATTTATTAAACCAGTACTACTGGGAATATCGAAATCTGATGGTGAGCATCGAACAGAAGTAAATTGTCAAAATAAAATTTTATTCAAATTATATCTCTGCTTTTGGTATTTCATCCGCTCACGTGATAACTTCAAAAGAAGTGTTTGAACTATTTTATCACAAAAAATTAAACACGCGTTGATATAATGGACAAACATGGGTTTTCATGGTTTCTTACCGAACTACGCCGGATCTCGTGTTCTTATCTTAGGGAGCGCGCGAGGGAAAACGGCATCAATTGTCAGCTCCTCAAACAAGAGAGGGTGTCCTTAATTCGCATCGGCGCCCCCACTGATAGCTAGCGTGATATCAGTGAAACGGCGTCTTTTGAAGCAGTTCTCACACCGCAAATGGAAAGGAAGCCGCGCTGCCATTCCACCGTTTCCATGATGCCATACTCTCCGAGAGGTCACTCACGACTTTTAATATTATACTAAAAATAAAACTCCTTCATGACAGCTTTATTAAATATTGGAAATGCGCTTCTAATCAAATGCAATATAATGAAAACGGGAAATTGACCTTCGAATCTTAAATTCGATACACCTCCCAAATGAATAAAAATCAATCTTTTTTGTTAGACATAAGAAATTTTTAAAAAGGAGAGAGAGATAGAAAGAAATATACATGCACATAAATAGAATGCGCAAAATGTGGATTAATGTATTATTACGTTAATAATTAGGGTATGGTTGTGCAAGTCGCATTGCACTTAAAACGCAGAGGATGGGTACGCAACTCATGTGCTGGAGTTGACAAGAAAATGAAAAAATATCTTTCTTTTCATTGTTGTAATAACTTTAAACTTTAATATTCGGAAACTAATCCCCGTTTCGCTGTAAATAAAAAAACCGCATTAACTCAATAAATTATTTATTTACATCTGAAAGGTACAGTGTCCTCTATTTTTCCCCTAGTCACCATGCAGTACATTAAAGCACTTGCCACAGAGTTTTAACAACTTAACCAATCCCTTCCGCATAAAATTCAGCTGCCTGCGGATTCAATCAACTTGTCACAGCGGTTTGAAGTTCCTCATCATAGCGAAGTGCTATTTTTATCCATATCCAGTTAATCCAGATTTTAAAATTAATTAATAAATTAAAATCCGGGGTACAGCCAAATAGCCTCAAGGTTCCCATTAAATGCGCTTTGGTTCCAAACATTTCAGAATATTTTAAATGAGATTCTTTAGCTCAAAAGAGAAGAAATTAATAATTATTGGTTTCTAGATAACATGTTCAGTAAATGCAATTAAATTCTATACGATCATTTTATACTGATGGTTATATAGTTATAAGTTTATTTCCTATAAATAACGCTGTATACCTAAATAAATTATTTTCCTACCAACCTTTTAACCTAGTAATATTTTTAATTTCTTATTCTAGGGAAAACTAGGACTAAAGACAAATACAGAGTAGTATATTCAGATCATCAACGCCTGGAACTGGAAAAAGAATTTCACTACAGCAGATACATCACAATAAGGAGGAAATCTGAACTAGCAAGTATGTTGGGTTTATCTGAACGGCAAGTGAAAATATGGTTTCAAAATAGAAGAGCGAAAGAACGAAAACAAGCGAAGAAAAGAGAAGAACTGATCCAGAAAACCAAAGACCCTTTGATACATCAGCAAGCGAATCCTATGAGTATTGCTACGCTAAGCCTTTATAAGCCAATGGTCCCCTATGATCACGAGAACAACATGTAAAGTATACGGCAAAAGAAGTAGTAACAGGTAATAAGGATGGGATAATTTCCTAAAGAGGGTGAATGAATTCAGTTTATTTTAATTGACGGCTGGATTAACTCTGAAGACTTGAACGCATCCCAATGGTTTCGATGTCAAAACGAACTGTTAGAAGTGTAAGGATGATGAGCTGTGAAAAGCTTATTGTATGTTTTGTCTTAGAATAGGAAATCGACGTGTAATGTTTTGAAGTTTTGAGCCGAGGGGTTTTTATGAAATGCGAAGCAGAGTGAAGGTAAATTGGAAGTGTGTAAGTTAATGGCAGAATGAAAACGATGATAAATAAGAGAAATTAAGGAAGTATATAAATGCCAGCCTCAAAGCGGTTAGTAAATTTTTACAACTTGCGGTGAGTTCATTAGCCATTCAGCTCATTAGGAATTTAAATCTAAAAAAATTTAAATCCCGTAGTTACACAAAAGAGGCTATCATTTTTTATAACTTAGTAACAGAAGTATCACACATCGTTCATTTCATTTCAAATTTTGGTGTCATACTGAAAGAGGAAGTTCTATAACAAATAATAACAATTTAGATTAGAATTTCTAGCCACTCTTCCATTTCGTACAAATGCAATCAATCGTTTCATCCAGATGGCCTTCCAAAGAAGATTTTTAAAAGCGTTACTTTTTCTTTACGTGACAAAAAAAAAAAAAAAAACCTCTCTATACACGATTACTTCTAAAAGTATAGATTCCAGCTATGAAATTCTCACAAAATTTGAAAATTTTCCCGCGTATGTTTTTCCTTCTTCTCCGCGATAAAATTAAATACATTGATCGGCCATAAATATATTCCAGTTGCTTACTAAGATCACTAAAAGCATTCACAGAGTTAGTTTTCGTTCCAAAGTTTCTTATTATTCTACTAGTACCTACCACAATTACATTATTCTTGTTATAATTTTATTATTAATGAACATATACTTACTTGCTTTTGTTTTACTGCAAAAAAAAAAATGTTTTCATATATTTATCTATATTATTAGTTGACATAACAACATTTTTAAAAATAGAAAGACTTATTAAAACTTTAACAAATTTCGTGTGAATGACGATGTCACTTCATAAATGGTTTCGTCGTTCACATTTGGATAAATAAAAGCATTCATAAAAGTGACACCATTAACAAATTCTTGTGGAGTTTCTAGTTAGGAGAGGTTAGTAAAGAAATAATACTAAACGTGGAAATCTACTTAATAATCACGTTACATAAAGGAAAAAAATTAGAAGAGCCTGCACCAATTTAGCTTTAATTAGCAAATAATTTAATAAATGTATTTTCCAAAACAAAAAAAAAAAAAAAAAAAAAAAAAAAAACTGATAAAATAAAACAAAAAAAAAAAATCTTTTTAGAAAATTCTGCGTTTCTAAACATTTTTTCTTCAAATTTTCTGTTTCCAAGCCCAGCAATGTTTTTTCAAATTTTACTTTCTTAAAAAAAAAAAAAAAAAAAGATAAATTTAAAGAAAAATAAGTAATGTAAATATTATGAAAATTCTTATTAACATGAAAATTAAGATCAGGGATGGGCAAACTACGGCCCGCGGGCCAACTCCGGCCCGCCGGAAGGTTCCATCCGGCCCACGGAGAGAATTTAAATTTTTCCGTCCGAGGCAAATTAAAAGAGATATGTATTATATATCCATCTCCTTTTCTATTTTGTTTAAATATTATTTATTTCTTCCTTTTTTCAAAGGACTGATGATCTTTTTACTCTCTATTTTTGTTCTACAAAACATAAAATGACAGAAATAGCAAGCACAGACAGCTTTTAATCCGTAAAGTGTGAGCAGCGGAAGTTCTTTGTTAGTTATAGCTATAGATTGACGTCAACAAGCGTTATCTCTTTCTCGGGGAGCAGACATATAGGAATCCAGTTATAGGTGAATTAAACCTCTTAGAAAGAACTGAATCTTAACTTAGTAAATCTTAATATGTTTGTTGGGCAGCTAGCTAGTCTCGTTTGAGGTTAAATTCAATACCCTCAGTAACTGAAGAGAAGTTTAAGAATTATGAAGATGGCTTGAAAAAACTGCATTTTGAGTTCGAACGAAGATGTCAAGATTTCAATGCCATTCAAACAGAATTGGAGTTTTTACCATGCCTTTCAACGTAAACTGGGAAGCAGTGAGGTCAGATTTGCAGTTTGAATCGAGTTGCAATCTAACAATCATCTCAAGCAGCTGTTTCTAAATATGCCAAAGTTAGAGTTTTACAAATCATTATCGAAAGTAAGTTTCCCGAATTTAATATCTCACGCCCAGAAAATCAGTGCTATGTTTGCTTCATCTTAGATATGTAAACAAGTGTTTTCAACCATAAACCTTAGAAAGAATTATTTCAGAAGTAGATTGACACATGCGCCTTTAGCTTCGTTCCATAGAATCAGTACATCACGCCTCGAACCTCAATATAAGTAACTTTTAAAAATGAAATCGCAATTTCAGTTATCTCATTAACATAATTAAATTGTAATACTTGTATTTTGTTCTTAAAATTTTAGAAAAATATCTTGGCCCGCCAAACGTTTTGTTTTCGATTTTTGGCCCGCAACCGAAAATGTTTGCCCATCCCTGACTTAGATCATATTTATACTGAATTACTTTATCCTTGTGTTTTAAATATTCGCATTTAACTTAATGGACTGCCGCAGGACTAACATTATTCATAATGCTGAATAAAAACAGTTTGCCTGCCTTAGACACAATTAAGATTATCAACAATTTCACATATTCAAGTAAGTTCAAATCGGCATTAAACTCAGACAATATTTATCCCTTTTCTGCAAAAGCTCATAATTTATTAAGCTGTTATCTAAAACATGTTGCATGTACTATAAAAAAATATGTACTCCAACATCATATATTTTACTTGCATTTCAGAGTTAACAGAGATTTATTGTAATTTTTCAAAACTGTCAAAAATCTTATACATCTGATGTTACATGGTGTTCAGAAGAGATGGTTGCAGGCTTGTAAACGAATGCTATTTCTTATTTGTTCTTTAAATTAATAATCATAAGCATTACTACTGAAAAGAACAAATAATTTGTTAAAATAAAGGTGTGAGTGAAACATAGGTAATCAAAATCTAAAAAATTTAAATTAAAGTAAAAAATTTTTTTCATTCATTAAAAATTCTTAAAATATAATTTCATGGATTGCAATAAATAAAAACTAAACGTGATTAAATTCAAGATTTTAACTTTGATGACAAAATACATCGAAACCTTGGTTCATGAATTGAATTCGTTTTTGAATTTCTGAAACAATTTTCCTCATAGAAGTTTAAGTAAAATCGATTAATTAGTTTCTGGACCATACATGAGTGTTATTTAAAATTTACAGCAGTAGTTTGTGCCCAAGTACATAACCTCGAACCACAGGAAACTAATTATAAAACAAAAGATAAAAACACGCTATTAAACAGATAAAATTTATTAAAAAAATTAGTTTAATTTTACTGTGCTTGTACGAAGGAGAGTGCATTGCATACGCGAAAATGACGAGGAGGATATTATTGTTTAAATGTGAAATTCTTTTTCGTAAACACAATTTTATAAGACATCTTTTTTTTTCTTTTCTTTTCTCTGTTTCCCCTCTGCTTGAGACACAACTGGAACATAGTGGGCCTCTGTTTCACTCAAATTTGACCAATGCGATTTATGACGTACGGTTTAAAATATTTTTAAAGTCACACACGGCATCATTACTGAAAATCCGTACGCTGTAGCTTCCTACTGCTTTATGAGGTAATAGTGTTACGTGAAAATTTAGCATCTTGCTCAGTTTTGCACAGATAAAAGCTAGGCTCCCCTCATCTCTTTGTCTGAAGAGATTTCTTCCGCAATCAGCTTTTGTAGCTGCTCCTGAAGTTGTGATAGTTCTTTTTTGTTCAGCTCATTTATTTGGTTCTCTAATAGCTTCCAGCCCACCAGCGGCCTAGCGGTAAAGTCGCAGAACACTAGCAGTTCGGTCTGGGATTCAAATCCTGGCGAATGGGCTGGCTGTATGGGCGTTTTAGTGGTTTTCACCATGAGTAACGTACATACGAACTAGTTTCCCTTGGAAGGTCAATCCACGACGGAATCCTTTCCCTCTCGTATACTTTGCCATAATCAAATAAACCAAACTCTAGTAACTTCTCCGTCTTCACAGTTAACTTCTAGCCCATGGTTTTGCATACAGACACAGTATCAAAGATAACAAAAAACATCCTACGCCTGTAATCCATTCTGCCATAATTTCCTACAGGCCGAATTCGCGGTTCTGTAAGTCATTTATTGCCAGGCTTTGTTAATGAGAGTTAAGCAACGGAAAATATTCAAATAATGTTTCCTGAAATCCCTCAGTGTTATGGGACTGAGTTACGACATTTGTCTTTGAAGAAATTGGGTGTAACCAAATCACCTTGCAGCTATACGTGAGTTCCCCAGAGTTACCAATAAATCCCGTATTAGAAGTTTTCGTGAAGGGAACGAAATGTAAAATTTAGACAGAAGCACTGAATAAAATCAGATTAGATTTAATAAGTCTCTACTTGAAGTCTTAACATAAAAATGCATAAGCCAATCATCTGTCTGGAATGAAGAATAAAATCATCTGTCTGGAATGAAGAATTTGAATGAAGAATAAAATTTTAAGCTCGAAGAATTCACAACTCAATCTAATCTTCTTGGAGCCATACTTTCTTCTAGCGGATAGCAATGCATTTAAAATTTCAATTGCAGATAACCGTTTAGACAACTATTTCTCATCTACGGCGTCCAGGTTTGCCATCAAGCATTCGCCAGCTAATTTATCTCCAAGCGCAGCTCATTCGTTCCCTCGCTCCTGCGGTTTCTAATAAAATCTTTTTATAAACCTATGCTTGTCACATAAAAATCTGCATAACTTTATGGAAAGAACGAGTTGCGTAACTGAAGAAAGAAACGACAGTAAAGATGGAAATTAAAGTAACTTAAAAAGTTTTATTCGACAACTTCTCATTTTCAGTTAAGACACTTTAGTGCTCGAAACTAAAGCATTTAAAATGCATCAAATTCTATACCTTAACTTTTACAATTTATTTCAAAACACTATTCGCTTTGCTTTAATTTTACTAAATTTCACTTAATTTCTAAGCAAGAAAGAAAATTTAATTATCTTTATGTTCGGCTCAGCACCGTCCTTTTGATTTTGTCCAGTTCCTTATGAAATTTTCTTTAGTGCTGTCTGGATTCCTGTGGCAGCCGTTTCTTGTTTTGATAGTCCTCCGATTGGCTGTAAGGTCTAAGTTGTCATTTAACTGATCACCGGGCGTTTGTTGGCCTAAATACATACAGGTGAATCCTAGAAGGCTGCAATGTATTTATTCTACGATCTCTCTTCCTTTCTATTCCTTTGGGTTGATACTCTAACTTTGTTTCCAGACTTCGATTTTTTTCGTATAATTTCCTCTTTCCCAAACATGCTGGCTTGTTTTTCTGCATAAAGAAATGGCTTAAATGTCCTACGTTCAGTATTTATTTTTGGCCGGTTTCTTTAAACTTTTTTTTTTTTTTTTTTGTCGAATTCACAATTTTTTTTTCATCATCGGCTTCGGTAATCTGTTATTTCCATGTATATTGTAGTACGCCTCTTTTTAGCCACTATAACCTTCTACACCATATATCAGCTTCTTTTTCCTTCACCTTCTGCTTTACTTTGGTACCCAACTCAAGCTTTTTCCGTACCTTCTGTTTCTCTCTTGTCTTCTCGACCCATTTTTATGAATTCATTTTATATATTTCCTGATTGATTTAATGTAATTTTTGACCCATCCTAGGCCCTCTTTTTTTTTTCGAGCTACTTTCTGCAACCTCCTTTTTGCATAACTCTATTATTTGGAGTGTATACGAGCCAGTTTCCCTCAGAAAGTCCTCCACGAAGGCATCCCTCCCCTTAGGCAGATAGCCATAGTGTGCTTTGCCATAATTAAATACACAAATACACACACTATTATTTGGCATCCTTGGCGACATAGGCGGTACTTCTAACTGACCCATATTCTTCAAAAGTGGCATGTTTTCTCTGTCATAGAATATTTTTAGCTGATCTGCATTTGTGAAGCACGTCTGCAGTCTGTTATCTTGTATCACTACCACAGCCACTTCCATACTTATAACAAGAAATGGTCCTTCAAATTTTTAATTTACTTACTTCTTCTTTCTGTGCAGATGGCAATATGTGATTCCTCTTTAAGATTTTAATATCTGCTTATCACTTTTTTTTTTAATCTGACATTGTAACTCCTTCATCGATTAATTTCTTAAAATCCTTTTGTGGAATTCTGGCCTTTCTTGTACACAAAATAGTTTGTTTAAGATCATGATATTTTGATGACTTTTCTCCCTAAAAATTACTCAGCAGGGGTTTTATACGCTGCCTCATGTTTCAACGTTCTTAATGTTAGTTCTTCGATGTGTTGATCCCAATTTTTATGTTGTTTACGAAACAACATATTATCTACACGATGTTCCTATCGACACCCTCAGTTACATTTGGCAGAGGGTTGCAGGGAATCATTTTTAAGTGCTTAATGTCTAGTTCCTTGCACATTTTCTCAAAAACATTACATTTAAACTGCGGTTCAATATCAGATATTATTTAAAGTGGAGGTCTGTATTTTAAAATATACTTCTTTAAAGTGAATTTGCTACTATGCTAGCTGATGCACGCTTTAGAGGAATCAATTTACACTATTTACTACAGTGGTGAACAAGACTAAAAGATAACTTTCTTTGCCTCGCATCGGAAGTAAAGATGTAATAAGTCTACTCCGATTGAGAAACTTATTTGAACAGCTTGATCTTATACTATTTAAATAACCTGCCTACGTGAAATTTACATTTCTGGCATGTTATACAGCTCTGGGTGCATTCTGTCATAATTTGCTGTAATTTCGGAAAAAACACATTTTCGTTACCTCTCTACATCTCTTTGGACAGTCATTCACACACTCATGTGCTCTGAAGTTGGATTATCAGTTTACAGTTTTCTTGTAAAATAAAATATTATCAATTACCTCGTAATCCCTTTTAATTTACTGACAGAAAAATTTTCCGGTTCTTTTAAGTATGCGTAGACTTGTCTAAATTCTGGGTCTCCGTATTTCTGTATTTAATGTTTTCCTCGAATCTAAGACCACAATTGTTAAGATGCTAGAATTTATTTTATCTCCGTTCTCATTAGTCCTAATTCTAGATAATGCGTCGGCGACCTTACTTTCTTTTCCTGGTCTATGCTCAAATTTGAGGTTATATTATCTCAATTTTAGTGTCCATGGTGGTATTATTTTTTTCCCCCCATTTTCTAACTTTATCATTGCCGAGTTATCTGTAAATATTTTGACGGTTTTTTCCGAAAAAAAAGACCGTGAATTTTTTAACTGTGTATACACAAGCTAATGCTTCTCTCTCAGTCACTGAATAATTATGTTCATTTTGATTTACTGTCTTGCTGTAATATGCTGTCGAGTGACCCTCTTCCATTGATACCGCACCTATCCGAGGCGTCCGTATAGAGTTCTGATGCCTTTTTTGAGTCGAGAACCTTAATACTGGGGCTGAAATCAAAGCACGTTAAGGGCTTCATATGCCTTGTTTGCCTCTTCTCTTAATATCCCCTCCTACATTTTAGAACACATAATATATATATATATATATTTTTGGTGTGTGTGTGTGCGTATGTGTGTGAGGTGTAATTAAAAATATTTGTACATAATGCACAACTTTAAAATTTAAAAGTAAATATGTAATTAAAAAATTCTCTTTCATGTTTTTTTAAGATATCTTTCTACTCAGATATTTGACATTTAACTGCATTGCAAATTTATGCATTCTTTATATCCTATTAAGACGCTTCTAATTTAATTACTTTCTTCTTTAACTATTAAGGTGATTCTTTATTTCTGTTTCTGATAATTCAGGCCCAGTGCAAGAACCATTTCCTTGGTTGCAATAGCTGTATGAAGTACTTATAATAGATGTGATGACTTAAGACATGTTGTAGCAAGCATACAATGTTCGACAATGAATATAATCATGCACTGGAATTGGATGATTTAAATACATATTGTTACTATAATAATGATAAAAAATATGAGTTTCTTATCTTGCTTTAAATAGTTTTCGCTTTGTAGTTGATCTCTAAAATTGCTACTGATAATATTTAAACTCATTAAAAATAAAAACTTACAAAAGTCTACATTAATTGCAAAAGAGTCTTAAATTTTAGGCACAGAAAAATGGTTTAAATCAGAAAATTCATTTTTGAATATTCTTACAAATTATACATGTAATGACATGAAACAATATTTTTAAAATAATAAATAAATAATTAACAATTTATATATATTATATATACTTATATATTTATATATACTTATATATTTAATAAATAAATAATTAATTTAAATTTTTAAAATAAATTTTAAAATAATAAATAAAAAATAATAAATATTTTATTCTACCGGGACTATATAAAACAAATCTTACTTTTAATATAATCCTCCCATATCTGTTATCTAAGAAGCCTTGTAATTGGAAAAGCACGTTTAAGTTAAAATTAAGGAAATAAAGCCCGTAGTCCCCTTTCGAACACCATGTATTACGAAACTAAGATGTGTATTGAATATATGCTACAAGAAATTTGACTTCCATTCTCTACTCTAGACTCTTCTAATACTCTTGCCTACATTCTTTAAAAATTTACTCATTTATTCAAAATCTCTAAATTTGTATAACATAATTAATTTGTGCTGAATATACAACTTTATACACGATTATTTTTTTTTCTTCTCACCCCTCCCCCATATGGATGTCACTGACCTAACATCTAAGAAAATTTCCTCATTCAAGATATTTATATGAAAATTTACATATTCATTCAATATTATAGAAGAATGTATTAAAAATTTTCAAGTGCATTAAAATATTACATAATTTTTTTTAAAAAAACCTCTTCTGTTAAATGCATTAAGCTAAAAATCAACATTATAAAAATTATGCTAATATGGCTTGATGTATGATTTTATTCTCAAATTTCATGTATTTTTATTTATTGTGAAAAACTAGACTTGGACAAGATAATTGTTTGGCGAAGTTTTGTGTTGTAATAACAGAAATACTCAACAATTATTGTCGAAAAAATGTAAATAATTATGTTTCTAGTATGACATTTGTTGAAACTGAAGCAGCTGATGTTTAAAAGTTTTAAAATAAAATTGTTATGAGCAAAATGTATAGTTTCCATTAATTCATCTTAAAAATGAGGGACTGAAATAAAATTATCAGTTCTTATTTACATTTAAGAAACAACACCCATTTTTGTTTATTTACTCTCTCACATACTTCTTCTAATTCAGTTTATACGGTGATTAAATTCTCTAAAAGAAAAATGGCAATTTTCAACCTTCTTTTGCCATGATATCGGGGTTTAATAAAACTTTCCCGCCACCGCCAATATCGTCTGCGCGAACAGTTCTCTTTGGTGTTCCTGTTTTGTCAAATGATGTTTGCTATTTGAAAGAAAGATACTTACTTTAGAACACTGTGTTGTGAAATTTGTAAAATAATATCGTTATCAGTGTAAGGTGTGTGAAATGGAACCATCACGCTACCAAATTAGAACCATCATTTACTTACAGTTCTGTAGCAAAAAATCATCTACAGATATCACCAAATCGTGCATATAGCTTTAAGTACTAATGTTGTATCACATAACATTGTGAAGATTTGGTACCGAAAATTCAAAAACAGGACTATGACATTCAAGAAGCAGAGCGCTCTGGCCCGGCCTATTCATGTTGATGAGGCCTGCCTGCGAGAACTTGTGGAAGAAGATTAGTATGCAACCACTCGACAACTTGCTAAGAAGTTAGACGTTAGTGCTATGTCCATTAGTAAAGCTATGCATCACATAAACTTGCCGTACAAGTTTAATGGCTGGGTGCCGCATGAACTGACTCAAGCAGTTGGAATACATGTTCAGGCCTACACTAATCTGCTCGAATATCTATGCAAGGAAAAAACTCTGGACCGGATCGTCATTTGTGATGAAAAAGGATCTACTTCAACAACACAGGCTGAAAAGGGGTTTGGTCTGCACCCAGTGATTCTGTCGGCAGAGTTAACTAAAAGATCATGCCTTGTATATGATGCGATTATCGTGGTACTATCCACAAAGAGTATCTGGTAAAAAACCCTCGATAGTAAAGCTGCACAGCGAGATGCTAATTCATGTTGACGCTGCTATCAAGAGAAAACGTCGAACTGAGTTCCGGCGCAAAACGGTAATGTTCCATCACGATAATGCAAGACCACATAAGCCTGCATTCACCGGCTGGACACGAATGTGATCTTTTACCACACCCACCATGTAGCCCCGACATCTCTCCTTCGGAATTCTACCTTTTTCACATCTGTAGTTAAATCTTGCTAGTGCTATCTTCCATTCTGCTCAAGAAGGTACGAAATGAGGTACGAATACGTACGAATCTGCCTCTGTATGTCATATTTGTGAGAAGCCATTGAATGGAGATAAGGTAAGTAGTATTTGAATATTATAACTTAATTCAGTAATATGCTTTTATAATAATGGGTTTTTAAAACTAATTTTTAATTTTTCTAGGTGCGGGACCATTGCCATCTCACGGGAGTCTACAGAGGAGCAGCTCATAATGGATGCAACATCAATTTCAAATTTGCAAATTTTCTACCCATAGTCTTCCATAATCTGAAGGGGCTCTCACCTCCTGATGACTCTCCCCTCCTGATGCAAGCAGTAGGAAAATTCAAAGACGAAGAGATTAAGTGTATTCCGCAGAATTCAGAAAAATTCATCTCTGTTTCTTTGGGTTGTCTACGCTTCATCGATTCTCTACAATTTCTGAATGCTTCTTTAGACAAGCTCGCGGCTAATTTGGAGCCACAACAATTCCAACTGACAAGAGCCTGTTTCCGAGAAAAAACAGATCTGATGCTTCGAAAAGGTAACCAGAATTTCTATAAATTTTAAATATGATAATGTATTATTATTTTTTTATATGGGTTATTTATTTTCATATTTTTTTCCAGGTGTCTACCCCTATGAATACCTAGACTCGTTTGAACGATTTGATGAGCCGCACCTTCCACCTCTCACTGCCTTTTACAGCCATTTAACAGAGAGTGATATCAACGATAAGGATTACCAACATGCGAACAGAGTCTGGGAAGATTTCGGATTACATCATCTAGGACAGTGGTGCGCAAACTAGGGGTCGCCAGAAGATTTTTGGGGGTCGCCAAATTTTTATGAAATGCATTATGCCTGCATGATGCATACCATACAGTGTACATATAAAGAGTGAAGCGCCGTCACTCACTGTTTAATTGCAATTTCATGCTGTCCGCTCTTTCTTTGACCGTAATGCGTAATATATGTAAAGTGTGATGACGCAAGTTTTTCACTCCGGTAGATAGCGCTCTCTTCGCGGTAATTCACCAGTTTTACTGAAAAGCGCCTATTTGACTAGACGTTGACCGCAGAGAGAGGGGAAAATTCGCTTCCATGATCAGCCAATCAGATGGCGAGGTGGTGTATCTGATAGTCAGAGGAAGACGTGGAGTGTTCGCATGAAGTTCTAGTATGTAGCAGTTGGCCTGCAATTGTTTTTGTTTATCCTCGAGTTTTATCATGTGACGTTGTGTAATTATGATTTTTTATATTTTTATCGGGCTTTGCTACTCTTTGTTATCAGGTATGTACTATCATTAGAGAAAGATTTCTGTTAATTTTATTGAATTTCTCGAAAAAAACTGATAAAATTTTATATATTATTTGTTTTAGTTTAAATAATTTAACCCCTATCTTCATAATGGATAAATGGGTAATACGTACACCAGGTACATCTTCAGCTAACAAACGAACAAATACTGATGAGGAGTCACAAAATACTGAACTAAATGCCCGATCTAAAAAAATAAGAAAATACAATGAGGAATTTATTAAGTATGGTTTTACATTTTGTGTTGTTGATGATGAAGAACGCCCGATATGTGTCATTTGCAACGAAAAATTAGCAAATGAGAGCATGAAACCAGCTAAATTAAAAAGGCACCTGGAAACTAAACATAAAGAACTTCAAAATAAACATGCCGATTTTTTTCAAAGACGAGCTGAAAATCTGAAAATTCAAAGTGCACATTTAAAGAAATTTACAACAATATCTCAGAAAGCATTACGAGCTTCTTTAGAAGTTTCTTAATAGGAAAAACAATGAAACCCCATACAATTGGAGAATCCCTTATCCTTCCTGCAGCAACTAAGATGACATCAATTATGCATGGCGATAAATATGGAAATGAACTAAAAACAATACGGTTATCAAGAGATACCGTGTCTCGGCGGATTTCCGAAATGTCACGAAATATCGAGTCAAAAGCCATAAAACGCATACAAAATTCATCTGTATTTGCTTTACAACTGGACGAGACTACCGATATTACTAAAATGTCACAACTAATTATTTACGTTAGGTTTATTTTTAATGAAGATATAACAGAAACGTTTTTATGTTGCAAAAGTTTGGAAGGAAAAACAACTGGAGAAAAAATATTCGAAGTAATAAATGAATATTTTGAAACAAAGTCCCTTACCTGGGCAAACTGTGTTGCGGTTTGTACTGATGGTGCTGCAGCATTAACAGGTTCGAATAAAGGGCTAAGAGGCTTAATTCAGAAGGTGGCGCCTCATATGGTATTTAATCACTGTATGATTCATCGGCAAGCTCTTGTTGCAAAAGATATGGATGAAGAGTTGCACAACATATTACAAGACGCTGTTAGTTCAATTAACTACATTAAATGCAACAGCCACAACAGCCGTCTCTTTTCAATACTTTGCAATGAGATGGGCTCAATGTATGAGAGATTACTGTTACACACCGAAGTCAGATGGCTTTCACGTGGGAAAATACTACGACGGATATTTGATTTGAGAAATGAAGTGTACATGTTTTTAATCGAAAAGAAACATAGATTGGCAAGTTATTATATCAATGAAGTTTGGCTAGGGAAGCTGAGCTATTTAGTTGATATTTTCGAAAAACTTAGCGACTTAAATTTGAGCTTGCAGGGTGAGAATTCAACTATCATAACTTCAGCCAGTAAAATTCAAGCTTTTAAGAATAAGCTTAGTCTCTGGCAAAATGAACTGAATAAAAACAATACCGACATGTTCCCTTGCTTTAACGATTTTATCAAGGAAAATAATATAGATATATTTACATTTAAAAACATCATTTCCAATCACATTGAAAAGTTAAAGGAAAATTTTTCAAGAAGATTCGAGGATTTTCCTGAAAACGATCTTGGTTGGATTCGTGATCCATTTTCCTTTGACATATGCAGTTCAACTCTTCAAATTAGCGAGAAAGAGCAACTGATAGATCTAATTAGTGATTATACTCTTCGAAATCAATTTAAGACTCAACCTTGCCAAAAATTTTGGCTATCCGTGGAAAAACAATATCCCGTTTTATGCAAGAATGCCATCAGAGTGTTAATACAATTTGCATCAACGTATTTATGTGAAACTGGATTTAGCAAACTAGTTTCAATAAAAACTAAATTCCGCTCGCGTTTAAACCCTGAAGATGATATGCGAATTGCAATTAGCAGCATACATCCAAACATCGATGAGATAATTAGAAACTTGCAGCCAAATACATCTCATTAAAGGGCAATTTACTGATTTTTGTGTTATACAAAAAGTATTTTCCTAAAATTATAAATAAAATTAATATGAGTCAGATATGATGATGTTTTTATTCGATGAAACGAAAGAAATGCGCGGTGAACATTTATCTCTAGGGGTCGCCAAAAATTTTCTCTCTACAAAAGGGGTCGCAGTCGAAAAACGTTTGCGCACCACTGATCTAGGAGACTACCACGATCTCTATGTAAAAAGCGATGTTTTGCTTCTGGCGGATATTTTTCAAAACTTCAGACGACTCTGTCTTAATTTTTACATACTGGATCCCGCACATATTTACACAGCACCTGGTCTGGCTTGGCCAGCTGCTCTACGCATGTCCGGTATCGAACTGGAGTTACTCACCGATCCTGATATGTATCTCTTTATAGAAAAGGGCATTCGAGGTGGCATCGCTATGATTTCACATCGCTTCAGCCAAGCCAATAATAAATATGTGGAAAATTTTGACCCAACGAAGCCATCATCTTATATTATGTCTTTGGATGCCAATAACCTTTACGGGTAAGTATCCTTTCCAAATGTTTAGATATAATATTTTCTCTATTATTTACTTGTGATATGTATTGTGATATTCATTATTTTTATTCTATCTTTTTAGATGGGCCATGAGCCAAGCTTTACCAACCCATGACTTCCGGTGGCATGACGGACCTCTTAACTTCATGGAGATGGCTGACGATGCGGAAGAAGGATGTATCCTTGAAGTTGATCTGGAGTATCCAAGGGAACTTCACGATGATCATTCGGACTATCCTCTTGCTCCCGAACAAGTCGTCGTGACTCCTGATATGTGGTCACGTCACCTTACACGCGAGACCTGGTAACTAAATTCCAAATCCCACCGAGCAATTCTACCAAACTGGTGCCAAATCTGCGACCTAAGCATCGGTACGTGATAGATTACCGAAATCTGAAGCAGTATGTTTCACTGGGGCTTCACGTGACAAAGATCCATCGAGTGCTGACGTTCAAACAATCTCCTTGGCTTGCAACATACATTGAATTCAACACTAGGCAACGTAAACTGGATAAATCTTTCGAAAAAGATTTATTTAAACTCTTAAACAATTCAGTTTATGAATCGTCCTATCTATGTAGGCTTCAGCATCTTGGATTTATCAAAAACGTTGATGTATCAATTTCATTATGGATATATCAAGAAAACATATGCATTAAAGGCCCGTTTATTATTCACAGACACCGACAGTCTTTGTTACGAAATAGAAACTGATGATATTTTTCAAGACATGGGCAACAATCTGAACTTATTCGATACCTCAGATTACCCAGAAAATCATCCCCTCTACAGCCTTACCAATAAAAGAGGATCGGTAAAATGAAAGATGAACTATCTGGACAAATTGCCCAAGAATTTGTTGGACTCAAGCCAAAAATGTACAGCCTACTGAGTAACTCTACTGAGAAAAAAACTGCTAAGGGCGTATCGAAAACCATCCTTAAAAGAGAGATTCGTCATGTGGACTACTACGTTAACTGTATTTTACAACAACAACGCGGCCTTGCCCATGCGCAACGTATTGCTAGCCACAGTCATCAGATAAAGACTGTGGCGTATACGAAAGCTACTTTGTGTCCTTTCGATACTAAACGGTATCTTTTAGACGATGGGATACCGTCCTATGCATACAGATATTATGCCATATAATTTTTAGTTTGAATAAATTTATCTCAAAATTCTCTGTACATTCAATCAAAATTCTAAAAGTATTTTATTGTGGAAATTTATGATGTAAATAAGTGTAATGATATGTCTTCAAACTTTAATAAATGTTTATTTAAATATATTATTTCTTGTTTTGTACCTTAAAAATCTAAGTCTTCAATAAAGAGAGAGTTCTCTTAATCTTTTTAAGAAAATGTTTAACACGTTAGAATATTTTAATCAAGTTACAATAATTAATCTGGCAATTTAGAAAAATTAATTTTAGTTTTATCAAAAAATGGAAAGTTAGAAAAATTAAAAATCTAGTTGAACAGCTATAAGTAGAATTGTTTTTCGAATAAGAATTTAGTTAAGATGGAACTATTGAAATTGAAGCATCCTTTCACGATGTTAACTGCTGGTCCTAGTGGTAGCGGAAAAACCATGTTTATTAAAAAATTAATGGACCACCAAATGATCACTCCTTTTCCTCCTAAAATTATTTGGTGCTATGGTGCTTATCAAAGTCTTTACGATGAGATAAATCATATTGAATTTTGTGATGGTTTGCCTGAAAACATCCACGATCAGCCATTGTTGTAAATACAGACAAGTCCACAGAACCTGGAGGGCATTGGATAGCCTTTTTTCAAGATGAAGAATTAGAATTTTTTTATTCTTATGGACAATCTCCAGATATTTTGAATTTCACTGTTCAAATGTAAAATGGAATAATATTTCATTACGGAGTGTAACTTCTAATGTATGTGCAGCATACTGTATTTATTATGTTCTTAAACGAAGCCAAGGCCAGTCTATGTATACCATTATTGAAAATTTATATAAAATAAGTGATATTAACCTGTATCAATTCGTGAAAAAAACTTATAATGTAAGAATGATTTTTAAACAATAAAATATTTGAAATGTATTTTTTCTTTTGTGTTTTATTTTTCTGACTGAATAAATTTTTTCATCTTATATAAAAGCACATAGAGTTTTAAATATAATGACAACGAAACTTTTTCATGTGAAGAAAACACAAATAACACTTTTCTAACTTTTCATTTTCTAGAACTTGTCCAGCTGGTGAATGGGGGTGGGAAAAGACTGACCATTTACATGGATTTCGTTTTCATATGGCTTATAGTGAGATACTCTGTTTGCAAGTTCTCTATGATCTTCAACGGCATGAAGGGCTGCTAACACACTCCAGACGAGACATTTTGTGGTCCTCATTCTGGATATTGAGAACAGCCAGTTTACTGGCTAAGGCTTTCGGTAGAGGTATATAGGAGGAAGAAGCTAAAGGCTTGTAAATAGCGGTCTTGAGTTCTATGTATTGGATGGAGTCTAAAACCCATCCTGAACCTTTTTTCAGAAATTTCTCCGAGGAATCCAGCACCTGTAAAACATTTCATGAGTATTACTAATTTTATACACATTTTAAAATAAATTTAAGTTCAAATAAAATTAACTTTCTTACCTTTTCAAAAGCTGTTTGCATGTCGGGCATTTGTCCCGTGAGCGTAGTGCTGCATCTGGATCGAAAGTAAGGGGTGTATGTCTCCTCCTCGGTCTCTGACACTTTTCTGACCATCTTCACACAAACATTCAAGTACCATTTGATACTGTGGTGTAGTGGCCGAAACCGCTATGCTAACCCTGGGTTGTGACATCAGGATCAAAACAAAACACAGCATAAAAATTTTATTGAACGAAAAAAAAAAAAAAAAAAAAAAAAAAAAAAAAAAAAAAAAGGCTACATACAATTCTGCAGAGAAAAACCTATCTTCAAAAATCAAATTCTATACATTTTACCTGCGAGAGCAATTCGTGGCTCTCGAGCTTGCGTTTTTAACATTGCCAACGATTAATTATTTTAATAAAGACTATTTTAAGAACTATTGAAAACGTATTTGTAAGTTAAAAAAATAATAATTTTCAGCTTATGTTCACGAGACATCCTTGTCCATATAAATCTTCAGTCTCTTTTTTCTTTTATGTAACCTTATCACAGCTCCTCCCCTCATAAAGAAATTTTTCTTGACTATGGAAGGAAACATTCTAAATACATTTCACTGCTTTCAAAACACAAGTGGTAACCATTTAAGTGATAATAGAGAAGCCAGTTACATTAACCTTCACTTATTTCTAGATAACATAAATGCAAAAATACAACAAAAAGATTTAAATTTTGAATCTACACAAAGCACCTTTTCAGTTTACAAAATGCTAATACTTAAACATTTGATCCTAACCATTTTAAAAATGAAACACACTATGCAAACAAATTTAAATCTACAAAAATATAATTCCAAAACGCTACAAAAATCATTTTTCAAACCACAGTTCACAGAATAAAAAGGATTGGCTCCTCCATATACTTCATCTGTAGATCTGATCTCAAATAATCAATCACTGAGATAGAACACACTTAAACATTTACAACTATATTTGGATGAGGTCCCAATTTCTTTTTCCTGACTTTATGATTTGTCAGTTCATCCAAAGAAAACTCGCCAATGGCTGGTAATGTCTCCTTATACATTGCACGAGATATAGCATATGCAGTTGATTCAGCATTGTAATTGAACATCATTTTTACAGCAAGGTTATTTGGAAGCAATTTCTCAGAAGAAAACGTCTTGATAGAAGTGGGTTTTTCGAATATCGAATTCTGCAGATCTTGTGTTCCTTCAGTATGCAATATAATAAATTTTGTTCGGTGTTGAACATTATCATGAGTTTCTGTTGCTTGTGCTTCCGAGAATTTTGCTGGCGAAACATCCGCAAGGATAACCCTTTCCTCTAAACTGATGTCTGGAATTTTAATGTTCTCCTCCGTATTACTAGTTAACTTCCTTTCTTCCGAATGCTCATTTTTGACGACCCTTTCAATTTCTATATCTTTCTCTTCTCCCGATCTGGAATCTAAGTCTTCTGCAGTCTCTTTCTCTAAACTACTGAGCGCATGCGCCTGACTACGAGTCTCCACAACATTCAAGAGAACGGGTCGTTCCCTAATTTCCTCAATCAACTGTGCAGTTTTATTCCCTAACAAATAGTACTTTTTAACTAAATCTACCGGAGTAACCGCTGCCTTTGTGGTGACCACACCAAAATCACCTTCAATGATGACTTTCGCCAAAGGTAAACATTTACATTCTGTGTCCAAAGGCTCTTTCACCCATACAGTTTCCCCTAATAAGTCATTAGTATTAATCCAAGTACTATTACACAGATCTATACCAGCTCCAGTATCTCTCAGATATTCTCTCTCTATCCCATTAATTACTGCTTTCTTGAAATACGGCTCAAAACATTTTCCTAAACTCTCCGTTCCTAGATTATTCACCAGATTAGCCTTATTCTTTTCCAGCGATGGACAGTTAGGTCGGATATGTCCGTCCTTTCCACATTGGTAACACCTTATTTTCCGCTGTTTATCGAAACCTGCTTCATTGAAAACTTGCTTTTTTTTTAGGAGCCTCCACTTTTCTATGCTCCTCTGATTTAATTCTTTGATGACCACTACTTTTCTGATTATAACTACAGTTAGAATTTATATACCGCTCTCTATCTTTCTCAAATAGTTTCTTTCACCCCGCTCTCTGTTCTAACTTCCTCATATCTCTTCGCAAAGCCTCATACTTGTCGCATTTCTCTGCTAAAATGAAAGCTGTTTTAAATTCTTCCCAATTGTCTAAGTAGTGCTCTCTTATTTCTAGAGGGACTCGCTGCTTAATTTGCTCAGTGAGCATAAGTTCCTTAAGACTTTAAAAACTTGAACTTCTACTGAATCCAACCAATTCTCTAAATACATTCTCAATTCATACACTAAATCCACCCATAACATTCCGTTTTTTCCAAAATGTTCTTCAAATTTTGTTTTTAGTGCCCAAGAACTAAGCTTGAATCTCTGCATGAGTAATTTCTTAACATGCTGATAATCATCCCCTTTATCCGCTGGTTCTTTCACTATTAACTGGGCTACATCGTAAGGTAATAAAGGAATTAATTGCGAGACCCAATCAATCTCATTAACGTTCTCTTTTTGAGCTTGTTTCTCAGATAGCATAAAGAATAATGAAATATCTATATTACTCGGTTCAAAACGCGGTACTAGATCTTTCAAATTAACCTTTTTTTCTCTAGATTGTTCAACTTTCGAAACCGTGGAAGCTAGGCTATTAGTCTGAACGACATTCATCAGTTTTAACCTTTCCAATTCAAAAACTCGCTCCCGCTCCCGTTCTGCTCTCTCTTGTTCGGCTATTTTTTCTGCTTTTCTCTGCTCAGCCTCAGCCCAAATTCTTGCCGCGTATTCTTTCGCAGCTTCTTCTTCATAGTCCTCGGCATTTAGAATAGCCTGCCTAATTTCTCTTACTCTATTTGCCTGAGACGCATTTGTTTCAAACTCCTCCGCTAACTCCAATAGCAGAGCTTTAGTAAATTTCCTTATAAACTCACCCATTATGGAAAATTAAAGAAAAATAACCTACCCAGGAATACAATAACACAAAAACAACAACAACAGGTCTACCTCTCCAAAACTGAATAATTTCCTAACAATTCTGAACACAAATTGCCTTACAACACTTAATGATAATACCTATGCCTACAAACAAAGCGTATATTGAAAAAATGCTAATTAAGAGGCAACCTTTTCCTGCTCTATATCCAAAATAAGCCTAGTCTCGAATAACTGGCATAACCTCTCCAAAATCACAAAAATGGTACTCATCAATTTTGAAGACGCCTTCGATTGACTCTCCTGGCACTACTTGGATATTCTTCCTGGAAATTTCACTATTTTGCGGCACTAGATCACGCTTCCTCCGGCGTTCCCTTCTGACACACTGTCACTGAAGAGGCTTCACCACGCGAACTGTCCTTGCACGCAAAATTAGATTGTTCTTGAAGAGAAGAAAGTCTTGACTGTTTACATAAAACTCAAGTTCACAGGCGAAAAAGTCCGTTCCTAAATTTACTCTCAGGAACAATCCCTAAAAGCTGCCACCAACTTTTAATATTTACTGCTGTGATGTAGTGGCCAAAACCGCTATGCTAACCCTGGGTTGTGACATCAGGATCAAAACAAAACACAGCATAAAAAAATTTATTGAATGCTAAAAAAAAATGGCTACATACAATTCTGCAGAGAAAAACCTATCTTCAAAAATCAAATTCTATACATTTTATGTGCGAGAGCAATTCGTGGCTCTCGAGCTTGCGTTTTTAACATTGCCAACGATTAATTATTTTAATAAAGACTATTTTAATAACTATTGAAAACGTATTTGTAAGTTAAAAAAATAATAATTTTCAGCTTATGCTCACGAGACATCCTTGTGCATATAAATCTTCAGTCTCTTTTTCTTTTATGTAACTTTATCACAATACCTTGGTGCTGTGCGGCAGTTTCTTGAATCTTGCTCGCGACTTCGGTTTTCGACAATTCTAAAAATACTTGCAAGTCATTGTTGGTGTCTTCACTGAGATAAATGATTTCCGTAGCAAACGTACCAAGGTAGGGTGGACGCTCTTGCCTCGGTCGTTTAGAGGCAGGCACGGTGGCGGGGAAAGCTGTTCGTTTCACTGAGCAAGATGGCGAGGATTTCGGTGATTTAGCATGAATCTTCATATGATTATTCAGTTTATCGGAGCGTCGAAACTCCTTTTTGCATATGGTGCAAATGTATTTATCTACTGAATGCTGAGTCTTTACATGGCGAGTTAGATTGGTGCGTAGAGTGAATGTTTTCCAACAGTGTGGGCATGCAAGACTATCATCAAATGCGTCATCTAATTGGGAGGGTCTCAGATCACCAAAATCCATAATAGCAATCGTTTGCTCGTCGAAAGACATGTCTTCGTATTCAAATGCATATTCAGGATCCATCTAAAAATATAAAAGTACAAAAATAAGTATTATAACTCAAAAATTCTCGACCGTACAATTTTTGAAAAAGAAAAATACTTACGTTGCCTTGTGGTTGAGCAGCGTCATGATTTAAAAGCATAGCCTCAGATGTATGTTCCATCTGAAAAAATAAAGAAAAAATTCGGTAGTTCATGAAAAAATATTAAACAAGTCCAAGAAAGTTAAAATATTCAAATAAACTTACTTATAATAGTAAAATAAAAACAAACTCATTTAAAAATATATTGTAGCGTTAAATAGAAAGAATACAAAGGGAAAATCATCAGTTTAATCAAAGCTATAATATTTACATGAAAGTATCAAGGAACCTGAATTTAACTAAGAAGATTTACGTTAGGAAAAAGAAAGCATACTAAAGATAATTTAAAGAATGCAACAATATTTCGCATAAAAACCTAAGAGTAGCCTTAAGTTAACGAAGAAAATTTACATTAGTTACTATATTTCGCTAAAATGTCGATAAATATAATCTATACATAATAGTGAAAAAATATAGAATAAAATTAATATAAAAGAGGTATAGAAAATGAATGACTTACATTAAATCTCAACGGGTTCAACTAAAACGGTCCTTAGGAAAATTTTGAAACAAAAACAAAGAAGACATTATAAAAACTATGTATGATATTTAATAAAAATAAATATTAACATCGAATCCATGAGTACAAACATAATCTATGGTAAAAACACTTACCTCGAATAACAAGTATTGATTCAAACAGGAAGCGTGAAAGCAGGAACGAAGCATGCAACACAGTCGGAAATGATATGAATGTCTTGTCTTGTCTTGTCTTTTGAATGGTTAGGAGGCAATTAGCAGCCTCTGCTGCTTTAACCACCGCTTTTGAAAAAAATGCCTTTAGGCGTTGGTATATATGATTGCAAAAATGGGCGTGTAACGCCGCGTCTACTAGGCGAAGCTGAAGCAAATACAAAGGTATGTAGAGTGAAAAAGCATATGGGAGCTGTTCGAGCTGTGACGAAAGATATAACTAGCTGAAAAGTTTGCTTAATAAAGCATTTGAAAAAATAAACATTAAGTAATTTAAATTAAGTATGCTTTTGAAACAGGTTCAGAATGAAATGGATCGTAATTATACTGGTGGGAGTGGCTCAAATGAGGAATAAGTCAACAGTAACATATTTCTGGTGAATTTCAAGAGTTCTCTTACGAGAAATGTTAAAGTCATATAAATTAACAGTATTCACAAACAGTTCACACTGTACAAAGTCCTGGAATAAACACACTTTTTAAGAAACACTTGTAATTTTAAAAGACACAATATTTTTATAGGAACACTAATAAAATATAAAATTCTTGAAAATAATGATATAAAGTAGTAATCCACTGAGCTTTTTTAAGTCCTAAATAAGTTGAAAAAAAAAAAACACAAAAGTCTCTAGTGGGGAAATATTTACAGTATGTACAGCTATTTACAAGTTTCACCACCTTGGATTATGAAAAATGCTCCTAGGACGCTTAGCAGCATTTTCAAGTGTTGGATCATAATTGATTAGTTCCTTAATATGTTCAGCGCCTCTTTATATAGGCCTTGGCCGGGATCCATGAGAACCAATCAGAAAGCGCTATGGATAAGACTACTGCCCTCTAGCGGTCGTTGCTGGACTAAAAAGAATGCACTAGAAATTCTAACATGCTGCAATCAGGTTGCTGATTTAATATGACATCAGAACAGCGGGAGTTCTACGTCAATCAATAAACGTGTAGATGAAACCGGATTACAACAGAAACAGGATTAAATATGCGGCTGACGTAGCAATATCAAGACGGTGACAATGTGCGATGACGTCACGAACAAGCAGCATCGCGTCCGTAGCATGGACCTTATAAGAAAGGACCTTATAAAAAGAAAAAAAAAAAAAATAAAAGATATAAAAGACCTTATAACCTTTCTTATAAGGTCCATGGTCCGTAGTTGATGACATACTCCTCCGTAAATTCCCTCCTCCCTCAGCGAATAAGGAGGCTCCGCCCTCTGGGATCCCTGATCCCTGTGGCTCCAAAGTGGTATATTCTATCTACTAGTGTTAATGAAAATGTTTTTATTTCCGAATCTTTTTTTCAATAAATCAAGTGCTTTATCATAATTTTCATCACTTAAAGCAAATCCAAATCCACTAATACATGCTGCCGCGGTACCACCGAAATAGGATTTCAAGTAATTAAATTTATCAACTTTGCTTAATTTAGGATTATTATGAACAGAGCTTTCAAATAAATCATAAATGTCTAACCACCCAGAATAATTACCATAATATTTACTAATATGTAATTTAGGCAATTTTATATTTATATTTTCAGTTTCTTTATTTATTAATCAACTGTATGTTTTGTGAAACTGTATCGACTTCGATAGAATCAGAATTAATTTTCTTTATTTTAGAATGAAGTTTCGATTTCCAAAAAAGTATTTTTTCTTTGATTTCTTCTGAAGCTTTTATACCTTCTATCTTGTCTCGACGCTCAAAACATTTTCAATTTCATCATTTAAAGAATTTAAGTCAGTTTCTTTTCCGATTAATTGTTCCAAAAATGCTTCCAACTGATCAACTGTTTCGTTTTCGTTGTTAATAGCAACTTCTATTTTGTTAATTAATTTCGTCAACATCGAACGCATGCAAGTGCATTTCTTCTTCAGCTTTGATAGATTTTCAGCCATATTTAATTTTTATCCACGTATAATTCAGTTTCAATAACTCAATAAAGATTCTCTTACCTGGTTGTCGACCGAGATGCACCAAATGCGCATAGTTATTACCCAAATTAAATAGAATAATATCATAATCTCAGAAATCTCACATCATCATTGCGTAACATCTTCCATCAACTCTCTGAACGCACTCAAGGCGCTCTCAGCGCCCTCTAGCGTAACGCGGGGCTTACCATTGTCTATTGTCCTTTTTTTAACCGAGCATAGCATAGTTTCAAAATCAAAATGACTGATAATGAGATGTGTTTTTGCGCTTGCTTTTTTTCTACAAGTCAAAAGTACAATTCAAAGAATTTGTAACATGCAGTTAGTGAAAATTGGTTCATCGGAAGATTTAAAACATTTCAGGATGGGTATTTAAAAATTTCTGTTGAGATTGATTACAGCCAAATTTTACAGTAATTTAAATTAATGTAGGAATGACAGAAATAAAACATGGTATTTTTTTTATATGTATAAAATATTATGACCTAATTTTGAAAATCATCCACATCAACCTGAAATGATTTCTTCCATTACCACATTGATCAGTCCAATTTAATGTTTTAAGTAATACTTTACACTCCTAAATGTAGGGAGCTTTATAAAAATACAAATACAAAATAAGCATCCCACTTCTCTTCTTAATATAACAAATTTAACACTACTTCACATATGCCAATTTTATAATACCAAATAATGTTATTTTAAATTACTGGAAAATCTGTGATTTCAATCACAATGACAAGAACAAGATGACACTATTACAGGAACTTTGATATTTCATTATACATGGTGCATAATCTTCCATTTAAGGAGAGGGAAAATTAACCACTAAGCCTTTGAGAGGAGCAATAATATATCAAATTTAATTTTTTGAGCAAAACTGATATTCATAATCCTGATGGTACGGAATAAATCACAATTAATTAAATAGAAAGCAACTTGTGTATTTTTCCCATTTCTCCATTATATATAAAATATAATAACTGAAAAATTGATGAAAATTATCAGGAACTACCCCCTTTCATATGCTGAATACTGTCTTACCTAGACTACACTTAATGAATAAGATAAATCAACTTTAATATTCCTACAGCACGCTTTATATGCCTAGTCAGTCATAAGCTAAGTGTAGCATACTGTGTGCTTTGCTTAGATTTTTATAGTGGATGTTTAGATTTTTTTACCAGTTTTTTTATATGAACTATGTTGTTTTTATGGATGGTAGATGCAGTGGCGTAGCGAGAGGGGGGCAAGGGGGTGCATGATGTCCCGGGCGCCGCTCGTACAGGGGCGCCAAATGGTCTCCAAACAAGATTTTCCGGAAAATTTCAGTTTTTATTTTGATCGATTTCTGGAAAATATATTTAAAATTAATAACTATTGTAATATAATTAATTATTTATTTTCTTGATTTGTGTAATAAAATGCTTGCAGTACATCAGCCAAAACGTTGTTTCTGACCACTTTATTTCTCTAAAGTAGAGATATATTTTAATTTTTTAAAACGAAATGCACATATATCTCCCACTTTTTATTTTAAAACGATAACACGACCTTGTCCCGAATTTCTCAAATATATCCAGTTTCCAAAATCCGATTCCATAATCTGGAAATGACATTTTTTGAGATTTCGCTACAATGGATTGCGTTTGACTCTCCTGTAAACGGCTGATGGCCTTCCTGGCTACTGATTCAACTAAGTCATCTTGCTGAGACGTCGTATATTCACTGCTACGAAGCATTCAACGCATGTGAATTGTTTTAATCTTCTATTACAAAACGCATTATTACGCGTCCCTATAGCATATGCAGGTCGTTCCTTACTCCTTATCTAAAACGCATAGTTTTCGACGTCACAGACTAAATTTGCATATTCCCAACTTTGTAAACGTTATAATTTTCCTGTATAATCTCTTCTATTTTCTTTTGTTCAAAAATGTTATCGATTATATGGTTATTTCATACCGAACCTACAATACAGCTTAATTGTTTTGAGCAGTGACTGTGACTGCATGACGTTACTCCGCAGTAGAAAAGAAACAGAACCTAAAACTCCACTGCAGATCTATAGAGAATATGTTTTTCCAAACCTAAGAGTCGCACTTTAAATACTACTTACTATGAACGTTCGTTCAGGAAATTAAAATAAATTTTCACATATTTACAATCAACGGTGGGACAAGATCCCCTAAGTCATCTAGCATTTTTAAGTGTGGAAAGAGAAAAATTTGAAAGGATCGACTTTGAAGTAAATGATAAATTTGCTTCTAAATTTTCAAGGTAAGAAAAATGCATACATAATAATTAATTTTATTCACGTATTATATTATTATTAATAAATATAAGTGCTCGACCAAGTTGAGGTGCACGTGATTGAAGCGAGATGAGGACAAATTAAAATTTTTAAGTTGGCTGGTGGTGTGTCTGACAGTTTTAGATCTTTGGCACTCCAAGCATGATGGTGTCCAATTGGCTATGTCCTTTTGCATGCTATTCCATACGAAACGTTGCTATATCAGTTTCCTTAAAGCCTTGATGCCAGGATGTGACAGACGATGTAACTGACTAAAAATGGCATGGCGAAACACGGAGGGAACATAAGGTCGAAATCTTGAATCCTGAACATCACAATAAAGTGATTTTCCAGGTGACAGCTGCATAGGCTGCAAGTTGAGATTGGTGAAAGATTTGCTTTTCAAGAGGGTTTGTAGTTCTGAATCCCGGTGTTGTTCATCCGCAAGGGCAGCAAAGTTTATTGGCGAAGGAACGGCTAGTTCTTCAATACGAGACAAGATGTCTGCTACAATATTCTGCGAACCCGCAATATAACGGATTTATCTGTTGAAAATTGCCCTATAAAGTCTAGGTGTCTCATTTGACGAGGAGAAGCTTTATCCGAACGCTGCTGTAAAGTATAGATTAAGGATTTGTGATCTGTGAAGATCATGAAAACGCGTCCCTATAGCATATGCCGATAATATTTGACAGCTTCATAAATTCCTAATAATTCGCGATCGTAAGTGCTGTATCTGGTTTGTGCTAGTGAGAGTTTTTTAGAAAAATATGTTTATATTTTATTAGAAAAATATATTTATATTTTTCTAAAAACTGTGGTTTTTAGAAAAATAAGTGGTTTCCATAAAAAATAAGTGGTTTCCATAATTCTTGACCTTTTTGTTTTAAAACTGCTCCTATACCTGTCGTTGATTTGTCAACGTGTAGAGATATTAGGTTATTTTTTGGAAGCAGAAGAGATGAAAAATATGCAACGCCTTCGCCGGGAATCGAAACGCGGACGTCTGGAGTACTGGCCCAGCGTGCAGAACCACTACACCACGAAGGCACGCTAGGAAAGCGGGAGAAATATCTTATAAACTCCCCTTTTTAAAGGGCGACTGGGGTTTTTAGGGGACGCAATCGCCAAATCCTGGGTGTGGAGAATCCTCATTCAACACCCCTTTTATTTTAGGCGCCACTGTAGAGACATTAGGATATTTGGAAGCAAGAGAGATTGAAAAAATAGCAATCGCCTTCGCCGGGAATCGAACCGCGGACCTCTGGAGTGCCGGCCCAGCGTGTAGAACCACTACACCACGAAAGCATGCTAGGAAAGCGGGAGTCCCTCACCTTATAAACGTAGAGTGATAATGGTTTAGATGCGGAAGGATACTGCAAATTTGTTGCCGAAATTAAATCATTTTTGCATTTTTGGAACGCTTCGCGAGATTCTGCGGTCCAGGTTATAACACGTTTATCGTTTTTCTTGATTCCAACCAAAAAGGAATTTAGATGTGCTTGTATGGTTGCTGCATGAGGTAAGAAACGTCGATAAAAATTGAGCATAGCAAGAAATCTTCTTAAGTCGTAAGTTCCTCACTGTAGATGGTTCGGGCATATCGCGGATAGCGGTGACTCTATCTGGAAGGGGTCGAACGCCATCGGAGGAAATTTCATGACCAAGAAAGGATACTCTTGACTGGCCAAAAACGCATTTGGAAGGATTAAGACTGAACCGTACCTTTGAAAACGTTCAAAAACTGTTCTCAAACGTGAAAGGTGTTCTTGCTCTGAAGAGGAGGCGATTAAGACGTCATCAAAATAAGGTACACAAAAGTCAAGGCCGTTTAGCACCTGCTTCATGAAGCGTTGGAATGTTTGAGAAGCATTGCATAAGCCGAAGTCATAACCGGAAGCTCAAATAGTCCAAAAGGCGTAATAAACGCAGTTTTTGGAATATCAGCTGGCTTAACGGGCACTTTGCGATACACCTGCTCAAGATCAATGGCTGTAAAAATAGCTTTTCACTCGAAAACTTGCATACAGCCCTTGAATATGAGGGATTGGGTAACGATGAGGAATTGTAGCTGCATTTAACCGGTGATAATTGCCACACGGGCGCCAGTTACCATTTCGTTTCCGAACTAGATGGAGCGGACTGACCCTAGAGCTATTTGAAGGACGGCAAATTCCCTGTTCCATCATGTATTGAATTTCCTCTTTGGCGGCTTTAAGCTTGTCCAGAGTTAAGCGTCTTCGCTTAGCGGCAATCGGAGGTCCGGTAGTTTCAATATAATGTAATACATCTTGCTTGGGTTCGGAAATACCCATAACTGGGCGCGTGTTTGTAGGGAATTCTCTGAGAAGTTGATGCCATGGGGAGTTACCCGAAATCAGTTTAATGCTCAAATCTTGACTATTGAGAATTACTCCCGGATAAGTTAAGTTGGTTGTGGAATCTATCAAACGGCGATTTTTAAGATCGGCAAGCAAAGAAAATTTTTGAAAAAAATCTGCGCCAATAATAGGACTTGAAACAGTAGCAATAATGAATGGCCATTGGAAGTTGTGGTGCAATCCTAAATCAAGAGATATCAGGCGTTCACCAAAAGTTTGAATAGGAGTTCCATTTGCTACATAAAGTTGTAACTTGGTAAGGCGATTTTGTTCGTGAAAATGTGGTGGAACGACAGAAACATCAAAAGACAAGAACAACAAGAAACTTAAGCCCGAATTCTTTTCGATGAGAAAAAGGCGTGCAAAATTTCAGCCGCTGTCGTTCACAACTTCAAGCAACGGCCCTTCTCGTTTCCCTGGTCGTTATAACGACACGGTGGGCGGTATTTGTTTTGCCTTGTTTCGAAATTTGTGGTGGTAAAAACAAATACCCGGTCATGAAAAATTATAATAAATTCATTGTTACCGGTGATTTTAACTCTAAACATCCAAGCTGGGGCGCAGGAGATATTGATGCAAGAAGGCGATTGGTATTTGACTTTATCGTCTCTAATAATATAATTTTACTAAATGATTTGAGTTTTCCTGCAACTTTCAAATCTACCATCGGTGAGGTATGGACTGATCTTGTTATGACCTCACCAGGTTTTTCTATCAATTCTGGAGCTCTGCAAGTTCTGATGGATGAGAGTCTTAGTGATCATCGTTATTTGCAGTTGAATTATGATGAAAATATTCATTGTGCTCCTAAGATTGTTTTAACAAGAGATGTCCACCGGATTACAAGGTATTGTTATAAAATTGCTCCGATAATGCAGAATCGATTTAGTTTATTGAAGTTTTAGTTTATTGATAATTAGTTTATTGAAGTGTGAAGACTCTGATACAATTGAAAATTGTATTGAAAAATTTTTGAGGATCTGTCTATCGATGTTAAAAAGAAGTTACGAACAAAACAAAAGGGAAGTAGGCAGATTTCGTGGTGGACTCCACAACTTACTTGTATGCGACGCCAGATACGTGCTTTGAGGAAAAGTTCGCAAATTTTGAATTTAACTGACAATATACGTAATGAAAGGAAAATTGCATATAAAAAAGAATTGGCAACTTATAAATGTCTAATTTGGAAGACAAAATTTGAAACTAAGAAGAAATTTTTTCTTAATAATCTTTATTATTATAATGGTTTTTATCGAATTGCCTCTGAAAAAGTGAGACGTGCTGTTGCTCTGTATAATCCTCAGCACGCTGACAATTTGATTGAACTCAATAGACAGAAGCTTTTGCAGTCACTCAAATTGGGAGCTCCTGAGGATATTTCATTAGATGAGGATAGACTTTCTGATTGCCCATTGGATGACGCTGTAATTACAGAGGCAGAGATCAGAAGTGCAGTTGAACAAATAAGGCGTCAAAGCGCTCCGGGTCCGGACTGTTTTAATCCTATATTTGTTCAGATTCTAATTTTTACATATCTGGATATTTTTATATTGCTTTTTAATTACTGTTTTAAATTTTATGTGTTTCCAAGAAATTGGAAAATCGGTCGAGTTGTTTTAATTCCAAAGCACAATGACAGATATAGACCAATTGTACTTTTGAGTGTTTTTGGGAAAGTGTATGAAAGAATCTTGGTTGAGAGACTGAAGTTTTACCTGAATAGTAGAATGATACTCAGTCGGCGACAGTATGGTTTCACAGCTGGCTGTTCTACAGATGATGCATTATATGATACTATTGACTTTATTAGAAGCAATAAGAGTTCGCATCACGTAGTGCTGCTGTCCTTGGATGTTTCGTCTGCATTCGATTCAGTGTGCTGGAACTCTATTTTACAAACCATGATTAACCTTAAATTGCCAAGGAGTTTGATTCAATGTTATAGGAGTTATTTTAACAATCGCAAAATCTTGTTTAATGCTTTTTAGGATGAGACTGCAGAGATAGAACTAGAGATTTTCATTGGTTGTCCGCAGGGCTCCTGCAGTGCTCCCCTGCTCTGGAATATCATATTAAACAAATTTCTTATTTTGGAATTCCCCAGTGATGTTAACTGTATTGCATATGCAGATGATCTTGCTGTTCTGATGTATGGTGCATCATTGGAAAAACTCGAGAAATCATTTGAGAATGTTATGTTAAAACTGGAAAACTGGAGAATCGGCGAGGGTCTTGAATTCAACTTAGAAAAAACTTTTGCAATCATTTTCCCGCGGGCTGGGATCAAAGTGAGAGCTCCACGATTTAGATATCAAGGAAAAAGAATAAAGTTTGTTGATGTTATTAAATATTTGGGAGTCAAGACTGACTGCAAGTTGACCTTCGCAGATCATTTTAAAACAATTCATCGGCTCTCAGATGATATGTTAATGTTTTACAGGAGATCCTTTTTCTAGTGAGACACTTTGTAACAAATCATGCATTCTTAAAGATATTTTGAATAATATAATTATCCCTAGAGTTTTCTATGGAATTGGTGCCTGGGGATCCAGTGCCGGGGATTTGGTCAGGTTGAGGAACAAACTCGATGCGATACAGAGGAGCTGGTGCTTAATGATTACAAGATGTTTCCGTACTGTCTCAACTGAGGTGCTCTGCGTTCTAGCCGGCACGCCGCCTCTTTCAATTTTATATAAATTATATTTTGAAAAATTTTTGTTTAGAACTGGTAGACTTGATTTTAAATTGTATAAAGATATTTTGATTACAAGGCATATGTTTGAAAGAATTAATAATATTTTGGTACATCCTTCTGATTTATGTGTTTTTGAATTTGATTGTAAACTCCCCAATAGTCGGAGAATTGGATATTTATACTGGCGGGTCCAGGCAAGATGATAAATTGGGAGCAGCATTTGTGATTTATCATTATGGAACTGAAATTGAAAATAAAAAATATAAGCTTAATAATTATAATTCTGCATTTCAATCGGAATGCTGTGCTTTAGTTAAAGCCCTTCAATGGGTTAAGAAAATTTTGACTTGTGTTAATTCTATTCATATATATACTGACTGTATGTCTTTGCTTCAATCCTTGACCTCGGCCCGTCCTACTAATTTATTAATATTTGATATTAAATGTCTATTGAAATTTTTGATGCAGAATATGTGCATTCATTTACACTGGATAAAAGCGCATGTTGACTTTGTTGGAAATGAAAGGGCCGACGTGCTGGCTAAAGAGGCGACCACTAATGATGATTGTGAATATAAATAGAAATTTCTGGTTTGAGAAGTTATGCAATTAGAAACATGAAAAATTTTTATAATGATATTTGGAATACTACTAGATGGAATGAATCAGAGAGGTGCGTGGGTCTTTTGAAGTCTATTAAAATTCAAAATGGTATGCGACCAATTAGTAATATTGATTTAAACCAGTTTTTAACTGGGCATGGAAGACTTCCCGCGTACCTCTCGAGATTTAATTTACAAAATTCAGACTTGTGTGGTCATTGTCATCAAGTTGGTAACGCAGATCACTTCTTGAATCATTGTTCCTTATTGGAAAATTTGAGAAAGAAATGTTTGGGAGATAAGTCATGGAACTTGAAAATCGTAAAAACATATTCTAAATGTGCAATGGATTTGATCAATTCTAATATTGAATTTGGAATATTTGTTTAGTATTGTGTATATTTATCTTTTGATTATATGTATTATATTCTCAGTTATGAGTATTTATAGGTTTACTACGAAAATTTTGAAATTTTTCTGTGTACTGTTTTATTTAATGCATTGTGGATGTTTTGTACATGCGGTATTTCGAAGAGATGCAGATGATTGTTACATAGATATGGCCTTGCAAATGTTGATAATCCTGATGCAAATGTTGAGAATCCTAAATTAGCGAAATTAGTGGTTTTGAGTTTTAGGATTTTGATTTTTAAATTTTAAATTTTATGGAATTTTCATATTTTTTTAATTGTAGTTTTTGATTTTAAAATGTTCTGAAATTTTAAAGTTTTAAAATTTTTCTTATTTAATGCATTGTGGCTTATATTCTGTTCTTAATGAAGTAATTACTAGGGTTTTAATATGATACATGGCAATCTTAAATTTTTCCAGTTTCGGTTATTGGCAGTCCTGGAGCTTCTTTTCTATGATTATTAAGGATAATTAATACATTTAAATTCAGATAGTAGTAGGACTATTAAAGTAAATTTTTAAAATAAATTAATAGTTTAAATAGAATTATGATTATACAAATAATATGCTATTAAAGCAATACTGTAGGGAATTCGGTTTGACCTTCTGCAGGTTATTTAAATTGGGAATTCCTCGATGGCTTTGGACCGCCTGTGCCTGTTCCGAAAATTCATGTGAATGAATATTTCTTGAGAGTTTCCGCCACTCTGTTTGCTCGTGGGGTTTTTCATTGTTTTTGGATTTTGAATGTTGGTGTTGTGCTTCTTTGTTTGTATGTCTCTTCCTTATTTTTAGTTCGTTAATTAACCTCCAGTTATTTTTAGATAATTAGCTTCTTTTTCTCTCTTCTTTCCTTTTGTGGTTTTGAGGGGGTCGACCTTTCATAATCATATGGTCCATGGGACTAGGAGGATTGGGTCTTCCCTGTATTATGACTATTATGACTCAAAGGAGGGCTTTGATAACGTTTCCTCAGTTGGCTACAGCATGTATTTCGACGTGATGCGGAGCGGTTGCGCTGGAAAGGTTAAGCTTGGATGACTACTAACTGAGCAACCTGTTTGGACAAATCATCAATATAAGCTTGTAACGCCACAATACCTGGACCAGGAGCCTGCACTGCGTGTATTTGCGCTGGAATGGCCATCTTGTGAATTTTATCAGCGATTTCGGGAAGATTTTTAAGTGGCTCGCTACTGGCCGCTAAAATGGTTTGCATGTTAGATGGGAGTCTAGTCATCCATAATGTTTTAAGAATGTTATCCGTTAGGTTACCGGCGACTAAATCTGACATTTTAGACAGCAAGTGAGAAGGCCTCTTATCACCCAACCGTAAATCATGCAACAGCTGCTCGATTTTAACTGTCTCGGATGCTTCATAAACAGAAATTAATATTTTTTAAAAGTATTGTATTTGTCCGCCGTCGATGGATTCAAAATTATTTCATGAGCTGATTGCAGTACCTCTGATTCTAACGCAGCGATTACTGTATAAAATTGAGTTTCGTTGGCAGTAATGTGACTCAACTGCGCATCCAATTGAATGAACCATAACGATGGGTCTCGGCGAGAAAAAGGCGGTGGCTTAACTGCCACTTTCGCCAATTGCGAAGCAGCATCGTTGTCAACCACTTTAGCTCAATCAAATATGCACAATAATAATATGTATAGAATATGCACAATAATAATATGTATAGAAAAATAATCAATATGTATATAGTGACACAGTTTCTTGGTACTTGAAATCAGAGAAATTGGAGGCTCAAATGCAGCAGACGATACATATATCCGCTGAAATTATGACAGAAATATGTTGACTCACCGGAATGCGGCAAAAAGCTTGAAATGACAGGTGAATGTCTTACTTGCATCTCATCACACTGGATAACTTACTGCTGCTCAGAATTTAGACATATAAACTCCAAACTTGTGCAACATTGAAGGTTGCCATTCGTAATAAATACGTGTCACCAACTATGGTAGTACAATTTTTTGAGACAGATCGTTAAACAAATATAACAATTGAATGGAACAAATATTATTTTTGTTTTTGGTTGCTATGGGTTATCAGACCGGCAGAGTTGAGTTGTAGTAGGCAAGTTGCCACATATCTGTTTACCTATAATGTATATTAAACTTTATTAAACTTGTTTAAAAACTGTACTTTTTAAAAACATTTATATATATATATGTGTGTGTGAAATAAATAACACCTTTTTAACTAATTCTAGATCATCGTAGGTCAGATTTTTCCGCCGACACAGATGCATTTCCTAATCCAAGGCTAGTGCAGTTAGGTAGTGATTAATCTTTATATATTTTTGAGTATTTTATGGCAGATTCAGCATTTTATTATCATTTGCATTATTTTCTTATTACGAATATATTCTATACATAATATTACTGAAAGTTTTTTTTGTGGGGGGGGGGCGCCAAAAAGTTATTTTGCCCCGGGCGCCAGTTATGCTTGCTACGCCACTGGGTAGATGTTATTCTTAAATATTTCCTTTAATTTTTTTTTCACCACTGTAATATTTTCCCTTTTGCACTGAAGTATATTTCCTTTAGTCATGTATCTTTTTAAAATAATGTATAATCTTCAAGGTATTGCGCCCACAACATTACTACGAAAACAACAAATACATGCAAAGACACACTTTTACCAATTATGCTTTTTCTAACTTCTATCCATAATATAATTATATACTCAAAATGTATTTTATAATAAAACCACTTATTATATTATACATTTTGGTAAATAAAGATTATATATTTTGAAACCTCATTTTCATCGTCCTAACAGTTTATTTGCTGGATAATTTTGCTCTTGATTAAGATTTTCTTTCAACTTTTATACAAAATTATTTATTATATGCAGTTTAATACAATACCACTACATTTTGTAAAACATTTTTTTAACTGAACTTGCTTTGAAGATAACTGAGGTTTACTTGCAGGCAACTATACTTCTTTATTTTCACAAACAGAAAAACACAGTTCAGAGAATTAAAAGAATTTATAATAGTTCAGTTAATCAAGGAACGGTTCACCCGAAGGCTGAAAAAAATTTACAATGGACATTTCAGTAAAAACTCTAATAAGCCTGCTCAGAGTAACAAAAGCCAAATTTTACAAGAAAGGAAAATAATCACAACATTATAGAAGCATGGATAAATGCTCATCACTGTGTGACATTTTTGTGATCTAAAAATGCAGCAATACCATTTATGTGTATCACTTCATCATGTTCGGGGCATGGAGGTAGGAAGTAAGATGGAGTCGCCCTAAACAAGTTTCTCCCGTACCCTGCTCTGAAGCACCGGCGATCCCTACGTGGTGACCAAAACATTGGGTCATTTACCATTGAGTTCTATGGGATTTGACGCGTTCGGATGTAAATATTTTGTAATTACGTCGTAAATATACATATAAATGTATATATTTTCTTTTTCTACAACACTTCAGAGTCCTAAGTATGTGAAAACAACCTATTTTTAAACAACATTTCATTCTGAACGGAATTAAATGCTATACTTTTCACAGGACAGTTTTCTCAGAATGGTTTAATTTGAATGAAATATTTTCACAAGTTTTCGTTAATTACATTAGAAAAAAAAATAAGGCAATTCGATTTTATTCGGTTCAGGTACAAAAATTAAGATAAAAGTTTATTGTATTATTAATATTAAAATTATGCATTATTTCTTTTCTATTTATAGAGCTTCTTCATAAAATACTTTCTTAAATATGACATGATTTTTTGGCTTCTGAGGCATCTTTTAAATCGAAAAATGTAAGTCAATTTATAATAAATGCTCTATTCGGTTCATTTTAAATTAGAGAATTAGCGAAATACTTTAAATAGTACTTGACTTTCTCTGAACATTTCTGAAAGGGAATAAAATAATTTTTTTTTTTTAAAGTATTATTTAAAACTTGTAACTGAGTTATTACAAAATGTAAGGGGAATAATTCTTTTAATTATACTTATCAGATTTTTTTTTACCCTTCATTTCAACAATACATATTCCAAAACTCTTTATTACGTTCTTAAGTGCGCATCTCGTAGCATTTGCTTTACAATACCTTTTAACAGATTGCTTTCCAATACGAACAATTCTTGCTTAAATAGTTTTATAACGTATTTGTCAACAGGATTTGAATTTATGTTTACAATTCAATATTAAGGTTATTATATATTTAGATAACATTTATAATCATTATAAATTAGATACATTTAATAATTAGATTTCTTCACAGTACTTTCACAGTTGCTTATAAGTGAATAAATTCTTCATTTCAAATACATTTATAAATAATTTAATGAATATTTAAGTATTTTTTCAAAGGCAGATACATGCTTTTTGCAAGCACATGCATAAATACCCATACATATTTCCTATTTATCATTTCCGGCATGTGCAAATCTTTAATTTCTGTACATTCACTATATTTTTCGTGTAAAGTAATTTACACTAATTTAGCATACACCCGAAAGTTTTACATAAAAAATATATATGAATGAAAATTATAAGTATTATTTTTAATACCCACTCAACGGTCAGTTTTCTTCAAAATTCTTCCACGATGGCATCTCTCTCTTTAGGCAGATAGCCCTTGCATGCGTTACTTAATTTTAAAAGGTACATGTTACAATAATATATGGATGTGAAAAAAATTGTTTTATTTAAAACATTTTGACGTTTGGAAAATAAAATAAAAGTAGCGAATACTCTATCAAGGGTATCGAAATACGTATACAATTTTAAATGTACCGTAAGGTATTTTTCATTCTTTAAGCATAACATTTTTCTTAAAATCTATATTTTTGTAGTGCAATAGCTTAGAATTTTATAAAACAAATTCATAATCAAAATCGCTGTTGTTAGTTATCGAAAAATAACGAAGATGTGATTTTTGCGTAAATGTCACTAAACTATACAAATTGCTATTATCCATCACACTATGAATGTTTCTTTCATGCGAAAGTGTCCCTTTTTAGATTTCTATGGAACTGTCGTGTGTCGAAATACTATCAGAATCTTGTCAAGCGAGCTTCTGAATGTAAACAAAGAACACCCCATCTGGTGACCCAAGCTTCAAAGCAGTGCTTCACTTTTAGCGCGGGTTGGCCCCTCCTCACTTTCCTACCTCCATGGTTCGGGGGAGGAGGAAATATATCAGTGGCAGCTTTGAAGACTAAATTCATTTATCTAGATTTCTCAAATTATGCCAAAACAAGTATACAGACGGTTGTTATTTAAATGGAAAATCGTTAAACGATTTTCCATTTAAATTTTCTCATTAGCATTTTCAGATAAAGACTTGGCCTTTTCGTGATAATCATCTGCTATTATTTTGTTTTGACTGGAATGCAGAATAAGAGATTTTGGAAATGGCTCCTAAAATTCATAAATGCCTCAAAAGTTACATAAATGGAGTTTCTGAAGAAAAAATTTTGTATTAACAAATTGTAAAAGCACTATAAAAATTGAGGTTGCTGCATTTCAAATAAAGGTATTTGTAACATATTAAATTTGGAAGTGTACTATTGTACAATTTGAAAGTGCATTATTGCACAATATATTTGAAAGTGCAATGTCTAGCTGAAAGCAAAATGTTTTAAAAATGACCACAAAACGACATCCTACAACTGTTAAAAAATTAGTAAATACCAAAAAAGGTGAAGTCTCTGATCCTGAAACAAAATCAGAACTGGGAATATCTTCTTAGAAATGTAAGTAAAATCATAATAAAGATATAAATATTTAAGTTTATCTGCTTTTGCCAAAGTATATTGTGGAAAAAAACATATTGTAATAAAATTATATGAAAAACATAAATAAATGATAAATCGAAATTTGTGGTAACACACAATGAGGCATGATTATAAGTCAGTGCAATAAAAAAGATTAATTTTCTGTTGTTCAGCTGATGAAACTGACTCTACAAAATAGCTTCATCGATGTACAGAAAAATTCCCAACAGGATTCTTGATACAAGTAACCATCATATAACATAGTAGATAAGTTCCTAGAAAATGCCGTGTTGTGTGAAACCGTGTGGTATGAAACCCAGAGTTAGTATAAAAAGAAGGTTACATTCCGAAAATTTATTAAAACCATTTTTTTTAATTCTATAAAAACAACCTAATTTTTATTAATCATATATATGTATGTACAGCACAAAACAAAAAATATTACATATTTTAATTTAACACAACTTTAGTTTAATATATTTCTTCTTTGTCACTGCTCAGTATAATGAACCGAGAATGTTTTTCCGGTGGAATGAGACTGCTTTCAGAATCCCTTTCTTTATTTAAATGTTCTGGTATTTTCTTCTCTCTTTAAAAAATCTGTAATTTTATTTGCTTACTAGTTCTTACTGGGTAAATGTAAATTTTTTGATATGGAGCTAGACAGTTTTGCAGCTCCCTTTTGAATTTTCGGTTTATTTCAACGAAAGGATGTATACTAAAGAAAAATTATTTGAGATTTTCAGTTAACCTTAGGCCTTCTTTTAATTTTTTTAATGTTAAATTCTTAACTGCACTATCTTCATCAGTGCTAGTGTCCTCAGAATCGATTTGACTTATGGCTTCGGATGCCATTTCCATCAAAATTGCTTCGTCAGTTTCTTCTTCCACTAATAAATCTTGAACGTCCTCAATAGCCATGTCAAAAAACATTCGCCTCCGATTGATTTAGCAAGTTTTAATAAGCCAACAATTTCATTTTCTGACGATTCACGCACGTTTTCTATTTCATCTAAAGAGGGACATATCTTCTAACATGCATTTAACGTTGACGCTTTCAGAGACAAAAATACAATGTCGATACATAGCTTGGTTGAAAAGTCTTCCTAGCTCCCATTACCTTGATTGATTTTGAACCAGTTACGTCTAAAATGCAATGTAATGCTCTTCTTACGTAATATGCTTTAAAGGTATAAATAATACCTTGATCCAATGGTTGGAGTAACAAAGTAGTGTTAGGTGATAGGAACAATATTTTGACGTTGGGATGATTCAAATCTTGTGGGTGACCGGAAGCATTATCTAATAGTAATAGAGCCTTGAAGTTCAAATTTTTCTGCCTTAAATAATGTTCAGCGTCAGGAACAAAACGATTTAAAAACCAAGTTTTTAGCTTCACAATCAATGTCATAGCAGCTTCACAATCAGCTGATGCATATTCTCCTTGAATTCTTATGCTACGAGCTGCAAGATGCTTTTTGAAATTTTCGAACCAACCTTTACTTGCCAGAAAATCTCGGTTGACAGAGGATTCTCCATGTTAAGGTGCTTGAAAATTTTGAGTGCCTTTTGTTTAATGACATTAACATCCAACGGAATTCTTTTTTGACAGCTATCATCAATCCAAATGCTGAGTGCCTTTTCCATCTTCTCAAATATTGGTGCCGGGAGGGCTGCACATTTTGTTAATGCCGAAGATCCTGCAGCAAGTGCATTTCTTATTTATTTATTAAAAAAAAATTTTTTTTTAATAGTCGGGACTGCTGCTTCATTCAAATTAAAACTTTTCCCAATGTGAGATACCTTTTCTCCTATTAAATGACAGTCGAAACTTTGTATATTTCTAAAGAATTACTTCTGAAGAAACGAATTTCCTCTTAAACATTGCTTTTTATCTTTATCAGACCTGTTTTGAAACTGAAATTTAATGTCTTAAAGATGAAAAAATTATTCTTTAACACACCGTGGCTAGACGCAGACTGCCGACCAACGTAAGATGCTTTTGTTTTCCAGGCCACGGAGATGAGAATTAAAATTTTGGAAGCCGAACGTGCAGGTTATGCATTTCAGGGCACTTATTGTGATCTCAGGTTTGTTCCCCTTCTGCGATAGTGAGGTTTCTTCATTGTTATCCAATGACTGTGCTCTCCTGAGACTGGGTATTGTTTTTGTTGTGCAATTGTGCTTTGAAGGTCATACAAGGAAACGAGTTTCCTCCATTAACCGGTTAAGAATTCAACGGTCGCTCTCCACCACGTGGCTCCTCTCCCTGAGGATATTTGTTCTTACGGGTACCAGATATTGGAAGACAACTGGCAGAACGGATTCTTATGTGTTAAATGATTGAAATAAATTTATATGGGTGCTTTGCACAAAATATGGAAAATTTTCGTGCGAAGTTCATTAAATTTATTCGGATTGCTTGGGCAATTTTCTTATCGTGTTAGAGAGAAACCATATTATAGGAGGGTTCTTGCAATTTATGAATCATGTTATAGCGAAACCATGTTACAAGATGCCATGCTGTAGGAGGGCTACATGTAGTTGCAAAATTTTGTGATTACAATAGATTAACATTCAAAAAAGTGTCAAGTAAGGTTAAATTTAATTCACTTTTCCATCAGCAGAATATTTTAGCAACAAGTTTTGAAGAAGAAATTCTAGCTTTATATGAAAATGACATTAATAAAATTGAGATACATATGGATAAGGCCTCTAATCACATGGCTAAATCAAACATCGCTTATTTAGCAAAGAAAGAATCAGAAATAGAAATAAAATGTATCGCATTTAATGAAATACCTATAAAATCGCCTGGCACTCCTCCTGTAGACTTTAACACTTTGTTTGTGAAAATGAGACTTAGGAGAGGGGCATCCAAGAATACTGAACAGTCTTCGTAAAACAATACAAGAGAGGTGGGATAAAACTGGCATAATGGTGCTAAGAAAATGCTTACTTTAATTCTCTGAGTGGCTTTCGGAATTTGCTCACAACATTTTACAAGCTAAATTTGTACAATGACTTACTTTAGTCTCTGTTTACATAAATCTTCATTCATTAATATAATATTTACATCATTAAAGAGAATAAGAAAGCAATATATTTTAAACTATAAGCCGACAAGTGAAAAAAAAATCTCATGACTAAATAAAAGCAGTCACACCGCTCGGCGGTTAAACGGTTGGGTTTATTTGATTACAGCAAAGTATGCTATGGATATTATTCTAAGTGGAGGGATGCCTTCGTGGAGAACTTTCTAAGAAAACTGGCTTATGTCAAAATTACAAATGACAAAAACCATGAAGGCCCAAGCAGCCAACCCATCTGCCTGAAATCAAACCTAGGTTGAACTACCAGTGTTCAGCAACTTTACCACTCAACTGCTGGTGGGCCAGAGGTTTAATGGAAAATTCGATCTATAGTACAGCCAAGAATCAAGTCTATCATATCAGATAGAAGAAAATTTTTCCAAGAAATACATCCTTTATGCATAAAAATTAATTATCAAAATCATTCCGCTAAAGCACATACAACCTATAAAAATAACTTAATTTCTCAGTTATATCCCCAGCCAAGTGAAAATCAAGAATTTCAATTAAAGATCTGATATCAGATACTTAATCAGTTCTAATCAAGTAATATATTCAAGTAAATTAACTCTGACAGAAATGCAATAAAAGTATGTCTATTAAACAGTTAAAAAAAAACTTTATTTCTAAGAAATAAGGTATATCTATGCATATGAAATAATACTTTATTTCTAAGAAATGCATCATGATTTTAGCCTAGAATGTTCTCGAGCACCAGTCGTAAGCTATATAAACCCTGCTGGTCCGCAGTCAATAGTTTGTGCCTTGTCGAGAGGGCGAGCGTGTGCGCCTCGTCTAGAGTGCGAGATAGTATCGAGTTAGTGTCTCGTCTAGCAAGTCAATCCCTGCGGAGTCGACCGCCGGACAGCGAGTGCCGAGTGCGTCTTCAAGTTCACGGAAGGAGTCTCTTAGTATATCGCGGTTAGCATATTTCACAAGTGCACATCAGCGTAGCTACTGAGGGAGGGGCTTCGAAAATGGACCAATGAGCTTCTATTGCTCTTGTGACGCTAAATCTTCATGCATGTGAGCATATGTTGTTTGTCTTAATTTGCATTTGTTTCGCAGTTATAAATGTATGGTGTAATAGTAGAAAATCTCGTAGTGCTTTTGTTTTATGAGTCTAATTAATCGCTGACATTTCACTTTCGCGATTTTTATCACACATCGAGAAAATGACTCAAGCTACAATTAGCCTCGAATATCATGCATTTACTAACACCTGCGGATTAAGAGAACTCAAGTGTATAGTTTTCTTTTTTTTATTTAATTGAGCTGAGAAGGACTGGAAGTGTTACAATGAATCTAGTGTTTTCTTATTTCAGTGCTTGCATTCTTTTGATTTTTAAAGTGTAAGAATCAGAATACATATTGCGTATAACCTGATTACATCCATTGTTAACATTAAAAGTTATATGTGAATAAATTGAATACATTCGTTCTGAATAAGATAAGTTCATTCTGTTTGAGGAGTATTTCTTGTGTACACAGTACATTTAAGAGTGAGCAGTTATTAAATGTGAAATTGAACACACAAAATATATATGAATGCAAATTAGTTCGTATACAAAAAAATTCACTTAAATAAAATTCTGCATTGCCTATTATTTTAGAACATCTTTTTTATATAGACAGCAATAAAAAGTGCTGACTTCTATTTACATATATAATATTGGTGTAAATACTTTTCTCATATGCATGGTTTTATGTAAAGATAGCATTTTTCAGTATTTACAGTGAGTATTCAACTGAAATTACTTCAATTATTTAATTTCATTTTCGAAATATAAAATGTAGTTGAAATAGAAAGTCACAATTTCTTTTCTCTTCATCTTATTTACCACTTATTAAGTAATATTTCACATGGATATTTTTGAGGAGTGTTCAACATGTGTTTGTATTTATTTCAAATTCTTTCAACCAGGTAGTGAAATCTTCACAGTTGCTCATATTTGATCTAATATCGCAATGAAAATTTTCAGAAGAAATAAACGATGCTTAAATTATTTTGTACAGAAAACTGCGTGGCAAAATATTTTAAACCATCTTGCTTAAATCTTAAATCACGCGAAAGGTCATGTGACATGACAGAAATATTACTGGATGCCCATTGGTCCATCCTAGAACCAATGGGCACAGATTCGGTGGCTACACAGATGTGCACTTGTGAAATATGCTCGCGGTTAATGCCTCGTCGAGAGAGCGTGTTGAGCTTTGGGAACGACTGAACCAAAGAGTCGGAACCTGTGCTCTGTGTGTCGTTGAGTGCATCGCGAGTTGTAGCTTGGAGAGTCTCGAGAGTACATGGAGTTCCGAGAACGACCGAGCAGAGTCGGGAGCTGTACTCTGGTGCTTTGCAGTGAAACTGCCTTCACCGTTATAGCCTGATAGTGTGAAGGCTGTGTCGCTGATTGTGTCAGCGTGTGTTTAGTAGTCCTTCGACGACTTTTAAACGTGATTTTTGAGCTGTCCTGATTAACATTGGCTAAATAAAGTGTGTTTCGGTACTTCATCAAGTGTCGTCGTTATTCACTCCAAATCTGCACGAACCCCGTACGAACGTGAAGTGAAAGAAGAAAATAACGTAAGAACTGGTGTCAGAAGAAAAACGCAACAATATTGTGGATCATATAATTTCATTAAATTTGCACTTATCATGTCATACTTATAGTACAATATCCAGAGTCATCAAGACTTCAGCGATTCTGGATTAAAAAAAAAAAAAAAAAAAAAAGAGATTTCAGATCATGAGTTTAAATCTAGTAAGATGACATATATATATGACACATTAAGGCTTCACTTTTTACTTAGGTCAGATAGAAAAATACTAACACCCCTCCCCTCACTTACAGCCAGTGCGATCGCACATTTCAAAACTTGGGTAGGCAAAAATTTCAGAATTTAGGAAATGCTAAATAGCAAAACTAAGGGATGGCTTACAAGTTTAGATGAGCCACTAGGCAACTGAATTTAGAGGTGCCAAATTTTTAGAATTTAGAACATCAGGCGGCAAAATGTGCAATGTCGGCCCCTTCCCACAACACTCGAAAGTGTGATTCTGGCAAATAGCAGTATAAAGTCAATTAATGCATTGTTACTGGCCATAGTGTGACCGTCTAGCTATTAGGCATTTGAAACTGACAACAGGAATCTCAGACCAGAAAAAAATCCCATTTTACTGCACATCTGCTTCCTTTTGCTTATTATATTCTCCATTCCTAAATTTGTAAGGGCAGTTTTTATTATTATTTTATTTGCAGTTGGTTCAGAGGTTTGGACACCACATGTCTGGATTTTGAACTCTGTACTGTATTATTTTTAAATAATTTTGGATGTTGTATTGTATTATTTATACTGCATTTATTTTTTTAATATTATGTAGATTTCCAAATACTCAAACTCTTTTTTCATATAAATCAATTGTAGCTGCTTTTCTTCTTTATACCATTTTAGTTTATGCAGGTTTCAGAGGAGCTTCCACTTTCATAAAGCAGAGCATTCACTAAAACAAGTATTTTAAGAAGCTCAGAAGACAGGGGCGTAGCTAGAGGGGGGGCATCTGTCCCCGGTCGCAGAATCCAAGGGGCGCCAAACTGATGTTACGACATTTTAGAATTAAATGTTTTCCATTCTTGGCAAGCAGTAGGGGGCACGAAACCTTTAGTTGTCCCTGGGCGCTGAAAACCCTAGCTATGACTCTGTCAGCAGAATTTACAATCTTAAGGAAACCAAAACGTAACAACGAAATTTCAATATTAACATCGATTATCTTTCATTAAATTTTTTCAAACACATAAAATGAACTTGCTTAAACAATTTCCTTCATGTATTAATACTTTTTCTTTAATCTTATAGAGAGAGATAATTTGTTGTTCAGTTCTGATTATTTAAGTCCTGTAATAAATCCATCTAGTAATCAATTGAAATCTTTTCAATAATTTCTCTATAATTCTATTCACAATCACTGCTGATATTTTCTGGACTAAAAACAAAACTGCAGGTTTTGCTGACCATTGACTAACTGATGACTGGAAGTGTCATGGCAATAAAGACTCCAGTTCAGTGGCGTAGCTAGGATGGAGCAAGGGGGGAACATCTGTCCCCGAGCGCAGCATCCAAGAGGCGCCAAATTGATGCTACAAATTTTAGAATGAAATGTTTCCCATTCTTGTAACACAGAAAGGGGGGCAAAATCTTTAGTTGTCCACGGGCATTAAAAACCTTAGCTACGCCTCTGCTCCAGTTACATCATCTCCATTTAATATATCTTCCTACATTATATCAACTGAAAAATTATACTGTTAGAAACACCTTTAGCACCTTTCCAAAAATTTTACGCCTTTAACCCTTCACACTGACAAGTGTTCCACAGGCATGAAACATAAGAACTTTAATTTATCTGTCATGCAACCTAATCGTTCGGTAGTGATTAAGAGTTTCCGACAGGAGGCGCTGCTAGTGCGTTATACTCTCGACCTACGTAATTTGAATTGAGTATTCTTTTGTTTTGTGTACTTGCTGTAACGGATCTTACAGCTTTGTGACTGAGAATTTGAAATGTGTTGGAGCCAGATCGCTCCTCTACAACAACAAAATGATTAATAAATACATAATAAAGTAAATATCTTTGTGATGATAATATATGTTATTAAATTATTAACTGTACTCAGGAGTCAACCAGCTTCTGAGTACAGTTCAAGTGGTCCGTCGTAGTCGCAGGTGAGCTCTCCCATTTTAATCTCTATCAGATTTGAAGAGTATAACTGTAATAAATATGGAAGCTCTAAAAACTAGAAAAAGAGTATTAAAAAGTTCACTGACGCGGCGTAAAGATAAAGTTGTTTCGTCATTAGATGTTTCAGATTCAGTTGCGTTGCAGCTGTTTGAAACCAAAACTAATGAAATTTCGAACAAACTTTAATCTGTATTTTATTCAATTTTCGAAACATGTAAACCCAACGAATTGGATAACTTTATTAAGGATAAAGAAGATACAGATGATATCGTTGATGAGTCGCTATTGATGATTAAACATAAATTAGTACAGTCAAAAGTCGTTAATCCGGACTCGTCGGGACTTCGGCGATTCCGGATTATCGATTTTTCCGGATTATAGATCATCAGTTTAAATCTCGTAAGATGGCATGCAGAAATTCTAAAATTAAAAATATGAAACCTTAATTTATGAAATAAAGAACAATTATGATCTAAAGGGTATCAAAATTTACAAAAAAAGAAGCTCAATATTAATTTGTTTACTTTATTAAACATTTCTTTCAATGTAAGTTGTTTCGTTTTATGTGATAATACTTTCTTCTTTAATTCTATAAACAGACACGATTTCTTGTTCAGTTACAAAGTTCCGCTGTTCAAGTCCCGTTAATTGCTGTGCCGAGAATACCGACTAACTTGTCAATCAAAATTTTTTCGTTTTCACTAACCTCTCTGTCACATTCTTCATGTCTTTATCCATTTTTTGCAGCAATTCCACTTTTTGTGTGATGGACATTGAAACAGACTTTCGTTTTGTACGATCCTTTGGGAGCTCCAGAAACGGAAATTCTATTTGACATAATCGAAAGTTCAAGTTTACTTTTATAAAATTGCTCTTACAGTCTGCAAAAAATAATAAACCGGATCCAATTCGAAGATTAAGTAACAATGCAATCATCAACATTAACTGAAATAGATAATTAGATAATTTTAGATTATACCATCCGTTATACATAAAACGCGCACGCGAAAACGTATTCTGCGTTTGCGCAAACGCATATGCGCAGTGGTAAAAAGTCTTACGTGCACGCGTAAACGCCTATGCGCATGTGTCAACGCGGCGCATGCGCAGAAAGTTTTTAGCTTTGAGGTCCGAATTATAGATCATTCCGGATTATGGGTGTCCGAATTAACGACTTTTGACTGTAGTAGTCAAAAATAGGATGAACTCTGAACATTCTGTTTCTTCTGTGCCGAGTAATAATAATTCAAATGTGTTTTCAGATGTTAAGTTACCGACGCTATCGGTACCGACATTCAATGGTAAAATAGAGAATTGGATAATGTTTAAAGCTAGAGTAATAGAAAACAAACCTATTTCGAGTAATGCAATGAGATTGCAATATTTAAAAGCTAGTTGTAAGGACGAAGCTCTGAGAGTAATACAATCTATTTCTATTTCGGATACAAATTTCAATATAGCATGAAAACTTTTAGAAGATAGGTATTGGAATAAACGCGAGCTTTTAAATGATGCTATAATAAAAATTTTTGAATCAGCTGAGTATTAGCGAGACATCTAGTTCTATTCTAAATTTAATTGATGTAACGAACGAATGTATTCGAACTTTAAATTAGAAAACTTATCGGAAATAATGATAGTAGTATATTTAATTAAGTTTGATAAGTTTGATAAATCGACTCGATACTGGTGGGAGAAGGAATTAAAAAACTCAGAAGAATTCGGTACGATTGAACAATTACTTTCGTTTTTACAAAATCAAGCGAGAACGCTTTAAAATAGTAAAATAAAGGAGGTAAAAAAAGAGTAATAATTCTCCACATAAACTTACGAGTATGATATCCACTTCTAATACGAAAAACATAAATTTTGAAATGCATCAAGTGCCGTGGTGAAGAATTCCATTCATTATATAGTAAGTGCCCAGTATTTATAAATCTTTCTGTCAATAACAGGTGTGAATTCGTGAAAAGAAATAAGTTTTGCTTTAATTGTTTGAAAAACCATTTTGTTCAAAAGTGTTCGTCTAATTATCGATGTCAAAAATGCTCACGAACGCATTCAACACTGTTAAATTTCGAAAATGAAAAACGAAATAAATCCGAAAGTGCTCATATTTCAAAGCCGGAAGTAGGGAAGGGGAGAAGACGACAGTCAGTCTTAATCCGAATGCTGAAAAATTTTTTTATGACTCTTCTACCAATAAAGAAAGTATTTTCTCCGGCACAGCTGTAAACGGAATGCGTCAGACCAAGAATGTTTTACTTTCTACTACGAATATTCTAATCTGAGATTGTTATGGTGAATTAAAATCAATTCACGCTTTGTGTGATGTAGGTTCGATGACATCATTCTTAACGATTTAATGTGCTAATTCGTTAAAGATTAAAAGAGAAAAAATATCTGTTGCGGTTTCTGGATGAAATAACACGAGAATAAATATTAATTCTACAGTATATGCATGCTTCTATTTCAAATAGTATTGACTTTGAAATGAGTTTAGAATTTTTGTGCGTGCGTAAAATCTCGGACTTTATACCAATACAGTCAAAAGTTGTTAATCCGAACCTCAAAACTACAAACTTTCTGCGCATGTGTCAATGCATAATGCATCCACTCATGTGCGTAATACTTTTACGCATGCGCATAATACGTTTACGCATACGCGTTTAATGCATAACGGATGGTATAAGCTAAGCTAAAATTATCTAATTTTCTATTTCAGTTAATGTTGCAGATTGCGTTGTTCTGTAATCTTCGAATTGGATCCGGCTTATTTTTTTTCAGACTGTTAGAGCAATTTTATAAAAGTAAGCTTGAATTTTCGGTTATGTGTGATTAAATGTGGAAAATTATTTAGTGACAATGCAAAGAATTATGTGGATGCAAGCATTGAGCTCAGAAAACTGCATTAATTGGTTAAACACCCAGATGAAACACTGACTAAATACCTGCTAACTGAAAACATCGAGTGGAGGTTTATCCCTCCTAAATCACCAAATCACTCCTAATAAAAAAAAAAAAAAAAAAAAAAAAAAAAAGGCGGCTTTTGGGAAGCCGGAATGAAATCTTTTAAGTTTCATTTGAAACGAATTATTGGCAATGCTCATCTGTTTCTTGAAGAACTTCTCACTGAAATTGAAAGCGTATTAAATTCTAGACCCCTTACTCCCTTATCATCCGAGTTTGATCATTTTGAAACCTTGTTTAACTTCTATAGCTGAACCCGAACTTATTGAGATACCAGAAAATAGGCTCTCAAAATGGCAAAAAATAATGAAATATAGTCAACAAATTTGGAAGTTATGGAAGAGAGACTATTTAAATAACCTTCAACAACGTAGTAAATGGATGTTTGCTAAAGATAATGTTAAGGTGGGTTCGCTTGTATTAGTCAAGGATGAGCATATGCCCAGTATAAAATGGTTAACAAGTAGAATTGCAAAAATAATTTTTGGATAAGATAAAAAGGTTCGAGTGATTAACATAGTATTACCAGGTGGGAAAATGTTAAAAAGAAATGTCCAAGACATTTGTGTTCTTCCTGTGAATTGTAATTAGATTTATATATTGTAATGTGTTTCTTTCCAGTGTTTATATTGCATTTATAATTTAATGTGTATTTTAAAATTTAACCATTGTATTGCTTACAATTATTTGTTATTATATTGTGCTTTAAAATAGTGTATACTAATTGTAATATTATTTTGAAACCCGTGAGGTTTCAAGGTCGGGAGTATGTTCAGTAGTGATTAAGAGTTGCTGACAGGAGGCGCTGCTAGTGCGTTATACTCTTGACCTACATAATTTGAATTGAGTATTCTTTTATTTTGTGTACTTGCTGTAACAGATCTTACAGCTTTGTGATTGAGAATTTGAAATGTGTTGGAGCCAGATCGCTCCTCTACAACAACAAAATGATTAATAAATACATAATAAAGTAAATATCTTTGTGATGATAATCTTTGTTATTAAATTATTAACTGTACTCAGAAGTCAATCAGCTTCTGAGTACAGTTCAAGTGGTCCGTCGTAGTTGCAGGTATGCTCTCTCATTTTAATCTCTATCAGATTTGAAGAGTATAACTGTAATAAATATAATCTAATTTAAATTAGTAAGAGAATTAAGCTGAATGAATGTAAGACAATTGCATGCTTCATCACAGAGAATGTCAGTAACTGCAGATGATTCAGAAAGACAGACACTTTAAACATAATGCATAAAATCAAATACAGCTTTCCTTTTTAATATAAAGTTATTTACAAAATTAATTACATAAAATTTATTATCAATTTACTACTTCTTTCTTGAAAAAGGATTCAATCTTGAAAGCCTAGACAAGTAGCCTTCCCTAAAAAATAAATAAAGTGTTTATTTTTAACACAAATTTAAAATATCAACATGGTATTTAAGATTTTTGTTAACTCCATTTTTATTAATTTCAGATTTAGAAGTGTCATTCTATAGTCTTATTTTAATATGCAACAAATTATTAAATAATTTGGTTTCATAATACAATCACCAAAATCTACAATACAGCTATTTTCATTGATGAAATATTTTCACTGCACAGATCTTAATGAAATACAAACCTTTTCATAGTGAACAGTTTTTTTTTTTTAAATAACAAAACAAAAATTAATTATATACACATAAATAATTACAAAATCGCAGAATTTTTTAGATTAAATTTTGAATAAGAGGAGAATGAATTAACTGAATCATCCTAATTCATCAACTCTTGAAAATATGATTTTTTTTAATAAAAAGTAACATATTCTTTGATTACATACAAAAACTAGCAGATCTGTTGAAAATATTCCATGGCAACTATCTGGTTGTAATAAAAGTCTTCTGCCCAAAAATGTGCTTAATAAAGTTAGAAAAGAACATGAAAGCAGTGTCTTTAAGTGCGGGTAGTAATCACCACCCAAATCTGTGATTTTATGCCAACGTTTTGGTAGCTTTTTAAAGCTTTCAGCCCAGAAACTTGGTACAACTAAGTCCAAAAACAGATCAACCTCATTTTGGATGTCCTGTGCAGAATGGAAGATAGTACCAGCAAGACGTAGCTGCACGTGTGAAAAAAGGCAGAAGTCCGAAGGGAGTGATGTTAGGGCTATATCATGGGTGTGTCAAAACATCCTAATTGTCTGTACAGAGACCAGTCAATGTATGCAGACACATGTGGTTTTGCATTATCTTGATGTCTTTATTTTTGCGCCAGAACTTAGTCCGATGCTTTACCTTGATAGCAGCGTCAACACGGACTAACATCTCGCTGTACAGCTTACTGTTGAGGGTTTTACTTTTCTGCAGATACTCTTTATGGATAATATTACAGCAATCCCACCAGATATAAAGTACGATTTTTTTGTTAGTCAAATTGCGCTTTGCAACTCTGCTGACAGGCTCACTCGGTGCAGACTAACCCCCTTTTCAACCTGTGTTGTTGAAGTAAATTCTCTTTTCATTACGAGTGAGGATCCAGTCCACAATTTTGTCATTGCATTGATATTCGAACAGATTAGTGTAGGCCCAAACACGTCTGTCCTTTATCTGCTTGAGTCAGCTCATGCAGCACCCAGCGATTGAACTTGTGCGTCAAGTTTTTGCGATGCATAGCACGACTAGCATACATGGCACTAACGTTTAACTCCTTAGCAAGCTCTTGAGTGGTTGCATACTGATCTTCTTCCATAAGTTCTCACAGGGTGGCCTCATCAACATGTGCAGGCTGGTCAGAGTGTTCTGCTTCTTGAATCAAACCATCACAATGTTATATGATACAACATTATATAATATAAAGCTATTCACATGATTTGGTGACCTTCTGTAGCTGACTTTTTGCAACAGAACTGGAAATAAATAATGGTTCTAATATGGTAGTGTGAAAGTTCCCTTTCAAAAAGTGAAAGTAGTGTTAAAGTGTGAAAGTTCCCTTTCACACAACTTGTACTTAATGACAACGATATTTTTTTACAAATTTCATAACACAGTGTTCTAAAGCAAGTCTCTTTCAAATGGTAAAAATCGTTTTTACAGATATGATTAAACATGAACTGTTTGCGCAGGCGATATTTGTGGTGGTGAGAAACTTTCATTAAAACCCGATATTTATGCAAGATTATACAAGGGCATTCAAATATAAATATGATAACCAACGAAAGCTGAATGGTTACATACTTGATAACGAAGCCATTATTCAATGTAATTTAATGAAATCTATTCATAGAAGGTAATTGCTAGGGTCTATATCCCCTCTCAAACTTTGATGACATTGGGAAGTAATAATACACTAGAATTCCCATAATCTGCCAAACTCAGGATCAAGGTTGTGCAGATTAGTGAACTTGCAGATTATAGGTCGTGTTTCTCTGAATTTTTTTTTTTTTTTTTTTTTTTTTTACATTTTCAAATTTTGCAGATTATGTGATTTTTTAAAATTTTGTTCCCATTTTCCCCCATCTAATTTTTACGTTAAATTCGGATTATTTGTATATAAACAGCTAACCTATTCATACTTACTCAGAAATTTATTGAATAAAAAACTACTATATTTTAAAAATACATTTATATACAAAAAAGTATGTAATAAGGAAAACAGTTAGAGAAAAGGATATAAATGAAGGGAATTCCTTTTGAGGAATTGAATAACTCTTTTGTAAAAACATCAGAATATATCATGTAAAAATATTACAATCCACCAGTGAAATCGCCTCTTTTATACTCTTAAATGAAAGAATAAATAAATAAATATCTAAATACATTGTTTGCAAAAATCTGAGCAGTATGGTTCCTAAACTGAATTCCTGTATTATTTACAACTACATTACGCATCTGTGCTGCTGAATTAATAACAACATGAACAGCTAATGAGAAATTTAAGCAGTCGTAAATTATCAGAACTCTACTATAATTACATTAGGAATGTGATAATATGCCCTATTTGCCTATACATAACAGGTGTTCTCCATGATATCTGGGAAGCCTGGTCAAAATTTGGTAGCTAGTGATCCTTTTCTTCACTAAAAACTCAGCAATAATCTTTTTTTAAGGTGGCACTAATCACTATCATAAGTGTCACATGCAAGTTTAAAATTTGACTGTATTACAGGTGATATGTGAAAGTAGGAACAGTCAAGTTCACTTGCTGTGCTTTGGGAATTACCACATTAAAAACTAACAGTCAGGTCATATATGAATGCCCTAATATTAAAATTACCAAATCTATAGCTTTAATCATATTTTTTCACACAAAAAAGTATTTTAAAAATGTTCACAGAGAAAGCAAAATTTTTTTTCCCCAGTGCCTCTAACATGATAACATAAATAAACCAATTCTAGAAGGGTAAGCCAGAGCTATATTATGAAATATTAATACAGGTTATTTGACAAAAGTGCTTACACACTTAATTTCTTTAAACAGTAGCCTCGACAAGCACTTTGAATTGCAAAGCTCCTCAAAATAAAATACAGGATTTTATAAAAATAATTTTATATAGTGAAGCTAGAAGACTTCAGGAAACACCAAATTTAACTATTTATATCATCCCTTATGATTAATAAAAAGTCCACTTAATAAATATTTATTTCAAAGTTCCCATAAACAATATGCTTAACGGACAAAATGTAATTAATGATTTAATAAATTAAACACAAAAAATTCCATACACTGATATGAAAAATCTACAGTGATACCAGTAATTTCAAAGAGCCAGCTATAAAATTATTAATACACATTATTTTACCCAATCTGAAAGTATTAATAGGTAAAATGAGCAATTTGTGTTTCTCCTTAAATCTGACCAAAATCTTAAGGAAACTGTTTAATAAATTAGAGATTAAAAAATACATATCAGCAATAAATCCATGCTTGAATATCTCCATAGATTTACTATTTAAAGAATCCTTTGATCACAAATACTGCTTTCACAAAATTCTTTATCTTACTTTGAGAAACTTTGCAACTGGAAATACATATCTAAGACCAACTGTATAAGAAAATAAAGCTCGAAGCCATCTTTTCTAAGCATTCTGAATAATGGTCAAAATTTGTAGTATTATCATATAAGGAGTGAAATTTTTGCATTCAAATTAGATTGAGGAAACATTGTACAATAGTTTTTCGTAATAAATATACCTTAAAAAAAAGTAACTCAGTACGTCAATATATAAAAATTAAAATCTTAGGAATTTTAGAAAACGATACACAGTACCCACCACTTATTAAACTCACTAGTTAATAAACTCAGCTATTTAATAAGTTCAAATTTCTAGGAACTTAAAACAAATATATATTATTTTAATAAAAAAACTACTATTTATTACACTTATCTGCACTACTTATTAAACTCAAATTGGCAAAAGACTGATTCTTCAATGCCAGAATATCCTATTTGTACCTATCAAAGCTTTTCACAGTTCATTCATTTAACGTATTGTGGGCCAAGGCTTTATATCATTCAGGTAAGTAGTGCTTTAATACAATGGGTTTGGCTGAAATATTCCTACTTTCCGGACCCTGTACCTGTGAGACACAGTTTTCCTCAGTCCCTGTACCTGTGAGACACAGTTTTCCTCAGTCCCTGTACCTGTGAGACACAGTTTTCCTCAGTCCCTGTACCTGTGAGACACTGTTGTCCCTGTACCTGTACCTGTAAGACACTATTTCCTGTGAGTTCTTAGTCAGCACTGAATTTTACAGTGCTAGAATTCCTAATCTTAAGGTCAATAAAAACAATATTCTAGAGCAGGGCATTGTGTTTTCTTTAACTGACAGGAGATGCAAGTTCAACTTTTGTATTCCATCTTTTAAGATTTCTGCATTCAAAACCTTGCCTTTGGGGTAGGCACATTATGTTCACAAACAGTTATAAAAAAATTAATGAAATGTTTCTAAGCATTAACATACATTAAGAGTATTAGATTGAAATAAAAGCAAAGAAAGTGTCAAGAATGCTTGCAATCATGAAGTGACAAATTGACTTGATAAACAAAATACAATCTCAGCTGATTAGAAATGCGAGTTTTGAAATTGTATAATGACTAGAAGAAGCATTCTTTTAATTTGTTGTGTGCTTGGTCTATAATGTGTTGAAAATGACTAAGAAAAAAGACCTAAGCCTGAAATTAAAGGAAAAATTTTAAAAAGATCTTGATGCTTTTCGTAAGCACAACTTCCCAAAAAGCTGTATTTTAAACTAAAAATTTCCTCAGAGCACTGTGCAATTTACTTAAACAAAGAAGTGCAATTGATGAAGAACTAATAAATAATGCAAATGTCTCAAGAAAATGTTAAAATGACGGAAAATCAATAAATGCTGAAATGGCTTTTCTAAAATAGTTTAAAGCTATAAAGCTCATTGCTTCTATTTCTAGAGATGTTTTTCATTAATTTGCTAAATGCTAATACAGAATTTTATATCAACTGATATATACTGACCACAAAATGGATGAAAATAAAATCAATATTGTTCAGCAGAAATTGCATTGTGAGAAGGAAGGAGATCTTAATGCAGCTGATAACTGGATAAAAGATACTTTGCTTGGGCTACTAAACGTGTAAATGTGAAACAGCAGTTGGTTTAAGAAACTAAAGGAATAAGTTATTGTGTTATTAACATATAATATGGACCCAACAATTAAGAAGACAATACTGGTTATTAGCAAAAGTAGAAACCTCAGTATTTGAAAGGAACTAAGAATTTACTTCTAACTTGCCACAGCAGTAAAAACTCATGGATGACAAATAGTATATGGTGCCCTCAAAGTTCCTGAACAAATTTAGCCTATTATTCTGTAAGAAATACTGCTGCTAATAGTGAAATAATGCTCTGTAAGAAACAGTGCTATTGTTATGTGCCTTTTAAAGAGACACAGTAACACACTAGAATTAATAAGCCAAATAAAAGAATATAACCAAACTTGTTGTGTAGCTCAAATTTTGAATAATTACAAATTAAAATTTTGATTTTTATGAATCAATTATATTAAATTCACTACACAACATTTCCTCCTATGATCGGGGAAAATTTTTTTGGCATTCAGACCCACAGACAATGGAAAAGGTTTACATAAGTAACTAAATACGAAGAGGAAAAAAAAAATCATAGTAAGTGTTGGTACCACATGTTAATCACAAAGAGGGATACATGTACCTATTTACAATTAATCCTACCATGAGTCATGGTTAGCAAATACAAATCCTACCAAAATCAATGGTTAGCAAATCTAAAGTCCTACCAAAATCAATGGCTAACAAATCCAAAGTCCTACCATAATAATTCGTTAGCAAATCAAATCCTACCATAATAAGTGGTTAGCAAAATCAAAGTCCTACCATAATAATTGGTTAGCAAATATCTATTCGTGAATCGAGCAAGAGGGTCAAGAAGTGTCCCTGGCACACAACTAAGCATACATCAAAACAAAAATAAAAGTGTTGTCAAACAACACGTGACACGCCCTAAATTAAAACGTAAAATCACGATACCCCCGAAGGCAAATCCAGAGAAAAGTGTGTAAACAAACCAAAATATATGTAAATAAACAAACACCACTGAGTATATACGAGTGTTCAAAGCAAAACAATTCAAGAGCTACTGGCGCTTGACACAAAATGTAAACAAACTAAGTTCTTGCAATCACCAATTGAAGTGACAATACCAACTCAAAAGTACGTTTAATGAAATGTCTACTGTATAAATCATAATTTTCCCTAACACACATAATTTCACTTCCCTAAGAACTGACACCCCACCAATACGAGAGGGCAACGAGTAAACACTGCGACTGTATAGCGCGTTGCACTAATATGAACAGAAGGCAATCACCACGAAGTGTTGGCAAGAGAACTATCTAGTCAAAATTCTAGCCGAAACAAATCCCGACTACCATGGCTAAGGGATTTCAAGAAGAGAGCAAAAAAAATTTTTGAACTTAAGAAAGTGGAGAAAAGGTGGGGACCAGCCTAGCAAAACAAAACAAAACAAAAAAAAAAAAAAAAAAAAAAAACAGGCTATTGAGACTAGAAAGTTCCAAACCAAGACAACTTGATCACAACTTCACATGCCAAAACATGTAAAATCCAAATGCAACACTCGACCAAGGATAAGCCAAGAAGACTACACAACTATACTAATTGATTACAAAATTTAGCTACATAGAATACGATTACCAGAAACAAATAACTTAACCAAAATTGTATACAAAACACATTACATATTCTCAAAATATACTGGTGTGCAAAAATTAAGGGCGAGACGGTTTTTTCAATATAACTTTGTACAAAAGCTTTCCAAATCAACACAATACCGTAAGATCCCCAATACGTAAGGACATGAGTAATGTAAGCAACACTTACTAAAAGAGAAATCAGAGGGATAAAAAGAAGCTTTATTGAAAAAGTAGCATGGAGCGCAATGCGACTGAAGGCCGAAACATCCCTGTGATGGGTGTCCAGCAAGAAACATCCGGTCTTTAATAGGGGATATGATCTCTCCTGACTGCTAGGCAGGTTTCACAGCGTCTGCCCATGCTGAGAATGAGGGTGTCAATGAGTTGTTGAGGCATTGCTGCTCATTCGTCTTGCAGTGCCAATCGAAGCTCTGGAATCGTTACTGGTGGTAAGGTACGAGCTGCCAAGCGTCTGCCTAGAAAATCCCATACATGCTCGATGGGATTGAGATCCGGAGATCGTGCCGGCCAATTCATACATTCAATATCCTCACTCTCTAAGAGCTGTTCGGCAGCTACTGTGCGATGACATGGTGCATTGTCGTCCATGAAAAGGAACTGCGGACCCATAACGCCTCTAAAAAGACGCACATATGGAAGAAGAATCTCGTTACAATAACGGGTCCCGTTGACTGAACCTGCATCGAAGATGTGAAGGTCTGTACGATTACCAAGCATGATGCATCACTGAACGAGAACACCGCCACCTCCATACCTGTCCCTTTCAATGATGTTCGAGGGATGATTGCGGCTTCCCCGTTCTCTCCAGATGAGTATGCGATAAAAATCGCTACTCAGACTGAATCTGCTCTCATCTGTAAAGAGTACTCGTCCCCATTCATTGTCTCTCCAATTCCGGTGTTCCCGGCACCACAGAGAACGCCTTCTCCGATGGGCAGGCGTTAGAGGTACACACCGTACAGAGCGTCGTGCAAACAGACCACCACCATGCAGTCTTCAGGCCACGGTAAAACGCGATATCGGTCGTCCAGTCGCCTGTGTCGTGTGTCTAGCGATTTCTCCCGCTGTCTGCCGCCTGTTTCTTCTGGCCTGTAAGACAATATACCAGTCATCTGCGGGTGTGGTTCTCGTGGACGACCACTACTAAACCCCCGGATAGCTGTTCCTGTAGTTTGAAATTGTCTCCAAAGTTGTAAAACGATGCTGTGAGCAATTCCGAACTCTGCAGCCACACTTGTCACACTGCGGCCTTCCTCCAACTTCCCAATGATTCGACCTCGGGTAAAAGCATCCAGATGTCATCACAGATTGATTATTCGCCATTTCTCGCTGAGGCAGCAACTCGGTGTGATTTTAACTGCTATACGGCGTGCAATCTCTTTGCCAGAAATACTGATCTTACACCGACAACATGCTTTATACTACTCGACACTCCCCCATTACGTCTACCTGCATATCTGCGCATGTGCTACCGTACATCACCTTACTTAATCTCCTGATTGGTTTTTCTGTCCGCTCTGCCTCTTCATTCAGCTGATATGCCAATTTTTCGACTTCGTCCTTTATTTTTGCGCACCAGTGTATTTCAATTCACTTTTTAGACACAAAACAATGTGTATCTCTAGGCCTTAGATGGTAAGGTGAATTGTGTGACGAGTTCTGTACATTATCTGTCAAAATTAAGTCATTCTTTTGAAGTGTGGGAAAAGTAATTCTCTCTGGTACCTTCGTGAGTCTGTCCACGTGTATCGTCTGAATCCGGTCAGGATTTGTAATTGAAGAAATTTTATAGTTGACTTTAGTCACTTGCTCAATAACCCTGAATGGTCCCTGATTCAATTTAGAGAGTTTTCTAGCCATACCTGGCTGAACTACTGGAGTGTATAAATACACCAGATCTCCCACTTTTATGTCCTTATCATGAGAATTCTTTGCACTGGAATTTTCTTGCTTATCAGCAGCCTCCATTAAATTCTGATTGACTAATTTAAAAGCCTTTTGTAATCTCAAAACCAAATCTTTAGAATAGTTGTTTGTGTCATCATAAGTTCTAAAATTGGTTTGCAATATTAAATCAATTGGTAAACACAAATCCCTGCCATATAAAATAAAAGCTGGACATTCCTGAAGTGCACTATGACGACCAGTTCTGTGTGCCAATAAGGCAAAAGGCAGATGTCTATCCCAATCCTCCTGAGTTTGAGAAACTAAGTGGCTAAGTGAATTAATTTAAAGTGGCGTTTAATCTTTCACAGACACCATCAGACTGTGGATGATAACTTGTAGTAGTATGTTTAGTAACCCCCAATTTCTTATAAACTTCCATTATAGCTTGAGAAATAAAATTAGTACCTTTATCTGTAACAGTGTGCTGAGGTATACCATGAGTTGAAATAAATTGTTCTAATTTCTCAATTATTGGATATGGATGTGGTGTCCTGCAAAGGATAAGCCTCAGGCCATCATGAAAAATAGTCAGTTACGACCAAAATATATTTGTTGCCTGCCAAAGTAACTGGAAGGGGACCCACTATATTCCTCGCAATTCGCTCAATGGGACGGGTAGCCATAGGCATTCTTATAAGGGGAGCCTTATGAGCAGGTCTATGACCCCTCCTCTGGATACAGGAGTGACAGGACTTAAATGTAATTGTGTACCTGTTTATGCATACCCTTCCAGAAAAAAGACTTTTGAACCCTATGAAGTGTTCTGGGATAGCCTGAGTGTGCAGCAGTAGGAGAATCATGATGTTCCTGCAAAATTCTTAATACTAGTGTTTTAGGAACAACTAGCCTATCTTGTTTCTGCCAACGTGACTTGGGTTTCTTGTATTTGCAATATAAAACATCTTCCTTTACAAAAAATATCTGAGAATTAGGTGTAGGAGACTTATTATTCTTAAGATCCTTTACAATCTGCTGGCAAGAAGGATCAGAAGCTTGTTCTTTTTTGAATAATTCTAACAATTCAGGAGTAATGGAAGTTTGAATTAACTGTGTAACATTTACTGCTCTAGATAAATAGTCTGCTGTTAAATTTAATCTACCAGGTTTGTGAACAATCTTATAATCAAACTGGGATAAACCCATAATCCAACGTACAATTCTAGAAGTGGGATCTTTAAGTTTTAAAACAGGAGATAATGAAGTTTGATCAGAATAAACTGTAAATGGTTTACCAAAAAGATATTGTCTAAAATGAGCAGTGGCCCAAACAACTGCCAAAATTTCTCTCTCTACAGCACTGTAACGTGTTTCAGGACCTTTTAATTTTCTACTAATCTATCTAATTGGATGTTGGAAACCGTTAGAATCTTCCTGACACAAGACAGCACCCAGTGCATAATTAGAAGCATCAGTACACAAGGAAAAAGGTTTAAGAAAATTAGGTAAAGCCAAAATACGTTCATTCAGAAGTTCAGCTTTTAGAATATCAAAGGCCTGCTGAGCTTCTTGTGACCAATAAAATGGAACTTTATCTTTAGTTAGCTGAGTTAAAGGAAGTGCCTTTTGGGCAAAATTTGGAATGAACCTTCTGCAAAAGCCAATAAGGCCTCAAAATCGCCTAACTTCCTTCCTATTTTTAGGTGGAATAAAACTCTGAATGGTCTTTAAATTTTTATCGCCAGGCTGTATAATACCTTTGGTAACTTTACATCCCAAATACGTAATTTGTTCTTTCAGAAAATGACATTTAGAAGGCTTAAGTTTTAAATTATGCTGTTTTAGTCTATCACAAACTAACTTCAATTTTTCCAAATGTTCCTCAAAAGTTTTAGAAGCAATGACAATATCATCAATGTAAATTCCTATTTTTAATGGTGAAAGATTGGCCAAAACTATAGACATCAACCTTTGAAAGGAACTAGGAGCATTTCGCATGCCAAAAGATGTTCGTAACCACTCATAGTGCCCAGAAAGAGTCGAGAAATCACTTTTGAAAGTGTCATCAGGATGAATTTTCATCTGGAAAAACCCTGAAGTTAAATTAAGTGTGGAAAAATAATTCGAATCTCCTAACTGTTCTATCAACTCAATCATGGAAGGCAGATGAAAACTGTCTTCTATCGTTTTCTCATTCAACTTGCGGAAGTCGGTGACTAAACGGTAGGTGTTATCCGCTTTCTTAACAAATAAAACAGGAACACAGTAAGGGCTGTCACTTTCTTGAATGATGTTGGCTTCAAGCAGCTCTGCCACCTGTCTATCTAGTTCATCCCTGAGATGATAAGGTACTTTATAAGGCTCTTGCTTAACAGGAATATTATCACGCAAGTTGATGTTGTGTAAGATGGTGTCACACCCTGTTAACTCAGTGACTGAGGCAGCAAAGATGTTACTATACTGATTGAGAAGGTGTGATAATTGCTGTTGTTGCTGCTCAGGTAAATGTGTAAGATCAAATTCACCACCCCAAGACTCGAAATCCTCACCTGTTTCTATGGTGGTATTGTTTACGAGTTCAGAGTTATGTGTGATGACATTCACAGGTTGGGCACTGGCCAATTTCATTCCTTTATTGAGATGTAGTGTATTCGGTGAAAAATTTGCAATTTTGACATAAAATTCCTTAGATGAAAGGGAACGGCACCAATTTTGTTATGTGCCTTTTAAAGAGACACAGTAACACACTAGAATTAATAAGCCAAATAAAAGAATATAACCAAACTTGTTGTGTAGCTCAAATTTTGAATAATTACAAATTAAAATTTTGATTTTTATGAATCACTTAATTATATTAAATTCACTACACAACACTATGAATTTTAGTGGTATTATTACATAACTGACCTGGCTATGGAAAATTTACTTTGAGCATGTTCTATTAAAGTTTCAATCAAAACAGTATTAGTAGTAAAATTTGCAGAACGAGCAGTGAGCTTAATGATATTTTCAGAAAAAGGTGGTAATTTATGTTTGGTTACAGAGTAACAAAATGACTGAGAAACTGAAGTAGAGAAAACATTACTATTCATAGCACTAGGCTGACTTAGATTCCATTTAAGAATTACATTTGATCCTAACAGTTGAGAAGCAGAGAAATCCAAATGCATATTATTGTCTGCAAGAAATTTAGTTCCTAATAAAGCACCATACTGAGATGAAAGAGGTGTGTCAGTAATCAAAAATTCTGTTTCAAAATAATGTTGTTGAAATTCTACTATTAAATTCATTTTCTTAGTTATTTTTACTTTTTCTGCAGCTATACCCTTTAAATATATATTACATGAGTCCAATGAGATTTTACTTCCAAAACATTTAATGTATTTAGCTTCTATGATGTTTACAGTTGCCCCTGAGTCCAATAAAAACTTTACTTTATTCCCCCAAATAGATCCCTCTACAATAGGCAAAGACGCCTCACTAGTGGATACTGTAAAAACCGATGGCACCTCCAAAAGGGTTTTAGGAGACGAAACGGAGACTAGTTTCTCCCCACCCTGAATTTAAATTAAAACTTGGTGCTTGGGGATTCAAAGCATTTGTAGCCACACTTGTGGTATTTGGAGTACCCGAAACAGCTGGTGTGGTGTTATTAAGATGTCTCCTGGCTGTTTGGTTATTTCTAAATCTCTGTTGACCCTGTCTAGAGCGCTGATTAGGCACAATATTTGCATAACAGTCTCTGCTAACATGCCTTATTCTGTTGCATCTGTAACAACGAGGCTGTATGGGTTTTGAGACAGTACTTTGTGATATTAAACTCTGCACCTGTGTTTGAAGAGAACCCATCATTTTAGTAAGCTGAGCTATATTTTCTTGTTGCATTTTAATAGCTGTAGTGAACACTGAGTTGGTTACTGATGGTGTTGTAACTGACTTTTCGTTTGCTGGCTTAGCAGCATTCACCGCTCTAACCTCAGCTGTTGCAAAATCACTACTAGCATGGCTCTTAGCCCACATGTCTTCCTCAATAATTGCATGCTGTTTAGCAGATGCAAAAGTTTTGTGATTCTGTGGCAGCAACAAGCGTCGCAAATGCAATCCTTCGATAAACACTGACAGAAGTAAATCCTGCCTCTGTGCTTCTGCTGCAGGGTCACTGCTTCTTTCCACTGGTACAATTTTGTACGAAAGAGCCTCTATACGTGCTGCAAATTGGAGCACTGACTCGTGTGGTTTCTGAAAAGCCTGAATAAGAGCACGGATGTTAGAGTGCAAATTGTGCAATGAACTGAACCTCTCCTTCAATGCTTTCACGACATACTCAAGACTGGCTTCTTTCTTTAACCTAGGATTATTCCTAATTAATTCAGCAGCCTCACCTGCCACCTTAACTCTGATCACTGTTAACTTGTCTTCATCTGACCAACCCACATGAGTGGCAATGAGATCAATACTATCTAAGAAGTCATTCAGACTAATTCCTTTGTCTGCACCTGAGAACAGAGGAAGAGAATCCAGAGGATCAGAACCAAAAACTGATAGAGCCATGACTTCTTGACTCTCCTCCCAGTCTATCAAAATATTACTAGCCGCTCTGGCTGCTCATTTTGACACTTTCTTTGGCATTTTAAAACTGCAATCAGCAATTGCCAGCACATAAAAGTAGGGATGTATCCCAATGTGTGATTAACAAGCATGCCTTCTAACCTTATGTTGTAAACATACAGTTGCAAAAATGTGAACAGTAATCTTCAAACTCAATATGTAAGAATGCAATACAAAATTTTTGCACATAAAGAAAAATACTTAACTAAACAAATTAAGGTACTGCGTGAAAATGTTTGTGTTTGGATACAATAGTTTCAAAGTCCATAAGTGTATCCGTAGCATACTGTTATGCTCCCTCAAATAATAAGTATAAAATAAGCACAGTAACACGACCACTGTGTAGGCCTGTCACTGTAACCCACTAACGAGTAGGGTTTCAGTAAAAAGCCTAGACATGTGGAAGAAAGCTTTCACATAAATATGCAATACTACACATGACAATCACCAGTCACAAGTCAAAATTAAGTTCAATTATAAGTGCAAGCCAAAAGGTGGTGCAAAAATCCGAGCACAAAAAAAATTGTTAAGTGCTAAGTTGGTTCGAAAGGGAACGGCACCAATTTTGTTATGTGCCTTTTAAAGAGACACAGTAACACACTAGAATTAATAAGCCAAATAAAAGAATATAACCAAACTTGTTGTGTAGCTCAAATTTTGAATAATTACAAATTAAAATTTTGATTTTTATGAATAATTTAATTATATTAAATTCACTACACAACACTATGAATTTTAGTGGTATTATTACACATACAACAGAGTTTTCTTTTCCAACAATTTGTTTTGGTTTAATATACACATAATGTTAGGGTTTGGGGATCCCCAAATCCCCATGCCACAAGGAAGTGGCAGACAGACAGCCGAAAGTGAATGTTTGGCATGGAATGCTACATAAAAAGAATTTAGAACTATTTATCTTTAATGAAATAACAATGACAGCCAGAGTTTACTTCGATTAATTAAATTTGTCTATAGCTGGAGGACCGTCATTCAGAGGTCACTTTGTCACATGCCAAAGTTGTATAACTTATGGCACTTTTCACAAAAATTTTAAACTTTGCTTGTAAAAGTGACCTGTGTCAAAGATATACATTGTTCCATTGCGAAGCAACAAGCTGTTAAAGATCTTCAAGAACTTGGTGAACACTCTGCATTTTTACCGAATTTTTTTTTTAAATGGGATAGCAAACTGAAAAATGAAATAATAGCTTTACTAATTAGATAACTGCACAGCACAGTCCTTTCTGAAAACATTAGCGGCTCTTTCTGCAAATATATAGTCTACCATTTAAGCTTTAGTTTTAGATTATAAAAACTTTCTAATTTCATTACAAAAAAAAAAAAAAAAAAAAAAAAAAAAAAAAAAAAAAAAGAGCTCAGTTAATGATTAACAGAATTGAATTTTGTGAAAATGCAAGTGCTTTGAAGGAGATAAATCAATATCTCAGTTAGAAGACATGCATATTATAGTAAGTGCAAGTGTTAATCTCTTAAAATCTGTTAAAAACTGTTTTAGAAAATATGGATTTATGTAGAAGAAGCCTTGAAGGAATTAGAAACTATAGCTAATGTTTCAGACATTAGTGAGGGAAGTTGTGAGGGTTCATATTTAGAATATGCGTCAGTTCATGACAATAGTAAAACAATATTTATAAAAAATGATTATGTAAATGATTATTGTATGTATTATATATACAAGGAGAACTGTGTTAACAAACTGCAAAAACTGACTACAAAAATGATACATGAAAAAGTGATGACATGCACTCATTAATCAAATCTAGAAAAGCACAGTAAGTTCTAAGAAAAATTCTTGAACTGAGAGCTGCTGATCTAAAGAGCTATCAGCAATTTTACAAAACTGAAAATAAAATTGAAAAACTGTTGATGAACAATATGAAATGCATATACACAGAATAATTTTTTGTAAAAGATAAAATTTCATCAAAAATGTAATTATAAAAAATGAATTTAAATATTGTGCAAATAATTGAATTTTAGTATTAGCTCTTAGTTATTGTTTTACAAGATAGGTTTAAAACTCATAACAAAGTCCGTAGTACATGAATTGCAGTTTATTTGAATTCAGCTGCATAATAAACTCAAGCATTTGGAATGGAAGTGATTTTTATAAGTGGTAGGTACTGTATATCTTATTTTTTTCCCATAAATAAAATACATCAGCCCAATTATTTATACTGTCAATAGTAAAACTATTATCAAAAATTCGATATGAGATGTAATTTTTACATCTTTTGATTAAATTTTTTATGGATGATTTTCAAAAGCCGGCTTACTTTTCTTCCACAGACTCTTCAGTTTGTCCCGCTTCTTCTTTTTGATAACCAGACTCGCTCTTTGCTATAAGACAGAGCAATAAGCAATACAGATACAGTTCAATGTGTAATATTTATTTTATTTTAATGTTTCATATAATAATAAATCTCTTTCATCATATACTTTACAAGAACAAAATACCGCACTATCAAATATCAATGTTAACAAAATCAAATAGCAAAGATCTGAACATAATCCTCCCCCCCCCCTCCTCAACTAACTTAACATACATTAATTTACCATTACATGTAGCCTTTTTCAATTACAGAGAATTTCTACACTGAAGAAATGTGAATATAAAGAGGGACAAAATCGAATGAGTGACAAAGCTAAAATAATTACTCTCAAATTCTGATAATTTATGTATATGGCAAGAAAAATTTTGTAAAACAATAATCACAACTGTAATGAATTAAAAAAAAATAGGATTAAGCAGAGTGAATATATCTGACCTGTATAATAATGGAGTATTTAGCATAGTCTAGAGATTATGAGTTTATCCACAAGAATACATAACGCAGTTCTATACTCTTTATTTCATATAAATAAATTTTTATTTTATTAACTACTTTGGACAAGGAAAAACTATTTAATGCTATCCTGGTTTCCTTGTGATAAATTCTATTAGGTGATGATATTATATAAGAGTCAACATCTAGAAGAACAACGAATATTATTAACAATTTTATTTATATTTTGAATTTTCTTAAAACAGGGCAACTTTGAAAATGTTATAACTCAAACTCAATAATTCAGTTTGATTACTATTAGTATCCAATGGTATCAATTACAATCCTTAAGAATGTTCTAAATACACAAAAGAGTACAGAAAAACATGAGTTTTTTAAAATTCATCTTGAGTTGATCAAAAATTTTAGTTTTATCACCTTCAGAGTGAACATCTTCATAATGAGGGGTAGTCATATGATTGGTAATATAGAATTAGATACATACAGGTACATATTTATTATTAATTTGTAAAAATTTTGTTTCATTTAGTTTGGATTTCATAAAGATGGAAACAATTCAAATTAATGAGATGGATGAATTTGCTTTTGCTGAACAAGTAAATCGATATCAGGTTCAATAGACAAGGTTGCAATTCTTAACCCTCTAAGCAGCAAGGCCATATATATATATATATATGTGGCCTAGAATATTTTTTGTGATATCTGTAAGAATGTATATATACGTGCATATTAAAATATGTCAAAAAAATTAAGGCAATATATCAAAAGTACACAAATACAGGTATGAAATGACAGCAGCGTTTTTACATTAAAATAAAAATAATAATTTGTTCTCATAGTAGTTTTGGGAAATTTGCGCTTTCTTAGCGAAAACCCTGGCCGCTCAAACGTTTAATGCATTTTCAAGATGTTTGTCAGTTATCTTTGTCCTATTTTTGTTTTTTGTATGCTTCATTCTTGAAAATAATTGTTAAAAAATATAGGTACTGCCAAAAGCTGAAGATATTATTAAAGCATGATTGTGAAAATTAGGATATTTATCACGAGGTAGGTAATCTTTATAAAACTTTTGTAAAGAAACATTTTCAAATTTTTCTTTCAGTTGAGTGTCACTTTGCAGTTCAATGCATTCCATTTGAAGATAATTTACTAATTTCCAGAGAGAATGGGGTAGAAAATATGTTGAAATACTCTTCATTTTTTTGAAAATCTTGAAATCTACTTTCAAACTCTTGAATTAAATCAAAAATTAATGCAGCACATTTTGTGCAAATTACAGGTTTATATGCAGCCAAAGTACTGAAATGTGTCAAATCTTTTATTATTATTTGATTTTGCCAAAATTTTAACTTTCTTTCAAACACTGTTATTGTTTGGAAAATATTAGTAATAACTTAATTTTTTTCTTTGAAGTCTCAAATTTAAATCATTCAAATGTTCTGTTAAGTCTACAAAAAAGCTAAATCTAAAACTCAATCTTCGTCTTCAAATTCAGTCACAGGTTCCCCTTTTGTTTCTATACATATTTTTATTTCAGTTCTTAAATCATAAAATCTTTTGAGCATTTTCCCCTTACCGAGCCATCTCACTTCTGTATAATAAATAGCATCTGCAAATTCAGTGCCCTTTACCAGAAGAAATTGTCTATGATTAAGTCCTTTTGCTCTTATAAAGTTAGCAGTTTTTATAACAATGCTAAATACACTTTCCATTTAAAAAAAATTTTCCACATTAATTGCCCTGATGTACAATACAATAATATGCCATTAATTGCCAGCAGCAACGGCTTCATTATTAACCATTTTAACGAGTCCCCCATTTTTACCAATTTTGGCAGGGGCTCCATCGGTTATGATAACTGATAAATTTTTCATAGGTAAGGAAAACCTTTTCATTGTCATTTTTAATGCATCGAATAAATCTACAGACTTGGTTCTGCCCTTTAACGATACTAAAGCAATCATTTCTTCCGATTGCCAATTGTGCCATATCAGAAGCATCAGTGCTTTCGTCCATGGCTAATGAATAAAATATAAAATTGATACATTTGCTTTTTAAAGACTTTTCAACTGAATTCCCCAACTCTTCAATTCTTGTTGCTATAGTTTGGTGTGATAAACTGATTTTAGAAAAATCCAACTTTTTTTCAGGGCAAATTATGTTTGCTATGCTTTCCATACATTTTTTTAATAAATTCGCTATCAATAAAGGATTTTGAATTTTTTGCTGTTAAATTTGCTATGACATAACTTGCTTTTGCAATGTTATTATTTTAAGTAGCTGTCTTTAAAAAAAAAAAATTGTTCAGATGACAGCCCTTTTTTTAGTTCTGTTATTTTACCTTTATGGCAAATGGTGAGATATAAATCATATTTTGCGGCATGCTTTTGACTATATAATGTCGTTTCACATTGTAGTCTTTAAAAACTACCACAAAGTCCCCTACACATTAAGCAAAGCGCTTTACTATTCTCCTCAATAAAAAAGTATTTCTCCGTCCAGTTTTCATTAATCTTTTTTATATTTTCATTTTCAATTTTTTTTCTCTTGTTTTTTTAATGACATGAAGGCTGTCTAAAAAAAATTATATATCTTTATTTTATAAGCAAATATCTATAATGAATACGAATTAATCATACCTTTTAAAGAATTTCATACAAGAATTAGGAACTTAAAATACAATGCAATATACTGCATACAAATATTGTAATTCATCGAAAATTTGTATACATATTTAAAATTTTTAAAAGTTTAACGAGGGTAAAAAGACATTGACAATTAACAGTTGATTATTTTTGGAAATACAAAATCGAGTGGATACACACATAATTCAAAACATATTCTGATAAATTCTGATGTGTGGTAAAACATACCACATGGAACGGCTTTAGAATGTAGTTAAATATTTTACAAGTTGTGAACTTTTGTGAATTGCAAAAGTATAAATTGAACTACAAGCTAACTAATTTGTACAGCTAATAATATTACTTCTAATTATGTATTTTTATTATTTATAAACCTGAAATTCTGGTCCCGCAAATGACAAAGACAGTTCCCGCCAAGAATAAAAGAAGCAACAGTACTCAGGGCCCAACTTAGCCTAATTGGGTCCTGAGCAGAAACTTCTTTGGGGCTCCCCCTCTGTTTCACTACTTCAGTAATAAAGAACCAAATTTTATGGAGGTATTTAAATTTTTCACCTCATTATAGATATATAACAAAAAAATTGACTAGAACCTAAAATAGCTATAAAGCTGCCCCCCCCCCCCCAGCGGTCAGGACGAAATATCGTTCTATCCATTTTATTGATTATTTGGCAATTCTATGTCCATCATTAAAAGGATATAGCACATCTGAAGAGCCAAAATTTGACAAAAATACTATATTTAAATTTATAATTAGAAAATGTAAAGACTTTTTTAGCAGTTTAAATTAATTAACGAAAAATACCGTACACAAGTCCTATGCACTTAGAGAATAGGCTAAAAAGCTTTCTCAATGCTTTCTGCATCGTCTTCATAACATAAATGCATCTGGTTCTGCCTCTTGTTAGTCATAGTATGACATATTTTTTATCTGATATTTTATTTAAAAAAGTTCATTACAGAAGGAAACATAAAATAAACTTTCTGTTTGATTTGGGGGCCCTTTTCTGATGGTGGGGGCTTGGGACAACTGTCCCGTATGCCCCTGCCTTAGTCATACTCTTATAGTACTTCTTTACAATCATATAAACCTGTAGCGCCATCTAGGTGCAACGAGACATGAAATATGAATATTACAATATTCTTAGCCTACATGGAGAAAAAGCGGGCTATGTATTGAAAATAAGAGAAATTAACTTACGCACACCATTTTCACATAACACGTATTACGAGACAGATTTCACATCCTGTGGAATAGCGGGAGCTGTATGCAGAGGGTTTTAATACATCATGACATACTAAGATATTTTTATTTTAAAATAAATGTCAACAAATCGAATATATATGAATCAAATCCAAACATTTATTTTTTTAATAAAAATGTGTGAATTTAAATACTTTCATTATTTGCGTATTATGCCGCGCTTTTGACACCCATGCTTTAAAGTATCATCTCCACATTAGTAAATTTAATTTCTTCACCTGATTCTTGCATATTCTTTTATAGTTAGTTAAAATAATTAAAAAAAAAAAAAAAAAAAAGAAAGAAAGAAAGAAAGAACTTTCCACAATAGAGATAAGCAAATTTCCTTATAACAAGAATTTGCAGTAAAATATAAAACTCCTCCTTAAAGGATTCCTTTTAAAAGGAAACTGCTCTCGTAACAACTTTTATATGTAGATACTAACACTAAGCTTTGAATTTCACTATCATGAGATAAACTATGATCCTAATCAGTAAGTTTCAAAAATTAAATCCACAAAATTATCTAATGCCATTCTGCTTTCTTAGGCTATTTCTATCTTAGCCATGCCTGCCATATTACCGATTCTCTTTCATTCTACTTTTCCAACTCAAAGTGCACATATTTGTATCAAATCATTGTTTTAAGCTATAACAGTTGTATCTATCATTAGTTGCTCTTTTTCACAGAATTTAATTGATGTTAGCTACTTACACAAGCAAAAGATGCAGTGTATGGTTTTTGTATCAATTGCATGATTTCTTTGGAATGAATTTCCAATACATATTCTCATGATTCATCTATATGTAGAGATATTGCACTATATAACACCACTTTTCATGATGCATAGTTTTATTTGAAGAAAATTATTGTATTCTCAAAATACCTGGTAGTGTTCCAATTATAGAAAATCATATGGTTTCAGTTTTATTACTAAGTTAATTCACATTAACTTAGTAATAAAAGTTATAATAAGTTATAATAACACAACAAATGCCATAAAAACTTAAATGCAAATATGTTATTGGCATGCTGTGGTTTTTACAAAAGTTAATTCACAAAAGTTATAATAACACAACAAATGCCATAAAAACTTAAATGCAAATATGTTATTGGCATGCTGTGGTTTTTACAGAACAGGACTAAGCATGAAGAAAAATTTAAATACTCTCTAAGATGACTACGCATGAATGAAGATAGTGGTCATCTTAGAGAGGTGAAATTCAGTACTAATGTTTATTTATGTTCTTGGAAATAATGGTCATTTTGAGAGGTGGTCGTAATAGCAGTGCTTATTGTATTCTGAATACAAAGATTAACGAGTACAATAATAATTTATGTGCTTTAAAAAATTTAAGAAAATCAGATAAAGAGGTGAAGTCAATGTGATCATACCATAATAAATAAACCATTTTTTTTAATCTGACAGGTGTTAAAATAACAATTAGTTAAAGCTTTTTTTTTATCAAAAAGAGGATGAGGTCAGCAAAACAGATTATTTCTTAATTTTATTACTGATCACTTTGAAATTATACAATATTCCACTTTGGAATGATGGGTATAATGTTTCATGCTTGTATGCACAAAGACATGCAGAGTAGATATCATTATTATTTCTTAGTCTTTTGAAAATAAATTAGTCCGAAGAATATGGCAGACAATCAAGATCACAGGGTTGGGATACTGGCAGCTAATGAGCATGTTGATCTGAAAAGCTTCAGAAGCTGCTTGTGCATGCTTTTTAATAATCTTTTGAATGAGGAGCAGTTTTTCTGTATCATTTCCCCCTTTCTAGCTTAAACTTCAAATTATTGTACTGATATATTTTACTCTAAATTTGTTCACATATCAAAGAACATCCTAATGAAGAAAAACTAAAATACAGCATTAAAAGTTAAATTAATTTTAATTATAAATAGCATGAGAAAAATAAAATATCTTAAATGACTTATCTTAATTTGTGACCTATTGCCAGCAGTAAACAATTTATCTACAATAGCTAGGGGAACAAGTGACCTAGTTCTTCCTGTATAAAGCCAACACAATTTGAGCTCCTTCTGACTACTCAAATGATAGACAGTCCCAAAAGCAGTAAAATGGTGTTCCTTTTAATAGTTTTTAATGCTATGTAAAAATATACATGAAAGTGTTCATGCATTAAATGTTAGGGGTATCTAATGTGCCTAGTCTCTCTAGTCCATTGACCACATGCTACTGAAATATGTATTACCTGCAACATGTTAAATAATTATCATTTGTTCTATTCTACTGAAAATTGAACAAGTGTTATAAGAACAAATCCAAAAAGGCAAAAATACACAGCAAGAATAAAAGTACACGGTTATACAAAACTGGTGATAATAAATACTGACAAGTTATTTGACAATCTAAGACACGTCTGCATACGAAAATTAACTACTTTTAAGGACCTTTAAGGACCACCAATGGAAAAAAAAATTAAGGACCTATCAGCAAATTGGAATTGAATAAATTAATGATATTATCTAGGCCCGAACTTCACTTTTGTAATACTATCCCAAGCATAAAACAAATCTGTAAGTAGGATGCACTATTATTAAACATAATTATAAAATACATTTGGGAATAAAATAAACTTTGTAAAATTTATCAAGCAGCATTAAATATTTTACACTTGTAATAGTTGGATATATTTTAAAGAAAATTAATGGCATTTTATTTACATTTACTAATAGTTAGCTTTATGTCTATTTTTTCTTTTATGTCTTATTTTGTGACGCACTTGCTCAATCTAGAGATTTAGTAAACAGCAGCTTGATGTTACGTCAAACAGAATAAGTTAAAATGAGAAGTAAAACTACAATCAGCAAGATTCGTAACAGAAGATTGGCCTCTGTTGCTGCTAGTCTAGAGAGAGACCTGATGATTCTGATGCAGTTACTGTGGCAGTTAGTTCCTGGAATTGTAACCCAGTTAATATAAAGGTTCCAATAAGCTAATAAAGAACCAGAGGTGATAAGTCGCTTTGTATTATTTTATGTCTCATTAGCTGTAAGGAATAACTTTTACATTAATTTTTATATTTTTGTGTTGCATTTTGTGATCAAAGTAAGGATTAACGAAAGGCAATAACTGGTTTTAACATACAGAGATAACTTTTAAGGGTGAACAATTACTTACCAACAATTAAATTAGGTAGTTAGATACTCTTAGTCATCATAGATTTACATGGTCACTATTAAATTTTATTTATTTAAAAAAAAATATTTGACAAAAAAGCACTATTAAAATTGCAATCTAATAACATTTTATAGTTTAAAACACATGTAATTTATGCCATTGATTGTTAAATGATATTAGGATAATTATACACTAAAAGCTACACATTAAAGCAACAACACATAAAATAGTTATGCGTCTTTTTAATTTGAAACCCAGAAATGTTGGCTAATTTATATCAATTTTCTTCTCTTTAAGCATCTTTTTTAACAATAAGAAGAAATTTGTTCCAATACACAATGAAATGATCCCACTAATTTCTGCTTTATCTCTTAACTTGTCAATTTCTCAACAATGTATCTATAAGGTTTTATGTGAGCTGGTAAAAATTAAATAGTCCCAAACTGCTGACAGACGTGAACCAAATTATTGCTATGTCAGAAAGTAACTACAAAGTCAGATAAAGGTTTAAGTAAACCTCTTATTTAAAAAGACCTTAGAACCTCTTTATTTAAACAGAATTCAGAATAAAAGGGCACTCTATGAATACAGAGACTTTGCCAGAGCATATAACAATGTACCTATAAGGTTTTATATCAGCTGGTAAAAATTAAATAGTTCCAAACCGCAGACAGACATGAACCAAATTATTGCCATGTCAGAAAGTAACTACAAAGTTGGATAAAGGTTTAAATAAACCTCTTATTTAAAAAGACCTTAGAACCTCTTTATTTAAACAGAATTTAGAATAAAACGGCACTGTATGAATACAGAGACTTTGCCAGAGCATATATTGATGACATCACAATTTTTTCAAAGGACTGGAAATTTCATATGGTTCATTTGGATATGATGTTTAATAAGTTGGAAGGGGTTTGCTTTACAGTCAATATCAGTAAGTCTGATTTCGCCAAACCGCAAATCAAATATTTGGGTCATGTAATGGGATCTGCAAAACATCAAGTGCATCCTGAGAAGATAAAAGCGATTTCCAGATTGTTAAAACCAACCGAAGACCAAGAAACAACATAGAAGTTTACTAGGCCTATGTAACTATTATAGAGACTATATTTTAAAATATTCTGAATTAGTATATCCACTTGCTGAACTTACAAAGAAGATACCTGAGAAAATATTATGGAAAGAAGAGCATGACATCGTTTTTGAGGAACTCAAGAATGCTCTGATTAAAGTTCCATCACTGTATACACCAGTTTTGGGGCAACCATTCATTACACATTGCGATGCCTCACAAATAAGAGTTGCAGCATGTTTATCACAAAATTTCAATCAACCCAATTATCCCAGTCAGAAGTTAACTCGAGCTCAGCAATCGTGGTCTACTATTGAAACAGAAGCATATGCTACTGTGTGGAATTTGAAACCTGGATTTTTGGATCCAAAGTTGAACTTTATAACCTACCATAATCCTTTACCTTACCTGACAAAACATGCACCGCAATCATCTAGATTACGGCACTGGGCTTTTGCGTTGCAAAAATACGAAATAGACATGAAACATTTACCAGGAGTCAAAATGGGTAATGCAGATGCTTTATCCAGACTGATAGAATAATGCAATTATTTTTATTTATTTATTTATTTTTTTATGGACCAGAAAACATTTATGGACATTTCATAAATATGAGCACCAGGCTTTGTTACCAGAATGCGTTTTTAAAATATTGTTAAAAATGAAAAAGTGTTAAAATTAGTAAACCCACTGAACCACCATCATCTGATTTGGAGATGCACAAAATTATTAAATGGTGCATCGGCGTAAGGAATTAAGGCTTTGTGAAGATTTTAGGTGTTCGATCCAAGTGTTTCGATTTCAATGGATATTTCATATTCAAGTGACAATGGAATTCCAAATAAAGGTAGGGAAATCTTAAATTAATTATTTAGTGATTATTTGTAGTACATTAGTAAGTATTTATTATTGCCGTCGTGGGTGTATTTAAATTAAATAAAATGGAAGAGAAGTTAGATAGATTGAAACGTAAACGTTCCACATTGAGATTGTCTGTTACTAGGTTAATTAAAGTGATTGAAGATAAATTAAAAATTGAAGGAGAGGAAAATTTGATTAAAGAATTACAAGAATTCTTTGAATTATTAACCGAAAAGAAAAATAATTTGAGAACGCTTGATGATGAAATACAAGAGTTAATTGATGTTAACTTAATTGAAGAAGATTGTAGTATAAGCGAAGAATACAATGACAAATGTATAATTGCTTGTAGTCAAATTAAGCAGTTTCTAGGTACGGTTACCGCAGTACCGCCAGCGAGGAATCCCCAAAGTTCTGATTTAAACCAGTCTAGTGGTAATGGAATTTTGCATGTAAGTTCCAGTTCTAGTGGGAGTAGTACGCTGAAATTACCAAAATTAATGATTGATAAATTTTGGGGAGACCCCAAACAATGGAATGAATTTTGGAATAGTTTCGAAAATTCGATACATAAAAACGAAACGCTTCCAAAAATACAAAAATTTGTATACTTAAAAACATTCTTAACGGGACAAGCTTCGAATGTTGTGTCAGGCTTTGAGTTAACAGAAAGTAATTATGATAGTTGTGTAGCATTACTAAAGGACAGATATGGTTGAAAACACCTGATCATTAATTCATTCATGAATAAAATTCTCAATTTAGAAGCCGTTAAAAATTCTGCTAATGTAAAGGCTTTACGTAAATTATATGACGAATTAGAAGTTTCGATTCGTAATTTGGAAACTTTAGAAGTAACTTCTGGCTCATATGGACATTTATTAATTCCAATATTATTAAAATTAATTCCGGACGATTTAGTTTTGGAATTTAATCGGCAAAGAGGATCGAAAGATAAAGTTGAAGTTTCGGAATTAACACAATTTATTAAAACGGAAATAGAATGCAGGGAAGTTTCAAATCTAGTATTAAGCGAAAGGAAAAATCCTGTGCCTCTGCGAGTCGATCAATCAAAATATGAAACTAGAAAATATGTAAAAAATACACCCACGGCAGTTAACCGAAAATGCATCTTTTGTGATAATTTGCACGAGTCATTTAAATGCAAAGCGAATGTTTCTGATAAATTAAAGAAACTAAGATCCGAAAACCGCTGCTTTTCTTGTTTTAAAAAATTCCATACATCAGAAAGGTGCAGAAATAAAACTAAATGTAATAAATGTGGCGGTATGTATCACAATGAATCGATTTGTACTAATAAATCCCTTGTAAACAAAAGGTCGGAACAAGGTTATTCCAAAAATGAAACTGAATCTCTGACTTTGAATTCTGAGGAAAGAAATAAAGTTCAAAACTTAAAATTGATTGCTTCTGTTCCTCAAGATGATAATAATAATGACTGTAATGCCAGGGAAATATTATTACAAACTTGTACAGTTTATGCTTGTTCTAAGTATAAATCAAAATTAACTAGATTAATTCTTGATCAAGGCAGTCACAGATCCTTTATAACGAAAAAATTGGCCGACCATTTAAAACTTACTCCAATCCGTTATGAAAGACTTTCTGTTTATTCATTTGGTGCAACGAAGGCAATGAATCATTCCTATCCGGTCGTTGAAATCGAAATTCAGAATTGGAAACAAAATAATAAAATAAAAATTGAATGTTTGATCTCGGATGTTATTTCCTCGGCGTCCATCAGTGTGCCTAGTAAGCAAATTGCACACTTCATGGAGCATATGGGGTTGCAGATCGCCGATTGCGCAAGAAAAAATAACATAGATGTTGAGATATTAATTGGAGGGGATGAATTCTGGAATGTAGTTTATTCTGAAAGAATTAAAATATCTGAAGAGTTGCACGCAGTCAGTTCCATGTTTGGTTGGGTTGCCACAGGAATCGAGAAAAATAAAACAAACAAAAATTGTTCTGAAAATTTAGCGGTAATGACAAACACTGTTGTGTTGAAAGATTTAAAAGGTTTTTGGGAATTAGAACATATGGGAATTAATGATTCTGATGATTATTCCGATATTGACTGCGAAATAGTAGACCAGCTTGAAAGAAATTTGCAGTTTAAAAACGGAAGATATGAGGCAAATTTAATCTGGAAATACAGTCCGAATAATTTAGGAAATAATTTTGAGGTAGCTAAGAAACGATTCGCAAACCTTCACAATAAACTCAGTAAAACTCCGGAGATTTTTCGGGAATATAAAAATATAATTGAGAACCAGATATTAGAAGGAATTGTGGAGGAATGTCCAAATAATGATACAAATTTGGGATATTTTATGCCGCACCGAGCAGTGATACGACCTAGTGAAACTACTAAGGTAAGAATTGTGTACGATGCTAGCTCAAGGACAGAGGACACGAATTCGTTAAATGACTGCCTTGAATCGGGACCTAATCTAAATCCAAATATACTAGACATTATGTTAAATTTTCGTAAGTTTAAGATAGCGTTTTGTGGAGACGTTGAAAAAGCCTTTTTGATGATAGGAATTGCTGAAGGTGATAGAAAATTTCTAAAATTTCTTTGGTTTAATGAAAATAATGACTCCTTTAAGATTATGCAAATGTGTCGGGTAGCTTTCGGTTTGACTATATCTCCTTTCATTTTGGCTGCCACTATAAAATATCACATTCGAAAATATAAAGATAAAATGCCGGACAGTTTCCAAATGTTAAATTCTTCTGTCTATGTCAATGACCTATATTTTGGAGCAGGAACGGTTGAAGATGCATATTGGTTATCTGTAGATGCGGTTAATATATTTAAGGATGCTGGGATGAATTTCAGAAAATTAAGAACTAATTCTAAAGCATTAAACAATTTATGGGTCTCAGATGGGATTAAGGAATCAGACAACAAATTAACTAGTGAATCGAATTTCTTAGGCATGATTTGGAATTCCATTGAAGACGATATAAAGTTAAATTTAAAAAATTTAATTGACTTTTTTACTGGAAACGATTTTGCTACAAAAAGGAAACTTTTGCAAAGCATCGCCCAAATATACGATACATTTGGATTTATTGCACCCTTTGTTATTCGGGCAAAAATTATTATGCAAGAAATCTGGTGTTCCGGTTCTGACTGGGATGAGGTCCTTCCTGCAGAGATTAAGGACAAATTCAACATTTGGCGGGAGGAACTTAATGATTTAACTGAAATATCGATACAGAGAAATTTCTTTGATGACGATCCAATGAATATAAGCCTTCACCTATTTTCGGACGCTAGTCCTAAAGCATATGGGGCCATCTCATATTTCAGATATTGTACGAGTGATTCTAAAATTAAAACTTCCTTTATCATGTCGAAATGCAGAGTTGCACCTTTAAGAGCAATCACGCTTCCTCGTTTAGAGTTAATGGGAGCACTTATGGCTGCTCGAATGTATAAATATTTGAAAAAATTGTTTGGTGATTTAATTGAGGATGTTTATTTTTGGAGTGATTCCGAAATCGCCATTACTTGGATTAAAGGTTCGTCAAATAATTGGAAACCATTTATCGCCAATCGTGTTACAGAAATACAGAGTATATGCAACAAAAAATTGTGGAACCATTGCGAAGGAAAACAAAATCCTTCCGATTTACTAACTCGAGGAATTAGTGCTCAGTCACTAATTAAGAATGATTTGTGGTGGCATGGGCCACACTGGTTACGTTTTCCTATTGAAAACTTTCCAAAACAAAAGAAATTAAAACCAAATTCAGAATCGTTGGAGTTAAGAAAAAGTATTATTTTGACTGCACCTGTAATTAACAATGAATCCCCAATTTTGCATATAGAAAAATTCAGTTCTTTAGGAAAATTACTTCGAATTACTGCCTATGTATTTAGATTTATTGGGAGGCTTCGGAAAAGGTCTACAGGGAATGGACCTTTAAGTGCTTTTGAGATTAAAGCAGCTGAACATTATTGGGTAAAAATTACGCAACGAGAATCGTATCAAACGGAAATAATTAAGTTATCAAATAAAAAATCAATTCTCGATTCTTCCATCTACTCCCTTAATCCAAGGCTTGATGAGGAGGGAATTCTTCGGTTGAAAGGTCGCATTCAATTTGCAGACTGTCACGAGAATTTAAAACATCCTATTCTATTACCCTCAAAATGCAAGTTTACCGAGTTGATCATCATGGATTCGCACGAAAGGGTATTCCATGCTGGAGTTAATTCAACACTAACTCAGATCAGAGACAAATATTGGATCATTAAGGGAAGACAGCGTGTTAAGACTATCATCAGAAAATGTGTGATATGCAAACGATATAGTGCTCGTCCTGGGGTACAGGATATCGCTCCACTTCCTCCAGACAGAATCCAAGAGTCGCCTCCATTTGCTGCGACCGGGTTGGACTTCGCCGGTCCATTTTTTACGAAAGACAGGCAAGGTAAAGTTTACATGCTGTTGTTAACGTGTGCGGTCACTCGTGCCTTACATATAGAGACAGTAACTGATCTCAGCACTGAAAGTTTTTTGCTAGCTTTCCGAAGATTTTTAGCTCGCCGAGGACTGTGTACCACTGTGTACTCCGATAATGCCAAGACTTTTAAAAGAGCTGATAAAGAACTAAAACATATTTTTAAAACTTTGAGTGACTCATCTGTGAAAGAATTACTTTCTGTTAGAGGCATAAATTGGAAATTTATTATGGAGAGGGGTCCATGGTGGGGAGGGTTTTGGGAGCGTATGGTACGAACCATAAAATCCAGCTTGCGAAAAATTATTGGTCGATCATCCCTTACTGTGAAAGAGCTTGAAACAGTGCTCATTGAAATCGAGGCAATGATTAATTGTAGACCAATTACCTACGTGTTTACCAATCCCAATGAACCTTCTCCACTAACACCCTCTCATTTTCTGGTTGGTAGACGATTGCTATCTCTGCCTGCTAATAAAATAACATCAAATAATTTGATTGGGTCAAGAAATTCAATTATTAAACAATATAAATACCATCAAGATATTTTAAATCATTTTTGGAAGCGTTGGAGATCAGAGTATCTTTTTAATCTGAGATCTGCCAATATTTGTCGTCCACACTCTAACGCATCTCAGTTTAAAATCAACGATATTGTCTTCATTCATGACGACAAACATCCCAGAAATCTTTGGACAATAGGTAAAATTTTGGAATTAATGCCAGGCAGAGATGGTAAAATAAGATCTTGCATAATTAAAACACCTACTGGTACCTTAAAAAGGCCTATACAATTGTTATATAATATGGAACTTAACTAATGTTTGTATTTGTATTTTTAGGTTTGATTCTCCTGACCTTGCTGATAGGTATCATTTAATGTTTTGTAAAATTTTTTGTGCTTATAATTATGTATGCATGTGTGTTATATTTAACCATTTCTCCAGGATTTATTGTCGAAATATTAATTGAATATTCTAGAATATATTATTGAAAGATGAACTCTCCACCGAGTTCAGGTGGGGAGTGTTGTGTAATTTGAAGAAAAAGGCTAGAGGGCGCTGTTGCTCGCTTAGTTGAAAGAGAATAAAGTTTGTTCATGTTGAAGGCGGCGGCCTAAGAATACGCTCTGTATATAGTAATTAAAATATTGTTAAAAATGAAAAAGTGTTAAAATTAATAAACCCACTGAACCACCATCATCTGATTTGGAGATGCACAAAATTATTAGAATCGTGCCCAACCACAATCTTAGAGGGAAGGTGTAGTGCCTGGTCCTTCAAAACTGTAGCCCTGAAAATGGTTAGCGCCCTCTAGGCGGAAAAAAGGGTAAGTTGGACACTGGCTTTCGGTGGAAGAGGCCGAATGCTCAGTGTGGTAATTTTATAAATTTAATAATTCTATTAACTGGTATATTTCTGTTTGTACAAAGTGTATATAATTTACATTGATTGTGTGAATAAATTAATAAGGTAAATCTGTGTCTATTAATTGCGTATAAGACTGCACACCGGCCACGGATGGATCTTACAAAAACACTAATAAGCTTTTTAACCAAATTACTGGAAAAAGTGAATACTCCAAAAATTATTCAGTTATAAACAATGGAAAAATATTTTAGAATAGATGGTTGAAGTAATCAAATTAATCAAAAAAGGCTTTAGAGGAGACAACCAAATTATTTACGATAAATACAATGGAAATTATTTACACTGCATAAAACTTTTAGTGAAATTTGACCCCATTTTACAATAATATATATTTAATTTTGCAATACTGCATTGGGTAAATCTCTTATTTATTAGCAAATATTTCTAATGAGTTTGTCAAAATATTGGTTAGGAAAGTTCAAAGTTTAATTATCTAGGAATTAAAAGAAGCAAAGTATTACTCCGTTATAGTAGATTTGATACCTAATATTTCTCATATGGATCAATTAACTATTACTGTTAGATACATTAACAAAACTGGAATAACCACTGAAAGGTTTTCAAAAATTTTAGAAATTACTGGCCAGTGCAGAAATGGAAGATTGTATTTTAAAGCTGTTATCTGATCTAAACATTAATTTGCAAGACTGTGATCAGAGTTGCCACTCAAACAGGAGAATGAAATTCCCTCGCTTTTCCAGGTGTACTTAAAGAAAATTCTATCTATCCATGTAGTACGTGTTGGCTGTGCTGAGAGGTAAATTAATTATGGAACCACTTGAAAACACACAAATTTGCCAATTACATATGACTTATGATTATACATATATAATCCCAAAGCATTACTATTATAACTATAATAGGAGTTGTTTTCTGCACTGAAGATTGAGATTAGAACCTGCCCAATTTGGATTAAAAAATGTATTTTTTTGCAGTAGAAAGAAATCTATTTAATGATATTTTAAAATAAATTCAGGTATTTTATATTTATTTAGCAGCATACATAAGCAAAAAATATGTGCATTAAATTTCGTGATAGTATGTCATTATACTGCTAGAATTATTTTCAGGATTATGCAAGAGAAAATAGCCTGAAGTTTGAAAGCGTTATTAACTAATAATAAATCAATTTAGAGGGAAAAAGCAACATTAAAAAATATGAATAACATTAAAATAAAGTTAATTACTTAACAATTAAATTACAATAATCAACAATTTTTTGGCGAATATAGTTATACTAAATAGTTAGCCTAGATGACTAATTACTATTTTTTTTATTTTACTGCAAAATGACAATTAAGGCAGTTATTAAAAAGGAAAAAAAAAAAAAAAAAAAGGTTTAAAAGGTTTTGCGATAAAATTCTTGTATATGCTACAGCCCAATTTCAAAAATTCTCACCAATACCAAAATGACCCGTTTACTGTTCCGCACAATGGCACCAAATCCCATGTACTGGGATTAAACTGATTTTGTTTTATACCAGAATGGAAAGGTATTTTCTTTTGTTCAACACGTACTGCACATGCGCATCTCTCGATTCTCGAGGTTACTGTAATTTCGCTTTGCCTTTCTAACAGACAATCTAGAGCTGCGAAAATTGGCTTTAGGCCAGCTGCTTGAATAATAAGTTCAGGAGACACAATTCACAAAAAAGTGGTTGCTTCCAATGTTGGCGCAAAACTCACATTTTGGGGGATCACTGTATGAAATTCCCTGACTTTTCTGGTCAATTTTCAAATTCTCTGACTTTTTCCAGTCTTCCAGGTAGTGTAGCAACCCTGTGTGATAAATAATCTTATGATAATGCCTCTAATATGTTGCATATATACAACAGTCTCTAAGCAAGCATTAAATATAAAAACAACCTTGCCATTTACGTATGGTGTGCAGAGCATTCTTTAAATTTAATTAGAGAAAGAGTGGCAGAATGCTGCCTACAAGCAAGCAAATTATTTTTATTCCTACATAATAACATATATCATTTCTTTGCCACATCAACATCAAGATGGGACATTTTGAAATACACACTAGTACCAAAAAACAAATTTCCCCAAAATTTAAGTAATACTCCTTGATCAGCAAGAGCAGTGGTTTTTGGTTTTGAAAATTTTAAATATGCTTTGAATAAAATTTGTGAAGATAAATTTTAAAAGCCTGTTACGAAAGTTAAACCTCAGGTGTTGTTAAATGAACTGAACGCACTTGACTACCACTATGTCTCCAAAGCAGACTTGACGGATTCATTCATATGCCTCGCTGAGATATTTTCAGTGGGTAGGTGTTGATCTCGCGTTTACCATGTTATCAAGGGGAATTACATAGAATATTTGTTATTTATGTAAACAGAATTTTGAACTTCCTTTTACATTCTGTGTAATTCTTATTGATAAATTATTTTCAATTAAATAGTTATAGCCATTTGTAATCGCTATATTCATTTTAAATCACCCTCTACTGTACTGCTTTTCTACTCGCACTGTTTGCAATAGAACTATCATGCACTCAACTATTAGCATTAATGATTACTTAATTCCTTGGAATTTATAGATTCCATAGTATGGAATCTGTTGCCATATTTCTGTATGCCAGTATCTCTACTGTCATGCCTCAGTATAATTCTACAGTAAAAAATTCTAGGTTACTGCAAATGCTAGATTCTTATTTTTCCCAAGCACACTATTTCAGAAATGGAGCGATTTACACATGAACATAGAATATACACATATAATACATAACATTCTCTCTAATATAAAACTTTTAAATTGTTGCATGTAAATTATATCCATTTATGGTGTTATGTAACAAAAATAATAAAAGTAATTACCCTACTATACTTACATTAATCTATTTAACATTATAATTTTATAAACCAGGAAGATTTTTGCAATCGCTCTGTAGTACAAAATATATCATTGATTCAAGACAAATCAAATGCAATAAATCCTGCTTAAATGACACTCATGAGTATCATACACTTTCATAGTGTGAGCATTCTTCCCAAATTATAAAATCAGTGTTAAAAACTATCCCTAATATTTTTCCTTTCACAACATATCTCAAAAATATATTTCTGCCACACCTTTTTATCAATCTCATATTCATATTTATAGCTTTCTTCCCATTTAATGAATATAAAACACTATATCTTACTGATATGTTCATTTCAATTACCTTGCTAAATTTTTTTGAAACAATAACTTTCTGACATCAGTTTTATGTTTCAACAAATACACAAGACATTATTAACAAAGTTCTATGTCTTCAGAATCTCAATCAACCTCAAACACTGCCAGTTCCATAATTTTTCAATTATACTAAATCCTTTTAGACATTGCATTTAATAATAATAATAAATTCTGTTGGCTTTCTGGTTAAAAATAGTCTGCAATATTTATTGCCTCCATACCAAGACCCTACAGAAAAACATTACACAATCAAATACATCAAAATGCAATTAAAAAAAAAATAATGATAAAAATCAGAAATAATCCGAAAACAAAGACAGTAAGTAAAATATTTTTAAACACTATAAAAAGTAAATGAAGAGAAAATCACATTAAAGTCATCGTCCTCCCCACCAAAAATCTATCTAATTTTCATATACAATTCATAAACGGTATATCATGCTTCACATCATTTAACTTGATTAGACTTACCATAATATTCTTTTGGTGGAACTGGGACAATTTTTAGAAAATACAATAAAAATTAAACCACCCAACTGGTACAGTGGTTAGCACCACTGACTGCTGAGCCGAATGGCACGGGTTTGAATCCCAGAGAAGGGATGCATATTTGTAAATGTATAGTGTCGGTGCAGCATGGTGGCACTCTAAATATGTGGCAAGCTGCAAGTCCTCTCGTGTGGTTTGGTAAAAGGGGAGATGGATGGGAGACCCTTGGACCTATCTCCCACCAGGTGCTGTCCATCAAAACTGGTGGCTGAATTGAGCTAAATCGCACTGTCACTTGAAACGTGCTCAAGGCTGTGTAATCTAGCACTTCTTGCCACGAGGAATTTTGTGTCTTGGGCTGACTACGTCAGACAAGTGAGCATAAGCAATGAATAAATAAACCTACAGGAATAAGTACCTATGATTGAAAAGGCTAAATAAAGAAGTTGTTAACAAAAAAAAAAAAAAAAAAAAAAAAGAGAGAGTTAAAAGAAAATTTTAGTAACTTAAATTAACATACCTCAGAGAGTTATTAGCATTTATTGCTAGATTTAACTTTCTTTAAAGTGTGTGTGTGATTATGGCAAAGCCTCGAGGGCTATCTGCCTAAGGGGAGGGATGCCTTCGTGGAGGACTTTCTAAGGGAAACTGGCTCGTATACACGTTACACGTGGGGAAAACCACGAAAAAGCCCATGCAGCCAGCCCATTCGCGGGATTCAAACCTCGGACCGAACTACCAGTGTTCAGCGACTTTTACCGCTCGGCCGCTGGTGGGCCCCAACTTTCTTTAAAGAGTCTTTCTTCTTTTTAACAGCATTGCAAATCATGTTCATTAGTTAATTGTTTTAATTTTGCAGCTTAATAAAGCTTTTAGGGTTGATTCAGCCATTCTACCTCTTTCTTCAGACCATATGATATTCATTATTAAGAATGCTCTTTTGACTAGTTCCTGGCTTGCTGAAAATGTATTCTATTATTTAAACAGGACTGGGCATTGAAATCCCACCTCCTTTTGAAATGACTGAAAAGCTGTACCCATTTTTCTTCAAAACTGTTTTCCCAAGTTACATAATTAGCTGACCAAATAGCTTTTGAAATCACTGTTTCATAAAAAGGTTTGTTAATGTTTATTGTATTATTTACAACAGTTTCATTAATACTTTCAGGTGCAGCTTTAATTTCAGACCATGTATATTCACCATTGTTTAACCAAATAAAAAATTCTATTACAACACAACTGTTCTCCTATAGCTCAATGTAAGAATCAATGCTATGTAATCTCGAACTGATATTAATAGTTTCATTGCTTTCTACTATTCTAAAGGTCCGCCTACACGTAGCGATTTTCTCGGCAGACTTTGCCTTACCACGATATCCGAGATAGCTCGCCTGTCCACAAGGAACAATTTTCTCAGTAGTACAGGAATTCACTCAACCAATCACTGTGAAAGGAAGAATTTCTGCCCTCTACAGTGTCACACTGTCAACAATTGTGTAAACAAAGCTTACAGTGTTGTCAAATAGTCAAAATAATGGATGAAAATTTCCCTTTAATTGCTGTTTTAGCAACATCTGCAAATTTTGATCTTTGCTGCTGGCACAGAAGAAGAAAAAAAAGACTGGTTTGAACCAGAAATTGGTTCAAATGAGAAAAAATTCATGGTACACATAATTCCCTGTTCCAGAGTTGCATATTGAAGATACGGTAGAATTAAAAAGGTATTTACAGATTATGTCATGTGATTTTGATTTTTTGTTAAATTTAAATTGCAGCAAAATTGAAAAAACTGATACAATTGTGCGTTTCTTAATTTCGCCATCTGAGAGGCTGCACGTTACTCTATGCATTCTAGCTGGTGATAAGTTAATTTTTATAGTATTAGAAATTAACTAGTTGATTTTATTAAAATTGGTATGTCCCAGTCACTAAAACTAAACTATATGTGTAAACAACAGTTTTAATCATTATTATTTTCGTTTCGAGAAATTTTCAATGAATTTTATAAGTATTTCATTGCATCATTTTTAATGAAGTCATGTTAATCTTCTTTATTATTATGTTACAGGATGTTTCTATTCACATTATTACTATTAAATAACTAATACAGTCTGAAAACTATAATCATATGGTTATATCGGTTAATCAGCTAATGAAATTGAGCAATATTATTTTTAATTGTGCTGTAATTTGTTTACATCTATTAACACAAAACTGGTTTTTCTGCAAATTTTAACTTTTGAAAAGATAATATACATAAATACATAAAATAATTTTCACCATAAATGCAAAATATTTGTATATATAAAGTAACAGGGAAAATAAAACTTATCAATATAAAAGAATCTTTTTAATTTTTTATTGGTACTTACGTATTAATGCAACCAGGCCAAAATTCGCATAAATCGCCAAATTTGGCGACCCTACTTACGGCAACCCTACGTGTGTGAAAATAGACGAAAGTTTATTTGTAAAAAGAAAAAATAACACTGGGCGTGTACTACCACAGCAATGGGTTTTTGGCGGAATTTGCCGAGAAAAGAGACTTTTTTTGTTACTGTACCTAACAGAAGCGCCGTTACCCTCATGGAAAAAATTTGCGAAAATATCAAGGAAGGAAGCATCATTTATTCGGATTGCTGGAAAGGATACAATACAAGTGAGTTCGAAAATGCTGGATTTCTGCATGGAACTGTTAATCACAAATATAACTTTGTGGATCCCAACACAGGCGTTCACACACAACATGTAGAGCGCATGTGAGGCTCAGCCAAATGGCGCAACAAAAAACAGAGAGGAACAGCCCGTCATCATCTTGACTCATACCTTATCGAATTTATATGGCGCCAAGCTCAAGCTGTTAATGGCGAAGACGGTTTTCAATCAGTGCTAAAAGCAATAGCCAAAAGATTTCCGCCGAAAAAATAATTCTGCAACTTATTCAAATTCAAAACCGGAAGGGTTTAATTGCTATTTTATATTTTAAAACAAAATAATATAAAAAACTGTATTAAAAATTATCTGTAATTAATAAATGTACATTTTCTTTCTATTCATACTTTTTTACTCAAACTTACAAATCACGCCAACCTGGTTGCGATAATACGTAAGTACCTTTTTATTTTTAAAATTTACATTACTCGCGTCCCACAGCACAACATTTTCCCTATAAATATCTACCAATTGAAAAATTTGAGTTTCGCTCCAACGAAACAGCGGCATGTCTATTATTTATTCCAAAATGAGGAAAAAAGCAAGTGATCGCTCAAAGCAATCTTATTGGCTAGAAACAATGATTTTATCGTATGCAAGTGAGCAGTGAACACTGGATCAGAAATCGTGGGAGAGAACGTAACCGATTTTTGGCACATGTGCAGATCCTTAAAATTGTTGCTCTACGAGAAAGTCGGCCGGGAAAATCACTACGTGTAAACAGGCCTTAAAACTTTTTTTTTTTTTTGCTTCTTGAAGCATAAATTTATTATCATGCCTTTCCTCAAGGCTTGTTTCTAATTTCACGGATATATCAATTACACTTGTTTTTGTACTTTTCATAATCAAGATAGCTTTACTAAATAATTTAAGCCAACCTTCCACAAATACAAGTCAATTGCCAAATCACCATTGACCAAGACTGTACTATTTTTATTTCTTGCACAGTGGCACTTTTAAAACTTTACCAAATCACTGGGAGAAAATGACAAACTGGTTCGGATGCAGGGACAACATCATATCATAAAACCAGGATAAGCTCAGCCAAAGCAGGATACGTAGTAAACCTAAATCAAACTTTAGATAAAATAACTCTTAAACTTCTAAATTGCATTTAAAGAAGCCAATATTGCCTTTACAAAGCCTTAGTTACATGCAATTGTAAAATTCTTAGGGACAAATATTACTGGATTACTACATACAACCGACTCTAAAGTTAATGTTTAAGATGTTAAAAATAAATAAATAATTTTAAAATAAACAAAAAGTATGAAAGCTTTCAGATTTTATATGGATAGAGGGGCTTTTTTTTTCATTTACACATATATAGTACATGTTTCGAGAGCATTTGGGCTACAGCCCCTTTCGGCTAAAAATATTTAAAACTAGCATGCTTTAGAATTCCCAACAGAGGATCTCGTATGCTGGAAATAAAAATGTTTTATTCTGTATAGTGTTACCACCGCTTGCCATTGAAATCATTTGAGTTTTTTAATCAAACCTTCATTAAAATTTTACAAAATAAGAAACAGATAATAAAACAAATTTGAAATTCAAAATTCAGGCTCGCGGGTGCCCATGTTCAGGTGATAGACAACATTATGCAAAATTTGATGGCTCTAGTTATTGCCGTTTTTTCACAATGCAAGAAACATATATACATTCATGCAGATTATTCATTATTTAATTTCTTTAAATATCATACAGGGCAATTATATTCAATGACAACTATTTGCAAATAAAGCTTTTAGTGATTTGACATAAAATGCTGTATCGAGGCTAAAAGCCTTTCTAAAGAAAGCGAATAATAATAATTTTATGAGGGGGGGGGACGTTTTGGATGCGGTCATAAAAAGAGTCCCTTATAGTGTAACAATAATTTATTAACAGGCTTGAGTTACACACGGACATTACACTTTAAGAAAATTACATAACTAAGAACTAACTTTAAGAAAATTACAGAACAAGAGTCTGATGCAACCTATCAGGTTAATCACTTGGCTTTTATTGAAATATTTCTCTGGATGCTCACCATAGGTCATCCTCATTGCTACATATGTAGCAATGAGGGTCCAACAGTTTATATTAGCAGCAGAGTTTGCATTAAAGGATTGGTTACAATTTATAATTTAGTTAATAAACAAAAGTGAATGTAGTTGTCTTCTAACAACAACATCCACTGGCAACAGTGAATGTTGATGTTATTAGAAGATAACATTCTGCAATGCTGTTATTCTGAATATGTAATTCTAATTTAGTTCATAATTTCAATTAAAACTTCCTATTTCTCTTCTTTTTTATTCTTTTTCCATTTTAGCTCTAAAAACACTTTTTTAGATAATGGGTCAAGCAAGCTCACATACTGTGTCAAGTGCTTTTTATTGATAAAAACAGAATGAAACTTGTTAAGCCTAAACTAGCAAATGTTTGCTTTTCATCATAGCAATCAACAGCGGTTTAAAAATCAAAGGATGGAATTACCTACGACCCAAGTAAAGGCTTTAGCAGGCAAAAGTCTTTTGCTTATATGGAAATATAAAATAGAATTTATTTTAAACTATCATCCTGGCACTTTAGAAATTGTGGAAGGAACTTTTGACAGACCAGAAAATATTCCAGCAGATGTTTCAATTGCTCAACAAGAGAAATATAATAAAGCTGTTAAGCCAAACGTAAAGTGCTATGATGGCATTAACGAATTCTATGTCAGAAGAAATTCTTCAAAAGGTATGAGATTTTAGACTGCTAGAGAAGCATATTTGGAGTTATTTGAATCATTGTTGAAAAATCAACTGTATAATATGTGCATGCCATTTTTTAAATTCAAATGGAATGAGAATGATAATATGGCAGCTCATTCTTCCAAATTAAAAAAAAAAAAAAATTCTGGAAAGAGTTGAATTTAAGACTTGAAAAACGCAAATAAGTTACCTGTCATGCTACTCAACTACAAGATATTTTATGTCTTGCCCAAACAATACCATTCATTTAAATCAAATTCTTACTCTTAGGTGAAGACAAGTGAACATGAGTAACATGATGAGTTAACAGAACAGCTTTGCACTCATGAAACAGACTTTAAAAGTCAAGAGAAAGGTAATAGAATAGAGCAATTGGCATTATTAATCAAGTGAACAAGTGACAAAATCTGAAAAACAAAAGCAATATAAAAAAGATAAATTCAGAAGAAAATCAAGAAAAGATGCTTCTTGCAGTAGCCCCAGGCAAGAAACAATGTTAGTGATCCTGACTTCCATACCGAAGGGCCTACGTTTGAATCCCAGAGAAGGCATGATTATAAATTGTCTGTCTCTTCGTAGGAGGCAATGGTGACCCACCTATTAGGTACCTCCATAATAACAAAACCACCGCTTCCAACATTAGTAGTGTCCAACGGCTGTGACAACTAATGTCCGCCATAGGAATTTGCAGTTACTGCAAGCAGAAAGAACACTGGGTAAAAGAGTTCAAACAGTGGATAGTTGATGGAAGACCACCCAAAAATAAGCCAATAAAAAGCACTCAAGAAAATACAGACAGCGTAATTCATGAAGAAACCTGTACAGCTGAGACTGATCCAACATCATTTCGGATTGACAGTGGAATTACAAAGGAACCTATGATAAACAGAAATTTATTTTCTTTATTTGCTGCTCATTGATAAGAATAGTAAATTTATCACAACAGCTACAGAATACTGGTTAAAAGTCAAGTAGTGCTGTTTGGAACTCAAAGTGTAACATGGTACTTTATATGAGGCAGCTATTGAACCAATTATGTCTAACAAAATTATAGAAGAGTATGCTGCCATAGCTGACAATTCTTTGTTACAGTTATATTATCCAAGTTGAGGACACTAAAAGATCAACGTCATATTAAGGACATAAAGAAAGAAATTGTGTGAACTATGCATTTTTGGCAAAGCACATCGTTTATCATTTGGCATAGGAAAGAAAGCCAGCAAGCCTAATGAATTAATTTCAGTTGATTTCTTTGCAGAAGAAAAGATAGTTAGCTGTGTTTAAAAGCTCCAAAGGCTTATTGGGTATGATGGAGACAAAAGACACCACATACGGATCAAAGAAACCAACAGCGTGATCTGTTCATGTGATGTTACATTAAAAGAGGAGCTCACAAATTGCAAAGAAAGGGTGCAGCTGCCTATTCAAGATGAAGATAGATTCATTTCTGGCTCTGAGTACTGAGAAGATTAAAAAAAAGTGAAGTCAAAAGAATTTGTTAGTGAAGAATATAATTCAAAAAAAAAAAAAAAAAAAAAAGAAGAAATATATATATAAAAAATCTGAAAATTTTCAGATTTTAAATTATGTCCAAAGTTTTTTTTTTTTTTTAACTTTCTGTGTGTAAATATCATGTTCTTTCCACTTAAACCATAAAATTCAGTTCAATAGCAATGTCGAAAAATAATTTTAAAATGAGCATATCTTTAGAATTTCCGATACACAGTTCTGCGCGCTGGAGATAAAAAGACTCCTTCCCCGTAGAGTGTTGCCAAATTCAAGGCTAAAATGTTGTCAAAAGGTTTACTCAACATTTCAGAGTTCATTATGATCAAGCTCTAGTCCAGTAACAGTGTTATGAACTGTTCATTCAATTATCAATATTGCAGCCAACGAGGAAATGCGTCTTTCTCAGTCTGATGTTTATTCAACAATTTTATATGGAATACTTAAAGAATCCATATACATGCAGCAATCAGAAAGATATAGTCATGGTTCTGCCAAAGACTGCAAGCTGAAACACAGTACATATGGATTAAAACATGCATCCTGCTGTTGGAATAAGTATTTTGGAGACTTTGTGTCAAAACTTGGCTTTAAGAGAAATAAAGCAGATATATAAGAACAAAAATGGCAAGAAGCTAAATCTATACTTATATGTAGATGATGGCTTGGTGGCATGAATAGATCTACAGGAATCTGAAAATCTCTCAGAGAATTAAGTCACTTAGAATCACAACTAAACCAGTAGTACACTTTCTTGGACTTGAAATTAAGCATCTTGATGGAATTATTAAGACAGAAGTGTTAAGATGGAAGTATCAAAATAAATCAGCAAGCTTATGCAAGAAAATTTTTTCAAAAATCTGGGATAGAAGATTGCAAACCAGTGTCAACTCCTATCCTGAAGGAAAGTTTAATTGATAAGAAAAAGGAAGATTAGCCAAACAGAGAAATTTTCTATTACACAGAAGCTGGAGGAGCAATGTATCTCATGTTAGGCACGAGACAAGATTTAGCTAACTGCATCAGCATTCCTTCAAGTCACCTTGAAAGTCCTTCGAAAGACACTGGAGCAAAGTGAAACATATATTCAGACTCATAGCAGGTTCTCTTACTAAAGCTGTTACTTACAAGAATAAATGCAATACTGGAGTGTCATAGTGACACAGATTTCGAAGGATGCCAAGAAACTAGGAAATCTACAAGTGGAGTAGTGCTATTATATAGTGGTGAAGCTATATCATGGATTAGCCAAAGATAGTCAACTGTTTCAAATTCTTCAACTGATGCAGAGATAATTGCAGCTAGTGGATGTTCTAGAGAAGAAATCTGGTTAAAGTGACTACTCAGTGTTGTTACCGAGTTATATGAAGTTCCAGTAATTCAAGTAGATAACATTGCTACTGTGAGACTGTCACAACATCCAGAGTCTCATCACTGTAAAAAACACATTGATATCAAGCACTTTTTTATGCATGATAAAATTCTAGATAAGCAAATCATTGTGCAGCAGATACCTACAGAGAAGCAAGTTTCTGACATGAGTAAACCTCTATTTAAACTGAGACTTAATTCTGCATTGTAAGGTTTATCCTAAGTTTTTAACAGTTACTTTTAGTTAAAGCTACTTTTCCTGTCCATCCTAATTTCAACTTACAATTTTCTACCAGAATGTGTTTTTAGAATCGCATTTAACGCAAATCAGTAACAGTAGTGCTCATGTCAAAGTTCAACTGACTTCAAGAGAGAGAATCAGAGTTTCTGACTAGCACGTGTTTGCCTTTTGGCTACGATTCTCTAAGCTGTTACTATGCTCAGCTGTATTACAGGCCCTTGATAGCTATGCTAGCTTATTCAATATTTAGGGGCCAACTACTTGGAATTTTGATAGCTTCGGCTATATCTCTTTATTAAGCATTAGTTAAATCTTATTTTTTATTATTTTGAGTTCAAGCCCAAGTGGAGGCTTTGCTGTATGCCCTGAGAAAGGGGCCATCTGTTAAACTCTTATTTTGAGCAATAAAGGGTGTTAACCCTTCTCGAGTTTTCGTCTCAATTCCTGAACTACAGCGATTATTTGCTTAGCTGTTCACTAGGTTCCTCCATGTTTAGTTGTTAGATAAAAGGGTGGAACCCTACAGCATGATAAGATGGGACACTTAGACTTTCTCTTCTAGTTTATTATTATTATTATTGTTCTTTTAATTGACAAGAACAGCTACACCATGTTAAAAAAAAGTGAATAATAATATAGAATTTACTTAATAAATTCTGGCGTCAGTGAGTGTTGTTATTAGGAGATCATGTTTCATGATGTTGTTGTTGTTGTAAAGATGTACATCTACTTTAAGTTATTAATTCCAAATAAAACTTCTTATGTTTTGCTCTGCTATTTATATTCTGTTTTAGTTCTAGAAACACTTTTTAGAAAAAACCTTACTGAATCACACAGTATTAAATGTGGATATTTAATACTAGTACATTAGCTACATGAAAATTATTTTAAATGCTTAGAAACAAGAAATGTGATGAAACACACTAAGTATGACACTCTTGTTAAAATAAGTAAGAAACTAGGATGCAATATATGTGGCCAACAATTGATATCACATTTATGAAACTGAGCTTATAACTGATTCTGATATTTTCAAATGTACTTGCTTCTAACAACATTGTGCAGATTTCCAAGAATCTGAATACATATAAACAATTTGTTATATGGAAAAAAATTTTCTTATTAATTTTTTAGCAGATACTGTTGTGAAATAAACAGGTATTTTAATTTTTACTCAAACACATTTTGAACAACTTCTATAATCAAACACAAACCGTTATTTTTATTTATTTTGTTTCATTCTTTAATGACAAAGCATAGACTTCACACAAATTAGTTCAGGCTACTAAGGTGCACTTATTATTTTTCACATTATTTATGTTTAATTTGAAGTTACTAAGCTCTTACGATTACTTTTGACCTCTCATCAACCTGAGTGCATCATCTGCATCCAGCTAATAAACAAGCATACCGCAGCATGCAAAAAAAATGGGCCTATTTACCTGGCATGAACCTCCACTATTGCAATTCTTTGTTGAAAACTATACTTAGCTTCTTCATATGTGTTAATGGCTTTTGTACTGGCATTTATAGATACAGGTTAAAGCAAGGCTGGCAGCTGTGCATTACCATAGGTATAATAGGTACTGCCAGGCATTGCTGTTAAGTACACCCTAATTTTGATGGAGAATATCAGAGAGAGAGGTCTCAGAGTCTCTCACTTCTCTTCCCCTATCACCAATCACTCAAGAGGACTTTTGGTTTGCCACATATTTTGAATGCTCTGTTACTACACAGACACTTATAAGCATCCATGCCTCTTTTGGTATTCGAATTTGAAGAAGAAATGGTATGGGTGTCAGTGTCACTAACCACTATACCGGTTGGGTGACACGGTGTACAGCAATCGCAACAGTGAAGCAGAAGAAATGAATCAGCATTTGTACACGCACACTAACCAATTTTTTTTAGCACCTCACAGTATAATTTCTTATAATAATATCTTTCAAAAAAAGTGAAAGAACAGAAAAATTTTCATACTTTTAAGTTGTTCAATAAATTTCAGACGAAGCTCATGCTTTAAAGGAATAGGCTTAATATCTTCTTCAATTAACCTTTGTTTCTGGATTGCCTGACGAAGAGTTAAACCAAACCACTCAGCTTCTTCTTTCTGCACAAGGAAATTATTTCATACATATAGCATGAGAATATAAACGAAAAATTTAATATTAACACATATAGAAGCATAAATTAAGCAAATGCACATCAATATGTAACTGATTATAAGCACTTGAATATAAGGTAAATATACAAATTATTCATAAACATATAATTATTAATAAATTAAATAATTAAAAAGTTATAATAATTTTATTAATAAAATAAAAATGTGTACAGCAATGTATTATCTACAGAAAATTTTATTCACTTCACTCTCTCAACCCAATTAATCAACGTTTAATGCTGATTTAACCCTTCGCTTACTACTGCTCGATTTTGATACAGGAATATGAGGAGGCCGCCCCCTTTTTAAAAACTTTCTCTAGTTTAATATATTACTATTCACATCTCCCTACACAAAATTAAATTAATATAATGGAGGAATTGAAATAGTTTAATTTTTAAAAACCATATAATATGACTCACGCGATTTTAGCATGCATGGAATAAAAATACAGAGGAATATTTTGATAAATATACATACTAACTAATTTGTAGAGCTAATAATATTACTTGTACTCACTAATTATTATACGAGGGCTATCCAGAAAGTAGATTACGTTTTGGAATAAAAAAATAAACAAAGTATAGGAAACAAATTTTATTATATACAGATGAAAGCCACACTCAAATACTACTTTTCTACATAGTCACCATACAAATTAAGGCATTTATCGTAGCGATGTACGAGCTTGGAAATTCCTTCGTCGAAAAATTCGGCCGCCTGCGCCTTCAACCACTTCGTTACCTCTTCTTGCCTTCCATCTTGCACAAAACTTGTGGTAACCAAGCTTTTCGCTGATGATTTCGTGCAACAAACTTCGCGAAATTTGTGGAAAACTCAAAGAAAGTTCCGTTATTGTGAAATTTCGATTTTCACGGACTTTAGCATCGACTTTTTCGAGAAGTTCGGCGGTCACTATGCTGGGTCTCCCACTTCGATCTTCGTCGTGAACATTGGTTCGGCCATTTTGAAATCTTATGACCCACTGACGCACTCCACCTTCAGTGATAATGTTGTCCCCATACACTTCACGAAGCTGCCGATAGATTTCTATCGGTTTACAGTTTTTTGCAGTCAGAAACCTTATTACTGAGCGCACCTCGCGGGATTTTCAATTAACGCAGACATTTCAAACCGTCACAGTATCTGAACGGAGCACAGCACGAACCTCTCACTAGCACGGCTAGATGCAGACTGAGCTGCGCAACGCTCTGACCCCAAGATGGCCGCGCTAGCCCCGCCCCTAGCGGACACAGACGGAAACGTAATCTACTTCCTGGATGGCCCTCGTATAAAATTTTTTTAATGTGGTCAACTTTGAAACATGGCTCTAACAACATAATCCAACTTTACATTCTTCACACCAAATATGAATCTCTTTACACATTTTTCCCTATTGTCTTTTTTGGAGCGATACACAGCACATTGCCTTCTAGGTTCCTTTTTTATATAATTTGGTGGAATGTCTGCTTAATTTCTAACTAACTTTAAATAATATTTAACTTATAAATTATTACAAATTGGTGGCCAGAAGGGAAAGTGATTTGTGACCCTGACTGCCATACGGAAAAACCCAGATTCAAAGCCCGGATAAGGCATGGTGGAGGTGCTGGCCCGCCTATCAGGTGCCTCCATAAAAACGTGGCCACAGCTTCTGGCTTTAGTAATGGCCAATGTCTAAAATGGCTAGCACCCATCATTGAAAAAAAAATATTGAAAACTAGTCTTTTATTAACATAACACATACTTTCAAAAAATAATTAAATGCATTATTTACTTAGAAGTGAAAGTACTTGCATGAACTATTTTCCGCAGTTCCAGTTAAAAACAAATAAAAGTATACTTTTCTTTTGCATCTGTTAATGTTATATTATTTGAATTATTGTAAAGCAACCTCCAGATGCTTCTGTGGAGGACATTCTAAAGAAAACTGTTTCCTATTCGCCTCACTAATGAGGAAAAGCAGAAAAATGTCTTTATTTAATTGAATGAGGCAAATTTAAGCAGAATAATGAAGAAGCATTTAAGAAGAATGATGCATCCGTGGAGAATTTTCAAGAGGAAACTTGTCTGCATTCATGTTACACACAAGGAAACCCAAGGAGATGTCCAAACATTTAGATTGTTTGCTGGAATTCGAATCCAATTTGAACTACCACTATTCAAAAGACGTTTTATTTACTCAATTACTGCTGAGACAAAAATCTAATTGTTTTTGCAGTTATATTGTAATTCAAACAGTCACTGTATTAAAAATACAGTTATAGCTATGTTAGTTGTAGTTTTAATGATAAATTAACTAAAGGGAATTACCAATGTTTGTAAGTCAACAACAGATAGCCTCCTGTATTTATTGAAGCCCAATACTGAATATTTTAATATCTTTGGCATGGAAAAGATGTTTCACTACTCTCTTAAAATGTATATTTGATAATATATGTGGTAATGCGCTCCTACAACTCAACCTTCCTCCTTCCTAAATCTGGCAACAGCGACAGCAGTGAGATACTTCTTCAAGCTGCGTGAGGAAATGGACAGACTTGCATTCCGATGATGATATAACATGGCGTTGGATGGAGCTGAACTATGCCGCTCGAAAACATTGATTGATGATGTGATTCTGTTTCATGATGAACTTTTTATCTTACTTCCTTTCACACTGTAAATACCATAATCATGTTTATTCTTTCATCATTAAATACCCTTAAAATGCTACTGCCTTCCTCTATTTTAATCCTAACCTCATCCTACATGGGGGCTCGGCCCCACGAACTCTCTCGACTCCTTGAACTAAAATCTGTTCTTCTCTTCAACTTTTTAAACCCCCTAGACTACCATATCAGATAACAAGTATAATTATACATGATGGAATACTTTGGAAATGGAATAATATCACAAGATTCCCGTTGTTGTGATTCGTCAGCACGTTAAGTACAGCTAATTTTATTTGATGAAGTAATGCTAATCAGGAAGTAATATTCTTTCAAATTATGAATATTTGAAGACGCCTTTTTATGAAATTTATTTGAAGAAGCGAAAGGCATTTAATTTTGATGAAAATTCATTTATTTTTGAATGATTTTTACTTTGAAGAATTAACACTTCCGTTTTCGAATTTGATGCTGATGATAATTAATTAAACAGTTTTGATGAAGTTTAATTGAATAAACTAAAGGTATTTGATTTTGATGGAAATACATTACTGACTATTTACAGAATTGTGATATATTAAAGTTACTTTGAAGAATTACTTTCGTTTTCGAATTTGGTGCATAAATTTCTTATTTCTTGTGATGCCTATATTTTACAAGGACTGTAGAATACTATTTTAAGTTTATAATTTTTATATCATATCTTAACGTGAAATTCTATTTTCCATTCTTAACATAGTCTTATATGAAGATTTGTTTGATGATATATTTTACCATTTGTTTGAATCATATGTTCACAACTTCATTTATGATTTTTGAGTGTTTTAACATCATAGTTATTGTGTAATATACTAAGAAGAATTAATATTATTGTGAAGAATATGAAAAATTAAGAGTATATTTTGGTATACTAATTTCTGAAACCAGATGAATAACATTTGATGAAATCGAAACATACATATTTTATGAATTTCATATTTGGTAAGAACAAAACTGATAAATAATGGCTACACTTAACGACTATCCCAACATTGTACAGTCATTAAACACTCCCAGTACAAAGCATATCAAGCTTTTACATCATTTAGTTTTTGGCTCAGATGGTGATCGGCAGAATCGTGCTAGGTTATTCAATTTTTCTGGTTTTCCCAAACCATTTAACTTTGAAGAAACGAAACAAAAAATTATAAAAGAATTTTCTCTCACAGATTTAATTGCCATATGTAACGTACTGCATTTAAAATTTTCCACCGATATTGAAAATTGTGCTAATAATATTCTTAGGAATCTAACTGATGTATCCTTATTAAAATCAGATTCCGCTGACCACAGCGACCTTGAAGAAGATGCTTTGGTGCAAAGTTCACCCTCATGCATAGCGTCACCCAAACAGCCATTAATCACACTCCAGATGACTCTTTATGTAAACAAATAGAGGCAAAAATCTCTCTTGAACGTGCGCCTGGAAATTTATTGCTTTCACAAATACAGAGTGTTCCGTTTCAATGTTTTGGCTTAACCCTAGAACACTAGCGTGTTTATATATGCCGCTATCACTAGCGATACGTACGTGCTCGTTTAAAATTCATTTTTTTACTTATATTACATTAATGATGTTTCTAAATATGTTTTTATTTGCTGTTTTACCCAATATTACTAAATTTTAACTTGATAATTAATTGTATTTAAAAATATAATTGAAAACTATAAAAATGTATACTGATAGATAAAATATAAATAAAATATAGTTTAGCACATTTTATTTTAAATAACACATATTAAAATATCAATTAATAATAGACTTAAAAACCACGAAAACAACAACAAAAAAACTATAATAAAAGTTGTTCGCCTTTTAAATTTAATATAATTGACACAATTAAAAAATAAATTTACATAATAATTAGTTACCAATACAATTATGTCTACACACAAGAAGGACATGACTTCATCTGGTGCTCTCCACATATAGCTTTTCCACATTTGCAGTAGGTGGTTGTCATTCTCTTTTTTTTTTTTTTTTTTTTTTTTTTTTTATAGTCACAAAAGCTGCAATAGGTTCGAAGACCTTGCTGATTTTGGGGAAGTTCTAAAATCTGTGGTTCCTGTCCTAACGCTTTTGTGATTATATCTTTCAATTCTCTTGACAGATTTGGAACATTTAGACTTGAAGTTGTCATTTTTCACATAATTGTTGATGAAGTTTCAACATGAAGTTCAATCTTGATAATGGCATTCCATTTCCAGTTCGATCTCTGTAAAAATTATGCAGATAAATTATGTATGCATTTATTCCTGCTATATTTATAATATTATAGAAAAAAGCCATTGGCCATCTTTTGGTTTTTCTGCCACAGTTCATATGATTACACAATTGATCAAAACAGTCAACTCCACCTTTTGTAGAATTGTATGTCATAACTATTTCTGGTTTTCCGGTTGACTGGTTAACTTCTGAGTTAGAATGCATCATTGATATTAAAGTCACAAGTTTTTTCTTTGCTTTGTAAGATACTGCAATGACTTCATCGTGAAATAAAAACAAACTAGAACCATTCTTTCGCTCTTGATACTTTACATCAGTAAATTCCGGAGGAAACTCCCTTTTATTTTTCTTTATCGTGCCAACCACTGTTAGTTTGTCTTCTTTTAGCATCTTTTCAGCAAGAGGCACGTTCGAGAACCAATTGTCCATTGTTACGTTTCTGTTACTGTTCTTGATAGTTTCGGTCAGTTTGTTTACAAAATAGTCTGCTGCAACCATTCCTCTAGGTACACTTCCGCTTCCTAAATATGGAACCGCATTCATCATGTATTTAGTGCTGTTGTCGCATATCATTATCACTTTTATCCCGTACTTGTTGGGTTTTGACGGAATGTACATGCGAAAAGGACACCTTCCCCGAAATCCAATCAACTGCTCGTCTATAGTCGTGTATGAACTGGGTTTGTAATATTTTTTACAATTTTCAATAAGAATTTCCCATATTTGGCGAATAGCAGCTAATTTATCAGTTTTCCCTTGTGTCTTTTTCATCAAATCTTAAGCAATCCAAAAGAAATGAAAAGCGTCTCTCAGAAAATGTTGCTCTATACCTTCCACCAGAAAAAGTTACATCAAACATAACTTTTGTTGACAAATGGTTATCTTTTAAAGCTGCAGAAAGTATTAATATTCCAAACAAGGCATTCAGTTCATCATAATTTAAATTATTTAGGGAACCATCCGTAGCATTGGCATAACCTATCTTCTTTCTGTTTATCTCTGCGTTTGTGTGAGTAAGTATTTCTTCCTTTACTACATCAGAAATAAGCAAATTAAAACAATCAATTGGTTCCTTAGCAAATCGAGCCTCAGCAACTGGACCTGGTCTCTAATATGAACTATATTTTTTGCGCTGGTTTTCTGTTTAGTGGTGTCATTAATTTTCGTACACCACTCATAACCATTTATTCCTTTTACTAAGTCAGCATCCAGAAATATAATATGTCCTTGTTCATTTGTATCTTCAATACTTGTAGTCTTTCTATTTTTCTTTTCAACATTTAATTCAACTTTCCTTTTCTTACTTTCGTCCATATCACTACTGCACTCAATATCTTGTATCGGGTAATCAATCATTAAATCAGGATCAATCTCTATTCTATCATCAGGAATATAATCCGGATCAGCATCACTGTCATCAATATCTTCATCAAATTCAACATTATCACCACTTTCACTTTCATCAGATTCCAAAAGCATTGCTTGAATTTCTTCATTCGCTAAATATTTGCGGCGTTTCGCCATTTTTTCAACACAGTATGAAATAAGATTTGAAACACATTTATATATGCCGCTCACAAATTTAAAAATAACAGGCACTATCACTAGGACTACGTTAAAATTACATATTTAAAAAGTCGTGTATTACTAGTGACACGAAAAATTTACGTGTTCAAAACTTCAGGTATTACTAGCGACACGTAAAATTCACGTCTGAGCTCTAGCTCATGTAACGAGACAAATGAACCGCAGACGAAAAAATCAAACCACGTGGCATGCAGCCAACTACATGACCCCTCGAAGCACTTAAGGTCAAACAAGTGTATAAGGTGAAAAGGAAAGGGCAGAAAGGAACCAATAAAGGATGACAGCACGTAAAATTTACGTACACTAGTGTTCTAGGGTTAAAGGACATTGTTGATTTGATCAAACCCTTTTCCTCTCGGGATAATTACAGCATTGAAACTTTTATTTCAGACATTGATGACATTTTTAATCTCTATGAAATCACGAATCCTGTACACCAAGTACTTTTTGTGAAAAAATGTCTTACAGGTCCAGCTTTAACATTAATTAGATCAATTCGTGGAATTACTAATTGGGAACAACTAAAACACCATTTATTAGATGAATTTTCGAATAAAATTAATAGCCTTCAATTACATAAAATAATGGAATCTCGTTACATGAAACCATCTGAAACCTTACAAGAATATTTTTTAGCTATGAGAGACCTCGCACACAAAGGTTCTATGGATGATTCTTCTTTGATTGATTATATTATCAACGGTATTCCTGATTCATCAAACAACAAAATAATTTTATACGGTTGTAAATCCATTCCTGAATTTAAAGAAAAACTAAAGATTTATGAAAAACTCTTTAACAATTCAAAACATTTGAAGTAAAATACTCCAAAGAAATTTACAAATTCCTTTCCCAATGTTAAAATTGATGCTAAACGTACATCAGACACTCAACCAGTATGTTCTTCTTGTGGTTTAAAAGATCACAAAAGCAGTACTTGTCCTAATAAATCTAATGGCAAATTCTGTTATGGCTGCCAAAATTATGGCCACGTTCATTCCAACTGTCCCAAACGTTCTGGTTGTTCGACCACGGAATCTGCTCCTAATTGTTCTACATCTGATAGTACTGTAAATGCACTTTCCACTCAAAATTTTTCTAAACATCCGATGCATATTGATATTCAACTTAAAGGAACTCAGTTAACTGCTCTCTATGACACTGGTTCACAAGCAACACTTATTACGGAGAAAACATACCGCAAAATTGGTTCTCCACCATTACATCCTTCCAGAATTACATTCTCAGGACTTGGCTGAGACACAGTTCACATTATTTTACCTGCTAAAATCCATGTAGTAAAAGAGTATATAATTCCTCTTGATGCCATTATCGGAATAGACTTTTTGCAACAAACTCGATTTACATTTGATAAAGATGGTATTCATTTATGCAGCAATAATAATGATCCAATTTTTGTTAATGTTGCTAATGTAACTCATGATCACACATTTCCACCTGATCTTTCACACATCTCAAAATCGGAAATTTTCCAAGAAGTTCAACATATCATTACTCCTCACAACCCACACGAAGTTAACTGCTATGGAAGATTTTCAGAAAATAACAGAAAATGAAATTCAGTTACAGTTAAGGAAAATGATAATGATGCTGCACATGACAATTTAGAATTGGATTTAGATAATGAAAATTTGCATTTGGATGATCACGATGACAAAGATGATGCTGATACCAATCATGGAGCTCATGACGATGATATTGATGAAGACAGTGATGACGCAGACGACGACATGGATCAAGATCATGATATTGATGATGACGACAATCATAACGCTAATGGTGCTGATGATGGCACTCATGGAGCTAATGAAGATGATGTTAATCATGTTGATCAAGATGACGTTGCTGTTGTTGATGAAGATCATGTCAATATAGATGATGATGACAGTCATGAAGCTAATGATGATGATGATGTCGATAATGATCCAACCATGCAGAATACTGAAGAAACTGCGAAAAATCAGCTGAATCAATTTGAACAAGCATGTGCTGATCAAGCAAACGAGAAAATACCTTCTAAAAGTGCAGAAATTCCCAAAGAACAGAAAAATAATCTAAGGAAACAATTTGTCTCTGACATTCCAGTTGAAGCTTTTGAGGCAAAAAAAAATTACTATTTCATACACTTTATCCGCTTCACACCCAAAGATAGGCAAGAAGAGAGCCTGGAAGTATAAACGAAAAATATTTAAACAAACTTCAAAGACAATGAAATTGCAGACACAGCATGAGGATGAAAAGGCTGCATTATACATTGAAGCTCAACGGAACTTCCTCCGTTTACAGCAAGCACATATACGACAGTATAAGAAACGTCGCAAACCTGCCTGCAAATACAAACTTGGACAACAAATGCCAATCCAGCCTGAACTGAAACTTCCACTTCAACTGAATCTTGGACTTAAACTTCATCCCAAATTCTTCGGTCCTTATGAGACAGTACATCCCTCTGATTGTTACGAAGTACGAAAGATACGCCATGAACACACCATTATGATGTCCACCTGTGCTGATAAGACGAACTGGTGGTGCACAAAACTAACATTCGCCACCTGGACATTGATTTTTTTTCCACTTTCTCTGCTTTTTGTTTTTTCCTTTCTTTTCAGATCAACCCCCAGGCGAGGACGCCCGGCAAGGCAGAATGGCCGTGTGGTAATGCGCTCCTACAACTCAACCTTCCTCCTTCCTAAATCTGGCAACAGCGACAGCAGCGAGATACTTCTTCAAGCTGTGTGAGGAAATGGACAGACTTGCATTCCAATGATGATATAACATGGCGTTGGATGGAGCTGAACTATGCTGCTCGAAAACATTGATTGATGATGTGATTCTGTTTCATGATGAACTTTTTATCTTACTTCCTTTCACACTGTAAATACCATAATCATGTTTATTCTTTCATCATCAAATACCCTTAAAATGCTACTGCCTTCCTCTATTTTAATCCTAACCTCATTCTACATATATTCTTATTGTTGTACATATTACGAGGCGTATTCGGAAACTAAGTACCATTTTGAAAAAAAAAAAAAAAGTAAAACAATTTTTTCGAATCCAATTTTATTTTTACATGAAAATACATGCCTAAACTATTTTTCAACATAGTTTCCACCAATGATCAAACACTTGTCATAGCGGGTGACCAGTTTTTGTATACCATCGTCAAAGAAACTTCCCGCCAGTTTCGATACACGACTCCACAGCACTTTTCGTGTTATCGTCAGATCCAAAGCGCTTGCCACCAAGCTCGCGCTTCATGTGCAGGAACAAGTGATAGTCGAACGGTGCCAAGTCTGGGCTGTACGGCGGGTGATCGAACTGTTCCCAATGAAACTGTCGAATTAACGATTGAGTGACACCAGCAGTATGGGGCCGAGCATTGTCATGGAGCAACACAATTCCTTTACCGAGCATTCCTCTTCGTTTGTTTTGAATGGCACGCCTTAGTTTTGTTAAAGTCTCACAATATCGTGCCGCATTAATGGTTTCACCTCTGAGAAGAAATTCAGTAAGCAAAACGCCTTTCCTATCCCAGAAGACAGTGCACATGATTTTTTGTGATGACATTGTCACTTTGAACTTTTGTTTTTTCGGAGAATGAGTGTGTCTCCCTCCATCCATTGTTTCGATTCTGGTGTGAAATGACACACCCAAGTTTCATCACCTGTCACAATTTGGTTTAAAAAGTTTTCTCCCTCTGTACCGCGTGAGAAATGTCAGGGCACTACCAAGTCGCTTTGTTTTGTGAACATCAGTGAGCATTTTTGGAACCCATCGGGAACACAGTTTGCAATAATTCAAGCGGTCAGACACAATTTCGAACAAAACAGTACGTGAAATTTGTGGAAATGCCTCTGAAAGAGTTGTCATTGTGAAGCGTCTGTTCTCATGAATTGCTTCATCAACTTTCCTTACCAAATCATCGGTGACAACAGAAGGCCGACCACTCCGAGCCTCGGCGTGGACATTTGTTCGACCTGCATTAAACATTCTTACCCACTTTCTCACCATTCCATCACTTATCGCATATTCAACGTAAACTTCTGTCACTTGATGATAAATTTTGGCTGGTTTAACATTCATCGAGTTCAGAAATTTAATCACGGCATGAATCTCACAGTCAGCAGGAGAACTAATTGTCTTAAACATTTTGAATGTGCACAGCAAACTGAAAACACAACATAGAGCAACGAAAATGGCGACAATTGAAAGTCAGTGAACAAGAAAAACTAGTGCGCATGCATGGGACGCCTACCACAGCGCTGCGATGGCGCTAGTATTATTTTCCGAATACGCTACGTATTATACATTTTCCTGCCCAATTCATAAAGCTCTACAGTGGGAATACCAGGGTTCGTACGCATTTCTGCACACAGAAGTTAAGTACTTCTAAAGACTTTTAAGGACAATTAATGAAAAAAATTAAGGACCCATCAACAAATGGGAAACTGAATAAGTTCAATTAAAGATATCAGTTATGCCTGAACTTCACTTGTGCGACACTATCCTAATAATAAAATAGATCCACAAGTAGAATGCATTATTATTAAACATAATTTAATAAATATAATTATAAAAAAAATTTGAGAATAAAATCAACTTCATAAAATTTATCAGATAGCATTAAATATTTTACCCTTATAATAGTTGGACATACTTGAAAGAAGATTAGTGATATTTTATTTACGTTTTACTAACAGTTAGCTTCATGTTGATTTTTTCTTTTATGTCTCATTCTTGCTCAGTCAAGAGGTACTGTAAATAGCAGGCAGATGGTATATCAAACGACATAGGTTAAAATGAAAAGTAAAATCATAATCAGCATAATCCATAACAGGAGACTGGCTGTTGTTGTCACTGCTGCTGCTTGCCTAGAGAAAGGCCTGCTGATCAGAACAGACCTGAATCCCTGATGCTGGCAGGGTTAGCAAGTTTTTGAAAGTTTGTTATGCTCTGTCTGATGCAGTTAAGTGTTGTAGCTTCATGTAAAGTTCTTGGAGTTGTAACCCAGTTAATATACTTTAAGGTTCCAGTAAGCCACTAAAGCACCAGATGTGATAAGTTATTTTGTATTATTTTAAATCTCACCAGACGCAAAGAAAAAGTTTTACATTGATTTGTACATTTTTGTATTGTATCTTATCACCATGCAAGAATTAATGAAAGGCAATAACTTGCTTTAATATGCAGAGATAAATTTTAAGGCAGTTAGTTACAAATAATTAAATTAGGTAATCAGATACTCTTGTTCATTAAAGATTTACATGGCCACTATTAAATTTTATTTACTTTTTAAAAGTATTTGTTTAACTACGTATTAAAAGCTACAAAACATTTACATTTTGTAGCAACAATACTCAACAAAATATTTACGCATCTTTTTAATTTGAAGCCTTTCCAGACATTCTGGCTAATTTATATTTATTTTTAATAATTAATTTATTTAATTTATATCAAACATTTTCTTTAAGAATCAGACATTTGTTTCAATTATGCAAACCAATATTCCCATTAGTTTCTGCATGTTTTATCTAATATTCTATCAATCTCTCAACTATGTAACTATGAAGTTTTATTTGATGTGTTAACCCTTTAACTGTCAAGTTATCTTGAAGATTTGGGTGCTCAAATTTTTTTATTGCAAAAATCAAATGTTTAGTACAAAATAAAATATACTTAGTAGTTAAAAATTGATATTTTGAAGCACATGGGTAAAATATTTAAAGTTTTGTAGACACTGCATATTTGCTTGAGGCGGCTGCCACTCAACATGGCAGTTGTAAAGTTCGCTTCTAGTGAAGCATTATTTTCTAAAAATAAAAAAAAAATTAATTATTTTCTAAAAATAAATAAATGAAAAAAAATTAAATAAATAAAAGTGAATACCTTTCAGTAATTCAGTCTTGTATGGTATAACTGGAAACACTTTTCCAAGCACAAACCAACTCCACAATCACTACACCAGAATCGTGTTTCCTTCCTTATCTTTTTCCCATTTTTATCCTTTTTCGAACAACACACTTTGCACTGTCTTGTAGGCTCACATTTCGCTGGAGTAGGAGGAATATGGGATATAAAATGTCGTTCAGTAAGACGGGCAGGGTTATCTATTGTAGGTGCTCTGCCAACTTTCTTTTGTCCAGAAACTGCATCATCATATTTATGTAAAAGCTCTTCTACAACTTGGATTCGAAATTCTAAAAACGTAATACGTTTCCCAACTACATTTTTATAGAGCAAATATGAGTTCCAGAGTACCTTGTCTAGTAAATGTAAAAATATCTTTTTATAATATTTTTTCTGACGTTTTTGGATTGTTGGATGAAAGGATATTTCCTGATCACAGCGATCTACACCACCAATAGTTAGATTGTAGTCAGAAACAATCTTCGGCTTGAGTATTTCTTCATTTTTTTTTATTTTTGAGGCTGACCATGGAAGTATCATGAATACTGCTCATGAAACACACATCCTTCTTATTTTTCGCCATAATCTTACCTCTTTGAAAAGCCATGATTTGACCTTTTTGCAATTTTCTTTTAGCGAATTCTGTAGGTAAATCTCGTCTGTTTATCCTTACTGTGCCATAAATATCTGTTTTTCGGGCTATAAGTAAATCTGCAAGCTAGGGTGACATGCAATAGTTATCTACAGTCACACAATAACCATTTCCAAGAAAGCGATGCAATAGGTGCATCACGACTTTTGTAGAAAGTCCATAATTTGTATACAATTGATTGAAAACAGTACTATTTCCCGTATAGATAATGAAGTCACAAATATACCCTGTTTCCGCTCACAAAGCATAAAAAATTTGATTCCAAATCTTGCACGTTTGATAGGAATATATTGTTTCCACGATAACCTTCCTTTATAAGGTATCAAGCTTTCATCAACCGATACATCTCTTTCCGGTATGTAAAAATTACAAAATTTTTCCCGTAAATTTTCTATCAGATTATACAACTTCCAAAGTTTTGGATTTGGAAAATCATCTTTTTTTTTTCAGCTTCATTATTGCAAAAATGTAAATATCGAAAAAGCAAAATAAAACGATTTACGGGCATTACTTTTGAGTAAACTGGAGTATGCAAAATCCTTCAATGAGACCAGTACATAGCCTGATTTGGTTTTCGGACAATACCTTGAAGAATTATTAGCCCAAAGAATAGCTTCATTTCTCTGTCATTTGTAGGGATCCATTTTTTACTGTGAGAGCACCTTGATATCTTTGCCCTATTTGCTTTTCTTTCTTGTTCTGCATAGTTGTTTGTTTCTTTGACAATTATATCCATTAGATTTGAATCCAGAAACATTTCTAAAATATCTAAGGGAGTGTAGTTTATGTTTACAGGAAAAGTTACACCTGTAGTACCTGTAAAAGGGAACCTAGGGGGTCCTGATCGGCCAGAAGCAGTTATTTCACACCAGTCTCTCGCATTTCCTATATCATCATCACCGCTATCCGTTGATTCACTGCTACTTTCAATGTCACTCTCCTCAGTTTCACCTGCTTCACTAGTATCGATGCCTTCAAAATCTTTATCTTCGGTTTAAGAATCTAAATCATCTATATAACGTTTCAAAGAACTGGATGCCATTTTACAACAAAAAGATCCCGCGCACTTTGAACCAAAGACCATCTAACCTCTAACCTTTGAAATCTTCCGTAGAGTGCTGCCATCTATTGAATTGAGCACACATTAACTTTTCCCGAGAAACAGTCATGTTTGAAAAAGAGATGAAGCCGAAATAAACGTCTCCCGATATATATTTGGGTACAACAATACGATGCACTCAAAAAAAAATTACCCCGAGTAATACTCGGGCGTGACATTTTCGAACACCAGTGCTGTGCCCGAGATTATCACGGACACGACAGTTAAAAGGTTAAAAGTTAAACAGTCCACAACCCCTGACAGACGGGAAGCAAATTATCACTATGTCTGAAAGCAACTACAAAGTCAGATAAAGGTTTAAATAAACCTCTTATTTAAAAAAGGCCTTAGAACATAAAGACATGTTCTTATGCCAGCAAAATCAACTACAGCTTATGGTTATCCAATTAAATGGGAACAGTCAAATTCAAACTAAAAATGTAGACTAGTAGTCCAAGACTACACAATTTAATTTTAATCTAAGCTGGCTCAGGAACGCATCATAATGTAGTTATCGCATAACAAATTCAAATAGCAGCAGCAATAACGCAAAGACGAATAATTACAAGTCAACAGAGCTGTTAGGAAATAATGCAGCATGCAAGTAGAGCCAGAAACAAATTCTGTCTTAAAATCCCAAAAATTTAGCTAAAAAACTATCTATGTGATTTTCATTCTGATGAGAAAACGGAAAGGGAAAATTATAGCAAAGGCTGAAATTATAAAAAAAATAGCTAATAATAATAACTGTATATATCTTTGAATAATAATTTTCAATTAAAAATTAAATACATTTAGAATGTAGGTGCTAATTTTATTTCTTTAGTAATATGAGCATTCAGAATAAATATAATATAATATATGGTTAGGGCCAGTTACAGAGCCAGTGTAGCAGAATTTAGGATCCACAGATAAGGTGGGAAAATGCGTAGCACCAGCCTTATGTATGTATGATGCACAAAGTTGTACCTAGGGTTTTCAGCGCCTGGGAACAACTGAAGATTTTGTGCCCCTTTCTGTATGCCAAGAAGGAAGACCATTTTATTCTAAAATTTTTTGTAACATCAATTTGGCACACCATGGATGTTGTGCCCAGGGACAGATTCCCCCCTTGCTCCACCATGATGATACATTGAGACATACAGGATAAATCTTTTAAATTGTCAGTTTTCAATTTCTTTATTAATAGAAAAATTCATTTCTGTAAATGCCTGTCCATGTGATAAGATTAGAAGCATTTTTGATATTTTCCAGGCTTGAGTCTAGTGAATAGTAAAGAAAACAAAGGAAAGATAAACAGATATTAAGAAAAAGACTTCTAGTAACAGAAGTGAAACATTTAAATATTATGTTTTCATAATTCTTCCGAAAATTCTCCAAAAAGGAAACGTTCATCAAAAACTTTCTGTAAAATACATCCATTATGTGTTAATACCATGAAAAAATTTTTCTGGAATCTTTCAGATACGTGGGTCTATACATTTTACCTTCAAATCCTTTTAAACTTTCCAATGTGTAGTGTCTAAAATCCTAACGAAAAATTACCCCTACCAATTCTGTAATAGCAAAAAAAAAAAGGCAGAAACATGTTGGAAAAAAAAAAAAAAAAAACAGAGTGAAAAATTGTAAAATTAATTTTCTAGAGAAAACTGAAGCATATTGAGAAAATTACATGGGAAAAACTCTTACCATGAAAAAATTAAAACGAAGGCATTTTTGGTTATATAGCTATTTTGCTTTTGCTGAGAATTATTTCGTAATTTGTGCCAAAGTGCAATTTAAGCATTTATTACCTTGTTTATTTTTCAGATTTTAAATATTTTATAAGTTGCCAAAATGGAAAGCAATGTCACTTCATAATATGATGACAAAAAATAAAAATGTTTCATTTTAATGTTATTTCTTGAGTACAACTTCAATATATATTAGCATTATTTTAATGAAATTGTTTAACGTTATAATGTTTTAAAAAAATATCATCGAAAAATTCCAAAATTTTCTGTGACATTATCTTGTCTGTATAGAGAAAATTTTTTACCAAGGTTGTCGCATAAAAATACGACTGAAATTTCTTTCAAAATATTCACTATTTTATTACTTCTGTCAACCAATAAATTAGATAAAGGAAAAATACCCTTTTAAAAATATGAAAAATGGTAAATGAAATAGATTATAGTAAAATGAACTACCGTAATTTCGGGTAGCTAAGCTGCCCTGGAGTATATGCCACATACATAATAATTGACTGAAAAAAATCAAAGGTCATCGAATAAGCCACACCGCCGTATACGCCACAGCTAAGCATTCCGAAGTATGGCGATTAATATTCATTCATTCAGTAATTCCCTGCCATATTGGTGTAATCATCATTGATAACATTTTCAACATAAAAATAATCAGTAATATAATAAATAAAGAAGAAACATCTTACCTTGAACTTGCCAAAAACGAACTCTGATGATTTCTAATATATTCCTTTTTACATTTTCGGTAAACTCCGTTTATCAGCATAAATTACCACATTACGAAAAAGAATACATAAATTAGATGAACAAACAGAATTTTCTTATTAAATTAGACTACATTTATTTATACAAAAACTTCAAAATCCGACTTATCGAAGTCTGATTTAAATAAATTTAACAAATGACGATCAAGGTCAGTTTCATCATTCTGTTCTAAATCACTCCTTTCAACATCACCACTTTCATTTTCTTTTTCAATGATTTCCAATTTAATGAAAGCCGATACAATCATATCAGCTCGGACTGACCTTCACTTTCATTTTCTTTTTCAATGATTTCCAATTTAATGAAAGCCAATACGATCGTATCAGCTGAGACTGATTGCCATGCTTTATTGAACAATAAAGCAGCCTCCTCATACGAAGCTTTTCTCATTCGTCCGGAATTCGTGAAGGAATGGAATCCACTTTGCATCCAATCCTCCCACTGCTTTCATAGTTTGTGCTCGAAAGTTCTATTGATAGTGAGATCTAGCGGCTGTAAAATTTTTGTAAGTCCACATGGTATCACTGAGACATTGCTGCTAAGTTTTTTTTGCTTCAGATCTTACCGTATCCACTAAAAGGGATCGCATTGAATCCAAAGCAATGAGTTCTTGGGGTTGGAAAAAAGCACATTTTCTTTTCTGATAAATTTCTCTCAGCAAAAACAACATCACTTTTTCGCACATCCATCCTTTTTCGTTGGTACAAATAATAACTCGTTTTGGGAAGTTTCCTTTCGGAATTGTTTTTGTTTTGAAAATTATCAAAGGGCTTAACTTTTCTCCATTGGCGGCACAACCCAAAACACAAGTAAAAGAAGTCTTTTCGTTCCTGATTGTTAACAATAAAATAGTTTTTCCCCCTATTGAATGAATAGTTCTGCTCGGAGGACAGTTAAAAGTAACGGGCAATTCCTCCACATTAATTATTTGCCCTCTTTTCAAACTTTGAGCCCACCAGTGGCCGAGCAGTAAAGTCGCTGAACACTGGTAGTTCGGTCTGTTGTTTGAATCCCGCGAACGGGCTGGCTGCATGGGTGTTTTCGTGGTTTTCCCCATGTGTAACGTGTATATTAGCCAGTTTCCCTTAGAAAGTCATCTACAAAGGCATCTCTCCCTTTAGGCAGATAGCCCTCGAGGCTTTGCCATAATAACACACACACACTTTTTGAACTTTGTTCTTTAATTTTCTTAGATGTGTACTCCAAAAAAGCTATCTTTTTTTCAAGCCAGTCCACTGGAAGCTTTTGTCCAACTGTTGTTTTGGTCTGGACGGATAATTTCTTTCGCTTCATGAACCTGAAACACCAATTACGTCCTCCAACAAAATTTTTAATGCCCATTTGTTGAGCAATTACCTTTGCTTTAAGGCGAATTCTAATTGTTGATACTGATAATCCACTTTCTCTCTGCTCTATTGTCCATTTCTCTAAATTGTCTTCCAAAAATAGCCAGGCTATGACACCAGTTCGACGAGATCTTTTATTCTTAGGCATTTTCTCTAATTCTTCTTGTTCAGACTTCCACCACCGAATGCATCACTCGTCAACTTGAAATTCTTTAGCCGCAGCGCAATTTCCAATTTCGAAGGCTTTCTTAACTGCCGAAAGCTGAAAAGCAGCTGTATAACTTTTTCTTCGAGTAGGAGCCATAACAATAATAATATTTTTAAAGCGCAAATGCTAAGGCAAACAAAAAGCAAGCTACAAAGCAGTAAAAACTTGTATGAATGAACACAGCACTTGGCAAGTAAACATAGCTGTTGCCAGTAAAACAAAAAGTCAAAGGAAAACGCGGGAAAAACCATGGAGTTTACAAGTATTACAGTGTCTTTACAGAGAGCACTACCTACCTTAGGGGAGTTTGGACTCATTGCATGGCCTTAACGCAGTCTGAGGTTAGAATATTGCAGCGAATTCTTACTGCCTCGCTTTTGCATTACTTACGATCTCAATTAGCTCAAAGTGTTAAGGACAGGAAAAAAAAAAAAAAATTTTTTTTCCTCAGATACGCCGCAAACCTAAATTTTCAACTTTTAAACATGTATAAGCTGCGGCTTATCTACCCGAAATTACAGTACAAGCAATTTCCCAAAATGACCGACACTAAGCAGGGGTTTGTTCTTTAAATAATGTATTAATTATCACTTACATGTAACATTAAATAGGTATTTTAAACCTCTTACAAATTTTAACTTATAAAAACTTGACAGCTTGAATCAAAAGCAGATAATTAGTTAAGCTACACCACTTCACTGTACGATTTTATGACTGCAATATGCGTATCTATACAAATTGCAATTTTTTTTTATTCCATTTAAGCTATTTGCACTGCTCTAATATTCATTTTTGAAGGACTTTTTATTAAGCATTTTCGAAAAATTAACATTTCTCTAATTTACTCAAATTAACATTCTAAACGTACATTAATCTACTCAAACGCAATGAAATTCAATCAAATTTTTACTTGATAAGCAATTAAAATCAGTAATATGCACAAAACTAGCAGCAAGGTAATAGGGACCTCCCTATTCTGTTTTTGGTTTCCTAGGAAAGCCATTAGTTAAGTGAAATGACTTGTTGATCACCCTAGAAAGAAGGAGGAAAGAAATCTTACAATAGCTGTTTTCAGAACCATTTTAGTTTCAGCTAAGTGAAAAATTTTTGCTAACATGGTTCTTTATTACTGCAGTTTTTGGAATGTAAATAGAATCGAATGCGGGTGGTTCAGAGGGTTAACATTGTCACCAGCAGGCAAGCCCACCAGATGATCAGGCTGTACCCAAAGCAAAATTTATAAGTTCTATATACACTTGAAAAGAAAATATATAAAAACATTTCAATACGAATGAAATCAGCACTATACATTTTAACAGTAATAAATGGCCACATGAGTCCATAAAAAATTTTACTCTAACCCTGTTTAAGACAGATGGATGGCAATTTTAAAATTCCATCTATTACACTCTTCCATGCACTTTCCACCGAACAGCAACAGTGAAAAAAACACCTGCAGGATGTGAAAATTAGCATTTTCAGAGTTTTTAATTAATATATTGGATAATTTCAGAGTTTTTAATTAATTAAGTAATACAAAGATGAGAATGACTGAAAAGGCTTCCCACAAAATTTTGGAATCCGGGATACCTCTCTGGAAAAACTCAACTCCCTGATGTTCCAGATGAGATGATGTTTTACAAACAGACAGACGTGCACAGATTTTAAGAGTATACATGAGCTTCTTATCACCTACAAGTGTCACCTTTAATTTTTCACTTCAGTAATTATGGCTGATAAGTCATAAATTTATTATTATGACCTGCAAGAGGTTGAGGGAAATGCTTGGAAAGAAACCCCATGAGAAGATATCTACACAATCCAAACAGCAGAAGTCCACAAGCAAATGATGATGACTTGTTTCTAGAATAGGAAGATACAGATATGTACAGTTGATTTTATTTTATACAGATGATAATAAATAACTACCTACCCAAAAGACAGACTATAAATAGCACTTACTATGGTGAAATGATTGGCCAGCGGTGTCAATCCTCGAAGGATAGATTGCCATTCAAACTCAAGTGCATAACAATGCAACCGCACACACAAAATCACTGCCTAAACTGCCATTCCTGATGCTGCATTTAAACTACTCAGTTACCCACCCTATTCGCAAGGTACGATCCCATGGGCTACAACGTGCTTTTGAACAGGAAGAAGTATTTTTACAGTCAAAGCTTTGAGTCAAATGATTAAGAGATTGCTTTCATTTAAGCATTCTAGATGACAAAAAGGAGTTGTTTTCTGCTGCTGGTACTGATTGTTTTGCCAGAATGATAGCAATATGATATTGATAACCATGGAGAGTATGCAGAATTCCCAACAATGTGAAAACTTGTTAGATTGCCAATGGCTGCTTGCTTTACACAGAATTTCATGAATTTTTTGACAACTTGGTAAAGCTAGAAAAAAATTAGCTGCTCTATAACAAAATTATACTCCTTCTCAAGATTACAAACTACTGAATCAAAATAAACTTAATTTTTAAACCTTAAATAAAAAGGCAAAGTAATAACAATATTACAAGGGCTAAATAATACCAAACTGATTTTGATACGCGACAAGAATTGAAACAGCATAAAAAATAACTTATATATCTAAATGAAACAATGAGATATTAAAACATAGGAAATAGCATACTGGTATCATATACTTCTTATATTTCTCAAAGACTTCATTATTCTTTTCTTCACTTTCATGATATTTTTCTCCATTAACAAGAGCTAGAAGCATTTTCCTCCTTAGAGTTAAGGCAAGTTGAGATTTTAAGTCTTGAACTGGAGTCTATAAAAAACATTACAAATAAAAACATTATAATTACCAATATTATTTCTAAAATAACCATATGCACAGATAAGAAAGGAAAGAAAAGATATAAAACCTTCTTAATAGTTTAGTAATAAATGTACCTGTATCTCCAAAAAGTATTTAAATAAATGCATATAAGTTGTGCACAAATTCAGACAACAAACAACTTAACTGTTTTTATTTCCCCCAAAATGGGACCAAACTTAAATTGGTTCCCTGAGTGGAGCTATTTTAAAGAACATTTTCTCATCCTATGTGAAATGAGTTAAGATGTAATAAATGGATTACAGTGATGACCGTAAAGAAAATAAATATCTGCCTAAGAAAGTTGCTTCATATAGATGATATCTGGAAAGCAGCTGAGTAATTAAAATAGAAAACACCAATAATACACTTAGGCAAAATAGCATAGATTTTAACAAAGACAGTCGATTTCAAAGGGAAACAGACACAGAAACTTCTTCATGAGGGGTAAATAAATCGTGCAATGAAGGTAGAAGCCACAGACGTATTTATATATTAAAAAAAAAAGGGGGAAGTAAAGCAAAAGAGAAGGTACAACCATCTGTCCACAAAAATAGTAATAGGAAAAATTAAATTAATAGAATTTTAAAAGCATTAGGGTAGATCGGTTTGGAATTAAAGTCATTAACTAAACAAGATAAATTTTTGAAAATGTGAAAATGTTCAAGGAAATCCAGTTCACAAACTAAAGAAGCTTTATGAATAATTTTTGCAGACCCAAATTTAAAACATCATTAAGATTCCAACTATGATTTGCTAATAAAGATTTATTTTTTTTTTCTTTTCAGACATAAGATTCATTCTTTTAGTTTGGCTGAACTGACATATTTCAAACCACACTGCCAAGATACACTATAAATTCCCCAAGAAATGGAATCTTTAAGAATTGAACCATGGATTTTTTTGATAGCTGAGAAAACAACCTGTGGAGAATCTATGCAATTTTGTAACTGACAGAAGAATGAAATGGAAAAACAACAAGGTAATTACTACTATGTCTAATATTGGAATGTCTAGTTTGAATAGCAAAATGAAAATTTTTATAAATTTTATAAAGTCTTTATAAATGGCCATGGGAGAAAATCCGTGTCATTGGCAAAATGATTTCAAATATTTCAGTTCATCAGAAAGAAAAGATTCTGAGGATCAAACTTTGAAACAGCGAAATATATAACAGTTAAAAGAAGCCATTTTTTGCTTAGTCGGGTAACAGTAGTACTACATACCTAAACAAGAAAGCCATGATTTACAATACTATATGAAGGAGCTACAAAAATCTTCAGGTACAAGCAGGATTTTCTGACAATATGAATGTAATTAGCGTTTGATTTCATTAACCAGTGAGTTTAGCAAGCAGCAGATACTGTAATTTATGAATTTTCAAATATCAAAAATGCATTAATAATATTTACATGTATCGATTTTTACAGAGGGTATAATCCAATAGTCACACAAAATCTTCACTCACAAGGACAAGAAATAGTTTCCATTCTTAGATGATGCCACTAATATAACAAGCTGGCTATGTACGAATACTAAAACCTACTGCTATTTTCTAGAACGTGAATTCTGCTCCAAGGATTATTTCACAAAAAAAAAAAAAAAAAAGTCGAAGTGTGCACTCAGTGCTTCTAAGCAATTGTATAATCTCTATAGTATGTATGTTAGCTAAAAAGGAACATCAAAAATCAATACTGCGAAGTGAACACTGACAGACAGTATAATCAACGTGCATAAGAAGCCACATGATGATATTCAATGAAATTTGATATGAACAGTATCTGATGGATATAACTATTTTAAATGTTGTAAAATGTCTGTGAGAAACTGATAGCATGCAAAATTGTCCTTAATCAGGAAACTTAAGAGCTAGATATAATAGACAGGTCAAAGTTCTTCAGTATGCTCTTGCTAATTGCTAGCCTAGTATCAAAATGAAGCAATTGGAAAACTAAAATTCAGTGCGTGCCAAATTGTACATAAATATCAGTCATGTTCGTTTCACTCAAGAACTGTTCAAGAATTTATGCTTGGAGACAAAGCCTGAGGATTTGATTATAAGAATTTTATTTTAAAGAAGTTATTTGAAGAAGTGACAATTCATCCTTTACGACATAAATTCTTTGGATGGATGAATGACAGTTTTCTAACACTGGCATAATAAACTTGCATAATAGTCACTTATGGACTTCTACAATCAACACTTTATAAATAACAACAAAAGGGGACACAGGACCTTTTTGCTCGTCGCAACGATCATAAAAATACTCACTCGAAACACAAAAACTCGTATGATTAAAAGGTTATACATTTTTTTACTTTACACTTTACATAGATATGCCTTATTATACTGTGTGTGAAATGAAAATTGTAAATAAATAAATAACTTGTAAATTAAAAATTTAAAAATGTACATAAGAGATGTAAATAAAAATTATCAAATGTTACACACATCATAATTTTGAAAACATTGCATATAAAAAACAATTTTTGGTAAAAATGCATTTGAAATACATTAGCCTCTAATGTAAAACCAAAATATATTATAAAATGAATGCTAAATTTTAAAAATTCAGAAATAAATTTTTTAATTTAAAATTATGTCATTTTTTTAATCATTTTTTAAAGGTAAACATATGTAATTTTTTTTTGGTTTTAGCATGCAGAGTAACAACAGCAGCATACACAGTTAAATTTTTATGGGCATAGAATATATGGTTTGATAATAGCACTGAGCGCAAACTTGAAACTTACCAATTTGAGAAAATGCAATTTAAATATACAATATCACTTTTCTCCAATTTATATTTTTCAAAACAAATTTAAAATGCACCAGAAGAATAGACTACTCCTTCATTTTGTTTATGAAGCGCATCAGCTTCCTTTTTTCCCCTTCTTATGGTAATTCAAGTCTCGAAAGTATTGTCCTGGGCTCGTTTCTGTGCGACTTTAATATGAATTCTATTTGCTTCTTCCACAAATGCTACACAGTTAGAATGTATAACTGAGGTATACATTCTAATTCTTTAATGATGAACAGCGTTGCCTGTTTTCCATCATTAAAGCTGGGTACAGCTAAATTTGCAGAAATTTCTACAATTTTCCTACTAGTGTTTGTTGTTTTCTGTCCAGATCAAAGAATTTAGTGACTCATTCACATTTTGTATTACCACCAATGCATCTCTTTAGCAAGTCTAGGTGGGACAAATCTTCAAATACGGGTTTTATAGCATCAATAACTGCTATAGGAACTCAATTTGTGTGTTTAAAGTTTTCATTTGTTTCATTTACAACTGCTCTTTTGTATGCGCACCAAGAATCAACATCATCGAGGTAAAAGTCATGAGTTGCTTCATTATCATTTGAACATTTATGATACCAAATAGCCTATATAGCTTTTTGTACATCGTGGTAATTGTCAAAATGCTTCCTAATGGCATTACCATAATATGTTGTAAGTTGATCTATCAACACATCTGTAAGTCGACCTTTATCGCTAAGAGGTTTCTTGTCATACAAGTTTCTTGCCCTGGAATTCTTGTTTTAGTTTCCTCAAACGGGCACCCATTCGTTTTTAAATATGGCCCACACATTCTATCTTCGAAATCAGAACATTATACGAGTTATCTTTCGTAAAGGCTAAGAAAGTTTTACAATCTCCATCACCAATATAATTAACGTAATGAACGTCATATTTTTCTTCGGATCACGAAAACATACTCAACGTACCATTCACTTCCATTTGTGCAGATGAGCGTGAATGATTCTTTTTGCATACTTTGTTATGTTCCATTTTCCATTTCAAATAGCTTTCGTTTGAGGATATATTTTTTCCAGTCTCACAACCTTTGCAGAAGGAACTTGAAACATAACTTTACCCATTTCATCACCAATAATGGAAATGTGAAGAATGTCCTCTGGTTTTCCAAGTGCCATCTTCGCTGAAGGTCAAATCTGAAGAACCAGTCACTTTTATTTCTTCGCCAACTGCTATCTTCATACTATTTTCCGCAATATTACATGTATCAGCCTGCATACGACTTACAATTTTGTTGTATGACTTCTGTGTTACAGGTGGTGGTAGATCCATAATTCCACAAAATGTGCTGGATTCTGTCAATCCTTTTCCAATATACCTCATTGCTAAAGTAAATCTTCTGTTTAAATCAGAAGTTTTTTGTTTTTCATCTACAAGTTTGGAATTTCTTACAGATGTTAAGTACTCCAAAAGAGCAGCATGAAATATTTATTTTTATGGTTAAACCATATACTACTTCAGAAGTAATACTCATTTTATTATCGCAAATATGACAGCATAAGTATTCTTCTAATCCAGAAAATAATAAACTTTTATCAATGATTGCATACCCTTCAAATTTGCTGTCACCAGATACTACTAAATGATCTAGAAGTTTTTTTGCTGATGCAGAGACATTTGAATCTTTATCATTACTTCTTGTGTACTGATTTCCAAAAAAAAATTATTCCTTTTCCTTTTCTTCGGTCTTGACCTGAAGCTCTTTTGATATTATTATTCATTTTAAAATTTCAAAACAAATATCTTTACATAAACATTTACTCTTTAAAACAAACTTGGTATGAAAGACCGAAATTGAAAAGTGTGGAAATAAGAATTATCATGTAAACAAACTACCAGCAGTGAAGTTGAGTACTTGCCATCCTTCTTCCCCTCTGAGGAAAAAACTTTTTTTTAAATAAATAAATAAATAAAAAATAAAAAAAACAGTATTAAATATTTTTGTGTATAATAATAAAAATATGAGCTCATATACAGCGTAACCAAAATGTAAACAACCACAATATTTGTCCCTTTAAACGAGCGTCGCTGGTTTTACTATCTGATATAAACTTTCATAACTCACGAATAATGCGAACTTTACAACGCGATTTTTTGCATTTTGTTCAGAAATGTTTATATATTCATAAAATATAAAAATCTGAAAATCAATTTTTTGAAGATTTATAGGTCCTGTGCCCCCTTAGTGTGCTGGAGTATAAATGTAGCGTGGGTTATGAAACAAAACACAGATTGGAACTTTCATTTTTGATAGCACTGTAAAAGTACAGACATATTTTAAATGGACCATTGTCTGACTTCTTAGATGATAATGTCTCATTCAAATATCTGTCAGCTATGCAGTTACAGTATATGGAGGTGCTCCAACTCATAAATTCACAATGCCACACAGTTTTTTAAGAAGTACATTTGGGAACTAACATTATTTAGACAGGGTTCGTACACATTTCTGCACATGGAAATTAAGTACTTTTAAGGACCATTAATGAAAAAAATTAAGGACCTATGAGCAAATGGGAACTGAATAAATTCAATTAAAAATATTATCAATGCCTGAATTTCACTTTTGTAATACCATCCTAAAAATAAAATAGATCTGCAAGTAGTGTGCATTATTACTAAACATGAATTAATTAACATAATTATTAATAAGTTAGAGAATAAAATACACTTTATGCAATTCATCAAGTAGCATTAAATATTTTACACTTATAACAGTTGAACATATTTGAAAGAAGATAAGTGACATTTACGTTTTACTAGCTTTATGTTGATTTTTTTAATGTCTCATTTTGTCACATACACTCACGCTAGTTTCTGCGTGTTTTATCTCCTAACTTGTCAACCTCTACACAATATACCTATGAGGGTTTACTTGATCTGGTAAAAGTTAAATAATCCCAAGCCCCCGACAGACATGAAGCAAATTATCGCTATGTCTGAAAGTAACTAGAATATCAGACAAAGGCTTAAATAAGCCTCTTTTTTTAAAAGAACTTAGAACATAAAGGTATGTTCTAATGCTAACAAAATCAACTACAGCTCACGGTGACGTAATTAAACAAGAACAGTCAAATTCAAACTAAAAATGTGAACTAGTGGTCAAAGATTATACAATTTAATATTAATTTAATCTGCCTCAGTAACTCTATCATATGAAGAAATAGAAAAGGGACATTATAATAAAGGCTGAAATCATAAACATTTGGGTAATTTACATAATAATAACTGCACATATTTTTGAAGAATAATTTTCTTTATGTATTCAGTTTCTTTCTACAAAGTTTTCTTTTCATTTTAGGATTTAATTAAGGATTTGTGTTATTCTAAAAAACATTGAATGCATTTAGAATGCATTAAAAAAAGTGGCTAATTTTATTTCTTTAGTAATATGAACATTCTGAAGAAATATGAAATATATATGGTAAAGGAAGGTTACAGAGCTGGTGCTCAAAATTTTTAGAATTTAGTGACACACCGAACAACAAAATTTAGAAATGGCAAAACTTTTAGAATTTAGAGCACGCACTGGAAACAGAATTTAGAAAGACACTAGGCAGCAGAATTTAGGATCCACAGAGATTATATCAGGTGGGAAAATGCCTAGTGCCAGCTCTGTGTATGATGTATTAGGACACATTAGATGAATCTTTTAAATTATAAGTTTCTCAATTTCTTTATTAATAAAAAAATCCCTTTCTATAATGCCTGCCCATGTGATAAGATTAGAAGCATTTTTGATGTTTTCTATGTTTGTGCCAAGTGAAAAGTAGAGAAAATAAAGGAAAGATAAACATGTTAAGAAAAAGATTCTAGTATCAGGAGTAAAACATTCAAATATTATATTTTCATAGTTCTTCCAGACATTCTCCAAAAAGTAAGAAATTCATCGCTAACTTTCTGTTAAATACATCCATTATGTGTTGATACCATAGAGACATTATTTTATTTTGTCACATATTTCTCGAATCTTCTAGAATCATAGGTCTATAAATCTTACCTTCAAATCCTTCTAAACTTTCCAAGCTGCAATGCCTAAAATACTAAAGAAAAATTATCCCTACCAATTCTGTAACAGCAAAAAGCCAGAAATATTTTGGAAAAAAAAAAGGGGGGGAAACTGTAAAATTAATTTTATAGAGAAAACTGATGCATATTCTGAGAATTTTGAATATTCTGAGACAATTACATGAGAAAAACGCTTACTATGAAAAAATTAAAAAGAGGATATTTTTAATTAATTGCATAGCTAATTTTGCTTTTGCTAAGTGCTGTTTGCTGTAAAGCATGCTTTATAGCATTATACCTTGTTTATTTTTCAAATTCAAAATATTGTATAATAAGTGGCCAAAATGAAACTTTAAAATATGACAGCAAAAAATAAAAATGTTTTATTTTAATGTTATTTTTAAATATAATTTCAATATATTACCATTATTTTAATGAAATTTATCAATGTTACAATGTATTAAAAAAAATCGTCGAAAAATTCTCAGATCTCGGAATTAAAAAGTTTCTATAGAAACTGATCTTAAAATCGCCAAAATGTTGATAAGTTGCCAAATTTAGAACCATTTAATAAAAGAATTCACATCCTCAAAAGTGAAAAATTGTTTAAAAGCTCTTTATTAGAAAAAATGAGTTTCAAAATGCTTATGTTTCAGTCGTAAAAACAGACAGAAATTTCAGATGATTAAAATTAAGGACCTTCTGCTGATTGTGGCCAAAATTAAGGACTTTTAAGGACAAAAAATCGATTCCAAAAAATCTAAGGACTTTTAAGGACTCTTAAAGACCGTACGAACCCTGTTAGACAAGGAGTTCAATGGAATGGCTATTATGATCACCAGATTTAAATCCGCTAAATTTTTTCTCTCTCCAGTTTTTGAAAAAACAAAGTTTATGGAAGAGGATCAACAAATTATACAAATATTGTTCATTCATGTATCAGCTGCGACTGCATGTGTAATACCAACTGCGTTACATAGATTAAGAACGCTTCATTTTAAAATAATTGTTATATTATCGCATTTTTCATTTTGTGATTTTCTTTTGAATTATGAGAATGTCTATTTCTCTTAATATTAGCAAAAATTATATTTTCTGATTTCATGAATTATTTATTTATTTGTTTTCTGTTTTGTTATTGCATACTACAAAATACAGAATATAGCAAGATTTACTTTTCCTTATTTGTAATACCTGATGTTACAGCACCTAAAAGTTATTTCCCTCACAGTTTTAAAAAGTAATGTTTTGATTATTGATAAATTAAACAGTTTAATTCCCTTCTTAATTCTTTTTTCTGTACAAAAGAATAAGCAGACTGATACCTAAACTAAAACTGATATCAAGACTAAAACCTTTTCTTTCTTTCTTTTTTTTTTTTTTTTCTTTTTTTTTTTTTTTTTTTTTTAAGTATAAAATAATAATATAGTCAAAAGTCCTTAATTCGGACACCCATAATGCGGACCTCAAAGCTACAAACTTTCTGCGCATGCGTCGGCATGCACGTGAGACCTTTAAGGCTGCGCATATGCGTGTGCGCATAATATTTTTACGCATGCGCATTTAATGTATAATGGACGGTATAAGCTAAAATTATCTAATTATCTACTTCAGTTAATGTTGCAGATTGCGTTGTTCCTTAATCTTCGAATTGGATCCAGCTTATTATTCTTTTGCAGACTGTTAGAGCAATTTTATAAAAGTACGCTTGAACTTTCGATTACGTCAAATAGAATTTCCGATGCTGGAGCTCCCAAAGGATCTACAAAGTGAAAGTATGTTTCGATGTCCATCAAACAAAAAGTGGAATTGCAGCAAAAAATGGATAAAGGCATATCCTTTGTTTCTCTAACCATTCCAAAATCTGTTTATCAATTTTACGCTGCTCTGCAAGGGGGGGGGACACCCCGGCGCACAATGAATTGGAAGTTGATCTGTCAGCACTATCCTTATCTTCAGGGCAGATGTTTTTATTTTATTTGGCTTATAATTCCTTACTAAATGCAGTATTTCATCTCGATGTACTCCGTCTTTGATATGATTTAAATCATATTCCTCGTCATTATAATTCGCTTCCGATAGTTAAGAAAGTGACACAGAGGTTATTGAAAACAAAAAAATTTTGATTGACAAATTAGTCGGTATTCTTGACACAGCAATTATAGCACTTGAACAGCGGAACTTTGTAACTGAACAAGAAATTATGTCTGTTTATAGAATTAAAGAGAAAGTATTATCACATAAAACGAAGCAACTTAAACAACTTACATTGAAAGAAACGTTTAATAAAGTAAACAAATAAATATTATGCTTTTTTTTTGTAAATTTTGATACCCTTTAGATCATAATTGTTCTTTATTTCATAAATTACGGTTTCATATTTTTAATTTTATAATTTCTGCATGCCACCTTACCAGATTTAAACTGATGATCTATAATCCGGAAAAATCGATAATCCGGAATCGCCGAAGTTCCGATGAGTCCGGATTAACGACTTTTGACTGTATAGACCTACGATAAAGAAGAAATCAAAATAATATTTGGCATAGAATATATACAAATATGATTTTTGTGATACCTAAAAAAGATTATTTGTAAAGAAGTTTTACCCAGTATATACTATATCAGGGGTGGCCAACCTGCGGTTCGCGAGCCACATGCTTTTTGAAGGATTATTTGTGGCTCTCGATAAGCGCACCCGAGTTCCCTTTTCACTTTTGTGTTATTATATATTTAAAAAATTATTATCATTTCATGTGTGTCTCAAAATGTTTTTTAAATTATTACTGACAACAAATATGAAAGACTAAGTGCACCATTGTAACAAATTTCACATCCGTTTAATTTAAGAATGATATGACTCATCGAAAAATGCACGAATGAACACAAACAGTGGTGTAACAGTTCAGTTCCTCGCATTTACTTCCTCTTCGACTGCCTCGTGAATTTTGAGAAACATATGGGAGTCAAGGCCTTGTCCGGCCGATTGCTTCTCTACGAATGATGATCTACGTAATTGATTGACTCCAGACGGATTTTTGAATTTGTAAACTTTCATTGCAGCAGACAGTTAACTTTGTGCTTTGGAGGAAACAATTTGTATCACTCTTGCTACGGATATAATTTGTAATCTGGAATTTGTGGTATGTTAAGTATAATTTGTTTCGCAGTATGTAAAACGTGCTGTTATTGTTTTAATAACACAAAATTTGTATTTTCTAAATTTCTTTATTTATTTCCAGTTCTTTTAAAAATATGCCAAGAGAGAACGAAAATATAAAAAGAAGATAGAAGTTTTAATAATGAGTGGGAGAAGAATTTCTTTTTTATTGACAATAATGGAAAAAACATTATGTGTTATTTGTAATTCTACCATCAAAAGTTATAAAGTTAGCACCTTACATCGACATTATGAAAGCAATCATCCTCAGTTTTCTAGTCAGTATCCACTAAAATTAAAATCAGATAAACTTGCTTCTTAAAAATCAGATTTAAATGCGCAACAGTCAATTTTGATAACCTTTAGCAATCAAGCTAATAATGTGGCTGAAGCCAGTTTTGTTATTGCCTGGAATATTGCTCGTGCAAAATGCCCGTTTCATTGTTAAAGAAGAATTATTAGATTTAGTAGCACTTCAAGAGTCAACCCACGGTGTTGATATTAAAAATGCATTAGATTCCATAATTTTTTATGTGCCTCTTAATAGCTCCGGCAATGCTGGATAAAAAAAAAAATCGGTCTTATTGGGCTTTTAAGAGATGATTATGAAAGTACACAATTCATACGGATTCACTACATGATTCACTGAGAACATCATGTTACAAAATATTTAAAATATCCTGATGTTCTGAAAACATTGCTACACATTGTAAATTACATTCGCACCAATACAAAAAAATCATCGACAAGTCAAAAATTTTTCAGAAGAATTAAAGTACGAAGAACTTCCAAATGACATTAATTTCTTTTCCATTGTTAGAACGTATTAAATCGATTTGTAGATTCGTTTGATCCAATGACTGCATTTCTGAAAGAAAAGAAATTCAGAACCTATTCAGAATTAGAAGATGACGAGTGGTTGCAAGACTTGATGTTTTTGACTGATGTCATGGAACATTTGTAAACACTAAATTTATAATTACAATTGAAAATAATATCTGACCTCTCACAGTGTATATTTAGTTTTCAAACTAAATTACAACTTTTCAAAAGGGCTTTAAAAATAAAACATTTTGTCGCTTTCCTCGAATTAAAAAAATGTGTTCCAATATTAAACAAGAAAAACTGAACAAGTATATAAAAAAGCTAGAAGGATACTGATGGCATTCTAAAATAGATTTCAAGACTTGAAATATTTTAAATCGTGTCTTGATTTTTCCTGAATCCATTTGAAATTAACATAATTCAAGGTGAGTTTTCCATTTCCAATATAATTATGACCCAAAAAACATCTGGAGAATTAGAATTAACAGAGATGCAAGAATATCAAGCTCTACAATTATAATATAAGTCAACACCGATTACCGAATTTTGGAAATTTGTACCAGAATCAAAGTATCCTGGATTAAAAAAGGCTGCTTGTGGAATTATTTCAATATTCGGAACAACATACTTATGTGAATCATTTTATTCCACTTTAAAATCCGCGAAATCCAAACACTGATCAGTATTAACTAACCAGCATCTCAAAGAATTACTGGGAAGTGATGTCACCAATTATTCACCAAATTTTAAAGAATTATCAAGAGAAGTAAAATAAATGTGTTTAATTTTTAAAATTTAAATTCAATACACATATTTCGTACTTTTATTTATATGTTTTCAATAACTATAATTTCTGTAAATTTTTTTAAAAACCTTTCTTGCAAACTTTTTAAATATGTTTTTAATTGCGGCTCGCAAAAAATTTCAAATTTTGAAAAATCGCTCGGACTGTCAAGAAGCTTGGCCACATCTGTACTATATTAATTTCTGAACTTCAATAGCATATGGCTTTAATTTTTTAATCTTAGCATCTAGTCTTAGTACTAAGAAATTCTTTATATTTTCATGGTTTGATTTTTAACCCTATGAATGACATGACTGCCTTTAATCCAGTCATGAGATTTTCTGTTAGTTGTTATATACTAGATAATACTGCTTTCTTACTTCCTTTAATAAGATAAATATTATCTTAATGCAAGTCTATGAAAACAAAGATTAAAATAAGTAATTATAAAAATTTAGTTAATAATTACTGTTTAAATCCAGGTTTTCATAAACAGATTTAAAAAAAAAAAAAAAAAAAAAAAAAAAAGCCACTCAGAGAGTTAATTACAGTAAAACACACAAGAGAGCTTTCTGAAAAAGAATGCTTTCATGGAAAGCATTTTACATTAAATTTGTATGCATTCACATTACACAAATTAAAAATCATGAAAACGCTCATTCATTAGAATTCAAGTTTGGACCGAACTACCAGTATTTAACAGTTTCATACATTCAACCACTAGTGACTGGGCTGTTCAAAGCAAAGAATGTTATTTCTATAACCCACTCAAAAATTTCAAGCATTACTTATATGCAATGAAATTTTTATTTATATGCAGTATAATCAAACTTTAAAGCAAATGGCCTCTATTCCTTTAAAGATCATAAATAAAATATAAGCAATGCATTCCATAAACTTATAACTACATGAAAAATAACTTACACTCAAAATATAATGATCAAATCCACAGTTTTCATCAATCAATCTAAGAGTTCTTTCTGTGACTGTTACTTGCATATACTGGTTTAGAATTTCACTATATACAACAGTCTTCTTTAAATTTGGAACCCAGTAGTTAGGAAATCTAAAGCATGAAACATAATTGAACAGAAAAGTTAAAAAAAAGAAAAAAAAAAAAAAAAAAGAAAAAAGCACAAGTCTTTTTATGATAGTCGATTATAGAGTATCATAAAATAGCAATAATAAACTCACAGATTATGGTTCACAAATAATTTTTTTTTATTAAAGCTGCCCAGTGAAATCTCTGAAGGACTTGAATTCTAAAAATTTCGCTGCTCCTAAATTCTTCCACCCATTGCTTCTCCTGAACTCTAAAAATTCAGCCTACCCTAATTTTTGTTGCCCCTGTATTCTGACACCCAACTGCACCAGTGCTCCTGCTCTGACACCGGTCCTGTGCATGAAGTAGTATTTTTCTATCTGGCCTGCAGAATAAGTGAAGCCTCAGTGTTCCACGCCAACATGTCATCTTACTAGATTTAAACTGATGATCTAAAATTTAGAAAGCTCCAAAATTCCGAATGATTCTGGATCCTGATGATTCCGATAATTCTGGATCTCAGACTTTGTACTGTATTAAAAATTTTGTACATTATGCATGTAAGACATAAAATGCAAATTTTTAAGGGAGGCATAAGGTTGAAATACATTTTAACTGAATTAAAAGAGTGCTTAGTTCAGATTTTTTTATTAGTTCTAGAGTTTCCATCTGTAATCAACTCGAATTCTTCAACCCTATTTAGAGTCAGGTAAGTTATCATCCTAACTGAGAAATTAATCACTGAAACAGAAGAAAATCTAAGCAACCTTTTACATTCAAAACTTTAACTTGAACAAATGCACAATTTGTGTTTACAATTTAAATCTATGAAGTTTATGCTATATCAGTAACAGAAAGGTGAACATTAAATTAAGTTGATGCTGGGGAATTAATGCAAACAGCCTAATATGTCTTGGTTCAAATTATCTGGCTGTAAAGAAAAATATTTGCCAAAAATTGTTCTTAATAAAGTTAGGGGGATATGAAAGCAGTACCTTTAGTGTGGGTAGAAATCACCACCCAAATCTATGACTTTCTGACAATGTTTTGGTAGTTTTTCAAAGCCCTCAGTCCAGAAACTTGGTCACCTTGAGTTCAAAAACAGATCAACCTCATTTCGGACATCCTGTGCAGAATGGAAGATAGCACAAAGCAAGATGTAATTGCAGAAGGTGTGAAGAAAAGGTAGAAGTCTTGTAGGGATTTATATTTATTTTAACTAACAATTTAAAGTTTAAACTTTCCTATAAGCCTTCATTCCCCTAATTGTTAGTGCCAGAATAGTTAAATGTTGTAGCACACGTGAAGGAATGCAAATTTCTACTTTGTAGAAAGTATTTAAAAGGCGAGTTTCGATAGGGGAAAGAGAGAGTTAGGCTCTAGTCGCCATCTCTGCCGTAGGTTTGCCTATTGCTGATTCAAATAGCGTAATTGCATTTATTTGCTGCCACTAGCTTCGAAGGGGGTTTACGTTACGGAATCTTGCTGAGCCCTGTAGTCTAGTAGTCCCTTTAGTTTGTTAATATCTTCAGATTTTAGTTTCGTTACTTGAGTTTTCAGTTACCGCCCAAGCAGAGGCGAAGTTTGTTAGCGCGAGTTGACAAATTGTAAATTTTCAAAGATTTAATAAAGGGTACTTTAATCCTTCTTGTGTGGTTTCCTGCTACTCCAGTTTCAGACAGAAGTTCATCTATTGGACTCTACAGTCTAAAGGAGTGATGTCGGAGCTATATGGCGGGTGTGGCAAAAGATCCCATTCGAGTCCGTACAGAGTCCAGCCAGTGAATGCAGACACATGTGGTCTTGGATTATCTTGATGGAACATTATCTTTTTGTACCCAAACTCAGTTAAGACATTTTTCCTTGATAGCAGCATCAACACGGACTAGCATCTCACTATACACCTTACTGTCAAGGGTTTTACCTTTTCCCAGATACTCTTTGTGCATAATACCATGGCAATCCCACCATATACAAAGCGGGCTCACCGTGTGCAGACCAACAACCTTTTTGGCCTATGTTGTTGAAATAAATCCACATTTCATCACAAGTGACAATCTGGTCCAGAATTCTGTTCTTGCGTAGATATTCGGGCAGATTAGTACAGGCCCGAACACGTCTGTCCTTATCTGCTTGAGTCAGCTCATGCAGCACCCTGCAATTGAACTTTATGCAATGTGGACATGGAACTAATGTATAACTTCTTAGCAAGCTCTCGAGTGATTGCATACTGATTTTCTTCCACAAGTTCTCGCAGGTGGGCTTCATCAACACAAGTAGGTCGGCTAGAGCGCTCTGCTTCTTGAATGTCATAGTCCTTGTATTTGAACTTTCGGTACCAAGCCTTCACAGTGTCATGTGATACAACATTAGTACCTAAACCAGTAATGTGATAATTCCATTTTACACACCTTGTACTTAATGATAACAATACTCTTTTTACAAATTTCACAACACAGTGTTCTAAAGCAAGTCTCTTTCTTTAAAATGCCAAAAACTGTTCGACAAAATATGATTAAACATAACAATATGAACTGTTTGCACAGATGATATTTGCGGTGGCAGGAAACATTCGTTAAAAACCTGATACCAAGTGTGCGATTGACTTCTAGAAAACAACTAATGTCAGATAAGTAAATAGTACAGTTGAACAAGGGAAAAGTACTACAGTCAGTGTCATTGCCAAAACCTCTTTGTCTAAACTTTCAAGAACTCGGTCTTAAATACTTATATCGGTTATGGTAGACTGAGGGTACCCCTTGTATTATCGTGAAGCTGTTGTTTTATTTATCGCCAATTTATTTCGTTCATAGCCAAGTTGTTTCATTTATGGTAACCTGAGTACTTGAATATTCCGTAAATATACTTTTACCTAGAATTGGGTGCGCCTTTGACTTTTTAAGTGAAAATATATCAATGTGTACATGGACAAGTCAAGGGAGTGCAATTATCTGATTTTTTTAAGTGAAAATAGGTTGACGTGTACATGGATAAAGGGAGTGCGCAATGCCTAGTTTGTGCAATTCTGTGATATTGTTTTAAGTGAAACTAGGTCAATGTGTACATGAATACCGAGTTTGTGCAATTCTTTGACTTGTTATTTTGTCTTTTGATTTTTAACCCAAAAATCGGCGCTACACAAAGCCAAAATAAGAAGTCAAAGAATTGCACAAACTCGGTATCCATGTACTGCCAAAAATCAAAAATTTTCGCCAAGGGGTACCCGTAAATATACTTTTACCCTTATATATTTTCAGATCCTGAGGAGTGAAAACAAAAAGTGATAATACACTTCTAAATCATACGAAATTCAGTTAATTAACATAAAAAATACTTTACACTGTTTCTTAATTTCAGATTTTGTACATTTATTTATTAAAAATTTTACACGTTTCTTTAGTGCTTCATGATAGTCATAACCAATAATGGGTCACTACTTATTCATTTCAGAAACAATCAAAATTTAATTGCTTATATGTTTATTTTTCACAGTCAAAAATGAAAGATAATTTATATACAATTTTGGGGAAAGAAAAGAAAGAAACCAAAGCTGTGAAAGGTAAATTTTAAATAAAATACAATTTAAATCCTGCTCAGAGTCCTTTTATAATACTTTTTTATACAGCCATTACAACTTTAAATTAACCTTTCTTATGCACATATTTTAAAAAGTATGTTAAACATACAGAAAAATATAACTCTTTCCACTTTAAATCTTAAGTATTTGAGAGACCCAATTTACATGAGAATACTATAGATACATCAGGAATTTAACATGCATAACTACTAACGTATAAAAGAAATTCAAATTTTTAATTTTCAGTAAAATTTAGAATATTTTGTTTGCAGTTTATGATAAAAGTGTAATGGTGAAAATCGTATTTGTATTAATTTTCTCAACGAAAATTGCAGAAATGCATTTAAATGGTCCACTACTGTTATGCTCACCTTGGTTAAATTACTAATTTATTGCATCAAAGCAAGCACACGCAATCTGACTTCCTGCTTACCTAAAAGAAATTAGATCATGTTTACAATTATACTAGGTGAGACTTTTTTATCAATGGTAATTAAAGCCAGAATGAAGCTACCAATTACCAGGTGATCAAATAATGATCAGTAAAGGACTGTATTTATATACACAGTATATATATGTATACCAAACATAACACTCTCTTTATAATCACTGCTTTTCAATTATACGATATCAAAACAAATATATTTAAAAAATTACAGCTATTGAACTCTGTAAAAATTTCTGGCAATCTGTTAATAGTGGAAAGCTCTAATGACATACAAGAATTTCTTTCTTTTCTTTTTTTTCTTTTTTCCCCCAACTGTCATTAATTAATATTTTAAAATCCTTGTGCACCACATAATATTACACAAAGTTTACAGAGCTAAGTAAAAAAAAAAATAAAAAAAAAAAAAAAAAATACAATAACACAACACAAAATAAAATGATAAATTCACAGATGACACGTAAGAGATAAATTTACAGAAGAAAGAGAAAGCCATTTTATGTTGGACAAATACGTGAAGAGGGTTAGGAAATGTAATATTCACAGAGTTTAGCCTAGAAATGAGTTCCTTCCTTGAGCTTTGAACAATAGAACAACAAATGTTTGACATTTTGCACTCCTCCGAAACTGCATGAACACAAGTCTGTACTAAATAATCTAAATCTCTTCAGATACGAATTGAATTTACCATGTCCAGTTAAAAATTGAGTTATTTCAAAATTGCAGAAAAATGCTTATTATTCAATCTGTGAGGAATGGAAGGAAAATATAGTTTCGTCAAGGAGGCAGTAGTAGAATTCCTGTATAGTTCATTCCACTTGAGTATTTTATCATCCCTATTTTTGTTCTTGAAAAATGACTTGGGCAGTATCACTAGAGAATTTACTTGAAGATTAATTAATATTAAAAACCATAACGACCTCAAAAACAGTTTATCACCATAAACTGGTATGATATTCTATAAGATACTAGAATTGATCATATTACAGATCATATCTCACCTATTGAAACATGAAGCAATACAAAACATGGCAGAATACAAAGTGGACTTATGTGAAAATACATAATATGCTTAGAAATATACCATTAGATAATAACTTGCAAGCAATAAAAATGTTATCAATACAGGGGGGAAAATCTGTTTCATGAAACACATTTCTCACAAACATTTGTATAAAAAATTAATAAATACCTTCTACGATTACGTATTTCTTTAATGAAACCTTGAATGACACCTTCTCCTCCCCAAATACCTTCATCAGCTTCTTTAGGAAATTTCAAAGGGATAGCTCTATTTTCGACACGCTTCCTAGAAAATACATAATAATAATTTAATAGAACTAGAATATATTTATACATTTAAAAAACAAATAATTAATAATTTCAATTAACATTAATAACTATATAAATAAATTAAATATTCTGTATTAAAGGATAAAAAGTTACATTTGAGAAAAAATAGGCTAGGTTGGTTTAATGTGTATTATACAAAAGCATTTGAGGAGGTTCTACACTAGGAGGGATATCTTCATAGATGACTAGTTTATACTATATATCTATAAAGGTGATGCAACAAGTGCTGCCATACCAGAAAGCAGAATTTAGAGGCTGCTAAATCTGGAAATTTGAAGAACTGAGCAGCAAAATTTTTGAAATTTAGGAGAGGCCTGGGCAGTAGAAACTTTATAGAATTTACGGAAGACTGGACAACAGAATTTAGGGCATGCAGACTGCAGCGGGTGGCAAAATGCCTAGCACCATCCAGATCTTATTATCATGTTACACACAAGACTAAAAAATAAATAAATAAATAAATAAATAAATAAAAATAAAAAAAAAATAAAATAAAATAAAATAAAATAAAATTAACTAGCTCATTCAGCTACCAAAAACCAAATCTGCATTTGACTTTATGCATTCACCATTTGGTAACACAAACTATGGCATGTGTACTCACAAGGATATAAAATACACCTAAATTTAAGTACAGGTGACATGAGGAAGAAGTCAGAAGCCCTACTTAGAACTTACTTAAAACATTCAACAAATAAGGTTATAGAAAACATCTGGCTCCATACACTCTCGTTAACAATTCCTACAATTCTTTAACATGACGGCGTTTAAAATGGCCAGTTATTGGAATGTATGCAGGATTTACACATTATTAGTTAGATGCACTTAATGTTTTGTTATTCCAGTATACTTCTTTCAGTTTATTACCTATTCGCATTCTACAGTAACAAAGATATACATACAGTATAAAGTCTAGAATGATCTAATATCTAAACCATCAGGGCACCAGAAACTTTTTTTTCTAACAACGTGGAATGGGGATTATTTCTTACAAAAAACAAAACAAAAAAAAAAAAAAAAAAAAATGTACCAAATGTTCCAAAAAAGAGAATTTTTTCTTGAATAAGTGAGATTTCTTTGAGTCACTTTCAAACACCTGCTAGCCAAAGAACACTGAATAATGACAATATTATGGTTTAAAGAGCCTTAAAATCCGGTTTTTAATGTAAAATTGTCACATTCGAAAATGGGTTTAACCCTTTGACCCGCGCAATATTATTTTTTAAATTTGTTTAACTAAAAACTCTAGAAATTGAATATTATGATCCTAGAGACAAATAATATATGAATTAAAAAAATCTACTCTTGCCCATTGTTTAGTGGGTGGTGGTCGCACTGTGAAACCACCGCGCGTAGTAGGAAAAAAAACCTTACCTTTTTCCGTGCACATTTCCAATAAATGACATTCGTTTATTCATTTATGACCGCTTCTCCACATTTCTTTACAAAATTCGTTAACCCTTTAACTGCTTAAGACGTGTTTAAATGTTTTTGGAATTTCTTTAAAAATGCTTAAGACGTCTTTACACGAATTTCAAATCGCACGAAAAATGCTTAACACGTGTATACACGAAGCCCGAATTTCGGGAAGATTGCTTAAGACGTGTTTAGATGACGCGATCTGTCTTCCTTCCCCTACCTCTCTGCAGGCGGCTGTCAGTTGACAAAAAGGTCTTAATATGATGTGAAGTCTCTTTCAAAAGAGCACTTTAGGAAAAAGTCCTTAGAGTGAAGTATCTTTGTCAGACAGCAGGTATGTATTATCTGTGTGCTGACTAAAAGTGTGCGAAAGAAGATAAATCGTTTTACAACTGTTTGCCTTGTGGTACTTTATACAAATGAAAGTCAAACAGGATCCGATGTTGTTATAGTACATTGCCGAATTTTAGTAGAAACAAGAAAAAATAAGAATTGTAACGGAGGATGCCTTTATGCCTATATGTTATAGAATCAAATATTTTATTTTTGTATTGAAAAATGATTCCAATTTCTGATTTGTCAGGAAAAAATATGAAATGTTGCAACCAGCTTTCTTGTTAGCCTTCTTATTTCAAATGCGCGTTATTATAATGGTATATTCTTCTTTTTACATTCTTAAATGTTAAAACTGTACTTTCAGCATGCCTGAGTTTTGTACTCGTATGTGTGGCTCTATGCTCCGTAGAAATGGCGAACTGACATATAAAAATTATATGAATGTTGAAAGGAAGATATTCTACTCGAAACTTCAACTAAATGGAATACATGAATACGCCGAAGGAATTTCTAGAAATATTTGTTTTAAAAATTTTATTATTAAGATTTTAAATCCAAAATGTTTTGAAATCTAAAGAAAAAAATATGTAAACCTTGAAACATTTTTGGAAAGAAATCTATCGATATAAAATCTCTTAAAATTAATGTAGTGTAAATTAATTAAAACAGTTAGTGTACGGAAGGGTTAGATATACTGTGCACAAAAAATTACAATCAGAAGATCAATTATTTAAAGATATAAATTAATTACATTAAAAGAATTTAAAATAAATTAACATCTGTCCAAATGTCAATGCTAACAGCAATAGCACGAATGAAAGTTATTCTTTAAATTCCGAACTTAATTCATCCGTCAGTACGCAATGATTGTGTCTTTGCGATTACTTTTCTTATAGATACTACAAAAGGCCGCCAACGAAGTAGCGGTAAAATCGTTGAATACTAATAGTTTGAAGCGGGTTCATATCCTGACGAATGGATTGCCTGCATACCAGTTTTAGCGAATTTTTGCTGCCCATGTTTAATGTGAATATGAGCCAATTTTAGTTAGCTTTTCATGATGACGTGCCTTGACTACGAGTCCTCGCTCGGGTTGTGTTTGGTTTGGCTTGTTAGATTATTAAGCACGTGAAGGCGATCTGTCTAAGCGGAGGTATGCTTTCGTGAAAGATTTTCTAAGGGAAACAATGTTGCACTACAAAAAGTTAAAACAATAAAAACGCCCATACAATCAGCTTGTTAACGGGGGTTTGAATGCAGGTCAAACTACCAGTATGTTAAGAGAAGCGATTCCAAAAATGTTTAATTATTTTATTTAGTTTGTCATAAGCTAAATAAAATAATTAAACATTCTTGAAATCTCTTCACATTACTGAAATGGCAATAACTTCGAATTATACTATGCTACCACTTTTCCTCTAATATGAAAATTTTGAACTTTTCCGTTATCGGACAGCCCACCAGCGACTGAGCGGATTCTAACGGAACAACTGGTGGTTCTGTCCGGGGTTCGAATCCCGGCAAACGAGCTGGTTGCCAAGATGATATTCTTAGTTTTCCATATGTGTAACATGTATGCAAGCCAATTTCCGTTAGGCAGTCCTCGAACAAAGGCATCCTTCACCTTAGGCAAATAACCATCGAGTACTTTGCCATAATCAAATAAACCTTTATCCATAACATGCTTCAAATATTTTTATGTTGAAAAGTTCATGCTCCAAAATTGGCCTCCATTGAATGAAATATGTTATTTTTTTCTTTGTTTTTTATAACAACAATGTTCTTGTATTCAGAATCTGAATTATCAATAAAATTCTTTTAATAATATGCGATTCTATTTTGTCTTTTTGTTTAATGAAAAATTAATTTAAGCGACAAATCTCTTACATTTAGAAAAATTTTCAATTTTCGAAACGAGTTGCTGTCAAAAGCGCATCTTCTCGTTGCTGCATATATTTATTTAAAGCAAACAGCTTGGCGCGTGTGCTTTTATATTTGAAAAGATTCAGAGAATTTTCAACAGGGAAATAAAGTTATTAGTTTTACTGAATTTTGTGGATTCTTTTTGTTTTGAGGTAAAAGTAAAACCATCAGATATGTGATAACCTTAAAATAAGGGTATATATAATCAGGATTTTGCGGATTAATCTATATTCCGTTTAGTATTTTAATTTATCAGTGTTATTACACATCAGTTTATCAGTGTAAGTTATATCGGGTTTTAGTTGTGTTCGATATAAGAATTTTATTTGGTTTATATAAATCCGATTCGTTTAATAATATTATATTTATTAAATACTGTTTATTAGGTTTCCAAATCTGTCAAACCCAATCAATGCCCTCCTGGCTAAGATATCTGATTATCGCTATTTCGACTCATATTCGAACCCAAACAAATGAACTGGTTGAATTTTGTGATTTTCCCTATGTGTAACATGAACATGAGTACGTGTTACTTAGAAAGTCGTCCATGGAGACATTCATTTTTTTCGGCTGATATATCTCGCTTCCTTTGCCGTACTCAAAAAATCTAAAAATTTTTCAAAACGACTAACAGATGCATATAACAAAATAAAATTAAGTAAATGCATATAAAAAAACTGAAGTAAATGTATAGAACGAAAAAAAAAATGAGGTAAAAACAAATTTTCAATAATTTTTCAATACAGTAGTTTTTAAATTGCTTGTTTTCAAATTTTGTTTCATTTTTATGTATGTACTAATATACACTGTATGTGTGCGAATGTGTGCTTGTTCGGCATAGCCATATATATTAATTAAATAAATCTGATTTGAAAATGCATGCACTAACGCGCTATTCTCGTAATTTGAAAAACACTAAAGTATTGTCTGAGAAAAATATTTATAAAGAAAATTAAATTTCGTCTCCTTACTCGGTGCTGTGTAAAAAATTTAAAAAAGCTTATTAATTTTTTTCTTCTTTATTAAAAACAAATTAGTTTCTTTTTATCTATATAAGAAAGGTAAAAAAATCTTGCTGTCAGAATGGAAATTCTTAAAAATATAAAACTCGTCTTTTTCGAACAAAAGTTTCTGAGAAATTTCTCTAGGTCAGCAGGTAGTAACAGGACCACTGACTGCTTTGTTTGAAAAACCAGATGAAGTGGATGATTTTACCCCCCAAAAGGTTTTCTTTAACAAAGCAGATGCGGTTCAAATGGCTTTGCTGAGAAGCGTTCGTATTTGAATAGCTTGAAGCTTGAAAGCTTGAGTTGGAAGACTTATTGTTCCCGAAGCAATCAGTCAGACAGCAATAAAATTTGTTATAGATATTTCTCTCTCTCTCTCTCTCTGCGAGTTCTTGAAATCTTGGAATGGGTGAAAGTTTATTTTGTTTTACATATATAAGGAAACTGCATGTAAAGCAAAATAATTCAAGGCACCCATTGTATGTTAATCATTGTACGCCCCCTTAGCTCTTCGGTTGGGTATTAAGAAAAGAAATTCCTATACCGCTTTTGTATTACTTGTATAGTGAAAGATTTGAAAAAAATAGCTTCATATGAAAAGTTTTTCTCCGATGAACGAATACAGCTGAAACATGTTTCTGTCTTCAAGTATATCCACAAAACATGAAACAGTATTGTACTCTTTTGTATTCTATTGCATTTTTATATTACTTCGTGGTAAATTTTTTGATTCTTAAATTTCTCTCTCTCTTTTCTTATACACAAGTACTCTTTCAAATATGGCTGACCTATGAACCTAAATTTTTATATTATAACATTTTATATAAAAATTAGCCGTAATCATTAGACACAGCTTTGTGTATATTATATTCTTGAATACATGCCTACAATTAATACTAAGAATACTATTGATAAAATTCGTGATATAATTATTAATGAAAATACTGTTTAAGCTAAAAACCGATTTGAATCTTTTTTCCATTATAGGGTAACATGAGCCAAACAATTTTCGTTAGAAATATACAATTATGCTAACTTGACACATCAGATAGAAAATATTTTATCGTCATCATCGGCTAGGATAAAAGTTTTTACGCTTAAGATTTTGGATTATGATAAAGCACACAGGACCTATTTGTCCTAAGGGAAAGGAAGTCTCCAGGGTAAATTTTTTTTTTTTTTTTTTTTTTTTTATGTGGGAAACAAACTGTTAATTCACAATCAATTGTACTTATGAAAAACCCCTAAGCCTCCCATGCAGCTGCTAGAATTTACCGTACTCAGCTATCTTACCACTTGGACACTAGTTGGCTTTCTGAACTTACGCAATATCTATCTGAATTTGAATATTTGCACAACAAACGAGCAAAATAAAATGACACATTGTAAGTAGTACATTTTACTAAAATCAAACTTTCTTTGAAAAAGGAAAATTAATTGTAAAGAATAAGATGGATGCATTTAATTAAACGGCGGGCAATAACAGCGCTGATCATATGTTTCGTATAGGAAATCATTTTCTTCGTGTTATCGTATAACGGAAAATATCCACACATTATATTTTCCAGTTTTTAAGAAGTTATGGGTTATCTACTTTAAGAGAACACCTTCGTGGGCAATTTTCTAAATAAAATTGGCTTGAATTCACGTTACGCATTGGGAAAATCATAAAGACCACAAGCAGCTAAACTGTTCGGTTGCCAACAACAAACTACCAACATCCAGCAATCTTATTCACTCAACTATAGTGAACTTAAACTAATGTTTGTATATTATTAGTAATATTAAAATAACGAAAATATTTATTCTAATAAAAATTTTTGTTTGAATATCCTCCCTAGTAAGGTATTTCCTTTGGTTGGAGATTTGTCAACAATAAATGCTATGTTCAAACAAGACATTTATTTAGAGCATAATGCTTCAAAAATGTATGCTGGGATCCCCAAAAAAAGAATATCGCCGGAAAATATATCTCCGAAAAAATATTTAATTATTCATATTCTTATGATTAATTATTAAATAATTAATAACTTTTATAATTATTAAATGAAATGCTTATTTATACTTTACCAAATGTGCAGCAACACTCTTTCTTTACAAAAATACCATATTGAATAAATTATATTGTAAGCTAATAAATAAGTAACAACATTGCTTTGTTAAGATACAATAACAAGTCGAACAAACATTAAATTGGAAGTCAAAGAACAAAAATCAGCGTTATATTTTCAAATTTTCACAATCTAATTTTCATTATATCTTGTCTCGTTCATTTGCGCTTTTGCAGCTGAAGATGATGGTTCGGTAAAACCATTGAAACTAGTCCTGTGAAAATTTCAAAATATAACGCAGACTTTAGTCCTGTGAAAATTTGAAAATATAACGCTGATTTTTGTTCTTTGACTTCCAAATTAATAGCTTTGTTTGTTATTAATATGTCTCATCTTTCCTATTTCAGATAAAATTTACTAGTGTTTCTTGGACAGGAAAGCAAGAATTTTTAATTTGAATTTAATTGAAGAATATAGGAAAATGCTGAAGGTTTTAAAGATTTTTAATTAATGACAAAAATACAGAAAATCGGAAATAATACGAAATGTTTCAGCAATATCTCAGAAGGAATGAAAATTGCACCAGATATTTGTCAGAATATAATTTTAGTGATAGCAGTTTAATCAGTCTGCATTGAAATTCCAGTGGTAATCAGTGACATACAGATTTAGGTTACTTATGTTAAAAATGCGTAATAATTTAAAATTTAACCGGGTAAATTTTAAAACCAATTTATTTGAAAACTATCAGCTTCGCTGCGAGCCTTCGTCTGGCTTTTAAATGTACCGGAAAAATGGCTGAAGGGAACTCCAAACGTTAAATTTAAAAACTGCGTAGGATTTCACTCTGCAGAACAACTTCATAAAAAAGTTATTACGTATAACAAAATTAGAATGAAATAAGCAATATCCCTTAATACAAATATTAATTATCCTAATAAATAAATTAACCAAATTCCCTTTGCAAAATCTTAAGAACTCAAATGGTATAAAGGAGGTTAAGAACTTTGTTTCCTAAAAAAAACAGTCAAAGAGCAATAAATAAAATTAAGGAATGCAAAAAACAAAAAATTCTGAAAAGCAAAGTATAATTAATGATATTTTATCTTATGTTTTCAAGGGAAAAAATTACAATGAAATAAGCTATATCTCTTAATACAAATATTAATTATCCTAATTAAAAAATTAACCAACTTTCCGTAGAAGAACAAAAATCATGCAAAACTTTTCAGTATCTTATAAACAGTGAAATAAGCAAAAAATAACATGAAAGCAACTCAAAAAACAAAATTCTGCACAGAATTTTACTCCACAGAACAACTTTATCAAAAAAAAAAAAAAAAAAAAAAAAAAAAAATCAATAAAAATATATTTATATAAAAATGACAATGAAATGTGCCAATCTCTTAAAAACAGTGACATAAGAAATACGATGAAAAATTGTTGCCAAACCCATATTTCTAAAAAAATGAAACTATTCAAAATGATGCAATTTCATCAAAAGTCTATTAACAACAATAAGACAGGAAAATTGTTGCCAAAATCACATTTTTAAAGATGTGAGATGTGAGAAATGTACTCGGAAGCTTCATTTAAAAAATCTTTTAAAAATACAAAATATTATCATTTTTCCAAAATTCTTTTTGTAAAAGCATTCGCAAGGAGGAAAGTTTAACGTGTCCAAAAATCAAAGAAAAATAAACTGTACATTTTTAAAAATAAACTTTTTTAGAAAAATCCCATTGAAAAAGTGTTGAGCTCCCTTTGTTAAATAAATTCGTATTTAATCGATTTATTGAAACACGAAATTTATTTTAAGTTCGTAAAATAGCTAAGTGCCTACGTTTCATGACGATGGGAAAATGGAGTGTGTAGAGTAAAATCTCGCTTTCCTATAGCCCATTATGTTTCAAAATGACACGATTTCGTCACAAAACATGAAATAAAAAAAATTCGAATTCGAAAAAATCGCTTCGAAGTGCACTGGCTCTTGTGTAGATGTATCTATGTACCAAATTTCGTAGCCGTGGATCTATTAGCTTACGCGCAGCGCGAACGAAAGGCGCACACACACAGACAGAATCTTTCTTTTATTATATGTAGAGATAAGATTGTTTAAGGGAAGGAAACTTTCAAGTTTCGCAGCTGTAGCCTGCGGCATTAAGACGATCATCACGGAGAGTTTAGCCTTTTGCAATTCTCTTGACAGCTCACAGCTACCGAACAATATCTAGTAATCAATGTCACTTAGCGGAATCATTAAAGTAAAATTCTGGGAGGGATGGGAAATAACAAAAGAACTGCTTGACAATTTTCAGAGGTTTAGGGTTATTTTTGCAACATTTTACGGGAAGTTGGGTCCAAAACTAGCAACAGTTTTAAAAGAATTCGCAGAAAATCACTCGACAGGCTCAGGGTTAATTGGAAAACTTTACCTTTGTTTTGCGATATCCGAAAACCTTTAAATTAGTGGCTATTATCATCAAATTTAGCTACCCTTCAATATACATATTTGGCTATGCATCATGAGCTTGACAACTAACGACAAGCTGTTCCGTTAAATTTTATCTTGCTTCCATCACACACTGAGACAATCAGACAAGCTAACAAGTCCGTCATCAGGAATGATCTATAATCCGGACCTCAAAGCTTCAAGCTTTTTTTGTATGCTTTACACATGCACATAATGCGTTTACGCATGCGCATTTAGCACAAAAGACGAAACAACTTAAACAATTTACATTGAAAGAAATTTTGGTAAAAGTATAGTTTAGGGTACCCCTAGGTGAAGCTTGGCGATACATGGATACCGATTTTGTGCAATTCTTTGACTCGTTTTTTTTGGCTTGCGATTTTTGCCCCAAAAATCCCCGCTACACAAAGGCAAAATAACAAGACAAACAATTGCACAAACTTGGTATCCATGTACACATCGACTTATTTTCACTTAAAAAAATTCCCCGAATTGCACAAAAATGGCATAGTGCAGTCCTTTGACTTTATCCATGTACACATCGACCTATTTTCACTTTATGCACACTCTTTTAACTTTATCTATGTACACGTCAACCTATTTTCACTTTATGCACACTCTTTTAACTTTATCCATGTACACATCGACCTATTTTCACTTTAAAAAAATCTCAGAATTGCGCACTCCCTTTACTTTGTCCACGTACACATCGATATATTTTCACTTAAAAAGTCAAAGGAGCACCAAATTCTACAATATAGGTAAACAAAAATACATAATCTCAATAAAATACATTTTAAACCAAACAATAAAATAACATAAAAAAGGAAAAACATGTTATACATTTAAGCACTACCAAAAGCAAATATCCACTTACCATGATTTTCGAATTTGCTTCGTACATTCAGAGCCACATAAAAATCAAAATATCAATCATACTCAAATGACTTTTTTCAAACCAGGTACTCTTTCTGATCGAACACTTTACATAGTGAACATCTGAACCTTTCTTCCTACAAACCCATTCAAATCCATCTAAACGGTTTTTACGGTCGACTAGATGCATATCCTTCCTACATACAGGACACTTATAATGGCTACTAAGTAAATCTTCATTTACACACCAGTCAATTAAAGCTCTTTTCACCTTTCACTCCAAATCGTACAGAAACTTCAAATTACAAATTAATCTTACTACATTCGGCCATTCTACTGTCTAAAGAATCAAACCAACATACACCACAAAAACGCTTACAAAACATCCCATGATTCAAAATTTCCCAGAATCATGCACCCGATTACGTCACAATAGGGTTTCCATAGCATTCAACCACTCAGGCTACCATAAATAAAACAACAGGTTGGCGATAAATGAAACAACAACTTCGCTATAATACAAGGGATACCTTAAAGTCTACTCTACCCAAAATGTTTAATAAAGTAAACAAATAAATATTAAGCTTTTTTTTTTTTTGTAAATTTTAGATTTTTTGTAATGCTCTTTGGATCGCACGTAATGCGTTTACACATGCGCGTTTAGCACAAAAAACAAAGCAAACAACTCACATTGAAAGAAATGTTTAATAAAGTAAACAAATAAATATTAAGCTTTTTTTTTTTGTAAATTTTGAAACCCTTTAGATAATAATTGATCTCTATTTCATAAATTACGGTTTAATATTTTTAATTGTATAATTTCTGCATGCCATCTTACCAGATTTAAATCTATGATCTATAATCCGGAAAAACCCCTAATCCGGAATCGCCAAAGTCCCGACTAGTCCGGATTACAGACTTCGTATTGCAGTTAGTTATTTATTATAGTTATGTCTATTTCTTGCACATTCTTAAGGCTTATTAGAGTTCTGAATAAATAAATTCCCACATATTCTTAAGCCTTATTAAGGACCAGCATTAGATACCTTCCATGCCTATCTCTGTGGGTCCTAAATTCTGCGACTGGGTACGGCCATACGAGCCCTGGCACTGGTTCTGAGTTTATGTGAATAATAAATCAGTTATTCTTGATTCAAATAGCCCTAAATGCAATCTTTCGATCTATGAGTATCATCAGCAAAATCTATTTTTAGCATATGGAAAAAAAATTTTGGTAAATTTTTCCTCGTCAACATTTTTTAGCGCATTTAACTTAAATCTGTAATCATCGCCAAGCGTAATGTCAATATGAAATGTCACCATACTCCTTTATTACTAACATAAAAAAAATTGTTTAGGCATCGCTACATACGTCATTACTCAAGTTGTCATGTTTTGATAAACATGCGGTGTTGAAAGGAAAATATAATAAATTAAGATTCGCCAGGTTGGCATCACATCAACGATGTATTTATGTGGAATGTTTCGGTTTGAGATGTGTGCCAAGCAGATACGCAGCAACGGAGTCCAATTGCTGATCGTACAAATTTATGCTAAAATGATTATTTCTTCAATAAGAAGGTACAGTCAAAAGTCGTTAATCCGGACTCATCGGGACTTCGGCGATTCCGGTCCCAACATTAACTGAAATCGATAATTAGATAATTTTAGCTTATATCGTCCGTTATACATAAAACGCGCACGCGAAAATGTATTCTGCGCTTGCGCACACTCATACACGCGGTTGTAAAAGGTCTTACGCGCATGCATAAACGCCTATGCGCATGTGTCAACGCGGCGCACGCGCAGAAAGTTTTTAGCTTTGAGGTCCGGATTATAGATCATTCCGAATTAACGACTTTTGACTGTATTTTATTTAGTGCCGAAGTGAAATTAAGAATCGGGACTCTCCAGATGTTTTATTATGCATGGAGGGGGGGGATCAAACACGCATGCAAAAAAAAACTACAAGAAAAACATTGAATGGTGGTTTTGAGGTCCAGATTTTAAATTATTCTGGATAATGTACGTCCGGATTGCAGACTTTGTACTGTATAAATGTTATTTGAAATTTTTGTTTGAGTTTTCCTATTTTGTGTAAGTAATATGTAGATGTAATCCTTAATTTTTTTTATATTTTGACTTTGATCGCGATTTTTGTTATTTTATATAAATTAAGTAAAATAATCTACCCCTTTCTTTTGACAAAAATTCGAAAAATGGTTAAAACCAGTTTTTTGGAAATACTGAATTTGAAAACCAGTTTTTCAAAAAAGTCTATTTTTGTATAAACCCTAGTCCAGAGATTCTGAACCAGTGGCATGCATACCACTGGTGATATGCAAGAGAAAAATAGGTGGTACGAAAAGAAACAAAGTATTTTTAACTATTAAATTCAAAAATCTCGTGAAGGAAAAAAAAACATGACAGAAATTTCCTCTCATCGAACTCTAACAGAAGATTTACAAAATAACACATTTGTTAACTTTTGGCTAAACCCCGAAAAGGATTTTAAAGGCGTTTCACATTAAGCTATTTTTTTTTTCCTTTTTGCAGAACATACTTGTGTGAACGAGAATTTTCTTCCACGTTTTATTTTAAAAAGAAATACAGAACAAAATTAAGTGGATCCTAGTTTAAAGTGAAATAAGAACGGATAGAAAGTAACTGATCTTTCCTTAACAGGCTCAAATTTCACACTAAATTTTAGAATTAAAGTATTATAACTTAGATTTTGATAATTAAAATGGTAACTAATTTTTAATCTAATATTTTTTTATGTGTGCATATTTAATACAAATAGCCAATAGGTTGTACAAATGACAATATATATATATATATTAATGTTTCTATAAAGAAATGGAAAAAATAATCATTGTAAAATGTAGTGGTGATACTAAAGTTTTTCAGTTTTCGACTAGATGGTATGCATATGTCAAAAGGTTGAGAACCGCTGTCCTAGACAAAACATCGCTTGACATTAGCCATGACATGCTTTCAGCCTTTGCATGGTTGTAGAGAGGGGTTAACATTCTTGTTATCCGATCTAAATAGTAAGTGAAGCTCCACATGTATTTGTGGAGTGGGATAGTGCCATGACCTTGTAATGTTGCTTATACTACTTTTCTTTTGTTGGCATAGCAGCAGGGAAGAGAGAAAGAATTAGATTCCAAAGACCTTAATTTAGCAAATTTCTAAATCAAGTTCTTCCTTAACTGTCTAACTGGGAACTACACTTTGGAAATGCTACTTACGTTTTATCCCATCAACCATCGAACGCTGGTTACTATTGAAACATGAATTTTGGCAGAGATCCCGCTAAAGTTGCTCCAGTCTTTGCTACGGACTTCTGAAGGAACTAATGCCTTTTTATCTTACAATCAATCAGTATTACACTCCCTTTTTTTATGCCTTTGTAGACTTCTACTACTTTGTTAAGTTCTCGGATTTTACCAGAAGCTGTGTTTAGAATCTACATCTTTTACAACTAGGTCTTCCCAAATTATTAAAGTTTACTTCTATTTTATTAGCTAAAGACTTTCCTTACAGTTATTCTTTTATAACAGCTAGTTTTAAATGATTACTGAGGGCATATACATTTACTTACAGTACTGAGAGACTGCACATTAACCCTTTACAGTCATATGCCTACTATCAGCCACCAAAGTTTTTTTTTTTTTTTTTTTTTTCTTTCTTTTAAACCATTCCAGTCATATGTCTGCACTAGAGCAATTAACCATACTGATCTTATATTATAAATAGTCAACATGCTTCATAACCTTTCATATTATGTATTACTGTTCATTCAAAAAAAATTAATTCCAACCAGGCACTTTCCTTTCTCTTTTTCCTTTATTTTCAATCAGTTATCTTTTCTCCTTTTCTACCCTGCATTTCCCCCCCTTTTTTTTTCAGGACATCACAATGGCAGTTATAGCATTAGCAATATGATAAAATATATCCTTCTTTAAAGTCATAAAATGCACTGTCTTATATCAACAGAAATTTATTTTTAAGATCTCATATAAATTCCTTAAATTCTCATCCAAAATAGCCAAAATGAAATATATTTTACAAATATGGAAGTCTCTTCCAAATCTTTTTAAGAATTTAACTTACATAAAGAGAGTTATAAAAATGATGAGGAAATTTCAGTGAAATGCAATTTCAATTTTCTTTTATATTAAAATGCACCTAAATATATCGTCACAGTTCTTGATTAATTGTATGAAAATTATTACACATTAGTAATCAAATATCTGGAAACTTCTGCATAATCATTAAAATTTAAAACAATCTACGGCTTTCCTAACTAAAGCAAAATATTTAGATTACAAAGTATAACTTTAATTTTTAGAATCAGTGTGCATATATAATAGAAAAAATTAGTTAAGGGATTAAATTTTCGTAGAAAAACTTGTTAATAATAATTTTTTTTTCCATTAACAATTATTACCTCATATAATTCAAAATTTTGTTTCTGCGGTATAATAACAGGGATATTCTTATAACACTAGTCTAGTGACTGTCATTTAGGAAATTTTATATCATAAAATATCACATCAAAAAGATAGAAGAGTAATTATAATTTGAGAGAAATTGTCCCACAAAAGACTAGGATTGAAAAATAGCAAAGAATGAGCACAATAAATAAAAAACATTCCGTCACAGATGCAATTACTAAGTGTCCCCAAAAAAGAAATTAGCCAACAGAAACCTAAAATATAGTAATAAAATAGGTAAGTAATAACAATGTTTTTACTTTTGCTTGGTTTTGGGATCAAGAACATATTTCTCTGGCTCAGGTATATAATGCACAGGAGCAGGAGGCAACTTAAGAGAATCTAAATATTTTTTATATACCAGCGGTAAGCGTGCTTTAACACTATGTGGGGAAGGCTTAAGCTCTTTAACATTGTAAAATTTAAACATTTTAGTTAAAACTTGATCACAGAGTACAGTCGCAAGTTTTAAAATATTTTTTCAAGCCCGTTGCCAACAAGAAATAAAGTCAAAAGACAAATCAAGGCCAACTTATACTGAAGGCCTGCCAGTGTGAAAATATTCTTTTGTGTTTTCGGTGGCTTGCGTGATATTCCTACTGACCGCAAGATGACAATTCAGCTACAATTTGCGATGTTTACGAAGATCGCAAATGTAGCAAAAACGAATTCTGTCTTGTTATATTCAAAGCTTAAAAAAAAATTAATCCGTAGTAGTCAGAAATTGTTGATTTCTTCTTAATAGAAATATTTTTAATTAGAAGGAAAGCATGAAATTTTAAGCCATCCCACCTTTTTTTAATACATAAACACCAGCTATTTGATCTCGATTATAATTTCAGCTTTCTTCTATATATGCGCTATTCTGAATTGTACGCATTACATATGCTCTGAATTACCTTTAAATTTAGGTAACTCAGAACATACACCTTTTTTTTTTTAATTATTTATATAGTAAGAATTTCTATCGGCTGTCCTGAGTTTAGTAGCCCCTATCACAGATGTAGTTAACATATTAATAATACACCGCAATCTAAAATTTGAATATCTGTTTCCACGACATAAGAGTAAAATTATTGGATATTGTTCTGAGATCCAACGCCAAAAAGGGTCTCCCCTTATTATGGTAGACTTACAGCTTATTATGATAGACCAGGGGCCGTATCCTCCTTGCGTGCGACGAGATCTCGATACGAGAGTGACGTCACATATGACGGGTTTTTCGTGCGGAGAGACAATTTGCAATCCTCGAGTACCGATCGAAACCATTTCGTGCGGCGTAGCGATCGTCTGGTTTTCGGCTGCTTATATGCAACCGTTTAAAAATCTTGCGATCGAAAAGTAATGGCGTCGGATGAATGTTTAGCAATGTATCTTTTAAATTGAATACATCATCGTAATTCAATTCAAAGAAGAATGTTCCGAAGCATACTGGATACGTTTGCATTATCTGTTAAGCAGTTTATAAAGTTATTTAGGGGAGATAAACAGTAGTATTCTGTTCTGAATTAACAGCTTTTGTTCGAAGGACTCTTACATTTTACTAGATTGCCGCCTGAGCTAAGAGTAAGTTACTTATTTGAATTAAAATTGTAAATAACTTAATCAATTATTCTATAATTTATGTTTATATATTCTACATGTGTCGTGATTTCTGGTTTTCTGATCAATTTCAGTTGTAGAAACATTTTTTATGAATTCGTCTATACTTAACGAATAATTTTCTGCTTAATATTTTTTATGTATCACCTGAAACATTCGAAAAATTAAATTGGAATTAAGTTCCGAATTATATAATAGTAAACAGAGAAGAATATGTTAGTTTTCATAATAAATTACATCTTTGGTGCATAACATTCTCATTTGTGTTTTGTTGTCAAAAATCAGGATCTGAAAAAAGTTAGTTAAAAGTTAGTTTAAAAACTAGTTGGATTCGGAACTACTCTGATATGCGCCCTCAAGTCGCCAAATATTTTTGGAGAGAAACTTTACGTTGCCATATTACTATCTAAATTTTTTGTCTACATTTCGAACTTTAAGCCTAAAATGTCTCCAAAAACACGGTTTTCGCACATGCAAAAACTACGTTCTGAACACACGATTTAAGCTAAAAATCCGAAACAAAAACAAAAAATTTAGATAGCAAAAACGTAAAGTTTCTAACCAAAAATATTTGGCAAGAATCCATGTACACAGCGACATGTTTTAACTTAAAAAAACATCTACGAATGGCACACTGTAGGCAACGAACGAATCTACGAACTACGCACACCTCGCTTTAATAAATTAACATAACAACAATAAATTTCAAAGAATACCATGTACACAGAGTTCTGTTTCAACTTTAAAAAACATCTACGAATTGCACAATCTACACTAAAAACAAATCAAGAATATAAATAAAAATAAATTTCAGACAATTCAAAAAACAACAATAAAAACGGAAATTCATACAAAAAACAATGAATATAACATTCTACAATATAAAAACAATAAAATAAAATGCACTTACCATAATGAAAGCTTCTTTTAAAAGCAGAAATATCTTTCCCCCCTATCTTCTCAGATACAGAGCATGCAAAGTCCAAAATACATTCGTTAATAAAATTTCGCCAGTCACACAACGTCTGTGAAGAAAACTTCCACGATTTTGCTATATCACATGCCTTCCTACGATTCAAAATTTCGAAAGTAACAATAAAAACTTCCTCCAACGTTAACTTGCTACACGAAAACCAAGATCCAAACCTTAAACTCCTCTGACACCCACATACTCTATTAGCAACAATTTTACTGCAAACCCACACAAGTCTATCAGAAACACCATTTTTCGTCCGAGTTCCCATATCAGCTCCGCATTTCGGACACGTCAAACTCCGTTTTAAAAGTCCGACTCCCACAGAAATTCTAAAAATACACTACGATCCCCATAAATACATCCGTGAACAAAAGACTCGTTAACAACTACAACATCGTACCTTTTCATACTAAATTTACTCTGCACATAATTTAAAATACGCAGCTGAAACCTTCCCACCACGTCTGTCTTTTATCGCAACACAGGCCATTTCAAAAACACACGCGACACGAACCAACTAGCAATTAAGAAACTACTCCACCAAAAGACTTTTCGACGTCGACATGGTTGCCACACAACACGCAATCGCGCCAAAAACCAGCGCAAAACACATATCGTCACATTTGGTGAAATTAGGGCGTTTATCAGAGTTGTACCTTGGATTCATTTGCAGTAATATTTAAAAACGAATTACAGTGTTTGTTGGGATTTTAGATTTTGATATTATTCTTGAAGTCATCTGTTAATATTTTATCTAATTATAGTGCTTAAAAATTCATGTGAAAAGGGATTGTAATTCTTTACCTATTGATGTAAAATACCCTTTTTCTTCTTATGAAGGATATGTTATGAAATTGTTAGAAAAAAGAGTATTCTTTTCTCCATTTTACTTTACTAGTATATTATTATGCTATTTTAGAAGCATCATGTGAAAATATTGCAAGTTTCTCATGTGATAGATTAATACAGTTTATAAAACCAATTAGTAGGTGTCAGTAGGTCATTTTAATATCTTTTGGATCTTGATTTTGGACACCACAAATGAGAAGGTTATGTTAATTTTATGAGATTGTACTCATAATTGTTACATATATGTAAAACTATAAAACTGTGTATTGAGAATTTTCTGAAGTAGGTTTAGTTTTGAATAATAACTCAGCTTTCATAATGTTATAAACATGTATCTTTCCATAAATTTGAAATAAGATTTGTATAATGCTTATGTAATTTATTTTCTTAGTAAATCCAAGGATTTTAATTAACACTCTTCAATAATTTTATATTGTAGAATATTATTTTATATTAAGTAGATTATTATCATTTATCTAATAAGTTTCAAAGCATTTAAAAGTTATCAAACATATGTATTTCTATAATCCTGATAAACATTATATTTCCTGTTATTGATAGCATATAGTTCCTTTATTCTTGTTTAAGCCTTTAAATAAGATCCTTATGTACGACAGTAATATTTTGCAGGTTTCTGATTATAATATGAAGATCTTGGCAATAAATGCAAAATGTTCTTGTGTTTATGACACGTTCATATGGAGACAGTGCAGTTCATAACTTCTTGGCACTGCAGGGAGGGACAAACTATTGGCTTATAGATATGTGCCCAAAATTTTATAATAAAATTATTTAAGGAAGGAAATAAGCACATTTTGTCAAACATATTTGTACTCTGAGAAATTAAATGAAGCGCAAATAAGTATTTTTCAGGGACAGGGGAAGAAACTGAACGTCAGTTATCAATACTTCCTCAATTCTTGTAATCCTGAAATAAGATTTTTCGGTACTCTTCTGTAATCGGAACTGGATTCAGAAATGAGTGTATATGTATATTATATGTACACTGCTCAAAAAAAAAAAAAAAAAAAAAAAAAAAAAAAAAAGGGACAGTCCTATATCTCCCGATCTACTGGGCCGATTGACAAAATTCAAATTGCAATCTTCATGTCTCGAAAGCGCAACTTAGGATATATATTAGATTTATATATAGCACTATTCTAACATAGGTATTTTGACACAAAATCGTACTTTTTCTGAAATAACATGCCAATTTTTTCCATATTTCGATTCTACGTCTCAAATTATGCCAGAATACCAAGTTTTGTAAAAATCGTACGAGTAGTTTTTAAAATATTAGCTCTCAAAATTTTAGCTCCTCAATGTTAATTGAATTTGGCAAATATTTATTAATATCTCTTTTTTTTATTAAACTTTTTTGATTTTTTTCTCTCACATTTCGAAATTTAGGTTCATTCCAAATAAAATTTACCCATTTTTTGTGTTTTATTTTTTAAATTTCTATTTTTAAATAATTTTTATAAATTTTTCGAAAAATATTTTGAATTATAACCTATAAAATTTTTACCATCATCTTAAAGTAGGTGTATTTTTAAGCATATCTGCAAAAAATTAGACTTTTTAATTCAAAATTTTCTAAGATATACATGAATTTACATATTTTCGAGTTTTGAAATTTGGCATCTTTTTTATTGAGCGATAATAACGCCAAATGTGGTCTATGGATTTTTGTTACAGTGAATTGTCACAGCTATTTTTAACCTTAAATTTCAAGTAAAATTTTACGGAGAATTAATTATATGACATTTTTTCCCTCAATGATGCGTAATAAATATTTATTAATACTATATGAAAAGCTATTTTTTTAATTATAGATGATATTATTCAAATTTTTAACTATTTTTTAAAAATTTCTCTTTATCTTCCTTTTTTTCAAAAAATAAGAGTAAATTTTTACCTTCGGCGTTTTATCGTCTGCTACTTTACTTCGTTTAAATCGAATTGTCTAAAACTGAGAATTTTCGTTTGATATTTATTTGAATTTTATGACATTAACTGCATAATTTATTTCTAAACAAACTGTTGCTTTTCAAGTGGCTGAAAGAGCGGCTGATACTATCATCCACATCTTTAAAGCACAGTATATTTTTATAGAAACATAATATTAAGAATAATTATTTTTATAAAAGTCAAATTATGATATAAACCCTTAGCCTGTCGAGTGATTATCTGCGAATCTCTTCAAAACTGTCGCTAGTTTTGGACCGAACTTCCCGTAAAATGTCGCGAAAATAACCCTAAACCTCTGAAATTGTCAAGCAGTTCTTTTGTTATTTCCCATCCCTCCCAGAATTTTACTTCAATGATTCCGCTAAGTGAGATTGATTGCTATATATTGTTCGGTAGCTGGGAGCTCTCAAGAGAATTGCAAAAGGCTAGACTCTCCGTGATGATCGTCTTAATGCCGCAAGCTACAGCTGCGAAACTCGAAAGTTTCCTTCCCTTAAACAATCTTATCTCTACATATCTTCTCTACATATAATAAGAGAAAGAGTCTGTCTGTGTGTGTGCGCCTTTCGTTCGCGCTGCGCGTAAGCTAATAGACCCACGGCTACGAAATTTGGTACATAGATACATCTACACAAGAGCCAGTGCACTTCGAAGCGATTTTTTCGAATTCGAATTTTTTTTATTTCATGTTTTGTGACGAAATCGTGTCATTTTGAAACATAATGGGCTATAGGAAAGCGAGATTTTACTCTACACACTCCATTTTCCCATCGTCATGAAACGTAGGCACTTAGCTATTTTACGAACTTAAAATAAATTTCGTGTTTCAATAAATCGATTAAATACGAATTTATTTAACAAAGGGAGCTCAACACTTTTTCAATGGGATTTTTCTAAAAAAGTTTATTTTTAAAAATGTACAGTTTATTTTTCTTTGATTTTTGGACACGTTAAACTTTCCTCCTTGCGAATGCTTTTACAAAAAGAATTTTGGAAAAATGATAATATTTTGTATTTTTAAAAGATTTTTTAAATGAAGCTTCCGAGTACATTTCTCACATCTCACATCTTTAAAAATGTGATTTTGGCAACAATTTTCCTGTCTTATTGTTGTTGATAGATTTTTGATGAAATCGCATCATTTTGAATAGTTTCATTCTTTTAGAAATATGGGTTTGGCAACAATTTTTCATCGTATTTCTTATGTCACTCTTTTTAAGAGATTGGCATATTTCATTGTCATTTTTATATAAATATAATATATTTTTATTGATTTTTTTTTTGATAAAGTTGTTCTGTGGAGTAAAATTCTGCGCGGAATTTTATGTTTTTTGAGTAGCTTTCATGTCATTTTTTTGCTTATTTCACTGTTTATAAGATATTGAAAAGTTTTGCATGATTTTTGTTCTTCTACGGAAAGTTGGTTAATTTTTTAATTAGGATAATTAATATTTGTATTAAGAGATATAGCTTATTTCATTGTAATTTTTTCCCTTGAAAACATAAGATAAAATATCATTAATTATACTTTGCTTTTCAGAATTTTTTGTTTTTTGCATTCCTTTATTTTATTTATTGCTCATTTCACTGTTTTTAAGATATTGAAAAGTTTTGGCTGATTTTTTTAGGAAACAAAGTTATTAACCTCCTTTATACCATTTGAGTTCTTAAGATTTTGCAAAGGGAATTTGGTTATTTTATTTATTAGGATAATTAATATTTGTATTAAGGGACATTGCTTATTTCATTCTAATTTTGTTATACGTAATAACTTTTTTTATGAAGTTGTTCTGCAGAGTAAAATCCTACGCAGTTTTTAAATTTAACGTTTGGAGTTCCCTTCAGCCATTTTCCCGGTACATTTAAAAGCCAGACGAAGGCTCGCAGCGAAGCTGATAGTTTTCAAATAAATTGGTTTTAAAATTTACCCGGTTAAATATTAAATTATTACGCATTTTTAACCTAAGTAACCTAAATCTGTATGTCACTGATTACCACCGGAATTTCAATGCAGACTGATTAAACTGCTATCACTAAAATTATATTCTGACAAATATCTGGTGCAATTTTCATTCCTTCTGAGATATTGCTGAAACATTTCGTATTATTTCCGATTTTCTGTATTTTTGTCATTAATTAAAAATCTTTAAAACCTTCAGCATTTTCCTATATTCTTCAACTGCAGGCAACTAATAATTATTTTAAATAATTTCTTTCTTCCTTAATTATTACGTAGTTTTAAGAGAGTAATAAACGAAATATTTGGGTGTTTTTAAGGGTGACAATATTAATATTAAATTTGCATTTTACTTTTTCATATACATTCAAGATATTCAGAAAGGGAATTATAACATGAAACCGTTTTCAGTGTATCATAAATTTATGGATTCAAATTAAAAATTCTTGCTTTCCTGTCCAAGAAACACTAGTAAATTTTATCTGAAATAGGAAAGATGAGACATATTAATAACAAACAAAGCAATTAATTTGGAAGTCAAAGAACAAAAATCAGCGTTATATTTTCAAATTTTCACAGGAATAGTTTCGATTGTTTTACCGAACCATCATCTTCAGCTGCAAAAGCGCAAATGAACGAGATAAGATATAATGAAATTTAGATTGTGAAAATTTGAAAATATAACGCTGATTTTTGTTCTTTGACTTCCAATTTAATGTTTGTTCGGCTTGTTATTGTATCTTAATTAAACAAAGCAATGTTGTTACTTATTAGCTTACAATATAATTTATTCAATATGGTATTTTTGTAAAGAAAGAGTGTTGCTGTACATTTGGTAAAGCATAAATAAGCATTTCATTTAAGAATTATAAAAGTTATTGATTATTTAATAATTAATCATAAGAATATGAAAAATTAAATATTTTTTCGCAGATATATTTTCCGGTGATATTTTTTTTTAGGATCCCAGCATACATTTTTGAAGCATTATGCTCTAAATAAATGTCTTGTTTAAACATAGCATTTATTGTTGACAAATCTTCAACCAAAGGAAATACCTTACTAGGGAGGATATTCAAACAAAAATTTTTATTAGAATAAATATTTTCGTTATTTTAATACTACTAATAATATACAAACATTAGTTTAAGTTCACTATAGTTGAGTGAATAAGATTGCTGGATGTTGGTAGTTTGTTGTTGGCAACCGAACAGTTTAGCTGCTTGTGGTCTTTATGATTTTCCCGATGCGTAACGTGAATTCAAGCCAATTTTATTTAGAAAATTGCCCACGAAGGTGTTCTCTTAAAGCAGATAACCCATAACTTCTTAAAAACTGTAAAATATAATGTGTGGATATTTTCCGTTATACGATAACACGAAGAAAATGATTTCCTATACGAAACATATGATCAGCGCTGTTATTGCGCGCCGTTTAATTAAATGCATCCATCTTATTCCTTACAATTAATTTTCCTTTTTCAAAGAAAGTTTGATTTCAGTAAAATGTACTATTTACAATGTGTCATTTTATTTTGCTCGTTTTTTATGCAAATATTCAAATTCAGATAGGTATTGTGTAAGTTCAGAAAGCCAACTAGTGTCCAAGTGGTAAGATAGCTGAGTACGGTAAATTCTAGCAGCTGCATGGGAGGCTTAGGGGTTTTTCATAAGTACAATTGATTGTGAATTAACAGTTTGTTTCCCACATAAAAAAAAAAAAAAAAAAAAAAAAAAAAAAAAAATTTACCCTGGAGACTTCCTTTCCCTTAGGACAAATAGGTCCTGTGTGCTTTATCATAATCCAAAATCTTAAGCGTAAAAATCTTTTATCATAGCCGATGATGACGATAAAATATTTTCTATCCGATGTGTCAAGTTAGCATAATTGTATATTTCTAACGAAAATTGTTTGGCTCATGTTACCCTATGTTAAGTCGTTAAGACTATTTAACTGTAAGATTACGTCATTTTTTCTCTGGCGCCTTGCATGGCGCAGATGTTCATTACAGCAACCCTGTAAACGCTTACTCAGTTTTATTTTTTATTGCTGTTGTTGTTAGTAGTAAGTCATCGCTTGAAAGATGGCACGCATTTGATTAAAGTTGTCGAATAAAATATTTAGTACAGTCCACTTCTAGTTTATTTGAAATTGTTGTATAACAACGCACGCATCGCATGAACACTTTATGGCCCGCTGAGCCACAGGTAAAAGACATCGTTGCTAAAATTAACTTTTTAGAACATTTGTAATACTTTCGTTTGGTTGTATTACGCATAACTTCATATAGAGTGTTTGGAATGCTTTCGTTTTCGTGTGGATTACGCAATTAAGATTGGATACTGTGTCATCGTTCATTTCCGGTGTTGCTGTCGAGAAATCTGCAATCACGGTAAGTGATAAATTATTTATTTGTTCATGATGAGTGAATTGAAAGCAATTAAAGCTAACAAAAAAAGTTTAAAATGCAGTATCAGAAAGTTTGAAAATAAGGTAAATTCTACAGTGGATGAAGCAGATATTTCCTTATTGGAGTTATACGAATCAAAAATATTAGAATTTAAAAAGGAATTAAGTAACATTTTCGATTATTTATTTGCACATTGTGAAGAAAAGGACACTGACGAATTCATTAAGGAAAAGGAAAATGTAGTAGATAATCTCGATGAAATTCATTTGAAAATTAAAAGAAAAATTTCTGAGATCAGTTCTCAAAGGAATAGCTGTTCAAATGAAAACGGTTCGAGTAAAGACATAATTGTTTCGGATATAAAATTACCTAAATTGTCTCTTCCAATATTTAGTGGGAAAATCGAAGAATGGATTGAATTTGAGGATTTATTTTCCGCAGCTGTGCATAAAAATAGCAAATTAACTAATGCGCAAAAATTGCAATATTTAAAGAGTTCGTGTAAGGCAGACGCTTTAAATATTATTCAGTCCATTCCAATTTCAGATTCGAATTATGACGTAGCATGGAATCTGTTGGTTGATCGCTATTGCAACAAAAAAGATTTGATCAATTCTATCATAAAGAAATTAATTTCTATACCTCAAACGAGTGATTCTACTTCGTCACTTTTAAAATTTATCGATAAGGTGCATGAATGTTTACGATCCTTGGAAGCATTGGAGCAAAAGGTGGAAGAATTTTCAGACACGTTAATTGTTTATTTATTAGTTGAAAAGTTGGATAGAAATACTCGGTGTTGGTGGGAAAGGTCACTTAAAAAAGACGAGATAGGAACGGTTAAACAACTGACATGTTTTTTGAAGGAACACGCTTGCACCCTATCACATTACAAACCTCCGCATGGGGAATCGAAACGTTCATTTAATACCAAAGCTCTTACATCACTTTCGGAAAATTCAAAAAATTGTCCTTATTGTAAAGCTGATCATTTATTGTTGAAATGTGCGCAATTCTTAAATCTAACAGTCAAGAAACGATTGGAATTTGTAAAGACAAAAAAACTATGTTTCAATTGTTTATCTTCGGTCCACACGATCAAGGACTGTAAAAGTTCTAATACATGCAGAAAATGTCAGAAATTTCACAATTCGCTCTTACATTTTGATCGAAATGAAGAAAATTTCGATAAAGCAAATGGCACATCGAATCAAATCACAAACAAGACTAATAAATTAAGCAGTAATCTTTCTCCAAATGCTGATACATTTACTCCAATGGCAAGCAGCCAAAAGGTTAGTGACACTAATGAAACCAACCAAGCAAAGTCCATTAACGGTACTGCGCTGAATATTTCCAGTTCTTTTAATAAACAAGTTCTACTTTCAACTGCAATTATTTTCGTTAAGGGTAATGATGGAAAATTTATCTCGCTGAGAGCCTTGCTGGATTCCGGTTCTCAAAATAATTTCATTACTAAAGAAGGTGCTGAGTTATTGAATTTGAAGAAAAGAAAAATAAACGCTTCTATTTCAGGTATCAATGGTACAGTTATGGGTGTTAAGGAAAAAGCTATAGCAACCATCGCTAACGCTACTAGAGATTTTATTCGTACCTTACAATTTTTTGTTGTTCCAAAAATAACTCGCGTAACGCCTGCTAGATATATAAACATTCCTGATGTTAAGCAGTTGCAACTCATTGGTTTAGCTGATCCAGAGTTTTATAAACCTGGTCAAATACATGTTTTATTATCTAACGAAATATTTTTTGATTTACTGGGAACAAATAGAATAAATTTGCAAGACCTGATTCTCCATCAGTCAGTTTTTGGATACATCGTTAGCGGGTCAGTGCGCATGCCGCAGCAAGGCAGTGTTGATAATTTTTGTGGGTTTGTGGAAAATGGAGATAATTTATCTGACAACATGAGAAGGTTTTGGGAGATTGAAGGTATTAATGAAGCAAAAAAAGTGAAAAGTCAGGAAGAGGACTTTTGTGAACAGCACTTTCTTCGTACACACGCGAGGCAAGGTGATGGCAGATATGTAGTGGAAATGCCAATTAAGGAGGAAGGACTTAGCCTTTTAGGGGAATCGAGAGAAAACGCTAGCAAAAGACTGAATTATCTACTTAAACGCTTCACTCGCAATGAAACACTTATACGAAGATTTCATTAAGGAATATAATGAATTAGGCCATTCCGAAGAAATTTATGAAGGGGATAGCTCTAGTTTCTCATATTATCTTCCTCACCATGGGGTTTTCAGGCCCGAGAAACCTAGCACTAAACTTAGGGTAGTGTTCGATGCCACTGCTCCTACGACTACTGGAATTTCGTTAAACGATATTCTGCTGAATGGAGGGTTAGTTCAAGACGAACTATTTGATATTATTTGCAGATTTCGAACGCATAAAATTGCCTTCACAGCAGACATTGTAAAAATGTATCATCAGATTTTGATTAAAGAACATCAAAGAGATTTATTACGCATCTTATGGAAGAGTAGTGAAGAAGAACCAGTTAAGGTCTATAGACTGAAGACTATAACTTACGGTACTTCCAACGCACCATATCTAGCAACACGCACACTTAATCAATTAGCAGAAGACGAGAAAAACAATTTTTCGTTAGCAGCGCCAATAGTACAAAGGGATTTTTATGTCGATGACGTACTGACAGGAGCCCATACTCTAATAGAGGCTAAAGAATTACAGTCGCAATTGATTAACCTATTATCACGTGGAGGAATGCGTCTGCACAGATGGTGTGCTAATCATTCTGATCTTTTGCAGTTTCCGGATGGACAAGAGGAATATTCTTTCAGTAATTTCGATGACGATCAGAGCATCAAAACTTTAGGATTATTATGGAATCCAAAGATAGATTGTTTTTCGTACAAATCAACCATCAAGAAACCAACTACTTACACAAAGAGAACAGTGTTGTCTGATATTGCTCGCATTTATGATCCATTAGGACTGCTTGGTCCAGGGATAACAAAAGCAAAAATCTTCATCCAAAGACTTTGGTTATTGAAGCTTGATTGGAACGATCCGCTACCCGAAAGGATAATTAAGGATTGGCAACTTTTTATTGATTCAATGCAATCTATCAACAATTTGAAAGTCAGTAGATATGTTTTACAGGATAGTTTTTCTGATATACAAATTCATGGATTTTCAGATGCATCAGAACACGCATACGGAGTAGCCATCTATTTACGCTGTAGAAGTGACAATAATTTATCTTCACATTTGCTTTGCAGCAAGTCCAGAGTAGCTCCACTAAAACCGCTGACAGTACCTCGACTGGAACTCTGTGCAGCTGTACTGCTAGCACAGCTTGTTGCAAGGGTGGTGCCTTTATTGAAATTGGACATCAGCAAAATATGTCTGTGGTGTGACTCAACCATAGTGTTAGCATGGCTTCAGAATCCCCCGCATGTACTAAAAACTTTTGTTGCTAATCGAGTGTTGCAGATCCAAGAGCTAACACATACATGCCAGTGGAATTATGTGCGTTCAGAGGAGAACCCAGCAGACCTTATTTCCCGAGGACTGAGTTTTGACAAGCTGCATGATGCTGATCTGTGGTGGAAAGGTCCTCCATTCTTGAGTGAGGGTGTCATACCTAACAAGAACATTGACTTTGAACAATTAGAAAAAACAGAGACATTTTCTAATGAACTGAGAAAAAGAACTGACATTGCTTGTTTATGCACTTTGCCTTCAAAATTTATTGATAATGTCCTAGATATCACTAACAATTATTTAAAATTATTACGTATTGTTAGTTATATTTTCAGGTTCATTTGGAACTCTAGGTGTTCAAAACAGAAAGGAGCACAGAGAAGAACAGGAGGAGTAAGTTCAAAGGAGTTAAATGAGGCAGAATCCTTTTTAGTAAGAGAGGTTCAAAAATGTAGTTTTTATTCAGATTACAACTCCCTCGCACAAGGTAAACCCATTAATAATAAAAGTAATTTACTTTCTTTGAACCCTTTTTTGGATGCAAATAATGTAATGAGAGTAGGAGGCCGATTACAAGGGGCCAATGTAATGTTTTCACAAAAACATCAAATAATTTTGCCTGTTAAATGCAAACTAACTAAGCTGATTGCTGAGCATTATCATCAGAAATATTTACACGTAGGTTCGCAAGCATTATTGTGTTTTATGAGACAGAAATTTTGGCCATTACAAGGTAGGAATTTAACTAGAAAGATTACCCATGAATGTATAATTTGTAGTAAAAATAAACCAGTCACTATCGAACAAATTATGGGGTCATTACCTGCAGAGCGCGTAAATCCAAGCTCACCCTTTAATCATGTCGGCACCGATTTTTGCGGTCCATTTTTTATTAGATACAAGGGACAGAGGAAAGGAACTCTTCATAAGGTATATTTAGCTCTTTTCATTTGCCTTATAACAAAGGCAGTGCATCTCGAACTAGTGAGTGATCTCACCACTGACGCATTTATTGCCAACTTAAAGAGATTTATTGCTAGGCGCGGAAAATGCTCATTCATTTTCTCAGACAATGCAAAAAACTTCGTTGGCGCAAATGCCGAATTGCAAAGAATTAACAATTTAATTAGAAATCCTGACAAAAAATTAGCAGATTATTTAGGTGAAGAAGGAATAGTATGGAAGTTTATTCCCCCACGGACACCTAATTTTGGTGGACTATGGGAATCTGGAATAAAATCCATGAAATATCACTTAAAGCGGATTGTAGGTAATGCAAGGTTGACTTTCGAGGAGTTATTAACTGTAGTAACTCAGATAGAGTCTGTTTTAAATTCTCGCCCTATTACTCCCTTATCTTCCGATGTAAATGATTTAGAGGCATTAACACCAGGTCATTTTCTCATTGGAAGACCCTTGAATGCTATAGTAGGACCCGAATTAATTGATATACCTGAAAACAGACTCTCAAGATGGAAACGAACTACCAGATTTGTCCAGTTGATATGGAATTGTTGGCATAGGGACTATTTAAACACACTACAACAGCGTTCAAAATGGAAGGTAGAACAAACGAATATTAAAATAGGTATGCTAGTACTAGTTAAGGAGGATGAGCTTCCTGTCTGTAGATGGGTGTTAGGGCGCATTACAAGAATTTTTCCTGGAGTTGACGGTAAGGTTAGAGTAGTAGAAATACAGACAGCAAAGGGCACCATTAAGCGTGGAATTACAAAAATTGCAATTTTACCCCAAGAAGAAGCTTCCTAAGTTAGTTAAGTGTTAGCTTATTATTATAAAACTTGTATTGTACATTGTATTGTGCACAAAATTTTGTATTGAAAATTGAATATTATTATATTGAATTAAGAGATATTATTCGTATTGCATTATTGTATAAGGTAGTAATTGTACAATTTTGTGGGTTATTATGAGTATTATCGCACGAAATTATTGAAGTAACCCTTCAATGCCGGGGGGTATGTTAAGTCGTTAAGACTATTTAACTGTAAGATTACGTCATTTTTTCTCTTCTTGGCGCCTTGCATGGCGCAGATGTTCATTACAGCAACCCTGTAAACGCTTACTCAGTTTTATTTTTTATTGCTGTTGTTGTTAGTAGTAAGTCATCGCTTGAAAGATGGCACACATTTGATTAAAGTTGTCGAATAAAATATTTAGTACAGTCCACTTCTAGTTAATTTGAAATTGTTGTATAACAACGCACGCATCGCATGAACACCCTATAATGAAAAAAAGATTCAAATCGATTTTTAGCTTAAACAGTATTTTCATTATTAATTATATCACGAATTTTATCAATAATATTCTTAGTATTAATTGCAGGCATGTATTCAAGAATATAATATACACAAAGCTGTGTCTAATGATTACGGCTAATTTTTATATAAAATTTTATAGTATAAAAATTTAGGTTCATAGGTCAGCCATATTTGAAAGAGTACTTGTGTATTATAAGAAAAGAGAGAGAGAGAAATTTAAGAATCAAAAAATTTACCACGAAGTAATATAAAAATGCAATAGAATACAAAAGAGTACAATACTGTTTCATGTTTTGTGGATATACTTGAAGACAGAAACATGTTTCAGCTGTATTCGTTCATCGGAGAAAAACTTCATATGAAGCTATTTTTTTCAAATCTTTCAATATACAAGTAATACAAAAGCAGTATAGGAATTTCTTTTCTTAATACCCAACCGAAGAGCTGAGGGGACGTACAATGATTAACATACAATATGTGCCTTGAATTATTTTGCTTTACATGCAATTTCCTTATATATGTAAAACAAAATAAACTTTCACCCATTCCAAGATTTCAAGAACTCACAGAGAGAGAGAGAGAGAGAAATATCTATAACAAATTTTATTGCTGTCTGACTGATTGCTTCGGAAACAATAAGTCTTCCAACTCAAGCTTTCAAGCTTCAAGCTATTCAAATACGAACGCTTCTCAGCAAAGCCATTTGGACCGCATCTGCTTTGTTAAAGAAAACCTTCTGGGGGTAAAATCATCCACTTCATCGGGTTTCTCAAACAAAGCAGTCAGTGGTCCTGTTACTACCTGCTGACATAGAGAAATTTCTTAGAAACTTTTGTTCGAAGAAAACGAGTTTTATATTTTTAAGAATTTCCATTCTGACAGCAAGATTTTGTTATTTTTCATATATAGATGAAAAGAAACTAATTTGTTTTAATAAAGAATAAAAAATTAATAAGCTTATTTAAATTTTTTACACAGCACCGAGTAAGGAGACGAAATTTAATTTCCTTTATAAATATTTTTCTCAGACAATACTTTAGTGTTTTTCAAATTACGAGAATAGTGCGTTAGTGCATGCATTTTCAAATCAGATTTATTTAATTAATATATATGGATATGCCGAACAAGCACACTTTCGCACACATACACTGTATATTAGTACATACATAAAAATGAAATAAAATTTGAAAACAAGCAAGTTAAAATCTACTGTATTGAAAAATTATTGGAAATTTGTTTTTACCTCATTTTTTTTTTCTTTATATACATTTATTTCAGTTTTTTTTATATGCATTTACTTAATTTATTTTCTTATATGCATTTACTTAATTTTATTTTGTTATATGCATCTGTTAGTGTTTTTGAAAATTTTTTAGATTTTTTGAGTATGGCAAAGGAAACGAGATCTATCAGCCGAAGGCAATGAATGTCTCCATGGACGACTTTCTAAGTAAAACGTACTCATGTTCATGTTACACATAGGGAAAATCACAAAATTCAACCAGTTCGTTTGTTTGGGTTCGAATACGAGTCGAAATAGCGATAATCAGATATCTTAGCCAGGAGGCCATTGATTGGGTTTGACAGATTTGGAAACCTAATAAATAGTATTTAATAAATATAATATTATTAAACGAATCGGATTTATATAAACCAAATAAAATTCTTATATCGAACACAACTAAAACTCGATATAACTTACACTGATAAACTGATGTGTAATAACACTGATAAATTAAAATACTAAACGGAATATACATTAATTCTACATAGATAATTTTTTGTAATGTATTTCGCTGGGAATGTCTGGCCGCAAAATCCTGATTATGTATACCCTTATTTTAAGGTTATCACATATCTGATGGTTTGACTTTTACCTCAAAACACAAAGAATCCACAAAACTCAGTAAAACTAATAACTTTATTTCCCTGTTGAAAATTCTCTGAATCTTTTCAAATATAAAAGCACACGCGCCAAGCAGTTTGCTTTAAATAAATATATGCAGCAACGAGAAGATGCGCTTTTGAAAGCAACTCGTTTCGAAAATTGAAAATTTTTCTAAATGTAAGAGATTTGTCGCTTAAATTAATTTTTCATTAAACAAAAAAAACAAAAAAAACAAAAAAAAAAAAAAAATAGAATCGCATATTATTAAAAGAATTTTATTGATAATTCAGATTCTGAAAACAAGAACATTGTTGTTATAAAAAACAAAGAAAAAAATAAACAACATATTTCATTCAACGGAGGCCAATTTTGGAGCATGAACTTTTCAACATAAAAATATTTGAAGCAAGTTATGGATAAAGGTTTATTTGATTATGGCAAAGTACTCGATGGTTATTTGCCTAAGGTGAAGGATGCCTTCGTTCGAGGACTGCCTAACGGAAATTGGCTTCCATACATGTTACACATATGGAAAACTAAGAATATCATCTTGGCAACCAGCTCGTTTGCCGGGATTCGAACCCCGGACAGAACCACCAGTTGTTCCGTTAGAATCCGCTCAGTCGCTGGTGGGCTGTCCGATAACGGAAAAGTTCAAAATTTTCATATTAGAGGAAAAGTGGTAGCATAGTATAATTCGAAGTTATCGCCATTTCAGTAATGTGAATAGATTTCAAGAATGTTTAATTATTTTATTTAGCTTATGACAAACTAAATAAAATAATTAAACATTCTTGGAATCGCTTCTCTTAACATACTGGTAGTTTGACCTGCATTCAAACCCCCGTGAACAAGCTGATTGCATGGGCCTTTTTATGGTTTTAACTTTTTGTAGTGCGAGATTGTTTTCCTTAGAAAATCGGTCACGAAAGCATACCTGCCCTTAGAGAGATCGCCTTCACGTGCTTAATAATCTAACAAGCCAAACCAAACACAACCCGAGCGAGGACTCGTAGTCAAGGCACGTCATCATGAAAAGCTAACTAAAATTGGCTCATATTCACATTAAACATGCGCAACAAACATTCGCTAAAACTGGTATGCAGGCAATCCATTCATCAGGATTTGAACCCGCTTCAAACTATTAGTATTCAACGATTTTACCGCTACTTCATTGGCGGCCTTTTGTAGTATCTATAAAAAATGTAATCCCAAAGACACAATCATTGCGAACCGACGGATGAACTAAGTTCGGAATTTAAAGAATAACGAGCTATTGCTGTTTCATTCGAGCTATTGCTCTTAGCATTGACATTTGGACAGATGTTAATTTATTTTAAATTCTTTTAATGTAATTAATTTATATCTTTAAATAATTGATCTTCTGACTGTAATTTTTTGTCCGCAGTATATCTAACCCTTTCGTACACTAACTGTTTTAATTAATTTACACTCCATTAATTTTAAGAGATTTTATATCGATAGATTTCTTTCCAAAAATGTTTCAAGGATTAAATATTTTTTTTCTTTAGATTTCAAAACATTTTGTATTTAAAATCTTAATAATAAAATTTTTAAAACAAATATTTCTAGAAATTCTTTCGGCGTATTCATTTATTCCATTTAGTTGAAGTTTCGAGTAGAATATCTTCCTTTCAACATTCATATAATTTTTATATGTCAGTTCGCCATTTCTACGGAACATAGAGCCACACATACGAGTACAAAACTCAGGCATGCTGAAAGCACAGTTTTAACATTTAAGAATGTAAAAAGAAGAATATAACATTATAATAACGCGTATTTGAAATACGAAGGCAAACAAGAAAGCTGGTTGCAACATTTTATATTTTTTCCTGACGAATCAGAAATTGTAATCAGTTTTCAATATAAAAATAAAATATTTGATTCTATAACATATAGGCATAAAGGCGTCCTCCGTTACAATTGTTATTTTTTCTTGTTTCTACTAAAATTCGGCAATGTACTATAACAACGTCGGATCCTGTTTGACTTTCATTTGTATAAAGTACCACAAGGCAAACAGTTGTAAAACGATTTATCTTCTTTCGCAAACTTTTAGTCGGCACACAGATAATACATACCTGCTGTCTGACAAAGATACTTCACTTGAAGGACTTTTTCCTAAAGTGCTCTTTTCAAAGAGACTTCACACCCTATTAAGACCTTAGTGTCAACTGACAGCCGCCTGCAGAAAGGTAGGGGAAGGAAGACCAGATCGCGTCGTCTAAACACGTCTTAAGCAATCTTCGCGAATTTCGGGCTTCGTGTATACACGTCTTAAGCATTTTTCGTGCGATTCGAAATTCGTGTAAAGACGTCTTAAGCATTTTTAAAGAAATTCCAAAAACCTTTAAACACGTCTTAAGCAGTTAAAGGGTAAACATACAGCCCTCTAGAGACTGAATTAATGGAAGTTCAATGGTTATGTAGAAATGATCTGCAGCTACTTAATGGCTGGATAAGTCAGCAGATTCTTTAGACAAGTAAGAATAATTATATAAACGCCACCCAAAATTCTGGATTCAATTCACAACGAGAATACGATGTTTATTAAATGAATTTAAGAAGTTTTAAAACATAAAAAATCAACTCATTTTTATCCTAAAATGTATTTTTGTGTGTAGCGTATTTTCATTATATCCTTAAAATTCTAATTTAGAATGTAATTGTCAAGAACTGAATCCTAATCATCAGTAATATAATAAGTAATTATTAAGGTTATTAATAAATCCTTTTTATAAAATAATTGCAAATATTTCAAAAAACTTTCTGTCTGAATGCAAATATTTTTCTATGCAAATATTTTTAATTTTATATTAATCAAGATTGCACACGATATTATTTATTTGCACTTCAATTCTTATCGTCAGTTGTAGTAGAAGTTACGAATCAATTATATTTAATTAAGGATTGGATTGGATTATTTAATTATGGCAAAGCACACGAGGGCTATCTGCCTAAAGGGAGGAATGCCTTCGTGGAGGACTTTCTAAGGGAAACTGGCTCGTATACTCGTTACAGATGGGGAAAATCACGAAAACGCCCATGCAGCCAGCCCGTTCGCGGGATTCGAACCTCGGACCGAACTACCAGTGTTCAGCGTCTTTACCGCTCGGCCGCTGGTGGGCCTTACAAGCTTAGGATCAAAACGATTCTGCAATTGCCTGAGTAGTTGACTTGTAAATGGCTGGGAATTAAGCAGATGACTTTTAATCTTACGTTTTCAGTCAGAAAACGTATTCCAAATGTTTTGTATTGCATGGCAATGCATCTTTTTATTATTCAATAACCAATCGGAGAACCGCTTGTGCTCCGAAAATAAGTATGCGTACTCAATTGTCCTGCATGTTCTTCCAAATTGTCTTCTTATGATTTTTCTCCCCAAAACTAAAGGCCTCTCAAAGGAAAGTTTTTTGACATTGAAGAGACAAAAGGAGTATGACATTTACTTTAGAGGCATGTCAAAAACAGATCTCTACAAGCCTTCTCTTCCATTACATGTTGTGCATTCAAACAAATAGTTGCATCAGCGTAAATTCTATAACTATCTTTTACACTCTTATTACTTTAACATACAGTGAATATATACTAAACCATTTACTTCAGCTTCAGTAATTCGGAATTTTTGACGGAATTGTTGTCGGAACTGGTACTTAGAAGATAAGTCAAATTGAATATTTCGATAATTCAATAAATTCATGGTCGAAGTTTCAATATTTTATTTTCGAAGGGAGGGGAAATTTTTTCAGTTTTGGTCTAATATCCTAAGTATATTTGCTTCGATTCTTTATTTTTTCCATAAAAGCGAAAATCTTACGCATGGTATACATATAACGCATAGCTTCAAATTAAAATTTAATAATATACAGGGTGGTTATAATTAAAGTGTCACTTTGAAACGGTCATAAAAGGAAAACTACTGGATCAAGTGTTATCAAACTTTGTAACCGTGTAAAAGATGTCATGGGAATTTATTTTTCGCGAAAAAAAGAAAGTTGGAAACCTCACCACCAGGGAGAAATGGCGCTGTATGCAATATTGTTAAACGAAATATGGGTCGGAATCTAACTTAACCTTTTGTTACACGGGTTAAATATGTTGTATACCCTTAAGAAACTCTGAAGTAGGCAAATTACCATTTAAAGGCGTTAAATTCGATAAAAGTCGAGTGCGGCATCCGTGTAAGTGAGAAATTCGTCCGTGAAATCCACGAATTAGCGATTAGAAAATGTAAGATCGCAAATCACTCGCACAAGTGCGTACAATCTGGAAATCGTTTTCTTACAGATCGCTAATTTGTAATTTTTGAAGACTGAATTCGGCACTAAAACATGAAGATACTGATTCAAAACGCTTTTAATCGATTTGCGCCAAAGAAATCCCTCATGTTATCTGTCTAGTTCCATTGCATTCTCCTACTGCATTCGATTGCATAGCAGTCATTCCACCCCGTTTAGTGTTGAATGACAGCTAGTATTATAACTGAACCATTTTTCTCTGAAGAGCAGTCGCTGGACCACTGTGATTGCAGCTCACTTAGAGTCAATGTTAAAATGTTTCGTGATACATGAACTGCAGTAACGTGGCATTTTAGATACTACGATTTTTATGCAGGGCTGGGCCCCACCTCACGTGTGTCGCAGTTACTTAGGCAACATTTCACGAATGAAAGTCTTATAGGCCAACACTTCCCCTCTTCCCACCAGACCTCAACCTCTGTGACTTTTGGGTATGGGGTTATCTCAAAAGCACTGTTTATGGTGATAATCTAAACAATTTGGCAGAAATGAAAAATGTGTTACACTGACATGTCCGTAACATTCCTCCTGATATGCTAAGAGCTGCTGTTGAGAATGCAGTAACAGGATTTAACTTACTTTCAGAAAATGCTGAACGCTACATTGAACATGCTTTGTAACACGTTTCGGAAAATATTAAACGCATTTTAAACAGATGTCTTCGTGTCTTATTTCATTTAACAATATTGTATACAGCGCCGATTTTCCCCTGGTGGTGAGTTTTTGAACTCTTTTTTTTTTTTTTCAAGGAAAATAAATTTTCATAACCTCCTTTACACGATTCCCAAGTTTTGATAACATTTGGTCCGGTAGTTCTCCTTTCATGACCATTTCAAATTGGAACTTTAATTATAACCACCATGTAAATTAAACTTTAAAAGTTTGACAGTTTGGTTCAAGTCCCAGCTTTAAAAATATATATATAAATATAATATTTTATATTAATCTTCTTAGAAAGAATGTTTTAAGAAGCTAATTTTTCTCTCGCGTTATAGATTGTATAAAAAAGCATGATCTTTAATATGATTTAGATTGTTTCAGCCGATATAAGAATCAGGTCACTCGGTGGTGAAGAATAAACACTGCTGGACTGTTTTATTTCTTTGTCATTTAGCAAAACATTTTTTAATTAAAATATTTATCCTTTGGACTTTTCTCTATACTTTGTTTATAGTTAAAATGTCTAGAAAATGAAAAGCTGTCTTCAGCTGAAACACAGTTGACGCAATTGATATTTTAAAAAATTGACAAGAATGCAAAATTTATGGAAATCTAGCAATCGAAAAAATCTTAATTTTCTTGTGTGAGCACTTAAAATAACCGTAGAAGGAACGAAGAAAATTAGGGAGAAAAGTAAACAAAAATTTGCAGAGAAAATTTGGCTCTCAGACATACCAAGATGTTTAAAAAAGTTGGACGCTTTTGAATATACTTTCAGGTTACTTCAAAGAATTTAGGCGTTCAAAGAGAAAAGACTTGGACGTGTACACCAGCAAATACCATCAATTGAGCGTGTGTTATCAGAAAAAGACAGAAACGATATCATTGCAGATTAAAGTGAAGAGCGATTGGTTTTAGACTATATGGTTGTATAAATTTAAATTACGTTATAGAACATCATATCGTACCATAAATGGAGAATTCCATGATTTTCTCAGTCGAATTATTTGAAGATTCAGGAGTTTATCCAGTATTGGATATGTGAATGCCACCTAAAGGCGTTTTTTCCCCTTCTGATGAAACAGCGGCCGAGCGGTAAAGTCGCTGAACACTGGTAGTTCAGTCCGAGGTTCAAATCCCGCGAACGGGCTGGCTGCATGGGCGTTTTCGTGCTTTTCCCCATGTGTAACGTGTATGCGAGCCAGTTTTCCTTAGAAAGTCCTCCACGAAGGCATCCCTCCCCTTAGGCAGATAGCCCTAGTGTGCTTTGTCATAATTAAATAAACCAAAACCTCTTGATGAAACCAGTCTTTCCTTTCATCTCATACCTTCAAAATGTTTAGCCTCTAAAGACTGATAAAGGCTCTGACCAAATATTGATGAAATGGATTGAATTGGATTATTAAGTTAAGTCAAAGCAGGGCTATCTGCCTAAAAGGAAGGATGCTTTGTGAAGAACTTTCTAAGGGAAACCAGCTGGCATACACGGTACACATGAGAAAATCCACGAAAACGCCCATGCAACCAGCCCGTTTACCGGGATTCGAACGCTGGAGTGAACTACCAGTGTTCAGGGACTTTTGTGGCTCGGCCGTTTGTGGGCCTTTATGAAATGGAAAGCGATAACTTTATTTAAAATGATTGTCAGAAATATCAAGATTATTTCGAAAAGTTGGATGCTTTTTAATATACTTGCGGAATGCCTAAAGAAAAAGAGCAAGAATAAAGTAGAATGCCTGAAGAAAAAGAGAAGAAAAAATAAATTTTGGGGTAAAATTTGTATTTTTTTTTAATTTAAAACTTTTTAATCTTATGATATTTGATTCTTACGATTTCAAAAATAAAATATTTCACTAAAATATGAATAACATTTAAGAAACCAAATGTAGGATAAAATTGTGTAAAGCTATGGGCACAATGATAAAACTGTTTAAAGCAGTGTATGCAAGTCATCCTAAGTTAAAATGTCGGTTATACATCTCTCTTATTTATATATATCTTTTCTGAACGGAACATTGAAAGGCGTGTTAACTATGCTTTACTGTATTTGCTCTTTTAATATATGCAGTTTTCAAACGCATCGTATTCTGGGTTACAAAGTATTCCTCCGAAAGGCACGCAATTCAAATAAATAAAATCAAATTCTGGAAAATTTATATTAATAAATATATTTAAAATGTTCAGTTCGAAGGAATAAATAGAAAATTTTAAAACAATTATCTGAAAAGAGAATGCAACACAAACAATTAAAATAAAAGTATAAGAATTTAAAAATTACCTAAAATAATAACTATGACAAAAAATATATATAAAGAAAATTATTTGAAAAAAAATAAAGCCGCACCTTTATTTACGCAGTTCGAATAGGTAAATAGAAATTTTTAAAACAATTATTCGAAAAAAAACAATGCAACTTAAACAATTAAAATGAAATTCGAAAAAGAAAAAATTACTTAAAATAATAAGTTATAATTAAAAATACAATATAAAGAATATTATTTGGAAAAAAGGAACGATGGTGACTTTTTTTCCTCTCACGGGAAAGGAAACTAGGTTGCCATATATTAAGAAGTTCGCCAAGTGAACTATTCTTGGCGCAAACTGAGAAAAAAGTGCCAACATAAATTTGTGAATTTCTCCGTAAATTTCGCTCCAAATTTTACAAAATTTCATATTTAGGCGTAATTTGAGTCGTAGAATCGAAATATGTAAAAAAAGTGGTATGTTATTTCAGAAAAAATACCATTTTGTGTTAAAATACCTATGTTAGAATAGTGCTATATATAAATCTAATATATATCCTAAGTCGCGCTTTCGAGACATGAAGAACGCAATTTGAATTTTGTCAATCGGCCCAGTAGATCGGGAGATATAGGACTGTCCCATTTTTTTTTTAGCAGTGTACATACGTATGCATATGTGTACGCATATAGACACATACATACATGCATACATACATACATGCTTAATCCAGTCCCGATAACAGAGTGCCAATTTTTCAGTCTGTAGCATGTTTTGATTAATTTTGTCTGCATTTAGAATGTATTTGATATTATTGTTATAATATTATTCTTTCAAATTATAGATGGATTATTTATATCTGGTTATAGAAATAATAAATAAATATAATTTTTTATGTGCTAGTATTTTTATACAGTATATTATACTAAGTATGATTTCATTTTTAGTTCTTTAGTAGTATTTACCCATACCCTTTTTTTTTCAGTAAGTAGTAATTAAAATATTGGTGGAATGTGAAAGAAATAGATTACGAAATATTATTAAACATGAAATGTACACTGCTCAAAAAAAAAAAAAAAAAAAAAGGGACAGTCCTATATCTCCCGATCTACTGGGGGCCGATTGACAAAATTCAAATTGCGTTCTTCATGTCTCGAAAGCGCGACTTAGGATATATATTAGATTTATATATAGCACTATTCTAACATAGGTATTTTAACACAAAATCGTATTTTTTCTGAAATAACATACCAATTTTTTTACATATTTCGATTCTACGACTCAAATTACGCCTAAATATGAAATTTTGTAAAATTTGGAGCGAAATTTACGGAGAAATTCACAAATTTATGTTGGCACTATTTTGTCAGTTTGCGCCAAGAATACTTCACTTGGCGAACTTCTTAATATATGGCAACCTAGTTTCCTTAGGAAAAAAAGTCACCATCGTTCCTTTTTTCCAAATAATATTCTTTATATTATATTTTTAATTATAACTTATTATTTTAAGTAATTTTTTCTTTTTCGAATTTCATTTTAATTGTTTAAATTGCACTTTTTTTTTTCGAATAACTGTTTTAAAAATTTCTATTTACCTATTCGAACTGCGTAAATAAAGGTGCAGCGTTTATTTTTTTTCAAATAGTTTTCTTTATATATATTTTTCGTCATAGTTATTATTTTAGGTAATTTTTAAATTTTTATACTTTTATTTTAATTGTTTGTGTTGCATTGTTTCTTCAGATAATTGTTTTAAAATTTTCTATTTATTCCTTCGAACTGAGCATTTTAAATATATTTATTAATATCAATTTTCCAGAATTTGATTTTATTTATTTGAACTGCGTTTCTTTCGGAAGAATACTTTGTAACCCAGACTACGATGAGTTTGAAAACTGCATACTATATTAAAAGAGAAAATACAGTAAAGCACAATTTTACACGCCTTTCAATGTTCCGTTCAGAAAAGATATATATAAATAAGAGAGATGTATAACCGACATTTTAACTTAGGATGACTTGCATACACTGCTTTAAACAGTTTTATCATTGTGCCCATAGCTTTACACAATTTTATCCTACATTTGTTTCTTAAAATGTCATTCATATTTTAGTCAAATATTTTATTTTTCAAATCGCAAGAATCAAATATCATAACATTGAAAAGTTTTAAATTAAAAAAAATACAAATACTAAATTTTACGAAAAAATTTATTTTTCTTCTCTTTTTCTTTAAGCATTCTGAAAGTATATTAAAAAGTATCCAACTTTTCGAAACATTTTGGTATTTTTGACAATTATTTTAAATAAAGTTATCGCCTTCCATTTCATAAAGGCCCACAAACGGCCGAGCGGTAAAGACGCTGGTCACTGGTAGTTCGGTCCGAGGTTCGAATCCCGCGAACGGGATGGTTGCATGGGTGTTTTCGTGGTTTTCCCGATGTGTAACGTGTATACGAGCCAGTTTCCCTTAGAAAGTCCTCCACGAAGGCATCCCTCCCTTTAGGCAGATAGCCCTCGTGTGCTTTGCCATAATTAAATAATCCAATCCATTCCTTAATTAAATATAATTGATTTGTAACTTCTACTAGAACTGACGTTAAGAATTGAAGTGCAAATAAATAATATCGTGTGCAATCTTGATTAATATAAAATTAAAAATATTTGCACAGAAACATATTTGCATTCAGACAGAAAGTTTTTTGAAATATTTGCAATTACTTTATAAGAAGGATATATTAATAACCGTAATAATTACTTATTATATTACTGGTGATTAGGAATCAGTTCTTGACAATTACATTCTAAATTAGAATTTTAAGAATTATTAGAATTTTAAATTAGAATAATGAAAATACGCTACGCACAAAAATACATTTTAGGATAAAAAATGAGTTGATTTTTTATGTTTTAAAACTTCTTGAATTCATTTAATAAACATCGTATCCTCGTTGTTAATTGAATTCAGAATGTTGGGTGTCGTTTATATAATTATTCTTACTTGTCCACGGAATCTGCTGACTTATCCTGCCATTAAGTAGCTGCAGATCATTTCTGCATAGCCATTGAACTTCCATTAATTCTCTAGAGGGTTGCATGTTTATATCATAATTTGACTTTTATAAAAATGATTATTCTAAATCTTATGTTTTTATAAAAATATACTGTGCTTTAAAAATATGGATGCTAGTATCAGCCGCTCTTTCAGCCACTTCAAAAGCAACAGTTTGTTTAGAAATAAGTTATGCAGTTAATGTCATAAAATTCAAATAAACATCAAACGAAAGTTCTCAGTTTTAGACAATTTGATTTAAACGAAGTGAGGTAGCAGACGATAAAACGCCGAAGGTAAAAATTTACTCTTACAAAAATTTACTTTTATTTATTATTTTTTTTTTTTAAAGATAGAAAGAAATTAAAAAAAATAGTTAAAAATTTGAATATTATCATCTATAATAAAAAAAATAGCTTTTCATATATTATTAATAAATATTTATTACGCATCATTGAGGGAAAAAATGTTATATAATTAATTCTCCGTAAAATTTTACTTGAAATTTAAGGTTAAAAAAAGCTGTGGTTTTCACTGTAACAAAAATACATAGACCACATTTGGCATTATTATCGCTCAAAAAAAAGATGCCAAATTTCAAAACGCGAAAATATGTAAATTCGTGTATATCTTAGAAAATTCTGAATAAAAAAGTCTAATTTTTTGTAGATATGCTTAAAAATACACCTACTTTAAGATGATGATAAAAATTTTATAGGTTAAAATTCAAAATTTTTTTCGAAAAATTTATAAAAATTATTTAAAAATAGAAATTTAAAAAATAAAACACAAAAAATGGGTACATTTTATTTGGAATGAACCTAAATTTCGAAATGTGAGAGAAAAAATCAAAAAAGTTTAATAAAAAAAGAGATATTAATAAATATTTGCCAAATTCAATTAACATAGAGGAGCTAAAATTTTGAGAGCTTATATTTTAAAAACTACTCATACGATTTTTACAAAACTTGGTATTCTGGTATAATTTGAGTTGTAGAATCGAAATATGGAAAAAAATTGGTATGTTATTTCAGAAAAAGTCCGATTTTGTGTCAAAATACCTATGTTAGAGTAGCGCTATATATATATCTAATATATATCCTAAGTCGCGCATTCGAGACATAAAAAACGCAGTTTGAATTTTGTCAATCGGCCCAGTAGAACGGGAGATATAGCACTGTCCCATTTTTTTTTTTTTTTGAGCAGTGTACCTAATTTATATGCATTTAGATACACATGCAAGTTAAAAAATTGTGTGTTCTCAGTAAATGCAGATAAAAGAGAATTCTTTTATAGACTTCTATCTTCCATTTATCAAATTGTTGTACTTAAAAATTATGCATTTTTTCTTTCGGATTAATGTTTAAAATGATTTTGCAATGTAATGGGTGACAATTTTTTTTTCTTTTTGAAATCTGATATTATATTTCTCCAACTGTACAAGGAATTTTATTTCCATATATTTATTTTTTAATATTTCAAGTGATAAAGGTTATCCGTTGGAACTTTGGCTTTTGACACCATACATATAAATCCCTCTTCATATATAGAAGAAAATTATAACCAGAAGCATGCAGTAGCAAGGAACTGTGTGGAAAAGTACAATGGTGTACATAAATCAAGGTTTCGTTGCCTACATCATCACAGAGTGTTGATGTACAGCCCAACACTATAAAGGGGCTTCTATAAAAGGGAGCTATCCATTTTGTAGCCAACAAAGCACACTTGTTGCTATCTGCCATTGGATCAACATTATTATGTTGACATATATGTTGATTGATTCCGACCTACTTTTGAGAAACATGGGTGGATGTGCTGCACCAAATTGTTCCTGTCATTCTAAAAATAGCATAAGGATATTTCGTTTTCCGAGAAATAAAGAAAGACGAAGAAAATGGATAATTAATTCTTGTCGAGCTCAATCGATTCCCAGCCCAAGAGCGTGTATTTGAGAGGTGAGTTCAGCTTGGTATTTTTCCATAGAATGTTAGAAAAATTACTCTTCGTAATTCTTCAAAATATATGTTTTCATTTAACTGCCACTTATTGATGATCATCTGATTTTTTTAAATACAAAATCAATTATGGAATGTGTGTGTTTGTGCAGTAAAATATTGCTAATATTGTTTGTGATGTTATTGTTCCTTTTATTATCACGAATAACTTATACTGTTTGTAAAATTGTTATTTTTGTAAACAGCACGTAGGAAAGTGATTTTTTTATTATTATTTAATTCTACTGTACGATTGGAGATTTAAAGCAACATTCTATGTTTTGATTATGATGTATTGTCGCCAAATCTGTTAGTTGGTGCCAATGTTAAAAACTGGATAGTATGATCTAAATTATAAATGATTTTGCTTTTTCTTTATAGTAAGATAAATATATTATGTATTTTTAAGGTATTTTGAAGAAGTTAAATATTAATTTAAATATTTGAGAAATCATTTTAATCCCATTACCATGCTTGATCTAGTTGTAAATCTTCATGTTGTATTTTTAACTACAGTTACTTTAAATTTATTTTCATTGTGTGGAAGTATGTTTTAAGTAGCTTTACAAACTTACTTTTTCTTAATTTTGTTCTATTTTCGTATAAAAATTAAAATTTACCAGAAAATTGCATTCTTAAAAGCGTGATTAAATTCATTTAATACCTGTAACTGTAATTAAATACTAGTGCTTTAAATGTTAACGTTAAATTTCATGCATGCTTTTATGAAATTTGCTGGTACATTTTGAAGAGAGTCAATTTGTTCATAAATGACATAATTCATAAATTTCTCATGGTCTGCTAAATCAAATTTACTTTTGTGTGACCTTACATCTGAGGCATCGATCGTAAATTTGTTTTGGCGTTTTAAGAATTTTGCATAAAAAATTTATTGCTGCTGTAAAAGAATGTTCACCTGATGTTTACCTTGCTAATCAATGTCTTATAGTATTGTAATGACTTGCAAGATTTTTCATAATGTGATGTTGCATATGTTTTACTCTTCTTCGTTATCAAATAAATAAAAAGAGCATATTCCTAATCACATATTTCTTCTTTTAAAGAAGAATTTCTTTACATATTTCTTATCTTTTTTTTTTTTTTTTTTTTTTTTTGGTAAGAGTTTTATGTATCATGATCTGATATTTGGGATTTGTTTTTAGAGTACATAACAGTACTTTTTTGAGGTGTTAATAGAACCAGTGTATTTTATTTATATACTTATTGCTTTCAAACAAGCTTTAATTTGAGGCCTTTTTCCCCCTCCTTTCCATATGCACAAAAAACTTACTTAATTTATATTTTTAACATATTAATGAGATATATGTAAATGAAATAAGTCTCTTATATTAGCTACTTTACTAGAAAAAGAACTAAACTAAAATGATATACTTTGAAAACTTTTTGAGTTATTTTTTTTAAGTATTAAAAAACATGCTTTATCTTCTAACACTTATTAATTAACACTAATTTTTTATTTCTTCAGTATTTAATATTTTCTTGTTTCCTCAGCACATTTTCATTTAACATCGTCTTTTTCACATTTGCAAATTCCAATAACATATTACTTGAACATCTGCTTCTTGTTTTGTCGAAACACGTGAATCATTCTGTTGAACACAAATAGATTCAGAGTCTCTAACAATCAAGCAAACAACCCACAACAGAGTTATTAAAGTTGCCTTACATGTAAAATTTGCATTTCGATTTAGGAATTCATAATTAAATTATATATTTTTAACCTCAAATTTTTTAGTCATTCAAATTATACATAAATTATTGGAATGTATCTTCAGATTGTGCTGCAAGATATTGCTGTTGATGAAAACTATAAATAATCGAATTTCTATTCTGAGATCCGTTTTAAAAATATGTAGATATTTTTAAGTAACCAAAAAGTGTATAAATCTGATCTAAATTCACTGACCTAAATTAAAAAAAAAAAAAAAGAATAATAAACAAATTTTGTATATCTTAGATTAAAAAACTTAAAACTGCATAAAGAATTTCAAATGAACAAGATTACAAAAAATTTAGTTATTTAATGATCCTAAATTTCTTGAAAGAAATGTCGGTTGATCTTTACATTATGGTAACTTGGCGATTTTTTGGCGAAAATTTGGCGACCAATTCTCCTACAGCAACCCTCTATTTTTTTTTCCCGCCGCCATTTTGTCTTCACGAAGTAAAGACCTGTTTCTTTTCTTTTTATCTACTGAACACTTCTTCCAACAATCTACTAGCCGAATTACACTTATGATAGAAATTTTATCTAACAAAACTGCTTAATCATGACAAATATTCACTGCAAAATTGGGAAAAAGTGCACAATACCATACTCCTTACGCGTTTTTCAAAATAACACATACACATAAACCATGTACACGTCGACTTATTTTACTTAAAAAAACATCCCAGAATTACACAAAAATGGCATTGCGCACACTCTTCACTATATACATGTACACTGCTTTTTTCTCATTAATTAGAAAAATTTCACGAAAGTACATGACAATTTTCTGAATCTTTAAACCCGGTAAAAAGAACATATATGAAATTACCTGATCGCGAAAAAGTATATACCCTTTCCAAATATGAACATTTCCACATATAAAATAAATAAAATATCCAAAAACTTTTACCTCTAAATCATCTATTATATTATAAACGTCACCAACGAATTCATACCGCAAGCATTACAAATACTTAGTGTCAAATATTTAAATTATTTCCATGCACGTTTACTTCAACTAAAACGTATACCAAATTCCTACAAACATAAAATTCACAAAATAACTATAATTTAATTAAAATATAATTAAATTCAAAAACACTACTTAAAATATAAATAAGCACATACATTAAATTAATAAAAATTAGCTTACAATCCTAATTACTTTAAACTAAATCATTGCTAATAACAATATTCCCAATAATACCAAATTACTTTACTTCCACCTTAGATTTAGAACAATGCATAAAAATAATATCCTCAAATAATTAAAAATACTAACTTACCTAATCTTCTTCAGAATCTTGATTACGTGTCCGATAAACTTTTCTTATTTCTGTTTCAGGATCTTTAAAATCATACTTATAGTTCACAGCAAGGTACCAGGTAAAATAAATAACTTAATAAAACAGCTTTACTTCTATCTCGCACAACCTTAAAGAAACACTTATTATTAGCCCTTTCAATCCCACTAAATACCCATTTCGAATTCACTTTAGTTAGGGCCATGGGATCCAAAAATTAACGAACACTGTTTCACACAACACAGAATAAAACCAAATACAAAATTTCCAGATTTTTTCCCGATTTCCCCCCCCCTTTTCTGATTAAAGAACCGTAATTCGTCCATTAATATCACATGACATATCCCATGATCTCTCATTTCCCTCACACAAAATAATGCGTAATCGGAACTGAGTACTGCTCACATTATTACCAAAGTCCCAGGTACCTTTATCGCCTCCAAAATGTCGCCAAACTACCAGTTACCATATTCTAAAGATCAGCCGAAATGTCACGGTGAAAATGAATAACAGCAATCTAAATAATAATACATAAATATGCATGTGTGTGATGTGTATAAAATAGTATCTTTCATGGTGCTTTTCCATGAAAGACACAAATGTCTCTAACTAACGAGAAGTTATCCGGGATGACAGCTTATTCTAAACAGAGATGGAAAAAGTTACGTTGTTTACAAATCTGTTTACAAAAAAAAAAAAAAAAAAAAAAGTTACGATTATTTTTCAACTTCTCATTGGTTGTTGTACTATCGTTTGACGTCAAATTGTGGGCGGTGCGAAGGAGGAGCTAATACCTCTTTCGATCGGCAAAAGCCTTAACGTTTCGCACGGTAGACGCGCTTAAGGATACCAGTTTTCTCTCAATCGTTAGTAGCAGTCGAACGAGAAGGAATCGCTTGCTACGTCACTCTCGTATCGAGATCTCGTCGCGTATCCTCCTAGCATGTAAGGCTACTATAAAGGGGAGCTGAATCATCATCCATTTTGAAGCTAACTTGTTGGTATTCGCTATTGGATTAGCACTGATTTCTTGACATATTTGTGGATCGATTTCGACCTAATTTTCAGAAAAATGGGTGGTTGTGCTGCACCAAATTGTTCGAATCAGTCTAAAAATAACTTTAGGATGTTTCGTTTCCCTAGAAATGAAGAAAGACGAAGAAAATGGATAGTTAATTCTCGTCGAGATCAATGGATCCCGGGCCCAGGAGCGTATCTTTGTGAGGTAAGTTCAGCTTCGTATTTTTCCATAGAATGTTAGAAAAATTACTCTTCTTGGTACTTTAAAATATTTATTTTCATTTAACTGTCACTTATTGACGATCAACTGATTTTATAAGTACAAAATCAACTGCGGAATGTGTATGTGTTTGTGCAGTAAAATATCGTTGTTTCTTTTGTTATCGTGAAAAGTTTATACCGTTTGTAAAATTTGTATCATACATTTCATGTAAACTTTGTGCTCAGTTAGAAATGTGATGTGCCTTTTTCTTTTCTTTAATTTTACTGTACGATTGGTGATTTAAAGTAGCATTCTATGTTTTGATTCTGATGTATTGTCGCCAAATCGGATAGTTGGCGCCAATGTTAAAAACTGGATGGTATGATCCAAATAATAAATGATTTTGTTTTTTCTTTATAGTAAGATAAATATATTCTGTATTTTTAGACATTTTTAAGAAGTTAAATATTAATTTAAATATTCGATGAATCGTTTTGATCCCATTATTATCCTTTATTGTAGTAGTAAATCTTAATGTTGTATTTTTAACTATAGGTACTTTAAATTTATTTTTAGTGTGTAAGCAGGAAATATGTTTTAAGTAGTTTTACAAACATGATTACTTTTTAAAAATTTTGTTCTATTTTCATAAAAAAATTTAAATTTATCAGAAAATTACATTCTTAAATTATTATAATATATGTAACTGTTATTTAATACTAGTGCTTTTGATTTTAATGTTAAATTTCATGCATGCTTTTGTTAAATATGCAGGTACATTTTGAAGAAAATCAATTTGGGCTGATCTTTACATTATGGTAACTTGGCGTTTTTTTGGCGAAAATTTGGCGACCAACTCTCCTACAGCAACCCTCTATTTTTTTTTTCCCGCCGCCATTTTGTCTTCACGAAGTAAAGACATGTTTCTTTTTTTTTTTATCTACTGAACACTTCTTCCAACAATCTACTAGCCGAATTACACTTATGCTAGAAATTTTATCTAACAAAACTGCTTAATCATGACAAATATTCACTGCAAAATTGGGAAAAAGTGCACAATACCATACTCCTTACGCGTTTTTCAAAATAACACATACACATAAACCATGTACACGCCGACTTATTTTTACTTAAAAAAAATCCCAGAATTGCACAAAAATGGCATTGCGCACACTCTTCACTATATCCATGTACACTGCTTTTTTCTCATTAATTAGAAAAATTTTTACGAAAATACATGACAATTTTCTCAATCTTTAAACCCGGTAAAAAGAACATATATGAAATTACCTGATCGCGAAAAAGTATTTACCCTTTCCAAATATGAACATTTCCACATATAAAATAAATAAAATATCCAAAACCTTTTACCTCTAAATCATCTATTACATTATAAACGTCACCAACGAATTTATACCGCAAACTTTACAAATACTTAGTGTCAAATATTTAAATTATTTCCATGCACGTATACTTCAACTTAAACGTGTACCAAATTCCTACAAACATAAAATTCACAAAATAACTATCATTTAATTAAAATATCACTAAACCATGTACACGCCGACTTATTTTTACCTAAAAAAACATCCCAGAATTGCACAAAAATGGCATTGCGCACACTCTTCACTATATCCATGTACACTGCTTTTTTCTCATAAATTAGAAAAATTTCACGAAAATACATGACAATTTTCTCAATCTTTAAACCCGGTAAAAAGAACATATATGAAATTACCTGATCGCGAAAAAGATTTACCCTTTCCAAATATGAACATTTCCACATATAAAATAAATAAAATATCCAAAAACTTTTACCTCTAAATCATCTATTACATTATACACGTCACCAACGAATTCATACTGGAACCATTACAAATACTTATTGTCAGATATTTAAATTATTTCCATGCACGATTACTTCAACTAAAACGTATACCAAATTCCTACAAACATAAAATTCACAAAATAACTATCATTTAATTAATATATAATTAAATTCAAAAACACTACTTAAAATATAAATGAGCACATACATTAAATTAATACATACATAAATACCCATTCCGAATTCACTTTAGTTACGGCCATGGGATCCAAAAATTCACGAACATTGTTTCACACAACACAGAATAAAGCCACATACAAAATTTCCAGATTTTTTCCCGATTTCCCCCCTTTTCCGATTAAAGAACCGTAATTCGTCCATTAATATCACATGACATATCCCATGATCTCTCATTTCCCTCACACAAAAGAATGCGTAATAGGAACTGAGTACTGCTCACATTATCATCAAAGTGCCAGGTAGTAACCTTTATCGCCTCCAAAATGTCGCCAAACTACCAGTTACCATATTGCAAAGATCAACCTCAATTTGAATGCTCTAGGCAAGATGGGCGTAAAAAACTCAAGCCCAATGCTGTGCCAACTCTTTTCACTGTGCCTAATCCCCCACAACTGTTGACCCCACAGCGTCTAAAAGGCATTGGTTTACCAAAGCACCGTTCAGTTACATCCAATTTTTGTAATGTATGTGTTTTTTATTTTTATGGTTTTTCATAAAAAATATGTTTTTATTACAAATGGACTAAATTGCTTTATAAAAGAATCAAAATATTGAAATTAAGGCGTTATGTGATAAAGCTGTAATTACAGTCCCTAAGATTAGATTAAAAAATTAAAATTTTGCTGTTGTTATATATATAATTAAGTATGTACTTTGTTATTATAATCATATATTGAAAATTAAGCATAAAACCTCAATTTGATATAGTTTTTATATAAAGTTTTTGTAGTTTTTCGAGGACGGTCATACATGGGTCTGGTTTCTTCAAATTTGCTCCTAAAAGAAAGAAACCGGTATCTGATTGCCTTCAAAGTCAAAAGAGTTTAAATCAAAATTTGTATTAAACTAAAGTTGCTTTTTTGCTTAATTTTAAATTCCAGATAAATAGAGAAATATATGTATGGAGTAAGTAAAAGAAATAATATTGAAATTAATAACTTTAATCTTGAGTAATACAATAATATAGTTATAATACATTGATTTAAATGTATATTTATATGTCTTGTCTGAATGTTGTTATTTTTTGTTTAAAGATTTACAAAACTTATTAGGATTATTTATATTATTTATTATTAAAATTACATTAAGTATATTTTATTTATCAGCATTTTCAGGTATCCTTACTTATATGTGTTTCATAATTTTTGCATCTTCAGGGTGGCTTGCTGCACGGTTTACCTTTATCAACTGAAGCGATTTCTGTTGCTGAACCATCTGTTGTAAGTCTTCATTTGAACAGTTATTAAATATTTAGTATTATAAACTTTTTCTAAAAAGTATTAACACTGTTTCTAAAATTAAAAAATATATTAACGTAATATTTACTTATGTTTAAGAAGTATGAATGCTATGAACAGTCCAATGTATTTATGTTTTTTTATAAGTTGAGTTACTTTGAAAATGGTAATGATTATTTGTATTTATTTTTATCCGATCAGAGTTTATAATTTCTTTCACTTCCACATATTTCATATATTATAGCACAACCTTCAGCTTCATATTTTGGAGAAATAAATTTTGCTGCCGAAGTATCTGATGTAAATTGCCATTTTGCACTTCTAAAAAATTTTAATAGTTTTTTAACATCTATTCGTAAACTGTACTATGTTTTTTTAAATGTTTCCATCTTCATAATCATGCACTTTATTTCATTTCACCAGTGGTTGCAAATGTGTACATTACAGTACATCTCAGGTGTGTTTGCAACAACATTTAGCATTACCTTCTGATTAAATAACAGCTGCTAGTAAAGAATCTATTCTATGTTTTCATTTGAGCAGCTATTAAATGTCATATGTTTTACATATATTAATGAATTTTTATACGATTTCTGAAATATGAAATTGTTTGTCTTATGGTTGCTAAACAGCTGTACTATATCTGGCTGTTGTGCTATGGAATTATTTTTGAATTTTGAGTAAATTTTAATTACCCGAATTGACTGGGTATTATCTAGTAGCGGAACACGGGATGGCCTTGCCTAAATTCACTCTATAACGCTGTACACACAGATGTAGTCACTAATTTAACTGAAGTTTATTAGTTGAGTGTTAACAATTTATTATCTATTTATGAATTATAAAATGTTATGTAAAATAATTATTTCTTAAAATGAATGTAGTTTATATTATCTGTATTTCTAAATTTCTTATATATATATTTCAGGTTTGTTTGCAAGAACAAGCTTCAACTTCATCTTGTGATAAAATGCCATCTATTTGTGAAGGATCTCATGTAAGATAATTAGTGTATTATTAAATTGCTTGCTTATAGAAAACGTTTCTATTAACTTTTTTTGGGGGAGGGGGGTAAAAGGAATGTAATTAATTTCATCAGCATTTACAAATTCTTTGTGTACATTTCAGGTTTGTTTGCAAGAACAGCCTTTAGCCTCATTTTGCAATGAAATACCATCTATTTGTGAAGGCTCTGATGTAAGTTGATAACTAATGTATAATTAAATTACTTCCTTATATGCATTTAAAATGTTCTATAAAGTAATTTTTTGGTAAAAGGAATGTAATTAATTTCATCAATAGTTGCAAATTCTCTATGTAAATTTCAGTTTTGTTTGCAAAAACAACCTTTAGATTCATCTTGCAACCAAATTGTAATTAATTTTAATTAATTTCATCAGCATTTGTGAAGGCTGTGATATAAGTTGATAATTTGTGTTATTAAATTGCTCATGATTATGGAGATAATCGATCCCTTGAAAAGCTGGAAATAAATTTTAAAAATCTATTTTTAAGTGAAATAAATTTTAAATATTAGAAAATAAAACAAAAATAATCTAGAAAATGCTGAAAACAATAGAGTCAAATTTAAAAACCCACCACAGTATAGGAAAAGAGACCTGGAACTTGCATTTTTATTTTGTGGATTTATTATCTGTTTAAGTTTGACATTTAATCCAAAGGGGCTTTGTCCCTGAAGGACTATTGTTTTCGTTTTGTATTGAAACACTATAAACGGCTGCATCATTTTCAAATTGTTGCCACCAAATATTATCACCCTGTACTATATTTAAAGAAATTATATAGTGAAGAATCTGCATAAATGCATGTATGTTTTTTGCATTCTGATAAAACAACGGTACCTAGAGCCATCAAATTTTGAATGACTTAATTCTACTGTGAATATGGACATCTGGAAGACCGAATTTGAAATTCGGAATTTGTTTTAATATATATTTTATATGTTGTAAAACTTTAACGAATTTTTGATTAACAAACTTGAGGATTTCAAAGCGAGCAATGGCAATGTTGTACAGAAAAGACACTTTTATCTCCAGCGTGTGAGACAATGAATCGGGAATTCTGAAGATATGTTCATTTTAAAATTATCTTGCAATATTGCTGTTGAACTGAATTTTATAGTTTAAGTGTGAAAAACTTGATATTTAATAAATAAAGGTAAAACACAAAATGTTAAAAAAAGGCCCCTTTGGGTGTAATTTAAAATCTGAAACCTTTCAGATCTTTTTTGTTTGTTTGTTGTGTTCCCCCCCTTCTTTGATGATTATTCATATAGATTTTTTCTTTATTCCAGGATGTTCTTTTAAGGAATTTTATAAAACAGCAGACTGAATTGATCTCGCTTCTGCAATGCCAGAACAAAATATTACTGAAAGAACTTACAGCAACCAAAAAAAAAAATGAAATTAATGTTTTAAAAAAATGGCTTAGCACTGAAATTCAACTTCATGACCTTCAAGTACAGCATGAGGAATTGCTGAAAGGAGTCAAAACATTTCTTTCAGATGAACAAATAGCAATGTTGAAAATTCCTCGTAGAAGCATTGCAAAATGGTCTAATGAGGGAATAATAAAAGGCCTCAAAGTTAGATTTGCCTTAGGCAAGCATGGTTATAATTACTTGCACAGAATAGGTTTTCCGTGCCTTCATACAGCACTTTAAATAAAAGACTTCAAGGTCTTGAAATGAATTTTGGAGTCATCAGTGAGATGACTGAACCTTTGAAAATTAAAGGAGAAAAAATGAATGCTAGTGATAAAGACTGTATTTTATCATTGGATGAAATGGAGATTTCTGGCAATCCTGATTTTGATATTTCAAAACGTAAATTTATTGGTAAATGTACATTAGGAAATCAAAAGGGTGCAGGAAATCACTATTTAGTTATTTTACTAAGAGGTTTGAAGCTGAAATGGAAGCAAGTGGTTGCCCATGAGATAACTGGACATGTAACAGGATGCCAGCTCAAACAACTTGTTGTCAATGTTATCGAAGCTGTCAATTCTGTTGGATTTAATGTTGTTGGTATTGTTAGCGATATGGCAGCAGTAAATAGAAGCCTGTGGAATTCTTTGGGAATATCTGTTTCTCGAAGCCAAACAAGTAATTTCACTACTGAAATTAAGGGCAAAATTATTTATGTATTTGCAGATGTGCCACATCTTTTAAAAAATCTCTGGTCTGCAACTCTTAATCATAGTATAAAACTGCCCAGTTATGTTTGCAATAAAGAAAATTTGGTTACTTTGCATGTATCTGCAGGATTTATAAAAGATATCTGGATTACTGAAACAAACCAAAATTGTGGTTTGAGAACTATGCATCATCTCAGCAAAGAAGACCTCTTCCCCTCACATTTTGATAAAATGAATGTTGCTTCTGCTGTGAGGTTTTTTCCAATTAAAACAGCTGTGGGATTGGAGAAGGCAGTAGCTTTAAAAGAGATCAGCCCTAATGCTCTTACAACAGCATGGTGGATAAGATTTATATGTCAGTGGTTTCAAATGCTATCCTCTAGATGTAGAAAGAACTCAATTTCTGTGACAAATAAAAGCAAAAAAATTGAGTTACTTTTTGAATTTATTAATGTTATACAGCTTATAGAAATTGGTAAAGGATGGAAACCATTACATACTGGTTTGATTCTTTCTGCTTTATCAGCCATACAGTTAGCAGAGGCATGTTTTCTGAATGATTTTCAGTTTATTTTGACGAGCAGATTGACACAAGATGCTCTAGAAAATGTATTTTCTCAGATACGCAGAAAAGCTGGTTTGAGGCCAAGTGCTTTGCAAGCTGTGAAAGCATTAAAGCTTATCTGTTTATCTCAGTTTATATCTGACATTAAGAACTCCAGTTATGCTACTGATTCAGATATTTACTTATTAAACTATGCGAAAGATGAATTTGAATTTCTGAAGGAGAAAAAAGCTTTAGAGCCTGTTACCATACCAGAAGTTTCTGATGTATCTCTACAGAATCTCACCCTTAGTGAGGAAAATAACGTCTGTTATATTGCAGGAGCTGCAATATATTCTGTTTTGAAAAATGCTTGTAATTCATGCTCACAGTTTCTCTTAGTTTGTGAGCAAAATACTCCTTCCATTGATGAAAATAAACATAATTAATTTTGCAAATTTAGGTGGGCTTAAAGTCCTTCTCCAGAAATTTTTAAATTGTGCCTTCTGTGTGAAAAAATAATTCAAAATTTTCGAGACGAAATAATACATGGAAATGTAACTATGGATGTGGAATTTGTTAATATGATTTGTAAGAAAGCAGGCGAGGTAAATATTCCCTCCTGTTGCAATATCAAAACAAAGATAATAAAATATTATTTGACTGCCCGTGGAATTGGTCTCAAGAAGCTTCTTCAAAATAAAAGGCAGGAGCGGCAAAGTTTTGCATCTCCTGCTTTTAAAAGGAAGAAAGTAAACTAGAATCTAATCAAGAGTTTAAGAAGTTTTTGCTGTTCAATTCTGTCTGTAAAAAAGTAGAGTAGTTGTCACTGAAAAATTGCTGTTTGTCTCTTCGAATAATAATTAGGCCCACCAACAGCTGAATGGTTAAAGTTACTGAATGCTGGGAGTTCCATCTTCTGTTCTATTTCCGAACAGGCTGGCTGCATGATTGGTTTTTTTGTGGGTTTTCCCCATGTGTAATGTGAATACAAGCCAGTTCTCCTTAGAAAGTCCTCTACAATAGAAGATCTCATAGTCAGCTAAATCGGATTTACTTTTGTGTGACCTTAAATGAGGCATCAATTGTGAATCTGTTTTGGCATGTTATTAGGAATTTTAAATGAAACATTTATTGCTGTTGTGAAAGAATGATCAACTGATGTTTACCTTACTAATCAATGTCTTATAGTATTGTAATGGCTTGCAGGATTTTTCATAATGGGATGTTGCATATGTTTTACTCTTCTTTTTTACCAAATAAATAGAGTATGTTCCTAATCAGACATTTCTTCTTTTGTACCAGGGTTATATAGTATGATGTGATAATTTGGATTTGTTTATAGAATACATAACAATATTTTTTGACATTCTAATAGAACCAGTGTATTTTATTTATTTACTTATTGCTTTAAAACAGATTTTGAATCAAGGCTTACTTCCCACCCCCTTTGGGTATGCACATAAAACATGTTTAAGCTATATTTATAATATATCAATGAGATAGAGTGGATGGACAAAAATATGGAAACACCTTGTGAAATGCATGTTTGAAAAGAAAGATTGATTTTAATGAAATGTAGGTGGCGCTGGCGTTTTTGACTACTGACGCCACCTATACAACTTCGTAAATGTGCTAAACAGTTCAGTTGTTGTCGGAGTACTGTTATGTGAGGTTGTCATTGCATTATGTCAGAGTTAACAGACTTCGAACGTGGGCAAATTATTGGAGCACGTATGGTAGGTGCTTCCGTAAGCAAGGTAGCCGAGGTGTTTAGTGTTTCAAGAGGTACTGTATCGAAGATTTATTCCGCATATTTGAAAAGCAGAAAAACATCATCTGCTAAATCACAGGGCGGACGAAAGTGTGTCCTGAGTGATCGTGACAGATGATCATTAAGGGCAATTGTGACGAAAAATAAGAAGACCACAGCTGCAAAAGTTACTGCTGAAATGAATGTTGTGTTACCGAACCCTGCGAGTACCAAAACAATTAGAAGGGAGCTTCATAAACAGGGAATTGCTGGCCGTGCTGCAATTGAGAAGCCACTCATCAGTGACGCTAATGCCCGTAACAGGAAAAGGTGGTGTTTAAGTCATAAAGCCTGGACTATAGAGCAGTGGAAGCGAGTAATATGGTCTGACGAGTCTTCTTTCACATTGTCTCCCACTTCTAGCCGAGTTTACGTCTGGAGAACGCCATCTCAAGCCTATAATACAGACTGTTTGTTGCCAAGAGTGAAACATGGCGGGGGTTCTGTTCTGGTTTGGGCAGCCATATCGTGGTTCTCTGCTAGCCCCAAATGAACTGTGTCAGGGCACATGACTGCCAAGACTTATGTGAACATTTTGGCCGATCAAGTTCATCCCATGGTACAAACTTTGTTCCCCGATGGTGATGGTGTCTTCCAAGACGACAAAGCCCCTGTTCACACAGCTCACATTGTCCAGGACTGGTTTTCTGAGCACGAAGATGAGTTGTCCCATCTCCCCTGGCCACCACAGTCACCAGACCTGAATATTATCGAACCTTTGTGGTCTTAGGTTAGCTCCTTTAATGGAAAAAGAACAAAATAAAAATGATATACCTTGAAAACAAGAATACTATGTGAATAGTGTTGGCTAAAATTTATTCAGATGGTTTTTTTTGCATTTATTCAAACATCTCCGCATATAAATGAGAATTAATTATATTATATTAGTTTTAAAAGTAAAACTAATATAATATCATTCTATATAAAGCTGTTTGATGTATAATGGAAAAAATTCAATTACTGCAGTATGTTTTAATAAAATTTGAATATAATAGACTGAATTGCACTACATTAGACCAAAAAGCAAAACATTTTTATTTATTTATCTTTATTTTCACTATATGTGTTTGTCATATGTTTGTTACTAGAGGACTTATTTTATAGATTTGAAGCTAAATAATATTTTTATGTTTTTACTTATGCAAATTAATTAATAAAAAGAACTGTGATTTAAGTATTGTCTTTGCTGTGATATAGATTGAATCTTATTATGTTATGGAATTATCATTTAAATATTCAGATATGTGTAATATTAAGAGCATATGTATGTAAGTATAATTTTCCAAGTATAATAAAAAGTAACCATCAACAACAAATAAACTTATAAGTAAATAGTATCTGTAAATTCTGTATGTAAAGGTATTATTTTTATTTATTTGTGTGTGTATTATTTTAATATTGTTTATAGCTAAATAAAGAACAAAAAAAAAATAATGGAATTTTTTACTCTATTAAATCTATGAATCCCACAGTCATCTGAGCATTGAAGTAATTTTTATAGCATTCTGCACTTCATTCTAAAAGCATTATAATTTAAAGGTGTATATCTTGAATCAGTATTTAAAATCATAAAGTGTTTAGCAGCTTTTTCTGGAAACACACACAAAATAACATTTTTAACAAATTTGCTACAGTAATAGACGTTTGATTCCATGTGAGCAAAATTCAAATAACATATTAAAAATAAAAAACAAAAATTAAAGATTAAACCTTATCCTAAATTAATGGAGGTTGAGGGATTTCCCTCAACCATATTAAGAATGTGGTTGAGGGAAAGCTCTTGTCAAAAAATACATTTTGAGATAAATAACATTATGCGTGTATTTAAAAGAAAAAATTGAAAATTCAATAAAGGAATTCAAAAAGAAAGCATTTTTAACTAAAAATACAAATTTGAAATATGATATGTGAAAATGTTTTAGAAACTTTTAAAATAACTTGAATCATACGAGAAATTTAGCAATTTAAAAAAAAAAAAAAAAAATACGAGAAAGAATCTGTACTGCAGACAAAAGAAGGGGGAAAATCCACACATCTTTATAGGAGTGCAGAAAAAAGCTGAAATTCGGATTCTCTAGAATGTTAAATTTTAGCGGACAGCGCTAAAGAGCCAAAGTTGCCGCTCCACACCTAAATTGCAACCCTAAAGCTTAGATTCAAAATGGCTGACGAGTCAGCCTGTATCTCTAGTAGCTCTACTAGCATGTGTGACGTGTAAGCGACTCCTTCCAAACAACACCGACTCTACTTCAAGCCTAAGCACGCGGTTCGAAAATTCCTGTGACGTCACGACTTCTGGTCATAATAAACTTCGGAACGCATGCAGTGGCTCTTTGCTGAATCTTCTTACGTTGTGCGAACGCTGAACCAGAATACTTTGATTTTTTTTTATGGTTTTAAGGTTGGATGTCTTTAAAGAGATAAGAATACATTACTTTACTTCTGTAAATTTATATTTTTCTAATTATATCAACGTCTTTAGGCGCATGTTCTAGTACACATGTGTTATTTCTGGTAGAGTCAAGGCTGGCTGCTGTGCTATGTATCATTTCTTTTTGAATAATGTTGTGTCAGCCCATCGTAGAACAAATGGGCTTTGCATAATTATATAACCTGATCTGTTTCAGAATAAACGATTTTTTTATGGACTAACACAGCTTATTCTTAAAATTTTACATGCCATTAGCTATACACTATAACTATTTACTCCCTTTTATATATTAATTTAAATAAAAACATTTCAGTTATTAAAATGTCGGGTAGATGCTGTGTACCATTATGTAAGGGAAACTACCCAACAGGACCAAAAGTGTCTGTATTCTCCTTTCCTAAAAAATGAAGATTTGAAGAGAGAGTGGTTTTCTGCAATCCAACGGAAAGACTTTTCACCCAAAAAGAGTTTAAAGGTAAGTAAAGTAGAGTTATTAATTAACAGTGTATCTATCAGGTTCAATGTTCCGTCTTACTTTCTTTGGGAACATGCACAGACCTGACTCGGAACAGGGAGCTTACTAAAGCTATGTTCAATAAATGTGGGAAGTAGACAAGATACACAGGAAGGGTATACGAAACCCTTTATTTTTCACTCTTTACAATAATTTCCGTACTTCGGAATACAGAGACCAACTACTTGTGGTCTGAACGTAAGAATATAAAAATATTTAACTAAACTCTAACTTAACTTTGGAATAATAAACAAAGGCCTACGTGGAAGATTGGCCTTATAGTACAGAGAACTGTTAACACTACAATACGTTTAAAAATTATCACGAGGATTAAACCTCTGGCCTGGAACGCAACCAGCAACCGAGTAAAACTTCTAAGGCAAGCGGCCTGCTTCGACTAACTCCTTCTTCTCTCTCACTTGGCAAAAAGCCACAACTTAAGTACTTGGCGTTCGCCAGACAAATTTGCATAAATAAGTTAACGCTTTTAATTCTGGCCGGAAGTAGAAAATAAGAAGTGATAGTAAAGATTTAACATAAAATAAACGTTAGTAAAACTTAAGATCCTTACATACTTCCCGCCAGAGTTAATTAGTTTGAAACTGAGGTCTAAAACGACCTTGTTGAAAACTTTTAGCTCTAGAATCTAACGCGAGGCCAATCTTTTACAAACATTTCTCACTAGAAACTAGAAATTTAAAAAAAAAAAAATTGTTTTTACAATAGCAGCTCCATGGACAACCAATTTTTGCATCTAAACAGGAGCTTTTATTCAAATCTGGTTCCTTCCAGAGATCTGGAAGGAAAACTAGTTTAATGAAATGTTACACAATGAAATGGCAAGTAACATAAATATTTACATTTCTCTTAACATTCTTATTTCATTCATGACTTTATTTTAATTATCTCTCCCCGTGCTCTCTGACATGTGTTGTAAAAGAACACCAAACACGAATGTGTTTATGTATACGTGTTCAACACTGCCTCCTACAATCAAAACACTAACGTGTTAAAATTCAACATAACAAGACCTCGTAACACACCCTATCTTCAACTCTAAACCCTGAGGTACTATTCTGAAAGTGGCTAACTCTGAAGTGTAGCGTCAGAAAGCCTAACTACATTCATTCAACCTTTAACACATATTCACCATAATTTGGTCTTTTTTCAGTCACACGAATAAGTTTAAAATTTTTTTTTTTTTTTTTTTTTTTTGCATTACTTTCACTTTTACCATATCATAGTATTTCTTAACATTTAAAATAACAGTTCACATTGTATATAAGAACATATTAACATGCCGTTAATTTTACGCATTTTAAAACATACATTAGTAGTACATTGTTAACTTCTATTCTTTTCCAAGCAAGTGCCAATTCTTCTACATTGAAATACTACATTTCAAAAAGTCTTTCAGACTAAAACTTCTTTCTTGCCAGAATGCTTTAAATAAAATTTATACAATAACTTTTACAATATTTAAGTATTTACACATTCTTATTATACATCAACTTTAGTTTTACGCGCGAGTAATTGAAAAACATAATACCAAAATCGGTAACAACTCATTTCTCGCCTTTTTTGGCGATAAAGGTAGACCTCACATGAGGTAAAACTTCTTGAAATCTGCCACTTGCAGTAAGAATGAAAGATTAACTTAAGTTTGCAAAGTAACATAAAATTTTACTTATCTTTGTGATATTCGGATATTCTTTTCTGAGCCCAGTCCTGGAAGGTAGCGCAGATTCTAGTTTGATTTATCCTCCTTCTTGTGCGGGCTCGCCCTTCAGTGCCTTCCTCTAGAAGCTTTCTTTTTTCTCCAGTTCGGTCACCCTTGAATACCTTCTTTTTCGCCTCTGCCTGTGGTCTTGGCCGTTTGATGGTAGCTGGTATTGGCGGAACCGGGACACTTCTTTCGCGTTCCTGCTTGGACCTCGTTGCTGGCCGTTCAAATTTTCCTTGTACCCTTTCCTCCGCCGCTGGTGGCCCTTCGCAGTTCGGCGACATTTGCTGCGGAGAGTCCTGTCCGATGAGTAGATCTTCCGTTTGGGAGCCGGGTTATAGTTGCCGTTATTTCTCCTGGCTTTCTTTGCATTCGTCGTACTTCTCCCTTCTTCATACTGGGGGTGTTCGTGAGCTCTCTTTTCTGGACGGTGGAACGGCTTCTTTTTCTTGTTACCTTCAATTTTCCCACGGGGAAACTTCTTTTTCAATTGCTCCTGCCTCCTAATGGCTTGCCCTTGTACTTGTCGTTGTTCCACCTCTAGAGCTTGTGCCTGCCGTGCCGGATCCTGCAAAAGATATTTGAAAATTTGCATTTCATTACGATCATAGTAGGGTTTTATTTGATCAATGTTTGCGGAGCATGTTTCACCATTCCTGGCTTTTAACACCACTACAGCGTGAGTTATTTTTCTATGACATATGGTCCTTCAAATCGTGGAAAAAATTTGGCGGTTTTATCTTCTGGTGCTGAAGAAAGTGAATGCTTAATTTTTAACACTTCATCCCCTACTTTATAAGTTACTCCCCGTCGTTTCAAATCATAATAAAGTTTTTGTTTTCTCTGTGCTACTTCAGTATTCTTTTTTGCTTCTTTAATTAATTTTTCTATATCACCCATTTTAAATTCTGGGGCTCTTTGTTGCACATAAAATAATTTATCTAACGGCGTTATAATCTTTCTGCCTAAAAATAAATCAGCAGGAGTTTTGCCCGTTGTATCATGTTTTGCGGTCCTAAGGGCGAAAGCAAATTCATTGACATAGTTATCCCAGCTTTTATGAAAATTTTTAACATAACTACGGATAATTTTCACTATATTTCTATTGACCCGTTCCGCTATATTTGATTGCGGCCGATACGGGACCATTTTTAAATGACGTATGCCCAGTTTTTGGCACATGTCTTCAAATACATTACTTACAAATTGAGGACCATTATCCGATATAACTTTTAGGGGCGCCCCGTATTTTAAAATATATTTATTTAAAATAGAATCAGTAACTAATTTCGCGGAGGCTCGTTTTAAGGGAACAATTTCGGCCCACTTACTAAAATGATCAACCATAACAAGGAGATAGCGACTTTTATTTAACTGACTTTTTGGGAAAGGGCCCAATAAATCGATGCCAATTATTTCATTTGGAAATTCGGATTTAATACTATTTAGAAACCCGGCCGGGCGGAAATTAATATAATTAACTGCTTGACATGTTGGGCAGGACTGGACATACACCCTTGTTAACTTTTGCAGTTCAGGAAAATAGACTGCCTCGCGTACGCGTTGTATAGTTTTTCGAATACCAGCATGAGAAGCTAAAGGGCTGTCATGCAACTCCTGCAGGATATTTAATCTAAGACTAGCTGGGATAACAGGTCGAAATTCGTTGTTGGAATTCGTAGTTTTTGTATAAAATAATAGACCATCTATTAGTTCGTAATGGGCCGCCCTATTTCTTATCGCCACAATATCTTGGTGGCTAAAATTTTCAGGATCCTTTAAATACTCATAAATGCTTCCAAACTCAGGATCCTTACCCAGTTCGGTTATTACAGTTTCTCGGGAATTTATTGTACATGCTGTGAGCATTGCCACCTTTACAGTATTACCTTCTTCATCTATTTTAATTCTAGATAGGGCATCTGCTACGATATTTTCCTTTCCGGGGGTATGCTTGATTACCAGATTATATTCTTGTAGCTTGAGTGCCCATCTTATTAACCTTGGGGATAAGTTTTTCCCTGAGTACAATCTAGTTACCGCCGCATGATCAGAGTACACTGTTATTGGCGCCTTTCCAAAATAGACTCGGAACTTTTGCACTGCTAACAGAACTGCAAGTGCCTCTCTCTCGGTCGCGGAATAGTTTCTTTGTGTTTGATTTAAAGTTCGGCTAAAAAATGCCACGGGCTGCTGATTTTGCGAAAGTACCGCTCCTACCGCATAATCCGAAGCATCCGCTGAAATTTCTAAGTTCTCATCCTTTTCAGGAAATTTCAACACAGGGGCTTGCGTTAATGCTTGTTTTAATTTTTCGAAAGCACTATTGGCTTCGGCCGTCCACGAGAATCTTGCCTTTTTCCTTTTTAATTTTAACAATGGCTCAGCGATAGCCGCAAAATCTTTTATAAAGGACCTATAATATGAACAAAGTTCTAGAAAAGAAGAGAGCTTCTTTGCCGTGTTTGGAGTCGGATACTTTTGTACAGCGATTATTTTTGATTCGTCTGTCTAGATTCCTTTCTGAGATATTTTGTAACCTAAATATTTTAATTCAGGGGCTGCAAATTTGCACTTTTCGACATTAACTTTTAGACCGGCATCATTTAATAAAGAAAACACCTGTCTTAAATCCTGTACATGTTGGTCGAGATTATCACTAGTAATAATGATATCGTCTAAATAGATAAATGTGGACTTTCCAAGAACAGGCCTTAACACAATGTCCATACATCGCTGAAATGTTGCCGGTGCCCCTGAAATATAATGAAAGGCCAAACGGCATACGCAGGAATGCATAAGTGCCAGACTTGGTTATAAAAGCAGTCTTAGGCACGTCCTCAGGCCTAACCCCTATTTGAAAATAACCAGTCGTTAAGTCTAAAGTCGTCAGATATTTGGTCGACGTTATGTTCCTTAGAATTTCTTCAATAATAGGTAACGGATATACCAGATATTTAGTTATAGAGATTAATTTACGGTAGTCAATCGCGAATCGCCGCGTTTTTGGATGTGTCAATGGATAGTCATTATTTTTCTTACATAAAACCACCGGGCTAGCATAACTACTTGAGGTGGGCGTTATGATCTTTTTACGTAGCATATCGCTGATGTGCCATTCTATAATTTTTTCCTTATTCTTATCATACCGGTATGCTTTGTGGCGAACTGGCATTGAATCTCCGGTGTCAATACTATGGTTAGTAACTTGAGTAAATCCTGGAATATCACTAAATAACGAAGCAAATTCACTTACCACTTGTCGGATTCTTCGTTGCTCTTCGTTAGGCAGGTGGTCAAGGTTTAACATCGGCGGTTCAGCCTTTTCTTCTCGAACTGTTTCATCGTCAGCTTAAGGGACGCTTCATTAAAATCCAGCGTTGCTTGTGCCTCTGAAAGAAAATCTATTCCTAAGATAATATGTGCTTGCAGATTCTTTACTATGAAAAACATAACCATTACTTGTTCGTCCTTGATACGGACGTATAGCGGTAATTTACCTATGCACTTACATCTTTCTCCTTGCGCAGCTAACACTGTCGTATTATCCGAATTATATATGCGATATTTACGAAAATACTTCCTAAAAAAATCTTCTGCCACACAGGAACACTGCGCGCCTGTATCCAGGAGTGCGGTGGCTGGGATATTATTCACCAACACTTCAATCTTCGGAAGAGTCAAATTTTTTACCATTACTGTATTTAACTTGAAGGAAGAGGGGTTTTCTTGGCCTTCGGATTTCCGAACCCTCCCGTCAGCAGAAATCCGTTTTAGTTTAAATCATTTTTCATTTCCATGCTTTCCTTCTTTTTCCACTGGCCTCTTTGCTGATATATGCTGAAAAGTTTCGTTTCTAATTTCGCACGATCCCTTACGACAGGGAAGGCTTTTACTAGGGCAGTCTTGAAATTTTCGTAAGTATAGGTGGGACTTCCTACTTGACCCAAGAGACTTCTGCCTATACATTCGAACCACTTAAGCGCTTGGCCCCTCAAAGCGCTGGTAGCTAAGGTAACTTTTTGAAACTCGTGCACGGGGTAGAGCATGAAGTGGTCATCCAATTTTTCCAAAAAACTGGTTACCGGTGAGTTTCCATTAAATGTTGCTTCTGGTTTCATCGAAGCGCGCATGGTCTGGACGATGTAACCAAATCCTTCCAGGGCGGCAGCTGGCATTTCTGGATTCTGAGCCGCTTCTGCAGGCAGCAAAGGTTCTTTTTAAAACTCGGCCATGGTTATTCTTCTTCGTTGGGTGACACTATCAGGTTCAATGTTCCGTCTTACTTTCTTTGGGAACATGCACAGACCTGACTCGGAACAGGGAGCTTACTAAAGCTATGTTGAATAAATGTGGGAAGTAGACAAGATACACAGGAAGGGTATACGAAACCCTTTATTTTTCACTCTTTACAATAATTTCCGTACTTCGGAATACAGAGACCAACTACTTGTGGTCTGAACGTAAGAATATAAAAATATTTAAATAAACTCTAACTTAACTTTGGCATAATAAACAAAGGCCTACGTGGAAGATTGGCCTTATATTAACAGGAAGCCGTATGTAGTACAGAGAACTGTTAACACTACAATACGTTTAAAAATTATCACGAGGATTAAACCTCTGGCCTGGAAGGCAACCAGCAACCGAGTAAAACTTCTAAGGCAAGCGGCCTGCTTCGACTAACTCCTTCCTCTCTCTCACTTGGCAAAAAGCCACAACTTAAGTACTTGGCGTTCGCCAGACAAATTTGCATAAATAAGTTAACGCTTTTAATTCTGGCCGGAAGTAGAAAATAAGAAGTGATAGTAAAGATTTAACATAAAATAAACGTTAGTAAAATTTAAGTTCCTTACAAGTGTAGATTCTAATTACATATAAGTGTTCATTCAGAAATTTTTAAATGATATTTTGTTACATAACCCAGGATATACAAAAATAAAGGATTGAAATAGAGCTTTAATCACTGCAGATATTCTCTGGTTCTATCTGAGAAATGAATATTCTTTACTACAAATGCTCAGAATGAACCCTCTGATTTTTAAACTATTACTATTAACATAAGTTTTTTTTAAATTTTCTCTAAAGGTTTGTGAATTGCATTTCAAGGAAAGTGATTTTAAAGTTGAAGCTTCAGCATTTGATTCTAAGAATGGAATTTTAATTTCTGCTCCACTTCAGGTGCGTAGATTAAAAGAAAATACAGTGCCATCGATATTTAAGGACTATCCATCTGTATATAGTTCAAAAAGTAGCACTACTGTACGAGAAGATCCTGATGCAAAAAAAACTACCCGCGAGTGCCATAATTTACAGAAAGCATTGCGTGAAAGCCTTAAAGAATATGAAATGTATAATAATGTTGAAGAGCTTGGAATGAAATATATACTTCCAGGAAAAATTCAGACTGATGCTCTTGAAGCCCGGTTTGGTAAATACAGACAACTTTCTGGTTCTCAGTATATTTCAATGAGACAGTTATTAGAATGTGAAAAAAATTAAGAATACAATCAAGTATTGTTAAAAATACTACTGTCCCTTTAACATCATTTGAATATGATGATAATCTTCATGATATGATAGAATTAGATAATACAGTATATTACCTATCATTAAATATTACGGAGAGTGATGTGAAGGGCATTAGTAGCCATCTGCCAGTTCTGACTTATTTGGGTGGTTACTGTTGTCATGCAGTTTTAAAGAAAGTGAAATGCTGTAGCTGCAAACAAAACATTACAATAAATTCCACAGTTAATCATGATCAAACGTATGATCTTATAAAGAATCTTGATCGTGAATCCATGAATTTTCTTCCAGAAGAACAATTCGGTTTTCGTAATCATCATAGCACTTGCCACCAACTTTTTAGAGCTGTCAACATTATCACTGAAGGCTACAACTGCAAGCTTCCGACCGGTGCCATATTCCTCGATATCGCGGAAGCTTTTGACAGGATATGGCATCGAAGCCTTATTTACAAACAAATCACTCTCAATTTTCCAGATCATTTTATTCGCTTAATAGCCTCTTTTCTCAGCAACAGAACATTCAGAATCAAAATCGGTACTGTTTACTCAACCACCAGAGTAATCAAAGCTGGCGTCCCACAGGTGTCGGCATTTCATCATACCTTTTTAATATTTATACACAAGACATCCCTAAAGACCTTTCTGTTCATCTTGCACTCTTTGCCGATGACACCGCCATACTTACTAAAGCCTGCACAGTTATCGCCGTAAGAAACCAACTCCAAAACTATCTCATAAAACTGGAAAAATGGCTCACCCTTTGAAGGATTAAAATTAACACTTATGAAAACAAGGCAATAATTTTCCGTAAGGGAAACGTTAAATACTATCCTCCAGCCCCTGAAATATTTGACGAAGAAATAGACTGGATTAATGAAACCAAATACCTTGAAGTCATCCTTGATCAAAAAATTACCTTCAGAACCCACTTCCGCACCGTACTACAAAAATTTTAAATCACCACTGCTACTATGCGACCTCTTCTTGGTAGAAAAAGCAACTTATCCAGTACAAACATATTAATTTTATATCACTCCATACTTCGTCCAGCCCTCCTTTATGCAGCTCCGATCTGGGGACATGCAGCTAAAACCAATATTAAACAATTACAAATTCTGCAAAATAAAATTATACAAGAAATTATCAATGCTCCTTGGTATATTCCAAACATCTACATTCACAGAGACCTTCAAATCGAACTTATGCAAGAGTATATTAAACGATTAGCGGTCAACTTCTTTTATTCAGTACAAACCCACAGTAATAGCCTTATTAGCACTCTCAGACACTCCCCGCAGCCCAGTGAAAAACATCGGTACCCAAGTGACATCCTAACCACATAAGAATTAAAACCTTTATTGACTCATTCACGCTTAACTGAAGCGTATTTCCAAACCCTACCCCACTTTTCGAGTTTTTGACGTCACGAAAATATCGACTAGTTTCACCTGGCAAGACGCCTACCCCACTTTTGACTACTACGGCGCGCTTTCGAAAGAATTGTGCTGCTGAATAGTGTGTTTAAGTGCTAATTGTGAGATTTTCGCAATTTAAATTATTATGAGTGGGAATTTACGCAAAATCTTTAGTGAATGGTTATTGTTTATCGCCGTAGTGTATTTGAGGAAAGAGGAGAATAAATCACTGCTGATGTATACATTAACAGTACGAAAAATCTGGAAGGTGATACTCGGCAATAAATGTGCTGCATTTCATCGCAAAATTCAGCGACGCCAGTATGTTAACTTCCTTTTGTAGTTAAATTAATCACTCGTAAAATGGTTGTAAAAGACAAACATTTATTTGAAGATAAATCTTAATAACCTATACGTAACGTATTCGTAAACGTACATAACAGAACAAACGTACTTACTGCATCGTACCGTTAAACATTTGAAGCGTACATCATCTCAGTGCATATTTTTAAAATTATAAATAGAACGACATCCAGAAATTAGCTGTTGCCATTTTCTCAATAGATATTTTGTCTAATAACAATTAAATAATTTTCAATCGTTCTTACATTCTATCATCCTGACTTTTCAATTGTCCTCAATTGAACCAAATCTTGTCATACATTAAAGAAACAAATAAACAACAACAAAATATAATAAGTAGGTAGGAAAAAAATAAAATCAAATATAATTTTTAAAAAATTCTATAAGTCCTACACAAAGTCTCTATAGCGCAATGGTTTGCGCACTATTCGCTTGGACCTTTTAAGTTCGCCGTCAACCTCGTCATTATCATCATCTTCTGTATTTCTGGAAATGATGGCCTCCGAAGATCTGTTTTTAGCACGTGAAACAGCTTGGTGGGGCTTTCGACAACCCATTTTTGATCTGTAAAGTGGACAAGATCTATATCCTTGACCGCGTGGCTGCTGTTCTTCGTCATTTGCTTCAGTATCTTTACTAGTTGCTTCTCCTTCCATTCTACTTTGACTGCATTGAGTGTCATTCCTATGGTAGTGGGTTTTGCTATTAAAGCACCTTTGATAAAATCGTCTGGGATTCCAGTGATTGTCTCTTCCACCTCCTGAAACTCTTTGTTCGTTTTTTCTTTCATTTTGTTCATCTTCACTTCCATCACGTTCAACGTTTCGTGGAAGTCCTATGGATATATAACTACAATATTGCCTGAAGTAAGGATGACGTAATTGCCTTCGTACGGGCCTTTGAGGTTGTAGTTGCTGCTTATCATCTACATTCTTTTGGCTCTGACTACCATCACTTTCGTCATTTTGTCTTTGCCTTCGCATGAAGTGGTGTTTAGAGAACAGTTGGCCACAGTGTCGATTTCTATTTGCAGCATAAGGACTATTTTTCACCGAAGTGCAATTCAGTCCAATCAGCTTTGCAGCTTCATTCCCCTTCTCTCGAACAACAACTTCAAATGCACCTAATTCACCATATCCTACACTTCGAACGGCACTTTTTGTATTGTTTTTCTTTACTGCAGTTTGACGAACGAATATATCTTCTTTAGGGTCCATTTTTATGAGATCAGTGCACCCGAGTTCCGAAATATTCAGTGCGAAGCAATCTCTCCCAATTCTCATTTACATCTTCTAACAATTCTTCAGCTAATATTCTTAAATCGCATTTCTTTGCCTTAACGAAAATAGACATTTTCGTACTCATTAAAATGCAAATTATATATATATGCTATTATTATTAACTTCCAATTAGACAACTTAGTAGAACACAGTTATTGGTATTTTAGAAGTTTGACGTTCTAAATATATTTAAAAATTTAAAGAAATGAAAATAATAAAATCTCTTTCCAAAATGATAAAAAAAATAACAAAATTAAATTCTATAATGATTATGTTACATCAATTAATGCACATACCTTGAAATTCAAATTCTTTCCAATTTATTTACGTAATAGCAAATTCTTGTAGCTTTAGGCTTAGGTTTCAGAATAATCCCGCTTCTGATTTATGTTAACTTCCTTTTGTAGTTAAATTAATCACTCGTAAAATGGTTGTAAAAGACAAACATTTATTTGAAGATAAATCTTAATAACCTATACGTAACGTATTCGTAAACGTACATAACATAACAAACGTACTTACTGCATCGTACCGTTAAACATTTGAAGCGTACATCATCTCAGTGCATATTTTTAAAATTATAAATAGAACGACATCCAGAAATTAGCTGTTGCCATTTTCTCAATAGATATTTTGTCTAATAACAATTAAATAATTTACAATCGTTCTTACAAACGAAACAAACGTAAAACAAACGAAAGTGTTCGAAAAACTTATCCACATCTGAAGCCACTATACAAAAATTGTATGTGTGCCAATACAGCAATTTAAATAAAAAAAAAAAAAAAAAAAAAATCTGAAATGTTTTAGATTTTAAATTACGTCCAAAGGGGGCGTTTTTTAACATTTTGTGTGTTACCTTTCTTTATTAAATATCATGTTCCTCGCACTTAAACCATAAGATCCAGTGCAAGAGCAATATCGCAAAATAGTTTTAAAACGAGCATATCTTTAGAATTTCCGATACAGAGACTCACGCGCTGGAGATAAAAATGTTTTTTCTGTACAACGTTGCCGTTGCTCTCTTTGAAATCCTTGAGTTTGTTAATCAAAAATTCGTCAAAGTTTTAAAAAATAGGAAATCGATCATAAAACAAATTTCAAATTTCAAATTTGGTCTTCCACGTGCTCATATTCGTTGGAGGATTACGTTATTCAAAATTCGATGACTCCATGTACCGTTGTTTTATCACAATACGAGAAATATACATACATTTATGCAGATTTTTCATTATTTAATTTCTTCAAATATAATGTAGGACTCTAACATTTTGTGGCAACAGTTTGAAAAGTGAACCGACATTTATGAGTCCGACGCAAAATGCCAAAACGAAACTAATAGTCCTTCGGGATTCAAATCCCTTTGGACTAAAAAATCTGAAATGTTTCAGATTCTAAATTACGTCCAAAGGGGCGTTTTTTTAACGTTTTGAGTGTTACCTTTATTTATTAAATATCATGTTCTTTGCACTTAAACCATAAAATTCAGTTCAAGAGCAATATCGCAAAATAATGTTAAATTAAGCATATCTTTAGAATTTCCGATATACACAGTCTCGCGAGCTGGAGATAAAAGTATTTTTTTTTCTATATAACGTTGCCATTTCTCGCTTTTAAAGCATTGAGTTTGTAAATCAAAAATTTGTTAAAGTTTTACAAAATATAAAATCTATAATAAAACAAATTCCAAATTTGGGATTTCAGATGCCCATATTCGCAGTAGGATTTCGTCATTCAAAATTCGATGGCTCTATGTACCATTGTTTTATCACAATGCGAGAAATAGACAATCATTTATGCAGATTTTTCATTATTTAATTTCTTCAAATATAATGCAGGACTCTAACATTTTGTGGCAACAGTTTGAAAGTGAACCGACGTTTATGAGTCCGACGCAAAATCGCAAAACGAAAACAATAGTCCTTCAGGGACAAAGCCCCTTTGGACTAAAAAAAAAAAAACAATTGCAGAAAACTTCAGATCAAGGAATAATAAAGAATTGCATTGCCTCTATGTGCTTAAAAACTACGAAGCATTCTGCAGACTTTCGTGCCAAAATCAAGGTTGACAAATAGATTAATACATTTTATTGTTTCTTTTAGTGCATATATTTCAAAATTATTAAAATAACTTGAACAGTTGTTTATTTGCTTAAAACAGCTATAAAGTTCATTTATAAAGATATAAAAGGAACTTCATAATTCATTGCTCTGGTGAACAACTGAAATTTACTAAATTACCTAACTGTATAACATTAAATATCTTCGTAACTGTGGTATTATGCTCTGTTTTATAAAAGCTTAACTACTTTATTCATTTGTTATACTTTAAAATATTTTCTGATTTATTTACTAAATGCGTAATCAATTATCAGGATAACTAAATGTATTAAGAATTTCCATGCATGCTTGTGCAGTGTGATTGCATGTTTGTGTAAAGAACTTTAATTTTCATGAACGAAAAAGAAATACAATCTCCGAATAAGTACTTTTTTGTTTTCCAGTTCCTGTGTTTAGCTGTAAAAGTAAATTCACTTCAAGTATGTGTCTGTGCAATTTTGACGATGTAAATGCTGAAATGTATGTATAAGTAAAAACTCAACAAAAAAAAAAAATAAAAAAAAAAAAAAAAAAAAAAAAAAAAAAAAAAAAAATAAATAAATAAAAAAATATCCGTAAAGCTTTTGAAATTTTGGATAGCCGAGCATATAAAAAATGAAATATTGTAATAAGTGAATGGAAGAATAAGCTACTAGTGTAAAATCATAAAAACAGTTCATCTTATTTGTATCAACTTGACTATCAAAAGCCAATATTTAATATTATGCACGATTTTGAAAAAAAAATGTATGCTGCTGATCTTTGGAATATGATAACGGGTGATTTTTACAATGGTTGTTACGTGATTAAGACTGCAAGTTGAGACTTTAAATATGAACAATAGTAATCTGAAAATTTGAAGTAGTAATTTTATATCCAACAATCTCTGCCAAATAACTTCCATGTTTTAAGTAATTAAAAAATATATTTTTAACCACTTATTATTAATTTTATAAAGTACATTCTATAATTTAAATTTTATTTACTTTCATCTATTTTTAATGTTTGCCATTATAAATTTCATACATGTACTTTTTTAAGATTTCATAGTTGCTAATTAAACTTCCTTTACAATTTATTTAGTTATTCTATACATACATTTACATTTTATGTAAGAAAGGGATTTATGTGCAACAAATATACAGTGAAAATCATTTAACACAAAACTGAGGGGACTGAAATATTTTTTCGTGTTAAAGAATATTGAAAAGAAAAAAAAGCATATATTCAACAAAATTAAGCTTATTAGAGTACATTTTATTTACATAGATATGTATATATGCATGTATTTAATAAAAACTAATGAAACAAAAACATCCACAAGGACAAATACAAAATTTTCAAGTTTTTGAAAAACAAAACATTTATTGAGTTTTGGGTAAATAATCTGATATTTTTCTTTGCATTGTCTTTTTTAGCATCAAATTGTTCAATGTCAAACATTTTGCTATTCATTTCACCATTGGAACGTGCATCTAAATAACTGTCCATACTTTTTATGATATTCCTCATTTCGGATGACGTGGGAATAGGAACTGCACTCATTTTATTTTTGTCATCAGAATCTGCATCAATGATATCTTTTTAGCTTTGAACAAACTTCAAAATAACTTTGTCTGCCATAATTGGGGCTGTACCAACGCCACCTAGACTACAAAGCCGGAATACTGGTGCGAGAATGAAGCTATGAGTCATCACACTTAGGCTGAGCGCTGAACGAAGCTGCAGGTGTGAATTCGTCGATGTGTGCATAACCGTTGCACTTGCACGTGTTTTAAAATCGTCGTCAATTATTCTTATAGTATTATTATATTTTAAAGCACTTATATTATTTCACTATAGTGTTTAAATGTTGTGTACCCCTATGTAAAGGAAACTATAATGGTGGACCTCGTGTCCACGTATTTTCCTTCTCAAGAGATCGTGAATTGAAGAAGAAATGGATTTATTCAATAAAACGAGACAATTTCGAGCCAAACCAAAAATTCTAAGGTAAGTTAATTTATGTTCATTATTACTAATGTTAATATTTTTAATAGTACTTACTTACCTATTTAAGATAACGATATTCTTTTGAAAAATTATATGCTGCTGTAATAACTACTTTTGTCACATTATTTGCTTAAATTTCTTATAGTACACGATTTTTTTGTATATTTTTAAAAACGTTATTTAAGGTATTTCTAAAGGGCTATTGTACTATTGGTTGTATTACATGATGTATAAATCATAATATGTAGCCAAAGCACGACGTAAAATAATCAAAAATAACAAAATTTTTAAGAGCGGCGATAAATGATATGATCTGGTAACCCATACTATTCGCCAAACGCAATGTAAACAAGAGGATGGAATTACGGTTACAGCTAATTTAGTAGTCAGTTACATTTATTCAATTTCAATACAAATTACCGACACATCCGTTTACTCAAAGTTTAATGCACGTGCCCTGTATTCTTACTTTTCCGGTATAGATTTCTCTTAAAATTTGTCTCACGCTGCGTTGCAGGAGGAAATACAACATTTTAAATTAGAATTCTACTAAAATTAATATCTAAATACACAATTCGTAACACTGTTATTGGCGATTGTTTAACGCTCAGATACCGTGAATACTATTTTGTATATATATTTTTGGCTACTTGAGGTGATATTTTTGCGTTTAGTTATTGCTTGCTCTAAAACTGCTGTTAGTGATGTTGTAATTAAATATCAGGAGATTATAAAGGAAAATTTAAGGTGGGAGTTTTCAAACAAGCGTAAAATTTTGGGAACAGATATTTTATGTATGAATTAACAATAGAGTATGAACTTTTTAGAAGATTTTTGATGGATTGTCGATTATTGAAGGATAACGTTTTCTGTGAAAAATGTAAGATACCATGCTGATTAGTTAGTCAGAAAAAGTCATCGAATGGTAGTATTTGCAAGAAATGTACGGCTGAGAAATCAATTAGGCTAGGATCTTGATTCGCCTGTAGTAAGCTCAATTTTTCTAGAAACTTTTTTTTTTTTTCCCCCAACGCGAATCAATGGAGTTGCTTATGCGCGAATTTCTGCAATTCTCCGATTTCTTTTAAGTGAAAGAAGATTTCTTAGTATATGAGCAATGCAGAGTTTATTCAATTTCTGATTTTTAACTAAAAAGAGATCGCTATATACATGGGCTAAGCCAAAGCGCTGCGCAATACCGAGGTTGTGCACGTGCCTAGTTTGTGCAATTCTAGGATGTTTTTTTAAGTGAAAATAGATCGATGTGTACATGGGCAGAGCCAATGTAGTGCGCAATGCCGAGGTTGTGCGCGATGCCTAGTTTGTGCAATTCTAGGAAGTTTTTTAAGTGGAAATAGATCGATGTGTACATGGGCAGAGCCAATGTAGTGCGCAATGCCGAGGTTGTGCGCGGTGTCTAGTTTGTGCAGTTCTAGAATATTTTTTAAGTGAAAATAGATCGATGTGTACATGGGCAGAGCCAATGTAACGCGCAATGCCGAGGTTGTGCGCGATGCCTAGTTTGTGCAATTCTAGGAAGTTTTTTAAGTGGAAATAGATCGATGTGTACATGGGCAGAGCCAATGTAGTGCGCAATGCCGAGGTTGTGCGCGGTGTCTAGTTTGTGCAGTTCTAGAATATTTTTTAAGTGAAAATAGATCGATGTGTACATGGGCAGAGCCAATGTAACGCGCAATGCCGAGGTTGTGCGCGGTGCCTAGTTTGCGCAATTCTAGGATGTTTTTTAAGTGAAAATAGATCGATGTGTACATGGGCAAAGCCAATGTAGTGCGCAATGCCGAGGTTGTGCGCGGTGCCTAGTTTGTGCAATTCTAGGATGTTTTTTAAGTGAAAACAGATCGATGTGTACATGGGCAAAGCCAATGTACTGCACAATGCCGAGGTTGTGCGCGGTGCCTAGTTTTTGCAATTCTAGGATTTTTTTTAAGTAAAAATAGATCGATGTGTACATGGGCACAAACAATGTAGTGCGCAATGCCGAGGTTGTGCGCGGTGCCTAGTTTGTGCAATTCTAGGATGTTTTTTTAAGTGAAAATAGATCGATGTGTACATGGGCACAGCCAATGTAGTGCGCAATGCCGAGGTTGTGCGCGGTGCTTAGTTTGCGCAATTCTAGGATTTTTTTAAGTGAAAATAGATTGATGTGTACATGGGCAAAGCCAATGTAGTGCGCGGTGCCTAGTTTGTGCAGTTCTAGGATGTTTTTTTAAGTGAAAATAGATCGATGTGTACATGGGCAAAGCCAATGTAGTGCACAATGCCTAGGTTGTGCGCGGTGCCTAGTTTGTGCAATTCTAGGATGTTTTTTTAAGTGAAAATCGATCGATGTGTACATGGGCAAAGCCAATGTAGTGCGCAATGCCGAGGTTGTGCGCGGTGCCTAGTTTGTGCAATTCTAGGATGTTTTTTTAAGTGAAAATAGATCGATGTTTACATGGGCAGAGCACTACAGACCAGGCTTCCGGCTTCATGTATAACCAATCGGAATAGTGCCTGACCTGTAGAAATTATCTACTATCTACTTCCGCCACTGCCAGGGCGAGCCCCGCAAACCAGCGGCATTTATTGAGTCTAAGTCAGAAGTTACCGATTCACAGTAATGGTTGTTACAATGGCACCTTTGCAGACGTTGTCTGCTACATGAAAAGATGTAAGTGCTGTACTGAGCTGAGTATTATTCATACGCGCGTGTAATTACAATTGCTCTGATTGTGTAATGTTCCATCGGCAGTAATGGGTTAAGAGCACTGCATGAAATTTAGTACATTGAGTTAGTAAGGTGTCCGGACTTCACTACAAATCGTTATTGGTGAACTTGGCTTAATCTATGCTGCGTATCTGTCCGTGTCACATACTAAAGACATACTGTACATACATACATACATAGCATGATGATATACATAGCATGAAGATTACATACATAGCATGAAGATTATACATAGCACTAAAAATTACGCATAGCATTAAAAAAAATATACATAGCAAACATTATTACTGTTTTGCTCAATGAACAAATTATATAACTTACTATCCGCACAAATATTGTACTCATTAGTAGCTGTGCACACAGAATATTATAAACATTAAATAGGTCCTAGCAGCCACACGTTATTTACATATTACATAATATATGCGTTTCATAATATGCGCTTACATAATATATAGGATTATAAGATAAATAATTAAATACTCGAATGCAGAACATTGCAAATTTGAATAGGTAAGTAAATGAATGATACTGAGATACATTAATAACGATTAATAGTGAGTAACTAAAGAATAGTATTTAATACTAAAGCTCATAAGTGCATAACAAAGTTCGCAAATAGTACTATAAGTTTCAAAATTTCTTAATTTAATGCAAAACATACAGCTGTGTTTCCGGAATTTTGTGCGGAAATCGAAATGATGCAACTATCTTATAACTATTAATACTAAGTAAGCGCATGATAAATTCTAGTTTAGATATGCTTGCTTAGTAGGTTACACGATTTGCAATAAGGCATAATTACATAGCAGTAAAATAATAAAGAATATAGGGAAGTGCTATGGCTGACATGACTTAGTGCGCATTTTGATTACATGACACTTCTTGGTAATATGCAATAAAAACATAAGAGATAAAAATGGCAACATACTGAGATGAATGAGTACTAAGAATGCAGTTTCTGAGTACAGTAAGCAAAGCACAGAATACCATGGTACAATGATTAAACCAGCATGAAATTTTGTACAACTGGCAACACATATTATTGATACGCATACAGGATCTTGCTTACATTACTTATGGCAATGCTTAAATATACATAATATAATACAATCTTAAGATAATTTGCTTATGAAACATACTTATAAGAGTGTCAGTTCATTACTTAATGCTAATGGGAATCCACTTACATATATATACGTTGGATTATGTATTTACTACATTCAGTTTAAGTGGAAGGCATAAGATTACGATTATAATGATTAAATTAATATATTAGACACGTTAATGTGTTGACAACATATACTGTAGTTACAAAATTCAGATTAAAATGAAAGCATATGATATCAATTATAATAATTAATTTAATACTATAAACACATCGAGGATGATTATTACAGTCAAGTAAAAGACACATAAAGTGTAGTATTTAAGGTAATACGTTAAATGCATCTAACGAATAGGATAAGAGTATGATGAAAATAATATGGACATAACAGTAGCAAACAGATATTACTTATCTGGTAGCAGGGTTATGCGCTAGGAGGTATTAGGTGACAAATGAAAAGTGTACCCTGCAGAACTTGATGATCTTGTGAAGCTTAAAGCACGCACCCCTCCGTTCTAGTAGCACTTTTGTCCATTCCCTCCAATATCTATCTGAAGGACGACGCATGTGGTGCGCTTCTGTCAATCTGCATGTTAATGCATAATGGTTTGTGCGTGGTGCCTAGTTTGCGCAATTCTAGGATTTTTTTTAAGTGAAAATAGATCGATGTGTACATGGGCAAAGCCAATGTAGTGCGCTATGCCGAGGTTGTGCGCGGTGCCTAGTTTGTGCAATTCTAGGATTTTTTTTAAAGGTAAAATCGATCGATGTGTACATGGGCAAAGCCAATGTAGTGCGCAATGCCGAGGTTGTGCGCGGTGCCTAGTTTGTGCAATTCTAGGATGTTTTTTTAAGTGAAAATAGATCGATGTGTACATGGGAAAAGCCAATGTAGTGCGCGGTGCCTTGTTTGTGCAATTCTAGGATGTTTTTTTAAGTGAAAATTGATCGATGTGTACATGGAGAAAGCCAATGTAGTGCGCAATGCCGAGGTTGTGCGCGGTGTCTAGTTTGTGCTATTATAGGATTTTTTTTAAGTGAAAATAGATCGATGTGTACATGGGCAGAGCCAATGTAGTGCGCAATGCCGAGGTTGTGCGCGGTGCCTAGTTTGTGCTATTATAGGATTTTTTTTAAGTGAAAATAGATCGATGTGTACATGGGCAGAGCCAATGTAGTGCGCAATGCCGAGGTTGTGCAATTCTCTGATATTTTTAAGGTGGAAATAGATGGATGTGTACATGGACACCGAACTTTGATGCTTTTCGGGCGAATACGGATCGTTGTTTACAAAGGAAAACGAGATAATGTGTGATGACGAGCTGTAATGTAACGTATTTTATATGCAATGTTTAACATATCGTTTGTGTATTTTAAATTTGTATTGTTGTTTTAATTGTGAATTATACTTAAGACATCATTTTTCATTTAAATTGTATTTTAATGTTTTGGTTTTGATATGTTTATAATGCTTTCCGACTTACGATTTATATCGATAGCCCGACGATCTACTCAACAGTAGCAAAACTGTAAACTTTGACCCTATAAGTAACTTTTACCTCATTATTATAATATGTAGTGTTTGCAATCGTAATCGCACTTGATAATACGAGTTCTTTGATAATACAGTGTCTCACAAAAGTGATGGGACACTTGTGCTTTACAAAAGGAAACTGTAATAAAATAAATTAAAAAAACATGTAAAAATTTTTTGTGGGTGTGTTTCATACTTAAATTTAGTAACAATTATTACATCACATACATTTTCTCAAAATATTAATTTAATAAAAATACAATTGTTTAGAACGGAGCAAAAAATGGCTCACATAAGTGATGGGACACCATTAGATACTACTACGTACTATGCAACAAAAATCGTCTGAAGTCAGCTATAAAAATATTTTTTTGGGTTTTTATTTTTACTCAAAGCAATTGGCAATAATTTATCGCAATCGTCTGCAGTATTTCTCTCCAGTTTGTTTTGGAATTTTTGTGTTTTTTATCTCTGTGCAGCCATGAATGCTAAACAAAAAGAAACTTTGCCTGAAATTCGAAAATTAGTTATTAAGTTGCATATTGAACGTGGAAATTCTATTAGAGAAACTGCTGAAACCGTTAACCTGAGTCATTCAACAGTTTTTAATATCATTAAACGATATAAAAAGAATCATATGATTCAGGATAAAGAAGACCTGGCCGACCATCAAAGCTATCCAATGGAATAAAGCGAATTATCGTTCGAAATATTAAAAAAAATCCAAGAATGAGTGCTTCCAAAGTTGCTGCTGATTTACAAGCATTATATGGAATAATTGTTAATCCTGAGACTATTGGAAGAGTAATTCGATTTGCTGGATATCACGGTAGAGCAGCCAGGAAAAAATTCTTCGTGAGTGAAAAGAATAGAAACTTCAGACTGGCTTTCGCAAAATCCAACATAAATAAGAATTCTGATTACTGGAATGAAGTTATATTTGCTGATGAGAGTAAATTTAATATATTTGATTCTGACGGTAAAATCTTGGTGTGGAGAAAACACAGGAAAGACAATTAATTAAAATCGGTGCTTCAAGAAGAATAGGGTAAAATCACTCCAGAAATCGCAAAAAAATTAGTCGAATCCATCCCAAGAAGATTAAATCATGTTTTAAAAGTAAAAGGAAATCCAACAAAATATTAAAACCTTTTATAAAGTAAAATTTTTGGATAAATATTTGATGGAAAAGTAAGTGTCCCATCACTTATGTGAGCCATTTTTTGCTCCGTTCTAAACAATTGTATTTTTATTAAATTGATATTTTAATATTTTGAGAAAATGTATGTTATGTAGTAATTGTTACTGAATTTAAGTATGAAACACACCCACAAAAAATTTTTACATGTTTTTTTTTATTTATTTTACTATAGTTTCCTTTTGTAAAGCACAAGTGTCCCATAACTTTTGTGAGACACTGTATGTGTGTGTGTATGTGAAGCATTGCTTAGTGTTCCTAATTTGTAGTATTTATTTTCTTATAATATTTTCTTCCATTGCGAGAAATTAAATTTTTTATTTATTTATGTGTAGAATTCTAGTATGCCTGCCTACAGAGAATATAATGTGATTTAGAAATTTAAGAACCTGTTTTTCATAAATGTGAAGTTTAAAATTTTTAGAAAATAATTAAAATTGTCTACTTACTGGTATATAAGGGATTATGTTGTTACGTAGCAAAACGTTAATTTGTAAATATGATAAAATTGATATGTTCCAGAGTATTAATTAAAAAAAACTTTTTTTTATTTGTATAAATGCTAAAGCTTAAAAATCTTTGAAAATATGGAAGCTGTATGAAATACAAGTATGAGAGACTGCGACGTTCTTTATCGTTGTAATAACTGGTAGAATTCGCTTACTGTATCATGATAATTTTAAATATAAACAATTTATTATACTTATTTTCAGTTACGCCTAAGCTCAGAAATGTAAATTTAAAGAATTTGATGTTAATTTGCAATAATAAACAATTCATTATTTTTTTTTAAAGAGAAAATACAAATTACGCGTAGCATGGAGAATACATTGTGACGTCACACCAAATTATTTATTAAAGGTGAAATAGCTAAAGGTTTCCGGTATTGTTTTTAAAATTACATCCTTTTAACCTTAATCATTTTTATTAATCATTTCTTAATATTTCTTTCTCTTAAAACCGTGTATAACAGTCATAAACTTATTTCTATTATCCACGATTTCTGGTGAAATCAAGATGGCTACCATTTTTTTAAACACGGAGTTTCGTCGAAAATCTGGATGGCAACCATTTTTCAAAACAACGTATTTCATGTGCTTTGGCGCCAAATTCGCCAAACTTTGAAGGTGGGCTATACTAAAGCTGTTCCGAAATTATAAAGTATCAGATTTTTTTGCGTCATTTCAAAGTCCAATAATCATAATACACGTCACCAACGATGTTGAAAAGCTAAACAGTTCAATTTGATTTGTTTAATACTGCACAAAATATGATTCAAAAAGCAACAATAAACTTCTTTTAACTTTAAAAATGCACTGCATGAATTCTTATCATTTTAAAAAGCAAATACGATAGAGTGTTACGTAAACATACATTAAAAAAAATTAATAAGATGTAAAAGATTACAAAATTTAACTTACCAGACTTTTTAACTGAAAACAGAAAAACGTGCTCTCTTAACCACGAGGCATAACTTCATCTCTTTCTTCCGTTCCACATGTGCATACGATTCTTTGTGCGAGCCCCTGAATTCAAGAGGTTACTGGAAACAAAGATACTGGAAACTTTCTTTGCCTTTCTGAAAGACAATCTGGTTAGCGCCGCAAAAATTGGCTCTATGCCAGCTGCCCGAATGACAAGCACGCAATACATAATTCCCCAAGAACGTGATCACTGTCAACATTGGTGCGAAAATCAGTTTTGGGGGGATTGCCGTTATGAAATTCCCTAATTTTTTTCAAATTTTGACTAAAATTGTTAAATTCCCTGATTCTTCCCTGACTTTTTTGGTCAATTTTCGATTTCCCTGACTTTTTTCGGTTTTCCAGGTAGCGTGGCAACCTTGTTGTATCTGTGATGGACGCAATTTCTATTTCATTAAAAATGAGAAAACATTTTATTCAAAATTAAAACATTTTTATTGTGATCGTATAGTGACAGGCACACATTAAACAATTGGTAGGCACCATGGTGCCTACAGGCATAGGGTTGGGAACCCTGCTCTAACACTTCCTCTAGCTATTTTCACAGTCTTCAACTGCCCTCAAAGTTTGGTGGAATTACTGACTGAGTAGAATTTTTGTTAGAATTTTTTAGAATTACTCACGCAATTCTTGTTATCTCACAGCAATTTGTGAATTACTTAACTTTTTGTTATATATACTAAACAGTTTGAATTAATTGAAAAATGTTTGATCAGATTGTGTGTGTGTGTTCTGTCTTATTTTGTTTTGGAAAAAGCAATGATTTTAAATTTTAATGCTTGTTAAGACAGCAAAATAAAAGTTCCATTTCATTTTTATTAATATTTTTTAGAATTAAGAGACATTTCATACTGTTGATACTCTAAAATTATTAGGAAATGGAAAACATTAGGAAATGGTTTTAATAAGTTAAAGAAACCTTGAATAACTTTTAAAATTTCACATAAAATAGCATTACGTTAATATTATTTAATTTTTTTAATATTTTTGCATACATTTTAGCAATCAAAATTAACATTTCAAAGCAGTTTGCAAACTACCTTTCCTGAATTACATGAATATAAAGAACAAAGCAATGAACATTAAATACTGGGAAACTTTTTCAGTGTGATATTTCTTGCTGATGACATTCATAAAACTAGCTTTAGAGTTCTAATAGTGATATCAGTAAAAAATTTAAAGGAGCAATTTAGTTATATACACTCTCACAAAAAAAAAAAAATATATATATATATATATATGCTCAGAGAAGGAAATAAACTACTATCATGAAACTTAACAGGCATGTACTGTCTGAGGAGATAAACAAGTGATTACAAATTCAAAACAAAACTCATTTATTAATAAGTTATGGCATGAAAAAGGTTACAAATCAGTAAGTAGTATAGCCACCTCTGGCAGCTATACAAGCCAAAACATGGCGTCGCAACAAACCAAGTACGTCACCTATGAACCTCTGCAGAAGATCATGCCATAATCTTTACAAATGTGCAGTTAATTCGCTAATATTACAGGATTCCATGCATGTCCTAAACATGCTCTGCTGGTGAGAGGTCTGGTGACCTGACAGGCCACAGGAGTATGTCATATTGAAGACGTTGTTGGGAGAATCACACAATATGTAGATGAGCATTCTCTTGCTGATAAATGGCACCTGGACAACTTGATAGTATAACACAGTACAACCAGCATCAAAATATCCTCCACGTAACTGCAAGTGGTAACAATATTCTGAAGGATGACTAGAGGTGATGGTGTGTCCCAACAAATCACTTGTCACATTCTGTCATCATCATATGTTGCTCGACAACAAATGCAGGATCGGACCGCTGGCCTGGCCACCTCCACATGCATGTGCAATACATCAGCATTCAGACTGAATTAGGATTCATCACTGAAGAAGATCACACACTTCCAGTTCTTCACACTAAGACTTGCCCAAGTCTGGCAAAAATTCAGTTGATGTGGGGTCAGTGGTAGGCATCTCAATGGATGTCGGCAGCCGATACCAGCATCCTGAGCCAGATTTAGACTTAATAAGGCCCTAAGCTATTTGAGATATGAGGCCCTTTATAAGTCTGTTATAATATATTTTAATACTATATATATTATTCTTTAATTTGGGGGGCAAGAAAGTGGAGGCCCTAAGCTATAGCTTGTGTAGCTTATATGTAAATCCGGCCCTGCCAGCATCGGCTAGTCATCTCCGAATGGTTTTCCATTTCAGAGGCATCTCTAGTCACAATACCATCCATCCAAGTCAACAGACTTGTTTAAATAGCCCTACGGCACAAGCAATCATGCTGTTAAACTCTCCCGGCTGTGCATTTCAAATGTGAACCTCGTGTCATTGGTGTTGAAATTAAATCATTTGCACATCCAGACTACATTCCTGCTGAGTTTAGTGATTGTGGCTCATTGGGTGCATATATTTTTTTGTGACATAGTGTAAAATAAAATGCTGAGTTTGTGTCAAAAAAATCTGTGCCAAAAATTTGTGATATTCGTAAAAAAATAGATAGCTTTTCTCATAAATTAAAAAATTATAAATATGTCTTCAGAATGTTTTTAAAGCGAGGTAGATTTTTTTTCCATAATCTTTATATTTGGAAAAATAAGCATATTTTCTTTGCATACACTTTTTCTTCTAAGATTTCAAATTTTAGGCACATGTATAAAATCCTTCAGCACTTAAATTTCTGTAATTTATTACATTTGTAAACATTTAAAGTCATATTGACTGAATTTGAAAATTCAGAACATTTTTGTTGTAAAATATATGAGCAATAATCTCTTGTACAGTGCAGCAAAATTTTATATTATAACTGCACTATTTAACATCATCTCATACACATAGAAAGGGACAGTGGCAAGCATTAGGAAGGACATGGGAATTAATGACAGCCCTTTCTTAAATTTGTCCTCTAATTTGAAAGCTTATTGCTCATTTTTTGCTTACTCATTCCAAAAAAAAACCATCTTGCATGTCATAATTATCATTAATCTTTCTCTCCTAAGAACTAGGGTCATCTTTTAAATTCATGTATGCATGCTGTAGATAACCTAAAATTTAAACATATCCTGGAATGTGATTTTGGGGATTTGATAGAAATGGTTTTAACACGAAACTTCATACTAAGTTCCTGTAGAAAGTAAAACATTTAATTAGAATTTGATATTTTGTTTTATAAGATAAAGTTTCGAGTCTTACAGTTAAATTTTTCATATTTCACTCTTATACATACAAAACATTAAAGTATACAATTTTCCATAATAAACAACAATTTTTCAAGGTACTTACAGAAAATTCCGTTGACCATAAAAGTTGGAGAGAATCCCACCAAGCATACTCATTGGCATGGACCAAAAATTTCTAATTGCACTGAAGACAGAAACAAATGTATCCTTTTCTCCACAAAGCTACACTAAATAAATTCATCCATACGATGAATCTCAGTGGTAGCATGTGGTTGGTTCCCCATTGCGTTTTTGTTATGCAGTTGGGCTGAAACCCAGAATCATTCAATGTTTTTGGTATAAACTCTAGAATTCATTACAAAATTACATTGGTGGTTAACTTCGAGATGTTCAAATCTTGCAGTTGTTAACTCATCAGGTTATATAACCCTTCCACATTTCTGAATAAATCATAGATTCTTCTTCAATATTTTCTTTTACTGTTTGCAAAAGGGTAGTCACTTTCTCACTATGAACTCTTATGATATAATACTTGTTTTTCTCCCAGCAAATTCTTCCCAACATCCATTGCTCGGGTTTTCTACCTTCTTAAAAGGCTTTCATTAATTTTAAACTACATGGTTAGCATATCCAATTTTTTTCTTTGGTCTTGATAAATGGCTGTGTGCGCAAACTTCTCCTAGGTACTAATTTATAACTCTCTCGTAACTTGAATCTAATGGTTCTTTTCCCCATTCAATAGTCGCTAAATCTTGAAACCAGCTTAGATGAACCTGAATACAAAATTTAAATAGCAGAAATCTCACATCATGTACCTTTGCGAGTCTGAACATTGTGATGCCACTGCTTGTACGTTTTCAATTAAAGTGCCGTATCATGCCCCTTACCACTTTTCATTAATTTCACATTTAATATTTTTTAAATACTTTGCTGTATCTGCTTTGTAGCGGGCAGGTTTCAAGTTTTAATAGTCCCCCTTAAACTAAGACCCCCCCCAAAAAAAGAGAAAAAGAAATGAGTAGGAAAAAAGAACTTACAAAATTTTTTAAATTTTAGTTTAAAGATCAAGATTACACAAAACCAAATGTTTTTGAAGAGTGGCTTTTCCATTACTGGCAAAAAATTGCTTTTTTTTTTTTTTTTTAAGGGGGTGAAAAAAGTCCATGGAATTTTTCGTATGTACCTTTTTCAACTGCGATATAAATTACTACACAGTTTATTAAAAAAGGGGTGCTGAGAATTCGTTACAAAAATACAACATGAATACATTATAAAAATTCCTTACTGGTAACGTAGAACAGAGTTCAAGGTACTTAGCAGCTCGCTGCTCTTCCTCCTTTAATTTTTGATTAGCATACCATATGTAGTTGACAACACCATATTCTTTTAAATACTGAGGAGCTTCTGCTTTATAGTAAGCTTCTGTTGCATCCAAGTATGCCCTTTCAAAATTATCTCGATAAATTTCATATTTATCTTCATTTAAGCACAAGGCAACTGTTGGAACAAACACACACACACAAAAAAAAAAAAAAAAAAAAAAAAAAAAAAAAAAAAAAACCATTAAATCCACCAACATCTCATACATGCACAGTCAAAGCTGACTTTACATGAAAATTTAAATACATGCATTACTGAAATCTTGGCAGTTATTTAAGAATTCAGTTTTAGATGTGTGGAAAGAACAGCTGAAAGAAAGGAACCTGGATTCGACTTTTAAGCTCTCCGTTAAGTCTAATACAGGAAAAATTCCAACTAAATATTATTTCTAGAAATTGTATTTAATATATCAATTTATTTCAATACATCTTTTCTCAAAATAATTGTTTATATACTATGATGACATATCTAACATAGCATGTTCATCGGTAAATTCTTAATGATAGCAGAGAATTACAGAATCAGTAAATTTCAGCAACAAAATGAATAAATGAAGTTTTCATAAAATCTCAATAAGGCATTTATAATTTTCCAATAACTGATATCAGAAAAAAATGTGTGGACTACTTCAAGGAAGTAAAAGAGAAACCAAATCAAGAGCTAACAAAGAAAAAATGATTAATCAGGTGCCTCATTATTATTTTTTAATTCACAAACATATTAGTGTGCAAAACTTAAGCAATGTTTATAATTTTGGCTGCAGTTCTACAAAAAATCAACTGGGAGACAAGAAATTCATACTACAAAGGCATAATGTAGTATTTAAAGAATGTAGAAAGTACAGCAGGGAAAAAAAAAAAAATTCATAGGCTGCATACCATATAGAATGAATAGAAACGGCGTTAAATGGCATTGGTACAAGGTAGCACAGCACAATTGTCTGATCAAGACAGACAACAGCAAACCAAACAGCCTTAGTGACGGATATGAGCAGTCCTAACTGCAATGGTTTCAATGACTCATCAATAATTCAGAGACTCATCAATAATTTCACAGCTGTATGTTGAAAAATGAATTTGTTACTAAATTTTGCATACCAGTGTACAATAGTGTCAGACATAATTATTTTTAATTAATAAAGAGCACTGCAAAAAAATTTATCTCAAATAAAAAATGTCTATAATTTTGAACACTCTCAGAACCAAGAGAAGTGAATATTGTCAACTATGTCCCCTACCCTTATGTTTTGGTGAAATGTTTTTCTCTCAAATATAATAGTATTTTTCCCTCAAATATAATCCCTCAAATAGCAACAGAAATCACTTTAAAAGAAACAAAAACATTCAGATTTGGAACATGCTTTGTCTTCTTTAATTCTATATCATTTGAAATTTTTTGTGATCACGACAGCTTTGGGGGAAACCATAATTTAATGCATATTTTTTAATGAATTTGTGAGATCTATAACACAAATAAAAAGTCATCATTTGTATGCTAAATGTTATTTTTGTAGACTCAAAATTTATAGTAGCTTTAGAAAAAACAGCCTATACACACACACACACACACACACACATATATATATATATAGTACAAAGTTCGAAATCTGGATTCTTTGGGACTTCGGAGATTCTGGATTTGGGATTTTTCCAGATATTAGAACAGCAGTTTAAATCTAATAAGACTGCATGTAGAAATTATAAAATTAAAAATATGAAATCACGATTTATGAAATAATGAACTATTTATGATCTAAATGGTATCAAAATTTTAAAAAAAAATTAAACTTAATATTTATTTGTTTATCTTATTAAACATTTCTTTCAATGTAAATTGTTTAAGTTGCTTTGTTTTTGTGCTAATACTTTCTCTTTAACTCTGTAGACAGGCATAATCTCTTGTTCAGTTACATTGTTGAAGTCCTGTAACTGCTGTTTCGAGAATTCCGACTAACTTGTCAATCGAAATTTTCTCGTTTTCAGTAACTTCTCTGTCACTTTCTTCACTATCACTATCACTTTCTTTCTTCACTTATATCTATCACTATTTCTTCACTATCACCATGGTATTTTCTGGATCTAGAACCATACTACAGATTTCGCCATTCGTTAATTGATTGATGATTGAGAAGCATTGTCATCACAATGAAAAACTTCTTTTATATCATCTTCATTTATTACTGCTTCTCTAAATTTCTTTACAAAAATCTGTTAATTGTAAAATTTCACCTTTGTTTTGCAATATCCAAAAACCTTTAGAATTAGTGGCTATCATCATCAAATTTAGCTATCCTTCACTATACATATTTGGCTATGCATCATGCGCTTGGCGACTAATGACAAGTTGTTCCGTTAAATTTTATCTCGCTTCTATTGCGCACTGTGACAATTAAGCCTGAATTGTATTAGTTTAGTTATTTATTATACTTATGTCTATTTCTTGCACATGCTTTTAAGGCTTATCAGAGTTCTGAATAAATAAATTCCCACATATATTTAAGTCTTATTGACAGCTGGCGCTAGATATCTTACCACCTGATGCAGCCTGTGGTTCCTAAATTCTGCGACTCGGCGTGGCCATACGAGCCCTGGCACTGGTTCTGGGTTTATATGAATAATAAATCAGTTATTCTTAATTCAAATAGCCCTAAGAAGAGGCTCAAACTCGGAATGATTTTTTTTTTTTTTTTTCTGGAATTTTGGATTACAGTCCAAGATTTGTAGGTATGATACTTGAAAGTAGGGATGAGAGAAAAAGGTGATGCTACATCATTTCCGGCTTGTGCTTTGTGAGTACAGCTAGCATTTTGTTAGTATGAATATAATATTTATTAGTCTTATTTTCATTGATCATCTGCTCTTTTTTAATTTTGATTACCTAATTTTAAAAATTCTGCGCTAAATTTAAATAAGATGTGGAAAGAAATATTACTTGTTCTTTATACAAAATGGAATTAAAACTAAATTGTTCTTTCACAAGTGGCTACAATACTCTTTTCATATAAAGACAGGCCTTTTAAAGCTCCATCAAAATATATCATACTGAAACACATTATTTAGTTTGTGTACCAGATTTAAAAAAAAAAAAAAAAGTTAAATAACTATGTTCCGTTGCTATCATATTATCGGTGAATATTATAAATATCAAAAATTTACTGTTACAATTTTCTACAATACCTCAAGTAAATAAACACTTTACAGTTACTTATTGTAACTTCATGTAATACTCAGTTACTTTACCGAAATAAAGAGTTCTAGTAAATATTAGATTTTGTTGGAATAAACAAGAATATGTAATTTCCCCAAAACGTTATGCTTTAAGAAAATTTTAAATAAGCATACAATGCGTAAATTTTACATTTCAAAAGGTATTTCTCTTCAAAATATTTTTGTTTCATGAATTGATAAAAATTATTCCGTCCTTGAACAAAATGTTCAATAAAACACAGAGCATAAAAATACACAGTGAAACTCCATCCACGGTTTAGGAAAAAGCCAGCGAGTGTATCTCTAATGCCCACTAAAAGCCATTCCGCAATCTAATCTCTTTCCGTTGCAAGACATTCCGGAACCTTTCCTTTTTCTTCCTCTTACCCGAGTAAATTGAACTCATCCAGTTAAAAAAAGCAGCCATTCTGGGATTGCCAGTCTAGTACAAAAGCAGCCATTCTGGGACTGGCGGTCTAGTATACCTCTAAATGTTATCATTGGGTTTATGAGTATTATCAACAAAATTTATTTATATGGAAAGAAATTTTTGGTAAATTTTTCCTTGTCAACAATTTTTAGTGCATTTAACTTAAATCTGTAATTATCGGCAAGCATAATGTGAGCATAAAAAGTTACCATACTCCTTTATTATTCAATTACTAACATAAAAAAAAAATTGTTTAGGCATCGCTACATAATTCATTACTCAAGTTGTCATGTTTTGATAAACATGTGGTGAAAGGAAGGTATAATAAATACTGATTCGCCAGGTTGACGTCAGATCAGCGATGTATCTATGTGGAATGTTTAAGTTTGAGATGCGTGCCAAGCAGATATGCAGCAACGAAGCCAAATTACTGATCGTACAAATTTATGCTAAAATGATTGTTTCTTCAATAACAAGGTATTTTATTTAGTGCTGAAGTGAAATTAAGAATAAGGACTTTCCAGATGTTTTATTACACGCGAAAGGGGGAAAATCAAATGCGCATGTGTAAAGCCTACCAGAAAAACGTTGGTGGTGGTTTTGAGGTTTGGATTTTAGATCATTCCAGATAATGAACGTCAGATTTCGGACTTTGTAGGTTTACATATTTCTGTATCCCCCCCAGATTTTTTTCAGCATATGATTTAACAATTTCTTATTAACAGTAACAATATAAAATATATGCACAAACGGAAACTTATTTTGTGTAAATAATAAGAATATTATTCAAATTGATAAGTTATTTGAAATATATAATGCAATAGTATTATTGTGTATTTATGTGTGCTTTTCAGTGAAATATATTTATGACTCATGCCGCAATAGTATTATTGTGTATTTATGTGTGCTTTTCAGTGAAATATATTTATGACTCACGCCATATATCTTTAGAAACAGCATACATTGCATATTTTTACCTCTTGGTTTTCAAGCAGTAAACTTAATAGGTTAAATGGGATACAGAGTAACTATGGTATTTATATACTGCATCACAGAAAAACTATTTAATTCATAATATCCAATTCTGCTGACCTCTGTACTTCATTTGCTCTGAAAATAAGGATAATATTATCATAATAAAATCCCTAGCCAGAAAAAGAAAGGGGGAAAGAACATGTAGCTCATTTTTAGGTTTTTTATTTCAAATCCTGAACAGTTTACAAGCAAGAAATTCAGTAGCGTAAATTTTTTAATCTTTTTTTCACCTATATTTCTGAATAAAATAAAGTATATCACAAAAAAATCCATTTAAGCTTTGAAGTTCATTTTTAAATAATAATAATACCATATGATTCTCTAACTCCTATCACCAACTGTGAATCAATAACCTCTCCAGTTCTCTCAGCATGGACAAGTTTCATTGCACTATTTTGAAGCCTATGCTTGATGTTCGAAAAAATACTCTGATTCCATCTCTCCAGCAGTGCCTGTAAATACAAAAGCAACAAATGTTTTTAAATATACACTTACTTGTAAACTTACTTTGACAGATTTCAGAAAAAGCAAAAATTAAATATCAACAACCTTTCGAATTCCATTCCTCTTAAATGAAGGGAATTTGCCAGCTACTGCAGCTTCCAAATGTGAAAATGGCATAAGCAAATAACTGCACTGAGTAGAAAACTTTCTCCATTCTACTATATAGGCTTTCAGCAAAGCTTCATCTTGTTGAACAGAAAGAACATACTAAAAAAGATACCAATCAAATAGCATATAAATGCAAACCAAGAGATAATATTTTTGAAAATGAGCCAGTATTTATGACATTTTCTAACAGAGATTTGATAATACTAAAAATACCACATATATCACTATTAAACTATTCTTCACGGTTCGTACACATTTCCTTATATGAAAATTAAGGACTTTTAAGGACCATCAAAGAAAAAATTAAGGACCTATCAGCAAACAAAAAAATGAATAGAATAAAGCAATTATCCATACAACCGACTTCATGCTTGTAATTTCACTTTAAAAAACTAACAGAAGTGTGTATTATGCACTATTATTAAATTCAACTTAATACTTACCATAAAACAATTTTGAAAATTAAACTAACTCCCTACAAGTTATGAAGTAGATAACATTAAATGAGGAACATAATTTCTTGAAAAACATGTATAAGTGTATTTTACACTAATAACAGTCACTATTTTAGAGATTTACATGATTATTATTTAACTTATTTGATATTTATTTAAACATAGTCAACTACTATTATAATCACAATGTAAGAATATTTTGCAGATTAAAATAACTGATTTGTAAACATACAATTTATTTCCTTGGTTTTTTGAAAGATACTAGAATAATAAACTGTACAATAAAAGATACAAAACATTTGTGCTTTTTTTAAATCTGAAATCTTCCTTTTCTTTAACTATTCTTCTAAGTTCATTTGCTTTGATAAACAAATCAATGTTCCTGCTGGTCTCAGCTTTATCTGCTAAAGCATCCACTTCTTCATTAATGTCTTTAATGTCCCTTTGAAGAAAGTTTTTCTTCTGCTTCATATAATCAATTTCTTCTTCAATAATATTTCTTTTCCTCTTTGAATTTTCAGATTTAGTTAAAGATTTTTGTTCTTCTAAATACTGAACTTCTAAATAACGAACTCCACTTCTTGCAGAAGCTGCTGCTGATCTCATTTCTTTATTAATTTCGATATTAAGAACACCTCCAGAAAATTTTATGTAATCAAATACTGTGCGTTGAAAAATGTATGATGAGTCACTTAAATTTTCAATTTCAATTGCTTTATTTACAGAGAAGCCTCTTTCCACAGAGGCCTGTTCATGTGACAAGATAAGAATACTTGTCACAGTGAATACTTGAATAGTGAAAATATACATTTTTTACTATATATATATAATTTATTTCCTAAACAATATAGATTAATTGATTATATTATCTCCTAAGTTTAATTAAAGTAGAATTATTTTAAAAGAGTGAATCCATACTGGTAAGTTATATTCTGAAAGATGTATATATATATATATATATATATAAAGTCCGAGATCCGGACATCTAATATCTGGAATGATCTAAAATCTGGACCTCAAAGCCACCACCAACCAATTGCGCATTAGATTTTTTCCCTCATCATAAAAAAAATGCCAGAAATCCGATTCTTAATCTTAGTTTGGTGCTAAATAAAATATCTCATTATTGAAGAAATAATTATTTTAGCATAAATTTGTGTGATTAGTAACTTGACTCCATAGCTGCGTATCTGCTTGGCATAATCTCAAACCGAAACATTTGTTAATTTTACACCAACTAATATTTTATATCCTTGATGCCGAAATCGCGAATCATTATTTATTGTATTTTGCTTTCATCACCGCATGTTTATCAACGAATGACAACTTGAGTGATGAATCATGCAGCGATGCCAAATAACAGAGTATTATACGATTACAGATTTAAATTTAATGCGCTAAAATGTTGACAAGGGGAGATTTAGCAGAAATTTCTTTCCTTATGCTAAAAATAGATTTTGTTAATGATACTCATAGGACAAACGATTATATTTAGTGCTATTTGAATTAAGAATAACTGATTTGTTATTCACATAAAGCCAGAACCAGCTCCAGAGCTCGCATGGCCGCACCAGGCGGCAGAATTTAGCGAAGTTAAACAGAAGTTTTTCATTGCAATGACAATGCCCAATCATCAATCAATTAACGGAGGGCGGAATCTGTAGTATGGTTCTAAATCCAGAAAATACAGCTACCGATAGTGAAGAAAGTAACAGAGAGGTTACTGAACGAGAAAAAATTTTGATTGACAAGTTATTCGGAATTCTCGACACAGCAATTACAGGACTTGAACAATGGAACTTAATAACTGAACAAGAAATTATATGTCTATAGTATTAGTCTAAAGTATTAGCAGAGAAAACAAATCAAACAACTCACATTGAAAGAAATGTTTATTAAAGTAAACATATAAATATTAAGCTCTTTTCTTTGGTAAATTTTGATACCCTTTAAATCATAAATGCTTCATTATTTCATAAATCACGATTTCATATTTTCAATTTTATAATTTCTACGTGCCATCTTAGTAGATTTAAAATGATCTAATATCCGGAAAAATCTCAAATCTAGGATCGCCGAAGTCCCGACGAGTCCAGACCTCGGACTTTGTACACTGTATAAATATATATATATATATATATATATATATATATATATAATACGGAATGTATATTTTCAGTTAAACTTCTACCCAATAACTTTAGTAATTCATGAAAGTTAATTTTGCGTCTAGTTAATTCAGGAAAATTAGTTTCAATTAGTTGTTTTCAGCTTTAAAAATATTTAAAAAATTTTAATTAGTTATTTTCAACTAATAATTGTATCGCCATTAGCAAAAATTATGCATTACTATCAAAAACATAGGTTTAAACCAAATACTTAATTGTCTATTGAAGCTTCAAAACGTATTTCCGAACTTCACTTTTTCTCAGCTAGCGTTACCGATTTTGCCCTTGGCGACCTAAAATCGAAATGGAGCCAACAGATTTCCCGCGAAATCGATAAGAGACCCTCTGCAGAAATAAACTCATAATCCCGATATCCCATACATATAGTATGTGCAAAAGAGAATAAACTCCGTAGAAGGTGATAAAAAATTAATTTATGGCTTAATTGAAACAAACACAGAAATTAAGCTAAGCAAAACCGTGTAAAAACAAATTGAAATGATAAAACGAAACTTAATTTTAATGTGAATTTTCAGTGCTGACTCTCCCATTCTAGAAATTTCAATTTGTTTCAGACAAAGACCACATTTAAGGATTGCCATCCATCAATATCCAGTCTTTGTAGTCAGCTTGATGAAGCCACAGTTTATTGAAAATGCACTTTCCAGGCATCTCGTTCCTATTGGCGTCGGAAGGGTTGTGGCCTTCCAGGTTGGAATTGCTCTAGTTTTGGCAAATATTTTCAGAATCTCCCCCCTCCCTTTTTTTTTCTCGAGCACCTTCATCATCACTTTCGCCTCTTAAAGAACTTCCAGCTTCACGCTTTCGTCACAGTCTGCCTAAATTTATGGATAACACCTGTTTCGAAAGATTGCGTGAATAGCCAATCAGACACCGATACTTTCGTTCGGGTAGCTAATTGTTTTTTTTAATCGTTTGCAATGCAAATCCGCCAACAGATTAGTTAAGAGCTGTGTAATTTTAATTCCATATTCATGAGAAATCGTAATTCACACTTAGAATGGCAATCATTAGAAATGATAAGAAATGTCAAATGAGCAAAATTAAGGACCGTTTATTCCTTTTGGCCAAAATTAAGGACTTTTAAGGACCGTACGAACCCTGTTCTTTAACAAAATACCAACCTGCTAAATATATGTATGCATTTATGTATCATTACAGTATGCGGTGGCATAAAATTTATACAAAATAATTAGGGAAAGACTTTTTGATCAACATCTACAAAAACATAAATATCTACACTAATGAGTACAAGCATACTTAGAGGTAACAAAAAGTGGAATACGCAATATTTTTCTTCCATTCTAAGATAGCATTATTTTATCACACCTCTCTTTAACTTCAGTATCACTATCAAGGGAGGAGGGGAAGATTTTTCATTTTAATAAAATAAAATAAATGAAATAACAAAATTCAAACACATCTAGCAAACATTTCTTTCTTAAATTATGTTTGATTTATTAATGACAATATATCTGTTTAAGATTAGGAAAAATCTATTACTCAAAGATGCTTTCCATTTTTAAAGACATCCATATGGGGGAAAAACATGCATCTTAAAATCAGAGAAATATGAAATTATGCCTAGCTTCTTTTCCCCAAGTACAAAATACTATCCCATGAGAACTTAAAAAGAACACAAGATTCTTTTGATCATTTCAACATGACATCATAAAGAATATCATCTCGGATGAATCACAGATAGATGTGTATTACACTCTAAGAGGAGAAAAAAAACTGAATATTCAGTTCTTTTCTTGGATTTGAAGCAAAACCTTTTGGCATATACAGTCAGCCTCTACTAATAAAAGAAATGATTAATTCTGCATGGTTAATAATTCATGGTAAATATGTAAATGACAAATGCAGTTCTGGTTCTTTTCAGCACTCAAATGCAGACAATTCCTCCTGCATTATTAAATGTGGTCAAAAGATTTATTAAGAAAGGTATATTATTCGCTGGATACTTTATTGCAATTACATTCCCCTTAATGCTAAGAATGTCCTTGAAAAGTATCACAATTTTTTATAAAGCATCAAAGCAATAGGTCTGAGTATTTAAAAAAAAATAACAACATTATATGTATATTAAATAAATGAATAAATATACAAAGCGAAAAACAGTTCAAGCCTAAATATAATTACATATATACATATATGTAAGAAAAATAATGAATATGTAAAAGATTAAATTATTTATGTTTTATTTATTTAAAGAAAAATAAATCCTGGTGCACCACAAAGTATTACACGAGACATGCAAATCGTAAGTAAAAAAGGCAAAATTGTAAGTAATAACATCAGTTTTCAATGAAATCATACACAAAGAGGAAAAAAAACACACAAAAAAAAGTAAATACAAAAGTATAAAAATGTATAAAGAAATCTTTTACAATGTTTAAAATAAAAGTCAACAAAATCGTTGAAAGCTCAGTAGGCCAAAAAGATTAAATTAGCAACGTAAATTTCCCTTCTCTATTCTAAAAATAGTAACCCCTCTCTGTACTGCGTCATTTCGAGACTATTCTATGCCATATGATTCTTACGTAATTATGATGATGTAAATGGAACTAAAACTCAGCCAGCCAATAATAATTTTACAGCAATATTGACTGTCCAATCAGAATGCTTTGAAAACCAAAACTAGCTCAGTTTGACTTAGATTTCATCCTGAACATTACGCACTTGCTTTCTATGCTTTGGCCTGGCCACACTGCAGTCTGTCTGCTTTTTCTTTCTTATTGCAAATTTATCTAAAATGTAAAATCTCTTGAAATAGGTACAATCAATGTGCCAACTTGATTTTCACCGCAACATGTTTGCTAAAATAAAAAATGAAGATTTAAACCTGCATTCGCCTCCAATTTCCTAGTCATTATGGATCAGCACTTCTACGCTATATTTATGAGCACAAGGAAAAGCCGGAACACTGTCGAATTGTGCTTAGATCCATATTGAACAAGAATTTTGATTGCATAGTATCTAAAGAACTTGGCAGTCGTGGCAATTTTAATTCCATTTTCATTTGCAATTGATAATTTGTTGCCACAATCACTTGGCACTCTAGTCGTGCCTTTCCACAGAAGATTTACATTTTTGATATTGTTGAGATGGAAAGCAAGCCAGCGAAATTACATCTTAGCAGAGTAGAGAGCAAAGCTGAAGTGCATAGTTATGCAAGATGGAAGCACACGAAGAGAAAAGTTTTGGTTTGCAATTCGGTGATTGGCAAGAGGCATCTGCATTAAGGATTACGTAAGATCGCATGATTAATTTAAATGATGCAGTTTCGACTTAAGTGCTATTTTTAGGACAGATAGATGAAGTTTCCAAATGAAATAGAAAATAAAAGAGGTTATAGTGAATTAAATTTAGAAGTTTGCTTTCATATTTTTTTATCTTACATATATATATATTTATTATACCTTATATAGATATATATATGTAAGATATAATAAAATATGATGGCTACTACACTGAGAAATAATTGGCAGCCTCAGAATGACTATTCTAAATTTGGTGTTCATCCCCTAAGTTCATCTTTTCTCCCAAATTTGAGATCTCTCCAAGATCATATGACCGTTATATAAACGGCTTGCAAAGAGAACTAAAACCTAAAATTAACCAATTGTGCTTGGCTGTACATATATGTACCTGCCTAATATAAATGCTGCTTCGCGTGCAATTATGTCATTCATTTTCATAACTTCTCTTGCACTGCAAAACCTCTGTGCTGCTATGCATAATTGTCCTCCTTTGTTCCTGATCTAAGATGACATAGTATGGTGTCAACCTATGTACACTGCGCAAAAAAAAAAAAAAAAAAAAGGGGGGGGGGACAGTTCTATATCTGCCTTTTCGGCTGAGCCGATTCACAAAATTCAAATTGTGTTCTTCATGTCTCAAAAGCGCGACTTAGGATATATATTACATTTATATATACAGTAGACTCCCGATTATTCGTAGGCGAATTATGCACAGAGCGGATTATCCGCGCATGACATAAAGTTTCCCCCCCCCCAAGCGTAAAGCAAAGAAAATAAAAATGTTCACAAAACTGAGTGAAATGTTAAATTTACTAAACATCGTGCTTATTTATGGCAAAAATATCCCAGGCCTTCTCGGAACCTTACCCTCGGCCCCTATGATGAGTAAGTGATTACTCACCCTTGTAGTGCTCGCTTCACCACCCTTTCTCATCTTAATCTTACTGACACATCCACTTCCTTTCACTCGGCATTGTTAGTTTAAGCCTAATAGTGTTTGCGAACCAGTCCGAGTTAAATTTCTTTTGATGCGTCTTTTGGCTAGTTGACTCGTTCTAAGTAGCGACATGGAATTCGAGAAATTGAACTTCATTGGGAGAAACTTAGTGGTGAATAACAAGCAGCCGACGATTTCCACCATGAATTTGAAGAATTTGTTTTAAAAGAACAGCTATCTTTTGAACATATTTACAATGCTGACAAATCGGGACTTTTGTGGAAATATCTTCCCACTCACACTTTAGCATCTGAAAGTGAAAGTAAAGCAGCGGGTCATAAAAGCAGCAAGGAAAGGATCACTATCATGTCTTAATGTAATGCTACCGGTGAACATAAACTTAGACTTTTTGTCATTGGAAAGTAAAAAAAAAAAAAAAGAGAGAGATCTTTTAAAGCCACAAGGATAGAAAATTTGCCCATTGATTAATTTAACCCCCCCCCAAAAAAAAAGAATGGATGAACCGACACATTTTTCAAGATGGTTCGAAAAAATGTTTGTTCTTCAAGTGCGTAAACATCTTAAATCGAAAAACCTGCCTCAAAAAGCTGTGCTATTGATCGACAACACACTTTCTCACTTAGCAACAAGCGTGCTAAAGTCTTCTGATGGACACATTTTTGCGACTTTTCTCCCCCCCCCAAGCGTTACTGTGCTAATCCAACCCATGGACCAAGGAGTCATTGCAACAATGAAGAGAACATACCAAATCAAGCTGCTAATGACCAAAATTGAAGAAGGTTATGATCCGAAAGAGTTTTGGAAACACTACACAATCTTGGACAGCATCTGCATGGGACTCAGTGAAACCGTCAACCCTCATAAATCATGGAGAAAACTCATGCCCAATGCTGAAGCCAACAACAACCTAACCCCTTTGAGTTGTGAAGAAGAGAATGAAAATGTAGACACGCCCACGGCAACTTTTGCCGATATAATGTAAACAGTTCCGGGTGGTGAGAACATCGATGCTGAAAACATTAACGAGTGGTTGGAGTGTGACGTCAACGAACCTGACTTCGAACACTTGATAGATGATGAAATTGTGAAGACGGATTACTGAGCTATTTGGAAGAACAAGACGACACAGAGTTAGCCAAGAAACTTATGCTACGAAAAATGCAATCTCAGATCAAGAGAAAATGCTTCCAAAGCAAAAAGCAAACACAAATGACTGATTGCTTCAAAAAGGTGTAGTTTTACAGTTATGCTCTTGTAATTACATAATACATTACAGTATTAAAACAGTACATATGTTATAATTTTTCTGTGTATCCTTGATGCCTCTCGTAAGTACAAAGCACTTTTCTGTTTTCATTAACAAAATGCATTTTAGGTTAGTTTTGAGTGATATACTAAAATATTAAGCATTAGTTAAACATTTCCTGCTGTTTATTTTCTGTTTTATTGTACATAAAACAATTTTTCAAAGTTGGAATGACTGTTTTCTCTTTTGCTATACCCGTTTTTAGCTTTTTTCGGATTATGCGTGATTTTTGTTATCCGCGGCGGCCGCACCACCCTATTCTGCGGATAATCAGGAGTGTACTGTAGCTCTATTCTAACACAGTTATTTTGACACAAAATTGGACTTTTTCTGAAATAACATACCAATTTTTTTCCATATTTCGATTCTACGACTCAAATTATGCCTAAATATGAAATTTTGTTAAATTTGTTGGGAAATTTACAGAGAAATTCACAAATTTATGTTTGTGTTTTTTTTTTTTTTTTTTTTTTTTTTTTTTTTTTTTTTTTTTTTCAGTTTGCAGGAAGAATAGTTTACTTGACGAACTTCTTAATATATGGTAACCTATTTTCCTTTCCCTTGAGCGGAAGAAAGTCACAATCGTTCCTTTTTTCAAATAATGTTCTTTATATTATATATTTAATTATAACTGTTATTACTTCAAGTAATTTTTTCTTTTCGAATTTCATTTTAATTGTTTAAGTTGCATGGTTTCTTTCGAATAACTGTTTTAAAAATTTCTATTTACCCATTCGATTTGGGTAGTTTCAATAAAAGGTGCATCATTTATTTTCTTCAGATAATTTTCTTTGTAATTTTTTTTTTTTTTTTCTTTTTCTTTGCCATAGTTGTTGTTTTAGGTAATTTTTAAATTTTCAGACTTTTATTTTAAAATTTTCTATTTATTCATTCGAACTGAGCATTTTAAATATATTTATTAATATAAATTTTTCAGGATTTTATTTTATTTATTTAAATTGCATTTCTTTTGAAAGAATAGACTACGATGCATCTGAAAATTGAATATATTAAAAGAGAAAATACAGTAAAGCACAGTTAACACGCCTTTCAATGTTCCGTTTAGAAAAGATATATAAATGAGAAGGAAGTATAATCGAGATTTTAACTTAGGGTGACTTGCATATATTGCTTTAAATAGCTTTAACATTGTGCACATTGCTTTACACAATTTTATCATCCTACATTTAGTTTCTTAAAATGTTATTCATACCTTAGTCAAATATTTTATTTTTGAAATTGCAAGAATCAAATATATCATACGATAAAAAAGTTTTAAATAAAAAAAAATACTAATTTAATTTTTTCCCCCTTAATGGCTTGCTTTTTTTCTTCAGGCATTCTGCAAGTATATACAAAACCGTCCAACTTTTCGAAACACCTTGGTATTTCTGACGCCAAATTCTCCTTCAAATTTTTGCTTATTTTATTTTCTTCTTTCCTTCTACATTTATTTTTAGTGCTCACACAAGAAAATTAAGATTTTTCAATTGTTACACTTCCATAAATTTTGCATTCTTGTCAAATTTTTTAAAATATCAATTACATCAATTGCGTTTCCAGCTGAAGACACTTTTTCATTTTCTAGACATTTTAACTATAAATAAAGTTTAAAGCAAAGTCCAAAGTATAAATATTTTAATTAAAAGATTTTTTGCTAAATGACAAAGAAATAAAACACTCGAGCAGTGTTTATTCTGCACCACCGAGAGACTGATTATTATATTGGCTGCAAACAAACTAAATCATATTAAAGATCATGTTTTTTATACAATTAGTAGAATTATTTACTTAAAATATTCTTTCTAAGAGAATTAATGTAAAAATTTATATATATATTAAACTGGGACATGACCCAAACTGTCAACGTCCTGTTGCTTAAAAACATTGTGAAAATAAACATTAAACAAACTTTTTCAGTTTTAGACAATTCAATTTAAATGCACTTAAAGTAAAGTACCAGACAATAACATGGTAAAGGTAAAAATTTACTAAAAACACAAATATTTTTTAAAAAAGGAAGAAATTAAAAAGAAAGTTAAAATTTTGAATAATATCCATAATTTTAAGAAAGTAGCTTTTCATATAGTATTAATAAATATTTATTACGAATCTTTGAGGGAAAAAATTTCATATAATTAGTTCTCCGTAAAACTTTATTTGAAATTTAAGGTTAAAAATAGCTGTGGCAATTCACTATAACAAAAAATCCATAAACCACATTTGGCGTTAGAAAATGTTGAATAAAAAAACTCTAATTTTTTGTAGATATGCTTAGCTTGGATAACTACACCTACTTTAAGATGGTGGTAAAATTTTATGGGTTATAATTCAAAATTTTTTTTCAAAAAATTTATAAAAATTATTTAAAAATACAAATTTTAAAAATAAATCATAAAAAATGGGTGAATTTTATTTGGAATGAACGTAAATTTCGAAACGAGAAAGGAAAAATCAAAAAACTTTAATAAAAAAAGAGATATTAATAAATATATATCAAATGTAATTAACGTTAAGGAGCTAAAATTTTGAGAGCTAATTTTTTTAAAAACTACTCATACGATTTTTACAAAATTTTGCAGACTGGCATAATTACGGAAAAAAATTGGTATGTTATTTCAGAAAAAGTGTGATTTTGTGTCAAAATACCTATGTTAGAATAGTGCCATATATAAATCTAATACATATCCTAAGTCACGCTTTCAAGACATGAAAAACACAATATGAATTTTGTCAATTGGCACAGTGGAACAAGAGTTATAGAACTGTCCCCCCCTTTTTTTGTGCAGTGCACATAAAAATTACTGTTGCTAACTATGATATAGAACTATCTTGTGTACACAAAAAACAATTGGATGTGCATTATCATGGAATAAAATTATGGTTTTTAAGTGGCCACATCCGCATTCGAGCATCACCTTTTTAACTAGGCAGTTAAGCCTCTCCAATGCAAATCTGTTGCAACCTTTCTTTCTTCAAATCAAAATATCACATATATACATACAAAAAAAAAAGAATTTTACATTCAAACTCACATACAATTTATATTTTAGCCTTCCTCTCGAAAAACAAAAAGAAAAATGAACTACAGTCAAAAGTCGTTAATTCGGACACCCATAATCCGGAATGATCTATAATCCGGACCTCAAAGCTACAAACTTTCTGTGCATGCGTCGCATTGACGCATGCACGTAAGACCTTTGCGGCTGCGAATATGCTTGTGCGCATGTGCAAAATATGTTTACGAGTGTACAATGTACAATGGACAGTATAAGCTAAGCTAAAATTATCTATTTCAGTTAATGTTGCAGATTGCGTTGTTCCTTAATCTTCAAATTGGATCCGGCTTATTATTTTTTGCAGACTATTAGAGCAATTTTATAAAAGTAAGCTTGAACTTTCGATTATGTGAAATAGAATTTCTAATATATATTTATTAATATGTAAAGGATCTACAAAGCGAAAGTATGTTTCGAAGTTCATTAAACAAAAAGTGGAATTGCTGCAAAAAATGGATAAAGGCATATCCTTTATTTATCTAAACTTTAACGTTTATTTATCTAAACTTTGTTTATCTTTAATGCCAGGGTGTGCAATGAATTGGAAGTTGATCTGTCAGCACTATCCTTATCTTCAGGGCAGATGTTTTTATTTTATTTGGCTTATAATTCCTTATTAAATGTAGTATTTCATCTCGATGTACTCCGTCTTTCATATGATTTAAATCAAATTCCTCGTTATTATAATTCGCTTCCGATAGCGAAGAAAGTGACAGAGGTTATTGAAAACGGAAAAATTTCGATTCATAAATTAGTCAGTAGACACAGCAATTACAGGACTTGAACAATGGAACTTTATAACTGAACAAGAAATTATGTCTGTTTATAGAATTAAAGAGAATGTATTATCACATAAAAAACGAAGCAACTTAAACAACTTACATTAAAAGAAATGTTTAATAAAGTAAACAAATAAATATTAAGCTGCTTTTTTTTTTTTTTTTTTTTTATTTTGATAACCTTTAGATCATAATTGTTCTTTATTTCATAAATTACGGTTTCATATTTTTAATTTTATAATTTCTGCATGCCATCTTACCAGATTTAAACTGATGATCTATAATCCGGAAAAATCAATAATCCGGAATCGCCGAAGTCCCGACGAGTCCGGATTAACGACTTTTGACTATTAATAACACATAACCATAGACAGCAGCTTGAAGAGAAATTAGTAAATGAGAAAAATTTCATAATTAAGATATTCATAAAATAAAGAATAAAGAATTCAAATACATTACGAATCAAGACTGGAAACAAAAGAGAATATTCAGTAATAAAGCGAATATTATCAAAAAGAATTTGCAGCTGTTAAGGCAATTTCAACATTATGAAGTGATTTTAAATCTTGAGATTATACAGTTTTTCAAAAACCTATAATTCCTACATATGTAACTAAAATACAAATAGTTCACTGCAGAGCTTGGTTTTGCAGCCATAAGCCAAACAGAAAGCAATTTTTGTATTCTTTAATGAACATAAAATAAACTAAAACAAAAAGAAAGGTTTTATTTTGATAATATAAAAATTCAAATTTTTTTTTTAGTTAATGCATTTTCAAAAAGATGAAAATTAAATTCAAAAATCAATATCGTTTATTTAATAGGGAAAAATTTACTCACAAAAATAATCAGATACTTTAAGTAATAGTAAAAAATTTACATTGTTTTTGCTTCTTAGTCTTTCATGAGATCACCTTTACACTTGATCACTTCATTTAATCTTTGGTCGCCCAAACGGTATAGTGGTTAGGGAAGCCCACTACGGTACCGAAGGGCCCGGGTTCTCCTGGAAGTCCAACCTCTCTTTGGAGTAGGCTCTCGAAAGCATTGTTCCATGTAATATGAATAAGACAACAACAACATTTAATCTTTGTGGCATTGATTTTACGAGTTTTCTGTTATTTTTTGAAGTATTTTTATGCCACTCCTCTTGGATTACTGCTATGAAAATATGCTCAATTTTCAATTTTTGTTTCTAGTTCCTTCGAAATATGTTCAATAGGATTCCATTCTGGCGATTGGAATACTGCCTTAATTACTTTTGGACACTTATATAACAGCCAGAGTCTAATTGTGCACAGTATGCTTTGGATCATTGCCCTGGTAGAATTTGAAACTATTTTGAACAGTAAGTTTTTGTGCTGACGATGCCAAATTTCACTTCAAGATGTCAAGGTACTTATACTGATCCATAATACCATCCATAAACTCTATACTACCAACACTGGAATGTGGCATAGATTCTCCATACCATAACTCATACTCCTTCATGTTTAATACTTGCTACTAAGTTTTGCTTTCGAAACTCTTCTTTGAGTTTCCTACACACCAGCACTTGTCCAACTGAGCAAAAAATGTTAATTTGCTTTCATCAGCAAACAACACTTTTTTCCAGCAGTCAGGTGTCTTTTGTTTCATCAATTTTGTGAAAGCGAGTTGAAATTTTCGATTTTTTCTTTAACCAATATAAAATTTTCTTCTTGCTACTCGCTTCTACCTACAACTACCATGATACTGCTCCAATACCAATACTCTACAATACCAATGCTCCAATAATACTATCCTACAAATTGCATTACTCTTCTTACAGTTTATGGATTTACACATATTCCATATAATTCAAGAAGTTCCGCAACAAGTTTAGGAGCACTCAGTCTTGATTCCTTTTAATATTCCTTAGAATAAAATGCTTCATTCTATAAGAATAAGATAACTTAAATGGTCGTCCAGGTTTATATATATATATATATATATATATAAGTAAATAGGCAATTTTTCTAATAAATTTCCCTTTCTTTTGATGGAAATCAATAACTAATCTGTGAGTTTCTAACAATGTTCCCTTTCATTGCAAGAATACATTAAAATAACCACTGCAAGAAAAACTAAAATAACAAACATTTTCTAAAAAGAAAATTTGAATTAAAATAGCAAATGATTTTTAGATTTTTGCCTAGATTCTTTATTCTAATTCCATAAAATACTGTTTTTTATTTATTACAAACAATTTTAGTTAGAAATTATGAAAATGCCCGATTAATTTTGTGATATCTTTTTTCCCCATTTCAGCCTAAAATGCTATAAATCCTTTGAGAATATATAGTCAATAAAATGGAAAACACACAGAAGTTCTTGTCACTCAATAATACTCCCTAACTTTTGAAAATATCTGCACAACTCTTAAACATCCCAAACATAATTTCACAGATATAATTTCATTTGAAAATAAAATTTTACAGTTGTCTCTCAAACATAAGGACACTAAAATTAAATAAAATTTGATCAGGAAATTGCTAAAAACAAAATCTGCAGCTTGATGAAATATATGGCAGTAAAAATAGCAAAAGCAAAACATTTAATTTTTTTAATTTACTATTTAATTTTTTCAAATTAATTTAGTACAAAAACAGAGCTAAGAAAATATGAATTCAAAGGGAATATTTTTTAATATTTTATTTAAAAGCTTTTCTCCTATTACTTACAAAAATTTATAGTCACCGATAATTTTTGTGAGACACTGTATGAAAAAATTAACATGAAACACAGTTTAACAGTTTTAGTTTACTTCAGTTTTCTAAAACTGAATACATGAATACATCAAAACTGATAATATTGACATTCATAAATTAATGGGAAAGAAAAACATTATTTGATACATATACAGATAATCCTACTTTATATCACTTTTTTCACAAAAAAAGTCTTCCATACCACATTTTTCAATTTATGAAAGAAATCTAAAGAGATTTGGGGGTTTCATGAGAAAAAAGAAAAATGTAAAAATAACATTTGCTGCTTCTTTCAAAGCATCAGCTGGAGAAAAATATAGCTTCGACTGCTAAAAAATATGCAAGTATACAGAGTTTTGTCTACCATTTTGATGATCTATGATAGATTTAATCATTCTAATGCTGTCATACTTCCAAGTCTGTAATACGAGCTATCAAATACTGACTTTTAGCTTTGAGGCACATAGATAATTGAACTACAGTCATGTTGACCTGGTGAATAAAAATGACAATTTTTTCTCTGTCCACCAATATTTCCTAATTATTACAACCTCTGCTATTTAAACTGTGCCTAAATTATTGCCAAACAAAGAGCAGCCCTAACCATTCTGAATTTTAGTCCACCTGCTATGAAAAGAGGTTTGAGTAGAACTGCTGCTTTGGCACAATCCATTAACTTGAGGGATAATAGATTTAAAGTTGTAAGTTTAAGCATTTATATGGAGAAATTCTTGGGATCAGTAAATGTTTTTGTGTCTACATTCAAAAGAATCATGGAAATATACTAGTTACAGACTGCATATGAGATGTAAATATGTTTGTTGCACACGTTCTTAATTTTTTCTTGATTAAGACTCATTGATAATTATCTGTGCACTGCTTAAATAAGGGGGATCAACAAGGAAGTACCCTTTTACCACAGTACCCTGTATTGCCTACCAGCATCCCCTTTTGACTAGTGATGAGTCGGTACTACCGAACCGGGTATTTTGTAACGGGTACTGAAAATCGGTACATCCAAGTACCTGTTACTTCAGTACCGAAATCGGTACTTTTCGGTATTCGTTACTTTTGTACCGAAACGGGTACTTTTTGGTATTCGTTACTTCTGTACCAAAACGGGTACTTTTCGGTATTCGTTACTTCTGTACCGAAACGGATACTTTTCGGTATTCGTTACTTCTGTACCGAAACGGGTGCTTTTCGGTATTCATTACTTCTGTACCGAAACGGGTGCTTTTCGGTATTCGTTACTGGAGGATCGATGAGGGTTCAGCTCACTTCGGTTTTGGTACGAGGACAGTAGTATCTGGTTGTATTTGTGAAATGGTGATATGCGCTCCTCTTGTCCATGAATAGTCTGCTCCTCAGACACTTCCGTAGTTGATATGTTTTCTGATATTCAAAATCTTACTCCGTACAGATAAAATCAAACACGTGGTGACGTGGCAGAGTTCCTTCAGTGCACAAAATCGTTATCAGTACTCCAAATCGTTACTAGGGCACTTCGGTACTCCAAATCGTTACTAGGGTACTTTGGTACTCCAAATTGTTACTAGGGTACTCCAGTACAGCAAACCGTTACTAGGGTACTATGGTACAGCAAACCGTTACTCCGGTATTTCGTTACTTCGGTTCTCCAAATCGTTACTTGGGTATTCGGTACTTGAAATCGGTTTTCGGTACTTTTCAAAGTAATGGTTACTTGAGTAACGGGTATTTTGTACCGGGTACTTGTCTGTACCCGTTACTCTCGTACGGGGTACAAGAATGTACCGAAGTTGCCCATCACTACTTTTGACACAGCTTAATTCAAGGTTGTCATTGCTATTATCTCTAAACTCCTATATTTTTAGCTATCGTCCCAGTTGAGTTTACATGTTATTTCTGTTTATTTTGACTCTGCATACTATTCTTATTTTTAGCACTAATTTAAATTAACTTAGTTGATATTACTTAACAGTTCTTTTAAGGCCTCAAAAGTATACAAAATTTGGTCATACAATGATTGATAATTACCTTTACACTATACGCCTTTTTACATCAAGTATGATTGAACAAAATTGTTCTATTTTCATAAAACAGATAAAGGCTGTATATAATCCTTACCATATTAACTTTGCTTAATAGTTTTCTGAAAAAGCTAATTACAGATACCTTTATGCAATAAAAAAACTATACAAAATATTAAACATTAGTCAAAATTTTATACCAGAAAAAAAATATGAAGCTATTACTTACAGATTGAGCTTGTGGAGTAAAATCTAGGATATGCTCCTGCAAACTCTGATACAATTTTAATGCACTGTTATCTTTACCAAGGCAAACATTATGTACCAACCTATAGAATAAAAAATTTTTTAAAAATTAAAAAATTTTAAAAAATCTACCTCAGTAATTATTATTTTAGCTCAAACCAATACAGTTTAATATTTCCAATCTGTACATCATTCCATTAAGTACACCTAAACATGCAAAATTCAAGTCATTTACTTTAATGTGTATTATATATAGATGATGCTTGTTATGACAACTATAAGTAGTATTTTATAAACTGGTGTAAAACATCCTTACCTGATGAAAATATAATCAATTCCTTTCATTACATCATAGCTGGTAATTTCAAAATATGAAAAAGCGGAGAATCTTGCAGAAAACCAGGAGTTGCCAAGAAGTGGTGTTCTTTTTTTTTTTTTTTTTTTTCTGGGCAGCAATGTCATTTCAAAATAACTCCATATTAATTCAAAATTTTTTTGTAATATACTATTGTGATTGACTATTGAGCTATTTATAATGTGTTTCTGGTGTAAAATATATTAATATTTAATTAGATATTCTACATTTTATATTCTTTGGCTACTTCAGTTTTATATTTTTGTAATGTGAGAAGATCCTGAGCAAGGCAGAATTTTATTTAATGACGTACTTTTTCAGTAGGATGAAAATAAAATGAATAATTAATGTTCATACTACAGTCAAAAGTCGTTAATCCGGACTCGTCGGGACTTCGGCGATTCCGGATTATCGATTTTTCCGGATCATAGATCATCAGTTTAAATCTGGTAAGATGGCATGCAGAAATTACAAAATTAAAAATATGAAACCATAATTTATGAAATAAAGAACAATTATGATCTAAAGGGTATCAAAATTTACAAAAAGAAAAAGCTTAATATTTATTTGTTTACTTTATTAAACATTTCCTTCAATGTAAGTTGCTTCGTTTCATGTGATAATACTTTCTCTTTAATTCTATTAAACAGACATAATTTCTTGTTTAGTTACAAAGTTCCGCTGTTCAAGTCCTATAATTGCTGTGTTGAGAATACTGACTAATTTGTCAATCGAAATGTTTTCGTTTTCAATAACCTCTGGGTCACTTTCTTCACTATCGGAAGCGAATTATAATGACGAGGAACTTGATTTAAATCATATCAAAGACGGAGTATATCGAGATGAAATACTACTATACAAATAGTACGGAATTATAAACCAAATAAAATAAAAACATCTGCTCTGAAGATAAGGATAGTGCTGACAGATCAACTTCCAATCCCCAGCGTGAAATTGATAAACAGATTTCGGATTTCAAAACATACTTTCGCTTTGTAGATACAAATTACATATTAGTAAATATATATCGGAAATTCTATTTGACATAATCTTTCTAATCTATCATAATCTAATAATGACGTTTCTGCCCCCCCCCTCTGCCGCAGAGCAGTGTGAAATTGATAAACAGATTTCGGATTTCAAAACATACTTTCGCTTTGTAGTAAATATATATCGGAAATTCTATTTGACATAATCGAAAGTTCAAGCTTACTTTTATAAAATTGCTCTAACAGTCTGCAAAAAATAATAAGCCGGATACGATTCGAAGATTAAGGAACAACGCAATCTGCAACATTAACTGAATTAGATAACTTTAGCTTAGCGTATAACTCCGTTACACATTAAACGCGCATGCGCACAAACATATTCGCAGTGTAAGGGTCTTATGCGCTCCTGTAAACGCCTGTGCGCATGCGTGAACGCGACGCATGCGCAGAAAGTTTGTAGCTTTGAGGTCCGGATTATGGGTGTCCGAATTAACGACTTTTGACTGTATTATGTAAACAAACTTACTATATGTGAATAAATTAAAATATCATTTTTTCATGTAAAATAAATTAAACATAAATATTAACTGATTAAATGTTGCTCGAATCACGATGAAAAGTTCTGTAAATACCTACAGCAAATTAAGACAAATCAAATAAAATTTAATAGGAAAAGTTATGCTGAAAATCATTAGAAGTGAAAGAATGGAATTAGCCCAATTTCAGTTTCCTTTACTTAATAAACTGCATTTATTGGCAGGAAATGTTTTACTTTGTAAAAGATAAAAATTTGAAATCAGGAGATATAATGAAAAATTAGGAATTTCCTTCTAAAATTGGAAGTTGGTAATTATGTAATACAGGGTATCCAGGAATTCCTTCCCTGCTTATAAATATTCATAACACATAAAATATGACATAAAGACACATACTTTTTTACCTTGAATTGCATGTAACATATTCAAGTTTTTGTGTACTTTTGTGTGTGTAGTAAGTTTTGTGTAAATTTCTACATGTGATTCTTTCATTGCCCAAAGGATATCCAGGTGATATTTCAATTCCATCCTTGTGTTGGTCAACGTTACATGAGGGATGGATGTTATGACTTCAGTAATTCTGCATTGTAATACTACAATACAGGCATGAAAGCGCATGTTGGCAAAAAAAGCTGAATAACGCGCGGACACAAAATTACACAAAAACTAATTGCGCACGCGCGACCTCAAAAAAAAAAAAAAACATTTTAATGTAAAAAGTATTAAACATATACATATAATTAAACTAAAATAATACTTGTACTTACTATTTTGCTATTAATTTTATCTTGTAAAAAAAAATTAATAAATCACCAAGAGATTGTAATGAATTAACCTTCTTTAAGATGCTATTTATGTAACTTAATTTAACAGTTGATACATGAATACTGTACAAAGCATTACAACACACTAATATACATATTTATGTTATATATTACTGCCCATTTTCAGGCAATAACAAGTTTTAGAGATAATATATAACTGTTACTAGAGCTCTCAATTATCTTCAATAAACAGTACTTTGTATAACACCAGAAAAAGTAGTCATATGAGATAATATAGTTACAAAATAACATAGTTAAAGGAGGAATACAAAAAAATAGCTATTTTGTCTCAGTCTCACTCGATCCTGATTAAAAATTTTTAGGGAAAAAGCTTTTTCTTTTTTGCTACTTTTGCAGCCAACTTTTTTAATTTCCGTCTGCGAGTTTGTCTCGATTTCTTTTCAGCAGCTTTCATACAATCCATTGATACATTTTTATTTTCTTCTTTATTTTCTGCAATGTTTAATTGCTTTTTTTTTTTAGATTCTCGCTCCTCCTTTTTAATCTCTAGCTCTTCTTTGTACAGTTTATGAGCATTCCTTAAATTTTTACATGGAGTTTTGTGTACTGGAGAATGCACGTGGTTATCCTTATGTCCGACAGATGGCACCAGCACTGATGGCTGAAATTATTGAAGTCAGCTCTTGTTTTACGGTTGGTTGCTCTTCTTTGATTCGATATCCTGCGCATCTAGTTCCGCCTTTCCACATAAGCCCCACCTACTTCGTCTTGATGTGAAACAACGTATTTCGTGATCTCAGCTCAGGCAAACTCGAAAAGTTCGCAACAAGGAGTGCCCACGTTTGATCGCTAACCCAGCGTAATATTATACGATGGCATGATGTAAAGTTTTTTTACAAAGAAAAGAGGAAGAAAGAGAGCATGTCCTGTATTTACCTCCCCACACAACACCACGCCGGTCGCGATTTTTCAACGGTTCTGCATCGATCTCAGAAACAGCCTGGGTGATGTTCAAAAAAGCGGAATTACGCGAAAACACAGAAAACTTTGATACCTGTACAATATCATTCACTGGTGTCTAGTAAACCTGGTCCTTGACATAACCGCAAAGGAAGAAATTCAGTGGTGTTGTCTGGTGATCGTGAAGGCCAGTTTATGGAACTATCCTAATAGGCATGGATATCTAACCACCACTAAATTAACGCACTATCTTGTGGAAAATTAAGTCCAGAATATCCCAAATCTGTGGCACAATAAGTAATTGCAATATATTGCGATAGGTATTGACTGTGATCATCTTTTGACTGAAGACACAGGTTCCATGATTTAATTGTGCATAAAATCGCACCACACATTCAGCTTGTGGCTGTTTCTGATGGTCTCCAACATAGTGTGAAGAATCTCGCATCCCCAGATTCTAGCATTGTGTCACTTGACACCACCATTCAAATGAAATGTGGCCTCATCTGAGAAAAGGACACATTTCAGATAGTCAATATTTTTTTCAATCTCACACAGCTTGGCAACAGCAAAGTCATAATGAGCAAGGCAATCAATCCAACAAACAAAGTAACAGTAAGCATGTACACCAAAACTTGAATATGTTACATGCATTTCAATATAAAAAATATTTGTCAATGTGTTACATTTTGTGCTTTATGAATATTTGTAATCAGAAAAAGAATTTTGGGACATATTGTATAGTGATCACTCGGTACAGTTCAAAAGCATGACAATGTAATAATAATAAATTAAATAAATAATAAATGAATAATTTATGCTAACATAACTTATTAACACAAATTTTGTAAAGTTTGAAGGCAACCCACATAGGTTCCTATTTTTGAAGTAACAAATTCTTCAGAATTTTTCTGCGCCTTCAAGAAGATGAAACAATGTCATCTTTCTTGAAATTTATAGTTTAATATAAAATTTAAGCAAACTGAGATATCTTTACCAAGTTTTTATTTTTAATTCCAGTAAAATTTTATTTTTAATTTAACCACTTAATTCTTTAACTAATTATAAAGCATACAAAATCTGTAAGTAAAGCAATACGAGTATGTTTAAAACAGAATTCTAGATCTTGAAGAAGAATTAAATTTTGATTAATCTTTAGTTGTATCTCACTGCTGATAATGGTTAAAAATATATAACATGTCATAGCTTTCAACCCTGAACATGAAAATTCAAAAGGTTTTTCAGACCCGAAATTGGGTGTTTCTGGAAGTTTTCTGCATTGTATGGTAGCACCTTTTCAAACGAACTTCAAACTGGCCTTGAAGACCCTTTATAATGGTTATTCAACTATTTATAATGATTCTGATGTAAAACATATTAATATTAGTTGGTAAGTTAAATTAAAATTTACTTTTTACTTGAATTTTTAGTATTACTTATGTATTTTTTTATAAATAGCATCTAGTTTCTTTTTGATTTATTTGCATAATTTGTGCCAGGGAAGTTTTTTTTACGCAAGAGTTTCTAAATTACTTTGGTTTTCTACTCTTAATTGACTTTAGTTATCCTAGTCTTTACTTGCTAATTTCTCTAAATTCCACTTGTTTAAATTTCTTTTTAGTAATTCACAATTTTTGGTTTTGAATTTTTCTTTTACCCTTGCCTACATGAATGACGAAACATGAATTGAATAACTGAAGAGTTAGGTTTGGAGGCAACTTCGCCTTGATAAGTCTGTCTCCTGCCTGCTCAACAATTATTCACTTATGCATTTTTATAAATTTTTAGGATTAAAAAAAAATTATTGGAATTACATATTATACATTTATTATATATTCATAGATTTTGATACTTGCACTTGATTTACATATGCTCTCAGAATTTAATGATATTGTAGATTATTATAACATAGCAATAATTAATCATTTATTTGTAATTCAAGTTCATTTAAAATTTAATCAACTTTAAATTTGCTTTTTACGAATAGAGAATGTTTTTTTAAAATTTAATATTTAATTAGATCTTCTAAACTTTAAATTAGATATTCTAAATTTTATGTCCTTTGGCTCTAATTTAATTTTGTAATTTTCTTACACTTTTATACTAAAAAAAATCTTGAGTAGAGAAGGAAGAGTTTAATTTAGTGCAGTACTTTCAAATGTGACAAATATTATATTAAATAATATACATACAGTTGTGTAGATAAACACAGTACTGTACTATTCACTGAAGTAAAACAAAATGAAATATAAATACTACCTAATTAAACATAGGCTGAATTTTCATAAAAGGTTCGATACTTACACTTACCTGGTGCAATTTAATGATTTTTTTTGTAAGTAAAAAGATAAGTTACTTGATGAGTGCAAGATTGTAGTTTTTGCACCTGTTTTTAAAAAGATTTCCAAACTATCAATATTTATTTTAAGTTGGCAAGCATTATCAACAAATGAGCATGTAAGCCTATTTTAGCAATTTAAAATGCAAATTTTAATTATTAAATGAGGATTATGTGATGCATTAAAAAACACATTACATTCATCTCCAGATCTTTCCGTAATTTTTTAGCATTCTTCTTCCAAGTACACAGTGCTCTGTTTTCACTTTAAAAAAATCAGAGAATTCCAGAGGCGGGAGGGCTGTGTGATCACCGAGGCAAGCGGCAGCACGATCGCTGCGCTCCGTAAAAAAGTGAAAATTTTTCCTTTCCTCTTGGTGATTATCAATTAAATTTCTTTGAAAAATTTTTTATTTTTCCTCAACAAAACCTATATCATTCCAATGAATTTCGGCTCCGATGTTGACGAGAATAAAACAGCGGACAATGTAAGGATATACTTCAAAAGACTGGAATTTTAAGATAAGTACTTTTCTTTCATCTAAACTAAATCAAATTTCTATAAATAAGTGCCTTTAAATCAATAAATCTTAATTTTTCATCAGTTTAAAGCATTAAAAAATACTTGAAATTGCCATTGCTTGTGGCTTCCTTTGTGTATCAACTCGAAACAGACGCCAGCATTATCAGTTCACCTCTGTCAACACTTACAAAGCCCTTAAGGAATCTCGAGAGAGGGAAAATTTGGGGATGAGAGGGATAATTTGGGCATCGCGCTATTTCCCTCTCGGATCTTCTGGATTCTCTTTTCTTTCTAGATCGCTTGAATATAGTTTCGCCTTTAAATAATATTATACCTCACCGATTTTTCTCATACTGTTCTTTGCTATCTGTTAAATGTCCATATGTAAGGGATGGTTTATTCTTTACCGCCTTAAATAAATTTTTAGAACTATGAGCTTATATAAATAACAGTGTGCCTCATTGTGTTATATTAACATTATTTAACTAGTAATAAATTATGATAGTAGAATAATTAATCTTGTAATAAATTATAATAGTTAAATTAATAAATACTGTTTAATTTGTGTTTTTAATACATATACTCAGTTATTTACACACATAAATATATATATATATTTTTTATTTTATTTTTTTATTTATTTATTTTTTTTTGGGTGTATGCGGTTGTGGTCTTGTATTGTATATGGTTCTATGTTGTTAGTCTGCTGCTGCTTTTTGAAAAATGTATGAAAATGTTGAGAATGAAAGTAGCATAAGTTACTTTGGTTAAATTAATATATACTTTTGTTTGACGACCTTTGTTGATATCTCAGGATGCAAGCATACATATTACTTTATATTCCATGCTAAATACCTTGATACGAAGCATTTTAACACCGTCAATATTTGTTTTTTCCCCAGTAACACATCTATTCACCATTACCAAACACACTCACTACACAAACACACCTGTGAGACACTATTTATTGTAAATGAAGACAGTTTCTTCTCCTTTTAACTACACTCATTAACACAATCGTATTTTAGGATATTTTCTACTTCTTTTCGTTTTCTTTCTATAGGCCCTTTTTTTTTTTTTTTTTCTTTTTCCCTCTATTATTTTTGGGCCATTTATTTAAAATTTTATTTTGTCCCATCTTTTCTTCCTGGCCTTTTGAACTCGTACAAGATGTACGAAGTTCCTTTTTACTCTCCTCAAATACGAAATTGCCCCTCTTTCTTTATACCTTTCCTCGCACCTATGCTTGATTTTTCGCCCATCGGTGCAGAAAGACTTAGCGGGTGCAAAACAAGACATCTGTCTACTTTGTCTGTCTGTCTGTCAGAATTCCAGAGGCTCGGCATTGCGCAAACCTCAGCAATACTGGCTACCTACCAAAATGTGTCTCCTCACTGTTCCCTTTAGAGGTTTTGTATCAAAATTCTGTATTTTTGCAGAAATTTTACTGCAGTTTCTTCCACTGCTGACAAATCCCACAAAAGCTATTGGATTTTGAAATACATTAAGAATACATACAAAAATGGAGACATTTCTTGACTGAAAGATTGTTATGAGCAGGGTTGCCTGAAGAATAGCTATGCACATGATTCCTAGAGTTTGCAACATTCGGAAAATTTGGTGACTTCTAAGAAGACAGTTGCAATAACACATACATACCAAAAGTTTTATACATACCATGTCTACAGAGATAAATCAGATAAAAAAAAAATTATTATGAAAAAGCATGCTGAAATTCACTACAGGTGGCAGAATCAAATTTTCACACTTTTAAGTTTCATTAATTCAATGAAGTTCATTTATTCATGGGGGGGAAAACTTTTCTTAATAAAAGTTTAAAATTGGGAGATTTTGTGGTCTAGCAGGAGGCTTGGAGATGCAACAAAAAAAGTCTCCCGATAAAACTTAAAGAGTTGGCATATCTTACATGTATATATAGAAAGAAAGAATAGCATTAATAAAACACCCACAAAATGTTTAAATATAGTACAGCTGAAAAATGTGTCCAAAAATGGAAACATTAGCTAAAATGTACTGAGGTATTATATAATCATTAACTTTCCAAGTGAGTGAACCATACATATAAGTTCACAAATAGTAGTTACAAAAATTGGACAAGCTAATTTCAAACCCAAAATCAAATTATGTGTTGGAAGCTGCAATAATTCAGTGGCAATATTTATTAAATACAAAATATACACAAAGTAAAAGAAAATCATATTCCCACTCAAATAAGGAATTGGTAAAAAATTGATTTTTTTTTTTTTTTTCCCTTTTGCAACGGCAAACTACTGCTGTAAAAATAGCTTGTTGAAACTCTCACCGACAACCACGTGATTTGCGCATGCGCGCAGCAAAACCTAAAACAGAACTTTTTTTAACTGAACTTTGAAAACTCGTGATGGACGTTTGAGTGAAACATGTAATCCTACTCTTCTGCGTTATATATATATTTTAGTTTAGTGATGTGATTGTAAATCAAATATCTTATTATTATCTTAGAAGCCTCTCTCTTTCTGTGAGTAGTGCATCGATGAATGAAATAAACACTCCCGATACGCCTTTGGATTAGAAAGAAGATCGACTAAAAGGTAAGCCTTTTTACCTTTTATTTTCTAAGAAATTATTATGATTACACATTTTTTGGCATCCCGTACCGCGAATGAAAGCAAATTGTTGATACTTGTTGAATTATTGAATACTAAACAATGACAGAATTCATCGATACATTGAAAAGGAAACGCGGCCACATAAGGGCTGCCGTTACAAAATTAATTGGCTGAATCGAAACTGAATTATCAAAAACAGAAGTGAATGCAGAGGAACTAGAAATTTCCTTAGAACTCTTAAATGAAAAATCGATCGAGTTAAAGCAAATAGATGCCGATATAGAAAAATTAATAGACATAAAGGATCTAGACCAGGAATTAAACGGTGTTGACGAATATCGTGAAAGAATAACTACATTTAAATACAAAGCTAACAAAAAATTGAAAGAAATTAATATAGAACAACAAAAATTTAGTGTGTTAAGAAGCACTGAACAGTTAAGTATTATAGAAAACATTAAAAGCGAAAATCATAATGTGAAGCTTCCTAAACTTACGATTCCGAAGTTTTATGGCGAGAGCTGCGAATGGCTGACATTTTGGAACACTTTTTCATTAGCCATACACCAAAATAAAACGCTTGACGCTATAAGCAAATTTAATTATTTGAAATCCCTTTTGGGAGGTAATGTTTATAACACCATTGACGGTTTCGATTTAACCGAAGAAAATTACGAAACTTCAGTTAAACTCCTCACAGAAAGATTTGGAAATAAAGATGTACTACTAAACGCCCATATAGACAAATTACTGAAAATAAGACCTCTAAAGGATTCTAATGACATTCAAAATTTCCAATTACATACAAAAACAGAATTAAAAGTTATTCAATTACATACAAAAACATATTCGATGTCTTGAATCATTAAATATGACCTCAGAAACATATGGAGCACCTATTTTGCTTAAAACATTGCCTGCAGATTTGGTTTTGGAATATAATAAAACACTTCGAAAATAAAATTACGATTTGAATCACCTAGTGGAATTTCTTTCTCAGCAATTAATTGCAAGGGAAAAGCTTTGCAATCGAAAGAAGCACCGTCAATTTCTCCTCATACAACCCCCTCCCCCGACAAACAAAACGCGAAAGCAAGCTGTCAACTTGGCATGATAAACGGGTACCAGATGTATCGTCTGCCTCGCAGTTGCTGTCTACAAATGAGAATCAAAATTATAAACATTCAAACTGCATATTTTGCGATTCAGATCATGAAAGTTATGAATGTCGGAATGCGAGTCGTTTAACCTTAGATGAAAAAAAGCAAAAATTGCTGAATCACGGATTCTGTTTTAAATGTTTGAAACGGAACCATATTTCCCGCTTATGCAAAACCAAAGTTAAATGTTCCATATGCGGTAAAGCTCATTTGTCAATAATGTGCAACTCTCACGGAAATAATTCTACAGACATTATTGGGGATGAAAATAATAAAAAAGACTGTGTTCTGACAAATAAATCTTGCATGCAGTTAGTAAATTTGCAAACTTTAATATTAAAACTTCGTGGGGATGGGATCGAAAAATATGTGAGAATTTTAATAGATAGTGGTTCCCAGCGATCCTACATTTCGAAGTATGCAGTTAGTATAATGAATTATAAAACAAGTGGTAAAGAAGAATTAATCCATGGTTTGTTCGGAGGAATTGAAAAGAAAGAAACTCATAGTAAATATTTAATTAGATTGAGTAGTCTTAAAGGTGATTATCACTGTAATTTTCAGGTTTTGGATCAGGATAAAATATGTACTGACATTCCTCAAATTCGTAGAGATACATATCTTATTGAACTGCGAAAACATGGAATTTAACTGACATGCAGAATAAATCTTTGATTTGATGTATGAAAAATCACCTTTAAAAATTCATGTTCTTTTAGGTGCAGATGTGGCAGGAAAGCTTCTAACAGGGAAAGTTAGACAACTAAAATGTGGGTTATCATGCGTACACACTAGATTAGGATGGACAATGATGGGGAAAAATGAAAAGCGTGAGTTCTCTGACAGTACGAAAACTGTATTGTCACTTCATGTTAATGATGCTAAAATTTCGGATTTACGGTGTCTTGACTCGTAATGATGCTAATGATGCTAAAATGATGCTAAAACTCGTTAATGATGCTAAAATTTCGGATTTACGGTGACTTGACTCTGCTACAACCCACACAAGAAAGGAAATTAATGAAATCGCTAAAACATAATTTTGTCAGTCATTAAAGAGAGATAGTGAGGGTAGATATCAGGTCTCTCTTCCTTGGTTAGAAGGGCATGAGGTTTTACCTGACAACAGATTATTAGCAGAGAAAAGGTTAAAATCCTGCATCAAAAATCTTCAGTCAAAAAACTGTCTGAAAGAGTATGAAAATATTTTTAGCAAATGGGCTGAAAAAGGTATTATAGAATCTGTTGAAGATAAGAAAACCAAAAATTGTCATTAACTACCACATAGGGCTGTAATTAAGCAAAGTTCAACCACAAAGATTAGACCTGTGTTCGATGCCTCAGCGAAGGAAAGGAATGGTGTGTCCTTAAATGACTGTTTAGAAAAGGGCCCAAATTATTTGGAATTAATACCGAGTATTTTAAACAGATTTCGCCTAGGTAAATACGGGGTTATCTCAGATATATGTAAGGCCTTTTTGCAAATAGGTGTCTGTCTTCGAGATAGAGACTTTCTTAGATTTCTCTGGTGGGAAGAAGGAGATTCCGAAAAATTTAAAATATATCGACATAAGCGCGTTGTGTTTGGCGTTAATGGCAGTCCTTTTTTTCTCGCCGCCACACTGAATTATCATCTCGAGAATGTTCCTGAACATCAACAAGAGGTAGCTAAGAAATTAAGTGAATCAATGTACGTCGACAATTGTGTGGCCAGCATTGATACTATTGAAGGACTAAACACTTTCATTAATGTGTCGAAGGAAATTATGTCGACTGCTAAATTTGATTTAAGGGGATGGTGTTACAATGAACCTAGCAATGAAACTTTAAAAGGAAATCCTTGCAATAAAGACTCCGATAAAACCGTATCAGTTCTGGGGTTGAAATGGAATTTATCAAATGACACTTTGTCCTGTGACTTTAAAGATAGTTCTGTGAAACAGCCTGTCAACAAAAGGAATATATTGTCAATAGTACACAGGATTTTTGATTCGATTGGTTTTACAGCTCCTGCTACTCTGATTCCTAAGCTAATGCTTCAAGAATGCTGGAAACAGTAGATTTCATGGGATAACAATTTACCTAAAAGCATTTCTGACAAATTTGAAAGTTGGAAAAATAAATTGCACAATTTGGAAAAAATAGCTATACCCAGAAGAATTTTTGCTGACTCCGAAAGAATTTCCGATTTATCTTATTAATGATATTTATCTTATTCCGATTTATCTTATTATTATTATCTCTTATTAACGTGTTTCGTGACTCGAGTAAATATGCCACATGCATATTTATGCGAAGCTGTAATGAAAATTCCGTTACATGTCAGCTCATCTCAGCTTGATCCAGAGTGGCACCTATCAAGCCGATTTCCATACCACGACTAGAGCTCTTAGCTTGTACGATTGGTGCTAGACTAGCACATCGTGTTAAGGAAGATTTGAGACTAGAAAGCTTGCCTATTTATTATTGGAGTGATTCTATGGATGCATTATTTTGGATAAAAAAGAATGAAAACCGGGCCGTTTTCGTTCACAATAGAGTGAAAGAAATCCGTACTCTAAGTAATCCAAACGACTGGAATTATATTCCTGGAACACTAAATCCAGCTGACCTCCCTTCCCGAGGATGCAGTCCGGAAACCTTAGTCAAATAGAAATGGTGGGAGGGTCCCGATTGGTTGAGAAATGATTCAGAAAAATAGCCTACCTCTGAAATTGTACTGAATTTTGACATTATAAATGCTGAAAGAAAGAAGACAATAATTTCTGCAGTTAATTCGAATGCTATGACTGAAGTTAATTTTGATAAGATTTCTTCGTACAATACCATTCTAAAGATAATATCTTGGATCTTCCATTTTGTTAAAAATGTCAGACTAAGTCCTAATGATAGAACTTATGGAACAATTACAGCGGAAGAAATTAAAGGAGCCGAACTAACTCTTTTGAGATTAGTGCACAGCAAATCATTTTCTGGATTAGATGACAAAAGATTACGTATACTTCAACCAATGATTGATTCTAACAGAATCCTTAGGGTTAAAACTAGAATTCTGAGAAGAGATGATGCAGAAAATTTTCGAGTTTCTATTATTCTTCCTTCAGATCATCCTATTGTAGTAAAATTAATTAGAGCTAAACATGAAATGAACAATCATGCAGGAGTACAATTTTTAATATCTGCTTTATGAGAACAATATTGGATTTTGAAAACACGAAAGACTGTCAAGAAAGTCATAAGAAGCTGTGTTGTATGTCAGAGGTTCGATACTAATTCTTTGAAAACACCCATTGCTGCTCTCCCTGAAGACTGAGTAAGAGAAGCAGCAGTCTTTGAGATTGTAGGTGTTGACTTGACTGGATCGTTGATATCGAAGGGAAATCAAAAATCATGGATAGTGATTTTTACCTGTGCTGTTTTTCGCGCAGTACATTTGGAATTGATTTTCTCGCTATCAACTGAAAGTTTTCTGCAAGCACCGAGACGTTTCATTGCTAGACGTGGAAGACCCCACACCATCTATTCCGACAATGGAACGAATTTCAAAGGAAGTGATAGATTATTCAAAAGCTTAAATTGGGATAAAATCTTAGAATAAGCTAGTATCCACAGAATTACATGGAAATTTCTTCCGCCATCAGCTCCCTGGTAGGGAGGATGGTGTGAGCGATTAATAGGAGTCCTGAAAAGAATCCTTCGCAAAGTTTTAGGACGATCATCTCTGAATCATGAAGAAATTATAACAATTTTGTGTGACTGTGAAACAATAACGAATAATCGTCCATTGACATATGTCTCGGAAGATGTTGAAGATTTATCTCCGATCACACCTTCCATGTTTCTCCATGAGATTCAACACATTGGAGTTCCTGATCTGGATAATATAAATGCGAAATCTTTAAACAAAAGGCTTATTTATCAACAAAAACTTTTACAAGATCTAAGTAAAAGATTTCGAATCGAATATCTCGGACAGTTACAGCAAAATTATGAACATGTAAAAGCTTCACAACCTCTGAAAATAGGAGATCTTGTTTTAGTGTCCGATGATAATAAGAAGCGAACAGACTGGATATTGGCGAAAGTAACCGAGGATTTTCAAATCTCGGGATGGACATGTGCGTTTAGTTAAGGTCAAGACTAAGCTTGGAGAAGTTTTGCGACCAACCAAGTGTTTGTATCCTTTGGAGATAACATCATCACATGAACAGTCTAGATTTAGAAATGTGGCAAGCAGCTCTTCTGGTGAACCAGAGACTTACTGCGATCCTGATATTCGTAATGACTTGCCTCAAGATCTTAATAGCGAAAAGATTCCATCGATGATTACAAGAACTGGTCGAATGGTAAAGCCTGTTCAAATGTTACAGTTTTAAATTTGATTTTTCAGCAAATTTAAAGCTGGGAGTATGTTGAAACTCTCACCGACAACCACGTGATTTGCGCATGTGTGCAGCAAAAACTAAAACATTAAACTAAAACTTTTTTAACTGAACTTTGAGAACTCGTGATGGACGTTTGAGTGAAACATGTAATCCTACTCTTCTGTGTTATATACTATATATTTTAGTTTAGTGATGTGATTGTAAATTAAATATCTAATTATCTTAGAAGCCTCTCTCTTTCTGTGAGTAGTGCATCGATGAATGAAATAAACACTCCCGGATATGCCTTTGGATTAGAAAGAAGATCGACTAAAAGGTAAGCCTTTTTACCTTTTATTTTCTAAGAAATTATTATGATTACACATAGCTAGTAAACAATACCAAAGAAAACAAATGGTACTCAACATAATCTCATAATCACTTTATCATTAAGTACCCCCCTAAAATGTGTTACACTCTGGCAACCATGCACATAATCACTCTTCAGACAACCATGCATATAACAATTCTTCAGCCAAACATCACCATTTTTGTACGAGTTCCTTTTGTTGTAATCAAAGTTCAAACATTTTTTATAGATGAACTGTGATACTTTTGCCTAAAATTTGATTTTAAAATATTTGCCACCAACAGAAAAGACTAAAGTAACATTTCAACAAGATTATAGCATTTTATGCAAAATCACTAAAGGGAATAATGACATGATGTGTTTGGTAAATAGTCGGTGAGCAATGAAAAGGGTGTGATATTGTCTGATTTTTTTTAAAAGTGAAAACAGATTAATGTGTACATGAACAGAAGACCAGCATAAATTACATAAGGATTTGCAAAAAAATGTTGAGTATTAATTTTTTATGTAGCATATAACCCAGTGGTTGCCAAACTTTTACGAGTCACTAGATCTTTTCTCAATTAAAATTTTTTCACGGTGCCCTCCCTACCCTAAGTAAATGTAAGGCTAATCATAAGTAAGAGATAAGAATAAATAAAACTCATGTATCTTAATTATTAAACATTTTTTGTTACTTTATTAACAATAAATTAATAATTAATGTGATGGATGAGACTACTAATCACAGCACACTTTCTCAAATCATGCAATTAAACTGGATATGGCCACTCTCATTTCCTTTTCCATATTGATTTTTGCTCTATATTTACTTTTATTATAGCAGCTGCCAAAAATCCAGCTTTGCATAATACGACATCAAAAATGGAATTAAAATCCACTGAGTCTCATCACTTAGAAAGGGATGTTCATTTTTTATCGAAATCAAAACTTCTACCAATTCCTTGCTGCCAAATTCTGCTTTCAAACTATTGTCGCAAAACAACTCGGTAAGATTCTTTCTTCTGCAGAAGTAAACTCAGATGAAACAACAGTGTTAAATAGATTTGAATCCACGCAAACCTCTCAAAATTTTCATTGAGGAAGCATTTCTCAAACTAGACAATTAGCTGTGATAAACATCCTTCAAACACAGTTCTTCAGAATGATCAAGTTCATTTGACATAAAAAATTGCTGCAATCTTATAAAACAACCTTTGCCTGCATTTTGATCCAATTTTCTTCTTCACAGTTAAGAGTTTTTTTATAAAAGCTGATGCTTTTTCTGTTGACTTCAAAAGGTGCATGTTTTTTCCCTGATGACAGAGAGTAGGAGAATTCACCTTTTCAAAAATTAGGCATAAGTATGTCAATTTTATTAAAAAATTGGGATCAATAAAACCGTCTGCATCTTTGTACCATTTCCTTTAAGGAGAATAAATATTTCTACCTGCGTTGAAAGGTATGTGATAAAACATTACCACGATAGAGCTATTTTGCATTGCTATAGTACAACAAAGATGAGTGTTTGGCTTCCATATCCTCACTTACTTTTTTTAAAAAAACATGCTTTCAGTGGAGAAGATTTTATAAAATACAGTCAAAAGTCGTTAATCCAGACACCCATAATCCGAAATGATCTTTAATCCGGACCTCAAAGCTACAAACTTTCTGCGCATGCTTCAACGTATAATGCATTCACGCATGCGCGTAATACTTTTACGCAAACGCATATGCGTGTGCGCATAATACGTTTACGCATGCGCGTTTAATGTATAACGGACGGTATAAGCTAAGCTAAAATTATCTATTTCAGTTAATGTTGCAGATTGTGTTGTTCCTTAATCTTCTAATTGGATCCGGCTTATTATTTTTTGCAGACTGTTAGAGCAATTTTATAAAGGTAAGCTTGAACTTTCGATTAAGTCAAATAGAATTTCTGATGGTGGAGCTGCCGTAGGATCTACAAAGCGAAAGTATGTTTCGATGCCCATCAAACATAAAGTGGAATTGCTGCAAAAAAATGTATAAAGGCACATCCTTTCATTTTCTAAGAATTCCGAAATCTGTTTATCAATTTCACGTTATCAAATTTAGTTAAGCTAAATGTCTCGCTTCAATCAATTAGGAAGGTTTTTACAATATTTTGCTGCATCTCTGTGAAGAGCCAGCAGCTCTCCAAGGCGCGGTAGTACACAATTTGGGAACCACTGATATAATTGCTATTTAAAATCAAAATTTATGTTTTAAATTGCTAAAGTATGTTTTCTTTTGATATGATGATAATGTCTGCCCACTAGCAATAAATGTCAATAGTTTGCAATTTTTTTTTAATTGCAAAAATTGCCAAATTGCACGATTGTGGTTGAATTAATTCGTAAGTACCAAACAATTTCACAACAAAAATTGCTGCAATACAAAAATGCAAAAAATAATAAAAGGCAAATGGACTTTACATCTACTGGTACTCCTTCATCAGGGGATTAGTGTAGCAAGAGAAGTACAAGAAAAAGCCTGTTTCTAAGCTGACAAATGTGCAAATACATGAAATTAATATTAAATTAGAAAAATAAAAATTAAAAATTTTAACTTAATAATATGTGCCTCCATCAATGCAGCTCCTACAGTTTGGGGTGGAAAAGGCACTTTATTCTAATTCGAACAAAGTGTATAAAACAAACAAACAAACAAAGAACAAAGTGTATAAATTCGAAAAAGTATATAAAAACAAAGTGTAAACGAAAATTGAAAAATCAATACAAATTTACATTTTTTATCTTTCTTATATTTTAAATTATATATGTATGTGTGTGTGTGTATCAAAATATGCTTTTTATATTTCTAACATATCTTAAATAGTCTTACATCTTAAATTATATTTTTTTATCAATCTATCTATTTATATACACATACATACACTGACAGAAAAAAAATCCCAACACCAAGAAAAAAATTACTGTAAAGCACTGAAATTTCGGCAATACATTTACTTAAGTAACATATTTAATTGATTAAATTTTCAAAATCACAGGTTAGTTTGACCATGGCAAAGCACTCGAGGGTTATCTGCCTAAGGAGTAGGTATGCCATATACAGTGAAATGTCTTTAATCCAGATTCGTTGGGACTTCGGCGATTCCGGATTATAGATCATCAGTTTAAATCTGGTAAGATGGCATGCAGAAATTATAAAATTAAAAATATGAAACCGCAATTTATGAAATAAAGAGCAATTATGATCTAAAGGGTATCAAAATTTACAAAAAAAAAGTTTAATATGTATTTGTTTACTTTATTAAACATTTCTTTCAATGCGCACATGCATAAAGCATACATTACACATAGTCGACATTAGAAAATTGCAACCAGAAAACTATTAAATGTGTATTCGTGATATTTATAATGACGAGGAATTTCATTTAAATCATATCAAAGACGGAGTACATCGAGATGAAATACTACATTTAGTAAGGAATTATAAGCTGAATAAAATAAAAACATCTGCCCTGAAGATAAGGATAGTGCTGACAGATCAACTTCCAGTTCATTGCGCACCGCGTCGTCCCCCCCCCTCAGAGCCACGTGAAATTGATAAACAGATTTCGGAATGGTTAGAGAAACAAAGGATATGCCTTTATCCATTTTTTGCAGCAATTCCACTTTTTGTTTGATGGACATCAAAACACGCCTTCGCTTTGTAGATCCTTCGGCAGCTCCAGAATTGGAAATTCTTTTTGACATAATCGAAAGTTCAAGCTTACTTTTATAAAATTGCTCTAACAGGCTGCAAAAAATAATAAGCTGGATCCAATTCGAAGATTAAGGAACAATGCAATCTGCAACATTAACTGAATTAGATAATTTTAGCTTAGCTTATACCGTCCGTTATACATTAAACGCGCATGCGTAAATGTATTATGCGCATGCGTAAATGCATATGTGCATGCGCAGAAAGTTTGTAGCTTTGAGGTCCAGATTATAGATCATTTCGGATTATGGACATCCGGATTAAAGACTTTTGACTGTATATGTGTGTGTGTGTGTATTTATATTTTTTATCTTTCTAATACATGCAAATTTTCTTACATCTTAAATTATATTTTTTTAAATATCTATCTATTTATACATATACACTCACACTGACAGAAAAAAAAATCCCAAAACCAAGAAAAAATTACTGTGGAGTACTGAAATTTCGGCAATACATTTATCTAGGTAACATTATTTAATTGATTAAATTTTAAAGATAACAGGTTAATGCACAAGCATGAGAAGAGTAATTTCAAATGTGAAATGTTGGTACATTTAAACTGGTGTAGCCACCAGAATTTTTAATGCAAGCATACAAATGTTCATGCATTGTGTTGTACAGGGGCTGGATGTCAGTTTCTGGGATGGAGATCCATGCCTGTGTATTTATATTTTTTATCTTTCTAATACATGCAAATTTTCTTACATCTTAAATTATATTTTTTTAAATATCTATCTATTTATACATATACACTCACACTGACAGAAAAAAAAATCCCAACACCAAGAAAAAATTACTGTGGAGTACTGAAATTTCGGCAATACATTTATCTAGGTAACATTATTTAATTGATTAAATTTTAAAGATAACAGGTTAATGCACAAGCATGAGAAGAGTAATTTCAAATGTGAAATGTTGGTACATTTAAACTGGTGTAGCCACCAGAATTTTTAATGCAAGCATACAAATGTTCATGCATTGTGTTGTACAGGGGCTGGATGTCAGTTTCTGGGATGGAGATCCATGCCTGCTGCACTTGGTCAGTCACTACATGGACGGCTAATGTTGGTTGTGGATCACACTGGAGTTGTCGTCCAATAATATCCCATACACGCTCCACTGGAGAAAGATCTAGTGGTCTATCAGGTCAAGGCAACATGTTGACACTACTGACCATGCAGGGTTACAACAGTGGTACGAGGGCGAGCATTATCCTGCTGCAAAACACCTCTTTGTATGTTGTTCATGAAAGGCAGCAGAACAGGTTGACGTAAAAATTTGCAGTCAGAATACATGGGATAACTATGAGAGTGCTGCTGTTGTCATATAAAATTGCTCTCCAGGCCACAACTCCAAGTGTAGGTCCAGTGTGTCTAGGTCGCAGACAGGTTGGTTCCAGGCGCTAAACTGAACTCCTTTTAATCAATGCACAGCCATCACTGGCATCAGAAAACACAACAGATCTCCACTTAATCCTCTAAAGAACACAAGCTTGACACCACTGATGTCGCAAACAGCAGTGGTTTGGAGTCAATGACATGCACACTACAGGGCATCTAGCTCGAAGCTGTCTTTCAAGTAACCAATTAGTAACAGTTCGTTGTATCCAGCAGCTCGAATTTCGGCTGCTCGTAGTATGATGTGCTACAGCCATATGTCAAACACGGCAGTCTTCAATCTCAGTAGGGCCGTGCCAGCTGACTGGAACCCGGCCTTCTTGAGCCTAGTACCTTCCCTTGACAAACAATCATGCACAGTGAATACATTCCTCCCAAGATTTCTATAATATCAAAGAAAGAAAATCTACCTTCTTGTAGCTCTATTACACAACCTCATTGAAACTCACTGAGATGTTGTACTTCTTCATCTTATTAAAGGCATTCTTGACCAACATCAACTCACTACTTCAAATATCAATGATATTGTTGCGTGCGTACAGGTTCGTTACAAAATGAATGCACAAGTCCAATAAAAAATTAACAAAAAATTTATTATTATCACGAAATGCTTAAATTCTCTCAGATATTCTTTCAGTTTTACAATATCTCACAGTAGTTATCTTCTAACTACTCAAACGTTCAAAAGAACTTAATTCAAAACAGCTAAAGAAAGCTAATCCGCGAATTCGCTACAGTCAACAAGAGCAGTTTTCTAAACAACAACAAACTAAGTAACTACTACGAACTGAGAGGTTTTCCTCCTTTTATAAGATTTTAAAATCGTGCGTGAGAATTTTCTAGTACTTTCTCGAAATCAAAAAGAGATATTTATTAAATGTTACATGCACACGCTCTTGTATTTTCAATTTTCCGGCTTAGCTTTCTTTTAATAGTCGTCACGCGCTGCACTGCGCGGGAAATAAAACCATTTAATTTACCATTCAACTAACATAAGCTATTTAAATACCAAATCCGTAACACTGCCCCCTTCCCAAGGACTGCACGCCCCTGGCAGTACAAACCCTGGACAGGAAGCCAACCTTACAACTGTGGCATAAATGCAATAATAAGCATTACATTACAATAATAAACAACATGAACAATAAATGCAATAAATAAAACAAATCAAATGCTGTCAAATACAAATCAAATACTAAATACACATTTAGAAACAAAAAGGACCATGGTCTTGCACTATTTACAATTATTTACATTACATACTATGGCCATAGTAATGAGCTAACCTGTCGTAATGAACGACTTTAGGTTTAGAGCTCGATGACTTACGGATCCGAACCACGACGTCATTCGTTTTGTTTAGGACTGCGTAAGGACCATCCCAAGGTGACTGTAATTTCGGACAGAGTCCTTTCGGACAAGTCGGATTCCACAACCAAACCTTGTCTCCTTTGTTGAATGTATGTCCAGTAGCTCTCGTGTTGCATCTGGTCTTCACTTTCTCCGTCGCCAAGTTCACTCGCTTGCGTGCGGAACGGTGCATCTCTTCAAACTGGGCCTTACTTTTCCGTCGATGTCGATCTTGTCACCGGACACGGTCTGGAGGGTAACGCAGGGCGGTGTCCAGATAAGTTTGCTTCCCAGTTGTTGAGCCAAATCTTTTTGGATGACGGTAACGTTGGCTCCTGTATCTATCGCCATATTGCAGGGAACTCCATTAATATTCCCATTGATGGACAGTCCGTTACTGTTGCCACACACTGTAGAAATCTCAAGCGCTTTAAAACAGGGTTTTTCATTATCTGGCAACATAAGTTCCTCGATATGGCTATTAATTTTTTTCTGCATCGTTGCTGGGAAATAGTCTTAATTTCCGTGCTCTGGGGTGTTCTGCAGTTCCTTCGCACGTGGCCTTCTGCTCCGCAGTTCCAGCAGTTTGGTTTCTTGTCACTCCTTTTGCATCCCATGGCATTTAATTGTCTGTTTAAATCATATGCCTTATTTTCCGTGCTCTGGGGTTTTTTGCAGTTCCTTCGTAGGTGGCCTCAACACCTCAGTTCCAGCACTTTAGGGTCGGTTTCTTTTCACCAACATTTCTTCTCAAGGCATTCACTGGTCTTGTCAACTCATCCGCTTTATTATCCGTGCCCTGGGGTGTTCTGCAATGCCGTCATAGGTGACTTTTAGAACCACATCTCCAACACCTTCGAGCGACTTTGTTCTCACTGCTACTCTGTATCAAAGCGTCGACTTGTCTGGATAAATCATCTAAATGAGCCATCAGTTGATCCACTGGCTCGTGGACTCACATAGCTCTGACTGGGTAGTGGTCTCTATGAGTTGCTTGCTGGGCTGCCTCGAATTTCATGGCGTACAACAGAGCCCTTTTTATATCCTTCACATCCGCAATTCATATAGCTTTCTGTATTTCAGGATCCTGGATGCTGTCGATGAAGTATTCCAGAGGCAGGATTTCCCTTGTTTCTGTCGGGCACTCCGAAAAGGCGAGGTGGGACAGCTTTTCAACATCTGTGGCGAGCTCCTGAAGTGTTTCCGTGGTTTTCTGTTGGTGGGATTTTAATTGAAGCCTACTGTAGTCTTTTAAACAGTTTTCCCCAAAGCTCAGCTCCAAGACGCAGGACAGAGCTTCAAAATGTAACCTTTTGTTTTCGGGAAGAGTCTAATGGATATCCGCTGCGTCGGCTCTTAAAGAAGTGGCGAGATGACAGGCCTTAGCTTGGGAATCCCATCCATTTGCATCTGCCACGATCAAAAATTGTGTCTTATACACCTGCCAGGAGGTCTTCCATCATATGTCGATAGCTTCAGAGAGGGACGAGCAGACATGGGTAGAAATTTTAAACCATCCGAAGTGCTCCCTGCCATCGCTACGAATTTCTTTAAAGTGTCAACTTCTTTGGCGACGACAGCAGAAATTCTGTCTTTGATTTGTTGTTCAATATGTCCTTGGACGGCAGAAACTCTTTCTTCAATTTTGTTGGAAGGCCGAAACTCTTCCTTCGACTCGTTGCTCCACAGCCGACACTCTATCTTCTATTTCATCTTTGTCCGCCCGACCACGACTTCTAGCCACGGTCAGCGAACATGTTTCATTCATCCACGCCCTCACAAGTCCACATATGTGTTTGTTCGACACGACGGAGTTAGAAAACCACTTCAAACTCCTTATGATGGACCATTTAATGTGCTAGAAAGACGAGATAAAACGTTTGATCTCGAAATAAAAGGGACTAAGCAAACGATCTCCATAGATAGACTGACACCCGCTTTTGTAACCATGGACTCTTTTCAAGTTGCTTCCAAGAGTGTGAAAAAACCTTCGGACATTTGTATCACCCGTTCTGGACGATTAATCCGACCCCCGCATCGGTATGTCACATTTCGTTGACACTGCGGAGGGAGTATGCAGCGGCAGCGCCAAACAGGCGATACAGACTTAAAAACTGTACAGAAAAGCACCAATTGGCGAAACAGTAAACCCGTTTGGCAAACCTACAGGCTGACGGGGAGAGAAGAATTTTCCCCGGCAGTCAAGGGGAACTACTTCAACAAATGTGTGCGTCTCTGTTTCGCCGAGATATGTGAACTTGTGTACTCGCATCTGTACTGTGCTCTGAATTTCTTAAGCCGTTATAATGTACCCGGCAACTGTTACTTTTCCTTATTAAATTTGATTATTAATTGTAACATGTCTATCTTATGAAGATTTCGGCTTTCCTAGTTAATGTTAGGGATATTTTCGTATGCACGTGTTACTCACACGTACATCAAAACCAACTCCCGTTCAATGAACAATAATTGATAAAAATACGTAAATACGAAAGTGTTTCGTCTTTACTCGAGTTATAAGTTAAAGCCAAACCGGCTCGTTCAGCTCTGTATTTGTGTTCTTATCTATTAGTAAATTTTGCATTTTAGCCTTTTAAAGGGGTATAATTATGTTGTTCTTATGTTGCGGTTACGTATTTTACAACTTTATTGCATGGGATAGCTATCGATTTATGAGCAATGTAAAAGTGATGGTAGGCGCAACGAGGCCACCATTTATTTGCATTTGAAAGAGCTAGTAGAGTTAGTGATTTAAGTCATTTGGTGCGCTAACTTCCATGTCCGTTTGCATAGGGAGACTAAGCATTAACTTTCAATACTGTATACCAAAATTTTGGTCAGTTTGCCTGTTGGCTGATTTGCTTGTTTGGATGCAGAAACTCTAATTTTAATTGTAAAAATTGTTTTTAACTGTAATAAACATTTTATATTTTTATATATTTTACAGTTATTAATGCAGGTGTTTTAATAGTCCTTACAAAGAAGTCATGTGGTGGCCACATCATATATTTTATCGGGTGCATGTACCTAATTTAAATATACGTTCATGTTATGTAAGTGGTGAGCGAAAGTGTTTATGATTTTATGTATAAATAAAAATCGAAAGATTTGAGTAGGAGGAAAAGCGATGTGAGACCTTTAGATCGAATATAATATTCTGAAACCAATGCACTGATTTTAGAGAAAAGACAAAAGAATAGTTTAATTAAACTCCCACTTTCCTTAACTCTGTGATTGTGACCCAATAAGTAGTGAAGATAAAAGATTTCCATTCTAAGTGTCATGAATTTTTTCAGGCATGTGTATAAGTTTTAGAAGGATGTTCAGCCAACAGCATTAAGCCAAAGAATCTCTAAGGAGAAGAATGAAAGCTTCCATAGACGCAATGTAAACCTGTTTCGCCTCTGCGCCGCTGTACCGAAGAGCCACGGCTATGCAGTGAAACACCAGCGCAGGGTGAAATTTAAACAGCGCACTTCGAGGAGATAGTAAATTTTTTACTTTGAAATAACTCAAAATGTTTTATTTTCATACATTTCTGGAGTTTTCTGAGCAAAAGGATGTTAGTTGGAATTTTGGGGCGAATTATAGAAATCCTGTCCAATTTTTACTTTCAATTTAAACAGCGAGCCGTACGAAGACAAAATTTAAATGAAATAAATTTCTTAATTCTTTTCTTCTGTAAACTTAAAAAGGGGGGAAAACACATGCCATACAAAACGTAATAAATTTTTATGGATCCATAGTTAAAATTTTACAGTGAAATTTTAAAAGCAAAATTTGCAATAACTAACTGAAACAGAAAAACATATTTAAAGACAATTAAAGGCACCCCTAAATAAATTGAAAACACTGAAATACATTATAATTATCCGACAACAACTTTAAAAACAAATTACCATGAAAACGTTTAGACAATTATTTGGAATGACCATTGTGAAAACCAAGAGCAAAGTTTTCACCCAATAGCCAAAACCATTTCACTTACAGCATTACATTTAAAAAGTCTTTAAAAGAATTTCACATAGCTAAAACCAAGTACCTCTGACTACAACAACAAAGAACGTTTTCGAACAACGTGGTAAAAGATTGCTAACATGGCCGACGGCATGCCGCATTCTTTGATGCTGCTTTGTTGCCTCCTGATGTTATTTCGCACATGCGCAGTGAGGTACGGAGGGTGGATAGCTTTGGAATGGTTTGCCCCTTTAAAGTAAGCTTCAAGGATATACATAATGTGTCTCTTCGGTCTGACGGAGCCACATTTACCCCGGTGAACCTTTACTTCTTCTAGTTAGAGATTCTTTGATTAAGCAGACGCATAATTTAGCGCTATTGGTTCACCGAAGATGAAATACAAGTCACTTTCTCGTTTCCGCTCTCTAGTCATAATCTGTTGGATGAGAAAGTGACCATTCCACGAGCTACCTTAATTCCATTCCCTGAATCCCTTAGCAAGGTAAGCGCTCTGAAAACCCTACGTTGTCTCAACTTATTATATCTTGTTATTGAGGAATGTAGAGAACTGAAACGATATGTTCTATTCACTCGGTTTTCAATGTTCACAATGTCTGTTATGATAGTCGTATGAAATGTCGTCGCCTGATATGATGTCAGAATGACGTCTGATAGTATGGTTTCTTATGGAAGCATATTGTTGAGCTTAAAACTCTGTTCGAGGTATACTGGCTTTTGTGTACATGTACCTATGTACCAAATTCGTAGCCCTGAGTCTATTAGCTAACACGCAGCATGAACGAAAGAAACACACACAGAAACTTCCTTTATATTATGAGTAGAGTTATATATCAGAACATCTTTCATTGCTACATATTCAAAGAATCCTTTTAATAACATTTGTAACAATCAAGTTACTAATAATTGTTTTAGGCTTTTGTTGAATTACAACAAAGTTAATGAATACTTTTTTAACAATGCTAATAAACCATAATCATTAGAGATATCAAATCTAGTGGTGCTAAAATTTTACGTGTGGATCACATTTGCTTAAATTTGTTATTTTTACTGCTGAAAACGAATTCGGGCCATTTTTAGAAATGGGCTTCTTTTTGTTGACAGTATTATGTTACGTTTTTATACCAACACCGTTTATCGACAGCCTATTGGGCATACTTATTTGTTTTGCGATTGCCTTCATTTTGTTTCCTCGAAGAGAAGAGAAAACTCGAAAAAGTAACGATGAAAATACCATTAACCTTAATGAACACAACTATAGTGCCGGAACGAAGGTACATAATTTAGATTTCTTTGATTCATGTGGTGATATTCATGAACATAATGACGATTCCTTTGATGTGGATATAGACAATGACACCCATCTTCTCCAAATTCCTAACGAAGCTTTTGATAATAATCTTCTAAATTTGCATATCGATAGTGACACTGACCACATCGAACGTTTTGCCAAAGATTTCAATAATAATCCCACTGAAGTTTACCATATAAGTGATGGAAATCAATTGAATTACTTCCATGAAGAAGCAGAAAGGAATTTTGATTACCCAAAACCTGATAACTCAGGTAATCAAACAGGCATGAATAGCAGAATAACCATCTTCAACCAGGAAAACCCCACTTTGAATGCCTCTATTAAATCATTGGATTAGCATGCCACCAGCTTAGGCATTATGACAATAACAAATGCAAGTTGGCATCATTCGTGCTACTCCCTGCCTCCATGATTGAATACATCCAACATCATGCTGTATGCAGAACCGCGATGTGATCGAGAAGATGACTTGGTGCCATTCCTGTGTCCAGTGCTGTTGTTTCTTGCACTGGGTGTAACCTGTCTCCACGGCAATAACAGGGAAAGGCATAAAAAAGATGCTACACATGTCATCCTGCACAGGAACCAAGTTTGACTCAAATGTGCCATGGTTGTATAATCTTCAAAGTCAAGAGGACAACATATATAAATATATATCCTCTTGGATATTAGTGGCTCTGGTCATTGAGATCCCACATGGCACCCTGCAGGATCCTACTGGACCTATTAATTCCCCATTCACTTGACAGTAATGAGTTGAGTTTCCAACTTACATGAGTAGCAATGTTGTGGAAAATAAACTGCAGTCCCGAAAGGCCGTGATCCTGCCACAGTCAAACTGTGATAAGTGCTGGTAAAAGTTCCTCCTCACGTGAGGATAACAGACCTTAACACCAACAACCAAAGCTGAAATGTGATTTCCATGTTAAACTGTAGAGACAGGTATTTTTGGAGGCAGTCAAGATGAAAAATTAACAACGCCTTCACCAGGAATCGAACCGTGGACCTCTCAATTACACGCTGAATGTGCACACCACTACACCATGAAGGCTCGCTAAGAAGGTGGGAGAAATACCTTATAAAACAACTGCTGTCCAATCTTTCCATTTACACACAAGACAGATGGTGTTGCTTATACCTGCTCTGTGTGCATGTTCTGGAATGCATATCCCCACATATATTATTTTTCAGGCAAAATTTGCTGTTTGTTACATGTTGCCTTCATGGTACAGGAATTTTAATAGCTGATCAATGTGTGTTGTGTGGGTGAAATATGTAAATAAAAATTCTAGCTTTAATTTGTTTACTTTGCTGTTTTGATCTAAAAATTGTAAATTCTTATAATAAATCTCTAAAATGCAATATTTTCAAATTAATACATGTCACATAACTGTTGCATTATGCTGGTGATGCAGATAGTTTTGCAAACTGAAACTCAAATGGCCACCAGTTATTAAAATTTTTAACTGCCAACAGGAAATTTGAGAGGAATAACTTTTTCACAACTCTCCTAAGCTTTCATTTTAAATGGGTTACATTCCAGCTCTTGCTTGCTGTTTAGCAATGATGTTGCCAAATTATCTCTCTTTCATCAACTGTATAATTATAATGATGTGCAATTCATTTTAAAACTGTGCTTCTCAAAAATAAAGAAAATTTTCCTTCACTAGCCCGTCTGCAACTTTATGTAATTATATATATACATTCCATTACCATCTATAACAACAATCATGATTAAAAACATCTGAGTCTCCTCCTCTAAATTATTACACATGTAGAAATAATTAAGAATATATATATTAATTAAGAATAAATATATAGAATAATAGAATAAATATATAGAATAATAACAATTTAATATGGTGAAGTATTAAAACTGAATCAAAAAATTGAAAAAAAAAATTGCAATAAAAGTAAACTCATACAAAAAATTGAAAAAAAAATTATTTTGTATATTATGTATCTAATATCGAGTCACATCCGAGCCGCTTGCCATCTGTACCTTAAAGATTTCAGATAACAGGTTTTTATCATTATATTATTTTTCAAGTGTTTCAAGTTTCTTAAAAAATTTGAATGCTTCAAACTTAGTGTTATATTCTCATTTTCAATCACATTCATGTCCATAAATTAAGGATAATTCGGAGTCACACGGAAATCGAACTCTAAAATAAATATATCACCTGTAAAATCACAACACACATCTTCAAGAACCGTATGCAAATTTCAGGTAGTAACTAGATGACACTGATGGTACGTCACAATGACGAGAGTGTAAGAGAGTGATATATAAGGAATACAGGCAAAGAAGTAAAATTTTTCGCAGGCACTTTATAAGCATTTCAGTGCAATAACCGAATAGTTATGACACAAAGGAAGCAAATGGATGATTTTTTACGTGGTAGAATTATCGGCCGTCTGGAATGTGGGCGTACCCAACTGGAAGTATCAGACAAACTTGGAATTGCCCAGAGTATCATCTCCAGGCTTTGGCAACATTCCAAGATGATGGTAATGTGAGAGTAGACGTTACAGCACAGGTTGCCCCAGAGTTACAACGCCGAATGAGGACCGGTATTTGGCAGTTACTGCCAAAAAAAACTGGCGGAGCACAGCCTCAGACCTGTCTCGTCAGCTCTCTTAAGCCACTGGTACGACAATTTCAAGGCAGACCATGTACAAACGCTTAGGGCAGATTGGTCTATATGCTCGTAGACCTGTCATATGCATTCCACTTACTGCAACTCACTGTCGCCTGCGGTTAATCCTGGAGTAGAGAGCATGCATTGTGGACACCGCAACAGTGGGCTTGTGTGATGTTTTCCGACAAGTCCAGGTTTAGCTTGCAGTCTGATTCTCGCCGGACTTTCATATGGAGAGCTCCAGGTACCCGTTACTACCAAGAAAACATCATTGAACAACACCGTTACGGTGGTGCAGGAGTTCTCATTTGGGGTGGAATTATTCTGGGTTCCAGAACTGACCTGCATGTTCAAATTGGAACCATGACAAGCCAAATCTATCAGGACGTCATTCTGGAACAACATGTACATTTGTTTTGGGGCGCCATGGCCGCACAATTTGTGTTTATGGATGAAAACGCCCATCCTCACCGTGCAAACATCGTAAGCGAATGAGTTCAATCGGCGATATCACCCGTATGGACTGGCCAGCATTCTCACCGGACTTGAATCCAGTAGAGCACATGTGGGATACATCGACAAGTTGCAGCCTGTCAACCTCCTCCTACATGTCTACCGGAACTTCGGAGAGCATTGCTTTTTGAGTGGTGTAATATCCCCCAAGATCAGATCGATAATTTGATACTCAGCATACCTAGGCGTTGTACGGACTGTATTGCATTGTCTGGGAGACATACAATGTATTAATCATACCAACCATGTAATATTGATTTTTTGTAAATAGGTTTTTTTCTGTAATTTGCTCCAGGGAGGAAAAAAATCGAAATTTTCCTTCTTAACAATACATATTCTTTGATTCTAACTTCCATGGTACCGTATATTAGTATTAAACCGATTTTGTTTTATACGACAATAAGTATTTTGCTTAGTTCAACATGCACTGCACATGCGATTCTCGAGGTTACCTGAAATTTGCTTTGCCTTTCTAAAAGACAATCTAATTGGAGCTGTGAAAATTGGCTCTATTCCAGCTGCCCGAACGACGCTCACCCAATACACAATTCGCCAATAAAAGTGATCGTTTCCAACGTCGGTGCAAAACTCGCTTTTTTTGGGGGGGGGGATCGCCATATGAAATTCCCTGAACTTCTTGGTCAATTTTCAAATTCCCTGACTTTTTCCAGTTTTCCAGGTAGCGTGGCAACCCTGTTGCAAAAATGCTACATAAATGCAGCCAATCAAGTCATTCTGGGAGAAAGTATGGACCAAGTAAAAAGTCTCCTACAATGCTAGAGCACATGCTGAGGGCAAATTTGCACTGTGAGGCATGCATACATGTAGCATGTGAGTTTTTATCTGCCCAAGTACGCAAGCTGTGTATGTTCATCACACCCTCTAGTGAGAAGGTAGCCTCATCAGTGACGAGATCACTTGCTGTGAAGTTTTGGTTTGCACAATTTTTTTGCAAAAATCACCACGCAAAATCTATGTGCTTGTTGTAGCCTTCCGGTTCCAATGTCCAGATGCATCGTAAATGGAAAGGATGCAGTCCTTTGTCATGTAAAATACGCCAGACGGGGATATGAGTGTCTCGGGCTACAACTCATGTACTTGTTGAAGGATTATGCTCCAGATCTTGGGGAATGCTTTCTTTTGGAAAAAAACTGTCCGAGTTATTCGTTGGCGACCGGCATTTGGCTTTTGCATATCGAATGAACTGTTTCGCACAATCGTTGATGCAGAGTGGCAAGGCAACTTTCTATATCAGGATATTTCTCGTGATTCATTCACATTGCTTTTCATCGATTGCAGCTGGGCATGCATACATCAAGTGCACGTCAGCCATTTTGTGGTATGCGTAACTAGCCATACTACTGCCAACGCATCCACGGCTTCAATGGAGACAATCTCCGTTTCCTCAGCTGTTGCTTAAATGTTTTCTTGAATCACCATGTATTTTATCTCTCTTACTTAATCAATCAATTTTGAAGCCCTTTGCATGACATTAATAGTAATTATTAATTAAACTTTATCCCATTTTTGGTGTATCTGTACGTTTACACACACAAACATATATATATGCATTTGAATGCTAGTATAATTTCATGACCCCCTTAGTAATAAATAAATGAGTTTATTGCTTTTGAATAGCGTAGTTTGTTAATTAATTACAGAATAAATTTGAAAGAAAAAATTAAAGTCGTTTTGCGTGAATGACAATACACTGCCATAAAGAAGATAAAAACATTTTAATTCCAAGAGTGGCAACCCATTTCTTTTAAATCATCAAGTCTCTTCATTAAATTCAAAATATAAATATCTTAAGCATTGATAAGCAACAAAGATTTTAGATGTTGAGGTTTTAACTCTTTGGCTGCTCCTCCTGCGATTTCCACGGGCAACTCAAATGTAGCAAAATCTGCTCATCCCCCGGGCATGTGTTTTTCTTCCTTTATTGAGGAGCGCATCCCGTTTTTTCCCATTGAAATAAATTATATACAGTATTAGACGTTTAGTTTACATATTGGCCAACAGATATTGTCAGTTCTCCACTAAATTGCGGCATTTGAAGGCACGTGGTATTACCGCTCAAACTTCACTTTTTGGTGTTTTTTCTTACAGAAATGGCTGCTAGAAAACATTCAGCAATTATCTTAATTATTTAATTAAATTATTGAATTATTAATTAGATTGATCATTAACTAGATTTATTGAATCTGGTGCAAAGACCGTGAAGTTAGACTTTGTCTTGAAACCTGTTTTGAACTCTATCATACTAAACTGCATTTCTACGGTAGTTTTTCCTCAGTGCTTTATATTTTCTTAAATTTTATACATTTTGCTTTTTTATATTATGCAATAAATATAAATTAACTGTAATTCGACTGAAATTTATTTAGAAAAATTTTTTGGGGGGTGATAACATCTGAAATTGTTTTTTCTGGCAACTTTAGTTTCTCATGATAAAAATTTATATTATATATATATATATATAAGTATTTTATAAAAAGAAAAAGCTCATTTTTCAATTCTCCAATATATATAGAATCAAAATATGGGGAAAAAAAAGTTTTTTAAGCTATTTTGGTCTACAAATTGAGCAATCAGACAGTTAATCAAATGTTCCTTAAATTTGCACAAAATATGAAAGTTGTGCTTCAGCGTTCAGATGAAGACGGTGTTCAAAATTTGGTGGCTCTAAGTGCCACAATTATTTCACAATGCATTTAAATTTGAAAGACAAATACCTGCACTTTGCCAACTGGCAGCATACTTCTTTTATATCACCAGGTTTTCTGATATATTTGAAACATAGATATCTTATATGTTGCTGAGTGGCAACATAAACCTTTTAAATTACAGAGTTTTTAATCAAAAGTTCATTAAATTCACACAAAATAAATAAAAAAAATCAAAATTCAATCTGAGGTGCTCATGTGAGGGATTATGCAAATTAAAAAATTGGCAGCTCCCATGTTTCACCCTTATTCCCTTATGCAAGGAACATACACACATAAATATTATTTATAATTTAGTAATAAAGATATTAATTGTAAATAAAAAAAACATGCATTAAAAGCTGCAGTAAATCAGTGGTAATAATTTAAACTAAAATCAAAGCAAATTCAAATATCATACTCAGCAGAATAAGATTTACACTTGATAAGGCCCTAAGCTATTTGAGATTTGGGGACCTTTATACATCTGTTATAATATATTTTAATTCTATATACACTATATTTTAATTGGGGGGGGGGCAAGAAAGTGGGGACCCTAAGCTATAGCTTGTGTAGTTTATACGTAAATCCAGCCCTGATACTCAGTTTGACAAAGTTGGAAAAGTGAAATGATATAAAAAATTTCAAACGATTACTGCACAAATGAAAAAACAAGTGAAATTATAAAAAGTAAAAAATAAAAAATAAAATAAATAAATCACATGATAATTTGACTTTTTTTAAATGCCAACATTTTGAGTTGATGAGGTGTTTTGTAAATTTTCCCTTGTGTCAATTTATGCAGAAACTGTTTGCACATTTTGCAACTTTATAATTTTCTACCAATTTACTTTTCTACTTTGCCAAACCAAATATTGTATTTAGTTTGATTCAGGTTTAGTTTTAAATTTACTCTATATATTTTAACTTAAATATTTTGACTTAAATTTTTAACTTTATATTTTGACTTTTTGGAAAAATGGTCTGGATTTTACCAACAATTCCAAGCTATTTTCCAATTTACTGACTTTCTAAGCATGTGGAAGCCCTGCATCAAGACAGAAAAAGAGGTTATTTGATTCAGAATGCTACATTATCTCTTAAAATTGTAGATCCATGATGAGTTTGCTGCCACACATCGTAAAAAGTGTCAAAGTAAGCACCCACACTAGTAGCCGAATGGTTAAAAAAAAATGCTGAGAGTTTGACCGAGGTTCAAATCTATGCAAACGAGATGGCTGAATGGTCGGCTTTGGTGAGTTCCCCCCCTCATGTAATGCAAAAGCAAGCCAACTTCCCTTAGTAAGTTTCTATAAAGGAATTCCTCCTCTTAGGCAAACAGTTCTTGCATACTTTCCCATATTCAAATAATCTAACCTAACCTTAAAGAGGAAAAGATTAGTCCAGCATTTCATACTTATTTATTTAGACTTTTCATATGTGATACGTACTTCTGACAATAATAACATGCATAGTTATTTCTATACAGCAGTTTTTGCTAACAAGCTCACTATTTTTGTGAATAACCTTTTGAAAATTTATACTTTAGATAACAACAATAAAAAATCAATATATTTACAGTAATTACAAACATGTAGCATAAAATTTAGAATAGTTGAAAGAAACATTAACCTGAGTTCTGAGTGTTCGAAGTAGTACTATGCGTTCATTTTCTTCTTGTTCACTTCTTTCTGTTGATAACTGAAGTCTTCCAATTAAATTAACTTTACCTCTCTTCTGAGGTTTTTTATTTTTCCTGTAAAATATTAAAAGTTTAGCTGTAACTTAGAATAAAACACATATGGAAATGAAAAAGAAACACACTAAGTGAAACACGAAACTAGTAATGCAACAACCTCGTGTTTGGCATAGATTTAGGTATAAGATCTCAAGCTATTTCAAGGGCAAACTGGTACAGGTCCTTCTTCATCAGGAGCAAAGAAATCTGCAAGACTGGAAAGCAGTGGGCTTTACGGTCATATTTATACTCCACAAAGAAGCAAATGAGAAGGTAGTGCCATCTTTGGCCAAAATATTAATGAAATTAAAAAATTAAATTAGTAGAATTTTAAAAGTTGTAGGAATGACTGGATTGGACTTTTAGGTTAAGATAAACTTTTGTGACTAACTTTGCGAAAAACTTCAAGTAAATCCAATTCACGAATTGAAGAAGCTTTTTAAATGATTTTTGCAGACGCAAAATCAAAATTATTATTACATTCCCAACAAAGATTAGTTATCAAAGATTTCTTAATTTTGCCTTTTCGGACATAAGATTGGTGTTCCTCGATACGAAACTTTAACACTCTTTTAAATTGGCTGATGCATCTCAAACCGCACTGACATGATATGCTATAAATTCAAAAAAAATTAAAGTTAGAAATGTAATCTTTAAGAGTTAAACCATGGATTTTTATTGATAGGCAAGAAAATGACTGGATAGTTGGATTAGACAAATTGAACTTCTGAAGAATCCATGCAATTTTAAAACTGACAAAAGGATAAAATGGAAACACAAGAAGGCTATTAATGTTATTTTCTAATAGCAGAATGTCTTCTCTGATGGCAATCAGAAAATCTTTTAAGGCTTTGACCACAGTAGAAAATCCTGGATCAATGGAAACTGATCTCCAATAATTGAGTTCATTAGCAAGCACAGGTTCTGAAGAGCAAACTTACGAATAATCATTAAAAGAAGCCATTTTTTGCTTACATAATATGTAATATAATACAAGCACAAAATACATAAGTAAAAGGAAGCTATTTTTTGCTTAGCCAGGTGACATGGTTTAGCACAGGGTAGTAAACAAACAAAAAAGTGTTTACCACAGGAGAGAGTGATTACCACGGGAGAAAATCCTGGATCAATTGAAACTGATCTCAAATAATTGAGTTCATTAGCAAGCAGAGGTTCTGAAGAACAAACTTCGAGAGCACAAAATACATAATACTAAGAAGAAGCCATTTTTTGCTTAGCCAGTGACATGGCTTAGCATGGGGTGGTAAACAAACAGAAAAATGTTTATGGTAAACAGTAATACTGAAATCAGATTCACTGTGAATTATAACAATATCAAGGAAGGTAGGGAATTCTCAGATTCGAATTCAAAAGTGAACTGGATAGTTGGATTAGACAAATTCATAACAGACATAATTTGGGATAAATCTTTATTACCATCAGAAAGTGTGATAGTGTCATCTACATAGCGAATCCAGAGACAAAAAGGTAGTTTCTGAAATAATCTGACTTCAGAATAGTGCATGTAAATATTAGCAAGTACAAGACTGAGGGGATTGCCCATAGCTAATTGCTGAATTTGGCGATAATAATCACTTTGGAAAAAAAGTTCGTTGAACTCTTGAGATTTTAGTAACAGAAATTAACTCTTGGTTTCAGTAACTGTGAAAGGAATTCTCAAAGCCTAGTTTCAAAGACAATTTAGTATTCCTTCAACTGGAATAGTAGTTAAGCAGTGACATTGAACCGTAATGGAACACAGAGGGGGAAAATTCTTTCAGTTTATGGAGTTTCAAGAAAATCTAATTTACCAATTGAAGAAGCTTTCTGAACAATTCACTCTGAAATATACACAAGTTTGCACATGTGCAAATTTACAATTACATGTGCTAAATTATACAAGTTTGTATCATTCCCAAATTTATACAAGTCAAATGTAGTCTTAAATCTTCTGTTCACAATACAAAAATTATGCATAAATTCAAACTGTCAGCTCTTCATTACATGATAAGAAACTCAGGTTTGGCTAAAATTGAATTTGGATTATATTACCTTCATTTAAAAACTGCCAATTCTACTTTTAATTTCCCTTCTTTTGATTGTAAATCTTGATCTAGAACTGATACCACTTGTCTAGGCCATAAAAGTGTCCTTGTTTCTAAATTCCAAAAGCTTTCACCCCTATCAGCTAGTCCCACCCACCTTCTTAACCTTCCCACTGCAAATCCTAATCCCATCATTAATATCTCTAATATTAATCTTTCAGAAGATAATATGAAAATATTAAAATATAACTTCAACTTTTAAAAAACATCTAAACCTTCAACTCCTCAAATCATCACTGCTATTGAAAAAACTTTTAAATTCTCTAAAACTTCAGAAACACAGAAGGACACAATCCAATACTCAATTACTCACAACATGGATTTTAATAACAGATCATTTGTTTCAAATCTTAAGCGAAAGAAAATGAAGGCCTTAAGTGAAATTCACTCTAATGCTAACATTATAATTTTTAAAGCTGATAAGAACTAACAGATTATTGTTATGGACAAAAACACATACAGAGTCTCGAAACTGATAAATGAAAGCCAAAATTCTTTCAAATTCTGATCTCACAAAAGTAAAAACAGTTGTTCAGTCTTCTCCTATCATCCCAATTCAATTTAAAAAAATCTTTTATTCCACCTATTGCTAACAGTGCTAGGTTCCATACTCTTCCCAAAGTCCATAAAATTGGAGTTCCGTCTTGACCTATTGTTTCCATTTAAGGAACAGCATCCTTTGGCTAAATATTTAGTTTCCAGATTTTCTCCATTACTTTCTAATAATATTCACACTGTAAAAAGTTCTTTTGAAGTCATTGAGATACTTAAAGATTTTTCTCTCCTGCATTCCATTGTAGTTTCCTTTGATGTGAAATCACTGTTTACTTATGTTTCAGTCAAAGGAGCACAAATTGTCTTGAAATCAGGCTTCAAGAATTCCATTTTACACACACTAAAATTGAAGAGTTAATTTCTCTTAGTAAAAATCTCTTTGAATACAAAACACTTTGTTTTCCAAAGTTAATATTATCACCAAATTGAGAGAGCCATGGGTAATCCTCTCAGCCCTGTACTTGTTGACATTTACGCGCACTATTTTGAAGTGAGATTATTTCAGAAATTTTCTTTTCATTTCTGGATTTGTACATAGACGACACTTTCACACTTTTTCATGGTAATAAAGAAGATTTATCCCAAATTTTATCTGTTATGAATTTGATTGATCCAGCTATCTAGTTCACTTTTTAATCTAACAACTCCCTTCCCTTCTTTGATATTCTTATAATTCGCAATGAATCTGATTTTGACACTACTGTTTACTAAACACTTTTATATTTGTTCACCCCCCTGCTAAACCCTGTCACTTAGCTAAGAAAAAATGGCTTCTTTTTACTATTATGTATTTCATGTTCATGAAGTTTGTTCTTCAGAAGCTCTGCTTGCTAATAAACTCAATTATTTGAGATCAGTTTGCATTGATCCAGGATTTCTGTTTGTTTACTGCCCTATGCTAAAACCATGTCACCTGGCTAAGCAAAAAATGGCTTCTTTTTACTATTATACATTTCATGCTTTCAAATTTTGTTCTGCAGAACCTTTGTCTGCTAATGAACTCAATTATTTGAGATCAGTTTCCATTGACCCAGGATTTTCTCTCGTGGTCAAAGCCTTTACAAAATTTTCTGCTTGCCATCAGAGAAGACATTCTGCTATTAGAAATAACATTAATAACACTGTGGAGTATAAATGTCCACTGTAAAATTATGCCCACTGCTTTCCAGTCCTGCAGATTTCTTTGCTCCTCACAAAGAGGGACCTGTATTTGTTTGCCCTCGAAATCAATTGAAATCTTGTATATAACTCTACTCCGGACTCAAGGTTGTTGTGTTACTAATTTCACATAACACATATATCAATAATTATTATTTTGAAAGTTAATTTGCTAATACAACACTGTAATGTTTATATTCAGGGAGGAGATAAATGAAAAATTGCCCTTTAAGTTCACCTTATAGATATAAAATAGCAATAGCATTATATCTATACAAAAATGGATATTATTAAAAAATACTTCTAAACTTCTTTAAAGTCATATTGTAAAAATATAGAGCTATGTTAGGTCTACAGATAAATATTATTAACAAAGCTGCTGCTTAATATAGCTATGTATCATTCATGAGCTGCAATATTAGTACAACTCAAAACATGAAGTATTGAGATAAGCATGCCTAAAGTTTTCCTTGGTTCTGAAATGCAAGAATCGTACACTTAATTGTCAGATTAAGAAATAAGCATTACTAAAAGATCATAAAATTTAAAAAAATTATCAAATTTTTTATGAAATAATGTTAGTAAAAAAATTTTTATCAAATTTTTTAATATTATATTGAATTGTTCTCGAAGTTCATGGCTCATACACAAAATTCGAAAACAATAAACTGAATTTTATTAATAATGTTACCATATTGTGACAGGTGTTACAAAATTACAAAATGGCATTCTTAATATTTTCCTTGGTTCTTGGTTGGGTTTTCCTTGGTTTTAGTTCTACATCAGTAAACAGGATATAAAAGAGTGAACGATTTTCCAACAGCAGCCTACATAAGTATCAAAATAGAATGCATTTTTATTGTTAAAATTTTAGATTGCTGCAAAATGCTAAAGAAGAACTTCCTATTGCACTGCTGGCTATAAAACAGTATAGACTGTCAAATTTCTCCATAGATAATCTCCATATATTCTTGCAAGTAGTTTATAATAAGTTTTTCCAATAATGCTTCCTGAAAGGACTGGAGATTTTTCCTACACCTGCTGTCTTTTCACCTTCAAAATCTATTTCTTTAAAAGAAATCTTCAAAACGAAGTAATCCTGTGATTGCTCTCTTACTTTTGATACAGAAATGTCGTTGAAGTATACAGTGCCATGATAAATATTTATGCAGTAAAATTTTGATATGTTTGATACCAAGGAATGCAACACATACACATTGCTGTCATTTATTATAACAGTATTGAGCTAAAATATGTGCCAGTGCTGCTGCAAAGATAATTTTACAATACTGAAAATGGTCACAACTCAAAGCTTGTTATTTTTCAAGTTGTGCCAGTATTGTAGACCATGATGGATAATCTTTATGGAACATAAAATAAGTAGTTTTCAATTTAATTTCATATACATAATAAGAAAGGAAGCTATCATTTTTAATCAGTTAAATATTTTTATGCACTAATCTAGAAAAGCAGACAAATAAATGCTTAATCATAATAAAACATCATTTACTCCAGGTTAGAAGACATATTAACATGAACAAATTTAAAGGAAATTCGCACATATTTTACTACACATGGAGAAAACAATGTAAAAGCTTACACATCCTGTTCCACTGGGAATTAAACCAGTAACAAAACTCCAATATACAGTGATTTTAATCAACCAGATTAAAATAATATGAGGGTTGGAACTTTAATAGTGGCAACTATTTATTTACAAGGAATACAAAAGTGATTCATGTCACCATGTTTTACAGTCCTTCAATATAGTCGCCAGCATTGTGTACAACCCGTTTCCAACGATGTGGAAGTCGCAGAATACCTGTAGCAGCGCCTGTTTTGTTAATAGTTTGAATGGACCGGTTTACTGCCGCAAGAATCTCAGGAACAGTTTGGAAGCAAGTGCCACGAAGTGGTTCCTTCACCTTAGGAATTAAGCCATAGTCACATGGGCTTAGATCTGGGGAGTATGGTGGATGGTAAAGCACTTCCCAGCCCCATCGCTTGAACAAATCAGTCACAGCTTGCGCTGCATGCGGCCAAGCATTGTCACGCAAAATGAGAGGAGCGTTCTGCAGAAAGTGTCGCCGTTTTTTTCTCAAAGCTGGTCGGAGATTGTGATCCAAAAATGAGCAGTAATACTGCGCAGTGACGGTCTGCTGTGGGGGAACGGTATGTGTTAGAATGACACCATCACAGTTGAACATGATAATCACCATAACTTTCACATTGCTGGGGTTCTGACGAAATTTCGAATGTCGTGGTGACCTGTGATGACACCATTCGTTTGATTGGCGTTTCAGTTCTGGCTGGTACGATCGCGCCCAAGTCTCATCCAGCGTAATGATATGCCGTAAAAAAGCATCTCCTTTGCGCTCATAGCGCTCCAGGTGGGTTCTGGGAGCATTGTATCGTAGCCATTTCTGCATTTCCGTCAAGTGATGCGGAACCCATCGTGAAGCAATTTTTCTTATGGACAGGCATTCCTTCAGAATGTGCAACACAGTCATATGCGCTAATCCAGTTTGTCCAGCCAGCTGATGAACCGTTTGGCGGCAATCACTGTCCACTAGTGCGTCAACAGCTTGCACGTCTGCATCGCTGACACTCGGACGACCTGGCCGCAGCATGTCTGCCACGTTTTGGCGTCCTTCATTGAATGCTTTCACCCATCTTGCTATGGTTCTGTAAGGCAATGCAGATTCCCCGCAAGCCTCTTGATGACACTGTCGTGCTGTATGACCTCTGGCACATTTAATTTTTATCCAACAACGTTGTTCTTGTTTTGAAAACATCTTGACAACACTTACTTTAGATCGCGAGCTAATACAAGGATCCATTCTTTGCGTCACTCCGCATGCGTGTGACGTAGGCAGGACGAGTCTTTTTGCTGAGAGGTAAGGTAGGTATGTAGTTTACGTGTGGTATACGTGATATTCTTCAGTTTTGTTGCGTAGCATTTTTTCAGCTGTGTTGCCACTATTAAAGTTCCAACCCTCGTATTAAGAATAGAATGCTCATGTTTAATTTGCACATCATTTTTTTAACTAATTGCAGCTTATACATATTTCACTTCTTTATATGTTTTTAAAACTTCAGCAAATTTTTAACTCCACTCAATTTAATAGATTTTTTTATTTAATAAGTCTTAAAATAAAACAATATAGGCTCACAAGTTTTTGTTTTGTTTTGTTTTGTTTGTGTGTGTGTTAATTCTTCAAAATAAATATTCATTACTTTACTTTCTGTATAAGTAATACATTCAATTTTAATGCTTCAAAAGTTTTTTCAATATTACAGGAATTTCTAAGAAAGACCTAAATTGGAAACATAAGTGTTTTAAATAATATTGTAATATTAAATAATAATATTGTAAATAATATTGTAATAAGTAAATAAATTTACAACTCTATATATATCACCCAATATTCCACACAAAATTCATAATTTCAAAATTGCACATAAAAGTACAAATATAAAATACAGACTTACATTAATGAAAATTCTTGATTGACCCAAAATACAGTACTCTCATCAAAATCTTTAGGTGACTTAGTCTCAGGGAAATACAATAAAACTTGTCGCTTCAATTTAGGATAGGAAACTAAGGACTAATATCAGAAAAAATTTCATCAGTATATTTTTTTTTCCATTTTTGAATCACACAATATGACAAAAGCACTTACTTGCATTTATTATGATATACTTAACAAAATGTTAAAAATTCCAGCAGCATAAATGTTATAAATTGAATTTACAAAGATTTTAACAGCATCTTTCTTTTTTTTTTTTACTTCAACAATCGAAGAATATCAGACCTTTTTCCTATTGCACTGATATAGTAGCACAACAGGACTTCTTATCTACATGCTCTGGAGCAGTGGTTCTCAACCTTTCATCTAACTCATACCATTTAAACAAAAATTTAAAAACTTACCAGTTTAATTTCTCAAAAGAAATATTAAAATATATACATATATATTGCCATTTGTACAACCTATGAGCTATTCATATTAAATATGCACACATAAAAAATATTAGATTAAAAATTAATAACCATTTAATTATCAAAATTCAAGTTATAATACTTCAATTCTACAATTTACTGTGAAATTCGGGCCTTTTTAAGACAGATCAATTTCTTTATGTCTGGTCTTATTTCACTTAATAGAGCAATAAATGGTGGCGACACAAAGTGTATAAATAAATCGATCAACTCTAAAAGAATTAATGAGGTATGCAGGTCGATCATATATAAACGAGCCTTTATTGGCTGAGAGTGGGGAAGGGTATTTGTGTGTGATTGGGCATTTGTAGTCGTTAGGTGGGGATACCTAGAGTAGGGAAACCACATCAGCCAGCTTGTCCAGTGCTTAAGTGCCCTTACAATGAGTGTGCCCATCTCTCTGGAGCAACACATAATTATAAAGTTTCTCTGTGAAAACATAATTATAAAGTTCTCTGTTCGTCTGTGAAAACATGAAACCAGCCGAAATTTACCGCAGACTGCTTGCCCAGTTCGAGGAAGCTACGCTTTCATGGTCAAAAGTGAAGGTTTGGTGCAACCAATTTAAGCAAGGCCGTGAACGTGTTGCGAATCAAGCACATCCCCGTCATCCTCGCACGAGTGTGACTAATGAAAACATTGCACGTGTTCGTGAGCTTAGCGAATGGGATCGACGTTTCCCATCGCTTCAAATTTCGGAAGAACTTGGTGTCAGCTATGAAAGTGCCCAATCAATCATCAGAAAGCATTTGGGCTTCAGAAAAATCTCAGCACATTGGGTTCCAAAGGTTGCTGAATGATGATCAAAAAGCCACAAGAGTTTGCATTTCTCAACTGCTTCGAACTCGTTTTGAAGAAGAAGGGGAAGCTTTGCATAAAATTGCCACCAGTGATGAGACATGGGTGCATCATTACACCCCCGAATCAAAGCATGCAAGTACGAACCAAAACTCGATGTCTGCGGGGAAAATGTTGGCCATGGTTTTGGGGATTGAAGGGGTGTCCTACTGGTAGATTTCTTACACGGACGTCAGACCATCAACGCAACCTACTACTGCGGTCTCTTGGATCAAGTCAAGCTTCAATAAATGCAGAAAAGAAAAAGAGAAAGAAATGAGATTTAATCACCAAATCCATGCAGATTATGTCGCTGTCTTTTTAACACATAAATGACAGCCATTGCAGTGACAGATCTAAACATAATGCATGAATTCAGTAGCATGCATTTGAATGCATGAAATTTCTACACAGGGGAAGATTCAACATAGCAATTGCTCCCACATCCACAATAGACCTACAAAGCAACAACTCTGCATCAATATATATCTCATTCTTCATTTTTCACAATCTAACAATAATGCCTAGCATATATTGATATTTATAAATATTCATCTAGAGACAATGATTTTTAACAAATGATGATTGTCTTTGATACTTTGCTTATTTTATGATTAATTGAAAATAACAGAGTTTGTCAAACCAATTCATAAAGTTCAATTAATTACTTTACAAAATATTCAAAACAATTATGATTTCTTTTGCTAACAAACATTAGTTCCTTACTTCTTCCTAATCCCTCCTCATAAATGCCTTTCATTTTCAGTGTACACGTGAGATTTCATAAACTCTCAGTGCAACAGATAAGTTGTCACAATTTGACAGTTATTATCACTGTGATACTGTGATATTATTACAATAATAATAGTCAGAACAATATCAGGAAACTCAGAAATGCAAACAAAAATATTCAAATACCACATACATCAATGATTTTCATTTTATAAACAAAATTCGTCATACTGAATTTAAGGAAATGTTTACAACAAGTTATATTTCATCTATCAAATTACCTTAGTCTGGATATTTGCAATAAATTTTGCTGACTTTGACTGGGTTACTGGTTAGAGTTACTGGGCTAGTGAAATAAACTTCTCTAATACTTAATTTTAAATGCCTAATATTCTCATTTTTCTCCTAAAAAAACTAGTACAAATGTTTATTTACTTATTATAGAAATACCTTTAAGCGAAATGTTTACAGAAATAACTCTGTAAATTAATGAATATCATGTTATTATGATAGTCCTGTCTAATTTTATCTTATATGCAGATCCATCTTTATTCTTCAGTTATATTCATTTGCATTGACTCATTCATTATTACACATCAACAATCTGAAGAGTTAATATGAGAGCAAAATAAACTGGCCACCATTTTTAACTTACTCAAGTACTATCATTTTTAACAACATATTTTCAATGAATTATTTAATATTTTTGTACTTTGCAGGTATATGTATATTTCAGTATTTCAGCTTGTTCTTCAGTATAGTTTCATGTAATTCCTTAATATTATTCTTTAAATTTGGAATTTATTTTCAGAAGTACAACTACTTTTTTTCCCCCTTCTTTCTCTCAATGCAACTTTTATCATAGTCAGTGTGTTGAATTTTAAATCTTACTTCTCAGCAATATGCAAACAGATAATTTCTTATTCAGACTGTATTTTTCATCCTCAATGGCATTACTTGCCATATTAACAAATATAAATTAACAGAGTTATATACAGAAGCTGGTTTCAGAAAATCACCCTGAACTCTTTTTTCTAAGCATTGAGATATCCTTTCTTTTTGCATTTCTGTTTTCAAAGTTAAAAATAAAATTTAGAAAAATCATATATTAATACTCATTACAAAGTTAAGGAATCAAATTAACAAATCAAATACTACACTCAAGTTTTAATACATTTCAGAATCAGCACTAATAGATATGAAAAAAATGAAGGGTAAAGTATAGAAGTATGTCTCTTAATAACATTTTGCATTACAAATATCAAATCCAAGCTTGATATAACAATACTAATAATGTTTTAAGTGATTCTACCATACCTGCACATAGATTATAATTACACATTTACTAATTAATCTATAAATATCAATTTATACTCTGAATGAATCTTATTAATGAAAGTGATACACAATAACAAGAGAAGTTGTCCTCATTTCAAATTAAGAAAAAAAGCTTTAAGATTATTAAAATTTTATAGGAAAATTTTTTATATAATTTTATATTTTTTTATATAATTTTTATTTTTCTAACAGTTTTTTCTCACGTGCACTTTAATTAATGAAAATCTCATGTGGTTGTAGATTTTAATTGATGGAAATATATTTATGTTCAGTAGTGTTAACTAATAAACCTATATCCATCCATTTTCAAAACTTAAGAAAATGAGTAAATTAAAAAAAAGCAATAAAAACGAATAAAACCTAACCATAACGTTCTTCTTAATTCAGCGTCAGAAAGTTCTGTAGCCAATCGTAGATTTTCAAATGTTATTCTGTCATGCGGTCGTTGATTCCAAGCAAACAGAACTGCCATTTGGAATGCAGTTACATCTAAATCAAACTTTCCAAGAGCATTGTTAAAAGTGATCTATTTAAAATAAATAAAATAAAATAAGGAACAAAAGAAGTTCACTGATAATAATAGAAATACAGGAAAAACATTCTGATGATGTTTTTAATGATTTTTTAAAGACAAATTTTTGCTTTTAAAATTTTAATTCAAGATTTCAACAGCATTTTTCAAATGGAATATTATCTTGATGGGTGTCTTTTATGTTATAATGGGATCTATCTATTTTCCAAGTGGGAACATCTCATTTGAAATAAGTAACACTTTTCTGTAAAATTTCTAACAAATTAAAGATATAAAATCAGTTTTCCATAACAGAATCATAAGACTTTAAGGATTCAATATGTGAAACTTAACCAATAATGAGAATAAAATGAGTATGGGCAACACCTCCTAGAACTAACTCAAGGCCACGGCGCGCAGTTCGTGACGTCACTGCAGTAGGGATACTTTCGTCCTCGCCAACTTTAAGGGTGCCTTCTTAAATATCCATTTGAAAGGCTTATATAAAAATTGAAATTTTTATATTTAATTCTCATCGTTTATAAATCTGGAAAATACCTTGCTTTCATTAGAATGTGAAGAACCGAGATTTTTATTTTTAGAATGTTTTTGATACGAATAACTAGAAATTTTAATTCCATTAAAAGTTATTACTGATGTTACTAAATTTAAGCGCTGAGAAACTCTTGTTAACGAAAGAAACTTCACACTTAATGAATCGGAATTTTATTTTTACGCAATAATTAAACAGAAAGACAATTTAAGACATGAAGGCAGGATATAGATCCTAAAAAATTGAGATAAATTCTAACTGATTTAAATTATGAAGCTAATTTACCTGGAATCATGTAGCAACATAAAATCATTAGTTGAAAACAAATATAATTAATCAGAGATGTTTATTGGTCAAGGGTCATATTAATTATACTTACAACAATTTATGCCTTGACTAATAAACATCTTTGATAAGTATAAGTAATATATCTTATTTTTGACATATGTTGCCGAATAATAATAAATACTCATGTTTGAAACAAATAACGCTAAGCTTGCAATGATTTAAATAAGTTTTTATAATTATTTGAGACATTAGGTGCACAGAGAGAATTGCATATTATTTTGCATTTTAAATGGCAAATATCAAATCTCTGATAGAGGTCTGATATAGATCTAAATAGCTAACCTCTGATCTTTACAGGGAAATTTTATAACATGATTTAGCACTATTGTGTGGAAGGCAAATGTAACAAATCCTAAACTGGAATGTAGAACACAACAAATGAAAAACACAACTATCATTGCATTATTACTGCCGAATAAAATTACTAATATATAATGCCCTTAGGATTCACTAAATTATACATTACAATTCGAAACAATTTATACAGAAATACTTTAGATAACATGTATATGTTTATTTTCAATCAGTCAACTAAAAAGAGGAAGGATTGTTCCAATAAAGGAAAAGAAGAAAATCATCGAAATTGTCTTTACAGTCAATTCAAAATTATTCAAAACTGTCTGTAAACGGGAAACAATAAATATTGCTTTTTTTTTTTTTTTTTTTTATCACAGACTGCATTTCATCAAATAAAAATGTATGGCATAATATTTCATAAAGACTACATTTCTATCTTTAGAAAGAACTTAAATTGTAGTCTTTATGAAATATCATGCCATACATTTTTATTTCCATACGTATGTATATGCATGCGTATATATGTATGACAATATATTCGATTTCTTTGGGGAAAAAAAAAATTGCTTCGACATACTGCTATACAAAATATACAATTTAAAATAATATATTTGGGGTGAAGAAAGAGAATTTTAGGATTTTTAACATATATATATATATATATATATATGAAGTAATTAAATTTAAAAATCAAAACACAATAAAAAAATTTCATGAACTTTAACATATACACATAGAAAAGTTGCATTGATATTGCACTATACAAGTAAATGAAGAGGGAATACATAATGAATACCTTTGACAAAAAATAAATGAAACTCAGAATTTCGTAAATTTTAATGTGTGCAAATATATAGAAATGCATACATTCCCTGTAGCAGGTAAAAATTCATATTTTGGTTTGTTTATTCTACTAAATAATATAAGTTAATGTTTATTCACGACTAATAGAAAGAAAATCATACTTATCTATTAATTGTATAAAGTGAAACAGGTACTAGTTTTGAAGAATAATGTCTAATTAGATAGAAAATTCTTTTGTCAAATAAAGTGTTGCATAAATTTAATTATTTACTTACAAAAAATACGAAACACTTGCATGCAAAGATTGTTATAATCGGATTTAATTATCTAAACTAGAATTAAATACAAGATTTTGTAAAACTTCATATTTAATAATTTATGTTATATTAAGTGAATTTTAAGAATATCAGGCATGAACTCACAAAAATTTAAATAGCATATTTTTTCGCATTAACATCAGAAACAAAATTGGTATTAGTTACAGATATATTATCAAGATTTTTCAAGGTCTTCGGATTTTAATAAATACGCTGTTCCTGTGACAAATGTATCGAGATATTTAAATGCAAGCATTTTGCAACATACAAAATGTATTTACCATTTTGAATTTTTATTAATCCTACATTTAATCTAATCCTACTTTTAAGTCACACATTTGTTTAATTTACTTAACTTGGTAAATGATGCTATTTACTACAAATTGACTAGCATGACGATAAAGAATGCAATCTGCTATAGATTGAACGATTAGCATGATGATAAACAGTACTATCTGCTATAAATTAAATTAATCATCATACTTATATAATCACTATTAGACTTACAATAAGATTAAATATGTTTACTTTCTATAAATGTATGTACTCGCTTTAGTTTATGATAATTATAACATACTTAACACAGAAGCACTTTTTAAAGCACAGATAAGTATAAACTTATTCATTAAAGGGAAAAAAAAAAAAATGCAACTTACCTTCGAAAATATTTTTGGCTTGAAATTGCTTCTATGAATCGCCTTTATTCATTTATTTAAGAATTCTTTCTCTTTCGGAAAAAAGAAACCTGTACTTTTGGATCATTTGGATATTTCCCTTTACAGTTAGGTACACAGCATGTGTAAACCATATCAAAAATTTGAAAAACAAATAATAAAGTGGAATACTTATAATATAGAAATATCTGAAAAAAGAAAGAAAATGTCGACTGTTCTTATGGACGATTTCTGACCAAGTGACCGTCAAAACTCCGGAAATCCACCCACCACAGTCCTGGGTGGGGAGAGTTAAATGAAATACAATCCCTACTGACACTGACGTCACACCTCCTCTTGGGAAACGCGCCGTGGCCTTGAGTTAGTTCTAGGAGGTGTTGGTATGGGAGACTTCTCAGTAAAATTATCATTCACACATGACAGAAGATTGAATCTTCTCTCTGCCAAAGCAAGAACACTAGGAAGTTTAACTTTCTCCACAATGCTACTTATTACCATCAATATGACTTGAGTTCTGCCAATGCAATAATACAATTAAAAAGATATTTCTCCATAATGCTATTTATGACCATCACTGTGACTTTATAATCTTAAGTAAATCGTTAATTGTAATGTAAAGTAAATTGTTATATGTAGGTTTTTCTAAATTCACATTCTGTAAGTTACATTTATAAAATTATTCTGTTATGATACTTGCATTTGTGCTTATTCACTTACCAACAAGAATTAATTATCATTCTGAATATTAACAGTTATGGAAGATAGTCTGAACTCTCCAATATATTATAATATATTTATATGCTAAAATACCATTATTTGTTATTTTCATATTTTTAATAGTCGATAGACTTGACAAATTTTAAAAGTAACACATGTTATGACTAATATATTGTTCTAATTTATGCACAGTCTTGGTATAATAGCAATATTCTAAAGCAGGATTTATCAAAAACTATGGTATATTACATTATTTTTATAGCAAAATTTTTACACAAAAGATTTAAATGAATGGTCAAAATGAATACAAAGTGGCCCATATACTGGTACATAATATGTAACTTTCTCATATTTATGTTGGTACATAATGGTGTATATATATATATATATATATATATATTATTCTTATTTATGTGGTACAAAACTAAATAAGTTTTAGAATCCCTGTTCCTAATCAGAGTAAATGTGAGAAAGTTGTATATATACAACTAGGAGAAAAAATAAAGTCTTACAGGTACATAATGGTGTATATATATATATATATTATTCTTATTTATGTGGTACAAAACTAAATAAGTTTTAGAATCCCTGTTCCTAATCAGAGTAAATGTGAGAAAGTTGTATATATACAACTAGGAGAAAAAATAAAGTCTTACAGTGCCATTTGACATGTGATGATACCACTGAAGTTTACGACCACTGTGTTTTTGTCTATAAAATTCTTCTACTTCAGGAATAAAATCTTCAAATTCTAGAGGCAATGATACTTGTACCCGTTCACTTCCTCTAGCCCAAGCACCAGCATTAAGAATTTTCACATTGAAAGAACCTATAAAATGTATTATGAAGAAAAGAACAATAATACAAAAAATTATAAAAAAATATTTTTAAAAAATTATTAATAAAGAAAACAAGTGGAATAAATTGATATCAGGAACTAACTCATGAAAAAAGGCACAAAAATAAACTGCTGGATTTGAAAGTGACATAATGCATATAAAATAAAAACTCATATTTATTTTATAAATTAATTACATGGATGATATGATTAAACTTGCATGCTGTTTGGCATTTCAGAACACCTAAAGTTCAGTACTGTGAATAATCATTATGGGTAGCAATAACTGCTGCTATGTGACTTGGCATACAGTGGAGTTAAATCTGGGTATCAACTAAAGATATTGCATCCATGAAGCATTAACACTTTGCCAAAGTCCATCTGTTGTAGTTATTAGTGGTTATTTTTGCCCAAGCCTCTGGCCAATGACAGAGCAGATGTTTTAAATCCATAAAAATATCCTGAACATACTGCCTAAAAAAGATATGGAAAATGCTATCTGTTGAAACAATGTCACAAAATGTGTGAAGCATGCAATCACATATTACTTTGCTGGTAGCTGACTCCACAAGTGATCTCAACATTTAGGTCTATTGGAAGCTCTAACATCTCTTCAATGTAATATTGGCTAAAAAAAGTACTAGGTATGTATAACAGATGCAAATGGGACTTGTAGCACATCCCATACCATAATTACAGGTGCTCAGTTGATATGATAATGTAAAATGACTCCAACAATCAGTTCCAATACAAACATGACTATCATGCGGCTGTATGAAAAATCATGATTCATCAGAAAAGATGGATGCACACCATTCATGAATCCATGCACATTGTTCAGTGAACTATTACAATCTATACCAGAGATTGGCAAACTTTCAAAAAAAAACAAGGGGCCAGATCACAAAAATTTTGGGCTGGGTAGGCTTCAAAAAAAAAGTTTAAAACATTTTTTAGGAAGTGATATTTTTATAGTTATGCACATTTTGCTAATATTTACACCACCCCCCCCTAAAAAAATTCATAAATAAATAAAATAATTTTGTTTATTAATAAATATATAATGGAATAAGTTAAAATTTTATACTAATGTGATGAATACAATTGTTTTTTTCAAGATAATACTTTATCATATTGAAGTTCGAAGTTAGTACTTCCAAGTTAGTACTGCCAACTGTTAATAATGATCTGAGCTGCGACTATACACACTTCATTTTTGAAAATTTCCTTTCACATTGGTAAGTAATCCCAAATACAGATATAAATTGACATTAATATGATTTTCTCTTTTTTTTTAATGGCGGGTACGAGCCATTTTTAGGGTTTTGCCACTACTAAGGCCAGAAGTGGTGGTCATTTTATTACGGAGGCATCTAATAGGCAGACACTGTTACCTTCTATGAGAAGACAGATAATTTCCATCCATGCCTTCTTCAGGATTTGAACTCGGGATCTTCAGTACTGAAGTCTGTTTCCCTATGATCATATTTATCATCTGAAAGGTATTTATATAACTGAGTTAGATCCATTTCTTCAACCATCATTTTTAGCATATCATCATTCTGCAGATCAATCACTTGCATTTGAAGGTCCTCAGTTGCACAAGCAAATGGATTTTAAAATATGGAGATGTCTTTGCGCTTGCAAAAGATCCAAAAAACATTGTTGTAACTTATGTTCACAAAATGTACCTGTCACAAATTTTGGGGGAATGGAGATTCCACACTTTTACAGTATGGAAAACTCATTTAACGTGATTTTTCAGCAATAAGACAGACAGAATTCATTTCACATGTGAGCATAGCAGTTATGCTCATAGGTGAAATGGTGTATTGTGCTGTATTTAATTATGGTAAAGCACACTAGGGCTAATATAAGCACACTAGGGCTGCCTAAGGAGAGGGATACCTTCATGGAGGACTTTCTAAGGGTAGATTGGCTCGTATATACATTATATATGGAGAAAACCACAAAAACACCCATGCAGCCAGCCCGTTCGCGGGATTCGAACCTTGGACCGAACTACCAGTGTTCAGCGACTTTACCGCTCGGCCGCTGTTGGGCTATACGTGAAATGAATAACAAATTTAACTTAAATTAGAAAAAATAACAAACAGTTAAATTAATAAATTTAACTTTAAATTACAAGCCTTTCCTTGTAATTTGAAGTTAAATTTGTTAAACTATCCCACGATATCTGTAAGAAATCATAATTTCTATAGTTATTCAATGTTCTATAATAGTGGTTGGACACTTTTTCTCATTTCGAAAAATTTCAATTATTTCAAAAGTCTCAAAAAAAATTTTCCATTGCTAACACATCAAACTACTGTATGGTAGAGCAAATCATAACCTTTGACTTTGTTAGCTTTAATAAAAAAATCATGAAACTGATGATGAAAGTGAATAAAATAGCTTACACAACTAGTTCAATGAGACATGACAGATTGAAGTGTTTCTCGCAAACAGTACACAAATAAATAATACAAGGATTTTACCCAGATATGTTTAACATTTAGCTTCTTCACAATTATCCAACTAATACTTTCCCATCCTACATCAATTGTGATACATTTTAACTCATTTCACTACAAACTGTGTTAGTGTTTTCTCAACTTCCCTGAAGATATCTTTCCCAGTAATTGTTCCATGCAGATCATTCACAGAAGCTAATTCTTAGGTCACCTCAATATTGATTCCTTGAATAAACAGCAGCAATCTGGTTGTGTCACTAAAGTCTTTCAATACATCAACAGCCAACAAAAATGAAAATTTTTGCTTTGTCTTTTAATTGACTATTAATGCAGTTAATAATGTGCTCAACTCTTTTAACAGTTCTCGTCGAATGGCTGGCAGATCAAAACAAATGCATTTCCTCTGGGCACATTTCTTCAGCTATCACAAACAAACATGATTTAATAAATTCATCATCGAAACATATTTTTTTTCCTTTTTCTTATCTTTTTTATCTCTTTTTATCCCACAGGGCATTAGCCTTTTGGCCTTTTACGTTGAAGTCAGTTTACTTTTCAAATTGCTACCACAAAATATTAGAGCCCTGTATTATATTTAAAGAAATAAAATAATGAAGAATTTGCATAAATGTATATATGTTTCTTGCACTATGATAAAACAACGATACCTAGAGCCATCAAATTTTGAATAACAGAAGTTTCCACCTGAATATGGGCATCTGGAAGCCCGAATTTGGAATTTGTTTTATTATCTATTTCATACTTTGTAAAACTTTAACGAACTTTGTATTAACAAACTCAATGATTTCGAAGCAAGCAATGGCAACATTGTATGGGGGAAAAAATTTTATCTCCAGGGCATGAGACTGTGTATCAGAAATTCCAAAGATATACTCATTTCAAAATTATTTTGCAATACTGCCATTAAACTGAATTGAACTTGAACTATTAAACTGAATTTAATGATTCAAGTTCTTCACGAACATGATATTTAGCAAATACAGGTAACACAGAAAACGTTAAAAAAAAGCTTCTTTGGGCGTAAAGTAAAATCTGAAGGCCTTCCGATTTTTTTTTTCTTTTTTGGCAGCTTATAAATGAGTTGTTCGTAAGTTACTTACTGCTTCATTATAAATTTTTAATTTTGCAAATAAATCATATTGTAATGAAGCACTCTATTTTAAACATTCCAGTTTTAACAATAATTCATTTTCTGTGAACTTTAAATATTGTTTTGAGTGCTTAGTTTGGTAAGGATATATATTTCACAGAAGGAACTACGCTTTTCACAGAGCTATTATATTATGCAATAAACACAATACTTTATCATTTAATTTCATAGCCAAATATTCATTCTGCTTTAATACCACAACTATCAAATTTCACTTTCCACCTTTTACCTCCACTTTTCCAAGGTCTTGAGAGTGAAATGAGAGCAGTTGGTAATAAGTAAAATAAAATGAAAATAATAAAACAACACAGAGTGCTGATAATCACTAAACACCAAAAGACATGACAAACAATACAACATGTACTACTAAAGAAAAATTGAGAAAACTGGCAACATTTGTTCTATGGCAATGGCAGATTATAAATGCAAAGATGTGATCCCAATAGTTATTTTTTAGAACTTCTCAACCCAATTACTGGCAGCTGCATTAAAATTTTTTTATTTAAATACAATATTAAGCTATGGGCTGTATTAAAGCAGGCTGCAGGTCAGATTTGGCTCACAGGCCAACCCCTGGTCTCTACTATAAACCAGCGGTTCTCAACCTTTTGATGAGTGCGTACCATCTAAACAAAAATTGAAAACCTTTAGTACCACCACTACAAAATACTACTACACCACCACTCTTGCATAAATTTACAAGTGTTAGAGAAAAAAAACTCAACTAGGATGTTGGGGTTTTAATTTTTGAATTTAATAGTTAAAAATACTTAGCTTCTTTGCATACCCCCTATTTTTCTCTTGCATACCACCAGTGGTACGTGTACCACTGGTTGAGAACCCCTGCTATAAACCATTAAAGAAAACAGAACGAAAGCCACTTTGCAAACAGTAGGTAATGCTACAAGCAATGTGGCATCATATGTATGGGAACTGACTGCTGTGTCATGCCCCAATCCCAAGGGTTTCTGATATTGCTGTACCATTCACAAGCAGTAAATGAATAAGACATTTCTTTTCTTTAGCTCTTTTAACCAGCCATATAAAAAAAATCAATGTTTCTTTAATGAAAAATTATAGAAAGATTAATTCAAAAAGTCTGACCAAATTTTCAGTCTTACTGTTTAATAAAATTATTTCTTGAACAGTATCTTCATACATAAAACAGAATTAAATGATAAGCCAGTTTTTAATGTATAGGAATGTTAAAATTACAGAAGCTACCATGATGAAAATTTTATATATTTCTGGATATACATATTTTAGATGTGCAAATAAAAAACGTATCATGTGTGTGTGCACATTCTGTCTGTCTACCACAAGAATATCTCTTAATAGGACGTCTATAGCTGTCTGTTGCTAAAGAAATAAGCTCTAACCCATTTTGGTAGTGATGTCTCAAGTAAATGCATTTAAGTTTGACAACTCAATGTCATTAATGATAAATTGGTGATACAAACTTTTTTATGTTTATTTTAAGCATAATACTCATTATGTCTGTAATTGTTTTCTCCTCCCTCCCTGAGCCAAAATTCACCAGAAACAAATTAACAATAAAATTTTACCTATTTGAAATATACGAGGCCTATTACTATAATGACCATTCTTAATAGCTGATTGTTCAAAATGGATACTGGTATAATTATATATAACATTCCCATTAATACAATACACATTATTATTTTATATAACCATATAAAAAGTAGACGAATTACAGACATATTCCTAAGGAGTACACATAAAATGTTAAGAAGCATGGATATAAAGCACCTTATCACCTTAAAAAAGTGACAAAAATTTGTAACTTACCAACCCAAGAACCACTATTTCGATGAAGATCTTTAAAGTGCTGATTAACATCTTTGTTAATGTTTACATCTTGAAACATCCTTGCTAATTTGTTTACATAATCAGCAGGCATACCAACATCCTTTGGTGTGAGGGGATAAATAAATAAATAAATAAAGGTTAATAATAAGCAGAATTTTATATATTATAAAACTCATATCAAGATAAAAATTTAAAACTTTACTTACTCTTAACCATTCAACCATAATTTTGTCTTTCTCACTGTCAGCTGAAGACTCGAGAATGAGACGTCTTGTGAGATGAGATTTGTAATACCTCATGAAAATATCCTTATTTTGAACATACTTCAAAACTAAAAGCTGAAGAAATAAATCGGAGAGATGAACATATGTACATATGAATTTTAATTTTAACAACAGTATCATTTCAATCGGCTTTAAGCATCTTTCTGCTTCAAATATTAGTTCAGAGTAATCAATATTTAAAAACCAGGAAACCATTTCTACAAATCTGATAATATTAAGTTCTGATAATATCTTTAATTAATAAATTAGCCTGCAGGGGCCTTACTGTTGGTAAACTTTTCATTTTTTATTATCTTTTAAAAATTATCTTTTTTTATTACCTACATCAACCTTAAAAGTGAAATTTCAAGACTCTACCTAAAAATATTTATATATGCAGCATGTAAAATTTCAATTAAATAAAGCATTTGGATTAACTGTACAGATGCCTACACCTACAATCAGAATGCTAACACACAAATTTATTATTGTTTCATTATAGTACATAAATCTAGCAGAAACAATACTTTTATTGAACATAATTTTTCTAATAATTACAGAAAAGAAAATATGCATAATTAAAAGATATTTCATGGACACATAAAACATATTTTTTATAAAAGTTTATAAACTTGTAAAGAGATAAATCTATAAGATCTAAATATTTTTCCTCTTATGATTTTTGGAAATAAAAGATAGTAAGCATTGAGAGTTAGTATACATGGGTTTGTACAGATTAATGAATCAAAAGGAAATGTAAACAAAATAGTTTTAGGAAGGAAAGAATGGCTTCCTCCACAAATCTCAACAGCAAGCCATACAACAGTTTTCCTACAACTTGCAGAGAACTTAAGGAATAATCTTACTTGGAACAATAAACTGCTCTGGTTGGAAGAAAAACATAAAATAGATTAAAAAAATTATTGAAGTTAAGCATATAAAAAGTGATTTCCAAAAAGAAGAGCATTACACAATGCATAAAAAATGTGAAATGTTCATTCTAGATGCTGTCTAATCATTTTAACCCTTCAGAGTTATGGATGTAAAATTCCATATTCAAGGATGGCTTTACCACTTATTATAACTGAAATTTTCTGCCAGATGAATCTAATTTTGGATTGCATGTGTATTGGAAGGAAAGGATTCGAGGTACAAAGTGAGAGAGTCATTCTAGAATTATAAGAAAGAAAATATATTTATGACATTTCGGAAAACTCTGAAATTTCTAATGCTTCAAAATCTGTAATGTTTGGAGGGTTAAGAACATGATGATATGCTTTTGACTAGGTGATATTATCGATTGATGTATAAGAAAAATACAAATAACAATGTAATACGTAAGGCTAATGATTAAGCATGATCACAATCCACCAGTAGCATGGACTAGGTCAGCTCTCTTTTAGATCATGGGTCTCCAAACTATGGCCTGAGGGCCAAATCTGGCCCGTGAGCACTAACGATCTGGACCACTAGGGATTTCTTTAAAATAATGTTATAAAATTTTAAATTACAAATAGAATATGCAATAACTGTTTCGTATAACAGCCAATCCAGAAATACATTGCCTATCATGCACATTCTTTGTAAAACATATTATACAAACATTTCTAAATTTACAATGAGTGAAATACTGTAACACTGTATGTATAAAAAATCTCACATGGACATGCATGACCTCCTCATATGTCCTTTAAATTATACACATTTTTTGCTGCATTTCATTTAAACTTATTTCCTTGAATTCCATTAGAGATATATTTCTCACTCACTTTGCGACAAGGCAAAAATACATAAAAACTCAAAACAACTTCAAACAAAGCAAGAGTTTAAATTGTAAACAAATGGCACATTCATTAGGCTTCGTAGCACTTAAACAACTTTTAAATTGTTGATAATTCTACAATTATTGCATGCAGATTAACTAAAGTAATAAAAACCTGACCCGAAATACAAGAACACCATAATTCAGTGACTTTTAAAGGAAAAAGATGCACAATTTACAAACATATAAGAATAAAAAAAATGAGCTCATCGAGCCAGGTAACAGAGTGCGTATATATATACATATATATAGAGAGAGAGAGAGAGAGACTTTTGATGCAGCAGATTGCAATCAAAAAGGGAGGTGCACAACTAAATGTTATAGCAGTGCCATATAGAGAATTTAAGACTACTTGTTTTTGAATTTTGCAAGATACATACGTACAGACATCATGAAAAAAATCTCTCCTAAATCCATTTTGGGGGAAAGAGTCTCTTTATTCTGTGCGTGCGTACAGATGTCACACAAAAAATCATTTAAATAGATTGAAGAGAGGTCAAAATGGATATTTTCATTAAAACATGATATCCTAAATTTTTTACAATTACAATACTTCGCACTTACTTAAAGGTTTCGTGTGTTATCTTTCTAACTTTTATAGTACTATGCTAGGTCGGTTCATAGAAATTTTCAGTAGTGATTTTATTTAAAACTTAATTTTTGTTCTTTTTATGTAGTAATTTATTTTAATCTTGGAGATGTTTTTTTCACACAAAACTTACCCAAAATATAAAATACTTATGAGAGAAAGTTTGCCTCAGAGAAAAGTGTAAATAAAATACACTGATAAATTGTGACAATGGGGAGATAAAACTACTGAAAAGTAAAGTACATAAAGAAATCTGTAATATTCTGGGACAAAAATATATTTTTGAAAATGTTTAAAAACAGCTTTAAGAAATTTATATTAGGTGAAACTGCATAAATGTCTAAAAAACAAGACTTTTCATAAGATCATAGCACATAAATCCAATCACAAAAATCTCACTCCCTCATTTAAAAACATGTATGCTGTTCCTCATAAATGCTGTTCATTACAGTGGTATGATGAATTAACTGGATCGTAGCTTTGTGAAAGAGCCAATATGGCCTACTGGCTAAAATGTTTGGAGACACCAGTTTTAGATCATATGACAGAAGAATCAAAATGTATCTAATACATACAATTTTGGATCTACTTTTTTTTTATATATATGTTTTCAACCAACATAAAAGTTTAAATTGTTTTAAAAATTCTTATCTCTATAAAAATGAATGCATATTTTTGATAACAGTAAAATTATCCAAAATATGTGTAATACAATTGATTCTTGAATATTTAGTTTTTCTATAAAACAGATCAAAAAAAATTTCATATTTTTTAAACAATGAAATGAAAACTTCATCAGGATGGCAAAATGGACAATATTTACAATTTTGGATCTACTTTTTTCCCATGTTTTCAACCAACATAAAAGTTTTAATTTTTTTTAAAATTCTTATCTTTATAAAAGTTAATGCATATTTTTTATAACAGTAAAATTATCCAAACTATGTGTAATATAATTGATTCTTGAATATTTACTTTTTCTATAAAACAGATCACACAAAAAATTTTTATTTTTTAAAAAATTAAATGAAAACTTCGTCAGAATGGCAAAATGGACAATATTATGTTTTTGAGTACCCCCCCCCCAAAAAAAACATGCCAGTTTTAGTTCTAATTATTTAATTAGGAATGACTGATGACATAATTCAATAACTGATACTTTTAACAGATATTAATCATATTATATGGTAATATTAATTGGTGGTAACTTAAATATTCATTACTGAATAATAAAGAGGGTGTTTACACATTTTCAAAATAATTTAAATAAAGAATTGAAGAAAAACAAATGTTTTGCAGTAAAAATTTGAGGCCACAAATTATTCATTGAAACGAGAAAAATGGTTTGATTTTTTTTTTTTTTTTTTTAAATTTTTCTTTCAAAACGTTGCTTGCAAACAAATTGTGGACCGAGGAATATGTTTTTGCGCTTTCCGAAGAGTAATATTCCTATTCCGTAATTCAGAAACATGGTGAAATGAATCACATTAAAATTTCTAAGTGGAAAATAAGCAATATTATTCTTCAGAAAAGGAAAAACCATCAATGGACCTTCTACATGGAAAGAAGGTTCCAAATGAATACCAAAAAAAGGTACATACTGTTTCTAATGCCTCTCAAGTTTATTCTTATTCTGTAATTATGAAGCTTAGAGCAATGTATGCTATTATATTTTCTAAGAGCAAAATAAGCAACATTATTCATTGGACATGAAAAAAACCGTCAATTATTACTTCTGCATTGAAAAAACTTCAAGCAAATATTCAAAAAAGGTACATACTCCTGTTTCTATAGTTAAATCATTAGTAACCAGAGAAAATCCGACGATGCAGAAATCAATTGTAAAATCTTTAAATACATCCGTACCAACAATAAATAAAACAACAAACCAAGACTTACAACTTTAAAAAATCTAAAAAGCATAATGTTCACCAGCTTTGGCCAAGGCATGTGGCTCAAGACACAACAGCTTGCAGAACCCTGTATGAAAACTATTTAGCAGGACATAAATGAAAATACATTGCGACCTTTGCTGAAGCATGGTTTTACCTAAATGATGGCAACAACTAAAAAAATGTTTTATTTGATACTGAAAAGGAAGAGAAAAAGAAACCATAAACTTAGTTCCGTCAATGCATAATTAAGTTTCTGTAATGGCTTTATGATTGCCGCAGGATTCTTTTACAGTAGGAAAATAAAAAGAAGAAGAGCAGAAAAAAATTTCAACATTAATTCACTATCAAGAGAAAGTTTTATGACCGATATTGACAATAGAAATTCCATTTCTTTATGCCAGTGACTTTCAAAGCGTAAGAATTTATCAAGACAAAGCAAGAAGAATTTATCAAGACAAAGTCATACTTTGAAAAGTACCACAGAATTTCTTGAAAAAATGAAGACCGATCATATATACATATAGTACAAAGTCCGTAATCCGGACGTCCATTATCCGGAATGATCTATAATCCAGACCTCAAAATCCAAAAACTTTTTTTGTATGCTTTATGCATGCTCGTTATTGCTCGTTTGCGCATGCACGTTGGGAGGATGTGTCTCCAGACACATTAAAAAATGCTTGGCATAATTTATGGCCAGCTACCATATTTCATGGTGACCATATTTCATGGTCATTCATAGCCGCGAATTTGAAGGTATTCGGACATCGCAAAGTAAAGGTGAAATTTTCCAGTTATTGGATTTTGTAAAGAAATGTGGAGAAGCGATAATAAATGAAGATGATATAACAGAAGTTTTTCATTGGGACGACAATGCCCCAATTATCAATCAATTAATGGACAGCGAAATCTGTAGTATGGTTCTAGATCCAGAAAATACCGCTTCTGATAGTGAAGAAAGTGACAGAGAGGTTATTGAAAACAAAAAAATTTCGATTGATAAGTTAGTCGGTATTCGCAACACAACAATTACAGGACTCGAACAGTGGAACTTTGTAACTGAACAAGAAATTATGTCTGTTTATAGAATTAAAAAGAAAGTATTGGCACAAAAAACAAACCAACTTAAACAACTTACATTGAAAGAAATGTTTAACACAGTAAACAAATAAATATTAAGCTTTTTTTTGTAAATTTTGATACCCTTTAGATCATAATTGCTCTTTATTTCATAAATTACAGTTTCATATTTTTAATTGTGTAATTTCTGTATGCAATCTTACCAGATTTAAATTGATGATCTATGATCCGGAAAAACCCCTAATCCGGATGAAGTCCTGATGAGTCCGGATTATGGACTTCATACTGTATATACCTTTTTAACGTATTCGAACAAAGTTCCCTGACCTATGGACTACTGTGTATCTAGTGTCTCAAAATGAGCTCTTTGTAAGTGCTACCCACCACAATTGATGAACCCTGGAAGAAGTGGAACAGGAATGGAGATCAATACTGCCAAAATTTTATGGAGAGTCCTTCTATCATGGAAATCAGAAGAGCCCTTCCATCATAGAAATCATGACCCAGACTTACAGTCCAGTAAAAAGGCTATCAGATCGAACATTTAAAAAAATACTCTTCACATTTTAAACATAAATTAAATGGCCCAAAAATTATTCTAAAAATGTGTAAACACCCTCTGTAATAAATAAACGCATTTTCATAAGATATTGAATAATTAAAGAAAAGAAGAGAATTCCAGTTTTTATGAAATCTTAAGTTTATTCCCTGTTGTTCTTTAAAGTGGTTAGCAGTGCAAATGCCATATTATAGGACCTGAATTCGATTCCTGGAGAAGATATGGATGTTTGTCAATTCCCCTTTACTGGGGTACAATATTGAATACCCATGGACAATACTTCTGAGGATGAAATAGCTAAATGAGTGATATGCTCAGCCATTCTCAACCAATGCTTAATAAGTATGTGTCCACCCAATGGGGGAAAAAACAAATCTCATGCATTAATTTGAAAATTAAGTATTAATTTAAAATAAAAAAATTATTTTCATCAAATTTTACATTAACTAACAAAAATTTGGTATAGTTATGTAATGCATACATATATATTACATAGAACTGTAACTTAAAACATTTAAATCTGTCAATTATATTTTATACCTAACTACTGATAGCAGAAAATATAAATACATACCACTCCTTTTAATTTTTTATCAACTTCATCTGATGTCAATTTTTTGGTGAGAGAGGTTTTCCTAAGCAGCACATCACAATAATTAGCTAAAAGCTCGGCACAGCGAAATTCTGGTTGAGTTCTGTTGCCAATCCTGTAGAGAAGAACATTTAATATTCGGAAATTATTAAATAGCATTTTCTAACAAAGTGAGCAGAGCTACTTCAAAATGTACATTTTTATGTGACATTAAAATTAACAATTTATGAATTTTATGTGAAAAACACATATGATCTTACACTTTTTGCTTTGTAGACCACTCTAAGCAGAAAACAGATGTATCGTTAACAACTTCCTTAAAAGCCTGTGAATGAAATATTCTTAAACAAATAGAACAAAATACTAATTATTATTATTATTATTATTATTATTATTTACTATACACCTATTAACTCTTTCGCATCGATAGAGACCCAAATCTGTTTCTCTCAAACATCTGAAATGCCTGTATATACAAATTTTTGTTGGAATGGATTTTCTTTTCCCATTCAAAGTAGAATGCTACAGCATTAACAATAGCTTACTTTTTTAAGTGAAGCGATTACTCTCTTGTGTGGTTTCACCCAGCGTGTAGTTTTCCCTTGGGACATGACTGCAGTTGAAAGCACCAATAGTGAAACATTGACAATACATAAAGAAGAGCAAAGGCACAATTCAAATAACAGAGCTACTTAATAGCTTCAAAAGAATGGTTGGTATGTCATTTAACAACTCCCGAAACCAATGCGGCATGCACTAACATGATGAAGAAAAGCACCAGGTAGAAATGTATTCAGACATTTGAGCAACCTGCTTATATCTGAATGGTCAGACGTTTCGGGTGACCTCGATGTGAATGAGTTAAAGCTGATGGAATATTTGCTGAAATTACAGGAATACCACAAGAACATTTTTTTTTTTTTTTTACTTTTACTTTTAAGAAATACATAAATATATTTTTCCCATTGAAATATTTCTGTTAAATTTGATTTTAACTAGAACATGCTATATGGTAAATATCTCAGTTATAACATAAATATGAGCAATACCTTATCTCTTGATGTTAAAAATCTAGGATCGTCATTAAATGCTACCTTGACTAGCTTGCTAAACCTTGCAAATAATTTTAATAATTGTTCTACATATTTTTCAAAGTCCTGTAAAAATAAACACACCAGAAATATAATAGTAAATAAATAAACAGAAATTTAAAACAGATGCTATATAATAACAAATGAACTTTATTTTATGGTCCAGTTTCAAACACCAAAATACTTTTAAAAATTTATATCCTCCACAAATAAGATCTATAATTCTGATTTTTTTTTTCCATGCATAAACACAATGCTAGTTGCTTGAGAAAATAAATAACCTTTTAAATTTTTTAAAGTGACTTGGCATAATTCATAGTCTCAAATCATAAGAAACTATTGTATCGTGTGTAAATTTCTCTCGATTTTCAAACTGAAGTGTATTTTCTTGTAATTATTTTGTTACCACTGATAAAAAATGACCTTGATTCAAGCAGATGTTTAAACACAGTCTCTTCCACTCACGCTGTATAATTCTAGAGTCTGTTTTGGCATAAATTTTGTTCAGTACAGTGCTAAGAATTGAGAACTTAAAAATTCATTTTTGTCATATTATGTTCTTTTAGTTTAAAAAAAAAAAAAAAAAAAAAAGTTATTTTAATGGCTAGTCAAATTTGTGATGTATGTAGAAAAAATGCTGTTTTTAAACCCACAGTTTGAAGCTGCTTTGAAACACCTAAAAACCGAAATTTCAGCTTCGGGCATGGTGCATGCTCTGGACAACCATGCACAGTAAACAAGGACCTATAAAAGAAGCTATTGCTTAAGTTTACATGATACAATTCAGGAACTAATAGACAGACTAAATATTCCAAAAAGTATAGATCATTTGAAGAAGATCAGGCATGTAAATCCACTGCAACGTAGGAGTACCCCATACTTTATCACAGAAGAATACGCTTGCTCAAGTTAGCAGGTAATTCTTTGCTAAAAAGAAATAAAGAAGCTCCTTTTTTGAAATGACTCATTAATGTACATAAGTGTACAAGAAGTGTATAATATACTATAACTATAAGAAGAAAAAAGATCACAGGGTAAACCAAACAAACTTCCTTTAGCAACACTCACAGAGGGCACGTCCCAAAAAAGTAATGCTTTGCATAAAAGAGTCTGCAAATGAATTGCATACTATGAACTATAGCCACTAAATCAGATAATAAATTTTGAAAATTTATTCCAAATGGCAGTTTATAGCAGCAATAGAAGCAAAGCATGAAGAACTGACCAACTGTCCAGGTGGGCCCCAGATTTCGGTGAATGTCAGACAAAGGCATGGAGTACAGCTGGAGGGCTTTATGACATTATCCTATATTTACTAGATTTTGATCCCTTCAGATCACTTCAAAATTCTATGGACAGCCATCTACGTTGACTGTAAAACAGAAGTCATTAACTTCTTTATGAATAAACCTAATGACGTTAAAAAAAATATTTTGCAGCTGCCAGATAAGTAACTAAAAGTCATAGAACAAATTTGTGCTTATGCGATGAATTTTCTTGTGTTTTGTAATCATCAAAATGTTGCAAAATTTTCCAGAAAACCTATACTTTTTACATTGGAGCTGTCTTTTGGAATCTTGTAAATTTTTTAACCATCAACAAGATAAATCATGTAATTCCTAAATTAAGCTTACTAAAATAACTGCCAAGAACATACCAAATTTTACCACTCCAAAAGAAATTAAGGATATCATTGGAAAACTTTATAAGGAAAAAAACTGATGTGAACACCACAATGATTTCCTTGTATGGCTTATTAAATTATACACATTTTTTGCTGCATTTCACTTAAACTCATTTCCTCAAATTTCATTAGAAATATATTTTACATTCAATTAATTCAGTTCTGATTTCATGGCATAGCAAAAATATATTAAAACTCAAGAAATCTTCATTAAAATTGTAAAATGCAAGAAAACCTAAAGTACCAAATACAGTTTAAAAAAACAATTTTTGCAATAAAAATTAGAGTTTCTATGCCAAAACAAGCAGTTTGACCATTGGACAGAAATTTTCGGCATACAAAAATTGAAAGTTAAATACTGGCCTTCCTGCACAAAAAGAAACTTAAGTTGGTGCACCAACTGATTTAATTCACTATTCTACTAAGAGCTTCAGATGTAAACGAATTGCAGCCTCATTAGGCTTAACATCACTTAAATTTTAAATTGTTGATAATTCTACAACTATTGCATGCACATTGACTAAAGGGCATAAGCCAGAATATAACAACATTATTCAGTCACTTTTAAAGCAAAAAATGCAAAATTTCTCAACATATAAGAATAAAAAGCAGAGATCACTGAGCCAGGTAAGAGGGTCTCTTACCTGGCACATATATATATATATATTTAAAATAAAGTTAAAAGTAAATTGGAGTCAAAGCAAGGTGAATCCTGGACAATATTAATAACTGCATCCTTTTAAAGGGGTTAAACATAAAATCAAAACATTTCAAAATAAAAAATTATCATAGTAGTATAAAACTTGAATTCTAAAAATGTAAAAAGGGAAAATATACACTCTTTTGAAGAAAAAAAAAAAAAAAAAAATCGAAGCACCAAAAAAGACTTTTGCAATCATGATGAAATTTGGTATACAAAAAGATCTTGATCGAACATGCAAATGATCAAAGTTTCAAGGCAAATGAACAGGAATTGCGATCATAGCCCGCGTTTCTAGTGAGCAATTTGCAAAGTATAAAACCAGTAATAGAGGAGGAAAATTTATCTTTCTTTGTTGCTGCCCTTGTAATTCCTTCAAGAAGCAACTAAAAATGCCATTACGATGATTCGAAGATCTTACAGACAACTAAACGACTTAAAATGTGGTCCCATTGTAGGGTTGTATGAAGCTGGGTGGTCACAGCGAGCAACAGGCAGCCACCTGCAGCATACACACACTGCTGTGCAAAGATGGTGGCAGCAATGCTTGCTACAAGGAAATTGCCGACGAAATGAAGGCTCTGGAAGGACAAGAATCACAAATGCAAGGCAAGATACCAGGTTCAAACTGCCCCAATGTTATCACTGTCGACCATTCAATGCACTACAGCCATGTCTATAACTTCCATGGTACCGCCCTCCATCTCATGGCCCTTGTCTGAGGCAGGGTTACGCTCACAGAGGCCTTTAAGACGTTTGCCTTTGACCCCACAACATCGGCAGAGTTGTCTGGAGAGTGGGAGTTTCTTATGAAAGCAGGTCATCTTTAGTCATCCTCCGTACATCTTTAACAGCTTAATGATATGTTGATACCATCCTGAGGCCCGTTGCATTACCCTTCATGGCCCGTTGTCCTGGGGCCATTTTCCAACAAGATAATGCCAGGCTACATACCATTTGCATATCTCTGGACTGTCTCTGCGTAGCTGATACTCTTCCTTGGCCAGCAAGGTCACCAGGCCTTTTACCAATCGAGCATGTCTGGGACATGATAGGCCGCCAGATTCGGGCACCACAAAATATTGCATATCTGGAGCGACAACTGGTGAATGCCTGGCAGAATGTGTCGCAGAATGACATTAGGAGCCTCTACCACTCATTGCCTCAACAAATTCAAGCATGCATTGCCGCCAGGGCGGTTCAAACAGTTGACTAGCTACTAATTTGAACACTCAATGCGTGATTGTGAGCCGTGAACAAGTATTATGACCTTGATTTTTTAATTCTTTTATTATCTGTGTATGAGCCATACACATATTCAATTTTATCAAAAACAACCACTTCCTTTATGGTGCTTCAATTTTTTTTTTTTTTTTTTTTTTTTTTTTTTGCAAAACAGTGTATAAAAATTAGAAGAGCATAAAAATTAATCTCCCATTATTCAAACTTTAATTCAGAACTCATCAGGGGAAAATGAATAAAAGCTTCATAAAAGTTAATTAATATGCTTCGAAAATGCGTTTTGTTCTTCTGGTAAATTTGAGATCAAAAACCGACAAAAGAAGGAAATTTATAATACATACAAACTCATATTAAACCAAAAAAAGTGAATCTGAACATTACATAATGTAAAATGATTATTCAAAAAAAAGGGGGGCTAAAATCATTATATGTATATCTGAAATTCAAATTGAAATATAAAGACAGATCACAATGTAAGTGTATTTTAAAACAAATAGTTATTTAAACAATATTCTAAAAATGAGTGTTCCCTGATTATGTTTAACTAAACTTTTAATTCCAAGAAAACGAATAACTCTTCATAAAGATTGCTTAAATAATAAAATCAAAGCACAGCCCATTTCGGCAAAAACTGAAAGTCTAATAAAAATAAAATTGAAAGAACCTATGAAATATAAAATTTAAAAAATGCAAACTTATTGAAATCATATCACATTCTTCAAACGAAAATTTACTTAATCCTTCAGATGACCAAACTGAGTTTCTTGTAGAATTCAGAGTGGCTCTGAAGAACCCAAAGATGGTAGTTCTTGGAAAAAGTATGCAATGAGGTTCAGTCTCTAACAGCAGAGCTAAGTATTTAAACGTGTGTTCAAATAAACCTCTCCTGTTAAACTCTGTTTGTGGGGAAGTCAAATGTGGGTGCGGTCGTGAAATTTACTACCACAGGGAAGGGTGACCACCAAAGTTCAAAGTGGCACCGTTAAGAAACTCTAAAAATGCTGTCTTCTGTAAAATCTTAAAATTGTGAAAGTAGTACTGGCTCAAAGTTGAGGAAAAGAAAAAATATATTTAAAAAGATAAAAGTCTTCATATAATTGGGGTACAAAATGTTTCTGAAACTAAAAAGCCCCATTTTAAGCAAGAAAATTTGCCAGTAAAATATTAATAATTGAAAAGGAAAAGAAACAAAATCTTTGTACATATTTACATTAAATTTCTTACCGTAGCCACCCAACTATTACCTCTGATTAGGATTTAAGTAATAAATATCAATTCAGAAGTCAAACAACAAAAATCAGCGTTATATTTTCAAAATTTTCACAGGACTAGTTTCGATGGTTCTGCCGAACCACCATCCTCAGCTGCAAAACCGCAAATGAACAAGATAGGAAATAATGATTAGATATGATAAGAAAGCCTGGACAAGAATAAGCAAGTGGCGCCATCTGTTGATGAAACCAGAACTAAAACATAATTTCTTTAAAGGCCAAAGGCAAAGATGGATTGGAATTAGGATCATTAACTAGAACAGAAAGGTTTTTTTTTAATGTGAAATGCTTCTAGAAAATCCATTTCTCGAATGGAAGATGTTTTTTGAATAATTTTGGCAGCAGAAAAATTGAAAGTGTGATTTTTGGACCAACAATGTTGAGCAACAGAAGACTTCTGTGTTTCCTTTTTTCTAACATATGACTCATGTTCCTTGACGCGAAATTTTAAGGCTCTCTTAGTTTGGCCAATGTAATACCACACTGGCAAGGAATCCTATAAATACCCCAGGAATTCATATACAGAATGGGGTCTTGGAGTATGGAACTCGGAATTTTATTGATGGGAGAATAAACAACCCAAAAGTTAAATTTCTGCAAAATATGTGCAACTTTATAGCTAATTGATGCAAAGAAGCGAATGACAACAGAATTTTTATAATCTCCTAAAACAAGAGTGTGCCTTTTAGTGTGTTGAGATGAGAATTTTTTAACTGCTTGATTACTAATGTTGGGTAAAAAGCCCGTCAATAGCTATTGCTTTTAAATAATTTAGTTCTTTATCAAGGGATAGTTTGGAGGAGCAAGCTTGAAGAGCACGGAAAACATAGGAATAAAATGAAGCTAACTTTTGTTTAGTCGGATGACATGATTTAAAGTGTGGTAGAAGGGAAACCGATGAAGGTTTACGGTAAACCGTAGTACTGAAATTGGATGTGTTATGTGTGACCAGAATGTCGAGAAACAGAAGAGAATTGCAAGTCTCAAGTTCAAAAGTGAATTGAATAGCAAGATCAATAGAATTCATTGTTGAAAGAACTTTATTTAAATCATCTTTATTACCTTCAAACAGGGTAAAAGTATCGTCTACGTAATGGAACCATGCCGGGAAGTTTAATGTTTCAAACAATTTTGATTCCTAATAATGCATGTAGATATCAGCCAGGATGGGAGTGAGGGGGCTTTCCATGGCTAATCCCTCAGTTTGCTTGTAATATTTATTTTGGAAAACAAAATGTGTTTGTTTCAAACAGAGTTGAGTGAGAGAAATTAGCTCATCAATTTCGATGCAAGACAAATGAAATTCACGAAATCTGGTTTCTAGACATCTTAATGCACCTTCCACTGGAACATTGGTGAATAATGATTTTACATCAAAAGAAACCATGAGTAAATTTCTAGGAGAAATGTTTTAACCTTTTTTACAAACTCTATTGAATTTTTTATTGTGTAAATGTTATTGTCTAATAGAGTTGAAAATCTAGAAACTAAATATTTAGCTAATGGATATGAGGCAGTACCTGAGTTTGATACAATAGGGCAGAAAGGAATACCACTTTTATGAATTTTGGGAAGAGCATATATTCTGGCAAAATTCGCAACAGATGAGATAAGCGAATGTTTTAAGTTGCTTGAAATGATTCGTGAAAATTTGATTGCAGTTTTCATTTTTGACAGGTCCGAAGGTGAAGGATCTTTAGGGATCGGATTATATGGTCCTTCGTTTAAGAGTTTAGTGACACCATCAATGTAAGTGTTCTTATCCATGACAGCTATCTGGCCACCTTTGCATGCCTCTGAAATGATAATATACGGGTTAGAATGAATTTCGCGCATTGTAGCTCTTTCTCTCACAGTTAGATTTGGTTTCAAAGGTTTATTATTGAATTTCACATTATGAGCGATAAGATGCCTAATCATTTCTTTCTGTGAATCTGAAACTTTACTGAACTTGAAAGTTTTTTCGATAGGAGCCAAAATCTTTGGAATCGAGAGCTTACAGGTTTGTGAGAAGTTAAAATTATATTTTAGACTTCTCTCTTGTTCTTCTGAAAGACTAACATTAGAAATATTAACTATTGGCTTGATGTTTACAATGGGAAGATTTTTTTGAACTACTGGAAGACTGTAAAAAAAGTTTTTCGAATATAACTGCAAGGGTGTTTTTATGACGGTTAACTGCATTCTCCGTTCTAGACCAAGACTTTTGTTCAAGGGCAGTGAATTTTGGATATGAATTAGGGAGTTCCAGATGAAGCTTATAGAGTTCATGTTCAATTTTGGACAATTGTTGACGTGTATCCCTTATGATGGACCGAAGTAAGGCAAGCTTGAAATTTAACAGAATTCTTGAAACGCGACTGGAAGGTTTTTGATTAGATTTGATTTGAATAAAATTGGAGATCAATTTTTTACATTTACATTTAAGTAAAAAGTCAAGATGATTCAGGAATTTTTGCTGCTTCAGGTGTAATTTAGTGAAACGATTAATGGATGAAGGCATGATAAACAATGCAGAAAATCAAACTAAATAATAATAAAGCACATACAAAACAGCAGAAAAAACTTTCACTGAAACGAATAGAAAACAAAACGCTTGTAACCAAAATGCATGAAATCAGACAAGCAAAGCACAATATCCAAATATGCGAAACATAAACAGAACTAGAAAATTGCAAAAAAAGTACTTACCGAAACCCATTCAATCACAAAATGGCGGCCACACCATGTGCAAAAAAGGAAGCAAAAACTAAGCCGTTTTGGGCTCGGAAACACATACAAACGCAACACGACAAAAACCACGTGGAAAAAAGAAAGCACAAAATAAGCCTGTTTGGGACTTCTATAATTAAGACACAATAACACGCCGAACAAATACTAATTCAGAAGTCAAACAACAAAAATCAGCATTATATTTTCAAAATTTTCACAGGACTAGCTGCAAAACCGCAAATGAACAAGATATGAAATAATGATTAGATAAGAAAGCCTGGACAAGAATTTTTCTGTTCTAGTTAATGATTCTAATTCCAATCCATCTTTGCCTTCAGCGTTTAAAGAAATTATGTTTTAGTTCTGGTTTCATCAACAGATGGCACCACTTGCTTATTCTTGTTTAGGCTTTCTTATCTTATCTAATCATTATTTCCTATCTTGTTCATTTGAGGTTTTGCAGCTGAGGATGGTGGTTCGGTAAAACTAACGAAACTAGTCCTGTGAAAATTTTCAAAATATAACGCTGATATTTGTTGTTTGGCTTCTGAATTAGTATTTGTTCAGCGTGTTATTGTGTCTTAATTAATAAATATCATATCACTATAAATGAAAAATTTTTTTAAAAGTAGTTAATAGCAGCTTTCTTCAGGGTTATAGAAATTTTGAATAGAGGTGTTTTATTCTCAAAGAGAATTTTGACTAAATAATTTATTTCTTCTTGTAAGTATTCGACTTTGTTACAAATACTTTTTATTCTAAGGAGCTGAGTATGTATGGTATTTAGAATTACTCTTCTGGAGATACTGGAGTGTCAATAGATTAGTTTAACAGTAGGAAAATCAAAATTTCTTCTTGTCATAAATTTTGATATCTTTAAAGTTGATAATTTGCTAATCAAGTTAATTAATATCTCCTTGTTGAAAGTTAGTTTTATTGAGTTTCAAACATGAAGGATAAATGTGATCGAATTCTATTTTATTGAAGTTATTGATTGCAATAATATCATCCATGTATTTGTATATGCTTTAGTAATATGAATTTTGTACTTGAGATAACTGTTGTTGAAAATGAAATTCCTTGGTGAAAAGGTACACATTATAGATCACTGAACTAGATCTTATCCCCATTAGGATACTGTTGATTTGCTTAAAAAAAGCATTATTAAAAGCAATGTAATTATTAAAAAGAATACTTTCTAAATACAGCTGCCATTCTTCCTTAAAAATAACCGTAATAATTTGTGGAAATAAATCTGGTAGAGTTAAAAGACTGTCAAATACTTCTTGCAACGGAACAGCCATGTATAAATTCTCAAAATCATTAACGGAAAATAATTTTAATTTTAATAGTGAGAAGCATTTCTAGTATCTGTGTGTTATTACTTATTATCCAAGTGAAATTGTGATCTTGCATCTGTGTGTCTTAATTAAAGTAGAGAACTGTTAAGTATTTTAGCAAAACAGTTTTCTATTTCTTTCATGTAATTTCTGGTCTTGTTAGCTATAAATTGAAATCTGGCATTTTGTGAAATTTGAGCAATGCATAAAGGTTGGAGAATCTATTGTAAAATATACTGGTGGTTATTTTAAGTCTTCAATGAATTGCAGTGAAACGTCTTTGCAGAATATTCGCCATAGTTACTGCGGCATGGAGTTCTTCTATAATCAGATTATGGTAGAAAACCTTTTAAATAATACTAAAGTTGTTACTGGCTTTGCCAATTTTCGTAATGGTAAAAAAATTCTTCAATATTTTTACTTTCTTGTCTAAATCTCATTTATTATGTGTTCTTTGGTATGCTTTTTGAAGTCATGGAGCATTGCTTCTTTCTATTCTAGATAAGTTGTAGTAGGTAAGTTAGTTTTGTAGCTGGAGAAGACTATGGAACTTTCTAGATTTTTTCCAAATTATTGGATGCTGAATTTTTTGCTTACTTTAAAAGTGGGTTGAAATTTGGTGCCAAGATTCATTAAATGCTTTAAAGTTCTGTCTTTAATAATTTCATAATTGTCTTTAATAATTTTTATATATAATTGGTGCAGCTGATTGCAACAAAAAAAGGAGTTGCACAATTAGATGTTATAGCACTCCCATGTACAAAATTTCTCTGTTCTACAGCTAATTGTTTTTGAGGTAAGCGAGACACATACATTTGTATGTACAGATGTCATGGAAAAAAAATTCCTTCTGAATCCATTTCGGAAAGAAATTCCTTTATTCAGGCCATATGCACAGATATCATTGAGGAGGAGGGAAAAAAAACCATTCAAATGGATTCGAGAGAGGTAAAATGGATATTTTCATTGAAATATATCCGGAAATGTTTCTATTACGAAGCTTCCTTTACTTTGTACAAAGAAGTAAAAAATGTTAAGAAATGATCCAATTACCAAAAAATTTATAAAATATGCATCTAAAACTATCACGTGACTGTGCAGTACAATAAATACCTAAAACATATATTTTTTAAATGTTCGGGAACTTGCAAACATTTGCATACTACAGAAAGAAGGGAAAGAAATCATGCCAACTTAATAGCTGGAAATCATTTAAACTTCTACCAAAAACACATTTAGAAAGAATTAAATAATGTCTTTCCTTATAAAATAATATATTTGGTTTCAAAAGACATCTTTTTTACCAGAAGACACTTTCTATAAAAATGACATATCAATCTGGTATTATTATTCTTTTTAAAAAAAATTTTAACTTCTCGCCTATTTCTAATTAACTTAAAAAATTCTTATTACAAAGAAAATGTTTTAAAAACACTTAAGCATTAATTAAAATACTTCTAGCATGTTTAATTAGATATATATTACCAAAAAAAATCTATCAAATATAATACAGTCAAAGTAAAGAATTAATGGTACTTCCTTATTATAGTGGCCCCCAAGACTAAGAATCGCCAATCAACAAGATATCTCACCAGCTAGTGAGACACAAAGATATAAATAAATCACACAATATACAATAACAATAATACTCAAATCTTGTTGCCTAAGAATAGTTTTAACAATCATTATGGCAAGACCATTTTTCTGAAACTGCTTTTAATTGATTCCTCAAAAACATAATTTTTGCCTCCACAGAAATTCTGAAAGATATGATTTGAGGTGATGTTGAGCCATGGCCTGTTGTTTACCACTACGCCACTTGGCTAAACACCCCATTCTATCCACATCTAGAATGTGGAATCGGTAGGGAAAATGACGAATTCTGATTCCTGAAATTTTAAAGACTCCGATTCCCTCATATATATGAACTGAAGACGAAGCTGGGATGAAGCAGCTTTTATTAGCGTTTAGTTAAGGTCAAGACTAAGCTTGGAGAAGTTTTGCGACCAACCAAGTGTTTGTATCCTTTGGAGATAACATCATCAGATGAACAGTCTAGATTTAGAAATGTGGCAAGCAGCTCTTCTGGTGAACCAGAGACTTACTGCGATCCTGATATTCGTAATGACTTGCCTCAAGATCTTAATAGCGAAAAGATTCCATCGATGATTACAAGAACTGGTCGAATGGTAAAGCCTGTTCAAATGTTACAGTTTTAAATTTGATTTTTCAGCAAATTTAAAGCTGGGAGTATGTTGAAACTCTCACCGACAACCACGTGATTTGCGCATGTGTGCAGCAAAAACTAAAACATTAAACTAAAACTTTTTTAACTGAACTTTGAGAACTCGTGATGGACGTTTGAGTGAAACATGTAATCCTACTCTTCTGTGTTATATACTATATATTTTAGTTTAGTGATGTGATTGTAAATTAAATATCTTATTATCTTAGAAGCCTCTCTCTTTCTGTGAGTAGTGCATCGATGAATGAAATAAACACTCCCGGATATGCCTTTGGATTAGAAAGAAGATCGACTAAAAGGTAAGCCTTTTTACCTTTTATTTTCTAAGAAATTATTATGATTACACATAGCTAGTAAACAATACCAAACAAAACAAATGGTACTCAACATATTATCATAATCACTTTATCATTAAGTACCCCCCTAAAATGTGTTACACTCTGGCAACCATGCACATAATCACTCTTCAGACAACCATGCATATAACAATTCTTCAGCCAAACATCACCATTTTTGTACGAGTTCCTTTTGTTGTAATCAAAGTTCAAACATTTTTTATAGATGAACTGTGATACTTTTGCCTAAAATTTGATTTTAAAATATTTGCCACCAACAGAAAGACTAAAGTAACATTTCAACAAGATTATAGCATTTTATGCAAAATCACTAAAGGGAATAATGACATGATGTGTTTGGTAAATAGTCGGTGAGCAATGAAAAGGGTGTGATATTGTCTGATTTTTTTTAAAAGTGAAAACAGATTAATGTGTACATGAACAGAAGACCAGCATAAATTACATAAGGATTTGCAAAAAAATGTTGAGTATTAATTTTTTATGTAGCATATAACCCAGTGGTTGCCAAACTTTTACGAGTCACTAGATCTTTTCTCAATTAAAATTTTTTCACGATGCCCTCCCTACCCTAAGTAAATGTAAGGCTAATCATAAGTAAGAGATAAGAATAAATAAAACTCATGTATCTTAATTATTAAACATTTTTTGTTACTTTATTAACAATAAATTAATAATTAATGTGATGGATGAGACTACTAATCACAGCACACTTTCTCAAATCATGCAATTAAACTGGATATGGCCACTCTCATTTCCTTTTCCATATTGATTTTTGCTCTATATTTACTTTTATTATAGCAGCTGCCAAAAATCCAGCTTTGCATAATACAACATCAAAAATGGAATTAAAATCCACTGAGTCTTATCACTTAGAAAGGGATGTTCATTTTTTATCGAAATGAAAACTTCTACCAATTCCTTGCTGCCAAATTCTGCTTTCAAACTATTGTCGCAAAACAACTCGGTAAGATTCTTTCTTCTGCAGAAGTAAACTCAGATGAAACAACAGTGTTAAATAGATTTGAATCCACGCAAACCTCTCAAAATTTTCATTGAGGAAGCATTTCTCAAACTAGACAATTAGCTGTGATAAACATCCTTCAAACATAGTTCTTCAGAATGATCAAGTTCATTTGACATAAAAAATTGCTGCAATCTTATAAAACAACCTTTGCCTGCATTTTGATCCAATTTTCTTCTTCACAGTAAAGAGTTTTTTTATAAAAGCTGATGCTTTTTCTGTTGACTTCAAAAGGTGCATGTTTTTTCCCTGATGACAGAGAGTAGGGGAATTCACCTTTTCAAAAATTAGGCATAAGTATGTCAATTTTATTAAAAAATTGGGATCAATAAAACCGTCTGCATCTTTGTACCATTTCCTTTAAGGAGAATAAATATTTCTACCTGCGTTGAAAGGTATGTGATAAAACATTACCACGATAGAGCTATTTTGCATTGCTATAGTACAACAAAGATGAGTGTTTGGCTTCCATATCCTCACTTACTTTTTTTAAAAAAACATGCTTTCAGTGGAGAAGATTTTATAAAATACAGTCAAAAGTCGTTAATCCAGACACCCATAATCCGAAATGATCTTTAATCCGGACCTCAAAGCTACAAACTTTCTGCGCATGCTTCAACGTATAATGCATTCACGCATGCGCGTAATACTTTTACGCAAACGCATATGCGTGTGCGCATAATACGTTTACGCATGCGCGTTTAATGTATAACGGACGGTATAAGCTAAGCTAAAATTATCTATTTCAGTTAATGTTGCAGATTGCGTTGTTCCTTAATCTTCTAATTGGATCCGGCTTATTATTTTTTGCAGACTGTTAGAGCAATTTTATAAAGGTAAGCTTGAACTTTCGATTAAGTCAAATAGAATTTCTGATGGTGGAGCTGCCGTAGGATCTACAAAGCGAAAGTATGTTTCGATGCCCATCAAACATAAAGTGGAATTGCTGCAAAAAAATGTATAAAGGCACATCCTTTCATTTTCTAAGAATTCCGAAATCTGTTTATCAATTTCACGCTGCTCTGCGGAAAAAAAAAGGTTCCTGGTTCCTTTTTTACCAAATGAGCTGTAGAAAGCAATGAAAAGATCGTTCGATAACACGATCGAGAAGGCACAGCTTTACCGGCTACCCTTCGCAAGAATATTCTGTTATAGCAACTATAAAGGATCAAATAAAAACAAACAAAAAAAAAAATCTATATATTTTTAGCTTCTCCTTTTATTGTTTAGTTAAGCTAAATGTCTCGCTTCAATCAATTAGGAAGGTTTTTACAATATTTTGCTGCATCTCTGTGAAGAGCCAGCAGCTCTCCAAGGCGCGGTAGTACACAATTTGGGAACCACTGATATAATTGCTATTTAAAATCAAAATTTATGTTTTAAATTGCTAAAGTATGTTTTCTTTTGATATGATGATAATGTCTGCCCACTAGCAATAAATGTCAATAGTTTGCAATTTTTTTTTAATTGCAAAAATTGCCAAATTGCACGATTGTGGTTGAATTAATTCGTAAGTACCAAACAATTTCACAACAAAAATTGCTGCAATACAAAAATGCAAAAAATAATAAAAGGCAAATGGACTTTACATCTACTGGTACTCCTTCATCAGGGGATTAGTGTAGCAAGAGAAGTACAAGAAAAAGCCTGTTTCTAAGCTGACAAATGTGCAAATACATGAAATTAATATTAAATTAGAAAAATAAAAATTAAAAATTTTAACTTAATAATATGTGCCTCCATCAATGCAGCTCCTACAGTTTGGGGTGGAAAAGGCACTTTATTCTAATTCGAACAAAGTGTATAAAACAAACAAACAAACAAAGAACAAAGTGTATAAATTCGAAAAAGTATATAAAAACAAAGTGTAAACGAAAATTGAAAAATCAATACAAATTTACATTTTTTATCTTTCTTATATTTTAAATTATATATGTATGTGTGTGTGTGTATCAAAATATGCTTTTTATATTTCTAACATATCTTAAATAGTCTTACATCTTAAATTATATTTTTTTATCAATCTATCTATTTATATACACATACATACACTGACAGAAAAAAAATCCCAACACCAAGAAAAAAATTACTGTAAAGCACTGAAATTTCGGCAATACATTTACTTAAGTAACATATTTAATTGATTAAATTTTCAAAATCACAGGTTAGTTTGACCATGGCAAAGCACTCGAGGGTTATCTGCCTAAGGAGTAGGTATGCCATATACAGTGAAATGTCTTTAATCCAGATTCGTCGGGACTTCGGCGATTCCGGATTATAGATCATCAGTTTAAATCTGGTAAGATGGCATGCAGAAATTATAAAATTAAAAATATGAAACCGCAATTTATGAAATAAAGAGCAATTATGATCTAAAGGGTATCAAAATTTACAAAAAAAAAGTTTAATATGTATTTGTTTACTTTATTAAACATTTCTTTCAATGCGCACATGCATAAAGCATACATTACACATAGTCGACATTAGAAAATTGCAACCAGAAAACTATTAAATGTGTATTCGTGATATTTATAATGACGAGGAATTTCATTTAAATCATATCAAAGACGGAGTACATCGAGATGAAATACTACATTTAGTAAGGAATTATAAGCTGAATAAAATAAAAACATCTGCCCTGAAGATAAGGATAGTGCTGACAGATCAACTTCCAGTTCATTGCGCACCGCGTCGTCCCCCCCCCTCAGAGCCACGTGAAATTGATAAACAGATTTCGGAATGGTTAGAGAAACAAAGGATATGCCTTTATCCATTTTTTGCAGCAATTCCACTTTTTGTTTGATGGACATCAAAACACGCCTTCGCTTTGTAGATCCTTCGGCAGCTCCAGAATTGGAAATTCTTTTTGACATAATCGAAAGTTCAAGCTTACTTTTATAAAATTGCTCTAACAGGCTGCAAAAAATAATAAGCTGGATCCAATTCGAAGATTAAGGAACAATGCAATCTGCAACATTAACTGAATTAGATAATTTTAGCTTAGCTTATACCGTCCGTTATACATTAAACGCGCATGCGTAAATGTATTATGCGCATGCGTAAATGCATATGTGCATGCGCAGAAAGTTTGTAGCTTTGAGGTCCGGATTATAGATCATTTCGGATTATGGACATCCGGATTAAAGACTTTTGACTGTATATGTGTGTGTGTGTATTTATATTTTTTATCTTCCTAATACATGCAAATTTTCTTACATCTTAAATTATATTTTTTTAAATATCTATCTATTTATACATATACACTAACACTGACAGAAAAAAAAATCCCAACACCAAGAAAAAATTACTGTGGAGTACTGAAATTTCGGCAATACATTTATCTAGGTAACATTATTTAATTGATTAAATTTTAAAGATAACAGGTTAATGCACAAGCATGAGAAGAGTAATTTCAAATGTGAAATGTTGGTACATTTAAACTGGTGTAGCCACCAGAATTTTTAATGCAAGCATACAAATGTTCATGCATTGTGTTGTACAGGGGCTGGATGTCAGTTTCTGGGATGGAGATCCATGCCTGCTGCACTTGGTCAGTCACTACATGGACGGCTAATGTTGGTTGTGGATGACACTGGAGTTGTCGTCCAATAATATCCCATACACGCTCCACTGGAGAAAGATCTAGTGGTCTATCAGGTCAAGGCAACATGTTGACACTACTGACCATGCAGGGTTACAACAGTGGTACGAGGGCGAGCATTATCCTGCTGCAAAACACCTCTTTGTATGTTGTTCATGAAAGGCAGCAGAACAGGTTGACGTAAAAATTTGCAGTCAGAATACATGGGATAACTATGAGAGTGCTGCTGTTGTCATATAAAATTGCTCTCCAGGCCACAACTCCAAGTGTAGGTCCAGTGTGTCTAGGTCGCAGACAGGTTGGTTCCAGGCGCTAAACTGAACTCCTTTTAATCAATGCACAGCCATCACTGGCATCAGAAAACACAACAGATCTCCACTTAATCCTCTAAAGAACACAAGCTTGACACCACTGATGTCGCAAACAGCAGTGGTTTGGAGTCAATGACATGCACACTACAGGGCATCTAGCTCGAAGCTGTCTTTCAAGTAACCAATTAGTAACAGTTCGTTGTATCCAGCAGCTCGAATTTCGGCTGCTCGTAGTATGATGTGCTACAGCCATATGTCAAACACGGCAGTCTTCAATCTCAGTAGGGCCGTGCCAGCTGACTGGAACCCGGCCTTCTTGAGCCTAGTATCTTCCCTTGACAAACAATCATGCACAGTGAATACATTCCTCCCAAGATTTCTATAATATCAAAGAAAGAAAATCTACCTTCTTGTAGCTCTATTACACAACCTCATTGAAACTCACTGAGATGTTGTACTTCTTCATCTTATTAAAGGCATTCTTGACCAACATCAACTCACTACTTCAAATATCAATGATATTGTTGCGTGCGTACAGGTTCGTTACAAAATGAATGCACAAGTCCAATAAAAAATTAACAAAAAATTTATTATTATCACGAAATGCTTAAATTCTCTCAGATATTCTTTCAGTTTTACAATATCTCACAGTAGTTATCTTCTAACTACTCAAACGTTCAAAAGAACTTAATTCAAAACAGCTAAAGAAAGCTAATCCGCGAATTCGCTACAGTCAACAAGAGCAGTTTTCTAAACAACAACAAACTAAGTAACTACTACGAACTGAGAGGTTTTCCTCCTTTTATAAGATTTTAAAATCGTGCGTGAGAATTTTCTAGTACTTTCTCGAAATCAAAAAGAGATATTTATTAAATGTTACATGCACACGCTCTTGTATTTTCAATTTTCCGGCTTAGCTTTCTTTTAATAGTCGTCACGCGCTGCACTGCGCGGGAAATAAAACCATTTAATTTACCATTCAACTAACATAAGCTATTTAAATACCAAATCCGTAACACTGCCCCCTTCCCAAGGACTGCACGTCCCTGGCAGTTCAATCCCTGGACAGGAAGCCAACCTTACAACTGTGGCATAAATGCAATAATAAGCATTACATTACAATAATAAACAACATGAACAATAAATGCAATAAATAAAACAAATCAAATGCTGTCAAATACAAATCAAATACTAAATACACATTTAGAAACAAAAAGGACCATGGTCTTGCACTATTTACAATTATTTACATTACATACTATGGCCATAGTAATGAGCTAACCTGTCGTAATGAACGACTTTAGGTTTAGAGCTCGATGACTTACGGATCCGAACCACGACGTCATTCGTTTTGTTTAGGACTGCGTAAGGACCATCCCAAGGTGACTGTAATTTCGGACAGAGTCCTTTCGGACAAGTCGGATTCCACAACCAAACCTTGTCTCCTTTGTTGAATGTATGTCCAGTAGCTCTCGTGTTGCATCTGGTCTTCACTTTCTCCGTCGCCAAGTTCACTCGCTTTCGTGCGGAACGGTGCATCACTTCATAACGGGCCTGGACATCTTGGATGTGCTGCTCAGGCGATGAAGGTGTATCCGTATGGCGATCAAACAGGTGGTCTTAAGGCAGACGAAGGTCTCGACTGAAGAGCATCTGGGATAGAGAATAGCTGGTAGTCTTGCGTTTTTTTTTCGACCCTAGTATGATTTCAGCAGCTTCCTGAGCTGGGTCTTTCGGACAAGGCATCGACATTTCCAGGCGAGGATCCCTGTTGAGGATGGATAGTCATGTCATCAGATGCTGAAAGCAGTTTGTTGTTTTTCAAGTCTAAGGAAAAATTGTATTTCCTTAAAAAGTCCAATCCGAGCATTTAAGAATCAGTGATCTCTGCTACATATGCCGTGTGATGGTAAGCGGCACTTCCAAACATGATGTTAATGTTTACTTTTCCGTCGATGTCGATCTTGTCACCGGACACGGTCTGGAGGGTAACGCAGGGCGGTGTCCAGATAAGTTTGCTTCCCAGTTGTTGAGCCAAATCTTTTTGGATGACGGTAACGTTGGCTCCTGTATCTATCGCCATATTGCAGGGAACTCCATTAATATTCCCATTGATGGACAGTCCGTTACTGTTGCCACACACTGTAGAAATCTCAAGCGCTTTAAAACAGGGTTTTTCATTATCTGGCAACATAAGTTCCTCGATATGGCTATTAATTTTTTTTCTGCATCGTTGCTGGGAAATAGTCTTAATTTCCGTGCTCTGGGGTGTTCTGCAGTTCCTTCGCACGTGGCCTTCTGCTCCGCAGTTCCAGCAGTTTGGTTTCTTGTCACTCCTTTTGCGTCCCATGGCATTTAATTGTCTGTTTAAATCATATGCCTTATTTTCCGTGCTCTGGGGTTTTTTGCAGTTCCTTCGTAGGTGGCCTCAACACCTCAGTTCCAGCACTTTAGGGTCGGTTTCTTTTCACCAACATTTCTTCTCAAGGCATTCACTGGTCTTGTCAACTCATCCGCTTTATTATCCGTGCCCTGGGGTGTTCTGCAATGCCGTCATAGGTGACTTTTAGAACCACATCTCCAACACCTTCGAGCGACTTTGTTCTCACTGCTACTCTGTATCAAAGCGTCGACTTGTCTGGATAAATCATCTAAATGAGCCATCAGTTGATCCACTGGCTCGTGGACTCACATAGCTCTGACTGGGTAGTGGTCTCTATGAGTTGCTTGCTGGGCTGCCTCGAATTTCATGGCGTACAACAGAGCCCTTTTTATATCCTTCACATCCGCAATTCATATAGCTTTCTGTATTTCAGGATCCTGGATGCTGTCGATGAAGTATTCCAGAGGCAGGATTTCCCTTGTTTCTGTCGGGCACTCCGAAAAGGCGAGGTGGGACAGCTTTTCAACATCTGTGGCGAGCTCCTGAAGTGTTTCCGTGGTTTTCTGTTGGTGGGATTTTAATTGAAGCCTACTGTAGTCTTTTAAACAGTTTTCCCCAAAGCTCAGCTCCAAGACGCAGGACAGAGCTTCAAAATGTAACCTTTTGTTTTCGGGAAGAGTCTAATGGATATCCGTTGCGTCGGCTCTTAAAGAAGTGGCGAGATGACAGGCCTTAGCTTGGGAATCCCATCCATTTGCATCTGCCACGATCGAAAATTGTGTCTTATACACCTGCCAGGAGGTCTTCCATCATATGTCGATAGCTTCAGAGAGGGACGAGCAGACATGGGTAGAAATTTTAAACCATCCGAAGTGCTCCCTGCCATCGCTACGAATTTCTTTAAAGTGTCAACTTCTTTGGCGACGACAGCAGAAATTCTGTCTTTGATTTGTTGTTCAATATGTCCTTGGACGGCAGAAACTCTTTCTTCAATTTTGTTGGAAGTCCGAAACTCTTCCTTCGACTCGTTGCTCCACAGCCGACACTCTATCTTCTATTTCATCTTTGTCCGCCCGACCACGACTTCTAGCCACGGTCAGCGAACATGTTTCATTCATCCACGCCTTCACAAGTCCACATATGTGTTTGTTCGACACGACGGAGTTAGAAAACCACTTCAAACTCCTTATGATGGACCATTTAATGTGCTAGAAAGACGAGATAAAACGTTTGATCTCGAAATAAAAGGGACTAAGCAAACGATCTCCATAGATAGACTGACACCCGCTTTTGTAACCATGGACTCTTTTCAAGTTGCTTCCAAGAGTGTGAAAAAAACTTCGGACATTTGTATCACCCGTTCTGGACGATTAATCCGACCCCCGCATCGGTATGTCACATTTCGTTGACACTGCGGAGGGAGTATGCAGTGGCAGCGCCAAACAGGCGATACGGACTTAAAAACTGTACAGAAAAGCGCCAATTGGCGAAACAGTAAACCCGTTTGGCAAACATACAGGCTGACGGGGAGAGAAGAATTTTCCCCGGCAGTCAAGGGGAACTACTTCAACAAATGTGTGCGTCTCTGTTTCGCCGAGATATGTGAACTTGTGTACTCGCATCTGTACTGTGCTCTGAATTTCTTAAGCCGTTATAATGTACCCGGCAACTGTTACTTTTCCTTATTAAATTTGATTATTAATTGTAACATGTCTATCTTATGAAGATTTCGGCTTTCCTAGTTAATGTTAGGGATATTTTCGTATGCACGTGTTACTCACACGTACATCAAAACCAACTCCCGTTCAATGAACAATAATTGATAAAAATACGTAAATACGAAAGTGTTTCGTCTTTACTCGAGTTATAAGTTAAAGCCAAACCGGCTCGTTCAGCTCTGTATTTGTGTTCTTATCTATTAGTAAATTTTGCATTTTAGCCTTTTAAAGGGGTATAATTATGTTGTTCTTATGTTGCGGTTACGTATTTTACAACTTTATTGCATGGGATAGCTATCGATTTATGAGCAATGTAAAAGTGATGGTAGGCGCAACGAGGCCACCATTTATTTGCATTTGAAAGAGCTAGTAGAGTTAGTGATTTAAGTCATTTGGTGCGCTAACTTCCATGTCCGTTTGCATAGGGAGACTAAGCATTAACTTTCAATACTGTATACCAAAATTTTGGTCAGTTTGCCTGTTGGCTGATTTGCTTGTTTGGATGCAGAAACTCTAATTTTAATTGTAAAAATTGTTTTTAACTGTAATAAACGTTTTATATTTTTATATATTTTACAGTTATTAATGCAGGTGTTTTAATAGTCCTTACAAAGAAGTCATGTGGTGGCCACATCATATATTTTATCGGGTGCATGTACCTAATTTAAATATACGTTCATGTCACGTAAGTGGTGAGCAAAAGTGTTTATGATTTTATGTATAAATAAAAATCGAAAGATTTGAGTAGGAGGAAAACGATGTGAGACCTTTAGATCGAATATAATATTCTGAAACCAATGCACTGATTTTAGAGAAAAGACAAAAGAATAGTTCAATTAAACTCCCACTTTCCTTAACTCTGTGATTGTGACCCAATAAGTAGTGAAGATAAAAGATTTCCATTCTAAGTGTCATGAATTTTTTCAGGCATGTGTATAAGTTTTAGAAGGATGTTCAGCCAACAGCATTAAGCCAAAGAATCTCTAAGGAGAAGAATGAAAGCTTCCATAGACGCAATGTAAACCTGTTTCGCCTCTGCGCCGCTGTACCGAAGAGCCACGGCTATGCAGTGAAACACCAGCGCAGGGTGAAATTTAAACAGCGCACTTCGAGGAGATAGTAAATTTTTTACTTTGAAATAACTCAAAATGTTTTATTTTCATACATTTCTGGAGTTTTCTGAGCAAAAGGATGTTAGTTGGAATTTTGGGGCGAATTATAGAAATCCTGTCCAATTTTTACTTTCAATTTAAACAGCGAGCCGTACGAAGACAAAATTTAAATGAAATAAATTTCTTAATTCTTTTCTTCTGTAAACTTAAAAAGGGGGGAAAACACATGCCATACAAAACGTAATAAATTTTTATGGATCCATAGTTAAAATTTTACAGTGAAATTTTAAAAGCAAAATTTGCAATAACTAACTGAAACAGAAAAACATAATTAAAGACAATTAAAGGCACCCCTAAATAAATTGAAAACACTGAAATACATTATAATTATCCGACAACAACTTTAAAAACAAATTACCATGAAAACGTTTAGACAATTATTTGGAATGACCATTGTGAAAACCAAGAGCAAAGTTTTCACCCAATAGCCAAAACCATTTCACTTACAGCATTACATTTAAAAAGTCTTTAAAAGAATTTCACATAGCTAAAACCAAGTACCTCTGACTACAACAACAAAGAACGTTTTCGAACAACGTGGTAAAAGATTGCTAACATGGCCGACGGCATGCCGCATTCTTTGATGCTGCTTTGTTGCCTCCTGATGTTATTTCGCACATGCGCAGTGAGGTACGGAGGGTGGATAGCTTTGGAATGGTTTGCCCCTTTAAAGTAAGCTTCAAGGATATACATAATGTGTCTCTTCGGTCTGACGGAGCCACATTTACCCCGGTGAACCTTTACTTCTTCTAGTTAGAGATTCTTTGATTAAGCAGACGCATAATTTAGCTCTATTGGTTCACCGAAGATGAAATATAAGTCACTTTCTCGTTTCCGCTCTCTAGTCATAATCTGTTGGATGAGAAAGTGACCATTGCACGAGCTACCTTAATTCCATTCCCTGAATCCCTTAGTAAGGTAAGCACTCTGAAAACCCTACGTTGTCTCAACTTATTATATCTTGTTATTGAGGAATGTAGAGAACTGAAACGATATGTTCTATTCACTCGGTTTTCAATGTTCACAATGTCTGTTATGATGGTCGTATGAAATGTCGTCGCCTGATATGATGTCAGAATGACGTCTGATAGTATGGTTTCTTATGGAAGCATATTGTTGAGCTTAAAACTCTGTTCGAGGTATACTGGCTTTTGTGTACATGTACCTATGTACCAAATTCGTAGCCCTGAGTCTATTAGCTAACACGCAGCATGAACGAAAGAAATACACACAGAAACTTCCTTTATATTATGAGTAGAGTTATATATCAGAACATCTTTCATTGCTACATATTCAAAGAATCCTTTTAATAACATTTGTAACAATCAAGTTACTAATAATTGTTTTAGGCTTTTGTTGAATTACAACAAAGTTAATGAATACTTTTTTAACAATGCTAATAAACCATAATCATTAGAGATATCAAATCTAGTGGTGCTAAAATTTTACGTGTGGATCACATTTGCTTAAATTTGTTATTTTTACTGCTGAAAACGAATTCGGGCCATTTTTAGAAATGGGCTTCTTTTTGTTGACAGTATTATGTTACGTTTTTATACCAACACCGTTTATCGACAGCCTATTGGGCATACTTATTTGTTTTGCGATTGCCTTCATTTTGTTTCCTCGAAGAGAAGAGAAACCTCGAAAAAGTAACGATGAAAATACCATTAACCTTAATGAACACAACTATAGTGCCGGAACGAAGGTACATAATTTAGATTTCTTTGATTCGTGTGCTGATATTCATGAACATAATGACGATTCCTTTGATGTGGATATAGACAATGACACCCATCTTCTCCAAATTCCTAACGAAGCTTTTGATAATAATCTTCTAAATTTGCATATCGATAGTGACACTGACCACATCGAACGTTTTGCCAAAGATTTCAATAATAATCCCACTGAAGTTTACCATATAAGTGATGGAAATCAATTGAATTACTTCCATGAAGAAGCAGAAAGGAATTTTGATTACCCAAAACCTGATAACTCAGGTAATCAAACAGGCATGAATAGCAGAATAACCATCTTCAACCAGGAAAACCCCACTTTGAATGCCTCTATTAAATCATTGGATGCTGAATGCATTGTATCGCATACCGATCTTGGAGCACAAGGGGACATCAATTTCGGCAATCTCATCAACACAAATAATGAACCAGAAATAAATAGCAAAATGGATCAAGTAGACAGATTAGAAGTGAAACCAATTCAAGAATTTCAAGAACGCCTTATTGATATCGTCGTTGATACCGTCGCTGTTATCTACGTTGATGACGAGAATACTCAACATCCTTCATCACAGCGCAGCAAGCGTTTCACAATTTCAAAATTAAGAAAAGCTTTACTGAAATATTTTCGCTTTAAAAAAATCAAAAATAAACATAACAGTTTAAAGCATCATATCAAAATCTAAGTTTACATAATTTCAATTTATGTTCGTGATACATTTGTTCGAAATGACACCAATCTAATTGACTGACTAAAAATTGTACATTGACTGACGAGAGACTGACTAACTGACGATCACACTAATTGACCAGTGACTGAATAAATATAGGACATTGACTAAATAAGAGACGATCTCATTGATTGTATAAATTTGGACATTGACTGACCAGGGACTGGTCATGTGATGATCTCCTTGACTGACTGAAAAACTGAGCTCATAAGCAGAACCTATATTTATTTAATAAAAAAGATACTAATTGGGGAGCCAAGGAAGTGGCTTAATTATGACTAAACTGTGCATTTTGCCAAAATTAAGGCTTTTAATTAAAGCTTAAGAATTATTTTTATTATATTTTTGCAATTACTGCATTTTTTACTATGTTTATATCATATTCTTTTTAAATGCTATTTTATTTTTACTTATTTGTTTATTAATATTTACTTTTATGTTTTTTGTGTTTTCTTATTGTTACTTTTTAAATTTTATATTTCTTTCTCCTTAATATTTTATTTTGCTTAGCATTAATTTTATTATTATTAATATTATTACTATTATTATCTTAATTTTGTATTTGATTTACTTATTTCTAAATTTTTGATTATATTTTTTATTACAATTTCATTTATTATTACCATTTCAAAAAAATTTCGAACTAGTTATAAAGTTTAGACTTTTATTAAAAATTAAATGTAAAATTAACACTTTTGGCTCTCCAATAAAATTTTAATCATTCGTCTTGTCATCTCATTTGTATTAAAGACTTTTGTTTATTATTATTCATTTATGATTTATTATAATATTCAAAGCTTTATTCTTGAAAAACTGCATGAATCATAAAATATTGGCATTTGAGGCAAAACTTTGAGACTTAAGACTCCGCCCTAAGGGTTTCCATTTCCTCGTAATCCATAAGTATATCCAGATCCCAGAGAATGATTTTAAATAAAGAACAATTAAGTTAACAAATTCTTGTAATTTGAATTTGAATTTCATGTAACTCAGAAAATTTTCTTTAGGTAAGCGACCTCTTTAAAAGGAGATTTATTGTTATATGTTTACAATTTGTATATTTTCCCTTTCGCATTTTTATTTTTCGAGTTTGTTCAATTATAAATTCTTATTTCAATTTGGATAATTTTTAATATTGTTTTAAAACTCTTATACAAGTTTGCGAAAGAAGCGCTTTTCCGGTATGAAAAATGCTAGCTAAATTTCGTTAATCGGCCCTGTAGAATGGAAGATACAAAACTGTCACCTTCTAATTCCTTGTACAAATTAAAGTAAGAACTGTAATTGCAAAAACTTTAGTGTACCAGGTTTCAAGAAAACTCTGTGGTTGTGACTCAATTTAACCCACTATAAATCAATTGAAATGATTTTTTTGGCATAGTTTTTGGACAGAGTATATAAGGAGCTCTTTTTTCCAATAACGGATTGTAAAATGAATTCAATAAAGAGATTTTTCGGTATTTGCAAGTATTTTCGTTTCAAGAGATATGTATTTCGATTAACTCGAGAATGAGTAGACGTAGAATATTTTAGTATATGGGAGTGCTATAACATATAGTCGTACTCCTCGCTTTTTCGTGGCAATCGGTCACTTTAACTTGTATAAATATATATATATATATACATATATATATATATATATATATATATATACATAATTTATTTCCTAAACAATATTGATTAATTGATTATATTATCTCCTAAGTTTAATTAAAGTAGAATTATTTTAAAAGTGTGAATCCATACTGGTAAATTATATTTTGAAAGATGTTTTGAAGTAATTTGAAAGTAAAATGTTAATAATGTTTTAATGGGGACTGGAGTTAAACCATCATGAAGAATAAAATTTCAATTGTAAAAGGAAAAATTAAAACATGTAATCATTGTCATTGATCGGAAATTAGTTGACTTTTCAAGGGGAACAAACCAACTCCCGTTCAATGAACAATAATTGATAAAAATACGTAAATACGAAAGTGTTTCTTCTTTACTCGAGTTATAAGTTAAAGCCAAACCGGCAATTCTAGTCAGGCCAAATATTTCCGCGAATAGAAGGAATTATGAACCAATGCTTAACTCAAAGGACTTATTCTTATGAAGCATTTTAGTCAATTCAATTTGGAGTAAAAATCAATTACTGTAGAGAAATTCTATTTAATTCCAGTAAACGTCCCCGACACTTTCATGTTTATGCATTTGAGTACTATATTATTTGTAGAAATTAAACATTGGAAATTATCATTATGAAATCGAATTCAAAGTAATGTTGAAATAAACGTAGAAGATTACAAATTAAGATAAATAATGCAAACTTTGTAAAAACAAATCAAAGACAATATAAAAATAATATAAAAATAATATAGAAAATAATATAAATAAGATCAGTGAATGTACATGAAGATATACGGCCACAAATGGTATTAAGTAACTTACATTCTTTCTAGTGGGGTAGTTTGCAATGTGTTCTCTTCGTGTCTGACTCAGAAGTGTAGGGTGTCCGAAAATTCTTAGCGGCAGTAGGGGCTTTGAATAATATCAGTCGGTAAGACTTGGGTGAAGTAATTTATGGTAGTGGGTGGGACTTGGAATTCTTGAGGGATGTATTTTGTCGAGTTCTTATCTGAGAGAGACTGTCTGTTAAGATTTTTTTGAAATTACTAGTGAATGGAAATTAATTAATTTCTGGCTAATTGTCGTGTCACAATGATTAAGAATTTAAGAAAGGAAAAAGGAATTTTCACTGTCCAAGAGCTGATAGACAGACTAAAGGCATGAAATATGCCCATTTTTTTAGTAACAGTATAGTAACAGTATATGTCTGAAGACAATTAGCTTTTGACAATATATGCAATTGAGTAATTACACTATATACAAATCTTCCAACTGACAGTCATCCAAGTTATACCGCCTTCTCAGGTTTAGGGACAAATTATCATATCCCTATCAGTTAACTGATTTAGAGTGAGTATTTAACGCCTCCTCTTTTAAGGCAATGGTTGATAAATTGAATGGGAATTAGATTATTTTTGAGAATTTTGATAAGGATCAAAATTTCGCGTTGTAAATCTATTGTATCTGTGCATATAGTTTAATTCGTTGTATTTGATTAATTATAGTATTGTTAATTACTTTTTTGGATATGTTAGAGTTCCAATTTATTAATTTGTTAGTATTGAAATTGAAGTTTCCTGTTTTGTCAAAAAGTAAATATTTTTGTAGTTAATGATTTAAAGATCTAGAAAGTCTATGCTATTTTGTGAATTATTAGTTTTATTAAGTGTAAGACAATTCGGATAAATCTCGGAGTGTTCAATTTTACCAAAATTATTAATTGTAATAAGGTCATCAATATATCTGTAGGTGTGTTTGTAGTAATTTAACTCTTGTGGTTGTAGATTTTTTTGGAAGTTAAATTCTTTGACAAATAAAAAGATATTACAGATCGAGGTGCTGGAATGTAAGCCCATTGGCAATCCTCTGACTTGTTTAAAAAGTTGATTTTGAAACTTGATGTAGTTATGAAAAAGTGTGCATTTTAGGTAGGTTTTCCATTTGTCAAGAGTCATGATATTGAGTATATTAGGGAAAAGTTTAGGTAGATCAAGTAGACTGGTACAGATTTCTTCTAGAGGAAGTGAGGTATATAAGTTTTCAAAATCATAGCAGTTAATGTTTTGGATGTTAATGGTTTGAATGGTATTAATGACATGAGTGTTATTATGAATGATCCAGCAATAGTTATGATTAGTGTTACAATCAGTGAAAATAAATTTACAGATTTTATTAAGTTGAATTGAAAAATAATATTCTACATTTTTCTTTTAATTATTAGTTCCATTAGCTATAAATCTAAATTTTAATGGTGTTTTATGGAATTTGGGAATCGCATAAAGATTAGTAAATCTGTTGTAGTTTGCATTGAAAGTAATATTGAGTTTCTTATGAAAGGTTTTAATCCTGTTTATTATAGATGTTTCTGTAAGGTTGGCTAATTGATAAGTAGTTGCGTTGAGAAGTTCTTTATGAATAATTTCAGCGTAGAATTGTTTTCATATAATGCTAAAGTTATTGTTGATTTATCTATTTTTGTAATAGTAAAAAGCTGTTTTAATTGATTAATATCTGATGTAAGTTGCGACCAATTCAGTGTACTTTTAAATTTGAGGTGACTGATTTCGGTGGATATGCGTTGAAAAATTTTAGCTTTCCATTTTAAGAAGGTATCTATGGGTAAATTCAGTTGATAGCTTGCTTTAACTATAAATTCGTTGATGTTGTTTTCGAAAGTCTTGTAACAGTAATTTGTAGTCATGTTTCTGACTGGTCTAAATTTTGTACCATAAATCATTAGTATTTTTAGTTGATGGTTTTGTATGATATTCAAGTTGCCAGTAATTATGTGCTGGTGTTGAGAATCTACGTAATTGCTGTAAATTGGTGTCTTACAATGTCATTCTGCAGTTTCATCTATTTCATGGTGGTTAGTGAGCAAGTTGCTTAAGGTCCTTTGATATTTAAATGCAATCATTGGTATTGTGTTAACTGCGGGGAAGTAATCTTTACAATCTCTGATGATTCTTGAGAAATGAATATTGTCAAACTGCGGATGTAGAAAATTGACTTTAAAATAAATTTTGCGTTGAGTGAGACTATTAGAGAGTCTGAAAAGACTAAAATCAAGAATCATGTCTTTGATGATTTGTATGTCGTCGTAGCTTTCTTGAATGATTTTTTTAGTTTGATAAGGAATTTATTAGTACAGGAGTGTAACCAGTTGAGAAGTTTCTTGGGAAAGTAGTGTGAGTCAAAAAAACATTTCAATTGTTTTTTCAATGCAAGTGTATCCAAAGTGGATAAAAATCTCGCATTATTTTTTATTTTGCTTCCTCTTTTTCCTCTCTGCGTTTTGTTGCTGTAGATCTTAAATTGGATGAAAATAGACTTCTTAGAAGTATCTCTATGACTATGTATATAAGTGTTAAGTCAATATGGATAAAGTGAACGTTGTTTTAGTATATAGAGAGATTCCTGAAAAATTCGTGTTTTGTGATTGGGTATTATATGTAGTATCTGAAGTTGAATAGAGTTGAAGTCATGGTGTTTAAAGTTTTCTAATTCTGCTGTATTCAGTTGTGATGGCGTACTTATTTTAATGCTATTTTTTTTTTTTTTTTTTTTTTTTTTTTTTTTTTGTGCGTTGAATTTTTTGATTTGAGCTCTATGGTTATTGATCCGAAAGTTAAGATTGTTTTTAGTCTGTCCTATATATTTAATATGTAAAGTACCGCATGTAATCATGTAAATACAGTTAAATGTTTTTCATAGAAATTGTTTTTTTGGGTTTACCTGTAGCAGGCATGGCGTTAAATTTTCAAGTTTGTCATCTAGTGGAATGACATTTAATGATTTTAATATGAGTTAAACTAGCAAGATATAAAAGTAAGCAGGCTGCTAACCTTCAATACAGTAAATTTTTTGTATAAGAAGTTTAAAACGTAAAAAAGAATGGAGATAATATATAAAGTGGGTACATTAGGTAAGAGATAAATAGCGCTAATAGCTGCTATTTAGCATATCAAATGTTGTATGATCTTAAATCCATTTAGTGTGAATACAAGTTATTACTACTTGCGCAATTGTTGCAAAGTTAGTTAATAATAATTTATTTCCTAAACAGTATTGATTAATTGATTATATTATCTCCTAAGTTTAATTAAAGTAGAATTATTTTAAAAGTGTGAATCCATACTGGTAAGTTATATTTTGAAAGATGTTTTGAAGTAATTTGAAAGTAAAATGTTAATAATGTTTTAATGGGGACTGGAGTTAAACCATCATGAAGAATAAAATTTCAATTGTAAAAGGAAAAATTAAAACATGTAATCATTGTCATTGATCGGAAATTAGTTGACTTTTCAAGGGGAACAAACCAACTCCCGTTCAATGAACAATAATTGATAAAAATACGTAAATACGAAAGTGTTTCTTCTTTACTCGAGTTATAAGTTAAAGCCAAACCGGCAATTCTAGTCAGGCCAAATATTTCCGCGAATAGAAGGAATTATGAACCAATGCTGATACTCAAAGGACTTATTCTTATGAAGCATTTTAGTCAATTCAATTTGGAGTAAAAATCAATTACTGTAGAGAAATTCTATTTAATTCCAGTAAACGTCCCCGACACTTTCATGTTTATGCATTTGAGTACTATATTATTTGTAGAAATTAAACATTGGAAATTATCATTATGAAATCGAATTCAAAGTAATGTTGAAATAAACGTAGAAGATTACAAATTAAGATAAATAATGCAAACTTTGTAAAAACAAATCAAAGACAATATAAAAATAATATAAAAATAATATAGAAAATAATATAAATAAGATCAGTGAATGTACATGAAGATATACGGCCACAAATGGTATTAAGTAACTTACATTCTTTCTAGTGGGGTAGTTTGCAATGTGTTCTCTTCGTGTCTGACTCAGAAGTGTAGGGTGTCCGAAAATTCTTAGCGGCAGTAGGGGCTTTGAATAATATCAGTCGGTAAGACTTGGGTGAAGTAATTTATGGTAGTGGGTGGGACTTGGAATTCTTGAGGGATGTATTTTGTCGAGTTCTTATCTGAGAGAGACTGTCTGTTAAGATTTTTTTGAAATTACTAGTGAATGGAAATTAATTAATTTCTGGCTAATTGTCGTGTCACAATGATTAAGAATTTAAGAAAGGAAAAAGGAATTTTCACTGTCCAAGAGCTGATAGACAGACTAAAGGCATGAAATATGCCCATTTTTTTAGTAACAGTATAGTAACAGTATATGTCTGAAGACAATTAGCTTTTGACAATATATGCAATTGAGTAATTACACTATATACAAATCTTCCAACTGACAGTCATCCAAGTTATACCGCCTTCTCAGGTTTAGGGACAAATTATCATATCCCTATCAGTTAACTGATTTAGAGTGAGTATTTAACGCCTCCTCTTTTAAGGCAATGGTTGATAAATTGAATGGGAATTAGATTATTTTTGAGAATTTTGATAAGGATCAAAATTTCGCGTTGTAAATCTATTGTATCTGTGCATATAGTTTAATTCGTTGTATTTGATTAATTATAGTATTGTTAATTACTTTTTTGGATATGTTAGAGTTCCAATTTATTAATTTGTTAGTATTGAAATTGAAGTTTCCTGTTTTGTCAAAAAGTAAATATTTTTGTAGTTAATGATTTAAAGATCTAGAAAGTCTATGCTATTTTGTGAATTATTAGTTTTATTAAGTGTAAGACAATTCGGATAAATCTCGGAGTGTTCAATTTTACCAAAATTATTAATTGTAATAAGGTCATCAATATATCTGTAGGTGTGTTTGTAGTAATTTAACTCTTGTGGTTGTAGATTTTTTTGGAAGTTAAATTCTTTGACAAATAAAAAGATATTACAGATCGAGGTGCTGGAATGTAAGCCCATTGGCAATCCTCTGACTTGTTTAAAAAGTTGATTTTGAAACTTGATGTAGTTATGAAAAAGTGTGCATTTTAGGTAGGTTTTCCATTTGTCAAGAGTCATGATATTGAGTATATTAGGGAAAAGTTTAGGTAGATCAAGTAGACTGGTACAGATTTCTTCTAGAGGAAGTGAGGTATATAAGTTTTCAAAATCATAGCAGTTAATGTTTTGGATGTTAATGGTTTGAATGGTATTAATGACATGAGTGTTATTATGAATGATCCAGCAATAGTTATGATTAGTGTTACAATCAGTGAAAATAAATTTACAGATTTTATTAAGTTGAATTGAAAAATAATATTCTACATTTTTCTTTTAATTATTAGTTCCATTAGCTATAAATCTAAATTTTAATGGTGTTTTATGGAATTTGGGAATCGCATAAAGATTAGTAAATCTGTTGTAGTTTGCATTGAAAGTAATATTGAGTTTCTTATGAAAGGTTTTAATCCTGTTTATTATAGATGTTTCTGTAAGGTTGGCTAATTGATAAGTAGTTGCGTTGAGAAGTTCTTTATGAATAATTTCAGCATAGAATTGTTTTCATATAATGCTAAAGTTATTGTTGATTTATCTATTTTTGTAATAGTAAAAAGCTGTTTTAATTGATTAATATCTGATGTAAGTTGCGACCAATTCAGTGTACTTTTAAATTTGAGGTGACTGATTTCGGTGGATATGCGTTGAAAAATTTTAGCTTTCCATTTTAAGAAGGTATCTATGGGTAAATTCAGTTGATAGCTTGCTTTAACTATAAATTCGTTGATGTTGTTTTCGAAAGTCTTGTAACAGTAATTTGTAGTCATGTTTCTGACTGGTCTAAATTTTGTACCATAAATCATTAGTGTTTTTAGTTGATGGTTTTGTATGATATTCAAGTTGCCAGTAATTATGTGCTGGTGTTGAGAATCTACGTAATTGCTGTAAATTGGTGTCTTACAATGTCATTCTGCAGTTTCATCTATTTCATGGTGGTTAGTGAGCAAGTTGCTTAAGGTCCTTTGATATTTAAATGCAATCATTGGTATTGTGTTAACTGCGGGGAAGTAATCTTTACAATCTCTGATGATTCTTGAGAAATGAATATTGTCAAACTGCGGATGTAGAAAATTGACTTTAAAATAAATTTTGCGTTGAGTGAGACTATTAGAGAGTCTGAAAAGACTAAAATCAAGAATCATGTCTTTGATGATTTGTATGTCGTCGTAGCTTTCTTGAATGATTTTTTTAGTTTGATAAGGAATTTATTAGTACAGGAGTGTAACCAGTTGAGAAGTTTCTTGGGAAAGTAGTGTGAGTCAAAAAAACATTTCAATTGTTTTTTCAATGCAAGTGTATCCAAAGTGGATAAAAATCTCGCATTATTTTTTATTTTGCTTCCTCTTTTTCCTCTCTGCGTTTTGTTGCTGTAGATCTTAAATTGGATGAAAATAGACTTCTTAGAAGTATCTCTATGACTATGTATATAAGTGTTAAGTCAATATGGATAAAGTGAACGTTGTTTTAGTATATAGAGAGATTCCTGAAAAATTCGTGTTTTGTGATTGGGTATTATATGTAGTATCTGAAGTTGAATAGAGTTGAAGTCATGGTGTTTAAAGTTTTCTAATTCTGCTGTATTCAGTTGTGATGGCGTACTTATTTTAATGCTATTTTTTTTTTTTTTTTTTTTTTTTTTTTTTTTTTTTTTTTTTTTGTGCGTTGAATTTTTTGATTTGAGCTCTATGGTTATTGATCCGAAAGTTAAGATTGTTTTTAGTCTGTCCTATATATTTAATATGTAAAGTACCGCATGTAATCATGTAAATACAGTTAAATGTTTTTCATAGAAATTGTTTTTTTGGGTTTACCTGTAGCAGGCATGGCGTTAAATTTTCAAGTTTGTCATCTAGTGGAATGACATTTAATGATTTTAATATGAGTTAAACTAGCAAGATATAAAAGTAAGCAGGCTGCTAACCTTCAATACAGTAAATTTTTTGTATAAGAAGTTTAAAACGTAAAAAAGAATGGAGATAATATATAAAGTGGGTACATTAGGTAAGAGATAAATAGCGCTAATAGCTGCTATTTAGCATATCAAATGTTGTATGATCTTAAATCCATTTAGTGTGAATACAAGTTATTACTACTTGCGCAATTGTTGCAAAGTTAGTTAATAATAATTTATTTCCTAAACAGTATTGATTAATTGATTATATTATCTCCTAAGTTTAATTAAAGTAGAATTATTTTAAAAGTGTGAATCCATACTGGTAAGTTATATTTTGAAAGATGTTTTGAAGTAAGTTGAAAGTAAAATGTTAATAATTTTTTAACGGGGGCTGGAGTTAAATCATCATGAAGAATAAAATTTCAATTGTAAAAGGAAAAATTAAAACATGTAATCATAAAAACTGTACAGAAAAGCGCCAATTGGCGAAACAGTAAACCCGTTTGGCAAACCTACAGGCTGACGGGGAGAGAAGAATTTTCCGCGGCAGTCAAGGGGAACTACTTCAACAAATGTGTGCGTCTCTGTTTCGCCGAGATATGTGAACTTGTGTACTCGCATCTGTACTGTGCTCTGAATTTCTTAAGCCGTTATAATGTACCCGGCAACTGTTACTTTTCCTTATTAAATTTGATTATTAATTGTAACATGTCTATCTTAACTAAGATTTCGGCTTTCCTAGTTAATGTTAGGGATATTTTCGTATGCACGTGTTACTCACACGTACATCATTGGTGACCCTGTCCCTCGCTCCTTCTGTTTCGATCCCTAATGACTATCTGTCTCAATCTTTGTTAAAAAACTAAAAATATGCCTTATTTTGATGCCAATGCTCTTCCTTATGACTGATAAAGGCTCCACCCTATTCATTTCCTCCTCATTTTATCGTACGGATTACACGTGGTTTATCACACTTAAGGAGGATTTACAGGTATGTGGTCAAATTTTTTTAATTATCTGTGATTGGTCTTAATTATGTTTTTGTGATATGTTTTGCTCTAAAATTATAGTTTTAATTTAATTATTGATTGTTTAAAATTGATCTTTGAGTAATATTTGTGCTCACACTTTTATTGAGATATTGAATGTCTTCGTTATTTTATTCTAAATTGATACTGTTTTGATAAGGTATAGTGCAAAACATTAAGTTTACGATTTACGATATATTTATAATTGGCAACCATGCCAGGATCGGAAGGCCAAACCAACGAGGAATCGAATATGGCGGTTCAGGAGCCACAAATCTCACACGTGGCAGTTAAAATTCCCCCTTTATGGAAAAATAATGTTAAACTTTGGTTTATTCAAGTTGAAAGTAACTTTGCTTTAGCGAAGATTAGTAGCGATAGTACAAAATACAACCACGTGGTTTCTTCGATAGACCCTGAAACTCTTTCCGCAGTATCAGATATTTTATTTAATCCCCCAGCGACGGCTAAATATGATGCCCTTAAAGCTAGGTTAATAGGAGAATTCTCAGATTCGGAAAGCGAGCAAATACGCAGACTTATTTCTGAATTGCATTTAGGGGACGACAAACCATCTCACTTATTGAGAAAAATGAGAGAATTAGGTGGAAACTGTATAACTGACGAATTTTTAAAATCATTATGGCTGCAAAGGTTACCTTCCGAGGTGCATGCCATTTTATCAATAAGTTTGGAATCCTTAGACAATTTAGCAAAAATGGCTGATAAGATAGCTGAAGTGCGCACGCCAACGAACAACAGCGTGTTCGCGGTCCAGGCAGCTTCGGCCAGTTCCCCCAGAAACCCTAACGATTCTGGTGCCCCCCTCGAGGAGCTTAAGGCCTTAAGGAGTGAAATCTCTGCCCTAAGTAAACAAGTCGAGCGACTCTCCCGCGGAAACACGAGGAATAATTTCCCCCGGGATCAACATAACAAAGCACGTAGTTTTTCGCGTGGGCATTCCCGAGAGCGTGTGAACAATTATTGTTATTTTCATTCGCGATTCGGTAGTAATGCACGAAAATGTCGAGCACCTTGTTCCTTTTCTCAGAACACTACGGCCCAGGAAAACTAGTAGTAGCGGCTATCGATCGAAATTCATCGGCAGTCGCGCATTCATGTCGTTTACATGTTTACGATAACAGATTAAATTTAAACTTTTTGATTGATTCGGGCTCGGATGTTTCATATGTGACACCGACTTCTAAGTTTAGGAAAATGCATCCTGATTCGCTTCAATTATTTGCCGCGAATAATTCCAGAATTTCTACGTATGGAACAAAATTGTTAACTGTGAGTTTAGGACTTAGACGAAACTTTTCTTGGAAGTTTTTAATCACCGATGTACCAGTGCCTATAATAGGAGCCGACTTTTTAAGGCATTTTGATCTTTTAATCGATTTAAAACGAGGTAGGCTTATCGATAATACTACGAAATTAACTCGTATTGGTTCTCTTTCCGATTCTAAAAATTATTTTTCGGTAAAGTTAATATCTGGTGATTCACCATATCACAGAATCTTGAAAGACTTTCCTAAAGTACTGAAGTTAAAATCCGATTCGTGTAGAGTAAAACATAGTACGGTTCATTACATCGAAACATACGGTCCTCCTGTGCACAGTAAACCGCGTAGGTTAAGCCCTAAGTTATACGAAGCAGTAAAAAAAGAATTTCAATTTATGATAGATCAAGGTATTTGTAGACCATCAAAATCAGCATGGTCATCACCTCTTCATGTAGTTTCTAAAAGTTCGGGCGACATACGGCCAGTAGGAGACTACCGAAAACTAAACGCGTGCACCGAACCCGACAGATACCCTATCCCGCATTTACAAGACTTTAATAATACGCTTAGCGGAAAGACAATTTTTTCAAAAATTGATATCGTTCGGGCATATCATCATATACCAGTCCATCCAGATCATATACCGAAAACTGCAGTTTGCACCCCATTTGGTCTTTCGAATTTCCGTTTTTAAATTTCGGACTGTGCGGAGCAGCTCAAACCTTTCAAAGGTTTATGAACGAAATTCTTGGAGATCTAAAATTCGCCTACGTCTACTTAGATGATATTTTGATATTTAGTCATACGGAAGATGAGCATAAATCTCACCTACGTACTGTTTTTGAAAGATTAACTTCATATGGATTGACAATTAACGCTTCGAAATGTGTTTTCGGCGTTCCGGAAATATCTTTTTAGGCCATATAATCAATAAAGATGGTACCAAGCCTCTGACGAACAAAGTGGAACCGATACTTAACTACCCACTTCCTAAAATGGTAAAAGATTTGCAGAGATTTTTAGGATTTTTAAATTTTTACCGTCGATTTTTACCCAACGTAGCCCAGAATCAAATACATTTAACTTCGTATTTAAAAGGGGCTAAGAAAAATGATAAGACAATCCTGAATTTGTCTGAGGAAGCGCGGAGTGAATTTCAAAAGTGCAAACAGCTAATCGGTAATGCTGTTCTTTTGGCACACCCGAAGAAAGATGCCCAGTTGGTTTCACAGGTTGATGCGTCAGACTTCGCGATCGGTGGAACGCTATCACAAATAGTTGATAGAAATTTACAGCCTCTCGCATTTTTCTTTCGAAAGCTTTCGCAGGCGGAAAGGAACTATAGTGCGTATGATCGAGAGCTATTGGCAGCTTATGCTGCTATTAGGCATTTTAAGCATATGTTGGAAGCACGGAACTTTTCTTTAATCACCGATCACAAACCGCTCACGTATGCATTCCGACAGCGTTTGGATAAGTGTTCACCTCGTCCGGCTAGGCAGTTAGACTTTATCTCACAATTCACCACTGAAATTCGCCATATAAAAGGTTCGGAGAATATCGCTGCCGACGTACTTTCGCGTATAGAAGCAATAAGCATGCCTAACGCTATCGACTATGAGGAAATCGCTAAAATGCAAGAAATCGACACAGAATTACAAACATTGCTTAAAGAGTCAAAAGTTCTACATCTCAAAAAAGTTACCTTACCGAATTGTAGCTTTTCGATATATTGCGATGTGTCAACAGGTAACGCCCGTCCTTACATTCCTCCGGCATTCCGTGAGAAAGTTTTTGCCACCTTGCACAATTTGTCTCACCCCGGCATTCGCGCATCAACAAAGTTAGTATGTTCACGGTTTGTTTGGTCTTCCATCCGCAAAGATTGCGCGAAATGGGCACGGCAGTGCATTCCGTGCCAGAAAGCAAAATTAAGCAGACATACTAGAACCCCGTTAATGAAGTTTCCAGACCAATCACAGAGGTTTGATCACGTCCACCTTGACCTTGTTGGTCCCCTACCTCCTTCTCAAAATAATTATTACTGTCTAACTATGATATATAGATTTACTAGATGGCCCGAAGCAGTACCCATACCAGACATAACAGCACGCACAGTAGCACAGGCTTTCTATGACCACTGGATTACTCGATTTGGTTGTCCGACTGTTATTACTACCGACCAAGGGCGACAGTTTGAAAGCGGCTTATTTCGAGCCCTTTCCCAATTATTGGGAATCAAGAGGATCAGGATGTCTCCGTACCACCCACAGGCAAACGGACTGATCGAGGAATTCCACCGTCCTTTGAAAGCTGCCTTAAAAGCGCACGATACCAGTGACTGGGTGGCTGCCCTTCCAACGCTGCTGATGGGTTTCCGCGCCGCTCTCAAAGAGGACATAGGAGCAACCACTTCTGAACTGGTGTATGGAAAGACTATCCGTCTCCCAGGAGAATTTTTCAATCCGACACCTCCGGATGCGTTCCCCAAACAGTTTGTGGAGGATTTAAAATCTCACTTTGCCAGTGTCCGCCCGACCACGACTTCTAGCCACGGTCAGCGAACATGTTTCATTCATCCACGCCTTCACAAGTCCACATATGTGTTTGTTCTACACGACGGAGTTAGAAAACCACTTCAAACTCCTTATGATGGACCATTTAATGTGCTAGAAAGACGAGATAAAACGTTTGATCTCGAAATAAAATGGACTAAGCAAACGATCTCCATAGATAGACTGACACCCGCTTTTGTAACCATGGACTCTTTTCAAGTTGCTTCCAAGAGTGTGAAAAAAACTTCGGACATTTGTATCACCCGTTCTGGACGATTAATCCGACCCCCGCATCGGTATGTCACATTTCGTTGACACTGCGGAGGGAGTATGCAGCGGCAGCGCCAAACAGGCGATACGGACTTAAAAACTGTACAGAAAAGCGCCAATTGGTGAAACAGTAAACCCGTTTGGCAAACATACAGGCTGACGGGGAGAGAAGAATTTTCCCCGGCAGTCAAGGGGAACTACTTCAACAAATGTGTGCGTCTCTGTTTCGCCGAGATATGTGGACTTGTGTACTCGCATCTGTACTGTGCTCTGAATTTCTTAAGCCGTTATAATGTACCCGGCAACTGTTACTTTTCCTTATTAAATTTGATTATTAATTGTAACATGTCTATCTTAACTAAGATTTCGGCTTTCCTAGTTAATGTTAGGGATATTTTCGTATGCACGTGTTACTCACACGTACATCAAAACCAACTCCCGTTCAATGAACAATAATTGATAAAAATACGTAAATACGAAAGTGTTTCGTCTTTACTCGAGTTATAAGTTAAAGCCAAACCGGCTCGTTCAGCTCTGTATTTGTGTTCTTATCTATTAGTAAATTTTGCATTTTAGCCTTTTAAAGGGGTATAATTATGTTGTTCTTATGTTGCGGTTACGTATTTTACAACTTTATTGCATGGGATAGCTATCGATTTATAAGCAATGTAAAAGTGATGGTAGGCGCAACGAGGCCACCATTTATTTGCATTTGAAAGAGCTAGTAGAGTTAGTGATTTAAGTCATTTGGTGCGCTAACTTCCATGTCCGTTTGCATAGGGAGACTAAGCATTAACCTTCAATACTGTATACCAAAATTTTGGTCAGTTTGCCTGTTGGCTGATTTGCTTGTTTGGATGCAGAAACTCTAATTTTAATTGTAAAAATTGTTTTTAACTGTAATAAACGTTTTATATTTTTATATATTTTACAGTTATTAATGCAGGTGTTTTAATAGTCCTTACAAAGAAGTCATGTGGTGGCCACATCATATATTTTATTGGGTGCATGTACCTAATTTAAATATACGTTCATGTTATGTAAGTGGTGAGCGAAAGTGTTTATGATTTTATGTATAAATAAAAATCGAAAGATTTGAGTAGGAGGAAAAGCGATGTGAGACCTTTAGATCGAATATAATATTCTGAAACCAATGCACTGATTTTAGAGAAAAGACAAAAGAATAGTTTAATTAAACTCCCACTTTCCTTAACTCTGTGATTGTGACCCAATAAGTAGTGAAGATAAAAGATTTCCATTCTAAGTGTCATGAATTTTTTCAGGCATGTGTATAAGTTTTAGAAGGATGTTCAGCCAACAGCATTAAGCCAAAGAATCTCTAAGCAGAAGAATGAAAGCTTCCATAGACGCAATGTAAACCTGTTTCGCCTCTGCGCCGCTGTACCGAAGAGCCACGGCTATGCAGTGAAACACCAGCGCAGGGTGAAATTTAAACAGCGCACTTCGAGGAGATAGTAAATTTTTTACTTTGAAATAACTCAAAATGTTTTATTTTCATACATTTCTGGAGTTTTCTGAGCAAAAGGATGTTAGTTGGAATTTTGGGGCGAATTATAGAATTCCTGTCCAATTTTTACTTTCAATTTAAACAGCGAGCCGTACGAAGACAAAATTTAAATGAAATAAATTTCTTAATTCTTTTCTTCTGTAAACTTAAAAAGGGGGGAAAACACATGCCATACAAAACGTAATAAATTTTTATGGATCCATAGTTAAAACTTTACAGTGAAATTTTAAAAGCAAAATTTGCAATAACTAACTGAAACAGAAAAACACATTTAAAGACAATTAAAGGCACCCCTAAATAAATTGAAAACACTGAAATACATTATAATTATCCGACAACAACTTTAAAAACAAATTACCATGAAAACGTTTAGACAATTATTTGGAATGACCATTGTGAAAACCAAGAGCAAAGTTTTCACCCAATAGCCAAAACCATTTCACTTACAGCATTACATTTAAAAAGTCTTTAAAAGAATTTCACATAGCTGAAACCAAGTACCTCTGACTACAACAACAAAGAACGTTTTCGAACAACGTGGTAAAAGATTGCTAACATGGCCGACGGCATGCCGCATTCTTTGATGCTGCTTTGTTGCCTCCTGATGTTATTTCGCACATGCGCAGTGAGGTACGGAGGGTGGATAGCTTTGGAATGGTTTGCCCCTTTAAAGTAAGCTTCAAGGATATACATAATGTGTCTCTTCGGTCTGACGGAGCCACATTTATCCCGGTGAACCTTTACTTCTTCTAGTTAGAGATTCTTTGATTAAGCAGACGCATAATTTAGCTCTATTGGTTCACCGAAGATGAAATATAAGTCACTTTCTCGTTTCCGCTCTCTAGTCATAATCTGTTGGATGAGAAAGTGACCATTGCACGAGCTACCTTAATTCCATTCCCTGAATCCCTTAGTAAGGTAAGCGCTCTGAAAACCCTACGTTGTCTCAACTTATTATATCTTGTTATTGAGGAATGTAGAGAACTGAAACGATATGTTCTATTCACTCGGTTTTCAATGTTCACAATGTCTGTTATGATGGTCGTATGAAATGTCGTCGCCTGATATGATGTCAGAATGACGTCTGATAGTATGGTTTCTTATGGAAGCATATTGTTGAGCTTAAAACTCTGTTCGAGGTATACTGGCTTTTGTGTACATGTACCTATGTACCAAATTCGTAGCCCTGAGTCTATTAGCTAACACGCAGCATGAACGAAAGAAACACACACAGAAACTTCCTTTATATTATGAGTAGAGTTATATATCAGAACATCTTTCATTGCTACATATTCAAAGAATCCTTTTAATAACATTTGTAACAATCAAGTTACTAATAATTGTTTTAGGCTTTTGTTGAATTACAACAAAGTTAATGAATACTTTTTTAACAATGCTAATAAACCATAATCATTAGAGATATCAAATCTAGTGGTGCTAAAATTTTACGTGAGGATCACATTTGCTTAAATTTGTTATTTTTACTGCTGAAAACGAATTCGGGCCATTTTTAGAAATGGGCTTCTTTTTGTTGACAGTATTATGTTACGTTTTTATACCAACACCGTTTATCGACAGCCTATTGGGCATACTTATTTGTTTTGCGATTGCCTTCATTTTGTTTCCTCGAAGAGAAGAGAAAACTCGAAAAAGTAACGATGAAAATACCATTAACCTTAATGAACACAACTATAGTGCCGGAACGAAGGTACATAATTTAGATTTCTTTGATTCATGTGCTGATATTCATGAACATAATGACGATTCCTTTGATGTGGATATAGACAATGACACCCATCTTCTCCAAATTCCTAACGAAGCTTTTGATAATAATCTTCTAAATTTGCATATCGATAGTGACACTGACCACATCGAACGTTTTGCCAAAGATTTCAATAATAATCCCACTGAAGTTTACCATATAAGTGATGGAAATCAATTGAATTACTTCCATGAAGAAGCAGAAAGGAATTTTGATTACCCAAAACCTGATAACTCAGGTAATCAAACAGGCATGAATAGCAGAATAACCATCTTCAACCAGGAAAACCCCACTTTGAATGCCTCTATTAAATCATTGGATGCTGAATGCATTGTATCGCATACCGATCTTGGAGCACAAGGGGACATCAATTTCGGCAATCTCATCAACACAAATAATGAACCAGAAATAAATAGCAAAATGGATCAAGTAGACAGATTAGAAGTGAAACCAATTCAAGAATTTCAAGAACGCCTTATTGATATCGTCGTTGATACCGTCGCTGTTATCTACGTTGATGACGAGAATACTCAACATCCTTCATCACAGCGCAGCAAGCGTTTCACAATTTCAAAATTAAGAAAAGCTTTACTGAAATATTTTCGCTTTAAAAAAATCAAAAATAAACATAACAGTTTAAAGCATCATATCAAAATCTAAGTTTACATAATTTCAATTTATGTTCGTGATACATTTGTTCGAAATGACACCAATCTAATTGACTGACTAAAAATTGTACATTGACTGACGAGAGACTGACTAACTGACGATCACACTAATTGACCAGTGACTGAATAAATATAGGACATTGACTAAATAAGAGACGATCTCATTGATTGTATAAATTTGGACATTGACTGACCAGGGACTGGTCATGTGATGATCTCCTTGACTGACTGAAAAACTGAGCTCATAAGCAGAACCTATATTTATTTAATAAAAAAGATACTAATTGGGGAGCCAAGGAAGTGGCTTAATTATGACTAAACTGTGCATTTTGCCAAAATTAAGGCTTTTAATTAAAGCTTAAGAATTATTTTTATTATATTTTTGCAATTACTGCATTTTTTACTATGTTTATATCATATTCTTTTTAAATGCTATTTTATTTTTACTTATTTGTTTATTAATATTTACTTTTATGTTTTTTGTGTTTTCTTATTGTTACTTTTTAAATTTTATATTTCTTTCTCCTTAATATTTTATTTTGCTTAGCATTAATTTTATTATTATTAATATTATTACTATTATTATCTTAATTTTGTATTTGATTTACTTATTTCTAAATTTTTGATTATATTTTTTATTACAATTTCATTTATTATTACCATTTCAAAAAAATTTAGAACTAGTTATAAAGTTTAGACTTTTATTAAAAATTAAATGTAAAATTATCACTTTTGGCCCTCAATAAAATTTTAATCATTCGTCTTGTCATCTCATTTGTATTAAAGACTTTTGTTTATTATTATTCATTTATGATTTATTATAATATTCAAAGCTTTATTCTTGAAAAACTGCATGAATCATAAAATATTGGCATTTGAGGCAAAACTTTGAGACTTAAGACTCCGCCCTAAGGGTTTCCATTTCCTCGTAATCCATAAGTATATCCAGATCCCAGAGAATGATTTTAAATAAAGAACAATTTAGTTAACAAATTCTTGTAATTTGAATTCGAATTTCATGTAACTCAGAAAATTTTCTTTAGGTAAGCGACCTCTTTAAAAGGAGATTTATTGTTATATGTTTACAATTTGTATATTTTCCCTTTCGCATTTTTATTTTTCGAGTTTGTTCAATTATAAATTCTTATTTCAATTTGGATAATTTTTAATATTGTTTTAAAACTCTTATACAAGTTTGCGAAAGAAGCGCTTTTCCGGTATGAAAAATGCAAGCTAAATTTCGTTAATCGGCCCTGTAGAATGGAAGATACAAAACTGTCACCTTCTAATTCCTTCTACAAATTAAAGTAAGAACTGTAATTGCAAAAAATTTAGGGCACCAGGTTTCAAGAAAACTCTGTAATTGTCACCCAATTTAAACCACAATAAATCAATTGAAATGATTTCTTTTTTTGGCATAGTATCTTGACAGAATAAATATGGAGCTTTTTTTTTCCAATAACGGATTGTAAAATGAATTCAGCAAAGATATTTTTCGGTATTTGTAAGTTTTTTCGTTTCAAGATGTGCGTATCTCGAATAACTCGAGAATGAGTAGTCGTAGAATGTTTTAGTATATGGGAGTGCTATAACATATAGTTGTACTCCTCGCTTTTTCGTGGCAATCGGTCACTTTAACATGTATAAATATATATATATATATATATATTTATATAATTTATTTCCTAAACCGTATTGATTAATTGATTATATTATCTCCTAAGTTTAATTAAAGTAGAATTATTTTAAAAGTGTGCATCCATACTGGTAAGTTATATTTTGAAAGATGTTTTGAAGTAATTTGAAAGCAAAATGTTAATAATGTTTTAACGGGGACTGGAGTTAAATCATCACGAAGAATAATATTACAATTGTAAAAGTAAAAATTAAAACATGTAATTATTGTCATTGATCGGAAATTAGTTGACTTTTCAAGGGGAACAAACCAACTCCCGTTCAATGATCAATAATTGATAGAAATACGTAAATATGAAAGTGTTTCGTCTTTACTCGAGTTATAAATTAAAGCCAAACCGGCAAGTTGTTACTCAAAAAACTGATTCTCATGAAGCATTTTAGTCAATTCAATTTGGAGTAAAAATCAATTACTGTAGAGAAATCTTGTAAAACTCGAGTAATCGTCCCCGACACTATCATCTTTATGTATTTTGTACTATATTATTTGTAGAAATTAAACATTGGAAATTGTCATTATGAAATCGAAATCAAAGTAAAGTTGAAATAAACATAGAAGATTATAAAAAAGATAAATAATGCAAACTTTACAAAAACAAATCAAAGAGAACATAAAAATAATATAAAAATAATATAAAAATAAAATAGAAAATAATATAAATAAGATCAGTGAATGTACATGAAGATATAAAGGCCAGAAAGGTATTAAGTAACTTACATTCTTTCTAGTGGGGGAGTTGGCAGTGTGTTCTCTTCGTGTCTGACTCAGAAGTGTAGGGTGTCCGAAAATTCTTAGCGGCAGTAGAGGCTTTGAATTATATCAGTCGGCAAGACTTGGGTGAAGAAATTTATGGTAGTGGGTGGGACTTGGAATTCTTGAGGGATGTATTTTGTGGAGTTCTTATCTGAGAGAGACCGTCTGTTAAGATTTTTTTAAAAATACTAGTGAATGGAAATTAATTAATTTCTGGCTAATTGTCGTGTCGCAATGATTAAGAATTTAAGAAAGGAAAAAGGCATTTTCGCTATCCAAGAGCTAGTAGACAGTCTAAAGGCAGGAAAAAGGCCCATTTTTTTAGTAACAGTATAGTAACAGTATATGTCTGAAGACAATTAGCTTTTTACAATATATACAATTGAGTAATTACACTATATACAAATCTTTCAACTGACAGTCATCCAACTTATACCGCCTTCTCAGGTTTAGGAATAAATTATCATATCCCTATCAGTTAAATGATTTAGAGTGAGTATTTAACGCCTGCTCTTTTAAGGCAATGGTTGATAAATTGAAAGGGAATTAGATTATTTTTGAGAATTTTGATAAGGATCAAAATTTCGCGTTGTAAATCTATTGTATCTGTGCATATAGTTTTAATTCGTTGTATTTGATAAATTATAGTATTGTTAATTACTTTTTTGGATATGTTAGAGTTCCAATTTATTAATTTGTTAGTATTGAAATTGAAGTTTCTTGTTTTGTCAAAAAGTAAAATTTTTTGTAGTTAATGATTTGAAGATCTAGAAAGTCTATGCTATTTTGTGAATTATTAGTTTTATTAAGTTTAAGACAATTCGGATAAATGTCGGAGTTTTCAATTTTACTAAAATTATTAATTGTAATAAGGTCATCAATAAATCTGTAGGTGTGTTTGTAGTAATTTAACTCTTGTGGTTGTCCACAAAGGCATCCCTACCTTTAGGCAGATAGCCCTCGTGTGCTTTGTCATAATTAAATAATCCAATCCAATCAATTTTTGTTTAGATGGTACGCGTTAGACAAAAGGTTGAAAACTGCTGTTCTAACGTTTCACACAGGGCTTAATTTCTAAGATTAGGAGAGCCGAAGCCCTACCGTAGACCCTCAGGAAAGAGGAACAAGAATAAATAAATAAATAAAATAATTAATAAAATTGTTAATCATTAAAATAATTAATGATCAAAGTGATAAATAATAAAAGAAATATATTAAAATTTATTTCTTTGGTGATTTTAAATATAACTTAATCTAATAACTTTATTATTAGATAATAATTTAATCGAATAATTTATTATTCGATTAAATATACGAGGGCTATCCAGAAAGTAGATTACGTTTTGGAATAAAAAAATAAACAAAGTATAGGAAACAAATTTTATTATATACAGATGAAAGCCACACTCAAATACTACTTTTCTACATAGTCACCATACAAATTAAGGCATTTATCGTAGCGATGTACGAGCTTGGAAATTCCTTCGTCGAAAAATTCGGCCGCCTGCGCCTTCAACCACTTCGTTACCTCTTCTTGCAGCTGTGCGTCGTCATCAAAACGCTGCATAGCCAGCCACTTCTTCATTGCTGGGAATAGGTGGAAGTCGCTCGGTGCCAGGTCGGGACTGTACGGCGGATGAGGAAACAACTCCCACTTAAAAGATTCAAGAACTTTACGAGTGACATTTGCCGTGTGGGGCCGGGCGTTGTCGTGAATCAACAAGATCTTAGAGCTCAACATTCCTCTGAGCTTGTTTTGAATTGCTCTTCTGAGTTTTTGGAGAGTTTGGCAATACCTTTGAGAGTTTATTGTAGTGCCTCTTTCCAGGAAGTCCACCAAAATTACACCTTTTCTGTCCCAAAAAACAGTCGCCATCATCTTCCTTGCCGACATTGTTTGCATGCATTTCTTGGGTTTTTGGGGAGAACTTGTGTGCCCCCACTGCATTGATTGCAATTTCGTTTCACAGTTCACATGTTTCACCCATGTTTCGTCACCAGTAACGATGCGATCGAGTAAAGAGTCACCATCCTTATGGTAAGCGTCCAAAAAGTTCAACGCTGCAGCCATTCGCTGATTTTTGTGGTCCTCTGTCAAGATTTTTGGAATCCATCTTGCACAAAACTTGTGGTAACCAAGCGTTTCGCTGATGATTTCGTGCAACAAACTTCGCGAAATTTGTGGAAAACTCAAAGAAAGTTCCATTATTGTGAAATTTCGATTTTCACGGACTTTAGCATCGACTTTTTCGAGAAGTTCGGCGGTCACTATGCTGGGTCTCCCACTTCGATCTTCGTCGTGAACATTGGTTCGGCCATTTTGAAATCTTATGACCCACTGACGCACTCCACCTTCAGTGATAATGTTGTCCCCATACACTTCACGAAGCTGCCGATAGATTTCTATCGGTTTACAGTTTTTTGCAGTCAGAAACCTTATTACTGAGCGCACCTCGCGGGATTTTCAATTAACGCAGACATTTCAAACCGTCACAGTATCTGAACGGAGCACAGCACGAACCTCTCACTAGCACGGCTAGATGCAGACTGAGCTGCGCAACGCTCTGACCCCAAGATGGCCGCGCTAGCCCCGCCCCTAGCGGACACAGACGGAAACGTAATCTACTTCCTGGATGGCCCTCGTACTATATATTAGATTATTAGTCCAAAGGGGCTTTGTCTCTGAAAGACTATTGTTTTCGTTTGCGCTTTTGTGTCGAATCACTCTGAATGCCCGCTTCACTTTTCAAACTGTAGTCACCTAATATTATCGCCCTGTATTATATTTGAAGAAATTAAATAATGAAGAATCTGCATAAATGTAAGTATGTGTTTCGCATTGTGATAAAAGAACGATACCTAGAGCCATCCAATTTTGAATGACGTAATCCTACTGCGAATATGGGCATCTGAAAGCACAGATTTGAAATTTGTTTCATTATCGATTTCATATTTTGTAAAACTTTAACGAATTTTTGATTTACAAACTCTACGATTTCAAAGCGAGCTATGGCAACGTTGTACAGAAAAAACATTTTTATCTCCAGCGCGTGAGACTGTGTCTCGGAAACAAAGATATGTTCAATTTAAAATTATTTTGCGATATTTATCTTGAACTGAATTTTATGGTTTAAGTGCAAAGAACAGGATATTAAATAAGTAAAGGTAACACACAAAATGTTTAAAAAAACGCCTCTTTGGACGTACTTTAGAATCTGAAACCTTTCAGATTTTCTTTTTTGTCTTTTTTTTTAAATTTATCTCTAATTTTAATAAATCTAATAAGTAATTTTTAATATAATTTTATTGCTTAAAATAAAATTTTCGATATCAAATTTCCACTGAAATTGTTGTTCAGTTCCATAGAAGAAGTACCGAAGCCTTCTTTTTTAGGGCTCCGGCTAGCATTATTATTTATCCTAAAAACTAAGAAGTACCGGAACCCGGTACTTAATAGCCGAATTCCGGTAATTAAGTACCAGAACCCGTGCAATTTAAGCTCTGATTTCGCAACAATATAAAGGTATGTGAGACAGCGGCCAGCCGCTACCCGACTTTTTTCGTATCCTCTAAAGAAGCGGCCTACCAGCGGCCGAGCGGTAAAGTCGCTGACACTGGTAGTTCGGTCCGAGGTTCGAATCCCGCGAACGGGCTGGCTGCATGGGTGTTTTCGTGGTTTTTACCCATGTGTAACGTGTATACGAGCCAGTTTTCCTTAGAACGTCCTCCACGAAGGTATCCCTGCCCTTAGGCAGATAGCCCTAGTGTGCTTTGCCATAATTAATTACACCACCACCACCTCTAAAGAAGCAAACAGCGTTGCCATGTATTACAACATACCTTGAAATTTGTTAGACAGTTCCAAGAATTAATGGCAAAATGCAAAAACGGCAAAAATTACGGAAAAAGAACACTCAAATCCTTGAAGAGAACAGGAAAGATAAACAATAATTATATGTACTGTACGTAATATTTGCTCTGTTTGGCCTAGAAATATCTTAAAAAGGTTGTCGAGTTATACGGAATGTCTGGATATGGGGAGTCATGTTTGCGGGATTTAATTTTAATTAGATTTATACGCATTTTCGCAATCCATTTTGTTATCACACATTTAGAACATGGGTGTCTAAAGTACGCAAATTGTGAAAGTATTTAAATTTTTATTAAAAAAATAAATGTTTGAACTCGATTCGTTGGCATTTATTTTAAAATAAAAATTTAAATAAAAACATCTTAGTATGTCATGTTGATATGCAAAGTGACATTCAACTGAAAGAAAAATTTGAAATTTTTTTTTTACTGGAGTTTTATAAAGATTACCTACCCCGCGATAAATATCCTAATTTTAACAATCATGCTTTATTAATGTCTTCACTTATATTCGTGAACAATTATTTTCAAGAATGAAGTATACAAATATAGAACAAAGATCACTGACAAACATCCTGAAAATGCATTAAGAATTGCTATCTCGTCTATTGAACCCGATATCGATTTGCTTGTTCAACAAAAGCAAATTCAACCATCTTCATTAATTCGAACTTTTTCCATTTGTATGAAATCCGAACTAAATGAAATGAAACTTTTACTAATTAATAATAACATAAATATCTAATTCAAATATTAATAAATTAATAATAAAAAGAAATTAATTTATTTTAATAAAACAACATAGAGCTAATTTTTATTTCAATTTGTTAAAAATATTGTACGTGTGGCCCAGCAAATTTTTCTTTCTTTGCAATGCGGCCTCGCAAATTTTTATCCTTTACAAAGTGGCCCTCAAACGGTCCTAGTTTAGATACCCATGATTTAGAACAAGGAAGAGAAATTGAGCCATGTGGATTTATGTGTCGTCGACATCGTACCAAAAATCAAGAATATTTAAAAATGTTTGCTTCAAGAGACTGAAAACCGAACAAGTTATCGTTCCTAGAAAAAATATCTCTTCTAATACTATCACAAAATATGCGTGTTCCCTTCTGATACAATGCGAAGCATTGAAAATAATACAAGAAATGCGTTTAAGTGAAAATAGTAAAAGTACAGATTAGGCGACTTTGGCGTGATGTTGGCGAAGTACACTGCGCAAAAACACAAAATGGGACACTTCCCGTATCTGCCGTTCTACTGAGCCGATTAACAAAATTCAAATTGCGTTTTTCATGTCTCGAAAGCGCGACTTAGGATACGTACAGTGGGTACAAAAAGTATTTGCACACATACATTTTTGTTCACAATTTATAAGAAAATGCATTAAGAAATACAAAAATTGGCATTTAAAAATAGAATAAGCTTATTTATATAAATTAATTAAAAAATACAATAATATTAATAAAAAAACATTTTTTGCAACAATATTAAAATAGCTTATGTCAAAAAAGTATTTGCACACTCAACTCAACTTTAGCAAATTTGCATTTTTATGCTATTATTTGACAGTCATCCCGCAGTAAATAACGTACGTAAGACGACTAGGTGTTGTCGAAACGTTATCAGTTGATTGTCGATTCAAATTGTAATGGCACCTAAGAAATCTGAATTGCCGATTTCGTTGCGAGAAAAAATTGTGTCTCTACGTGAAAATGGCCTAAGTTATCGAGAAATAGGTAAAAAAGTAAATGTTTGCTTCTCTACTGTTCGGTATATTATAAAACGTTATAAAGAAAGAGGATCTACATCAAATAACTTGCGCTCTGGACGCCCAAAGAAATTTTCACTGCGAATGAAGCGAAAATTCATAAGAGAAGCATCAAAAAGTCCATTTGTTAGTGCAATTACTTTAGCCAATGATGTCGCTTCAACATCTGGAGTTCAAACCTGTGCCCAAAGTGTTCGAAATGTCCTGCATGAAGCACACATTTATGGGAGATCACCAAGGAAAAAAAAACCTCTCATAACTGAACGAAATAGTCTGAAGAGACTTGAATTCGCTAAGGAATATAACAATAAGCCAATTCATTTCTGGAAAAATGTCATATTCTCCGACGAGAGTAGGTTCAATATCTTTAAATCAGATGGCAGGAAAATAATTTGGAGAAAACCTTGTACTGCTTTTCATACCCAAAATGTGTTACCTACAGTTAAACATGGAGGAGGTTATGTTATGATTTGGGGGTGCATGGCTAGCAAAGGAGTTGGTAATTTGTGTTTTATTGATGGGAATATGATAGCTCGAACCTATATTGATGTGTTGCGAGATAATTTGCCACAAAGTGCAATAAAATTGGTATCAGTAATTCGTACTATTTTCAGCAAGACAATGATCCCAAGAACACTGCCGGTATAACACGTATGTGGTTGCTTTATAATGTACCCAGAAAACTTGCCACTTCACCACAATCACCAGACTTAAATCCTTTGGAAAATTTGTGGAATTCTTTGGATTTAAAAATAAGAAAAAGGAAGATTTCAAGCAAATCTGCTCTTAAGCCCTTATTGAAGAGTGGTCGAATACTGACCCTACTGTTACAGAAAATTTAATTAAATCAATGCCAGCAAGATTACAAGCAGTAATAGATGCTAAAGGAATGCATACTAAATATTAGTTATTTGAAATTTGCTTATATATTTTATTTCTTTTGTATTCATGCAGGTGTGCAAATATTTTTTGATATGAGATATTTTAATTTTGTTACAAAAAAGCATTGTTATTTATATTATTGTAATTTTTCTGTTTGTTTCGGATGATTAAACTTATTCTGATTTGGAAATACCAATTTTTTTATTTCTTAATGCTTCTTTTTATGAATTGCAAACAAAAATGTAGGTGTGCAAATACTTTTTTTTACCCACAGTATGTTACTTCTTTCCATATTTCGATTCTACGACTCAAATGATGCCAGATTGCCAAGTTTTGTAAAAACTCGCACGGGAATTTTTAAAAAATTCGCTCTCAAAATTTTAGCTCCTCCATGTTAATTGAATTTAATATATATATTTATTAATATCTCTTTTTTATTAAACTTTTTGTATTTTTCCTTCCACATTTCGAAATTTAAGTTCATTCCAAATCAAATTCACCCATTTTTTATGATTTATTTGTTAATTTGTATTTTTAAACAAATTTTATCAATTTTTCGAAACAAATTTTGAATTCTGACCTATAAAATTTTTACCATCATCTTAAAGTAGTTGTATTTCTAAGCATATCTACGAAAATTCGAGTTTTTTTTATCCAGAATTTCCTAAGATATACGTGAATTTACACATTGGGGCGTTTTGAAATTTGGCATATTTGCTATAAGGGATAATAACGCCAAATCTCATTTACGCACTTTGTTAAAATTAGTTGAAAGTAAGAACGATGACGTTTTCCCGCTCCTGTATAATTAAAAAAAAGGAACGGAAAATAGATTGCAATAAATTAAGAAGTACTTACGTATTATCGCAACCAGGCCAAAATTCGCATAAATTGCCAAATTTGGCTACCCTACTTACGGCACCCCTACGTGTTATACGTAGTTTTGTAAAAAGAGCATGTGGAAATTCACAAAATTTTCCTGCATTTTCGTGCAAATTTTTGTAATTTATGAGAAAATAGCAGTGTACATGGATAAAGTCAACAGTGTGCGCAGTGCCATTTTTGTGCAATTCTGGGATGTTTTTTTAAGTAAAAATAAGTCGACGTGTACATGGTTATGGCGAATACGGTTTTCAATCAGTGCTAAAAGCAATAGCCAAAAGATTTCCGCCGAAAAAATAATTCTGCAACTTATTCAAATTCGAAACCGGAAGGGTTTAATTGCTATCTTATATTTTAAAACAAAATAATATAAAAAACTGTATTAAAAATTATCTGTAATTAATAAATGTACATTTTCTTTCTATTCATACTTTTTTACTCAAACTTACAAATAGCGCCAACCTGGTTGCGATAATACGTAAGTACCAATTAAGAAGTTCGCTGAGTGAATTAATCTTGGCTCAAACTGGGGGGGAAAAAAAAAAAAAAAAAAAATGCTCTAAGGTGGATTTTTGAAATTTCTCCATAAATTTTTCACCAAAAATTAGAAAATTTAATATTAACTCGTAGAATAAATTAGAAAATTTAATATTAACTCGTAGAATCGAAATATAGAGGGGAAAAAAATTGGTACGTTATTTCAGAAAAAGTCCGATTTTGTGTCAAAATGCTTATGTTAGAGCAATGCTATATATAACTCTAATACATATCCTAAGTCGCGCTTTCGAGACATGAAAAACGCAAGTTGAATTTTGTCAATCGGCCCAGTAGAACAAGGTATAAAGAACTCCCCCCCCCCCGCTTTTCGCGCAGTGTAAAAACGTATGCATGTCTGTGTATACACGCACACATACAGGCACCTACATACAGTTAGTCACGAAAGTCTGCATACAGACTAAATTTTAAATTAAAAAAACACTTAAAGCATAGAAAAATGTATTTTAATCATTGCATTTTTTTTCTTCTATTATCTAAAATTGTAAGCTTAAATAAAAAGTAAATAATATCAGTGTAATACTTTTTACATTTTTTCAAAAATATATTTTGTCAAAAAAACTCAGAAATTCCCTCCAGTTAAGTCTGCGTACACTTTAAAAAAAAAGCAAAATATAAGTTTTTTACATTACTTCAATACTTTGTAGGATATCCTTTATTCTTCAAAACAGCTTGCAGACGTCTGGGCATTGACTGAACTAGTTTTTCAGTGTCATCCGACGTAAATTTCGCCCATTCTTCCTGCAATTTACTAATTAGCTTATTTCGCGACGTAATATTGTGTTTTCGAATTCATTTCTCCAATTTTGCCCACAAATATTCGATTGGATTGAGGTCTGGTGACTGTGGTGGAGTACGCAACTGTTTTGGAGTGTGATAGAGGAGATATTCCTTCACAATTTTAGCTGTATGTTTCGGGTCGTTGTCTTGTTGGAAAATAAAGGTATTAGAAAGGTTTAAATTTCGGGCACTGTCTCGTAGATTTTTCTTCAGAATATCCAGATAAACATACTTATCCATGACTTCATCAATAATGTGAAAATTTCCTACTCCTTTCGACGACATACACCACCATACTACCACACCGCCAACTCCATGTTTGACAGTTGGATTTAAATTTCTCAGATTCAGTTCTGTTCCTGGTTTTCTCCATACAATAGGGTGGTCATTAACTTTAAATATTGTAAATTTACTTTCATCTGACCAAATTACATTGTTCCAGAAGTCCTGCGAAGAGTTTAAATATGTTTTGGCAAAAGCAATTCTTTTCTTTCTATTTGTCTCGGAAATGTATGGCTTAGACCTAGGTTTGCGTCTATGATATTTGGACTTTCGCAGCACTTTTCGTACAGTTTCAGTAGAAATTTCCTTGTTGCTAGTTAAAAAAATGTCTTTTGCAATGCTTGCAGAAGAAAGTTTAGGATTTTGTTTAATTCGTAAAAGAATTTTTCTTTCTTCTCTCTGCGTTAGCTTCTTCGGTCTCCCACATCTTGGTTTTACAGCAAGACTACCAGTGTCAAGATAGTTTTGAATAACTCTTTGCACACTAGAAAATGGTTTTCTAATGGTTTTACCAATATAACGAAGAGTTTTACCTTCAGCTCTCAATTTGATAATTAGTTGTCTCGTAACTAAAGGAATTTCTTTATTGGTTGTCATTTTCGTCAAAGAAAATAGAAATAGCAACTTCCAATCAACGTGAAATTTGCTTCGGAAGTCAATGACCTTCAAAGTGTAACCTTCTTTGCATTCTCAAGTTTGAAGTTTAAAAGTTAGATAAGAAATCCCCTGCCTCCTTCGCGTTGTACGCAAACTTTATAGGCTTTAATTCCTGGCCACTTATCTTTTAAAAATTAGTGTGCATAAATTATTAGATATGAAAATATTACAGTTAAATAATTTCAAAGTCCCTTATTGAAACTAAATATTTAAAAAATAAAACTTTAAGAAACTACCCTTTTCGCACCTTAAAATTTGGATTTGATATTACTTTTCTTGATGTACGCAGACTTTATTGACTAACTGTAAGTCCGCACATACATATACACATATAAGCACATACATAGTATGTATGCCTCTTAAAGAGGAGAATGAAATTCCGACTTTTCCAGATTTTCCAGGTGTGTTTTGAGAAAATTCCAGTCTATTCGCATAGTGCGTGTTGGCTGCGCTGAGAAGTAAATTAATTATAGTACCATTTGTAAACACAAAAGTTTGTCAATTGCATCAGAGGCATTATATAATAAAATCCTGAAAGAATTACTATTATAGCTATAATAGGAGCTGTTTTCTCCACTGAAGATTGAGATTAGAATCTGCCCGATCTGGATTAAAAAACGAGTTTTTTTGCAGACATTTTGCAGCTAAACGAAATAAATAAATCTATTTAATGATATTTTAAAATAAATTCAGGTATTTTATATTTATTTAGCAGCATACATAAACAAAAATATGTGCATTAAATTTCGTGATAGTATGTCATCATACTGCTAGATTTAGTTTCAGAATTATGCCAGAGAAATTTGCCTAAATTTGAAAGTATTGTTAACTAATAATAAATAAATTTAGAGGATTTAAACATTAAATGCTATAAATAACATTAAAATGAAGTTAATTACTTAAAAATTGAATTACCATAATCAATGATATTTTGGCGAATATAGTCAGATTAAACGATTACTATTTTTACTGACTGATTACGATTTTTTATTTTACTGCAAAATGAAAAATAAGGCATTTATTAAAATGAAAAAAAAAAAAAGTTTAAAAGATTTTGCGATAAAATCCTAGTCTTTGCTACGGCCTTGGTAGAATTTTGAAAACTGCCGCCAACACCAAAATGACCGGTTTACTGCCCAACATCTTCTTAAACAGAGACTAAGAGACAGAAAAGGGTAACTGTTGTTACTGCTCATCATAATATCACCAAATCCTGTGTGTACCGTACATGGAGGTTAGAATAAACTAAATATGTATTGTTAAGATAAAAAAAAACTTCTCTGCAACAGAAATGGCTCCGTCTCAACGTTGAGGGAAACAGCTCCGTATGCGCGAAATATCTGTCGCCGGAGCTCGCGAAATTCAAAGGTCAAGTTTATCAAGAGTACATAAAACGAATATCATTTTAAATTTCCTTTAAAGGAAAAGAAAATAATTTTTGTGCGAGTAAATTAATTAATAAATTAGCTATTTTGAGCAAAAAAAAAGTACGAAAATCCGAGTATAAATTATCACGAAAGTCTAAGAACATCGCGGAAAGGGAAATTCTGGCCGTCAGGTTCCGTCGCCAAATCCCCTTGGCATTCTTTGCCCTTGGCGAGTTTTTCCCTCCGCTTTCTACCGACACTCTAGCAAACTGATTTACATTACGTCTATGGAACCTTTCTTTCTTTACATAGACATTCTTACATTAGATCAGAGTCCATGGTACCGTATATTAGGATTAAACCGATTTTGTTGCATACGAGAATGGAAAGGTATTTTCTTCAGTTCAACATAATCTGCACAAGCGAGTCTTTAGGATTCTCGCGGTTCGAAAACTTGCTTTGCCTTTCTAAAAGACAATGCGAAAATTGGCTCTACGCCAGCTGGCCGAATGACACTCATCCGATACATAAGTCGCCAACAAAGTGATCGTTTCCAACATTGGCGCAAAACTCGCTTTTTGGAGGATCACCGTATGACATAGCAAGCCCCGGCACTGCGACCTGCATCACAGCCAGCACCACCGGCCCAGGCTCTAGCCCCAACTCCTGAGGACTGCAGCTGTACCGACACTCTCCGTTGAGTATTCCAGATCTCATCTGAGTTCGGAATCGACCACAAAACCTTACTACAAGCCTTCAGAAATGCCCTGCCTCAGCTACGGACAGTCTCCACCGGACCTGAGCGAGCATTTTTTATCTACGAGGCCTACGTTGGACTCCTCAACTAAACCAGCACGTTCAACGATCCAAATAGAGATGAAGAGCTACTGATTTCGTTCTGGAATGCCAACGGAATAAAGAACAAGATCCACGAAGTCCGGGATTTTATTAATGAGCACCACATGGACCTCTTCCTCGTACAGGATTGTACATCTGGTTGAGGGACTTAGCGCGAACATCGCGAATTATGTTATGCTACCGAAAAGATAGAGAGGTATGCATCAGTGACACTGTTCGTGCTAGTGGCGGTACTAGCATATATGTAAAACGCTCATTAAAGCATTCTAGAATACCCACGCCACCACTGGAGGCCCTAGAAGCGACAATTATTCAAATTCATATTCAAAATTCCCCCCCCCCAATAGCAGTAGCGTCCTGCTATATGCCTCCGAGACAGGGACCTGCCTTTCTCTCTGATCTCAGAAAATTAAGTGGTGTAGCAAATAACCTGATTATCGCAGGAGACTTAAATGCCCGTCATAGAAGTTGGGATTGTGTCAATGCCAACAACTATGGCGATAAACTCAAAATTTGGGCTCAGGACGCCCGTACCCAAATTATAGCGCCGAACTCACCTACCCATTACCAGTTTTCTGGGGGGTTAGGTGCTCCTTCCATTATTGATTTGGCTTTATTTAAAAATATTCCATTAGATTATTCGATCAAAGTGATTCCGGAATTGTCCTCTGACCATTATCCGGTTCACCTCACCCTTAAAACTACCAAAATCAATCAAAATTTACCGGCGCAAGTCTCGACTAACTGGGACAACTTTCGGTATGTTTTGGAAAATGGTATTCTCCCCCCCTATCAAAATTAACGATAATCAGGAGGTTGACTTAGCCATTGACAGGCTCAACCAAACCCTGGGAAGTGCGTTCACGGCTGCTTCCAAACCCAAATTCAGGCCTAATCACTATAAATTACCTGACTTCATTAAGGATAAAATCAAAATTAAAAACCGTCTTCGCAGAGATTGGCAAAACATACTTTTAGAATCCTTTCGACTACAACTGCGAAGAATCCAGAATGAGATCAAGTCTGACATTAAAAAGTACGCAGATGATAAATACTCAAATTATCTTAAGTCCTTAAAGACTTCTGACAATAGCCTTTGGGTTGCTAGCGCACGGCTTCGCAAACCTAAACATGACATTCCCCCCCTAATGAGCACGGTCAATGACCGGATGGCATTAACAGATACTGAGAAGGCTGAACGCATAGCGGACAGTCTTCAAACACAATTCTCATTAAACACTGGACTCATGTTCGATACCTGTGCAACGCACACGCATGAAGTCCAACACCAAGTTGAAGAATTTCTCTCCTCAGATACACATTCTGAGGAACCCATTACCACAACCATGACTGAGATTTCTGCAATTGTCAAAAATCTCACCCCTGCAAAAGCACCTGGCCTTGATAGGATTTCTAATCGCATGATTAAAAATTTGCCTATTAAATTCATATTTTACCTAGCAGTTTTGATTAACTCAATGCTAAGGTTAAAATATTATCCTAATAGCTGGAAGAATGCTTTAGTCATTCCTATTCTAAAACCTGGTATGGACCCAAAGTCCCTCAAAATTACAGACCGATCAGCCTCCTGTCTTCACTTAGTAAAATCTACGAAGCTATACTGCTTAGATACCTGAATGATTTCTGCCGAAACCGAAATATTATTATTCCTCAACAATTCGGTTTTCGCGCAAAACACTCAACTCAGACCCAGCTACTGAGGGTAGTAGAAATCATTCACACAGGATCTCGCAGTGGAAAGCCTACAACTATAGTCTATTTAGACGTAGCAAAGGCTTTCGACAGGTGTTGGCATATCGGAATTTTATTCAAGCTCATGCGACTTGAAATTTCGGCTGATTTCGTGCACATAATGCACTCTTACCTCAATAATCGTACCTTTTCTGTCAAAGTTAAATATTCTGTTTCTTCTCCTCGGCCTATCCTGGCGGGGGTGCCTCAGGGAGGAATTCTTAGCGCTACGCTCTTCAACTTGTATGTAAATGACATACCACAATCACCAAGTGTCGATCTAGCCCTTTGTGCGGACGACACAGCCATCATTTCTCAGCAGCCAACACTTAACGCCACTCTCAATCACCTTCAACTTTATTTAACAGACTTGGAGTCCTGGCTCATTACCTGGAAAATCAAAATTAACGTCGCAAAAAGTGCCGCCACCGTTTTCTTTTCCAGAAAGAGGAACGTCCATAGTCAACTCCAACCACTCAGGTTATTTGAAGAGGAGATACCCTGGGTGGATTCCTATAAATATCTGGGAGTTTATCTAGATGCGAAGCTGCTCTGGAGTACCCATATCAACTATACAATAGCCAAAGCAAGAACTGTCAGAACCCAACTAATGTCACTTATCAACCGAACCAGCAACCTCTCTCTCAGCAACAAGATCCTCCTTTATCGCAGTACCATCCTTCCCATCCTCACCTATGCAGCTATCATCTGGTCAACCGCAGCCAACAGCCACCTAAAGAAACTCCAAGTATTCCAGAGCGTCACGCTTCGCATACTCACCAATGCTCATTATTTCGTCCGGAATGAAGTGCTCCATAACGATCTCAAAATTTTACCCCTAGATGCCTTTTTTCGGCAAAATTCGGCCAAGTTTTTCAATAGACTTTCTCAGATTGAAAACCCAGTCTTGCATTCACTTCCTGCCTATAATCCAGCAGAGCCCAGCTCTGCTAAGCGACCTAAGAGCGTTCTTGATAGAACATTTAACATCTTTCCTAGGAAGCCAAAGCGGAGGTGCTTGCTTGACTAGGAATTCTTTCTAATCTTAAACTTTAAACTTTAACCAGCACTTCACGGGCCTAACCCGGCGACCCTTAACTAACTCTCCTTTTTACATCACTGCCCGCCGGATCTAATCTGGCCTCGTTCATCGCGACCTACACCTGTACCACTAAACATGACCTCCCCCCATTTATCAGGACCTCACCTTTTCATTTTTCACGGACCAGACTTATAGCATTAAAGTTAACTTTAAAAATAAGCAATATTAAACATCAACTTATTAAACTAATTTAACTTCTAGTAAAATTTCGTTAAATTTGAGACTTAAATAATCCTGCAATAAATTATCTTTAATTTAATCATTCCTGCAGACCACCTTTTACTTAAATTTAAGTTCCAATTCCTTATTTTTTCACAGGTATTACAAGCTTGCATTTCATCACTTCACGACCCTTTTCCATAATTAAATTTAATATAATTTCTCTTTTTAATCCTTCCTTTATTTTCCCTGCTTTCCTTCTTTTGCTCAATACCAGTCTTTTTAAATCCTCTTCTAAAAATTTCTCCGTCTTTTTCGCAGTTAACTTTCTTCACGGTTCTCTTCCGCTCGAAAAGTTGCTCCCATTCTCTACTCGCCACGGGCGGTCGGAGAACTTTTCGCCTTCCTGAATAGGCTATCCCCTCCCTCCTCTTCGCATGGAGGTAGGAAGTTCCTTTCCTACCTCCATGCCTCTTCGCTCCTTCTTCCCTGGATTCCAGTTTAGTCGCAAGACTCTTCCCCCCCCCCCCGCTCATCCCCAAGGCATCAGCCATCACTGCGGCTGTCCGTATTACCTAATATTACCTTTCCCAAGCCCTGGAACAACATGTTTCCCGGCTGTTCTCTTCCAACCTTTCCGATTCCATTAATGCAATGCGTTCTGGAATTCGCCTCAATCAACACCTCTCTCTCTTTCAATCTTGGATTACAAGTTGAAAGCAGAGAGAATTACTCGTCCCTTGCGCGGACTCCTTATTCATTTCTTTCATAGTAAACCCTTAACGGTTTGTTCATTTTTCTTCAGCCATTGCTTTTTCTTATTCAACTCAGTTTTCCTTATCGAAGTTGTGGAGGTAATTGCATTAAGTTGCGAAGGTACTCCGGAAGTCAAACGCCTTGGGCCTTGGGCCGTATGACATTCCCTGACTTTTCCCGATTTTGACTAAAATATTTAAATTCCCTGACTTTCCCCCGACTTTTTTGGTCAATTTTCGAATGCCCTGACTTTTTCCGGTTTTCCCGATTTTGCAGGTAGCGTGGCAACTCTAACATATATACGTCCATACATACATACATACATAGTATGTATGGACGTATATATGTTACATACACACACATACATTTCTGAATACATACATTTCTTACATGCATACATACACACACATACATACATTTCTGAATCCAGTCCCGATAACAGAAGAGTGCCGTTATTGTTTGATATTTTAACACTTTTATCAGTATTTTTAATTAATATTCCTGTACACCTGAAAAAAAAAATTCTCAGAATTTAAAATTTGAGTTTCCCTTGAAGATTTACTACGCTGGAAGAGCATAATCTGCAGAAAACTCTGGTCAGTGATGGTATCAGCGGAAAACTAGTGATGCACCTCCTTTTACGTCAGAAGCAGCGAATCTTCTGTAAAAACTAACTACGTCGGGAAAAACAAAGCTTATGTGGGTCCAAGCTTTGTGTTTCCCAACCTCGGAAGTGAATAATTTATGAGGTGGGGTGAATTTCTCTTTCGGTCAAGAAGAGCAATTTTAACTAAGGATAAGAAACAACTGCAGGATAAAAAATACAGTAAGACCCCGCTTAACGCGGGGGATACGTTCCATCAAAGTAGAGCGTAATGCGAAACAACGCTAAACGAGGCTATCTTTACATGTAAATATTGGGGTTAGGGGAAGATGGCTAGGAAATTGGTTAGGTATTAAATTTAAAAAGTATGTTTTTTTTTAATAAAAATAAAACCAAACATTTATTTCTTAAAGCCCAAATTAATACCACATTATTATTTCTTGCAAAAATAAAAACAAAATATAAATAACAAAACGAATATTCTTAAAAAAAAACAAATAAAATTCTCAGTCAGTCATATTTAGTTAGCCTTCCGCGTTTTCAGTGTTCTGCCTTTTTGTGACAAAAGCATCTAATGTTGTTTGCTTTTTTCTTTTGCGTTGTTCTCTTAAAAGTTCTTCATAAACGGATAGAGCATCTCTAACACCACGCCTTACTTTTGAGCTCCTGTCAAAATTCGGATCATTTTCAATGAATTGATCCATTATTTCAGTTATGGTAGACAAACTCCTTTTTACAAACGCCATCGAAAGTTCTTTTTGCTCTTCTTCTGAATCACTGCTGTCAACATTTTTGTTTTCTTCTTGTGCAGTTAATTCCTTGAGCTCATCATTAGAAAGACTAGCCGCTGCTTCTTGAATTATTTCTACGACATCTTCCACATTTACCCCTTCAAAACCGGTTTGCTTCGTTAATTTCACTATCTCTTCCACTATTTCATCCACATCGACAGAGTGTCCAACGTCATCGCTCTTACTTAAATCCGGCCAAATATTCTTCCATACTCCTTTCAAAGATCTTTCTGTTACCTCATTCCAAGAAAGGCCTATGTTTTCTACAGCATCCACGATGTTGTAGTTTTTCCAAAATTCTCTTATGGACTGGTTCTCTTCTCCGTCTGTTTTTTCAAACATTTGCTTAAAGGTTCGCCGCAAGTAATAAGCCTTAAAATTTGATATAACGCCTTGGTCCATTGGTTGAATTAAGGCAGTTGTGTTAGGCGGCAAGAAAACCACTTCGACTGGAATGCATGTTGTTAAGTCTGATAAATTTGTTGGGTGGCTTGGAGCATTATCAATTAACAGAAGTGCTTTTTGTTCAAGTTTTTTAATTTTGCAATAACGTTTAACAGACGGGCAGAAATGTTCAGTGAACCAATCCTGGAAAATTTTCGCAGTTATCCATGATTTTTTATTAGACTCCCAAATTACAAGTAAAGTTGATTTAGATATGCCTTTCATCGCTCTTGGGTTTTATGAATGGTAAATTAGTAATGGTTTTAATTTAAAATCTCCGCTTGCGTTACCACCTAGTAGAAGGGTTAAGCGATCTTTTGCAGCTTTAAATCCTGGTGCCCGTTTCTCTTCACGGGATAGAAATGTTCGTTTCGGCATTCTTTTCCAAAACAAGCCTGTTTCATCAACATTAAAAACCAATTCTGGAGGATAGTTTCCTTCTTCAATTATTTTTTTTTTAATATCGCTGGAAATTCAGCCGCCGCTTTTGTATCACCACTTGCTGCTTCTCCTGTAATCTTTATGTTGTGAAGGTTATTTCGATGTTTAAATTTATTAAACCATCTTCGACTAGCAACGAAAGTTTCACTTTTGTCAATTGTCTCAGCCTGAATGTAATAAAAAATTCTTCTAGCTTTTTCCATTATGATAGATTGGCTTAATGGCATATTGCGGTCAATTTCGTCGTCAATCCATATAAACAGTCGTTTTTCCATTTCCTCTATGATATTATTTCTAGAACGGGTAATTTTAGTTGCAGAGCTTGACGTAGTTGCAGTTGCCGATGACAGTATTTTTTCTTTATTCTTCATGATGGTCCTTATTGTTGAAGTTGGCAAATTCAATGAAGCACTAATTAGAGTTTGACGTTCACCAGAATCTAATCTTCTAATCACTTCCATTTTAGTTTTGAGTGAAATGCTTTTTCTGGTTGCTTTCTTTTCTTTTTCATTATCACCCATAGTAAAAAACTAAAGATCAAAATATTTGACACTGTAATATAGTATTAAATATGTAAATTAATACTTACAATAATGTCAACAAATGTTTTCAATAATAAAAATATGTCTGTACAATACCGCACCAAACAAGAAATACAAGTACACTCTTTCGGATATGTATTTGAAACCTATCGCTGCATAATATTTCGGGGAATCCCCTTATGCTGCGAGCGATTTCGTGGAATCCCCGGGTTGAAATAAAAGAGCGCTAAACCGAAACAGCGCTAAACGAAACAGCGTTAAGCGGGGTCTTACTGTGTATATATATATATATATATATATATATTTTATTTTTTATTTTTTCTTTTCTTTCCCTGTACAACGTTGCCATTGCTCGCTTTGAAATCGTAGAGTTTGTTAATCAAATTCGTAAAAGTTTTACAAAATATGAAATCGATAATGAAACAAATTTCAAATCTGGGCTTTCAGATGTCCATATTCGCAGTAGGATTACGTCATTCAAACTGGATGGCCCTAGGTCTCGTTGTTTTATCACAATGCGAAAAACATACTTATATTTATGCAGATTCTTCATTATTTAGTTTCTTCAAATATAATGCAGGTCTCTAACATTTGGTGGCAACAGTTTGAAAAGTGAAACGGACATTTATAGTTATCCAACGCAAAATCGCAAAGCGAAAACAATAGTTCTTCAGGGACAAAGCCCCTATGGGCTAATTGTCTCCAGCGCGCGAGACTGTATATCGGAAATTCTAAAGATAGGCTCATTTTAAAAATTATTTTGCGATAGTGCCGTTGAATTGAATTTTATGGTTAAGTGCGAAGAATATGATATTTAATAAATAAAGGTAACACACAAAACGTTAAAAAAAAACGGCTGTGTGGCCGTAATGTAAAATCTGAATTTTTTATTACAGTCTCTCTTTCTTACGGAATTAAAAATCTGATGTGTACACCATGACTTCCTTGTATTGGAATATTAAATTATACGCATTTTTTCTTGCATTTCATTTAAACTTATTGGATTGAATTAAATCTACTTCGCCGACAGCGCATAAACCACAATAGAATAAATGCATTCTTTAAAATTAACTCTAGTATTTGTTTACCATAGCGACACTCTGGCGCTAGGTTCACTTAACAGTATTAATAATTATATAACAGTTAACTTATATAATAATTTTATAACGGAAACTAAGTTAACTGTTATATAATCCAATAATTATATAACAGTTAACTCATATATTTCGTTCATATTATAACTCATAATGCACAAAATTTATATCATTTAAAGAATAGAATTATCTAATCGTTGCCACATGTTCTATTCAAATACTATAATAAAGCTAGAATGATGTATAAAAGAAATTAAGCAAAAAAAAAAAAAAAAAAAAAGAAATAGTTTTTCACAGACGATTGAGTGTTTCTCATTTAATTAATTCAGTTCTCACTTCGCGAGAAGGCAAAAATACATAAAAACTCAAAATATCTATATTAAAAATTACGAAGTAAATTTTAAACGCTTATTTCCTCGAAAAATTCCAGAAAGGATTAAGCATGATTTAAATAATAAATGAAGGCGTTATCTTTGTTGTTGCGAAGCTAAGTTTCTCTAGATTGGCAACAAATCCACTAGTCTCCTGTTTCAAATGTAAACATCAAATGGTCGCCATTAAAAAAAGCTTAGCGGCAATTAAATAACTTTAAAATTGCTGATAATTCTAAAAATATTGCACACAGATTTACTAAAGGCATAAAATCCTTAACCGGAAGATAAAAACAACATAATTCAATTATTTTTAAAGCAAAAAATGTACAATTTACAAACATATAAGAGTAAAGAAACTGAGATTACTGAGCCGGGTAACATAGTGGATATATATATAAATATACGTTTGGTGCGGCCGATTGCACCAAAATACGAGGTGCACATCTAAATGTTATAGCAGTCCTATATACAAGATTTCAACGTTCTGAGGCTACTCGTTTTTGAGTTATGCGAGATACGTACGTACGCATGCACGTACGTACATACGTTCGTACAGACGCGACGAAAAATTCTCTTCAGAATTAATTTTAAAGCAGTTTTATAATTTTTTTGAAGGAAAAGAGTATTTTATTCTGTCCTCACGTACAGATATCGCGCAAAAACATCGTTAAATTGCATTCGATAGCGGTCAAAATGGATATTTTCGTTGAAATATGCTGCCTGAAACTTTTCGCGATTACAATACTTCCTTTTTACTTCGTACAAGGAAGTAAAAAGGGCTTGCAAAAAATTCTTACACAGTATTTTATTATTAATACTCTAACATGTTTTACTTCATCAGAAGCATTTAAGCCTTATACATTGACGAGAGAATATAGCCTCTGAACATAAACAACGTGTTCCAAAATTGTATTTCTAGAACTTTTTTTTGTTTTTCACTCCAGTCTGATAAAGGAAATGGCAATTTGTTATCATTATATTCCTAAAATATTTTCTAAATTTATTAGTTCTTGAGAATAAATAACGCTAAGTGCGGTGATTTTAATGAACTAAACAATTACATTCTGCTTGACATCATCCTTTTTAACGGAGCTTTTACCTTATAAAACTATTTGAAAATCTGTAGCATCAATAACGTTTAACTTTTTAAATTACAATTTATTGTTTTTAGATAAGATAAATGTAAACGATTTCGTAAAAGGAAAACAGAATTTCCAAGTAAGAGTGATTATTACTCCTGATTTTATTTCTAGGAATCAGGCAAACAAAAATATTTATGGGAAAAAAGATGTTTTTTTTAATTATAAATCTGAAAGCTTTTAGATTTTACATTACGCCCTAAGGTGCGCTTTTTTAAAGTTTTGTGTGTCACCGTTATTTATTAAATAAATTTTCTTCGCACTTAAACCATAAATTCAACAACAATAACGCAAAATAATTTTAAAATGAGCATATCTTTAGAATTTCCGATACACAGTCTCGCGCGCTGGAGATGAAAGTGCTCCCCCCTCTCCCTATAGTGTTGCCATTGCTCGCTTTGAAATCGTTCAGTTATTAATCAAAAATTCGTTAAAGTGTTGTAAAATATGAAATCGATAATAAAATGAATTTTAAATCCCAAATTAGGGCTTCTAGATGCCCATATTCGAGGGAGGATTACGTTATTCAAAATTAGATGGCTCTAGGTACCGTTGTTTGAAGACAGAGCGAGAAACATACACACATTTATGTAAATTCTTTATTATATAATTTATTTAAATGTAACGCAGGGTGATAATATTTGGTGCCAAAAATTTGAAAAGTCAAACGAACATTTAAAGTTTTCGACGCAAAATGCCAAACGAAATTAATAGCCCTTCTGGGCTAACGCCCTTTGGGCTCAAAAAAAAAAAAAAAAAAAAAAAAAAAAAAAAAAAAAAAAAAAAAAAAACAGATTTTTATATTACGTCCAGAGGGGCGTTTTTTAACGTTTTGTGTGTTACCTTTATTCTTTATTAAATATCATGTTCTTACTTAAACCATAAAAATCTGTTCAATAGCAGTATCACAAAATGTTTTAAAGAGCATATTGTTGGAATTTCCGATAGACAGTCTCGTGCGCTGGAATTTTTTTTTTTTTTTTTTTTTTTTTTTTTTTTTTTTTTTTTAATAGTTTTCAGTTATGTGATTATAGTTTAGATTTCTATCATAAATTATTTGAGATAGACCGAGTTCTTCTCTTAAAAAATTAACTTTTCTCAAATGCGAATTAAATGAAAAAAAAAAATCATCTGAATTGTAAAGAGCGATTAACGATTTTCAAGAAGTAAAGCTGGGATATTACAGCCACAAACACTTGTATGAATATAATAAACATGATCTTAATGCAAATTTTTGCAGAAAATTTCGCTGAATAAAATTTGTTTAAAGACATATACCATTAATTTCATGTTCAATAGACTAGCCTGTTCAAATTCATCGAATTTCTAAACCTAATTTACGTAGAAGGAAAGATTTATTTGCAGAAGTAAAAAGATAATAAAAATAATATCTATCTGTAGTTTAGAACAGTGTTTCTCTACTAGATTTACTCCAAAGACCGGTAAAATATTTCGGTACGTTCTAGCGGACCGGTAAGTTTAATAATTCGACCCATTGGCACAATTTTTGGACACATAGCTGGATATTTCACGGACGGCAAATATTTTTTTGCGGACCGGCGGTTGAGAAACATTGGTTTAGAACACATTTTGTGTCTTGTGCTAATTAACATACGATGTCATTCTTTTTTTTCCTTTTGTAGTATGAAGTATATTAGCAACTGGGTGCGTAATCTAGAGGTCCAGGTTCGAGTCCCGGCGACGGCAGTGGCGGGAGACATCTGTCACCGGGCGCAGCAACGAGGGAGCGCCAAATTGATGTTACCGAATTTTAAAATGAAATGTTTTCCATTCTTGCACACAGAAATGGGCGCAAAATCTTCAGTTGTCCCCGAGCGCTCAAAACCTTAGCTACGTCTCCGGGAGAGGGCACTGCTCATTTTTCATGTCTCCTTCAAAAATCCCAAGAACTCTACACCGTTATGCAGCGAATATACCTAAAAATTAAAAAATGCAATTTGAAATTACAGGTGCCTGTTATGCGCGGGAATATGGTATGTATTCCTGGTAAAAAGGGAGTAAAACAAATATGTACACTGGGAAAAAAAAAGAGACAGTTCTAAAGCTCCCATTTCTATCTAATATATATCATAAGTCGCACTTTCGAGACATGAAAAATACAGTTTGAATTTCGTCAATAGGCCCAGTAGAATGGGAGATTTAGAATTGTCCTTGTATTTTTATTTATTTATTTATTTGCGCAGTGTACAAAGGGACCAAAATAAGCAAATTTTATAATAGAATACGCTCGCGGAAATCGCGCGCTAAGGTGGTACAGGACTCTTTTTAATCGGTAGATAGAGCATTTTGCTGGCGTAAATCCTGAACTCCATGCGCATATCGAGCCAGTTTACCTTACAATATCCTCAATGAAGGCATCTCTCCCCTTGGACAAGTGCGCTTTACCATATTTATAACCTAACCTGTAGAGACATTAGGCATTTCTTGGAAGCCGGAGAGATAAAAAATGAGCAATCGCCTTCGCCGGGAATCGAACCAGGACCTCTGGAATACCGGCCCAGCGTGCAGAACCACTACACCACGAAGGCAAGCTAGGAAGCTGGGAGAAATACCTTATACACTCCCTTTTTAAGGGCGACTGGGGTTTTTGGAGGGCCCAATCGCCAAATCCTGGGTGTGGAGAATCCTCATCCAACACCCTTTTAGTTCCGGCGCCACTGTAGAAACATTAGGCATTTTTGGAAGCAGGCAAGATGAAAAATGAGCAATGCCTTCGCCGGGAATCGAACCACAGACGTCTGGAATACCGGCCCAGCGTGCAGAACCACTACACCACGAAGGCACGCTAGGAAGGCGGGAGAAATACCTTATAAATGTAAAATTTTCATTTGAAGTTCAATATGGGGTTTTTTTTCCATACCTCACACCATTCGATTTCTATCACTCCCAAAAATGCTGACTTCATTTTTACCTACAAATATCATAGGGTTTTACTTACATAGAAGCTTATGTTAACTCAATGTGAAAAGCTTCACTTGTAAGACAATAACAAACTTGTAAGACCTATCCCAGATCCTATTATAATGACAATAAGTTATCGCTCCAGCTTGAATTCAAATGACAGAAATTTTTTTAAGGTTTCTTAAAAAGGTCTTTTTTAAAGTTTTTTTTTTTTTTTTTTTTTAAGGCAATAACGTTTTTATTGAACTGTTGAAATTAACAGGAGGCACTGCTTGTGTACAGATGAAACTCTACCACCTCCGGTACTTAAAATAACATAGAACTGAGCGTTTAAATTCAAGTAAAGAAGGCTGATACTACACACAAAATAGTTCACTTAAGTAAATAACGGCGCGCTTTTTCAAAAATCGGCTAGCAAAATATCTAAAGCCGGATTAAATTCTGGCAGAGCTGGCGATAATATGTAACTGTAAGCGAGCTCTAATTCTGAAACATTCAAAACATCAACTTAAATAACATCAAGTTTCATTTTGATAAAGATTAATAGTAAAATTTGAAATCATAACCGGTTAATTTTACCATAAAATCCTACAATTTGACTGAATACGAAGAACCTTGAAGGTTTTCAAAACATCTTAACGAAGTGTAAATTTGCCTTTCAATTCGCTTCAACGAGAAATGGTTATTTCAAGTTATTTGGTCATGAAAATTATTTTTTCTTAAAATAGGCCCAACGGTTTCTTAATTAGCGGATTTTCTAAATATTCGTTCAGTTTAACTGCTATCGTTTTAAAAGATTACTAATATTATTTTTAATGATCCAGCTTCCACGGCTATTGAAATGCCTTGGACGCTTTGTTCGCAATTTATTTTTTTAAAAAAAATTTCTGCTGTATTTCGAAGTAAATATTTTGAATTAGTAGATTTCATGCACGCTTACTTTACACTTATTTTTCTCTTCAATTTTCCACGATTATAAAAAGCAAGTTGTATATTTTCTCTCGTCAAAAAAATATCTCAGAATTTTTTCGACGCATTTTAACAAAGAAAAACTAGAACCTTATATTTTCAAAAGTTTAAAATTCTTCCAGCTGTTTTACAAGAAAAGCCTATCAGAACTGGTTCTTTCTCATACCTATTACCGTATTGTTCCAAGACATTTTTAACTTTAATTTTCCAACGATAAAATAAATAAAATAAACAAAATACTTAAATACACAAAATAACTAATTCCTTTATTAGTTTTATTTAATTTCATCCTTTATTAGTTTTATCAATTTCATCGTAAAAGATTTAATACAGTATTACCTACAAAAAACATTTTTTTAAATAATAGTTGAATTTTTAATTACTAAATGTCCTGTACCCACTTACCTTTCTCTTTTTTTATTTAAAAGGGCTATTGGTCTCGAAAAGAGATTTTGCGTCGTTTCTATTTATTTCGAGTCTGTTCCCGTTCGCAAACGTGACATTCTTATTTCATATTTAATCTATCTATTATTCATGAACAAACTAAACTGTTTAAGAGAAATATTATTTTCCTCCCTTTTTAATCCGACTTATTTAAAAAAATAAGCATATTTCGTTCATGATATATATAATAAAAAACATTCAGTACTTTTATAGAATTACTTTCCACACCTTGTCATTTTTTAAATATAGAGAAGATACATAACGTCCCCATGTTATCCATGGACATCTCGATCGATAATTCCTACTGTTAAAAAATATTAACTTTAAAATAGTCCATCTGGGCAATCATTAAAATCTGAACTTTTTTTTTATTTTTTTTTTTACTTACTCTATTCAAACGCGCTTATTCCTACAGATAAACACATTTTTAGCCCAAAGGGCGTTAGCCAAGAAGGGTTGTTAGTTTCGTTTTTATATTTTGCGTTTATTCACTATAAACGGCGAATCACTTTTTATATTGTTCCCACCAAATATTAGAGCCCTGTATTATATTTAAAGAAATTAAATAGTGAAGAATCTGCATAAATGTATGCTTGTTTCTCGCATTGTGATAAAACAACGGTACGTAGTGCCATCCAATTTTGAATAACGCACGTCTCCATCCGAATATAGGCAACTGGAAGCCCAAATTGGGAATCTGGAATTTGCTTTATTATCTGTTTCATATTTTGTAAAACATTTATGAGTTTTTTGATTAAGAAACTCAACGATTTCAAAGCGAGAATTGGCAACAACAACAAAACAAAACAAAAAAAAAAAAAAAAACACTCCAGCACACGAGACTGTGTTTTGGAAATTCTAAAAATATGCTGATTTTAAAATTATTTTGGATATTGCTGTTGAACTGAATTTTATGGTTTAAGTGCGAAGAACACGATATTTAATAAATAAAGGCAACACACAAAATGTTAAAAAAACGCCCCTTAAATTACTTAAAAGTTGCATCTGCATGTGTGGAAGAGTGAATCATGAGAAAAGAAGTGAAATATTTGTTTATATTTGGTGAAAAATCGTCCACTGCAGCAACTATGCTTTAAATGAGAAGAGTGAAAACGCGAAAAATTATCACTATGATTGTATCGTTGACAGTTGTACCGCTGGGTAGGCCCAGGTTTAGATTTGTATTTAATAATGCGGGTCCGCATTATTAAATACAAATCTAAACCTGGGCCTACCCAGTGTTATAACTGTCAACGATACAATCATACACAGCGAGCGTGTCATAATACACCTCGCTGTGTTCAGGCGCGGCAGGAATCATATGGTACTATAGTGTCTGTTCTTGGTAAGATGTGCTGAAAATCACAGATCCCATCTCTGCTCTTTTAAGGGCACCCAAAATTATAATGCAAAGTGTATCCTATGCCTGGGACCGCACCTAGCATCCTCTATCTCTTGCCCACGCAGACCAGGAAATCTAAATAGTAACGATAACCACAATGAAGAAATAAAAAAATATTAAATATTCTGAAATGGAAAATATTCAAAGCAATGCTACCTCAGAAAACTCTCAAAAAAGTTATGACAGGTCACGTGATACTGCTAACCAATCTGAAAACACTAACTCATATGCAACTGAAGTTTAAAATAAAATAAATCCCATCAAAAATTCCAATTCTAATGCCAAAAAGGAACAATCCCGAGAAAAAATATAAATAACAGGCATGAACGTACAGGGGAAAACCTAGACAAATTCATAGCTTTCATGGCTTCAATATATGATCTTTATGATGACTTCTGTAATGCTAAATTTGTCACTGACAAAATGACTGTAGGATTTGAAGCACTCAGGATCTACAAAAATATCAATAATGACTAATACAAACAATTTCCAAAATTATTCAAATTTTATTAGACTAAACTACACCAAGATAATTTTCTACAATTGTGATGGTTTACTAAGGCAGCATTTACAAAATACTAAATTTTTGTTTGAAAACAACCTAGATATGATGTTACTCAATGAAACATCTCAAGCCCAATAAAAAATTCAAAGTTGCAAATTATGGAGTCTATAGAAATGATAAAATGCACAAAAGTGGAGGAGGTACAGCTATCATTGTAAAAAATTCTGTCAAACATACTGAATATCTTCTGCCAAATTTTTCTACAATAGAAGCTTGTGCCTGCCTAATCTAAAGCAATAATTATACTCCATATCTAATTGTTTCAGTGCACAAACCACCTCAAAAAATTATCAATACTGCCGAAATTGACCATATCTCCAACTTGGGATACCCTATCATCATTGCAGGTGATCTAAATTGCAAACACCCAGCATGGCACTCCAGACTTACTAACAGTAATGGAGTTAGATTGTATAATTATATGCAAAACTCTCCTATCAATATTCTAGCTACCACAGAGCCAACACACATTTCGGCTAATAATAACCACATCTCTTATGTTATAGACATACTTATTACCTGCAATATCCCTCAAATTCCAGACCTTATCAATATCACAGACCTGGACTCTGATCATAATCCCATTATGTTCATTTTGAATAATATTAAGCATTATATGCCCCCACAGCCTACTCAAGTAAACTCGACTGACTTTAAATATACTAGTTTAATATCTTATACAACAATATCTCTGCTGCAGCTAAAACGACTACTCCAGACTTAATAGAAGAAGCAACTACTAAATTTAACAATAAAATTCTGGATGCCATCAATAAAGCAACTAGAAATTCATCCAAAAAAGACTACTCCCTTCCTATCAATATTGTAGAAGAAATTAGAAACAAGAACAGATTAAGGAAGATCTGGCAGAGAACTAGAGACCAGAGAGATCATAATAATTATAAAAGATGTGACTACGCAGTCAAAAAATTATGCTTTGAATTTAAAAAAGACAGCTGGAACGACTCTGTAGAAAACTTATCTCATACAGATCATTCTATCTTTGAATTTAAAAAAGACAGCTGGAACGACTCTGTAGAAAACTTATCTCATACAGATCATTCTATTTGAAAATTAGCCAGAAAACTAAGAAATACCAACCAGAAAATTGGACCTATTGAGAACAACAACACAGTTATTTATCATCCTGTAGATATTGCCAATGAATTTGCAGATGTCTATGAAGAACAATTCAAAAATAACTTTTCGCATCCGGAAGACAACAACATTAAAGAACAAGTTCATAACTTTATTAATTCCAATAGGAGCACAGCTAATCCTCCTAACACTCCCTCTGAAGTATTCTATCTGATTAAGCATTTAAATCCTAAAAAAGCCAGCGGTTATGACAAAATTTCAAATACTGCCATACAGAATCTTCCTAAAAAAGCTATGATCTTTCTTGTCAACTTATTCAATGACAGCCTGAGGAATAATTACATCCCTAATGTCTGGAAAATTGCTACTATTATTGTCATTAAAAAACCTAGAAAGGACAAAAAATTAACCACAAGTTACACCATTTTCTCTTTTACCTACTATTTCCAAATTATTTGAAAAAATCATTCAAAAAAGATTGCAACAATATGCTCAAGATAATAGCATAATTTCTCCTTATCAGTTTGGCTTCAGGAAAAATTACTCCACCACTCACCAAGTCTCCCGCATCGTTGAAAAGATCGGTGAAGCCTTTAATAAAAAGGAAACAGTAGCTGCTCTTTTCCTCGATGTGGAAAAAGCATTTGACAAAGTTTGGCATACTGGCCTTATATTCAAACTTATTACCTACAATTTCCCTCCTGCTCTAATCATCATTATCTTCAATTATCTGCAAAACAGATACTTCCAAGTTAGAATCAACTCTGACTACTCAAACAAAAGAAAAATTAATGCTGGCGTCCCTCAGGGAGCAAATTTGGCTCCTTATCTCTACATTATTTATATAAATGATTTCCCAAATTATCCAGGTACTGAGTTAGCTCAGTATGCTGATAGTACTGCTATCTTTTCTACATCCATCAACCTTACCTATGCTCAACACAAATTGCAAAATGCTGTTAATAATATCCAAGATTGACTCCAAAAATGGAAGATTAAAATTAATTCACAGGAAAGTACTAATATCATCTTCAAACGCACTAATAGAAGACCTGTATGCGATCATCTGTACATTAATAATCAACCGGTCAATACAGATAACTCAGTCAAATATCTTGGCATTAACCTAGATTCCAAACTTAATTTTAAAATTCATCCACAAGCTACCAAAGCCAAAACTATGCAAGCTTTTTATGAGTGTATATTCAATAATCAATAGACACTCGAAACTGAGCATAAATAGAAAAAAAATTATCTATTTACAACTCATAAGTCCTGTAATGCTTTACGGTTCGCCAGTGGGCAGCAGCAGCACGCACGAACAGAAAGCCTCTGCAAACATTGCAAAATAAAATCATAAGAACCATGCTGGGTGCTCCGTGGTTCGTAAGAAATGAAGTCCTACATAGACATATGAAAATTAACACAACTAACGAAGAAATACTAAAGACCGTCTATAAATTCTACAATAAAATCGAAAATCATCCCTCAAATCTCGTCAAAAACATGGGCAATTACGATTACATTATAGAACAGCCGTACAAAAGACCAAGGACAATTCATCACAATGTTCGTTGGTAACATATGTATATACTCATCATCGTATTTTATTATTTTATTATTCAGTATTTACTCAAGATTTTTGCTATACTTCAATTCTTTTGAACCTTGAATGAACTTTTATTGAAGGAATTACCTTATTTATCTGCAACTGTATTGGCCGATTAGCAGCTACACCTCTATACTCAAGTTATATTTTTCTTTAATCATCATGCATCAGCATCATCATACTGATATTTTTCTAAGTTTACTGATAATGTTAGAATACAATTCTATTCATCAGATTTGTAAATAGTCTATTATTTATTTTAATATAAAGCAAAATATGTCATCTTGAGCATCTCTCGACTCTGCCAATCAACATCACGGAAATAGCACACGTGACCAGCACCTCTGACTTACGTTAGTAAATTGAAATTACATCCCTGGCATAGATGTCACTCTTGTAATCAACATCTCGAATTAACACTGTGATTCAGGAATCTATTTTACTACTTACATGCATCCTTATGAGACAAGCACCAATACATTTCTAAGGCCTTTAATGGATAATATAACAGGTCAAGTAATGTACTTTTATTAGTACAAAACTTGAAGTATAACGTTATGACCTGACCTGACCTGAAAGGTCAGATCCCACTCCAACATTCAGAATAATCAATTCGGCTTTCGTCAAGGACATTCAACAACTAATTCTCAATTTTAGCAGAAAAAAATTGCAGAAGCTTTTAATAATAAATCTTGTTTCGTTGCCTGCTTCCTGGACATCGCATTTGACAAAATTTGGCCTAATTTGACAAAATTTGGCCTCTACAAAATCATCTAAATTAAAAGCGACATTAATAAAGCATGTAGAATCATTAGGATTTTTTGGAAGCCAGAGAGATGAAAAATTAACAACCGCCTTCGCCGGGAATCGAACCACGGACCTTTGGAATACCGGCCCAACGTGCAGAACCACTACACCCGAAGAATGCTAGGAAAGTGGGAGAAATACATTATATACTCCCCTTTTTGAAAGGGTGACTAGGGTTTTAGGGGACCTAGTCGCCAAATCCTGGGTGTGGAGAATCTTCATCCACAACCCTTTTAATTTGGGTGTCAATTGTAGAGTCATTAGGTTAATTAGAAGCAGAAAAGATGAAAAATATGCAACCGCCTTCACTTGTAATCGAACCACGGACCTCTGGAATACCGGCCCAGCGTACTACCATTACACCACGAAGGCACGCTAGGGAAGTGGGAGAAATACCTTATAAGCATTTCTGAATAAATTAATGTCCCAATATTCCGCTTTTCGTTCCCATCATTGTAATAAATTGTATTTTTATTTTTCCAAAGAGGCGATTTGCCCAGAAGGACTATTAATTTCGTTTCAGCATTCTACGTTGGCTCACTATAAATGTCGGTTCACTTTTTAAATTGTTGCCGCCGAATATTAGAGCCCCGTTGTGTTATATTTAATGAAGAGTCTGCATGAATGTTATGTACAGTGGATGGACAAAAATATGGAAACACCTTGTGAAATGCACGTTTGAAAAGATAGATTGATTTTAATAAAATATGTAGGTGGCGCTGGCATTTTTTACTACTGACGCCACCTATACAACTTCGTAAATGTGGTAAACAGTTCAGTTGTTGTCGGAGTACAGTTATGTGAGGTTGTCATTGCATTATGTCAGAGTTAAGAGACTTCGAACGTGGGCAAAGTGTTGGAGCACGTATGGTAGGTGCTTCCGTAAGCAAGGTAGCCGAGGTGTTTAGTGTTTCAAGAGGTACTGTATCAAAGATTTATTCCGCATATTTGAAAAGCAGAAAAACATCATCTGCTAAATCACAGCGCGGACGAAAGTGTGTCCTGAGTGATCGTGACAGACGATCATTAAGGGCAATTGTGACGAAAAATAAGAAGACCACAGCTGCAAAAGTTACTGCTGAAATGAATGTTGTGTTATTAAACCCTGTGAGTACCAAAACAATTAGAAGGGAGCTTCATAATCAGGGAATTGCTGGCCGTGCTGCAATTGAGAAGCCACTCATCAGTGATGCTAATGCCCGTAACAGGAAAAGGTGGTGTTTAAGTCATAAAGCCTGGACTACAGAGCAGTGGAAGCGAGTAATATGGTCTGACGAGTCTTCTTTCACATTGTTTCCCACTTCTGGCCGAGTTTACGTCTGAAGAACGCCATCTCAAGCCTATAATACAGACTGCTTGTTGCCAAGAGTGAAACATGGCAGGGGTTCTGTTATGGTTTGGGCAGCCATATCGTGGTTCTCTGCTAGCCCCATGATAACTGTGTCAGAGCACATGACTGCCAAGACTTATGTGAACATTTTGGCCGATCAAGTTCATCCCATGGTACAAACTTTGTTCCCCGATGGTGATGGTGTCTTCCAAGATGACAAAGCCCCTGTTCACACAGCTCACATTGTCCAGGACTGGTTTTCTGAGCACGAGGATGAGTTGTCCCATCTCCCCTGGCCACCACAGTCACCAGACCTGAATATTATCGAACCTTTGTGGTCTACATTGGAACGGAAAGTGCGTTCTCGTTATCCACCGCCAACATCGTTATCTGAACTTGCCACCGTTTTGCAGGAAGAATGGTATAATATTCCCTTGGCAAACATACAGGAACTGTATTTATCCATTCCGAGAAGACTGCAAGCTGTTTTGGATGCCAACGGGTTTCCTACCTCATATTAAGCAAAGAAACATGTTTTTTTAAAGGTGTTTCCATATTTTTGTCCAACCCCTGTATGTTTCTCGCATTGTGATAAAACAACAATACCTAGAGTCATCAAACTTTGAATACTGAACATTTCCACCCAAATATGGGCATTTGGAAGCCGAAATTTAGAATTTGTTTAATTCTCGATTTTATATTTTGTAAAACTTTAACAAATTTTTTATTAACAAACTCCACGATTTCAAAGCGAACAACGGCAAGACTGTAAGGAAAAATCATTTTTATCTCCAGAGCGCGAGACTGTGTATTGGAAATTCTAAAGCTATGCCCCGTTTAACATTATTTTGCAATATTGCTGACGAACTGAATTTTATGGTTTAAATGCGAAGAACATGATATTTAATAAGTAAAGGTAACATACAAAATGTTAAAAAAGCGCCCCTTTGGGCGTAATGTAAAATCTGAATGCTTTCAAAATTTTTTTTATTTATATTTATTTGATTTTTTCCCTCACAATTATTATTTGAAAATAATGCTACTACTTAGTAATTTTCTTTCAAATAATAAACAAAAGCAAAAGATCAGATTTTCACTTTGAAGGTAGGCAGTTAAAAATACGACACAAATTTTGCAATCGACTTTTTTTACAACTTGCTAGAAAGAAACCTTCCTTATGGGTGATACTCGTAGGATAAAATAACACTCACTGTAAAAGTTAAATGATACTACCAGATAAAATGAATTTTAAACCATCAATTTACACTGTATTAAGACACACACTTCTTTAATAGCATATATAAGTAAAAGATATTTTTTTGCCCTTATAACACAGAAAAGAGACTTTTCTTCGCGATTTTTTAACCTTTTTCCAATTTGATTCTTTATAGTGAAAGCATATAAACCGTATCCCAAATGATCTAGTTTTCGAAATATTTCTGTTAATTCCCAACAAAAAGTGAATGGTTAATTAAGTGTAATCGCCTTGAATGAGAAGAAATTAATACATTCCAATCAAACATTTTTTTAATGCAGTATTTTATCTGGTCTTTAAAAAATTCTGTATTAAAATGCTGCACAATTAGCTTTCTCTCACACAGAATTTCCCTTTGTTCGCTCTAAGCTTGATCTTTCGACCTGCGAGGAGAGGCCCACTAGCGGCCGAGCGGTAAAAGTTGCTGAACACTGGCAGTTCGGGCGAGGTTCGAATCCTCTAGCTGCATGCACGTTCTCGTGGTTTTCCGCACGTGTAATGTGTATACGAGCCAGTTTCCCTTAGAAAGACCTCCACAAAGGCATCCCTTTCCTTAGGCAGATAGCTCTAGTGTGCTTTACCGTAATCTCAATACATCAATCAAAATCAACACCCTGCGGGAAGAAAGACTTCTGTCTGTCTTAGGTTGAAGCATAAACAGAAAACTTGCTGCTTAATATGTTGTGCGACTTTTAAAAAGTTCATACATGGACGATTAAATAATTATAATTTCTGTCTAATCACTTATTTAAGTAAATTACTAATCGAACGTAATCAACTTTTAGCTAACAGTTTATAATTTAATATTTCAAAGACCTTAGCGGGGACAAAGAGCTCTTTACGTTCAAACATAAAGAAAAGGTTTGCTTGTTACGACATGAACCTTTAAAAAGTCTAAACGTAATTTAGTTATTAATTCTACAAACTGGAAAGGAACTAGATCGAAAGAAAACGCAGCCGATTTTTGTTTTATTCAGGGAGAATTGTTTATTTTTATTGCTTACAAATCTTGAGATATATCATATAAAGTCAAATAATTTCTTACATGGCTTTACCGCTTCTATCATGTTTAGCAACATTCAGTCATATAATCTTGAAAAGTCTTCAATTCTGCCAGTTCCTTAATACAATTCATTTCAAATTGTATTTAGCTCACCAGAGGCAAAGCGGAAAAATAGGTGAAAACAGGTAGTTCGAACAGGGTTCATATCCTAGCTGCATCGCAGTTTCGTCGTTTTCTTCACATTTTTGGCTTGGTTTATTTGATTACGGGCATAGCACATTACCTCAGTAAGGGCAGTGATACTTTCCTGGAGAAATGTCTAAGGAAAACTGACTCATACCCACGTTATGTATGGGGGAAAAGACGATAACGCCGATGCAGCCAGCCCGTTCGCCCAAAATTGAGTCCAGGTCAAACTACCAGCGTTCAGCGACTTTACTGCTGTACTGCTATGACCCGTTTTTCTCAACTATAAAGTGGCCGGGAGCCAGGAAAGGGGTATTGTCGTGACTTGCGATGTGGCGAATTTTGGTACTTAGTTATTACTTTTGTAACAGACAGCGCCACCACTTTTTCAAGTCATTTCATCACACAGTTGCCATTCACCAATGTAACAGCCAATTAAAAAATATTCAGAACTACCTTTCAAATTTGCATAATAAGATTTATTCTTATTAAATATTAATATATATATATATATATATATATATTTTGTCTGTTTTGCAAAATATTTATTTCTTGTCCTGTGTTTTATATTACGGATAAGAAAATTTTCAGTGTACGAAAATACAAGTGTGAATTTTTTTTATTAAATTAGCTGGTTTAAGTATTTCACTGAATTATTTGGTATTAATATAACTGAAAGTGAGCTCCTAAATGTGATGGATATAGATAATATCAAGAACTTTACGCATATAGTGAATGAAACACACCCAATTTTGTACTGCTATATTTACTTGTCAAAATCTATTTCAAACGATTTGTTGTAAGCACAGCATTAAAAAGTCTGATATGTAGACCACGACTTCCCTTGCGCGGAATATTAAATTATACGCACATTTTTTTTCTGCATTTCATTGAAACTTATTTCCTCTCTCATTAGAGATAGTTTTCTCTTTCAATTAATTCAATTCTCACTTTGCGACAAGACAAAAATACATAAAACCTCAAAATAGCTTTATTAAAAATTGCAAAATATAGAGACTTGAAACACCAAATACAATTAAAACAATTAAAAAAAACAATTTTTACAATTAAAATTATTGTTTCTACGCAAAAACAAGTAGTTATGCCAGCGACAAGAAGGCAGATTTTTCGGTGCACAAAACTTTTACTTTGGGTCCCACTTGGCAAAAAGACACTGAAAGTGCAGAAACTGAATTCACTATTTCGCTAAGTTTCAAATGCAAACAAATATGGCAGCTATAGTAAAAAAAAAATTAGGCTTAGCCGCACTTAAAAAACTTTTAAATAGCTAATAATTCTACAACTATTGCATGCAGATTAACTAAAGGCATAAGAACTTTAACTGGGAGATAAGAACAACATAATTCAATCATTTTTAAAGCAAAACATGCACAATTTACCAATATATAAAAATTATTTTTAAAAAAAACTGAGCTCACGCAGCTGAGTTACAAAGTGGGTATATTTGCTTATTTATACACTTTTGGTGCAGCCGAATCCAACCAAAAAGGTAGGTGCACAACTACATGTTATATCATATACAAAATTTCAACGTTTTGAGTCTACTCGTTTTTGATTTATGCGAGCTACATACTTACATACGTACATCTAGACATCACAAAAAAATCTGTCCTGAATCCATTTTAAATCCTTTTTGCAAACCGTTTTGGGAAAAAGAGTCCTTTATTCTGTTCTTACCTACAGATGTCATGCAAAAACATCATTCATTGTATCTGATAGCAGTTAATATATGGGTATTTTCATTGAAATATGATACCCGAAAATTTTCATGGCTGCGACACTTCTTACAAAAGTACAACTTACTTCGTTTGATTTACTTACAACTTACTTCGTTCACTGTCTGTCTCATTATTTACAACTTACTTCGTACAAGGAAGTAAAAAAGTGAGTTCTCAAATATCAGTAAATAATTAATTTTATTCCTTTTGTTCTTTCATATTATAATAGTTTATCATTTATCAGTACAAAAACTGAGGTAATTAAAAAATTAACTTTTTAGATATTTTTAGTATTTTTTCATTAACGTTATAAGGTATTTTCTCCCTCCTTTCTGCATGCCTTCGTGGTGTAACCGTAGCACACTCGGCGCGTATTCGAGAGGTGCAGGTTCAAGTTCCGGCGACTCCTTTGCACATTTTTCACAGCTCCTTTAAAATAACCTAATGACTCTACAGTGGCGCTCGAACTAAAATGTTGTGAACGATGATTCTTCACAACCAGGATTTAACGATCGGGTTTCCTAATTTCCATTTGCCCTTTAAAAGGGATAATGTATTTTCTCTCTCCTTCCAGTATGCCTTTGTGGTGTGACGGTTAGCACACTAGGCGCGTATTCGAGAGGTTCAGGTTCGAGTCCTGGCAAAAGGCATTGCTCATTTTCAAAAATACCTCTCGGCGTATTATAAAAAAATAACCTAATAGATTCTAAAACGTAATTAATGAAAATCATTTCAACCCAAAATAGGATTTGCGTTAGTGAATTTTAGTTAAGAATAGTGGCTCCCCACTATTCTGAATATTATTGGAATAATTTAAAGATTAAATCCGATAGTATCTTAAGATGGTTTTGCAATCAGAAAACAAACTCATATTGATTCATCCTTATTTTCTTTACAAATGCCGAATATCTGTTTGCAAGTCTAATCTGTTTTCAAATCAAATGCCGAATATCTGTTTTCTATTTGAACTTGATCAAATAGTGTGTTAGTGTTTAATTCAAAAGATAATATTATGCATTGATTAACATTTCCTCTAACTTCTTTTTAACTAAGGTTGCCTATGAGCAACCCCTTTAATTCTGACTCGCAGCTTTTATTTTTAGGTCAGGATATGAATGTAATGTTAAGGCCAGGATATGAACGTCGGAAGGTTAAGGATATGAACCTTTAAACAATAGGATTTCTTTTGAAGCACAGCGGCATGACAATGATCAATAATCTTAGCATCACTAAGAATAATTTTCTGGGTTCTCATACTGAAATTTTCCCAGAGTATTAAAAGTTGTAAATGAAAACGTAAGCATATTATAAAGGAAAATGTAGCCGAAAAATGCTGTGACTGCTATTTAACTCTAAAGAGGGGTTATCAAAGAGAAAATGAGAATTAATATTGATTAAAATTGCATTTTAGGTAATTATTACTGATTATAATAGACTGCAATGTTTGAATATGAATTCTTTGAATATTTTTTTAAAAAATTATGATTGCGAAAATAGAAAAATAGTTTCTTGGATTGATTCCTTTCTCACAGAAGCCAGATGAATTCTGTTTTACTTAATGAAAACTAAAATTTATTTGCATATTAATCTGTCCTCTATGAGCACTTTATTTCAGTGATCTCTATTAATCTGCCATTTGTTTTTCTTAATTTAAATGCTTCAAGAATAATTAGAAAAGGACCTAATTCTCTTCTTGCCTTTAAATTCTTCATTTGTAAAACTGCATTTTCAGCTATAATCATGTGAAATAATTCTCTAAATATAATTCAGTGCAGAAAAAATAAGATATATAAACAGCTTGCAAATGGGATCACCACTTAGATTCTGTTTTAGAAATATGATGAAGCTTACGAAAAATCTAGGAAGCGAAGTAATTCCGTACAATATTTTATAATTTTTTATCAATGATCAACCTGTAAATATAATTTATCGACATGCAAATATAATTTAATAATTTAATGTGTACGTATATGTTACCGTGAAACACCGAAATTGGAGGATATCGACTTTCACCGGAGAATGACAACATTTACCACATACATCGGTGAAAGATCGAATATTGCATTACATTCTTGTACATTCGGACCCTCACCGGTGTTATGTCGACAATCACAGATATGCTCTGGTGTAGGTCGAAAAGAGAGTTCATAACAAGTCATAATAGTTTAAGTTGTTGCAATAAATAAGATTTGAGTCACATAATTTAGTAAGCTTTTTATTACTATTATTTTATTTTCTCATTTAGAACGCACTGTATAATTAAGTAAGTTTTTAACTTCTATTATTTTCCTTTCTCATTTTCAATGTACTGTGTGTTTTAAGTTCTTATTTTAAGTCTCAAGTGCTTTTTTTCGTGACTGAATTACGGAGAAGAAATATATTCTTATATGTTCAACATTCACCGGTGAAAGTCGACATTCTCCAGATTTCGGTATTTCACCATAACATATGTTCTACATGTAAATATTATAATATATATATGCATGTATATGTGAGGAGAAGGTTCATTAGCGTCTGAGTGGTAAAGCCGCTAAACAGTGATAGTTCGGTCCGGAGTTCGCATTCCAGTGAACGGAATGGCTGTATGGGCGTTTACGCTCCCCGGGCAAAGCGATTAGAAATACGATTTGTATGCGATTGAAATGCGATATTAATGTGCAAAATTGATATAATTTTGAATATTTGTTTCACCTGTTCATTCGTGCTTTCCCAGTGCTCGGGTACCTTGGCAAGGTCGGGGGGCTCCCTCTCCAAGGAGGGTCGAAAGCCTGAGCAAAAGTGCCTACTACTTACTGACTTGGTGTGAACCCCAGGGTACCAGGTCGGTCTACAGACCCAGTGCATCTTATTTAGTTAAGCGTTGAATAACTCTACCTACATCAAAATGAGTTCTAAAGACATTCTCAAAGAAGGACAGGCATATATTGCCACCTTAGAGACAATATTGACAAATTCTGGCATATTCTGGCATAAACAAGGCAGTAGCCGCTGATATTCGACATCAATTTCAATTGATGTTCAACCTTCTAACTGAACAGTGTGTCGAGATGGCACACATGGAAGGACAAATTCATCAAACGCCAAACATTAAAGACTCTTATGCGGACGTACTTAAACGTCCAGCTCGTGACCGATCCAAAACATGGAGAAAACCAGATAAACAACATGTCACTATTTTATACCCCACAAATGAAGGGGATAAACCAGACAACATCAGAAAGAAGCTCTTAAAAACTATTGATCCCACAAAGCTCCACATTGGAGTGAAAAGACTTAAAAATGAGGCAAAAGGTGGTCTCTTAATAGAGACCAATAAAGCGGAAGACATAGAGACGCTAGAAAATGAAATAAATACTGTACCAGAACTTAAAAAGGACCTACAAATTGTTTGTCCTACACGTAGGCTTCCTAAAATTATAATATATGATATTCCAAGGGACTTGACTAAGGAAGAACTTAAGGAAGCCATTTTAGCCCAAAACGAAGGCATCGATGGTGATGGCCTACAGGTTAAATTTCCTATCAAGCATAAGAACAGAAATCATTGGGTTTGTGAAACCTCACCGGAGGTTTTCAAACACTTACTAAGTTACGCAAACTGTGCGTTAATTGGGAACGTTTCAATTTAAGAGAATACATCAGACCAACGCAGTGTTTTAAATGCTGCCAATACCGACATATTTCTAAACAATGCCAAACAGAAGAGGCATGTGGACATTGTGGAGAAGTGGGACATTCCCACAAAAATTGTGACAATAACTACCAAAGATGTATTCATTGTGCAGAAAGAAATGCGAATAGTGATAAGCACCTTGACGAGCAGCACTCAAGTTTCTCAAAAGACTGTCCTAGCAGACAGCTAGAAATTGAAGATCTTCGAAGAAAAATCAATTATGGCTAGAGAACTTATTCAAAATATAAAAGCGTTGCAAATTAATTTAGCGAGATCACATGTCGCAACAGCACAACTAAAGACTTGTATCTTTGAATACGACTTGATTTTTATTCAAGAACCATACTGTATCAATGACAAGCCGTCTGGCTTTCCGACTCAAACATTTTTTCTCCAAATGACCACCCCAAAACAGCCACAGTGGTGGTTAACCCACGACTTACGGTTCTGAATACTTACGCTTCTTCTACTTTAAATGTTATTACATTAAAGATTGAACATAGGACAATAACCATTTTTAACTGTTATACTCAACCTATAACGGACTTAACAGATTTAACTACTCTGTTAAACTTAGCTGAACGTTACTTTGACGATCAACATGATCTTCTTCTCCTTGGCGACTTAAACGCAAAAAGTGTGCTCTGGGGCTCCCCCTTCAAGGATCCCAGAAAACGCACACTTAGAGAATTCTTAACAATGCATAGACTGGCTGTTGAAAACGATCCGGATGGTCCCCCTACCTACAACTGCACAAGGGGAAAGAGCTGGATTGATATTACAGCTTCCAGATCAATCTCTTCCACGTCTTTCATTCATAATTGGAAAGTTATGGACTGTATCACTTTAAGTGATCATTGTTATATCTCTTTTGAAATTACGTATCAACATTCTAGCTCAACTCAAAGAGTCAAATATAAACTTACACAAATGGATTGGCTCTTACTGAAGGCAAAAATTGGTCACTTTTTTGGTTCAATGGAATCTTACTTGCCTAAAGATACAGTTGATCTTAATCAACTTATAATTAAGTGGACTCAGAAAATACAGGAATACTGTGACTTGGCAACCCACGCCAAGGGAAAATATGTTAAAACTCAACACAAAGGTGTCCCTTGGTGGACCCCGGAACTCTCAATATTACGAAAAAGAATCCTCGCTTTGAGAAAGCGTTATCACAAATGTATTCATGATGACGAACTAAGGGCACACTATAAGCAAGTCTACGAAAAAGACCTTGCTCTCTATAAAAGAAAGCTTATGCAAGCCAAAAGAACAACCTGGAAAAGATATCTGGAGCGTCTAAGTCCTAGTTCACCCTTCGGGGTACACTATGACATTGCTAAGGGGACTATGCAATCCCCTCTACAATTAAAAGCGTTACTCAAACCAGATAAAACCAAGACTTCCACAATAGAAGAAACTATACGTTTCCTAATGGATTACCACTTTCCTAAAGATATAATCAGCGAAGACACGGAGTTTCATACGACAATTCGTAACAACTTAAGGAATCCATATAATTCAATAAATGATGTTCCGTTTACGATTCCAGAAGTGGAAAATGCTATCAAATCCCTCAATCCAGGCAAAGCACCTGGAATGGACAATATATCTAAAGAAATTATAGCTGAAGTTTTCTATGCTAACCCACAATTACAAGTAGCGTTACTTAATGAACTCTTCCGTCGAGGAATATTTCCTAACTGCTGGAAGACAGCGAAATTAGTATTATTCTCAAAAGAAGGAAAAAATGGTGAGCTTCCTGATGCTTACCGCCCTATTTGCTTGCTTAACGCATGGAGTAAAGTCTATGATAAATTAATCACTAACAGATTGACTTATTTCTTAGTATCGAATTCCAAATTAAGTGAACAACAATATGGCTTCACGGCGGGAAAATGCTCAGCAGATGCCATCAAGGACAACATAGTCTCACAAATAGAAGCAAACCGACGTAATAATAATTACACCAACGTTATCTCTTTGGATATCAAGAGTGCATTCAACAATATTTGGTGGCCGTTCCTACTACAGGAACTCCGCAATCTGGGATGTCCTCTAAATATTTATAAAGTTATTGAAAGTTTATTGGATAATAGACATATAATCTATGAAATAAATAATGTTCAATACTCCATAAAACAAGAAAAAGGATGTGTACAAGGATCCAACTCTGGACCACTATTCTGGAATATAGTAATAAATATAGCTTTAAAACTCGAATTTGAAGATGGAATCCACATCCAAGCTTATGCGGACGACGTTTCACTCCTAGTAACAGGATCTATGCATATGCAAATTCAAACCAAGGCAAAGTTGGCGCTTCAAAAACTATCAGAATGGGCACTCAAGTGCAAACTTCAATTCTCTCCCGAAAAGTCAAAGTCTATGTTTATAGCAATCAAAAAGCGTGGTGCAGCCTATTCAGCACCGACAATAAAGATGAACGATCATACCATTAAGCAACAAAAATCCATTCAATATCTTGGAATAGTCATAGATGAATGCCTTACCTGGCTACCTCATCTAGATTATATTAAATCTAAAGTTTGTAAAATAATGAACAATCTTCTTAGATTACTTGGGATGCCCAAACCAGTTCTGAAAGAACTTTATAAACGTGCAATAGAGCGTACCATAGTATACACATGTCCTGCCTGGTGGTACCCACCTACGGTAAAAATGCGAAACAAAACAAACTCTATACAACGCATAGCACTTCTTGCAATGACCAAAAGCTATAAGACTGCCCCTACTGCAGCTCTTCAAGTGATTGCTGGAATTATGCCGCTTGATCTTAAATTGGACATGGAAAGCATCATCCAACGTACCAAACGAGGATGGACTGACTTTAAATATGAGGACTTAGAACTTTCACGGGATCAGATTGAATTCCCAGTACCTAAATGGCATTCTCATCCAGCTCATATTCAAGTCTTCGGATGGGACAACAAGCCTCCAATCAATAAAGGTTTAGAAATTTATACGGACGGTTCAAAAAGTGAAGACGGCACTGGAGCTGGCTTCTGTTCCTTCATGAATGGAGTTTGTCACGATCAATTTATGTTTAAACTGGATAAGACTAGTACAGTATATCAAGCTGAAACTTTAGCATTAAAGTCGGCATTACTATGGTTAAAATCACACCCCAGTCCTGCGCATATATATTCGGATAGCCAGGCTGTTTTAAAGTCTATCCATAAATACAATATCTATAATCAGAACATTATCGCCATAAAGAAATTACTGGCTTTTACAAAAGCAAAGCTTCATTGGATAAGAGGACACCAAGGCACTGCCGGCAATGAAAAAGCCGACGAGCTAGCCAAACAAGGGATTTACTCGAACACGTACCTAGACTGCAAGATCCCTATGAGTAATAGCATCAGGACGACAAACGTTCACACTTCTACCGAATGTTTCGGAGAAACGGCATTTCAGTGATTTTTTTTAAATCAAGTTATCACTAATCACGGAGCCTTTCCGATTTATATTAACAGATTCAAACTAAAGGAATCTACATGCAAGTGTCAATGTGGTAGTGAATCCGCAGATGCACTTCATATGATTATAGACTGTTCCAGTGTATCAACAAAACGTAGAGAAATTTTCAAACAAAATATAACTTTAGAAACTCTAAAACAACTAATTAAGAACGACAAGGGACGATCTTTGTTATCAAGTTTTATGGAATACATATACCATAATGAATCAGATCTGTACTTATAAATTGATTGTATTATATAATATTATTGTACTTATATTGGAATACTCATATCACAATGAATTAGATCTGTACTTGTAAATTCAATCGTATCATGTAATATCTTTGTACTTTTATTTGCCATGTTATTAATCATTTAATTATTGTAATACTTAATATTGATTCTTTACTTTGTTCTTCCTATCATTCTATGTTGCATTGTATAACTCAATTTATGTTCAAAAAATAATTTGTTTTGTAAATATAAAAACATGCTATGTAATGTATTTTTTCAATAAAGACGTTGGCGAGGCCAACACATCTCCTAGTCAGAAGACCTCAAAATTCTAACTAGGTCTTTCAAAAATTCTAATTGGCATTATTTGATCTTTGAGCTCTTGCTCCAAAATTGAAAATTTCCTTAGCCTATTGGCTCTGGTGATACTTCTGCTTAAGAAGTGCGGACCAGACAATCCATTTTCATGTTGTATGGGCGTTTACGTGGTTTTCCCCATGTATAACGCATATACGATCCAGTTTTGCTTAGAAAGTCCTCTACAGAGGCATCCTTACCCTTAGGCAGATAGCCGTCAAGTGCTTTGCTATATTTAAATAAACCACAACAAACCATATAAGTAATTTAAAAATCGCTTTATTTTATATATGCTTATAAAATGTATATATATATGTGTGTGTATGCGTAATTAAAAATTTTCTAATTGCTTCAGAACCTAACATTTATATTGATATTATATACATATACATACATTAATGAACATTGTATATTTAAGATTTTTTTCTTTGATATTTTATACCTGGTAGAGACATTAGGTATTTTTTTCCGGAATCAGGCAAAATGAAAATTAACAGAGCCTTCGCCGGGAATCGAACCACGGACCTCTGACAATACCGGCTCAGCGTGCAGAACCACTACACCATGAAGGGATGCTAGGAAGGCACGAGAAATACCTTACATACTCCCCTTTTGAAAGGGCGACTGAGGTTTTTAGGGGACCCAATCGCCAAATCCTGGGCGCAGAGAATCCTCATGAAACACCCTTTTAGTTCGGGCGCCACTTTAGAGACATTAGGTATTTTTTTCTGGAAGCAGGCAAGATGAAAAATTAACAACGCCTTTGCTGGGAATCGAACCACGGACCTCTGACAATACCGGCTCAGCATGCAGAACCACTATACCACGAAGGGATGCTAGGAAGGCGGAAGAAATACCTTATAACCTTGTTCTTTATTTTGTTGCATTTATTTATGCCTATATACATACATATAAAAAAAACATAATAATAGGCTAAAAATTAAAAGCAAAATTTTTAAACCCGTCCTGCACTATAGATATGTGTGTATTGGACGGCAGAATTTAGGGAAGTTGAAATTTTTGGAATTTGGGAAAGCACCGAGTGTCAAAATTAAGGGATGAGAAGTATTTATGATTTAGGGAAAGCACTGGGATCCAAAGTTTAGGCATGGTTAAAATTTAGAACTTACAAAAGCGCTTTGCAGCAGAATTTAGGACCTGTAGAGGCGATACCAGGCGGTTTCAAGCGCGAGCCCTAGATAAAGCCTTAAGTATATATGTGGGAGTTTATTTATTCAGGACTCATATTAGTTTGAAGCATGTGCAAGAAATAAACGTAGGTATAGTAAAAAACTAAACTATTACAATTCAGGCTTAATTCAGAACGCTATAGGAGCAAGACAAAATTTAGCGAAACCACTTGGGTTTCGTTGCCAATCTTGTGATACATAGACAATAACGTATAACACACGCTATTAAGTTAGGCTAAAATTATCATTACTGATTCTAAGGCATTTTAAATTAATGTAGCAGACTGCGCTGCTCCCTGACCTTCTAATTTGACCCAGTTTATTAATTTTCGCAGACTGTTATTATTACAGAAATTTTATAAAAACTAAGCTTGAACTTTCGATTATGTCGAAAAGAGTTTCCAATTCTGGAGTTACAAAAGGGATCTACAAAGCGAAACCATGTTTAGAAGTCCATTAAACAAAATGTGGAATTGCTGCAAAAAATGCATACAGGCATATTCGTCTTAAAATTATGTGAGGAGTATGGCATTGGAAAGTCCACTGTATATGACACAAGAAAAAAGAAAAAGGAACTTTTTGAATTTTTTGTGGGAGCATCTTAAACAACTTGCATTGAACGAAATGTTTAATAAAGTAAACAAATATTAAGCTTTCTTTTGTAAATTTTGATACCCTTTAGATCATAATTGTTCTTTATTTCATAAATTACAATTTCATAATTTTAATTGTATAATTTCTGCATGCCATCTTACCAGATTTAAATTGATGATCTATTATTAGGGGGACCAAAAAGTAATGTCGTTTCTACGCATGTCGACAACAACGATAGACAACAACATGCTAAGGGCAGAAGTGGACGCAAATCAATGTCAAACAATCGAGGAACTGTCAAACACTCTTGACCAACCTTGGTCGACCAAAAACATTTAAAGCAGAATGGAAAAATAAGCAAAGCAGGTGTTTGAGTCCCCCATAATCTGTCCGAAGAGAACAAGGCCAACCTATCCATCACACGCAATGTATTGCTTCAACGGCACCATACAGAACCATTTTTTGATCGCTTGATTAGTGGAGACAGAAAAATAAGTCCTATATGATAATCCAAAACTCAAAAGGCAGTTTTAATAGGGGTTACAAAGGGTTTACATCCCGAAAAGGCACTTCTGGGTATTTGGTGGAGTATTCGTGGAATTGTTCATTTTGAATTGCTGAAATCTGGAAAAACTGTTAATGTAGACCTTTATTCTGAACAATTGGATCTAGTGAACCAATCTTTAATTGGAAAATATCCGGCGATTGTCAACGGAAAAGGCGTCATTCTGCAACACGACTGTGCAAGACGAACACTGGAAAAACATAATGAATTGGGGTGGGAGGTACTGCCTCACCCACCATATTCGCCCGATATCGCACCCTTGGATTTCCATTTATTCCAATCCCTACAACATTTTCTTAGTAACAAAAAATTTCAAAATTTTGATGATGTCCAAAATGCCATCTTGAGATATTTTACTCAAAAACCAATTGATTTTTATTGATCTGGGATTGAAATCTGCATACTAGATGGCAAAAGGTTGCTGATAACGAGGGTGATTATATTATTGCTTAAAAATAAAAACTTGTTACAAATTTATTTGTTTGAATTTAATGTAAGAAAGCAACATTACTTTACAGCCCCCCACAGGATTTGGAAATATCCCAAATCCGGAATTGGCTAGTGCGGATTTCGAACTTTGTACTGTATTTATTAATACTATATGAAGAGATACTTTTTTAAATTATAAAAAATATTGCTTAAATTTTTAATGCATTTTATTCTCACTTTTTTGAAGTGTTTGTAAGAGTAAATTTTTAATTTTGCAATGTTATTGTCTGTTATTTTACTTCAATATTTATAATTAAATTTTATATACAACAAAATTTATTTTGTAGATTTCAAAATTGTGCATCATATACATATTTAATACTTCTAAATATGTCAAACAATACATAAAAAGTATTATAAATTAAACATGCTTATCTTCTACTACAGAAATGTTTAACAGCAACAAAATTTAATTATAAGATTTTTCTTTTCTTTCATGTTTGCAGCAAATGCAAGAAATAAAAATAATTCTGAAGATGTTTTTTATGTTGAAAGGTATCTAGTGGCATTAACTGCATAAGATACTTTTAAGCAAGTTGTAGCTTATATTTAAAAGAGTCGCTGATATTATCATCCAAGCCTCATATTTTCAAACTACAGTAAATTTTTTTATAAACATGAGGTTTAGAATAATCACTTTCCTAAAAATCAAATAATGACACAAACATCAAGTTCTTAGGAGCCTGAATTAATCAGAATCACAGAAATTCAGTGGTTATGTAGAAATTATCCACAGCAGGACAACTCAGAAAGTTCTGGGGACAAGTAAAACATGCACCAAAAATTTTGGAATCATTTGCCATGATCTTTATTAAATAAATTTAAGATGATTTCTGAAAATAAAAATTCAACTTTTTTTAAAATTAAATACTGGAAAGCACTTTCCTGTTTTCTCACATGTGCTTAAAATTCTAATTTAGAATGCAGTTGTCAAGAACTGAATTTATTGCCTATGAAAAAATATTTCATTTTCAGATTAGATATAAAAGAATTTTTTTACCTCAGTAGTACATAGAGACTTCAAACTGCAAAATGTCCTGCAAAAAAGAAATAAAAATGCATTTCAATAGTCAGTACATAACAGAATATGCTATACAATATTTACATATAAGTTGCTTCAAAGGACTAAACTGGGAAGTAAATTTCTTCTGAAATTTAAGATGAATATGAAGAAGGTATACAATAAATAATTATGAAACTAAATTGAAGACCTTTAACTAAGAATTTAAACATGCTGCTAATTAATGTATACAGAATCATAGCCTTTAGTGCAGTAATAAGGAATAGCAAATGTAATAAACAGTAACTCTTTAATCAACACTAAGAAAACTGCTGAAACTGAACATAAAACACTAAGTTAATAATTTCAGAAACAGTTACAAAAAAATAATTGTTTAAAATCTTTACATATAACAACATAACACTGTTGGGCATAATAACAATTCAGCCTTTTAGGGCATAGTACATGCAGCAGAAAAGGTTTGAGATGGCACACAATTTGCTCTCAGTTCAGTTTTATATCCCTTTGGCCAGTGAAGGCAAACTCATTAGTCAACAGAGTCAATTATCAACAGTTCAGCACTGTATTTATTAATACTTGTATTCTCTTTTCAAGTATCTTCTTCCATTCATTCTCTGCATATGTCCAAACCATCTTATACCTTTCTCAACACTACATCTTTTTTCGCTCCACAACACTCCCTAAAATTAACTCAATATTTCAGTTTTTAAGTCTTAGTTAAACTATATATATATGTCGAATAAAACTTGATATTATACTTAATAACGATACTATTTTATTGATAAAAGAGAATTGCAATATATTGAAAAACTTGAATCGCAATAATGACTAACAAAACACTAATGTAAACAATGGCCTTGCATCTTCTTGAAAAGTTTGCATTTTGTATGTTGTTTTTCATTTTAAGCCTTATTACAAGTTTTCATGAATAAGATGACTTCTCTATTTACTCTTGACAAAAAGTTCATGCTTGAAAATTATTGATCGTATGAATATGTAGACTCGAATAAGAAAAACATCAAACGTTAGTTTTTTAAGCTGATTACATGAGTCGGGAATAATATTATTCCACATGTTTTCCTTCTCCAGATTACTTGTGCTGTGAACTAAGCACACATTTATTTTTCTCCAATGTTTCTACATCAGCACTTAAAATGTTCAAATTTCAAGTTTCATAATTTTTTTTTTTTTTTTTTAAATTCAGCAATTGATTTCAGAGTTGCCAATGTGAATATTAAACAGAGAAATGCAATTCCGTTGCACTAGTATTAAGAGGTTTTTTAACAAAGGCTAATGTTGCTTTGCTGATTCAGAATTCCTGAAACCTGCTGAGAAAAACTTCTGTCATAAAACTGTTGTTTTGAAATGGCAAATGTCAATATTAGATCTATTTTCTTGAGAATGTTTCAACAGGCTTGGAAAGTGAACCAAAGTTTCTGTTTCAAAAATCTTGAGCAGAAAGAGATAATTTGCTTTCAAATGAAATAACTTCTTCCAACATCAGAAAAATTGTGTTTCCTCTTCCCTATAGGAGGTTCGAATCCCGCGAACGGGCTGGCTGCATGGGCGTTTTCGTGGTTTTCCCCATGTGTAACGTGTTAAAAATGAGCCAGTTTCCCTTAGAAAGTCCTCCACGAAGGCATCCCTCCTCTTAGGCAGATAGCCCTCGAGGCTTTGCCATAATCACACACACACACACACACCTCTTCCCTATAGTTTTTTGATTAAGCTGATTTAGATGAGATGTAACGTCTACCATAAAATAAAATTTTTGGATCTACTGATCATTCATTAGTTCTGGATTATAAACACTCATTTCAAGGAGTAATGCTTTAACTTCTGTTAATAAGGATGCAAAACATTTCAAAACATTTCCTCTTGATAACCAACGCACTTTATTATTCAGCAGAAGATCTGAGTACTCGCTCTCCATTTCAACTAAAAATTCTTTAAACTGGCGATGATTAAAAGCTGTAGTAATAATGAGGTTAACAATAATATAATTATGAATTCCATAACTTTGCAAATTTCTTCTGGAAATGTCGAGCACAAAGCGCTTCTTGATGAATGATACAATGGTAAGTAAGATCTTGTCACTGATTTTTCCTTTCAAAATAATAACAAAAACGTTTCTTACCCCGGTCATTCTTTTCGCCCTGTTTGTTGCAACTGAGACAAGTTTATCGAGATTTGGTGATCTACCAGGAGACCAGAAGAAAAAGCAGAGTTGGCAGCTGTGGTTTATAAATATAAAAAACTATTTTTATTCGAATCCTGGTATATACCAACATTTTCTGTACTTTTTTTGGTTTAATTTATAAAGTAAGTTCAAAAGCAATCTAAATAAATATATATATGCATTTTTCAAGTACTGAAAAGGAAGGGCATGATGGGAATGATCTTCTAGCAATGGTGAAAGGGGTGGAATAGGGCAAAATAGGTTGAGAACCACAATGTTAGATCTTTTAAGTATTAGTTAAAAAAAAAATAAGTTTGAAGCTTTACACGGCATTTAATTATTATTAAATGAAATTTGTTTACATCTAATTAGAATTTCGGAACACTTCCGCAAAGAACCCGGCAAATGTAAACATCGCCAACTTTGGCGATAATAGTTCAAACCTGGTAATCCGGCAGATTCAACCTATTCGCTTGTAAGAAGGTTGCAACCATTCCTCTAACGTTCATTTTGTTGAATTATCACCGTCATTGTTCGCATTTGCCAATTTAAATTATTCTTCACTTATTTATTATTATTTTTTTTTGTATTTTCACGTTATTATTTATGAACTTTTAACAAATATATAGAAATATTTTCATATAATAAAGGAAGTTTTCGGTGACAGATGCTAGTTTGTGGAAGAAAATATGGCGGGAGAGGGGTTAATGATAATTGGTAACATGGCTGTTAACGTAGCGTTAAGCACACAGAATCATGAGGTTTCCAACCGATAAAATATTTTGACTTCATCACCTGCCAAAATATGCATTTTAAATAATTAATTAAGTAATGTTTTTATTATTGGTATGGTCATCTAAAATTATGAGAAAAACAATATTTATGGCTTAAAACTTTAACCAGATAATATATTGTTAATGCTTTTCCAACAATAACATTTGAGAAGATTTCAGGTGTGACATACAAAGAGATGATTAAACTGAAATAAAAAGTATTATTGATTCTCTAAAATGACAGAATAGTTTTATGGATACTCAAAGTCATCAAAATTAGCAAACCACTACTTGTGTAATGAATCCAAGTGCAAATGACTCTTCAAAAGTTTTATTAACAATGCTACTGAATAGAATTTCAATACTGAAAATTATTGGCACTGTCAAATATACTATGAAAGACAGGCAGTTGTTTCAACATAAAATGCTTTAAACTGTTTACAAGTAAATTGATAAAAATAACATTGAAAAACTGTTTATGTAAAATGGATGTATTAAAAGTCATGCATTCATTAATTTATTACAGGCACATGGCTCTTATTGAACTAAGACTGTCACTGAATGATTGTTTGGAATCGACATTTCTTGCTGTCTGAAACCTACTTCACCTATGATGTAAATATGCAGTTGTGGTTCTCACTGACATAAAGTTTAGCCACTCCTGATCGATTATATATGTCTACTGTATTTATACCTATTATACTAATTATCAGATACAATTTTGAGAATATCAACAAGCAAAACACTTAAAAATTTAAAAAAGACACTTGTAGTAGAAATATTAATATTCTATATGAATTATGGAAAGTACATGTAATGAATAATACCATGACCAAACACTTAAAAAAAAGAATAGATTAAGTATTTCCTACCTCGATACTTGAGAAAGCAATCCTGTTACACAACACATAGTTAACTTTTGATTACATGATATTACATATTACATATTTAGTCCTACGAGTGGTTAAGAAGGCTGAATAGTGGTAGTTCAATCTCGGCTCAAATCCTGAAAAACGAGCTGGTTGTGCAGGTTATTTTTTTCGTATGTGTTTTGTGAATTTTGTGACATTTTCGTGGTTTTCCATGAGCCTATTTACCCTAGAAAATATTCACAAAAGCATGCCTTTTTCAGCTAGCTCTCACATGCTTTGTATATTGAATTAAGTACACACAAACCCTTCTTAATTTTAAAATGATAAAGTTATTAAGTTCACATTACATGCAACGAAGCTTTTTACAAGCCAGGATACTTTCTTTAACAATTACAGTGCTAATTAGTGCTGTACTTCTCAGTTATATGTGAAATAACATCTCAGTGTCACTGCTTGTGACACATTTGTTTCACTTAAGTCTTCTTATGCAGTCATAAGCATGAAATAAACAAAACAATAACATTTGAGAAGATTTCAGGTGTGACACACAAAGAGATGATTAAACTGAAATAAAAAGTATTATTGATTCTCTAAAATGACAGAATAGTTTTATGGATACTCAAAAACTCATGGTTATGCATGAAAAACCTAATCCATACATCCTTGGTGACTGATATTAACATAGTTTTTATGCTGCATTTGTGAACTACGCGGTTAAATTGAGTGAAATTGTGACTAAATTTCAGAAGACTTATAAAATTATGGTGTGAAAATTTAAATGTGAAATTAAAATCAAGGATACATTGGACAGAACAATCAAAAAAGAAATGTTGTCCATAAATATATTAATAATAATTAATGATAAAATGGACATTTAAAATATTCATATAATAAATATATACAATTAGTGTAATTAAAATAAATATATGCATTTAAAAATGATCTAACTTAGACCATATTTGCAATTTTTGTAATGTTATTAAATATGGACTTTAAATAAAATTTTTAGCAGCATACATCATTTGGGTTTGTTTAAATTATGGAAAAGCATGGGAGAGATATCTGCCTAAAAGAAAAGATGCCTTCAAGGAGGTCTTTCTGAAGGACACTGGTTTGAATCCACGTTACATATTGGGAATACCATGAAAACAATCATACAACTTGCCCATTAGCTTGGCTAACTAAACTACCAGAGTTCAGTCACTTTACTGTTTAGCTGCTGATGAGCTGTATATCAGTTGCAAAGCAGTGCACAAAAAATGATATATTCCTTGGTTCTCGTTATGAGTTACACAGGGTTCATAGCCACATTTTAGTTAAAAAAATAAGCACTTTTCAAGCACATTTTAAGAAAAAAAATAAGCACCTGTCTAATGACATTATACACAACTGCATAACCTTAATTAGACTTGTAATTTAAAATATGAGAAATGCAGTATTTATTAAGAGAGAATAAGCATTACCTCAACCATGGAAAATAATTACTTTTTTTTTCCCTTTAAATTTTAAATAACAGTTCAATTTACAGAACTAGTTTACAATGAGAGAAAAAAAAAAAAAAAAAACTATGCAGAACTAAACTATATTACAAGATTTAATGATGAAATTTCAGTTCAAAATAGAGAAAATAAATAATAATAAGGCATATTTATTGTATTTGCTTGGAACCTAATAATAAATACAATTTATTTTTCCACTCATATTAATATTTAAATAATTTAAATCTAAATTCTGAATATTTTCTAAATTTTCATTGTATATCAGTTTTCTCTTAACAGATATTGCAAGCAAAGTAATTTAAGTAAAAAAGAGGAACATTTCTGAAATCAGAAGACAGAAATTTGCTTCATGCAGTCATCCTTTAACAGTAAAAGCTTAACTAAGCCGCATACTTGGAAACTGGCGAATATTCGGACAGTTGAGCGTAACTTGAAAAAGAGGAGCGGAGGGAGGGGGGGTTGACTGTAGCCACTTTTTAGATTTTTCCGCTAAATAAATGCTTTTGACATTTTGATATGTGAATCATATAAAAATAAACCAATGGAACTGAAAAATATTCTGCTTAGCAAGCACAGTAAAACTCTTTTAAGTGTTCATAAACAAATCTCAAACAGAACATCAAAATTAATTAATTAATTATCTCTGCGAAATATCGCAAACGTTATTGCACAATACGTGTGCCATAATTCTTCCCTACGTGATATTACGCAATCGGAATCAACAACTGCTGAAATTGGGAGAATAAAGAACTAAATATGAGTAACTGGGGTGTTTTTCATTCTAATTTTCAACAGACGGCGTTAAATTTCCGCAATAGAATCATTCTTCGCTTGGGTTGGTAGACCACAGAACTTTTAGTCCTATTCAATCCAGATTGGAAAGTGACAAAAAAAAAAAAAAAAGTCCGTTGCTTGTTTTGCAGCGAACTTGTAACAGTTTCAATATTTGAGATTTTGCAGAGAAAGGGGAGAACCTCCCAATCTTCGCACTATATAATGTATTGGCCAAAAAAAATTAAATTATTTTGACTATTCGATTACTTTCCCTTTATTTAAGCCATTCCGAGTATTATTCCTAAAACGCTGTGTTAAAATACAACCATTTTTGGAAGTTTACTATACTTCAGCAGTTACTGCAACTGTTATTATAAACATTCATACATATACTCATAATATAAGCATAATGATCATAATAAACACAAATATGAACTGACCAAGCGGAACGAGAATGCAAATTATTAAGATCTGGATAGAAATTTAAACGTGTATAGTATTTGGGTGAGAGGAAAAGAATGCCGAATGTACCGAAATTTTCTACTGCTTTCGCAATTCTTTGACCAATATAACGACGGGCACCTGTCTGTACTCTTTGTGCGCACCAAAGGTTATGTTAATGCAGAGAAAGGGGGAAAAGCTATTTCCGGGATTATGATTCACCACCTGACATTCAATATTAAGAAAAGTTGTTTATTTAGTTTCGGCTTTGGTAGGGGGAAAATAGCGCGTTCATTAAAAAAAAAGCACTAAAAGCAAAAAATAAGCACTAAAAACAAAAAAATAAGGGCTTTAAAGAAAAAGTAAGCACCTATAAGGGCCTTTATATTTTATTTTCAAATATAAGGACTTATAAGCACTTATAAGGACCGCTATGAACCCTGGTTACATGCAAAAAAGCAAGTCTTAATAAAAATCGATATGCCAAATGTAAAGTTAATATGTTGGTTTTTTCGTGCAATACATGAACATATACATAAAATTTAAAAAAATAAGTCAGAGCAGAATATAATTTATTACTAAAAAAACTTTTATGTAATCAGTTGCAATTAAGTTTCTATTTAAATGAGAATATCTATTCATTTCATTTATGCGATCATAATGGATTTTCAATCGTAGTTTTGGAAGTACTTTAAAATTATGCAATGAAGATATTAATCGTAAATTCACAATTTCTTTAGAAACTGCACTGTTAAAAACATAAATATTTTGGAATTTTATAATACTGAAAGATATTCAAAGACAGATCTCAATTTTCCCAAGAAATTGCCAAGAAAAAGGGTCATTATTACAAAGCTCAATATTACATGATTTTTCTACTTCCATTAAGCTTTACATATTGTTTTCTGTGCTAACTTGAATTAAATACAAATTTATTTTCGTGCATCGTGTTTAACCAGTTAATTTTGAATTTTCACTTTCGTATGCTTAATATATTGTTTTCTCTGCTAACGTGAATTTATGTTACTTATTCTTTAATTACTTTGATTATATTCTTTAAATATCATGTTTACGCGGCTTACTTCCATGTGTTTTAATATCTCATAACCAACGCCCATCAACCATAGGTGAACTTGGCGAGTAAAACAGCAACGGCGCCAACGGGTTCTCTGTGGATGAAAATTCAGAATTTCTAAATCAATCAAACACATTCATGAAAACAAGCAATTTCAAAAGTCATTATAATAACAGTAGTCAAGAAAGCATAAAGTTACCAGCAAGAAATCTCTAACAAAGTTAAAGATCATCCATATAATCCAATTGCTATATTAATCAAAATAAATAAGAAATTCAGTACAAAGTCTGAAATCCAGACGTCCATTATCCGAAATGATCTAAAATCCGGACCTCAAAACCACCAACAACATTTTTCTCCTAGGTTTTACGCATGCACATTTGATTCCACCCCCCTCCGAGCATAATAAAACATCTGGAGTGTGCCAATTCTTAATTTCACTTTGACACTAAATGAAATACATTGTTATTGAAGAAACAAACCTTTTAGCATAAATGTGTACGATCAGGATCAGTAACTTGGTTTCATTCCTGCGTATCCGCTTTATGGTACACATCTCAAACTGAAACATTCCACATAGATACATCATTGATCTGACGCCAACCTTGGGAATCATTATTTATTATACTTTCCTTTCATCACCGCATGTTTATCAAAACATGACAACTTCAGTAATGACTCATGTAGCGATGCCTAAACAATTTTTGGTACTTTTCCGTTTTGCCGGCGCAAGCGATAAAGTCGCCAATAATGGTACAATCGATGCCAAAAGGAATATTCTCGCTGGTAACCTTTTACGCCTCATTTTCAAAACAAGTCGCAGCTTTTTCTTATCAGATTGATTGGTTTTTTCAATACTGGCATATAATTACATAGAATTTTTATCAGATAGTTCAGTTTTATGTCTAAGGCCATTTTCAGTAGTTAAGTCAATTAGGATGCAATCACAGCTCTTACCCGAAGCCGAAAATATAGAAAAGGTAAAGTCAAGGGTTAAATTCATCAATTCTAATAAGGATACATTAGCGAAGTAAAGCACTGCAGTTTTACATAATTTTTAAGTAAGCTATTCGTACGAATTGAAATATTTCTTGCATTTAAACTTGTGTTCCAAATTAAGATTTAACTTGAAATTAATGTAGATAATTACTGAGAGCATTAGATTTTTGTAGAGTAGTTTACGTGAGATGAGATAGCTTGGGGTCACGTGATATAAACCAGCGAATTAGGATTTTGAACCATGAAAGCATAGTAAATTCTTAAATTAATGTCTTTTTACAAATTTATTGTCTTTATTTATCGGCTTTTTATAAAGTTTTAAGTGATATTAAAATGTTTATGCCTTCAAAAAATGAATTCTTAGAACTAAGATTTTTTTAATATTTTTTATGTGTATACTGTCTGTTGTCGCCAATAAAGTCTGCTTGGCGAGATTTGCGCCGGCGAAACGGAAAAGTACCCAATTTTTCTTGTTAGTAATTGAATAATAAAGGTGTATGGTAACCTTATATGTTGACATTACGCTTGGCGATGATTACAGATTTAAGTTAAATGTGCTAAAAAAATGTTTACGAGGAAACATTTACCAAACATTTCTTTCCATGTGATAAAAATAGATTTTGTTGATGATACTCATAGACTCAAAGATTAAATTTATGGCTATTTGAATTAAGAATAATTGATTTGTTATTCACATAAACCCAGAACCAGCACCAGGGCTCGTATGGCTGCAGAGACTCGGAGAATTTAGGACCCACAGAGACTGCATCAGGCGGTAAGATATCTAGCGCCGGCCTTCAATAAGGCTGAAATATATGTGGGAATTTATTTATTCAGAACTCTAATAAGCCTTAAGCACGTGAAAGAAATAGACATAAGTATGATAAATAACAAAACTAATATAATTCAGGCATAATTGTCTCAGTGCGTGATAGAAGCAAGATAAAATTTAACAGAACAACTTGTCGTTAGTCGCCAAGCTCATGATGCATAGCCAAATATGTACAGTGAAGGATAGCTAAATTTGATGATGATAGCCACTAATTTTAAAGGTTTTCGGATATAGCAAAACAAAGGCGAAATTTTCCAATTAACGGATTTTGTAAAGAAATATGGACAAGCTGTAATAAATGAGGATGATATAAAAGAAGTTTTCATTGTGATGACAATCCTTCTCAATCATCAATCAATTAATGAATGGCGAAATCTGTAGTATAGTTCTAGATCCAGAAAATACGCTACTGATAGTGAAGAAAGTGACAGAGAAGTTACTGACAACGAGAAAATTTTGATTGACAAATTAATCGGAATTCTCGAAACAGCAGTTACAGGACTTCAACAATGTAACTAAGCAAAGGATTATGCCTGTCTACAGAATTAAAGAGAATGTATTAGCGCAACAAACGGAGCAACTTAAACAACTTGCATTGAGAGAAATGTTTAATAAGGCAAACAAATCAATATTAAGCTTCTTTTTTTTTTTTTTTTTTTTTTTTTTTTTTTTGTAAATTTTGATACCCTTTAGGTCATAAATACTTCATTATTTCACGAACTTTATCCATGTACACGTCGATCTATTTTCACTTAAAAAAAAAAATCCCCGAATTTCACAAAAATAGCATTGTGCACTCTTTTAACTTTATCCATGTACACGTCGACCTATTTTCACTTAAAAAAAATCCCAGAATTGCACAAACTTGCATTGCACACTCCCTTTACTTTGTCCATGTACACATTGATATATTTACACTTAAAATGTCAAAGGAGCACCAAATTCTACAATATAGGGGGAAAAAATGCAAAATCTCAATAAAATACATTTTAAACCAAAAAATAAAATAACATAGAAAATAAAAAACATGTTATATATTTAAGCACTACCAAAAGCAAATATTCACTTACCATGATTTTCGAGTTCGCTTCGTACACCCCGAGCCACGTAAAAATCAAAATATCAATCATACTCAAATGACTTTTTTCAAACCAGGTACTCTTTCTGATCGAACACTTCACATAGTGACCATCTGAACTTTTCTTCCTACAAACCCATTCAAATCCATCTAAACGATTTTTACGTTCGACTAGACGCATATCCTTCCTACATACAAAACACTTATAATGGCTACTAAGTAAACCTACATTTACACACCAGTCAATTAAAGCTCTTTTCCCCTTTTGCTCCAAATTGTACAGAAACTTCAAATTAATCTTACTACATTCGGCCATTCTACTGTCTAAAGAATCAAACCAACACACACCACAAAAACGCTTACAAAACATCCCATGATTCAAAATTTCCCAGAATCATGCACCTGATTATGTCACAATAGGGTTTCCATAACATTCAACTACTCAGGCTACCATAAATGAAACAACAACTTGGTGATAAATCAAACAACAACTTCACCATAATACAAGGGGTACCTTAAAGTCTACTCTACCCCAATTTTTTTACTTGCTATTTTCAAGTTGGCAATTTTGAGAAACGTGCGGAGCAGTGGGTGATTCTGCACTCTCCCAGTTTGTCGCAAGGGCTCTTATAGGATTTTACCCAAATTTTAATTAACATAATCTAATATTTTAAAGTTGCAATTGCATAACATTATGGGAAGAAACGTATTCATGGAAAGGTTGTTTCACATTACGGAAAGCTTCTATCAATCTACAACTTTTATTTATTTTTAATTAAAACAAATTTTAAGACTATTTAACAGGAAGAAAGAAATAAAATAGAATGGAAATATCCCCATTATAAATAATCAATAAAGATCCTGAATTATTAAAAAAAAGTGTGGAAATTTTTCTCTTCCTAAATATTTAACATTACTGGATAAATAGTAGCATTTAGGCTGATTAGCATATTTCAGCTAAATATCCACTGTATCCTTAATTCTTACTCATCTATTACAATATAAATATACCTAAGTTTGAAAAATAATATTAGGTACTTTTCCGTTTTGCCGGCACAAACGATAAAGTCGCCAATAATGGTACAACTGATGCCAAACGGAATATCTTCGCTGGCAAACTTTTACCCTTCATTTTCAAAACCAGTCGCAGCCATTTCTTATCAGATTGGTTGTTTCTTTCAATACTGACATACAATTACATAGAATTTTTACAAGATAGTTAAATTTTTTGCCCTAAGACCATTCGTGGTAATTAATTACGATGCAATCACACCACTCACCTGAACGCAAAGATATAGAAAAGGAAAATCAAGGGTTAAATTCATCAAATCTAATGAGAATGCACTAGCGAAGTAAAGCACTGCGGTTTTACATAATTTCTGAGTAAGCTATTCGTACGAATTAAAATAATTCTTGCATTTGAACTTGTATTCCATAAGATTTAACTTGAAATTAATGTAGATAATTACTGAGAGAATTATATTTTTGTAGCGTAGTTTACATGAGATAAGATCACTTGGGGTCACGTGATATGAACCGGCGAATCAGGATGAAAGCAAAGTAAATTCTTAAATTAATGTCTTTTTACAAATTTATTGTCTTTATTTATTGGTTTTTTACAAAATTTTAAACCATACTAAAATGCTTATGCCTTCAAAATAAAAAATTCTTAAAACTAACATTGGTTAAATTTTTTATGTGTATACCGTATGTTGCTGCCAATAAAGTCTGCTTGGCGAGATTTGCGCCGGCGAAATGGAAAAGTACCCAATATTATAATTAAATTGTCTTGGACTAAATATCTCACAAGATTAGTAAAGTTCTGCTTCAAGTAAGAGAAAAGCAGTTATGTAATTAATTGATAATACTGTATTATATTCTACAAGACATCTTTGTGTGTTTTCCAAGAGGTTTCACCTTTCAAATTCTGCCCTGCTTCAGAAAATATGTTATAGTGTCAAAAGCTGTTAAATACATGATTTTAGAAATTTTCAGAAAGATCATTTCAAAAATTTGGTTAATCTTTGGAACATGGTAACAGGTAGTTTGGTGACATTTTGGTAAGGTGATAAAGGTTACTAGCTAGGATTTTAGCAATAATCTGAGAAGTACACAGTTCGAATCACAGATTATTTTGTCTCAGAGAAATGAGAGATCATGAGACATGTCATGTGACATTTTCCGGAAAATTCCAAACAGGATTTTAGCTAATAAGCACTTAGAAACAATTTCGCTGCTAAAGTGCAGAATCGCCCACTTATTTGTTTGGTGCTTTTTACAAGAGTAAGAAGAATTGGATTTTTGTAATTTTTTTTTTTTTTTAATTTTTATTTTTTAAGTGAAAATAGGTCAATGTGTACATGGATAAAGTCATTTTTGTGTGCGCAATACCAAAGTCTGCACAATGCCATTTTTGTGCAATTCTGGGATTTTTTTTAAGTTATAATAGGTTGATGTGTACATAGATATCGTGTATATGCAATTCTTAAAAATGCAGCAAGCAGTGGGCGATTCTACACTTCCTCCCAATTTCGCACCTAATCTTCGTCATGATTAAGCACTTTTGTTCCATAAAAGTTCTAGCATAAGCGTAATTCGGCTAGCAGATTGTTGGAAAAAATTTTGAGTAAAAAAAAAAAATAAAATAAAACATGGCTTTACTTCGTGAAAACAAAATGGCATCCAAAAAAAAAAAAACTAGCAGGTTGCTGTAGCAGGGATGGTCGCCAAAGTTTCGCCAAGTTACCATAATCCGAAGATTCACCAAAAATTTTACTAAAAAATTCCCTTTTTCTACTTGCAAACTAATAACAAATTTAAGAGTTTCTAGTTTATTTACAGTGTGAGCTCCATCTAAGGTATTTTGTGCATTATGGCATTTTGTCCCATTTTTAACGAGCATTTTAAGCTAAACATACAGTTCTGAAGAATAATGGTCAACTTAATATAACATGTGACATGACGAAAATATAGTCAGCCTATTTTTGAACTTATACTTAACATCTGGATTTATTGTAAAATGAAGACTAAGAAAACGCATAATTCAAGGAAACTAACATTTTATACTTTTAGTTTCGCACATTTAAATATTCTGGCACTTTTTTAGGAAACTACACATATTCGATTACATTTGGATATCAAACATTTTACTTTAATTGTATATTGAATTCCTACATACAAACAGATCACGAATATAAATATTTTCGCTCTAGCGTAGAACTGAGTGCCCCTTCGCTTCACGACAACTTTTTTAAATTTTGGCGATGAAACCTTACTTCTGGTTACCATGATAGTTTTAACTCTGTTTTAGCTTCCTGATTTTATTTAAATGAAAATAGATTGATGTGTACATGGGCAAATTTAAGGCAGTGCGCAATGCCTAGTTTGTGCAATTCTAGGATTTTTTTTTAAGTGAAAACAGATCAATGTGTTCATGGACACAGAGTCTGTACAATTCTTTGACTTCTTATTTTTGTTTTGTGTAGCGACCATCAAGAAATTGTACCTTCCTGGTGCCGATCTTGGCATCAAAAAAAGAATCGCCAAAAAACAAGGGGCACCCAATTGTAAACTTTTACCAATATTTTGTGTATTTGAAAAAATATATATATAAGTGAATACATACACAGCAAGCCTTTTGAAGCGTTCTTCTTCATCACCCGCATCAATATCCATTGAAGTCTCGGAACTTTTAAAAAGAAAAGCACACGGTAAATAACACATTTGTTCATTGGCGCAAACACAACCGGCGAATCAGCTTTACGTTTCAACGTTGCCAAATCGCTCAATTTTCGACAAAACTATGCTGCCAAAATTCATGTGCTTGCGTTTTTGGGAAATTTTCCCTGCTCTTTTTTCTTAAACGCACATATGTTAAAATAACTTTTCTATTAAAATTAATTTATAATAAAAAGATCTTGCCCCCCAGATGGTATAGTGTTTAGGAGCTACTCTAATTTTTCATTATTTAATTTCTTCAAATATAATGCAAGACTCTAACATTTGGTGGCAACAGTTTGAAAAGTAAAACGAACATTTATAATAGTGATTCAACGGGGAGATCAGAGATCATTATTCGTTAAGTAGTGTTCGACCCGAGGGCCTTTACCACTACATGTTTATCAATCCCCTAAGGACCTGTAAAAGTTCGTTAAATTCCATAAACTGGAAAAGTCGTATGCATTTGTAATAAAAGTGCAAAGTCTTCAGTTGCGAAGAAGTTGATCAGGGGTGACGCTGTAGCCTTGGCTACTAATGTTTAAAATTAATTTATGACTAGTAACAGCATGAATTATAAACAAATAGCTAAGTTATTGCATTTTATTTTCCAGCTATCGAAATGCGACGCTACGAGCAACGTTTTGAAACCAAAACCTAGCAATCATGAATCAGAACTAGAACTAGTTGCCATTCAACATAAAGAAATTTAAATATAAATATGAATATTAACAAAATATTAAAGTTAATTTTATAAAATAATTAAACACATGAACAAATATATGAAATAAAAAATAATTATTTCTCATGCAATAACTGGGCCACTATACTACTCCCCCACCAGTAACTAAGTTACGTTACGAAGATGGAGAAATAGGTAGTAACTAGTATTGCAGTGTTAACCACTATCAAAATAATTTAGTCAGTCCTTGAATCTAACAGGTAAACGTATAGTTCTGCCTGTGCGAGAAGGTTTTTGATTCACATCCGAATTTGAGTCCGGTCTCTGCAAATTACTGTAGTCAGGTTGTATCAACTGAGAATTTTCCTCAGCTAAAATATATGCTGGTTTCAGGCGATCCAGGGATACATTAACATGTTTTCCTTTTGTGCTAATAGTAAAATATTTGTCCTTGCGATCAATAACAGGAAATGGTCCTTCATAAGGAGGTTCCAAAGGTTTTTTTTATCCGATCTATTCGCTGAAACACATGAGAACAAGTTTTTAAGTCTTTATGGACAAATATCTGTTCAGATGAATTTTTACGAATTAGTCTCGGTCCAACAACTTCCATCTGTTTCTGGAGTTTATTAGCAAAAGTCTCCGATGCTGTCTGGATACTTGGTTCGCTGAAAAACTCGCCAGGAAGTCTGAGACTCTGGCCATAAACTACTTGCGCAATAGAATGATTGGTATCTTCTTGAATAGTGCTGTTGAATAGTTTACAAACCCAAAAGTACTGTTGGTAACGTGTCCGTCCAAGATATGTTGTTGTGGGCTTTTAATGCTGTTTTCAATGTTCGATGAAGGCGCTCAACATTGCCATTACACGAGGGGTGGTAGGCAGTAGTGTGTTGTAAATTGATGCCACAGATTTTGGACAAAGCTCGTAATGTATCACTTTTAAATTGGGATCCACGATCACTAATGAGTTTACTTGGCGTTCCGAAACGCGCAATCCAGTTGCTATAAAAGGTTCTTGCGACGTTCTCAGCAGAAATATTTTCTAAAGGAATTGCTTCCATCCAATTCGAAAATCTATCTATGCAAGTAAGACAATAAATATTCCCTTTAGATGGTGGAAGTGGTCCTATGAGATCGATATGGATGACAGAAAATCTTCCTGGTGATACTTCAAAATCACCTAATTTTGTTTTGGTGTGCCGATTGATTTTAGCTTTTTGGCAATGAATGCAGGTTCTTGTCCACAACTGTACATCTTTTTTTATGTTAGGCCAAATGAATTTTGATGTCATTAATTTCATAGTCGATTTTATTCCTGGATGTGATAAACCATGAATTCTTTGAAAGACGTGTTTTCTGAAAGCCTGAGGAATATACGGCCGAACATGTTTAGTTGATGTATCACACCACAAATATTTCCCCGATGGTAGAGAACATTGCTTGAAATTCAAGGAAGTAGTGGTTTGCAAACTCTTCAGTTCTTCATCTTGAGTTTGTTCATCAGCTATTTTATCATAATCTATCGATGAAATTTCATTAACTCTAGATAACGTATCCGCCACAATATTATTCTCACCTTTTAAATATTTGATATCAGTCGAAACCTGGGAGATGTATTGAAGTTGGCGAGCATGTCTAGGTGTTGCTTTGTCAAGTTTTTGACGAAAGGCGAATATTAAGGGCTTGTGATCTGTATAAATTGTAAATACTCTTCCTTCTAGATAATGCTTAAAGTGTCTAACTGAAAGATATATGCTTAATAGTTCTCTATCATAGGTGCTATATTTTTGCTGAGTATCACTTAATTTTTTTTTTCATATTGTTGCAACACTGAGCCAATCGCCGTATCTGAAGCATCTGTAAATAACGCCAGAGGTAATTCAGAATTGGGAAAAGACAACAGTGCCGTGTTCACCAGGTCATTCTTGCACGTTTCAAACTGTTTTTCAGCTTCTTCAGTCCATTCGATTTTACGTTTGTCCCTCTTTTTAGCTCCCTTGAGATACGCATGTAACAATGCTTGATTCTTCGCTGCATCCTTTATATAACGACGATAAAAGTTAAGTATTCCAAGAAAGGTTCTAAGTTCATGAATTGTTTCTGGTCGTTTGTAGTTAGTAATAGCTTGAACTCTTTCTGGCAAAGGACGGGAACCCTTAGGTGTAATTAGGTAGCCTAGAAACTCGATTTGGGGAACAGCAAAGACAGATTTTGAAACATTAATTCTTAACCCAAATGTATGTAATCTTTCGAAAACTAATTTAAGGTGATTTTCGTGTTCTTCATGGGTACTGGATGCAATGAGTATATCGTCTAAATAGGGAAAAACGAATTCTAATCCTCTAAAGACTTCGTGAATAAATCTTTGGAACGTTGCAGGAGCATTTTTTAAACCGAAACTCATTACATTAAATTCGTATAAACCGAAAGGAGTGATGATAGCCGTTTTACATTTGTCTTCTTCTGCAATGGGAATTTGAAAATAAGCTTTGAATAAATCAATTTTAGAAAAAATATTTGTACCTCTTAAAATATGATGAAAATCTTCAATGCGAGGAATTGGGTATCGATCAGGTATCGTCTGCGCATTCAATCGTCGGTAGTCTCCGCAAGGACGATATGAACCATCCTTTTTCGTAACAAGGTGCAAGGGGCTTGACCACTGGGAGTTTGATGGACGAATTATTCCATTGTCAAGCATAAATTTAAATTCCTCTTTAGCTATAGCTAAGCGTTTTGGATCGAGCTGTCGTGCCTTTGAATAAACGGGTTGACCAACAGTCGAAATAAAATGTGTAACACCATGTTTAATTTGTGTAGGAAAAAGGTTAGGTTTAGAAATTTCGGGATATTTCGACAGTAAATCGAAAATTTTTATGGATTTATTTAATGTGGTTACTGAGTAATCACTGGAAATAGCAGCGACATCACACTGGACACAAAGCTGTGTTACGCCATCAATTAATTTTTTCTTATTTATATCGACAAGCAATTTATATTTGTGAAGAAAGTCAGCTCCTAAAATACCTTTTGTGACATCAGCAATTATGAATGGAAACTGAAAATCACGACGTAATCCCAAATCAAGAGTTAGCGTTTTTATGCCATAAGTGGAAATATCTGTGCCATTAGCTGCATACAGTTTATATTCAGTTTTACATTTATTCTGTGAAGTAGCAGGAATTATGCTTACGTCAGCTCCGCTATCAATAAGAAAGTGCAAATTTGATCTTCGGTCACGAACGAATAAACGAAATTTGCGACAATCCTTCATATTTTCTGCAGCAGCGTTTGCCGCTGAACCTACTGCAGATTCGAGTTTTCCTGGTTTTTGAAATCGTTTTTTACCCAAGCACACGGAGGCTTGCATTTCTCTAGAATGAATTTTGCTCCAAAACGAAAGTGATAAAAACAAAATTTGCCAGTAGGGTCATATCGTTTACGAGGTTGGCTTCGAGATCGTGAACGTGAATTACGTAAATCCGAGTCCCTTCGTCTTGAGCGAATGGTTACTTGATCAATTTTTTGTTCAAGAAAGGTAATTCTTTGCAACAAATCATTTGCGGGAACAGAAGGAGCATTAGTACTAAATACTTCTGGTTTCCGATTCATATCACTAATTTTATCTGCCATAGACGCTAACTTGGTTACATCTTCATCACTAACTAATAATATATTTTTATGGAGTCAGGTAGCTTCTCCAGCCATAATGTTTTGATTAGATTTTCAGACACATCTGTAGTAGCAACTGATCTCAACTTCTGCAAACGTTGGCTTGGTTTCATGTCTCCAAGTTCGATACCAGTAATCAAACGTTTAATCCGTACATTTTCACTTTCTTTGAATAAATGTAATAACCTAATTTTAGCATCCGAATATTTTGTGGCACTATCGTTCGTTACAATGTCCCAAATATTTTCGACGAACTTAGGTTCAAGCTGTGAAACTAAATAATTAAATTTCGTTTCTTCTGAAACGATATTTCTAAGTTTGAACTGAGCTTCAACTTGAAAAAACCATATTTCCGGTTTATCAATCCAAAAAGGAGGTATTTTCACACTCACCTTATGAAGCTCCGGTGACTGTATCGTATCTTTCATAGCAGTTTCAGAAGAGTCATTTGTTGACATTTCGAAAATTAATCAGGGTCACCACGATGTAGCCTTGGCTACTAATGTTTAAAATTAATTTATGACTAGTAACAGCATGAATTATAAACAAATAGCTAAGTTATTGCATTTTATTTTCCAGCTATCGAAATGCGACGCTACGAGCAACGTTTTGAAACCAAAACCTAGCAATCATGAATCAGAACTAGAACTAGTTGCCATTCAGCATAAAGAAATTTAAATATAAATATGAATATTAACAAAATATTAAAGTTAATTTTATAAAATAATTAAACACATGAACAAATATATGAAATAAAAAATAATTATTTCTCATGCAATAACTGGGTCACTACAACGCCATATATCGGCCACAGATGAAGTTTTCGTTGGATAAGCTATAATAGCAACTAATAATTTTGGCATATCTTTTACACATTATCGTAGATTTGACACAGTATCGTACAGTAAAAATGGAAAATAATATATACAAGTCCCAGAACTTTTTTTTCTTTCGTCTGAGGCGAAAGTACCTATATCTTAATACTCATAGGGAAGGAGACGCGTATTTCCAAACCCTACCCCACTTTTCAAATTTTTGACGTCACGGAAATATCGACTAGTTTGGCAAGACGCCTACCCCACTTTTGACTACTACGGTGCGCTTTCGAAAGAATTGTGCTCCTGAATAGTGTGTTTAGGTGCTAATTGTGAGATTTTCGCAATTTAAATTATTATGAGTGGAAATTTACGCAAAATCTTTAGTGAATGGTTATTGTTTAACGCCGTAGTGTATTTGAGGAAAGAGGAGAATAATTCACTGCTGATGTATACATTAACAGTATGAAAAGTCTGGAAGGTGATACTCGGCAATAAATGTGCTGCATTTCATCGCAAAATTCAGCGACGCCAGTAAAATAAACGAAAGTGTTTGAAAAACTTATCCACATCTGAAGCCACTATACAAAAATTATATGTGTGCCAATACAGCAATTTAAATAAAAAAAAAAAAATTGCAGAAAACTTCAGATCAAGGAATAAGAATTGCAGTGCCTCTATGTGCTTAAAAACTACGAAGCATTCTGCAGACTTTCGTGCCAAAATCAAGTTTGACAAATAGATTAATACATTTTATTGTTTCTTTTAGTGTATATATTTCAAAATTATTAAAATAACTTGAACAGTTTATTGCTGTTCAAGTTGCTTAAAACAGCAATAAAGTTCATTTATAAAGATACACAAGGAACTTCATAATTCATTGCTTTGATGAACAACTGAAATTTACTAAATTACCTAACTTTATAACATTAAATATCTTTGTAACTGTGTTATTATGCTCTGTTTTATAAAAGCTTCTTAACTAGTTCTAAAAGCTAACTACTAACTAAAAGCTTAGTTACTTACTATTCATTTGTTATACATTAAAATATTTTCTGATTTATTTACTAAATGTATTAAGAATTTCCATACATGCTTGTGCAGTGTGAATGCATGTTTGTGTAATGAACTTTGATTTTCATGAACGAAAAAGAAATACAATCTCCGAATAAGTGTTTTCCAGTTCCTGTGTTTAGCTGTAAAAGTAAATTCACTTCAAGTATGTGTCTGTGTAATTTTGACGATGTAAATGCTGAAATGTATGTATAGTAAAAACTCGACAAAAAAAATATCCGGAAAGCTCTTGAAATTTTGGATAGCCGAGCATATAAAAAATGAAATATTGTAATAAGTGAATGTAAGAATAAACTTAGTCTAAAATCATAAAAACAGTTCATCTTATTTGTATCAACTTGACTATCAAAAGCCAATATTTAATATTATGCACGATTTTGAAAAAAATGTATGCTGCTGATCTTTGGAATATGATAACGGGTGATTTTTACAATGGTTGTTATGTGGATTAAGACTGCAAGTTGAGACTTTAAATATGAACAATAGTAATCTGAAAATTTGAAGTAGTAATTTCATATCCAACAATCTCTGCCAAATAACTTCTATGTTTTAAGTAATTAAAAAATATATTTTAACCACTTATTATTAATTTTATAAAGTATATTCTATAATTTAAATTTTATTTACTTTCATCTATTTTTAATGTTTGCCATTATAAATTTCATACTATGTACTTTTTTAAGATTTCATAGTTGCTAATTAAACTTCCTTTACAATTTATTTAGTTATTCTATACTTACAGTTATATTTTATGTAAGAAAGGGATTTATGTGCAAGAGATATACAGTGAAAGTCATTTAACACAAAACTGAGGGGACTGAAATATTTTTTCGTGTTAAAGAATATTGAAAAGAAAAAAAAAAGCATATATTCAACAAAATTAAGCTTAGCTAAATTAAGCTAATCCGATCCCTAAAGATCCTTCACCTTCGGACTTATCCAAAATAAAAACTGCGATCAAATCTTCGCAAATCATTTCAAGCAACTTAAAACATTCGCTTATCCCATCTGTTGCGAATTGTGCCAGATTATATGTTCTTCCCAAAATTCATAAAAGTGGTATTCCTTTCCGCCCTATTGTATCAAATTTAGGTACTGCCTCGTATCCATTAGCTAAATATTTAGTTTCTAGATTTTCCACTCTATTAGACAATAACATTTACACCATAAAAAATTCAATAGAGTTTGTAAAAAAGGTTAAAAACATTTCTCCTCGTAATTTACTCATGGTTTCTTTTGATGTAAAATCATTATTCACCAATGTCCCAGTGGAGGGTGCATTAAGATGTCTAGAAACCAGACTTCGCGAATTTCATTTCTCTTGCATCGAAATTGATGAGCTAATTTCTCTCACTCAACTCTGTTTGAAACAAACACATTTTGTTTTCCAAAATAAATATTACAAGCAAACTGAGGGATTAGCCATGGGAAGCCCCCTCAGTCCCATCCTGGCTGATATCTACATGCATTATTATGAATCAAAATTGTTTGAAACTTTAAACTTCCCGGCATGGTTCCGCTACGTAGACGATACTTTTACCCTGTTTGAAGGTAATAAAGATGATTTAAATAGAGTTCTTTCAACAATGAATTCTATTGATCCTGCTATTCAGTTCACTTTTGAACTTGAGACTTGCAATTCTCTTCCGTTTCTCGACATTCTGGTCACACGCAACACATCCAACTTCAGTACTACAGTTTACCGTAAACCTTCATCGGTTTGCCTTCCACCACACTTTAAATCATGTCATCCGACTAAACAAAAGTTAGCTTCATTTTATTCCTATGTTTTCCGTGCTCTTCAAGTTTGCTCCTCCAAACTAGCCCTTGATGAAGAACTAAATTATTTAAAAGCAATAGCTATTGACAGGGGCTTTTCACCTAACATTATTAATCAAGCAGTTAAAAAATTCTCATCTCAACACACTAAAAGCCACACTCTTATTTTAGGAGATTATAAAAATTCTGTTGTTATTCCCTTCTTTCCATCAATTAGCTATAAAGTTGCACATATTTTGCAGAAATTTAACTTTCGGGTTGTTTACTCTCCCATCAATAAAATTCCAACTTCTAAACTCAAGGACCCCATTCCGGATATGAATTCCTGGGGTATTTACTGCATAGCAGCTTTCCCTTGACCAAGAGTTCGCATTGCATACGTAAATCTTCTGTTTAGCTCTGATATATTTTTTCGGACACCCATCATATTAGAGTTTCTGAAAGTTCTTTTACATGAACACTTTGAGCATAGTAACTCAAATTTTGAGCTTAAACCATGATGAAATAGTTCACTTAAATGAACATTACATATTTTACAACATAAATTATTTTCAATACATTGAAATAGGATATCCAAATCAAATAGTCTATAACCACTAAAATTAGGCTCTAAAGTTATCTTTATCTCTTGGTGGCAAAACAGTGTCACTATTTAATTTTTTAAACGAAGAACTGACACCACACTTCTTATTCATTGTATCATTATGCTGATTTCCCTGGAACTTTCTTTTCTTTGGTCGATGAATATAAGATCTTTTATTTTTTACATCTTCCTCACAATTTTCCATAATTATCAGGTGATAAAAATACTAAACAAAAACTGCAATGTTATAATAAAAACACCTTCAAAAAAGTCAAAAGAAATTTAGAAATCGCAAAAGAGCTTGTAAACAATCACGTTTCACGCTAATCCAAAGCTGGAGTAAGATTTCAACACATGCCTATGTTAGATTCCTACGTTAGAATAGTGCTATGTATAAATCTAATATATTCCTAAGTCGCGCTTTCGAGACATGAAAAACGCAGTTTGAGTTTTGTCAATCGGCCCAGTAGAACGGGAGATATAGCACAGTCCTCCTTTTTTTTTTTTTTTTTTTTAGCTTGATAACACGTCAGCACTGTTTTTCCACCATCTCAAAATAAATTATGAAGATTTGTGCTTATGCAACTAGTTGAATTTCAACAGAAATACACGTTCATATGAAAACGTTGAAGCTCTTTTAAAGGGCCGGTTTTATACCTTTATGCAAATGTAATTCTACCGCATATAGCAGTACTTCCCTGTTCGCTGAATTACTTTCACACTGAGTCTTCCGATGAGAATTTTCCTAATTAAATACCAAAGGATGAATGATTATAAATTTCAAAGCACCTACTATCTTAACGATCGTTTCACTCAAAATCAAATATTCGAAAAGTGAGCAGAAAGGCAAAATAGACAATAGCTAAACATGCGAACATTGAATGTGAATAGCACTTTATTGTTGGTCTGCTGCCTTTTAATAGCTAAGATAGTACTTGCCAGAAACCGAAGATTATCCAACTGTGGGCATTGTGGTAAGAAGTCCTTTACTGAGTTCTCCAGCCGAGTAAACGTAAATGCGATTAACCTCTCGAAGCCGGCTGGTACAGCAGTTGTACAAGGAGAATGACTTTCTCAGACGCCGGCATCGGTACAACTGTCGTACCATCCATGCCCTCCCCATTTTAGAGAATCGCCTATCTGTAGATCTTTGGGTGGTCCATTGTCGCTGCTCAGAGTAGCCGCTGGCTACGCATTATTTCCCTCTTCTTATCAGTTTAGCTACATTTTGGCAAAAACCGCAGGTTTCGTCTCGCGCCAATATACTTGAAAATTAAATAGAGGCCATCTCTTTCTCAATCTGTCTCATAATTTTAATGCTATTTTTTTTAGTACTGACTTTTGCTATGATTAAAACGTCAGCGATTTTGCACGCTCTTTAAGCTTACCATATTTAATGTTCTTTAATCATAACAAATAAGAATAGATTAATATTTTAGATTTAATGCCCTTCTAGAAAATAGGTAAAACCGTTTTTATCGTTTACTCGTTTACTTCCTTTTCATACTTATGAATAATAAGATTTTATTTTGACATTGTTTTGTGGAGTGCATAAAACCCTTAAGAACTGTCAACTCTTTCAAAGTGCTTCTATTATGCAGGCAATTTTGTCTGATTTATCAGGAGATAAATAAGAGACAATTGTATGCATAATAGTTTTTCTGATTTTCATTCATTCAGTGATTGCTTTCAATGATTTTCATTGATTGTAAATTAAATAAAATCAATTTATCTTTACACCCTCTTTTAGGATGAGATCTGCCAAAAAATATTTAAATATCAGTAAAGCTCACGTTACTTCTAAACTGAATCAAAACATCAGTTAAATGTTATAAAATTTTGGCCAGTTTTATTTGCTGAAATTCTTATACTCTTCAAGAGATAGAGAGAATTCAGACAAGTTGATAAAAAAATATTTTAAAAAAGTTGTTATTTTGTCTGTAATAAGGTGTATGTCAACTTACTACTAAATGTATGAAAATTAGGATTGGATTACGGAAAAGCACGCGAACGCTATCTGCTTAAGGGAATGGATGCTTTCGTGTAAACCTTTTTAAGAGAAAATTGCTCGCATTTACATTCCTGGTGGAAAACTCCACATGTAATCAACCCGTTCTTCGGTATTGATTGGATTAATTTGTTCGCTTACTGAATTACATCAAAGCACCCAACGATTACCTGTATAAGGGGAGTTATGTCTTCGCGGAGGACTTTCTAAGAGAAGCTGGCTTGCATTTACGTTACACAAAAACCATGACTCCAACTATTTATCCGGGATTCAAATCCAAGCGAGCTATAAGTGTTCAGCCACCTTTACCGCTTTACTGAAGAGCAGGTAAAAATATTGATAAAGGAAAAGTATTGAATTAACCGGTTTAATTTACTAACCTATATTTCTCAATCGACAGTACATAAATTACGCATATGAGGGGGATTATTTGTGAATAAATAAACTGTATTGCACTTTTATCCACTATGTCATATTACAATGGAATTATTGCATTTCAAAGTTATTTCTCATGAATTAATTTTGCTCTTCATGATTTTTGATATTTTCAAAGAGAAAATTCCACACTTTAAATAAAAATATACACGAGAAGATACTTTATGCACAATTTGGCGTAAACGGTTTTCTTAATTTTGCTTTGAAAATATTGCAGGGTAATCGTTTTCATTACTGGAAGAAATATAAAAAACAAATTTACTACATGGTATCAACACCCAATATTTCCTTATTCTTTTGAAAACGTGAAAGATTACTCTTTCTAAAATAAATTGGAAAATATATTATGTGCAAATAGAATATTCGTTGAAAATGAAATAGACTTCAACTTTTGGATATAACGATAGTTTTAGACGAAATTTCTACCTATGGAAAGAAATTGACGTATAATTAATTCTTCATGAACATTTAAAACTGTTCTCAAAATTCTTTTGATGATTGCATGTATAAGTCACGAATTTTTTTCTCGGCTAACATAAACAAAAGCCAATTTTACAAAGAAAAATTCTCGTTAAAGATATACCTTCTTTGCCTGATAGTCCAATGTAATATTTGTTAAAATTAATTATTAAACGCAACCAATGTATCTCGGATTTTGATTTTTATATTATAATAACAAAATTATCGAAAAAAGCAGATTTAAATCTCTGTTATTGTTATGTAAAGCTTTATTATTGCTGTAAGTTCATCTCAAAATCTATTTGTATTGAATCTCATTCTAATCATCTAGTGGTAATAAATATTATTATTATTATTTCATTAAATTAGTCATTACCATTATTTTATTAATGAAAATATGTTATTAAAAATCGCATTCCGGCCTGCAGACTTACAGATCTAGTCTGTATTTACTATATTTTGTTAAATTTTGTTCTCGCTTGCTAATTTCTAATACGAAAATACGCGAATATAAATGAAGAGTGAAAACAAAGTTAAAAAATTCACAAATTATTTACGAGATTGATTAGAAATAGTGAATGAAATATAAACATTGCATACATTTTGTTCTAAATAAAGTGTGCACTGGATATGCATCCAGTACTGCACATTTATTTATGCACTATTTATTTAGAATTTTGCTTTCACTTAAATATGAAAGCAAAATAATCATCGAAAAATTGCAAATCTAGCAACTCCTCTACTATGGGACGTAGGCGTCCGACAAACATGTAAATTTTACTTCATCCATGGAGGGGAACTGACGACTTTTCTCATTAGGAAAATGTCAAAGAGGGGGCAAAACTGTTTCGGATTGCGCTGGTCTGAAAGCTATAATATGAGAATTTCGGCCCGGTTTTAGAAGGTTAAGAGGGTAATGCTTGAGAACCTATTGTAATAATTTTGTGGAAACATTTATTTGGAAGAACGTTTATAAAAGTATAAAGAAACATTACAATGAGAGAGAAAATATAAATTATTATCAGGTTTTAGTCAAATTATCTGTATATGAAACGTCGATATGGTAATATGAGGAGTATTTTATTCATTTGTGTAAGCATTTTATTTACTTGCATACCAACGAGTTCTGACGAAAAGTCTGCATAGATTTATTACCTAATTATTGGCACTTTTTGCAGACGCAAATGAGATCTAATCAGAAAATAATCAAGAATCTGAATCAGTCAATCATCAACACGCACATTCTAAATCAGATTTCTGAATTACTTTCTTGAAGCGTTTACGGTCCAAATAAAACTGAAGAAACATTTTAAACACAAAACAAAGCAGCAGAAGTGTGATAAGTATATATTACTATAAAGCCAACACTCTGTCAGTTAAAGACAAAGTAGTTTGATTAAATAAACAAGGTGAACAGAGACACAGTTGTAGCCGTTTGTAATTTTAAAGTACATAAAGCGCAGGAGTATATGAGAAAACTAGTGAGTAGCACATTGGTTACAATTTTTATTATAAACATGCTGAAACTGTGAATATAATTTCAAGCATCGGTGGCATCATCGAATGGAGACATGCTTCAGTGTCAGATGTATTTCATTAAAAGATATGAAATATTTTTAAACGTTTAAGAACACAGTTTCTGAAGTACTTGACAGCTCACCCTGTATAAGCTTCATTCCTTTGTTTAAAAGTCGGTAAAGCGTTATCACAGATTTTCTTAAAAATTATCGGTGATCAATACTGGTATTGATCAATCATAACGACAATAACATACATTGTTATGGAAAGAGAGAAAGTACTTGTGAGGCTTTCTGAAAGACCGAGTCTCAGTTTTAATATTTGAATATTAATCTCTACAAGTCTGAATTAACTGACACTACTGAAATAGTTACGAAAAATTGATTCCCACTGTTAAAAAATTGATCTGCATTTTTTTTTCGTAAATTTTATTTTTTTAAACAACATGTCTGTAATCAATGTGCGCAACCGCTTTGATGCTGGAAAAACACTAAAATTTGAATCATCGTTGTACAAGCTAAAAAAAAAAAAAAAAAAAAAAAAAAAAAAAAATTTAATTGTGAGAATAAAATATTCTAACGACTATAATGATAAATCATGAATAAAATCAAATCTGTAGCTGCAAGCCTTTTTTTAGCGTTATGGTGGTTAGGGAAACCTGAGTGCGATACCGTAGGGCTCAGGTTCGAATCCCGGAGAAGGCATGGATGTAAAATTGTCTGTCCCTTCATAGGAGGCAATGATGTCCCGCCTACTAGGCGCCTCCATGATAAAGAGACTACCGATCTGGCCTTAGGGCAGGACGATGCCGACATAGGCAAGTGCCAACCATAAGAAAAAAAAAATTGATTGTAATCTTATTCAAAAATTCCTAAGTATAAGACGCAAATTTTTAGACACCTTTCTCATGTTCGTTTTTAATGGTAATCAAACTAATATGAAAGTGGACTGAAAAGTCATTTTTAAATGAACCCCATAATCTTATACGTCTCTGTACATTTGCATTAATCCATAATGGGCCAGGTATTATTTTGTCGAAGGACAAGAGTCTAAATGGAACGATTATTTCGCTTGCTTGCGAGTGAATTCTAGGAGGTCCGACGAAGACATCGCGGACGAAAACGTAGCGGAGAAAACAACGTAAGAGGGAAACTTCGTTGTAGAAAACATGTGGGAGAAAAGAAGGCAGGAAAACATATCGTAAGTCTAAAACATCATCGAAGAAAACAATCGTGGTACAAAACATCGACGAAGAACAGAAAGAGGTTCCAAAACTTCGCAGTTTAAAAATATCGTCGTGGAAAATATATTCCTATAAAAGAGAGTAAATAAAATAATCGCATGACGATTATTCTGCAGATATATCTTTTCTACATTTAAAAGGTGCTGGTGCGTATTCGAGTAATGAATTATAGGTGCGAGTAAGAATGAGGAATATTTTTACCTCTATATTTCATATATTTCCTTTCATTAATATTTTTTTGCTAAAAATCCAAGAAGGAACTCTTGCATTGAAAAGTTGAAAGGAAGTAGAAAATTAATGATACGTATGGGAGTACGCAGTATTTAATTTTTATTTTAAGAGAATTTTAAATTTATTTACTTAACTATTAAACGTTATTATTTAATTAAGTCATTTCATAAAGTTGTATTGGCAGTTCTTCATGAACAATATATTTTTAAAAAATTAAAAAAGGGAAAAGGAGCATTTATTTTAGATTAAATGTATTTAAAAGTTTTATGCATGTCTGAAATTTCTAATATTATGTTCTTTGAATAAAATTAAGACTTCTTTTGTTCTTTTTCCTTCAGCTTCTTCAAAGTAATCCTTTTATATAAGTATCCTTTGCATGTTGCGATTCGTTAGTTGTGATGACACAAGTCAGGATGAACTACGTAATATTTCAGTACCGTATTTATATTTATTGGATTATTGGAAGAGCACGTTAGAGCTCTTTTCCTAAGGGGAGGGAAGCGTTTGGGGAGGACTTTCTCAGGAAAAGTTTCGTACGCACATTACACATTAGAAAAACCACAAAATTCTCAAGCAGCGTGTTTTTGTGCTGGGTCTAGCTACCAGCGTTCAACGACTTTACCTCTGGACCCCTAAAGCCAGATAGAGTTATTAACGGAATAGATTATTAACGGAAATGCATTCATTTTCACACTATTTTTTTGAGAAAGATCAAATTTAAATTTAGATCTAGAAAATGTAAACGCAGAATTTTACAAAAAGAAAATATAGGTACAATAAATCCTCTTGTCGATTACCATCCTAAGATGACCGATGTTTCTGAGAAAATAAGTAAATATAGGTTTTTCACAATGTCTCTCTAAGATGACCGCATCAACGGAAGACTAAAGAGATATGGAATCGTCAACGATCGCTTTGAAACGAATATTTTATATTTAACTTTACATTTATATATTTTTATAAATGATTCTAAAATATGGTTAAGCTTTTGTGTCTCAGTGTGCCACTACATGGAACACCCAAATTGAATCGCTTCGAAAGCCTCTAAATTCAACCGTAAATAGATAAAAATGCTTTTATAATATACTTTGAACTTTTCTTTTTAAACCGTAGATAGCAGCATATCACAAGGAGACACATAACGTTAATTTATTATGTGTTATTAAAATCCATTTTTTCAAGTAATTTTCTCTATTTTTTTAATGATATAAAAATTTTATTTGGAGAAAAATAGGCATAATTTTGCTGGCTGTACTCCAAATTATTTTTTTAATCTTTCATACAAAAATCATACGCAGAATCATTGAATAAAACCAGGTGTTCCATTAGCGGGAACACTGCGCCTTTAGCAATCTCATGCTGTTACTAATCAGAACATGTGTGCTCTTAGGAGAGAACATCCGTTGTTTTCGTTTTCTGTTGATTTTTTTTGGGGAGGGAATGAATTCAAACAAAGCAGCATTGAGGGGCGAGGTGGTTTTTGTGTTATGAAAGCATTAATATTGGCATCTCGAAATTTTTGGGGGTAGTTTTTAGGCGGGAATTTCATTAGTAGCTTCACTCATCTTTACTTAGACCTACGCGAAATTTTTGCTGCCTTTTTAGTCTCATTCCCGTTTATTTTCAATAATTGTGTAGATATTTTTCGTGTATCTATATATTATAAGCTTATTTTTCTTTTTTGTTAATATTAATCGTAGTTAATTATTTTAATCTTAGTTGGTTTGTGCTTCCATCAAAAAGGTGTGACTTGCTTTGAACAATTTCACGAAGATAAGAAATAGGAAAATTTATAAACATTTTTGTATATAGGACTTGTGTATGTAGATATGTATCTCATTTATCCGTATATATTCAAGAATATTGTGTATATCCAGGAAACCATGTATACAGCCATAATACAGAGTTTTTTCATTCTTATGCAAACGCTTCTACTCATTTTCGTGCTTCACTGCAATGCTCGCTTAGTCGCACTTTTCAAAGCTCTGGCGGCGCAGTGTTCCACCTCATGGAACACCCACTGAATTAAAACGGTAAGTGCAATTTTTACAAAATTTTACCTGTATACTTATTTAGGACTAAATAGACTGAATACAACGTTTCTTGCTGAAATTCCGACTTTAACGTACAGTGCGCCGCAAAGGATTAAATATTTTAGTTCTATGTTACGCAAATTGTATTTCTCTCTTTGTACCGGGGAGAGGCGCAGACACAAATTTGTTAGGATCGTAAAGCTCGGGTTTAGAGCTTTTAATTTGCTGTGAGTTTCAACTAAGCAGAGGTTCTCCCGAGTTTACTTGGTGAGCCGCTACTGAAGTCAGAGGTGTCAAAGTGTTCTTCGCCGTTCCTCAGCCAACTTAATGTTTGAAAGCCAATAAAGTAGTTTCGGTCAACATTATGACTCTGAGGTTTCTTGGGTTCTAAACTGAGGGAACATCAAGTGAATTTACAGTCCACTACTTTTGAACGACGGGACATACAGTTTTCACACACAATTTATTCGAAAATGTTTTAGTTATTGCTTGAACTTTTAGAACGAAGTTCTCAGCGAACCACTTTTTTTTACGACCACTTCTTAAAAGTATAGCTGTGGAATTCTGGTACTAATTCTCATCTATTTAAGATTTCCCATTTAGGTAATATTTTATTACTGCATTTTACAATATAAAGGAAGTATTATAATTACGAAAATTTTCAAGTATCACATTTCAGTGGAAATATCCATTTTGTCCATATCTGAATCCATTTGGATGATTTTTGTGCGACATCTCATACGGACAGAATAAAGACTTCTTCCTTTTCATAGTATATTTTATAATGCATTTAAAAGAGATTTTTTCGTGTTCTCTGTATGTATGTAGATATAATATATGTGTGTATGTATCTCGCATAACTCAAAAACGATTAGCCGAAGAATATTGAAATTTTCTAAAGAGTAGGCTTGCTTCTCTCTTTATATTGCAGGTTAGCTGTACCAACCGTATATGTATATGCTCACGTATATGTACACCAACATCCTTTATCCGGCTTAAAAGTCCCTACACGACCTTTATTTTTGCGATCGTTGCTTGTAGTAATATACTTCCAGTTATGGAAATGTTTTTAAATCACGAAAATATTCATGTTTTGGCGATGTCAAATTTTTAAAAAAATTCTTTTTTGACAAATAAGTAAATCCAAATTTTAATACAGTCTCGCGGTTCGTATACTTACATTTGGGAAAGTTTCATACTTGTTATCTATATAGTATATAAAGAAGAAAGTTTGTGTGTTTGTCCTCTCATAACTCGGTCACTACTATAGCTATCCCCACCAAACATTCTACAATTAGGTCGACGTCACGTTTCTCAAAAAAAAAAAAAAAAAAAAAAAAAAAAAAAAAAAAAGTAGCTAAAATCAGAGCTATAAATAAAAACTCGGAAAAACGATAATTTTCTTTCTCATTTTTCGAGTGGCAACAGTCTCGCAAGCTGGAGACGAAAATCTGCTTTATTTCGAAAGTTGTTACCATTGCTCTCTTTCAAATCCTAGAGTTTGTTAAAATACGAAAATAGATAAAAGATGAAATAAAAATTGCTTTCCCAAACATTAAATACGTTATTCCCGATTCCGAAAATTCGAGGGAAGCCATTTCGACTATTCTCATCTTAACCACTTTCATGAGCGAAAATACTAATTAAAAATTCTGAAAGTTCTAATTTTCGCACTCATTTTTCCTAGTGGTAACAGTCTCGGGCGTTGAAGATAGAATTGTTTTATTTCGAAAAGTGTTGCTACTGCTCGCTTGCAAATCTTACATTTTGTTAATAAAAAAAATTGTCAATTTTACATAACCTATATATATAAAGAAGAATGTCTGTTTGTGTGTTTGTTTGTTTGTTTGCGTTATTGATTTCTCATCAATTATGATAAATATTTTGCGACATTGAATCGACTAAAGTTGAATATAGGTGAAATATTGGATGGAACTTGAGCTGTTATGGCCATTTGATTAGAAAGACGAAAATCACTAAAAGCTGAGTGACATTGCTTCTGATACAATGAGAGAGAATTATATTTTTCTATCGAAATTTTTTATGTGGGGTTGCATATCGCACCAGACTGAAAAATGTATAACTATGAATCGTATTTTTTACATCGTTAGAGAAGGATTACAACGGTATCGTTCTCTCTGTTGTTAGATACATTGCTTTCAATCTAACTTAATTGACATCGGGTACTTCCGCTAATAAAGAAATAAAATTAGAAAAAATTCATAAACGCACGACCAAAATTAAGCAGTATACATTATTTCAAAATCAGCAACTTTCTTTTAGGAATCGGGTATTCAAGTTTGAAAGAGCAATTCGAAGAAATAAATTTAAATGATCAGCAGCAAAAAGTGTGTATAATTTAATAGGCCTTATAAGGAAATTCACATAACTTATAAGGAACAATACATAAGGCCTTACAAGGCCTTATTTGTTGTTCGCCTGAGATTTTTGATTTTAGTAAGCACATAATTTTTCGATTTTTTTCATTTGAAAAAATATGCGTCTGTTTCTCGTACTTTTCTAATATACAGTGAATTATTTCATAAGAGCATTACGCGGAAGTTTCTAATTATTCGTTTATATATAGTATATAGACATTGTCAAAAATTCGTTTCCTCCAGATGTAAACCACCTGTTTCTCGACCTGGCCCAAACAGCTTTTTACATATTGTTAACTGCAAACAATCATTCGATTTACTGCATAGTTAAATGGAATGTACTCTGAGAGCTGAAAAATGTCAACTAAGCAATTTGCAATTTGATTCATTACTAGTAAATCTAAAATCAGTTTCGTTATTTTAACAAGAAAGGGCATTTTTATGCATAGTGCTGGAAATAGATTAAAGATTTAATAAAAATTAAATTTTAGGTTCGAGTTCCATTTGACGAATATCAAAATGTTTACCTTGAAATATTAATAAAAGTATTTTGAAAATAGGAATGTAATTTTTAATTAATTTAAATCTATTTACTCTAAAGCAAAATGCCGTTACATTAAATATCAGAGGCACAAGTAGAAGATATAGAACTGGATATAGATGGCTAGAAGTAAGAAACAAACAGAAAAGAAAGAGAGAGATCAGAGTAAAATTATTCATGTTAAATTCAAATGGAAAGAATTTGAAAATGCTATATTTCAATAGCTAAGATTTAGTTAACTCTAACAGGGAGAAGTACCTCATATGGGCATAGTCTACATCATAAGTGAAGTGGTGAAAGCATACGGTATCGTGTTTTTACTATTTGAACACTTTCGAAGATCTGAATGATGAGTTTATATATGTCAAATACTCTATTAATTACTTATCTCTATCTATCTGTAATGATACACGTACTGTCCAGCAATGAATGCTCGATGTATAGGTCACAGCCACTATCCCACCAAAAGAGAAAACTTTCATTTATGAAACTTCCTAGTACGTCTGCCAGGGAAACGAAAACAGGCTTTACATCTAACATTATCCTGCACGTTTTTATGAAACATTAACATTTTGATTCGACCCTTTTGTTTTATTTTGTTTTGAGTTTAAGCAAACGTTTCGAAAATCATTCCTACTTGTAAATACCTGTTTGTTTCTTGTATGTTTGGGGCACCATTGGTCATGTGGTTAGGATTGCAGAATACTGAGAGTTTTATGGAACTGATCATCCCAATTGTAATTTCCATTATTTATATACAAAAACAATATAGGAGCATGAAAAACACCAATATGGATAGTTTAATAAGACGAAACTTCAGCTCGTAAGTGCTGATAAAAAACAATGTACAATAACTAAATGTTACTGTAGGATGTTTATTATAGCTTAAATAAACAATATTCTGTTTTTGCTCAAACACAGCGTTAAAAATACCAAGTGGTTGACACGAAGCCACATAAATTTCATTTGACTAATTATTAATATATTATTATATCATAATATTAGTTAGCAGTGGTAAATCTAGGTATTAAAAAACCGTAAACACGAATTTTTGAAAATTTTAATATTTCTCTTTTCGCCACGTTTGAATTATCCATTTGAAATTAGTCATCAAGAAGGTGGCAAGGGGCCTTCATTTTCAAGGAATGATTTCTACCGGCCGTAATTTTACAATAATATTATAAGATTAGACATAATAAATCTGACAGCATGAATGCATTATATGAAAAAAGCACGGAATTTGCAATGTTTTGCTGTAGAATGTTATACTAATTCTCGATTATCCGTGTGTGGAATACCCATCTTGCAATTTGGAACTAGGTACCGTTGAAGCAATTTTAAGCGACCAGCGAATATATATTTCATTTAGTCAATTTGTCGAAATTTTAATCTTTTTAATTGCAGTTTTACATTATTTTGATTACCTTTAAAAACGAACGTGAGTAACTCATCTGAAAATGTATAAGCTGTGAGAGAAATCATATTGAATGATCTGAGCATACAGAGGAGACTAGTTATATGCCTTTGGCTTTACAATCCTTGTTAGAATATTTCATTTTCAGAGTTGTGTTTTTGTGTTTATTGCAGCTTGTAGGATGATGAGTGAAACTGCTTGGAACTCCGTGCATTAAATAAGTGCAAACATTGGTTACAGACCTTGTTAATTAAAAAAAATTAAACTTTACAAAAAATAATGTTACAGAATACATATATTTCTTTTACATTCCGAATCAATTTTTCGTACCTAGTTGAGTCACATAAATTATGACAAACTTTGAGAAATTAATTTAAAAGAATTAAATATGAAAAAAAAGAAATAACAAAACAATTATAATTTGGCTGTGCGAGAAATCTCACAAATACTACGTTTATGTTTCTGAACAAATGCATACTTTCCCTCCATTTCTATCTATCAATTTTATCAATTATCTCTCACACCCTTTTTTATGAAAATCTGTGATAACACTTTACAAACATTTAAACAAATAAATGAAACTTATACAGATTGGACTGTCAAATACCTCGAAAAATTAGTTGTTAAATTTCAAAAAATATCAGATTTCATTACGAGATATATCTGACATCGAAACAGGTCTCAATTCGATAATGTCATGGATTTTTAGAATTATGATTACAGTTTGAAATTATCCTTATTATATGAAAAATATTAAATAAATTTGTTATATATCAGTTTCCTTGCACACTCTTGTGCTATATGTACTTTAACGTACAAAGAACGTTATAGAATAATACGTTATAGAATAGTGTTATCAATGGTTATTTAAACCAAACTGCTGTGCGTTTTTAAGGCCGAGCGGTAGCTTTCTAATTAACACGCTGAGTTCGGCGCCGAATTTGCTGTCCTTTCCGTTCAGCCGGCAGCGAGCTAAGCCTTAAAGCTAAGCCGTGTTTTTGTTTAGAATGTTTCAATACATTTCATTAATGCTAAATTTGATCACATTTCATTGAGACTATATTTATTTTTTAACTTATACTGTCGGTTCCGTGGAACGACGCCAGGCAAACGAAAATTCCAGTGCCGGTTCCCAGGGACCGACGCCGGCCACACGGAAAGTTCACTGTCAATCCCCAGGGACCGGCGCCGCGCTCAACGTGTTAAGAAAGTTTCGGGCCGGTAAGTAAATATGTATTTAATTCAAATATATGAATTGATATGTAATCTATATATATGATTGATTGTATTTGAGTTCCATTTCGAATACTCAAAACTTAAACACAAAGAACTAGAGGCAGCAGATACATAAATCAGTTTATTGAACGCAATTTAACAGAATCGTTACAGGTGATGAGATGTGGGTAGCTCACTTCACCACAGAAAACAGCAACTCACAATTGATTGGCGTCACAGGGATCCACGCGCCGGACGATCCTCAGTCTATGCACGGAAATTGAAGTCCTCAGTCTATGCAAGGAAATTGAAGGGATAGTAAAGGCATTCTGCTCATTGACGTATTGGCGAGTGGTGCTCCGGTGAAAGCTGATCTTTATTGCGCTTTACTAGAGAACATCTGAAGAGCCATTCAGAACAAATGGTTTGGGATGCTCAGTGCTGGTGTTGTGGTGTCCTACGACAACATCGGACGCATACGGGGAATTCCACAAAATATATGTTGCAGACGTTTCGCTGGGAGATGTCTGACCATCCATTCTATGGCTTCGATCTTGCTGTTAAGTACTTCCACGTGTTATTGCACCTGAAGACGTTCTTGTCTGGGCACACTTTCCTACAGGTGAAATGTTGCAGACAAATGTGACGGGCTGCCTTTCTTCCCAGGCGACAGACTTCTATGACACTCTAATGGAAATAGGTAACCGACGCTATGACAATTGGTATAGTTCCGATGTTTCTTATGCTGAGAAGTAGCAGAAATATAGCTGTATCTTTTGCAATAGGTTTTTCCAGGTAATAAGACTTTGTTTTTTATGGTTTACGGCAAAGTAATTTTTCGGACGACCCTCTTATTGTTTAAATAATCATTATCAAATGAATATACCTTCATCTAAATCAATATCTAACTCATTGAAATCATCATATATATAAATTTCCTTCTAAATCCAATCAACTTCATCTGCTAATCTAAGACATCTAACTAAGCATAACTACCCAAAACACATCTTCATGTTAAACCATCATATATATATATATTATCATCATCATCGTCATTGAAAATATCGCCAAATTAAGATAAATCATTATAGCTCAAATCAACTAAATAAAAAGCAGTATCATCTAAATCACCACCATCAACAATATGATTCTCATTTGATCATCGTCTTCATCACCTCAAACTTCTAAATCACCATCAAAATTGTTATCTGAATAACCAAGAAAGAAATTATAAAATTATCACCAGATAATTGAAAACCATCATTTAAATAATCATCATCATCGAAATCATACCTTCAGTTTAAACCGTCGTATATGTCATCATCACCATTATCATCGTCGAGATAGATAAATCATAATCTTCCAGATCATCTAAATAGAAAGCAATATCAACCAAATCATCATCTTCTTCATCCTCATTTAATCATCGTCTTTATTGTCTAACTCCTCTAAAGTATTATATAAATCACTCTCACATCATGTATAAAATCGTCATCAGTCAAAACTATGTCACCATCAAATTCATCTAAATATTTATTATCACTTAATACACATCGTCATTTTAATCATCATGTATATCGCGTCACCATGATCATCGTCAGAATAAGATAAACCATCATCACCCAAATCACATCAGTCATTCTAAACCATCCTATGTATCATCTTCATCATCATCATTGAAGTCGTCGTCAGAATAAAAAAACTTCACCTAGATACAAAGCCCGATCACCTAAGTTTTATTATCATCCTACTCAATTATTCATACTCTTCATCACTAAACCATATACTCACGACCACCTAAATAAAAAATCAGCAGCAGTTAATCTAAATTGTCGTCCTCAAAATTCCAGTTAAATTATTCAAATCATCGTCGTTTAAATCATGACTTTTTAGTGTTTCGCTAGTGTGCCGTCAAATAGAGCCAGTTTCATTCAGGTACAGACAGAAGGATATCACCGGAAGTTCACTATCGTTGGTTCAGGTGTAGTAACCAACCGCCCTCAGGAGATGCCAGAGGCTTGGGTACGTAGCCGAAACCTATGCCATCTTAGATAACGTGACACTCGGAAGTGACGTAAGAGTTTGAATAACGTAATGTTTCAAAAAGTTTGGTTTTTGTGACAACGAAAATATTTTTTAAAGTTTCATTTCTTCCGGAAACGACGAATTGTTTTCTTTTTTTTTTAGGCAACGGCCTCTTGAACCCCTTGAAATCTTGTTTGTAATGACATTAAAAATTTCCCTTTTATCATTAAATCTGTATTTGTTTTTAATTGAGCATCTCATTATTTACTGTTTGTTCATTTTGCATAATTTTAATATAATAATAATAAGCCAAATGCAAAATGTTAATCGTTAAAGAGAAATGCGACCAGAGATATAAAATTAAAAATTAAAAGACAAAGAATTAAATTTATATATCAAGTTTTACCAGAATAGAAAAAAAAGAGAAAGGACTTTAAAGAATAGAATAGTTGAAGGGGTGATGAAAGCCAAAACATTTCATAAAATGAGGATTTCTGATATTTGCATTTTCAAATTCTCTACAATTTTAGCTTTCTTAAAACACCGTTCTTTAATCTCTATGAAAATTAGGACTGTACAAAATCTAGCTTTAATTTGTCATTGAATACTTTGATAATTGAGAATTTTTACATAAAATCGCGTTTTCCCCCGAACGTGATTTTTTATACTCGATGTAGTACCTGTTCTCAAGAACTACTGCTCACAGGTATCTGAAATGTTTATACCTTATTTACTACGCTTCCAAATATTTGCCGAAAAGAGCTTTTGATTATAATCAGTGCTAAATTTTACTATGCGTAACAAAATATACTGTAAAATACTCTAAAATTTAAAATGATAAAAAAGCTCTTTTCAGTATATTCAGCTAGGTATTGTGATGTTACTTCCCTTAGCGAAAGACGTTTCCAGAACATTTTATCCGCGAGGGGCGAAAGACGGTTAAAGGAAGGGACGTAGTTACGCCGGAAAACAGAGTGGAGGCAAGCTGGTGGGAAGAATACCAGACTTGTGACTTTTGCGGTTGGACCGGCAGTCATGCCGTGTGCAAAGAGATAACTTAAGCTAAATGTATAGTAGTGGTATTTGTTTTATTGTGTATTGTTTAATAAATTAGTGGATAAAATTTCAAAGCTGATGGAGATTATTTTCCTATTATGGCGAGTGCATGAGAAATGACCGAACCCGCCTCGGACTTAAAACGGCGCGAGGTGCAAATCGGCGCAGTCGATAGGATAAGATTGTGAAAAAGGAAATCACTAAATAGTGAAAATAATCACTAAATAGTGAAAATAATAAATAAATATGGTTGTAAAAAGTTACTGAAAGTTATAAAATGAAATTCGGTGATAGTTCACGAATGGATCTACGATGAGAGAAGATTTTTATGACGAAAGAAAATGGCGCGTTTAGGGCCATGTGTGCGAATAAATTCATCCGATTTGTGAAAGCGTGATGTGCTAAAAAGTTAACAGCCAGTGAGTGGTAAAATGGGATCATCAGTGTTCATCATCCTAGTGAAATCATGAAAAGTTAAATCAGGGATAATGTGAATTACAGTGTTGTAATCATGTCAAGTTACGTGGCACTGCAGTGTGCTCATGATTAAAGTTAACAGCGTCAAGTTGTGCTCTTCGTTCGATATTTTCACTATCGGGATCAAAGGTAAGTCCTTCTTAATTTATATATTAACCATATTAACTTAGAAAATTATAATTGTTTTTATGTCTGTTAATAACATGATTCGAATGTCAGGCGTTAAAGCCAGTAGACACCGAGAAAGTATATTTTATATGGAAATGAGAAATTAAGGTTCTTATTTTTATCAAGATATAGGAGATTCTTAGAGCAAGGGAAACGATTATTGAAACATTTGAAAATAATGAAAGAAGTTATGTTTGACCCACCATCGAAAGCTGAGAAATGGCTGTTCTTTTTACATCATGATGAAGTGATTCTTAATCTCTATAAAATATCTGAAGAAGGGAAAATTATTTTGCAGAGTTTAAAAACAAAAGTTAAAAGTTTGATCGCGACTCTCGATGAAATGGATTGATATAACAATATTATGATTAAAGACACCGTATTAAAAGAATTCGAGATTCCTCGGAAAAACCGATCGAGGCAGGCTGGTGGCGTGAATACGAGACTTGGTACTTTAGCGATTGGACCGGCAGCCATGCCGTGTGGAAAGAGATTACTTAAAACATGTTTTGCGCGCCTTATATTATGTATATAGTTGAGATTACTTAAAACATGTTTTGCACGCCTTATATTATGTATATAATTAAATGTATACTATACTAGTGATATTTGTTTTATTGTATATTGTGTACCGTTATGTGTAATAAATTAGAGGATAAAATTTCAAAGATAGAGATTATTTTCCTACTATGGCGAGCGCATAGACGAACCTGCCTCGTGCTTGTAAGAGCGCGAGGTGATAGATGTACTTTAATTACGTAAAAACCTTCAAGCCTGTAAGAACAGCAGATTTTCAGAAAAGGTAATCCAAAAATTGCCAATTCAACATTGTTGCTATAGGGTTTCCAACACCCCTTAATGAAAAGGAGTAAAATATTTTTTGAAAAAATGGCATTTATGGAAATACAAAAAAGAAATATGTTTAGCTTATAAGAGTATATAATATTTCTGTAAAATAAATAAAGTGAGAATTTAAAAGCAATTTTTTAAAATAAAAAACCAAAAGGAAATATTTATAGTTTTTAAAATCAGTATTACTTTTGTAAAATGAAAGAACTTAAAATCTTTTTAAAGTAAAAATAGCGAAAAGAAAAATTTAAATTAAAGTTTCACGTTATTAAACTAAATATTGAAGAAAGAAACATTTTTGACACGAGAAAGGGAAAATAAAAGAATTTAAAAGTCAAAATTGCATTTACACAAGTTGCAACTTTGATAGAGATTCGCGTTCCTTTAAGCCTCGGGCGTCTTCCTATGACGGTCGGTTACTATTAAGCTTGTTATTGTAAACTGGCTATTCAAATTACAGTCGGTATGCGCAAAGGGGGCCTGAATCTTCATCCTGAAAAATAAACAAAATTATTGTTACACATCACATAAAAATATCAGTTAAAATGATATTTCAATTCTGAGTCACAAGCATGAGAATATTTGAGAAGGTTACATGGCATACGCAAATAACCAAAATGAAAGGTACTCGAAACGCATGTCTGTGCACTGTCTGCAAAAGTTCAGACCGGATCTTGGTCGTTTGTGGTAGGCATTGACTTGCAAGTACAAATGTGTTTTGAAAAACGTAAATGTTTGCGCTTTGGTACTTTTAAATTTAAAGTCATTTGTTTTGTAAAAATTACGAAGCCTAGCTCTTCATATGTTTCTCCGACACTCATAATTTTATGAGGAAAAAGTTTGCACTCGTTATGAAATAATTTTGAACATAAGTATCTCCGTCTGATTTCGATTGACATCAGTCAATTGTTTTGTGATTTATTTCTTATAACCAAAAGGAAAGTTTCCGAAATGAAGTCTAGGTATTGGAGGAAAGAATAATTAGTAAAATGTAGAAAACTGATACTTTTATTTTCAGCTTTTTTGAAATGAACTCATTATGCAGCGTGCCAAAAAAATTAAAAAGACTTCTCTCAAAATTTAATTTTCAATGTTCTATTTTGGAAATGAAAATACCAATTAACAATAGACAGAACTCGTCCTTGACTTTGTAAATTATTCTAGAAATCCTTGACTTCCTATAGCTGGTAAAAACCTGAAATCTCTTACTAAATTTGGCATGGAATATGCCAGTAAATTTCAAACGTAAAAATGTGCGCCATTTGTTTTTACATAAAATTTCTCATATAAATAATTCTTGGATTAGACTTTTTTTGAAAAGTATCTTGACCCAAAACGTTTAAACTGTTTTCTTAAAACTTTCGTTTGCTATTGAAAATTTTATAAATATAACTAGACTGAGTTTTGAATAAATGAAATTACAACCCATAAGCACCTTGTTGGAACATTTTGTATAAGAAAACGTAATCGCATATAAATCAAGTTCTTATATCGCTTAATTACAATGCATCAGGTCTTTAGTAAATAAAGAAAGCAATAAAATACACATGGTGGTTTGGCAATACCAAAAACATCATATCTCGCAACAGCTCTTCTTGATTATTTCATACCTTAGGAAACACGAGCAAATATGTCAATTGCGGAAACATTGCAGTTTGGCAAGCGATAAGGTGGTGCGCAGGAGAAATGATTATCGGGGAAAATATTTCTGCAAGGTAGGAGGTGATTTGTATTCATTCTGGATGTGGAAGAGAATGTTATTCTAGGACTTCGAGAAATAAGGAACATCATTTGGATAAGAGTGCACTTTCGACCAAAGTGAATTTGCGGAATTAGGAGTCATGTTTCTTCTTTCTGTAGTCATTTGAAGCCGTGGTTCTGATGTCAACATCAAAGACTTAACGATATCACATTTGCTTTTAGTGAAGTGTAGTTCATCCAGTGCTTTCTTCACCAGTAGTTATGGCTTTCGCCGAACGAAACAAACACTATGCAAGTTTCAAATGTTAAGTCATTCAGTTTGCGAAAGAAAATGGAAATCATGCAGGATGGTTTTCGTGAATGCTTCGTACACGAGTGGAAGAGGCATGAAATTTTACAATGATTATTGCGCCAAAGAATAAATGTGTATTGCATAAAGAAGTAATGAAACAGCTTACCGTCGGCGAAAGTGTTGGAAACTGCATTGTAGAAAATCCCCATCATCACTAGAATGGATTAATTGTAACAAGAAACAGCGTACGTTTCTTTGCCTTAAAAATAGAAAAAACGAGTGCAAATGGAAGTGAAAACTCTAAAGCAAACTGAGGTTGTGTATTCGATTTACTTCACGGAATAATTCAGTTCTCCGAGAAAAAGAGATAAAATTTTTTCAAAGGCTTCGAAAATATAGAGATAAAACTTTGATGAGTTTTTAAAAATATGTTAAACTTTATTTACTATCACGTGTTGCAAATATCGATGTCATTCCTGAAGTTTTGATATAGTAGGAGATAAAGAAACAATGATATGAAAGAAAAATAACGGTTAACATAAAATCAATAGGCCAACGAGAAATCTCACCTCACCGTACTGATCTCCTGCTTAGCCGACCGTACGAAATTAAAAGCTCATCGATATCTTGAAAAGAAAGACTTTGCTGAAGTGCAGTTTCCCGAAAGTGTTTTCATCCGTATTCACGAGAAATGATCGGCGGAGAAAAATGTTGTGAAACTGTGGATAAGAAATATTTGGCAAAAGCTTCCTTTTGCCTCAGATAATCAAGAAAGTCTAATACTTTGGGACATGTTCATCCTCCATCTAACGGATAGCACAAATATGTTGTTGAAAGAGTGTTATACAGATATGACAGTTTATCCAAGCGGATTATTGCCATTAGTTCATATATTAGACATATATGTCAATAAATCATCGATAGAATATTTTAAACGTTAGTGGAATACTCGAACAAAAGTGAAGGTGAAAAAACTAATTACAAATGGAGACCAAATACGTCATGTCAGCGCATAAATAGTGTGTCAGTAGATAATAAAATCACGGAATAAAATTAAACCCGTTTAATTTATGTGGTATATCTGACGGTCTAGATGCAACGAAAGATGATTATTTATGTGTGGATCAGAGTAAAAGTTACGGCAAAACTGAAACAGAATTCGATGATGTGCTTGAAGTTATAGATTGAGACGTATATGAGGAACTTGGATCTGTCTATGCAAGTATGGATCAGAGGTGAAGGTGAAAATGAAACAGAATCCGATAACGAAAATTTTTAAGTACATAAACTATGTTATTTCTCTTAAATAAAAAGCATTTAATTACACGCAGAAATCTAATTTTATCTAATTCTAATCACTTTTTCCATATTTCTAAACATAACATTTTTATAGCTGGCGTACAGCGCGTACCCATAAATTTCAATCTTGCATTTTCTTTTAAAAGTGCGCCTTATACGCCTGAATATACTATAGCAAACATAGCTGAAACTTAAGTGATAGAGATATTTACATGCTTGCTGAAGCATTATATTCTGTTTTTTTTCCCTTCTATTAGTGTATAAATGTTTTCAAAATTTCGATGTTACGTTTTTCAATCTTTGTGATCAGATTTCTAATGAAGAAGTGAAATTCTCTATAGCTTTACTTTCCGGACTAATTAAAATTAAGAAAAAGAAGAGAGAAAAAAAATAACTGATTTGGGTAAGCAGAATATTTAGCCATTCAGTATCTATTGATGGGAATGTATATAACTCTAATGAATAGTACAGAAATAAGATAAATTTACGTTTCAGTTTGAAGGCCTTACATTTCAAAATGGTTTTAATACAGCTTAAAGAGCATAGCCAAAGATTATGCTCTCAGCCGCTTTTTCAGTAATAACGTCAGAGAATAATTCTTACAGTTACAATGTTTTCAAATAATCCATTCCTTCAAAAGTAATCTATTGTACTAAGATAATGTGTTTTCGAGGGCAGAAAATGAAACAGAACGGCGAGATCCATCAGAGTATGATCCTGTAATGCTTTAACAAATCTTTCGCAGTCTTAAGTAATAGAGAAATGTGGTAGAGCATCATCTTACACTATATTCTTGTATTCATATTATTTGTATTATGTGACTATGTGTCTCTATTCGATGTGCGGGAAAAAAACGTCTCCAACAGGTTTATATATACGATACCATTCAGATAAACGCAAAGGAAACCAACATTTCCATCTAATAATATTCATTTTATTTTAATTATACCATTTTCTAGTTAGATAACCAATTTGTGAGCAAGAATTTGCATCGTAACAGTGAATCATATTGCTGCCAAATTCCAAATATAAAAAACTAAAGCTCACGAATCACAAACCGAGAGTTTCTGTGAGATTTATGAGGTGCGAAGGAATTTCTATTTTGAAAGAAATCGAAATTGATATAAATTCGCTTTATAACATATTATTCAGTTTATTTATCTAATTATATTATGATTCTGATGTAATGTATACACACATTTTAAAAGTTATTTCTTTCGCTCATTTCAATTTGTAATCTTGAATTTTTACACTGAAAAAATCCTAAGTAGAGACGGAAACTGTGGTATGTCAAACTGAATTTAAACAAGGTGAAAGCAAATGAAAAGCTAATGTACATACTACAATAGCTTTTAATTTGTTTAGAATTACAATCTTAGTAATGCAAATCATGCTGATTAACACATAATTAAAAGTGGATAAACATTCCTTTTTGAACGTTTCTTTGAACCTTGATATAAAGTTCTATGAATATCTGCAGTTGGATAAGACAGCTCAGGGTCAAACAAATTTTAAAATGAAATTTGTATAAATTAATTTCATGAGTTCAATTATGAAAGATATGCCGTGCAATATTTATTTGCACAATTTAAAGCCAGTAGCACAACATAAATTTATTGTTGAAAAATATTGTCATGTGTAAAGCTATGTGTTAAAAAAGTCAATAAACTGTGACTTTCCAGGTAAAACCGGAAGACCTCGCAGCCATGAAAGGCACTGAAAACATAGATCTGAACTACGAAAGAGTGTACTTAGTTGCTGCTAAAATAATACTGGTATCTTAAAGTTAGCATGACTAATTACTAGCTTATAATATATCAGTAGTTACACTTACCGAGCAAAATATTATCAAATGCCGTCCATATACTAAGAACACCATAAAGTTCTTGATAATAAAAATGTTGTTGATAATAAATTTTGGTAAAATGAAGCAGGTATATGATTTATTTGTTCTATTTTTCTTTTCCGGGTCTTGCTTCGTTTGGTCATTAAATCAATCGTTCTACAGTCGGTATCCAGTTCTGGCTCTTTTCGCAGTTCAACCGGTTTCCTTTTCGGGTTTGACAGTTCTTTTCCGGTTCCAGCTTGTCTTTCAGATTTGGAATCTTTTCCGTTTTTTGCTTCTTTTCCAGGTATTGCGTCTTTTCAGACTCCTCTATATTTTCCATTTCTGGCATCTTTTCCGGCTCTTGCTTCTTTTCCAGTTTTTGCATTTTTTCCAGTTCCTTCTTCATTTTCAGGTCTCTCTTTTTTGGTTTTTGCAATTTTTCCCTCAACTTTTGCCTTTCCAGTTCATTTTTGTGTGCTTGTTTTAGCATCTCTTCAATATGTTTCTCCATTTTCAGTTCTTCTTTCTTTTCTAGTTTTTGTATTCCTTCCCGTATTTTCTTCTTTTTCAGTTCTTCTTTCTTTTCTAGTTTTTGAATCCATTCCAGTAATTGCTTCTTTTCCAGTTCTTTCTTCTTTTCTAGTTTCTGTTGCTTTTCCAGTTTTTGTTTGTTTTTCAGTTCTTCCTTCTTTTCCAGTTTTTGCTTCTTTTTCTGCTCTTGTTTCATTTTCATTTCTTGCTTCTTTTCCAATTTTTGCTTCTTTTTCAGTTCTTGCTTCTGTTCTAATTCTTCTATCTTTTCCTGTTCCTGCTTCTTTTCTAGTTTTTGTATCTCTTCCAGCTTTTGTTTCTTTTTCAGTTCTTGCTTCTTTTCTAGTTTTTGTGTCATTTCCAGTTTTCCCTTGTTTTCGAGTTCTTGCTTCTTTTCCAGTTTCTCCTTCTTTTCCTGTTCTTCCTTTTTATTCAGTTTTTGATTCTTTTCCAGTTTTTGCATCTTTTCCGGTTCTCGCTTCTTTTCCAGTTCCTTCTCGTTTTCCAGTTCTTTCTCGTTTTCCAGTTTTTGCTCCTTTTCATGATCACAAGGAGGATTTTCCAATCTACAAAAAAAATCGGTATATCTTTATTTCATTAGTAAAATAGTGAAAGTAATGCAATGACGATCACGTTTAACATGTACAACACTTCCATATTTAGATACTATATAACACTTTTGGCTCAGTTTCATAGGGAAAAAACTCCCCGTAGATTATTGCCTGGCAGAATTGTTTTCTACAAAGGGTGAATTTGTTGTTTTCGTTGTTCTGACCTAAAGCCAAGCAGATAAGTTAAAGTATTTTGCGTTATTTGTATGCAATAAGCGGCCTCCATGAATCTCACGTAGAGCGTAATAATTTGCAAAGTTTCAGTGCCTTACTTTTCCTTACTTAATTTTTACATAAGTTGCAATAATAATAACAGAAATAATAAACAGGTGGCTTAAAAACAGAGGGAAACAATGACGAAAATTGCAAAATAGGAGGAAAAAAGGAAACTGAAATGAAAAGGGAAACAACTACAAACAAAGGATGGAAAAAGCATTTTAGAAGATATACACGTAACGTTCTTTCTGAATCAGCCAAACCTGTATTTTAACGAGTCTCTTTGCATCGCTGGCTGCACAGATTTCAAATTTTCTCTCGTTATTCAAAATTCGGATCATATTGCTGGTCTTTTTCGTAGTCCATCAGAGCCGCACTAGGATTTTTGCCACCATTTGTTTCAATTGAAACTTTTATTCTCATTCTTCAGTTGCATTCTTAAAGTTTATTTATTTATACAGGAAGAAAGAAAGAAATCAATCAAATCAAAGTAAATTAGGAAAAGATATACCTGTTTTCTCCTATATTTATTGTTCCCTGTAATTTCTTTTGCCTGTTGCATTAAATTTATTGAAGGAAAATTTACAAAATCATTCAAAATGTATTTCCTAAATCCTTATGCGAATTTAGCCCTTCTGATCATTTCGGCCACACTTTAATGGCTTTTACAATTTGATGTTTGAATATTGACAGCTGCCTATACTGAAATATGCTCTCCATTGTCCTCGAAAAAAGAAAAATTAAAGTTCCAGGTAATTTTGCAATGAAGGACACATATATCTTATTTGAAGGGCAAGAGGAAAAGAAAAAGATATTTTCGGATGGGAATATGTAGCATTTTAAACACCGTGTTTGTAAATGTCATCATATAGTAGCAACACTTGAGTCATATGTAATTATACACATATATGAGAGAGACGACGATGACGAAAAATTAAATGGCAAAACATGGCCGAAAACACTTTCCTGGCCGGTGCAAACAACACAAAACACAAGAAAGATCGGACACCAGTTACGCTTAGCACAAGAGAAATTAAAAAGTAGGAACAAAATTAGACACTTATGGACCTCAAAAAAGGTGTTCGAAATTACGACCTGCACCCTGTTACGGGTATCCCATCTCTCGTACATCCAACATGAGATGCTCTGGAAAATACCGTGCATCCCCAGGACTTTACCAGCACCTGCCACAATATGTGCCACAAGTTCCTGTTGGACTTCTAACTGGGGTTTCGTGCACTTATGTGTTGAAGTACCCCGAGACGAACTGATAATGCAAGTTAGTTCTCGTGATCTTGCTGAACAATGCACTGGACTATCTCTACCAAACCCATGTTTAGGATACGTTCCGAAGGAACTTTCGAATACTTTCTTTGATGGCGATCCCCTGCTTTTGTTCTTATTTCTTGGTTTCCGCTGCGCTAAGGAAAATAAAAAAATATCTTCACAATGTTCGTACCATATTTTTCTTGTGTTGTCTCTCGTCACTATGGGCCAGGAAAGCGTTTCCGACAATGCATTGCAATAAACGATTATATATATATATATATATAAACAATATATATACACGATATATATATATATATATAATCTTATAAACATATGTTACCGTGAAAGACCGAAATTGGAGAATATCGACATTCACCGGAGAATGTCAACATTCACCAAATACGTCGGTGAAAGATCAAATATTGCATTACATTCTTCTACATTCGGACCCTCACCGGTGTACTTCGATAATCACAGATATGCTCTGGTGTAGATTGAAAAGAGCGGAGTATATGTACACATTGTTATTGCAAAAGGAAGTGTTCCACAAATAAATGCAGTTGTAAAAGCAAGGGCCTCTTGTGCAATTTAAAGTGTTATATATATTATATATATATATATATATATGTATATAATCGTATAAAAATATGTTACCTCGAAAGACCGAAATTAAAGAATGTCGACTTTCACCGGAGAATGTTAACATTCACCAAATACGTCGGTGAAAGATCGAATATTGCATTACATTCTTCTACATTCGGACCCTCACCGGTGTATGTCGACAATCACAGATATGCTCTGGTGTAGATTGAAAAGAGAGGAGTATATGTACACACTGTTATTGCAAAAGGAAGTGTTCCGCAAATAAATGCAGTTGTAAAAGCAAGGGCCTCTTGTGCAATTGAAAGTGTCATAACAGTTTAAGTTGTTGCAATAAATAAGATTTGAATCACGTAATTTAGTAAACATAGCTTGAGTAAGCTCCCTGTTCCGAGTCAGGATAGTTCATGTTTCCAAAGCAAGTAAAGAGGAATACAAGTCCTGATAGTGGCGCCCGACGAAGAAGAATAACCATGGCCGAGTTTCAAGAAGAACCTGGCACCACAGGCGACTCAGAATCCAGAAATGCCAGCTGCCGCCCTGGAAGGATTTGGGTACATCGTACAGACCATGCGCGCATCGATGAAACCAGAAGCAACATTTAATGGAAACTCACCGGTAACCAGTTTTTTGGAAAAATTGGATGACCACTTCATGCTGTATCCAGTCCATGAGTTCCATAAAGTCACCTTAGCTACCAGCGCTTTGAGGGGCCAAGCGCTTAATTGGTTCAAATGTATAGGCAGAAGCCTCTTGGGTCAAGCGGGAAGTCCCACCTATACTTACGAAAATTTTAAGACTGCCTTAGTAAAACCCTTCCCTGTCGTAAGAGATCGTGCAAGTTTAGAAACGGAACTCTTCAGCATATACCAGCAACGAATCGAAAATCTTTCCACCTTTATTTTAAGAAAAATTCACGTCTTTAAACTCTTGTATGGAAACCGTCCGGATCCTGAGATAATTCAAGTGATTTTGCCGAGTTTAGTTCCCCAAGTACAAGACTTTATTTAATTAAGGAATCCGACTACACTGGAAAAGTTATTTGAGCTAACAATCCAGTTTGAAAATAGAAGAACGGCGGACATCGAATGAAGACGCCAGTTTGAGCAACGAAGCCAATTTGGTGCGCCAAGACCACAGCAAAGGCAAGAACACGGCTACGGAAGCAAATCGAATCAGAGGGCAAGGACCAAAAAGTATCCAAAAACAACCGGCGAACGTCGACAGTTCAATAGTAAGCCAGAAAAAAAGTCTGAAGGCCAGCGGAAAAACAAGGAAGGCATGGAAAGGAAGAAAGAAAATTAAACTAAAACGGATTTCTGCTAACGGGAGGGTGCGGAAATCCGAAGGCCAAGAAAAGCCCTCTTTCTTCAAGTTAAATACAGTTATTGTGAAAAATTTGACTCTTCCAAAGATTGAAGTTAGAGTTTTATAAAAGATTTTGCAGCTATTGTTGAACCATTGTTAAAATTAAAAAGGAAAAAGGCAATTTTCTCGTCCACGGCCGAAGCCAATAGTGCTTTCGAGAAATTAAAGCAAGCATTAACGCAAGCCCCTGTTTTGAAATTTCCTGAAAACGATGAGAATTTAGAAATTTCAGTGGATGCTTCGGATTATGCGCTAGGAGCGGTACTTTCGCAAAATCAGCAGCCCGTGGCATTTTTTAGTAGAACTTTAAATCAAACACAAAAAAATTATTCCGCGACTGAGAGAGAGGCACTTGCAGTTCTGTTAGCAGTGCAAAAGTTCCGAGTCTATTTTGGGAAGGCGCCAATAACAGTGTATTCTGATCATGCGGCGGAAACTAGATTGTACTCAGGGAAAAACTTATCCACAAGGTTAATAAAATGGGCACTAAAGTTACAAGAGTATAATCTGGTAATTAAGCACACGCCCCGGAAAGGAAAATATCGTAGCAGATGCCCTATCCAGAATAAAAATAGATGAAGAAGTTAATACTGTAAAGGTGGCAATGCTCACAGCATGTAAGTTACATTCCCGAGAAACTGTGATAACCGAACTGAGTAAGGATCCTGAATTTAAAAATATTTATGATTATTTAAAGGATCCTGAAAATTTTAGCCACCAATATATTGTCGCGATAAGAAATAGGACGGCCCATTACGAACTAATAGATGGTCTATTATTTTATACAAAAACTACGAATTCCAACAACGAATTTCGACCTGTTATCCCAGCTAGTCTTAGATTAAATGTACTGCAGGAGTTACACGACTCCGCTTTAGCTTCTCATGCTGGTATTCGAAAAACCATCCAACGCGTACGCGAAGCAGTTTATTTTCCTGAGCTGCAAAAGTTAACAAGGGCGTATGTCCAGTCCTGCCCAACATGTCAAGCAGTTAATTATATTAATTTCCGCCCGGCCGGGTTTCTAAATAGTATTAAATCGGAATTTCCAAATGAAATAATTGGCATCGATTTATTGGGCCCTTTCCCAAAAAGTCAGTTAAATAAAAGTGGCTATCACCTTGTTATGGTTGATTATTTTAGTAAGTGGATCGAAATTGTTTCCTTAAAACGAGCCTCCTCGAAATTAGTTACTGATTCTATTTTAAATAAATATATTTTAAAATACGGGGCGCCCCTAAAAGTAATATCGGATAATGGTCCTCAATTTGTAAGTAATATATTTGAAGACATGTGCCAAAAACTGGGCATACGTCATTTAAAAATGGTCCCGTATCGGCCGCAATCAAATATAGCGGAACGGGTCAATAGAAATATAATGAAAATTGTCCGTAGTTATGTTAAAAATTTTCATAAAAGCTGGGTTAACTATGTCAATGAATTAGGTTTCTCCCTTAGGACCGCAAAACATGATACGACGGGCAAAACTCCTGCTGAGTTATTTTTAGGCAGAAAGATTATAACGCCGTTAGATAAATTATTTTATGTTCAACAAAGAGCCCCAGAATTTAAAATGGGCAATATAGAAAAATAAATTAAAGAAGCAAAAAAGAACACTGAAGTAGCACAGAGAAAACAGAAGCTTTATTATGATATGAAACGACGGGGAGTAACTTATAAAGTAGGACATGAAGTGTTAAAAATTAAGCATTCACTTTCTTCAGCACCAGAAGATAAAACTGCTAAATTTTATCCACGATTTGAAGGACCATATGTCATAGAAAAAGTAACTCAGGCTTAGTGGTGTTAAAAGCCAGGAATGGTGAAACCTGCACCGCAAACGTAGACCAGATAAAACCATTTTATAATCGTAATAAAATGCCAATATTTCAAGATCTTTTGCAGGATCCGGCACGGCAGGCACAAGCTCCAGAGGTGGAACAACGACAATCCCAAGGGCAAGCCATTAGTAGACAGGAGCAATTGAAAAGAAAGTTCCCCCGTTGGAAAACTGAAGGTAACAAGAAAAAGAAGTCGTTCCACCGACCAGAGAAGAGAGAGCACGACCACCCCCAGAATGAAGAAGGGAGAAGTACGACTAATGCAAAGAAAGCCAGGAGAAATGACAGCAACTATAACACGGCTCCAAAACAGAAGATCTACCCATCGGATAGGAGTCTACGCAGCAAATGTCGACGAATTGATGAAGGAAGACCAGCTGCAGATGCAAAGACGCAAGAAAAATTTGAACAGCCAGCAACGAGATCCAGGCAACAACGAGAGACAGTTGTCCCGGTTCCGCCAAGACCAGCTGCCATCAAACGGCCGTGACCACAGGCAGATGCTAAAGGAAGGGACCGAAGGGCGAACCCGCACAAGAAGGAAGATCAACCAGACCGTAGTCTTCGCTACCTTCCAGGACTGGGCAGAAAAAAGGATGTCTGAATATCACAAAGATAAGTAAAACTTTATGTTACTTTGAAACCGTAAGTTAATTTTTCAATCTTACTGCAAGTGGCAGAATTCAAGAATTTTTACCTCATGTGAGGCCTACCTTTATCGCCAAAAAGGCGAGAAAGGAGTTGTTACCTATTTTGGTATTGTTTTTCAGTTACTCGCGAGTAAAACTAAAATTAATGTATAATAGGAATGTGTAAATACTTGAATATTGAAAAAGCATTGATAATCTTTGAGAAAGGTACCTTAAGAAAATTGTAAAAATTATTGTATAAAATTTTATTTAAAAGATTCTGGCAAGAAAGAAGTTTTAATCTGAAAGACTTTTGAAATGTAGAATTTCAATGCAGAAGAATTGGCACTTGGTTGGAAAAGAATAGAAGTTAACAATGTACTACTAATGTATGTTTTAAAATGCGTAAAATTAACGGCATGTTAATATGTCCTTATATACAATCTGAACTGTTATCTTAAAAGTTAAGAAATATTGTGATATGTTAAAAGTAAAAATATTAGAGTAATGCCAAAAATTTTAACTTATTCGTGTGACTGTAAAAAGAGCAAATTATTGTGAATATGTGATAAAGGTTGAATGAATGTAGTTAGGCTCTCTGACGCTACACTTCAGAGTTAGCCACTTTTCAGAATTGTAGCTCAGGGTTTAGAGATGAATATAAGGTGTGTTCTGAGGTTTTGTTATGTTGAATTTTAAGACGTTAGTGTTTTGATTGCAGGCGGTAGTGTTGAACACTTGTACATAGACACGCTCGTGTTTGGTGTTTTTCTTTACAACACAAGTCAGAGAGCACGGGGAGATAATTAAATAACGTCATGAATGAAATAAGAATTTTAAAGGAGAAATATAAATATTCATGTTACTTGCCATTTGATTGTGTAACATTTCATTAAACTAGTTTTCCTTCCATAAGGAACCAGATTTCAACTAAGAAACTCCTGTTTATAGATGCAGTACAGATGAAAATACTTGTCCATAGAGATGATAATGTAAAAACGACTTTTTAATATCTAGTTTCTAGAGAGAAATGTTTGAAAAAGATTGGCCTCGCGTTAGATTCTAGAGCTAAAAGTTTTCAACAAGGTCGTTTTAGACCTCAGTTTCAAACTAATTAACTCTGGCGGATAGTATGTAAGGATCCTAAGTTTTACTAACGTTTTTGATGTCATTTAAAACGCTTAATTACAGGGCCGTAGTATAATACACAACCCCCCCCCCCCAAACCCAGAAGTATAGCGATATACAATAGTGACGTGATCGAAGATTCTTTGGAAATAATCGTTGTCATCGAATGACATGCATATTCTATTTAAGTAATCGTAGTCATCGGCTTTAATATTCTTTGCAAATGATCTTTGTCATCAAATAATCATTGTAAAGAATCATTCTCATCGGATAATCATTGAAAATAATCATTGTCGTTACATAAAGGGGCATAGTAGCTGATGTATAAAGAATTGTACTCAAATTCTAATCAAAAGAATCGCATATGTATGCAATTTATCATATGATCATTATTTACAGCAATGATTCTTATATGTTTTCGACCTACGGCTCCTAATGACGCCGCGGAAAACTTGCGCAACAGTGACAAAAAGAATATTTAAAAGTACAATAAAAGCTTGAAAGCTAGGGAAAATGTGTGAATTTATTTTCCTTTTATTTAAATGAAGCTTAATGTTTTTAAAGGAAATTGAATATTGTAAACAGGAGTCAGCAGTTTAAATATATGTGGGATTTTGCCTCTTTTTTTTTTTTTTTTTTTTTTTTCTTCGTAACATCATATCCTCCGGAACGGGGGGGGGGAGATTTGAATTTAGAAGGAGGTACCCTCGGATTTCAAAAATTCTTGGTAAAACTTTTCGACTATTGTTATCTTCCTACGACTATCACTCGAGATGTTATATAAAATTTCGGAAAGCGCTGGAGATCAAATTGCTTTATTTAGAAAAATGATGGCTCTTCTCACTCTCAAATCGTATTGTTTAAGAGAAATTTTTAATTTAAAAAAATATGAAATAAATAGTATTGCCAAACTCGAAACTTATTGTTATTATTTACGGTTATATTCTGAGTTGAAGAAAGCACGTGATTCCATATAACGTCACTGTATGTCGAAAAATATTTCGTTAATTTCAGTATTTTAAATGAATAGCTGCTTTTGGCAACTTTTATGTTTCACCTTTAGATACGTGACACGATATGCTATCGCTACGTTAATTCTTTTATTGAGATTTTGCAAATTTGTTATATTAAAATAAATTTAAATCATAACTTCAAATGTATTACCCCAAGTGTCAAAGTTCTTTGTTTCCTGACTTGGCAAGAAAAATTTATTTACGAATAGCTGGTTGCTTGGAAAGAATGAATACATTTTCTTCATAATGAAATGTTTCTATGCATTTTATGCTATTCTAATTTTATTTATAAAAATTTAATTTCTTTTATTGTATAGTTCCTTTCTGAGTAGAAGTTTAAACTTCTGTAGGTATTTAACATATTTTAGATGAATGTTACTTTACTACAGTTACATAATTTTTTTTTCAATTTACTAAAATGTCTGAACGCAAGAAGACAGCACAAATGTTACAGCGAGCTACATAAAAAATGAAGTAAAAAGCACTAGGAGACTCAGCAGGCAAGTAGAAGAAAACTTGCATGCTTCAAAAATGAATGAAGATACAACTAGAAACTCAGCAGGCAAGCATAGTGACAAGAAAGGTTACGCATTCAAGAAACTGAAGAAGAAACGAATAGGAGTTCCAGCAGACAAGCAACAACTCAAGAAACTTCGCTGGCTCAAACTGTATCAGAAACTAGTAGTAGACGCAAAAGACCTTCAGAAAACCAAGAATCACTGCGTGCTCCGGAAAGGTAAGCAGAAGCGAAACGGAGGCCCATTAGGAAAGCGGAACGTCAAAAGAATATGCGCGATGACGGGAAGAAGTCGCAAGTAAACGAAGGATGCAAGACTGTCCGCGTCATCGTCAGATTCGACAGGAAATACCAGAACAGCTCAAGAAGCTGCATAAACAACTCAAGACGCTGCAGATTACGGTCAATTTCGGTTCGAAGAGGCAGAGCTCATCATACGAGGAAACAAGCTTCGCATGAACACATCACGACATACACGTAGTACTCTTCACAATGCAGGAAGTTTACTTTGAGCAACACACTGTATACGTAGAGCTCGTAGACATATATAGTAAAGATTTTGCTTTGTCAACAGCCCCCTAGTAAAATGTATGAAGTTTATATTGACATCTCACAATACCTGAAAGAAATTTTTCTATTTACTTCTTCATTTACTATTTTCTTAAATTTCTTATCAGTAATCCTGTCTATATATTATAGATATCAAAATCAGAAAAAAATTAATTAATTATATTTAAATGTATCTAAGTGATGAATACTTCGCCCCTGTTCGTACCGAAACAACACGATGTAATTGTAGATACCTAGAAAGTAAAATGTATTCAGCAGGCTGTACAGCAAGCGACAACTATAAATGGTGATAACACAAGAATGTTATATAATGTTATATACTGGCAGAATTTTAAAAAAAGAACATATACATCACTGTTTTAAAAATACGAATTTTGCATCAAATTGCAAAACAAATATCTTAAAAGCTGCCTTTCCATGCATAAGAGTTCAGGATTCGGAAAATTATATTTTCGTAAACGGTTTAGCAAAAATAACAAAAATTATTGCCTTGAGAAATGGATAATCTTGGTATGAATACGAATTACGCCAAGACTACTCGTCAATGGTTGTTTTGATCACGCTTTAATGTATATATATAACCCTTAAAAAACGTAAAGTGAGTGAATCTACTATTCGAGTGTGTCTTTATATCTTGAGTATTTAAGAAATAAGAATTGCATTTATCTATCTCGAAAGAGCTAACGCTATTGCCCGAATAACAACGTTTATTTAACACTTGATATAACCAACTTCATATATATCTTGAAATAAAACATAAATTTCCTAATCAGATACTACCAATTGCAGAAAAAATACAAAAATAATGGAATTTCTAATAACACTACAAGTAACATACCGAGGAATAAATTGCGCTGCAAAACTGATGCAATCTACAATATGTAAACCACAAAATTTATGTACCGCTATAGAAATGCAATAGAATGAGAAATGAAACTGTGATGAGATTTATAATGAAAAATTTACCATAAACTATTAGTATATGATATAAGTAAATATATACTTTTAATACTATTCATTTAAATATGTTCAAACGTTCATAATATTCATTACTTACAAACGCTTCTTCATCCATCGAAGCATAGCACAAGCCATTCTCAATTCTGTGCTGGTGCACGTCAATAAAATAAGGATAAATCCAAATTTTTACAAAAAATCAATCGCCTTGACTCGTTTCTCAGAAAACGTATGTCTACAAATGCAGTATTAATATATCACATCAATATAATTCGGGATCATAAAATCACCAAACAACGCATTAAACGCAAAAAATCGCATTAAGGCAGAATGAAGAATTTTCACTCTTACAATGACTTTTACAACAATATATAATAGAATCGAATTTCTAAACTAAGTGTTCATTGTTACACCATATTTCATTCTTGGGGAACCTTTCATGGTTGTTCAGTAATTCTAACTGTTAACTGGTATAAAAAGAATTATGATTTCATATATATGCACAGACTTATATATGTATTATATTAACACGTATCTGTAGTAACATACATCATCTTATATTATATGTATTCGCATAATTCTAAATTAATTATACTAGTCAACATAATTTGTATATTGATAGCAGCACAGTTTTAAAATTATTTATTACTATCTGCTTGCTAACGATTATATAATTAAGTACAGTGGTTCCTCGACAAACGAGTTTAATATGTTTCGTAACCTTGCTCGTATCTCAAAGCAATTTTCCGCATTGAAAGTAATCGAAATGCCATTAATCCGTTCCAGCTCCCAAAACACGACCTCAGCTGTTTTTTTAAGTGTTTTTGAATAAGAAAAATGTAGTTTCTTATTCAAAAACAAGAAGAAACCTTTATTTATAAATAACAAATACATATTCTATAAAAACATAATTAAAAGAAAAAGTGCCTACGGAAGCGCTTAATTTTTGTCACTGGTCTTCGCTCTTTTTGTCATGATCTGCTCATTTTCACCCGCAGATCGTTTAAAAAAACTGTCCAAGGAGGTTTGTTTCTTCCTACCTGTCAAGGTATTGCGTAATCGAGTTAGGCAAGTTTCGTTGAACAACTCCGATTTAGGACTAGTTGCAACTTTTTCGCGGTGATTTTTATCCACGAACTCTACAACTTTATCCCACATTCTCAAGATCTGTTTTATATCTCTTGCAGGGATAACCTCCTCCATCTCTGGCTCCTCTTCAAAACTAATTTTTCGTTGAACCACCGTATGCTGCTGCAAATGCAGATCGTGTAACTCCTCGGTTGTCAGCTCCTGAGACTGTTCCTCTACGAGTTCGTTCACATCTCTCTCCTCCACCTCCAGACTCATGGATTTTCCCAGAGAAACAAGCTCCTCTACCACTGACACTTTGGGTTCCAATCCTTCGAATTCTCTTTCAGCTACAGCCTCAGGCCACAGCTTCTTCCATGCAGACGTTGTAACACCCAGCCAGGCCTGAACAATAATTCTTAGGCACATCACGATGTTAAAGTGGTTTTTCCAGAACTCTCGAATGGTAAGGTTTGTGTTCTCTGTCACCTCAAAGCAGCGGCGAAAAATGTGCTTGGTGTACAAATTCTTAAAATTAGAAATCTCCTGCTGATCCATGGGCTGCAGGATAGGAGTGGTGTTGGGTGGTAGGTAGGGAAATTTTATATACTTGAACTCTTCGAGTAAATCATCTTCGAGATTTGATGGGTGAGTAGGGGCATTGTCGAGGCCAACACCAGAACAGAACACCAGAATTATCCACTCCACAAAGAAGTTCATTCTGTCCCACGCCTTCGGATTTGCCCTCCACATATCTTCTTAAAATTATAACTGGCAGGTTTTCTTTTAAAATATTATATGACTTAAAGCCTCTGGGGTTTTCCGAATGGTATACTAACGGTGGCTTGATTTTACAGTCGCCATTCGCATTGACGCAAATTGCTAGATTTAATCTATCCTTAATGGGTTTGTGACCTGGCATCTTCTCCTCTGCCGTTATGTAAGTTCTATTCGGCATCCTTTTCCAGAAATGCCCTGTCTCGTCACAGTTGAGGACTTGCTGGGGGGATGTATCCTTTGGCTACTATCTGTTCGGAAAACATTTTGATGTAAACATCAGCTGCCTTTACATCCGGATTTGCTGCCTCACCATGCCTGACGACGGAGTGAAGGTCGGTCCTTTCCCTAAAGTTGTCAAACCAGCCCCGACTGGCTTTAAACGGGTCTTCCGATTCCACGTTTGTAGAAGTGTGTGGGATCTTCTTTAGAAAATAACCGTAAATCGCTCGTAAATAACTCGTAATAGTGCCTTCTCACAAAAGATGCTTTGTGTTAAGGTTCCTCCTTGAAGCTGCTTCTCTCTCACTCACACCATCAGTAGTTTCTCCATGTCTTGACGGAGAGAGGTCGGAGCTTAAAAATTATTGTAACGCCCTTAGTTGGCGTTATACTTTAGAACTCCTTTTTTTAATGTGACAATCATTATAAGCCATGTAGATTTTTCCTTGTGGCTTCATTTGTTTTCTCTTCCAAAATTTCGAACGTCCAACAGTTTTGTCAGTTTCGGGCTTTTGGTATGGAGAGTGAGAAAATGAGATAAGACCAGAATGAACTTCAGTTCTGAACTCTGCAGTTCAGCATAGAGTAAGGAGTATTGACAGATTTATGTTCGCTCTTTACGTGCGCTTTTCATCGTATTTTCTTCATCATTCTCAGCACTTTAAAGTGATAACTACTAGCAGTGTTCCTTTATATTTCGTATATTTTTGGAATTATATTTTTTACTCGTACTTTTCGAAAAACTGCAGAATTGTTTAGTGTTTTTTCGGGACAAATAAATTCTAACAAACTACCAGCTCTTCCGCATGCTTTACGAACCTTTATGCCAGGAACAATTTTGGGTGTTAGAAGTAGGACAGAATGCTAGTGACAAGAACAATTGAGGAGCATCTGAGGCAGCTTGTGACAGTCTTTGCTGCGTTCCAGGAAGATATAAAAGGAGAGGTTGATTCCTTTACAGAAGAGATAAATGCGTCCAACAAAAGAGGGAAAGGGGAAATAATACCAGTTCAAGGAAAGATGGAATCTATCCAAAATTGATACTTAAGCCTGTCAAGAAGAAATAAAAGACAACAGTAGAAGATTTTCGAGGATTTTGAAAGCAGAAATAACATGGTCGAAAGGAGAGTTAGAGAAACTGGAGAACTTGTTTCTGCTGTCAAACAGCAAATCAAAGAAAGAGTTAATGCTGTCAAACTACAAATCAAAGGAAGAGTTTCTGATGTCGAACAACAAATCGATGACAAAGTCTCTGCTGTTGTCGCCAAAGAATCTGACAGCTTTAACACATTCATAATGACAACTGGAGACGATTCTGATACCTTTAAATAGGTACCTATGTTTTCCGACCCATTTTGTCATGCTTTCCACGTGTGATGGAAAAAACATGTGACATATGTACAAGGCTCAGTTCTGTATAGCTCCAAATGGAAATGGGTAGGATTCCGAAGACAAACCTGTAATTTCGCAGCTTCTCTGAGAATAGAAGAAGACGATATCGGTCCCACTCTTCTAGAAACCCAGAGGCTAGATTTTGATGCTGTACCCGGTACGCGAAAGCTCTACTAAGAAGTGTTTAAAAGACTACAGAAGGCTGCAGTTAATATCTCGACAGCAGAAGCTCAACAAAATAATCCAGAAGCTCGCCATTGTTATGGAAATGCTCTCCCATCTCTCCTTTTTTGACTGCTCAACAGAAATACGTGAAGTACAATCCATGAAATACTTCCTCGGTGGCATACGGGAACCTGAGGTATAGAAACAATTGCGAATAGTGGATCTCAAGGATTTAAAAAATGCCTAGAGTGTACGCCATGAAAAACGTGGCAGTCCTTTCAGAAACTTGCACACACCATTGCCCAATCGGAACTACTCCAACCCAGAAGCTAGTGGACAAGTGACAGCTCGTCCAGGCAGTCTACCCACTTAAGTAAGTGTCTTAAGGCGGAACAGACGTCAGACGAAAGCGACCTTAGTATGCTAGAACTGCAGTGGTGATGAACACTTACGAAAGAACTGCAGAACACATTAGGACACAGAAGATAATGCTGCTAATCAGCAAGAAGTCACGAAAACAAATCGTGGATGTTGAGCGGAATTTGCCAGAGATTGCCAGATATTGAGAAGTCCCACATAAAATCCTTTCAGATTTCGGTTATGGTTGGTGGCAATAATGGACTTCTCAATCATGAGGCATAAAAATAGAGTTCCCTTAGTATAACAATCGATACATGAGTAATTTACCATCATCCAAAACCTCAAGTCGAGATGATAGAACCAGCATGAACAGAACTTTTCCTTCCAGGATTATAGCTGAAAACAGAAATTTCCGGTAAGGCATTATGAAATATGCTAAGAACGTTAAGAGCGCGAAATGAGTACTAATAATATGTTCTTTCGTTGAATTATCAAGGCCGTCATTCCTGTGACGGTTGAAACGTAAGTGCCAAAGCTAAAGTCATTGGGGAATGAGAAGTGGTTGCATCACGTTCTCCATTGAACTACGTTAAGGGGTCTCGTACACCTTAAAACCCTCAAAATCTCTGAATATGATCCTGTTGTAAGAATTGGGATAGCATATTTATTTTTAAAGCTATTACTTCCAGTTTTTTACAGCTGACTACATAGCACAGCTGAATTAGTAAGCAAATAGCTTGTGTTGCCACATATGTTTTTATAATTTAATCTTCTTTGTGAGGTAATTTTTTATATGTTCACGTAATACTCCCACTTTGCGTGCACAATTTAAAACATTCTGTTATATATTTTAACTTCATAGTTAATATACAGCTTGTATAGCATCTAAAGACTACTGTGAACCAAAAATCTTAAGAAATTTATACAATGCATTTTAAATAAAAAATTTTTAATATTTCCATGCGTAAAATTTTTGACTATTAAAATATTCAATATATTTTTTGGTTCAGTTAGATGATAATACTCATATAAAGAAGTCCATTAAATTTAAAGTGTGTACCAAGAACCGTTTTTAAAACATCATGCGCGCAACAGTGAAAATTTATGTTTTGAGATAATCAAGTTTTAATGTAAATATTTTTTTTAAATACTTCTCTTGTTATAAAATATATAAAATGCTTATGTTCTGAGAGATATTGTAATATTATATAATTTCCAATAGTTGGTATAAGCATAATTAATGTAAAATAAGCTGCCATCATCAAAGTATAACATATCAACTAAAAATGATTTGAAACTTCTACGCTATCAATAATACAACTAAATTTTTCTTACAAACTGGAACTTACTTATAGGCAAATGTTTCAGATAAAGTTCTCTGTAATGTATTATTGTATATCAAACATATAAATCATTTAATAGTTCTTCCACAGAGTAACTTTAGCATACTCTAAATGCTATGTATACAACTGGGAAAAAATGCATTTTAAGAAAATCGAGTTTTGATGCAAATATTTCAGTATAAAACTTTCTAATAATAAAGTGCATAGTATATTTATTTTCAAAATGATATATTTAAAATGTATAAATCCTAATAAATTGCATAAGCTTTTGTCAATATGAAACACATTAAAATTACCATACTATATAAAATACCATGACAGAATGATAGCCGTGTATTAAAATACGTGTAGCATATTTGAACAAATAATTTATTTTTACATAACCACATCAGTTAAGTACTTTCAAGCATTTAAGCATATGATATGTATCATATTATGCAACATTATTTAAACATAGGTGGGAAGAAAACCTTTAAGACTTATTTGAAATTGTATGCTAAACTGCTACATTCATCGAAGTATAACATATCGACTAAGAATGATAAAACTAAAACTTCCTTACAAATAAGAATTTACTTATAGACAAATGTCTTAGCTCAAGTTCTCTGTAATATATTACTGTATATCAAACATATAAAACATTTAATAGTTCTTCCACAATGTAACTTTAGCATACTTTAAATGCTATGTATAAAACTGCGAAAAACCGTATTTTAAGAAATTTGAGTTTTAATGCCAATACTTCAGTATATAACTTTCTAATAATAAAGTGCATAGTATATTTATTTTCAAAATACATTTAAAAAGTATAAATCCTAATAAATTGCAGAAGCTTTTGTTAGTATGAAACACGTTAAATTTACTTTGCTATATACATTACCATGACAGAGTGATAGCCGTATATTAAAATACATGTAGCATATTTGCACAAAAATTTATTTTTACATAACCACTTTAGTTAAATAAACTCAAGCATTTAAGCATATGATATGTATTATATTGTATAATATACATATTATTTAACATGTGTGAAAAAATCTTTTACGACTTACTTCAAATTGTATGCTAAACTGCTAAAATTTTATTTACAAATTAAAACGCACCAGCACAATAAACATCCCCATCATTTTTATGGAGGCCTGCACTTCTGACATTTTTTGCTGCCTTTCAAGTTTACGCTGTTGTTTTGTTTCTGACAAGCCTTTCTTTTCTGCGTTATCTATTCTCTTGTTATCGATTTGTAAAAATCCTTCAATAGAAAACTTACTTCTAAAAAGCTGTAGCTCATTCATTACAGAATGTCTACCAACAGACCTTTCGTTAAAAGCAATCACTGCTTCATTTCCAGCAATTTGAACTATCCTACTACCAGCACGACATGTCTTTGTACAAAATTTCGAAATTAAGGAATTAAATGATTCATTATTATTTTGTGTTTTGCCGCCAAGGCAACGTCTCAATAACGAAGGTTGTGACAAATCTATAAAAACTGGCTTTATTGCCTCCATTACAGCGACTGGTTCAGAATTTATATGCTTATAATCAGCTTTATTTTGCTTAGCTATATTGTATTTGCACCATGTGGTTTCATTTGTAGGACACACGTCATGAATCGGCTTTTCATCACTCGATATTTTCTGGTAGTAAATTGCCCAAATGGCTTTTCTGATATCACTAACAGACTCATTATATTCTCTAATCGCATTACCATAATACGAAGTTATTTCATTTATTAACTTATCTGTTAGTCTCCCTTTCCCAGACAGATTTTACCGTCATTTAATTTTACTTTTTTTCTTTCAAGTTTTAATTTGCGTAGCCATATTCCCATTCGTTTTTGAATATGTCCAACACACTCAAATTTTTCTATATTTAATGAACCATATGGTTTGGCGTCAGTTATACCTGCAAATGGTTTTGCATCACCTATGTAAGGATCTTAAGTTTAACTAACGTTTATTTTATTTTAAATCTTTACTATCACTTCTTATTTTCTACTTCCGGCCAGAATTAAAAGCGTTAACTTATTTATGCAAAATTTGTGTAGCGAACGCCGTTACTTAAGATGTGGCTTTTTGCCAAGCGAGAGAGAGGAAGGAGTTAGTCGAAGCAGGCCGCTTACCTTAGAAGTTTTACTCAGTTGCTGGTTGGCTTCCAGGCCAGAGGTTTAATCCTCGTGATAATTTTTAAACGTATATGTAGTGTTAACAGTTCTCTGTACTACATACGGCTTCCTGTTAATATAAGGCCAATCTTCCACGTTTATTATTCCAAAGTTAAGTTAGAGTTTAGTTAAATATTTTTATATTCTTACGTTTAGACCACAAGTAGTGGGTCTTTGTATTCCGAAGTACGGAAATTATTGTAAAGAGAGAAAAATAAAGTGTTTTGTATACCTTTCTTGTGTATCCTGTCTACTTCCCACAGTTATTGAACATAGCTTTAGTAAGCTCTCTGTTCCGAGTCAGGTCCTTGCATATACCCGAAGAAAGTAAGACGGAACATTGAACCTGAGAGTGGCGCCCAACGAAGAAGAATAACCATGGCCGAGTTTCAAGAAGAACCTGTGCTGCCTGCAGAAGCGGCTCAGAATCCAGAAATGCCAGCTGCCGCCCTGGAAAGATTTGGTTACATCGTCCAGACCATGTGCGCTTCGATGAAACGAGAAGCAACATTTAATGGAAACTCACCGGTAACCAGTTTTTTGGAAAAATTGGATGACCACTTCATGCTCTACCCCGTGCACGAATTTCAAAAAGTTACCTTAGCTACCAGCGCTTTGAGGGGCCAAGCGCTTAATTGGTTCAAATGTATAGGCAGAAGTCTCTTGGGTCAAGCAGGAAGTCCCACCTATACTTACGAGAATTTCAAGACTGCCCTAGTAAAAGCCTTCCCTGTCGTAAGGGATCGCGCGAAACTAGAAACGGAACTTTTCAGCATATATCAGCAAAGAATCGAAAATCTCTCAAGCTGTATTTTAAGAAAAATTCACGTCTTCAAAATCTTGTTAGGAAACCGTCCGGATCCTGAGATAATTCAAGTGATTTTGCCGAGGTTACTGCCCCAAGTGCAAGACTTTATTCAATTAAGAAATCCGACTACACTGGAAAAGTTATTTTATGCTAGCAATCCAGTTTGAAAGTAGAAGAACGGCGGACATTGAAAGAAGACGCCATTATCAACAGCGAAACCAATTTGGTGCGCCAAGACTACAGCAAACTGAAGCACACGGCTACGGAAGCAAAGCGAATCAGTGGGCAAGGAAACCCGAGCATTCAAAAACAGCCGGCGAACGTCCACAGTTCAATAGCAATCCAGGAAAAAAGTCTCAAGGCCAGTGGAAAAAGAAGAAAAGCACGGAAATGAAAAATAATTTAAACTAAAACGAATTTCTGCTGACGGGAGGGTGCGGAAATCCGAAGGCCACGAAAACCCCTCTTCCTTCAAGTTAAATACAGTAATGGTGAAAAATTTGACTCTTCCGAAGATTGAAGTGTTGGTGAATAATATCCCAGCCACCGCACTCCTGGATACAGGCGCGCAGTGTTCCTGTGTGGCAGAAGATTTTTTTAGGAAGTATTTTCGTAAATATCGTATATATAATTCGGATAATACGACAGTGTTAGCTGCGCAAGGAGAAAGATGTAAGTGTATAGGTAAATTACCGCTGTATGTCCGTATCAAGGACGAACAAGTAAAGGTTATGTTTTTCATAGTAAAGAATCTGCAAGCACATATTATCTTAGGAATAGATTTTCTTTCAGAGGCACAAGCAACGCTAGATTTTTAAGAAGCGTCCCTTAAGCTGACAATGAAACCAGTTCGTGAAGAAAAGGCTGAACCGCCGATATTAAACCTTGACCACCTGCCTAATGAAGAGCAACGAAGAATCCGACAAGTGGTAAGTGAATTTGCTTCGTTATTTAGTGATATTCCAGGATTTACTCAGGTTACTAACCATAGTATTGACACCGGAGATTCAATGCCAGTTCGCCACAAAGCATACCGGTATGATAAGAATAAGGAAAAAATTATAGAATGGCATATCACCGATAAGCTACGTAAAAAGATCATAACGCACATCTCAAGTAGTTATGCTAGCCCGGTGGTTTTATGTAAGAAAAATAATGACTATCCATTGACACATCCAAAAAGGTGGAGATTCGCAATTGACTACCGTAAATTAAACACCATAACTAAATATCCGGTATATCCGTTACCTATTATTGAAGAAATTCTAAGGAACATAACATCCACCAAATATATGACGACTTTAGACTTAACGACTGGTTATTTTCAAATAGGGGTTAGGCCTGAGGACGTGCCTAAGACTGCTTTTATAACCACGTCTGGCACTTATGCATTTCTGCGTATGCCATTTGGCCTTTCAGGGGCACCGGCAACATTTCAGCGATATATGGACATTGTGTTAAGGCCTGTTCATGGAAAGTCCACATTTATCTATTTAGAGGATATCATTATTACTAGTGATAATCTCGACCAACATGTACAGGATTTAAGACAGGTGTTTTCTTTATTAAATGAAGCCGGTCTAAAAGTTAATGTCGAAAAGTGCAAATTTGCAGCCCCTCAATTAAAATATTTAGGTTACAAAATATCTCAGAAAGGAATAGAGACAGACGAATCAAAAATAATCGCTGTACAAAAGTATCCGACTCCAAACACGGCGAAGAAGCTCTCTTCTTTTCTAGGACTTTGTTCATATTATAGGTCCTTTATAAAAGATTTTGCAGCTATTGCTGAACCATTGTTAAAATTAAAAAGGAAAAAGGCGAGATTCTAGTGGACGGCCGAAGCCAATAGTTCTTTCGAAAAATTAAAACAAGCATTAACGCAAGCCCCTCTGTTGAAATTTCCTGAAAAGGATGAGAATTTAGAAATTTCAGCGGATGCTTCGGATTATGCGGTAGGAGCGCTACTTTCGCAAAATCAGCAGCCCGTGGCATTTTTTAGCCGAACTTTAAATCAAACACAAAGAAATTATTCCGCGACCGAGAGAGAGGCACTTGCAGTTCTGTTAGTAGTGCAAAAGTTCCGAGTCTATTTTGGGAAGGCGCCAATAACAGTGTACACTGATCATGCGGCGGTAACTAGATTGTACTCAGGGAAAAACTTATCCCCAAGGTTAATAAGATGGGCACTCAAGCTACAAGAATATAATCTGGTAATCAAGCATACCCCCGGAAAGGAAAATATCGTAGCAGATGCCCTATCCAGAGTTAAAATAGATGAAGAAGGTAATACTGTAAAGGTGGCAATGCTCACAGCATGTAACTTACATTCCCGAGAAACTGTGATAACCGAACTGGGTAAGGATCCTGAATTTAAAAATATTTATGATTATTTAAAGGATCCTGAAAATTTTAGCCACCAAGATATTGTGGCGATAAGAAATAGGGCGGCCCATTACGAACTAATAGATGGTCTATTAATTTATACAAAAACTACGAATTCCAACAACGAATTTCGACCTGTTATCCCAGCTAGTCTTAGATTAAATATCCTGTAGGAGCTCCATGACAGCCCTTCTTATGCTTCTCATGCTGGTATTCGAAAACCTATCCAACGCGTACGCGAGGCAGTCTATTTTCCTGAACTGCAAAAGTTAACAAGGGCGTATGTCCAGTCCTGCTCAACATGTCAAGCAGTTAATTATATTAATTTCCGCCCGGCCGAGTTTCTAAATAGTATTAAATCCGAATTTCCAAATGAAATAATTGGCATCGATTTATTGGGCCCTTTCCCAAAAAGTCAGTTAAATAAAAGTCGCTATCCCCTTGTTATGGTTGATCATTTTAGTAAGTGGATCGAAATTGTTCCCTTAAAACGAGCCTCCGCGAAATTAGTTACTGATTCTATTTTAAATAAATATATTTTAAAATACGGAGCGCCCCTAAAAGTTATATCGGATAATGGTCCTCAATTTGTAAGTAATGTATTTGAAGACATGTGCCAAAAACTGGGCATACGTCATTTAAAAATGGTCCCGTATCGGCCGCAATCAAATATAGCGGAACGGGTGAATAGAAATATAGTGAAAATTATCCGTAGTTATGTTAACAATTTTCATAAAAGCTGGGATAACTATGTCAATGAATTTGCTTTCGACCTTAGGACCGGAAAACATGATACAACGGGCAAAACTCCTGCTGAGTTATTTTTAGGCAGAAAGATTATAACGCCGTTAGATAAATTATTTTATGTGCAACAAAGAGCCCCAGAATTTAAAATGGGTGATATAGAAAAACTAATTAAAGAAGCAAAAAAGAATACTGAAGTAGCACAGAGAAAACAAAAGCTGTATTATGACTTGAAACGACGGGGAGTAACTTATAAAGTAGGGGATGAAGTGTTAAAAATTAAGCATTCACTTTCTTCAGCACCAGAAGATAAAACTGCCAAATTTTTTCCACGATTTGAAGGACCATATGTCATAGAAAAAATAACTCACGCTGTAGTAGTGTTAAAAGCCAGGAATGGTGAAACCTGCTCCGCAAACATTGATCAAATCAAACCCTACTATGATCGTAATAAAATGCAAATATTTACAGATCTTTTGCAGGATCCGGCACGGCAGACACAAGCTCCAGAGGTGGAACAACGACAAGTACAAGGGCAAGCCATTAAGAGGCAGGAGCAAGTGAAAGGAAAGTTTCCCCGCGGGAAAATTAAAGGTAACAAGAAAAACCGTCCAGAAAAGAGAGCTCACGAACACCCCCAGAATGAAGAAGGGAGAAGGACGACGTATGCAAAGAGAGCCAGAAGAAATGACGGCAACTATAATCCGGCTCTAAAACGGAAGATCTACTCATCCGACAGGACTCTCCGCAGCAAATGTCGCCGAACTGCGGAAGGGCCACCAGCGGGGGAGGAAAAGTTACAAGGAAAATTTGAACGGCCAGCAACGAGGTCCAAGCAGGAACGCGAAAGGATTCTCCCGGTTCCGCCAAGACCAGCTGCCATCAAACGGCCAAGACCACAGGCAGCGGCGAAAAAGAAGGTATTCAAGGGTGACCGAACTGGAGAAAAAAGAAAGCTTCTAGAGGAAGGCCCTGAAGGGCGAGCCCGCACAAGAAGGAGGATAAAACAAACGAGAATCTGCGCTACCTTCCAGGACTGGGCTCAGAAAAGAATGTCCGAATATAACAAAGATAAGTAAAATTTTATGTTACTTTGCAAACGTAAGTTAATCTTTCATTCTTACTGCAAGTGGCAGATTTCAAGAAGTTTTACGTCATGCGAGGTCTACCTTTATCGCCAAAAAGGCGAGAAATGAGTTGTTACCGATTTTGGTATTATGTTTTTCAATTACTCGCGCGTAAAACAAAAGTTGATGTATAATAGGAATATGTAAAGACTTAAGTATTGTAAAAGTTATTGTATAAATTTTATTCAAAACATTCTGGCAAGAAAGAAGTTTTAGTCTGAAAGACTTTTTGAAATGTAGTATTTCAATGTAGAAGAATTAGCACTTGATTTGAAAAGAATAGAAGTTAACAATGTACTACTAATGTATGTTTTCAAATGCGTAAAATTAACGGCATGTTAATATGTTCTTATATACAATGTGGACTGTTATTTTAAATGTTAAGAAATACTGTGATATGGTAAAAGTGAAAGTAATGTTAAAATTTTTTTTTATTCGTGTTACTGTAAAAAGACCAAATCATGGTGAATATGTGTTAAAGGTTGAATGAATGTTGTTAGGCTCTCTGACGCTACACTTCAGAGTTAGCCACTTTCAGAATAGTACCTCAGGGTTTAGAGTTGAAGTTAGGGTGTGTTACGAGGTCTTGGTATGTTGAATTTTTAACACGTTAGTGTTTTGATTGTAGGAGGAAGTGTTGAACACGTATACATAAACACATTCGTGTTTGGTGTTCTTTTACAACACATGTCAGAGAGCACGGGGAGAGATAATTAAAATAGTCATGAACGAAATAAGAATGTTAAGAGAAATATAAATATGCATGTTACTTGCCATTTCATTGTGTAACATTTCATTAAACTAGTTTTCCTTCCAGATCTCTGGAAGGAACCAGATTTGAATAAAAGCTCCTGTTTAGATGCAGTACAGATGAAAAATTGCGTGTCCTTGGAGCTGCTATTGTAAAAACAAATTTCTTTTTTTTTTTTAATTTCTAGTTTCTAGTGAGAAATGTTTGTAAAAGATTGGCCTCGCGTTAGATTCTAGAGCTAAATTTTTTCAACAAGGTCGTTTTAGACCTCAGTTTAAAACTAATTAACACTGGCGGGAAGTATGTAAGGATCTTAAGTTTTACTAACGTTTATTTTATTTTAAATCTTTACTATCACTTCTTATTTTCTACTTCCGGCCAGAATTAAAAGCGTTAACTTATTTATGCAAAATTTGTCTGGCGAACTCCAAGTACTTAAGTTGTGGCTTTTTGCCAAGCGAGAGAGAGGATGGAGTTAGTCGAAGCAGGCCGCTTACCTTAGAAGTTTTACTCAGTTGCTGGTTGGCTTCCAGGCCAGAGGTTTAATCCTCGTGATAATTTTTAAACGTATTGTAGTGTTAACAGTTCTCTGTAGTACATACGGCTTCCTGTTAATATAAGGCCAATCTTCCACGTTTATTATTCCAAAGTTAAGTTAGAGTTTAGTTTAATATTTTTATATTCTTACGTTTAGACCACAAGTAGTGGGTCTTTGTATTCCGAAGTACGGAAATTATTGTAAAGAGAGAAAAACAAAGGGTTTTGTATACCCTTCTTGTGTATCCTGTCTACTTCCCACAGTTATTGAACATAGATTTAGTAAGCTCTCTGTTCCGAGTCAGGTCCTTGCATGTTCCCGAAAAAAGTAAGACAGAACATTGAACCTGATACCGTCACCAATATAAGAAGTATATTTTACTTCTTATATTATTATTAATTAGTTTCTAGCAATAAGATGCTCTTCTATATGAATATAGGTTTCTACTTAATTAAATTTGGGACTGAAAACAAACAGATTAAAAATTTTTAAATAATTAACAGTCTTCTTTTAAATACATGTATAGTAAGTGGTTCCCTTAAATTGAGAAAAGGATAGATGACACAGATGCAGTTCGTTTTGCAGTAAATTGTGTTTCCTGGTTTTGCTTTAAGCAATTAAGACAGACACTTATTTTTGCTACTTTGTGAATTAGATAAAAATATATAATTAACACAAATATTTCTAATTTGAATGAACATACATTCAAAGTAATTATTTATTAATTTTTTTTAAAAATTTTTAGATATTCAATCTTCAAGGTGCATTTAAACATTCAAAGCAATAAAAAAATATTTCTATTCTTAAGGCTATATAAAAAGTAGAAGTGCAGTAGAAATTGGTAAAAGCATTTACTGCTCTCTATATACTCTGCGAAATAGATGAAAATATGATGATGTTACTTACCATCCTGATACCTTACTAAGTGTCTATTACTGGCCACAGTCTTGGACATCTTCTTATAGACAAGATAACTTCCAACTCCATCCCACTTGTGAGAGAATCAACTTCTCGTAACAGAAAACTTCTCCAAAAAAGACTTCCTGTTCTGTACCGACTTTCATTACAGTAATTAACAGATTATGTATCTTACAGTGGCCATTTGTTTTAGATTAATGTTAACTCGATATGGTAGCTATGGGCTGCAAAGTGAATTTTCACTCAGAAAGTTTCAGACTTTATACAGAAGAACTGCATATTACATGCAAAGTGCCACAAGATTTTATATATATAATATATGTAGATACAGTAGATGTGCAGTATCCCAGTAAGACCAATGAGAGATGCTTCTAGCTGCTAAGGTAGATTTAATAAGGCAGGTAATATTTTGGGTATTTAAAGTACATTATATTAATCAGTGGGTAACTGTTATTTTTGAAAATACAACGATTTCAAGCAATATAATGACAAAAAGAGATAACAATATCTTTATTAAAAACTTTTTCAGATTAACCAGTAACAAATCATTCAAGCTTACAGTGTTAGGGTGATGTTTCTAATGAGATAATTCGGAACTTATATTCATTGCATGTAGAAGCTTCTACAAGAGAACAGTTGTTTTAATATTTATTTTGTGTCAAAACGTAGGCTCCAATACTCATTATTTATGGTCTCAGAAAGTAGCTATTGACATTCCTTATGTGACAGCTTCTTAGAATTTAAGTAATAGATGTGCTTCATTAGAAATTTGTAATACTGAGCGTGAAAAGAGACCTTAGCGAAAATGCCAATGTATTTCTAATACAAGTGCAAATAAAATTGCTTCTTATCAATGTAAAGGAATAAATTATGTTTATTTGTTTAAAGAATGGGTACCATTAAAATATTTAAATTTAAGGAATTAGATGTAACAGAGGGAAAGATAACATAAAAAATATATAATCCATGCTTTAATTGCCTCTGTGGTACTTAACATACTTGCATTAGTTTTTCGAAATTTAAGTAATACACACTGCTACATGAGAACAGTAAGTCAGTTTTTTTACAGCTGACTTAAATCCAGTTGTGATCTCAAATTCTTATAATTTAAAGCTTAACATGGAAAAAATAAGAAGTATTGTTTCCCACTGCAATCATTCAAGCACTTGATAGAATGGGAAACCAGCACAGTTGTTCTGTTCTGCATACTGGTAATGAATGCAGCTTTATTTTGGAGTCTTGTACACTGAAGTTACCACTGAAAAGAAGTTATGCTCTATCTACTGTTTATCCAGATGTGCTTTTCCGCTCATGATTCTAAAATTTCATTCTGCAAGAGAGTGTTATGCTAAATAAGTTACCTCTCCTCTTCCACCGAGGCATACGGATCATAATATTCTGTCATCTGAAGATTCTGTTGTTAGCTGATATTGAATATAGTGAGAAAAATTGACATTTTTATTGGCAGTTATAATGGATTTGCCTTTTGTTGCCAGGTATAAATAAAAATTCAGTAGTGGCACAACACACATATTTTGGTTGAGTACTTTCTGGAAGAATTCGAAACACATTTCGTGATAATGAAACCGCAATTGCACTAGACAACTTTTGGACTGAGTTAAACACTGACAAAGCCCTGAAGTGGTTTTGGGAAACTAGTGAGTTACTTCAAAGGGTTACAGTGCTAGCACACAAAGAGAAATATCATCTAAAGCTTTTCAAAGTGAATTCTGATTAGACTCTTCGTGAAGCTTCCGTTTTGAGATTCTGCTGAAAATATGAGAGAATATAAAGAAGTGGCAATTTCACACTTAATTGCCATTGATCACAAATTTAAGTGAAATCCTAGTTTGTAAAAAGGTTATAAAGAATACATGTCCGATTATGAAAAACTGAGTCTATGAGTCTAGTTAATTTAACACACAGGTTTACCTGATAATGCATAATACATTCCTCAACATTCTGCATTTATACCAAATAGTGCTATGGTTTTTCTAAACCTAATATAAAGGAAAGTCTTTGAATTCCATATTATTTGTAGGACTAACTATCAAGTGGGATTAGTTTTGGTACTTGGAAGTTTCATAATACATGTTGTAGTGTTTATGTCTGATACTGCCGAATTGTATGAGCACATTCTTATAGCTAAAGAAGGTAGAAATGCTTCGCAGAACAGAAGCATGGGATCGATTAATCATGGTAACTTATTTCATGCCTCCTTTTCATTTTTGCCAATGATACTTTAAAACAATTGCAGTGAGTGGGGGAAAAAGATTCAGAAGTATGGGATCGATTAATCATGGTAACTTATTTCATGCCTCCTTTTCATTTCTGCCAATGATACTTTGAAACAATTCCAGTGGATGGTGAAAAAGATTCGCCACGCATCAGAGATAATAAGAAATTATTTCTATGCGATGATCTTTTCTTTAGATTGAAAAGCACTGAAAAGGCTTTTGATACTTGTAGGCAGTTTATATATTGGAAGCTACGAAACAGGTGACTAAAGAAATTAAGGAACCAAAGAAGTGGTTTAAACTAAGGAAATGGTGAACCAATTAGCTTTTCCTAAAGCCAATATTTGTTGAACCAGGAAACTGGTTCTCTCAATGTGCAAATTATGCCTAATAAATTGTCTAAATTGTTGAAATTATAATCTGATTCAACATTATTATATAATGGGATTAAGACAGTCTTGGCTGTTGAAGAAAATTACAATTACAATCATCGGAGATTTTTTAACCTTTCAATAGCTGTAAAAGCGATGGAGATTACGTATCGACATCTTTGGATTTCCGATAGTGATTGGTATGATCTGGTTCCTAATAGTATTAATGAAAAATGGATAAAGTTTCAGTATATTAAAATTCCTAGATGCATTCACTTCCAGACAATGCAGTTGAGATACATTTCGTAATGCATCAGATTTTGCATACCAAAAAGTGATTAATTATAACAGCAAGAACTTAATATTACAATAGCTGTCATAACTACAGTTATTCTTCTTTTCCTAGATTAGAACTGAATTCTATCAAAGTTTGTTGGTTCCATTCAAAATATTCTGAGTTACTATAAGTTTCAAATCTTTGCATGGTATGTTGTTGCACTAATAAGGTTATCATCACCTTGTCGCAGATGAAAAACATTTACTGTTAACTGAAGTACGGAAATCTCGGAGTTTTACTGAGGTCTCGATCAGAATTACATTCCATCAAAATTATACCCAACAGACCTTGCTTCCTGGGGAGTCTGTTAGAAAAGCTCAAAATAAACTGACTGTGGTGGTAAAAGAGGCCCCTTGAATTTGACTGAGTTTTGAATTCTGTAACATCACTGAGGATCAGATGCATTGATTGAAAAGAGAACTAATACCATACTTTCATGACACAGTTTAAAAATTGAAACTTTAAGTACTTTCTTAAATAGCACTTATCGAAAAGATACAAAACTGTTTGCCAAATTTCAAGGGTGAACATTTCCCTATAACTCTTTGGAATGTAGAAAAGCATCAAGGCACTATTTAGTATTGTGGGTATAGTAAGTGCATTTTAAAGATGGCATACAATTATTAAGTTGCAAGAAACCTTTGAAAGTTATAGTGTTCGCAGCATCAAATAATTTTTTTGAAGACAGCCTCCTACAAGTGGCAGGTTGTATTCAGCATACTAGAATAAATTATAATGCTAACCATTCATTTATTATTCAGTCTCTTAATAGACTGGATGAACTCTTGATTGAGCTGAATGAAATTCCATATGCAAGTTGTATAGTGGTAAATTCCATTTTAAAACACAACTGTTGTATCAATGGAGCAAAGAAAATTATTAAAAGTTTCAAAGCAAAATGCATAGTTTGCAAATTATAAGGGCCATTTGCTAACTGTAGTATTAATTATACGGTCCCAATGATTTAAAATTTAACTAAGGACATGGTAAATGGACTGCTAACAGCTATGCTGTATTACAGTCAAAAGTCGTTAATTCGGACACCCATAATCCGGAATGATCTATAATCCGGACCTCAAAGCTAAAAACTTTCTGCGCATGCGCATAAGCGTTTAAGCGTGCGCGTAAGACCTTTACGACTGCGCATTTGCGTGTGCACAAGCGCAGAATACGTTTTCACTGCGCGTTTAATGTATAACGGACGGTATAAGCTCAAATTATCTAATTGTCTATTTCAGTTAATGTTGATGATTGCGTTGTTCCTTAATCTTCGAATTGGATCCGGCTTATTATTTTTTACAGACTGTAAGAGCAATTTTATAAAAGTAAGCTTGAACTTTCGATTATGTCAAATAGAATTTCCGATGCTGGAGCTCCCAAAGGATCTACGAAAACGAATGTATGTTTCGATGTCCATCAAACAAAAAGTGGAATTGCTCCAAGAAATGGATAAAGGCATATCCTTTGTTTATTTAACCGTTCGGAAATCTGTTTATCAATTTCACGCTGCTTTGCGCGGGGGGGGAGGGGGAACGTGGCGGCGCGCAATGAACTGGAAGTTGATATGTCAACATTATCGTTATCTTCAGGGCAGATGTTTTTATTTTATTCGGCTTATAATTCCTTATTAAATGTAGTATTTCATCTCAATGTACTTCGTCTTTGATATGATTTAAATCAAATTCCTGGTCATTACAAATATCACGAATACAAATTAAATAGTTTTCTGGTTGCAATTTTCTAATTTCGGCTATGCATAATGTATGCTTTACGCATGCGCGCGTTGAAAGAAATGTTTAATAAAGTAAACAAATAAATATTAAGCTTTTTTTTTTGCAAATTTTGATACCCTTTAGATCATAATTGCTCATTATTTTATAAATTACTGTTTTTATATTTTTAATTTTATAATTTCTGCATGCCATCTTACCAGATTTAAACTGATGATCTATAATCCGGAAAAATCAATAATCCGGAATCACCGAAGTCCCGACGAGTCCGGATTAAAGACTTTTGACTGTATTCGTTTGCATGGCAACAACAGCTAGCTAACAACAGCTCACCAAGAAGCTGTCTGAGATTTAACAATTGACTGTTGCATTCAAGAGGTTTGCTGCAAGCCAAGGCATACCTGACACATTTAATGTGATAAGGAAGTAACTTTATTGCATCAAAGAGAAAACTGAATGAACTTTGAAAGAATTACGAGAAACTACTACAAGTGTTTCTGAATGTGATTTTATCAGGCCTCACACCTTCATTCCAAGAAGTTTTTGTTGCAGAAAATAAAGCTCTGGAAGAGATGCTTGCAAATGCTGCAATCCAGATGAGTATGGTCAATCTTGGAAATTGGGGATATCATTCTGCTAAAAGGTGACACTTTCCCAGCTACACAGCCATTACAAAGAATAGTAGAGGTTTATCCAGCACAACATGGACTTGTTTGTGTTTGTAACAATTACTGCTCATGTTTTATTTCAAGCAAGTTAATTCTCCTGCCTACATTCACATTTCCTGTGATAAGGAAGTAACTTTATTGCAGCAAAGAGAAAACTGAGTGAACTTTGAAAGAATTATGAGAAACTACTACAAGTGTTCCTGAATGTGATTGTATCAGGCCTCCCCTTCATTCCATGAGGTTTCTGTTGCAGAAAATAAAGAAGATGAAGAAGAGAGATGGCACAGTGAATGCTTGCATATGCTGAAATCCAGATGAGAATGGTCATTCCTGGAAATTGGTGATATTATTCTGCTAAAAGGTGACATTTTCCCAGCTACATGACCATTAAAAAGAATAGTAGAGATATATCCAGCACAACATGGACTTGCTCTTGTAAGCTCAAGTTCTATTTCAAGCAAGTTAATTAAGAATCCACTTCTTCAGGACAGGTGTGATGGCTGTGTGCCACATGGGATCTGTGTTTTTACCCACATTTGCAGCATATTACAAGTGATGAAGATGGCTCATTACTGCCATGTCAAATAGCCACGTCATCATAGCAGTGCTGCTGTATTCTCCGGACTGATTTACACTTTCGGTCATGCAGTGCTGCTGACTGTCCATTTATTCCTCTTTACATTGTGTTAATAAATGTTCTTTTTTATTTTATAGCATTTTGTAACCTGGTTTATATTTCAAAAATTCTACATCCATCATAATTATTACATTCAGATACCAAAACATTGCAATAAACTCTCAAGATAATTGGTAAACTGGATATGTAGATAATTGGATATCATTAGCTATCATGAATATTTATATATTCAGTGAAGAGATGTTGTTGAAAAGGTGAAACAAATTATGAATTCCTGTATTTCTTTTATGACAGCAGCAAAATAAATTTTTACATTTTTATTTAATTTAATTTTATAATTACATATTTCAAAATATCAACTATTTAATAGACAAATCTTTTCCTTTAATACATATTAAGCAGTTTAAAATGATTGTCGTCTCAGAATTTCATATTTATGCTTAATCTCATATTATTTTAATTGAAAAAAGAATTAAAAATTTGTTAAAAGACTATTCATTATTAAAGTCTCTCAACAATAAAATTCCAAAACTTGTCTCAAGACAGAACTAACAATATTTTATTCTACTAGATATGCAGTCCTCTGTCCATGAGGTTGCCTTTGATGTATTAAATTTTATTGTCATTTTGATTATTTAAAATTGTCATTAGTATTTCATGTACAAAGTAACATACGCATTGAAGCATAGTTCATTCCAATAAGTATCAATTTTTAAATGTTCAATTATATTCTGCCTATTTTCTATTCTTATTACTGAATTAATAATATTTATCCCTCCTTATTTAAGCCTTCTGCTCAAAATGTATAAATTTATGCAAATATGATACATTTTGGTATAATTAACATATGAAACCCAAAATATGTTCTATTTTTAGCAGCTATATTATTAATTCTGACATTAAATGGCAAGTAATGTATTTCTACACAGTACATAACATATATTTCAGCGTATAACATGCACTTTTGCCAAAAATATGATTGAAATTTACGAGTGCATGTTATACGAGTGCACGACGGATATAAAAATAATAAATTAAAAATATGGAAAAAAATCGGCATACATAAGTTACATTTTTGTGTTTACTTATACTGTTTTAAAAGAAATGACATACCTCTTAAATTTAAAATCTTTTCATTATCGGATAGCATAAAATGTTCAACATGCTGGTATTCCGTTATATCCTCAGGCACATCATCGATTTCTGTTTTATCTTCACCGTCACTGCAAATCTGGTACATAAACAAACATCATTGTTGGTGAATCATTATCATTCACCAACACCAAACACCCTTGCTGCAGCACAATTTCCATTTTCTTTCACAAACTGAATGACTTTGCATTTAAAACTAGCAGTGTGTTTTTTGCAGGAACCATATTTACTACTAAAATTAACACAAGATCAACTGTATTTCAACTAAAACCTTCGATGTTCACTTGAAAATCACAGCTTCACAGAAAGAGAAAACATCTGAAATCTAATTCCATGACTTCTTTCGTGTTGGAAGTGCATTCTTTCTCCAGATTATATCCACCTTCTCTCGAAACCCTACCATAGCATTCTTTTGGACATTTGCATTGAATCCATCCTCTTTGCAGGAATATTTACTCCCTCAAGCATTTAACCCACACACATATTGTTCCTCTTAAGACTTGTCAATGCAGTACATTATTGTTCGAATGGCGCGTTATACAGATATACAAACAAAAATTTAAAAATCTAGCGTAAAATTATAGATGCACATTATACACTGGTGGGCGTCCCACGCCGAAAAATACGGTAATTAATATGCAGTAATCTTTGACTTAAATCAGCAACCATAGAGAGCAAATATTTTTTATTTATAATTTAGAAAAAGTCATTTTAAAAGTTTATTCATTTTGTTTACTTATTTATATTTTAACTATATAATTTTTCAGCGGACATTTAAATATTTTCAACAATATAAATTTCAAACATAGCTTTTTATTAGAAAAGGTGTTATTCCTGTGAAAGCCAGAAACAAAAACACATAATAACTAAAGTTATTAAATATATAACTGTTGATTTGCCTTGAGGGGTTGTAGGATGAAATATTCATATCAGAACATTTATTCATATATATTAGAACAGAACTGCATATCAGGTCTATGCATAGAAAAATAAGTTGTTCAAAAATGTCTGCTAAAATCATAGACTTATTTTCATTTTGCAAAATAAACAGTATCACTCACATTAAATATGGGGTGGGGGGAATACATTAAAAATCAAAATAAGAAGAAAAGACTAAAAATAAAAATCGTTTAAGGCTATCTGTACAATTTCCTGAGATTTTATACACAGAATATAAAAGCTTTCACTTATGAATCTGTGATTTTAGAACCTCTCCCTATCATAGAAATACTGATATAACTGCATGCTCTGTTATCTTCAACTATTATGAACTTCATATTCACATGTACTGTAAATAATTTTTAAGATTACTGAACAGTAAGGACAAAGCTAATCATAATAAAGTAACTTGCTATAGTACACAGACAGTAGCTCAGCAAAATGAAAATGATGAATGCAGAAAAAAAGTGTAGAAATTTAAAGTGGGGTAATTCTCATAAGCATAAATATAAAACACAATTTAAAAGCAGAAATTCTCAGAGTACTTTTCTTTCAAATAGTTCAAATATAGATCTAAAGTGAAAAAGTCGGATTTTTCATTCACTTCATTGCAACAGAGATATTAAGCTATCAATTTTTTAAAAAAATTACGTAAGAAGGGTTCGGAATGAATGCAACTATTATTTAATAATTAAAATCATTTAAGATTTAATTCTTAAATATCTCATGATTATTCATGCCTCACATGCTATGTGTAAGCCTGGGTAAATGATAACACATGTGAAAACTCAAGCCTAGTTTTGAGTATTTGGTGGAGAAATTAGAAAACTGCTTTAAATTAAATTTATTCTAAAACAAAAATCAACATTTTCTATTAGCAAGTGAATGGATGCAATCCTTCCATAAAATTATTTGTAAAGAAATTTTACAACTTACCAAAATAAATGTTTTAGAAATTTTATAAATTATTCTCCCTATATAAATTAAAAACTGTTGTTTTGAGTTTTATTTCAATAACACCTGCACAATGTTCAATTAAATTATTCCTTCTCCTTGCAAATTCAATTCACAGAATGCCTTTTCATTAGTTAAGCAAAAACGCACATTTTTAAATCTTTATTAAGGCTTATCATTTGTGCCCCAAAATGTTAAATAAAAACAATATGCACATGGAGAGGTAGAAATGATTTGTTTAAGACTAAACTAATAAATTATTCCCTTGAAATGATTTATCTGGTATCTCAGTAATATAGTTACACAATTAAAATATATATGAACTAAAAATTAATTCTCTACATCTTAATTCTCGTAATTAATAAACTTAATTCTCTTAATTCTCTAAGCTAAAGGGTATTTTTATGTTTCAGACATTCAAGTTTTAAAACTTTCAATCTAGTTCCTCATGAATATTAGACAAAATATTCGATAACAACATGCAAATAAATTATTTAAAAAGGACAGGATACAGTCCTTCTATAATTAATTTGTTTTTTCATCTAAATTTGTTTGACTTGTCCTTTTCTTGATACATGACACTGACATGATACATGATATTGACTGATGAAAAGGACTGCCTTCATGAAGAAATTTCCAATGCAAAATTGATCAAATTCACAGTACATATCTATGAAGGGAAAAAAGTGATTCCCTTCCTTTCTCACAATTATTTTTTTTTAATAAAATATCATTTTATGACTAGTTTTTCACAAAAACGTATTTTACAACAATTCTTTTACCTTAACTAACCATTTTAAAAAACTTGGATAAAATTATTTTGAAGCATTATTTTCCCCCCTCTCCTGTAGTGAAAATTGCATTTCATCAATTTTATTGTATGAATCGTGCTGATTAAAAAAAAAAAAAAAAAAAAAAAAAAAAAAAAACATGAAAGATGTTTAGGAACAAAGGAATTGAAGGAAGAAAATTACTTCATGTCTCCCTTTCACCAGGTGCATTATCCTCTGAAGAGAGTTTGATGCACATGCATACTACTCCTCAAAGATTAGCTTTGCCTCCTTACAAAATACTTATTTATAATTAAAATAATATATTTTTATTATTTAATATATAAAATAATATATATTTATTATTTAATATATTATTAATATTAAAATAATATACTGTTTTACAATTAAAAACTATATGCAGAATGTTTCAAAGCATAATTTGTTTAAAGCTAAACGTTAAGGCACGTAAGAATAAAAAATTATATTTTTCCTTAACACTTAGCTGTGAACTCTACAGATTTCACAGCTAAATGAAGTATTTCAGAATGAAAGACAACAGAAAAGTTTTAAAAAATTCCACATGGTCTTATATTTAAAGGAAAAAATTAACAAAAAAAGTGGATTTCTTTTATCCTGTGCTTTGATTTATCCTGCATAAAAATTCATGGGTTTTAACAAAAAACAATTAATTATAGGTTGAAACACTAATATTAAAATCCTCTTAGACTTCATTTTTTAGCCTAAGATCTTATTTAAAAAAAAAAAAATTAAATACAAGACCTGAAATACTTCTTGAATGCTAAAAATTAGCCCAGCTTTAAAATGCAAAACTGTCATTTCCCATTTGAAATTTTCAGAGAAATGTAGTATTTAATACTATGTAAATTTAAGTTTCACAAATATATAATTACAACAAAAAATATCAAATATATTTCTTATGAAATATGAAATAGATGCAAAGTTTTTCTACGTAATTCTTAGGTAATACATGCATTTCCATAGTAACACAAGGTACCAGGGTTTGGTTTACATAATAACAGACAATTTTGCCAACCTCCTTAATTTTTTTTCCACAACATATAAAATTTATTTCTGAAGCAATATTTTGTTGTAATAATTTTCAGATATATAAAATAAAATGTTGAGGTAATAAATTTAATTCATATTAACAATTACTGAATATTAGTTATTAATGAGAAATTTTCAAGACAGAAGCAATTCTATGATTAGAAAAAAAAATAATAAATTGAGAAAAATGTTCCCACACTTCCTGCTTTTTTTTAATAAAACTCTTGGAAATATGAAAAAAACCTTTATTTTGTTAAATAATGTTTACAGATTTAGAAAATAAAAATATATTAATAACTTCTGAATTAATATTAGGAATTAACGTTTCTCAGTAACAGAGAAAATTATAATTAGAAATAATTTTTTTCCACAAGAAATGCTTCTTCTTTCTTTCTTTTTTTTTAAATAGCTGTCATTGTCATACCTACTGTTTAGTGCAACATATCTTGCATTAAATATATTGAACAACATAAAGCAATTAATAAAATTCAGAATAAATCTAATAATAGCTCTTCGAAAACTGACTGTAATTGTCAAAAAGAATAAATTTTAAAATCTTAAAAATATGTCTTGTGACATACTTTTTTGCATCCATTTTTTTTTCACAGAAAACAAAAAATTCAGATATCAAATTCAAAAATATCTTCTTTTAACAACTAATTAACATTAGATATTAATTGGAAAATTTCAAGGAGGAGGCAAAAAATATAAATGTAAGAAATATAAAGTATTGAAAAGATTTTTCTCCTTTTTCAAAATATTTGTAAAATAATGCTTCCAAATTAAGAAAATTAAACATTTCATGGCACAATTCTGAAATATTGAATTTTAGGAATTATTCATTCTGAATAATAATTCAATTCTCAATATTGAAATTACAAAGCATTATGTTGTTATTTAGTGCTTCTAATTTACACAGAAATGCCAAATGAAGTTGCACTTTTGCAAGCAGAAAAACATGATCAGATATAACAACAAATATCAATAACAAAGACAACATATATCTTGGAGATTTTTTTTTTTTTTTTTTTTGTGACAAATTTCATCTTTATCTCCCGATTTCTTAGTTTTCTAAATCAAAATAATTCTAAAAATAAAAGAATTATATATAATTTCATATAATATAAATTTTTAAAATGTTAAAAATAGAAAGTTATTTTAAATATGAATGTTCAGAGCATTAAATGTTTATCAACAGCAGAAAAAGTTAATAAAAATTTCAATATTTAAATTGAAAATTAATCAAGATAAATAAACTTTAAAAAATTGGTTATTTATTAAATACACAAAATTATTTGCCTTCTAAAACATGTTCATCTATTCACATTTCTTTTTTTTAATTCATTTACATAAATTTTCTGTACATGTTTAAACAATACAGATCACTGGGGAGTGATGAATTTGTCACAAACATCAGTTATTTAACACAATACAAAAAGATAATAGATGCAAAAACTCATTGCCATCATGTACCTGTATCAATAAGTATTAAACAAATACTATGGGAGCTCGAAATACATACAGTTTCTCCCACTTAAATACTACGGAATCTCGAAACACAGTTTCTCCTGCTTAAGTAATGTTAGAAATACATTGTGAGTATTTCTGTCAGCAGGAGCAAGGAAACATACATTTGAACAATGCAGACTGCAAGTCCTGAGTTAAATAACAAATAAGTGTTCTCTTTCATAATAAGTGTCCTTGCCTTTCAGGTAGTTAACCTAGAAAGGAACTGCTACGAAAACACACAGTGAACTTACAAACTTAGGCAAATCACAGCTGCAGTGATACTTCGCAGACATTCAGAGTGTTTCTTACGGAGTCTGGCAGTAAAATGTACCTGATTTGATTCCTCTGTTGGGGGGGGGTATGAAAAATCAATACAGATAGGCACTTCTTGCCTGTTTGCTCAGGAACTGTCCAGGCGAATCATTATTATGGAAATTGTCGACACCTTTACAGTTTTTTCTCGAAACAATTCGCCAAACATAAGTGAACACAATTTTACAGTCTCTAAAATTTTGCACAGAAAGTCCTAAATCGTGGAGGACCTTAAAACCGAAATTTTGGTCAAATTCCTTATTTTCAAATTGTTCGACAAAGTTTGCCTCGATTTTCGGGAGTCGTTTCGATAAAGTCCAAAACTCTAGGCTTTCAGTTGAAGCTGGAATTTTCCCAGCTATGGCTGTGATGGAAAGGACATTTTGTAAAAGTCACCAAATTTGTATGAGTTACATTTTATGCAGGTATTTTGCATCTCCTGGGAACTTGCAGGTACATGATAAGCAGTAAAGACATCCAGAATGGTTAGGACATCCAGTTTGCATATGCCCAAAGTGCTGACACCTGAAACAGCTGCTGGTTGTTTGCTTCCCTGATCTGTATTTTGCTTCTGGTGGAGTCAGAGTTTTCATCCACTGATTAAGCCACATACGACAACCTTAAGTGGAAGTTGTTCTTTTGCACCGAAAGGCACTGACAGCCCGTTCTCTGCTGTGCCAGTCATGGAACATTCAGGAACATTCTCCTAAACATTTACGATTTTGTAGAGTCTCACCTTCTTTGGGAACATATAAAGGTGACACTGCAGAGGAATGGGGGCATCGATATTATTTTTGCCGAAAACAGATTTCTTTCCACGACTTGAGGTCGCAGGCACATTACGGGAAGCAGACAACATTTCTTTTCCACGGGAGGTGGGACGCTGTATCCAATAAATCCATCTGCCCTAGGCAACAAAAAGAGTTCATAGAAATGTTGAAAGCTCTCATGTCGGAATTGATGCAGTCAAGAAAGAATGCATGATGAAGGCAACAGATTTTACTGTGGTTAAGAAGTTCATTTTTGATTTACAAAAGATCTCTTTTGAAAAGAGAAGCTTTAAAATCATATCACACAGTGTTGGCGCTCAATAACTCTCATCCAGTTTTCCAGACGATGTTGAAGTAGCAAATTCAGTCATAATTAGTAAACTGCTGGAGCTGGCAGTCCTGTGAGGTTGATGATTTCTAACATCAGAAAAAAAAAGTCAAAGAGAGACAAGAATTGGTGACTTAATTTTAATGCACCAGTAATATCTCTCATTTCTGGCTGAGCATAAAAGTTTTTTTTTTTTTTCTCCTTGCGGTCCAAACTTGTGTATTACAGCTCAGCTGATGAGTGTCTAATGCATATATGTGAGGGAATGAGCAGTGTGCCCTATTCAGTGCCCTCCCCCCACCTACTGGAGATGCATAAGCGAAAAAATGTTTTTCACAAATGGTAGCAAATTTATTCAAAAATATGAATAACATTTCAAGTGCATAGAGGATCATTTAAAAGCAAAATGCTTAGATTTTATCATCAAAATATAACATAAGATGAAACTGCAGAATTAAGCAGAATATACTGAGTTAATGTGTAAAACAAATACACAGAAATATAACCTAACATGATGAAAGTTATAACAGATTATGCCAGAATGGGTCAACATAGCCAAGAACTGTGTATAATTTATTCTAAATTACAAATGTTCAATAAAATGAGAAAAATGTATTAAAATACATAAAACAAAATATTTTTGCATGCAAATGTAGTTTGGCTCATCAATATATAAAGAAAAAACAATTAAAAAAATACTCAGTTCTAATAAAATAGAACTTTTATGGAAAGTTAGCATTTCTGATAAAATATTTTTAGTTGTAAGAGATACACAAAAAATAAAGATGGACATAATTATCTCAATAAAAAGTAAATTTGTTTTTTTATATAAATATAATACAAATGCATGTTAAAATTTCATTCAAAAATTGTATTTATGCATCTTCATAATACAATAATTTCGCTAATTATTTCAAACAATAAAATCTGTTAAATTCACAAATTTTTATAAAACAACCGATTTCCTCAAACAGTCATGTTTCAACTAAGTGCAGTCATGTTTTTATATTTTACAGAATTAGTACATACTGCACATAAAAATAAGAAAATGCACAAATTAAAGCATACAATTTTATTATTTCCACTCCTCATAATAAAATGACATTTTTTTTTTTCAACAAACATTGATATTATTAAATTGATTAAAATTTCCCCAGAAAAGATTTACACATTTCTATATATTGTGCCACGCAAATTTTCTTCCTCTAATAACCTAATAACTGACTTTTCATAAACTACTTTGCATCTATTTAATAATTTTTTAAAAACAAAAATATTTACTTAGAAATTATATGCATAAAGGAAAAGATTTTTACTAAAAAATTATTGTATAGATTTTCAATAGCCTTAACACAATAAACTTTTTCTTTAAAAAATTTTCTATGATGAATTGTATTTAAATATAGTGTCAAGAATTATAACAGTGTGCTTTGACAACTGTTTTAATGCACACACAAATTTAAAATGCCTAAAATGTTGAAATTATATAATTACAGTTTAAGCTTTACACAAAAGACATGCCAACATTTAAAATTTAAATTAATTAAGGATAAAAGGAGTAATTTATAAGTGACTGAATAGTATAAGAGGCTTTCGAATTAAAGTATTAGCTCAATACTCTGAGGTCAGCAAAACCATAGAGAAGGTAGTTTAATAATGTCATGAATAATATGAAATTTTTGTTCCACTTCATGTTTAAAAAAGTGAAATAAAATATTTGAAATAAAAATATATCATCAACCTTCATAAAATTTGTAATAAATTCTCAGATGAATACTTTACTGGAGTAAAACTCAGACAGTCTTGCATATTACAGTCAAAAGTCGTTAATCCGGACTCGTCGGGACTTCAGCGATTCCGGATTATCGATTTTTCCGGATTATAGATCATCAGTTTAAATCTGGTAAAATGGCATGCAGAAATTATAAAATTAAAAATATGAAACCGTAATTTACGAAATAAAGAACAATTATGATCTAAAGGGTATCAAAATTTACAAAAAAAAAGCTTAATATTTATTTGTTTACTTTATTAAATATTTCTTTCAGTGTAAGTTGTTTAAGTTGCTTCGTTTTTTATGTGATAATACATTCTCTTTAATTCCATAAACAGACATAATTTCTTGTTCAGTTACAAAGTTCCGCTGTTCAAGTCCTATAATTGCTGTGTCGAGAATACCGACTAATTTGTCAATCGAAATTTTTTCGTTTTCAATAACCTCTGTCACTTTCTTCGCTATTGGAAGCGAATTATAATGACGAGGCATTTGATTTAAATCATATCAAAGCCGGAGTACATCGAGAGGAAATACCACATTTAGTAAGCAATTATGAGCCAAATAAAATAAAAACATCTGCCCTTAAGATAAGGATAGTGTTGACAGATCAACTTCCAATTCATTGCGCTCCGCGGCGTTAAAGATAAACAAAGTTTAGGTAAACAAACGTTAAAGTTTAGATAAAAGAAGGATATGCCTTTATCCAAAGGATATGCCACGTTCCCCCCCCCCCCCACACACACACGCAGAGCAGCGTGAAATTGATAAACAGATTTCTGAATGGTTAGATAAACAAATCCTTTATCCATTTTTTGCAGCAATTCCACTTTTTGTTTAATGGACTCCGAAAGATACTTTCCCTTTGTATATCCTTTACATATTAGTAAATATATATCAGAAATTATGTTTGACATAATCGAAAGTTCAAGCTTACTTTTATAAAATTGCTCCAATTCGAAGATTAAGGAACAACGCAATCTGCAACATTAACTAAAATAGATAATTAGATAATTTTAGCTTAGCTTATCCCGTCCGTTATACATTAAACGCGCATTTGTAAACGTATTTTGGGCACGCGCACACGCAAATTCGCAGCCGTAAAGGTCTTACGCGCATGCGTCAACACGACGCATGCGCAGAAAGTTTGTAGCTTTGAGGTCCGGATTATAGATCATTCCGGATTACGGGTGTCCGAATTAACGACTTTTGACTGTACTATATTATATTAGCTTTTATAATATTAAAAAATTATATAAGAATGCAATTCATGCATAATAAATTACTTAACCCTTTGCGGCATGGTGGGTCAATATATGCCCCACCTAATTAATATTTATTTTCTCAGTTAGCAATTTCCGTTAGAAATTTTCTAATCTTTTAAAAATAATCTATTTTAGCTATTATTTTTCTCAGTAGATGTTACTACTATACCAGGGCTTAAGTTTATAAGCAAAAAATATTCAAAATAGGATCACAAGAGTGATATCCCTGTATCTCGCATTTTTCAATATTTTAAAAATTTTGGTATACAGTTTATGATATGTATGATACTTTTTAATATTCAAAAGTACTTTATTTTCAAAAATCTTAATTGTATTCAATATTTTATAACATTAATTTTGCAGTTGAAATAAGTGGGTTAAAATTTGTCCCACCACACACTTGAATTTCCGCTCAATAGATGGCAGCACTCACGATTATTTTTTTTCTTTTTTGCATCTACTTTTTTCGTGATTGCGCGCGCTTTTACATCCGTTGTATGCTCTGATGTGCTAAAATGTCTAGGAAAAAATTAACAACTCAGGAAGCTTTGGATCTTTTTGCTGAATTGCCATCTGATTGCGACTCAAATGCTTCAGATGTCAGTTTCTGATTCAGATGAAATTGAAATCCAGGAGAGAATAACTGAGGTTGAAGTTATTGCTGAAGAAGAAAGGGAAGTAGTCATAATTTGTTTCGCTTTTTAAAGACACAGATGCATCTATGCATGTGGCACTGTAAATATGAATCGGAAGTATCTACCCACAAATTTATGTCAAGAGGATATATAGACTTTTCAGTTAGCGATGATTCAATTTATTGCATAAAATGGAAGGATAAAAGATCCGTTTCCATCCTGTCTTGCCTGGAAAAGGCAACTGAAATGAAAGAAATTAATAGAAAGGAACGAGATGGAAAGACAAAAAAAAAAAAAAAAAAAAGTACTGTGCCCAAACAGCATTATTTCATACAATAAGAATATGGGATATGTCGACTGATTGATCAACTGAAAGGACTATATGAAATAGACCGCAAAAGCAAGAAATGGTGGCACATGATTTTTTTTTTTTTTTTTTACTTTTTAGATGCGAGTATAGTAAACACATTTATTCAAGTTTGTTCGCGAACCTGATCATGATGTAAAAACAATGAAAGGTTTTCTTCTCTCAGTTACAGAAGGTCTAATGGCACTTGCAGGCAAGAAAGAGCTGAAAAGAAAACTGAAATCCCCAGTTCAAATAAAACTAAAAACCCGTTCGTACAACCAGAAAAGACACTAAAAAATGTAAGTAAAACGCCAAAGAGAACGAGCAGGAGAAGATGTGCATATTGCAGCATATCGAAAGAATAACGACGAACATTTTGCATGTGTGAAACATGTGAAGTGCCTCTATGCTTACAAAAGAATGAAATAACATGTTTTTCAAAGTTTCATGAAAGTGACTTTTTTTTCAATTTTAGTCATATATAAATGTTTTTGAATCAAGTGCCAATTTTAATATTTTATTTAGTATCATATGTACGAGTATCAAATTTTAATCTTAAAATAATATTCAAGAAAATATTTTCTTTTGTTCCTAAAATTTAAAAATATTAAATATATACTACATGCAAAATGTGCATATGCAAAATTTTACAAGTCATGCATATATGCAATAAGTACAAAATGCATTTTAGTGTGTTTATTATGAATATTTTAGAATGCACGCTTTATTTTGTTTATTCATTCCACATATAATTTTTTTTCCCTGCTATACACCAATATGCTATAAGACATGTGCTAGTTGCATGGTGGGACAAATGGTATCCCACCTTCCACCGTAAAAAATAAAAGCGCAGAATTTTTTTCAAGCCTTAAAGGCACTTAAGTAAGTCCATCTGACTTATTCTAAGGCATTTTTTTAAAGATTAAAATATATTTTAAATATGCGTGTCGCAAAGGGTTAAACCAGACTTAAAAAATTTGACAGAAAGGTATTTTTTTATAAATTTTGTCAGTGTTTTAAAAGAAAGGCAAAGATTTCCTACACAGAATTAAAAGCGTTCTGTTGCAAAGAAATCAGAACTTAGTATTAGTTCTGGTGAATTGGGGGGGGGAGTTTAAACATAATTTTGTCTGTATTTTGAATGACAATAATTTTGTCTCGGTCTTTTAGATGGTTTAGTGAAGCATGTGAATCTGAAATTTATGAAAAACTGGTTACACAATTATAATACTTTATTACAAAAAATAATAGTAGGACTGGAAGGGAATTAACTTTTTTCCTTTCCTAGGTATGTAGTGTGAATATGATCTGATTTGCATAATATATTTAGCCACTGAGTGAATAAATTCCTACTAGTGCCAGACCTGGTCAAAAGACATGTTGCCATTCATACATTACTGCATTCATTGCACTGTTTTTTAAATGATTTGTTTATTTTCTTTACAACAACTATGTAATTCTGCAAAACTCAGGAATCATGCAAACATGTGCCACAGAAAGTGGCCTAAAATGCTTGGTATAAGGATGAAGTAACTTCTTTTAGATATGTTGTGGTTTATCTTATTTGGAAAAGTCTAAAAAAATATCATACCAATTTAACCCCAGAACAGCCGAGAGATGGCAGCACATGATTACAGACCACAAAATTCTATCCCAAGATTCTCAAGGAGAGAGTCAGTCGTCGAACGCGCGCGATGGTGCACGTGTGTAGTTTGGAGGTGAAGATGAAATAAAAATTGTTAAGTTTGAAATGTTGAATCTAATTTGATCTTCCTAAATAATTATCATAGATTCTTAACAATGGTGACCCGGCCTTGCAGCAACCAAGCGTTATTGTTTTAAACTAATATTTGCACGGAAAAAAAAAAAAAAAAAAAATTCTCTTTTTTTTTTACATATTACTTGGGACTTAGCCACGTGACTGGAAATGACTGAAGGAACAGCAATAATCGGAGCAGTAAAGATACCTGTGTACAACTTCGCCGATCCTTCACTATGGTTCACTATGTGCGAAGCAACATTTGAATTGGGAACACCGAAAGCGATATCGGAGTCTCGCACGAAGTATAATTACATTGTTTCGCACCTGCCCGCCGAAGCCGCATCAATTGTGAGAGATGTAATCAAAGCCCCCAACTCCACGGATCCTTACAATCACATTAAAACTGAGCTAATCAAGCGGTGCGGAGAATCGACGCATCAAGAAATGAAAAAACTCCTCGGCGGCGAACAGTTGGGAGATCGCCGGCCAAGTGAACTCTTACGCATAATGCGACGACGCGCTGAGTCATACAGCATTTCCGATGAACTAATGCTAACTGTTTTTACAGCATATCCCGAGTTTCGTACAGGTCGATACTCGCAGCGAACACGCCTTTAACCTTGGATAAAGCTGCGGAAGTTGCGGATCGTGTCATCGATGTATCACCATCTCCTGTAGCGGTAAGTGCCACAAATATTTGTTCTGCTAATATTTCAGATTCCATTGAAGAACGTTTACTCGCAGAGATAAAAAAATTGCACGTAAGAATCGATAATATCTCGCGTGATCGTCGCCGCACTCGTAGTCAGAATAAATATCGCGGCTAAAGAGAACGCAGCCCCTCTCAAAATAAAAACAAGTTTGATACCTGTTGGTACCACCTTAAATTTGGTGAGAGAGCTATAAAGTGTACCCCGCCCTGTAAATTTTCAAAAAACGGCCCAGGCGAGGCATAGCGGCGACTACAGCCTTGCCCTCCAATTCTCGTCGCCTTTTTGTTAGAGATGCGCGCACAAATGTCAACTTCCTCATCGACACGGGTTCTGACGTATCTATAATTCCAGCAACAGCATTGCAAAGGCGAAATCGCATCCAAATGACCCTTTCAGCAGCAAACACTACACCAATTTCCGTCTACACTAGCCAAAATCTCTCCTTAGACTTAGGTTTAAGACGCATATTCAGATGGACCTTTCTTGTCGGCAGTGTTTCAACCCCTATTATTGGTGCAGATTTTTTGTATAATTTCAACTTGATGCCTAACCTCCACACAAAAAGATTAATCGACGGTAACACTAATCTTGGCTCTAAATGCAGTTTACGAGTTAGTGCAATACATTCAATAAAGACAGTATCTGGCGACAGTATATACCATAAATTATTATTAAAATTTCCAGAAATCACAAAACCACCCCGTGCTGACCAAGAAATTAAGCACACAGTAGTGCATCACATCCAAACCACAGGACCTCCCGTCACTGCTAAAGCACGACGTCTTGCCCCAGACCGCCTACGAATCGCCAAAGAAGAATTCCAAAATATGATAGAATTAGGCCACATTCGTCCTTCAAAAAGTAACTACGCATCACCTTTGCATATGGTCCCTAAAAAGGACAGCACGGAATGGCGTCCTGTAGGAGATTACAGAGCCCTCAATGCACAAACAATAAAAGATAATTATAACATTCCTAATATCTTAGATTTTACTTCTGAACTACATGGCTGCAAAATTTTCTCGTACCTTGATTTAATTAAAGCCTATCATCAAATCCCTATACATCCTGATGATATCCACAAAAGTGCTATAATCACCCCCTTCGGCTTATTTGAAAGCTGTCGCATGCAATTTGGCCTATGTAACGCTGCAGCCACATTCCAAAGATTCATCGATGAAGTTACTCGAGATTTAAAATTTGTTTATGCATTCGTAGACGATATATTAGTAGCATCTAAATCTGAGGAAGAGCATATCTCGCATCTAAGAATACTTTTTGAAAGATTGCAAAATTATGGCCTTAGCCTTAAACCTTCTAAGTGTGTTTTTGGTGTTTCCTCAATAAATTTCTTAGGTGTCAAAGTATCTGAAGAAGGAACAGAACCCCTGAAAGATAGAGTAGACTGTATTTTGAATTTTCCTAAACCTACTACCATAATTCAATTAAGACGCTTCTTAGGTCTATTCAATTTCTATAGACGTTTCGTTCCTAGAGCAGCACACATATTAGCACCCTTAAATAAATTTTCAGAAGGTATCAAAAATAATAAAAAGAGCAGAAAACCTAAACAAAACGATCCCAAAGAAACACTTCAATGGTCTGAGGCTAGCGAACAGGCATTTACAGATGCCAAAAATTCACTAGCTACCGCAACTCTTCTTCGTCACCCAATTCCAGGAGCCAAACTTAGTGTTTGGGTTGATGCCAGTGACCTGGCAGTTGATGGTTCCTTGATGCAACTCAACACAACCAACTGGGAACCGATTGCATTCTTCTCTGTTAAGCTCACCAACAGTCAACAAAAATTCTCCACCTATGATCGAGAACTATTGGCCATTTACACTGCGGTGAAGAGATTCCGGCACATGCTCGAAGGTCGGAACTTTATCATTTTCACTGATCAAAAGCCTCTTATCTACGCCTTTAAGCAAAATTCAGAGAAGTGCAGTCCGCGCCAATGGCGTCGACTTGATTTCATTTCTCAGTTTAGCACTGACATTCGTCACACCAGTGGTGTTAATAATAGCGTTGCAGATGCATTATCCAGAATTGAGATAAACAACATCTCAAATTCCTCATTTCTTGATTTTGAAGCCTTTAGTCACGCTCAGAAAGCTGATGATTTACAAAATCTGCAAAACAGCAATCATTCACTAGAAATAAAGTCCATGCCCAGCCCAGTGTCAGCAACAGAACTCATCTGTGATGTATCAACCGGAATTCCAAGACCTATTGTGCCAGCATCTTTTCGTAAAATAGTGTTTGACCATTTTCAGAACCTCTCGCATCCAGGAACAACAGGATCTTGCAAATTAATTTCTGCTCGCTATGTTTGGCCCAATATGAAAAAGAATATTAAAGACTGGGTAAAAAGTTGTGATGCATGCCAGCGATCCAAAGTTCACAAACACACAAAAACACCTCTGGGTACATTTGCTACACCAGACGCACGATTTTCTCATCTGCATGTGGATTTAATCGGACCCTTGCCTCCTTCAGAGGGCAAAATGTACTGCCTCACCATCATCGACAGGTTCACCAGATGGCCTGAAGTGATACCCATCGCTGATATGACAGCAGCAACAGCATGCAGAGCCTTGTTCGAAGGATGGATATCCCGCTTTGGATGCCCATCTACCATCACCACAGATCAGGGTCGCCAGTTTGAGTCACCTCTGTTCAGTGAGCTCACACAAATTATGGGAACAAGAAGAATTCGTACTACAGCCTTTCATCCCCAAGCAAATGGCTTAGTAGAACGTTTTCACAGAGTCTTGAAAAATTCTTTAAAAGCCCATGAAAACCCAAGATGGACTGAATCATTACCAACAGTTCTCCTTGGCATTCGAGCTGCTGTTAAAACAGACATACAAGCATCAAGTGCTGATCTTGTGTATGGAACTTCACTAAGACTTCCAGCAGATTTATTTTCCCAAAGTGCCCAAAATACAACTCCATCTTATGAGTATGTGCAGAAACTCCAGGCACAAATGCAGCAGTTAAAGCCATTTCCCAACCAAAATCACCAAACAAGAATCTTTGTGCACCCAGAATTGCAAAAGTGTACACATGTTTTCCTTCGTGTGGACAAAATAACACCACCGCTCACTCAACCATATACAGGTCCCCACAAAGTCATAAGTCGAAGCGACAAAGTTATAAAAATATCCATAAATGTCAGGCAAAGCAATGTTTCCCTAGACAGAGTGAAACCTGCATTCATATATAATGATGAAATACAACAAATTCCTCACGAGCATGAACCTAAAGTCCCAGGAAATACTACTGGAAACTCTGTCAACAATTCCAAAACCACAAAATCTGGATGAATTGTGAAATTTAGCAAGAGACTCATCACAGAAATTGGTTAACTTGATCATAATTACTCTTGAGTTACTCGATTTTCAATGTTCATCATATCACAATTATTCTCTACAAATTTCAGAACTGAAAAACCTTTATTTTCATTTATTCATGTCAATTAGATTTAACCTGTATTACTTTATTTTGTTTTCTACTTTTATTTAATTTCATGTATGTAAGTGATTTCAGCAACTGACACAACCCAGCATCCCAATTCCCTTTTGTTTATGCTATGTATGTGTAAATACTGTCGTTCTTTCACTTCGCTTGTTCACTGGGGGGATACTCTTGTTGTGGTTTATCTTATTTGAAAAAGTCTAAAAAAATATCATACCAATTTAACCCCAGAACAGCTGAGAGATGGCAGCATATAATTACAGACCACAAAATTCTATCCCAAGATTCTCAAGGAGAGAGTCAGTCGTCGAACGCGCGCGATGGTGCACGTGTGTAGTTTGGAGGTGAAGATGAAATAAAAATTGTTAGGTTTGAAATGTTGAATCTAATTTGATCTTCCTAAATAATTATCATAGATTCTTAACAGATATTTCACTTGTCACACAGAAAAAGAAAACTCAAAATAATTTTCAATTTTTTTCTTAAAATTATCCATTTGCCTTATAAAATAAATATTTAATTAAACTAAATTTTAAAATTTACATTTCCATGTGCATATTATGAAGATTATTATTATTTTATATATACATACTGTATATATAAAATATGTAGACCCAGATTTAGACTAAGCCTCATATACATTTACTTCTCCCCCCCCCCATTTCTTCTTTCTTGGTCTTGGTTCAATCCACAGTAAAACTGGCATAAATTTTTTTTTATGCCAGTTTTACTGCATCCTTTCCTTTAAAAGTACATCCTTTCCTCGAGTTTCTAACGACGTTTTGTTCCTAATGACCATTTCCTTGTTGCCCTAAAAATATGCTTATTTTGCTAAATGGTTTATCCAGTTCTAACTGTTTGCATGTATCATATAATAACAGAGCTGTGACAGACACATATACTAGTGTTAAAATATTTTGTTCTTGATGTGAAATGCCATTCATGTTACAATACTGAGGATAATAATAAAATTTACATGTCTTTTTTTTATTATATGCTTGCCTACCTACTGAATTTAATTTTATATTATCATTTTTATTTTTCAAAATTGTATTTTAGAACGCCCCTCTCATTCTTTAACTTCATTTTTCTTTACTTTGAAATTCTTCATTTGAGACATATACAATTTCCTCCAATTTTAGTACAAAATCGAGGGGAAAAAAAAAGTACCTGGAAAATCTCAGTAACGATGGTGAGGTCCAAATTAAGTTAGAAATTAAGCAATTCATTTCACAGCTGCATTTTCAGCAGTGAAATTTCTTTTAAGGGTCAAAAATGTTACAACTATTAGGTGTTTTGTTAGAAAAATTCTGTGCTTTAATAAATAAATGCATTATTTTCTTGACGAAAAGGAATTTCTAATAATGCTTTGTATCCATATTGTTAATTACTGGACATGCATTTGTTTTTTTTATTTAATTCAGTTGGGGAAATATTCAACCACATTTTTCTGTATATCTTGCATAGAGATTGCTCATATTTAGGGTTTTCATAGATGCTAACTCTACTGGTTTTCAATCACGTTACAAAAATCTCCAGTTTTTGAGATTTCATTGTTGACAGCTGTGGATTTTCTTCAGATGAAAAATAGACATTTTTATGACTTTATTGTTTATCAATTATTTTTGTATGCTTTTGTAATTTTTTTATTATTAAAATATTTTCCCTTTTACAAAGTTCTAAACTTTTTCTTTTTTCAGATTCACCTCACCGATGATATCGGAACAACATTATTGATGTTTGTTGTATTCAGATCTGCTTTCGACGAAATAAATTCAGGTAGTGAAAAATATTCATATGCAGATTTATTTACGCTCTTCATAGAACGGGGATGTGACGTTAATGCCACTAGGTTGGGTAGTACTGTTCTTCACTTGGCAGTTATCGAAAAACAAGAAATTTTAGTGCAAAAATTGCTCATTTCTGGAGCTGAAATCGACAGGCGTGATGAGTATGGTTTTACCCCATTGTTCTATGCATGTAGAAGAGGTAGCCAGAGATTTGTGGATTTACTTATAATTGCTGGTGCTAAATTATGCACACAGAATTGGAGAAATAATTTGATAATCTCTGGAAATGAAGAAAGCATTAAGATGCTTATATATATAAATGATAAATCCAAGCAGTGTCATACGCTGGAAAACTTGTGTTACATTAGTATCAGGAAAAGACTTCAGAATGTAGAAAGAGATGCCTTTCAACTGGGTTTACCTCCATTATTAATAAGACGCTTACAACTCAAAGACTGTTCTAATTATGTAGGATGATTATTCTAATTATGTATGATGTACTGAGTTGTAAAGTTTAATAAAGGGTAAAATATTGCTAAGTATGCATTTTCCTTTTTTGAGGGGGCTGAAATAACACTTCTTTTATTATTTTACATTCTTACAATATTTGCTGTCATAATTTATAAAAGTTGCGCTATATCTATAGTATAAACAAGCAAGAAGAAAGGTGTGCATATATCATATGTTAACAACAAAACAATGCACAAATGGAAAAGTTTGTAACCCAATAAAAGCACTTTTGTTATAAATAACACCAAGCAAGAAATAACATTTGCATGGAAGGAAAGCTTTTTTAGAATTATATTTAAATTATCTGCGACAATAAAAGCATGATCAAGTTTTCTTGCCAATTAACAGAACCAGTCCAGTCCTCCTGTATACAGATTTGGGAGATATTTTAAAATTTTATTGCCTTTTAGTCCACTTTCACATTACTTTGATTACCATTAAAAATTAACATGAGTCCGGCCTCTGAAAATTTACATCTTATTCAAAAATTACAAATCTTTGGATAAGATTACAATCACAGATACAAATCTTGTTCAAAGAGTTGAAGTTATATATTTAATTATTTATATGACTTATCGTTATTATCGCTGCTAGAATATTTTATTTTGATAATTATATTTTACTTTTATTGGAGCTGGAATAATGATTGCAGTTTGTGTTTTCCAGCAGTTAATTAATTAAACTAAAAAAGTATTGCTTCTTATCATCTTTCGTTTTTTAATATAACCGTTACATGAAATTAATTCAGTTTCAGAATCCTTACTTCTTCAGAAATATTTGCAAGAAATTTCTGAAACAAAGTATACAAATGATTTCAAATGCTAAAAACTGAAAAATTCGAATAACTAGATAAATAATTATAAAATAATACAGCAAACAATTTTTAATGCCTAATCTTTTATACCTAATTCATTTTTAAAGCATCAACAGTCCAAGTCTTCTCAATTTTACTCACAAGATAAATATGTATTACTATTATTTTGGCGTGTGTTTTGGGGTTTGGCTGTATTATGAAACGCTAATACCACACAACGTAAATTGTTGGTACATCACATGATATTCTTCCGAGATGTGAAGAACACAAGTCCGGCCCACTCAGTCTCTTTCGTGCAAGGTCCAAAGAAGCCACTATTGAGATTGATGGAAGAAATTTTTTTTTTTGTTAAAGTATATTTTGCCAAACAGATCTCTTCTAAATATCTGATATCACGTAATAGAAAATAAGGTAGAAAAGAAATCTCATAGTTTTCTGAATAGAAGCTCAACGTTAAGATAGGATAATCATTCTTTTTATAAATAACAGAGGTCGCTTTCAACACAAGTGCCTCAACAAATCACTTTGCTGTTAGTTTTCTATCGCTGATATCTGTCACCGTTTTTCCTTTATACAGAACAACATGTCTCAGGTATTATAATTATGATACTAAAAAGATTTTTTAGAAAGTTTAAGCATTCATCCAATAACCATGTAAATCACAGCTCAAAATAGCTCTTTAAGCTAAATCATTTAATAACAGGTAGCACATTGAAATTCGGACTGTCTCGTTTAACTAACCAAAACCCTCAAGTAACTCGAAACTCTCCTTCCCTCCGAAAAAGCCAACAGTAGAAACATTTCTAAGAAAACAACTCATGTTCCATATACAGAAATTTTGCCTGGGACCTAATAATAATTTAGAGTTGCTCTCTGAGTGTCATGTTTGTTTATACTCTTTTAAATTTTGTTCCACATAAATGTTTCCTCAGAATTGTTACAACATTAAGCATTTCCCCCCCTAACTCTTATTCAGGTTCACTTGGCTCTAGAACTCAACAGCAGAAACTCAGTATAATCACGTATGTGTCAAAGTACTAATTACATCTCACTTGATATGAGCTGGTAAAGCGCGTGGAATGAAACGATATTTAAGATAGTAGGTGCTTGGAAATTTATATCGTTGGTCCTTTGGTATTTAATTAGGAAAATTCTCAAAGATCCATTGTGGAAGTATTTCAGATTACTGAGAATTACCTGCTATGTGCAGTATCCTTATATCTGCATCAAGGTATAAAACAGGCCCTTTAATTTCTCTTTCAAAGTTTCCATGTAAACGTGGATTGCAGATAAAATTCAACTAGTTTCAAAAGAATAAAACTTGCAAATTTATTTTGAGATTAGCGGAAGTACAAGTTGGATTGAGAGCAATGCATCTAACAGCACAGATCTGTAATACCGCTATAATCCTTCTCTAAAAACGATAAAAAAAAGTACAATTCACATTCATACATTTTTCAGTCTGATGCGATATGGAACCCACATAAAAATTTTCGATAGAAAAATAAGCTAATTCTGTTTCATTATATCAGCAACAATGGCACGCAGTTTTGAATGATTTTTGTTTTTCTTATCAAATAGTCCTAAAAGCTTAATTTCCATTCAATATTTCACCTATAATTAATTTTAGTTGATTAAATGTGGCAAAATCTTGACCTTTATTCATCAGAAATTAATAACATGAACAAACAAACATACATTCTTCTTTATATGTATAGATTTTGTAAAACTTACAAATTTTTATTAAAAAACTCCATGATTTGAAAGCGAGCGGTAGCAACACTTCGAAATAAAGCATTTTTATCTCCAAAGCTCGAGACTGTTGCCACTCGGAAAAATGTGTGCGAAAATCAGCGCTTTCAGAGTTTCTAATTAGTATGTCAGCTGATTAAATTCGAAAGAAGATGGGACCAGTCGAAATGGCTTACCACGGATTTTTGGAATCGGGAATAATGTATTTAATGTTTGGCAATTCTATTTTTATTTCATTGTCAAACTTAGAAATTTTTTATTAATAATCTCTAGGATTTGATTGCGAGAGGGTTGCCACTCGGAAATATTAGGGCGAAAATTATCATTTTCCCAAGTTTTTAATTAATATCTCTGATTTTAGCTACTTCATTTTGGAAAAAAGTGGTGGTCGACCTTTGCAAGACCCAGAAAACAATTGTAGAAAGTTTGGTGAGAAACGCACAAATTTTCTTCTTTATATATATAGATGGTGTGAAAACAGAGTTGTTGTGTTATCCAGCTACATTGACCTATGAGCAGCCGTGCAATAATGATGCTGAACACTGGTACTTCGACCTGAGCTCGATTCTAGACAGACGGGCTGATTGCATCGGCGTTTTCATGATTTGTCTACTGTTTAAGGAATATACTAGCTAGTTTCCCTTAAAACTCCTTCCAAGAAGACATTTCCCCTTAGGCAGACAACCCATGCATGCTTTGTCGTAATCAAATAATATACATATTATGTTACACAAATCATTTTGCCAGTGGGTATATTTTTGTCTTAAAGATATAAATTGAACGAATAGAAAACCTCATTACTTGCAACCGTAATGTATAATCAATACATTGTAAATAAAGGTTTCTCTTCGACAGACTTTCTTCAACTACATATAATTAAGTAAATATTTATTTGCTTGTATAATACACTGCTGACAAAAAATTGACAAGAAATGCAATTTTGAACGTTAAATAAGTACTTGAATTTCATTGCCATTGCAGAAAGGAATACTGAAGTATCATACAATATTATCAACGCAACTGGATATTCTTCACAACTACACATCAACAGCATTCAGGGCAGAGATACTTTCTTGATTTGAAAAGATGTGTCAAATAATGTTGCATCTTGAAATTTTCCAAAACAGATAAATACGTCATCTTGAAAGACCCAAATAGAATAAAAGTATTATTTTAAAGCTGAGAAATGTAAACTTAAAGTACATGGGCATTTGGCGTTAAAAACTATAAACGGCGAATCACTTTTCAAATTGTTCCCACCCAATATTATCGCCCTATATTATATTTAAAGAAATTAAATAGTGAAGAATCTGCATAAATGTATGTATATTCCTCGCACTGTAAAATAGCGTAACCTAAAGCCATTGAAATTTGGAATAACGTAATCTTCCATAGAATATGGGCATGTGGAAGCCCTAGTTTGAATTTGAAATTTGTTTTATTATCAATTTCTTGTTCAGAAACACTTCAACGTGTTATTGACCAAAACACTAAACGATTTGAAGCAAGTAGTGGCAACACTGTGCGAAAGAAAAACATTTTTATCTCCAGGGCACGAGACTCTGTATCGGAATTTCTAAAGATATACTCATTTAAAAATTATTTTGTGATATTGCTGTTGAACTGAGTTTCATGGTTTGAATACAAAGAACATGATATTTAAAAAATAAGGAAAACGTTAAAAAAGTAATTTAACGCAATTAAATTTTTAATTAATTTAAAATCTGAAACCTTTGAATTTTTTTTCTTACTGCTTTTAACCTTTTTTCCACTTTTCACTTCACCATATTTCTTCATTCGCCTCATATACTGGTGATTATTTTATTGTCGGCACACATATGCAGTTTCCAGTGACATAATAATTGTTACTAACGCTGAATACTGTAATTTTTTTATTTCATTTTACGTAATATTGACTTTCATAGACTAATATGGTCTTTCGTTGTGTTTTGCATTGGAACGCATATATATTATACGAATCACAGCCAACTTATAAGGAGATTTTGAAGTATAGAAGATATTCCTCGTTGAAATCGTCTCTGTTAAAGACAAGTCTGAAAATGCGAATGTCGTCCGTTTTCAGACATACAAAGATAAATTTTGAAACATTTTAGAAAATTATCGAACAGTTTTGAATCGAGCATGAATAGTTATTCCTATAAGTTATTGTACAAAACTAAGCGGAGAGATTCCAGATGAACGTTGAAATAACCAAAGAAATAGTAGAGCAGGTATTAGTGCAATCGCGATGCGCATGTGAAGGGTCACAGAAATATGGCTCCACACTTAACCATTGCGGTCGCAGTTCAAAGCTGGCTTTCAGCATAATAAACCTCATACAAATGGCAACCACTTCAATCGAAATGAACATTAATTCATTATTTTCTCAAACTTCGAAAGTAACTCAAATTTTATGGGGTCTAATCATTGCCGCTGAATTTATTATAATGTTTTATGTATAAAATGTCAAACAAGTCAGCAAATTAACTCGATGTTGTTGCCATTACTTTAATGTAGGGTTCTTCAACCCGTAGCCCGCTGAAGGTGTTTTAGTGGCCCCACATTTGAATTTGAAGAAACATTGAAGAATTTTTGATTTCAAGAAAACTTGCCTTGTCAGCTTTTTCTCGTAAAAAAAAATCCCTCCTATTCTTGATATTTAAAACATTTTATTGACATGCCTCATATTATTTGAGGTAAAATTTTCTGAAAATGACGAATTTTAGGCAGTTTGCCTTATTTGCAACGGCAGTGTATCTGTGATGAAGGAATACAACATTAAGAGATATGATACTAAGCACAGTGAGACACATTCTGCACTGGAAGGTCATTTTCGAAGTGATAAGGTGAGTGAATTAAAATCAAAACTAAATTTTCAGCAGTCTTTCTTCACCACAGCGAATAAAGAATATGAAAATAGTGTTCGTGTTAGTTACGTAATAGCAGAAAAATTGCTAAGGGTGGAAAACCATTTTCTTATGGAGAATTTCAAAAGAATGTCTTCAGAGTGCAGTTGATGTACTTTGGCTTTCGAGTCATATCGAATATTAGCTTGTCTGGTGTGACAGTAGCCAAGCGCATATAGGATCTCGCAAGAGATATATTCAGAAAATTAAAATGTAAATGCAAAAAATTTGAGTCTTATTCTGTAGCGATAGATGAATCGACAGATGCAACAATTTAGATATTGCACAAGTAACCATTTTTATTCGTTGCGTTGATAGAGACTTCACAATAGTAGAGGAATAAGCCAGAGTTGTTGCACTTAAAAGTACAATACGAGGAATGGATTTATATTCCAGTCTGACACAAACTTTGGATAAATGTAATGTTGACTTCGGTAATATATCTGCTATAACCACGGATGGTGCTACATCTATGACTGGAGACAAAATGAAATTAAGAACATTACTCATATCTCATATGAAGGCTAGTGGAAATAATACTATGATGATTTTCCACTGCATCATTCTTCAAGAAAATTTGTGCAAGAAGTTATTCTCAAACTTTGAACAATGTGATGAGTGTTGTTGTAAAAGTGGTTAATTTCATTCGGTCTAGAGGACTTAATCACAGGTAATTTGAACAGTTCTTGATTGATTTGGAAGCTGAATATGGTGATGTTGTGTATTATGTGGAAGTACCTTGGTTGAGGCCACTCTTGTTTGATCTTGTCCACTCTTGAAGAAAGATGCTTCAGCGTCTGTTTTGTTTGAAGAGCGAAATTCAACAATTCATGGAATCTAAAGGAAACTCTATTCACGAGTTCAGTGATGAGATATGGTTGAGAGACTTTGCATTTCTTGCAGACATTGCAGGTCATCTCAATGATATGAACTACCGCTTACAGGGAAAAGATCTACCTATATTAATTTAGAAGTCAAACAACGAAAATCAGCGTTATATTTTCAAATATCGCAGGACTAGTTTCGATGGTTTTACCGAACCATCATATTCAGCTGCAAAAGAGCAAATGAACGAGATAAGATATAATGAAAACATAAGACAAGAAAAGCCAGGACAAGAAACAAGCTACTGGCGCCATCTGTTGAAGAAACCAGAACTAAAACATAATTTCTTTAAAGGCTGAAGGCATGTGGATTGGAATCAGGGTCATTAACTAGAACAGAAAGATTTTTTTAATGTGAAATGCCTCTAGAAAATCCAGTTCACCAATGGAAGATGCTTTTTGAATAATTTTGGCAGCAGAAACATTTAAATTGTGATTTTCATACCAACAATGTTGGGCAACAGAAGACTTCTGTGTTTCCTTCTTCCTAACATATGCCTCATGTTCTTTAACGCGAAATTTTAAGGCTCTCTTAGTTTGGGCGATGTAATTTAAACCAAACTGGCAAGGAATCCTATAAATACCCCAGGAATTCATATCCGGAATGGGATCCTTGAGTAAAGAACTCGGAATTTTATTGATCGGAGAATAAATGACCCGAAAGTCAATTTTCTGCAAAATACGTGCAACCTTATAGCCAATTGATGGAAAGAAGGGAATGGCAACGGAATTTTTATAATCTCCTAAAACAAGAATGGGCTTTTTTGTGTGTTGAGATGAGAAGTTTTTAACTGCTTCATTAATAATGTTAGGTGAAAAGCCCCTGTCAATAGCTATCGCTTTTAAATAATTTAGTTCTTCATCAAAGGATAGTTTGGAGGAGCAAACTTGAAGAGCCCGGAAAACATAGGAATAAAATGAAGCTAACTTTTGTTTAGTCGGATGACATGATTTGAAGTGAGGTGGAAGGCTTCAGTAAACCGTAGTACTGAAGATGGATGTGTTTTGCGTGACTAGAGTGTCGAGAAACGGAAGAGATTTTCAAGTCTCAAGTTCAAAAGTGAATTGAATAGCAGGATCAATGGAATTCATTGTTGAAAGAACTTTATTTAAATCATCTTTATTACCTTCAAACAGGGTAAAAGTATCGTCTACTATATTTGTTCGACGTCTTATTGCGTCTTAATTAAAAGATCTACTTGTTCATAATCTTTGTTATATTGTAAAAAGCTTTTAATACAAAATTAATCCTCTGGGAAAGTCAATAGTTAAATAAGAATCCCACTCACTTTTCTAAAATTGGTGGAGTGTGCAAAGAACTCTACAGCGTGGAATACAAATAATTATGTACAATGCATTTCAAATTTCAATTCAAAAGCAGATTTTGTGATTTTCGTAAAAATGAAATTAGATTGTTCTCCTTACCATTTTCAGTAGACGTTGCAAGTGTTTCACCTGAACTTCAATTAGAATTTATAGATTTAGAGTGTGACTGCAGTAAAACACAAGTTTCTTGAAAATCCTACACTAATTAATTTTTATTCGAAGTACGTGACCGAAGACAAGTATCCAGGGAATTCGTAAACATACACACTTCTTGTCTTCTTTCTTTGGCAGTACCTACATATGTGAACAGCTCTGTAGTAAAATTAAAATCCTAAAATCGAAAACAAGAACACGGCTGACAAACAGACATTTGGAGGAAACTCAGCAAGACAGATTAAACCGGATATTGAAGCTCTAATCAAGCAAAAACAACGTCAAATTTTACTTTAAAACTAAAGTATCTACCATATCCCACCAGTAATGTAATTTGTTTTCTTTTTTTATTGTAAATGCATTTTGTAACATCGTTCCGTACAATCATCTTTACGCTTTTTTTTTCATAGTTAAAAAAAAGTTCCAAAACGTTTTAATTCAATTTCCATTTGATGTTTTGGTTCCAAAAAGTCATATATATATATATATATATGCAAATCTGTAACACTATATCTTTGGCTAGAATGAGTTATAGTCTTACAAAACAAAGCTCCCTTTTTTATAAATTTTCAGACTACACTATTTTTTTGTCAGACACGTGGCCCGCGGATCTTTATGAATTTATCCATGTGGCTCTCAGGCGTGAAACGTTGAAAACCCCTACTTTAATGGAAACATGAAATAATACAAAATTTTAATTTCTTAAATAAATGTTTGATTTTTCTTATCAGATATCGTAAGTGACAGGCAGTGGCGGCTTGCCATATGGATCAGGCAAATGACTGATTTGCAAGTTCATCATTAGATGTGGGAATTAAAGCAAATATGTGGAAATATATTAGTAATTAATTTATCTAGCTTAATGAGCTGCATGAGGTCTTCAGGTGGAGAGGTAAAGTGTGATATTCTTTGGGGAGGAAATCCCATCAGTCATGAAGTTCGTAATTTCTTGATCCAGAGGGTTGTTAGCTGGAAAAACGTTTGGCTTGAACTGATTTTTGAGAGAGTTGGCAAAAAGCTCTGCTTTTTCTTAATCAGTGCAAGCAGTATTCTTGTTTCTGGCAAATATTTTAAAATTTAATGGGGACAGCTAAAGGTTTTTCTTTGAAAGGAAATATAAGCAGTATTGATATTTGAAATCACTTTCAAACTTCTATAAAGTTAAATGTTTGATATAAACACTCTATTCACTTCTCAACCCGTAGTAAACATGTTTCAGTCAAAGAAAAATAATCTGCAAAATTATTTTAATTGTAGATATTGGAAAAAGTAATTCTTCCATAAAACAAAAAATATTTTAGATTCCCATTTTTAATGACTTTACATGGAAAAGAACATTAACATCTTATAAAAGCATGTCATATATCAGTATAATATAAAAATTCACTTTCCTAGAAGGACATAAAATCTGCAAAAATTTCCAATGCTGTTATTTTATTTATTTTAGATATCATAGACCAAGAAGAAATTGCAGCATCTCAGATGCTCATTTAAATCGTCAAATCGTTTTTCCTAGAGAACTACAGTAGTCCCTGAATACAGTTGCAATACATTTTGCAACTGTATTAAAAAAAAATGGCACTCAAAAGTCAAATTTAGCATCATGTAAAACAAAAAAGTCTGTTTTTAGCATGCAAAAATTCCACAAAAATTCATAAATTCAATTCAACTCAATAGAAAAAGACTTTCATAAAGGATTTAAGAAAAATGTCTTATTTATGCAGTTAGGAAGCATCTTGTGTCAAATCATAGTCCTTTCTCAGCACAAGGGACAAAATTAATTTAATAACAAAGGAATTCTGGAATGCTTGTTGCTAGTTTATGAAAGATTCCCTATTAACGCAATTTGAAATTAACCAGGCCTTTTCTAAAAAGAGTTTGTTATTGAGAAAAGATGGAAAAATTACTATTCCAAACGTTTAGCTTATAAAAGAAAGCTGTTCATGAAAAGTACAAAAAGAAAAAGTTAAAATAAAGTATTAATTTTACCCAGGTCGCTCCTTGGAGGCACATTTTGTGTCTCAGTCCCAACTCGAGGGGACATCGGTGGTGTCTCCTCTGGATCCTCACATCACCTCCTACGCCACCAGGTTTTGAAACGACAGGGAGTCTAACATCCTGCCTGGCCTAAATTACACAGTATTATATTATAATTCGTTTAAACAGAAGAATTTGTAAAGAATACTGTTCAGCAATTGTAAAAACTACAATATGAATTATAATAACATTAATACATACTCTTTTCTTACAGAAATACTCAATGGATCAAGAAAATAGTTAGCATCATAGAAATTAGAGATGAATTTATTAGCCCAAATGGGCCAATAGTCTTGAAATGCAATTTTTATGTTATTTTACTTTAACACATTTACTAGCCTATGGCCATTCGAAAAAATACAAGATAATTATGTTTTAAAGTTATTTGGTCTCCTACTGATGAATAAACTAAGACATTAAGAAACAGATTAATAATATTAATAACAAAGCAATAGATTAATTTTTTTAACTTTTGAATATAATTCAGTTAAATAAAAATTCACAATATAGCTAATTTAAAACATTTAATTCATGCAGAATTATTTATAATATATATTTTCTCCCTTTTTAGGTATAACCATTGTTCCCATGTTAGTCTAAACGCATATTCATCTAGCTGCTAGCACAGACTCTTCATCTAGTAATGCTACCGAATGCCAAAGATTCGTGTTACAATCTCGAAGCATAGGTCACTTCCATAACGTTCAATGAATGGTTTCTAAACATATTTGTCCCAGATGTCAAAAATTATTTAAGTAAAAAGGGATTGCCTTTTAAGACTCTTCTTTTAATTGAAAATGCGACTATTCATCTTCAAGATTTACAACACAAAAAATAGAAATTGTCTTTTTACCCAAAAAATACAACTTCCTTATTACAGCCATTGAATCAAGTAATAATTCCGACTTTTATGACATTGTATATCAAACAAACCTTTGGGTATATTTGAGAAAAAATGGAGAATGATGAATCTCTTACACTTATGGATGGCTTGGAAGAAATTTACAATCTTAGATTGTGTTGGACTGTCATATACTCAGATTAAACAATCAATGCTCAACACATGCTAGAAAGCAATATGGCTGGATGCTGCTAAAGATGAGAATGATAGATTTCCATTAGAGTATGAATATTCTCAGATCACTAAATTGGCCCAAACTATAGGAGGAGAAGGTTTTTGAGGATTTAGCTCAAGCACATATTGAAGAAAAAATGGTTGACGAAGAACTAAATGAGGATGAGTTAACATGATTCCCGAAACAAATAAACATGACGAAGACCAATTCGTACCAGCTGCATTCACAGCTAGAGTCATCAGCGTAGGACTTGAATTGGGAAGAAAATTAGGTATCATTTTTTGCAATATGACGCAAATGTTGAACGAGCTCTTCGATTCCAATAGCAGCTTAGTAAGAGTTTAAATCAATATGAGGATGTTTACAAAGATTTAGGGGAAAAAATGATAGTATTTGTTTATAAAGCATAATTTTAAGTTTTAATATTTTGGCAACATTGATAGTAAATTGTAAAATGAATAAGTTAAAAATGTATCTGGAAGACGGAGAGTTTCATTATAACTTTCAGAACATTAATGTTGTTTAGGCTTAACAAAATCGCCAATTTCTCTAAGAGAAAAATTAGACTTGTATTATAATTAGTGAATATAAATCAGAAAATACGGCATATAATATGATAAATTTGAGTCATACAGAAAAATTAAGTGATGATAATTATTTTATTTGGGCCAACAGAATTGAAAGTGAATTAAAAAGTTTAAAAATATGGAGAAGTATGATAGAAGCTGATGAACCACCAAAACCATATAAAAAGGATGATGTTAATTTCGAAAATGAAATAAAAACTTGGGAAATATGGGATGATAATAACGCGATAGCAAGAAATATAATGAATCAAACTATGACAGCTCCACAAGCGTTAAAACATGCGAATGAAAAGAACGCAAAGAAGTTATGGGAAAAAATCAAAAATGAAATGGCGGCAAGAACAGACATTTCATTCATTTGGTGTATTTAATTATGGCAAAGCACACTAGGGCTATCTGCCTAAGAGGAGGGATGCCTTCGTGGAGAACTTTCTAAGGGAAACTGGCTCGTATACATGTTACACATGGGGAAAACCACGAAAACGCCCATGCAGCCAGCCCGTTCGCGGGATTCGAACCTCGGACCGAACTACCAGTGTTCAGCGACTTTACTGCTCGGCTGCTGGTGGGCCCACAGCAAGAACAGAAGATATTCAAATCAAATGTAGAATAGAATTAGTTCAACTGAAAATGACTCAAAATGAATCAGTAGATGATTATATGAATAGAGCTGTAATTCTAAAGTAAAAGTATTCAAGTTGGAGATGAAATAAGAGATAAAGAATTAATTTACTTCATACTAGAAGGACTTAGAAAGGAATTTGATGTTAAAATTATTAAAAGCAATAAAGAGAAAGATCTAGCTTCAATTAGACAAGCTTTAAAAGAAACAGAAGGAAAAAATAAACAAAGAGGAAAAGAAATAGAAGTAAGTTCTAAGGCAAAAGAAAACTGGATAAAATCGAAATATGAAAGAAGATGCTTTAATTGTGGAAAATTAGGACAATTAATAAAAGAATGTCGAAATAATAATAATATTATAAAATGCTTTTGCTGTGGAAAATTCGGCCACAAATCAACTGAATGTAAAATGAAAACTAAACAAAAACACCGACAGCAGAGAAATGTAACAAATAAAACTTATAGAATGTCAAGGAAAGAGAATATGAATCAGCTACATGCTTATTTGAAGTACCTAAGAAAATAGAAAGCACATATCTTAATCAAGATAGAAATGATGGAAAGAATAAAATAAATGAACAACAGAATAGAAAAATTAAATGGATTATTGATTCAGGAGCCACATCTCACATGGCAACTAATAAAGAAATATTTACTCATTTTAAAGATGAAGAACGACAAATAATGACGGCTGAAAAAGGGGCCATGATCAAATAGAGTTGTATTGGTAACATTAAAATGCAAACTGATAGAAATAAGAACTGATAGAAAATGTTCTGCAAGTACCGAATTTAAGGGAAAATCTGCTGTCAGTATCAAAAATTGTAGATCATGATTTAAAAGTAATTTTTATCAAGAATAAAGCAGAAGTGATCATAAACAGGGAAACATTCTATATATAGCTAACAGAAATGGAAATAAATTTGAAGTTGAAGGAAATATTGTTGAAGAAGCTAAAATTAGTTATGTTAATGATGTACTATGGCATCAGAGACTAGGTCATATAAATTATCAAAGGCTGATAGAAATGAAAAAACACTCATCGGTCATTGGGTTAGAAAATGTAAAAATTTCTGAAAACAATTGTCAACCTTATACATTAGGTAAAATAACACAAACATCTTATAAAAGTGTGAAATTTAAGCAATCTGAAGATATTTTAGAATTATGGCACATAGATTTAGTTGGACCAATTAAGAAATCAATAGATGGAAGCTGTTATTTTTTAACAGTGGTAGATGATTACAGTAATTTCATATTTGTGATAACAATTGAGAAGAAGAGTGAAACTTGAGAAGCTCTAATCAAACTTATCATTCAAGTAGAAAGACATACAGGAAACAAACTAAAAAGAATTCGTAGTGATAATGGTAGTGAAATTTTAGCTAAAAATATAAGTTTTTTTTTTTTTTTTTTTTTTTTGAAAAAATGGGAATTAAACATGAACTTACAACGCCTTATACTCTGGAAAGTAACGAAAAAGCTGAAGGTTTTAATCGTACTATAATTGAATCTGCTAGAACTATGTTAATTGATGCAGAATTACCGATAAAATTTTGGTCTGAAAGCGTTAAGGTAGCTGTACATGTGAATAACAGGAGTCACAAAAATGATAAAAGGTTTACACCACATGAACTATATAAAGAACGCAAGCCTAACATTACTTATCTTACAAGATTTGGATGTGAAGCATATGTTCATATAAGACGAGAGAAACATAGAAAGATGGATCTAAAAGCTAAAAAAGGAATTATGATAGGCTATAGCATGAAGAGAAAAGCATACAAAATTTATAGCCCTGAACTAAATAAAATTCAAGAAGTGAGGGATGTAAAATTTGATGAACAGAAACATAGATCACCTTTACTAAAAGAAAATTATTTAAAATTAGATAAAAATAAAATATTAGAAGAACTTATTATTTTTTATAAGGAACAAACTAATGGAAATGTAAATAATTCAGAAATAACTGACAGATACTATAGAGAAGATAATACAACAGATGAAGAAGCTGAGAAAATTTTGCCATCCAACAGTGATGATGAACACGATGATAACAATTCATTGGAAAAGCCAACCGAGTATCCACAAATAAATGAAGAACCTGGAAATGATAGTCATGGAAATTCTGTACAGAAAAGACCAGCACGAACTATGAAGCCCCCAGAAAAATTAAAAGATTCGTGAGAAAAAGTCGGGAGAAATATATTGTAAATCGGATTGGCGGGAGAGCGGTCGAAAATCGGGAGTCTCCCGCCTAAATCGGGAGAGTTGGCAACTCTACATTTCACAAGTGATTTCAATATACACATTCCAAAATTTTCCAAAAAGTTAATGTGCATTGGATGTACACGTATTATGGTGTGTATTTTATAAACTATTTGTTATTCTTACTTATTCATTGCATTAAACAACAGTCTGTTTCTTATTCTATCTTACTGACACACACAGTTATACTTTATATTAGATAATTTTTATTTTTTGCCATTTACTGTTATGTTTAATGTTTATCAAAAGAAGCTTTAATGATATGCATGGACTGGTTAACAGACAAAAGCCCACAAAAAAAAGGCCCACTATGATAATTGACCATGCGACAAATACCCACAGCGATGAAAGCGCACATTGATAAAAGTCCACACAGATATAAGCACACGCCGATAAAAGGGGCTTATTTTTTTATTACTAAATCGTGTATTTATAATTTTAATTATAATAAATGGAGTACTCAAATCTGAATTTCAATGTTTCAAATATATGTCTAGTTTGTATTTTATCATTTCTTTATTTGTTTAATTTATTACATTGAAAGCAAACTTTATACTCTCTGATTAAGTGATTAGCTATAACGTTTGGATGATAAATCTGAAATTGCATTTTATTATTTATTTACTTATTTAACTTTGGTATGAGTATGTGAAAATGAAAAATATCATTGCGGAGTTTCTCACATGCCATTTTTAAGGTAATATGACTGAGATTAAATATAATTATGTTTCATTATTAAAACCATTAACTTTTTAATTAAAAACACTTGAATTTTATTTTTAGTCCAAAGGGATTTGAATCCCGAAGGACTATTAGTTTCGTTTTGGCATTTTGCGTCGGACTCATAAACGTCGGTTCACTTTTCAAACTGTTGCCACAAAATGTTAGAGTCCTGCATTATATTTGAAGAAATTAAATAATGAAAAATCTGCATAAATGTATGTATATTTCTCGTATTGTGATAAAACAATGGTACATAGAGTCATCGAATTTTGAATAACGTAATCCTCCAACGAATATGAGCATGTGGAAGACCAAATTTGAAATTTGAAATTTGTTTTATGATCGATTTCCTATTTTTTAAAACTTTGACGAATTTTTGATTAACAAACTCAAGGATTTCAAAGCGAGCAATGGCAACGTTGTGCAGAAAAAACATTTTTATCTCCAGCGCGTGAGTCTCTGTATCGGAAATTCTAAAGATATGCTCGTTTTAAAACTACGAGTATTTTGCGATATTGCTGTTGCACTGGATCTTATGGTTTAAGTGCGAGGAACATGATATTTGATAAAGAAAGGTAACACACAAAATGTTAAAAAAACTTGGCTAAGAGATACTTTATTCTTTACTTTAGACTGAGCTTATTATCAAAGTTTAAACATATTTCTCACTGAAAGCTTTTTTGAATGTAACAATTATAATTTGGTGATTTTCTAGAAATAGTTTCTTTTCGACTTCAGAATAAATTAAAATTGTCAGCTGACACCCTGTCAAAAAAATGAATTCCAAATGTAACCTCTTAATCTTTAAACTACAGCAATTCGGAATAGTGTTTTTAATTTTTATTTTATTTATTTATTTATTTTGGGTGGGGATGGAACAACTCTCAGAAGTCAGCATATCTACAAATTTAAGTAAAATCATCTCAAACTGTAGTAATAAATATGTAACATTTCATTAGAGATTGGGAAGATTATAAAGAACTATGCATATAATAACATCTAATAAAATTTTGTAACTACATAAATATATATTTATAGAGTCATCAAAGTTCATCGCTTTTAGATTCTAAGTATACATATTATATAAATTCATCATTCATTAATAGTATTATATATAGTAATAGAAAAATAGTATTAATGTTTCAAATTGTAATTTTTTAATAATTTCTCTTGCATTTGCTGTATATTTGTTCAAGATTTATGGATATCAGTTACATAATATGAAAAATACACAGAAACCAGCTAATCTTATATTACAGCTGATTGTGAAGGAACAATTACAGTGCTCTTAATTACAGTTATAGTGCTTTTAAATCTCCCTACGGTAAATAGCTGTTTTCTAGACATTAGATTAAATTAATTCCATTATCCATTAGAAAATAATTACAGTGAATTATATCTATTGAAGACATTTCTAAGAGGTCACCTTTTGAAAGAAACCTGTATTTTTTGTGAACATAAACAAACATTGCCAGTGAATATCACATTTCTAAGATCACCATATCTACAACCAAAATCCTTTAAAACCATGAACGGTTGCGTTATAGAGGGCTCGCTATATTTTTAATAAAACATGTACATCTTCGTTATACACTTGCTACATTTTGATTTTCTGTCAAAGCACAGGAACAGGCGTTCTATTTTTATTTAGAAGTATGTGAAATTGAAAAAAAAGACACTATATGACAAAAATGGAATTACATTCAAACACACACCTCTTGAACATGTCTGAAATTCATTATTCTGCTCAGAATAAATTTATCTAAAGAAAATGTTTAATAAATATTAGAACACAAAGGCTAACTTAGGTCAAAGTAGTAAGGGTCAGTTCGTTTGAATAATATCTTTTCTTAATCATAATGTGACTTTTCGAACATCGAATGAAATGGGAAAGACAGAATAAGTGCGAATGGCAGCAGACGAACGACACTATTTCAAACTCGGCATGAAAAGAGAACGGACGAAATGACACTAAGCCAAGGGAAGGCATGCCTTCGTGGAGGACATTTTAAAGGAAACTCGCTCGTACACATGTTACGCAAGGGGAAAACCACGAAAGTGCCCATGCTGTCAGCCTTTCCATCGGAATTTAAACCCCGGACCGAGCTACCAGTGTTCAGCGTTTTTTAGCATGGAGGTAGGAAAGGGAGGAGGGGCCATTCCGCGGTAGAAGTGAAGCACTGCTTTGAAGCTTGGGTCACCAGACGGGGTGTTCTTTGTTTACATTCAGAAGCTCGCTTGACAAGATTCTGATAGTATTTCGACACACGACAGTTCCATAGAAATCGAAAAAGGGACACTTTCGCATGAAAGAAACATTCATAGTGTGATGGATAATAGCAATTTGTATAGTTTACTGACATTTACGCAAAAATCGCATCTTGGTTATTTTTCGATAACTAACAACAGCGATTTTGATCATGAATTTGTTTTATAAAATTCTAAGCTGTTGCACTACAAAAATATAGATTTTAAGAAAATTGCTAAAAGAGTTCTGCCAAAATTTATTTTCTAGAAGATTTGAAAAGTTTGAAACTTGATGGCTAAATGTAAATATAAAATTATGTATGTTAAAATATTTGTAATTAGGCACATAGGTCAGATTAAGTTTTTATTAAATAGAGTAACGCATGCAAGGGCTATCTGCCTAAAGAGATAGATGCCATCGTGGAGGAATTTTGAAGAAAAACTGACCTTTGAGTGGGTATTAAAAATAATACTTATAATTTTCATTCAAATTATATTCATATATATTTTTTATGTAAAACTTTCGGGTGTATGCTAAATTAGTGTAAATTACTTTACACGAAAAATATAGTGAATGCACAGAAATTAAAGATTTGCACATGCCGGAAATGATAAATAGGAAATATGTATGGGTATTTATGCACGTGCTTGCAAAAAGCATATATCTGCCTTTGACAAAATACTTAAATATTCATTAAATTATTTATAAATGTATTTGAAATGAAGAATTTATTCACTTATAAACAACTGTGAAAGTACTGTGAAGAAATCTAATGATTAAATGTATCTAATTTATAATGATTATAAATGTTATCTAAATATATAATAACTTTAATATTGAATTGTAAACATAAATTGAAATCCTGTTGACAAATACGTTATAAAATTATTTAAGCAAGAATTGTTCGTATTGGAAAGCAATCTGCTAAAAGGTATTGTAAAGCAAATGCTATGAGATGTGCACTTAAGAACGTAATAAAGAGTTTTGGAATATGTATTGTTGAAATGAAGGGTAAAAAAAAAAAAAAAAAAAAAAATCTGATAAGTATAATTAAAAGAATTATTCCCTTTTCGCTAATTCCTAATAATTCTCTAATTTAAAATGAACCGAATAGAGCATTAATTATAAATTGACTTACATTTTTCGATTTAAAAGAAGCCAAAAAACCATGTCATATTTAAGAAAGAATTTTAGGAAGAAGCTCTATAAATAGAAAAGAAATAATGCATAATTTTAATATTAATAATACAATAAACTTTGATCTTAATTTTTGTACCTTAACCGAATAAAATCGAATTACCTTAATTTTTTTTCCTAATGTAATTAACGAAAACTTGTGAAAATATTTCATTCAAATTAAACCGTCCTGTGAAAAGTATAGCATTTAATTCAGTTCAGAATGAAATGCTGTTTAAAAATATGTTGTTTTCACATACTTAGGACTCTGAAGTGTTGTAGAAAAAGAAAATATATACATTTATATGTATATTTGCGACGTAATTACAAAATATTTACACCAGAACGCGTCAAATCCCATAGAACTCAATGGTAAATGACCCAATTTTTTGGTCACCACGTAGGGATCGCCGGTGCTTCAGAGCAGGGTACGGAGAAACTTGTTTAGGGTGACTCCATCTTACTTCCTACCTCCATGTTTTTTACCGCTTAGCCGCTGTTGAGCCTTGTGCCTACATGAAAAGCTTGAGAATTGGATGACTGACGCTTGCTTAATGTACAGCTTTTACTCCATTATTTATTAATTTTTATTTGTCTAACTAATTATTTATTTTTTCTGATATTTGAACTTTTTCAAAGGAACAATGTCTAGAAAGTTTTGCGAATCCAAAATAAATGATTAAGTCTTAGATGAGATACGTTCTACCAATCAAAAAATTTTTTTTCACGTTTAGAATGTAACATATGTAAGTTGTTATGCATACTGCTTATCTCAACTATTCTTATCTCAAAAAATGCTCAATTTTTTTTTCTCTTTTGAAATCAATAGAAATTTTTTTTATGAAACTAACCCCAGTAAAACATAGAATTTTATGTTTGAATGTTAGCTTCAAGAATGGAGCTAACAAACAAGTTATAATCCTTCACAGGAGCATGCAAACTGTCAATGACCTTCTGTAAGATTGCTGGTGACTTCTCACTAGTCAAAAGAGTCCGCCAAGCGGTAAAGTCGTGGAACACTGGAAGTTCAGTCAGAGTTTCCAATCCCGCAGACGGGCTGACTGCATGGGCCTTTTCGTAGTTTTCCCCATGTGTAATTTGTACATGAGCCAGTATCTCTTAGAAAGACTTCCACGAAGGCATCCCTCTACTCAGGCAGATAGCTCTCGAGGCTTTGCTGTGCTCACATACACTAAACCAAACCAAACTCACTAATCAACTTGATGTTCAGTAACAATAGAATAAGGTTAAAGGTTGAAACCTTTTATTCCTTGTGCTTAACATATAGACTACTGCTTGTGATGTTATGTTACGTAGAAGTAAAGGAGCCACCTAATATTTACCTGAAGTAAGTACACATTAGCTCTAAACACAAACTAGAAAAACAACAACATTCCGGCGTCTTCGAGTCACAATGAAATTGTGACTCCAGCCAACACCGCAAGTTCTGCACCGTCGGGCGTTAAATTAAAATGCATTACATTACATGATATATATAGCGATACATAGTTGTACATGTATATGTTTTATGGCATTATTTATTGTAATGGTACAGGCATCATCTTTCAGGACATTGCATATTGCAGTAGATAAAGGCATGATGTAGATGATGTTCTTTTAGGGCGTGTTTGCAAACATGATCTGTTTACATGAGTGTTTGCTATCAAAATTAAGTTAGCTATAAAATTGTTTACAAAGCTTACTTCATTCTGCATATTTATGCTTACTGCTTACATTTAAATATTGTTGTACAGATGTGCTGATACTTTAGCTACTCAGTATTGACGAATGAGTTGCTAAAGTTTCAGCACAACCATACAACAATACTTAATTGTTGTGTTGATATTTTAACAACTCAATCGACAAAATATTGAGTTGCTAAAGCATCAGCACAACCAATAAACCTAAATTTTCAAGGTAATAAATAGAGGATTTCAAGATTAGCCTAACAGGCCTTTTCAGAAAATTAACTTACTGGTGCACTTAATGCAACGGCTAAACCCTGACAGCAAAAGTTGACATAGCCAATTCTCGCAATTCCTTTCAATCGCAAAAGCTTCGCCATAAATACTCTTCACTCATTTGCATTCTAAACATGTTTACTTACTAACTTATTTACATCCGGGTGAGGAAGCGGAAAGTAGAATTGACAGTACAGGCTGAAATAATACATAACAGGATAGTATTTTCTCCCTCCTTCCAGCATGCCTTCGCGGTGTAATGGTTAGCACACTCGGCGCGTATTCGAGAGGTTCAAGTTAAGAGTCCAGGCAAGCACATTGCTAAATTTTCATATCTCCTGCATGATGCCTGAACTAAAAAAAAGGTGGTGGATGATGATTCTTCTCCACCAAGATTTGACGACTGGGTCCCCTAATACCCAGTGGCCTTTAAAAGGGGGAGTAAATAAGGTATTTTCTCCCTCCTTCTAGAATGCCTTCATGGTGTAACGGTTAGTACAATTGGCTCGTATTCGAAAGATCCAGGCTCGAGTCTCGAAGAGGGCATTGCTTATTTTTCCTTTTTCCCGCATATATATATATATATATATATATAATAATTTATTTCCTAAACAGTATTGATTAATTGATTATATTATCTCCTAAGTTTAATTAAAGTAGAATTATTTTAAAAGCGTGCATCCATACTGGTAAGTTATATTTTGAAAGATGTTTTGAAGTAATTTGAAAGCAAAATGTTAATAATGTTTTAACGGGGACTGGAGTTAAATCATCATGAAGAATAAAATTTCAATTGTAAAAGGAAAAATTAAAACATGTAATCATTGTCATTGATCGGAAATTAGTTGACTTTTCAAGGGGAACAAACCAACTCCCGTTCAATGAACAATAATTGATAAAAATACGTAAATACGAAAGTGTTTCGTCTTTACTCGAGTTATAAGTTAAAGGCAAACCGGCAATTCTAGTCAGGCCAAATATTTCCGCGAATAGAAGGAATTATGAACCAATGCTGATATTCAAAGAGCTTATTCTTATGAAGCATTTTAGTCAATTCAATTTGGAGTAAAAATCAATTACTGTAGAGAAATCCTATTTAACTCGAGTAATCGTCCCCGACACTTTCATGTTTATGCATTTGAGTACCATATTATTTGTAGAAATTAAACATTGGTAATTGTCATTATGAAATCGAATTCAAAGTAAAGTTGAAATAAACATAGAAGATTATAAAAAAAGATAAATAATGCAAAATTTGTAAAAACAAATCAAAGACAATATAAAAATAATATAAAAAATAATATAGAAAATAATATATAATAAGAACAGTGAATGTACAGGAAGATATAAAGGCCAGAAAAGGTATTAAGTAACTTACATTCTTTCTAGTGGGGGAGTTGGCAAAGTGTTCTCTTCGTGTCTGACTCAGAAGTGTAGGGTGTCCGAAAATTCTTAACGGCAGTAGGGGCTTTGAATAATATCAGTCGGTAAAACTTGAAGCAATTTATGGTAGTGGGTGGGACTTGGAATTCTTGAGGGATGTATTTTGTGGAGTTCTTATCTGAGAGACACCATCTGTTAAGATTTTTTTGAAAATACTAGTGAATGGAAATTAATTAATTTCTGGCTAATTGTCGTGTCGCAATGATTAAGAATTTAAGAAAGGAAAAAAGCATTTTCACTGTCCAAGAGCTAATAGACAGTTACTTAATACCTTTTCTGGCCTTTATATCTTCATGTACATTCACTGATCTTATTTATATTATTTTCTATATTATTTTTTATATTATTTTTATATTGTCTTTGATTTGTTTTTACAAATTTTGCATTATTTATCTTTTTTTATAATCTTCTATGTTTATTTCAACTTTACTTTGAATTCGATTTCATAATGACAATTTCCAATGTTTAATTTCTACAAATAATATAGTACTCAAATGCATAAACATCAAAGTGTCGGGGACGATTACTCGAGTTAAATAGGATTTCTCTACAGTAATTGATTTTTACTCCAAATTGAATTGACTAAAATGCTTCATAAGAATAAGTTCTTTGAATATCAGCATTGGTTCATAATTCCTTCTATTCGCGGAAATATTTGGCCTGACTAGAATTGCCGGTTTGGCTTTAACTTATAACTCGAGTAAAGACGAAACGGTTACAGCCGAAAACATCGCGGCAAAAACATCGCGGACGAAAACATCGCGGAGAAAACAACGCAAGGCGAAAACATCGCAGTTCTAAAACATCGTGGTACAAAACATCGTCGTCGAAAATAAAGCGGTTCAAAAACTTCGCAGTTTAAAAATATCGCCGTCGAAAATATCGTGGTAAGAAATAAAGTATCTATTAATCATCGCATGACGATAACATCGCAGACATGCTTTTTTCAGGCTTTAATAACTGTAAATGGATATTCCCATAATGATTTGTGAGCGCAAGTGATGTAAGGAAGGATAATTTTTACTTTCACATTTTTTTATTAACTAATAAATTTTTGCTGAAAAAATAAGAAGGAAACTTAAGCATAGAAAATTAAATGCAACTTAATAGATTATACTTTTTATGAAAAATTACCTGTAAAATCTTTATTAAAAATAATTTATTATGGTCTTTGTTAGTTAACTATGTCGATTTAAAATTCTATTAAGTGCTATAAGTTGCATTAATTTTCTATACTTAAGTTTCCTTTTTATTTTCTCAGCAAAAATGTATTAATAAAAAATATGAAAGTAAAAATTATCCTTCTTACCCTCTTGCGCTCACGAATCATTATGGGAATATCCATTTACAGTTATTAAAGCATGTCTGAAAAAAGCATGTCTGCGATGTTATCGTCATGCGATGATTTGTAGATACTTTATTTTTTATCACGATATTTTCGACGACTATGTTTTTAAATTGCGAAGTTTTTGAACCGCTTTATTTTCGACGACGATATTTTGCACCACGATGTTTTAGAACTGCGATGTTTTTCTCTTTGCGATGTGTTCTCCCACGATGTTTTGTAGCACGACGTTTTCGCCTTGCGTTGTTTTCTCCGCGACGTTTTCCTCCGCGACGTTTTCCTCCGCGATGTTGTCGGCGGACACCAGACGAAACACTTTCGTATTTACGTATTTTTATCAATTATTGTTCATTGAACGGGAGTTGGTTTGATTCCCTTGAAAAGTCAACTAATTTTCGATCAATGACAATGATTACATGTTTTAATTTTCCTTTTACAATTGAAATTTTATTCTTCGTGATGATTTAACTCCAGTCCCCGTTAAAACATTATTAACATTTTGCTTTCAAATTACTTCAAAACATCTTTCAAAATATAACTTACCAGTATTAACCAGTAACTTACCAGTTATAACTTACCAGTTTTTAGAATTAAAATAAGCAGTGTGGCCAGTATTCCCTTTCACCTCCCTTTGTCACACTGATACAAAGGCACTTCCATTTCTTGCGTAAATATAAAAACAAAGATACACATACATGTATATGTATGTGTATCTTTGTATACCTATATACAGTATAGATTCACACTTTTAAAATAATTCTACTTTAATTAAACTCGGGAGATAATATAATCAATTAATCAATACTGTTTAGGAAATAAATTATTATTAACTAACTTTGCAGCAATTGCGCAAGTAATAATAACTTGTATTCGCACTAAATGGATTTAAGATCATACAACATTATATATATATATATATAAAACCTAATGACTCTACAGTAAGAACTAAAGATTCGTATAAAATTCTATATAGAGTATAAAATTCTAAATTTAAATCAAGTTGGCTCAGTCTAGACCAGTGATTCTCACCAGCTTTTTCCCCATATACCCTTTCCACCATTGCTAAATGATCATTCAACCTCTCCTTCCCAAAACTTGAAAAGTAGATATGTGTTTGTTTAAATACGGATTATTTTTTAAGTAAAACATGTTGGTATCAAACATGTAAAGTATCAAACATGTTGGTAAATACCAAAATTTGAATAAATGTTCTTTTTTGTATTCATAAACTAAATCTAAATACTTAATACGTAAAGAAAAGGTGGACTAAATTACTCTCTGAAACTTTGAAATTCCCCTTAGGGCTATTCCTCCTGATTGAGGACCCATAGTCTAGCCAGAATTCGTTTTTAATAGTGACTAAATATACAGATAATTTAATTTGTCCCACTTTTCTTATACTAACTTTTGTCACAGAAACTTCGGATTACGTGCATGTTTTTTGAAAATAAAAGACACAAATTTAAAAAAAAATATATGTTTAAAATTTGATGTTGAATTCAAAAACAGTTATTTGGTAGCCAGACCTAATAAACCTAAGAGATCAAATTTGAAGTACACCTTACTTGTTCTTACTAACTTCTGCTTAATGAATTAGAATTATTCTTAGAAAAGAACCTTAAAAACTGGTGAAACATTTCATGCTAGAAAACAAGATATTAGAAACTTTGAACTCATTCAATAGAAGAAAAAAGTTATTCAAAACGTAACTCCATAACAAAACATTTTTTTTCTACTTGATCGTCAACACATGAGGCTTTTAAGAAATACCTCCTACAAGATATGTGGCCACTATTTCTGTGCTGTCAGAATATGAAATTCGTATAAGGAAATCAATGCACTTCGAGGAGAAGAAAATGACCTTAATTTGATAGTTTTTCTACCTAATAAATTTTTACATGTTATGAGTTTCTTTTTCTTAATCTAGGCGAAATAATATTCAACACATAATAACAGCATAAAACCCACAAAAGAAGTGTTCCAGTGAATTTTCAGTTTCTAAATGCTGTTTAAATTTGCTTCAATCAAAGTTTTTGTATATAAATAATTACGGTAAATTGAAATGAACTGTTTTTTAAGCGTTTACAGTTAATCGAGTAATATAATATTTTTATTGAAATAAAAATTATTTTTAATGTGCAAGATTACTTTTCTTACAACGCTGGGCTCATGGTTCTTAAATCCTCTTGTTGCTAAGTTCAGAAACCTGTGTTATTAAAATTATTCGAATAGTTTAACTTTTATTACGGTTTCATATTTTTCATTTTAACTTTCACATGGTTGCGTTTTCAACCATATGAAAGTTAAAATGAAAAATATTACTTGTACGTAAATTTTAATATATGTAATAATTTAATGTTTTTAGAAATAGTTCAGTAGTTTTACTTTTAAACAATGGCTTTGATATAACAAGCATGTTTAATTAGTTCATCAAAAAGTTGTTAGAGACACTATCAAATCAGGAACTAGCATATTTTTCCACTCTGCAGTTTTACTGCAAAAACAGTGAATTATCCCTTTAAAAATGGTTAAAAAATATTTAATTCCTTTCATTTTCCAATTATTGAAATTTTTAAAATAATTGAAATTCTAACTAAATCCTTAGACAAAAGGTTATTCAAGAACTATACTAAAGAAATGTAAGAAAGGGGTTAACTTCAGTTACAAGCGGAATTTCAGATAATGTTATTTTCTAGTAGGTAACTAACAAAAAACATTTAAAATCCTCTTTAATTGTTCTCCTGCCACACCCTCCCTTCTGAGGCCTTCTTTGGCGCCCCAGGTTCCATAGGGAATAAAGCAATTAAGCAAGGCTCTCCTCTCTTTAACTGCTTTTTCACACAGCTGGGGGCAAAAGAAAAGGAAGGCAATGGTTTCCTGCCTGAATAGCCAGCGGCCAGTTAGAAAACTACATGACAAAAGCCCACAAGACGAATGCCCACTTAAAACCAGCACACATTTTCAGGAAATCCAAAATAACTATGACTTCCTGAAAAATTTTACGAGTAATTATTATGATTAAAAAAATTAAATTTCAAGTGGGAATGAAATTAATTTATGTAAAATCCAAGTTGTCAAAATTTAACTGGATTATTTGAAACCATGCTTTTTATTCACCATTAAAACGGTGTTTGCGCTTAATCATAATAGAATACTGTACTTTTATTTTTTTTCGTTAAAATGAAAGTTCGGCTTTAATTCTCCATATTAAATTCATATAATGCAAAATTTTCTGTAGTGTTAAATTATTCATAAATTATTCTCTGTATATGATGAAAATTTACATACATATTATACTCCTTATAATTTTGTAGAATTAAAATAAGCTGTGTGGCCAGTATTCCCTTTCACCTCCCTTTGTCACACTTATACAAAGGCACTTCCATTTCTTGCGTAAATATAAAAACAAAGATACATACATGTATATGTTTTTAATTATATTATTTTGATTGACTCTCTGTACTATATATATATATATACGAATTTAATTCAGCCGGAGACGAAAATGAAATGTGTTCCGCTACTTAAATTTATTGTTCAATTATTTCTTATTCATTTATTTTTTATTTTATCTCTATTCATGACGTATATATCGGTGTGGGTTTTTGTTAGTGTGGACTTTTATCAGCGTGCCCTTCTATCTATGTGGGCTTTTATCTGTGTGGGCTTTCATCGGTGTGGGTATTAGTCGCGTGGGCAATTATCCCAGTGGGGTCATTTTTGTGGGCTTTTGTCGTGTGCACTTTCGTCCTTTTGTTTGGTCACCGCATGGACTTTATGTATTTCCTTCACAATGCATTTTGCTGTGAAATGACAAACATTGTACAGTTAATAATTAAAAATAAAAGTATGTTTTGACTAACAAAACTAAAGAAAGGAATATTTATACATGATTAATAAAAATTAATTATTCATGTAATATTATATCTAGAGTAAGGTACCATCCTTATACTCATTATTGGAATTGTCGTATATTGATACTTTGATACCCCCCTTACTTTGTTTAAAAATTTGAAATTAGATTCCATTTACTCAAAAACCAGTATTATATTTATTTGTTCCATCTGCTTAGTTACACTTAAGTGATTAAAGTTCTAGTCATTGTACAAGGCATATATAATAAATATGTTTTTCTCCTATCTAAAATATCTATTTGTAAAATATCTTTTGAAGTAAATCTTTTAATTATAATAATGATTAATCTTTTATGTGGTAAGATTATGTAAATTATGTATGGATATTAGATTTAAGTGACTGAAATTTAAAAATTTCAATGGGAAAGTGGTGTTTACTTGGAATATTCCCATGATTCTCGAGTTACCTGGAGTCTTGTTAGACAACAATGCTGCATAAATGTACTAGACCGTTTGGCAGATGAAGCTACTATGTATTTTTCTGCATTACATGGAAAATAGAGGTGTGTTCTTATACCTGTTACCCATCATCTGGCTTGTAAGTATGAATAAAATATTAAGATACTTATTTATTGATCTATTATTTATTGAAAAATATTTTTATGATATAAATCCAGATGTATTGCATAGTTACAAGAACTATCTATTAGTTTTCATGTTAGTTCTAAGCTTTATTGTAAATTTTATTTTTTTACTTTGAAAAAGAATAATTGTGATGAAATATTATATTCTGGACGATTATATATCTCTAAACCACAGAATTTCTAGCAGCAATTTGCCATCAGTGTCAACATTAAAAAATCATTATACTGAATAATTCACCTTATAGCTGTAAACTGCTAATATTTTGATACAATTGGACATATTATTTTAGGATATGTCTCTTAATCTTCTCTTAACTCGTTCCATACTCAAATCATCCCCTTAGAAGCTAAGATTGAGAATACTCGTCTCCTCAAGCAACAATTGGATGCTGTACGAGTCGCATCGGACATGGACCAGCATACACCTCTTACGGCAAAAGCAAACTGTGATACATTGAAAGTACTGGAGCCCCTTAAGGGTAAGTGTGTTTTTAAATATCTCAGTATGCTAAAAAAACCCTTAGATAGCCTTGCTAATGCTTTTAATGATAATTTTAAGTTAAATATAAAAAGAAAACAACACGAAATCTCGGATAATTCAAACGCTAATTCTAACCACGAGGATGGTAAGCCCATAAGGCATACATACGTATAGTATATTTTTCAGTTGCAATACCTTATTACCACTGAGAATTTTTTGCGATTCCCAGGACGCCATAATACAGTCAAAAAGTCATTAATTCAGACACCCATAATCCGGACCTCAAAGCTACAAACTTTCTGCGCATGCGTCGCGTTTACGTGTGCTCGTAAGACCTTTACGGCTGTGACTTTGCCTGTGCACATGCGCATAATACGTTTACGCATGCGCGTTTAACGTATAACGGACGGTATAAGCTGAGCTAAAATTATCTAATTCAGTTAATGTTGCAGATTGCGTTGTTCCTTAATCTTCGAATTGGATCAGGCTTATTATTTTTTGCAGACTGTTAGAGCAATTTTATAAAAGTAAGCTTGAACTTTCGATTATGTCAAACAGAATTTCCGATATATATTTACTAATATGTACAGGATCTACAAAGCAAAAGTATGTTTCGAAGTCCATTAAACAAAAAGTGGAATTGCTGCAAAAAATGGAAAAAGGCATATCCTTTGTTTCTTAACCATTCCGAAATCTGTTTATCAATTTCATGCTGCTCTGCGGGGGGGACATCGCAGCACGCAATGAACTGGAAGTTGATTTGTCAGCACTATCCTTATCTTCAGGACAAATGTTTTTATTTTATTCGGCTTATAATTCCTTACTAAATGTAGTATTTCATCTCGATGTATTCCGTCTTTGATATGATTTAAATCAAATTCCTTGTCATTATAAATATCACAAGTACACATCAAATAGTTTTCTGGTTGCAATTTTCTAATTTCGACTATGCTTAATGTATGCTTTACGCATGTGCTTGTTGAAAGAAATGTTTAATAAAGTAAACAAATAAATATTAAGCTTTTTTTTGTAAATTTTGATACCCTTTAGATCATAATTGTTCTTTATTTCATAAATAACGGTTTCATATTTTTAATTGTATAATTTCTGCATGCCATCTTACCAGATTTAAACTGATGATCTATAATCCGGAATCGCCAAAGTCCCGACGAGTCCGGATTAACTACTTTTGACTGTATTTACAAAAATTCTGTGGAACCCAATAAGTACTGCGCAAATCCGACACATGCGTGAGTGAAACTGTCAATTTTTTCTTTTGTACACTTGCAGTTTTAGGTCACTACATTTAATTTCTAATTTTAAGACATAGAACAATGTGAACATTTTAAATAAGTAACAGATGAAATGACAGCGTCACGTGCAAAGCAAGAAAAATGAACGTTTCTATTATAAAATGAAGGCGTCGAAACGGATTCATTTTTTTTTCTTTGTCTGTATTGCCATATCTATTTTAAGATGTATTGTATTATGTAAAAATATTTGGTAATTGTAAAAGTATTATAATAAATTAAAGAAATATCAAAACTGCTAAAATTCTAGGCAACCCCCTGCTGCAAGTCCAGCGACTCCAGTTTAAGAAACCCTGGTATAGACAGACAACCCGGCGAAATTACGCCCTAATTGAGATACAGACATAAAACTTATATCAAAATGATGGGGCATGCATTTGCAGTTGAAAGCAGCAAAACGCATCAAAATGGATCATTAACTTTCGAGTCGTGTGATTTTGATGCGGCTTGCTGCTTTCAAAAGCATTTTCCTACAACTTGCATCCTATTTGAGATGCAGATATAAAATTTGTGGAGCATGAAATTGCTATTGAATGCAGGAAACCGCATCAAAATCGGACAATCGGTTCCCGTGTAAAACAGATTTTAAAAAACTGTAATTCTTAGAGATGCATCAAATTTCATTGCCATGAAAAATATATTTCGTCCTCTGGACCCTGAAAACGATACTAATTATGTCCAGAATGCAGTTAACACTGTAAATCAACGAAGCACTTCAAGTCAAAATTTACCTACACCACCACAACCAAAAGTTGTTCCTCCAGTCAAAAATTCTACAATGATATAACCAGGGCAAACAAGTCCACAATACCAATTTTAAATCATATCAAATCCGAAGAACACAGGGAAAGGCCTAAAACCATCCTCAGAGACATACAATAAAGGTTTTTGATAAACGTTTAATTACTGTAAAGGCCCTTATTTTTGCAGGCCGTAATTTTCACAAAAATGAATATATCGGTGATTTCGCGAGTTGAAAATTTCACGAATTTTATATGAACAGAACAGAAAGTTGAAAAATTTTAAAAGTACTTAAGTAAAGTTGGGGGAAAAAAAAAGTATTTCGCAAAGCTTTGATTTTTGCGATTACGACGAGCTCACGAAAATAAGGGCCTTTACACCAGTTTAAAAAAGACCCAAAAAACTAATTAATTATTCTTTAACTAATTATTGTAATATACCTAATTGCCTAGCTTAGCACCAAAAATTGGGAAAATTAAAACCACTACTAAACCCCCGGATAGCTGTTCCTGTAGTTTTAAATTGTCTCCAAAGTCGTGAAACGATGCTGTGAGCAATTCCGATCTCTGCAGCCACACTTGTCACACGGCGGCCTTCCTCCAACTTCCCAATGACCTCGGGTAAAAGCATCCAGATGTCATCTAACAGATTGATTATTCGCCATTTCTCGCCGAGGCAGCAACTCAGTGTGATTTTAACTGCTATACGGTGTGCAATCTCTTTGCCAGAAATACTGATCTTTCACCGAGAACATGCTTTATACAACTCAGACACTCCCCCATTATGTCTACCTGCATATCTGCGCAAGTGCTACCGTAGATCACCTTACTTAATCTCGGGATTGGTCTTTCTGTCCGCTCTGCCTCTTCGTTCAGCTGATATGCTAATTTTTCGACTTCGTCCTTAATTTTTGCACACCAGTGTATTTCACGTGCTATACACAGGATAAGGTACAACCCAGGAACCTGGAAATGATGTGTGTCTTTGTACCCTTCTAAAGGAGTATGGATTGAAAACAGCCTAGGCCTTCCCCGTAGCACACTGTAAATCACACTTCACCCAATAGGATTACTCCTCTGCCAGCCAACAGAAGTTCAACAAGCTCCCGCCTACCACCTGACTACTGAACCATTCAGCCTTGAATACTCGAGAAAAGGGGGAAGAAAAAAGAAGAAAAGGGCTTTTACTTCTCTCTCCGCCCCCGATTGCCTCTGCTGCTCACACTCCAACTAGCTCTAAGTTTTAACTTCAAAACTCATCATCTTATATTTGCTGCAAACTCTGCCATTACTACTGATTATAATGTCACAATTGCTTTCATTTCATTTCACTGCCATAACTGCTCTTCGAATTTTTATTTTTACGAACTTCAGCAACATTATTTCTTTAACATTCGTAAAAGTATTAACTTACTACACTGGGATAAGGCTATGCCCAGGAACCCACTACAACTGAACATTAGTTCATCGAGGAAGGGCATACTCTAAATGAAGCTGCAGATGTCCAAATAAAAAAGGAAAAGAAAACCTATTCACAATAAATTGTTTCAACAAAGGAAACGATTGTGTGATTTTAGATGACAGTCGGAGAGTATTAGTATCAAATATTTTATTTCATCATACCACCAACAAATATTTTCTTTTGTTTCAGAAGCCCATCAAAAACTTACATGACAGCAAATGCAAATCTAGTATAAATAACGTTTATGTTGCTAAAATAAATTCTGATTTCCAAAGATGGCCTGTTTCTCGCATTGTTGGTAAATCATGGTTGATGGGCATTAAGAATGGTCTTTCCTCTAATTCACTGGACACACACAAATTAGCAGCACGTTGGTGTTAATTCTTTTTAATTCTGTATTAAAATATACAACTTTAAACTTAGTTGACATATGCGGCATTTGAAGTGCAAATAATAAAAATTTTTCTTAAATACTATGCTTTGTTGCTTATCTTTTAGAAATTTAAAGACCTGGAATTCTGCAATTCTGAGTAAAAAATGAAAATAAAAAACAATTAACACCAACAAAAACTTGTGGTAACATGACAGACAAATTATTACAAATACTACAAAAGATCATGCCTTTTCATTTTATTTAACCATATGTTAAAGCAGTATTCTTTATTAGACCTGGAAAAGTTAGAAACAGGAATATATTTTACTACAAAAACTACACGACAATTTTGAAATTAGAAGCTTTTCTGTATGAATTCCACTCTAAAACAATGCAAGTGCAGTCTTGACGATAAGAAAGTCAAATTTATTGAAATTTAAATTTGTATTTCCATTTTAATTTTCATTTTCCTAAAAACATTTGTCAACTTTGCAGGATTTCATCTTCAAGTATATATGTACAGACATTTAAAGTTCTGATGTATTAACATCTCGTGGAAATACACCTATCCCTCGATTTATACAGTACTTACCTGTTTTACATGATTTCAGTTTTACACAGTTTAAAAATTAACAGATTTCAAAAACTTAGTAAAATAGTATTTGCTGCATAAATGCAAATACATACATTTGAAGTCATTTTTTAATCTCATTTCTTTGGTAACACTGGTGGCAACAACAAGGATGGGGATTCCCCGTGTTAGGAGAATCTCAATAGTATGTATATGTATTTCATAACAGTAAAATTTTAAATTATATGGTTCACGCAAACTAATGCAGTATCAGTATTTTAGCAGCAAGGATTACATCATTTTTATCTACATATCTGAATGTTTACTAGCAAGTTTTCAACATTTATAGTTTTTGTGGCATTTTTTATAATTTATGTAAATTTTTTAAAGTATTATAATGCCAAAACGATTTTTAAAAAAAAATCAAAAATGAAATTAGAAGCAAAAATTAAAATATTAGATCATCTATGTAATAGAGAAGGAGTAACAAATGTTGCTAAATTTTACTCCATGAATGAAGCCACAATAAGGACAATTAAAAAAAAAAATGAAGACTCTACTAGAAAAAGAATTAGATATGGGTAGAAGACGAAAATTTAAAATGGATTCCAATTGATACTGATGCTATTAGAAACAAGGCTTTAAAAATTTATAAAGCACTTAAGAATCGGTCACTATCGACTTTGTCAGATGAAAAAAAGGTATCTTTTTCCACAAGTCATGGTTGGTTTGAGAGATTTAATAATATTTAAACAAAGGCATTCTTTACATAATCTAAGATTGAAAGGAGAAAGTGCATCTGCTGATTCGAATGTAACAACAATATCCAGCAAAATTTGCTGAAATCAATTGCCACGATCTCCTACATTTCTCATCAGATCTTCAATGCTGACGTGTCTACGTTGTTCTGAAAAAAAAAAAAAAAAAATACAGTCAAAAGTCGTTAATCCGGACTCGTCGGGACTTCGGCGATTCCGGATTATCGATTTTTCCGGATTATAGATCATCAGTTTAAATCTCGTAAGATGGCATGCAGAAATTCTAAAATTAAAAATATGAAACCGTAATTTATGAAATAAAGAACAATTATGATCTAAAGGGTATCAAAATTTACAAAAAAAAAAGCTTAATATTTATTTGTTTACTTTATTAAACATTTCTTTCAATGTAAGTTGTTTAAGTTGCTTCATTTTATGTGATACTAATACTTTCTCTTTAATTCTATAAACAGACATAATTTCTTTTCAGTTAAAGAGTTCTGCTGTTCAAGTCCCGTTAATTGCTGTGCCGAGAATACCGACTAACTGGTCAATGGAAATTTTTTCGTTTTCACTAACCTCTCTGTCACATTCTTCATGTCTTTATCCATTTTTTTCAGCAATTTCACTTTTTGTTTGTTGGACATTGAAACATACTTTCGTTTTGTAGATCCTTTGGAAGTTCCAGCATCGGAAATTCTATTTGACATAATCGAAAGTTCAAGTTTACTTTTATAAAATTGCTCTTACAGTCTGCAAAAAATAATAAGCGGGATCCTATTCGAAGATTAAGGAACAATGCAATCATTAACATTAACTGAAAAAGATAATTAGATAATTTTAGCCTACACCATCCGTTATACATTAAACGCACAGGCGAAAACGTATTCTGCGCTTGCTCACACGCATATGCGCAGTAGTCAAGTTCTTACGCGCTCGCGTAAAACGCCTGTGCTAACGCGGCACATGCGCAGAAAGTTTTTAGCTTTGAGGTCCGGATTATAGATCATTCCGGATTATAGGTGTCCGAATTAACGACTTTTGACTGTACCTTGCAAATCAGCTAGTGGTCATAAGGTAGTGAAAAGTCATACAATTTTTTTCTGTTGCAATGCTTCAGGCAATTATATAATGAAACCATTGGTTATTAACAAATCAAAAACACCATGTTCATTTAAAGGAACAAATATAAATAACCTTCCCTTTTATTGGATGCCTAACAGGAAAGCACGGGTCACTGCCATAAGGTTCAATGAATGATTTCTTACCATGTTTGTCCCAGATGTCAAAAATTATTTAGGTAAAAAAGGATTGCCTTTTAAGACTCTTCTTTTAATAGATAATGCACCTGGTCATCTTCAAAATTTACAACACAAAAAAGTAGAAATAGTCTTTTTGCCCAAAAAATACAACTTCTTTATTACAGCCATTGAATCAAGTAATATTTTCTGGCTTTTACAACATTGTGTATATCAAACAAACCTTTAGGTATATTTTAGAAAAAATGGAGAATAATGAATCTTACTCTTATGGATGCTTGGAAGAAATTTACAATCTTAGATTGTGTTGGACTGTCATATACTCAGATTAAACAATCAATGCTCAACGCATGCTGGAAAACAATACGCTGGATGTTGCTAAAGATGAGAATGATAGATTACCATTAGAGTGTGAATATTCTCAGATCACTAAATTGGCTCAAACTGTAGTAGGAGAAGGTTTTGAGGATTTAGCTCAAGCATATATTAAAGGAATAATGGTTGATGAAGAACTAAATGAGGATGAGTTAGTTAACATGATTCATGAAACAAATAAACATGATGAAGACCAATCTGAACCAGCTGCATTCACAGCTAAAGTCATCAGTGTAGGACTTGAATTGGGAAGAAAATTAGGTAATCATTTTTTACAATATGACACAAATGTCGAATGAAATCTCCGATTCCAAGGGGAGCTTAGTAAGTGTTTAAATCTATATACGGATGTTTAAAAAGATTTAGGGGGACAAAAAAACAACAGGCAATTGTTAATTATGGATTTCATCATGAAGTCTAGTCGATGTGAGATCTCACCTAATTTATCATCTATTGAAGCAGAATCGTATCACGAATACTCAAGTGATGAAAGAGACATCATACCAATCAAGAAGAAAAAACTAATAATTCATGAAAGTGATGTCAGTCCAAAATCAACTCTAAATATGAGAATATTTGTAGAAATTTCCTGTTCTTTCAATTCGAGCCACAATTTTTCATAAATGCTACATACTTTCATTACATTATCAGGTTGCATACTTCTGATGTCTGTGTAATTTATTTAATTGATGATGTAATTTATTTAATTGATAACTAAATATACTCGATTATGTTTTCACAAGGCTTGCTAATGTTTTTTTAAATAACACGAAAATAATCATGCAATGCAATAAAAATAGAACATCATTTTCCTGCCTCAGAATATACTACTAATAACAGGTTGTTTAAAGAGCAAAATATACAAAATTTAAATTAAATAATTATTTCCTTTTACTCAGTTGAATATACATTTAATTCATAAACATGTATATGCAGATAAAATTAGCTATGTCAATAAAGTTCTGCAAAGAATAATGAACGTGATCCTATTAGTTAAGTGTTGCAACTTTATTTCATATGAAATATTTTCTATATAGTCATTCCTTAAAAGTAGTCTCTGAATAATTAAACCAATTAAATTTGTTTCTAAATGTACTTGGGTTAATTGATAAAAGCAAGGCTTTTTTTTTAAATGGCAAGCTGATTTTTAATTGATTTCATACTTAGATACATCATTATACATACATTAATAAAATAAATAAAATTCTAATTATGTTAGGGCAGTTTCCATTTTGCTGGTGTTTACTAAAGAAAATTTTACAGATAGCATTTTTAACAAAAACGCTGTTTATGATCATTTAAGATTTAAAAATAAATAAATAAATAAATAAAGAGAGAGAGAGATTATTTTGTAAGTATTCATCAAGAATATTTCTTCCAATTTATGTTTTCGAAGAAACGCCTTTATTACACCAAAGTAAAAAAAAATTATCCCTCTACCAAAACTTAAATCTGTATCGATTAAAAAAGAACAGTAATGCGTATTTAATAAGAACACAGGAATAAATTGTATTAAAACTCAAATCTATTTGTAAATTGTTCTTCTCTAAACTTATGCTTTGAACCTGAAATATTTTGAATGAAATAGTGCTTTTTTATTTATTTTAAGACTTGATCTATTTTAAATTTACCTAAAATACCTAAAATAATTATTTTAGCTTTTCAAGAGTTTCTTTTACATTGCTGAATTTGATGAAGGTGTACAAACGGTGCCAAATTCTTGGTTTTGGGCTGATATGGATAAATGACATATGTAATATGAAAAAATGAATCAAACTGAACAAAATGATTGCATCACATCAAGCCCCAGATTATTGAGAACTTTGGCAATTTCACCGGGTTCTCTAAATTTTTGCATCGACAAGTATGATATTTTCTATAATTATGTGTTCTTGTTGCTCATTTTTCTCACTGTATAATTTAGAAAGCTGAATAGAACATGGAAAATGCTGTTATGAATGACATCAGTACCAAAATATTTTTAAAATATAGTAACATCTCCATTTTTAGTACTTTTATCCATAAATTATTAGTACGAGTTGGTAGTTTGGTTTTTGAATCTTAACATTATTTTAATTACCAGACTAGTTGTTTAAAAATAGGAATGCATGTATTAAAAAATTCAAAAATTAACAATCATATCAGGATATAATATATATTTGCTTTAACATTTAACTGCATTTTTTTTATACAAATTTGATGCTCTCAAAATCTATACGGTCACCTTAATTTTGCAGTGGAAAAATAATGAAATAGTATAATCCTACAATTCGAAACCATAAAAATTCTATTTGATTTATTTATTGAATAAATTGTTGCAAAATATCTGAAATTTGCAGAATTTTATAAAATAATGTAGCCATGACTGTTAATTTAATTTTACATCAAATATTTCGATAATTATACATGAGCAAATAAATGCTGCTAGAACATTTAGATGTTTAATCTAACATTAAACGATTATTTAATTCATTCTTTTTGCTTTATGTTAAATTATTGTTTATGAGTGATAACGGAAATTTAAAATTTTCAGTGAAAAAGGCATAGAAAAGTTAAAGTTGGCTATGAAGTTTTCAGACATCGAAAAGTGCAGAATTTGGTGCGGAAACAACAACAACAACAACAACAACAACAACAACAACAAAAAAAAAAAAAAAAAAAAAACACCAGCGATTTAAATTCTCCGATTCTTCAGATGAGTAAAAAAAGTAAACAAGTAAAAAACAGTAAAAAAGTACTATAGTAAAAAAGCTAGCAGAGCTGTGCTTGCCATTGCTACCAGAGTGCACACAAGGAAAATATTTTCAACCAGAATTTTCTGCATCTGTTTTAGCTAGTCCTCACTGCAAATCTGAGGACTAATACTCCAAAAGCAGGCTCATCAGAAAGACCCAATAAAGGTTTCGTACTGTTGCATTCCTGTACAGGTTCATGCAATTTGGAGTGATTAACGATGACACTTAATAAACACACAATGTATTTGCCAGTATTATTCAGGACATCTCCAAAAACATGTTTACAGTCGTCCAAAAACTGCGACAAGCACATTGAAACAATCAGCAACATAGCCTTTAGGCTGTAACAGTGAAGACAGCTTCACAGCAAAGTGCTAGAGTACAGCTCCCGACTAGGTTCAGTCTTCTCAGAACTCGACGTACTGTCGAGATTCTCGACGCTACAACTCGCGATGCACTCCACAATAAGCACTAGAATACAGCTTCTGACTCAGTTCAATCGTTCTTGGAGCTCAACACACTCCAAGATAAGACTCGATGATGCACTAACTCGCGATACATTAAGAGACTCTCTCTACGCACTCCCCAATCAACTCAATACTAGACTGAAAATCAACTCAATAGACTCGAGATACTACTGCTACTCCGCATACAGGCAGGGTTTATATAGCTTTTAGCATGCATTCGAGAACATTCTAAGTCAAACCAGTAAGAACTCGTTCTAAATGGTTCTCCATCCGTCTACGGCATATTGCCAATTTCGCTGAAAGATGTTGCCAAATGGGTGATTTCTCGCCAAATCTAGCAAATCCTAAACCTGCTTTGTGGGAAATCTATCTTACCGCAGCTGGAAATTTTTTAACAGTAACTTTCTGAATTTGCCAATAGTCAATTTTTTAAAAGTGTTCTGTTTTCAGGTTTTTAGAATAATTATGTAATAAAGACACAATAACACGCCGAATAAATACTAATTCAGAAGTCAAACAACAAAAATCAGCGTTATATTTACAAAATTTTCACAGTGACTGTTTACTGTGAAAATTTTGTAAATATAACGCTGATTTTTGTTGTTTGACTTCTGAATTAAATATGTAATACCCTGACCTTTTCTCTTCCGCAGAACTTCAACATCTAATCTTAAAAAATTTAAATTCTTTATCAAGTAGATTACAAATATTGCAAGAAAAGGTGGAGTTGCTGAAAACTCCTAACTGTGCAATCAACCGAAAAATTCAGAATTAAATATATTCCAATTAAAAACTGAATTAGAACTTCAATTTTTAGAGAGAATGTTTCTCAACAACATAGCTCCTGTGGTATTGTAAAATAATATTTTACATTAATCCTAATAGTTTTTTTTTTTTTTTATTTTATTTTGTTTACTTTTTGCACACATTTTCATTTTATAAAGTAATTTCTGTTACGTTTTTGCTTAAATGAAATTTTCTATTTCAGTATTATCTTATTTTCTTTATATAAAAACTAACTGCAGAAAATGTACTAAAATACAAATATGGAACTCAAAGCAATGAAAACGTTATGATTTTATAAATAAGTTTCCATTACATTTGCATTTTATTTTGAGGAAAGTTAGATTTCTTGAGTGTTCTGTGAAGTTGAAATAATTTTCTTAAATGATAGAATAAGAAATCTTGTTGGTTATGCATTTATAGATTAAAGTCAATTTTTATTTATATATTTATTTATTTAGGTCAATGAATTGAAACATATTAATGTTAAAGGAGACTAACGTAAACATATTAATAGTAATCGTAACAAATATTTTGAAGTGATGTCGGACACGCTAGCCGAAGAGTACATTTGGGTAAGTGAAAAAAAAAGGGGGGCATTTAAATCCCTGAAGTTATCATAGGTTATTTTACATAAGTCAACATTTATAAATATATTTTTATGTACATCATCATTTACAAAATATCTTGATAACTTACATTACGTATAATATGAAATCTGCCAAATTAAGTCACACCCAGCACCCGTAGCTCTCAGCCTGAGTCAAATCTTAATTATTCAAAAAATCGAATAAAATAAGACCAGACTTCCATGAATAGTGCATAGTGCTACTAAATGCATATGTGACCATCCCAGAAGAAATAAAGCAGGTAGATATTAGCATCTGGAAAGATATCCCAATGCATGAAGGAAGAGTAATATATTTAGTGTATGAACCTGTTATGTCAAGAAGACTTTAAATGAATTAGAAGACAACATAAAATAGCAGTTTTATCTGATCGCAAATGTTTAAAATGTTATTTAAAATGTCTAACTTTTTTTTATTCTTAAAATGATGTTTAATCCTCATTTGTTCTGCTATTTAATTTTTATGATGTATTGTTACTTAGTTTGTTATCTATCCATTTGTCAGTAATTGAGCTGAATTAAGTAAAGCTTTGTTCTTTTACATTATATTTTACCGCTCGATCAGGCCGACTGCCGTACCAAAGCACTCGGGTTCGAATCTCGAAAAAGGTTCGGGGGTTGTAAATGCATAGTGTCTGTGCATCATGGGGGCACCCAAAATATGCTGCAAGCCGAAAAGTTCTTTCAAGAAGCTGATCGTAGGGAAAGAGAACTTGAAAATCCTTGGACTCGTCCTCCGTGTGATAGTTGCATCGCAAAAATGTTATGGTTTTTAATTAATTGACTTTCTGTTTAAATATGCAGTAATTATAATTAAAAATTCACAAGTAAATTTTCCATTTAATGTATTTTTTAGAGATAGTGCAAACTCATCTCCCTGCAACAATTGAAAAGAAAGGTGCTACTATAACAGTTAATCTCAAAAAGGTTGGTGGGTGGTAAATGTATAGTGTCTGTGCAGCATGGGGGCACCCAAAATATGCTGCAACAAAGTTGCTACTACACTCATGTCCATAAATTAAGGATAATTCGGAGTCACGCGGAAATCGAACTCTAAAATATACTAAAATATCACCTGTAACATCACAACACACATCTTCAAGAATCATATGCAAATTTTAGGAAGTAACCAGATGACACCGATGGTACTTCACAATGACGAGAATGTAAGAAAGTGATATATAACGAATACAGGCAAAGAAGTAAAATTGTTCGCAGGCACTTTATAAGCATTTCAGTGCAATAACCAAATAGTTCGCAGGGGCTTTATAAGCATTTCAGTGCAATAACCGACAAAGGAGGCATTTGGATGATTTTTTACGTGGTAGAATTATCGGCCGTCTGGAATGTGGGCGTACCCAACTGGAAGTATCAGACAAACTTGGAATTGCCCAGAGTGTCATCTCCAGGCTTTGGCAACGATTCCCAGATGATGGTAATGTGAGTAGACGTTACAGCACAGGTCGCCCCAGAGTTACAGCGCCGAATAAGGACCGGTATTTGGCAGTTACTGCCAAAACAAACAGGTGGAGCACAGCCTGAGACCTGCCTCGTCAGCTCTCTTCAGCCACTGGTACGACAATTTCAAGGCAGACCGTGTACAGACGCTTAGGGCAGATTGGTTTATATGTTCGTAGACCTGTCAGATGCGTTCCACTTACTGCAACTCACTGTCGCCTGCGGTTAGCCTGGAGTAGAGAGCATGCACTGTGGACACCGCAACAGTGGGCTTGTGTGATGTTTTCCGACGAGTCCAGGTTTAGCTTGCAGTCTGATTCTCGCCGGACTTTCATATGGAGAGCTCCAGGTATTCGTTACCACCAAGAAAGCATCATTGAACGACACCGTTACAGTGGTGTAAGAGTGCTCGTTTGGGGTGGAATTATTCTGGGTTCCAGAACTGACCTTCATGTTCAAATTGGAATCATGACAAGCCATATCTATCGGGACGTCATTCTGGAACAACATGTACATTTGTTTCGGGGTGCCATGGGCACACAATTTGTTTATGGATGACAACGCCAGTCCTCACCGTGCAAATATCGTAAGCGAATGCCTTCAATCGGAGGATATCCCCCGTACAGACTGGCCAGCATTCTCACCAGACTTGAACCAGTAGAACACGTGTGGGACATGCTTGGCCGACGAGTTGCAGCCCGTCAACTTCCTTCTACATGTCTACCGGAACTTCGGAGTGCATTGCTTTTTGAGTGATGTAATATCCCCCAAGATCAGATCGATAATTTGATACTCAGATGCCTAGGCGTTGTACGGACTGTATTGCATCGTCTGGGAGACATACAATGTATTAACAATCAAACCAACCATGTAATATTGGTTTTTTGTAAATAAGTTTTTTTTTTTTTTTTTTTTTTTTTTGGTAATTTGCTCCAGGGAGAAAAAAAAATCGCTAATTTTTTTAATAATATCAAACATATAGCATCTGTTTTTGCTCTTTACCTTTTGTTTAATAAATAAGCTTTACAAATAAGTCAAATTTGTTTTGCTTCTAACTTTTCCTTTGCCTGATTTTGCATTATCCTTAATTTATGGACATGAGTGTATAACAGCGAGTACTTTTGTGTACAGAAGCTGTCTTGAAAGCTTAGAATCTAAAATTTTAAGTTTGCATTTGTTTTTACTGAATTGTAAGTATTATAAATTCATATGTTTGGAAGCGTCCGAGTTTCAAAAATAATAAAAGTATAAATGATAAATAATAAAGCTTCAAAATAGTAAATCAAACAATCATCAAAATGTTTAGTACCTATTTAAAAATTTGGAGCTTTTTTTCAATTTTAAAGTAATTTAAAATTTAATAAATAGCTTTAAAACTCTTGCCAGTCACTGCTCATCTCAATGCATATAATAGCATTATAATTTTTTATAATAATAATGCATATTTTGTTTAATTTCATGAGGCTGAAGGAGACATTGTAAACTTATATTATGAATACGAGTCATATTTTGTAAAATTCGATGAAAGGCCATTCGAAAAACATGTATACATTGACAGAATTGCCGATATAAATAAAATATGTTATTAACAATATTAACTTCTTATTAATTAAGAAAAGGCTGCATTAAATATATTAAAAGGATCTTTTAAAATTTTTGCAGGAAATGAATTTAAGTTTCTCTTAAGTGAATGGATATTTTTATATCTTTATTACCGTATTTGCAGGCGCATAAGGCACATCCCCCTTTTTTTATACACATTTCATTATAATGAATTTACAGTATTTTAAATATAAATACAAAGTAATACTTTATACCCACAATTCATCTGGGGAAGAGCTTTTAATTTTCTTCATCAAAACCTAAACACTCATCACCATAGCTAAATGAAAAGTCACTTGAAACCTCTCCTAAATCAGCATTCGAGTCCTCATACAACAGATTGTCCTCTGTACCATCCAGTGTATTAATAATGCCACACTTCATACATGATTTAACCTCTGCCTCTGTTTTCACAGCATCCCAAGATGCTTTGACCCATTCACAAACTTTCCAAATGTTAGGCCTTCCTCTTCTTCTTGATGGTGTAACCTCAAAATTTGAAGCCTGCATCCAGCTTGCATGCTTTGTTACAGCAATTTCAACATTGTTTTTGAACCATAATTTGCCAACAAACTTAAGAAACACCAAACAGTTGAAATTTCCCACACTTAAAAGTCGTTCGCAAAAATTGCAGTTTTCATGCCAGATGCACATTTACTAAGCTCTCCGTAACTGTAATATTCCCACACATCGCAAGGAAACAAGAAAAAAATCACATAACTCCAAAAAAAGAGGAAATTTCCAGAAATTAATGCAATCAAAAACTGAGTATCGACATACAAGATGCACCTCCTTTTTTTCCCGACTTATTTTCAAAGAAAAAAAGTGCGTCTTATACACTAGAAAATTTGCTATTTAAAACTTTCTTACATTTATTGGAAAACAAATTGTTTTATATGCTTAATTTCATTCACATAACTATGCTCACTGTAGTTATTGGCTATACTAAATATTTGAATGAAGAAATGTAAGTTTTATTTGCACAAAAACTATTAGCATGTGTTTTATAGCAATACACGCAAGTACACAAAAGTGATACACAAAAACTATGAGCATATAGTTTTATAGCAATTTATGAGAGCAAAGTTTTACATAAAAATGTAAATGAATCATAAACGCATCTGTTATATAATTTCAATACAATGAGATATAACAATAATCACTGAGGAAATCTGATATGATTGTGATGACTATATTCAATAATTAAAAAATTCCAAAGATTCCAGTAAGATTTTAATAACTGGAAGAGTAACTTCTTACTGGATCAATAAAACGCTTTTCTGCTGTTATCAGTTTTACTGGAGGAGATGTCTGAAATACTGCTATTGCGACATTATACTGATTAAACTAATGTAACACTGTGCGACACCCACACAGATCTTTAAAGCAGCAATTCTCAACAGGTGGTACACAAGATAAAAAATAGGTGGTAGGCAAAGAAACAAAGTTCAAAAATTCTATGAAGAAAAAAAGAACAATTGTTAGAAAATTCCTGTGATTGCACTTCCACTGAAGATTTCATAAATAACAACTTTTGGCTACACCGAAAAAAAGAATTTAAAGGCATTTCAAATAAAGCTAAATTTTTATTGCCTTTTCGCACAACCTATTTGTGTGAACAAGGATTTTCTTCCATGTTTTATTTGAAAAATAAATACAGAATAAAATTAAAAGTGGATCACACTTAAAGCTAAGTGAAATAAGGCCAGACAAAGAAATTGATCTCTCTTAAACAGGCCCAAATTTTACACTAAATTTAAGTATATAACTTAAATTTTGATAATTAAAATGGTAACCAATTCTTAATTAATATTTTTTATGTGTGCCTATTTAATACAGATAGCCAATAGCTTGTGCAAATGGCAAAACATTTATTTTTTCTATTTATATTGAGAAACTGAATAAGTATTATAAAATGTACAATAATCATACTGGTTGTACTAAGGTTTTTAAATTTTTGTTTAGATGGTATGTGTTAGTCAAAAGGTTGAGAACCGCTGCTTTAAAGCAATTAAATTTATGTCACTTTGTGAAGTTATACAAAAGTCGCAGTGTGACATTAACATCATTATCGCAGCATGACTTTACTACCATACTCAAAGACAAAGAAGCAACAATAACAAAAAAAAGAAGCCAAGAGAAAAAATTGGTATCTTACCTCTCAGCCTCCACATCCACAGGGCCTGTTTGCTCACATCCTCTTCTTGGGCGCTTCGCATTCCTATAATAAACAAAAATAGGTACAATTTTATTACCGAGACCATAATAAACCACAGTGACAGTACATGCATAAAAGCACCAAACTTGGCACACACATCCATTTAAATCATAAATTGACATCACATAAATTTAGATACTTCTAAATGCAAGTGAATTATGACTGCACATAAATTTAGATAGCTCTAAATTTTAATTTACCACTGAAATACTGGTATACTTTTTAAACTTTTTAAAAGTGCATCGAATCTATCTATTTAGAAATTGCTAGAGATGAAAAATTTGCAATAAAATTTTGACAAAGAAAAGGCATCATTCATGATTGTGTGTGATTATGACAAAGCCTCAAGGGCTATCTGCCTGTGCCTTTGTGGAGCACTTTCTAAGGGAAACTGGCTTGTATACACGTTACACATGGGGAAAACCACGAAAACGCCCAGCCCGTTCCTGGGATTCGAACCTCGGACCGACTACCAGCGTTCGGTGACTCCACCGCTCGGCCGCTGGTGGGCCTCATTCGTGATAGAAAATTAGGCTTAAACTATAGTCCAAGAACCATGAAATGAAACCATTTCATCGATAACTCAACAACTAAATGGCACCTTTAATCTTCTAGGTGTATCTACGGATTATTTCGTATTGAAAGATGGCTTTCCAAATCACGACACGCAGAATATTCTTGTCAGATTTTGATAAATACGAAATGGTTTCGAATGAATGCGGCAACTGGCAGTAGGGAAATAGCAATCAATAGAGAAAGATGTTACAGCGTGAGGTTCATAAATAAAAACCTCGTATCCAGCCACACTATCTGCCGACCTGTAGGCGATTTTCGTGCCGAAACCGAAAAATACTAAGAAGCCTTCGACCGAAAGCTTTGTGTATGCAAAAAGTTTGTGAAACAAAATTTCTTCTATAAAATAAAATGCAATTTGCACTGAACCCATGAATTACTTTTAAAGAAATTAATATCACCTAATTTACAAATAATTTCTTTTAGCATGGAATAAATACTTAAACAGGTATCTTACAATTACATGAAATAACGTAATCTTTAAAGGCATTGATGTATACAATATAAATATTTGCTTGTTATTTTATGAAATAACAGTGTCTGGGAAGCCCACTCAAATATCCTGTAGAATTTTAACAAATTATTTTATAGGATACAAATATGCATCTGTTTTTTTATGAAATATGTGAAATTCATGCAAATAAAATTAAGGATTATGAAATTTATTTTAATATAAATAACTCTGCAAAAAGAAATATTCAGGAGACTTTATTCCCCTTATTTTCCTATTATTGTCATCATAAAAAAATAATAGCATTTATCTTAAAGATAATTAGCTTATTTAAAAAATACAATCTGTAAGCACTTTCTTTAACTCGATATAAGATCCATTTATTTTAAATACTTTTCTAAAACTTTTTATAAAAAATAAGAAAATAATGTAAGCACAAACCTTGTGGTTGAAAAGTTATGCAAACCTTGGGTTCAGTACCCCTCAAATAAATAATGAAAACAATCTCAGATTTTATAGGATAAAAATTAGGTCCACACGGGCAATTTTTTTCATTTACAGACAATCATTAGATGTTTGGGCTAATGCTACTTTGGACTAAAAGTATTTAAAAGCTACAATTTCAGACAGACTGTCTTGCACACTTAAAATACAAATGTTTTATTAATTACACTGCTTGCCTTAAAAATATGTTTCTTAATCAAAAATTTGCTAAATTTTTATAAAACATAAACTAATACTTATAAAAGAGCCTGAGGCAATTTGTTACAATTAATTAAATTGTTCAACGTTGTTTAATTAATTGTTTAGGCGGTCAGAGCCGGAACAGCTAATGAAGTTTATGAGACTGTGATATTACTTTCGGTTTTGTGAAATGAAGAATTACATAGGATACTTTCAGATTGAAGTTCTGTAGAAACAAAAAAGTAAGTACCATCCCTCTTTCTGAAGCTCTTTATTTGTTTATTGACTTTTGGTAATTAAAAAGTCACTAAAGGAGATATCAGCGAAAAAACATACATTGAAAACAAAGTTAAAACAAAACGTTGCCGACAAAAATATCCAAAGAAGTGATTTGGAAGTGCTGAAGAATAAGTTTAAAGTGTTCGAGACAAAGATAAATTCCAATTTCGATTCTTTGTTCGGGTTATGTATTGAAGAAAGTGCAGTCAAAAGTCTTTAATCCGGACATCCATAATCCGGAATGATCTATAATCCGGACCTCAAAGCTACAAATTTTCCGCGCATGCGTTTACGCATATGCATAATACGTTTACGCATGCGCGTTTAATGTATAACGGACGGTATAAGCTAAGCTAAAATAATCTATTTCAGTTAATGTTGCAGATTGTGTTGTTCCTTAATCTTCTAATTGGATACGGTTTATTATTTTCTTTTAGACTATTAGAGCAATTTAATAAAAGTAAGTTGGAACTTTCGATTATGTCAAACACAATTTCCGATACTGGAGATGATGGTAATGTGAGTAGACGTTACAGCACAGGTCGCCCCAGAGTTACAGCGCCGAATAAGGACCGGTATTTGGCAGTTACTGCCAAAACAAACAGGTGGAGCACAGCCTGAGACCTGCCTCGTCAGCTCTCTTCAGCCACTGGTACGACAATTTCAAGGCAGACCGTGTACAGACGCTTAGGGCAGATTGGTTTATATGTTCGTAGACCTGTCAGATGCGTTCCACTTACTGCAACTCACTGTCGCCTGCGGTTAGCCTGGAGTAGAGAGCATGCACTGTGGACACCGCAACAGTGGGCTTGTGTGATGTTTTCCGACGAGTCCAGGTTTAGCTTGCAGTCTGATTCTCGCCGGACTTTCATATGGAGAGCTCCAGGTATTCGTTACCACCAAGAAAGCATCATTGAACGACACCGTCACGGTGGTGTAGGAGTGCTCGTTTGGGGTGGAATTATTCTGGGTTCCAGAACTGACCTTCATGTTCAAATTGGAATCATGACAAGCCATATCTATCGGGACGTCATTCTGGAACAACATGTACATTTGTTTCGGGGTGCCATGGGCACACAATTTGTTTATGGATGACAACGCCAGTCCTCACCGTGCAAATATCGTAAGCGAATGCCTTCAATCGGAGGATATCACCCGTACAGACTGGCCAGCATTCTCACCAGACTTGAACCAGTAGAACACGTGTGGGACATGCTTGGCCGACGAGTTGCAGCCCGTCAACCTCCTTCTACATGTCTATCGGAACTTCGGAGTGCATTGCTTTTTGAGTGATGTAATATCCCCCAAGATCAGATCGATAATTTGATACTCAGATGCCTAGGCGTTGTACGGACTGTATTGCATCGTCTGGGAGACATACAATGTATTAACAATCAAACCAACCATGTAATATTGGTTTTTTGTAAATAAGTTTTTTTTTTTTTTTTTTTTTTTTTGGTAATTTGCTCCAGGGAGAAAAAAAATCGCTAATTTTTTTAATAATATCAAACATATAGCATCTGTTTTTGCTCTTTACCTTTTGTTTAATAAATAAGCTTTACAAATAAGTCAAATTTGTTTTGCTTCTAACTTTTCCTTTGCCTGAGTTTGCATTATCCTTAATTTATGGACATGAGTGTATAACAGCGAGTACTTTTGTGTACAGAAGCTGTCTTGAAAGCTTAGAATCTAAAATTTTAAGTTTGTATTTGTTTTTACTGAATTGTAAGTATTATAAATTCATATGTTTGGAAGCGTCCGAGTTTCAAAAATAATAAAAGTATAAATGATAAATAATAAAGCTTCAAAATAGTAAATCAAACAATCATCAAAATGTTTAGTACCTATTTAAAAATTTGGAGCTTTCTTTCAATTTTAAAGTAATTTAAAATTTAATAAATAGCTTTAAAACTCTTGCCAGTGACTGCTCATCTCAATGCATATAATAGCATTATAATTTTTTATAATAATAATGCATATTTTGTTTAATTTCATGAGGCTGAAGGAGACATCGTAAACTTATATTATGAATACGAGTCATATTTTGTAAAATTCGATGAAAGGCCATTCGAAAAACATGTATACATTGACAGAATTGCCGATGTAAATAAAATATGTTATTAACAATATTAACTTCTTATTAATTAAGAAAAGGCTGCATTAAATATATTAAAAGGATCTTTTAAAATTTTTGCAGGAAATGAATTTAAGTTTCTCTTAAGTGAATGGATATTTTTATATCTTTATTACCGTAATTGCAGGCGCATAAGGCACATCCCCCTTTTTTTATACACATTTCATTATAATGAATTTACAGTATTTTAAATATAAATACAAAGTAATACTTTATACCCACAATTCATCTGGGGAAGAGCTTTTAATTTTCTTCATCAAAACCTAAACACTCATCACCATAGCTAAATGAAAAGTCACTTGAAACCTCTCCTAAATCAGCATTCGAGTCCTCATACAACAGACTGTCCTCTGTACCATCCAGTGTATTAATAATGCCACACTTCATACATGATTTAACCTCTGCCTCTGTTTTCACAGCATCCCAAGATGCTTTGACCCATTCACAAACTTTCCAAATGTTAGGCCTTCCCCTTCTTCTTGATGGTGTAACCTCAAAATTTGAAGCCTGCATCCAGCTTGCATGCTTTGTTACAGCAATTTCAACATTGTTTTTGAACCATAATTTGCCAACAAACTTAAGAAACACCAAACAGTTGAAATTTCCCACACTTAAAAGTCGTTCGCAAAAATTGCAGTTTTCATGCCAGATGCACATTTACTAAGCTCTCCGTAACTGTAATATTCCCACACATCGCAAGGAAACAAGAAAAAAATCACATAACTCCAAAAAAAGAGGAAATTTCCAGAAATTAATGCAATCAAAAACTGAGTATCGACATACAAGATGCACCTCCTTTTTTTTTCCGACTTATTTTCAAAGAAAAAAAGTGCGTCTTATACACTAGAAAATTTGCTATTTAAAACTTTCTTACATTTATTGGAAAACAAATTGTTTTATATGCTTAATTTCATTCACATAACTATGCTCACTGTAGTTATTGGCTATACTAAATATTTGAATGAAGAAATGTAAGTTTTATTTGCACAAAAACTATTAGCATATGTTTTATAGCAATACACGCAAGTACACAAAAGTGATACACAAAAAGTATGAGCATATAGTTTTATAGCAATTTATGAGAGCAAAGTTTTACATAAAAATGTAAATTAATCATAAACGCATCTGTTATATAATTTCAATACAATGAGATATAACAATAATCACTGAGGAAATCTGATATGATTGTGATGACTATATTCAATAATTAAAAAATTCCAAAGATTCCAGTAAGATTTTAATAACTGGAAGAGTAACTTCTTACTGGATCAATAAAACGCTTTTCTGCTGTTATCAGTTTTACTGGAGGAGATGTCTGAAATACTGCTATTGCGACATTATACTGATTAAACTAATGTAACACTGTGCGACACCCACACAGATCTTTAAAGCAGCAATTCTCAACAGGTGGTACACAAGATAAAAAATAGGTGGTAGGCAAAGAAACAAAGTTCAAAAATTCTATGAAGAAAAAAAGAACAATTGTTAGAAAATTCCTGTGATTGCACTTCCACTGAAGATTTCATAAATAACAACTTTTGGCTACACCGAAAAAAAGAATTTAAAGGCATTTCAAATAAAGCTAAATTTTTATTGCCTTTTCGCACAACCTATTTGTGTGAACAAGGATTTTCTTCCATGTTTTATTTGAAAAATAAATACAGAATAAAATTAAAAGTGGATCACACTTAAAGCTAAGTGAAATAAGGCCAGACAAAGAAATTGATCTCTCTTAAACAGGCCCAAATTTTACACTAAATTTAAGTATATAACTTAAATTTTGATAATTAAAATGGTAACCAATTCTTAATTAATATTTTTTATGTGTGCCTATTTAATACAGATAGCCAATAGCTTGTGCAAATGGCAAAACATTTATTTTTTCTATTTATATTGAGAAACTGAATAAGTATTATAAAATGTACAATAATTATACTGGTTGTACTAAGGTTTTTAAATTTTTGTTTAGATGGTATGTGTTAGTCAAAAGGTTGAGAACCGCTGCTTTAAAGCAATTAAATTTATGTCACTTTGTGAAGTTATACAAAAGTCGCAGTGTGACATTAACATCATTATCGCAGCATGACTTTACTACCATACTCAAAGACAAAGAAGCAACAATAACAAAAAAAAGAAGCCAAGAGAAAAAATTGGAATCTATAACATGGGAGCAGTTCTGCCAGAAGAGAATGTCGGAGTTACAATCATCGAAAACTCAAAGATAAGTTAAAATCTTCTATAACATTTTTTTTCTTTTGTTCCGAAATGTTATGCGCAAATACAAAGTTCTATGTTTTGACGAAAGTCAATGTGTTTCGGTTGAGATTTACTTTTATTTTACTTTATTTAGCTAATGCAAAAGTATTATTTTCTTTAAGTATAAAATCTAGGAACAAGCAGTTTCTGTTGGTCGAAAGACTAATTCTTTTATCTTAAAGCCAGAATTTGGCCGAAGATAAAAATAACTTCGTATTCTTGTATTAATAACAACTTTAGTTTCAGTGCCTCCAGCTTGGCGAAGAATGAGTAAAGTAAAAATTTATTTTTCTCTTATTCATTTTATGGTAAATTGTAAAAATCATATGTATTAGAATTTTGTAAATATACGTAAATGCTTGAAAGTTATGTAAAAGTAGAATTTAGTCTAGAAGCATAAAATTTTAGATGCTAAAAGTAAATGCTCAAAAGCAATGAATTCAAATTTAATTATTAAACTGTAGATAAAATCATGCTTTAGAGCGAAAGCCTGCATGTCTATAGATAAATGAGGGGGAATTTAGAATGAATGTGTTTTGTAATGTTCTCCACCTACACTTGAATTTTAAGAATGTTAAAGTAGCTCATCGACTTGTATAATGTCGAGTAAGGTGTGTCTATTTGGTCGTTGAATTCTAACAAATCATTGTGGTTAGGAGAAGTGTTGCAATACTAAAACACGAATATTCCCGTTTGACTCCTCACATGGTGGAGAGCCAGGGTAAAGTTAAATTCATGTTTGAATACTTGAATGAATGTGAATTAAGCAGTAACTAAGGAAAATAAATCGTTCAAAAACAAAAACTTATTCAGTGTCAAGAAAGTGTAAATTATAATGTATTTAGAAAGATACTGATACTTATTCCTTCCAGATACTGGAAGGAAGAGAACAGATTGATTGCTGAAGTCCGGGAAAGGTTGCTGTAAGAAGAGAGAATTAAATAAGTATCTACAGAAATTTGTTCTACCTTTTGTGAGATAACAGATTTTTTTTTATGTCAACGAGGCTCTTAAAATTTAGATCAGAATTGTGGAAACTTTCCAATAGGTCGTTTCTAGGACCTGCTTCCAAGTTTTCCAAATTCTGGCAGCGGGAAATGTAGGGTTTATATTTATTTTAACTAATATTTATTTTAAGTTTAAACTATCTTTCCTGTTAAGCCTTACTTTCCCCTGGAATTGCCAATGCCAGAGTATGTAAATTTTAGTAGAACGCGCAAAGGATTCAAATTGTCAGCGGAAGTAATCTGAGTTAAATAGAAGGGAAACGAGTTCGAAAGTGTGTTTCTTGCTGCACGAGCGTGGAGGTGGCTAGTTAGAAATTGAAGAAACACGCGTTTAAGTTCTTGTTGTTAATTTTTCAACGTAATATTCAGAAGTTTGCTGAATTATTAGCGGTATCTTAGAACGCGGTGAGGTTAGTTACGTATAGAGAGCCTCGTAGTTAGTCACATGTTATTATTCTTTTTTTAGTTTTTTATTTTTATTTTACCGCCGGGTCGGCGTAGTTTGCGAGCGTCAAGAGCACGCATTTGTAATTTCTAAAGTTGAATAAAAAGGGATTTAAACCCTTCTCAAGAATTTGTCTACTTTCCAGTTGTTAGCAGTCACCACTATTGTTGCGTGCAGGTTGGAAGCGCGCAACATTACAAGGGATATCATTAATTATACTTTGCATTATCATTAATTATACTTTGCTTTCCAGAATTTTTTTGATTTTTGTATTCTTTTGTGTTCTTTGTTGCTCATTTCACTGATTTTAAGATACTGAAAAGTTTTGAGTGATTTTTTTAGGAAACAAAGTTCTTAACCTCCTTTATACCATTTGAGTTCTTAAGATTTTGCAAAGGGAAGTTGGTTAATTTATTTATTAAGATCATTAATATTTGTATTAAGGGATATTGCTTATTTCATGGTAATTTTGTTATACGTAATAACTTTTTTTTTATGAAGTCGTTCTGCAGAGTAAAATTCTACGCTGTTTTCAAGTTTAAAAATTGGTGTTTCTTTCAGCCATTTTCCCGGTACATTTAAAAGCCAGACGAAGGCTGGCAGCTAAGCTGCTGGTATTCTGTACAAGCTTGATATAAAACTTGTTTTATTAGATTTCCCTCCTTTCCCAGCAGCACAAAGTTTCGAGATCTGGACTCATCCGGTGGGCTAATAATTGATTTAGCCACTACAATATTATTACTACTTTCTAATGAACCTTTTTCTAGATTTCTTCATTTCTTCTATAACCCGTTCTCCCTTTTTGTCCTCCTCACTTAAAAACTAACTTCTAAATCTCTCTTTAAAGAACTACCAGTAGGATTCTTCCTCTTCTGGCCTTCCCTCCGTGCTGTATTCGGTTAGTTATTGGGATGTATACCTGTGCAATCTTTAATGAAGCTCCAACACTTTTACCTGTACATGTCTGTACCTAAATGAAACTGGTTCGTTTTGATGTTATACTAGCGAAACACCAAAAAAATCTTGATTTAAATGATGATGATTTAAATAATTTAGCTGGTATTTTAAGGATGAGGATTTATACTAACTGCTGATGATTTTTTATTTAAGTTATCGTGATTATATGTTATAGTGATGAAGAATGTGATTAAATGAGTATGATGGTAATAAAACTTTAGGTGATAGTACTTTGTATTCAGGTGATTTTATTATTTGACGACTTCAATGATGATGGTGTATATGATATATAGTTTCGATTGATTAGTATGGAATGATGATGTGATTTGTGTGATGGTGGTTTATTTTATTCTGACGATGGTGATAGAGATACGATGGTTTAAAATCATGATGTGTTTTGTGTGGTGAGGAATATTTAGATGATTTTGATGATGATATAGATTTGGCTAATGACGATTTTATAGCTGATATGATAGTGATTTATAGAATAGTTTAGAGGGTTTCGGCAGTGAAGACGATGGTTATTTATATTTAGATGCAGCGTCTAACAGTTTCTCCCACCTCAGACAAGATCTCAGTCTGTGTGCTTGTTTCCCTCGTTTTGGAAGCATATTTGATAAGCTGGGTTGGCGCTTTTTGCTTTTTGTACATTTAGAAAACATTATCATATTTATTTTTATAACCATGGGTACAAAGAATAAGATGATGTCTATTGAATTACAGCGTGAAATCATAGAAAACCATGAGCAAGGTGTGCGAGTAATTGACTTGGCGATGATGTACGGTCGTAGCACATCAATGATATGTACTGTGCTTAAAAAAAAGGAGTTGATAAAGGGTATAACGCCATCTAAGGCCGATAAAATAATGTCTAAACTCTGGACCTCTCTCCGTGAATAGATGGAGAAACTACTGATGGGGTGGGTGAGAGAGGAGCAGCTTCAAGGAGGAACCTTAACATAAAGCTTCATATGTGAGAAGGCACGAGCAATTTACGGTTATTTGCTAAAGAAGATCCCACACACTTCTAAAAATGAGGAATCGGAAGACTTGTTTAAATCCAGTAGGGCTGGCTTGACATCTTTAGGAAAAGGACCGGCATTCACTCCGTCCTCAGACATGGTGAGGCAGCAAGTTCCGATGTGAAGGCAGCTGAGGTTCACATCAAAATGTTTTCCGAACTGATACTAGCCAAAGCATACATCCCCCCAGCAAGTCTTTAACTGTGACGATACAGTATTTTTCTAGAAAAGGATGGCGAATAGAACTTACATAACGGCAGAGCAGAAGACGATGCCAGGTCACAAACCCATGAAGGATAGATTAACTCTAGTAATTTGCGCCAATGACATTGGCGACTGTAAAATCAAGCCTCTGCTAGTATACCATTCGGAAAATCCCAGAGTCTTTAAGTCATATAATATTTCAAAAGAAAATCTGCCAGGTATGTGGATGACAAATCCGAAGGCTTGGGTCACCAGGAAATTCTTTGTGAAGTGGATAAACCTGGTGTTTGGCCCTTCTGTTAAAAAATACCCACAGAAAAACAACCTACCCATGCAAGCCCTTCTCTTCCTCGACAATGCCCCTACTCACCCACCAAATCACGAAGTTGATTTACTCTAATAGTTCAAGTATATAAAAGTTCCCTACCTACCACCCAACACCACTCCTATCCTGCAGACGATGGATCAGCAGGTGATATCTAATTTTAAGAAATTGTACACCAAGCACATTTTTTGGGGCTGCTTTGAGGTGACGGAGAACACAAACCTTACCCTTCGAGAGTTCTGGAAAGGCCACTTTAAGATCGTCATATGCCTAGGAATTATTGATCAGGCCTGGCTGGGTGTTACAACGAGGACCTTAACCTCTGCACGGAAGAAGCTGTGGCCTGAGGCTGTTGCTGAAAGGGCCTTCGAAGGATTGGAACCCAAAGTCGCATAGGTAGAGGAGCTTGTTTCTCTGGGAAAATCCATGAGTCTGGAGGTGGATGGGAGAGATGTGAACGAACTCATCGAACAACAGTCTCAGGAGCTGACAACCGAGGAGTTACACGATCTGTATTTGCAACAGCATACGTTGTGTTAACGAAAAATTAGTTTTGAAGAGGAGCCAGAGGTGGAGGAGGTTATCGCTACAAGAGATATAAAACAGGTCTTGGGAATGTGGGAGAAAGTTGTAGAGTGCGTGGATAAAAATCACCGCGAAAACGTTGCAACTAGCCGTGCATCCTTGACACGGAAGAAGAAACAAACCTCCTTGGAAAGTTTTTTTAAATGATCTGCGGGTGGAAATAAGCAGATCATGACGAAAAAAGCGAAGACCAGTGACAAAAATTAAGCTCTTCCGTAGGCACTTCACTTTTTCTTTTAATTATGTTTTTATAGAATATGTATTTGTTATTTATAAATAAATGTTTCTTCTTGTTTTTGATTCTTACTTAAAAACACTTAACAAACAACTGAGGTCGTGTTTTGGGATCTGGAACGGATTAATGGGATTTCGATTAATTTCAATGTGGAAAATTGCTTTGAGATACGAGCAATTTGACATACGAGCAAAGTTACGAAACGAATTAAACACGTATGTCGAGGTACCACTGTGCGTAATTATATAATCGTTAGCAAGCAGATAGTAATAAATAATTTTAAAAGTCTGATGCTATCAATATATAAAATATGTTGACTAGTATAATTAATTTAGAATTATGCGAATACATATAATATAAGATGATGTATGTTACTACAGATACGTGTTAATATAATACATATATAAGTCTGTGCATATATATGAAATCATAATTCTTTTTATACCAGTTAACAGTTAGAATTACTGAACAACCATGAAAGATTCCCCAAAAATTAAATATGGTGTAACAATGAACACTTAGTTTAGAAATTAGATTCTATTGTATATTGTTGTAAAAGCCATTGTAAGAGTGAAAATTCTTCATTCTGCCTTAATGCGATTTTTTGCGTTTAATGCGTTGTTTGGAGATTTTATGATCCCGAATTATATTGATGTGATATATTAATACTGCATTTGTAGACATACGTTTTCTGAGAAACGAGTCAAGGCGATTGATTTTTTGTAAAAATTTGGATTTATCCTTATTTTATTGACGTGCACCAGCACTGAATTGAGAATGGCTTGTGCTATGTTTCGATGGATGAAAAAGCGTTCGTAAGTAATGAATATTATGAAAGTTTCAGCATATTTAAATAAATAGTATTAAAAGCATATATTTATTAACATATATCAATAGTTTATGGTAAATTTTTCATTATAAATCTCATGATAGTTTCATTTCTCATTCTTTTGCATTTCTATTGCGGTACATAAATTTTTTGGTATATATATTGTAGATTGCATCAGTTTTGCTGCGCAATTTATTCCTCGGTATGTTACTTGTAGTGTTATTAGAAATTCCATTATTTTTGTATTTTTTCTGCAATTGGTAGTATCTGATTAGGAAATTTATGTTTTATTTCAAGATATATATGAAGTTGGTAATATCAAGTGTTAAATAAACGTTGTTATTCAGGCAATAGCGTTAGCTTTATCCAGATAGATAAATGCATTTCTTAAATACTCAAGATATAAAGACACACTCGGATAGTAGATTCACTCACTTTACGTTTTTTAAGGGTTATATATATTCATTAAGGGCGTGTTCAAAACAACCGTTGACGGGTAGTCTTGGCGTAATTCGGATTCATACCAAGCATATCCATTTCTCAGGGCAATAATTTTCGTTATTTTTGCTAAACCATTTACGAAAATATAATTTTCCGAATGCTGAACTCTTATGCATGAAAAGACAGAAGTTAAGATATTTGTTTTGCAATTTGATGCAAAATTCTTATTATTAAAACACTGATGTATATGTTCTTAATTTAAAACTCTGCCAGTATATAACATTATATAACATTATTGTTTTATCACCATTTATAGATGTCGCTTGCTGCACAGCCTGCTGAATACATTTTACTTTCTAGCTATCTACAATTACATCATGTTTTTTCGGTATGAACAGGGGCGAAGTATTCATTACTTAGATACATTTAAAGATAATTAATTAAATTTTTCTGATTTTGATATCTATATTATATAGACAGGATTACTGATAAAAAATTTCAGAAAATTGTAAATGAAGAAGTAAATAGAAAAATTTCGTTCAGGTATTGTGAGATGCTAATATAAACTTCATACATTTTACTAGGGGGCTGTTGCCAAAGCAAAATCTTTACTATATATGTCTACGAGCTCTATGTATACAGTGTGTTGCTCAAAGTAAACTTCCTGCATTGTGAAGAGTACTACGTGTATGTCTTGATGCGTTCATGAGAAGCTTGTTCCCTCGTATACGCTCTGCCACTTCGAACAAAAATTGTCCGTAAACTGCAGCGTCTTGAGTTGTTTATATAGGTTCTTGAGCTGTTCTGTTATTTCCTGTCGAATCTGACGCTGACGCGGAGAGTCTTGTATCCTTCGTTTACTTGCTACTTCTTCTATTCATCGCGCATGGTCTGTTGACGTTCCACTTGCCTAATGGGCCTCCGTTTCCCTTCTGCTTCCCTTTCCGGAGCACGCAGTGTTTCTTGGTTTTCTGAATGTCTTTTGTGTTTTCTACTAGTTTCTGATACAGTTTGAGCACGCGAAGTTTCTTGAGTTGCTGCTTGTCTGCTGGAACTCCTATTCGTTTCTTCTTCAGTTTCTTGAATGAGTAAGCTGTCTTGTCACTATGCTTGCCTGCTGAGTTTCTAGTTGTGTCTTCATTCATTTTTGAAGCTCGCAAATTTTATTGTACTTGCCTGTTGAGTCTCCTAGTGTTTTTTACTTCATTTTTCTGTAGCTCGCTGTACCATTTGTGCTCTCTTCTTGCGTTCAGACATTTTAGTAAATTGGAAAAAAAATTTATTTAACTGTAGTAAAGTAACATTGCATCTAAAATACGTTAAATATCTACAGATGTTTAAACTTCTACTCAGAAAGTAAGTATACAATAAAAGAAATTAAATTTTTATAAATAAATTTAGAATAGCATAAAATGCATAGAAACATTTCATTATGAAGAAAATGTATTCATTCTTTCCAAGCAACCAGCGATTCGTAAATACATTTTTCTTGCCAACTCAGGAAACAAAGACCTTTGACCCTTCAGGTAATACATTGGAGGTTATGATTTAAATTTATTTCAATATAACAAATTTTCAAAATCTCAATAAAGGAATTAACGTAGCGATAGCATATCGTGTCACGTATCCAAAGGTGAAACATAAAAGTTGCCAAAAACAGCTATTCATTTAAAATACTGATATTAACGAAAGATTTTCGACATACAATGACGTTATATGGAATCACGTGCTTTCTTCAACTTCAGAATATGACCGTAAATAATAATAACAATAAGTTTCACGTTTGGCAATACTATTTATTTCATATTTTTTTTAACTTAAAAATATCTCTTAAACAAACTCTACGATTTGAAAGTGAGAACGGCCAACATTTTTCCAAGTAAAGCATTTTGATGTCCAGTGCGCTAGACTTCGGCTACTTGGAAAAATAAATACGAAAAATTACCGTTTTCCGAAATTTTATATAATATCTCGAGTGATAGTCGTAGGAAGATAACAATAGTCGGAAAGTTTTACCAAGAAGTTTTGAAATCCGGGGGTACCTCCTTCCAAACTCAAACTCCCCGTTCCGGAGATATGATGTTACGAATTAAAAAACAAGGAGGCAAAAATCCACAGATATTTATATTGTTGATTCCTGTGTACAATATTCAAATTCCTTCAAAACATTAAGCTTCATTTAAATAAAAGGAAATTAAATTCAGGCATTTTTATTACCTTTCAAGCTTTTATTGTATTTTTAAATATTCTTTTTGTCACATTTGCGCAAGTTTTCCTCGGCGTCATTAGGAGCCGTAGGTCGAAGACATTTAAGAATCATTGCTGTTAATAATGATCATATGATAAATTGCAATACATATTCGATTGTTTTGATGAGAATTTGAGTACAAATCTTTATACATCAGCTACTATGCCCCTTTATGTAACGACAAAGATTATTTTCGATGATTATCCGATGAGAATGATTCTTTACAATGATTATTCGATGACAATGATTATTCACAACGAATATTAAAAGCTGATAACTATGATTACTTAAATAGAATATGCATGTCATTCGATGACAGCGATTATTTCCAAAGAATCTTCGATCACGTCACTATTGTATATCGCTATACCCGTGGGGTTGGGGCCGGTTGTGAATTGTACTACGGCCCTGTAATTAAGCGTTTTAAATGACGTCAAATAGTCACTGATCCAGATATTTTTCTAGTAACTGCCGCGTATTGTGATCAAAACCGTTATTTAAATCTTCTAAATAAAATTTGGGATAATTCCTTTTACATCAGAGAATAAAGCAATTTGTAACACGAATTTCAACAAAACTACATGCATCGAATAACAAGAATTATATAAACGGAAGTATCAGTACAACAAATCGCTCTTTGCAGCTCCGCTTTAGTCCGACACTTGTTTTTCAGCTATCGTATCTACCCATTTGAAGATACCATGTGAAGAATACTTTTTTTAAGTGTGTAAATTAATTACATGTATGTTATGTATATATATGGAGATATTTTTTGAATTAAGAAAGCACCAACTTTTTTTAACGAAAACAACCGAGACATTACCTCCAGTCCAATTTAATTTTTCATCTAAATCATTTCTTAATTACAAAAGTTAATATTAATTTTCTTTGCAAAGGAGACTAGGTGTTGCTGGAAACAAATGAAATACCAAACATCATAAATTTATTGAAGTCAACAGCAGAAAACTGTTAAACAATTAATAGATCACTTCAATGAAATGTAATTGCATTTAAACGTATTAAATTGTTTTCAGCAGATGTAATAATCAGGAACATAGGAAGATCCGAAGAGATATTGTGCGTTTAAATACTTTTTTTGTTTTCGCTAATTTTTTTATACATTTCAGTTAACGTGTAAATCTGTGTTTTGAACGCATGGCCCGTTAAGTGAAGAAGTCTGTAGGAAGGCAATTTTTAATCCTGTGCGGAAATTGTCCAAATGAATGATCAGTCATCGACTCAGCATACGCAGCCATCAGGTTGAGATCCCAAATATTGATTAATTGAGCTCGACTGGAAATTTCATCAGCATGGTCAACGGAAGCCACCGTTTAAAAAATTTTCTTGTTCTTAAATATATGCTTATTCACTTTTGTAATATTACTAGATACTTATAATCACGGTTCCTTCACTTTCAATAATATATTTCATAAATTGTTGAAGTGCAGACACATACTTCATATTGTAGAAAAACGTTTCTCTGGAATTTTTGATGCAAATCCTGGTTATCTTTTCTAAGAAGGGAAAGTAAGAAAGTGTGCCATTTATAAAGCTTAAATTTTGCTAGATTTGCAGGTTTTTCGTGCTCGCATTTTACGTGCTTCTTAAGAATCTCTGGTAATAAAATGGGAACTTTCCATGACTTGTTGCCAATCTAATTGGAGAAAAAAATTTATTCTTTATAGGGATACTTGCGGGAGGTAACCGTCGAGCAATCTTCTTGTATCTGTCTCGTCCCATCCTGTTTGTTATTTTATTAAAACGTGTTTGGAAAATTTTTTCCTGATTGCATGGTTTGATTTGAGATGATAGATGTCAATCAGACCTTTTAATATGGCATCCTGAGCTGTTGGTGCCAGCAGCTTCATTTCCTATTATACCTGTATATCCTCATAATGGAATTTAGGCTAATAAGAGGAATATTCATTTCCATTTTTTTGTTTTTAAAAGATTTTGAATACGTAAAGATATTTTCTTCGTGGAACATTGAGTGTTTAAAAATCTTTGACAATCTGTAAAAATGCTCGCAAACTGTAACTTACTACTTTTGACAAAAAACGTATAAGTAATCATTTATTAAATTAATGAATTCAAACATATGAACATATATATTTAATAAAATAAAAATATTTCAGCGCAAATAATTATCGACGTATATTTGAAGAAGAAGAAGGAGAAGCAGGATTATACTTCAGCGATCAACTACTAGAAGAATTGGATCCCCAATGTTTAAGATTGCAATACGTGTCGGAAACGTAAGTCTTTTCGGAAAAAATAATAAAACAAAACATAATGTTTCAGGTCCAGTTTAATTATACCTTTAATAATTTTTTGACAAAAACGCTGGTCTGGAAAATAATACGTTTTCAGATTTATAATGCTTAATGTTTTTTTCATTCCTTCATTACAAAAATATATTATAAATGTTTAAGATGGAAAATCCTATTGTGAAGAATTCAAATTTATTGTCATACCTTTTGATTATGAGGAAACGTTATTGCATTAACTAATGAAATATCTAAACAGAAAGCTAATATACAAAATACACGTGTTTAAACGGCAAGTTTGTAAAATTTGTGAATGAGAAGTTGTTATGAAGTTAGTTGTTGAATGTCAAATAGTTGATATAATTAGAGTAACAAAGACAAAAAGGACTTTATGTTTATAAATAATAATATATATGTATGTAAAACAAATTACGTAAACACTGAAATCCATCCTATACTCTATTCCGAACAAATCTAATATAAATTGTTCTCTTCATCTGTTTCTGTTAGACTATATATTTCTAGATTTACAGAGATTTAGAATATTATTTAGCTCGAGTTTTGAGAATGTACTCATCAAACATAATAAAAATTTCCAGATTCCAACTTTTCATTGTAATTATTTTTTTAACATATAATATTAAATAATTTTGAATTAATAGAAAATTAAAAAATAAAAATTAATTAATTAAAATATATTTATGTAGATATATATATCCCCATCACATGATTTACATAAAGATGATGACCTAGCTAAGCGGGAATTTAAATTTCCTGAATCAAATATTTCTCTTACTAAGCCACAATGTTGTCGAACTATGCACATTTTTTTCTATCTCTGTCACCGCTGACACGACGTCGTGCTACTTTCTTCCTATTCCAACAATATGAGAAATATAAATATTCTAGAAATAGGTAGGTTTAGAATTTCAAATGAATTGGAGCCGCAAATATGAATTGAAATAAATCTGAATATTTTATCTTATTCATCTGCCAAATTTGCTCTGTATTATAGATCAATATGTGCGATCAGAATTCCTAACATTAATTCACACACACACACATTTACATATATATCTATATATATACGTTTATCGTATATATGTTATGGTGAAACGCCGAAATCTGGAGAATGTCGACTTTCACCGGTGAATGTCAACATTCACGTAGTCGCTTGTTGTATGTCCGAAATATTTTCCAAATACTCTTATTTCTGACTTACACCGGTAAATGTCAACATTCACCATCTACTAATGGTGAATGTTGAACACATAAGAATATTATATTTTCTCTGTAATTCGGTCACGAAAAAACGCACTTAAATTAAGAACTTAAGAATGTAAGAACTTAAAACACACTGTACATTCAAAATGCGAAAGGAAAATAATAGAAGTTTAAAACTTACAAAATTACGTGATTCAAATCTTATTTATTGCAAAAACTTAAACTCTTATGACACTTTCAATTGCACAAGAGGCCCTTGCTTTTACGACAGCATTTATTTGTGGAACACTTCCTTTTGCAATGACAGCGTGTACATATACTCCTCTCTTTTCAACCTACACCAGAACACATCCGTGAGTGTCGACATACACCGGTGAGGGTCCGAATGTACAAGAATGTAATGCAATATTCGATCTTTCACCGACGTATTTGGTGAATGTTGACATTCTCCGGTGAAAGTCGACATTCTCCAATTTCGGTCTTTCACGGTAACATATATATATATATATATATAAAGATTATATATATATATATATATATATATATATATGATTTTCCTTTTACAATTGAAATTTTATTCTTCATGATGATTTAACTCTAGTCCCCGTTAAAACATTATTAACATTTTGCTTTCAAATTACTTCAAAACATCTTTCGAAATATAACTTACCAGTATGGATTCACTCTTTTAAAATAATTCTACTTTAATTAAACTTAGGAGATAATATAATCAATTAATCAATATTGTTTAGGAAATAAATTATTATTAACTAACTTTGCAGCAATTGCGCAAGTAATTGTAACTTCTTTTCGCACTTAATGAATTTAAGATCATACAACATTGGATATGCTAAATAGCAGCTATTAGCGCTATTTATCGCTTGCCTAATGTACCCACTTTATATATTACCACCATTCTTCTTTCTTAATATTTTAATTTTTAAGTTTTATAAAGTTCTTATACAAAAACTTTACTGTATTGAAGGTTAGCAGCCTCCTTACTTTTATATCTTGCTAGTTTATCTGAAATTGAAATCATTTAATGTCATTCCACTAGATGAAAAACTTGAAAATTTAACGCCATGCCTGCTACAGATAAACCCAAAATACAATTTTTATGAAAAACATTTAACTGTATTTACATGATTACATGCGGCACTTGACATATAAAATATATAGGACAGACTAAAAACAATCTTAACTTTCGAATCAATAACCATAGAGCTTAAATCAAAACATTCAACGCACAAAAAATAGCATTAAAATAAGTACACCATCACAACTCAATACAGCAGAATTAGAGCACTTTAAACACCATGACTTCAACTCTATTCAACTTCAGATACTAGATATAATACCCAATCACAAAACACGAATTTTTCAGGAATCTCTCTATATACTAAAACAACGTTCACTTTATCCATATGGACTTAACACTTATATACATAGTCATAGAGATACTTCTAAGAAGTCTATTTTCAGCCAATTTAAGCACTACAGCAACAAAACGCAGAGAGGAATAAGAGGAAGCAAAATAAAAAATAATGCGAGATTTTTATCCACTTTGGATACATTTGCATTGAAAAAACAATTGAAATGTTTCTTTGACTCAGACAACTTTCCCAAGAAACCTCTCAACTGTTACACTCCTGTACTAATAAATTCCTTATCAAACTAAAAAAATTCATTCAATAAAGCTACGACGACACACAAATCATTAAAGACATGATTCTCGATTTTAGTTTTTTCGGACTCTCTAATAGTCTCACTCAACGCAAAATTTATTTTAAAGTCAATTTTCTACATCCGCAGTTTGACAATATTCATTTCTCAAGAATCATCAGAGATTGTAAAGATTACTTCCCCGCAGTTGATACATTAACTATGGTTGCATTTAAATATCAAAGGACCTTAAGCAACTTGCTGACTAACCACCATGAAATAGATGAAACAGCAGAATGACATTGTAAGACACCAATTTACAGCAATTACGTGGATTCTCATCACCAGCGCATAATTACTGGCAACCTGAATATCATACAGAACCATCAACTTAAAACACTAATGAGTTATGGTACAAAATTTAGACCAGTCAGAAACATGACTACAAATTTCTGTTACAAGACTTTCGAAAACAACATCAACAAAGTTATAGTTAAAGCAAGCTATCAACTGAATTTACCCATAGATACCTTATAAAAATGGAAAGCCAAAATTCTTCAACGCATATCCACCGAAATCAGTCACCTCAAGTTTAAAAGTACACTGAATTGGTCGCAACTTACATCAGATATTAAAAAATTAAAACAGCTCTTTACTATTACAAAAATAGTTAAACAACTAATAACTTTAGCATTATATGAAAACAATTCTACGCAGAAATTATTCATAAAGAACTTCTCAACGCGACTACTTATCAATTAGCCAACCTTACAGAAACATCTATAATAAACAGGTTTAAAACTTTTCATAAGAAACTCAATATTACTTTCAATGCAAACTACAACAGATTTACTAATCTTTATGCGATTCCCAAATTCCATAAAACACAATTAAAATTCAGATTTATTGCTAATGGAACTAATAAATTACAAGAAAAATGTAGACTATTATTTTTCAATTCAACTTAATAAAATCTGTAAATTTATTTTCAATGATTGTAACACTAATCATAACAATCCTGGATCATTCATAATAACACTCCTGTCATTAATACTATTCAAACCATTAACATCCAAAACATTAATTGCTATGACTTTGAAAACTTATATACCTCACTTCCTCTAGAAGAAATCTATACCAGTCTACTTGATCTAACTAAACTCTTCCCTGATATGCTCAATATCATGACTCTTGACAAATGGGAAACCTACCTAAAATGCACACTTTTTCATAACTACATCAAGTTTCAAAATCAAATTTTTAAACAAGTCAGAGGATTGCCAATGGGCTTACATTCCAGCACCTCGATCTGTAATATCTTTTTATTTGTCAAAGACTTTAACTTCGAAAAAAATCTACAACCACAAGAGTTAAATTACTACAAACACACCTACAGATATATTGATGACCTTATTACAATTAATAATTTTGATAAAATTGAACACTCCGAGATTTATCCGAATTGTCTTACACTTAATAAAACTAATAATTCACAAAATAGCATAGACTTTCTAGATCTTCAAATCATTAACTACAAAAAAATTTTACTTTTTGACAAAACAAGAAACTTCAATTTCAGTACTAACAAATTAATAAATTGGAACTCCAACATATCCAAAAAAGTAATTAACAATACTATAATTAATCAAATACAACGAATTAAAATTATATGGACAGATACAATAGATTTACAACGCGAAATTTTGCTCCTTATTAAAATTCTCAAAAATAATCTAATACCCATTCAATTTATCAACCATTGCCTTAAAAGAGCAGGCGTTAAATACTCACCCTAAATCATGTAACTGATAGGGATATGATAATTTGTTCCTAAACCTGAGAAGGCGGTATAAGTTGGATGACTATCAGTTGAAGGATTTGTATATAGTGTAATTACTCAATTGTATATATTGTAAAAACCTAATTGTCTTCAGACTCATGCTGTTACTATACTGTTACTAAAAAAATGGGCCTATTTCATGACTTTAGTCTGTCTAATAGCTCTTGGACAGTGAAAAATTCCTTTTTTCCTTTCTTAAATTCTTAATCATTGCGACACGACAATTAGCCAGAAATTAATTAATTTCCATTCACTAGTATTTTCAAAAAAATCTTAACAGACATTCTCCCTCAAATAAGAACTCCACAAAATACATCCCTCAAGAATTCCGAGTCCAACCCACTACCATAAATTACTTCACCCAAGTCTTACCGACTGATATTATTCAAAGCCCCCACTGCCGCTAAGAATTTTCGGACACCCAACACTTATGAGTCAGACATGAAGAGAATACTTTGCCAACTCCCCCACTAGAAAGAATGTAAGTTACTTAATACCTTTTCTGGCCTTTATATCTTCATGTACATTCACTGTTCTTATTATATATTATTTTTTACATTTTTTTATATTACTTTATATTGTCTTTGATTTGTTTTTACAAACTTTGCATTATTTATCTTATTTTGTAATCTTCTATGTTTATTTCAACTTTACTTTGAATTCGATTTCATAATAACAATTTCCAATGTTTAATTTTTACAAATAATATAGAACTCAAAAGCATAAACATGAAGGAGTCGGGGACGGTTACTCGGGTTATATCGGCTTTCTCTACAGATTTTGCTTTTTACTCCAAATTGAATTTCCAATGTTTAATTTTTAAAAATAATATAGAACTCAAATGCATAAACATGAAGGTGTCGGGGACGGTTACTCGGGTTATATCGAATTTCTCTACAGATTTTGCTTTTTACTCCAAATTGAATTGACTAAATTGCTTCATAAGAATAAGTTCTTTGAGTATAAGCATTGGATCATAATCCCTTCTATTCGCGGAGATATTTGGCCTGACTAGAATTGCCGGTTCGGCTTTAACTTATAACTCGAGTAAAGACGAAACACCTTCGTATTTACGTATTTTTATCAATTATTGTTCGTTGAATGGGAGTTGGTTTGTTCCCATTGAAAAGTCAATTAATTTCCGATCAATGACAATGATTACATGGTTTTAATTTTCCTTTTACAATTGAAATTTTATTCTTCATGATGATTTAACTCTAGTCCCCATTATTAACATTTTGCATTTTGCTAAACATTATTAACATTATTAACCAAAAACATTATTAACATTTTGCTTTCAAATTACTTCAAAACATATTTCGAAATATAACTTACCAGTATGGATTCAGTCTTTTAAAATAATTCTACTTTAATTAAACATAGGAGATAATATAATCAATTAATCAATATTGTTTAGGAAATAAATTATTATTAACTAACTTTGCAGCAATTGCGCAAGTAATTGTAACTTCTTTTCGCACTTAATGAATTTAAGATCATACAACATTGGATATGCTAAATAGCAGCTATTAGCGCTATTTATCGCTTGCCTAATGTACCCACTTTATATATTACCACCATTCTTCTTTCTTAATATTTTAATTTTTAAGTTTTATAAAGTTCTTATACAAAAACTTTACTGTATTGAAGGTTAGCAGCCTCCTTACTTTTATATCTTGCTAGTTTATCTGAAATTGAAATCATTTAATGTCATTCCACTAGATGAAAAACTTGAAAATTTAACGCCATGCCTGCTACAGATAAACCCAAAATACAATTTTTATGAAAAACATTTAACTGTATTTACATGATTACATGCGGCACTTGACATATAAAATATATAGGACAGACTAAAAACAATCTTAACTTTCGAATCAATAACCATAGAGCTTAAATCAAAACATTCAACGCACAAAAAATAGCATTAAAATAAGTACACCATCACAACTCAATACAGCAGAATTAGAGCACTTTAAACACCATGACTTCAACTCTATTCAACTTCAGATACTAGATATAATACCCAATCACAAAACACGAATTTTTCAGGAATCTCTCTATATACTAAAACAACGTTCACTTTATCCATATGGACTTAACACTTATATACATAGTCATAGAGATACTTCTAAGAAGTCTATTTTCAGCCAATTTAAGCACTACAGCAACAAAACGCAGAGAGGAATAAGAGGAAGCAAAATAAAAAATAATGCGAGATTTTTATCCACTTTGGATACATTTGCATTGAAAAAACAATTGAAATGTTTCTTTGACTCAGACAACTTTCCCAAGAAACCTCTCAACTGTTACACTCCTGTACTAATAAATTCCTTATCAAACTAAAAAAATTCATTCAATAAAGCTACGACGACACACAAATCATTAAAGACATGATTCTCGATTTTAGTTTTTTCGGACTCTCTAATAGTCTCACTCAACGCAAAATTTATTTTAAAGTCAATTTTCTACATCCGCAGTTTGACAATATTCATTTCTCAAGAATCATCAGAGATTGTAAAGATTACTTCCCCGCAGTTGATACATTAACTATGGTTGCATTTAAATATCAAAGGACCTTAAGCAACTTGCTGACTAACCACCATGAAATAGATGAAACAGCAGAATGACATTGTAAGACACCAATTTACAGCAATTACGTGGATTCTCATCACCAGCGCATAATTACTGGCAACCTGAATATCATACAGAACCATCAACTTAAAACACTAATGAGTTATGGTACAAAATTTAGACCAGTCAGAAACATGACTACAAATTTCTGTTACAAGACTTTCGAAAACAACATCAACAAAGTTATAGTTAAAGCAAGCTATCAACTGAATTTACCCATAGATACCTTATAAAAATGGAAAGCCAAAATTCTTCAACGCATATCCACCGAAATCAGTCACCTCAAGTTTAAAAGTACACTGAATTGGTCGCAACTTACATCAGATATTAAAAAATTAAAACAGCTCTTTACTATTACAAAAATAGTTAAACAACTAATAACTTTAGCATTATATGAAAACAATTCTACGCAGAAATTATTCATAAAGAACTTCTCAACGCGACTACTTATCAATTAGCCAACCTTACAGAAACATCTATAATAAACAGGTTTAAAACTTTTCATAAGAAACTCAATATTACTTTCAATGCAAACTACAACAGATTTACTAATCTTTATGCGATTCCCAAATTCCATAAAACACAATTAAAATTCAGATTTATTGCTAATGGAACTAATAAATTACAAGAAAAATGTAGACTATTATTTTTCAATTCAACTTAATAAAATCTGTAAATTTATTTTCAATGATTGTAACACTAATCATAACAATCCTGGATCATTCATAATAACACTCCTGTCATTAATACTATTCAAACCATTAACATCCAAAACATTAATTGCTATGACTTTGAAAACTTATATACCTCACTTCCTCTAGAAGAAATCTATACCAGTCTACTTGATCTAACTAAACTCTTCCCTGATATGCTCAATATCATGACTCTTGACAAATGGGAAACCTACCTAAAATGCACACTTTTTCATAACTACATCAAGTTTCAAAATCAAATTTTTAAACAAGTCAGAGGATTGCCAATGGGCTTACATTCCAGCACCTCGATCTGTAATATCTTTTTATTTGTCAAAGACTTTAACTTCGAAAAAAATCTACAACCACAAGAGTTAAATTACTACAAACACACCTACAGATATATTGATGACCTTATTACAATTAATAATTTTGATAAAATTGAACACTCCGAGATTTATCCGAATTGTCTTACACTTAATAAAACTAATAATTCACAAAATAGCATAGACTTTCTAGATCTTCAAATCATTAACTACAAAAAAATTTTACTTTTTGACAAAACAAGAAACTTCAATTTCAGTACTAACAAATTAATAAATTGGAACTCCAACATATCCAAAAAAGTAATTAACAATACTATAATTAATCAAATACAACGAATTAAAATTATATGGACAGATACAATAGATTTACAACGCGAAATTTTGCTCCTTATTAAAATTCTCAAAAATAATCTAATACCCATTCAATTTATCAACCATTGCCTTAAAAGAGCAGGCGTTAAATACTCACCCTAAATCATGTAACTGATAGGGATATGATAATTTGTTCCTAAACCTGAGAAGGCGGTATAAGTTGGATGACTATCAGTTGAAGGATTTGTATATAGTGTAATTACTCAATTGTATATATTGTAAAAACCTAATTGTCTTCAGACTCATGCTGTTACTATACTGTTACTAAAAAAATGGGCCTATTTCATGACTTTAGTCTGTCTAATAGCTCTTGGACAGTGAAAAATTCCTTTTTTCCTTTCTTAAATTCTTAATCATTGCGACACGACAATTAGCCAGAAATTAATTAATTTCCATTCACTAGTATTTTCAAAAAAATCTTAACAGACATTCTCCCTCAAATAAGAACTCCACATAATACATCCCTCAAGAATTCCGAGTCCAACCCACTACCATAAATTACTTCACCCAAGTCTTACCGACTGATATTATTCAAAGCCCCCACTGCCGCTAAGAATTTTCGGACACCCAACACTTATGAGTCAGACATGAAGAGAATACTTTGCCAACTCCCCCACTAGAAAGAATGTAAGTTACTTAATACCTTTTCTGGCCTTTATATCTTCATGTACATTCACTGTTCTTATTATATATTATTTTTTACATTTTTTTATATTACTTTATATTGTCTTTGATTTGTTTTTACAAACTTTGCATTATTTATCTTATTTTGTAATCTTCTATGTTTATTTCAACTTTACTTTGAATTCGATTTCATAATAACAATTTCCAATGTTTAATTTTTACAAATAATATAGAACTCAAAAGCATAAACATGAAGGAGTCGGGGACGGTTACTCGGGTTATATCGGCTTTCTCTACAGATTTTGCTTTTTACTCCAAATTGAATTTCCAATGTTTAATTTTTAAAAATAATATAGAACTCAAATGCATAAACATGAAGGTGTCGGGGACGGTTACTCGGGTTATATCGAATTTCTCTACAGATTTTGCTTTCTACTCCAAATTGAATTGACTAAATTGCTTCATAAGAATAAGTTCTTTGAGTATAAGCATTGGATCATAATCCCTTCTATTCGCGGAGATATTTGGCCTGACTAGAATTGCCGGTTCGGCTTTAACTTATAACTCGAGTAAAGACGAAACACCTTCGTATTTACGTATTTTTATCAATTATTGTTCGTTGAATGGGAGTTGGTTTGTTCCCATTGAAAAGTCAATTAATTTCCGATCAATGACAATGATTACATGGTTTTAATTTTCCTTTTACAATTGAAATTTTATTCTTCATGATGATTTAACTCTAGTCCCCATTATTAACATTTTGCATTTTGCTAAACATTATTAACATTATTAACCAAAAACATTATTAACATTTTGCTTTCAAATTACTTCAAAACATATTTCGAAATATAACTTACCAGTATGGATTCACTCTTTTAAAATAATTCTACTTTAATTAAACATAGGAGATAATATAATCAATTAATCAATATTGTTTAGGAAATAAATTATATATATATATAATCGTTTATTGCAATGCATGGTCGGAAACGCTTTCCTGGCGCTATAGTGACGAGAGACAACACAAGAAAAATAGGGTACGAACAGTGTAAAGATATTTCTTTATTATTCTTAGCGCAGCGAAAACTAAGAAATAAGAACAAAAACATTGGATTGTCATCAAAGAAAGTATTCGAAAGTTCCTTAGGAAAGTATCCTAAACATGGGTTTGGTAGGGGTAGTCCAGTGCATTGTTCAGCAAGATCACGAGACCTCACTTGCATTATCACTTCCGGTCGGGGTAATTCAACACATTCGTGCACGAAACCCCTGTTAGAAGTCCAACAGGAACTTGTGGCACATATCGTGGCAGCTGCTGGGAAAGTCCTGAGGATGCACAGTATTTTCCAGAACATCTTATGGTCGATGTGCGAGAGATGTGATACCTGCATCAGGGTGCAGGTCGTAATTTCGAACACCTTCTTTGAGGTCCATAAGTGTCTAATTTTGTTCCTATTTTTTAATTTCTCTTGTGCTAAGCATAATTGGTGTCCGTTCTTTCTTGTGTTTTGTGTTGTTTGTACCGGCCAGGAAAGTTGTTTCGGCCCTGTTTTGCCATTTCATTTTTCCTCGATGTCGTCTCTCTCATATATGTGCATAATTACTTATGACTCAAGTGTTGCTACTATATGATGAAATTTACAAACACGGTGTTTACAATACTACATATTCCCATCCGAAAATATCTTATTTTTTCCTCTTGCCCTTCAAATAAGAAATGTGTGTCCTTCATTGTAAAATCTCCTGGAACTTTAATACTTCTTTTTTCGAGGACAATGGAGAAAATATTTCAGTATAGGCAGCTGTCAATATTCAAACATTACATTGTGAAAGCCATTAAAGTGATTTCGGCCATTAGCCGAAACGCTCAGAAAGGCTTAATTCGCATAAGGATTTAGGAAATACATTTTGAAAAACTTAGCAAATTTTCCTTCAATAAATTTAATGGAACAGGCAAAAGAAATTACAGGGAACAATAAATATAGGAGAAAACAGATATTTCTTTTCCTAATTTGTTTTACTGTGTTTGATTTCTTTCTTTCTTCCTGTATAAATAATTAAAACTTAAAGAATGTAACTGAAGAATGAGAATAAAATTTTCAATTGAAAACAAATGGTGGCAAAACTCCTAGTGCTGCTCTGCTGGACGACGAAATAGACCAGCAATATTTTCCGAATTTGGAATAACAAGAGAAAATTTGAAACCTGTGCAGCCAGCGATGCAAAGGGATTCTTCTGAGAGAAAGATGACTTAAATGAGGAAACTCGGAGATAATGTAATGATGTGTAAGGTTACCTCTACTGGGATAATAATAAGAAAAGGTTAAAATACAAAATACGTAAGTAAATTATACAAAAATTGAAGAAATTTAAAATATCTAGCAAGCGTAAGAAATAGTAATTGATTCAAAACCTAAATGAATCTAAAGCTCTCAAACTTATACTCGTTTAAATACAGGTTTTTCTGATTCAGAAAGAACGTTACGTGTATATCTTCTAAGATGCTTTTTCCATCCTTTTTTTTTTTTTGTAGTTGTTTCATTTTTGATTTCAGTTTCCTTTTTTTCTCCTATTTTGCAATTTTCCCCATTGTTTCCCTCTGTTTTTAAGCCACCTGTTTATTATTACTATTATTATTATTACAACTTATGTAAAAATTAAGTAAGGAAAAGTAAGGCACTGAAACTTTGCAAATTATCACACTCTACGTGAGATTCATGGTGGTCGCTTATTGCATACAAATCACGCCAAATTCTTTAACTTCTCTGCTTGGCTTTAGGTCCTTATAACGAAAACAACCAATTCGCCCTTTGTAGAAAAATATTCTGTCAGGCAATAAATCTACGGGGAGATTTTTCCCTATGAAACTGAGCCCAAAGTGTTATATAGTATCTAAATATTAAAGTGTTGTACATGTTAAACGTGATCGTCGTTGCATTACTTTCACTTTTTTACTACTGAAATAAAGATATACTGATTATTTTGTAGATTGGAAAACCCTCCTTGTGATCATGAAAAGGAGCAAAAACTGGAAACCGAGAGAGAACTAGAAAAGAAGCGAGAACCGGAAAAAATGCAAGAACTGGAAAAGAAACAAGAACTGAATAAAAAGGAAGAACCGGAAAAGAAGGAGAAACTGCAAAAGAAGCAAGAACTGGAAAAGAAACAAGAACTGAATAAAAAGGAAGAACCGGAAAAGAAGGAGAAACTGGAAAAGAAGCAAGAACTGAAAAACAAGAAAAAACTGGAATTGACACAAAAACTAGAAAAGAAGCAAAAGCTGGAAAAGATACAAAAACTAGAAAAGAAGCAAGAACCGGAGAAGATACAAGAACTGGAAAAGAAGCAAGAACTGAAAACGAAGCAAGAGCAGGAAGCGAAGCAAAAAATGGAAAAGAAGCAAGAACTGAAAATGAAACAAGAGCAGAAAAAGAAGCAAAAACTGGAAAAGAAGGAAGAACTGAAAAACAAACAAAAACTGGAGAAGCAACAGAAACTAGAAAAGAAGCAAGAACTGAAAAAGAAGCAAACACTGGAATGGATTCAAAAACTAGAGAAGAAAGAAGAACTGAAAAACAAGAAAAAACTGGAAGAGATACAAAAACTAGAAAAGAAAGAAGAACTGAAAATGGAGAAACTACTAGAAGAGATGCAAAAACAAGTGAACAAAGAAGAACTGAAAAGGCAGAAGGAACTGGAAAAAATGCAAAAACTAAAAAACAAAGAAGAACTGAAAAAGCAGAAAAAGAAGCAAAAACTGGAAAAAAAGGAAGAACTGAAAAACAAACAAAAACTGGAGAAGCAACAGAAACTAGAAAAGAAGCAAGAACTGAAAAAGAAGCAAACACTGGAATGGATTCAAAAACTAGAAAAGAAAGAAGAACTGAAAAACAAAAAAAAACTGGAAGAGATACAAAAACTAGAAAAGAAAGAAGAACTGAAAATAGAGAAACAACTGGAAGAGATACAAAAACAAGTGAACAAAGAAGAACTGAAAAGGCAGAAGAAACTGGAAAAAATGCAAAAACTAAAAAACAAAGAAGAACTGAAAAAGAAGAAGAAACTGGAAAAAATGCAAAAAATGGAAAAGAAGCAAGAGCCGGAAAAGATGCCAGAACTGGAAAGATAGATGAGTCAGAAAAGACGCAATACCTGGAAAAGAAGCAAAAAACGGAAAATAATCCAAATCTGCAAAACCAGCAGGAACCGGAAAAGAACTGTCAAACCCGAAAAGGAAACCGGATGAACTGCGAAAAGAGCCAGAACTGGATAACGACTGTAGAACGATTGATTTAATGACCAAACGAAGCAAGACCCGAAAAAGAAAAATAGAACAAATAAATCATATACCACTGCAAATAATACCACTGCAAGCATTAAATATCAACGTCAAAAGAATAAACACCTTTCTTCAAGGAAGCTTTGCAATACACTGTCATAAGCCAGAAGGTATAGAAAAAATCAGCTATAACCTCATTGCCAAAACAGTTGCAAAAGATATAGTTAACGTAAAACTTCCGGAAGCCACAATACCAAAATGCACAATTCATAATACTCCAAAAAATTTCAACTCTGATGAACTGATTCAAATTATAGCCCAAGAAACATAATCAAATATTTCCCACCTAAGGCCTTTATTTAAACTGAATTATCAAAATAATATCGATAAATGGATCATAAAATGTCACGGTCAAACTTTCCAAAATTTTATGAGTAAAAAACAAATATATATTGGATGGCGCACCAATAAAATAACCGAGTTTATCGGTGTACGCAGATGTCAAGTCTGTCAGGATTTCTCTCATAAGACAAACCAACCAAAATGCTCATTCTACGGCGGAAAATATGTTTCTTGCTGTTATTCCCAAACTCCGTCCTGCATAATCTGTTGGATTAACAATAAAAAGTATGAAACAAAATTTGACTGTAAACATCCAGCTTTAGCTATTTCCTGGTCCACATATCAAACAAAAGTTAGACGAGTAAAATCCAATACATATTATCAACAATAATGCAAGATCCTGCAGACTATCTATAGACCCTTTCCATCAATAAAAAGAATAACAATGGCATCCGCTTTCTCAAAATAAATCTTCAAAGAGCAAAGACCGCCACCGACCAACTATGTCAGTATCAAGTAGATTATCTGGCAGATTTTATTATAAATCAAGAACATTATTGCATCACTGGCAAATTAGGAAGAAGTCCAAATAACTGGGCAATTATTCAACGTCATGCTTCAACGGGTGTTTTATCTCCTCGTACAGCCATATTCATTCCAAACAATAAATGGAATTCTACAATAATTATTAATACTCGAGATATAATCACAATTTCAATCAATACTAATGCATCTCAGCTTCTTATTACTAGTATCTATATATCTCCGTCAAAAATCCAAATCAAACCTTATCCATACTAAATGAAATCTTACAACAATAATAATAGTCCGCATGTTTTTTGTGGAGACTTTAACTCCCATAGTACTTAATGGGGATACTTACAAACCGATCAGAGGAGACCACAGAGGAGAAATACTTGAAGAATTTTTAAATGCAAACAATCTCATTCTACATAATCATTTTACTGACCGACCTACCTTTGATAATACCTACAATAATTATTGGACTGATCTTCTTATTTCTACAACACATCTTGATAATAAAATTAACAACAGATCAATACTAGATGAACATACCGAATCTTATAACAAATATATCTCTTTTGATATAACTGAATATACGTCATTTACTGCACTTACCAGATTTAAAATCAATAATAACAAAAAAAAAAAAAGAAATTTCAACAAAAGTTCAATCCAATTTCAAATGACTTTCTAAATGCTATTATTCTGTGTACAACCAAAACAGAACTTAATAATATTACCAAGGAACTTATCAGAAAGTTTCAAGATACCTACGAACGTACCTTCTTCAAAAGATCATCAATACCCATTATAAAAATCAACTGGTGTCGAAAGAACTCCGCTAAGTCAAACACAAAACACGAGCATTACGAAGAAAACTGAAATCATCGCAAACTAATGAAGAACGACTCAACCTACTTCAAAAATACAAAAAACGAAAAGCCCCATATAAAAAGCAAATAATGTCTGCAAAGCTTTAAGCATGGTGCAACTATTGTTCAAACAACCAGTATACGTATGGCTCATTGTACAAAATTGAAACCAACAAAATCTTCCACTCAACGCCACTTACAGTCACTAATAGGGGAAATAATGATAAAAATGTTACGAAGATCACTTTAGAAAACATTCTAGATGTTATTCTACCAAAAGAAAACATATATGATGATTTAACTGAACAAAGATTAATTCGTTGTAATCTACTTCCAAGAAAATGATAACACATTTACAGCCATGGAACTCAATCTATTTATTAAAAAACTCAATAACGAAAATGCTCCTGCACCAGATAGAATCTGCTATCAAATTATACATAAAAGTAATCCTAAGCTAATTCTAATCTGCAATAAATGTCTCCAACTTGGTATTTTTCAAGACTGCTATAAAACAAGACAAAACATACTCTTCCTCAAAAAGAACAAAGCTCATGAAAATCCTAATTCCTATCGGCCAATTAACCTTCTACCATCCCTTGGAGAAAATCTGAAAGTTGTATTATAGGAAGACTTGAATACCATTTTCACCATCATAAATTCATTAATGAAAATCAGTGTGGATTTAGGCAGCAAAAATCTACCATTCATGCAACCAGTGCAGTCCTAAACCAAATCCATGTTAATAAAATCAATAACCTACACTCCGCAATAATCAGCTTAGGTCTCAAATCAGCCTTTGATTCATTATGGCGGCCCTCAATTAAAGAAGCACTTAGAAATATTGAATGTACTTATAATATCTATTAAATTATCAATAATTTCCTTGATAATCGGCATAGTCTCATTTTATATAATAATTCTTTAATCAGAAGAAAACAAGTTCGTGGATGTTCACAAGGCGCATGTATAAGCGCAGAATTATGGAATATTACATTTAATAAAATTATAAAAAGTGCTTGGCTTCCTTTTGCTAAAATTACTGCTTTCGCCGATGATGTCGCATTTGTTATGAGTGGAAGGTCCCATTTAATCCTTCGAAGAAATTGTCAAGAAATAATAGCCATATTCCAGCAAGAATGCAAGAAAATTAAACTTGAAATTTCATCCTCCAAATCTAGAATCATGACAAATAATAAACCTGGACAAAATCTTACTAAGCAACTTTCTGTTAAAATAAATGGCGAAAAAAATCAAGCATACTAAATTCTTTTCTATTACTTTTAGATCTTCCCGTTGCTTCAAAAACTACCTTATATTCACCTAACTGATTTTCTCATCAATTCGTCGACACATTCTTTTGTGACTTTTAAAGGTCATAGATTTATTGTTAGGTAACAGAATTTCAAATTTAAAGGATGGTGGCAATTCATATCGGCCATCGGAAAGAAAATTTAATATCTCTTTGAATTGCTTAACTGTGTTGGTGTGAGCAAGTTCTAGTTTAACATCTTCGGTTGGGTCTGTTATGTCAATGGCATCTAAATTCCAGAGTTCGGTTACACAAGATTAGAGGAATGCAACGACACTATATTGTTGAACAAATTATTTTCCAGTAATGCTAGAATAGTAGCTGAAGTAGATTTTTCAGATAAGCTGTTTACTTTACCAATCACAGTGTATCCGAATTCAGTCGCCACTACAGACACACCCGAGTGCAGTTTCAGAGAGCTGCCAGCAATAATGTCCCCGATGGCATCTGCTCCTAAAAGTAATTCAATGTTATATTCCTTAGCTTGCAAATCAGACAAGGTGATATTTCTACCTTTTAATTTAGGGTATTGTGATCAACTATTTTTGGAACAGATTCGCATATTTTGTTATGAGTAAGTACTTCAAAGTTATGTTCATACGTTCCCTCAAAATTTCTTAAATTAACATCAAACACTAAATGGCAATTAGGACTTGTCTCTCTCTCCCCAAGAATGGTTTGTTTCTATTTGGGACGCAGTTGCAAAAACGTGATGACCCTTTCTGAAAGATAAGATTATGTGAACTACTGTCGAAAATCGTACGAACTGTAAGTTGTGTACCTTCGAAAACTATTTTTAAATCAAATGTTTGCAAATACACATTTTTATTAACAGTTAGCTGATTAGACAATGCATTACTTGAAAAAACAGTACTTTCAGTTTCATTTCGCTTTACAGTTTCGCTATTAGAGCACATATTGGTATAGTGAAATTTATACACATGTTAAACATTTTACTTTTTTTCTGAAGGCCTGTGAGCTATGTCCAACTCGTAGGCGGCGAAAATAGACAGGCGTTTGCACCAAAGGCTTTAGTTTATCTTCTAAACACATTTTGCGAGCAGAAAAACATTCGGCAGAATTGTGGGATTTCTAACAAAAAATACAACCTAAATTCCGCCTACCTGTATTGCCTTGGAAATTTACGAAGGCAGCAGCTGTAGAGCAATAGGGAACATCAGAATGTGGACGTGAATGAGCAGAAAGGGAAGCTCCCGACCCGGCTACGTGCGAGCTTAATCCTTTCCTCCCTTTGCACTTGGTTTCGAAGAAAGCACAAACGTTTATCCAAAGAGCGCGCACTATCTTGCTGGGACGAAGCATCATCCATTGAACAGTTTCTGGTAAGCAGGACTCAACAAGTGGCTCCAAAAATTCAGCAAACTCTTCCTTAGTTCTACCTTTGAGCTTTCGAGGGCCATGAGCTTGCTCTCAAGTAAATCATAAAGTTCAGCTAAATCTCATTTAATCCGACCAGCAGCATTTTTCGTTACTATGGAAAATGGATCCCGTACATAAATCTGAACCAAACCATCATTAAATCAAACCATCTTTAAAACTTTCGTTTTCAATCTTCTGAGCTATATCTGGGCGACTAATATCTGTAACCTAAATGCGATTTTATTCTAAATCTGCACCCTAAATACGACTGAGCTATTTCTGTACCCTAAACGCGACTTTCGTTTTGCTTTCAAAATTTTGGTATCCGTACTTAACGAAAAATAAAATCGCGGACTCTATGTTCTCGAGATTCAATATATTGCAACCCACTAGGTTACAAAGTGCACGTTACAGTTGAAATAATCGGAGCACGGATCATTCAATGTCGAGATGTTTTTCGATATTTCACACAAGTGGAAATGTTACATTACTCTAATTTATACATAGACATAAAAAGGGATTTCCCCGTTTTGTTCGCAGAAAAGAAAAAAAATGATAATAATGAAAACTAATCGAGTCACAAGCCTCTCTCCTTCTGTCGAATCCTCCGAGCAGATCATCCGTAATTATGGCAAAGCACACGAGAGCTATCTGCCTAAAGGGAGGGATGCCTTCGTGGAGGACTTTCTAAGGGAAACTGGCTCGTATGCACGTTACACATGGGGAAAACCACGAAAACGCCCATGCAGCCAGCCCGTTCGCGGGATTTGAACCTTTAAATTTGCATCCGAGTTTTTATTTTAAATTAACTTTACGAAACACTCGTTGAAGTAGCACTCGTTCATAGTAATCTCATTCCTAAATATTTTATTTCTAAATCTTTGCTTCTGTCAAATTTTTCCTATTCACCACTGCATCGATATTGAAGGTAGCTTTTCTTATTTGTTTCCGCTCGACCACAATGTTTAGTGACTGAATTTCACTGACAGTTTTAGTTGAAATGGGAAGGAATAAAAATAATGCTTTAAAACTGCAATACGAGAGGAGGAAACTGGAAAGTGTAATAGTACTAGCTATTTCACTTTGTAAGAAAATTTTATCCCGGAATAAAACTACATCAATTTTCTACACAATTCCTGCTCGCTCTGCCACTTAGAATTTTGCATAAAAAATTCAGGTTTGCTGAATTATGCAATAAATAACTGCACCGGGATCCTGAATTTGGGAATAGTAAAGCATTCTTAAAGAAATTTAGTAGGAGTTTCATCTGTAAATTCAATGTCAGCGAAAATGTCAAAAATACGCTAGTAAACGGAAGTAGGCCGTTTGCAACACATCTCCCAAGGAATCTTTCACTGTTTATTCGGCTTCCCTCTTTCATGTAATTTTATTCAGACTTATGTTCATCCCATCATCTCTAATCTACACAGTTTAATTTTTCAGCGTCAATAAGCAAGGAAGAACAAGCACGGAGTCTAAATCGTGGGAGTGGAGAGTTCAAAATTAAGCAACTTTTATAGCAATTTATTGTCTGCCTTCTTCCTTTTCGCCATCGACACAACAGCTGGTTCACTGGGTTACGTGCTCATTAGCCTTCTTAATCCCCGTAAATGGAACAATAAAAAACTGGAGCTTGGTGCAATGTCCTCCGGGAAAGAAAGTTTCGCAATAAAACGTTCAAATTGCTGAATTTTTTACTTCATGAAGCCGGTCTGGTTTACCCATATTTTTGAGAAAAATTTCCTTAGATAAGAATTTCGGAAGTTTCTTATAAGTTCACACATGTAACACTAAAAGGAACTACACTAAAAGGAGAAATGTCGGCACTCACCTTTCCAAAAAGTTCGGATATATGTTACATAAAATTAGTAATCACGGAAAAACATTTTCTCCACACCAAGACATTACAAAACCACCGCTTTACATCTAAGAAGCAATGCAGTTTCATTCAAAAAAGTAAAACAATTAAACTTAGAAACTAAATGTGTCCTGAGCAAGAAAGAGACAAACTTTTATACCGTATAGGCGGACGAGAAAACTGGTATGCAATAAGCGGGCAATACTTTCTATATATAGAGTACAAGATTTGTTTATTTAATATTAAAATACAATGCGTCTACGCTGTCTTCAGAAATTCCCTGTGTTGCCATCTACGGCTTTATATTCTTCGACTACAGATATTCACGGACACTTTACTTAAATTACCGTATTGGCTTTGGGGTGAGCATGGATATAATAACTATAAAAATATGCATTCTCAGAAATAAAAGCAATGCAATTGTAGAGCCATATACTAAGGCAAAAGTTTTGTTATTAACTGCAAAGGAAAATTAAATATTTATATTAAAATATCAAACGTGTGGATGTTGATGTAAACAGCGGCATAAAATCTTGTTTATAAAAACCTATAATATTGATAATTTCCTATAAAGGAACACTACTAATATAGTAGTGTCGTTTCGATGACATCGATTTATTGCATCATCATCTAGTTTCTGATAAAGTTCAGTTGAAGTGGAAAAATTAGAACACCATGAAATGAAAAAGAACAATGCCTGGTTTCCTATTTGTGAATTTCGATATGAGAAATGAAAATTAAATGTTAATTTTATCGGAGTCAGAGAAATGTTTAGCATTTTCTTAAATTCTTGACACTTCATTCGATCTTATCAAATCTATTTCAAAAAATTTTAATGAAATAATATAAGTTCCCATACAAAAGTTTTAAAAAAGATCATTAAAGGAAAAATAATTAAAAACATGCATTTTCGACTGGTAAGCAATCTCTTTCTTTCATGATTCGGCTTATTATGAAAAATGAAAACAAATTTAAACTATTTAACAGTACCTTAATAAACGTAAAAATTTAAAATATCGACTTAGTAGCCTAAACGATAAAATGAATTTAACAAATATTAATTCTCCTTTTCTACAAACATTTATAAAATAGCATCTCTGAAGGCTACTAATTTTTCCAAGAGCACTCGATACGTATAATTCTAATGTTGATCTTTGCAAGGCCCCTCTCTAAATGCGCTGTGGCTCTAAAAATATTTATTAAGTATTACGAAACCCATATTAATTTGGATATCAGACTTGCAAGTCAAGAAATACTCTTGTGAAACTGAAAGAGCCCTTTCCTGAAGAAACACTTTCATACCAAAAATCTTTTCGTATATTTCCGAAATTACTTAACTTATTGGTAAAATGTTTGCGAGTCGTTTGACACAAGGGACTGTTTAAATGATTAAATGCATTCTTGCACTGTTTACGAATTCTGCTTGTACAGATTGGATATTATACATACAACAATAGCTAATAACAGTTAATAAAGGAAATTTACCATTTCAAATATAAAAGTCAAAACATTCTCAACCTCGCCTGTAGCCTAATCACCTCCTCCGTAATTACACGTAATTTGGTGTCATCTCTTTTTGCGATTGAATCATTCTCTTTTTGCGATTGAATTCTCTACAATAGCTTTTTTTTTGCTAATTTTGCAGTTGTTTCGCATATTGTACTTATTACCCCAAAATGGACGTTTATCTTGAACGGGATATCAGTCTCGAAACGACAGTTTGATTCGAAACATTTAAATGCGCTGTATCAGTTTTCAGATTATTCCCACCAAATATTATCGCACTGTATTTTATTTAAAGGAATTCAATAAGAAGAATCTGCGTGGATGTATGTAGGTTTTCCGCACTGTGAAGAAACAACTGTTCCGATAACCATCAGATTTAGAGTAGCGCTGCCCTTCACCCCAGCAAGGCCCCATGGAAAGCCGAATTTGGAATTATTACCTATTTCATATTTTGTAAAACAAATTTTTTATTAACAAACCCAGCGAGCAGTGGCAACACTGTACCGAATAAAACATTTTTATTTCCAGCACGCGAGACCGTTCATCGGATATTCTAAATTTATGCTGCTGTGAAATATATTGTAATTTTGTAGTTGAATCCAATTTTAGGTGGTTTAAGGGGCAAAAAGTATCATATTTAATAAATAAAGTAAACGCACAGAGTGTTAATATTAAGAAGGCAAAATAAGTTTTTAAAGCCATCTTAGTAAGAAAACTGAGCGTTGAGGTGATTAGCTGAAAAACGACTGAATAGAAAAATGAAAAAAAAAAAAAAAAAAAAAAAAAAAAAAAAATATATATATATATATATATATATGCCACCAGTTAAGACTGCATCGCGATTTTTAAACGCATGTTTTTTTATTTTTTTTTTGCAATTTAAAAGTAAGGTATTTCTATTAAAAAAAATTAGCTAAATATTAAGCTAGCCCAAAGGCTGCAGAGAAATTATTAACGCGAAGTTCACTGAATCATATACGAGGAGGACAAGTACTATTGCCAAGAATATACAACAATAACGACAGACTGCTATCGTAGAATTCGAACTGGTAATGTGTCCTTCAGCAAGCCGTACACGTTCTAATCTAAAACCTCCCTTAATACTACCTTTTTCTACCTCATTTAAATACGCACGAACTAAGGTTTACATTTTGACAGGGAAGAGGTAAGAGAGAACTCACAGTAAAGATGCGTAACCATAAAATACCTGGTAAATTAAAATGAATAAATATTTTACAACTTTCATCTATTTTACCGAATCCCATGTCGACAAAGTGACTATATCTAACAGATTATGTTCTATCGTTTACAGATTAGGTCAAAAGTTTTCTTTGATGTAGAAAAAATTAGCTCTTGATTTAATGATTGACTTCAGTTTTTTCTTCTTTCCGAGAATCTGACAATTTCCATTTTCAGACAGCCATTTGGGTTCAGAATTACATTGGATTGCCCATGCCACCAGATCTGTAATAAAAGTTTCCCGGAAAATTACGTTTGTTTCAACGATATTATATCTTGCCAATTTATATACATCCAGCTTCATTTATTTCACGCTCTGATATAACTTCCGAGAAGTGAGTATCTAACTGCTACTGTTGATTTCATGATGACGTTTAGGTCATATTTTGAGCTTGCTTTATTTCATGCTCTAAAGCCAATATACCAAAATATGAAAATGATGGAAGATTTTTCATCACCCAGTCCAATTAAACCAGTTATTACATTTTCTGTAAATGGTTACAAAGAAGTTATCTTTCGATTCTTGTCCTTCATTCGCTCGTTGCTTTCTACATTTCTTTAACTCATACAGATATTAATTTAAAGTGACCGCAACATATATTAAAAAATCGAGCGCATACGTCAATGAATATTTTGAACGATACTTTTATATATTAACGTGTAATCTTAAAATATGGGCAGACAATGACCAATGTTTAGAAGAAAAAAATAAATGTAAAAGCCAGCCGTATTTACACGTAAATCATGTAAGAACCTGCCAAAAAGTACTAGCGGTATTTTTTAACAATGATCACTGTCAAAACCGTGAAAAACAACCTTATATTTAGCGTAGGTATAATGAAACACTCAATCGATTTCGAGGGCAGCTAAAGGTCCCTCCTCATCAGGAGAAAGAAATACATAGAAAGAAGAAAATAGGAATCACAGAAACACGTGGTGCTTATCAGCACTGCACGTCGTTATAACTAGATTTTTAATCAGAGTTGCACTGGCCGCCTACTTTTACTGAGCCAGGCTGTCTGATCAAGCATAAAGAAATATTAGCGAAGTTAAAATAGGGAGCGAGGGGCAAATGCACATTACGCTCAAAATCTGAACTTCAAATAATGGAAATCAACCACTGAACGGATTTTTATACCCTCTGGTAGTACCAAGTGCGAGGAGGTAACGCCATCTATCGGCAAAAATAATTGAATTAAGACAGTAGAATTTTAAAGGCATTAGGAAGGACTGGATTGGACTTCAAATCATTAACTAAACTTTCTAAATCTTTGTGAATGTGAAAAGCCTCAAGAAAATCCAATTCGCCTATGGAAGAAGCCTTTTGGATGATTTTTGCAGACCCAAAATCAAAATTATGGTTAAAAGTCCAGCTATGATACGCTATTGAAGACTTGTTAATTTCCCCTTTTTTGACATAAGATTCATGTTCCTTGATACGAAACTTCAACGCTCTTTTTGTTTGGCCAATATATCTTAAACCACACTGACATGATATACTATAAATTCCCCAAGAATTCAAGACAGAAACGCAATCTTTTAGAATCGAAGGGTGAATTTTATTAATAGGGGAGAAACCGACTTGAAAATTGAATTTCTGGAGAATCCGTGCAATTTTATAGCTAACAGAAGGATAAAATGGAAGCACGACAAGGTCATTGATATTATTTCTAACAGTGGAATGTCTTCTTTGATGGGAATCTGAAAATTTTTTTTGACGGCTTTATCAATAATCACGGGAGAAAATCCACGGTCAATCGCAACTGCTCTCAAATAATTAAGTTCATTGGTAAGCAAAGATTCAGAGGAACAAACTTTTAGCGCGCGGAAAACATAATAGTAAAAAGAAGCCATTTTTTGCTTAACAGGGTGGCATGACTTGGCATGGGGTGGTAAACAAACTGCAAAGGGTTTACGGTACACAGTGGTGCTAAAATCGGTTTCATTGCGGATTATAAGAATATCGAGGAAGGGGAGGGAATTGTTGGATTCAATTTCAAGAGTGAATTGGATGGCTGGATCAATTGAATTCATAATAGATAGAATCTCGGATAAATCCTCTTTATAACCGTCAAAAAGTGCGAAAGTGTCGTCAACATACCGAATCCAAAGACGAAAAGATAATTTATCAAATAATTTCATCTCAAAATAGTGCATATAAATGTCAGCAAGTACCGGACTGAGAGGATTACCCATAGCCAATCCTTCAACTTGACGAAAATATGCATTTTGGAAAACAAAGTGGGTTTGACTTAGAGAAACTTTAGTAAGCGAAACCAACTCATTAATTTCAGTATGTGTGAAGTGAAATTCCCGAAGCCTAGTTTCAAGACAATTTAGTGCTCCTTCGACCGGAACATTAGTAAACAATGATTTGACATCAAATGAAACCATAATGGAACGAAGTGGGGAAATATTTTTAAGTTTATCAATGACTTCAACAGAATTTTTTACAGTGTGAATATTGTTATCAAGTAGAGGAGAAAATCTGGAAACTAAATATTTGGCCAAAGGATATGAAGCAGTACCTATGTTGGAAACAATTGGTCGAAAAGGAATACCGGTTTTGTGGACTTTTGGAAGAGCATAAAGTCTAGCGCAATTAGTAATAGGCGGAATAAGTGATTTCTTCAACTGAGTTGGCAGAATGTGGGAAGATTTAATAGTACTTTTTACTTTCATGAGGTCCGAAGTTGAAGGATCTTTAGGGATCGAGCAGTATGGGCCTTCATTTATCAATTTAGAGACTCCAGTAATATATGTGTGTTTGTCCATAACAACGATCTGTCCGCCCTTATCAGCTTTAGAGATAATGATATTAGTATCAGAATTAATTTCACGTAAGATCTCATTTTCCTTTTTGCTAAGATTAGAACCCAAAGATTTATTGTTAAAATTAACGTTATGAGTAATTAGGTGGCGGATTGTATCCTTCTGCGTTTCCGAAATTTTGGAGAATTTAAAGGCTTTCTCTATAGGGGCGATGATTTGAGGAATTGAAGGTTTAGATGTCTTTGAAAAGTTGAAATTATATTTTAATACTTTTAACTGATCCTCCGAAAGATTCCTATTGGAGATATTAACGATGGAGTTAACGTTTACAGTGGGAAGATCAGCTAGATAATTGGGACTATCCGACTGGTGTGTGAGTTTTTGGAATTTAGAAATGAGCACATTTTTATGCCGTTGACAAACGGTATCGGTTCTAGACCAGGATGTATGTTCAAATGAGGAAAAATTTTCAGTGGAATTAGCAATTTTTAAATGGAGGTAATATAATTCAAATTCAATTTTAGATAAACGTTTGCGTGTGTCCCTTATAATGTGACGAAGAAGTGCCAATTTGAATTTATGCAAAATTTTTGAAACGTGAACGGAAGCTTTAAGGCTACATTTCACATGTATAAATTTGGGAATGAAATTTTGATGTTTGCATTTAAGTAGAAACTGTAGATGATTCAAGAATTTCGTACGCTTAAGGCGTAACTTACAAAATCGGTTCCTGTCAGTGGACATATTGTGAAAAGGGCACAAGCAAGAAACAAGTGAACAAAAGAAATGTAATTCCGAAAGTCCAAACAAGTAATTACTTATAACATGAAAAAAACACCAATAAATAATGAAGACAATTTTCATCAACAAATGACAAAAACATTCCAAAAGGAGAGAAACATCCAATACTGAAAAACCAATAGCCACGTGGAAAGAAGCAACGAAAGTCAAAATCGTGCACGTGGTAAACCGAAAAAATATAGAATTACCTCGAAAATGCCGGTTGATAGCATAAACCAAATCCGAAAAAATGATGGCCACGTGGAAAGAAGTAAATAAAATGGTGCACGTGGTAAAACAATAAACAGTAAAATATTCTCGAAAATGCCGGTTGATAGCACAAACTAGACTAGAAGAGAAACACGCTAATGTGACAATCAAAACCGTGAAAAACAACCTTATATTTAGCGTAGGTATAATGAAACACTCAATCGATTTCGAGGGCAGCTAAAGGTCCCTCCTCATCAGGAGAAAGAAATACATAGAAAGAAGAAAATAGGAATCACAGAAACACGTGGTGCTTATCAGCACTGCACGTCGTTATAACTAGATTTTTAATCAGAGTTGCACTGGCCGCCTACTTTTACTGAGCCAGGCTGTCTGATCAAGCATAAAGAAATATTAGCGAAGTTAAAATAGGGAGCGAGGGGCAAATGCACATTACGCTCAAAATCTGAACTTCAAATAATGGAAATCAACCACTGAACGGATTTTTATACCCTCTGGTAGTACCAAGTGCGAGGAGGTAACGCCATCTATCGGCAAAAATAATTGAATTAAGACAGTAGAATTTTAAAGGCATTAGGAAGGACTGGATTGGACTTCAAATCATTAACTAAACTTTCTAAATCTTTGTGAATGTGAAAAGCCTCAAGAAAATCCAATTCGCCTATGGAAGAAGCCTTTTGGATGATTTTTGCAGACCCAAAATCAAAATTATGGTTAAAAGTCCAGCTATGATACGCTATTGAAGACTTGTTAATTTCCCCTTATTTGACATAAGATTCATGTTCCTTGATACGAAACTTCAACGCTCTTTTTGTTTGGCCAATATATCTTAAACCACACTGACATGATATACTATAAATTCCCCAAGAATTCAAGACAGAAACGCAATCTTTTAGAATCGAAGGGTGAATTTTATTAATAGGGGAGAAACCGACTTGAAAATTGAATTTCTGGAGAATCCGTGCAATTTTATAGCTAACAGAAGGATAAAATGGAAGCACGACAAGGTCATTGATATTATTTCTAACAGTGGAATGTCTTCTTTGATGGGAATCTGAAAATTTTTTGACGGCTTTATCAATAATCACGGGAGAAAATCCACGGTCAATCGCAACTGCTCTCAAATAATTAAGTTCATTGGTAAGCAAAGATTCAGAGGAACAAACTTTTAGCGCGCGGAAAACATAATAGTAAAAAGAAGCCATTTTTTGCTTAACAGGGTGGCATGACTTGGCATGGGGTGGTAAACAAACTGCAAAGGGTTTACGGTACACAGTGGTGCTAAAATCGGTTTCATTGCGGATTATAAGAATATCGAGGAAGGGGAGGGAATTGTTGGATTCAATTTCAAGAGTGAATTGGATGGCTGGATCAATTGAATTCATAATAGATAGAATCTCGGATAAATCCTCTTTATAACCGTCAAAAAGTGCGAAAGTGTCGTCAACATACCGAATCCAAAGACGAAAAGATAATTTATCAAATAATTTCATCTCAAAATAGTGCATATAAATGTCAGCAAGTACCGGACTGAGAGGATTACCCATAGCCAATCCTTCAACTTGACGAAAATATGCATTTTGGAAAACAAAGTGGGTTTGACTTAGAGAAACTTTAGTAAGCGAAACCAACTCATTAATTTCAGTATGTGTGAAGTGAAATTCCCGAAGCCTAGTTTCAAGACAATTTAGTGCTCCTTCGACCGGAACATTAGTAAACAATGATTTGACATCAAATGAAACCATAATGGAACGAAGTGGGGAAATATTTTTAAGTTTATCAATGACTTCAACAGAATTTTTTACAGTGTGAATATTGTTATCAAGTAGAGGAGAAAATCTGGAAACTAAATATTTGGCCAAAGGATATGAAGCAGTACCTATGTTGGAAACAATTGGTCGAAAAGGAATACCGGTTTTGTGGACTTTTGGAAGAGCATAAAGTCTAGCGCAATTAGTAATAGGCGGAATAAGTGATTTCTTCAACTGAGTTGGCAGAATGTGGGAAGATTTAATAGTACTTTTTACTTTCATGAGGTCCGAAGTTGAAGGATCTTTAGGGATCGAGCAGTATGGGCCTTCATTTATCAATTTAGAGACTCCAGTAATATATGTGTGTTTGTCCATAACAACGATCTGTCCGCCCTTATCAGCTTTAGAGATAATGATATTAGTATCAGAATTAATTTCACGTAAGATCTCATTTTCCTTTTTGCTAAGATTAGAACCCAAAGATTTATTGTTAAAATTAACGTTATGAGTAATTAATTTTTCATGTTATAAGTAATTACTTGTTTGGACTTTCGGAATTACATTTCTTTTGTTCACTTGTTTCTTGCTTGTGCCCTTTTCACAATATGTCCACTGACAGGAACCGATTTTGTAAGTTACGCCTTAAGCGTACGAAATTCTTGAATCATCTACAGTTTCTACTTAAATGCAAACATCAAAATTTCATTCCCAAATTTATACATGTGAAATGTAGCCTTAAAGCTTCCGTTCACGTTTAAAAAATTTTGCATAAATTCAAATTGGCACTTCTTCGTCACATTATAAGGGACACACGCAAACGTTTATCTAAAATTGAATTTGAATTATATTACCTCCATTTAAAAATTGCTAATTCCACTGAAAATTTTTCCTCATTTGAACATACATCCTGGTCTAGAACCGATACCGTTTGTCAACGGCATAAAAATGTGCTCATTTCTAAATTCCAAAAACTCACACACCAGTCGGATAGTCCCAATTATCTAGCTGATCTTCCCACTGTAAACGTTAACTCCATCGTTAATATCTCCAATAGGAATCTTTCGGAGGATCAGTTAAAAGTATTAAAATATAATTTCAACTTTTCAAAGACATCTAAACCTTCAATTCCTCAAATCATCGCCCCTATAGAGAAAGCCTTTAAATTCTCCAAAATTTCGGAAACGCAGAAGGATACAATCTGCCACCTAATTACTCATAACGTTAATTTTAACAATAAATCTTTGGGTTCTAATCTTAGCAAAAAGGAAAATGAGATCTTACGTGAAATTAATTCTGATACTAATATCATTATCTCTAAAGCTGATAAGGGCGGACAGATCGTTGTTATGGACAAACACACATATATTACTGGAGTCTCTAAATTGATAAATGAAGGCCCATACTGCTCGATCCCTAAAGATCCTTCAACTTCGGACCTCATGAAAGTAAAAAGTACTATTAAATCTTCCCACATTCTGCCAACTCAGTTGAAGAAATCACTTATTCCGCCTATTACTAATTGCGCTAGACTTTATGCTCTTCCAAAAGTCCACAAAACCGGTATTCCTTTTCGACCAATTGTTTCCAACATAGGTACTGCTTCATATCCTTTGGCCAAATATTTAGTTTCCAGATTTTCTCCTCTACTTGATAACAATATTCACACTGTAAAAAATTCTGTTGAAGTCATTGATAAACTTAAAAATATTTCCCCACTTCGTTCCATTATGGTTTCATTTGATGTCAAATCATTGTTTACTAATGTTCCGGTCGAAGGAGCACTAAATTGTCTTGAAACTAGGCTTCGGGAATTTCACTTCACACATACTGAAATTAATGAGTTGGTTTCGCTTACTAAAGTTTCTCTAAGTCAAACCCACTTTGTTTTCCAAAATGCATATTTTCGTCAAGTTGAAGGATTGGCTATGGGTAATCCTCTCAGTCCGGTACTTGCTGACATTTATATGCACTATTTTGAGATGAAATTATTTGATAAATTATCTTTTCGTCTTTGGATTCGGTATGTTGACGACACTTTCGCACTTTTTGACGGTTATAAAGAGGATTTATCCGAGATTCTATCTATTATGAATTCAATTGATCCAGCCATCCAATTCACTCTTGAAATTGAATCCAACAATTCCCTCCCCTTCCTCGATATTCTTATAATCCGCAATGAAACCGATTTTAGCACCACTGTGTACCGTAAACCCTTTGCAGTTTGTTTACCACCCCATGCCAAGTCATGCCACCCTGTTAAGCAAAAAATGGCTTCTTTTTACTATTATGTTTTCCGCGCGCTAAAAGTTTGTTCCTCTGAATCTTTGCTTACCAATGAACTTAATTATTTGAGAGCAGTTGCGATTGACCGTGGATTTTCTCCCGTGATTATTGATAAAGCCGTCAAAAAATTTTCAGATTCCCATCAAAGAAGACATTCCACTGTTAGAAATAATATCAATGACCTTGTCGTGCTTCCATTTTATCCTTCTGTTAGCTATAAAATTGCACGGATTCTCCAGAAATTCAATTTTCAAGTCGGTTTCTCCCCTATTAATAAAATTCACCCTTCGATTCTAAAAGATTGCGTTTCTGTCTTGAATTCTTGGGGAATTTATAGTATATCATGTCAGTGTGGTTTAAGATATATTGGCCAAACAAAAAGAGCGTTGAAGTTTCGTATCAAGGAACATGAATCTTATGTCAAAAAAGGGGAAATTAACAAGTCTTCAATAGCGTATCATAGCTGGACTTTTAACCATAATTTTGATTTTGGGTCTGCAAAAATCATCCAAAAGGCTTCTTCCATAGGCGAATTGGATTTTCTTGAGGCTTTTCACATTCACAAAGATTTAGAAAGTTTAGTTAATGATTTGAAGTCCAATCCAGTCCTTCCTAATGCCTTTAAAATTCTACTGTCTTAATTCAATTATTTTTGCCGATAGATGGCGTTACCTCCTCGCACTTGGTACTACCAGAGGGTATAAAAATCCGTTCAGTGGTTGATTTCCATTATTTGAAGTTCAGATTTTGAGCGTAATGTGCATTTGCCCCTCGCTCCCTATTTTAACTTCGCTAATATTTCTTTATGCTTGATCAGACAGCCTGGCTCAGTAAAAGTAGGCGGCCAGTGCAACTCTGATTAAAAATCTAGTTATAACGACGTGCAGTGCTGATAAGCACCACGTGTTTCTGTGATTCCTATTTTCTTCTTTCTATGTATTTCTTTCTCCTGATGAGGAGGGACCTTTAGCTGCCCTCGAAATCGATTGAGTGTTTCGTTATACCTACGCTAAATATAAGGTTGTTTTTCACGGTTTTGATTGTCACATTAGCGTGTTTCTCTTCTAGTCTAGTTTGTGCTATCAACCGGCATTTTCGAGAATATTTTACTGTTTATTGTTTTACCACGTGCACCATTTTATTTACTTCTTTCCACGTGGCCATCATTTTTTCGGATTTGGTTTATGCTATCAACCGGCATTTTCGAGGTAATTCTATATTTTTTCGGTTTACCACGTGCACGATTTTGACTTTCGTTGCTTCTTTCCACGTGGCTATTGGTTTTTCAGTATTGGATGTTTCTCTCCTTTTGGAATGTTTTTGTCATTTGTTGATGAAAATTGTCTTCATTATTTATTGGTGTTTTTTTCATGTTATAAGTAATTACTTGTTTGGACTTTCGGAATTACATTTCTTTTGTTCACTTGTTTCTTGCTTGTGCCCTTTTCACAATATGTCCACTGACAGGAACCGATTTTGTAAGTTACGCCTTAAGCGTACGAAATTCTTGAATCATCTACAGTTTCTACTTAAATGCAAACATCAAAATTTCATTCCCAAATTTATACATGTGAAATGTAGCCTTAAAGCTTCCGTTCACGTTTAAAAAATTTTGCATAAATTCAAATTGGCACTTCTTCGTCACATTATAAGGGACACACGCAAACGTTTATCTAAAATTGAATTTGAATTATATTACCTCCATTTAAAAATTGCTAATTCCACTGAAAATTTTTCCTCATTTGAACATACATCCTGGTCTAGAACCGATACCGTTTGTCAACGGCATAAAAATGTGCTCATTTCTAAATTCCAAAAACTCACACACCAGTCGGATAGTCCCAATTATCTAGCTGATCTTCCCACTGTAAACGTTAACTCCATCGTTAATATCTCCAATAGGAATCTTTCGGAGGATCAGTTAAAAGTATTAAAATATAATTTCAACTTTTCAAAGACATCTAAACCTTCAATTCCTCAAATCATCGCCCCTATAGAGAAAGCCTTTAAATTCTCCAAAATTTCGGAAACGCAGAAGGATACAATCCGCCACCTAATTACTCATAACGTTAATTTTAACAATAAATCTTTGGGTTCTAATCTTAGCAAAAAGGAAAATGAGATCTTACGTGAAATTAATTCTGATACTAATATCATTATCTCTAAAGCTGATAAGGGCGGACAGATCGTTGTTATGGACAAACACACATATATTACTGGAGTCTCTAAATTGATAAATGAAGGCCCATACTGCTCGATCCCTAAAGATCCTTCAACTTCGGACCTCATGAAAGTAAAAAGTACTATTAAATCTTCCCACATTCTGCCAACTCAGTTGAAGAAATCACTTATTCCGCCTATTACTAATTGCGCTAGACTTTATGCTCTTCCAAAAGTCCACAAAACCGGTATTCCTTTTCGACCAATTGTTTCCAACATAGGTACTGCTTCATATCCTTTGGCCAAATATTTAGTTTCCAGATTTTCTCCTCTACTTGATAACAATATTCACACTGTAAAAAATTCTGTTGAAGTCATTGATAAACTTAAAAATATTTCCCCACTTCGTTCCATTATGGTTTCATTTGATGTCAAATCATTGTTTACTAATGTTCCGGTCGAAGGAGCACTAAATTGTCTTGAAACTAGGCTTCGGGAATTTCACTTCACACATACTGAAATTAATGAGTTGGTTTCGCTTACTAAAGTTTCTCTAAGTCAAACCCACTTTGTTTTCCAAAATGCATATTTTCGTCAAGTTGAAGGATTGGCTATGGGTAATCCTCTCAGTCCGGTACTTGCTGACATTTATATGCACTATTTTGAGATGAAATTATTTGATAAATTATCTTTTCGTCTTTGGATTCGGTATGTTGACGACACTTTCGCACTTTTTGACGGTTATAAAGAGGATTTATCCGAGATTCTATCTATTATGAATTCAATTGATCCAGCCATCCAATTCACTCTTGAAATTGAATCCAACAATTCCCTCCCCTTCCTCGATATTCTTATAATCCGCAATGAAACCGATTTTAGCACCACTGTGTACCGTAAACCCTTTGCAGTTTGTTTACCACCCCATGCCAAGTCATGCCACCCTGTTAAGCAAAAAATGGCTTCTTTTTACTATTATGTTTTCCGCGCGCTAAAAGTTTGTTCCTCTGAATCTTTGCTTACCAATGAACTTAATTATTTGAGAGCAGTTGCGATTGACCGTGGATTTTCTCCCGTGATTATTGATAAAGCCGTCAAAAAAATTTTCAGATTCCCATCAAAGAAGACATTCCACTGTTAGAAATAATATCAATGACCTTGTCGTGCTTCCATTTTATCCTTCTGTTAGCTATAAAATTGCACGGATTCTCCAGAAATTCAATTTTCAAGTCGGTTTCTCCCCTATTAATAAAATTCACCCTTCGATTCTAAAAGATTGCGTTTCTGTCTTGAATTCTTGGGGAATTTATAGTATATCATGTCAGTGTGGTTTAAGATATATTGGCCAAACAAAAAGAGCGTTGAAGTTTCGTATCAAGGAACATGAATCTTATGTCAAAAAAGGGGAAATTAACAAGTCTTCAATAGCGTATCATAGCTGGACTTTTAACCATAATTTTGATTTTGGGTCTGCAAAAATCATCCAAAAGGCTTCTTCCATAGGCGAATTGGATTTTCTTGAGGCTTTTCACATTCACAAAGATTTAGAAAGTTTAGTTAATGATTTGAAGTCCAATCCAGTCCTTCCTAATGCCTTTAAAATTCTACTGTCTTAATTCAATTATTTTTGCCGATAGATGGCGTTACCTCCTCGCACTTGGTACTACCAGAGGGTATAAAAATCCGTTCAGTGGTTGATTTCCATTATTTGAAGTTCAGATTTTGAGCGTAATGTGCATTTGCCCCTCGCTCCCTATTTTAACTTCGCTAATATTTCTTTATGCTTGATCAGACAGCCTGGCTCAGTAAAAGTAGGCGGCCAGTGCAACTCTGATTAAAAATCTAGTTATAACGACGTGCAGTGCTGATAAGCACAACGTGTTTCTGTGATTCCTATTTTCTTCTTTCTATGTATTTCTTTCTCCTGATGAGGAGGGACCTTTAGCTGCCCTCGAAATCGATTGAGTGTTTCATTATACCTACGCTAAATATAAGGTTGTTTTTCACGGTTTTGATTGTCACATTAGCGTGTTTCTCTTCTAGTCTAATGATCACTGTCTTTTCCACGCCGTTGTGGAAGGTACGGCGGTTTCAGAGCCAAACATTAAAACAGTTTTCGAGTTTTAGTGAATATTTAGTTGTCATGCAATTACTAAAACCGTTAGGTTTGTTAGGTAAACATTTAAATTTTCTTTCTTTGCAGTCAAAGTGAAATGGGCCAAATGTTATGCATACAGTTTTATTCTCTTATTAAGTTGCTTGCCATTGACATTAGCGGAATGATTGCTGAGGATATGTTTTGGATGCCAAGTTCTTGCTATTGCAAATCGAGCCCTTCAAATACGCCATGGAAACATTTCATTGCAATGGACATCTAAGTGTAAACAAGCCAACCACTGTACTGTTTCGAAAACTCGTTTTACAATTTGTGTTTGCAGGCTCTCAGTAATGTATTGTTGCGTGCGTACGAGTTCGTTATGAAATGAATGCACAAGTCCGATGAAAAATGAACAAAAATTTATTATTATCACAACAAAAATGCTTACATTTTCTCAAATTATCATTCAGTATTACAATATCTCACAGTAGTTATCTTTTAACTACTCAAATGTCCAGTAGAACGTAATTCAAAACAGCTAAAGAACGCTAATCCGCGAATTCGCTACAATCAACAAGAGTAGTTTTCTAAACAACAACAAACTTAGCAACTACTGCGAACTGAGATGTTTGCCTCCTTTTATAAGATTTTAAAATCACGCGCTAGAATTTTCCAGTACTTTCTCGAAATCAAAAAGAGATATTTATTTATTTAATGCACGCGCTCTTGTATTTTCAATTTTCCTGCTTAGCTTTCTTTTAATATTCGTCACGCGCTGCACTGCGCGAGAAATAAAACCATTTAATTTATAATTGAACTAACATTAGCTTTTTAAATACCAAATTCGTAACACTGCCCCCTTCCCAAGGACTGCACGTCCCGGGCAGTACAATCCCTGAACAGGAAGCTAAACTTACAACTGTGGCATACATGCATTAATAAGCATTACATTACAATAATGAACAACATGAACAATAAATGCAATAAATAAAACAAATCAAATGCTATCAAATACAAATCAAATACTAAATGCAAATCAAATACTAAATACAAATCAAATCAAATATACATTTAAAAACAAAAAGGACCATGGTCTTATACTACTTACAATTATTTACATTACGTACTATGGCCATAGTAATGAGCTAACCTGTCGTAATGAACGACTTTAGAGTTCGAAGGTTTTTTAGGTTTAGAGTTCGAAGACTTACGAATCCGAACCACGATGTCATTCAGCCTATTTAGGACTGTGTACGGGCCATCCCAAGGTGACTGTAATTTCGGACAAAGTCCTTTCCGTCGAGTCGGATTCCACAACCACACCTTGTCTCCTTCGTGGAATTGATGTTCAATAGCTCTTGTGTCGTAGCGGGTCTTAATCTTCTCTGTCGCCAATTTGACTCTCTCTCGTGCAAAGTTGTGCATCACTTCAAACCGGGCCTGGAGATCTTGAATATATTCCTCAGACGATGAAGGAGAATCCGGAGGGCGTCCAAACAATAGATCACAAGGCAGACGAAGGTCACGACCGAAGACCATCTGTGATGGGGAATAGCCGGTAGTCTCGTGAACAGCACTGCGGTAAGCCAGTAAAAAGAGTGGTAATTTCTTGTCCCAGTCCTGCTGGCTTCTGGAAACCACTAATGAGAGGTTATTAAGGATGGTTCGATTGAACCTCTCTACCATGCCGTCCGACTGGGGATGTAATGGCGTCGTTTGGGTTTTGTCAATGCCGAGTAGTTTGCATAGTTCTTTGATTACTACCGAGGTAAAATTCCTTCCCTGATCGGAATGTAACTGAAGAGGCACCCCGAACCTGGAAATCCAGTGCTGTATCATCACCTCAGCTACTGTAACAGCCTCTTGATCAGGAATAGGATACGCTTCAGGCCACTTGGTGAAGTAATCAATGACAACGAGTATGTATTTGTTACCATCAGCAGTTCGTGGCAGAGGTCCCACGTCTTCCCATCATCCGACTCGAATTTCCGGTATAAGACGCCGTTTCGAATGTGAAGTGAATCCCAGAGTGCCCAGTATTGTTTTGTTGTAGGACTACAGATAGAAATGTCCTGCCATGTAGGTTTTCTGTTTGATGACTCTATTAAATCAAGTATGGGTTTAATGTCACGGTCTTCCAGCTGGTCTTTCCTGACTTCATCATCACTCCACGGGTCTCGATCAGCCGATGTTGATGTTGTAATTTGTCTTGCGACCGGAGTCAGCAGCTCGTATTTCGCTTCCACCCTGGAACAATATCGGCAGCTTTCTGGCAAAGGTCTTCTAGACAGGGCGTCGGCGTTCCCGTGTGATGATCCCTTTCGATGACGGATAGTGATGTCATATTCTTGCAGTCTCTGTATCCACCTGGCTATTTGACCCTCAAGATTCTTAAAATTTAAAAGCCAGGCTAATGATGCATGGTCCGTGCGGAGGAGGAATTTTCTGCCGTATAGATAATGATGGAAATGTTCTACAGCTTTGACTATGGCGAGCAACTCTTTCCTGGTGACACAGTAATTCCTCTCCGGTTTAGACCAGCACTTGCTCCAGTACGCTACTACACGTTCTTGGCCGTCTATTTCTTAGGACAAAACCGCACCGACACTGTCATTGCTCGCGTCCGTGTCGAGAATAAATGGTCTGTCGAGCTGAGGATACGTCAGGATTGGAGCAGATGTTAAAGCTTCCTTTAAGTTGTTAAATGCATCCTCGCATTCTTTTGTCCACAAGAACGTTTGCTTGCTCTCTGTCAGCTTGTGAAGGGGTCTTGCGATGGAAGAAAAGTCCTTCACGAATCTCCTATAGTAGGTGCAAAGCCCTAGGAAGCTTCTCAGCTGATGGACATTTTCGGGACGTGCCCTGGATTTAACCGCTGATATCTTTTCAGGATCCGTGCGTACACCTTCTGCAGAGATGACATGTCCCACATAAGTCACTTCCTTTCGGAACAATTTGCATTTAGCGGGGCTCAGCTTCAGATTGGCTTTTTTCAGTTTCTGAAGCACCTTCCTAAAATTTTCTAAATGTTCTTCAAAACTCTTTCCGACGATGATGATGTCGTCCAGGTATATCAGGCAGGCTTCGTAGGAAAGGCCTTTCAAAACAGTCTCCATAAGACGTTCGAATGTTGCCGGCGCATTACACAGTCCAAACGGCATCGCCTTGAATTGCCAAAGCCCTTGTCCCGTAGTAAATGCCGTCTTTTCTCGGTCATCAGGGTGTATTTCTACCTGCCAATACCCACTCTTTAAATCAAGTGTTGAGAACCACTTGCTTCCAGAAAGAGTGTCCAAAATGTCGTCAATTCTAGGAAGAGGGTAACTGTCTTTCTTCGTAACCTCATTCAACCGGCGATAGTCAACGCAAAATCTTGTTGAGCCGTCTTTCTTTCTGACAAGAACGATGGGAGATGCCCATGGACTTGCTGAAGGCTCGATAACATCGCTTTCTTCCATATCCTTTAAAAGTGTTCGTACCTCTTCCTGTTTAGCAAACGGTAGGCGTCTTGGATGTTGCTTGATCGGGTGATGATCGCCTGTATCGATTCTATGTTGCGTCAAACTAGTTCGACCCACGTCAGAAGACGAGCGGGAGAAAACAACTTGAAGATCTTTAATGACGCGATCGGCAGCATTCTTCTCTTCATCGTTTAATTGCGCATTCTGCAATAATTCCGATGTAATGCTCTCTGAGGACACGGGTTCTGGGATGTTGCTCTTTCTTTCAACGCTGGTTACTGGAGTACATGCTGCAACCACGTCGCCTTTCTTAATAACTCTCGCCTTCTCAGTTACATTGGCAACTCTCACAGGAATAACCATTCTCGATAAGTCGACGAGTGTTGAGGCTACTAGTACTCCTTTCGGGGTATTAGAGTTATTGGGATATTCTATGATGCCGTAGCGAAAATCTCTGTTTTCGGCTATAGATCCAGGGAGTAAAATTTCTGTTCTTGCCGGTATTGTGATATTGTCTTGTGCTATGATTCTGTGGACAGATTTAACTTCTTCATTATTAATTCCAAATAACGTTATGTCCTCAGACGCAGAATGCAATTCATTATTTTTAAAGTCCAAGGAAAAATTATATTTCCTTAAAAAGTCTAATCCGGGTATGCAAGGATCTGTAACGTCTGCTACATATGCTATGTGATGGTAAGCGGCACTTCCAAACCTGATATTAACGTTCACTTTCCCCGCGATATCGATCTTCTCACCGGACACAGTCTGGAGGGTAACGCAGGGCGGCGTCCAGATAAGTTTGCTTCCCAATTGTTGAGCCAAATCTTTTCGGATGATGGTAACGTTGGCTCCTGTATCTATTGTCATATTGCAGGGAACTCCATTAATATGTCCTATTACAAAAAGTCCATTACTGCCGCCTCTCACTGCAGAAATCTGAAGCGCTTTAAACTGGGGCTTTTCATTATCTGGCAACCTCCGCCCCACGAGATGGCCACTAATTAGTTTCCCTGCTGCTTGCTAGGAGCGGTCTTAACATCCGTGCCCTGGGGTGTTCTGAAGTTTCGTCGTATGTGTCCTTCAGCACCGCAGTTTCAGCACTTAACGGTCGGTTTCTTATCACCAATATTCCGTCTCAAGGCGTTGAGTTGTCTAGTTAAATCGTCTAGACGAGCAGTGACTTGATTCTCTGGCTGCTGGACTTGAGCAGCTCTCACGGGGTGGCGGTCTCGACGAGTGGCTTGCTGGGCTGCCTCGAATTTCATGGCGTACACTAAAGCACTTTTCAAATCTTTAACATCCGCCATTCGTAGAGCCTTCTGTATTTCGGGATCCCGGATGCCATCGATAAAGTACTGCAGGGACAGGATTTCCCTCGTTTCTCTCGGGCACTCCGTAAAGGCGAGGTGGGACAGCTTTTCAACATCTGTGGCGAGTTCCTGGAGTGATTCGGTGGGCTTCTGTTGACGGGATTTTAATTGAAGCCTGCTGTAGTCTTTTAAACATTTCTCGCCAAAGCGCAGTTCCAATGCGCCGGATAAAGCTTCGAAGTCTTTGGTTTTCTGGAAGCGTCTGCAGGATATCCGCTGCGTCTGCTCTCAGAGAAGCGGCGAGATGGCAGGCCTTAGTTTGGGAATCCCATCCATTCGCATCCTAAACGATAGAAAATTGTGTTTTATACACTTGCCAGGATGTATTCCCATCATATGTGGATATCTTCAGAGATGGACGAGCAGGCATCGGTAAGAATTTAAAACCCTCAGAATTGCTTCTTTCGTTCGCTATGCTCTTCTTTAAAGTGTCAACTTCTTTCGCAACGGCTGAAACCCTATCATCAATTTGTTGCTCGACGGCAGAAACTCGCTCTTCTATATGGTCTTTTACAGAAGGAACTCTTTCTTCTATTTCTTCTTTCACCGAAGAAACTCTTTCTTCAATTTGACCTTTTACGGAAGAAACCTTTTCTTCAATTTGCCCAACTTTATTTTCAACCACATCTATTCTGCCTTCCATAGCATCGAATTTGGTTTCCATTATGCAGGCAATTTCTCTTTTCATTTCGTATTGACTTTTTTCAATCTTTACTTGTACGGCTTTTATTTCGTCTTTAAAAGTTAATTGACCAGCTTGAATGGCCTTTATCTCTTCCTTAACGGATTCTTGTCCCGCTTCAATCCTTTCCTGATTAGATTTCATATCTTCTTTCAACGAGGTAAAGGCTGAGATCAACTGCCTTAATTGCTCTTCCATCGCTCTTGTTATTGGCATTCAAATCCCACTTCTGACACCAAAAATTGTTGCGTGCGTACGAGTTCGTTATGAAATGAATGCACAAGTCCGATGAAAAATGAACAAAAATTTATTATTATCACAACAAAAATGCTTACATTTTCTCAAATTATCATGCAGTATTACAATATCTCACAGTAGTTATCTTTTAACTACTCAAATGTCCAATAGAACGTAATTCAAAACAGCTAAAGAACGCTAATCCGCGAATTCGCTACAATCAACAAGAGCAGTTTTCTAAACAACAACAAACTAAGCAAGCAACTACTACGAACTGAGACGTTTTCCTCCTTTTATAAGATTTTAAAATCACGCGCTAGAATTTTCCAGTACTTTCTCGAAATCAAAAAGAGATATTTATTTATTTAATGCACGCCATCTTGTATTTTCAATTTTCCTGCTTAGCTTTCTTTTAATATTCGTCACGCCCTGCACTGCGCGAGAAATAAAACCATTTAATTTATAATTGAAGTAACATTAGCTTTTTAAATACCAAATTCGTAACAGTATCTTTGCTAACATTTCTACATAGAATTTATTCTATTTTGACATATTTATAGATTTTTGAACTAATAAATTGTCTTCGCCGCAAAAGTTCTCAGTTTAGTTACCAACTTTCTGTCTTTGTGTAGCAATTATTGCCTTAACGTCTTTATTTGGGAGCATATTTTATTTAGTTTTTTATTATTACCTCATATCTATTTTTCATTTCGTATACATGTAAATATGCTACTTCACAAAAATGTAAATATGTTAGTCAGTTTATAAAAAAAAATTATGCTTGAAAATTCGTTGCTATGTATTTTTATGCCGCGATGTTTCGATAAATTTTGGTTATAGTATTAGACGATCGCGTTTAGAATATACATGATTTGCTGAAAGAAAGAAATCAACTATAACTTAAGGCACATTTTTCTTTTTGTCACTTTTCTTTCCTGTATACCTTTTACTTTGAACATCGCTATAATCCCTACATATATCACACTCTACCTGGAACTCTATTACGGAACAGATAAGAGCAAAGAAACATTTATTTCCTCTCAACATTAGTGTAAAACTAAAGTACTAAAGTATAATACTTTGGTCAATTTACTGACTTGAGAAAATGTCAGCATAATCGACCTTGCCTATAAGGATCTCACCTTAGTTGAGCAGTCTCGCGACATATTTATATAAATATTCAAAAAGGATGCTTCAATGTCATAAATGCTACCTTCGAACCATATATACCAAAATCATTCCAAAACTTTGACGAATAATTTCATATACTGGTCATGATTTTAATATAATTACATCACTTTACCATCATGATTATAACGTAAATCCTACGATAATCGTAATCCTGCTTTATTTCGCCTACTCACCACAAAAAACTTGAAAATATTTTCCGCTTAGCGGTTTTCTGGCATGGAGATAGGAAAGCCGGTTTCCACAACCTTCGTATTCGTCCTCGAATCTTAGGATTCTAGCTTCGGTGCTCGACAAGTGTTTAGTCTGTCTGTGCCACACAGGCAATTCTGGTGTTTGGTTTGATTTAGTTGATTATAACGAAGCACACTTGCGCTATCTGCCTAGGATGAAGGATGCCTTCGTGGAGAACATTCTAAGGGAATCTGGCTAATATACACGTTACACATAGGAAAAACTCCGAAACCTCCCATGCAGTCAACCTATTCGCCTAGAATCGAAACCAGTTTGAAACTACCAGTGCTCAGCGATTTTACCCCTCCGCCACTGTTGGGCGACAACTGCTGTCGAGCCGAAATTCTTCTAGAGAGCGTGATCTTAGGTCTTGGGAATGTGGGAGAAAGTTGTAGAGTGCGTGGATAAAAATCAACGCGCGAAAATGTTGCAACTAGTCGTGCATCCTTGACACGGAGGAAGAAACAAACCTCCTTCGACAGTTTTTTAAACGATCTGCGGGTGAAAATGAGCAGAGCATGACGAAAAAAGCGAAGACCAGAGACAAAAATTAAGCGCTTCCGTAGGCACTTCACTTTTTCTTTTAATTATGTTTTTATAGAATATGTATTTGTTATTTATAAATAATTGTTTCTTCTTGTTTTTGAATAAGAAAATACATATTTCTTATTCGAAAACACTTAACAAAAACAACTGAGGTCGTGATTTGAGAGCTGGCACAGATTAATGGCATTTCGAATTATTTCAATGGGGAAAATTGCTTTGAGATACGAGCAAGGTTACGAAACGAATTAAACTCGTATGTCGAGGTACCACTGTACGTAATTATATAATAGTTAGCAAGCAGATAGTAATAAATAATTTTTAAAGTCTGATGCTATCAATATATAAATTATGTTGACTAGTATAATTAATTTAGAATTATGCGCCTACATATAATAAGATGATGTATGTTACTACAGATACGTATTAATATATACATATATAAGTCTGTGCATATATATGAAATCATAATTCGATTTAAACCAGTTAACAGTTAGAATTACTGAACAACCATGAAAGATTCCTCAAGAATGAAATATGGTGTAACAATGAACACTTAGTTTAGAAATTAGATTCTATTGTATATTGTTGTAAAAGCCATTGTAAGAGTGAAAATTCTTCATTCTGCCTTAATGCGATTTTTTGCGTTTAATGCGTTGTTTGGAGATTTTATGATCCCGAATTATATTGATGTGATATATTAATACTGCATTTGTAGACATACGTTTTCTGAGAAACGAGTCAAGGCGATTGATTTTTTGTAAAAATTTGGATTTATCCTTATTTTATTGACGTGCACCAGCACTGAATTGAGAATGGCTTGTGCTATGCTTCGATGGATGAAAAAGCGTTTGTAAGTAATGAATATTATGAAAGTTTCAGCATATTTAAATGAGTAGTATTAAAAGTATATATTTACTAATACCATATATTAATACTTTATGGTAAATTTTTCATTATAAATCTCATCATAGTTTCATTTCTCATTCTATTGCATTTCTATAGCGGAACCTAAATTTTTTGGTTTACATATTGTAGATTGCATCAGTTTTGCCGCGCAATTTATTCCTCGGTATGTTACTTGTAGTGTTATTAGAAATTCCATTATTTCTGTCTTTTTTCTGCAATTGGTAGAATCTGATTAGGAAATTTATGTTTTTCTTTCAAGATGTATATGAAATTGGTTATATCAAGTGTTAAATAAACGTTGTTATTCGGGCAATAGCGTTAGCTTTATCCAGATTGATAAATGCATTTCTTATTTCTTAAAATCTCAAGACATAAAGACACACTCGGATAGGACAGGACAGGACAGGAACAAGTACAGGGGGCACCACGCCATCGCCATTGACAAAAATGGTATAGCCCCCATGTACTAGCTCTCTGGACACAGGGGACCTGATTACAGTAAACATAGGACATAGCACTAACAACGTTTAGGACATAGCGCAACTTACTGTTACAACATACTTCAACACATAGGACATAGCATTATCATAATATTACAGATTATTTACAATGCAAGAAGTTATGTTCATACGACATAGCATTATCATACTATTACACACTCGGATAGTAGATTCACTCACTTTACGTTTTTTAAGGGTTATATATATATACATTTAGGGCGTGTTCAAAACAACCATTGACGGGTAGTCTTGGCGTAATTCGGATTCATACCAAGATTATCCATTTCTCAAGGCAATAATTTTTGTTATTTTTGCTAAACCGTTTACGAAAATATAATTTTCCGAATGCTGAACTCTTATGCATGAAAAGGCAGATTTTAAGATATTTGTTTTGCAATTTGATGCAAAATTCGTATTTTTAAAACACTGATGTATATGTTCTTATTTTAAAACTCTGCCAGTATATAACATTAAATACCATTCTTGTGTTATCACCATTTATACATGCCGCTTGCTGTACAGCCTGCTGAATACATTTTACTTTCTAGCTATCTACAATTACATCGTGTTGTTTCGGTATGAATAGGGGCGAAGTTTTCATTACTTAGATACATTTAAAGATAATTAATTAAATTTTTCTGATTTTTATATCTATAATAGATAGACAGGATTACTGATAAAAAATTTAAGAAAATAGTAAATGAAGAAGTAAATAGAAAAATTTCGTTCAGGTATTGTGAGATACCAATATAAACTTCATACATTTTACTAGGGGGCTGTTGCCAAAGCAAAATCTTTACTATATATGTCTACCAGTTCTATGTATACAGTGTGTTGCTCAAAGTAAACTTCCTGCATTGTGAAGAGTACTTAATGCGTTCTTGCGAAGCTTGTTTTCTCGTACAAGTTCTGCCTCTTCGAACCGAAATTGTTCGTAATCTGCAGCGTCTTGAGTTGTTTATGCAGGTTCTTGAGCTGTTCTGTTATTTCCTGTCGAATCTTAAGGTGACGCGGAGAGTCTTGTATCCTTCGTTTACTTGCAACGTATCTTCATCGCGCAACTTATCTTCATCGCTTCTCTTCATCGCGCATATTCTGTTGACGTTCCACTTATCTAATGGGCCTCCGTTTCGCTTCGGCTTCCCTTTCCGAAGCACGCAGTGTTTCTTGGTTTTCTGAATGTCTTTTGTGTGTTCTTCTAGTTTCTGATACAGTTTGAGCACGCGAAGTTTCTTGAGTTGCTGCTTGTCTGCTGGAACTCCTATTCGTTTCTTCTTCACTTTCTTGAATGTGTAAGCTTTCTTGTCACTATGCTTGCCTGCTGAGTTTCTAGTTGTATCTTCATTCATTTTTGAAGCTCGCAAGTTTTCTTGTACTTGCCTGCTGAGTTTCCCAGTGTTTCTTACTTCATTTTTATGTAGCTCGCTGTAACATTTGTGCTGTCTTCTTGCGTTCAGGCATTTTAGTAAATTAAAAAAAAAATTATGTAACTGTAGTAAAGTAACATTGCATCTAAATTACGTTAAATACCTACAGAAGTTTAAACTTCTACTCAGAAAGGAACTATACAATAAAAGAAATTAAATTTTTATAAATAAAATTAGAATAGCATAAACTGCATAGAAACATTTCATTATGAAGAAAATGTATTCATTCTTTCCAAGCAACCAGCGATTCGTAAATAAATTTTTCTTGCCAACTCAGGAAACAAAGACCTTTGACACTTCAGGTAATACATTAGAGTTTATGATTTAAATTTATTTCAATATAACAAAATTTCAAAATCTCAATAAAGGAATTAACGTAGCGATAGCATATCGTGTCACGTATCCAAAGGTGAAACATAAAAGTTGCCAAAAGCAGCTATTCATTTAAAATACTGATATTAACGAAAGATTTTCGACATACAATGACGTTATATTCAGTTTCCTTTAAAAACATTAAGCTTCATTTAAACAAAAGGAAATTAAATTCAGACATTTTTCCTAGCTTTCAAGCTTTTATTGTATTTTAAAATCTTTTTGTCACAGTTGCGCAAGTTTTTCTCGGCGTCATTAGGAGCCGTAGGTCGAAATCATTTAAGAATCATTCCTGTAAATAATGATCATATGATAAATTGCAATACATATTCGATTGTTTTATTGAGAATTTGAGTACAATTCTTTATACATCAGCTATTATGCCCCTTTATGTAACGACAAAGATTATTTTCAATGATTATCCGATGAGAATAATTCTTTACAATGATTATTCGATGACAATGATTATTCACAACGAATATTAAAAGCTGATAACTATGATTACTTAAATAGAATATGCATGTCATTCGATGACAGCGATTATTTCCAAAGAATCTTCGATCACGTCACTATTGTATATCGCTATACCCGTGGGGTTGGGGCCGGTTGTGAATTGTACTACGGCCCTGTAATTAAGCGTTTTAAATGACGTCAAATAGTCACTGATCCAGATATTTTTCTAGTAACTGCCGCGTATTGTGATCAAAACCGTTATTTAAATCTTCTAAATAAAATTTGGGATAATTCCTTTTACATCAGAGAATAAAGCAATTTGTAACACGAATTTCAACAAAACTACATGCATCGAATAACAAGAATTATATAAACGGAAGTATCAGTACAACAAATCGCTCTTTGCAGCTCCGCTTTAGTCCGACACTTGTTTTTCAGCTATCGTATCTACCCATTTGAAGATACCATGTGAAGAATACTTTTTTTAAGTGTGTAAATTAATTACATGTATGTTATGTATATATATGGAGATATTTTTTGAATTAAGAAAGCACCAACTTTTTTTAACGAAAACAACCGAGACATTACCTCCAGTCCAATTTAATTTTTCATCTAAATCATTTCTTAATTACAAAAGTTAATATTAATTTTCTTTGCAAAGGAGACTAGGTGTTGCTGGAAACAAATGAAATACCAAACATCATAAATTTATTGAAGTCAACAGCAGAAAACTGTTAAACAATTAATAGATCACTTCAATGAAATGTAATTGCATTTAAACGTATTAAATTGTTTTCAGCAGATGTAATAATCAGGAACATAGGAAGATCCGAAGAGATATTGTGCGTTTAAATACTTTTTTTGTTTTCGCTAATTTTTTTATACATTTCAGTTAACGTGTAAATCTGTGTTTTGAACGCATGGCCCGTTAAGTGAAGAAGTCTGTAGGAAGGCAATTTTTAATCCTGTGCGGAAATTGTCCAAATGAATGATCAGTCATCGACTCAGCATACGCAGCCATCAGGTTGAGATCCCAAATATTGATTAATTGAGCTCGACTGGAAATTTCATCAGCATGGTCAACGGAAGCCACCGTTTAAAAAATTTTCTTGTTCTTAAATATATGCTTATTCACTTTTGTAATATTACTAGATACTTATAATCACGGTTCCTTCACTTTCAATAATATATTTCATAAATTGTTGAAGTGCAGACACATACTTCATATTGTAGAAAAACGTTTCTCTGGAATTTTTGATGCAAATCCTGGTTATCTTTTCTAAGAAGGGAAAGTAAGAAAGTGTGCCATTTATAAAGCTTAAATTTTGCTAGATTTGCAGGTTTTTCGCGCTCGCATTTTACGTGCTTCTTAAGAATCTCTGGTAATAAAATGGGAACTTTCCATGACTTGTTGCCAATCTAATTGGAGAAAAAAATTTATTCTTTATAGGGATACTTGCGGGAGGTAACCGTCGAGCAATCTTCTTGTATCTGTCTCGTCCCATCCTGTTTGTTATTTTATTAAAACGTGTTTGGAAAATTTTTTCCTGATTGCATGGTTTGATTTGAGATGATAGATGTCAATCAGACCTTTTAATATGGCATCCTGAGCTGTTGGTGCCAGCAGCTTCATTTCCTATTATACCTGTATATCCTCATAATGGAATTTAGGTTAATAAGAGGAATATTCATTTCCATATTTATTGTTTTTAAAAGATTTTGAATAAGTAAAGATATTTTCTTCGTGGAACATTGAGTGTTTAAAAATCTTTGACAATCTGTAAAAATGCTCGCAAACTGTAACTTACTACTTTTGACAAAAAACGTATAAGTAATCATTTATTAAATTAATGAATTCAAACATATGAACATATATATTTAATAAAATAAAAATATTTCAGCGCAAATAATTATCGACGTATATTTGAAGAAGAAGAAGGAGAAGCAGGATTATACTTCAGCGATCAACTACTAGAAGAATTGGATCCCCAATGTTTAAGATTGCAATACGTGTCGGAAACGTAAGTCTTTTCGGAAAAAATAATAAAACAAAACATAATGTTTCAGGTCCAGTTTAATTATACCTTTAATAATTTTTTGACAAAAACGCTGGTCTGGAAAATAATACGTTTTCAGATTTATAATGCTTAATGTTTTTTTCATTCCTTCATTACAAAAATATATTATAAATGTTTAAGATGGAAAATCCTATTGTGAAGAATTCAAATTTATTGTCATACCTTTTGATTATGAGGAAACGTTATTGCATTAACTAATGAAATATCTAAACAGAAAGCTAATATACAAAATACACGTGTTTAAACGGCAAGTTTGTAAAATTTGTGAATGAGAAGTTGTTATGAAGTTAGTTGTTGAATGTCAAATAGTTGATATAATTAGAGTAACAAAGACAAAAAGGACTTTATGTTTATAAATAATAATATATATGTATGTAAAACAAATTACGTAAACACTGAAATCCATCCTATACTCTATTCCGAACAAATCTAATATAAATTGTTCTCTTCATCTGTTTCTGTTAGACTATATATTTCTAGATTTACAGAGATTTAGAATATTATTTAGCTCGAGTTTTGAGAATGTACTCATCAAACATAATAAAAATTTCCAGATTCCAACTTTTCATTGTAATTATTTTTTTAATATATAATATTAAATAATTTTGAATTAATAGAAAATTAAAAAATAAAAATTAATTAATTAAAATATATTTATGTAGATATATATATCCCCATCACATGATTTACATAAAGATGATGACCTAGCTAAGTGGGAATTTAAATTTCCTGAATCAAATATTTCTCTTACTAAGCCACAATGTTGTCGAACTATGCACATTTTTTTCTATCTCTGTCACCGCTGACACGACGTCGTGCTACTTTCTTCCTATTCCAACAATATGAGAAATATAAATATTCTAGAAATAGGTAGGTTTAGAATTTCAAATGAATTGGAGCCGCAAATATGAATTGAAATAAATCTGAATATTTTATCTTATTCATCTGCCAAATTTGCTCTGTATTATAGATCAATATGTGCGATCAGAATTCCTAACATTAATTCACACACACACACATTTACATATATATCTATATATATACGTTTATCGTATATATGTTATGGTGAAACGCCGAAATCTGGAGAATGTCGACTTTCACCGGTGAATGTCAACATTCACGTAGTCGCTTGTTGTATGTCCGAAATATTTTCCAAATACTCTTATTTCTGACTTACACCGGTAAATGTCCACATTCACCATCTACTTATGGTGAATGTTGAACACATAAGAATATTATATTTTCTCCGTAATTCGGTCACGAAAAAACGCACTTAAATTAAGAACTTAAGAATATAAGAACTTAAAACACACTGTACATTCAAAATGAGAAAGGAAAATAATAGAAGTTTAAAACTTACTAAATTACGTGATTCAAATCTTATTTATTGCAAAAACTTAAACTCTTATGACACTTTCAATTGCACAAGAGGCCCTTGCTTTTACAACAGCATATATTTGTGGAACACTTCCTTTTGCAATGACAGCGTGTACATATACTCCTCTCTTTTCAACCTACACCAGAGCACATCCGTGAGTGTCGACATACACCGGTGAGGGTCCGAATGTACGAGTACAAGAATGTAATGCAATATTCGATCTTTCACCGACGTATTTGGTGAATGTTGACATTCTCCGGTGAAAGTCGACATTCTCCAATTTCGGTCTTTTACGGTAACATATATATATATATATATATTTATATAAGGATTATATATATATATATATATATATATGATATATGACAATGATTACATGTTTTTAATTTTCCTTTTACAATTGAAATTTTATTCTTCATGATGATTTAACTCTAGTCCCCGTTAAAACATTATTAACATTTTGCTTTGAAATTACTTCAAAACATCTTTCGAAATATAACTTACCAGTATGGATTCACTCTTTTAAAATAATTCTACTTTAATTAAACTTAGGAGATAATATAATCAATTAATCAATATTGTTTAGGAAATAAATTATTATTAACTAACTATGCAGCAATTGCGCAAGTAATAGTAACTTGTTTTCGCAAGTAATGAATTTAAGATCATACAACATTTGATATGCTAAATAGCAGCTATTAGCGCTATTTATCTCTTGCCTAATGTACCCACTTTATATATTACCTCCATTCTTCTTTTTTAATATTTCAATTTTTAAAATTTATAAAGTTCTTATACAAAACCTTTACTGTATTGAAGGTTAGCACCCTCCTTACTTTTATATCTTGCTAGTTTATCTCAAATTGAAATCATTAAATGTCATTCCACGAGATGAAAAACTTGAAAATTTAACGCCATGCCTGCTACAGATAAACCCAAAAAACAATTTTTATAAAAAACATTTAACTGTATTTACATGATTACATGCGGCACTTGACATATAAAATATATAGGACAGACTAAAAACAATCTTAACTTTCGAATCAATAACCATAGAGCTCAAATCAAAAAATTCAACGCACAAAAAATAGCATTAAAATAAGTACACCATCACAACTCAATACAGCAGAATTAGAGCACTTTAAACACCATGACTTCAACTCTATTCAACTTCAGATACTAGATATAATACCCAATCACAAAACACGAATTTTTTAGGAATCTCTCTATATACTAAAACAACGTTCACTTTATCCATATGGACTTAACACTTATATACATAGTCATAGAGATACTTCTAAGAAGTCTATTTTCAGCCAATTTAAGCACTACAGCAACAAAACGCAGAGAGAAATAAGAGGAAGCAAAATAAAAAATAATGCAAGATTTTTATCCACTTTGGATACATTTGCATTGAAAAAACAATTGAAATGTTTTTTTGACTCAGACAACTTTCCCAAAAAACTTTTCAACTGTTACACTCCTGTACTAATAAATTCCTTATCAAACTAAAAAAATTCATTCAAGAAAGCTACGATGATATACAAATCATTAAAGACATGATTCTCCATTTTAGTCTTTTCGGACTCTCTAATAGTCTCACTCAACGCAAAATTTATTTTAAAGTCAATTTTCTACATCCGCAGTTTGACAATATTCATTTCTCAAGAATAATCAGAGATTGTAAAGATTACTTCCCCGCAGTTTACACATTACCTATGGTTGCATTTAAATATCAAAGGACCTTAAGCAACTTGCTGACTAACCACCATGAAATAGATGAAACAGCAGAATGACATTGTAAGAGACCAATTTACAGCAATTACGTGAATTCTCATCACCAGCACATAATTACTGGCAACCTGAATATCATATAAAACCATCAACTTAAAACACTAATGAGTTATGGTACAAAATTTAGACCAGTCAGAAACATGACTACAAATTTCTGTTACAAGACTTTCGAAAACACTATCAACAAAGTTATAGTTAAAGCAAGCTATCAACTGAATTTACCCATAGATACCTTCTAAAAATGGAAAGCTAAAATTCTTCAACGCATATCCACCGAAATCAGTCACCTCAAGTTTAAAAGTACACTGAATTGGTCACAAATTACATCAGATATTAAAACATTAAAACAGCTTTTTACTATTACAAAAATAGATAAAGCAACTAATAACTTATTATATGAAAACAATTCTACGCAGAAATTATTCATAAAGAACTTCTCAACGCAACTACTTATCAATTAGCCAACCTTACAGAAACATCTATAATAAACAGGTTTAAAACTTTTCATAAGAAACTCAATATTACTTTCAATGCAAACTACAACAGATTTACTAATCTTTAGGCGATTCCCAATTTCCATAAAACACAATTAAAATTCAATTAAAATTCAGATTTATTGCTAATGGAACTAATAAATTACAAGAAAAATGTAGACTATTATTTTTTAATTCAACTTAATAAAATCTGTAAATTTATTTTCAATGATTGTAAGACTAATCATAACAATCCTGGATCATTCATAATAACACTCCTGTCATTAATACCATTCAAACCATTAACATCCAAAACATTAATTGCTATGACTTTGAAAACTTATATACCTCACTTCCTCTAGAAGAAATCTATACCAGTCTACTTGATCTAACTAAACTCTTCCCTGATATGCTCAATATCATGACTCTTGACAAATGGGAAACCTACCTAAAATGCACACTTTTTCATAACTACATCAAGTTTCAAAATCAAATTTTTAAACAAGTCAGAGGATTGCCAATGGGCTTACATTCCAGCACCTCGATCTGTAATATCTTTTTATTTGTCAAAGAATTTAACTTCCAAAAAAATCTACAACTACAAGATTTAAATTACTACAAACACACCTACAGATATATTGATGACCTTATTACAATTAATAATTTTGATAAAATTGAACACTCCGAGATTTATCCGAATTGTCTTACACTTAATAAAACTAATAATTCACAAAATAGCATAGACTTTCTAGATCTTCAAATCATTAACTACAAAAAAATTTTACTTTTTGACAAAACAAGAAACTTCAATTTCAATACTAAGAAATTAATAAATTGGAACTCCAACATATCCAAAAAAGTAATTAACAATAGTATAATTAATCAAATACAACGAATTAAAATTATATGCACAGATACAATAGATTTACAACGCGAAATTTTGCTCCTTATTAAAATTCTCAAAAATAATCTAATACCCATTCAATTTATCAACCATTGCCTTAAAAGAGCAGGCGTTAAATACTCACTCTAAATCATGTAACTGATAGGGATATGATAATTTGTTCCTAAACCTGAGAAGGCGGTATAAATTGTATGACTATCAGTTGAAGGATTTGTATATAATGTAATTACTCAATTGTATATATTGTAAAAAGCTAATTGTCTTCAGACTCATGCTGTTATTATACTGTTACTAAAAAAATGGGCCTATTTCATGACTTTAGCTAAAAAAAATGGGCCTATTTCATGACTGTCTAATAGCTCTCTGACAGTGAAAATTATTTTTTCCTTTCTTAAATTCTTAATCATTGTGACACGACAATTAGCCAAAAATTAATAATTTCCATTCAATAGTATTTTCAAAAAAATCTTAACACACAGTCTCCCTCAAATAAGAACTCCACATAATACATCCTTCAAGAATTCCGAGTCCAACCCACTACCATAAATTACTTCACCCAAGTCTTACCGACTGATATTATTCAAAGCCCCCACTGCCGCTAAGAATTTTCGGACACCCAACACTTATGAGTCAGACACGAAGAGAACACTTTGCCAACTCCCCAACTAGAAAGAATGTAAGTTACTTAATACCTTTTCTGGCCTTTATATCTTCATGTACATTCACTGTTTTTATTATATATTATTTTTTACATTTTTCTATATTACTTTATATTGTCTTTGATTTGTTTTTACAAACTTTGCATTATTTATCTTATTTTGTAATCTTCTATGTTTATTTCAACTTTACTTTGAATTCGATTTCATAATAACAATTTCCAATGTTTAATTTTTACAAATAATATAGAACTCAAATGCATAAACATGAAGGTGTCGGGGACGGTTACTCGGGTTATATCGGATTTCTCTACAGATTTTGCTTTTTACTTCAAATTGAATTGACAAAATTGCTTCATAAGAATAAGTTCTTTGACTATAAGCTTTGGATCATAATCCCTTCTATTCGCGAAGATATTTAGGATATTTGACTAGAATTGCCGGTTTGGCTTTAACTTATAACTCGAGTAAAGACGAAACACCTTCGTATTTACGTATTTTTATCAATTATTGTTCGTTGAACGGGAGTTGGTTTGTTCCCCTTGAAAAGTCAATTAATTTCCGATCAATGACAATGATTACATGTTTTTAATTTTCCTTTTACAATTGAAATTTTATTCTTCATGATGGTTTAACTCTAGTCCCCGTTAAAACATTTTTAACATTTTGCTTTCAAATTACTTCAAAACATCTTTCGAAATATAACTTACCAGTATGGATTCACTCTTTTAAAATAATTCTACTTTAATTAAACTTAGGAGATAATATAATCAATTAATCAATATTGTTTAGGAAATAAATTATATATATATATAATCGTTTATTGCAATGCATGGTCGGAAATGCTTTCCTGGCGCCATAGTGACGAGAGACTACACAAGAAAAATAGGGTACGAACAGTGTAAAGATATTTCTTTATTATTCTTAGCGCAGCGGAAACTATGAAATAAGAACAAAAACATTGGATCGTCATCAAAGAAAGTATTCGAAAGTTCCTTAGGAAAGTATCCTAAACATGGGTTTGGTAGGGGTAGTCCAGTGCATTGTTCAGCAAGATCACGAGACTTCACTTGCATTATCACTTCCGCTCGGGGTACGTCAACACATTAGTGCACGAAATCCCTGTTAGAAGTCCAACAGGAACTTGTGGCACATATCGTGGCAGCTGCTGGGAAAGTCCTCAGGATGCACAGTATTTTCCAGAACATCTTATGGTCGATGTGCGAGAGATGTGATACCTGCATCAGGGCGCAGGTCGTAATTTCGAACACCTTCTTTGAGGTCCATAAGTGTCTAATTTTGTTCCTATTTTTTAATTTCTCTTGTGCTAAGCATAATTGGTGTCCGTTCTTTCTTGTGTTTTGTGTTGTTTGTAGCGGCCAGGAAAGTTGTTTCGGCCCTGTTTTGCCATTTCATTTTTCCACGATGTCGTCTCTCTCATATATGTGCATAATTACTTATGACTCAAGTGTCGCTACTATATGATGAAATTTACAAACACGGTGTTTACAATGCTACATATTCCCATCCGAAAATATCTTTTTTTTTCCTCTTGCCCTTCAAATAAGAAATGTGTGTCCTTCATTAAAAAAATCTCCTGGAACTTTAATTCTTCTTTTTTTAAAGACTATGGAGAAAATATTTCAGTATAGGCAGCTGTCAATATTCAAACATTACATTTTAAAAACCATTAAAGTGTAGCCGAAACGCTCCGAAAGGCTTAATTCGCATAAGTATTTAGGAAATACATTCTGAAAAACTTAGTAAATTTTCCTTCAATAAATTTAATGGAACAGGCAAAAGAAATTACAGGGAACAATAAATATAGGAGAAAACAGATATTTCTTTTCCTAATTTGTTTTACTGTGTTTGATTTCTTTCTTTCTTCCTGTATAAATGATTAAAACTTAAAGAATGTAACTGAAGAATGAGAATAAAATTTTCAATTGAATACAAATGGTGGCAAGACTCCTAGTGCTGCTCTGCTGGACCACGAAATAGACCAGCAAAATGTTCTGAATTTGGAATAACGAGAGAAAATTTGAAACCTGTGCAGCCAGCGATGCAAAGAGATTGTTCTGAGAGAAAGATGACTTAAATGATGAAACTCGGAGATAATTTAATGATGTGTAAGGTTACCTCTACTGGGATAATAATAAGAAAAGGTTAAAATACAAAATACGTAAGTAAATTATACAAAAATTGAAGAAATTTAAAATATCTGGCATGCGTAAGAAATAGTAATTGATTCAAAAAATAAATGAATCTAAAGCTCTCAAACTTATACTCGTTTAAATACAGGTTTTGCTGATTCAGAAAGTACGTTAGGTGTATATCTTCTAAAATGCTTTTTCCATCCTTTGTTTGTAGTTGTTTCATTTTTCATTTCAGTTTCATTTTTTCCTCCTATTTTGCAATTTTCGCCATTCTTTCCCTCTGTTTTTAAGACACCTGTTTATTATTACTATTATTATTATTACAACATATGTAAAAATTAAGTAAGGAAAAGTAAGGCAGTGAAACTTTGCAAATTATCACGCTCTACGTGAGATTCATGGTGGTAGCTTATTGCATACAAATCACGCCAAATTCTTTAACTTCTTTGCTTGGCTTTAGGTCCTTATAACGAAAACAACAAATTCGCCCTTTGTAGAAAAACATTCTGTCAAACAATAAACCTACGGGGAGATTTTTCTCTATGAAACTGAGCCCAAAGTGTTATATACTATCTAAATATGGAAGTGTTGTACATGTTAAACGTGATCGTCGTTGCATTACTTTCACTTTTTTACTACTGAAATAAAGATATACTGATTATTTTGTAGATTGGAAAACCCTCCTTCTGATCATGAAAAGGAGCAAAAACTGGAAAACGAGAAAGAACTAGAAAAGAAGCGAGAACCGGAAAAGATGCAAGAACTGGAAAAGAAACAAGAACTGAATAAAAAGGTAGAACAGGAAAAGAAGGAGAAACTGGAAAAGAAGCAAGAACTGAAAAAGAAGAAAAAACTGGAATTGACACAAAAACTAGAAAAGAAGCAAGAACTGAAAAAGAAGAAAAAGCTGGAAAAGATACAAAAACTAGAAAAGAATCAAGAACCGGAGAAGATACAAGAACTGGAAAAGAAGCAAGAACTGAAAAAGAAGCAAGACCAGGAAGCGAAACAAAAACTGGAAAAGAAGCAAGAACTGAAAATGAAACAAGAGCAGAAAAAGAAGCAAAAACTGGAAAAGAAGGGAGAACTGAAAAACAAACAAAAACTGGAAAAGCAACAGAAACTAGAAAAGAAGCAAGAACTGAAAAAGAAGCAAACACTGGAATGGATTCAAAAATTAGAAAAGAAAGAAGAACTAAAAAACAAGAAAAAACTGGAGGAGATACAAAAACTAGAAAAGAAAGAAGAACTGAAAATGGAGAAACAACTGGAAGAGATACAAAAACAAGTAAACAAAGAAGAACTGAAAAGGCAGAAGAAACTGGAAAAAATGCAAAAAATAAAAAACAAAGAACTGAAAATGAAGAAGAAACTGGAAAAAATGCAAAAAATGGAAAAGAAGCAAGAGCCGGAAAAGATGCCAGAACTGGAAAATATAGACGAGTCAGAAAAGACGCAATACCTGGAAAAGAAGCAAAAAACGGAAAAGAATCCAAATCTGAAAAACAAGCTGGAACCGAAAAAGAACTGTCAAACCCGAAAAGGAAACCGGATGAACACCGAAAAGAGCCAGAACTGGATAACGACTGTAGAACGATTGATTTAATGACCAAACGAAGCAAGATCCGGAAAAGAAAAATAGAACAAATAAATCATATACCACTGCAAATAATACCACTGCAAGCATTAAATATCAACGTCAAAAAAATAAACACCCTTCTTCAAGGAAGCCTTGCAATACACTGTCATAACCTAGAAGGTATAGGAAAAATCAGCTATAACCTCATTGCCAAAACAGTTGTAAAAGATATAGTTAACGTAAAATTTCCTGAAGCCAGAATACCAAAATGTACAATTCATAATATTCCAAAAACATTTCAACTCTGACGCCTTGATTCAAATTATAGCCCAAGAAACATAATCAAATATTTCCGAGCTAAGACCTTTATTTAAACTGAATGATCAAAATAATACTGATAAATGGATCATAAAATGTCACGGTCAAACTTTCCAAAATCTTATGAGTAAAAAACAAATATATATTGGATGGCGCACCAATAAAATAACCGAGTTTATCTGTGTACGCAGATGTCAAGTCTGTCAGGATTTCTCTCATAAGACAAACAAACCAAAATGCTCATTCTGCGGCGGAAAATATCATGTTTCTTGCTGTTATTCCCAAACTCCGTACTGCATAAACTGTTGGATTAACAATGAAAAGTATGAAACAAAATTTGACTGTAAACATCCAGCTTTAGCTATTTCCTGGTCCACATATCAAACAGAAGTTAGACGAGTAAAATCCAATACATATTATCAACAATAATGCAAGATCCTGCAGACTATCTATAGACCCTTTCCTTCAATAAAAAGAATAACAATGGCATCCGCTTTCTCAAAATAACTCTTCAAAGAGCAAAGACCGCCACCGACCAACTATGTCAGTATCAAGTAGATTATCTGGCAGATTTTATTATAAAACAAGAACATTATTGCATCACTGGCAAATTAGTAAGAAGTCCAAATAACTGGGCAATTATTCAACGTCATGCTTCAACTGCTGTTTTAACTCCTCGTACAGCCATATTCATTCCAAACAATGAATGGAATTCTACAATAATTATTAATACTCGAGATATAATCACAATTTCAATCAATACTAATGCATCTCAGCTTCTTATTACTAGTATCTATATATCTCCGTCAAAAATCCAAATCAAACCTTATCCATACTAAATGAAATCTTACAACAATAATAATAGTCCGCATGTTTTAGCGGAGACTTTAACTCCCATAGTACTTAATGGGGATACTTACACACCGATCACAGAGGAGAAATACTTGAAGAATTTTTAAATGCAAACAATCTCATTCTACATAATCATTTTACTGACCGACCTACCTTTGATAATACCTACAATAAAGATTGGACTGATCTTCTTATTTCTACAACACATCTTGATAATAAAATTAACAACAGATCAATACTAAATGAACACTGAATCTGATAACAAATATATCTCTTTTGATATAACTGAATATACGTCCTTTACTGCACTTACAAGATTTAAAATCAATAATAACAAAGAAAAGAAAGTTCAATCCAATTTCAAATGACTTTCTAAATTCTATTATTCTGTGTACAACTAAAACAGAACTTAATAATATTACCAAGGAACTTATCAGAAAGTTTCAAGATACCTAAGAACGTACCTTCTTCAAAAGATCAAGAAAACTCAAATCATCGCAAACTGATGAAGAACGACTCAACCTACTTCAAAAATACAAAAAACGACAAGCCTCACATAAAAAGCAAATAATATCTGCAAAACGTTAAGCATGGTGCAACTATTGTTCAAACAACCAGGATACGTATGGCTCATTGTACGAAATTGAAACCAACAAAATCTTCCACCCAACGCAACTTACAGTCACTAATACGGGAAATAATGATAAAAATGTTACGAAGATGACTTTAGAAAACATCCTAGATGTTATTCTACCAAACGAAAGCATATATGATGATTCAACTGAACAAAGATTAATTCGTTTTAATCTACTTCCACGAAAATGATATCCCATTTACATCCATGGAACTCAATCGAATTATTAAAAAACTCAATAACAAAAATGCTCCTGGACCAGATAGAATCTGCATCCAAATTATACATAAAACTAATCGTAAGCTAATTCTAATCTGCAATAAATGTCTTCAACTTTGTATTTTTCAAGACTGCTTAAAAACAGGACAAATCACACTCTTCCTCAAAACGAAAAAAGTTCCTGATATTCCTAATTCCTATCGGCCAATTAACCTTCTTCAAGCTCTTGGAGAAATTCTTGAACGTTGTATTATAGGAAGACTTGAATACCATTTTCACCATCATAAATTCATTAATGAAAATCAGTATGGATTTAGGCAGCAAAAATCTACCATTCATGCAACCAGTGCAGTGCTAAACCAAATCAATGTTAATAAAATCAATAACCTACACTCCGCAATAATCAACTTAGATCTTGAATCAGCCTTTGATTCATTATGGCAGCCCTCAATTAAAGAAGCACTTAGAAATATTGAATGTCCTTATAATATCTATCAAATTATCAATAATTTCCTTGATAATCGGCATAGTCTCATTTTATATAATAATACTTTAATCAGAAGAAAACAAGTTCGTGGATGTTCACAAGGCGCATGTATGAGCGCAGAATTATGGAATATTACATTTAATAAAATTATAAAATGTGCCTGGCTTCCTTTTGCTAAAATTACTGCTTTCGCCGATGATGTCGCATTTGTTATTAGTGGAAGGTCCCATTTAATCCTTCGAAGAAATTGTCAAGAAATAATAGCCATATTCCAGCAAGAATGCAAGAAAATTAAACTTGATATTTCATCCTCCAAATCTAGAATCATGACAAATAATAAACCTGGACAAAATCTTACTAAGCAACTTTCTCTTAAAATAAATGGCAAAAAAAATCAAGCATACTAAATCAATCAAATACCTAGGAAAGTATAATACATCAAAACAAAATTTTATCGAATATCTCAAAGAACTTAAAATTCGTACACATTCTATAAGTCAAAATCTTCGACATGTGCATGGCACAAACTGGGGTTTAAATCGCCATATCACCAAATTACTATATCGTACAGTAATAACCAAAATTATTACATACGGCTCTGCCATCTGGCCATTCCCTATAACAACAAGAAAAGAAAAAATTCTTACCTCAACACAACGACAATTTACGCTTAATATTACCAGAGGCTTTGGAACTACCTCCAGTACTGCTCTTAATATCTTAGCTGGAACTATTCTACTCCATGTGGAATCCATTCAAGAAGCAATTTATTCTACAATATATCAACTTCGCCATAATATTACTTATAACAAAACCATATACATCACAGAGGATTACGAAATGCGCCCTGCTCCTTACAATAGACATCTCCTGCTGTATCACACCCAAAAATGAAAACATCAATAAAAACTAAAACTAAAAACAATTCAATTGAAGTATTTAATTATAGAATCAAATATTAATACTGACCGTCAATCTGCCATCTATGCTATCTCTAACCCAGAAAATCAGTCTTTTATTGCTCATGACATCAATAACCTCTCTAAGAAACAGATAATTTAAAAATTCATATATCATGGATAAGAGGCCATAGCAGAAATGCCGGTAACGAAACATTCGACAAACTTGCAAAGAAGCTGTTCCTAATCAAGAAAGCAATTTCCTATATACGAAATTTCCCAAATCTTATCTTCGATTCTCCATAAAAGAACAAATTACCCAAATATGCCAAGAACAATGGAATAACGCATCTACAGGTCGACGAAATTACTAGTTCTACCCCTATTGCAATACTGACACCAAGAGTACAAAATCCTTTTTAACATGTAATATTACTGGCCATGGGCCATATCGTGTTTATTTTCGTCAAAGAAACTTAATAAACACTGACTTCTGTATATGCTGCTAGAAAGGAGACAGTGATCACTATCTTTTCTCATCTCCTCTCAAGAAAACGTATCCTGTTCGCGCACCCAGAAATATTGATATATCATTCAAAAGAAAGATCAGCAAATTTCAACATGTTCATTCTAATATGAAACAAATTCACCAAAACTTAACACAATTGGATTAAATCCATGCAGAGTAACCCCATCTACAACAGACGAAATATAACAAAATATTTAATTTTCACCCTTGTAGAATTTTAAGATAATTATCGATCTTTGTCACAAATACTTATTTCTACTGATCGTAATAAAAAAAGCCTTGCAAAATCCATAATAAACAGAATGAAATATAAAAATTGAGTCGTGAGAGTAAACTAGAACTGAATAGGTGAGTCATGATACTGATTTGCTGTGTCGTGACAAAAATGAGCTATGAATATTGTATGAATCATGTAAAATATATGAACTTAAACGAGGAACTTTTTATGATCTCTCTAATCATGAACACTTTACTGACTTATGAACTCTGCCTAATGAATACTGAAAACTATTTGAGATCATGAATTCTAAAATACAATTTTATTCTCTTCTACATGTTATACTTATATTTTATTAATTTTATTATATGATTCATCATGTATTATCCTATATTTTAGCACTTTATTCAAAATTATAATTTTATTATAATGGCACATTATGTGTTATTGTATACTTGATGTATTATTCTACATATATTTTTCTTCTATTTTAAGAATTATTCCAAATTTGCCATATGATATCTCTACATATAATAAAAGAAAGAGTCTGTCTGTGTGTTCTGTGTGTTTCTTTCCTTTGCACTGCGCGTAAGCTAATAGACACACGGCTACAAAATTTGCTACATAGGTGTATCTAGACAAGGGCCAGTGCACCTCGAAGCGATTGTTTCGAAATTCTAATTCGAATTTTTTTTTAATTTTATGTTTTGTGACGAAATCGCGTCGTTTTGAGACATAATGGCCTATAGGAAAGCGAGATTTTACTCTACACACTCCATTTTCAAATCGTCATGAAACGTAAGCACTTAGATATTTTACGATTTTAAAATATATTTCTTGTTTCAATAAATCGATTAAATACGATTTTATTTAACAAATGGAGCTTAACACATTTTCAAAGGGATATTTTCTAAAAAAGTTTATTTTTAAAAATGTACAGTTTATTTTTCTTTGATTTTTGGACACGTTAAACTTTCATCCTTGCGACTGCTTTTACAAAAGTAATTTTGGAAAACTGATAATATTTTGTACTTTTAAAAATATGTTTAAATGAAGCTTCCGAGTACACTTCACACATCTCACATCTTTAAAAATGTGATTTTGGAAACAATTTTCCTGTCTTATTGTTGTTGATAGATTTTTGATGAAATCGCATCATTTTGAATAGTTTCATTCTTTTAGGGCGCACCAGCGGCCGAGCGGTAAAGTCGCTGAACACTGGTAGTTCGGTCTGAGGTTCGAATCCCGCGAACGGGCTGGCTGCATGGGTGTTTTCGTGGTTTTCCCCACGTGTATACGACCAAGTTTCCCTTAGAAAGTCCTCCACGAAGGCATCCCTCCTCTTAGGCAGATAGCTCTAGTGTGCTTTGCCATAATTAAAATACACACCAATACACCATTGTTTTAGAAATATGGGTTTGGCAACAAGTTTTCATCGTATTTCTTATGTTACTGTTTTTAAGAGATTGGCATATTTCATTGTCATTTATATATATGTAATAATAATATTCCATAATCAAGAATACACTTGAAATTCTATCTGTATGTCTTTTCATTTTTAATGGCGACGTGCTCTTATTTGAAAGTACGCGGAATTAAATCCACAGCCCCGTAGTCAAGTTGTTTTTCCCGCCTTTTCTACACGTACAGTTATAGAATGTTCTCGAAATATTTAAAGCGAACTGGATTGGCTGACGTCATTTTTGGAAGCTCCGCCTTTCCAGAGGCTATAAAAAGACTCGCAAAAGGAATATCGGGGCTTTTTGTTAAATGTTACGATGCAGTAAACTTCATACAAAAAGTTATTAATAATTCTTTTTTATTTACTCCGCATATCTGATTTTTGTAACTGCTATTTCGCCTGAATAATAATAAATGGATCCTGTTTTTTAAACTTATCATCTGATAATTTAAGCTAAGACTACATTTATGATTCTTCAAAAAAAAATAATAATTTCTTAAAATATGTTCTTACTTGGCTGTTGAGTACACTATTTAATCTTGCTCGTTTTTGTCCTGCTAAAAAAAACACAGCATAAATGATTGAAATTCTTCACATATATATATATATAATACATTTTTATTAATTTTTTTTGATAAAGTTGTTCTGTAGAGTAAAATTCTGCGCGGAATTTTATGTTTTTTTGAGTTGTTTTCATGTTATTTTTTGCTTATTTCACTTTTTGTAAGATACTGAAAAGTTTTGCATATTTTTTTTTTCTTAAACGGAAAGTTCGTTAATTTTTTATTAGGTTAATAATTATTTGCATTAAGAGATATAGCTTATTTCATTGTAATTTTTTTCTCTTGAAAATATAAGATAAAATATCATTAATTATACTTTTCAAGAAATTTTTTGTTTCTTGTATTATTTTGTGTTATTTATTGCTCATTTCACTGTTTTTAAGATTTTGAAAAGTTCTGAGTGATTTTTTTAGGAAACAAAGTTCTTAACCTCCTTTATACCATTTGAGTTCTTAAGATTTTGCAAAGAGAAGTTGGTTAATTTATTTATTAGAATAATTAATATTTGTATTAAGGGATATTGCTTATTTCATTGTAGTTTTGTTACACGTAATAACTTTTTTTATGAAGTTGTTCTGCAGAGTAAAATTCTACGCTGTTTTTAAATTTACCGTTTGGTGTTTCTTTCAGCCATTTTTCCGGTACATTTATAGCCAGACGAAGCTGCTAGTGTTCTATACAAGCTTGATGTAAAACCTGTTTTATTAGATTTCCCTCCTTTCCCAACAGCACAAAGTTTCGAGTTCTGGTCTCATCCGATGGGCTAATAATTGATTTACCCACTACAATATTACTACTACCTTCTAATGACCCTTTTTCTAGTTTTTTTCATTTCTTCTATTAACCGTTCTCCCTTTTTGTCCTCCTCACTTAAAAACTAACTTCTAAATCTCTCTTTAAAGAACTATCAGCAGGTTTATTCTTCTTCTGGGCTTCCGTCCGTGCTCTATTCGGTTAGTGATTGGGAGCTATAGATGTGCAATCTTTAATGAAGCTCCAACACTTTTACCTGTACATGTATGTATCTAAATGAAAGTGGCTCGTTTTGATGTTATACTAGCGAAACACCAAAAAAAAAAACCTTGATTTAAATGATGATGATTTAAATAATATAGCTGGAATTTTAAGGATTAGGATTTACACTAACTGCTGATGATATTTTATTTAAGTTATCGTGATTATATGTTATAGTGATGAAGAATATGATTAATTGAGCATGATGGTAATAAATGTTTAGGTGATAGTACTTTGTATTTAGGTGATTTTTTTTTATTTGACGACTTCATTGATGATGGTGTAGATGATATATAGTTTCGTATGATTAGTATGGGAATGATGATGTGATTTGTGTGATTGTGGTTTATTTTATTCTGACGATGGTGATAGTGATCCGATGGTTTAAAATGATGATGTGTTTTGTGTGGTGAGGAATATTTAGATGATTTTGATGATGATATAGATTTGACTGATGAGGATTTTATAGCTGATATGATAGTGATCTATAGAATAGTTTAGAGGGTTTCGGCAGTGGAGACGATGGTTAAATGACGATGAAGAAGAAGATGATTTGGGTTACATTGCTTTCTATTTAGGTGAACTGGAGGATTATAATTTATCTATCTCGACGATGAGGTTAGTGACGATGTTAAACTGATGTTAAACCGACGGTTTAACCTGATGATATGTTTTGGATGATGGGGATAATTTAAATGATTTAGATGATAATTTTGATTTATCTGGTGATAATTTTATAATCTATATTCTGGTGATTTAGATAAAAATTTAGATGATCATTTACATGGTTTAGATGATGAAGATACTGATCAAATGAGAATGGTGTTCTTGATGATGAAGCTTTAGATTATACTGATTTTTTTATTTAATTTGAACGATGATGATTTATCTTAATTTGGCGATGTTTTCAATGATGATGAAATGATATATATATGATGGTTTGAAATGATGATATCTTTTGGATAGTTATGATTATTTAGCTGACTTAGATGCTGATTTAAATTTAGCGGATGAATTTGATTGGATTTTGAAGATTTATATTTAGATGATCATTTCAATGGGTTAGATACTGATTTAGATGATGATTATTTAAACAATACTAGGGTCATCTGAAAAATCAATTTCCCGCACACCATAAAAAAAACAAAGCACTATAACTTTTAAAGACCTACTGCAAAAGATACAGCTATATTTCAGCTGCTTCTCAGCATAACAAGCATCGGAACTGTATCAATTGTTATATCGTCGGTTAAGTATATGCAGTCCAGTCTCATAGAAGTCTGCCGCCTGGGAAGGAAGGCAGCCTGTCATAGTTGCCTGCAACATTTCTCTTGTGGTAAAGTGATGCCCGGACAGGAAAGTCTTCAGATGCAAGAACCAGTGGAAATACTTGAAAGCAACATGGGAGCTATAGGATGGAGGCTCAGACACCTATGGAATTCGCCGTATGCGTCAGATGTTGTCGGGGTACAACACAACACCAGCACTGATCACGTAGTGAAAACATAAAAATTGAGCAATACCGCAGCCGGGACTCGAGCCAGGATCTCTCGAATACGCTCCGAGTATGCTATTGTTACATCACGAAGGCATGCAGAAAGTCAAAATCAAGAAAACGCCCTTGCAGCTGGCCCTTTCGTTCGCGTGGATTGGAACTAGTGCCCAGCGACTTTAATTCTCTATTGCTAGTGGGACCCTCACATGCTGAGCGTATAGAAATAGCTTCTAAAATTGTATATAACAGTGTAAACAAAATTTCAGAGCAGTTTAAATCCGTATGTACTGATACTACAATTATTTTCAAATAATTTTCATATTTAATGCAATTTAATAATAGAAAGGAATTTGCCTTAATATATATCTTTACAAATCTATTGCTTTTATTTCTGTGATTGCAAATTTTTATAATTAATGTACTGGTGCGCAATATGGTAATCAAACCCAATATGGTAATCTGAGTAAAGCGTTCATCAACATCTGTAGATTCATACAGAACACATAGCTCGAAACAGCAACAAAGGGAATTCTGGAAACAGGCATCCACATGCCAACGCAATATACACTCATTGCCATAAAAATTTGCACACCAAGAAGTAACTGTGAGATCGTAAGGAGATTTAGCATGAAGATACATGTCGGGTAAATATGGAAATGCTTAGAAATGCAGCGTTAGAAATAGCCAATTGCGTAATGCCACTTGATGGCGTTGAACTTGGTTCTTCTTGGGGTATAAAACAGGTAAGCAGAGATTGTTTGAGTGTCTTCTCAATGATAGAGAAAAATTCCAGAGTGGACCTGAAGAAGAAAAACTTATTTATACTTTAACCTTTAGGCCTATCCTAATTTACGCCTCATCTGCTTGCGCTGTGGTTACGGATAAGAGCATCTGTAAACTGAAAATTTTACAATCTAAATTTCTCCGTCTGGTAATTAATGCACACTATTACGTGCGTAACGACCAGCTGCATAAAGACCTCAAATTGGACGTAAAAATATCTCAATCGAAGAAATGAAGGTTTTTTTACGAAAGCCCTTGAGTGCGATACTCTGAGCTATTTCGCTACCTTCCATTATGAACTGTTAGACGAAAATCGAACACTAAGACCCTTTGTAGCTCATATGATTGATACAAATTTTCCTAACTAATTTGCGAATATTGAAATGCTATCGTGACCTGTATATAGTGTAAATAAATTTATCTTATCCATCTTAAGTTTCATATTGTATTACTGTTTGTAAAAAATGCTGTATAATATCCTCACAACAAATCAGCAGACATTATCAACTCACGAGACACAGGACAGCAAATCAAAACTCCTCCAGACCAATGAGTTGAAATTTCCCCACCCACGTGGCAATGGTCACACTCCTTACCTCACCCTCAGCGCTCCTTCAAACACGACAGCAGTTAGTCAAGAAATGCCACACCCAGGCTTCGAACGGCACTACTTCAGAGAGACGGATCACGTTACGCAGGTTCGCATGATAATTCTAGCATATCAGCGGAACTAGGAATTGTTTGAGTGTACTTAATATTTTACTCAGGAAACGCTGAGGTTGACATGCCGTTACGCTGCCATCGAAGCCAATATCAGCAGCTGTCACAGTTCGAGAGGTGGAGAATCATCCGGATGATGGAAGCTGGGTGGTTAGCTCGGCGAGCAGCTCGTCAGGTTGGCCGTTCTGAGTTTTCTTTGAGGAGGTGTTCGACCCAGTGGACATGCGACATGCGACGGAGGACGTGGGCACCACTCCTCCACCATAGGTTAATTGGTGTAACACCACGTCCACCTTTATCTAAAACAGCCGTGAAGCCACACAAGGGCCCCACACCTGGCGCCCAAACCCAACGCCTAATTCACCCCGGTGGCGGTCCTACTGTCTAAAACTGCCCCCGGGAGCTCACTCCATCCTACCGCCCGGGCACATTATTTATTTAATCATAGAAATAATATACAGATGGCATTACAATGGCTACTCATATGATTACATGCATTTTCTGGTTTTACATACAGATTTTTCTTTCTGGCACATTATATTGCTTTCTAGTACATTATAATTCTGTTTGTTACATTGTTATTCGATTATTACATATGATTGTCTGTAATTACTGATACATATAGTACAGTCATTGGATTTCTGTTTATTAGTTCGGTTCATTGGTAGTAGTTCATGTGTTATAAGCTTTGAGACATTCATAGTGTCGTCCATCCTCGGGTTCCTGCTAAACTTATTCGCTGCAGTTTATATTCACATCCCTTATTTGCTGCAGTTTTATATTCATATCCTGTTGTGAACGTTTGTTTTTGCACCTGTAATAGTGCTTGCTATCAATAGAAACTTATTTACATATTTACACCATTACATAACTCTCTTTCCACATTGAGGCAACACTTGTAATGTTGCTTGCTAGACTGAGGAGGCTTAATTACATATTTGCACTATTTATGCTGAAATCAATTTGCGACGCACTCGATTAATACTTTTGCATCAATCATATTTACATATTTACTTACGCGGAGCATATTACATATTACAAGCGATGCTTATGAAATCTATTTACATAGTTACATTCTTGAGTATTCTCTTAAATACTAGATGTATAATCTTTACTGATACCATTGGGCCTTATGATTGCATAAGATTTCTTATATTAAGGATGGCCTATATGCACATTTTCGAGTATACAGTGCACATTTTCGGGTACATATGTGATAATGCTGTGTGCCAGTAAATTGGAGTACACTTGAAAACACACTTGATTAACACGCTTGCTTAATAAACACATTTGCACTGAGCATATTTACGTTGTACTTTGAGGGGGATGCACTGTACATTGCTTGCTTGCACCACTCTACATTTCTGTTTGTATTGCTTGTTGAAGGTATGACTCATGCAAATTTATATAGTATTACTCGCGAGCTTATTATATTTATTTACATATTTACATTCTTAATACTCTCATTGATTCTGGGTCTATAATTTTTACTGCTGAAATTAAATCTTATAGTTGCATAGGGTATTTTATTTTGAGGATAACATACGGTTTATGTGACGGAGCTCAATTTGGCACAAATCCAGATTAAGTTCCGCTAATTTGTCCATTAGCTGCACAATCTTTTTAATTAGGTGCCGTTGCTTAATCAGATATTTACAGAACGGTTGTCTGTTATTATCTGGTAGTCTAATGTGGAGACCCTCAGTCAGCGGGCATGTCTCCAAGTAATGCTCTGGCGAGCCCGGTTCTCCACATGCGCACTGACTTGTATTGCAGAAACCACATTTGTAGAAAATGTCAGGAAAGGGACCATGCCCTGAGATAAACCTTGCGAGCTGCGTGTTTGCTATATTTCTGTCTGTGTCCACATAACCACAGAAGTAATGGGTCCTCCTCTCTGTGTTGCTCTCGTCCCATTCACATTGCCACTTCCCCATGGCTTTCAATCTCAGCGTACGCTTAAAGTAAGAACGCGGCCATGGTATAACTGTCTCTGCTATTGCTGTTTCTGTGGTGGCCTCCTTTGCAAGCTGATCTGCCATTTCATTCCCTTCATGGCCCTCGTGTGCTTTTATCCATTCTAATGTGATCTTAAAATTTGGATTATTTCTAAGGGCCTTCTGTATCTCTTGAATAATTTCAGAGGGATGGTCGGGGTTCCATATCGCATGTAATGTTGACAAGCTGTCAGTTTTTATTGTGGCCTGCCTGCATCTTATGGAATGTACATAGTGGATTGCTTGCAATATGGCCAAGGCTTCACTTTGGAAAACGCTGTTGTTTTGTCTGAGCCGGCCCTTCCATTTTTCTATGATGAACCCTGCCTCATGGCGGCGTAGGCACAGCCCACTTTCTAGTCCAACTTTGACCCGTCCGTGTAAGCTGTCAGGCCAAGTGGCTGGTTATTATCCTTAGGCTTCACCGAGACGTATACCCCTCTTCCTTTAGCCGCTGGGTGTACATCCAACGGGTTGCAGCTTTCCTCATACTCCTCAGGGGAGTAAATTTCTTCATCAAATGTGACCATTTTTTTAGTTGTAAGACTTGCTGTCGTGCCGCCTCCTCCTCAGCACGGATGTGCAGGGGCAGTAAGCCTGCCAGCACATTAATTTCTTCGCTTGAAGTGGTGCGATAGGCCCGGGTAATACCCAATGCAAAGGGTCGTTGAATGGCATTAAGGTGTGTTTAACCTTTCTCCCTTGCATTGGATAGGCCCATACTGCCGCAGCATACGTGACTATTCTTTCTACCACTGTGGAATACAGCACCTTTTGTATGTGGGGGTTCAGTCCCCATTTATATCCATAGAACATCTTCATTTGTCGAGCTATTGCAGTTGTCCTTAGTTTAAGGCTTTGCACGTGGGGGATCCAATTCATTTTTTCGTCAAAAATGACGCCAAGGTATCTGAGTTTCGACACTATCTTAATCCGCTCTCCATTAATTTTTATTGTGGGCCTGCGTGACGTCATTTACAGGCCGACGACCTGGTCAGACCAGTCGTCGAGACGACCGTCACATCATACAACATGCACGCGTAGAGCCAACTGCCTCATTGGCCGCTATCCGGACACAGGCAGCTGCTTCAATACGGAATCCTGTGTCTTCCCGAACCATCGCAAAGCGCCTGGTTTGAGGGACATCCAGTATAGTAGCACCCATTACGTGTGCTGCCAACTACACCCACCCGACGACGCCTCCGTTTCGAGTGATTTCGCGCACAACAAGATTGTACTTTAACGGAATGGAACCAGGTCACCTTCAGCGACGAATCTAGATTCAATTTGACCAGTGATGACAATCCCTTTCGTGTGTGGAGCACTCGTGGTGAACGCCTCAATCCTGGATCCGCTTTACAGCGACAGACCGTTCCCACAGTTGGTGTGACGGTAAGGGGTGCCATTGCTTACGATACACGGTCACGCCTAATATTGATCCATGGCACAATGGCAGGCCAGCGGTACGTCCATGACATCCTTCAGCCACATGTGTTGCCACTCATGGCAGGGCACCCAAAAGCCTGTTTTCAACAAGACAATGCTCGGCCACACACAGCACGGATCTCACAAGACTGCCTTCGGCACATTACCATCCTTATCTGGCCTGCTCGATCCCCAGATTCGTCACCAAGCGGGTCCATCTGGGATCATTTGGGATGGCGAGTTGGACAGCCGACGAGATTAGCCGAAGCAGAGGCGCATTTACAGCAACTGTGTAACGATATGTCTCAGGACACCGTACGGAACTTGTATGCCACAATGCTCGCTCGTATTGCATCGTGCATTCGCGCTACAGGTGGTTTAACAGAGTACTAAAACTTCCGTTCATGTGTACTTTTTTCTGCAATAAATTATCCTCTTTTCTTTGATTTTCTAATCACTTACTTATATCAAAGTAATAATTATATATGTAAAATTTCGTTTAATTCTGACAACTCTCTCTTTACACAAATTTTTATGGCAATGGTTGTATTTTAATATTAACAAAACGAATCCTGTACTTTCAATTAAAAAATATTGCTCGTTTTTTCCATATCAGTTTTCGAGTATTTTTTATACGGTATAAAACTTTATATACTCTCCTTGATTTCGCATCAAGAAATGTTCTATTTCTCATTTTTGGAATGGAACTGCATTGTCTCTTAGAGATGAAGCGGTGGTTTTCTAATGTTTTCTGTCACAGCTGGAAAATTTTTCTGCATGTTTATTACTTCTATGCGTTGCAGCAACGTAATTCCGAACGTAGATTGGAAACTTCAGTGCCAACAATGCTGCATTTAATGTATAGTGTGCGAATATATAGGAAAATTTCAAAATTATTTTATAGTAATAATTTTCACAGCAGTATGGCAATCCAGACTTGTTTCTTTAAATAAAAGAACTAAGAGGCAAAAGTTAGCAATTTGAACATTTTATTGTGAAAAGTGTTTTCCTGGAATATAGCTCCAGTTTTTATTTTTTCCATTCACGAGGATCTAACGGGCTGAAAATGAGCACCTAACCCAGGGATGTTTCATATAATTTCTTTAAATATAGTACAGCGCGATAATATCGTGTGTGATCAACATGAAAAGTAATACAACGGATATAAGTGCTTCGACAAAAATGCTGTTTCGAGTCTAATGTCCCATCAGGGACAAACGTCCGTTTCTGCTCATTAATAACCAAATGCGAAAGGAATACTAAAAAATAAAAACTATTATAGAGACGTAAAATGATAAAAAGAGGAAAAGATGATACTAAAATAAGTGTAATCTCAGAGGAAGTGAGTAGGCTATGGTCGGGGGAGGAGAATCTTACGACTTTCATATTTAAAACGGTAAAATACCTTTATTAACCCATTAATCGCCAAAACTACAAGGAATGTTTCTTTTCTCATGAAAATAATAACAAATATCAAATTAAGCATTTATAATATAAATTTACATTGAAAATAAAAAAAAAAAAAAAAAATGCTCTCACCTGTGGAAAACGCGAGTGTTGCGTTCGCGCAACGTCAGCGGAATAAGACTACGGATGTTTAGTGAGTAGGATTGTACTCGTGTGATGTTTCTTTTGAGTGGAGCGCAGGATTACATTTTTGATGTATAACGTTTTATAAATCTACCAAATCACTTTACTTTTAATTAATTTAATATTAAAATATACATTGTATTTCTTTTACAAATACAGATTATTTCAATGGAAAGATTCAAGCATGACAAGCTTGATTACAATCATGATGTAAAGCTACATTACATACTTCGCATCTATAAATAGTCTGGCTATGGTACTCTTTACAACAAAGTCTTTTGTTATCAACGGACTTTACGATAAAATGTCTACCATCTCCATACAATGGTTTTTGAATGCTGAATATACTAGGTCTTGCCATTCCTTTCTTGTTCGCCACCAGATTCTGCAATTTCTGGGGGAACAACAACAATATCAGTTTCATTCTGGTCATTATTAACATTATCATCATCTATTTCTTCATCAAAAAATCTTTGAAGGGTAGGGCTTCTTCTAATGTAAGATACCTCGTTCTAGGCATTTTTAAACAACCAGAACATGAACCAGAACATCGAAAGGAATGAGTGAAAAAGAAGATCGACTACCCTTTTCCTGCTGACGTCAGCGCAACACTTATTTTCCTTTCCTTTCCAAATCAAATTTAAACATCTGAGTGATGTAATGTTCTGATAAACGGTGACCTTGACTAAAAATAGATCACTCATAAAGACGGCGATTCTTTCTTTAAATATTTTCAGCAAAAATACACGGTCGATAATTTTGCTTAAATTTGCTTAAAGTATGAGATTAATTATTATAAACAAAATGAATTGTTGAAGGCAAATATTTTTTACAGATATAATCTTCATAATATTCCCTACACAAAATCATCTGCTGGTATAAAATATTTTAGGTAGTTATATTTATATACGCATTTATTTTGACCGTTGCGTGAACGCAACACCAGCGGTTAATGGGTTAACAAAAATAAATTATTGTATGTTACATATCCAGTATGTAAAAACAGGATTTGTAAACATTGCAAGAATACGATTAATCATTTAAAGTGTCAATTGTTTCAAACAAATAGTAAATGTTTTCTCATAAAGCTAAGCATAAAATTAATTTCGGTAATATAAGAAAATATTTTTGAATGAAAGTGATTCTGAAGGGCATTTGTCAGTTATATTCGAGTATTTCGTAAATTGTATATCTGATATTCGAACTAAAATTGGTTTGGTAATCGCGAATAAATATGTCACTGCGCAGTTAGGGAGGAGCCTTGCAAAAAGTTAGCATCTTTCAGAGATGATATTTTGTCACCATACAGAATCTGAAGTGTAACACAGGATGGCGTCTAAATGAGGTTATCTCTAAATTTTTGAGTTAAATTTTTCCCTGTGATGGTGAAATTGGCTGTTATGTCGAGGGTCATACTGCAAGGAACTCCTTTGATACTGCCCGTTGATGATACGCGTTCTCTGCTTGGCAAAAGAAATCGAATTTACCCATTATCGAAGTAGAACAGTCTTCACATTTGTTAATTTTCTTGAAATTATCACAACGAAATTGTTGCTCACACGCCTGAAGGTCATTGGATTGAGGTAAATTATAGTAATGCAACAGAGAACCGATATTATCCTTAAGAGCGAAAGCGTATGCTTCAATACCGATACGTTTCAAATTTTCGATGAGCAAGTCAACACGTGCACAGCGCGAAGTATCACATTTTGAAACATCCAGAGATAATAATTTATCCAAATAATTATGGTCGAACATCTTATTATTCGGAAATAGCCAAAATGCCTGAAGTGTCACACGAAAAAAATTAGTAGAAGATTACACATCCAGGGACATAGTATCTTTATACGAAGAGCACGAGGTATCGGCTTACGAACTAGGTCTGGTGCCATTTTAGCTCGTAAAATTCGAAGAATGTCCCAGCGGGAAAATTCAATATCTATGGCCGAAATAATATTCATAGTAATCCAAAAATATCGCAGCAATTAAACACAGCAAAACGATCACTCAAAAAATACAAAACAGCAAGGATCGCAACAGGCATAAATACCCAGGGAACGGTGGGGAGCTATATAGCGAAATGCGGCATGAAACTTCGAACGCGCACGTGAAAGAAATCTTGAAACCAAGCGTATGCTCTGACCGTCTTAAAGGGCTACATAAAAAGCGGTCCTCAACTAAACATAATTCAGCTTTTGAAGGCATAAATCAAATTTTTAATCAAAAAATATTAAAATCTTCAACACGCTGCAAATCAAACATAAGCTTTACATTTTTATTATCTTTTGTGATGGGCATAAAACTGTAGAAATAATTTAGGGACAGAACCTAGCATACAAATTAATACAAAAATAGAATTTATTCATAAGCCACCGCTCTGCCTTAAAAAGACAAAGCAGTTTCATTTAAAACAAAATGTTTATTTATTGTTATGTGTTGCAGTCTCCAACTCCAACTCGCTTATTTGCCGCGATTAACCTGCGAAATCGCAGGTTGTGTTCCGGCTATCGAACTTTGGTGCTTCTAGGAGCGCTGCAGGTAAGGAAATGCCGAACGTAGTTCTCGTGGAGACAGGATAGCAGATGCAGGGGGTGAGACCAATGTCACGTGATGAGCGATAAGACATCTGGTTGGCGATGAGGTATCCAGGCATCGTAGCGCTGTAAATCTGAAGTTTTACAATAGTTATACATAAAATAGTACTAAATCAGTTCATAAAAGGTGTGTGTTGCAGTCATAAATGCAGAAAATAAAATACGATTCCAAAAAGTAAAATAGTATATACAGGAAAAATATAAGTAATATCTTGTGGGCATGGCTGTGTGTGTCACATGATCATCCGGCTAAGATTTCTAAACATCATTATTTACAAGTCAAATAAGTTTTTCAGAGTACTACATACTTAAAAACACAAATTATGTTGGAAAATCCTGGTTTCCACTGAGTAGAAAAGCGGCATATGGACGGAGGTGCCTGTCCTCGTGTAAAATTTCATAGTGAAATAGGTTGAAAATGTCCATATGTTGGCACTCCTTAGCGGCGTCATAAAATGCCGTGTTAGTTCTTCTTAAATATTGTGTTGTAGTTCGCAATTTTAATAATGTATGTACCTCAAGAATGTACGAAAAAACCACTGAGTAAGAAATTGGTAATAACTTTTCTCATAATAATTTCAAATTTGAAATAAACTTTTAAAAATCCATAGCAATATCGTATCGAAACCTGTTTCCATGTCACATGTATTGCATAAAGAAATGTGAAATTTGAAGAACTAATTTTCCTAAATATTTAATACTCGAATCCGTATAAGTTGCATGCATTTGTTTTAGTAAAGTGTTATGACAGATTTTTTTAAGAGCTGTCGGAGACAAATGATAATATTCCTCGACAGTAATGAACGAGAATACCATGCATTTGTTCAAAAACAGAAACGAAGTATTTGTGAGATTTATTCAACATCCAAGTCTTAATTTTAACAGTTTTATATTATTTTTCTCTACTAGCCAGGTATAGTTTAAGTGTCTCAATTGGGTATCAAAACGCGTGTGTGAAAACACTGATCTGCACTTTGTTACTAGATATTTTTTCCTTAAATTTAGTTTTTTATATATCAAGGTGTCTGTAGTCAATGTGTATATTGTATTAATTCGGGAAGTTCCCTGATTCTTTAAACATGAGTATACAAGCAGCAGTGAAAGTAAAAAATAATTATGAAAACCAAATAGTCTATAACGATTTTAATGCCAAGTCATAAATAATCAAATGAATAACTTCAAATTTCTGAATTTGTTTAATATCACAATTTTCAGTTCCGGTTTTGGTGAGAATCGAAATAATATAAATTTGAATTCAAAATCATGAAAATCCTCAGGATTTTCACGATTTTGTTCTTACAAATCCTTGACATGATAAATAGTATCATAATAATGCTAAATAACTGAAAAAAAATGCATTTGCTGGCTCTCTAAGATTACTTGGATGGCCTCTAGGTTCAGACCAATAGCTTTTAAGATTAGTGTTTTTGAGCAGAATGAAACATTAATTTTTAACAGAGTTTTGGTCTAATAGTTCATGGTATCGATCTATTAGACTTTGCTGTATTTTCAGCACAAAGACCATATTCTATTTGTTAATCTGTCACAGCTCAAACAGCACGGTAACCTAATCTGCAAACTATGTTCGCTTGAGATGAGTAAACCTTGTTAGAAAGCTAAACTATTTGTGAAAACTGCATCTAACGTCTATCATTCAAATTTACTTTAACTTGTTGACGAATTTCTGGCCTTAAAAGCTATGTAACTGGAATCAGAAAACAAGTTTGATGAAAAAACAAATAACCCACATAGCACAAAAACATGCCTGGGATATCCCGAAGATGTTGCTCGCGGGGTATGCGCACATCCTCAGGACATCGCGGAATATCTCTCGAACCTCCTAAACACCTCCTCCAGAGTTCTTAGTGTCACATCCCAGTATATCCTCAGGACATCCTAACTAAGTCCCATCGACAGCGTACGGCATGTTATTAGGATATGAACTCTTACTTATTACATCCTCAGGACATCCCACTCACCTCCTAAACACAACCCATTTTATCCAAAAATCATCCTATCTATGTCCCATCAACAGCGTATGGGATGTTGGTAGGATTTAAAGTCCTACTTACTACATCCTCAGGACATCCCACAATATCCCAATTTCCTCCTAAACTCATCTTCCCGAGTGCTTAATGTCACATCCCAGTATATCCTTTGGACATCCTATCTAGGTTCCACCGACAGTGTATGGGATGTTATCAGGATTTTAAATACTAATTACAATATACCTTTGACCTCTTAAATACATACTGTCAACTGCTTAGTGTCACATCCCAGTATATATACAGAGAAAACTTCCAGTGAAAGTATATGAAGGTGTAGTGATGATCTAAAACCTAATTACTTTACACAGATAGTCTCAAATCCTTCTCCTATGGTTACTATCGAAAAATCAGAAATGTTGAAAATATTTATACAACATATTTATGTATTTATGAATCAAAATACATGAGAAATCGCAGTGAGAAAAAGCACTGCTACCTTAATCTGTGATTATATATAACAAATTCAGTGAATTATAGTTAACAAACAGTGAAAATATTTATATTTCTGAAATATTTTATATATAACATTTTCAGTTTCGCATATGTGGCAGCTTGAGATTTTTTTTAAGTATACCAATTTTTTTAAATGTCTAAAAATTTTTGTATTTTCAAGGAAAGCTTATTCTTTCACCTTTAGTATATAAGTAATGGTAATTTACCAGATAAAATTACGTAATGGGGAATACAGAAAAATATCTAACCACTTACTTTTGACTTCATCTGCAGAGAGACTAAACATGTAGTTCAGCTAAATCTGTTATAATAAATATTTATAATAATGCTAAATCCTGCAATAACTATTAATATGACAAATTTTTGTAAACCTATTTATTTGGATGAAAACTAAACACATTCAGAAATTTATGGCACTATATTATGGTTAACAGAGGAAAAACACTTTTCAAAATTCAAAATAGTTTTTATAAATCCAATTTATCACATTTTCCTTAAATTCCTGAAAAATAATCTTATATCCATGTAAAAGAGGAATATGTATTCATCTGTATATAAAAACTCTAAATACTGGAGTTAAACTGGAGCTTAGCCATTGCCAAAAATAAATAAAATGCAATTACTACATGTGAATATAATTCATAATTAAATTTAAACAAATCACTATTAGAATGCAAATTAAAGGAAGCTTTTAAAATATTTTAACATATAGTACCTATAAACAGAGTAGCCATTATTTGTGTTGTATCATAAATTATAATACGACGTTTAGCTTAAGAGAGCTTCTCCTGACGCATGCGCCGTTCGCGTTTATCCGCGCGGTGTATGATGACGTAACTGTTTATTACGTATGTATGTATATGTATACCATTCTTACTTCTTCGCCCTTTTTTCTCTGCTGTATGCAACTATGTTTAAGTTAATCTCTGTCATTAAAAATGTTCATTGATATTACAATCTATTTAGGCTCATTTATTTCTTCAATTTGACTATTCGATTATAGTAAAATAAACATGGGGTATGCCTTTTAAATTTTTTATGTCAGAAATTAAACTCAACCTACCAGCTGAACCATATGAGCAGTTGTATCAGTCAGCCACTGGTAGGTAACCTAAATAACGAATCAACATATAAAGTTGCCAAAATAAGGAGAGAAACAAAATTATGATAATCACATCTTACCTAATCATAAAATTTAATGTGTAGGCAAGTCTAAAAAGAGTGAGAAGGAATTTATTTTGCAACACAAAGTAAAGCTGTCTTGCAGGAGCAAAAAAACTTGTCTCATGAGATAGTAAAAAATAATTAACTGTATCTGGTAACATTTATCTGACAACACATAAGTAATTGTTAACTACGTGCAGAAAATAAAATCTGGTCATGATAAGCAAAATGCAATTTTAAACTTTTGAGTTTAACTGCAGAAATCTACGAAAGACGTATATTTTATGTTGTAGCAGTAGTAAATCAAGATGCGGCTAATCTTTACTGTATGGTACACCTTGTTTTTTGTCTGAAAAAATCGCCAAGTGGTATTGGTTGTTCGTGAAATCTGGAAGCCCATTGCGACAAATAAGTTTTTCCGTTATTGTAATGTTGATAATGTTGGCGAAAATAGCCTTTGAAAAAAATAAGTTTTTGTCAATATAAAGGGGTTATTTCTGGAAATATTGCCAACGTGTTGTGATAAATTTAGTTTTGGGCTACATTTTGTAATAGTAAGCCTTTTGTACGGACCCGTGTTTTTGGTTCTTACCATTCTTTTTAATTGCTATGTTTGGTTGCACGTAAGTGGTATGGTCTTGTATTTTGAACTTGCTATTATTTTGGTGTGGGTACCATCGTTTGAGTATGTCTGAGGTGAATAACAGACGATGAATTTAATTGAATTGCTTATCTGGAGGATGGAGGAAATGGTGGTGGAAAGCCTAAACGTATGCATGTGAAAAAAAAGGTATGTTAAAAAAATGACGCTTCATTTATTTATTCGTCTCTGTGTGTTAATTTTTCTTTTTGTTGTTTAATATTTTTATGTTAGAAAATATGTATTTTTGGTAACTTATTCCTCTCTGTTTTTGTATTTTTGGTTGTCTCTGTGTGTTAAGACAGTGGCGAATATTTTCTTGTAAACATGATATTTTTAACTTTCTGGTTTTCTTAAAGTGAAAATAGATCAATGTGTACATGTGCAAAGTTAAGGCAGTGCACAATACCTAGTTTGTGCAGTTTTCTGTTTTTTTTTTTAAGTTAAAATAGGTCGATGTGTACATGGACACCAAGTTTGTGTATGTCTTTGACTTCTTATTTTGGTTTTGTGTAACGGCAATCTTGAAATTTGTGCCGATTCTTCCAGGTGACGATCTTGATATAAAATAAGAAACGATTTGCCAAGGGTTACCGTAGAGTAAATTTTTACCAAAGATGTTCTACCATAATCACCATTTCAGTGGTTTAAACACTAGTGGAACAGTATTCAGAGATGAAGATTTCAGTTTTGTTTACACAGCATGATGGTTTAGGCACTCCAGCCGTTACGGTGAACAAGATTATAATAAACATAGCCAAAACAATTATCTATAAATATCGACGTATAAAACTGCATGAACTAATATATTTCTTATGCTAGTATGTACAGAATCCTTAATCGAAGTGAAAATGAGAAGACTGTGCCTGACTTACGTGATTACAAACTTACTCTGAGCCGTTTTTCTGTGACTCTTTTACTGTGTAGAGCTGTATAGAGATTTAGAATTAATCAGTAAAGGCTTGCAACGTAATAACGTCACAAGAGGCTTTTTTCTCGACAAAGCTAAGACTTTCGATCGTGTTTGGCTGGGTGCTCTTATTTACAATTTACACATTTCGGGGCTCCAAGAGTACATTAAACACATAATTAAATCCTGCATGACAGGTAGACACTTTGTCTTTCGTGTCACAGGAATTCTCTCTACACCTAAACTTTTCCTTGCAGGCGTCCCCCAGGGAAGTCTTCGCGGACCTATACTTTTTAATATATACGTGAATGACATACCCACTCTGAACAACACAAAACTCGCAATGTATGCTGATGACACTGTGATCCTTACACAAGGCCGGCTATACAACAGCTACAAAACCACATATATGCATTAGAGACTTGACTCATCAGATGGAAAATTAAGGTTAATGTGGAAAAGACTCAGGCAATCCTGTTAACAAAAAAGGAGAAGTTCAATAAAAACCTACATTTCTACGGAGTGTCAATTCCCTGGTACAGGCAAGTCCGACCAGGCCCGGTCGTTACAAAAACATAATACAAAAATTTCACCCTTTGGTGAAATTTATCGAACTTCTTAGTAGCTGAGTTTAAGGTCAGGTACATGTCATTCACAATCATTTCCGGAATTTATCCCTCCATCTTTTCTCAGAAACTGAGTAGCCGGGCTTCCCAGGCCCGAGACCCTCGCTAGCATTGTCATTTAAAAATGTGAAAGATGTCAGGCAGTTGCAAAAATGTCACGCTATTTGATTTATGACGATGAAATGAAAAGATTACAGAAACTATTAGCCGAAATGTTGACTGATGAAGATTCAGTTAATGAAGAAGACGAAGAAATAATTGATGAAGAACAGTTTAGTGATCACCAATCGAATTCTGAAGAGACATTAGATTCAAGCGATGAATCTAGTAATGAATTCAGCATTTCTGTTTCCGTGAATTGATATCTTGTCAAAGATAGCCATCAAATTTGAAAGGTAGAGAGCTGCTCGACACAAGAATATTACAGAAATCAGATCATTTATCTGTCTTCTTTGTTTTGGAGAATTTTGTTTTAAAATAGAAGGCTTCTCACGTAAATGTTGCGAAGTTTGGGCGACTGACGGGACAGGGCTTGACATTTTTCATCGAACAGTGTCTCATAAACGTTTTTTAATCCTAATGAGATGTTTGGGATTTGATGTCCTAAGAGATCGTCCTTCTAGAAGAGAAATGGATAAACTGGCTCCGGTAAGAAATGATTTTGAAAAGTTCGTTAAAAATGCTGGCGAATACATCACAACTGACGAAAAATTAGGACCTTTTATAAGAAGATGCTCCTTTCTTCAATACATTCCAAGTAAACCTGCAAAATATGGAATTAAAGTTTTTGATGTTTTTGATGCAAGGACATTTTGTACTTCAAATCTTGAAATTCATGCAGGAACACAACCCAAACGGTCGTGCAGCTCAGAAAATGGTCTTGATAAAGTAGTCAAGAGGTTTAGAGAGCCTATTTTGAATCCAGGGCGCAACCTTACCGTGTACAACTGGTTTACCAGTTATACCTTGGTAAAGAATCACCTTGAAAAGAAAATTACGCTCGTGGGAACTATCAGAAAAAATAAAAAAGAACTGCCAATATATTTTACTTGTGGCAGAAAAAGAGAAGTTTGATCATCATTATTTGGATTTCAAAGAAATATGACATTAGTTTCCTACACACCAAACAAAAATAAATGCGTTGTTCTATTGTCCACCATGCATAATGACAGAGCCATCGATGTTTCGACTGGAGAAGCAAATAAAAAAAACAGAAATTATGACTTTTAATGATTTAACAAAGGGTGCTATAGATGTAGTAACCATTTATAGTACTGCTAGAATTAGCAACAGATGACCAATGGCAGTATTCTTTAGTATGTTCAACATTGCAGCTATGAATACTAGAATATTATTGTTATCTTCGAGGACGCCAGTAGTGCAATATAGAAAACGAAGTTTATTTATCAAAGAATTTGCATTAGAACTTTTCAAGGATCACATTCAAGAAAGAAGCTCGCAGCAAAATTTCCACGCGAATTGAGTGAAAAATGAAATTGCAGATATAGGGAAAATTGGGAAGGACACTCGCCAAAAAAACAGGAGTGTTCTAGGGAAAGATGCCATATATGTAATAGCGTAAAGGACCGAAAACCACAAATTTGCTGCGCTAAGTGAGAGAAAAATGTTTGCGGTAAACACAGCGCGATTTTTTGCAAAAAAAATGTGAAATGTAAGTTTTTTTTTGAAAATATTTCTGTAAAAATTTAATATTACATAAATTAGTATTAAATTTCGTTTGCTCACAAAAAGAAATCAGTCTGATTTTTTCTGTTAATGATAAATAATTTCAATCTTAAAAGTGTATTAAAATACAATTTTTTTAGAATTATTAAATTCAAAGTATATTTTTATATTTTATATACTTTTTATTATTTAATTTTTTTCTTCGATTACACAAACAATTTTATTTTTATTTCGTTAAGAAATAACGTTTCGGACCTACGGAGCCCGACGCGCGTCCTCGCGTAGCTAAAAGCAGCGCGCGTCTTCGCGGGTTAACAGCGTGAAATAGCATTCATTCTATAGACAACAAGTTACTCATTTAACAAGTCCCTTCTACGTCCATTTTTTTTTACGTTTTCTGGACAGCATTTTCATCACCGAATCATGTATGCATGTTACAAATATTCATCTTACAAATATTCATCAAGTCATTTATTAAGGCCATTATAAATAATTATTTGAAAAAAAACCCTTAAGATATCCTGGGCATATTTATATAATACTATAAGTTGTAACTTTGTATTGTACCCGAAGTGGCATATTTTCATTTGTGGATAGGGTCTAAGACCCAGGCACCCCGGTGCTACACCATCACTCGTTGCGTAATCTGTTAAAAGATGCCTAACACTCACAAAGACCTCACAAAAACTGAGTACTATCAGCCCTCTTTTCGATGCGAGCAAAATTTTGAAAAGGTTATCCATGCCAGAATACATCCTTTTTTGACAGATTTCCCGCACAGCAATTTGGCTTTAGAAAAAATCTCTGTGACGAAGCAGTTGGTGCGTCTGACAGAATTTATTAGAGGTGCCTTTAATAATAAACAATGTGTTGTCTTAGTCATGATAAACGTGGCTAAAGTGTTCGATAGCGTCGGCCCGAGGGTTAATTTTCAGGCTTATTTAAGCTCGAGTTCTCTAGGGAATTAACCCTAATTGTGAGTTTATTTATCACTGAGAACATTTCATATCTGCATTTCATATACTTTGAACAGGAAGCAGGTGTGCACTAATGATGGTCAGAGTTCAGTTTGATGTCCCATATTGTGCACTACTACATATTTGAAAAGATAAAATTATTTTATTAACAAAGGCAAATATTGTGTGTAATATATCCAATTTGTACAGAGTAGAATTTGTAAAGTGTAGGACTATGTACAAAGCAGAATGTTTTAAACAGTGTAAGAATACAAGTAATCCTTTAAACTGTCCTGAGTCACAAACCACTAATAAACCTTTTCCCGCTAATCTGATAAAATTAATTTCTAAAATATAGGAAAACTCATACGCATGAAAGTGTTTGTGGAGAGAGGAGATTTTTCAATTATATGCTGTCACAGGGGGTGATTAATAGTTATTAAATTCATTTTATCGCTTAGGCTGTGAAGCAGATATTGTTAAAATGTTTGCATGTCAGTTTAAACTTGTGTTCATTTCTCATATTAAGCAGTATCATGAATGAATAACTTTATTTACCAGTCGACAATGCAAGTTTTTAATTTTCTGCGTTCTTTTTTCAACGGTTTTATTGGAACGTTTTTATTATGTAAAAGGCTAAAACACTTGTCTGACGCCTACACTTCACTGAAGATTAACATTTATTTGCATTCTTTCCTATCGGATTTCACAAACAGAAAATCAGTTACTGTTCTTTTTAATTTCACGGTGGTTTAATTCTTCTACTCCAACTTAACGTTTATCAAAACTACGTGATGATGCAATAAATCGAATCGATGCGATCGAAGCCAACTCTACATCAATGGCATTCCTTTAAAAGAAATTCTCAATTATTAAACCTATGATTCTATGCCCGGATTTACATTAACATGCTCTCGTTTGATATTTTATTACAAATACTTAATTTTCACTTGTAATTAATAATTAAAATTTTGCCTCAATGTATAGCTTAATGCCTTAATGTTTGACTATCATATGGGAGTGTCTACTCTAGATTATGTATCCTGACGGGTTTCCAAATATCAACCACCTGCCTTTTAAACTGGTAGTTTTCATCTATCACATTTATCTCGCATTTAGTTCTCAATTTTTCGCACTACTTATAAAACTCGGAATTAAAGCATGTTTACTTTCATTATCGGAATTCGAACATTCGTCAGTTGTCTCGTACCATCTTTCAAGCTTGTTATTTAAACTACAATTAAATTCCTGTGTTTACTTCCACCAAGCATAATCATCCTATAAGCCACGCCTCTCCGCTATGTTGGGTTACCAGCCCGAACATAACTTTGCATTACGCTGTGTCGGCGAAGCGGTTATCGTTTGTAATTTCAATTTTACACCATCGCTTAAGCTGCAGAGGGCAACACAAAGAACTGTGATATAGCATGACCGACTCATCCGCGACCATGATCGCAAACACGCATGCGCATTTCGGACCGAATTATTCTCAAAATAGGGTGAAAGGATGGGGACTTTCTTTCCCTCCAGCATAGCTTTTCCGGAGATGAGAAGACCTTTCACGTCGCAGCAAGTAATACCACCCCTTTTGGACGAGTCTATGTGTTTTGGCACAATGCCAACCAGGGTTGCGCTTGAGAGGGTGATCGATTCATAACAGGCATCCTAGATTTATTATTATGTTAACGAAACTAGTAGTCTCTACAAAACATTACTACTTGTTTATTACTCACCAGATTTCTCGTACACTTTTACGTTAGAACAATTCAGCTAGTGTTACGATTTTAATATTACGTGGTCGTATCTTCTCTTTTTTAAATCAAATTGCGTTGTCTCTTGAGGCGAAGCGGTGTTTATATAAAGTGTGGCATTACAGCACTCCTGTCTACATCTCGAAACGTCAGTATGTATGTGAGGCGGTTCTATAACTTTCATCCAAGAGGGAAGCTAGAATTCTTGCACATGCGATTTTCCCGTCTATTTTTCCATCGCTAACGTTTAAAAAATTTTCAATGCTACGACAATTTTCCGAAGAATATACACAGACGTCTTTGCCTTTTCAGGGCCAACTCAACAGCTCTTCTCGAAACAATCGGATACACTAGCCCGTATCGGATTGTTTGTGGAAAGAACCAAACAATGTTTACCCAGCGAAAACGTTTGTACTCGTTTTCGTAAAACATACATACACACAAAGACACTACTTGTGTTTTTTTCTTTTCCCTCTGCTGAAGATTTTCCCTTGCTGAAGGTTTACTTGAAACATATGATTTAAAGTTTCCAATAATAAATGCTTTTTATGTTTATAACAACTTTTAGATGTTTAATGTAGATGGGATGTATCTGATTTTAAACTGCTGTAACTGTTAATATAATTTTACGGATGTCAATTTACTAAACTGCTTAGAAAGTTACTTATAACTCCACCGACTTGAAATGTAGCAACTAATTTGGGACAAAATTTTCGACCTAAACGTAACAACTAATTTGGGACGGATGGAGTATAATTCAACATTTTGTTTTAATTCCTTTTAAGAAATTTCGTCATCACGAATTATAAAGCTATCATATTAAAAAATCACTGTTTTCAAAAAGGCTTTTAACGTAATAATATTAAGAATAATAAATAGAAAAACGATTGGGATGACAAGCCAAATCTTCTTTCCAAGAATTTTGAATATAAATATATTAATTTCAATTAAAATACTTTTAATATATTTTAAAAGTGTAAAATGAGGTTAAATATTTTGAAATACTTTAATTTCCTGTAAAATTGCCTTTATTAAAATTCTACTATTAGCTCACACTCTGCCTATATCTTGTTCGAATTTCCAATCGTTCATAAAATACTCAAGTTTATCCACTCGAGTTCAAATACAATTTTTTAAACTTGTAATGTATGACACTTGATATTAATATAAGGTATTTTCTCCCTCCTTCTAGAATGCCTTCATGGTGTAACGGTTAGTACAATTGGCTCATATTCGAAAGATCCAGGCTCGAGTCTCGAAGAGGGCATTGCTTATTTTTCCTTTCTCCCGCATATATATATATATATATATATATATATATATAATAATTTATTTCCTAAACAGTATTGATGAATTGATTATATTATCTCCTAAGTTTAATTAAAGTAGAATTATTTTAAAAGCGTGCATCCATACTGGTAAGTTATATTTTGAAAGATGTTTTGAAGTAATTTAAAAGCAAAATGTTAATAATGTTTTAACGGGGACTGGAGTTAAATCATCATGAAGAATAAAATTTCAATTGTAAAAGGAAAAATTAAAACATGTAATCATTGTCATTGATCGGAAATTAGTTAACTTTTCAAGGGGAACAAACCAACTCCCGTTCAATGAACAATAATTGATAAAAATACGTAAATAGGAAAGTGTTTCGTCTTTACTCGAGTTATAAGTTAAAGGCAAACCGGCAATTCTAGTCAGGCCAAATATTTCCGCGAATAGAAGGAATTATGAACCAATGCTGATATTCAAAGAACTTATTCTTATGAAGCATTTTAGTCAATTCAATTTGGAGTAAAAATCAATTACTGTAGAGAAATCCTATTTAACTCGAGTAATCGTCCCCAACACTTTCATGTTTATGCATTTGAGTACCATATTATTTGTAGAAATTAAACATTGGAAATTGTCATTATGAAATCGAATTCAAAGTAAAGTTGAAATAAACATAGAAGATTATAAAAAAAGATAAATAATGCAAAATTTGTAAAAACAAATCAAAGACAATATAAAAATAATATAAAAAATAATATAGAAAATAATATATAATAAGAACAGTGAATGTACAGGAAGATATAAAGGCCAGAAAAGGTATTAAGTAACTTACATTCTTTCTAGTGGGGGAGTTGGCAAAGTGTTCTCTTCGTGTCTGACTCAGAAGTGTAGGGTGTCCGAAAATTCTTAACGGCAGTAGGGGCTTTGAATAATATCAGTCGGTAAAACTTGAAGCAATTTATGGTAGTGGGTGGGACTTGGAATTCTTGAGGGATGTATTTTGTGGAGTTCTTATCTGAGAGACACCATCTGTTAAGATTTTTTTGAAAATACTAGTGAATGGAAATTAATTAATTTCTGGCTAATTGTCGTGTCGCAATGATTAAGAATTTAAGAAAGGAAAAAAGCATTTTCACTGTCCAAGAGCTAATAGACAGTTACTTAATACCTTTTCTGGCCTTTATATCTTCATGTACATTCACTGATCTTATTTATATTATTTTCTATATTATTTTTTATATTATTTTTATATTGTCTTTGATTTGTTTTTACAAATTTTGCATTATTTATCTTTTTTTATAATCTTCTATGTTTATTTCAACTTTACTTTGAATTCGATTTCATAATGACAATTTCCAATGTTTAATTTCTACAAATAATATAGTACTCAAATGCATAAACATCAAAGTGTCGGGGACGATTACTCGAGTTAAATAGGATTTCTCTACAGTAATTGATTTTTACTCCAAATTGAATTGACTAAAATGCTTCATAAGAATAAGTTCTTTCAATATCAGCATTGGTTCATAATTCCTTCTATTCGCGGAAATATTTGGCCTGACTAGAATTGCCGGTTTGGCTTTAACTTATAACTCGAGTAAAGACGAAACGGTTACAGCCGAAAACATCGCGGACGAAAAGATCGCGGAGAAAACATCGCGGAGAAAACAACGCAAGGCGAAAACATCGCAGTTCTAAAACATCGTGGTACAAAACATCGTCGTCGAAAATAAAGCGGTTCAAAAACTTCGCAGTTTAAAAATATCGCCGTCGAAAATATCGTGGTAAAAAATAAAGTATCTATTAATCATCGCATGACGATAACATCGCAGACATGCTTTTTTCAGGCTTTAATAACTGTAAATGGATATTCCCATAATGATTTGTGAGCGCAAGTGATGTAAGGAAGGATAATTTTTACTTTCACATTTTTTTATTAACTAATAAATTTTTGCTGAAAAAATAAGAAGGAAACTTAAGCATAGAAAATTAAATGCAACTTATAGATTATACTTTTTATGAAAAATTACCTGTAAAATCTTTATTAAAAATAATTTATTATGGTCTTTGTTAGTTAACTATGTTGATTTAAAATTCTATTAAGTGCTATAAGTTGCATTAATTTTCTATGCTTAAGTTTCCTTTTTATTTTCTCAGCAAAAATGTATTAATAAAAAATATGAAAGTAAAAATTATCCTTCTTACCCTCTTGCGCTCACGAATCATTATGGGAATATCCATTTACAGTTATTAAAGCATGTCTGAAAAAAGCATGTCTGCGATGTTATCGTCATGCGATGATTTGTAGATACTTTATTTTTTATCACGATATTTTCGACGACTATGTTTTTAAATTGCGAAGTTTTTGAACCGCTTTATTTTCGACGACGATATTTTGTACCACGTTTTAGAACTGCGATGTTTTTCTCTTTGCGATGTGTTCTCCCACGATGTTTTGTAGCACGACGTTTTCGCCTTGCGTTGTTTTCTCCGCGACGTTTTCCTCCGCGATGTTGTCGGCGGACACCAGACGAAACACTTTCGTATTTACGTATTTTTATCAATTATTGTTCATTGAACGGGAGTTGGTTTGATTCCCTTGAAAAGTCAACTAATTTTCGATCAATGACAATGATTACATGTTTTAATTTTCCTTTTACAATTGAAATTTTATTCTTCGTGATGATTTAACTCCAGTCCCCGTTAAAACATTATTAACATTTTGCTTTCAAATTACTTCAAAACATCTTTCAAAATATAACTTACCAGTATTAACCAGTAACTTACCAGTTATAACTTACCAGTTTTTAGAATTAAAATAAGCAGTGTGGCCAGTATTCCCTTTCACCTCCCTTTGTCACACTGATACAAAGGCACTTCCATTTCTTGCGTAAATATAAAAACAAAGATACACATACATGTATATGTATGTGTATCTTTGTATACAAAGGTGTCTTTGTATATAGGTATACAAAGATACACATACATATACATGTATGTGTATCTTTGTATACCTATATACAGTATAGATTCACACTTTTAAAATAATTCTACTTTAATTAAACTCGGGAGATAATATAATCAATTAATCAATACTGTTTAGGAAATAAATTATTATTAACTAACTTTGCAGCAATTGCGCAAGTAATAATAACTTGTATTCGCACTAAATGGATTTAAGATCATACAACATTATATATATATATATATAAAACCTAATGACTCTACAGTAAGAACTAAAGATTCGTATAAAATTCTATATAGAGTATAAAATTCTATATTTAAATCAAGTTGGCTCAGTCTAGACCAGTGATTCTAACCAGCTTTTTCCCCATATATCCTTTCCACCATTGCTAAATGATCATTCAACCTCTCCTTCCCAAAACTTGAAAAGTAGATATGTGTTTGTTTAAATACGGATTATTTTTTAAGTAAATTAAACAAGTATCAAACATGTTGGTAAATACCAAAATTTGAATAAATGTTCTTTTTTGTATTCATAAACTAAATCTAAATACTTAATACGTAAAGAAAAGGTGGACTAAATTACTCTCTGAAACTTTGAAATTCCCCTTAGGGTTATTCCTCCTGATTGAGGACCCATAGTCTAGCCAGAATTCGTTTTTAATAGTGACTAAATATACAGATAATTTAATTTGTCCCACTTTTCTTATACTAACTTTTGTCACAGAAACTTCGGATTACGTGCATGTTTTTTGAAAATAAAAGACACAAATTTAAAAAAAAATATATGTTTAAAATTTGATGTTGAATTCAAAAACAGTTATTTGGTAGCCAGACCTAATAAACCTAAGAGATCAAATTTGAAGTACACCTTACTTGTTCTTACTAACTTCTGCTTAATGAATTAGAATTATTCTTAGAAAAGAACCTGAAAAACTGGTGAAACATTTCATGCTAGAAAACAAGATATTAGAAACTTTGAACTCATTCAATAGAAGAAAAAAGTTATTCAAAACGTAACTCCATAACAAAACATTTTTTTTCTACTTGATCGTCAACACATGAGGCTTTTAAGAAATACCTCCCACAAGATATGTGGCCACTATTTCTGTGCTGTCAGAATATGAAATTCGTATAAGGAAATCAATGCACTTCGAGGAGAAGAAAATGACCTTAATTTGATAGTTTTTCTACCTAATAAATTTTTACATGTTATGAGTTTCTTTTTCTTAATCTAGGCGAAATAATATTCAACACATAATAACAGCATAAAACCCACAAAAGAAATGTTCCAGTGAATTTTCAGTTTCTAAATGCTGTTTAAATTTGCTTCAATCAAAGTTTTTGTATATAAATAATTACGGTAAATTGAAATGAACTGTTTTTTAAGCGTTTACAGTTAATCGAGTAATATAATATTTTTATTGAAATAAAAATTATTTTTAATGTGCAAGATTACTTTTCTTACAACGCTGGGCTCATGGTTCTTAAATCCTCTTGTTGCTAAGTTCAGAAACCTGTGTTATTAAAATTATTCGAATAGTTTAACTTTTATTACGGTTTCATATTTTTCATTTTAACTTTCACATGGTTGCGTTTTCAACCATATGAAAGTTAAAATGAAAAATATTACTTGTACGTAAATTTTAATATATGTAATAATTTAATGTTTTTAGAAATAGTTCAGTAGTTTTACTTTTAAACAATGGCTTTGATATAACAAGCATGTTTAATTAGTTCATCAAAAAGTTGTTAGAGACACTATCAAATCAGGAACTAGCATATTTTTCCACTCTGCAGTTTTACTGCAAAAACAGTGAATTATCCCTTTAAAAATGGTTAAAAAATATTTAATTCCTTTCATTTTCCAATTATTGAAATTTTTAAAATAATTGAAATTCTAACTAAATCCTTAGACAAAAGGTTATTCAAGAACTATACTAAAGAAATGTAAGAAAGGGGTTAACTTCAGTTACAAGCGGAATTTCAGATAATGTTATTTTCTAGTAGGTAACTAACAAAAAACATTTAAAATCCTCTTTAATTGTTCTCCTGCCACACCCTCCCTTCTGAGGCCTTCTTTGGCGCCCCAGGTTCCATAGGGAATAAAGCAATTAAGCAAGGCTCTCCTCTCTTTAACTGCTTTTTCACACAGCTGGGGGCAAAAGAAAAGGAAGGCAATGGTTTCCTGCCTGAATAGCCAGCGGCCAGTTAGAAAACTACATGACAAAAGCCCACAAGACGAATGCCCACTTAAAACCAGCACACATTTTCAGGAAATCCAAAATAACTATGACTTCCTGAAAAATTTTACGAGTAATTATTATGATTAAAAAAATTAAATTTCAAGTGGGAATGAAATTAATTTATGTAAAATCCAAGTTGTCAAAATTTAACTGGATTATTTGAAACCATGCTTTTTATTCACCATTAAAACGGTGTTTGCGCTTAATCATAATAGAATACTGTACTTTTATTTTTTTTTCGTTAAAATGAAAGTTCGGCTTTAATTCTCCATATTAAATTCATATAATGCAAAATTTTCTGTAGTGTTAAATTATTCATAAATTATTCTCTGTATATGATGAAAATTTACATACATATTATACTCCTTATAATTTTGTAGAATTAAAATAAGCTGTGTGGCCAGTATTCCCTTTCACCTCCCTTTGTCACACTTATACAAAGGCACTTCCATTTCTTGCGTAAATATAAAAACAAAGATACATACATGTATATGTTTTTAATTATATTATTTTGATTGACTCTCTGTACTATATATATATATATACGAATTTAATTCAGCCGGAGACGAAAATGAAATGTGTTCCGCTACTTAAATTTATTGTTCAATTATTTCTTATTCATTTATTTTTTATTTTATCTCTATTCATGACGTATATATCGGTGTGGGTTTTTGTTAGTGTGGACTTTTATCAGCGTGCCCTTCTATCTATGTGGGCTTTTATCTGTGTGGGCTTTCATCAATGTGCGCTTTCATCGGTGTGGGTATTAGTCGCGTGGGCAATTATCCCAGTGGGGTCATTTTTGTGGGCTTTTGTCGTGTGCACTTTCGTCCTTTTGTCTGGTCACCGCATGGACTTTATGTATTTCCTTCACAATGCATTTTGCTGTGAAATGACAAACATTGTACAGTTAATAATTAAAAATAAAAGTATGTTTTGACTAACAAAACTAAAGAAAGGAATATTTATACATGATTAATAAAAATTAATTATTCATGTAATATTATATCTAGAGTAAGGTACCATCCTTATACTCATTATTGGAATTGTCGTATATTGATACTTTGATACCCCCCTTACTTTGTTTAAAAATTTGAAATTAGATTCCATTTACTCAAAAACCAGTATTATATTTATTTGTTCCATCTGCTTAGTTACACTTAAGTGATTAAAGTTCTAGTCATTGTACAAGGCATATATAATAAATATGTTTTTCTCCTATCTAAAATATCTATTTGTAAAATATCTTTTGAAGTAAATCTTTTAATTATAATAATGATTAATCTTTTATGTGGTAAGATTATGTAAATTATGTATGGATATTAGATTTAAGTGACTGAAATTTAAAAATTTCAATGGGAAAGTGGTGTTTACTTGGAATATTCCCATGATTCTCGAGTTACCTGGAGTCTTGTTAGACAACAATGCTGCATAAATGTACTAGACCGTTTGGCAGATGAAGCTACTATGTATTTTTCTGCATTGCATGGAAAATAGAGGTGTGTTCTTATACCTGTTACCCATCATCTGGCTCGTAAGTATGAATAAAATATTAAGATACTTATTTATTGATCTATTATTTATTGAAAAATATTTTTATGATATAAATCCAGATGTATTGCATAGTTACAAGAACTATCTATTAGTTTTCATGTTAGTTCTAAGCTTTATTGTAAATTTTATTTTTTTACTTTGAAAAAGAATAATTGTGATGAAATATTATATTCTGGACGATTATATATCTCTAAACCACAGAATTTCTAGCAGCAATTTGCCATCAGTGTCAACATTAAAAAATCATTATACTGAATAATTCACCTTATAGCTGTAAACTGCTAATATTTTGATACAATTGGACATATTATTTTAGGATATGTCTCTTAATCTTCTCTTAACTCGTTCCATACTCAAATCATCCCCTTAGAAGCTAAGATTGAGAATACTCGTCTCCTCAAGCAACAATTGGATGCTGTACGAGTCGCATCGGACATGGACCAGCATACACCTCTTACGGCAAAAGCAAACTGTGATACATTGAAAGTACTGGAGCCCCTTAAGGGTAAGTGTGTTTTTAAATATCTCAGTATGCTAAAAAAACCCTTAGATAGCCTTGCTAATGCTTTTAATGATAATTTTAAGTTAAATATAAAAAGAAAACAACATGAAATCTCGGATAATTCAAACGCTAATTCTAACCACGAGGATGGTAAGCCTATAAGGCATACATACGTATAGTATATTTTTCAGTTGCAATACCTTATTACCACTGAGAATTTTTTGCGATTCCCAGGACGCCATAATACAGTCAAAAAGTCATTAATTCAGACACCCATAATCCGGAATGATCTATAATCCGGACCTCAAAGCTACAAACTTTCTGCGCATGCGTCGCGTTTACGTGTGCTCGTAAGACCTTTACGGCTGTGACTTTGCCTGTGCACATGCGCATAATACGTTTACGCATGCGCGTTTAACGTATAACGGACGGTATAAGCTGAGCTAAAATTATCTAATTCAGTTAATGTTGCAGATTGCGTTGTTCCTTAATCTTCGAATTGGATCAGGCTTATTATTTTTTGCAGACTGTTAGAGCAATTTTATAAAAGTAAGCTTGAACTTTCGATTATGTCAAACAGAATTTCCGATATATATTTACTAATATGTACAGGATCTACAAAGCAAAAGTATGTTTCGAAGTCCATTAAACAAAAAGTGGAATTGCTGCAAAAAATGGAAAAAGGCATATCCTTTGTTTCTTAACCATTCCGAAATCTGTTTATCAATTTCATGCTGCTCTGCGGGGGGGACATCGCAGCGCGCAATGAACTGGAAGTTGATTTGTCAGCACTATCCTTATCTTCAGGGCAAATGTTTTTATTTTATTCGGCTGCGTCGTGTGTCTAGCGATTTCTCCCGCTGTCTGCCGCCTGTTTCTTCTGGCCTGTAAGGCAATATACCGGTCATCTGCACGTGTGGTTCCTCGTGAACGACCACTACTAAACCCCCGGATAGCTGTTCCTGTAGTTTTAAATTGTCTCCAAAGTCGTGAAACGATGCTGTGAGCAATTCCGATCTCTGCAGCCACACTTGTCACACGGCGGCCTTCCTCCAACTTCCCAATGACCTCGGGTAAAAGCATCCAGATGTCATCTAACAGATTGATTATTCGCCATTTCTCGCTGAGGCAGCAACTCAGTGTGATTTTAACTGCTATACGGTGTGCAATCTCTTTGCCAGAAATACTGATCTTTCACCGACAACATGCTTTATACAACTCAGACACTCCCCCATTATATCTACCTGCATATCTGCGCAAGTGCTACCGTAGATCACCTTACTTAATCTCGGGATTGGTCTTTCTGTCCGCTCTGCCTCTTCGTTCAGCTGATATGCTAATTTTTCGACTTTGTCCTTAATTTTTGCACACCAGTGTATTTCACGTGCTATACACAGGATAAGGTACAACCCAGGAACCTGGAAATGATGTGTGTCTTTGTACCCTTCTAAAGGAGTATGGATTGAAAACAGCCTAGGCCTTCCCCGTAGCACACTGTAAATCACACTTCACCCAATAGGATTACTCCTCTGCCAGCCAACAGAAGTTCAACAAGCTCCCGCCTACCACCTGACTACTGAACCATTCAGCCTTGAATACTCGAGGAGAGGGGGAAGAAAAAAGAAGAAAAGGGCTTTTTCTTCTCTCTCCGCCCCCGATTGCCTCTGCTGCTCACACTCCAACTAGCTCTAGGTTTTAACTTCAAAACTCATCATCTTATATTTGCTGCAAACTCTGCCATTACTACTGATTATAATGTCACAATTGCTTTCATTTCATTTCACTGCCATAACTGCTCTTCGAATTTTTATTTTTACGAACTTCAGCAACATTATTTCTTTAACATTCGTAAAAGTATTAACTTACTACACTGGGATAAGGCTATGCCCAGGAACCCACTACAACTGAACATTAGTTCATCGAGGAAGGGCATACTCTAAATGAAGCTGCAGATGTCCAAATAAAAAAGGAAAAGAAAACCTATTCACAATAAATTGTTTCAACAAAGGAAACGATTGTGTGATTTTAGATGACAGTCGGAGAGTATTAGTATCAAATATTTTATTTCATCATACCACCAACAAATATTTTCTTTTGTTTCAGAAGCCCATCAAAAACTTACATGACAGCAAATGCAAATCTAGTATAAATAACGTTTATGTTGCTAAAATAAATTCTGATTTCCAAAGATGGCCTGTTTCTCGCATTGTTGGTAAATCATGGTTGATGGGCATTAAGAATGGTCTTTCCTCTAATTCACTGGACACACACAAATTAGCAGCACGTTGGTGTTAATTCTTTTTAATTCTGTATTAAAATATACAACTTTAAACTTAGTTGACATATGCGGCATTTGAAGTGCAAATAATAAAAATTTTTCTTAAATACTATGCTTTGTTGCTTATCTTTTAGAAATTTAAAGACCTGGAATTCTGCAATTCTGAGTAAAAAATGAAAATAAAAAACAATTAACACCAACAAAAACTTGTGGTAACATGACAGACAAATTATTACAAATACTACAAAAGATCATGCCTTTTCATTTTATTTAACCATATGTTAAAGCAGTATTCTTTATTAGACCTGGAAAAGTTAGAAACAGGAATATATTTTACTACAAAAACTACACGACAATTTTGAAATTAGAAGCTTTTCTGTATGAATTCCACTCTAAAACAATGCAAGTGCAGTCTTGACGATAAGAAAGTCAAATTTATTGAAATTTAAATTTGTATTTCCATTTTAATTTTCATTTTCCTAAAAACATTTGTCAACTTTGCAGGATTTCATCTTCAAGTATATATGTACAGACATTTAAAGTTCTGATGTATTAACATCTCGTGGAAATACACCTATCCCTCGATTTATACAGTACTTACCTGTTTTACATGATTTCAGTTTTACACAGTTTAAAAATTAACAGATTTCAAAAACTTAGTAAAATAGTATTTGCTGCATAAATGCAAATACATACATTTGAAGTCATTTTTTAATCTCATTTCTTTGGTAACACTGGTGGCAACAACAAGGATGGGGATTCCCCGTGTTAGGGGAATCTCAATAGTATGTATATGTATTTCATAACAGTAAAATTTTAAATTATATGGTTCACGCGAACTAATGCAGTATCAGTATTTTAGCAGCAAGGATTACATCATTTTTATCTACATATCTGAATGTTTACTAGCAAGTTTTCAACATTTATAGTTTTTGTGGCATTTTTTATAATTTATGTAAATTTTTTAAAGTATTATAATGCCAAAACGATTTTTAAAAAAAAATCAAAAATGAAATTAGAAGCAAAAATTAAAATATTAGATCATCTATGTAATAGAGAAGGAGTAACAAATGTTGCTAAATTTTACTCCATGAATGAAGCCACAATAAGGACAATTAAAAAAAAAAAATGAAGACTCTACTAGAAAAAGAATTAGATATGGGTAGAAGACGAAAATTTAAAATGGATTCCAATTGATACTGATGCTATTAGAAACAAGGCTTTAAAAATTTATAAAGCACTTAAGAATCGGTCACTATCGACTTTGTCAGATGAAAAAAAGGTATCTTTTTCCACAAGTCATGGTTGGTTTGAGAGATTTAATAATATTTAAACAAAGGCATTCTTTACATAATCTAAGATTGAAAGGAGAAAGTGCATCTGCTGATTCGAATGTAACAACAATATCCAGCAAAATTTGCTGAAATCAATTGCCACGATCTCCTACATTTCTGATCAGATCTTCAATGCTGACGTGTCTACGTTGTTCTGAAAAAAAAAAAAAAAAAAATACAGTCAAAAGTCGTTAATCCGGACTCGTCGGGACTTCGGCGATTCCGGATTATCGATTTTTCCGGATTATAGATCATCAGTTTAAATCTCGTAAGATGGCATGCAGAAATTCTAAAATTAAAAATATGAAACCGTAATTTATGAAATAAAGAACAATTATGATCTAAAGGGTATCAAAATTTACAGAAAAAAAAGCTTAATATTTATTTGTTTACTTTATTAAACATTTCTTTCAATGTAAGTTGTTTAAGTTGCTTCATTTTATGTGATACTAATACTTTCTCTTTAATTCTATAAACAGACATAATTTCTTTTCAGTTAAAAAGTTCTGCTGTTCAAGTCCCGTTAATTGCTGTGCCGAGAATACCGACTAACTGGTCAATGGAAATTTTTTCGTTTTCACTAACCTCTCTGTCACATTCTTCATGTCTTTATCCATTTTTTTCAGCAATTTCACTTTTTGTTTGTTGGACATTGAAACATACTTTCGTTTTGTAGATCCTTTGGAAGTTCCAGCATCGGAAATTCTATTTGACATAATCGAAAGTTCAAGTTTACTTTTATAAAATTGCTCTTACAGTCTGCAAAAAATAATAAGCGGGATCCTATTCGAAGATTAAGGAACAATGCAATCATTAACATTAACTGAAATAGATAATTAGATAATTTTAGCCTACACCATCCGTTATACATTAAACGCACAGGCGAAAACGTATTCTGCGCTTGCTCACACGCATATGCGCAGTAGTCAAGTTCTTACGCGCTCGCGTAAAACGCCTGTGCTAACGCGGCACATGCGCAGAAAGTTTTTAGCTTTGAGGTCCGGATTATAGATCATTCCGGATTATAGGTGTCCGAATTAACGACTTTTGACTGTACCTTGCAAATCAGCTAGTGGTCATAAGGTAGTGAAAAGTCATACAATTTTTTTCTGTTGCAATGCTTCAGGCAATTATATAATGAAACCATTGGTTATTAACAAATCAAAAACACCATGTTCATTTAAAGGAACAAATATAAATAACCTTCCCTTTTATTGGATGCCTAACAGGAAAGCATGGGTCACTGCCATAAGGTTCAATGAATGATTTCTTACCATGTTTGTCCCAGATGTCAAAAATTATTTAGGTAAAAAAGGATTGCCTTTTAAGACTCTTCTTTTAATAGATAATGCACCTGGTCATCTTCAAAATTTACAACACAAAAAAGTAGAAATAGTCTTTTTGCCCAAAAAATACAACTTCTTTATTACAGCCATTGAATCAAGTAATATTTTCTGGCTTTTACAACATTGTGTATATCAAACAAACCTTTAGGTATATTTTAGAAAAAATGGAGAATAATGAATCTTACTCTTATGGATGCTTGGAAGAAATTTACAATCTTAGATTGTGTTGGACTGTCATATACTCAGATTAAACAATCAATGCTCAACGCATGCTGGAAAACAATACGCTGGATGTTGCTAAAGATGAGAATGATAGATTACCATTAGAGTGTGAATATTCTCAGATCACTAAATTGGCTCAAACTGTAGTAGGAGAAGGTTTTGAGGATTTAGCTCAAGCATATATTAAAGGAATAATGGTTGATGAAGAACTAAATGAGGATGAGTTAGTTAACATGATTCATGAAACAAATAAACATGATGAAGACCAATCTGAACCAGCTGCATTCACAGCTAAAGTCATCAGTGTAGGACTTGAATTGGGAAGAAAATTAGGTAATCATTTTTTACAATATGACACAAATGTCGAATGAAATCTCCGATTCCAAGGGGAGCTTAGTAAGTGTTTAAATCTATATACGGATGTTTTAAAAGATTTAGGGGGACAAAAAAACAACAGGCAATTGTTAATTATGGATTTCATCATGAAGTCTAGTCGATGTGAGATCTCCCCTAATTTATCATCTATTGAAGCAGAATCGTATCACGAATACTCAAGTGATGAAAGAGACATCATACCAATCAAGAAGAAAAAACTAATAATTCATGAAAGTGATGTCAGTCCAAAATCAACTCTAAATATGAGAATATTTGTAGAAATTTCCTGTTCTTTCAATTCGAGCCACAATTTTTCATAAATGCTACATACTTTCATTACATTATCAGGTTGCATACTTCTGATGTCTGTGTAATTTATTTAATTGATGATGTAATTTATTTAATTGATAACTAAATATACTCGATTATGTTTTCACAAGGCTTGCTAATGTTTTTTTAAATAACACGAAAATAATCATGCAATGCAATAAAAATAGAACATCACTTTCCTGCCTCAGAATATACTACTAATAACAGGTTGTTTAAAGAGCAAAATATACAAAATTTAAATTAAATAATTATTTCCTTTTACTCAGTTGAATATGCATTTAATTCATAAACATGTATATGCAGATAAAATTAGCTATGTCAATAAAGTTCTGCAAAGAATAATGAACGTGATCCTATTAGTTAAGTGTTGCAACTTTATTTCATATGAAATATTTTCTATATAGTCATTCCTTAAAAGTAGTCTCTGAATAATTAAACCAATTAAATTTGTTTCTAAATGTACTTGGGTTAATTGATAAAAGCAAGGCTTTTTTTTAAATGGCAAGCTGATTTTTAATTGATTTCATACTTAGATACATCATTATACATACATTAATAAAATAAATAAAATTCTAATTATGTTAGGGCAGTTTCCATTTTGCTGGTGTTTACTAAAGAAAATTTTACAGATAGCATTTTTAACAAAAACGCTGTTTATGATCATTTAAGATTTAAAAATAAATAAATAAATAAATAAAGAGAGAGAGAGATTATTTTGTAAGTATTCATCAAGAATATTTCTTCCAATTTATGTTTTCGAAGAAACGCCTTTATTACACCAAAGTAAAAAAAAATTATCCCTCTACCAAAACTTAAATCTGTATCGATTAAAAAAGAACAGTAATGCGTATTTAATAAGAACACAGGAATAAATTGTATTAAAACTCAAATCTATTTGTAAATTGTTCTTCTCTAAACTTATGCTTTGAACCTGAAATATTTTGAATGAAATAGTGCTTTTTTATTTATTTTAAGACTTGATCTATTTTAAATTTACCTAAAATACCTAAAATAATTATTTTAGCTTTTCAAGAGTTTCTTTTACATTGCTGAATTTGATGAAGGTGTACAAACGGTGCCAAATTCTTGGTTTTGGGCTGATATGGATAAATGACATATGTAATATGAAAAAATGAATCAAACTGAACAAAATGATTGCATCACATCAAGCCCCAGATTATTGAGAACTTTGGCAATTTCACCGGGTTCTCTAAATTTTTGCATCGACAAGTATGATATTTTCTATAATTATGTGTTCTTGTTGCTCATTTTTCTCACTGTATAATTTAGAAAGCTGAATAGAACATGGAAAATGCTGTTATGAATGACATCAGTACCAAAATATTTTTAAAATATAGTAACATCTCCATTTTTAGTACTTTTATCCATAAATTATTAGTACGAGTTGGTAGTTTGGTTTTTGAATCTTAACATTATTTTAATTACCAGACTAGTTGTTTAAAAATAGGAATGCATGTATTAAAAAATTCAAAAATTAACAATCATATCAGGATATAATATATATTTGCTTTAACATTTAACTGCATTTTTTTTATACAAATTTGATGCTCTCAAAATCTATTCGGTCACCTTAATTTTGCAGTGGAAAAATAATGAAATAGTATAATCCTACAATTCGAAACCATAAAAATTCTATTTGATTTATTTATTGAATAAATTGTTGCAAAATATCTGAAATTTGCAGAATTTTATAAAATAATGTAGCCATGACTGTTAATTTAATTTTACATCAAATATTTCGATAATTATACATGAGCAAATAAATGCTGCTAGAACATTTAGATGTTTAATCTAACATTAAACGATTATTTAATTCATTCTTTTTGCTTTATGTTAAATTATTGTTTATGAGTGATAACGGAAATTTAAAATTTTCAGTGAAAAAGGCATAGAAAAGTTAAAGTTGGCTATGAAGTTTTCAGACATCGAAAAGTGCAGAATTTGGTGCGGAAACAACAACAACAACAAAAAAAAAAAAAAAAAAAAAAAAAAAAAAACACTAGCGATTTAAATTCTCCGATTCTTCAGATGAGTAAAAAAAGTAACCAAGTAAAAAAGTACTATAGTAAAAAAGCTAGCAGAGCTGTGCTTGCCATTGCTACCAGAGTGCACACAAGGAAAATATTTTCAACCAGAATTTTCTGCATCTGTTTTAGCTAGTCCTCACTGCAAATCTGAGGACTAATACTCCAAAAGCAGGCTCATCAGAAAGACCCAATAAAGGTTTCGTACTGTTGCATTCCTGTACAGGTTCATGCAATTTGGAGTGATTAACGATGACACTTAATAAACACACAATGTATTTGCCAGTATTATTCAGGACATCTCCAAAAACATGTTTACAGTCGTCCAAAAACTGCGACAAGCACATTGAAACAATCAGCAACAGAGCCTTTAGGCTATAACAGTGAAGACAGCTTCACAGCAAAGTGCTAGAGTACAGCTCCCGACTAGGTTCAGTCTTCTCAGAATTCGACGTACTGTCGAGATTCTCGACGCTACAACTCGCGATGCACTCCACAATAAGCACTAGAATACAGCTTCTGACTCAGTTCAATCGTTCTTGGAGCTCAACACACTCCAAGATAAGACTCGATGATGCACTAACTCGCAATACATTAAGAGACTCTCTCTACGCACTCCCCAATCAACTCAATACTAGACTGAAAATCAACTCGATAGACTCGAGATACTACTGCTACTCCGCATACAGGCAGGGTTTATATAGCTTTTAGCATGCATTCGAGAACATTCTAAGTCAAACCAGTAAGAACTCATTCTAAATGGTTCTCCATCCGTCTACGGCATATTGCCAATTTCGCTGAAAGATGTTGCCAAATGGGTGATTTCTCGCCAAATCTAGCAAATCCTAAACCTGCTTTGTGGGAAATCTATCTTACCGCAGCTGGAAATTTTTTAACAGTAACTTTCTGAATTTGCCAATAGTCAATTTTTTAAAAGTGTTCTGTTTTCAGGTTTTTAGAATAATTATGTAATAAAGACACAATAACACGCCGAATAAATACTAATTCAGAAGTCAAACAACAAAAATCAGCGTTATATTTACAAAATTTTCACAGTAAACAGTCACTGTGAAAATTTTGTAAATATAACGCTGATTTTTGTTGTTTGACTTCTGAATTAAATATGTAATACCCTGACCTTTTCCCTTCCGCAGAACTTCAACATCTAATCTTAAAAAATTTAAATTCTTTATCAAGTAGATTACAAATATTGCAAGAAAAGGTGGAGTTGCTGAAAACTCCTAACTGTGCAATCAACCGAAAAATTCAGAATTAAATATATTCCAATTAAAAACTGAATTAGAACTTCAATTTTTAGAGAGAATGTTTCTCAACAACATAGCTCCTGTGGTATTGTAAAATAATATTTTACATTAATCCTAATAGTTTTTTTTTTTTTTTTTTTTTATTTTATTTTATTTTATTTTGTTTACTTTTTGCACACATTTTCATTTTATAAAGTAATTTCTGTTACGTTTTTGCTTAAATGAAATTTTCTATTTCAGTATTATCTTATTTTCTTTACATAAAAACTAACTGCAGAAAATGTACTAAAATACAAATATGGAACTCAAAGCAATGAAAACATTATGATTTTATAAATAAGTTTCCATTACATTTGCATTTTATTTTGAGGAAAGTTAGATTTCTTGAGTGTTCTGTGAAGTTGAAATAATTTTCTTAAATGATAGAATAAGAAATCTTGTTGGTTATGCATTTATAGATTAAAGTCAATTTTTATTTATATATTTATTTATTTAGGTCAATGAATTGAAACATATTAATGTTAAAGGAGACTAACGTAAACATATTAATAGTAATCGTAACAAATATTTTGAAGTGATGTCGGACACGCTAGCCGAAGAGTACAGTTGGGTAAGTGAAAAAAAAAGGGGGCATTTAAATCCCTGAAGTTATCATAGGTTATTTTACATAAGTCAACATTTATAAATATATTTTTATGTACATCATCATTTACAAAATATCTTGATAACTTACATTACGTATAATATGAAATCTGCCAAATTAAGTCACACCCAGCACCCGTAGCTCTCAGCCTGAGTCAAATCTTAATTATTCAAAAAATCGAATAAAATAAGACCAGACTTCCATGAATAGTGCATAGTGCTACTAAATGCATATGTGACCATCCCAGAAGAAATAAAGCAGATAGATATTAGCATCTGGAAAGATATCCCAAAGCATGAAGGAAGAGTAATATATTTAGTGTATGAACCTGTTATGTCAAGAAGACTTTAAATGAATTAGAAGACAACATAAAATAGCAGTTTTATCTGATCGCAAATGTTTAAAATGTTATTTAAAATGTCTAACTTTTTTTTATTCTTAAAATGATGTTTAATCCTCATTTGTTCTGCTATTTAATTTTTATGATGTATTGTTACTTAGTTTGTTATCTATCCATTTGTCAGTAATTGAGCTGAATTAAGTAAAGCTTTGTTCTTTTACATTATATTTTACCGCTCGATCAGGCCGACTGCCGTACCAAAGCACTCGGGTTCGAATCTCGAAAAAGGTTCGGGGGTTGTAAATGCATAGTGTCTGTGCATCATGGGGGCACCCAAAATATGCTGCAAGCCGAAAAGTTCTTTCAAGAAGCTGATCGTAGGGAAAGAGAACTTGAAAATCCTTGGACTCGTCCTCCGTGTGATAGTTGCATCGCAAAAATGTTATGGTTTTTAATTAATTGACTTTCTGTTTAAATATGCAGTAATTATAATTAAAAATTCACAAGTAAATTTTCCATTTAATGTATTTTTTAGAGATAGTGCAAACTCATCTCCCTGCAACAATTGAAAAGAAAGGTGCTACTATAACAGTTAATCTCAAAAAAGGTTGGTGGGTGGTAAATGTATAGTGTCCGTGCAGCATGGGGGCACCCAAAATATGCTGCAACAAAGTTGCTACTACACTCATGTCCATAAATTAAGGATAATTCGGAGTCACGCGGAAATCGAACTCTAAAATATACTAAAATATCACCTGTAACATCACTACACACATCTTCAAGAATCATATGCAAATTTTAGGAAGTAACCAGATGACACCGATGGTACTTCACAATGACGAGAATGTAAGAAAGTGATATATAACGAATACAGGCAAAGAAGTAAAATTGTTCGCAGGCACTTTATAAGCATTTCAGTGCAATAACCAAATAGTTCGCAGGGGCTTTATAAGCATTTCAGTGCAATAACCGACAAAGGAGGCATTTGGATGATTTTTTACGTGGTAGAATTATCGGCCGTCTGGAATGTGGGCGTACCCAACTGGAAGTATCAGACAAACTTGGAATTGCCCAGAGTGTCATCTCCAGGCTTTGGCAACGATTCCCAGATGATGGTAATGTGAGAAGACGTTACAGCACAGGTCGCCCCAGAGTTACAGCGCCGAATAAGGACCGGTATTTGGCAGTTACTGCCAAAACAAACAGGTGGAGCACAGCCTGAGACCTGCCTCGTCAGCTCTCTTCAGCCACTGGTACGACAATTTCAAGGCAGACCGTGTACAGACGCTTAGGGCAGATTGGTTTATATGTTCGTAGACCTGTCAGATGCGTTCCACTTACTGCAACTCACTGTCGCCTGCGGTTAGCCTGGAGTAGAGAGCATGCACTGTGGACACCGCAACAGTGGGCTTGTGTGATGTTTTCCGACGAGTCCAGGTTTAGCTTGCAGTCTGATTCTCGCCGGACTTTCATATGGAGAGCTCCAGGTATTCGTTACCACCAAGAAAGCATCATTGAACGACACCGTTACGGTGGTGTAGGAGTGCTCGTTTGGGGTGGAATTATTCTGGGTTCCAGAACTGACCTTCATGTACAAATTGGAATCATGACAAGCCATATCTATCGGGACGTCATTCTGGAACAACATGTACATTTGTTTCGGGGTGCCATGGGCACACAATTTGTTTATGGATGACAACGCCAGTCCTCACCGTGCAAATATCGTAAGCGAATGCCTTCAATCGGAGGATATCACCCGTACAGACTGGCCAGCATTCTCACCAGACTTGAACCAGTAGAACACGTGTGGGACATGCTTGGCCGACGAGTTGCAGCCCGTCAACCTCCTTCTACATGTCTACCGGAACTTCGGAGTGCATTGCTTTTTGAGTGATGTAATATCCCCCAAGATCAGATCGATAATTTGATACTCAGATGCCTAGACGTTGTACGGACTGTATTGCATCGTCTGGGAGACATACAATGTATTAACAATCAAACCAACCATGTAATATTGGTTTTTTGTAAATAAGTTTTTTTTTTTTTGGTAATTTGCTCCAGGGAGAAAAAAAAAAATCCCTAATTTTTTTAATAATATCAAACATATAGCATCTGTTTTTGCTCTTTACCTTTTGTTTAATAAATAAGCTTTACAAATAAGTCAAATTTGTTTTGCTTCTAACTTTTCCTTTGCCTGATTTTGCATTATCCTTAATTTATGGACATGAGTGTATAACAGCGAGTACTTTTGTGTACAGAAGCTGTCTTGAAAGCTTAGAATCTAAAATTTTAAGTTTGTATTTGTTTTTACTGAATTGTAAGTATTATAAATTCATATGTTTGGAAGCGTCCGAGTTTCAAAAATAATAAAAGTATAAATGATAAATAATAAAGCTTCAAAATAGTAAATCAAACAATCATCAAAATGTTTAGTACCTATTTAAAAATTTGGAGCTTTCTTTCAATTTTAAAGTAATTTAAAATTTAATAAATAGCTTTAAAACTCTTGCCAGTCACTGCTCATCTCAATGCATATAATAGCATTATAATTTTTTATAATAATAATGCATATTTTGTTTAATTTCATGAGGCTGAAGGAGACATTGTAAACTTATATTATGAATACGAGTCATATTTTGTAAAATTCGATGAAAGGCCATTCGAAAAACATGTATACATTGACAGAATTGCCGATATAAATAAAATATGTTATTAACAATATTAACTTCTTATTAATTAAGAAAAGGCTGCATTAAATATATTAAAAGGATCTTTTAAAATTTTTGCAGGAAATGAATTTAAGTTTCTCTTAAGTGAATGGATATTTTTATATCTTTATTACCGTATTTGCAGGCGCATAAGGCACATCCCCCTTTTTTTATACACATTTCATTATAATGAATTTACAGTATTTTAAATATAAATACAAAGTAATACTTTATACCCACAATTCATCTGGGGAAGAGCTTTTAATTTTCTTCATCAAAACCTAAACACTCATCACCATAGCTAAATGAAAAGTCACTTGAAACCTCTCCTAAATCAGCATTCGAGTCCTCATACAACAGATTGTCCTCTGTACCATCCAGTGTATTAATAATGCCACACTTCATACATGATTTAACCTCTGCCTCTGTTTTCACAGCATCCCAAGATGCTTTGACCCATTCACAAACTTTCCAAATGTTAGGCCTTCCCCTTCTTCTTGATGGTGTAACCTCAAAATTTGAAGCCTGCATCCAGCTTGCATGCTTTGTTACAGCAATTTCAACATTGTTTTTGAACCATAATTTGCCAACAAACTTAAGAAACACCAAACAGTTGAAATTTCCCACACTTAAAAGTCGTTCGCAAAAATTGCAGTTTTCATGCCAGATGCACATTTACTAAGCTCTCCGTAACTGTAATATTCCCACACATCGCAAGGAAACAAGAAAAAAATCACATAACTCCAAAAAAAGAGGAAATTTCCAGAAATTAATGCAATCAAAAACTGAGTATCGACATACAAGATGCACCTCCTTTTTTTCCCGACTTATTTTCAAAGAAAAAAAGTGCGTCTTATACACTAGAAAATTTGCTATTTAAAACTTTCTTACATTTATTGGAAAACAAATTGTTTTATATGCTTAATTTCATTCACATAACTATGCTCACTGTAGTTATTGGCTATACTAAATATTTGAATGAAGAAATGTAAGTTTTATTTGCACAAAAACTATTAGCATGTGTTTTATAGCAATACACGCAAGTACACAAAAGTGATACACAAAAACTATGAGCATATAGTTTTATAGCAATTTATGAGAGCAAAGTTTTACATAAAAATGTAAATGAATCATAAACGCATCTGTTATATAATTTCAATACAATGAGATATAACAATAATCACTGAGGAAATCTGATATGATTGTGATGACTATATTCAATAATTAAAAAATTCCAAAGATTCCAGTAAGATTTTAATAACTGGAAGAGTAACTTCTTACTGGATCAATAAAACGCTTTTCTGCTGTTATCAGTTTTACTGGAGGAGATGTCTGAAATACTGCTATTGCGACATTATACTGATTAAACTAATGTAACACTGTGCGACACCCACACAGATCTTTAAAGCAGCAATTCTCAACAGGTGGTACACAAGATAAAAAATAGGTGGTAGGCAAAGAAACAAAGTTCAAAAATTCTATGAAGAAAAAAAGAACAATTGTTAGAAAATTCCTGTGATTGCACTTCCACTGAAGATTTCATAAATAACAACTTTTGGCTACACCGAAAAAAAGAATTTAAAGGCATTTCAAATAAAGCTAAATTTTTATTGCCTTTTCGCACAACCTATTTGTGTGAACAAGGATTTTCTTCCATGTTTTATTTGAAAAATAAATACAGAATAAAATTAAAAGTGGATCACACTTAAAGCTAAGTGAAATAAGGCCAGACAAAGAAATTGATCTCTCTTAAACAGGCCCAAATTTTACACTAAATTTAAGTATATAACTTAAATTTTGATAATTAAAATGGTAACCAATTCTTAATTAATATTTTTTATGTGTGCCTATTTAATACAGATAGCCAATAGCTTGTGCAAATGGCAAAACATTTATTTTTTCTATTTATATTGAGAAACTGAATAAGTATTATAAAATGTACAATAATTATACTGGTTGTACTAAGGTTTTTAAATTTTTGTTTAGATGGTATGTGTTAGTCAAAAGGTTGAGAACCGCTGCTTTAAAGCAATTAAATTTATGTCACTTTGTGAAGTTATACAAAAGTCGCAGTGTGACATTAACATCATTATCGCAGCATGACTTTACTACCATACTCAAAGACAAAGAAGCAACAATAACAAAAAAAAGAAGCCAAGAGAAAAAATTGGTATCTTACCTCTCAGCCTCCACATCCACAGGGCCTGTTTGCTCACATCCTCTTCTTGGGCGCTTCGCATTCCTATAATAAACAAAAATAGGTACAATTTTATTACCGAGACCATAATAAACCACAGTGACAGTACATGCATAAAAGCACCAAACTTGGCACACACATCCATTTAAATCATAAATTGACATCACATAAATTTAGATACTTCTAAATGCAAGTGAATTATGACTGCACATAAATTTAGATAGCTCTAAATTTTAATTTACCACTGAAATACTGGTATACTTTTTAAACTTTTTAAAAGTGCATCGAATCTATCTATTTAGAAATTGCCAGAGATGAAAAATTTGCAATAAAATTTTGACAAAGAAAAGGCATCATTCATGATTGTGTGTGATTATGACAAAGCCTCAAGGGCTATCTGCCTGTGCCTTTGTGGAGCACTTTCTAAGGGAAACTGGCTTGTATACACGTTACACATGGGGAAAACCACGAAAACGCCCAGCCCGTTCCTGGGATTCGAACCTCGGACCGACTACCAGCGTTCGGTGACTCCACCGCTCGGCCGCTGGTGGGCCTCATTCGTGATAGAAAATTAGGCTTAAACTATAGTCCAAGAACCATGAAATGAAACCATTTCATCGATAACTCAACAACTAAATGGCACCTTTAATCTTCTAGGTGTATCTACGGATTATTTCGTATTGAAAGATGGCTTTCCAAATCACGACACGCAGAATATTCTTGTCAGATTTTGATAAATACGAAATGGTTTCGAATGAATGCGGCAACTGGCAGTAGGGAAATAGCAATCAATAGAGAAAGATGTTACAGCGCGAGGTTCATAAATAAAAACCTCGTATCCAGCCACACTATCTGCCGACCTGTAGGCGATTTTCGTGCCGAAACCGAAAAATACTAAGAAGCCTTCGACCGAAAGCTTTGTGTATGCAAAAAGTTTGTGAAACAAAATTTCTTCTATAAAATAAAATGCAATTTGCACTGAACCCATGAATTACTTTTAAAGAAATTAATATCACCTAATTTACAAATAATTTCTTTTAGCATGGAATAAATACTTAAACAGGTATCTTACAATTACATGAAATAACGTAATCTTTAAAGGCATTGATGTATACAATATAAATATTTGCTTGTTATTTTATGAAATAACAGTGTCTGGGAAGCCCACTCAAATATCCTGTAGAATTTTAACAAATTATTTTATAGGATACAAATATGCATCTGTTTTTTTATGAAATATGTGAAATTCATGCAAATAAAATTAAGGATTATGAAATTTATTTTAATATAAATAACTCTGCAAAAAGAAATATTCAGGAGACTTTATTCCCCTTATTTTCCTATTATTGTCATCATAAAAAAATAATAGCATTTATCTTAAAGATAATTAGCTTATTTAAAAAATACAATCTGTAAGTACTTTCTTTAACTCGATATAAGATCCATTTATTTTAAATACTTTTCTAAAACTTTTTATAAAAAGTAAGAAAATAATGTAAGCACAAACCTTGTGGTTGAAAAGTTATGCAAACCTTGGGTTCAGTACCCCTCAAATAAATAATGAAAACAATCTCAGATTTTATAGGATAAAAATTAGGTCCAAACGGGCAATTTTTTTCATTTACAGACAATCATTAGATGTTTGGGCTAATGCTACTTTGGACTAAAAGTATTTAAAAGCTACAATTTCAGACAGACTGTCTTGCACACTTAAAATACAAATGTTTTATTAATTACACTGCTTGCCTTAAAAATATGTTTCTTAATCAAAAATTTGCTAAATTTTTATAAAACATAAACTAATACTTATAAAAGAGCCTGAGGCAATTTGTTACAATTAATTAAATTGTTCAACGTTGTTTAATTAATTGTTTAGGCGGTCAGAGCCGGAACAGCTAATGAAGTTTATGAGACTGTGATATTACTTTCGGTTTTGTGAAATGAAGAATTACATAGGATACTTTCAGATTGAAGTTCTGTAGAAACAAAAAAGTAAGTACCATCCCTCTTTCTGAAGCTCTTTATTTGTTTATTGACTTTTGGTAATTAAAAGGTCACTAAAGGAGATATCAGCGAAAAAACATACATTGAAAACAAAGTTAAAACAAAACGTTGCCGACAAAAATATCCAAAGAAGTGATTTGGAAGTGCTGAAGAATAAGTTTAAAGTGTTCGAGACAAAGATAAATTCCAATTTCGATTCTTTGTTCGGGTTATGTATTGAAGAAAGTGCAGTCAAAAGTCTTTAATCCGGACATCCATAATCCGGAATGATCTATAATCCGGACCTCAAAGCTACAAATTTTCCGCGCATGCGTTTACGCATATGCATAATACGTTTACGCATGCGCGTTTAATGTATAACGGACGGTATAAGCTAAGCTAAAATAATCTATTTCAGTTAATGTTGCAGATTGTGTTGTTCCTTAATCTTCTAATTGGATACGGCTTATTATTTTCTTTTAGACTATTAGAGCAATTTAATAAAATTAAGTTGGAACTTTCGATTATGTCAAACACAATTTCCGATACTGGAGATGATGGTAATGTGAGTAGACGTTACAGCACAGGTCGCCCCAGAGTTACAGCGCCGAATAAGGACCGGTATTTGGCAGTTACTGCCAAAACAAACAGGTGGAGCACAGCCTGAGACCTGCCTCGTCAGCTCTCTTCAGCCACTGGTACGACAATTTCAAGGCAGACCGTGTACAGACGCTTAGGGCAGATTGGTTTATATGTTCGTAGACCTGTCAGATGCGTTCCACTTACTGCAACTCACTGTCGCCTGCGGTTAGCCTGGAGTAGAGAGCATGCACTGTGGACACCGCAACAGTGGGCTTGTGTGATGTTTTCCGACGAGTCCAGGTTTAGCTTGCAGTCTGATTCTCGCCGGACTTTCATATGGAGAGCTCCAGGTATTCGTTACCACCAAGAAAGCATCATTGAACGACACCGTTACGGTGGTGTAGGAGTGCTCGTTTGGGGTGGAATTATTCTGGGTTCCAGAACTGACCTTCATGTTCAAATTGGAATCATGACAAGCCATATCTATCGGGACGTCATTCTGGAACAACATGTACATTTGTTTCGGGGTGCCATGGGCACACAATTTGTTTATGGATGACAACGCCAGTCCTCACCGTGCAAATATCGTAAGCGAATGCCTTCAATCGGAGGATATCACCCGTACAGACTGGCCAGCATTCTCACCAGACTTGAACCAGTAGAACACGTGTGGGACATGCTTGGCCGACGAGTTGCAGCCCGTCAACCTCCTTCTACATGTCTAGCGGAACTTCGGAGTGCATTGCTTTTTGAGTGATGTAATATCCCCCAAGATCAGATCGATAATTTGATACTCAGATGCCTAGGCGTTGTACGGACTGTATTGCATCGTCTGGGAGACATACAATGTATTAACAATCAAACCAACCATGTAATATTGGTTTTTTGTAAATAAGTTTTTTTTTTTTTTGGTAATTTGCTCCAGGGAGAAAAAAAAAATCGCTAATTTTTTTAATAATATCAAACATATAGCATCTGTTTTTGCTCTTTACCTTTTGTTTAATAAATAAGCTTTACAAATAAGTCAAATTTGTTTTGCTTCTAACTTTTCCTTTGCCTGATTTTGCATTATCCTTAATTTATAGACATGAGTGTATAACAGCGAGTACTTTTGTGTACAGAAGCTGTCTTGAAAGCTTAGAATCTAAAATTTTAAGTTTGTATTTGTTTTTACTGAATTGTAAGTATTATAAATTCATATGTTTGGAAGCGTCCGAGTTTCAAAAATAATAAAAGTATAAATGATAAATAATAAAGCTTCAAAATAGTAAATCAAACAATCATCAAAATGTTTAGTACCTATTTAAAAATTTGGAGCTTTCTTTCAATTTTAAAGTAATTTAATATTTAATAAATAGCTTTAAAACTCTTGCCAGTCACTGCTCATCTCAATGCATATAATAGCATTATAATTTTTTATAATAATAATGCATATTTTGTTTAATTTCATGAGGCTGAAGGAGACATTGTAAACTTATATTATGAATACGAGTCATATTTTGTAAAATTCGATGAAAGGCCATTCGAAAAACATGTATACATTGACAGAATTGCCGATATAAATAAAATATGTTATTAACAATATTAACTTCTTATTAATTAAGAAAAGGCTGCATTAAATATATTAAAAGGATCTTTTAAAATTTTTGCAGGAAATGAATTTAAGTTTCTCTTAAGTGAATGGATATTTTTATATCTTTATTACTGTATTTGCAGGCGCATAAGGCACATCCCCCTTTTTTTATACACATTTCATTATAATGAATTTACAGTATTTTAAATATAAATACAAAGTAATACTTTATACCCACAATTCATCTGGGGAAGAGCTTTTAATTTTCTTCATCAAAACCTAAACACTCATCACCATAGCTAAATGAAAAGTCACTTGAAACCTCTCCTAAATCAGCATTCGAGTCCTCATACAACAGATTGTCCTCTGTACCATCCAGTGTATTAATAATGCCACACTTCATACATGATTTAACCTCTGCCTCTGTTTTCACAGCATCCCAAGATGCTTTGACCCATTCACAAACTTTCCAAATGTTAGGCCTTCCCCTTCTTCTTGATGGTGTAACCTCAAAATTTGAAGCCTGCATCCAGCTTGCATGCTTTGTTACAGCAATTTCAACATTGTTTTTGAACCATAATTTGCCAACAAACTTAAGAAACACCAAACAGTTGAAATTTCCCACACTTAAAAGTCGTTCGCAAAAATTGCAGTTTTCATGCCAGATGCACATTTACTAAGCTCTCCGTAACTGTAATATTCCCACACATCGCAAGGAAACAAGAAAAAAATCACATAACTCCAAAAAAAGAGGAAATTTCCAGAAATTAATGCAATCAAAAACTGAGTATCGACATACAAGATGCACCTCCTTTTTTTCCCGACTTATTTTCAAAGAAAAAAAGTGCGTCTTATACACTAGAAAATTTGCTATTTAAAACTTTCTTACATTTATTGGAAAACAAATTGTTTTATATGCTTAATTTCATTCACATAACTATGCTCACTGTAGTTATTGGCTATACTAAATATTTGAATGAAGAAATGTAAGTTTTATTTGCACAAAAACTATTAGCATGTGTTTTATAGCAATACACGCAAGTACACAAAAGTGATACACAAAAACTATGAGCATATAGTTTTATAGCAATTTATGAGAGCAAAGTTTTACATAAAAATGTAAATGAATCATAAACGCATCTGTTATATAATTTCAATACAATGAGATATAACAATAATCACTGAGGAAATCTGATATGATTGTGATGACTATATTCAATAATTAAAAAATTCCAAAGATTCCAGTAAGATTTTAATAACTGGAAGAGTAACTTCTTACTGGATCAATAAAACGCTTTTCTGCTGTTATCAGTTTTACTGGAGGAGATGTCTGAAATACTGCTATTGCGACATTATACTGATTAAACTAATGTAACACTGTGCGACACCCACACAGATCTTTAAAGCAGCAATTCTCAACAGGTGGTACACAAGATAAAAAATAGGTGGTAGGCAAAGAAACAAAGTTCAAAAATTCTATGAAGAAAAAAAGAACAATTGTTAGAAAATTCCTGTGATTGCACTTCCACTGAAGATTTCATAAATAACAACTTTTGGCTACACCGAAAAAAAGAATTTAAAGGCATTTCAAATAAAGCTAAATTTTTATTGCCTTTTCGCACAACCTATTTGTGTGAACAAGGATTTTCTTCCATGTTTTATTTGAAAAATAAATACAGAATAAAATTAAAAGTGGATCACACTTAAAGCTAAGTGAAATAAGGCCAGACAAAGAAATTGATCTCTCTTAAACAGGCCCAAATTTTACACTAAATTTAAGTATATAACTTAAATTTTGATAATTAAAATGGTAACCAATTCTTAATTAATATTTTTTATGTGTGCCTATTTAATACAGATAGCCAATAGCTTGTGCAAATGGCAAAACATTTATTTTTTCTATTTATATTGAGAAACTGAATAAGTATTATAAAATGTACAATAATTATACTGGTTGTACTAAGGTTTTTAAATTTTTGTTTAGATGGTATGTGTTAGTCAAAAGGTTGAGAACCGCTGCTTTAAAGCAATTAAATTTATGTCACTTTGTGAAGTTATACAAAAGTCGCAGTGTGACATTAACATCATTATCGCAGCATGACTTTACTACCATACTCAAAGACAAAGAAGCAACAATAACAAAAAAAAGAAGCCAAGAGAAAAAATTGGTATCTTACCTCTCAGCCTCCACATCCACAGGGCCTGTTTGCTCACATCCTCTTCTTGGGCGCTTCGCATTCCTATAATAAACAAAAATAGGTACAATTTTATTACCGAGACCATAATAAACCACAGTGACAGTACATGCATAAAAGCACCAAACTTGGCACACACATCCATTTAAATCATAAATTGACATCACATAAATTTAGATACTTCTAAATGCAAGTGAATTATGACTGCACATAAATTTAGATAGCTCTAAATTTTAATTTACCACTGAAATACTGGTATACTTTTTAAACTTTTTAAAAGTGCATCGAATCTATCTATTTAGAAATTGCCAGAGATGAAAAATTTGCAATAAAATTTTGACAAAGAAAAGGCATCATTCATGATTGTGTGTGATTATGACAAAGCCTCAAGGGCTATCTGCCTGTGCCTTTGTGGAGCACTTTCTAAGGGAAACTGGCTTGTATACATGTTACACATGGGGAAAACCACGAAAACGCCCAGCCCGTTCCTGGGATTCGAACCTCGGACCGACTACCAGCGTTCGGTGACTCCACCACTCGGCCGCTGGTGGGCCTCATTCGTGATAGAAAATTAGGCTTAAACTATAGTCCAAGAACCATGAAATGAAACCATTTCATCGATAACTCAACAACTAAATGGCACCTTTAATCTTCTAGGTGTATCTACGGATTATTTCGTATTGAAAGATGGCTTTCCAAATCACGACACGCAGAATATTCTTGTCAGATTTTGATAAATACGAAATGGTTTCGAATGAATGCGGCAACTGGCAGTAGGGAAATAGCAATCAATAGAGAAAGATGTTACAGCGCGAGGTTCATAAATAAAAACCTCGTATCCAGCCACACTATCTGCCGACCTGTAGGCGATTTTCGTGCCGAAACCGAAAAATACTAAGAAGCCTTCGACCGAAAGCTTTGTGTATGCAAAAAGTTTGTGAAACAAAATTTCTTCTATAAAATAAAATGCAATTTGCACTGAACCCATGAATTACTTTTAAAGAAATTAATATCACCTAATTTACAAATAATTTCTTTTAGCATGGAATAAATACTTAAACAGGTATCTTACAATTACATGAAATAACGTAATCTTTAAAGGCATTGATGTATACAATATAAATATTTGCTTGTTATTTTATGAAATAACAGTGTCTGGGAAGCCCACTCAAATATCCTGTAGAATTTTAACAAATTATTTTATAGGATACAAATATGCATCTGTTTTTTTATGAAATATGTGAAATTCATGCAAATAAAATTAAGGATTATGAAATTTATTTTAATATAAATAACTCTGCAAAAAGAAATATTCAGGAGACTTTATTCCCCTTATTTTCCTATTATTGTCATCATAAAAAAATAATAGCATTTATCTTAAAGATAATTAGCTTATTTAAAAAATACAATCTGTAAGCACTTTCTTTAACTCGATATAAGATCCATTTATTTTAAATACTTTTCTAAAACTTTTTATAAAAAGTAAGAAAATAATGTAAGCACAAACCTTGTGGTTGAAAAGTTATGCAAACCTTGGGTTCAGTACCCCTCAAATAAATAATGAAAACAATCTCAGATTTTATAGGATAAAAATTAGGTCCAAACGGGCAATTTTTTTCATTTACAGACAATCATTAGATGTTTGGGCTAATGCTACTTTGGACTAAAAGTATTTAAAAGCTACAATTTCAGACAGACTGTCTTGCACACTTAAAATACAAATGTTTTATTAATTACACTGCTTGCCTTAAAAATATGTTTCTTAATCAAAAATTTGCTAAATTTTTATAAAACATAAACTAATACTTATAAAAGAGCCTGAGGCAATTTGTTACAATTAATTAAATTGTTCAACGTTGTTTAATTAATTGTTTAGGCGGTCAGAGCCGGAACAGCTAATGAAGTTTATGAGACTGTGATATTACTTTCGGTTTTGTGAAATGAAGAATTACATAGGATACTTTCAGATTGAAGTTCTGTAGAAACAAAAAAGTAAGTACCATCCCTCTTTCTGAAGCTCTTTATTTGTTTATTGACTTTTGGTAATTAAAAGGTCACTAAAGGAGATATCAGCGAAAAAACATACATTGAAAACAAAGTTAAAACAAAACGTTGCCGACAAAAATATCCAAAGAAGTGATTTGGAAGTGCTGAAGAATAAGTTTAAAGTGTTCGAGACAAAGATAAATTCCAATTTCGATTCTTTGTTCGGGTTATGTATTGAAGAAAGTGCAGTCAAAAGTCTTTAATCCGGACATCCATAATCCGGAATGATCTATAATCCGGACCTCAAAGCTACAAATTTTCCGCGCATGCGTTTACGCATATGCATAATACGTTTACGCATGCGCGTTTAATGTATAACGGACGGTATAAGCTAAGCTAAAATAATCTATTTCAGTTAATGTTGCAGATTGTGTTGTTCCTTAATCTTCTAATTGGATACGGCTTATTATTTTCTTTTAGACTATTAGAGCAATTTAATAAAATTAAGTTGGAACTTTCGATTATGTCAAACACAATTTCCGATACTGGAGATGATGGTAATGTGAGTAGACGTTACAGCACAGGTCGCCCCAGAGTTACAGCGCCGAATAAGGACCGGTATTTGGCAGTTACTGCCAAAACAAACAGGTGGAGCACAGCCTGAGACCTGCCTCGTCAGCTCTCTTCAGCCACTGGTACGACAATTTCAAGGCAGACCGTGTACAGACGCTTAGGGCAGATTGGTTTATATGTTCGTAGACCTGTCAGATGCGTTCCACTTACTGCAACTCACTGTCGCCTGCGGTTAGCCTGGAGTAGAGAGCATGCACTGTGGACACCGCAACAGTGGGCTTGTGTGATGTTTTCCGACGAGTCCAGGTTTAGCTTGCAGTCTGATTCTCGCCGGACTTTCATATGGAGAGCTCCAGGTATTCGTTACCACCAAGAAAGCATCATTGAACGACACCGTTACGGTGGTGTAGGAGTGCTCGTTTGGGGTGGAATTATTCTGGGTTCCAGAACTGACCTTCATGTTCAAATTGGAATCATGACAAGCCATATCTATCGGGACGTCATTCTGGAACAACATGTACATTTGTTTCGGGGTGCCATGGGCACACAATTTGTTTATGGATGACAACGCCAGTCCTCACCGTGCAAATATCGTAAGCGAATGCCTTCAATCGGAGGATATCACCCGTACAGACTGGCCAGCATTCTCACCAGACTTGAACCAGTAGAACACGTGTGGGACATGCTTGGCCGACGAGTTGCAGCCCGTCAACCTCCTTCTACATGTCTAGCGGAACTTCGGAGTGCATTGCTTTTTGAGTGATGTAATATCCCCCAAGATCAGATCGATAATTTGATACTCAGATGCCTAGGCGTTGTACGGACTGTATTGCATCGTCTGGGAGACATACAATGTATTAACAATCAAACCAACCATGTAATATTGGTTTTTTGTAAATAAGTTTTTTTTTTTTTGGTAATTTGCTCCAGGGAGAAAAAAAAAATCGCTAATTTTTTTAATAATATCAAACATATAGCATCTGTTTTTGCTCTTTACCTTTTGTTTAATAAATAAGCTTTACAAATAAGTCAAATTTGTTTTGCTTCTAACTTTTCCTTTGCCTGATTTTGCATTATCCTTAATTTATAGACATGAGTGTATAACAGCGAGTACTTTTGTGTACAGAAGCTGTCTTGAAAGCTTAGAATCTAAAATTTTAAGTTTGTATTTGTTTTTACTGAATTGTAAGTATTATAAATTCATATGTTTGGAAGCGTCCGAGTTTCAAAAATAATAAAAGTATAAATGATAAATAATAAAGCTTCAAAATAGTAAATCAAACAATCATCAAAATGTTTAGTACCTATTTAAAAATTTGGAGCTTTCTTTCAATTTTAAAGTAATTTAATATTTAATAAATAGCTTTAAAACTCTTGCCAGTCACTGCTCATCTCAATGCATATAATAGCATTATAATTTTTTATAATAATAATGCATATTTTGTTTAATTTCATGAGGCTGAAGGAGACATTGTAAACTTATATTATGAATACGAGTCATATTTTGTAAAATTCGATGAAAGGCCATTCGAAAAACATGTATACATTGACAGAATTGCCGATATAAATAAAATATGTTATTAACAATATTAACTTCTTATTAATTAAGAAAAGGCTGCATTAAATATATTAAAAGGATCTTTTAAAATTTTTGCAGGAAATGAATTTAAGTTTCTCTTAAGTGAATGGATATTTTTATATCTTTATTACCGTATTTGCAGGCGCATAAGGCACATCCCCCTTTTTTTATACACATTTCATTATAATGAATTTACAGTATTTTAAATATAAATACAAAGTAATACTTTATACCCACAATTCATCTGGGGAAGAGCTTTTAATTTTCTTCATCAAAACCTAAACACTCATCACCATAGCTAAATGAAAAGTCACTTGAGACCTCTCCTAAATCAGCATTCGAGTCCTCATACAACAGATTGTCCTCTGTACCATCCAGTGTATTAATAATGCCACACTTCATACATGATTTAACCTCTGCCTCTGTTTTCACAGCATCCCAAGATGCTTTGACCCATTCACAAACTTTCCAAATGTTAGGCCTTCCCCTTCTTCTTGATGGTGTAACCTCAAAATTTGAAGCCTGCATCCAGCTTGCATGCTTTGTTACAGCAATTTCAACGTTGTTTTTGAACCATAATTTGCCAACAAACTTAAGAAACACCAAACAGTTGAAATTTCCCACTTAAAAGTCGTTCGCAAAAATTGCAGTTTTCATGCCAGATGCACATTTACTAAGCTCTCCGTAACTGTTATATTCCCACACATCGCAAGGAAACAAGAAAAAAATCACATAACTCCAAAAAAAGAGGAAATTTCCAGAAATTAATGCAATCAAAAACTGAGTATCGACATACAAGATGCACCTCCTTTTTTTCCCGACTTATTTTCAAAGAAAAAAAGTGCGTCTTATACACTAGAAAATTTGCTATTTAAAACTTTCTTACATTTATTGGAAAACAAATTGTTTTATATGCTTAATTTCATTCACATAACTATGCTCACTGTAGTTATTGGCTATACTAAATATTTGAATGAAGAAATGTAAGTTTTATTTGCACAAAAACTATTAGCATATGTTTTATAGCAATACACGCAAGTACACAAAAGTGATACACAAAAACTATGAGCATATAGTTTTATAGCAATTTATGAGAGCAAAGTTTTACATAAAAATGTAAATTAATCATAAACGCATCTGTTATATAATTTCAATACAATGAGATATAACAATAATCACTGAGGAAATCTGATATGATTGTGATGACTATATTCAATAATTAAAAAATTCCAAAGATTCCAGTAAGATTTTAATAACTGGAAGAGTAACTTCTTACTGGATCAATAAAACGCTTTTCTGCTGTTATCAGTTTTACTGGAGGAGATGTCTGAAATACTGCTATTGCGACATTATACTGATTAAACTAATGTAACACTGTGCGACACCCACACAGATCTTTAAAGCAGCAATTCTCAACAGGTGGTACACAAGATAAAAAATAGGTGGTAGGCAAAGAAACAAAGTTCAAAAATTCTATGAAGAAAAAAAGAACAATTGTTAGAAAATTCCTGTGATTGCACTTCCACTGAAGATTTCATAAATAACAACTTTTGGCTACACCGAAAGAAAGAATTTAAAGGCATTTCAAATAAAGCTAAATTTTTATTGCCTTTTTGCACAACCTATTTGTGTGAACAAGGATTTTCTTCCATGTTTTATTTGAAAAATAAATACAGAATAAAATTAAAAGTGGATCACACTTAAAGCTAAGTGAAATAAGGCCAGACAAAGAAATTGATCTCTCTTAAACAGGCCCAAATTTTACACTAAATTTAAGTATAAATTTTGATAATTAAAATGGTAACCAATTCTTAATTAATATTTTTTATGTGTGCCTATTTAATACAGATAGCCAATAGCTTGTGCAAATGGCAAAACGTTTATTTTTTCTATTTATATTGAGAAACTGAATAAGTATTATAAAATGTACAATAATTATACTGGTTGTACTAAGGTTTTTAAATTTTTGTTTAGATGGTATGTGTTAGTCAAAAGGTTGAGAACCGCTGCTTTAAAGCAATTAAATTTATGTCACTTTGTGAAGTTATACAAAAGTCGCAGTGTGACATTAACATCATTATCGCAGCATGACTTTACTACCATACTCAAAGACAAAGAAGCAACAATAACAAAAAAAAGAAGCCAAGAGAAAAAATTGGTATCTTACCTCTCAGCCTCCACATCCACAGGGCTTGTTTGCTCACATCCTCTTCTTGGGCGCTTCGCATTCCTATAATAAACAAAAATAGGTACAGTTTTATTACTGAGACCATAATAAACCACAGTGACAGTACATGCATAAAAGCATCAAACTTGGCACACACATCCATTTAAATCATAAACTGACATCACATAAATTTAGATACTTCTAAATGCAAGTGAATTATGACCGCACATAAATTTAGATAGCTCTAAATTTTAATTTACCACTGAAATACTGGTATACTTTTTAAACTTTTTAAAAGTGCATCGAATCTATCTATTTAGAAATTGCCAGAGATGAAAAATTTGCAATAAAATTTTGAAAAAGAAAAGGCATCATTCATGACTGTGTGTGATTATGACAAAGCCTCAAGGGCTATCTGCCTGTGCCTTTGTGGAGCACTTTCTAAGGGAAACTGGCTCGTATACACGTTACACATGGGGAAAACCACGAAAACGCCCAGCCCGTTCCTGGGATTCAAACCTCGGAACGACTACCAGCGTTCGGCGACTCCATCGCTCGGCCGCTGGTGGGCCTCATTCGTGATAGAAAATTAGGCTTAAACTATAGTCCAAGAACCATGAAATGAAACCATTTCATCGATAACTCAACAACTAAATGGCACCTTTAATCTTCTAGGTGTATCTACGGATTATTTCGTATTGAAAGATGGCTTTCCAAATCACGACACGCAGAATATTCTTGTCAGATTTTGATAAATACGAAATGGTTTCGAATGAATGCGGCAACTGGCAGTAGGGAAATAGCAATCAATAGAGAAAGATGTTACAGCGCGAGGTTCATAAATAAAAACCTCGTATCCAGCCACACTATCTGCCGACCTGTAGGCGATTTTCGTGCCGAAACCGAAAAATACTAAGAAGCCTTCGACCGAAAGCTTTGTGTATGCAAAAAGTTTGTGAAACGAAATTTCTCTTATAAAATAAAATGCAATTTGCACTGAACCCATGAATTACTTTTAAAGAAATTAATATCACCTAATTTACAAATAATTTCTTTTAGCATGGAATAAATACTTAAACAGGTATCTTACAATTACATGAAATAACGTAATCTTTAAAGGCATTGATGTATACAATATAAATATTTGCTTGTTATTTTATGAAATAACAGTGTCTGGGAAGCCCACTCAAATATCCTGCAGAATTTTAACAAATTATTTTATAGGATACAAATATGCATCTGTTTTTTTATGAAATATGTGAAATTCATGCAAATAAAATTAAGGATTATGAAATTTATTTTAATATAAATAACTCTGCAAAAAGAAATATTCAGGAGACTTTATTCCCCTTATTTTCCTATTATTGTCATCATAAAAAATAATAGCATTTATCTTAAAGATAATTAGCTTATTTAAAAAATACAATCTGTAAGCACTTTCTTTAACTCGATATAAGATCCATTTATTTTAAATACTTTTCTAAAACTTTTTATAAAAAATAAGAAAATAATGTAAGCACAAACCTTGTGGTTGAAAAGTTAGGCAAACCTTGGGTTCAGTACCCCTCAAATAAATAATGAAAACAATCTCAGATTTTATAGGATAAAAATTAGGTCCAAACGGGCAATTTTTTTCATTTACAGACAATCATTAGATGTTTGGGCTAATGCTACTTTGGACTAAAAGTATTTAAAAGCTACAATTTCAGACAGACTGTCTTGCACACTTAAAATACAAATGTTTTATTAATTACACTGCTTGCCTTAAAAATATGTTTCTTAATCAAAAATTTGCTAAATTTTTATAAAACATAAACTAATACTTATAAAAGAGCCTGAGGCAATTTGTTACAATTAATTAAATTGTTCAACGTTGTTTAATTAATTGTTTAGGCGGTCAGAGCCGGAACAGCTAATGAAGTTTATGAGACTGTGATATTACTTTCGGTTTTGTGAAATGAAGAATTACATAGGATACTTTCAGATTGAAGTTCTGTAGAAACAAAAAAGTAAGTACCATCCCTCTTTCTGAAGCTCCTTATTTGTTTATTGACTTTTGGTAATTAAAAGGTCACTAAAGGAGATATCAGCGAAAAAACATACATTGAAAACAAAGTTAAAACAAAACGTTGCCGACAAAAATATCCAAAGAAGTGATTTGGAAGTGCTGAAGAATAAGTTTAAAGTGTTCGAGACAAAGATAAATTCCAATTTCGATTCTTTGTTCGGGTTATGTATTGAAGAAAGTGCAGTCAAAAGTCTTTAATCCGGACATCCATAATCCGGAATGATCTATAATCCGGACCTCAAAGCTACAAATTTTCCGCGCATGCGTTTACGCATATGCATAATACGTTTACGCATGCGCGTTTAATGTATAACGGACGGTATAAGCTAAGCTAAAATAATCTATTTCAGTTAATGTTGCAGATTGTGTTGTTCCTTAATCTTCTAATTGGATACGGCTTATTATTTTCTTTTAGACTATTAGAGCAATTTAATAAAAGTAAGTTGGAACTTTCGATTATGTCAAACACAATTTCCGATACTGGAGCTGCAAAGAATCTACAAAGGGAAAGCATGTTTCGATGTCCATCAAACAAAAAGTGGAATTGCTGCAAAAAATGGATAAAGGCATATCCTTTGTTTCTCTAACCATTCCAAAATCTGTTTATCAATTTCAAGCTGCTCTGTGGGGGGGGGACGTCACGGCGTGCAATGAACTGGAAATTGATCTCTCAGCACTATCCTCATCTTCATGGCAGATGTTTTTATTTTAATCGGCTTATAATTCGTTATTAAATGTAGTATTTCATCTCGATTTGCTCCCTCTTTGATATGATTTAAATCAAATTCCTCGTCATTATAAATATCACGAATACACATCAAATAGTTTTCTGGTTGCAATTTTCTAATTTCTATGCATAATGTATGCTTTACGCATGCGCGGGTTGAAAGAAATGTTTAATAAAGTAAGCAAATAAATATTAAGATTTTTTTGTAAATTTTGATACCCTTTAGATCATAATTGCTCTTTATTTCATAAATTACGGTTTTATATTTTTAATTTTATAATTTATGCATGCCATTTTACCAGATTTAAACTGATGATCTATAATCCGGGAAAACCGATAATCTGGAATCGCTGAAGTCATGACAAGTCCGGATTAAAGACTTTTGATTGTATTGATGCTTATGTAAAAGAGAAAGAAGAGATTGACGATATTGTCTTAGATGTAGAAGTCGAATTAAATCGTAAATTAGCTAAGCTTTCCAAAGAAATTGAATAGGAACCTTTGGTTTTCACGAATGCTTAGGTCAATGTTAAATTATCCAAAATTATTTTGCCAACGTTTTCGGGTAACTTACACGAGTAGCTTTCACTTAAAGATATTTTTTAGCCAGTGTTGATTCAAATCCTAATTTAACAGATGTGGTCAAATTACAGTACTTAAAATCTGCGCTAAGAGGAGATGCTAATCGTATTGTTCAGTCAATATCCATAGTTGACTCTAATTATAAATTAGCCTTTTCATTACTAGAAGAAAGGTTCTCTAATCACCACGAACAAGTGTATGTTCATCTGAAACGATTTATGAATATGCATCCTATGCAAAATGAGTCTGCGTCAGCAACATTAAATGTAATTGACATTTAGAGACTCTTTCACTGAACTGTGTTATCTTCAGTACAGTGGCTTTGTTTTGTATTAGCTGAGAAATACTTGGCGACAGAGCAGAATCTTGTCTAATAGCGCATGCGCCACTAGAATCGCCGCTGAAATATATTTTCGATAAACTTGATTCTTGATGTACACATTCGGAGTTGCGAATCATATGTTACTCTGTAAGAAAGAAAGCTAGCACTAGACTGTCGCCATGGAAAATAAATGTATTGAAAGTAAAAGTGTTATTTTCTGTAATGTGTGTGTGGTGTTATTTTATTGCGATATATAGCTATTGACGAGAAATAGAATAATTCAATTCACCAAACACACTTGAATTGAATTATTCTATTTCTCATGAATAGCTATATATCACAATAAAATAACACCACACACATTACAGAAAATAACACTTTTACTTTCAATACATTTATTTACCATAGTGACACTCTGGCACTACGTTTCTTTCTTACAGCGTAACATACGAATCGCAACTCCGAATGTACGTTTTTCTGCTCATATCTCCTTTAGTGACATTTTAATAAGCAAAAGTCAATAAACAAATAAAGAGCTTCAGAAAGGGGGAGGGTACTTAAACTTTTGTTTCTACAGAACTTCAATCTGAAAGTATCCTAGTAATCCTTCGTTTCACAAAACCAAAAGTAATATCACAGTCTCATAACCTTCATTAGCTGTTCCGGCTCTGACTTACTGAGTTGGATCTTTTAATTTCTTATTTAACTACTTTTATTAAATTTCAGTTTACAATATAAAATTAGTTAAATTTTTACAAAATGTAAAATAATTACACTGCTCACTTTAAAACTATGATTTTTAATCAAAAATTTGTTAAATTTCTACAAAGTATAAAATAGATAATAAAATATGTTAATTCCAAATTCAGGCTTCCAAGTGCCTATATGTTCGGGTGGAGGACTATGTTATCCAAAATTTAATGACTATAGGCAACATTGTTTTTCAACAATGCGTAAACATACATATGTTCATGCAAATTATCATTATTTAGTTTCATGAAATATGATACAGGGTGATAATATTTGGTGACAACAATTAGAAAAGTGCTTCCGACATTTAAAGTGATTTGACACAAAATGCCATTTTGAAACTAATAGCCCTTCTGGGGTAATTCACATCTGTGCTTTAGAAAAAAATATAAAATTAAAAATATTAAAATAAAAGCTGAAAGATTTCAAATTTTATATTACACCCAAAGGGAATTCTTTTAATGTTTTGTGTGTTACCTTTAATTCTCAAATAGCCTGTTCTTCGTACATAAATCACATAAAATTCAAGTAAACAGCTATATAAAAAAAAATATTTAAAAAAGGCCTGTCTTCAAAATTTCCAATAGCCTTGCGTGCTAGAGGTAAAGAAATTTTTTTCCCATACAGCAATACCATTGCTCACTTTTATTCCATTATAACTGATGAAGTCACTTCAAATAATAAGGAAACTTTATGATGGTGTACAAGATGATTTGTGAACAGTCAAAAAATATTAGATAAGAAAGACATCCTACATTTTCTCAGACTAGCTAAGATTACAGGTCCACTCAATAATAATTCTATAATCTCAATAATTTCAAAATCCGGGTTAGATGGTAACAACATTAGCTATGAGTTATGATGGAGCAGGTAACGTGATTAAAAAAGGGAATTGGAGCTCAGATTAAAGCTTTTGCTTCAAAAGCAATCCATATGCACTGCACTTCTCATTACATGAATCTTGTGTTCATATACTCATGCAACATTTCTGAAATTCACAATATGCTGAACAAACTTTAAAAAAAATATTCAAATCGGCAAAAAATATTAGACCTTTTCCGGACAAAATAGATAGCCTATACGGCATTGAGGCGTACCGCCACTTCTATCACAGCTTTTCCGATATCACTGAATTTAAAGGATCCGAAATTCGATCGAAAGCAAGTCTATCAAAATACTGTTCATTGTGATTCTGTGTTTTGTTAATACAAAGCTGCATTTTAGCAGTACCTTAACTTGTCTAGCTCATTTTCCAACTAAAATCTCAGTTTTCAAATTTCGAAAAGATTGTATATCACCGTTTTGCATCAGTTTGCGCTGATCATGTAAATGAAATTTGTGTAAATTTGTATAATTTGTGACATATAAAGATGATTTACCCTATCCGGTAACACATCGACGTATTTTCACTTAAAAAAAACATCAGAGAATTGCACAATATCGGCAATGTGCATCTTCCTTTGTTCAAGTACACATTGATGTAAAAAAGTCAAAGGAAATTGACAAAAATCCAGTTTTTCTTACTCTTGTAAAAAGCGCCAAATAAGTGGGCGATTCTGCACTTCACACCCTAATTTTATATTTGCTGCGTTGTTTCAAACAGAGAATAAATAGGATTAAACCAATTGTTTCCTTTTCCTAATATACTGTGAAAGCATCGATTTATCCGTTTATAGTTATATTTATAGTAAATTAATTGAATTCTGCTGCTATGCTCAACGATATATATAGTTAACAAAATAGCTCTAGACAAACGTTACGCAAATCAAACGACGCCAACTGTACTTTTAAATACGATGAAAATAAAATTAATAATCATGTACATACTAATGAGTGGATGAACTTTCGTTAAGTAACAATTACTGATGTAAAAAATTAAACACAAATATTAACACTTAATTAAATAGATAACCAATAGAATAGACTGATGCAATACATTAAAAGAATTTAACTACAGTTTATTATGAAAAACTTAATGCAGATAATTTAATTTTCATCAACAAAGATTTAACCGGGACATTGGTAGTACCGACAAACCGAGTGAAGTGCTAAAAAAATAAATAAAACAATATAAATACGCAAATATACATTACCTGGAGCTGAAAGGCTCGGACTCCATTTCAGAAATTTTTATTTTTATTACACAAGTAAATTACAATATATATATTACAATACAAAAATTTTAATGGCAAGAAAAAGTATTTATTACAAAGATTATTTACAAAAATATTATATACAAATGTTAATAGTTAGTAAGAAAAATTAGTATTTATATACAAAGATATTATATACAAATGTTAGTAAGGTTAGAATAAATATTTATGTACGAAGATATTAAAGCTTAAATATCTGAAAAAGAATTAGAAAATTATATAAAAAAATATATCAAATACAAAGATAAAATATCTGAAAAAGGAATTAGAAAATTTATAAAAAATATTAAAGATTCTTAAAAAGAATTAGAAAATTATATTAAAAAAAATCAAAAATACAAAGATATTTAAGATTAAATATCTTAAAAAGAATTAGAAAATTATACAAAAAATATATCAAACAGAAAGCTATTAAAGATCTTAAAAAGAATTAGAAAATTAGATCAAATTAGACAATGAAAAATATATAGAGAATTTATAATCGCAAGAATAGCACCTAGATCCAACAAAGTTAAAGTCTAGTATGAGCTAAGGCTCCTCTAAACCTTAGTATAGCCTTAGTATCATCCTTGAACCGGCAGGTTCCTTTCAACGGGCGCCTGGACGGAAGGGTCCTATCCCGATCGAAGTTGCGTCTCTTTTCGAACATTATGGGCATAAGTGTTGTTCGGCAGAGTGATGATGGCATGTCGATAAGCAATGTGGATGGTAAGCAATGATAGTCCAGCAGAAAGATGATTTGAAGATACCTGCACTTGGGGAGAAGTATTCAGAGGCTAACTCCTAGGTTGAAAGTCGCTGCGCTGAGGTATAGAAGGCGGCGTCGGTGGGCGGGGAGATCTTGAAATCTTCAGGTCAGGTGGGTGAAAGTGTCCAATGGGAGAAAAAGTTGGAATTTGGAAATAGAGCTGAGGGGTCTCATGCAAGCAAGTGTGTTATGTTCACAGATCAAAGATATAATTTAAGAGTTTTTTTTTTTTTTTTTTTTTTATAATTAATTAGTTAAAGATGTTAGCTTCCTCACAAATAGTAAAAAGAATTAATAGTTTCTCCATGGGTGTGTCTGCGGCTTTTAATTGGTGTAAGCTATTTTTGAGAGTAGAGAAGAATTTAAATATGTTATTGTAGCCGAAAGTATTATTGAGTTCTTTTAGTGCAGATAGAATGTCGGTGAAAATGTTCGCATTGGATGTAGTGTTGGTAGTCTGATTTCTAATGTCTTGTGTATTGTTGGAAGTAACTTGTGCATATGTTCTCCCTTGTGTAAGGTTTGGGGTGCTATTGCTTGGTGTAAAAGTGTGATTGGGTGATTTATTTAGGTTTCTGTTTTTGGGGAATTTCTCGCAACCGCGGAATGAAGCTGGATGATTTTTTTGGCAGTTTGCGCATGTGGGGTTATCTAATTTACCTTGTGTTGGGCAGTCTGTTGTTTTATGTTGTTGTGCGCATTTAACACACCTAGGTAAGAAGAAACAATTGTCTGATGAGTGATTAAAACGTTGGCAGTTGTGGCATTGTGGTGTAATGTTTTTGTTGATGTATTTTTCGATTGTGATAATGAACATACCTAGGTGTGTTTCACTGTAGATTTTGTCGATGTTTGGTGTTGGCATGAGTTGTATCTGAAATAGTGGCATGGGTTGTTTGGTTTTGAATCTTGTGAGTTGTACTACTTTGTGTACATTGTATCCGAGGTGTGTGAGTTCCGTGGAAATTTCATGTGTGTCAGTGGTAATGGGTAAGCCTCGGATAACTACTTTAATTGGGCGTTTGTGCTTGGGTGTAATGATATAATGTTCGATGTTATGTTTTTGTAAGTCTGTGGTGAGTTGTCTGTGATCATCTGTTGTTGATGGTAGTAACTTGAGGTATTCTCCACTTATTTTGGCGTAAAATGTAGCATTAGTCAGTGTAGTGAGTTTCTTGATGTACTGGTTGTGTGTGGCGCCATCTATCGGCTTAACCATAATTGGTGTAGGTGTGCTATATTGGGGAAGTCTTGTATCTGGTGTTTGCGAGCTGTTAATTTGTGTTGTGGGTTGGGTGGAATGAGTGTCAGGTTGCGAGAGTGCTGTGTAGCTGTTTTGGGTGGGTATACTGTTGGGTGCAACATTTACGGGTACCTTAGCAGTTTTGTGTGGTTTTTTGAATCCTTCCGTGTCGTCGTCACTGTCTGAATTATCACGTGGTTTGCGTTTCTGTTGTGTGATTGGCTGTGTAATGCTTGCATGGGAAAGAGCAATATTCAACTTACCCCTCAGCTGATCCAGCAGAGTCTTCTTCTTTTCTATCTCCTTTTTCAGAATGTCCGAATGATAGTCCGTGTCCGTGACTGGTCTGTTGGCCGATAAGTACCGGATGGTTCCGTAATAGCTAGTAATGCTCCTTTCTACTTCAACGATTTCTTGTCGGAGTGTAGCAATTTCCAGCTCCGTAAGAACGTGACCAGCATTGTCCTGGTCCATATCAGTGGCCGTCGTATTCGAGGTGTCCGCAACAGGATCCATACCTTTATCCGGTGGAACCGCTTCGCTACGGGGAGTCTGCTTAGTACGAGCCATATCGAGAGGTCACGATTTCATGAGCCGTAAAGCTTTTGCACTTCGTCGCGAAGTCAGTGGCGAACGGCCATGTGCCCTTTCTAGCCAATCAGAAAAATCAGTTAAAAATTACACTAAAATTTCATTGGATGGATTTGCACCGTTTGCTAATTGTAAATTTCGGCCCCCTCCCAGACCCGAAGCACTTGGCGACATAAAGTTCGAGCGTTTTCACTCTGCTCTTGTTAACAACCACTGATCAAGGAAACGTCAATGCTTGTCAAAATTCATGATGTAACCCCTCACAAAATTGATTCTGGCCCTTTTTTGACACAAAAAAATTTACTAAATTAAGTCCTTCAGTGTTTTTACCTTTTTTTCACTGTAGAAGGCAGTTACTCTTGTTAAATTTAACATTTGGCACTAAATTTTACCTCTTTGCGGAACCCTCTTTTTGGCGATAAAAATAATTCTTTGATGATGTGGGGATAAAGGCATTGGTCATTGCAAATTCGAATCCTTTGTTACCATTTCAATTAATGCTGGTGATTTTTTTAGTCTAAAACAAACACTTCGCTTCCGAAAACTGTCAGATTTAAATTGAAATGAGTTTCACTTCAGTTTTAGACAAACGAAATAATTTGACTAGCTACTCGGGAGAGGCGGAATATCTTATTCTAGCAAGTACAGTTATATAAATGGCAGGGAAAACTTTTTACTACCACCTTGCAATAAACTTTCATTTAAACCTCAGGACCTCGTAATATTTACACAAATTTTGTGGGACTCCATAAGTATTGCGCAAATAAGACACACTCATGAGTGAAACTCTCAATTTTTTTCACTTGTACTGTAATATACTATTGCAGTTTCAGGTCATTCCCTTTAATTTCTAATTTTAAGACATAGAACGATGTGAAATTTTTAAATATGTAACAAACGAAATGACAGCTTCACGTGCAAAGCAAGGAAAATGAACGTTTATATTATAAAAAGAATGCGTCGAAACGTTTTTGTTTTTCCCTTTGTCTGTATTGTCTAGCTTTTTTTATTTTCAGATACATTGTGTAAAAATATTTGATAACTGTAAAATTATTATATTAAGTTAAAGAAATATCAAAACTGCTAAAATTTTGGCAACATCCTACTGCATGTCCCGCGACCAACACGGGAGTCGTGACCTACAGTTTAAGAAACCCTGTTCTAGGTAAAATCCTAGTATACGGAACAGCATTTGACGCGACTTTAAAAATCGTCGCCAACACCAAAATGACACGTTTACTGCTCATCATAATGCCGCCGAATCCCGTATGTACTGCAAACTAGAATTAAAACGTGTTCTCTCTCTCACACACACACACATACCATATCCATATATATATATATATATATATATATAATTTATTTACTAAATAATATTGATTATATTTATCTTCTAAGATTAATTATAGTAGATTTATCTGAAAAGAGTGAATCCACACTTAGTAAGTTCTATTTCGAAAGATGTTTTTAAGCAACTTGAATGAAAATTGTTAAAAATGTTTAACGGGGACTGGAATTAAATCATGAATAACAAAATTTCAATTGTAAAAGGAATAAATTAAAAGCAAGAATTAAATTAGATACAAATATACATATAAATTATATGCGTTGCTCTAGTTATTTCGTGCACTATTTAGGAATCTTTTACTTGTTGTAGAAGGGTTAAGGCGACTGTGCCTGGGCACCCTGTTGTGTCCAAACACCGTTCCATCGTGATACACCAAGACTCCATTAAATGTGATCACATTTTTCCAACCGGGATAGTGATTAGTGACTCTGAGTACCGTACCGAAAGGCTCGCGCTCGAATCCCGGAGACTGCATGGATGTTTGTAAATGTATAGTGTCTGTGCGGCATGGGGGGCACTCTAAATACGCGGCGGGCCGAAAGTCTTTTTTCGTTTTGGAATATATGAAAGATGTTATATTATATGTTAGTCTAAACGCATATTCATCTAATATCCTGTAGAATGTGTCGCTATTCCACTTGACCCATGTCCATCCATAAACTCTATTGATATACCATATTAAAATTTAAAAGAAACCTTGTTTAAAAAAATGTATTTGTAATATTTGGATCGTATTAACCGAACTGTTGATCACAATAAGCGATGTATTTTCCATGTTTTCGTATACAAACTGAAGGGCGTTCTGCAATTCGATAACAATATCCAAATGATAACATTATTTTTCACATTGGACAGCTGATGTTTATCCATTTTCACAGTCGCACTTTCCCGTAATTCTGATAATACTCTGTTACATGCAGTTGAAAACAAGTCTGAAATCATTTTTTCCAAATGCAATTGAAAAATAGATCACTTGTACTGTTTCTGACAGAATTTAAACCACTTCAGAATTAATCAGGTTTACATGAATACAAAGCGTTATTATGGCAATGGTACGCAAGTCGCGAAGAAATTTTGGGGGGTCGCTAAATTCAAAAAAAATTTATTTGACAACAAAAAATATAACGGCATATGAAAAGAATTTTGGATGTTTAACATTTACTAGGAATTTTAAATTAATCATTTCCATATATTAATTTTGATCGTATTGTTTTCCCCTTGATCCAGGCGTTATGCTTGAACAATTCGAGAATCGAATTTCAAAGCGCGCAGCGATAATTGTAATATGCATAGTTTACACACTTGTGTTCCCTATTTCTAACCAAATTTGTTGTCAAGCAAGCATATAACATTTTCGAAGTATTGGAAAATTCGATTGCGTGCTTAAAGGATGATTAAAAAAAAAAAAAAAAAAAAAAAAAAAAAAAAAAAAAAATTCCAGTTTTGTTCGATGGATAAATGGCTACACAAAGAGGGTACAATCCTAGAACGCGGTATGGTCTTGGCGCGAGTTTGAAAATTTTCGCCAACACCAAAATGACCCGTTTACTGCTTATAATAATGTCGCAAAATTCACCCAATCCCGTGTGTAACGTATACTGGGATTAAATCGGCAAGAGTGAAAATGGGAATGATGGTCAGACATCTAATAAACATTTTTCTTTCTACTTCTAATAAGAAATCAAGTAAATATCAAGAAGAGTTTATTAGATACTGTTTTACATGTTGCATTATCAGTGGAAAATGAATATCCGTTGTGTGTTAAATGCAATGAAAAATCAATGCATGAAACCTGTTAAATTAAAACTATATTTGGAAACTAAACATAACGATTTAGTAAATAAATCTGATTAATTTTTAAGAAATTAACTAACAGCGTGAAATATCAAAATGTATTTTTGAGAAAATATACAACAGTTCCTGAGGTTTCATCGGCATCCTTACAAATTTCATATTTAATTACGAAAAATCTAAAACCTCATACAATTGGAGAATCGCTCAATCTTCCTTTTCGGCAATAAAAATGACATCAATTATCCATGGAGAAAAATACAACAACGACTTAAATGATACGAAACAGTCACGATTTTATTTGAATTCGAAAAGGGGGTGGGATAGAATTCGGAAATATGCAACCGGGAAAAAACCGGCAACTATGAAAAAACGAAATAAATAGGCGTAAAATGGACGAAATACGTTAGTCTAAACGCATAATTCATCTAATATCCTGTAAAATGTGTCGCTATTCCACTTGAGCCATGTTTATACATAAACTCAAACTGATAAACCATATTAAACTTTAAAAGAAACCTTTGTTTAAAAAATGTATTTGTAATATTTGGATCGTATTAACCGAACTGTTAATCGCAATGAGTGATGTATTTTTCATGTTTTCATATACAAATTAGAGGAATTTCTGCAGTTCGATAACAATATCCAAATGATAACATTAAGGGGCATTTACTGTATTTTACAATTTCTGATTAACAGGGGGGGGATTCAAACTCTTGGTTGACAGAATGACAGTTTGCATGATTTTCCTTTCAAGAAAATATGATTTTTTTTTTCATCTGGAATTGGATCATTATCCATTTTTTGGCGCATGGCTGTAATATTCTGTCACTAAATTCCAAATTCTTTAGAAGCAAATCTGGCTCCACTGTACCCGAGTAGTTAAAACTGTTGACTACTGCGTTGGCTTTTGTGATTTTTACTATGCAATCAGTTTTCCTTAGAAATTACTCCACGAAATCAAACCTACGTTATTTGGCCAATGTGCTTGGCCAAATAACCTAACCTAACATTTGAAGGAAATCAGCGTGAAACCAATTTTGAAAAATACATAAACAAATAAGTAAGTAAAATTTTAAAAAAATTCTGAAAGTTTTCAGATTTTATATGACATTCAAAACTGCGTCTTTTAACGTTTTGTGTGTTCACACTCAGGCCACATAATATTCAATTCAACAGCAATATCGCAAAATGTTTAAAAACAGAACATCTGTAGACAGTGTCGCGCGCAGGAGATAAAAACACTTTTTTTCTGTACGGTGTTGCCACTACTGGCTTTAAAATCGTTGAGTTTGTTAATCAAAAATTCCTTAAAATTTTCCAAAATATGGAAAAAATTCGAAATTCGTGGGTCCAGGTGCTCATGTTCGGGTGGAGGATTACGTTATTAAAAATTGGATGACCGTAGGTACCGTACTTTCTTCACAGTGCTAGAAACATGCATACATTCATGCAGCTTCTTCATTATTTAATTTCTTTAAATATAATACAGGTCGGTAATATTTGGTGGCAACAATTTAAAGAGTGATTCGCCGTTTATAGTGAAACGCCATAAAATGCCGTTTTGAGACTAATAGCCCGCTCGGGTTAAAAAATTAGGTTATGTTAACTGAATACACACAGTATTGTAGGGGTATCACCTTCAGGGATGGGACGCCTTTGTGGAGGTCTTTCTCAGGAAACTAGATTATACTCATGTTACAGACAAGTGAAAAACCAAGAGAAGTACTCATGTAGCCCACTAGTTCGAAGAGGTTTGCAATTTTAGTCGAACTACCGGTATTGAGTGGTCACTCGTGGGGTTTTGGAAAAGCTAAGATTGATTTTTTAAAAAAAAATATTTTTATTTATTTATTTAACCAAGATTAAACTAAATGTGTTCCACATTTTCAAAGCAACTGAATATGATTCTTACTTCGTTACTTGTTTACAGATCGTTACAGGTAGCTCAAGACAGGGATAAAAACTAAAGATAACTAAAGACAGCTTTAGTTTAGAAACTAAAGATAACTTCAGTAACTAATTAAAATAGAGATTTCTAAACTAAACTTTAGTTTAGAAAAATTAACCTTGATCGAAACTTAGTCTAGAGAAAATTGTTTGGCGCGTGTTGTCTTGCCTCTGTCGTCCCCCCCCCCCCCGCTTGAAACAAGATTTTTCGTTGTTTCACTTTTCATGCGAGCCAGTTGCCTTTCGGAAAAACGGAAGATATAATTCTTTCGTTTGTCCAGTATTAACAACTAAGCTATTTAAAAGAAATAGATGCAATTCTAAAGAATATTATCTATTTACATTTTAATATGTTTAAGTAAAAATGCACTTAATTCATGATACATCTAATTATATAGAATTGCATTTTATATTTCCTTCAGTTTTTAAGTACACAAGAGATACAGAACATTCCTGTGTTACCCTAAATGTATTATGTACCTGTATTATCCTTTAAAATATTCCGTTATTCCACCTGGGACGTCTCTGCCCATAATCTCCACTTTCAAAGGGAAAAAAAGGCCCTTCTGGACGATCGGTAAAAATCAACCCTTTCAGATTTTTCATTATTATTTTTTAAATTGGCGATGTTGGCGACATAAACAATTTCGAAAAAAATTAAATACTGAAGACCATTTTGACACTAAATCCAGGTAGTCGTAAATTCTAATAAAAACTAGCTGAAGTGGACTGAAGTTTAGCTTTCCTATTTTTTTTAGCCCAAAGGGCGTTGGCTCAGCAGGGCTATTAATTTCGTTTTGGCATTTTGCGTGGATTCACTATAAACAGCGAATCACTTTTTAAATTGTTGCCCCCAAATATTAGAGCCTGTATTATATTTAAAGAAATTAAATAATGCAGAATCTGCATGAATGCATGTATGGTTCTCGCATCGTGCGGGAAAAAAAAAGGGGGGTTACTTAGAGACGTTAAACTCTGAATATCGTAGTTCTCTACCCGAATATGGATACCCGGAAACCCGAATTTAGAATTTCTTTTATTGTCTATTTCATATTTTGTAAAACTTGTCAAAACGAATTTTTGATTAGCAAACTCAACGATTTCAAATCAAGTAACGGTAACATTGTATTGAAAAAACACTTTTATCTCCAGCGCGCAAGACTATCTGTCGGAAATTCTAAAGATATGCTGTTTTTAAATATTTTTAGCCCAAATGCTCTCGAAATGTGTATGTGTAACGTAATGTAATACATACGAGTGTACTGCAACCCTCCTGGCCGATAATAATAGGTCTCATGGTTAACGCAGCACAACCAACACAAACGTGTACATGTACGTAATTAAAAAAAAAAAAAAACCCCTTTGAGAGTAATATAACACGTGAAAGCCTTTCTATTTTATTTTATTTATTTATTTATTTTTTTAAATTATGGCGGGCACTAACCGATTATAGGCGTTGCCCCCTACTAAAGTCAGAAAAGGAGGTCGTTTTATTATGGGGCCGGCGGCCACCGTTACGTCCTATGAAGGCACAGACAATTTACATACATGCCTTCTCCGGGATTCGAAATCAGGCTCTTCGGTTACGGTTACGTTCCCGTCTGGACGGCAGGTTTCCTAAATTAATGTTTTGTTAAATTACTGCAAAGTACACGAGGACTATCTGCCTGAGAGAAGGGATGCCTTCGTGGAGGAGTTCCTAAGTGAAATTGGCTCAAACTGGGGAAAACTAAGAAAACACCCATGCCAGCCCATTAGCCAGGACTCGAACTACCAGTGTTCAGCGACTTTAGCGCTCGGCAGCTGGTGGACCTCCTACGTTAAAATTTAACTGCTATGAATAGGAATGGCATAACTGTTAAGCATTGATAGGGGATGTTTACAGGCTACATTTAAAATGGTTTATTTTACTCTGACAAAAAATGAATAAAGTTTTTGGAACCTAAACAATGAGTAATAAAAAAGTTGTAAAACCAATCCTTTTTATGCCAGTCATATTTTATGTTGATTTTACTTTCTTACTTATATCATTTTCTTCTTTCACATAATTTCAAAATTGAGCGTGAGTCATTGTAATGACAAATCAGAATTGCTTCAACTGCCTCCACTGCAAACTTGTTACTTTTATCCGATTCCTGAGGACCATTAATGAAAATATTCTCTGGAAATTTGCATCGTGGGCTAGAATGACAATTAGCTTAGCTTTCTTGGATATGATTTCCGATCAGTATGCTTTGTATCTGTAAGAAATTTAGCCATTTTCAAAGTAATCACACAGTTTTAAATAGTATTTTTTTTTTTTTTTTTTTTTTTCCTAATTAATCTTAGTTACCTTATGGCAACCCTAGCTACTATACGAAAACGTTGGAAACGAAAAGGTAGATGTAAGGAAATTCATGAATCACGAAGTTAGTTCACTTCAACTGCAGTGTTTTAAAAGGCAGATGCAAAGCTCATAAACAGTATCTATTTTTCCGCTTTGGCGCGTATCGAAAGATGCAAAGTCAACAGAATTTTATTCGTATTTTCTGTTATTATATTCAGACATGTCCTTTAGTTACTCACTGGGAATTTAACTTTGCTCTTGCTGTTGCCTTTCACCCTAAAGAACTCGGATATATCTCTAACGAAATGAAAGAACTTTGTTTCTTTCTTCTTTTTTCCGGTTGGCTAGGTACAGTGGCTCCCAAAAGTGTTCGAACACTTATGATTTTCATTGAAATAGGGCTCTATCCATTAATCAAAAGTAAACTTTTTCAATGAGATTTTAATAATAAGATCTATTATATAGCCTCATTTATCTGGAATAGTCATATATCTGGAATCATATATCTGGAATATCTGGATAGCCTCATTTATCTGGAAATTGTTAAGATCAGATAAATCAAATATTGCCACAATAGATACTTCACGTGTATATACTACCCCAATTTACAATGAAAGAAACAAGCACAGAAACTCAATGTATCAGCTCAACATACAGAAAACTATCGATAAGAATTCCTGAGCATAAAGCCAGAATTATAATTAAAAAAGCAACTAAAACCACCACTAGGTGGTGTTGCAACAAAGACCTTCCTTTCAAGCTTCCCTACATATGAATGCAATTTTAAGTACAATAATCCTGCAGAAACCAAAGAACATGGCAAAACCATCCATTACAACTCTAGCTAAAAAAAAAAGCAGAATGGTCAACATATTTAATTTGTGTTTACATATGGTTCTGGTACATCAACCTAGAGTACTAACATATAAAGGATACATATATAAAAGATATATATATAATGATATATAATTACATATATATAAATGAATGAAACACCTATATATGACATTCATTCAGTTCAACTTGATGCCCGGCTGGATTAGTGTCGCTGCTGCTGCCAGAGATGGCAGTTCAGTGTACTGAATTCTGCATGCACTGTGGAAAGAAAAAAGAACTTCCTTCCACACAGCATGAAGGTTTTGTGGTATATTGAATGCAGAATTCAGTACAGAGAGCAGCCCCATCTGGCAGCAACAGCTGCAATTTGACTACACTCTAAGTTGAACTGAACTTGGATGACAGATAAGGGGGTACTTCATTCTATGTGGCTTCAATTCTGTACCAGAGTTCATCAATCATAGTGACAGATGAGTGGTCACATGCCAGTCTCTTGGTAACCCATAACTAGATGTTCTAGGTGGATGAGAGATATGGAGAACTTGCTGGCTAGAGCAACAATGGAATTGAATTCCTCTGTATTGACCACATATCCTTACTGTCCATCATGCATTATTTAGTCGAATGATTTCATTACTTAGGCCTCGATGATAGGGCACATTCATGAGCCTTAACAAGTCATAAATGTACCAGTGGCCATCCAGATTACCAGCTATGAGACCAAGATATAAACTGAATGTCTATCCACGGCACCCCACATTAGCATGCCACGAGCTTAGGCATTATGACAATAACAAATGCAAGTTGCCATCATTCGTGCTACTCCCTGCCTCCATGATTGAATACATCCAACATCATGCTGTATGCAGAACCACGATGTGATCGAGAAGATGACTTGGTGCCATTCCTGTGTCCAGTGCTGTTGTTTCTTGCACTGGGTGTAACCTGTCTCCACGGCAATAACAGGGAAAGGCATAAAAAAGATGCTACACATGTCATCCTGCACAGGAACCAAGTTTGACTCAAATGTGCCATGGTTGTATAATCTTCAAGGTCAAGAGGACAACATATATAAATATATATCCTCTTGGATATTAGTGGCTCTGGTCATTGAGATCCCACATGGCACCCTGCAGGATCCTACTGGACCTATTAATTCCCCATTCACTTGACAGTAATGAGTTGAGTTTCCAACTTACATGAGTAGCAATGTTGTGGAAAATAAACTGCAGTCCCGAAAGGCCGTGATCCTGCCACAGTCAAACTGTGATAAGTGCTGGTAAAAGTTCCTCCTCACGTGAGGATAACAGACCTTAACACCAACAACCAAAGCTGAAATGTGATTTCCATGTTAAACTGTAGAGACAGGTATTTTTGGAGGCAGTCAAGATGAAAAATTAACAACGCCTTCACCAGGAATCGAACCGTTGACCTCTCAATTACACGCTGAATGTGCACACCACTACACCATGAAGGCTCGCTAAGAAGGTGGGAGAAATACCTTATAAAACAACTGCTGTCCAATCTTTCCATTTACACACAAGACAGATGGTGTTGCTTATACCTGCTCTGTGTGCATGTTCTGGAATGCATATCCCCACATATATTATTTTTCAGGCAAAATTTGCTGTTTGTTACATGTTGCCTTCATGGTACAGGAATTTTAATAGCTGATCAATGTGTGTTGTGTGGGTGAAATATGTAAATAAAAATTCTAGCTTTAATTTGTTTACTTTGCTGTTTTGATCTAAAAATTGTAAATTCTTATAATAAATCTCTAAAATGCAATATTTTCAAATTAATACATGTCACATAACTGTTGCATTATGCTGGTGATGCAGATAGTTTTGCAAACTGAAACTCAAATGGCCACCAGTTATTAAAATTTTTAACTGCCAACAGGAAATTTGAGAGGAATAACTTTTTCACAACTCTCCTAAGCTTTCATTTTAAATGGGTTACATTCCAGCTCTTGCTTGCTGTTTAGCAATGATGTTGCCAAATTATCTCTCTTTCATCAACTGTATAATTATAATGATGTGCAATTCATTTTAAAACTGTGCTTCTCAAAAATAAAGAAAATTTTCCTTCACTAGCCCGTCTGCAACTTTATGTAATTATATATATACATTCCATTACCATCTATAACAACAATCATGATTAAAAACATCTGAGTCTCCTCCTCTAAATTATTACACATGTAGAAATAATTAAGAATATATATATTAATTAAGAATACATATATAGAATAATAGAATAAATATATAGAATAATAACAATTTAATATGGTGAAGTATTAAAACTGAATCAAAAAATTGAAAAAAAATTGCAATAAAAGTAAACTCATACAAAAAATTGAAAAAAAAATTATTTTGTATATTACGTATCTAATATCGAGTCACATCCGAGCCGCTTGCCATCTGTACCTTAAAGATTTCAGATAACAGGTTTTTATCATTATATTATTTTTCAAGTGTTTCAAGTTTCTTAAAAAATTTGAATGCTTCAAACTTAGTGTTATATTCTCATTTTCAATCACATTCATGTCCATAAATTAAGGATAATTCGGAGTCACGCGGAAATCGAACTCTAAAATAAATATATCACCTGTAAAATCACAACACACATCTTCAAGAACCGTATGCAAATTTCAGGTAGTAACTAGATGACACTGATGGTACGTCACAATGACGAGAGTGTAAGAGAGTGATATATAAGGAATACAGGCAAAGAAGTAAAATTTTTCGCAGGCACTTTATAAGCATTTCAGTGCAATAACCGAATAGTTATGACACAAAGGAAGCAAATGGATGATTTTTTACGTGGTAGAATTATCGGCCGTCTGGAATGTGGGCGTACCCAACTGGAAGTATCAGACAAACTTGGAATTGCCCAGAGTATCATCTCCAGGCTTTGGCAACATTCCAAGATGATGGTAATGTGAGAGTAGACGTTGCAGCACAGGTTGCCCCAGAGTTACAACGCCGAATGAGGACCGGTATTTGGCAGTTACTGCCAAAAAAAACTGGCGGAGCACAGCCTCAGACCTGTCTCGTCAGCTCTCTTAAGCCACTGGTACGACAATTTCAAGGCAGACCATGTACAAACGCTTAGGGCAGATTGGTCTATATGCTCGTAGACCTGTCATATGCATTCCACTTACTGCAACTCACTGTCGCCTGCGGTTAATCCTGGAGTAGAGAGCATGCATTGTGGACACCGCAACAGTGGGCTTGTGTGATGTTTTCCGACAAGTCCAGGTTTAGCTAGCAGTCTGATTCTCGCCGGACTTTCATATGGAGAGCTCCAGGTACCCGTTACTACCAAGAAAACATCATTGAACAACACCGTTACGGTGGTGCAGGAGTGCTCATTTGGGGTGGAATTATTCTGGGTTCCAGAACTGACCTGCATGTTCAAATTGGAACCATGACAAGCCAAATCTATCAGGATATCATTCTGGAACAACATGTACATTTGTTTTGGGGCGCCATGGCCGCACAATTTGTGTTTATGGATGAAAACGCCCATCCTCACCGTGCAAACATCGTAAGCGAATGCCTTCAATCGGCGATATCACCCGTATGGACTGGCCAGCATTCTCACCGGACTTGAATCCGGTAGAGCACATGTGGGATACATCGACAAGTTGCAGCCTGTCAACCTCCTCCTACATGTCTACCGGAACTTTGGAGAGCATTGCTTTTTGAGTGGTGTAATATCCCCCAAGATCAGATCGATAATTTGATACTCAGCATACCTAGGCGTTGTACGGACTGTATTGCATTGTCTGGGAGACATACAATGTATTAATCATACCAACCATGTAATATTGATTTTTTGTAAATAGGTTTTTTTCTGTAATTTGCTCCAGGGAGGAAAAAAATCGAAATTTTCCTTCTTAACAATACATATTCTTTGATTCTAACTTCCATGGTACCGTATATTAGTATTAAACCGATTTTGTTTTATACGACAATAAGTATTTTGCTTAGTTCAACATGCACTGCACATGCGATTCTCGAGGTTACCTGAAATTTGCTTTGCCTTTCTAAAAGACAATCTAATTGGAGCTGTGAAAATTGGCTCTATTCCAGCTGCCCGAACGACGCTCACCCAATACACAATTCGCCAATAAAAGTGATCGTTTCCAACGTCGGTGCAAAACTCGCTTTTTTGGGGGGGGATCGCCATATGAAATTCCCTGAACTTCTTGGTCAATTTTCAAATTCCCTGACTTTTTCCAGTTTTCCAGGTAGCGTGGCAACCCTGTTGCAAAAATGCTACATAAATGCAGCCAATCAAGTCATTCTGGGAGAAAGTATGGACCAAGTAAAAAGTCTCCTACAATGCTAGAGCACATACTGAGGGCAAATTTGCACTGTGAGGCATGCATACATGTAGCATGTGAGTTTTTATCTGCCCAAGTACGCAAGCTGTGTATGTTCATCACACCCTCTAGTGAGAAGGTAGCCTCATCAGTGACGAGATCACTTGCTGTGAAGTTTTGGTTTGCACAATTTTTTTGCAAAAATCACCACGCAAAATCTATGTGCTTGTTGTAGCCTTCCGGTTCCAATGTCCAGATGCATCGTAAATGGAAAGGATGCAGTCCTTTGTCATGTAAAATACGCCAGACGGGGATATGAGTGTCTCGGGCTACAACTCATGTACTTGTTGAAGGATTATGCTCCAGATCTTGGAGAATGCTTTCTTTTGGAAAAAAACTGTCCGAGTTATTCGTTGGCGACCGGCATTTGGCTTTTGCATATCGAATGAACTGTTTCGCACAATCGTTGATGCAGAGTGGCAAGGCAACTTTCTATATCAGGATATTTCTCGTGATTCATTCACATTGCTTTTCATCGATTGCAGCTGGGCATGCATACATCAAGTGCACGTCAGCCATTTTGTGGTATGCGTAACTAGCCATACTACTGCCAACGCATCCACGGCTTCAATGGAGACAATCTCCGTTTCCTCAGCTGTTGCTTTTGTTAAATGTTTTCTTGAATCACCATGTATTTTATCTCTCTTAATTAATCAATCAATTTTGAAGCCCTTTGCATGACATTAATAGTAATTATTAATTAAACTTTATCCCATTTTTGGTGTATCTGTACGTTTACACACACAAACATATATATATGCATTTGAATGCTAGTATAATTTCATGACCCCCTTAGTAATAAATAAATGAAATGAATGAGTTTATTGCTTTTGAATAGCGTAGTTTGTTAATTAATTACAGAACAAATTTGAAAGAAAAAATTAAAGTCGTTTTGCGTGAATGACAATACACTGCCATAAAGAAGATAAAAACATTTTAATTCCAAGAGTGGCAACCCATTTCTTTTAAATCACCAAGTCTCTTCATTAAATTCAAAATATAAATATCTTAAGCATTGATAAGCAACAAAGATTTTAGATGTTGAGGTTTTAACTCTTTGGCTGCTCATCCTGCGATTTCCACGGGCAACTCAAATGTAGCAAAATCTGCTCATCCCCCGGGCATGTGTTTTTCTTCCTTTATTGAGGAGCGCATCCCGTTTTTTCCCATTGAAATAAATTATATACAGTATTAGACGTTTAGTTTACATATTGGCCAACAGATATTGTTAGTTCTCCACTAAATTGCGGCATTTGAAGGCACGTGGTATTACCGCTCAAACTTCACTTTTTGGTGTTTATTTTTACAGAAATGGCTGCTAGAAAACATTCAGCAATTATCTTAATTATTTAATTAAATTATTGAATTATTAATTAGATTGATCATTAACTAGATTTATTGAATCTGGTGCAAAGACCGTGAAGTTAGACTTTGTCTTGAAACCTGTTTTGAACTCTATCATACTAAACTGCATTTCTACGGTAGTTTTTCCTCAGTGCTTTATATTTTCTTAAATTTTATACATTTTGCTTTTTTATATTATGCAATAAATATAAATTAACTGTAATTCGACTGAAATTTATTTAGAAAAATTTTTTGGGGGGTGATAACATCTGAAATTGTTTTTTCTGGCAACTTTAGTTTCTCATGATAAAAATTTATATTATATATATATATATAAGTATTTTATAAAAAGAAAAAGCTCATTTTTCAATTCTCCAATATATATAGAATCAAAATATAGGGAAAAAAAAGTTTTTTAAGCTATTTTGGTCTACAAATTGAGCAATCAGACAGTTAATCAAATGTTCCTTAAATTTGCACAAAATATGAAAGTTGTGCTTCAGCGTTCAGATGAAGACGGTGTTCAAAATTTGGTGGCTCTAAGTGCCACAATTATTTCACAATGCATTTAAATTTGAAAGACAAATACCTGCACTTTGCCAACTGGCAGCATACTTCTTTTATATCACCAGGTTTTCTGATATATTTGAAACATAGATATCTTATATGTTGCTGAGTGGCAACATAAACCTTTTAAATTACAGAGTTTTTAATCAAAAGTTCATTAAATTCACACAAAATAAATAAAAAAAATCAAAATTCAATCTGAGGTGCTCATGTGAGGGATTATGCAAATTAAAAAATTGGCAGCTCCTATGTTTCACCCTTATTCCCTTATGCAAGGAACATACACACATAAATATTATTTATAATTTAGTAATAAAGATATTAATTGTAAATAAAAAAAACATGCATTAAAAGCTGCAGTAAATCAGTGGTAATAATTTAAACTAAAATCAAAGCAAATTCAAATATCATACTCAGCAGAATAAGATTTACACTTGATAAGGCCCTAAGCTATTTGAGATTTGGGGACCTTTATACATCTGTTATAATATATTTTAATTCTATATACACTATATTTTAATTGGGGGGGGCAAGAAAGTGGGGACCCTAAGCTATAGCTTGTGTAGTTTATACGTAAATCCAGCCCTGATACTCAGTTTGACAAAGTTGGAAAAGTGAAATGATATAAAAAATTTCAAACGATTACTGCACAAATGAAAAAACAAGTGAAATTATAAAAAGTAAAAAATAAAAAATAAAATAAATAAATCACATGATAATTTGACTTTTTTTAAATGCCAACATTTTGAGTTGATGAGGTGTTTTGTAAATTTTCCCTTGTGTCAATTTATGCAGAAACTGTTTGCACATTTTGCAACTTTATAATTTTCTACCAATTTACTTTTCTACTTTGCCAAACCAAATATTGTATTTAGTTTGATTCAGGTTTAGTTTTAAATTTACTCTATATATTTTAACTTAAATATTTTGACTTAAATTTTTAACTTTATATTTTGACTTTTTGGAAAAATGGTCTGGATTTTACCAACAATTCCAAGCTATTTTCCAATTTACTGACTTTCTAAGCATGTGGAAGCCCTGCATCAAGACAGAAAAAGAGGTTATTTGATTCAGAATGCTACATTATCTCTTAAAATTGTAGATCCATGATGAGTTTGCTGCCACACATCGTAAAAAGTGTCAAAGTAAGCACCCACACTAGTAGCCGAATGGTTAAAAAAAAATGCTGAGAGTTTGACCGAGGTTCAAATCTATGCAAACGAGATGGCTGAATGGTCGGCTTTGGTGAGTTCCCCCCCTCATGTAATGCAAAAGCAAGCCAACTTCCCTTAGTAAGTTTCTATAAAGGAATTCCTCCTCTTAGGCAAACAGTTCTTGCATACTTTCCCATATTCAAATAATCTAACCTAACCTTAAAGAGGAAAAGATTAGTCCAGCATTTCATACTTATTTATTTAGACTTTTCATATGTGATACGTACTTCTGACAATAATAACATGCATAGTTATTTCTATACAGCAGTTTTTGCTAACAAGCTCACTATTTTTGTGAATAACCTTTTGAAAATTTATACTTTAGATAACAACAATAAAAAATCAATATATTTACAGTAATTACAAACATGTAGCATAAAATTTAGAATAGGTTAATAGTTGAAAGAAACATTAACCTGAGTTCTGAGTGTTCGAAGTAGTACTATGCGTTCATTTTCTTCTTGTTCACTTCTTTCTGTTGATAACTGAAGTCTTCCAATTAAATTAACTTTACCTCTCTTCTGAGGTTTTTTATTTTTCCTGTAAAATATTAAAAGTTTAGCTGTAACTTAGAATATAACACATATGGAAATGAAAAAGAAACACACTAAGTGAAACACGAAACTAGTAATGCAACAACCTCGTGTTTGGCATAGATTTAGGTATAAGATCTCAAGCTATTTCAAGGGCAAACTGGTACAGGTCCCTCTTCATCAGGAGCAAAGAAATCTGCAAGACTGGAAAGCAGTGGGCTTTACGGTCATATTTATACTCCACAAAGAAGCAAATGAGAAGGTAGTGCCATCTTTGGCCAAAATATTAATGAAATTAAAAAATTAAATTAGTAGAATTTTAAAAGTTGTAGGAATGACTGGATTGGACTTTTAGGTTAAGATAAACTTTTGTGACTAACTTTGCGAAAAACTTCAAGTAAATCCAATTCACGAATTGAAGAAGCTTTTTAAATGATTTTTGCAGACGCAAAATCAAAATTATTATTACATTCCCAACAAAGATTAGTTATCAAAGATTTTTTAATTTTGCCTTTTCGGACATAAGATTGGTGTTCCTCGATACGAAACTTTAACACTCTTTTAAATTGGCTGATGCATCTCAAACCGCACTGACATGATATGCTATAAATTCAAAAAAAATTAAAGTTAGAAATGTAATCTTTAAGAGTTAAACCATGGATTTTTATTGATAGGCAAGAAAATGACTGGATAGTTGGATTAGACAAATTGAACTTCTGAAGAATCCATGCAATTTTAAAACTGACAAAAGGATAAAATGGAAACACAAGAAGGCTATTAATGTTATTTTCTAATAGCAGAATGTCTTCTCTGATGGCAATCAGAAAATCTTTTAAGGCTTTGACCACAGTAGAAAATCCTGGATCAATGGAAACTGATCTCCAATAATTGAGTTCATTAGCAAGCACAGGTTCTGAAGAGCAAACTTACGAATAATCATTAAAAGAAGCCATTTTTTGCTTACATAATATGTAATATAATACAAGCACAAAATACATAAGTAAAAGGAAGCTATTTTTTGCTTAGCCAGGTGACATGGTTTAGCACAGGGTAGTAAACAAACAAAAAAGTGTTTACCACAGGAGAGAGTGATTACCACGGGAGAAAATCCTGGATCAATTGAAACTGATCTCAAATAATTGAGTTCATTAGCAAGCAGAGGTTCTGAAGAACATACTTCGAGAGCACAAAATACATAATACTAAGAAGAAGCCATTTTTTGCTTAGCCAGTGACATGGCTTAGCATGGGGTGGTAAACAAACAGAAAAATGTTTATGGTAAACAGTAATACTGAAATCAGATTCACTGTGAATTATAACAATATCAAGGAAGGTAGGGAATTCTCAGATTCGAATTCAAAAGTGAACTGGATAGTTGGATTAGACAAATTCATAACAGACATAATTTGGGATAAATCTTTATTACCATCAGAAAGTGTGATAGTGTCATCTACGTAGCGAATCCAGAGACAAAAAGGTAGTTTCTGAAATAATCTGACTTCAGAATAGTGCATGTAAATATTAGCAAGTACAAGACTGAGGGGATTGCCCATAGCTAATTGCTGAATTTGGCGATAATAATCACTTTGGAAAAAAAGTTCGTTAAACTCTTGAGATTTTAGTAACAGAAATTAACTCTTGGTTTCAGTAACTGTGAAAGGAATTCTCAAAGCCTAGTTTCAAAGACAATTTAGTATTCCTTCAACTGGAATAGTAGTTAAGCAGTGACATTGAACCGTAATGGAACACAGAGGGGGAAAAATCTTTCAGTTTATGGAGTTTCAAGAAAATCTAATTTACCAATTGAAGAAGCTTTCTGAACAATTCACTCTGAAATATACACAAGTTTGCACATGTGCAAATTTACAATTACATGTGCTAAATTATACAAGTTTGTATCATTCCCAAATTTATACAAGTCAAATGTAGTCTTAAATCTTCTGTTCACAATACAAAAATTATGCATAAATTCAAACTGTCAGCTCTTCATTACATGATAAGAAACTCAGGTTTGGCTAAAATTGAATTTGGATTATATTACCTTCATTTAAAAACTGCCAATTCTACTTTTAATTTCCCTTCTTTTGATTGTAAATCTTGATCTAGAACTGATACCACTTGTCTAGGCCATAAAAGTGTCCTTGTTTCTAAATTCCAAAAGCTTTCACCCCTATCAGCTAGTCCCACCCACCTTTTTAACCTTCCCACTGCAAATCCTAATCCCATCATTAATATCTCTAATATTAATCTTTCAGAAGATAATATGAAAATATTAAAATATAACTTCAACTTTTAAAAAACATCTAAACCTTCAACTCCTCAAATCATCACTGCTATTGAAAAAACTTTTAAATTCTCTAAAACTTCAGAAACACAGAAGGACACAATCCAATACTCAATTACTCACAACATGGATTTTAATAACAGATCATTTGTTTCAAATCTTAAGCGAAAGAAAATGAAGGCCTTAAGTGAAATTCACTCTAATGCTAACATTATAATTTTTAAAGCTGATAAGAACTAACAGATTATTGTTATGGACAAAAACACATACAGAGTCTCAAAACTGATAAATGAAAGCCAAAATTCTTTCAAATTCTGATCTCACAAAAGTAAAAACAGTTGTTCAGTCTTCTCCTATCATCCCAATTCAATTTAAAAAAATCTTTTATTCCACCTATTGCTAACAGTGCTAGGTTCCATACTCTTCCCAAAGTCCATAAAATTGGAGTTCCGTCTTGACCTATTGTTTCCATTTAAGGAACAGCATCCTTTGGCTAAATATTTAGTTTCCAGATTTTCTCCATTACTTTCTAATAATATTCACACTGTAAAAAGTTCTTTTGAAGTCATTGAGATACTTAAAGATTTTTCTCTCCTGCATTCCATTGTAGTTTCCTTTGATGTGAAATCACTGTTTACTTATGTTTCAGTCAAAGGAGCACAAATTGTCTTGAAATCAGGCTTCAAGAATTCCATTTTACACACACTAAAATTGAAGAGTTAATTTCTCTTAGTAAAAATCTCTTTGAATACAAAACACTTTGTTTTCCAAAGTTAATATTATCACCAAATTGAGAGAGCCATGGGTAATCCTCTCAGCCCTGTACTTGTTGACATTTACGCGCACTATTTTGAAGTGAGATTATTTCAGAAATTTTCTTTTCATTTCTGGATTTGTACATAGACGACACTTTCACACTTTTTCATGGTAATAAAGAAGATTTATCCCAAATTTTATCTGTTATGAATTTGATTGATCCAGCTATCTAGTTCACTTTTTAATCTAACAACTCCCTTCCCTTCTTTGATATTCTTATAATTCGCAATGAATCTGATTTTGACACTACTGTTTACTAAACACTTTTATATTTGTTCACCCCCCTGCTAAACCCTGTCACTTAGCTAAGAAAAAATGGCTTCTTTTTACTATTATGTATTTCATGTTCATGAAGTTTGTTCTTCAGAAGCTCTGCTTGCTAATAAACTCAATTATTTGAGATCAGTTTGCATTGATCCAGGATTTCTGTTTGTTTACTGCCCTATGCTAAAACCATGTCACCTGGCTAAGCAAAAAATGGCTTCTTTTTACTATTATACATTTCATGCTTTCAAATTTTGTTCTGCAGAACCTTTGTCTGCTAATGAACTCAATTATTTGAGATCAGTTTCCATTGACCCAGGATTTTCTCTCGTGGTCAAAGCCTTTACAAAATTTTCTGCTTGCCATCAGAGAAGACATTCTGCTATTAGAAATAACATTAATAACACTGTGGAGTATAAATGTCCACTGTAAAATTATGCCCACTGCTTTCCAGTCCTGCAGATTTCTTTGCTCCTCACAAAGAGGGACCTGTATTTGTTTGCCCTCGAAATCAATTGAAATCTTGTATATAACTCTACTCCGGACTCAAGGTTGTTGTGTTACTAATTTCACATAACACATATATCAATAATTATTATTTTGAAAGTTAATTTGCTAATACAACACTGTAATGTTTATATTCAGGGAGGAGATAAATGAAAAATTGCCCTTTAAGTTCACCTTATAGATATAAAATAGCAATAGCATTATATCTATACAAAAATGGATATTATTAAAAAATACTTCTAAACTTCTTTAAAGTCATATTGTAAAAATATAGAGCTATGTTAGGTCTACAGATAAATATTATTAACAAAGCTGCTGCTTAATATAGCTATGTATCATTCATGAGCTGCAATATTAGTACAACTCAAAACATGAAGTATTGAGATAAGCATGCCTAAAGTTTTCCTTGGTTCTGAAATGCAAGAATCGTACACTTAATTGTCAGATTAAGAAATAAGCATTACTAAAAGATCATAAAATTTAAAAAAATTATCAAATTTTTTATGAAATAATGTTAGTAAAAAAATTTTTATCAAATTTTTTAATATTATATTGAATTGTTCTCGAAGTTCATGGCTCATACACAAAATTCGAAAACAATAAACTGAATTTTATTAATAATGTTACCATATTGTGACAGGTGTTACAAAATTACAAAATGGCATTCTTAATATTTTCCTTGGTTCTTGGTTGGGTTTTCCTTGGTTTTAGTTCTACATCAGTAAACAGGATATAAAAGAGTGAACGATTTTCCAACAGCAGCCTACATAAGTATCAAAATAGAATGCATTTTTATTGTTAAAATTTTAGATTGCTGCAAAATGCTAAAGAAGAACTTCCTATTGCACTGCTGGCTATAAAACAGTATAGACTGTCAAATTTCTCCATAGATAATCTCCATATATTCTTGCAAGTAGTTTATAATAAGTTTTTCCAATAATGCTTCCTGAAAGGACTGGAGATTTTTCCTACACCTGCTGTCTTTTCACCTTCAAAATCTATTTCTTTAAAAGAAATCTTCAAAACGAAGTAATCCTGTGATTGCTCTCTTACTTTTGATACAGAAATGTCGTTGAAGTATACAGTGCCATGATAAATATTTATGCAGTAAAATTTTGATATGTTTGATACCAAGGAATGCAACACATACACATTGCTGTCATTTATTATAACAGTATTGAGCTAAAATATGTGCCAGTGCTGCTGCAAAGATAATTTTACAATACTGAAAATGGTCACAACTCAAAGCTTGTTATTTTTCAAGTTGTGCCAGTATTGTAGACCATGATGGATAATCTTTATGGAACATAAAATAAGTAGTTTTCAATTTAATTTCATATACATAATAAGAAAGGAAGCTATCATTTTTAATCAGTTAAATATTTTTATGCACTAATCTAGAAAAGCAGACAAATAAATGCTTAATCATAATAAAACATCATTTACTCCAGGTTAGAAGACATATTAACATGAACAAATTTAAAGGAAATTCGCACATATTTTACTACACATGGAGAAAACAATGTAAAAGCTTACACATCCTGTTCCACTGGGAATTAAACCAGTAACAAAACTCCAATATACAGTGATTTTAATCAACCAGATTAAAATAATATGAGGGTTGGAACTTTAATAGTGGCAACTATTTATTTACAAGGAATACAAAAGTGATTCATGTCACCATGTTTTACAGTCCTTCAATATAGTCGCCAGCATTGTGTACAACCCGTTTCCAACGATGTGGAAGTCGCAGAATACCTGTAGCAGCGCCTGTTTTGTTAATAGTTTGAATGGACCGGTTTACTGCCGCAAGAATCTCAGGAACAGTTTGGAAGCAAGTGCCACAAAGTGGTTCCTTCACCTTAGGAATTAAGCCATAGTCACATGGGCTTAGATCTGGGGAGTATGGTGGATGGTAAAGCACTTCCCAGCCCCATCGCTTGAACAAATCAGTCACAGCTTGCGCTGCATGCGGCCAAGCATTGTCACGCAAAATGAGAGGAGCGTTCTGCAGAAAGTGTCGCCGTTTTTTTCTCAAAGCTGGTCGGAGATTGTGATCCAAAAATGAGCAGTAATACTGCGCAGTGACGGTCTGCTGTGGGGGAACGGTATGTGTTAGAATGACACCATCACAGTTGAACATGATAATCACCATAACTTTCACATTGCTGGGGTTCTGACGAAATTTCGAATGTCGTGGTGACCTGTGATGACACCATTCGTTTGATTGGCGTTTCAGTTCTGGCTGGTACGATCGTGCCCAAGTCTCATCCAGCGTAATGACATGCCGTAAAAAAGCATCTCCTTTGCGCTCATAGCGCTCCAGGTGGGTTCTGGCAGCATTGTATCGTAGCCATTTCTGCATTTCCGTCAAGTGATGTGGAACCCATCGTGAAGCAATTTTTCTTATGGACAGGCATTCCTTCAGAATGTGCAACACAGTCATATACGCTAATCCTGTTTGTCCAGCCAGCTGATGAACCGTTTGGCGGCAATCACTGTCCACTAGTGCGTCAACAGCTTGCACGTCTGCATCGCTGACACTCGGACGACCTGGCCGCAGCATGTCTGCCACGTTTTGGCGTCCTTCATTGAATGCTTTCACCCATCTTGCTATGGTTCTGTAAGGCAATGCAGATTCCCCGCAAGCCTCTTGATGACACTGTCGTGCTGTATGACCTCTGGCACATTTAATTTTTATCCAACAACGTTGTTCTTTATGTCTGGTCTTATTTCACTTAATAGAGCAATAAATGGTGGCGACACAAAGTGTATAAATAAATCGATCAACTCTAAAAGAATTAATGAGGTATGCAGGTCGATCATATATAAACGAGCCTTTATTGGCTGAGAGTGGGGAAGGGTATTTGTGTGTGATTGGGCATTTGTAGTCGTTAGGTGGGGATACCTAGAGTAGGGAAACCACATCAGCCAGCTTGTCCAGTGCTTAAGTGCCCTTACAATGAGTGTGCCCATCTCTCTGGAGCAACACATAATTATAAAGTTTCTCTGTGAAAACATAATTATAAAGTTCTCTGTTCGTCTGTGAAAACATGAAACCAGCCGAAATTTACCGCAGACTGCTTGCCCAGTTCGAGGAAGCTACGCTTTCATGGTCAAAAGTGAAGGTTTGGTGCAACCAATTTAAGCAAGGCCGTGAACGTGTTGCGAATCAAGCACATCCCCGTCATCCTCGCACGAGTGTGACTAATGAAAACATTGCACGTGTTCGTGAGCTTAGCGAATGGGATCGACGTTTCCCATCGCTTCAAATTTCGGAAGAACTTGGTGTCAGCTATGAAAGTGCCCAATCAATCATCAGAAAGCATTTGGGCTTCAGAAAAATCTCAGCACATTGGGTTCCAAAGGTTGCTGAATGATGATCAAAAAGCCACAAGAGTTTGCATTTCTCAACTGCTTCGAACTCGTTTTGAAGAAGAAGGGGAAGCTTTGCATAAAATTGCCACCAGTGATGAGACATGGGTGCATCATTACACCCCCGAATCAAAGCATGCAAGTACGAACCAAAACTCGATGTCTGCGGGGAAAATGTTGGCCATGGTTTTGGGGATTGAAGGGGTGTCCTACTGGTAGATTTCTTACACGGACGTCAGACCATCAACGCAACCTACTACTGCGGTCTCTTGGATCAAGTCAAGCTTCAATAAATGCAGAAAAGAAAAAGAGAAAGAAATGAGATTTAATCACCAAATCCATGCAGATTATGTCGCTGTCTTTTTAACACATAAATGACAGCCATTGCAGTGACAGATCTAAACATAATGCATGAATTCAGTAGCATGCATTTGAATGCATGAAATTTCTACACAGGGGAAGATTCAACATAGCAATTGCTCCCACATCCACAATAGACCTACAAAGCAACAACTCTGCATCAATATATATCTCATTCTTCATTTTTCACAATCTAACAATAATGCCTAGCATATATTGATATTTATAAATATTCATCTAGAGACAATGATTTTTAACAAATGATGATTGTCTTTGATACTTTGCTTATTTTATGATTAATTGAAAATAACAGAGTTTGTCAAACCAATTCATAAAGTTCAATTAATTACTTTACAAAATATTCAAAACAATTATGATTTCTTTTGCTAACAAACATTAGTTCCTTACTTCTTCCTAATCCCTCCTCATAAATGCCTTTCATTTTCAGTGTACACGTGAGATTTCATAAACTCTCAGTGCAACAGATAAGTTGTCACAATTTGACAGTTACTATCACTGTGATACTGTGATATTATTACAATAATAATAGTCAGAACAATATCAGGAAACTCAGAAATGCAAACAAAAATATTCAAATACCACATACATCAATGATTTTCATTTTATAAACAAAATTCGTCATACTGAATTTAAGGAAATGTTTACAACAAGTTATATTTCATCTATCAAATTACCTTAGTCTGGATATTTGCAATAAATTTTGCTGACTTTGACTGGGTTACTGGTTAGAGTTACTGGGCTAGTGAAATAAACTTCTCTAATACTTAATTTTAAATGCCTAATATTCTCATTTTTCTCCTAAAAAACTAGTACAAATGTTTATTTACTTATTATAGAAATTACTTTAAGCGAAATGTTTACAGAAATAACTCTGTAAATTAATGAATATCATGTTCTTATGATAGTCCTGTCTAATTTTATCTATGCAGATCCATCTTTATTCTTCAGTTATATTCATTTGCATTGACTCATTCATTATTACACATCAACAATCTGAAGAGTTAATATGAGAGCAAAATAAACTGGCCACCATTTTTAACTTACTCAAGTACTATCATTTTTAACAACATATTTTCAATGAATTATTTAATATTTTTGTACTTTGCAGGTATATGTATATTTCAGTATTTCAGCTTGTTCTTCAGTATAGTTTCATGTAATTCCTTAATATTATTCTTTAAATTTGGAATTTATTTTCAGAAGTACAACTACTTTTTTTCCCCCTTCTTTCTCTCAATGCAACTTTTATCATAGTCAGTGTGTTGAATTTTAAATCTTACTTCTCAGCAATATGCAAACAGATAATTTCTTATTCAGACTGTATTTTTCATCCTCAATGGCATTACTTGCCATATTAACAAGTATAAATTAACAGAGTTATATACAGAAGCTGGTTTCAGAAAATCACCCTGAACTCTTTTTTCTAAGCATTGAGATATCCTTTCTTTTTGCATTTCTGTTTTCAAAGTTAAAAATAAAATTTAGAAAAATCATATATTAATACTCATTACAAAGTTAAGGAATCAAATTAACAAATCAAATACTACACTCAAGTTTTAATACATTTCAGAATCAGCACTAATAGATATGAAAAAATGAAGGGTAAAGTATAGAAGTATGTCTCTTAATAACATTTTGCATTACAAATATCAAATCCAAGCTTGATATAACAATACTAATAATGTTTTAAGTGATTCTACCATACCTGCACATAGATTATAATTACACATTTACTAATTAATCTATAAATATCAATTTATACTCTGAATGAATCTTATTAATGAAAGTGATACACAATAACAAGAGAAGTTGTCCTCATTTCAAATTAAGAAAAAAAGCTTTAAGATTATTAAAATTTTATAGGAAAATTTTTTATATAATTTTATATTTTTTTATATAATTTTTATTTTTCTAACAGTTTTTTCTCACGTGCACTTTAATTAATGAAAATCTCATGTGGTTGTAGATTTTAATTGATGGAAATATATTTATGTTCAGTAGTGTTAACTAATAAACCTATATCCATCCATTTTCAAAACTTAAGAAAATGAGTAAATTAAAAAAAAGCAATAAAAACGAATAAAACCTACCCATAACGTTCTTCTTAATTCAGCGTCAGAAAGTTCTGTAGCCAATCGTAGATTTTCAAATGTTATTCTGTCATGCGGTCGTTGATTCCAAGCAAACAGAACTGCCATTTGGAATGCAGTTACATCTAAATCAAACTTTCCAAGAGCATTGTTAAAAGTGATCTATTTAAAATAAATAAAATAAAATAAGGAACAAAAGAAGTTCACTGATAATAATAGAAATACAGGAAAAACATTCTGATGATGTTTTTAATGATTTTTTAAAGACAAATTTTTGCTTTTAAAATTTTAATTCAAGATTTCAACAGCATTTTTCAAATGGAATATTATCTTGATGGGTGTCTTTTATGTTATAATGGGATCTATCTATTTTCCAAGTGGGAACATCTCATTTGAAATAAGTAACACTTTTCTGTAAAATTTCTAACAAATTAAAGATATAAAATCAGTTTTCCATAACAGAATCATAAGACTTTAAGGATTCAATATGTGAAACTTAACCAATAATGAGAATAAAATGAGTATGGGCAACACCTCCTAGAACTAACTCAAGGCCACGGCGCGCAGTTCGTGACGTCACTGCAGTAGGGATACTTTCGTCCTCGCCAACTTTAAGGGTGCCTTCTTAAATATCCATTTGAAAGGCTTATATAAAAATTGAAATTTTTATATTTAATTCTCATCGTTTATAAATCTGGAAAATACCTTGCTTTCATTAGAATGTGAAGAACCGAGATTTTTATTTTTAGAATGTTTTTGATACGAATAACTAGAAATTTTAATTCCATTAAAAGTTATTACTGATGTTACTAAATTTAAGCGCTGAGAAACTCTTGTTAACGAAAGAAACTTCACACTTAATGAATCGGAATTTTATTTTTACGCAATAATTAAACAGAAAGACAATTTAAGACATGAAGGCAGGATATAGATCCTAAAAAATTGAGATAAATTCTAACTGATTTAAATTATGAAGCTAATTTACCTGGAATCATGTAGCAACATAAAATCATTAGTTGAAAACAAATATAATTAATCAGAGATGTTTATTGGTCAAGGGTCATATTAATTATACTTACAACAATTTATGCCTTGACTAATAAACATCTTTGATAAGTATAAGTAATATATCTTATTTTTGACATATGTTGCCGAATAATAATAAATACTCATGTTTGAAACAAATAACGCTAAGCTTGCAATGATTTAAATAAGTTTTTATAATTATTTGAGACATTAGGTGCACAGAGAGAATTGCATATTATTTTGCATTTTAAATGGCAAATATCAAATCTCTGATAGAGGTCTGATATAGATCTAAATAGCTAACCTCTGATCTTTACAGGGAAATTTTATAACATGATTTAGCACTATTGTGTGGAAGGCAAATGTAACAAATCCTAAACTGGAATGTAGAACACAACAAATGAAAAACACAACTATCATTGCATTATTACTGCCGAATAAAATTACTAACATATAATGCCCTTAGGATGCACTAAATTATACATTACAATTCGAAACAATTTATACAGAAATACTTTAGATAACATGTATATGTTTATTTTCAATCAGTCAACTAAAAAGAGGAAGGATTGTTCCAATAAAGGAAAAGAAGAAAATCATCGAAATTGTCTTTACAGTCAATTCAAAATTATTCAAAACTGTCTGTAAACGGGAAACAATAAATATTGCTTTTTTTTTTTTTTTTTTATCACAGACTGCATTTCATCAAATAAAAATGTATGGCATAATATTTCATAAAGACTACATTTCTATCTTTAGAAAGAACTTAAATTGTAGTCTTTATGAAATATGATGCCATACATTTTTATTTCCATACGTATGTATATGCATGCGTATATATGTATGACAATATATTCGATTTCTTTGGGAAAAAAAAAATTGCTTCGACATACTGCTATACAAAATATACAATTTAAAATAATATATTTGGGGTGAAGAAAGAGAATTTTAGGATTTTTAACATATATATATATATATATATATATATATATATGAAGTAATTAAATTTAAAAATCAAAACACAATAAAAAAATTTCATGAACTTTAACATATACACGTAGAAAAGTTGCATTGATATTGCACTATACAAGTAAATGAAGAGGGAATACATAATGAATACCTTTGACAAAAAATAAATGAAACTCAGAATTTCGTAAATTTTAATACGTGCAAATATATAGAAATGCATACATTCCCTGTAGCAGGTAAAAATTCATATTTTGGTTTGTTTATTCTACTAAATAATATAAGTTAATGTTTATTCACAACTAATAGAAAGAAAATCATACTTATCTATTAATTGTATAAAGTGAAACAGGTACTAGTTTTGAAGAATAATGTCTAATTAGATAGAAAATTCTTTTGTCAAATAAAGTGTTGCATAAATTTAATTATTTACTTACAAAAAATACGAAACACTTGCATGCAAAGATTGTTATAATCGGATTTAATTATCTAAACTAGAATTAAATACAAGATTTTGTAAAACTTCATATTTAATGATTTATGTTATATTAAGTGAATTTTAAGAATATCAGGCATGAACTCACAAAAATTTAAATAGCGTATTTTTTCGCATTAACATCAGAAACAAAATTGGTATTAGTTACAGATATATTATCAAGATTTTTCAAGGTCTTCGGATTTTAATAAATACGCTGTTCCTGTGACAAATGCATCGAGATATTTAAATGCAAGCATTTTGCAACATACAAAATGTATTTACCATTTTGAATTTTTATTAATCCTACATTTAATCTAATCCTACTTTTAAGTCACACATTTGTTTAATTTACTTAACTTGGTAAATGATGCTATTTACTACAAATTGACTAGCATGACGATAAAGAATGCAATCTGCTATAGATTGAACGATTAGCATGATGATAAACAGTACTATCTGCTATAAATTAAATTAATCATCATACTTATATAATCACTATTAGACTTACAATAAGATTAAATATGTTTACTTTCTATAAATGTATGTACTCGCTTTAGTTTATGATAATTATAACATACTTAACACAGAAGCACTTTTTAAAGCACAGATAAGTATAAACTTATTCATTAAAGGGAAAAAAAAAAAAATGCAACTTACCTTCGAAAATATTTTTGGCTTGAAATTGCTTCTATGAATCGCCTTTATTCATTTATTTAAGAATTCTTTCTCTTTCGGAAAAAAGAAACCTGTACTTTTGGACCATTTGGATATTTCCCTTTACAGTTAGGTACACAGCATGTGTAAACCATATCAAAAATTTGAAAAACAAATAATAAAGTGGAATACTTATAATATAGAAATATCTGAAAAAAGAAAGAAAATGTCGACTGTTCTTATGGACGATTTCTGACCAAGTGACCGTCAAAACTCCAGAAATCCACCCACCACAGTCCTGGGTGGGGAGAGTTAAATGAAATACAATCCCTACTGACACTGACGTCACACCTCCTCTTGGGAAACGCGCCGTGGCCTTGAGTTAGTTCTAGGAGGTGTTGGTATGGGAGACTTCTCAGTAAAATTATCATTCACACATGACAGAAGATTGAATCTTCTCTCTGCCAAAGCAAGAACACTAGGAAGTTTAACTTTCTCCACAATGCTACTTATTACCATCAATATGACTTGAGTTCTGCCAATGCAATAATACAATTAAAAAGATATTTCTCCATAATGCTATTTATGACCATCACTGTGACTTTATAATCTTAAGTAAATCGTTAATTGTAATGTAAAGTAAATTGTTATATGTAGGTTTTTCTAAATTCACATTCTGTAAGTTACATTTATAAAATTATTCTGTTATGATACTTGCATTTGTGCTTATTCACTTACCAACAAGAATTAATTATCATTCTGAATATTAACAGTTATGGAAGATAGTCTGAACTCTCCAATATATTATAATATATTTATATGCTAAAATACCATTATTTGTTATTTTCATATTTTTAATAGTCGATAGACTTGACAAATTTTAAAAGTAACACATGTTATGACTAATATATTGTTCTAATTTATGCACAGTTTTGGTATAATAGCAATATTCTAAAGCAGGATTTATCAAAAACTATGGTATATTACATTATTTTATAGCAAAATTTTTACACAAAAGATTTAAATGAATGGTCAAAATGAATACAAAGTGGCCCATATACTGGTACATAATATGTAACTTTCTCATATTTATGTTGGTACATAATGGTGTGTATATATATATATATATATATATTATTCTTATTTATGTGGTACAAAACTAAATAAGTTTTAGAATCCCTGTTCCTAATCAGAGTAAATGTGAGAAAGTTGTATATATACAACTAGGAGAAAAAATAAAGTCTTACAGTGCCATTTGACATGTGATGATACCACTGAAGTTTATGACCACTGTGTTTTTGTCTATAAAATTCTTCTACTTCAGGAATAAAATCTTCAAATTCTAGAGGCAATGATACTTGTATCCGTTCACTTCCTCTAGCCCAAGCACCAGCATTAAGAATTTTCACATTGAAAGAACCTATAAAATGTATTATGAAGAAAAGAACAATAATACAAAAAATTATAAAAAAATATTTTTAAAAAATTATTAATAAAGAAAACAAGTGGAATAAATTGATATCAGGAACTAACTCATGAAAAAAGGCACAAAAATAAACTGCTGGATTTGAAAGTGACATAATGCATATAAAATAAAAACTCATATTTATTTTATAAATTAATTACATGGATGATATGATTAAACTTGCATGCTGTTTGGCATTTCAGAACACCTAAAGTTCAGTACTGTGAATAATCATTATGGGTAGCAATAACTGCTGCTATGTGACTTGGCATACAGTGGAGTTAAATCTGGGTATCAACTAAAGATATTGCATCCATGAAGCATTAACACTTTGCCAAAGTCCATCTGTTGTAGTTATTAGTGGTTATTTTTGCCCAAGCCTCTGGCCAATGACAGAGCAGATGTTTTAAATCCATAAAAATATCCTGAACATACTGCCTAAAAAAGATATGGAAAATGCTATCTGTTGAAACAATGTCACAAAATGTGTGAAGCATGCAATCACATATTACTTTGCTGGTAGCTGACTCCACAAGTGATCTCAACATTTAGGTCTATTGGAAGCTCTAACATCTCTTCAATGTAATATTGGCTAAAAAAAAGTACTAGGTATGTATAACAGATGCAAATGGGACTTGTAGCACATCCCATACCATAATTATAGGTGCTCAGTTGATATGATAATGTAAAATGACTCCAACAATCAGTTCCAATACAAACATGACTATCATGCGGCTGTATGAAAAATCATGATTCATCAGAAAAGATGGATGCACACCATTCATGAATCCATGCACATTGTTCATTGAACTATTACAATCTATACCAGAGATTGGCAAACTTTCAAAAAAAAACAAGGGGCCAGATCACAAAAATTTTGGGCTGGGTAGGCTTCAAAAAAAAAGTTTAAAACATTTTTTAGGAAGTGATATTTTTATAGTTATGCACATTTTGCTAATATTTACACCACCCCCCTAAAAAAATTCATAAATAAATAAAATAATTTTGTTTATTAATAAATATATAATGGAATAAGTTAAAATTTTATACTAATGTGATGAATACAATTGTTTTTTTCAAGATAATACTTTATCATATTGAAGTTCGAAGTTAGTACTTCCAAGTTAGTACTGCCAACTGTTAATAATGATCTGAGCTGCGACTATACACACTTCATTTTTGAAAATTTCCTTTCACATTGGTAAGTAATCCCAAATACAGATATAAATTGACATTAATATGATTTTCTCTTTTTTTTTAATGGCGGGTACGAGCCATTTTTAGGGTTTTGCCACTACTAAGGCCAGAAGTGGTGGTCATTTTATTACGGAGGCATCTAATAGGCAGACACTGTTACCTTCTATGAGAAGACAGATAATTTCCATCCATGCCTTCTTCAGGATTTGAACTCGGGATCTTCAGTACTGAAGTCTGTTTCCCTATGATCATATTTATCATCTGAAAGGTATTTATATAACTGAGTTAGATCCATTTCTTCAACCATCATTTTTAGCATATCATCATTCTGCAGATCAATCACTTGCATTTGAAGGTCCTCAGTTGCACAAGCAAATGGATTTTAAAATATGGAGATGTCTTTGCGCTTGCAAAAGATCCAAAAAACATTGTTGTAACTTATGTTCACAAAATGTACCTGTCACAAATTTTGGGGGAATGGAGATTTCACACTTTTACAGTATGGAAAACAATTAAACTCATTTAACGTGATTTTTCAGCAATAAGACAGACAGAATTCATTTCACATGTGAGCATAGCAGTTATGCTCATAGGTGAAATGGTGTATTGTGTTGTATTTAATTATGGTAAAGCACACTAGGGCTAATATAAGCACACTAGGGCTGCCTAAGGAGAGGGATACCTTCATGGAGGACTTTCTAAGGGTAGATTGGCTCGTATATACATTATATATGGAGAAAACCACAAAAACACCCATGCAGCCAGCCCGTTCGCGGGATTCGAACCTTGGACCGAACTACCAGTGTTCAGCGACTTTACCGCTCGGCCGCTGTTGGGCCATACGTGAAATGAAT